>NC_135303.1:85853198-90853198 GCF_051311805.1 Agelaius phoeniceus
TTTTTTAAATTGCTGCCATTATGTTACAGTGTCTTCTCCCGTTCCTCTACTCACTGGTACTCAAACGGTGTTTTCAATACCAGTTTGATACACTAGTTTGAAACAATGTTTATATCTGTGACAAGCACAATTACATTTCACAAATATCTGAGAATTAATCAGAAGACTTGGCTGATTCCCTTTCCACTGAAAGACACAACATATTTCTTGTGTGAAATTTCATCCAAAATAGTTTATTTTACATTTTTAAGGGATGCAGAAAAAGCTACAGAGCCTTTCATCATGAATAGATAGGCACATTTCTGCTACATAAAGCAGAGTTAAGACTCTTGCAACAGTCCCTTTTGCTGTAGTTCTCACTTGGTTCAGCTTCAGGCTTTAGAAACCTGCTTTTGCATACTGCTAAACTTAGAGTAAAAACCCAAGTGCTGCATATGCCAAATTCCTAACAATACTCCAAGAGAGAGCTATATCCCTAGAGGAGCCAGTACCCTGCAGGCTGCAGCCCACCTCTTCTTGAATCCAAAACTCTTCTCACCCTGTGGTTTCCTCATTCCCACTCACTTAAGACTGTCTAAAGCAGACAGGTCAGGGTGGCTGGCAAAAAATAAACCAGTGAAAAGCATCTAAACTGAGACACTGAACCTTAGAAATATAAACCATGAGCAAGTTCACCCATTAAGGCAGAAGAGAGCGTCATACTAGTTTGCTGTCAAAGTCAAATGGGAGACCAAAGCCACAGTAAAGGAATTCATTCCACTGCAAGGAATGTAAACACAATAATTCGGTTTTAACTGTCTCACACCTCAATTTCCAAAATATAGTCTAAAATAACTTTAAAGATAAAAAGGAGATAGATATAGATATACATTTACCTGGTTAACATTTTCTGAGAAAGTTTCAAAAGGTGCAGGGTCAGTTTGCAATCCTTTTTCCTGAAAAAAGAAAAAGCTTGAAGAAGCATAATCTCAGCATTGAAGCTCTCTGCAGTACCACAGTCTAGTTGTGGAAACAATCTGTATGAATAACTTGATATCCAAATGACTCCTAGGGCAATGTACAACATTGTTGGTGATTGTGCAACTATAAAAAGATTTTGTTGTGAGCCAAAAGAATGTTCACAAGAGCTTTTGATTTTTTCCCACATACTTCAAATATTTCAGCAGTTAATTTTGAAGGAATTCAAATGGGCTTTTTTCACCTCTATAATTTGAAATGTTCTGGTACCAATTCTGGTATCAGTTATGACATCCTACCAAATTTGAGAAGTTTTGTTCTATATATTAAAAAGCCAGTTGGATACAACAATCAGAACAAAAGAATTGAACACAGTCAATCCTTCTGATGCTACTGAAATAATATTTTTACCATTCTTACATCAACATTCTGAAATAAATCAATATATTTCTATGAAACGTTCCATTAAAAGAACCGCATCTTCTTTCAAAAAACTGTTGTATCAGAAAAATTTTAAGAAGCTGCCTGTAGCATTTCACTGACCTCCGAAATTAAGACATCTCAGAGGTGGAAACTGCACATCTAGTACAGCACATAAAAGTATTATGCAGCTATTTAAGGTCTATATTCTGCTCTCAAAGCAGAATCCTACAGAGACACACAAGCTTCTTCCAATAAAATCATTGGGAAGAAGAGAATATTCAGATCTGGGAAAAAGAAATAAGAAATTCCACAGCTTCCACTGAGATTTTTGAAAGATGCAGAATCTAAGCTCAAACTTCATAGCAAGCACCCCACTGCTGGACAAGCTCTCCTGAGATCTGTCTCCAGCAGCACAGTAACTCATATATCTCTCTGAGTCCTTCATATGTAAAGACATCTAACCCTAGGTGTAATGGCTGTAAGACAACAGACAGGCTCTTTGGGGAAATATACACTCCAATTGTAGCAAGGAAAACAAAATAATTTTATCTCTGAAACTTGTATACCTGGTGTAGGAAACTCCTTTTTGAGCACTCTGTCAGGAGCCAACATCACCAGGATTGCCCAGTCAGAAGGCCCCATGAAAACATGCTCACAGGGAATGGCTGTAGGTTCAGCAAAAAGCTTAGGGAAGGAACATAAGGATTTGGGTCTCTACTTATTGGAAAGTGCATGCAGAGTGGGAGGGAGATGTACCATGTACAAAAAGTACAGATTTGTCACACTTACATAAGTTTGTTACTCTAGTACCCATGCTTAATACAAGCCCAAACACATTTGTCCTTGAGATTATATCTTATCTATTATATCTCTGCTCCATTAACAAGAATTGAAGTACAAAACTATACAATATACAGTGACAAACAGAAATTGCTTTCACACATTCCAAGTACTCAGCTGCTACCCTAACGTTGCTCCGTACATTTTCAGATGAGAAAATAGACTTGAGAAATATATCCAAGTAGAGGCTTAAGGTTTTACAGTAGCATCAAAACTTTTTGTAGGCTGTTCAAGAGTTCATGAGGCAAGAAATTTTCTGTCACCATTGTCACTAGACCAAACGTTTTACAACAGTACAACCACTATACCTTTTTTCCTAATAGTATCGATAGATCACAGGATATGATACAAACACAGGTGATCTACATGCCCTCTCAAAGGAAAGATCCTCCAAGTCACTGAAGGAAACAGCAACATACCCGCAGAGGATAGTGGTATGTAGTTGAACCTCTCTCAATGAAGTTGAACTGGTTTGCAAGCTTCCTTTCTGGTGGTTTTTGGGGAGGAGGCTCTTCCTCTGCTGCCTCAGCTGTTTCAGCTTCTTGTTCCCCTTCTCCCCCTCCTTCTCCTCCTCCCTCTCCCTCTCCCTCTCCTTTAGCCTGCAAGAAAAAACAGCAGTGACTTCACCCTGAGAGAATCAGTCATCTCCTTCCTTCTTCTCAGACTGCTGGTTTCTGCTGCCTAGTGAAGGAGACTGTAACTGAAGATTAAATATTTAAGATGCAAATTAGGAGACTTCCAGCACTCAGATCAATGAGATTCTGAAATTATATCTGAATGGGAAAATATACATTCAGGGACTGAAATTACTTTAAAACCTGACATAAGAGAGATACCTGACATGAGAGAGATAATATAGCACAGTTGCCTTTGGTAAAATGGACTCAGGGACCCCAAGATTTTGTTAGAGTCCCATTACCCTGTGTTTTCATTTCCTTGCAAGACAACGAGTTTCACCTGAAACTCTGACACTGTGGGTTCTGACACCATGTGGATAAGAACAGACATTCACAGGCTACTCCTTTCCTATCAGCCTTTAAATCGAGCCACTACTTCATTCATTCAGTTAAGTCTTAATCACCTCTCCAGATTTTTGTTTTTCACCAATGGACATACTGTCCAGGAAGATTCTAGATCCCAGCACATTATACTTTATTTTTATATAATATCTGGATAAGGACAGATATCTGGTATCATCTCCTTGTTTACCTTCTATATCTGAAAAATGGCAGCAGGACCACAGCGGCCCAGGAGAACATGGAAGTTCTCACCTACAGTACTGACATCTCAGACATAAAATAATCAATCACAGAAGCAAACCCATTTTATAGTAATGTAATTTAAAAGCTAATGCTAAAAATAAAATGGACAGCTCTTAGCTGGCTATAGAGAATTACCTCAGCTTCTTCTGTGGGTTCCTCATCTTTAGTCTCTGCCTCTTCAGTTGGCTCAGCAGCAGCCTCCACAGGAGCCTTTTCCTCCTCAGCAGGAGTCTCTTCTGATGACAGAAAGGATAAATGAATGAGCCCAGAATAACAGGACATCATATCCAATATTCTACAGATCCTCTGTCTTCTGGAGCATAGATGTACGTATGTACCCTTTTGTAATTCTGTATCACTAGACAACACAGTAACAAATCCCCACTTTGGAGATCAATTGTTTGCTCAAAGCCCCAAAAGGTCACAAGGGTATTTCTAGAATTCATCTGCAGTACTCCTGGATTAACTGGAATAAAAAAATAAATGTTTTAACTCAGAGCAAATTTCTGTAACCCTTCTGATCTGAGTAACTCTGTTTCTGGGTATCACTTCAGCTCCAGACCTTTCTATCCTCCAGAATTTTCTGCAGTTTGTACAACTACTAAGAATGTTTTCAAAGCACACAGAAGTTATAACGTGGTTGTTCTTATTTATATGGATAAAAATTAATATACTAGTCTTGTTTGACAATGATGGATATCTACATTCCAATCTTAGCCTTGACTGTGTAGCCATGCTAGCATAGAGCCACTTGAAACTAATTGGTTTGGAATCTATGAAAAGCACTGCCAAAAATCCATGATTTCATGGCATTGAAGATCCCATTAAACACTTTGCCCTACTTCAAATCATCATACATAGTTTGTTAATTGTAAAATAAAGGAGGCACAGACCCTCAGAAACTCCAAGCAAAAACTATTCTCAGGAGTTTACCCAGTGTTATCATTGTGCCTGCAGTTACCATTTTGACAGAACACTCATTGTGACAGAAATTCTCCCATCACAAACAGCAGAAATACAACAAAATCACTAGACAGTACATCATTCCCTGCTGAAAATTCAAACCTAGAACTCTTTACTAACAACAGAGCTTTCAGTATCTGGTTAACGCATCTTTTTGTCTGAACACTAAGTGTGTTGATAGTAGCTCAGATCAAAGGTCCAAGTAGTTCAGGGTTTTGTATATCACATTGTCTGAAAGTATATGTCTTGGTGAGAATTGAAGAATTGGTCATGCATGTGATAGTTTCCTGAAAAATCACCCAGATTCCAAACATTTCTGCTTTAATACTTTAAATCATGTCTGAAACTTTCAAAATAGGCTAGGTAGTTTAGACATGTATGTCCAACTAGTGGTAGTTAAAGATGTTTAAAAGGCACTAAATAACTTGGAAAATTTCAGTGTTAGCATTCAAATGGCTCAAAAAACACACGCTATTTTCTAGACTGCAGCAAACATCTGGCTGCTTATTTTTCTAATTTTGATTGCCAACAGGCAGGCAAGCCCAAGTAGGAGCAGTTTAATTCTGTGGTAATGCAGCATGATCATTCCATCGTGTTGAATAAGAGGAACTAGTGCCTATCTGAAAATTATCGTGGTATCAGACAATAAAGCTACCTGCTTCAGTGCATGATCTGATACTCTGGCGTCTGCCTTCATCTGAATCTTTGTGTATCAAATATCCATTCAAAGTGAAGTGAACGGCTGTATGATCCATATCGTCCACTAGCTTGTATGCTCGTTCCTACAAAAGTAAAACCCAACAAAATCATAGAATCATAGAATCCTGGAATGGAATGGAATGGTTTAGGCTGGAAGGAATCTTAAAGAACATCTTGTTGAAACCTCCCTGCCTTGGGCAAGGACACCTTCCCCTAGCCCAGGTTGCTTAAAGCCCCATCCAACCTGGCTTTGAACACTCTCAGGGTTGCAGAATCCATAATTTTTCTGGACAACCTGTTCCAGTGCCTCACTATCTTCACAGTAAAGAACAGCTTAATCTGTATAATTTAGTTTTTAGCTGCACCTAAAAGCAAACACAAGCCACCAAAGAACACAGATGTTTCAACAGTTCAATTACTTTGATTTGCTTACCATGTCAATCACAGCATACCACTGAGCTCACTTCAGTCATTGTGGAGAATTTGAAGATACGGATTACTGATCACCTGTCTATATACCATAAATAAGGAAAGCTTCAGCTCCAAATGGAAGAGAAGGGCTTTTTTTTATTATTCCACAAGACTGATTTCCTTTCTCTGGAATCTTGCGATGGTTGGTCGAACAAGTACAGTAGCACAGAAGTGAGACAGACATGGGAATATTTTACTTGGTTTTCTCTTCTCTTAGGTGTTGGTTTTGACAGGGATAATATTCTTTACAGTAGCTACTGTACTTTGGGACTGTATTTTGGATTTGTGCTGAAAACAGTGCTGATATCACAGGGATGTTTTGGTTATTGCTAAGCAGCATTTGCACAGTTCTGTTCCCCAACCCATCTCATCATTAACTCACCCATCTGACTCCAAGGATATTCCATACCATATGGAATGCTTAGCATATAAATCTGGGGGAAAAAGAATGCTGGGTGGAAGAATAAGAATGAGGGGAGGGAATGTTTGGAATGACGGTGTGTATCTTACCAAGTAACCATTAAGTGACATGGAGCCCTGCTTTCCTAGAGATTGCTGAACATCTGCTTCAAGTGGTGAACTAATTCCTTGTTTAGCTTTGTACAGCTTTTGCTTTCCCTATTAAACTGTCTCCAACTCAACCCATGAGTTTTCTCACTTCTACTCCTCTGATTCTCTTCTCTGTCCTACCATGGGAGACTGAGTGAATGGTGGGGCTTAGTAGCCAGCTGGGATTAAACCACGACACCCCTCTAAATCTGGGAATAATTCAATGCCAGAGTTAGAGGAGCTGTCTCCATGCCCTTTCATTCAGGGCAAAGCCATCACCCACCCTCCCTATGTCCCTACTGTGTTGGTGGCTGTATATGGTCCGGCAGAAGGCTGCTACATAGTAACACAGTGTGTGCCCTGCACCTATAAAAGTGAAGGTGAGACTCTTGGATATTTTCTGGCTGTCTGTTGCTCACTCCTACTCATCATGAATAAAGCTGGTCATTGATTTCACAAAACAAATTTCTGAGCTCTCCTACAATTCAATCTTCAAGTGTGGATACTGAGACATAATTTGTACAGACTGAGAAAAACTTTGCCTTTTGTCCTTTAACCACCAAAGAATGGGAAAAGTAACTACATGAGATTAGGTACAATTATTACCTTTACTGACAGATCTTGTACCATAATTATGAAATCCTACTTCTAAATAAATGAATCAATGTTTTTAGACTTTTACGCTCTACAAAAACCCTTTAAGAACCATTGGCAGTAAATATGTAATAAGATGTAACTGCATTAAAAGAAAATTTACCTGGTTATAAACCAAAGGAAAACACAAAACCAATTAATTGTGAAAAATTCCGGTTTTATACGTCATGTCACACTTACTTTAAAGTTGAATCTGACAATATCACGTGGAACATGGGGATTATCAGCTGTCAAGGTACGTATAATTTCCTGTTTTAATTCCTTTGGAATGAAACAAAATAGTACTGTAAATAAAACTTCACTACTAATACAATGTACAGCAATAAAATCACCATGTTTATGCTCAGTTCACTGCAGATAACGCATATACAGCTAATGCCACCAAAAGAACAGTGCTTGGGGACAACCTGGCTCACAGTGGAATCCAGAACAGTCATCCTGCTTCCTACTACAGTATTTCAATGGGCTTTCTTGATTTTAATTCTTATCTAAGATACGGTATCACTTGAAAAATGCTAACTGCATTCTATAGGGTGAGACAGACAACTCATGTCTTTAAAATTTACATTGTCCAAAAATAAACAATAAGCTCAGTAGCAGTACTTTTAGGATTGACCACTCTGAACAAACAAAAAAAAATATTGCTAACTATTTTTAGTGCCTGAGTTGGAGGACATACATAAAGCTTCCCTGTCACAGTGGTAGTTTAAGGACAGGGAACAATGCTAGAGTTTTATAAGGCAGTGAGCAGAGAGAAACAACTGCAGTTGGAAGGGTGACCAATTGCAATGCTACTGAACCAACAGAAGAAATAGCAATAAAATTGTAGGACACTTCCCTGTCCTGTGTATTGCACACAGGCACCTGAAAAGCTCAGGGCTGGCTCTGGGTCCTCCTTAACTGAGCAAAGCCCCAGCCCCCTTTTTGTTTTTGGATTACCTCCAGGCAGTTACAGTGCTTTAAGCCCAGAACTGGGTTTCACAGCACATTCTCCCTGTTTTCTTGTTGAAGCCATTTCATATGTTACTGCAGACACTGTACTTCACCAAGTACTGAAGTTTCACTCTTGCAGAATTTCCTCCAAAACTGATGGGTAGGCTTCTGCTTATGGAGTTTCATACACACTTCATGACAAGACAGGCACTGCTTTACTCACAGCTTCAGTCAGCTCCAGCTGATCCGGGGATCTGACTGTAGCCCTTGCTGTCGACCCGTCCTCTCCCGTTTCAGGAAAGTCATCTTCATCCTAGAACAGGAATGACAAGCTCAGAAATGCAACAAGACTCTGACAGTTTTGCTTCTTGCCAAAGCAGCACCTCTTGAAGCACAGAGCAGAGAGATAAAAAGAATATTCTCACACCCATCTTTGCTTTGAGCAGAGCAGAAGAACACAAATGGCAGGCCAAAATCTGAAGATTTTCATATGGCTACACTTGCCAGCAGGAGTTCAGTGAGTTGGAGGAGCTGCACTCTGAAGATAATTCCTGCCCTGGCACAAAACTGGATTAACTCCAATAACAAAACTCAAGTGATTCCACTTCAATCTCAGTTTAAAAGTTGGCAATTCTGTTTCCCTTGCCACATAATACCCATTGGTATTATAGGACTTGAGGACTACTCAAGGGCACAAGACAAGAACCTGCAATTACTCCTGACTTATTATTCTATAGGCTACTCTTAGAATTTAGTTTGAAATACAAAGCTGCAGGGATGTGGCTCCTGAAGGAATGTTAACCAATTTCTTGCAAAGGCCAGCATGTCTCCATTCTCCAAACAACAGACTGCTGCTCTCCCTGGGCTAGCACTGGACTCATGTCATGATATAAGGTCATTAAAAAGAAAATGAATCACTGCAGGAATGAATTTCAATTAATTGTCCTTACAGAAAAAACTGTCAGAACACAAAACTGCTGATTAAAGTGCTTAACTGCTCCAGGCAAAATTTCTCCCTCAGTTCAAATTGTGTAATGAGCTGATTTAAAATAAATCAATCATTCTTGTAAATAAAGTTCTCTCAGGCCTGCTGACTTTACAGCCATACAAAGCTGAGGATGAGTCCAAGGTGTAAGTACAGCTTATGGCTGAAGCTATAGAGGCTGGACCCAGCAATGCTTTGCTACCTGCAGAGTACCACAAAGGTAAAAAGCACAACGCTGTGTTAAAATGTGCACTGGCTGAAAGTAACTGAGAATTTTGCATATTTCAAGAGCCCAGGGAAAGTCACAGTCTGCAGCCTTATTTCTTTCCCCAAAGGGAGCTGAAATGAGGCAAGCTGTAAGGAAGGTCAGGCGCTCTGATGCACAGGAGACTGGCTGCAGAACAGTTGTTTGTGATTTAATGCTCCCCACATGAACACCTGCTTGTAGGACATTTATCATACACAACTGATGCCAGTTAGTTCAGTGGCTGTTTTCCCAAGTGATTCAGATAAGAAGTATTATGGTTTTAACATATTTATATGTAATTTTAATTTTAACAGCAAATAACTTTCCATTTTTAAATGGTGAAAAGAGGAACATTCAATGAGACTGTGATTTGTCCCAAGAAAGTGAAAAGCTGTTTATCAATATGTCTATTTAAAGGCATGTAGACTGTTCTTCCATCCCTGTCGTGGATCCTCCACCCTTCCAGTGGAGCTAAGTAAGAGGAAGGCAGATTAAATCAAGGTATTCAAATAATTTATTTTCCCAATAGTAAAAACATTATCATGAGTTATTATCAGCTTGTACTTCTTTGTTAAGTGAATATGGACTATACTTTGAATTTTCTAAACTGAGCAGGCAGATTTCTCACTGTCTGAGTCAGCTAGTGTTTTGGAATTCATATCCCAAACATCTTAATTTAAATAAACCTTTTCATATTGCATTTTACCCAAATTATCACTTAACACCAAAAGTATCACCTTTGTTCCAGGTGATACTTTTGTCCTAACTTGCTGGTGTATTTCCCTTCTCAGTGGAAACCTACAGCAACCTCTTACTGCTAAATCAATTGATATTTTACCAACTTCATAAAAAAACACCCCACTGTTCAGACTAAATCTTGTTTGCATGTCATAGCTGAAAAAAGGAAAAAACATTTTTTAAGACTTGAGAATCTTACCCTTTTTTTACCTTTACCAGCTTTTCCTGCCTTTCCTCCTGAAGGTCCACCTTGGCCCTAAAGTAAGAACACATCCAATGTAAACTTTCAAAGAACTTTCTTTCTGGATTTAACAAAATCAGAATAAAAGTTTGATGCTTGCTCCAATGGTATGTTTTAAAAGTTGAGTATGCCAGCAGTCTGTGTATAAATCATTTGAAGGAAAAACAGTCACTTTCACAACACAAGACAGTGATTTTTCAGCATGAAAAAATGCCAGGCTCTGTCCTAGTACAACACTACCAGTCTGTCCTAGTCTGTGATGCACTCCAAATGTCATACACACATTTTAGTGCCTTGGTCAAACACACTAAAAGGCTGCCCCTGTTTTAAGTGCTTGCATGGCACAGGGAGCCCAAAGACAATAGATCCACACCCACAAAATCATGAGCATTGAGAAAATATGGAAAATACTGATGAACAGCTGGGAAATGAACCACGGTCAACCCCCCTGCACACATGAAAGCACAGAAAAATTATTATGATAGGCTTTAAGGAAAACAATTAAACAGTTGTTTATAGGGTGCCTTACAGAGGGACACTACCCTACCCAGAGTCAAGGGAAAACAGAAGGGCACCACTGACCAAGATTTGTGAAAATTTAACAGAAAGTAGGAGGGGAAATGAAGAGGATCCTTCTGAGGAGATGCTGAGCAACAGACAGGACCTTGAACCGTGAAGGAAGAGAGAGCACTGGTAAATCGAGCAAAGGAAACAACATTAGAAACCTTGGCAAGAACAGTTTCAGGTAGGATCACAACATTTGATGGTATGGATGAAAAAAGCAGAGGAGTTACTCAGAAAAAAAATGTTTGACTTTGTGACAGAAAAGAAGGGGGTATGAGACAAGAGGGAAGGAAAACGAAGGGGTGGGAGAGCAAGCTCCCAAGGGCTGATTGATTTTCTTCAGAAGAACATCAGAGTGTTCCTTTCAACTCAGATCAAAGGTCCACCTAGCCAAGTATCTCTCACCAACACTGTTCAAAAGAAAGTATCTATTCTGTTCTCTCCAGGATGACCTCTTAGCTTGCCACAGGGACTTGAACCAGAAATGCTATCCTTTTTATTCCATATCAGTGAATCTTTTTCTCCACAAATTTATTCTCTGATTTTGGAATCCATGCACATTTTTAGCATGCACAAGTTCCACAGCAAGGACTCCCACAGTACAACTACATGGTAATGCAAAGAACCACAGCTTGCTTTTTAAGTCTGCCATTGTTTCTCTCACCTGGTTTTCCTCCTTCTTCTTCTGGAAAGCCCCACTTTATCACAACATCTATTCTTCCTCTTGTCTTCCATACGTCTTAAGAACATTTTCAGGAACACAAGCCTCCACAGAGATTCGTACACTCCCCTCATGATTCCTCCTCATTATGAAAACTGAATATTCATTTCCACCACCTACTTTCTAGGTATTAAACAATTAAGAAGCCAGAAAGACTTTGACCCAGAATCCCAAAGCATTGCTCATCAAGCCCCATCACTTGTTAAGTCTTGACAATAAGAACTCAGAAAAGAAATATTTTCAGAGGAGAACAAAGTTCAACAAAAATGTGAGACAGTGTCTCTGTGTTATTTCTCTTTGTACAAGCTAAGACACATAAAACTGCTGTTACTAATGAGGCATTAGGGATTATCTTTATTCCAGAAGATACATATTAAAAGCCATGAAAAAAGAGCACAACAACACATTTCTATGCTTAGAAAATATGCCTCACTTCAAAATACAAATTTTTGTGATGCAGGTGGAGAAGATAAAAGTTATAACATTTCCTTATAGTCCCCCCATGACTGCAGAGCAGAGGCTAAGAGGTCCTGTGTCACAACCACTACTGAGATGACTGGATCATGCAGCTGGCCTGTCTCCCCCATGTGATTGCTTGGCAATGGCCAAAAAAGAGCTCTCTCTAACAAGGACCTTGTTATGTGTGAATTGATGTGACTTAAACAGATTTTCAGAGCAGAGTTTTATTCAGATCCAAATCAAAATCAGATTCTTAATTTTAAACATGAAACGAAGTCCACTTACTATTATCCTTTGTAAGTGGGTCTACAAAAACATTTATCCATTAGCAAAGGCATTGCCAAGGCGATCTCTGGATAATTGGTTTTAGCAGTTGCACAGATTTCAATTAACATAACTCAAAGAGCCACCTGTGTATAAATATCTGCAGCAGTATTGAAATCTCAAAGTGAGACTAAAAAAAAGCTACAGCTATGAGTGCATTCTAAGGAAGCAACACAAACCCTGCCCTGCTTCCCCTACCATAAAGAGTTTGTAGAGTAGAACATGAACAGTTTTTCTAATCAACCAGGGACCGGTGGCTAATTGACTCTATTTCCCTCGTCTTTGTACACAACTACTATGGTTTTACAACTGGAATTTAATGATGCAGTACAGGCCTGGTATGATAGAGAGACTCTGAGGAGACTCAGGATACGGCACAGAGGAGTACAGGCAGGGCATAATAAGACATGGAGCACGTACTTGGCATGACAGACCCCACAGCTGCAAGCATCTAACCACTGGCCAGTTAGAGAATTGCAGGTCTGCAAACAGGGGAACTGAAGAAAATCTGGTTTAGGTGTAGCAAAGAAGGAAAAAAAATAGTATCTAGCACACTGAAAAAGCACCATATGTAGTAATATCAGGTGTAATGTGGAGCACCAGACCAATGGAAAAAGGGAAATATATTAGTTAGCATATAAAAGAAACTCCAGGTAAAGAAGAAACTATCAAAATGGACATCTCAATCCTCCCCAAAGAAGGTCTCCAGCTGCTGACAATTTATCATAACATCCCCAACAACACCACCACCAACAGCAAAATCAAAAAAATCAAACTGAACTTTAGGAATCAGAGCACTGGAAGAGCAAATACAAGAAAAGAGGTAGAAACTGGGAAGCTGGTTTTTTTTCCTCAACAACTTCAACAGCAGTATCACAATTAATGATTTTTTTTTTTTTTTGCACAGAAGTATTTCTTATTTTCCTTAATGAATACATCTGGACAGACAATAATGTTTAGACTAAAATTTCAGTCACACTGACATGAAATTTTTAGTTTTATAATTTGTGGCTTCTCTTTGCCCATAAAGAAGATTTCGAGTGCAACAAAGTTTACAAACAATTGCAAAATACAGAACCAGGCTCTGAAAGTCTTAGCTTTGACCCTATGAATGTTTTTAACCTTTATCAAAGGATGGCTGTTTGTGTATGACTGGGAGAGGGTACTCTAGGAGGAGGTTTCAGTGCGTCTGTCAGTGAGATATACCATCCTTCTCCATGCTTCATGCCTGCTTTCCTACCAGCCTCTACTTGCTGACTGTGACAGCTTGCTTTGGGGCTCCCTGGAACTAAGCCAAGTAGTTCCCTACAGCAGGGACCAAACACATGACTGACAAGACATAAAATTATTATGTCTGGTATTTTGAACTGAAGAAACTCCAACCACTCCATCCAACCTGAACAGTTATGCTTTAGAACTACTTTGTTATGACACAGATCCTTGGTCAAATGCTGCACTGTATGGACATAGCCCATGCCAAAGACACGATAAACCTGAAGTGGGAGGATGGGAGCCAGAAGACAGAGATCAGTGTGGGTCTGGGGCTTTCTTCCCTGTGTGCTCCACAAAGGTAGGAGAGCCATACCTGGAGCTGTCTAAGAAGGAGTTGGTCCTTAGCTTATTCTGGGGTTGTTCAGCAAAACTCTTGTCTCCTGCCCAGATAAAACATCCCTCACAATGCAGAGGCCTACTTCAACAACAAAAGTTGAATGACTTTTTTGTTGGATATTCTGTACTCTCACAAGTGAAGGCACAGACTCTAGCTCCACTTGACTCAGTACTCTATTGAAGTCAGTATAAAAAGCAAAGACATACTTTGCTCTGCAAGCATCATTCCTGTTCCTGAAAGCTATGCTGCAGAAGGTTCATCCCAAAGTATCTCAGACTTTTGGAACCCAGCTGGAAGGTGGCACAAAGATGAAAAAATAAGACGAGGAAAGATGAGTTCCTAGTATTTTGGCAATATTAGCAGTACGTGAAGGTCATCAAAACTAGTAGATCTGTTTAAAACTATTACAAGAAGCTGGCAAGCAAACACAAGTCAGTCAAAAATACACAATCTTTTACTGTTTCCTAATTCTGATAATAGCACAGACAATACTGCTGTGCTGCTTGATGAAAAGGGCAGTCCTGACATTCCTTTTTATTGGTTATTTGTGTATCTGTGCTTTGTTCTTTTGCTGGCTTTTTTTGCAAGCTCCTGCTCTCTGTAAATCTTTCCAAAGCCAGAACACTTTCCTTTTTAATACCTTTTCTTAAAAGTTCTCTCTGCCACATTGGTTATAAAGAATCCTTAATATCATCTAGGTAGTTTGTGTCCTGTAACCATGGCTTCCCCATTTTTCTTTTTACTGTAACAATGTATTACCCATAAACTATGATTAAAAATGTAATCCTTTTGCTCTGACAGCTACCTAAATATATCACACAGTGTTCATACAATGGGGAAGAATTCACAACCACATCTACAATACAAATAAAAAATAAATTATAACTATGAATCAACATAATGATTGTATATTCAATATTCACTAGTAAGATGTTTACTTCCCTTCATATGCATGTTTAAAATTCAACCACATTTTTGCGTCTCACATTAGCTATAGGGGAAAAAAAAAAGTTAGCTATTATTAACATCTCAAAGAGAAGCATTCAGAACTTAGAAAATGTGAGAATTAAGGTTGCTGGGGAAACATTCATTTCATTCCATTGGGCACAGGCATTATGATACACAGCTTAATTCCACAGTCACACACTTTGTTTTTTGTAGGTTTCCTGCCTCACTTCAGTCCTCCCAGGTTATGTTGCTATAGATTATTGGTTCAGCATCTAGAGTGGTGGGGGGGTTTTGCAATCCAAAGCCTAAATCAGACATCCAAAAAAGAACTAATCAATCCAAATAGTTACATTTTAGCAAATTCTAGATAAACTAAAGATGGTTTTGCTACAGAAAAAAAAATCAACTGTCTTCCTAAATCTTCCTAATAAATGTGCTCCTATCCCTGCCTTTAATAATAATATTAATTAACGAGAATAAGAGGAGTGTGAATAATCATGAGGAATTTATATTAGGGAAAAAAGAACAGATATGGTTGCTAGGGAACTAAGGAACAGGCAGGAGGCATTAAGGAGTTTCTCACCTCCAGGTCACCATTGTGACTCTGACCACTCCAGGAGATGCTCAAGCGCTCCAGAGAAAAATGCCAGAGTCAGAATTAATGGAGGCTAATAATGTTTACTCTGACGACTATCTTACATTAAATAAATTAACAGATTGCCACACTTCCAACAGCAAAAAGATATTAGAAGCCTGCGACAGTCACCGTACTTAGATAAAGACTGCAGAAGACCCAAGTTACTGTTTCTTTCTGGATCTTTCTTCCAGGGCGTATATGATATCAGCACATAGGAATTCTTCCCTCGGCCAGATGTCTACTGCTACAAGACGAATTGACTATAGAATACAGCAAAGATACCATAATCCAGCAGGATAATAAAAGTGAAAAGAGGAAACAGATGACAAGTGATGTTTTAAATGCTATTTAATATTCCTTTCCCTTCTCACAGTTCCCTCGATCACAGAGAAGCCACCAAGAGGTACAAATAGCTGCAAAATCCAGTCCTTCAGCAGGGAGTCTTTCTGCTGTTCAGCTATTCAACAAGAACTTCCAATTGTATTTTGGGTAGGATGTCTGGATAATATATATTTAATTTTTCTGTAGTCATAAAACAGGAAAACAAAAATGAGAAGAAACTACTGGTGACTTTCTAAAGACCATTGCTGTAAATGAGAAAGAAGTTTTAAAAGAAAGCCCTACCAGGCTGGCATTTCATAAGAGGTATCATATTTCTGCATCCTAAAAGAAAAAGATAGTGAGAGGAACCATCAAAGATGGTTGCAATGTTTAATAGAAGTTTTGCCCTCAACTCCCTAGTAATATTACCTGATTACCCTGCAATGAAGAAAATAAAAAAATCACACTCAACCATACATTCAGGTCTTGTTCTTCTTGTTTACTGTATCTACATTTTTTTCACATTGCTCTCTGTTTTGCTGGTGACATGACAATCACTAATTGCTGATCTGAGAATCATTAACCGAATTTATACAAAAGAGACAGGACTACCAGTACCTATTGCTATTCTTGACTGAATATCAAAAGCTCTGAAGTTTTTTCAAGTCTGTTTCCTTCTGACTGCTTTTCCTAGAGCCTTGCTTTTCAAATGTTTTATCATTTGCTGCACAAATCCTCTGACTTGGCAGTGGCAATTCTGGTGGTAACTAAATCATCCTGGTGACCTAGGAAGCAGAGATTCACTCTCAAGAGCCAGTGTTCATTTAAAACCAGATTGAATCCTGAATTGGTGAGCATAGAAATCCTCCTGGAAAAATGTGTCTATTCCTCAGGTTCAGTCCCAAGGCCAGCCCTGTCTATCCAAACAGGAGATGCAATGATCGTTCCCACATGTGCTGTGCTGCCATCCAGGATAAGGGTTGTCACTGCAGCCTTTGCTGACTGGTACATATCGCTGGCCAGGGGTCTATGTACAAATCACAAACAGGACAGGACTGCTAGGAACACATCTTGAGCTGTTTTGGTTTCCAGCATCAGTCTCATTACATGGTTATGACAATGGGAAGATGCCATCAGCTCACATCCCAGGCAGCAGACCAAGAACTTTACGTTACTACTTTAAAAGTTTTTTGACCAATCACACAAAGCAAAAGCACATTGACAGTAGTTCTATCCACCCACCATAAGTACACATACCTTTGGTTAAAACAAAGCTTGCTTATTTTGAATACAATACCTGCTTGTAAGCTTTAAAACACAATGCACAGAGCTCCATTATTAAGCTTAGAACTTCCTAATGTCTCACTAGATATACTTTTCTGCAGCTTAGGGAGTTATTCTAGACAAGCATTAACACACAGACCATTGTTCTACTTGTCCTTACTTTTCTACTTCTTACATAACTTTTCTGCTGACTTATCTTATGGCTACTGCTTAGCTCTAATCACAGTTCTGCTGTCTCTGAGGCCTGCCTTTTGCAGCTTTCCCAAAACCCTCTGATTTTAAGGATTCCCACAGTACATCTTTCTCCCATACTGCCAGATTGAACTGCCCCTTTCAGACTAGATCTTGTAATGGGTCACTGTATGGTGAGGAGCCAGACACCACTATTCAGTGACTCCTTGAGGAATGTAAAATTTGTCCTTATGCTTAAAACATAAGGGTGGACAAGCAGACCTGGACTCACAGATCCAGCCTAAAATACCAGAGAGCTCAGTAGCAGTGATGATGCATGTTGGTCACTCTGACAAGCTAAAGTGTCAGTTCATATTAAGGTAATTTTCCAAGAGCTGAAAATTGATTACATATTAATGAAACACTTATTAGGGCAAATGACAAACTTAGACTATATTTTTTAAATATAATTAAAGAGACATTCCTGCAGCCCTTCTGCTCCCCATGCTACTGTCACCATAATACAATCAGGCTACAAGGCTGAGCAATCACAGAACACTCCTGTTAAGTTTAGTTCATCTTCCTGAGCAGAGACAGTAATTTCCACTTCCTCTACAGCACAGCACAGAGATTAACTAGAATTGTGGGGAAAATGTAATGTACTTGTAAGGTAAAATGTAATGCACTTGTTGGATTCTAAAAGAAAGAGGTAGAGACATTATGAGAGCTAAGCCTCGCACTTCTGTAAAACAATTTTGTAAGTTTTATTTATTAGCTTTAGTTAATAAATATTAGCTATTAGTTTTAGCTTTTTATTCCTGTTTTGAATATTAACAAACTCCTTAGTAAACCACCAGCTGGCACAAGGAGCAAGAAATCACAGCATGGAAACAAAGTCACTTGAAGCCTGCCCTGTACCAGATATTTATTTGCACACACTAGGGATGCCAATTTAAGAGCTATTTGCCAATACATTCTCTAATGCTTTCTGAGCAACACTAAATGGAATGTTTGCTTTATACTCCATGGATATTTTAATGCATGTGTAAGAACAAGTAAGCACCTTTAAAAGCCTTCTCAGGGGAAGAAAAAAATATAGAAAATAAGAAAATACAAAAAAAGTAAACTGTGCCTCATTGTTTTCTGTATTTGGGGAAGAGGTCTATTTGTTTCTTTTGTGACTTGCTGAACAGCAAAGAAGCTATTTCAATGTCAGTGGGTGGAAGACCACAAGGGTAAAAAGAAATGCCTCTCTGTCCTAATTCAGACCCTTTCTTAGCACTGCTTAAGTGATCTGTTCCTGCAGTGGGGTTAACCCTAACTGGTAAGATTGAACAGTCTGATTTTGTATTTTAAATGCTAAATGTATGCAAGATCTGCTATGGAGCCATAACAAGATCTTGCTTCTCCTTGAGGTGGGTGCAGGCACTGAGGTACACACTAGCACAGGGTGCTCAACACAGCTGGCTCAAGGATTTTCCTTGAGCTGCACGGCAAAGGCATGGAAATCTGAAACAAACACTTCCAACCTGTCAAACATGTTCAAAATAACATTCTCAAAATCACTGCCCACTTTCTCTCCTCACCCAGGACCACACACAGGACTGACACAAGACCAACAGGGTGCTGTTCCATGCCCTAACACTTTTGGCAAGCCCATGCACATGCCACACATCTCTGCTGTTAGTACCACACCTCTGAGTGTCCTGCTTGCCATGCTCAAGACCTAATTTTTCAGGAAAGCTGAGAATCTGATGCACTCATTCCCTTCAGTCTGATGCAGGAAAGTTGGCTTATGCCTTTCCATAATTCCACATCCATACAAAAATTGTTGAGCTCAATTTTGCATAACATATTTCATATGAAAGGAATGGTGTTATTGAAGTACAGAACATACATATATCTTATTTCCAAAGCTGTGCATTGGAAGCACAAAGATCCAGACATACAGCACTATTTTAAGACTTTGAACATTGAAAACTAAAGTTTCTCAATAATGTACAGAAATACATGAAAGCCTACAGGCATTTATAAATAAGGCTTGGTCAACTCAAATAATTCATCCAGAACACCACGGACGTTAATTCTTATGATCAGCCCAGCTTTGACATATTTTCACCCATCAGGGGGATGGAGACTGAGCTGGAGGTAGAAATCATCTGGATAAAGAAAAAAAAAGAGTGAAACAAAGCAAGAAACTGATGTTAGAGGAGAATGCAGATACAAGACAGGCACAGAAGAAGAGCAGACAACCCCCACATACGGAGAAGAAGAAACAAAACAAGAATTTATCACTAAGTATGTGAAGAACATAGAGTCATGAAAGCAGAGAAGGAGCTGGAAGTGATATATGGTAAAAGGAAACAGGTGTACAGGTAAGTATCCCAGCTTTGAGAACAATCTTAGGAAGAAAATTTTCAAAGTGAAAGCAGTCAGCAGTGAAAAACCTAATAAAGAATAAAGCAATTACAAAAAAGAGAGGAAAAAAAAGCAGAGGGACAGGGGGAAAGAGCATAATACTACAGAAGAATTCTTGTCAAGAATTGGAATCTAAACCTTGACCCACCAATTAGTTTTACAGTGGCCACTATGGCCAAGTAGATACCAAACATCAGGCCCTCAAGCACAAAGGCATTCACTCCCCACACTCCCAAAGCCACTGAGATGTCATCTGTACTCTGAGTCAGGGAAAATGAGGGAAAATTGTGTGGTTGGTTACCTCTGGACTCAGAGGTAGTCAACCACACAATTCCTCCACTGCAAGAATATTCTAGCAGATAAAAGGATGTGAAACAGCAATCAAATTTAACAAGCTTAAGGCAAATATAGGAAATGTAATATAGGACAAGTTAAAATTAATGCCTTTTAGGTTATTGTGATGAAAATTATGTGAAAAGCCAAACATCCTCAGAGTTTAAACAGTTTATGATGTTTCAAGAGCTTTAAAATAAAAGCAATGCCTTTACAGCATATTAAGTTTTTCAAACATGCCAATCAAAGCCTCTCCATTTCAGAGTATTGTGATAATGGCTACTGAAAATTATTGAAAATATTTATGTGGAAATTCTGACAATAAAAGAAACTGAAATTCAGAGCAAGAATTTCATTCCCAGTTTAGTTCACATCATGATTAATGGGTTTTTTGCAATTTTAGCATAAACATCTTTGTTGTCTAGGACTGGATGTGGTTTTGATTCTGAGTTTGTGCCCTTTGAAAACTTTATAAAGCCCTTTGTATCTTGATACTCATTAGTACTTACTAGGGGACTAGGAATGTCAGAGTGATCCTCTCACTCTTGCTTCCATGCCTGCTAACCTTCCTCCCACCAACCCGAACATCAAGTGTGTTGGGATTGATCTAAAAATGTTAACAAAAGGGTTTTATCAGCCAGGCCACCATCCACTTTTAAATTGAACACTTTAATACTCCAGTAGCAGACAAGACCCAGGAATTACTCAAATTAACCTGAGATTTTTATCCTAAAAGAGGATGCATGCAGACATGTCTGCACAGAGACCAAAGGATTACAGTGAGTTCTCACAAACAGGGACCCCACAGCAGTCTAGGTTTAGGGCCAGGAAGGGTAGCAAATGACTCCTCTTCATTGTTGGAGCTGAGCAAAGACCAAATAGCAAAGCAAAAGGAAAGAGACAAAACTCACAGCTGGGTATAACTAAAATAATTTTTAAAAATTTTGTAAGAAAAAGGATTTTATCTTGCCTGCTCAGTGTCTCTGGGAGATCCGTGGGCAGGCTGGAGACACCTTGAGCGCATTAGGACCTGCCTTGGAAGGGGTGCTGCATACTGGAAGTGTGATGAAATGGCCTGACAATCTCTGAGGACTTTGTAGTCTCACAGGGCTGAACAGCAAGGTGACAGAGTGAGGAGGGCTGCAGCTTTGGGACAGGCTGGTCTGAAGAGCTGTGTAATGCCACAGAACTCTCAGGGTGTCACGGGCAGCTGAAGGGACAGCATGACACAGCATGACACAATATGATGCAGCCAGGACTCAAGAAGGCCAAGAGAGGCTGTGCTGATTCCACTGCCACAGCTCTGTGGGGCAACCTAAGCTGTCACTTCAGCCCCTCAGCTCTGCTTAGTAGCACCTGGGTGCATTGGCAGATGATGAGGTGACCATGAGCCCACAATGTGCTCCTGCTGCCCGTGATATCCTGTGGTACCTCAGGTGGGCAGCAGGTCAAGGGAGGTGACCCTGGCCCCCTACTCAGCCCTGGTGAGGGCACATCGGGCGTGCTCTGTCCCCTTCTGGGCTCCTCAGCACAAGGAGCTACTGGAGAGGATCCAGCAGAGGCCACAAAGATGATCCGGCGTCTGAAACATCTCTTTTACAAGGAGAGACTGCATGTCCTCATGCACTGCTGGCCCTGTTCAGTCTGGAGAAGACTGAGAGGGGATTTTATTAATGCATATAAATATATTAAAGGTGGATGACAAAGGGATGGTGCCAGACTCTTTTCAGTGGTACCCAGTGACAGGACAAGGAACAGTGTCCATAAACTAAAACACAAGAAGCTCTACCTCAACCTGAGGAAGAACTTCTTTATGCTGAGGGTGGCAGAGCACTGGAACAGCTGTACAGGGAGGTCATGGAGTCTCCTCTCTGGAGACATCCAAACCCCACCTGGATGTGTTCCTGTGTCACCAGCTCCAGGTGGCCCTGCCTTGGCACGGGGGTTGGACTGGGTGATCTCCGGGGGTCCCTTCCAGCCCTGATGGTTCTGTGAACCCGGAGGGAAAGATCTGTGCTGCACGCAGTGACGTCACGGGTGGCGGTTTGGAGAACGGTGACGTCACTGCTAGTGTCACACCACTGATAGAGCTCAGAGGAGGAACCGAGGGCAACAGGGTCACACCGGGGCTACACATCGACCTTCCCGCTGCTGGGCTGCCGCCTCCCGCGAGGCGCCGCGGTGACGCCATGTGGGTGTGACGTCACGGCGCATGTGGTGACGCCACTACGGCGCTGCCACCACATGAGTGCGGCAAGCCCTTACCTGCCGGCGCTTGTCGGCCGCCTTGGGAGGCATGGCTGTCCCTCAGTGCAGCGGACAGCCGTCGCCGCAATCCCGCGCCCGCCGGGCACGCCGGAAGTTGATGGCGGCAGCCATGGCAACGCGCCGGAAGCGGTGGCTGGACCCGGCCATTCCCTCAACTCCCCCCTCTCTCCCCTCGAGGGAGGAAATGGTACATCCCAGCTGTCGCTGCAAACAGCGCCGCGGCCCAGAGAGACTGACAGCAGGCCCCGCCCCTTGATGAATATTCAAATAAGGGCGGTGCCACGGGAAACGGAGTTGCTGGGCCACGACCTGGTGACCGAGCCCCTCCCGCTTTATGAATATTCAATGAGGGGGGCAGGCCTTGGGGAACGGAGTGACCGGGCACAAAACTGGTTATAGTGGTCGCGCCCTCGAATGACTATTCAAAAGAAGGCGGGGCCGCAAGGAGACCACCATTCGGTCACCAATGACAGCGCTCCCGCCCGTCATGAATATTCATATATGGCGGGGCACTGAAGCCCAGCATCCGGGCCCCGAGCGCGGGACAGTGGCCCCGCCCTTTATGAATATTCAGAAGGGGCGGGGCGGCGGCCGGACCCGGAAGCGGCGCGGCTGAGTCACGGCGGCGGCGGCGGGGATGAGGCAGCCGCAGCCGCGGGCGGTGTCGTTGTCATTGTCGCTGTCGCTGTCCCCTCTCGGCGCCTGAGGAGCCGACCGCGCCCGCCCGCCCTGCTCCCCGTGCTCCGCCCGCCGCGCTCGGCGCCGCCGCCAAGATGATGGAGGAGATAGACCGGTTCCAGGTGCCCGCCGTGCGCGCCGAGATGCAGCCGCTGGTGAGGGGCGGGCGGGCGGGGCCGCGCTGTGCCCGGGTTGAAATGACCCCGGTGCCGAGGGGGTCGCGCACACGCCCCCGGGTGTCGGCGCTGCGGGCGCGGCCGTGCCGCCGTTATATAACGGGGTGTCCTGGGCGCTGCCGCCATCCTCGCCGGCCCGGGGCCGCTGCTGTGTCATCCCGGGCCATCCTCTTATCCTGCCCCCCGCCCCGTCCTCTTCTCGTCCTCCTCCTCCTCGTCCTCCTCCTCCTCCCCCGGTGTGTCCCCGAGCGCCGCCGGTAGCAGAAGCGGGCGGGGGCAGGCGGGCGGCTCCGCTCCTACCGCGATGGAAACGCCGCTCCTCCCGGGGCATCCCGGGGTGTTCTCCCGCCGCCGGGCACGGGAATGGCCCGGGGACGAGGGAGAAGGACCGGGGAGCCCGGTTGTAGGCGCTGAGGACGGTTGGGCTTTTAATTCACTTTTACAAGCTAGGTGAGGTCTGTGTAGGAATCGGGCGGTGTTTGTGCCCAGCCCGGGCTGGGAGCTGCGCGGAGCGATGCTCCCCGGGGATAGCGGAGCTGTACGGGGTCGGTCTGAAGTTACACGCGCTGTGAAGCCGCAGGACCTTCTCCGAGGATGGTTTTACAGCCTGCTCTCGACACCAAGCTGCAGCGAGGAGATGCTCATCTTGTGTAAAGTCCAGGTGTTCTGCAAAGAAACATCAGCTTCTCTGGGCCAACCCAGTTGTTTCGGGATATGATGGTGGATTGGGCAGCAGTGATAGTAAGCTTAGGAAACAGTTTCCTTCAACATGAAACAATTAGAAAGAAACATCGCCGTCAAATTAGCTTTGCTCACATTAAATGATTTGTATAAGGAAAGCAATCTGTGAGGGTTTGATGCCGTGCCACCGCATGTGTTTTTCATACCAGGATGTTTTTTTCACGTCATAGACACAATTATATTCAATTAATGAGCTCTGAAGAGCCTGACATAATGGTTACAATACTACATGGGACCCTGGGGAATCTTTCAGAGAAGGAAGTCTGCAGGCTCAGAGGACTTTGCAGATGTGTAAGTGGGCAGGTAGAGTGGTCCTGGGCTTTTGATAGCTTTTGAAATGGGTTATAAAGGAGGGCCAGCTGGCTGGCAGCCAGGGGAGATGCTAGACCATCATCAAGTAATGCAAGACTTCTATGAGCTTGTAGCTGCATTGCTCCAATGCCACGGGCTTGTTTGTGTATGTGTTGTGCCCCATCTGCCTGCCACAGAACTCTTGAATATGTTTGCCCATTTCTGTTTTCTACCTGGAAAAGGTTCTCTTGTGTGTTCCCCTCCCCTTACTCTCCCATCTTCCTCAGTCTCTGCCATATGAATTGTTGGGAAGGTGGAAAGTAGTTCAATGAAATACTTGCACTGTTCCTTTTGGCAGCAGGTGAGGATAGGTTGTTGCTAGGTTTGTGCCAGCACTGAAGCACTTTTGAGATTTCTAATATATCAAACCATATGTTATTTAGAGTTGGTGTAAACACAACCTCGGTTCCTTGTTGCAGTTAGTGTTTGTAAGAACTTGAGAGCACCATAAGTGTCTTGTGAACAGAAAAGCTCTTCAAGGTCTACAGACTCAAATTATCTCTCAGTGGCAAGAAATACATTTCTCTTATTGTGGGAGTGTTGATAAATTCTGAAAATATGCTTAGTTTGGGTTGCATTCTGGGTTTGGTTGTTTTTGTTTTGTTTTGTTTTTTGTTGCTTGTTTCTTTGGCTTCAAACCTTGTGGTGGACAAAGAACTGTCCGTACAAGCTGATACAGGCTTGTTGCCTTCCCTACTTATTGTTGGTGTTTTTATATAGGAGACTCAACAAATGTGACAGGAGTGACCATCTTTATTTGTTTAATTGAAGGCATAGTAGTCAAAGTAGCAAGTTTGAAAAAGCTGTTGCCAGACAAAACAATAAGTGTTTTCTAGAAAGTCTGTGATAATAGTGGAAGAGTGGAATTTGCAGATACATGTATGTTTGCATGGACATGAACCAGGCAGAATCCAAACAGCTTCTCTGTTCCAACCCATTTGTCCCAGAATATGATGGTGGATTGGGCAGCAGTGATAGTAAGCTTAGGAGACAGTTTCCTTCAACTTTAAAATTAGAAAAAATTCACAAAGAGCTTTAACACTTGCATTAAAAATACTCTGAATCTGTGCTTCAGGTCTTCAGTTCTTAACTACTGGAGCTCATAGTGAAACCTTGTGGTTTTGGGGGTCTTGAGTGTTCAGGTGTCTACACACACAGTTGTTGTGATTGGGTGTATAGGCATTTTCCACAGGCATGGAAATGTTGAAAATGGTCTCAGAAGTGGGATGTAGCAAGTCTGGTACAGCATTTCTGGTGGTTTCCTCTGCTTTGTAGTTCCTGGTCTGTACTTTGCAGATAGGGACTGGATACTTGCAAGAATCCTTGCCAGTCTGGGATTTCTCATATTAGCTTGTTTGGGTGATGCAGTTCTGGCCAATGCTACTGCTTTGTGCCATTACAATTACTGTGTGTCTGTCACTCTCCCTCCCATTCTGTACTTTTAAGGTTGCGGTTTAAACGCAGTTAACAAATAAAAATAAATAAATCACTCACAGCCACTTGCTCACTTCCCTCCCACATCAGGATGGGGGAGAGAATCAGACAAGTAAAAGTGAGAAAACTTGTGGGTTGAGATGAAGACAGTTTAATAAGTAAAGCTAAAGCCATGCACACAAGCAAAGCAAAACAAGGAATCTATCCACCATTTCCTTTGGGCAGGCAGGTGTTCAGCCATGCGCAGAGAAGAAGGGAGGGCTCCATTACACCTGATGAATACTTGGGAGAACAAATGCCTCCAAAATATCATCCCCAAAACACCCCCCCTTGTCCTTCTTCCTAGCTTTGTATGCTGAGCATACGGTATGGAGTATCCCTGTGGTCAGTTGGGGTCAGCTGTCCCATCTGTGTACCTGCCCAACCTCTTGTGCACCCCCAGACTCTTGGCTGGTGGGGTGGGGTGAGAAACAGAAAAGGCCTTGATTCTGAAAGTGCTGCCCAGCAATAACCAAAACATCCCTGTGTTATCAATTCTGTTTTCAGCACAAACCCAAAACACAGCCCCACAGTAGCCACTGTGAAGAAAATGAACTTTATCCCTGTCAAAATCAGTACAAAAGTACAGAATAACCTTATAATCTCTGGACTTACTGTCTGCTTCCCAGTTAAAAGATTTCATTTCCAATGGTCTCAGGGAGAGATGCATCTGTCACTCTTTTCCACATCCAGAAAGCTGAAGTAAAAGTTTGTTTTTCACGTGCTACCTAAAAGTCACCATGACTTGCCACTGAATCTGTGTATAAAAATAAATGTTTTTAAACGTTATTCCCTGCTAAAAGCAAACAAAGAAGGTCCCTTGCTTGATTTATAGAGTAAACACTAGATGAAATATTTTTTCATCCTGTTCCAACGGGAACAGGGTGTCCCAGGAAAGCACTGTTCCCTCTGAGTGCTGGCCAGTGTGTGACAGGTTCTGAAATGAGGTTTGTGAAGGTAGGGTTTGCTCAAAATCCTGAACTTTGTGTTGTTGACCTGCATGCATGCTTTTGAATGTCTGTTCATCTGCATGGATAAAGTGTCATCTTAGCCTTTGATGTCCTTATACTGAACTCCAGGACAGCTGCTGCTGGTCTGCCTGGAAACCGTCTGACAGGCCTCCTGGTCTGCCCATCTTCAAAATTAAAAGATTGGCTTCTCTTTGGCATTTAGCAGCTATATCTTTCTTAGAACACAGTCTGAAACCTTTCTGAACCCTTCCGCCCTCCAGACCTGCCACTGCCACTTGCACTATTTATTGATCAGCTGTCTGTCAGGGGTGATAGTACACTAATGTCTGGTGTCTGCTGGCAGCACATCCTGACAGTAACCAGTGCTTTATTTACAGAGCAGGGACAGAGAACCTGACATGGCTTTTTGCAAAACTAAGTTCTTTAAAGCTAAAATATGTCTGGTTGGGGAACATTGTCTCTTTGACAGCCTTGTCCCACCAAGGTCTGTATTGGCTTCCCATTGCAAGGCTAAGGGCAGCACCCAACTAGTACAGGCTGGACAAAGCCTACCAAGATCTCTGGTTGCTGCAAGTTTCTCTCTGCTGATAACAAGTCAGGTAGGGCTTGTTGCAGGGCTGAGAGGCATTTGGCCTGCAGGTTGCATGTTGGCCAGGTCTGTCATATGTGCCCTCCAACACTTCACATTGGATGCAGTGATGTGAAATTAATGAGGTGGGTAGTCATTTTCTTCCTCTTTTCAGCTTGTTTGGATAAGCATTGTGAAGTCAGGCAAGCTGGCTTGACTCTGTGTGACCTCTGCAAATGTGTTTTGAGAACTGCTGGGTAACCAATGTGCACCCAAAGGGGAGGTTCAGCACAAGACTTAATGAGACAGAGTTGCTATGTGCAGATGGAGAAGATGGCATACAGTACCTGGTAACCTGGATAAACCTGGTTAAATATCATCCAGTTGTCAGATGGGATGAGGCCCAGTGTTTCAAATCTTGGAGAGACACGTTACACTGCATATTTTGATGTTGTGGTACAATTCTGTACATTTTCATTCTGGAAAAGAAGACAGACTGGTAACTGGCACTTGGTCACATTCATGTCATGCCTGTCCATGAAAATTGAACTATTTGTTCTGATCCACATTTCTGTTCTTGTATATTGGTCACATTTGGCTTCTATTCTAAAAATGTCTGCCTTTTCAAATTAATTAATCAAAATCAAATTAAAAATCAACTAATTTACAGGGTGTTCTGTTTACTCCTAATGTTTTGTGTCACGTCATCCTTATAAACATCATACAAGCTCAACTGCAGGAATTCTGTTTTGCTAAGATTCTGTTCATTTCCAACTCGACCTGTTGTGATCCTTCTGCACTCACAGAAAGATCTCTCTGCTGTAGCTGCTGGGTAGACGGTTATTTCCAGATAAAATCAATTCAGGGTTTGCAGGGATGTGATGAGGCCTGAAATTCATTATTTCTGGGACACTTACACTTGGTAGATAGCTTTCTTGGCTGATGGAGTTGGTATTTGATGTCTTAACTTCCAACTAGTCCATTTTTCCTGGTCTGTTGGTGGTGATGCATTTGTTATGATAATTTGTTTTCTAGCAAGTTTTTTGCTGGGAATGTTTCCTAACTTAAAATTCTTATTACAGTGGTGGATATTAAAGGGAGAGATAGATGAAGGGAAACTTGCACAGTGAGGATTCTGCAGACAAAAAAGAAGTAAAATTTCCTTTGAAATAAGAATGGCTGGCCCTGTAGTTGTGTGTAGAGACATCTTTTCTTCAGCACTGGTGTCTCACTGCACACTCTCCCTGTGATTTTTAAATCTGTGTTTTGGACTGTTACCTAAACTCTTGCCAAACCCTTAGAATTTTTGTTAAAATGAAACATACTGAGCACAGTGCAGTGGGGTTGTATCTTGAGTCTGTTGGAACATGGATGCCTCCCAAGCCTGTGTCTCTTGCATGCACCAAGCCCTGGATGGCATGTGATGGCAGAGTGACAGGTGACAGTGTTGGATCACACGTTGCTCCTATAGATCAACACAGGCAGTTTCTGTTCTTAGCACTAAAATGAAAGCAGAGTAAAAGAGCTTTTGCTTACATGGCATCAGTACCACTTTTCGCAAGAACGCATCTGTCGAAGTGCAGCAGCTTCAGTGGAGCTTTGACACAAACTTCTAAGACTTTGGCTCACTTTCTGAAAACAGCAGGAATGCAGTATTTCAGTTTCCTGGTTTTCAGCCCACATGAAAAATGGGAGCTCTTTCCAGAGAAATTGGGCTGGTGGTTCCTATATCTCAATCTGAATCATTGTGCCTGGCCTGGTTCCTTGCCAGCAGGGGCCTCAGGCTTGTAGCTCTAGTTATGATGATGACAGCCAAAGTAAGGGTTTTGTTCAGCCAAATCCTACAGTGATACTGCTGGCTCTTCAGCTGAGATGCCAAATCTGCACCAGTTCTGAAAGTGTAAAATTTTCAGAAATTTTGAAGGTACAGAAGATGCATTTATGTACAGCTTTGTTTTTTAACATCAAAAGAGAATAAAAATAAATTATATTATCTACCAGATACTTCGTTTTTTTTAAAAAACTGTAATTTTAGTCAGCAGAGTGTATGAGTGCTTGGCATGCTTATAAAATCTGCATTCTTTATTTCTGCAAAATACTGCCTATGTCACCTTAAGAAAGTTGTGCTGCATACTAAGATCTCTCTGTAAAATGAGGAAAATGAAGAACAGAAAACCAAAAGTAACTAAAGCAAAATGAAATGCTCTACCTGTAGGGCTTATAAATAGCATGTTAATATAACATTAGTTCTATCGTGCAGGTACAGAAATCCCTCACTTTTCTAGAAGGAAAAAGCTCTAAAATGAAAATGTCATTCTTATATATATTCATTATAATGTAGCCCAGGGCTTACACAGCTACTATTTTGTAAATGCTTACAGTACATGAGATTTGTAATGTTGCAGGACTATGGGTCCTGAAAAAATTGATTTCAGATAATGCTGCTTTTAGTTATACAGCTTTTTTTGATGTGCTGTCATGTCATCTGTAACAGTGGCCTAAAGATGGCCTCCCTGAATACTGCAGTTAGTTGGGATTCTGTCCTATGTCAGGCCTGAGGTGCAGAGGTACAGGAACATTTTTGTTACCATCCCAGGCCAGGCTAAAACTCCAGCAGTAATCCAGCACATGCTCCCAAAGGAAGGCAGTGAGGGATGTGCTGTTGTGTCTGGAGGATGGCCTGTCAGGATATGGGAGTGTGTTCTGGCTGGCACTGTCTCTGCAGGAACATTGCTCCTTCTTCTCTACTTCTTTGTATAAGTTCTGACTACAGTTGTTCTGTCAGTCATATTTGGAAATCTTCTTCTGAGTGAAGAAAGGTATTTAATAGGGGGCAGTGAACTCTATGAACAATTAAATCTGCACAGTCCACTCTTGGGATTCTACCATCATTCCCAAGAGCTTTTTATCTGTAGCGTGATGTTAATACCTACTCAGACAGCAATTTCTGCTCCTGATATAGCTGTGTCCTTTCTCTGCCAGTAGGTAGTGGCAGGTCTGTAAAGAGACAAGATGAGGAAAATTCCAGGGTGAGAGAGAAGAACAAGGCATGCCTTAATTTCTGCAGGACTTCATTCCAGGAAAGCCCTCAGCTTACCAACAGGGCTGTGACCTGTCTGGAGGTACATTTTACTTTTGGTGAAATTGAAGCCTGAACTTAGTAAGGATAGAGAAGGAGACCCAGTACCAGTTTGGTCTGTGGGCTAGATGATTAAAAGTTGGCTAACAGCAGGACTTCTAGTCAGTCAGTGACAATGGTGTACCTGTTTTTTTAGACATTTTAAGATCTTGGCTGGAGTAGTTGCCTTTCAGCTTCTACGTAGATCAGTTATTTGTCACTTTCCATAGGCAGTCTGTAGAAATGTGTTTCCCCTCACACTCACATATGCCATACATCTTCAGTGAGGTCTTGTGCGGTTTTGAGTATAAGGTTCCTCCAAGGTTATTCTGTATCTGGCACTATAAAATTGACATTGTAGTGATGCAGCCAGTTGCCACTTCTAAATCCATCAGTTCAGCTCAAAGCCTTTGTAGTCTGAACCATTATTCTTTGAATTTTAGTGCCATCTTGTGCAATGGATTAGTGTCCATTTTGTGGTAAGCAGTCAGAAGCAAACATTTGTTTCATTGGTTTGTCTCTGAGTATTACTGAGTCAAGAGTGAGTGAAATTGTAGGTGGAAATTTGCTTGATTTTGAAGAGTAACTGCTAGCAAATCTGCTGAACTTTTGGACACATCCATCACCAATTCACAGGATAGCAAGGTTTTATCACAGCAGGAAATTTCTTTACAAAGAAGTGCTCTCCTAAATATGTGCAGAGTATTCAGGCTGCATCCCAACTGCTTTTACTGGGCGAGTCGCAGTCATCTTAGTTGGGGACTGAGAAAAGTGTAGTTTTAGTAAAGTTCAAGGTAGCACATATTGATTTTGTTGAGAAGAGCCCTGGCTCTCTAAAGATGGATAAGACCTTATTTCCTGTACAGAAGGGAAAAGGGAGGGTACTGTTTGTTTAATCTTAAAAAGGTATTCCAGCTGTAGTGGCAAGCTCTCTACTGGGGATGCAGCCTCTGCTGTGAATAAGTTACATTGTTAGAACATATTTAAATTCTTCCTGAGCCAGCTAATTTCTACTGCATAGAACAAAGTCTTTGGCTATCAAATAACTGGCCACCAAGTGACTCCTGTAACCCAGCACCATCTGCCTACCAGAGTACATTGTTTAGACTCTGTGTGCAGTGCTGAAGCAGGTAGAACAAACATACCTCAGCTCTCTCCTCAGCACATTTCCAGAATAGTCTGTGTTAGAGCTTATCTGAGGAGCTGCTATTTTGTTCAGATCCAGAACCATCAGACATGGATTGTTCCTCTTTGGACATGGTATGGTGTCTTGACTCATGCTTGTCTGACACGGCTTTTTCTTAGTTTCTTTTCAGTTTCCTTTCTGAGCCAAGTCCTATTTGTACAAGCACCTGTCTTTTGGGCTCTGCAGCGTTCAGTCTAATAATCCTTCTCCTAAGCCAGGCAGAGCAGCAATATTCTAATGATCATTTCTCTCTTGCGTGCTTTACTGATCGCATGGGAATGTCAGTTAGTGATTGACTACACCCATACCCAAGCAAAATGTTTACCTAGGTTATTTCTTGTTTCATTTTTTTGTTTGTATGTGGCCCTGGGTGAAAACCAATCTTGGCTCTTGCATCAATGTCAGAGTTGCTTATGCTGATCTAATTATTGTTTCCTTCCCTATTCCCTACTGAATTTGGGGCATGGTGGTTTCTGTTTTTTCAGCAAGTTTGCCAGAGGCATTGGAGGTGCTTTTTAGCTGGCATGAGATAGCCTGCTTTGGTGGTGGACCCTCATGCTCCTTTCTTTCAAACAGATGTCTTACAGCTGGCCAGTAGATCTTTTTTACCTGGTTGACCAAGCATTTTTAGCTCCCTTAAATGCAATTAAATCTGTGTCTTTATCAGTTCATCATTTCACTTTTTTTGCATTATTAACTATGGTGATTTGACATTTTTTGAGTTTCTGTGCTCACCTCTGTGATGGTGTCTCAGACTTAAGAAACTGTTGCTTTTTCCCTTTAAGCGAGGAAGTAACTGTAGTCCCTGCAGAAGGGCACACTGGCAGTGTATTGCAGTATTGAAAAGGACCTGTTGGTTAAACCCACATTTGTAAATTCAGAAGAGTAAATTTGTTTACACTTGCCTAAGCTCTTCTGGCTTAGGCCATGTCCCCAGACAGTGAACTGTTCACGTTTCACTCTTTGGCTGATGTACCAGCCTTACAGCAGATTAATGATAGGGCAAGGGAGGCAGATGGGACTTCCCATGTTCTGAGCCAGCTAGTTCTAGGAAAGCAGTTTCTTGGGGTTGAAGCAGAAGGTCTAATATCTGTTAGAGAAGAGAAGGTAAGGGGATTCAAATCAAATAACGAAGTTCAACAAAGCTAAGTGTAGAGTCTTGCACCTAGTGAGGAATATGCACCAATACAAGTTAAGGGTTGAACTTCAGGAAAGTGCCTGGGGGGACTTGGTTAGAAATCTCTGATTTAAAAGGCTTTTACTTGTGGTGTTTAATATAGTAGAGGAAAGTACTTATAATTTTAATACTTATGGATCTTATCCTCATTGGTAGTGACTCAATTGTAGGGCCTAATTTCTAATATCAAACTTGTTTTGTTGTCATTTGTTGTAAGTAGCTTGATGTGTAATAAAAGACAAATTTTAAAATTTCTGAAGTTTGCAGAACCTAAACATGCAAGGAGCTGTTTGAGCAGACTGACCTGAAAAATGAGAGAGGGAGGCAAGGAGGTATGCATTGCTTGGGGTGCATGTTGTTAATTGAAACGAAAAAATGAATAGGAATGTTCCTAACCAGAGATGGCATTGCAAAGCTTTTGCCTGGCAGAATCTTGTGATTGGCATGTCTAAAAACAATATACTTCTTTGTATGAAAACATTACTTTTTTCCCAGCAACATGCATGTGATGCAAATGAAAAATACACTGTCTGTGATGGCCGGAGCAGACTCTCCAGCTGAACACCACATACAGATTGTGCAGTCGCTGCTTTGTCAGTCAGTGCATGGAAAGGGGCACTCATGGTGATGGAACAGAACTAGTGAAGGTTCAACCTTCCAGACTTCACTAGTTTGGACCAAGGGCCTGAGGTGTGCAGAGGAATGTGCAGTGCTCCAGTGTCAGTGCAGGAACCAGCTCTTACTGCACAGCCTCCCCTCTGCAGCAGCACTTCCACTAATGCTGCTGTGGGACATCTTTGTTCCAGAGGCAAAATAGATTAGCATAAGTACAGCCTGCATCATCAAAATTATCTGGTGCCTTCTAGTTGTGGCATTGAGCCCTAGTGGTAGTGAATGTGGAATTATTTTGAAAGCACAAGGCAATGCACCATACCTGAACCTTGTTTCTCACAGCATCTGTCTCTGGAATATATGTGGAACAAGAGAAAGCCTAGCATGGTATCCCTTGAGAAAAGCTAGGATCCCCTATATGTGGATATATATGGGAATGGAATATATGTGGATAAGATGGGAATGAAAGTGTGTAATAGGTCTTTCACAGGATCCATGTGATATGAAAACAGCAGAAAAAGCTTTCTTTTCTAAGCCTAGAATTCTAAAACTTCAAAAGATCTTGCAGGAAAATTGTGTTGTAGGCCAGGGAAAGACTTAACCATTCCTCTCTGCTCCTACCAATCTCTTTTGGGCCTGTGGGTCTTTCTAGATCTCTAATCTTAATTTCCCTTTATTTAAGGGGGAAAAAAGGGAATTGCAGTTCTGAGAATAGTAACAGGAGCAGCATGTTCTCAGGCTCTGAGGATGGAGGTCACCCAGCCCACTGGAGCGTGTAAAAGCTGCACTTCACGTTGGCTTCTTGGCAGTTGATAAGCCAAGGAGAAACTGCTGGGTTGTGATTCCATTTCTGTTAATGTGTGTGTCAAAAGTCAGATCAGCTTCCAGTTTTGATCACTGCAATTAGGGGGAAATGGGTGTTGTTAAAGGAGTTAGAGCATGTCCAGCTCTTCTTGAAAATATGTTGTGACACATCTGTACTGAGATTTAAGCAGCAGGAGTTGCCACTTACAGCATTCAGGATGCTAATATAAAACCTGAAGAAATAGTCTAGAATTCTGCAAAACATTAGCCATTCCTCTGCTGCTCTGATGAAATAGAATGTCATACTGCTCCTCGTTTTCATCATTTCCAGCAGAGCCAAACCCTTTGGTGGATGTACCTTAGAAAGCATATCACAAAAGCAGTTCTGTGAAAAGAATTTCTTGTACTTCTTGCAAAAATTAGGGCAAAGTGATTGTGAAAATAGCTGAGATGATCCATGCTGTGCATGTAAGAATTATTATAAAGCGATTATCTGGTTATGGAGGAATGTTTTATTTGGATTATGTAGCTACATAGAATTTATAATTCATGCTTTCTGCAGAAAAGAAGTTCCCCTGTGCTGCAATGGGAAATGTCAGATATGAGCTTTTATTAACTCTAAGGTTCTGTATTTGCAACACTGAATTCTAAAGATTAATCACTGAATTTTGGGAAAAAATTATTTCACATAGAGTCCAACCCAGTAAGAGAAGAACCTTTGTCCCACAAGGTTAACCGCTAGCACTTACAAGATTAGAGGTGCTTCTGTACTGACTTTTAGAGGAGCAGTGCTTTCTGCTTAGTTTGTGACCATAAGTAGTGCTCGATTCAACAAATGGGTGAATTAGGTGCACACTTCGACTCTTTTCAGTGAGTGGGACCCTGGTTGTTGGATCCGCACATGAGATGGAGAATGCATTTGCCATCTCTCTCTTCAACGATGATCTGGAAACCAGTATTTCATGATATCAACTCCAGTAGTCCCAAAGTTTCCCCTTGCTTATCCAAATGATTTACCCTTGAATCCATATTTAGTGGAATGTGCACAGCAGTGCTGGTTTTCGGGAAGCACGGTAGCTAATGTCCAAGGACCTTGCTGAGGGAGCACAAGGTTCTTTTACTGGCATAAGAGGTGTGTGTTTGATGCTGGCTCACTTAATTTCCTCCTTCTTATTAAGCCATGGATATTTGACAGTGGCTGTGATTCTGAATGACCGTGGATAATTCTGTAAAAAAGCTGTGACGTTCTTCTGTCATTGCAGATTTACTTGATTGCACAAGGTCCTAACAGCTTTTTGCAAATCCTAATTGCTTTGAGGATCAAACATTTTATTTCTGGCTTCTGATTTGTCTTTTGTGAAAGATTCATCAGATTATAGGAATATGTCATAATTTTTTCAATAGATATGTAGGACCTCAAAACAGGGTTGTGATGCATCTTTGTCAACTCTTTTTTCCTAGGCCAGTCAATTACGTGTTTTGAAAGATTTTCAAATGGCCACTGAAGTCTGGTTTGCTATATTAATTAATAATTGGGAGAAAGCTAGATGCTTCTACCACAGGTATCCTGCCTTGGCATCTCTCTATTGCTAGATTTTGCGGAAGCACCAACTGGGAGACTTTGCATAAATTCAGAACTCATTAACATCACAGGGAATTGCCAGCAGTCAGTTGCAACAGTGATAACGTGTTCATGCTGACAAACAGAGAGCCAGGAGGTGTGGATGAAGCAGGTCTGCTAAATACCACTCCAAGCTTGACATTCTGAAGTGTATTAGACCCTTGCTGAGTTTTTATCCCCTTGATATTGCAAACTTGTTCTTTTGGTATAGCAGGACTGAAGAACTTTCTCTTAGTAGTCTGAAGGTGTACTTCAGGCTGTCGTCTTAATTGATAAACATGACAAATCCTTTAATTTTTCAGGGCTGAAGTCAGTTCGTTCTTTTTATTATGCAAAAGTAGAAGCACTCTTCCTGGGACATTACTAGGGCATGGGATTTAATTCTGCTGATTGCCAGTGATAATAAAAGCATAACATTCAGCTTAACTGGTAAATCGTATAAAATTTAATGGTGGTCACTTCCAAATGAGTACCTTGGAAATTTCAGCAGTCCTCATTCAGCCTTTTATTTTCTGGGTTAAAAAACATGATGTGTCTAATCAGTTTTTAGATGGATCTGTGCCTGTTCTTCAAAGACGGGGCTGATTCCTGGCACATTGTAGTGCTGCCCATCGTGTATTGCAGTGCATAGTGAATGTCCTTATGGATCTGTCACTGTCACCAGAATCAACTTCAAAATATTTTTACGCATGTGAAAATACTATCCTTTACTCAATCCATCCTCCATTAGTTCTGTCAGTTGCCATTTTGTATTGCTGGGTCAGATTTTTCAAAATCTATTGTCATCCTTCCCTGAGTTTCCAAGTTTTGCTGTATTTGTCAGCATGACCTCAAGTGTTTGCCCACAGCCAAAATCTATTGTAAGCAAACACTGCCTGAACTAGAGTCTCACTGTGCATCAGATGGTGCAGGCAGTGCTTGGATGGGGAGCACACACAGCACTAAACCAGAGCTGCTTGGTTAATTTTGGAAGGTTCCTGTCTGAAAGATGGGACTGTGCCATGGTCACTAGAGTCGTGGTGGAATGTATAATGACCTTCAGAGGGCAGGGGCCACCTAACAGACATAGACTTGATGGGGTAGAAACTGTGTGTGGGTTGGACCTCTCCTAAATGGTGTCAACAGTTGACGTTAGACACTTCTTAAAGGCTGGAAGGACAAGATGGATATCTCCTGAAGTTATTTTAAAACTACTTGCTTTTGTCTTGCAGAAACTTTTTTAAAAATAAACCTGGAAGTATAAAAGTTTAAAAAGAGGAATTGTTGCATCTCTCATACAAAAACAGACTATGAGGATTGGTATTGTTCAGCCTGGAGAGGAGAAGGCTTTGAGGTGACCTAATTGTAGCCTTCCAGTACGTAAAAGGAACTGTCAAGGAGGATGGAGAGGAACTTCTTACAAGGGGCATGTGGTGACAGGACAAGGATGAATGGCTTCAAACTGAAAGAGTAGGTTTGGATTAGATACTAAGAAGAAATTCTTTGCTGTGAAGGTGGTGAGATACTAGAACAGGTTGTCTGGAGAAATTGTGAATGTCCCATCCCTGAAGTGTTCAAGACCAGGCTGGATGGGGCTCTGAGCAGCCTGGTCTTATGGAAGGTTTCCCTGCCCAGGGCAGGGGGAACAAGATGGAACAAGATGATCTTTAAGGTCCCTTCCAACCTAGGCCATTCTATGATCCTATGATGACTCTGTGATTTAGCAGTTCCTGAGTATGTCCAGTTTCTACTTGTTAATATTTACACATATCTTGGTAATTCCTCTAAATTAGGATGGGGAAAGGATTTAAAAGCCAGTGAGGCTTATTTAAAAATTCTTCTACTGCTTGCTGGAGTGAAATAAGTGGCTCTGTAAACCTGGCCCTCCTTCAGTTTGGCAGATCACCTGGAAAACCACCAGCTATGTCTAGCTATTTCAGCCTAATTAATGTTTTCTGATTAGAGTTTCTGCTCTGAAGCTCAACTGGATTTGTATCAAAAAAGAGCAAAAACTTTATTTAGGGCAGAGACGTGTGCTAAGCGATGAATGCACATCAAAAAGCTCTAAATTGAGAATAGAGGTATCATCTGGGATAGAAGGATTGGTGCCTGAAATCTCAGGATCAGTGATGGAGGGGAGGAGAGAGAAAAACATCTTAAGGATTCTTAACGAGCTGGTACCTCCAGGTCAGTGGATGTCTCGGTGTTGCTTTACTCAGCCACAGGTGCAGATCTTTCTTCAGACCTGGCAGAAATACAGCATGATTTCAGTTTCACAAAGCTAGTGAGCTGCTGATAAACCTGCACATCCCCCAGTACACTGAAGATCTGTATCACTCTCTATATACCTTGAAAAACCCAAACCAAACAGCCTAAATCCCAAGCCATTTCATACCTTTGAATAAGGAGGTGGAAGGCATTTTACTTGTTATTGAGATTGGTCTCTGTCCTGTCTTGCATCACTAAGTTGTGCTCTGTGAAGGGGTAAAAAATATGATTAACCAACTCTCCTGGTCTTGGTATTGTTTTATGTTACTCTGAGTAACTCCTGCCTTTATCACTATTTTTTAACAGAGGTCTCTCCTCTATGGTGTTGATAGAATTCTACCACCAGCTAGAATGTTTTGATGTTGAATAGATGTTTTTCTTTCAACTTTTCTCTCTGGTTTTCTTTCCCTCATGCATCTGAAGCCAAGAAATAAAAAATAAATGAGAAGCCTTTACCTTTTTGTTTTGTTCCAAACCTCAGCTGGTTTGGAGTTAGGTTTATGAGAAAAGCAATACCTTTCCTTGAAATCTGCCTTCTTATTATTATCAGGTTGGTATGATGGAATGATTGAGATTCTTACAGTTGCCAGTGCAGAGAAAATTAATCTTTTATGTTGCTTTGAGTTATTGCAATAACTTCTTCTGGTTAGAAGGATATACCTAGTCCTACTTGAGATGCTGGTCATCGCTCTGGTTTTTCCTCAGATGGTGGCTTTGGTACTGCAACAAGCTTTTGTTGGCTACTAGATGTTTCTCTTCCACAAGTACTTGTAGCGAGTGAAATATTAGAGCTCCAAGTGTTAATGAAAGTATCTAAAAGTAATGCTGTATGACATTGCTCTGGTGAAACAGAAAGGGTTTCACAGTGCATTGGCTGGCAGTAATTACACCCAGACATTTCAATTTAAGGAAAACCAGTTTGTATGTGTACACTACAGTGGCTGGTTTGTAACATCTTCAGCATGTGTTTAAGCTCAGTTTACACAAATATGTAAACTTAGCTGCCTTGCCCCTGTTGCAGCATTGCTGTGTGCTTCTGTCACTTGTTCCACACCAAGTTGTATGGTCACAGTCTTGAATGTTACAGTTAGAGGTGACTTTGTGAACATACATGCCAGGAGACATCACAGGACAGGGCACCAACCAGCCCCAGCATCAGCTGAATTAATACTGCACATTGTGGGACTCTTGAGCTAAAGCTTTTGATAACAAACCTGTTTAAAGCTGGGTTAAAAGTTGCTGGTGAAGCAACTGGCAAGGAGTCCTTCTATTTGCCAGGGGAGTTGCTCTTAAAAGTCCTTATCTCCATCTCATAATCTGGACAAGGATTTCTATAGATTTAGCAATGTTTATGGTGCTGAGCTTGGACTTTTCTCACTAGAACTCAGCCACAGGGCAGCCTTTACTGTGCTGAATGCCCCTTGAATTACAGAAGTAGCAAGAACAACACCAGTCTTGTTTAGCGTGCTTTCTTAAAAATACTTTCCCTGGATTTTATAGAATGTGCCAGTGGCTTAATGTGACACATCCTATTTTTAATGCAAACAGCTCCCTTCTGGATACCTAATGTTAACTAGAAAATGGGCTAGAGATACAGCAGCTTTCAGGGCTTGGTATTTAGATTGGAGAAATTAAGCTGCATTACAAGGTTCAGTGAACAGGAACATGGACTGCCTCATGGTGGCTTTGTTGCAGGCTTGCCATCTGGCTCATTATCCAGCGGATGGTGGGAGGCCTGTGTGGTGGTTCCTTTGCTGCCTGCAGGCCTCTGACAAGTTTGGGTACGCTGGAGTACTTCAAGTACTTGAGGGCATGCAAGGCAGAGCCTTCCTGCAAGCTGTTGTTCTGCTCTTTTGGCATAGCAGGTACACACGTAGCAGTTAGAGTCGGACTAAATGATCCCTACAGGTTCCTTCCAACGCAGAATATTCTGTGGTTCCCTACTTAAGCTAAAAATTTTGCCAAAGCTCCATCCACTATGGTCTGCTGAAGGGATGAGTTATAAAATCAGTGCAAAAATCCTTATTCTCCAAATTGTTTGAGTCTGTTCTATCTGTGAACCTGTCTCTACTAAAGAGCTACTGAAAAAAGCATCAACCTGGACAACTGGTGCTGAAGGGGTTCAGTTCTGTCTCAAAATGTGCGGAATGTGGGTAAGAGTCACAGAAACATCCTGATGAGCCAAAATCAGTAAAAATTCTGGTCAAGACAAGAGACTTTTTGCCCAGACTTACAGGAAAGAGTCTTCTGCTCCTCTAGATTGTTCTTTGTAAGGTTTAAACTTTCTATATGCAGTGTGGATTAAGAACAGAATAATTTTGTGGTGCTGTACCACTGTATCTTTAAGTATTCTCAGGTTTGGATGTTAGAAAATAGCTTTTGAACCTGATAGTTGTACATAAATGTCAGCTCTGTATCAAGAATAAACATCTGCTTGGATGTGCACTTGGTTAATATTTATTAAAATTGCAGTCTCATTTAAGCAGAGTCTGGCAATACTGCCCTTTTATTGCTATGGGCAACCAACCTGTTATAAACTCACTGAATATTAGATTTATATTTAATGTATCCATTGTCTTTCTGGTACAAACAAGGTTTCTTCCCATAGATGAAGAGAGTTCTGACAGCCCTTTGAGGACACTGAAGCAATGCTAACAAGATCAGGGATTTTGATGTCTGTTCTCAATTGATTATTTTTTAAATGTCTTTCCATTGTGGAAGAAGTTTTCTGTTTAAGTCTGTCTTTTCTTTGCTTCCTGGGGTGGTCAGGGACAAACACATTGGAATCACAAAATGCCCATCTTCTGTTTTTAAGGGTGAAACATGGATTTGGGTTTCACATTTCAGCAGCTTCTCTGAGGTTCTGGCAGGTCTCCTTGTGGAGGTATTGGTCATCTCCTAAGAAATTAATGCAGATGAGGGCAAAACAAGACTAAATTAATAAACTGTTCATGTGAACTTGCCACTGGAGCTGGGCAGCTGATGACTCTCCTAGAAGCAGTGGGAATTCTCCAATGAAAACAACTCAAAGAAAAATTATTTCTATCCTGACAATGAAACAGTGTAGGCAGCCTTACAGCTCTCGAGAGGTAGACACTTGTGTTCCAGAGGTGATCTCTAATGTAATCATGCAGTATTGATTTTTGTCTTTCTAGCCTCTGGTTGTTCTTGCTGAAATCATGGTGGGCAGCCGCCAGCATGGGCTAGAAAGATCCCTTTGCAAGTGTGAGGTCCACATCCTCTGTTCTCCCTGAGCAGCAGTCCTCTTGTTCCTCCTGACGGGGTGTTGTTACAAGCTAGCTTGTTACAGGACCTACAGTTCTGAAATTCTTTAACCTTTATATAGGCAAGAAGTAAATTAATATGCCTTCATCAGAAACGAAAATTATTTCTATAACAATTTCTCTCTTAAAATTGAATTATTTGTCCATGTCCTTTAGCTAGCTAGGATGGAACAACTTCTTTCATTATGAGCTATGTATCATTTTATTGTAGTGAATTTCCTTCCTAGAAGAAACCTCCTACCCAGTATGCAGTATGATGTGATCTGTTGGTTTCTGGTGGTGGCTGTTACAACCACATGAGAAAGTGAATGGGGATATGATGCTCTTCTCCACTTCCAGGAATATCTGAGTGCATCCGTCCTGTCACCACAAGAAGACTCCAGCATCAAGTAGAGATGCCTGAATTAATGTTAGGCTGAGCATCTCAGTCCAGACATGCCAGCATGAAGCCTTCCAGAACTGCATTTACCACCCCAAAAGTTGGGTCATTTAGCTTTCGGTGAGCTTTGTGCTTTTTTTGATGAAAATATACCTCAGGTAACTTGTTTAAAGCTAAGTGGACTTGTCTTTCAGTTGCACTACACTAACTCAGATAGTACCTTCAGAGCACTGAAAATGTTTTAACCACTTGAAAGAGATTTGCCTCTAAGCTATGCAAGAGTTGCATGCTGGTCATGAAGAGGTTGTATTGCCTCTTGGACTTGTGTCTTCATTTTCTAACAAATTCCAGCTGCTTCTGTACAGGTTACTTGTGGAGAGAGAGCCAGGAGGGAGATTACTTGATGTTCACTTATCTGGCTGCAGTTTTATGTGTCCTAAAGGATGTGTTTTGTAGGTAACTATGGGGGTTGCAGCATGGAAACCTGACTACAAGTGGCTTTGCTTAAGAAATAGGGGAGAAAAAGTGATTTCCCTTTACAGTTACTTGCTGAACTAAAGTGTAATTAAATTTTCAAGCAAATTCTAAGTGCTACTGCATATTGTATAGAGTTGTGCATCTTTCTTACTTGTTTATGGCAGTGATTACAGGGGGCAGTCTGTAGATTTTTTGCAGATTAACAGGATTGCTAGCTATGCTGCCATGTTTCCTCTTAAAAACTATCTGAAAGGTGTTTTTGGAGGAGGATTTTTTGCATCCTGCAGCTGTAGGGAAAATGAGCTATGTGGATTGGCCTCTGGTATTTGTCCTGTTTTTTCTTGAAATAATTTTACTCAATAAACATTTTTCAGATAACTTTGGTGTTTTCTGTGGCTCCTGTGCAGCCATGGTGCTTTGGGCTCTGAAAAAAACTGAAAACCATGGAAGAGTTCAGCAAGGCCCCCATGAAAGCATTACCTATATGCCTTGACTGTGCCTATAAAATAAGTAAGTCGGTGGGAAGGCAAACAGTGATCTAAGATTTTGCCAGATGATTGTGGAGGACTATGTTCACAGGAGAAACTACATGGGTCCTTTTTTCTAATAAGTATTTGTTTCAGGACAGAAATATCAAATGTAGTAAATATGTGAGCTAAAATACAAGTCTCTACCAGACCATTGCTGTATGGTTATATGGGAAAAAATGTTATATGGAAAAAAAGTATCTGAAAAGTTGGTGCCAATTCATTGTAGTGTAGATGTGCCTTAGTGCTGGTTTAGAGCTGCAATGCAGGGTTTTGTTTCTCAGGACAAGTAGCCCCAAAGGACTGAACATGCAGTGTCATTTCCTGGCCAGTCTGTAAGGCTCTTCTCCATGACGCAGCCTTTTTATTCCTGGACATCCATGCAACTGTGCTCAGCAGTTGAGATTTTCCTGCCCTGGGAGTGGGTTTGGTTGAGATTAAGATTGATTAAGATGCCACTATTTTGCATGATGGTTCTGCAGATCAGCTAGTTTGCTTTCAAGTGTATCACCAAAGATGCCTGTCCTAAGCTGCCTTCTTGCTTTCCAGTCCTTCTGCTGCTGTTCCCCTACTTTACTTCAGGTTGCCATGGGGCCTGATCTTACTTCAAATACTGGGATAAATCCAGGTGTGCTTGTGTGCAATTCTAGGCTTTTGTCCTTGGTGTGAGAGCCACCAGGCCTTGTGTGTGTCTGCAAGAGACTGGAGATGAAGCAGCTCAGGCAAGATTGCAGTTTCCCAGCAGAGGCTTGTGAGGGTGTTTTTGTGAGACAGGGTGTACCTGGTGACAGCAGGTCCTGGCACACAGGCCATGGGACTACCTGAGATGTGACACAGGCTACTTGTGCAGCAGAGCAGAGGGAAAGGGACCCTGGAGAACTGCGAATCAACAACCCATCCATCAGGCACACACAGAAGAGGGAGCCACAGGCTTCTTGGGTGTTCAGTGGGATGGGAAACAGCAATTAGGCTGTAATTAGGCAGCAGTAGCACTGATAAAGAAGTGCCAGAGGCCATTGACTTCTAACAAGGCTTCTGATAGAAAGCCACAGCCCATAAAAGTCAAACCTTTCCAAGGTCAGAGTTTCTGAAACCTTGGTAGACATAAATCTGCCACTAAAATCTGGTGAAATGGAGTGAGCATTTTAGGGAATAATAAATACAACACTTCAGATGGTCCTCTCAGCACGAAATTCTTTTTCTATACAAATTAACATAAATTCACCTCCCTTTTCAGAATTTTCAGAGAGAGGCCTCTGCATTCTGCTGTGATTTTCCTGTCCCTGTAAGCTGGGTTACACAGTCCAGGCTGGCCCCTTCACAGTACAGGTATAGAAATCAACACGTTAGAAACCAAAAGCCATTGCACCATAAAAAAATGCCTTCAAATTTGAGCAACTTCCAGCTTTATTGGCTACCTTATTTTAAATTACACTTTGAGAAATTCTTGTTGACACATTCATGGGGAGAAAAGTCTCTCATTCAATCACTTAAAGCATTAAAGACTCTGGTTTCCTGAGTCTTGCCTGTTCTGCAGTGCATTTCCAAACACCTGGTTGTCAGCAAAACAGAATTCAAAAGCAGAAAGTGTTGGTTTTTGTACAAACACTGAAGACTGCAAATTGTTTTTCCCTCTTCTTTGAATAAACAGTATTACTTCTGCTTCTTGAGAAAAGCAGGATCTGGTTAGTTGTATATAGAAGTGTCCTCTACCAGTCTGAACACACACTTCTGCTCCCTGGAAACAAAGAGAGAGGCTTCAAAAGTGTCTGATTAGTTGTTAGCCTGTTTTCTTGACAGTTTCCGACTTTTCTTTTTTGTTAAACCAGCCACTTCTGGAGTTCTTGTGTGAAAGACAGTTGAGCAGAGAAACACTTTGATATCAAAGTGCAGAGAAGGTTTCTGGGAATACTGCTACAAAATTGGGGAATGTAGTGGTTTCTGCACACGCTTTTTAAGAGAGAGAGAGAGATGCTTGAATTTGAAATTTGGATTATGATATTGTTGCTCATTGCTGCAGTCTCTGCCCAGTGATGTCTGTCAGGTAACAGGTAATTACATGGAACTTGCCAGGAAAATCACATGGAACAACAGCCAATTTGCTGGCTAACATAATTGAATTCCATTTTAAATATGTGATCAGCTACTTTAAAGATTTGAGACAAATATTTCAACCTGTGTGAAAGAAACTTTCTGTTGTATAAAAAAAGAGTCCAGAGAACCAGGGATATCCACACTTCATGGTCCAACTAGCAAACTGCATAAATCACTAGCTGAATGCATGGTGCCTAGATTGGACATGCAAAACCCCAGCTTTTTTGGTAATTCACTTCAGGGGCATGAGAAAGATTTTCAGTTTATTAATGATAATTTCACAGTTGGGAAGTTGAGAGAAGGGAAGAAAGCTTTTTTTTTTAGATCAACCCATGAAAGAGGACTGAGACAGAGACCTGTTTCTGACATCTTGTTGATTTGTGGTCAGAAATTGGATCAATTTTGCAACACATTGCTTCAAAATGGATTTATAATCTTACATGTGCAGGATTTTTAAGGCTTGTTTTTTATTGCTTTTTAAAAGCTGTATTTGTTGCACTATACCTCCAATTTCTGTTCCACAGTTTCAGTAGCAGAGTAGGAATTATGGGGGCAGGATATCATATTCATGTTATTGTGACACCAGAGTCTGAAAAACATAACAATGGATGATTACTTTCCTTTGCAGACTGGTACCAGTAGCAGAAATAGTAACTATAAGTCTAGATTCAGTGGAAAACTGAAAGTTAACCTTGTCTGAAAAATGATGAAAGGCCAGTCATCAGAGTAAAAACTAATGCATAAATGGAACATTAATGACTTAAATTTATGTTCTATGCTTTCTGATTTTATTTTTAAGCCACTGATGTTAATAGGGATATAAATCACTTAAACTCATCCTTCTATCTTTACCTTGCAATTCAAAGCAATGAAAACTAGTGCTGCAAAGAATATACTAGAGGGAGCAGAGATGTGTTTTCCCTTACCATTTCTGTGTAACAGGTCATTTACCCTGGTGAAGCCTTGTGCCTTCATGCTCTTCTGATCAGTACAGTACAGTTAGTCTCCAGTCTATTGTTCTGTAAAGCTTATGGAGCATTCTATTTCATCATGTTCTCTTGATTGAGTTTGTGTTGTTCTCATTAATAAATGTGTATTTGCACTACTTGCTGTTTCATAAAGCTCTTTGCTAAAGACTCAACTGTTCCAACATGGCTGTGTTTTTTCTCACCATAAAATAATGTCTGTTCATGAAATCACTATAAAAAGGAGAATAAATTTTCCTTCTAGAATTAGCTGCCCATGGACCAACAATCATTGTATTGTTGTAGTAGTGTCTACATTGTATTCTAGTGTCTTCATTCAATAGTTTCGATCCTAATCTTGAGCCATCAAATTTTTCAGTCCTGGCTTATGCAGTGCTAGTAGGAGAGGCTGAAATTTGGGGGGAATCTGAGGCCTGAAAATCCTTCCCTTAGCATCACCATAGACACAGTACAGTGTCCTGCGTGAAACTGGGGGGAAAGGGTCACAGTTGTGCATAGGGCAGGCATGTTTTTCCAAGGAGCCTCTCTTGTGGAGTCAGCAAATTTCTACCAGTAACACATCTATGATTCAAAGGCCAACTGATCTGAGGAAGTGAAGCCTTTCTGGATTTTCTCTGTAAGAATTAAATACTTTGAGTGGGTAGTACAGAGGAAATAAGGAAGAGAGCTGGGTGTAAAGAGCTGGAATTCCAAACTGCCAAGAGTGAGTTTGCCTTCCCAAAATTCCAAGCAGAGAATGGTCCTGACTCATGGTAGTGGTATTCTTGCAGTTTTCTGACTGGATTAGCTTTCACCTGCTGTGGTGGGAAGAGATAAAAAGAGCAGCTCAGCCCAGGCCTGGATGGTCATCGTCCTGCTTCATATAGCATGACTTTTAGTTGAAGTGGTGCAGGTCAAATCACGCAGTCTCTGACACTGCCAGTTCCCTGTTTGCCACAATGTGGCTGCAGGTCTTTAAAAGCACTCAACAGTTCAGTTCTGGGTGTGGGAAAGGATTCTGCCACAGGGCTACATTGCACACTGCTCACCAGGAAGATGTTCCTAAAGGACTTAAGTGGAGTGTGTTTGATCTAGGCCATTAAGAATTGTGGATTCTGCAATAATATTTTTAGAACCAATTTCCAAATGTAGAGCCATGCTTTAATTTCTATGGAGTACTGGTCAGATGACCCTTGTAAATGCATGATTGGGCTTGAAAGGAGCACATCTGTATCTAATGAGTCTAATTAGAAATTAAAAACCTGCATTTTAATAGCTTTGGGTGAGTAGAAGAGGACTTTAATACAGAGGCTGTGTCTTGATGTATATGTGGTGGGGAAGGAGAGAGAAAACGTGGCCCTGGGAAACCTCTCACTAACATCTTCCAGTTTTTTAGGCATGTGCGCAAAAACCCATGAAATTTCAATTGTTTAGTATTGTTCAGATTTCTACAGATAAATGCTCTTACAGTCTTTCCTCATCTTGATTGGAATGCAGGTAAATGCCCAGAATGCCACTGGTTTGTCCCACTTAGCTGTGGGGTAAGTACTGCTTTGAAGCACCTCATTTTCCTGTGTGTCAGGAAAATGACAGCATCTTTTCAGCAGTGTGTGGAAACATGGAAGTGTGTCATGAGGTAATGATTGGAGTGCAGATCCTCCCTCCATGACACAGTTTGGTTGCAGAGGGACAGGAGGGTTGTGTGACAGTGAATCTCTCCATTTCCCCTTGACATAAGTTTTTGTTTTCTGATACAAGCCAATTTTAGAGCTCTTTTTGAAAGATAACTAGGATGCCATATTTTAGGGTTCACTAAAAAACACAGCATTAAAGTAGAAAAAGCCCAAATGTGTGTCCCACTGTAGAAAGGATGAGCAGAATTCAGGCAAGCTGGGGTTTGCATGGCAGCTGCTTGCAAAAACTGGACCATGCACTCTGGGTCTGAGCAATGCTTTCTCCTTCCGGACAGTGGTGTCCTAGGAGGAGTATTGAGGGGCAAGTAAACAAATCGTTATGTAACCAAGTTTTCTTTAGTTTTCCTAGTTTTCCTAGGAACAGTTTTCCTGTTCCTAAAATGTAACAGCCTGTTACATTTTAGAAGGAAATAAGGAGATGTTGATCTTAAGAGAAAAAATCAGGCTATGAATTGGTGTCATTAAACAACCACCAGATAACAACTTGCAAGGCACAAAGCGTGTTAACAAAGGGGGAAGTTTGACCACAGGGTAGCTCAGCACTTGGAGTCAGAATGGTATGAAATGGTTCAGAAAAGGCCTCTGTGAGAGCATCACGTGTTGTTAACTTTCATCTTGTTTTTGAGGCTGTAAGCTTATCCCTTTCACCCTGTGGTTCAGTTCCTTTGTCCCCGGCTCTGATGCATCTCCTGTTGTCCCCTGTAGCCCAATGTTCCTCCCTATAATGGTTGTCAAGGTTCTTCTAGTGTGTCTCTTTGGGGGTTGGTTTGTTTCTTTTTTTAATTATAGGTTGTAATTTCTTTCAGGTGGAAGGTGAGTCAAAAAAAAATCTAAGCAACAGAGTAAATTGCCCAGTTACAATAGTGCTGGCTCTTCCCTCTCTCACACAGACTTGGATGGAATGGAAAATCTGTTTAGGAGAAGAACAGTATTGGAGAAGCCTGCACTAGTGTTTCAGACCCTTTAAATGAGTCAGCTACCACTACATCATAACAGAATACAGCCCCTTGGGGCCTGCTGTGCTCCATTGTCATTAGCAGAGTTCCTTCTTTTCATTGTATGAATTAATTTCAAAATCTAAATCAAAATAAAAGTTCATTCACCTCTGCAGCTCTGATGTTCTGTTACAAAGGTCAGTGACTGTGCCCGTGCCCACAGATCTGTCACCTGTCCTTGCTTGTGTCTGTCCCTTCCATGGAAGAGCAGTGCCATGGCAGTCTGGCTTTGTGAGCAGTCCCTCCTCAGGCCCCTCACCTGGCATGAGCAGGGAAGGGTGTGACTAGCAGCCTACCAGCCAGATTCAGTGCAAACCATCTGCCTCTCACAGCAGGGCTGGGTAATGATCTCAGCGTGTTTCACGCCCTGGGAACTTGGTGCAAACATGTTCTCGTATGGTGGATGACAAGGAAGTCCTAAACATTTCCAGCCTGTGGAGAGACTCTGAAAGCAGGAGCCAAATCAGGGGTGGGACAGATGCTGACAGTCAGCAGAGAGGGCGATGCTGTGGACTAAAAAGGGTCATTCCACCACACAGCACTTACAGATTGAGCCCTGGCACGCTGAGCTTTGTTGGCTTGGCCACCTCAGGGAAGGCAGTTCACTGCGCTCTGCTTATCCCTGTGGAGACAAGCTGTTCTCTCTGCACAGCCCAGGGCACCTCTCCTATTTCTGTCACCAGCCTGCAGTTCTGGGGGTGGTTGTGCTAACCACTAATTGCTTGTTTCATTCAAACAGGGAAGGAAGGGTCTTGGTGGATGTGGCTTTTATTCCATTATCTTTAATTTCAGAGCTACCCTCTGTAACACTGCAGTGCAGGGGAAGCTCATCTCATTCTGGTCAGATGGAGCTATGAAATGTAAGTCATTGTAATCTGTAAACCTTCATCCTCCTGAGGTCCTTTTTACTGACTGTTCATAGCCAGGATGAAGCAGCATTTTCTGAGCTGGCTGAGGATGGTGGGAAGTGGAGAGGAGAGGAGGTACAGCGCTTGAGGCCAACAGAGCATGTTCATTCTCTCTGAAGTCTATTTCTTCCCTTTCTCCAATATTGCACACCTGTCTGACTTTGGGAAAAAAGCACAAGACGACTCAGACACAGGCTTTGTGTGTGGCAGAGTTATGGAGAGGTGGAGCAGCAAAGGAATTTTGGAGTTCATATAAAGCTCATGAAACATACTTATGCATCTGATATCTCAGAGTTGGAGCTCTGATACTAAAGAGTAGGGGAGAGATGTTTCATTGTCTGCTATGGGTCATGCTGGAATTAAAATATGTCACAATTCCTGCTAAAGTGATCTTGCTCTTTAGTATGCTGGAACTCCATTTAGTCAGTGTCTACAGAAAATAAGACATCTGAGTTGGATCTTCTAGCTGGTTTTATTCCTGACAGAAGGAGCATTGTGTCTTTGAAGCCATGCTGTCTGGGTTGTGAACAAGAGAGAATTTCCATTGTCTTTTTCGCTGACCATCTTTTAGATGTGTCTTTTTCAAGAGCTGATAGCTGCTATTCAGACTGTTCCAAAATCAGCAGAGTAAAGCAGAGCTGGTGTTATTTATTTTTACTGCCCACAGTTCTTGTCTTCACTCTAACAGAAGTACCCAGAACATCTGTTCTCACTGTGCTTGCTGGTGGGCAGAGCTCAAGATGCTATGAAAGTCCTGTCTGTCTGCAGAGGGAGGACAGCACTGCATTACCTCACGTGTGGAAGCAAAGGGGTCAGCACTTCATTGCTTTCACATGAAAAATTTGCTTTTCTGGTAGATGTGGTCATCTCTCTGTTAGGGACTGAGTTCTGGCCTGTTCTTTCTGTTTGTGTTGGCTTACATAAGCAACAGCTCATAAAATCTACAATTTAAACCACAGGACACCAAGGTAAAAAGATGCATTGTACTTCATCCATGCCTTACAATTGACAGATTGACAAGTCCATTTTTTTAATCCAGTTGCTCTTTCTTTTTGATGATCAAATAAAGCCACTGATCCTTAAATGAGTCAAAACCTTCAAATCATTGTCTTGGACAGTAAGTACCTTGTCATAGTTTCCAAAACCAATTATAAACTACAGCTTTAAAAGATCTTTTCAGTATTTTTTTTTTAAAACCTTCAGATAAATAAACTTTCAGCAGGTTAGATGCTTCCTTCTGAAACTTGCTGTATATGAACTGAGACAAATACAAAAGGAAAATCTGTTGGCTCCCATATGGTGTTTCAGGCTATTTTCTGGTTGGCAAGCTGAGTATACCAGTCCTAAAAATGTTAAGAAGCCTTTTGTAAATGAATTTTAACTTGTTAATTAAGAATTTCTAGCTATGGTTATGACCTGCAGGGAAATGTTTAATTGGCTGTTTTCCCTAGCTGGTTCAGTGTCTTCTTATTAGAAAGAAGGAAGGGTGTATACTTATGGGACTTGAATGCCTCAGACCTAGCATAAGCCAAAGTTCCTGTGTTCAACACTGCTGCAGGAATTTTCACTGGTGACCTCTTTAAGGAAAGCCTGTACATTTTAGGGCAGCAGAGCATTGCTTGCCTGCCTCAAATTGCCCTTGGAGATGAATACAGGTAGTGGTGGAGCATGGTCCAGATTTCCCACACAGGCATTATCCATACCTGAGGATATTCAAAAACCATCTCATCATTGTCCTGGGCATCCAGCTCTAGGTGGTCTTTTTTCAGCAGGGGAAATTGGACCAGGTGACCTCATGAGGTCTCTGCAAACCTGAGCCAGCTGGTGATCCTTCTTAGCCAGCAAAAGGAGGGAAGGGATGCTCCCCTCTCTGTGAGTCAGGAGCTGGCAGAGGTGTAGCAGGACAGAGAGGAATGAGCCATTTGCAACCACCAGCCTGTTCTTGGAGGAGGTGTACCCAAGGTATGGAAGATGACACTTGATGTTCCCAAATGAGATGAAGAGTTTGTGCTTGCAACCAAAACATGGGCTTGGGTCCATTGTCAAGCAGAAATGTTTTCATGTGACTTGGACTGGCATTCCGGCATCCAAGTGATGGATGCTGTGCTAAATTTCACTTGTTTCTTTGTAGTTAAGTACATACAGAACTCATTCAGCACTTCTTACAGTGACACCTGCTTTCCCTGCTGCAGAAATGCAGCCACTCTTGGAGACAGCAGCATGACGTGGGTGTGGGGGCAAAGCAGGGAGAAGGCGCTGCGTGGGCAGGATCATTGCCATCACTTCCAGTTAGATGGGATTGGACTTTTCTAGTCAAGCGGAGAACACTTTGCTACCTCACACAGACAGGCTTTCTGCAGTACAGAAAACAACCAGAAGAATATTTCTATAAAATTAATTTAAGACCTCCTTCCAGTTATATATTAAAGACACTGATTTGTCACTGTGCTGCGGCTTCCTTTTTAAATGCTTGGTTGTAGCTGAAAGCATATTTTAGCAAGTTGCAGTCAAAATCTGGAAATCCAGTCACGTCTGTGTACAGGCATTACTGAGTTTAATGAGAACTGTATGTCTGCAACGAATGGCACCCCATTTGTCTTCATCTAATCGTACATTAAATCCTTCATTGCTGAAATAATCTCAGAAAATTTGGGGTGAATCCCTGATTAAAAGTAACTGGCTCTTAGCAGTGACCATCTGGAAATGCCTGTTGCAGAATAGCTGTGAAGGGTGAAGGATCCCTCCTCCATTCCCATTTAAAACTTTCTGAGTGGTTTTTTTGAGAGAACAGCCACATGGTTGTTACCACTGTTGCAAACCACTTCACCGATTCAAATGCACTGAGATGAGCAGACAGTGTGAAGAAGTGCACAGAAAATGACTGAGGTCTATATGTGCAAGAAAGCCTTTAAAGTAAACACTCTTCTAAGAGTGAACAATATTCTGCTTATTAATGTAGATTGGAATTTCCTGCTAGCTGAGAATAATGCAAAGGTCACTCACCAGCTGCAAGCAAACAGCATGTGGTTCGTTCTAAAATTAGTTAATCTCTAGCATTTCCATCTCTTTTCCCTGCATTTCTGGTTCTCTACCTTAAGCCTGGGAATCCAATTAAAGATACTGGAAGCTTGAAAGAAATATTTTTTTTTATTTGTTCTCTGTAAACTTCTGTTAACTGCTGCAGTTGAGATAACTAGCTGTCTGTTGCCTATCATTATGGCCAGGGTATTATTATGTCCCTAAAACTTTCCAGAGGTTCAGTTACCCGATCTTTGCTGTTCAAAGTTATCTGCTGGAGTCTGCTAGCAACAATGTTATCTGCAAGTATTTTACAGTGACTAAAAATTCAGGCTCAAAGATAATTCAGGAAGAACCAGAATAATGGCCTCATAAAAGCCTCACTTTCTTTTTGCTGATTAGCTGGAAGCCAGTGGTGTTAGGATGCAGCACCACGGCCAGTCTGGATGGAGCCTTGGATGAAAAGGAGGACGCAGTGTTTCCTGACATGCTGACCTAACAGCTATATAAAATAAACAACTTCAGAGCAGACGTACCTATCCTAGGCCATGTGGCTGATTCTTTGCCTGCAGAGGTAATTTGTGTGGCAGAGATGGTGATCCTTAGAAATGTCATAGCTAGGAAATTACACAGAAGAAACATGTTAGGTTCAAGTGAGTTTAAGCACTGAGAGCCAGCATTGTGCTGTCTGGTTGCAATAAACCAAGTCTTCTCTGCAAAATATTACTGGGGAGATGCTAATTAGTCATTTATATGCCACAGATGACGGATGAATACTCACTCAGTTGCTGTTCTGTGTATGACTGTCGTGTAGTGATAGCCTAAGGTGAGCTTTAGGCTCCTCTGTTCTGCAGGTGGATTTCAGTGCTCTGCTGAGTAGTGAGCAGAGCAAAGCTAAGCTACAGCAGGTATGAGAACAGCAAGGCATCATTTCATCACACAGCCAGTTCATGTTATAACAAGTGAGTATTTTATCACAGATAAAAGACTAATTTCTAAAAGCCGTGGTGAGTGTGTTCTGGAATGCCCTGCATCCAGGGAGCACTGTGGACATGGACACCACAGGAGGGAGAGCTGGCAGCACTGCTCCATGCAGAATATCTGGCCATCTTTGCTTTTTCTCCAGTCTCTCCATCTGCTGTGGCCTGTTTAGTGGGGCAGGCACTAATATGTTTGATAGCTTCTCTTAATTCCCTTGCTTATGGTGAAGCGTGTAAGAATTTTAATCTCTTGTAAAATTTTCCTCGTTAACAGTGACAGAATTTATGAAATTGTTCAACTCCTAGCTTGATTTATTAGGCTATAGCCAGTATTTTATCAGGTTGCAAAGTCAGAATTTTTCTTTCTTCTTTTTAGTAAATGTTTTCAGTACAGTTTTAGGGTTCAGAATTTCTCACTTTTTTAGTGTTAGAGTCAAGATAGCTGGTTTCCATGATCTCTGCAATATTCTGTTGGTTTAAACAGGCAACCTAATGGGAATAATACAAAAGATGTTAAATGCAAACATATATTTTAAATGTTGATAGTATAGAGTTGTTCATATTGTTATTTATGGAAGGAGAAGAGCTTAAACTTAGGTATTACATTCTCTTCTTACTCGATGTTTTGGCAGGGTGAGAGCCCTCAACAAGGCTATGTGGGCTGCAGAAGTGCATTAAATGTAAAGTTTGAGCAATACCACTGAAAGAAAAGGTTTTCCTTCAGGTTTCTCTAGTGCTCTGCAAGCAGAGAATGGTTTGCATTCTTGTTCTTAAGCGTGGAAGCTCTGCACTGATAAAATCACAATATAGAAAAAACAGCCATCAGCAATGTATCTACTTGTACAGAATGCCAAAAAATAGCATGAAAAGGGAAGGAAAGTCTCCCCTTCCCCAAGCCCTGTCTTCATGCTGACTGAGCCTGTATACAGCATTACCAGGATGTCCCATGCAGTCAGTGCTGGCATGCAGAGCTGCATTTGTGGTGGACAGGAGGATTCAGCAACCACACACAGAACTACTTGGAAGAGGTGATGTCTGGTCCTGTGCTTATATCCAGCTCTGCTTTCTTTTTTTAAGTAGACTCCTGACCTCCTTTTTTTGACTGTTCACAGGGTATTTGTGACCAATGTCCTTAAAGAGAGTTTATCTGTATCATCCATGTCATTAGGATGATTGAAGTAACATCCAGACATGCTAGAAAGAGGGAAAGAGGGAGAGTCTTTAGAACACTTGATATTTGGTGTTTACTTGTATATTCTGCAATGGCAGTTATAACCTTGTATGTTTTACAGAAAAAATAGCTTGCAATGATACAGGGCAGAAAATAAAGCAATCAGAAATATTTGCTGCTCAGCATTGCTCCTTAATATCCACTTTAGGGATAACAGTAGGAAAGGGTTAACTCTTAAATTCCTGGAAGGAAGAGAAAATTCATCTTTTTAGTCAACTATTTATTTACAACCATTCCACTAACCTTGGAACAACTGACTCTGGGCCTTTTAAATTTAAGGTGCTGTTTTCTGTGTCTAACATCATTTTCATATTTCTCTTACACAGTGACAAATTAGGGAGTTGAAGAACTTGTGAGACAGTAGAAAACGTTTGTTTCTGGTTCAGTGAAGATAATAGACAAGAGTCATTAGAATACTTTTTGGACAGAAAACCACAGATTTTCATAAAGACTGAATTCTGCCATACCAGAGCTCATATAAAAAATTAGGTTATGAAACATGCCTTCTACTAATTTTGCTCTTTATCTCACCAAACTAGCTGGAAAGGAACAGTGTTGGCTGTCCCCCATCATGGTGAAATTCTTGTTCCACTTGCTGGTGTAACTTGGAGGGTCTGCAGGATGGCCTGCCTTGTCCCCATCGCTGCAGACTGCTCCCAGTGACTGCCAGAGGAGGTTGGGTTGCTGCCAGCAGCAGTGGAGGGTCTGGAGTGTCAGTGTTAACTGGGGTCATGGAGGGTTGGAGAAGCATCTCTAGCTGTTCCAGTGGGTAGTAGCTACCAGTTTACACTGGGAGGGTGGCTGCCAAGGCACAGCATTTCTCTGATATGGACAGATAAACTATTCTCATCTCATGTGTGGGGAAATGGGGACCAATTGCCATTGTTGCCTTGTGTTTAATGGGCCTTCTGGGAATCAAGTGCAGATATCCCTTGTCTATCTTTATTTCTACTAGAAGGCGCTTTGCTTATGAACATTCAGATTTGCTTATGAACACTCAGATTTCTCCAGAACCCTCTCCCCTTTTTCTTATTGTATCTATGAGTCACTCTGTGGTTGTCATAATTTATTTTTACAACATGCTGAAAGGTATATCGGGAAACTTATAAACATGCTAGGGAGAAGCCACCTGAAATAGCAAATGTTTCTAATTATAAAGTTAAAGCTGCCTTTCTAAGCTATTTGGTTCTTTATTATACCTTGAACAACCCGAAAATGTACTTGGCTACAATTAGACTTCCAGATACAATAAGTGAATTGTAAATGAAAACCACCCTGTGGAAAATTACACCATTAGCCTGGAGCAGTAACCCTGATCTTTCCAGTTTATGGTGCTGCACAGCCAGTACATCCAGTAACTTTCTGTGAGTCCATGAAGTTGAGAGCACAATTTCTTAAAAGCAGAACAGTTCAGGAGGTTTTTTTTAATTAAAGTAATTATTACATGCTTTCATGTTTATTATTTTTTAACATTTCTAGACTTTTCCACATTAGTCTGGTTTCGAGGGAAAGTAATTTATCTATGCTTTACCAATATCTACAATATCTATTAGGCAGTATTCTTGAAAGGGTTTAATTAGTCTTGGCCATGCTTTTGATATCTTCAAGGCAAAAAAAAAAAAAAAAAAGGCATTAGATTTCTGTACAGGATAGGAAAATAGTTATTATAATTTAGAATTCTTGCATTTTAAGGCCTTTCCTTATGCAGAGCAGCATCCTTATGGTCCAGGTTTGCTGCTTTATGAAAATTCTTTGCCGACTGTGCCAGTTAAAGACTGTGGGGCACACCTGCAGCCATCAGTGGTTCATCACAATGTTCATGCAGAAACAAGAGTGGCAAAGTCATGGCTGACACAGGAGAAAAGGAGCAGGTAGGAGTCAGGGCCACGTGCATCCAGGCAAAGAGAGCAGAAAATGTCTCTTAGAGTCTCTTTAGATTCACTGTCTAAATCTGTCATGTCATGGCTGCTGTAAAGAAGTCATCACACTGGCTGAGGTTGACATCTGGTGCCAGCAGTCTGAATGCAAACTCTTCATCTGCTCGCTGCACTGGGAGCCAGGGGCATTTCAGATGCCAGTGGAGATGGTTTGAGTGGGGTCTTCAGGACATTACATTAGTTGGCTTGAGCACAGGACAATTTTAAAACTGACATCTTGTCCTCATACAAGATTTGAATGGATGCAAGTTTGCATGAGGCTTGTCCTAGTCATTAAAATAAACAAAGACAGTAGAGGAACTTTCACTTGGCTAAAAGAAGATCTCTAGGTCAGCACTTCTTTTACTGAGAGGAGATTGAAGAACCTTATGACCTTATGCTTTGTTTTGCTTATGTCCATCTCTGTTGGCAGGGTGCTTAGTACCAAATGGATTTGTAGTTTGTTTGGGAGGTATACTTAGCACACAGGGACCAATGCCCTAATACAGGTCTCAAATTATCTGTTACTGGATAGAATGTGTATGAACTGAAATTCCTTGGGTTATGAAATTTAGAAAACCAATGGTGAGGTTTGGGTTAAAGTCATGTGCTTTCTTTTTTTCTCCAGAAAAAAAGCAGGAGTTTGCCAGTGGCATCTCCCTCCTTGTATCATTTTGAAATGCAATAAAAAGGAAGAGAGTCTCTTTAACTGTCTTCTGAAAGACACAATTCTTTTAGATTTGGCTTTCTTTTTAATTCATGGAGAACAGCTGTGGCATTGTTACTCCAACAACGTAAGTGAATCTCTTAACAGATGGTTCTCACACTGGCTGGGATGAAAGCCGCTTCCTCCATCCTGGTGGGGCTTTTTTGCTGTTATTAGATCCTGGTATCTTGAGAGGGTTTAAATAAGACTGCTGTTTTCATTCCCATGTAAGTATAGTGTCACTCCAGTAATTCTGCAGTGAAGTGTAGTGTTGCCCCTCCCCTCTTAAAATTTTTTCTTCTGAAAACAAGGAGAACAGTAGTAATGACTTGCATTTCCTAATTTTCAGTGCTGGTGCAACACTCTCAGCTAGAAAGATCTGAATTGAAATATTAAGTTCCTCCATCTAGAAACAATTGTACAAGGGACCTACTGAGTGCATTTGTGTGAAAAACACTTTGTCTAGACTTTGAAATTTTCTTCCCTCCATTTCCCCAAGTGAGGAGGGTTTATCAGAAAGAAGAGCAGATGTTTGGACCATGTAATTGTTTGCATATAAAATACAAAGCTTGCTCAGATAACATTGAAACTCCTGCTTCTGAAGCAGGGATGAATCTGCACATGGCAGAGCCATGTAGCCTCTTACCTCACAGACTTAAACAGATGTAGGAGTCTTGTGCTTACAATGTCTATTTTTTTCACCAGTGGTGTTTTTGTGACAGTCATCTTGAATATGACGTGAGATTCTCCAGCTCCCTCCCTTTGCTGTGCCCAGCAGCATCTGTGAATCAGCACAGCCCAGCTGCAGTTTCACAAAGCTGGGTGCTGGGTGGTCAATGCAGTTGTGGTCACAGCAGCAAGCATTGAGATGCTTGTGTGTGCAAGGAGTAGTGTGATCTCAACTTTATTCTTTCCTTCCAGGGAGTGCAGCTGCTGCTCAGACTCTCTGGCCAGGTGAGCACCATGGCTTTGAGAAGGTAATCAGATGGTAAAGCAGCCTATGCTTCCAGAAAAGCCATATCCCTCCTATTTCAAGAAAAAATCAGCGTGCCAGCTGAACTACGCTGTTGATGGAAGAAATGCAAAAACATTATGCAAGCAAATGTCACAATTTGTGGGTGAATGTCAGATTTGTCAGCCTGGCAGTTGGTTGTGGTGGAAGGGGGAATGCTTTGTATTAGCAGCAGTAGTCTCACCTGAATAGCTGAGGTCTTGACTCAAGTCACTGTTGTAGACTATGTTCACCTGCCTCTATTAGTTCATACTCTCTGTGGGGATGTGACTGAAAAATTATTTTCCAAACTCTTCTTTTTGTCCATCACCTGCAGTTTGGAGTCTCAAGGGGTCACACTGACAGAAGGAGCAGGGGTTCCTCCTGACAGGGGCTCAGTAAGAAGCCCTGATTGTTGGTTGTTAGTGGGCTGCATTCTTCTCCCTTCACTGTGATAATTGCCTCCTGAAAACTGTATTGCTGGTGTAAGACCTAAGGCTAGTTCTGGAAGCCTTTGGGAAATGATATTAATTTCCGAAGAAATGTACAGCCTCAGGAAAAGCTGTGAAGCAGTTGCTGGATATATCAGGGAGTAGAGACAGTGAGGAGTTAAACTAAAGTGAAGGAAGGATGCAACTTCAGCATCTGTGCTCTCCACACAGCCGTGCTTTTGTGAGATACATCTTGGCTCTGCACAAACCACAATACAGGGTCCTGTTCTACTTGGTGTACTTTTTGTGTCTGGAGTTAAAACATGGTGTGGTAATGCAACTGGCTACCTATGCAATGGTAATACAGAATGATAACCAAAAGGTTTATGTGAGTGCTGGGTTACAAGGTGCTGGGCATGGTTGTAAATGAAGATGTTTGGCATTAATTAATGTGTAATTAAGATGCCACACATCGTTTCTTTGTGCAGAAGCACTGTCAGCAGCTCAGGGTTATTATAGGCATGGACACAGCCTTGTAATTTGTCTTATGTAAAAGCTGGACCTGAGAACTAGCAGCTCAAACTAGAGTTCAGCCATACAGGTGGTTTTGGAAGCTTCAAAAGCTGTCAGTCACAAATTCCCTGAACCCTGCCCCGTTAAATAATGTTGGGGGAGTAGTATCTGAAAAGCCCTTGAAGGAGTTGAGGCAAATGGCTCTAAACTGTACTGTTTGTGCTATTTAATATTAATTTCTGATCAAATAAATTCTGCTGGGATTTTACATACTGTGGGAGTTGTACAACTCTAAAATTAGTGAAGTGGGAAATGTGAGTGAATTACATGTCTCTGTGTAAACACAGGTGTCTGCTCAGTGCTGCCTATTGCTCTGCTTCCAAATTTTTGCAACTCCTGCAGAAGTGGAAGCATAAAAAACAGAGAAAGGGTAGATGCACACCGCTACCCTGTGATTAAACATAACACAATCTCAGTGTCATTCTTCTCATCTGTTATTTATTCTAGTGGCTGTACAAACTGAATCATAGAATAAGCTGAGTTGGAAGAGAACCAGAAGCATCATTGAATCCAACTCCTGCCATTCACAGGACATCCCAAAAGTCACCCATGTGCCTTAGAACACTGTCCAAACACTTCTTGAACTCAGGCTTGGGGCCATGACCACTTCCCTGGGGAGCCTTTTCCAGTGCTCAGCCACCCTCTGGGTGAAAATTTTTTTCCTGATATCCAACCTAAACCTCCCATGACACAGCTTCAGGCCATTCGCTCAGGTCTTGTCCCTGAGCACAACAGAGAAGAGACCAGTGTCTGCCCTCTGCTTCCCCTCATGAGGAAGTTGTAGACTACAATGAGTTCTTCTCCTTCAATCTCCTCCAGGCTGAACAGACCAAGTGACCTCAGCCACTGCTTATAAAGCTTTCCCCTCCAGACTTTCACCATCCTCATGGCCCTCCTTTGGGTGCTTTCTGATAGTTAAATGCCTTTCCTATATGGAGCACATATTACAATTAAACTGTTGATCTCTCTGGTATAGCTGAGCCAGTTGAGTTGTTTTTGGTGTTTCCTGGCCATGACCCTGTTTCATTTTCTGTGACCCTGTTCTGTTGGGCTCTGGCTCCCTGTGTGCTGTCTCAGGATCACCCCATATCACACCACTCAATTAAAAGCAGTGGTTCTGTAGGCAGTTTGCACCAGGTCTTGTGATGATGCCCAATTTTGAGTTACCATAGATGGTCCTATAACTTAGATTGAAAACACTGCTTTGGAGGTAAAGTAGATACAAGATGGATTTTTACTTCAACAATTGTAGAGGCAGAGAAAAGTTTAAGTGGAAGTGTATCCACTTTAAAGTAAATTGAAAGCCCTCACATTTTATCAGGTTAGAGCATGTTAGAGGTAGAAGCTGGCTGCTTCATGGGAAGTATGGTGTCTCATTTAGGAATTATTATCTTGACAGGAGATCCTCTTCAACACTAACAGGCTCCCATTAGTGAGTGAAAATAAAAGGTTTGGAAATAAGGAGAGAAAGATGGTAAGAGCAAAAGAAGGTATGTGGAAGAGCAGTAAAGAGCAAGCAAACCTAAAATCATGCCCTGAGGTAACTGCTCTCAGCATTTACAGGCTGATCATTACGATGTGTAGTGTTGGCACATTGTGTGATTGTACATCACCATGGGCCAGGACTCTGCTGCTCTTCTGAGTGTCATTACAATGCACTTAGGTATGTTGTGTTTCTACAACATGAGCAGCAGCTTAGATAGGTCTGTATGCAGTTAAGTATGCTGAAGATGTGCCCAGGGGTTAGGCTGTATGTAGATGAGCTGTTTCAAATGTGAATTTCATCTAAAGCATCAGAAGCTCTCTCTGAGCTGTGGCGCTGGAGGCGGGGTCCTAATGAGACTGCTTTATAATACAGCTCTAACATACACATTAGGTAGTGGTTGGAAAGACAGTCAATCTTTCAAGGCTTAAGCAGCACTTTCTAAAAGTGCCTTCAATTAACAGCTAATGACAAACTTTCTTTAGTGATTCTCTGGTTGTGTTGTATAGCCAGATAATGAGAATGATCATCCAGAGATACTTCTATTTATTTACCATTTTTCATTTCACTGGGAGGCTGATGAATATTTGATCCAGTAATGTTCCTATTTATGCCCCATAAGTCAAGTGCCTGAGTTCAGCTTCAATCCATCATTGCTCTGAAGATTTACATTTCAGATAGATTTTTCCAGCCGCACAGATATTGCAAACCTTAAATTAATGCACAAAGCTGCTTCTACCCTGCAGAAGATAAAACTATTAGTAAGGAAAACAATATCTCTTTTGGATGCCTGTCTTCCTAATGATAATGGAATTTAAAAGATCTACAAAGGGCTGTTTCAGCTAAATATCTTATGTCCACCACTATTTGAAAAGAGGATAATGAGCTGAAAGTGTTTCTATGCCTACCTGCAGTGTTAATTGAAAACTGCAATGACACGCAGATAGAACCAGGCTCAGGGGACCTTTCTTATAGAAATTTTATGTGAACCATCTTTCCTGTATCTGAATGTGTTGTCTAAGCTGTCCTTATTAAGCTAAAAGGCTTCATTGATAGTGAAAGGTCTTCCTAATGCTTTCACTTCTATTAATTCTACTGGCAGCTTAGAAACCGAATTGAAGCCCCAGAAGTTCCCATTCTTATGTTTCATTGTTTCTTTCTCTAATCTCTGTTTTTCTGTATGTCCTGGGGGAGCATATAGACAGGACACTATACATGCTGTGCGCAGCTCAAAACTTAAAACTGAGAGCATACCTCAAGAGAAAAGATGCACATTTTTAATTTGCTTTTTAGGATCACTTGTTGCTCTTCCCCTTTTTAGTTCCAAGCTCCTTATATGAGTGAGACTCATCAGGAGAAGAAATTGTCAGAAGTGACAGATTGGTAGCAAGGTGGCTCTTCACATTGATCAGGGACATGTGACATAATTGGAACATCAGCTCTCTCTGTGAGTTACAGTGGTTTGGATGATAATAGGAGAGGGTAAGTTCCTGAGAAAATTACTAAGCAAAGAGTATGAAGACATTCACAAGCTAATCTGGAAAAACAATTTGCTGGAAAAGGGAGATAATGGGATGAACATGCAAGCCTGTATACTGACACCAACATTTAAAAATTCTGATGAACAGTCTGACGTGTGAGACTGGTGATTTATGTAACTCTCTTCTTCATTTAAAATGCTTCAAGACTGTAATATAGTGCTGGAACTGCAACCCCTGACCACTTTTTTTCCTCCTGCAGTGTACTTTGGGGTGTAATATTGGTCCTCACTGCTTTCTGGTGCATCCTCTGTAATGTGTTTGGTAGAACTGCCTATATGAAGATGCTTTTCTTGCAGGGGACAGAACTCTGGAGAAGGACCCAATTCTCCTGCTCTTATCTTTAGCAGCTTCACTTATCTGAATCTCAGTTTTCCCAAATACAAAGAGGGGAAAATGATTCAGACTTCTCCTGCAAAAATACTATGGAAGATTAAAAGGAAGGTAGAAAAGCTGAGACACAGGGAAAAAAACTCAGCACCACTGCAGGGAACAGGAATGAAGCCAGCTGTGCAGTGTGGTGATAGCAACATAAAGGCAAACAAAAGTCAGGGAGATTAAAATGCAGGCAAAAAACTATAAAGTCATCCTAAATCAGTAGTACATTGCCTGGAACATGGTGTGTGTTTCTGCTCAGCCATCCTAAAAACAGTATTTTAGAATCATAAAGAGTTTGAGTATCTCTAACAAGGAAGAAAGAAATGGTGAAAATACTGAGATTGTTTCTTCTTGAAGCAGCACATTGGTGGCATGCTGTGAGGAAGAAAGCAATCAAAGAGGTGAGAGAAAAAGGTAAATGATTAATAGATACTTGAACTCCTGCTTCAAAACACAAAGTATTAAGGAGTTAGTGAGTCTGAATGACACTGATCCCAAAGCTGAGTCAGTGGGGTGAGGGGCAAGAGGCTGAGTTGCAAATCCATCCCTACAGCTTGTGGACCCACTGGTACAAGACTCACCTTACTGGATGCAGGGATCTATAATGAAGTAGAAATAAACAGTGTGAGAATGAATGGGCATTCTTTTTTCATCACCTCTGGCCGGCCTCTAAATACTGGGTCTGGAAAGGGAACTTCCCCAAGTGCCAGGTCATCCCAGGGCATGCACCCTTGTTTGGGATGAGGGCAAGTCTTTGGTAAGATCAAGGTAAGGGTTGGGGCTGCTGCTCTCATTTCTTATAGTAGTTCCTTACTTCAATAGCTCTTACTTCACTGAGGTTTTCCACTCTCCTAGGTTTTGGTGGAGGATGGCTGCACCAGGCAGCAGGGTGATGCCAGCAGGGAAGCTTGCAAATAGGCTTTCAAGACAGAGGAAAGGACAGATTGGTAGAGATATGACTCTTTACACTGACCAGGGATGTGTGACATAATTGAATACTGTCTCTTTCCCTGAATTGCAGTAGTTTGAATGATAATGGGAAAAGAGTAAGTTCGTGAGAAAATTAACTGAGCGAAGAGCATGAAGACGTTAACAGCTAATTCTGGAAAAACAGTTCAGGTACAGAATGATGTGTTAGAGCCACACACACACAAGGTGAAGAAAGGGCAGAAGAGCAAAACTCCCCTAATGGCCTAGAAAGACATTTTATGGACTGCTCTGTGGCATTTAGCATGACAGAAGACATCTGAGCACTTCACAGGGTCCTTGTTTATCTCTGCAGCCCTACTGCTAGGTGAAGGGATGTATTAGAAATTCCAGAAATTACCAAATGCCCCTAGATTTTTCAAAATACCTTCCCTGTCTTGTGACTGCACAGGTAGGGGCTTGAGACGGACAGAGTAAGGCCAGAAATTCATTTGGGGTTTTCAGTGTAGGATACCTATTGCCTGAGTCTTTCCCACTCCCTCGCTTCTAATTCACATATTTTCACCTGCAGCAAGTACAACTCCCACTCAATTTTGGTAGCGTTTGTAAGCACCCATCATATCACACTGCAGAGCTCTGATCCAGTGTTCCAGCAAAGAAGGGAGACCTTATTGGTGACCCATTGGGAAATCTGTTTTAGAGACTTGGCACATTTCTTGTAAGAGCACACAAGTCCCAATTCTCTAGGAGAGCTCCGCAAGGTGTAATCACAAAATCGTCTCTCCCCTTTTCCCTACATCACTTGCAGCATCTACAAGAAACCACAGACTTGGGCTTTTGTTCTTTTGTTGTGTAACCCTGTTTTATCTCCAGCACAGGTCCATGATGCACTACCAAGGGAAAGGGTTTACATGGATATGTCATTACAGGCTGTGTTGTAGCACATAGGCTGCAGGGCCTCAAATTAGGCTGCAGTAGCTGTATTTGAGTGCTTGGAAAATTATCCCTGCTATTTTCTTTGAATGTCAGTTCCCTGCAGTTTTAGAACAGAAGAATGTACTATAAGGAAACCCCAACGTGGCCTGTCACAGCATCATCAGCATGTCTCTGGGCACCAGCATGTCTCTGGGCTGAACACATTGCTACATGCCACCAGCCTTAGCTGTATTCAGGTCACAGTCAGATTCCTAAATCTGTTCATTGCCAGAAGGCTTCTGGAGCTTCACTCAAACGTAGCCTACGATCACCTAGAGAAGTAACAGCAATGGTCAGATGTTGTGCTTCAGGTCTGTGAGCCTTGGCAGAGCACTGCCTGGGAGGGTACATCATATCACTGATGTCTGACAGCTGTGTCCTCCAGTGCTTTTAACCATGGGTACCTTATGCTGTCCCTGTTGTGTGTCTTCCTTCTCTTCTTGGACCTGTTCTTCTAGGAACATAACTCAACTGGCTATCCCCTCCTGGCTATCTGGCTATCCATCCAGTCTCTTTCTTCCATCACCTTCTCCAGACAGCTCTAGTCCTACTGCCAGATCCTGCTTTTCCTTCCTGCTTACCTCCTGCCCTCATCAGCCTCAGCCTCAGGCTGTACCTGCAGAGAGGGATATCACTTGGAGGGGGGGGCTCAGGTGACCAAATGTGCTCCCAGTACCCCACCTCAACAAAATAAAAAGAAAAAGAAAAATGTTGGGTTTTTTTTTAAGAATTATATACAAATATGGAATATATTTCAAATTAGACTAAGAGAAATGTCCAAAGTGCAAAATTTCACCCCAAAGAGTAGACATTTGGCATCTGAAAAAAACCTCTCAAAATCCAAATATTTGGGCAGTCACACTTAAAAAGCAAAGAAGGCAAACCCCTGTCACTGTTCACAGCAGTCTGCCTTCCAGCAAAGCCTTTGGGAGGACCAGCACAAGGCCTTGGGGCTGGTCCATGTATCAGCAGCAGAAGGAGCAGCAGCCCAGAGGGACCTGAATAAAGACCAGGAGTCTGTGCACATGCCTGAGCCTGTCCCAGGGAGCACTGATGGTGTGCTCACCTTTTCATCTCCATTCCCAGCTCAAACAGGGATCTGGTTGGGATTTTTGTGCATGCCATGAGCTCCCTCGACCTCCTGTTCCCACATCATGCAGTGCATCCTCCCATGCTCCACAATCTGCTGCGGCTCCTCAAAGGGTGCCGGGGACAGATGGCGTGATTTCAGCTGATAAAGGGGCTGCCTTGAAAGAGGCGAGGCGGAAGCTGTCTGGCCTGGTATCTCTTTCTGGTGCTGTCAACGGGAGGTGAAGGAGACAAGCTGGAGCTGGATGGACACCAGCTCCATTCCAGGGAGCATGGAAGGGAAACAAATTCCTTTAAAAAGCTCTTCTGCTATTGCCAAATGGTGTCTGCTTGTCTTTATTTCAGAGACCTTCTGCCAAGCGCAGATTACCTCAATACGCTCTGGTTTTCACTCAGCCCGCTGTGCTACATGAAAGATGTAGCTAAAATATCTTCAGACCATCTCAAGGGATGGCTGGTGATGTGGCTGACTTTTCATGTGCTGCTGACTTTTAAACTCAGCGTGGTAAACTGCTAACCAGCCTTGTCACTTGCTGTCCACAGTGTCAGGCAGCACTGCAGCTGTCGGACACCTTGCTGAGCCCAGCCCGTGTGCAGCACAGGGCTGGCAGGCTCTCCAGAACCTTTGCAGTGCACTGACTGCAACCCTGCAGTAACCAAGGGAAATGGGAGCAAGCTCAGTAAATAGTGGGAATCATAAAAGCCACTTCTGGTAATAAAAATGTATTTTTTTCTTCAGGAACCTCAATTTTCCATTTTTTTCAGCACTGGGAGGGGAGGAAATCTACCTGCCCTTTGGAGACAGAATAATTTATAAGCAGCTTCTATAAAAATCAGTGATTTCCCTTTAAGTCATCTTCTGTGCCTTTGTCTCAGCTTCCCTGATTAGTCACATAATGAGGATATTTCTAATACAAATGTGTCAGGGGAGAAGGGAGCAAAACATTGCTTTATCAGAAGAGAATCTGTATCCCTCCGGATGCTAATTAGTCACGGAGATACAGGAGTGTGGGGCGGGGGCGAGGCAAGCTCTTATTTTAGAAGCCAAAATGATTTGTGCCCTCAGAATTTCTCAGGCAGGGCTGAAAAGCCATGCCAAGGTAGGGAGTGCCGTGAGATCTCCCCTGGCTTTCACATCCCTGCCCCTCAGATTTGTTTGCCATGCTGCTGCTCCTGCTGCTGTTTGCAAGGTTATTTCTGTCGCAAGCTTGGCTAAACAGAAGCTCTCTCCTTATAAATATGGAAATCTGATGGTTGAGCTTTCTGTCTCTGGAGACAAGTTGAAAGCGTGGTGCTAAAGAGAAAAGGGCTGCTGAACTCTGAGCTTAGTGGCTTTGTTTTCTCTACTAGTGGAGAGAAACTGGCAATTTTTTATGGCTGGGATCCACCTTTGCAGTATGGACAAGTGAACTCTCAGGACTTTGTCCTGGGAAAGCTCTGAGCCCAGCAACAGCATGGGCTGTGTCAGAGTCTCTGCTCTGTCCAGGCTAAGCTGGTGTCCACCACTGAGACCCTCACCTTTCTTCAGTGTGGCAGATATGCTTGGGGCAGGAGCCCTGGGCAGCTGCACATCTTTGGAGCTGTGTTGGAAGAGTGTGTGATTTTTATATTTATTACAGGCTTTAAATGCCAGTGGGTATCCATTATGGTTCCTGATAAATCTCTTGAATCATAGAATATTCTGAGTTGGTAGGGACCCACAGGGACCATGAAGTCGCAACTCCTGGATTTGCTCAAAACAACCCCAGAAGTTACACCATGTGCCTGAGAGCATTGTCCACATCCTTCTTGAACTCTCAAAGGCTTGGCGCTGTACTTGCTTCCATGCAGAGCCTCCATTCCAGAGTGGTGCGGCCCCACAGTGCTTCTTCAGGGATTTGTTTGTGTCCTGTTACACCCTATCTCCTTTCCTGGGTTGAGACCACAGTCAGAGAGCCTGGAAAACCAGACACCCTTGCTGTCTGGAAGATGGGAGGTTTACTAAGTGCAGGAAACAGGCAGATGAAAAATAATTCTTGGAGAAGGAGTGAACAGAAGAAGCAATCAAATAGCTCAGAAGGGGATCTGAGGGATTAAAGGTGCCAGGGGTATTCCAGAAGTGAAAAGCAAGACCTCATTCATCACACTTGTACAGAAGTTGAACATGTAAAAATCAGCTGCCTTTCAAATACAAAAGCCAAACCAACTGGAAAAGAACAGGTGAGCCCAGATTTATGCTTGTAATAGCTGTGACATTGAACCACTGATTAGAGCCCTTGGTCTGTTGAAAGGGGTGGATGTGGAGCCGTCCCAGCTTTTCCAGCTATTGTTCTTACAGCCAGAGACTGTAAAAGCTTAATAACATCGTGTTTGCCATGCTGGATCCAATCAATGGCCTGTGGCAGCAATTATCCGGTCTCCAGGACATTGGTGGGAACTAACGTCACTGCAACAGGGCTCTCCTGGTGTCATTTGTATTGCACCAGGTCTTTTTTGTCAGAATATGTCACTTCTGCAGTATCTGCTAGAACCAACCCAAATTTCTAGTGTTTTCAGCCAAACTTAGATTTTATGTTTCGTGTACAGCTGGGGCAGCCTACCTGTGCATGGAGGGGATCCATAAACCACTCTGTATATGCTGACAATAATGGTATTTCAGTACTAGGCTCCACTTGTCCTGCACTTCCTCAGCCAGTTTCTCTAGGTGTTAGACTTGTCCATGGGAAGGAAGCATAGTTCCCTGGAGCTGTCCATGGGAAGGAAACACAGTTCCCCTTCACTATGCAGGAGAGTCTCTAAAACTTTTCATTTGAGGTGGAAAACAGCTCTCCCTTTGAAAACAGGCTGTTCCTCTTGGTGAGGCTCTGTTAAAGACTTGAAGAAGTAAAGATGGGACACAGACCTGAAATAAGCTCTTGACAATAACTGATGGGCACAAATTCAGTCACTACAAGAACCTGCCATGGTCCCTTGCAGACTGCACTGGGACTGTGCAGTTTTCCATAGCATTCAACTGCAACATACAGCCAAGGACCTGGGCTCCTGTTCCTGTGTCTGTTCTCCAAACACACTGTGACCTTGGCTCTGACACATGGCTCAATTTTTTTAATAATTTTAAGGGTATCTCCCCTCAAGAGTTGAGGTTTAAAAAGTAGTTGTAAAGTTGTATGGGGTTTTTTATGATCCTGGTTTGGCCAGATGCCAGTGCTAAACTGACTCTTACAATAGCTACCAAGGAATCTGTGAAACTTTTGCGCCTTGAATACTCATGTTGCACCTCAGAGCTGTGGCTGTATAATCAGAGGCACAAAAGGAAAGGTGTTATATCTTCATGTATATATTCTTTACAAGGAAGGAATTATTTTGATACTGAATCACCCTGAAAATATACCTCAATTAATAGCTGGTTTTAAATAGCTATTGCATGCCACTTGGTAAGTGCTGCAGGCAGTGTGGAGTGCAGTGTGGCATTTCTCTAATTTGCAATGTTAATGATCCAATTTAAGTCATGTAAAGCTAGCACAAGATACCAAACTTATAAACGCATGTGATAATAGAGATGGCTTATGTGTGTGAAAGAGCCTGGAGGGAAATACGGTGTTAAATATATTCTATCATGATTGAAGGGAAAGGGCTGGGGGCTGCTTGTGCTGCTGGTTTCTCAGAGGGAAATCTAACAGAAATCATGTAATTACTCCCATTTTTCTTGTTTGTCCCTCAAATGCTTTCCCAAAGTATTTAGTCTAGTTACTGCATTGGTGCTTCCTCTCCTACTGTAGACTCCCAGGATTAGTCATACACCATCATCTAAAAAAAAGTTTCTTCCCTGTGCTGCAAATGTCATTTTTGATTAGGAAAATAGATCACTGAAACATCTTGTTCCCTTTCCACAGCTTATGCCTTTCTGTTTGCTGCATTTTGTTCAGCCTGAATGTGGCAGTCAGGCAGACCCATTGTGGCCAGGGTTCCAGGGCAGCATTTCAGCACCGGCACTGCAGCACCCACAGGGAGACTGGCACTTCTCTTCTGACCCCATTTGAAGCGAAGCAATGGTCTGAACTCCTGGCTACCTGTCAATGAGTTGAACTACCCCGACTGCAGGTGTACACAGCAAAAAGTCATTTTAGTGACATGCTGGTTCAGTGTAATTAATAAGACTAAAGGTTTTAATCTTGCAGCAATATTAATACTGCTGGCTTCTCAGCTGCTGATATAAAATGGTTTCAAACACCAGCTTGTCTTACAATTATAAACTAATCAGGTTCAAAATCTGGATCTTGTAGTGGATATTGCAGGCCTAATTTGTTAAACAAGATCTGTTCAGTAGTTGCTCAGAAAAGAAAAACAGCAATGTTGTAAGTGGTGCATTGGCAGAGCTAGTAGAAAGTCAATAAACAGTTGTTGTTTATTGCTTTGTTGAAATGGAGTCAGTAGCTATCAGAATGTTTTTCAGTACATCAGTCACTGTGTTGCCAAAATGTCATTTATTTTGACTTTGGTACAGAGAGGGTGGGGATGCTGAGATGAACAGTTACTGCTCTGGATCTGGCAGAGTGCACATGTTGATGAAGAGTGACAATCATGTCTTCCCAAGAGCCTTCTGCTCTGGACCCCTTGTGATTCTGGAGATCCTTCAACATGTGAGACTTAGGGAAAAGACTGTTTTCTTCAGCTCTCCCAGAGAGAAGGTGGAGGTCAGCCATGGTCCTTGGCAGTGGGTAGGGGAACTTGGAGAACGTCTCTTCCAGGGTTAAGTGGTGTTCTAAGTCTGGTGTAGAAGGAAGTTCTTCTTCTGTTAAGACAGATGGGGAAAGGGACCTAAAAAGACCAGGGATCTTCACAGTTTGCACCAGATCAGGATCAGTCAGCCTGAAAACCAGATCAGCTCTGTTGAATTTCTGTGTGACATCAGTTTCTAACCTGGGTTTGCAGCAACATGCCACAACTTCATCTAGCAAATGTACATCTCCTTAGCCCTAACTCTGTAGTTTTTTATGATACTTCCTTGCAATCCTGCTGCAATTTAAGATAATAATTTCTTATTCTCATTATGAAACATGAAAAAAAATACTCCTCTTTTTCACCCAGGTGGCCCTTTCTGTAACTGAAGACAGCTATAATATCCTTCCTTAGTCTTCCCCTTTCTTCTCTGAGCAATCCTATTCTTCTAGTGTTCCGGGGTGGTTGTAGCTTCTAGTTTTTTTCCATAGGACTGATGGGGGGATTACATCTCCCTTGAAAAAATGGGCTCCAAAACTGAAGCACATTAAGTGAGCTGAAGCCCACTGAAGAAATCAGTTAAGCTGAGGCCTGAGGAAGAAATCATGAGAGTTTTTTGTGAGGCTTTCTGGTTACATTCCTGCTGCACATTGCCCTGTGACTCTTTCCTTTCTCTTGCCAAACATGCCATTATTACTGACCATTGTTTGTCTATACATTGGGTTTGATTCATCCTCTATATAAATCTGACCCCCTGTAAATTTGAGCCTTTCCTTTATGCTGTTTGTTGCGTAGATACCAAACTCTGCACGTCTTGGTTTTCAATCTTTTTGTTCCTGGTAGGATTTTTTGGCACTTTACGTTCATAGATACTTTATGCCTATATTGTAGTGATATGTAGAGGCTACAGAGGTCTGCTGTCCAACACAGTGTGATATTTTACATACCTACCTGTGCACATCAGAGTCCCCTTCCCAGAAGCATTCTATAGCCAGATTTCTCAGGGGTACCTGGCATGGTAGAGCTTGAGGCAGAGGGAATCTGCCAACAGCACAGCACTTTCTGTTCCCCAGGGCATAGACTGAAGGTATAAATATTTATTGGCAGCACAATGTTCTAGCCCAAGAGTCTGAATGACAGCACTGGAATTACAGAAACTTCTCGTTGACCCAAATGTAACACCTGTATTCAGGGTGTGTGGTTTCTCACTTGTTTTTCTGCTCACTAAGTCAGTCCCCCATGCACAGAACATCTATCCATTTTTCAGACTCAATGTTTGATGTAGGAAAGAAACAAAACATTTGGACTTGTCCTTTCCTGTTAGCATTTGTGTGCAGTATGCAATCCACATGGGCAGCTCCAGAAAACAGATGTCTGCTGAGCCGCAAGCCCTCACTGTAAGCTGTCACACATGTGTTGGTACTGAGACTTCCAGCATCTTTTAAGTAGGACAGAAGACAAGGACATCATTGATGGGTACTGCAGAGAGAAAAGTTAGCTGGATGATATTCTTGATCAGTTGGCTCATACTGATACAACTAATGGTGGTCAGATAGAAGCCTGTGTACTATGGACAGAAGTGATGGTCAGGCCCTTTATACTGGGTCTTTCCTTGAGATTAGAGGATGAGGGCAGTTCTGCCCCTCTGCTTTTATTGAAAAAAATCAGCAGAGCTGCATTGGTGATCAATTTCCCACAGACAGCAAAGCGGAGAACATTTTCATAAGAGGTGTAAATATGACTGATTTTGAGAAGGAGGGGCAGATAAAGACTTCTCAAGTTACACATATGTTTTTGAGGTGCAGCTGAAGACCAAAGAAATTGTGTGTCCCCATTCCCTTCCACATGCACTGGGGCCTTGTTAAGCTTGCAAGGGGTTGGAAGTGTTGACTGTGAAGGAAGACATAGAAAGCTCTGTTTTCCCAGGTGCTACCAGGGTGAGTTTGTACCAAGCACCCAACTCCATCATTTGGGGCTATTCCCTCTCCCACAGTTGGTGTGGGTTATTGGGAGGGGTAGGTAATAAGAGTAAAAGGCTATTGAGCTGATGCTTTCTTAAGTACTGCAAAATGGAAAGTTATTTAAAAGAGAAAAAATAAAAAAGCCTGCTAAGCATGCCATCTTCCTTAAACCCCAGATTTCAGTTTAAAGTGTTTTCACCTTCTCTCTGTGCTCCTGCATACTGATGATTCACAGCACTCCTGCTCCACAAAGGTTCACTGGAACTAATTTCTGATGTTCAGAAATGGCACATGGTACACACACTGTGGGACATGGCTGCTCTTAGCAGGAGGGCAGTTTTCAAGATCCTTTGCGTCGAGCCTATAGAAACAAACAATCTAGTAAGAAAACTCCCCACCATTCAAATGCTGTGTTTGTGCATGCCCAATTAAGCTGTGAGCATGTGGGGAGAAAACTTTGATTAAACTCTGGCCCCAGCCGAATGTTCATGCAGTGCCCTGATTAAATATATATTTTCCTTAGGAATGAAGACATACAGAAGCCTCAGGAACAAAAAAAAAAAAATCCTTAAATATATTAAATATCTTTAGCCATCTACAGTCCCTGCAGGCACTTCTCAGCACTTGCTTTTTGTTTGGGAGCATTGTGTTGTCCTCAGTGAGCAAAAAGAAGTAACATCATCTGTCCTGGGACCAGTCACACCATGTAACTGAGATTTTGATGTTGAGGACGGAGCTGTTTGTATTGCTGTAGGGAGGCTTGTGAAAAAGAAAAAAATTGCCAAGTGAATTCCAATAGCAAAAGCCTGTGTTGAATCTCAGTGTGCTCTTAGGCATTCACTAGCAAAAGGCTAATCAGTCAAGTAAACGTTTCTCTGGACAGTTGAGCTGTAGAGAGAGAACTGCATCCATTCAGTATGCACAGAAGCAGAGTGTGTTTGTGCAGAGACAGCTCCAGCCGAGCTGGCGTGGGAATGCTGCTGTTTTCACAGTGGGCATTGTTACTATGGAGTCCTGTGAGCTGCTGCAGAATGTCTGTGAAGTGATGGATGGGAAATATGATAGTGTCTTGCCACTCCTGGGCCAGGGATAGATAGCTACTGGAGCTAGGGACACTGTCCCTGGCCCAGCTGGGTTTCCTCTCAAATCAGTTTTACTCTCTGGGGGGAGTGGGCCTGGCCCATGCATGCAGTGGTGGTCACCCACAGTAATGGTGTTTGTGATCCCTCTGCTCAAGCTGTGGATCTCTTGTGCAGCTGTAATGTGCTGCTGGGGCTGAAAACTGTCATGCCAAACCTTTGGGAAGAATTCCTAGGGCTGACTCTGCTACCATGTTCTGCATCATTTCCACCTCCAGTGTCAGAAGCTCTACCAGCTGCCAGGCCTTCTCTCTAGACTGGGGGGAGAGGGAAACACTTCTCCAAGGACAGATTTGTGTCCTTTTAAGATGAGTGTCTTCGACAGAATGGGAATAATCACTCTTTGAAAATCATCTTGGTTTCCTCTGGAGGCCTAGGAAGCCTTTACTGTGTGTTTGGGCTAAAGCCCATTTTTGAGATTTCTCCAGCTGAGTTCACTGGTCCAGGCTTAGAGTTCAAATCTTCAAAGGCACCTCAGAACATTTCTTCCCTCCCTCTGTTGATGCAAATGGATGTCTCATGTCATGGTCAAGTTGACTACAAAGGTAATGTTACTGTGGGCACATCAGTTTGCCACAGAAGGGAAGGGCTGGTTTGGATTTAGAGTTTTAGCATGATTTTAACAATGTGAACCTGGGCTAGTCTAGGAATGGCCAGACCCCTTCTCTGCTATGTGGACTTCTGGCTTTAAACTCAGTGTACTCTCTGCTGGACTGCACCAGCACAGGAGACAGTGTCATCACACTATGTCAGTTCCCATAATAAATATGTCTACTCCTGTGCCTTCCTGCAGCCAGCAGACTGGGGCTCACAGGACTTCCTTATTGTGTTCAGTAGCAACTAGGAAGCATGCAGGTCTTGGAGTCATGTTCCTTAGAAATTGCTGTGTCCTGCCTTTTCCCAGATTGGCAGAGAAAAGGTATTCATCCAGGAAGCCTGGACTCAAATGGTGCCACTTAGCACCATTTGGACATCCCTCTTGGAGAGATTCTAGCATGTCTGACAGACAGACGTGTCCTTTGTGCTATCTAGATGTTCCCATGTGTAGAAGCTCAAAGATAAGGGAGCTCATGTGAATGTCTCAAACACTGATAGCTGGATGGCTTTGAAGCCGACCAAGGATTGTTGGTAGTAACAGCTAAGGATTGTTAGTAATAGAACACTGAATAGAATAGGGTGGAGAAGGGGCCACATGGAGGTAGAGCAGCACTTTTCTGGGACAAACATCCTTATCCTGGCTCCTGGAGATTAGCACAACACAACACAGCACTGGTGTAGGAATGAGGTCAAGTTGCAGACATGTAGGAGGATATGGAGACCACCAAATACCCTGAAGCCTCCAACCCATTTCCACAGTAACTAAATTACACAGAAAGGGAGAAACTTAGCTCCAGTGCAGGGAAACTTATCTATAAAAAGATACCCCCACAAAGCCCTGTGTGTGCACCCCAGCACCCTGAACACCCCATCATCTGCATCAGCAATGGAGCCAGGACTGCTGATCTCTCTCTCTCTCTCTCTTTTTCTTCCTTTCTTTCTTTCTACCCCTCTTTAATTTATCTCTTTCTCCCTTTCCTTTCACCTCCCTCCTTTATCCTAAAGCCACTGGTGGGTGTTTAATAGGAGGCTAAGAACTAATGTACCAATTTTCATGACAAGTGTGTCATTTAGTAACAGAAGTTTATAAGATTTTGTAGACCCTCTAACTTTCAACATTCCTTTTGTCCACAAGCATCTACAAATCTTGGGTGTTCCCTTCCCCTGGAGGGTGAGAGGCTCTGAGATTCTTTCTTGCAGCTTGGATTCTGATCTATTCCCTTCTGGGCATGTTTGAGACCAGATTCATGTTCCAAGGATACCATGAACTGGTCTATGATTTATGCCTAAATGTTCTCCTGGAGGCTGGTTTTTTGGTTTGCAACCTGCTCTTACCTTTTTACCCAATCACTAAACTGCTACATTAGAGGAAAACTGCAGCAGTGTCTGCGTTAGAGGAAAGCAGAAGAAATTGTCCTTTGTTCAGCATTGTCCTTGAATGTGAGATCTTGTACCCACCATCCATTTTAAGTACTGTCAAAGTCTACTAGGTACTGCAAAGGAGCAGGATTTTCATAAAATGTTATAGCATTACATATGATATTTAACTAGGTTCCACCAAGCTAGAGCCTAATTCAAAAATTACATTTTATCTCCTAAGCACAGTGTATTAAAAGAGCTAATGTGCACTGAGTAGCTCAACAAGTGATTGTTTTTTTTACTGAGAGTGAAGAGTGATGTAACCTTGCTTTGAAACTCAGTGACTCTGCTTTGCGTACAGGTGTCAGTGCCAAATGATGAGTTGCATTTTACATGTAATTGTGTACAAATAAAAACTCCAGAAACTGAGAGAGAGACAATATCAATTCAATAGTTTGAAATAGTATTCTAGTATTTAATTTATGATGCCTTGTATGATTTCTCACAAGTGATGGTTTGTTCATGTATTGGACCTAATGCTGAATGTTTGCTTTGCCTGTGCATCTCTAACTGTGATATGCCAAAATTTAATACACATCTATCTATCTGCATGTTCAGTTTGATTTCTATCTTCTAGGTGGAAGTAAGAACATGTTTGAAAACTAGTTTTAATTTGCACTATGGTGCTAAGTGAGAGAGTTCCAACAGGTTTGCAGTTTGCTGTGAAAGGACTTCTGTTATTTTTATCAGTAGTAGAACTGTCTGAGTTGGTAGTTTGTTTTTCTCTCAAGTTCTTTGATGTGCTGTACCATAGAGTTCAATACATGTTGTCTGCCAGTAGGCTGGAGCAGAAAGTGTTTGGGGAGATTGGTTTTCCAGGGGGGAAATTTTAGTGACAGTGAAAGGTACTGTGCTGACAGATCTTTCCTGTCAGCCATGACATTTGAAGTTGAGTGGTCTACTTGGAATTCATCTGAAACTGTAAACATGTTTCATACAACACCCCAAGGAGTCATCATGTGAAAATTATTTGGGACAACTGCCAGCCCAGGCTGAATTTGAACTAGTGACCCACCATCCACATTATATTCTTGGTATCATCCATCATATAAGCCTGATGTTGAAATTTGGCATTTCCTACTTTTAACATAATAAATGTGCTTCCAAAGTTCTGTGTTTTGCCCCTGGGTATCAGTGTTCAAAACACTGGCATGTTCTTTGCTCGCTCTGAATGTGAAGGGAGTGGAGTCACCTAATAGCCACTCACAGAAGAAGCTGCAGAACTATCAGCTAAACCTTTCTGTTTTGTTTCTGTTCTTTCTTAACAGGATCCAACAGCTGCAGCTATTTCGGACAGAGATTGTGATACGAGAGAGGGGGAGACTGTAGCCATGAACTATAAGCCATCTCCACTTCAAGTGAAATTAGGTGAGTCTGTGCTGATGGAGAGTGAAAAGGCTGAATCCAAGGCCTGAAAGACATGATCATATGCAGATCTCTGTGCATGTGGCTGAGCAGGCCATCAAGGCTCAAGCAGTTCACAGAGCAGTTTTATCATTGTAATTCTGCTGCTGTGATTCAGGGAACTGACCTACAAACATGTAAAGCCCCTGTATCCGTGGATGTGGTAAAGAAAGGAAGCAATGCCTTAAAAGCAAGGGATGGTTCTTTTAAACCTACAGGTTTTCTATTAAGCTGAGATCAAGGCTTGGCCAAATAAAGAATGAAGATAATATGGAGGGACTGTAAGAAGAAGAGAAGACAGAATAGTTGCAACAAAAGGGAAAGGATCAGGGAGTTGAGACACTACCAGAAAAAGAGCTGCTTTACTGCGAGATGAAGGCCTTTAAGTCCATAAAGGTTCCCACGCAAATACTCACCTATTTCTGAGCAATATTTTTTAATTCTGGAAGCAGAATCGTCCTGTTACTACAAGACCCTGCTTCCTTTCAAGGCTAATGCTTACAAGAGCAATCCACACATGCCTGTCTGCCTCCAAAACCTGAGCAGCTATTTAGCCACACAGCTTCAAGAACCTGATGACAGACAAGCCAAAGGAACAGTGTGCTTTTTGCTAAAAAAAATGGAAAGCTAAATGTGGAAAATTTCCCAGTAGGAGCAGGAAGGAGTCCCCTGGCTGTCCTTCACATCAGAGCAAGTAACGTTGAGAGGATGCTGCTGATTGAGGGTGGTTATGCAAGTTATGAATACTCTGAAACAGTGGCTGCTTTTCAGGAAAAGGCAGGGAGCAGCAGTGTGTGTTAATGACAGCGCAATTCATAGTTTGGTAAAAGATTATTACTGCCAGCATGCCATATGCCACCAGGATCCTTTTTTGCTGCCAAGATAGTTCTTTAATGTTACTAGACAGATAATTACTACTGCAGTAGTTGTTTTGGATAATTTAACACCAGGGAACAGGTTAGAGAGCAATTGATGCTATTATTGGTAAGTCTGCAATATTTTTGACTTTCTACGCAATGAAATATCCTCCTGAGGTTCACTAATCTGACAGGAAATGGTGCTTTTTTAGACTTGGCTTTGGTAAGTCATGACACCATTCTAGGATCATCGAAAATAGATTTGGATTCAAGGTAAAGTTCAATTCATACAAATTAAATGGAAGAGTAATTTGAGGTAGATCTTTAACCAATCTCGGTATTATAAATAAAGCTGTTAGAATGAGAAACTTGAGAAGTCAATACACATCAGGTAGTGTTGAAGGAGAAAGTATCAGAAGAAAGGACATTACTAATGAAGTTCTCCAACAGTAATTTTGTGTATATGTTCATTAATGACTTTTACATAAAAAGCAGGAGTCAGCAGAGAAAATTTAGTGGAGCATATTTGGGAGGAATAAGTATGATAAAGACTCTGAAATAGCATAGAGGAAAAAAACATGAAAACTGGAATAATAGAAATGAGAAGAATAGGACAGGAGAAACTCACTGTCCTGTAAGCTGACATTTATTAACTGGGGATGACTACATCAGTTGATTGTAAGGTTACTATTATTGAAATGGACTAATACATGAAAACAGGCCACAGTCACACTTCTGCAGAACTTACCAGCTTTTTTCCAGGAGTCAGATAGAGGAGAATTATTAGCTCTTTCTGCCAGAACTTCTGCTTTCCCACATAGGAAGTATTCTTTTTCATTTAGCCAGTGCTGAGTGGCAAGAAGAGTCAAAGGGAGGTACTGGAAGTGTTTGAGCAGTTTTTGTAGTAGAGGCACACTGTTGCCAGGACCTCCTTTCCCCTTGGTGCTTCTGCCAAGTGAACTCAGTGCTGACCACAGTACGCTCATGAAGATAATGGGGTGAAACGTACCTGCTGAAGAGAAATTGCCCTGAAGGCTGACAAGCATCTTCCTGCCTTTTCTCCAGAGAGAAGTCTGTCCCAACACATCTCTGTGAAAACAGTGTTCCTCTTTAATGAAGTGAACACATACCTAGTGGCACTTGGACCAGCTCTCTACTCTTAGCCATACTCAGATGAGCTCTAGGTTATCTGAGGCAAAATGAGACTAACAGTATTGTCTATGGCCAGTGTAACATGCCTTTAATCCACATCAGCTCCTGCTGCTCTTATTCTAAAAATCTGCCCAGCCTCTTCGATTTTTTAGAAGCTTAATCAGTGCATCTCCCAGCTCTGGCCCCCATTCCTCTGACTAGATTTTTTTGTTCCTTCTGGATTGAACTTGTCAGAGTTGTTTTTAATCTCTTTAAGGCTAGAAAAAGTTAAGGTAGTACATAAATTTTTAATAGCTTATCTGGCAAAGCCATTGTTGGGGATGGTAGCAACTAGGGGCTTAATCCTATTGCAGGTTTTCCATATGGATGGTGGCATTTTTCACTGTTAAATCAGAATCAATTGTTCAAATGTCAAATGTTCTGATGGAAGGTTGATAAATGTCATTTTTCAGTTTGCAAAGATTCGTGTGTAAATCTGTCGTATGTGCTTGCTGGAAGCTTGGCTCAAGTGAGCTCAATTAAATACCAACCCAGCATGAATACAACTTTTGCTTCCAGACGCTGCAGTGATTGAAGTGTGACAGAAAGAGCATGAAAACTGCACATACTGCACGCAGATTTAACCTGCTGCTTGAGTGGTCTTTTCCTTGGTTGTTTCTTCCCCTCTAAATAAATATGTTTGGCTACATGTTTGATTGATGGGGGTCAGTTAGATACAGGAAAAACTTCACGGGTGTCTTGTATTTCTGGTGACTTCCTAAAGGTTGCACCTGCTTCATAAATGGAATAGTGCTTGATGCTAGGGCCATCAAGGAAAGAACCTCACAGCAAGGGGAAATAAGATCTCTGAGTTCACACAGGTCATCATTTGCAACCTTTATTGATACTGTATCCATATTAATTATGTATTTGTCACTTTTCTAGCACTCCCACTGTGTCTTTCTATCCGGAGCTGCTATGCTCAGCCTTGCTTCTTTCTTTGTTTCAGATCATTGATAAGGAGACTCCTGACAGCAAGGGTTGGGGGCTGGGTGTACATTAGTGCTTAGGAGATGTCTCCAGCACATCCTTATTAGGAGCCATATCCAGATGGAGCACATACCACAAGCCTTTTGAAAGCAGAGGAGAGTTATGATAAGGAGAGAGAGAGGAATAGAATAATTCCCAAGTGTAAATCTCAGGGCACCACATCCACTGGAAGGCAACAGATCCTCCTAGCATTCCCAGGAGATGAGATATTATTTTAATGAAGCTTATGCCATCTGCTTTTCTATTTTGCATTTTTAATTTCCCTTTTCTGGTCTGAAATCCCTACCCAGACAGTCTGTGTCTGTCTTTCCTAGCAGTCATGGCATTAGTTTGTGTTAAAACAGAATGGGCAGTGTGGAAATTGGTTGGAGTGCTGTAAAACAGGCAACAGGTGGATGAGGGATTGTGGCAGAGGCATCTTCACCAGCACATCCACCACGCTGGGAGCCTGGCAGTAAATGTCCTGCATGCCTGTCTGCAGATGAACATGTAGGAGAGAGGCAGAGACACTGACAGCAGCCTTCAGCCCTCCAAGGTGCCTATGGCCTTAGGTGTAAGCACCTCCCCTCCTTGGATTAGATAGGGAATAAGGCACCGTTTTTGGAAGGTTCCTCAAAGGGCCCATAAAAGTTTGTGAAAATTGAATGTCTATGCTAAAGAAACTGAGTCACACCTCAAGGATGTTACTGGAATGCTGTTCACTTAGACCAAGCAGAACTGATAGGGTTAAAAAGCAGCAGAAACACTGTCACAAGGACATAGAAAATGGTGTTCCCTGGTGTGTCTGACTTGGACAAAACTAATTTGTGACTGAGCCCCATCTTGGTGGAGATTTAAGTGAACAGAGGATATAATCTATCAGGGGACAGAGGCTGATGGCATGTCTGTATTGTTAGCTCCTGCCTTCCAGCCTGCTGCAGTGTATTCATGACAGATATTGAATTGCTCTGTGGTCAGAGAGGAATAGTACCAGGAGTATCAGTCAGAACTACAAAGCCCTCAGGGTTCAACTTAACAAAATTGGTGCATTTCCGGCTGAAATTTTACAGAAGGTCTCTGATCCTAGTAAACAACAGACTGCCCCATGTGGCTTTTGAGATTAATCTTTCAATTGGTGTAGGTGTTTTACCCCTTCCCCTGGGGTGGGGTGTGTGTTCAGAGCTTGTCTTAAAACTCTCCATCGAAGAGCCACAAAGCACACAGCAGAGCAACCTCTCCTAGTGCTGCCCAAAAGGATGCAGTGCTCAGAGATCCCCTTCTAGGACTACTTTTGCCTCAGGTCAAGATGCAGAGCTGTGAAGTGCAGTCACAGACAGAGCCAGCAGTGAGCATCTTCTGTAGGCTAAAAGGCTCTGTATCTGCCTCCATCTGTGGCTCCTTTTCTGCATCATCACTTCCCAGTCTGCTCCAAAACTTGTGACTTCTGAAGCTTTTCATACAGAAAATAGAATAATAAAGGGGAAGTTGAAGTAGACTGGACAGATCAATGCCATTAGTGTATCATTTTGTCAGTATTTCAAGTACTGTACTATTCCCAGTTGCTCTTCTGTAACAAGGTGATTAATGCTAATTAGGTACAGCAGCTGTTGTTTCTGGGAAGATGCTCTGTAGGTAAATTAGGGAAACATTTCATAAAAAGGCTCCAACTGTAAAGCTAGGTCCCTAGGTTCCAGCTCTGTTGACAGAACTGCAGATTTTCATATCCATAACTGTTTGCATGGCGACCTCAAGTGACATCATTACCTTAAGTGCAAAAAGCCATTTTGCTCCCCTGGGAGCACCCATTTCCTTGAACACAGTCTGTGCAGTGTGCAGGGGGAAGGGCGAGGTGGAAGCCAGAGAAGCAGGAGCAATGCAGCACTGCTATTGATTTTCTCCATGAGGACAGTAGTGCAGCCCACTACTCAGAAGTCTCATGGAGCTTGGGAGGAATTTAAATAAACATTTTTTCATCTCTTATTACTCTTTCCATTTATAAGAGAAATACACAGATTTATGGTAGCATCCTTCCTGTAGGATATTTCCAGGCTCTTTCTGGAAAGGATGAGAGAGTGAGCAGCTGCATCACATTAAGGCTAGTAGGGCTGTCTACTGACAGAGCTGCAAAGATGAGGGCAGAAAACCCATTCTGACAGGCATATTATTGCAGATTAGTTAGAAAAGAAGTAGAGGGGCAGAAAGGAAGAGGTGCCTGAGACGAGCTTGGGTAAGTCGTAAAGCCATTCTGACAAACTGTAACAAAGCAATCACTGGATTTCAGCTGAGACATCCAGGCAGGAGGGAATGTGTGAGAGAGTGAGACAGAGGGAAGAGAGGTTCCAGACAGCAAACCCCAGGAGCAGAGCACAAGCATATGCATATGGGAATGATGTGGCATGAGATTCACCAAATGACCTGGCTTTTTGTATCACTGTAATTTTGCTTGATTTGTTATGCCACTGCACCAGGGCTTGGCTGGCCTTGCCTAGCCCTCCACAGTATGTGCACTTCTCCCATGACACATTCCTGGGTACCAACACACATCACGAGCCAAGAGACTCACACCCACTCACATCTTGTGTTGCACAGACCATGCTTGGCTAATACTCCTTCAGGTAGAAAGTCGTGAAGAAGGAAGCTGTAATGTAAGTGGATAATTTTGGGGTGTTACCTGGCTATTCTTTAGCCAATCCATATTTTTATGCTACCTGCAGTCTGATCGTATAGGAAGGAGAGCTAATCCTGAAGATATTATTTTATTTTGTATTGAGAATGGGCCAAAACATCCAAAGTCTGAATGGGGGTTTTATGCCTGAAGGGGAAACCCAGAACTGCAAATTACAGGTTCTCTTCCATGTCTGACCCACCACAGTCAAATCATCTCATATGAGAAGCAGCTCAGAAGGTTGTGAAGAAAACCAAACTGAGCAAATTATTGAGATTCTCTGATGGACATGAGAAAAAAAATCCGTTAAAGAAGTAAGTAGTGATGACAGTAAAAAGTACCTGGTCTAGCAAAGCCTAACCCCAGCAGGCAGCACCACACAGTGGTCTGTTCAGAGGTCTCATTACACAAGTACATGTTACTCTCATCACTGTTTCCTGTGAAGCATGTAGAGAACTGGTTTAAAAGAAAGAGGTCCCCAGAGGTGATTTACAGCTTGTTCCTGACATTAAAAAGATGAACAGCAGTTGAGATGATAAGGCTGCCTGCTCAGATGTTGGTATCTTCAAAAAAATCAACTCAGAAAAGGGCAGTAATACTATATTCTGGCTCCTCAAAGTCCTGTGTCCTTAAATGTAGGTTCCACCTGTTCCACCACAGTGTAACATTTCCCCAGTTCTGAATTACACAGGTGTTACTATTTCTGTAGTTCCTTCTGATGTCTCCAAAAGTAGATGAGTTCCTGCCTAGCAGTTGAGAGAAGCAAGTATAGCCCAGTGTAATTAATGTAAATTGGCTCCAGAAGAGACCACAGCATCTACAGACAGTGTCGGGTGATGCATTTATTTAATGTGTTTGATTGATTAATGATGAGCCTTAAACTGTGCTTGATGGTTAATTGAATTTGTTCTGATTTTCATGTGATGTGGGCTCCCATTTTGTCTTCTCTGTGCTGCACTCTCAGCTCTTAACAGGGAAAGGTTACTGTCTGCTTATTGAATGTGGGGACTAAAATGCTCCATCAGCAGATCAAGCTCTACGAAACAGAGATAACATACACTTCTCAAAGGAGAGGAGCATGTCCTGGTACAGTAAGTTCACTGCAATTCTTGGTTTTTAGCTGCTATCCTTATGGACAGAGGATATGTTCATAGCAACCTGAAAACTTCATGTTGCTTCTCTGAGATATTAAAGGATTCTTTGGAGATCATAAAAACACAGAAACCTTGGTGTGCCACAGCAGGAGAGCAGAAAAGACAAGGATGTCATCCATATCATGTGTCCTGTCAGTAGTAGAATCCTTGTTAGGTGAGGGTACCCTGGTGGTCCTGGATGCAGACCTCACCTGAGCATGAGCAGAGGTACACCCAAGGAACCCTTCTTCTGACCCCAGGCTTTGTTCCAGGCAGAGCAGACAGTGTTACATCCAGCAGTGCACAGCAGAGCCCCATTTTTCCAGACCCAGCCGTGGTGCAGCAAAAGCACCACCTGAAAGGCCCAGCTCTAACGTGGCAGGCAGGGAGATGTGCCACAAGAAATGTTTGTTGCAGCAGCAACGAAGGACAGTTGTTGGGCAGTCAGCAACAGCCACATTTCATTATGTCCATCAGTTTTGGTCTAGAGGTCTAGGGAGGAGTAATTCCCAAAGGCAGGAGGCAGCACAGAAGAAACCACTCTGTATTTCTTCATGGAAGGAGAGCTGGTTGAAGACATGGAGCAGTAGGGGCCTGTGCTGGACACATGTTTTCTAGGTTAGATTGGTAGAAGCAACTCAACAGCTTCAGCTGTTGTCAGTGTCTCAGCCTCTTACACCAACCAACACCACTGCTTTATGGAGAATCTTTAGGAGTGATAATTAAGCTGTACTGAGGATAGCAGGACTAATTGTGCAGAAAGGCCTCTGAACCTTCAGAGTCCTGACAATCACTTCACTCCTGACAGGAATAGGGCAGTGACCTCTCCAGGAATGACCACAGCCTTCCTGCTCTGCCATGTGTAGAAAGTCATTTGGCATCTGTCTGTTTCTTTCAGACCTCAGTCTTTTCGCACAGCTCTTTCCTTGTTCCGCTTGGCAGTCATGCTCTATAAAGCAGGACCACTGAAGAAAAATAAACCTATTTTTACAGATGCCATATATTTACTATGATAAAATTTTATTTAAGAAAAAAGTCACAGCAGTAATTGGACAGTCTGATCCCATTTCTCTAGTTGTTAAACACAACTATCATTCAAAAAGCTTTAAGTGGTGCCTGCATCATGGCTGAGTAGCTTGTGCTGAGGGTATGCTTTTCTGCATCACTCATGGAAATGAGACTTTGCAACCTGGTACTGTGCAAAATAGCTGTGGTATCCTTTTTGAAACATCTTCCAGAAGGAAAAGCAGGAATTGTTGATCAAATTTTAAAATGTTTGAGCGTTGTCCAAACCCTCTTTCTAAACTGACTTTTAGGAAAACATGCCCCATAGACAAAATGCTTTTTCCAGGTCCAGTTACAAGTGGAAAGGAGGGGTAATACATACATTCTTGGCAGATGGATCCAAGTCTTTGTCAAATAATCGTCTCCAACCTGTGTAATAATTGTGATCTGTTTGTGTCTACCTCCTACTAGTAGTAGACTCCTGTTGTCTCCACACTGCTTTGCAAACTGTTCCTCTCCCAGGCTTCCTCCCACTTTCTGCATCAGTGAAATCATACATCTCACTTTTAGAGACTGCACAGCTGAGCCATTTTTCTCAGTGACTCCTGCCTGCCTTCCTCTTCATGTCCCTTTCATCTATGAACTCTGACCAAATTTTATTTTCCTTAGCTCTCTGCCTTTTTTATCCCTCTTGCTGCTTACCATGACAGGAACTTGAATTGATTCAGCCTAAGTCTTTGTGAGTGTTCCAACCCTTTGTCTCATAAAGTAACACTGTTTATAGCACAATAAAATAAATCCTTTACAGGGCTTTAAGACAACTCTACTGTAAGCCCAAAACCATCTCGTTTTTTGATATAACTTTGATTTCTTTTCTGCATTCTGCACTAAATGGAAGGCAATCCCTGCTTTTTCCACAGAACCCACATACCGTCTTTTCTTGATCACAGCTGCAAAATCGGTACAATCAAGTCAGCAGTTGCTAATGTGTTCTGGAGGAATGATGCAGTTCTGTCTAGCTCACTAGTCTGAAGCTCATGAGTTTTAAACTGCTTTCTGCCATGAGTAAACTGTGAGCTGGCTGTGAGAAGAAGGTTTAATCACACCAGGTGTTTCAGAGCTGTGGGCTGCTGGCAGCCCCTTGGCTGCAACTCAGCTCCCAAGTCTCACAGGTGCCAGAAAACAGCCCCTCTCTGTTCCCAGTCACTTACCCTGCCTGAAAGTAAGAGCTGTTTTTCAAAAAAAGGGAAATATTTTCTATTAATTAATTTAAATACTGGTTCTGGAACTAGAAAATTGAGAGAACAGATGAAAAGTACAAGTGAGACAATTGTACTTTGTATAAGTTCATCCGAGAAACCATGTTTGACATAATAAATTACACTGCTAAAAGTGTGTCTTGAACAGGGCAAGCATACTAAATATTTAAAGTGATGCTGTCAAGCATGGGTAGTTTGAGTCCGTGATGGAGGCTGCCTTTAAAATTTGGATTTTCAGGTTTGCTTTCATTTTTTAGAAGAAAAATATCCTGGACTTAAGACTCCCTAGTAAATCATAGCGCTTTTTTTTTTTAAGTTGACTAAAAGAACTTATAACTGATGACTCCAGAATTCTTCACAAATTCATGTCTAAGTCACAAGGTGGTTTTGACTGTAAAAAGTCTGGGAGACTCATGTCACAAAGCACCTATGCCTTTTTTAGCTACTGATTTTCAGCCAGAACAGGAAAGACTCAAGTTCAGTTTCTTTTTCTGCCTGAATGCTTCAGCTCCCAGGTTGAAGAGTGGCTTTATGCAGCCTCTGATCTGTAGGGCAGGGGTTGAAGGAAAATGTGAAAGCAAAACTTTGACATAGTTATTTCTGTGCAGGCAGATGTCGTGTTTCCTCCAAGCTCACATAGCTGACTCACATTTACCTGTGTGCAGAAAAGCTACAATACACCACAGTCCTTGAATTTGACTTTGGGTCCTTTGGGTTTCCTGTGCTTCATTGGAACGGGTAGATCAACGAAGGAGATGATCTTAGCTCCTTTGTTGGCACTGTGCTTTTTTCCATCTGCAGTTAAACAGTCCTGGGTACTGGGGAGTTCCATCTCCCTGGAAATTGGGGTCATGATTAGAGAAGGCTGTGACTGCTCTGAGTCTTGACCAAATGAATTGAACCCTCTACAGCACATTCATCTGACCTAGAACTAGGCTGTAATCTCTGCTTCAAAGCAGGGCAGATAGAGAACAGGAAAAGGGGAGGGCTAAAGAGAGCAAAGCACTGTGCCAGTTGTCTGCATTTACCTGGTTATGACCATCCAATGGGACATGACCAGGACTTCAGAGTTCTGAGGAAAAGCTCCATGTGAAACGTCCTCTGTGCTATTGAGGAATGATAGCATCGTGCCTGAGCTGGCAGTAAATTGTCTGGAGCATCAGTGGGTACTTCATTCCCAGCCTGTTACTTTTCTCACCTTACAGAAATCCTTTTTCACCATGAGGACAGTCAAGCATGAAAAATGTGTCCTGGGGAGATCGTGCCATCTTCAACCCTGAAGGTTTTGAAAATCTGACTGAATAAAGCTCTGAGCAGCCCAGTCTGATCCCATGGCTGATGCTGCTTTGAGCAGGACTAGAAAATGGTGATCCTGCTTCTGGTTAGGACTCCAGGTTGTTTTTTTAAGATGTCATATACTTTCTGTTCATTACCAAAATGAACAAACAAAACAAACAACAAACAAAAAAAACCAAAAACATTTTGTCTAGTTAGACCTTTGGATTCCTAGCATAACCACGGCTGGATTTGCAGAGGTAGATTTAGGTGACTTGCATGAACTGGCATAAAGCAGTCCTCTGATATGTCCCCTGGTAAACAAGCAAAACACAATTGCTGCTTGATTTTCACTTCATTATGAATGTTCTTTTTAAGTTTTAATTACTGCTTTTTCTTTCTCTTTAATTCACCAAACTTTCTTGATTGATTTTAAAAAGATGTTAAAACTAATTTTCTCTTTTGCTTGTATCTCTTACTAATTCCAGTGCAGAGACAAGGAGATTGGTTCTTTTACAGATATGTTTCCTAACTTGCATTCCTTAGTGCTGAATGATTTTGTAATATGAGCAAGCAGCTGATTTCTTCTACCTACTGTGTCCTAGCAAAACATTGGGGCATTAGCACAGGGCACTAACAGAGTGTACAAAGCAGAACCAAATTAAAGTGTTTGTGCATGTGTTTGTGTGAGGTGACAGTCAAGCAGCTAGCAAGGTGGCTGTGCAACATCTCCATTTTTTAGACCAATTTGAGCTCTTCTTGGTGTTGGTCATGTCTCAACTAGCCTTTGGGAAAGACACTTTTATCTTAGATTGTCAGAAGGATTCTTTTTATCTGTAGTTTGGGTTTTTAAGAGGATTTGCAGAAAGAGATCATGACCCAGAGGCTGGTTGTCACACACAGATCCCTACCTGCTGCATGCCACAAATAATGTAAGACACAGAATAAAACAAAAGCAAATTAGTCATCCCATCCCACATTTCTTCCTTTATGAATTCCATGTTTTTTTCCCTGTAGAATGAGGGAATGGATTTGAATCAAAGAAGATTAAAATCCATCCTGGAGGGCGAGGTTGACTATTTTAATGTGAAAAGCACTATTTTGATCTTCTTGAGAAGATTTTAGGGCAGGAGTGGAGGCAGTGGGCAGGTGTTCAAGACTGTTAAATGTATGGAGGTTGCCTTGGGAAAAAGTGGATGTTGGTCTGCAGCAAACTGATGTCCAGAAAAAATAAATACTCCCTCATGGTCCAAGAGTTCAGAACAAAGTTGATTGTTCAAACAAAACATTACCAAGGTTACAGAACAATACTAAAACTTTTCAAAGGCAGGATGCTACAAAAGAACTTGCCAGACCTCACAGACCAGCTCTATAATTCAGAGGCAGGATCACAGAATTGTGAAAAATTAAACAGAGAATATTTGAGGTCCTAAAAACTAAAACTCTGGAGTACATGATTTGTAAACTAATATTACTAAAAAAAAAAAGGTTATTCAGGACAGTCCTTCAAAGCCTCTGAGGTCTGCTACATACAGGTCCCTCTGCCAGTCCAGCAGTGTTGAAGTTACCCAATTGTTTTCAAGTAGTCCCCAGAGACTTCCAGAAAGTGCCCCCTGGGCACTATCTACCACTGACGTGTGCTATTTTCTTTGACTTTTCCCTCACATCCCCAGATCCTTGCACTGTTGTTAGATGTTGGTTGATCTTCATGAGGTCTGTTCCATATGATCAGGTTATGAAGTCAGCAGTAAATCCTAAGTACTATTTTTCTCAAGGTCAGCCAAAGTTAGCAGAGTGCACTTAACACTGCAAGTTAAGTACAAAAACCACAGTCACTTTCCTTACCACTGAGGCCTTTCCAGTGAGCAAAGTGTGTTAGATTTAACCCCCAAATTTACCTCTCCATGTTACTGGAATTTGCCACTACAAAGCACCCTCTCCAGAACAGACAAAGCAGGGACACTTTGTTGGAGGTCTTGTTTATTCCAATTCACTGCTTTTAAGCATGAAAGAAATTAAATTCACAGAAGAAAATACTTTCTGGCTCCGGTTTCCAGTACAGTTCTCTCCAGAGGACTGTAGAAGAGCAATGGCTCTCTGTGGCTTTTTCACCAGACATTGCTGCAGGCGTGATACTGTCAGAGCTGTTCTGACAGCTTTGTCATAGTGTGGTCAGGGGAGGAGATGCAGCTTGCTTTCCTTTATATTTTAGTGGACCCTGGAGACCTGGCAGGAAGAAACCTTGTTTCTGTCATCAGGCTGAGTCAATATGACTTCAGGCGCCCAGGGAACAGATGCAGGAGATAGAAAATTGCTACTTTGAGTTCCTTTTCTGTTTGTTCTCATTTTTATCCCTATGAGTTCCAAGTCAGGACGTGTCTCCTCAATCAGATGGCTTTGCTGGATTGTTTATTGAGTGATCAGAAAATTATGATCCTTACTCTCCTTCTCCCAGTGCACGTACTGCCCAAGGAGAAGCTCTGTTTAAGCCAGTTCCTCAGATCCCAGTGCCCTCAGATTTTGGCTTAAGTGCCTTCCCTGGAAAGGATAAGGCTGTCAGTCCCTGGGCTTCCTCCATACCTCTGCTGAAGAGGAGTTAAAGGTTTTTTATTCCCTGAAGCCTGGTATTACCCCTCCATTCACCTCACAAAAGCAGCTGTTAGAAGCCTCAAAGAAAGCAGAGAATATTTTCTGCCCTGCTTTCTCTCTGCTCACAGCTTTTCCTTTTTCAGCACTGACTGTGCCAGCATCAGTGGGGTGGGGAGGCTGTCCGGAAAGCTGAGTGTTAATGCTGTTTCTGTCTGGGTCTTGGCATAAACCAGGCTCCTTCCAGCACAGTGTGAGAGAAAGAGATTCCAAACTTGAGTCACTGAACATGCATGTGTCTGTGTGTAGAGACCACAGCTCCTCCATCCTCCCTGCACTTGAACTTCTTCCCTCAGGGGACCCAGTGTCTCAGTCCCACTCTCTGCAGACATCTCTCCTGCAGACATTCCAATTCAGAGTTTCTGATGTCACTTCACAAGTGAAGTTGTCTTAAGGACAGATAAACCTGACACCTTTGTTTTCTGTCCCCAGGGTAATTTGAGATACAGTATGACCTAAAAGTTCCTGATGCTTGTGTGGAGAGAAATAATGAGGCAAAAAAATACAACAGTTGATGGTGTTAACCTGCATACAGTTGATTGGCAATGGAAACCTGTGTTCTTGATTCAAATCAGATTATGAATGGAAAATTAGATTCTTTTATGAGAGTGAGTAGCAAAAAGAAACACAGAGCAAGCTTGTATCTTTGCAAAGACTCTCTAAAATCTCAGGAGGCCTTGAGGTTATACCACCTGCTGTCATGTCTTTTGCTTTACATTGGAGTCTGCAGGATTTTGTTCCTTGCACATTCTGGCTGCTCCATCAGCAACCAGCCAGCATCTTCCCACCATCATCTCTTCTTCATCTGTCTGTCCACCCAGGGGCACAATCTGACTGAAGAGAAGGCAAGTCATTTCTTATAAAGCCCCTAATAAGGTCCCTGACCCTTAAAATGTCCTTTTTATATCTTGACCCTCTTCACTTCCCTTTTTCATCATTAAATTAAATCCACTTTCACTGTGCTTAGGTCTCTGTATATACAAAAGTTTAAAGCCTGTTGTATATCTTAATTATTGAAAGATAATTCAAACTGAAATTGTAATTAAAAGGAACTCTGCATCACTGAAATACCCACCATTCTAGGTGCCTGTAGTCCTTATGCACAGTATCTCTTTTGTCTTAATTTCCTCGGGCAAGCAACTGTGTCTTCTATGCACACTCCTTAGTCCCTTAGCTCTACTGCAATAAAGCCTTGCTTGCTGACACCCTCAGGCTGTTTCTCTACTCTTTTCTTCTACTCTCACAACTCTGTTGTTCCTTTCATCTTACCACAGCTCCAGTCAGGCAGCCAAACAGATAGCTGTACAACAATAAACCTTATGTTTGTGTGCCAAGTGAAGCTGAACATGTGCTCGCTGTGGCCCAACATATACCTGACCCAGGCATGCAAGGAGTACAAAAATTATGATAATTCTTGTATTGCTTTTGCATGTCTCCTTCCTTTTCTTTTAGAAATGCTTTAGAAAGTCCTTAGCTAATGGTCTTTTGATAAGCAAATCCAAGCTGGGATTTTTTTCCTTCCTTCAGTGCATACAGCTGGCCTTTCAAGAGGCAGGTAAAAATGTCCAGAATTTCTGCCTCAGTGGTTCATTTAGGAGAGAGGGTCAGATAGCAGGGACGTGGCAGCTGCAGCCTTGCCAGCAGTCTCATTTAGTGCCACAGTGTTGAGAGCAGGCAGCTGGGAGGCAGAATCAGGAACCTCCCCTGCCAGCTGTTTGAAGGAGGTGGGCCCATTTGCCAATCAAAAGGCATGAGTCTTTGCAAGATCAGTAGTGTGTGGCATGACAGAAGGGGGCTCACATTCAGTCTTGCTAACACCTGCCTCCCCTTTGCCTAAATTCCCACTTACAGGCCCCCAAAAGCAATGTTAAACCTTGCTCAAGCCAGCAGTGCTTTAGCACCCATCCTTTCTGCTTTGAGGCTGCCTGTGGTGAGCAGGGCTGGGGTAGCAGTGCCATAACCTCAGGCCTGAAGGGACATGCCAGCAGCTGGAAGCCTGTGGTAACAAACCTCTTCTGAGCACTACTGCCCCACCAAAAAAGGGCAACAAAAGCATGAAATACATCAGCATTAAAATACTAAACCATGACATAATGTTTGTTCTGTCGTGTTGCAGATCTGTGTTAAAAATTGTCATCATCTTTCCCAGCACATTATTGCTTTCTTCAGCGTGAGTCAGGCTTTCCCTGAGCCCCTTTGAGCTCTCCAAGCCACTTTGACTGAGGCTGCAGCTCAGCAGTGCACATGTCTGATTTCCAGCTGCAGGGCTCTGCAGTAGGGGTGGCATCTGTCATCCCCCACCCCTGCTCTGCTTCCTCTCCTGCAGCTCTTAAAGCTGCTACAGCCAGAATTTTGTCTTTCATCTTGTCTTTCAAGACTCTTTCTCAGGGATTTCAGCAGGGACATGAGTTTTCTCTGGCCAGTCCTGTTTCCCTCTGCCACTTAGAAGCATGGCTGTATTTTGTCACCAATCCTTTTGAGTGGTGTAAGGAGAAAGCAGCTGCCAAACCCTCAGCCTTGCACCTGTAACATGAGGACATTAAGGAACATGAAACAGTTGATTGCCATCCCGTTTGCCATCCTCTGCTGTCTAACACCAACAGATACCAGCTCTGCCTAAGAAAGAAGACAGAGCATCCCTTGCGGATGGGAAAAGATGTAATAATTTATCATAGTTTGGGATAATCCCTGAGCCCAGTCCTGTTTTCTGTACCAAAGCAGGGGTCAGCCTGAAGAAGGAAGGTGGCAGCACCCTGCCCTCTCAGCCAAGGCACCCTACAGGGAGCAGGTTGCAGCATCTACTGAGCCCCATCCATCACAGTATAGACCACAGAACAAAGCCAGAGATGAAGCCATGAGCTTTCTCTAAACTCTCTCTAAAGAAAGAGAAAGAGGAAAGGGTTCCGGCTCCTCTCTGAAGTGAACCACCCACCCCAATCAAAATACCAAAATGACAGACCAGGCCCTTTGAAACTGTACTTGTAAGGTCTCCAGCTGCCCTACATAAACCCTGCCTGCCTCCTTACATCTGCAAGACTTCAGAAGAGAGGAGAAGAGAGGAGCAGGAGCCTTTGAACCGCTCCAGGTGTAACAACCAGGCCACAATACTGAGCTGTCCCCAAGGGTCACCATGCCCCAGTGATCTGGCAGCAGGCCCAGGTGCCACCCAAGTCCCCCTCTGGGCAGCAGAGTAATTGGAGGTGACATGCCCTGCCAATATTCTGCTGACTATTGACTCTCTTTACCTTTTTCCAGGGAAGAAAACAGTCGTGTTAACCAGCCTAGTTACCTGTCTCCATCTGCTTTTGCAGTTATTTCTGGAGCAGTAAAGAGATATGTCAGGGCATGAAAAACACAAGGGCTCTCCAACCCTGCTCCGAGACAATAGAGTCCACCATCCCTCTGAAACAGAATTCCCACCAGCCTAATTAATGAAAGCTTAATCAGCAGATTGGTTAATCATAAACTTATTAAATAACTAATTGAGCTCTGAGGCCGTGTGTCAAATTTCCAGACTGTGGCAGTCCCTCGGAGGAGGGATCAGGTCAGTAATCCTGTTAGGGGAGCAGGCTGCTGTGTGGGACAGCTCCAGCTGAGCCAAGTACCCAGGACTGCAGTTCACTAATTGAATAGCAGGAAGAGGCACCCTGAGCTGTGCATATCCTGTTATCCTGTAGAGTTTCATAGTAAACAGACAATTCTTCCAGTGAAACAATGCCTCAAAGTCCCTTCTGGGGAGCAGAGTAATTGGAGGGTGACATGCCCTGCCAATACTCTGCTCACTATTGACTCTCTTTCTTTACCTTTTCCAGGGAAGAAAACAGTTATGTTAACCAGCCTAGCTACCTGTCTCCATCTGCTTTCATCTTACTAGACAGAAAATACAGAATTTTGTTTGAAGTACATAGGTTCATGGAAACCAAAAGCCGCAGACGATAAAGCAGAATGGATCAAATACACAACATTTTTGCTGCTAAATAAAGCCAGAAACATGGCTTGTACTGTCAGCTGCAGTTCAGTCCTGGTAAAAGAAAAGACCAAGAGTCCTTTCCAAGCACAATGCTGGAATCAGCAGGCTGTGAGTCCCTTCTAAGCTCCTGTGCTACCTGTGGCATTGTCACTTAGGGCTTTATTTGTTTTGCCTACTGATGGAATTCAATAAGTCATTCCAAGCAGGGCTATCTGCCAGTCAGTGAAAGCTTTCACAGTGACAACATATTAAAAATTTTAATTATTTTTTTAAATTATTATTTTAAATCTGTGGTTTATGTAGGCAGTATAACACATGTGCTCTCCCATAGACCAATCTTTGGCATGAAAGGGTGGACATTTGACTAAGTATCTATGCAGTTCAAGCCTACTGATGTCAGACTCTATTAAAAGTGTTTTTTAATACAAACAGACACTGTGTGATGACATCCTGTGTAACCAAATGCTGTGAATATTCAGCTAAGCAAGTTTATACTACTACTCTTCTGAATACACATCACATTTAGTACATGCACCAGTAACCTTAATGCTTCTTCACAGAACATCAGAACTCATAATAAATGTGATGTAGGCACTAATATTACCTCTGTGTGTCTGTAGATTGTGCCTATAGCATAAGTGATGTTTTAAATGAATTGAATTATTTAAATGAAGAGTGCTAAATTGCTCTTAAAAGTGTCCCTTTTTTGGTTTTTTTCCCCCTTTGTTTTTGTCTGTCATGCCATTTAGCAAGGTCAAGCAAATGGCTTTGACTTAAACATGTGTTCAGTTGAGTAAAAATAATGAGGGGGCATTTGTAGAAGTTCTCCCCAGGTGAAGTAAATTAATTCTCTTTGTCCCTTTGAAATACCTCAAAAGAGAGCATAGCTCAGTTTTATGGATTAGGTCTTTTAGAGATCAGTTTGTAAACAGAAAATTTTTAGCTGTGCTTGTCAGGATGCAAATGCTTCCCCAGATGTCTAACTTTGTTCTTCTGGCTGGCAGGTAAAATATTCTTTGAAAAGTAAATGAAAATACCATATAAGTCCCTCTCTGAAGGTAAATGGGGAAAATGGGGAAAAAATACATTTTAATATCGCCAGTGCTGTTCATATATTCCAGTTTTGACAGTGATAAATGAAATCCTTCTATCCAATATTTTGCAGCCATTAAGAATAAAAATCTCAATCCTTTAAAATTAAGTGAAAAGGCACATGCTGAATGAGAAAATAAATGCCCTTGTGAGGTAGGAGTTGCAACAATAGATGCCTTAGAAATCAGTACAGAAAGGTGTTGAAAGATGAAGAGATATTAATTGCTGCCTGCTGCTACGCACTCGCAACCTGTCTGCATAAAATGGCTGCAGAGACAGCACGAGCAGAGGGCTGGGAGCAGGAATCCTGGTTCTGTGCTCCCCTGCTGCCACAGATCCTCTACATGGCTTTAAGCTAAACCAGTTATGTCGTTTCTACCAGCAGTAAAACACAATTTACTATTTTACAAAGATTATTCACTATTGTATTAAGCCATGAAGAGGTAAAATGCTCTGTGTGTTCAAAATAGCGTTGGTTTGTTTTGTTTTGTTTTTACAAAGTGTACAGCCATGAGGTTTTCCTTGCAGGAAATTACCTGCTCTCTTCTGGGGCTAAGCCAGAAGAAAGCAGGTGGGTAGAAGCAGAGAAGCCATTCCTTCCCATAATCAGAGTCAGAAACATGAGATGTGGGGCTGGGATAGCATGGCTAGGGAATGAGGACATGCTGCTGGGAACATAAAGCCACTTTTGGAGATGTGTGGTTTACACAGATGATAGCTTTGGCTGGGACTGGAGCATTCCTTTATATGTTGTCCTCTGTGCTAAAGAATAGTGTGATGTTTTGGTGCATGTTTTCTGAAGGGAAGCACAAAATAACATCACCCAGGCCCTCGGAAACCTCTCAGTAACTTGCACAGGGAGCATTCTCCTGAGCATTACCTCAGAATGAGCTCTGCCCTGCTGTGCATGCAGTGCACTGGCTGCTGCTGATAGTAGCTCCCATGCAGGAAGTTAAGGGCTGCATCCTTCAACAGCAGATACAGACATTAGCTTTGTAGTCCCTAGGTCCTTTACCAGTTCTAGATCAGGCCTTCTTGGGAGCTGAAGGGAGCTTAGAACCACTCCCATCCCACTGCTGTTTGTGCCAGTTCTCAGCCATGCCAAAGGCACACAGCAGCAGCCAGATAAACAGAACGTATGGAAATGCTGCTATTTGATCTTTAAAACCTGGTCCTAGAGGGACCTTGGAAGACAGATTGATACACTGGTTCTTTCTAACCAGTTTACACAGCTGAAGTTAGAAACTAGAAAATAGTTCACTATTTTCCCCAAGTTTGTCTGGGTCAGAAAAATAATATGCTTCAGCTAAGAATACCATGTCTGACCCAGGTTGGAAGTTGGGTGACATAGCTGTCTGACCCTTGCTATCTGAACAGTCTTTTCTGAAACCAGTGAAACAATATCCTTATTTAGATGCCCTGTCCTGAGTAATCAGTGCTGATGCCTGGCCTGTATCAGCTTGAAACTTTAGTCCCCATGTTCACCATAGGGGGCTGGCCACAGATAGGTCCTTTTTGTTTCTGCTACACCTGTTTAGTAAAAATCACTTTTCTTTTGCCTTTTTTTTTCAGTGCAGGTAGGCACAGCCATCAGCTGCACTAACGCTGATGGTTATGGCCACATGGTCATACTTACACACCAGGGAGCACTGGGATCAGCATGGTCTTAGCACACAACTTCCTTACACCTTCCTTTCCGTGCAGCCTGCAGGCAAAGCCCAAATTTATGTATGTGCCCTGAAATCCTCTCCATGCAGTGACACAGTCTTCACTGACAAATACTGTCTGTCAGAGGTGAAAGACAGAGAAGATTTCTGTGTTACCTAGATTCATGCTAATGTCCCTCAGCTAAGCGATGCAAGTGAACTGAAATCAAGACTTGGGCTTGAAGAAGCTGTAGACAGCATTTCATTCTTTCTCCTTTAATTTGCTCATGAATCTGTTCATCATTCAGCAGAATTTGAGCAGACGTATTAATTTCATTTAGTGTGTAATTTAAATTCTCAGCTTACTTGAGAAATTAGAATTCATCAGGGAATCAGAGTCCTCAGCCTCAGAAACAATTTAGCTGACTGTGGGGGACAGAGAAAGAAATACATCGCAAAATCCCATCTCATCAACCTTGAAAATGAAAAAATACAGTTCTGTCACACTGGATTAATTTCTCTTTGTCTTGCCACTTCAGCAAATCCCATGGGTCCACACTGCACTGTCCCCATAGCTCCAACTTCTCCTAGTCAGGCAGGTCCACAAGCAGTTGAGTTACTGACGTCCAGCCAGCAGCTCTCAGCAAAGAGACTGGAGCAGTCAGCATCTGCTTGTTCCACCCCGCAGTGCAAAAGAGGCAAATCAGACTCATCTGCCATAAAAGAGTGTTTGTGCCAGTCAGGCTGCCTCAGCTGAGGGGGCTGCAGGTAGTCAAGCACAGTGACAGTGTGACAATGGCATCCTAAACCACTCTCCACCCACCATGTCTGATCATAGCCAGACTCACCCACTATCTTGGGACAAATGGAAAATGCGGATTTGGGGTGTCTGATTCTTCAAATATCTCCTCAGCATAGTACAGCGTGATGTTCACCAGATTCCTGCATTGTCTGCTTTGCCTCATGTCACAAAAGGAGCAGTTCTGCAGGAGACTCAAGCATATGACTACTTTTGGCATTTCTCGTTTGGGGAAGACAGTAGGCAAAACCAACGCCACCCCTACATAGCAACATGCTCCAAACAAACTGTTCAGCATTTAATTTATTAAAAAACCTTGGAAGTATTATTAAAACTGATTATGATTTTGTTTAAATGCTGAAACCAGAGAAATAATTTTAAGGATTCATTCAAGTCTGATTTTTAGTTTAGACACATTCATGTTAAGTTCGTTCTGCTTCCCATGCTCCATTACTATTTTCTCTCGTCATAAACCAGCTAGACACACCCTGCCAGTTGAACAGGTAACCATTTTAGATTGCACTAAATCATCTCAAGCAGTGCTTGAAATCATTCATTAAGGAAGTAGGTGTTCCCATGATAAGGGGAGAATTCAGCCCCCTCTTGACTCTCCCTAAAGAGGCTCTCTGTGTGGATGTATGTCACTTGTGAGCATGCAGGTGTCTGTCCATCCACCCTCTGACATATCCTGGATCAGGTGAGTGAATACTGGGACAGGGACAGTTTGCTGAGTGTTTGACATGCTGGGGCACCTTCTTACTAATTTTGCAGGCAACTATAATAGGAGACCACTGCCAGGCAGGACACCAAGGCTGGGCCACTTGTGGTGCTGATTGTGTCTGCAGCATGCATTTCCTTTGCTACTTTTTACTTAGGTGTTATCCCTGCCTCACTGAATGCTCCATAGTCTGCTTGGCTGTTGTCTTGTCACCAGCAGAGCTTACTTTGAAGCAGCACTTGGAGCAGATGCTGAATGACACAGATGGAGTCAACGAGCAGCACAGGCTAGTGTGGGGCTAGCAGGAAAGCAATGGTTTATTCTTTAAGCAGATGCATCTTCTCTTAAATGATTTTTATGTCTTAAGGGACAGAGTGTCTCAAAGATGAAGTGACAAGGTGAACAATAAAGGAGGAGCAAGATGTGATGTGGTTGGCAGATTCAGACAAAAGGCTGTTCCTCATGCTGTTCAGAGCAGTATAGGGGTGTCAGAAGGATCCTGGACCCCCTCCTCACATACACACACACACACACACTCACACACACACTCACGTGCTCCATGTGTTCTTCTGACACAACATCCAGGATTAGCTGAAGTGGAACCAGTGCAGCCAAATTCCCCCGTGAGTCAGACTGACAGCACAGCTGTCTGTATTCTCCAAGTTCTCCACTGAAACAGAAAACTGCTGCTTTGCTTCACTCAAGCATGGAGATGAGTAGATTATCTGTGGTTGGGTGATCCTGGCTGGACAGCAGGAGCCAATCAAAGCTTTTATATTACTCATCTGGACAGAGGAGTGAAAACACAGAAACAACATGGTCTTTCCACAGGGTCACAGCCTCTTTCAGGCACCCACCTGCTCCCTTATGGACCTCTATGGGCTCCAGGGGTTCCTCACCATGGGCTGCAGGGGAATCTGTTCTGGTACCTGGAGCAGCTCCTCTTCCTGCTTCTGTACTGACCTGGGTATCTGCAGGGTTATTTCTGACACACCCTCACTCTTCTGTCTGGCTGCAGTTTGCAGGATTTTCCCCCCTTTCCTAATTGTGTTATCCCAGACTCTCTACCACTGTTGCTAATGAGCCCAGCCATGCCCAGCAGCAGGTCTGTCTTGGAGCCTGGTAGCATTGGCTCTGTTAGACACAGGGAAACATCTAGAAGCTTCTCACAGAACTAGGTCACCTGTTCAACTCTCCATTACCAAAAATTTGCACATCAACTAAATACATCACCCAACACAGTGATCCTGCTAATCATCAGACAGGATCTTCAGACTCTTAATTGAAAATATTTTGTAATGTCAAAGGCAAACACAAACTGCTTCATGCCTTCCCAACCTTCTCTGCTCTATCCTGCTTCTTGAAGGAGCCTTCTGTCTGGAAAATTAGTGAAATGCCAGAAGGTTTCAGCCCTGCTGATGATTGCCCCTGAGCCATCACACCTGCACTCACAGTGTATTCAGCCCCCTGTAACCATTTCATCAGCATCATAAAGCATTGGCAGCTTGTCTCAGTGCTGTGTCTTTGTGGTCAGCACTGGAGCTTCTGATGGAGATGAGTGGAAATCAGGTTCTATTTCGTGTTGTAGGTATTTGCCTTCATAGTCTTGCTTTTTCTCTCTCTGAACAGCAAAATTCATGTGCAAAATATCAGCCTTTTATTCTGGAGACAGAGGTAAACAATGCATTTCCAAGTTCCATACTGAGAAATTACTCTGATTTAAGGTTTTGATTTCAATCCTGAACCAGACTCTCAAGTTGCTCAAGCCAGAGTGAGTTATTAATCCAATCCTTTTCCTGCCAAGTTCCAAGTGCATTTATTCACCTCTGCTGTCAGCAGGAGCAAGCTGGGTATGGTTTGCAAGTGTATGTATTCTTGTCTCCATGTTCCCCATCATAACAACCTCTATCCCTGCTGTTTATTTCTCCCTCAAGAAAGAGAGCCTTGGATGTGTGTCCCCCTGCTCTGACTTGTGAGGAAGGGAAAGTGTTGGCTCACCTTGAACTTGCACACTATAGAAGCATGCTGTTTTTCCACAACAAGTGAGAAAAGCTGCTCTTCTCTCCAAGTGGAAATAAAATCTGCAGAAAAAAACACAACCCAACAACAGAATTCACATTGCAGGAGACGTCGAAGCAAAACAAATTCACTATTCAGATTCTTCAGCAAGCAGTCTGGTACACCTGTTATTCAGGCATGCCACAAAAGTAGTTTCCAGCATTTTCTCACACACTGGAGAATTTTTTTTAGCTGTTCTCATTCCTGCCTTACTGGCCCCATGCTCAGCTTTTCCTACAAGCCTTGCCTGCTGTTGCACAATGAGGCTGGGGCAGTTAGCTCAACTTTTGTGACTAGCTGGTAACTCAACACTGTCGCAGACATCCTTTTATGAAAATCCTTTTCTTGGGATTTTTTCTTCCTGAGAAGCTGGCAGGCCTCAGGGACAGAATGTAAACAATGATTATCTGCTGCTGTGGAATGCAACAGGCGGGTCTGTGATTGGTCTCATGTGGATGTTTGGAGTTGATGGCCAATCACAGCCCAGCTGGCTTGGACACGGTGTCCAAGCCACAAACCTTTGTTATCATTCTTGCTTTTCTATTCTTAGCCTAGCCTTCTGATGAGAACTTTTTCTTCTATTCTTTCAGTATAGTTTTAATGTAGTATATATAATAAAATATTAAATCAAGCCTTCAGAAACATGGAGTCAAATCCTCATCTCTTCCCTCATCTGAAAACCCCTGTGAATACTGTCACACAACACAACACAACTGATCTTCCACAAGAAACAAGGAAGGACTTTCAATCAGAAAATTTAATATCAGTTTATATACATGCCTGGGTTCCCATCCCTGCTAGAAGCAGAATCTTATTAGTACAGCATGGTATTGGGGTCCATGCAGCAACTAGCTGCAGACAGGCAAAAGATCTGTGCCTGTTGTCTGCCTCAGCTGGGTTTCATCCAGAAGCTCCAAGACCTTATGGGTCTTGGAGACCCAGATTTTAGTGTGTTCCTGTCAAAAGGCTGCTGTGATTGAAGGTAGATTAGTTTTAGTCCCTGGTGACCTTGGAGAAAGTGGGACACGGTTCATCTGGCCTTTGCAGCATCCCTTCATAAGAGGTGGCGAGCTCATGTCCTTTGCTGTTAATTCTGCTGTGCCTTTTGCCACTACCAGATCTGGGTTTCTTCTTATGCTGGCCAGCTAGGCTGCTACTCTAATTTTGCTTTTCCCATTCCTATCTCCTGTGCAGAGAAGCAGAGGGAGCTGGCTCGGAAGGGGTCCCTGAAGAATGGCAACATGGGAAGCCCAGTTAATCAGCAGCCCAAGAAGAACAATGTGATGGCACGAACAAGGTAAAGGACTGGAAGAGTACTCACAGTTGTGCTCTGAGCTGCAGTCCCTAATGGTCCTGGAGTGGTCAGGGACAGTGTTCATTGCATTTGCCTGCTGCCAGCCACACTCCAAGAGCAGTGATGGCCCTTCCTGGAGCTGGCAGGCCCAAATGCTCTGTGCTGTGTTGCATCCCAGCCCCTGGGAAGATGCAAGGACACTTGAGCCCAGGACCAGGGGTAGTGCAGCCTGTAGAAGGCAAAGGCAGCCCAGCCAGGTTAAAATCAGGGGGTTGATAGAGCCATCCTGCAGGATCTGAGTAGTCTCAGGTAACACCTAATCCTGCCAGTGGGAGAGGAGCTGTGTTCCTTCATGAAACACAGACTAGTTTAGTGCTTAATTCTGCCTTGGTTGCCTTTGTCACTGTAAGTTCCACTGCTGCTTTTTGATGGTGACCTGTTCTGCTACTGACAGATAATGAAGGCTTGTAAATAATCAGTCTCTCTGTGATTTTCTATACAGCTTCTCCACCCTTGGAACAGCACAGTCACACTTTGCTGGAGATGCTTTGGAAGAGCTCTGTAAGAGAGCATTAGGCAGTACTACAATGTGCTGTAAACAAAGACATTTATACTTATGAGCTCAATATTTTCTTTTAGAGTATTTTTATTTTTTGTCCATGCAGACTTCAGTACACCAATGTATTACTTACCTATGTTCAGAAGGGAGGAAACCCCACGAGCCCACAGGATTGCATGCTTTGCATGCTGCTAGAAAGGTGGCAGGTTTTAGTGGAGGACCTCACTTGAAATGATGGAGGAATCTGGGGAATGCTGGATGTTTACTGGTGAATGGGAAAGTTGCCTGGATTACCACATATTAAGTAGAATAGGATCTGCAGGTCAGAGCCTCTCTATATGAAATGCATCTGAAACATGAGATTTCTTGTTCACACTAATTCCCCAGACCCAAAATATTAGTCATAAATCCTGACAAGGACCTTGCCAACTTTTAGTTGTAAGCCCCTGAAATACATATGGGGAATATGCTGCATTGCTTCCTCTCTGTGTTCAGGTGTTGAAGTCATATAAAAGAGCCAGATCCTTCATGGCAGCAAAAAATTCAAGAACTGTGCTCAGCTGGGTTTTCCATGCCCACTGGTCCTCCTTATCTTCCAAATACATTCTGGAAAAACTTGTTTTCTTTTGGCAGTAGGCTGCAAGCTAGCATTTTGAGAGGAATGGTAGCAGATTTGCCGCTTGAAAGGTTTAGAAACACTGAAATTAGTGGAGGAAGATAATAAAACAGAGAAGGTGGGATAAATAGAGGTATCTACCTGTAACATGAGCAAATTTTCCAGGGAGAGATTGTTGTTTCCAAGCTGCCAATGGAAGGAGAGGAGCAGTGACACCTATTGACAAAAGATTTCAAACTGCCGGCTCAGTTTTATTTCACTTAAGACATCTGGGCACCTCTGAATGCTTCAGTCTGTCTTGCCACTGACAGGGCAACACCAGCAAGGCAGAAATGCCACAAGCTTGTTCAAGCAGGTTTTCACAGGGTAACAGTATAGTGGATATATTCCAGGAGGACACACTGCAAAATTTCCAGATTATTTTTAAAATCTGAACTGTTGGCTTCCTCAGGTCTCTGCAGGAGAATTAAGCTAAAACCATTTCCCCCTTTTTGACAGTTCTGCTCTTCTCATCAAATATGTTTTCCTTTGTGCTTTGCCTCTCCTACTCTCTACTCCACCTTCTCTTTTCTTCCCCAAAGCCTCTGTTATTTTGTATTATCCCTGTGGATTTCTGACATCCAGCCTCTAGTACAAGGTTGCCTTCACCATTCAGTCCTCTTCTGGGACAAGGTTGCAGCCAGCCTTACAGATGAGAGTAATTGGATCCATAACACCCTCAGTCTCCCTAAAATCAAATTAAATGTGAAACGAGGTAGGGGTGATGCTCTTCCTATGAGTTTAGACAGAGCCCACAACACCATCCACACCACTTGAATACAGCTGGGTGCTACAGTCCACTCAGGGTAACCTAAACTTGGACATTATGGTCCAACCTGTGTGGCTTCAAGTGAGCAAAAACACAAAGACAAAGAAGCTTATACCAGGGCAGCTGCAGACAAAAGCAGCTACCACCACTACCTGACTTTATTCCAAGGACAGTGGGAAGTGAAGATAAGGACAATCCGGATGTGAGGGAAATACTTAAATCAGGGGCAGAGACACTATAACAATTTTTGTCTGGGCAGTTAAATTAAAGTTTTTTATTATTAAGAAAAAAAGACACTTCTCAAGAAGAAGATGTAGTGGGGGTTTTTTCATCAAGTAAATATCACCACAGTGTTCTCCTCCTAGATCACCTGAGAGTGCTTTGTTCACTGATGATTTAATAACAACTGTCAGTGGGTATATATGGAGCAGGGACTGGAAAACTGGAGAGTGAAAGTGGGAGTCAGTACTTCTGATATCTGTATGGGCAAACTTGTGCTGCCAAATCTCAGCTTCAGTTCCAGACATCTTTGTTTCTTGACTTCCTGTCTTCATACCTCAGGAGCAGGACAGTCCTACTTCTGTGAGAAGGGCTACTGAATTTTGCAAGTGGATCCCATTTTCTCCAGTCCCCCTGATGCAGCAGTTTGGAAATTCTGTGTCAGGTTTTAAATTAATTTATTTAATTTATGTGTCAGTGAACACAGTAAGAAAATATAACTAATTGTGAACCTATATATCTGCTTTGTTATAGGATTTGATATATTACTTATTCTTACTCTTCCTGAGCCTGAGCACTGACTGTGCTTGCCAGGACTTCTTATTTCTAAAATTGTTAATGACTTGCTGCAATTATCTGTGCAGAAGCAGAAAAACATTTCAGGTAGTTAGAGAGTAGCTGGAGCATGGATGAGATGGATTATCATATTTAGATTTATATTTCTTAAACTCTTAGTGGAGCATCATTGTGTATCATGTTGTTAATGACCACTTTGGAGAAAACCTGACTTAACTTATCAAAAAATATTTTTGTCACTCCTATGGTTCTTACTTGCTGAACAAAGAATTCTACTCCATTTGCTGGGTTTAGTTAATCTTTTAATTGTGAACCAAATTATTTTTGCATTTTTTTGGATGAAAGGACTCCATTGTGAATAAGATATCATTGTATTAACACATTTTCCTTATCTTAGAAGTTCTGAAGCCTGCACTCCATTTCACAAACTCTCCCAGACAGTTAAAGGTGCAGAGTCATCCTCAGCCTTCGTAAAATTTCTGATTAACTGAAAGTCATTGCAAAAAAATGGAATTTAAAAAGTGCTGGTCTGACTGGTTTCTTATGCTGGGCACACCAGCTTGGGTTTCTAATATTACTAAATTTAGTACTGAGACCTCAGAAGTGTTGTGTTGCCAGAGGCCTGGATAGGGATTCAGAAAGAGGCACCACATAATATCCCTGATGTCCAACAGCAGAATAGTGGGATCACTCTGGCCTCTGGCTTCCCCTAGCCTCCTTCTCCTATGTACTTACTGCTGGTGTCAGGTACCCTTGCCAGGAAAAAAACAAGCAACAAAAAAATGAGCAATCTGATATGACAGGCAGTGCTAGCCAAACAGGTTTACCAGAATGAAGTACAGAATGTCCCAATGTTTTTTTTTTCCTTCCAGGAAAGGGTATGTTCCTAGGGCATGCCCAGTGTTAATCCCTGTGAAACCACTGTAGGCTCCCCAGAGACACATCTTGCTCCCTCTGAATTGCACCCATTTAAACATCTTCACCAATGAGTGGGGGCTTGCAAAGAAGTGGAATGGGGAAAGGCAGCTATCATACAGCTTTACCCTAGGCAGTGTGTGGTTCTGAGGTTTACTGTGTGGTTAATGGACAACATTTAATTATTTCAGGCTCGTCGTTCCCAACAAGGGCTACTCGTCGCTAGACCAGAGTCCAGATGAAAAGCCCCTGGTAGCCCTGGATACAGACAGGTATGCAAGAGGTTAAAAACATGATATACATGACAGCTTAAGTGGGTTTTCATGCCAGAGGGCAGCACTCACATTCTTCCCTCCACTGTTCCCTCTGACCTGTGCCATGGTGGGTCTCTGTGTAAGAACAAGGGAGAAGAGCTGTGAGAAAAGAGCACTGTGATGGAGAGATCTGAGGGTCACAGATGAAAGCTGCTCTACAGGCTCCCTTGATGTAACTTCTCTGTGCCTCAAGAACAGTTTCATGGCACAAGAAAGATAGAACTAAGTGGGGAATACAGGTCTCATCTAACTAATTCCTTCTTCACTGTACTTGTACTTCCCTGCAGTGATGATGACTTCGATATGTCCAGATATTCCTCCTCGGGATACTCATCAGCTGAGGTGAGTTATACTCTCTCCTGCCATCCTTGCCATGAATACAAGTAACAGAGCAGCCAGAAATGGCTTATAGAGTCCTTGCACAGGCAGAAATGGCCACACAACAAATTTAGTAGTGGTATAGACTCCGTGAGTCTGGAAGGGGCCATGGCAGAAACTGTCACGTTGCTTTCTTCCCTGGTGATGACACAGAGATCTGCCCATCAGCAGTTTTCACAGCTACCTTTGGTTTCACTCAAACTTTCCTTCATTCTGCCTAGTCCTGCAGTGACCCATGAGGTGCAAAAGCATCATCTTGACTGCCATGGCAGCTCAGCAACTGTATGCATGCCAAGGACACAAATACAGGATCTGAGGGTGTGCTGTGATTTCCAGTTACTGGAGTAGTCAGGGTCACCCAGTGTGTGTTTACTTGGAGCAAGCAGAAATTCCAGGGAGGACTTGCAGATATGAACTCTTGCCCTTTCAAAGAAAAAAGGCAGGAAGCTCAGGCTTGTTAGTCCCTCTGCATTGTTTCTGAGTAAATTCTTGTACTCTCTCATTAATTTGTTGCTCAGCCTCTTGTAAGAAGCCTCTGGCTACTGCTTCTGCAGGATTTTGTATCCAAGGGCTGAGCAGCCATTCTGCCCACAAACTGCTCAGAACTCTTGCCCCTTGTGTCTCTTCCTTGGATAAAATACCTCTGAAATCCTGGGAAACAGCCAAGAGCAGTGACCATGTCAGATGATCTGAGCTCTTTCTGTGCCCTAAGTGTTGTTTATATAGATCCAGTTAGACAGCACTTGAACCTGATATCACAGAGCCAAATTTTACCATCTTTTCACTGCTATAGTGTGCCCCAGACTGAGAGGGGGGACTGCCCATCTGCTAGTAAATAATATTATTGTATTAATTTAACTGAGGGCTTGTCCTTAGGGAAAAATTATTCCATTACAAAATAACGTATCTCACTCTAGATATTCCTACTCTGGAGAAGCTAGTACCCTCCCCTCACTGAGGTCAAATCTAGGACTGTAGGGCAGTTGTTAATGATGAAGAAATACATTCCCAAATAAGGGAATGATGGATGAATCCTTCATCTTCTGACCACCAGAAGTAAGAACTCCCAAGTGTTTGACTGTTTGTCTCTTTGTCTGTAGCAGATCAACCAAGACTTGAACATCCAGCTGCTAAAGGATGGGTACCGGTTAGATGAGATCCCGGATGATGAGGACCTCGACCTAATCCCCCCTAAATCTGTCAACCCCACCTGCATGTGTTGCCAAGCCACCTCCTCCACTGCCTGTCACATCCAGTAGTGAGGCCGGCAGGCTGTGATCAGTGCTTTCCACTATAACTGTAAAACTTAACAGCCATTGCTTCCTCCTATGGTAGGACGTGCACCTCTTTGTGTTCATGGAGCCAGGAGAAACCAAAAAATTCATTTTATGATTGGTTGATAACTTATTTTAAACTATGGTAAAACAAAAGAGAAGTTGCTCAATGTGCCAGGCAGTGCCTGGCAGAGCTGACTGGTCTGGAGAGCGAATGCAGAGGGGTCCAGAGATACCTCCTTGGTTTGTTTAGGCACTGGGGATATTTTGTAAAGTGTCTTTTTCCAGAATGGGAAAGGTCAGATGGGACTTCAGGTAATCCTGCCCACTGAAACCAATCCATTTGAAAGATTAGGGCAAGGTGGAGGTATCAAAGTGTTTTACCAATGAGAGGAAGTCAGTTCTTAATTCATTCACTAAACCTGTTTCATTTGCATAACCAAAACAATATTATAACTGGGGCACAGGAATGGGGACGGACCAGGGCATCCTTTCTTATGGCAAGGCTAGCCAGGACTAGCATGACACAATTCATTCACTTGCAAAAGGGACAAGTAGCTGACATCTCACTGTGAGTCAGTACTAGCTAGAGCTGTTGTGTCACATAGCCAATGCAATCTACCCTTAGCGCCACATTAAATTACCACCAAACACATCAGGTTCGATCTGCAATCCACTCATGCACTTCAAGGACTTGCTCATTGCCCAGGAATACCAACCATACTTGTGACTTCAGTTCAGTCACGTATTCTGACTTCAGCCTGTATTTAATCCCTGTGCAAACCATCTCTTTCCAAAAATCTTAAACTTTGTTCAGCTGAGAAGAAATGAATCCTGCATGAGTTAGGACTAGAGACATACTGAACAACAGTGCTGGAAAAGCTAGTTGAAGACAGCACATTTTAAGAGTGCTTGACTCTTGATATTCTCTTGACACTGTGTCTCTGGGTGCTTGTGGGAGAAACTCATTAATGCTGAAGTCATCAGTGTGGTAGGGTCAGACTTGAGAGGAATTTTCAGCAACAGCAGAGTTATGAACAGCTTCAGCTGAAAGATGCCCATGAGAGGAAACTACTGTTCACCCCCTATCTGCCCAGTTTGAGCCAGACATGGTCCCAGGTCAGGAGCAGATGGTGCTGCAAAAGTTAGGAAACCTGTTACATTAGGTTGATGGTCTGAGCTCCCAGCTCACCAGCAGATTGTTTTGTTATTTTTTCGAATGCAGAATCACTTCTGGAATTAGGAAACATGTCCTCTCACTCACTGCAGCATATGCAAGGGATGGGCTGGCATTTTTCTTGGTGTTGAAATCTTTTGCCACAGGCACAATTCTTGTGTTTTCCTGGCCTTTCAGGAGGAAGGACCACCTGCTTGGGGTCATCACCCGCTTTGTAGCCTAGGAAAGGAAAAAATGAGGGCAGTTCTGAGCTTCCCGTGAGAATTCCTGAGTCACAAAGCAGAGCCTGAGCTGCACCACAACAGACGGATCCCCTATCTGAAATCTATGTGAAGCGAGCGGAGTCTTTAAGAAGTCTTAATTAGCAGGAGATTTCTTTAACATCCTGGAGATTTACTTTGTGCAGTGCAAAACTTGATACCAGCCACAGTGTGAGTGAAAGAGCAGGCACACAAGATTCCCAGGCTTATTTACTTGATGGTGTTGACAACTTTTAAAGCTGTGCTTGTCCCCTCTGCCTAAAAAACATGCTGCCACTCTGGTTCTAGGCCATAGAAAGAGAACTTGAATGGTGCTGTTTACTGAGCATCCCTGCCTCTTCATACAGAAGTGATGGTTAACTTGCCAACTCTTGTGGGGATGGTGTTCCTCAAGTGAATTCATCTCCTTTTCTCACTACCTGGTAGTGCTGAGGGGGAATATTTCCAAAATACAACTCAGGTATGAGGTTGTCCAGAGGTGAGGGCAGTAGAGAGTACAGAAATGATTCAAGGGAAAAACATTCCTTAAGGAGTCTTTTTTAATGGGGAATGTAGTCAAAACCTAATAGAAATACCATGGTCAAACCAAATCCTATAGGACATGACCAACGCTCTTTAAATCTTTACTCTTCTGGAGAGGGACTTTGCAGTTCAGCACTGGTATCATGGAACGTCTTCATCACATTCATCCTCCTGGGTCAGTCTCTGTGCCTTCCAGCCAGGCTGCACACCTCAGCCTTTCCCACAGCCCTTGCTCAGGAGCTTGGAGCATCTCAGAGTTTCTGCTAGAGCAACAAGCCATCTCTTCACCTGGGCCAGCCACTGAGGGCTGAACGCCCCACAGGTCTCCATCATGCTGCCATCATAGAATCATGCCATCATCTAGGTTCAAAAACACCCTTAAGATCACTGAGTCCAGCTATAGCCAAGCACTGTCCTGTTCAGTCTAGGATAGAATGAGGCTTGCTGTTACTCTTATCTCTCAGGGTTAACACCTCTCCTCTGAGGGACAGACTTAGTGGCCTTGGCAGTGCTGGATTAACAGTTGGATTCTATGATCTTAAAGGTTTTTTCCAACCTGAGGGGTTCTGTGACACCCACTGTCCCATGGCACCATTACCAAGTCCTTTTATTGCCCCTGTTGCTAGTTTTTGCCTGCCATGTGCCCTGAGACATTCCCCAACCCTGCAACTGCCTTCAGCACTTTGCATTTTGTGATGTGCATCTGCTTCTAGCACAGCCCTTTAGGGAGGGAGGGAGATTAATTCAGATGTTCTTCCACTTGGTGCTTCCTCCAAATACAAACCGAAGCACAACTCAAGCATTTTTGCCTGTGCACAGAAGGAGTTGGTGGCAGAAATAGTTGGTTTGGCATGACAGTACTGGACCATAAAATGGCAATTTTTTGGCTTCTCCTCTCTATGCTTTGTGTTCATATATTTTATTAGGGGAATAATGTAGAAAGGGTGGGGAAAAGTAGTTACCTGTGTAGGGTCGTTACCAGAAAGGCTGAGTGGCTTAAGGCAATGCACATGTGGCTGTCATAGAAAACTGAACACTAACCCTTCTGAACTGCAGCCCCTTCAGCAGATTATGACCATGCAGCATGTTTGTTGGCTCATTGTGGAATATTGAGGACTGCCCATTGGTATGTATCAATGACAGATGAGGCTGGTTCCCCCTGTCTGGTCTCATGTTCAGACCTTTGCTTTAGCCAGCAGGTTTTCTGTATTCCCTCAGAGTCAGAGAATGGGTAAGGCTGGAAGGGGCCACAGTGGGGTCATCTGATCCAGCCTCTCTGCTCAAGCAAACCTTGTTGGAGTTTATGCTGAGGTGATTTCCTGGGAAGGTGTGAAGATAGATGGTTATCCTGTCACTGCTCTCCTTAGACCTGTCTCTGCCACCAGAGCCAGAAAAGCAGAAGGCAAGAGCACAGACTCTGACTCTGTCACAACATTTCTACAAATCTGCAGAGCTGCTGGGTGCTCTCTAAATGCAGATGGCATGCAAGAAAGAAAATTGTTCCTTCCTCCAGTCTTTGCACCAAACAAGATGGCCCTCTCAGGCCACATTTTCAATCCAAAGTTGTACAGAAAACCAAGGGGAGGAACACCATGGAGTATGAAATGCTGCGCTGCTGTCTATACCTAAATTACCATGCAAACAGGATATAAGGATATTGATGCTGGTTCCTCCAAAAAGGAATTTGCATTTGGTGTCTCCTAAAGCCAGACTGGGTTTTTGTTAGGATTTTATGTAATGTCAGTCACCAAATTATGTGAGTTTCAGCAAATCCTTTTATCAGATGTTAATCTGATAAAATATCAGCTAGTATCCTTGAATGTGAGCTGGATTTGAACTCTAGGGTCTCAGCACTCTGTTCCATCTCTCTTGTCAGCAAAAGCCACATTTCCAGATGTCTTTGGGAGGAGGAACATCCTCCTAGTCTTGAGGAAGGTCTATAGATAGTGTGTTCATGTGTTTGTATATAAACCTCAGCTGAAAGGAGGCTGATGCCCATTCTGAAGGCTCATTTGATATCTTACCAGACACATCTTGAAGTGTACCCTTGGAAGAGCCACTGGGGGATATCTGACATTGCTGCATGTCTGTCCCTAACATGTGTGCTTGGCCATTGGATCTGCTGTGCTCTCCTGGCTGTCCTGCCTGCAGGTGCCTTGCAACTGCAAAACCGGGTGACCATTCCTGCTGCATGGACTTAGAGAGGAACTTAGGACAACTTCCCCCACAGACAAGAGGGACTCAGCTCCTTCTGGTTTGTTTCATCAGCTCTTGTCCCAAAAGGAGGCACCCACTATGTTCAGTGGTTCACTGGCTGACACACAGGTCTGCAATCCTGAGCAGGATCCTTCCCTTTCCATGCACAGTCTGATCCTGGGCTGGCCTGCAGGCTGTGCAGGAGAATGCAGGAGGCTTGAAAAATGCAGCGCCCTGTGTGTGATTCAACAGAAACATGAAGATGCTTTTGAAGAAAGGAAGGACCCAGCTGGGCAACAGATGGAAAACAGGAAAAGGAAAACAAGCAATAACTGGAAAGATTGCCAAGTGCTGTCGTGGCCTCAGGCAGATCCCAGTTGTCCGAGTTGATCTGTCTCAGTGCAGTGCTGATGCCAGCAGGGAGCAAAGCTTGCTTTCAGATGTACACACCAGAAACATCCTGTCCCTGAGCTGGCACTGCAGCCAGCTACAGCCCTGGTGTGTCTGCTGGACTGTTAGAGCACAGAAAAATGAGATATGGAGTCCTTGCTGCTGTAGGTATTTGCTCTAACCTCAGGCAAGTCACATCAGGTCTTGATGTCAATTCCCTTCTGGGGCACATGGGAGAAACCTGCCTTCCCAAAGTGCTGCCACCATCCTGCATGGATACTGTCAAGTGAGAGGCACCATTGATAGGACAGTTCTGCAAGAAGGATGTAAATATAATGCTTTAGAAGTTTAATTCCTATTTTCAAAGTACTATTCTGCTTTCCCTCTCTTTACCATCTCCTGATGTTCCTCACGCATGCCAGAATGCAGCAGGGTGGAGGTTAGTACAGAGGTTAAGCATCTTTGGAGAAAGATGTTTGTCAAGGATGTGTAAACCAGTTACTTGGCAGCTGACTCTTCACAGCTGGCTTCTGAGTTTGCCTGCTCCCAGAGGGAACATGTACAAAGATTTGATGACCCAACAGCACCATCCACTGATAGCAGAATTAAGGAATTTAGGAGTGAAGCTTGGGATGGCACGAAGGGGAACAGAGGATTGAAAGGCTCGTTTTTGGGATATTCCCATGGCAGTTTCATGCTCTTGCTTTTAGCAACCATATGATCATCTTAGCCTTTAGGCTGGTGGTTCTGCCTGGGCTCCTCCTTTGCTGTTCCATTCTCACTTCACACCCACCTGGGGTACTGCCACTCTTACCTAGAATGCCATAGGCTTTGGCACCTGGCTGCTGCTTGGCTCAGCAAGCTTGGGCTGCATGATCAAAAGCAACATTTGCATAGAGGAGCAGTGCCACAGGGCTAGCTGGGAAGGCGTGGAAAGGTCCTCATTTTAAGCTGCTTTTCACCTCTAGGCATACTTGTCTATTCCTTTCAAGGCTCAGCTGTGAGAGGGATTGCTCCAAACTGCACCTCATCAGACAAACCCACCTTTTGTTACAGAACCACACAAGACTTGAAGCAGAAGGGCCAGGAATTTAGCATAAAGAGAGATTTTGTGGCTGGGATTATCTGCAGGAGGTCAGTGGAGGTTTCTAATAGGGGTTGTGGTCCATATTTTAACTTCCTGTATTATGCAGCTGAGCTGCTGCATTGCTTCCCAAAAATTACAGCTACATCCCTTCCTTTGCCCCACTTGACATTGCTGGCAGTCCCAGAACGACAGCAGCTGAACACTGCCTGTCTGAGCACATCTTTGACAGCTTGCTGGGGAGGCAGAGGCTGGGACTGACTGAGATCACACAAAGCACAGCCCCATGGCCCACACAAGCATGCAGCAAACCATGTCACAGAGCAGCACAGACAGCAGCAGGACAGGTTGCAGCTTTCCCTGGTGCCTACTTGAAAGCAGTAGGCACCAGGAAAAGGCCACTGAAAGGCCATCCTAAGTCTCATAGCTGCTAAGATATTTACCCTCCCAGAGCAGCATTTCTCCCCTAGCTGCCCATGCAGCTGTCCCAGGTGAGCTCCCTGGGAAGCACTGCTCTTCACCCAGGCTGCCTTTCTGCTTTTGCAATCTAAATAAGCTGCAACTCCATTTGGTACCCACCTTCCTCAAGCCTCCATGATCTGGGAGACACAGTTTGTTGAGAGATATAATATAGACAAATGGAAAGAGCTGAAAAACTTTGGCAAGCACTCTTCATGACAGACCTTCATATCCACCCCCAGTTCACAGATTTGTTTGTTCCATTTCTTTGCATGGAGAAGCTGCAGTAGCAGCTGTGTTCAACTTGTGGCTGCCTCTGTCCCAAGACAAACCCCAGGCAAAAGTCAGGCCAGCTGTAGGTCAGTGAACAGATGGGGTGCGAATCAGACAGGAGGCTGGGATTTCTCTTCACCCACATGAAGGCTGTGGGGCTGAGGATTCACCAGGTTCGTGCAAAACCTGGTGAGATGCAGCCCCCCAAGCCGGATGCCTTCGCCCTCCTGGCCTTAGTGCTGTGGGTCCAGGTCTGCAGACCAGGTCCCAGACCTGCCAGCCCACGTGCTCCTGGTGTGGGCTGGAGTCCTGCAGCAGAGGCCTTAGTGGGGAGCCTGTTGGCTCTGCTTTTGCTGCACTGGGGCAGGGTGCTGTGAGATACTGGTGGGGCTGTAGTTCCGCCAGGAGAGAGACTCTGGTGGAGGATGAAGTCTTTGCAGGGGAGACAATTCAGAAAGTTGGGTTTTTCCCCTCCCCTTTTTGCACTTTTTAAACCCTTTTTACTCCTTCCACAGAGGTTATTGAACCTTCAGTTTAATAAGGGAGATGAGCTGCCATTAAATAAGTTTCTGAAGGGTCTGAAAGCAGGTGCTGGCTGGCTTGCAGAGCCAGTCTGTGCCTGACATGATTTCCAGGCCTCATTGTCCAACCTGTAGCAGAGTCACCCCATGAGCTGGGCAAGGACTGGGGTGGTAGGGTCAGCACTGGCCATCATGCCAAACAGCCATGGCTTCCCAAACTGAAGAAGAATCAGACCAGAAAATGGGGGAAGGAGCAACCGCAGTAGAAGGATAGCTAGTTGTCACAAGTAATCTTCGGTATCCGTGTCCAGTGGTTAGTCCTAGAATTGCAAGCCTTGTTATATTGCACACACGTCCTCCTTCCACTCCCCTTTTCTCAAAGCAGCCGTCGCCTTTCTTCCCCCTGCCCCATGCACTAATGATGAGCATCAGAGGCAGTTGCACCAAAGTGATTCTCAGCCCAGTTCTGCATCCCCCCCTTCTCACCCGAACCCAAGGCAACCCGGACTGTTGTTGGCCTTCACGAGTCTAGTAATTCCAGTTGGGTTTCTTTCCTTGTGTTTCATGGCTTCCTTCCCATGCACTCTAGCAGGGCAGTACAGGAGGCTCTGACCATGTCCCAGGAAGTTTCTTTGCCCCCAGCAGCACCTTGCAGACATGCACCTTACTGGGAATGTACTGGGTCAATGCTGGTGAGATCTGGCACTGCCGATCTTGAATGGGTGGCAGCTGATGGGGATCCACCCAAGGAAGTTGGCAGAAAGTGGCTACTGTCCCTTTTCTTTTCTTTTTTGAGGGAAAGAGGGATTTTTTTGGCATTACAATTATTGTCCATCTTCCAGTGGCCAAGTTCTGGGCTGCATTAATAATTGGGGTTCAGTGGCTGTCCAGGCAGGTGTGGAGCTCTGCACCAACCTTAATAGCAAATGTCATGGCTGTAGCCAGAGCCTGTGTACAGGATGGGTTTCTTCCATGCTGGCAAAGTACTTTCAGCAGGCTCCAGATGGACACTTCTGGCAGACAGAAAAACAGCACTCTTCCAAGTCCAGATCAAATCTGCACTTCCATTTTGTGTCCTCAGCATGGGAAAAAAAATCAGCCTAAGCAAATGCCTTCCTGGTCTCCATTCCCTGTGTGGTGCCTGGTGCCCCAGGGGAAGGGGTGGTGGGAGGTATTTCAAGGTCACCAAAAGCAAGATCCTTTTTGGATTTATTTAATGGAAATACATTTCAGGACGGGAGACCTCCCGACCTTTGTGTTAATCTCAAGAGCAGATGAATTTCTGGCTGTCCTTGCATATAGTGAAATATAGCTGAAACAGCTAATCACAAATAGAGTTAAATGTAGGGTTTGACCTGAATAACCTTTTAATTAGGAAGATAAATTTGTTGTAGCTTGACCTTAGTCCTTGTTAGGAACCTGCTAATCATTTGACATGCAGAGTGTATTAATGCTGCACTTAACTTGGCCATTGTTTTTTTTATCTGGTTTTGGGAGTTTTCTCACTTCCAAAGCATCAGTCTGCATCCTGTAGGGGTTTTCTTTTGTTCCCTTTTTTCCCATTCAGATCATGTAGCACACTGTTGTACTTTTGTTCCCGTCTGTGTAGAGTATTGCCTTAAACAGATCAGTTGTGTTATGGTTTGTTTTGGGTTTTCTCTTTTCTACCATCAGTTTTATGCATTAATTTATTTTAAAATGTGGGGGTTTTTTTCAAAAACATGAAAAACGTGTATAGTATTTTTTTTTAACATTTCCATTGCAGTATTTATCATTGTTACTGGTTGTGTGTAGTGTAACGGAATTAATGATATTAAAAAGCATACATATGAAAACCAGCCTCACAGCCTTTTATTTCATTGGAGCAAACCAGGGCAAGGGAGTGTGGACTGCACCAGCTCCTCTGAGCCCCCAGCAGTTGCAGATACTGAAACCAGGGGTGCAGCCTTCACTCCATGGCCTGCTTGGTCCCAGAAACAGCAGCTGCTGTGACCTGTGTGAATGGCAGAGGTAAATATTCCAGGACTGGCCACCAACGTTTGGGAAAATGAGTCTCCAGGGCAGCAGGAAGGCACACAAGGCTGGACCCAGCTCCTGCATCTGGTCAGCAAGAAGCAGAAAGAACTGCTGCATCTGTATGACATCAATGGGTGAAGTAACCTTTTCTCCAGCCCTGCAGCTGTTCTGCCCTTCTAAGCTGTTGGCACAGGAGCCAAGCCCTGATTTTAAAGTCCAATACCAGCAGCTGGAAAACCTGTGGACCACCAGGAATAGAGGACAGCCATGGAGGCCAGTGGATCATGCTGGCAACAAATCTGGTGCAGGATTAGTACCCCCACAGCTGAGAGGCTTGGATTCCACCTCTGCACAGTGGTGCTCCCCAGACCTGTGACCTGGGTTGCTCCAAGACCAGGGAGCTGAGGCAGGGGTAGGCACTGCAGTGTCCACCTTCCCCTCCCAGCCTCCCACTGACTCCCTGCAGGGAATGGGGCTGATGGAGAGCCTAAACCTGGCTCAACAGAGACCAGTAGAGTGTGAAAATCAAGGGCAGCTTGTTTTCTTCTTCTCTAAGGACACAAAATTCACTTTTGCTGGAACCCACTCAGGTGTTCCAGGTTGTCCAGCAGCAAACTAGGCAGGGCTCTGCAGCCCTTCAGGGGCACAGGTTGGCATCTCCCCTGCCAAGATGGGTGTGGGTCTGCTCCCATGAATCTGCCAAACTGAAGCAGCAGAGGGGCTGGAACAGAGCACAGCAGGGCTCTGAGTAGGCACAGTGTCATAGGCTAGAGCAGAGCAAGGCTTGCCTTGTCCCCATCCCTGCAGGGGCATCTCTGCTCAACTCCCCAGCTCTGGAGAAAGCAAACTTAGTTCATGCCACTCCCACCCTGGCATGACCCAGCTGCCTCTGCACTGAGATGGGTGAGGATTGCTCACTCTGATTGCAGAGACCATTTCTTGGATGGAACAGCAAACAAGGCTCAACACAGGATCACCCAATAATTTCCCTGGCTACGGCATCAGGCTGGGGCAGCTGTGCTGGTGCTGTGACACAGTCATTGGTGGCAGTGGTGTGGGGGGTCTCTGTCTGCAGCTGGATTGCTGTAGGATTTCCTAGGCAATACAGGAGAAAGGGGCTTGAAAAGCCACAATCACTGCTCTTGCAGCTCCCAAAATAAAATTATCTTGACTAGGACCAGCTGAAACTATTTCCTACCATTGTAAGGTAGCTGCTGGCAGGAGGGGAGGGAGCTGGGAGCCAAGACAAAACAAGGAGAGTATGGCCCGAGAGGGATGTAGGCAGGAATTGCAGTCAGGGAGCATGGCTATGGGACTGAGAGAAAGCCACCAAATCCCAATGCTCCCATTCTATGGCGTCACTGATCCCATGAACATCACCCTGGGCTGCAAGTGCCAATCCACACCAGTCCCAGCAGGCTGCATGTTCCTCTTTAAAAAACACAGGACCCTCAACAGCACTTGCGCCAACTCCTACTGCTTGCTCTGCTCTGTCAAAGACCATCCAAGAGTGGGTTCCACAGGAGCTCTGGAAGCAGAAAAAGTTTATAACACAGGTAAGTGCTGCAGGAGGAGGAAACTTTGGGGTTTCTACACCTACCCAGTTGTAGATGCCCCACACGTCAGTTGCAGATGCAGGAGGGTGGCACTCAGAGGCCGCCCTGCTGTGTCTCTGTAGCGAGGCATTGTCATATGCTCCCTGATCAGGAGAGAGTGTTTGACACCTCATGGCATGTGCTTGCTGACTTGTCCGCTGGAGCTGCATCCTGCAGTGGCTTTGGTCTTTTAGAGCTGGCAGAGCAGAAGGTCTGACATGTCAGCCCTGTCCATGGGGAGGTTTCAGAGAGCGCCAGGCACAGGATCTGCTGAATTAGGGAAACTGAGGCAGTGACAGGGCTCATGCCAGGCTGCATGAGTGTGACCTGGTGATGATGGGGTGACCTGGTGATGATGGGGTTGCTTTGAGAGCTGCTGTAACACAATTCCCAGACTCAAATGAGTTCCAGCTGGTGGGTCTTCCATCCCAGGGGACCATGTGAAGGGCTGGGGAGAGTTCTGAGCACTGAAAAATCCCTTCCAGCCCTGGTCCTGCAGGAGGAGCGATCCCTGAGCTGAGGCCCCACTCAAGGGGGCATCTGTGGGACACAGCTTTCCCCTCACAGGCTAAGAAGGTCAGCAGCACTGAGGCAAAGCTCACTACAAACCAGCTCATCTCCTGCAGCCTCGTTACCATGTGCATTGTAATGAGGGAGCAAGCAGAGGGCATGGACAGGGACGTCACCACTGTGCAGGACAGAAATAGTGCATGCTACCGACCAGGGCACCCCTCTCCTCCATGAAACACAGCCCTCTCAGGCTTGCCAGCTGTAGGACATTGGTACAGTCCTGTAACTCCCTTCCCAGCCTCTGCTTGCCCCATTCCTGGCAGCCCCAGTGCACTCACCCCATCTCCCATTAGGCAAAGTGCTCAAATGTCTGTGGACACCCTGGATGCAGGGGCAGAGGAGCCAGTGATTCCATCCTCTCTCCCATGGTTCTGGGTGAGGGAGGAACTTGGGGAGAGAATCACAGTGCTGCTACAACTCCCAAGGGAGGCTTGATGCTCAGATCTCCAGCTGCATTTCCAGCACTAGATCCTGCCTAGTAGCCCGTTTCACCGTGTGTCCCAGCAGCTGTGAAGGCAGATGCTGCCACAGGGAATGGGTGTCTCTTCCCACTCCCTACTATCTGTAGGGATTAACAATGCCCCCATTACAAAATCCATTGGGCCAAGGTCAGCCCAAGCAGCTGACTGAGGAGATGGGGATTCCCTGTAGTTTCCCTGGCAATGCAGGGGAACTACAGGAACACCATCAGCCATCAATCCCGCTGCCTATTGGCCTGAGATGAACTGGTTGTCCAGCTCCAAAAGTTCTGCCAGGGTGCTAGCTGTCCTTCTGTGTCACAGAGAGCACGTGTCCATGGGGTCTGGGGTCTGATGGTGCTGCCACTGGGTCTGTTCAGCCCCTCTTTGCATCTTGTGTCCTCCTGACAGTGCCAAAGGGATGCTCTCTCAGTATATGTGCTTGTGGCTTTGCCATGGCCATCCATCTCTTTCCCTGGACTGAGACCATCCCTATCCCAGGGATGTCTGCACATCCTGAGGGTTCTGACTTCCCCTGGTAGTAAGTGCTACCTGGGGAGTACTCTCCTGGTGCCCCATAGTCCCGAGGGACCTCTATGAGAGATCCTTAAGGAAGCCAGATTTACACCCTGGACAATTGTTTGTATGCATGGTCTCCTCCAGCCATGCTTGGGACTGTACAACAACTAAAATCCTGCTGGCATCCCTGAGCCTGACTGCACATACCTTAGCATCTCCCAGATTTTGGGGCCACATCAGTGTTTCTTGTGCTGCTTGTATTTTCTGTTATCATTGTGTGCTCTACTTACCAAGAACATGTTCCCTGGCCACACTGTGTGTTATGCAGTAATCAGCCCTGTCCTTCACCCACTGCAGATCTGGCAGCACATTTTTAATCCCCACATGTTTACCTTTAGGATGTCCCTGTTGCTGAAGCAGCTTTTTTCATCCCTGGGCAGAGGGCAGAAAAGATGCTGTTCAACCAGCACAGTCATCATTCTGCTACTGCATCAAATCCCCATGGGCCAAAATTAGGTGTGAGACTTTGCAGAAAACATGTGATTTGCTTTAAATTACTGAGTTTAGAAACAAAAACCAAGCAACAAGAATAAACAGTGAACACTGGATTCCCCATATATGTCCCTATGCCTGAGCCTCAGAGAGAATTTTCTCAAGGTCTTCTCCACTGAGAAACAGGAATATTTTCCTCAATTGGCATGGGTCCGGTAATGAGAATTTTAGGGAATTGACCATGCAAGAGAGAGTGGTGTTTGTCAGCAGGAAGACCCACTGGAAATGGCCTACTGAGATGGCAATGCCAGGGTACATTAATTTATCTCAGAGGCTTACCTTGCCCCATGGCACCGGTGAAGGGCAAAGGTGGTCTTCCATCAAAACTGGCTTGGGCAATTGTTCCCCTCAGACCCCCTGCCACAGTCTGGGGAAGTTCCTGGGAAGGGTGGAGAACCTTCACTGACTGCTGGCTTGGTGGGCACTTTAACAGTCCTTGCAGGCTGCTGCTCTCCCACCACACACAAGCTGGAGACCAAGAAAGCGTGCAAGGGAAAGCTCTTGGAGCATAGTAACACAGCCAAAAATAGAAGCTGTCATTGACACCCGTGTTTGTCAGCTTCATGCTGGGCTGCTGAGGACGTGCTTGCTTTTGGCAAGTTGTCCAGGAAGAGCTGCCATCCATCTGGGATGCTGAGCACTGACACAGGCTAAATAAGGAGGGGTACTTTGAAAGCAGCACATCATTAATGAGGGTGTGAAATGCCCTTGTCTGACTACGATCTGAGAGCACAGTGCCAGGGGCAACGCCACCCGGGCCCCTCCATGTGTGCTGCTGATCATAAATCCATGGCACTGTGGTACTCACAGTGGGGGATCCTTCAGCACAGAGCTCTCTGGGGACCCCCACTCCAGTGTGGCAGCAGCCTGCCGTGCTGTGCCCACACCAAGCAGTACCCCAATCCTCCTGGGAGCAGGGAAACCCCCTGAAACCCCATCCCAGACTAAAACCATCCCGTGAAAAGCACGCCCCGGCCTAAAAGCATCCCATTGAAAAACCTGGCCCGGCCCCAAATCATTCCATGAAAAGCACATCCCAGTCCCAAAGCATCTCATGAAAAGCCCATCCCGACCCGAAAGCATCCCGGCACAGCCCTGCCAGCTCCCAACCCCGATCCATCCCAGTCCCGGGGGCACCCCCATTCCCACGCAGCCCCGGACACCCCCAGCAGGTCCAGCCCCGCCGCCCCGGAGCTGCCCTTCCCGGGCCGAACTACATCTCCCATCGGGGAGCGCCGGCCCGTGGGCCGGTCCGGGGCGGGAGCCGGGGCGGGGCGGGCAGCGCCCAACCCCGGAACCGCGCTCAGCCCCGAGCCCGGAGCCCCCGGACCGGCAGACCCGGCCATGGCCCGGCGGTGCCGGTGAGTGAGCGGCTCCCGGGGCTGCGCTCGGGGCGGGGGGCACAAGCGCGGCTCGGGGGGTGCGGGCGGAGGCGGGCGAGGGGTCCCCCGAGCGCAGACCCCGGGCTGCGGCATGGGCGATGGCTCGGGAAGGCCCGCGGGGAGCGGGGTGCAGGTGCTGAGCTTTGCCCGGACCGGGGGAGCGAGCCCTGCGCAGCTCGCCGTGCCGGGACCGAGCGGGCTCCGTGATGGGTGGGAGCCAGAGAAGATGAGCGGAGCCGGGAGACGCGTCCCCGGCACCACTTACAAAGTGTAGCTTCAACTTTTGCCGCTTGGTAAGATGTTGGCAGTGAAAACTTTGCAGATGGGTATAGGCAGCTCATTGTGCTCTATGCTGGGTTGGGTTTGGAGTGGGTTTTGGGACAGCTCCACTGTCACTGGCCATGGCAAGGAGCAGCCAAAGCTGTCAGAAAGCACAAAAGCTTCTTCTCCTTTTCCTCCCTTACCACCTTGGGATACTCTTGATGTCCAAGGGGCAAATGCCTGGCAAGCAGACACCTACATCCCAGTGGAGAATGACGCTTGTGGGGTTGTGTCTGCGTGGCTGGATCTGCACATGGAAGAGCTGCGAGGGAGCACTTAAAGAGATTGGTGACTGTGTTTGGGCCAAGGTTGTCCAGCGTCACCAACTGTTGGATACGGATGCAAATTCCGGGACTTGCGTAAACAGCCCATCATCGTGAGCCATCCACAGCTCTCTGGCGCTGCCAGTGCCTGGAGTTTGATGGTGGCTCGATGGCTGGAAAATCGGCAGGGCTGTGCCAGAGGGATGTACTTAGGTTTCCATTTCTCCCCCATATCGTGTTGTAGCGATTGGATGTTGGGTGGGCTCAGGTTTCAGCCTGCATCAGCATCCGAAACGCTGAGTGCTCCCAAAGGGCTGAGTCAGCTCTTTGAAGAAAGAATCTGTGTGACCAAATGGGGCACTAAGTCCCACTTGTGGGGTGGGAGGACAGAGATGAGCAGTGAGATTGACATGCATTTTGGGGAGAGGCTGTTGGAGTGATGGTGTGGTAGATGGCACACATCCGGTACCAGCCAGAGATGGGCTGGGGGCAACAGAGAGTGGCAAAGACACCAAAATCTTTGTGGCAGTGTATCTCACATGACAAAAGTGGCAAATGAAATAAGCTAATAGCACCAGTATTTGGTGTTCTGCTTTTGCCACTGTTGGACACAAGATCTGATGGCCCTGCAGGTGCCGAGGAGCTGATTGCTGGGCTCAGGGTTACTCCATAGGCCACAATTTCAGAGCCAGGCTCCCTCCCTCCAGCTCCCCCAGAGCCTGTGGGACTTCTCCAAAGTGGACAAGGACATGTTCTTAAAGGGAGAGCCCTGGAGCTTTCTCTCTCTCGTGCCCAATGTTCTTTGATACAAGTGGGCCAGAAGGACTAATTTTATTTTAAAGTCTCCACTTATTTTTGTGGCTCAGATAAATTCAGGCTCCCTGATGTGCCTCCAGGCAGGGAAAAGCAAAAGCCTCTGGTCATGATTTAGTCATGAGACAAAATCACCATGAGCTGTGTGCAGGGTTAAAGTGAAAACCCATCCTCTTAAACTTCATCTTGGTAATTAGCACGGGGTGAAGAACAAAGAAAGAGGATTTTTTAAACGGGGAATTGTCAGGGGTGTTAAATATTAAGTTGTCGCTGCCAGAATTGGATCCCAGTGACTGCTTTGTATTCATGGTTGAACACTGGATGAGGTGACTAAATGGGTTTGGAGCATCACTTGACGCTGAAACTTTAAAGGACAAAACTGGGCTGCAAAGTCACGATTCCTGTAATAAAGGTGAATGTATTAAAGGCTGGGCAGGGCTGATGCCACAGCTTCAACTCTTCTTGCAGACAGAGCAAGGTGCTGGCAGCCTGTCTGCACTTTGCAGATGAGCTCTTTATTCATTCACATGGCCACCTTGGATTTGGGGTTTATCCTCCAAGTGCCCAGTGCTGTTTAATCCTATCTTACAAACCAGCCAGTAGCAGTGGGGCACAGCTTGTTTCTTTTCACAAGTCAGCCTCATTACTCTCCTCTGGATCATGACTCTGCTTAAAATCGCAAGATTTGGGTGAGAAAGCAAAAACCACCCCAAACCCTCTATTGGATTTGTTTTTTGTTTTTTGGTGGTTTTTTTTCGTTTTGCTTTCTGACTGTGGCGCTCCTGTGAGTGCAGGGAGGGGATGGCCTTTGCCGGCCCTTCCCGCTCACCTGGCAGGGAGGTGAGATGCCAGCCTGGTCCCGGCGCTCCGGGAGCCGGAGCTGGTGGAAGCAGCGCCCGTGTGCGGCCGCCCCTCCCGGCCGGGCTCCGCTCGCCTTGGCACACCCCGGCCGGAGGGTTGGCTGGTCACGCATCCGTCACGGAGCTGAGAAAACACGGCGGTGACGGTGACGTGCTGGTCCCCTCCTCCTGCCCGCGGGCACCCACTGCTCCCGGAGCGCCCGGCTCCGAGCACCGGAACGCCCCGCGCCATGGAGAGGATGGAGCTGCCGGGGACGCGGAGAGGTAGCGCTGCTCCTTTCTTATGTGCTTAAAAAGACATCTGTGGTGGAGCCAGGCGGCAGGCGGGGATCCCCAGGAAGCCATGGCCAGGTAAGCACTGGGGCACCGTGCCCCGGAGGGATGAGGTGCCTCCTGCATGGGCCTGGCTGTGTCCAGCAGCTGAGTCAGGGGGGAAATTTGCAGCAGCCCTTGGCAGCAAGGGTCTGTCACTTTGCAGGAGGTGCAGAGAGTCCCCCCAACGCCGCATGTGCAGGAGCCCCTCAGGCCAGGCAGTGTGTCCATCCCTGCTCTGCCCACAGCAAGGACAGTGAAGGTGAGGGGTCCTCTGGGGCACCGTGTTCTCCTGGCTGTCCCTGCAAAGGCAGAGCTGCTGCCCTGGCTCATGGGCTGGGTGTCTGTGTCACACACATGCCCCCCGAGGTGGCTTGAGTACTGCAGGGGTAAACCCAGACCCCCAGAGGGATCCAGCTTAGTATTTGGGTGAATCCACAGGATTAAGGGGGAATCAGTGCCTCTGATCCATGCGGAATTGGGGTGTGTGAGGAGCAGCCCTGTGCCCTGTGCCAGTGTTGTCACCAAGGTGCCCCACTCGTCCCACCTGCTCCCATCAGCACCAAGCAGGAGGAGCAGTGATTTCACCCTATTTGGCTCCAAAAAGCCCTCCAGAGAACTCTAGTGCTCTGCTGCAGAGCCCTCCAAGGGAAATTAAACCTCCAGGACGGGCTTGTTTGTCCCCTGTGTCGGGTGTGCAAAGTCCCTTTGTCAGGGCAGGTTCCCTGCAGGCAGTTCCAGACGGGGCACGTGGAGGCTCTTTTTGCTCCCACAGCTTTTTTGCAGAGAAGGCGTTTCTCCCTTAACTCGCTGTCCTCATTCCCTGCACTTGTGTGGGGTTGGAGATGCCTCCTGGTAAAATCTGCAGTGTTTCTGTACTATTTCCTGAGCTCAACTCTTGCCAAGATGTTTGGGGAGGAGGCGGCAGCACCTTGCAGTGGAAGAGGGAGGGTTTCCTGGCATCCCAGCGTGGGAAGTGGGTGTGTGTCCCCAGCAGGAGCTTGGCCCCTAGCATGGTTCAGACCTGACCCTGCCAGGGCAATAGAGACCAGTTATATGTTATTGACCCTCTTTAAATGAATGTCCTAATTGCAAAGTGGCTGGGGTTAGTGGTGCTGTGGGTCTCGCAGCCTGCGGTTAGCAGTGGTGTTGGTAAAAATAGAAGCGGTCAAAAAATGGATTTTTATTTTTACTCCATAAAGTGTGTCCTGCTCAGATGTTTTGCTTTCATCTCGAGTTGAGGCAAGGCGACTCACTGCTTCCACAGAACACAGAGAAAAAGCTTTGTTTTGGGTCAGCTGGGAAGCTGCGGCGCAGCAAGCTGCAAACATGCTGTTTGACTTTGACACTCTCCCTTCTCGCTTTCTTTTTTTTGTTTGTTTTTTTTTTTGAGGAGTTAAAGGTCGCCACAATGTCATCTTGGAGCAAAATAACAAGTTAGCATTACACAAAAAGAAAAAATATTTGTTGAAACAGGCAGTGCATGAGCAGGCACCTCTGCAGGCTGCAGCTTGTGAGTGAAAGGCAGAAGGCATCTCCGGGGATCCTGGGAGACTTAGCTCTCACCTGGGACGGAGCAAATCTCCCACTGGAGGATGTACACTCTGTTAACGAGGCAAAAAAAACACAGGGCAGAGACCAAGATTGTTTTTGGAGACCTCCTTGGCCCATCACTGTGCTGAGTGATGCCTGCAAACACTGGTCTCAGCATCTTTGTTGAAGTGGTGTCCAAGTGGGCAGTGTCCATCAGCAGCCACAGGGTTTGACCCTGGCCCAGCCACAGCAGTCAGAGCAGAATTAAATCCACCAGCTCAATCATCCAGCTTCCACATCTCTCTGAGGCAGGTCGGTGTCCAAGGGACTCAAGAGGCTGCAAAACCTTTCTTAAAAAACACTATTTCTCTACTGACAGTGGCAGTGATGGCTCCCTCCTGTGTGCCATGAGCTCCAGTCCATGGGAGGGGGGAAGGAAAGAAAGAAACAGCCAAAAATAGAGCAGCTTCGAAGAAGTTCATAAATAATAAACCAGCTTCCTGAAAGGGAGATAAAAATCCAGAAACTCCTTGAAGCCCTCAGAGCTGCTGTCAATTTTAGATGGAGCCACAGCAGCAGTATCAGATATTTCTTGGGCTTAAAACCCTGAATGAGAATTGGCAAAGAAAACACTATTTAACCCTCTTTTTTTGTAAAGAAGATGTGAAAACTTCAAAAAATATATTTTCCAAAATAATTTGCAAGTCCTGCTTGGTGGAGGATGCATTTTATTTTTTCCCACCTTGAGCTCTGCAGTCCCTAGATAAGGCACAAGTGAGACACAGGCGTGCCTCCAGAGTCACAGGTATTTGTTTCCATCTCTCTCTCTCTCTCTGGCATCCCCAAACCTGCCAATGTTGAGGGTGAGGCCTTGTTTGGGCTCAGCATACCTGTCTGTATTTCCGGAAGCATCCTGCTGCTTTGTGGCTTCACTCAGTTTTGCTAGTTTTGGCCAAGGTCCTTCTGCTTCACCTTAAAGCCAAGGAAGAATTGAGGCAGGGATGAAGGTTTATCCCAAACACAGCCTCATTCCACCATCACCTCCTCCCTGCCTTTATTGCCCAATTTTGGCTGGGCTCAGCTGGCCTTGCATCACAAATACTGTGTGGGTGAGAGCCCCATTGCCCTCGTGGGAGGCAGGATCCAGCGCTGGGTGACACAGTTGGAGTGGCTGGAGCTGTCCCCATCCCGTGACTGAGCTCCCTGCTGGCAAGTGAGGGCTCTGTGGGAGTTGGCTGTGGGACAAGTTGTTTAACTAAACCTATCGCCTGTTCAGGCTAATCACTTCCTAATGCCTCTATAATCCCATTTAAAGCAACTGGCTGTCTAGAAAGTTACTGGCTCCCCGGGGAAGGTTAGAATGACCCATCTGGCCACACAAAAAGTTCCCCCAACTGCAAGGTCTTGTCCAATCCGTGCTTCAAAATGGATATAAACACAGAATGTTTTGTTGAGCGTGTGCACAGATGCTGCTGTGGGTTTACACGTAGCCATCACTGTAGTGGAGCAACAAAGCTTAGGTGGCATTCAGGACCTCTTTCTGCTTTACTTTTCCTTTCTTGGGGAGAAAGATCTATTGAGGCACAGGATCCACTTGTTCTGGATTGCCATGCCTGTGGCAGGGAGATGATTTTGTAATTAATTTTGGATCTTTTTCTTCCTTTTTGTTAAGGAAAAAAAACAACCTTATTAGAGGGAGTCTCTGCAACTGGTTTCATTTGTGCCCCAAAAGAGTTTTTTCCCCTCTGGTTTGCCCACAGCCAGCAGGTTTACAGCCCCAGAGCTTGGGGAGGAGGTGGCTGTGTTTGCTGGCACCAGGCAGATACCAGGCATCTGCTCTCCAGCTTTGCAGCTCCTCTCCCTCCCCTGCTCCTCCTGCAGCTGTGTTTGTTTCTCGCTCTCCCATGTCCTTACTTTACTTTTCCCCCCTGGATCCCGGCGTTATGCTTGGCGGAGCCCAGCCAGGCCCTGGCCAAGGAAAAGCCATTAGGCTCTTGGCACAGCCCACTTCCCGGGGGCCGGGCAGGGGGGAGTGGGATGGAGCTGAAACACTGGACCTGGAGCCTTGCTGGGTGGAGGGAGGGCCCTCTGGGCCCACTGCTCACTTCCTACAAGGTTAGTTTTTCTTCCAGAAAAGCTGGAAGTTCTTTTCCACCCAGATCTGCTGTAAAGCTCTGAGCACATGGCAGGAGCCAGCCATTCTGTGCTACTTACTGCATCCCCTACGTGCCCCCCAAAGCCAGACATGAGCCACTTGTACCCCAACCCCATTTGGCTCTCTGTGAGCTGTGGAGAAGCAGGGATTTACTCACCTTCAGTGCAAAGCATCACCCAAGTGAAGCAGTTGGGACATGCTTGGGACAAGAAAGGGATGTTGCTGCAGATGAATTAAATCTGCCAGGGAGGCAACATGATTAAAATTAGGATTGGCTGCATGGAATTCATTACGTGGTGTCTTTTATAGCTCTCAGTTATGCCTTTCTCTTAAAGACACTCTCAGTGGGCTCCTGATCTGGCTCCTGTTCAGCCTCCTACTGCCACTCAGTCTCCACTCCTGACTCACTGAAGGTGTTCCCAACAACAAAAAGCATTAAATATGGGAATGATTTGGTCCTTGTTGCCCTAGGGTTGTTCCCCATGTCGGGCTCAGGCTGTTCCCTGCATGTGTTGTCTTGCCCGGAGTAATTGGAGATGATGCCTGGTACTTGGAACACAGCTCCTGGCAAGTCACAGATGGGCAGAGGAGGCCGGGGGGAGCAAGTGCATGACACGCTGTCCCTTGATTCAGAGGTTCTCTCAGACTAATTATATCCTCTCCTTTTTCAGAGATGGGTGTTCTGGGACGCGGTGGAGGTGGGAGCTCTCCTAACAATCCGGGGTCTTCTCCTGGTAACCCCAGGCGTTCTTCCTTCCCACTCTGCTGAAGAAAGCTCTAGGGAAAGCGCAGCACCATGTACACCTTCCTGCCAGAGAACTTCACGCCAGTGAAGCAGAAGCCCTCCAAGGAGCTGAGGCCGATGCTGGGTGCCATCCTGCTGGGCCTCATCCTGTTCATTGCAGCGGTGGTGGCCTGGTGCTACTACACGGTGTCCCTGAGGAAGGCGGAGCGGCTCAAGACGGAGCTGATGGACCTGCGGGCGGACGGCTTTGTCATCCGCAACCAGCACGGCGAGGTGGTGTTCCGGCTGGCCTTCCGCTCGGGCAGCCTGGACCTGGAGTCGTGCTCCAAGGAGGGCGAGATCCTGAGCTGCTCGCGCTCGAGCCGGGGCCCACTCAACTTCTTCATCCAGACGGTGAAGCCCAAGGACACGGTGATGTGCTACCGCGTGCGCTGGGAGGAGCTGGCGGCCGGCCCGGCCGTGGAGCACACCATGTTCTGGGAGGACGCCCACTGGTACGGGGGCTCGGAGATGAGCATCCAGCACTGGCCCATCCGCCTGGCCGGCTACCAGGAGCCCGTGCCCTACGTGACCAGCGACGTCTACTCCTTCCGCGACAGCTTTGGCGGCATCCTCGAGCGCTACTGGCTCTCCTCCAAGGCGGCGGCCATCAAGATCAACGACTCCGTGCCCTTCCACCTGGGCTTCAACGCCACCGAGCGCGCCCTCTTCTTCCAGGCCCGCTACAAGGACTCGCCCTACAAGCCCCCACCAGGCCAGCAGCCCTTCCCCGAGCTCAGCTACCGCGTCTGCGTGGGCTCCGACATCACCTCCATCCACAAGTACATGGTGCGCAGGTACTTCAACAAGCCCTCCAAGATCCCTGCTGAGAACGCCTTCCGGTACCCCATATGGTCCACATGGGCCCTCTACAAGAATGATATCGACCAGGATAAACTCTTGCGGTTTGCTGAAAAGATCAAGAAATACCATTTTAACTGCAGCCACATAGAAATTGATGACATGTACACCCAGGCCTATGGAGATTTTGACTTTGACCCTGTCAAGTTCCCCAACGTAACAGAGATGTTTGCAAAGCTGAGAGAAGATGGCTTTAAGGTCACTCTGTGGACTCATCCTTTCATAAACTACAATTCCTCCAATTTTGGTGTGGGGATTGAGCGTCAGCTGTTCATCAAGGAGCCCTCGGGGCGGCTGCCGGCCATGGTGGAGTGGTGGAACGGCATCGGGGCCATCCTGGACTTCACCAACCCAGCAGCCCGTGACTGGTTCCAGAGCCACCTGCGCCAGCTGCGGCACAAGTACGGCATCTCGTCCTTCAAGTTTGACGCGGGCGAGACCAGCTACCTGCCCAAGCAGTTCAGCACCTTCCGCCCACTGTCCGACCCCAGCATCTGGTCCCGGCGCTACACGGAGATGGCCATCCCCTTCTACGAGCTGGCCGAGGTGCGCGTGGGCTACCAGTCACAGAACATCTCCTGCTTCTTCCGCATCATTGACCGCGACTCTGTCTGGGGCTACGAGCTCGGCCTCAAGTCCCTCATCCCCACTGTCCTCACCATCAGCATGCTGGGCTACCCCTTCATATCTGCAGACATGATAGGAGGCAATTTCTTCCCCAATAAAACTAATGGGGCAGTGGAGATCCCCAACCGGGAGCTGTACGTGCGCTGGCTGGAGCTGTCGGCCTTCATGCCCTCCATGCAGTTCTCCATCCCGCCGTGGCTCTATGACAAGGAGGTGGTGGAGATCGCCCAGAAGTTCACACAGCTCCACGAGTCCCTGGTGGCCCCGCTGCTGCTGGAGCTGGCGGGGGAGGTCACCGACACGGGCGACCCCATCATCCGTCCCATCTGGTGGATCTCGCCCCGCGACGAAGCCACGCACCGCATCGACTCCCAGTTCCTCATTGGGGACACCCTGATGGTGGCTCCTGTGCTGGAGATGGGCAAGCAGGAGCGCGATGTCTACCTGCCAGCGGGCAAGTGGCGCAGCTACAAGGGGGAGCTGTTTGAGAAGACCCCGGTGCTGCTCACCGACTATCCCGTTGATCTGGACGAAGTTGCCTATTTCCTCTGGGTTTCCTAACAGGCTTCTTAATCAGCTTTGGAATAACCATGCCTTACCTAGGACTTTCTAACAAATAATAACTCTAATTGCACATGTCATTTGAGACTGGGTTGGAGGAAGGGAACTAAATCAACTTCACTGTTCTTGGGGATAATTTTTTTTTTTTATTTGGGGATTGGTCTTCATTTTTTAAATTTGGGTCTGGTGGTAGTCTCTGATTGGATTACAGTAGGCAGCAATTTATCTGTATAGGTCAGAAAGGAGTTGTCAGTTTGTCTGCAGACACATGGTAAACCAGTACCTTTTCAATTCTCAAGGATTTCAAGTGTTGGAAGTTGCTTAGTGCCAGTGGGGAGCATTCCTAGTCTTGTGGGAGCACCTGGCACTGGGTATGGGGGTGTGTGCTGTGGGAGGATTGCTACAGCACAGCCTGCCATAAGTTTTTTAATATGGAAAATATATTCAAATGGATATTTTTAAGAGCATAAAGGAAATAGAGTTACATATATAAAAATATATATATATATACACACCTATTTTTTCCCCTTTTTGCCTGGCATGGCACTGGACTAACAGTTGCCCATGCTCCTGCTTTCCTGGGTGCCAGGCAGGCCAGGTCACTCAAGTGATGTCCATGTGTTTTAACTGAATGGGTCGCTTATTTCCTGCTGGGACAGCTGCATCCCACCTGCTCACCCATTTGACTTCCTCTACAAGGCTCTTGCCCGTGTGTTTTGCCCGGGGCATCAACATTGCCTTTCCTGGAGCAGCACCGCCTCTACCAGCATGTCCCATTTTTTAAAGCACTTATGACCCCACTTGGTTACATGATTATCCCGCTGATTCCATCCTTTTTGGTTTTTAAGGACAGATGAGGTTTGTTGCTGGCAGAAGGGCTGCCTGGAGCAAAGCTGTCCCCAGACACTGCGTGGGAGCAGCTGGTTCCCACAAGCAGCACGTGTCGTGGACTGACAGCACCGTTTGCCGATAGCCTGTGGGTGGAAAACACCAGCTCTGCTAACTGATGGGTCCGTGCCAGCGCCTGTTCTCACTGCACCCACGGAAATGTTCTCATCTAACGCAAAGTTAAGCTAATACCCATCTCAGGTCGCCGTTAGAGGTGATGATTTTGTTGAGGCTTTTCCTCAGTCAGCCCTCGTCTCTCCCTGGGAGAGTCCTGGGGAGCTTTCTCAGGCAGTGTTGGTGTTGCTGGAGGTGAGATTGCTGTCAGAGGCTCCTGGGGTGCATGTGGGATGATGTCATCCTGTACCCCAAGTCCCCAGCATCTGCATCTTCAGCAGATTTCCCATTTGGTTTTGTATGGGAAAACGCATTTACAGAGACCCGAGGCAGGGCCAACAGGTTTGAAGTCTTCCCGACGGCAAGAATTCCCAGCTCTGTCCCAGTTGGAACATGTGTCAACCCCTGAATTTTTAATGAGCTTCTGCAGAATTGAATTGTGATGGCTGGGAAGGGTTGGGCACCTTGCCCAGGCTACAGCCAGCCAAGGACAGCTCAGCATCTGTGGGGCTTCTCCTGGAATTGTGTCTGGGCTGGGCATGGGTCTGGCAGGAGTCGGCCATGCAGGGAGATGGTGCATGTTTTGGTAGGGTTGGGTACCAAGAGGGTCTTTCTCAAAGCCCATCTCCAGCCACAGAGCTTTTCAGGAGGCAGAAAAGGAGATGCACTAAGCTTGAGGGTTGTGATGGGGTGCAGGAGGAGAAATTTCAGTGTTAGGGGTAAAATCTGAAGTGCTTTTGTAGCTAGGAAGTGAGAAAGTCTGGTTTCATGGACTCCCTGAAGACCTGAATCTCCTCTGTATAATTTAATCCCAAAGTGAGATGTAGGGAATCCTTACAGGTCCCTGGCCAGCTGGAGCACAAGCATTTCCTGAAGCCTGTTTGTTTCTCAGGCTTTTAATTCTGAAGGACTCAAGTTTCTTCTCTGCTACTGGTGCAGAAAATGGTGATGTTACAAGTTACAGACACCCTCTGGCAAGGAATTAATCCTGGAACCTCAGTGTCACTCATCAGGGCACTGGCAGGACTTGGCCCTGGCTTGCAGGTGAGATGAGTCTGGCCAAAGCCTTTAAGAACGGCCAAGTGTGGAGGGAGCTTCTGCAGCCCTAGAAATGCATGAAGACCAAGCTTTGAGGGGCTACAGCTCTTCCCTTTCAACCTTTGCTCATTAAATAAATACTTGTCATCCCTTGGCATGGGAGTCATTATGATGCCTTAAGAGACTACCTAGAACAGAGGCTAGACAGTATTAAAGGAATAGTTATTTATTAGAAAGGCCTTCAAAGGATACACTTTGGGCAGTACAAGGGCCTGTCTGTGGCTCCAGCCAAGATGGACGACAGGTCACGAGTTTTCACACTTTTATAAGTTTTGATCCATTTCCATATTGGGGTTAATTGTCCCATTACAGCTTCAGGTTGTGAAGTCCCATCCTCCCAGTTTGTTCTCCTCAATTCGCTGTTTGTACTTTTTGAGCCTGAAGCTGCAACGGTGTCCTTGGTTCTCAGGCTGGAAAAGGATTGTTTTGTCTGCCTAAACTGTGAGGAGAACTTGCTAACACTTTATATGGAGTTCAGAGTTATATACTAATGCAGTACAGAATCTGGAAAATATGAAAGATGAAACTTAAGGCGTCAGTTAGGTGGAGGAGATGTTGCACAGCTCAGCTGCCAGTGCAGAATTGGAATTCTTGGCACAGGACTTCATGGGAAGGATCCTGGCATGACCATGAGACACTGTCTTCTCTTTCCCTGGTTCTGTGCCACTCACCGTGTGCATCACTCATGAGGGATGAGGCTGTGTGAAGAGAAACACAGCATCTCTGTTAGTATCCTCCTACTGTTAAGATGATGGTTGTAGCCAGATGAGTGCCTTCAATCTCCTTGCAGTGGTTTCAGGCACTGTCCGGAAGGTCATGGAGGAAATTCTCCATTAGACACACTGTCTTCTTTCCCCTCCCCTGAAAAAGAAAGGATTTTATTAACAAAGTTATCATTTTCTTTTATTTAACTATATCAATGAATGGGTAAGATTACAGAATATCCTTATTTTTCTAAATGCTGTAATTAGGGCACAAGTGGACATGGCTGTTCAGTGGTCCAGCAAGGAAAAAGGTAAAGCTGCTGAGAGGACTATGAGCTGATGTTGGGGACAGTCTCAGCAGTGCTGCCTTAAGCTGTCTCACAGGCTTCTAGATGGCCTTTCCAACTTTTTACCAAAACCACTATTTCTAACACTATGCTGTAGCATTTGAGGATCTTTCGGACCTTGCAGACCAGAAGCTCTGCATGGATACCTTGGGAACTGCTGCTAGGGGTATTCCTCTTATTTATGCCATGGGTCACAGGCCAAAGCTGGGTTTAGCTTGTCTCAGCCAAGAAAAAGCCCCAGGCAAGGTTTGGGAGTTGGATTCAGCCTTTTCACACATGATGCTTATGTGATTGAATTTTGAAGCTTGCACTGTTGTGAATCAGGTTTTCTGGATGCTTGTGTTTGTACATGCTGTCCTCTGTCAGACTGTAATGCTGGTGGGTCTGTTTTTAACCACTTTTCTAACTGCTAATTGGTATGAACTGTAACATGAATCACCTTGATTGAGATAAAATTTTGGAAAACAAAAAGAAGTTTAACTATGTCCATCTGTACCAAGTTGGTGGGTCGGCTGGTTCAGGGAGATCTAGGGCTTTTCTTACCCTAGTCTTCACTGAAATCAGGGTGAAGATTGTTGTTTTATTTAAAGCTTGCAGCTTTTATGTATGTTTTAAAAGAAAAAATTGGCAGTAACCTCACTCTTGTGTCTGCAGCGGTGGCAGACAATCCCACTGGATTGAGGATTGTCCTCCCCTAGGTCCTGGCAGCAGAGACTAGCTGTGCCTTAGGGCTGGCCATGTCCAGGTGGACCCCAATGTTGTGTCAGCCCCCAGGAGTGGGGACCACACCCACCTTTAGGGTCGTGGCCCTATTTCTACTGACATTCACCGCAAAAAAGATTTATCAACACTGAGTCTGGGGATTTGCTGGTCCATGCTGCTCTCAAAGGACACACACCAAGACTGTAGGGGATGAGCAAGAGGAGCCTCTTCTTAGCTTCCCTTTGGCTCTCCAGAAGGTCCTTCTCACTGTTCCCACTGTCCCCATGGTTCCCTTTTCCAGATGGCATTGACAGCAAAGACGTGGATGGAGTAGATGTTGTGGCTATGGGAGGGCCAGGAATGGAGCATGTGAGACTCATTTAGGAGCCTGCCTTGCCCCACATCAGCCCCTTTGCCCCAAACAGTGTTTTCCTTCCCTTTCCATTGTCACCGCACAAACCATAGCTGCCTTATGCCATTGGGCATCACTAGCAGTGGCCAAACCATACAGCATGGCTTGAGGGTTGAGAGAGACTTCACTTCACTCCTTTTGCAATAAAAAACATTTTCCCAATGCTGTTCCTTTGACTTCTTCCTTGGGTGTAAGTGCCATCCATACACTTGGCTGATGATCACATGGGGGATGAAGCTGGAGCTGCTGAAGACCTTTGGGTAAGTTGACAACTTAGGGCCCTCACAGCCTTGCAGGAGATCCTCAGTGATACAGAGGTCCTCCTAGAATTGGTGCTTTGGGTTTGAGTTTGGTTTACATCCTCACAAAACCTGGTGCAGTGTGTAGACAGCGTGTCTGAGGCTCACCATGGACATGGGGGCAGTGAGTGGGATCAGCTCCATGCTGGGTCTCAGCTACATGGCAGTGCTTGAAAACACATCCACAGCTGTGCATTGCACAGGGAGGAGTGTTAATGGCAAAATCCAAACCCCAGAGGAGCTACACCAGAAGCCCAATTTGTTGCAAACTGGATTTCAAGGAGGTGCCTATGGGTGATAGCAGAGCAGTGGCTGCTGGCCCAGGAGACCCGAGCTGTGAGCGTGTCCACGCCTGCCTGAAATCACAGCTTTGATTAAAAGTAAGAAAAAGCCAAGAGGCAGGCAGAGCCCAAGGCTGGGGGTGACTGTGGTGAAAGGACAAACTGACAGCAGCAGAGCTCCTTTGGGCACATGGCCAGGCTGGTAGCCTCAGGAAAAAGCACAGCCTCCTCAATCCAGGCAGGAGCTGCCAGCCTGCAGATCACTTGTGCCAGGAGAGCCATGAATATGGTTTGTGCTGACACAAAACCCCAGAGGCCAAGTAGAGAAAAACAGATTTTTATTTGTTTGGGTTTTTTATTTTGCCTGTAGGGCTGGGTGTTTTTCAGCTCAGCAGTCATCAAAGAAGGCAGTAAACTTCCCCTGCCAAAAAACAGGCAGCCTGTGGTGAGCCAGGTTCTGTAGGAGAGTCTCATGTCACCAGCACCTCCAGCAAAGAGCACGTGCACAGCACTGGGAGTGTAAAAAATCAACCAGGACTGAAGCTTAGCAAGGCAAACAAGATGTCCCTCCAACAGGACGCAGCCCCTGTGTGGCAGGGGTGTGGAGAGGTGTCTGTGGAGCCACCTGCTCACAGGATGCCTCCAGCACCTGTCCCCTGTGGCTTCCTGTGGTTCAGCTGGGCAGCAGGGAAAGGCACTGAGGGACAGATTGGAAGGGGATGGGGGGATTTTTGCAGCCATGGGACCAGGCATCCCGTATCACCCCCAGGGTTTGCAGGAAGGCTCAGTGTTGCCTATTTTTCTCCCCATCAGCCTGGGGTGCAGGTGGGTGGCAGAGCTGTGTGCATGCAGAGCACGTGGATCACAGGGGCAGAGGTACTGTATGAGGGTGATAGAGTCTGGCTCTCTCCTCTCTCAGCACTGTGGGCATGAGCTTTGCAGAAAAGTTTTTTTAAGTGCAGGAACAACATCCAGAGGAATTTTGCTGGGACGCCCTGGGATCCTCTGGTTCCCCAAGACCAATATGGGGAACAATTTGGAGCTTCGAAGCAGCAAATGTAGAAACACTTTCTCAGACTTGAGGGAGAGGCCTCATTGGAAACTACCATCCTAGCATGGGAGAAAGCCCGTGGTAAGGATTCAGTGCTGTCCTGTTAACCCTGAGCTGAACTGCCAGACTGAACATTGCTTTCCCTTTCACATCCCTGCATTAAGGCTGGTTTTCCCTCTCCACTGCCACACCAGCGATAGCATTACTGCAATTCCAGCTGCTTTCAGGGGCATCTAGAAGATGTTCTGGCTCATCCCACTTGGCACTGCTGTTGTGTCCATGCAGGGTCCTCATGGAACAATGGACCTACTGATGGATAACAGGTCTGAGCCAGTTTTGGATCTGCTTCCTCTGGGCACCAGACAAGCTCTCGACTGAGTACAATGTTCCCCAGACCCATTTTGTTTACTTTTTGTATGGAGCAGCCCATGGGCAAACCCCTAAAAACCAAAGCTTTTTCTTGCCCCGGGGCTACAAACAGCTTTACCTCCCAAGTGCCCACTGGAAGTGTGCTGGAGCCAGCAAAGTGATCTGTCTCCCACTTTGGGAAGGCACATTGCAGCCCAGAGATCCTTAGACTCTCTTAAACTGCTTAGTCATGTCAACCTAAAATTTCTTTTTGCTTAAAAAGAGCAGGAAACATTAGACCAAGAGTGGAAAGTGGTTCACAGCCAGCCTGGTCACCCCAAGCCTTCAGGAGCTGCTGGGACACCATTCTGGAGAGATCACCTCTGTGGGCCAAAGGATACAGAAGGATCCACCTGTCATGGACAGGATCTCCATTAACACAGGCTGGGAAAACATACTCAGTGGGGAAATTGAGGCAGCCTGGTACTCAGGCTGGTTTGTTAATTGTCTGAACTCTCTGAGGAGGCCATATTCTCTCCTGACACCTGACAGATTACACCTTTGTCCTTTGTCCTAAACATGGTCCTAAAACACACATGGAGCCTACTAAGTATAAACTTCTGCATGACTTGCTACTAGGATTTAATATTGACTGCCATGAGATATCACCACATTTTATAGGCTTACCTGAATGCAGACCATGGACATGGTTCTCAGTAATTTATAAAAGGGAGAAAACAGCTGCCACAGCACTAGCAAGTGCTGTAGCTTTCTTGCTGCTCGGATAGCTCAGGCCATGGGAAATGCAAACTCCTAACTCCTGCATCAGCTCCCATCTCATATGCAGGCTGCAAATTTGGTGCTTTCCTCTTCAAGATAACTACAGACTGCTATCTGTAAAAAAAAAGTACTTTGCTGCAGCTGCCTCTTTCACTAAGCACATGAAATTTTCAATGTCCATGGGGATCATCTGTGAAACTGGGTAACAAAGGAGAGCATGTAATTGCCTTTAGACAGAAGAAGCGTGCATGGCAATTCTGGGTGGGAAAAGATTATGAGCAGAGACTGTGTTTCTGTCCATTACACTTGTCTCAATGCAGTAACAAAGACACCCATCCAATACATTTTAATAAATTATTTGTAGAACAATTGCCACACAGAAGAGAAGCCTCAGTGTTTCCTTCAAATTGCACTCTGAAATATTGCTGCATTAAAAATAAGGAAAATTCCCAGGTTATTAAAGCCACTAGTAAACTAATCACCAGTTGCACAGCTGAAGAGGAGCATGTTAGGAAACCCAGAGGAAATAGGCAACTTCGTCCAGATCAACGGGATAGTCGGTGAGCAGCACCGGGGTCTTCTCAAACAGCTCCCCCTTGTAGCTGCGCCACTTGCCCGCTGGCAGGTAGACATCGCGCTCCTGCTTGCCCATCTCCAGCACAGGAGCCACCATCAGGGTGTCCCCAATGAGGAACTGGGAGTCGATGCGGTGAGTGGCCTCGTCGCGGGGCGAGATCCACCAGATGGGACGGATGATGGGGTCGCCCGTGTCGGTGACCTCCCCCGCCAGCTCCAGCAGCAGCGGGGCCACCAGGGACTCGTGGAGCTGCGTGAACTTCTGGGCGATCTCCACCACCTCCTTGTCATAGAGCCAGGGTGGGATGGAGAACTGCATGGAGGGCATGAAGGCCGACAGCTCCAGCCAGCGCACGTACAGCTCCCGGTTGGGGATCTCAGCCGCCCCCTCCGTCTTGTTGGGGAGGAAGTTTCCTCCAATCATATCTGGCAGTACAAAGGGGTAGCCCAGCATGCTGATGGTGAGGACAGTGGGGATGAGGGACTTGAGGCCGAGCTCGTAGCCCCAGACAGAGTCGCGGTCAATGATGCGGAAGAAGCAGGAGATGTTCTGTGACTGGTAGCCCACGCGCACCTCGGCCAGCTCATAGAAGGGGATGGCCATCTCCGTGTAGCGCCGGGACCAGATGCTGGGGTCGGACAGCGGGCGGAAGGTGCTGAACTGCTTGGGCAGGTAGCTGGTCTCGCCCGCGTCAAACTTGAAGGACGAGATGCCGTACTTGTGCCGCAGCTGGCGCAGGTGGCTCTGGAACCAGTCACGGGCTGCTGGGTTGGTGAAGTCCAGGATGGCCCCAATGCCGTTCCACCACTCCACCATGGCCGGCAGCCGCCCCGAGGGCTCCTTGATGAACAGCTGACGCTCAATCCCCACACCAAAATTGGAGGAATTGTAGTTTATGAAAGGATGAGTCCACAGAGTGACCTTAAAGCCATCTTCTCTCAGCTTTGCAAACATCTCTGTTACGTTGGGGAACTTGACAGGGTCAAAGTCAAAATCTCCATAGGCCTGGGTGTACATGTCATCAATTTCTATGTGGCTGCAGTTAAAATGGTATTTCTTGATCTTTTCAGCAAACCGCAAGAGTTTATCCTGGTCGATATCATTCTTGTAGAGGGCCCATGTGGACCATATGGGGTACCGGAAGGCGTTCTCAGCAGGGATCTTGGAGGGCTTGTTGAAGTACCTGCGCACCATGTACTTGTGGATGGAGGTGATGTCGGAGCCCACGCAGACGCGGTAGCTGAGCTCGGGGAAGGGCTGCTGGCCTGGTGGGGGCTTGTAGGGCGAGTCCTTGTAGCGGGCCTGGAAGAAGAGGGCGCGCTCGGTGGCGTTGAAGCCCAGGTGGAAGGGCACGGAGTCGTTGATCTTGATGGCCGCCGCCTTGGAGGAGAGCCAGTAGCGCTCGAGGATGCCGCCAAAGCTGTCGCGGAAGGAGTAGACGTCGCTGGTCACGTAGGGCACGGGCTCCTGGTAGCCGGCCAGGCGGATGGGCCAGTGCTGGATGCTCATCTCCGAGCCCCCGTACCAGTGGGCGTCCTCCCAGAACATGGTGTGCTCCACGGCCGGGCCGGCCGCCAGCTCCTCCCAGCGCACGCGGTAGCACATCACCGTGTCCTTGGGCTTCACCGTCTGGATGAAGAAGTTGAGCGGGCCCCGGCTCGAGCGCGAGCAGCTCAGGATCTCGCCCTCCTTGGAGCACGACTCCAGGTCCAGGCTGCCCGAGCGGAAGGCCAGCCGGAACACCACCTCGCCGTGCTGGTTGCGGATGACAAAGCCGTCCGCCCGCAGGTCCATCAGCTCCGTCTTGAGCCGCTCCGCCTTCCTCAGGGACACCGTGTAGTAGCACCAGGCCACCACCGCTGCAATGAACAGGATGAGGCCCAGCAGGATGGCACCCAGCATCGGCCTCAGCTCCTTGGAGGGCTTCACTGGTGCTACAATGTCAGTCAAGTGCCCTTCTTTGGCACCCTCCTTTGGAAAGTTTCCATGTTTTCCCGAGCGGTGGGTAATCCGAGTGTCCATTATCCCTTTGCAGCCTCAACACCTGGTTAGCAACTTTGCTGCTGAATTCTTTTACTCCAGCTGGTGAAGAGAAAATCCAAGATGCTGCATGAAGCTTTGTCACAATGTCCTTTTCAAAGCTTGTCTGCTCACACCTGCAATGGTTTTTCATAAAACCAAGAGTCATAAACACCAAAACAAGCCAATTAAATCTTGCTGAAGGCTGCAGCTCCTCTGCTCCATCCGCAGCCCAGCCTCCCTGCCCTCTGTCTCTGGCTCACTTCGCTCTGCAGTGGCAGCCTGCTCACTGGCAGCTGTGTTGAGCTTTTTTGGAGCATGTCTGTGCCAGGATTCCTATGACCCTCTCTTGGCTGCAGCCTTGCTCTGTCCCACAGAGCAAGGATGAAGGGATAAAAGTCAGACTAGAGCCTGGAGGAGAATGGGGCCCGGGCAAGGGGCTGCTGCCTGAGCATACAAACTGGACATCACAGGCTGATCTGTGTTTACATTAATTATGAGCCCTGCTGGATTTCCTCTCCTGCCCACAACCTCCCTGCATTAAACAAAGGCAGAGAAATGCTGCGCTGAAGTTTCCAGCCCCCACCTGCTGCTCCCCACCACACTCCCAGGGATGCAGCTGGCAACAGATGTTTTATCTCCCTATGCACTTTGCTCCTTCCTGAACTGCATGGGGATGTGGGGGTGTGTTTGTGGGGATGTGTTTTTCTTTCCTTTCAACTGCCTGCCCTGCTACCTATTCCAAAGCCATCACCCCAGGAAAGCCCCTCTGGCCCTTGCAGGGGGAAAAGGGAATCTTCCACTACATCTCTGTCTCTGTATTTTTATTATCATTCAGTTCTCCTAATTTATTACCACTCGTTAGCTGCTGGGCATATGCCAGGCAAGATGCTACACTGCAGTGGAGCTGGAAGATGTTTTGGTTCACAGTATAAGGATAGGTGTATTAAATTGAAGTTGTTGCAAGACCAGGACTACATCAAAACCTTGTTTTGCTGAGAAATGCACAGAAGGTGACGTGTTCCAGCTGCATCAAGCATCACCAAGCCAGCTAATGCAGCACAGCTGAGTATCTACTGCCAACAAAAACACAGGCAGGAGAAACTGAGGCTGGAGGCTTGAGGCAATGCATTCTGTGCAACCATGTTTGTGGCTCCCCTGGCCCCTTCCTGGGGTCTGTATGATCTGACAGGATGAAAACTTGCAGGAGCAGCCTATATGGAGAGAGGGAAAAGGAGCCAGCTTGCTCATCTGATCTGTGCCCAGCAATAAATGGCTGGGTGTATTTACCCGTGTCACTATGACATCGGCGTCTAAATATACAGAGATGATAAGGCACCCAGGGAGCCATTAAAAATGCCAGAGGTCAACACATTTTGGATCGATCACAGCAGATCCCAAACCACCCAAATTAACTGCCTGGTTAGTTTTTGAAGTGCATTCTTGGGATGAGAGAGACTTAGCTGAGAAAAAGAGCTGGAGTGGATAAAAGTCTTCTCAGGCAAACCCTGGCCAGGGCAGGAGGGTAAGAAAAGGAAGGTTATTGCTGCCCCAAAGAGATGGTGATCCAGGACATGGGTGGTTTTGGGGAGCAGGTTGGATTACACATGCTCAGGGCACTCTGCCAGCCCCAAAGGGCTCAGAGCTGGCAGCCTCCCAGTGCTGGCCTGGCTCCTGACACGGCTTTGCAGCTCCGGCCCGGGTGGTTTCCAGCGAAACCCTCGTGTTTTTGCAAAACAACATTTTCATTTTGAAGGTGTTATTGTGTGCTGGGTCAGTCCTCAGTTGCTGACTGAGGAGCTTTCTTCCTCTTCTTCCTTCCTCCTTTCACCGTCCCAGCAGCCTGGGGACAGGACTTCCCTTTAAGACAAGTTGCACCATTTTCCAGGGTGAAAAATTAAGAAATGGAAAGAGAAGGTTTTCTTCTTTCGTTTTTTCTTCTTTCTTTTTTTTTTTTTTTCCTTATATATTAAGCAACACATTAAAAACCCCAGAACACATGGACATCATGACTCAAAAATCTGTCGAAGAATAAAGGATGTGAGGGAAGTTTGCAAGCTTTCTATGCAGTGATTTGACTCCCAGAGAGTTGCTTTAAATCCCTTGATTTCCCCAGGAGCAGAAGATCAGGGGCAGAAAAATCATATACAAGCAAGCTGGAATTCCTGAGCCAAGCCGTCCTGTCTCCAGGGATTTTTGGGTTTTCCTCACTCCTATGATGTTGTGGGATGCCATATATATACCCCAGCCCTTCCCCTCACAGAGAAGAGGAGAGATGTGAGTGGTCCGTGGAGACAGCAGGCACTGGTACTTCTGGAGGCAGCAGAGGATGAAATTGGGATTCCTAGCATAGATTCCACCAGGGTAGAAGAGCTTCTGAAGCTGCACTCCCATCCTTTAAAGCTTATGTCTCCAGAAAGCATTAAACATCTGCTGGCCTAGCTGTCAGCCTGAGTGATGCCCAGGGGTGATGAGAAGGACTTTTGCTAAGGGATGCACAGAAGTGATCCGGAGCCCAGACCCAGCCCTATCCTTGCTCCATCCATGGGTTTATGGCATCACAGAGACCCTTGTCTGGGAATACTTAACTGGTCCTTGCAGAGCCTCTGTGCTCTGGTGAGTGCTTTGTTAACCCCCCCCAAGAGTGCAACCCAAGGCAGGTTGTGCTGAATTCTCCCACAGTGCCCTGGAAGCCAGATGTACCCTGGACACCAGCACTGCTGTGTTATATTTGGGCTGCTTTATCAGGTGCTAATCAGGTATGGATCTGGGCCTGTCTGTCGCCCAGGCTGAAAGAAGCCAGGATTCCTCACCCCAAGGATCTTAGCAGCACTTAGCATGCACAGATTAAACATTGACATAGCTGTGATAAGCCAAAAATGAGCCAGGACTTTAGACCCTCTTATAGCTGAACGGGAGCTTCAAGGGTTTCAAGTGACGAAACACAAATCAGCCAGCTCAAAGGGCAACTACACCCCTAAACCCCTTATGCACCTACCCTCAGAGTCTCCTTCCCCCAGACCAAATTTATCCCTAGAACCTCCCCCAGTCTCCTGGTACTTGTGTCACGAAGTTTGTCAGGCCTCTATTCAGGAATCACAGCTATGTGATTCCTGAATCCTCAGATTATCAGCATTCTAAAACTCTGAGGCTGCCTCAGTTGCTGCTAAGAGCACCAAGGTCAAGATTTTGATCCCTGGATGGGCCACTCACTTAAGAATTGGACTAAAGGATGATCCCTGAGAGTCACCTCCAACTCAGAATATTCTGTGATTCTGCATATGTTTACCTTCCTGGTGGTTCAGGGAGAGCATCAATCTTTAAAGAACCCATCAGGAAACAATTCTTCCTTTAAACAGAATGGCAGTTTTCTATATTGAAGTTCCCTTTATAGGTTATCAAACACTTAGTCACTATCAGGTGCTTTTAGCGAGATTATACAACATGTCCTAGCAGAAAGACCCATAGGTAGCTAAACATAATAAGCCATAAACAAACTACTGCCCTGTCAAATGCTGCAAGAACTGATTAATCATTTACCAAGCCCTTTTAGACTGTTTAAAATGGACCTTTTTAGCAGAAAAGTCATGCAAAGTGGAAAGCAGTTCCCATTAGCTCTCATTTCCTGCAGCAGCTTGACAAATATGGGTGGTGTATGGGGGATTTATTGACAATAAAGGGACTCAGGGGAGGTTTGCTCACCATTTTTTCCTGTGCATATAGATGGTGTGAGGAAAGAGGCATCTGCTGCCTCTGCAGCTGAGGAGGGAGAGCCAAGGTTATTGCATGAGCTGCCACAGATTAGCTGCAAGCCCGACAAGGCTTAACACAAGGTGGAAGTGGCTGGGGGGTGGCTGCATAGGGTAAAGTGACATTGCTCTGCAGTCCATGTGGTGCAGGTAGGGACAACAAAATCTCTGCCAGCAGCACACGGTGCTTACAGAACACCTGCAGCAGCAGGAGCAGGTGGAGAGAAAGGACACAGTCAGAGCCTGTCCCTCAGAGTGGTGCAGGATCCTGCTCCACCTGCAAATACACTCATTTGTGTCCTGGAGCAGGGAGGATACCAGCCCTAATGCTGAGTGCACCCCTCACCCTAGGTCTGGGCTTTTAGAAGTGCCCAATAGCTCCAGGGATGGATGGGATGACTGTCCTCACTGCTTCAACCCTTGGCCTCTGAGGATCTCACCCAGCACCTTGGGCTGGAGCAGCAGTTTGGTTCATATTAACCCCATGCCAGCCACAGAGCCCAACCAGCTGGGAGGCCTTTGGCTGTACCCTGCACATGGAGAGACCTTCACCAGCTCACACCACCAGACAACTCTGAGCAGGCCTATTTCTGGAAGCCATCCTGATTTTGGGGTCTCTGCCCTGCTCCCCATGGTTCCTGATGCCTGGGGGGTTTTTGTCTCACCTCAGCATGAAGGTGGCTGCACAGACATTGCTGGTTTCTGCCTGTACAGAGTGCTGCTGCAAAGCTGATTACCCTGTGCAAGCCTGACAGTGTCATAAACCCCCTGGAACCTCGCAAAGCCAGCTCAGATCTGGAGCAGTAATATTACCTGAGGTTTTTCCTAATCCAGAGGATTCCAGTCCCTCAGTACTGGGAAAAAAAGGTAGAGTTTACTGCACAGGTCTTTCATTCCTAATTGCTATAGGAACAGGATCTGGAAGATCCATTCCTGTCTTCTTGTTCAAACTCCTCCTCTGGAGCTGGCAGAAAAAAAGCCTTGCAAAATCAACTTTTTTCCCTGTTTCAGGTCTCTCTCTGACTCCTCAAGATGCACACAGTGTCCTTGCACTGCTCCAAGCTGCCGGTAGTGGCCACAGCATCCCACTGCAGCCTGGGAGCTGCTCTGCCCATATCCTTGGGAAGGAGCTCCATCTGCCGAGCCAGTGACCCAGGCTGAAACCCAGGGACCATTGCCAGACCTGTCCCAGGCTGTGGGGTGACTGGTCATCAGGCATCCCCTGGGTACACCGAGCTCGTCAGACCCTATTTACCAGGATCAATGCTTGTGAGGAGCTCCAAGGGGATTTTGAGGTGCTTTCCCCTCAAACAAACCAGAGAAGGAGGGGTTAGCAAAGCACAGGTGAGGGCAGAAAAGGTCCTTGTGTGCCACAGCTGCAACCATGTGAGCAGTCTGGGGGACACTGGAAATACAGGAAAATGGGGGAAAAAAAGGGTGCTGTCATCTCAGTCTTCTTTGAATGAAGTCAGAAGGCTGAGCTCATGCCAGGTGAAGGAATGAGCCAGGTACTCACCTGGGGCCCAGATGGGCTTTCTCCCACTTAGGGACAAAGGCTCCCACCCAGGCTCAGCTGGCAGCTCCTCTGAGAGACAAAGCTCCTGGGAGCTGCCTGCAATAGAAAAGAGATAAAGAGGCTCAATTCTTGAAGGTTTTTCTTGGAGGGGAACTAATCTTGCTTGCTATTTTCTTGTGACAATGAGTCAGACCTGCCATGAGGGCAGGACAACGTGGGTCCTTGAGGGATGCTTCAGGTTCTGCATGGGTTAAGCCAAGTGCCTGCCAGGGTGAGGGGTCCTGGGCAATGCAGCTCCTGCCTGCACCTGTGGGACTTCTTGTGGCACTTATGCACCCACAGTGGGAGATGAGGCTCTCAGACAGGCTGAGTGCATCTGCTCTGGGCTCCCCACAGACTCAGTCTGCTGCTCACAGTCGGTTTTACTTTATCCCAGACCAGCTCCACTTCCCAGCCATGGGAGTATTTTGGCATGTAAAAATTTCTTTTTTCTCCTGCATTCCTTCTTGGAGATACAGGATCTTTACTCTAGTTATTTTCCTAAACATCTGATGCCATTTGATCTCTATGATCAAAGGTTCCAATGCAGGGAAAACCTGCCAAAGGCCAGAGAGCTGAAAAGAAAGCCAATGAGCATCTCCACCTTGCCCAAAGTATGTTACCTTTGAAGAGTGGAAGATTTCACCTCTAAAATACTGAAAAAACTCCCCAGAACCCCAGTGCTCCTCACTCCGTATTCACACAGATACAGAGTGAATTTTGCCATCTCTTTCCTGGGATAACCCTACAGGTAAAGAATTGAGCTGAGATTTTAAGCCTCTTCCTGATGTCTCCAGTGTCAAAAAACACTGTTCAGGCTACAAGGCTGGGGTGAAAGTGTAACAGGCTGGGCAGTCCCTGAGCACCCCACAGGTTCAGAGCTAGCAAAAATATTTGTCTCCACTACCTCTGCCAGCTGTTGTGTGCTGGAAAGCAATGCCTGTCCCACTCCAGACAAGGCTGCAGTTGGTGTGTGGTGAGTGAGTGACCCCTGTGCATGAAGGTGTGGTGGCCAGCACCACACCACAATCTGGAGATTAAGTTTCACTTGATCATTACTTCACTCTGATTAAATTCACCATGAGCTGCAACATGATGAGAAAAAACAATGCACCCATCAAACTGACCATGGAGACAAGAACAAGGCTCCTCCATGGGACTTGGGCTGGCAAGGACTAACTGATGTGGGAATTACGTGACCGAAGGTCAGCGATTACAGGACTCTCCTGCTCCACATGGGAGAGGCCACAGCTGGAAAATAGCTTGCTCTCTCCTAGGGACATCCCAGGAAAAGCCGTGAAAACAATTTGAAGAAAGCCTCTGCATGTGTGAGGCTAGGCCATTCCCTAAGAAAGCCAATGTAGGGGGGAAGAATGGACTCTAAGGCTACAGAGCAATTTTATATGCAAGTACTTTCTTGCACATATAAGAATCCAGGCCAAAGTGGTGTCTTGAAACCCTAAAAATCTCAGTGGCTAATGTTCAACTGATTCTTTTTTGGTTTGTGCTGATAGGTTGCTCTTGGACTGACCACTCTTCTCCAGGGCCTAAATATGGCACTGGTTTCTGGTGTGGGCTCTCCTCAGTCTGGTGCCAAGGAAATGCAGTGAAGAGTGTTTGCATTTTCAGTCCCAGTCAAGTAGAGGAGAATTTACATCTGCATTTTTTAAATTAAATTGCCTATAATTTATCACAATTTCACCTGTTCCCGTGGGGGAAAAACCCACAGTAATCACAAAGAAACCAGCTGGTATTTTTCTTATGCACAGTGCTACAGTCAGACAAGACCAACCTCACCACAGCAAGAATTTACCCCAGCCTTCCCCTTTGTTTGGTTGTAGAATATCCTTTACTATATCCACATCTTATTTGAAGCCAGGTTACCCCTCTGATAGTGGGAAAGCTGGGAGCCATCCTCCCAGGGCTGCACAAAGAGGGAGCTGCACCATTGCAAGGCCCTGACCTGAGACCATGCCCTTGCATGGACCCCAGTACTGCACTGCTTTCATTTGACAGCTTGGCCACTAAAGGAAGCAACTCCCAGCCCTCCAGCTGACTCCTGGTCTCATGGTCATAGCTGGGAGGTGTGACATTGACACCATTTAGGACTGGACCCCAAAAGTGAAAGTGAAGCCACCATTTTTTAAGTGTCTTTGTGCAAAAGGCTTAATGGTTTATTAAAGTGAGAATGACCTCAGCACACATATGAGACAGACAATAGCTGAGAGGATGTGGCTGAATGGGAACATCTTGCTAGCAAAATTGTAACTCTCACTTGCCCTGCCACTGTTCACCTGTCAGCCTTTGCTGCTTCTCCTTTGGAAGGGATGTGAGGTTTCTTCCCTATGCAGAGCCCAAAGTGATGCATGAAAAGTCAAATTCAACCCAAGCAACCCTCAGGATGATGATCGGGGGTAAACCCAGAGCAGGAGCCTGCTCCCCCATCCAGGAGCTCAACTCCCCCTTCCATCACTCTCTGGCTCCAGGACAGCCACAGCTGGTTTGTGAGGCTTTATCTCTGCCATGAGCTATAACTCTGCCTAAAATCCTCTTGGCAGGAACCATTCTCTCTAAAGAGAGAACCACCCTGTGACAGCAGGGCCAAGTGCAGGGTTTCAGCAGACACATCCCACGCCCCTCCGAGCACTCCTGCTGAACTTTGCTTTTTTTTGCCAGGCCAGCCCTGCATCCCCCTCTGCTCCCAGCCCTGGCAAAGGCAGGGCCAGCCTGCTTGGCACGCATCTGTCACTGCTGGGAGCAATCCCTGCTGCTAGGCAGCCGAGCCTGGCAGCCGCGAGCATCCCGGTCCAGCGTCCCCCCCATCCTGGCTCGCCGTCATATGATTTCTCCCAAGGGACAACCGCTGAGCAGGACTGTGTCTCCGAGCTGATCCTTTGCTGATAAGCCAGCTGCCAAGCCTCCACTGCTGAGACAAAAGAGTTTTTCTCTTCCCAGCAGGGCTTTTCTGCTGTGAATGACAGAGAAAGGGGTAAAAGTGAGCTGCCTGGCACTTCTCGTGGGCAAGAGGCTTTGGGGGCTCCTTGTCCCCTGCTGTGCCGGCAGATCATGGAGCTTTTCAGGCTGAGCCTGGGCTGCATTTGCCTCCTTCCCTGGCTTGAGGGTAAGTTTCTCCTCTTTTGGGGTAGCTGTAAACCGGGAAGATAACAGCCTCCTGGGTTTTAACCTGCTTTCCTGCTGAACTGTTGCTTGGGCTGCAAAGCTCAAGAACCCACCAGCTGTAGAACAAGTGCCAACAGGCACATTTCAGGGCAGCATTTAAATGGGATTAAACACAGGGGTACAGAAGAGTGAGGGACAGACTGGCAAGGTGCTGGGATGGCTGGGCCAGGGACACTGTGGCATCATGCCAGCAGCTTTTATAAAGTGCTTTTAAGCTGCTGAGAGTAGTGGATGAATAAATCTGCTCAGGGAGGGAGACAACCACTAAGTGACCTCCTAAGCACTAATATTCCTCCCGGTCCCAGCTGCTCCTTCCCAGAAGAAGTGAATGAGCTCAGAGCATGCTAGCAGCATGGGAGAGGGTAGTGGGAAGTGCAGAAGTATTAGTCCCGCTCCTGTGGTGGTTGGCTGGGAGCGGGATGTGCTGGGGAGCTGCAGAATCTGCATTGCTCACCTCCACGGAGCAAACTTGGTAGCAGCTCATGTTGATACTCAGCTGCTTTCTGGGGTTGCTCCAGTCCTGTATCCTGCCCATGCACAGAAGTATTCTGAATCCAAGCAGCCCTGGTTTGATGTGCATGGGTAGATGCAAAAAGCAGAAGTCCCTGCTGAGCATGATCCCAGAGATCTGGGGCAGTGCTACCCAGGAACAGTTTCCCAGGAGTGGTGCTACCGTGGTCTCACTAATCTCATCATGGACATCAGGAGGAACCAATTTTCTTTAAAAATGGGAAAACTCCCTGAGCTAATAAGCCTTTTTATTTTGCTGCTATGACTGAGACGTCAGGTTGAAAGCAACTCATTGATATAAATCACTGAAGTTCTTCAAGGCTCCTTCAGTCCCTAAAGCAGCAAGGAGAACAGCCCTGCAGTTTTACAGGTTACATGCTCAGAGCTGTTCAAAATCCCTCAACCAGAGGACCACAACTATTTGGGCTGCCCGGCAGGGATGTTTACTCTTTAAAGACAAACCTCAGACTGGCACCTCTGACCAGCTACTTTCCATTCCTTGCTGCACAAGTGAGTGTTCCCTGGGATGCTTTGAGAAGTTACCTTCTCAATTTGCTCTGCTGCTGGGTAATAGGAGAGGTTTGTGCTCCTACAGGTTTGACTTCTGCTCCATCTACTGCTGTTTTCTGCACCTCAAAAGTTGCCAATTAAAGTGAACTGAATCTCTCACTTTGTTAAGCCCCAGGCTGAGGCTATGTCCCTGTAGTGGTAAGGGGTGTTGATGCACATGCATCTTTTAAGTTAGAGGAGATTTGGTTAGGATCTGGAGATTATACCACGATGGCATGCAAAGAGAGCAGAACAGCCTTCAGGTTGCTGCTCTTCCTTTGCCTCTAAGGTAGGATTTTGTCTAGTGTTAGAATAAAGTGATTTTTTACTGCTGCCATACAACACAATCCACATGGTTTTGTTTTATTAGTAAAGTATGGAGGATCACAGGGTATTTAATTTCCTTTCTAGTGTAATGCTTTTGGTGCAAACATGATCAGCCACTGCATTTCAGCCAGACCAGTAATAAAACAATAAAACCACCACTGTTTTGCAGAAAGGAATTCATCTTCCCAATGCCTGGCAATGCCCAATGAAGCTCAAAGCACAGAGCACAAACATGTTCATGCTTGGGGCTGAAATTCCCCTGTGGCAGATTTTCCCCATCTCCTCCTGCCTGGAGCTCCTGAGTTTTAAGGCTGCTGGCAGGACAGAGATGCTTGCTCTTAACAGACCTCTGAGGGCTTGGTTTCCTGCTGAAAACTGGAAATCCTGGAATTTCCTAAGCTGGTCCTGACAGTTGTTCCTTTGGAAAGTACCTGCAAACAGAGAGGAGGCAAAAATTAGTTAGATGTCAGAAAAAAATTCTTCACGGAAAGAGTGATTGGGCAATGGAATGGGCTGCCCAGGAAGGTGGTGGAGCCACCATCCCTGGAGGTGTTTAGAAAAAGACTGGATGTGGCACCCAGTGCCATGGTTTAGTTGATAAGGAAGTGTTAGGTTAGGTCACAGGTTGGACTTGATGGTCTCAAAGGTCTTTTCCAACCTGGTTCACCCTGTGATTCTGTAAAAAGTTTTGTTAAAAAGCCAGACCTAATGATGACCCCATGAGGTGCACTGGGCAGTGGGAAGTCAGGCACCAGCAGGATCTGTGCCTACATGTACAGAAAGAAAACTGCTGAAATAAAACTGCATTTAACACTGACTCTGGACCCCCATGCACTGGGTGTTAGGCTGTGGTGTCTGTGTTTGGCATCTTGGCCTGATCCCATATCTTGGGAGCCACTCTCCTCTCCCTCAGATCCATGGTAATGCTTGCCCTGATCCCTGATGCCCTGACCTCAAAAGGCAGCCCTAAGCATTTTGCACTGAGGAGGCAGAAAGGCCAAGCTTGTACAATTCTTCTGCTCCCACATTGACTTTTCAGCCTCCAACTATTTTTCACTTGGGGGATTTCCTGTCTGTGATGCATTTAACTCTTCAGTAGCTACCAGACCTTCTCCCTTGGCTTGTGCAGGTTCTCCCCAGCAGCAGCAAACAATGCCTGGGTGGAGAAGTACGTCCTGCCCACTGCAAGCCTTCCCTTGGCACCCCTAGTCCCAACCAGGATCAGTCCTTGGCCAGTCAGCCCCTCTCCATCTCCTCCAGACCTCTCTGGATTTTGTAGACACCCATCATATCCCCACCCCAGGGACTGGTTTTCCCCACTTGCATCAGCTTTGTGGTGACTTCACCAACCTCCCCTGCTTCCTATAATTTATAGATTTTTTTTTTTCATTCAAAACCTTCCTCCTTTTCCTATGGCTGCTCTGGTCCTTTGGAGACCTTTGCTGAGCTACTTGGTCAAAAGTGGACCTTGCAGTGATGTGGAAAGATATGAAACCCTGTTGGTAAACCAAAATCAAGATATTCTTAAGAAAACAGCAGTGTTTGGGAAAAAAATATGGGCCAAGCCATCCCAAACTATTTGCAAATATCTTTGATCAAGACATCACAGGCAATGCTTAGAAACAGCAGAAACTTTCCCAGTCACACTGGGATTACTGGTAACCAAGGCTTTCTCAGTGGCATTACCTTAATTAGGAACGTTGCATGGATTTTGCCCCTAATCCTCCATGGAACAGCATGTCCCCAGGGTGGTCATGCTGCAGAAAAGCAGGGGCCTGTATTTGCTTGCTTTTCTATCTTGTAACCAGACAGAGTGTCAGTATCATAGGACAAATGAGCTGGCATCAAGAAGCCTTGCTAGAAATTGTTTATTTTGTTCCTAAAAATATGAAGAGGCCAAAGTGTTCAAGTATGAGCAGCCCAAAGCAGGCATCTACTTGAACTCTGTGGGTAAGGCTGGCATTTTCCAGAAACGCTAAATCCCATCCTCAGGGAGTACACTGGATGCTCTGGTTCCTCCAGGTTAACATTCTTTAAAATGCTAGAGCTCATGGCCTTATTTGTAGGACTACTGGGCAGCAGGACTTGGGATGTCATTTTGTCTCCTGAGTAAAGATTCTTGATGCCTGATGTGTGTCTCAAAGTAAACATCCTCCAGGTTTAGTTGTGGGGCACGAGCAATGGCTGCTGGCAGCCACATGTAACTGCAATGTTTGCAGGTAACAAACATGGTGATTGTTTAGAGGGGAACATAAAACATCAGGCACTCCACAGAGAGCAAAACACGTATTTCCTGCTGGGTCAAACAGCAGCACTCTTCAAAGTGAAGTAGTGAAAATACCCAAAATTTTCAAATGGAGAGTCATTGCCAAGAAAGGAAAAGAAAATACAGCAAAGATTGTGGCATGCTTAATAATAAAACCTGTAATAAAACATATGAGAAAAATACCTGGATGAGCAGCCTAGAGAGAGAATACAAAAAACTGCCAGCAGAAATTTTCAAACATTATCTGAAGCAGGAAGTTGGTGGGGGTCAGGAGGTCAGTAAATGACTGGCACAAATGCAAGAAGGGTGACCAAAAGTAGGGCAGTGTAGAAAGGCTGAATGGATTACTGGCTGTAGTGCTCCCTTCAGACATGGTCAGGGAGGACGTGGCAGTCACTCCCTCTGCAGTTTGAAGGGTTATCAAACAGAATTGGGAACAGAGGAAGTTTAAGGAGGGGAAAAAAAAAAGGATAAATAAACTATGGCAAAGGACCAGCCCAAATATCTTTTGAGTTACAGAAAACTAAAGATGACATTAAAAAATGTTTAAGGAGTGTATTAAATTCTTATTTAATGCAATCTTGACACCAAAGGGCTGCATTGAAATAATGCCCTTCTTAAGAGGGATCTTTGCATAGCCTAGGGAGACAGGTCCTTAGGCTCCATTTCAGCATGGGCAAGTCAGTGGAAGAAAAGAAGAGTATTTACAGACAGATAAACATGAGCAAAGTCAATGCAGCTTTTGTAATGGGAATGCCTGACATCCATGATGGTATCAGTAAGAACATAAATGTGCTGAGCAGATCAAGGTCTTGTGCCAGTGTTTGCAAAAGGCTTTTGATAAGAATCTTCCACCAAGGCCCTTAAGAAACTACATTCTCATGGAGTAGGAGACAGACGTAGCCCACAGGCTGGAACAAAGACTGGAATAAGTTGACATGATCACAGCAGTGATAGTATCAGAAGGTGCTCAGAAAGATCAGAAGGGATCTGATCTTGCAGCTTCCTGTGGCAGCTTCCTGATGCCACAAAGTAATTAAGAATAATCAAAACTTAAGCTGACATTGTGAAACTGGAGAAGGAGCTCTGATACTGATGGAGCAACAAAATGATATTTTGCTTTGAACTTCAGAGCTGAAAAATGTAGTGGGCAAAACCATTTTACCCATAAATACCCATTGATACTCTCTGAGTTAGTTCATACAGAGCACTGGAATGGCTGCCCAGAGAGGCTGTGGAATCTCCCTGTCTGGAGATGTTCAAACCCCACGTGGATGTGATTCTGTGTCACCTGCTCCATGTGATCCTGTGTTGGCTGGATTTGACTGTTTGATCTCAGTGGTCCCTTCCAACCCCAACAAATCTGTGATTCTGTGATTTTTGGAAGGAGGTACTGGCATCTTGTTGTCTTGAGTGAGCTATTTACTTGTCTGATTCTTACCCTCTTCCTCTATTGGCAGATGTTAATGGCCCAGCGCTGCAGACAGGATCCTGGGCTCAGCAGTTTTATCTGACCCAGCACAGTTGTCATATTCCCCTGTTACATTCTAATGCTCGTCTCAAATTATTACTTTGGAAGTGGGTTTATCACAGTTAACCTGAAGCAAAGATGTGAGAATCTTGAATTCCACATCCTAGGGAAAAGTGGCGAGGGTGGGGTGGGGCTGGGGGGACTGTATTAATCAATTTCAATTTCCCAAAGTTTAAGGGAAATTACTTATGAGACATTTCTCCTGCCTTTAGAGGCTGGCAGAAACTCAAGTCCAAAATGCATTGAATGTCTTACCTCCACCCAGCCCTCAGTAAGGGTTAAAGAGAACAGGACTCACAAGTTGCCCACAAATAGCCCAGGAATTTAATTTCCATTTAGGCACATTGGCTTGGCAGGAATTGTCTGGATTGGTGGCTATCACAGGTCCATGCAAGTCAATATCCCAGCAGAGACACATTGATCAGACAATCCCAGAGCTGGTGGAGAAGCACTGTGGTTTCTGGCTCCTCTCCTCAGGCATTCAGGCTGAGCAAAAAGCCCTGAGCTGTTTCTGCTTTACACAGCCCCAAGGCATTATTAATCTAGCAGAACCCTAGAATTTCCTGAGACAAAAACATGAGAGCTCCTTTAAACTATTGTTTATACCATTGTTATTGTGTACCAGCTTCTGTTTATACTGTCACAAATCTCTTCAGGTACTGAGCCAAATACTTATATTGGCTCAGTATTGTTTTGGTTTGCTGTGGTGGTTTTTTCATTTGGGAGGGGAAACTCTGCAGAAATAGTTTAGATAAAAATCAGTGTTCTTGCCTAACATCACTTTTCTGTGTCCTCTTTATGCTTGCTCAGTACTATATGCCCATGGGGCTTTTATAATTCTGTCTCCTGGGGAAAAGAGAGAAAAAAAAGTCACTGTAAAATCTGGGAGTTGCAAGGTGTTGTTATTAAAAGATTTCTCAGAATGTCCAGAAATTTGAAACTTCTATTTCTCTCCATCTTAGGCATAAAATATACAGCAGAAAGTTCACCTGAAACACTGGTGGATGGTTTAGCACTTAACATTTTGCTCAGGATATTCACAGGCCACACCTGATGAAGTTATACTGAAAACAGTGGCAATCCTTCAGCTAATGTGATATTCATCCTAAATCCTCTGAGATGTTGGGACCTGTTGCTCTTAAAAGCAACAAGCAATTACAGAAATTGCTTCAAATTGTGTGTTTGTTGTGGGACCTGCAAAGTCTCCCTCTTACTAAAGGATTCTTACAAGTGGTACTTTTGTTCCTAAGGTGCACAGACCAATGTCAGGTGTGCTAAATCCAAGATAATTTCAATACTTACATGAGCTGCCTCAGCCAAATACTTACACATTTCTGGTGGGATATGGTTTTATCCCTGCACTGTTTTAATACCTCCAGAAGCCACTTAATAGAAAGTGTAGCCCAAGGTAGCCTCATTGGCCCCAGATGAACAGCACAAGGGGGATTTAAACTGCTCTTTTATGAGAAAGATTTTACCTGGATAGGGGCAAAAGATCCCTCAAACTAATTTGTTTGGAGGGAGGGAAGGATGGCTACCTAGTTAAAACAATTGAAGTACTGAATTAAATACATATATATATATATATACAGGCAGATATTTGATATAATCATTCAAGTTGGAAGGATGTTTTTCCTCATTAGTTACATAACTGCTATTTTCCTCTAGTGCTGCTCATGGCTATATGCACGCTCCTGCTTTTCAAAGAAATGTCATTCCAGGAAATTAGGAAGCTGTGGGAACAGTTTATCTGGGCATGCCCTTCCAGGAAAGGACTGGTGGGTTACCTTTTGCCTCCCCCAGGGTATTTACAAAGGGATGTGTTAGTGCACAGTACTGAACCCTGCTCTGATTGTACCGCAGTAGCAGAGGGACAAGGCTTCCTCATAAGGAACACCCGGCTGGAAAAGTGCATCCGTGCCTCCCAGGAGACCAACAGCATCAGCCTGGCCAGCTGCAAGGAGCAGTCCCAGCAGCAGAGGTGGGGCTGGGACCCTGACACGGGCACCATCGTCAGCCTGCACACGGGGGGCTGCCTGTCGGCACACAGGATGCGTCAGAACGCCCTGGTCAAGCTGGAGCCCTGCGGGGACTGGGAACGCCAGGCATGGCTCTGCAGCAGGAAGGGACACTTGACTCTGCAGAGCTTGGGCTTCCACCTTGGCACCAAGGAGGGAGGCCACAAGGTCTTTGTCTCGAGGGAGAAGGACAAGTTCAGCAGGTGGAAGACGCTGGCGGATGAAACCGTCTGTGCTGCTGCCCGGACAGCAGCTGGGAGGCCCAGCAAACCAACACAACAAGCTCTAGACACACAAGTGTGGATCTATGAAAGTAAGAGGAGGTAGATTTAGTGTGAGATAACATCTAACTTTCATGTCATCCAAGCCATCTAACACCAGGCTTGCACATGTCATTCTAACTCATGTTCACTTCGGCCCCACCTGGAGAAACACCAAATGGCTCCACTGGTCCCACTGGTTTCCAGTGGTGGCTGTACAGTGTTTTCCAGGAGCATGCAAAACCTTACATGATCAGGTCTCCAAAGCCCAGGTGCATTTCTGAGGACAGGCAAATATTTTGGTAAAATATTTCTGAATTGGTGCCCACAGCTAAGAATAGTGGAAATTGCTTTCCCAAGCACAAAACACCCAAGGAAGTCTCCCAAAGTCAGGCACTTTAGACTTCGAAAGAGCTTTTGGTATTTTGGAATGTCTCTTTTTGGTAAAACAACTGGAGGCAGCTGAAAACTTCTTTTAAACTTATACATATTATTGAGAAGCAGTTGTATCAGAAATTCTTGCTTCAGTTTCTGAAATTAAAGTTCTCTTCTGTCACACCCCAACAGTGCACCTTTCATTAATGAAATCTAGTTGTAACCTTCATTCAATGTTCTCATTAGCCTCAGTGAACCTTGCTGCTGGTGCCCAGTGAAGCCATAAAGACACTGGTGGACATAGTAAGTAGTGGGAGGGAGCTTAAGTGTTGCCCTCCCTTTGCATTAGGAAATTCCAGATGACATCAAAAATCATTAGAAATGGGGTTTATAGGGACCAATTATGGCCTTGGCCTTTGCTGAAGAGATTCCAAACTGCTTTCACCAGTATTCACTGGCCTTTGTCTTAGACTGGACACAGAAAGGGCAAAAACCCTGGTCTTGTCACAATTTTAGGAGTTTGACATAAGGCTACCAAACTCCAGGCATGATCATTTTACCAAGATGTGGCTGTGATCATTTGTTGTGTGCCCAGTGAAGCCCACTGCTAATCACTGATAGTTCATGGTCCAGTCTGTTTCCCACTTTCATTTAAGTCCTTTCTGCGGGTTTAATAATAAATGTGGTTTTTGGTACTTTTCTTGTAAAGTTGTGCACAGAACTGAGACCTGAAAATCACATTCCATTCCTCCTCTCCTCCTCCCCTCCCCTCCTTTCTCCCACTCCAGAGACCCAAAACCACCTGGTGTTTGTAATGATTTTTTATGTATTTGTCCACTCTGTAGGTGATGAAGTTCCCAACATTCCTCAGGGAAAATTATTTCCCTGAGAGGAGGCTATTCCTTACCTTAAGGTTGATGGACCCAATGAGATTTTGAGCTCTGTAGAAATGAGTAAAGAGAAAATGTGATGTATCTGCTTGGTGTAAGCAGATGGATTATAAATATAACCTTTTGACACAGAGACACTGTATCTAATTTGAAATAAAAAGAGATACATCAGCTGCTTTGGCTGTCATGTGTAGAGAAGGTGGCCTTTTTCCCCCTCAAGGTTTTTAATTAGCCAACTAGAAGGTCATCATGTAATTATCACAACAGTTACAAGTGTACTGTTTGTTTAACATTAAGTTAAATATGGACCACACAAATTAGATACCATAATAGGCTAGTTAAATATAGGCTAGGAAATGCGTGGAACATTTAAGATATGGGAAAAAGGCATGTGAAAAGAGCGTTTTCATTCCCCAAGGCAATGCTCCTGGCAGCCCAGGGCTGCCTTGGAGCCAGGATCCCTAAATAAGGCTGTGAGGGTAAACACAGAGCAGCTTTTGAATCAGGCTGTGCCACTCAGCGTGTCTCACACAAAGTCAAAATTTTCCTATCAATCCCATGGTTCAGTCTACTGTAGGGAACTTCTGACTACTCACTAACACCACCAAAATTCTATATATTTGTTCAGGCATTTCTTATCTAACTTCCACCTGAGCTCAACAGACAACTTATACTTTGGTGGATTATCTGCTCAGTAAATTACACCTGTGTAGCTGTGCTGTGGATGCTTATTCCACAGGATGGGATGGGGTCTAGATAGGCAGCAGGGAGCCCTGAAGTCACAGTGTTCTTGGTCTTGGCATGTGCATCATTGCAGCAGAGGGGTGAATTGCTGACACCAAACTTCACACAGCCTCCCCTCTAGCAGTAGGTGCTTGCCCACACACCCTACTCTGCAAAGGAAGGTATCGAGCCTTGCAGGAGGTATGGCCTACTTAAAACCCTTTGGATCCCAATTTTACATCTGCAGTGTTGTTAACAGCTATGAGTCTTCCACTTGCCTCTTCCTCACACATCATCCTTTAACAGCTGGTGTTGCACTCATACTGTTAAAACCCATGACCACATCTACCACCAGAAAACAGGCTCTGCTTTGATTGTTGATTCCATCTTGAGAGGTTCATTTCACCTTTAAAATCTGTGACAGCTGAAAGCCCCTGATGCACAGGAGGGGGTGATTGCTACTGCACCACATCCTTCTCACCCTGCAGGCCAGAGAACCAAACCAGCAGGGTTGGGCTCCTTTTCCTTGCTGGGCAATGAGCATATCCAGGTTCCTGTACAAAAAGTAAATGATAATCACACAGATCTTTGCTTTATTTCCTTCCAAGCTAAAACCATTGATTCATCGAAGATCGATGCTGTGGACAGAGAGTCTTCTGTGAGCTTGACTGACCCCCCTCTGGCTAACAAGTTCAACAGCACAGTGTCTCCAGCAAAGACCAAACAGGCACAGCTCCCAGCAAATGAGGGTGAGCACGTTTCTGAATGCATACATAAGAACAGCAGGAAGGAAAGTGTGGGCAGACTTTGAGGTTACTCAGCTATTTTCGGTGGTGGAAGAGTACCTGAGGATTTCTGAAGAACTTCCATGTGTACTACTGAATGCTTTCACCCAACATGCTGAGGAGTTTCCCTTGGAAAGCAAAGCAGTGATACAGGCTTAACCTGGAGGCACAGCCACCCACTGTTTTAGGAGCAAAAATTATCTGTCGTTGGGGAACACCGAGTGACAGTAAAGTTTCCTTTTCCTTTCTGGGTCCCATACAAAAGTGATTTTGTGGTTACAGTGAAGCCTCGTGAGAAATCTGGACCCCTGATCCAACTGGAAGCTGCTAATCAGAGTCTTTCTGCTTCTTCCACTAGACCCATCCCACAACCACTCCAAGAAACATGGAAATCGGGGGAAAAACACTGGGGCCAGGCTTGCAGGTAGGTTCAGGGATCAGCCAGAGGAGGAAGGGACCAGGCAGATGAAGGTTCGTCAGTGCCTCTCTCCTTCCCATTGTGACAGAGATACATTTCCCTGGGGTACTGCTGAGGATGCTCAGTAGGGAATGAGGGCACAAAATTACCTGTCAGAAAGACTCTTTTTAAATCTCCACAGGCCTGCGATAAAAAAAAAAATAGTAAAAACATGAAAGTCAGACAGCTGCTAGCACTACTGCTTTATCCCAGCCCTTCTTCTTTTGTATCAGAAAGATGCAGAGTGGAGAAGGATGAGATATTCCTGTCTTCATAGCAAGAAAGAAAAACTTTTGTGGCCACTTTCAATAGAAGGATGCTATGCAGTGTAAAAACAGCTCTAAGACATTGATCTTGTAGACAGTGCACTTTTCCTGTTATCTGGCATTTTCCAGGGACATTACAGGCAATTCTTTGTGGTAGTTGTAGCTATTGCTAGGAACAGTTTGCATAAGTACAGCAAACTAGTGATGCTTTCTCTGATACCCTTTCAGGCACGAACTGGAAGACAGCCATGCTGGTCCTCAGCCCCCTGGCTTTCATACTGGGATTAATAATACTGACACTCAATGTTCACTACAACAAGTAAGTGAGAGTCAGGTTCATTGGCTTTGCCATGAATAGCATCTTAAAGAAAATCTCCAACGTCTCAAAACAAAAGTCTTGGTCTTGGCACCCTTCCCCATTCCACAACTGATGTCACTGGCTCTCAGCAGATGGCTCTGGTCACCAATGTGTCACCCTTGGGGATTTCTCCTCTCTGCCACCCAGTTTATCCATTCCACTCACTGACCCACCCAAATGCAGCCACTACTGTTGGCTCCTCCTCCCCTACACGTCTCGTGCCATCCCTGAAGGAAGTGCCATTACAGTTGCTGACATGGAGAAGCAACCAAGTGACAGACAGGTGCAGTTACTCTCTTCTCTCTTCACTTAGGAAGAAGAAAATCCTCTCTGCTCTGAAGAGCTCTCCAGCCCACAGCAGCAGAGTTGATTTACGGGAGCCGACCCCGCTGCGAAGAGGGGTCCACCCCCAGCCGTACCTGCCACCATCCCGCTCCCCTTCCCTGAGGCGGGGAGAGATCCTCATCGAGTGGAAAGATGGGACTGTCACTCCTCTTTTTGACAACGTCAATTACCAAGTGGACTAGCTCCAGAATGACAGGTCTTTTGTTCCCTCCCGTGTCACTGCTCCCACCAGGAAAGCTGCCACCACAGCTATCTCCTCCCTGCCCTTGCTGTTTTGACAGGAAGCACAGTTTGGGGTTTTTTTCTAAACACTTGAGTACAATCCTCTTGCACAGGACAAGGGCTGAAGTAAGCAGAGTAGATTGTTTGGTTTGTATAGGCACATGCTGCTTAGCGATTTCAGAACTGCCTTAACCCACAAGAAACCCCAGGTTTCCCTAAAGAAGCTGGGACTTCTGCCAGATGCAACTGCCCATTGAATCAAAATTAGAGTTGCTGAGCATATGAAAAAGTGAATCTTTGAAGACAATGCAAAAGGTAAAAAGCAAAAGTCCTGATGATCCTTAAATTCTTTTTAAGATAAAACTAGCTGCCAAGAGACACAGAAGGCCATCAGTTACATTGTCAGTGTGAGAATGTAATTAATAAGCACTGCCTTCTATAAAATCTCTTCCATGTATCTGCCAAAATATTCATTCCCACTAAGTTGTCAGTTAAGTAACAGCATTAAAAGGTAGCACTCCACTGTCCTTTCTGCATCACTGCAAGAGCCCTGCTGAGAGAGCATGTGTCTCTCAGAACTCTTCCATATTTAAGATGTACTAAACCTTATTATAACACACATCCTCTTTTATTATATAGACTGGCAAGAAATGTCGGTCATGCTTGTTGGGGATATTGCATATAGAGCCACTTTGTTCCAGCTTCAGTCTCTGATTTCCTATAATCATATAGAATAGACAATGAATAGATACACTGCTCCACCAGAGCAGTAATGCAGTTCTTTTTCTTTTAGATAGGAGTAAGACATTGTTTTCAGCCTTTACACTTCTTGTTTAAGCAAAATTACCTGCAACTATCACACTCAATCCTGATCTTTTCTCAGTGAAATCTGTAATGTCTTAGTGCTTTCCTAATATTCATGAATGTATGCTTTCTTTCTCTCTGATTCTGAGATGATGTAAGCATGGCTATAAGTCAAGAGTTATGTGGAGAAAGAAACAATAACACCAGGAAATTACAAGTATGAGCTGTGTCAGTGCATTTGTTCAGTAGAGCAAGGGAAACAGTATCCTCACATCTCTTACTTGAGCAACGCCTTTCACTTGACCTAAATTAAGCTGTTCTGCTATTTCAGTGTAGGTTAGATTTCTCTTGAGTTTGGTTTTATTTAACCTACAGCAGAAGTAAGGTCTCTCCAGGGAATTTAAAATCTCTGGGGTTTTTTAATCATCTTAAAATCTCTGGTTGTTTGTTTTTGAGGGTTTTTTTTTATTATTTTTCTTTTTAAATGGTAAAAAGTTCACTGTCATAAGATATTATTATAACAAAAAACTTTAATGGTCTTAAAAAAAACCCAAAACAACCAAGCCCTATTGGTTTAGGGCATAAATATCATAGAGGTTGGAAATAAATATCTTTGCCAGGCAGATTATTCCATATTTATTTACTGGAGGGTTTCCCAGATGCTCCTTGGGAAAATATTTTACTATTAGACATAGGCAGAGGAAGAACTCTTTCTTCACCAGTGAGCAGCAAGAATCACAGTTAAATTCTGACTTTCCAACATTTCTACTTTAAATGAAACTCAAAGACTCTGGGATCAAAATATGTTTAAGAATCATTTTACTCACAAAATTTGTGGGAATACATTCTGTACGTAAATCACTTAAAATGCACACACAGTGCCTTACCCATTATCACAGTTACACCCCTTGGAATTTTTCCAAGGAGCACATCACCCGACAGTCCACAACACTGGTCACTCTCTGAAACCTTGACAGGCTTTGGGAGCACTATGTGAGCAGTGCCATTAAAAAGGAAATACTGGCTTGGAGCTGAGCTAATGTGTTTTCCAAAGCATCAAGTGCCCGCGTCCATTATTGCTGAACGGGCAGAACCGATGACTTGTTAATGACTCTCTAACTCCAGCTTAATATGCTAATCTTGCTCAAAACAGGAAGGCAGCAACACCATTGTTTACACAGCACTGATTAAATGGTACCTCAAACAATAATGAAAAACCAAGACTGAGGCTGCACAGGCTTTTAACTCTTCTCTCCCACTTTCACTGGTTGTTACACTCTCTGCCACCTCCTGAGTGGAACACTTCTGAGGAAGTGTTCATAATCAAAATAAAGCCTGATGTAATGTGGACGAGCACTGAAGTTTTTTATGTGTATAGATACATACATATTTACATATAAAAGCCTCCTTATAGTGCATCCCCTTTTTTGAAAATATAAATATATGCTATTTTAAATAACTCCACTGGAAGATAATGGGGTGACATGCAAGAGATTCTTGTCACACCAGTACCAACATTAGTAATGTCTGCTACCCCAAAAGATGAGTGGGTGCAGCTATAGAAGTACTGATAGTATGAAACAGACATAGATTGCACACAAGCTTGGATATCCTGTGCAAAAAGTGGATTAAATACCCTTTCCCAGCCCCCTGGAAAATCTATGGCTAAGGTGTCTGTTAAAGATCAAAAACTAAAAGAAAGAGGCAAAAGAACTTCAATTTACCACTTAAATACTGTACCTCAACCATTTACTAAGACTGTCTGGGTGGAAAATATTCTCACAACAGTACATTATGGATGTACATAAATTCATGATACAAAAAAAAAGACCTGAAATGATCTGACAAGTTATCACTGCATATCACTGGAAGAATTGGGAATAGAACTACTGCTTCCTCATTTGAAATTCAAGGTATGACTTCTGCAGTAAGCGTTTTGTTATTAAAAATACCCATATGCTCATTTTCTCAACTCTCTGGCTTTACATCAGCAAGTCAAGATGTATCAAGTGTTTGATTTTTCAAAAAGACCTGTGGTTGTTCAGCACTTCAAGGAAGAAAAAAAAAGGGAAAAAAAAAAGAAAAAGAAAAGGAGACAGAGACAGAGGAAGTCTTTTGTTAGCTCTGGGTTCAATTCAGACATCTCTGGCTTAGGGTTCAATCAGACTATGCTTTTTTGTGCTAGCTAGGAGAGACAAAAGCACATTCTCTTTAAAAGCTCCTTGTATCTTCACTAAATTTCTACAGATTAAAAACAAAAAAGGAAATCTACATTTCTGCAGCCATATAATTCTTCCTCCAGTTTAAAACATAAGAAGCACACCTGTCTCCTCAAGAAATCCCCTTATGCTTCACAAAACCACTTATTCTCTGGAGCACAGAAACTGATGCACTTCTTTCAGCATTGCTTGCATGTCCTCATATTCTGCAAATTTGCAGGCATCCTCCAGCTTCAGCCACTGGAAAGCTTGGTGCTCCTCTGACAGCTTGATTTCTGTGTTGCAGTCCTTCATTTCTGCCAGCCAGTACACGACGGTCTTGGGCTTGCCATGGACAGGGTAGTGCAGCTCCTTCTTGTAGCCCTCGATGAGGGTGAGCTGGCTGGCCTGCAGACCTGCCTCCTCCTGTGTTTCCCGGAAGGCTGTCTGCAGGTCATCCTCCCCAGGGTCCACGTGGCCTGCCAAGAGGGTGGAAAAGTAAATCTCTGGGAAGGAAACTCACGTTCTGCTTTAATCGGAAAACACTGGGAGGCAGAGATGAGAGCACATGGTAGCTGACACGGGATGAAATGGAAATTGGAGAAGAGAGATTGCTTTTCCAGATCTTATGTCTTGATTTGTCTTTGTCTTGTGGCTTTTAGGATCACTGTTTATCCCTCACCTCCTGAAACTTCCATCAGCCTCTCAGCATCAGAAGTCTTTTCTTCCCACTCCTCCCTTCCACTTCTGGAGTACCCTACACCCATAAAGCTCCACCTTGGATTATACTGAGGACTGAGTCCCTCATTTTTCCTTCATCCAGTTAGAGCAGAGACAGGTCATCTGAGAGTCTCAATCCTCTCTCAAACATGTTCTCTCACATAAGCTTAAGGCTCAATTCTGCAAAACTCTTACTTGGGCCAACAGTCCAGAAACAATGGGACCAGGTACAGATGTGTACCATTTAAAAGATGCATTTCATTTTTAGGCAGACAGGGATTTTTTTCTCTTCTATACTCCCCTCTGAAACAAGCAACAAGTCTAAGAGCCAGTCCTTTCAACAGCTGGGTAGTTCTCCTAGGACACACCATTTATTTCACATTGCTCAGAATGAGAGGTGCCACTACAAACAAAGGATAAATATAACACATCCCCAGCCATTTGTACTTTTGTTGAGAAATGTCAGATTTGGTTTTCTCATGAAAGCTACAGAATATAAATAGAACAAGCGAAGCAAGACCTCAAAAAAGCAACATAGCAGGAGCTGGAACATTTTGGGAGGTAAAAAAGTTTAAGCTCTGTTTGTCCCTGGTGTCACTCTATTTTCTATGTAGTTGGCTCCAAATAGCTATAATTTAATTGTAGATATGAATTGTTCCTCAGGTCTGAGATACTCAAAGTGCCCTTTTAGTACCACAACTGGGGTATATGGGAAGTTTGTTTTGCCTTTGCAACAGGTCCTACTCACTTCCCTGCCTGTGCATCAAAAGTGTGAACACCTCTTACAACAAGACATCACCTCAGATATAAAATGCACTTTTCTTTCAAGCAGTCACTGTGCAGAAAATAGCATCTGATGTCAACACCTGTTGATAACCTCAGGTCTAAGCTCAGTAAGTTGCCACATTTGTGCAGTACAGCCTACCTGCAGAGCAGGAAAAAGGACTGCAGGCAGCACCTCATACAACACAGCTTTCAGATCCTTTCAGATCCTCCCACCTGTTCTCACTGGTGCAGTTCTAATAGACTGAGAAGGAAAAAGAACTCTACATCCCCTTCCCATCAGCCTCAGCTAGTGCAAAGTCACAGTCCTAGGGGCAGAGATAAGGCTGATGAGGTTCATGTGAGGGGATCCAAGCAAGTCCAGTTTAATCCCGTAAGAGTTGCAGCAGCTTAGAGAACTTTTAAAATAACAAAGTACAGCTGTAGCAGTAAACTGCCTTTTGTGTGAGTTTGAGACACTATTACAACTTCTCCTTCTGGCTCCAGCCCCATGGAATCTGTGTAAACATCACATACACGTTACCACACTGCACCTCCCAGGGTTACCTTGGAAGACCCCTCCTATCACAGATATTATAAAATGGAATAGCTTCTCCTCAATAAATTCCCCCAAATCAATACCAAGCTTCAATTACAGGCCACCATCAGATTGTGGTTTTTGATCTCTAAAATCTGAAGTGGTGTGTTGAGGGAGGTGATTCTCCCCCTCTGCTCTGGTGTGACCCCACCTGCAAAGCTGCATCAATCTGGAGTCCTCAGCAAGGGAAGGACATTCACCTGCTGGATTGAGTTCAGAGGGAGCCATGAATACGATCAGGGAGTGGAGCACCTCTGGATGAGAGAGTTGGGGCTGCTCAGTCTGGAGAAGAGAAGGCTCTGGGGAGACCTCAGAGCCCCTTCCAGTGCCTAAAGGGTGGTGGTTTATGAGAAAATTTGGGACAGACTTTTGGAAAGGGCCTGGAATGACAAGAGAAGGGCTCCTGCTTTTTATCTAGGAGAGGGCAGATGCAGACTACAGACAAGGAAGACTTGTTTTCACTATGAGGGTGGTGAAATACTGGCACAAGTTTCCCAGAGAAGCAGTGAGTGCTTCATCCCTGGAAACATCCAGGTTGGATGGGACTCCAAGCAACTTGCTCTAGTTGAGGATGCTCCTGCCCACTGGTGGGGGCTTGGACTAGACAACCTTTAAGAGTCCCTCCCAACCTACACTATTAGGTGTGTGAGATGTATGCTTATGAGACAATTAGCTCCCTACCAAAACTCCTACAAGTAATTTAAATCACTTGTCCAGAATTACTGTGTTCCCAGGGAGCCTTCCACAAGGATTTCTTCTCACAACAATCAATCATGTCCCAGCAGATGTTTTTTTAGCTTTCCACTAGGCTGCAAACTCAATTCCCTTAGGCTCTTGGTGGAGTAGACAAAGGGGGAGGTTTGGAAAGTTTTGTTCTTTCCCTCTATAGGAGAGCCTAACTGACACTGTAAAAAGATTTTTTCCCTCCAATCTGCAAGTTCTTGTTTATAAACTGCTGCACCATGCTTTGAAGGTGACACATTTTACAAAATAGAAGCAAAAACTATTGGGGAAAAAAATCTCAGGTGGGAAAAAACAGCAAGAAGATCTCCAGGGAACCTGAAGTACCTTTGTGCTGCACTTTTCCTGGTACCAGGGCTGTGACTGTGTACTACCAAACACTGACTCTGTGACATGCCTTTATGGAGGAGGTGCTGCTCTGTCCTGGGACACAGGGCTTGTTTTCTCCTCTGAGGCCTCACTGATGACCAAGAATGGCTGGTAAGGTTAATTCTCATATCTGTCCCTCTCATCTCTATTGCATTAGGCAAGTGATCTTTATTAATGATCTCCTACATCTCCTAAGAAAGGTGTATTGAAGTGTTCAATTACAGATTTCAGTTTGCCTTCCTGCTGACTGTGACCACAGCCCTGCAGACTCTGACCACACATGGGTCAAACAATCCTTCACTGGCCACACTGCAGGTGCCTGACAAAGGGTGAGACCCAAGACAGGAAGGCAGAACATCCCCTCATTGCCTCACTTCAGTCGTGTGCACACCTTGCCAGAAACATCAGACACCTGAGGAGCTGGGCTGGGTGACATCCCTGCCCCAACCCAAATCAGTCATGCCCAACACTTGGTACAGCCACAACTATCAGGAGGTTTCAGCCTCAGAACTGCCCCCTCAGCTGTGCCAGGGGCACCATCACACAAACAGCACAGCCAGCAGCTTCTCCCAGGTGGTGACTGCCCCTCTAAACTGACCTCAGCCAAAATCCTCTCAGCAGCCTGACACCAGTGACTGCCAGGAGTGTCACCAGAACAGAAATCACCTTTGGGCGGGGTCCAGTGGTGGCTCCCGTAGGATGTCTGCAGCAGGAGGTACTCAATGCTGTCAGTGACCTTAGAGGACGGTGCTGGCTGCAGCCTCCTGAAGATGATCAAGCCACAAGCTCTCACAGCCATTCCCCTCTGCCAGCTGCACCAGGAGCTGCGGAACAGCACAAAACATGGGGCTTGAACAGACCAGCTCTATTTAGCCAGCAAGCAGATCTCAGCACAGCAAAAAAGTTGTCCACCCCTTCGAAGTTACTACAGAATTAAATTGTATATTATTAGCTACCTTTGAATTGTAAAAAAATTTCCTTTGTTATTGAGAAACATGAAAAATGACCTGCATGTCATGTCTTTGCAGCTGATAAATTACAAACCACATTGCAGGGAGGGGAAAAAAATTACAAAGCAAAAGGAAAGCCACAGATTAACACTCTGAAACTTTTCCACTGCAAAACTGCAAAGGCCCTGCACAGAGGTAATACCTCACCATTACTGGAACTGGCATATGGAAATAATTGCTCTGGACAGTTTCCTGGAGCACAGGACTCCTCAGGATATCGGGGCAAAGCTGAGAAAATGAGTGATAAAGGACAGGCTCTCTGCTGTCCCACCTAGACAGAAGGCTGTCATACAAAACTAAAAGTTTCTTAGCATGCCTGTTAAGCACTGGTTTGATGTAAACAATAAGGAACACACCTCTTAAGTGATAAATATTGTCAGCAATAAGCTACGCAGCCAGCATGAGTGGTCCTATAGAGAAAAAGAAGCAACGGAGATGAGTAAGCCATGCTACAAATCTGGCCGATTCCCAGTTCCGGGAAAAGCTTTACATTCCGACAGAGAAGCATAGATCAGTAAATAATTTTACAGAGCACTGGATTTTCCTGGGACGCCAAGAGCGGCATTGTGAGACCTCCAGCTCCCAACACGGGAAACCAGAGCACGGAGCCCTCCACCACCAGCCCCGCCCCGGCACGACGCTCATCTCCTTTGGTCAGCCACTTCAACCGCTTCCTTTAGCTCCTGCCTACTTCCTTCGGTTCAGCCACCACAAGGACAACACCCCTCTGCGGCCCCCGCGGCACCAGCACCACCTCCCGTGCGCTCCTGGAAGGACAAGGACAAATCCCCGCGGGGCCCCTCCGCCGGCGCCTGGCCCCGCTGCCCTGCCCCCTCCTCGCCGCCCGCAGAGGGTCCCCCCCGTGCCCAGGGATGGGGACACCGGGACGCCGGGGATGGGGACACCGGGACCGGGGACACGTGTCACCCCCACAGCGGCCACCATGGACCCCGCCCTCACCTCTGCTTCTGGGTCCGGCAGTGGGCGGGAACCAGCGCCTGATTGGCGTCAGCATTAGCCAATCGCAGCGGCAGCGCCTCAGCCGGTAGCCACTCCCTTCTCGTCCCGCCCTCCAGCCTTCACTTAGATCCCACCCCCATACCCGAGAAGGCCTCGGATTGGCCTCTCGCGGCCGGGAGGTGCCCTACCCGCCTCTCTCCCCTCTCGCTATTGGCTGGCTGTGCGCGCGAGGCTGCGCGCGGGCGTTTGAAGCGGGAAAAGCGTTGTTGCCATGGAGACGCGGCTTAATGGCCGCCGCCGAGCGGCGCCGCGGCCGGTGAGTGAGGGGAGACCCCAGCCCTGAGGGGACGGGGACAGCTGGGTCAGGGAGGGCTCTAGGAACATCACTCTGACCGGCCTCACCGGGCTCTAGACAGGGGAAAAGCTGTGGTGGGACAGCTCCTGGAAGGTTGAGACATGTCCCCCCTTCAGACACGCGGTGCAAGTCGGGACGCGTGGCGGTTTGTTTAGCTACATTTTTATAATTACAAAATATTTTTCATTTATGTATTTTATATATTTTACAGATAGCACATGGTTTATATACCACGTAAAAATATGTAAGTGCAATTAAAATTACATATTTTTATACATTATGTAAAATATGTAAAATACTTAATTACTACCTAAAATATATTTTAATATATTTTGTATAAGATCTATGAAATATATTTTTTATGTTTGTATGTTTTAAACTTTGGAATTATAAAAGAAACCGTGAGGGGCATTTGGCGGACCCTGCTGGGAGGATGAGCTCAGGCACGGTTTTCAAATAATTGGCACCCTGCCATAACTCGTGGGTTATTTTCTCGGCACGTGGTTGAATATTGGACGCTTCCAATAGTCAGTATCCCAATATTGGACGCTTCCCCTTCCCCATGCAGCTGTTCCTGGCAGCTGTTGGGATTAGCTGCAGGATGGGGCCTCTTCTGCTGAGGTCACCGGGCTATAAATAGTATGGAGAGGGGAATAAAATACTCTGACATGCTTTGTGGGGAAGCAAAAAAATCTCCAATATTTGGTTTTTTGTCAGCCAGTTCTATTGACATTAATTAGTATGGATAGAGCACCACAATACTCTGAAGTGCTTTCTGCAGAAACAAAAGAATCCCCAGTATTTAGTTGTTTGTAAGGGTGTTTTAATGACATTGTTTTATTAACTTCCTCAAGGTATGTCAGTGGCAAAGGAAACCCCTGTTTCTTACTTGTTCCTGCAAGCAGCAGACCTGTGTCAAGCTCCAGCTGTAAAATAGCTTTTAAAAAATTTAGCATTAAAACCATTCCCTCCTCTCCAGTTATTTTTGCTGTATTGAAGCTGTAAGTGGTCATCTATTGTCAGTGTCCAGCTTCAAAACAGCTGAACGCTTGTTCCAAGGAGCAGTGGAGTGTTTAATGCCCTGTTGTTTACGTGCAGGGTGGAGTAATCCTATGATCTTCCAAAGAGATCTGCTGCAATGTCAACCACGGCTTCACAGATCCCCACCTTTTGCATTAAACTAAAATTTTTGGCTCATTTTACAAAACAGATTATCTCTTGTTGTTGAGCTTGTCTTAAAAAAGTGCAGCTCCCTGTTCTTCGCAGGAATGCCCTAATTCCCAGGGAAAGGGGTCAGAATGATTAATGGTAAAGCATTTTGTGTGGTGCTCTGGGAAAGCAAATTAGCCATTCACTTCTGGAGGGTTAAATCAGATTTGGCTTTGGATCACCTTAAAAAAAAGAGCTTAATGTTCAAATGAATAAGGAATTAAGATGGATAGGTAGTGACAAGAATTAATACCTTTCCCTTTTCCCTATTTATTCTTTGCTTCTGTATTTCAAGAAACCTGCAAATTCTTTGGCATGAGCAGAACCTGTGATGAAGTGCTGAAGTCTTTTTTGGGGTAAAATGGTTGCAAGTAGTGAGTACAGTGTGCTGCTGTAGCTGCTATCAGGGGAAAACACCCACCTGCTATACACATTTACAAACTTTTAAAGCTCTTAAGTTCTATTTTTATAAGGTACTTGTGGAGGACAATGGTTTACACAGAAAACAAGGTGGTTTTTATGGTTTGTATGCTTATTAACAATTTCTATGTCTATCAAATACCCTTGAAAATCTTGACTAATAAAATTATTTCATAATCAGGCCAGGTTTTATGATTCAGAGTGATTACCTTAGCCTATATGCAGGACAAAATATGTAATTTGCATTTGAAGGGGTGTAACGTAAGATTTCTTCACTTTATTTCCCTAATTTAAAGAACAGATATAATGACGTTTGTGCTCTCTCTCAGTGGTGACACTCAGGAAATCATCTCAATCTAAACTTGTCACTCTAAATCATCTAAAATTGTCAGGTCAATATGAATGGGATTACAGGACATGTGAGGGTTACTCAAATGAATGGGGTGCTGAGATCTTTAATAAATCAGAAGTTAATAATGATCAAGGTATAGTGGTTCTAGGCTGCTTTATTCTTAAAATAATTTCTATGGGGCTTTAACATCATTTATTTTATACACAGTGATTGACACTCACCAAGCACCATTGAAGACCTTTCCTCCACCTTGAAAAGTGCATTGAGAAGGAAAAGATCTTGTGAAAGAGGTAATTAATAATTAATAGCATTTTAAAATGGAGAGTCAGCTCCTAGAGCATAATTTTGTTGTAAGTTAATTTCCTACAGGACAGAAAAATGTAACCACTCCTTTTTATTATTTACACCTGACTTTTCTGTTTTTCATCAGCTTTATGACCATTGAAAATCCTCTAATACTGAAGCTGAGGAAGAGTTCTCTTATGACAGACTGCAATCTAATTCTGTAGCTAAGCTGGTCCCTTTTATATATAATTCTAATGCTTTTTTACAATAAGCACTCACACATTATCAGCATCTGGAAGCCTTTTAAGATCTTTTTAAAACATCTTGGTATATGAAACAAGTTATAGAGAACTCATGTTTGCCACGTAGAGGTGTCAGGCTGGGTGCATGTGGAGAATTATACCTCCACACTCACCTCTTTCTCAAAATATATTATATTCAACTATTTCAAGAAGTCCCAGTCTTTCATCTCAACCCTGTTTTCAGTGAAGCTACCCATATCTTTGTGGGGAACAAGGCCTAGGTTTTGATATGAAGATACCACCCTGAAGAATGGTACGTTTTTCTGCCCCATGATATGTTATGGGTGAGCAAACAAATAACTGAGGAAATGCTGGCTGTTGCAAGAGTGAAAGTCTTCTGCCTTTTTTTTGCCAGAAGATGGCATTAACAATTTAGGATTCTTGAAAACCTCCTCTTAGTTTTCACAAAGCCGGTTTATTTTGATGAATTGTTTATCTGTTACAAAAAGCATCCTCAGACACAAAGATCTCTCATCTAGGGTTGGATGAATTAAAGTGTTCTCTCAATAAGGAGAAAGATATCCTTTTTTTTGAGCATCAGTGATTGAAAGGTGAGAAGAGTTTCACTGGCAATTGCAGTTTTCCCTGAGTTCTGTCATGTTTGAACCACACAAAATCTTTTAGCAATTGTCTACTCTTGAGTTTCAATGTGATCAAAAATGCTGATTTTCTCATTATGCCAATGCCTAATTTTTTTCCTATGGTTAATTATTTTATTCCTTCTTTATTAGTGAATGGGTTTTTTTTTTCCCCTAGCTTGTGAAATTCCTGTCCTGTCAAAAAGGAGTTGGTGGAGTTATCCCTGAAACCACTTAGATCCAGTAAGATTTATTCTATCTGGAAAGGCAGATCTCAAGTCTCATTAAGAGGCCAGGTCTCATTAAGAAACCATTTAGTTGCTTTCACATGGCACAGAGCTTTAGCTAATTAGCCACAGAAGCTGCTTACATTGCTCTTTAGGTTCTGCAGTACCTACATTACTTGGATTTTCCTAATGCCAAGAATTCTTCTGACTTGTCATTCCATATAATGACAACCTGTTATTTCTAGCTGTTTAAGTATATTTTGTTTCATTTTTAATTAGAACCTTGACCTTCAAATTTGTAATTCTCTTCCCTTGTCTGCTGTTCTTTTTTTAGAAAGTGTCTCCATTGTTTCCCTTTCTATTCTTTTTTCTCTTTCCTGTGTTCACCATTATAATTTGAACAGAGGTTGTGACTGAATTAGTGTCTTTGGACACTCTGTATTTAATATAAGGATATATGAAGATGTAGGTGTAATCTAGGATACAGATAGAGAGCAGACAAAGTAAATTTATTTGATTATTTTTGCCTTTAACAGATTTTCAACATTTTTGAGATTAGTATCTTGGCCTTGAGTTCTAGTTGCTCCTTTCATCAAACAGAAGCTTCTCATGGCAGTGCATACAGAGAGTTGCACCTCTGTATGTAAAACCACCTGCACTGATTTTACATCTAAAGCTACCTTATGTAAGAAAGGGAATTTTTCCAAAATGTATTTAATTTAAGTCTCAGGTTCCTGTGTGTTTTTATACGTTAGAGAAGTTGGCAAGTGGAGAATACTTGTGAAACCCTTGCACACATGTGGTATTTAGTCTCCCTGATCTCTGTGTTTGCTGTCCTCTGTCAGTTTTGATTTCCACCTTCCAGGATCTATCAGCCTCAGCAGTGACTCTAATTTTACCTCAGGATTCAGAATCACGTTATCTACAGATTAAATAAATTCACTTACTTGTGAATTTTTTGGTCATGTAGTTCATTGTTGTTGAATCTCATCATTTTACCTAAAGCATGGACTGTAAGTAATTTTAAATGTTCTCTACTGTATATTTTGACCTCTGTAGTATCTTACACAGTCAGCACTTTATATATTAATCCATATGATTTTATTGTTATTATTACTACAACATAATGTATTAATTAATGACATGGACTCAAATTTGGGGATGACCTTATTTTCTTCTCTAATGTCATTGTAGAGAGCCTTGAAAATCCTCACAAAGACTCTACCCTGAACTACAGGGAGGAAAACTTAAATGACTTGTTTTTGTTGAGTCTTACTGTGACCTCCAAACATGAGTCAGAGCAGTATTTGCTAAGGTCCTAGACTGAACAAAGATATGAGAAGGCAGTGGGCAGCAAACACTTGAAGTGCTATCATTTTTGTGTTTTATGGAAGAAGTAAAAATATCTGCAGATATTAGTCCGTCGGGATACAGACAGCTGCACCATGCATTGCCAGTAAGACATAAGTGAAGAAGTTGGGGGATTTGGGGTATACTTTTCAGTGATTCATGTTTCTTTTTTGGGTTTCCAAGGAATGCAAGTATGGCATTCCAGTGGCATATATAGATTTAGAGAATTGCTGTCTTTCAGATTTTGCAGAATTGTTTTTTTGGTTTTTCTGTCAATGAGACTCAGAAATGCTCAGAGGATTCATGGCATAAAAGAGAAAGGTACACAACAAAACTGCAGCTTTGCTATAGTTCATCTGTAAGATGAATGGTCGTAATTAGGCAGCTTGAGGTGAGGACAAATGCAATTTTTTTCTTCTCTGGTTAGTTAACCAGGGGTAGCTGAACCATGTTAGACCATGTGCCTTGATATTAAATTGACTGTCTAAAATTAGGCATTTTACATTCTATAGCTTGAGGACAGGGTTTCAGTAGCTGTGGCATTCATCAAGTAGACATCAGGCGTGTAGGAACTCTGTGGCAGTGAGTAATATTGCCTTGTGCATTTCTTACATGTTGTACATTGTATATAATTTTAAAATACAGTTTCATGGATAAAAGATGTGTTTCATGTTTTACTTTATTGTTGTTATGGCTATTTTTTTTTTGTGTTTGTCAGTCTAGTGTATGGTAAACTTGGAGTTAAACAAGCTTCTAGCCTAACTGCAAGTAATGGCATCAGTAAACGTGCAGTTTCTTCATTAGTAACTTTGTCAGATGTGGTGTTTCATATTATTCTAATGTTTATTTTGTTTGATTTCTTGCAGGCTCTAGGTTGAAGATGGCATCATGCCTTTACGAATGCCTTTGTGAAGCAGGACTTGAAAAATACTATCCCCACTTTGCTGCCTTTGGTGTTCAGACAATTGATGAGCTTGCCGAGGTTTCCATGGAAGATTTTTCCAAACTGGGGGTCCATGACATAAATGACCGCAAACATCTTTTCCACCTCATTAGAATAATCAAATTTACACAACAAGAAGGCACTGCAAACCTAAGCAAGCAGGATTTTCAACCACATGGCCTTTTCATTCAGCCTCAGGTGACCAAGTCAGGACCCCGTAGACAGCTGCGTTTCGAGTCCTTTTGTGGAGAAAATGATGGAACAGTTAAAGACTCTGAACCGGAGTTGTATCAGTCATCTGATTTCAGTGCCGATGAAGAGAAGGACAATGTAGGGGAAATGCTGGGACACATCCCACCACACAATCCAGAACCGATCAGATTAACTAGAAGAGACCTAAATATTGCTGGAATAGGTTCAAAAAATGACCTGAGCTGTCCAACAGTTTCTGATGATATTGCTCCTCTCCTGGGTGATTCTGAAGTTCCTCCTGTACAAAGAGTAACTCATATTTCAGGGTATAATTATGGACTACCTCATTCCTGTATCAGGTAAAAATCACTCACCTTTATTTTGCTAATACTTCAGGTTAGTCATAATTGATTCTTTCTTAATTGTGGAGCAGAATCTGTATTCCTCACCTCCAAATAAGCAATCCAAGCACTACAGAGCAATGCAGTCTTACAGACAAGAGAGATATTAATAGGCATTTCCAACTCTCCGAGTCTTATAGAAGGAATCATCTGAATTTGACCAGCTGCTACTCACCAAGGTTGTCTAAGAATAGTCTTTATTGTCTTTCAGGATTTAAGGCTTTCTTTTCTTGGTATTTGAGCCAATCTTTGTCCTTCCATGGGACTATTTTTTAAAACATTACTTTTCCAAAATATAGCATTGCCTATTGTTAAATTTGTCAAGCTTTTCTTGGTAAAAAGGATACAAGCTGTGATGGCTATATTTGTTTATAAAGAAATCTGTGAACTAAAGCTTTAAAAGGAAGCAAAATGAATGCAGCTGGGAAGGGTTACAGACCTGGTGGTGAGAGGGATGCCTTGCAGCTGCTCCCTAGGCATGTGATGTGTAACTTCCATACTTTTCCCAGTGTTTGGTACTGGAGGGGCTGGGGTTATCATGAACCACTGGTAAATCTACCCTGGCAACATTTTTAAAGCACTAAATATTTTTTCCTGATTCACCAGCAGATCATGTACGCCTCTGCCCATGTAATACCAGTATCTAGCTTTTGCAATGCAGTCATGGTAGTTAATATGCAATGAAAAGAGGTAGCTTTATGAAGTTAGGTGTGGTCTGGGAAGGTTGTGGAGAAAGATTTGGTACAGGGAAAGATCCATGGAGTTGAGGTGTCAGTTACAGCTCCCCCCTGGAGTGCATGTAGCCTGGAGGGATAGATGCTGCTGCCACGGTGGAAAAGTACTAAGGTGACATAATAAGTAGAGCACTTGAACTGTGAAAGGCAAGACAGGTTTATAACTCTCCTTGGCTGGAAAAAAAATCATTCCCACCTTCTGGAGAAGTGTACTAACTTCCAATATATATTGATATCTGGGTGTATTCTCTGTCTCTTCAGGAAGATGAGCCAATGTGCAGCTAAAAGGACAGGATTTATAATGTTGGCAAATTAAAAAATGATACATTATTAAACCTAATGCCTTAAGTAAAGGAGTTAAAGATTTTTAATCCTGCAATAGAGACATGTTCTTCATTGTTCTCTCTTTCCTTGTTCTCTTCTTTTGCAAGCACATTCTTCTGTACTAAGTATTAATGGCTCATCTCATGGGCTTTCTGCATCCTCCTCCTGAAATGCCTCCACTTAATTTTCTCGTGTTTGGAGAGTTGTGCATTTCAGGCAGGCTTGGAGCAGCATGCTTACACTCAGGTTTGATTCCTGTTTTGCAAGTGCTTAACTGCTTTGCTGAATCCATCCATTCCCGTGGCACCTTGTGATTTGACCATTGTGAAGGCTCACCTAGTCTCATCTATGAGAAATATTGGAAAACAGATACAATTTCAGATAGGAGAAGGACAAAGAGCTCTTTTAATGTGTTCAAATTTATTTTGAACTTGCCCACAGCAAATAACTTCATTATGCAAAGACATAATTGTCCTTCTGACCTATTATTCAGTTAGATTTCTGATGATCTGTGTCATGACTGTTGTTTGACTTTTTTGCCTAGTAATGAAAAAATATTTTATTGTAAAATACAATTTATATTTTAAAAGAGTTAGTAAGAAATACAAACTTTGGGTTCAGCATATAGAATTAATGTGCATTCTGTTCCCATACAAAATATACTCAACAAAATTGTTCCTCTGTACTAGAAAAAAATATTCCTTTTTTCTCATTAACAGTCTCTAAATTTTCAGGGTTTTTTTTCCTCCAAATACTGCAATCCTTTCTGCTTCAAGCTCTTAGAGCACAACAGGCTCTTGCTGCAGGTCACCAATTACACCCTCTGGCACAAGAATTAAACTTCAGAGCTTCTGATCATTTGTTGGACAACATTTGGTGCCTAGTGATATGCATAAGCTCACACCAGCTTACGAAGCATCTTATTTCAAGTGTCATTGCCTTTCTTTCCCAACAAAAGAATTTTCCATCTAAATGCACAGCCTGATCCTGGACTGCACGGGAAAGCTGTACTAAAATTAAAGGGAGTCTAGTGACAAATGAAGATTGCTCATGTGTGGTCTTCAAAGACATATCTTGAGATTTAAATGTTCATCTCATGTGCTTCTGGGGAATCATGGACCACAACAGCAATGATACCACAAGCATATGGATGTTAATGAGATGTTGAGTTACTTGTGTGGTTACAATTTGTTAGACAACTGGTATATATGAGTTTTCAGTTGCTATGCTAAGAGATTTTGGCACCTGGACAGTGTGGCAGAAACACTGCTTTTGGGCAAGTTGGGGCTTGATTATTTGAAATGCAAATCCAGGCTGAAAATTGTTACCGATTTGGCTGAAGACAGCTTGGAGAAGGGGGAGATATATTGAATACACTTTGGTTAATTCAAGCCTATTCTATTCACAAAATGCTGTACACAGCAGGTTAATCAATGAAACATGAAATTACCTCCTGTTTCTGAGATGTCTGGAAGGGGACTGAAGTAAAATTGCTGAAACATAAGAGCACAACTTTGTTTATGGTCTAAAACCACATAACCCTTTTATGAAAAAAGACCAAAGGGGAGACAAGGATGAGATCAGTTGTTTTTTTTTTTTGAGCTGAATAGGAACATGGTGATACTATCTGGTTTGCCAGTTTGAATCATTTATTTGTAACCAGTTGGAACAATCTATAATGGGAAGAAAAAAGTCCAGCGTGAGAGGAAAAGCAGCTAAGTATTGTATATTTTCCTTTTCAAGATCTATTCATATTTTCATTGTACATGATTAAGTGACTAATTGTGAGTGCAAATAATTGCACAAGAATAAATTTCATTACATTATCTTGGATATTATGTCAGCTTCCATCTCATGTTTGTGTACAACTGAAAATATGTCAGTCCAGCAGCAAGTTCAGGAGTGTAGCTGTACAAACATAACTATTCCTTTATCAGAAGCATACAGGAAGCATCAGTCTGTTTAGGAAAAATCATTAGATACTGCATCATGTAAAAATGAGGTGTGTTATGGAGTTTTTTGATAGGCATTAAGAGCAGAAATATTCTGTGGTAAATGTAACAAATTCAGGCGTATTCTAGATTCTGTTGTAACTTAATTTTAAAATGTGGACCTCCATTATTATTGTAGATCCAATACTTTCGACAAAGAGACTCCATGGACAGAGAGTGAAAAAATCAGAGTGTGTGTCCGAAAACGTCCTCTCTGCGTGAGGGAGGAGAGACGTGGGGAGGCAAACATAATCACAGTGAAAGATCAGGAAACCCTACTTCTCCACGAGAAGAAGGAGGCAGTTGATCTTACACAATACATTTTACAGGTAACGTCCTGCATTGAAGGTTGTGTTTATGGGCCAGTCACTTGCGTGGAAGGGTAAAGCTGGAGTTTCCATGAGGAAAAACAGAAAAGGACTATTAGTATTTCTTATACTGAAATAGGTGGTGGGCTTTTGATTTAGCTCAGAGTTGTCTGTATTTGAGTTGCTTCTGATTTATGCCAGACTGTACCAGCAAACCTGAGCCCTGAATTTTAAGGTCTAGAAGTATGTCTCTTGGAACTTTGTACGTGGCAAAATAAGCCCTCTGCTACATGCCATTGCTGCAGGAGAAGTGCCTGCTGATGGCTTTTCAGGGTACTTCAGTGAGTTCCCTCTCCACTGTTTAAGCATTGTAGGAGGTCTGTTTCAATGAATCATACATACCCTCGTCCTGTCCCTTCCATTTTTCTCAAATGCTTTTGAAAATTAAGTTCCCGTTTGTCTTTGTCTCTTAATCCCAAATATTTTGTGCTGTCATAGTTCAAATTCTCACTTGTGACTGACAACACCAGGAACAGAACTGATTTGTAGAGGCAGCAAGCTATTCTTGCTCTCCTGACTGTTATTTTTACAATCTGGGCCCTGGTAACAACTGTTTAAAGTATCTGGTAAAATTTCAGATCTCTCTCAGGCCCTGTTCTTGTGCCACCTTTTACAGTGGGACACATGCTGAATCATTTCCACAGACCCTGCTTCTTTGAGTCTGATCTGGAGTGTGGGAAGTTTTGATTTTCTTGCCCCCTTTTGAGTTCAGACAATGTAGCTTTGCTTAGGAGCAGCTTCTTTCTTCTCTGGCACAAAACTTTTTAAGAACAGAGGCAATTAATCACAACTAAGTCACAAGTGAGAACTAATTTTGAGAGAGTCAAGAGTTGACTCTCAGTTCTTTTTCTGTTACAGTCTGACAGTACTTCTGTAGACTGATTAATTTCATGAATAGGTTTTCTTTAATTAGCTTTTTTTTGTTTCTTGTTAAAAGGCTCTGGCATGTTATGCTTCAGAGTGATGGGAAATTGAGGCATTTTTGTTTTCTTTTTTTTCCCCTACCCTGAATCTCTTGACTGGTGTGTTCCTACATGAGTTGTGCTGCATATTAAGTGTGCTAGATCGCTCTCTACCTAATCCAAAGCCATATGAAGTCACTCGAAAGACTTTCATTATTTCATTTTACCTTTGAATGGAGTTGGAGGGGATGTGAAACATATTCATGCTCATGTAAAGATTATCTTTGTTTTTTAGCATGTTTTTTGTTTTGATGAAGTCTTCGAGGAGTCATGTACCAATCAGGATGTGTACATGAAGACAGCTTATCCTCTCATTCAGCATATTTTTAACGGGTAGGGCATCAGTGCTTACATTGGTTATTTTATGTTTTCTTGTTTTCCAGTTTTATGTGTATGCCTGAATTTTGCTTTATGCTTTTCATCTTTTGACACGTACCTTGATTTCACGTTTGCCACATGCCTTCCCCCTTTCAGAATATCTTTGATTGCAATTTTGACAAAAGTAAATCAAGGAAAACTTTCTTCACGCTAAGTGACAAATCTCAATTACAGAAGAAGGTTAAATTGAACTCAGTTGCAACAAAGTGACAGCATGGTCAGCCTAGAATAAAAACATGTGTCCCAGGATTTCTGAGCTCTCATCTTCACTCTAACAAAGGCTCCTGTGTGGAAGAGCACACTCATCTGTAGAGAAATAATGTTTCTCTACAGATAATAATGTCTCAGGAAAGAGTAGTCTCTTTCCTGAGACTACTGAGAGATATTTTTATATGTATTTGTACAGTTCACAAGGTAATAGAAATTATGAATAACCTTGTGATTTATTTCTATTGATTTATATTTGCTTAGAGTTTTAATTGTAATTACATACTTCCTGATTAATAGGACATTTATGGTGGTTTTACATGAGGCATCTTATTGCTATGCAAGGTTTTATATATATATATATATATATGGAATATATACTTGAATATAATTACTTTGAGTCTTTGAAGGAAAATATGACATAGCCATACTGAAAATTAACAAAATGGAGCATTCTGTTACTGAAAATCTCCAAGTGTCATCAACAGAGACAGAGTATCATGCTCTTGAGAAAAGGAAAGTGAGAACAGAGAATGAGGCTTGTACCTTGCTGTGTAATAATCACTAAAGCCACAATTCTGCTAGTCCAGTAATGCCACCAGAAGAAATTATGCTATTTTTTTCCCAGCTTCCCCTTACTTTTCCATTCCTCCTGCCAGCATTCATTTAATCTGACACCATGGTGAGGCCAGTCTGCAATCTAAACTGGCAAGAAATTGTTCACTGTGATTATTGCAGCCCTACATTTTTACCCATTCCTCTGCCAGGAGTACTGAGCCAGGTACAAAGTCTTTTCTTTAAAAGGGGCAGGGAAAGGAAAGAAAGGAAGAGAGCCAGTACCTTGTGCCACGTCAGATCTCCATAGGGTATACCTGGAAATCATTGTTAAGCATCCTGCATTTTCCCAGAGAGGGTAGCAGACCAAACCTCATTGCTAAGGGGCCGCTATAGATAGATACCAGCATTACAGAATATTATTTAATAGATATGAATGAATCAGATATGTCACTAAACACATATGCTGTCTTCACAGAGGCAATGCAACTTGCTTTGCATACGGGCAGACTGGTGCTGGCAAGACTTACACCATGATAGGGAATCACCGGAACCCAGGACTCTATGCCCTGGCTGCCCAGGACATCTTTAGGTACCTGGAAGCATCACCATCCAGGAAAGAGCTAGTGGTTCTGATCAGTTTTTATGAGATCTACTGTGGACACCTTTATGACCTGCTAAATGGAAGGCAAAGGTATGATTTCCTACAAGCCTGTGGTTGTGAATCAGTTGGTTACTGTTTGGAAATCAATTACTGTTTTCATGTGATTACATTTAACATACTAGCATTTATAGTAAATGTTATATATTTAATTAGGGTTGTTCACTGGAGATACTTTAGGAGGATAGCAAGATCTGACAGTAGATACTGTGACATTGATAGGGACTCCTGGTTTGTTGTTTGGGACAAAAATAAGGACTGGTTTGAGATACAAGCTCAGGCTCTTGCTTACACTGTAATAAGATAATAGCTGGACATCCATAGGAAGAGAAACAAGCTTCTTGTGGCCAGAAGTTCCTGTCTTAAAATCATAGAACATTTTGAGAAGGAACCTTAAAGATCATCTTGTTCCACTTCTGCTGCCCTGGTCAGGGACAACTTCCACTAGACCAGGTTGCTCCAAGCCCCATCCAGCCTGGCCTTGAACATTTTTGGGCATGGGACATCCACAACTTGTTTGGACAGCCTGTTGTGTGTCAGCCATTGGGGAGTAACTCTGGCTGTCCCTCCTGCTGTGCCAGTGGGGATTTGGCTCTTGCCAGTCCAGTCTCTGAAGATCCTGTTGATCTCCTAAGTGCTGGACTCTGCAGAGCCTGCTCACCTTCTCCCTGGGCACCTTTGCCTGGCAGCCCAGTGACTCAGCCCAGCAAGCCTCTGGAGGTGATGCTGAAATAGGACTCTAAGGCTGTAGGAGCTGCTTTAAAATCCTGTGCAAAAAACATTGGAATATGAATAGAACAAAATTTACAGATTGATGAGGACTTAGAGGAGCCTGAGATGTAGTTTAAAGGGAGACAGGAACTCTTAACATGTAAATGTGGTAATTTACTTCCCTGCTTTATTATATTCTTGAACTAGCAGAAGTGCACTAGTAATGTCTCTTGAGCAGTGAAATGTCAGTGGTACTTGTTATAAATTAAGTATCTCTTCAGCTCTGAAAATAAATTAATGACAGCAGGGCCTCTCCCTTGTCAGTAGCCTTGATTGCTTTTTCTCAGTGTCACAGCACGGACGTGTGTTTTCATTGCTGCTTTCTAAGATTTCAGAGATCTTCTTTTTTACACTGTTCTCTTGTCAGACTTTTTGCAAGAGAAGACGGCAAGCATGTCGTTCAGATCGTTGGACTGCGGGAGGTTCAGGTGGATTCTGTAGATGAGCTGTTGGAGGTAATGTTTGGGATTTGTTCTTTGTCTTCTGCAGCCCAATTTGCTTATTTGTGAGGTGTGTCACTTACAGAGATTATTTACTGTGTAGCACAAGTGTATGTTCCTGTTTAAGGCCCTGAAATTGACAACCCCAGCAAGGCACCAAGGGGCTCTATTAAAAGTGCCTTTATTGCTGTTTCTTGTGTTAGCCACACGCTAACAGCTGTCACTTCTGCTGCCATTCCATAGGGAAAGATTCCAGAAGTTAAATATTATCCCAGTAAGGGACCTTGAAAGCTGGATATGTATTTTCTCTCAGTGTGGTGTCTTGTGGGTCTATGAACTTAGATTTTTGTATATAAAAGATATGTGGTTTTTGCACAGAATATATAAATTTGAAAATTATTAGAAACAGACATTAGAAAATACTTAAGATTGACATATTTTGTCTGAATTAGGATTAAAATACTGCTTATGTGTGTGCATGATAACAGCCAAGTAAAATGAAGATCTTTAAACAGTAGCTAACATTCACCAAGAACAAGGCTTCAGTTTTCTTCCCTACCTGGCTGAGCCCTAAAAGGACACTGGCAAATTTTCTTTATTGTCCTGCAGCAAGCAAGCTGATTAAATCAACTTTCTATTTAGTCTGACTTTGCACAGTTTAATTTTTTTTTTTTTGTAAGGAAGTGTCATTACAAGTGCCTGATACTGTAACTGGCTCATTAAAATTGTCATAATGTTGTCCACTGATATTGCACTTAATTTAGTTGTTTATCTTCCCATTAACTGCAAGCTTCAGGACAAGCTGATGATGCCTCTGTGAGTTAGAGTGCAAATTTGTTACATGGTTGATTTGCAATTCCTTGGTATTATCACATTCCACACACAGAAGAGCTATTAAATTACTTAATTTTTACTGCTATCCTGGGGGGAAAAAATACATTGTTCACAGTGCCTTTTGAAAACAGAAATGTCACTGGCTTGACTCAGAACTTCTGAGTATTCTGCAACAGCTATATGGAAATATATTCTATGGTGCTTTGAACACATCCCTGGTTAGTTACTACTCATTGATGTTGGCTTTGATTCAGAAATTGTCTTCACTTAGCACTGATATAAAGCTCAGAAGCTGCAGTGGGTGGTTATGTTACTCGTTGAGAACTGGCCACTGAAAAGCATGAATAATTCACATCTATCAGCTGAGAATGTATTGATTTTGCTAGGCAGTATTTTGATTTGTTCTTGCAGCCAGAAGCAAAATTAATGGCTTTTCTATGAATGTCCTGCTGCAGTCAAGTTAGACTTTCTGCAACAGTCCTTTAAAGTTTTCAAAAAAGAATTATCCAGATTTTTATCTTGAAGGAGCCTTTATCCTTCTGCCTTGCCTTCCTTCCTTGTTTTCTTATTTTAATGTTTTATTGAGTATAATTAATCTTTTAAATTTGTTCCTTACTCTGGCATAATTTTTTTTTTTTTTTAGTTTTGGAAATTTAGAAAGGTTTTGGCAGTTCATGAATTTGTGTGTGACTTTCTGGATAACTGTACTCATCTACTACAAGAGAAAGTAAAATTTTAAAAGAACACAAAAAATGGTCAATCTCTTAAGGCTCTTAGATTGTATCTGTAGTACTAGAAAAGTATGCCAGCAATATAAGAAAGAATTTAATTTTATAAGTTGAATATTTTGCAAATATGAGTGAGTGTGTGATGCAACAGATTGTTACTAGCAGTGTAACTCTTTAAGCAGTGTAGCTCTTTAAGCTCTGTAGTGTCACTACGAGCAAGTCCATGCAGAAAGCTCTGAAAGAAATATTGGAAGGGATCCAGTCTACCTCTACTGCCTTGCACCAAATCTTAAGGCTGTAATGCACCTTTCCTCACAATGTTTCCTCACCTTGTGAGGACAAGATATCTTTCTGTGAAATTGTAGTTTTATTTGCAATTCATTTGGATTTTGTCCCCTTATTTTGCAGGTGATTTTGAAGGGGGGAAAAGAACGTAGCACAGGAGTTACTGCTGTCAACTCCGATTCCTCTCGGTCTCATGCTATCATCCAAATTCAAATTAAAGACACAAGCAACAGGGCATTTGGGAGGTAAGACCAGAAGCAGAAGTGCTCAGTGCTGATGTCAAGCCCAGGGACATCCAAGAGACAAAGAGGAGGTGTTAGTGCATAGGTGTCAGTTAAATTAGAAGACAGGGTTAAAAGGGACTACGAAAAGTTCCACAGTCCTTTCTCTGTTTCCAAGGAGAATGTTTTAGGCACATCTGCAAGAGCTTTGTCAAAATTGTTCATACAAATTTCCAGTGAAGGAGTTTGACAATCAAATCCATCCCCTCATCTTCAGTGTTTAATTTGGCTAAAGATAGACACCTTCAGTGTACTTATCCACATGTGACCTAACCACCTTTGAAGTAATAGAATGAAATTGCCACTTCTGGGATCCTTGCAGTAAATTATGTCAGGTGCATTTGCCCCTCAAAGCATTTCTGTCCTGTAATTAACTACAAAAGGAGTGTGGGTTGACCAGCCCAGGTGGAGATGATTCCACAACAAATGTTTGCCTTTGGCCAGAAGAATCAGAGTACCTCACATAAACCTCCATGATAATTTGAGTGTGTGACTCTGATGCTATCTGCAGCAGACAGAAAGAGCAGTTTACTTACGCTTGTGGCATCCACTTTATGTATTCAAAAATGAATTGTATCTCTTTCAGTCATCTTTTCTCCAGAGTAAACAACCTCAAGAAATAGGTCTGAGGAAGAATGTCTGTGCATCTGCATTACTGCCAAGTATCACAAAATCCTGCTAACGCCTCCTTCCATTAGCTACCACACTGTCTTCTTTCCCAGGATCCAATTTTGAACACAAGGCAAAATGGGAGGGCCACAAACACTAAAGAGAGCAAAAGACAGAACAGGCAGGCTTAGAAATAAAAGTATAGAGGTTTATGTAGGTGTGGCATTTGAACTGGGGGGGTTTTGTGTGTCTGAAAGGGAGGTGGAGCTGAACTGATGGAAGGGTGCCAAGATGTGCCAATAAAAAAAGTCAGGGGTGTTGCAGAAAAAGAGGAAGGACAAAGACAAAGATACAGTGCCACAGTCAGTACAGCAGCTGGCACCCAGAGCTAGGGAATGTGAAAGGGAGTACTGGAGTTCTGTGGAAAGAAACAGCAGGGATCACTGAAAGCTCAGTGTATTACTTGCTACACTGGAAATTTCTGTTCCTGTTGTCCTGATTTTCCATTTGACATGGCAGTTGTCTGTTTTACCTGGAAGGAGAAATCAAAACATTTACAATTTCTTTTAGCCCTCTTCTTAGGAAACTAAAAACACAGTGATTACCTGGAAAGATGAATGTGTTGTACTTTACACAGCTTATCCATTAAACTGTGGAGCACTGTCATCACATGTAACTACACTTTATATTATTTAATGTTAAGATGCTCTGACACGGTTCCTGCTCCTATGCTTACTTTGGTATCTCAGATATTTCCAATGGATGCTTCTTGTTGTTCAAAAGTAGTTATTTCTAATCACTCTTCTAATGCCATGTGTTGCAGCCTGCTGGTTTAATAAAGAAAAAAAGAAGAGGGGACAAGAGCCCCTAAGATAAATGCAACTTTGTTTTTTCTAGGATATCATTCATTGACTTGGCTGGCAGTGAAAGAGCAGCTGATGCCAAAGAAAAGGATCGACAAACAAAAATGGAAGGAGCAGAAATAAACCAAAGTCTTTTGGCAGTAAGCTACTGTTATGTCTGGGGAAAGTTTTGTATTTAATTACTAGCATGTGTTTTAGAATAAAAATGAACTACAGAATAATGTATGCATGTATTCCACGGAGAGGAAAAAATAACCAAGGTACTAAGTGTGTTCAGTTTAATATGTTGCATGACCAAAAAACAATTTAAGAAGGAACAGATATCCCTATAAAAATTAAGTATTTTTAATCCATTCTTACTGCCAGACTGGTAAAGATAGCATGGACAATGTTAGGTGTAGTATAAGTGTCCCACATTTAATATAGAATGTTTTGTCCCTTCTAAAGAATACTGGCTTGGAATTGTGATGTTTGTTTCATGAAAGCACATCTGTTCCTGCCAGTTATTTTTGCCACTTAGGCTTCTCTTTCAAATCAAGAATAAAGGACTTAAGAGCATAAAAACGATCAATTTATGTGTGGGGAGAAAGGAATGGGAAGAAATGCACTCCTGAGGCAAACTGTCTTTTTAAGTGTCCTTAGTCAGGCAAAGAGGGACAAAGGAGCAGAAAAATGCCATCTAAGATAAAGCAGAAGTGCCTGTAAGTGTAAATGCTGCAGAAAGGTTTGCACCTCCTTTAATGCAAACCAGCAGGGCTCAGTGGTGACTGGGGGCTTCTCTGAGCCAGGCTGAAGGTGATTCAGGTTCCAGGGTAGGAGCCAGCAGTGCAGAAGTTTGTACCTCTTAGTATGTTGTAAATAGGAGGTAGCTTGCTCTGCTTTGGGAATGTAGATGCTCTTTTGCACAGAGGCTCTTCCTGTACTGGAATATCAGTATTTGTGTTGAGGAGGTAGCCTGTGAAGTGAATGTGTTTCTGTACTTCATGCTTTCTTGAGTATTTGCTGGTGAATAGCTGAGTGTCATGGGGAGTTGGTACCTCTATAGAAAGAAGTCTGATCTTGAAGGTCTGCTCCAGCCTAAACAATTCTGTGATTCCCAAGAATCCTAAGCCCATGAAATTCTTTTAAAAGAAACAGTAAAATCAGAGTCTGTACATTTTTGGTATTGTGTGAAACTAAGAAGATACCTGGAAATCTACAAGTTGTGACTGAATTAAAAATAAAAAGCAGCTTTGGGTAAATCTTCGTAACCTGCAGCCTGTAAAACCTAGCTCTGGCCTCAATGATCATAACACTCTCTTCAGACCTTTTAACCCATGAAATCTCAAGCCTGCTGCTGGTTTGAATATTCATGTTGTTTTCAAGTGGAAAACTTTCAGACACTGCAACTATGAGAGCACTATAACGAATTACAATAGTTTAATCTCTTTCTTGTTGCAGGTGCAGTTTTTAATAAAATACGGGGAAAGTGAGAATAAGTGTCATTTTCAGTGGGAGTTTGTAAAATGTAGAAAGGCTGTAAATGCTTGATGGCAGTATCACCATGACAATACTGTAATCTGCTATCTTGAGAAGAAAGAAAATAAGAGAGGTAGCTCAAAAAGCTCTGTCCTTTGGGTACACCTGCTCTGCAAGCTGCAGCATAGTCTAGGCTACTCCCAGTCTGGCTTCAGACTAGCTAGATGTAGTGCAGGCAGCAGCTCTGTGTAGCTCCATGTGTGCTCAATGTGTGTGCTTGCTCCTTGCATCTGGTGCTGCCCATGGAGCCATCAGGCAGGGCACAAATTGACCTTGCAAGGGACAACACATAGTAAGAGACAAAGTGACACAGGACCTGGGTATGCTTGGTTTGATGTTGTTCAGATCCTTGCCAGTGCACGACTGATCTGTTTTCCCCTTCTGCTTTTTCTTTCTTTTGGTAGCTAAAGGAATGCATTCGGGCGTTGGATCAGGAACAAGTGCATACTCCTTTCCGGCAAAGCAAGTTAACTCTGGTAAGATGAGCAGAAAGGCAAGAGGAGAGGTTTCCCTGCTGAGGACAAAAATAAACAAAAAATCAAATAAATAAATGAATAAATAGATGGCATAGTTCAGTAACTACTTCCTCTCTTGAGGAAGAGAGGAAATGCATAGCTTTTGTAAATTTTAAATTTAAAGGTAATCACAGAATTAAAGTTAACTGCAAATTTCCTTCAGCCAACAATGGGGACTGGCATGGGAAAAAAAGAAACAAGCCAAGAGCTGAAACCAAACAAAACCCCATACACCACCATCCAGACTCATACCATTCAGACTCACCACCATCCATCTCCCCATAGTCTGAAAACAATTTTGCATCTTCTATTCAGTTACTGTCCTGGGAGCTTTCATCAACAGTTCTTTACTTCAGCTGTAACTTTTGCTTTATTCCTCAAACCATATTGGCACCCTTGCAGCATCTGGAACAAGGGCTTGTTTAGAGCCCTAATTAATACTTGCATTCATTTTAAACTATAAACAAATAAAGGCAAGAAAAACTGAGACAAGAGGACTACATTTATCAAAAAAATTAAAAAGCCACTACAAAAATTCAACTCATGTTGAATTTCTTCTGTAGATGTTAATTTACAGGATGTGCAGGAGGCATGAACTGCTAAGAACCCAATTTCTTTTTCCTTCAAACCTTAGGTGCTGAAAGACTCTTTCATTGGCAATTCCAAGACATGTATGATAGCCAATGTTTCACCGAGCAACCTAGCTGCAGAGCACACCCTGAACACTCTGAGATATGCTGACAGGTAGGAGGTGAAACTCAGTTCTTGCCAGGGTGAAAATCACAAAGTAAAAAGCAATGTGTGATGTCTGCCATTGCATTTTGTTATAGTTGAATTGAAAATGTCGATTTAGGCAAGAAACAGAATCTTTAAAAAGCTAATAAAATCATTACTTATTCCAACTCTTATATTTTGTCTTAAATTCTTTTGGGTCTTGTAAGTACTTTCTGATGGCCACTTTCAGTGATGAAAACATCACTGTGTGCCCTGTAACTGCAGGATTACTGACCTTAGCAATCAAAAGTTTTAGTTTAGTTTTGTATTTTGATTCTACTTAGAATGTGTGCAAGGCCTTCGCCCTCCCTCCTACAGAGCAGGAAGTAAATTACAAGCTGTGCAGTGCTGGTCTTAAAAGGACAAGGGACAACTTGAGGGGCAAGAGGAGCAGAGGGAGCAGCTGAGGGTCAGGGGGAAGGGTGATACCAGTCAATCATCTCTTCCAGCTGTACTGCTGAGTCTGATCCAGGAGCAGTGCAGCCCTGTGCACATCACCTGAGCCACTGCAACTACTTCAAAAGTCCTGCTTTGAGCCTTGTGGGACTCTGTGATGTGCTGTGGAGAACACCAGCTGGTTCTGCTGCATTATAATGTGTGGAAATGCACTTGCACTGAAACTGAGGCCATTTCCATTCACTTGACCTGTTATGCACTGCTCAAGGAACAGCTTAAAAAGACTGCTATAGATTTTTTGAAAAGTCCAGGACTTTTAGCAGAAGAGTTTTGATACCTGTGAAGATCACAGACAGAAAACAAACCACGATGTTGAATTCAATATTTAGTCTTAGTATGTGAAAGCATTAATTTGTTTTGAAGATGCTGTTATTTATCTGAAAGCATGACATCTTCTAAATCCAGCCTCTTTTTTACAGGGTCAAAGAGCTGAAGAAAGGGATTAGATACCCTGCCCCTGTCACAAAAAGGCGTCGCAAAGCTGGAACTGTATCTCCAAGGCATATCCCAGGCTCTCCCTTTTTGCCACCTGGGGAAAAGAGCTCTCCAAAGAAAGTGAAGCTAGGCCTACAGCATCCCTCAAGTGCTGCAAAACCAAAGGCATATCCTGCAACACTCCAGCCACCTGGTGTCCCTCTTACCTCTACCCCCAAGGGAACTGGCAAAGGACATGCCTACATAGAAGAAACCAGCACTCCCTGCTTCCACCACACCACCCCAGTTAAGGGAGTCCTAGAAATAACACATCCCCTGAAGAAAAGTTATCTATCTCCCCTCCCTGAAAAGAGCTCCTCGGTGGAGGATTTCATTTCCACAGAAGAGAGTGGCCAGCAAGACAAGTATATGCAAAACAGAACACCTGTCCAGTGCCTGAAAGTTCAGACAGTGCAACCTCTTCAGAAACAATTTGTTCCTAATGACAATAATTCCTCTGGAGATGGCAATCTCCAAAGTGAACAGGAATGGGGAAATACTTTTCCTAAACAGTCTGTTGAAGCGTGGACATATCTGCCTCCCTATCAGAAGGAAAGGGAAGAGCATTTACGTCTTTATCATCAGCAGTTTCAGCAACCCCCTATTCTAAAGCAAAAGTTGAACTATCAACCCCTTGAGAGGTTTTTAATACAGTACAAGCCCGAGGAGATTCAATTGAAGCAGGAGCTGAGCCTACCTCCAACTGAAGGGCAGAGCAAAGAGTGGATACAGCAGGAAGATCTGGATGACAGTGATTTCAGTGAAGATTCTTTCTCACCTGTCTGTAGTCAAAAGAGTGTGAAAAGAGGAAATAGCAGCAAATCCAGTCAACATTCATTTTTCCTTCATGAAAGAGAGCAAGGAACCGAAGAAGAGCAAAAAGGCCAAAAGCGGCAGGATTTATTTTTTAAATATTCAATACCCACAGAAGAGCGTGGATTAGATGACAGCTGGGATTGTAGTGAGGGTCGCTCAGCAGTAGAGGAACCCCTTAAAAATGCAGGCTGCAGCAAAACTCCTGCAGACTGGAACTATGACTTAGCTGAATTCCCTCCAAGCAATACTGCAGAAAAACCCTACTGCCTGCAGGAAGATCCTGCTTGCAGCTGGAGAAATAGCAAGGACTTCCTAGCTGATCACAAAGAGTTCAAGTCCAAACACAGACGTATTGTTTATTCCAGTGAAGCCACCTTAACTCCAGAAACGGATGCTTCAACTCCGTGTGTATCTCCTGTATTGAAATCAGGAACTCCGGAGTGCAAAGAATTTGATCCTCAGCATGAGGAGAAGGAAGAATCCACTTTGGCTAAAAAGGCTACCCTTGTAGGAGGAGGCGTAAATTGGAAAGCTCAAAAAAATGGAGTCAGCCACTCCGTTTCATCCAGTTCCTCAGACTTCACCTCCGAGCTCATGACCCCACTCCGGGTGTCACCTCTTGATGGTGAGGACACAACTGAAACAGAGAAAGCGACTTCCAACCAAGAGCAGCCCCACGGCGAGAAGCAGGTGCCGGACAGTGACGCCCAGAGCAGGTTTGAGGAGGAGGACTGGCAGTGCACCAGGAGCAGATCCATGACCGACAGCATGCTGGAGCTGGCAGAGCAGCCTGGCCATGGGGAAAGGCTCTGTGCCCTGCTGGGCTCCTCTCAAGCCACAAACAAGAAGCTCCCACCCACCTGTGGTCGTGTGAAGCCGTGCTGCTGCCACCTGCGATCAGTTTTATCCAAGCAGGGAGTCCGGCGCAGTTTGTTTGTTGAACGTGACCTGGCAGAAACATCCACAGCTGGATCCACAGCTGGATCTGCCGTTCCCGGGCCAGAGACCCCGTCTCGGGAGAGCAGCCGGCTGCAGCAGCCCAAGCCAGGACTGAGGAATGAGGATCTCACCCATTTTGAAGACCCTGCCAAGTCATCGTTCGGCAATGAGGAGACAGGGTTGCTAAAAAACAAGCCAAAGCAGAGTATTTTTACACAGGAGACTTTTGCTGCAGATGCAGGATTTGCAACCAAAGATAATAAGCCAATGGCAAATGCAAAATGCCCCTCACAGGTGTCAAGCAGCTGTTCTCCAAGTGCTGCATCAGAGATGGGGAAGTGGCAGAAGGAAGCCCTAGAAAAGGCACAGTAAGTCTTGCTCATCATTTGTAGTGAAGCTTAGAAAATCTGGACATGTGATACATTGGCCTTTTTTTTGTATGTCATACTTCTATGTACTTAAAAAAACAATGGTTAATCATTCTATTAAATAATTATAAGATTCATCATAATTTATAGTAATTATCTTTAAAATATATGGTTGCTTTTATTTAGTGATATTTTAAAATCTCACAGGAAGCCAATTATTATATTGTTCTAGGATAATGCTAGACAAATAAATATTATAATACAAACTGCAGTTCTCAGTAATTAAATGGCTTACTGTAAGCTGTAAAGTACCTAAAACATATCAAAACCTTCCATCAAGAATCAGGTTATAGCTGTTCCATCAATGAAAAGAAAAGCTGCTAGGGCAGCTAAACAGTCACTGAAGATGTAGATGCAAAGCTTCTGAGTACTCTGAGCTGCCATTTTCAGCTCCCAGGGACTGGGCTGCATTCCCTTGACTGAAAATACCTTGTTGGTCAGTGAAACTTGCTCAGAGGAATCAACAGCAGCACTGTCTTCCTGCTCAGCCTGTTTCTCACTGGAATTACAGACTCATGGCCATAAGCCATTTCACCTATTGATTAGACAATTGTTGTGCTCCTTGATTCTCCTACAGTGAAAAGCAGTTGTGTGCTGCCTGTGCTAAAGAAGGGCTGTGGTCACTCCTCTGTGAGCAGCCCTCAGTCACCCAGCTCATCCTGAAGCCCACACCAGTGCAGTCCACTGCACTTCATGGAGCACTGGTGTGCCCTTCCTGAGTGCCAGGGACACAGGACAGCAAGGCTTCCTCTGGGGTATTCCTCTTTCTTGAGGCCAGCTGTGATTACAAGCAATGATTACACTACAGGCTGTGTAACCAGTAACAGGCTGTGTTTTTTGTTAAACAGAAAGACTCTAATTCGTGCTCATCAGCAGCAGCTGGATGAACTGGCACACCTGTGCTTCAAAGAGGAGTGCTTGATAAATCAGATGTCAGCAATGGTAAGTGTTTGAAATGATGGTTTTGGTGGCTGTTGAGCCTGCATAAATTAATCTTAGACATGATTGACTTGAATTGGTGATGGGCTGTTACTTTTCAGTTCAAGCCCTTCTCCAAGGCCTGTCTTAGTCCTGGGAGAGCCTCTCATTTTCAGTGCCTGCTGTGTTTGCCAGTCTCCACTCTCAGAGGACCTTGGGGAGCAGGAGATGGATGGCCAACCCTGAAGCCCTTGTCTCTGATAAGAGAGCCTTCCCTTATCTCACATCAAGGGGCAGACTGTACCAGACAGGCCATCTGTCCCTGTGATGTTTTAGTTCTTACAGGCTGGGACAAGTAAGCAATCCCACAGAACAGAGCACACCCCTAGGGCAGGACATTGGTGGGATTTGGCTCTTCCCTCTGGGAGCCTCTTTGCCTCTCACACTGCAGGTGTGCCAACAGCCTGGGCCTCGCTTACTCCAGTGTTCTGACCACTGTGGCTTGTGCCTCACATGCTCTTGGCTTTGATTACTCAAGTGTTTCTTGGCTTGTCTTTGCCTCAGATGACAGTGGTGTACTCTAGACATAAAAACTGGCACCTGCATGGCCCCACTGCTAGCTAGGCAATCCCAGTTCTCTGTTTCTCCCGTATCCCAACAGATGCCTGTCACACCTATGTGAAAATCCAGACTATGAACATTTTCCAGTGAGAACTCCTGCCTTCCCAGTTCCCTCAGCTTCTCAGTAAAGCCAAGCTCCATTGGTGCATTGCATTATCAAACCATTTCAATTCCTGTCACAGTTCAGATCTGAAGTACAGGGACTCTTCCCTCAGGGACTTTGGAGTGAGGCCACCATGTGGCTTATTCACTGTGATTTCAAACTGCATATGCTGTTTTACAGATAACATACAGTTCACCAAGCAGCACAGGAGACATAAACTGTATTAGTTTTGTGGCAGACAATGCAGTGAAACAAAGCTATCTTTCATCTTCTTAATTTTTTTTAATCTTCTGAGATTGTTCTTCTTAAATCTGTTAGTCACTGGACACCAGCTCTCCCCCTGCATTTATTTGCCCCTTGCAGCAAGCAGTAATTTTCTGGCTAGCAGAATTTTTACAAGCTTGCCAGGCCTTCCCAGCAGTGTGTGAATAACATACCCTGTAGTTTTATTTCACAGCATGACCTTTTTTGGGTAATGAAATGTGCTTGGGCTTCATGCATCAGCTTCTCTTCTTCCATTTGCAGATGGTTTCAACTTCTCCAGCCATGAAACTTTGGCTGCAGGAGAAACTCCTGCCAAGATCAGACACACACTGAACAAAGCAATATTTAAAGTGCTTAAGAAAAATATGCCACAGCAGCTGGGCTAGTCTTCATCGCTGTCCTGATTTCCCTGCAGGACAGAGATGCAGTGCAGGAGATACAGCTGGAGTACTGCCAAATAAGCTTTTGCGTGATTGATTTTCATACACAGCAGCTGAATTTCCCAGCCCTGGGGAAGCTGACACCTCCCAGCTTCTCAGGCACAGACCTACGAACAAAGGCACCAAACTACTCTCAGCTGGAGAGCAGAGTATGTCCAAGTGCCCCCTTACTAATACAAGCCCTACTTAAAAAAGGATGAAAACTACAGTTTTTGTCATGGTCCCATAATGGTTTTTATCCATGTGGCTATGAAAGGTAGAGTTCCCTGGGCTGAGGCTGGGTGTGGTGCTAGTATTGCTCTGGCAGACCTGCAGCCATGGCCCCATGACCTGATGGGACATAAATCCCTTGCATCTCTCAATATTGGGCTATAATGTCTGATCCATAGTGGCCTAACTCACCATTTATTTTCATAATTGACAAATCCAACATAAGAGGTGTCAGGAACAGAGTTCAGTACATGGTAAAACCAGATGACCAGTCCTGGTACCAAACCTTTGAAAAGCTAACCAGAGTAGAAGACAGACAGCAGCTGCTTTATTTTTATTTTTAAGCAACACATGAGCTGTAATTTCACTAACAGATAAAACTACCAGAGTCAGTGAACCTTGGTATTTAGAGGCACTGACCTTTGTCTGTGAAGGCTGTGACTTAATAAGGAAATGCTGATTTAATCTACTAATATGCAGAACGCTTTTATGTTCTGCTGCGGTGTAAAAAATACTCTGATTTTTTCAACCTACTGATACTGTTCCCTACTGTTTCCTTGTGCCTTCCTTGCCAGGATTTTCAGAATTTCATGGCCATGCTGGATGAAATCTTGGTGCTGAAGTCAAAGTGTGTCCAAACAATGCGAGCCCAGCTTCAGCTCTGTTCAGCCTCCCCTGGCACTGACAAATCACTGCAAACACGTCCACCCGTTTAGACCTTCTTTGCCTGCACATGCACTGGAGCAGCTACAGGAAACGCCAGCCAGCACTTTGCTACACCTGGTGCTGCAGAGCGTGGGTGGTAGGGGATAGTTTTTGGTTTGATGTTTGCGACTAGCATGTGTTTTATATAAGAGTGGAGCGAATTCTGAGTAAATGAGAGATGACTAATTGGCACCATAAGCTTTGTATTTCATTAATACCAGTAAGCCACATTCTAAACAGTAACAATTCAGCAGCCTTTAAATATCTCACCAAGTAGCAGTCAAGTCGTGTTAATGTATCATAGCAGCGTCTCACATCTTAAAGGCAATCCTGTGATGCCAAGTAAGGGAAACAACTTTGAAGCCAGAAACAGGTCAGAACAGAAATGCTCAAAAGCTACCCAGAAAAGTCTTTGCAAACAAAAGCCAGGAAAGACAGAGGAGCCAGGGGTTGTTACACTAAGGTGTCTAGACCTTAAGTATTTGGAAGTCAAGGCAGGATGTGAAGTGCTGTCAGTTTCAGAAGAAGGAAACCTATAGTTGAATTAATGCTTGGGATGAACCCTCCAGAGCTCCTGAAAGAGGTGGCTTTAACTTATGGGTAACGAGTGGTTTAGCAGGGACTTCCTACCAAAGATTCCATCTGGCATGTTAATAAGCACATGGGTTTCATGCTGCTGCCCAGAGGAAGACGCCAGCAGCTGTACCTGCAGCACACCACATCCAGTGCCTGCTCTGAGCAGAGCTGAACAGATTTCTTACATGAAAACAGGGTCTGCTTGGAGGCACTGGGCTTCCAGAAGCTGCTGACAGCACTGTCATGTGAAACTGGTATTTGAATCAAGGGCTATGGAGCCATCAGCTGGAGCCCTGCAGAAGTCCTGGTGCTGCAAGCATTGCATCTGAACCACAAAGCCAGTCCACTTGCTTTGAAGGCACAAGTGACCTTGAGACATACTTGCTGTGTGTGCACTCCCACTCCAAAATTAGGGCTGTCGCAGCACATTCATCCATCTCTGTGTCTCCTCAGTAACGCCTGTGGTAGCTCATTCAAAGCCTGCTCAGTAGCCAGAAATGCCAAGGGGAATGGAACACTGCTGTTTGACCAGCTGTGGGTTTTGCTGCCTGCCTGCACAGCCTCCCTGAGGAGCCCGGGTTGGGCTGAGCAGCAGGACAGTAATCACAGGGACACTCTGGGATGCATATTTGGTGCAAACACTCCCAGGAATGTCACCCAGCGTAGGCCTGGGGAGCAGAAGCAAATCCCTCGTCACTGCCCTAGCTGTTGAGTTGTTTTTAGCCCTGGTTAGTCTCCATCTTGCAGCTGAGACTGGATTCCTCTGTGGAGAAGAGAGCAGAGTTTCTCTGAGGTCTGAGGTTATGCCTCTCAAAACGGTTCCTGTGTCCTGGTCACAGACAGCAGCAAGGCACCTGAACCTGGGTCAGAAGCCTCCCTCACTCACCCAGGGCTGTGAGGCATCCAGGAGCAAAACTCTTGGTATTTCTGCATGGCACAGAGCAGTGGTGCCTGACAGCCACCAGAGAGCTGTAGAGCAGTGGGAGATCAGCACTCTGCTAAAACCACTCAGGGAGGAACAAGTGTTTAAAACCACCGATTCCCTCCACTTCATGGGGTCAGGGAGAGCTTTCCTGTGAGTAAGGTGAGGGGAATACAGGGCAGCTGGGCAGTCCTCCTGATAGCATAAAATAAATGTGGGCACTTAGTTTCCCCAGCATGTTCTCAGCAAGCATGCAGCAAACACTGCTGTCAGGGAGCAGCTGAGGAGTTTGGCAAGTCTATTTGAAACCAAAGAAGAGGTCAGACTGTAGGATGTGTGCACAGGTCACAGGCAAATGTGATGCCCAGTCAGAAACAGTGCAAGGGAGGAAAATTTTCCCTCCACGTAATCTGACATTTGGGAAATGAGTGTTGGTTGATCACTCTTTCAGGTTTTTAAAAAGCAGCTGAGCAAAGTATATTCACAGGCATTTAGTGTGTCTTACAGAAGCTGGCTATTCCTAAGCAACACACAAGAATCATTTGCACAACCCACAGTGCCATGTCCTAACCTCGGAATCTGCAGGCACAGTTGTGACAAGACAGATGAGTGGCCAAAAATTTCTGTGAGCAGAGGAGATGTGAGTTAAGTCAGCGGCCAGATTGGAGCCACCTGTGAATCCCATCTAATCTACTGTGAAAAAAGCAAATCTGGCAGATCTGAGCCCCAGCAGCAATTCCCAGAGCAGGAACTATCTGCTCCCTCGAGGAACAGCCAGGGACACTGAGAAACAACAAATAATCAAAACAACAACCACACACAATTTTCTAATGTCTGATACAATCTTTTTTTCTTAAATGTGTTATCCAGCCAATCCACATGACTATACCTTCTTAAATATTTTATTATGTCTGTTCTCCAAATTTTATTTTCTCTACTGAAGGTGAGATTTGATAAAAATAAAATAAAGCATCTGGCTGTGAAAAGCAGCCCATCCTTGGCAATAACAGGGACATTGCTGCACGCCCCAAAGATACCAACAATGGGTTCCTCATGTGCAACAGAAACTATCCAGCTGTTGTCAGAAATGGTAACATTTTTCTCTCCCCTTTGAGGTTTATTACCTAGTTGCTGCTTTAATTCTTGTGTGAAAATGTGCTAAATGAACATTTTAAGTGTCATCCCCTTCCTACTGTTTGATATTTCACTGACAACTGCTACAAAAGGTTTTCACTTCAACTTGAACATGCATTCAAGTGTCATAAAAGCAATCTAAGAGATTTAGAGAGCTTGGCCATGTACCATCAAATAAACACAGAACTAAAATGGATTCACTTTTGTATTCAGATGCAACAATGACTATTAATGCTTATTAGCAAACGCTTGATACTTTATTTCAATAATTGACAGAATTGAAAATAAAATTCAGTTTGCTACAGAACTCTGGTGAAAATCATTTTAGGTAAACATCATCAAAATGTCCATTCGATCAACTGCAAAAGATTAAGTGGGGCTGGAAATCTGTACAGGGATTTTCAAAGGGCCTGTTGGTGTGGAAAGTTTCGGGTGCCCTGACCCACAGCTGGACTGACCATTCCTGGCCTGGAGAGCAGCCACAGAACGCTGCTGACACGGGCTCTGTGCTCCAGCAGATCCGCGGCAGGAGCCACGACGCCGGGCAAGAAAAGCCCTGGGGCACTGGGGCAGCCCGACTGCAGGATCAGGAGCCCTCGGCTGCCATGGGGGTGAAGGGTGGCTCTGCAGTACCAGAGCCATCTCTAGGCTGCTGCTGTCCAGAACCAGGAGGAGGCAGCTCAAAGATGCTCTCCTTGAAAGCACAACCACCAGCTTAGGCACTGTCTCTACACTTCTTACCAGCCTTCCCGCCCAGGCACACAGATCTCAGACGGAACTCTGACAAAGGCACAGCAGGGACATAAATCAGTGTGACCTGACAGCCTAAGGAAAAGCTCCAAAGTCGTGTGACCGGGGATGCAGCCAACCTTCTCAGCAGCCAGCAGCAGGGCAGAGCCCAGCCTTGCTCCAGCCAGCAGGACCTCCCCCAGCCACAATGAACTGTGCCTGGACAGTACCAGATTAACAAGTGCTGCACAGCACCCTGAACATTCAACTCTGGTCACACAGGGGCTCTTGTTACACATTCATCCAGCAGTTCCTCTTGTCTAAGCCACCCCCTTAACCCCTCACTCTGGTATTTTCTTCTCTGAGATGCCAACATAGCAATACCCTTCATGCCTTCAGCCACCCAAGGATTTAAACGCAGAAACATCACTGCCAAAGCAAGAGTAGCATGACCAGGGTAGACTTGGGTGGGCATGGGTCTCTGAAATAAGACCTTGCATCTTCACAGCTGCCACTTCCTGTATTCACCTCCCCAAGAGCTCAAACAGCTGAGTGATTATTCTGTGGGGTTAAGAGCCAGACCTTGGAGGGGAACTGTGAAAAAAAAAAACAAACCCACACACTAATACAATCAGAGATAATTTTATTCAGAGGTTTGGTCTAAATAGCTGTTTCTTTGCTGGCAAAGACTTCTTGCCCCTTCCAGACTGTCTGGTACCAGATGGGGATCGCTGGGGTAGCAATTCTGAGAAAACCAGAACGAGCAACACAACCAAATGCTCTCAGCAGTGATGGCAAAGCAGTTTGAATTTTGTTTTCAAGGTTTTTCAAATAATCAGGAACCCCATTTCCTCACTTCACTGTTGCATTTCTCGCCTGGGAAAGAAGAAAAGCTGTGCATTACCTGCACTCACAGAGGCAGCAGCTGCTGTCCCACCAGCTGCTCAATGTCCTTCTTAGACAATCTTTATTTCAGCTCCACCACCAGAAAATGGTGAAGGTCAACACTACGGGGTATGTGCAAGGCAACCTGCCCTGCTCCTCCTCATCATCCCTCTCCACATCTCCTAGATACTTGCCAGCAGATCCCCCTCTTGCATCATTTTAAGTAAACATTTAATTCACACAGTTGCGCACCCCACAGAGAATTCCATGAGTGCACACTGGGCCTAAATTGGATGTTTTGGTCATAGAGAGTTAACAACATAATGGAGACAAATGCCATCCCCTTTGGAGTCCTGGTGAGGTGAAACCTCCTACTGAAAAACCTACACTGGTGCAATGGGCTGAGACATTTTGCCCTCCAGCAGGCTGATGCTCCAGTTCCAGGCTCTAACGTGAGTTTGGATCCCTAGGCTGGGGTTTTGCCACAAAACAGAAATAAGCCACAGAGAAGCAAAGCACCTTCTACCACTGCAGCTGCAGCCCAGAGACCTCTGGTTGTTCACTCAACAATGTTCACACATGCCCACAGGAGCTGGCAGCACCTGGGTGGGCAGGATTCAGCAAGGTCCCCGTTTGCTGAAGCCAAAGAGCATGAGAGATGGGAACCATGACACTGGCAGTTATATTTCAGGGTTTTATTAGTTATTCTTCTGCAGAATCAAAATATTTAGCAAATTAGAGATTCCTCAAGACTGCTGATATTTCATGTATTTAGGACTTGATCAATGTACAACGTAATACTTTGAACTAACAAAAACAACCCCAAACCTGATTTGTAGTACTAGATATTATTATGTAATTCTATAGCAGTGTGAAAAATGGAACTAATGCAGTGAGTATATTTGTTTTAAAGAAAGTGCTTGAAAGAAATCTCCTGCATCACACTGTGTATTATTTAAAACAAAAAGATTAACTGACTTTCTAGGAGGGCATTGTCTTAAATATCCTACAAGCCTGGGGGATTTACAATACTGAGCCCCAGCTCTCTGCCTTCAGGTTCAAGAACCAACACAAGTTGCAGGTCTGGGTTGAGTTCACAGCTTACCTGCTTCAAGGGAACCTACCACTCAGCACTGGACACTCATGTCTGGCAAAAGTGTTGGATGCATGGGTAAAAACCAAAAGGACAAAAAAAAACCAAGGTTCTCTCTTTATGCATAGTGACAGTTTCTGAACCAGTGTTTTACTAAGTTACAGACTAACTTTCAACCAAAAAATAAAATTCCATTGCACTAAAGGTCAAATTTAACCAGGTAATCTGGACTGTGACACAGTCAAGTAATTCAGTACAAGCAGACAAGACACCATGAAAGCAGCTTCAAAGAACCAAAGCATCCTAATTTCAGAACCAACTTAATATTCTTCTGTCCAACTCCAGTGCAACAATGAGGGGGGAACCACTCCATCTCTACCTATGTACAATTCCAGTCGAGGCTGGGCAGTCTCAACTTTCCGTGGCCAAGCTGGAAAAAGGAAACTTAGGAAAGGACACTTTAAAATTTAATTTAAGAATGAAAGTTGGCCCTCAGTGGAAAGAGAAATGCTGGAGTGATGCACGCAGGCAGGCTTGCTCAGACACTCTCCCTTGTATGCAAAAAGCTGGACTCCTTCCGCTGAGAGCAAGTCACACTGGATGTGAAGGTGGCGGGGCTCGTCCTGCTCCGTTGCACGCCAAGAATCCAGGAATGTGTCTTCAGCTGGCTCCTGCACGGGCCATTAGATCTTCCAAAGCATTGTGTTGGTCGTTGTTGTGTAATAATAAGACCTCCTTAATGTCTTTGAGTTCAAAGCCCATTTCTTTGAATTGACTCATTAATTGGAGAAGTTCTGTGATCTGAAAGACAGACAGCCTGTTATTTGCAAGAGAAAAGCAGATGGCTCAGTGCTTGGTGGAGGTGTAGCACAGAGCCTGTCTTCAGCAGCTGAGCATGCCATGATTGTGGATTCCTCCTCCCCAAGCACAGCCCATTCCAGCTCTGTTGGGAGAAAGTCTGCTCACACCTGAGCCACCAGAGATCCAGGCACAGCAGCCCACAGGGACCTTCAGTCCCCTGTTTGCTGTCCTTAACTTCCAAACCCCTCTTCAACCAGGGCGCCAAAGCTCAGCCTGCCATGGTGTGTCTCTGTCTCTCTTAGAAGTTAACTTATCAACCTGGCCCAATGTGGGATCCCAAAAATGCTGATTAATGGCACCCAGCTGCCCCATCCAGCAGCTCCTGCTGCACCTGATTTTTTTTAGAGTCACTTGGACTTCAGGAACAGCGCCGTAGCCCTCGCCATCAATTGGCTTCTAAGATCTAGGGCAAAGCTGGGGGATTAGCACACTCTACTGTGTGCATACAATATTTACAACACTAACTGTGAATCCTCCCTGAGCTTTGAAGAATAAGATGGCAAGAAGTGAGTCAGCTGATCACTTTTATGAACCCTCTGCCATTTACAGTGCATCTGAGCCACTCCATGAGAAGGAAATATCCCAAACAAGCAAGCAGTTTGAAATGGGCAATCAGAAGATTAGCAATTTCCAATTCTGGGGCTGAGCCAATAGCAAATGGGTTTCTCAAACTCAGTTACTTTCCATCCTTGCACTGCTATTGCTCTGTTTATAAGATTATCACTTGTCCAAGGAAGGCAGGAAGGCATATATCTAGGTTAGAGGTGCAACCCAACCCCCTCAAAAGACTTCATGTAATAACTTGTCACACAATAGGATGGCAGACTTTAAAAGATCCTCCTGTCCTCTGCCCTTGCTACTTGCTCCTGCTGTACCTTTGGTGCTGGTAAAGCAGTCAGACAATGAACCAGACCCCAACACATGCATTTTCTAGCTTCTTCCAGAGCAAGCCCTACCCCAATTTGCTAAGCAGCTGGGCAGATGCAGTTGCACAACAGAGAAAATTTATGGCCAGGGCAGGCTGGCAAGGTTTGAAAGACAATTTGCTGCTGCTGAAGTTAACTGTATCTGTACCAAGCACCTAGCCCACAAGATAACTCTGGGTATTCAAAACAATACGACCACAATAAGCAGGGTCTTAAAAAAATCCTGTCCCCATAAAAATGGATGCAAATGAGACTAATAGAATGGCACAGACAAATTCTAATGCTTTAACAATTTTTAGCTTATCAACACAAAGATGTCCTTTGACAGTCAGTTTTGGAAACAAGGCAGCATTACCATGAAAACCAGAATTAATCAGCCAGAGGAACTGCTGCTGGAATTCCCTGTCACAGCATATTTTTCTATTCCTGCACACGTCGCACCCTCACCTTCTCCTCTGAACACTGGTGCATTTCCAAAGCTGCTTCAACAAGAAGTGGATCAAAGCCCTTCTCACAAAGCTGTCCATGTGCAAACAGGTAATCTAAAACCTGTAGGGAATGAAGAAAACAAACTGTGTTTGCAGAGAGGCACTTGCAGCAGGCAGCTGAATGTCACCTTGGTACATGCGGAGGGGTTGAGCATGATTCTACCCAGCACTTCACCAGGGACAGAGATACAGTCCTTCCTAGCAGAGTTGAGACACTCCTTAGAGAAGAGCTTGTGCAGAGAAAGCAAGACAAACCCTTCTGTCCTACTGTGCTCTCTGACCATCCCCTCAGTTCTAGTCAGAGCAGCCTCAGAAGTGTATCTTTAGCCCTCCGATGGCAGAGCAGAAGTTTCATTGTGTTTTTTATACTACAAGTTTTAAAACTGAAACTGTAGGTCCAGCAGCCAGGACATGTCTACTTTTAGCTTCCTCTCAGACAGCCACAAAAGCTGATGCAATCTGAGAGCAGTCAGCCTTTGAAGATCAGCTCAGCATATCAGCAAGCGAGCTGCAAATCCCAGGTCATGCACACAGAAACTGCTGCCAAATTTCTTATGCATCGTCAGCTTTAAGGGGAAGGGTCAGGTAGGCAATGCTAGGTATGTGAAAGAACCAGTGCTTGCAAGCAGAGCAGGATTTAAAATCACCCTCCTAAGGGACCTTATTTTTCCACTTGATAGCTCAGTTCACTCCAGCGCACAGCTTAAGCCACTCTCTGTGTGTAGGGAAAGGGCCAGCAGATCAGTCCCACAAGTAGGAGTCCCTGGGACATGCTCTGTGCAGCACACAGCCTGCTGAGGGCCAGCACAGGAGGCTGGGCCATGTTCTCCCACTTTGAAGTGTTTATTTGAAGCAGATCCAAGAGCCACGCTTTGCCCAGCAGCGCTTTGTGCCCAGTGACCTGGTTCGAGCAGGCATTGGAGGCAGCGCTCGAGCAGGAAGGAGCAGCACCAGGACACACAAGTCGGTCAGTGGGGCCCTGCAGGAGCCTGTCAGAGCTGTCTTAGGTCTGCAGGGGCCAATCTCTTCACAAGGAGAGATGTCAGCATTGTAAACCCTCATGCTCAGAACACAGAAGGTGGCTGGACTTCTGTCACGTGGCTCTTAACATAGTACAGAGCCATGCTAAGCTTCCTTTGGATGTGTTTGTGGCTCTTGGGGAGACACAGAAACTCCCCCCCAGTTTCACATAGAGCAAAGGGCCCATCCCAAACTCAGCATGGCTCCAACCCAGCACACAGAGGTGGAGCTGACTCTAGCAATCTCTCACCAGAAATAAGCACAAGCTCTAGGTTGCAACCCCCTATTGGGGTAACAGTATTTACCCCACCCATTCTGCAAACCCAAGACAGCTTCCCAGGAGAACCAGCATGCAATCAAGCATTTCTTTGCACTGCACGAGCTCTTACCTGATCTATGTTCTGTCCCTTCTTCTTCATGGCTTTCAGGACGTTCTCAGGCGAGTAGCCCATGTTGACCACAGTCTCCACACAGTGCCTCTCGCTGGGGGAGAGGCCCTGCTGCAGCTCAGCCGCGAGACCGCCCGGCCACTTCGTGCAGCTGCTATTATTGGGCACTTGAGACACTGCAAAGTTTTGGTGTGTTACCTAAGGGAGAAAACCCAGAGGCTGAGGTGATGGTCATCTCCTGCATCCCCACATCCTGTTTCTGCCTAATGCTGGAACCAGGATACCCCATGTAATTAATTCAAAAGGTTTTCTAGAGTGCCCTTAGGAAGTTACACACTGTGAGGATGAAAACAAGTAGCCTGATTCCCACCATACTCTTTTAACCCTCAAAGCAACAATCAACAACCCAGATTCTCCACAATGAACCCCCTCCTACTGGTGTGACCAAAGCCTTTGAACACCCAAGCCCTGCAACAGTGAAGGCTGGGATATAGCCAACCCCTGCACCTCAAAGGAAGCACAGATTGCTTCCTTCTCCTCAGGTTTACTCATGACCTATGGTTTTCTGTACTCAAAGGAACACCACTTACCAAGATTACCATAAACATGATCCAATGCAAGCAAGCACACAGGTGTATTTGGAAACTTACCACAGGGTTTTCTGTTTCCTGGTAGTCTGGGTGTACCTGCTGGACAACACACAAATGAAACAAGTATAAACATCATGTACCGGTCAGCAGAATTTGCCAGAGCTGGGCAAGGAAGGTTTTATAGACGATTCTACCACAGGATGGGAGATTTTAGGGTCTGATAAGGCTTCCACATACAAGATGCTGGCATTACCCATTGCCTGCAACTATAGAATCATCCTCATCATAATGATCATTCCTCCTCTCAGCACTCTATACTTGGATTATACTCCAAGAAGGATGTGTGCACCCCCACAATAATTACAAAACTGTTTATTCTGTCACTGTAACAGCTGCTTGTTCACACAGCCCCAGTTCAGCTCCTCACCAAGTCTGCATTGCCTGCATAACAGTGATAATTTAGAAGTCATTGCCTAAAAATTTCTCTGGACTTTTTGACTATGTGAAGGGGTCAGAGAAAAATACACCTCTTTTCTATTCCCAAAGCACAGAACTCTATACACCACACAGGAGCAACAAGCCACACTGGCTCAAAAAAACATGTGAGTTTTCTGCCTAGCACTTGTCCCATTCCCAGCACACCAGCAGGGCTGGGTCATGTTCCCTGCTGTGCACCTGCTCTGCTTCTGCAGAACCACCCCACCACTTTGTACAGCCTTGCCCAAGTTAACAGCAGTGCAAAGCCAGGCCTTGGCCCCACCAAAGCTACACATTTCAGTTCAATACATTCAGAACTCCTGCGTTTTAAACAGAGTTAGAACAGACTGCAAGAAATCACTGTGGGCCAAGAAATGCAGCTTTTAGCATTTCTTAATACTTATTATGCCAGCACAGATTGCTTGAAAGGTTGTCCACATCCTTCAGAAAGGCCTTCTTAGTGCCCAAACTGAACAACAAAAAACTCTCTGCAGAAGACCAATTCTGAAAAGATCCACTAGGATTTTGACAATTTCCATTTATTTATTCCAAAAGACCCCAAAGCACCACCAAGGAGGTTTTGCTCTGCATTCCTAAACATCTTCCAGGGTAAGGATTTCTCTTCTAGAAAACCAACCCTGAGACATCATATTCATTCTGATGCATTAGGGTATCCAAGAACCTATTCTCATGGTGTGTTCTTCAGACACATCCTCTCTCCAGACACTTTTTCAAGGGCAGTACTGGAATATAGGTTACACTGAAATAGGGAAAAGAGCCCTGAAGTCAGCCAGGATGGAGGGATCATCAATGGAAGGATGATGCTTTGTTATTGACACTGCAGCCAGGAAAACCAAAACTGTTTCTGACACCAGAGATCCAACAGTCTGGGAAAGCCAACTCCTCCTACACAATCTTCTTAATTGCAATCGCCTGTCTTCATTAGTCATTTCTACCTCTGCTAAAGCTGCAAAAATCAACATGCTGAGATTCAAGAAAAAGTGAAAGTGAGGGGACCACCACAGGACCTATGCAGCCCCAGATTTATTTCCATCCAAAGATTCCTAGATCCAATTCAGTGGTAAAGCAAAAACTCCCATGGTAACTGCAAATTCAAAAAGTTAAAATTTCTAATCTTGTGAGGGGAAAAAAAAAATCACTATGGAATACATTTAGATATAAGCCTTCTGCTCCCAGTCACAGAGATGACTGTGATTTTGTTGTACTGTTTTCATACTCTGAGGATTTTTGTTACATTTATTTCAATTCTTTTGTTGCATTTACTTAAATTTCTTGCATATCAGCCATCATTTTTCAGAGGAATTATACTGTGGAAACATAAAACAAGTATAATCTGAAGTCTTGGAATTTAAACATGAAGAACTAAATTCTGTCACCATAATTATTTCTTGGTTCACTACTTCCAAAGCATAAATAGTTTCAAATTAATGAATTAATCTTATTAGTTCTCCTAATAAGTGTATTTTCTCTTCCCATTTTGCATCTTCCCTTAAAACACTGTCAAGAATACACTCTCCCTCCCTCTTGGTCTTTAAAAAAATTTAATTCAGCAGAGAGATTTTAATTGTTTGAGTGTAAATTCAGGCATCTTAACGCCAGTGTATCCAGTTGTAAGTGATCTTTCATCCCCAGAGATGCCATGTGTTCCATAACTGAGGCATACAGGCCCCTCTCACACCTGTGACCTCCAGCAGTGAGCAGGTGCTCAGCACACTGCTGCTCCTGCCAAAGTTAACAGCATTGAATTTGTTCCAGTCATCAACAATCAGCTGTTCTGCTCTGCTCTCTCAGGTACACTGCTTCCCAGAATACTGTACTTCACAATTATGAGTGCATTTATCTAACCCCAAAAACAGCTGGGAGGACAAAAGGGAGAAGCAGCATCACTTGTTTCACAGCACATGGTGTCACACAAAAACCTACAGCACGACACTAAAACCACGGAATCACTGAAACACTGCCTCTATTGGACAGAGAAAAAACCCAGATTATTTTAGAACAAGCAAGAGGATTTGACTACACAGCTTTCACTAGGCTTCATGAGTACTGGTGTCCAGATCTGCAGTTCTTCGTAAAAACCCCCACAAGCTTAATCTAATCTCTGTTCTTAGTCACAAAGAGACAGAAACAACACCTGATGTGAAGTTACTGTCCTCAAATTTTAGAGCTTGCAACAAGATTGACTCTTCATTTCCTTAATCTCGCATCTCAGAGCTGTATGGTGAATAACTGTAACATTAAAAATACAAGATTATCTTCACACTGGTTTTGGTCTCCACCAAGCAATGACTACCCTCCTTCACAAGAAAGGGCAAATACAAGGTTTCACATCACTATAATCTTTTTTTTCCTCTGAAAGATTACATTTTTAAAGGAAGTCAGGAAGAAAATTGAAGCTTGAAGCTAAAAAAAAAAAAAAAATAGGCTTACTTCACTGCAGGTCAACTGCAAGCACTTTTTTCTTCCCTGAATGATGCAGCATATCTGGGTGTTTTAACCTACTACTACTTCTATTCCTTGAGAAGCCTGCATTTCCCATTGTTTCCAGCAAATAAGCAAACTAAGGAAGAAAACCAGAAGAGATTTGATTCAAAGCCTAACAACACTTCAGAATCTGATATAGCTCATCTGGATAGGACAGAATGCAGGACTGTACACAGAAGATGCCTTTTATGCTTAGCTCAAATGTGTGCAATTATCAACAACAAATGAAAGCTGAATAGCTAAAAAAAAACAATCACTGGATTTGGTCTAAAACTGTCAAATATGAGGCAAAATGCAGGGTAATAATCTCAGGTTTAGAACTACCGCCACAGAGACCTGTTGGACTGATCAATTTACCACGTACATTAAGAGGATCTACAATTCACTCCTAGCAAATGAAATTATAACTGAAGTAACAGGGCAATTTAGAGGCAAGAGCTGCCTCTGCATCTCCACCTCTCACCCCAGTTCCACTCCACTCTGTGTTTACCGTAGTCGATGGGCTTTGAGATGATTCTTCTTCTGTACAAACAGTCGAAACAGCCAGGGATGACAGCCTGGATGAAGAGGATAATGTCTCCCTGCCACTGTCCTCATTTAGAGCGGAAAGACCAAGCATATGGTGTCCATTCAGTTCACTGGCTTTGCTCTGAGCACAGGTCTGCAAGGAGCTAAGCAAAGTGCCGTTGCGGAGACAGGTAGTGCTGTGGAAAGTGCTCGTGAGCTTTGATGATTTCTGATCCCCCTCATCGGAGTCAAGCTTAGGGAATGACAGGGATTTGATATTGCTCACTGAAGTGATGGGGGAAAGGGACACTTTGGAAGACAAGGACATCTTTTCACAGTTTCCCAACTGTGGCAAAGTGATAAAGCCATTGGGTTTGTGAAGGGGTTTGAAGTCCAACGTGGCCTTTTCTATGGATGCCAAAACTTCCTCATCTTGCAACACAGACTCAGACCCTCCTTTAGGCAAGGTATTATCTAACAGCTGGGCAACAATCGGCCCAGTAGTACCAACATGAATTTCAAGGATATTTTTTAATTCCTCCTTATCATTGATAGTTTTTAATTCCAGTTTGTCAAACGGGTCTTCTTCACATTCAAAATCAGCTGGGTTGAAATCTGCCTTTGGACGAGGTGGACTGAGGACCTTTTGCTTCACAGAGCTGGTGTTGGCTGGAGTAGGAGTCAGAATATTATTGTGCTGCAGGCTAGCAAGGATGGGGTTAATAGGAGGAGGCATGGCTTCAGGGCAAGGTCCCTCTGAGAACCCCATCTTGGTGCTGTCCTCTGGAGCTGCTTTTGGGTTTGCTAGAGCTTCTTCTGCCTTGCGTTCAGCTTCTCTCTGGGCAGCCTGAATTTTTTTGATGTCTTCAGCCCACTCGATTGTTTTCTTTTCCAGCGAGAAGTCATACTGAATGGACGTGGAGGGGAAAGGAGAGAAGGGGAAGTAAAAAACAAAAAAAAGTTATAAGGATCATAGCTGCTACTTCTAACAGCAATATAAATTAATGCAAAGAGAATAAGAGCTACATGAATTACTAGGAACAGCAACATTTTTAAACAGCCTGCAGATTGACAAAGCTGGCAGACACCAGAAGTACTTAATTTTACCTCTAACAGTAAAATTTGGCTGCAACCTGGATTAGAGAACTGTATTTTGCCTCCTTCCTACATTTAGCTTTGCTTTAGAACTACTCATCATCCCAAGATCAGTTTCACAGCCCTCCCACCTTCTTCCCCCAGGACAAGGGAGGTAGCAAGGGGAAATCTAATGAGTTATTAGATGAACAATGAAACTCTGATCTGGCACCACTGAACTATCCCCAGTCCACAAGTTCTACAAGTCATTCAGCAGAGTATTTGTGCATCCAAAGGCCAATACAGTATTACTCAGTTTCCCCTAAAAGATTCCTAAGGGATTTAATATTAGAGTGTTACACCCATTGGTTTAAGGCAGTATTTTCATTCTCACTCCAGTGCAGTGCCTCACCAGCCAAAGGGGATACAGTGGCTGCACCAATGACAACACATACAGCCAGCAGCAGATTTTGCTGCAGTTACTGATGTGACAGGATCTCAAAAGCTTTTCCCATTGAACATCAGGTCTTTTAAGGCCAGATCAGCACAGGGAGGCATCTACTGACTACCACTGTACTGACCACAGAGTGGCTTAGCTGTAAAGGGCATAATTCTGAGGAGCCTAACTCCATCTTAAAATATCCACATATTTTTTTTTATACTAAAAATATGGGTGGGAAGCTAAGTTTCCTGCATTTTTTTTTTTAAACAGTGCTCTTAACAGCTATAACAAGAGTAAAATTCCACTGTGAGATGCACAGTCCACACTGTGCAGGGTGAACAGGCACACTACGCTGGATGAGCCCCAGCTTGGCAGAAAAATGGAGACACAGCACAATCAAGCCAGCAACAGGACATCAGTATCTCCTTTGGCTCTCCCACACCAGCTTAACTGAGTGGAAATATGGGTACTAGGAAAATCAGGTAATTGTTCAATGGTTACGAGGGAGAAGCCATGAAGTAGAATAACAGGGTAATATGTAGGGCAGGGAGAGAACAAAAACAGCAAGCAAAAAGCAGAACCATCTATGGCAATATGTCACAGACAAGGTAAAAAGAATCGTCAATTGGGATTGGTCAAGGAAAATCATGGATCCAAATGAGAAAGTATAATTCAATCAGATCTCCTGTATCACAATCTGCATTTGCAGATTAGATTTCAAACAGCTGCACTAAAGGAATTGATTTTATGCTACTAGCAATTTATTTTAGCAGAATACTAGCAGAAACATGCTCCTCAGGACAGGAAAGCCATCCATGTACCCAGCTGTAACCTGTGTGCCCCACAGCTTGGAAAGAACTCTCACTCAGAACTATCCAGAAAATAAGAATGGAAAATTATGTCATTGTCTGGGTGTATCAGTTCTTAGGATTTATCCTATTAAAAACTATATTCATATTTTGTCAAGGTAACATTCAGAACTAACTAAAAGCACACAAAACCACTGTGCTTCTTTGAAACAGATAGACTAAAACAAATGCTTAAAAATAAAGGCCTAATGGTTTTCAAGGCAATAAAAATTAGAAGCTTTCTGCATGACCCATCATATTTTACTTTTCTGTGTAGCCCAACAGATCTTCTAGAAATACAAGACTGTCTGTGTGCAAACTGTGACAGCTTGGAATGTACAGCGCCACAGGTTGAGGCCAGGATGAGGGGAGAGAGAGCAGGAAGGCAAAATATCACTTACCTGGGCTTCTCTGACAAGCTGAGAAGAATCAGACAGACAGAAACCAATGGGTAATCCAACCTTTGCTGGGGTTTTGAACTTGTCTCCTATCTTAAATGGGACATCATCAAGGTAACTGAAAGGCCCTGAAATCAGAAGCAGGAATTGTATTAAGAAAAACCCTCACAACTCACGAATTTCACGCTTTCAGTTCAGGCTCACATTGCTGTGTTTGGGAGCTATTTTATCTCCACTGCAGCATCTACACCAGATATGATATATGTAGATATATGTATGATATATGTAGATATGATATATAACACAATTGGAGTTTGAAGCTGTTTGGACCTCAGTGTCTCTTAGTTTAGGGAGCTGGGTCAGAGTTTGTTTAATTCCTAAATTCTAGCCCATAACTGTTAAGAAAATAAAAAGAAAAAAAATAAAGGCAAACCCCCTCACAACCACAATCCACCAGATTTTGACATCAATGCAATCAGTATCTTAGTTTCCTTTGTGACAACACTATCCCTCCACAACTGGATGCTGAACGTCTCCCAAACACTGTATTCTATCTCTATAAAAAGATCTATCATTTTTTTGTCATATTCAAAGCAGATTTTAAAATTACTCAGCTTTAGAACAACTAAGACAAACTACAATCCAGGTTTTGACATACAAATAGTATGTAGCATTTGGACAGAAAGTGGTCACAAATGCAAAGCAATGAAGCAAAGCCATTCCACTTTAAACAAAACACAGTGAAATACTAAGGCTATTAACACAGCAACTCTAATTTTTGAAATAAGGCAATCTAACTTTATCAGGCCCTACATCTGTTGTTTTTTTCTAGGATGACATTTCTCCAGCAAATTCCCAAGGAAAAAGCACTTAGAGCTCTACCACCTCCAAACAGCCAGAGTATTTGTGTGCTTTACTTGAGCAACTGTGAAAAAGTATGAGAAAGCCCAAAATATAAACAAAACAGCTTTTCCATTAACTGAAAGTGGTCTCTTGGATCACTCATCTAATCACTTTGGAATCACAGGCAAGGTTTCTGGCACGTATAACAATCTGAAGAGTGACTCTAGGCCTCACTTGTAGCTTCTCCCTGAGTGACACAGATACAGAAAGACATTAAAGGCAACATCTAAGATGGTGTTCAGTGACCAAGCCCTCCTCACTCAGTGAACTGTGACTTGCTGCTTTTATCTGACCCATTTTCATACTCAGATGGCAGTATAAGTACTGTTTGTGTTCCCTCATGTTGATTCATCTACAAGGCAGCCACAGACTCCCAGAGGCTGAGCAGCTTTCATAAACAAGAACATCCTGTCAATTTGCAGTTAAAGGCTTATATGCTCTCATTACTTGAGCTCTCATACTATGCACACACTGGGTGGTCACAGAGTTCTGGTAGGACACTTTGAAATTATCAAGATGAACGACCTACATCCCTCCTGCACCTCCAGGATGAAAAAAAATACTCCAGGTAGAACATGACAGTGTTTTCAGCGATCCTTACTGAGAATCACATATTCAAGCATTGCACAGCATGGCATCCAGACAGCACCTCACCTGGCCAACACTACCACTCTTTGCAACACTGGATTCAAGTTGTGCTTGGGCTGCCAACTTGAGAGCCTGATATGCCAAAGCATTTGCTTATACAGAAATAACTGTGGCAGCCTCTGCAGCCAGGTCAGAGACAATCAGATCTGCCAACTGCTGCTACCACAGCCTGTTAGTCCCACTGGCACAAGTCCTGCTCTATACCAGATGATCCAAGTGCAGCAAGATTACTTCTCCATATGGATTTCCCAGCTCAAATTGTTCAGCATGCAAATCCTTGTCTTATTAGACCCATTGACAATATGTAGTAGGCACTTCCCCTTACACAACTACGCCTGAAGCAAATACCAGCCACAGAGGGTACAGGCACAAACTTTGCTGTTTTAATACCAGTAATACTGTTTTGCACAGCAAATAAAAAATACTAAGCACATTCAACTAGCATTATTAAGCTGCCAGCTTAACCCCAGAAGCTTGACTAAGGAATAAAAACTTCCTACTTTCTTCCCCAGTATACTGATTTTTTTAATAACAACCCTTGCTAACAACCTCATCCTGAATATGAGAAAAAGCCAATAAGCACATATTAAAAACACTTCAAATGGTTTAGGACATTTGATGGCAAAAAGTCTGAGGCAAAATACCTATGCACATAAAATTCAGCCCAATCAGAACAGTACTAGCTTCGTGAAGCTAAACTCTTATCCAGAGAGCCAAGAATCCTTTTCTTTCTGTAAGCAGATCAAGTACACACACCGAGGAGTAAAGGGTGCAAATTGTTTTAAATTCCACATTTTAGAGCAGTAAGAAAAACCTATATAAAAAAGGTATTATGAAAGACATTGTTACCACAGTCACAGGTTTAAGTGAAACAAGTCTTTACCAAACTGTTATTTAGTAAGTCTGTTAGCCACTTCATCCTTGTATCAGTTAAAAACATACTGAGTAATTTCTGAGAATAGGCCTGGCCAAAGTGTACTTGTCAGCCTGACCTCTGTACTACATTCCTGGCACAACAAACTACTGTAGGAGTAGGATTTCTCTCCACTTCAGTGTAACTCATAGAAGTGTCCAGTTTGGCACTAAAGTGGAAACACTTCAGAAAAAAAACAACCAACAACAACAAAACAACCAAAACAGCCTGAATGAGGAACAGTTTTGAAACCATGTGAAAGGAACTTAGTTGCTGTGGTCACATGAACCACTTACTTAATTGTTGGAAATCAGAGTTTAAAAGCTTTGAAATTGTATAGCAACAGCAAAAATACAACTGAAATATTGAAGCATCACACTTGGCATAATCCACGTAGGAAAAGGGATTCCTTTCCCTCCACTCATACCTTGTGTTCCCATCTTCATCTCCATTTGAACATGGTCCTGAACAACCTGCTTTAGGTGACCCTGCCAAGGGTTTGGACATGACAATCTGCAGATGTCCCTGCCAGCCTCAAGCATTCTGTGATTCAGTGACAGCCCTCTGACCTCTAATAAGCAGTTCAACAATAATCACAAGAGATACATCAACAATATTGACTGATTTCATCAGCCTGCCAGAGACACTGAGCTGAAGGCAGCCATGGGGATGGATGCTCTACAGTAAACCAGAATTCACTCAGTGAGATAACCCTGGAGTAGACTTAAACAACTGCCCTGCTGATCTCTTAAGACATAATTAAGACAAGGAAGTTGGTCCACTGCTCCTCAGAAACAGGACTGTGACAGTGTGATTAGGAACAGAGGGTACACAAAGGAGCACACAAGTCAACCAGGCAGCTCATAGCACCATTTGTTTGGACCTTGTTATTTTGAAGCCAGCAGCATCTTCCACCACACCATACTTTTCTGGGAAATATTTAAGACATGTTGAATTCTGGCCCTGAGCAGCCTTTATTAGTCTGGTTAGGTGAGGAGAAAAATCAAAACAGACATAAAAGACCAGCAGATCAGAGTGTTCATAGAAACTGTTTTCAGACACAGGAGCAACTGCTGTCAAGTACCAAATGAAAGAATCAGTTGTCTTGCAGCAAAGTCACTGGGCCACAACAAAGAAGGAGACCATCAAAAAAAGAAGTTTTGATACACCATTTCTATTTATCCTTAACCCAGTATTTAAGTGAGACATTTCTTATTTTGTACTATTTTTACTTCAACTTCACACTTGCAAGACTAAATAAAAAGCTCCAGGAAAAACTGAATTCCCCAGGACCCCTTTATTGCAAAAATTATCCAGAAGGACAAGGTTGAATTTCTAAAAGCATTAGTTCTGATAGCCTGAAAAGTCATGATTACTGATTTGAGGAATCCATATTGCATACAACAAACTGAACTTTAATGTTCCACAGCAACATTAATTACACTGAAATTACACCCCGTTTTCTTAAAAATAAGGACATTACAGGCAAATCACTTTCATGATACCAATCACCTGCATGACTTTATGCATCTCATATGCAGAAGACAGAAAAATAGTCTTTTCTTCATCTGTCTTCTGAATCAAGTTTGTCCAATTTAGGAGAGAAATTCATGGTTGAGCAAAAATGAAGCATAATTCAATGTTGTATTAAAAGCTTCACTTTCAATTCAACTTCTCATGTGACTTCCATAGGAAGATGCTCCAGATCTAGAGCCCACTTAAGCAAGCACCAGAGCAGTTCAGCTTTAATTTTGAAGGGGAATTTGTTGGGGAAGGAGAACGTGTTATTCTACCATGAAGGAACAGGGAACAGCCAGAGACTGATTTTCAGTTTAATCAGAGAACAGGCAAACACAGCATCAGCAAGCAACTATGCATCAAGAAAGCCAAGGCACTTCATTCCTAACAAAAAACTACTCAGAGGCTGAACAGATTAGTCTCTATGGACTGTCTAGGCTAGGACATTAGTCAGCAGCAATAGCAGGATTCATCCTATTGAAAAGACAAGGATGCTAAATCTCACTTACCATGAGAGTCGGATCCCAACTTCTTAGAAGCCATCTAGAACCTGAAAAACATTTTAAAACAGCTTGAACAATTTTGTATATGTAGCACAGATTGTGTCTATGCAGTTCCAGAGTCTTATCTCTAGGTTATGGAATACATAGTAGACACCTCATGTGCCTGCTCCTAAGACAGATAAGCAAACATTTTTTAGCCTTGAAACGAATTGAGCAGAGAAATAACTTAGACCAGGGTCTGCCAATTGAAACAGCAAAATAAAGAAAAAAAAATCCTCAACCAGAAAACCAAAATGGCCAAACAGGCAAGACACAACCAGGGTGAACAGGAAGACAGAGTTACAGATCACAGCACACAGAGGCCACTCTGTCCCAGCCTCATGAAGTACACCCTGCCTCCCTTGGCATTAAGAATAGCTCTTCCTACTGGAAATACCACGCTGATCCTCTTCAGTTTAATCCCTGCTGCTCTAAAAAAGGCATACTACTGCACTGGGTATGCAGCCAGTTAGCAGCATGGCACTCATCTAGACACACTGGGAAATGCATAAAACAGGTGTAAAATAAATGGTACCATGAGAAAGACACCTTGGATACACACAAGAAACCAATGAGAACAGGCCCCATTCACTGCCTACAGCAGTTCGCAACAACTTTAAAAATGTGGATGTGAATCATTCATGGCCAAGATGTTAAATACAGAAGTGGCTAGCCAGCTTTTAACGGAGACTAGGCCTGGCTCACCAAAAGACTTGATCAAGACAGAATTAGCTGTCAGCTAAAACTCTGCTCCAGGATGCTTAAGGTATACTAAATAACATGGGGTTTTTTGCTAGATTAGAAGTACATCACAAAGTACTGCAGCATAATTTCTAGAATAACTCAATTTATCTTTAAGTGTTCCTTGTAGCATGACAAAGACAGAGTTGCCCTTTGTCTCTGAAGTTCTCCATCTCTGACTGAAATGCCCAATAGCTGTTCTTCAAAACCATGGAGACCTCTGGTACATCCCCACAGGCAGCAGAGCACAACAACATGGGACAGATCTAACATTCATGCCCATCATTCCTCTTGTCAAGGACTCTTGTGAGCACTGTTCCCATTGCAGATTCCAACTGCCAACATTACATATTAAAGGAAGGTGAGGATTACACAGCTTAGCTATTGCTGCTGCTGACAGGACTGGGGACAAGAAGAGCCAGTTTCAAGTACTTTAGGAAAATACCTTTTGCAGTGCAAAGATCCCTTCCAACATTATATTGAAATCAACAAGTGAAGCAGCCCTGGCTAATGGGAAACCTACACAAAGCTGAAGCCAAAGCTGTACGAACATCACCCACGTGCAACCAGACTTTGTGAAACACAGTGGGCAGATGCTGGGCCATGGGGAAGTGAGTCATGCTGGGCAAGTCCAGGTGCATGATGCACATAAAAACTGTGTGTCATCCTGCTTAATGTTTGTCAGGTTCTTTTAGGAACTCAACAACCTCTGTCAGCAGTGCTATTACGTCTGAAACTATTCCACTAAGCCAGAAACTGGTTCTGGCACCTTGTTCTCAGAAACAAACAAAACATTAAGGCTTCCAAGACAGAAAGAAAAGAAGGTGAAACAGTGCCAAGCCTGCCATCCAAGGAAGGATGTCAAGGGCAAAGCCACCAGACTACCCAGAAAAGCTGCATGTCAACCACTGGAGCTGAACAAGCCTTACAGGTCCAAGTGCCCAGACTGCAGACACCACCACAAAAAATAGTAACATTTTCAGACCCAGGTTTTGCTGCCAGACAAGCTGTTGAGTTTGGTAGTTCCTCTGTGTGAGAGTAGCAATTAGGCATTGTTTTTAGTGAAAAAGCCAGGTGACATGTAGAATCATACAGCTTTCACATCCTCACCAGTCCCTTGTTTGTCACTGGAGACTGTGTGCAAACACTGCCTACTCTCCACTTAACTTGGGACCTCCAACACTTCTTTTGATTTCTCTCTTTTTTTTCTAGTTACTACCTCAGACTTTTTCAGAGGATTCCAAAAAATTCTGATTAGAGAAAGTAACTTCCTCACTTTGCCAGCTTCAGTTAATAAGGGTGTTTGCTCAAAGCAGCACCAGTTACTACAGGTTACTGCCCCAGGGACACAACTGGCAATGCGTATAAACCCCAACAAGCCAAAACTGCACATCCAGCTTCCAAGGAGTTCTGCAGTAGCCTATCACTCTGGATAGGCATAAAGTCTCAGTGTCATCCCACATAACATGCATGTATCTTGCTTTTGCTGAGCCTGTAGTATCTTAACACCGACCTAGTGTCTGCATTACCTTCAAGATGCAACAGAAAAATAATCCCTCTGCCATATGCAACGCCTTAATTAACCACAGAACTAGCTAAGGCACATCAGCAGCAAGCTAGTCATGAAATTGATCATTTCAAGAGCCAGTCACTTTAGATTCACACAGCATTTGAGTTCATATCACACAGGTCTTGCTGATGCACTGTGAGTGTGCACTTATTAAGACAACGTTACTTCAGAAGGCACTCGCCAGCAAACAAAACCGTTAAGCACTATACACTGTAACACAAGAACAGGCTGCCAGCCACATTTCATCACCCCCTTCCCAAAGGAGGTTTAATTAAAATAGTGTCTTATGACTGATTGGATTTGACAGGCTAGTCAGGGACCACTGTTACAAGCATATTGCTGTTGCTCTGTTGTCCAAGCTGGGAAAATAGTATCTGCATGCACTTAGCAGTGACTCATTTGTTACTATGATTCTGGGCTCTCTCTTAACATTAATTACACAGTGCAGTAAAGGTTTGCTGATTTTTGTTTCCACTAATTTTGAACTTTAATTTGAAATTTGGACTGCTTCCAAAGCTTCATTCCAAATCAGATGATGGACAAGTGCAGCTCTACCACGGTTTCCTTTGGTCTCCAGACTCCAGAACAAGATGCTGAAGGGCACTGCCACAACAGCACATGGTGGCACAGATTTGGCCTGATACCTTACTGCACATTGTAAACTGACAGAGGACAGAAAAAACTTTTTCACCACTTTTCCTGCTCTAGAAGAACCAGTGAGTTGCATAGTACTACAGGGTGCTCTTACAGCCACCTACAAGCTCTCTTTTATAAATGTAGACCTCCCCAGCTTCACTCCCACATTCTTGGCTTTGGACAACTCTCCATGGAGAGGATCAGGGCTGCAAGAACCTAAAAGTTATAAGGAACTGAAGCAACCTCATGGGAACTCTTCCCTACTCATCTGTAAAATTTTTTACTTAGTAACACTGAGGCAGCAGGTCAGGATTCATAAAACCAGCCAGTGAGAGTACCAAAGCATAGCAAGAGCAAGGATGAGGGCAGAGGACCTCAGAGTGATCATAACAGAAGGGGAGAGGGGACAGGGAAACAACCACAACAACAACCAACAACACAAAGATGCAGAAACAGAAATGGCAAGGCAAAACTGATGCCAGCGACAACTGGCACAGAGAGGTGATGAGTTGGAATGGCTTGAAGAGACAGAGGTGACCAAGGCAATTCACTGGGCACATCATCACTTAAACCTGAATGGCATTTAGGTGTGCTGCCAGACAAGGAGAACAGAGAAAAGCATGACTTGGTGCAAGAGGCAATGCCAAAGGGAGAGACTCATCAACAGAAGAGAACAAAAAAATTATTACGAAGAGCGACTCATTAAGAGCTTCTGGGAAGTAGGGGTGGTTTATTGCTATTATTTCAATGTTTCTTCATTCCTTTTCTTCTGAAGGAGTTCTGACTAGGCAAGTTGGAAGTATCCTACCACTAATAATACCTGTACTTACTTTATTCATGACAGCTTAAACCAATTTAACTATTTGACAATAAGAACTGGACTCCTGCTGCTATATTTCTGAGTATAGGGTGCAAACATGTCTACATTCCAGGCATGTGTATTCTCTGAAGTAATTTCCACCTAAAATTTGATAAATGAAAAATTAATAACTTATGGGTGATAGAAAACTTGAAAATGCTTCAAGTTATCAACCATAATCAAATCAGCACATCTATGATTTTCAGAGAAAGAGACCTGATCTTGCAACTCCCATTTCACGTGCTAATAGATATTGCGTAGCCTACACACTTCAAAGGATGCACCATTCAGTCTGAAAACTACAAACACAAGGCTGAAAATGTAAAAAGAAATTTCCTGCCTATGTTACTTTAACGAACTACTGGGTTTACAGTAAAGAAAAAAAGCAAAAATCACTTTGTTTCAAGAGATTGATTTCTAATGATCACAGGTGTTCAAAATTTAGACACTGTTCAGTTTTCACTGTACCTACTTGTTTCAGTGCAAGTGTAGGGCTAAAACCAACATCAGGCTTCTGTATCTATAGCTTCAAACAGCAAAAACAGAAGTCAACAGTGCATGTTGCTAAGACAAAACAAAAGTTCTCATCAAAGCTTCCTGTCTATGTAAGTGTTCAACCACTGCTACACAGCTCAGATCTCTTATGACCTCTCTCAGCAAAAAGCTGCTAAGCTCACTTCAGTACAAAACAGATTCCATGCTTTTACTGCAGTATCCCAAGAGATGGCATCACCCCAAAACCTGCAGCAATCACTTCTGCTTTGTACCTCTAAGAGTTCTGCAAACAAGAGCACATGGAGGCACTCCCCTTGCAAAAACGGATGTTTTTGCAAGGGGATGTTAAATGATGTTAAACCACTGGTAACAGCTCTCTGGATAAAGCTGTAAAACTACATGTCATGTACTGCAACATGGCCAAAACACTCCCTCCCAGCTCCCCCACCAAAAAAATAACCCAAATCAAGCAAAACAACAATAAAAAACAAACCAAAAACTACAGCCAAAAAACCCCAAGACCCCCAAACCAAGAACCCACAAAAAGAGAGAAGAAAAACCATCTCTTTCACTAGTCTTAACAGAAAAGTAACTTCTAACTTGATCTACAGTAATTCCTCTTAAGTGCTACCACAGGAAGAAATAAAGAAATAAAAAGAAAAGAAATTAAATTTCTTGGTCAATTTTAAGATGGACATAAACAAACCAAACCCTCCTTGAAGACAACACTCATAAAGTTGCTATCCAACTTTCAAGGGACACTAGTTAAAACAAATCTAATGATATCTTTACCTTATGGGATACAAATACAAGTGACCATCATCCTACATTTAACCATTCAGAGTAGGGCTCACACAGACAAAAGGGGGCTTGAGGGAGGAAAGTGTGAGGTGTCCCTGCTGCATACATATCCCATGGATCAACAGTCCAAGCAGCTGTGATGAGAGACCTAAATCTGAAGAGCAGCCTACATCAAACTAATGCAGCTTGCTATTAACTAGTGCAATGATTGAGGGGCAGAGGGACAGGAACAAATAAAATGGCACTTTCTAAAGCATTTTTCATTTTTCAAATACATGAGTAGGAAAGAAAGGGAGAAAAGACCCTGGCAAACAGGACTGTGCAGATCACAGTACTGGATTACAAGACAACACTAGCGATGGTCACAACATCCATTATGGAGTCTTTCATGGGGATGTTTGATTGCATCTTCCTAGCAGTGATAAACATCAGGAGACATTGATTCTTCAAATTATGCCACTGCTTAATGTGACACAATTTGAAGTCACAAAGTGGGTAATCAGCCTTTTGCTCCAGGACCTCTCTGCTGGGAGCTTCCACACGCTCTCAGAGAGGCATGGCAGCTCTCTGTCATTCCATATGGATTCATGGCACTGACATCAGACACCTGCAGTTCCAGTTACCTCGTATCACGTCCCACTTTGTTCATTAAAGACACTGGACCTGTTACAAGCACATAGTGGTTGGCTGGTTAAGGATTTAAGGTTCATAACTGGTAACAGACAGCTCCATTCCTGTAAGATCCCGACTATGTGTTTGAAACATAAGGTAATTTGCCATACACTTCACCCAGAAATCAGGGACAACCCTACAATGGCTGTGCAAATGAAGCACACTAATATACCAATTTTTTAGTCACTTTGTGACTTATCAGCCATACAGGTTCCCAACACAGTTGAAGTTTATACACCACACAAACCTCTACAAATACAAGTTTCACAGGCAACAGCACAAGGAAACAGAAAAGTAATTACAGGCAGCCCTGAGGTCAAAGCAGATCAAGGTAAGCTTTTCCTTTGGCCAGACAGTGACATGCCAAACAACAGCATGGAAAATGCACCTATTATAAATGCACCTATCATATTTAACTGTGGCAGCAAATGAGTTACCTTTTTAAAAAGGACTCTTTCCAGAAAACTCAATCCTGTCACAAGAGAAAACCATCTGTAACAACCATCTAAGGCTGGACTGATTTCCAGACTCCAGAAAATTGGGCAGTAGCGGAGGTTCTGTTCATCCAAGAACAGATATGGACTTCAGAATGCAATTTAGTGATTTTTACCCAAATCATTTAAAGATCACATAAACAGAACAGCTGAGAGAAAAGATAGGTCTTTTTTTTTACAAGGTCAGCTTCACTAATCTACAAACTACAATATCACTGAGGAAAAGAATGGTAAACTAGAAATAGAGGACTAACTTCCCCTCCTTGAGGCACAAAAGAAGCAAGACAGAAATTTGGCCATGTTGAAAAAGATGACCCAGGACTCATACCAGCAATGAGGGCTGCAATAATCTCAACACAGTAATGAAACAAGTCCCAAATTTGATGAGCAGAGCAACTGTTTTTAACTGCTATTTTCCTATATCTAAAGTTTGGATAGCAAATACCTACCAGTTTTGAGAGTTTGAAACTGTCAGATGGTAAGCATCTGGTAACTATCAACAAATGTAGCTACTTCAGCTTAATTATCATAAGATTTCATACTACTACAAAAGAGTCAATTTTTTCTAAGCCATCTTAGCACTAGCTAGAGCCAAGAATGTGCATTAACTTCCCTCGTTAATCACAGCACTTTAGAAGAAAGTTAATATTTCAATATAACCCTTCTTGAGGGAAACTGCTGATTACTAGTTTCAACAACAAAATAGCCAACTTACTGTTCTTTTGGTAACGATGCATGGAAAAGCATGGAATATCCTGAACATTTAGAATGCATGCCTGCAACCCAGAATATCCTAAACTAATTAAAATGCTGCTCTGTTTGTTGCAGTGGTACTTCAATATGTAACAAGCTGATTCTGAAGTACTTGAGTATTATTAATATTTCAGACTTGTCCCACTTATGAATGAGAGCTAGACAGACACTCTCAAAATGCACAACAGAGTAAAACAGCTTTTAATCCATTAATCACAACATATACTATTTTTAATTCAAAAATAACAATCTCTGCAGTTTCAAGCTTTTTGTTCTTATACTCTGTAACCAAGGGAGGTAACAGGTAGCTGGCCTGGTAATACTTAGAAATAAATTCAACTCTGTTGACCATACCAGGACCTAATCAAAAACTCAAATACCAATACCAACACAAAAACTCAAACTATTTTGGTACATAAGGCAATTTGTAGTCATTCATTTTCAATATTTATTTATTAACCATAACTTAATTCATTTAAACAATTCATTACAACAATTAAACTGCTATGTAAAAAGTCCATTCCAAAGAAAGCCATAAGGTTGTCATCTTCTCCCTGTAAAAGCTCAGAAGAGAAATTTTAACATTTGTTCATAATTATGGTATTGGTTATAAATTTGGTGAAATATTAACACTTATGGAATTGATTTAACGAAGCAGACAAAAATCTATCAAGAAATGCAGTTGGCCAAAGTTTTTAAATGGAAAAATAAAATCTGCCAGCAGGTCAAACATCACTTGCAATTTCATGTATTGGATCTCAGCCAAAATATGTGCCTCTTGTACAGTACAAGAATAATGAGAACAGTGTTATACTACTATAGATGCATTAATTTTTCCTTTTATACTTGGGTCACATGCACTACCCACTCTTACCACACATTTAACATTTTCCCAGCAAAATTCGGCATGGTACTGAGGGAAAAAATAACCTGTAACATTAACTATTCCACCTCCAAACAACCCTGCCCGTCCTGCAGCAAGCAGGCTGAAACACTGATACTCAGCATGGGAGCCACTGTTTCAGACCCTGATTGCACACTCGGCCCAAGCAATTTCAACAAACATCAGGCCAACAACAGCCTTTTCCCATTCCTGAAAGGATCTCTCCCATCACGTGGTTAAAACTGTTAAACTATTTCTGCCATCTGATGTCCCTGTTTCACACTGACACATCTTATTTCTCTCAACTAAAAGAGGCACATTCTAAGAATATAAATTCCCTGCAAACTCACTTGATTCAATCATGGAACATTTCAGTTTGGAATGGATGTTCAAAGATCACCTAGTCCACACACTCTGTACAGGCAAGGGTACCTCTTCTTGAATCAGACTGCTCAAAGCCCCATCCAACCTGTCCTGGAACAGCTCCAGGGATGAGTTATCCGCAGCTCCTCAGGGCAACCTGTTAAGTTCCTCACCACCTTCATTTCTTCCTTATGTTCAATCTCAATCTTCCCTCTTTTCAGTTTCATATTTCAGTGTTGCCATTTTCCAGGAAACATCCCAATTCACCATAGATTAATCTTTCTCCAAATACACACTTTGAGATACATGGAAGGAAAAGTCCTAAACACTTCATACTCCTGAAGGAACTAAGAGCTGGTCATAGGACACCTGGAAAAGTGTGGTTTCCAAAACACTCATTTGTGAAGTGACAATATAAGCTCATAGCATCTTAAATCTCACTGATTTTCAAAACATGCCTCATGAGACTTGGTTTGCCTTTGCCATGACAGTGCTGTTGTGAGAAACCTGAATTGCATCCTAGGTGCCACAGGTGTGACATTCCTCATAAGCTTATTTGACATTTTCTGGGGTTTATGCATTTCTCCAACACATCATCACTAGTACTGGCTTAGCTTTCAATGCAAACTCATTTTGCCCTTAATTCATGTGTCACTCCTGTTTAGCCAACAGGCATCTGTCTTCATCTAACCCATCTTACCAAGACTGAGGCAAGAAAACAAGCATAGACAGAAGCACGTATCACATGCCAGGTTTTGTGGCACTGAAGGATGAAATTAAAAGACCAGGAAGAAAACAAACCCTTATCACTCACTGTTCATGAATACTCACTTCAGCTACTGGCATGTGTTTGCTGAGCTGAGGCCTCATCAGGGACATACTCCTTACCTAACCAACTCAAAAGAACAAAGGAGTCAAACTGAAATTCAAAAAAATTTATCAAGCAAGTCAAAAGATGGTCCCATTGCAGTAATGCCTAAAACCAATCTTTTTTCATCTCCAGGCATACTATCAGTCAATGCTGCTTTCAAGTTTTCCTACTCAGTCCAAACAGGACTGAATGACTGCATTAAAAAGATGAGCTAGATGGGAAATACTATGGGTAGATAGCACCAAATTAAATTTCACTACCAGAAGTCATGTTTTCAAATGAAAAAAAAATTCACTTGTTTTAATTAACAAGGAACTGGTGCACAATAGCATTAAGAGCAGGAAACTGATTTAAAATCAAGAGTAATTTCTTCATTATTTCTTGCAATGGCTTGTAAACTCTGGAGCGTCTGGAACTGGTATAAAGATGATGTTCTGCCCTTTAAAAACACACAGCAACAGAAGTATCACTACCAGCTATCAAAAATATAAATGCTCGGTATATGAAAACAGCAGCAGAACACTTGAACAGCTCAGCAAACTGGCGGTACCCACACTGAGTATACTTCTGAAACAATTAATTTGGAACACAGGAAGTTAAGTTGCCTTGAGCAAGCTTGTCTAGTGTAGAAAAATAAAAATTTGCCTCTGAATAGTGAAGTGAAACTGAGATTGCCCTCAGCTATAGAGGATCTATTACAAAACAAGAGCATCATAAGTAAAGAAACTGCTTGCTGTGTTTTATATCAGAAAACTTCATGGGCCTACACTACCTGAGGGCAACATACTCAGTCCTGAGCACAAACATATTCCTTGCAATCTCTTCCTTTTGTACTTCTTGAATAGCAAATGCCCCTCTATTAGGGGCTGCTTAAATTGAAATATGGTTCAGCCTGTAAACCAACTACAGATTGAAAAATTCAGGAATGGAAGCCAGAAGCAAGGAAAAACCAAAGAGACTGCAGATCTGTTAAACATGGTTTACTCTGTGTGTGCAACTGCTACAGCTGAGGTTACCAGCAGTGAAGATACACAAACATGCAGACCAACAACGCCCACCCTCCAAGAGGGAAAGCAAAGCAACTACTCAATCCTTGAGATGTACTTTTCAAGGATGCTCCAGCTGCTATAGTCACCTTCACATAATGCTTCAGAAAGCCTTTCTGTACCACAGGTGTCATTCCGCCCTCCCTGCCACATTCACACAAGGTACTTGGTAGATCCCCAAGCTTCATAAAATAATCTCCTTGCCCACCTATCTTAATTCCTACTGTTTCCACTTAAAATGAGCTTTAAGATTTAAATTTCCTCACTTAAAAGAAACTGAAGGGGTGTGCTTTCCTCCTGTTTAAGACAACAAGTCTGCCCTCCCAGCACTGCAACCCTACTTGCAAACCCTGCCAATGTTTCAGCAGGTAAGTTTAAGGAGTAGTGTAAAAGTCTGCACTTATAGAGTGAACTTTCTATCACAAAAGCACAGAACAAAATCCATAGACTTGTAAGGCAGTAGGAGAGACGGACAGACACACAATTACAAGCCTCCCAACAGGGCATATGGATACTGAACTTCCAGTGCTCAAGTGGAATAGAAAAGAGAAAAGAAACCAAAGACAAGGAAAGACACTGCTTTCAGATGAAATCTAGATACCTACAGGATATTTATAATGCCAGGAAGTACACACTTCTCATTCTTTTTTTTTTCCCCTGAGGGCAAAGTAGTTTTGCTGACATTCCCTTACACCCTCTGCACCACATAGCTCTTACAGGAGACTCCAGAATACCTGTCAAGGCACTTAACCAGCAGACAAACTGTCCCTGCTTTGCAGGTTTGAGGAATAATGCACAAAGCTGAAGCAGTTTCCTCACAGTCATCCAGCTCAGCCCGCAGCAAAGTCAGAACACAACTGCATTTCCCAAATCCCAAACCCACAGCTACCCCAGGAATCTCACTGCAGTCTCTCAAGTTTGGAACAGTATCTATTCCCTACCAAATTGCTCCTATTCAGTCTTTTTCATCTCACTATAAAAGCCCCAAGGATACGCTTCAGATTTGCATATGAAGTTTGGTGTAGTCCAAACTTTATTTTTAAGTTACCATTTCCAATTAATTTAAGTCTGTAATTTTGTTATATACTATATAGCCTGTCTCAGTAGTACAAACTTTTCCCCTGCACATCACAAAGTTCTTCAGCAGATACAGTAATGAATGCAAGTCTCAGAACACTTAAAGCAATGAATAACTAAACAGAAATGGCTCATTTTATGTGCAAAAAGAAACCTTCAGAGATGCATTAGCTTAATTTTCTCAGGACATTTTGACAGATCTGACTCAGTTTCAGCAATCTAGCCTTACTTTATTTTATAACTAGACCAGACTAGGTTGCTGGATGAAGCTGCCCCATGACCACCAAAGTCATCCCACAGATTCTCCTCTCCAAACATTTAAGGCTGGCAAGAACACAGGACTGCTGACAGCACAGAGACCTCTCTCAGTGGACCACCATAATAACCATGACAGAGCAGTAAGATGATTTTTTTTTTAAGAAGTGGCAATACTGTGGGCGGACCATTCCTCCTCTGAGCTATCAGATTTTCTACTGTCACCTGAGAATCAGTCCCAGCCTGCTCTTCTCATAACCCATATGTCTGGTTCAATCCAGCTTACTTTAGGAAATTAATCCAGTGCTGCCTAACAACAGAACATGAGTATCATATTCAGATTCCTGCAAGAACATCAAATTACAGGAGAAATTTGCTTTCAGTGAAGACCAGCATAAAATGGATACACAGCTTCTCTCCCAGCATGAATGGAAAGTGAGAAATCCTTTCCATTACTTGGTATAACTGATTTACCCAGAGTACAGCCAGATTCTCTGCACTAAACAAGGTCACATTTCAAGTGTTCATCTCCAATATCGGAACACATACAGAACATCCCCAGAGACAGGCTTTCAGAACTGTACAATAACCTTGTATGCAATATGGGAGCTCAGTATGAACAGGGTGACATTACTGTGTCACAAAAACAGCCATCACAGCCATTTTGCCAACAGAGTTCCCAGAGTCCACCTCCAACTTCAAAAGCAGCTCAGACCACCTCACCATTCGTTCCAAAACCAACTTCTTCACCTTTGCCTTCCTTCACTTATTTTTCATCTTATAATACAACTGTGGATTCTTTAAGGTACATTTATTAAGGCTTTTCCAGTTGAAGACCTTCATACAGATGAGATTACAGACTGTAACAGTATTACTTTCATATTCACACTTGAATTCGATAGCTCTCTCTTTGCATACAAATTCAGAAATATTCAACAGTGTTAGTTAAAAGCAACAAGCCATCTTACTGTCTTTTCTTGGGTTTTCTTTGCAAAAGAGACATTAAATTACTAAGCACTCACTTCCAGGTAAGTAAACAGAAAACAGCAGGCTGTTTTAGGCTCCCTCCCACAAGCAAGAATAAAAATACCTCTAACTACAGGTACTTTTTTTTCCCCACCTCTTCTTAGTAAGGAATATCAAGGTACTTGCTGGAAACAGTTATTTTGTATATTGTTACAAACACAGCAAGCAAAATGAAACTCAATAATCCTTCACCTGTTTTCTACCAAGAAGTCAGACTGTCAACAAACTGCTTGTGGTGACATAATACTTAATTAAAAGATTAAGAACACATTCTTTTCTCGGAGGCTATGCAGCATAAAGCTTTTCCGGCCTTTTTCACCAAACACAGTTTTATTCCAGATGATGAATAGTGACTTAATTCAAGAGTCCCTTCCGTGCTACATGTGCCTATATTTCTACGTCAAATTATGACACAGTACTATGCAAGGACACCACATGAGGGTATTAGTCATTAGGGTGGAACCCAGAGTGGCTTTGCTGTATCACAGAAGGAAACACTTAAAAGTTTAAGCAAGTACTTTGGAGAGTGTTAATAAACTAGGAATCTAGTTTTATTTTAGTGCTCACAGTTGATGAAGTGTACTAAACTGAATACACAAGCACTTCCCTGTGTCTGAATTAGGCACAGGGCTAAAACATGACACAGCACAACTGGTAACAGGCACACCTTTGAAACACACCTTCCTGAAATTCAGGGAATAAATCTCATCAGTCATTTCAGTCATAGCTTCCTCTGCTGCTAGCCTAGAGATGACAAATGGTGCAAGCACAAACGTATGCATAAGGAAGGGGCTTAAAAATAAAATCTTTCACATAATCTAGTATATAGTTACCAAAAACACCGAGTTCCAGTAACAGAGACCAGACAAGAGCTCACAACTCTTTACTACTAATTTCCCCTATACCCACCAGCAAAATACATTAATTGTACTCATATGCAGATAGTCCTCCAGATGAAGAGCTGACTACATCTTGGATAGAACTCACCTTCTTCTGATTTAAAACGTTACTCTTGCGTAAGAGTTTCTGACACAAAATGCAGCTGAGAATAAATAAGCTCAGTCAGTTATAAACTGTAATACTACTATTGCAGCATGGAATTTTGAACCAATCTGCTTTCCTTCTAGAAGGGAAGATTTAAGTCTAAATTAGAGCAATGATACTGTGTTCCCTTTCTGATATAATTCTGTATATTCTGAACCACTGTGTTCCCTTTCTGATATAATTCTGTATATTCTGAACCAAGTACATTACAAGCTTAAGAGATTCTGGAAAGATCTTGTAGCTTTCAAAAAAAAATACAAACCAAACCGAGACTGGGCATACAATCAGTCCTTTAAAAGTTCCCCATCCACAGGAAAGACAGCATTTCTTAACAGTTAAGAAAAAAAGCCTTTGCACGAAAGGATTTTAAATAAATCTAAGACTTGAGAGAGGGAAAGCCCCCAGTGCTCAGGTTCTGATGGAGACCTCAGCACAAGACTACATTGACTGCAAAAGGTCATTAGGGACACAGAACATGAGCTTATTCAAACCAAGTCAGAGGGTCAAAGCATTAAGCAACGCACTTGCATACCAGAGAAGATTACCTACCTAAGTAGTTAACACACAACAACTGTGAGCTCAGGCTTGTATCGATCAGTGCACTAATCCCAAGAGTCGATTGCAGAGTGGTGTGTGCTGCGAGATCAATAGCCTTGCCTTCCCAGTTAGCAGCGTCAGCACACACAATGCAGGGATGAGAAACCAACCTTTGATGCATCCTACAAGACCTACTTTTTCAAACAAGAAAACTATTTATAAATTGTAAACAACCCTTCTTTGCCTTTCCTTCAAAGAACTGTTTTCACAAACAGCTTCAGAGCTTTCCAATTATGGCTCCACTAGATCTTCCTTATGCTGACATTGATCTGAATTGCACTGATCAATTTTAAATAGAGAATCATGCCTTTAGGAAGACATCCCTGTAAAATGACAGCTGAAACTCTGGAATTCATGATTGAAGAGACTGGGAGTGATTATGCTAGACAAAATACCAGAGAAGGTTGGAAAGAAGTAATAAGGAAAACTAAATTTCTCACAGATAATTTATCAAAATATTCAACCCAGCATCAACTGTAAAATGCAGGAACGGACTGCTGTTAAAAACTCATGATGCAGAGACTGGATATGGACAACAATTATCAATTAACTAAACTGGACAACAAAATTATCAATCCCTAGAGTTTATGAAAGCAACAAGAAACCATAAGCTTACACAAATTAAAAAGGAGGATGAGTAAGGTGACACCTTCTGTGTCATTACAGCACTTCTGCCCCCAGCACCAGCCAAAGCAGCTCCAGCTGTCACAGTGTGACAGATGAGGCTGGATTGGTCCAGAAACCTGACTCCATTCTGTCAGTTACAGGTTTCTGTCTCCAGGATAACAAAACATCATAATGGAATAATGGAGATGGAGCTCTTCCACGTGTTTTTGATGATCTTTCGCCATTGCGATTTTTCTATCCATCAACATAAACTATACAGTAAATCTCACACCTGACCAGTATACTCATTCCTTCAATATTCTGAAATTTTAAATTCTCTTCATTAAAGAGAAACTAACACCTATTGATTCACATATGTTAAATATGAGAGATTTTTGGTTTTCCCTTTTAGAGTTTCATGTCTGTTTCTTTCAGCTCACACTTGATTAGCACTTTAGTAGCAGCAACTTCTTCCCTGACTCCTTTGTGTCACAGGGCATGCACAGGAAAAAAAAAATTTAAAAAAAAAAAAAGGAGATATCAGGTCAAGTACAGATGGTGAGGCAAGGAAAGGACCATCACTTTCAGTTTTTTTTCTGAGACTAAACCCATAAACTTGCAAAAGCTGTTTAAAAATTACACACTTTTTTGTTTCCCTGCCCTTAGAATTAAGGTTTTTCCCTAAAAGGTTTAAGCTACGCAGTGGAAACAGTAACCTTAAGAACCACTGACACTTCTGAATTGTAGCTCTGTGTGTACAGGAAACTGAAGTCATTGAGCAGCAGTTCTGCGTGGTGCTGTAACCCAACACCACCCCGCACACGCCTCAAAACGCTCCTCGTGCTGCTGCCACGGGCAGCACCTCAACCCACCCTACTGCCCGTGCCTGCTGACAGCTACACAGATCTTCCTGTGCAGAAAAGGGAAGGAGGCCAAAACAGGCTTTCCCCACTCTTGCCTGAAAAATGCCAGAAAACCAGGAGTGCCGGCACAGGAGCAGATGGTCCCATGCTCCAAGGCTGATAAGGGAAGGTGATGAAGAGATCTGGCTAGCTGCAGCACCTCCTCTTTTTCCTCAACACCCTGGATCCCAGCTGGAGCAGGAACAAGATCCCTCTCACCAAGCTCCCACAAAAACCTCTTAGCCCCTTAACAGGCTGTGGGATGCAGCAAGCCTTGCATCAGCAGCACAGCCACTGAAGTTACACCATCAAGCACAACCCAGTTGCCCCTGAGTTTGGCAACACTCAATTGCCAAAGTGAGTCACGTAGGAATATCGACCTCAAAGTGCTTAAATCCAACACAAATTCATTTTACTGGGTCTGGGATGGCAGCTATAATAGTTCCACAGCCAAGTGCCAGAGTCCATCTGCTTATCTCCACTCTAATGAGACAACATCAGTGTCGTAACATTTCTATATGTTTTTCACTTCTTTGGATTTTTTAATGATGTGGGGAATAAAAACAGTGAACAGGGCAGCTATTCATTTCCATCTATTGTCATTTATTTTACTAATTTAAAAAAAAAACAACAGAACAAATGTATCCCTTTAGTAGGATAAATTTTGAGCTGTCAAAACCCAGAAAGACAGCCCTTGAATTATACTAAACATAAATAAATGCACTGAATCTCTTATTTCTAGTAAGCACCGAACTAAAGGAATCACAAAGCATTATCAGGAAGTTGAATCAACTAAACTGAAATATTCTTACACCAAAGTATACAGCCATGGGATGTCTCATACTCTGAGAAAGATGTAGTCAAAAGCAGAATAGCTAACTGGAAAAGATCCAGAAACTGGTGATCAGCATAAAAAGAGAAGTGTAGGGCTACAACCCACGAAATAAAGATCTTTAGCCTACAAGGAGACGCAGCCAAAGAGTGAATGCCCCGTGATTTAGCAGAACTCTAAAGTCACAAGCAGTATAGGAAAGATGAGCACCGTGATTTGCACAGCACAAGACGCAGAAATTAACAAGTTACCTGAAGGCAGACTCGACACACACCACACCCCCAAAGAAAATCAGATGTTTGTTTTGGCTCTTCACCGATTTAGTTACTGCGAGGAAGCACTTCCGAACATCACGGACACCAGCAGCTTACTCGGATTTTAACAGCCACTGAGCAAACTCATCAAGGGCAAACTCATCAGGGGTTACTCGGCAGAAAGACATTGCCTGAACTCCGGCGGTCCCGGAAACTGCTGGAAAGCAGAAGCCTGTGGGGCAGGAGCGTCACCCCGCCTTGCTCCGCGAGCCCAGCCCTGGGCCGAGTGCCGGCACCCCAGGGCGGCTTTACCGAGCGAGAGCGGAGGGGCCCTGTCCCCGGAGAGGAAGAAGGGGCGCGGTCCGTCCCCAGCTACCCCCGCCCGGTACCTGCGGCCCCCGCGGTTCCCGCCCGTACCTGCGGCGCTCCAGACTCGCTGCCCCACCCAGTACCTGCGCGCCCCCACTCTAGCTCGGTACCTGCGGCCCTCGGCCCCGCTGTCCCGCCGTGCCGCGGTCACCGCCCGTCGTCCCTACGGGCCCCGCTCGGCACCGCCGGACCCGGGCGACGCCATTTTGTCTGGGCCCCGCCGGCGGGATGGCGTCACGCTGTGGCGTCACCTGCGCCCGCCGGGCCAATCGGGAGCGGTGGGCGGTGACGTCACCGCAACAGGGAGGGGCGGGGCGAAGTCAGAGCCACGCCTCCCCTGGGGGCGGAGGCGGGGGTGGGAGTGTCCGTGCGTCGTCCGTGTCCGTGTCCGTGTCCGTATCCCCGTTCCTGTCGCTGTCGCCTGCTTTTGCCAGCCGTGACCCTGTCCCTGTCCCATCCCTGCCCCTGTTCCATCCCCTTACCAGCCGCTGTCCGTGTTGCATCCCTCACTCTGCCCAGTTCCATCGCTGTCCCAGCCCCTGTCGCTGCACTTTTCCCTGTCCGTGCCTGTTCCATCCCCGCCCCTGTCCTGTCCTCTCCCTGCCCCTGTTGCTGCTCCTGTCCCCATCCCTGTCCCTATCCCTATCTCTATTCCTGTCCCCGTCCCTACCTCTATCTGTATCCCTGTCCCTCTCCCTATCCCTATCCCTATCCCTGTCGCTATCCCTATCCCTGCCCCCGTCCCTATCCCTGTCCCTATCCATATCCCTGTCCCTGTCCCTATCCCTACCCCTTTTCCTGCCCCGTTCCCTGTGCCATCTCTGTCCCTGCCCTTGTCCCTGTCACTGTTCCTTTACCTGCTCCGGTCCCTGCTTCTGTTCCCAGCTCCTGCTGTGCCCGGGAGCTCCCGCAGTGCCTCCTGCCCCTCTCCCAGCTGTGCCAGGGCTCCCCAAGGGGCTGGATGAGGCTGGTGAGTGGGACACAGAGAAGCCATTTCCTCCTACACCCTTCAGCCCCTTCCCTCAGCTGCCACAGCCACCTCACCCTCCCCAGGGGCTCAGGGACATTCCTGCTGGGTTTTCAGGTTTTTGAGCGGTCCTTATTCTGAAATGGAGGGGTTTTGTCCAAAATGGGTGTAGTAGTTGTCTGTGTGAGGGTGGATAGGGAGAGGGCAGTTAGTCATGGTAAATCATGACTGAAAACAGCCAAACTAGAATTATTGCTTGTACACTCAGAGGAAGCTGGAAAGCCTGAGGGGTTCTTTTATGGTTTCTTTTTCAGTTTGGCTTCTCACAGCACCCTTGCCATAGGGTTAGTTGGATGAAAACACAGAATAAAGGTCATAAAACCAATGTTGTACACATCAGGAAAATATGTACTGATTCCATGTGACTTGAGGCACCATCAGATATCAGGTGGTCAGAAGCTGGCTTTTCCTTAAAGCCAGTCTGCATATCACATGTTTTCCTTGTTTCTCTACCCAGCAATACCACTGACAAGCAGTGATTGCTGGGTTTGGATCATATGAAGCTTTGCCTCTGAAATCACAGAAAAAGAGTGTATGAGCCACATAGACATCAGAAAAAGCACTCATCCTTCCACATGGATCTCAAAGGGGTACAATGAAATGCAAACACATACAAATGTTGTCTCCTTAATTCCCCAGCAGTAAGTGATTTCCCAGGAGGAATGTGTGAGAAATGTGGGAGATTCAGAACTCCTGAACAACTAACCAATATGATCAAGCAGAAGCCATTTATTGTTTACATTACGGACATATTTATAGATTCTACAAACTATTAAGTACACACTTCTTGATTGGTGCCTTTGTCTTGTTCACTCGTTTTCTGTCTGCACTTCTCAGAGTGTGTGATTGGTTACAGTTCAGGTGTTTCACAGTCCTGTTATCTAGTCCTTGTGGTCTTGATATTAGGTTTCTCAGCCTCTTCTTTCTTAATTTATCACAGTTTATGATAAATTCTCAGTAGCCTTGATGAATTCCTGAGGCTTTGATAACAAACTTAGGAGCAGGCTGGCTGGTGCACACCATGGCCTAACCCTTGCAAAAACATTGCAACAGGAAAATGACTGGGGGTAAAATTAGAGAAAACCGGGGCGTTACATTCACATTCCAGCAGAATTATAACAGTACAGAAAACAGAGGGTGAAGCACAGTCACGACTCCCTGGGTGGGATGTGGTCAGCATGCCCAACTTCCCACACACAATCCATGCTAAAGGGGACTGAAGGAAGGTGGAGCAGAGTGGAGACACCAGGCCCACTCTGGCGGAGTGGAGACACCAGGCCCAGGCTCTGTTGAAATCCTGGCAAGAGGGGGAACTCAGTGGTGCAGATAAACTGTATAGCAGCTGAAAAATGAGGAGGAAAAGGGGATGCCTTGCTTCTGAACCAGCTACTGTGGCGAGGTCACAAATGCCCACCTCCACCCCAGAGGCTGCCTCAGGTGTGATGCTGACATTAACCACCTCCAAGGTACAACCCTGGACATGATGCATGACTAGAGATACTCTACTAAAAATAGAGTAACTAGTGCAAAACCAGTATAAAAGTAAGTTAAAAATGGGGACAAGTTAGGGAAGATTCCACTGTAACTTCTGGGATTGACTGACTGATCAGGCTGAACCTGTCAAAACTATATGTATGGTGATTGTTTATCACAATTGCTCTGAATAAGTTTTTGCAGCCAGATCCTATCACAAGCAATCTTTGCACATTAACCTGTCACAGTTGTCTATTACAATAATAAAAGATTATTGTTCTGTAAACTGTCCTTCAAAATGTAAGTCCTTCAGGAGCATTAACAGTGTGTAAATTACTTGAGAGTGCAGCCTCGGGAGAGGGTCTCTAATGCTTTTAGTGTGCATTCCTGGATCTTTCCTGAGGTGCCAAGAGACCAGATTAAGGTGTAGAAACCCTCAAAGGGGTTTTTGTGTTTCCCTGTGACCCTGAAAGAGTCAGCTGAACTACCTTCTGATCCAGTGGACTATTCACTATTCAGTGAAGAGTTGGATATTAGGAAGAATTTCTTCACAGAATGGGTGATTAAACTTTGGGAATGAGGTGCTTAGGGAGGTGGAGGAGTCACCATTCTGGAGATCTTTAGGGAAAGACTGGACATGGCACTCAGTGCCATGGTCTGGTTGACAGGGTGGTCACTCATAGGTTGGACTGGGTGACCTTAGAGGTCTTTTCCAACCTAATTGATTCTTTTATTCCGTCCTCATAGCGGGACCCTGACAGACTGGTCGGGCACGAGTGTCTCGGCTTTCCTGGGGCGCTGGCAGTCTGATCAAACACGCAGGGTTTGGGAAAATCTCCGTTTCCTGGGAGGAATTCCCGGACGCCCACCTTGTACTGAGCCCGCCTCGCCGCTAGGGGGCGCCACACCATCACCACGCTGGCTCCGCAGCCATGGCAACGGCAGAGGGGGCGTGACCAGTTTGCTGGCCGGTTGCTAGGCAACAGGGTGCCGGGGCGGGGCGGAACCGCCGCCGCAAAGCCGTGACTTCATTGTCGTAAAAAGAGAAAAAAACCGAAACCCCGTGGTGCTGTAAAATGCCGTGAGGCGCGGCCGGCGGGGCCTGAGGGACAGAGCCCGGGCCCGGTCCCGCTCCATATGCCCCGAACCGCCCCGTCCCGCTCCATGTGGGGCCGCTCCTCGTCCACATCCTCCTCATCCTTCTACTATGGCCCGGAAAACAGTTAGCAGGAAGCGTAAAGCGGCGGTGGCTGCCGCCGCGGGGACCGGGGGACTCCAGGGGGAGCAGGTAAGGGGTGAGGCGGGGGGGTAGGGGAGAAACGCTGGTTCCCGGTGGTGGGAAGGGAGAGAAGCGCTGGTTCCCACGGCACGGCGGACGTGCCGGTCCCCGGGAGGAAGGGGGTGACCCTGTTGTCCGACGGATGGGGAAGGAAGGTGTCCTGGGGGGTTGGGGCTCCTGGGCAGGGGCAGCCAGGGTCCCGGTGGTAGCCAGGGATGAGGAGCCCCCGGTCTCGGTGTCACCTGGGAGGGACAGCCCCGGTTCTGGTGTCATCCCAAGAGGGGCGGCCCCCAAGTGCCAGGGTCACCGGGAGGAGGAGCCCCTGGTCCCAGGGTCAGTGCCCCGCTCTGTGCCCGCGCCCCGGTGCTCGCGGTGCCCCGTTGGGCTCGGCCGTTGTTCGGTCGCTGCCGCGGAGCGATGATGGCCGGATGGCTCTGGCCCGGCCGGAGGAGGCCGAGCGCCGCTGTCGGTACCGGGGAGTCACCTGGGTGTCACCCCTGCACCTGCCAGGCTGAGGGGGAGGGCAGTGTGCGCTGCCCCTCTCCCGTTCCAAGCGCTCCGCTTCTTCCCGTGAGCATTTGGCGTACCAACGGTGCCGAACCGCCACCGACTGTCGTTATATTGTCGCCGCGTTACTCCTTTAGCAGATATTTATGTTTAATTCGCGCTGCTAAAGGCTTGTCAGCATTCCCGAGTTAATTTCCGTGCGCTGTGTTCCAAAGGCTTCAGGGTTTTGCCGGGGATATCGTTGAATTTGAAAGAGTGGTGTCTTAAAGTTTGTTTTAGTTGCTTTATCCAGTGTCTAACTTTATTATCCACAGTACGGGTGGGATCACTCTGTTCACAAAAGGAAAAGGCTCCCGCCGGTGAAAAGGTCTCTGGTGTACTACGTGAAAGGGAGAGAGGTTCGGATGCAGAATGAGTCCAGCTACCACCGCTTGTTGCATGGATACGCAGCCCAGCAGCTCCCAAGCCTCCTGAAGGAGAGGGAATTTCACCTCGGAACACTCAATAAAGTGTTTGCCTCCCAGTGGCTAAACCACCGACAAGTGGTGTGCGGGACAAAATGCAACACGGTGAGTGCCACCTCTCGCTGTTTTGTTTCTCTCTCCTCTATAATTATTTCACCTCCACCCTCAAACGATGCTTACCATAATCAAAGTGCATGGATGACCAGGGAAAACATTAGGAATTAGGAGTGGTGTCAAAATCGCGCCCGATTAACTTTCAATGAAAGCAGTGCTTAAGGATGATCTATTCTCATCTGAATATGTGGCATTGTAAGCCCCAGGAGGCACCTCTGGAAGCATCTGTATGACCTTACAGAGCGATTTACACCTGGTTATGGGATGAAGAGCCAACAGTGGGATTGGATCTTTCCTTTAGTCCTGCAGATGAGAAGCTAATGGACAGATATTAGTCTCTAATGGTGGCTGTCAGTGCTTGGCCAGACTTGCTGTTAAGGTTCCTTTTTTCTGTTACTCTCAATCTTATACAGTTTGGTTTTACATATGGTTCTGTGCTGATGGCTTTTAAAAGTTGTTCTAAAACTGTGGTTAAACTCGAGGTATTTGTCAGAGCAGCCAGAAATGTTCTGAGCTAAAAAAAAAAAAAAAAGAATTTCAGATCTTCTGTGTTGCTTCTTGACTTCATAATTATTCACTCTAAAACTGTTTCCAGTGTTTGAATAGCTTCTGTGGTTTATGTATCTTCACGTGCTTCTACAAAAACTGACAATTCCTCAGGTTCTTGAAGTGATGCTTTGAAACATTTCAGGGGAATATTAAAATGGTGTCTAATCCTGTGGGATTAGTAAATGGAGGAGACCATATTTCATAGGTAGTATTCGCCACCAGAGTTAGTAGCCCAAGTTCATTCGCTGAGGTTGCAATTTTATGCCAGGAGTTGTGATTGAATTAGTGCAAAATTCTAAACTGCAGGTTAGTTGGTGCCACAGATGGGAATTGAGGGTTACAAGGAGTAATTGCATAGATGCAGCAGCTCTTAAATCTCAGAGCGTATCAGGTGCTGCAATTGCTTCTTTGCCTCAAGATCCTTCTGTGCCAAAGCCATGCTCAGTGGTCTGACCAGCAAGGGTTAGTGGGCTGTTGTTTTCCATTTCTGATGAAACATTCTGAGATGTTCTGTTATTATTCACAGTTGCACAGGGGGAGGCTTTTATGCAGTAGCTCTGAAGAAGCAGGGTCGAACTGTATAAACAATCTTTTAACAGCAATAAGCTCAAAATAGAATCTCTCTGCCTACTTTCTCCACATACGTTCATCTCCTCAGCCAGTCAGCAGCCAGCATTGCTTGTGGTTGTAGAGCTGCTTACGGGAGAGAAACTCCTGCTGAAACACAAGCTCCCAAAAATCTTGCTTACTCTAGCGAGTTGACTGTGTGTTTTATAGCGTTGCCATGATTTTGCTGTGTTCTGTAACTTTTGTAGCTTGGGCGCATCTGCAGCGAAGATAAATGGGCAAGTGGGTTGTTAACGCAACCTTGCAGAAAATTGTTTGGAACCAAACAATCATGAAGCTGAAGAGGGATTCAGTAGTATTGTTGTTCCCTTTGCACATGCTGCAACCTAGAGTGTTTGTCCACAGCCAGACTTAATGTTAGAGACAGACCTCCTCTGTCATTGAGCAAAAGATTGCAAAAGAAGTTCCTGAAGCATTGTGAAAGATCATATATGAATTATGACTGCTGTAATAGCTGTACCTTGTTTGTGTTGTGCTCACATTTGAACAAGTAAAGCATTAAACTCTACACTCTAATTACAAGATTTTTCTCTCTCATCTCCTTAGTGAGTGACCTATTAAAGAAAAATGCCTTTGCTGATTCTCATATGCTGAAGTTGTGGCATTCAAGTTGGGAGTAAATTGAAAACACCTTGGTTGACTTCAGCGAGGTTTGCTGCATTGGAGTTGCATTTAATTAAAGTTAATGCAAGAGAAAAATATAAACTACAGCAGTTATTTTAATCAGGGCTTGACTGTGGCTCTGACTGCTTTTAGCATTTAATTTATAAATTACCCTTCACTGTGCAGTGCCAGCAGGATTCAGTATTCTTAATGACAAAACAAAAATACGCTCTTGTCATAGAGAAAGACGTTTGGGTTTAGTCACTCGGCAGTTACTAGTTACTATAAAAGTACTGAAGAGAATATGGAGTTTTCTGTCAATTACTCTTTTTTTTTTTATGACAATTATAATTTGTTCAGTTATATGGAATAACTTTTTATCTTTAAAACTAATCAAGGGAGTGAAATAACTTTATTCTTCTCCATGGTGCTCAAGTTGAGCAGTAAATCAAACATTTCAGATATTTGTGTTCTGTAAAGGTGCATGCTTTTTCTGGTTGATTTAAAATTATGGGAACTATTGTAAGCATTCAAGCACCTAAAATTTCAAATGAAATCACCCAGACTTTTCACGTGGGCTTTGCAGAGCCGGGATTCCTGTTTGCAAGAATTTCCTAGACCTTGCACACAATGGGCTCCTTAATGTTTTTCCAATTCAAATGAATGAGCAGGGAACTTCGTGGGGGTGCAGACATTTAGGGTGTGTTCTGATAGGTATCTAAATTACCAAAAACTGATGCTGTGAAGATACATAGAAGAAACTGTCTCAGAAGAAGATATGGTATGTAATCTGCAGTCTTCTGTTCAGGCTTCATAGAGAAACTTATGAGACTTAGGTAGGAGACAGGCTTATGGCAGACAAAAACATAGAACACAAAGTTCTGTGTTTTGGTTTGGTTTTTTTTTTCCTCTTTACTATTTCAGGAAATTATGAAGGATAAAGTAGCATCTAAAAAGTAGTTTCTGTAATAATTTTTCAGCTTCTTTTGCTCTGTTAGTTACATGTACATGTTCAAGATATAATCCTTTCGCTAATTGCAAAGTTAAAGATGAAAAACTGATAATAACTGTAACTCATTTCCTAAATACAAGAAGCTAATTAGTTTCCAGTTGCTTGAGAATATATTTGCTTGCAATCTAGTTTGTTTTTTTTTCTTTTTCCAGGCAAGCTCTATAGGTGTATTTGTGTTGAAAAACTTCCTTTCTGAATGCTCTGAATTGGTTTCTAAGGCAGCTTTTCCCAGGCATGCTTGGGTTGGTTTCTGAATGCTGGCTGAAACCTTTTCTCTCTTTAGCAGATTGCTGTGTTTCCTTGGCTGCCCTGTTGTAGGTCACCAGCTCTCATTTCCTATTAGAGACTTTAAACTTGTCTGTTCTATGCATCTCATACAATTACAGCCCGGTCTTGTAGTCCTGGGATTGTGGTGAGAGTACAATGGGAAGTTTCTCCTCTGTCTGTGAATGTGAACTGTCTATGAGGAAAATTATTTCCACTTGCTTTGCAAGTTAATGTGTCTTCTGGCTTTGCATATGTGAGGAAGCATTGAGATGACAGCTCATTTCTGATCACATGCAGGAAATGAGAAGTCCCCTCCAGTTTGTAGCTCTACTCAAAGTCCAGTGAACAGTGACTGAAACTCGGTGTAAATAAACCTTTGGTGCCTGTAGTTGATATCTCCATTCACATGTATTTCAGTGGCTCGTGACCAAATAGCCTGGTGTTGGTTTCTTGTCTGAAGAGTATTTGCTTTTCTGTCAACAGCATGTGATACTGTGTCTGTCTGGCAGTTTCTGTTCCCAGGTATGGTGTGAGTTGTAGGGATGCCCTTTAGCAGACAATGTCTGTCACTTCTCCATCCTTTGCCATCTGTCAGCATGTACTGTTTCCCAGCCCCCTGAAATTAAACACAGAGGGCCAAATGCAAGTAAAAAATTATAAATGTGAATTTGGCACTGCACAAATGCAGTAACATCAAAGTCTGTGGCTATTAGCTGGTAGTGCTTAAGAGTTCGACAGAAAGGTGGACCCTGCCTCATTTCAGGGTCTTGTCTCTGGAAATGTTAATTCGAAGTCAACCAACTTGCTGGCTGCTTTTATCTTTCCTCACTTCTCAGGTGGTTTCTTTATATTGTGGATTGTTTTGCTTGAGACCCTTTCAAGGAGGATGTGCAAGGCCATTATACACTTGAGTTGCCTCTACTGCATAACCTGTTAGTAAGTTTTGTGCTAAGATCAGTGCATGTTAGTGTGGCTGGAGTAGTTGCCATTCCCTGTGATGTTCGAAAAGTCATATCAGGAAGATGAAGTCCTAGGTGACTGGAAAAGGGAAGCCATTGTATCTGTCTCGAGAAGTGGTAGAAAGGAGGACTCCAGGAACTACTGACCTGCCAGCCTCCCCTCTGTGCCTGAGAAGATCATGGGATCTAGTTTCCTCCTAGAAACTCTGCTAAGGCACGTGGAGGACAGGGGGTGAACTGAGGCAACCAGCATGGCTTTACCAAGGGTAAATCCTACCTGACAAACCAGAGGCCTTCTGTGATGCAGTGATGGCAGGAGTGGACAAGGAAAGGGTTACAGATGTCATTTATCTGGACTTTAGTACAGCCTTTGACATGGTCCCCCACAACATCCTTCTGTCTAAATTGGAGGGAGATGGATTTGATGGACGGGCTGTTGGGTGGTGAGGCGTTGGTTGGATAATCACATCCAGAGGTGGTTGGTTGGTGGGACAAGTGGAGTCCTTCATGGATCCGTACTGGGACCAGTTCTTTAATATCTTCATTAAGGGCATAGAAGAGGGATCCAGTGCACTCTCAGCAAGTTTGATGGCAGCACCAAGCTGAGTGGTGCTTTGACACACCTGAAGGATGGGATGCCATCCAGAGACAAGCTTGAGGAGTGGGTCCATGGGAACATCATAAAGTTCAAGGCCAAGTGCTGGTGCTGCACCTGGGCTGGGACAAGCCCTGGTACCAGCACAGGCTGGGCATGAACAGCCCCAGAGCAGCCCTGCCCAGAAGGGCTTGGGGGTGCTGTGGGTGAGAGGCTGCACATGGCCCAGCCATGGCACTCACAGCCCAGAGAGCCAAACGTGTCCTGGGCTGCATCCAGAGCCCTGTGGGCAGCAGGGCAGGGAGGGGATTCTGCCCCTCTGCTCTGCTCTGCTGAGACCCACCTGGAGCACTGCATCCAGCCCTGGGCTCCCAGCACAGGAGGGACAGGGACCTGCTGGAGAGAGTCCAGAGGAGGCCACCAAGGTGATCAGAGGGATGGAGCAGCTCTTCTACAAGGAAAGGCTGAGGGAGTTTGAGTTGTTCAGCCTGGAGGAGAGGAGGCTCTGAGAAGACCTTATCATGTCCTTCCAGTACCCAAAGGGAACTTATAAAAAAGATGGGGACAGACAAATTGAACAGGGCTTGTTGTGACTGGAGAAGAGGTAATGGTTTTCAATTAAAGGAGTCACGCTAGATAAAAGGAAGATTCTTAAGCTTTACTATCAGGGTAGTGACGCACCAGCCTGGGTTGCTCACACAGCTGCTGAGTGCTCGATCCATGGAAGCATTCAAGGACAGGTTGGACAGAGTTCTGAGTAATCTGGTCTAGCTGATGTCCCTGCTTGCTGCTGGGCACTTGGATAAGACAACCTTTAAGAGCTCCTTGCAACCCAAACCATTCTATGCTGCTTTATTTTGATCTTCAGCAGAAAGTGGACATACCATGCCCATTTAGTAAAGTGTCCATGTTTCTTTGGGGCTTGGCATATATTAGTAAATCTGTATTGCTACAGAAAAAAGAAGCTGATGCCAAGTGTTTTCCCACCTGCACATTTTGGCTAGCATTGGCTGTGGAGCTTGCCTAGTGCATGTGGCTAGGGAGTCATCTGGATCAGCTTGCTGCTTTGTGTGCAGACAGGTTTTCTTGTAGGGTTAATTTCACCAAGGCAGATACAGTGGACCTTGCAGCTACTTGAGCACTAGTTATTGTCACAAGGGTGATGAGACTGTTTAGGTAAGGTGAGGTGGAGGTGGGTGGTGAGGAGGAGGCATGTAGATTCTCAAAAGATAGGCTTAAGTCAGTTGTGAAACTTGAACGTGATTGAGTCTCTCTTAGTGGCTGTTTTTAGCAGCGCAGTGTATTTATGTTGGGTTTCTTTCAAAAGTTACTATGAATGACAAGAATGTGCCCATGATTTCTGAGAGCACTGTGAAGAGCTGGTGCACAGAGCATGTTGTGAGCTCTTGCATGAAGAATGAGCAGTCTCTTTCATGCATATCATTTGTGCCTTTTAGATCTCCATCCATCCTGCTTGTGTAATAAAAACAGGATGGCACCCTTTAGTTTTGTTTTGATTGATTTGTGCAACCAACTAAAAGATAGGGTAGGATTTGGAACTTTTCATCTGCTGTTTTTTGTGCAGGGGTAGCAGCTGAAGACATGAGTCTGTGCTGCCTTGAAATGGCATTCATAGACCTCTCTTTTAATCTTGCTGTTTGAAGTGAATGCTTTCAGTTGAAGATACGTGGGAGGGAATTTATCTGTATTGGATTGTTAGCTTTCTGGGTGTTTCTTCCCCCTAAATTATTGTGTCCTGAAAGGCAGGCCAAAAAATGAAAAAACCTGCTAAACCATTCTGCTCTCAGTATTGCATATGAGAGTATGATGGGTTTTGCAGTTCATACTCTCATCCTTGGATACTCTGGATACATCCTTGGATAAAGACTGCCACAGTCTTTACTTTTGGCAGGTTGATTAATGAACTTCCCTCATCAGTGAAGCGAGGTAGTTCCTTAATTAACTTGATCCTAAGCAGGTTGGACAGCTAAGAGGACAGCCATATAGTAATTGCAGGGAAGCCATTTGCTAAAATGACTTCTCACCACTTCTGCAGGCTGAAAGAAAAATAAGCTATCAGTCTCTGCAAATGTGCAAAGATCATGAAGTTTTATGGCTATAAAACCATAGTTTTATAAACTATAGTTTTAAAACTAAGACTTAAAACTAAGTCAGCTGTAGTACCTAACCATGCTTGTCTGCCTTGATCATAGCACTGTTGCAACCTGTACATCCAAACTGCTTTAAAAAAAATAGGGGAAATGGATTTCTCTCTTCTGTGTCATCCAGGCTGTTTCCTTGTTAGAACACAGTTGTCTGGCATAGAGCATGGCAGCTGAGTCTGCTGTGTTTCTCACAGATGAATTGTGGTCCTTGCACTTCTGCCAGATGGCTGAAGCAATCCAGATATCAAGGTAGATCCTTGATGTTGTTTGGCATAGTAAAGATTGACATGCATGTTTTATTAGAAGGAACAACCAAATTTGTGCAAAGCTTAAAATCAAGAGACAAATACATGCAATTCAGTGTTTGGAGACTGGTGGAGTTTTTTTTATGTCCAGTGAAAACATTGTAGGCTGGGTTTTAGTTTTTATATAATGAGTAGCTGGGGAAAAAATTCTTATTTCTCTTTGAGATAACTGAACCATACAGTAATTTTCTCTGTTATCAAGACTTCGTCAAGACTTTTAATGTCTACACTGCTTTGAAGTTGTTGGCAGATGTACTCATTTCAACAGCTGAAAATATTTTGTATTTTATTTACGCTGGTGTCTTTAAAATTCCTGAAATGGTATTGAAATTTTCTGCACTCTTAGCTGGGTTCTTCTCTTGTTTCTTAACATTTCTCCCTTTTTGGCTTTAAAAATGTCTGTCGACCGTGGCTTATCTTGGCTTCTGTTTGCTGGATTTATAGGGATGATTTCTGGGCAGCCAGAGGTGCAGCTTTCAAGTGTGAGGTTTTGCTTCCTGTTATGCCCCAGGTGGTGTAAGAATCTCTGTGTGTAGGCAGTGGTTGCTTATTTTACTCAAGGGAGGTGATGGTTGTTTTTAAACTACTCAGTGGCCAAGTTCCTTACCAGGCAAGTGGAGAAGTTACTGCTCTGACCTTTACATCCAAAACAACATAGCAAGTCCCTTACATGTGCAAAGTTTAAGTTCTTTATCTTTTTAGTCCAATTAGTTTAGAGTTTAGGTAAAAGTAGTTTGCATTAGAGTAAGTTTTTATTAACCAACACAGGTGTATGATGAGGGTGTCAGACTGGAGAATGCAAAGGGGTTTTAATTTCATTTGTCCTACCAGTTGACTTGCACTTCCAGTTGTGAATCTGTTACAGCTGAAGCACAATTCTTCTTAGTCCATGAACATCCTTAGGTGTGGATGTGTTTTCCTAATTAGTACAACATTAGGACCTGCAGTTTAATCCTAACTAATAAACTGTTAACTTTTTTAAGGTTTTGGATATTTTTCAGTAGTTTAAGGAGGATTGGGGAGGGAATTGGGCATTTCTGCTGGAAAGAAATACTGGAGATGAAGGGAGATACGCACTCACGTGGAGAGGACAGGGAAGGTGAGAGGAGAGGAAATGACTGATCCTGATTCTTTAGTGCAGGTGTTTATTTTCAGGTGGTTAGGGCAGAAAGACTGCTGTGTGCATTGTGTTCTTACCAGCTGTATCCAGCAGTGAAGGCTTTGTAAGGCTTGGGAAGAGTGAGGAGTGCCTCCCTCCTCCTCAGCTACACCACAGCTGTTGCCATACACCACATGTTTGTGCAAAATAAAAAAGTAAACATGAAAATGTAGTCTCTGTAGGAATCATCTGTTTGTGCAAAACTGCTACCTACAATCAATTGCAGAATGAAGTTGATGCATAATTCTAGACACAACACACAAATAGCAACGAGTGGATTTCATCTTTTCTGTGGAATATGTGTAACATACCATACTTTATTAGGTTTTGATAGGATGTTAGTATTCTGCTAGTTCAGTACATCAAGTAATAGATATGCTGCTAAATTATCTTATGTTATTATGTTATTTTTCCTATGCTTTTATTAAAGAACAGAACTCTGTAAGAGTTCACCAAAAGCAGCTTGTATGTATAACTTCTCTCTAAGAACCTCTAGATTTTCTTCTGGTCTTCTAGAAATGTCTGACAAAGGATTTTAGAACAATTTCCTTAAGGTGTGTATTTTAAAAATTTGTATTGAGGGTTTTTGTTGTTACTGTTATCATCTTTGGTTCACTTCCAGAGGTTTTGAAACAACATTCTTGGATATAGAAGTAACAGACTAAAGATGATGTTGAATTTAAGTATAATCCTGGGCTATGAATTCTAGATCACTTGCCTTAGTGCTAAGTCAGCTTCAGAGCCTCCATTTTCTTGCTTCACTCATGTTCCCTCACAGGGCTTTGTCTCCTCTGTTAGACCAATTTGACTGTCAGTGCAGCTGCCCTCTGAGCACCATCTGTGAAATGACCCAGCCCATGAGCCTCCCAAATGAAAGTGCACTTTGGCAGGCAATGTAAACCTTTGTTCTGGTTTAAACTGTAACCTTATGGTTGCATATGTCTGAACTGGCATAACGCTGGGCATAGGGTCTGTTTGAAGAGTTGTAAGGCTTTATAACAGTTTTCTGACAAGGTGTCAGTGACATACTGCTCTAATTTCTTGTCTTTTTGTGGGATGAGTTATATAGCTAAATATCTTTCTTTCAGATGTTCACACAGGCCGTACTGTATTTAGTTACTATTCTCTGTTTATCACCAGAAAATAAATTCCACTTGCATAAACTGTCAGTCTGCCCAAGCCAAAACTTTATGGTGTGTTACTTGGGAGGCAGGAAGAATCATGCTAAGTTCCATGGGGCTTAATGGCTCTTTTGAGGTGGGTTTTTCCCTCACTGTGGTAGGTGGAAATTGAAAAACAATATTGTTTTGTCGTACTGAACAGGGAAAAGAGTTTTATATTCAAGGTCTTTTTATTCAAGTGGGAAACCTCCCATGACAGATTTCTCTCCTCTCCCTTCCATTACTGTGAAAATGAAATTGGATGATTGATATAAACCCACTATAATTGTTACTTAACCTGTTTTGAGAAGGAATCTATGCATTTTTCAGCAATCCTTGAAGCATTTGTGGATTTCAACTCAAAAAGAATGTCAGTTCAAAATAGGGAGGATATTTGACCATCTTGTTTTTCTTATCTGTTTTTTTTTTTTTTTTTCCCCAGTTATTTGTAGTAGATGTCCAGACTGGTCAAATTACCAAGATTCCTATCCTGAAGGATCGTGAGCCTGGCATGGTGAACCAGCAGGGATGTGGCATTCATGCCATTGAGATCAACCCCTCGAGGACCCTCCTGGCCACAGGTGGAGACAACCCCAACAGTCTTGCAATTTATCGTCTGCCTACACTTGATCCTGTCTGTGTGGGAGATGTAAGTGGGAGTATCTGGGGAAAATTTATTCTCTCACTTAAAAAGTTACCATTTTGAAGTGTGTTTGATCAGAGCAAGGTTAATATTTAGGAGCCTTGTAAGGAAGTAAAGTTCTGAAAACATTTCTGATTGAGTTGTCATTTCTGTTGTGGTATCTTAAATATAATTGAGTACTCAAACATGTGAGTGGATTTTCAGGGCTTTGGGTCAGATTTCTTCATCACCTTCATTCAGGTCTACTTTAGCTTACTTTTCAGCACGAAAAATGTAACAAAATCCTAAGTATTAAAGTCTAACTGTGGTGATGAGCTCTGAAACTATTTATAGTGAAAAAGCTCTTTTGAGAAATGAAAAATATGTTGCAAGTTTTTAATTTTTTCCCCTTATCCCAGTGCAGCTTCTGGATGTATTATTCCAGAGATGGAACTTGGTGTTGAAGATTAGTTCTGACCTTGTGGCTTGTGGCAGTTTGATATAAACTGGTACTGGTTTTATTTCTGAAACATTCTGAGGCCTTTTTAAAACAACCAGTCTTTAAAAAAACAGGCTGGAGGATATAGTGGTGTCCTGTGAGTCCTTCTCTCTCATTTCTCCTTTTTATTCAGAATTTCATGTAGTGTTAACTGCAACAGCAGAGGTCAGGTCAGAGTTTCTGCAGCAGCAGATAACCAGCTGGAGCAAGACTTGACTGAAAATTTGCGTGACTTGCTCTTAATTTTTGTCACTTTTTAGCTTTTTAAACAAAACTAGAGTCTTATGGTCCTTTTTTCCCCCCACAGGTTTCTCACACACTAAAGAAAAGAGTCTTGAAAGATGAATCTTAGGTCATGCATTGTAAACATAAGATTTTGGTTACTTTTTATAGTAGGATATGTGTTAGAAGAAAAAAATCCTAACAAATAGATACTTTACAGAAGAATGCTGCTTTCAGAATAGAAAATGTGAGAATTCTGGAAATTCTTAGAATTTAGATGAATTTTTTCTTGGTCAGAGGCCTGTTTTTCCAAGACCTGTTTTTTCTTTATTAATTGCACACTTCAAAACCCGAAAAGGTAAAATTACTGCTAGGTACTTGAAGTGTTCCAGCTTGATACTGGAATCTTATCTGTATACTTTTAATGTAGGTCTGTCCTTCTGAGCTTGTACTAAAAATTGAAGTGAAGAATACTTGTCTGCTTTGAGACTGCTCTTGAGTAAAATGGCACAGAAAAATCTGTCTTTCTTCTTTTAGGATGGACACAAGGACTGGATTTTTTCAATTGCATGGATCAGTGATACTATGGCTGTTTCTGGTAAAATCATGTTTTTTCTCTTGAGTTTTTTTTTTTTTTTTTTTTTTTTGTTTACTTGTGTTTTAAGCTTTCCTTCTCTCTGAATGTTCTAGTGATGCACAGTATTTGATAAGTGTTAGGAAAGCATCTCTGTGGGGGCATTTAAACACTTCCGGGACTTAGTACAGTGCTTCATTTTATTTTGTTGTTGGGCCTTAGTCTAGATCTGATTTTCCTAGTATTAGAATATTATTGTGTTTCTAGTGAAGGGGATGTTTGAACACAATGAGTTACAGGAAAAGATTCCACATAAGAGGAGTAATTTCAAGAGGGATATTGGTTATTGGTTAATAACTTCAGAACACTTGAGATCAATATCAGTTTCCTGAAGTCATGTGAAAGAGTAATTAATGAGAACTCAGATTGTTTCATCAAGCTCTCAGTACAGTTCTTTGTGTATGTGTATATGTATATATGCACTTACACTATGGCAGTCAATACAGAAGGCTGTAATAGAGAAACTCAGTTAATGACTTTTTGGTGACTAGTTGGATAATCAATGTAACTTCATTAAGAATTGCTTAGGTAAAGGCAAAAATAGTAAAGTTTTGTTGCATTAATTCAGCAGTTTACTGCCTTTCTGTGCTGAAAAGGTGTACTGTTCTGCACTCAGAGTTGTCAAACTGCAGGTGAGAGAAAATCATAATAGTCTTACATAAAAGTCACATGTTTGAATTGGTTTAGTTTAGTAGGATTTTTCTTCCAAATCCAAAAAGCTAATTCTGGAATTTCATTTTTGAATTTAATATAAAACTTGATCCTGCAAGTCTCTACCCTAAATATGTACAGCAGTTCCCTCACATTCAAGCTAGTAAGCTTGAAGAGAACAGCACAGATGATTACAGGTGTCCAGGGGAAAGATAAGGGCCTGATAGATTGCATAGCATGTGAGATGGAACTGATGGAAAGGTCAGGGGTGGATGTGTGAGTGGAAGTGTTCTCTACTGCCATATTCTCTGCTGTGGTGCTTATAGCAGGCTGGATGTAGGTTCCAGTCTGCACATCTCAGACACCAGGGAAAACTCATTGAAAGCAATTAGCTTTCTAAACTGAATTCTTTAGAACTCACTGACAACCCTAATTAAGAGTGAAAAAAAGACAACTAACTTCTGATATGGCATTAATTGTACAGATTTCAATTACATCTGTATCTGAAAGTGTTAAGCAGAAATACTTGAACTCCACTCCAGACATTGAGGATATAGCAAGTATTTTTATGGCAAAAGGCTTCAGATGAGATGAATAATTCCCAGGATGGCATGAGCTTATGGTAGCAAATGATACTCTGCTTGGCTTCAGGACTAACCAGTTGAACAACATACATGGACTTTTTCCCCTGCCAGGGCTATTAAAAGGGACAGCTTCCTCCGAAAGTATGTCAAGATGTTTAGAAATTTTACTGATGAGTATTCAGCCTCCATAACAAACAAGATTAGGTGCAATTAAAACCAATGGCATGTGATGGAGTGGCAAGATGTTGTGCTGCTGGATGCAAGTGCCATTAGGATGCTCCTTTTTTGTATTTTTCTCTGGTAGATGATAGTGGCAGATGCCTGAATCTGTCTGTGAGGGGGCAAAGCCACCTCTGCTGTGCTGGACCACTCCTGTTGCAACAAGATGTTTTGCTTTACTGTCTTTGCAGCTTTTCCCCTATGAGATAGCAAAGCTGATAAGTTTAAGAACCTCATATAGATATATAGCTTTTCTGGCATCTCCATTATGAATTTCTTTTGACAGAATTTTTCACTTTATATAAAGAAATTGAGGTACCTGTCAAATCTGTCAGAGCTGACTTAGATGGAAGTGAGTTGTCTGAACGCCAGAAGAGATGTGTATAAGGTCTTGGATTAAGTCTGTATTGATCGGTGAACCAGAGGCATTCAGCTTTCTTGATCCAGTGTTCTTAACATTAGTGATTCATATCTTAGATGAATGTCTTCCAATTTAGTAGAAAAATAAAATGAGTTATTGTCTGTTTAAGCTAAGTTACATTCTTTAAGAAAGAAGTGGCACAGGTTTTAGTGAAATAATTTTTCTGATAGATTTAATCCAAAGTGGTACAACTGTGATTAGAAATAAATGTTTGTGTTCAGCTCACAAATTACTGTGTACTCAGCCGTAAGCATACTGACAGAAATCAAGTAAACCCAAATTGGCATAAACCCAGCTGAGGTTTTTGTGGAGATATTTTGCATTGGTTTAACAGACTGGTTTACCAAAGCTGAGAGTGACAGGCTCAGGCTGAAGCTATATTGTTCAGTCACTTCTGAGTTCATTCTGTATATGAGATGATGATTGTTGCACAGGGTTGTGGGTTTTGATGCATCCTAATTAGTTTAAAAATATATGAGATGGTCTGGCTGCTTGGAAACCATAGAGACAGCTGACAGTGAGTTCATAACATTCTGAACTTTACAGCTCAGTAAAATCATCCTTTTGTTAATATATGGGCACTAACAGCATGTTCTGTTAGATTAAACTAAGAGTATCCTTTTTTTCAGACCCTATTGATTAATCCTTTTCTTAGAAAAGAGGAGTTCTGTATATGTGGAATGGACTATTCATGTGTGGACTATTCATCAGGTTCCCGGGATGGTTCGATGGGTCTCTGGGAAGTCACAGAGGATGTGTTATCCAAAAGTGATGCCAGGCACAATCTCTCTCAAGTTCCTGTCTATGCCCACATAACACACAGCGCTCTGAAGGATATCCCCAAGGAGAACACCAATCCTGACAATTGCAAAGTCCGAGCATTGGCTTTCAACAATAAGAACAAGGTCAGTAAGACAAGGAAAACAGTTGAGAAGTCCTAAAACTGTCCCTGTGTATAGGAAAAACTAAAAAGTTAGCTAAATAGAATATGCCAGAGTAGCAAGTTAATATATTTTTCTCTGATTATTTTGCATCCTTGTCTTTTGAGGCAGTGGTTTTAATCCGCAATGTCTGCTTCTGCCCCAAGTGAATGGAGGAGTCCAGAAGGGAAAAAAAAACAACTCCAGACATTTTAGAAGGCCAAGTTTTCCTGTGGGTTTGATTTTAGATTTGCATCCTAAGCAGGGGAGTAAAGAAATATTTACAAGAAGCCAAGAAAGCACCAAAACATCTCTTGCAGTTTGAATCCCATTCTTTAGTGCTCTTTCTGCTTTCCTTCACATTCTGTGAAGACCAGCTAACATTTAACAGTTCCTGTTTCAATGGCTGAATCCTTTCTGTATTGCTCAGCAGATGAGGTGACTGACTCACAGGGCAGGCACTAGCGCATGCTTTGGGGTTATTTTGGTTGGTTGGTATTTGACAAACAGTAAAGGTCAATCTCCCCCATCCTGATCTCCTGTTATTACTAGTGGGTGTAGCAATTCATCCTTTACCACTTTTTTTTTCCCCTCCTGCACTCAAAGAACAGAAGAGGTCTGAAGCAAAGGTGGGAGTGGTGTCTGAAGCACAGTGATCCTGTAGGCTTTATTTTTCACAATAGCTGTTAGCTACTCCTCCATGATTGAAACTTGATGTAACTTTTTCAGTAGAGCAGTGCCTGAAACTTCCTTGAGGGTTAGAATCAGTGTGAGACCTGCTGAAGAGAATTGTCAACTCTAGATTGTACTGTCTCATAATTCATTATTTGATTGCCTAGCAAAATTTATAGTTTTTAAAGTTATTATTTACTCTTTTGCTAATTTAGATTCTACTTGACACCTGAAGTACTGTATACCATTCTATGAAGATCAGTATAAAATAAAAATTATCTTGATAGAGCCTTTCCAGGATTATGGATGAATTCAATCCAGACTCTGCAGCCTGCCTAGATTAGAGTATGAGTTTGTAAGGATAGCTACAATACAGAAACTAACTCTCTTCTTTTTATTTTCCTTCTAATAGGAGTTGGGAGCTGTGTCCCTGGATGGGTATTTTCATCTTTGGAAAGCAGAGCACACGCTGTCAAAGGTGCTTTTCTGTTTGTTGGAGTTAAACTTCAAAAACTGCAAGCAGTTAAGGCTGTTCACTATTCTTGATTTCCTTCGAATACTTGAAGCGCAGCAGTGTTTGTAAAACACTTTAAAGTTCTCTGTAAAATGAAATGTCCTGAAATTTGAAGCTTGAAGAGGAGAGAAGCTCCACACTTCCCTTAATTGAGAGGACAGGAAGCATTCTTAACTTTCTGCTAGTTTTGGGTTAGCTGAAGTGAAATGTTGCATGGAGTACGGTGGATACTTGATCAGTAGAATTCATAAAGGAAGTTGCACTTATTTAAGTGTAATGGCAAATCACACCCAGTGAATGTGATATGCTTTTTCAGCTGAGAGCTGAAGTTGCTGTGCACCTGCTAAAGATATAGCAGCAGCTTAGAAGGATCTAAAACAATTTATTGAAATGTCTATTTTTCTTTGCTTTGGCCTTTATTGTCTCAGTTTGCTTCAGATAAGGCATGCCATTGCTTTCAGGTTTTTTCCTTCTGGGTCTTATTTTTCACCTGCATTTTGTGTTTTATTTCCTTGCAGCTTCCTAGAACATAGTTTACAAAACTGTTTTGTTAAGACCTTCATCTTTTCTTGTAACAGGTTGATTTTTATTTTTTCTCTTTCCAGTTACTTTCCACAAAGTTGCCATACTGCAGGGAGAACGTGTGTTTGGCTTATGGTCAGGAGTGGTCAGTGTATGCAGTAGGATCACAGGCACATGTCTCTTTTCTGGATCCAAGGCAGCCTTCTCACAATGTTAAATCCGTCTGTTCCAAAGAACGAGGCAGCGGTAAGAAACCTGTGAAAGGTGCTTCAAATGGTTTGCTTGCAGAAGTAGCTGTTAAAACTGTAGTCAGTCAAGCTTCTAATGCACAGGAAGCACTTTTTAGTGATTGGCTAAATAATTAGCAGTGTATGTATAGATTTGGGTTTGTGACAGTATACCTGGAGCAACCAACAAACCAAATGTGACCAGCTCTGAAATCTAATGAAGGGCAACATCACTGCCATTAGGAGCAACTCAATCGTAAACCATCCAGATATTACTGAACTTTCAAAAGTGTGCATTTTTACTTCTGTGTATTTTTTACTGGCTCTTATTCTATTTTTTATCATCTCAAAGCAAATGTAGTCTTCTAACCACTATCTATACTGTTCTTGCATTCTTCTCTATAAATTAGAAAAAAGGTATGTTTTCTGCTTTGTGCTACCTTATTGGGAGTATGTGCTGTGAGGGAAAGCTTGCTTTGTAATTTTAAAGCCATGACTGAGGCTCCTGATTTTCTGTGTGATTTGAATGCTATTTCCTTTTCTCATGCATGCAGTATGTCCAGTTGAACCTTATACCAGGGCCAGGCCTGAGGGCTTGCAGAGTGCATGGCCCCATAAAGGTCTCTCCCTATTTTTTTACTATCACGCATGAGAAGGCACAGTGAGTGCTATATTAATCCCAGACCAGTAAGTTGCAGTCCTTACTTAGCTTGTCTCTGGGCTTCCATCTCTTCTTCAAGCAGATTACCAGAGGAGGACGTATGTCGGCAAAGATTGGAAAGTTTTATTTATGCAGTTACTGAGCGGTGTTGGCCAGATCAGTGTCAGGGTCTGCTGCTTTCAGTTATGGGAGAAGTATGTATAATGTCAGGAGAAATCACCTGAACATCTTACCAGCAAGACTGCTTGTCCTCACTTGCTGTTAGTGAGGATTCTCTCCAGGTCCTCACCCAGACACTGCAGTGTGGTGCCCAGTGGTGGCTGCTGCCTGAAACCTGCCTCAAGATGTGATCTTTCATATTGGGGAATAATATGTGTAGGGAATACTTCGAGGGGTTTCTCCAGTTCATGTCTGGAGAAAGCCTTTGTTCAGGGCTGTTTTCTCTTCTGCAGAGTAGGTGCATCTTTTTATTTGGCATGGTGGTGGAGGCACATAAATAAAAGTAATTTCCAAGATACTGAGTGTTTCCACTTTATATTGATCTCCCTGGGACTTGGAGTGGTGTAGCACCTTTAGAAAACAGGGTCTTTATTGATCTGTGGACTAAAATCTGATTTCAAGTGCTTTGCAGTGGTACCTGAAGGTGCTTTAAGTTTCCAAATGCACCTGCTGAATGTGGTGAGTCCATGTTAACTTCAGTTCACTTGTGTTGTATACAAAAGCAGGTCACAGAGAGGTGGTGGCTCAGTAAGGCTGGAGCTGGGGCTGGCTTTCCTCTGCTGTGACCCTGTTTACACAGGAAAGCAATGAACGCTTTTTCGTACATCTTGTAAATGTTGCTTTTCATAGCAGCGGTAAAGGGAAATGTGCACTTTGGACAGTAGCACTTGATCCACAGAAGCAATTGCTCTCTGCTTGACTGGCCTGCAGAGCCATGTTATGTGCCCTGTCCTTTGTGTCCTGAAGGCAGCAGACAGAGCTTGTACGGCACAGACTCTGTGATTTCTTGTTTAGGACATTACACTACATCTTCATTTCTTTCTGGGATCTGTAGACCATTCCTGCAGCATGGGAGTGAGGTTCAATATACTTACCTAAATTACCTAGGTCCACAGGTGGTAGTGGGCTGGGAGTATAGAACTTACTGTGATAGGTTCTAGGCATGGGCTGTACTTTTAGCTTGATGGGAATGATTAATCTGAGGTACTTCAGCCCCTTAGGAGACAATCTGAAATGCTGTTTTTGAAAGCCTATTCTAAATACCTTCTCAGTAGTGGGTACATCATGGATTTCTTCAGTAAATTTCTTTGGTTAGAGAAAGATCCACAGTTCTTCTGCATTTTATAGCTTTCTATGAATACATTTAATTGAAAAGTAAATGCCATCTGCCTTGATACTCCATCACCTGTTTGTGAAGTAAGTGTTCTCCTGATGGCTTGTCCAGATCACTTCTTGGAGCAAAAATAAGAGTAGGTCCATTCTTGTGCCTTCCTTCTCTTATCCAAGTGACTGCTCTTGCTGACTTCAGAGGGCTTAAAGCTTTCTGTGTGTCTTTGCCAGAGCCAGATCTGCGTGATAGAGGTGGGGGGAAGGTCTTCTGCTGTCTTAAGTGCATTTGTAGCTCTCTGAATTAAAGTGGAGATTGTTATATGAATCTTCAGTAGAGAGGCACTGGTTTCCCACCTATTAAGCTCACAGCCAAGACTTCACCCCATATCTGGAGCAGGACAATGTGGCCTTGCCTTGTTCTAAGTCATCACGAATGCTGGTGGCTGTGGATGTCACATCCAGTGGCAGAGGCAGAAGGATGAGGACATATTTCTTGTTAGGACTTGATACAGAGGGGAAGAGGAAACTCCCTGATTGCATCCGCAGCTCCCGGTTGTCAGCTGTCACATGCACTGCTGGGAATAGTCCAAGATGATACAAGTTCTGTGGCATTCAGCCCTGCTTGGTGTGGTGACAACACTTGGCATGTGAATGTAGCTGACATAACTCATGTATTTCCTTTCCTGTTTGAATGCTTGTTTAGGCTGTAATTCAGTGGTACTCTAAAGAGAGCCTAAAAAGCCCTAGGGTTTATAACCTGGCATTCTGTCAAGAAGGAAGGAGAAGTGTAGATGTGGTGGAGTTTAACCTGCGTGGAAGAGTTGTTTGGAGTAGAGTGGCTACACAGAACAGTATTTGCACAATAAATGGAGATAACAGGATGTTTTGCAGGTTGAAAATTCTTGCATTCAGAATTCTCCCCTAGTTCCAAGGGATCCTTGATTAGCTGAGACTTCAAATTTAGATTTTGTGAGAACAAAATGTACATTCTGTTCAATGTAATGGAATAACTGAATTGTGCTAATGTTTAGTTTGAACTGTACCTTCCTGTGTACTGGTGGAACATAGTGTTGTTTAGATGGCAAGAGTCCTGTTCTGTTTTCTTTCCTGGCTAAAGTGCTAAAAATGCCAGCTGCTAAAAATCAGGTGTGCTTTGAGAATATTTGAGTGGAGACAGATCAGGCTCATTAATAGTTCTGAAGGTATCTTATCAGCAAAGTGACTGGTGATTATTATGGTTACACTTGCTTACAGCTAGCCTGTTGATCAGCACAATGCACTTGGTGGCAGCTGGGACTTTCTTTTCTCAGATGGTAATTTACTGCAGGTTAGCAGGTAGTTAGGGTGTGAACTCGTGGAGGAAAACAGCATGATGTTCTTCCCTCTGTCTGCTGCTACGTACTCACTCTTGGTGTGTTCACTTAAGGGCTTGTGCAGATAGAGCAAAGGTTCTCTGGACCCTAACTGGCTGGCAGACCTGAGGACTGGTGAGGATGATGCTTCTTATTATGAACCATTGGTGTAGCTGATGGTCTCAAGGAAGTAGGGTAGTCACGTATGCTATCAAAGCTGTGGTTTCAATAGCATCAGTGGGATTTGTCTGCACTGCTCTGTAGCGGTGGGAAAACTTGTGTGTTTTGGAGAATACTAGTAGTTAATATTAGACATGAAGCAACAGCACTACAGAGCCAAAGCATCCCTGTTCCTTACTGCACTGTCCATCTCTTCTCTGTTTGACAGGTATCCGCTCGGTGAGCTTCTACGAGCACATCATCACTGTGGGGACAGGGCAAGGGTCCTTGTTGTTCTATGATATCAGAGCCCAGAGGTTCCTGGAAGAAAAGCCCCCCCGTGCCTGCTATGGACAGAAGCAGAAATTAGGAGGAAGTGAAATTTTGAAGTTGACTACTGGGAAAGGCTGGCTGGTAGGTAGTTTGTAGCTGTGATAGAGGTGGGGGAAGTAGACCCATTATATAGGAGTGGCACAGAGCATGAGCCAGTTCTCTTTGGACCCGTTGTGTGAAATGTGTCTCAGTCAAACAGTATTCATGTAACTGGTAACTAAAACTGAAGAGCAAGAAGTGCTGCAGAATTGCTTTCTACGAAAGCTTTATGAAAAGGTACTGAAGGTTATTTGCTTGAGTGTAAGGCATAGTGATTACAGTTCTTATGCACTGATTCATAAATGAACTAGATTTTATATCTTTGGATTTTCGAGTGTAATCTAACTTGTAGTTTTCAGAACCTCAAACAGAAAATAAATTGTCTTTCTTTAAAGCCATGGTAATCTAATGTGGTACTTTTAATTGTTCGCAGTTTTAGAAACTGTGGCTTCCTGAGGTAATGCCTTGGCGGGTGCTTGAATTTGGTTTCCTGTATGTTATCAAAAAGCAGTTAATGACTTTGTTTTACTTAGCTCTATTACCTTTTGTTGTATCAGTGCATGTCCCCTCACCTCCCTGTTCTAATGTTTGACCTAAATGTTCTCAGAAAAAGGTTCAGGACAACTCAGGTATCTTTTAGTTGACTTTTATGAATGCGCTGCTTAGATTGTTAAGAGAAAATACCCCTTTTTAGGCTCTGGAAGCTACCTAATGCTTTTGTGAAACAGGGTTTTGGGTTTTTTTGGCAACAATAACAATCTAAACTTTCCCTTAACAGAATCATGATGAAACCTGGAGGAATTATTTTTCTGACATAAATTACTTCCCAAATGCTGTTTACACCCACTGCTACGACTCGTCTGGAATGAAACTGTTTGTGGCAGGAGGCCCTCTTCCATCAGGACTTCATGGGAATTATGCCGGTCTCTGGAGCTAATGATAACTCTTCATTCTGATGCTGATCTTAACACAGATTTCCACTTTTCATTTTTTAAACAACAAAATTGTGTGATGCCATTGATTCCTGATTTAAACACGTTATTTTTTGGCAGAGTTTTCTGTTGGTCTCCAACAGTTTTGTACATCTTTTTCAACTAGTTTTTTGCTTTAACCTCCTTGATCCTTTATATGGAGGGGTTTTGAAATCCTTTTTTATTGTATTTACTCCAAATGACTCTTCCCTCCATTTAGGCTGGCTTGGCCATGTGTCCCCTCCTCTACTTTGCTGTGAGGTAGGATTTCTTTCTTATAGAGTGGTTGCTCCTGAGCTTTCTGTGAAAGTCTTGGGGCTGCATGTGTGCAGGTACTTTGTGTCAGTTACATTACCTGGAGTGAGGACTACTTGTAATTAAAAGCTATGAAAAATATTTATAAGAGATAAGCTACTACTTTATCTGGAGAGTCTGGCCCTGGCCTGGGCTGATCATATTTTTTAAAAGTACAAGTCTAATGACACTGTTTTTACATAGAGGGATATGGTAATTTTAAGCTGTACTAACTGGAGCCCAGGGATGGATTCCTTAGGGGTATTGCCCATCAAATCCAAAGTGCAGGAGTTTTTAAAAATGCATTTGTGTTTGAATGGTAGTTTTCAGCAGTGCTCAGAGCAAATATTGGTCTGTTTCTTCACTGCCCGTCCCAGGTATTGGCTTGCACAACTGGAGTTTGTATAGGCTGTTCTGCAGCATGGCTGTTGCAGGGTGACATTACACTGAGGGCTGCAGAGATGCTGAGAGGAAATGGAGGCTAGTTATTCAAAATGAACTAAATCTATCTGTTCTCCAGATGAAATATGGTTTCTAAGTATGCTTGTTAGGGTAGCTTATAATCTCTTCATAAACTGCCTAAAACCTCGGACCTTTTTTATCCCAGGTTGTGGAAATTTTTCCCCTTTTTGCTGTTCTGGTTGGCCATCTGCTCAAAGAAGCCAATGGAATAAATAAACTATTTTTTTCACCCAGACTAAAGAGTGCATCTCAGACTTTACTAATGCAAGTGAGCAGCTTTCTGGATAGGAGGGTATCTTGGTGTTCCCTCACTTTGTGCTAGCATATGCTGTAGGAGAGGCTCAGGCTTTTCCAGAATCCCCTGCTGCCTTCTGTGTTCAGACTCCCTCCAACTTCACCTGGCACTGGGAGGGGAGAACAGGTCGAGTGCCCTTCAGGTCCAGCTGTGAAGTGTGTGCCTCCCAGGGTGATGGTCTTACACAATACTCAGCTAAAATGCAAGACTCCAAGGTGTTCCTCCTTTTGGCAGGCACCAGACTCTCAGCTTATTAGTGATGCCTCTGTTCTCTGCTGGAATTAATGCCTTTCCCCTGCCATTGGTGGAGCAAAGTGTGCCTGTGCCTCAGAGCTTTGGTGCCACATGAACAGTTGATTGGAACTGAGAGGAAAGACGAGGCCGGGACATGCTCTGTTCTCCCATCTCTGTGAGAGATCATAGCTACCACTGCAGTTCCTGCCCACAGTCCAGAGCTAATCTGCATTTATCTTTACAGTCTCTCTCATCTTCAAACTAGTATCTTCATCAGTAATAACACCAAGCAGTCAGCATCAGGCTTAAGTTCCAGCTGGTATGGAGACCTGGATGGAAATTCTACAAGGAATGTGCAGGTCCCTCTCATTGGGGTGGAAATCCTGGCAAGAGAAGAACTCTCTCCCAGGTGTGCACCTATCCCAGAAGTATAACTAGCACTGAGCATTAACACAGGTGCTTCACAAGCAGATCTTCCAGTGTTTGATAATACCATTGTGGCCTGGTTGCATCAGTTCAAGGTACTGTGTGTATGGCTAGACAGGCTTTTCTCTGAAAAGGTAAAATTATATACCATGAGGTAGCTGCTTTGGCTATTTTAGGGGCTTAGAAAAGTGGAAATATATGAAGAAAAACAAGTCTTGGAGAAGAATGGCAGGATTTGTGTCCTTACAGCTACTGGGTAAGATAATTCTGTCACAAGAAATACGTTCTGCTTTGGTTTGTTTGCTTGTTTTTTAAATTTGGTTTGGTTTGAAGTTTTTTGCTTTGTATTTTTAAAGAACTTACACACTTGAGTCTACCTGAGTGTCCTCCAGTTCTGCTGAAGCAACAGGTAATATCTGGGCATTTAGTATCAGCAGTACCAAAGGGAGACTCCTGGTCTGGAAATTCTAGCCCTGGTGTTGGTCTGTTAATTGAAGCATATTTTAGGCCATGATAGCAGGAAAAAGAGTATGTGTATGGCCTTCAAACACAAAGGCTGATTTTTCTACAGTCCCTAGGTTACTGAAGAGGCACCACTGGAAATTGTCCCTCCCTACTGACTGTGATCTCCACAAGTACCTCAATATGTGCTCCTAAAGCCTGGTAATGTGAGTGCCCTTTTTCTCCTGCTTTTTCTTCATACAAGGCTTTGCACAATTCTCAGATTAATCTGGAAAATGATGTAAAATGTCTCAAGTCTCACATGTTTTTGTGTATTCTGTTTTCAGGGTGCTTTCTTGCAAAAATAACTTCTCATATTAAGCCATCCTTGTTCTGTATGAAAATCCCCACAAAAAAGCTAGGAACCAAACCAGATAGTGCTGCAAGCACACAAACAATTTGGACCAGAGATAACTTAATTTTTAGCTAGTTTCAGTGGTTTTAAATGCTTACAGTGATATAAAGTTTCAAAATATTTTTGTGGTTTGTCATACAAAACTTCTGTTCCAATCACTGTTAGAAAAGGAGGCATAGAAAGATGATGATGATATGCCAGTTGTCCAAAGATAAATAATAGGAGAAAAACTGAATTTTTTTTTACTTTGATTTTGTTGCCCTGTTAGGTTAGGTATCTGCTGATCATGGTTAGAAGTGAGTGGGTTTCCCATCCAAGCACAGGAATGGCTGCAGAACGGGGAGCTTCCAGGCTCTGCAGAGAGGCAAGTTGAGTACCTTACTGTTCAAAAGCCAGATACACCCCTGCAATGGAGTGAGCTCAGTCTGGTGACTGCACTTCAGTAGCTTCTTGAACAGCTTGCTGTGCGCTGCTGAGACCCATTGACATGCATATAATCAGACCATCTTATCTTTTCCACTGTTTCTTCAAGGTTTCCCTCCCTTGGTCTTTCCTGCTGAATGGTTTGTTTGAGGTTGCCTCCTCCAACCCAAATCACACCAGTCTTTGCTGTAGCAATATTGTCCTTGCAGAGGTGACCTCTATTGAGCAGGAACAGGCTTGCTGGCATTTTGTCAGCCTGTGCTCAAGACTTTCAATTTGCTTTAGTTTAACTCAGTATAAGTTAAAGGCTGGCTCAGACTGTTGAACAGGGCAATAGCCCTTGTACATGCTGGACTGAAATGATTACAGAGTAGCAGTCTATTCCACGTGGGCAACATACTCTGGTTTATCTCTCTTGAAGGAAAGAACTTTTAGCATAACATGCCTTCAGACTGCTTGTTATTGACTTCTCAGTCATGTGCAATCTTGTGTGCTACCAGTAAGTTTAGGAGACTACCATGTTAATTTAGGTATTTTTGGGTATTACATTTTCAGTATTCATGATAGGAAGTCAAACTAGTGACTCAGTGATGGGTTTCTTAATACGTAGCTTGTAAATACTGAGCAGCAACTCCTCAGTAAGCAACTCCTCAGTAACAGCTGGATGGTATGTCATGGGACATTACTGAGGAACCAGAAACTACTTTGCAGTATTGGCTCGAGCACAGTAACAAGGATTATGCTCACCCTCTTCACTAAACACCTTATTCCTGTAATTCCTCCAGGTTTCTCCCTTGTTCAGTCAAGACTTGTAGGGAGGATTGCTAGTGCTCTCCTCTGGTGCTATCTGGGATTGCAGTAAAGAAGCGAGTCCATTTGTTTGATTTCCTCATCAGTGCTGCTGGTGTTAGTTTGAGGTGAGTAAATTACCAAAGAAGAGTTGATAGTAGGTTTATGTTCCTAGTCTTAATTGTTCATTCTCCTCACAGATGCATTTTTAAGAACATTGCAAGAGTACCCAGTGATCTTGCTGTACTTAGTCTGTTCACAAAAGGTACACTCATATTGTGGGTGACTCTTGTGACTGTCTTCATGAGAGAAACTCCTGAATTGCAATAAGGGGTTTATATTTGCTGCCTCCATTTTAGGTCTTTGGCAGCTTTTTGTATCTTAAGGATTAAGATACTTGGGGATCATTCTCTTCCAGAATTTCATCCTATTCCTTCACCTGAGCACTTGCTTTGTCTATAGCTTGCAGATGAAAAATTAACAGATTAAATATATGATCCAGCTATGTTGAGTGGTGCTTTGCTGTCTTAATTTGTGCCACTTAGCTGAGAGGCATTTACAGGCCTTTTGAACTGCTGTGCCCTCACCTGGTGCAGGCATGAAACAAAGCAGGCTTGCCTAGACCCTTCATGAGGTCACTTGTTTGCTTAGTTTGCAAGAAACCAAGGACAGGTGGGCTGTCAGTTACTGCATGTGGGAAAGCAGCCGCATCTTTCAGCAACCAGGTGAGAGGTCTGTCTTTAGTGGTCTGTTACCCTTATTTTCAATAAATGCACTTTTCCAAGGTCTCTGATATCTTTTTACATAGCTTTTGCAATTGCTGCTATGACTGAATTACTGGACTGGGGTATAGCTTGTTCCTAAGGAAGTCTGTTGCAGAGCTGTGTATTATGCTGGTGGAGTTGATCCTCTGGCCAGCCCATGCTGAGCCAGGAACTCTTGAGCTACCAGGCACAAATTTTTTAGCCAAGTGAAAATCCCTGTATGCCCTGCTGGCCATGCCTCAGTCTGAGCCCATGGTATGACCTCAACTTAAAATGCATTTCTGAGTGTTACGGTGCCCTCAGTAACTTATTTAAAATTCTCAAGCAGACACCCCAGGACAAGGGAGAGTAGAAGAGAGAACACAGCCACATCTTGTGTGAGGTGCTCTCCTTTGTGCAAGAGCACTTTTTGTGGTGAGGATGGGCAAGGAACACCAGTAAAACAGTAAAAGGCAAACAGTGTTTGGTATGGCTCTCGGGACTCCTGAAGAATTTAAAAACTAGAGGGGATATGTAAATGCCTAATCAGAAACATCTCTGAGAGATTAAGTATATATCCCTAACATTCCTGTGTTATTTTAGCAACTCTGTTTTTATTACAATAACTGTGTGTTATTTTTCAAGGATAAAATTAGGAAGTATGTTTTTGCTTGTGAAGTTGGATTTTTTAATGAAAACCATGTGGTACTTGGCTAATTAAAAGAATGGTCTTGCAAAAAGGAATCTTCCCATTTTCTAACAGCCTGTCCCACTAATACCCTGCTGGGAGCAGTATGGTCTAAGAAAGTGCACACAGATTTAAAATGGAGTTGGCAGAGTTGGGAAAATGTGGGCTGTCTGACTGTTTCTATACCCAAAAAACTACCAACACTTGATTGTATACAAATTGCGGTTGCTGTACTGAAACTGAGAGGGTGTATAAAACCCCTTGCAACATACTGCAATGTCTTTAGTCCAAGATTCTTTTGAATTGATTCTTTTGCCTTCAGGACAAAAGATTTAAGAGTAAATACAGTGTTTTCTTAGGAACTGCTTTTCCAGATTCCCTTACTAAAAGGGAAAATTCAGGTGCTGAATCTTACAATCACATTAAACTTGTACTTTTTATTTGCCCATTCACCTGGTCTCTTTTCATTTTCAAGGCCTCCCACAGTCTCAGGGTATAAATCACTATGACTCATCCAAATAGTACCGAAATGGACCAACCAGAGGTTAATGTGCCTTCCTCTTCTGGTACCTTGATCTTTATAAAGTTATTAAACTTGTCACTGTCTTAGGGCTGGGTACATGCATTGTCTTTTTCTAAGATGTATGTGTTGAAATTGCAACAGGTTTGTACTGTTATTTGTGACTTGTTCCATTTGTGTTAGGTTGTGGTGTAGACAAATCAATGCGCTGGTTGGTCTTGGTATCAGTCTTGCCAGTGATGCCTGTCAGTCCTTGCTTTTATGTTCATGTGTAGATAAATGCTGGATCTTCCCCACTGCCTGTGGTGCATAAGATGCACAAAATACAAAAGGTGTTTTAAAATGTGCAGTGATCATAACTTGTTGCCTGAAGTTAGGATGTTCTACAGTGAACTGTTTTTAATATTTTTTCCCAAACATTTTTAATAAGATCCAAAGCCTTGAGGAAAAAAAAAAATCAGGACTTTCTGATACTTGATGGCTTTTGTTCTGAATCCAGGGTCTGATGTTTCTTAACAACTCCTCCAAATCCACTCATCTAACAGAGGCTTTCTCAGCTTGTTTCTGTCATGAGCTGTATCAGAAACAGCACTGAATCCTGAACTATCACAGAAGCTGTCAAACAAAGCAGTAACAGTTCTTTTCAAATATTACAGTGCACATTTTTTAACTGTAAGATAAACCTGTTCCAAGTTATTGATGCAACTTGCAAATGGAACACTGTGAAATTGCAGATAGTATGTGAAACCAGCCTGTCTGCACATGGGGCTCAGTGTTCTGTTACCTTGCAAATTGTTTCTCCTCTCTGAAAAGGTGTTTTTTGTTGTTGTTTTTTTCAACACAAAGACATTACATTTGGTTTAGTTTTCTAAAGATATATTTGTTTACAAACCTCAAACTGACATCTGGTATTTGGCCTGAGTTTCTAACTCTTGTTAATTTAGAAAATACAGTACAATTGATACATTGTCTCATAAGAGCATGGAAAGAGGAACATATATAGCTTCACTTGCTGTGGCCTTCCATGGACATGCCTATGCATAATTCACTGAATTACAGTACTGCACTCTGTTGATGCATGAGGTTACCTTTGTATTTAGAATCAGCACAATTAGTCATCAGTGTATTGACATTAATACATGGTGATGGAGCTCTAAGGTCTGTGTGATTTCTGTGCTAACAGTATCTGTTCTCTCTGTACTGCAGTGCAGACTTACTGTGGAGTTCTTTTTGCTTCATGCTAATTTCAGAGTTCCTTTAAATTCAGTGAGGTGCTGTTTTTAAGACAGTCACTTTTCTGAGTAGAACAAATGGATTTAACTTAGTTTTCTACTTTTAGCATCTTCCTCTTCTCCCATTTCTTCCTAGTTCACCTGTAGTGATGAGTTCAAAACTGTCTGCCTACTCTGAAAATCATCGAGTCATAATAAAAGAAAACCTGTAGCCCAGGGTGGCAAGATCACTCTGTGCTTTTACTGTAAACTTCTGTGGCTGGATGCCTGTCTTGCAAGTGGAGAGTCCGCCCCGCACAGTCTGAGAAGCTGAAAGCCTCTTGCACCCATATTGTTCAGTGGGTATCAGCAGATCAGGAAGTGGAGGTGCCCTGTGCCTTCACCCAGTGTGTTTATCAAAGTGATCTGTAGTGGTGTAGCCAGAGAACTGGCATCTTCAACTGCTACTCAAAGTCTTGATGAAATGTTTCATTCAGGGCAATACCAGGAGGGTGAGTTGCTGACTTGATCCCAGGTAAAGGCTTCCTCCAGAGATTTATTTTGGGGGGGGGGGGTGGAATTATAAAAGAGGAGGGATATGAGCAAAACAATAATCCTGTGCTCAAAAGAAAAAAGTTATTCTGATGTACTTTGGCCAGGAAGAATGACAAAGAGGTGAGCTGGCAATGGAATATTTGAAGGGTAGGCTTTGAGGGTTTGTGCCATCATGCCTTAGATCACTGCAAATTAGTTGCTCCCAGAGCTTTCAAAACTAGTGGTAATCCCTCTTCGGATGAGATGTGAAGATGGCATGCAGAAAAACCAGTTTCCCCAGTGGTCACTCAGTCTTCCCCTCAAACATTCAAGGTTACCAGTGCACTTGTCTCTGTTTTCATGAGTGACTATGACTAATGTGCTTCACAGCTGCCACCAGCACCCTCCACCTGCTTTGTGCAGGGATGATGGAGTGAAAGGGCCTTGTCTGCATTGTCCTCCACTTGGCTGGCTGTTGACAGTGCAGGGATGTAACAGGCCAGTTGTGATTTACAGCTTCAGCTGGTTGCTCTAGGCTTCTCTCACATTGCAGGTGTGATAGTGGGGCTGTTACAGAAAGAACTGGTTAAGTAACTTCTGGTGGGCTTTGTCCCTCTTGTTCAAATTGCTGTCTCCAGTGTCAGTCTCTTGTCCCAGCCTCACTCACATCATGTCACACTGCTGCTTGGGATTGAGCAAGTTCCCTGTTCTCTCATGGTGTACTAGTTCAGGTACCAAGTTCTGCAAAGCCTGGGGGCACCTGTTAGAGCCCTACAACACTTCTGCTGGCTTAGGCAGTGGTTTGCTGAACTAGGATCTTCCTCAGAGAGTCCTTATTCTTTTTACTCAGCTCTAGGTATCTTCTTGGACTGCCATATCCCTTTCAGTCCAAAAAGGTTTGCTCCAAAGTCACTCCTGTTCCATGGAATTGATTCCCGTACTGCTGGTTATTGCAATTCTGTGGCTTTTGTTTTTCTTGTTTTTATTCTGGGGTTCACTGCAAATGTACAAAACCATACTGACTTTCTCAACTCCTGAAAATAGTACAGGGGCCCATCCTGAGGCATCAGAATTACTTGTCTACTCTCAAGGTGCACAGAAATAAGGATCTCTTAGACAAACAAGGAAGAAACCAGCTGCATATACACAAGTAGAAAGGTATCTCTGAGTAGCTTAGGTGAGGGAGCAGCTAATGAATTTTAAATATAAAAGCAGTAATTGAGGGGGCTTTTTGTTTCTTCTAAAAAATTTCTTTAACAGAAAGTTAGGTGGTATTTTAAGCCAGTTGCTGGCTTAAGAAAGTAGCAAAGTAAACAGATTTTCTGTCCATCAGTGCAGAAAACTCCCAACTATAATGCAAAGTCAATCTCTGTTGCTCTTTTATTTGCAATGGACAAAGATTATCTGAAGACTGATTAAATGTGTTTCTTGCTCTTAATATGTAATCACCCACACAACAGTCCTTGCTGGTCTTTCCCAAGCACTATTCAACACTATCCCTATTTAAAAACAAAACAGGGACTGCATTGAGTAGTGGAACTTAATGAATTTCCTTGGTTTGAGAGAGACCCTGGAGATAAGAGTCCAGGTTCCATGTATTTTAAATGTAACTTAAAACCAGTGCAGCTATTCTCTCAGACCAGTGCAGCTTCCTACCTTTCCTTCCATTTACATGGGAATTTAAAAATAAACCAAGCAATACATGAGCCATTTGATGTCCTTGCAGGTGGAACATGTTTGTTTTTTTTTTTAATTTGAAGATTGAGATTTCTCTTGTGGAAGAACTCGTTCTGGATGCAAAAGCGTGGAGCTCAGATTACAGCTTTTCCCCCAGCTTGATTAAATGCAATTAAGTATTCTGGACTATTTTGAAGAAGACTGTGTAAAAGCTATGAAGGCATAGACTGGAACTGATAATTTTAAATTTTAGGTCATGTGTGTGTTGCTTGACTACATGGACAATGTAACAGTGATTTTTATAGATTGATTTCCATGTGTCAGTCACAAATAATTTGCTGTTTGGAGGAAAACTTTTAGTAGATACATTTCCAGATCAAATTATGAGCCTCTTTTCCCTCTTGCATTAACTGGGTTACTGTGTTCACATGCCAGAAAGATATTGCTCTTTGAAGAAGCATGTCAGTGTATGTGGCAATGCCCCATGCACTTTTTAAATACCTAGACCTGTACATTCTCATCTGAGTATACCATGCTGTATAACCATGCTGTAGTCTGACAAATGAATCTTTTACTACTGCCCTGTTACATAGATAATTGTAATTAACTGCAGTTTGTTTTTTTCCACTACTTGAAGTTGTGTGATCTGAAAATTGGTGAACAAAAAGTATTTGTGCATCTTACTATGGGTATCTCAAATAAAATGTATTTGTATAGTGTGTTGGTGTGGCTGATATTTTCCCTTATTTGCTAATACCCGATTGCAAGTAAATCCAGGGCAGTTTAAAAGCAAGTGGGCTTGGGTTTCTTACCACAGCAGTCCAGCCTCTGTGTGGACATGACTGATTCAGTGAAAACAAAGTGAACTGTTCTTTTTCCTCTGCCAGTGAGTGGATTGATAACATGACAGTAGAATCTCAGCTTGTTTTTGGTTTTTCATGGCTTAAACATTAGTCCTGGTTCTCTGTATAGCTGTAGCAATACTCATTACTTCCACAGGAGATTTATCTATTGGCAGAGTTGGGATTGTTACAACTTCAAAGCATCTCCTTCCTGTTCTCATCATTTGATACCTCATTTGCTCTGAGGCAAGAGTTTCCTTTCAACCACTTTATTTTTCTAAGAAGGACCTACCTCTTAGAAGTGTTGAACAGCACAGATAAATGTAGCTGGACAGTCAGATAAAGGACTACAGGTTTTAGGGAGATCTTGCATCCCAAAACTGTATCTGTAGCATTTCCACATATTTTCATTGCACAGGAGAGTGAGGCCTTCACACAGCTGTCCTATTTCACTGTCTATACCTGGTAAAGTTATTTTTTCAGAAGAGGAATGTCTGAGACGTCTAAGTTTTATGCTGGAGGTTAAAATTCTGTGCCTAAAATCAGCTTCTGCCTCCCTGTCTGCACCCTTGGCCTCATCCTGAGAGATGTTTCTCCTAGGTTCCATGATCATGGACAAGCTCAAGCTTTGTAAGTTAAGGTTTTTAAGGTAGGTGGGAGACCACATCTCCAGCTGTATCATCTCTGCTCCCCATAGTAGGTATTACTGATACTTGTGAATGCTTGAAGGGCAGACTTTAAGAAGATATAGGAACACTAAAATAGTCATTCTACTGAGCCTTCTAATCAAACTGTTTGAGAGATGCAAAGGAAAACCAAAACCTCTGGCCCTGGAGACATACAGAAAATGATGGGTTAGAGAGGGCTCTGGCAAGCAGGATTACTAACTCCCCACCAGCCTCAGATGCTCCATTGAGTACAGCATTCAGATGGTGTGGGGCCTGTTAGCTGACTTACAGGACCAAAGATAAGCTCACAAATTCCAAAGCTGTTGGTATTAATTGAGTTCCTCTTAAATGCATGTCCAGCTTAAATCTCAGCAATAAAAAGTCTAAATTGTGCCCAAGCAGCTAATTTTAGCATTAATCTCTTTTGTCCCATCACCTGTCTTGCAGGTTCCCGTGCTCTCCTATTCACAGTGCAGATGAATCAGTTTGTTTCCCTATGTAAGGCAGCTCACCATTTTTGGGGGAAGAGAAACATTTATCTGTTTCACAGTCGGTCTTCACACCTGCCAAAAGGTCTAGGTTGCCTCGGTGCTTTCTCACTGGCCATGCCATGCATATGCATGTATGGCCATTGTCATTCCTGTCCCTGGAACCAAAATGAGACCCACTGCACTCCTTGGCCTGGAGTCTGCAGCTGGTCTGTGGTGTTATCAACTGTGCCTTCACTGTATGCTACAAACATGTGGCAGTCGACATTACCCCTTTCAACACTCAATCTGCTGCCTGCCTCCAGCTTCAGCCCAGCTGCTGCAGGTTTCCTTGGCTGTCATCACTTCCCTTCTTGGATGTATTTTGTTTCTGATCTCTGTGACTTGGGGCCTCAGCTCTTGCCAGCTGGTTGGCACTGCTGTTGCTCAAGGAAGAAGCCAAACCAGGATAGGACTCAGAATAGTTTCACACTATTCTGTTAGTTTTTCCTAGCCATTGCTGTACTCATCCTGTCTGTTTCTGAATGAAAGATCAGGATGGTCTTTCAAATGCGAGGTGCTTTCAAGGTCCACTAAATGGTCCAATAAATAAAGAGATGCCAGGACATAGCGCTTGCAATGTTTTTTGGACAAGAGGTGGCCGATTTTTGAGATATTGAAAGTGAGAAAGTTCATAGTGTATTAGAAAACAAGAATCTCTGTGCTTTATCTCCCAGCTTCCTCAGTCCCTCTCAAGCCTCCTCTGAAAGAATAGATGTCAGGAGGGCTTCAGCCCCCTAAAAGGCTCAAGGGACCATGTGGCCAACATGGCTTTTGGGAGGTATGGGTCAGCTGCTCTGCCCTGCACAGAGGGTCTTACTCTTCCCTCTTCACTGAGCTGTACCATGAGCTGGCAGAGGTGAGAGAAGCTACAGGCCGCAAGTGCAGAGCTGTGATCAAAAGGTCAGCTAGACATTGCTTGTACTATTTGTGCCAAAGACACAAACAGAGGGAGGGTCATGTTCCACAGATGCTGAAGTGTCAGCAAAAAGATCTGCAACCCCTGTAATCAGTGCCTGTGGGTTTTCTTCCCCTTTGCTGTCAAAAGTATTCCTGTCCTGGGGGTTTCCTCTCTTCTACAAACCCACTGCAGTGCCTGATGCATGTTGAGTGTGAAGTACACAGACTCAGTTACAACAGAAATTTTACAGATTCTAGACAACTGGAAAAAATGTGACTAAAGGTTGTCTTTGGGGAGACAGACTGACACTGTTGCTGCAAAACTCCATCCCAATAACTGCAGTGTTCTAGGCAAGTATTCACCTAGGAAGAAATTCTGGCTAATTTCTCCATGTGTCTGAGCCCCAAGAAAGGTCTTGGAGCCAAAAGCGTGAGGAAAGGTTGGTCAGTACTAAAATAATAAGATTCACTTCCTCATGTGCTATGGTGGCAGCCTGTGTACTGCTGCTGAGGGCTGCTGGACACCACACTGCAGCCAGCCAGTGAGGATGCCAGTAGAACACTATTAACCTATAACAATTAATGATCTTGCCACTTGGTACAACCACTTCATGGAGATATTTTTCCTTCCTGGAAATAAATTCTAGGAGTCTTGGGATGTGGAGACTTGCCATGTATATTTATAGAAGTATTTTTCCTATTAATTGCAGAAAGCCAACTTTAGCTTTTTACCAGTAAAAATATGCTTTGACTCCCAAAAAGCCCCACGGTCCCTGTTACCTTGTAGGCTGTTGCTGTTGCACTTGGCATTTATTTGGTTTTGCAGAAAGCTTTTAGTCCTGTGCTCTGGGCTACTCAACTTGCTACTTAAAGAGAAGGGAAACATCTGAAGCTTGAATGTGTGTTGGTCCCAGGACCTAGGTCACAACACCAGTGACTATACTCAAGCTGGACTTTGTTCCAGTGATCACAACCCCTTGAACCCAGCAGCTCTGCAGTTCTCAGTGCAACTTCAGTGTCCACAAACCCAGTCTGTAGTCCATCAGTTTGTCTGTGAGATTCTTTTAGCAAACACCACTGAAAGCTTTGCTCAAACTGAGCAACATCCCTCTCCTCTCCCCTCATTTATCAAGGCAGTCATTTCATCAACCAGGGTGATCAGGTCAGCCCGACATGACTTCCCCAGTGTAAATCCATCCTGAATACTAGTGCCAGTCACCTTCTTGTCCTCAATGTTTGAGGTTTTCAGTATTATCATCTTTGCAGGGCTGGGTGGAGGCTCACCAGCCTGCAGTTCCCTGGGGTCTCCCGAGCTCACTGCTTTGTTCTTGCCATTGCCAGTTACTGCATCTACAAACAGCCCTTTTAAAACTGAAAACAGATGGCTGACATTTAACCAGAGTTGGCAAATATCCTTGGACACACTATTCAAAACATTCTCCTAAAATCACAGGATAAAAATGCTTGTAATTTATCCTAAGATGAAGTTTGGGAAAAAACAGCAAATGGTGCACATCCAGCTTCCACTTTACAATACTATTAGTTTGTTACCATTCATTACAGGAACCTTTATATTACCTGGAGTAAGGGAGGGCTGGGATTCCACTAGGCTTGTTAAAATCCAACTGATAAAGACAGATGGTCTGTAAGTGCTGCAAGAGGCAGTGTGCAACACTGTACAAGGATGTTTAAAAGACCTTCAGTGATTATCTACTGCAACTCTGCCCCACCAAGTTATTTAAGAGCTGGCCAAGGAAACATCTGGCTTCTTGGAGATAATTTAATCTTGGGGAGTTTTAAGAGGTAGGAAGCATGACATTGTTAGAGCAGTGACCAAGCATATGTAGACTACTTTTTCTGATGTCACAGACAAAATAATGGAAAGCTGATAAAGGACTAAATAGATAATTCAAGGCTAGATACACAGCTAATGTCAAACAACAGTGTTGTATGGAAAACAAGTCTGTTAACAATAGCCTGTTTCATTCTTAGATATAGTTGCCTGGTAGAGGTAACAGTGGGTAGGCACATCAGAGAACGAAATCAAGGAACAGGACAGAACAAACTCAACACTCACCACTAGAACGGCATGCACTAGACAAGTAACCCCCACTAGCACCCTTCTTAGATAGGGATTTTAGCAGGGCTCTGTAGCATCAGTATCAGCCTCAGACATGTGGAACTGTCTTCACAAGCTGGAAATAAATACAGATTTAGATAAAATGTTTTCTGGGAAAGGTTGAAAGAATGGAAAATAACAGTAGAGTTAAGGTGGTTGTGCAGAACAATTTCAGATTCTGGTCACATGAAAATATATCACCTTTTTCATACAGTCAAACTACACAGAAAGAAAACTTGGACCAAGGTCTGCAGGGTCCACCTGGAGAAAAGGGTCATTTCCAGGGACACACTGTCTCTAAAGAATGATCAACCTGCCCAACACAAATTCCAAGGACGATGCTGAGACATGATGGACTAAAGCAACCTGGATGTTAGGAATTGAATGGCCTGGGCTTTATGAAGGCTGGACACAATGAGATCATTATCCTTCCTGCTTTCACCATCATGAATGGTATATCTAGGAGAAGGGCTCCATAATGTAAATGGCAACTTTTTCAAGTACAATTGTTGCAGAAGCTCTGCTTGTGCAGGCATATCAACACAATCTAACATGTTAGATCCCATTTCTTGGCAGCATCCCCACAAGCTTCACCCCACATCTAAATGCAGCAGCAACCCCAGGTATGCCCAAAGATAACATCTCTTGTTATAAAATCCTTGTAACAGTTCTCTTGAGAGAACTCCCCTTTGCCAACAAAATTTTCAATTGTTCCATTATACCTAGGGAGAATTCCATATTGTGGCATCCCACTCTTCAGGAGAAGGGAGCACCTAAAATTCGCAAATGCTTGTGGACAAAAGAAACAGCAAAAGTCAGAGGGTCTACAAAATCTTACGAAGTTCTCTTGGTAGATTACACACTCTGCATGGAAACTGTTATGTTAGTCTCTGACATCCTATAAGCACAAGGCAGTGGGTTTAAAATAAAGGAGGGAGGTCAAAGGGAACAGAGAAAGACAGCAAGCTATATTAAAGAGGAGGAGAAAACAAGGGAAAAAGAGAGAGAGATCAGCAGTCCTGGCTCCATTGCTGATGCAGATGATGGGGTGTTCAGGGTGCTGGGGTGCACACACAGGGCTTTGTGGGAGTACCTTTCTATAGATAAATTTCCCTGCACTGGAGCTAAGTTTCTCCCTTTCTGTGTAATTTAGTTACTGTGGAAATGGGTTGGAGGCTTCAGGGTATTTGGTGGTCTCCATATCCTCCTACATTTCTGCTACTTGACCTCATTCCTACACCAGTGCTGTGTTGTGTTGTGCTAATCTCCAGGAGCCAGGATAAGGATGTTTGTCCCAGAAAAGTGCTGCTCTACCTCCATGTGGCCCCTTCTCCAGCCACATTCTGTTCATTCTCCCAGTGTGTTATTGCTAACAATCCCTGGCTGTTAGTACCAACAATCCTTGGCTGGCTCCGCAGCCACCTGGCTATCAGTGTTTGAGATTAGCCCCATTATTTTCTACACAGGTTCCCTGCAAACTCAAAGCTCAAAGTCAAGACTGGTTTCTTTATACTGAGCCTCTCCCTTGCAGAGCTTGTGTTGGATTATGTTGACTTTCTGAGGCTAGTGCAATGTATTTTGGAAAAGGGTAGTGCTGTTGAAGAGGTGTCATGAGGGTCAGGGCTGTGAGACCAGTTTGCATCAAAGAGTAATATTTTATTAGACCAAGTGATGTAAAAGAAGAAAAAAAAAACAGGGCACAAAGAAAATAAAAACTTCAGAATAAATAGCAAAAAACTGCTTTGAACTTCAGTTCAGTCAGACCAATTGTCCAAGGAGCCTGAGGGGGAAGGGTTGGTAGTGTGGAAAGTGGAAGAGAGCATTAGCAACAGGGAAGATAGTACTGCCTGAGCTTGTCAAGAAGAGATGGTTTTATTGCAACACAGAAGTAGAACAGACTCCTGAACTAGGAACAGGGAGATATTCTTAACACAAGCAGTTTTCCCCACTCACAAATATGATAGGGAAGGAGAATGCCAAAGCACCAGAACAGTGGTGTCCAGCCTGTGGTATGTGAACAGCAGCCTATTTCAGAAATCTGCAGAAAGTGACTGAGAAAAACAATCCTGCAGTAAGCTGAAATAGCCTATCTGGATTTGGACCTGCACCAGACTGTTATTTACTGGCTGGAAAACTGAAGAGGTGGTAAATCCTTGTAACAGCCTATAAGAATCCTGACACAGGCAGTAGGCAGATTTGCCCACCAGGCCTGGTCAGACCTTAACAGTGTTTAGTGCAGGGTCTTCTCTCCAGGTCTGATGTCCTGAATCACAGGATCATTTAGGTCAGAAAAGACACCTGAAAGTGAGTCCTGTGACTGATCAGCAACTTGGCAATTAGAACAGAGCACTGAGTATCACATCCAGTCATTTCTTGAACACTCCTACCACCTCCCTGGGCAGTCCATCCAAATGCTTACTACCTTTCAGCGAAGAAATTCCTCCTGATCAATATTTGGAGTGAAGGTCTTCATACCCAAGCCTCCACCACATTATTCCTTTAGCTCTCCTCTGGAAGCTTTGTCAGTACAGTATCCCATTTTCTCATTTCTATTTACTCCATGTACAGCAGAAAGAGTCTACAACACTTTGGTCCTGGTATCCCTGCTCAGTTTTCTCCCATTCCAAATGCTCTTGGGCTGAATTCTGTGTGATTTTCAGAGACACATTCCAGCTGGCACTACACCATCTGACAACAGCATCCCAAGAGCTCTTAGCCTTTGTTGTTTTGTGCTGCACACCAAATTTCCATCTTGATTATCAAAGGATTGCCAAGCCATGATGGAAAAAATGCTAACAATACTGATTAAATCCACACAGATTATGGAGCTGCAGACATGTTTGTCACAAAGCTTGTGAAACTTTGTTTACAGCTGTAATTAATTGTCCCCCTGCTATAGTAATAATAGTAATAAAACAGAATATCAACAGCTGCATCAAGAAAATCAACAATACCTGTGCACTGCTTGGTCTAAATTTCAATTTAGTTCAAAGGACCCTCTATCTTACTGAGAAAAAACAAGAACAGGGAGATCTTGCAGCTCCTCAACAGTAGGATCTGTTGTAGCTCCTGCCCATCTATGCAGTAAGTGTCAAGGATGCAGACTGGCTAAATCTGTCTACTTCATGCAGAGAAGGCAGAAACATGAAAAACACAAATTAATTTTTAGATACTGTTTAGGGTGAAATCAGATTTCATGCCCTTTCTACTTTCATGGAGAATATGGGCTTAAAGGACAGAGGATGAGCAGTAAAGGATATCAGACCACAGCAAAGGTCAAGGACCATGGGACATCATCACTGGTGGCACCAGGGGCTGAACAATATGAACATAATCTTCACCAGCCCTGCCTGCTCTGCACCGAGCAGAGACCAGCTTCCACACAGGGTAAGTAAGCCTGGCTTTAGTATGTCAGGCCTTGCAATGATGCCCAAAAGGTAAGGACCACTGCATTTTCAGCAACCAGATGTGCTGTACACAATGGAAAAAATACACAGCAAGAAAAAGCCTAAATGGAAGAAACGTTTTTGTTTCTGGTTTGGTTTTGTTTTTCCCCTCCTGACTCAACCCAAAACTCATCTCAGGAGTCAAGTTTTATTGACTATCCTTTCTTGCCATCTGTCCTGTCATCGTTTAGACTGCCAGAAGCTGCACCAAATTCTCTAAAACAATCCTGCTCTGCCATCCCCTCCCTATTCTCCATTAATCCCCACCATACTTTACTTGACTTTCTCCTCCTGTAATGCGGCTATCTTTTGTCCTGGAGTTCTCCATGTCAACAGGGTGCCTCCTTTGTGTCCATCCTCTCAAAAGAAGATGTTTACATTAATGTAAGTGCAGAACTGGTTCCAAAATGCCCTGTTCCTAAGCCACCCGGGTCCCCCACCGGGTCCCGTCATGGTATCCCTCAGAGGGGCTTCTCAGGGCGTCCCTCACACGGTGTCCCTCACAGGGTCCCTCACGCAGTCCCTGAGACAGTTCCTCAGCGGAATCCTCGCATGGGCTCTCATGGGGTCTCTCGAGGGGTTCCTCAGGAACTCGTGGGTTAATTCCCGGGGCTCCTCCCGAGGGCCCCTCTGGGTGTCCATTACTGGGGGTCTCTCAAGGGAACCCTCAGGCGCCCCCGGGGAGGGGCGCCGATGCCCCGCCCCTTCCTCCCACCCGGCGCGCGCCGAGGGAGGGGCGGGACCCTGTCACGTGAAGGCGAAAGGAAGGGGCGGGCTTTCCCCCCGCGCGCGCTGCTCACGTGGTTACCGGGAGGGGGCGGGAGGCAGAGGCGGAAGGAAGGCGCCGGTGGATGGGCGCGCGCGGGCAGTGCGTGAGGGGCGCGAGGGGCGCGGGGCGGGGCGGGGCGGGGCGGGGCGGGGCGGGGCTGCGCGCGAGCGCGTTGCGTTGCGTGGCGTCACGTCACGTCACGTGGGGAGAGAAAACGACCCCGCGCGCGCGTGGAGGAGGAGGAGGAAGGGGGAGGTCACGTGACGGTCGCGGGCGCCGCCGCCGCCGCTTTGTGAGCGCACCGGGCAGGTACCGCGCGCGCGGGGGGCGCGCGGGGTCCCCCTCACCCGCCCCCGTCCCGGCCAACGGTCCCCGCGCGCGGCCGCTACCCCGCCTCAGCCGCCCCCGAGGCCCCGCGGGCCCGGCCCCGCTTTGTCCGCCCGGCGGTCCCTCGGTCCGCGGGTCCGTCGGTGTCCGCCCGGGCCGCCCAGCCCCGGCCCGCCCGCCAACGGGTTGGACGGGGGGACGCGGCTTTGCCCTACTTTCCGTGGCGGCCGCCCCGGGGAAGCTTCGCTCTGGCCTAGATCGCCGTCCCCCCCGCCCCCTCCGCCCCCCTCCTCTCCCTCTCAGCAGGGCCGCGGGTGAGGGCAGCGCCCACCTGGTTGGGGAGGGGGTGCCCGCTTGGCCCGGGAGAGGTGGGTTCTGTCTGTACCCCCTGACATCCGCGGGAGGGGGTCCTGCACCACATCCGCCTTCGAGGAGGGGTTCTCATCTCATCTTGGAGGTGCTGGTCTCCTGCAGCAAGGGTTTCCCCCTGGCGGGTTGGTGCCTCTGGCTCTTGGGCATGTGAGGAGAGCGGGATCAGCTGGAGGAATGGGGCTGGCGGCAGGAGTCAGGCCAGAGGGGAGGTGGCAGCTCGAGAAGTGAACAAGTGGATGATGAAGTATCGATCTCTGACTTTTGCAGGGCTTTACTTCCATGTTGTCTTGCTCATCCCCTTTCCGGGTATTCCCTCGCTGGTGGTGGGGGTCACACCTAGAGGCAATAACATCTCAGCAGCTACAATGGGTTACTTGAGGACATGACAATGAATGAACCGTTCCCTCTATGAACCTTCTCCAATTTAGTCCTTCCTTGCCATCGGCTGTGTTTGGTTGCTTGGAACTGGGTGCCACGGCAGGGCTGACTTACGTTTCCTTTAAAAACAACAGAAGGCTCTTCTGTGTTTTCTCCTGTTGCTGAAGAAAATTGCAGCAGGGAAGTGAGCTGGTAGGCATTCCTGTGCAAGAAGCTAGATGTAGAAAGGACCTGGTGCATGTTTGAGTCTAATGACAAGGGTCTGAACTCTCTGATGTGGAATAGGTTTAAAAGCTTGTGCTGGAATGTCTGCAGTGCTGTTGGGTGCCACCTGGGAGCAGGGTGGACTGGTTTGAAGCTTCTCTCTTGTGAGTGTGCTAGCACCAGTAGTGTGGATGTGCAGAGCACCCCTGGTTGTGTTCAGAGGAGCAGGATGTTTCGTGGAACAGAAACTCGGGGTTTGCTATAGAGCTGTGTGAAGGAAAGCTGTGGAAGGGGAATGGAGGGGCTGTCCTGGCCTGAGAGCAGCTGGTTTTTTCCAAGTAGAGAAATTGGAGCTGGATGTGAGGGAAGGGAAGGGAGGGGGAGCAGTGCTTGCCATTGAAACAGAGCCCTTCACAAAAAATGGCAGCAACTCAGCCTCCTGGCTTTTGCTTCTTTAATATTTACCGGGCCGTTTTAGCAATTCCCTTGGTTGTATCACATTCTCCAATGGAATCTGGATTTGGATTCCTACCTGGCTGACTCAGTATTTATACCTGGACCCAATCTCTCTGCAGTGGTTTGACCTAACTTGTTTAAAGGATTTATTTTTAACCTTACACTAGTTAAAGTTGAAAGAAAGCAAGGCTAAATCACTTTGCAGAATTAATGATGTTTTGTGACTCCTGAAAATGAGCTGGCTTCTGTTTTTATGACCTCAATAATCTTGGTAATCTTGGAGGTGGGCAGTAGTGGGAATTGGACAAGCTCTGTTCTACTTTGTTCAATTTGTAGTTTTATCAGTGTGTTGATTTTGAGAACTGTCTATAGTAAAAAAAACATGGTGTTTCTGAACTTCTGAACTTCTGTTTCAGTTGTTTTGGCCCATCCTCTGTAAAGCTCCTGGTGCCATGACTTACAGAAGGGTTTGATCGTTTGAGGGGACATGGAAGCTACAGACTCACCACTAAAATCTAAGGAGGCTAGGGGGAAAACCAACAAAATAGTCTTGTGTGTTACCAGAAGCTGTTATTTTTAAACTATTTTTTTTTTGTTTGGCTCTTCCATTTCGTTGAAGCTGCAATTCTAGAATCTAGAAGTAGATTGTTGATGCTTTATATTTCTTCTATGAACTTTTATTTTAGGTGATTATTTCCTTGTAAAATGCCGGTTTTGGTACACTTTATGTTTGTTGCTGGTGTTGTCCTATTGATATTTGTCATAGCAGAGTAACATGCTGGTGAGCAGTGCTTAAAAGATGTATGTGTCATGTACTGTTAATGCTCTATTAATAATCATCACTGAGACTCTTCCTATTAGTAGTAATGCTTACATGCTGTTTCAGTCACATTTAGTACTGGTACTTAGAATAGGTGCTTCATGAGAGACTAGGAGTAAAATTTCAGACCCATTATGAATCTTTTTATTTATCTTTGTTTCTTATTTGGTTGAAGCACAGGGGCAGGACTCTGGACGCCTGGGTTCAGTGCTTTGCAACAGCCTGTGTGAGCTTGCTGAAGGAGAAGCCAAGTGGCTTGTCCCCTTTGTAAAATACAGATTAGAGAAACTGTGTTGTGTTTGTAGACTTCAGAATAATGGAATGGAAGTTGGTTGAGGAAATACAATTGATGTGCACTGCAATGTTATTCTGCTAGAGCTTTTGGTGAATTTTAGGTTTATTTCTCAAACAGTCTGTTTACTTGTAGCCCACTGGGTCCTCTGTGCTTTTCAGAGAAGACCTAGTTTGGACTTGCACTGTTTTTCATATAACTTCCCTAAACAGGTTACATTCATTAAAGTGAGAGCTGGGATGAAAGGTTGTGAAATGCTTCCTTTGCAATTACTTCAGGTTTATATTTTACAAAAACTGTACAAAGGGTTTGTCTGTTTTGCTCTAACATGAAAGTCCACACTCTTTGATTTTGGCCATCTGCACTGGGAGTCTGTTGGAACTCCCCATCCGCCTGGGGCTCCTGCAAGGCTGTTCCTTCCACAGGTGTGGTACCCTCAGCCTTTCTCTCCCCATTACTTCTCAATGCTTCAAGGAGTAAACAGCGACTAAAGACAGGCAGTTTAAAGGTGGTATTGTCTGATGCCTAAGATCTCATGGCTTGCTCAGCCTGCTTTTACTATATCATAAATATTTTTCTCAGCATATTGTTTTACTTATGTTCTCTTTAGATTGTAAAACCTTTAAAATAGGTTATGTGAACAACTTAGTGCATCTCCCTTGGATGGAGTTGTTTCTATTCTCAGTACTATTGAAATTCTATTTCTTTTTGTCCAGCTTTCTTTGTGGAACCTGCACAATATTGTAGCTTCTTTTGAAGGTAAAATTGTCAAGCTTTTTTTCCCTTTCTCTCCCCAGGCTTCTTAAATCAGTCTTCCAACAGGTGAACTTGGAGGGCACCTTAACCTGGCTGAGTGTAGCATTTTGCATTAAAAACAATGAAATGTTTCCCATGTTCAGAGAGCTTTGATCTTTCTTGAGACTTAAGATTTGCCTGAAGTAATACTCCGATCGTGAACTCTATGGTTTTGTTTTTCTGCTATATCATACAGGAAATACAGTTTATTGCTGTAGAAATGCAGGTTCAATGGAATCGGTCTTGCAGAATCATTCAGTACGTGAATCTACAATTAATTGAAGAAAGCACAAATACTTTGTTAACCTGTAGATTTGAATCATCAGGTTGTACTTTTTAAACTGTTTCAGTGTCGGGGGAAGAATGCTTACCTCAGTCTTTTAGGCCACTCTGCGGTTGAAGGTGTAGGATTTGAATTCACTGGTTATGACCATGTTCCTAAACATTTTTAATGGTTAGCTATAGAGAGAGGAAGTCTTTGTGCAGTTTTATTGCATCTGGCATTGGTTTAATCTAGAACATTTCATTGTGTTTCTTACTACTAAAATAGTGTTTCTGGAAGTAGGGTGATACTTTAGAGACCATATTGAGATTGCTTTTGAGGAAGGAAAACACAGTATTTGTTTCTACTCCATTTGTATTGTTTAGTGGTTTGAGGGTGATGGATATATAGTAATATGGAACGAAGCATATGGCTTTAGAAACATTTTTGCTTCCTGTTTTTAAATGTTAACTGGATCATGGCTATTTTGTCCTTAGTGCTTGGCTTTGTACTGTTTCATTATCTGTGTTTGTCCAATTTGAAAGCTGTTGCTGATTTATTTTTTTTCTCTGCTCTTCTTTGATTTTCAAAATCTTATGTTGTCTTACACACAGTTTCAGCAACAGGAATCTGAAAGGAATCCTGGTGCCAAACCTTGCACTGCTGTTGGGCTGTACATAGTATATTGTATTCAAGAAACTCTGGTCCATGCATTTGATGAGTTGTGCCCCAAGGGATGGATGTCTGCTTTTATTTCAGCTTTGTCACACATTCTGGAGATCACTGACTTGTGATCCGTTTTTGAGACTGACACAAGGGAGACCTAAGTTAGTGATGTTAACTTCGGGTGACTAAGTGTGTTGAGGGTGAAGAGTACTGCACTTCCCGGTCTTGTGCTTCACTTTCTTTTATTAGCCACTGAATGAATTTCTGAATGTTTTGAACATGGCTTAAGTGCCAAGGGATAGCTGTCGGAAACTTTTTTAGAGAAAGATTGGAATAGACTTACGAGGTTGGTGAAGTTAAGTTAATGAGTACATACAAGTGGTTTTTTTTCCTTAGCATTTAAGTAAACACTTTCTGATACATGCCTTCCACCTGTTGAGTTTCTTTGCTGTTTATTCATGTCCAGATTAGCAGCAATGCCCAGGAACTCTTCTTTGCATTTTAGAAAAAGATACTTATTATCTTTTTTTAATAGTTCTCTGTTATGACTGCTAGTATAAAACTCATTTCAACTTCATACCTGTACTCCAGTTTTTTTTGTTTACCATTTTATTTGTTGATGCAGTAGCGTATGTTTCTGGATTTTATCCCAATAGCTTTTAACCTACCTGATTTAATTGAAGATCCTCTTGATTTTCTCTATATTACCGTAGGAGCAGAAATGCTAGAGCTTGAAAATTGTCTCTAATGGATCTTGTGGGGTGTTTTTGATAACAACTTTTCTGTTAAAGGACTTTCTTGCCTTTTTCCTTCACTTCATCATGGCCTGGCTTAGGCTGACAGGGAATTCTGGGGGTGTTCTAGTCTCCCCTTGCTCAAGCAGCACCATCTACAGCAGGTTGCCCAGGGCTTTGTCTGAATGTGTTTTGAATATCTCCAATGGAGACTCTGCCACCTCACTGGGCAACCTGTGCTGTGCCAGTGTTTGGTTGCCCTCAAGGCACAAAAGTGTTCCCTGTTGTTCACAGGGAGCATCCTGTGTTCCAGACCTTTTGCTCTGGTCCTGTCCCTGGGCATTGCTGCAAGTAACCTGCAGGTTCTTAGACATATTGGTGAGGCACCACATTTCCTTCAGGTACTTAGACATATTGGTGAGGCACCACATCCCTCCCAGGCTTTTTTCTCTGGGTTCAGCCACTTGGCGTAGTTAGAGCTGTAGTCCTTCAGGAAAACTCAATTTATATGTCCTTACTGGCCTTTGAGAAAGAGGTGGATTAAGCATTGAATTTAGTATGGGTGGTGTGGTATTCACAGTAATTAATGATTCTTGGTTGGTTGAGAAATGGGTGGGTTTAGAGAGAGTACTGTGAAAATGCAGTAAGACGCATATTTCAAATTTGAATAATTTCTGTGCTTGCAAATGAGGACTAATTGACTGTCCTAGTTCTAGCTGAATTGAAAACAATAATTCAGCAGTCTGTGAGGGAAGAAATAGGTTGAACAGTGTTTGTTTTATCACTGTCTGACAGTGATAAAATTGCCCAGGTCCTTTGTATGTTCTGTCTAGGAATTGCACAGATTGCAAATGATGACTTGAAGTGCAACACATTGTTTAGGAGAGGTTACACTGAGTTCTTACTGCATATTGAACTCCATTTTGTGATGTTATGTACATCAAAAGTATTTTTAAAAGTACTTTTTAATGAGACTGAAGCCCACACTTGGCAGAACTATGGGAGTCCTAAATTACAAGCTAACTGGACCAACCTAGTTTTTGTACTCTCACAAGTCCAGACACTTTTCCCAAAAACTGCAAGACCTCCACAACTGTAGAGAAAGGTTGAAATAAAGTTAGATGGTTAAAATTACTTGCATAGTTAGGGTTATTGAAGCTGGGAAATGCTGGGATGACAGTCATCCAAAATGAAACATCACTGAGGTGTAGTTTCTGCTAGGAAACCTGCCTCAAATATTTGGATGACTTTGCTCCCTTGCTGATTCTGTGGATTACTGGGGAGTGCTTTTGAGAACTTTCGCCATGAGAGAGAGCAAAGCAAGAATGTGTATAACTTATATTGTCCTCAATAAACTAATCCATTAAAATGGCAAATCAAGAGAAAATGTTCAAGTGTTTCATTAGTTATGAAATGACTCACCCACTATAAAATATGATAAAACATAATGCAAGAAACTGCAAAACCATCCAATTTCAGTTAATTTTGCTACTTAAGTAAAAATTGAACACAAAAACATACTGACTGAGGCATCTTGCCTTTCAGGCAAAAGCAAGGTGATGTTGAACATTTGAGCCACACTGTGGTAACTAAAGGCCCTTCTACCCAGCAAAAAAAACAGGTAGCTGTTTGAAACTGGAGCTGAATATAGGGGAAAAGAAATGAAAAAGTTGAGCAAGTGGAGTCAGCATAATTTTTCTTCTTGGGACTTCGTTTAGGAGTGGTAAGGGGCCGGGAACTGCTTTTATGGTCGTAGGTCCCCTTTATTGACAGACCTTGATTGAAAAGCTGATATATAACTCTTTCTCCTTTTCCAGTTGCTCCACAGTACTGGAGAAAAGTTAGGATTAGTTGTTAATGTGGACTTTTTACGATCCTTTCTTTGACTTAACAGACAGGTTCTAATGCAGTGTGTAAAGGGAGAAGGACAGAGTGAGTTGCTTGTGGAGGAGCAGGAGGAGGATGTGGCTTGGGGCTAGTTACAAGACAGGTTTGCGGTGGGGGAAAAAGGGGGAAGAGTTTGGTATTCTTGATCTTGATATGATGCGTTGCTACTTTGATTTGTTTGTTCAAATTATTTGGAGCCTGGTTCATATAAGCAGAATAAGTAATGCTGGGGAACCTTAGGTGTGTCTTAACAAACAAACAAAATTCCTGCTTTGATGAACTACACTGAAAGTGAGTAATGAAAGAATACCAGGAATGATTAGCCATGGTGGAGTACTTGGGGGAGAGAAAGGGGTCTCTGTTCTCAACATCCCATTTGGCTGTTAAATCTGCCTGGTGAATTCTTTGACACTGTGTTTCAGTCCTTTGAAACGGTGTTGCTCTGTTAGTGTGTAGTGGCTGTGTCTCTGGTAATGCCGACTGCAAAGCTGTGAGGTTGTTTTGCATCTTACTTTTGGTAATCCTACAAATGTGTTTTTGTTCTGCATTTATGGCTATGTGTAGTGTAGCATTGACAAGTTGCTGTATCCCCCAGAAGCTTATATATGAACAGATATGCTGGAAAGACTGTGAAAATTTTTTTAAGGTAATTCTTTCTTTTCTAAAACAGAAATGTTGAAGGGGATAAGCTATCTCTTCTGGCACTCAATAATTCTGAGGAAAGTTAATTTTCCCGGTAGATTCACTTAGTCATTCTGTTGAATAAAATACGAACATTACCACCTCTTACATTTCCTGAAAAATCTCAGCTATATGCTTCTCAAATTCCCTACTGGGTGAAGTAACGTCATGTAAACATAGGTCAAACACTTTGCTAAACTTTGCTAAAATGTATATATGAACTTTATTTTGTTATAGTTAAAACCTAAAAGCATTAATCTGGAAACATGGCAAAGCCTGAAAATGGAGCTTCGCACTAGGCTGGTTTTATCTCAATGCATGTTTGGGCATTATAACTCTATTGTATTTTATACTGGTATGGTGTTTATGGCTGGAAAGGTGTGGGGCTCTGCTTTCCTGAAATCTCAAAGACCAGCTGGGAGGAAGTGATATGTTTAGTTCTTTCAGGACTAGGTATATATTGACCTCCTAAGGATTAAGTTTCGGGGATGTATCAAAGCTTGTTGAAATATTGACCTATAATATGTATTCTTCATCTCTCTTTTTCAAAACTTATAGATACACATACACACACACACACACACACATATATATATATATATATATATATATATTCAAAATCACCCAGATTTCTAATTTAAAGAAAAAGTGGAAATATCCCCTCTGTTTATCTTAAAAAAATTAAAATATTAGGATCTCTATTAAGCTTTAGATGAGTTTAAAAGAAAAAAGCTCCTCAAAAGCTCCTTGTGAAGAAGATGATGGGAAAGTTTCCCAGTTGTGCTAAATTCAAATCACAGCTCCAGGAGACTTAATGTTAATTAAAACACTATCGTATGTGTCTGGAACTTACACTTTCAATTCTTTTACACAATTGGATAGCTTGCTAAAGCTCTAGAAGAGTACAGCTGAAGAAATACTTGTTTGTAGTGTAGTTTGACATCAGTGTACTTCTAAAGGTTCAACAACTTGCATTTCAGTCATGGTATAATGTTTGCTGACAAGTGAGTTCCAGATAAACGTTTATTTAAATTTAGTTGCTTCTGAAGTAAAACTACAGCATTTAGTATGTTCACATTAGTGTGTAAGGTTGATTTTTTTTTTTTTTTGATTCACCAGGTTTTGTCCTAGTTTTTCTTCTCACTTAATGTCGTTACATTCCTTGGTCTCTGTTTTATTCCTCATTTGATTTTGGTAGGAACTGATAAATCAGTCAAACAAAGGTTTGTGTTCTCAAATGTACTTGCATATTAGAATATATATGAAAGTCTAACATAATCTCAGATATGGAAGGCTTTACTCTTGGTGCTGTGTGTGCTAGGAATTTTCTGGGTTTTATTTGTTCTGTATACAAGAGTTGAGATTTTAGAATGGTTTTCAGGGAAGTTATGTCTCTGGCTCTTAGTGTGAGATGATTCATTTAAACATAGTTTTTCCTTCCCTTTCTTCTTTTTTTTGGCAAAATAAAATCTAAAAGGAGTGCAAAATGTTTTACTTGGAAGTATTTACAACTCTTCAAATGGACTTGCATGAATAAGTGGAAGTAAAAATTCTACTCTTTTAAGTTGCTGTTTTCAGCAGTTGTATGTGTACTCCATAATGTTTAAATGCAGTGTATTGAGAGTTGTTTTATCCTATTCTATCAGTCTCTTGCATTTGATCCTGTGCAGAAATTCCTATGATGTAGTTGCGAGCTCACAGTATCTTCCAACAAATCTCAAAAATTCAGACTTCAGGGCAGTGTTCTCTTGAATATCAAAACTAAGGTCATTCTAACACCTTTTTCCTGAGAGTTTTAGAGCATAGCAACAGGGTTGGTAAGTATAGGTTTTCTAACATTAGACATCAAAAACTGAAGGAACCAAAAGGATGATACCTACTTAGATGAGGCTTGTATACTTTCAAAAAAAACTACCTTAAAGCCCCACAGAACAGCAAATGTCAGTGTTCTGAAGGTGAGACAGTGAGGGGGTTTTTAGTAATTTACTTTCTGCTGATTGCAGTTTTGGGTGACTGCTATCTCTTGTACTTTTTTCTCTGATTAGAGGAGGTATGTTACATTCTTCCTTTTAAATGTTTATTTTTACTTTGTTCTACTGATTCAGGTTCTTACTAGTTTTCAAAAAGCCATGTTTTGGACAGTGTACTCATTGAACTTGAAAAATAGTCTTGTGTTAAATTGAGAACACATTTAAGGCATCATACTGTTCTGCATTTTAAACTTGTCTGCTATTGGTTTCTGAATTTATTTACAGTGTCATCTTGGCTTTTTCAGCAAGTGTGCTTAACAGCCCCCTGCTGTGCTAGAATTTTTTAACAAGGCTCTGTAAATGACTGAAAATTATTACTCTGTTTAAAAAGCTGTTACTTAAGTTTGTAATGCAATTTTTAGAACTTGTAATATTTTATCTTGATTATTCCTTGCTCATCCTTTGCTTGATTTCTGTGTACATACAGCTTTCTGGTTTCCTTGGAGAAAACTGATGTTTACAACACATCTTCTGAAATGGTTTTAAATATTGTCATTGTCAAACCATTTGTTTAGTGAAGTTTTTAAAGGGGCAGTATGCTCTCTTTAGCTGGTACCTGTAATATTTCAATGTTGTTGCTAGAGTTGAACACTGCAGTTAGCACAATGTGTATTCCAGGTGCAGAGTCAGAATTCACATGTGATGGTGAGGTGTACAGTTAGAATAAATAAGCTGTTTCAGGAGCTGTGTATAGAGTACAACTCCATTTTGTTTCAAAAGTGAGCAATTTCATCCTGTAGGAAAGTGCTTGGTCTTTCAGACTTTCAGTGGTAAAATGAACAGGTCACTATCATCTTCTTGGGATGTTTTTGAAAACACATTTTCTACATAGGCATTTTAATATTGCCTTGCACAGTAGATAAACTTGGCATACCTGTGTGGAATCAGGGACTGTGATTCATTCCTATGCTGTACTCAACTAACTTGGAGTACAAAAATAAGGGAGTGTAAACTTGATGAAGATAAGGGAATACATTAATATGAAAAGGAATTTTTTAATGGCTTAACAATAGGAAGGGAGTTTCGAAGAAAAGGTTTATATGCTTGTTCAGATTTTGTGAACTTAAAAAGACAATATTACTCGTGCCCTTGTGTGAATTTATTGTGAGCTGGTTTGCCTTGGAAAGAAGTGGTGGAAGAGAATGACAACTTCCTACTGGAGACAGCAAACACAATAACATTTAAGTCAGACCAGATTAGCAGAAGAAGGTACAGATGGAGCTGGAACAGTGGTCATGGGTCTTAGAAAAAGCATACAGGTCGTTCTCCACCCCATTTATGTTTAGAGAGAAAGTAAATACTGGATTAAATGCAGTAAAACTGTAGGCAATTTGGTGCTTTATGTGAGCACCTTGTCTCTTTGGTATCTTCCTCAGAAAATTTAAGCAACTAAGAAGTGAGAGATGAATTTAATTTTGATTTAATTTCAAGGATGAGAACAGCCTAGATGACTGTGTTCCTGCTGTTAGGTTGAATTCTGCATAGAGGCCTTTTTATTTGCCTGCTCCTTTCTAGCAGGTTTTAGGTTGTAAAGATAATTAATCCTTCATCTCTTTCAAAAGTTTGGTATCATTTTTGTGCAGATGAGATAGACCTGACCTCACATGAGTTCTAGACTGATGAAATAGCTGAATTTACATATGACACCATGTTGAGAAGCTGTGGTTGTGAGGAAAATAGTACTCAAAATCAGGTGGGAAAGCTTGGGGTAAATGCAAAGTTCCTGAGTGAAGCAAGTTAACGTGAGGATTCGTATCAGAGGAAACTTGTCAAACCTGCTTGTTTAAAGCTAGATAAAATGGTAACAACGATTGTGACTGTAAGAAAGAGCAATCCAGAGGTGGCAGGGAAATGGAAGTGATCTTTGATGGCTTTCAGTTCTTTGTGCTGTTTTAGTTGTTTCTTGTTTTTGAGCACCAGACAGTAAGTTTGTAAAAGGATTTCACTCACTTCTTACAGTGTTTTTTAACTTTGAAAAGCTAAACAGAGCCAAATGGCTGATAGTTTTCATTAATATGTGATGTACAGTGATTGTGAAGAAATGAAAGGTTAACACTGCCTTACAAACTATTATTTCTTTTCCTCCTTCTGACACTTTAAATTCAGAGACAATGTATGTCACTGCAAAAATAAAAAAACAACTGAAAAAAAGAGCTTATTTTGTTTTGCTGGATATTCCTGCCTAAGATTAGTCTTGAGAAGTATAATCTGGGACAAAAAATACAGGAATATGTTCTGGAATATTTTGCTTTATTTAAAAGTGGTTTTCTGAAAGACTCCTAGCTTTCTTTTGTCTTCTGAGTATAAGAACGTATCACAAGGAGTGGTTTGTGCTGGTGGTCTTCCCTTGGTGTCTAGTTTGGGGTTTGGGAAGGTGCAGGAAGGATACTGAGCTGTCTGGTGTTGCTACCAAAACTGAAGCTAAAATCCGAAATCTGCTACCACACTTTGTAGATACAGCATTACTTATTACAGAGTGTATTTCCTTCTATATCACTTGTGGCTTGTAATTTCAGCATTGCTTTTTTTTGTATGTGTTGTAATGTGATCTGATGAGTGGCATAAGTCTGAATTAATCCTGCCCTCCAAAACTTTTCTGTGGTGGCACTTTCTACTTTGTCCCTCACTGTCAATTCTAGTGTGAATTAAATAGGGGCCTTTTTTTGATGCAGTTGAGTGTGTTTCTGCAAATGTGAGAATGTCTCTGCTCTTGCTCTGCTATTTTTAGTCCTCTTGCTTGTATCTGTTTCTATTCAAAGAATTCCTTTGGAAGCTGTTCCAGGAGAGAGTGGTTTGGTGACGCTGGGGGAGGCAGGGAAAGTGCAGGCAAGGAGTGTGCTTGTGCTCTGGCAGCGAGATGTCCGATGTGCAGCACTGCTTCCTGTGTGACACCTTGTTTCTGAGCAAACTGTTCCCGGAGAATTCCCCCTGCTGAGTATTGTCCTGCCAGCTGTTACATGGTTCTTGGTGTCATTTGGAGTGCCTGGGTTTCTACTTGAATCTTTTTACTCAGTTTGTTTTTCTGTGGAAACAGCAATTCATTTTAGAGGCTGATCAGGTATGGGCTGTTAGAGCAGGTAACTGAAGTATGCATTTCTAGCATTTAATAGCCGGAGCCAGCTGTTCCCAGTACTTGTTCTTCCTTGCTCTTTTTTTTTTTCCTTGTTTAATTTTCTGAAACAGCTTATTCTGGAAAAGTTTGCACTTGTTATTTAACAGCCTTTTTTTTTTTTTGTGGTTGCATGCATTACTCATCTTGTGAGTTCAAGGTAGCTGTTGATTATAATGGTAGTGGTAAGTGGGGGTGATCCAGTGAAATGTTTTTTTTGGTTTTAAGTGTTGTATCTTACAGTTGGTAGTATTGACAAACTGGTGGAAGCCTGAATGGTGTGTTTCCTCACAGCCCAAACTTTAACTGTTCTGGAAGTGTCCTGCTGACGTTGTCACAAGAAGGGCAGGAACAAGTGGTTTTGAGACAAATCAGTCACAGTTAGTGCAGGAAGGTCATCAACCCTGAGCAGTTTCAATGGTGTACTTCAATCTTATCTGAGATGCTTTGGCCACTTAGGTTTTTTTTTTTTGTGTGTTGTAGTATTGATGGCTTAACAAGAGTGTGGCCTGAGTTCTTATGTACTTTCATGTATTCTTTGAAGAGAACATCTATAACTTGTGTAGTTGGTACTCTGCAGCTGTTTTTTCACCTACATATATATGTGTGTGCCTTGCCACCTGGGCTTTTTGCTGACCCCAGAGTTCATCTCAGGCTGAAAATCTTTGCAACTTATTGCAGTCTGAAGAGGCTTTGCTTTGTGATTCTTTTAGTGGAGAGAGCCATTCAAAAAACTTCCAAGTCACCCAGCTCTGTTTTCCTCAATGGTTTTGTCTGGATTTCCTCCTTTCCTCCTCAGAGGGGATGCTGTGAGTTTTAATGAGCTGGCAGAGTGAAAAAAAACCTTGTCAGGGTGGAGCTTTTGAGGGAATAGGTGGATGTTTAATTGTGTTATTCCTCTAAAAGTGAAATCCATAGATGACTGGCAAAAGTACTGAATATTCAGTTATGCATATAAAATAATTAAAGATTGTTATGGGTGAATAAGTTGCATTGGACTGGTTTGAATCTATTTTAATGTCTGAAGCTGAATGTAAACATACAGTTCTGTAGCTGGGGAAAAAGACTGTATTTTGGGTTAACATAAGCTGTGTCAGTATGGCTGTTCTGATGTTGATTATACCCTCCTGTTCTTTGGATAAAAGCACCTCCAAATCTTAAAGATACTCTTTGCTGCAAGTTACTAACTGGATGCTAACAGGTATCTGAGAGGTTGAACATGAAGTGTTCCTCAGTAAACGTGATAGAAGCCTCTTCCAAGATAATTATATATTCAAATGTACACTTTTCTTCAAAACTCTCCTGAGAGATTGGGGTTTTTTTTTTCTGTTTTTAAAATACCTATAGATAATTGTTTCTATTTTTTTGATTGCACGCATGGGCTTGACCAGGATCAAGTAGTGCTCTACTGGATCCCAGAAAAACAAAATACATTTCTACCTGTGTGTAATGGTGCCTGTCTACTAAAAGCAATTTCCCCCTTTCCCCATGAACTTGATCCCTGTCCCTCCTGTCAGATTCAGCAGTTGTATAGCCACATAGTTTTCCACTGGATAAGCTTGTTGAACTGACTGATTGTTTTGTTTTAGAGGCTTTAGTTTGCTCCTGGGTGAGCCTACTGAACCGACTCCCTCTGCAGCTGCAGGATCATTAGCCCAATTGAAGGAAAGGAACAATATTTTGTGGTTAAAGAGTGGGGGAGCAGGCATGCCATTTCTGGTGATTGCTCACAGTTGTGTGGTATTAGATGTGAGCTGATACTTGATTTTAATGGAACAAACTGTTTGGATTCTGCCCAAGCTATGGATTGAACTTCAAGTGAATATAGAGCCAGGTCCCAAAGGGGAACTAAAACTCCAGTCCAACCATGGGTTTTTTTGAACTTAAGTGTGCTCAGCCATCCTTTACTTGCTTGAGAGACTTCAGGAGGGCTGTGTTGGTTCTGGTTGCAGAGGATAATGATTTTCAACTCTGAAAGGCCTGCTAGTTAGGTTTTTTTTTTCCCCCGGCTGCAATAAACCTTTTTTTTTTACTAAATACTAGTTAATGTTTTTTCCAATCCTCCTAGTTAATGCAGTGGATGATTCAATTGGAGTGTCTGGAATCCCCCTGATGGGTGGTTGTCAGAGAGAATTCCCGTTTCCTATATATTTTGTTTTTTCATTTTTATTTGGGCCAGTGCAGCTTTTTTTTTTCCTGTTTTGGTCTTGGTAGGTTTGGGGTTTTTTGGTGTGGGTTTTTTTTTGTTTGTTTGTTTGGTTTTGGTTTTGTTTTTTGTTGGTTTTTTGTTTGTTTGTTTGTTTGGTTTTGTTTTTCCTGGCAACAGCTGTGGTCTAATCTCTGTTACCAAGTTCTGATAGTCCAGAGTATGGTGCTTAGAAAACAATAGGCAGTTTGTCTGTGTCTCTCTGTTCCTTGAAGTTTCAGTACAGTTAATCATAACTGTTGGTAACTAATGGATTTTTGCATGCCCTTGCAAGCATGGGTCCTGTGTAAACATATTAGTTCAGGGAGCAGAACCTGCTTCCTTGTAGATACTGATGTCTGAAACATAAGGTCATGTTCTCTGAATGTTTTAGGACATTCACTGCCTTTGATTGTCCAGAGTCACTCAGGTGCATACAGACATCAGTGGAGCTGGGTGAGTTTTGCTAATCAGTTTTTCACAAGTCTGAATATTGACTTGGCTGTGTGGAAGATAAAGTCCTAGGTGGAAGTCAGTCAGACTTCTCTGATTTTGATGTGATTGTCTTACCTTTTTTTTTTGTAAATACCAGTTAAAGTTACATTTCTTCCTTCAGAAATTTCTGTATGAATAAGGGTACATGTGGCCTCTGAAGCTTCAGTACTTTTAAAGAAATGATGAGGACAAGTCTGCAGGATATCTATTGAGTGTAGCTGGTAGATTTTGGTTAAAACTAGAGAATCACCAGTAAATTCTGAAATGTGAAGCACATCTCTCAGTCAGACACACTGGGATAATAGGAAAAAAACAGATACTCTGAGAGGATTTAAAAAAATGTTAATTATAATACCTAACTTCCATGGTTGAAACATGCTTTACTTCTGGAAAATGTACTGTGTTCAGTCCCTTGTCCACATCATACTTTTGGGCTCTGAATATGTGACCAGCTTATGCCTAACTCCAGTCTTTTGAGGAGGAGCACTTGCTCTTCCAAAACTTCTACCAAGTGCTGTCTTTTATTTGTAAGACCTCTTTGTGTATTTCTTTGTCTTACTTTGCATAGCATATGGTTAGGAGTACTAATCCTTAAAATAAAATTCTTTTATTCTGGTATTAAGGAGAAATTTCTGATTTTTGCAGATGGGAACGTATTCTTAGCTAGTTATAGATTTACCTAGCAGGATAATTGTTTCAAGTAACAACTTGGAGGGCTTTCAAAAGGTGGGTAAGAATAGTCACTTGGTTATTGGTTACAGTTTGTTAACATGGCTTGTTTATGTATTAGTTTGTGTTTGTGCTGGTACTCAGACTCTCCCCAGTAATACTCTTTCCTTGGTAAAACATAAGAGCATACAGATAGTAAAGTTTCTCTCTCCTTTAGTGTTTTGCCAGTTATGCAGGTCAATATTTTTCCTATTTGCCATAGAAGACTGTAAGATGAGGCATGAATCCTCCCAGGATCCATAAACTCACGTTCAATGTAGTTGCTTGGGGCAATACAGACCCCGAGCCATCAGCATGGTTCCTGAGGAACATCTGACTCTTGCAAACTCTTCCTGTTTCAATCAGCAATAAAGATGATGAGATGCTCTGGACAACAGCACTCAGGGGAAATGCATTACATCGAAGCTTTGCAGATGTAATTGTTTCCCACTGTTCTTTTTCTTCCTGCTCATGAAATCCTACAGCTGGAGCAGTAAAATCTGAGCTTACTGTACATGTACAGTAGTTATGCCCTCCTGAGGCAGTGTCCTGCAGCCTTTTCCCAACCCTGTCACTGTGAGAAATCTTTAACTGGTAGCTTTGTATTTTGAATATAAAAAAGCAGTCACATTTTTAAGGTGTTCATAGAGGTCTTTCAATGGTTTATCACAGCTCCTTGTCCAAGAATCAAGACAGTAACTTACTTGAGACTGCCTCAGGAAAGCCATCGAAACTGCAGATTTTATTTTCAACTGATGGAAGTGAATATATTTAACTTCTAGAGGAATCTTGAAAGTCAGTTGCTGTTGCTATTGCTGTGTCTGTTCCTGGAAGTTCAGTAATAGATTTCCTGTATCTTGGGGGCTTGCAACCATGTCAAATCAACTTTTATCCTCTGTATTTCTAGGTTTTCTGATTTCTAAGTCTAAAAGGCTTAGAGTTCTTGCTGAAGGAAGATAGAACAACATATGACAGAAAACATCATAATAGCTTTAAAAACCTGCTATTTGTGTTGATATGTGTTCAATTAATCTTTGATTATTTGCCTTTCTCTTTTCCTTTTAAAATCCAAAGCGGAAACACAACTAAATGTGTTGCATAAGACAAGGGATGAAAACTTTGGAGGTGGGGAATTTGGTAGTTTTAGGAAGGGTTAAATTATAATATTTTGTTACTGCTTTTTTAAGCTAGAATGATCCTTGCCATTCCATGTTACACATTTCTGGAGCTGCAGTTGTAGTATAGGTCATTGGACTAAAACATGCTGTACAGACAGAAAGCTAAAAAGACTGAGAGTTGGGATGGTTTTCATCATTGATTATTCTGTTGCTTTCCTTTTTTAATGGAAATTTTTTAAATGAAGTCATAACTGATGATAGAGGCATTTTTAAATGTTAGTTTTGTTTGGGTTTTGGTTTTTGTTTGTTTTTAAATTAGTAAAGACAACCTTGGTCTGTGGGTACTAGGTTACATCAGCAAAAAAAGAAAAAAGTTGAGAGGAATCTTGTGCATATTCATTAATTGTCATGAGAATAGAGGCATTTCTTTATATGAGAATTTTGGGAAGCCCTCTCTTTAATACTTTCTCCTTTTTTTCACTAGTGCTCTGTACTAGGGTATAGAAAGTGATAAAACTAGTATTAGTTTCATTTAATATTTTAGATGTTTCTTCAAATACAGCTGCTTTGGTTGCTTATTAGAATAGCAACATCTGCAATGTGTCAGGTATTAACTGCTGATGGGGGACTTTTGCACTGCACCAGATGCTGACATGGAAACTGAAACCTGTTTGCCTGAATATTTTTAAAATCTTTATTAAATAGATTTTAATTAAGAGTTTTCTTCCTCCCAGTCTCAAATCATATTCCCTCATTTGATCTACAGTTAAAACTAAGTTTAACAGTTTGTGATATCCTGCTCATTACTGTGATAGCAGCCTGCCAAACAGACTTGATGAATATGACAAGTTGGAGAGAATAAGAAGCTGCTTTGTGAGCAAGGAAATGTTCTTGTTCAGCCCCATCTAATTAATTAATAATATCCCACTTATGCTCAAAACTGTCGTCACTGTGATAATTTGGAGGCAGTGCCTCCCTGCTGCTGTTGCTTCTTACTCTGCAGTAGGTGTGGTTGGCGTGAAGCCTCAGCCATGTGTCCCTGCTCAGTGCAGTGTCTGAGGGGGAGCGCAGCCCTCCAGCTGCTGTGTCTGGACACTGCCAAGAGACAGTGGGAGCCAACTTAAGAGGAAGTAAAATAACAGTATTTTGAAAGGTCTGTTTTTATCAGGCTGCCAATAGTGCTTTTAAGAAGACTAGATTTTGTCTGATGGGTTATAGCATGTCCTTGTTGGCTTTTTGGGGACTGTCAAACTGTGTGTGGGGTTCTACACTTGCCTGAGACAAGTACAAGTCCATCCTGCTCCCTGTACCTTTGCTGGGCTTTTTTTTCCTTCGTTCTAACCTGCCAAATAGTGCTGCTCATGTACCGCACAATCAGGAGGATGAAGATCTCCTTTAAAAATCCTCTTTAGCTGTTCAGGTTGATTGAGCTGTTCCCACAGCAGCGTGATCTTTCTGTGCTATGTTGTCTCCCAGGAGTGTTTCAGCCATTTGTGTGCCTGCCTTTTTTCTTAAAGTATCCTTTCATCTTGAAGAACAAGTATGGCTCAAGCAATGGTAGGAGACAAATGCTAGGAAAAGAAGAGACACAATCTGCTTGAGGAACCACAAATTGCCTGGCTGCCAAAGAGCAGGGTGTAGTTCAGCCTGTGCTTTGCACAGAAAACGGAAAACTTTTTAATATAAGTGTCCTGCTGTCCTGTCTAAAATATGAATCATCATATTTTCAGTGGCTTTGGTGATATTGGGGGAAATCACTCTGACAGAAATATCAAAATTCCTAGGTACCATAATAAATATGATGTTAATTCAGAAATTATGAACAAATCGAGACCCAATGGAGTTATTTTCTTAACAAATCATAAGTCGCAATGGGCTGATTCTAGACAACCATATATGAAACTATAAGCTTGTCTTTCAGAGAAGTTAGTGCTCTCTTGTGGGCTCTATTCAGATTTTTTTGCATTGCTCATTGTGCTAGTTTGAATTGTGATAAGCAGTCTGATCCTTGGAAAAAGAAACAGTAAAAAGAAATCCCAATGAAACAAAAAGCTAACTCAAAGGTCATTATTAGTCTATATAAATTGAAGTTTTTGGATGTTGTTAGTCCAGTCAGCAAAGCTTATAAAGCAGATTTTAACATAAACAGCTGAAATAATACTACTGCAGACTCAGCTGAAAATGCTGATATGTCTTTAATGTATCAGTGAATGGCCATGAGCAGATAGTCAGTGATAAATGTTCAATTTGCTGCCCAGAGCATCTCCACATCTACTTTATACTTTGCTGCATTCCATAGAACATGGTGTCAGCAGCTCAGATAACTTTTTGTTTTGGCTGTGTCTGGCCTTCTTGTCAGACACAATGCTCTGAAGGTCTGTGTGTTCTGGGCCTTAGAACACAATGCACTTAGACTGCTTTAAGGGACTGTGACATAGATTGGCTTTGTTCAGTGCATTCAGAAAGTTGTAGAAACACAGTATTCCAATACAGCCTATAACTGCAGTCAGTTCCTGATCAAGTATATTTCTTATGGAAATACACTTTCCTCTCAGACATTAAAGCATTACTGAATGCTTTAGCTAGTACATAAATAAATTCAGTGTCTGTGTTCAATTTTGACCAACAAAAATGTATTTTTAAAGAAGATATTTAGGTGATAATGTAGTTAATTGTCCTTTTGATTGTAGGTGAGGCTCTTGGGTATCATAAATTGGTATTTAAACTGAAGCATCTCATTGCAGCTTTAATTGTTGAATGTGCATTACTTGTGACCACCAGTGATTCAGTTGGGTGTTGAAGAGGCCGCGGTCCATGAGATTGCAGTGTGCTCATCTTTCTGAAGAGGAGACTGAGGTGGTCCTCATAGCAGTCTACAACTTCCTTGTAAGGGGAAGAGGAGGGAGGAGAGGCAGACACTGATCTCCTCTCTGTGGTGACCAGTGACAGGATCTGAGGGAATAGCCTGGAATTGTGTCATGGGTGCTTTTCTTCGGGTATTATAATAAAAGTTCTTCACCCACGGGGTGGTTCGGCACTGGAACTGGCTCTCCAGGGAAGTGGTCACAGCACCAAGCCTGACAGAGCACAAGAAGTGTTTGGACAATCGTCTTGGACACGTGGTGTGACTTTTGGGAATGGTCCTGTGCTGGGCCAGGAATTGGACTAGATGATCCTGATGGGTTCCTTCCAGTTGAGCTTATGTAATACTGTGGTTATTGTGTGCTGAGCTCAGTGCTAGGCAGCTGTTGCCCTAGCAAGTTTTGTGCTGAGGCCTGCTCATATCATGGAACTGCAGTAGAAGCACTTCACTGTTTTTTGTACCTCTCCTTCTGCCCAGGTACACCTCTTGCAAATTGTCCTTACTTCCAAAAATTTTCAGTTTTACTTTCTGACCTTTTGGGGACAGAAACCAGGCAGTTGAACGTGAGCATTCTAACCATTTGAAAGATTTGTTACAGTTGCCATAGCTGCTATAAACCATGCTCATTGATTAGTCCTGTGCTAAGTGCTATACAAACAGGGGGAATAATAATGTCTTGTTTCAAAGTAATTTTAGTACTAGAGAACAAATAAGAATGAAAGCTGAGAGCCACAGATGGGGTAACAATGATGTGGGGGGTGGATTGGGGGTTTTATTGGGGTTTCTCTGTTGCCGTATACAGCCACAGTATGTTTAAAGCAGGGTGATAGATAGTCTTATAAATTGTTTCTGTAAATATGAGGGAGATTAAAACAAAAGTACTGGCTATAGAGGCTGGATTTAAACCTAATCATCATAATTTCTTTTATAAATGAAAGATGAGAAGCAGAGTTGGAATTGGCCATGACCTCCATGAATGTGCAGGAAAAGCAGTTTTGTTAGTAGGGAAAGGAGGAAGTATTTAGTTCATGAATACGATTTTCGTGTAGTGTTCTGAGTGGATGTGAGAGCGGATAAATTCCAGGCATCAGAACTAGACAGCAGGTATTCTAGAATTTTGAGTGATGCAGCTGGAGCTAAAACTTAATCAGAGTAGCCAACAGAAAAGTCTGTATATTAAATAACTAGAAAAAGCTATGAGATCTAGAAGTATCAATTGACACAGATTCCAGTCAGCAGATAAAAAGGCTTTCTATCCACTGCATTTCCCCTTTTAGTGTTAAAAACTGCAGTAAATCCAAAAATAGTGTATTAAAGCTGCTTTCTCATGAGTCTCTGTATAGAATCGGTAGTAAAGGCAAGAGTTCAAGCTATTGTACTTATGTTATTTGGTTATTGAATCAGTATCCACCTTAACTCACGCTCTTTTTTTTCTTTCAGATTTTGTATTTTGTACATACGTTGTTTTGTATATACTGTATATGATGACTTCGGTGGGCAGTGAACGTACCCGGGGCACTCGGGACAAAATACAAATTTCAGCCACACAGCCGACACAACCACAGAAACAAGTAGTGCAGGTATGTGCTACGGTATCAACTTCTTTGACTTGAAAGTGAGAATGTAATGATACAAGTTTCTTTCCTGAGTCAGTAAAAGCTGAAAGAAGATGGGGTGAAAATACATGGTTTATTTTGGAAGATTATGCTTGATTACTTGCATTAATTGCTCAGTAATGCAGGACAGCGTTAAGTTATTCCTGTGTTGTCTTTAAATGAGTTTTGTGTTCTTCAGCAATGTCTCCTATCAGTGAGGATTTTGATGCCTGTGTCAGGATTTCTGTCCTGTGACCTCACAGTCCTCAGATCTCAGCTCTTCTATCTGTCAGCCTCCTGATGCTGGAAGATTTCTGGTCAAGCGAGAAATTTGAATGGGCAGGAGAAGCTTCGTTAGATGCGTGTTGTGATCTACAGCATGATTCAGTGTCTCTTCAAGTCACAAAATCCTAAACTTCTTGTGCAATGACCCCACCAATGACCATCCCCTAGCAGACTAAAATTTTCAGTATCTGTTAGATGGATATTAAGTTTCACCCTACTGTTACTGATTCTTGGCAGCAGTAGTTGCGTGCTTGTCTGGGTTACAAAGAGTGCAGAATGTTTCTCCTTCTGACAACTCAGTATTCTCTTGACAGATACATCTCAGAATTAGCCTGGTTTCAAAAACTGTCTCAGTTCTTTGCTGGTATGCATGTGTATCAGTCTGGAGGTGATACACACATGAGCTCTACAGAGAAATACTGCCTTCTATTGTTTTTTGGACTAGTCTTTAATATGGAGACCCTCTTGCTCTGTTTTGCACAGTATTAATCATGTGACCTCAAACCCTTGTCATCTCCTTGAGTTGCAGAACTTGGTATAGTGGTGATTCATGCTAATGTGTGGATTTAGAAAGTGACTTTAAACAAATGGGTTGAATTTGGTTTTATTATAAAATAAGGCTGCAGGAGTATATTGAGCAGCCTGGCAAAAGTGGTGACTTCCCCTTTTCCAACATTTTGCAAGACAGCACTGGAGTGGTTTGCTTGATTGGGTTCCCTGGCACAAGATAGACATAGGCAAATAGGAGGAAGTCCAGTGAAAAGCTGCAAAGATGGTTGTTAGACTGAAACAGGAGAAATGAGGGGTGGCTCAGGGATCTGGGTGTTTTCAGCCCACTAATACAAGTGTGTTCTGTTCAGGTGCCTCATGAAAGGGTATAGGAAAGGTAGAAACCAGCTGTTCTCAGAGAGCAAGTGGCACAAGCTCGAACACTGGTAATTCCTGCTTTTAAAACGAAAAAATTAATTACCATGAGTATGGTCATGGTGTATCTCTGGAAGACCTTTCCAAACTATGGGATTCATTGATTTTAGACATTAAGACCTTTGTCTGCATTTTGTCCTTTTATCCTGCCTTTTGCATAATAGATACTGGTTCGATCACTTCAGTGGAAAAGGTGGTTATTTCATACATAGCAGTTATGTTTTAATGCTCCATATATTTTATTGTTGAGATACCAGATGGACCTTTCTGCTTAGTCAGTCTTTGCAGATCAGCAGAAGTCTCTGGATTTACCTGTTTAATCACCAGTGATTCATTTTTCTGAATATAGAATAGTGTTTTCCCAAATGGATATTCCACTGTCATAATATCACATTGATCATCATTTCGATTATTTAACAAATTACATCATGTTTCTACTACATTGCTTCTGGATAATAAATGTGCCATTTTATTGTAAGATGTATGTCTATTACTGTCACTTAATCTTGGGTTTGGCACACTTCTGTTTTCTGGTAGTTTGAAGTTTTAGTTTAAAATTTCTTTCACTCTTCTACTGAAAAGGTACTTATATCTTGTAAGGATGAGTAAAGTTCAGGCTGTTTTGAAATACTACTACTTTCTTGGTCACAATTCAAACTTAATTATACTCTTGCTTAGGATGCTGCAGCATCCATTCAGACAATGGTGCCTTCAAAATAAAGAACCTCTACATGCTGGAGGAAAGGCCAGAATTCTTTGTGACAGTGGTCTGATATTTTTGTAGTCATCTGGTGGTTTTTGTTGTTTTTTTTCCCTTCCGAATCTTAATTCCATCTGGGTGTAATCCACTGGCATAAATATGAGTGGTATTGCACCTACAAGTTTCTAGGCTCTCTGCTTACACAGGAAAACTGAAGATGCTGTCACATATTCGTAATTCTTGAATTAGTATGTTTTTGTCTTCTAATGTGGGCTTGAAGAAAACATTTCTTTATGTAAAAAATAAATCTTAGTGGATTCCTGATTTTTGGTAAAATATGTCATCATATCTCTACAGAAGTTATATTGTCTGAATGTCTTTGCTCTGGATATATTCAAAGAAAATCTCTTCACTTGCTTAAAAGCCTCAGTGTGCCTGTGGAGGCTGTAATCAGAGTGAGAAAATGGATCAACAAAACTTAAATTCCTGAAGCCCGTGGACATTTTGTTTCTGCTGTCTGCTGAGTTCTCAGCAGTCACCAAGAACAACCTCCTTTGCACAGAGCACCACATTGACAGGGTTCTGTGGAAGGTGGAACTGGGGAGTTCAGAGCAGCCCCTTTTACCCAGTGGAGTGACATATGAGGCTGTCAGCATGACAGGCTGAAAAGGTGAAGTAACCCGGAGTGTACAACTGTTACAAATGCTAATTCTCTTGGAGCGTTGTTTTTGAGCACAGATGTCACTTCCCTCAAGGAACTGTGACAGCTGCAGTAACTTTTCAGCAAATAAGCACCTGGTGGTGTTCGTTGGAATAATTTTTACACTCAGCATTTGTGCTTGGTGACCTCCTCTAGAACTTCAATTTGTGGTAAACTCTGAAGGCTAAACAGTCTGACTCTGATTAGATCTAACTTTGTGAGGCACAGAATTTCACGTGTGTATCCTGTGAAGTGGGATGGTAAAAGGTGAGATTCAGCCAGCTGCCTAGGGTGAATCCTTTCCATCAAAAATTCCAGCAGATGAACTGATTCCACTCGAGAAAGAAGAACCTCTGCAGGCTCAGCAGCCGCATAGTGGGTCCTAGCTCTCTTCAGTATCAGCTTTCTCTATATGCAGCAGTAGCCTCTTGTCTTTGAGCAGAAGTCAAATGAGGTCCAGGATCTTGTAGTGCACACTGTTCTTTGGTATTTTCTTGGGAGTGCAGTTCATAGGCTGCAGATGCCGCACTATGAAGTGATGTGTGTGATGTGATATCTCTGTTAGAGTCGTTTTTCTCTCAGGGACAGCCGTAGTGTGTTTTGGATTTTTTGTACTTGACTGCATCTCTTTCAGTCTCTCAGCTTTTTTGCAACTTGCCAGTGTGCATTTTTGTGCAGAAATGTTGCAGAAGCACCAGGTACTTCATCAATAACAAGTTGCTTTACCAGTTTTCTGAGAACAGTATTCACTTTAAAAAAAACCAGTGCAGCTGTTCATGGGCAAAGTTTTGAGACACGACCCAAGTCTTTTTAAGTGCTCAGTAAAACTACAGAGTCAGATTGTTGTTGGGAGAGCTGTGGAAGGGGATGGGAGCAGGGATTTTCAGAGATGTGGTTAATTTAGAGATACTATTGCCAGTTTGTTACAATAAAACTCTTAACACTGGAGTAGTAGATCTTAAATAAAAGTGAAAGCATTAATGTAGCTAAAATGTAGTCTTGCCTGGTCCTTCTGTGTTATTATATGGTAGTCTTGCCAGTACAGTGACCTTTAACTGTATTTCAAATAGATTAGAATGTGTTGAAATTGCTTCTATCCCAAATAACATTTAAAACTATAAATAGGAATGGACAAGATATTGATCCCTCCCCCACAGCATCTCTGTGCTTGTTGTGTTATGTTCTTTTTGAGAACCCATAGGAAAAAGCAGGGACGCTGGGATATACTTCTAAAAAGTATAGTTACCTTCTGTGTACTTTTTTGGATATCATCTTTTTTTCAGGCAACAGCAGAACAGATTCGCCTTGCTCAGATGATCTACGATAAGAATGACGCAGATTTTGAAGATAAAGTGAAACAGGTACGTTTCTTATTGGTAGAGATTTTTTTGTCCCACAATAAAATGTTCTAGAACTGGCTTCCATTTTGGAGGTAGAGCATCTGTTTCTGAGTTAGATGAAACTTTTTTCAGAAGGACATAAGTTTAACTAGGAAAATGTGCTCTTATTGCACTCTAAAGTCTTTTTACAAGAAATTTTGTCGTAATACAGCTCTGACAGTGTAGTTTTCAGTGTAGGAAACTATGTAGACAAAGCTTTGTAGACAAACCCTTAAGCCAAAACTCGTTTATGCTGATGTCTCTTCCTCAGTGTATCTCTCTAGTATGGTCTTGATGAATAATGATTGTCAGAATAAAGAATGCGTTCAGCTTGTCCCCAAGTATATGCGAGAAAAACGTCACCTGTGTAAGCTGAGTTTGCTAATATCTTGGAAGTTTTTCAGGAAAAGTAAAAGTCTAATGATAACTTAAAGATAAATCAAGGTGTTATTTTAAAAAATTAATAATCTTACCTCACAGATCTGTGTATGCATTAAAATTATAGAATTGCAGTGTATAAATGAAATCTCTCACTTCCTCTACCATGGTGAGTGTTGGGTGTTAGATAATCAAGTTTTCATTATCTACTTACACCTGAGACCATTAATTCAAGCAGTCCTGACATTATGGGTGTCTGTTGTGGCTGTTGGTGATTTTGTCCTGGTGAATACATCACAGCTCATGAAGAACCTACGAATGCACCCAGGAGGGAAGAATTAGCTTGAATGCATAAATGCAGCAAAGGAGCAGATTTCTTGGTTTCTTTTCATCTCTAAAACTTCCTCTGAAGCATTGTTAAATGCTTTTTGTTGTTCTTGTTACAAACTAGTTCTGTTGCTCTGCCAAAAATGTTATCTTGTACTTTGTGAAGCCAAAGGACCCTCATCAATAGTGCTTGTGGCTGTGCTGGTGGGAAGGAGATGAATTAAGTTCTGCACAGAATTTGTTTTACCTTCTGCATATGTATTTCTAGCTCATGTAGGTTTTGTTCTTTAGATGAATTTGCTAAATGCTCTGTGACACACACTCTTCAGGATATACACCATGAGTTCAAGGAGCATAATTCAGAACTAGATCTCCTTAATCACCTTTGTGACTCTGGTGTGGCCTTATGCTGAAGTGGATCAAGGGAGCTAGTCTGTCTGAAAAATAATGTATTTCTTAGTCTGGATGGTTTTCCAGGTGGATCTGTTCTCTGCCATGTCTTGCTATATATCTTTTCTCACACTGGGATAAAGAGGGGCAATTTTAGTGGAGAAAGAGACAGGATTATACTGAAACTATTGCTGTCCTTTACACTTAACATACTGCTGATCTGACAGCATTTGCTGCAAGCATACAGACCAGAAAATGTGTGAAAGACTGCTTCCTTTTAATTTGTGCTTCTTCCTCTTTTGTCTGAATCCCAAGCAGATCTGTACAAGGCAGATTACTTTATTCAGGATATTAGTTTACTCTGACATGGTAGCTATGCACTTTGTTGTAATTGGTGTTCATACTAGGTCTTACTTTCTTATGATGGTAATTTAGATATTTTAACATGTCTGACTTTTACTGCCAGCTTATGGAAGTGACGGGGAAAAACCAGGATGAATGCATAGTGGCACTACATGATTGTAATGGGGATGTGAACAGAGCAATCAACATACTGCTGGAAGGAAGTTCAGACACGGTAAGGTTCCATGTTAACTTCCATGTTAAACTAAAGCCTTTTGTTTGCTGTGATTTGCAGCTTCTAGAAGGACATTGGGAAAGTCATGTTTCAGAAATTTTCAATTTCCGTGTCTCCATTCAATTTCTTTTGGAGGAAATGGAAACTAGGGCAGCTTCTCTACTGCATGCATACCTTGGAGAAGGCTGAATCCGGAAAATGTTGTGGGTGTTCAGCTGGTCTACTGCAGAGTTCCTATGCTTTCATTTATATACAGCAGTTTTAACTCTGCAGCAGAACTCAGTGCTCCCTCAGACACAGGCTGTTTCTTGCTACAGGTTTTGTAGTTACTGTGTAGACCCTCCTGAGGCCTGAGACCATTACAAAGGTCAATCTTTGTAAACCCGAGGGCAGGCAGATATTTTAAGTTATGCATGTTCTATAGATGTGGGTTGCCAGTATTGAAGTTGGAGGAGATGTCCACATCTACAAGTTGCATTGGTAATGCTACTTATGGCAGGAAAGGATGCAACAAGTAGTTGCTTCTTTAACTGTGTTGCTCATTTGCATGACTTAATTGAAAAACAGGAGGAGACTAAACTATGTGTATACAACAACAAATAATGTCGCTTAAAAAGTTGCACAGTGAAATTTTTTATCCCAAGAGATACTAAGAAAATATGTTTTATTGCAGTTGAAGTTTTTGCTGGAGAGATTTCTTACAGTTTGTTTTTAAATTAGATTCTATCTCATTCAAGTAGGAAAAGTAACCTGGACTTCCTTTCTTGATGCTGAGCACTCAGTATTTCCTGTGATTTGTCAGGATGTGTACTCTGGTTTATTGTTAATGAGGAAACTCACCCCTCACACACCCTTAATCTGGGACACACACTGTTTTGACTGAGGGGACTTTCTTTTCTATCCCCTTTTCATTTTTTATCAGAGTTGAGGTCTTCTAAACACAGAAGTATATGATATTGACAGACTGGGAATAGAGGAGAGCATTTCACTTAAATCTGTCTGGGTTATATGCTGTGTTCTCTCAGACTTATCATGTTTGCCATTTTTTAGTTGAAAGTAGTTTTCTGGTTGATAGAGAGTATTAAATCCTTTTTTACTTTAGCAATTTGTTGTAACTGATCATGACATAGAAAAAGCTTTCTGAACTCATTCATCAGCTACAAGTGATACTGATATGTTCTGCACTTTTGACAAGTCCTTCTTAACCCACTGTTCTCTATAGACAAAATGCAACTTAGAAACAAAATATAGAGAACTTGAAGGAGTCAAGGGGGAAGGAGTATTAATTGATGGGTATGAAAAATTTTATTTTTGAAAGTTTATGGGCCTCCAGTTGGAAGGATTTGTTTTAAGGCCATTATACTTGAGAACAGTTTAACCATGGATTTGACATAAAGTTGTAAGCTGAAGTACTACAAATTCTGAATGAAGATTTCCAAGTCTCTCTTTCTAGTCTTACTCTGCTTTGATGCACTTGCAGTTTTTTTAAACTTAATTTGAAAGATGTGTCCATTCAACTGAAGGAATTTGAAGAGTAAGGAGTGATAGTTAAAATGTCTGTTTATAGTTTATTTGATACTCAGCCAATTTTGTATTATTCTTTTTTTTGTTTGCTTTTGGGGTTTAAAGCTGTGATCTACAAGCTGTAAGTGTATGACTTTGTAAAGACTTTTCTTTTGCAGCAGTTGTAGCAGTCTGGCTTGGGCTAGTTAGAGGCTTGTGTATGAGTAGAGAAGGACATGGTTTCTTTGCTTAAGCTTGTATTCATTTAACTTCTTAAATCCATTTTATGCTCAGCTGTGTTTTACTTACTAAACCTTTGAAGATAGAACAAAACAGACCTTTCAGGTTTTTATTCTTTCCATGTAAGAATAGGACAACAAGAGTTATCTGTTACAGATTTTCTCAAAGATCAGACCCACTGCTATCATTTGGGTTGCCTCAGGCATTGTCAGCTGAAATTTTAATCAGTTACCTCCCTCAGAAAGAGAGACAGCTCAACGGTTTGTGATGGATCCCCATGCTCAGAGGTAGCACCATCCTCTATCTTAAATGACATGCCTGACTTTCTCAAGGCTTTCCTCAAAATTGTATTGTGGGAAAGCATGGATCTGATGCTTTCATGATCATCTTATTACTGATTCTTCCTAAGTTATTTTAAATCTCACTCAGGAGAGGCTGCTTCCTCTTCAGCTTTGCAGCCTTATCCAGTTTTGGGTGTTTCCTGAAATGATATTTGGCACCAAGCCCATTAGTGAATTAGTGCATTCTGAATTCTACAGACTTGGGTGTTCAGTTGTCAGTGCAGGTATCTTTCCTCCTGTGAGGTGTGTGAAGCACTAGGAATGTTTCAGTGCAGTTACACCAGCTGTGGTAGGTGATGCCATGTGGTGCTTACTCGGGGAAGCAGCTTTCTGCCTCATGGATAAGGTGGGGGTCTTCAAATGTGTTTAGTTTTGTACCTCTGGTCAGCTCTGGCTGGGCTTCACCAAAGTTGGTTTAGTCTTCTATACTGGAGGTGGAACTGCAAAGTGATTTCACCTTTCTTTCTCACCAGTGCTATGCCAAAAAATGAGAGAGTAACTGTTCTCTTTGTTCTTATTCTCTCAAAGGAGACTTTGTAACACTGTGTTTGTAAACAGCTTTGCTACCCGCTTTCTTCCTTGCACTGGCTTCCTAGGCAGCTTGAACTAGCTGGCCATGGTCTGACTCCTCAGGGCTGCTGAGTTGCTGTTGGTGGAATTGAGAGATAAGACAGGACTTAAGATTACTGGTTGACAACCTTTTTTGTTTGATGTAGGTGCCTGTCAGACGTCATAGTTCAGTGCTTCACAACAAGTTGTATGTGCAAATATTCTGATATTAAATATCTTATTTGAACTAGAAGCTCCTGGAAATGGGGCCATACATGTAAACCTCCCTGCCATCTTAATGATTTGCAAATAATACCTTTTCTTATTCTTACTTGCTTTTTCAGCTATGGCTTAATAGACTAACCATGGAATTGCATAATATATGAGTTGCTGAGCTATTCTTGGCAAGTGTTTTAGTCATTTTATTTTCAACTCCTAGAGATACTCCTATGGAGCTTATAACACCTTGAATTTATTTTGAAACTGAGTTTAAAATTAAAACAGAAGCCTGATATTTGGACCTTGATCCTGTGTCTTGTTTAGACATAGCTTTTCCTGTGTTTTGCTGTGTTTGATGGTCTATAGCTGTTAAGAGTGGATGGTCTGGCTTATCATCAGTTCTCCCAAGCTGTTGTTTTGCCATTCTGTCTTCTGGGGCTTAAATTCTAGTATGCCTGGATGAAAAGTTTTTCTTTTCTGTTTGGGTTTTTTTTTCCCCCTCTTAGGACAGATACTTAGTCTCATCAATCTTTTGTTCAATGATACTTACAAGGGTTTTTTGGCTTTTTTCTTTTTCATTTCCCTGGGAGAAAAAGATAGCTTTGTTCGTGTTCCCATGCTAGATTTATGGATGTATTTGAGAGGAAAACTGTTGCGTGCTTTGCAGATGTTCTGTGTTACAATAGTTCCAGTCTTCCTTGAACTAGTAAAAGGCTATTATAGCCAGAAATATTTGGGGTTCTCATATTCCCTAAGACAATCAAACTTAAAAAATGTTTTTTTTTCTCATCTCTTTGCAAAAATACAGCCTGTCTTTCCATTTATATCAGTGTAGTTTGCATTTGTGACATTATGCAAAAACCTGGGTTTTTTCCATGAACTGGAGGGGTGTGGGGTAGAAAGTGTGCATTAAGAGGTGTCTCCTCCTTTTTGACTTTTGTGTCTAATTCTATTCTACCCAAATAGACTTCTTGGGAGACTGTAGGGGGAAAGAAGAAAAGCCTTGGAAAGGAAGGTTCAGAAAACAAAGAGAACAGAGAGAAACGAGGGGACAGAGAAGTGAGTCGCGGAAGGGGAAGTTCCAACAGACGGGGAAGAGGAGGCAGCCGTGGACGAGAGTGTATGTATGGGGCTTAATTTTTAAAGATTGAGACGCTTTTCTTGCAGCTGCAACTGACTGAGCTAAGAGCGAGTGCTTAATGGAGCAAAGTCCGTCCGACTATAGCTCAGCGTTGAAGGGATCATAACTTGTTTGTGCCACAGGTATGCTTGGTCTGTCTATGTGACTTGGTTTTGGGATGGTCTGTACTTGTTCAGAGACACTCAGTGTAACATAAGTCTCTGTTCTTGTTTGATGAATTGATCTTGTACAATTTGCTGTTCTTCATGTAAGTTTTAGAATTGACTCTTTGTAAGTCTGCATGAGAACAAGTATGTCGCTGCACAGCTGATACACTTTTTTGTTTCTTTTAACGAAAAAATTATCCAGCTTTGACTCCATCTCCTTTTATGAGTGGGAGAACCTGAAGATGTTCTCATCTTCTCATAAGGGGAATGAAAACACTGGGATGATTATTAATCTCTAAATATATTTCTCACATAAATCAACCGAAGGTGAGTTTCTGCAACAGAGAAAATACATTGTTAGTTGAAACATTGAAAACTTTGCTACATTTGCAATAATACATTGTACAAAAGCAAACTGATGTTTCCAAGTTAGAGAGAGTCACAATAGATCATGATTGGATGGATACATGTTGCTTTTTTTATCTAAGTTTTGTCAGCATTCTCTAAGCTGTGCGCATTGTCTGTATTGGCTGTTTGCCACACTGATAAATGAGAAAAGAAATCAGAATGGATACAATATGTTTAGCTTTGCACTTATAAGCAGGAAAAACATTTACAATATTAGCCAACTCATGTTATTCATAATTGGAAGATATTCAACTATTGTGCCACTATAGATGTTGTGAATTTTTGTAGGATAAAGTCAAGATGAAAAAATGTTAGTAAAACATGGAGCTGGACTTAGAAAAGTATAAATTAGATCAATCAAAATGAAAGCAAAGGGTAATTTTTTTTTACCAGAGACAGATGCTTCCTTTTTCTTTTTGTAAACTGGAATTAAAGAAATTTCAGATGGTTACCAAATCTTGTTATTTTCTTCTCAACTTTATGTCCAAGCATTTTTGGTTTTATTGTTGCCATTAGGAGAAATGCAGTACAAAGTCTCAGCAGTGTTTCAAGAGGCCAGTTTTATTGTTTTTTTTTTTTTTCTCCTTCAAGTAGCCAGCTGTATTTCAAAGCACCTTGTCGGGAGTTTACCACAAACCACTTAGGTTGCAGACCTTTTTTACCCAGTCATCATCCCTCTGCTTTAAATACAGAGGAGAAATCGGTTTCCATGCTTCAACAGGGATGCAGTATGGGCAAAAAGGAGAAGAGTTGGTGTTACTGGTTATCCTTTATTTTTTCACTGTTGTCAACCAGTGCATTATCTAGGAAACACAGAATAAGGCAGCTGTATTTCCTATCTCATTAAATAGTGTAGGCTGCAAAACATGGGACTTGTAGAGGTTTGTCTCCTGATGGACTTTTCCTTCTTATATTTTGCTTCCTGATTGTCCAGTACAAAGGAAACAAGGAAACATAACTTGCTTCTAGCGAGGCCTCAAAGAAGAGGGGTAATTGAGATCTTTTGACCATCCCACTTGAAAATTTTGCCTTCTGTTTTGAAGGTTTCGGGTTAGCAAATGGCTGTATTGTCTCAAGTAGCAATCTCTAACGCTTCTCTTAAGCTGTCCTCTCTCCACACAGTTAGAGCTGAAGAGAATGGAGTGGACAACAATCAAGGAGACAGGCCTTCAGACCGTGGGAAACGTGGCCGTGGGAGAGGTGAGATGGTGGCATTGTTGTGGGACTGGCTCTGCTTTCATGTCCTGAAAAGGAACTCTCCCATTTGTTTCTTCAAATGCTTCTTAAGCATTTTTTGTTTATCCTTTGATTCCATATGCACTTCAGCCACCTTGTGCTTGGGTACATCCCATTCCCTTACCCTTTATAATTTCTTGGTCTTGGAACAACTTAAAAAAAATTGACAGAGATCACTTCCATGGTAATTTCCTGTGTGGCAGGCAGCTGTGCACTGGCTATGGAGAGCTGTTTTCCCAGACTGACTCATGCCAGCCTCCTGTGAGTGGGACTGTGCTCACTCAGGGTTCCTCAAGATGTACTTCAGCAGCAGGAGAGCACAAGATTCCATCTGTATGGCTCTTGGGGAAGGATTTGGTGTACCTTTTCTTGTAGCATTTCTTTGCGGTGTCTCTGGTTGTCAGGCTTGCCTTCTGCTTTTGGTAGCCAATCAGAGAAAGAACAAGCCACCTTAGAGACATTTTGCTATGAAAAGGAATTCGACACAGAAGAGCTGATGAGAACTGTGGAGAAGGAATACTGTGGAGTTGTAGGTACAGCTCCAATCCTGTCATGTAGAAGAGGTGGGATAATGGATTGGATGTGGAATCAGGTGTTATGTATTTGAATTGGATTTTCACTGGTTGCAGTGGATAGAGGCTTGTTTTTCCTTAAAGTTGGAGGAATGAAAATAAATAATCCATGTATGGTGCAGATTATGGGTGGACGAGTGTATTAAATAAGCTAAATTGATGAAATGTATAGCAGAACTAATGTACTTAGTAAGTACTGTCTGACTCAAGAAAAATTCTGCCTTCAAAGGACTCCTTTCTCTTTGGAATGTCGGGTAACAAGGCATTCAGAGACAGGCGCATCCACCTTCATTCTCTCCAGATCTGCATCTTGAAGGTGTACAAAGGTGTACAAAGATGCAAAGAAGTAACTTCCAAAGGTTTGTGTGTGAGAGTGCCTGTGAATCAGCAAAAACCCAATGGTGTGTGCAGAGAAGTAGCTCTGCAGGACAAGGTGTGGTATAGGTCACAGCTATGATTTTTGGTATGTTAACAGTTTACACTTTCATTAGATAGAATGTAAGTCTTGCAGTTACTTATTTTATAAAATAATCCTTTATTTTCAAATTATAATTTTAAAAGTAGGACTTTTTAATAATGGTTCAGTAAAACTTAGATATTAATTTCAAATGCAGTGGTTTTTGCTTTAACCTTACAAACCATACACTGCTTTTGTTGTCAAAGCTGTAGTTTTCTAGATGAATATCGTATATCTCAAACTTCATAATCAGATCAAACTGACCTAACTGAAGAAATAGAAACTTTGAGTTTCTAATAGAAAAATAGAGTTTCTATTCGCTGTCTTCGTATACATAGTATTACTATATGTCTCTACTAAATATTTTAGACTGTACTGTGAGCAAAGTATATTAATGAAGTGTCTGTGATAAACCTGTTGGCCAGTTACAGGATCATTATATTACAAGTGTGTGTATTCCATGGTAGGAAATACCTGATTAATTTTACAGTGCAAACCCTTGGAATCCTCAGGAAGTTTTAGAAATCTGTGTAATTCGGTTCTTACATTTCAGGGATATGCGGTCTTCTTTTTTTGGATATTAGTAGAAATAATAATAAAAAGCTTCCTGCCAATTTATTCTGTAGTCTTTCTTTTCTGTTACACAGAATAGTGAAATGAGAGATAACACACTTCAGCTGAAAGTAAACAGATTGCTGGTAGTCACCACAGAACCCATTTTTAGAAATGTCTCATGCAGTGTGTGTGTAGAAATCTAGGCACTGGATATGAAATAAGGTGTCAGTTAATTATCTGAACAACACACTCTATTTTAAGCTACCTTCTCAGGCAAGAGTTATCTTACTGGCTGCCTTCTAGGAGATTTGCTGGGCCATCACATGTATTACTCCTTCACAGTACAAAAACATAATTTAAAGAAATGATAAGCAACTGAAAATAGCTAAAACGAGATTGACACAGAGGTGATAGTGTGCCGTTTACTGAGAGGGAAAAACCTTTATACTGAATATTTTACATTTGGTGTGTAAGGCACTAGTTTAATCTGACAGTAGATCTTCCATTAATGACCGTGTCATGTTCCTTGTAACTTCATAGGGTCGTAGGTAAGCAGAATGCAAACACCACTGTGTGCTGGTATGCAGGGCATCAGGGGTTTGAAACATATACAAATTATTGACTGATTAACAGAATGTAAAAATATATCACAGCGTGTGTAACAGGACACGTCTCAGCTATAATTGCTCTAAGCTAAATCTTTGCTTGTTAAACTAAGGGTGTAAACTTTGTATTGAAGTCAGGGAATGTCTTGTTTTAAGATGCCTCCTCATCTGTGCTTCTTTTTAGAACCAAATTTCTTGCATGAGCTTAATTTAAATGTAAGAAATACTGTAATGGTGATGAGCAGTAATTGCATCAAAGTGATTATATTTGTTAGTTGAGCAAGGATTTGCGACTGTCTAGAATGGAATCTCCTGAAGAAATTAAGGAGGCGCAGATGCTTATGTGTTAGGATTATCAGCTATAGAAACATTTTCTTATTTGCATTTTAATCACCTGCAGTGTTGTATACAAGTTGACAAACTTTACAAGCACAGGTTATTTTTAAGCTGCTGTTTTTTAGGCTTCTTGCATCTTCAATTTTAAGTGCGGGTCTGATTATCCCAGTTCCTCTTCTTCATATTGAAAAGGATGCAGAGAGGAAAAAAAGGGTGTAGGGCTAGAAGGCTTTTGAAGGTACTGGGAAGTCTGCAGTTATGGGGTGTTAGGAGCAAGTGTAGGATTTTTCTGCCTGCGAGAGAGGACTGTGCGCATGTATGGTGGAGCTCTGTTAAACTTCTGTGGGGGCATCAGGTGATGCCCCCATGCTAAACAAGTATGCAAAAGAGAGAATATTAAATGAGATCAGCAGGTTACAGCTTCAAGATGAACCTAAAGAGTTGGTTCTTCATACATGAAGTGAATCTAAGGAACTCCTTTCAGTAAGATAATGTGGTGCAGGAAATGTATACATAAAAAGACTTGAAAATTTCATCCTAAAAAAGAACCACAGTCAAGAAAAAGAAAAACCACCAAAGACTTTGTTGTATGTAAATTATTTTTGACTAAGGAAGTCAAAGCCACAAATAGTTGAAGATCAGGAAAACATCCAAAGAAACTACACTGTGATTTCAGTTCATGTGCTCTTCCCTGGATATCTAATTGACCATGGCTTATAAAGGAATAACAGGTAGGTGGGCTTTTGGGGTTTTTTTTTTGATTCAACATAGAAATTGTTATAAACTCAGGTATAGTAATTCTCCTGGTTTACAAAGGCAAGATAGATTTGTTGCTTGTGCTTCTGTTTATCTCTTTACTTCATTATTCCAAAACAACATGAGCATTCCATAAATGTGGGTTCTGCCAGGGATTTTTTTCCTACAAAACAGATATAAAAATGAAAGGAAAATTGCTGTGTTTTAATTCCAACTCTTGTTTTGTCTGCCAGCTGTATAGGAAAATAAAACATCTTATCGTTCTCATAGATATCTGATTATAGTCCAGTTTGTATTCTTTATCTCTTTTCATTGTTTTTAACATAAGAAGTATGCTATCCTTGAACAAATTGAACTTCTGTATCCAGAATTGCTTGTATAAACATTCCCTATGTTTAAAAGCTTAGCCCAGTTGGCACAGGATATATCTTGGATTTTTTTTGCCAGAACTAAGGAGAATGTTGGTTTTTTATAAAACATGAAAGTGGAGCAGACCTTCTGGAAGTCAGAATTTGAAGTTTGCTTAGTTTTGATGTGCCTCATTCTGCATTAGTTAAGAAACTGTCATGTACTTTTTTTTTTTTGAGATTATCATAGTTTAGATGTAACAAGTCACCTGTTTTCCTTTAAATGTAATTTTAGAGTTGAAAGTTTTCAGCATGAATTGTAAAAATGCTTTCTAGAGTAAATGCAGTATATAAAACTGATTAATTGCTTCTGGCTTTATGGTGACTAATAAAGACAAAAGTAATTTGAATTATTAAATCCAACCTGGGTGTTTGTTTTGGTAATATGGAGTACCTAGAATATAAAGTTTCTGCACTTTGCCTCCTTATCTCTTAAGGCTTAATAAGCCTCTGTCAGCTTGGTTCTGCTGGCAGGATGGCACTGCCAGAGCAGAGATGAGGCAGTTCAGTTACTGTGTGGTCAGAAATAAGCACAAATTTAGAGTGTTGTTTGCCCTTCCAGTCTGCATTTCCTTTTTCTTGCAGCTGTTCTTCAGGCCATTTCTTAACCTTGAAGTAACTTCCTCTAATTTAAACCCTGAAAATCTGAATTTTTAAATAAAGCACCTGTGTTGCAGTGGAAGGATTTAGGTCTACAAGCTCAGCAGATGTGATTTTCTGCAGAATAGGTTGTTAATTTAATGGGCTAGTCCCATCTGAGTTGAGCTTCTCTACACACCTTTCTCGTGCTGCCGTGAAGTGTGCATTTTCTTTGGGGGAAGAAATGTTGTGAATGTGGAGAGCAATTCTTGCCATGCATGGATGGTACCAGAGTGGAGAAGTGGTTGTGATGAGTGTTTTGAACTCCTAGTATGTTTTAGTGAAAACAGAAAAACTTGCCACCTGCCTGGGTTGGATATAAGTGCTGACCTTTCTAGAATTCATTCAGGAGGAGAAAAATGCAAAGAGTAACGCAGCAATTGACAGTAGTAGGAGGTTCCTCTGAGAGGTACAGAGGCACCCCTTTGGTGACATGTGCTTTCTAGAGAGGTGCACTGCTTACCAGGGGCTCTTATCAGAGATGTCACCGAGACTACCAGGCTTCTTGCAGTCCACTGACTGTTACTTCCTGCTGTTGTTTCATGGAGGCACAAGGGGTACAGCCAGGAGCAGTCTGAACAGCATCAAGGGGGATTACAGAGCCCTGGGTTTAGCCATAAGGCACTCTGGAGCAGCTAGTTTTTGCAGGTGGTTTTTTTCATCCATCCTCCCAGTCAAAAACAAAGGGGGTCAAAAGAGCCAGTTGTATTTGGAGAATCAGCAGGTGGTTATAGGCCTTGTGCCACAGCAGGGGATTTCACTTCTTTGACCAGGGGACTCTCTTTGAGAAACCTGGTCTTCCAGGGACTGATGTGTTCCATCTGTCAGGGAAGGGGATAAGCGTCTTTGGTTATCCTGGCTTCATAAAGGGCAAGTTGTGCCTGACCAATCCGGTGTCCTTCTGTGATGGAGTGATCGTAACAGTCAACAGGGAAGGGCTGGTATCATCTATCTGGACTTCTGTAAGGCCTTTGACATGGTCATACATGACATCCTTATCTCTACACTGGAGAGAGAGGGATTTGAAAGGTGAACTTTTTGGTGGATAAAGAATTGGCTTCATTCAGTTAGTTGGATGCATCCAGGTAGTTGTGGCCAATGGTTCTATGTCCAGATGGAACCTGGTGACAGGTCATGTCCCTCAGGGCTCTATCTTGGAATGTTGCTCTTACATTAATATCTTTATCACTGACAGAATGACATTGAGTGCACCCTCAGCAAATTTGCAGATGATACTAAGCTGAGAAGTGCAATTGACACACCTGAAGGATGGGATGTCATCTGAAGGGACCTGGACAAGCTTGAGGAGTGGGCCCATGGGAATCTCATGAGGTTTAACAAGATAAAGTTCAAGATGCTGCACTCGAGTCAGAGCAATCCCAGGCATAAATACAGACTGGGGAGAAGAACTCCTTGAGAGCAGCCCTGCAGAGAAGGACTTTGGACTTCTTACAGATGAAAAGCTGTCAGGAGCTGGCAGTGTGTGTTTGGAGCCTAGGGCTTGTGGGGCTGGTGAGGATTGTGAAGGTCAAAGGCAGCCTAGGCTGCAGTGACTGAAATGGTAGAGGTTGAGATCTTTGGTACAGTGATGAGGACACACAACTAGCTCACTGCCATAGCCTTCAGGAGAGCAGACTTTGGCCTCTTCAAGGATCTGTTTGGTAGAGTGCCATGGGGTAGAACCCCAGAGGGAAGTGGGGCCCAGGAAAGCATGTTAATATTTAAGGATTCCTTCTTCCAAGTTTGGGAGCAGTGCATCCCAACCAAAAGAAAGACAAAACTTCCCCAACCGCATGGATGAAAAGGAGCTCCTGGACAAACTCAAACACAAAAACAAAGCCCAGAGAAGGAGGAAGCAAATAAATGTAGCCTGGGAGGAAGAGAGAGGTGAGATTGTCTGAGCAGCTAGGGTTCTGGTTTGAAATGCTAAAGTTTATTGCCGGTGATAAAAGGAAGACAAGGGAAAATTTGGGCTCTCTCTATAAGAAAATGGGAGACCTGGCTAACTGGGACATGGAGAAGCTGGAGGCACTTAATGACTTTTTTTGGCTTGGTCTTTTCCCACAAGATTTCAAATCATATGAATTATAGAAGGTAAAGGCAGGGGCTGGGAGAATGAATAATGATCAACTGTAGGAGAGGATCAGGTTTGAGACTTTTGAGGAATCTGAAAGTGCACATGTCTGTGGGGCCTGACAAGATACATCTGTGGCTCCCCAGGGAAGTGAAAGAGGAAGTGGCTAAGCCACCATCCATCATATTTGAGTTCCCACTGATGAAAAAAAGGGAAGCATAACCTCTATTTTAAAAAGGGAAGGAAGGCAGACCTGGGGAACTAGAGGTCAGGCAGTCTCACATCTGTGCCTGGCAAGATCCTGGAGCAGATCCTCCTGGAAGTTAAGGGACTTGGAAAGTGTGAGGTGGTAGGTGACAGACAAACTAACTCCCAAAAAAGAAGAGGCAGGCAACATGGTCACTGTAGACAGCAGGGTTTTTTGGTAGCTTGGTGCAAAGGTTTTCTGGCATTTATCAAGGTGGCAACTGATTTGGAGAGCTGATCCAAAAGTGAACAAATACTGTTTCCTGGTAGTTGTTCAGTGCTCACTTGCTGGAAAGTGCAAAACTGTCAGTGCACAAAAGAGCAGAGCTTATGATCACCAGTGAGGAAGACCACAGTTGTAGTAGTTCTAATTTAAATGGGTTTAAATTACTGTGGGATTGCATGCTTAGTATTTGGGTTCCTGCTGTGAATTCTGAAAGCTTTATTTGCTCACTGACTCTTTAGTCACTGTTAAAAAGCATAAAAAGTTTGTAGATACCCTGTAGGCATTCACAGTTGTTTTGTGACTAACTTCTTTGTCTTAAAAGACTGTACCTTCTGTTTTAAGGCCATTTTTAAATTTAGACAGCTGAGAAAAGTAGGTTTCTTGGCATGAGAATTTAAGGATTTACTAGTGGTCTGGTTGTGTCAAAGAGAATATTAGCCCTTTCCATTGGCATCTTGCACTAGTGACCATGATGTATGAAATCTAGTGTCTGAGTTAGGCGGTATTGCAGTGGTGAACATTCACTGTCCCATATTTTGAGTTAGTTTTTCATGTGTTTTCTAACTTTGAATTTAGTAATTTGATACTCCCTTTTGCCTTTATTAGAAAGGTTCTTTTGTGTTTGTTGATAAAACTTAATTCCAGTTTTGACTGACACAGCATTAAGAAGTTAAAGGAATCCACTTGAAATTCAAGTTCAGAATTATCTTTCAAAGTGATCTGGTATAAAAAATGCCTTGCTGGCTCGTACTCTAAGAATGTGCATGGAACATCAGGAGCAGCATTTTTGCTTTTTTGCAATTTATAAAACTGTTGCTTATTGATGTTTTTAGTCAGTAGTTTATTGTGCCCATTATGGGCATATATCTTATGTATGCCTGACTTGCTAAAATATCACCTTCTCTTTAGTGTGCTAAGGTTGTTCCTTCAGGTCTTTGCACTTGAGATACTGGGGTGACTTAGCTCCTCTTGTAAAATCTATTTCTTCTTTCGTGACAGCTATTTCAGTTATCTCTCTGTACCTTATGTCTGTCTTGCTCAAAACTGTTTCTGGTTGACTGTTTCTGTGTTTTGCAGCTCCCAGTTGGACTTGTACCTCAGGCTGTCAGAAAACTGTTGATCTTGCTTCTGCACAATTTCTGTAAATGGTGTTTAATGCTCTATTGAAAGTAGCAATTGAAAGTAATTTTATTACATGATGGCCCCTACCATATTCCCAGGTAAACTTGTGTAGCTGGTTCTGCTCTTAAGAAAACTTACTGGGCAGAAAGGTAATCCAGAGTGCTCTGATTTTGTCAGAGGATAGCAGAAGAGTAGGTAGGCTGAGCAACAAGGTTCAGTGGACAAGTTGGAGGCAGTTGGGTACAGTGGGGTTTGGGGCACTGTTTATGGCAAAAAACACATGGGCTCAGTAAAGAAGGGTGGCAAATGCCAGGTTACAGCAGTTGTTGCTTCTTTCATAACCTCTGTCTGCCTTCTCTCCAGCCATTTGTGAAAAGAGAGCAAAGAAGGGAAGATAATGTAGACATAACAGAGCTGGTCAGTGTCAGACTTATGCTATTCTATGTTCTTATCCCAACAAAATGCTGTGTCTTGCTAGATGGGAATCTTTTCTCTACTTTGATGCCTCTAAGAAATCTTGAAAAAGTAGGTCCAGAAATGTATTTTGTCACTAAAACAGTGAACTTGGGTAAGGGGAATAATAAGTAGTGAGAACAGGAGACAGAAAGTCATTAAAGTAGAATTTGATAAACTGGTGTTACCATGTCCTGGAGGTACTGCTCTTGCTCAGCTTGTGTGGTCTCCTGAAAGTAAGAAGTAATTCTGATCCAACTTTTAACATCCCATCATGGGTAGTTCTGATCTATGGGCATCAGTGCTTTGGTGATTTAGGATTATCATTTTTGTGTGCTCTGGTAAGCTTGCAGTTGCTTGGTGACTTAAAATTGCCACATAATTTTGTCATTAAAATAAACATGGTTTTGTTCTGAGTGCAGCTCTTGACCTCCTTCTGTTGTTGTAATACAAAATAATATTCTCACTCTTCCTCAAAAAAACCTGAACAAACTGGGTAAGCCTTACATAAAACCCTGAAAAAAGTGGGGAAGAAATCTATGCAGAAGTATATTGCATATAAGAAATATTTAGTTACACTTTTTGTAGACATTTGCTTTGTGTATTCTTGAATAGCACAAAATTTTTCATGCCTTGTTGATAATATACCATGTGCAAAAATTAAGCTCTTAATTGTATCAAGAAGCTCATGAACTGAGGCTGGTAATCAAAATTTGAGAAAACAAGTACTTGTTTTTGTTAAAACAAATGAATATTTTAGTGGATGATAGCAAGGAAGATGAGTTATTTGATTTGGGTATTTTCCTGTCAGTAACTGTGATGAAGGGTGAGGCAGAAGGAATGTGTGATCAGAGATTGGCAAAAGCACAGGAGGGTGGACAGGTGTTCAGAGTCAGAGAAGGAAACAAATGGAGTATTTCAACTTTTTCCTCACAGATAAGGAGTGACAGAGAATTGCTTGGGAGGTCAGGATATTCAGGGAGGCTGGGAGTTTAGAGCATCTTAGGCAAGAATGAAACAATACAGAGAAAATTTTGAACAGTAAGTCTAATAAGTTGGCAATAGCAAGTGTTTGGGATGAGTCTTTAGGTAATTTCTCTTAATGGCACTTGGAGCTACTTCACGACACAGAAAAGATGGCAGGTAATTGAAGATCCTACTGAAATGTCGGGTCTTAGATGAACCAAGGCTGATTTGAGTGTTTTAGGGAAGCAAATTTGATGTGGGAATTTGGGAAGTAAACTATATTTAACTTCAACTATGGTAGTTTTGTTCAACTGTGGCATTCTTTAATGTGACAGACTAGTGACTGGTGGCTCCTCTGCTGTTGCTGTTAAATGGTGTTTTCTCTCCTAGGGTTTGGACGTGGCAGAGGGAGAGGAGCGGGGAGGTTTTCAGCCCAAGGCATGGGGTAAGAAACATGCAGAGCACAGATTTTGGCAAGGATCAAACACAGTGGCAATATTTATTGACAATGTTGCCACTGTATGTATGGATATTCCTATATGTTTGATAAACCAATATAGATGCAAAAATTGAAAAATCTCTTAGGTAATGAATAGAATATTTTTGTCTTAAACTAGTGTTTCTAACTAGGCACACTTGTAGAATCCTAATGTATGTCTGTTCAGTGTTAGTATCTCAGACTTGGAGAGCCTGCTATCAGTAGCAGCCACATAGTGCCTTGGAGTCTGAAAGTTGTGTGCTACATATAGTCTTAGGTAAATTTTAAACCAGATTTATTTCAGTGTAATGTAGAATGTGCAGTGAACATATTTAGAATATGAAAGTGGCAATTCTAAACTTCGTTCTGTTTTTGAGGTTTCATGTTTTAGCTGTTTGGACTCATATGGACCTTAAAACAGAGTCAGAAGAAGTTATTCAGCAGCTTAAAAATTTGCTCTCAATTTTGTTGGAATAACTTGGCTTATAGAAATGTAGCCTCCACTACTTTCACTCAGTGTTTGCCTTTAATGACACTTCATGCAACATCAGTAATGTTATGATGAACTGGAGTCATGTTCTACTTCTCTAATAATTCTTCTTGTTCATACTTGCAGATGATGAACTGAAAAGAGGTTTTTCTGCAATAATGCTTTTTCACCTTTTAGCTGCATCTGTGTATTTTTGGCATTCGTGTCAGCAGAGCACTTTGAAATAATCTTACTGGTGCTCTGAAAGGACATGATACTGGTCACTTATCAGTCAACCACCTGCTGAAAAACTCACATGTTGAGAGATTCTTATATTGTGTGTATAAACTAATGCTTTATAACACCGGGAGGAATTCGGATGCTGTTAAGTGTTTTTTCAGGAATTTATTTGGTTCAGTTTTCTACAGGAATTTTGTTAATCAGTCTCTTAACTTTTTTCTCTTATTCTCTTTTCTCCCTTTTTATCTCTGTCTGCTCATAGAAGATTTTTTTTTTTTAAGTAAAAGCTGTCAAGATAACTTATGTGGAAATCAAGATGTTAAGTCTAATACAACTTCAGCTAAAAATTATGACACTTATGCTCACTGAATGACCCATGTGTTCTCTTCCATTTCTTAACTTTCAAAACTCTAGGACATTTAATCCTGCAGACTATACGGAGTCTTCTGCCACTGATGGCTTTGGAACAAAGTCAGAGATCTGGGAGACTGGTCAGAATGATGCAGATGATGGAACTGGTAAGATGCTTCAAGAAGTGGAAGGATTGGAATGAAGACCTGTAGCATATTGCAGCTAAAATAACCATTCTGTTACTGTTCACTTCTGAAAATTTGTATACATCTTTTGTGACACAGATACTAGATGATTTTTAAGTTTAGTTCTGCTGTTGTGCAGAGCCTGTGTCTCTCTGGTGAGAATGAAGGGAGGCATTTTGCAATTCTTTTGTTATAGTACCAGTAGACCCTTGGGGGACAAAGGAATTTGAAGAGTCACTGGAAGAACCTTGTTTATAAAGAAATGTTTAGATATCTTAATACTGCTTAAGATCTCACTGAATGTAGCTAAGGAGCATAAGTCCTCCTAAAATTGATTGGTCCACAGGCTTTAGGCCTGTGATGTGAATATCTAAGAAGAAAAAGAAAAGAAAAAGTTTACAAGTATGATTCACTCAGTGACACTGGGATGGCTTTGGAAGCCCAATCTGCACAATGCAGAAATGTAAGGATGAGAGTCTCTGAATGGAGGAGAGTTCCAAGATCTGCGACTTCTGAAGAGAAAAATTATTAACTAAAGCATGAGTAGGCACTTGAATTGAAGCCAAAAAGCCATTGACCTGTCTGAAGATCAAGGCAGATGTGTGTTTCTGTATGAAGTTTCAAGTGAGAAGTACACACTTCCAGCTAAAGGCAAGAGACTGACATAGCTTGGAAAGGAACCATTTGCCAGTGGTCTCATGGTGATTCAGAAGTGAGGGTGGCCTGCTTATCTGTGATGGGAAAAACAGGATACCTTGTTGCTTCCTGTGTTCTGTGATAGAAGATGAAGGCAAAGTAAACCATGTGTTAGAATGGAGAAAGTCATGTATGTTTTTGTCCTCATTTGGGAGCCACTGAGTGTTTTTCTTTTAACTGCAGCAATGGGTAACTCTTCTGATCTCTTCATTGGTAAAGCTTACTCAGGTGATTTTTTTATCAACTCCTGTGTCAGGTGTGGAAGCTGATCCTGCAGGGCACAGTGTGCTCTCTTGAGCTCTACTGTGAGCCACTTGAGATGCAGCTTTCTAAATGTCTTACAAGCCATTTTCCACTTAACTAGAGAAGACAACAACAGGCTCAAAGTTTAGGGAGGCTTATTAAGCAGCTGTCTTGTCACTCTGATTGCCTTCTCAACTAGTGTGGAAGAGTGGCTTTGAGTATATTAGTGGTTGTTAATGGGAGCATTCTTGCCAAATAGGTATCTCTCTAAGGAATTACTTCTTAAATTACTTGGTGCTGTAAAAAATTACCTTTTGTTTTCACTCACATTAGTTTTTCAAATAAGAAGGTACTTAATGTCTTGAAAATTCCTTTGGAGATTGTTACATTATTGTTTGCTACCTATTAGCGAGGTTCAAGGTACTGGGAGATTGGACCCAGAGGTAGAGCATCACTGGTTTGTTACTACTGATGCAGGTGTAAGGATATAGCTTACTTATGACTTGTGCTCTACTTCCAAAATGAACTCAAGTGTTCTGAGACCCTCCCTGCTCAGAGTAGCCTTCATGTGACTCTGTTACAGCAGCCTCTGTCCTTGTAGGCAGAGGAAGAGCCTCTTTGTCCTTCTTACTCAGTGTTAAGTAATGGAAGCAATCTGCCTAGGAATAAGAGTGGTTTGGTGTGGGTAAACAGATCCCTCTAACAGTATGAATGTGTCATCATGAGAGATGTGCTCCTGAAGAGTGGTGGAAGTTTAGAGTTTTGATGTGTGGAATTTCTGTTTGGATGTCAAGCGCATATTTGCTGTGTACATGTCACCAACAACTGCACTGGACTTCAATAACACAGCTTAAGGCATGCATGGAAATTTGGGAAGCATTGTAGGAAGAAGGTGTGAGAAGGCATTTGAGAATTTTCACTGGCCTTGTCAGACGAATGAATCTTTGAGGTATGAATGAGTGGGTGTCATTGTAAGGGAGTTCCTGCAAAATTACTTGGTTGGCAGAAAATTAAAGTAAACTAGGTAAATGTGAATGTTCTTGTTGGGTGTTAAGTACCTTTTTGTTGCTAATCTTAATTTACTTTCAAATGAAAAAGGTACAGTAAGTGACAAAACAGCAATGTCTCTAAAGAATGCTTTCTTTTATGGTGTTGTAGACAAGCTCTAGGAATGTCTGAAAGAAGTGTTTGGGCCAAAAGGAATCACTTCAGAAAAAATATGCTTTAAAATTGAAACATCAGTTGTCCAAGTGGGTAGCACTTTCAGCCTTTTGATGGAAAGCATCTTGAGGGTTTTTAGAGGAAGCTGCAGCTGGGGTGATAATTTTACAGCAGAAGAGACTGCTGGGAAGGAACATGGAAGCAGTGCTGGGGAAGACAGTGTCAGACAAGGTATGGGGATGGAGGTAGGTTGCGTAAAGTTGAGGATGAATTGACTTGTCAATCCCAAATATTAATTTTCAGGTTCCTTCTCCTAAATTCACATGATGTTTTGTTAATTACAAATCAATGACCCAGTTGAGTTCCCAGTGGGGAGTCGACTAAAGTTTTGAATGTGGGAACTATATGTGTATGCCCAGCTTGCAGTGGGCTTTATAGATGTCAGGTAAGAGTTTATACAGGAAGGACAGCAAGGAAATTTCTCTCTTTATTCCTCATTACCCAGTCCCATTTATTATTTAATCTCAAAAGAAGGTAAAAAATATTAGCTCCTGCTATCTACTTGGAAAACTAGTGTCTTTCATCTGCAGTTACATTAAAGAGGCAGTAACTGGGTAACTGCCTAGAGAAATAAGAGGTCTTTGCTTACCAAAATATTTTCTGGAGACATAATACCAATAAAAACTCTTTGTGACATTCTGAGTTATGTACTAAGCATTTCTTTCTTTAGCCACTGCTGGGGAAATGAGCATTTTCATAAAAAATAATATAGTGTTTGTTTCCAAAATGTAGTTTCTGTCATGTGTACTCTGAAAGTGCTCTAGAACCTCATGCCCTGAATTATTGCAGATGCCAGAGGCCTCATGATAACTTGAATAGCCTTTCTAAGTGCACCATTGTGTAATCCAGTAGAAAAGCTAGCTAGTTCTGTGAAGGTAAAATTTAGTGTTGGCTGAAATACAGACTGAAGGGCAAGTCTTTAATAGTTCATAACATTATATCTAATTGTATTCCAAATAATACAGCATCAATTTTCCCGCATTCTAATTTATATAGAAATAATATACAGATGAAAGGCAAAGGGAAGGGACAGATGAAGAGAAACAAAATTACTAGTCATTCTCCAAAATGAAATAAACCTGAGCAGCATCATTTCTCTCATCTTTTTTGTAATGTACAGGGCAGTGGGAGAAAATGAGTGCAAATCACAGCAGTTCTTAAGCATAAATTGTATCAGAGGTGCTCACTTCTCAAAGTTTGTTGTAAAAATGGCCTTGTGTTCTGGTAATTTACTCACGTCACTAGTTTGATAGAGTTTCGTAAGTTTCATGGAAAACTTCCTTTGTTACCTTAGTTATGAACAGCCTTAAATTACTCTGAAACTGAAGAATGACTAGAAATAAGAAATAAATTGAAGAGCAACTTTCAAGAGGGACAGTTGTATTCTTTGGAAGGTACAAGGAAGTTGGTGTTTGGGTTTTTGTTTTCTGGGAGTTTTGTGTTTGGTTTGTTTTTTCAATATCTGCTGTTAAAGTCAGAAGGAACATTTTAAGGAAACATTCAGGTGTTTCTAGAATGCAAATCCAGAAGGAAAGAACTAGTACATAAGTTTGGCATAGACCGAGTTAAATTTATTTTGGGGCTAATATCGATGTTTATTCAAAGAAATTGTAAAAATTAAGGAGTGTGACAGGGAGAGAGGATAATTGGAGGAACATAGCTGAAGAATCATCAAAAGATGTATTCTGGTTTTATTGGGTTGATAACTTTCTAAACTGCACTTAAAGAAAAAGAGGAAAGGGTCACAAATAACCACCTAGGTTGAAGCTTGTATGATAAGGATCCTAGAAAACACAAAACATAATTTTGATGGAAAACAGAAAACTCTTGAATTGTAATGCTTTGCAAAGCTTGGGGGAAAGATTGGGAAGAGGATGCATGAGTTGCAGTAATGCCAGGGTGGATTTTGGACTAAAAAGAAATTGATGGTCCTGTGGCAAGATCTGACTTAGATCAATAGGAGAAAGACATTCAGAAACTGAATTTAGTGCAGAGAAGAGTACTAAAATAACTGAGAGTGGAATGATTGAGTTGGGAAAGGAAGAGTGTTAGTAAATGACACTAATAAACTTGGCAGCTTGGATAAACTAATAAAAGGGTGAAAGGCTGTACACAGCATTTAAAAGAATAAACCCTCAGGACTAGCTTTATAAGAGGGAACAACAGACAGTTGTTTAAATTTAATGTCAGGAAAACATCACAAGTATTATTTTGAGTAGGTTTGGTCTCCCAAAGATGGTGGAAAATACACAAGAGTCTGACTTGATGTACCTGAGCTCTTCTAGTGTTTATTTTATCAGACTCAAAGTTCTGTTTTAGTGTTCTGGTGTCAGTGCAAAACTTGTCTTCTAGAGACAGGCACTGGCTTATGGGAGATAAATACAAGCAGGGCAAATACTTTGATTTCTTCTTCAAAGAAGAAATACTGGGGGAAGGGTTTCTGTGCTGGTCAGAGGAAGGGAAAGAAAATCAACTGTTCCTCTAAAAACTGCTGCTCATTGGGCTTTTCCTCCTTTTCAAAATTACTGTTGAAATGTGTGGATTACTCTAGAAATTTGAGGCATTGTAGTAGTTTTGCTGTAGGGTATGATTATTCGTAAAAACATCATCCCTGGGTAGAAGCCGTTTGCTAAAATGTGAGCATGAGATACTTCAGGCAACTCTGTATTGCTCCACAGAGCCCACACAGAGCGGATGTTACCTTGCTCAGGACCTGCCAAATAATTTTGGATTCCAAGGTATAGTTCCCCTCTCTTCCCCCCACTGTGTGTAACCTCCATGGTCAGCCCTTTTGCCTGACAGGACTGGCGCCGCTCAACCCTCCTCTGCCAAACCTGCTGTGGTGTCGTGGGGTATGGAGGAAGCACCATTGCAGTTCTGGCATTTGTACCAGCTGGCTTTGATGCTGTTTTTGGGGGGCTTGTTTCTGAATTAATGTGTCTCAGACCAGTTCCTGGTTAAATGAAAGGTTATGATTGAAGCAGCAGTCTCTTTGCTTTGTACTTGATCCAGGGTGCCGGCGGCGCTATCTTTGGTGCTGGTGTTTTCTTTGCTCGTGGTTGCACAGTTTACACAAAGGCTCTGGTTGTTGTTGGAATAACCTTCCCTGTAGTGCTGCCGGTGGTCAAGGCCTTCAGTCCATTTATTGCTCTTGCATGTCTGTACCTGCTGTTTCCTATGGAAGGGGTTGGGTTTTTGCATCCATAAGATTGGTTTCTGTGGTTTTCCTATTTCTGCATGCTTCACTGTGCTCCAGAGTTTGCCAAATCCAGTCTGCCACAAGTTACAGGAAGCGTTTTTTCCTACAGTGGATGGAAATTTAAAGATTGTCCTGCTACCATCATAAGAATTGTTTGTGTTCTAAAATAAGTTGCTCTCTCAGGGAAAGGACTTGGAGTTGTGCTACTCTGAGGAGTGAATTAACAGGTTGGAAAGTAGTCTTCACAGGCATAGCTTGGGTCTTGAAATTGAATGTGTTGAAAGTAGGATTGTGGGTCTTGGAGCAGGTGTTGGTGGTTGTGTTTTGTTCTGTATGAATTTGTGTGTGAAGCTGGAGGATCCTGTGGGAGGGTTGAGTAACCTCTCACTGCCGTTGGACCCATAAGAGGAAGTTCTTCCAATGTTTGGGATTAATTATTCCCCTCCCAGAATTTTAATTCTGCAGACTAGTTTCCTAGAGCTTACAACCATGTTTCCAAATATGTTTCCAACCTCCATCTCCTTGCTTTATGTTCCACTGATAATGAAAACGGGATTGCTTGTAAAGCAGAAGGATTGAAACACGGTGTTGTGCCTTTAACTTGTTCCTGTTTTTTTTTTTCCCTTCCTCTGTTATAATAGGAGCATGGAAGAACTCAATAGAAGAATGGACAGCAGAAGACTGGAATGAAGACGTAAGTGCAACTGGCTGGATATACCAATTGATTATTTATTCTCTTCAGAGTTTGTGTTGTTTTCAAAAACTAAATATTTGAAGTAATCCATTATTTCAAGTTTATTTTCAGTAGAATGAAAATAAGTCATCCCTTTTGCCTCCTCCTGCAAGGTGGAATGTCAGTGTTTGTCCTTGAAATGTGTGAATGCTTCATGTAACTGATATGGAAACTCCATCCTTACCTAATGATAGGGATGTATCTTTTGAGAGAATTGAAAGAAATTCTTAAATTCCTAGGTTTTCTGTATCAGTTAATGTCATCAAAAGCTGACATATTTTAAACCTGTCTTTAGTTTCCTGAGTGTGTGCTAGAGGTGGACTAAGGGCTAAGAATGGTGGAAATCTATGAGCTATTCTCACCCCTGTTTGATGCGGGTACAATACAGCGTTTGTTGTAAGGGATGGGTGTTGAGCAATGATGACTAGAGATAGAATTTGTTTTAATTAGTTACTAGAGCTGAATAATTTGCAAATGAATTTTGAAATCTCTAGCCCATTGTTAATTTTTATTAATTTTGGATCCTGGAAAAATCCCTATAACCTAGGAGAAAGTTAATAGTCTGCTGATATTCAGAAAGAGTGAATGAAATGTCAAGAGGCAGATACATTCGCCCAAAACATGCGCAAAAAAAAAAAAGGGAAAAATATGTTATACCTTTTGTTCTAAGAGTAATCGCATTCTACCACAAAACATTTTATGTATTGAAATCTGCCTTGAAAATTTTGGCAGATCTGTTACAGAAAGACCCTTACTGAATGTGGGCTTTTATAGGAAGGCTATTAGTCCTCCCAGTCTGAGGCCAGATGCCATCTAGTGCCTTGATCAATGATTGGGAAATAAAACTAAAGTAATTGCTTAATAAAATGTTTGTAAAATACAAAATATATTGGTATAGCCTTTGAAAGTGAGCTGATCGTGGTGAGATTTGGACCTCTGCAAGATTTGAACTGTTCCAATGAAAAATACTTTATTATAGCCAAGTATCCATTTGTTTTATAGGAATAAAGACACACCTTCAGAACAAGGGCCTGGTGTCTGGAAAACAGCAACTCAAAAAGTTTCCAGGATTGTAGTGAATGATGAAAAAAGAGCAGCTCCATATGAGCTGATGCTGTGTTAAAAAAGCTCCTATTGTACTATTTTTGCCTGTTGGCACTCTTCCCCATCTCTTAGTCATTCTTGAGTTATGTTTCTGTATGTGGATGTTCCTGAACTTGATTCTTAAGTACCAAATCCAATTTCTAATTACTTTTACAGATGAAAAATTGTGTATAATAGCTGAAAATATCTGATCAAAGATCCTTGAGAAGGGAGATTTTAGTTTAGGGAATCTGAAAGGGTTACTTTAGGTGTGTATGATGGACTCTGGTTTTGGTCTAGCAGAGGTGTAGTATGAACCTGTGTCTGGAAGATGGATCTGTGCATTTAAGTGTGTAACAAACAGTTCTAGGGGCATGACTATTGATTAAAAGAACCAAGAAAGCTGATATATTTACTGTCTGCAGGGAAAGACTGGGTGTTTTTCTAAAGAATATTTCTGTTTAAATGTGGTGTTCTCTAGTCAGATACAAGTTATGAGCAAGTGAGTGAAATTTAACATTGTTTGACCCAAGAAGAATTAGGTCTTTGTGACCTAATAGTCCTGTCTGGTCCTTATCTTTTGCAGTGAGTATTAAGCAGGTGTAATAGGTTGTCAAGGTGCTGTTAAACAGAATGGAAAGTGCTTGCAGTGAAAATAGGAGGTTTTGTTTTGTTAAAGGGATATTCAGGGTATTAACAATGAAGGACTAGACAAATATTGAGGTACTTTAGATGGCTCTGGGTTTTGCTCTTAAAAGAAAGTAAAGTTTAACTACAGCAACTGTTCCAAAGGAAAGAAATAGATAAATACAAATTGCTGGAAAGTGGGTAATGGCAAACATGTTCTGTTTTTATTTGAAACCCCAGCAACACTTATTTTCAAAAAAGGAAAGGAAAAAAAAGGAGTGTGTTTTGTTGGAAGTGGTTTCTTTACCTGGAAGCAGCATGAGAAGTTGTTTTAATTTCTTTACCCTCACTACATCATACCAAAACAGTAATAAGCTTTTTTTTAATTCTGATTTGTTGATGTTGAGTTTCTCTGAGGATGCTGGAGTATATTTTCCTCTTCTCCTTACCATTCCTGTACTCCTTTAGGAGCTGATAACCAGTTGTCAAGTGCGTTGTCTGTTTGGTGATTGGAGAATGATTTTATCATAGGAACAGGAGCTGGGAAGCATGGGCATTTCACTGCAGATGGAGGACATACCCCTGTGAGGCCAACACCGACAAATGGCTCACAACCATTCGTTCAGTTCTGGGAAAATGCCAGAGCCTCAGTGAAAGATTTGTGAGTGTAGTGTGCAGCAAGCATAATGGCTTGATTAAGAGCTGAAAATTCTACTTCTGAGAACTACTAAATACATCTGGTAATAAAACTTTTCAGCTGCCACAGCTCGAAATATGTGTTTTTACGAATGCCATAATCCCTGCAGAGTACTGAATTAAGTGCTTGATTGGACCTTTTGGCAGTGAGTTTGCCACAGGTTGTAGTGTAAACCTCAGTGTAACTGAGCTGGTAGCTGGAGACTGCTGTTTGCATGCTGGTTCATCTATAGAGAGCATTTATTCTCTCACACATCAAGCATGCATTTGCATTGTCACAAACATCCTCAGTCTCCTTAATTTGCTGAATTTTTGGGGTTCATCAGTGTTTGTCCCTGATTAGTCTTTTCTTGGTTATGTGAGTGTAAGAAACTGTTGACATTACAAAGAATTTAATGTTTAACCAAGGGATTGCAGACCATAGAGTGCTGCTTGTGCCATTAGCTGACCTCCTTGGGCCATGTAATGCAGGAATATCATAATACCCCAAGTATTATGTACCCAAGTACAGTACACATTGCTCTAAAATAAAACACATCATTCGGAAAGTGCTGGACAATAGAGGAACAGCCTTTTCAACTGAAATGTACTTAAGTGGAATGTTCTTTCTTTGTTTTGGTTAGTACACACAGTTGTGGGCTGTCAGCATTCATCTCAGGACAAGTGATCCAGAAATGAGGGATTAAAGTGCATTGTGTTGGCAGCAAGGGAAGGGTAAGAAATGGAGGGAGGAACTGTGTTAGGACTGATTTCTTCATGGTCTCATGTGCTCCTTGCGAGAGGGTGCTGGGAGAATATGTGAGATATCTCTACTCTGCCTCTGAGTGGTGATTTGCTCCCAGTCAGCTCTTCTGTGCCCTTCTTAATTCAAGGAGACCCCTATCAGATGTCCATGTTCAGGAATCACATGCTCTCAGTAGAGCTGCCTGTGGGATGGCAAATGAAATCGGCTCATGTCTGTGGTGTCCTTTAAACTGCTAGAGATGTATGCAGTTAAAAATGCATAATTTCTAGAAGAGCTGTATCAAATGGCCGATTTGAAAGGTGTTCTTTGAATAGGTCAGTTATTCTTCAGTCAAAGACAAGGCTACTAAAGGAATTAAGGATGATTTTGTGAAAAGTAAATTTAAAATACAAACATTGTACACGCCTAGCTCTGTGTTGCTAAACCTAACCTGTACTGGCTTAAGATCTATTCTGGTTTGCAAGTACTCCTGTCAGTAGAATCAAATTAGCCCTAGGACGTTGTAGCTGTTCAACAACTACTTTTTAAATGACAAAAAGTATTAAAAAATTCAACCACATGGCAAAAAAACAACCCCTTCTTTTCCCCCAAAGTCCCAACCAGCTCCACTTCCCCAGGTGCCTGTGCGAGTATCTCTCTGTATTTTAACAGCATGGTGAAAACAGTGCAGCTTTCCTCTGTGGGTGGTCTGACTTATTACATGAGTGTCAGCATGGCTCTCATTTTATTACAGGTTTCCCAGCTCGTGCTCTCAGAGCACTCAGTTAAAGACGTTATTGCCTCTCCTAACAGAGCTGCCAAGAAGGAACCATGAATGCTGGTTCACTGAACTTACCTGTACTTACCTGCATCTGCTGGTGGTGGGAGCTGAAATGTCAGATGCAAGGATACATGGAATGAGTGGGAGCAGTGCAATGTGTTAGGCTTGTGCAATAAGATTTGTCAGAGTTACTCTGTAGTGTCATAAATTGTCTGCACGTTGATGGTAGAATGGCTGTTACATTAATTACTTTCTACTGGTGTATTTCAGTTAAACTGTTTCCCAAGCTGCTGTAGTTACATTGGTGTACAGTTCTATGCTGGTGTGTGTTGTCAGTAGGTCAAATTTCCTAACCCAACCCTCTAATTAAATAGGTACTTGATTTTGTAGAGAAGATTTTACTGGAGTTTGACTACATGTTTTTGTCTTTTTAAGCAGAGCTTCAGAGTAGCTGTTTGTAATGGTAGTTTGACTTTACTTTTATATTGAAAGTGCATGACCAAAGTGGAATTTATGCAGATGTTGCAGGAGGGAAATGTGAACATATGAGATTCTTACCCCATCTCTTTTTCAGCTTTCTGAAACAAAAGTCTTCACTGCATCTTCTGTTCCAGCTGAAAATCATGTGACTCCTGGGCAAAGGTAAGCTCTTCTTCCATGTTTTCCCTATACTTTATAAACCTTCTCCTTGATTAGGCAATGTTAGCTTGCACACATAAAATTTTGAATAAAAACTCTCTCAGAGATTGGTCAAACTCATCTAAAAATTGAAAAAGCCCTGCTTGCAAATTGTTGTTTCTGTGTCTTCCTGAGTTATGTATTTCTGACTGTAAAAGTGGAGACAAACTTACCAAATGTGTGAGCATAACACATCTTCTGCATCAAGACTGCTTACAGACAGAAAGAAAAGTAGCTGGGAAGAAAAATTTTTTTGCTGTTAAAAGGGAAGCTCTGGCTTTAGTGTCCAGAAAATGGGAAAGCCTCTCTTTGTAGATGCAAGAAGTGTTCAGAATGTAGTGCTTTGGCAGATGTGTTAAATGAAAGTTTGCATTGACAAAAAGGTGAATTCCTTTTTGGAAGGTCAACATCACAGTTACAAGCCTTTACTGATGATAGAGGGTTAAGATCAAGAACCAAAAATAGGTCAGTTGCTGCCTTCCTTTGCTTGCCTTTGTCTTCAAATGCCTTGCTGGTGGTGTTGTGGAATCAGCTGCTTCCAGTAGCTTTATGTTCCTGAAGAGCACATAAAAGCATAGTGAACGCTTTGGTAGTTGGATAGCATGAGATCTGAAACCTAGATAGGCTAATGGTTCCAAATGTCCTGATTCTGCTGTACTGCAGCAAAAGTTTCTATATAATATGGATGTGATTTGTATGAGGCATGGTGTTATGTGGTGTATAATTTATATTTCTTTCTTTCTTAAAGGTAGTATATTCATGTGTTTTTTGTTCTGTTCTTCCAGTGGATGTCCCTCAGACTGTTAGAAAATGTTTTAGTTCATCCACTCAAATTGGGGTGGGATTTTTTTGTTTGTTACCTAGTGGCAAAAAGATCCCTTCTCTCTCTCTTGTATGGTAGACAAAAAACATCTGAAGAGACTGCTAATCAGTAATAATTCTGTTGCTGGGATGGCAGCTTTAGTATTGCTAGTGCTTTCCCCAGTGTCACTGAAGTTTAATCACTGTTCATTAATTCCAGCCAAGTTTCACTTTGTCTTTCAGCATTGATTTGGTGACACTGCTTCAAAAGCCGGTGACATCTACCCAAGAGACAGAAGGCAACTCATTTGAGTCTCCTCAGCAGCAGACCTTTGGCCAAGCCTTAGTATTCACAAATTCTCAGCACAGCACCCAGATGGCATCAGGAACAGGCAGCTCCAGTGCTGTAAACTCTTACTCTCCTCAAAGTCTGGTAAAACTATCCTGTGCTTTCTAAATATTTTGTTTTCTAAATGTTGTTCATGAGTAAATATTTCAGGTTAAACAACTTTTCCAGTGCTGGTCATTTCATGAAGTGTTTTGGTATTTGTTGAAAAAAATTAAAATGAAGAATATAAGTTTTTACTTTCAGCCCTCTCCCCCCCTGCCACCAAAAATTACTTTTTTCATTTTTGCTGGTTGGTTATTTCTGCATTTGCATGAAGCAGTTATATTAATTTTTGATTAGAGAGCAGATGTGCTCATTGCTTGCTGATATAGGATGAAATAATTTGTTTATAGTTAAGAGTTCTAGGCCAGAAAATGGATGTGTTATTTCCAAGCCACATAGTCAACTTCTTCTTGTGGAAGCATGCCTATTTCTGAGTCAGTTTTGAGGGTGTGAGATGAGGTGTTTATTCTCTAAAAATTGGTCCAACTATTAGTAAGTCTATGATATTTTAAGATGCATAGGTTCAAATAAGTTAGTATTATTGTGATTACAGTAGTGGAAATTTTTACTGGTCATTTGTTAGTAATCTATGTCTGCAAAGATTTTAGTTGCTGCCAGATAGCAGCTGTAGGCATTGACCCTATGATTGTGTTCAATTATTAGTTAAAATATTAACTCCACTCCTTCCCCTTTTCTTCTTGGTCTTTTGGTAGTCGGCAGTTATTTGTTCTGGCTTTGGAGAGCTCAGATCTTCTAAATTGGCAAACTCTACTGGTTCCCAAATCTTGGACCAATTGAAATCACCGGGATTGGGTCAGTTTACCTCTCAACAAACCAATAGCAGTTCTGCCACCACTAGCACAGTTGCTGCATCATCCTGGGATCTAAAACCACCCAGTAGTCAGTCCTCAGTCCTCAGTCAGTTTGGTAAGTGCTTTGACACAGGTTCTTCTCTCTTTCTCTTTATATTAGCCAGTAGGATTTCTTAATGCCAATGATAGTTTAAAATTACTTTAATTAAAGACTTTTTAAAAAAAATTTAATCCTAGTAATATAATTACTTGCAACATTTTAAATGTTATGCTTATTTGCTGGTAATAAACATCACAAGTATATAATAAACTAAGTTTTATTAAGCTTAATCCTATCCCTAAATGTCATTACATGTTTAAAGTTATTGAGCCTTCCAGGTAGTGACATCTTTGATTTAGTGTGCTTGAATATTTACATGGAATTTTGTTGTTGAGTGTTTTTCAACAGATACTGGAAAATACTTATTTTCATTGTACCTATGCTTCCTTTAGCTGAGTGTAAAGTTGTGTACTTGTATTTTGTTTTTTTTACCAAATTCTCTCTTCTAATCGTTACATGAATTTTGAATGAGTACTGTGTAATTTCTTCATAATATGCATCACGCTTCAGTGTTCTTTCCGTAGTGTGCTGTGAAGGATTCAGGTTACTTGTTTTGTATATTTATAATTGTATGAATTTTTTATGTAATTGAGTAAAATTAGTTGTAACAGTGAGAATGACAGAAACTTATTTTCTGTAGTGTTGTTCCTAGCAGAATCCTCACTGTGAAGAAGATAGCTCTTGTGTCTCTCGTGTGTGTATGTTTATGTGTAGATAAGCAGCCATTGGTAGCAATTACTATCTTTGACATGCAGAAATTCTAAAAAAAAGTACATTTTATTGCTTTCTAATGGACTTCACCAACTGAATAAAAACCCTTTCACACTGGAAATGCTGGAGATCTCTGTGGTGGTTGAGGTCACCTCATGGCTTTCAGCATCCAAAAACTATGAGAGGGAAGACTGGGGAAAAAAGCTATTTATGTCCAGCATCTCTTTGATTCTCAGCTATTATGAGATGGTAGAAGACTTCCTATTTTTTTTAATCTTCTTCTTTTCAGGGGAAGGGAATCCTAACTCATACTACCTCTAAATTGCAACAACTATTTATCCCTTGGAAGTAATCACATTATATCAGCTCACTTAATTACAGTGAAACTTGAAATGTTTGATTAAAATAATCTGTAACAGTTTTTGAGGACTTGTGTGTGATAGTACTGTGACTGTGTAGATAGGTTTGTTTTCACATTTTTGGAAAAAAACTAAGTAATGCTTGGCCACAGCTGTTTATTTAAAGTAGAAGATGTATCAACTGTTGTCCTTATTAGTGTTATAGTGTTAATGATCCATGTGAAACCCCTGTGAGGTCTGAAAAGACTTCCAAATGCTATAGAATCATAACTTTTAAGCAGCACCTGGGTTCTTGCATAAAGAGTAGAACTGTGAAGAGCAGAGTTCAATGCTTTAATTTTGGTATTTCCTTTTTTCCAACACTGGCCAGACTTTAAATCCCAGCCTGAGCCATCTCCAGTGCTGAGCCAGCTGACACAGCGGCAACAACAAATGCAGGTGGTTCCTGTTCCTCCTCCTGGGCTAGAGTCCTCCTCCTCCCAAGTAAAACTCCGAGAGCCATCACCAGTAGACACCTCTACAGCTGTTAGCAAAATACTACAGCTCCCCACTATCTCTATGGATAACCAGGCAGTGACTGTTCATCAAACCCAGCAGAAACAGATAAAACCACCAAAAAGGAGGATAACTCCAGCATCCAAGGTGGGTAACTGTCATTACTAAACTTAAAAACCACAAAAACTTGTGTCAGCAGTGGCGTAACCAGCAGGACCAGGGCAGTGACTTGTCTCTCTGTACTGGGCGCTGGTGAGGCTGCACCTCAAATCCTGTGTCCAGTTCTGGGTCCCTCATACAAGGAAGATATTGAGGGGCTGGAGCATGTCCAGAGAAGGGAACAGAGCTGAGGAGGGTCTGGAGCACAGGTCTGAGGGAGCTACAGGGGCTCAACCTGGAGAAAAGGAGGCTCAGGGGAAACTTGATCACTCTCTAGAAATGAGGGTGTAGCCAGGTGGAGATTGGTCTCTTCTCCCAGGTAACAAGTGACAAGACAAGAGGAAACAGCCTCAAGTTGCACTAGGGAAGGTTTAAATTGGATATTAGGAAAAATGTCATCACTGAGGGGGTTGTCAATCACTGGAGCAGGCTGCCCAGGTAAGTGAGAGAGCTACCATCCCTGGAACTGTTTGAAAGATGTGAAGAGACATGGTGCTTAGAGACATGGTTTGGTAGTGCTGGCTTTAGTACCTGGACTTGGTCTTAATGTTCTTGTCCAACCTTAATGATTCTGTGATTTGATTTGGTAAATGTTTTATATAAATTGCTAGGGAGAAGGAGAGCAAAGATCTTGGTATACTTCTTATCTATGAAGCAGGATGTACTAAGCTGGATAGTTATTAGGTCCAAAATACTGTGGTGATATCTTTTGCAAGCAGATAGCTGGTTGCTCTGTATGGAAAATGGCTGTTGCTGAGTGATTTTTAGATTCACTTAGTAGCCACAATATGAATATTGGTGGGGGGTGGGGAGGGGTGTACAAAGATGCTACTTTGTTATTGTGGAATAGTACAGTTTACTCATTCAGCTCCAGATTAGAGCAGAATCAGTGGATTAATTTCAAGTTGCAGATGCATGCAAAAGAATTATGGCTTCTTTTCTTCCTTTAAGATTCCTGCCTCTGCTGTGGAGATGCCTGGATCAGCAGACATGACAGGGTTAAATGTTCAGTTTGGAGCTCTTGAGTTTGGATCAGAGCCTACACTCCCAGAGTTTGGATCAACTTCAAGCAGTGAGAATACCAACCAGGCGACCAACAATAGCTTATATTCAAAATGTGTAAAGTATGTGTGAGTTGCCCTCCTGCATTCTCAGGTGTTCTTGTGGGGGTCAAGTTTGTGCCAAAAACATCATGACAGTTACAATGTTACAATGTAATGAAAGGAGAAAATATGATGACTTGTTTTTTGTGGACTATATCTTAAATGATAATTTTCTACTCTAATGATAATCAAAATCTGCCTGGATGGGTAGATGTGAAGCTGGAGATGGAGATGATATGAATATAAATAACCTTTTAGTAAGCCATCCTTTATAGAATTTTTTTTCTCATGTTAAATTGCCCTGATTTTCAAGTGTTTTTGGGATTTGTTCCTCACTACCCATGTTTTTCTCCATCTGACCCAGCAAAATTGACGCTTTTTACCATATATGTATGTTAGTTAGTAGATTAGCAGCAGGTTACAGATCTGATTCTCCTATGGGATGAAAAAATGAGAAAAGAGGATAGGCTTTCTGTAAGGCAGAAGCTCTTACTGAAATGCTACAACAGCCAATGATAAGTGCCAGTGGACCAGTAATCCAGTTTTAATTCCTTACTCATTGAAAAATCGGCACCAGTAAAATGCTTCTTGAAGTTAATTCAGAAATATTAATAGAAATTAACTTCCACATAACTTGTAGTTTTATACATAATATTTAAACTAAGCGGACAATAAAACATTCCTGCATGTTTTAAAGTATTTTTAGCTCTTTGCATAATTTATTTTCTTTTTACATTAGAATTCTATTGTAAAAAGAATCCTATTGTTATTCATTATATACCAGACTTTATCAATTCTGCTTGTTTAAAAAATAAAGATTATGATCATTAATTTATCCTTGGGAAAGGTGGAAATGACATGACTGAAAAGTGCTTTTGTGTAAATTCTTGTCTTGTTTGGGCTGGAATGAGGGAGGTGAATGGTGCTTAGTGCAGCTGATGTTTTGAAGCAGTGATTAGTGACAACCAAAGCAATATTATAATTTTTTTTTATATTCTTAGATTTTCTAATATAAATAGTGTGGATTATTTTGTGTGTTTAAGGTAGTTCTAGATAGCTATATAGAAGCTGATATTTTCATGAAAGTATTTGAAATACTTACCAAGATGATAAATAATTCTTTTTTTCCAGTGATCCTTTGAATACCTCTTTGCCAATATCCAATACAGTCCAGGACTCCACATACACAACCTCTGCCATCAGCTCTTCCAGTCTGACCTGCTCATCCCAGAGCACTAGCCCAGTAACAACCTCCTCCTATGAGCAGACCTCTGTGCATAGCAGGATAGCGTACCAAAGCTCCATGGCTCCGTCTGAACCAACCCCTGTTGCAGTTACGGTGAGTTCATTACAGAAACAGGACCTAGAAAAGGGGGAATACTCTTACCTATGTTAGGTTTGTATTCCCCTGATACATTAATGCTGTAACCAAGCCAAGTGGTATTTTTGATTTCCAAGCCCACCCTCTTACTTGTTTTTGCTTTTCTTGGTGTGTAGTCAATTTTGGTATTACTGTATTTGGGGTATAAGAGCATCTGATTTTGTAGGTGTTGACATCTTAAATTTTCTTTTGACCTTTTTTTTTAGTAACGCTTAAAATTCTACTTGAGTTTTCTTCCCTGAAGCTAAGGAACTGTCTCTGTATGTAAAAATTAGTTATGGTATTTTGCCATAACTAATAACTTGATGGTTTCTCTACAAATGTATTTTATTTACTAAATTTACATGGCATCTAGCAAATGGATCCAAATTTTTTCTTGGCCCCTCCAGTATTTCATTTCTGTTATATTTAAACACCAGTGGGAATTAGTTTCATGTGTTATTTTAATAAACATAAGCAGAGGTCTAATATAGGACGAAGAATCTCTTGGGAGATTCAAACACACCTGCTGTCTTTGTATATAGAATGTAGGTTTATTTTAAAACAACTGAGTTTATTGAATGTTTTAGGAACTTGTGAGAGTTTGTAAGTTTATTTACTTCTGGCCTTTGTTATGTGTTGGCTCAGTCACACTTGTCTTCTGCACTAGCTCGTATGTACTGGTGAGGATCAAGCATAGACTATCCACTTCTGTACTCCAGCGTTATCCAAAAAACAACTGGTGCTTCTCAAGTCTTATCTTTCAATGGAAAAAAATTGGCGTCTCTGTGTAACTTGGATAGTTAAAATTGTGAGTTACATTAGATCAAAAGCACAACCATTTCCTATATGTTAATGCAATTCCTTCTTTCATATTGGTGTGAACCTGAAGTTTATGTTATATACAGTACATGGGAAGGTTTGCTGCTGATGGGTGTATTCTGGGCAGTGTATGGGTTTCTCTATGTTGAGGACACCTTGCACTTGAGACAACTTTATGATGTAGTTTTTTTAAAGGCAGTAAAAATTTAATTTTCTGCCTTGTTGTTCAATTTAGTATGAATATAGAATTTTGCATGAAGCATGTTCAATGTGTGATTCAGTCTGAGCATTTAATATACTTCTAAGATGATTTGTTAATTCATTTCTTCTTTGTTTACAGAATGGGCACAGCGGTGTTAGGACACAGGCAACACTTGACAGTAAGTTTTCAAAGCTTGGTTGAGCACAGGACTTTCTGTTCGTTCCTTGCTGTGCACACAAGCGTATCAGTGACATTGGGTTTAAGGCTTTATATTGTTCTCCATGACTAATTTATGGCTGACCCATTTGACTTTATTTGTGCTTGCATAAAATGCTGCTTGTTTCTTGACTACAATTGAAATATAAAGGCAGGTCTATTAAATCTACAAACCTAAATTAGAATTAGAGAAGCTGCTTTGCTGTTGGCTTTCCTTTTGAATTTACCTGTCAGAAATCATTTAATATAAAATAAAAATGCAAAATTAGAAATAAATATGAAAATTTTTAGCCGTTCTTCCAGTTCTGAGTTGGGAAGCTGCAAATAGCATTTAGCTGTAGTGAAAGGAAGTCACGTTCTTTGAGTGCACCTCTCACTAGGTATAATTCTATCTCTGCCCTGTTAGAAGCCTGTGGGAATAAAGGTGAGAAACACATTCCCTCTTGAGAGTTTCTTACTTCCTTGCAAACAATACTTCAGTATTGACTGTGGTATAAGTGTTAGTTTCTTCATCTTGGCCTGTTTCTAATGTAGCATGGACCTGTACCAGGCCTGCAGCTCTCTACTTAGAGTTAAAATAATTAAGGTGTAGTGATCTTTGTGCTGCTCCATGAAGTTTTCAAGGCAGCAGTGTGAATTAAAATCTTTTGGAATTCCAACACCTCAATTTTAGGTCTAACCTCTTCTTAAACATCTCTTCAGGTAGGCCATTAGTGGACTGTGTTTTGTTAGTACCAAGTTGAATTTAAAGGAGCAGGAGTGTATACGCTCCAAGTATACAAAGACAGTTTTTCAACACAAGAACTTTTCTAGTGTTGTGTACAGAGTTAATAAACAGTTTATGAAATTCACTACAGAACCTGTCCTTTTTCTACAGAAAACAAAGAACTGAGTGTTCCTAATACTTTTGATTTCTGTAAAGGCATTACTAGTCTCTTTTCCTGTGCTAGTTCTCCTTTGAGAGCATTTCTGTTTTCTTCTTCCATTGAGTCTATTTTATGCATCCAAATGATTTTGAAGTTGTCTTAACTTTTATAAGTACTTTCTCCTTTCTGTATGTGCTATAATATTCTTAGTTGTTCCTCTCTTTTCTTTGCTGTTCTTTAATATCCAGATCTCGAGCTTCCTAAATCCTTAATTCAAAGTAGGACTGATGTGTTTTACTCCTGACCATCCTACTTGTCTCCTGGTTTTCTTTGTTTTGCACATTGCATTCAGTCATCTTGTAGGGGATCTTAAGATGGTGACTCTGTTCCTTGTGTTGAGGGAATCCAGCCCTTAATATATTGGGATTTTTAAATGTTATTTACTCCTTTTTTATATGAGTTTTACCAGGAATTATTAGATGATATAGTTACTGCCTTCATAACCATGTTTGTTACTTGGATTTCCTTCTCTTAGAGGCCATACTTATTACCAAGGCCAGGACCTTTTAATTCCTCTTTCTATTGCAACCCAACAACCTGACCTTGGTCATTTAGCTAGGAAATCAAATCCATAAAGTGAACAAACTCTAATAAAAAACTTCCAAGTGTGTATTTGATTTTTGTTTGATGACCAATCTAAAAGTGTCTTCACATACATTACAAGTTAGTGATGATCCACTGGGTAGTGCTCCCTGATGTGGTATGGGAATGTGGCCCAGCAGAAGGTAGGGCTCAACCCTTTTCTGAGTTTTATTGGTGAGTGACTGTCTCTAATTCTTTGTTATTTTTTGTAGGAGTAGAAATGAGTGAAACAGCTGAGAATCATGTTGGGCCATAGAATTTTTAGGCCTCTTATTACAGTATAGCAATCCTATAAACAAGGTTTTATCTGTGTAGCCTAAAAAGTGTAAGATAAAACCTAACACTTTTTATTATCTAAATAAAGCGAGTCAATATTTGACAGCTCCTTAGCCATAAAAAATACTTAATGCTGTGCTCAATTCTGGCCTTTCATTGTAGCTTTTTTCATTCTACTGCAGTACACTTTTGACAGAATATACCAAAGGGATAAGCTATCTACCCCTGTTACTCCAGCAATCTCAGTCTCCATCCCCAACAGTGCTGTGTAGGTCTGAGTGAAGAAGCAGAGCTGTAGGTGAAACTAGATTTCTACAGTGCCTTGAAAGGGCAGAAATTATTTGTGTTTGCTGAACCAAAAGCAAGGAATTTTAGAATGACTTGTGAGTATAAATTAGTAATCCAGATAGTGGCAGGTGAAGTGCAGAAGACAGTTGTTTACTACATGTGTAGCAGTGATAATTGTAAATTTATTGTAAGTAGAGAGTTTAAAGGGGAAAAAAATGGTAGTTCATTTGTGTTTGAATTTTCCTTCATAGCCAAATTGCTCAATATGGTTACCAGTTCTTAATGGTCAGATTTTTGCAGACCAAGGGATGAATGCTACTGTGTTCCTGCCATCTGGGCTGGGATGTCAAGTATGCTAGAATTTTAATTTGAATGCCTCTTTTTAACTTGTTGCAGCTATTTCATCAGTTGCAGCACCTAAGACAGAGCCTTCTCCCTCGCTACCTTCAGCTGGTTCTCTGCCCAGTGTGGTGTCTACCACGGCCTCACTTCTGCCTTCAGCATCACAGCACGTGGCAGCATTGCCCAGCTTGCCTCAGTCCAGCGATCTGGCCAGCAGCTCACTCTCCCAGCTGAGCAGGTACAGTAGAGTTGTGGTAAACTGAGGGGGTCTGTTTTTAGGATAGGACAGGTGTAAGGGTGGTTCCATATGGGGCTGGCAAGCATCAGGGGTCCCTTTTCTTATGTGAACCAGAATTAGGAGAGAGATTCAGAGGAGAACAGAAGGCAGCCCTGGGCTCCCTTCTAATGGCAGAGCAGCTGCTGCCCTCACGCTTTCATGATACATATGCAACTTTGTGTTTCAAGAGGTTTGCTTCAGTCATGCTAGCTAAATCAGCTAAATTGATTCCCCCAGTTTACTTTTCCTACTTTGTGCCTGCTGTTTTTGATCAGTGTTATATATTTGAAACTATTCTTTAACAGTTTACTACGTGGCCAATTTGAAATAACGTAGTCTTATTTGTATTTCTTAAAATTAAAACCTAGAAATAATTTCACAGGGAAACTGTGTGTATTTTCTTTTTCTAAGATATTTCCTTAAGATATTTCAAAATATCGGTTTGATGTTCCTGGAAGTGCATCTAGCACAATTCAGCTGATTTGCACTGTATCTCTGTTTTTCTGAATGCCTGTTACATCCTCAGTCATGTTGATGCCTTAGGATTTTAGCTTTTATATTTTCCATTTATTTGTAATCCTGCAGTTCTTTAGTGTATAACTCTAAACTCCATATAGAGTATTAACTAGTGTCTTCACATTTTGGTTAGTCAAAACAATTCCTCTCTAGGTCTGGGATTCAAGGATATCTTACTGTCTCAGGCCCTGGAAAGTATAAAGAAAAATGAGGTGGTGGGGAGTAAACATGGGGTAAATTACTTCATTACCTGAAGCTGTAATTGAAAGATTAACTGCCAATATGCAAATGGCCCAAACTTACAAAAGTGTGAGAACTCATGACTGGTCATCCATGTCTGTGTGTAGCCCCTGCGGAGGCTTCATCTGCTCTTAATGTACCTGAAGGCCCTTCAATAAATATAATCACTTTTTATTCTCTTAATTTTGTCTGACCTCTGGTTTTAAAGAAGCCCAGAAAAGACATCAGGGTGGCAATCCTTAAGCTGTATTGATTGAGTTACATTTTTGATACTTACTTTGTACTATATTTGTTAGTACAAGAAACTGATTTGGGATATCAGGGAGTTTTTTTTTTCCTGTTTCACAGCTAGGACATAGTGTATTTTTTTAACGCTCTAGTATTTTTTTGTTGGACAAAATAGTAAATATGTCAAACAAGAGCAATTCCCTTTACATTGGTCACATTTCCCCACAATGATTTGTTGACAAGCTGTATAAACGGATGGAAATCAGGTGGGGGTCAATGCTGTTGGACAGATACAAAGTTTCAGCCATCCTGAGGATGCCTGAAATCCAAAATGTGTCTGACTTGGTAGAGCTGCTGGCTGTCGTCTGTGTCTGCCATAAGTCAGATGGTGAAAAAGAGCTGGGAAGAGTGAGTGAGGGAGTGGTGTAAAACTCTTACTTTTCCCTTGCTGAAGTGATGTTGTTCCAATTCCTGCAGAAGGGGGACAGTTTTGAAAGTTAATCTATGAAACTGTGAAAGCTTATGCTGGGCCTGTACCTTGAAGAGCTACCAGAAGTGTTTGCCCTTAAATTAGGTCATGTAATGAAGCTGTCAACTTTGGTATGAAAACTGTGTTTTCTTGTGGCTATTTCCATAGCACTAAACTAATTTTGTTGCTAGGATCTCTTCGTATTTAGTAATGAGGGTTTTTTTTGAGCACTAATCTATACACGTTTTATATCTTCATTTGGTTACCTTTGTCTGTATTGGTTCAGTTTATTGCATACTATATACAGTAGGTTTGCATTTTTATATAAGGTATAACTTGTCAGTTTAAATGTTCAGATGCCAGTTTCAGTCACCATTCAGGGAAACATTTGAAGATCTCTGGTTGAATTATGGGGCAAGTACCCTGCAGTTCTAATTGGTTGAGTTAATGTTAAGCAATTCAAAATGTGAGAAACAACACAGTGAGTCAAACCAAAGCACTGCCTCACTTTAAACCTGTCCCCCATGGTAAGCAGCAGCAGAGAAAGAATGAGAAACCAGGCTTGTGCTTGTGTGAACCTTGTTTTGATTTTGGACTTCATGTGTCATGGAGTCATAGCTATTTGATTCCTGAAGCAACTATAGTTTTTCTAAAGATACTGTAAATTGGAAAATACAAATGAATGGTATTTTAGGTGTTTCTTGTTAATAATAATAATAATGAGTCTGTACTTGATTTTTTCACTAGAAGGTAGTAGGGTACTAATTAAAGGAAAAAGTGCCTGTAGAGGTGCCTGTATTCATACAGACACATATACATTTCTCTCTGTGTGTGTATATGTATACACACACTCTTACATGTAATTTTTTCTTTAACTACTCTGTTACTGTAGGTGTACACACACCTAGAATTCTAATTCTTTAATTAATGGCCTGCTGCATATTTGTATTTGTTAAAAGTGAAAATTAAAGAATTTTATAAATTCTTTACAATTTCCTTCCAGCTCCCTTTCCAATCATCAGACCAGCCTCTCTCCTGCCTCAGTGTTGTCTTCAGGCACGTCACATGTGGTAAGTCCTGTTAGTATTGAAACAGGTGCTTGGCAAATAGTCAGTTTATTTCGTAAAGTTGGATGTGTCTCAGAACCCCAAGACCCATAAGTATAGCCTTACTTCAGGGAAGAAGAATTGTCAGCCCTCTAGTGGGGGAAAAGGGATTACCACTTGTATTTGTACTAGATCAGGAATTATTATGACAGAGCCTTGCCAGTCGCACAGCTGAGGGAAATTGTCGTGCCAGCTAAGGGGGATGAAATAAAAAAAATTGCTTCTAACTAGTTTATTACAAAACAAAACAAAAACAAACTTCAAAGTGGCAATCTGAAATGTGGACTATTAGCAGTCTGCCCTGGAGAGGTTTGCTGACAAAATGCAGGTGACAGAATGATACATGTTACGTTTAAGTTACTGTATTATAGTTTTGTGATGGTATGGCAATTTGAGTTTAGCTCTCATACAATAATTTTCTTTAAATCACTAAAGCATCATAAGCATGCAACTTAGTTGCTTGCTTGGTACATAGGTAATGCATATCTTTTGCATGTGCTGCTGTTACTTTAGAAGTTTTTGTTGTTGTTTTTTTTTTTTTATTTTTCCCTTTTTCCCAGCATCTTCCACTGTGGTTTATTTGCTCTGTGATCCTCATTCTTTTTGTCTCCTTTTCTAGCACACTAGTATTGAGAACACAACTTCGCTCCAGCCCTCAACAACCTTTTCAACTGCTTCAACCTCAGCCACTAGCACCACCTCCTCGGTTGTCAGCATGGCAAGCAGTATGAACACTACAAACAGCCTTGGCCTGAGTGTTACCAGTGTGTCTATACCAGCTGCTACCACACGGGCAGCTCCCTTAGTGTCTTCAGGTTGGCAATATTGACAGATCACGTGGATAGACAGAGGATTTCAGTCAGCAGGGCTGTCAGTTGAGCATCTCACCTGCCATAACAACGCTAAGAAGTCCACATTGTTCACTGACATTTCCAGCATGCTGTATTTGCTGGCTTCTGAAATAAAGTTGCCTGGTTTTATGTATTTGAAATATTTGTTAGGGTGTTATGTGGCATTTATATAGCACATTCCATTCCCAAAGAGCTTTATAAATACACACCAGAGCAGTTCTGACTTAGGAAGTCTTGGGCTAGAAAATTCACCCAGTTTGTATTCCAAGCTGTGATCAGCTCCTGACTATGAGTTCACATAAGCTTTAGTTTCAGGCTGTTCTGTGACTTGAATTCATTTGGCAGTATCAAAATATACTGCAGTGGCCTCATTATAATGTGTCACATCCCTACTACCACTTCCACAGAAAGGAAAGAAATGTCTGGGTCATTGCACAGCAAAATAGCACTTTAGAAGGAGGGTCCATGGAGAAGGAGGCCTGGAAGGCTTCTTGCACTGAAGTGGAAGTGATGCTAAATTCTCTTTCTTCTCTGATGATCCTGAACTGCTAAAAGGAAATCTTATAGAGAGAAGTGAGTGATGTATTACTAAGGATCAAGCTTAGTTACAGAGGTATTTTTCATTTCTATAGCTCGTAAATGAAGTGTCTTATGACTGGCCAAAGTGCATTGTTCTTTTACTGTTCTGCTTCCTAGCACTGCTTCATGAAGGCAACTGAAACCATTTCAGTCTTCTCTTTGCTATTCCTAGCTGTAGTAAGTCACCCACAGAAAGCATGCTGGCAACATTTAGTGCTTTCCAGTCTGTTGCTGGTGATAAAGGGAATGCATTTACAGAGCAGGAAATGAAAGAAGAGAATTTGCTCTCTCAGATTGAGAACAATTTCTAAATTTGCCTTCAGTAGAGAAGCTCTGTAATCTTGTAATCCTTGTATTCTTGTAATTCTTGTAATCCTCTTGGACAAACTAAATGACAAATTCAGGCTATTCTATGATAGGACTGTTTTCAGGCTAAAGTAGCCTGTACTTTCCTTCCCTTGAGGCATGGTTAAACTCTTCAGGCTATTTTGAGCATATTCATCAAACAGCACAAAATCTCCTCTTTATAATCTAAGATGGTGCAGCTGCCACAACTTGTGAGCTGTCTTGTCTCAATGCTGAAGCCTTTTCTTTTCTAAAGGCTTGTTAAAGTGTCTGTATTTTGATTCTACAGGCAAAGCACCCCCAAACCTGCCCCAAGGTGTACCACCCTTGTTGCATAACCAGTATATTGTGGGACCTGGAGGACTTCTGCCTGCCTACCCAGTAAGCAGTTTCATTGTTTCTCTTTGATTTCTTAGCCCTTGGCGCAAGTGGGCCCTCCAGACCTGCTACTGTCTATGCCAAGTCATTTCTGGTGGCACATGTTACTCCTGGAATTCTTGTTTCAAATGCTAAAGAACATCTGAAATATGTTCAGTAGAGGCTTACTGTTGATTGTAAACTGCAGAGCTTTTGCTACAGACCTGATCTGGCTGCTGTTGAAGCTAAACATGGGTGTGGCTGTGGTTTTCAGTGTTAACAGGTTTTAGGCCCTTTGAATAAATTAAGGCTTCTTTAGGTTTGTGTTACTGAAATGGATTTGCCATAGGAGTGGCTGAAATGTGCAATGGACACATGTGCCTGTCTGTCATGATTTGAAAGACTGCACATAGCTTTTTGATGTCTGACCAGCATCAACGTATTTTTCGTTATCTGCTTTTTGAATCCAAACCTTTATATCAGTAACTTTTCTGTATCAAACTGAATGTGAGGAGATACCCAGGAGGTTGTGTTGTGGTCAAGTCATCAACTCTTTAATCTTAATGCTCTTTGAAGTAATGATTACAGCAAAGAGGGCTGTTGTTCTTACTCCCAAATCTGAATGCAAGGTAGATTTTTCATAAGTTCAGGAATGATGTGTCTGTGAAAACTGTATTGAAGATGGGACAGTCAAACTCTCCTCAGAGGACATTGTCACCAGGAAACAACATCAGAGTGACAAGCCTTTTAAACTTCAGTTCTACTCTCCTTGAAATGCTGCAGTGCCCCCTTGATAGCACAATGCAACATACGGCTGTAGACCTTTAACACAGACTGGGCTTAAGTCAAACTCAGCTCAAAGCCCCAAACTGATCAGCATCAGAAAAAAAGTGTTATAATGATGTTGTATTTTTATCTGTCTTTAAGCAGATTTATGGTTATGATGATCTCCAGATGCTTCAATCCAGACTGCCAATGGTAAGTACATGACTTACTTAATTTTAAAGAAGTTGTCTTCACTGTTGATCATTTGTGCCACATAAATTGATTAATTGAATGGTGGTTAAGAGATTTTCCTTGTGTTCTGTATTCTTTTTTTTGAAATTTATACAAGGATTGTGTAAATTGATACAGAGCAACTGTTGCATCATGCATTTGTCCAGCTGCAAAATCTCTAAATAGACGCAAGTGTGCTCTGTGCTCCTGAGTGGAGAAATGTCTAATTTTTGTAGCAGCATTATGACATTTTGTCTAATCTAGTTGAAGTCCTAAGTGTTTGTTTTACTAAGAGGTCAGGTTGAACATCAAGTACACAGGTTGGTAGCCAGTAGGTGTAGCTGAGATTTTGGATGTGGTCATAGGTATAGATCTTTGCATATGCATCATGGCAACAAATGCAGGTTAGCTGCAGGAGGGAGAGTGTACAAAGTTTTTTTCCTTATCTGGATCTAGAATATGAATGGCATATGAGACAGGCTGATAGATTGAAAAAGGGCCTCAGTCTAGATTGCAAAATGAAAAAGAATTTTCCTATCAGAAATGTAGGGTAAGGAACTTGGAGAGAAAGTTTGGTAGTAGGTAGCTGAGAACAGTTACATACTAGAGTGATGCGGTATATCTGTAGAGGCAGAAATGGAGCAGTGAGGAGTGATCTGAGAAGACTGGATGAATGCCATAATGTAAGGCCCAAATAAGTACCAGGTATTCCATGTAGAGCTTGGAGCAGCCAGAATCAGATAGTTTAAAGGTGAGTACCAGGGATGACTCAAACAAAGCCCTGTCATACCGCAGACCCTGAATTTAAAAAACTCCAAAGATGAGCATGTGAATAAAGACTTTTACCAGAGAAAGTTGTGGTACTTGAAGAACAGTCAACTGAAATGCATGGGATTATCATTGTGGCAACAAGATGCAAAATATTTGAAGTAGCAGGACCAGGAGACACGTATTATAATGTGTTAACAGTATATAGATGCCTGGTGACCACCAAGGTGCTCTATCACTCCCCACCTCATTTAGTCCAGGGAGAAAATACATCCTGAAAGGCATGTGGGGTGAGATAAGTTCAGGAAGAAATTACTTGCTGGTTGCAGTAATGGGCAAAAGAGGCTTGACTTGGGAAAATTAGTTTAACATGTTAGCAGTCAAATCAGGGCAGTTAGCAAGTAGATAATGAAATAAAACCAAATGTACAGAACATCTTCCCTTCACCTCTCATATTTTCGTGGACTTAGTTTCACTCATGATTTTCTCTACCTTCATCTCCCAGGTGGGATAGGAGAATGGGGAATGGGACTGGCTTCTGTGCGATCACACTTGTGCACCTTCCTCCTCACACTCTTCCCTATTCCCATTTTGGTTCCGCAGTTCTCCAAAACCTCAACACAAGTCCTAAAAACTTTTAGGTTGAAAGAGGCAATCTACTTGCAAGCAGCTCTGACATGGGAAGAGAAACCTTCTCCTAGACCACGTTGCACAAAGCCCCATTCAGTCTGGCTTTGAACTCTTCCAGAGATGTGGTAATCTAGCCAGCTCTAGGACTTGTTCATAATCCTCATAGTAAAGGATTTCTCCCTAATGCCTGATACAAAAATACTCTCTTTTAGTTTAGAGACATCCTCTATAGACCACTGCTTGTCACTGCAAATGCTGTTCAAAATTCAGTTTCCTTCTTTTTTGTAAGGTCCATTGAAGTGTTAAAAGGCTACAGTAAGGACTGCCTGTACCCTTCTCCAGTCTAACACCTGTCATATATCTTCATAGCAGAAGTGCTCTGATGCTCTGTTAGTGTTTGTGGCCCTCTAGTGGAACTTCTCCAGTAAGTCCGTGCCTTCCTTGTCGTGAGGCTTTCAGATACAATAATCGAGAAGGGAGTTGCAAACTACTGAGGAAAGGAAGGCTAAGACATAAGACTGATGATAGTATCTAACACATAGTGATGTTTCTCCAAAGATATTGATGCAAGATGCTGTTGGGCAGGTGCCAGCGAGCAGAGATGGGTATGTTTAGAGTCAAACATGGAGCACAGCTTTGAGTGGTGTTGGGCGGAGATGGCTTTCCCCTGGCGCAAAGAGTGCTTGCAGTGCTCGAGAGAGGAGAGGCAGTGGCAAGTGTTTTGTTATAAGTCTTTATTTGGACTGGCATAAATAAGTGAAGAGGTAGAAAAAATAAATACGTGAATAAATAGAGAAATGAAATAAATAAGTCAATAAATAAGTGGAGAAGGTCTTTTGTCCATATCAGTATGAGCAGCGGAATCGCTGGAGACGCAGCGGTTGAAGGCTGCGGGTGCCGTGCGGTTGTTGCGGGCCTGTGTGCGGTCCCAGGTGAGAGGAGGCGTGGGGTTGGAGGTGGGTTTGGGGCGTCGGTGTGGCTGGGCGGGTGGGCGTTGGCGCTAGCGGCGCATGGCGCGTGTGAGGTTGTGGAGGTGCAGTAGAGAGGCACGAGCTTCGAGGCGGACGTGGTCCCAGGCGCAGGCGCTGTGGTTGTGGGCGTGCAGGAAGAGGTGGATGTCCCTGAAGTACTTGTTGATGGCGAGCAGCGGGTTGCGTGGTCCTTTGAAGGGCGTGGCGTTGTCGGGGAGGCATTGCTCCAGGTGGTGGATGTGGTGCTGCAGCTTGTTGAGGAGGTGGTTGCGAGCCTGGCCGGGCCAGTGCTGGCGGGTGCTGTTGGAGCTGAGGGTGTGGAAGAGGTGCTGCAGGATGCGCAGGGCGGTGGCGGCGGCTTGGTGGGGCTGCAGGTTGTGGTGGATCAGGCTGGCGGGGAAGAAGGGCGGCTCTGGCAGGTGGCAGGGCTGCGTGTGGCCGACAGCCATGTCCTGGAGGAGGCGGAGAGCGTCGCCGGGGAAGGTGTCCTCGTGTGTCCAGAGGTGTTGGCAGGCCAGGGTGCCGGCCAGAGCGGTGAGGAGGAGCAGGAGGGCCGGGGCGGCGTGCGGCAGGCGTGGCTGTGTGGCTGTGGGCGCAAGCATGGTGAGTCTCTGTGGGTGCTGTTGGGTGCTGTTGGGCAGGAGGAGCCTGGTGAGGCTGGCTGGTGTTGCTGGTGGCTGTGCTTGGGGTGGCTCCGGGTGCGCGGCTTTGTATGCGAGGCAGCTTTCCCTTCATCGCTTTCCGATTGTCCGCAGTTTCTGCCTGTACTTTCCAGTCTGTACTGGTGGCTGTGTAGGTTTTGGGGAAGTGTTTGGTCGGGGTGTCCGTGGTTGGGGATTGTGGTGGCAGCGGCGTGCCGGCCTTGCGAAAGCTGTGTCTCGGAGGCGTCATTGTCAGGTGTGGCGGAGTGGGCTCTTGGCTGTTGCCCTTCACCTGCCGGGCCAGCTGCGCGGTCCGTGCTGTGCTGCTGAGTCTCTCTTTGTGGCCAAGCATGCTTTCCACCCGCAAAGCCCTGCTGGTGGCTGTGGTGACTTTTCCTTTCACTTGGTGGCTTGCCTTTATTTTCATCTTAGCCGCTGTTTTCCTTTTGTGGTTGCAAGGCATGTGCGGTGATGTCAGTGGGCGGGGGCTGGCGTTTCCCCTGCTGGGGTCAATGCCCAGAGGCAGTGGCAGTGTTCAAGGGGCTGTGTGTGCACGTGGGCCTTGGAGGCCTGAGTGTGTCCTTGCACAGAGGCAGGGGCTCCAGCTGCTGTGTTTGGGAGGAGCCATCAACGAGGTAGGCAAGGAAGGCTCAGTGAGGAAGGCGGCGCAAGGGAGGGGCTTTGCTCTTCCTGTCGTGCTTGCTCCGCTGGCTGTGGCCCTGGAGCAAGGGTCCGGTTTGGAGATGTGTGGCCCAGTTGATGAGGCAGCCGCAGGGCCAAAGAGGACTGTCCCCCGTGAAAGCAATGGGGTTGTGTTTTGGGATTGCCAGAGCCCTCGCCTGCAAGAGCGTGTCCTGTTCAGGGCTCGTTGGTCCGTGCGAGGTGTGGCGTCCTTGGAGGGGATGGCTCTGAAGAGGCACGGGGGTCTAGAGGACATCACGTGGGAGCAAGAGGGCAGGGGCTGGGCTTCTGTGGCTGGAGTAGCGAAGGTTTGCCAGCAGTTTCAGATGCCTTTCCAAAAGCGCAGAAAAGCTGGGGATCGCTGAGGAGGAATGTGGGCTGTGCAGAGATGTGCAAGGGGACGATTGCCATGGCCTCGTGGAGAAATGGTTGGATGGTTGCTAGGAGCACAGCATGGGCTTTGAAGGTTGGAGACTTTTGGGGCAAAGAGGCTGTGGAGGGGAGCGGATGTTTGTAGCCTTGTGCGTCAGCGATCTCCAGGCATGCCGCTGAAGTCGCGCGTGGCAGGTGCTGGGAGCCCCGCCTGAAGAATGGAGATCCCCAGGCCACTGTAGGGCAGGGTCAACTTTGAGACCATGTTAGCAACTTGAACTTAGTGTCTGAGTGCATGGCACGTGAAGAGGTTAATGCCTGAGTCGTGAGGGAACTTTCAGATGGAGTTGCTAGGCCGCAGTGCATCGTTTTTGAAAGCTGGTGTCTGTCAGTCCAAATGCCCAAGAAGGGGTAGAAGGGAAGTATAAGCCCCGTTTTTAGAAAGGGAAAAGGAGAAGAGTGTGGGAAGTACGGAGCATTCAGGCTGAGCTGTGTGTGAGGCAAGAAGATGAGGCTGCTTCTCCGGGAGACTATGTTAAGGCCAATGGAAAAGCAAGAGGTGATTGGGAACAGGGAGCATGGCATTCCAAAGTGCAAAATCACCATTCCTGGCAGTTTTGGTGCTGTTCTATGCTTAGGGCTCCACAGCAGTGGTGGAGAGGGGCAAGGAAAGGGACCTGGTGTGCCTGGCTTTGTGCAAAGTGCTTGACGGTGTCCCGCATGACGTCGTTGTCTGTGAGTCAGAGGGCCATGGATTGGATGGATGGAGCAAGGTGTGGATAAAGCAGATGAGGTGCAGCGGTGCTCTTGAGCAGCCTTTGGGTGTTTTTCTTTTTGTGCTTCCATGGTGTTGGCCAAAGGCTGGCAGTGCTTTTGCACAGGGGCTGCTGCTTGGGCAGGCGGCGTTGAGAAGAGGGGTCGGGGGCTGTTTGCAGCAGGGCTTGGAGTAGGCGTTGGGCGGAGATGGCTTTCCCCTGGCGCAAAGAGTGCTTGCAGTGCTCGAGAGAGGAGAGGCAGTGGCAAGTGTTTTGTCATAAGTCTTTATTTGGACTGGCATAAATAAGTGAAGAGGTAGAAAAATAAATACGTGAATAAATAGAGAAATGAAATAAATAAGTCAATAAATAAGTGGAGAAGGTCTTTTGTCCATATCAGTATGAGCAGCGGAATCGCTGGAGACGCAGCGGTTGAAGGCTGCGGGTGCCGTGCGGTTGTTGCGGGCCTGTGTGCGGTCCCAGGTGAGAGGAGGCGTGGGGTTGGAGGTGGGTTTGGGGCGTCGGTGTGGCTGGGCGGGTGGGCGTTGGCGCTAGCGGCGCATGGCGCGTGTGACGTTGTGGAGGTGCAGTAGAGAGGCACGAGCTTCGAGGCGGACGTGGTCCCAGGCGCAGGCGCTGTGGTTGTGGGCGTGCAGGAAGAGGTGGATGTCCCTGAAGTACTTGTTGATGGCGAGCAGCGGGTTGCGTGGTCCTTTGAAGGGCGTGGCGTTGTCGGGGAGGCATTGCTCCAGGTGGTGGATGTGGTGCTGCAGCTTGTTGAGGAGGTGGTTGCGAGCCTGGCCGGGCCAGTGCTGGCGGGTGCTGTTGGAGCTGAGGGTGTGGAAGAGGTGCTGCAGGATGCGCAGGGCGGTGGCGGCGGCTTGGTGGGGCTGCAGGTTGTGGTGGATCAGGCTGGCGGGGAAGAAGGGCGGCTCTGGCAGGTGGCAGGGCTGCGTGTGGCCGACAGCCATGTCCTGGAGGAGGCGGAGAGCGTCGCCGGGGAAGGTGTCCTCGTGTGTCCAGAGGTGTTGGCAGGCCAGGGTGCCGGCCAGAGCGGTGAGGAGGAGCAGGAGGGCCGGGGCGGCGTGCGGCAGGCGTGGCTGTGTGGCTGTGGGCGCAAGCATGGTGAGTCTCTGTGGGTGCTGTTGGGTGCTGTTGGGCAGGAGGAGCCTGGTGAGGCTGGCTGGTGTTGCTGGTGGCTGTGCTTGGGGTGGCTCCGGGTGCGCGGCTTTGTATGCGAGGCAGCTTTCCCTTCATCGCTTTCCGATTGTCCGCAGTTTCTGCCTGTACTTTCCAGTCTGTACTGGTGGCTGTGTAGGTTTTGGGGAAGTGTTTGGTCGGGGTGTCCGTGGTTGGGGATTGTGGTGGCAGCGGCGTGCCGGCCTTGCGAAAGCTGTGTCTCGGAGGCGTCGTTGTCAGGTGTGGCGGAGTGGGCTCTTGGCTGTTGCCCTTCACCTGCCGGGCCAGCTGCGCAGTCCGTGCTGTGCTGCTGAGTCTCTCTTTGTGGCCAAGCATGCTTTCCACCCGCAAAGCCCTGCTGGTGGCTGTGGTGACTTTTCCTTTCACTTGGTGGCTTGCCTTTATTTTCATCTTAGCCGCTGTTTTCCTTTTGTGGTTGCAAGGCATGTGCGGTGATGTCAGTGGGCGGGGGCTGGCGTTTCCCCTGCTGGGGTCAATGCCCAGAGGCAGTGGCAGTGTTCAAGGGGCTGTGTGTGCACGTGGGCCTTGGAGGCCTGAGTGTGTCCTTGCACAGAGGCAGGGGCTCCAGCTGCTGTGTTTGGGAGGAGCCATCAACGAGGTAGGCAAGGAAGGCTCAGTGAGGAAGGCGGCGCAAGGGAGGGGCTTTGCTCTTCCTGTCGTGCTTGCTCCGCTGGCTGTGGCCCTGGAGCAAGGGTCCGGTTTGGAGATGTGTGGCCCAGTTGATGAGGCAGCCGCAGGGCCAAAGAGGACTGTCCCCCGTGAAAGCAATGGGGTTGTGTTTTGGGATTGCCAGAGCCCTCGCCTGCAAGAGCGTGTCCTGTTCAGGGCTCGTTGGTCCGTGCGAGGTGTGGCGTCCTTGGAGGGGATGGCTCTGAAGAGGCACGGGGGTCTAGAGGACATCACGTGGGAGCAAGAGGGCAGGGGCTGGGCTTCTGTGGCTGGAGTAGCGAAGGTTTGCCAGCAGTTTCAGATGCCTTTCCAAAAGCGCAGAAAAGCTGGGGATCGCTGAGGAGGAATGTGGGCTGTGCAGAGATGTGCAAGGGGACGATTGCCATGGCCTCGTGGAGAAATGGTTGGATGGTTGCTAGGAGCACAGCATGGGCTTTGAAGGTTGGAGACTTTTGGGGCAAAGAGGCTGTGGAGGGGAGCGGATGTTTGTAGCCTTGTGCGTCAGCGATCTCCAGGCATGCCGCTGAAGTCGCGCGTGGCAGGTGCTGGGAGCCCCGCCTGAAGAATGGAGATCCCCAGGCCACTGTAGGGCAGGGTCAACTTTGAGACCATGTTAGCAACTTGAACTTAGTGTCTGAGTGCATGGCACGTGAAGAGGTTAATGCCTGAGTCGTGAGGGAACTTTCAGATGGAGTTGCTAGGCCGCAGTGCATCGTTTTTGAAAGCTGGTGTCTGTCAGTCCAAATGCCCAAGAAGGGGTAGAAGGGAAGTATAAGCCCCGTTTTTAGAAAGGGAAAAGGAGAAGAGTGTGGGAAGTACGGAGCATTCAGGCTGAGCTGTGTGTGAGGCAAGAAGATGAGGCTGCTTCTCCGGGAGACTATGTTAAGGCCAATGGAAAAGCAAGAGGTGATTGGGAACAGGGAGCATGGCATTCCAAAGTGCAAAATCACCATTCCTGGCAGTTTTGGTGCTGTTCTATGCTTAGGGCTCCACAGCAGTGGTGGAGAGGGGCAAGGAAAGGGACCTGGTGTGCCTGGCTTTGTGCAAAGTGCTTGACGGTGTCCCGCATGACGTCGTTGTCTGTGAGTCAGAGGGCGATGGATTGGATGGATGGCGCAAGGTGTGGATAAAGCAGATGAGGTGCAGCGGTGCTCTTGAGCAGCCTTTGGGTGTTTTTCTTTTTGTGCTTCCATGGTGTTGGCCAAAGGCTGGCAGTGCTTTTGCACAGGGGCTGCTGCTTGGGCAGGCGGCGTTGAGAAGAGGGGTCGGGGGCTGTTTGCAGCAGGGCTTGGAGTAGGCGTTGGGCGGAGATGGCTTTCCCCTGGCGCAAAGAGTGCTTGCAGTGCTCGAGAGAGGAGAGGCAGTGGCAAGTGTTTTGTCATAAGTCTTTATTTGGACTGGCATAAATAAGTGAAGAGGTAGAAAAAATAAATACGTGAATAAATAGAGAAATGAAATAAATAAGTCAATAAATAAGTGGAGAAGGTCTTTTGTCCATATCAGTATGAGCAGCGGAATCGCTGGAGACGCAGCGGTTGAAGGCTGCGGGTGCCGTGCGGTTGTTGCGGGCCTGTGTGCGGTCCCAGGTGAGAGGAGGCGTGGGGTTGGAGGTGGGTTTGGGGCGTCGGTGTGGCTGGGCGGGTGGGCGTTGGCGCTAGCGGCGCATGGCGCGTGTGAGGTTGTGGAGGTGCAGTAGAGAGGCACGAGCTTCGAGGCGGACGTGGTCCCAGGCGCAGGCGCTGTGGTTGTGGGCGTGCAGGAAGAGGTGGATGTCCCTGAAGTACTTGTTGATGGCGAGCAGCGGGTTGCGTGGTCCTTTGAAGGGCGTGGCGTTGTCGGGGAGGCATTGCTCCAGGTGGTGGATGTGGTGCTGCAGCTTGTTGAGGAGGTGGTTGCGAGCCTGGCCGGGCCAGTGCTGGCGGGTGCTGTTGGAGCTGAGGGTGTGGAAGAGGTGCTGCAGGATGCGCAGGGCGGTGGCGGCGGCTTGGTGGGGCTGCAGGTTGTGGTGGATCAGGCTGGCGGGGAAGAAGGGCGGCTCTGGCAGGTGGCAGGGCTGCGTGTGGCCGACAGCCATGTCCTGGAGGAGGCGGAGAGCGTCGCCGGGGAAGGTGTCCTCGTGTGTCCAGAGGTGTTGGCAGGCCAGGGTGCCGGCCAGAGCGGTGAGGAGGAGCAGGAGGGCCGGGGCGGCGTGCGGCAGGCGTGGCTGTGTGGCTGTGGGCGCAAGCATGGTGAGTCTCTGTGGGTGCTGTTGGGTGCTGTTGGGCAGGAGGAGCCTGGTGAGGCTGGCTGGTGCTGCTGGTGGCTGTGCTTGGGGTGGCTCCGGGTGCGCGGCTTTGTATGCGAGGCCGCTTTCCCTTCATCGCTTTCCGATTGTCCGCAGTTTCTGCCTGTACTTTCCAGTCTGTACTGGTGGCTGTGTAGGTTTTGGGGAAGTGTTTGGTCGGGGTGTCCGTGGTCGGGGATTGTGGTGGCAGCGGCGTGCCGGCCTTGCGAAAGCTGTGTCTCGGAGGCGTCGTTGTCAGGTGTGGCGGAGTGGGCTCTTGGCTGTTGCCCTTCACCTGCCGGGCCAGCTGCGCGGTCCGTGCTGTGCTGCTGAGTCTCTCTTTGTGGCCAAGCATGCTTTCCACCCGCAAAGCCCTGCTGGTGGCTGTGGTGACTTTTCCTTTCACTTGGTGGCTTGCCTTTATTTTCATCTTAGCCGCTGTTTTCCTTTTGTGGTTGCAAGGCATGTGCGGTGATGTCAGTGGGCGGGGGCTGGCGTTTCCCCTGCTGGGGTCAATGCCCAGAGGCAGTGGCAGTGTTCAAGGGGCTGTGTGTGCACGTGGGCCTTGGAGGCCTGAGTGTGTCCTTGCACAGAGGCAGGGGCTCCAGCTGCTGTGTTTGGGAGGAGCCATCAACGAGGCAGGTGAGGAAGGCGGCGCAAGGGAGGGGCTTTGCTCTTCCTGTCGTGCTTGCTCCGCTGGCTGTGGCCCTGGAGCAAGGGTCCGGTTTGGAGATGCGTGGCCCAGTGGATGAGGCAGCCGCAGGGCCAAAGAGGACTGTCCCCCGTGAAAGCAATGGGGTTGTGTTTTGGGATTGCCAGAGCCCTCGCCTGCAAGAGCGTGTCCTGTTCAGGGCTCGTTGGTCCGTGCGAGGTGTGGCGTCCTTGGAGGGGATGGCTCTGAAGAGGCACGGGGGTCTAGAGGACATCACGTGGGAGCAAGAGGGCAGGGGCTGGGCTTCTGTGGCTGGAGTAGCGAAGGTTTGCCAGCAGTTTCAGATGCCTTTCCAAAAGCGCAGAAAAGCTGGGGATCGCTGAGGAGGAATGTGGGCTGTGCAGAGATGTGCAAGGGGACGATTGCCATGGCCTCGTGGAGAAATGGTTGGATGGTTGCTAGGAGCACAGCATGGGCTTTGAAGGTTGGAGACTTTTGGGGCAAAGAGGCTGTGGAGGGGAGCGGATGTTTGTAGCCTTGTGCGTCAGCGATCTCCAGGCATGCCGCTGAAGTCGCGCGTGGCAAGTGCTGGGAGCCCCGCCTGAAGAATGGAGATCCCCAGGCCACTGTAGGGCCGGGTCAACTTTGAGACCATGTTAGCAACTTGAACTTAGTGTCCGAGTGCATGGCACGTGAAGAGGTTAATGCCTGAGTCGTGAGGGAACTTTCAGATGGAGTTGCTAGGCCGCAGTGCATCGTTTTTGAAAGCTGGTGTCTGTCAGTCCAAATGCCCAAGAAGCGGTAGAAGGGAAGTATAAGCCCCGTTTTTAGAAAGGGAAAAGGAGAAGAGTGTGGGAAGTACGGAGCATTCAGGCTGAGCTGTGTGTGAGGCAAGAAGATGAGGCTGCTTCTCCGGGAGACTATGTTAAGGCCAATGGAAAAGCAAGAGGTGATTGGGAACAGGGAGCATGGCATTCCAAAGTGCAAAATCACCATTCCTGGCAGTTTTGGTGCTGTTCTATGCTTAGGGCTCCACAGCAGTGGTGGAGAGGGGCAAGGAAAGGGACCTGGTGTGCCTGGCTTTGTGCAAAGTGCTTGACGGTGTCCCGCATGACGTCGTTGTCTGTGAGTCAGAGGGCCATGGATTGGATGGATGGATGGATGGATGGAGCAAGGTGTGGATAAAGCAGATGAGGTGCAGCGGTGCTCTTGAGCAGCCTTTGGGTGTTTTTCTTTTTGTGCTTCCATGGTGTTGGCCAAAGGCTGGCAGTGCTTTTGCACAGGGGCTGCTGCTTGGGCAGGCGGCGTTGAGAAGAGGGGTCGGGGGCTGTTTGCAGCAGGGCTTGGAGTAGGCGTTGGGCGGAGATGGCTTTCCCCTGGCGCAAAGAGTGCTTGCAGTGCTCGAGAGAGGAGAGGCAGTGGCAAGTGTTTTGTCATAAGTCTTTATTTGGACTGGCATAAATAAGTGAAGAGGTAGAAAAAATAAATACGTGAATAAATAGAGAAATGAAATAAATAAGTCAATAAATAAGTCAATAAATAAGTGGAGAAGGTCTTTTGTCCATATCAGTATGAGCAGCGGAATCGCTGGAGACGCAGCGGTTGAAGGCTGCGGGTGCCGTGCGGTTGTTGCGGGCCTGTGTGCGGTCCCAGGTGAGAGGAGGCGTGGGGTTGGAGGTGGGTTTGGGGCGTCGGTGTGGCTGGGCGGGTGGGCGTTGGCGCTAGCGGCGCATGGCGCGTGTGAGGTTGTGGAGGTGCAGTAGAGAGGCACGAGCTTCGAGGCGGACGTGGTCCCAGGCGCAGGCGCTGTGGTTGTGGGCGTGCAGGAAGAGGTGGATGTCCCTGAAGTACTTGTTGATGGCGAGCAGCGGGTTGCGTGGTCCTTTGAAGGGCGTGGCGTTGTCGGGGAGGCATTGCTCCAGGTGGTGGATGTGGTGCTGCAGCTTGTTGAGGAGGTGGTTGCGAGCCTGGCCGGGCCAGTGCTGGCGGGTGCTGTTGGAGCTGAGGGTGTGGAAGAGGTGCTGCAGGATGCGCAGGGCGGTGGCGGCGGCTTGGTGGGGCTGCAGGTTGTGGTGGATCAGGCTGGCGGGGAAGAAGGGCGGCTCTGGCAGGTGGCAGGGCTGCGTGTGGCCGACAGCCATGTCCTGGAGGAGGCGGAGAGCGTCGCCGGGGAAGGTGTCCTCGTGTGTCCAGAGGTGTTGGCAGGCCAGGGTGCCGGCCAGAGCGGTGAGGAGGAGCAGGAGGGCCGGGGCGGCGTGCGGCAGGCGTGGCTGTGTGGCTGTGGGCGCAAGCATGGTGAGTCTCTGTGGGTGCTGTTGGGTGCTGTTGGGCAGGAGGAGCCTGGTGAGGCTGGCTGGTGCTGCTGGTGGCTGTGCTTGGGGTGGCTCCGGGTGCGCGGCTTTGTATGCGAGGCCGCTTTCCCTTCATCGCTTTCCGATTGTCCGCAGTTTCTGCCTGTACTTTCCAGTCTGTACTGGTGGCTGTGTAGGTTTTGGGGAAGTGTTTGGTCGGGGTGTCCGTGGTCGGGGATTGTGGTGGCAGCGGCGTGCCGGCCTTGCGAAAGCTGTGTCTCGGAGGCGTCGTTGTCAGGTGTGGCGGAGTGGGCTCTTGGCTGTTGCCCTTCACCTGCCGGGCCAGCTGCGCGGTCCGTGCTGTGCTGCTGAGTCTCTCTTTGTGGCCAAGCATGCTTTCCACCCGCAAAGCCCTGCTGGTGGCTGTGGTGACTTTTCCTTTCACTTGGTGGCTTGCCTTTATTTTCATCTTAGCCGCTGTTTTCCTTTTGTGGTTGCAAGGCATGTGCGGTGATGTCAGTGGGCGGGGGCTGGCGTTTCCCCTGCTGGGGTCAATGCCCAGAGGCAGTGGCAGTGTTCAAGGGGCTGTGTGTGCACGTGGGCCTTGGAGGCCTGAGTGTGTCCTTGCACAGAGGCAGGGGCTCCAGCTGCTGTGTTTGGGAGGAGCCATCAACGAGGCAGGTGAGGAAGGCGGCGCAAGGGAGGGGCTTTGCTCTTCCTGTCGTGCTTGCTCCGCTGGCTGTGGCCCTGGAGCAAGGGTCCGGTTTGGAGATGCGTGGCCCAGTGGATGAGGCAGCCGCAGGGCCAAAGAGGACTGTCCCCCGTGAAAGCAATGGGGTTGTGTTTTGGGATTGCCAGAGCCCTCGCCTGCAAGAGCGTGTCCTGTTCAGGGCTCGTTGGTCCGTGCGAGGTGTGGCGTCCTTGGAGGGGATGGCTCTGAAGAGGCACGGGGGTCTAGAGGACATCACGTGGGAGCAAGAGGGCAGGGGCTGGGCTTCTGTGGCTGGAGTAGCGAAGGTTTGCCAGCAGTTTCAGATGCCTTTCCAAAAGCGCAGAAAAGCTGGGGATCGCTGAGGAGGAATGTGGGCTGTGCAGAGATGTGCAAGGGGACGATTGCCATGGCCTCGTGGAGAAATGGTTGGATGGTTGCTAGGAGCACAGCATGGGCTTTGAAGGTTGGAGACTTTTGGGGCAAAGAGGCTGTGGAGGGGAGCGGATGTTTGTAGCCTTGTGCGTCAGCGATCTCCAGGCATGCCGCTGAAGTCGCGCGTGGCAAGTGCTGGGAGCCCCGCCTGAAGAATGGAGATCCCCAGGCCACTGTAGGGCCGGGTCAACTTTGAGACCATGTTAGCAACTTGAACTTAGTGTCCGAGTGCATGGCACGTGAAGAGGTTAATGCCTGAGTCGTGAGGGAACTTTCAGATGGAGTTGCTAGGCCGCAGTGCATCGTTTTTGAAAGCTGGTGTCTGTCAGTCCAAATGCCCAAGAAGCGGTAGAAGGGAAGTATAAGCCCCGTTTTTAGAAAGGGAAAAGGAGAAGAGTGTGGGAAGTACGGAGCATTCAGGCTGAGCTGTGTGTGAGGCAAGAAGATGAGGCTGCTTCTCCGGGAGACTATGTTAAGGCCAATGGAAAAGCAAGAGGTGATTGGGAACAGGGAGCATGGCATTCCAAAGTGCAAAATCACCATTCCTGGCAGTTTTGGTGCTGTTCTATGCTTAGGGCTCCACAGCAGTGGTGGAGAGGGGCAAGGAAAGGGACCTGGTGTGCCTGGCTTTGTGCAAAGTGCTTGACGGTGTCCCGCATGACGTCGTTGTCTGTGAGTCAGAGGGCCATGGATTGGATGGATGGATGGATGGAGCAAGGTATGGATAAAGCAGATGAGGTGCAGCGGTGCTCTTGAGCAGCCTTTGGGTGTTTTTCTTTTTGTGCTTCCATGGTGTTGGCCAAAGGCTGGCAGTGCTTTTGCACAGGGGCTGCTGCTTGGGCAGGCGGCGTTGAGAAGAGGGGTCGGGGGCTGTTTGCAGCAGGGCTTGGAGTAGGCGTTGGGCGGAGATGGCTTTCCCCTGGCGCAAAGAGTGCTTGCAGTGCTCGAGAGAGGAGAGGCAGTGGCAAGTGTTTTGTCATAAGTCTTTATTTGGACTGGCATAAATAAGTGAAGAGGTAGAAAAAATAAATACGTGAATAAATAGAGAAATGAAATAAATAAGTCAATAAATAAGTCAATAAATAAGTGGAGAAGGTCTTTTGTCCATATCAGTATGAGCAGCGGAATCGCTGGAGACGCAGCGGTTGAAGGCTGCGGGTGCCGTGCGGTTGTTGCGGGCCTGTGTGCGGTCCCAGGTGAGAGGAGGCGTGGGGTTGGAGGTGGGTTTGGGGCGTCGGTGTGGCTGGGCGGGTGGGCGTTGGCGCTAGCGGCGCATGGCGCGTGTGAGGTTGTGGAGGTGCAGTAGAGAGGCACGAGCTTCGAGGCGGACGTGGTCCCAGGCGCAGGCGCTGTGGTTGTGGGCGTGCAGGAAGAGGTGGATGTCCCTGAAGTACTTGTTGATGGCGAGCAGCGGGTTGCGTGGTCCTTTGAAGGGCGTGGCGTTGTCGGGGAGGCATTGCTCCAGGTGGTGGATGTGGTGCTGCAGCTTGTTGAGGAGGTGGTTGCGAGCCTGGCCGGGCCAGTGCTGGCGGGTGCTGTTGGAGCTGAGGGTGTGGAAGAGGTGCTGCAGGATGCGCAGGGCGGTGGCGGCGGCTTGGTGGGGCTGCAGGTTGTGGTGGAGCAGGCTGGCGGGGAAGAAGGGCGGCTCTGGCAGGTGGCAGGGCTGCGTGTGGCCGACAGCCATGTCCTGGAGGAGGCGGAGAGCGTCGCCGGGGAAGGTGTCCTCGTGTGTCCAGAGGTGTTGGCAGGCCAGGGTGCCGGCCAGAGCGGTGAGGAGGAGCAGGAGGGCCGGGGCGGCGTGCGGCAGGCGTGGCTGTGTGGCTGTGGGCGCAAGCATGGTGAGTCTCTGTGGGTGCTGTTGGGTGCTGTTGGGCAGGAGGAGCCTGGTGAGGCTGGCTGGTGCTGCTGGTGGCTGTGCTTGGGGTGGCTCTGGGTGCGCGGCTTTGTATGCGAGGCCGCTTTCCCTTCATCGCTTTCCGATTGTCCGCAGTTTCTGCCTGTACTTTCCAGTCTGTACTGGTGGCTGTGTAGGTTTTGGGGAAGTGTTTGGTCGGGGTGTCCGTGGTCGGGGATTGTGGTGGCAGCGGCGTGCCGGCCTTGCGAAAGCTGTGTCTCGGAGGCGTCGTTGTCAGGTGTGGCGGAGTGGGCTCTTGGCTGTTGCCCTTCACCTGCCGGGCCAGCTGCGCGGTCCGTGCTGTGCTGCTGAGTCTCTCTTTGTGGCCAAGCATGCTTTCCACCCGCAAAGCCCTGCTGGTGGCTGTGGTGACTTTTCCTTTCACTTGGTGGCTTGCCTTTATTTTCATCTTAGCCGCTGTTTTCCTTTTGTGGTTGCAAGGCATGTGCGGTGATGTCAGTGGGCGGGGGCTGGCGTTTCCCCTGCTGGGGTCAATGCCCAGAGGCAGTGGCAGTGTTCAAGGGGCTGTGTGTGCACGTGGGCCTTGGAGGCCTGAGTGTGTCCTTGCACAGAGGCAGGGGCTCCAGCTGCTGTGTTTGGGAGGAGCCATCAACGAGGCAGGTGAGGAAGGCGGCGCAAGGGAGGGGCTTTGCTCTTCCTGTCGTGCTTGCTCCGCTGGCTGTGGCCCTGGAGCAAGGGTCCGGTTTGGAGATGCGTGGCCCAGTGGATGAGGCAGCCGCAGGGCCAAAGAGGACTGTCCCCCGTGAAAGCAATGGGGTTGTGTTTTGGGATTGCCAGAGCCCTCGCCTGCAAGAGCGTGTCCTGTTCAGGGCTCGTTGGTCCGTGCGAGGTGTGGCGTCCTTGGAGGGGATGGCTCTGAAGAGGCACGGGGGTCTAGAGGACATCACGTGGGAGCAAGAGGGCAGGGGCTGGGCTTCTGTGGCTGGAGTAGCGAAGGTTTGCCAGCAGTTTCAGATGCCTTTCCAAAAGCGCAGAAAAGCTGGGGATCGCTGAGGAGGAATGTGGGCTGTGCAGAGATGTGCAAGGGGACGATTGCCATGGCCTCGTGGAGAAATGGTTGGATGGTTGCTAGGAGCACAGCATGGGCTTTGAAGGTTGGAGACTTTTGGGGCAAAGAGGCTGTGGAGGGGAGCGGATGTTTGTAGCCTTGTGCGTCAGCGATCTCCAGGCATGCCGCTGAAGTCGCGCGTGGCAAGTGCTGGGAGCCCCGCCTGAAGAATGGAGATCCCCAGGCCACTGTAGGGCCGGGTCAACTTTGAGACCATGTTAGCAACTTGAACTTAGTGTCCGAGTGCATGGCACGTGAAGAGGTTAATGCCTGAGTCGTGAGGGAACTTTCAGATGGAGTTGCTAGGCCGCAGTGCATCGTTTTTGAAAGCTGGTGTCTGTCAGTCCAAATGCCCAAGAAGCGGTAGAAGGGAAGTATAAGCCCCGTTTTTAGAAAGGGAAAAGGAGAAGAGTGTGGGAAGTACGGAGCATTCAGGCTGAGCTGTGTGTGAGGCAAGAAGATGAGGCTGCTTCTCCGGGAGACTATGTTAAGGCCAATGGAAAAGCAAGAGGTGATTGGGAACAGGGAGCATGGCATTCCAAAGTGCAAAATCACCATTCCTGGCAGTTTTGGTGCTGTTCTATGCTTAGGGCTCCACAGCAGTGGTGGAGAGGGGCAAGGAAAGGGACCTGGTGTGCCTGGCTTTGTGCAAAGTGCTTGACGGTGTCCCGCATGACGTCGTTGTCTGTGAGTCAGAGGGCCATGGATTGGATGGATGGATGGATGGAGCAAGGTGTGGATAAAGCAGATGAGGTGCAGCGGTGCTCTTGAGCAGCCTTTGGGTGTTTTTCTTTTTGTGCTTCCATGGTGTTGGCCAAAGGCTGGCAGTGCTTTTGCACAGGGGCTGCTGCTTGGGCAGGCGGCGTTGAGAAGAGGGGTCGGGGGCTGTTTGCAGCAGGGCTTGGAGTAGGCGTTGGGCGGAGATGGCTTTCCCCTGGCGCAAAGAGTGCTTGCAGTGCTCGAGAGAGGAGAGGCAGTGGCAAGTGTTTTGTCATAAGTCTTTATTTGGACTGGCATAAATAAGTGAAGAGGTAGAAAAAATAAATACGTGAATAAATAGAGAAATGAAATAAATAAGTCAATAAATAAGTCAATAAATAAGTGGAGAAGGTCTTTTGTCCATATCAGTATGAGCAGCGGAATCGCTGGAGACGCAGCGGTTGAAGGCTGCGGGTGCCGTGCGGTTGTTGCGGGCCTGTGTGCGGTCCCAGGTGAGAGGAGGCGTGGGGTTGGAGGTGGGTTTGGGGCGTCGGTGTGGCTGGGCGGGTGGGCGTTGGCGCTAGCGGCGCATGGCGCGTGTGAGGTTGTGGAGGTGCAGTAGAGAGGCACGAGCTTCGAGGCGGACGTGGTCCCAGGCGCAGGCGCTGTGGTTGTGGGCGTGCAGGAAGAGGTGGATGTCCCTGAAGTACTTGTTGATGGCGAGCAGCGGGTTGCGTGGTCCTTTGAAGGGCGTGGCGTTGTCGGGGAGGCATTGCTCCAGGTGGTGGATGTGGTGCTGCAGCTTGTTGAGGAGGTGGTTGCGAGCCTGGCCGGGCCAGTGCTGGCGGGTGCTGTTGGAGCTGAGGGTGTGGAAGAGGTGCTGCAGGATGCGCAGGGCGGTGGCGGCGGCTTGGTGGGGCTGCAGGTTGTGGTGGATCAGGCTGGCGGGGAAGAAGGGCGGCTCTGGCAGGTGGCAGGGCTGCGTGTGGCCGACAGCCATGTCCTGGAGGAGGCGGAGAGCGTCGCCGGGGAAGGTGTCCTCGTGTGTCCAGAGGTGTTGGCAGGCCAGGGTGCCGGCCAGAGCGGTGAGGAGGAGCAGGAGGGCCGGGGCGGCGTGCGGCAGGCGTGGCTGTGTGGCTGTGGGCGCAAGCATGGTGAGTCTCTGTGGGTGCTGTTGGGTGCTGTTGGGCAGGAGGAGCCTGGTGAGGCTGGCTGGTGCTGCTGGTGGCTGTGCTTGGGGTGGCTCCGGGTGCGCGGCTTTGTATGCGAGGCCGCTTTCCCTTCATCGCTTTCCGATTGTCCGCAGTTTCTGCCTGTACTTTCCAGTCTGTACTGGTGGCTGTGTAGGTTTTGGGGAAGTGTTTGGTCGGGGTGTCCGTGGTCGGGGATTGTGGTGGCAGCGGCGTGCCGGCCTTGCGAAAGCTGTGTCTCGGAGGCGTCATTGTCAGGTGTGGCGGAGTGGGCTCTTGGCTGTTGCCCTTCACCTGCCGGGCCAGCTGCGCGGTCCGTGCTGTGCTGCTGAGTCTCTCTTTGTGGCCAAGCATGCTTTCCACCCGCAAAGCCCTGCTGGTGGCTGTGGTGACTTTTCCTTTCACTTGGTGGCTTGCCTTTATTTTCATCTTAGCCGCTGTTTTCCTTTTGTGGTTGCAAGGCATGTGCGGTGATGTCAGTGGGCGGGGGCTGGCGTTTCCCCTGCTGGGGTCAATGCCCAGAGGCAGTGGCAGTGTTCAAGGGGCTGTGTGTGCACGTGGGCCTTGGAGGCCTGAGTGTGTCCTTGCACAGAGGCAGGGGCTCCAGCTGCTGTGTTTGGGAGGAGCCATCAACGAGGCAGGTGAGGAAGGCGGCGCAAGGGAGGGGCTTTGCTCTTCCTGTCGTGCTTGCTCCGCTGGCTGTGGCCCTGGAGCAAGGGTCCGGTTTGGAGATGCGTGGCCCAGTGGATGAGGCAGCCGCAGGGCCAAAGAGGACTGTCCCCCGTGAAAGCAATGGGGTTGTGTTTTGGGATTGCCAGAGCCCTCGCCTGCAAGAGCGTGTCCTGTTCAGGGCTCGTTGGTCCGTGCGAGGTGTGGCGTCCTTGGAGGGGATGGCTCTGAAGAGGCACGGGGGTCTAGAGGACATCACGTGGGAGCAAGAGGGCAGGGGCTGGGCTTCTGTGGCTGGAGTAGCGAAGGTTTGCCAGCAGTTTCAGATGCCTTTCCAAAAGCGCAGAAAAGCTGGGGATCGCTGAGGAGGAATGTGGGCTGTGCAGAGATGTGCAAGGGGACGATTGCCATGGCCTCGTGGAGAAATGGTTGGATGGTTGCTAGGAGCACAGCATGGGCTTTGAAGGTTGGAGACTTTTGGGGCAAAGAGGCTGTGGAGGGGAGCGGATGTTTGTAGCCTTGTGCGTCAGCGATCTCCAGGCATGCCGCTGAAGTCGCGCGTGGCAAGTGCTGGGAGCCCCGCCTGAAGAATGGAGATCCCCAGGCCACTGTAGGGCCGGGTCAACTTTGAGACCATGTTAGCAACTTGAACTTAGTGTCCGAGTGCATGGCACGTGAAGAGGTTAATGCCTGAGTCGTGAGGGAACTTTCAGATGGAGTTGCTAGGCCGCAGTGCATCGTTTTTGAAAGCTGGTGTCTGTCAGTCCAAATGCCCAAGAAGCGGTAGAAGGGAAGTATAAGCCCCGTTTTTAGAAAGGGAAAAGGAGAAGAGTGTGGGAAGTACGGAGCATTCAGGCTGAGCTGTGTGTGAGGCAAGAAGATGAGGCTGCTTCTCCGGGAGACTATGTTAAGGCCAATGGAAAAGCAAGAGGTGATTGGGAACAGGGAGCATGGCATTCCAAAGTGCAAAATCACCATTCCTGGCAGTTTTGGTGCTGTTCTATGCTTAGGGCTCCACAGCAGTGGTGGAGAGGGGCAAGGAAAGGGACCTGGTGTGCCTGGCTTTGTGCAAAGTGCTTGACGGTGTCCCGCATGACGTCGTTGTCTGTGAGTCAGAGGGCCATGGATTGGATGGATGGATGGATGGAGCAAGGTGTGGATAAAGCAGATGAGGTGCAGCGGTGCTCTTGAGCAGCCTTTGGGTGTTTTTCTTTTTGTGCTTCCATGGTGTTGGCCAAAGGCTGGCAGTGCTTTTGCACAGGGGCTGCTGCTTGGGCAGGCGGCGTTGAGAAGAGGGGTCGGGGGCTGTTTGCAGCAGGGCTTGGAGTAGGCGTTGGGCGGAGATGGCTTTCCCCTGGCGCAAAGAGTGCTTGCAGTGCTCGAGAGAGGAGAGGCAGTGGCAAGTGTTTTGTCATAAGTCTTTATTTGGACTGGCATAAATAAGTGAAGAGGTAGAAAAAATAAATACGTGAATAAATAGAGAAATGAAATAAATAAGTCAATAAATAAGTCAATAAATAAGTGGAGAAGGTCTTTTGTCCATATCAGTATGAGCAGCGGAATCGCTGGAGACGCAGCGGTTGAAGGCTGCGGGTGCCGTGCGGTTGTTGCGGGCCTGTGTGCGGTCCCAGGTGAGAGGAGGCGTGGGGTTGGAGGTGGGTTTGGGGCGTCGGTGTGGCTGGGCGGGTGGGCGTTGGCGCTAGCGGCGCATGGCGCGTGTGAGGTTGTGGAGGTGCAGTAGAGAGGCACGAGCTTCGAGGCGGACGTGGTCCCAGGCGCAGGCGCTGTGGTTGTGGGCGTGCAGGAAGAGGTGGATGTCCCTGAAGTACTTGTTGATGGCGAGCAGCGGGTTGCGTGGTCCTTTGAAGGGCGTGGCGTTGTCGGGGAGGCATTGCTCCAGGTGGTGGATGTGGTGCTGCAGCTTGTTGAGGAGGTGGTTGCGAGCCTGGCCGGGCCAGTGCTGGCGGGTGCTGTTGGAGCTGAGGGTGTGGAAGAGGTGCTGCAGGATGCGCAGGGCGGTGGCGGCGGCTTGGTGGGGCTGCAGGTTGTGGTGGATCAGGCTGGCGGGGAAGAAGGGCGGCTCTGGCAGGTGGCAGGGCTGCGTGTGGCCGACAGCCATGTCCTGGAGGAGGCGGAGAGCGTCGCCGGGGAAGGTGTCCTCGTGTGTCCAGAGGTGTTGGCAGGCCAGGGTGCCGGCCAGAGCGGTGAGGAGGAGCAGGAGGGCCGGGGCGGCGTGCGGCAGGCGTGGCTGTGTGGCTGTGGGCGCAAGCATGGTGAGTCTCTGTGGGTGCTGTTGGGTGCTGCTGGGCAGGAGGAGCCTGGTGAGGCTGGCTGGTGCTGCTGGTGGCTGTGCTTGGGGTGGCTCCGGGTGCGCGGCTTTGTATGCGAGGCCGCTTTCCCTTCATCGCTTTCCGATTGTCCGCAGTTTCTGCCTGTACTTTCCAGTCTGTACTGGTGGCTGTGTAGGTTTTGGGGAAGTGTTTGGTCGGGGTGTCCGTGGTCGGGGATTGTGGTGGCAGCGGCGTGCCGGCCTTGCGAAAGCTGTGTCTCGGAGGCGTCGTTGTCAGGTGTGGCGGAGTGGGCTCTTGGCTGTTGCCCTTCACCTGCCGGGCCAGCTGCGCGGTCCGTGCTGTGCTGCTGAGTCTCTCTTTGTGGCCAAGCATGCTTTCCACCCGCAAAGCCCTGCTGGTGGCTGTGGTGACTTTTCCTTTCACTTGGTGGCTTGCCTTTATTTTCATCTTAGCCGCTGTTTTCCTTTTGTGGTTGCAAGGCATGTGCGGTGATGTCAGTGGGCGGGGGCTGGCGTTTCCCCTGCTGGGGTCAATGCCCAGAGGCAGTGGCAGTGTTCAAGGGGCTGTGTGTGCACGTGGGCCTTGGAGGCCTGAGTGTGTCCTTGCACAGAGGCAGGGGCTCCAGCTGCTGTGTTTGGGAGGAGCCATCAACGAGGCAGGTGAGGAAGGCGGCGCAAGGGAGGGGCTTTGCTCTTCCTGTCGTGCTTGCTCCGCTGGCTGTGGCCCTGGAGCAAGGGTCCGGTTTGGAGATGCGTGGCCCAGTGGATGAGGCAGCCGCAGGGCCAAAGAGGACTGTCCCCCGTGAAAGCAATGGGGTTGTGTTTTGGGATTGCCAGAGCCCTCGCCTGCAAGAGCGTGTCCTGTTCAGGGCTCGTTGGTCCGTGCGAGGTGTGGCGTCCTTGGAGGGGATGGCTCTGAAGAGGCACGGGGGTCTAGAGGACATCACGTGGGAGCAAGAGGGCAGGGGCTGGGCTTCTGTGGCTGGAGTAGCGAAGGTTTGCCAGCAGTTTCAGATGCCTTTCCAAAAGCGCAGAAAAGCTGGGGATCGCTGAGGAGGAATGTGGGCTGTGCAGAGATGTGCAAGGGGACGATTGCCATGGCCTCGTGGAGAAATGGTTGGATGGTTGCTAGGAGCACAGCATGGGCTTTGAAGGTTGGAGACTTTTGGGGCAAAGAGGCTGTGGAGGGGAGCGGATGTTTGTAGCCTTGTGCGTCAGCGATCTCCAGGCATGCCGCTGAAGTCGCGCGTGGCAAGTGCTGGGAGCCCCGCCTGAAGAATGGAGATCCCCAGGCCACTGTAGGGCCGGGTCAACTTTGAGACCATGTTAGCAACTTGAACTTAGTGTCCGAGTGCATGGCACGTGAAGAGGTTAATGCCTGAGTCGTGAGGGAACTTTCAGATGGAGTTGCTAGGCCGCAGTGCATCGTTTTTGAAAGCTGGTGTCTGTCAGTCCAAATGCCCAAGAAGCGGTAGAAGGGAAGTATAAGCCCCGTTTTTAGAAAGGGAAAAGGAGAAGAGTGTGGGAAGTACGGAGCATTCAGGCTGAGCTGTGTGTGAGGCAAGAAGATGAGGCTGCTTCTCCGGGAGACTATGTTAAGGCCAATGGAAAAGCAAGAGGTGATTGGGAACAGGGAGCATGGCATTCCAAAGTGCAAAATCACCATTCCTGGCAGTTTTGGTGCTGTTCTATGCTTAGGGCTCCACAGCAGTGGTGGAGAGGGGCAAGGAAAGGGACCTGGTGTGCCTGGCTTTGTGCAAAGTGCTTGACGGTGTCCCGCATGACGTCGTTGTCTGTGAGTCAGAGGGCCATGGATTGGATGGATGGATGGATGGAGCAAGGTGTGGATAAAGCAGATGAGGTGCAGCGGTGCTCTTGAGCAGCCTTTGGGTGTTTTTCTTTTTGTGCTTCCATGGTGTTGGCCAAAGGCTGGCAGTGCTTTTGCACAGGGGCTGCTGCTTGGGCAGGCGGCGTTGAGAAGAGGGGTCGGGGGCTGTTTGCAGCAGGGCTTGGAGTAGGCGTTGGGCGGAGATGGCTTTCCCCTGGCGCAAAGAGTGCTTGCAGTGCTCGAGAGAGGAGAGGCAGTGGCAAGTGTTTTGTCATAAGTCTTTATTTGGACTGGCATAAATAAGTGAAGAGGTAGAAAAAATAAATACGTGAATAAATAGAGAAATGAAATAAATAAGTCAATAAATAAGTCAATAAATAAGTGGAGAAGGTCTTTTGTCCATATCAGTATGAGCAGCGGAATCGCTGGAGACGCAGCGGTTGAAGGCTGCGGGTGCCGTGCGGTTGTTGCGGGCCTGTGTGCGGTCCCAGGTGAGAGGAGGCGTGGGGTTGGAGGTGGGTTTGGGGCGTCGGTGTGGCTGGGCGGGTGGGCGTTGGCGCTAGCGGCGCATGGCGCGTGTGAGGTTGTGGAGGTGCAGTAGAGAGGCACGAGCTTCGAGGCGGACGTGGTCCCAGGCGCAGGCGCTGTGGTTGTGGGCGTGCAGGAAGAGGTGGATGTCCCTGAAGTACTTGTTGATGGCGAGCAGCGGGTTGCGTGGTCCTTTGAAGGGCGTGGCGTTGTCGGGGAGGCATTGCTCCAGGTGGTGGATGTGGTGCTGCAGCTTGTTGAGGAGGTGGTTGCGAGCCTGGCCGGGCCAGTGCTGGCGGGTGCTGTTGGAGCTGAGGGTGTGGAAGAGGTGCTGCAGGATGCGCAGGGCGGTGGCGGCGGCTTGGTGGGGCTGCAGGTTGTGGTGGATCAGGCTGGCGGGGAAGAAGGGCGGCTCTGGCAGGTGGCAGGGCTGCGTGTGGCCGACAGCCATGTCCTGGAGGAGGCGGAGAGCGTCGCCGGGGAAGGTGTCCTCGTGTGTCCAGAGGTGTTGGCAGGCCAGGGTGCCGGCCAGAGCGGTGAGGAGGAGCAGGAGGGCCGGGGCGGCGTGCGGCAGGCGTGGCTGTGTGGCTGTGGGCGCAAGCATGGTGAGTCTCTGTGGGTGCTGTTGGGTGCTGTTGGGCAGGAGGAGCCTGGTGAGGCTGGCTGGTGCTGCTGGTGGCTGTGCTTGGGGTGGCTCCGGGTGCGCGGCTTTGTATGCGAGGCCGCTTTCCCTTCATCGCTTTCCGATTGTCCGCAGTTTCTGCCTGTACTTTCCAGTCTGTACTGGTGGCTGTGTAGGTTTTGGGGAAGTGTTTGGTCGGGGTGTCCGTGGTCGGGGATTGTGGTGGCAGCGGCGTGCCGGCCTTGCGAAAGCTGTGTCTCGGAGGCGTCGTTGTCAGGTGTGGCGGAGTGGGCTCTTGGCTGTTGCCCTTCACCTGCCGGGCCAGCTGCGCGGTCCGTGCTGTGCTGCTGAGTCTCTCTTTGTGGCCAAGCATGCTTTCCACCCGCAAAGCCCTGCTGGTGGCTGTGGTGACTTTTCCTTTCACTTGGTGGCTTGCCTTTATTTTCATCTTAGCCGCTGTTTTCCTTTTGTGGTTGCAAGGCATGTGCGGTGATGTCAGTGGGCGGGGGCTGGCGTTTCCCCTGCTGGGGTCAATGCCCAGAGGCAGTGGCAGTGTTCAAGGGGCTGTGTGTGCACGTGGGCCTTGGAGGCCTGAGTGTGTCCTTGCACAGAGGCAGGGGCTCCAGCTGCTGTGTTTGGGAGGAGCCATCAACGAGGCAGGTGAGGAAGGCGGCGCAAGGGAGGGGCTTTGCTCTTCCTGTCGTGCTTGCTCCGCTGGCTGTGGCCCTGGAGCAAGGGTCCGGTTTGGAGATGCGTGGCCCAGTGGATGAGGCAGCCGCAGGGCCAAAGAGGACTGTCCCCCGTGAAAGCAATGGGGTTGTGTTTTGGGATTGCCAGAGCCCTCGCCTGCAAGAGCGTGTCCTGTTCAGGGCTCGTTGGTCCGTGCGAGGTGTGGCGTCCTTGGAGGGGATGGCTCTGAAGAGGCACGGGGGTCTAGAGGACATCACGTGGGAGCAAGAGGGCAGGGGCTGGGCTTCTGTGGCTGGAGTAGCGAAGGTTTGCCAGCAGTTTCAGATGCCTTTCCAAAAGCGCAGAAAAGCTGGGGATCGCTGAGGAGGAATGTGGGCTGTGCAGAGATGTGCAAGGGGACGATTGCCATGGCCTCGTGGAGAAATGGTTGGATGGTTGCTAGGAGCACAGCATGGGCTTTGAAGGTTGGAGACTTTTGGGGCAAAGAGGCTGTGGAGGGGAGCGGATGTTTGTAGCCTTGTGCGTCAGCGATCTCCAGGCATGCCGCTGAAGTCGCGCGTGGCAAGTGCTGGGAGCCCCGCCTGAAGAATGGAGATCCCCAGGCCACTGTAGGGCCGGGTCAACTTTGAGACCATGTTAGCAACTTGAACTTAGTGTCCGAGTGCATGGCACGTGAAGAGGTTAATGCCTGAGTCGTGAGGGAACTTTCAGATGGAGTTGCTAGGCCGCAGTGCATCGTTTTTGAAAGCTGGTGTCTGTCAGTCCAAATGCCCAAGAAGGGGTAGAAGGGAAGTATAAGCCCCGTTTTTAGAAAGGGAAAAGGAGAAGAGTGTGGGAAGTACGGAGCATTCAGGCTGAGCTGTGTGTGAGGCAAGAAGATGAGGCTGCTTCTCCGGGAGACTATGTTAAGGCCAATGGAAAAGCAAGAGGTGATTGGGAACAGGGAGCATGGCATTCCAAAGTGCAAAATCACCATTCCTGGCAGTTTTGGTGCTGTTCTATGCTTAGGGCTCCACAGCAGTGGTGGAGAGGGGCAAGGAAAGGGACCTGGTGTGCCTGGCTTTGTGCAAAGTGCTTGACGGTGTCCCGCATGACGTCGTTGTCTGTGAGTCAGAGGGCCATGGATTGGATGGATGGATGGATGGAGCAAGGTGTGGATAAAGCAGATGAGGTGCAGCGGTGCTCTTGAGCAGCCTTTGGGTGTTTTTCTTTTTGTGCTTCCATGGTGTTGGCCAAAGGCTGGCAGTGCTTTTGCACAGGGGCTGCTGCTTGGGCAGGCGGCGTTGAGAAGAGGGGTCGGGGGCTGTTTGCAGCAGGGCTTGGAGTAGGCGTTGGGCGGAGATGGCTTTCCCCTGGCGCAAAGAGTGCTTGCAGTGCTCGAGAGAGGAGAGGCAGTGGCAAGTGTTTTGTCATAAGTCTTTATTTGGACTGGCATAAATAAGTGAAGAGGTAGAAAAAATAAATACGTGAATAAATAGAGAAATGAAATAAATAAGTCAATAAATAAGTCAATAAATAAGTGGAGAAGGTCTTTTGTCCATATCAGTATGAGCAGCGGAATCGCTGGAGACGCAGCGGTTGAAGGCTGCGGGTGCCGTGCGGTTGTTGCGGGCCTGTGTGCGGTCCCAGGTGAGAGGAGGCGTGGGGTTGGAGGTGGGTTTGGGGCGTCGGTGTGGCTGGGCGGGTGGGCGTTGGCGCTAGCGGCGCATGGCGCGTGTGAGGTTGTGGAGGTGCAGTAGAGAGGCACGAGCTTCGAGGCGGACGTGGTCCCAGGCGCAGGCGCTGTGGTTGTGGGCGTGCAGGAAGAGGTGGATGTCCCTGAAGTACTTGTTGATGGCGAGCAGCGGGTTGCGTGGTCCTTTGAAGGGCGTGGCGTTGTCGGGGAGGCATTGCTCCAGGTGGTGGATGTGGTGCTGCAGCTTGTTGAGGAGGTGGTTGCGAGCCTGGCCGGGCCAGTGCTGGCGGGTGCTGTTGGAGCTGAGGGTGTGGAAGAGGTGCTGCAGGATGCGCAGGGCGGTGGCGGCGGCTTGGTGGGGCTGCAGGTTGTGGTGGATCAGGCTGGCGGGGAAGAAGGGCGGCTCTGGCAGGTGGCAGGGCTGCGTGTGGCCGACAGCCATGTCCTGGAGGAGGCGGAGAGCGTCGCCGGGGAAGGTGTCCTCGTGTGTCCAGAGGTGTTGGCAGGCCAGGGTGCCGGCCAGAGCGGTGAGGAGGAGCAGGAGGGCCGGGGCGGCGTGCGGCAGGCGTGGCTGTGTGGCTGTGGGCGCAAGCATGGTGAGTCTCTGTGGGTGCTGTTGGGTGCTGCTGGGCAGGAGGAGCCTGGTGAGGCTGGCTGGTGCTGCTGGTGGCTGTGCTTGGGGTGGCTCCGGGTGCGCGGCTTTGTATGCGAGGCCGCTTTCCCTTCATCGCTTTCCGATTGTCCGCAGTTTCTGCCTGTACTTTCCAGTCTGTACTGGTGGCTGTGTAGGTTTTGGGGAAGTGTTTGGTCGGGGTGTCCGTGGTCGGGGATTGTGGTGGCAGCGGCGTGCCGGCCTTGCGAAAGCTGTGTCTCGGAGGCGTCGTTGTCAGGTGTGGCGGAGTGGGCTCTTGGCTGTTGCCCTTCACCTGCCGGGCCAGCTGCGCGGTCCGTGCTGTGCTGCTGAGTCTCTCTTTGTGGCCAAGCATGCTTTCCACCCGCAAAGCCCTGCTGGTGGCTGTGGTGACTTTTCCTTTCACTTGGTGGCTTGCCTTTATTTTCATCTTAGCCGCTGTTTTCCTTTTGTGGTTGCAAGGCATGTGCGGTGATGTCAGTGGGCGGGGGCTGGCGTTTCCCCTGCTGGGGTCAATGCCCAGAGGCAGTGGCAGTGTTCAAGGGGCTGTGTGTGCACGTGGGCCTTGGAGGCCTGAGTGTGTCCTTGCACAGAGGCAGGGGCTCCAGCTGCTGTGTTTGGGAGGAGCCATCAACGAGGCAGGTGAGGAAGGCGGCGCAAGGGAGGGGCTTTGCTCTTCCTGTCGTGCTTGCTCCGCTGGCTGTGGCCCTGGAGCAAGGGTCCGGTTTGGAGATGCGTGGCCCAGTGGATGAGGCAGCCGCAGGGCCAAAGAGGACTGTCCCCCGTGAAAGCAATGGGGTTGTGTTTTGGGATTGCCAGAGCCCTCGCCTGCAAGAGCGTGTCCTGTTCAGGGCTCGTTGGTCCGTGCGAGGTGTGGCGTCCTTGGAGGGGATGGCTCTGAAGAGGCACGGGGGTCTAGAGGACATCACGTGGGAGCAAGAGGGCAGGGGCTGGGCTTCTGTGGCTGGAGTAGCGAAGGTTTGCCAGCAGTTTCAGATGCCTTTCCAAAAGCGCAGAAAAGCTGGGGATCGCTGAGGAGGAATGTGGGCTGTGCAGAGATGTGCAAGGGGACGATTGCCATGGCCTCGTGGAGAAATGGTTGGATGGTTGCTAGGAGCACAGCATGGGCTTTGAAGGTTGGAGACTTTTGGGGCAAAGAGGCTGTGGAGGGGAGCGGATGTTTGTAGCCTTGTGCGTCAGCGATCTCCAGGCATGCCGCTGAAGTCGCGCGTGGCAAGTGCTGGGAGCCCCGCCTGAAGAATGGAGATCCCCAGGCCACTGTAGGGCCGGGTCAACTTTGAGACCATGTTAGCAACTTGAACTTAGTGTCCGAGTGCATGGCACGTGAAGAGGTTAATGCCTGAGTCGTGAGGGAACTTTCAGATGGAGTTGCTAGGCCGCAGTGCATCGTTTTTGAAAGCTGGTGTCTGTCAGTCCAAATGCCCAAGAAGCGGTAGAAGGGAAGTATAAGCCCCGTTTTTAGAAAGGGAAAAGGAGAAGAGTGTGGGAAGTACGGAGCATTCAGGCTGAGCTGTGTGTGAGGCAAGAAGATGAGGCTGCTTCTCCGGGAGACTATGTTAAGGCCAATGGAAAAGCAAGAGGTGATTGGGAACAGGGAGCATGGCATTCCAAAGTGCAAAATCACCATTCCTGGCAGTTTTGGTGCTGTTCTATGCTTAGGGCTCCACAGCAGTGGTGGAGAGGGGCAAGGAAAGGGACCTGGTGTGCCTGGCTTTGTGCAAAGTGCTTGACGGTGTCCCGCATGACGTCGTTGTCTGTGAGTCAGAGGGCCATGGATTGGATGGATGGATGGATGGATGGAGCAAGGTGTGGATAAAGCAGATGAGGTGCAGCGGTGCTCTTGAGCAGCCTTTGGGTGTTTTTCTTTTTGTGCTTCCATGGTGTTGGCCAAAGGCTGGCAGTGCTTTTGCACAGGGGCTGCTGCTTGGGCAGGCGGCGTTGAGAAGAGGGGTCGGGGGCTGTTTGCAGCAGGGCTTGGAGTAGGCGTTGGGCGGAGATGGCTTTCCCCTGGCGCAAAGAGTGCTTGCAGTGCTCGAGAGAGGAGAGGCAGTGGCAAGTGTTTTGTCATAAGTCTTTATTTGGACTGGCATAAATAAGTGAAGAGGTAGAAAAAATAAATACGTGAATAAATAGAGAAATGAAATAAATAAGTCAATAAATAAGTCAATAAATAAGTGGAGAAGGTCTTTTGTCCATATCAGTATGAGCAGCGGAATCGCTGGAGACGCAGCGGTTGAAGGCTGCGGGTGCCGTGCGGTTGTTGCGGGCCTGTGTGCGGTCCCAGGTGAGAGGAGGCGTGGGGTTGGAGGTGGGTTTGGGGCGTCGGTGTGGCTGGGCGGGTGGGCGTTGGCGCTAGCGGCGCATGGCGCGTGTGAGGTTGTGGAGGTGCAGTAGAGAGGCACGAGCTTCGAGGCGGACGTGGTCCCAGGCGCAGGCGCTGTGGTTGTGGGCGTGCAGGAAGAGGTGGATGTCCCTGAAGTACTTGTTGATGGCGAGCAGCGGGTTGCGTGGTCCTTTGAAGGGCGTGGCGTTGTCGGGGAGGCATTGCTCCAGGTGGTGGATGTGGTGCTGCAGCTTGTTGAGGAGGTGGTTGCGAGCCTGGCCGGGCCAGTGCTGGCGGGTGCTGTTGGAGCTGAGGGTGTGGAAGAGGTGCTGCAGGATGCGCAGGGCGGTGGCGGCGGCTTGGTGGGGCTGCAGGTTGTGGTGGATCAGGCTGGCGGGGAAGAAGGGCGGCTCTGGCAGGTGGCAGGGCTGCGTGTGGCCGACAGCCATGTCCTGGAGGAGGCGGAGAGCGTCGCCGGGGAAGGTGTCCTCGTGTGTCCAGAGGTGTTGGCAGGCCAGGGTGCCGGCCAGAGCGGTGAGGAGGAGCAGGAGGGCCGGGGCGGCGTGCGGCAGGCGTGGCTGTGTGGCTGTGGGCGCAAGCATGGTGAGTCTCTGTGGGTGCTGTTGGGTGCTGCTGGGCAGGAGGAGCCTGGTGAGGCTGGCTGGTGCTGCTGGTGGCTGTGCTTGGGGTGGCTCCGGGTGCGCGGCTTTGTATGCGAGGCCGCTTTCCCTTCATCGCTTTCCGATTGTCCGCAGTTTCTGCCTGTACTTTCCAGTCTGTACTGGTGGCTGTGTAGGTTTTGGGGAAGTGTTTGGTCGGGGTGTCCGTGGTCGGGGATTGTGGTGGCAGCGGCGTGCCGGCCTTGCGAAAGCTGTGTCTCGGAGGCGTCGTTGTCAGGTGTGGCGGAGTGGGCTCTTGGCTGTTGCCCTTCACCTGCCGGGCCAGCTACGCGGTCCGTGCTGTGCTGCTGAGTCTCTCTTTGTGGCCAAGCATGCTTTCCACCCGCAAAGCCCTGCTGGTGGCTGTGGTGACTTTTCCTTTCACTTGGTGGCTTGCCTTTATTTTCATCTTAGCCGCTGTTTTCCTTTTGTGGTTGCAAGGCATGTGCGGTGATGTCAGTGGGCGGGGGCTGGCGTTTCCCCTGCTGGGGTCAATGCCCAGAGGCAGTGGCAGTGTTCAAGGGGCTGTGTGTGCACGTGGGCCTTGGAGGCCTGAGTGTGTCCTTGCACAGAGGCAGGGGCTCCAGCTGCTGTGTTTGGGAGGAGCCATCAACGAGGCAGGTGAGGAAGGCGGCGCAAGGGAGGGGCTTTGCTCTTCCTGTCGTGCTTGCTCCGCTGGCTGTGGCCCTGGAGCAAGGGTCCGGTTTGGAGATGCGTGGCCCAGTGGATGAGGCAGCCGCAGGGCCAAAGAGGACTGTCCCCCGTGAAAGCAATGGGGTTGTGTTTTGGGATTGCCAGAGCCCTCGCCTGCAAGAGCGTGTCCTGTTCAGGGCTCGTTGGTCCGTGCGAGGTGTGGCGTCCTTGGAGGGGATGGCTCTGAAGAGGCACGGGGGTCTAGAGGACATCACGTGGGAGCAAGAGGGCAGGGGCTGGGCTTCTGTGGCTGGAGTAGCGAAGGTTTGCCAGCAGTTTCAGATGCCTTTCCAAAAGCGCAGAAAAGCTGGGGATCGCTGAGGAGGAATGTGGGCTGTGCAGAGATGTGCAAGGGGACGATTGCCATGGCCTCGTGGAGAAATGGTTGGATGGTTGCTAGGAGCACAGCATGGGCTTTGAAGGTTGGAGACTTTTGGGGCAAAGAGGCTGTGGAGGGGAGCGGATGTTTGTAGCCTTGTGCGTCAGCGATCTCCAGGCATGCCGCTGAAGTCGCGCGTGGCAGGTGCTGGGAGCCCCGCCTGAAGAATGGAGATCCCCAGGCCACTGTAGGGCCGGGTCAACTTTGAGACCATCTTAGCAACCTGAACTTAGTGTCCGAGTGCATGGCACGTGAAGAGGTTAATGCCTGAGTCGTGAGGGAACTTTCAGATGGAGTTGCTAGGCCACAGTGCATCGTTTTTGAAAGCTGGTGTCTGTCAGTCCAAATGCCCAAGAAGGGGTAGAAGGGAAGTATAAGCCCCGTTTTTAGAAAGGGAAAAGGAGAAGAGTGTGGGAAGTACGGAGCATTCAGGCTGAGCTGTGTGTGAGGCAAGAAGATGAGGCTGCTTCTCCGGGAGACTATGTTAAGGCCAATGGAAAAGCAAGAGGTGATTGGGAACAGGGAGCATGGCATTCCAAAGTGCAAAATCACCATTCCTGGCAGTTTTGGTGCTGTTCTATGCTTAGGGCTCCACAGCAGTGGTGGAGAGGGGCAAGGAAAGGGACCTGGTGTGCCTGGCTTTGTGCAAAGTGCTTGACGGTGTCCCGCATGACGTCGTTGTCTGTGAGTCAGAGGGCCATGGATTGGATGGATGGATGGATGGCGCAAGGTATGGATAAAGCAGATGAGGTGCAGCGGTGCTCTTGAGCAGCCTTTGGGTGTTTTTCTTTTTGTGCTTCCATGGTGTTGGCCAAAGGCTGGCAGTGCTTTTGCACAGGGGCTGCTGCTTGGGCAGGCGGCGTTGAGAAGAGGGGTCGGGGGCTGTTTGCAGCAGGGCTTGGAGTAGGCGTTGGGCGGAGATGGCTTTCCCCTGGCACAAAGAGTGCTTGCAGTGCTCGAGAGAGGAGAGGCAGTGGCAAGTGTTTTGTCATAAGTCTTTATTTGGACTGGCATAAATAAGTGAAGAGGTAGAAAAAATAAATACGTGAATAAATAGAGAAATGAAATAAATAAGTCAATAAATAAGTCAATAAATAAGTGGAGAAGGTCTTTTGTCCATATCAGTATGAGCAGCGGAATCGCTGGAGACGCAGCGGTTGAAGGCTGCGGGTGCCGTGCGGTTGTTGCGGGCCTGTGTGCGGTCCCAGGTGAGAGGAGGCGTGGGGTTGGAGGTGGGTTTGGGGCGTCGGTGTGGCTGGGCGGGTGGGCGTTGGCGCTAGCGGCGCATGGCGCGTGTGAGGTTGTGGAGGTGCAGTAGAGAGGCACGAGCTTCGAGGCGGACGTGGTCCCAGGCGCAGGCGCTGTGGTTGTGGGCGTGCAGGAAGAGGTGGATGTCCCTGAAGTACTTGTTGATGGCGAGCAGCGGGTTGCGTGGTCCTTTGAAGGGCGTGGCGTTGTCGGGGAGGCATTGCTCCAGGTGGTGGATGTGGTGCTGCAGCTTGTTGAGGAGGTGGTTGCGAGCCTGGCCGGGCCAGTGCTGGCGGGTGCTGTTGGAGCTGAGGGTGTGGAAGAGGTGCTGCAGGATGCGCAGGGCGGTGGCGGCGGCTTGGTGGGGCTGCAGGTTGTGGTGGATCAGGCTGGCGGGGAAGAAGGGCGGCTCTGGCAGGTGGCAGGGCTGCGTGTGGCCGACAGCCATGTCCTGGAGGAGGCGGAGAGCGTCGCCGGGGAAGGTGTCCTCGTGTGTCCAGAGGTGTTGGCAGGCCAGGGTGCCGGCCAGAGCGGTGAGGAGGAGCAGGAGGGCCGGGGCGGCGTGCGGCAGGCGTGGCTGTGTGGCTGTGGGCGCAAGCATGGTGAGTCTCTGTGGGTGCTGTTGGGTGCTGCTGGGCAGGAGGAGCCTGGTGAGGCTGGCTGGTGCTGCTGGTGGCTGTGCTTGGGGTGGCTCCGGGTGCGCGGCTTTGTATGCGAGGCCGCTTTCCCTTCATCGCTTTCCGATTGTCCGCAGTTTCTGCCTGTACTTTCCAGTCTGTACTGGTGGCTGTGTAGGTTTTGGGGAAGTGTTTGGTCGGGGTGTCCGTGGTCGGGGATTGTGGTGGCAGCGGCGTGCCGGCCTTGCGAAAGCTGTGTCTCGGAGGCGTCGTTGTCAGGTGTGGCGGAGTGGGCTCTTGGCTGTTGCCCTTCACCTGCCGGGCCAGCTGCGCGGTCCGTGCTGTGCTGCTGAGTCTCTCTTTGTGGCCAAGCATGCTTTCCACCCGCAAAGCCCTGCTGGTGGCTGTGGTGACTTTTCCTTTCACTTGGTGGCTTGCCTTTATTTTCATCTTAGCCGCTGTTTTCCTTTTGTGGTTGCAAGGCATGTGCGGTGATGTCAGTGGGCGGGGGCTGGCGTTTCCCCTGCTGGGGTCAATGCCCAGAGGCAGTGGCAGTGTTCAAGGGGCTGTGTGTGCACGTGGGCCTTGGAGGCCTGAGTGTGTCCTTGCACAGAGGCAGGGGCTCCAGCTGCTGTGTTTGGGAGGAGCCATCAACGAGGCAGGTGAGGAAGGCGGCGCAAGGGAGGGGCTTTGCTCTTCCTGTCGTGCTTGCTCCGCTGGCTGTGGCCCTGGAGCAAGGGTCCGGTTTGGAGATGCGTGGCCCAGTGGATGAGGCAGCCGCAGGGCCAAAGAGGACTGTCCCCCGTGAAAGCAATGGGGTTGTGTTTTGGGATTGCCAGAGCCCTCGCCTGCAAGAGCGTGTCCTGTTCAGGGCTCGTTGGTCCGTGCGAGGTGTGGCGTCCTTGGAGGGGATGGCTCTGAAGAGGCACGGGGGTCTAGAGGACATCACGTGGGAGCAAGAGGGCAGGGGCTGGGCTTCTGTGGCTGGAGTAGCGAAGGTTTGCCAGCAGTTTCAGATGCCTTTCCAAAAGCGCAGAAAAGCTGGGGATCGCTGAGGAGGAATGTGGGCTGTGCAGAGATGTGCAAGGGGACGATTGCCATGGCCTCGTGGAGAAATGGTTGGATGGTTGCTAGGAGCACAGCATGGGCTTTGAAGGTTGGAGACTTTTGGGGCAAAGAGGCTGTGGAGGGGAGCGGATGTTTGTAGCCTTGTGCGTCAGCGATCTCCAGGCATGCCGCTGAAGTCGCGCGTGGCAAGTGCTGGGAGCCCCGCCTGAAGAATGGAGATCCCCAGGCCACTGTAGGGCCGGGTCAACTTTGAGACCATGTTAGCAACTTGAACTTAGTGTCCGAGTGCATGGCACGTGAAGAGGTTAATGCCTGAGTCGTGAGGGAACTTTCAGATGGAGTTGCTAGGCCGCAGTGCATCGTTTTTGAAAGCTGGTGTCTGTCAGTCCAAATGCCCAAGAAGCGGTAGAAGGGAAGTATAAGCCCCGTTTTTAGAAAGGGAAAAGGAGAAGAGTGTGGGAAGTACGGAGCATTCAGGCTGAGCTGTGTGTGAGGCAAGAAGATGAGGCTGCTTCTCCGGGAGACTATGTTAAGGCCAATGGAAAAGCAAGAGGTGATTGGGAACAGGGAGCATGGCATTCCAAAGTGCAAAATCACCATTCCTGGCAGTTTTGGTGCTGTTCTATGCTTAGGGCTCCACAGCAGTGGTGGAGAGGGGCAAGGAAAGGGACCTGGTGTGCCTGGCTTTGTGCAAAGTGCTTGACGGTGTCCCGCATGACGTCGTTGTCTGTGAGTCAGAGGGCCATGGATTGGATGGATGGATGGATGGATGGAGCAAGGTGTGGATAAAGCAGATGAGGTGCAGCGGTGCTCTTGAGCAGCCTTTGGGTGTTTTTCTTTTTGTGCTTCCATGGTGTTGGCCAAAGGCTGGCAGTGCTTTTGCACAGGGGCTGCTGCTTGGGCAGGCGGCGTTGAGAAGAGGGGTCGGGGGCTGTTTGCAGCAGGGCTTGGAGTAGGCGTTGGGCGGAGATGGCTTTCCCCTGGCGCAAAGAGTGCTTGCAGTGCTCGAGAGAGGAGAGGCAGTGGCAAGTGTTTTGTCATAAGTCTTTATTTGGACTGGCATAAATAAGTGAAGAGGTAGAAAAAATAAATACGTGAATAAATAGAGAAATGAAATAAATAAGTCAATAAATAAGTCAATAAATAAGTGGAGAAGGTCTTTTGTCCATATCAGTATGAGCAGCGGAATCGCTGGAGACGCAGCGGTTGAAGGCTGCGGGTGCCGTGCGGTTGTTGCGGGCCTGTGTGCGGTCCCAGGTGAGAGGAGGCGTGGGGTTGGAGGTGGGTTTGGGGCGTCGGTGTGGCTGGGCGGGTGGGCGTTGGCGCTAGCGGCGCATGGCGCGTGTGAGGTTGTGGAGGTGCAGTAGAGAGGCACGAGCTTCGAGGCGGACGTGGTCCCAGGCGCAGGCGCTGTGGTTGTGGGCGTGCAGGAAGAGGTGGATGTCCCTGAAGTACTTGTTGATGGCGAGCAGCGGGTTGCGTGGTCCTTTGAAGGGCGTGGCGTTGTCGGGGAGGCATTGCTCCAGGTGGTGGATGTGGTGCTGCAGCTTGTTGAGGAGGTGGTTGCGAGCCTGGCCGGGCCAGTGCTGGCGGGTGCTGTTGGAGCTGAGGGTGTGGAAGAGGTGCTGCAGGATGCGCAGGGCGGTGGCGGCGGCTTGGTGGGGCTGCAGGTTGTGGTGGATCAGGCTGGCGGGGAAGAAGGGCGGCTCTGGCAGGTGGCAGGGCTGCGTGTGGCCGACAGCCATGTCCTGGAGGAGGCGGAGAGCGTCGCCGGGGAAGGTGTCCTCGTGTGTCCAGAGGTGTTGGCAGGCCAGGGTGCCGGCCAGAGCGGTGAGGAGGAGCAGGAGGGCCGGGGCGGCGTGCGGCAGGCGTGGCTGTGTGGCTGTGGGCGCAAGCATGGTGAGTCTCTGTGGGTGCTGTTGGGTGCTGCTGGGCAGGAGGAGCCTGGTGAGGCTGGCTGGTGCTGCTGGTGGCTGTGCTTGGGGTGGCTCCGGGTGCGCGGCTTTGTATGCGAGGCCGCTTTCCCTTCATCGCTTTCCGATTGTCCGCAGTTTCTGCCTGTACTTTCCAGTCTGTACTGGTGGCTGTGTAGGTTTTGGGGAAGTGTTTGGTCGGGGTGTCCGTGGTCGGGGATTGTGGTGGCAGCGGCGTGCCGGCCTTGCGAAAGCTGTGTCTCGGAGGCGTCGTTGTCAGGTGTGGCGGAGTGGGCTCTTGGCTGTTGCCCTTCACCTGCCGGGCCAGCTGCGCGGTCCGTGCTGTGCTGCTGAGTCTCTCTTTGTGGCCAAGCATGCTTTCCACCCGCAAAGCCCTGCTGGTGGCTGTGGTGACTTTTCCTTTCACTTGGTGGCTTGCCTTTATTTTCATCTTAGCCGCTGTTTTCCTTTTGTGGTTGCAAGGCATGTGCGGTGATGTCAGTGGGCGGGGGCTGGCGTTTCCCCTGCTGGGGTCAATGCCCAGAGGCAGTGGCAGTGTTCAAGGGGCTGTGTGTGCACGTGGGCCTTGGAGGCCTGAGTGTGTCCTTGCACAGAGGCAGGGGCTCCAGCTGCTGTGTTTGGGAGGAGCCATCAACGAGGCAGGTGAGGAAGGCGGCGCAAGGGAGGGGCTTTGCTCTTCCTGTCGTGCTTGCTCCGCTGGCTGTGGCCCTGGAGCAAGGGTCCGGTTTGGAGATGCGTGGCCCAGTGGATGAGGCAGCCGCAGGGCCAAAGAGGACTGTCCCCCGTGAAAGCAATGGGGTTGTGTTTTGGGATTGCCAGAGCCCTCGCCTGCAAGAGCGTGTCCTGTTCAGGGCTCGTTGGTCCGTGCGAGGTGTGGCGTCCTTGGAGGGGATGGCTCTGAAGAGGCACGGGGGTCTAGAGGACATCACGTGGGAGCAAGAGGGCAGGGGCTGGGCTTCTGTGGCTGGAGTAGCGAAGGTTTGCCAGCAGTTTCAGATGCCTTTCCAAAAGCGCAGAAAAGCTGGGGATCGCTGAGGAGGAATGTGGGCTGTGCAGAGATGTGCAAGGGGACGATTGCCATGGCCTCGTGGAGAAATGGTTGGATGGTTGCTAGGAGCACAGCATGGGCTTTGAAGGTTGGAGACTTTTGGGGCAAAGAGGCTGTGGAGGGGAGCGGATGTTTGTAGCCTTGTGCGTCAGCGATCTCCAGGCATGCCGCTGAAGTCGCGCGTGGCAGGTGCTGGGAGCCCCGCCTGAAGAATGGAGATCCCCAGGCCACTGTAGGGCCGGGTCAACTTTGAGACCATCTTAGCAACCTGAACTTAGTGTCCGAGTGCATGGCACGTGAAGAGGTTAATGCCTGAGTCGTGAGGGAACTTTCAGATGGAGTTGCTAGGCCACAGTGCATCGTTTTTGAAAGCTGGTGTCTGTCAGTCCAAATGCCCAAGAAGGGGTAGAAGGGAAGTATAAGCCCCGTTTTTAGAAAGGGAAAAGGAGAAGAGTGTGGGAAGTACGGAGCATTCAGGCTGAGCTGTGTGTGAGGCAAGAAGATGAGGCTGCTTCTCCGGGAGACTATGTTAAGGCCAATGGAAAAGCAAGAGGTGATTGGGAACAGGGAGCATGGCATTCCAAAGTGCAAAATCACCATTCCTGGCAGTTTTGGTGCTGTTCTATGCTTAGGGCTCCACAGCAGTGGTGGAGAGGGGCAAGGAAAGGGACCTGGTGTGCCTGGCTTTGTGCAAAGTGCTTGACGGTGTCCCGCATGACGTCGTTGTCTGTGAGTCAGAGGGCCATGGATTGGATGGATGGATGGATGGCGCAAGGTATGGATAAAGCAGATGAGGTGCAGCGGTGCTCTTGAGCAGCCTTTGGGTGTTTTTCTTTTTGTGCTTCCATGGTGTTGGCCAAAGGCTGGCAGTGCTTTTGCACAGGGGCTGCTGCTTGGGCAGGCGGCGTTGAGAAGAGGGGTCGGGGGCTGTTTGCAGCAGGGCTTGGAGTAGGCGTTGGGCGGAGATGGCTTTCCCCTGGCACAAAGAGTGCTTGCAGTGCTCGAGAGAGGAGAGGCAGTGGCAAGTGTTTTGTCATAAGTCTTTATTTGGACTGGCATAAATAAGTGAAGAGGTAGAAAAAATAAATACGTGAATAAATAGAGAAATGAAATAAATAAGTCAATAAATAAGTCAATAAATAAGTGGAGAAGGTCTTTTGTCCATATCAGTATGAGCAGCGGAATCGCTGGAGACGCAGCGGTTGAAGGCTGCGGGTGCCGTGCGGTTGTTGCGGGCCTGTGTGCGGTCCCAGGTGAGAGGAGGCGTGGGGTTGGAGGTGGGTTTGGGGCGTCGGTGTGGCTGGGCGGGTGGGCGTTGGCGCTAGCGGCGCATGGCGCGTGTGAGGTTGTGGAGGTGCAGTAGAGAGGCACGAGCTTCGAGGCGGACGTGGTCCCAGGCGCAGGCGCTGTGGTTGTGGGCGTGCAGGAAGAGGTGGATGTCCCTGAAGTACTTGTTGATGGCGAGCAGCGGGTTGCGTGGTCCTTTGAAGGGCGTGGCGTTGTCGGGGAGGCATTGCTCCAGGTGGTGGATGTGGTGCTGCAGCTTGTTGAGGAGGTGGTTGCGAGCCTGGCCGGGCCAGTGCTGGCGGGTGCTGTTGGAGCTGAGGGTGTGGAAGAGGTGCTGCAGGATGCGCAGGGCGGTGGCGGCGGCTTGGTGGGGCTGCAGGTTGTGGTGGATCAGGCTGGCGGGGAAGAAGGGCGGCTCTGGCAGGTGGCAGGGCTGCGTGTGGCCGACAGCCATGTCCTGGAGGAGGCGGAGAGCGTCGCCGGGGAAGGTGTCCTCGTGTGTCCAGAGGTGTTGGCAGGCCAGGGTGCCGGCCAGAGCGGTGAGGAGGAGCAGGAGGGCCGGGGCGGCGTGCGGCAGGCGTGGCTGTGTGGCTGTGGGCGCAAGCATGGTGAGTCTCTGTGGGTGCTGTTGGGTGCTGTTGGGCAGGAGGAGCCTGGTGAGGCTGGCTGGTGCTGCTGGTGGCTGTGCTTGGGGTGGCTCCGGGTGCGCGGCTTTGTATGCGAGGCCGCTTTCCCTTCATCGCTTTCCGATTGTCCGCAGTTTCTGCCTGTACTTTCCAGTCTGTACTGGTGGCTGTGTAGGTTTTGGGGAAGTGTTTGGTCGGGGTGTCCGTGGTCGGGGATTGTGGTGGCAGCGGCGTGCCGGCCTTGCGAAAGCTGTGTCTCGGAGGCGTCGTTGTCAGGTGTGGCGGAGTGGGCTCTTGGCTGTTGCCCTTCACCTGCCGGGCCAGCTGCGCGGTCCGTGCTGTGCTGCTGAGTCTCTCTTTGTGGCCAAGCATGCTTTCCACCCGCAAAGCCCTGCTGGTGGCTGTGGTGACTTTTCCTTTCACTTGGTGGCTTGCCTTTATTTTCATCTTAGCCGCTGTTTTCCTTTTGTGGTTGCAAGGCATGTGCGGTGATGTCAGTGGGCGGGGGCTGGCGTTTCCCCTGCTGGGGTCAATGCCCAGAGGCAGTGGCAGTGTTCAAGGGGCTGTGTGTGCACGTGGGCCTTGGAGGCCTGAGTGTGTCCTTGCACAGAGGCAGGGGCTCCAGCTGCTGTGTTTGGGAGGAGCCATCAACGAGGCAGGTGAGGAAGGCGGCGCAAGGGAGGGGCTTTGCTCTTCCTGTCGTGCTTGCTCCGCTGGCTGTGGCCCTGGAGCAAGGGTCCGGTTTGGAGATGCGTGGCCCAGTGGATGAGGCAGCCGCAGGGCCAAAGAGGACTGTCCCCCGTGAAAGCAATGGGGTTGTGTTTTGGGATTGCCAGAGCCCTCGCCTGCAAGAGCGTGTCCTGTTCAGGGCTCGTTGGTCCGTGCGAGGTGTGGCGTCCTTGGAGGGGATGGCTCTGAAGAGGCACGGGGGTCTAGAGGACATCACGTGGGAGCAAGAGGGCAGGGGCTGGGCTTCTGTGGCTGGAGTAGCGAAGGTTTGCCAGCAGTTTCAGATGCCTTTCCAAAAGCGCAGAAAAGCTGGGGATCGCTGAGGAGGAATGTGGGCTGTGCAGAGATGTGCAAGGGGACGATTGCCATGGCCTCGTGGAGAAATGGTTGGATGGTTGCTAGGAGCACAGCATGGGCTTTGAAGGTTGGAGACTTTTGGGGCAAAGAGGCTGTGGAGGGGAGCGGATGTTTGTAGCCTTGTGCGTCAGCGATCTCCAGGCATGCCGCTGAAGTCGCGCGTGGCAAGTGCTGGGAGCCCCGCCTGAAGAATGGAGATCCCCAGGCCACTGTAGGGCCGGGTCAACTTTGAGACCATGTTAGCAACTTGAACTTAGTGTCCGAGTGCATGGCACGTGAAGAGGTTAATGCCTGAGTCGTGAGGGAACTTTCAGATGGAGTTGCTAGGCCGCAGTGCATCGTTTTTGAAAGCTGGTGTCTGTCAGTCCAAATGCCCAAGAAGCGGTAGAAGGGAAGTATAAGCCCCGTTTTTAGAAAGGGAAAAGGAGAAGAGTGTGGGAAGTACGGAGCATTCAGGCTGAGCTGTGTGTGAGGCAAGAAGATGAGGCTGCTTCTCCGGGAGACTATGTTAAGGCCAATGGAAAAGCAAGAGGTGATTGGGAACAGGGAGCATGGCATTCCAAAGTGCAAAATCACCATTCCTGGCAGTTTTGGTGCTGTTCTATGCTTAGGGCTCCACAGCAGTGGTGGAGAGGGGCAAGGAAAGGGACCTGGTGTGCCTGGCTTTGTGCAAAGTGCTTGACGGTGTCCCGCATGACGTCGTTGTCTGTGAGTCAGAGGGCCATGGATTGGATGGATGGATGGATGGAGCAAGGTGTGGATAAAGCAGATGAGGTGCAGCGGTGCTCTTGAGCAGCCTTTGGGTGTTTTTCTTTTTGTGCTTCCATGGTGTTGGCCAAAGGCTGGCAGTGCTTTTGCACAGGGGCTGCTGCTTGGGCAGGCGGCGTTGAGAAGAGGGGTCGGGGGCTGTTTGCAGCAGGGCTTGGAGTAGGCGTTGGGCGGAGATGGCTTTCCCCTGGCGCAAAGAGTGCTTGCAGTGCTCGAGAGAGGAGAGGCAGTGGCAAGTGTTTTGTCATAAGTCTTTATTTGGACTGGCATAAATAAGTGAAGAGGTAGAAAAAATAAATACGTGAATAAATAGAGAAATGAAATAAATAAGTCAATAAATAAGTCAATAAATAAGTGGAGAAGGTCTTTTGTCCATATCAGTATGAGCAGCGGAATCGCTGGAGACGCAGCGGTTGAAGGCTGCGGGTGCCGTGCGGTTGTTGCGGGCCTGTGTGCGGTCCCAGGTGAGAGGAGGCGTGGGGTTGGAGGTGGGTTTGGGGCGTCGGTGTGGCTGGGCGGGTGGGCGTTGGCGCTAGCGGCGCATGGCGCGTGTGAGGTTGTGGAGGTGCAGTAGAGAGGCACGAGCTTCGAGGCGGACGTGGTCCCAGGCGCAGGCGCTGTGGTTGTGGGCGTGCAGGAAGAGGTGGATGTCCCTGAAGTACTTGTTGATGGCGAGCAGCGGGTTGCGTGGTCCTTTGAAGGGCGTGGCGTTGTCGGGGAGGCATTGCTCCAGGTGGTGGATGTGGTGCTGCAGCTTGTTGAGGAGGTGGTTGCGAGCCTGGCCGGGCCAGTGCTGGCGGGTGCTGTTGGAGCTGAGGGTGTGGAAGAGGTGCTGCAGGATGCGCAGGGCGGTGGCGGCGGCTTGGTGGGGCTGCAGGTTGTGGTGGATCAGGCTGGCGGGGAAGAAGGGCGGCTCTGGCAGGTGGCAGGGCTGCGTGTGGCCGACAGCCATGTCCTGGAGGAGGCGGAGAGCGTCGCCGGGGAAGGTGTCCTCGTGTGTCCAGAGGTGTTGGCAGGCCAGGGTGCCGGCCAGAGCGGTGAGGAGGAGCAGGAGGGCCGGGGCGGCGTGCGGCAGGCGTGGCTGTGTGGCTGTGGGCGCAAGCATGGTGAGTCTCTGTGGGTGCTGTTGGGTGCTGCTGGGCAGGAGGAGCCTGGTGAGGCTGGCTGGTGCTGCTGGTGGCTGTGCTTGGGGTGGCTCCGGGTGCGCGGCTTTGTATGCGAGGCCGCTTTCCCTTCATCGCTTTCCGATTGTCCGCAGTTTCTGCCTGTACTTTCCAGTCTGTACTGGTGGCTGTGTAGGTTTTGGGGAAGTGTTTGGTCGGGGTGTCCGTGGTCGGGGATTGTGGTGGCAGCGGCGTGCCGGCCTTGCGAAAGCTGTGTCTCGGAGGCGTCGTTGTCAGGTGTGGCGGAGTGGGCTCTTGGCTGTTGCCCTTCACCTGCCGGGCCAGCTGCGCGGTCCGTGCTGTGCTGCTGAGTCTCTCTTTGTGGCCAAGCATGCTTTCCACCCGCAAAGCCCTGCTGGTGGCTGTGGTGACTTTTCCTTTCACTTGGTGGCTTGCCTTTATTTTCATCTTAGCCGCTGTTTTCCTTTTGTGGTTGCAAGGCATGTGCGGTGATGTCAGTGGGCGGGGGCTGGCGTTTCCCCTGCTGGGGTCAATGCCCAGAGGCAGTGGCAGTGTTCAAGGGGCTGTGTGTGCACGTGGGCCTTGGAGGCCTGAGTGTGTCCTTGCACAGAGGCAGGGGCTCCAGCTGCTGTGTTTGGGAGGAGCCATCAACGAGGCAGGTGAGGAAGGCGGCGCAAGGGAGGGGCTTTGCTCTTCCTGTCGTGCTTGCTCCGCTGGCTGTGGCCCTGGAGCAAGGGTCCGGTTTGGAGATGCGTGGCCCAGTGGATGAGGCAGCCGCAGGGCCAAAGAGGACTGTCCCCCGTGAAAGCAATGGGGTTGTGTTTTGGGATTGCCAGAGCCCTCGCCTGCAAGAGCGTGTCCTGTTCAGGGCTCGTTGGTCCGTGCGAGGTGTGGCGTCCTTGGAGGGGATGGCTCTGAAGAGGCACGGGGGTCTAGAGGACATCACGTGGGAGCAAGAGGGCAGGGGCTGGGCTTCTGTGGCTGGAGTAGCGAAGGTTTGCCAGCAGTTTCAGATGCCTTTCCAAAAGCGCAGAAAAGCTGGGGATCGCTGAGGAGGAATGTGGGCTGTGCAGAGATGTGCAAGGGGACGATTGCCATGGCCTCGTGGAGAAATGGTTGGATGGTTGCTAGGAGCACAGCATGGGCTTTGAAGGTTGGAGACTTTTGGGGCAAAGAGGCTGTGGAGGGGAGCGGATGTTTGTAGCCTTGTGCGTCAGCGATCTCCAGGCATGCCGCTGAAGTCGCGCGTGGCAAGTGCTGGGAGCCCCGCCTGAAGAATGGAGATCCCCAGGCCACTGTAGGGCCGGGTCAACTTTGAGACCATGTTAGCAACTTGAACTTAGTGTCCGAGTGCATGGCACGTGAAGAGGTTAATGCCTGAGTCGTGAGGGAACTTTCAGATGGAGTTGCTAGGCCGCAGTGCATCGTTTTTGAAAGCTGGTGTCTGTCAGTCCAAATGCCCAAGAAGCGGTAGAAGGGAAGTATAAGCCCCGTTTTTAGAAAGGGAAAAGGAGAAGAGTGTGGGAAGTACGGAGCATTCAGGCTGAGCTGTGTGTGAGGCAAGAAGATGAGGCTGCTTCTCCGGGAGACTATGTTAAGGCCAATGGAAAAGCAAGAGGTGATTGGGAACAGGGAGCATGGCATTCCAAAGTGCAAAATCACCATTCCTGGCAGTTTTGGTGCTGTTCTATGCTTAGGGCTCCACAGCAGTGGTGGAGAGGGGCAAGGAAAGGGACCTGGTGTGCCTGGCTTTGTGCAAAGTGCTTGACGGTGTCCCGCATGACGTCGTTGTCTGTGAGTCAGAGGGCCATGGATTGGATGGATGGATGGATGGATGGAGCAAGGTGTGGATAAAGCAGATGAGGTGCAGCGGTGCTCTTGAGCAGCCTTTGGGTGTTTTTCTTTTTGTGCTTCCATGGTGTTGGCCAAAGGCTGGCAGTGCTTTTGCACAGGGGCTGCTGCTTGGGCAGGCGGCGTTGAGAAGAGGGGTCGGGGGCTGTTTGCAGCAGGGCTTGGAGTAGGCGTTGGGCGGAGATGGCTTTCCCCTGGCGCAAAGAGTGCTTGCAGTGCTCGAGAGAGGAGAGGCAGTGGCAAGTGTTTTGTCATAAGTCTTTATTTGGACTGGCATAAATAAGTGAAGAGGTAGAAAAAATAAATACGTGAATAAATAGAGAAATGAAATAAATAAGTCAATAAATAAGTCAATAAATAAGTGGAGAAGGTCTTTTGTCCATATCAGTATGAGCAGCGGAATCGCTGGAGACGCAGCGGTTGAAGGCTGCGGGTGCCGTGCGGTTGTTGCGGGCCTGTGTGCGGTCCCAGGTGAGAGGAGGCGTGGGGTTGGAGGTGGGTTTGGGGCGTCGGTGTGGCTGGGCGGGTGGGCGTTGGCGCTAGCGGCGCATGGCGCGTGTGAGGTTGTGGAGGTGCAGTAGAGAGGCACGAGCTTCGAGGCGGACGTGGTCCCAGGCGCAGGCGCTGTGGTTGTGGGCGTGCAGGAAGAGGTGGATGTCCCTGAAGTACTTGTTGATGGCGAGCAGCGGGTTGCGTGGTCCTTTGAAGGGCGTGGCGTTGTCGGGGAGGCATTGCTCCAGGTGGTGGATGTGGTGCTGCAGCTTGTTGAGGAGGTGGTTGCGAGCCTGGCCGGGCCAGTGCTGGCGGGTGCTGTTGGAGCTGAGGGTGTGGAAGAGGTGCTGCAGGATGCGCAGGGCGGTGGCGGCGGCTTGGTGGGGCTGCAGGTTGTGGTGGATCAGGCTGGCGGGGAAGAAGGGCGGCTCTGGCAGGTGGCAGGGCTGCGTGTGGCCGACAGCCATGTCCTGGAGGAGGCGGAGAGCGTCGCCGGGGAAGGTGTCCTCGTGTGTCCAGAGGTGTTGGCAGGCCAGGGTGCCGGCCAGAGCGGTGAGGAGGAGCAGGAGGGCCGGGGCGGCGTGCGGCAGGCGTGGCTGTGTGGCTGTGGGCGCAAGCATGGTGAGTCTCTGTGGGTGCTGTTGGGTGCTGCTGGGCAGGAGGAGCCTGGTGAGGCTGGCTGGTGCTGCTGGTGGCTGTGCTTGGGGTGGCTCCGGGTGCGCGGCTTTGTATGCGAGGCCGCTTTCCCTTCATCGCTTTCCGATTGTCCGCAGTTTCTGCCTGTACTTTCCAGTCTGTACTGGTGGCTGTGTAGGTTTTGGGGAAGTGTTTGGTCGGGGTGTCCGTGGTCGGGGATTGTGGTGGCAGCGGCGTGCCGGCCTTGCGAAAGCTGTGTCTCGGAGGCGTCGTTGTCAGGTGTGGCGGAGTGGGCTCTTGGCTGTTGCCCTTCACCTGCCGGGCCAGCTACGCGGTCCGTGCTGTGCTGCTGAGTCTCTCTTTGTGGCCAAGCATGCTTTCCACCCGCAAAGCCCTGCTGGTGGCTGTGGTGACTTTTCCTTTCACTTGGTGGCTTGCCTTTATTTTCATCTTAGCCGCTGTTTTCCTTTTGTGGTTGCAAGGCATGTGCGGTGATGTCAGTGGGCGGGGGCTGGCGTTTCCCCTGCTGGGGTCAATGCCCAGAGGCAGTGGCAGTGTTCAAGGGGCTGTGTGTGCACGTGGGCCTTGGAGGCCTGAGTGTGTCCTTGCACAGAGGCAGGGGCTCCAGCTGCTGTGTTTGGGAGGAGCCATCAACGAGGCAGGTGAGGAAGGCGGCGCAAGGGAGGGGCTTTGCTCTTCCTGTCGTGCTTGCTCCGCTGGCTGTGGCCCTGGAGCAAGGGTCCGGTTTGGAGATGCGTGGCCCAGTGGATGAGGCAGCCGCAGGGCCAAAGAGGACTGTCCCCCGTGAAAGCAATGGGGTTGTGTTTTGGGATTGCCAGAGCCCTCGCCTGCAAGAGCGTGTCCTGTTCAGGGCTCGTTGGTCCGTGCGAGGTGTGGCGTCCTTGGAGGGGATGGCTCTGAAGAGGCACGGGGGTCTAGAGGACATCACGTGGGAGCAAGAGGGCAGGGGCTGGGCTTCTGTGGCTGGAGTAGCGAAGGTTTGCCAGCAGTTTCAGATGCCTTTCCAAAAGCGCAGAAAAGCTGGGGATCGCTGAGGAGGAATGTGGGCTGTGCAGAGATGTGCAAGGGGACGATTGCCATGGCCTCGTGGAGAAATGGTTGGATGGTTGCTAGGAGCACAGCATGGGCTTTGAAGGTTGGAGACTTTTGGGGCAAAGAGGCTGTGGAGGGGAGCGGATGTTTGTAGCCTTGTGCGTCAGCGATCTCCAGGCATGCCGCTGAAGTCGCGCGTGGCAGGTGCTGGGAGCCCCGCCTGAAGAATGGAGATCCCCAGGCCACTGTAGGGCCGGGTCAACTTTGAGACCATCTTAGCAACCTGAACTTAGTGTCCGAGTGCATGGCACGTGAAGAGGTTAATGCCTGAGTCGTGAGGGAACTTTCAGATGGAGTTGCTAGGCCACAGTGCATCGTTTTTGAAAGCTGGTGTCTGTCAGTCCAAATGCCCAAGAAGGGGTAGAAGGGAAGTATAAGCCCCGTTTTTAGAAAGGGAAAAGGAGAAGAGTGTGGGAAGTACGGAGCATTCAGGCTGAGCTGTGTGTGAGGCAAGAAGATGAGGCTGCTTCTCCGGGAGACTATGTTAAGGCCAATGGAAAAGCAAGAGGTGATTGGGAACAGGGAGCATGGCATTCCAAAGTGCAAAATCACCATTCCTGGCAGTTTTGGTGCTGTTCTATGCTTAGGGCTCCACAGCAGTGGTGGAGAGGGGCAAGGAAAGGGACCTGGTGTGCCTGGCTTTGTGCAAAGTGCTTGACGGTGTCCCGCATGACGTCGTTGTCTGTGAGTCAGAGGGCCATGGATTGGATGGATGGATGGATGGCGCAAGGTATGGATAAAGCAGATGAGGTGCAGCGGTGCTCTTGAGCAGCCTTTGGGTGTTTTTCTTTTTGTGCTTCCATGGTGTTGGCCAAAGGCTGGCAGTGCTTTTGCACAGGGGCTGCTGCTTGGGCAGGCGGCGTTGAGAAGAGGGGTCGGGGGCTGTTTGCAGCAGGGCTTGGAGTAGGCGTTGGGCGGAGATGGCTTTCCCCTGGCACAAAGAGTGCTTGCAGTGCTCGAGAGAGGAGAGGCAGTGGCAAGTGTTTTGTCATAAGTCTTTATTTGGACTGGCATAAATAAGTGAAGAGGTAGAAAAAATAAATACGTGAATAAATAGAGAAATGAAATAAATAAGTCAATAAATAAGTCAATAAATAAGTGGAGAAGGTCTTTTGTCCATATCAGTATGAGCAGCGGAATCGCTGGAGACGCAGCGGTTGAAGGCTGCGGGTGCCGTGCGGTTGTTGCGGGCCTGTGTGCGGTCCCAGGTGAGAGGAGGCGTGGGGTTGGAGGTGGGTTTGGGGCGTCGGTGTGGCTGGGCGGGTGGGCGTTGGCGCTAGCGGCGCATGGCGCGTGTGAGGTTGTGGAGGTGCAGTAGAGAGGCACGAGCTTCGAGGCGGACGTGGTCCCAGGCGCAGGCGCTGTGGTTGTGGGCGTGCAGGAAGAGGTGGATGTCCCTGAAGTACTTGTTGATGGCGAGCAGCGGGTTGCGTGGTCCTTTGAAGGGCGTGGCGTTGTCGGGGAGGCATTGCTCCAGGTGGTGGATGTGGTGCTGCAGCTTGTTGAGGAGGTGGTTGCGAGCCTGGCCGGGCCAGTGCTGGCGGGTGCTGTTGGAGCTGAGGGTGTGGAAGAGGTGCTGCAGGATGCGCAGGGCGGTGGCGGCGGCTTGGTGGGGCTGCAGGTTGTGGTGGATCAGGCTGGCGGGGAAGAAGGGCGGCTCTGGCAGGTGGCAGGGCTGCGTGTGGCCGACAGCCATGTCCTGGAGGAGGCGGAGAGCGTCGCCGGGGAAGGTGTCCTCGTGTGTCCAGAGGTGTTGGCAGGCCAGGGTGCCGGCCAGAGCGGTGAGGAGGAGCAGGAGGGCCGGGGCGGCGTGCGGCAGGCGTGGCTGTGTGGCTGTGGGCGCAAGCATGGTGAGTCTCTGTGGGTGCTGTTGGGTGCTGCTGGGCAGGAGGAGCCTGGTGAGGCTGGCTGGTGCTGCTGGTGGCTGTGCTTGGGGTGGCTCCGGGTGCGCGGCTTTGTATGCGAGGCCGCTTTCCCTTCATCGCTTTCCGATTGTCCGCAGTTTCTGCCTGTACTTTCCAGTCTGTACTGGTGGCTGTGTAGGTTTTGGGGAAGTGTTTGGTCGGGGTGTCCGTGGTCGGGGATTGTGGTGGCAGCGGCGTGCCGGCCTTGCGAAAGCTGTGTCTCGGAGGCGTCGTTGTCAGGTGTGGCGGAGTGGGCTCTTGGCTGTTGCCCTTCACCTGCCGGGCCAGCTGCGCGGTCCGTGCTGTGCTGCTGAGTCTCTCTTTGTGGCCAAGCATGCTTTCCACCCGCAAAGCCCTGCTGGTGGCTGTGGTGACTTTTCCTTTCACTTGGTGGCTTGCCTTTATTTTCATCTTAGCCGCTGTTTTCCTTTTGTGGTTGCAAGGCATGTGCGGTGATGTCAGTGGGCGGGGGCTGGCGTTTCCCCTGCTGGGGTCAATGCCCAGAGGCAGTGGCAGTGTTCAAGGGGCTGTGTGTGCACGTGGGCCTTGGAGGCCTGAGTGTGTCCTTGCACAGAGGCAGGGGCTCCAGCTGCTGTGTTTGGGAGGAGCCATCAACGAGGCAGGTGAGGAAGGCGGCGCAAGGGAGGGGCTTTGCTCTTCCTGTCGTGCTTGCTCCGCTGGCTGTGGCCCTGGAGCAAGGGTCCGGTTTGGAGATGCGTGGCCCAGTGGATGAGGCAGCCGCAGGGCCAAAGAGGACTGTCCCCCGTGAAAGCAATGGGGTTGTGTTTTGGGATTGCCAGAGCCCTCGCCTGCAAGAGCGTGTCCTGTTCAGGGCTCGTTGGTCCGTGCGAGGTGTGGCGTCCTTGGAGGGGATGGCTCTGAAGAGGCACGGGGGTCTAGAGGACATCACGTGGGAGCAAGAGGGCAGGGGCTGGGCTTCTGTGGCTGGAGTAGCGAAGGTTTGCCAGCAGTTTCAGATGCCTTTCCAAAAGCGCAGAAAAGCTGGGGATCGCTGAGGAGGAATGTGGGCTGTGCAGAGATGTGCAAGGGGACGATTGCCATGGCCTCGTGGAGAAATGGTTGGATGGTTGCTAGGAGCACAGCATGGGCTTTGAAGGTTGGAGACTTTTGGGGCAAAGAGGCTGTGGAGGGGAGCGGATGTTTGTAGCCTTGTGCGTCAGCGATCTCCAGGCATGCCGCTGAAGTCGCGCGTGGCAAGTGCTGGGAGCCCCGCCTGAAGAATGGAGATCCCCAGGCCACTGTAGGGCCGGGTCAACTTTGAGACCATGTTAGCAACTTGAACTTAGTGTCCGAGTGCATGGCACGTGAAGAGGTTAATGCCTGAGTCGTGAGGGAACTTTCAGATGGAGTTGCTAGGCCGCAGTGCATCGTTTTTGAAAGCTGGTGTCTGTCAGTCCAAATGCCCAAGAAGCGGTAGAAGGGAAGTATAAGCCCCGTTTTTAGAAAGGGAAAAGGAGAAGAGTGTGGGAAGTACGGAGCATTCAGGCTGAGCTGTGTGTGAGGCAAGAAGATGAGGCTGCTTCTCCGGGAGACTATGTTAAGGCCAATGGAAAAGCAAGAGGTGATTGGGAACAGGGAGCATGGCATTCCAAAGTGCAAAATCACCATTCCTGGCAGTTTTGGTGCTGTTCTATGCTTAGGGCTCCACAGCAGTGGTGGAGAGGGGCAAGGAAAGGGACCTGGTGTGCCTGGCTTTGTGCAAAGTGCTTGACGGTGTCCCGCATGACGTCGTTGTCTGTGAGTCAGAGGGCCATGGATTGGATGGATGGATGGATGGATGGAGCAAGGTGTGGATAAAGCAGATGAGGTGCAGCGGTGCTCTTGAGCAGCCTTTGGGTGTTTTTCTTTTTGTGCTTCCATGGTGTTGGCCAAAGGCTGGCAGTGCTTTTGCACAGGGGCTGCTGCTTGGGCAGGCGGCGTTGAGAAGAGGGGTCGGGGGCTGTTTGCAGCAGGGCTTGGAGTAGGCGTTGGGCGGAGATGGCTTTCCCCTGGCGCAAAGAGTGCTTGCAGTGCTCGAGAGAGGAGAGGCAGTGGCAAGTGTTTTGTCATAAGTCTTTATTTGGACTGGCATAAATAAGTGAAGAGGTAGAAAAAATAAATACGTGAATAAATAGAGAAATGAAATAAATAAGTCAATAAATAAGTCAATAAATAAGTGGAGAAGGTCTTTTGTCCATATCAGTATGAGCAGCGGAATCGCTGGAGACGCAGCGGTTGAAGGCTGCGGGTGCCGTGCGGTTGTTGCGGGCCTGTGTGCGGTCCCAGGTGAGAGGAGGCGTGGGGTTGGAGGTGGGTTTGGGGCGTCGGTGTGGCTGGGCGGGTGGGCGTTGGCGCTAGCGGCGCATGGCGCGTGTGAGGTTGTGGAGGTGCAGTAGAGAGGCACGAGCTTCGAGGCGGACGTGGTCCCAGGCGCAGGCGCTGTGGTTGTGGGCGTGCAGGAAGAGGTGGATGTCCCTGAAGTACTTGTTGATGGCGAGCAGCGGGTTGCGTGGTCCTTTGAAGGGCGTGGCGTTGTCGGGGAGGCATTGCTCCAGGTGGTGGATGTGGTGCTGCAGCTTGTTGAGGAGGTGGTTGCGAGCCTGGCCGGGCCAGTGCTGGCGGGTGCTGTTGGAGCTGAGGGTGTGGAAGAGGTGCTGCAGGATGCGCAGGGCGGTGGCGGCGGCTTGGTGGGGCTGCAGGTTGTGGTGGATCAGGCTGGCGGGGAAGAAGGGCGGCTCTGGCAGGTGGCAGGGCTGCGTGTGGCCGACAGCCATGTCCTGGAGGAGGCGGAGAGCGTCGCCGGGGAAGGTGTCCTCGTGTGTCCAGAGGTGTTGGCAGGCCAGGGTGCCGGCCAGAGCGGTGAGGAGGAGCAGGAGGGCCGGGGCGGCGTGCGGCAGGCGTGGCTGTGTGGCTGTGGGCGCAAGCATGGTGAGTCTCTGTGGGTGCTGTTGGGTGCTGCTGGGCAGGAGGAGCCTGGTGAGGCTGGCTGGTGCTGCTGGTGGCTGTGCTTGGGGTGGCTCCGGGTGCGCGGCTTTGTATGCGAGGCCGCTTTCCCTTCATCGCTTTCCGATTGTCCGCAGTTTCTGCCTGTACTTTCCAGTCTGTACTGGTGGCTGTGTAGGTTTTGGGGAAGTGTTTGGTCGGGGTGTCCGTGGTCGGGGATTGTGGTGGCAGCGGCGTGCCGGCCTTGCGAAAGCTGTGTCTCGGAGGCGTCGTTGTCAGGTGTGGCGGAGTGGGCTCTTGGCTGTTGCCCTTCACCTGCCGGGCCAGCTGCGCGGTCCGTGCTGTGCTGCTGAGTCTCTCTTTGTGGCCAAGCATGCTTTCCACCCGCAAAGCCCTGCTGGTGGCTGTGGTGACTTTTCCTTTCACTTGGTGGCTTGCCTTTATTTTCATCTTAGCCGCTGTTTTCCTTTTGTGGTTGCAAGGCATGTGCGGTGATGTCAGTGGGCGGGGGCTGGCGTTTCCCCTGCTGGGGTCAATGCCCAGAGGCAGTGGCAGTGTTCAAGGGGCTGTGTGTGCACGTGGGCCTTGGAGGCCTGAGTGTGTCCTTGCACAGAGGCAGGGGCTCCAGCTGCTGTGTTTGGGAGGAGCCATCAACGAGGCAGGTGAGGAAGGCGGCGCAAGGGAGGGGCTTTGCTCTTCCTGTCGTGCTTGCTCCGCTGGCTGTGGCCCTGGAGCAAGGGTCCGGTTTGGAGATGCGTGGCCCAGTGGATGAGGCAGCCGCAGGGCCAAAGAGGACTGTCCCCCGTGAAAGCAATGGGGTTGTGTTTTGGGATTGCCAGAGCCCTCGCCTGCAAGAGCGTGTCCTGTTCAGGGCTCGTTGGTCCGTGCGAGGTGTGGCGTCCTTGGAGGGGATGGCTCTGAAGAGGCACGGGGGTCTAGAGGACATCACGTGGGAGCAAGAGGGCAGGGGCTGGGCTTCTGTGGCTGGAGTAGCGAAGGTTTGCCAGCAGTTTCAGATGCCTTTCCAAAAGCGCAGAAAAGCTGGGGATCGCTGAGGAGGAATGTGGGCTGTGCAGAGATGTGCAAGGGGACGATTGCCATGGCCTCGTGGAGAAATGGTTGGATGGTTGCTAGGAGCACAGCATGGGCTTTGAAGGTTGGAGACTTTTGGGGCAAAGAGGCTGTGGAGGGGAGCGGATGTTTGTAGCCTTGTGCGTCAGCGATCTCCAGGCATGCCGCTGAAGTCGCGCGTGGCAGGTGCTGGGAGCCCCGCCTGAAGAATGGAGATCCCCAGGCCACTGTAGGGCCGGGTCAACTTTGAGACCATCTTAGCAACCTGAACTTAGTGTCCGAGTGCATGGCACGTGAAGAGGTTAATGCCTGAGTCGTGAGGGAACTTTCAGATGGAGTTGCTAGGCCACAGTGCATCGTTTTTGAAAGCTGGTGTCTGTCAGTCCAAATGCCCAAGAAGGGGTAGAAGGGAAGTATAAGCCCCGTTTTTAGAAAGGGAAAAGGAGAAGAGTGTGGGAAGTACGGAGCATTCAGGCTGAGCTGTGTGTGAGGCAAGAAGATGAGGCTGCTTCTCCGGGAGACTATGTTAAGGCCAATGGAAAAGCAAGAGGTGATTGGGAACAGGGAGCATGGCATTCCAAAGTGCAAAATCACCATTCCTGGCAGTTTTGGTGCTGTTCTATGCTTAGGGCTCCACAGCAGTGGTGGAGAGGGGCAAGGAAAGGGACCTGGTGTGCCTGGCTTTGTGCAAAGTGCTTGACGGTGTCCCGCATGACGTCGTTGTCTGTGAGTCAGAGGGCCATGGATTGGATGGATGGATGGATGGCGCAAGGTATGGATAAAGCAGATGAGGTGCAGCGGTGCTCTTGAGCAGCCTTTGGGTGTTTTTCTTTTTGTGCTTCCATGGTGTTGGCCAAAGGCTGGCAGTGCTTTTGCACAGGGGCTGCTGCTTGGGCAGGCGGCGTTGAGAAGAGGGGTCGGGGGCTGTTTGCAGCAGGGCTTGGAGTAGGCGTTGGGCGGAGATGGCTTTCCCCTGGCACAAAGAGTGCTTGCAGTGCTCGAGAGAGGAGAGGCAGTGGCAAGTGTTTTGTCATAAGTCTTTATTTGGACTGGCATAAATAAGTGAAGAGGTAGAAAAAATAAATACGTGAATAAATAGAGAAATGAAATAAATAAGTCAATAAATAAGTCAATAAATAAGTGGAGAAGGTCTTTTGTCCATATCAGTATGAGCAGCGGAATCGCTGGAGACGCAGCGGTTGAAGGCTGCGGGTGCCGTGCGGTTGTTGCGGGCCTGTGTGCGGTCCCAGGTGAGAGGAGGCGTGGGGTTGGAGGTGGGTTTGGGGCGTCGGTGTGGCTGGGCGGGTGGGCGTTGGCGCTAGCGGCGCATGGCGCGTGTGAGGTTGTGGAGGTGCAGTAGAGAGGCACGAGCTTCGAGGCGGACGTGGTCCCAGGCGCAGGCGCTGTGGTTGTGGGCGTGCAGGAAGAGGTGGATGTCCCTGAAGTACTTGTTGATGGCGAGCAGCGGGTTGCGTGGTCCTTTGAAGGGCGTGGCGTTGTCGGGGAGGCATTGCTCCAGGTGGTGGATGTGGTGCTGCAGCTTGTTGAGGAGGTGGTTGCGAGCCTGGCCGGGCCAGTGCTGGCGGGTGCTGTTGGAGCTGAGGGTGTGGAAGAGGTGCTGCAGGATGCGCAGGGCGGTGGCGGCGGCTTGGTGGGGCTGCAGGTTGTGGTGGATCAGGCTGGCGGGGAAGAAGGGCGGCTCTGGCAGGTGGCAGGGCTGCGTGTGGCCGACAGCCATGTCCTGGAGGAGGCGGAGAGCGTCGCCGGGGAAGGTGTCCTCGTGTGTCCAGAGGTGTTGGCAGGCCAGGGTGCCGGCCAGAGCGGTGAGGAGGAGCAGGAGGGCCGGGGCGGCGTGCGGCAGGCGTGGCTGTGTGGCTGTGGGCGCAAGCATGGTGAGTCTCTGTGGGTGCTGTTGGGTGCTGCTGGGCAGGAGGAGCCTGGTGAGGCTGGCTGGTGCTGCTGGTGGCTGTGCTTGGGGTGGCTCCGGGTGCGCGGCTTTGTATGCGAGGCCGCTTTCCCTTCATCGCTTTCCGATTGTCCGCAGTTTCTGCCTGTACTTTCCAGTCTGTACTGGTGGCTGTGTAGGTTTTGGGGAAGTGTTTGGTCGGGGTGTCCGTGGTCGGGGATTGTGGTGGCAGCGGCGTGCCGGCCTTGCGAAAGCTGTGTCTCGGAGGCGTCGTTGTCAGGTGTGGCGGAGTGGGCTCTTGGCTGTTGCCCTTCACCTGCCGGGCCAGCTGCGCGGTCCGTGCTGTGCTGCTGAGTCTCTCTTTGTGGCCAAGCATGCTTTCCACCCGCAAAGCCCTGCTGGTGGCTGTGGTGACTTTTCCTTTCACTTGGTGGCTTGCCTTTATTTTCATCTTAGCCGCTGTTTTCCTTTTGTGGTTGCAAGGCATGTGCGGTGATGTCAGTGGGCGGGGGCTGGCGTTTCCCCTGCTGGGGTCAATGCCCAGAGGCAGTGGCAGTGTTCAAGGGGCTGTGTGTGCACGTGGGCCTTGGAGGCCTGAGTGTGTCCTTGCACAGAGGCAGGGGCTCCAGCTGCTGTGTTTGGGAGGAGCCATCAACGAGGCAGGTGAGGAAGGCGGCGCAAGGGAGGGGCTTTGCTCTTCCTGTCGTGCTTGCTCCGCTGGCTGTGGCCCTGGAGCAAGGGTCCGGTTTGGAGATGCGTGGCCCAGTGGATGAGGCAGCCGCAGGGCCAAAGAGGACTGTCCCCCGTGAAAGCAATGGGGTTGTGTTTTGGGATTGCCAGAGCCCTCGCCTGCAAGAGCGTGTCCTGTTCAGGGCTCGTTGGTCCGTGCGAGGTGTGGCGTCCTTGGAGGGGATGGCTCTGAAGAGGCACGGGGGTCTAGAGGACATCACGTGGGAGCAAGAGGGCAGGGGCTGGGCTTCTGTGGCTGGAGTAGCGAAGGTTTGCCAGCAGTTTCAGATGCCTTTCCAAAAGCGCAGAAAAGCTGGGGATCGCTGAGGAGGAATGTGGGCTGTGCAGAGATGTGCAAGGGGACGATTGCCATGGCCTCGTGGAGAAATGGTTGGATGGTTGCTAGGAGCACAGCATGGGCTTTGAAGGTTGGAGACTTTTGGGGCAAAGAGGCTGTGGAGGGGAGCGGATGTTTGTAGCCTTGTGCGTCAGCGATCTCCAGGCATGCCGCTGAAGTCGCGCGTGGCAAGTGCTGGGAGCCCCGCCTGAAGAATGGAGATCCCCAGGCCACTGTAGGGCCGGGTCAACTTTGAGACCATGTTAGCAACTTGAACTTAGTGTCCGAGTGCATGGCACGTGAAGAGGTTAATGCCTGAGTCGTGAGGGAACTTTCAGATGGAGTTGCTAGGCCGCAGTGCATCGTTTTTGAAAGCTGGTGTCTGTCAGTCCAAATGCCCAAGAAGCGGTAGAAGGGAAGTATAAGCCCCGTTTTTAGAAAGGGAAAAGGAGAAGAGTGTGGGAAGTACGGAGCATTCAGGCTGAGCTGTGTGTGAGGCAAGAAGATGAGGCTGCTTCTCCGGGAGACTATGTTAAGGCCAATGGAAAAGCAAGAGGTGATTGGGAACAGGGAGCATGGCATTCCAAAGTGCAAAATCACCATTCCTGGCAGTTTTGGTGCTGTTCTATGCTTAGGGCTCCACAGCAGTGGTGGAGAGGGGCAAGGAAAGGGACCTGGTGTGCCTGGCTTTGTGCAAAGTGCTTGACGGTGTCCCGCATGACGTCGTTGTCTGTGAGTCAGAGGGCCATGGATTGGATGGATGGATGGATGGATGGAGCAAGGTGTGGATAAAGCAGATGAGGTGCAGCGGTGCTCTTGAGCAGCCTTTGGGTGTTTTTCTTTTTGTGCTTCCATGGTGTTGGCCAAAGGCTGGCAGTGCTTTTGCACAGGGGCTGCTGCTTGGGCAGGCGGCGTTGAGAAGAGGGGTCGGGGGCTGTTTGCAGCAGGGCTTGGAGTAGGCGTTGGGCGGAGATGGCTTTCCCCTGGCGCAAAGAGTGCTTGCAGTGCTCGAGAGAGGAGAGGCAGTGGCAAGTGTTTTGTCATAAGTCTTTATTTGGACTGGCATAAATAAGTGAAGAGGTAGAAAAAATAAATACGTGAATAAATAGAGAAATGAAATAAATAAGTCAATAAATAAGTCAATAAATAAGTGGAGAAGGTCTTTTGTCCATATCAGTATGAGCAGCGGAATCGCTGGAGACGCAGCGGTTGAAGGCTGCGGGTGCCGTGCGGTTGTTGCGGGCCTGTGTGCGGTCCCAGGTGAGAGGAGGCGTGGGGTTGGAGGTGGGTTTGGGGCGTCGGTGTGGCTGGGCGGGTGGGCGTTGGCGCTAGCGGCGCATGGCGCGTGTGAGGTTGTGGAGGTGCAGTAGAGAGGCACGAGCTTCGAGGCGGACGTGGTCCCAGGCGCAGGCGCTGTGGTTGTGGGCGTGCAGGAAGAGGTGGATGTCCCTGAAGTACTTGTTGATGGCGAGCAGCGGGTTGCGTGGTCCTTTGAAGGGCGTGGCGTTGTCGGGGAGGCATTGCTCCAGGTGGTGGATGTGGTGCTGCAGCTTGTTGAGGAGGTGGTTGCGAGCCTGGCCGGGCCAGTGCTGGCGGGTGCTGTTGGAGCTGAGGGTGTGGAAGAGGTGCTGCAGGATGCGCAGGGCGGTGGCGGCGGCTTGGTGGGGCTGCAGGTTGTGGTGGATCAGGCTGGCGGGGAAGAAGGGCGGCTCTGGCAGGTGGCAGGGCTGCGTGTGGCCGACAGCCATGTCCTGGAGGAGGCGGAGAGCGTCGCCGGGGAAGGTGTCCTCGTGTGTCCAGAGGTGTTGGCAGGCCAGGGTGCCGGCCAGAGCGGTGAGGAGGAGCAGGAGGGCCGGGGCGGCGTGCGGCAGGCGTGGCTGTGTGGCTGTGGGCGCAAGCATGGTGAGTCTCTGTGGGTGCTGTTGGGTGCTGCTGGGCAGGAGGAGCCTGGTGAGGCTGGCTGGTGCTGCTGGTGGCTGTGCTTGGGGTGGCTCCGGGTGCGCGGCTTTGTATGCGAGGCCGCTTTCCCTTCATCGCTTTCCGATTGTCCGCAGTTTCTGCCTGTACTTTCCAGTCTGTACTGGTGGCTGTGTAGGTTTTGGGGAAGTGTTTGGTCGGGGTGTCCGTGGTCGGGGATTGTGGTGGCAGCGGCGTGCCGGCCTTGCGAAAGCTGTGTCTCGGAGGCGTCGTTGTCAGGTGTGGCGGAGTGGGCTCTTGGCTGTTGCCCTTCACCTGCCGGGCCAGCTGCGCGGTCCGTGCTGTGCTGCTGAGTCTCTCTTTGTGGCCAAGCATGCTTTCCACCCGCAAAGCCCTGCTGGTGGCTGTGGTGACTTTTCCTTTCACTTGGTGGCTTGCCTTTATTTTCATCTTAGCCGCTGTTTTCCTTTTGTGGTTGCAAGGCATGTGCGGTGATGTCAGTGGGCGGGGGCTGGCGTTTCCCCTGCTGGGGTCAATGCCCAGAGGCAGTGGCAGTGTTCAAGGGGCTGTGTGTGCACGTGGGCCTTGGAGGCCTGAGTGTGTCCTTGCACAGAGGCAGGGGCTCCAGCTGCTGTGTTTGGGAGGAGCCATCAACGAGGCAGGTGAGGAAGGCGGCGCAAGGGAGGGGCTTTGCTCTTCCTGTCGTGCTTGCTCCGCTGGCTGTGGCCCTGGAGCAAGGGTCCGGTTTGGAGATGCGTGGCCCAGTGGATGAGGCAGCCGCAGGGCCAAAGAGGACTGTCCCCCGTGAAAGCAATGGGGTTGTGTTTTGGGATTGCCAGAGCCCTCGCCTGCAAGAGCGTGTCCTGTTCAGGGCTCGTTGGTCCGTGCGAGGTGTGGCGTCCTTGGAGGGGATGGCTCTGAAGAGGCACGGGGGTCTAGAGGACATCACGTGGGAGCAAGAGGGCAGGGGCTGGGCTTCTGTGGCTGGAGTAGCGAAGGTTTGCCAGCAGTTTCAGATGCCTTTCCAAAAGCGCAGAAAAGCTGGGGATCGCTGAGGAGGAATGTGGGCTGTGCAGAGATGTGCAAGGGGACGATTGCCATGGCCTCGTGGAGAAATGGTTGGATGGTTGCTAGGAGCACAGCATGGGCTTTGAAGGTTGGAGACTTTTGGGGCAAAGAGGCTGTGGAGGGGAGCGGATGTTTGTAGCCTTGTGCGTCAGCGATCTCCAGGCATGCCGCTGAAGTCGCGCGTGGCAGGTGCTGGGAGCCCCGCCTGAAGAATGGAGATCCCCAGGCCACTGTAGGGCCGGGTCAACTTTGAGACCATCTTAGCAACCTGAACTTAGTGTCCGAGTGCATGGCACGTGAAGAGGTTAATGCCTGAGTCGTGAGGGAACTTTCAGATGGAGTTGCTAGGCCACAGTGCATCGTTTTTGAAAGCTGGTGTCTGTCAGTCCAAATGCCCAAGAAGGGGTAGAAGGGAAGTATAAGCCCCGTTTTTAGAAAGGGAAAAGGAGAAGAGTGTGGGAAGTACGGAGCATTCAGGCTGAGCTGTGTGTGAGGCAAGAAGATGAGGCTGCTTCTCCGGGAGACTATGTTAAGGCCAATGGAAAAGCAAGAGGTGATTGGGAACAGGGAGCATGGCATTCCAAAGTGCAAAATCACCATTCCTGGCAGTTTTGGTGCTGTTCTATGCTTAGGGCTCCACAGCAGTGGTGGAGAGGGGCAAGGAAAGGGACCTGGTGTGCCTGGCTTTGTGCAAAGTGCTTGACGGTGTCCCGCATGACGTCGTTGTCTGTGAGTCAGAGGGCCATGGATTGGATGGATGGATGGATGGCGCAAGGTATGGATAAAGCAGATGAGGTGCAGCGGTGCTCTTGAGCAGCCTTTGGGTGTTTTTCTTTTTGTGCTTCCATGGTGTTGGCCAAAGGCTGGCAGTGCTTTTGCACAGGGGCTGCTGCTTGGGCAGGCGGCGTTGAGAAGAGGGGTCGGGGGCTGTTTGCAGCAGGGCTTGGAGTAGGCGTTGGGCGGAGATGGCTTTCCCCTGGCACAAAGAGTGCTTGCAGTGCTCGAGAGAGGAGAGGCAGTGGCAAGTGTTTTGTCATAAGTCTTTATTTGGACTGGCATAAATAAGTGAAGAGGTAGAAAAAATAAATACGTGAATAAATAGAGAAATGAAATAAATAAGTCAATAAATAAGTCAATAAATAAGTGGAGAAGGTCTTTTGTCCATATCAGTATGAGCAGCGGAATCGCTGGAGACGCAGCGGTTGAAGGCTGCGGGTGCCGTGCGGTTGTTGCGGGCCTGTGTGCGGTCCCAGGTGAGAGGAGGCGTGGGGTTGGAGGTGGGTTTGGGGCGTCGGTGTGGCTGGGCGGGTGGGCGTTGGCGCTAGCGGCGCATGGCGCGTGTGAGGTTGTGGAGGTGCAGTAGAGAGGCACGAGCTTCGAGGCGGACGTGGTCCCAGGCGCAGGCGCTGTGGTTGTGGGCGTGCAGGAAGAGGTGGATGTCCCTGAAGTACTTGTTGATGGCGAGCAGCGGGTTGCGTGGTCCTTTGAAGGGCGTGGCGTTGTCGGGGAGGCATTGCTCCAGGTGGTGGATGTGGTGCTGCAGCTTGTTGAGGAGGTGGTTGCGAGCCTGGCCGGGCCAGTGCTGGCGGGTGCTGTTGGAGCTGAGGGTGTGGAAGAGGTGCTGCAGGATGCGCAGGGCGGTGGCGGCGGCTTGGTGGGGCTGCAGGTTGTGGTGGATCAGGCTGGCGGGGAAGAAGGGCGGCTCTGGCAGGTGGCAGGGCTGCGTGTGGCCGACAGCCATGTCCTGGAGGAGGCGGAGAGCGTCGCCGGGGAAGGTGTCCTCGTGTGTCCAGAGGTGTTGGCAGGCCAGGGTGCCGGCCAGAGCGGTGAGGAGGAGCAGGAGGGCCGGGGCGGCGTGCGGCAGGCGTGGCTGTGTGGCTGTGGGCGCAAGCATGGTGAGTCTCTGTGGGTGCTGTTGGGTGCTGCTGGGCAGGAGGAGCCTGGTGAGGCTGGCTGGTGCTGCTGGTGGCTGTGCTTGGGGTGGCTCCGGGTGCGCGGCTTTGTATGCGAGGCCGCTTTCCCTTCATCGCTTTCCGATTGTCCGCAGTTTCTGCCTGTACTTTCCAGTCTGTACTGGTGGCTGTGTAGGTTTTGGGGAAGTGTTTGGTCGGGGTGTCCGTGGTCGGGGATTGTGGTGGCAGCGGCGTGCCGGCCTTGCGAAAGCTGTGTCTCGGAGGCGTCGTTGTCAGGTGTGGCGGAGTGGGCTCTTGGCTGTTGCCCTTCACCTGCCGGGCCAGCTGCGCGGTCCGTGCTGTGCTGCTGAGTCTCTCTTTGTGGCCAAGCATGCTTTCCACCCGCAAAGCCCTGCTGGTGGCTGTGGTGACTTTTCCTTTCACTTGGTGGCTTGCCTTTATTTTCATCTTAGCCGCTGTTTTCCTTTTGTGGTTGCAAGGCATGTGCGGTGATGTCAGTGGGCGGGGGCTGGCGTTTCCCCTGCTGGGGTCAATGCCCAGAGGCAGTGGCAGTGTTCAAGGGGCTGTGTGTGCACGTGGGCCTTGGAGGCCTGAGTGTGTCCTTGCACAGAGGCAGGGGCTCCAGCTGCTGTGTTTGGGAGGAGCCATCAACGAGGCAGGTGAGGAAGGCGGCGCAAGGGAGGGGCTTTGCTCTTCCTGTCGTGCTTGCTCCGCTGGCTGTGGCCCTGGAGCAAGGGTCCGGTTTGGAGATGCGTGGCCCAGTGGATGAGGCAGCCGCAGGGCCAAAGAGGACTGTCCCCCGTGAAAGCAATGGGGTTGTGTTTTGGGATTGCCAGAGCCCTCGCCTGCAAGAGCGTGTCCTGTTCAGGGCTCGTTGGTCCGTGCGAGGTGTGGCGTCCTTGGAGGGGATGGCTCTGAAGAGGCACGGGGGTCTAGAGGACATCACGTGGGAGCAAGAGGGCAGGGGCTGGGCTTCTGTGGCTGGAGTAGCGAAGGTTTGCCAGCAGTTTCAGATGCCTTTCCAAAAGCGCAGAAAAGCTGGGGATCGCTGAGGAGGAATGTGGGCTGTGCAGAGATGTGCAAGGGGACGATTGCCATGGCCTCGTGGAGAAATGGTTGGATGGTTGCTAGGAGCACAGCATGGGCTTTGAAGGTTGGAGACTTTTGGGGCAAAGAGGCTGTGGAGGGGAGCGGATGTTTGTAGCCTTGTGCGTCAGCGATCTCCAGGCATGCCGCTGAAGTCGCGCGTGGCAAGTGCTGGGAGCCCCGCCTGAAGAATGGAGATCCCCAGGCCACTGTAGGGCCGGGTCAACTTTGAGACCATGTTAGCAACTTGAACTTAGTGTCCGAGTGCATGGCACGTGAAGAGGTTAATGCCTGAGTCGTGAGGGAACTTTCAGATGGAGTTGCTAGGCCGCAGTGCATCGTTTTTGAAAGCTGGTGTCTGTCAGTCCAAATGCCCAAGAAGCGGTAGAAGGGAAGTATAAGCCCCGTTTTTAGAAAGGGAAAAGGAGAAGAGTGTGGGAAGTACGGAGCATTCAGGCTGAGCTGTGTGTGAGGCAAGAAGATGAGGCTGCTTCTCCGGGAGACTATGTTAAGGCCAATGGAAAAGCAAGAGGTGATTGGGAACAGGGAGCATGGCATTCCAAAGTGCAAAATCACCATTCCTGGCAGTTTTGGTGCTGTTCTATGCTTAGGGCTCCACAGCAGTGGTGGAGAGGGGCAAGGAAAGGGACCTGGTGTGCCTGGCTTTGTGCAAAGTGCTTGACGGTGTCCCGCATGACGTCGTTGTCTGTGAGTCAGAGGGCCATGGATTGGATGGATGGATGGATGGATGGAGCAAGGTGTGGATAAAGCAGATGAGGTGCAGCGGTGCTCTTGAGCAGCCTTTGGGTGTTTTTCTTTTTGTGCTTCCATGGTGTTGGCCAAAGGCTGGCAGTGCTTTTGCACAGGGGCTGCTGCTTGGGCAGGCGGCGTTGAGAAGAGGGGTCGGGGGCTGTTTGCAGCAGGGCTTGGAGTAGGCGTTGGGCGGAGATGGCTTTCCCCTGGCGCAAAGAGTGCTTGCAGTGCTCGAGAGAGGAGAGGCAGTGGCAAGTGTTTTGTCATAAGTCTTTATTTGGACTGGCATAAATAAGTGAAGAGGTAGAAAAAATAAATACGTGAATAAATAGAGAAATGAAATAAATAAGTCAATAAATAAGTCAATAAATAAGTGGAGAAGGTCTTTTGTCCATATCAGTATGAGCAGCGGAATCGCTGGAGACGCAGCGGTTGAAGGCTGCGGGTGCCGTGCGGTTGTTGCGGGCCTGTGTGCGGTCCCAGGTGAGAGGAGGCGTGGGGTTGGAGGTGGGTTTGGGGCGTCGGTGTGGCTGGGCGGGTGGGCGTTGGCGCTAGCGGCGCATGGCGCGTGTGAGGTTGTGGAGGTGCAGTAGAGAGGCACGAGCTTCGAGGCGGACGTGGTCCCAGGCGCAGGCGCTGTGGTTGTGGGCGTGCAGGAAGAGGTGGATGTCCCTGAAGTACTTGTTGATGGCGAGCAGCGGGTTGCGTGGTCCTTTGAAGGGCGTGGCGTTGTCGGGGAGGCATTGCTCCAGGTGGTGGATGTGGTGCTGCAGCTTGTTGAGGAGGTGGTTGCGAGCCTGGCCGGGCCAGTGCTGGCGGGTGCTGTTGGAGCTGAGGGTGTGGAAGAGGTGCTGCAGGATGCGCAGGGCGGTGGCGGCGGCTTGGTGGGGCTGCAGGTTGTGGTGGATCAGGCTGGCGGGGAAGAAGGGCGGCTCTGGCAGGTGGCAGGGCTGCGTGTGGCCGACAGCCATGTCCTGGAGGAGGCGGAGAGCGTCGCCGGGGAAGGTGTCCTCGTGTGTCCAGAGGTGTTGGCAGGCCAGGGTGCCGGCCAGAGCGGTGAGGAGGAGCAGGAGGGCCGGGGCGGCGTGCGGCAGGCGTGGCTGTGTGGCTGTGGGCGCAAGCATGGTGAGTCTCTGTGGGTGCTGTTGGGTGCTGCTGGGCAGGAGGAGCCTGGTGAGGCTGGCTGGTGCTGCTGGTGGCTGTGCTTGGGGTGGCTCCGGGTGCGCGGCTTTGTATGCGAGGCCGCTTTCCCTTCATCGCTTTCCGATTGTCCGCAGTTTCTGCCTGTACTTTCCAGTCTGTACTGGTGGCTGTGTAGGTTTTGGGGAAGTGTTTGGTCGGGGTGTCCGTGGTCGGGGATTGTGGTGGCAGCGGCGTGCCGGCCTTGCGAAAGCTGTGTCTCGGAGGCGTCGTTGTCAGGTGTGGCGGAGTGGGCTCTTGGCTGTTGCCCTTCACCTGCCGGGCCAGCTGCGCGGTCCGTGCTGTGCTGCTGAGTCTCTCTTTGTGGCCAAGCATGCTTTCCACCCGCAAAGCCCTGCTGGTGGCTGTGGTGACTTTTCCTTTCACTTGGTGGCTTGCCTTTATTTTCATCTTAGCCGCTGTTTTCCTTTTGTGGTTGCAAGGCATGTGCGGTGATGTCAGTGGGCGGGGGCTGGCGTTTCCCCTGCTGGGGTCAATGCCCAGAGGCAGTGGCAGTGTTCAAGGGGCTGTGTGTGCACGTGGGCCTTGGAGGCCTGAGTGTGTCCTTGCACAGAGGCAGGGGCTCCAGCTGCTGTGTTTGGGAGGAGCCATCAACGAGGCAGGTGAGGAAGGCGGCGCAAGGGAGGGGCTTTGCTCTTCCTGTCGTGCTTGCTCCGCTGGCTGTGGCCCTGGAGCAAGGGTCCGGTTTGGAGATGCGTGGCCCAGTGGATGAGGCAGCCGCAGGGCCAAAGAGGACTGTCCCCCGTGAAAGCAATGGGGTTGTGTTTTGGGATTGCCAGAGCCCTCGCCTGCAAGAGCGTGTCCTGTTCAGGGCTCGTTGGTCCGTGCGAGGTGTGGCGTCCTTGGAGGGGATGGCTCTGAAGAGGCACGGGGGTCTAGAGGACATCACGTGGGAGCAAGAGGGCAGGGGCTGGGCTTCTGTGGCTGGAGTAGCGAAGGTTTGCCAGCAGTTTCAGATGCCTTTCCAAAAGCGCAGAAAAGCTGGGGATCGCTGAGGAGGAATGTGGGCTGTGCAGAGATGTGCAAGGGGACGATTGCCATGGCCTCGTGGAGAAATGGTTGGATGGTTGCTAGGAGCACAGCATGGGCTTTGAAGGTTGGAGACTTTTGGGGCAAAGAGGCTGTGGAGGGGAGCGGATGTTTGTAGCCTTGTGCGTCAGCGATCTCCAGGCATGCCGCTGAAGTCGCGCGTGGCAGGTGCTGGGAGCCCCGCCTGAAGAATGGAGATCCCCAGGCCACTGTAGGGCCGGGTCAACTTTGAGACCATCTTAGCAACCTGAACTTAGTGTCCGAGTGCATGGCACGTGAAGAGGTTAATGCCTGAGTCGTGAGGGAACTTTCAGATGGAGTTGCTAGGCCACAGTGCATCGTTTTTGAAAGCTGGTGTCTGTCAGTCCAAATGCCCAAGAAGGGGTAGAAGGGAAGTATAAGCCCCGTTTTTAGAAAGGGAAAAGGAGAAGAGTGTGGGAAGTACGGAGCATTCAGGCTGAGCTGTGTGTGAGGCAAGAAGATGAGGCTGCTTCTCCGGGAGACTATGTTAAGGCCAATGGAAAAGCAAGAGGTGATTGGGAACAGGGAGCATGGCATTCCAAAGTGCAAAATCACCATTCCTGGCAGTTTTGGTGCTGTTCTATGCTTAGGGCTCCACAGCAGTGGTGGAGAGGGGCAAGGAAAGGGACCTGGTGTGCCTGGCTTTGTGCAAAGTGCTTGACGGTGTCCCGCATGACGTCGTTGTCTGTGAGTCAGAGGGCCATGGATTGGATGGATGGATGGATGGCGCAAGGTATGGATAAAGCAGATGAGGTGCAGCGGTGCTCTTGAGCAGCCTTTGGGTGTTTTTCTTTTTGTGCTTCCATGGTGTTGGCCAAAGGCTGGCAGTGCTTTTGCACAGGGGCTGCTGCTTGGGCAGGCGGCGTTGAGAAGAGGGGTCGGGGGCTGTTTGCAGCAGGGCTTGGAGTAGGCGTTGGGCGGAGATGGCTTTCCCCTGGCACAAAGAGTGCTTGCAGTGCTCGAGAGAGGAGAGGCAGTGGCAAGTGTTTTGTCATAAGTCTTTATTTGGACTGGCATAAATAAGTGAAGAGGTAGAAAAAATAAATACGTGAATAAATAGAGAAATGAAATAAATAAGTCAATAAATAAGTCAATAAATAAGTGGAGAAGGTCTTTTGTCCATATCAGTATGAGCAGCGGAATCGCTGGAGACGCAGCGGTTGAAGGCTGCGGGTGCCGTGCGGTTGTTGCGGGCCTGTGTGCGGTCCCAGGTGAGAGGAGGCGTGGGGTTGGAGGTGGGTTTGGGGCGTCGGTGTGGCTGGGCGGGTGGGCGTTGGCGCTAGCGGCGCATGGCGCGTGTGAGGTTGTGGAGGTGCAGTAGAGAGGCACGAGCTTCGAGGCGGACGTGGTCCCAGGCGCAGGCGCTGTGGTTGTGGGCGTGCAGGAAGAGGTGGATGTCCCTGAAGTACTTGTTGATGGCGAGCAGCGGGTTGCGTGGTCCTTTGAAGGGCGTGGCGTTGTCGGGGAGGCATTGCTCCAGGTGGTGGATGTGGTGCTGCAGCTTGTTGAGGAGGTGGTTGCGAGTCTGGCCGGGCCAGTGCTGGCGGGTGCTGTTGGAGCTGAGGGTGTGGAAGAGGTGCTGCAGGATGCGCAGGGCGGTGGCGGCGGCTTGGTGGGGCTGCAGGTTGTGGTGGAGCAGGCTGGCGGGGAAGAAGGGCGGCTCTGGCAGGTGGCAGGGCTGCGTGTGGCCGACAGCCATGTCCTGGAGGAGGCGGAGAGCGTCGCCGGGGAAGGTGTCCTCGTGTGTCCAGAGGTGTTGGCAGGCCAGGGTGCCGGCCAGAGCGGTGAGGAGGAGCAGGAGGGCCGGGGCGGCGTGCGGCAGGCGTGGCTGTGTGGCTGTGGGCGCAAGCATGGTGAGTCTCTGTGGGTGCTGTTGGGTGCTGCTGGGCAGGAGGAGCTTGGTGAGGCTGGCTGGTGCTGCTGGTGGCTGTGCTTGGGGTGGCTCCGGGTGCGCGGCTTTGTATGCGAGGCCGCTTTCCCTTCATCGCTTTCCGATTGTCCGCAGTTTCTGCCTGTACTTTCCAGTCTGTACTGGTGGCTGTGTAGGTTTTGGGGAAGTGTTTGGTCGGGGTGTCCGTGGTCGGGGATTGTGGTGGCAGCGGCGTGCCGGCCTTGCGAAAGCTGTGTCTCGGAGGCGTCGTTGTCAGGTGTGGCGGAGTGGGCTCTTGGCTGTTGCCCTTCACCTGCCGGGCCAGCTGCGCAGTCCGTGCTGTGCTGCTGAGTCTCTCTTTGTGGCCAAGCATGCTTTCCACCCGCAAAGCCCTGCTGGTGGCTGTGGTGACTTTTCCTTTCACTTGGTGGCTTGCCTTTATTTTCATCTTAGCCGCTGTTTTCCTTTTGTGGTTGCAAGGCATGTGCGGTGATGTCAGTGGGCGGGGGCTGGCGTTTCCCCTGCTGGGGTCAATGCCCAGAGGCAGTGGCAGTGTTCAAGGGGCTGTGTGTGCACGTGGGCCTTGGAGGCCTGAGTGTGTCCTTGCACAGAGGCAGGGGCTCCAGCTGCTGTGTTTGGGAGGAGCCATCAACGAGGCAGGTGAGGAAGGCGGCGCAAGGGAGGGGCTTTGCTCTTCCTGTCGTGCTTGCTCCGCTGGCTGTGGCCCTGGAGCAAGGGTCCGGTTTGGAGATGCGTGGCCCAGTGGATGAGGCAGCCGCAGGGCCAAAGAGGACTGTCCCCCGTGAAAGCAATGGGGTTGTGTTTTGGGATTGCCAGAGCCCTCGCCTGCAAGAGCGTGTCCTGTTCAGGGCTCGTTGGTCCGTGCGAGGTGTGGCGTCCTTGGAGGGGATGGCTCTGAAGAGGCACGGGGGTCTAGAGGACATCACGTGGGAGCAAGAGGGCAGGGGCTGGGCTTCTGTGGCTGGAGTAGCGAAGGTTTGCCAGCAGTTTCAGATGCCTTTCCAAAAGCGCAGAAAAGCTGGGGATCGCTGAGGAGGAATGTGGGCTGTGCAGAGATGTGCAAGGGGACGATTGCCATGGCCTCGTGGAGAAATGGTTGGATGGTTGCTAGGAGCACAGCATGGGCTTTGAAGGTTGGAGACTTTTGGGGCAAAGAGGCTGTGGAGGGGAGCGGATGTTTGTAGCCTTGTGCGTCAGCGATCTCCAGGCATGCCGCTGAAGTCGCGCGTGGCAAGTGCTGGGAGCCCCGCCTGAAGAATGGAGATCCCCAGGCCACTGTAGGGCCGGGTCAACTTTGAGACCATGTTAGCAACTTGAACTTAGTGTCCGAGTGCATGGCACGTGAAGAGGTTAATGCCTGAGTCGTGAGGGAACTTTCAGATGGAGTTGCTAGGCCGCAGTGCATCGTTTTTGAAAGCTGGTGTCTGTCAGTCCAAATGCCCAAGAAGGGGTAGAAGGGAAGTATAAGCCCCGTTTTTAGAAAGGGAAAAGGAGAAGAGTGTGGGAAGTACGGAGCATTCAGGCTGAGCTGTGTGTGAGGCAAGAAGATGAGGCTGCTTCTCCGGGAGACTATGTTAAGGCCAATGGAAAAGCAAGAGGTGATTGGGAACAGGGAGCATGGCATTCCAAAGTGCAAAATCACCATTCCTGGCAGTTTTGGTGCTGTTCTATGCTTAGGGCTCCACAGCAGTGGTGGAGAGGGGCAAGGAAAGGGACCTGGTGTGCCTGGCTTTGTGCAAAGTGCTTGACGGTGTCCCGCATGACGTCGTTGTCTGTGAGTCAGAGGGCCATGGATTGGATGGATGGATGGATGGCGCAAGGTATGGATAAAGCAGATGAGGTGCAGCGGTGCTCTTGAGCAGCCTTTGGGTGTTTTTCTTTTTGTGCTTCCATGGTGTTGGCCAAAGGCTGGCAGTGCTTTTGCACAGGGGCTGCTGCTTGGGCAGGCGGCGTTGAGAAGAGGGGTCGGGGGCTGTTTGCAGCAGGGCTTGGAGTAGGCGTTGGGCGGAGATGGCTTTCCCCTGGCACAAAGAGTGCTTGCAGTGCTCGAGAGAGGAGAGGCAGTGGCAAGTGTTTTGTCATAAGTCTTTATTTGGACTGGCATAAATAAGTGAAGAGGTAGAAAAAATAAATACGTGAATAAATAGAGAAATGAAATAAATAAGTCAATAAATAAGTCAATAAATAAGTGGAGAAGGTCTTTTGTCCATATCAGTATGAGCAGCGGAATCGCTGGAGACGCAGCGGTTGAAGGCTGCGGGTGCCGTGCGGTTGTTGCGGGCCTGTGTGCGGTCCCAGGTGAGAGGAGGCGTGGGGTTGGAGGTGGGTTTGGGGCGTCGGTGTGGCTGGGCGGGTGGGCGTTGGCGCTAGCGGCGCATGGCGCGTGTGAGGTTGTGGAGGTGCAGTAGAGAGGCACGAGCTTCGAGGCGGACGTGGTCCCAGGCGCAGGCGCTGTGGTTGTGGGCGTGCAGGAAGAGGTGGATGTCCCTGAAGTACTTGTTGATGGCGAGCAGCGGGTTGCGTGGTCCTTTGAAGGGCGTGGCGTTGTCGGGGAGGCATTGCTCCAGGTGGTGGATGTGGTGCTGCAGCTTGTTGAGGAGGTGGTTGCGAGCCTGGCCGGGCCAGTGCTGGCGGGTGCTGTTGGAGCTGAGGGTGTGGAAGAGGTGCTGCAGGATGCGCAGGGCGGTGGCGGCGGCTTGGTGGGGCTGCAGGTTGTGGTGGAGCAGGCTGGCGGGGAAGAAGGGCGGCTCTGGCAGGTGGCAGGGCTGCGTGTGGCCGACAGCCATGTCCTGGAGGAGGCGGAGAGCGTCGCCGGGGAAGGTGTCCTCGTGTGTCCAGAGGTGTTGGCAGGCCAGGGTGCCGGCCAGAGCGGTGAGGAGGAGCAGGAGGGCCGGGGCGGCGTGCGGCAGGCGTGGCTGTGTGGCTGTGGGCGCAAGCATGGTGAGTCTCTGTGGGTGCTGTTGGGTGCTGCTGGGCAGGAGGAGCTTGGTGAGGCTGGCTGGTGCTGCTGGTGGCTGTGCTTGGGGTGGCTCTGGGTGCGCGGCTTTGTATGCGAGGCCGCTTTCCCTTCATCGCTTTCCGATTGTCCGCAGTTTCTGCCTGTACTTTCCAGTCTGTACTGGTGGCTGTGTAGGTTTTGGGGAAGTGTTTGGTCGGGGTGTCCGTGGTCGGGGATTGTGGTGGCAGCGGCGTGCCGGCCTTGCGAAAGCTGTGTCTCGGAGGCGTCGTTGTCAGGTGTGGCGGAGTGGGCTCTTGGCTGTTGCCCTTCACCTGCCGGGCCAGCTGCGCGGTCCGTGCTGTGCTGCTGAGTCTCTCTTTGTGGCCAAGCATGCTTTCCACCCGCAAAGCCCTGCTGGTGGCTGTGGTGACTTTTCCTTTCACTTGGTGGCTTGCCTTTATTTTCATCTTAGCCGCTGTTTTCCTTTTGTGGTTGCAAGGCATGTGCGGTGATGTCAGTGGGCGGGGGCTGGCGTTTCCCCCTCAATGCCCAGAGGCAGTGGCAGTGTTCAAGGGGCTGTGTGTGCACGTGGGCCTTGGAGGCCTGAGTGTGTCCTTGCACAGAGGCAGGGGCTCCAGCTGCTGTGTTTGGGAGGAGCCATCAACGAGGCAGGTGAGGAAGGCGGCGCAAGGGAGGGGCTTTGCTCTTCCTGTCGTGCTTGCTCCGCTGGCTGTGGCCCTGGAGCAAGGGTCCGGTTTGGAGATGCGTGGCCCAGTGGATGAGGCAGCCGCAGGGCCAAAGAGGACTGTCCCCCGTGAAAGCAATGGGGTTGTGTTTTGGGATTGCCAGAGCCCTCGCCTGCAAGAGCGTGTCCTGTTCAGGGCTCGTTGGTCCGTGTGAGGTGTGGCGTCCTTGGAGGGGATGGCTCTGAAGAGGCACGGGGGTCTAGAGGACATCACGTGGGAGCAAGAGGGCAGGGGCTGGGCTTCTGTGGCTGGAGTAGCGAAGGTTTGCCAGCAGTTTCAGATGCCTTTCCAAAAGCGCAGAAAAGCTGGGGATCGCTGAGGAGGAATGTGGGCTGTGCAGAGATGTGCAAGGGGACGATTGCCATGGCCTCGTGGAGAAATGGTTGGATGGTTGCTAGGAGCACAGCATGGGCTTTGAAGGTTGGAGACTTTTGGGGCAAAGAGGCTGTGGAGGGGAGCGGATGTTTGTAGCCTTGTGCGTCAGCGATCTCCAGGCATGCCGCTGAAGTCGCGCGTGGCAGGTGCTGGGAGCCCCGCCTGAAGAATGGAGATCCCCAGGCCACTGTAGGGCCGGGTCAACTTTGAGACCATCTTAGCAACCTGAACTTAGTGTCCGAGTGCATGGCACGTGAAGAGGTTAATGCCTGAGTCGTGAGGGAACTTTCAGATGGAGTTGCTAGGCCACAGTGCATCGTTTTTGAAAGCTGGTGTCTGTCAGTCCAAATGCCCAAGAAGGGGTAGAAGGGAAGTATAAGCCCCGTTTTTAGAAAGGGAAAAGGAGAAGAGTGTGGGAAGTACGGAGCATTCAGGCTGAGCTGTGTGTGAGGCAAGAAGATGAGGCTGCTTCTCCGGGAGACTATGTTAAGGCCAATGGAAAAGCAAGAGGTGATTGGGAACAGGGAGCATGGCATTCCAAAGTGCAAAATCACCATTCCTGGCAGTTTTGGTGCTGTTCTATGCTTAGGGCTCCACAGCAGTGGTGGAGAGGGGCAAGGAAAGGGACCTGGTGTGCCTGGCTTTGTGCAAAGTGCTTGACGGTGTCCCGCATGACGTCGTTGTCTGTGAGTCAGAGGGCCATGGATTGGATGGATGGATGGATGGATGGAGCAAGGTGTGGATAAAGCAGATGAGGTGCAGCGGTGCTCTTGAGCAGCCTTTGGGTGTTTTTCTTTTTGTGCTTCCATGGTGTTGGCCAAAGGCTGGCAGTGCTTTTGCACAGGGGCTGCTGCTTGGGCAGGCGGCGTTGAGAAGAGGGGTCGGGGGCTGTTTGCAGCAGGGCTTGGAGTAGGCGTTGGGCGGAGATGGCTTTCCCCTGGCACAAAGAGTGCTTGCAGTGCTCGAGAGAGGAGAGGCAGTGGCAAGTGTTTTGTCATAAGTCTTTATTTGGACTGGCATAAATAAGTGAAGAGGTAGAAAAAATAAATACGTGAATAAATAGAGAAATGAAATAAATAAGTCAATAAATAAGTCAATAAATAAGTGGAGAAGGTCTTTTGTCCATATCAGTATGAGCAGCGGAATCGCTGGAGACGCAGCGGTTGAAGGCTGCGGGTGCCGTGCGGTTGTTGCGGGCCTGTGTGCGGTCCCAGGTGAGAGGAGGCGTGGGGTTGGAGGTGGGTTTGGGGCGTCGGTGTGGCTGGGCGGGTGGGCGTTGGCGCTAGCGGCGCATGGCGCGTGTGAGGTTGTGGAGGTGCAGTAGAGAGGCACGAGCTTCGAGGCGGACGTGGTCCCAGGCGCAGGCGCTGTGGTTGTGGGCGTGCAGGAAGAGGTGGATGTCCCTGAAGTACTTGTTGATGGCGAGCAGCGGGTTGCGTGGTCCTTTGAAGGGCGTGGCGTTGTCGGGGAGGCATTGCTCCAGGTGGTGGATGTGGTGCTGCAGCTTGTTGAGGAGGTGGTTGCGAGTCTGGCCGGGCCAGTGCTGGCGGGTGCTGTTGGAGCTGAGGGTGTGGAAGAGGTGCTGCAGGATGCGCAGGGCGGTGGCGGCGGCTTGGTGGGGCTGCAGGTTGTGGTGGAGCAGGCTGGCGGGGAAGAAGGGCGGCTCTGGCAGGTGGCAGGGCTGCGTGTGGCCGACAGCCATGTCCTGGAGGAGGCGGAGAGCGTCGCCGGGGAAGGTGTCCTCGTGTGTCCAGAGGTGTTGGCAGGCCAGGGTGCCGGCCAGAGCGGTGAGGAGGAGCAGGAGGGCCGGGGCGGCGTGCGGCAGGCGTGGCTGTGTGGCTGTGGGCGCAAGCATGGTGAGTCTCTGTGGGTGCTGTTGGGTGCTGCTGGGCAGGAGGAGCTTGGTGAGGCTGGCTGGTGCTGCTGGTGGCTGTGCTTGGGGTGGCTCCGGGTGCGCGGCTTTGTATGCGAGGCCGCTTTCCCTTCATCGCTTTCCGATTGTCCGCAGTTTCTGCCTGTACTTTCCAGTCTGTACTGGTGGCTGTGTAGGTTTTGGGGAAGTGTTTGGTCGGGGTGTCCGTGGTCGGGGATTGTGGTGGCAGCGGCGTGCCGGCCTTGCGAAAGCTGTGTCTCGGAGGCGTCGTTGTCAGGTGTGGCGGAGTGGGCTCTTGGCTGTTGCCCTTCACCTGCCGGGCCAGCTGCGCAGTCCGTGCTGTGCTGCTGAGTCTCTCTTTGTGGCCAAGCATGCTTTCCACCCGCAAAGCCCTGCTGGTGGCTGTGGTGACTTTTCCTTTCACTTGGTGGCTTGCCTTTATTTTCATCTTAGCCGCTGTTTTCCTTTTGTGGTTGCAAGGCATGTGCGGTGATGTCAGTGGGCGGGGGCTGGCGTTTCCCCTGCTGGGGTCAATGCCCAGAGGCAGTGGCAGTGTTCAAGGGGCTGTGTGTGCACGTGGGCCTTGGAGGCCTGAGTGTGTCCTTGCACAGAGGCAGGGGCTCCAGCTGCTGTGTTTGGGAGGAGCCATCAACGAGGCAGGTGAGGAAGGCGGCGCAAGGGAGGGGCTTTGCTCTTCCTGTCGTGCTTGCTCCGCTGGCTGTGGCCCTGGAGCAAGGGTCCGGTTTGGAGATGCGTGGCCCAGTGGATGAGGCAGCCGCAGGGCCAAAGAGGACTGTCCCCCGTGAAAGCAATGGGGTTGTGTTTTGGGATTGCCAGAGCCCTCGCCTGCAAGAGCGTGTCCTGTTCAGGGCTCGTTGGTCCGTGCGAGGTGTGGCGTCCTTGGAGGGGATGGCTCTGAAGAGGCACGGGGGTCTAGAGGACATCACGTGGGAGCAAGAGGGCAGGGGCTGGGCTTCTGTGGCTGGAGTAGCGAAGGTTTGCCAGCAGTTTCAGATGCCTTTCCAAAAGCGCAGAAAAGCTGGGGATCGCTGAGGAGGAATGTGGGCTGTGCAGAGATGTGCAAGGGGACGATTGCCATGGCCTCGTGGAGAAATGGTTGGATGGTTGCTAGGAGCACAGCATGGGCTTTGAAGGTTGGAGACTTTTGGGGCAAAGAGGCTGTGGAGGGGAGCGGATGTTTGTAGCCTTGTGCGTCAGCGATCTCCAGGCATGCCGCTGAAGTCGCGCGTGGCAAGTGCTGGGAGCCCCGCCTGAAGAATGGAGATCCCCAGGCCACTGTAGGGCCGGGTCAACTTTGAGACCATGTTAGCAACTTGAACTTAGTGTCCGAGTGCATGGCACGTGAAGAGGTTAATGCCTGAGTCGTGAGGGAACTTTCAGATGGAGTTGCTAGGCCGCAGTGCATCGTTTTTGAAAGCTGGTGTCTGTCAGTCCAAATGCCCAAGAAGGGGTAGAAGGGAAGTATAAGCCCCGTTTTTAGAAAGGGAAAAGGAGAAGAGTGTGGGAAGTACGGAGCATTCAGGCTGAGCTGTGTGTGAGGCAAGAAGATGAGGCTGCTTCTCCGGGAGACTATGTTAAGGCCAATGGAAAAGCAAGAGGTGATTGGGAACAGGGAGCATGGCATTCCAAAGTGCAAAATCACCATTCCTGGCAGTTTTGGTGCTGTTCTATGCTTAGGGCTCCACAGCAGTGGTGGAGAGGGGCAAGGAAAGGGACCTGGTGTGCCTGGCTTTGTGCAAAGTGCTTGACGGTGTCCCGCATGACGTCGTTGTCTGTGAGTCAGAGGGCCATGGATTGGATGGATGGATGGATGGATGGAGCAAGGTGTGGATAAAGCAGATGAGGTGCAGCGGTGCTCTTGAGCAGCCTTTGGGTGTTTTTCTTTTTGTGCTTCCATGGTGTTGGCCAAAGGCTGGCAGTGCTTTTGCACAGGGGCTGCTGCTTGGGCAGGCGGCGTTGAGAAGAGGGGTCGGGGGCTGTTTGCAGCAGGGCTTGGAGTAGGCGTTGGGCGGAGATGGCTTTCCCCTGGCACAAAGAGTGCTTGCAGTGCTCGAGAGAGGAGAGGCAGTGGCAAGTGTTTTGTCATAAGTCTTTATTTGGACTGGCATAAATAAGTGAAGAGGTAGAAAAAATAAATACGTGAATAAATAGAGAAATGAAATAAATAAGTCAATAAATAAGTCAATAAATAAGTGGAGAAGGTCTTTTGTCCATATCAGTATGAGCAGCGGAATCGCTGGAGACGCAGCGGTTGAAGGCTGCGGGTGCCGTGCGGTTGTTGCGGGCCTGTGTGCGGTCCCAGGTGAGAGGAGGCGTGGGGTTGGAGGTGGGTTTGGGGCGTCGGTGTGGCTGGGCGGGTGGGCGTTGGCGCTAGCGGCGCATGGCGCGTGTGAGGTTGTGGAGGTGCAGTAGAGAGGCACGAGCTTCGAGGCGGACGTGGTCCCAGGCGCAGGCGCTGTGGTTGTGGGCGTGCAGGAAGAGGTGGATGTCCCTGAAGTACTTGTTGATGGCGAGCAGCGGGTTGCGTGGTCCTTTGAAGGGCGTGGCGTTGTCGGGGAGGCATTGCTCCAGGTGGTGGATGTGGTGCTGCAGCTTGTTGAGGAGGTGGTTGCGAGCCTGGCCGGGCCAGTGCTGGCGGGTGCTGTTGGAGCTGAGGGTGTGGAAGAGGTGCTGCAGGATGCGCAGGGCGGTGGCGGCGGCTTGGTGGGGCTGCAGGTTGTGGTGGAGCAGGCTGGCGGGGAAGAAGGGCGGCTCTGGCAGGTGGCAGGGCTGCGTGTGGCCGACAGCCATGTCCTGGAGGAGGCGGAGAGCGTCGCCGGGGAAGGTGTCCTCGTGTGTCCAGAGGTGTTGGCAGGCCAGGGTGCCGGCCAGAGCGGTGAGGAGGAGCAGGAGGGCCGGGGCGGCGTGCGGCAGGCGTGGCTGTGTGGCTGTGGGCGCAAGCATGGTGAGTCTCTGTGGGTGCTGTTGGGTGCTGCTGGGCAGGAGGAGCTTGGTGAGGCTGGCTGGTGCTGCTGGTGGCTGTGCTTGGGGTGGCTCTGGGTGCGCGGCTTTGTATGCGAGGCCGCTTTCCCTTCATCGCTTTCCGATTGTCCGCAGTTTCTGCCTGTACTTTCCAGTCTGTACTGGTGGCTGTGTAGGTTTTGGGGAAGTGTTTGGTCGGGGTGTCCGTGGTCGGGGATTGTGGTGGCAGCGGCGTGCCGGCCTTGCGAAAGCTGTGTCTCGGAGGCGTCGTTGTCAGGTGTGGCGGAGTGGGCTCTTGGCTGTTGCCCTTCACCTGCCGGGCCAGCTGCGCGGTCCGTGCTGTGCTGCTGAGTCTCTCTTTGTGGCCAAGCATGCTTTCCACCCGCAAAGCCCTGCTGGTGGCTGTGGTGACTTTTCCTTTCACTTGGTGGCTTGCCTTTATTTTCATCTTAGCCGCTGTTTTCCTTTTGTGGTTGCAAGGCATGTGCGGTGATGTCAGTGGGCGGGGGCTGGCGTTTCCCCCTCAATGCCCAGAGGCAGTGGCAGTGTTCAAGGGGCTGTGTGTGCACGTGGGCCTTGGAGGCCTGAGTGTGTCCTTGCACAGAGGCAGGGGCTCCAGCTGCTGTGTTTGGGAGGAGCCATCAACGAGGCAGGTGAGGAAGGCGGCGCAAGGGAGGGGCTTTGCTCTTCCTGTCGTGCTTGCTCCGCTGGCTGTGGCCCTGGAGCAAGGGTCCGGTTTGGAGATGCGTGGCCCAGTGGATGAGGCAGCCGCAGGGCCAAAGAGGACTGTCCCCCGTGAAAGCAATGGGGTTGTGTTTTGGGATTGCCAGAGCCCTCGCCTGCAAGAGCGTGTCCTGTTCAGGGCTCGTTGGTCCGTGTGAGGTGTGGCGTCCTTGGAGGGGATGGCTCTGAAGAGGCACGGGGGTCTAGAGGACATCACGTGGGAGCAAGAGGGCAGGGGCTGGGCTTCTGTGGCTGGAGTAGCGAAGGTTTGCCAGCAGTTTCAGATGCCTTTCCAAAAGCGCAGAAAAGCTGGGGATCGCTGAGGAGGAATGTGGGCTGTGCAGAGATGTGCAAGGGGACGATTGCCATGGCCTCGTGGAGAAATGGTTGGATGGTTGCTAGGAGCACAGCATGGGCTTTGAAGGTTGGAGACTTTTGGGGCAAAGAGGCTGTGGAGGGGAGCGGATGTTTGTAGCCTTGTGCGTCAGCGATCTCCAGGCATGCCGCTGAAGTCGCGCGTGGCAGGTGCTGGGAGCCCCGCCTGAAGAATGGAGATCCCCAGGCCACTGTAGGGCCGGGTCAACTTTGAGACCATCTTAGCAACCTGAACTTAGTGTCCGAGTGCATGGCACGTGAAGAGGTTAATGCCTGAGTCGTGAGGGAACTTTCAGATGGAGTTGCTAGGCCACAGTGCATCGTTTTTGAAAGCTGGTGTCTGTCAGTCCAAATGCCCAAGAAGGGGTAGAAGGGAAGTATAAGCCCCGTTTTTAGAAAGGGAAAAGGAGAAGAGTGTGGGAAGTACGGAGCATTCAGGCTGAGCTGTGTGTGAGGCAAGAAGATGAGGCTGCTTCTCCGGGAGACTATGTTAAGGCCAATGGAAAAGCAAGAGGTGATTGGGAACAGGGAGCATGGCATTCCAAAGTGCAAAATCACCATTCCTGGCAGTTTTGGTGCTGTTCTATGCTTAGGGCTCCACAGCAGTGGTGGAGAGGGGCAAGGAAAGGGACCTGGTGTGCCTGGCTTTGTGCAAAGTGCTTGACGGTGTCCCGCATGACGTCGTTGTCTGTGAGTCAGAGGGCCATGGATTGGATGGATGGATGGATGGATGGAGCAAGGTGTGGATAAAGCAGATGAGGTGCAGCGGTGCTCTTGAGCAGCCTTTGGGTGTTTTTCTTTTTGTGCTTCCATGGTGTTGGCCAAAGGCTGGCAGTGCTTTTGCACAGGGGCTGCTGCTTGGGCAGGCGGCGTTGAGAAGAGGGGTCGGGGGCTGTTTGCAGCAGGGCTTGGAGTAGGCGTTGGGCGGAGATGGCTTTCCCCTGGCGCAAAGAGTGCTTGCAGTGCTCGAGAGAGGAGAGGCAGTGGCAAGTGTTTTGTCATAAGTCTTTATTTGGACTGGCATAAATAAGTGAAGAGGTAGAAAAATAAATACGTGAATAAATAGAGAAATGAAATAAATAAGTCAATAAATAAGTCAATAAATAAGTGGAGAAGGTCTTTTGTCCATATCAGTATGAGCAGCGGAATCGCTGGAGACGCAGCGGTTGAAGGCTGCGGGTGCCGTGCGGTTGTTGCGGGCCTGTGTGCGGTCCCAGGTGAGAGGAGGCGTGGGGTTGGAGGTGGGTTTGGGGCGTCGGTGTGGCTGGGCGGGTGGGCGTTGGCGCTAGCGGCGCATGGCGCGTGTGAGGTTGTGGAGGTGCAGTAGAGAGGCACGAGCTTCGAGGCGGACGTGGTCCCAGGCGCAGGCGCTGTGGTTGTGGGCGTGCAGGAAGAGGTGGATGTCCCTGAAGTACTTGTTGATGGCGAGCAGCGGGTTGCGTGGTCCTTTGAAGGGCGTGGCGTTGTCGGGGAGGCATTGCTCCAGGTGGTGGATGTGGTGCTGCAGCTTGTTGAGGAGGTGGTTGCGAGCCTGGCCGGGCCAGTGCTGGCGGGTGCTGTTGGAGCTGAGGGTGTGGAAGAGGTGCTGCAGGATGCGCAGGGCGGTGGCGGCGGCTTGGTGGGGCTGCAGGTTGTGGTGGATCAGGCTGGCGGGGAAGAAGGGCGGCTCTGGCAGGTGGCAGGGCTGCGTGTGGCCGACAGCCATGTCCTGGAGGAGGCGGAGAGCGTCGCCGGGGAAGGTGTCCTCGTGTGTCCAGAGGTGTTGGCAGGCCAGGGTGCCGGCCAGAGCGGTGAGGAGGAGCAGGAGGGCCGGGGCGGCGTGCGGCAGGCGTGGCTGTGTGGCTGTGGGCGCAAGCATGGTGAGTCTCTGTGGGTGCTGTTGGGTGCTGCTGGGCAGGAGGAGCCTGGTGAGGCTGGCTGGTGCTGCTGGTGGCTGTGCTTGGGGTGGCTCCGGGTGCGCGGCTTTGTATGCGAGGCCGCTTTCCCTTCATCGCTTTCCGATTGTCCGCAGTTTCTGCCTGTACTTTCCAGTCTGTACTGGTGGCTGTGTAGGTTTTGGGGAAGTGTTTGGTCGGGGTGTCCGTGGTCGGGGATTGTGGTGGCAGCGGCGTGCCGGCCTTGCGAAAGCTGTGTCTCGGAGGCGTCGTTGTCAGGTGTGGCGGAGTGGGCTCTTGGCTGTTGCCCTTCACCTGCCGGGCCAGCTGCGCGGTCCGTGCTGTGCTGCTGAGTCTCTCTTTGTGGCCAAGCATGCTTTCCACCCGCAAAGCCCTGCTGGTGGCTGTGGTGACTTTTCCTTTCACTTGGTGGCTTGCCTTTATTTTCATCTTAGCCGCTGTTTTCCTTTTGTGGTTGCAAGGCATGTGCGGTGATGTCAGTGGGCGGGGGCTGGCGTTTCCCCTGCTGGGGTCAATGCCCAGAGGCAGTGGCAGTGTTCAAGGGGCTGTGTGTGCACGTGGGCCTTGGAGGCCTGAGTGTGTCCTTGCACAGAGGCAGGGGCTCCAGCTGCTGTGTTTGGGAGGAGCCATCAACGAGGCAGGTGAGGAAGGCGGCGCAAGGGAGGGGCTTTGCTCTTCCTGTCGTGCTTGCTCCGCTGGCTGTGGCCCTGGAGCAAGGGTCCGGTTTGGAGATGCGTGGCCCAGTGGATGAGGCAGCCGCAGGGCCAAAGAGGACTGTCCCCCGTGAAAGCAATGGGGTTGTGTTTTGGGATTGCCAGAGCCCTCGCCTGCAAGAGCGTGTCCTGTTCAGGGCTCGTTGGTCCGTGCGAGGTGTGGCGTCCTTGGAGGGGATGGCTCTGAAGAGGCACGGGGGTCTAGAGGACATCACGTGGGAGCAAGAGGGCAGGGGCTGGGCTTCTGTGGCTGGAGTAGCGAAGGTTTGCCAGCAGTTTCAGATGCCTTTCCAAAAGCGCAGAAAAGCTGGGGATCGCTGAGGAGGAATGTGGGCTGTGCAGAGATGTGCAAGGGGACGATTGCCATGGCCTCGTGGAGAAATGGTTGGATGGTTGCTAGGAGCACAGCATGGGCTTTGAAGGTTGGAGACTTTTGGGGCAAAGAGGCTGTGGAGGGGAGCGGATGTTTGTAGCCTTGTGCGTCAGCGATCTCCAGGCATGCCGCTGAAGTCGCGCGTGGCAAGTGCTGGGAGCCCCGCCTGAAGAATGGAGATCCCCAGGCCACTGTAGGGCCGGGTCAACTTTGAGACCATGTTAGCAACTTGAACTTAGTGTCCGAGTGCATGGCACGTGAAGAGGTTAATGCCTGAGTCGTGAGGGAACTTTCAGATGGAGTTGCTAGGCCGCAGTGCATCGTTTTTGAAAGCTGGTGTCTGTCAGTCCAAATGCCCAAGAAGCGGTAGAAGGGAAGTATAAGCCCCGTTTTTAGAAAGGGAAAAGGAGAAGAGTGTGGGAAGTACGGAGCATTCAGGCTGAGCTGTGTGTGAGGCAAGAAGATGAGGCTGCTTCTCCGGGAGACTATGTTAAGGCCAATGGAAAAGCAAGAGGTGATTGGGAACAGGGAGCATGGCATTCCAAAGTGCAAAATCACCATTCCTGGCAGTTTTGGTGCTGTTCTATGCTTAGGGCTCCACAGCAGTGGTGGAGAGGGGCAAGGAAAGGGACCTGGTGTGCCTGGCTTTGTGCAAAGTGCTTGACGGTGTCCCGCATGACGTCGTTGTCTGTGAGTCAGAGGGCCATGGATTGGATGGATGGATGGATGGATGGAGCAAGGTGTGGATAAAGCAGATGAGGTGCAGCGGTGCTCTTGAGCAGCCTTTGGGTGTTTTTCTTTTTGTGCTTCCATGGTGTTGGCCAAAGGCTGGCAGTGCTTTTGCACAGGGGCTGCTGCTTGGGCAGGCGGCGTTGAGAAGAGGGGTCGGGGGCTGTTTGCAGCAGGGCTTGGAGTAGGCGTTGGGCGGAGATGGCTTTCCCCTGGCGCAAAGAGTGCTTGCAGTGCTCGAGAGAGGAGAGGCAGTGGCAAGTGTTTTGTCATAAGTCTTTATTTGGACTGGCATAAATAAGTGAAGAGGTAGAAAAAATAAATACGTGAATAAATAGAGAAATGAAATAAATAAGTCAATAAATAAGTCAATAAATAAGTGGAGAAGGTCTTTTGTCCATATCAGTATGAGCAGCGGAATCGCTGGAGACGCAGCGGTTGAAGGCTGCGGGTGCCGTGCGGTTGTTGCGGGCCTGTGTGCGGTCCCAGGTGAGAGGAGGCGTGGGGTTGGAGGTGGGTTTGGGGCGTCGGTGTGGCTGGGCGGGTGGGCGTTGGCGCTAGCGGCGCATGGCGCGTGTGAGGTTGTGGAGGTGCAGTAGAGAGGCACGAGCTTCGAGGCGGACGTGGTCCCAGGCGCAGGCGCTGTGGTTGTGGGCGTGCAGGAAGAGGTGGATGTCCCTGAAGTACTTGTTGATGGCGAGCAGCGGGTTGCGTGGTCCTTTGAAGGGCGTGGCGTTGTCGGGGAGGCATTGCTCCAGGTGGTGGATGTGGTGCTGCAGCTTGTTGAGGAGGTGGTTGCGAGCCTGGCCGGGCCAGTGCTGGCGGGTGCTGTTGGAGCTGAGGGTGTGGAAGAGGTGCTGCAGGATGCGCAGGGCGGTGGCGGCGGCTTGGTGGGGCTGCAGGTTGTGGTGGATCAGGCTGGCGGGGAAGAAGGGCGGCTCTGGCAGGTGGCAGGGCTGCGTGTGGCCGACAGCCATGTCCTGGAGGAGGCGGAGAGCGTCGCCGGGGAAGGTGTCCTCGTGTGTCCAGAGGTGTTGGCAGGCCAGGGTGCCGGCCAGAGCGGTGAGGAGGAGCAGGAGGGCCGGGGCGGCGTGCGGCAGGCGTGGCTGTGTGGCTGTGGGCGCAAGCATGGTGAGTCTCTGTGGGTGCTGTTGGGTGCTGCTGGGCAGGAGGAGCCTGGTGAGGCTGGCTGGTGCTGCTGGTGGCTGTGCTTGGGGTGGCTCCGGGTGCGCGGCTTTGTATGCGAGGCAGCTTTCCCTTCATCGCTTTCCGATTGTCCGCAGTTTCTGCCTGTACTTTCCAGTCTGTACTGGTGGCTGTGTAGGTTTTGGGGAAGTGTTTGGTCGGGGTGTCCGTGGTCGGGGATTGTGGTGGCAGCGGCGTGCCGGCCTTGCGAAAGCTGTGTCTCGGAGGCGTCGTTGTCAGGTGTGGCGGAGTGGGCTCTTGGCTGTTGCCCTTCACCTGCCGGGCCAGCTGCGCGGTCCGTGCTGTGCTGCTGAGTCTCTCTTTGTGGCCAAGCATGCTTTCCACCCGCAAAGCCCTGCTGGTGGCTGTGGTGACTTTTCCTTTCACTTGGTGGCTTGCCTTTATTTTCATCTTAGCCGCTGTTTTCCTTTTGTGGTTGCAAGGCATGTGCGGTGATGTCAGTGGGCGGGGGCTGGCGTTTCCCCTGCTGGGGTCAATGCCCAGAGGCAGTGGCAGTGTTCAAGGGGCTGTGTGTGCACGTGGGCCTTGGAGGCCTGAGTGTGTCCTTGCACAGAGGCAGGGGCTCCAGCTGCTGTGTTTGGGAGGAGCCATCAACGAGGCAGGTGAGGAAGGCGGCGCAAGGGAGGGGCTTTGCTCTTCCTGTCGTGCTTGCTCCGCTGGCTGTGGCCCTGGAGCAAGGGTCCGGTTTGGAGATGCGTGGCCCAGTGGATGAGGCAGCCGCAGGGCCAAAGAGGACTGTCCCCCGTGAAAGCAATGGGGTTGTGTTTTGGGATTGCCAGAGCCCTCGCCTGCAAGAGCGTGTCCTGTTCAGGGCTCGTTGGTCCGTGCGAGGTGTGGCGTCCTTGGAGGGGATGGCTCTGAAGAGGCACGGGGGTCTAGAGGACATCACGTGGGAGCAAGAGGGCAGGGGCTGGGCTTCTGTGGCTGGAGTAGCGAAGGTTTGCCAGCAGTTTCAGATGCCTTTCCAAAAGCGCAGAAAAGCTGGGGATCGCTGAGGAGGAATGTGGGCTGTGCAGAGATGTGCAAGGGGACGATTGCCATGGCCTCGTGGAGAAATGGTTGGATGGTTGCTAGGAGCACAGCATGGGCTTTGAAGGTTGGAGACTTTTGGGGCAAAGAGGCTGTGGAGGGGAGCGGATGTTTGTAGCCTTGTGCGTCAGCGATCTCCAGGCATGCCGCTGAAGTCGCGCGTGGCAAGTGCTGGGAGCCCCGCCTGAAGAATGGAGATCCCCAGGCCACTGTAGGGCCGGGTCAACTTTGAGACCATGTTAGCAACTTGAACTTAGTGTCCGAGTGCATGGCACGTGAAGAGGTTAATGCCTGAGTCGTGAGGGAACTTTCAGATGGAGTTGCTAGGCCGCAGTGCATCGTTTTTGAAAGCTGGTGTCTGTCAGTCCAAATGCCCAAGAAGCGGTAGAAGGGAAGTATAAGCCCCGTTTTTAGAAAGGGAAAAGGAGAAGAGTGTGGGAAGTACGGAGCATTCAGGCTGAGCTGTGTGTGAGGCAAGAAGATGAGGCTGCTTCTCCGGGAGACTATGTTAAGGCCAATGGAAAAGCAAGAGGTGATTGGGAACAGGGAGCATGGCATTCCAAAGTGCAAAATCACCATTCCTGGCAGTTTTGGTGCTGTTCTATGCTTAGGGCTCCACAGCAGTGGTGGAGAGGGGCAAGGAAAGGGACCTGGTGTGCCTGGCTTTGTGCAAAGTGCTTGACGGTGTCCCGCATGACGTCGTTGTCTGTGAGTCAGAGGGCCATGGATTGGATGGATGGATGGATGGCGCAAGGTATGGATAAAGCAGATGAGGTGCAGCGGTGCTCTTGAGCAGCCTTTGGGTGTTTTTCTTTTTGTGCTTCCATGGTGTTGGCCAAAGGCTGGCAGTGCTTTTGCACAGGGGCTGCTGCTTGGGCAGGCGGCGTTGAGAAGAGGGGTCGGGGGCTGTTTGCAGCAGGGCTTGGAGTAGGCGTTGGGCGGAGATGGCTTTCCCCTGGCACAAAGAGTGCTTGCAGTGCTCGAGAGAGGAGAGGCAGTGGCAAGTGTTTTGTCATAAGTCTTTATTTGGACTGGCATAAATAAGTGAAGAGGTAGAAAAAATAAATACGTGAATAAATAGAGAAATGAAATAAATAAGTCAATAAATAAGTCAATAAATAAGTGGAGAAGGTCTTTTGTCCATATCAGTATGAGCAGCGGAATCGCTGGAGACGCAGCGGTTGAAGGCTGCGGGTGCCGTGCGGTTGTTGCGGGCCTGTGTGCGGTCCCAGGTGAGAGGAGGCGTGGGGTTGGAGGTGGGTTTGGGGCGTCGGTGTGGCTGGGCGGGTGGGCGTTGGCGCTAGCGGCGCATGGCGCGTGTGAGGTTGTGGAGGTGCAGTAGAGAGGCACGAGCTTCGAGGCGGACGTGGTCCCAGGCGCAGGCGCTGTGGTTGTGGGCGTGCAGGAAGAGGTGGATGTCCCTGAAGTACTTGTTGATGGCGAGCAGCGGGTTGCGTGGTCCTTTGAAGGGCGTGGCGTTGTCGGGGAGGCATTGCTCCAGGTGGTGGATGTGGTGCTGCAGCTTGTTGAGGAGGTGGTTGCGAGTCTGGCCGGGCCAGTGCTGGCGGGTGCTGTTGGAGCTGAGGGTGTGGAAGAGGTGCTGCAGGATGCGCAGGGCGGTGGCGGCGGCTTGGTGGGGCTGCAGGTTGTGGTGGAGCAGGCTGGCGGGGAAGAAGGGCGGCTCTGGCAGGTGGCAGGGCTGCGTGTGGCCGACAGCCATGTCCTGGAGGAGGCGGAGAGCGTCGCCGGGGAAGGTGTCCTCGTGTGTCCAGAGGTGTTGGCAGGCCAGGGTGCCGGCCAGAGCGGTGAGGAGGAGCAGGAGGGCCGGGGCGGCGTGCGGCAGGCGTGGCTGTGTGGCTGTGGGCGCAAGCATGGTGAGTCTCTGTGGGTGCTGTTGGGTGCTGCTGGGCAGGAGGAGCTTGGTGAGGCTGGCTGGTGCTGCTGGTGGCTGTGCTTGGGGTGGCTCCGGGTGCGCGGCTTTGTATGCGAGGCCGCTTTCCCTTCATCGCTTTCCGATTGTCCGCAGTTTCTGCCTGTACTTTCCAGTCTGTACTGGTGGCTGTGTAGGTTTTGGGGAAGTGTTTGGTCGGGGTGTCCGTGGTCGGGGATTGTGGTGGCAGCGGCGTGCCGGCCTTGCGAAAGCTGTGTCTCGGAGGCGTCGTTGTCAGGTGTGGCGGAGTGGGCTCTTGGCTGTTGCCCTTCACCTGCCGGGCCAGCTGCGCGGTCCGTGCTGTGCTGCTGAGTCTCTCTTTGTGGCCAAGCATGCTTTCCACCCGCAAAGCCCTGCTGGTGGCTGTGGTGACTTTTCCTTTCACTTGGTGGCTTGCCTTTATTTTCATCTTAGCCGCTGTTTTCCTTTTGTGGTTGCAAGGCATGTGCGGTGATGTCAGTGGGCGGGGGCTGGCGTTTCCCCCTCAATGCCCAGAGGCAGTGGCAGTGTTCAAGGGGCTGTGTGTGCACATGGGCCTTGGAGGCCTGAGTGTGTCCTTGCACAGAGGCAGGGGCTCCAGCTGCTGTGTTTGGGAGGAGCCATCAACGAGGCAGGTGAGGAAGGCGGCGCAAGGGAGGGGCTTTGCTCTTCCTGTCGTGCTTGCTCCGCTGGCTGTGGCCCTGGAGCAAGGGTCCGGTTTGGAGATGCGTGGCCCAGTGGATGAGGCAGCCGCAGGGCCAAAGAGGACTGTCCCCCGTGAAAGCAATGGGGTTGTGTTTTGGGATTGCCAGAGCCCTCGCCTGCAAGAGCGTGTCCTGTTCAGGGCTCGTTGGTCCGTGTGAGGTGTGGCGTCCTTGGAGGGGATGGCTCTGAAGAGGCACGGGGGTCTAGAGGACATCACGTGGGAGCAAGAGGGCAGGGGCTGGGCTTCTGTGGCTGGAGTAGCGAAGGTTTGCCAGCAGTTTCAGATGCCTTTCCAAAAGCGCAGAAAAGCTGGGGATCGCTGAGGAGGAATGTGGGCTGTGCAGAGATGTGCAAGGGGACGATTGCCATGGCCTCGTGGAGAAATGGTTGGATGGTTGCTAGGAGCACAGCATGGGCTTTGAAGGTTGGAGACTTTTGGGGCAAAGAGGCTGTGGAGGGGAGCGGATGTTTGTAGCCTTGTGCGTCAGCGATCTCCAGGCATGCCGCTGAAGTCGCGCGTGGCAGGTGCTGGGAGCCCCGCCTGAAGAATGGAGATCCCCAGGCCACTGTAGGGCCGGGTCAACTTTGAGACCATCTTAGCAACCTGAACTTAGTGTCCGAGTGCATGGCACGTGAAGAGGTTAATGCCTGAGTCGTGAGGGAACTTTCAGATGGAGTTGCTAGGCCACAGTGCATCGTTTTTGAAAGCTGGTGTCTGTCAGTCCAAATGCCCAAGAATGGGGTAGAAGGGAAGTATAAGCCCCGTTTTTAGAAAGGGAAAAGGAGAAGAGTGTGGGAAGTACGGAGCATTCAGGCTGAGCTGTGTGTGAGGCAAGAAGATGAGGCTGCTTCTCCGGGAGACTATGTTAAGGCCAATGGAAAAGCAAGAGGTGATTGGGAACAGGGAGCATGGCATTCCAAAGTGCAAAATCACCATTCCTGGCAGTTTTGGTGCTGTTCTATGCTTAGGGCTCCACAGCAGTGGTGGAGAGGGGAAAGGAAAGGGACCTGGTGTGCCTGGCTTTGTGCAAAGTGCTTGACGGTGTCCCGCATGACGTCGTTGTCTGTGAGTCAGAGGGCCATGGATTGGATGGATGGATGGATGGATGGATGGAGCAAGGTGTGGATAAAGCAGATGAGGTGCAGCGGTGCTCTTGAGCAGCCTTTGGGTGTTTTTCTTTTTGTGCTTCCATGGTGTTGGCCAAAGGCTGGCAGTGCTTTTGCACAGGGGCTGCTGCTTGGGCAGGCGGCGTTGAGAAGAGGGGTCGGGGGCTGTTTGCAGCAGGGCTTGGAGTAGGCGTTGGGCGGAGATGGCTTTCCCCTGGCGCAAAGAGTGCTTGCAGTGCTCGAGAGAGGAGAGGCAGTGGCAAGTGTTTTGTCATAAGTCTTTATTTGGACTGGCATAAATAAGTGAAGAGGTAGAAAAATAAATACGTGAATAAATAGAGAAATGAAATAAATAAGTCAATAAATAAGTCAATAAATAAGTGGAGAAGGTCTTTTGTCCATATCAGTATGAGCAGCGGAATCGCTGGAGACGCAGCGGTTGAAGGCTGCGGGTGCCGTGCGGTTGTTGCGGGCCTGTGTGCGGTCCCAGGTGAGAGGAGGCGTGGGGTTGGAGGTGGGTTTGGGGCGTCGGTGTGGCTGGGCGGGTGGGCGTTGGCGCTAGCGGCGCATGGCGCGTGTGAGGTTGTGGAGGTGCAGTAGAGAGGCACGAGCTTCGAGGCGGACGTGGTCCCAGGCGCAGGCGCTGTGGTTGTGGGCGTGCAGGAAGAGGTGGATGTCCCTGAAGTACTTGTTGATGGCGAGCAGCGGGTTGCGTGGTCCTTTGAAGGGCGTGGCGTTGTCGGGGAGGCATTGCTCCAGGTGGTGGATGTGGTGCTGCAGCTTGTTGAGGAGGTGGTTGCGAGTCTGGCCGGGCCAGTGCTGGCGGGTGCTGTTGGAGCTGAGGGTGTGGAAGAGGTGCTGCAGGATGCGCAGGGCGGTGGCGGCGGCTTGGTGGGGCTGCAGGTTGTGGTGGAGCAGGCTGGCGGGGAAGAAGGGCGGCTCTGGCAGGTGGCAGGGCTGCGTGTGGCCGACAGCCATGTCCTGGAGGAGGCGGAGAGCGTCGCCGGGGAAGGTGTCCTCGTGTGTCCAGAGGTGTTGGCAGGCCAGGGTGCCGGCCAGAGCGGTGAGGAGGAGCAGGAGGGCCGGGGCGGCGTGCGGCAGGCGTGGCTGTGTGGCTGTGGGCGCAAGCATGGTGAGTCTCTGTGGGTGCTGTTGGGTGCTGCTGGGCAGGAGGAGCCTGGTGAGGCTGGCTGGTGCTGCTGGTGGCTGTGCTTGGGGTGGCTCCGGGTGCGCGGCTTTGTATGCGAGGCCGCTTTCCCTTCATCGCTTTCCGATTGTCCGCAGTTTCTGCCTGTACTTTCCAGTCTGTACTGGTGGCTGTGTAGGTTTTGGGGAAGTGTTTGGTCGGGGTGTCCGTGGTCGGGGATTGTGGTGGCAGCGGCGTGCCGGCCTTGCGAAAGCTGTGTCTCGGAGGCGTCGTTGTCAGGTGTGGCGGAGTGGGCTCTTGGCTGTTGCCCTTCACCTGCCGGGCCAGCTGCGCGGTCCGTGCTGTGCTGCTGAGTCTCTCTTTGTGGCCAAGCATGCTTTCCACCCGCAAAGCCCTGCTGGTGGCTGTGGTGACTTTTCCTTTCACTTGGTGGCTTGCCTTTATTTTCATCTTAGCCGCTGTTTTCCTTTTGTGGTTGCAAGGCATGTGCGGTGATGTCAGTGGGCGGGGGCTGGCGTTTCCCCTGCTGGGGTCAATGCCCAGAGGCAGTGGCAGTGTTCAAGGGGCTGTGTGTGCACGTGGGCCTTGGAGGCCTGAGTGTGTCCTTGCACAGAGGCAGGGGCTCCAGCTGCTGTGTTTGGGAGGAGCCATCAACGAGGCAGGTGAGGAAGGCGGCGCAAGGGAGGGGCTTTGCTCTTCCTGTCGTGCTTGCTCCGCTGGCTGTGGCCCTGGAGCAAGGGTCCGGTTTGGAGATGCGTGGCCCAGTGGATGAGGCAGCCGCAGGGCCAAAGAGGACTGTCCCCCGTGAAAGCAATGGGGTTGTGTTTTGGGATTGCCAGAGCCCTCGCCTGCAAGAGCGTGTCCTGTTCAGGGCTCGTTGGTCCGTGCGAGGTGTGGCGTCCTTGGAGGGGATGGCTCTGAAGAGGCACGGGGGTCTAGAGGACATCACGTGGGAGCAAGAGGGCAGGGGCTGGGCTTCTGTGGCTGGAGTAGCGAAGGTTTGCCAGCAGTTTCAGATGCCTTTCCAAAAGCGCAGAAAAGCTGGGGATCGCTGAGGAGGAATGTGGGCTGTGCAGAGATGTGCAAGGGGACGATTGCCATGGCCTCGTGGAGAAATGGTTGGATGGTTGCTAGGAGCACAGCATGGGCTTTGAAGGTTGGAGACTTTTGGGGCAAAGAGGCTGTGGAGGGGAGCGGATGTTTGTAGCCTTGTGCGTCAGCGATCTCCAGGCATGCCGCTGAAGTCGCGCGTGGCAAGTGCTGGGAGCCCCGCCTGAAGAATGGAGATCCCCAGGCCACTGTAGGGCCGGGTCAACTTTGAGACCATGTTAGCAACTTGAACTTAGTGTCCGAGTGCATGGCACGTGAAGAGGTTAATGCCTGAGTCGTGAGGGAACTTTCAGATGGAGTTGCTAGGCCGCAGTGCATCGTTTTTGAAAGCTGGTGTCTGTCAGTCCAAATGCCCAAGAAGCGGTAGAAGGGAAGTATAAGCCCCGTTTTTAGAAAGGGAAAAGGAGAAGAGTGTGGGAAGTACGGAGCATTCAGGCTGAGCTGTGTGTGAGGCAAGAAGATGAGGCTGCTTCTCCGGGAGACTATGTTAAGGCCAATGGAAAAGCAAGAGGTGATTGGGAACAGGGAGCATGGCATTCCAAAGTGCAAAATCACCATTCCTGGCAGTTTTGGTGCTGTTCTATGCTTAGGGCTCCACAGCAGTGGTGGAGAGGGGCAAGGAAAGGGACCTGGTGTGCCTGGCTTTGTGCAAAGTGCTTGACGGTGTCCCGCATGACGTCGTTGTCTGTGAGTCAGAGGGCCATGGATTGGATGGATGGATGGATGGATGGAGCAAGGTGTGGATAAAGCAGATGAGGTGCAGCGGTGCTCTTGAGCAGCCTTTGGGTGTTTTTCTTTTTGTGCTTCCATGGTGTTGGCCAAAGGCTGGCAGTGCTTTTGCACAGGGGCTGCTGCTTGGGCAGGCGGCGTTGAGAAGAGGGGTCGGGGGCTGTTTGCAGCAGGGCTTGGAGTAGGCGTTGGGCGGAGATGGCTTTCCCCTGGCGCAAAGAGTGCTTGCAGTGCTCGAGAGAGGAGAGGCAGTGGCAAGTGTTTTGTCATAAGTCTTTATTTGGACTGGCATAAATAAGTGAAGAGGTAGAAAAAATAAATACGTGAATAAATAGAGAAATGAAATAAATAAGTCAATAAATAAGTCAATAAATAAGTGGAGAAGGTCTTTTGTCCATATCAGTATGAGCAGCGGAATCGCTGGAGACGCAGCGGTTGAAGGCTGCGGGTGCCGTGCGGTTGTTGCGGGCCTGTGTGCGGTCCCAGGTGAGAGGAGGCGTGGGGTTGGAGGTGGGTTTGGGGCGTCGGTGTGGCTGGGCGGGTGGGCGTTGGCGCTAGCGGCGCATGGCGCGTGTGAGGTTGTGGAGGTGCAGTAGAGAGGCACGAGCTTCGAGGCGGACGTGGTCCCAGGCGCAGGCGCTGTGGTTGTGGGCGTGCAGGAAGAGGTGGATGTCCCTGAAGTACTTGTTGATGGCGAGCAGCGGGTTGCGTGGTCCTTTGAAGGGCGTGGCGTTGTCGGGGAGGCATTGCTCCAGGTGGTGGATGTGGTGCTGCAGCTTGTTGAGGAGGTGGTTGCGAGCCTGGCCGGGCCAGTGCTGGCGGGTGCTGTTGGAGCTGAGGGTGTGGAAGAGGTGCTGCAGGATGCGCAGGGCGGTGGCGGCGGCTTGGTGGGGCTGCAGGTTGTGGTGGATCAGGCTGGCGGGGAAGAAGGGCGGCTCTGGCAGGTGGCAGGGCTGCGTGTGGCCGACAGCCATGTCCTGGAGGAGGCGGAGAGCGTCGCCGGGGAAGGTGTCCTCGTGTGTCCAGAGGTGTTGGCAGGCCAGGGTGCCGGCCAGAGCGGTGAGGAGGAGCAGGAGGGCCGGGGCGGCGTGCGGCAGGCGTGGCTGTGTGGCTGTGGGCGCAAGCATGGTGAGTCTCTGTGGGTGCTGTTGGGTGCTGCTGGGCAGGAGGAGCCTGGTGAGGCTGGCTGGTGCTGCTGGTGGCTGTGCTTGGGGTGGCTCCGGGTGCGCGGCTTTGTATGCGAGGCCGCTTTCCCTTCATCGCTTTCCGATTGTCCGCAGTTTCTGCCTGTACTTTCCAGTCTGTACTGGTGGCTGTGTAGGTTTTGGGGAAGTGTTTGGTCGGGGTGTCCGTGGTCGGGGATTGTGGTGGCAGCGGCGTGCCGGCCTTGCGAAAGCTGTGTCTCGGAGGCGTCGTTGTCAGGTGTGGCGGAGTGGGCTCTTGGCTGTTGCCCTTCACCTGCCGGGCCAGCTGCGCGGTCCGTGCTGTGCTGCTGAGTCTCTCTTTGTGGCCAAGCATGCTTTCCACCCGCAAAGCCCTGCTGGTGGCTGTGGTGACTTTTCCTTTCACTTGGTGGCTTGCCTTTATTTTCATCTTAGCCGCTGTTTTCCTTTTGTGGTTGCAAGGCATGTGCGGTGATGTCAGTGGGCGGGGGCTGGCGTTTCCCCTGCTGGGGTCAATGCCCAGAGGCAGTGGCAGTGTTCAAGGGGCTGTGTGTGCACGTGGGCCTTGGAGGCCTGAGTGTGTCCTTGCACAGAGGCAGGGGCTCCAGCTGCTGTGTTTGGGAGGAGCCATCAACGAGGCAGGTGAGGAAGGCGGCGCAAGGGAGGGGCTTTGCTCTTCCTGTCGTGCTTGCTCCGCTGGCTGTGGCCCTGGAGCAAGGGTCCGGTTTGGAGATGCGTGGCCCAGTGGATGAGGCAGCCGCAGGGCCAAAGAGGACTGTCCCCCGTGAAAGCAATGGGGTTGTGTTTTGGGATTGCCAGAGCCCTCGCCTGCAAGAGCGTGTCCTGTTCAGGGCTCGTTGGTCCGTGCGAGGTGTGGCGTCCTTGGAGGGGATGGCTCTGAAGAGGCACGGGGGTCTAGAGGACATCACGTGGGAGCAAGAGGGCAGGGGCTGGGCTTCTGTGGCTGGAGTAGCGAAGGTTTGCCAGCAGTTTCAGATGCCTTTCCAAAAGCGCAGAAAAGCTGGGGATCGCTGAGGAGGAATGTGGGCTGTGCAGAGATGTGCAAGGGGACGATTGCCATGGCCTCGTGGAGAAATGGTTGGATGGTTGCTAGGAGCACAGCATGGGCTTTGAAGGTTGGAGACTTTTGGGGCAAAGAGGCTGTGGAGGGGAGCGGATGTTTGTAGCCTTGTGCGTCAGCGATCTCCAGGCATGCCGCTGAAGTCGCGCGTGGCAGGTGCTGGGAGCCCCGCCTGAAGAATGGAGATCCCCAGGCCACTGTAGGGCCGGGTCAACTTTGAGACCATCTTAGCAACCTGAACTTAGTGTCCGAGTGCATGGCACGTGAAGAGGTTAATGCCTGAGTCGTGAGGGAACTTTCAGATGGAGTTGCTAGGCCACAGTGCATCGTTTTTGAAAGCTGGTGTCTGTCAGTCCAAATGCCCAAGAAGGGGTAGAAGGGAAGTATAAGCCCCGTTTTTAGAAAGGGAAAAGGAGAAGAGTGTGGGAAGTACGGAGCATTCAGGCTGAGCTGTGTGTGAGGCAAGAAGATGAGGCTGCTTCTCCGGGAGACTATGTTAAGGCCAATGGAAAAGCAAGAGGTGATTGGGAACAGGGAGCATGGCATTCCAAAGTGCAAAATCACCATTCCTGGCAGTTTTGGTGCTGTTCTATGCTTAGGGCTCCACAGCAGTGGTGGAGAGGGGCAAGGAAAGGGACCTGGTGTGCCTGGCTTTGTGCAAAGTGCTTGACGGTGTCCCGCATGACGTCGTTGTCTGTGAGTCAGAGGGCCATGGATTGGATGGATGGATGGATGGCGCAAGGTATGGATAAAGCAGATGAGGTGCAGCGGTGCTCTTGAGCAGCCTTTGGGTGTTTTTCTTTTTGTGCTTCCATGGTGTTGGCCAAAGGCTGGCAGTGCTTTTGCACAGGGGCTGCTGCTTGGGCAGGCGGCGTTGAGAAGAGGGGTCGGGGGCTGTTTGCAGCAGGGCTTGGAGTAGGCGTTGGGCGGAGATGGCTTTCCCCTGGCACAAAGAGTGCTTGCAGTGCTCGAGAGAGGAGAGGCAGTGGCAAGTGTTTTGTCATAAGTCTTTATTTGGACTGGCATAAATAAGTGAAGAGGTAGAAAAAATAAATACGTGAATAAATAGAGAAATGAAATAAATAAGTCAATAAATAAGTCAATAAATAAGTGGAGAAGGTCTTTTGTCCATATCAGTATGAGCAGCGGAATCGCTGGAGACGCAGCGGTTGAAGGCTGCGGGTGCCGTGCGGTTGTTGCGGGCCTGTGTGCGGTCCCAGGTGAGAGGAGGCGTGGGGTTGGAGGTGGGTTTGGGGCGTCGGTGTGGCTGGGCGGGTGGGCGTTGGCGCTAGCGGCGCATGGCGCGTGTGAGGTTGTGGAGGTGCAGTAGAGAGGCACGAGCTTCGAGGCGGACGTGGTCCCAGGCGCAGGCGCTGTGGTTGTGGGCGTGCAGGAAGAGGTGGATGTCCCTGAAGTACTTGTTGATGGCGAGCAGCGGGTTGCGTGGTCCTTTGAAGGGCGTGGCGTTGTCGGGGAGGCATTGCTCCAGGTGGTGGATGTGGTGCTGCAGCTTGTTGAGGAGGTGGTTGCGAGTCTGGCCGGGCCAGTGCTGGCGGGTGCTGTTGGAGCTGAGGGTGTGGAAGAGGTGCTGCAGGATGCGCAGGGCGGTGGCGGCGGCTTGGTGGGGCTGCAGGTTGTGGTGGAGCAGGCTGGCGGGGAAGAAGGGCGGCTCTGGCAGGTGGCAGGGCTGCGTGTGGCCGACAGCCATGTCCTGGAGGAGGCGGAGAGCGTCGCCGGGGAAGGTGTCCTCGTGTGTCCAGAGGTGTTGGCAGGCCAGGGTGCCGGCCAGAGCGGTGAGGAGGAGCAGGAGGGCCGGGGCGGCGTGCGGCAGGCGTGGCTGTGTGGCTGTGGGCGCAAGCATGGTGAGTCTCTGTGGGTGCTGTTGGGTGCTGCTGGGCAGGAGGAGCTTGGTGAGGCTGGCTGGTGCTGCTGGTGGCTGTGCTTGGGGTGGCTCCGGGTGCGCGGCTTTGTATGCGAGGCCGCTTTCCCTTCATCGCTTTCCGATTGTCCGCAGTTTCTGCCTGTACTTTCCAGTCTGTACTGGTGGCTGTGTAGGTTTTGGGGAAGTGTTTGGTCGGGGTGTCCGTGGTCGGGGATTGTGGTGGCAGCGGCGTGCCGGCCTTGCGAAAGCTGTGTCTCGGAGGCGTCGTTGTCAGGTGTGGCGGAGTGGGCTCTTGGCTGTTGCCCTTCACCTGCCGGGCCAGCTGCGCGGTCCGTGCTGTGCTGCTGAGTCTCTCTTTGTGGCCAAGCATGCTTTCCACCCGCAAAGCCCTGCTGGTGGCTGTGGTGACTTTTCCTTTCACTTGGTGGCTTGCCTTTATTTTCATCTTAGCCGCTGTTTTCCTTTTGTGGTTGCAAGGCATGTGCGGTGATGTCAGTGGGCGGGGGCTGGCGTTTCCCCTGCTGGGGTCAATGCCCAGAGGCAGTGGCAGTGTTCAAGGGGCTGTGTGTGCACGTGGGCCTTGGAGGCCTGAGTGTGTCCTTGCACAGAGGCAGGGGCTCCAGCTGCTGTGTTTGGGAGGAGCCATCAACGAGGCAGGTGAGGAAGGCGGCGCAAGGGAGGGGCTTTGCTCTTCCTGTCGTGCTTGCTCCGCTGGCTGTGGCCCTGGAGCAAGGGTCCGGTTTGGAGATGCGTGGCCCAGTGGATGAGGCAGCCGCAGGGCCAAAGAGGACTGTCCCCCGTGAAAGCAATGGGGTTGTGTTTTGGGATTGCCAGAGCCCTCGCCTGCAAGAGCGTGTCCTGTTCAGGGCTCGTTGGTCCGTGCGAGGTGTGGCGTCCTTGGAGGGGATGGCTCTGAAGAGGCACGGGGGTCTAGAGGACATCACGTGGGAGCAAGAGGGCAGGGGCTGGGCTTCTGTGGCTGGAGTAGCGAAGGTTTGCCAGCAGTTTCAGATGCCTTTCCAAAAGCGCAGAAAAGCTGGGGATCGCTGAGGAGGAATGTGGGCTGTGCAGAGATGTGCAAGGGGACGATTGCCATGGCCTCGTGGAGAAATGGTTGGATGGTTGCTAGGAGCACAGCATGGGCTTTGAAGGTTGGAGACTTTTGGGGCAAAGAGGCTGTGGAGGGGAGCGGATGTTTGTAGCCTTGTGCGTCAGCGATCTCCAGGCATGCCGCTGAAGTCGCGCGTGGCAAGTGCTGGGAGCCCCGCCTGAAGAATGGAGATCCCCAGGCCACTGTAGGGCCGGGTCAACTTTGAGACCATGTTAGCAACTTGAACTTAGTGTCCGAGTGCATGGCACGTGAAGAGGTTAATGCCTGAGTCGTGAGGGAACTTTCAGATGGAGTTGCTAGGCCGCAGTGCATCGTTTTTGAAAGCTGGTGTCTGTCAGTCCAAATGCCCAAGAAGCGGTAGAAGGGAAGTATAAGCCCCGTTTTTAGAAAGGGAAAAGGAGAAGAGTGTGGGAAGTACGGAGCATTCAGGCTGAGCTGTGTGTGAGGCAAGAAGATGAGGCTGCTTCTCCGGGAGACTATGTTAAGGCCAATGGAAAAGCAAGAGGTGATTGGGAACAGGGAGCATGGCATTCCAAAGTGCAAAATCACCATTCCTGGCAGTTTTGGTGCTGTTCTATGCTTAGGGCTCCACAGCAGTGGTGGAGAGGGGCAAGGAAAGGGACCTGGTGTGCCTGGCTTTGTGCAAAGTGCTTGACGGTGTCCCGCATGACGTCGTTGTCTGTGAGTCAGAGGGCCATGGATTGGATGGATGGATGGATGGATGGAGCAAGGTGTGGATAAAGCAGATGAGGTGCAGCGGTGCTCTTGAGCAGCCTTTGGGTGTTTTTCTTTTTGTGCTTCCATGGTGTTGGCCAAAGGCTGGCAGTGCTTTTGCACAGGGGCTGCTGCTTGGGCAGGCGGCGTTGAGAAGAGGGGTCGGGGGCTGTTTGCAGCAGGGCTTGGAGTAGGCGTTGGGCGGAGATGGCTTTCCCCTGGCGCAAAGAGTGCTTGCAGTGCTCGAGAGAGGAGAGGCAGTGGCAAGTGTTTTGTCATAAGTCTTTATTTGGACTGGCATAAATAAGTGAAGAGGTAGAAAAAATAAATACGTGAATAAATAGAGAAATGAAATAAATAAGTCAATAAATAAGTCAATAAATAAGTGGAGAAGGTCTTTTGTCCATATCAGTATGAGCAGCGGAATCGCTGGAGACGCAGCGGTTGAAGGCTGCGGGTGCCGTGCGGTTGTTGCGGGCCTGTGTGCGGTCCCAGGTGAGAGGAGGCGTGGGGTTGGAGGTGGGTTTGGGGCGTCGGTGTGGCTGGGCGGGTGGGCGTTGGCGCTAGCGGCGCATGGCGCGTGTGAGGTTGTGGAGGTGCAGTAGAGAGGCACGAGCTTCGAGGCGGACGTGGTCCCAGGCGCAGGCGCTGTGGTTGTGGGCGTGCAGGAAGAGGTGGATGTCCCTGAAGTACTTGTTGATGGCGAGCAGCGGGTTGCGTGGTCCTTTGAAGGGCGTGGCGTTGTCGGGGAGGCATTGCTCCAGGTGGTGGATGTGGTGCTGCAGCTTGTTGAGGAGGTGGTTGCGAGCCTGGCCGGGCCAGTGCTGGCGGGTGCTGTTGGAGCTGAGGGTGTGGAAGAGGTGCTGCAGGATGCGCAGGGCGGTGGCGGCGGCTTGGTGGGGCTGCAGGTTGTGGTGGATCAGGCTGGCGGGGAAGAAGGGCGGCTCTGGCAGGTGGCAGGGCTGCGTGTGGCCGACAGCCATGTCCTGGAGGAGGCGGAGAGCGTCGCCGGGGAAGGTGTCCTCGTGTGTCCAGAGGTGTTGGCAGGCCAGGGTGCCGGCCAGAGCGGTGAGGAGGAGCAGGAGGGCCGGGGCGGCGTGCGGCAGGCGTGGCTGTGTGGCTGTGGGCGCAAGCATGGTGAGTCTCTGTGGGTGCTGTTGGGTGCTGCTGGGCAGGAGGAGCCTGGTGAGGCTGGCTGGTGCTGCTGGTGGCTGTGCTTGGGGTGGCTCCGGGTGCGCGGCTTTGTATGCGAGGCCGCTTTCCCTTCATCGCTTTCCGATTGTCCGCAGTTTCTGCCTGTACTTTCCAGTCTGTACTGGTGGCTGTGTAGGTTTTGGGGAAGTGTTTGGTCGGGGTGTCCGTGGTCGGGGATTGTGGTGGCAGCGGCGTGCCGGCCTTGCGAAAGCTGTGTCTCGGAGGCGTCGTTGTCAGGTGTGGCGGAGTGGGCTCTTGGCTGTTGCCCTTCACCTGCCGGGCCAGCTGCGCGGTCCGTGCTGTGCTGCTGAGTCTCTCTTTGTGGCCAAGCATGCTTTCCACCCGCAAAGCCCTGCTGGTGGCTGTGGTGACTTTTCCTTTCACTTGGTGGCTTGCCTTTATTTTCATCTTAGCCGCTGTTTTCCTTTTGTGGTTGCAAGGCATGTGCGGTGATGTCAGTGGGCGGGGGCTGGCGTTTCCCCTGCTGGGGTCAATGCCCAGAGGCAGTGGCAGTGTTCAAGGGGCTGTGTGTGCACGTGGGCCTTGGAGGCCTGAGTGTGTCCTTGCACAGAGGCAGGGGCTCCAGCTGCTGTGTTTGGGAGGAGCCATCAACGAGGCAGGTGAGGAAGGCGGCGCAAGGGAGGGGCTTTGCTCTTCCTGTCGTGCTTGCTCCGCTGGCTGTGGCCCTGGAGCAAGGGTCCGGTTTGGAGATGCGTGGCCCAGTGGATGAGGCAGCCGCAGGGCCAAAGAGGACTGTCCCCCGTGAAAGCAATGGGGTTGTGTTTTGGGATTGCCAGAGCCCTCGCCTGCAAGAGCGTGTCCTGTTCAGGGCTCGTTGGTCCGTGCGAGGTGTGGCGTCCTTGGAGGGGATGGCTCTGAAGAGGCACGGGGGTCTAGAGGACATCACGTGGGAGCAAGAGGGCAGGGGCTGGGCTTCTGTGGCTGGAGTAGCGAAGGTTTGCCAGCAGTTTCAGATGCCTTTCCAAAAGCGCAGAAAAGCTGGGGATCGCTGAGGAGGAATGTGGGCTGTGCAGAGATGTGCAAGGGGACGATTGCCATGGCCTCGTGGAGAAATGGTTGGATGGTTGCTAGGAGCACAGCATGGGCTTTGAAGGTTGGAGACTTTTGGGGCAAAGAGGCTGTGGAGGGGAGCGGATGTTTGTAGCCTTGTGCGTCAGCGATCTCCAGGCATGCCGCTGAAGTCGCGCGTGGCAGGTGCTGGGAGCCCCGCCTGAAGAATGGAGATCCCCAGGCCACTGTAGGGCCGGGTCAACTTTGAGACCATCTTAGCAACCTGAACTTAGTGTCCGAGTGCATGGCACGTGAAGAGGTTAATGCCTGAGTCGTGAGGGAACTTTCAGATGGAGTTGCTAGGCCACAGTGCATCGTTTTTGAAAGCTGGTGTCTGTCAGTCCAAATGCCCAAGAAGGGGTAGAAGGGAAGTATAAGCCCCGTTTTTAGAAAGGGAAAAGGAGAAGAGTGTGGGAAGTACGGAGCATTCAGGCTGAGCTGTGTGTGAGGCAAGAAGATGAGGCTGCTTCTCCGGGAGACTATGTTAAGGCCAATGGAAAAGCAAGAGGTGATTGGGAACAGGGAGCATGGCATTCCAAAGTGCAAAATCACCATTCCTGGCAGTTTTGGTGCTGTTCTATGCTTAGGGCTCCACAGCAGTGGTGGAGAGGGGCAAGGAAAGGGACCTGGTGTGCCTGGCTTTGTGCAAAGTGCTTGACGGTGTCCCGCATGACGTCGTTGTCTGTGAGTCAGAGGGCCATGGATTGGATGGATGGATGGATGGCGCAAGGTATGGATAAAGCAGATGAGGTGCAGCGGTGCTCTTGAGCAGCCTTTGGGTGTTTTTCTTTTTGTGCTTCCATGGTGTTGGCCAAAGGCTGGCAGTGCTTTTGCACAGGGGCTGCTGCTTGGGCAGGCGGCGTTGAGAAGAGGGGTCGGGGGCTGTTTGCAGCAGGGCTTGGAGTAGGCGTTGGGCGGAGATGGCTTTCCCCTGGCACAAAGAGTGCTTGCAGTGCTCGAGAGAGGAGAGGCAGTGGCAAGTGTTTTGTCATAAGTCTTTATTTGGACTGGCATAAATAAGTGAAGAGGTAGAAAAAATAAATACGTGAATAAATAGAGAAATGAAATAAATAAGTCAATAAATAAGTCAATAAATAAGTGGAGAAGGTCTTTTGTCCATATCAGTATGAGCAGCGGAATCGCTGGAGACGCAGCGGTTGAAGGCTGCGGGTGCCGTGCGGTTGTTGCGGGCCTGTGTGCGGTCCCAGGTGAGAGGAGGCGTGGGGTTGGAGGTGGGTTTGGGGCGTCGGTGTGGCTGGGCGGGTGGGCGTTGGCGCTAGCGGCGCATGGCGCGTGTGAGGTTGTGGAGGTGCAGTAGAGAGGCACGAGCTTCGAGGCGGACGTGGTCCCAGGCGCAGGCGCTGTGGTTGTGGGCGTGCAGGAAGAGGTGGATGTCCCTGAAGTACTTGTTGATGGCGAGCAGCGGGTTGCGTGGTCCTTTGAAGGGCGTGGCGTTGTCGGGGAGGCATTGCTCCAGGTGGTGGATGTGGTGCTGCAGCTTGTTGAGGAGGTGGTTGCGAGCCTGGCCGGGCCAGTGCTGGCGGGTGCTGTTGGAGCTGAGGGTGTGGAAGAGGTGCTGCAGGATGCGCAGGGCGGTGGCGGCGGCTTGGTGGGGCTGCAGGTTGTGGTGGATCAGGCTGGCGGGGAAGAAGGGCGGCTCTGGCAGGTGGCAGGGCTGCGTGTGGCCGACAGCCATGTCCTGGAGGAGGCGGAGAGCGTCGCCGGGGAAGGTGTCCTCGTGTGTCCAGAGGTGTTGGCAGGCCAGGGTGCCGGCCAGAGCGGTGAGGAGGAGCAGGAGGGCCGGGGCGGCGTGCGGCAGGCGTGGCTGTGTGGCTGTGGGCGCAAGCATGGTGAGTCTCTGTGGGTGCTGTTGGGTGCTGCTGGGCAGGAGGAGCCTGGTGAGGCTGGCTGGTGCTGCTGGTGGCTGTGCTTGGGGTGGCTCCGGGTGCGCGGCTTTGTATGCGAGGCCGCTTTCCCTTCATCGCTTTCCGATTGTCCGCAGTTTCTGCCTGTACTTTCCAGTCTGTACTGGTGGCTGTGTAGGTTTTGGGGAAGTGTTTGGTCGGGGTGTCCGTGGTCGGGGATTGTGGTGGCAGCGGCGTGCCGGCCTTGCGAAAGCTGTGTCTCGGAGGCGTCGTTGTCAGGTGTGGCGGAGTGGGCTCTTGGCTGTTGCCCTTCACCTGCCGGGCCAGCTGCGCGGTCCGTGCTGTGCTGCTGAGTCTCTCTTTGTGGCCAAGCATGCTTTCCACCCGCAAAGCCCTGCTGGTGGCTGTGGTGACTTTTCCTTTCACTTGGTGGCTTGCCTTTATTTTCATCTTAGCCGCTGTTTTCCTTTTGTGGTTGCAAGGCATGTGCGGTGATGTCAGTGGGCGGGGGCTGGCGTTTCCCCTGCTGGGGTCAATGCCCAGAGGCAGTGGCAGTGTTCAAGGGGCTGTGTGTGCACGTGGGCCTTGGAGGCCTGAGTGTGTCCTTGCACAGAGGCAGGGGCTCCAGCTGCTGTGTTTGGGAGGAGCCATCAACGAGGCAGGTGAGGAAGGCGGCGCAAGGGAGGGGCTTTGCTCTTCCTGTCGTGCTTGCTCCGCTGGCTGTGGCCCTGGAGCAAGGGTCCGGTTTGGAGATGCGTGGCCCAGTGGATGAGGCAGCCGCAGGGCCAAAGAGGACTGTCCCCCGTGAAAGCAATGGGGTTGTGTTTTGGGATTGCCAGAGCCCTCGCCTGCAAGAGCGTGTCCTGTTCAGGGCTCGTTGGTCCGTGCGAGGTGTGGCGTCCTTGGAGGGGATGGCTCTGAAGAGGCACGGGGGTCTAGAGGACATCACGTGGGAGCAAGAGGGCAGGGGCTGGGCTTCTGTGGCTGGAGTAGCGAAGGTTTGCCAGCAGTTTCAGATGCCTTTCCAAAAGCGCAGAAAAGCTGGGGATCGCTGAGGAGGAATGTGGGCTGTGCAGAGATGTGCAAGGGGACGATTGCCATGGCCTCGTGGAGAAATGGTTGGATGGTTGCTAGGAGCACAGCATGGGCTTTGAAGGTTGGAGACTTTTGGGGCAAAGAGGCTGTGGAGGGGAGCGGATGTTTGTAGCCTTGTGCGTCAGCGATCTCCAGGCATGCCGCTGAAGTCGCGCGTGGCAAGTGCTGGGAGCCCCGCCTGAAGAATGGAGATCCCCAGGCCACTGTAGGGCCGGGTCAACTTTGAGACCATGTTAGCAACTTGAACTTAGTGTCCGAGTGCATGGCACGTGAAGAGGTTAATGCCTGAGTCGTGAGGGAACTTTCAGATGGAGTTGCTAGGCCGCAGTGCATCGTTTTTGAAAGCTGGTGTCTGTCAGTCCAAATGCCCAAGAAGCGGTAGAAGGGAAGTATAAGCCCCGTTTTTAGAAAGGGAAAAGGAGAAGAGTGTGGGAAGTACGGAGCATTCAGGCTGAGCTGTGTGTGAGGCAAGAAGATGAGGCTGCTTCTCCGGGAGACTATGTTAAGGCCAATGGAAAAGCAAGAGGTGATTGGGAACAGGGAGCATGGCATTCCAAAGTGCAAAATCACCATTCCTGGCAGTTTTGGTGCTGTTCTATGCTTAGGGCTCCACAGCAGTGGTGGAGAGGGGCAAGGAAAGGGACCTGGTGTGCCTGGCTTTGTGCAAAGTGCTTGACGGTGTCCCGCATGACGTCGTTGTCTGTGAGTCAGAGGGCCATGGATTGGATGGATGGATGGATGGATGGAGCAAGGTGTGGATAAAGCAGATGAGGTGCAGCGGTGCTCTTGAGCAGCCTTTGGGTGTTTTTCTTTTTGTGCTTCCATGGTGTTGGCCAAAGGCTGGCAGTGCTTTTGCACAGGGGCTGCTGCTTGGGCAGGCGGCGTTGAGAAGAGGGGTCGGGGGCTGTTTGCAGCAGGGCTTGGAGTAGGCGTTGGGCGGAGATGGCTTTCCCCTGGCGCAAAGAGTGCTTGCAGTGCTCGAGAGAGGAGAGGCAGTGGCAAGTGTTTTGTCATAAGTCTTTATTTGGACTGGCATAAATAAGTGAAGAGGTAGAAAAAATAAATACGTGAATAAATAGAGAAATGAAATAAATAAGTCAATAAATAAGTCAATAAATAAGTGGAGAAGGTCTTTTGTCCATATCAGTATGAGCAGCGGAATCGCTGGAGACGCAGCGGTTGAAGGCTGCGGGTGCCGTGCGGTTGTTGCGGGCCTGTGTGCGGTCCCAGGTGAGAGGAGGCGTGGGGTTGGAGGTGGGTTTGGGGCGTCGGTGTGGCTGGGCGGGTGGGCGTTGGCGCTAGCGGCGCATGGCGCGTGTGAGGTTGTGGAGGTGCAGTAGAGAGGCACGAGCTTCGAGGCGGACGTGGTCCCAGGCGCAGGCGCTGTGGTTGTGGGCGTGCAGGAAGAGGTGGATGTCCCTGAAGTACTTGTTGATGGCGAGCAGCGGGTTGCGTGGTCCTTTGAAGGGCGTGGCGTTGTCGGGGAGGCATTGCTCCAGGTGGTGGATGTGGTGCTGCAGCTTGTTGAGGAGGTGGTTGCGAGCCTGGCCGGGCCAGTGCTGGCGGGTGCTGTTGGAGCTGAGGGTGTGGAAGAGGTGCTGCAGGATGCGCAGGGCGGTGGCGGCGGCTTGGTGGGGCTGCAGGTTGTGGTGGATCAGGCTGGCGGGGAAGAAGGGCGGCTCTGGCAGGTGGCAGGGCTGCGTGTGGCCGACAGCCATGTCCTGGAGGAGGCGGAGAGCGTCGCCGGGGAAGGTGTCCTCGTGTGTCCAGAGGTGTTGGCAGGCCAGGGTGCCGGCCAGAGCGGTGAGGAGGAGCAGGAGGGCCGGGGCGGCGTGCGGCAGGCGTGGCTGTGTGGCTGTGGGCGCAAGCATGGTGAGTCTCTGTGGGTGCTGTTGGGTGCTGCTGGGCAGGAGGAGCCTGGTGAGGCTGGCTGGTGCTGCTGGTGGCTGTGCTTGGGGTGGCTCCGGGTGCGCGGCTTTGTATGCGAGGCCGCTTTCCCTTCATCGCTTTCCGATTGTCCGCAGTTTCTGCCTGTACTTTCCAGTCTGTACTGGTGGCTGTGTAGGTTTTGGGGAAGTGTTTGGTCGGGGTGTCCGTGGTCGGGGATTGTGGTGGCAGCGGCGTGCCGGCCTTGCGAAAGCTGTGTCTCGGAGGCGTCGTTGTCAGGTGTGGCGGAGTGGGCTCTTGGCTGTTGCCCTTCACCTGCCGGGCCAGCTGCGCGGTCCGTGCTGTGCTGCTGAGTCTCTCTTTGTGGCCAAGCATGCTTTCCACCCGCAAAGCCCTGCTGGTGGCTGTGGTGACTTTTCCTTTCACTTGGTGGCTTGCCTTTATTTTCATCTTAGCCGCTGTTTTCCTTTTGTGGTTGCAAGGCATGTGCGGTGATGTCAGTGGGCGGGGGCTGGCGTTTCCCCTGCTGGGGTCAATGCCCAGAGGCAGTGGCAGTGTTCAAGGGGCTGTGTGTGCACGTGGGCCTTGGAGGCCTGAGTGTGTCCTTGCACAGAGGCAGGGGCTCCAGCTGCTGTGTTTGGGAGGAGCCATCAACGAGGCAGGTGAGGAAGGCGGCGCAAGGGAGGGGCTTTGCTCTTCCTGTCGTGCTTGCTCCGCTGGCTGTGGCCCTGGAGCAAGGGTCCGGTTTGGAGATGCGTGGCCCAGTGGATGAGGCAGCCGCAGGGCCAAAGAGGACTGTCCCCCGTGAAAGCAATGGGGTTGTGTTTTGGGATTGCCAGAGCCCTCGCCTGCAAGAGCGTGTCCTGTTCAGGGCTCGTTGGTCCGTGCGAGGTGTGGCGTCCTTGGAGGGGATGGCTCTGAAGAGGCACGGGGGTCTAGAGGACATCACGTGGGAGCAAGAGGGCAGGGGCTGGGCTTCTGTGGCTGGAGTAGCGAAGGTTTGCCAGCAGTTTCAGATGCCTTTCCAAAAGCGCAGAAAAGCTGGGGATCGCTGAGGAGGAATGTGGGCTGTGCAGAGATGTGCAAGGGGACGATTGCCATGGCCTCGTGGAGAAATGGTTGGATGGTTGCTAGGAGCACAGCATGGGCTTTGAAGGTTGGAGACTTTTGGGGCAAAGAGGCTGTGGAGGGGAGCGGATGTTTGTAGCCTTGTGCGTCAGCGATCTCCAGGCATGCCGCTGAAGTCGCGCGTGGCAGGTGCTGGGAGCCCCGCCTGAAGAATGGAGATCCCCAGGCCACTGTAGGGCCGGGTCAACTTTGAGACCATCTTAGCAACCTGAACTTAGTGTCCGAGTGCATGGCACGTGAAGAGGTTAATGCCTGAGTCGTGAGGGAACTTTCAGATGGAGTTGCTAGGCCACAGTGCATCGTTTTTGAAAGCTGGTGTCTGTCAGTCCAAATGCCCAAGAAGGGGTAGAAGGGAAGTATAAGCCCCGTTTTTAGAAAGGGAAAAGGAGAAGAGTGTGGGAAGTACGGAGCATTCAGGCTGAGCTGTGTGTGAGGCAAGAAGATGAGGCTGCTTCTCCGGGAGACTATGTTAAGGCCAATGGAAAAGCAAGAGGTGATTGGGAACAGGGAGCATGGCATTCCAAAGTGCAAAATCACCATTCCTGGCAGTTTTGGTGCTGTTCTATGCTTAGGGCTCCACAGCAGTGGTGGAGAGGGGCAAGGAAAGGGACCTGGTGTGCCTGGCTTTGTGCAAAGTGCTTGACGGTGTCCCGCATGACGTCGTTGTCTGTGAGTCAGAGGGCCATGGATTGGATGGATGGATGGATGGCGCAAGGTATGGATAAAGCAGATGAGGTGCAGCGGTGCTCTTGAGCAGCCTTTGGGTGTTTTTCTTTTTGTGCTTCCATGGTGTTGGCCAAAGGCTGGCAGTGCTTTTGCACAGGGGCTGCTGCTTGGGCAGGCGGCGTTGAGAAGAGGGGTCGGGGGCTGTTTGCAGCAGGGCTTGGAGTAGGCGTTGGGCGGAGATGGCTTTCCCCTGGCACAAAGAGTGCTTGCAGTGCTCGAGAGAGGAGAGGCAGTGGCAAGTGTTTTGTCATAAGTCTTTATTTGGACTGGCATAAATAAGTGAAGAGGTAGAAAAAATAAATACGTGAATAAATAGAGAAATGAAATAAATAAGTCAATAAATAAGTCAATAAATAAGTGGAGAAGGTCTTTTGTCCATATCAGTATGAGCAGCGGAATCGCTGGAGACGCAGCGGTTGAAGGCTGCGGGTGCCGTGCGGTTGTTGCGGGCCTGTGTGCGGTCCCAGGTGAGAGGAGGCGTGGGGTTGGAGGTGGGTTTGGGGCGTCGGTGTGGCTGGGCGGGTGGGCGTTGGCGCTAGCGGCGCATGGCGCGTGTGAGGTTGTGGAGGTGCAGTAGAGAGGCACGAGCTTCGAGGCGGACGTGGTCCCAGGCGCAGGCGCTGTGGTTGTGGGCGTGCAGGAAGAGGTGGATGTCCCTGAAGTACTTGTTGATGGCGAGCAGCGGGTTGCGTGGTCCTTTGAAGGGCGTGGCGTTGTCGGGGAGGCATTGCTCCAGGTGGTGGATGTGGTGCTGCAGCTTGTTGAGGAGGTGGTTGCGAGTCTGGCCGGGCCAGTGCTGGCGGGTGCTGTTGGAGCTGAGGGTGTGGAAGAGGTGCTGCAGGATGCGCAGGGCGGTGGCGGCGGCTTGGTGGGGCTGCAGGTTGTGGTGGAGCAGGCTGGCGGGGAAGAAGGGCGGCTCTGGCAGGTGGCAGGGCTGCGTGTGGCCGACAGCCATGTCCTGGAGGAGGCGGAGAGCGTCGCCGGGGAAGGTGTCCTCGTGTGTCCAGAGGTGTTGGCAGGCCAGGGTGCCGGCCAGAGCGGTGAGGAGGAGCAGGAGGGCCGGGGCGGCGTGCGGCAGGCGTGGCTGTGTGGCTGTGGGCGCAAGCATGGTGAGTCTCTGTGGGTGCTGTTGGGTGCTGCTGGGCAGGAGGAGCTTGGTGAGGCTGGCTGGTGCTGCTGGTGGCTGTGCTTGGGGTGGCTCCGGGTGCGCGGCTTTGTATGCGAGGCCGCTTTCCCTTCATCGCTTTCCGATTGTCCGCAGTTTCTGCCTGTACTTTCCAGTCTGTACTGGTGGCTGTGTAGGTTTTGGGGAAGTGTTTGGTCGGGGTGTCCGTGGTCGGGGATTGTGGTGGCAGCGGCGTGCCGGCCTTGCGAAAGCTGTGTCTCGGAGGCGTCGTTGTCAGGTGTGGCGGAGTGGGCTCTTGGCTGTTGCCCTTCACCTGCCGGGCCAGCTGCGCGGTCCGTGCTGTGCTGCTGAGTCTCTCTTTGTGGCCAAGCATGCTTTCCACCCGCAAAGCCCTGCTGGTGGCTGTGGTGACTTTTCCTTTCACTTGGTGGCTTGCCTTTATTTTCATCTTAGCCGCTGTTTTCCTTTTGTGGTTGCAAGGCATGTGCGGTGATGTCAGTGGGCGGGGGCTGGCGTTTCCCCTGCTGGGGTCAATGCCCAGAGGCAGTGGCAGTGTTCAAGGGGCTGTGTGTGCACGTGGGCCTTGGAGGCCTGAGTGTGTCCTTGCACAGAGGCAGGGGCTCCAGCTGCTGTGTTTGGGAGGAGCCATCAACGAGGCAGGTGAGGAAGGCGGCGCAAGGGAGGGGCTTTGCTCTTCCTGTCGTGCTTGCTCCGCTGGCTGTGGCCCTGGAGCAAGGGTCCGGTTTGGAGATGCGTGGCCCAGTGGATGAGGCAGCCGCAGGGCCAAAGAGGACTGTCCCCCGTGAAAGCAATGGGGTTGTGTTTTGGGATTGCCAGAGCCCTCGCCTGCAAGAGCGTGTCCTGTTCAGGGCTCGTTGGTCCGTGCGAGGTGTGGCGTCCTTGGAGGGGATGGCTCTGAAGAGGCACGGGGGTCTAGAGGACATCACGTGGGAGCAAGAGGGCAGGGGCTGGGCTTCTGTGGCTGGAGTAGCGAAGGTTTGCCAGCAGTTTCAGATGCCTTTCCAAAAGCGCAGAAAAGCTGGGGATCGCTGAGGAGGAATGTGGGCTGTGCAGAGATGTGCAAGGGGACGATTGCCATGGCCTCGTGGAGAAATGGTTGGATGGTTGCTAGGAGCACAGCATGGGCTTTGAAGGTTGGAGACTTTTGGGGCAAAGAGGCTGTGGAGGGGAGCGGATGTTTGTAGCCTTGTGCGTCAGCGATCTCCAGGCATGCCGCTGAAGTCGCGCGTGGCAAGTGCTGGGAGCCCCGCCTGAAGAATGGAGATCCCCAGGCCACTGTAGGGCCGGGTCAACTTTGAGACCATGTTAGCAACTTGAACTTAGTGTCCGAGTGCATGGCACGTGAAGAGGTTAATGCCTGAGTCGTGAGGGAACTTTCAGATGGAGTTGCTAGGCCGCAGTGCATCGTTTTTGAAAGCTGGTGTCTGTCAGTCCAAATGCCCAAGAAGCGGTAGAAGGGAAGTATAAGCCCCGTTTTTAGAAAGGGAAAAGGAGAAGAGTGTGGGAAGTACGGAGCATTCAGGCTGAGCTGTGTGTGAGGCAAGAAGATGAGGCTGCTTCTCCGGGAGACTATGTTAAGGCCAATGGAAAAGCAAGAGGTGATTGGGAACAGGGAGCATGGCATTCCAAAGTGCAAAATCACCATTCCTGGCAGTTTTGGTGCTGTTCTATGCTTAGGGCTCCACAGCAGTGGTGGAGAGGGGCAAGGAAAGGGACCTGGTGTGCCTGGCTTTGTGCAAAGTGCTTGACGGTGTCCCGCATGACGTCGTTGTCTGTGAGTCAGAGGGCCATGGATTGGATGGATGGATGGATGGATGGAGCAAGGTGTGGATAAAGCAGATGAGGTGCAGCGGTGCTCTTGAGCAGCCTTTGGGTGTTTTTCTTTTTGTGCTTCCATGGTGTTGGCCAAAGGCTGGCAGTGCTTTTGCACAGGGGCTGCTGCTTGGGCAGGCGGCGTTGAGAAGAGGGGTCGGGGGCTGTTTGCAGCAGGGCTTGGAGTAGGCGTTGGGCGGAGATGGCTTTCCCCTGGCGCAAAGAGTGCTTGCAGTGCTCGAGAGAGGAGAGGCAGTGGCAAGTGTTTTGTCATAAGTCTTTATTTGGACTGGCATAAATAAGTGAAGAGGTAGAAAAAATAAATACGTGAATAAATAGAGAAATGAAATAAATAAGTCAATAAATAAGTCAATAAATAAGTGGAGAAGGTCTTTTGTCCATATCAGTATGAGCAGCGGAATCGCTGGAGACGCAGCGGTTGAAGGCTGCGGGTGCCGTGCGGTTGTTGCGGGCCTGTGTGCGGTCCCAGGTGAGAGGAGGCGTGGGGTTGGAGGTGGGTTTGGGGCGTCGGTGTGGCTGGGCGGGTGGGCGTTGGCGCTAGCGGCGCATGGCGCGTGTGAGGTTGTGGAGGTGCAGTAGAGAGGCACGAGCTTCGAGGCGGACGTGGTCCCAGGCGCAGGCGCTGTGGTTGTGGGCGTGCAGGAAGAGGTGGATGTCCCTGAAGTACTTGTTGATGGCGAGCAGCGGGTTGCGTGGTCCTTTGAAGGGCGTGGCGTTGTCGGGGAGGCATTGCTCCAGGTGGTGGATGTGGTGCTGCAGCTTGTTGAGGAGGTGGTTGCGAGCCTGGCCGGGCCAGTGCTGGCGGGTGCTGTTGGAGCTGAGGGTGTGGAAGAGGTGCTGCAGGATGCGCAGGGCGGTGGCGGCGGCTTGGTGGGGCTGCAGGTTGTGGTGGATCAGGCTGGCGGGGAAGAAGGGCGGCTCTGGCAGGTGGCAGGGCTGCGTGTGGCCGACAGCCATGTCCTGGAGGAGGCGGAGAGCGTCGCCGGGGAAGGTGTCCTCGTGTGTCCAGAGGTGTTGGCAGGCCAGGGTGCCGGCCAGAGCGGTGAGGAGGAGCAGGAGGGCCGGGGCGGCGTGCGGCAGGCGTGGCTGTGTGGCTGTGGGCGCAAGCATGGTGAGTCTCTGTGGGTGCTGTTGGGTGCTGCTGGGCAGGAGGAGCCTGGTGAGGCTGGCTGGTGCTGCTGGTGGCTGTGCTTGGGGTGGCTCCGGGTGCGCGGCTTTGTATGCGAGGCCGCTTTCCCTTCATCGCTTTCCGATTGTCCGCAGTTTCTGCCTGTACTTTCCAGTCTGTACTGGTGGCTGTGTAGGTTTTGGGGAAGTGTTTGGTCGGGGTGTCCGTGGTCGGGGATTGTGGTGGCAGCGGCGTGCCGGCCTTGCGAAAGCTGTGTCTCGGAGGCGTCGTTGTCAGGTGTGGCGGAGTGGGCTCTTGGCTGTTGCCCTTCACCTGCCGGGCCAGCTGCGCGGTCCGTGCTGTGCTGCTGAGTCTCTCTTTGTGGCCAAGCATGCTTTCCACCCGCAAAGCCCTGCTGGTGGCTGTGGTGACTTTTCCTTTCACTTGGTGGCTTGCCTTTATTTTCATCTTAGCCGCTGTTTTCCTTTTGTGGTTGCAAGGCATGTGCGGTGATGTCAGTGGGCGGGGGCTGGCGTTTCCCCTGCTGGGGTCAATGCCCAGAGGCAGTGGCAGTGTTCAAGGGGCTGTGTGTGCACGTGGGCCTTGGAGGCCTGAGTGTGTCCTTGCACAGAGGCAGGGGCTCCAGCTGCTGTGTTTGGGAGGAGCCATCAACGAGGCAGGTGAGGAAGGCGGCGCAAGGGAGGGGCTTTGCTCTTCCTGTCGTGCTTGCTCCGCTGGCTGTGGCCCTGGAGCAAGGGTCCGGTTTGGAGATGCGTGGCCCAGTGGATGAGGCAGCCGCAGGGCCAAAGAGGACTGTCCCCCGTGAAAGCAATGGGGTTGTGTTTTGGGATTGCCAGAGCCCTCGCCTGCAAGAGCGTGTCCTGTTCAGGGCTCGTTGGTCCGTGCGAGGTGTGGCGTCCTTGGAGGGGATGGCTCTGAAGAGGCACGGGGGTCTAGAGGACATCACGTGGGAGCAAGAGGGCAGGGGCTGGGCTTCTGTGGCTGGAGTAGCGAAGGTTTGCCAGCAGTTTCAGATGCCTTTCCAAAAGCGCAGAAAAGCTGGGGATCGCTGAGGAGGAATGTGGGCTGTGCAGAGATGTGCAAGGGGACGATTGCCATGGCCTCGTGGAGAAATGGTTGGATGGTTGCTAGGAGCACAGCATGGGCTTTGAAGGTTGGAGACTTTTGGGGCAAAGAGGCTGTGGAGGGGAGCGGATGTTTGTAGCCTTGTGCGTCAGCGATCTCCAGGCATGCCGCTGAAGTCGCGCGTGGCAGGTGCTGGGAGCCCCGCCTGAAGAATGGAGATCCCCAGGCCACTGTAGGGCCGGGTCAACTTTGAGACCATCTTAGCAACCTGAACTTAGTGTCCGAGTGCATGGCACGTGAAGAGGTTAATGCCTGAGTCGTGAGGGAACTTTCAGATGGAGTTGCTAGGCCACAGTGCATCGTTTTTGAAAGCTGGTGTCTGTCAGTCCAAATGCCCAAGAAGGGGTAGAAGGGAAGTATAAGCCCCGTTTTTAGAAAGGGAAAAGGAGAAGAGTGTGGGAAGTACGGAGCATTCAGGCTGAGCTGTGTGTGAGGCAAGAAGATGAGGCTGCTTCTCCGGGAGACTATGTTAAGGCCAATGGAAAAGCAAGAGGTGATTGGGAACAGGGAGCATGGCATTCCAAAGTGCAAAATCACCATTCCTGGCAGTTTTGGTGCTGTTCTATGCTTAGGGCTCCACAGCAGTGGTGGAGAGGGGCAAGGAAAGGGACCTGGTGTGCCTGGCTTTGTGCAAAGTGCTTGACGGTGTCCCGCATGACGTCGTTGTCTGTGAGTCAGAGGGCCATGGATTGGATGGATGGATGGATGGCGCAAGGTATGGATAAAGCAGATGAGGTGCAGCGGTGCTCTTGAGCAGCCTTTGGGTGTTTTTCTTTTTGTGCTTCCATGGTGTTGGCCAAAGGCTGGCAGTGCTTTTGCACAGGGGCTGCTGCTTGGGCAGGCGGCGTTGAGAAGAGGGGTCGGGGGCTGTTTGCAGCAGGGCTTGGAGTAGGCGTTGGGCGGAGATGGCTTTCCCCTGGCACAAAGAGTGCTTGCAGTGCTCGAGAGAGGAGAGGCAGTGGCAAGTGTTTTGTCATAAGTCTTTATTTGGACTGGCATAAATAAGTGAAGAGGTAGAAAAAATAAATACGTGAATAAATAGAGAAATGAAATAAATAAGTCAATAAATAAGTCAATAAATAAGTGGAGAAGGTCTTTTGTCCATATCAGTATGAGCAGCGGAATCGCTGGAGACGCAGCGGTTGAAGGCTGCGGGTGCCGTGCGGTTGTTGCGGGCCTGTGTGCGGTCCCAGGTGAGAGGAGGCGTGGGGTTGGAGGTGGGTTTGGGGCGTCGGTGTGGCTGGGCGGGTGGGCGTTGGCGCTAGCGGCGCATGGCGCGTGTGAGGTTGTGGAGGTGCAGTAGAGAGGCACGAGCTTCGAGGCGGACGTGGTCCCAGGCGCAGGCGCTGTGGTTGTGGGCGTGCAGGAAGAGGTGGATGTCCCTGAAGTACTTGTTGATGGCGAGCAGCGGGTTGCGTGGTCCTTTGAAGGGCGTGGCGTTGTCGGGGAGGCATTGCTCCAGGTGGTGGATGTGGTGCTGCAGCTTGTTGAGGAGGTGGTTGCGAGCCTGGCCGGGCCAGTGCTGGCGGGTGCTGTTGGAGCTGAGGGTGTGGAAGAGGTGCTGCAGGATGCGCAGGGCGGTGGCGGCGGCTTGGTGGGGCTGCAGGTTGTGGTGGATCAGGCTGGCGGGGAAGAAGGGCGGCTCTGGCAGGTGGCAGGGCTGCGTGTGGCCGACAGCCATGTCCTGGAGGAGGCGGAGAGCGTCGCCGGGGAAGGTGTCCTCGTGTGTCCAGAGGTGTTGGCAGGCCAGGGTGCCGGCCAGAGCGGTGAGGAGGAGCAGGAGGGCCGGGGCGGCGTGCGGCAGGCGTGGCTGTGTGGCTGTGGGCGCAAGCATGGTGAGTCTCTGTGGGTGCTGTTGGGTGCTGCTGGGCAGGAGGAGCCTGGTGAGGCTGGCTGGTGCTGCTGGTGGCTGTGCTTGGGGTGGCTCCGGGTGCGCGGCTTTGTATGCGAGGCCGCTTTCCCTTCATCGCTTTCCGATTGTCCGCAGTTTCTGCCTGTACTTTCCAGTCTGTACTGGTGGCTGTGTAGGTTTTGGGGAAGTGTTTGGTCGGGGTGTCCGTGGTCGGGGATTGTGGTGGCAGCGGCGTGCCGGCCTTGCGAAAGCTGTGTCTCGGAGGCGTCGTTGTCAGGTGTGGCGGAGTGGGCTCTTGGCTGTTGCCCTTCACCTGCCGGGCCAGCTGCGCGGTCCGTGCTGTGCTGCTGAGTCTCTCTTTGTGGCCAAGCATGCTTTCCACCCGCAAAGCCCTGCTGGTGGCTGTGGTGACTTTTCCTTTCACTTGGTGGCTTGCCTTTATTTTCATCTTAGCCGCTGTTTTCCTTTTGTGGTTGCAAGGCATGTGCGGTGATGTCAGTGGGCGGGGGCTGGCGTTTCCCCTGCTGGGGTCAATGCCCAGAGGCAGTGGCAGTGTTCAAGGGGCTGTGTGTGCACGTGGGCCTTGGAGGCCTGAGTGTGTCCTTGCACAGAGGCAGGGGCTCCAGCTGCTGTGTTTGGGAGGAGCCATCAACGAGGCAGGTGAGGAAGGCGGCGCAAGGGAGGGGCTTTGCTCTTCCTGTCGTGCTTGCTCCGCTGGCTGTGGCCCTGGAGCAAGGGTCCGGTTTGGAGATGCGTGGCCCAGTGGATGAGGCAGCCGCAGGGCCAAAGAGGACTGTCCCCCGTGAAAGCAATGGGGTTGTGTTTTGGGATTGCCAGAGCCCTCGCCTGCAAGAGCGTGTCCTGTTCAGGGCTCGTTGGTCCGTGCGAGGTGTGGCGTCCTTGGAGGGGATGGCTCTGAAGAGGCACGGGGGTCTAGAGGACATCACGTGGGAGCAAGAGGGCAGGGGCTGGGCTTCTGTGGCTGGAGTAGCGAAGGTTTGCCAGCAGTTTCAGATGCCTTTCCAAAAGCGCAGAAAAGCTGGGGATCGCTGAGGAGGAATGTGGGCTGTGCAGAGATGTGCAAGGGGACGATTGCCATGGCCTCGTGGAGAAATGGTTGGATGGTTGCTAGGAGCACAGCATGGGCTTTGAAGGTTGGAGACTTTTGGGGCAAAGAGGCTGTGGAGGGGAGCGGATGTTTGTAGCCTTGTGCGTCAGCGATCTCCAGGCATGCCGCTGAAGTCGCGCGTGGCAAGTGCTGGGAGCCCCGCCTGAAGAATGGAGATCCCCAGGCCACTGTAGGGCCGGGTCAACTTTGAGACCATGTTAGCAACTTGAACTTAGTGTCCGAGTGCATGGCACGTGAAGAGGTTAATGCCTGAGTCGTGAGGGAACTTTCAGATGGAGTTGCTAGGCCGCAGTGCATCGTTTTTGAAAGCTGGTGTCTGTCAGTCCAAATGCCCAAGAAGCGGTAGAAGGGAAGTATAAGCCCCGTTTTTAGAAAGGGAAAAGGAGAAGAGTGTGGGAAGTACGGAGCATTCAGGCTGAGCTGTGTGTGAGGCAAGAAGATGAGGCTGCTTCTCCGGGAGACTATGTTAAGGCCAATGGAAAAGCAAGAGGTGATTGGGAACAGGGAGCATGGCATTCCAAAGTGCAAAATCACCATTCCTGGCAGTTTTGGTGCTGTTCTATGCTTAGGGCTCCACAGCAGTGGTGGAGAGGGGCAAGGAAAGGGACCTGGTGTGCCTGGCTTTGTGCAAAGTGCTTGACGGTGTCCCGCATGACGTCGTTGTCTGTGAGTCAGAGGGCCATGGATTGGATGGATGGATGGATGGATGGAGCAAGGTGTGGATAAAGCAGATGAGGTGCAGCGGTGCTCTTGAGCAGCCTTTGGGTGTTTTTCTTTTTGTGCTTCCATGGTGTTGGCCAAAGGCTGGCAGTGCTTTTGCACAGGGGCTGCTGCTTGGGCAGGCGGCGTTGAGAAGAGGGGTCGGGGGCTGTTTGCAGCAGGGCTTGGAGTAGGCGTTGGGCGGAGATGGCTTTCCCCTGGCGCAAAGAGTGCTTGCAGTGCTCGAGAGAGGAGAGGCAGTGGCAAGTGTTTTGTCATAAGTCTTTATTTGGACTGGCATAAATAAGTGAAGAGGTAGAAAAAATAAATACGTGAATAAATAGAGAAATGAAATAAATAAGTCAATAAATAAGTCAATAAATAAGTGGAGAAGGTCTTTTGTCCATATCAGTATGAGCAGCGGAATCGCTGGAGACGCAGCGGTTGAAGGCTGCGGGTGCCGTGCGGTTGTTGCGGGCCTGTGTGCGGTCCCAGGTGAGAGGAGGCGTGGGGTTGGAGGTGGGTTTGGGGCGTCGGTGTGGCTGGGCGGGTGGGCGTTGGCGCTAGCGGCGCATGGCGCGTGTGAGGTTGTGGAGGTGCAGTAGAGAGGCACGAGCTTCGAGGCGGACGTGGTCCCAGGCGCAGGCGCTGTGGTTGTGGGCGTGCAGGAAGAGGTGGATGTCCCTGAAGTACTTGTTGATGGCGAGCAGCGGGTTGCGTGGTCCTTTGAAGGGCGTGGCGTTGTCGGGGAGGCATTGCTCCAGGTGGTGGATGTGGTGCTGCAGCTTGTTGAGGAGGTGGTTGCGAGTCTGGCCGGGCCAGTGCTGGCGGGTGCTGTTGGAGCTGAGGGTGTGGAAGAGGTGCTGCAGGATGCGCAGGGCGGTGGCGGCGGCTTGGTGGGGCTGCAGGTTGTGGTGGAGCAGGCTGGCGGGGAAGAAGGGCGGCTCTGGCAGGTGGCAGGGCTGCGTGTGGCCGACAGCCATGTCCTGGAGGAGGCGGAGAGCGTCGCCGGGGAAGGTGTCCTCGTGTGTCCAGAGGTGTTGGCAGGCCAGGGTGCCGGCCAGAGCGGTGAGGAGGAGCAGGAGGGCCGGGGCGGCGTGCGGCAGGCGTGGCTGTGTGGCTGTGGGCGCAAGCATGGTGAGTCTCTGTGGGTGCTGTTGGGTGCTGCTGGGCAGGAGGAGCTTGGTGAGGCTGGCTGGTGCTGCTGGTGGCTGTGCTTGGGGTGGCTCCGGGTGCGCGGCTTTGTATGCGAGGCCGCTTTCCCTTCATCGCTTTCCGATTGTCCGCAGTTTCTGCCTGTACTTTCCAGTCTGTACTGGTGGCTGTGTAGGTTTTGGGGAAGTGTTTGGTCGGGGTGTCCGTGGTCGGGGATTGTGGTGGCAGCGGCGTGCCGGCCTTGCGAAAGCTGTGTCTCGGAGGCGTCGTTGTCAGGTGTGGCGGAGTGGGCTCTTGGCTGTTGCCCTTCACCTGCCGGGCCAGCTGCGCAGTCCGTGCTGTGCTGCTGAGTCTCTCTTTGTGGCCAAGCATGCTTTCCACCCGCAAAGCCCTGCTGGTGGCTGTGGTGACTTTTCCTTTCACTTGGTGGCTTGCCTTTATTTTCATCTTAGCCGCTGTTTTCCTTTTGTGGTTGCAAGGCATGTGCGGTGATGTCAGTGGGCGGGGGCTGGCGTTTCCCCTGCTGGGGTCAATGCCCAGAGGCAGTGGCAGTGTTCAAGGGGCTGTGTGTGCACGTGGGCCTTGGAGGCCTGAGTGTGTCCTTGCACAGAGGCAGGGGCTCCAGCTGCTGTGTTTGGGAGGAGCCATCAACGAGGCAGGTGAGGAAGGCGGCGCAAGGGAGGGGCTTTGCTCTTCCTGTCGTGCTTGCTCCGCTGGCTGTGGCCCTGGAGCAAGGGTCCGGTTTGGAGATGCGTGGCCCAGTGGATGAGGCAGCCGCAGGGCCAAAGAGGACTGTCCCCCGTGAAAGCAATGGGGTTGTGTTTTGGGATTGCCAGAGCCCTCGCCTGCAAGAGCGTGTCCTGTTCAGGGCTCGTTGGTCCGTGCGAGGTGTGGCGTCCTTGGAGGGGATGGCTCTGAAGAGGCACGGGGGTCTAGAGGACATCACGTGGGAGCAAGAGGGCAGGGGCTGGGCTTCTGTGGCTGGAGTAGCGAAGGTTTGCCAGCAGTTTCAGATGCCTTTCCAAAAGCGCAGAAAAGCTGGGGATCGCTGAGGAGGAATGTGGGCTGTGCAGAGATGTGCAAGGGGACGATTGCCATGGCCTCGTGGAGAAATGGTTGGATGGTTGCTAGGAGCACAGCATGGGCTTTGAAGGTTGGAGACTTTTGGGGCAAAGAGGCTGTGGAGGGGAGCGGATGTTTGTAGCCTTGTGCGTCAGCGATCTCCAGGCATGCCGCTGAAGTCGCGCGTGGCAAGTGCTGGGAGCCCCGCCTGAAGAATGGAGATCCCCAGGCCACTGTAGGGCCGGGTCAACTTTGAGACCATGTTAGCAACTTGAACTTAGTGTCCGAGTGCATGGCACGTGAAGAGGTTAATGCCTGAGTCGTGAGGGAACTTTCAGATGGAGTTGCTAGGCCGCAGTGCATCGTTTTTGAAAGCTGGTGTCTGTCAGTCCAAATGCCCAAGAAGGGGTAGAAGGGAAGTATAAGCCCCGTTTTTAGAAAGGGAAAAGGAGAAGAGTGTGGGAAGTACGGAGCATTCAGGCTGAGCTGTGTGTGAGGCAAGAAGATGAGGCTGCTTCTCCGGGAGACTATGTTAAGGCCAATGGAAAAGCAAGAGGTGATTGGGAACAGGGAGCATGGCATTCCAAAGTGCAAAATCACCATTCCTGGCAGTTTTGGTGCTGTTCTATGCTTAGGGCTCCACAGCAGTGGTGGAGAGGGGCAAGGAAAGGGACCTGGTGTGCCTGGCTTTGTGCAAAGTGCTTGACGGTGTCCCGCATGACGTCGTTGTCTGTGAGTCAGAGGGCCATGGATTGGATGGATGGATGGATGGCGCAAGGTATGGATAAAGCAGATGAGGTGCAGCGGTGCTCTTGAGCAGCCTTTGGGTGTTTTTCTTTTTGTGCTTCCATGGTGTTGGCCAAAGGCTGGCAGTGCTTTTGCACAGGGGCTGCTGCTTGGGCAGGCGGCGTTGAGAAGAGGGGTCGGGGGCTGTTTGCAGCAGGGCTTGGAGTAGGCGTTGGGCGGAGATGGCTTTCCCCTGGCACAAAGAGTGCTTGCAGTGCTCGAGAGAGGAGAGGCAGTGGCAAGTGTTTTGTCATAAGTCTTTATTTGGACTGGCATAAATAAGTGAAGAGGTAGAAAAAATAAATACGTGAATAAATAGAGAAATGAAATAAATAAGTCAATAAATAAGTCAATAAATAAGTGGAGAAGGTCTTTTGTCCATATCAGTATGAGCAGCGGAATCGCTGGAGACGCAGCGGTTGAAGGCTGCGGGTGCCGTGCGGTTGTTGCGGGCCTGTGTGCGGTCCCAGGTGAGAGGAGGCGTGGGGTTGGAGGTGGGTTTGGGGCGTCGGTGTGGCTGGGCGGGTGGGCGTTGGCGCTAGCGGCGCATGGCGCGTGTGAGGTTGTGGAGGTGCAGTAGAGAGGCACGAGCTTCGAGGCGGACGTGGTCCCAGGCGCAGGCGCTGTGGTTGTGGGCGTGCAGGAAGAGGTGGATGTCCCTGAAGTACTTGTTGATGGCGAGCAGCGGGTTGCGTGGTCCTTTGAAGGGCGTGGCGTTGTCGGGGAGGCATTGCTCCAGGTGGTGGATGTGGTGCTGCAGCTTGTTGAGGAGGTGGTTGCGAGCCTGGCCGGGCCAGTGCTGGCGGGTGCTGTTGGAGCTGAGGGTCTGGAAGAGGTGCTGCAGGATGCGCAGGGCGGTGGCGGCGGCTTGGTGGGGCTGCAGGTTGTGGTGGAGCAGGCTGGCGGGGAAGAAGGGCGGCTCTGGCAGGTGGCAGGGCTGCGTGTGGCCGACAGCCATGTCCTGGAGGAGGCGGAGAGCGTCGCCGGGGAAGGTGTCCTCGTGTGTCCAGAGGTGTTGGCAGGCCAGGGTGCCGGCCAGAGCGGTGAGGAGGAGCAGGAGGGCCGGGGCGGCGTGCGGCAGGCGTGGCTGTGTGGCTGTGGGCGCAAGCATGGTGAGTCTCTGTGGGTGCTGTTGGGTGCTGCTGGGCAGGAGGAGCTTGGTGAGGCTGGCTGGTGCTGCTGGTGGCTGTGCTTGGGGTGGCTCTGGGTGCGCGGCTTTGTATGCGAGGCCGCTTTCCCTTCATCGCTTTCCGATTGTCCGCAGTTTCTGCCTGTACTTTCCAGTCTGTACTGGTGGCTGTGTAGGTTTTGGGGAAGTGTTTGGTCGGGGTGTCCGTGGTCGGGGATTGTGGTGGCAGCGGCGTGCCGGCCTTGCGAAAGCTGTGTCTCGGAGGCGTCGTTGTCAGGTGTGGCGGAGTGGGCTCTTGGCTGTTGCCCTTCACCTGCCGGGCCAGCTGCGCGGTCCGTGCTGTGCTGCTGAGTCTCTCTTTGTGGCCAAGCATGCTTTCCACCCGCAAAGCCCTGCTGGTGGCTGTGGTGACTTTTCCTTTCACTTGGTGGCTTGCCTTTATTTTCATCTTAGCCGCTGTTTTCCTTTTGTGGTTGCAAGGCATGTGCGGTGATGTCAGTGGGCGGGGGCTGGCGTTTCCCCCTCAATGCCCAGAGGCAGTGGCAGTGTTCAAGGGGCTGTGTGTGCACGTGGGCCTTGGAGGCCTGAGTGTGTCCTTGCACAGAGGCAGGGGCTCCAGCTGCTGTGTTTGGGAGGAGCCATCAACGAGGCAGGTGAGGAAGGCGGCGCAAGGGAGGGGCTTTGCTCTTCCTGTCGTGCTTGCTCCGCTGGCTGTGGCCCTGGAGCAAGGGTCCGGTTTGGAGATGCGTGGCCCAGTGGATGAGGCAGCCGCAGGGCCAAAGAGGACTGTCCCCCGTGAAAGCAATGGGGTTGTGTTTTGGGATTGCCAGAGCCCTCGCCTGCAAGAGCGTGTCCTGTTCAGGGCTCGTTGGTCCGTGTGAGGTGTGGCGTCCTTGGAGGGGATGGCTCTGAAGAGGCACGGGGGTCTAGAGGACATCACGTGGGAGCAAGAGGGCAGGGGCTGGGCTTCTGTGGCTGGAGTAGCGAAGGTTTGCCAGCAGTTTCAGATGCCTTTCCAAAAGCGCAGAAAAGCTGGGGATCGCTGAGGAGGAATGTGGGCTGTGCAGAGATGTGCAAGGGGACGATTGCCATGGCCTCGTGGAGAAATGGTTGGATGGTTGCTAGGAGCACAGCATGGGCTTTGAAGGTTGGAGACTTTTGGGGCAAAGAGGCTGTGGAGGGGAGCGGATGTTTGTAGCCTTGTGCGTCAGCGATCTCCAGGCATGCCGCTGAAGTCGCGCGTGGCAGGTGCTGGGAGCCCCGCCTGAAGAATGGAGATCCCCAGGCCACTGTAGGGCCGGGTCAACTTTGAGACCATCTTAGCAACCTGAACTTAGTGTCCGAGTGCATGGCACGTGAAGAGGTTAATGCCTGAGTCGTGAGGGAACTTTCAGATGGAGTTGCTAGGCCACAGTGCATCGTTTTTGAAAGCTGGTGTCTGTCAGTCCAAATGCCCAAGAAGGGGTAGAAGGGAAGTATAAGCCCCGTTTTTAGAAAGGGAAAAGGAGAAGAGTGTGGGAAGTACGGAGCATTCAGGCTGAGCTGTGTGTGAGGCAAGAAGATGAGGCTGCTTCTCCGGGAGACTATGTTAAGGCCAATGGAAAAGCAAGAGGTGATTGGGAACAGGGAGCATGGCATTCCAAAGTGCAAAATCACCATTCCTGGCAGTTTTGGTGCTGTTCTATGCTTAGGGCTCCACAGCAGTGGTGGAGAGGGGCAAGGAAAGGGACCTGGTGTGCCTGGCTTTGTGCAAAGTGCTTGACGGTGTCCCGCATGACGTCGTTGTCTGTGAGTCAGAGGGCCATGGATTGGATGGATGGATGGATGGATGGAGCAAGGTGTGGATAAAGCAGATGAGGTGCAGCGGTGCTCTTGAGCAGCCTTTGGGTGTTTTTCTTTTTGTGCTTCCATGGTGTTGGCCAAAGGCTGGCAGTGCTTTTGCACAGGGGCTGCTGCTTGGGCAGGCGGCGTTGAGAAGAGGGGTCGGGGGCTGTTTGCAGCAGGGCTTGGAGTAGGCGTTGGGCGGAGATGGCTTTCCCCTGGCACAAAGAGTGCTTGCAGTGCTCGAGAGAGGAGAGGCAGTGGCAAGTGTTTTGTCATAAGTCTTTATTTGGACTGGCATAAATAAGTGAAGAGGTAGAAAAAATAAATACGTGAATAAATAGAGAAATGAAATAAATAAGTCAATAAATAAGTCAATAAATAAGTGGAGAAGGTCTTTTGTCCATATCAGTATGAGCAGCGGAATCGCTGGAGACGCAGCGGTTGAAGGCTGCGGGTGCCGTGCGGTTGTTGCGGGCCTGTGTGCGGTCCCAGGTGAGAGGAGGCGTGGGGTTGGAGGTGGGTTTGGGGCGTCGGTGTGGCTGGGCGGGTGGGCGTTGGCGCTAGCGGCGCATGGCGCGTGTGAGGTTGTGGAGGTGCAGTAGAGAGGCACGAGCTTCGAGGCGGACGTGGTCCCAGGCGCAGGCGCTGTGGTTGTGGGCGTGCAGGAAGAGGTGGATGTCCCTGAAGTACTTGTTGATGGCGAGCAGCGGGTTGCGTGGTCCTTTGAAGGGCGTGGCGTTGTCGGGGAGGCATTGCTCCAGGTGGTGGATGTGGTGCTGCAGCTTGTTGAGGAGGTGGTTGCGAGTCTGGCCGGGCCAGTGCTGGCGGGTGCTGTTGGAGCTGAGGGTGTGGAAGAGGTGCTGCAGGATGCGCAGGGCGGTGGCGGCGGCTTGGTGGGGCTGCAGGTTGTGGTGGAGCAGGCTGGCGGGGAAGAAGGGCGGCTCTGGCAGGTGGCAGGGCTGCGTGTGGCCGACAGCCATGTCCTGGAGGAGGCGGAGAGCGTCGCCGGGGAAGGTGTCCTCGTGTGTCCAGAGGTGTTGGCAGGCCAGGGTGCCGGCCAGAGCGGTGAGGAGGAGCAGGAGGGCCGGGGCGGCGTGCGGCAGGCGTGGCTGTGTGGCTGTGGGCGCAAGCATGGTGAGTCTCTGTGGGTGCTGTTGGGTGCTGCTGGGCAGGAGGAGCTTGGTGAGGCTGGCTGGTGCTGCTGGTGGCTGTGCTTGGGGTGGCTCCGGGTGCGCGGCTTTGTATGCGAGGCCGCTTTCCCTTCATCGCTTTCCGATTGTCCGCAGTTTCTGCCTGTACTTTCCAGTCTGTACTGGTGGCTGTGTAGGTTTTGGGGAAGTGTTTGGTCGGGGTGTCCGTGGTCGGGGATTGTGGTGGCAGCGGCGTGCCGGCCTTGCGAAAGCTGTGTCTCGGAGGCGTCGTTGTCAGGTGTGGCGGAGTGGGCTCTTGGCTGTTGCCCTTCACCTGCCGGGCCAGCTGCGCAGTCCGTGCTGTGCTGCTGAGTCTCTCTTTGTGGCCAAGCATGCTTTCCACCCGCAAAGCCCTGCTGGTGGCTGTGGTGACTTTTCCTTTCACTTGGTGGCTTGCCTTTATTTTCATCTTAGCCGCTGTTTTCCTTTTGTGGTTGCAAGGCATGTGCGGTGATGTCAGTGGGCGGGGGCTGGCGTTTCCCCTGCTGGGGTCAATGCCCAGAGGCAGTGGCAGTGTTCAAGGGGCTGTGTGTGCACGTGGGCCTTGGAGGCCTGAGTGTGTCCTTGCACAGAGGCAGGGGCTCCAGCTGCTGTGTTTGGGAGGAGCCATCAACGAGGCAGGTGAGGAAGGCGGCGCAAGGGAGGGGCTTTGCTCTTCCTGTCGTGCTTGCTCCGCTGGCTGTGGCCCTGGAGCAAGGGTCCGGTTTGGAGATGCGTGGCCCAGTGGATGAGGCAGCCGCAGGGCCAAAGAGGACTGTCCCCCGTGAAAGCAATGGGGTTGTGTTTTGGGATTGCCAGAGCCCTCGCCTGCAAGAGCGTGTCCTGTTCAGGGCTCGTTGGTCCGTGCGAGGTGTGGCGTCCTTGGAGGGGATGGCTCTGAAGAGGCACGGGGGTCTAGAGGACATCACGTGGGAGCAAGAGGGCAGGGGCTGGGCTTCTGTGGCTGGAGTAGCGAAGGTTTGCCAGCAGTTTCAGATGCCTTTCCAAAAGCGCAGAAAAGCTGGGGATCGCTGAGGAGGAATGTGGGCTGTGCAGAGATGTGCAAGGGGACGATTGCCATGGCCTCGTGGAGAAATGGTTGGATGGTTGCTAGGAGCACAGCATGGGCTTTGAAGGTTGGAGACTTTTGGGGCAAAGAGGCTGTGGAGGGGAGCGGATGTTTGTAGCCTTGTGCGTCAGCGATCTCCAGGCATGCCGCTGAAGTCGCGCGTGGCAAGTGCTGGGAGCCCCGCCTGAAGAATGGAGATCCCCAGGCCACTGTAGGGCCGGGTCAACTTTGAGACCATGTTAGCAACTTGAACTTAGTGTCCGAGTGCATGGCACGTGAAGAGGTTAATGCCTGAGTCGTGAGGGAACTTTCAGATGGAGTTGCTAGGCCGCAGTGCATCGTTTTTGAAAGCTGGTGTCTGTCAGTCCAAATGCCCAAGAAGGGGTAGAAGGGAAGTATAAGCCCCGTTTTTAGAAAGGGAAAAGGAGAAGAGTGTGGGAAGTACGGAGCATTCAGGCTGAGCTGTGTGTGAGGCAAGAAGATGAGGCTGCTTCTCCGGGAGACTATGTTAAGGCCAATGGAAAAGCAAGAGGTGATTGGGAACAGGGAGCATGGCATTCCAAAGTGCAAAATCACCATTCCTGGCAGTTTTGGTGCTGTTCTATGCTTAGGGCTCCACAGCAGTGGTGGAGAGGGGCAAGGAAAGGGACCTGGTGTGCCTGGCTTTGTGCAAAGTGCTTGACGGTGTCCCGCATGACGTCGTTGTCTGTGAGTCAGAGGGCCATGGATTGGATGGATGGATGGATGGCGCAAGGTATGGATAAAGCAGATGAGGTGCAGCGGTGCTCTTGAGCAGCCTTTGGGTGTTTTTCTTTTTGTGCTTCCATGGTGTTGGCCAAAGGCTGGCAGTGCTTTTGCACAGGGGCTGCTGCTTGGGCAGGCGGCGTTGAGAAGAGGGGTCGGGGGCTGTTTGCAGCAGGGCTTGGAGTAGGCGTTGGGCGGAGATGGCTTTCCCCTGGCACAAAGAGTGCTTGCAGTGCTCGAGAGAGGAGAGGCAGTGGCAAGTGTTTTGTCATAAGTCTTTATTTGGACTGGCATAAATAAGTGAAGAGGTAGAAAAAATAAATACGTGAATAAATAGAGAAATGAAATAAATAAGTCAATAAATAAGTCAATAAATAAGTGGAGAAGGTCTTTTGTCCATATCAGTATGAGCAGCGGAATCGCTGGAGACGCAGCGGTTGAAGGCTGCGGGTGCCGTGCGGTTGTTGCGGGCCTGTGTGCGGTCCCAGGTGAGAGGAGGCGTGGGGTTGGAGGTGGGTTTGGGGCGTCGGTGTGGCTGGGCGGGTGGGCGTTGGCGCTAGCGGCGCATGGCGCGTGTGAGGTTGTGGAGGTGCAGTAGAGAGGCACGAGCTTCGAGGCGGACGTGGTCCCAGGCGCAGGCGCTGTGGTTGTGGGCGTGCAGGAAGAGGTGGATGTCCCTGAAGTACTTGTTGATGGCGAGCAGCGGGTTGCGTGGTCCTTTGAAGGGCGTGGCGTTGTCGGGGAGGCATTGCTCCAGGTGGTGGATGTGGTGCTGCAGCTTGTTGAGGAGGTGGTTGCGAGCCTGGCCGGGCCAGTGCTGGCGGGTGCTGTTGGAGCTGAGGGTGTGGAAGAGGTGCTGCAGGATGCGCAGGGCGGTGGCGGCGGCTTGGTGGGGCTGCAGGTTGTGGTGGAGCAGGCTGGCGGGGAAGAAGGGCGGCTCTGGCAGGTGGCAGGGCTGCGTGTGGCCGACAGCCATGTCCTGGAGGAGGCGGAGAGCGTCGCCGGGGAAGGTGTCCTCGTGTGTCCAGAGGTGTTGGCAGGCCAGGGTGCCGGCCAGAGCGGTGAGGAGGAGCAGGAGGGCCGGGGCGGCGTGCGGCAGGCGTGGCTGTGTGGCTGTGGGCGCAAGCATGGTGAGTCTCTGTGGGTGCTGTTGGGTGCTGCTGGGCAGGAGGAGCTTGGTGAGGCTGGCTGGTGCTGCTGGTGGCTGTGCTTGGGGTGGCTCTGGGTGCGCGGCTTTGTATGCGAGGCCGCTTTCCCTTCATCGCTTTCCGATTGTCCGCAGTTTCTGCCTGTACTTTCCAGTCTGTACTGGTGGCTGTGTAGGTTTTGGGGAAGTGTTTGGTCGGGGTGTCCGTGGTCGGGGATTGTGGTGGCAGCGGCGTGCCGGCCTTGCGAAAGCTGTGTCTCGGAGGCGTCGTTGTCAGGTGTGGCGGAGTGGGCTCTTGGCTGTTGCCCTTCACCTGCCGGGCCAGCTGCGCGGTCCGTGCTGTGCTGCTGAGTCTCTCTTTGTGGCCAAGCATGCTTTCCACCCGCAAAGCCCTGCTGGTGGCTGTGGTGACTTTTCCTTTCACTTGGTGGCTTGCCTTTATTTTCATCTTAGCCGCTGTTTTCCTTTTGTGGTTGCAAGGCATGTGCGGTGATGTCAGTGGGCGGGGGCTGGCGTTTCCCCCTCAATGCCCAGAGGCAGTGGCAGTGTTCAAGGGGCTGTGTGTGCACGTGGGCCTTGGAGGCCTGAGTGTGTCCTTGCACAGAGGCAGGGGCTCCAGCTGCTGTGTTTGGGAGGAGCCATCAACGAGGCAGGTGAGGAAGGCGGCGCAAGGGAGGGGCTTTGCTCTTCCTGTCGTGCTTGCTCCGCTGGCTGTGGCCCTGGAGCAAGGGTCCGGTTTGGAGATGCGTGGCCCAGTGGATGAGGCAGCCGCAGGGCCAAAGAGGACTGTCCCCCGTGAAAGCAATGGGGTTGTGTTTTGGGATTGCCAGAGCCCTCGCCTGCAAGAGCGTGTCCTGTTCAGGGCTCGTTGGTCCGTGTGAGGTGTGGCGTCCTTGGAGGGGATGGCTCTGAAGAGGCACGGGGGTCTAGAGGACATCACGTGGGAGCAAGAGGGCAGGGGCTGGGCTTCTGTGGCTGGAGTAGCGAAGGTTTGCCAGCAGTTTCAGATGCCTTTCCAAAAGCGCAGAAAAGCTGGGGATCGCTGAGGAGGAATGTGGGCTGTGCAGAGATGTGCAAGGGGACGATTGCCATGGCCTCGTGGAGAAATGGTTGGATGGTTGCTAGGAGCACAGCATGGGCTTTGAAGGTTGGAGACTTTTGGGGCAAAGAGGCTGTGGAGGGGAGCGGATGTTTGTAGCCTTGTGCGTCAGCGATCTCCAGGCATGCCGCTGAAGTCGCGCGTGGCAGGTGCTGGGAGCCCCGCCTGAAGAATGGAGATCCCCAGGCCACTGTAGGGCCGGGTCAACTTTGAGACCATCTTAGCAACCTGAACTTAGTGTCCGAGTGCATGGCACGTGAAGAGGTTAATGCCTGAGTCGTGAGGGAACTTTCAGATGGAGTTGCTAGGCCACAGTGCATCGTTTTTGAAAGCTGGTGTCTGTCAGTCCAAATGCCCAAGAAGGGGTAGAAGGGAAGTATAAGCCCCGTTTTTAGAAAGGGAAAAGGAGAAGAGTGTGGGAAGTACGGAGCATTCAGGCTGAGCTGTGTGTGAGGCAAGAAGATGAGGCTGCTTCTCCGGGAGACTATGTTAAGGCCAATGGAAAAGCAAGAGGTGATTGGGAACAGGGAGCATGGCATTCCAAAGTGCAAAATCACCATTCCTGGCAGTTTTGGTGCTGTTCTATGCTTAGGGCTCCACAGCAGTGGTGGAGAGGGGCAAGGAAAGGGACCTGGTGTGCCTGGCTTTGTGCAAAGTGCTTGACGGTGTCCCGCATGACGTCGTTGTCTGTGAGTCAGAGGGCCATGGATTGGATGGATGGATGGATGGATGGAGCAAGGTGTGGATAAAGCAGATGAGGTGCAGCGGTGCTCTTGAGCAGCCTTTGGGTGTTTTTCTTTTTGTGCTTCCATGGTGTTGGCCAAAGGCTGGCAGTGCTTTTGCACAGGGGCTGCTGCTTGGGCAGGCGGCGTTGAGAAGAGGGGTCGGGGGCTGTTTGCAGCAGGGCTTGGAGTAGGCGTTGGGCGGAGATGGCTTTCCCCTGGCGCAAAGAGTGCTTGCAGTGCTCGAGAGAGGAGAGGCAGTGGCAAGTGTTTTGTCATAAGTCTTTATTTGGACTGGCATAAATAAGTGAAGAGGTAGAAAAATAAATACGTGAATAAATAGAGAAATGAAATAAATAAGTCAATAAATAAGTCAATAAATAAGTGGAGAAGGTCTTTTGTCCATATCAGTATGAGCAGCGGAATCGCTGGAGACGCAGCGGTTGAAGGCTGCGGGTGCCGTGCGGTTGTTGCGGGCCTGTGTGCGGTCCCAGGTGAGAGGAGGCGTGGGGTTGGAGGTGGGTTTGGGGCGTCGGTGTGGCTGGGCGGGTGGGCGTTGGCGCTAGCGGCGCATGGCGCGTGTGAGGTTGTGGAGGTGCAGTAGAGAGGCACGAGCTTCGAGGCGGACGTGGTCCCAGGCGCAGGCGCTGTGGTTGTGGGCGTGCAGGAAGAGGTGGATGTCCCTGAAGTACTTGTTGATGGCGAGCAGCGGGTTGCGTGGTCCTTTGAAGGGCGTGGCGTTGTCGGGGAGGCATTGCTCCAGGTGGTGGATGTGGTGCTGCAGCTTGTTGAGGAGGTGGTTGCGAGCCTGGCCGGGCCAGTGCTGGCGGGTGCTGTTGGAGCTGAGGGTGTGGAAGAGGTGCTGCAGGATGCGCAGGGCGGTGGCGGCGGCTTGGTGGGGCTGCAGGTTGTGGTGGATCAGGCTGGCGGGGAAGAAGGGCGGCTCTGGCAGGTGGCAGGGCTGCGTGTGGCCGACAGCCATGTCCTGGAGGAGGCGGAGAGCGTCGCCGGGGAAGGTGTCCTCGTGTGTCCAGAGGTGTTGGCAGGCCAGGGTGCCGGCCAGAGCGGTGAGGAGGAGCAGGAGGGCCGGGGCGGCGTGCGGCAGGCGTGGCTGTGTGGCTGTGGGCGCAAGCATGGTGAGTCTCTGTGGGTGCTGTTGGGTGCTGCTGGGCAGGAGGAGCCTGGTGAGGCTGGCTGGTGCTGCTGGTGGCTGTGCTTGGGGTGGCTCCGGGTGCGCGGCTTTGTATGCGAGGCCGCTTTCCCTTCATCGCTTTCCGATTGTCCGCAGTTTCTGCCTGTACTTTCCAGTCTGTACTGGTGGCTGTGTAGGTTTTGGGGAAGTGTTTGGTCGGGGTGTCCGTGGTCGGGGATTGTGGTGGCAGCGGCGTGCCGGCCTTGCGAAAGCTGTGTCTCGGAGGCGTCGTTGTCAGGTGTGGCGGAGTGGGCTCTTGGCTGTTGCCCTTCACCTGCCGGGCCAGCTGCGCGGTCCGTGCTGTGCTGCTGAGTCTCTCTTTGTGGCCAAGCATGCTTTCCACCCGCAAAGCCCTGCTGGTGGCTGTGGTGACTTTTCCTTTCACTTGGTGGCTTGCCTTTATTTTCATCTTAGCCGCTGTTTTCCTTTTGTGGTTGCAAGGCATGTGCGGTGATGTCAGTGGGCGGGGGCTGGCGTTTCCCCTGCTGGGGTCAATGCCCAGAGGCAGTGGCAGTGTTCAAGGGGCTGTGTGTGCACGTGGGCCTTGGAGGCCTGAGTGTGTCCTTGCACAGAGGCAGGGGCTCCAGCTGCTGTGTTTGGGAGGAGCCATCAACGAGGCAGGTGAGGAAGGCGGCGCAAGGGAGGGGCTTTGCTCTTCCTGTCGTGCTTGCTCCGCTGGCTGTGGCCCTGGAGCAAGGGTCCGGTTTGGAGATGCGTGGCCCAGTGGATGAGGCAGCCGCAGGGCCAAAGAGGACTGTCCCCCGTGAAAGCAATGGGGTTGTGTTTTGGGATTGCCAGAGCCCTCGCCTGCAAGAGCGTGTCCTGTTCAGGGCTCGTTGGTCCGTGCGAGGTGTGGCGTCCTTGGAGGGGATGGCTCTGAAGAGGCACGGGGGTCTAGAGGACATCACGTGGGAGCAAGAGGGCAGGGGCTGGGCTTCTGTGGCTGGAGTAGCGAAGGTTTGCCAGCAGTTTCAGATGCCTTTCCAAAAGCGCAGAAAAGCTGGGGATCGCTGAGGAGGAATGTGGGCTGTGCAGAGATGTGCAAGGGGACGATTGCCATGGCCTCGTGGAGAAATGGTTGGATGGTTGCTAGGAGCACAGCATGGGCTTTGAAGGTTGGAGACTTTTGGGGCAAAGAGGCTGTGGAGGGGAGCGGATGTTTGTAGCCTTGTGCGTCAGCGATCTCCAGGCATGCCGCTGAAGTCGCGCGTGGCAAGTGCTGGGAGCCCCGCCTGAAGAATGGAGATCCCCAGGCCACTGTAGGGCCGGGTCAACTTTGAGACCATGTTAGCAACTTGAACTTAGTGTCCGAGTGCATGGCACGTGAAGAGGTTAATGCCTGAGTCGTGAGGGAACTTTCAGATGGAGTTGCTAGGCCGCAGTGCATCGTTTTTGAAAGCTGGTGTCTGTCAGTCCAAATGCCCAAGAAGCGGTAGAAGGGAAGTATAAGCCCCGTTTTTAGAAAGGGAAAAGGAGAAGAGTGTGGGAAGTACGGAGCATTCAGGCTGAGCTGTGTGTGAGGCAAGAAGATGAGGCTGCTTCTCCGGGAGACTATGTTAAGGCCAATGGAAAAGCAAGAGGTGATTGGGAACAGGGAGCATGGCATTCCAAAGTGCAAAATCACCATTCCTGGCAGTTTTGGTGCTGTTCTATGCTTAGGGCTCCACAGCAGTGGTGGAGAGGGGCAAGGAAAGGGACCTGGTGTGCCTGGCTTTGTGCAAAGTGCTTGACGGTGTCCCGCATGACGTCGTTGTCTGTGAGTCAGAGGGCCATGGATTGGATGGATGGATGGATGGATGGAGCAAGGTGTGGATAAAGCAGATGAGGTGCAGCGGTGCTCTTGAGCAGCCTTTGGGTGTTTTTCTTTTTGTGCTTCCATGGTGTTGGCCAAAGGCTGGCAGTGCTTTTGCACAGGGGCTGCTGCTTGGGCAGGCGGCGTTGAGAAGAGGGGTCGGGGGCTGTTTGCAGCAGGGCTTGGAGTAGGCGTTGGGCGGAGATGGCTTTCCCCTGGCGCAAAGAGTGCTTGCAGTGCTCGAGAGAGGAGAGGCAGTGGCAAGTGTTTTGTCATAAGTCTTTATTTGGACTGGCATAAATAAGTGAAGAGGTAGAAAAAATAAATACGTGAATAAATAGAGAAATGAAATAAATAAGTCAATAAATAAGTCAATAAATAAGTGGAGAAGGTCTTTTGTCCATATCAGTATGAGCAGCGGAATCGCTGGAGACGCAGCGGTTGAAGGCTGCGGGTGCCGTGCGGTTGTTGCGGGCCTGTGTGCGGTCCCAGGTGAGAGGAGGCGTGGGGTTGGAGGTGGGTTTGGGGCGTCGGTGTGGCTGGGCGGGTGGGCGTTGGCGCTAGCGGCGCATGGCGCGTGTGAGGTTGTGGAGGTGCAGTAGAGAGGCACGAGCTTCGAGGCGGACGTGGTCCCAGGCGCAGGCGCTGTGGTTGTGGGCGTGCAGGAAGAGGTGGATGTCCCTGAAGTACTTGTTGATGGCGAGCAGCGGGTTGCGTGGTCCTTTGAAGGGCGTGGCGTTGTCGGGGAGGCATTGCTCCAGGTGGTGGATGTGGTGCTGCAGCTTGTTGAGGAGGTGGTTGCGAGCCTGGCCGGGCCAGTGCTGGCGGGTGCTGTTGGAGCTGAGGGTGTGGAAGAGGTGCTGCAGGATGCGCAGGGCGGTGGCGGCGGCTTGGTGGGGCTGCAGGTTGTGGTGGATCAGGCTGGCGGGGAAGAAGGGCGGCTCTGGCAGGTGGCAGGGCTGCGTGTGGCCGACAGCCATGTCCTGGAGGAGGCGGAGAGCGTCGCCGGGGAAGGTGTCCTCGTGTGTCCAGAGGTGTTGGCAGGCCAGGGTGCCGGCCAGAGCGGTGAGGAGGAGCAGGAGGGCCGGGGCGGCGTGCGGCAGGCGTGGCTGTGTGGCTGTGGGCGCAAGCATGGTGAGTCTCTGTGGGTGCTGTTGGGTGCTGCTGGGCAGGAGGAGCCTGGTGAGGCTGGCTGGTGCTGCTGGTGGCTGTGCTTGGGGTGGCTCCGGGTGCGCGGCTTTGTATGCGAGGCAGCTTTCCCTTCATCGCTTTCCGATTGTCCGCAGTTTCTGCCTGTACTTTCCAGTCTGTACTGGTGGCTGTGTAGGTTTTGGGGAAGTGTTTGGTCGGGGTGTCCGTGGTCGGGGATTGTGGTGGCAGCGGCGTGCCGGCCTTGCGAAAGCTGTGTCTCGGAGGCGTCGTTGTCAGGTGTGGCGGAGTGGGCTCTTGGCTGTTGCCCTTCACCTGCCGGGCCAGCTGCGCGGTCCGTGCTGTGCTGCTGAGTCTCTCTTTGTGGCCAAGCATGCTTTCCACCCGCAAAGCCCTGCTGGTGGCTGTGGTGACTTTTCCTTTCACTTGGTGGCTTGCCTTTATTTTCATCTTAGCCGCTGTTTTCCTTTTGTGGTTGCAAGGCATGTGCGGTGATGTCAGTGGGCGGGGGCTGGCGTTTCCCCTGCTGGGGTCAATGCCCAGAGGCAGTGGCAGTGTTCAAGGGGCTGTGTGTGCACGTGGGCCTTGGAGGCCTGAGTGTGTCCTTGCACAGAGGCAGGGGCTCCAGCTGCTGTGTTTGGGAGGAGCCATCAACGAGGCAGGTGAGGAAGGCGGCGCAAGGGAGGGGCTTTGCTCTTCCTGTCGTGCTTGCTCCGCTGGCTGTGGCCCTGGAGCAAGGGTCCGGTTTGGAGATGCGTGGCCCAGTGGATGAGGCAGCCGCAGGGCCAAAGAGGACTGTCCCCCGTGAAAGCAATGGGGTTGTGTTTTGGGATTGCCAGAGCCCTCGCCTGCAAGAGCGTGTCCTGTTCAGGGCTCGTTGGTCCGTGCGAGGTGTGGCGTCCTTGGAGGGGATGGCTCTGAAGAGGCACGGGGGTCTAGAGGACATCACGTGGGAGCAAGAGGGCAGGGGCTGGGCTTCTGTGGCTGGAGTAGCGAAGGTTTGCCAGCAGTTTCAGATGCCTTTCCAAAAGCGCAGAAAAGCTGGGGATCGCTGAGGAGGAATGTGGGCTGTGCAGAGATGTGCAAGGGGACGATTGCCATGGCCTCGTGGAGAAATGGTTGGATGGTTGCTAGGAGCACAGCATGGGCTTTGAAGGTTGGAGACTTTTGGGGCAAAGAGGCTGTGGAGGGGAGCGGATGTTTGTAGCCTTGTGCGTCAGCGATCTCCAGGCATGCCGCTGAAGTCGCGCGTGGCAAGTGCTGGGAGCCCCGCCTGAAGAATGGAGATCCCCAGGCCACTGTAGGGCCGGGTCAACTTTGAGACCATGTTAGCAACTTGAACTTAGTGTCCGAGTGCATGGCACGTGAAGAGGTTAATGCCTGAGTCGTGAGGGAACTTTCAGATGGAGTTGCTAGGCCGCAGTGCATCGTTTTTGAAAGCTGGTGTCTGTCAGTCCAAATGCCCAAGAAGCGGTAGAAGGGAAGTATAAGCCCCGTTTTTAGAAAGGGAAAAGGAGAAGAGTGTGGGAAGTACGGAGCATTCAGGCTGAGCTGTGTGTGAGGCAAGAAGATGAGGCTGCTTCTCCGGGAGACTATGTTAAGGCCAATGGAAAAGCAAGAGGTGATTGGGAACAGGGAGCATGGCATTCCAAAGTGCAAAATCACCATTCCTGGCAGTTTTGGTGCTGTTCTATGCTTAGGGCTCCACAGCAGTGGTGGAGAGGGGCAAGGAAAGGGACCTGGTGTGCCTGGCTTTGTGCAAAGTGCTTGACGGTGTCCCGCATGACGTCGTTGTCTGTGAGTCAGAGGGCCATGGATTGGATGGATGGATGGATGGCGCAAGGTATGGATAAAGCAGATGAGGTGCAGCGGTGCTCTTGAGCAGCCTTTGGGTGTTTTTCTTTTTGTGCTTCCATGGTGTTGGCCAAAGGCTGGCAGTGCTTTTGCACAGGGGCTGCTGCTTGGGCAGGCGGCGTTGAGAAGAGGGGTCGGGGGCTGTTTGCAGCAGGGCTTGGAGTAGGCGTTGGGCGGAGATGGCTTTCCCCTGGCACAAAGAGTGCTTGCAGTGCTCGAGAGAGGAGAGGCAGTGGCAAGTGTTTTGTCATAAGTCTTTATTTGGACTGGCATAAATAAGTGAAGAGGTAGAAAAAATAAATACGTGAATAAATAGAGAAATGAAATAAATAAGTCAATAAATAAGTCAATAAATAAGTGGAGAAGGTCTTTTGTCCATATCAGTATGAGCAGCGGAATCGCTGGAGACGCAGCGGTTGAAGGCTGCGGGTGCCGTGCGGTTGTTGCGGGCCTGTGTGCGGTCCCAGGTGAGAGGAGGCGTGGGGTTGGAGGTGGGTTTGGGGCGTCGGTGTGGCTGGGCGGGTGGGCGTTGGCGCTAGCGGCGCATGGCGCGTGTGAGGTTGTGGAGGTGCAGTAGAGAGGCACGAGCTTCGAGGCGGACGTGGTCCCAGGCGCAGGCGCTGTGGTTGTGGGCGTGCAGGAAGAGGTGGATGTCCCTGAAGTACTTGTTGATGGCGAGCAGCGGGTTGCGTGGTCCTTTGAAGGGCGTGGCGTTGTCGGGGAGGCATTGCTCCAGGTGGTGGATGTGGTGCTGCAGCTTGTTGAGGAGGTGGTTGCGAGTCTGGCCGGGCCAGTGCTGGCGGGTGCTGTTGGAGCTGAGGGTGTGGAAGAGGTGCTGCAGGATGCGCAGGGCGGTGGCGGCGGCTTGGTGGGGCTGCAGGTTGTGGTGGAGCAGGCTGGCGGGGAAGAAGGGCGGCTCTGGCAGGTGGCAGGGCTGCGTGTGGCCGACAGCCATGTCCTGGAGGAGGCGGAGAGCGTCGCCGGGGAAGGTGTCCTCGTGTGTCCAGAGGTGTTGGCAGGCCAGGGTGCCGGCCAGAGCGGTGAGGAGGAGCAGGAGGGCCGGGGCGGCGTGCGGCAGGCGTGGCTGTGTGGCTGTGGGCGCAAGCATGGTGAGTCTCTGTGGGTGCTGTTGGGTGCTGCTGGGCAGGAGGAGCTTGGTGAGGCTGGCTGGTGCTGCTGGTGGCTGTGCTTGGGGTGGCTCCGGGTGCGCGGCTTTGTATGCGAGGCCGCTTTCCCTTCATCGCTTTCCGATTGTCCGCAGTTTCTGCCTGTACTTTCCAGTCTGTACTGGTGGCTGTGTAGGTTTTGGGGAAGTGTTTGGTCGGGGTGTCCGTGGTCGGGGATTGTGGTGGCAGCGGCGTGCCGGCCTTGCGAAAGCTGTGTCTCGGAGGCGTCGTTGTCAGGTGTGGCGGAGTGGGCTCTTGGCTGTTGCCCTTCACCTGCCGGGCCAGCTGCGCGGTCCGTGCTGTGCTGCTGAGTCTCTCTTTGTGGCCAAGCATGCTTTCCACCCGCAAAGCCCTGCTGGTGGCTGTGGTGACTTTTCCTTTCACTTGGTGGCTTGCCTTTATTTTCATCTTAGCCGCTGTTTTCCTTTTGTGGTTGCAAGGCATGTGCGGTGATGTCAGTGGGCGGGGGCTGGCGTTTCCCCCTCAATGCCCAGAGGCAGTGGCAGTGTTCAAGGGGCTGTGTGTGCACATGGGCCTTGGAGGCCTGAGTGTGTCCTTGCACAGAGGCAGGGGCTCCAGCTGCTGTGTTTGGGAGGAGCCATCAACGAGGCAGGTGAGGAAGGCGGCGCAAGGGAGGGGCTTTGCTCTTCCTGTCGTGCTTGCTCCGCTGGCTGTGGCCCTGGAGCAAGGGTCCGGTTTGGAGATGCGTGGCCCAGTGGATGAGGCAGCCGCAGGGCCAAAGAGGACTGTCCCCCGTGAAAGCAATGGGGTTGTGTTTTGGGATTGCCAGAGCCCTCGCCTGCAAGAGCGTGTCCTGTTCAGGGCTCGTTGGTCCGTGTGAGGTGTGGCGTCCTTGGAGGGGATGGCTCTGAAGAGGCACGGGGGTCTAGAGGACATCACGTGGGAGCAAGAGGGCAGGGGCTGGGCTTCTGTGGCTGGAGTAGCGAAGGTTTGCCAGCAGTTTCAGATGCCTTTCCAAAAGCGCAGAAAAGCTGGGGATCGCTGAGGAGGAATGTGGGCTGTGCAGAGATGTGCAAGGGGACGATTGCCATGGCCTCGTGGAGAAATGGTTGGATGGTTGCTAGGAGCACAGCATGGGCTTTGAAGGTTGGAGACTTTTGGGGCAAAGAGGCTGTGGAGGGGAGCGGATGTTTGTAGCCTTGTGCGTCAGCGATCTCCAGGCATGCCGCTGAAGTCGCGCATGGCAGGTGCTGGGAGCCCCGCCTGAAGAATGGAGATCCCCAGGCCACTGTAGGGCCGGGTCAACTTTGAGACCATCTTAGCAACCTGAACTTAGTGTCCGAGTGCATGGCACGTGAAGAGGTTAATGCCTGAGTCGTGAGGGAACTTTCAGATGGAGTTGCTAGGCCACAGTGCATCGTTTTTGAAAGCTGGTGTCTGTCAGTCCAAATGCCCAAGAATGGGGTAGAAGGGAAGTATAAGCCCCGTTTTTAGAAAGGGAAAAGGAGAAGAGTGTGGGAAGTACGGAGCATTCAGGCTGAGCTGTGTGTGAGGCAAGAAGATGAGGCTGCTTCTCCGGGAGACTATGTTAAGGCCAATGGAAAAGCAAGAGGTGATTGGGAACAGGGAGCATGGCATTCCAAAGTGCAAAATCACCATTCCTGGCAGTTTTGGTGCTGTTCTATGCTTAGGGCTCCACAGCAGTGGTGGAGAGGGGCAAGGAAAGGGACCTGGTGTGCCTGGCTTTGTGCAAAGTGCTTGACGGTGTCCCGCATGACGTCGTTGTCTGTGAGTCAGAGGGCCATGGATTGGATGGATGGATGGATGGATGGATGGAGCAAGGTGTGGATAAAGCAGATGAGGTGCAGCGGTGCTCTTGAGCAGCCTTTGGGTGTTTTTCTTTTTGTGCTTCCATGGTGTTGGCCAAAGGCTGGCAGTGCTTTTGCACAGGGGCTGCTGCTTGGGCAGGCGGCGTTGAGAAGAGGGGTCGGGGGCTGTTTGCAGCAGGGCTTGGAGTAGGCGTTGGGCGGAGATGGCTTTCCCCTGGCGCAAAGAGTGCTTGCAGTGCTCGAGAGAGGAGAGGCAGTGGCAAGTGTTTTGTCATAAGTCTTTATTTGGACTGGCATAAATAAGTGAAGAGGTAGAAAAATAAATACGTGAATAAATAGAGAAATGAAATAAATAAGTCAATAAATAAGTCAATAAATAAGTGGAGAAGGTCTTTTGTCCATATCAGTATGAGCAGCGGAATCGCTGGAGACGCAGCGGTTGAAGGCTGCGGGTGCCGTGCGGTTGTTGCGGGCCTGTGTGCGGTCCCAGGTGAGAGGAGGCGTGGGGTTGGAGGTGGGTTTGGGGCGTCGGTGTGGCTGGGCGGGTGGGCGTTGGCGCTAGCGGCGCATGGCGCGTGTGAGGTTGTGGAGGTGCAGTAGAGAGGCACGAGCTTCGAGGCGGACGTGGTCCCAGGCGCAGGCGCTGTGGTTGTGGGCGTGCAGGAAGAGGTGGATGTCCCTGAAGTACTTGTTGATGGCGAGCAGCGGGTTGCGTGGTCCTTTGAAGGGCGTGGCGTTGTCGGGGAGGCATTGCTCCAGGTGGTGGATGTGGTGCTGCAGCTTGTTGAGGAGGTGGTTGCGAGTCTGGCCGGGCCAGTGCTGGCGGGTGCTGTTGGAGCTGAGGGTGTGGAAGAGGTGCTGCAGGATGCGCAGGGCGGTGGCGGCGGCTTGGTGGGGCTGCAGGTTGTGGTGGAGCAGGCTGGCGGGGAAGAAGGGCGGCTCTGGCAGGTGGCAGGGCTGCGTGTGGCCGACAGCCATGTCCTGGAGGAGGCGGAGAGCGTCGCCGGGGAAGGTGTCCTCGTGTGTCCAGAGGTGTTGGCAGGCCAGGGTGCCGGCCAGAGCGGTGAGGAGGAGCAGGAGGGCCGGGGCGGCGTGCGGCAGGCGTGGCTGTGTGGCTGTGGGCGCAAGCATGGTGAGTCTCTGTGGGTGCTGTTGGGTGCTGCTGGGCAGGAGGAGCTTGGTGAGGCTGGCTGGTGCTGCTGGTGGCTGTGCTTGGGGTGGCTCCGGGTGCGCGGCTTTGTATGCGAGGCCGCTTTCCCTTCATCGCTTTCCGATTGTCCGCAGTTTCTGCCTGTACTTTCCAGTCTGTACTGGTGGCTGTGTAGGTTTTGGGGAAGTGTTTGGTCGGGGTGTCCGTGGTCGGGGATTGTGGTGGCAGCGGCGTGCCGGCCTTGCGAAAGCTGTGTCTCGGAGGCGTCGTTGTCAGGTGTGGCGGAGTGGGCTCTTGGCTGTTGCCCTTCACCTGCCGGGCCAGCTGCGCGGTCCGTGCTGTGCTGCTGAGTCTCTCTTTGTGGCCAAGCATGCTTTCCACCCGCAAAGCCCTGCTGGTGGCTGTGGTGACTTTTCCTTTCACTTGGTGGCTTGCCTTTATTTTCATCTTAGCCGCTGTTTTCCTTTTGTGGTTGCAAGGCATGTGCGGTGATGTCAGTGGGCGGGGGCTGGCGTTTCCCCCTCAATGCCCAGAGGCAGTGGCAGTGTTCAAGGGGCTGTGTGTGCACGTGGGCCTTGGAGGCCTGAGTGTGTCCTTGCACAGAGGCAGGGGCTCCAGCTGCTGTGTTTGGGAGGAGCCATCAACGAGGCAGGTGAGGAAGGCGGCGCAAGGGAGGGGCTTTGCTCTTCCTGTCGTGCTTGCTCCGCTGGCTGTGGCCCTGGAGCAAGGGTCCGGTTTGGAGATGCGTGGCCCAGTGGATGAGGCAGCCGCAGGGCCAAAGAGGACTGTCCCCCGTGAAAGCAATGGGGTTGTGTTTTGGGATTGCCAGAGCCCTCGCCTGCAAGAGCGTGTCCTGTTCAGGGCTCGTTGGTCCGTGCGAGGTGTGGCGTCCTTGGAGGGGATGGCTCTGAAGAGGCACGGGGGTCTAGAGGACATCACGTGGGAGCAAGAGGGCAGGGGCTGGGCTTCTGTGGCTGGAGTAGCGAAGGTTTGCCAGCAGTTTCAGATGCCTTTCCAAAAGCGCAGAAAAGCTGGGGATCGCTGAGGAGGAATGTGGGCTGTGCAGAGATGTGCAAGGGGACGATTGCCATGGCCTCGTGGAGAAATGGTTGGATGGTTGCTAGGAGCACAGCATGGGCTTTGAAGGTTGGAGACTTTTGGGGCAAAGAGGCTGTGGAGGGGAGCGGATGTTTGTAGCCTTGTGCGTCAGCGATCTCCAGGCATGCCGCTGAAGTCGCGCGTGGCAAGTGCTGGGAGCCCCGCCTGAAGAATGGAGATCCCCAGGCCACTGTAGGGCCGGGTCAACTTTGAGACCATGTTAGCAACTTGAACTTAGTGTCCGAGTGCATGGCACGTGAAGAGGTTAATGCCTGAGTCGTGAGGGAACTTTCAGATGGAGTTGCTAGGCCGCAGTGCATCGTTTTTGAAAGCTGGTGTCTGTCAGTCCAAATGCCCAAGAAGCGGTAGAAGGGAAGTATAAGCCCCGTTTTTAGAAAGGGAAAAGGAGAAGAGTGTGGGAAGTACGGAGCATTCAGGCTGAGCTGTGTGTGAGGCAAGAAGATGAGGCTGCTTCTCCGGGAGACTATGTTAAGGCCAATGGAAAAGCAAGAGGTGATTGGGAACAGGGAGCATGGCATTCCAAAGTGCAAAATCACCATTCCTGGCAGTTTTGGTGCTGTTCTATGCTTAGGGCTCCACAGCAGTGGTGGAGAGGGGCAAGGAAAGGGACCTGGTGTGCCTGGCTTTGTGCAAAGTGCTTGACGGTGTCCCGCATGACGTCGTTGTCTGTGAGTCAGAGGGCCATGGATTGGATGGATGGATGGATGGATGGAGCAAGGTGTGGATAAAGCAGATGAGGTGCAGCGGTGCTCTTGAGCAGCCTTTGGGTGTTTTTCTTTTTGTGCTTCCATGGTGTTGGCCAAAGGCTGGCAGTGCTTTTGCACAGGGGCTGCTGCTTGGGCAGGCGGCGTTGAGAAGAGGGGTCGGGGGCTGTTTGCAGCAGGGCTTGGAGTAGGCGTTGGGCGGAGATGGCTTTCCCCTGGCGCAAAGAGTGCTTGCAGTGCTCGAGAGAGGAGAGGCAGTGGCAAGTGTTTTGTCATAAGTCTTTATTTGGACTGGCATAAATAAGTGAAGAGGTAGAAAAAATAAATACGTGAATAAATAGAGAAATGAAATAAATAAGTCAATAAATAAGTCAATAAATAAGTGGAGAAGGTCTTTTGTCCATATCAGTATGAGCAGCGGAATCGCTGGAGACGCAGCGGTTGAAGGCTGCGGGTGCCGTGCGGTTGTTGCGGGCCTGTGTGCGGTCCCAGGTGAGAGGAGGCGTGGGGTTGGAGGTGGGTTTGGGGCGTCGGTGTGGCTGGGCGGGTGGGCGTTGGCGCTAGCGGCGCATGGCGCGTGTGAGGTTGTGGAGGTGCAGTAGAGAGGCACGAGCTTCGAGGCGGACGTGGTCCCAGGCGCAGGCGCTGTGGTTGTGGGCGTGCAGGAAGAGGTGGATGTCCCTGAAGTACTTGTTGATGGCGAGCAGCGGGTTGCGTGGTCCTTTGAAGGGCGTGGCGTTGTCGGGGAGGCATTGCTCCAGGTGGTGGATGTGGTGCTGCAGCTTGTTGAGGAGGTGGTTGCGAGCCTGGCCGGGCCAGTGCTGGCGGGTGCTGTTGGAGCTGAGGGTGTGGAAGAGGTGCTGCAGGATGCGCAGGGCGGTGGCGGCGGCTTGGTGGGGCTGCAGGTTGTGGTGGATCAGGCTGGCGGGGAAGAAGGGCGGCTCTGGCAGGTGGCAGGGCTGCGTGTGGCCGACAGCCATGTCCTGGAGGAGGCGGAGAGCGTCGCCGGGGAAGGTGTCCTCGTGTGTCCAGAGGTGTTGGCAGGCCAGGGTGCCGGCCAGAGCGGTGAGGAGGAGCAGGAGGGCCGGGGCGGCGTGCGGCAGGCGTGGCTGTGTGGCTGTGGGCGCAAGCATGGTGAGTCTCTGTGGGTGCTGTTGGGTGCTGCTGGGCAGGAGGAGCCTGGTGAGGCTGGCTGGTGCTGCTGGTGGCTGTGCTTGGGGTGGCTCCGGGTGCGCGGCTTTGTATGCGAGGCCGCTTTCCCTTCATCGCTTTCCGATTGTCCGCAGTTTCTGCCTGTACTTTCCAGTCTGTACTGGTGGCTGTGTAGGTTTTGGGGAAGTGTTTGGTCGGGGTGTCCGTGGTCGGGGATTGTGGTGGCAGCGGCGTGCCGGCCTTGCGAAAGCTGTGTCTCGGAGGCGTCGTTGTCAGGTGTGGCGGAGTGGGCTCTTGGCTGTTGCCCTTCACCTGCCGGGCCAGCTGCGCGGTCCGTGCTGTGCTGCTGAGTCTCTCTTTGTGGCCAAGCATGCTTTCCACCCGCAAAGCCCTGCTGGTGGCTGTGGTGACTTTTCCTTTCACTTGGTGGCTTGCCTTTATTTTCATCTTAGCCGCTGTTTTCCTTTTGTGGTTGCAAGGCATGTGCGGTGATGTCAGTGGGCGGGGGCTGGCGTTTCCCCTGCTGGGGTCAATGCCCAGAGGCAGTGGCAGTGTTCAAGGGGCTGTGTGTGCACGTGGGCCTTGGAGGCCTGAGTGTGTCCTTGCACAGAGGCAGGGGCTCCAGCTGCTGTGTTTGGGAGGAGCCATCAACGAGGCAGGTGAGGAAGGCGGCGCAAGGGAGGGGCTTTGCTCTTCCTGTCGTGCTTGCTCCGCTGGCTGTGGCCCTGGAGCAAGGGTCCGGTTTGGAGATGCGTGGCCCAGTGGATGAGGCAGCCGCAGGGCCAAAGAGGACTGTCCCCCGTGAAAGCAATGGGGTTGTGTTTTGGGATTGCCAGAGCCCTCGCCTGCAAGAGCGTGTCCTGTTCAGGGCTCGTTGGTCCGTGCGAGGTGTGGCGTCCTTGGAGGGGATGGCTCTGAAGAGGCACGGGGGTCTAGAGGACATCACGTGGGAGCAAGAGGGCAGGGGCTGGGCTTCTGTGGCTGGAGTAGCGAAGGTTTGCCAGCAGTTTCAGATGCCTTTCCAAAAGCGCAGAAAAGCTGGGGATCGCTGAGGAGGAATGTGGGCTGTGCAGAGATGTGCAAGGGGACGATTGCCATGGCCTCGTGGAGAAATGGTTGGATGGTTGCTAGGAGCACAGCATGGGCTTTGAAGGTTGGAGACTTTTGGGGCAAAGAGGCTGTGGAGGGGAGCGGATGTTTGTAGCCTTGTGCGTCAGCGATCTCCAGGCATGCCGCTGAAGTCGCGCGTGGCAGGTGCTGGGAGCCCCGCCTGAAGAATGGAGATCCCCAGGCCACTGTAGGGCCGGGTCAACTTTGAGACCATCTTAGCAACCTGAACTTAGTGTCCGAGTGCATGGCACGTGAAGAGGTTAATGCCTGAGTCGTGAGGGAACTTTCAGATGGAGTTGCTAGGCCACAGTGCATCGTTTTTGAAAGCTGGTGTCTGTCAGTCCAAATGCCCAAGAAGGGGTAGAAGGGAAGTATAAGCCCCGTTTTTAGAAAGGGAAAAGGAGAAGAGTGTGGGAAGTACGGAGCATTCAGGCTGAGCTGTGTGTGAGGCAAGAAGATGAGGCTGCTTCTCCGGGAGACTATGTTAAGGCCAATGGAAAAGCAAGAGGTGATTGGGAACAGGGAGCATGGCATTCCAAAGTGCAAAATCACCATTCCTGGCAGTTTTGGTGCTGTTCTATGCTTAGGGCTCCACAGCAGTGGTGGAGAGGGGCAAGGAAAGGGACCTGGTGTGCCTGGCTTTGTGCAAAGTGCTTGACGGTGTCCCGCATGACGTCGTTGTCTGTGAGTCAGAGGGCCATGGATTGGATGGATGGATGGATGGCGCAAGGTATGGATAAAGCAGATGAGGTGCAGCGGTGCTCTTGAGCAGCCTTTGGGTGTTTTTCTTTTTGTGCTTCCATGGTGTTGGCCAAAGGCTGGCAGTGCTTTTGCACAGGGGCTGCTGCTTGGGCAGGCGGCGTTGAGAAGAGGGGTCGGGGGCTGTTTGCAGCAGGGCTTGGAGTAGGCGTTGGGCGGAGATGGCTTTCCCCTGGCACAAAGAGTGCTTGCAGTGCTCGAGAGAGGAGAGGCAGTGGCAAGTGTTTTGTCATAAGTCTTTATTTGGACTGGCATAAATAAGTGAAGAGGTAGAAAAAATAAATACGTGAATAAATAGAGAAATGAAATAAATAAGTCAATAAATAAGTCAATAAATAAGTGGAGAAGGTCTTTTGTCCATATCAGTATGAGCAGCGGAATCGCTGGAGACGCAGCGGTTGAAGGCTGCGGGTGCCGTGCGGTTGTTGCGGGCCTGTGTGCGGTCCCAGGTGAGAGGAGGCGTGGGGTTGGAGGTGGGTTTGGGGCGTCGGTGTGGCTGGGCGGGTGGGCGTTGGCGCTAGCGGCGCATGGCGCGTGTGAGGTTGTGGAGGTGCAGTAGAGAGGCACGAGCTTCGAGGCGGACGTGGTCCCAGGCGCAGGCGCTGTGGTTGTGGGCGTGCAGGAAGAGGTGGATGTCCCTGAAGTACTTGTTGATGGCGAGCAGCGGGTTGCGTGGTCCTTTGAAGGGCGTGGCGTTGTCGGGGAGGCATTGCTCCAGGTGGTGGATGTGGTGCTGCAGCTTGTTGAGGAGGTGGTTGCGAGTCTGGCCGGGCCAGTGCTGGCGGGTGCTGTTGGAGCTGAGGGTGTGGAAGAGGTGCTGCAGGATGCGCAGGGCGGTGGCGGCGGCTTGGTGGGGCTGCAGGTTGTGGTGGAGCAGGCTGGCGGGGAAGAAGGGCGGCTCTGGCAGGTGGCAGGGCTGCGTGTGGCCGACAGCCATGTCCTGGAGGAGGCGGAGAGCGTCGCCGGGGAAGGTGTCCTCGTGTGTCCAGAGGTGTTGGCAGGCCAGGGTGCCGGCCAGAGCGGTGAGGAGGAGCAGGAGGGCCGGGGCGGCGTGCGGCAGGCGTGGCTGTGTGGCTGTGGGCGCAAGCATGGTGAGTCTCTGTGGGTGCTGTTGGGTGCTGCTGGGCAGGAGGAGCTTGGTGAGGCTGGCTGGTGCTGCTGGTGGCTGTGCTTGGGGTGGCTCCGGGTGCGCGGCTTTGTATGCGAGGCCGCTTTCCCTTCATCGCTTTCCGATTGTCCGCAGTTTCTGCCTGTACTTTCCAGTCTGTACTGGTGGCTGTGTAGGTTTTGGGGAAGTGTTTGGTCGGGGTGTCCGTGGTCGGGGATTGTGGTGGCAGCGGCGTGCCGGCCTTGCGAAAGCTGTGTCTCGGAGGCGTCGTTGTCAGGTGTGGCGGAGTGGGCTCTTGGCTGTTGCCCTTCACCTGCCGGGCCAGCTGCGCGGTCCGTGCTGTGCTGCTGAGTCTCTCTTTGTGGCCAAGCATGCTTTCCACCCGCAAAGCCCTGCTGGTGGCTGTGGTGACTTTTCCTTTCACTTGGTGGCTTGCCTTTATTTTCATCTTAGCCGCTGTTTTCCTTTTGTGGTTGCAAGGCATGTGCGGTGATGTCAGTGGGCGGGGGCTGGCGTTTCCCCTGCTGGGGTCAATGCCCAGAGGCAGTGGCAGTGTTCAAGGGGCTGTGTGTGCACGTGGGCCTTGGAGGCCTGAGTGTGTCCTTGCACAGAGGCAGGGGCTCCAGCTGCTGTGTTTGGGAGGAGCCATCAACGAGGCAGGTGAGGAAGGCGGCGCAAGGGAGGGGCTTTGCTCTTCCTGTCGTGCTTGCTCCGCTGGCTGTGGCCCTGGAGCAAGGGTCCGGTTTGGAGATGCGTGGCCCAGTGGATGAGGCAGCCGCAGGGCCAAAGAGGACTGTCCCCCGTGAAAGCAATGGGGTTGTGTTTTGGGATTGCCAGAGCCCTCGCCTGCAAGAGCGTGTCCTGTTCAGGGCTCGTTGGTCCGTGCGAGGTGTGGCGTCCTTGGAGGGGATGGCTCTGAAGAGGCACGGGGGTCTAGAGGACATCACGTGGGAGCAAGAGGGCAGGGGCTGGGCTTCTGTGGCTGGAGTAGCGAAGGTTTGCCAGCAGTTTCAGATGCCTTTCCAAAAGCGCAGAAAAGCTGGGGATCGCTGAGGAGGAATGTGGGCTGTGCAGAGATGTGCAAGGGGACGATTGCCATGGCCTCGTGGAGAAATGGTTGGATGGTTGCTAGGAGCACAGCATGGGCTTTGAAGGTTGGAGACTTTTGGGGCAAAGAGGCTGTGGAGGGGAGCGGATGTTTGTAGCCTTGTGCGTCAGCGATCTCCAGGCATGCCGCTGAAGTCGCGCGTGGCAAGTGCTGGGAGCCCCGCCTGAAGAATGGAGATCCCCAGGCCACTGTAGGGCCGGGTCAACTTTGAGACCATGTTAGCAACTTGAACTTAGTGTCCGAGTGCATGGCACGTGAAGAGGTTAATGCCTGAGTCGTGAGGGAACTTTCAGATGGAGTTGCTAGGCCGCAGTGCATCGTTTTTGAAAGCTGGTGTCTGTCAGTCCAAATGCCCAAGAAGCGGTAGAAGGGAAGTATAAGCCCCGTTTTTAGAAAGGGAAAAGGAGAAGAGTGTGGGAAGTACGGAGCATTCAGGCTGAGCTGTGTGTGAGGCAAGAAGATGAGGCTGCTTCTCCGGGAGACTATGTTAAGGCCAATGGAAAAGCAAGAGGTGATTGGGAACAGGGAGCATGGCATTCCAAAGTGCAAAATCACCATTCCTGGCAGTTTTGGTGCTGTTCTATGCTTAGGGCTCCACAGCAGTGGTGGAGAGGGGCAAGGAAAGGGACCTGGTGTGCCTGGCTTTGTGCAAAGTGCTTGACGGTGTCCCGCATGACGTCGTTGTCTGTGAGTCAGAGGGCCATGGATTGGATGGATGGATGGATGGATGGAGCAAGGTGTGGATAAAGCAGATGAGGTGCAGCGGTGCTCTTGAGCAGCCTTTGGGTGTTTTTCTTTTTGTGCTTCCATGGTGTTGGCCAAAGGCTGGCAGTGCTTTTGCACAGGGGCTGCTGCTTGGGCAGGCGGCGTTGAGAAGAGGGGTCGGGGGCTGTTTGCAGCAGGGCTTGGAGTAGGCGTTGGGCGGAGATGGCTTTCCCCTGGCGCAAAGAGTGCTTGCAGTGCTCGAGAGAGGAGAGGCAGTGGCAAGTGTTTTGTCATAAGTCTTTATTTGGACTGGCATAAATAAGTGAAGAGGTAGAAAAAATAAATACGTGAATAAATAGAGAAATGAAATAAATAAGTCAATAAATAAGTCAATAAATAAGTGGAGAAGGTCTTTTGTCCATATCAGTATGAGCAGCGGAATCGCTGGAGACGCAGCGGTTGAAGGCTGCGGGTGCCGTGCGGTTGTTGCGGGCCTGTGTGCGGTCCCAGGTGAGAGGAGGCGTGGGGTTGGAGGTGGGTTTGGGGCGTCGGTGTGGCTGGGCGGGTGGGCGTTGGCGCTAGCGGCGCATGGCGCGTGTGAGGTTGTGGAGGTGCAGTAGAGAGGCACGAGCTTCGAGGCGGACGTGGTCCCAGGCGCAGGCGCTGTGGTTGTGGGCGTGCAGGAAGAGGTGGATGTCCCTGAAGTACTTGTTGATGGCGAGCAGCGGGTTGCGTGGTCCTTTGAAGGGCGTGGCGTTGTCGGGGAGGCATTGCTCCAGGTGGTGGATGTGGTGCTGCAGCTTGTTGAGGAGGTGGTTGCGAGCCTGGCCGGGCCAGTGCTGGCGGGTGCTGTTGGAGCTGAGGGTGTGGAAGAGGTGCTGCAGGATGCGCAGGGCGGTGGCGGCGGCTTGGTGGGGCTGCAGGTTGTGGTGGATCAGGCTGGCGGGGAAGAAGGGCGGCTCTGGCAGGTGGCAGGGCTGCGTGTGGCCGACAGCCATGTCCTGGAGGAGGCGGAGAGCGTCGCCGGGGAAGGTGTCCTCGTGTGTCCAGAGGTGTTGGCAGGCCAGGGTGCCGGCCAGAGCGGTGAGGAGGAGCAGGAGGGCCGGGGCGGCGTGCGGCAGGCGTGGCTGTGTGGCTGTGGGCGCAAGCATGGTGAGTCTCTGTGGGTGCTGTTGGGTGCTGCTGGGCAGGAGGAGCCTGGTGAGGCTGGCTGGTGCTGCTGGTGGCTGTGCTTGGGGTGGCTCCGGGTGCGCGGCTTTGTATGCGAGGCCGCTTTCCCTTCATCGCTTTCCGATTGTCCGCAGTTTCTGCCTGTACTTTCCAGTCTGTACTGGTGGCTGTGTAGGTTTTGGGGAAGTGTTTGGTCGGGGTGTCCGTGGTCGGGGATTGTGGTGGCAGCGGCGTGCCGGCCTTGCGAAAGCTGTGTCTCGGAGGCGTCGTTGTCAGGTGTGGCGGAGTGGGCTCTTGGCTGTTGCCCTTCACCTGCCGGGCCAGCTGCGCGGTCCGTGCTGTGCTGCTGAGTCTCTCTTTGTGGCCAAGCATGCTTTCCACCCGCAAAGCCCTGCTGGTGGCTGTGGTGACTTTTCCTTTCACTTGGTGGCTTGCCTTTATTTTCATCTTAGCCGCTGTTTTCCTTTTGTGGTTGCAAGGCATGTGCGGTGATGTCAGTGGGCGGGGGCTGGCGTTTCCCCTGCTGGGGTCAATGCCCAGAGGCAGTGGCAGTGTTCAAGGGGCTGTGTGTGCACGTGGGCCTTGGAGGCCTGAGTGTGTCCTTGCACAGAGGCAGGGGCTCCAGCTGCTGTGTTTGGGAGGAGCCATCAACGAGGCAGGTGAGGAAGGCGGCGCAAGGGAGGGGCTTTGCTCTTCCTGTCGTGCTTGCTCCGCTGGCTGTGGCCCTGGAGCAAGGGTCCGGTTTGGAGATGCGTGGCCCAGTGGATGAGGCAGCCGCAGGGCCAAAGAGGACTGTCCCCCGTGAAAGCAATGGGGTTGTGTTTTGGGATTGCCAGAGCCCTCGCCTGCAAGAGCGTGTCCTGTTCAGGGCTCGTTGGTCCGTGCGAGGTGTGGCGTCCTTGGAGGGGATGGCTCTGAAGAGGCACGGGGGTCTAGAGGACATCACGTGGGAGCAAGAGGGCAGGGGCTGGGCTTCTGTGGCTGGAGTAGCGAAGGTTTGCCAGCAGTTTCAGATGCCTTTCCAAAAGCGCAGAAAAGCTGGGGATCGCTGAGGAGGAATGTGGGCTGTGCAGAGATGTGCAAGGGGACGATTGCCATGGCCTCGTGGAGAAATGGTTGGATGGTTGCTAGGAGCACAGCATGGGCTTTGAAGGTTGGAGACTTTTGGGGTAAAGAGGCTGTGGAGGGGAGCGGATGTTTGTAGCCTTGTGCGTCAGCGATCTCCAGGCATGCCGCTGAAGTCGCGCGTGGCAAGTGCTGGGAGCCCCGCCTGAAGAATGGAGATCCCCAGGCCACTGTAGGGCCGGGTCAACTTTGAGACCATGTTAGCAACTTGAACTTAGTGTCCGAGTGCATGGCACGTGAAGAGGTTAATGCCTGAGTCGTGAGGGAACTTTCAGATGGAGTTGCTAGGCCGCAGTGCATCGTTTTTGAAAGCTGGTGTCTGTCAGTCCAAATGCCCAAGAAGCGGTAGAAGGGAAGTATAAGCCCCGTTTTTAGAAAGGGAAAAGGAGAAGAGTGTGGGAAGTACGGAGCATTCAGGCTGAGCTGTGTGTGAGGCAAGAAGATGAGGCTGCTTCTCCGGGAGACTATGTTAAGGCCAATGGAAAAGCAAGAGGTGATTGGGAACAGGGAGCATGGCATTCCAAAGTGCAAAATCACCATTCCTGGCAGTTTTGGTGCTGTTCTATGCTTAGGGCTCCACAGCAGTGGTGGAGAGGGGCAAGGAAAGGGACCTGGTGTGCCTGGCTTTGTGCAAAGTGCTTGACGGTGTCCCGCATGACGTCGTTGTCTGTGAGTCAGAGGGCCATGGATTGGATGGATGGATGGATGGATGGAGCAAGGTGTGGATAAAGCAGATGAGGTGCAGCGGTGCTCTTGAGCAGCCTTTGGGTGTTTTTCTTTTTGTGCTTCCATGGTGTTGGCCAAAGGCTGGCAGTGCTTTTGCACAGGGGCTGCTGCTTGGGCAGGCGGCGTTGAGAAGAGGGGTCGGGGGCTGTTTGCAGCAGGGCTTGGAGTAGGCGTTGGGCGGAGATGGCTTTCCCCTGGCGCAAAGAGTGCTTGCAGTGCTCGAGAGAGGAGAGGCAGTGGCAAGTGTTTTGTCATAAGTCTTTATTTGGACTGGCATAAATAAGTGAAGAGGTAGAAAAAATAAATACGTGAATAAATAGAGAAATGAAATAAATAAGTCAATAAATAAGTCAATAAATAAGTGGAGAAGGTCTTTTGTCCATATCAGTATGAGCAGCGGAATCGCTGGAGACGCAGCGGTTGAAGGCTGCGGGTGCCGTGCGGTTGTTGCGGGCCTGTGTGCGGTCCCAGGTGAGAGGAGGCGTGGGGTTGGAGGTGGGTTTGGGGCGTCGGTGTGGCTGGGCGGGTGGGCGTTGGCGCTAGCGGCGCATGGCGCGTGTGAGGTTGTGGAGGTGCAGTAGAGAGGCACGAGCTTCGAGGCGGACGTGGTCCCAGGCGCAGGCGCTGTGGTTGTGGGCGTGCAGGAAGAGGTGGATGTCCCTGAAGTACTTGTTGATGGCGAGCAGCGGGTTGCGTGGTCCTTTGAAGGGCGTGGCGTTGTCGGGGAGGCATTGCTCCAGGTGGTGGATGTGGTGCTGCAGCTTGTTGAGGAGGTGGTTGCGAGCCTGGCCGGGCCAGTGCTGGCGGGTGCTGTTGGAGCTGAGGGTGTGGAAGAGGTGCTGCAGGATGCGCAGGGCGGTGGCGGCGGCTTGGTGGGGCTGCAGGTTGTGGTGGATCAGGCTGGCGGGGAAGAAGGGCGGCTCTGGCAGGTGGCAGGGCTGCGTGTGGCCGACAGCCATGTCCTGGAGGAGGCGGAGAGCGTCGCCGGGGAAGGTGTCCTCGTGTGTCCAGAGGTGTTGGCAGGCCAGGGTGCCGGCCAGAGCGGTGAGGAGGAGCAGGAGGGCCGGGGCGGCGTGCGGCAGGCGTGGCTGTGTGGCTGTGGGCGCAAGCATGGTGAGTCTCTGTGGGTGCTGTTGGGTGCTGCTGGGCAGGAGGAGCCTGGTGAGGCTGGCTGGTGCTGCTGGTGGCTGTGCTTGGGGTGGCTCCGGGTGCGCGGCTTTGTATGCGAGGCCGCTTTCCCTTCATCGCTTTCCGATTGTCCGCAGTTTCTGCCTGTACTTTCCAGTCTGTACTGGTGGCTGTGTAGGTTTTGGGGAAGTGTTTGGTCGGGGTGTCCGTGGTCGGGGATTGTGGTGGCAGCGGCGTGCCGGCCTTGCGAAAGCTGTGTCTCGGAGGCGTCGTTGTCAGGTGTGGCGGAGTGGGCTCTTGGCTGTTGCCCTTCACCTGCCGGGCCAGCTGCGCGGTCCGTGCTGTGCTGCTGAGTCTCTCTTTGTGGCCAAGCATGCTTTCCACCCGCAAAGCCCTGCTGGTGGCTGTGGTGACTTTTCCTTTCACTTGGTGGCTTGCCTTTATTTTCATCTTAGCCGCTGTTTTCCTTTTGTGGTTGCAAGGCATGTGCGGTGATGTCAGTGGGCGGGGGCTGGCGTTTCCCCTGCTGGGGTCAATGCCCAGAGGCAGTGGCAGTGTTCAAGGGGCTGTGTGTGCACGTGGGCCTTGGAGGCCTGAGTGTGTCCTTGCACAGAGGCAGGGGCTCCAGCTGCTGTGTTTGGGAGGAGCCATCAACGAGGCAGGTGAGGAAGGCGGCGCAAGGGAGGGGCTTTGCTCTTCCTGTCGTGCTTGCTCCGCTGGCTGTGGCCCTGGAGCAAGGGTCCGGTTTGGAGATGCGTGGCCCAGTGGATGAGGCAGCCGCAGGGCCAAAGAGGACTGTCCCCCGTGAAAGCAATGGGGTTGTGTTTTGGGATTGCCAGAGCCCTCGCCTGCAAGAGCGTGTCCTGTTCAGGGCTCGTTGGTCCGTGCGAGGTGTGGCGTCCTTGGAGGGGATGGCTCTGAAGAGGCACGGGGGTCTAGAGGACATCACGTGGGAGCAAGAGGGCAGGGGCTGGGCTTCTGTGGCTGGAGTAGCGAAGGTTTGCCAGCAGTTTCAGATGCCTTTCCAAAAGCGCAGAAAAGCTGGGGATCGCTGAGGAGGAATGTGGGCTGTGCAGAGATGTGCAAGGGGACGATTGCCATGGCCTCGTGGAGAAATGGTTGGATGGTTGCTAGGAGCACAGCATGGGCTTTGAAGGTTGGAGACTTTTGGGGCAAAGAGGCTGTGGAGGGGAGCGGATGTTTGTAGCCTTGTGCGTCAGCGATCTCCAGGCATGCCGCTGAAGTCGCGCGTGGCAGGTGCTGGGAGCCCCGCCTGAAGAATGGAGATCCCCAGGCCACTGTAGGGCCGGGTCAACTTTGAGACCATCTTAGCAACCTGAACTTAGTGTCCGAGTGCATGGCACGTGAAGAGGTTAATGCCTGAGTCGTGAGGGAACTTTCAGATGGAGTTGCTAGGCCACAGTGCATCGTTTTTGAAAGCTGGTGTCTGTCAGTCCAAATGCCCAAGAAGGGGTAGAAGGGAAGTATAAGCCCCGTTTTTAGAAAGGGAAAAGGAGAAGAGTGTGGGAAGTACGGAGCATTCAGGCTGAGCTGTGTGTGAGGCAAGAAGATGAGGCTGCTTCTCCGGGAGACTATGTTAAGGCCAATGGAAAAGCAAGAGGTGATTGGGAACAGGGAGCATGGCATTCCAAAGTGCAAAATCACCATTCCTGGCAGTTTTGGTGCTGTTCTATGCTTAGGGCTCCACAGCAGTGGTGGAGAGGGGCAAGGAAAGGGACCTGGTGTGCCTGGCTTTGTGCAAAGTGCTTGACGGTGTCCCGCATGACGTCGTTGTCTGTGAGTCAGAGGGCCATGGATTGGATGGATGGATGGATGGCGCAAGGTATGGATAAAGCAGATGAGGTGCAGCGGTGCTCTTGAGCAGCCTTTGGGTGTTTTTCTTTTTGTGCTTCCATGGTGTTGGCCAAAGGCTGGCAGTGCTTTTGCACAGGGGCTGCTGCTTGGGCAGGCGGCGTTGAGAAGAGGGGTCGGGGGCTGTTTGCAGCAGGGCTTGGAGTAGGCGTTGGGCGGAGATGGCTTTCCCCTGGCACAAAGAGTGCTTGCAGTGCTCGAGAGAGGAGAGGCAGTGGCAAGTGTTTTGTCATAAGTCTTTATTTGGACTGGCATAAATAAGTGAAGAGGTAGAAAAAATAAATACGTGAATAAATAGAGAAATGAAATAAATAAGTCAATAAATAAGTCAATAAATAAGTGGAGAAGGTCTTTTGTCCATATCAGTATGAGCAGCGGAATCGCTGGAGACGCAGCGGTTGAAGGCTGCGGGTGCCGTGCGGTTGTTGCGGGCCTGTGTGCGGTCCCAGGTGAGAGGAGGCGTGGGGTTGGAGGTGGGTTTGGGGCGTCGGTGTGGCTGGGCGGGTGGGCGTTGGCGCTAGCGGCGCATGGCGCGTGTGAGGTTGTGGAGGTGCAGTAGAGAGGCACGAGCTTCGAGGCGGACGTGGTCCCAGGCGCAGGCGCTGTGGTTGTGGGCGTGCAGGAAGAGGTGGATGTCCCTGAAGTACTTGTTGATGGCGAGCAGCGGGTTGCGTGGTCCTTTGAAGGGCGTGGCGTTGTCGGGGAGGCATTGCTCCAGGTGGTGGATGTGGTGCTGCAGCTTGTTGAGGAGGTGGTTGCGAGCCTGGCCGGGCCAGTGCTGGCGGGTGCTGTTGGAGCTGAGGGTGTGGAAGAGGTGCTGCAGGATGCGCAGGGCGGTGGCGGCGGCTTGGTGGGGCTGCAGGTTGTGGTGGAGCAGGCTGGCGGGGAAGAAGGGCGGCTCTGGCAGGTGGCAGGGCTGCGTGTGGCCGACAGCCATGTCCTGGAGGAGGCGGAGAGCGTCGCCGGGGAAGGTGTCCTCGTGTGTCCAGAGGTGTTGGCAGGCCAGGGTGCCGGCCAGAGCGGTGAGGAGGAGCAGGAGGGCCGGGGCGGCGTGCGGCAGGCGTGGCTGTGTGGCTGTGGGCGCAAGCATGGTGAGTCTCTGTGGGTGCTGTTGGGTGCTGCTGGGCAGGAGGAGCTTGGTGAGGCTGGCTGGTGCTGCTGGTGGCTGTGCTTGGGGTGGCTCCGGGTGCGCGGCTTTGTATGCGAGGCCGCTTTCCCTTCATCGCTTTCCGATTGTCCGCAGTTTCTGCCTGTACTTTCCAGTCTGTACTGGTGGCTGTGTAGGTTTTGGGGAAGTGTTTGGTCGGGGTGTCCGTGGTCGGGGATTGTGGTGGCAGCGGCGTGCCGGCCTTGCGAAAGCTGTGTCTCGGAGGCGTCGTTGTCAGGTGTGGCGGAGTGGGCTCTTGGCTGTTGCCCTTCACCTGCCGGGCCAGCTGCGCAGTCCGTGCTGTGCTGCTGAGTCTCTCTTTGTGGCCAAGCATGCTTTCCACCCGCAAAGCCCTGCTGGTGGCTGTGGTGACTTTTCCTTTCACTTGGTGGCTTGCCTTTATTTTCATCTTAGCCGCTGTTTTCCTTTTGTGGTTGCAAGGCATGTGCGGTGATGTCAGTGGGCGGGGGCTGGCGTTTCCCCTGCTGGGGTCAATGCCCAGAGGCAGTGGCAGTGTTCAAGGGGCTGTGTGTGCACGTGGGCCTTGGAGGCCTGAGTGTGTCCTTGCACAGAGGCAGGGGCTCCAGCTGCTGTGTTTGGGAGGAGCCATCAACGAGGCAGGTGAGGAAGGCGGCGCAAGGGAGGGGCTTTGCTCTTCCTGTCGTGCTTGCTCCGCTGGCTGTGGCCCTGGAGCAAGGGTCCGGTTTGGAGATGCGTGGCCCAGTGGATGAGGCAGCCGCAGGGCCAAAGAGGACTGTCCCCCGTGAAAGCAATGGGGTTGTGTTTTGGGATTGCCAGAGCCCTCGCCTGCAAGAGCGTGTCCTGTTCAGGGCTCGTTGGTCCGTGCGAGGTGTGGCGTCCTTGGAGGGGATGGCTCTGAAGAGGCACGGGGGTCTAGAGGACATCACGTGGGAGCAAGAGGGCAGGGGCTGGGCTTCTGTGGCTGGAGTAGCGAAGGTTTGCCAGCAGTTTCAGATGCCTTTCCAAAAGCGCAGAAAAGCTGGGGATCGCTGAGGAGGAATGTGGGCTGTGCAGAGATGTGCAAGGGGACGATTGCCATGGCCTCGTGGAGAAATGGTTGGATGGTTGCTAGGAGCACAGCATGGGCTTTGAAGGTTGGAGACTTTTGGGGCAAAGAGGCTGTGGAGGGGAGCGGATGTTTGTAGCCTTGTGCGTCAGCGATCTCCAGGCATGCCGCTGAAGTCGCGCGTGGCAAGTGCTGGGAGCCCCGCCTGAAGAATGGAGATCCCCAGGCCACTGTAGGGCCGGGTCAACTTTGAGACCATGTTAGCAACTTGAACTTAGTGTCCGAGTGCATGGCACGTGAAGAGGTTAATGCCTGAGTCGTGAGGGAACTTTCAGATGGAGTTGCTAGGCCGCAGTGCATCGTTTTTGAAAGCTGGTGTCTGTCAGTCCAAATGCCCAAGAAGGGGTAGAAGGGAAGTATAAGCCCCGTTTTTAGAAAGGGAAAAGGAGAAGAGTGTGGGAAGTACGGAGCATTCAGGCTGAGCTGTGTGTGAGGCAAGAAGATGAGGCTGCTTCTCCGGGAGACTATGTTAAGGCCAATGGAAAAGCAAGAGGTGATTGGGAACAGGGAGCATGGCATTCCAAAGTGCAAAATCACCATTCCTGGCAGTTTTGGTGCTGTTCTATGCTTAGGGCTCCACAGCAGTGGTGGAGAGGGGCAAGGAAAGGGACCTGGTGTGCCTGGCTTTGTGCAAAGTGCTTGACGGTGTCCCGCATGACGTCGTTGTCTGTGAGTCAGAGGGCCATGGATTGGATGGATGGATGGATGGCGCAAGGTATGGATAAAGCAGATGAGGTGCAGCGGTGCTCTTGAGCAGCCTTTGGGTGTTTTTCTTTTTGTGCTTCCATGGTGTTGGCCAAAGGCTGGCAGTGCTTTTGCACAGGGGCTGCTGCTTGGGCAGGCGGCGTTGAGAAGAGGGGTCGGGGGCTGTTTGCAGCAGGGCTTGGAGTAGGCGTTGGGCGGAGATGGCTTTCCCCTGGCACAAAGAGTGCTTGCAGTGCTCGAGAGAGGAGAGGCAGTGGCAAGTGTTTTGTCATAAGTCTTTATTTGGACTGGCATAAATAAGTGAAGAGGTAGAAAAAATAAATACGTGAATAAATAGAGAAATGAAATAAATAAGTCAATAAATAAGTCAATAAATAAGTGGAGAAGGTCTTTTGTCCATATCAGTATGAGCAGCGGAATCGCTGGAGACGCAGCGGTTGAAGGCTGCGGGTGCCGTGCGGTTGTTGCGGGCCTGTGTGCGGTCCCAGGTGAGAGGAGGCGTGGGGTTGGAGGTGGGTTTGGGGCGTCGGTGTGGCTGGGCGGGTGGGCGTTGGCGCTAGCGGCGCATGGCGCGTGTGAGGTTGTGGAGGTGCAGTAGAGAGGCACGAGCTTCGAGGCGGACGTGGTCCCAGGCGCAGGCGCTGTGGTTGTGGGCGTGCAGGAAGAGGTGGATGTCCCTGAAGTACTTGTTGATGGCGAGCAGCGGGTTGCGTGGTCCTTTGAAGGGCGTGGCGTTGTCGGGGAGGCATTGCTCCAGGTGGTGGATGTGGTGCTGCAGCTTGTTGAGGAGGTGGTTGCGAGCCTGGCCGGGCCAGTGCTGGCGGGTGCTGTTGGAGCTGAGGGTGTGGAAGAGGTGCTGCAGGATGCGCAGGGCGGTGGCGGCGGCTTGGTGGGGCTGCAGGTTGTGGTGGAGCAGGCTGGCGGGGAAGAAGGGCGGCTCTGGCAGGTGGCAGGGCTGCGTGTGGCCGACAGCCATGTCCTGGAGGAGGCGGAGAGCGTCGCCGGGGAAGGTGTCCTCGTGTGTCCAGAGGTGTTGGCAGGCCAGGGTGCCGGCCAGAGCGGTGAGGAGGAGCAGGAGGGCCGGGGCGGCGTGCGGCAGGCGTGGCTGTGTGGCTGTGGGCGCAAGCATGGTGAGTCTCTGTGGGTGCTGTTGGGTGCTGCTGGGCAGGAGGAGCTTGGTGAGGCTGGCTGGTGCTGCTGGTGGCTGTGCTTGGGGTGGCTCTGGGTGCGCGGCTTTGTATGCGAGGCCGCTTTCCCTTCATCGCTTTCCGATTGTCCGCAGTTTCTGCCTGTACTTTCCAGTCTGTACTGGTGGCTGTGTAGGTTTTGGGGAAGTGTTTGGTCGGGGTGTCCGTGGTCGGGGATTGTGGTGGCAGCGGCGTGCCGGCCTTGCGAAAGCTGTGTCTCGGAGGCGTCGTTGTCAGGTGTGGCGGAGTGGGCTCTTGGCTGTTGCCCTTCACCTGCCGGGCCAGCTGCGCGGTCCGTGCTGTGCTGCTGAGTCTCTCTTTGTGGCCAAGCATGCTTTCCACCCGCAAAGCCCTGCTGGTGGCTGTGGTGACTTTTCCTTTCACTTGGTGGCTTGCCTTTATTTTCATCTTAGCCGCTGTTTTCCTTTTGTGGTTGCAAGGCATGTGCGGTGATGTCAGTGGGCGGGGGCTGGCGTTTCCCCCTCAATGCCCAGAGGCAGTGGCAGTGTTCAAGGGGCTGTGTGTGCACGTGGGCCTTGGAGGCCTGAGTGTGTCCTTGCACAGAGGCAGGGGCTCCAGCTGCTGTGTTTGGGAGGAGCCATCAACGAGGCAGGTGAGGAAGGCGGCGCAAGGGAGGGGCTTTGCTCTTCCTGTCGTGCTTGCTCCGCTGGCTGTGGCCCTGGAGCAAGGGTCCGGTTTGGAGATGCGTGGCCCAGTGGATGAGGCAGCCGCAGGGCCAAAGAGGACTGTCCCCCGTGAAAGCAATGGGGTTGTGTTTTGGGATTGCCAGAGCCCTCGCCTGCAAGAGCGTGTCCTGTTCAGGGCTCGTTGGTCCGTGTGAGGTGTGGCGTCCTTGGAGGGGATGGCTCTGAAGAGGCACGGGGGTCTAGAGGACATCACGTGGGAGCAAGAGGGCAGGGGCTGGGCTTCTGTGGCTGGAGTAGCGAAGGTTTGCCAGCAGTTTCAGATGCCTTTCCAAAAGCGCAGAAAAGCTGGGGATCGCTGAGGAGGAATGTGGGCTGTGCAGAGATGTGCAAGGGGACGATTGCCATGGCCTCGTGGAGAAATGGTTGGATGGTTGCTAGGAGCACAGCATGGGCTTTGAAGGTTGGAGACTTTTGGGGCAAAGAGGCTGTGGAGGGGAGCGGATGTTTGTAGCCTTGTGCGTCAGCGATCTCCAGGCATGCCGCTGAAGTCGCGCGTGGCAGGTGCTGGGAGCCCCGCCTGAAGAATGGAGATCCCCAGGCCACTGTAGGGCCGGGTCAACTTTGAGACCATCTTAGCAACCTGAACTTAGTGTCCGAGTGCATGGCACGTGAAGAGGTTAATGCCTGAGTCGTGAGGGAACTTTCAGATGGAGTTGCTAGGCCACAGTGCATCGTTTTTGAAAGCTGGTGTCTGTCAGTCCAAATGCCCAAGAAGGGGTAGAAGGGAAGTATAAGCCCCGTTTTTAGAAAGGGAAAAGGAGAAGAGTGTGGGAAGTACGGAGCATTCAGGCTGAGCTGTGTGTGAGGCAAGAAGATGAGGCTGCTTCTCCGGGAGACTATGTTAAGGCCAATGGAAAAGCAAGAGGTGATTGGGAACAGGGAGCATGGCATTCCAAAGTGCAAAATCACCATTCCTGGCAGTTTTGGTGCTGTTCTATGCTTAGGGCTCCACAGCAGTGGTGGAGAGGGGCAAGGAAAGGGACCTGGTGTGCCTGGCTTTGTGCAAAGTGCTTGACGGTGTCCCGCATGACGTCGTTGTCTGTGAGTCAGAGGGCCATGGATTGGATGGATGGATGGATGGATGGAGCAAGGTGTGGATAAAGCAGATGAGGTGCAGCGGTGCTCTTGAGCAGCCTTTGGGTGTTTTTCTTTTTGTGCTTCCATGGTGTTGGCCAAAGGCTGGCAGTGCTTTTGCACAGGGGCTGCTGCTTGGGCAGGCGGCGTTGAGAAGAGGGGTCGGGGGCTGTTTGCAGCAGGGCTTGGAGTAGGCGTTGGGCGGAGATGGCTTTCCCCTGGCACAAAGAGTGCTTGCAGTGCTCGAGAGAGGAGAGGCAGTGGCAAGTGTTTTGTCATAAGTCTTTATTTGGACTGGCATAAATAAGTGAAGAGGTAGAAAAAATAAATACGTGAATAAATAGAGAAATGAAATAAATAAGTCAATAAATAAGTCAATAAATAAGTGGAGAAGGTCTTTTGTCCATATCAGTATGAGCAGCGGAATCGCTGGAGACGCAGCGGTTGAAGGCTGCGGGTGCCGTGCGGTTGTTGCGGGCCTGTGTGCGGTCCCAGGTGAGAGGAGGCGTGGGGTTGGAGGTGGGTTTGGGGCGTCGGTGTGGCTGGGCGGGTGGGCGTTGGCGCTAGCGGCGCATGGCGCGTGTGAGGTTGTGGAGGTGCAGTAGAGAGGCACGAGCTTCGAGGCGGACGTGGTCCCAGGCGCAGGCGCTGTGGTTGTGGGCGTGCAGGAAGAGGTGGATGTCCCTGAAGTACTTGTTGATGGCGAGCAGCGGGTTGCGTGGTCCTTTGAAGGGCGTGGCGTTGTCGGGGAGGCATTGCTCCAGGTGGTGGATGTGGTGCTGCAGCTTGTTGAGGAGGTGGTTGCGAGTCTGGCCGGGCCAGTGCTGGCGGGTGCTGTTGGAGCTGAGGGTGTGGAAGAGGTGCTGCAGGATGCGCAGGGCGGTGGCGGCGGCTTGGTGGGGCTGCAGGTTGTGGTGGAGCAGGCTGGCGGGGAAGAAGGGCGGCTCTGGCAGGTGGCAGGGCTGCGTGTGGCCGACAGCCATGTCCTGGAGGAGGCGGAGAGCGTCGCCGGGGAAGGTGTCCTCGTGTGTCCAGAGGTGTTGGCAGGCCAGGGTGCCGGCCAGAGCGGTGAGGAGGAGCAGGAGGGCCGGGGCGGCGTGCGGCAGGCGTGGCTGTGTGGCTGTGGGCGCAAGCATGGTGAGTCTCTGTGGGTGCTGTTGGGTGCTGCTGGGCAGGAGGAGCTTGGTGAGGCTGGCTGGTGCTGCTGGTGGCTGTGCTTGGGGTGGCTCCGGGTGCGCGGCTTTGTATGCGAGGCCGCTTTCCCTTCATCGCTTTCCGATTGTCCGCAGTTTCTGCCTGTACTTTCCAGTCTGTACTGGTGGCTGTGTAGGTTTTGGGGAAGTGTTTGGTCGGGGTGTCCGTGGTCGGGGATTGTGGTGGCAGCGGCGTGCCGGCCTTGCGAAAGCTGTGTCTCGGAGGCGTCGTTGTCAGGTGTGGCGGAGTGGGCTCTTGGCTGTTGCCCTTCACCTGCCGGGCCAGCTGCGCAGTCCGTGCTGTGCTGCTGAGTCTCTCTTTGTGGCCAAGCATGCTTTCCACCCGCAAAGCCCTGCTGGTGGCTGTGGTGACTTTTCCTTTCACTTGGTGGCTTGCCTTTATTTTCATCTTAGCCGCTGTTTTCCTTTTGTGGTTGCAAGGCATGTGCGGTGATGTCAGTGGGCGGGGGCTGGCGTTTCCCCTGCTGGGGTCAATGCCCAGAGGCAGTGGCAGTGTTCAAGGGGCTGTGTGTGCACGTGGGCCTTGGAGGCCTGAGTGTGTCCTTGCACAGAGGCAGGGGCTCCAGCTGCTGTGTTTGGGAGGAGCCATCAACGAGGCAGGTGAGGAAGGCGGCGCAAGGGAGGGGCTTTGCTCTTCCTGTCGTGCTTGCTCCGCTGGCTGTGGCCCTGGAGCAAGGGTCCGGTTTGGAGATGCGTGGCCCAGTGGATGAGGCAGCCGCAGGGCCAAAGAGGACTGTCCCCCGTGAAAGCAATGGGGTTGTGTTTTGGGATTGCCAGAGCCCTCGCCTGCAAGAGCGTGTCCTGTTCAGGGCTCGTTGGTCCGTGCGAGGTGTGGCGTCCTTGGAGGGGATGGCTCTGAAGAGGCACGGGGGTCTAGAGGACATCACGTGGGAGCAAGAGGGCAGGGGCTGGGCTTCTGTGGCTGGAGTAGCGAAGGTTTGCCAGCAGTTTCAGATGCCTTTCCAAAAGCGCAGAAAAGCTGGGGATCGCTGAGGAGGAATGTGGGCTGTGCAGAGATGTGCAAGGGGACGATTGCCATGGCCTCGTGGAGAAATGGTTGGATGGTTGCTAGGAGCACAGCATGGGCTTTGAAGGTTGGAGACTTTTGGGGCAAAGAGGCTGTGGAGGGGAGCGGATGTTTGTAGCCTTGTGCGTCAGCGATCTCCAGGCATGCCGCTGAAGTCGCGCGTGGCAAGTGCTGGGAGCCCCGCCTGAAGAATGGAGATCCCCAGGCCACTGTAGGGCCGGGTCAACTTTGAGACCATGTTAGCAACTTGAACTTAGTGTCCGAGTGCATGGCACGTGAAGAGGTTAATGCCTGAGTCGTGAGGGAACTTTCAGATGGAGTTGCTAGGCCGCAGTGCATCGTTTTTGAAAGCTGGTGTCTGTCAGTCCAAATGCCCAAGAAGGGGTAGAAGGGAAGTATAAGCCCCGTTTTTAGAAAGGGAAAAGGAGAAGAGTGTGGGAAGTACGGAGCATTCAGGCTGAGCTGTGTGTGAGGCAAGAAGATGAGGCTGCTTCTCCGGGAGACTATGTTAAGGCCAATGGAAAAGCAAGAGGTGATTGGGAACAGGGAGCATGGCATTCCAAAGTGCAAAATCACCATTCCTGGCAGTTTTGGTGCTGTTCTATGCTTAGGGCTCCACAGCAGTGGTGGAGAGGGGCAAGGAAAGGGACCTGGTGTGCCTGGCTTTGTGCAAAGTGCTTGACGGTGTCCCGCATGACGTCGTTGTCTGTGAGTCAGAGGGCCATGGATTGGATGGATGGATGGATGGCGCAAGGTATGGATAAAGCAGATGAGGTGCAGCGGTGCTCTTGAGCAGCCTTTGGGTGTTTTTCTTTTTGTGCTTCCATGGTGTTGGCCAAAGGCTGGCAGTGCTTTTGCACAGGGGCTGCTGCTTGGGCAGGCGGCGTTGAGAAGAGGGGTCGGGGGCTGTTTGCAGCAGGGCTTGGAGTAGGCGTTGGGCGGAGATGGCTTTCCCCTGGCACAAAGAGTGCTTGCAGTGCTCGAGAGAGGAGAGGCAGTGGCAAGTGTTTTGTCATAAGTCTTTATTTGGACTGGCATAAATAAGTGAAGAGGTAGAAAAAATAAATACGTGAATAAATAGAGAAATGAAATAAATAAGTCAATAAATAAGTCAATAAATAAGTGGAGAAGGTCTTTTGTCCATATCAGTATGAGCAGCGGAATCGCTGGAGACGCAGCGGTTGAAGGCTGCGGGTGCCGTGCGGTTGTTGCGGGCCTGTGTGCGGTCCCAGGTGAGAGGAGGCGTGGGGTTGGAGGTGGGTTTGGGGCGTCGGTGTGGCTGGGCGGGTGGGCGTTGGCGCTAGCGGCGCATGGCGCGTGTGAGGTTGTGGAGGTGCAGTAGAGAGGCACGAGCTTCGAGGCGGACGTGGTCCCAGGCGCAGGCGCTGTGGTTGTGGGCGTGCAGGAAGAGGTGGATGTCCCTGAAGTACTTGTTGATGGCGAGCAGCGGGTTGCGTGGTCCTTTGAAGGGCGTGGCGTTGTCGGGGAGGCATTGCTCCAGGTGGTGGATGTGGTGCTGCAGCTTGTTGAGGAGGTGGTTGCGAGCCTGGCCGGGCCAGTGCTGGCGGGTGCTGTTGGAGCTGAGGGTGTGGAAGAGGTGCTGCAGGATGCGCAGGGCGGTGGCGGCGGCTTGGTGGGGCTGCAGGTTGTGGTGGAGCAGGCTGGCGGGGAAGAAGGGCGGCTCTGGCAGGTGGCAGGGCTGCGTGTGGCCGACAGCCATGTCCTGGAGGAGGCGGAGAGCGTCGCCGGGGAAGGTGTCCTCGTGTGTCCAGAGGTGTTGGCAGGCCAGGGTGCCGGCCAGAGCGGTGAGGAGGAGCAGGAGGGCCGGGGCGGCGTGCGGCAGGCGTGGCTGTGTGGCTGTGGGCGCAAGCATGGTGAGTCTCTGTGGGTGCTGTTGGGTGCTGCTGGGCAGGAGGAGCTTGGTGAGGCTGGCTGGTGCTGCTGGTGGCTGTGCTTGGGGTGGCTCTGGGTGCGCGGCTTTGTATGCGAGGCCGCTTTCCCTTCATCGCTTTCCGATTGTCCGCAGTTTCTGCCTGTACTTTCCAGTCTGTACTGGTGGCTGTGTAGGTTTTGGGGAAGTGTTTGGTCGGGGTGTCCGTGGTCGGGGATTGTGGTGGCAGCGGCGTGCCGGCCTTGCGAAAGCTGTGTCTCGGAGGCGTCGTTGTCAGGTGTGGCGGAGTGGGCTCTTGGCTGTTGCCCTTCACCTGCCGGGCCAGCTGCGCGGTCCGTGCTGTGCTGCTGAGTCTCTCTTTGTGGCCAAGCATGCTTTCCACCCGCAAAGCCCTGCTGGTGGCTGTGGTGACTTTTCCTTTCACTTGGTGGCTTGCCTTTATTTTCATCTTAGCCGCTGTTTTCCTTTTGTGGTTGCAAGGCATGTGCGGTGATGTCAGTGGGCGGGGGCTGGCGTTTCCCCCTCAATGCCCAGAGGCAGTGGCAGTGTTCAAGGGGCTGTGTGTGCACGTGGGCCTTGGAGGCCTGAGTGTGTCCTTGCACAGAGGCAGGGGCTCCAGCTGCTGTGTTTGGGAGGAGCCATCAACGAGGCAGGTGAGGAAGGCGGCGCAAGGGAGGGGCTTTGCTCTTCCTGTCGTGCTTGCTCCGCTGGCTGTGGCCCTGGAGCAAGGGTCCGGTTTGGAGATGCGTGGCCCAGTGGATGAGGCAGCCGCAGGGCCAAAGAGGACTGTCCCCCGTGAAAGCAATGGGGTTGTGTTTTGGGATTGCCAGAGCCCTCGCCTGCAAGAGCGTGTCCTGTTCAGGGCTCGTTGGTCCGTGTGAGGTGTGGCGTCCTTGGAGGGGATGGCTCTGAAGAGGCACGGGGGTCTAGAGGACATCACGTGGGAGCAAGAGGGCAGGGGCTGGGCTTCTGTGGCTGGAGTAGCGAAGGTTTGCCAGCAGTTTCAGATGCCTTTCCAAAAGCGCAGAAAAGCTGGGGATCGCTGAGGAGGAATGTGGGCTGTGCAGAGATGTGCAAGGGGACGATTGCCATGGCCTCGTGGAGAAATGGTTGGATGGTTGCTAGGAGCACAGCATGGGCTTTGAAGGTTGGAGACTTTTGGGGCAAAGAGGCTGTGGAGGGGAGCGGATGTTTGTAGCCTTGTGCGTCAGCGATCTCCAGGCATGCCGCTGAAGTCGCGCGTGGCAGGTGCTGGGAGCCCCGCCTGAAGAATGGAGATCCCCAGGCCACTGTAGGGCCGGGTCAACTTTGAGACCATCTTAGCAACCTGAACTTAGTGTCCGAGTGCATGGCACGTGAAGAGGTTAATGCCTGAGTCGTGAGGGAACTTTCAGATGGAGTTGCTAGGCCACAGTGCATCGTTTTTGAAAGCTGGTGTCTGTCAGTCCAAATGCCCAAGAAGGGGTAGAAGGGAAGTATAAGCCCCGTTTTTAGAAAGGGAAAAGGAGAAGAGTGTGGGAAGTACGGAGCATTCAGGCTGAGCTGTGTGTGAGGCAAGAAGATGAGGCTGCTTCTCCGGGAGACTATGTTAAGGCCAATGGAAAAGCAAGAGGTGATTGGGAACAGGGAGCATGGCATTCCAAAGTGCAAAATCACCATTCCTGGCAGTTTTGGTGCTGTTCTATGCTTAGGGCTCCACAGCAGTGGTGGAGAGGGGCAAGGAAAGGGACCTGGTGTGCCTGGCTTTGTGCAAAGTGCTTGACGGTGTCCCGCATGACGTCGTTGTCTGTGAGTCAGAGGGCCATGGATTGGATGGATGGATGGATGGATGGAGCAAGGTGTGGATAAAGCAGATGAGGTGCAGCGGTGCTCTTGAGCAGCCTTTGGGTGTTTTTCTTTTTGTGCTTCCATGGTGTTGGCCAAAGGCTGGCAGTGCTTTTGCACAGGGGCTGCTGCTTGGGCAGGCGGCGTTGAGAAGAGGGGTCGGGGGCTGTTTGCAGCAGGGCTTGGAGTAGGCGTTGGGCGGAGATGGCTTTCCCCTGGCACAAAGAGTGCTTGCAGTGCTCGAGAGAGGAGAGGCAGTGGCAAGTGTTTTGTCATAAGTCTTTATTTGGACTGGCATAAATAAGTGAAGAGGTAGAAAAAATAAATACGTGAATAAATAGAGAAATGAAATAAATAAGTCAATAAATAAGTCAATAAATAAGTGGAGAAGGTCTTTTGTCCATATCAGTATGAGCAGCGGAATCGCTGGAGACGCAGCGGTTGAAGGCTGCGGGTGCCGTGCGGTTGTTGCGGGCCTGTGTGCGGTCCCAGGTGAGAGGAGGCGTGGGGTTGGAGGTGGGTTTGGGGCGTCGGTGTGGCTGGGCGGGTGGGCGTTGGCGCTAGCGGCGCATGGCGCGTGTGAGGTTGTGGAGGTGCAGTAGAGAGGCACGAGCTTCGAGGCGGACGTGGTCCCAGGCGCAGGCGCTGTGGTTGTGGGCGTGCAGGAAGAGGTGGATGTCCCTGAAGTACTTGTTGATGGCGAGCAGCGGGTTGCGTGGTCCTTTGAAGGGCGTGGCGTTGTCGGGGAGGCATTGCTCCAGGTGGTGGATGTGGTGCTGCAGCTTGTTGAGGAGGTGGTTGCGAGTCTGGCCGGGCCAGTGCTGGCGGGTGCTGTTGGAGCTGAGGGTGTGGAAGAGGTGCTGCAGGATGCGCAGGGCGGTGGCGGCGGCTTGGTGGGGCTGCAGGTTGTGGTGGAGCAGGCTGGCGGGGAAGAAGGGCGGCTCTGGCAGGTGGCAGGGCTGCGTGTGGCCGACAGCCATGTCCTGGAGGAGGCGGAGAGCGTCGCCGGGGAAGGTGTCCTCGTGTGTCCAGAGGTGTTGGCAGGCCAGGGTGCCGGCCAGAGCGGTGAGGAGGAGCAGGAGGGCCGGGGCGGCGTGCGGCAGGCGTGGCTGTGTGGCTGTGGGCGCAAGCATGGTGAGTCTCTGTGGGTGCTGTTGGGTGCTGCTGGGCAGGAGGAGCTTGGTGAGGCTGGCTGGTGCTGCTGGTGGCTGTGCTTGGGGTGGCTCCGGGTGCGCGGCTTTGTATGCGAGGCCGCTTTCCCTTCATCGCTTTCCGATTGTCCGCAGTTTCTGCCTGTACTTTCCAGTCTGTACTGGTGGCTGTGTAGGTTTTGGGGAAGTGTTTGGTCGGGGTGTCCGTGGTCGGGGATTGTGGTGGCAGCGGCGTGCCGGCCTTGCGAAAGCTGTGTCTCGGAGGCGTCGTTGTCAGGTGTGGCGGAGTGGGCTCTTGGCTGTTGCCCTTCACCTGCCGGGCCAGCTGCGCGGTCCGTGCTGTGCTGCTGAGTCTCTCTTTGTGGCCAAGCATGCTTTCCACCCGCAAAGCCCTGCTGGTGGCTGTGGTGACTTTTCCTTTCACTTGGTGGCTTGCCTTTATTTTCATCTTAGCCGCTGTTTTCCTTTTGTGGTTGCAAGGCATGTGCGGTGATGTCAGTGGGCGGGGGCTGGCGTTTCCCCTGCTGGGGTCAATGCCCAGAGGCAGTGGCAGTGTTCAAGGGGCTGTGTGTGCACGTGGGCCTTGGAGGCCTGAGTGTGTCCTTGCACAGAGGCAGGGGCTCCAGCTGCTGTGTTTGGGAGGAGCCATCAACGAGGCAGGTGAGGAAGGCGGCGCAAGGGAGGGGCTTTGCTCTTCCTGTCGTGCTTGCTCCGCTGGCTGTGGCCCTGGAGCAAGGGTCCGGTTTGGAGATGCGTGGCCCAGTGGATGAGGCAGCCGCAGGGCCAAAGAGGACTGTCCCCCGTGAAAGCAATGGGGTTGTGTTTTGGGATTGCCAGAGCCCTCGCCTGCAAGAGCGTGTCCTGTTCAGGGCTCGTTGGTCCGTGCGAGGTGTGGCGTCCTTGGAGGGGATGGCTCTGAAGAGGCACGGGGGTCTAGAGGACATCACGTGGGAGCAAGAGGGCAGGGGCTGGGCTTCTGTGGCTGGAGTAGCGAAGGTTTGCCAGCAGTTTCAGATGCCTTTCCAAAAGCGCAGAAAAGCTGGGGATCGCTGAGGAGGAATGTGGGCTGTGCAGAGATGTGCAAGGGGACGATTGCCATGGCCTCGTGGAGAAATGGTTGGATGGTTGCTAGGAGCACAGCATGGGCTTTGAAGGTTGGAGACTTTTGGGGCAAAGAGGCTGTGGAGGGGAGCGGATGTTTGTAGCCTTGTGCGTCAGCGATCTCCAGGCATGCCGCTGAAGTCGCGCGTGGCAAGTGCTGGGAGCCCCGCCTGAAGAATGGAGATCCCCAGGCCACTGTAGGGCCGGGTCAACTTTGAGACCATGTTAGCAACTTGAACTTAGTGTCCGAGTGCATGGCACGTGAAGAGGTTAATGCCTGAGTCGTGAGGGAACTTTCAGATGGAGTTGCTAGGCCGCAGTGCATCGTTTTTGAAAGCTGGTGTCTGTCAGTCCAAATGCCCAAGAAGGGGTAGAAGGGAAGTATAAGCCCCGTTTTTAGAAAGGGAAAAGGAGAAGAGTGTGGGAAGTACGGAGCATTCAGGCTGAGCTGTGTGTGAGGCAAGAAGATGAGGCTGCTTCTCCGGGAGACTATGTTAAGGCCAATGGAAAAGCAAGAGGTGATTGGGAACAGGGAGCATGGCATTCCAAAGTGCAAAATCACCATTCCTGGCAGTTTTGGTGCTGTTCTATGCTTAGGGCTCCACAGCAGTGGTGGAGAGGGGCAAGGAAAGGGACCTGGTGTGCCTGGCTTTGTGCAAAGTGCTTGACGGTGTCCCGCATGACGTCGTTGTCTGTGAGTCAGAGGGCCATGGATTGGATGGATGGATGGATGGCGCAAGGTATGGATAAAGCAGATGAGGTGCAGCGGTGCTCTTGAGCAGCCTTTGGGTGTTTTTCTTTTTGTGCTTCCATGGTGTTGGCCAAAGGCTGGCAGTGCTTTTGCACAGGGGCTGCTGCTTGGGCAGGCGGCGTTGAGAAGAGGGGTCGGGGGCTGTTTGCAGCAGGGCTTGGAGTAGGCGTTGGGCGGAGATGGCTTTCCCCTGGCGCAAAGAGTGCTTGCAGTGCTCGAGAGAGGAGAGGCAGTGGCAAGTGTTTTGTCATAAGTCTTTATTTGGACTGGCATAAATAAGTGAAGAGGTAGAAAAAATAAATACGTGAATAAATAGAGAAATGAAATAAATAAGTCAATAAATAAGTCAATAAATAAGTGGAGAAGGTCTTTTGTCCATATCAGTATGAGCAGCGGAATCGCTGGAGACGCAGCGGTTGAAGGCTGCGGGTGCCGTGCGGTTGTTGCGGGCCTGTGTGCGGTCCCAGGTGAGAGGAGGCGTGGGGTTGGAGGTGGGTTTGGGGCGTCGGTGTGGCTGGGCGGGTGGGCGTTGGCGCTAGCGGCGCATGGCGCGTGTGAGGTTGTGGAGGTGCAGTAGAGAGGCACGAGCTTCGAGGCGGACGTGGTCCCAGGCGCAGGCGCTGTGGTTGTGGGCGTGCAGGAAGAGGTGGATGTCCCTGAAGTACTTGTTGATGGCGAGCAGCGGGTTGCGTGGTCCTTTGAAGGGCGTGGCGTTGTCGGGGAGGCATTGCTCCAGGTGGTGGATGTGGTGCTGCAGCTTGTTGAGGAGGTGGTTGCGAGCCTGGCCGGGCCAGTGCTGGCGGGTGCTGTTGGAGCTGAGGGTGTGGAAGAGGTGCTGCAGGATGCGCAGGGCGGTGGCGGCGGCTTGGTGGGGCTGCAGGTTGTGGTGGATCAGGCTGGCGGGGAAGAAGGGCGGCTCTGGCAGGTGGCAGGGCTGCGTGTGGCCGACAGCCATGTCCTGGAGGAGGCGGAGAGCGTCGCCGGGGAAGGTGTCCTCGTGTGTCCAGAGGTGTTGGCAGGCCAGGGTGCCGGCCAGAGCGGTGAGGAGGAGCAGGAGGGCCGGGGCGGCGTGCGGCAGGCGTGGCTGTGTGGCTGTGGGCGCAAGCATGGTGAGTCTCTGTGGGTGCTGTTGGGTGCTGCTGGGCAGGAGGAGCCTGGTGAGGCTGGCTGGTGCTGCTGGTGGCTGTGCTTGGGGTGGCTCCGGGTGCGCGGCTTTGTATGCGAGGCAGCTTTCCCTTCATCGCTTTCCGATTGTCCGCAGTTTCTGCCTGTACTTTCCAGTCTGTACTGGTGGCTGTGTAGGTTTTGGGGAAGTGTTTGGTCGGGGTGTCCGTGGTCGGGGATTGTGGTGGCAGCGGCGTGCCGGCCTTGCGAAAGCTGTGTCTCGGAGGCGTCGTTGTCAGGTGTGGCGGAGTGGGCTCTTGGCTGTTGCCCTTCACCTGCCGGGCCAGCTGCGCGGTCCGTGCTGTGCTGCTGAGTCTCTCTTTGTGGCCAAGCATGCTTTCCACCCGCAAAGCCCTGCTGGTGGCTGTGGTGACTTTTCCTTTCACTTGGTGGCTTGCCTTTATTTTCATCTTAGCCGCTGTTTTCCTTTTGTGGTTGCAAGGCATGTGCGGTGATGTCAGTGGGCGGGGGCTGGCGTTTCCCCTGCTGGGGTCAATGCCCAGAGGCAGTGGCAGTGTTCAAGGGGCTGTGTGTGCACGTGGGCCTTGGAGGCCTGAGTGTGTCCTTGCACAGAGGCAGGGGCTCCAGCTGCTGTGTTTGGGAGGAGCCATCAACGAGGCAGGTGAGGAAGGCGGCGCAAGGGAGGGGCTTTGCTCTTCCTGTCGTGCTTGCTCCGCTGGCTGTGGCCCTGGAGCAAGGGTCCGGTTTGGAGATGCGTGGCCCAGTGGATGAGGCAGCCGCAGGGCCAAAGAGGACTGTCCCCCGTGAAAGCAATGGGGTTGTGTTTTGGGATTGCCAGAGCCCTCGCCTGCAAGAGCGTGTCCTGTTCAGGGCTCGTTGGTCCGTGCGAGGTGTGGCGTCCTTGGAGGGGATGGCTCTGAAGAGGCACGGGGGTCTAGAGGACATCACGTGGGAGCAAGAGGGCAGGGGCTGGGCTTCTGTGGCTGGAGTAGCGAAGGTTTGCCAGCAGTTTCAGATGCCTTTCCAAAAGCGCAGAAAAGCTGGGGATCGCTGAGGAGGAATGTGGGCTGTGCAGAGATGTGCAAGGGGACGATTGCCATGGCCTCGTGGAGAAATGGTTGGATGGTTGCTAGGAGCACAGCATGGGCTTTGAAGGTTGGAGACTTTTGGGGCAAAGAGGCTGTGGAGGGGAGCGGATGTTTGTAGCCTTGTGCGTCAGCGATCTCCAGGCATGCCGCTGAAGTCGCGCGTGGCAAGTGCTGGGAGCCCCGCCTGAAGAATGGAGATCCCCAGGCCACTGTAGGGCCGGGTCAACTTTGAGACCATGTTAGCAACTTGAACTTAGTGTCCGAGTGCATGGCACGTGAAGAGGTTAATGCCTGAGTCGTGAGGGAACTTTCAGATGGAGTTGCTAGGCCGCAGTGCATCGTTTTTGAAAGCTGGTGTCTGTCAGTCCAAATGCCCAAGAAGCGGTAGAAGGGAAGTATAAGCCCCGTTTTTAGAAAGGGAAAAGGAGAAGAGTGTGGGAAGTACGGAGCATTCAGGCTGAGCTGTGTGTGAGGCAAGAAGATGAGGCTGCTTCTCCGGGAGACTATGTTAAGGCCAATGGAAAAGCAAGAGGTGATTGGGAACAGGGAGCATGGCATTCCAAAGTGCAAAATCACCATTCCTGGCAGTTTTGGTGCTGTTCTATGCTTAGGGCTCCACAGCAGTGGTGGAGAGGGGCAAGGAAAGGGACCTGGTGTGCCTGGCTTTGTGCAAAGTGCTTGACGGTGTCCCGCATGACGTCGTTGTCTGTGAGTCAGAGGGCCATGGATTGGATGGATGGATGGATGGCGCAAGGTATGGATAAAGCAGATGAGGTGCAGCGGTGCTCTTGAGCAGCCTTTGGGTGTTTTTCTTTTTGTGCTTCCATGGTGTTGGCCAAAGGCTGGCAGTGCTTTTGCACAGGGGCTGCTGCTTGGGCAGGCGGCGTTGAGAAGAGGGGTCGGGGGCTGTTTGCAGCAGGGCTTGGAGTAGGCGTTGGGCGGAGATGGCTTTCCCCTGGCACAAAGAGTGCTTGCAGTGCTCGAGAGAGGAGAGGCAGTGGCAAGTGTTTTGTCATAAGTCTTTATTTGGACTGGCATAAATAAGTGAAGAGGTAGAAAAAATAAATACGTGAATAAATAGAGAAATGAAATAAATAAGTCAATAAATAAGTCAATAAATAAGTGGAGAAGGTCTTTTGTCCATATCAGTATGAGCAGCGGAATCGCTGGAGACGCAGCGGTTGAAGGCTGCGGGTGCCGTGCGGTTGTTGCGGGCCTGTGTGCGGTCCCAGGTGAGAGGAGGCGTGGGGTTGGAGGTGGGTTTGGGGCGTCGGTGTGGCTGGGCGGGTGGGCGTTGGCGCTAGCGGCGCATGGCGCGTGTGAGGTTGTGGAGGTGCAGTAGAGAGGCACGAGCTTCGAGGCGGACGTGGTCCCAGGCGCAGGCGCTGTGGTTGTGGGCGTGCAGGAAGAGGTGGATGTCCCTGAAGTACTTGTTGATGGCGAGCAGCGGGTTGCGTGGTCCTTTGAAGGGCGTGGCGTTGTCGGGGAGGCATTGCTCCAGGTGGTGGATGTGGTGCTGCAGCTTGTTGAGGAGGTGGTTGCGAGTCTGGCCGGGCCAGTGCTGGCGGGTGCTGTTGGAGCTGAGGGTGTGGAAGAGGTGCTGCAGGATGCGCAGGGCGGTGGCGGCGGCTTGGTGGGGCTGCAGGTTGTGGTGGAGCAGGCTGGCGGGGAAGAAGGGCGGCTCTGGCAGGTGGCAGGGCTGCGTGTGGCCGACAGCCATGTCCTGGAGGAGGCGGAGAGCGTCGCCGGGGAAGGTGTCCTCGTGTGTCCAGAGGTGTTGGCAGGCCAGGGTGCCGGCCAGAGCGGTGAGGAGGAGCAGGAGGGCCGGGGCGGCGTGCGGCAGGCGTGGCTGTGTGGCTGTGGGCGCAAGCATGGTGAGTCTCTGTGGGTGCTGTTGGGTGCTGCTGGGCAGGAGGAGCTTGGTGAGGCTGGCTGGTGCTGCTGGTGGCTGTGCTTGGGGTGGCTCCGGGTGCGCGGCTTTGTATGCGAGGCCGCTTTCCCTTCATCGCTTTCCGATTGTCCGCAGTTTCTGCCTGTACTTTCCAGTCTGTACTGGTGGCTGTGTAGGTTTTGGGGAAGTGTTTGGTCGGGGTGTCCGTGGTCGGGGATTGTGGTGGCAGCGGCGTGCCGGCCTTGCGAAAGCTGTGTCTCGGAGGCGTCGTTGTCAGGTGTGGCGGAGTGGGCTCTTGGCTGTTGCCCTTCACCTGCCGGGCCAGCTGCGCGGTCCGTGCTGTGCTGCTGAGTCTCTCTTTGTGGCCAAGCATGCTTTCCACCCGCAAAGCCCTGCTGGTGGCTGTGGTGACTTTTCCTTTCACTTGGTGGCTTGCCTTTATTTTCATCTTAGCCGCTGTTTTCCTTTTGTGGTTGCAAGGCATGTGCGGTGATGTCAGTGGGCGGGGGCTGGCGTTTCCCCCTCAATGCCCAGAGGCAGTGGCAGTGTTCAAGGGGCTGTGTGTGCACATGGGCCTTGGAGGCCTGAGTGTGTCCTTGCACAGAGGCAGGGGCTCCAGCTGCTGTGTTTGGGAGGAGCCATCAACGAGGCAGGTGAGGAAGGCGGCGCAAGGGAGGGGCTTTGCTCTTCCTGTCGTGCTTGCTCCGCTGGCTGTGGCCCTGGAGCAAGGGTCCGGTTTGGAGATGCGTGGCCCAGTGGATGAGGCAGCCGCAGGGCCAAAGAGGACTGTCCCCCGTGAAAGCAATGGGGTTGTGTTTTGGGATTGCCAGAGCCCTCGCCTGCAAGAGCGTGTCCTGTTCAGGGCTCGTTGGTCCGTGTGAGGTGTGGCGTCCTTGGAGGGGATGGCTCTGAAGAGGCACGGGGGTCTAGAGGACATCACGTGGGAGCAAGAGGGCAGGGGCTGGGCTTCTGTGGCTGGAGTAGCGAAGGTTTGCCAGCAGTTTCAGATGCCTTTCCAAAAGCGCAGAAAAGCTGGGGATCGCTGAGGAGGAATGTGGGCTGTGCAGAGATGTGCAAGGGGACGATTGCCATGGCCTCGTGGAGAAATGGTTGGATGGTTGCTAGGAGCACAGCATGGGCTTTGAAGGTTGGAGACTTTTGGGGCAAAGAGGCTGTGGAGGGGAGCGGATGTTTGTAGCCTTGTGCGTCAGCGATCTCCAGGCATGCCGCTGAAGTCGCGCGTGGCAGGTGCTGGGAGCCCCGCCTGAAGAATGGAGATCCCCAGGCCACTGTAGGGCCGGGTCAACTTTGAGACCATCTTAGCAACCTGAACTTAGTGTCCGAGTGCATGGCACGTGAAGAGGTTAATGCCTGAGTCGTGAGGGAACTTTCAGATGGAGTTGCTAGGCCACAGTGCATCGTTTTTGAAAGCTGGTGTCTGTCAGTCCAAATGCCCAAGAATGGGGTAGAAGGGAAGTATAAGCCCCGTTTTTAGAAAGGGAAAAGGAGAAGAGTGTGGGAAGTACGGAGCATTCAGGCTGAGCTGTGTGTGAGGCAAGAAGATGAGGCTGCTTCTCCGGGAGACTATGTTAAGGCCAATGGAAAAGCAAGAGGTGATTGGGAACAGGGAGCATGGCATTCCAAAGTGCAAAATCACCATTCCTGGCAGTTTTGGTGCTGTTCTATGCTTAGGGCTCCACAGCAGTGGTGGAGAGGGGCAAGGAAAGGGACCTGGTGTGCCTGGCTTTGTGCAAAGTGCTTGACGGTGTCCCGCATGACGTCGTTGTCTGTGAGTCAGAGGGCCATGGATTGGATGGATGGATGGATGGATGGAGCAAGGTGTGGATAAAGCAGATGAGGTGCAGCGGTGCTCTTGAGCAGCCTTTGGGTGTTTTTCTTTTTGTGCTTCCATGGTGTTGGCCAAAGGCTGGCAGTGCTTTTGCACAGGGGCTGCTGCTTGGGCAGGCGGCGTTGAGAAGAGGGGTCGGGGGCTGTTTGCAGCAGGGCTTGGAGTAGGCGTTGGGCGGAGATGGCTTTCCCCTGGCGCAAAGAGTGCTTGCAGTGCTCGAGAGAGGAGAGGCAGTGGCAAGTGTTTTGTCATAAGTCTTTATTTGGACTGGCATAAATAAGTGAAGAGGTAGAAAAATAAATACGTGAATAAATAGAGAAATGAAATAAATAAGTCAATAAATAAGTCAATAAATAAGTGGAGAAGGTCTTTTGTCCATATCAGTATGAGCAGCGGAATCGCTGGAGACGCAGCGGTTGAAGGCTGCGGGTGCCGTGCGGTTGTTGCGGGCCTGTGTGCGGTCCCAGGTGAGAGGAGGCGTGGGGTTGGAGGTGGGTTTGGGGCGTCGGTGTGGCTGGGCGGGTGGGCGTTGGCGCTAGCGGCGCATGGCGCGTGTGAGGTTGTGGAGGTGCAGTAGAGAGGCACGAGCTTCGAGGCGGACGTGGTCCCAGGCGCAGGCGCTGTGGTTGTGGGCGTGCAGGAAGAGGTGGATGTCCCTGAAGTACTTGTTGATGGCGAGCAGCGGGTTGCGTGGTCCTTTGAAGGGCGTGGCGTTGTCGGGGAGGCATTGCTCCAGGTGGTGGATGTGGTGCTGCAGCTTGTTGAGGAGGTGGTTGCGAGTCTGGCCGGGCCAGTGCTGGCGGGTGCTGTTGGAGCTGAGGGTGTGGAAGAGGTGCTGCAGGATGCGCAGGGCGGTGGCGGCGGCTTGGTGGGGCTGCAGGTTGTGGTGGAGCAGGCTGGCGGGGAAGAAGGGCGGCTCTGGCAGGTGGCAGGGCTGCGTGTGGCCGACAGCCATGTCCTGGAGGAGGCGGAGAGCGTCGCCGGGGAAGGTGTCCTCGTGTGTCCAGAGGTGTTGGCAGGCCAGGGTGCCGGCCAGAGCGGTGAGGAGGAGCAGGAGGGCCGGGGCGGCGTGCGGCAGGCGTGGCTGTGTGGCTGTGGGCGCAAGCATGGTGAGTCTCTGTGGGTGCTGTTGGGTGCTGCTGGGCAGGAGGAGCTTGGTGAGGCTGGCTGGTGCTGCTGGTGGCTGTGCTTGGGGTGGCTCCGGGTGCGCGGCTTTGTATGCGAGGCCGCTTTCCCTTCATCGCTTTCCGATTGTCCGCAGTTTCTGCCTGTACTTTCCAGTCTGTACTGGTGGCTGTGTAGGTTTTGGGGAAGTGTTTGGTCGGGGTGTCCGTGGTCGGGGATTGTGGTGGCAGCGGCGTGCCGGCCTTGCGAAAGCTGTGTCTCGGAGGCGTCGTTGTCAGGTGTGGCGGAGTGGGCTCTTGGCTGTTGCCCTTCACCTGCCGGGCCAGCTGCGCGGTCCGTGCTGTGCTGCTGAGTCTCTCTTTGTGGCCAAGCATGCTTTCCACCCGCAAAGCCCTGCTGGTGGCTGTGGTGACTTTTCCTTTCACTTGGTGGCTTGCCTTTATTTTCATCTTAGCCGCTGTTTTCCTTTTGTGGTTGCAAGGCATGTGCGGTGATGTCAGTGGGCGGGGGCTGGCGTTTCCCCCTCAATGCCCAGAGGCAGTGGCAGTGTTCAAGGGGCTGTGTGTGCACGTGGGCCTTGGAGGCCTGAGTGTGTCCTTGCACAGAGGCAGGGGCTCCAGCTGCTGTGTTTGGGAGGAGCCATCAACGAGGCAGGTGAGGAAGGCGGCGCAAGGGAGGGGCTTTGCTCTTCCTGTCGTGCTTGCTCCGCTGGCTGTGGCCCTGGAGCAAGGGTCCGGTTTGGAGATGCGTGGCCCAGTGGATGAGGCAGCCGCAGGGCCAAAGAGGACTGTCCCCCGTGAAAGCAATGGGGTTGTGTTTTGGGATTGCCAGAGCCCTCGCCTGCAAGAGCGTGTCCTGTTCAGGGCTCGTTGGTCCGTGCGAGGTGTGGCGTCCTTGGAGGGGATGGCTCTGAAGAGGCACGGGGGTCTAGAGGACATCACGTGGGAGCAAGAGGGCAGGGGCTGGGCTTCTGTGGCTGGAGTAGCGAAGGTTTGCCAGCAGTTTCAGATGCCTTTCCAAAAGCGCAGAAAAGCTGGGGATCGCTGAGGAGGAATGTGGGCTGTGCAGAGATGTGCAAGGGGACGATTGCCATGGCCTCGTGGAGAAATGGTTGGATGGTTGCTAGGAGCACAGCATGGGCTTTGAAGGTTGGAGACTTTTGGGGCAAAGAGGCTGTGGAGGGGAGCGGATGTTTGTAGCCTTGTGCGTCAGCGATCTCCAGGCATGCCGCTGAAGTCGCGCGTGGCAAGTGCTGGGAGCCCCGCCTGAAGAATGGAGATCCCCAGGCCACTGTAGGGCCGGGTCAACTTTGAGACCATGTTAGCAACTTGAACTTAGTGTCCGAGTGCATGGCACGTGAAGAGGTTAATGCCTGAGTCGTGAGGGAACTTTCAGATGGAGTTGCTAGGCCGCAGTGCATCGTTTTTGAAAGCTGGTGTCTGTCAGTCCAAATGCCCAAGAAGCGGTAGAAGGGAAGTATAAGCCCCGTTTTTAGAAAGGGAAAAGGAGAAGAGTGTGGGAAGTACGGAGCATTCAGGCTGAGCTGTGTGTGAGGCAAGAAGATGAGGCTGCTTCTCCGGGAGACTATGTTAAGGCCAATGGAAAAGCAAGAGGTGATTGGGAACAGGGAGCATGGCATTCCAAAGTGCAAAATCACCATTCCTGGCAGTTTTGGTGCTGTTCTATGCTTAGGGCTCCACAGCAGTGGTGGAGAGGGGCAAGGAAAGGGACCTGGTGTGCCTGGCTTTGTGCAAAGTGCTTGACGGTGTCCCGCATGACGTCGTTGTCTGTGAGTCAGAGGGCCATGGATTGGATGGATGGATGGATGGATGGAGCAAGGTGTGGATAAAGCAGATGAGGTGCAGCGGTGCTCTTGAGCAGCCTTTGGGTGTTTTTCTTTTTGTGCTTCCATGGTGTTGGCCAAAGGCTGGCAGTGCTTTTGCACAGGGGCTGCTGCTTGGGCAGGCGGCGTTGAGAAGAGGGGTCGGGGGCTGTTTGCAGCAGGGCTTGGAGTAGGCGTTGGGCGGAGATGGCTTTCCCCTGGCGCAAAGAGTGCTTGCAGTGCTCGAGAGAGGAGAGGCAGTGGCAAGTGTTTTGTCATAAGTCTTTATTTGGACTGGCATAAATAAGTGAAGAGGTAGAAAAAATAAATACGTGAATAAATAGAGAAATGAAATAAATAAGTCAATAAATAAGTCAATAAATAAGTGGAGAAGGTCTTTTGTCCATATCAGTATGAGCAGCGGAATCGCTGGAGACGCAGCGGTTGAAGGCTGCGGGTGCCGTGCGGTTGTTGCGGGCCTGTGTGCGGTCCCAGGTGAGAGGAGGCGTGGGGTTGGAGGTGGGTTTGGGGCGTCGGTGTGGCTGGGCGGGTGGGCGTTGGCGCTAGCGGCGCATGGCGCGTGTGAGGTTGTGGAGGTGCAGTAGAGAGGCACGAGCTTCGAGGCGGACGTGGTCCCAGGCGCAGGCGCTGTGGTTGTGGGCGTGCAGGAAGAGGTGGATGTCCCTGAAGTACTTGTTGATGGCGAGCAGCGGGTTGCGTGGTCCTTTGAAGGGCGTGGCGTTGTCGGGGAGGCATTGCTCCAGGTGGTGGATGTGGTGCTGCAGCTTGTTGAGGAGGTGGTTGCGAGCCTGGCCGGGCCAGTGCTGGCGGGTGCTGTTGGAGCTGAGGGTGTGGAAGAGGTGCTGCAGGATGCACAGGGCGGTGGCGGCGGCTTGGTGGGGCTGCAGGTTGTGGTGGAGCAGGCTGGCGGGGAAGAAGGGCGGCTCTGGCAGGTGGCAGGGCTGCGTGTGGCCGACAGCCATGTCCTGGAGGAGGCGGAGAGCGTCGCCGGGGAAGGTGTCCTCGTGTGTCCAGAGGTGTTGGCAGGCCAGGGTGCCGGCCAGAGCGGTGAGGAGGAGCAGGAGGGCCGGGGCGGCGTGCGGCAGGCGTGGCTGTGTGGCTGTGGGCGCAAGCATGGTGAGTCTCTGTGGGTGCTGTTGGGTGCTGCTGGGCAGGAGGAGCCTGGTGAGGCTGGCTGGTGCTGCTGGTGGCTGTGCTTGGGGTGGCTCCGGGTGCGCGGCTTTGTATGCGAGGCAGCTTTCCCTTCATCGCTTTCCGATTGTCCGCAGTTTCTGCCTGTACTTTCCAGTCTGTACTGGTGGCTGTGTAGGTTTTGGGGAAGTGTTTGGTCGGGGTGTCCGTGGTCGGGGATTGTGGTGGCAGCGGCGTGCCGGCCTTGCGAAAGCTGTGTCTCGGAGGCGTCGTTGTCAGGTGTGGCGGAGTGGGCTCTTGGCTGTTGCCCTTCACCTGCCGGGCCAGCTGCGCGGTCCGTGCTGTGCTGCTGAGTCTCTCTTTGTGGCCAAGCATGCTTTCCACCCGCAAAGCCCTGCTGGTGGCTGTGGTGACTTTTCCTTTCACTTGGTGGCTTGCCTTTATTTTCATCTTAGCCGCTGTTTTCCTTTTGTGGTTGCAAGGCATGTGCGGTGATGTCAGTGGGCGGGGGCTGGCGTTTCCCCTGCTGGGGTCAATGCCCAGAGGCAGTGGCAGTGTTCAAGGGGCTGTGTGTGCACGTGGGCCTTGGAGGCCTGAGTGTGTCCTTGCACAGAGGCAGGGGCTCCAGCTGCTGTGTTTGGGAGGAGCCATCAACGAGGCAGGTGAGGAAGGCGGCGCAAGGGAGGGGCTTTGCTCTTCCTGTCGTGCTTGCTCCGCTGGCTGTGGCCCTGGAGCAAGGGTCCGGTTTGGAGATGCGTGGCCCAGTGGATGAGGCAGCCGCAGGGCCAAAGAGGACTGTCCCCCGTGAAAGCAATGGGGTTGTGTTTTGGGATTGCCAGAGCCCTCGCCTGCAAGAGCGTGTCCTGTTCAGGGCTCGTTGGTCCGTGCGAGGTGTGGCGTCCTTGGAGGGGATGGCTCTGAAGAGGCACGGGGGTCTAGAGGACATCACGTGGGAGCAAGAGGGCAGGGGCTGGGCTTCTGTGGCTGGAGTAGCGAAGGTTTGCCAGCAGTTTCAGATGCCTTTCCAAAAGCGCAGAAAAGCTGGGGATCGCTGAGGAGGAATGTGGGCTGTGCAGAGATGTGCAAGGGGACGATTGCCATGGCCTCGTGGAGAAATGGTTGGATGGTTGCTAGGAGCACAGCATGGGCTTTGAAGGTTGGAGACTTTTGGGGCAAAGAGGCTGTGGAGGGGAGCGGATGTTTGTAGCCTTGTGCGTCAGCGATCTCCAGGCATGCCGCTGAAGTCGCGCGTGGCAAGTGCTGGGAGCCCCGCCTGAAGAATGGAGATCCCCAGGCCACTGTAGGGCCGGGTCAACTTTGAGACCATGTTAGCAACTTGAACTTAGTGTCCGAGTGCATGGCACGTGAAGAGGTTAATGCCTGAGTCGTGAGGGAACTTTCAGATGGAGTTGCTAGGCCGCAGTGCATCGTTTTTGAAAGCTGGTGTCTGTCAGTCCAAATGCCCAAGAAGGGGTAGAAGGGAAGTATAAGCCCCGTTTTTAGAAAGGGAAAAGGAGAAGAGTGTGGGAAGTACGGAGCATTCAGGCTGAGCTGTGTGTGAGGCAAGAAGATGAGGCTGCTTCTCCGGGAGACTATGTTAAGGCCAATGGAAAAGCAAGAGGTGATTGGGAACAGGGAGCATGGCATTCCAAAGTGCAAAATCACCATTCCTGGCAGTTTTGGTGCTGTTCTATGCTTAGGGCTCCACAGCAGTGGTGGAGAGGGGCAAGGAAAGGGACCTGGTGTGCCTGGCTTTGTGCAAAGTGCTTGACGGTGTCCCGCATGACGTCGTTGTCTGTGAGTCAGAGGGCCATGGATTGGATGGATGGATGGATGGCGCAAGGTATGGATAAAGCAGATGAGGTGCAGCGGTGCTCTTGAGCAGCCTTTGGGTGTTTTTCTTTTTGTGCTTCCATGGTGTTGGCCAAAGGCTGGCAGTGCTTTTGCACAGGGGCTGCTGCTTGGGCAGGCGGCGTTGAGAAGAGGGGTCGGGGGCTGTTTGCAGCAGGGCTTGGAGTAGGCGTTGGGCGGAGATGGCTTTCCCCTGGCACAAAGAGTGCTTGCAGTGCTCGAGAGAGGAGAGGCAGTGGCAAGTGTTTTGTCATAAGTCTTTATTTGGACTGGCATAAATAAGTGAAGAGGTAGAAAAAATAAATACGTGAATAAATAGAGAAATGAAATAAATAAGTCAATAAATAAGTCAATAAATAAGTGGAGAAGGTCTTTTGTCCATATCAGTATGAGCAGCGGAATCGCTGGAGACGCAGCGGTTGAAGGCTGCGGGTGCCGTGCGGTTGTTGCGGGCCTGTGTGCGGTCCCAGGTGAGAGGAGGCGTGGGGTTGGAGGTGGGTTTGGGGCGTCGGTGTGGCTGGGCGGGTGGGCGTTGGCGCTAGCGGCGCATGGCGCGTGTGAGGTTGTGGAGGTGCAGTAGAGAGGCACGAGCTTCGAGGCGGACGTGGTCCCAGGCGCAGGCGCTGTGGTTGTGGGCGTGCAGGAAGAGGTGGATGTCCCTGAAGTACTTGTTGATGGCGAGCAGCGGGTTGCGTGGTCCTTTGAAGGGCGTGGCGTTGTCGGGGAGGCATTGCTCCAGGTGGTGGATGTGGTGCTGCAGCTTGTTGAGGAGGTGGTTGCGAGTCTGGCCGGGCCAGTGCTGGCGGGTGCTGTTGGAGCTGAGGGTGTGGAAGAGGTGCTGCAGGATGCGCAGGGCGGTGGCGGCGGCTTGGTGGGGCTGCAGGTTGTGGTGGAGCAGGCTGGCGGGGAAGAAGGGCGGCTCTGGCAGGTGGCAGGGCTGCGTGTGGCCGACAGCCATGTCCTGGAGGAGGCGGAGAGCGTCGCCGGGGAAGGTGTCCTCGTGTGTCCAGAGGTGTTGGCAGGCCAGGGTGCCGGCCAGAGCGGTGAGGAGGAGCAGGAGGGCCGGGGCGGCGTGCGGCAGGCGTGGCTGTGTGGCTGTGGGCGCAAGCATGGTGAGTCTCTGTGGGTGCTGTTGGGTGCTGCTGGGCAGGAGGAGCTTGGTGAGGCTGGCTGGTGCTGCTGGTGGCTGTGCTTGGGGTGGCTCCGGGTGCGCGGCTTTGTATGCGAGGCCGCTTTCCCTTCATCGCTTTCCGATTGTCCGCAGTTTCTGCCTGTACTTTCCAGTCTGTACTGGTGGCTGTGTAGGTTTTGGGGAAGTGTTTGGTCGGGGTGTCCGTGGTCGGGGATTGTGGTGGCAGCGGCGTGCCGGCCTTGCGAAAGCTGTGTCTCGGAGGCGTCGTTGTCAGGTGTGGCGGAGTGGGCTCTTGGCTGTTGCCCTTCACCTGCCGGGCCAGCTGCGCGGTCCGTGCTGTGCTGCTGAGTCTCTCTTTGTGGCCAAGCATGCTTTCCACCCGCAAAGCCCTGCTGGTGGCTGTGGTGACTTTTCCTTTCACTTGGTGGCTTGCCTTTATTTTCATCTTAGCCGCTGTTTTCCTTTTGTGGTTGCAAGGCATGTGCGGTGATGTCAGTGGGCGGGGGCTGGCGTTTCCCCCTCAATGCCCAGAGGCAGTGGCAGTGTTCAAGGGGCTGTGTGTGCACGTGGGCCTTGGAGGCCTGAGTGTGTCCTTGCACAGAGGCAGGGGCTCCAGCTGCTGTGTTTGGGAGGAGCCATCAACGAGGCAGGTGAGGAAGGCGGCGCAAGGGAGGGGCTTTGCTCTTCCTGTCGTGCTTGCTCCGCTGGCTGTGGCCCTGGAGCAAGGGTCCGGTTTGGAGATGCGTGGCCCAGTGGATGAGGCAGCCGCAGGGCCAAAGAGGACTGTCCCCCGTGAAAGCAATGGGGTTGTGTTTTGGGATTGCCAGAGCCCTCGCCTGCAAGAGCGTATCCTGTTCAGGGCTCGTTGGTCCGTGCGAGGTGTGGCGTCCTTGGAGGGGATGGCTCTGAAGAGGCACGGGGGTCTAGAGGACATCACGTGGGAGCAAGAGGGCAGGGGCTGGGCTTCTGTGGCTGGAGTAGCGAAGGTTTGCCAGCAGTTTCAGATGCCTTTCCAAAAGCGCAGAAAAGCTGGGGATCGCTGAGGAGGAATGTGGGCTGTGCAGAGATGTGCAAGGGGACGATTGCCATGGCCTCGTGGAGAAATGGTTGGATGGTTGCTAGGAGCACAGCATGGGCTTTGAAGGTTGGAGACTTTTGGGGCAAAGAGGCTGTGGAGGGGAGCGGATGTTTGTAGCCTTGTGCGTCAGCGATCTCCAGGCATGCCGCTGAAGTCGCGCGTGGCAGGTGCTGGGAGCCCCGCCTGAAGAATGGAGATCCCCAGGCCACTGTAGGGCCGGGTCAACTTTGAGACCATCTTAGCAACCTGAACTTAGTGTCCGAGTGCATGGCACGTGAAGAGGTTAATGCCTGAGTCGTGAGGGAACTTTCAGATGGAGTTGCTAGGCCACAGTGCATCGTTTTTGAAAGCTGGTGTCTGTCAGTCCAAATGCCCAAGAAGGGGTAGAAGGGAAGTATAAGCCCCGTTTTTAGAAAGGGAAAAGGAGAAGAGTGTGGGAAGTACGGAGCATTCAGGCTGAGCTGTGTGTGAGGCAAGAAGATGAGGCTGCTTCTCCGGGAGACTATGTTAAGGCCAATGGAAAAGCAAGAGGTGATTGGGAACAGGGAGCATGGCATTCCAAAGTGCAAAATCACCATTCCTGGCAGTTTTGGTGCTGTTCTATGCTTAGGGCTCCACAGCAGTGGTGGAGAGGGGCAAGGAAAGGGACCTGGTGTGCCTGGCTTTGTGCAAAGTGCTTGACGGTGTCCCGCATGACGTCGTTGTCTGTGAGTCAGAGGGCCATGGATTGGATGGATGGATGGATGGATGGAGCAAGGTGTGGATAAAGCAGATGAGGTGCAGCGGTGCTCTTGAGCAGCCTTTGGGTGTTTTTCTTTTTGTGCTTCCATGGTGTTGGCCAAAGGCTGGCAGTGCTTTTGCACAGGGGCTGCTGCTTGGGCAGGCGGCGTTGAGAAGAGGGGTCGGGGGCTGTTTGCAGCAGGGCTTGGAGTAGGCGTTGGGCGGAGATGGCTTTCCCCTGGCGCAAAGAGTGCTTGCAGTGCTCGAGAGAGGAGAGGCAGTGGCAAGTGTTTTGTCATAAGTCTTTATTTGGACTGGCATAAATAAGTGAAGAGGTAGAAAAAATAAATACGTGAATAAATAGAGAAATGAAATAAATAAGTCAATAAATAAGTCAATAAATAAGTGGAGAAGGTCTTTTGTCCATATCAGTATGAGCAGCGGAATCGCTGGAGACGCAGCGGTTGAAGGCTGCGGGTGCCGTGCGGTTGTTGCGGGCCTGTGTGCGGTCCCAGGTGAGAGGAGGCGTGGGGTTGGAGGTGGGTTTGGGGCGTCGGTGTGGCTGGGCGGGTGGGCGTTGGCGCTAGCGGCGCATGGCGCGTGTGAGGTTGTGGAGGTGCAGTAGAGAGGCACGAGCTTCGAGGCGGACGTGGTCCCAGGCGCAGGCGCTGTGGTTGTGGGCGTGCAGGAAGAGGTGGATGTCCCTGAAGTACTTGTTGATGGCGAGCAGCGGGTTGCGTGGTCCTTTGAAGGGCGTGGCGTTGTCGGGGAGGCATTGCTCCAGGTGGTGGATGTGGTGCTGCAGCTTGTTGAGGAGGTGGTTGCGAGTCTGGCCGGGCCAGTGCTGGCGGGTGCTGTTGGAGCTGAGGGTGTGGAAGAGGTGCTGCAGGATGCGCAGGGCGGTGGCGGCGGCTTGGTGGGGCTGCAGGTTGTGGTGGAGCAGGCTGGCGGGGAAGAAGGGCGGCTCTGGCAGGTGGCAGGGCTGCGTGTGGCCGACAGCCATGTCCTGGAGGAGGCGGAGAGCGTCGCCGGGGAAGGTGTCCTCGTGTGTCCAGAGGTGTTGGCAGGCCAGGGTGCCGGCCAGAGCGGTGAGGAGGAGCAGGAGGGCCGGGGCGGCGTGCGGCAGGCGTGGCTGTGTGGCTGTGGGCGCAAGCATGGTGAGTCTCTGTGGGTGCTGTTGGGTGCTGCTGGGCAGGAGGAGCTTGGTGAGGCTGGCTGGTGCTGCTGGTGGCTGTGCTTGGGGTGGCTCCGGGTGCGCGGCTTTGTATGCGAGGCCGCTTTCCCTTCATCGCTTTCCGATTGTCCGCAGTTTCTGCCTGTACTTTCCAGTCTGTACTGGTGGCTGTGTAGGTTTTGGGGAAGTGTTTGGTCGGGGTGTCCGTGGTCGGGGATTGTGGTGGCAGCGGCGTGCCGGCCTTGCGAAAGCTGTGTCTCGGAGGCGTCGTTGTCAGGTGTGGCGGAGTGGGCTCTTGGCTGTTGCCCTTCACCTGCCGGGCCAGCTGCGCGGTCCGTGCTGTGCTGCTGAGTCTCTCTTTGTGGCCAAGCATGCTTTCCACCCGCAAAGCCCTGCTGGTGGCTGTGGTGACTTTTCCTTTCACTTGGTGGCTTGCCTTTATTTTCATCTTAGCCGCTGTTTTCCTTTTGTGGTTGCAAGGCATGTGCGGTGATGTCAGTGGGCGGGGGCTGGCGTTTCCCCCTCAATGCCCAGAGGCAGTGGCAGTGTTCAAGGGGCTGTGTGTGCACGTGGGCCTTGGAGGCCTGAGTGTGTCCTTGCACAGAGGCAGGGGCTCCAGCTGCTGTGTTTGGGAGGAGCCATCAACGAGGCAGGTGAGGAAGGCGGCGCAAGGGAGGGGCTTTGCTCTTCCTGTCGTGCTTGCTCCGCTGGCTGTGGCCCTGGAGCAAGGGTCCGGTTTGGAGATGCGTGGCCCAGTGGATGAGGCAGCCGCAGGGCCAAAGAGGACTGTCCCCCGTGAAAGCAATGGGGTTGTGTTTTGGGATTGCCAGAGCCCTCGCCTGCAAGAGCGTGTCCTGTTCAGGGCTCGTTGGTCCGTGCGAGGTGTGGCGTCCTTGGAGGGGATGGCTCTGAAGAGGCACGGGAGTCTAGAGGACATCACGTGGGAGCAAGAGGGCAGGGGCTGGGCTTCTGTGGCTGGAGTAGCGAAGGTTTGCCAGCAGTTTCAGATGCCTTTCCAAAAGCGCAGAAAAGCTGGGGATCGCTGAGGAGGAATGTGGACTGTGCAGAGATGTGCAAGGGGACGATTGCCATGGCCTCATGGAGAAATGGTTGGATGGTTGCTAGGAGCACAGCATGGGCTTTGAAGGTTGGAGACTTTTGGGGCAAAGAGGCTGTGGAGGGGAGCGGATGTTTGTAGCCTTGTGCGTCAGCGATCTCCAGGCACGCTGCTGAAGTCGCGCGTGGCAGGTGCTGGGAGCCCCGCCTGAAGAATGGAGATCCCCAGGCCACTGTAGGGCAGGGTCAACTTTGAGACCATGTTAGCAACTTGAACTTAGTGTCCGAGTGCATGGCACGTGAAGAGGTTAATGCCTGAGTCGTGAGGGAACTTTCAGATGGAGTTGCTAGGCCGCAGTGCATCGTTTTTGAAAGCTGGTGTCTGTCAGTCCAAATGCCCAAGAAGCGGTAGAAGGGAAGTATAAGCCCCGTTTTTAGAAAGGGAAAAGGAGAAGAGTGTGGGAAGTACGGAGCATTCAGGCTGAGCTGTGTGTGAGGCAAGAAGATGAGGCTGCTTCTCCGGGAGACTATGTTAAGGCCAATGGAAAAGCAAGAGGTGATTGGGAACAGGGAGCATGGCATTCCAAAGTGCAAAATCACCATTCCTGGCAGTTTTGGTGCTGTTCTATGCTTAGGGCTCCACAGCAGTGGTGGAGAGGGGCAAGGAAAGGGACCTGGTGTGCCTGGCTTTGTGCAAAGTGCTTGACGGTGTCCCGCATGACGTCGTTGTCTGTGAGTCAGAGGGCCATGGATTGGATGGATGGATGGATGGATGGATGGAGCAAGGTGTGGATAAAGCAGATGAGGTGCAGCGGTGCTCTTGAGCAGCCTTTGGGTGTTTTTCTTTTTGTGCTTCCATGGTGTTGGCCAAAGGCTGGCAGTGCTTTTGCACAGGGGCTTGCACAGGGGCTGCTGCTTGGGCAGGCGGCGTTGAGAAGAGGGGTCGGGGGCTGTTTGCAGCAGGGCTTGGAGTAGGCGTTGGGCGGAGATGGCTTTCCCCTGGCGCAAAGAGTGCTTGCAGTGCTCGAGAGAGGAGAGGCAGTGGCAAGTGTTTTGTCATAAGTCTTTATTTGGACTGGCATAAATAAGTGAAGAGGTAGAAAAATAAATACGTGAATAAATAGAGAAATGAAATAAATAAGTCAATAAATAAGTCAATAAATAAGTGGAGAAGGTCTTTTGTCCATATCAGTATGAGCAGCGGAATCGCTGGAGACGCAGCGGTTGAAGGCTGCGGGTGCCGTGCGGTTGTTGCGGGCCTGTGTGTGGTCCCAGGTGAGAGGAGGCGTGGGGTTGGAGGTGGGTTTGGGGCGTCGGTGTGGCTGGGCGGGTGGGCGTTGGCGCTAGCGGCGCATGGCGCGTGTGAGGTTGTGGAGGTGCAGTAGAGAGGCACGAGCTTCGAGGCGGACGTGGTCCCAGGCGCAGGCGCTGTGGTTGTGGGCGTGCAGGAAGAGGTGGATGTCCCTGAAGTACTTGTTGATGGCGAGCAGCGGGTTGCGTGGTCCTTTGAAGGGCGTGGCGTTGTCGGGGAGGCATTGCTCCAGGTGGTGGATGTGGTGCTGCAGCTTGTTGAGGAGGTGGTTGCGAGCCTGGCCGGGCCAGTGCTGGCGGGTGCTGTTGGAGCTGAGGGTGTGGAAGAGGTGCTGCAGGATGCGCAGGGCGGTGGCGGCGGCTTGGTGGGGCTGCAGGTTGTGGTGGAGCAGGCTGGCGGGGAAGAAGGGCGGCTCTGGCAGGTGGCAGGGCTGCGTGTGGCCGACAGCCATGTCCTGGAGGAGGCGGAGAGCGTCGCCGGGGAAGGTGTCCTCGTGTGTCCAGAGGTGTTGGCAGGCCAGGGTTCCGGCCAGAGCGGTGAGGAGGAGCAGGAGGGCCGGGGCGGCGTGCGGCAGGCGTGGCTGTGTGGCTGTGGGCACAAGCATGGTGAGTCTCTGTGGGTGCTGTTGGGTGCTGCTGGGCAGGAGGAGCCTGGTGAGGCTGGCTGGTGCTGCTGGTGGCTGTGCTTGGGGTGGCTCCGGGTGCGCGGCTTTGTATGCGAGGCCGCTTTCCCTTCATCGCTTTCCGATTGTCCGCAGTTTCTGCCTGTACTTTCCAGTCTGTACTGGTGGCTGTGTAGGTTTTGGGGAAGTGTTTGGTCGGGGTGTCCGTGGTCGGGGATTGTGGTGGCAGCGGCGTGCCGGCCTTGCGAAAGCTGTGTCTCGGAGGCGTCGTTGTCAGGTGTGGCGGAGTGGGCTCTTGGCTGTTGCCCTTCACCTGCCGGGCCAGATGCGCGGTTCGTGCTGTGCTGCTGAGTCTCTCTTTGTGGCCAAGCATGCTTTCCACCCGCAAATCCCTGCTGGTGGCTGTGGTGACTTTTCCTTTCCCTTGGTGGCTTGCCTTTATTTTCATCTTAGCCACTGTTTTCCTTTTGTGGTTGCAAGGCATGTGCGGTGATGTCAGTGGGCGGGGGCTGGCGTTTCCCCCTCAATGCCCAGAGGCAGTGGCAGTGTTCAAGGGGCTGTGTGTGCACGTGGGCCTTGGAGGCCTGAGTGTGTCCTTGCACAGAGGCAGGGGCTCCAGCTGCTGTGTTTGGGAGGAGCCATCAACGAGGCAGGTGAGGAAGGCGGCGCAAGGGAGGGGCTTTGCTCTTCCTGTCGTGCTTGCTCCGCTGGCTGTGGCCCTGGAGCAAGGGTCCGGTTTGGAGATGCGTGGCCCAGTGGATGAGGCAGCCGCAGGGCCAAAGAGGACTGTCCCCCGTGAAAGCAATGGGGTTGTGTTTTGGGATTGCCAGAGCCCTCGCCTGCAAGAGCGTGTCCTGTTCAGGGCTCGTTGGTCCGTGTGAGGTGTGGCGTCCTTGGAGGGGATGGCTCTGAAGAGGCACGGGGGTCTAGAGGACATCACGTGGGAGCAAGAGGGCAGGGGCTGGGCTTCTGTGGCTGGAGTAGCGAAGGTTTGCCAGCAGTTTCAGATGCCTTTCCAAAAGCGCAGAAAAGCTGGGGATCGCTGAGGAGGAATGTGGGCTGTGCAGAGATGTGCAAGGGGACGATTGCCATGGCCTCGTGGAGAAATGGTTGGATGGTTGCTAGGAGCACAGCATGGGCTTTGAAGGTTGGAGACTTTTGGGGCAAAGAGGCTGTGGAGGGGAGCGGATGTTTGTAGCCTTGTGCGTCAGCGATCTCCAGGCATGCCGCTGAAGTCGCGCGTGGCAGGTGCTGGGAGCCCCGCCTGAAGAATGGAGATCCCCAGGCCACTGTAGGGCCGGGTCAACTTTGAGACCATCTTAGCAACCTGAACTTAGTGTCCGAGTGCATGGCACGTGAAGAGGTTAATGCCTGAGTCGTGAGGGAACTTTCAGATGGAGTTGCTAGGCCACAGTGCATCGTTTTTGAAAGCTGGTGTCTGTCAGTCCAAATGCCCAAGAAGGGGTAGAAGGGAAGTATAAGCCCCGTTTTTAGAAAGGGAAAAGGAGAAGAGTGTGGGAAGTACGGAGCATTCAGGCTGAGCTGTGTGTGAGGCAAGAAGATGAGGCTGCTTCTCCGGGAGACTATGTTAAGGCCAATGGAAAAGCAAGAGGTGATTGGGAACAGGGAGCATGGCATTCCAAAGTGCAAAATCACCATTCCTGGCAGTTTTGGTGCTGTTCTATGCTTAGGGCTCCACAGCAGTGGTGGAGAGGGGCAAGGAAAGGGACCTGGTGTGCCTGGCTTTGTGCAAAGTGCTTGACGGTGTCCCGCATGACGTCGTTGTCTGTGAGTCAGAGGGCCATGGATTGGATGGATGGATGGATGGCGCAAGGTATGGATAAAGCAGATGAGGTGCAGCGGTGCTCTTGAGCAGCCTTTGGGTGTTTTTCTTTTTGTGCTGCCATGGTGTTGGCCAAAGGCTGGCAGTGCTTTTGCACAGGGGCTGCTGCTTGGGCAGGCGGCGTTGAGAAGAGGGGTCGGGGGCTGTTTGCAGCAGGGCTTGGAGTAGGCGTTGGGCGGAGATGGCTTTCCCCTGGCGCAAAGAGTGCTTGCAGTGCTCGAGAGAGGAGAGGCAGTGGCAAGTGTTTTGTCATAAGTCTTTATTTGGACTGGCATAAATAAGTGAAGAGGTAGAAAAAATAAATACGTGAATAAATAGAGAAATGAAATAAATAAGTCAATAAATAAGTCAATAAATAAGTGGAGAAGGTCTTTTGTCCATATCAGTATGAGCAGCGGAATCGCTGGAGACGCAGCGGTTGAAGGCTGCGGGTGCCGTGCGGTTGTTGCGGGCCTGTGTGCGGTCCCAGGTGAGAGGAGGCGTGGGGTTGGAGGTGGGTTTGGGGCGTCGGTGTGGCTGGGCGGGTGGGCGTTGGCGCTAGCGGCGCATGGCGCGTGTGAGGTTGTGGAGGTGCAGTAGAGAGGCACGAGCTTCGAGGCGGACGTGGTCCCAGGCGCAGGCGCTGTGGTTGTGGGCGTGCAGGAAGAGGTGGATGTCCCTGAAGTACTTGTTGATGGCGAGCAGCGGGTTGCGTGGTCCTTTGAAGGGCGTGGCGTTGTCGGGGAGGCATTGCTCCAGGTGGTGGATGTGGTGCTGCAGCTTGTTGAGGAGGTGGTTGCGAGTCTGGCCGGGCCAGTGCTGGCGGGTGCTGTTGGAGCTGAGGGTGTGGAAGAGGTGCTGCAGGATGCGCAGGGCGGTGGCGGCGGCTTGGTGGGGCTGCAGGTTGTGGTGGAGCAGGCTGGCGGGGAAGAAGGGCGGCTCTGGCAGGTGGCAGGGCTGCGTGTGGCCGACAGCCATGTCCTGGAGGAGGCGGAGAGCGTCGCCGGGGAAGGTGTCCTCGTGTGTCCAGAGGTGTTGGCAGGCCAGGGTGCCGGCCAGAGCGGTGAGGAGGAGCAGGAGGGCCGGGGCGGCGTGCGGCAGGCGTGGCTGTGTGGCTGTGGGCGCAAGCATGGTGAGTCTCTGTGGGTGCTGTTGGGTGCTGCTGGGCAGGAGGAGCTTGGTGAGGCTGGCTGGTGCTGCTGGTGGCTGTGCTTGGGGTGGCTCCGGGTGCGCGGCTTTGTATGCGAGGCCGCTTTCCCTTCATCGCTTTCCGATTGTCCGCAGTTTCTGCCTGTACTTTCCAGTCTGTACTGGTGGCTGTGTAGGTTTTGGGGAAGTGTTTGGTCGGGGTGTCCGTGGTCGGGGATTGTGGTGGCAGCGGCGTGCCGGCCTTGCGAAAGCTGTGTCTCGGAGGCGTCGTTGTCAGGTGTGGCGGAGTGGGCTCTTGGCTGTTGCCCTTCACCTGCCGGGCCAGCTGCGCGGTCCGTGCTGTGCTGCTGAGTCTCTCTTTGTGGCCAAGCATGCTTTCCACCCGCAAAGCCCTGCTGGTGGCTGTGGTGACTTTTCCTTTCACTTGGTGGCTTGCCTTTATTTTCATCTTAGCCGCTGTTTTCCTTTTGTGGTTGCAAGGCATGTGCGGTGATGTCAGTGGGCGGGGGCTGGCGTTTCCCCCTCAATGCCCAGAGGCAGTGGCAGTGTTCAAGGGGCTGTGTGTGCACGTGGGCCTTGGAGGCCTGAGTGTGTCCTTGCACAGAGGCAGGGGCTCCAGCTGCTGTGTTTGGGAGGAGCCATCAACGAGGCAGGTGAGGAAGGCGGCGCAAGGGAGGGGCTTTGCTCTTCCTGTCGTGCTTGCTCCGCTGGCTGTGGCCCTGGAGCAAGGGTCCGGTTTGGAGATGCGTGGCCCAGTGGATGAGGCAGCCGCAGGGCCAAAGAGGACTGTCCCCCGTGAAAGCAATGGGGTTGTGTTTTGGGATTGCCAGAGCCCTCGCCTGCAAGAGCGTGTCCTGTTCAGGGCTCGTTGGTCCGTGCGAGGTGTGGCGTCCTTGGAGGGGATGGCTCTGAAGAGGCACGGGAGTCTAGAGGACATCACGTGGGAGCAAGAGGGCAGGGGCTGGGCTTCTGTGGCTGGAGTAGCGAAGGTTTGCCAGCAGTTTCAGATGCCTTTCCAAAAGCGCAGAAAAGCTGGGGATCGCTGAGGAGGAATGTGGGCTGTGCAGAGATGTGCAAGGGGACGATTGCCATGGCCTCGTGGAGAAATGGTTGGATGGTTGCTAGGAGCACAGCATGGGCTTTGAAGGTTGGAGACTTTTGGGGCAAAGAGGCTGTGGAGGGGAGCGGATGTTTGTAGCCTTGTGCGTCAGCGATCTCCAGGCACGCTGCTGAAGTCGCGCGTGGCAGGTGCTGGGAGCCCCGCCTGAAGAATGGAGATCCCCAGGCCACTGTAGGGCAGGGTCAACTTTGAGACCATGTTAGCAACTTGAACTTAGTGTCCGAGTGCATGGCACGTGAAGAGGTTAATGCCTGAGTCATGAGGGAACTTTCAGATGGAGTTGCTAGGCCACAGTGCATCGTTTTTGAAAGCTGGTGTCTGTCAGTCCAAATGCCCAAGAAGCGGTAGAAGGGAAGTATAAGCCCCGTTTTTAGAAAGGGAAAAGGAGAAGAGTGTGGGAAGTACGGAGCATTCAGGCTGAGCTGTGTGTGAGGCAAGAAGATGAGGCTGCTTCTCCGGGAGACTATGTTAAGGCCAATGGAAAAGCAAGAGGTGATTGGGAACAGGGAGCATGGCATTCCAAAGTGCAAAATCACCATTCCTGGCAGTTTTGGTGCTGTTCTATGCTTAGGGCTCCACAGCAGTGGTGGAGAGGGGCAAGGAAAGGGACCTGGTGTGCCTGGCTTTGTGCAAAGTGCTTGACGGTGTCCCGCATGACGTCGTTGTCTGTGAGTCAGAGGGCCATGGATTGGATGGATGGATGGATGGATGGATGGAGCAAGGTGTGGATAAAGCAGATGAGGTGCAGCGGTGCTCTTGAGCAGCCTTTGGGTGTTTTTCTTTTTGTGCTTCCATGGTGTTGGCCAAAGGCTGGCAGTGCTTTTGCACAGGGGCTTGCACAGGGGCTGCTGCTTGGGCAGGCGGCGTTGAGAAGAGGGGTCGGGGGCTGTTTGCAGCAGGGCTTGGAGTAGGCGTTGGGCGGAGATGGCTTTCCCCTGGCGCAAAGAGTGCTTGCAGTGCTCGAGAGAGGAGAGGCAGTGGCAAGTGTTTTGTCATAAGTCTTTATTTGGACTGGCATAAATAAGTGAAGAGGTAGAAAAATAAATACGTGAATAAATAGAGAAATGAAATAAATAAGTCAATAAATAAGTCAATAAATAAGTGGAGAAGGTCTTTTGTCCATATCAGTATGAGCAGCGGAATCGCTGGAGACGCAGCGGTTGAAGGCTGCGGGTGCCGTGCGGTTGTTGCGGGCCTGTGTGCGGTCCCAGGTGAGAGGAGGCGTGGGGTTGGAGGTGGGTTTGGGGCGTCGGTGTGGCTGGGCGGGTGGGCGTTGGCGCTAGCGGCGCATGGCGCGTGTGAGGTTGTGGAGGTGCAGTAGAGAGGCACGAGCTTCGAGGCGGACGTGGTCCCAGGCGCAGGCGCTGTGGTTGTGGGCGTGCAGGAAGAGGTGGATGTCCCTGAAGTACTTGTTGATGGCGAGCAGCGGGTTGCGTGGTCCTTTGAAGGGCGTGGCGTTGTCGGGGAGGCATTGCTCCAGGTGGTGGATGTGGTGCTGCAGCTTGTTGAGGAGGTGGTTGCGAGCCTGGCCGGGCCAGTGCTGGCGGGTGCTGTTGGAGCTGAGGGTGTGGAAGAGGTGCTGCAGGATGCGCAGGGCGGTGGCGGCGGCTTGGTGGGGCTGCAGGTTGTGGTGGAGCAGGCTGGCGGGGAAGAAGGGCGGCTCTGGCAGGTGGCAGGGCTGCGTGTGGCCGACAGCCATGTCCTGGAGGAGGCGGAGAGCGTCGCCGGGGAAGGTGTCCTCGTGTGTCCAGAGGTGTTGGCAGGCCAGGGTGCCGGCCAGAGCGGTGAGGAGGAGCAGGAGGGCCGGGGCGGCGTGCGGCAGGCGTGGCTGTGTGGCTGTGGGCACAAGCATGGTGAGTCTCTGTGGGTGCTGTTGGGTGCTGCTGGGCAGGAGGAGCCTGGTGAGGCTGGCTGGTGCTGCTGGTGGCTGTGCTTGGGGTGGCTCCGGGTGCGCGGCTTTGTATGCGAGGCCGCTTTCCCTTCATCGCTTTCCGATTGTCCGCAGTTTCTGCCTGTACTTTCCAGTCTGTACTGGTGGCTGTGTAGGTTTTGGGGAAGTGTTTGGTCGGGGTGTCCGTGGTCGGGGATTGTGGTGGCAGCGGCGTGCCGGCCTTGCGAAAGCTGTGTCTCGGAGGCGTCGTTGTCAGGTGTGGCGGAGTGGGCTCTTGGCTGTTGCCCTTCACCTGCCGGGCCAGATGCGCGGTTCGTGCTGTGCTGCTGAGTCTCTCTTTGTGGCCAAGCATGCTTTCCACCCGCAAATCCCTGCTGGTGGCTGTGGTGACTTTTCCTTTCCCTTGGTGGCTTGCCTTTATTTTCATCTTAGCCACTGTTTTCCTTTTGTGGTTGCAAGGCATGTGCGGTGATGTCAGTGGGCGGGGGCTGGCGTTTCCCCCTCAATGCCCAGAGGCAGTGGCAGTGTTCAAGGGGCTGTGTGTGCACGTGGGCCTTGGAGGCCTGAGTGTGTCCTTGCACAGAGGCAGGGGCTCCAGCTGCTGTGTTTGGGAGGAGCCATCAACGAGGCAGGTGAGGAAGGCGGCGCAAGGGAGGGGCTTTGCTCTTCCTGTCGTGCTTGCTCCGCTGGCTGTGGCCCTGGAGCAAGGGTCCGGTTTGGAGATGCGTGGCCCAGTGGATGAGGCAGCCGCAGGGCCAAAGAGGACTGTCCCCCGTGAAAGCAATGGGGTTGTGTTTTGGGATTGCCAGAGCCCTCGCCTGCAAGAGCGTGTCCTGTTCAGGGCTCGTTGGTCCGTGTGAGGTGTGGCGTCCTTGGAGGGGATGGCTCTGAAGAGGCACGGGGGTCTAGAGGACATCACGTGGGAGCAAGAGGGCAGGGGCTGGGCTTCTGTGGCTGGAGTAGCGAAGGTTTGCCAGCAGTTTCAGATGCCTTTCCAAAAGCGCAGAAAAGCTGGGGATCGCTGAGGAGGAATGTGGGCTGTGCAGAGATGTGCAAGGGGACGATTGCCATGGCCTCGTGGAGAAATGGTTGGATGGTTGCTAGGAGCACAGCATGGGCTTTGAAGGTTGGAGACTTTTGGGGCAAAGAGGCTGTGGAGGGGAGCGGATGTTTGTAGCCTTGTGCGTCAGCGATCTCCAGGCATGCCGCTGAAGTCGCGCGTGGCAGGTGCTGGGAGCCCCGCCTGAAGAATGGAGATCCCCAGGCCACTGTAGGGCCGGGTCAACTTTGAGACCATCTTAGCAACCTGAACTTAGTGTCCGAGTGCATGGCACGTGAAGAGGTTAATGCCTGAGTCGTGAGGGAACTTTCAGATGGAGTTGCTAGGCCACAGTGCATCGTTTTTGAAAGCTGGTGTCTGTCAGTCCAAATGCCCAAGAAGGGGTAGAAGGGAAGTATAAGCCCCGTTTTTAGAAAGGGAAAAGGAGAAGAGTGTGGGAAGTACGGAGCATTCAGGCTGAGCTGTGTGTGAGGCAAGAAGATGAGGCTGCTTCTCCGGGAGACTATGTTAAGGCCAATGGAAAAGCAAGAGGTGATTGGGAACAGGGAGCATGGCATTCCAAAGTGCAAAATCACCATTCCTGGCAGTTTTGGTGCTGTTCTATGCTTAGGGCTCCACAGCAGTGGTGGAGAGGGGCAAGGAAAGGGACCTGGTGTGCCTGGCTTTGTGCAAAGTGCTTGACGGTGTCCCGCATGACGTCGTTGTCTGTGAGTCAGAGGGCCATGGATTGGATGGATGGATGGATGGCGCAAGGTATGGATAAAGCAGATGAGGTGCAGCGGTGCTCTTGAGCAGCCTTTGGGTGTTTTTCTTTTTGTGCTTCCATGGTGTTGGCCAAAGGCTGGCAGTGCTTTTGCACAGGGGCTGCTGCTTGGGCAGGCGGCGTTGAGAAGAGGGGTCGGGGGCTGTTTGCAGCAGGGCTTGGAGTAGGCGTTGGGCGGAGATGGCTTTCCCCTGGCACAAAGAGTGCTTGCAGTGCTCGAGAGAGGAGAGGCAGTGGCAAGTGTTTTGTCATAAGTCTTTATTTGGACTGGCATAAATAAGTGAAGAGGTAGAAAAAATAAATACGTGAATAAATAGAGAAATGAAATAAATAAGTCAATAAATAAGTCAATAAATAAGTGGAGAAGGTCTTTTGTCCATATCAGTATGAGCAGCGGAATCGCTGGAGACGCAGCGGTTGAAGGCTGCGGGTGCCGTGCGGTTGTTGCGGGCCTGTGTGCGGTCCCAGGTGAGAGGAGGCGTGGGGTTGGAGGTGGGTTTGGGGCGTCGGTGTGGCTGGGCGGGTGGGCGTTGGCGCTAGCGGCGCATGGCGCGTGTGAGGTTGTGGAGGTGCAGTAGAGAGGCACGAGCTTCGAGGCGGACGTGGTCCCAGGCGCAGGCGCTGTGGTTGTGGGCGTGCAGGAAGAGGTGGATGTCCCTGAAGTACTTGTTGATGGCGAGCAGCGGGTTGCGTGGTCCTTTGAAGGGCGTGGCGTTGTCGGGGAGGCATTGCTCCAGGTGGTGGATGTGGTGCTGCAGCTTGTTGAGGAGGTGGTTGCGAGTCTGGCCGGGCCAGTGCTGGCGGGTGCTGTTGGAGCTGAGGGTGTGGAAGAGGTGCTGCAGGATGCGCAGGGCGGTGGCGGCGGCTTGGTGGGGCTGCAGGTTGTGGTGGAGCAGGCTGGCGGGGAAGAAGGGCGGCTCTGGCAGGTGGCAGGGCTGCGTGTGGCCGACAGCCATGTCCTGGAGGAGGCGGAGAGCGTCGCCGGGGAAGGTGTCCTCGTGTGTCCAGAGGTGTTGGCAGGCCAGGGTGCCGGCCAGAGCGGTGAGGAGGAGCAGGAGGGCCGGGGCGGCGTGCGGCAGGCGTGGCTGTGTGGCTGTGGGCGCAAGCATGGTGAGTCTCTGTGGGTGCTGTTGGGTGCTGCTGGGCAGGAGGAGCTTGGTGAGGCTGGCTGGTGCTGCTGGTGGCTGTGCTTGGGGTGGCTCCGGGTGCGCGGCTTTGTATGCGAGGCCGCTTTCCCTTCATCGCTTTCCGATTGTCCGCAGTTTCTGCCTGTACTTTCCAGTCTGTACTGGTGGCTGTGTAGGTTTTGGGGAAGTGTTTGGTCGGGGTGTCCGTGGTCGGGGATTGTGGTGGCAGCGGCGTGCCGGCCTTGCGAAAGCTGTGTCTCGGAGGCGTCGTTGTCAGGTGTGGCGGAGTGGGCTCTTGGCTGTTGCCCTTCACCTGCCGGGCCAGCTGCGCGGTCCGTGCTGTGCTGCTGAGTCTCTCTTTGTGGCCAAGCATGCTTTCCACCCGCAAAGCCCTGCTGGTGGCTGTGGTGACTTTTCCTTTCACTTGGTGGCTTGCCTTTATTTTCATCTTAGCCGCTGTTTTCCTTTTGTGGTTGCAAGGCATGTGCGGTGATGTCAGTGGGCGGGGGCTGGCGTTTCCCCCTCAATGCCCAGAGGCAGTGGCAGTGTTCAAGGGGCTGTGTGTGCACGTGGGCCTTGGAGGCCTGAGTGTGTCCTTGCACAGAGGCAGGGGCTCCAGCTGCTGTGTTTGGGAGGAGCCATCAACGAGGCAGGTGAGGAAGGCGGCGCAAGGGAGGGGCTTTGCTCTTCCTGTCGTGCTTGCTCCGCTGGCTGTGGCCCTGGAGCAAGGGTCCGGTTTGGAGATGCGTGGCCCAGTGGATGAGGCAGCCGCAGGGCCAAAGAGGACTGTCCCCCGTGAAAGCAATGGGGTTGTGTTTTGGGATTGCCAGAGCCCTCGCCTGCAAGAGCGTGTCCTGTTCAGGGCTCGTTGGTCCGTGCGAGGTGTGGCGTCCTTGGAGGGGATGGCTCTGAAGAGGCACGGGAGTCTAGAGGACATCACGTGGGAGCAAGAGGGCAGGGGCTGGGCTTCTGTGGCTGGAGTAGCGAAGGTTTGCCAGCAGTTTCAGATGCCTTTCCAAAAGCGCAGAAAAGCTGGGGATCGCTGAGGAGGAATGTGGGCTGTGCAGAGATGTGCAAGGGGACGATTGCCATGGCCTCGTGGAGAAATGGTTGGATGGTTGCTAGGAGCACAGCATGGGCTTTGAAGGTTGGAGACTTTTGGGGCAAAGAGGCTGTGGAGGGGAGCGGATGTTTGTAGCCTTGTGCGTCAGCGATCTCCAGGCACGCTGCTGAAGTCGCGCGTGGCAGGTGCTGGGAGCCCCGCCTGAAGAATGGAGATCCCCAGGCCACTGTAGGGCAGGGTCAACTTTGAGACCATGTTAGCAACTTGAACTTAGTGTCCGAGTGCATGGCACGTGAAGAGGTTAATGCCTGAGTCGTGAGGGAACTTTCAGATGGAGTTGCTAGGCCACAGTGCATCGTTTTTGAAAGCTGGTGTCTGTCAGTCCAAATGCCCAAGAAGCGGTAGAAGGGAAGTATAAGCCCCGTTTTTAGAAAGGGAAAAGGAGAAGAGTGTGGGAAGTACGGAGCATTCAGGCTGAGCTGTGTGTGAGGCAAGAAGATGAGGCTGCTTCTCCGGGAGACTATGTTAAGGCCAATGGAAAAGCAAGAGGTGATTGGGAACAGGGAGCATGGCATTCCAAAGTGCAAAATCACCATTCCTGGCAGTTTTGGTGCTGTTCTATGCTTAGGGCTCCACAGCAGTGGTGGAGAGGGGCAAGGAAAGGGACCTGGTGTGCCTGGCTTTGTGCAAAGTGCTTGACGGTGTCCCGCATGACGTCGTTGTCTGTGAGTCAGAGGGCCATGGATTGGATGGATGGATGGATGGATGGATGGAGCAAGGTGTGGATAAAGCAGATGAGGTGCAGCGGTGCTCTTGAGCAGCCTTTGGGTGTTTTTCTTTTTGTGCTTCCATGGTGTTGGCCAAAGGCTGGCAGTGCTTTTGCACAGGGGCTTGCACAGGGGCTGCTGCTTGGGCAGGCGGCGTTGAGAAGAGGGGTCGGGGGCTGTTTGCAGCAGGGCTTGGAGTAGGCGTTGGGCGGAGATGGCTTTCCCCTGGCGCAAAGAGTGCTTGCAGTGCTCGAGAGAGGAGAGGCAGTGGCAAGTGTTTTGTCATAAGTCTTTATTTGGACTGGCATAAATAAGTGAAGAGGTAGAAAAATAAATACGTGAATAAATAGAGAAATGAAATAAATAAGTCAATAAATAAGTCAATAAATAAGTGGAGAAGGTCTTTTGTCCATATCAGTATGAGCAGCGGAATCGCTGGAGACGCAGCGGTTGAAGGCTGCGGGTGCCGTGCGGTTGTTGCGGGCCTGTGTGCGGTCCCAGGTGAGAGGAGGCGTGGGGTTGGAGGTGGGTTTGGGGCGTCGGTGTGGCTGGGCGGGTGGGCGTTGGCGCTAGCGGCGCATGGCGCGTGTGAGGTTGTGGAGGTGCAGTAGAGAGGCACGAGCTTCGAGGCGGACGTGGTCCCAGGCGCAGGCGCTGTGGTTGTGGGCGTGCAGGAAGAGGTGGATGTCCCTGAAGTACTTGTTGATGGCGAGCAGCGGGTTGCGTGGTCCTTTGAAGGGCGTGGCGTTGTCGGGGAGGCATTGCTCCAGGTGGTGGATGTGGTGCTGCAGCTTGTTGAGGAGGTGGTTGCGAGCCTGGCCGGGCCAGTGCTGGCGGGTGCTGTTGGAGCTGAGGGTGTGGAAGAGGTGCTGCAGGATGCGCAGGGCGGTGGCGGCGGCTTGGTGGGGCTGCAGGTTGTGGTGGAGCAGGCTGGCGGGGAAGAAGGGCGGCTCTGGCAGGTGGCAGGGCTGCGTGTGGCCGACAGCCATGTCCTGGAGGAGGCGGAGAGCGTCGCCGGGGAAGGTGTCCTCGTGTGTCCAGAGGTGTTGGCAGGCCAGGGTGCCGGCCAGAGCGGTGAGGAGGAGCAGGAGGGCCGGGGCGGCGTGCGGCAGGCGTGGCTGTGTGGCTGTGGGCACAAGCATGGTGAGTCTCTGTGGGTGCTGTTGGGTGCTGCTGGGCAGGAGGAGCCTGGTGAGGCTGGCTGGTGCTGCTGGTGGCTGTGCTTGGGGTGGCTCCGGGTGCGCGGCTTTGTATGCGAGGCCGCTTTCCCTTCATCGCTTTCCGATTGTCCGCAGTTTCTGCCTGTACTTTCCAGTCTGTACTGGTGGCTGTGTAGGTTTTGGGGAAGTGTTTGGTCGGGGTGTCCGTGGTCGGGGATTGTGGTGGCAGCGGCGTGCCGGCCTTGCGAAAGCTGTGTCTCGGAGGCGTCGTTGTCAGGTGTGGCGGAGTGGGCTCTTGGCTGTTGCCCTTCACCTGCCGGGCCAGCTGCGCGGTCCGTGCTGTGCTGCTGAGTCTCTCTTTGTGGCCAAGCATGCTTTCCACCCGCAAAGCCCTGCTGGTGGCTGTGGTGACTTTTCCTTTCACTTGGTGGCTTGCCTTTATTTTCATCTTAGCCGCTGTTTTCCTTTTGTGGTTGCAAGGCATGTGCGGTGATGTCAGTGGGCGGGGGCTGGCGTTTCCCCCTCAATGCCCAGAGGCAGTGGCAGTGTTCAAGGGGCTGTGTGTGCACGTGGGCCTTGGAGGCCTGAGTGTGTCCTTGCACAGAGGCAGGGGCTCCAGCTGCTGTGTTTGGGAGGAGCCATCAACGAGGCAGGTGAGGAAGGCGGCGCAAGGGAGGGGCTTTGCTCTTCCTGTCGTGCTTGCTCCGCTGGCTGTGGCCCTGGAGCAAGGGTCCGGTTTGGAGATGCGTGGCCCAGTGGATGAGGCAGCCGCAGGGCCAAAGAGGACTGTCCCCCGTGAAAGCAATGGGGTTGTGTTTTGGGATTGCCAGAGCCCTCGCCTGCAAGAGCGTGTCCTGTTCAGGGCTCGTTGGTCCGTGTGAGGTGTGGCGTCCTTGGAGGGGATGGCTCTGAAGAGGCACGGGGGTCTAGAGGACATCACGTGGGAGCAAGAGGGCAGGGGCTGGGCTTCTGTGGCTGGAGTAGCGAAGGTTTGCCAGCAGTTTCAGATGCCTTTCCAAAAGCGCAGAAAAGCTGGGGATCGCTGAGGAGGAATGTGGGCTGTGCAGAGATGTGCAAGGGGACGATTGCCATGGCCTCGTGGAGAAATGGTTGGATGGTTGCTAGGAGCACAGCATGGGCTTTGAAGGTTGGAGACTTTTGGGGCAAAGAGGCTGTGGAGGGGAGCGGATGTTTGTAGCCTTGTGCGTCAGCGATCTCCAGGCATGCCGCTGAAGTCGCGCGTGGCAGGTGCTGGGAGCCCCGCCTGAAGAATGGAGATCCCCAGGCCACTGTAGGGCCGGGTCAACTTTGAGACCATCTTAGCAACCTGAACTTAGTGTCCGAGTGCATGGCACGTGAAGAGGTTAATGCCTGAGTCGTGAGGGAACTTTCAGATGGAGTTGCTAGGCCACAGTGCATCGTTTTTGAAAGCTGGTGTCTGTCAGTCCAAATGCCCAAGAAGGGGTAGAAGGGAAGTATAAGCCCCGTTTTTAGAAAGGGAAAAGGAGAAGAGTGTGGGAAGTACGGAGCATTCAGGCTGAGCTGTGTGTGAGGCAAGAAGATGAGGCTGCTTCTCCGGGAGACTATGTTAAGGCCAATGGAAAAGCAAGAGGTGATTGGGAACAGGGAGCATGGCATTCCAAAGTGCAAAATCACCATTCCTGGCAGTTTTGGTGCTGTTCTATGCTTAGGGCTCCACAGCAGTGGTGGAGAGGGGCAAGGAAAGGGACCTGGTGTGCCTGGCTTTGTGCAAAGTGCTTGACGGTGTCCCGCATGACGTCGTTGTCTGTGAGTCAGAGGGCCATGGATTGGATGGATGGATGGATGGCGCAAGGTATGGATAAAGCAGATGAGGTGCAGCGGTGCTCTTGAGCAGCCTTTGGGTGTTTTTCTTTTTGTGCTGCCATGGTGTTGGCCAAAGGCTGGCAGTGCTTTTGCACAGGGGCTGCTGCTTGGGCAGGCGGCGTTGAGAAGAGGGGTCGGGGGCTGTTTGCAGCAGGGCTTGGAGTAGGCGTTGGGCGGAGATGGCTTTCCCCTGGCGCAAAGAGTGCTTGCAGTGCTCGAGAGAGGAGAGGCAGTGGCAAGTGTTTTGTCATAAGTCTTTATTTGGACTGGCATAAATAAGTGAAGAGGTAGAAAAATAAATACGTGAATAAATAGAGAAATGAAATAAATAAGTCAATAAATAAGTGGAGAAGGTCTTTTGTCCATATCAGTATGAGCAGCGGAATCGCTGGAGACGCAGCGGTTGAAGGCTGCGGGTGCCGTGCGGTTGTTGCGGGCCTGTGAGCGGTCCCAGGTGAGAGGAGGCGTGGGGTTGGAGGTGGGTTTGGGGCGTCGGTGTGGCTGGGCGGGTGGGCGTTGGCGCTAGCGGCGCATGGCGCGTGTGAGGTTGTGGAGGTGCAGTAGAGAGGCACGAGCTTCGAGGCGGACGTGGTCCCAGGCGCAGGCGCTGTGGTTGTGGGCGTGCAGGAAGAGGTGGATGTCCCTGAAGTACTTGTTGATGGCGAGCAGCGGGTTGCGTGGTCCTTTGAAGGGCGTGGCGTTGTCGGGGAGGCATTGCTCCAGGTGGTGGATGTGGTGCTGCAGCTTGTTGAGGAGGTGGTTGCGAGCCTGGCCGGGCCAGTGCTGGCGGGTGCTGTTGGAGCTGAGGGTGTGGAAGAGGTGCTGCAGGATGCGCAGGGCGGTGGCGGCGGCTTGGTGGGGCTGCAGGTTGTGGTGGATCAGGCTGGCGGGGAAGAAGGGCGGCTCTGGCAGGTGGCAGGGCTGCGTGTGGCCGACAGCCATGTCCTGGAGGAGGCGGAGAGCGTCGCCGGGGAAGGTGTCCTCGTGTGTCCAGAGGTGTTGGCAGGCCAGGGTGCCGGCCAGAGCGGTGAGGAGGAGCAGGAGGGCCGGGGCGGCGTGCGGCAGGCGTGGCTGTGTGGCTGTGGGCGCAAGCATGGTGAGTCTCTGTGGGTGCTGTTGGGTGCTGCTGGGCAGGAGGAGCTTGGTGAGGCTGGCTGGTGCTGCTGGTGGCTGTGCTTGGGGTGGCTCCGGGTGCGCGGCTTTGTATGCGAGGCAGCTTTCCCTTCATCGCTTTCAGGTTGTCCGGAGTTTCCTTCTGTGGTTTCCTGTCTCTACTGGTTGCTGTTGTGGTTTTGGGCCAGGTTTTTGTTGGGGTGTCTTTGGCTTGGGAAGTTGTTGTAATTCTCTTTTTGTCTGTGGATGTGGGTTTTCGTGTGTTGATTGTGGGGAAATGAATCCCCACATTTTGCTACATCATTTTGTTGCTATGATGTTGTGGGTTTTTTGTGGTTTTCCTTTCTCTCTGGGTTCATCTGTTATTCCTCTTGTGATTTGCTGAATTTCCCTTCTTGCCCATAAGAGGACACTCTGCATCAGTTGTATCATAGTATCTTGGGCTTTTCTTTTTTCTTTAATTGTATGTGGTATGTTGGGCAGGGAAATTAACAGAGTTTTTTGTTTTGAAGAGTTCTAAAGTGACTTTCACTCATCTCCTTGAAGGTCAAATATTTTGAAGATTTTTAGTTTCATGACCTATAATTGCACTGGTCAGGACATGCTGGCTTAATCGTGGTGTAGAAAAAAGGAAGTGGTGGTTTTTATAAGTTACTAAGAAGTACCTGTTACATTTCTAATTAGTTACTTAGCTGATTGAGCTGTCACAGCTTTTATTGCATTAGCATCAATCGTTTTATTCTTTAAAATTGTAGTTTTACACCCCACCTGTAGGGTTTTTCAGAACAGACCTTCTACTCATGTGCATGGATATTCCTCCCTTGAGTGGGGACATATCTGTAGGTTATTGCTTGAGGCTGAACAGTAGTCATTGGGTTAATTGCATTGTTCTCTAGCTTATTATTAAGCTGGGTTTTGAAGGATTGGTGCAGTAGAGCACTCTACAAGTAGTTGCAACTGTCTGTAATGTGTCACAGATAATTCTGATTAAAATTCTTTGATATTGTCATGATGATTTTTTTTTTAGAAATTTAATAATTTTTTTCCTATATAAATGTTTTTCTTTTATAAATTTTAAATAAATATATCCATAATCTTACAGGTCAAATTTGTATAAAGACTCAATTACTGTTATATAAATTATGAGAGATGAACCATGTACCTAGTGTGAGACTAGGATTGTATTAAACTGCCTCCAGACTTCTCTGAGAAGGAGTTCAGCCAGCAAGGAGATAGTTTCTGAACCTCAATGGGAAGACTTCCCTGATAAATGTTGTCCAAAGCTTCCATTCTACCTGGGACACTTTACTAAGTCTTTTTGTAGTTCTCCATTAGGTTTTTCTGGGTTTTTAGCTACCATATGGTTGTTTTCTTTGTATTCATATGAATAAATTCTTTCTTTTTAGTCTTTGATACAGTTGTAAAATAGTTTATTTCTAAGGACCTCAGGAGTTTGTCAAGTCATTAAGTTGAGGAGGTGGCTCTGGGTCTAAGCACCTGGGCACTGAATGTTGATGAAACTTCTGCAGTGTCTTGCTTCCCTTTTGAGGTTTGACTTTCATTGTGATGGAGCTTAAGAAATCTCATCTAAGCTGTTGCTTTTGAACAATAAAAGATTTTTTAAATTAATTTTAATTTGTTTTTTTGCCCTGGATATCCCAAGTGCTGTGTGATGCTGAGTGGAGGTGGTATCAGAAGAACCTGCATCCAGTGATGCTTTTAGATATGTCCTCAGGAACAGATATCACTCATCTTCTTTAATCCCTATTCTAGTGTTGTATCCCCTGAATACAAAAAATAACACAAATGCATTTCTTCTTTCATGTTGGAATTCCCTGTATTCCAGCTTGTGTCATCACCACCGCTCCTGTTTTTGTCATAAAGTGGTTTAGTTCCTTCAGCTGCCTCAGAAAAGACAGAACCAATGAGGTCCTCATTCCTGACATCACAGGGATAGGAGCATCAGGAGGACAGTGGTACAAATGGAAGTTTCATCTTGAGGGGTCCTTGTCCTGCTGTGTACCTGAATATATAAGAGAGCTGGTGGAAAGCTCACCAAGCCACTCCCCATAATTTAAAAGCAGTCCTGGCTAACCAAGGAGGCTGCAGGCACCTAGAGTGTGGCCAGTGTAATGCTTGTCTTCAGGAAGGGTCAGAAGTAGAATCCATGGAGCTTTGGGCCTGTCAGCCTGACCTCAGTGCTGGGGAAGCCATGGAGATCTTCTTGAGTGCCCATCGCATGGCACCTACAGGAGGTCCAGGGGATCAGGCCCAGCCAGTATGGGTTTGTGAAAGGCATTACTGCCCGACCCAATCTCCCTCTGTAACACAGTGACCCTCTTAGTGGATTAAGGAAAGTCTGGGGATGTTGACTTCCAGGACTTTAGAAAAGTCTTTGACACTGTATCCCATAGAATTCTCCTGGAGACACCAGCTGTTTGTGGCTTAGATGCTCTGTTCTCTGAGTTAAAAACTGGCTGCTGGCCTGGCCCAGAGAGTGCTGGTGAATGGAATTACTTGCAGCAGGCAGCTGGTCAGTAGTGGTGTCCCCCAGGGCTCTGTACTGGGGGCTCTGTACTGTACTGTTTTTTATCTTTATTGATGATCTGAGTGAGGGAATCAAGAGCTCCTTTAGTCAGTTTGAGGCAAGGCCAAGCTGGGTGTGAGTGCTGATCTGCTGGAGGGCAGGGGGGCTCTGCAGAGGGATCTGCACGGGCTGGATCCATGGGCCGGGGCCAATTGTGTGAGGTTCAACCAGGCCAAGTGCTGGGTCCTGTCCCTGGGTCACAACAACCCCCTGCAGCTCCAGGCTGGGACAGTGGCTGGAAAGCTGCTGAGTGGGAAAGGCCCTGGAGGTGCTGGTTTCCAGTGGCTGGACAGGAGCTGGGTGTGCCCAGGGGGCCAAGGAGGCCAAAGGCCCCGGGCCTGTGTCAGCCATGGAGGGGCCGGCAGGAGCAGGGCAGGGCCCGTCCCCCTGGGCCGGGGGCACGGCTGAGGCCACACCTGGAATGTGTGCTCAGCTTTGTTTGCTCACAGCAAGAAGGACACTGAGGGGGCTGGAGTGTGTCCAGAGAAGGAAACAGAGCTGGGGAAGGGTCTGTAGAGTGAGTCATATGAGGAGCAGCTGAGGGAACTGGGCAAGTTTAGTATAGGCTCGGCAAGTTTTGAAGGCTCAGGGGAACCTTATTGCTCTCTACAACAATTTAAAAGAAAGTTGTAACCACGTGGGAATCAGCTTTTTCTCCGAGCAACTAGCAATAGGAAAGGAAAATGTCTTCAAGTTGTGCCAGTGGAGGTTCAGATTGGATATTAGGGAAAATTTCTTCACTGAAGAAGTGGAAGCATTGGAACAGGCTCCCTAGGGAAGTGGTGGAGTCACCACCCCTGCAAGTGTTCAAAAATTGAGTAGATGTGGCACTTCATGATATGGCTTAATGGTGTTTGGTCAAAGGCTGGGCTTGATGATCTTGGAGGTCTTTTCCAACCTTAGTGATTCTATGATTCTGAATTTGGTCCTCTTCTCACTCAGCTAAACGGGAAGTGATGATTTGTGCTTCCACGGAGCAGTGTCCTTGCAGTGATGCAGTGGTGGAGGTTGTTTGAGCACAGGAAACAACCTCTTTGTCCCATGCAGGAGGAGGCCAGAGCTGCTGACCTGGGGAGATACTTCTGGGTTGATGGCTGGAGGGTGAAGGAGCAGCTGGTGCTGGTGATGCATGTGCAGTTTCCTTCATGACAGATGCGGTGCTCGTTGGGTTGGACCATATTGAGTGAGGGTGTTCAGGTGATGGATCTCTTTACTTGCTAATGATATGTTGGGGTGAAGAAGGACAAGGATAATGTGCTCTTTGTACTGCAGCAGGTGCCCGTAGCCACTGGGATGTAAGCACAGGCAGGAGCATCCTGGACCAGTTGTGGTGGCTGTAGCAAAGCATTGAGCAGTTCTGGACATCTCCTGTGGGTTTGTGTCTTTTTGATGTTTCTTGGGTGGAGTTGGTAGCACTGGAGTTCTGTTCCTTGTCCAAATCTCTGCAGACCTTTATGGATCCCATCCTTGATTCTTTGAGGTGCACCTTGTCTATGCCATCCTCTTTCTTCCAACGCAGTGCTGTGGCATTGCAGAATGGTTGTGGTGGGATGATGGCTTGGAGGTGGCTTTCATGTCTTGGCATTATTGGAGGGTCTAGAAGGGAGAGCGTGGTGGTGGAAGAGGAGGAAGTGTGCAGGGCAGGCATCATGCCATTTGGGGCAAATGGGTGCCCCAATGGTCTGGCAGCTGTAAGAAATGCCTGGGGGCTGCAGGAGCAGCATTCCCTGAGAAGGGTCTGCTGTCCATAGCCTTCAACCCAGGCAGGAGGCATTGGCAAGATGGGCTGCAGGAGGGAGATTGATTCCCTCACAGTCTGAGGAGTTGGTATCTTTGCATATCAGGTATAAGCATGAAGCACAATGACCGCAGCTTTGCTTTTGCATTCTTTTCTGCTTTTACAAAAAGTCTTTATTTCTAACAAAAGAATAAATAAGTAAATAAATAAATAAATAAATAAACAACTAAGTTCATTAATTATTAAATAAGTAAGTAAACACAGTTTTGTAACAAATAGTGATTGGAGTAAGAGTCCCACCGTAGTTCTCCACTGTCCATGATCCCCTTCCCATTCATCAGGTGAGGTTACAGTCTGGATGAACGCAGTAATTCCACAGGTAATAAATATCATCCATATCCCCAGTACTTCGCAGGTGTCTATGAAAGTGTAGCACAGAAATTTCCTCTTCCCTCCTCTCCAGTGGTTGTAGTTTGGGTGTGGGCTGTGCCACAGACTGACCCCAGTGTCACCACGGTCATACCCCTTTCCCCATCAGCTCACCAGTCGGAGGAGGTGTGACTGGTCCCAGGTGATCCCAGCCTGGGCTGCTGCCATCACCGCTCCATCTGTGGCCACTGGTGCTGTCTGGGGATGGGTGTTTGCTATCCGTGGACTTAGTGGGGTCCAGAGCAGCTTGGTGCTTCATTTGCCGTATGAGTCTGTCCACGTGTTGGAAGCAGACAAGAGCTTCAATGCGGACGTGGTCCCAGGCGCAGGCGCTGTGGTTGTGGGCGTGCAGGAAGAGGTGGATGTCCCTGAAGTACTTGTTGATGGCGAGCAGCGGGTTGCGTGGTCCTTTGAAGGGCGTGGCGTTGTCGGGGAGGCATTGCTCCAGGTGGTGGATGTGGTGCTGCAGCTTGTTGAGGAGGTGGTTGCGAGCCTGGCCGGGCCAGTGCTGGCGGGTGCTGTCGGAGCTGAGGGTGTGGAAGAGGTGCTGCAGGATGCGCAGGGCGGTGGTGGCGGCTTGGTGCGGCTGCAGGTTGTGGTGGAGCAGGCTGGCGGGGAAGAAAGGCGGCTTCTGGAGATTGCAGGACAGTGTCGTTCTTGGAGCCATGTCCTGCAGATGCTGGAGTGCATTCCCAGGATCATGGGTCCGCAGGTGGTGGCACGGGAGGCCGGTGGCCAGAGCCACGATGAGGAGCAGCAGTGCCAGGGTGCTGTGCCACCGGTGGGGCTGTGCGCATCCAAGTGCAGCCATGGTGGAGCTTCGGGCACTGTGCAGGAGCCTGCTCTGGCTCGGTAGTCGTGGTTGCTTTGCTTGGGATGCTGCTGGTTGTGCAGTGTTATATGCCCATGTCCAGGCTTTCCTTTCATCACCATCTTCTGATAATTTCCCTTTTCCGTTTTCACTTTTGTTTTTCCTTTTGCTTTCTTCTGAGAACCTTGGTGCTTGTCACTGGGAAGGAGGGGACGCTGCTGTGAGAACGGGAGCTGACGCTTTTTCTGGGCTGCTGCCAGGGGGAAGCCTGGTTACTGAGCTATTACAGGAGACGAAAGCGTGGCAGAAGTTTTCCGGCTGGCTGTGCCAGGGATGTGTTTCAGGATTGTCTTTTCATCTGTTTCGTGTGTTGCCCTTTTTGGGGGTTTATTTAAAAATTTCTCTATGTACCAGCATCTATTTTTTTTCTTATTGCATGCTCTAATATTATTCATATATAATGTTTATTTTGCGTGTTAATTAGCGTTTTCTTATATTTTTCATTGACAAATATTGTTAGTCTCTCAGTCTTTTTAAATTCTGTTTATATGTATTTATATTTTAATACTTTTTTATTTTTTCTGTGGTACCTGCAGCTTTGCTAGTACAAGAGTTTTTCCTCTCCCTGCAAAATCTTGCATGATATTTTTGGAGCCATCTCTCATACCCCTGTATCCAGAGTTAATTACCCTTGGTATGTTGGTAATTAGAAATAAATACACAGATGTCACAAAGGGTTTTTTGTCAACTATTTATGCAATGTTTGTCCTTTCTGGATTTTGGAGGTTTTTTTAATTGTATTGTGAATTCTTTGTGAAAATGTGGCTGTGTTAGATGGTGTGGGGGCAGGAACAGGTGGGAATATTTCTTTTTCATGTCCAGTCCACCTAATGTGAAAAGTGAAAGTGGGCAAAGTTCCAAATGTGAGTCGTCACTGCTTCCTGTGTAACTTCAGCAGCAGGAGATCCCCGTGGTTGCTGATAAAGCAAGATTGGGATTATCTCCTGAGATTTTTTTTTTTAATTTAACTCAACTAATGTGCTTCTGTAAAATCTCACTGTGGATTTTTTTGTTGTTTGGGTTCTTTTGGTGTACATTACATTGGGATATGCTGTCTTCTCTGTTCATCTGTTGCAAAGACCTTACAAATGCATCAGCTGGTGTGTGTGGTACCCAGTGAGCTGCTGGGCGGAACTTAAATCTGTTTTGTTTCATCACTTTCTCTTTTTTCATCCTTTTCTGCTCACTTTTTGAGCCTATTTCTGATATTTCACTTTTGGCTTTGACAGCTTCTCCTTTTGTAGGTCAGGAGATACCTGTGACGTTTGAAGAACAGAGTGTCTTCCCTGATGTTTTCCTTTGGGCAGGCATGAACTGCAGACATAACTGCCTTGCACTTGTATTTTCTAACGGGTTTTTGGTTTGAATGTGTGTATGCACAAGTAGGATATTCAGTACTGATGTGGTTTTCCCCTGCCGAGGTGGAGTGAGAATAACTGCTACCTTTACACTTTCTTCTCATGCAGATTTGATTATATTTTGTTCAGTTCGTATAGGGGGAAAATGTTAGTGTGCCAGTTCATATCAGCTGAACTGTGTTCACATCTCTTCTCTAGATCTTCTTTTTGTGGCATTTTCATCAGAAGGTTGTAAGAGTGCTGCTTTTGAGTAAACTGCTAAGACTTCTAATGTGAATTTAGTTGTGTTTTGCCAAGTGATTTGTGCTGGAGTTCCTAAGGGGGGGAATTACCAGGCAAGGAAAGGTTGATGGCATATAATGGCATCATTACAAGTTACAGAAAGCACCTACAATATTAAAACTTTGCCACACTATTTTGTGTTCAGTGATGGAGGATTGGGTGTAGGAGACAGGGAAGGGATGCACAGAAGTGAAGCAAGGTGGAGATTGCTGTCCACTCTGAGAAAACATTTGAGGCACTATGGCATTTGCAGAGAGTTGTATGATAAAGGAGGAGGATTTTTCAGTATTTTAAAATGTGTGGAAATTGATACATTACTACTTAAAGCATTATTTATTTCTGGATTGGAGGTGGTGAGGAGTAGAACATGAAAATTAGGAGGAAAAAAAAGATTACCAGACCCACAGATGGAGCTCACACAGAGAGAGAAGGGCAAACTTCTTGCCTTTTCTCCCAAACTGAGGTCAAAATATTGCTTTGGTTTTGCTAGCATGTCCTGTCATTTCAAAGTGTAAGCTTTCTAGTATTGCTTACCTTCTTGTAGAAGACCTAGAAGAATGATCTGAGGCAGTGGTTTCCACCTTTTTTATGCCCCCTATCAGCAAAAAATTTGAGTACTCACCTTCCGTATATTTTTATTTCTGAATTACATACCTATACCCCTGTACTAATATATATATTATAGAACATACACAAAGATAAAAATGAAAAAAGGAGAGAAAGGTTAAACAAGCACTGTTTTAAAATTCTCTTCAGTTATATTTATCAAAGGTATGAAATCCATTTTCTTCCTGCGACCCAATAGGTTGGGATACACACCCTACTTTGGAGACTATGACCTGAGATCTCCTGTAAAGTAGTTTAAATAAATTTTCCAGTCATCCAATAGTAACTGTTTTTCTCTCTCTTTTGATCTTTTTGCTGTTTTTGTAGCTGACATTTCCACTTTCAGAACACAGGGCATGGTACAAGGGCAAACCCCTTAGACTTACATCTATGTTGTGATTAAAGTCCTGGCCTGACCCCAGGCCTTTGACTCACAATGCTCAGTTCTCTTTCAGGCAGTCTCACTGGAAGATGACAGTTCAGAGTTGGGAGCTGTGTGGGAAATCACTTAGTTATTGCCTTTAACTTACCATTAAGAGACTAAACATTTGTGTATAACACAAAAAGTGTCTATAAAGTAGATTTATTTTTAGCTTGAGGATCCAGGTAAATTTTCAGCTCTGCTGCACAATGTAAGGTCAGCTTCCAGTCAAACCTCCTTGAGTTCTTACTTTTAGAATTTTCTTCTGTGTCTAGTAGGCAGTTCATAAGATCTGTACAGCTGTGTTCCAGTTTCAACTATTAATAAATGGTGTTGTCTCTTCCAAGGATTACTATGGAATTACATTCCCGGCTCCTGCAACTTTGACAGGCAGAGATGGGAGCCTTGCTAACAACCCATACTCAGGTGAGTGCTAGCTAAAGATGATGATGGCAAGTGAGATGTGCTGGTTTCTCAGTGCAGGGCATCCTGGTGTTGTTTTCCCTTCTGTGGTCAAAGAAGCCCTTCCTTGTTCCTGCTCTTGCTCTTTAGCTGTCATTGTGCAAAGATGATATTAATGCCATCCCAGATTTCAGCCAGTGGTTTTCATCCACTGCCAGTTGATTACAGCTTAAAACTGCAGACACAGGCATTGTAGTTCCTATAATGATGGTATTAAGTGCTGTCGTGGTTGCTTACCAGCTTACTGGTTGGGAGTGAGGTAGTAGGGATTGATGTATGTCACCTCCTTGGTAAACATGTGAACATGCTGCTCTGTAGGCTGCCAGAAAGTACAAGTGTTTGTGAATTTTCTGCTTCATTATCACTTCTCTTGGGAGGCTGTTTTTGGGTTAATAACTGAATTTCCCTTCCTGCTTCTTCAATAAGGTGGCCCACGATGCAAGCCTTGCTTTCCTGGCCTTCAGCTACTGTCTTCAGAACTTTGGTGGTGTGAGGAACTGCACATCTTAACTAGTCATGCTTGATAAATAAAAAGACATTGGCAAAAATATGCCCATCACTGCCTGTAAATCCTAACCTGCTTTCAGCCCATGAAGCTTAGCTAAACAGGTTAACCTCCAAGAGAGTCACACTTTAACCCAACAACCATTGGCTCTCTGGCTATTACCATGCTTCTGCTTTTAGCATGTTTTATTGCAATGATCTGATAGTAATGAATCTGCTCAGACCATGTGAGATAGGTGAGTATTGGCATCTCTCTTTATCAGTGGAGTAGCCATGGCACAGAGTTCTGTGCCACAAACAGGCAATATCCCTGTGGCTGTCAGGAACAGAGACTGGGTGAGGGTTTCCCATAAACAACTGCAGGCTTTCAGGTGTAGGATGTGTCCTGCTCTGTAGTTGTCTGCTTCTGTTCAGAGGATATAAGTCCATTGAATTCTCCACTTTTGCAGTATTTTTGATAGCTTTTCTGACCAGCTCTTTCTTTCACAGGTGATGTAACAAAATTTGGCCGTGGAGATACTGCCTCTCCTGCTCCTGCAACCACGCTGGCCCAGCCGCAGCAGAACCAGACACAGACTCACCACACGACTCAGCAGCCCTTCCTCAACCCGACCCTGCCCCCAGGGTACAGCTACACCGGGCTCCCTTACTATGCTGGGATGCCTGGTGTTCCCAGTGCATTCCAGTATGGGCCAACCATGTTTGTAAGTGTGACAGCCTCAGCTGTAACGCTCCCTGCATGCCTCTCCAGTTTTGCTTTCTCCAGCCCAAACACTCCACGTCTTGGAATTACAGGAAGGTTTGGGTTGTAAGGTATCATCCAAGACAGTCTTTTTCCAATCCCCCTGCTGTGGGCAGGGACGCCTTCCAGTGGACCAGGTTGCTCAGAGCCCTGTCCAACCTGGCCTTGAACACTTCCAGGGATGCTGGCCATCCACATCTTCTCCAGGCAGCCTGTGCCAGTGCCACACCACCCTTAGGGTGATGATTATTTTCTTTATATCTAATCTAAATCTCCCACCTTTCAGTTTAAAACACCTGCCCTTCATCCTGTCACTACAGGGCCTTGTAAAATGTTTTTCCCATCTTTCCTATAAGCCTCCTTTAAGTGTAGAAAGGTCACAGTAAGGTCTCCCTAGTGGCTTCTTTTCTCCAAGATGAACAGCCCCAACTCTCAGCCTGTCCTCATAGGAGAGAGGAGCATATCCCCTTGATCATCTTTGTGACCTCCTCTAGATCTGCTCCAACAGGTCCACAGCTTCCTCATACTGAGGACTCCAGAGCTGGAGTCAGTATTTAGGTGGATCCTCATTAGAATGGAATAGAGTCAGCTTCCCCAGTCTGCAGGAGAGCTCCAAAAACATGCAATGTGAGAAAATAGCTGCAATCTCACCCAGAAGAAAACAAATGATTTAAAAGGCCAGAACTCACAGACCCCTGTGCAAGTTTCTGTAAACACCTGACAGCTGCATTTTGTGGGCTTGCTGTTCCTGAAAGCCCTTACTAGTCCCTGGAGAGTCAAGGGGGGACCCAAAGCTGAGTCAGTGAGCTGAGAGAGCCTGGATGGAGGAGATGCCATTAAGTCAGAAAGCAGGGCTGGAAGCCTCAGGAGGAAGGAGGTTATTTGGGAAGAGGTGCTGCTTCAGGCAGAAGGGTAGATGAGGCTATTTAGGGCCCTGTAGGCTGGTATTTTATGAACAGCCTCAGGCAGGAATTGATGTTTGTGGTTGATTTGATTCTGTGGTTGTTCTCAGGTTTGTGGGTAAAAATTTGCTATTTACATTCAACATATGAAAGAAATATGCAGCCTGTTCTGAGGGAGGGCTGTGCTGCAATCACAGAGACAGCTCTAGGATAAATCCTGTGACACAAATCCACTATAGCAAGTTACTGCTGTAAGCAGTCCCATGCCATCCCAGTCCTCTCAACTCCAGACTCTGAATTCCCAACATGAGGTGCCTTCCCCACTAGATGGCAGAGGGAGCTTGTGTTCCAGCTGACGGCACTTCTCGTTCCCGTGCTTTGTCCAGGTACCTCCAGCATCTGCTAAACAGCACGGAGTCAACCTGAACACGGCCTCGACTCCCTTTCAGCAGGCGAGTGGCTACAGCCAGCATGGCTACGGTGCAGGTAAGGCTCAGCCCCGCTGCCCCGGGAGCGCGGCGCCGCTCCGCACCCTGACGCCCTCCTTGTGCACCCCTTGTGCAGGCTACGACGACTTAACACAGGGAACAGCAGCTGGAGATTACAGCAAAGGAGGCTACAGTGGCTCATCTCAAGCACAAAACAAATCTGCTGGCACTGGACCTGGGAAAGGTAATGCTTTGAGACTGGAGGTTCCTCTGGAGTGGGATTTAGTAGGGCAAACTGCCAATCAACACAGCAGCCTGCTCTAAACAGGGCCATGATCCAAGCTGTTTCTCCATCTCCCGTACACAAAATGCTTTTCTAATAGCCCAGAAGTTCCTTCTGAATCTCATGGCTGAAGGTCACATAAAGATTGGTGTGGCTGATGCACAGCTTGGACCAATTACATGTGGGAGAAATGGTAAGCTGCTTCCTAAGCCAAAGCTTTCTTTGCTGAAGAGTATAGTGATCCTTCAACAGTGCTGTGATTTTGAAACTTGAGCAGTTCAGTGCTGTTGCTGAAATGCTCCTCTGCTAAATCATAGCTAGACTTTAAGTTTCTTGGTAGGCACCTGAGACACCCACGTGTTAGAGAGGAGCAGGGCACTTCACACATCTCTGGGCTGTCTAGCTGCTGCCTGTACACATTCATAACATTGTGTTGTGCTTAGTAATATTTCCTTTGTGACTATAAAAACTGAAGAATTTATGCAGCTCATACAAAAGCTTTATTTGGCACATGCTGGTTAGATCTGAGAAGCATATACTGGGCTGCTTAGCACTATATGGTTCATCTTCATTCTCAAGCAAGTACCAAGCATTTGCTGGGCATTTGAAACACCAGGTGGCCACACTCTTTTCAGTGGAGAAGCAACCCAGGAAGTGTCCAAGCAATCCAGCAGTGTCCAAGGAGGGTTACAAAAGCTTAGAGCAGTACCCTTGAGCCCAGATCTCTGATTCACCAAACAAAGCAACCATTGGCTTTATTCTGATCCAGGTGGAATTATCAGAGCCATCCTCTGTAAAACTGTGAATAAGTCTCTGAGGCAGTGATGCTGATTCTGTCAGGGCAGAGGGGCACTGCAGACTTTAACTCTTCTGTAGGGTGTGAAAGGACAGGGGTTCAGATGTGCAGGAGATGCTGAGTCTCATCACTCAGGGCACTACTGGAAAGCTCTTGAGTGCTGCAACAGAGCCAAATGCACCTCTGATACAGGGGAATGCTGGCTTTTAGTGGGCTTCAGTGAGTGGTCAGTGCAGCCAGCTGCTGCCTGGTGAAGTGCATTGGAATCCAAGTGTTAATGGCTGGGTGTGGACCTGGGTGATTTATCCCACTGGGCTTTTGCAGTGGGAACAAGAAGCTGAGCCCTTTCTTCTGTTCCCATGTGGGCTGCTGTGGGTCTGGAGAACCAGCAGGGCAGTGCATCCCCTGAGGCTGCCAGAGGTGCTGGGAGCAAAGCTTGGGCTTGTGCTGGCTGGTGGGGTGACATTCTCACCCTTGGTGGTGTTTCTGTTTTCCAGGTGTTTCTGTGACCTCAAGTAACACGGGTGTGCCTGATATCAGTGGCTCAGTCTATAACAAGACTCAGGTGAGGAGTGTTGGACCCTCCTCCCTCAGGGCTCAAGGCTGATGACTCCTACTCCCAGGCTGGCCAGTCTCAGGGTCAGCAGGCCACAGCATCTCTAACGCTGGCTCTGTTTGCTGCTGGAGTGAAGTCTCATCCTCTGTCCCGCTGTTTCTGCGGTGTCAGCTCCTGACAGCAGCTGCTGGCAGAGGCTCAGTGCTCCCTGTGCTGCACGCTGCCCATGCTACACCATGCCAGCAGTGTCCTGGGTGCAAATGAACTTATGGTTGTTAGTATTTTTAGTCCAAATAGCCCCCCAAGCAGGTGAGTTGAGAGGCTGTTTGCTTTCCATCAGAGGGACAGGCTGTCGTGCCTGCCTTTAACACCCCAGGGTCCCTGTCCCAAGCTCTCCCATGGCCATTGCTCAGTGTGCAGCTGCCCAGGCAAAGCAGAAGGCACTTTGGCAAGCTGTGCTGTGCAGTGGGCTTATGTCCAGCTCCTCTTTGCTCCTCTCTGCACCCTCAGCAGGGGAAAGAGGTGTCTGGCTGCCATCCATGCTTACAGGTAGGAAGCCAGATGTCAGCTCCATGCTTTGGGGTCAAGCTTTGGCCAGCAGGAGGAAAATATTACTGCAACTTCCTGTGTTTTTGTTGGGCTGCCCTGGATAGGTTGAGTAATTCTAGGCTGAGCCCACTCACTGGGGGAAGGACTGATTAGGCAGCTGCTGTGATCCCATGTCCCTCTGAATGGAAAGAGGTCAGGGGAAAAAAAACCAACAATGTCTGTGACAATAAAAATTTCAAGAGCCATTAGTGCAGAAATACGGGTGAGAACGGGAGCTGAAACTCATCCTCTGGTGTGCTTGCAGGTGTTCAGTGTGACTTGGCTTCCTCGTGGGGTAGGTGAAAGGTTCAGGTGATGTGTGTTTGGGCCACTCTTGTTCTGCTCTCGCTGGGTCTGCTCACAGCAGTGTCTGACACTGTGCCCATTGCCCCCTGTGCAGACGTTTGACAAGCAGGGATTCCATGCTGGCACTCCACCTCCCTTCAGCCTGCCCTCTGCTCTCGGATCCACTGGGCCCCTCAACCCTGGTGCTGCCCCGGGCTATGCTCCAGCCCCATTTCTCCACATCCTCCCTGCACATCAGCAGCCTCATTCCCAGATGCTGCATCACCATCTTCAGCAGGATGGGCAGGTGAGTCAGTCCCTTCTGCCTCTGCAGCATCCCCAAGGGCACATTGCTCCACCTCCCAGCAGGGTCTTGGGGTGTTTGTTTCCTTCTGCTGTTTGCTTTGCTCACTGGGAAAGGGCCTTGGCAGCAGTGGCTGTTGACCAGCTTGGGGAGGGAAGCTGAAGTTCAGCAAGGGGAAATGCCACTTCTGTCCCTGGGGAGAAAGCAGGCCTGTGCACCAGTATAAGTCAGGAACCACCTGCTGGAAAGCAGAAAAGGCCCTGGGGAGCCTGGTGAGCACAAACTGACCATGATCCAGCCATGTGCCCTTCCAGCAGAAAAGGACAATGGGATCCTGAGCTGCACCAGGCTCAGCATTGCCAGCAGGTGAGGGGAGCTGATCCTGCCCTCTGCTCAGCCCTGGTGAGGCCACAGCTGCAGCACCGTGTCCAGTGCTTGGCTCCCCACTGTGGGGCAGACATGGATGTGTGGGAGAGTGCCCAGTGAAGGACTGATGGAGGGACTGGATCCTGCCTCCTGTGAGGAAAGGCTGGGGGAGCTGGGACAGTTCAGCCTGGAGAGCACTGAGAGGGAATCTCATCAATGTGCAGAAAGGGAAGATGTAAAGAGGATGGAGCCAGGTTCTTTCTGGTGACAGGAACAGGGGGCACAAACTGGAACACAAGAGGTTCCTTCTGAATATCAGAGAAAATGTTTTTGCTAGGATGATGACCAAGCACTGCCCAGGAAGCTGTGGAGTCTCCATCCCTGAAGTTGTCTGGGAATGATGCTGGGCAGCTGGCTCTTAGGTGATCTTGCCTGAGCAAAGGGGTTGGACAAGATGCCTTGAGAGATGCCTGTGAGCCTCAGCCAGGCTGTGACTGTGTGAAGAGCCCATCCTGCTGTGGGCTGGGCAGGGATGGTTTGTGGGGTGTGAAGCCAAGGCAGGTGCTGCTGTCCCCTGTCAGGGGGGCAGGAGGGCAGGACGTGAGCCCTTGTGCTGTGATTCTGGGGAAAAATCAAACATCTCCTGCAGGTTGCATGTCAGCTCCAGTTCGGTTTCACCTGCACATGTGTTTACTTTCCCAACACTAAATATTCCCAGAAAAAAATAGTGCTCAGCCTTAGAGTCCAGTAATAGGACATGATTTTGTGCTCCAAATGTGTCACATCCTTGTCTGGCTCACCTTGGGAAAGCTCCTTTCCTGTGCCTGGCCCTGCTCCTCACTTCCCTTGTGCTTTAGCCTGTTGTGCTTGGGAGGCAGTGGGATGGTGCTTCCCAAGCTCCTGCTTGGTGTGCCCATGGATGCTTGGCCCGGACCGTGGGATGCAGAGATGGTGCAGGGCAGAAGCAGATCTGTGCAGGGGGGAGCATTGCTGCACTGCTGGGTGTCAGGGCTGTCCCTGGCAATGCTGGGGAGCGCTTGTCTCCCTGGGAATGCTGGTACTGTGGCAGCTGATGCTCCTGTCTCCTTTGTTTCCCTTTTCTAGGGTGGATCTGGCCAACGCAACCAACCCAGCACCATGCAGCAAAAGTCTCAGGCTACCAAAACCGCCTATGGCACTTCTCCATACTGGACAAACTAAACCCGAAACCGGGGAGGGGGGAGAGAATGAAAGGAGAGGAGGAAGGAAAAAAAAAAGAGAAAACAAAAGAAAAGAGAAAAAAGAAAATAAAAGCTGAAGCCCATTCTTGGAATTATTAGGAAAAGTAACTGCTCAGCCAAACGTCTGTGCGGGGAGAACTGCAGCCAGCCAGCCATCCTCTGTGTGACTCGCCTGCTTCCTCTTTGAGTTGCTGTTATATGTAATATATTTATGTATGTATTTGTAAATGTAATAGAGCCTAAATGTGGTTTTCTGCATCTTGCAGCCTCTTTTATTTTCTTTGTAGGAAAACTAATTATTCATTTTCCATCTGCACCAGGGCATCATTCTTTGTTTTGTATTTTAAGTTCTATGGGTTTTGTAACTCTGTCAGACAAAGACAAACTGCGCCCTTTTTTTTGGAGCTGGAGCCCATTTATTTAATGCAGTTCTAAATTCAGACAAATAAGGAGACCTGCCCTTCCAAAAACCTAAATCAAGATGTGTCCTGTTGGTTTGATTGTACCCCCCGACCCCCAATATACCTGTTATTTTAGAGGGAGAAAATAAAAGAAAGAAACAAAAAAAGTTCTGTGGGCCTTCCCCTTTCTTTCATTTCCTCCCTCCCGCCCTCTTGCTGTGGAAGACAAGCTCTTGTGGGCAGTTTCATCACTGTGGCCTTGAGCTGCAGTCTCAACTTTTAATTTTTCAAATTTTTTAATAATAATAATAATAAAAAGGACAGGGTTTTGGTTTTTGTTTGTGCAGGGGTTTTTTGTTGGTGGTGTTTTTCTCTAGCAAGAGACTTTGGATGGCTCAGTGTGTCCTGGAACCTCCTTTGCATCATTAGAGGCAAAAACTATGTAGCGGTTTCTTAAATAAAAGTATAAGCTGTGTCTTGTACCTCTTCTTGCCCTGAGCCACCTTCCCAGGACAGCCAGAGCTACTGGATGGAAACTTCATCTGTCCCTCCCCACTTTTTTAAAAACAAAAACCTTGGAGGCAACTCCTGGTCCTTCTTGTCCTGCACCAGTGCGGTGAATGTTCTAGGAGTTTCATTTCTTTATAGCCCTTCCTCCACCTAATAAATATCTGATCATACCACCGGTGTTTGTCTGCATTTTCAAAGGCTCCAGGAGCAGTTTTATTTTACAGCCTGTCTGTCCCTTTCTGCCTGCTCCTGCAGCAGCAGCCAAGCTGGGAGGGCAGGAGCAGCATGTGGGTCTGAAAGCAGTGAGTTCACCTGTGTGCTGAGAGCTCTCCGGCACCCCCAGCAGGGATGGGATCCGGGGCCACACCTCTCCCTGCTGCCATGAGCAGCCTGTTCTGCCTTTGGTTCTCCTGGGGTGGTGCTCCGAGTCCCTGTGGGCAGCTGGGATTGGTAAGGACAGAGCACAGCTGCAGCTCTGCCCTCTCGCTTTGCTCACGAGGTCCATGGGCTCCACTGGGAGCAAGGGCAGGGGTGTGAGAGCTCCTGAGGGAAGGCTCCTGCCCAGACTTACCCTTCTGATCACCCTGTCCCCATGCAGCAGAGAAAGTGGTTAAATGTGAAGCACACAACAGGCAAGGAGCTTTTATTCTTTTAGTATCCACAAGAAAAAATAAATCTGTTTCTACCCTGAGAACCATTTTTTTTTCTCTGCTGGCCCTGTGAGGCCCAGTTGTCACCTAGGCCTCCCCCAGGCTCTGAGCAGCAGAGAACTACAATGGCATTCCTCTGCCCTGGCTTAGGTTTTGACACTGGTTGAACTCCAGCAGCTGCTCCAAGCCCTTTTCAGCTGCTGTTCCACTGCCAACAGCTTTGGGCCTGAATGTCAAGGAGGGCAAAAATGTTTCTGCAGGCTGGGGCCCATCAGTTTGTACAAGACTGCACCAGCAGCTGAGCCCTCACAGCAGCAGCACCTCATTCACCCTCTTCAAAACACAGACTGCCCAGAGCTGCCTTCACTCCCCAGGTCTTGTTTACAGACATCCAGTGCTGCCCTGCAGGTGTAGCTCAGTTCTTGCGTGTGTGTCACAGTCCAGAAGCAGCTGGAGCTGGGGAAAGGCAATAGGGAGGAGAGATGGTGCCAGCCCCCAGCAGCCCCTGAGCCTCAGGTCCCACACCTTCCCAGCTGCTCTGGGGACCTGCCCACACAGCCACAGGCAGGCTCCTCTCCTGTTTGTGAGACTCAACAAAATGTTTCTCCCTTCCCCCACATTGTCACTTCGGCGGGACTTGCCTACAGCAATTTCATTCTCTAAGCCCTTTTCCACTGATGGCAGAGGCAAGGTTGCCCAGCTGCACTTGGCCACCAAGGAAAGAGGAAAACCCCCCTTTGCTGCTCCCCAGACTTACCCAGGGCAGGGTGGGCTGGAGGCCTTACCCTGCCTCTGGTCCCTCACTGCTGCTGGAGGAAGCAGCAACTGGCAGCTCTGGGCAGCCCAGTGCTGTAGGGTCAGGCAGGAGATAATGAGCAGCCCAGATCCCAGACAGCACCATCCCTCCCGGTCCCTTTCCAGAGACTGGAGATTGCTTTGGGAAGGCAGCTCCAAAATGCCATCACCCTTCCTCCAGCTCAGCTGTGCAGCAGAAGCACTTGGGCTCCAGCCACATTTGACTCAGCAGTTGCTGTGCTGCCATCGATACCAAGTGCAGCCAGTGCAACTCCCTGACACTTGTCCCACTAATTTTAGCTCGACTGCAGCAGCCGGGCACTGCAAACACCCCGCTCCCCTCCCGAGCCTGCAGGAACAGCACGGCAGGGCTGGCACCCGGGAGGGCTGACAGCCGTGACCTCAATTTCTCTGCCAAAGCTGCTCCTAGCCCAGCGGTCAAACTCCTGCCCCACCCTGTCCAACCCTTTCAGGAGCACCGTGCTCCTGCCCTGCCAGGGCACCAGTAACTCTGGCCCAAATCCTGCATCCCTGCTCCAGTCATATGAACCCACAGACCATCTCACTGGTCTCCCCCTTCCTACTTAGGGAGACTAAATATAACAGCAAAGGTCTGGCCTTTTGCCAAAGTCCTCTAAATCACTTTGTTCTTTAGTCAGGTGCAGGCAGCTGTCAAACTGCAGCATTATTTTGCAATAAACTTATAGATATTGGTGTATCAATATGTCCATTGATACCAGAGGAGCAATGAGCTCGTGAACAGCTGTTATTCAAAGCTTTGAGGAACCCATGCAATGCAACCAGCTCAAACATGAAAGTAACAGCACAGAGATATTTTCATTTCACATTTTTATTAGTAGACAGATGTGCAGAAAAGACAAAATATAACTACTGAAGGAGAAGACAACACAAAAATGCATCAGTTAATTCTTTCTGGTAAATTATACTGAAGAAAAAAAGGAAAAGATCTGGGAGTTCAGCTAAGAAAACTACTAAGAAATCTAGTGTACCCTGCTGGTTTCAGAATGGTTGAAAACTGCATTTGAAGGGACATGTAGCTGCAAATGTAAACGCTAATATTGACTGAAACGGGAGAAAAGGGGTTAAGAAAAACCCAGAATACACAGAGCAGGTAAACATTTTTCTGCAATCTCTTAAATAGTTTCAAAAAAATCCCCTCACACTTCAGTTGTATTTCAAAAAAAGGAAACCAGCAAGTCAACAAGCAATGACACTGCACAGGACAGTGGGGAAGAGAAATTAGTCTGGTTAATGTCAGAGCTCTCAAAAGAGGTTGCTTTTTTTGTCATTGCAAAAGGGTAACAGAAGAGTCATAATAATGCATCTTACAACACCAAGCTTGGAAATACAAGTCACTGGAGAGTATACAGTGAAGACGGTCAAAAGTACAAGGGAAATCCTGAAAGATGCAGTATCCTCATTTCCAACCAAGTAATCAGCAAAGACAGTGTTGCCACACTCTGCTCCTTCACCCCCCACAGCCGCCTGCAAGTTGGAGCTTGGTGCCCCTGCCCTGGCGTGGCCCCGAGTCCAGCCCTGCAGCCCGGAGCCTCAGGGGCCCATTTGCAACCCTGGCGCTGCCCTTGCCGGGCTCATGTGAAGCTGGGGGTGCCCCACACTGTCACTAAACGCAGGAGAGCCCCGCTGCAGGCTCCAAAAAGCAGCTGGGGCTGGGTAAGTCCTTGCTAGAAGAAGGCTGACAGCTCAGGAGGGTGCAGCTGCCTTCCCAGGTAACATGCAAGCAGGAGGGCGGGCGGCCGAGGCCGCGCCGGGCACAAGGGATGCACCGCCGGGCAGGGACTGTCCCTGCAAACCCCAGCCCAGTAACACTTTGGGAACAGATCTGCCTTGCTCGCTCCATGCGGAGCCCCCAGCACCTTCCTCTCCTCCCCGTCTGGGCAGCGCCCCCGGAGCTTTTGCTCAGCCTTGCCCCGGGACGCAGCCACGGAGCGGATCCCGAACAAGGCTGCTCCCACCGAAACACCCCCGAGGGACCGCAGCTGGGGACGTACCATGGAAAACCCTGAGACACACGGCGGGGAGGCGCAGGCTCTGGTCAGGGTGATGCCTCTGTACCTGCGGGGACCGAGGGTCCCGCCCAAGCAGGGCCAGCACCTCCGAACTGCTCCCGGGGCCGCCAGGCCCGGCTGCCGATCCAGGGATCCTGCGGGACGGGAACTCGGGGCACCGCAGCCAGACTCGAGCACGCTGCACGGGGAGAGCCGAGCGCCTGAGGAAGAGGGATCTGGGCCAGGAACATGCGGGATCCCCCTGCCCACGACGGAGCGCCCTAAGCTCTGCCGAGGGCTCCCAGAAACATGCGGGAGGCTGAGTCGGGGCATCAGCTGAAGCCCAGTGCTGAGAGCCTGTCAGAACCTGCTGCTGGCCTGCTCTGCCCCGGGGCTGGCTGCGCACACCGCTGTGCCCCAGGGAGCCGGGCAGGGAGAGCCCAGCCCTGCCCCGCGGCACAGACACACACAGACAGCCCCGACACGCCGCGGCCGGCTCCGAACGCCGCCGGCCCCGCGGGCTCTTCTCTGAATTCCTCTGGGAAATGCATGCAAAGTACTGACATTAAAAAAAAAAAAAAAAAAAAAAAAAAAAAAAAAAAAAAAAAAAAAATCTAGTCATTGCTGCCTCTTACCACTCTGCTGAAAAACCACAGTAAAGAATTTGCCTCCCTAAAAATGCAAGTGCTGGAGGAGAACAAACAGAACTCCCCTCTTTTAGGAGCTCTTTGTGCAGCTGAAACCCCAGTAACTTCAGCTTCCATGTTTAGGCAGAGAATTAGAATGGAAGTCAATGCCTATGAAAAGTGGGCAGAATTCCAGACATCATCAGAGAGCTAGGATCTCACACTGTATCACTTGGATTGTCTTTTTTGAAATCACAAACCTTTTTATCTCCCATATAGTTAATTACCTTTTCTGTGCAGACAAACCTACGTCTAAGCAAGTGCATGTCAGGTGTTTCTACTGGGCTGCACAGAGCAGCACCTGCCCGCAGGTGACCTACACGAGTGACAGGAGGCAGCTGCAGATGCACAGGGCTGGGGCTGCAGGGAGCAAGGGCTGCCAGCCAGCACGGGGCAGGAGGCTGCTGCTCTGTCCCACTGCCAAAAATAAGTCCAGCACAAATGGTGGCCAGCAGGATGCACATCTGCTCTCCTCCCTCCAGAGAGGGGCAGCTGGCAGCAGATCTCAGCAGAATAGCTAAAATGAAGTTTTTCAACCCTATCCTAGTCTGGGGAAAAAAAAAAAGGAAAAAAAAAATTAACAAAAATAAATAGCAACCCAGGGCTCAGTTGTACAGATGTGAAGTGTTAAGTGTTTATTTTAGGTTCATATCACAAGCCTTTTCCAGAGACAAAGCTGATTGTGCCCTCTGGGGCTCCAGGGGCCAGCTATTTCCTAACTTAGCAGGCTGAAAAGGAATACTGTACCTTTCAGTGACATCCCATCAAGCTCAACACACAGTAGCTTTAACACTCTCCGCCCCACACCTTATAAAGGAAAAGCCACCACCACAAGGCTAAACGAATGTACACACGCTATTATTGTAAATGGAGCAGCTAAACCTTGGCAATTTGCTTCGTGGGGATTTTTTTTTTTCTTCCCAGTAAATGCAGCACTTTGAGCTCCCAAAAACTCGGCTTCCAATGGGTTTGTTCCAGCTTTAAATACATTAAACATCTCAATGCAAGACTGTATTTAATTCAAGAATCTAAACACGAGCAAACCTGTTTTGCTGTGAGCATTTCGTAGAGAAGTGAAAAGGGGAGTTTCTTTTTTAAAAAGAAATTGTAATACAGTGATGAAAGGGTTAAGAATGCAAGAATTCAGACATTCTGTGGAGGGTCTCTAAGAGGTCCATAAAAAAGGAGCGAACAGATCCATACAACAGGAGACAGCAGGAGACAAAGTTTTGTGTTGGGTTTTTTTTTTTTGTTTTGTTTTTTTTTTTGTTTTTTTTTTTTTTTTTTGACACCCCTCCCCCCCACTTTTTTGCTGGACTGCTGCTAGGTTACCGCTGCTCCCTTCTGGCCTGAGTCGGCAGGGCAGTACAGGGGCATAGAGGGAGCAGGTCACGACTCCTCGTTGCCAGAATCATCATCATCGTAACAGTCGGCATCCTCCTCCTCCTCGTCTTCATCGTCAATGTCGTCGTCGTACAAGTCGTCGTAAAGCAAATCTGAACTGTTGTCATTGGAAGGCACTTTAGTTTTGATGCAGTACTCTGCCAGTGTAGTGGGGACCTTCACGCCATCCTTCTCCGCCTCAGCTTTGGTAGCCAAAACCTGTTTCCTGTGGGGAGGAGGACAGAGCAGGAATGTGAGCAGGGCCGTGTGCCACGGCTCAGCTCCCCACCCTCCTCTCCAGGCACTGCCCCGCCCTCCTGGCAGCTGGGCAAGGGAGCTGAGGTTTGCAGGACGCACCACAACAGCCCTGGAAACAGATTTGGTTCCTGCAGCCTCAGGCCTGGGAGCATGCCAAGGGGGTTTGCAGCATACACGCTCTCAGCAACACATGAAATCAGCTATTCCACAGGCTCTGCACTAGAGACCTGCCAGAGGCCAAAGCAAATTCCATTCGCTACTGCAGGGATGGTCAGGGATTTCCTAGGGTGATTTATTGACTCTGCCGCTGACTGCTCTCCCACAGCATGCTCAAAACTGCAATTCCCACAAGCCTTTGGCAGTGCTCAGCTCCCACTGGAGGGTCAGAGCAGCTGGGGCTCATGGCAGCACCCCAGAACACAGCCTGGGGCTCACAGAATCCAAGTGTTTTCCATGACCCCGAGCCAGGCCTGGCTGCTGCATCCCAGCAGGAGGAGCAGATGGCAGCCTGTCCCCTCACCCACCCAGGGCCTGTCAGTCTGCTATTCCCTGTGTGGAGTGCACCCAGCCCTGCTGGATCCGAGGGAGCTGCAGGATTCTCTGCACAGGCAGAGCCCCGCTGGCCCCACCCAGGGCAACATCCTGCCTGCCCAGCTGGCAGAGACAATGCAGATGTGGCCTCGTGCCAGAGTCCTGCTCCAGGCTGGGCTGTCCCTCCACAGCAGCCCTGGCCCATGCAGCTCATCCCCCTGCAGTTCCTGATGAACCATGGACTTCTCCAAGGGCAGGACTGAGCACTGGTTCCAGCTAATCCAACCCAGCTCTGCAAGCCCTTGACAAATCCTGCTGATGCTCCTTTGAATTGGAGGGACAAGATTACGATTCATGCATGCATTGAGCACAGGAATTAGTAGGATGCAGTCAGTTTGCATCACATCCCAAGCAATGCAGGGCTTAAAGAAAGTAGGGACTTAGACTGGGATTTACTAGTAGCCAATAGGTTTTGCAGAGCATCATGACAGACTAGTCTGAAAAAAGAACAATTTAAAGACAAATCACCCCAGTCCTCCTGCCCCAGAAGTTTGCACTGCTTCTGTGTGCTGAAAATTCTGGAGGGACCTGAAGCATGGACTTTGAATAAGACACCAAAATTAATTTCCAAATTACATTCTGCTGTGAGAAGCTGGTTTCAGTAAATTCTGGAAGCAGCCTGTTTGACAGGATTCAAAGCAGAATGCTGGTAGGCCAGCGTCACAACTGGCAAAGCTTACCTTATGATTTCAGCGTACTCCTTGTCTTTTCCTTTACTGTCCCTCCATTTCCTGAACATGACTGACGCATCCACATTGGCTGGGGAGAATGTGTTGGGCTCATTAAGCAAAGAGATTACACTCAGTAAGATAGTCCTGAAAGAGGTAGCCACAACAGCAGAGTCAGAGCTAACACATTCATGGATTCTGGATGTCCACAACTTCTTTAGGTGTTGCATGATAAACTTGTTTGAAGTCAAGCCTTAAGCTGAGGACGGTGTTTTTAAATGTGAATAGGTATTCATGAACCTCAGACCCTGGACATTGGTGTAAGGAAGGTGATATAACACAAACCTCATTTGACTACAGACCATCCTGTCTGTGCTTGGGACAGGGCAGCACAGAAAGCTACAATCAGACCAGAATTCAGCTTGTCTGCACTATCCACAGATGGGGTGGGGCTGGAAATCTGCTCTGTGAGCTGCTCCTGGTGGCTTGCAGCCTCCAGCAGGAAGCCAGGCCAGGCCGTTTGCCTGCCCTGCACAGGGAGAAGGACTTCTATGACCCAAGGCCAACAGAAAAGGCTGCACTACTTTTTCCCTGTCCTGCCAGGTGGTTGGGAGGCTGAGGCAGGACTCTCCTCCCCTGAGCTCATGCCCCACTCAGGCTGCAGCAGCAACCCTCAAGCACAGCAAGGGGAGGACAGTGTGGATGTTTTTCAATGCTCAGGCAAGGTGCCAGGGCCCAGTGGGATTCAGCTGCTGGTACTCAGCAGAGCCAACATGAGCCAGTCATGTACCCCTGGCAGGCAGGGGGGCAGACTGACAGACAGTCCTCTGGGATTTCCAGCCAGGGCCCCTGCTCTGCTGGCATTTACCAGCTGCAAACACCATTCTCTTGTCCAGAGCTTTCTCCTGCAGTTCCTAGAACCCTGCACTTGAGAGTTGCAGCCTTTGCTGCTCACACTGTGCCTCAACCAGCACAAACACCCATATCCAGCCACTAAAACAGCATCACCCATCCCAGTGGCCCTGCCAGCAACAGCTTCCCTTTCAAGTGGAAGGGACAAACAAGGGAGAGGGAATAGCTCTTGAAACACAGCATTACACAACAGCCACTTTGCAGACCTTGATTAAAGGGGACTGGGAGCTGCAGTCGTGTTTGCACTGATTCAGGGGCATGTTCAGAGCACATCTACCAGATCATATATCTGGGTACAATTCCAGGAAATGCTTGGTCATTTGGATACTGAGTATCTGAAAGGTTTTGAAAATAAACACTTGTATCTGAACAGACTGTTCAGCACAGCTATCAAGAGAGTCTTCATTTTCTAAATTATATAATTCTGTACAAAAAGAGAACAGCAGCTCTGGAAGAAACTGTCTCATTGGATTGGAATGATGGGCATAAGAGATCATTTTCTACTTCATCTCAAGAATTCATTTAAGAGCCTTTGATTTTCTGCAAACAGGCCAGCATGTCAGCTCCAGCATCATGCAGCAGCTTTCTGCAGAGCAAACAAAGTCTAGGGAAGGCCAAGGACAGGAATTAATATCTGGATTTACCATCTGCTCTACCATACTTCTATCAACAGTGAGGAAAAGCCAATTTTCACTGTGGTGTCCAGACACCAAAGTTACTGCAAAGCTACTTAAATACACCAAGACAATTGCATTAGAAGTGAAGCCCTCTGAGCTCTTCCTTCTCATCCAGCACATTAGATCAGTGCCATCACTGCTGATACCTTTAAGAGCTGGACAATGTCCTCCAAATCAAACCTGCTTGCCTTGAAGAAAGTACAGTAACAGAAAGGCATCCCAGCACGGGGGATCTGACAGGACTAACACCACTAAAAAAGTTCAGCCATGCGGGACTGAAAACCTCAGCAGCAGATGCAAACTGCATGGGCTGGGTATGGGCTGAGTCTCTGGGATATTGTCAGGGATCTGTCTCCCCTTAGACAAGGCTGCTGTAGCATGGAAGAGCATCAACTTAAGAAGGCTCAGACACAGATCAATTTCTTCCCAAAGAGACATGATGTAGATTGGCTGGTGGTCCCAACCAGCACATCCTATTACCTTCCTTGTTGAAAAAGGATTTTTTTTTTTAAATACCAGTTGGTATTTACATTGTAGATTCTCAGAGCCACCTCAAGAGGTAGGTATAGATTGGTCCAAGTGCCTTTTTGCCTTCTAGTATAAAGTCAAAAGCTTTAGCCTAGGCTGCACTGACAGTCATGTTACTGGATCAAGTTGTTCGTGGAATCTGCCCAGATCTCAGGCAGCAAAAAAAGCCAAGACAATGCCCAGATCTCAGGCAGCAAAAAAAGCCAAGACAAATGGGAATCCTCAAGAAACAAAGCAATAGGCAGACAGTACCTCACCTCTCTGCAGGAGATACAGGTGTGCCAGTACCTCAAATACTGTGCAGAGTCCTGACCTGTGCAGTTCAAGGGCAAGGGAGACAGGGGAGATGTGGAGAAGGACAATTAAAATGATCAGAGAGCCTCAGCCCCTGGCCTTCTACCACTCACTCAGCTCCATGGGACACAGGAGGAGGATTCTCTGCCAAACACATCAGAGCCGCATTCTTTCACATCTTGCTGGGTTTTGCTGTGTTTACTTATGCCTGCATCACCTAGCTCCCAGTGATAGGAAAGCCCATACTGATTGTGTTTAAAAAAATAAATGAGCCTGCTTGACACCCTCAGAAGCACAGGTGAACTCTCACAGTTGAAGAATGAATTTTCCCCTTCAGACACTTCAACCCTGCTCATCTGTGGGGAAACAGTCAACACTTGGCAGGTTTTACAGAATTCAGCAGCAGAAGAGCAGCTCCCTCCCACATCTTTGGCCCCTCTGCCTCCTGTCTGACACTTTGGAGCTTTCCCAAGCCAGATGGGACCCCAGCAGGATGTGCTTCTGCTGGCACTCTGCCCAACTGGTGATGGTGGCACCAGACTAGAAGTGAAGGACCAGTTTTATTTTCATTGGCTGAGGAATGTTTTGACCTGTCACCCTTAAGCCCAAGATGATTCAAGAGCATTAGCACTGAAAACTGCAACTGTGGCGAGGGACAGCAGAAATTAGAGAACAAGCACCATGATAAGATACGTGTCAGTCTCTAGGGCTGAATATAATGAAATACCCAAAATACATGTGTGATTTATGTAATTCATGCCCAAAGCTGTTTCCTAACTTTGAATTAAGGCTTGTCACCTTGATTCTTTATTTGATAGTGTCTTGTAATGAAAAATGAAATTCAGCTGCTGCTTCAAAAGCATGGACAGGTTACACCTTGAATGTCTCTGGTACTTAGTGATCCTTTGTATTTTTGTCAGGAAGAAAACCACCAGCTGCTCCCAACACCACTCAGGAGGACAGGAGACAAACAATGGGAGGCAAACAACAGGCAGAACTCTGCAAAGTTGCTTCTACTGGTCAGAATACTCAAAAACATCCTGTATTGGGTGTGCAGGGCCAACTTTTGGTAGTCAAGGTGCTACAAAAGGGTGGCTTGTGTGAGAAGCTGCCAGAAACTTCCTCTATGTCCGGCAGAGCCTGGCAGTTCCAAGGACAGATGCTCCACTGGTCAAGGCTGGGCCAACTGGAAAGAGTGGTAATGTCTCTGTGATAACATATTTAATAAGAAAAAAGTTTTGTGTCCAGAGAAGAATGGAGTGAGAACATGTAAGAGGACCAACCCTGCAGGCAGGCAGGGCAGTGCAGGAGGGGCAGGAGCTGCTGCAGGCTCTGGAGCTCAGATTCCCCTGCAGCCCCTGGAGCAGCCCAGGCTGAGGCAGCTGTGCCCCTGCAGCCCAGGCAGGGCACGGGGGAGCAGAGATCCACCTGCAGCCCCTGGGGGAGCCCGGGCTGGAGCAGGGGATGCCCAAAGGAGGCTGTGATCCTGTGGGAAACCCATGGAGAGAACAGCTCTCTCACTAGAGCAGCTGGTCCTTGAAGGCCTGCACCCAGTGGAAGTGTGACCCACGCTGCAGCAGTTTGGGGAAGACTACTGCCCATGGGGTGGACTCATGCTGGCAGAGGTAATGCAGAACTGGAACGCTTGTGGGAGGGACCCCATGGTGCAGCAGGGGAATCAATGTGTGACGGACTGACTATAACCCCCATTCCACTACCCCCATACCCTGCTGTGGTAGGGGGTAGAGCTGGGAAGGAGGGAGAGGTGGGGGGGAAGTTGTTTTTAAGGTCTTATTTTACTTCTCATTATCCTGCTCTGATTTTGTTGGTGACAAATTTAATTAATATCTCTAATTCTAGCCTATTTTGTCCATGATGGCATTTGGTGATGCCTCCTGGAACTTATCTGCTGCAGAAGAACATCAGAACAACAAACAGGTTGTTCACAATGCTGTGAAGATTGGAATAGCTCACGGAGACTAAGGCTGGGAGCAAAAGGGTGAGCTATTTCTAGCCCCAGGCCACTTCAGGATATCTAGGAAGGGGTGCAATACACAGATGGGCTCATGATAAAGGGATGGACATGGCCATAGAGGCCATCACACAGGTTATCCACAAATGTGAAAGATGTGCTGCCATCAAGGGAGCTACACGTGTGAAATATCCCTGGAATAGAGGACAGTGGCTGGGTTTAGAGTGTGGTGAGGCCTGGCAAATAGATTGCACTGGGCCACACACATGCCAAGGCAAGAGTTACTTACTCACTACACCAGAGGCAACAACTAGCTGGAAATGTACCAAATAAACCATGCCACTGCCTGGAACACAACCTCAGGTCTTGAGAGACACATTCTGTGGTGACATGGTACCCCAGAGAGAACTGAATCAAGCAATGGGACTAATTTTCAAAATAATCTCATAAACTCCAAAGCAAAGAAACATTGAGAGAATATATTACATCCCTTACCACCCACAAGCTCTGGAAAGACTGAGAAATTCTGAAGACAGTTAAGAGTTTTAGGTAATGGGAATGGAAGCACTGGGATGCAAATTTTGCAGAAGCCACTTGGCTGGTCAATGCTAGGGGATCTGCTAGCTGCACTGATCCTGCCCAAACTGACCCCACAGACACTGTGGGAGGAGATAAGGTCCCTGCACTACACACAGGAAAGTGGCTGGGGAAGTCAGTGTGGATTCTCCTCCCATGGGAAAAGGCAAATACATTGGTGAGATTGTCTTTACCCAGGGATCTGGGTGTACTTGGCAGATAACATGGAAGGATGGGGAGACCCAGTGTGTACCTCAAGGAGATTTAACCCTGCAGGAAAAACAAACTGTGTGAGTTTTATGTCACAGGAAGTAAAGGAACAGGAACATGACCTGACAAAGAATGAATTTTGTGAGGAGCAAGGAGAATGTGATGATGATGTGAGCCAGGCTGGTGACCAATGACCAAGTGTGCTGCTTCTCCTGTCCTGACCACCCATCCTGATGGGGTAGAGCACAAGTCATGGGTCTGGAGGGGTGGAGGAAGCCATGAAACAGGAGAATAATATCCATCTGTGAAAGGACAGGTTAATGAAAATGTACATTTGGTACAGAGATGGTTCAAGGATGTAGTTTGGGTTGTATGTGTGGGTAAGAAGGGATTCCAGTAATGAGAAAGAAATACAGTGGAACAGTTGGAAGATAAATATGTTATGTAGGATCTAAACAAATGGTATGGAATTAAGAGTGGAGACTGTATTGAGTTTGCTGAGCTGTAGCTCATTTTATCTTAGCAGCACCCAGTGCTTTCCATCCAGAGTTAGACAGGTATGATAACATGCAATTGTTTTGGCTACTGCTGAGCAGTGCTGACACAGCATCAGCGCTGTCTCCAACATTCCCCACTCCCCCATCAAGGGGCTGAGAGGTGGCAAGATCCTAAGATGGGGCACAACCAAGCCAGCCGGTCCAACTTAACCAAAGGGATATTCCATATCATATAACATCAGCTCAGACATGAAAGCTAAGTGAGAGAGGAGGAATGGGGGACATTTGTTATTTCACAGTGTTTGCCTTCTGGAGCAACTGCTACATGCACAGAAGCCCTGCTTCCTGGAAAGTGGATGAATGCTGCTCACCAATGGTAAGTAGAGATTATTTTTTTTCCCCTTTGCTTATGTGCACAAGCTTTTGCTATTGCTTTATCTCAAACATGGAAGTTGTTTTCTGTGTTATTTTTCTCTCCCCTGTCCTGCAGGGAAGGGGAGTAATAGAGCAGTTTGGTGTGCACCTGGAACCCATTACACACACTTTTCTACTAGTGGTACTTGGAAGAAGATAACAGTGATGAGATAGGCTTCAACATTTGAGATAATTTGCCTTCAGAATATGAAACCTTGTGAATAGAACAGAAGGCTCTGCCCTATCAGCCCAGTATGTTCAGACAGACTGGTATGTCTGGTTCCCACTTGATTCAAGCCCTAAGCCCCACAAAACTTTAAATTCCCTCCCAAATCTCTCCCACCATAGCCCTTAGGTCTTGTAGAGATGGCAGGCCTTTGAGGTCACCATTGCACAACATATTCACAGTTACCTGACATTTTGGGTAGGGTTCCACCTCTCTGATGGTAGCTCTCCACTTTGTGGGTCATCTACAGGTGGGTGAAGAATTGAAATACATACATCTCCATTCTGCAAGACAGGAAAAAGCACTGAGAATAGCTTGGCTGAAGGCTGAGGCCTGATGACTCAAATCCACCACTCAGACTGTCTTCTGATCAGTTTAACCTTATTGATATGAACATCCAAGTGCTAGCAAAAACCAACAAGGGCTGGAAATGGTTCTGAATTTTTCCAAGGGCTAGCCTGCAAACTGGCAAAAAACCCAATATAAAATCAAGAGGTTTAAAGAATGTACTGAAGTAAGCAAAAATAGTAATAATGTAACATAAAACTAGATTGGTCCCCAGATAGCAAGTACTACTGTCACAGTGACATAATGTTTAATCACAGGAGACCCCAAGTAGGGTTGAAGAAAATCTGTGTTCCCACTGGTAGCTTGAGCTAGCTACAGGAAATTTTTGAATTGAAGGGTTTAATCACCATCTACTAGCTCAGGTATGAAAACATTATGTCTCCCAGGACACAAGGACCTTGAACAGATGGTGTGGGGCAGGCTTACACAGCTCCCCTAGGACACAGCTGTTCAAAATACCAGATGAAAAAGCAGGAGATGCTTTCTGAAGGTTTCACTGAAAATCCCTTTCAGCATGCAAAAGGAAGAATATTCTGGCAGCATATGGAACCCATACAGCCACATAATCCTCAATATATGTTCTACTCACCAGTCTTATGGCCTGAATATAGATTTAAAGCTCTATAATGCCTATTTAGGAAAGCCGTCAACCCAGTTCTCCATCAGCAACAGCACTCTGACACAACTGCTTTGCAGGAGGGCTGGAGCAGTATCCACCCCAGCTGAATATCCTCCACTGAGGCAGACTCCAGGGACTCACCAGTGCCCTGCTGCAGGATGGGGTGAAGGTGCAGATGAGGCCTGAGGCTGGCCAGCAGATATTGGCCTCTCCAGGCCCCATGGGCTTTGCTGCCAGCTGTGGGGCAGCACTCATGCTGTCCCTTGTCACTCCTGCTGTCCCAGTCCAGGGCACAGACTGATGACAGGATCAGCTCTGTTCAGGACTCCAGCTGGAAACTTCCCATACACCTGGTCTCACATCCTTCCAACACTGCTCAGAGCACAGAGCAGGGCTGCTCACAGCAACAGCATCTGTGCCTTTGAGCCCAGGCCAGTGATCACAGCTACAGATAGCAGCAGCTCACCTGGGGGGTTGTGATCTGTACCCAGATTTCAGCAGTGCACTATTCATGCCAGGTATGCTAATCTAGCAGGCCCTTGTCACTTTGAAGCAAGTTTTAGTCAAGAACATAGCAAGGCAGCACCTGGAGCTGCTGAATTCCAAAGCACATACTTAGATTGCTGGAACAGTTTGCTTTAAGAAGGCAGTTTCCCTTTTAGGGCCCCAACAGGCTTGTGAAATCTTGAACTTTTTTTAGGATCACTCCAAGCTGAAGTTAACTTTATTAATATAAGATTATGCTCAGTCTACTCTGCTATCACTAGTAATTTCCATTAGTTTTTCCTTTAAGCTTTTCCTGGAAGAATGCAATGCTAGTGGCCAGAGGAAGTATCTCAGCACTTGGGAAAAGTTCCTGAAGCAATCAGATCAGCAGCATGGGGACAAGCAGATATTTGGCAAAATGAAAATAGAGGGAAGCAACGATGTGAAAAGTTTTTGTCTTGCCACAATCAGTGTTACATGTTTGGCAACTGCATTGCATTAAGCATCTGGAGGGGTAAAGATTTCATGGGGCCTGATGAGGTCAGCACAAAGTTCTAGAGTCAGGGCCTTTCAGTCAGGGCCTTGCCCTACATGCATTTTTGAAAGACATAAACAAGGAGAATGGGGTAGTTTTTTGCCATTGAGGTATATCCTCCATTTCTATCAGGACTGAGAACTGTTATGTCATAAAAATAAAGAGCAAGTGAATGCAATTTTACCAAAGTTCAGTGAGATGACCCAAGTAAACCAGAGATGAAAAAACCACACATTGCTCAAGTCTCATTGCTCAGAACTGGAATGTCAGCCCCAACCTCTCCATCTGGTCCTACCAGCAGATTCTGTAAACTGCTGCTTTCTTTCATCTTCCTTGCACTAAGAGGGTTTTTTTGTCCCCCTCCTCCTGAAAACCCTCAAACATCAAACACTTTGCTGAGATAGTCTCAGTTTCATCTGAAGTTACCCCAGTGTCTCATCTTCATTGCTTAAATGTTTCCAAAACAGCCTGCAAGCTGCTTCAGATACCCTCAGCTACAAGAAATACTCCTATAAACACAAAGCCCTAAGCTGAAAGCTTGTGTATTTGAAGAGCAAACCCAAAATACACACATCAAGTTTTGGGTTAGTTCCTCCTGCTGCCTTCAGCTGTTTCTAGACAATTTTTCATCTTTCTCACCAGGACAGGGAGAGGGCCTTTCCAAGGCTTGTTTTCGTACATTTCATTTTGGGAGCCATTTGCCACTCACTTCCTGCATGAGGATTTCCAGATTCAGAATCAATACCCATGTGTCTGCAATTATCTGAAGATTTCAAAGTTGTCTTTACTTATAGAACAAAATTCCCTGTAACTGAAATAGAGCCTTAAAGAAAAACATCATCCTTGGCTACAGGAAAGATCCTGTGCCAAGTACAAAACCCACATCAGAAAACGGTCAGAAAACTGATGTGAGGATGTCCCTGGACTTGGGCAATTTCCTGGATCAGTTAATAATTAAAGTGGGTTAGTATTCTGTTCTGCACTGAAGTTTGGCAAGGTTTCTAGACATTTATTACTAAGCCATCAGTGCACTTCTCACCATTTGAAGCACACCCATTCCAAGCTGGGCATTTGGCAGCAAGAACTTATCAGAAGGGACTTTCCAAGCCCAAGACATCAACTGAGGGCTTTATTTGTTCATGGGATGGAAAAGAATGACATTCCAGTTTTCAGGTGGGTTCAAAGGAAGTCTGCAAAACCTTTCTTAAGAAAACCTGTGATAAGGTGAGAGACCTGCAGCAAAAGGAACATTCTGAAATCCTTTAGCTCCCAAAACTATAGAGGCAGTGCTTCTTAGCAGGTCGACATTCTTCTAGGATACCCAAAAGTTCAGCTAAGATTTGGCTGACCTCCACTAAAAGTTAAGTTTTGAACCAAAACAGGCCTTCAGCCTTCAAATACAGCTCTGTGGAAGTGGGTGATATTGAACCAATTGCCTCTATATGGAATCATTCCTCTCCCAGACCTGCTGTTGTTTTGTTGTGATCCAATTGCTGACAGTCCACAGCCTTGACTACCCTCTGAAAGTAACCCATACACATACTGAGTTTAAGGAAGCACAAAGCTCTCTCACACACCCCAGAAAAGATTTTTAAAAAACACCTTACCTCATAAATGTTGGGGTGCCACATTTTGGTCAGGAATCTGAAGGTAGGTGGTGAATATGGATAGTCAATAGGAAATTTAATGTGAGCCTGAAAAAAAGCAGAATTTTTTAGCTATGAAACAGAGCAAAAAAGACCAACAACCAATAACTACAGTGAAAAGATTGGGGGAAAAATTCATTAAGGCTACTAAATTGCTCATTTAATAAACCACTGCCCAAGTGGCCCTACAGTGTAACTCTATGCAATTTCTTATAAGCAAAACACTAACTGAATAAGAAAAATCAAAACACCTGGGCTGGTAATGCTCAGAAGACAAGCCAAAACGCATTTACCATATCCTAACTCAAGAAGCACTATTCAACAGCTGTTGTTAAACAGGGTGAAATATACTGGAAAAGTTTTAAATCAAGAGAGCACTGCTCTCTTTCTGAGTTCAAAAGCAGACTAAAAAATGTTTACTAAGCTGAATAGACCTGTTTTATATTTGCCTGTACAAATATTTAAAATTACTCTTCCCATAATGAAAAAAGAAAAAGTTACATAACTTGCTCTAGTTATTTTGTCTTTCTTTGAAAGTTAAGCTGGTCCATCCACCTGTGTTTCTAATATTACATGTTTTGCCACCACAGGCATTTCTGAAGTCTCAACATCATCAGTGTCTGTTTAATAAATGAGTGCACCTTGAGGAATATTGATGGGCAACGACAGCAAACATCTTGCAGTGGTCAACAACCATCTGTGGGGCACAGCTTCTTCAGTCAAGTCAGTTGTGGGAAGGCTGCAGAGATCCTAGCACTGGAAATTAATTTCTCTGTGCTGTCCTGCTGATCACAGCAGTCTGAATATGGACTGATCAAGTGTCCAAAACACTTCTCTCTGGAAGGTGGACTCGCACACTGCTTGCTGCACTGTGGAGCACAAACCCTTTCCTTGGAACTGCTCAACTCATTAAAAAGTCCTACTGCCAGCCCAGCAAGGGATCTCCAGAGAAGCATCTTCTGGTCCTTCACACACAGCCAGCTTCATTTGCAACAGAAAATGCAAGAAGGGATCCCAAAAGCAAGATTCATATTTATCACGGTTTGAGACAAATTTAGGAGGAAACCTAGTCACCCTAGAACAACATGGTAAGAGCAGAATTCCAGGTCACTCTCCTCCACTTAAGTACCTAAGCATGCCCCTTCCTCAACAAGAGAAACTTTGGAAAGTTTTATTCCATAGTACACAGAAGCAGACAACCAAAACAAATGGATTACAGAACTGTTAATTACCTGGCCACAGTTTTACTTACCAGCATACAGCTTTGCCCAAATTTTATGGGGTCAGTGTCAGATAGTCAAGAAAAGAAGGTTTTCTATTCACCTTTATGAAAGAAATTCACCAGTTCACATGGCCTTATGGTCTGTAGATGCCTACTCACGACTGTGTGTGGGCATGTTACAGCAGCACTGAGTCCTCACCCCACAGTCATTTGTCACAGCACACACACAGCCAAGAGATTTATGATCCACTTAAACAATCCCACAGTTTAAGGCCAGTTGCATGAATGCCATTGCTCCAAGAGCAGCGAGTGAATGGCTCTTGTCACCACACATTGCTGCAGCAAGGACATGCCTGGGCCCACAACATGCTGCACTGTGAGCAGAGCAGAGATCTACCCAGGCAGGGCACGTTCACTCCAACTCAAGTGCTTGCATCATGTAGCTGCAGAATCCTCCAGACACTGGGGTTTTCCCAAGAAAGCCCATTCCTGTGTTTACACTCAGTTTTGGAGATTTAAGACACAAAACAGCAAAAGGACAGATTAAAAATGCAAGAGACAACAAAACTCAGGGTTGAGCTACCTACAAGATGTCTTAGCAAAATCTGTCTTCTACACAGCCACAGCTTCCAGGTGACCAAAACAAAAAGCATTGTGCCAGCAGATTACCAGCACTGCTATGCTTACAGCCCATATAGATGCTCAAGGAGTGCAGGTCTCATTCCTCCCAGTAAAACCCCTCTGCTTTCCAATTGTCTAACCCCGAGGGTTTGTCTCAGCAAGACCACTCCAGAAGCTGAGCCTGAGGCACCAGTATGTCCCTGTATGTGATGCAGACTCACACAGATGCTGTAGATCCTGGAAAACTGTTCCAAATTTCTAAATCCTGTTTGACAAATACAGTTCTTTATTAGAGAAGGACTACCTGCCTACAATAACTATCACTATGGAATGCAGTGTTGTATCACATGTATCTTGAGCTCTGGGAACAGAAAACACAACTGGAGAAATAAGAGAAATCTTTCTTTCCACATGCAGGCAGCTAGGAACCTAGCTTCCCTGTAATACATCACATACTTAGAGAAAGCAGTCACATTACATGGTGATCAGCTATTTCTAACTAGTCTGTAGCTCTTTAGCACATGGAGGTTCTGTGCTGGAACATAAAGCAAGTAAGGCTTCTCTACAAACCTGATTTCAGAGTCAAAAGCCCCAAAACAGAAAACCTTGAATTACAGGCAGGGATTTTTCCCAAACAAAAAGAGCACCACTGTCAAGTCCCCATGGTGAGATCATCCAGAATTTGAAAGTGAAACCAAACACTTTTCCAGGCCATTACAAACAGGTCTGAGAGAATTACCTCATCTCTTCTGCAAGAGAAACCATGGAAAGTTACGTAAGCCTACTCTGCTCTCACTGAATGCTATTTGAGTTTCTGTGTGGGTTAAGCAAGCCAAGAATTTCCAAGACAAGCTGCAAGACTGCTTGCAAAATGCAGCAACAGCCACAATTAGAGGTCATTTTTTCCCCCACTGAAAGCCTGATTCTAGACATGTTAAAAAAAAAAGACCAAATTAAGCAATCAACCTAATTTTAAGTAGAGCTCACAGAATAGTTTTTCCCTACAATTTCACTGTTATAAGGCAAAAAAATCTGTTAAACTCAGCCAGGCTGCTAGGTACTTGAGAGTGGCAGAGTTTTCAGGGAGCTTGTTGTTAGCTCAGTTACAGCCACACAAACTGATTTAGGAGGACTAAATATGCAGCTCAGCTTCCCCCTGCAAGTTCCAAACAGTTACTGCATTCACCATGTCCCTGACTCCTCAAACTGCGCTTAAACAGAACAGATAATAATCCTGTTTTGGTGCTGATGTTAGCCAGCTGCATGCCGTGGCTCCTTGACATCACTAAAGATACTTAACAGATAGAAACATGAAGACCAGTCACAATCAATCCTCCCTTCCCCAGTTTGCAACTAGTCATGATTACAGTCTGTAGAAAAATAATAAACTCTTCTAAGAAGTCCAGCCTGACAGAAGATACAGCCCTTTAGAGACATTTACAGCTACCACAAAAACTTCAACTTCTAAATTACACCATAGCACGTATTTTAAGAATATTGCTACCATCATAGTCACTTTGTTTCCTATTTTACTGCTTCCCTGCATCTTCAACGGAGACTGCACTTCAGGTTTGTTAATCTCCTTTAAGTTGGATAAGACAAACGCACAGGTTCTGCTATGTATGCCAGAAAAATACACAGCCTCACTACATCTCATGTGACTGAAAATTATTCACTGATTCAGTCACTACGAATAACTATTAGAGCAACTTTGCTTCTTGAGATCTTGCCACGTACTTGACTCAACACTTACACTTGTGTCGCAACCACTCCAAGCACTCCAGGCTTGGGGCAGAGAGGCTGGAAAGCTGCCTGGCAGGAAAGGACCTAGGGGAGCTGGTTGACAATGGCTGAACACGAGCCAGCATGTGCCCAGGTGGCCAAGCATCCTGGTCTGGGTCTGCAATAGCGAGGCCAATGGGACTAACACAGGCAAGACTCCCTCCCAGCCTCAGTCCTTGTTCCAGCCTAGCTCTAAGTGACACTTCAGGAGTCTGACGCTGATTTTTTACAGCCATTTCAAGCTGACAAAACTGAGACCCCTGATTTTTAGGCAGAAAGGGAAGGAATGTTGAATCCATCCTATGTACCCAGTGCAGACAGGCCACGCAGGAAGCACAAACATTTCCTGGAAAGCCACCAGGACCACAACTGATCTGATTAGAGGATAATGGGGAACATCAGCAGCTTTTACAACGGCCAGCAAAAATTGCAGCTGCTTGGTGTTCCTGGAAGTGCCATTTAGAGATTACTTTCATTTCAAAACATGGCAAGCTTAATGCCAGCCCTTCTAAAACTCTGCATTAGTGAGGGCAAGGACCTTTAGCAAATTGTATTTAAGATCAGATACAAAGGAAGTGGTTTGAGTTTTGAAATTATTTTGCTGTTATTTGTAATTATCTGCTACAGCCAGCCCACAGATAAGCTCCTATTGACTCTGTGCAGGTACTACCAAGGTCTCTTACAGATCACCCATCTGCCCTGGCAGACTTGCAGATAGCACAAGGACTCCTCACTTTCCTTCTTGAGGGGCACAAGCAGGCTCCCCACTGTGCTCCTGCTGACTGCTCCACACACTGAACATGAACAGGAACTACGGGCCACCACCAGGTTAAGTGGTTGTATCTAATCCCACAAAATGCCTTTTCCTGCTGCTGGTGCATCACACATTATACAATTCATTTAATGGAATCTCCTCTTCCACATTAGGCCTGGATTAGTGCATGCAGTATTAAACACTATGTGCTGGAAAGCATGTTCAGTAGAGGTCAGCAGTCAGTACCAGCAGCCAGTTTCTCACAGCAGTGAGGTTTAAAGCACCTCCAGTAAAGTATCATCCAGCACACAACATGTGAAACAGCATTACAGCCATCCCACTGCACTGTCAGCTATTTGGTGAGGTAAAATGTAGGGCCAACACAGCTCTTTCAGCTCCATTTGTGACTTACGGCCTAAGCAATTTCTTGTGGCAGAGCTGGGTGCTAGCCTGGTACTTCAAACCCAGTTATTGCTTCATTTCCCAGCAACACTGTATCAGTGTTTATTGCCATCTGTTGTGCTTCAGAGAATAGGAGGAGCACATCTCTGATCTAAGATGAGTGACCAGACCATTCAAGTCTTGTGAGTCCTGAAAACTCCCTTGTTGCTGTAGTGGCCATATGAACAGTAACAGCAGAAAAGCCCTTATACCCCACATTACCTGCGCTGTTTCATAAGGAATTTAAATCACAAAGATCTGAATGTGCAGAATGAACTAGATGTCATGAGAAGAACATGAAGCATCTAAACAAAAAAGATAGAGCCAAAATTCAGCAGAGCAATGATGAGTCAAGAAGTAAGGCTAGCTTACACAATCAGAGACTGGTTTGACAGGCACCAGCCCATTCTTGTTTCACACTAAATCATATCTTGTACACATTTCCTAATTTAGTTATGTGGGGCACTACTAAATCTGTTGTTCTCAATGGAAGACTTCCTCTGGTACAAACTAGATTTCCTTTTACCAGAATGTCTTTTAACAGTAAGATGTTATTAAATATTTATCTGCAACATTCATAAAGCTGAGATTGTTGGCAAGTCATCCAACCTGAACCAAAGCAGGTAAAGGGGCAGATTACACGAGCACCACCTACACTCAGCTAACAACTGCCAGGTCAATTTCCACTGCTTTGGTTGTGAGTTTGACTTTTCATGATGTTACAGAAAATGCTATCATTTCAACCAGTGAAGGAGATGCAGCATTTAGCAAGAGATATTGAGTTGGAAACAGTGGCATCCTGAAACAACAAAGTATTTATTCTATAACCTGCCCATTTTCACTCAGCTTTTGCTCTTGTCTGCTGTGTCATCACTTCGAAGGCTATTAACAGCAGCTAGGTAAGACACACCACCAAACGATTACTTGATCCTCTTTCACAGGCCTAGCTGTTGGTTCAACACCTTCACTGAGCTTTGACACAGGGACCAAACAATAAAACAATTTCAGATTCCCATGAGAGAAAGCTGATGTCATATTGAGGTTTATGTATTTTCCCAGGAATTCCCATGTTGAAATATTACAAGATTTCACCCTCAATTTAACCTTTACTCCAAGATCAGGCCTGATTTTAGGAGACAAAAAGATGTGACAGGCCATATGTTAGGAGGTTTCTGCCATGGCTGAAGGCTTCGTGTAGAGATTGTGCTGTTGGATCTGATTCCTTCAGGCTGCCCACAGACTGTACACAGGCTTGAGATTGGGGTCACTGTGTGTGGGCTGTGCAGAGAGGCTACTCTGTGTGACTATTTTCCAGGCAGAAACAGATGACTCAGTTCTTATTTAGATCTGCACAAACACGATGATGTCTTCATTTAGACAAAATAGGAAGAATAACTCCAAATGTGTGAAACTTAATTTTCCCTGTGCAGCCTGATATTTTCTGAAGGAGCCAGAGATACTTGGGGACACCACATTTACAGTTTAAACCAAATCATGCATCTCCCATTAGGTCTTTGCTTCAGAGTAGAAGCTGGGACTTGAAATACCCTACTGTACATATAACTGAGCATGCTGGTACCTGAACTGGTAAAGCCCTCACACAAGCATAACTATTCTAGAAACAGTTTCTGTCCACCTCAGATAATGCAATTTCCCATCTTTTCCATTTGTAAAAACAATTAGTTTTGCTGGAGCAGTGGCGGGAATATTTGAGACTGTTTATACAAAGTATCATGGTACATTACTGGCATCTCTGGCATCATGTGTGGAAGTCCTCCAATTACATACGTAGAGGGTTGTTATTTTGGGCACCTCTCTCTCCTTGCCAGGCTTCAAGGTCCAAAAAACTGTCTCTTTTAGTAAGAATTGAATTAGTTTATGATATCTTCAATATTTTGTTCAATCTCACATTTTGGAATTTAACTTTACTAGGTGAGTAATTAATGTTTTCTTGAAGCAGATTTACACAGGCACATCTGTGAAAAGGCTGACTGTGAGACAGAATGAAATACTTGAGATTTATCCTGGTAATTTATCAGTGGGATTGACTGACAGTGGGATTAAGGGCACCCTCAGTAAATTCACTGATGACACCGAGCTCTGTAGTGCAATCATGCTCTGGAAGGAAGGGATGCCACCTGGAGAGACCTGGACAGGATGCAGAGATGGGACTCTGCAAACCTCATCATGTTCAATAAAGCAAAGTGTGAGGTCCTACACCTGGATTGTGGCACACCCACAGGGAAGTGGGTGATTGAAAGCAGCCTGGCAGAGAAGCCCTGGGGGTGATGGTTGATGCGTAACTCAATGTGAGCTGGCAGTGAGCACTCGCAGCCCAGAAAGCCAAATGTATCCTGGGATAAATCCAAAGAAGTGTGGCCAACAGGTCAAGGGTCGTCATTCTCCCCTCCACTCTTGTGACATCCCACTTGGATTACTGCATACTGTTCTGGTGACCCCAGCACAGAGAATGACATGGAAGTGCTGGAGCAAGTCCAGAGAAGGCCACAAAGTTGCTGAGAGAACTGGAGCAGCTCCCCTCTGCAGACAGGCTGAGAAAGCTGGGGCTGTTCAGCCTGGCAAAGAGAAGGTTCTATGGAAACCCCACAGGAACTCTCCAGTATCTGAAGGGGCCTATATGGAAGCTGGAGAGAGACTCATCATCAGGAACAATAGATGGGACAAAGAGTAATGGGCACAAACTGAAAGAGGGGAAATTGAAGTTGGATATTAGGAGAAGATTCTTTACTGTGAGGGTGGCGAGACACTGGCACAGGTTGCCCAGAAATCTGTAGATGCCCCATCCCTGCAAATATTCAAGGCCAGGCTGGATAAGGTTTTGAATAACCTGGTTTAGTGGGAGGTGTCCCTGCCACAGCAGGGCGGTTGGGATTGGATTATCTTTAAGGTCCCTCCCAAACTCTCAAGGTTCTGTGATTATTCACTGCCAAAACACATCCCAATTTTCAATAATGCTGGACAGAGTGTCTGTGAACTCACCTATTCATTCCAACTTTGCATCTTTACCAAAACACAGCAGATTGTTTTTATGCTCTGTGAAGCAAGCCATAACATTTGTATCTGCTGAGTGAAGAGATGTCCAAGCTAGCTCAATGTGAGAACACCCTTTCCTTCAGCCTATTTTTACTATTTTTAGCCAATTCCTTAAACAAGTACCATTCATGAGTCAGTGAATGACTAACTGCCTTGATTCTCTTCCTATGCAAGCCAGGCTGGATGCAAAGGAAAGCTCTTCTCAAGGGACAGCCCATCACATGTTCTGCTAAAAACACAGGGCAGGTCTTGATGCAGTCACCTCTTTCATAAGCAGCAAGGGGAAAGGCATATTTATAGCATTTTAAGTGTAAACCCTAGCACTGTGCTGCAGTGTTACACAACTTTGCCTTTCCCAGCATGGCAGGCAGCAGCTCTCTGACGAGACTTCTTGAGCTGGCCTACCAGCAGCCTTTCTTTAAGAGACACAGGCATCTGGAAGGTGAATGGCAGCACTCAGGAACTGCAGTTGAAACCTTATCTATGCTGGCTGCCATGCAGAATCCAGCTAGGCACTCTAGCAGCCTTGTCACTTGTTTTTCAGCCACTGCATTACTCATCGCAAGCTCTCCTGCCCAGAGCTGGACACAGGCAGTAAATCTAGGCAGACTGAGCAAGTAAATCTAGGCAGTCCAGCAAGTCTGCTGGACTGTACTGCTTCCAAGCAAGCAGCTAAATCAGCAGCACCATCTCCTAGTGTGGAGGCCCAATCAGCAATGTGTTAGTGTAGATGCATAACCTTACAGTCACACAACTGTATTACGCAGCCCCACCCAGTGTACCACCCATGTGAAAAGTGTCTCTGATCCTGCACAAGTGAAGTCTGATACGTGTCCACCAGCTGGCTCCTGCCCAGCATCCCCCAGCTCACTGCAGGAGCCAGCATTGTATCAGAAGGTATTTGCTAGCAAGAAGCTTATATCTGAGACACAAGGCAAATTTTCACATTACTGCATGATGCACCTGTCAGCTTCATCATTATGGGCTCCTCCGCCCAGACCAAATATAAAGTTTTATCTTGGATAAATGCATTAGCTGATACACAGACATCCCTTGCTCCACAGGCCATTCTTTCTACAGTAACAGGTTTTGGGCGGACTTTTTTTGCTAGCGAGGAAGCAAATTTAAGAGGCATTCAGCATTCTGTCATTCTTCACATCTTTTCACCCCTGCCTTGTGCTTCAGAGGATTTGGAGGTCACAGCATTACAACCAGTATTACTTTACTATGGATATACAAGAGAAAAGTACAACACTGAAGTGAAGGCTAGCATTAATATTTCTACCTATGTTCAAACTAGCTGCCATGTCAGTTACTAATACAGCATCCAGATAAAACCAGAAACCTCACTTTGCTGAAAAATCTCCTGAAAGAGCCAGCAAAAGGGAGCAATGCAGGTTGAGTCATCTGCAGTGCAGCATAATTTAAGGTATCATTTATACTTATAAAAGCAGAACTACTGCAGTCAAACAAGCTTGGTACAAGAATACACAGCCCTGAAATTCAAGCTTGAATTTAATTAATTTGAACTATTAAGTTCGAAGGTATACCAGGTGAGAGTAGCAGTCAGGAAGAACCACTTAAGCCTACCACAGGTTAAGAGGATTAAGGCCAAGGCAAAAAATTAATGAGACGCATGTAACATGAGAATAGAGGAAAGGGATCTTATCACTTGGATGAAGAAGGATGGAACTTGTAGGAAAGTCAAAGGAAAGTTGTACAACTATGGGACTAAAAGCAACCCTTAAAGTAGCTTTAATATTATGCACTATTTCTGCCCATACAAAGAAAGGATCTGAAGGGAAAATAGAACTCATTTCATTTTTCTTCCTGTATTTAAGCATGTCATAGATATTGCTCTTGATTCAAAGTGTCATATAGGACTTAACTTTAGAAGAAGTTTGTGTGACAGATCATGCGTGGCTGCCATACCAGCAAAGATAAGACAAGATCTATGGTAGGTCTACAGTCTGCTCCTAGTAAGAACTGGAATGCTGCTGAAGAAAAGCCCCCAAACCCAACAATGGGGAAAAAAGCAGGCCAGTCTAAGGTGAGCAACAAGATGAACTGCAATATCAGGCTGACAGCAAAAGCTCTTGCAAGAGGTGCTGCATTTATAAATATTTGTAGGAACAGGTGATATCTCAAGAAAAAAAAAGAGTACTTGCAGACAAAACAGATTTTCTATTGTGAGACATCATTTTCTACTTAGACTCTTTGGATATCTACCTTCTTATCATTCTCAGATAACTTATTTTTCAGCTTGCTTTTTAAAGTCTTAAATGTTTGCCTGAATGCTAGAGAGACAGACAAAATATGACCTCCCAAAGCATTTGCACGTGCATGCCAGTAGCCACATAGCAACTTTGTGTGCTGAAGCCTCCTCAGAAACAAGGCATGTTGCCTTCCTGCAAAGACTCATCTAAAAGCTCCTCCACTTTCTCAATAACAACATCATCATATGCAATTATCTGTGATACAGAGACCACTTATAAGAATGCACATTGTGTCTGACAGCTCAAGTGCAGTGCTCCAGCATGCCTCCACACTCAGAAAATGCAGCATCCATACAGTCAGTTTGGAAAGTGGGTTCTCTTATTCCATCCAGAGAAAAATTATACCCACACATCTTCAAAAAATTAACACTGAGCACTAGACTTGAAAGTGTATGGAATAAGCCAAGACTACCAAATCCTAAGACTGGCAAGAACAGACAATTTATCCATATTTACATGCTGGACAATCCCATGATGATACTCTTTCCTGTCTGATCAGATTAATTCTTGAAAACTTAAGTCTTTGTGCTGTTAGGCTGTTAGATAAGACACGGTGTACCTGATACACTCTATCAAATTACAATGCAGTAAAATAAGCATTTTGCAGCAAAAGTCATCAGTGTTTTATAAGTACAGCCCTGTCATGGTAAACCTACCCCAGTTACACAATGAAGCCTGCAAACCATAAAATAACCTGTGCTGGTAATTAAAGTCTTATCTACACTAGGATAAAATATGTTCATGTTAAAAGGAAATTATTTACCCTCACTGACCATTAAGTATTTTGTGACTGTTTTTTCCACCTACTAGCAAGTAACACAAGCTTCTCAGTGCTGATGCTTTAAGGTTCATCAGTAGTTAATACCCAGTAACTATTTCAAACAGACAATTTGAATTCAGCCACAGTAGCAAGAGAATGGCTGTATTTTGATATTAAAAAAAAATATTAAAATTCACTGCTTGTAAAGAGGTGTTACAGTGACAGATTCAGACATCTGCATGCTACTTAGAGCATAAGCTACTTCCTGCCACAGAAATTAATCCAAAGCATGACTTGGAGGAGCCTCTAGTGGTGATAAAGTAGATGTGATTATAAATTAGCAGATGCTCAAAGACAAGAGCCCTGCTGGCATTCATGAAGCCTACAGATACACAACTCCCAGTGAAGTTACCAGCGATGTGACCTGCAAGCCACACACACATGCTTGGGGCCAAGCAGGATGTTTTCAGTAGTGCTCTACATACAAGTTTTACCTTGCCTTGATTCAATAGGGGAACCATACAGCTTGCTTCTTGACCTTTTCAGTTTGTAGGCAACATTTAGTGCAAAAACTGAACAGAAGGATATCCTAACAACTCATTTAATCTCTTTCAGACTAATATTTTTTTCAGGGAAGCAGATACAACATCCTGTGGCAATTATTTCTACAGTTTTAACTACATACTGTGTAAAAAATCCACTTTCATTTTGACTTGCTCAGTAGTTCCATTTAATGCCCATTCATTCTTAAATTAGGCAAAACAGTAAACTGTCATCCTCTCTTGACTTTTTTTAGCGTAATGCATGGCTTTATAATCCCTAATTGCACCCCTCCTAAGTCATTACTTCAAGAATTCTTAGAGTTTCCTAGAATGGGGAGCAGTGCTGCTACCCGTTTTCTCCAATAAGTTATACCAACACAGGCAGACCGCTATTTTAAAGTAAACAGTGTCTATGCACATAGAAGGCAAGGATGTGTAAGCCTTGCACTGCAGAAACACATCCTTCAAGCAACTTTACAGTGACATTAGAGCAGTATCTTCCACAGGTAACAGCAATGGAGAATGTTTTGTTGTTGTGAAAGGACTTTTCCAGAGCATGAACTTTGATAATATCAGCTGGAAGCAGTTCTGTTTGAACTCCATTGGCAAGTCCAGCAGGTGTCATTAACTGTGGAGTTTCTCCAACCTTGTGACCTCTTGCAGCCACATTGATGTGGCACATAACTGGAAAGGTGCTTTCACTCCTTCAGGAGGCCCTGTAACATTATCCTTTTTGGTAAGCACTAATACTGATGCAACGTTTCCTTTAGCCTAGCACGAAAGAAAATCAAAACACCACATTTGGTGATTTGGCTGCATTGACTCACATACCATTTAGGTTCCAGTACAAGCCCTCAAAGAACTGGAGCATCTGGCACCAAGCACTGAATGAAACAGCCAGCTTTTGTTTGTAGTTACAAGGTTCAGATGCTGAAAATGTTAATGCTGTTTCAGCACTTTGCAACAACAATTGCAGGCTAGACGCTGTCAAAGTACTTCAGAGGTTTGCTTTTTAGCAGCTGAAACATTCGTCTGGCTACCACAGGTCTCTATCTTCCCTACAGTCCTGATGTGCAAAGTAGGCTTTCCCCCAAATCAAATAATTAATAGAATTGGTGCTGATTTTTATTTTCTCAAATACTATCAAAAGTTATACAACTGTTTGCAGAGTAACTTCAAAGCCTTCTACACATGATCAATATGTTTATAGTAACTGCCAATTGTCAGGGCTTGTTTTAGAAGGTCTGGATATAATGAAATAAAAAGAGTACAGCCTTTGAGGTATCCTGTGCCTAGAAAACAATATATTAAATAGTAAGTAGTATTTAAATTATAAATATAGGAAAGTATGTTGCTATGTTACACCTCTGGATGAAAATTATACTGCAAAATGACTGAGGACATAAAGAATTTCTTTACGCTTATGTCGCTTACAAAGCTGTACTTTTACATGGTTAGAGTCTTACTTCTGCATGGAACTAATTTCCTGGGGAAAAAAACCAGTTCTGCAGATGCTACCATGGAACAAGCATACAATGATGTGCATTTAAGAGCTCTGTATGTCTTGGCAGATTTTGGGGGAGATCACAGCATTGGCTGGGATGGGAGAGCACCACAAGGTGACCAACAGGAGTCACCTGTTTTCCTGTAGCTGGTTTATGCTGCTCTGAGCTGCTTTTCTCTACAAGAACAGCTACATGGTGGAAATTTTGGCCTAAGGAAAGCTTTATGCTATGAGTTTTTAGTTTTAGAAGTATCTAGCCATACAAGGGGCAATACCAGCACACAACAGCTCACAAAAAAATTGCAGGTTATGCACCCATGTCATACTACAAAGAGTTTTGAGAAACACATGGGGGGAGTACCTGAAATGCAAGGGTCGTGGAGTGAGGGAAAACTGCATGAACTCATTCCAAGCAGCCTGTCAGAAAAATCAACCACAAAGATCCTTTTGTTCCTATTCTTGGACATCCAGTATTATTTACTAGAGCTGCTGCTCAGTCCCTCCTATCCCACCTTGGCCCAGTTTTTATTGCCTCCAAGGAAAAGCATTTTCAGATGAGTAAAACTGTCTCCATCAGACACTGCAACAGCAGTGACCTTAAGTGGCACTGACAACAGTCTGAGGAGTAAAATATCAGATCCAAGGGTCTTCTTTGCAGTACTGAAAGGGTTATGCATTTCCAGATCCAGACAATTTGCCTCCACATCCCTCCAGTCCTGAACTGGCCCTGTGCAAAAGTTTATCCACCATAGGAGCAGCCCCACTGATTCCTAAAAAGTACACTAAAGTACGGTGTTGGGTGACCATGCACTCACAAAACCACTCTCAAGGCAGACCTCAGCATATCATCACAAATTTTATGCATTAGGCACACAAACAGCTCAGCCAAGCAGCACAACTGTCTCTGAAGATCTCTGCACATCTGACCTTTAACATTACACTTGCCTGCTCAGCGTTGCACTGTTCTATAGCCAATATTGATGGATTTGGTGCGACACAGACTATCCTGCAGATGTCCGAAACTACTTGGATTTTTAACTGGAAGCAGAGGATCACACCATACTACCAACAAGCTTACTTTTTATAAAGGCAAACACCCAAAACATAGTAACTGTCACACTTTAAGATACAAAGTGGTTCCCTGACACGGCAGCATTTTTTCCTATGCGCCAAACCCATGGACAAGGAACATCTCCAGTGCCCATTTTAAAGTTCGCACAAGTACTGTATTTAATTAAAATAATCACACTGCTCTTATGAAAATATGTCTTGGAGTATAATAACAAAATCACCCCCCCCCCCCCCCACCCGTGTTTCTTTTCTTACAAAACACTTCCATGCACCTGAACACATCCAGAAGCAATGCTTATGTATCAATAGGAACATCTTACTACAAAGATGCTTTGCAGGAGCAGCAGAGCTCTCCTCCCCTGCACAGCAATACTAAGCAATCACACAATGATGAGAGAATCCCTTTTAACTCCCACTTTGCACCCACTTATCAGAACAGTCATGAATACCTACTCTAATAGGACTACAGAGTTTTTTAGAAACTTAATTATCACTTGGCATCAATTAGGTCAGCAGAATGTGGTGCTTTCTGAAACCTCCTGGAGAAGGAGACAGCACATCTATCACTGTCATGTGAATTTAGGAGGGGAAATCAAAGCCATTACTATCCCAGGAAGTAGCAGAACTCACATATAGTATTTATGGCATCAATTATTTATGTTTTCACTTCAACTCCAATTTAGAAACAGAGGAAGTGAAAAAAAATTCTCAGTGGGGATCCTAAGCAGCGTACCTTTAGCTACATATTTCTTTATGCACAGTCTCCTCCCTTCTTAGCCACTATGCTGCTGAATTACTTTAAAGTTTATTAACTTCAGTCCATTATCACTATCACCAACATTAAATATATGTGTTCAAACCAAACCAGGCTTATCAGTAGGGTAAGGATCTGTCGCTGTTTGAGCAATTCTAGACACCCAACAGGGTTTCAAATTACCATGCTATACTTTGAGGTTTAGAGAAGTTATCCTCTCCATCCCAAGGAATTACCATTACAAATAGGAAGAGATTTCCTAAAAATTCCTGTTACAGAAACTATGCAAGTTTTGTTCTGAGGGTTACCATTCAGTATTCACTATGTCAAAAGAAAAGCTCTAAAAAAGATTGCTTTCCAAGGGACTTTTTGATATTTGAAGTGCTCAGGTCAGCTTGCCAACTTTCAGCACCAGTATAACAAGTAAGAAATCATTTAACTCATTTAGGTATTAAAAAAAATATCAGAAGGCTTACCTAGTTATCCCCTATCTCATTTTAAGACAGGCATTGACATTAATATGCTGCAGTGCCAAGAATCCTTAACCTTCCTAACAGGGTACTTGAGAGCTACACAAGTAGATGCCCTGCACCTACCACAGAAAGCAGAGGGAAACCTTGCAGATAAAGACCCTTGCCTTTGACTGCATGACCAGCTTTCAGCTTCATATGTGACAAAATAAATTACATCATATTGATTTTGCTAATCCGTTCCAAATATGGTGCGCTTCAAACAAACCTGCAATGTAAGTTGTCTAGACAACACTGACAAGCCAGTCAATGAGTCCAAGAGCAAAAGGGGAACAACATCTAATCTGTTCATGGCTTTTGCTCTGGTATCCCAGGAAACCAGCTGCAGCTGCTTGGTTCAAGTTGTGTACTATGGCAAAAATGTCTGCAATCCCGCTCTAATAACCAGCATTTTCACAACTGCTAAGCAATGTCTGCATGGCAGAGCAGCAGTTCCTCTATAGAATCTGGAGCATGAACTGCACATGCAGAAGCACAGTATGTCTGGGGACCCAGGGCACTCCCATCTCAGTAATGTTTTTACTAGGTCATCAGACCCTGCTTACCACACGCGATTTACAGAGACATCAGTGTAAAACCCACCTCACTTACACACAAAGTACAGGAGTAAGCAATATCACAAGGTAAATGATCATTCAGTTCACTTCCATGGAACCACCTTGCCACCCCTTTGTGATCTAACTCAAGAAAACTTCCTTAATTTCATTAACACATTTACCCTGTCCTGAAAATGTAAACAAAAAGCATCAGATTGAATGCTTTCTACATGGTAGTTTAATTATTTTCTGCCTGGTAGTACTTGTAATTTCAATGTCTTGACAGCTATTAGACTTCAGCAACTGACCTATTTGATCATTAACTTGGTCTTAATCACCTAGAATAATGTAAAATCCTAATTTATTTTAGGTACTATGTGTGCCATTTTAGTCTGTCACTTCCCAGCCTTGAAGCACTTAGCTGTCTGTACAGCAAGGATTCAGAGAAGACACCAAACCAACTACCCACACTCCAGAAGTTAGCATTTAAGACTCCTGGATTCCTCTCAGAGGTTGGTTTCAGAGAGACATATTTATCCCAGTATTATTTCTTTATGTGTTACACAGTTCAACTGGTACTTCTCAAACTGTCATAATGTTAAATAAAAAAAGGCTGTGGGAAAATTAACATATATAAGGTTAACTGAGAACTGTCTTCCTGCTAACATGAAAGATCAGGAGTAAGCTAAGCTATACTCTTTTAGTCAAAACACTCTGCAGAGACCCCAGGTGAGCCTCTGGTGTCTTTCTCAGGCAGACAGGCTGCCACTCTGCATTCAGCATCTCATCTGCATTTGCTACTAACTCTTTGCACAAATGCCTGTATTAATTTACAGTGGATGATCAAACCATATTTAAAGCCTTTCTTTTGTTGTTCTTTTCCTCCCCATCAAAACACATATAGCAAGTTCAGCTGCCTTAAGTATTTTATTAAAACCTACCAGGCAGTATCAAGGACAAAACCAGTGGACTGAGCAGACAGAAGCAATTGTGATCTAGTACATAAATCAGTATTGGAAATGACAATACATTAAAATATGACAGTTTGATTCAAATATCAACTGTTGGGAAGTAAACTCTTATTAGTGCCAAAGTCCAATCTGGAGATTCTTTCAAGCTCATTTTCCATGCAGTAAGCTTCACTGTGCTGTAGCATTGTTGTCCCAAAGTAGTTTCTTTCACCCACTGTGCAAGAGGCTGATCCCCACATAGAGTTGAGGTATTTGATTTATTTACAGTTCTGCACAGAAATGGGGGCTGGTGTACAGCAACTATCAAAATCTTTCATTATTTATATATTTTACCAAATGAAGGCATTAATGCTCACTGGCTACAAGTTACAGAGTTCCCTCATTAGTTAGTATTCTATCTTCTGTTAGTTACATTACTCCCTTACTTCTCAGAGCACACAGACTAATAAAAGCAATTCTCTTTTTTTGAGTCAGTGGGTTCCTTGGGCCAGGGGTCCATGAGTTGGTGGTCCTAATCTCCCCTTGCCAGAATTACTTTATATCCAGTTGGAGTTGATTCCTCAGTTGTTGACTTTATTGGTTTCTTCCTTATCTTGGGAGTTCTGCCAAATGTCCTTGTGGCTGGTAAACTCTGTATTCTTTGTGCCCACTATCAGTGGTACATCCTGCTTCCCAAGCTTTATTAATCTCCTCCCAGGACTGAGAAAACAGAAACATGTCAAGCTCTAAACCTTAATTAAGGCCATTCTACCGACAAATAATGTACTTTTCTAACACCTGGATATCAGCGTGAAGAGCCTGTCAACAGTGAGAAGGCACTTTGGACGAACAAAAAATGGTACAGTGAGCTCATTAAAGCACTGAGAAAGCTCAAGGGGTACTAGATGTTGAGCACAGGTGAAAATTAGTTGTAAAAGGACATTAAAGATGCAGTTCGGACGTCTCAGATGAGCAGGGAGACTTCTATTCCAAGAAGGTACTGCAAAGAGGAAGCAGCATCCTTGTAAACTTTATTGTTACAGTTGTCCAGCATGGTAGAAACTATCCACTCTACTACCTCATAAACGTCTATGGAACTAACTTCAAATTACCTCTAAAATCCTGAGCTTGTGTTTGGTTTTTTCTCACTAGTGAAGATGCCCTCCTTTCCCACCTGTGTTTGAACATCAGGTATGTTCTCAGTATCAATCTTGCTCACTACCTCCATGCTTTCTCTGCACCACCACACTCATTTGGAGCAGCAGTCATGAGGATGCTCATGAGCACAGTTGTGCCTTTACACAAGCAGCTGCAGCACAGCAGCTGCTGAGGGAAACAGCAATGCACTGGGAGCTCAATGCCAAAACACTCCCAGAGCTTGTTTAGATTTACAGCATTTTAAACAAGTGAGGTCTAACAGGCTACCAGTTACACACCCAGCAGGACAGCTCAGGGTCCCAAACAAGCACACAGTCAGTGTGTTGTCAAATCCAGACAACAGCAGCCATTGGAATTACTATGTCAAACAGACTATTAAGAACCAGTTGAATGATAGTGTGGGCAGCATTGTCACCGGCATTTATACACTTCAGATTTTGTGGTGTTCAAACTGTTGTTTCCCATCTCTTATACTCAACTGGATCTGATAAATCTTCAGTAGTACTGCTTAAAAACAACTTAGCATCCAAACTAGCTCTAAGGAAGAAGAAAAAAACGAAGTGGTGCAAGTCACAACAGAGGTTCCTCCTCCCACCCCTCCTGGCACTACTGTGCAGCCAGATAACAAACTAGCCAGAACGTCCCTAACTTTTAAATTAAATGGTTTATTCTGGAAGAAGACACCCTTTAGACCTTAATTTAGATAGGTAAGTGTCAACAGTTCAGACAGTACAACATAAAGACCAACCACCAAGGTCGAATCTTTCAGCAAGTGTGGGATTGCATGCACAGGAAAAAATCCCAACCAGGAGCCTTTGGTTACTGCTGAAATCCTCCACAAATGACTGTGTTGCCTTTCCTAGCAGAAGACTCATGAGGCATTTCTGTAAACTATCTGCTGTGGCTTTAGGTGTTAAATACTCTGCTGATAATCTGAATACTCCATACATGCATGCACACATATACTCTATTAGTACTTCTCTCCTTTGGGAATACAAAATAGAGTCAGGGTTTTCCTTCCCATTCTAACATTCAATAATATCTTGGTGTGTAGGTGTAGGGCAGGGGAATGGCAGAAGGGAAAAATAATCTAAACAAGTTAAATTAGTGACCTGCTTGCTTGTTTGGTGATAAAGACAGCCAAGCCAATAATTTTTGGCCAGACTTCATGATCACCTGATTTATAATGCACATTTTAGAATTACAGCCTCATCAGCACATATACCTCTCTGGAGCATGTCATTAACATACCACGTTTGACTTTTTTGGAAGAGTGGAATAAGCAAGCACTCACCAGAAGCACTCTTACAGAGCCCAGTTTCAGCAAAAATCATGTGTCACCACCCTTCAGAGTATGCAGGACTTTCAAGAGGGCTCCAATTTACTTCTATTTGCATACAACAAACTGTACAGTAACCATCATTTCTGCAGCTCTTTAGGAGTCACAAACCCCTTATTGTATTTGTGGGCTGGATTAACTTTGCAGGTTCAAGAGCCCGCAGCAAGTCACAGCCTCATCACAGTAGATGTGATACATGCAGTAACACATTGTACCATTAAAATATGCCAACAGCACTGGCTGCCTCCTGTAAAAAGAGATGAGTTTCAAAACATTCTCCTTCAGTCTCATTATACAGAAGTTAGCCTCATTTGAGTAGTACACTGTCTGCTGCTCAAGTTACTCTGCAATATTTTCAGTTAGCCTCTTCCCAAGCAGGCATCATTCAAAGCACGTATCAATGTACGAAAGCAGAAAAAGAAGACTCTGATGCTGAAACTAACACTAGACCACTACTTACAAAGATGATATCAAAAAAACAAAACAAAAACCCCCACATCACACCAAAGAAAACCAACCAGAAACCATTGAGTCAACTTAGACTATGTAGGACAAAATACTTCTCCTGGTGGCAAAATGGCCCTTGTGCTAAGTGCAGACATACTGGCAGCTTTGCAGATCCAGTGTATTTTATAGCTTCAACATGTTTTAAAACAAGTACCTGGAAGACATATACACAATTAACTTTTGTTTAGTGTTGCTCAGTGAAGTCATGTCATCTTTTCAACATAGAAAGCCTGCAGAGACACCAAGGCTGAACTCTGTGGCTGTCTATAGTCCGTATCAACAGGGGTATAGACAAGTTGGGACAGCAATTCAGGTTCAAGAGTCCTGATCTTTCTCAGAGGAAAAAACTGAGGAGCTGGATACTGGGGAAGTGACCTCAGGAGTATCCTAACAATGACTTATGCATAACTTCCTTCATGTTTGCTGCAGTGCTGTCCACCTTTTCAGGGTACTAAGTCTATGGACATCAGATCTCGTACTTCTCATACAGACATAACTACTGCAGCCACCAGGATTAAAATGTTGTGATTCTCCTATCAGCATGAATAAAAAAAAGAATTCTCAGCAAAGCGAATGCAGAGTAACTCACACCATGCACTAAGCTGTGTGTGCTGCAGAGCTCACATTCCCTGTACAACCACTTCTGCACTGGGCATTGCAGCCTGTATTGTATCAGGGTTTATGCTTCTGTTCCAATCTCTAAAATAAACATACCAGGCAGCGTATCTAATTATATCTAAGGCAACACATAGCTCATTCGTTTCTTTACTGTGAGCAGTTAGCTTTAAACACAGCTATTACAATATCAGATTAATGACCATGGAAGCCTGCATCACTAGTTCATTACCCTTACAGTCCAGAAGCTTAACACAAAAAGCCACAACAGCAAGATTTTCAATTTGCAAATTAAACACTTACTGATCTGACATTCTTGTACATGTTATCATAGGACATTGAAATTGCTTCCAGTGTGAAATGCTGTCTTTAAAATCACAGCTTCATCCACGAGACAACTGACTACAGCAAACTAATGAGAAAATTTCACCAGAAAAAGAATTGTAAAAAAGTTAGCCAATGGCAAAGTGTTTATAAGAGTGGAGAGTGGACCTTTAAGTAATTTTCCTGTTGTAGTAAGAGATTTTCTGCCACAAATACATTACTAGGCACTGGGCATGAGACAGGAACTGTTTGAGGTTATCTTCTCAACCTCTATTACAGATGTGTCCTCCAAAAATAGAAGAACAGCAGTTTAAAGAGGAAAAGAAGATCCCGCACTTTCCAGAACAGAGGAATTAATGGACACCTAAAAAGCAGCTTTTGATTTTCTGGACCCTGCTAGAACAGGAGTAACACTGTAAACATTGCATGGGTGAGCATGACAAGCTGGGTGCTTGTGAAGTGCATCTCAGGAGTCAGTGCAGACTAGGGATGCACCCTTGAAAACTCCAGGTTCTAGACCCAGGATTCTCCTTACGTTCCTTCTGAGCAGTGCTTGCTGACCTGCCCAGCAAAAGTGACAAGAAACAAAATGCCCTGAACACTGAGCTCTCAGAATTTAATACTGAACTCAAGGTTACAAGTAGCTCTGTGTATAAGGCTGACTCAGAGCCTGTACGTGACCACTTGTACTACACATTTCATTCAGATGATTGTCCTATTTTCCTCAAAAAAAAAAAAAATCAGCTGAACTGGGACACCTTATTCAATCAGCTAGCACTGGGGCATTTAGTCCAAAGGCACTTTTGCATCCTCCACCTTCTGGGTAGATGCCCTATCCTAAAGGGCAGTAAGCATAGCCCTCTTCAGCCTTCCTCTTGGCATCAGACCACTGTCCAGACAGGAATGCAAATGCCCAAGCCAGAAAACAAAAGGAGACTGACAGCTCATAGCACAGAGCTTGGAAAAAACTGTCAGGATCAGTAACATTTCACTCTGGCATGTGAGCTGATAAACAGGAGCAATCCCTCCTTCCAGCTGAGCACCTTAAGCTACAGAGGAAAGTTCCTTCACTGCTGGCTGGGTTTAGGCTTTACCCTAGTATGCAGCCAAGAGCCCAGCACACAAAATTTCAACAAGGGAAAGAAAGGATTCCTCAATATAAACTTACAACCTAATAACTACATTATCTCAAAAAAAAACCCCAGAAGATATGTGTTTAGTCCCTTTAAATTGCAGTGGGAACTAAATACACCTCCAGTACTTTTGGCTGAGAGCCACATATTAAATTTCCTGCAAGAGCCAAAGTCCCAAGGAGGACATAGCTATTCCCAGACAAAAGATGGCTGAACCACTCCAAGTCTCACTCCAAAGCTGGGCATGTAAAATAAGTGGGCTGGCCCTTAATGCCTCCCTTCAGTACTAAAGTTGTTGACACTTCAAGCACCTCTGCACAATTTTAGTTCTTTATCCTACTTACCACAGATTGCTCTAAAATGGTGATAGTTGCAAGGCAAGAATCTATGGGATAAAAATATTGCTACAAAAGCATAGGAGGGATTATTTAAGAATCCTGTATTATTCCTTAACTTTAAGTGCAACTTTGACCTTAAACAACCAAACTTGTCTAGAACAAACATCTGAGAAAGGAAGAATATGGAATCAAAATCACAAAATGAGGGTTCTCCAGTATCCTAGCAAAGTTATAAAACATCCAGATCAGACATCTAAAATAACTTCCAGATCAGACATCCAAAACATCTGAATAACAACTACGACTAGTCCTTTATCCTTTATTATAAACTGTGTGTATAAACATGTGTAAGAGCACCATGGTTAAATTGCAAACAGCAGAATGACACCCAGCAATTCATCTCAAATTTCCATAAAGAGGGATACAGATGCTTCTTTTACTTAGTGAAGGTGAAGCTTCCTATAGCATACTCCATAGTTTGGGAAGGAGGCTATCCAACATTCTTAAAAAACCTGCCATGTCAAGTGGAAACTCAACATAAGAGCTTTAAAGACAAAATTAAGAAAAGATCCAAGATAAGGGCTGGCAGTGAGGCTGATTCAAGCACCCATCTGGACGAGTTCCCATTCACCATTCAGCATTGGAAATCTTACCAACATAAAAGCATAACAGGTCAGCACAAACAAAATTTTGAAGGTTTGCTCTAGAGTTAATACACAAACCACCTGTGTTTTGCTAATTATTGCTAAGCAACATTAAGGCCAACAGTTTAGCAGAGTTCAAAAGGAATTAGGTGTTGTATGGGTAATAAGAACATCCACAAATACCTTAGCTAGGATAAAAAAGTTTTTAAAAGGATTAAAGGAGTACCACACCTCGTGGTATAAGTCAGCTACTATATCACAGATACATTTTTTCTTTCTGATTGTTTTGCTTAGCACAGAGCAGCTGCGCCCACTGTTCTAGCAACTGACAAGTAAATTGCACTAAGGATCAGCTTACAAAAACCAAAATCAAACTAGATTTCACTAGCTCAGGTTCCTCTAGTTAGCTTATACAACTGTATATTACCCTTATTTTGGAATAAAAGCAACTCAAGCCAAACCTTAGCTGATTCATATTCACAAGTGCTTACAACGCAAACTAGAATTGAGACGTTTAAGGCACAGAAGTTAATGTGACACCCTCAGAGCCAGATCATCACAGCAAAACATCCAGACTGTCACCATGGTCACCTAAGTAAGCAATTCTCTGCTGATTTCAGTAAACAGCTACCACCTAAAGCTAAAAAAAAAAATCCCAAAGTGTCTTAATAGTCTTGCCTTGTCCTGTTGTAAAAGGGTTGTGAGAATCAAGATCTCTGTTCACAAGAAGCTTTGCTCCAGTGGCAGGACTATTAATTTCAGTGGAGTTTGACCACTTTGACCTCACACCTTGCACTTCAAGATGATGTTCTAGTCCAAGTCCAATAAAATAATTAAAGATGTACAAAACCCAAATATTTTTAGCAGCCTGCTTTCCTTGTATCTACCAAAAGCTTAATTTGCCGTTAGCCCCATGAAATGGCAGAGGGATTCAGACAAAGGAGCTGTAATTACCAAGTCATCTCCACTGAAGTGCCAGCAACCATATGCTCTCTTCAGGAAACTCAGACTACTCCATATAATACTAGTGCCTAGTTTATGAAACTTCCTATATCAAGCTTCATTTTGACAAAAGGGTGGGTTTGATTATTACCAGGCAAATTTGGAACTTTAGCTGTTAAACTAGTGAAAATAGAAGGATAAAAATAGTGGATCTTAACAGCAGAGCAGACCACTATAAGCACACAATTCAAAGTGATTACACAAGGTGATGCGGGTTTCATCACATACTCTCTCACTTTTTAATTACATATTCTTTGCAATGATAGGAAATATTTAGAAAACAGATCATGTTACTTTCAGAAGTGATTTGTGAACCTTTGTCTGTTGACTGGTGTCAGATGAAGTTACAGATACCTTAAGAAGTCCTGTATCAGATTAGCACTTTCAGTGTAAAAAACCTTGACGGATCGGAGGGAGATGTAATACAGTTTAAAAACTTAAAAGGTAGGAAGGGGGAAAAGCCTAAATAGGCATTTTTATCATTGCTCCTTCAGCAAAAGCTACCCACAAATAAAACACCTACCATCAGTATCTGCATTACACCAGGGACCACAATTTCTAACATTTCAATGCTGCAGAAACTGGTATCACTTGCCAAGGAAAACCTCCCTCTAACTAGGCAAAGTTTTAGAAGTAAATCAACTATTAGCTGTAGCACAGGCTTACATTGCTATTAGAGAAAGCAGAGATTTTGCCTGTGGTGAAAAATGTGGCTACGCAGAAATGAAATAACCAGAGCACCAAGCTGGATCTGTATCACAGAAACATCAAGTCCACCTAGTACCCTGATCATTACCACTAGAGCCAGGTAGCTTTTAAGCATGCAGGTAAAAAAAAAATAAAATAAAATTATCAAGTGACTGTTCCAGTATCTGCAGGGTAGGATTTTTCCTAGAAAAAAAAAAGGGAATAAATGTGATAGGAAATTAATCCTACCAGCAGTTTTCACTATTTGCTGGCCTTTGTAGCAAGTAGTAGCTTACAAGTTTTTCACTTCCATTTGAATGAAGTTTTCAATTGTGACTTTTCACAAGTTACTACACAAAGAGAAGCTCAGAAACCAAGTATTAGATGAAAGGCAGAAAGAGTACACGTAGTCTTCATTAACTTCTCTGAGCACCTGGTGTTCTGCTTAAGATTCAGTGCCTGTAGAAATACCTGTCATAGTTGGCAGTTACAAATATGCTTGTGGCAGCAGGAAAAAACTGGCTCAAATTCCGCTTGTTTTACTCAGTTGGGCTTTCTTTGGGCTGTGCTTTTTGTGCTGAAGCGAAGCAGAATTAAGTACTTCATGAGAGAAGCAAAAGATTAAAACTTACCAGCTTTTTCCTACAGAACCACAAATCAGTGCATGCAATCACGATTAGCAAAACACACATAGCAAGATGGCTCAATTTCTCACTATGGAAAGCACTACAGGAACCTAGAGCAATCCCTGACACAGCTGCAGCTCCAGCAGCTATCTCTTACAAGGAATACAATTCTCATACTAGTACCTGCTTGCATGGGGGCTTTATTTTGCACTAGGATTTTGCTGCAATACTTGTATGACTACACTGAACAGCGGGGCTGCGAAATGAAGCACATCAGTAGAACCTGAATTCACATCACATGCATCAATCACCTTTTGGGGATAAATATACCCTGGAAGGTGTCTCCCCAGAGATCTGGCCTCATGCAGCAAGTAGGCAGCCAGGCACACTGTCATTACAAGAGAAGAACCATTGGGGTTACAACACTCAAGAATCCCACCACTGAAAACAGCAACTTGCTGCAGCAGTCATATTCAACTCCCTGTGTAAGCCTCAAGCTGCTCACTGCTTCTAGTTCTTCTGTCAATCCATTGCCATTTCTCAATCTTAACATTTGCTTGCTATTTTCCTCAGGATATTTAAGTGACTGCAGTTGCCAAGACAACCACTTCATCAACACCAGCACCTCAACTCATCTATCTTGGGCTTCCCTTCCGTTCACCATAACTTCTAGGAAATCAGTTGCCAAAAACAGTGATTTTTGAAATCTGGCTTTTGTGGCTTTTTAACTTTTAGTGGCCTTTGGGATCTCTAAGAATGTCCACTTCCTGACGTAGGAACAGCTTTATTTTAATTATACCCTCAGCAGTGAGACCTCCTGAAAAGCTGTAAAAAGTCTGATAGCTTAAATTCCAAAGCACTGAGGCAATCACAGAGGTAAACATCCAAACCAGGTTTATGCACCTATGCTGTCACTTTCAATAACTCAAGTAACTGAAGTCTTCTTCAATTTTGTTACCAAGAGAAACAAAGTAACAGAATATTTCTTAAACTCATCTAGGCACTGAAATGCGCACCAATACATGGATCTTTTCTAAAAAAGGCCACAGAACCTCCATAAAGCAATTAGTAAGTAGATAGTCCCCATAACAATATGGATGTTTTAACTAAGTGAGGCTTAAACTGTTAAACTTTCTAGCCATGAACCTAAGTGGCACATTCAGCTGAGCTCTGTAGGCAGCCAAGTCTTAGGATGCTGTAATATAATTACCAGGATTTCTCAATAGTAAAAGTATGGCAGTAAGATCCTACATAGCACTCCTCTTCCACCAGCCCATCTATCTTAAACACAAACAAGATTTTGCAACTTTAATCACAACATGAGCTTTGATTAGAATTTACATTTTACAAAATATGGAATAAGCCAACAGAAGCAACTAAGCTAGGTCTGGTTAAGTTTTAACACCAACAAAGCTACCAGCATCTTTGTACCATCAGCACCTGAAGCCACATCAGAGCAGCTTCCCAAGTTTCTGTCTACATGGCCCTCACTGCTGTGACTTAAGAGATTTACAGCTGCAACTGTACCAGCTTTGCATCCATTATCACGGATACAGGTGGTGGCTGAACCATGGCAACGTGGGATTAAGCATGGGCTGCAAAACCAACTCTAAGCTGCGTCAGTTCACAACTGGTGTTAAATATCATGCTGTTGCTAACCGACCCCACTGCTGTGCTTGAGACAGGTCAATTGCGCCACTGCTGCATCGCAGACATATTTAAATAAGACAAAATTATCTCAATGGTTTATTAGTGTGGACCTTGGTGATCTGCCACGGTTGCTACAGTATCATTGGTAAATGCCCCAAGTGTTACTTTTGCTGTACCTATTTCCACAAGGTTAACAAAATTAGAGAAGGTAAAGGCTTTATATTCTGCCTAAAACTCAAACTGTACATAGCTATCACATTAAGCTGTGACTTAACATTATTTTGGTGAATAAATATTCTACAACAGTATTTATCAATGCATTTATAATTAAAGCAGTTAGAAACACCAGCTTTCCTTATAGAAGGAAAGGTACCTGCAGGTCAGTTGTGCTGTAGTTTTCTATTTAAAGTGCTTGCTAAGTGCAGAATTTGGCCTTCTGCCCATGTGTTTTAAGCTCAGTGTTGTGGCATAGCCTGGGTAATTGCACTTGGGGTGACAAGCACAACAGAACTCAGAGGCATGTCAGTAAGAGATTTCAAACCTTGTCTTAACTGACTGGAACCAAAACTTGCCCACGAAATGTGCCAACTCCACAACGTGCCACACCAGGCTGTTTCCCTAGCTGTGCTGCAGAGCTGCAAGCCCTTTCACACTTCCACACTTCACATCAAATCCCACATGCTGGTTTCTCTATGTCGAGAGGCTTTATTTTGAACCTACCCTTCAAAGCACAGGAGAGCAGATCTAGAGTGGCTGTAATGGAAGCAAACAAAAGGCTAGAGCAATTAATACAGTACAAAAAGAAAGTCCCAGAAGTGGAAATTAAAAAGCAGGGTGGCTTCGAACTCAGGGCAGGTCCCTCTGACATTTCAAATGATGAGGCAAGGCAAGGGATAACTTTGCCTCTTCCAATGAGGAGTTTACCCAGATTCTCCACAATACACTCAGATTTATTTGTGAAGCCTGCATAGCATACGTCTCACAAGCCTACATACCCAGGCCCTGACTTGATGGCTTTCTCTTCAGCATCAGGAATGTCCCCCTCCTCCCCCAGGTTAAGTTACACAACCCCAGCTTTATTTTTTGCTCTTAGAGAATTGCCGCAGCTGCCTCATGGACAAAGTCTGTGCAGAGGAGTGTGACTTGTCAGTACATCAGGTTCTGTGCTGGGGTGCTTCAAGAAACTGCTCAGGCTTTTATTTTTGAAAACCAAGAATAAGCAGAAGTTCTTATTGAAAAAAAAAAATCTCTTTGCTTTTGTGCTTGAGGAGCCTGAAATCTATTCACTTAATTTCTTCAGCTATTCCAAAATTAAATACTGTACTTGTAAACATATATGTCTAATTTGTCTTGGAAGAAAGCTCTCCCATGAGTTATTTATAAAAAGCAAAACACTTTCTACCTACAGATTTAGTCAATTATGCTATTATGAGATATACATATTTTACATAAAGGCGTTAATTTATCCAGAATAATGAATACGAACCAGATAGAAGGCTTAGTCTCTATTCACTAAATTACTCTTACTCTTGTCAAAGAACATTTTATATAATTCCCTGTGTGTCTACAGGGGTCCTTTAATGCAAGCCCAGGGTCCTTCACATGAGCACCTTTTACTGTCACTACAGGTGATGAACAAAGCACTGCAGTGGCTCTCTCATCCTGTTTGTGCAGCATCCACAGACTATTCTAGACAAGTGCTGTGCCTCACCCACACAAAGGGCTTAACAGATAATGGATTCTGGCCTTTGCATCCCTTTCACCCAGTCTAACATCGGACTGTAGTGATTTGCATTCAGAGCAAATGTGGCACAGCAATATTTAATAGTTTTACCACATAAAGCTCAGCTAAACATGCACCAAAGAAGGCTTATTGGCTGTTACCTAGCAGAAGATGTTTGGTTGGCCACAAAAGCACCTAGTAATAGACACAAACTTTCCTTGGAAGAAGCTGATTTCTCATAACCCTTTTATGTTCCTCTTCCATAAAACACCTCCTTCATAGTATTTTTTTTTTACTAGAAAGAGATCCAGCATAGAGTTTAGATGACAACCATACAAAACCCACCAGTTACACAGAGTTTGCTCCAGTTTGTTCCCCTGTACTTGGCACTGGTGAGGCCACACTTAAGTGCTGTCTCTAGTTCTGGGCCCCTCAGTTCAGGAAGAACATTGAGGTGCTGGAGCAGGTTCACAGGTCAGTGAAGCTGGTGAAGGGTCTAGAAGGGAAGTCCTAGGAGAAATGGCTGAGGGAGCTGGGGGTGGTTAGCCTGAAGAAAAGGAGGCTTGGGGTGACCTTATCACTCTCTACTACTGCCTGACAGGAGGGTGTAGCCAGGTGGGAGTCAGGCTCTTCTTCAAGACAACCAGTAATAGGACAAAAGGACACAGTCTTAAGCTACACCAAGGGGAAGCTTAGGCTGGACATTAGGAAGAACTTATTCACAGAAATGGTGGATAGACATTGAAAAGGACTGCCCAGGGAGGCGGTGGAGTCACTGCTCCTGAAGCTGTTTAAGGAAACTGGATGTGGCACTCAGTGCCATGGTCAGGTTGGACTTGATCTCAGAGGTCTTTTCCTACCTAAATGATTCTGTGAAACATTTTTTTCTAGAGCACAGAAGTCACTGTTCTGTACTTTGCAAGAAAAGGAAAGAAAAAGAAACTTCAAAACTTAATTATAAACCCAGCTATGAACTAATGTAATCTGAACAAAAAGCTACACAATCCAAAATAAACTGGAGCATGAAAGAGTTAAAGATACAACAGAACTGACCTCCAGCTAAAGCTTTCCTAGATTTGCTGTAGTATAACTTAGAGGCTCTCCCTAGCAAAATTTTTGTTTTAAAAGCAGACACCAGCCATCTTAGTTAGTACAGGTTAGATGCAGCCATGTCAAAAATACTTCACTGTTCTCTTGGAAAAAAGCATGGATGTGGCACTTGTGGACATGGTTTAGTGGTGAACAGGGTGGTGGGTGCTAGGCTGGTGGCTGGACTTGATCATAGAGGTTTTTTCCAACCTTAACAATTCTGTGTTTCTAAGGAGGTGAAAGTCATCCTCGTGCTCAGCAAAGCTGGCAGGGGACAAGATGAAACTGAACAAGGCTGAGACACCAGGAGCACCAAACAAGTCACAAGTGGTGACCTCATGTGAGCCTGCAATCATGACTCAAGTACAGTTATTCCAGTTTAGAAGAGTTGAAGGAAGAGGGAAGATGCCTGAGGTGGGCTTGAATTCCAAGAGATTCCAAGACAAATAAAGAGGCCTGGTGGCATGACGATGACAAGTCTTTTGTGGCCAAGCATACCAGAGCCTTCCTCCATGCCTTTGCCATTGCACACATGGAGTTGATCCCACAGGGTGTGGCATTAGCTGCCTGGACAGCAGGTGAGATCCCAGGTGTGGTGCACATGCTGAAGACATGCCCATGTGACATTTCACAAGGCATTCCCATGAGGCACAGGAATGGGCAATGCTGTGCTTTAGGATGGTTACTCATTATCCTTACCCCATCCATCCACAACTGCCAGCAGGAACCTCCCTGGCAGAGGAAGGTACCACACATCTATAGCAGCCATCCCACCACGGCTTCTCAGGGCTTTTGTTGACCACCAGCAGGTTACTTAGCTGTTTTCTGCAGGCAAAATATGGTCCCTGGTTGAAGAGACCAAGCATAAGTACATCACTTACATTAGAGACGTGAAAAAAAAGTGAATAACTACTTAGTAGATGTGGGATAAGCCTGCAAGTTGGGTGGAAATTAACAGTCATTTATCCAAGCTGAACATTAAGCAGATGCCTTGAATCTGTAAAATTGGAGTATCACCTCTAACAGCAACAGAACCCAGGCTCATTTCATAACACTGAGAAGAAAGTGGCCAAGACCAGCAGACTTCTTACCCCATCTCTCCTTAGTGGCAGCTGGTACAACTCCAATCTCTTTCCAAATGGAGTACAGTTATGGATGATATGGGTACAAGACCACATACTTAGCTATTACTGTAATTTACAACTGATCTCCAGATCTGCTTTTTAGCCCCTTGTGAGTCTGTCCATAAACCTCTGAAGGTCAAAACCATCTTCAGTATCAAAAAATATTCAATAATACAGCCAGTTTCAAAATTCAAAAGCCCAAATGTCCACAGTCTCAATCAAGTCTACCCTACCTACCTAGTTTTTCCCAGTAGTGCCACTACTGTTGTACTTCAGGCCAAAGCCAGCCAAGCTTCATCCACACAAATCAAAGACTGCAACCAGCATGAAAAAGAAGAAAATCAGTTAAACTTCAAAGAAAGTATATTAGTAAAATTTTGAAGGACATAAGCTTTCACGTTTCTGGCAGAGACTGAGAAATGGAAATCATTCCATATGTAGGTCTCAAAATTCTCATTTTTATATGCTCTAGTGGAAATAACATAGCTCTATAAAATGCCTAGGTTCATTTAGAAGTGCTTTAAAAAAAAAAAAAAGTAGCAGCAGGTCCTCTACAGTCAATTGTCTAAACATGGCTGTAGTTGACTCAAGAAACTCGGAAAACTATACAAGAGAAGAAACATTACCATCATCCACTGAAATTAAACAGTAAGTTTTCAGTAAGAGCTGTGTGTCAACATCTTTCTTGCTTAGCATTTTGAGTAACATGGGCACAGCAATAAAAAATGAGGTTAGGCAGAGATCCCACTGAAGTGGCAATATCATTAAGAAACAACTAGGCTTTTTCTTTTCACCTTAAGCAAAAAGTACCATGCACCTTCATCTGAAGCATCTGGGTAGGGGAATTTTGTTACCACATGAATGACAAATTAGAAGGGATTTAGATAATAGCTACAAGATACTTAAAAAGTACAGAAGAGATGTCAGCCTCTCAAGTTATACTGCTTAATGCACTGCTGAAAGGTAGTCAACTACCAGATGTGGGTCCAGTTACTCTTTTGCAGAGAAGTAGCTGGGAGCACAGAGATGAAATTCAGTTTTCTTCAATACATTATAAGAAGCCCATTCTTTTAATAAAGGTGAGTGCTTTTACAGATAGTTACTCTAGCCAAGATAAGCAAATACTTGCACACCAGTGTGGTTTACATCCATGAATAAGGGGCTTATACAAGCAGACTTCATGCAAGAACAAATGTGTATTCAGAGAATGTATTGTAAGTCAGAGCTACTCCATTGCGTGGCTTTTGTTTTGACAAGGCCAAAGAGAGTACCGCAAAAAAGAGTATTATTTCAGCTTTTACCTAGGTCTGACAGCAAAAGGTTTCTAGCTGCAGAGATGTATGAAGATTAATTTAAAACCAAAGAATTTTAGCACAATGGACAAGTGTCTATTACTCAAAAATTGACCCAAGTGATACAACTGATTAAACACTGGTCTTTGCACCACTTCAAACCGTGGCAGAGGGTTTTGTATCTTAACTTCTTCAAATATTTTGCTACAATGAACATTAAAACATATATTTTAAATACTTCACTAGGATATGTAACTAAGGGAAGAGTCACAAAGCTACTGCAAACATGTCCTTACTGCTATCAACTTGGATTTCTCAAACAAAACATATTAACCTGAATATCAAAATTACCTGCACAATTTTTAAGACAACAAAGCAGTCCAAAAGGAACATATGTCATGCTTTTAGTACTGAAACCTTAAGTAGTAAGATACAGCCTGCCTGCCAGGCAGCCTTCTCTTTCTAAACCACGAATACTGTGGTACCTCCAAGTGTCACCCATTTAACATTCAGCCCCTTTATGTTCTTGTTGTTCTCTGGGTAGAAGCTTCAATTTAAAATGAACATCCAGGAAGTCTTGAGGTCACATTTCTTCAAGTCAAGCAAGATTCCAAAATATCCTAAACACACAGTAATTTAGTAGCTCTCAATTTTCTTCTCTTTGTAAGCCACTTTGGGCAAATGCATTTTAAATATTTCAGCAACTGTGACAACAGGCAATCAATCAATTCAGTTACTCTTGGCTACTAGTGCTTCAAAGGTGGGTACACAATGCCAAGGTTATTACTATCAAACTGACCTGGTGAGATGGGATGCTCTCAGCAAATCACTAGCACAAAAGCTTAGCAAGATTAACTTCAATTCCCCTAACTTATAATGCTAGATAAAAACACTAAGTCTAAAAATGAATCAGCATTCTGGAAATAGCTGACTAGTTTTGTGTACATGCATGTGTGTATGTACACATCTGATCACGTGCAGCCCAAATCATAAGAGCAGCTGTATTTATGAGTCACGTCATCTCTAGTCCATGCACACTGCAGACAATGTGTAACTGTGACATTTCCAACTTGAACTCAGCTACGTTTAAGTTCAGCATAAAACCTCCATCATTTAGCCCATACTATTAATTACCCTGAGCACCTGATGAACATGCCATAAACCACACAACAAAACTGCACATCAAAGATCAGAGTTAAGGTTCTGCAAGCATTTTTTCCTGGCATTCCCCACCCTCCAGATGCAAAACAAGCATTGTACAGTAGACCTAAAGTGCTATTAAAGAGAAGGTACCCTGTGTGGATATATTAACATGTAAAATAGCAAGGCTCTCCAGCATAAGAGTGACTTCAGAAACAGCAAGGTAAAAACATGTTTCAGTTTTGAAAAGTTACAGAGGTGTAAAAGCCTCAGACACTGGACAACATCACTGCAATACTGGATCTAAAGGATTTATACACAAAGAAAAAACTTAAAAAACCCCACTCTTCTAACATTATATAGTCAAAACTTTCCATTAATTCCTATAATATGAACCACATATAACTCTACACATTTTTAGTTACTATCTCTTGAACAGACAGACAAGAAGAGGCACAGTTCCTTGCATTGTTACCTGAGGAAAAAACCCTAAAACTCAAGTTCTATTTTACCTTATCAAAGGACCACTGAACAAAAATTAGGCAAACGAACAGTGCTCAGTTTACTCATATGGAAACTTTTCTGTTTTATTCTAATGGGATGGAAGATTGTTGTACAGCAAGCTCTCCTCTTGCTGTACAACAGGACCCAGCTGCACATGATCTCCTATGTTAAGGCAGTATCAGAACTGGAAACCACTATCTGTACTTCTCAGCACACACCACAGTCCCACCTGGATCAGAGGAGCCCTAGGGAAAAGACTGGGGGATAGCTGTCGCCATGACTTAGCCCATCTCCTGAGGATACACCGATGTCTGGAGCAGGCTACAGGATGGATAAGTAGTCTGTGCAGTCCAGAGGCACAGCCACCAAAAAACCTGTCTGCAACAGCAGAGTGAGGAGCAACGGGGTGTTCCCCAGGCCTGAGAGTCTGGGACCATATCTGTGCTTTTGATCCATGAACCAACATTGGAAGAAGTCTTTTGCTTCCCTGCCTGCTGACAGCTTAGAGGGTCCTTGGCTTTTGAGACTGAACAGGAGCTCCATAGACCTGGAGCAAGCAGGGCCCCATTCACCTGCAATACCATCTCCCTTTGCTGCACCAAACCACTGCTTATTAGCATCAATGATACCTAAGGGCAACAAAATACACAGAGAGAAACTCTGTAGGACCTTGCAATGCAGAAGCCCACGGAAGGCAGATTTTGTATTGAGAGTGCCTCACATTTTCATCCTGGCATTAAGGATATTTTTGAGTAATTAAATGTTCTATCAGTTATATAATTGTAAGTGCTTAGAAAACTTTTATTTGCTTAATTATAAGCATCACAAGAAGTAGACTACAACACCAAACTTTTAAACATGGTGTTCATTTTTGCGATCAGTTATTGGTAACTGATTGGTTCTCCATCGATTTCCTGCTCTGAAATCTTAACACATTTTGCAAGTTACTTTGAATTTAAATCACCTGGAAGAAGCTGAGATACAATACAGAACTCTATACAGCACAGGGCTAATGAATTACAAAAAGCATGGATAACAATGCCTTGACGAGTATTTAGCCCCTAAATTACTTGACAAAACTAATCATAATGCTTGGTGTTTTTCTCCCCTTCCAAGTGTCAAGGCTTGTTCCTTCAAGTAGGAAAAGTACCTTATGAAATAAACTGCCTTAAGAACTATGAAACAGTAACTCTAACAATGTAGTTAATTTTTCTTGTTTCCTTTCATGCTAGGTATATTCATTTTAATTTACCCAGCCTGAATCACCTCTGAATGAGTTTTTAATATTGACTTTTTGTCTACATTAAACATGCTTATTGACACAGTGTGCTTGGTCAAATCATGCTTCTGAGCAGTGCTAATGAAGTTTCTATTTGTACTATAATTTTTCAGTTGTACCTTCCCTGAAACCCTGGCTCTCAGCACAACTGCAATACCATGCAACTAAAAAAATCAGAAGACCTGTCTTTCTCAAAACAATTAAAAACTGTCTTGCTAAGGTACAGTTGCACCAAACATTCAGGACCTCAAGCAAGCCATCAGGAAACACTTTCTAATAGTCCTGCAAGTATCCACTGTTTGATCAAAGCATTGGGCAGAGGTTCATCAATCCCCAGGCTTTGAAGGCTCAAGCATTAAAGAAAGACAATGGATTTCAAGATAGGGAAGAATGGTCACCTGAGATGGTAAAGATTTCATCATGCACAGCCCCCAGCCATTGAGATCTAGCCCACCTAGTACCTATCAGCCCCAGATGACAGCATAATAACCTTTCTTATGGTCATCCCCATTTATGTATCAGCTGCCAAAATTGAAGATGAAGAAGTTCAGCCATGTAGCAAAGGACCCTCTCAGATGAGCCGAAGATGCCTATGGGATAAAGGTGGCATTGATGAACTGCTCACACTTAGTTCTGCAGACTGTGGCACATTCTGGTTCTCTGCTGCTCAGGCACTGCCTGCAAAACCAGACACATTTCCATCACTTTCAGAGCAATTCAGAACTACCACATAGCCCAGTGGAATCTGAAGACCCAACTTATCACACCATGTCCTTCAAAGCTGAGCTAAGAAAGAAGTAATTGTCACTATCTGTGACCTGGACACAAAGCATTTCGTTCTGAGAAAAATCTTCCCTTTGTCGCTCAAAAAACTCAACAAGTGAATCAGCTGTAAGCAACACTTTAGACAACAAGGTCTACCCACATTTCACCTTTACACTTTGTGAGTGAGTCTGGGAACAAAACTAATTTCACCTAGTGCAGTTCAATACCTGTGGCCCAACAAAAGAGATTCTGCTAGAACTTTAGTCAAACTGGCAATTTCTTACTGCCAGCAGCTGAGGGACAGATATTTGATCTTATCACAACCTCTTTGAAGGACTTAACATCACTCTCCCTGAACTGTTTTTCCCTTGCCAGCAAAGAAGAGAGGTAACCAGTGTATGGAATAGCTCAACTCCTTCCTTGAGGATGGTAGTCAGGAACTTTAAGGTTGCTCAAAACCTTACAAAGCTATACAGCATGACTGAATAATATAATAATTCTTTATTGATGGGGCTGTGACTGGGATATCCGTATTGTCAACTAGGTAAGACAAAGGTTGATGTTACTTGCACTTCAGATGTCCACCTTCAGCTGCTCACATGAATGGGGTGGGGGGCAGCTGCATGTTTCCCTTGCTGATACAAGCTGCTGTTCATACAGCTGTTGCTCCTGAAGGCTGATCTAGATGGCAGTCCTAAACCCTGAAGCATTGCAGCAGACCTGGGCATGCTATATTAGCTGATAAAATATGCTTAGACATTGTACTTGAATTTTTAAGAACTCCCTGACTTTATTATAGCCAGCACGTTGACGACCTACCATTTAAACAAATATTCAAGGGGATGTGTTCTCTGCTTCAATTTATCAGATGTTAGAGCTACAGACTTGCAGCTGAAACCAGAATCTGTTGAACCAGCTTTAGACAGTAGCTTCTGTCAAGGAGGTGCAGAGAGAGCTCTTCCCCCATTTCAGTTTATTCTACTACTCCAACAACCCAGAGACAAAGGTATCTCTCCAAGAATAAACAAGGTGCCAAAAGTTGATGTGACCACCTCTAAGAGCTCCCAAAACACAAATCAAGCAATAGTATTCCTCAATCAACATCCCAACACTTTCTTTATTGAAGTCACCTTAACCACAAGTTTTCCTTGAAGTATTTGTGCTCTAGCTCAACTAGAAGCCTGTGTACTTTGTCTCAAGTTCCTGCTGTTAAACTACACTTCAAGTGGAACACAATTCCCAAACTCACTGCCACAAAGTTGAAAAAAGTTACATCCTGTAATTGCATCTTTCTAATCCCACTTTCCTAACCTTACTAAACTGAAAACACAAAACAAGATGAAGCTAAATATTTCATCAAGTTAAGAAATACAGAAAATGAAACACATGCAAGGTGGGCACTAGATCAGAGGAGCACGTACAATTAATATATTGCAGGAGTCACTCATCGAATAATGTTAGGGTACTATTTTTATCTCCAAGTGATTCCATAAGCAGAGTCTAACACATGTGAAGACCTAAGACAGAGAGCCGAGAATATCACTTCTCACAGGATTCTTTCTTCCGTGTCTCAGAAGTCTCAGAAGATGCATAACCAAAGACCAGACACTACAAAAATCCTCCATGCAGGGCTCCTCATGGAGGAAAGATGAGACAGAAATAACACACAAGAGATTTCAGCCACAGCACTTGAAGGGAATCCCACTGCTGGGGAGGGGTGCAAGCATCATGAGACCTCATCTTCCCACGCTCAAAACTACCATCACAGGGCTGGTCAAAAGAATTTAGAAGAAAGGCACAGCCATTCAAGGACATCAAATACCCAAAAACCCAATCATAGTGCTGAGGTAAGGCAACTGGGAGCCTTGCCTAAATCTACACTTGTTAACACACATCCCAAATTACTTCTCAGGCAGCTTCAGCTTCTTTCCAGGAACAACTGCAAATATGCAGTCCAGAGAGCTCCCCAACCATACAAAACTATTTCGAACAGTCATGATTTCTTTGACAAAAAATGGATGAGTAATGTAAGTGCAGGAAGAGGTCACCAGACCATTTGGATGTAAAGATGACACTGTTACCAACTAAAGGCTCCAGCGACTTCCTGAATAAGTAATAATGGAGGTGAGTCTAAGAATACACCTATCACACCTACGTGAGTAAGCCAGCCAACTCATTACAAAAGGTAAGTCTTATGCCAAAGCCTTCCTTTACTTCCAAACAATGAGGCCAAACTGAACATGACTCAAATCTATTATTCCCCAAGCTACAAGTTATTTTGGTTTTGTGGAACAAAGCTCTTAAACCTTGACCAGACCAAGAGGCACTGAAGGTGCATGTTAGTCAAGCAAAGACATCATCCAATTTTTTTTTTTTCAGTTTGAGAGAAGCCAAAGGGCATGAAATGGGAGATGCAGGAGCCACAACTAAAACAGTTAACTGCTGGGAGAAGCAAGCTCATGGGGACAATATTTTGCCAGAGATCAAGCAGATATCAAGCACAGAGGAGTGTGCCTATGCCACATATCTTCTGCAAGAACAAAGGTTTTCCGATTGCCTGTTTTAAGAAAAAAGTGCAACTCCTCCTCCAGTTGTTTTGATAATTTAAGTACACTCCCTTCAGTTCTTTTCTGAGATGGCTGTGCCAGATCTCTTATTTACTGTATTCACAGGAGTGGAAATAGCAACCACAAAAGTTTTTTTGTATTAACAGGAAGGCTGAGAAAGGAATTGAATCTACCTTCACCCATTATGTGCTGCTGCAGCCCTTTGAAGGCTGCCTTCTTAAAGTGTGGAGAGGAAGAACACAGGAGTAGAAAAAAAATTGTGCCAAACAGCCCTGAAGCCCATAGAGTCCTGAGGAAAACATCGCCTTTACCCTGAATTAGCCATCAATGAGTGAAGCTATCAAGGGATGGCTTGGAAGGCCCTTACTTTGAAATAAATATCACAGAATCATAACATGTTTGGGTTGGAAGGGACCTTGAAGATGATCTAGTTCCAACCCCACCGCTATGGGCAGGGACACCCTCCACTATTCCAGGTTGCTCCAAGTCCCATCCAACCTGGCATTGAGCACTTCCAGGGATGGGGCTTCCACAACCTCTGTGGGCAATCTGTGCCAGTGCCTCAACACCCTCACAATGAACAATTTCGCCCTAATACCTAAGCTCAGCCTACTCTCTTTGAGTTTGAACCCATTCCCCCTTGTTCTGTCCCTAAACGCTCTCGTAAATAGTCCTGCCCCATCTTTCCTCTAAGTTCCCGTCAGGTACTAAAAGGATATGGAAATACGGGACTAGATGATCGTCAGAGGTCCCTTCCAACCGTAACAATTCTGTGAAATACACACAGAGCAGAGCCCAGGGGGCAGCTCGGGGCGGGAGAACTCTCACGCCGGGCCGAGGTTCCCGCAGGAGGCTCTTTGGGGCTAAAGGAGCAGATTGGCAGCGCAGCGGCGGCTGTGGCGCGGCTCCCCCTCTGCCCAGGCCGTGCCCGTGCCCCCTCCCGCAGGCCCGGCCCCGGCCCAGCCCCACACCGCGGCCCGCGCCGCGGGGGAAAGGCCCGTACCTTGAAGTACCCGCCCTCGTAGAGCGTGTTGGGGGGCCCGAAGATCGCCACCTCCCAGTTGTAGAGGTCGGACTCGTCGACCAGGGTGATGCGGAAGCCTTCGACCGGCTCCTCCTGCAGCGACTTCAGCTCCAGCATCAGCGCCTTCTGCGAGCTGCTCATCTGCTGCTGGGCCATGGCGCGGCGCGGCCCCCGCCGCGGCCGCCTCCTCGCTCCCGGTGCCGCTCCCGGTGGTCCCGGTGCCGGTGGTGCCGGTGCCGCCCCCGCCCCTCCCCGCGCTGACGGCCCCGCCGCCGCCACTTCCTTTTGTGACGGCGCCGCTCGCGCTGACCTCAGCGCGCCGCGCCGGCCCCGCCCCCGCCGCTCCGTTAGCCACGCCCCCCGCGCTCCCGGGCCACGCCCCTCCCGCACGCCCGGCCGTGCTCCGGCGCACAGCCAGGCCACGCCCCGCCTCGCCCCGAGCCACGCCCCGCCGCACGCGCTGCCGCGCGCCACGCCCCCCGCCGCGTGCCTTTAAAGGGGCCGCGCTCGCCGGCGCTGTGGCCGCCCGGGAGGAGGAGTCAGGGGGTGAAGTGGGGATGGGAGCCAGACGCAGGGTTGTGGTGTAGCCAGCGATCACAAAATCACAGCATCAAGTCGTTTGGAAAAGATCTGTGACAGCATCATAGTCCAACCTATGACCCAACACCACCACTGAGTGCCACGTCCAGTCTTTCCTTAAACAACTCCAGAGACAATGGCCCCATCACCCCCCCTGGGCATCCCATTCCAATGCATAATGACCCTTTCTGTGAAGAAATTCTTCCTAATATCCACCTTGTGCCTTCCCTGGGACAGCTTGAGACATTAAGCCATTAGCGAGTGTCCACAGGAGGGCCTCAAGGATGTTGAAGGTTCTAGAGGGTGGCTCCTCCGTGTGAGGAGCAGCTTCGGGCACTTGGCCTGTTCAGCCTGGAGAAAAGTCTGAGGGGAGACCTCACTACAGCTCCTCGTGAGAGGCAGAGCACAGGCAGAAACTGATCTCTTCTCTGTTACAGGACCTGAGAGGATGGCATCAAGCTGCGTCAGGGGAGGTTTAGCTTGGATATCAGGAAAAAGTTTTTCACCAGAGGGTAGTTGGGCAGTGGAACAGGCTCCGCAAAGACACAGTTCAAGAAGCATTTGGACAATGTTCTCAGGCACAGGGTGTGACTCTTGGGGTGCCCTGTGTATGGCCAGGAGTTGGACTCCATGGTGCTGAAGGTTCCCTGCCAACTCAGCTTAAACTGTGATTCTGTGATTCTATATGCCCTCCTCCTGTCACTGGCTGCCTGGGAAAACAGACTGACCCGCAGCTACACCTTCCTGTCAGGGAGCTGCAGACAGTGATAAAGACCCCCTGGGTTTCCCCTTCTCCAGGCTAAACACCCCCAGCTCCCTCAGCTGCTCGTCGCAGGACATGGATCCCAGACCTTTCACCGGTTCCATTGCCCTTCTCTGAAATTGTTCCAGCACGTCAATCTCCTTCCTGGATTGGGGGGCCCAGAACCGGACACAGCACTTGAAGTGCCTCACCAGTGCCAAGTACAGGGCAAGGATCATTTCCCTAATCCTGCTGCTTTTATTATTATTGATCCAAGTCACGATACCACTGGCCTTCTTGTCCACCTGGGCAAACTGCTGTTGTGTCACGTTCAGCTCCTATCAAGCAGTCCCAGGTCCTTTCTCACTGGGCAGCTTTCCAGCCATTCTACCCCAAACCTGGAGCTGCAGGAGCTCTTGTGACCCAGGGACAGGACCTGGCACTTGGCCTTATTGAACCTCACACAATTGGTCTATCCAGCCAGCCTGTCTAGATAGTCACAGGTCATGAGAGGGTACAACAGCGCATGGTTTGCCCACTGACACGCACCCGTGGTCACAAGACAGATGTTTTTGTACAGAGCATGGTTTTTGAGGAGTGAACTCACATGACTCAGGGCCCCATAGAAATCCTGTAGCAGCTCCCAAGCTGCAGTAGGACGCAAATAGACAGCTGCCATCCCTCACCCCAACATGTTGTTCTCACATTCTCCACAGATGTGTGATGTAGTCACACCAGAACATACCATTTCCAGCCTTCCTGCCATTCCGTGGCTTGGCTAAGGGTGAAAAATGCTTGCAGAAGTGTAGAGATCTATCAAACTGTAAGCATGAGCCAGCACCTGTTCCTTAGTGAGTATTTAATGAATAACATAAATAATATTCATTAAAAAAATAAAGAAAGAAAAATAACAGTAATTGTCCAGGAAGAGGATGACCCATTTCTGCTTGGCATTTCTTTCATCCTTCTGCTCATGGCAGGGCTCAGGCCACCTCACAGGGGCACCTGCTCCTTGGGAAAACAGGTTGGATGATGTGTCCCCTCATCCCTATGTCATTACATGGCTTCAACCTTCTTCTTTGCCCCCATCACCTCCCAGGCTTTCCCATCCCAATGACAATCCTGTAGACATGGGTGACCACTGGATCAATCTCCTGTACTTTCCAAAGCTATGGACTTTCCCAAAGGCACAGGACTGACAGCCAGGGCCCTGTGTGTTGGTGGGAGATCATGCAGCTGGGCAGCCTGAACTGCAGAGGGACCTTGAAGTGTCTCCCTGACACTTGGCAGCCTTGGCTCTGGCTCCCTCTGCAGACCTTGGCCCAGGGAGGAGAGCAGGAAGCAGCAGTTTTCCCCAAGCTCCAGCTGCTCCCAGAAAAAATTTGCTGTTTTCCAGTGAAATGCAAGGCACCCTTCCCCTTGTCCCTGAGACTGCTCTGCTTGCCCTTCTCCTGCCTCTTGAGCTTTCCCCAGAGTCGCCCCCGTTACCGTCTCCAGAGGTGCCCCAGCACTGTCGGTGGTACCTGGACCAGGGCTTCTGATTGCCTCCAAGCTATAAAATACTCCAGCCCTTGCAAAATCCCATCTCACCCTGGACAATGTCCCTGTGGGGACTGGCATCAATCTTCTCATGGAGCTGGGATGAGTTCTTGCTCAGTGCCACTTGGGTAATACGGAGAAACATCCCTCATCCATCAGGAGCTTGACTGATTGCTGAAATAAAGTGTGTGCTCCCCTACAGGGACAGGTCAGCCACTGGAACAGGTCAGTGGCTGTGGCTCACTCTTCACCACCTTGGACTGAGCTCAGATTTACTGAAAGCTGCTTAATTCAGCTCTCACTTCCTCAATGGGGGGCTGGAGGGCTGGATCATGAAACACTGTTTTTCAGAGAAACTGCTTGCAGGCTGGGCAGCACCATGCTGTGTGTGTTTTCTGGTGGAAGTTCGATCCCATGTTCATTTTATTTATGTCAGTGGAATAGAACAGAAAAGAATTGACTGTTTCTGTTTCTGTTGGAAGGGACTACAGCAATCCTCCAATTCAACTGCCTGACCAATTCAGGGCTGACCAAAAGTTCAAGAATGTTGTTCAGGGCATTATCCAAATGTCCCTTAAACACTGACAGGCTGGGGGCATTAGCCACCTCAATAGCTTGCCTATTCTGTCCACCCACTCTGCAAAGAAACGCTTCCTGATGCCAAGTCTAAACCTCTCCTGGCTTGTCTTTGAACCATTCCACGTGTCCTATCACTGGATACCTGGAAGAGCTGAGTACTTCCCTCTCTACTTTCCCTCTTCAGGAATCTGTAGAGAGCATTACCTCAAACCCCCTTTCTCCAAACTAGACAAGCCCAAAGTCCTCAGCTCCTCATCAAAAGACATTCATCCAGCCTTTTCACCACCTTTGTTGCACTCCACAGGACATATTAATGGATCTTCACATGCTTCTTAAGTTCTCCTTAGTTGATGGACATAACTCAAGCTGTGACTTCTGTGCTGATGCCAGCCAGCAAAGACCTGGTCTATTAATATGGCATCCCAGCTTGCTGGTAAAACATGGATTTGCTCATGCGTGGAGAAAAATGTACAGGAGCCAAGCTCTTTTGGTACTGTACTGCCCTCAAAACATCTTTTTTTTGCAGTCAGCCTCCAGCACAGGCTTTGTCTCAACCTGCCTCATGCTGGAAGAGATGGAAGAAAAAAAGTTTGGAGTTATTCAGGATTTATCTCTGCCTGATGCCTGTCTTGAATGTTAATGTAAGATGTAATCATGCAAGGCAAAAAGTAAAGCAAGCCCTGGTGTATTCAAGAGAGCAGACTGCAAATTTTCCATCATGTCTGCTTTCAGAAAAGGTATTGGTCTTTTTTCCCTCTGATTTTTTCCCCTTTCCTGCAAAAACATTCAACACTCAAAGAAAATAGAAACTGTTGAAGCAACAGGGCATTTTGAAGCCTGTGCTGCCTGGCAGCCCCCTCCAAGGCTCCTGCCTGCATTTCTGCCTGTGCTTTCAGGGAGGTTCAGCTGCTCTGCCTGGTGTCCCGTTCCCCTGAATCCAGGCTGCCCTGAGGCTAGGATAACTTTTTTGATTTTTCATATGGCATTTCTCACCTCCAATCACCTCTGATATATCATCGTGAAAGGATGAAGCCTTCTTCTCCTCCTCCTTCAGCTGCTCTCCCATGGGTGGTCACAGCTCACCTGCAAGCAGCACTTTACATGGGGTGTGCTCTGCCACAAACAGTATTGTCCCTTTTTATATTTTCTTTTATTTTCACCTGAATGAATCAGTTTGTTCTTTGGGCTCACAGAACAAGAAATAGGGTCTGATGTGGGAACATAGGTCTCCAGGCAAGACAAGACTCACTGGGAGAGGAGGAAGCTACACATACCATTAATCCAGTCTCCAGCAGCAGAACTTGTCACTGTAAACTGGACCCCAAGGTGCCACTAATACAATCGGTTAAATCTGACTTGAAAACTTCTAGGTCCTTTGCTTTGTTATTATCAGCTGTTTTTAATATCTCTCTTCCTCATTTATTTCTTTCTTCCTGTGAGCTGTGTTCACAAAGGATGACAAACTGAGAGTTAACTCCTCTGCTTAGCAACAGCAGAAGCTTTGAAAATGCAAACCTGTCTTGGTGTCACATTAGAGGGTTACTGCTCCATGAGCTGTCAGAGAGAGAGGACAAGAGGTGGGAAGATGTGGGAGTGCCTGTGTGACTCGATTCTCAGGACAGATTCCTCTCATGTGATACTTTTCACTGCTTTATCTAATTTCTTTCCTGAGTGGCTCAAAGGATGAGATACCTGTTCCTTCTGCAGGAGAACTGGATTCCCCTGGGATAAAATCCAATACCATCAACACCTTTTCCTCTCCTCCTGCCTCTTCCCTACGCCTGTGCTTTGGTGAAACATCAGCAGGGGTCCTGGGGACTCTGGGCTGGACTTTAACATCTTCTAACCCCCAGCAAGTCAGATGGTGAAGTGATGAAGAAGATTAGGCAGGCAATAGGAGTTCTGCTTAGCCTACAGCTACCCTGCCAGGAGCCCTTTGTAGCTTAAGGAATAAGCAGCTGTTCCTTGGGCTGTATTGAAACAGAGGACACCTGCAGGTCCACTTCATCACTGTCCTGCCCCAAAGTTGGCCCTAAACAGCTTAAGATATATTTGTCCAACCAGTTCTTTTGTATTTGTCCTTCAGATTGCCCAAAGTGGAAATTCATGTGCTCCTAGGTCAATGTGGTTCAGCTCTGGACTCAGCTTCTCTTCCTCTTTGAGACCTCATAGGTCTCCCCACCACCCAAATTTTACCCAGTTTTTTCTTACCAAGACCATTGTAGGGGTATGGAAGACAGAGAAAAGGGCCAAGATTATTTCCTCTGTCTCCTTCCTGAAGTGCCATTGCCCTGGTTGGGTGCAAATCTCCAGCAGAGGCCACAGAGCTGTTGGCAGCCCATCATTCCCACAGTGGCAGCAAACGTTGCCTATGGAACAAGGAGAAATAGCACCTGGGGTTTGCAGGCTAGTTTTGCTGCCCTGGAGGGGCAGTAATGGAGGAATCTGGGGTTACTTCTTTTATTTACACTAGATACCTCAGTCCCAGACCAGACGACAGACAAGCACCATCATGATGGATCTCAACCCTGACACAAAAACTCTGGTGCCAAAGAAAGATTTCCCCACAAAACTCCCTGAGCATTTAGTAAGGAAAATCAAAATGTGGTTATCTGGTCTGCTGCCCAAGTGAACAATGCGTTATTAGTGCATGGGATGAGTCTCACCTCAAAAAAAAAACCAAACAAAAACCCCAAAAGAACAGTTGCACAAGTGCCCTCACCTTCCCATTGACACCTACGTAAGTTCCTTTATCTGGGGAGCAGAGCATCAGAGTACTCAAGCAAAGTAATTGTCAATCTTTGAGAATAAAAGTCTGTCCACAATTCTCCTTCTGGCTCCCTTTCACCTAAAAATGGGGCAAGCTCATCCTCAGGCAGAGCTCATCACAGGGATGAAAAGATGCTTTTGAGCATCAGTCAGCAGCATCTGGGTTAACAGGAGCCTCCTACATCAATGTAGCCACCAGCAGGGTAATGCAAAGTTTGGAAGATTCAGAGCAAGGAGAAGAAAAATGTAGAGAAAACCAGTTCTTTAGTGGAGCTTATTCTTTTTCCTTATTTTGATTTGGTCTTTTTTCTGTTTGTTTTAATTTGAATAAAGTTGGCTCTTTTTTTTTTTTTGCCTTTCAACTCCAGTTTGCTCTTTTAAAATGGATGAAGTCCATCACAAGGGCTTGATAAAAGAGTGCTGTCACAATGCCTGCTTCTCCCATTCAGCTGATGAATAAATTATAAGTGCATTACAATGCTACTTCAGCTGTGATTCCAGGGCCTAAGGAGTGTGACGACTGTGACCTTAGTGGTTTGAATTTCCAAGAGTTTGTGTACCTGGCTGTTCAGGTCACCTTACACCTTCTATTCTGGGCTCAGTGCGCAGAATATCTGAGCCTTTTCAAGCTGCCAGCTACAGGGACAGTCTTCCAGCTGCCCACAGGGGTGGTGGTATGTGCTGTGGTCTTCAGAGATTCATGATCTCACAGAGATCATAGAAATGTTGAGTTGGAAGGAAGGGACTCATCAGGATTCTGTTGAAACCTGAAATGACTGTTACCCCCCTCCAAAGCAGCAAGCTGTGGAACACAATTCTTTATTGATGGGGCTGTGACTGGGGTATCCATATTGCTCAGTCCCAGGAATAGTTTCTGTGTTGAGAGCTGGAATTTTAGGTTCTTCTTGATGCACAAGACATCCCTGTCTCCAGCATTCTGGTGTGGCTGAGATGGCATGGATGCCAGCACCACTGGGATAAGGTAGCATGGGCTGTGCTCTGAGAGACATCAGCCTAAGCCAACATCCCCAGTGTTTCACCTTCACCTCACCCACAGGATCAGCTGTGTGGGGTGGGTGACCATCAAGGAGGGACTAACAGCTATCCCCATTCCTGGGGATGAGCCATCTCTGTAGGCAGGCGTTAGCAGCAGAGTGAAGGAGCTGGAGTACACAGAGCAGCTGCCTGATGGATTCACCAGACCCTGCTTTTACCCTCAGAGTAAAGGGTACTTTACCCTTGTACTTCTGCAGAAGCCATGGTGGGGATGGATAGCATTTTGAAGATAGTGAGTGAGGGGGAGGAGGAAGCCCTCTGGACTCACACCATTCCTGCTTAGGGGCACCAACACCATGTACCATCCTGAATGGCATAATATCAGCTCTTGTCAGCTGAGCTTACAATGCTCTCACTCGTTGCCATACCTTGGGTGATCTCTGTGGGCTTGTCTCCAGGATCAATGCACTCATCTTCTGCCAGTAACTCAAATGCAGGCCCAGCAAGGTGTAGATGAAGATGCATGGCTCAGATCTTGCCTGAGGCTTTGAAAACTGACCATAAGAAGACTTTCCATTAGGAATTAGGGAAGGCCAAGTGAATTGAATTAGAGCTTGCTTTGCTGAGGCTGAATTTGACCTTTTTGTGACTCTTCCCATATTAAATATGAACAGATCCAGAGGAAGAAAACCAAACTGCAGCATAAGCACCAAGCCCAAGGCATGGCCAGCAGGCTTGGGTGGCTGAATAGGAGAAGGAATCTCTTGGGTGAAAAGGTTCAGAGAGGGTTAGGGGCAGGGGATCCTCCCTTAGCATCTCCACCTCCAACTTCCTAACAAAGAGATGCTCTTCTGAACAACTGCTTGTAGGGCTTGTGTGCCACATGTAATGTCTCACTCTGCTGTATGCACCAGTAGGTTGTGAGCTCTGGAAACTGCTTTGTGGTGAGTGTGAAGCAGAACTGGGCAGGGAAACACCCTTGCACCAATCCTGAAAACTGCTCTGGGCACTCATATGTAGAAAGGAAGAGGCTGAACTTTCCTGCAGGAGCCTGAATCATTGGGAGCGTAATTGATGCAAATTTCCCAGACAGGTGAACAAGTCTGGAAAAGCCTTCCTGCCTATCCTGAGCATGCTGAGAGATGCTGTCATCTCCACCCTGGGGCTTGCTGTCCATGGAAATTTTGAAAGAACTTCTGTGGGGTCTTAAAAAAACAAATAGAAAACCACTGAGTTCACAAGGCTGAAACCCTCCAGCATTGTCCATGTTGGAAAGCAGTGCTCACACACCCTCTTGGAGAAGGGAGGGATGGGAGCCTGCAAGGACTGTTCAGGAGGTTGATTGTCTTCCTCTTGGCTCCACCAGCTGCTCTGCATTCCTGTCCCCTCCAACCACCCCTTGCTGATTACCCCATTTCCATCAGCACCCTGTTGCAGACCTTGGGGCAACCACAGTTATACTCCTGCCTTGTTTTTGTGACTGAGGCTGGAGGGCTCAGACCTGCAAAAGGGTCCCTGGGGCACATGGACAGGGTAGAGCATGGCTGTGCCCTGCAGGTGCTGTCCCTCAATGCTTTGTTGTGCCAACATCTCAATCCCCATCTACAGCTGCCTGTAGGGCCAGGTATATCTCCTCCAGACTTGTTTACCTGCTGTGAGATTTCCATTAATTAACCTCATGCTTCTCCATCCTGCAGGGAACCCATTGGCTGCACCCACCTGAAACTCTCAATCTACAGTAGCTTTGGCACATCCCATTTCCTTGTCCCATCTAGCATATCTCAGGCCTTCTGCCTGGCCTCTACGGTGGGTTCTTTCCCTCTTCTAACCTGCAGCTGCCAATTCAAGGGCAGAAAGTGTGCAAAAAGAGCCAACAGCCATGTTTGTGTCTGGATGTACATCAGGGACAATTCATTCTGCAGAATTCCCATTTTAAAGATGGAGAAAGCTCTGATGCTGTCCCGAACAATAAGCTGTGGTTTTTATCTCAAAGGGGTCTGGTTTTCCTATGTTTTTTTCCATTTCAAGGATCTAGAAGAGTAGGAGGGAGGGAGCTTAAGATCTAAGCCTTTGCATCAGGACCCTCATTTGCACAGTGTTTTAAACTAATATGCTTTTCTTCTTGTCTTTGACACATTAAGTGGTGCTGCAGGGGAGGCTTTCAGCTGGGTGAGCTGGCTGTAGTCTGGTCCTATGGGTCTGCATCTCCTTATCTCCAAGATAATCAAAGGCCCTTACTTTGCTTTTTCCCTGGGCAAGTTAAAAAAACTGTGAACATACTTACCAGTGGTCAAGAAGAACCAAAAAAAAGGCAAGTTTTAGCTATTTCTCTCTTCATGCTGCCCCTTAGGTATGAGAGTGGGGTAAAGCAGAAAAGGCCTATGGGGTGGAGGCCTCTCCCTCCTCAGGAAAAATGTGCAGAGCAGGGGTTGCAAGATGGGAACAGAGGAATCAGTAAGGACTTTCAGAGGAGTGAATTCTTCTCTCTGCAAATAAGCAGCCAACATTCCACGAAGGCCACAAAAATTAGATAAAAGCCTTTCTCCACCTCAAGCATGTTTTTCTCTCAGCATCCATTTTTAATTTATTTATCTATGTTTTTTTTCTTTAAGTGCAGCACTGGTGAGCAGTGCCAGGACACTCAGATCCTTCCCTAAGCATTAGAGCATGTGCTCAGCTTCAGACATGCAGAGTTTTTCCCTAGAGTGAGACATACTTTCATTTACTTGAATGCTTACAAGCGAAAGAAATTAGAAGGGAGGGTTTGCACACAGTATGCTTATTTGTCCGATAACACTATAAAGCTGCTTCTTCCAGAGCAATTTTCAATGCCATAGGGCATTTTTCTGTGGGGCTTCTTCATACATGTGAAAATATTGTCCCATTGACTTTACTACCCTAATCTCATTTTTGTTTACAGTCATCTATATACTGACTTTCACATATTAAATATATATACATATATGCTTCTTTCACATCTACTTGCTGTTTAGAAACCTGCAAAAGCAGTCGAAAGTTCTGATAACAGAGTACAATCAAATTACCCTGCTGTTACTCCTCATATTCTGATGATTAATAAATAATAAAAGCCATTTGAGTAATATTTTATCTGGGGCTCTTGGAAAATAGGAGCTCATTAAACTCCTGGCTGTTCCTATCCATGGAGGTGTTTCCGAAATGTTGGTAAAGCAGGAGAAAACAAAAGGATTCTCACTTATTGAATCATGGAATCAGAATGGCTTGGGTTGGGAGGGACCTGTAAAGAGCATCTGGTTCCACGCCCCAGCAGCGAGCAGGGACATCTTCAACTAGAGCAGGTGGCTCAGGGCCTTGTCCAACCTGGTCTTGATGTTTCCAGGGAAGGGGCATCCACCACCTCTCTGACAGGCTGTAGTGGTTTAGCCCCAGCCAGCAGCCAAGCCCCAGGCAGCCACTCTCCCTGATGGGATTGGGCCAAGAATTGAAGCAGTAAAAGTGAGAAAATGTGTGGCTTGAGATAAAGAGAGTTTGATAGGAAAAGCAAAAGCCACACATGCAAGCAAAGCAAAACAAGGAATTAATCCACTGCTTCCCATGGGCAGGCAGGTGTTCAGCCATCTTCAGGAGAGCCAGGGATCTATCACACATAATGGTTACTTGGGAAGACAAATACCATCACTCCAAATGTCTCCCTACCTCCTTCTCAACACTTTAGATACTGAGCATGATTTCATATGGTCTGGAATCAGTTTGATGAATTTGGTCACCTGTCTTGGCTGTGTCTACTCCCAGCTTCCTCTGCACCCCAAGTCTTCTTGCCAGTGTGGTGGTATGAGAAGCAGAAAAGGCTTTGGCTCTTTCTTACCACTCAGCAATAACAAAAACATGTCTATGTTATTAACACTGTGTTCAGCACAAACTCAAAACACAGCCACATAACTGTGAAGAAAGCCAGCTCTGTAGAAAATTAACTCTACCCTAGCCACTGTACTCTAAACCAGCACACAGGTTTGTACTTTTTTTTTATAGCACAGACCTGAGAGCTGGATGCAGTGCTCCAGGTGGGTCTCAGCAGAGCAGAGCAGAGGGGCAGAATCCCCTCCCTGCCCTGCTGCCCACAGGGCTCTGGATGCAGCCCAGGACACGTTTGGCTCTCTGGGCTGTGAGTGCCATGGCTGGGCCATGTGCAGCCTCTCACCCCCAGCACCCCCAAGCCCTTCTGGGCAGGGCTGCTCTGGGGCTGTTCATGCCCAGCCTGTGCTGGTACCAGGGGTTGCTCCTACCCAAGTGTGCTTGGCCTTGTTGAACCTCATGAGATTCCCAAGGCCCCACTCCCCAAGGTTGTCCAAGTCCCTCTGCTTGGCATCCTGTCCCTGCCTGTGTTTTGTGGTTATCAGTTTGGCAGTGGGCCCATTTGAGTCATATTTTATTGACATTGGAGGTGGTTGCCAAGTGAGACCCGAGACTCTGAGGGTCTCTGTCAGCACTAAGACTGGCTGCACCAGAGATAGTTTGCACACAGAGAGAGGGATGACAATGCTCTGCAGAGTCCTTGGTGTACAGGGTACAGTGTACAGCCATCCAATGAAAATACTAATATAGGAGTAATGGAAAGCTTAAAGACTTGGAAGCTGTTTTGGGTACAGTGAACTAGCCTCTTTTTAGAGACACAGCTGTAAAAACAGCCCAGAAAATTGAAAAGTGCTCCTATGCATTGGGATGACATTGAATTCTGCTCCTGTTAGTTCATTCCTCATACAGCTCACAGGGCATCTTGACCGTCAAGACCATGAAAATATTGCACAAACTTTCAGAGCCTGATCTTGCAGCTGAGTCTGGGTCAGCTGGGATGAGCTGTGCCTGCTTGAGGTATGTATTGCTTTGAATATTTTCCCTTTTTATCTCATTTTCCTATGTCACAGGAATGAAAAAGGAGATTTGGAAATTCTCACTGCCAGGTCATGGTTTCCCTCTGCCTTCACTTTATCTCATGTCCTTCAGGGTTGGTTTCTTGGCTTGAGAGCCAAGCAGCTGCTGCTCTATCAAGGCACTGCACTAAGTGATTCCCCAGGCACTGTCTTATCTCCAAGGTCCTGCTTGCACAGGTCCTGATAGGTACTATCTTCTGTCCCCACCTGCTGGGGGCCACGTGTCCTGTCCCCCCCAAACCTCCAGGAAGTGCTTTGCACAGCACAGCAGTGAGGTCTTGGGGCAGATGCACACAGGTAGATAGCAAACTTGTCATGGCCAGCATGAAGTTTCAGTGCTAGGTGCTTCTCTATTCTGGAATCCAGAAATAGCCCACAAGGACACATCTACCCCAGCACTTCTCTTCATGCGAGTCCACCCCTGGTGTAAGGACAAGTGATACTTCCCGAGAATATCTCCTCAATGCCTGACCTTTTTTTTGTGACTCACACTCCTTGAGCCAGAAGTGTACTTATACATAATAGCCTTCAAATTTTTCTCCTAATAATTTGCTTGGTTATTTTTGAAGGCAGATAAATTTTAAGCATTTGCAACATCCTGTACCTAACAGCTGCCCAATCTAATGATCTGTTTGGGTGCAGAATCATTTCCTTGGGGCTTGTTTTGATCCTGCCACCTCATAGCTTTTTTAATGCCCTCATCCTCACAATGGAGAAAATGACAAATGGTCCTTTTCTGTCCAACCACACTCTTGTAACCTTGCAGGCTGTACTATAACCTTTCCTTTAGTGTCTTTTTGTTCCAGAAGATTCCCAGCCTACACAGCTGTTCCTCCCATGGACACAGAGACCTTGTAGTGCTATGATAATTTGAAAATGGTTTCCTTTTTGCCTCCATTCCTTTCGTAAAAAGCTCAGTGAGTCTTAGGTACAACTCTACAGATTGTTTAAAAACAAACCAAAGGAAAATTCCCCAAAATGAGATGCCCACCATCTGCCAGGTGACTTAAAATTGTCCCATGCCCATACTTTCTTCCTTGGAAGTTGCTGCTGTCCTCACACAGACTGCAGGACCTGCTTCCTGTGGGATCTGTCTCTTTGTGTTTCCTCACACACCAGTTAGAGGGGAGGCAAAGGAAACCCCCTAGGACAGCAGAGTCATTCGTTGTCAGCATAAAACAATAACTAGCCTGTTTCAGGACAGAGGCCCATCTCCCAGGGGAATGAAGCCTTTTGCCCATGGCTTGGTAATGCACAGCAGGGCAGGATGAGGTACCATTCAGCTGGGAGGCATACCTGATATCCCTGGGTTTTGGGACTTTTGGATCCACTTCTATTTTAGATAGTACAAAGCCTTCAGCTCTCTATGCAGCTGTCAGCACCTCCAGGAGGCATCTGGTCTCACCCTGTGTTCCCCTGACTCATCTGGGGGTATGTCTCTCCTGCTTTCTAAGCCAGGACAGGTAACTCCTTCTCTTTGAGATCAAACAAGGCTAAAGGACAGCAAAGGTTTGCCAAGATTTCCCAAAGCTGATGCCCAGTTTTTATTTTGGTGGAAGAACCATATGTAGAGCTCAAAGGTGTCTTCTCTGCTGGGGAAGAAGATGAATCTGACCTAAGCAGATGACAGCTTTGGCTCACATAGCAGCCTTGCAAGGGCTTTAAGGACCAGGAAAGAGGGTCTCATCCTAGCCCAAAGACAGAGTGCTTCTCCCTTCCATCCCAAAGTCACACCATGGGATGAGGCCACATGATGGGGACTCATCTCAATGCAAAAGGAGGATTCAACATTCACAGAATAAGTCTTTTGCAAGGTGTTCCTGGAGTGGCAGAGCTTTGAAGCTGATTTCTGATAGCACTATCTTTGGTGGAGGCTTGAGTGGCTAGTAATGTGGTTCAGAGTGCCTCACTATCTTCCTCCCCATGGTGGAAGGAAGACTTGGTCTTTCTCCTCCACTCAGCTGAGCTGCCAAATTCCACTAAACAGCTCTGAAACATCTGCATCTGGAGGTGAGGCAGCCCCTGTGGGCTGAAAATCACAAACTAGGAGGGATGTGGCAGAGACACAGTCAACACTGTTGCTTAATCTCTGTTTTTATGAGAAGCAAAGGCGAAATGGAGAACTATGAGGGAATTCCCTGAATGCTCTTCCTGAATTCCTGAATTTGCATTCCAGCAAAACCCTCCACTGCCTTGACTCTGTTCCCCATCAGGTGAATGAGTATGTAACATACCTGTCTTGAAGAGTCATTGGAATGGGGGGGACTGAACCAAAGAATAAAAAAGGCCAGAGCTGTTAAATTCTGAGTCACGTGTAGTTGAAGATTTTAATTAATCACATTGTCATCATCATCATCATCATCATCATCATCGTCGTTGTCACCCCTGCTGACGTTTGCCCAGCAAAAAGGAAGTTGGGTTTGGAAAGGCAGGGAGGGCACTCACATTGCCCGGTGATTTGGCACTCAGAGGTTTAAGCCACAAATAAATAAAACTCACATTTGCATGTTCCCGGCTCTCTCCACTCCCTCTTGTCTCAGGAGCTGCCCTGAAGACTGATTTTTTTTCTGTTGTGGCTGGGAAACAGAACACTATTTTACTGCAGGGAGATTGCCCAGGGGTGCCTTGGTGGGACAGGCAAGGTATACGAAGTCATCACTGATAAAACATGACTAGACTGCAAGAGAAAAGGAGGCAGAGCTTTTCCTTTCCTTCAGTGTCTCCAACATGATTTTTAGAGACTGCAAGTTGTTTTTTACTACCAGAAAAAAAAAGAAAAGGGTTTCTTCTCCTTGTTGCTATGTGTAAATCCAACCCGGCAACAGACAGGAAATAAGGTAAATTTGCTCTCTTGCCTGTTGCATAAAGCAAACAAAGAGACCAGAGAATAAAAACAAGGTACACAAAACAATCTATGCAAGATGCAAATTGGTAATTTAAGAGGAGGGAAAACTGCTGGTACATTTCAAAGCATATCAATTTCCCATTACTTCTCTTTGTGTAATTCAGATCACCACAGTTTTCAGATAAAGCTGCCAGAGACTGACTTCAAAATCAGTCTCTCCCTCTCTGCCCCTGATATATATGTATGATTTAGTTAAGCTTTGCTTTCTTGTTTTTTCTTCAGACAGGGTGTCTAACACACCATCCCAGCATTTGACCCACCCAGGAGGGCTGTGGCTGTTGTACCATCCTGTGAACCTAAGTGTTGCCCTTGTAAAGCCCTGAAGCTGTGGCTTCTGCTGGTGGAGGGAGGATGCAATGTCTATGTCCCAGTGCAGATGGCTGAGAATTAATGAACCAGGTGAGACTTAAACAATCATCCATCCAAGAAAAGAGTGATGATTGAACCTCGTTTTAATCAGTGCAACATTGTTTTGCCTGGGTGGTCCCTGAGCCCCAGAAGGGACCTGGGTATTCCTCTGACCCGATCCCACAGGCAGAGCTGGGCTCCAGCTCTCCTTGGATCTTACTTTTTCAGCTGCCAGGAATGTGCTGGGTGTCTGCCCGAACCCCAGGGTGAAGTCCTTGAGCTTTTGTTTAAAACTTCAATGTTTTGAAGTTAAAAACTACAAACATCTACTTCGCCCTACCCTTTTGCCCTGATGAAGTCCCCCACATCTTGGCCATTGTGAAGATTGCTCAGTGGCTACATGTTTCTGTGATATGGCCATACCTGGCATGGACAGTCAAACATTATGGGAGTGTGTCATTAGCCTATATGCCAGGTTACTTTTGAGAGTTACAAATGGCTTTGTCATGTGTTAATACTTGAGAATTTAAAACACTTGAAAATACTACAGAAACCAAAGGGAGGAAGTATTTAATCCTACAATGAAATGCAGAAGTGGGCCACAGCCCCCACTACACAGAAGCAGCAAGAAACCATCAGATCTGGGTGAAGCTGCCAGGCAGTGAGAAGTGCCATGTCCAGGTGTTATCACCGGGATGAGGTTTTGGGGTACCTGGTAAAAAAAAACCAAACAGCCACAGCCACGGGGTGGCCAAAGAGGGTTAGGGGATGGATGCAAAAGTCCTGGAGGGGGAAGCTCTGAACAGGATCTGTCTTTGCCTGCAGACACCTGCAGGTGATACCAAGCTACAGGGTCGTGCCAAGGTTTTTGCTGCAAGTTTAGCTCTCCACAGCTGCCAGGGGAGCAGAGCATTTCCACAGCAGTGGTGTTTTTGGGAAGACCCCAGGAGGGGACAAGCTGGTGCGGGGGTTAAGTGGACACAACAAAAGTCGGGGTCAGTGTGACCGCTAAACTTGCTCGGCAGCCGCACCGACCACAGCCCCTTCCTGGCAGCTGCGTGCGATGCCGGCAGCATTCCTGAGGCCGGGGCCGAGGGAGGAGGGATGTGTGTGCACCCAGGTGTGCGTGCGGGGCCGCACTCGTGCGCTGCGAGCCGTGCGCTGGAGGGCGTCACCACTGCGGGCTGAGGGCTGGCGGTGCTCAGGTGCTGCTCCAGGAAAGAAGCACCGAGGATGTGATTCCGCATGCTCCCAGTGGTCCCTCTGCCAGTGTGGCAGAGTGGGATTTTCCCAGGGGTGCATTGATGCCACATTGCCATCTGTCTGTATCTCTTAGGAAAGCTGGAGCTCCAAAAGGTCATGCTGAGGAGATGCTGGTACACAGAGTTTGGGGATGCTTACCCTTGTTGAAAATCCACCTGGGAATGGCTTCATGTGAACCAGGAAGTCCCAGATTTGTAGGGACAGAGTGCAGGGGACATTCTTCCAATGCCCCAGGTGTCTCTGAGCAGCAAGGATGAAGCATAACAAGAAGCAGGAGCTCAGCAGTAGCTCTTTGGGCTAGGCAGGATAGGAGGAGGAGGTGCATGATGCCTGCAAGGGCAGGAACATGGCATGGAATGCAGTAAAATTTTTAAAATTAATATTACTACTATTAGCATTGTAGGATTGGGTGTAATTAATGACTCACTATGGGCTGAAATGCTTTATTAAAGAACCTGTTCTGGGGCAAGCATGAGTGGTCCTGCTCTCCACTGCAGAGCTGGCTGGGCTGCCCTGAGGTCACACATCCAGGAGCTGACCTGAGCCCCCCAGTCCCCTAAACTCCCCCAGTGTCCCCAAAACAGACCCTGAACTCATTCATACAAACCAGTTGGGCATTTCACAGCATCCCAGGAACAGCAGGGGTGCATAGGGGATGCTGAGGGATTTGCACAATGGACACCCCAGCAACTCACCCTGGACCTGCCCCTGAGTGAGCCCCTCCTCCCCTGCTGCTCTCAGGCAATACGAGGATGTGTCCTTGGGGACAGGGATGACCAAACTGGTTTGCCCAGCCTTCCTAAAAATCCTGCACAGGGCTGTAATTACCCTCCCTGTAAAAAAAGAGAGGAGCCTGGCATTGCAGGTATGGCCACAGCACCTGCAGGTGTCTGGCAGTGAATCACTGGGGGAGTGGAGCAGAGCTGAGCATGGCAGTCCGGGCCCTGTCAGGAAGGGGGAGGAACGGGAGTTCCTCCAGGCAAGAAACTGGATTTTTTTGGTAACAGGGAGGATAAAGATAGGAGATAGGATCCAAAGATCCTATCCAAAGATAGAAGCTGATTCTTACTTGGTGGAATTACTGAGGCTGCACTCAGGAATTACTTGCAAAATTGAACAGGAGGTAAATATCCATACTAACCAGAAGTCAATTCTGGTGGCAACTTTGGAATCTTTGGCAGGAGAGTGTGTGCATGGATGCAGATGGATGAAGGGAGTCTGTCTACTCAGCTCAAGGTTCAGGGTTAAGCCTGAGGAATCTGACCAAGGCCACTGAGATGAAGGAAAAATTGATTTGGAGGTTATAATCAGCAAAAATCCTTTCCTGGAATCCTCTGGAGAGGGTTGGGGAAGTTGCTGCTGGTGGCTGGGATCCAGAGAGGCTGTAATGCAGCAGCCAGGCAGCAAATGCCATGAGCAGTAACAGGGACCAGAAGCCTCATGTCACACTTACAGCCATCTGCATCCCTGCCACAAGTTGCTTGTGTGAAGGATGTGCTCCCCAAACACAGTAGCCTAGGTCTCCAGACACTCTCCTTGGAAAGCAGGAACCAAATGCCCACCTGCAGGAGTCCTTGTAGCTGAGTTGACAAAAGGCTGAGACCTTCCAGCAAATTTCCTGCATGGAAAGTCATTAAATATGAGGGAGGGATGAGAGGCTTGATGGGCTCTTGGCAACACTGCTGATGGCCACCCCAGCCAAGCAGCAGGTCAGGTGCCAGCTTTGTTTGGAAACAGAAACAATGCCTTCAGCAGGAGCTTGGCACTTTGATGTCCCAGGCAGAGATGCTGCAGTGTGCGGAAATGAGCTCTGCAGCTGAGCAGAACACATTACTCTGCTTTTCCTGGCAGAGGGATGGGTGAGAACCTGCCCTGCTCTGAGGCAAGTCAGACACAGGAAAGACCTGCAGGGCAGAGAGTATCAGCTGCAAACATCCTCTGAACACAGCTTGTTTCCCACCCCCTGCCTCCAACAGAGCTTAGCTTTTACCCTAAAGCTTCTTGTTTTCCCCCAACAGCCTACATGCATTGGGCTGATCTGGCTTAGGGATCCTCAGCTTACTTCACTGAGTTCTCTGAACTCCCATGTTTACCTTCAGGATGGATATCTGATCTCCTACCCTCTGTCTTAACATGCCTACACATCTGCCCTTGAAGAGATCGTGCTTGTAGTGTTCCCACAGTGCAGGAAAAAAGTGCTACTGAGTGTGGCCAGGGTTCAGGGAGAATTTGGACCTGGCATGGGGATGACAGACTCCAAGGCTGCTATCCCAGAGCAGTCTCTCTGGAGAAGAAGGACTGTCCCACTGGAGAGACAGCAGTCTTGTTTCATGGCAGTGTGCAGAGAAGTGAATTAACTGACTGCAGTTATCCAAAGAGCTGGAAAGAGAATTAAAATTACCTGGTCCAACATCTGTGTCCTCCTATTCAGGGACACACATGGCATGGTCTTTTAAATGCCCTGACAACCCAAATCTGATTGTACCTGGTGTCCAGAGCTGCTTCTGTAAAGGCCTATATATCTAATTCATATAATTAGGTATACAAGGGGATATAAAGGGGATATTTCTCCCACTCCAGTGTTCTGCACGTAGGATGCCACTGGCTCCTGATGTCATTCCCAGTCCCTGCGGAAGGTGGCCAGGAGGATGATGGCTCCCGGTGCCCGCTCCTCCAGGCCAGAAAGGTTTTCCTGGCTCCTGGTGTCCGCTCCTGCCGGCCAGGCCAGGCCGGCTCAGGCTCTTGGCAGGCCACATCCAGGATATCCACCCCGATAAAGCATCGAGTACCACAACCGGGATCTGCGGCGCGCAGAAGGCCCTGCGCTCGCCCGCCCGAAGGCGGAAGTCCGTCACACTGCCCCGAGAGCCGCAGTTTTGGGGTAAAAGGCAGCAATTTTGGCAAACCCGCGACCCCGGCGGCCCCCGCAGGCTGCCAGCGGCGCCGCCATTGCTGCGGAAGCAGAGCGGTGCTGCGGCCACGCCCCCCATGGGCGGGCACGGGCGGCGGGACCAATGGGAAGCCCCGCTCAGTCGTGCGCGGCCAATAGGAAGCGGCGCTCGGCGGCCGGCGGGGCGCGCGGCGCCGCACGTGGTGACGGGGGTGCACGTGGGCGGCGGCCATGGCGGTGAGAGGCGGCGGGTCCGGGACGGGGGGTGTCGGGCCTGGCCTGGCCTGGCCTGGTCTGGGCCGAGCCGAGCCATGCCATGCCATGCTGAGCCATGCTGTGCTGTGTTCTACCCACAGGGCTCTCCGGAGGCGGCGGAGGAGGCGGAGCAGGGCCCGGAGCCCCCCGCCGGGGGCACGGGGCGGCGGGGGAAGAGGGCTGCCCCGGCAGCCGCAGCCCCGCAGCCGGCCAAGCTGAGCCGCGCCGAGCTCTACAGGCCGCCGACCAGCGAGGAGCTGAACCAGCTGAAGGAGACGGAGGATCTGTTCCACTCCAGCCTGCTCCGCCTGCAGGTCAGCCGGGGGGACCGCGCACTGCCCCATGGGGGAAGCCCGGCGCCGGAGATGACCTGGGGCTGTGTTAGGGGAAGATCAGCTGGTAACTGGATCATAGAATCATAAAGCAGTTTGGGTTGAAAAGGCCTTTAAAGATCATCTAGTTTCAACCTCCCCAGGGTCACTTTTCACAGGACCACTGGGTTGCTCAGAGCCCCATACAGGCTGGCCTTGAACACTTTGAGAAATGCAGCATCCACAGCTTCTCTGAGCAACTTGTGCAAACACACTCACAGGGAAGAATTTCGTCCCATTTTTTAATCTAAACCTGCTCTCTTTCAGTTCAAAGCCGTTGCCCCTTTTCCTATCACTATATGCTCTCTTAAAAAGTCCCTCTCTAGCCTTTTTGTAGCCCTTTTAAGTACTGTAAGGCCACAGTAAGTCTCCTCAGAGACTTCTTTTCTCCAGGCTGAACAATCCCAGTGCTTTCAGCCCTTCTTCATAGGAGAGGTGCTCCATTGCTCTTACCATCTTGGTGCCTCCTCTGGGCTCACCCCAGCGGGTCCCTGTCCCTCCTGTGCTGGGAGCCCAGAGCTGGATGCAGTGCTCCAGGTGGGTCTCAGCAGAGCAGAGCAGAGCAGAGGGGCAGAATCCCCTCCCTGCCCTGCTGCCCACGGGGCTCTGGATGCAGCCCAGGACACGTTTGGCTCTCTGGGCTGTGAGTGCCATGGCTGGGCCATGTGCAGCCTCTCACCCCCAGCACCCCCAAGCCCTTCTGGGCAGGGCTGCTCTGGGTCTGCTCATCCCCCAAGCTGGATTCAACATCTTGCACATGGTGTCTAGTTGAAACTCATGGGCTCAGGTCCCTCTGTATGGTATCCCATCCTTCAGGTGGTTCTGACATTGGTGATTTTTGTGAGGAACAGCTTGGATCTCCTAGCTACTTGCTGCTGTCAGTGGCAGGATCTCTGGGGCCTGGTTTGTGGTGGAAACCTGTGTGGTTGTTTCCTGCAGCTGATTCTCTGTCATATAAACAGCCTTCCTGAGAGCTGTGCTTGTGTGAATTACATCAGGGTTTTTTTGCCTGGACCTTGGGTGGGCTGGAGATGATTGTAATCCAGCACTCAAAAAATGGCAGGAATTGATCAAACTGCCAGCTCCAGGCAGAGTTTAAGGAGAGTTCTGTGTGTCCCCCAGCCTTAAGGAGAGGTCTGTGTGTCCTCCAGCTCACCAGCTGTCCTCTGTAGCAGGCTTATGGTTGGTGCTGGACGATAAGGTAAAAGCAGCATTTCCAGCCTTTGATGGTCCCCTTTCCCCCTACAGATTGAAGAGCTTTTGAAGGAGGTGACATTGAAGGAGAAAAAGAAGAAGAAGATCGATGCCTTCCTCCATGAAATTAACAGCCTTTTGAGTGCCATCCCAGAGACCCCAGAAACTGAAGTATGTTCCAGGGTTATGGAAGAGGTGCCAAGACCCCTGTCCTGGATGGAGCAGAAGCAGGCTCTGCTGTTGCTCTGCAAGCAGAGCCGCTCATAAACTGTCTCCCTTAGGGGCTGAAAAAATAATAATTTGCTTTTTCTTCGAGGAAAAAGGGGGGACACTGTCTTTAGGCTCTGTGTGGGGAGTGGGATCTTGGTCCCTGCTGCTGTTGATGCTCAGAGTGTTTTGTGTGTCATGTCTGTTCCCAGCTCACTGACCAGGCCTGGCTCTCCGAGGGTGTGAAGGTCCCGTTCCTGCAGGTGCCATTCAGTGTCAAGGGAAGGTTCCGCTTCGTGCCCCCAGCCGAGCTGAAGGTGGTGGGCAGTTACCTGCTGGGCACCTGTGTCAGGCCAGAGATCAACGTGGACATTGCAGTGACCATGCCACGGGTGAGTCTGGCCATGGCACCTCCTAAATGGCTTGGGGCCTGCCAGAACCCTGTCCTCTCCTGTCCTCCATGACTCCTGCCCTGCCCACTCCATTCCTCAGTGAGGTGGCAGCATCTGAATATGCAGGGTGACTTCTACAAGGAGCTGGGGAGTGTGGGCTGGCCTCTTGCTCTATCAGAGCAGCTGTTTGATCTAAGTTCCTCATGAGGATCTTTCTCTCTGCCTGGATGGAATGTTGCCAGGGAGATGCATGCTGTTTGTTTTTATACCCAATTGCACTTCTACTGCAGCTCCCAAGACTGTGTTAAAGGGAGGGAGATGTTTGGAGCCTAGTAACCTCCCCTTGCTGCCCAGACTATTGTAAGAAAAGCTTGAGACCAAGCACACCCTGTTTGGCTGCATGACTGCTCTTGTCTCCTGCAGTCCTGGAGCTCAGTGAGCCAGTATCAAGCTCCTGACCAGCTTGGAGCTCCTTGGAGCTGAGATAGGGCTGCCTGTGGGGCCAGGGGGAGCTGTGGGTACAGGGGTGCCTTGGGCTGAACTGAACTTGGCAGGCAGGTGAGGTGGCATTGTCCTGTCCCTCTTTTCCCAGGAAATCTTTCAGGACAAAGATAACCTGAATCAACGTTACCACCGGAAGAGAGCCCTGTACCTGTCCCACATTGCCCAGCATTTGTCCAAGGAGAAGCTCTTTGGCAGTGTGAAATTTGCCTACATGAACAGCAACCATCTGAAGCCCATCCTGCTCCTGAGGCCCCAAGGTGGCACTTGAGCCTTGCTCTTGTGTGGGGTGTGACTGGGTACTGGTGTTGGGTGGAGGGTGCTGGTGGAGGTATGATACCATTTGGTGCCCCTTTTGGGGGGGATCAGTCTGGAGGCTGCCATCACAATTGGTGATAAATTTTGGGTGCTTCTCAACTGTTTTCTCTCTTCACCCAGAGTCTAGTCCTCAGGGTCTCTCCCCTTCCCAATCCTCCCCTGTGCTTGGCTGGGCTCTCCAGCCTTGGCCTCACTGGCTGGCATGTCCTGCCAGTGTAAGTAAAAAAGTAAACCCTACAAAACACACCTACATCCACCATTGCCCTTCCTTCCTACTCTCCCCAGCCCTGTTCCCCACTGTCCTCCTGCCTTCCCCAGGAACCTGTGTGCAGCCTCTCTTCCCTGATGAGATGACATGAGATGCACGGGCTGCTAAGTGCTGCTTGTTCCCACAGCCCTCATGAGATAGTGCGTTGGGGTCTGGGGTAGATGTGGGATGGCAAGGCCAGGGCAGGTGAAGCTGCCAGGCTGAGCAGTGGGGAGGAGACTGGGGCTGGGACATGAGCTGTATGACCTCAAGGTCATCACTGGCTCAGGGACGTGGTCACTCTCTGCTCTGACATGATTTCCACTGCTGTGGAACTTTTGCTGGGAAGGAGATTTTGCCTTTGCCCAGGCTGGGGATGCTCCGTGTTTTCCCAGTTTAATCTCTGACACCTCTTCCTCCTGTATATCTCCCCTCGGGTGCTTACAGGCAAGGATGAGAAGATTGTCACTGTCCGACTCCATGCTTGTCCTGACTCGGATCTCTTCAAACCTAGCCGCTTCTACCCCAGCAAGAACAACGTCCGGACTGCCTGGTTCATGGAGCAGAGCACCCCCAAAGAAGGTACAGCCTGGGGCTGGGGGAACATCAGGCTGTTTGTTTCAGGCAGAGTCTGCCCCCAGTGCCTGTGGGTGGGTTCACTGCAGCCATTCTCTGTGGGCAGGTGGTTGGTTGGTGTTTGAGTCCAGCATGCTGTCATCTCTCCACACAGGAACCACTGAGCCCCCAACTCCACACTACAACAACTCCATCCTCTGTGACACAGTGATGCTCTCCCACCTGCATTTCTTGTCTAATGCAGCCACGGACTTCCCAGGCATGAAAGATGGCCTGGCCCTCCTCAAAGTTTGGCTGAACCAGCGGCAGCTCAGTAAGGTATGTCCTGTGCCAAGGTGGGTCCTGCTCACCTAGCTAACCTGCCTTTGGCCTGCTCTCCTTCCTGTGGCAGAAGGATGGTGCTTTGGTCTGGTGCTTTGGTCTGGTGGATGGGGGGGTGGCTTGTGGCTTTGCTTTGAGCTGTGTTAGGTTTTCATGGAGGCCCTGTCCTAACTTGTGTGCTGCCATGGGGTTGTGGTGCTTCTGTTTTCACAGGGCTTGGGGTGCTTCAGTGGCTTCTTGGTCTCCATGCTTGTTGCCTACCTGCTGATGAAACGCAAGATTGTCAAAATGATGAGTGGCTACCAAGTGTTGAGGAGCACTCTGCAATTCCTGGGTGAGTTTCCAGGGGCCTCTCTGGACAAGGAAAGGTTGCTGTCTCTGCACAAAGCCTCAGCACAGTGGGGGAAGAGGCAGAGAGGCCTTTGTGGCTTTTCTTTTGTGCTGAGCCCCTGTGGGTGGGATGGACAGGAGGGGATGAGTCAACAGAGCTGGGCTGGGTGGTGCAGCTTGCAGTGGGTGATTCCCATCATAGGGTGGAGGCCAGCATTGTATTGTAGCCCTGTTGACATTCTTCGACCTTGGTGGTATTGGCACGTAACCATGCCACTGTCACCAGGGTGAGAGATGTGGATACTGGTGTGACTTGTTCCTTCCTGTCTGTCCACAGCCACCACTGACCTGAGTGTGACAGGGATCAGTCTAGCCAAGGATGCTGATCCCTCCCTGGTAAGCAGCTCTCTGAGGGGTCTTTTGCCTGAGTCTGTCTGTTTTGCCACTGCTCCTAGGGCTGGGATGTGCCTGTTGCAGGGATGGCAGATGGCAACAGTTCTGGGGTGCACTGTAGCACTAAGGACTGTGTTTGCTTTTCCAGCCTGTCCTGGATGATTTCCACCAGGCATTTGAAGTGGTCTTTGTGGATCCCTCTGGACTGGTCAATCTCTGTGCTGATATGACTGCCAGCAAATACCACCAGGTACTGAGCAGGTTGTGGTGGCTTCTTGAGGTGTTGTCTTAGGAGTGAGCTCAGACAGAGGATGGTTAGATGTTCTTGAGGAGGATGTAGGACCAAGAGAGAGCATTCATTTTGGCTTTCTAAGCTTTTAACATCTCCAGCTTTGAAGCTTGGAAGTGAATTCGGGGACTTAGATGCAGTACTACCTTACCAGTCTTGCTTGAGTGGTGTGGGAAAGTTGTTTTCTCTCTTTGTGTGCACCTTTGGGTGAAGCCAAGCAGCTGTTTAGCAGATATGACTGTTCTGTCGGAGAGAAAAAAAATAAATCACCTTGATGTCAGGGATATCAAGAAGGGATGGACTGGCCAGTGAGAGCAGTTTATTACTTGGCTTCATGCTAAGGACAGAGACTGGAATCAAGGTGTGCTGCTGACCATGGAATTGGGCTGGCCCTCGTTGATGGGGGAGCACAAGTTACCACTGCTGGAGGGATTTTCTTTCCTTCTCCCTTTGCATTCATGCTCCTGCACTGCCTTCCCTCCTTACTCAGGTCCAGCTCGAAGCCAAGCGCTCTATGGAGATTTTGGATGACCGGATGGTGGATGGCTTTCAGGCGCTGCTCATGACCCCGAAGCCCATGCTCAGGACCTTTGACCACATCTTCCAGTGAGTCTCACTGTGCTGGTGGGGTGGTGCTAAGGCAGCCTGCTCAAAGACAAGTGAGCTGCTGCTGGCTTCGGTCTGGGTTAGATTTGAACTTACGTGGTGGGAAGTGGCTCTGCTAAGCTCTGAGATAGACACTGGTGCCTCCTTGCACTGGGCTGTTCCACTTTTACTGTCTGGATAGCCTCCCAGAGGAGGGGAGCAATGTTTAAGCCTTGGAAACAATGACCAGCATCTCCTGAGATGCTAGAGGGCATTCTTGTAGCACCCATCGTGGGCTAGGACCCTCAGTTTCATTTTGTCCATCCTCTAACATAGCCCTCTCTCAGAAAGGATTTGTTGCCAGAGGTAGGTGACCAGCTTCTCTTCTTCTCTGTAGCCTGAAGCATGTCTCCAAGCTGCAGGGTACCTGTAAGAAGATGCAGCTGCTGAATGAGCTGATGGATCGGGGTGGGAACTACGTGGCTGCAGCCCTGCCCTTCGTTGTCTCACTGCTGGCACGTGGTCTGTCCCAGAGAGCACAGCTTGTGGCTCACTCCCTGCCCCAGATCCCCGAGGTAAGGCAGCTTGGCAATGACACTGCATCTTGTGGGGTTTCAGCTGTCTCTTGTGGCACTACAGAGCACAGGGAGGGCATCCCTGCTCACTGGGGAAGGAGACAGGCTTGTCTCCCTTGTTGGGAATATGGAACCTGAGGCCCTGCACTGGGCTGTGGGATGCAGCTGTGTTGCTTGGTCTGGGCACAAGTCCTGGTCCAGTAATGAGGAAGGGTGAAGACAGCTTTTCTTGTAATTGGGAAGACCTATTAGATGAGACTTTCCCTGTCTGTGCTTGTCTGGGCCCCTGGGAGAGCATAGCAGGAGGTTCATCTAACACCCCAATATCCCAGAAGCTGCTGCTCCAGAAACCTCATCTCTCCTTGTGCCTCATGTTCCTCATTTTCCCGCAGTGGCCAATTGATGCTGAGCCCCCAAAACACAAGGATGCGGGACCCCTGACGTTTGGCCTCCTGTTTGTCCCAGAGTTTGCTGCCAGCACACTGGAGAAAGGTCCTCAGGCTGATCACCCCGAGGTGAGGAGAGCCCTGCTTGTGCTGAGTAAGAGCAAAGCTGGTGCTGTGCTGTGGTTGAACACAGCTGGGAGGCTGGCTGGTAATCTTAGGAAGGTTTTGTCTGGCCCAGAAATGACCTGTGTCCTTGTGCTGGCATGGTCAATGTCCCCCCACAGGCCTTGGAGTTCCGGACGTTCTGGGGAGAGAAGTCAGAGCTGCGTCGGTTCCAGGATGGCAGCATCTGTGAGGCTGTGGTGTGGGAGGCCAGCACTGCCTGCCAGAAGCGCCTCATTCCTGAGCAGATCATCAGGCACCTGCTGAAGCTGTAAGTTGCACGGAGCAGCAGCTGTGGGTCGCTCCATGTGTCACTGCTGCCATGTGTCCTGTCCCTGGTGACCCCATTATCAGCTTCATGCTTTGTGGGGTGTTGAGGGTTGTTTCAGATTTGTGAGATCATTTTAGTTGTCCTGATGTTGTGAGCTGCTTCCCAAGAGCGGGGGGAAGAGCAAGCACCTGGTGCTGTAGCCTCTGCTGGATGTAATGCAAAGGGCAAGGAGACAGCTTGGTCCTGCCCTTACCATGTGGATGGCATGCTGGGACACTCCTCAGAGCTGGAAGAGAAGCTGTCTGGTACCTTGCAGGACATTTTTGTGAAATCCTCTGAGACCTTGTAGTGGTTCACAAGATTGTGTTTTCCCTATGGCATTGGAATGCCTCTGCAGCAGTTTATACCATCTGCCAAAAGTGAGGCCCTCTTGCACAGAAAGGAGGGTTTGCCTGTGCCTCTTTGTCCTGACTTGAGGATGGGTCTTGTGACAGAAGGCTGCACATTGGTGTCTTTGGCTTTGCATCCTGTGAAGCTTCACAAATGCTGATCACTTTGGGTGGATTACTTGGGCAGGGAGGAATGCACAGAGATTTGTCTTTTCACCAGGATCTTCCTTAGAGAGGGATTGCTCATCCTTGGGCTGACCCATGCAGTGTCAATAGGATCAATAGGCTGGCATGTCATAGCTGTGATGCTCTGTTGTCTTCTCCTACATAGCCATGCAGACATTCCTGAGTCCTCCATCTGCTACACAGGAGCCCTGCTGGAATCTGTGATCAGGACTGGGAAAGAGGTATGATTGCTTCCCCCTGGGGCTGGGGCTCTCTCCAGGAAAAGCAGTGAGGGAAGGCTGTAGGGGGGTCATTTGAGTGGCTCTGAAGCAGCTGGGTGGTTCCCAAGAGAATGTAGTAAGGGCAAGGATCTGCCAAGTCTTTCATGGCAGCCGATGCATAACTGCTGAAATCCTCTTGCTTTAGCATACCCCAGACCTCATTTTCTCTTGCAAGCACCCCACTGTCCTGTTCTCACTGCTGTTGCCCTTCTGTCCACATGCCTGAGAATATATTACTGTCCCAAGTGCTCTTCTGGCTGCACCTCTGAGGTACTGCATCCTTTAGGACATGGGCCAGGCAATTCTGTGCTGCCATCCCTTAGGTCCAGCTGGCAAACCCAGGAAAAGGATCTTTCCTGGCATATTGCAAAGTGCTAGATTGTGCTCCATTTGAATGTGCAGCCAAAACAAAAAAAAACCTGAACTTTCAGACAGAAAAGATGCATCTCAGAAGCTGGGAAATGTCCCTCCTTACAACTTCTGCTTTTCAGCTTGTGAAATTAAAGTCTGGAGATGAGCCATGAGCACTTTGGCACACTTTGTTGGTCTTTTTGTACTGATGCCTTAGGATTTTAGTGTTAATATTTTTCACATATTTATAATCCTGCAGTTCTTTAGTGTATAACTCTAAACCTCATATAGAGTGTTAGCTACTGTCTTCACATTTTGGTTAGACAAAACAATTCCTCTCTAGGCCTGGAAATCAAAGATACCTTACTGTCTCAGGCCCTGAGAAACATAAACAAAAGTGAGCTGGAGAGGGAGCAGACTTGGAGTGAATGTCTTCATTACCTGAAGCTGTAATTGGAAGATTAACCCCTAATGTGCAAATGAACCAAACTTAAGAAAGTATGAAAACCCGTGCTATTTTTGGGTGTAGCCCCTGAAGGGGGCTTTGTCTGCCTGAAAATGTACCTGGAGGCCCTTTTTATTCCCTTAATTTTGTCTGGCCTCTGCTTTTAGATAGTCCCAAAAAGGCATCAATACAACCTGCTCTTTACCTGGTTGTTGGATGGAGGAAGAAATTGTTTCCTTTCCACTTTTTCAGATTGAAGGGGTGTACGTTTGATGGAAAGGATCACCTGTGCCAGAACTGATTGCGGTCTGGGCAGAGCTGGGTGTCACATTTGGGATGGGATGCTGGTTTTCACAGCCTGTTGTGTGGTGAGGCAGGAAGGTCTGTGTGCTGTGTCCCTTCAGGCTGATCTGGGGTTAGCAGGGCTGATACTCCCCAGTCTGATAGGGGATGCATTTTCCTGGAGCCTGAGGGGTGCCTAGGGGTTGCATTGTTGTCCGTCCTTGAGGAACAAAGGAGAAAGTTGCTGTTGAGTCTTGGGTGGTGGGTGCAGTCGTACCTGCTCCTCCAGGTGTTTGTGTGCAGGCAGCTTGGGGAGCCAGCAGTGTGGGGATGTGCAGGATGAAGGGAGAGGAAAGGTGCAGCCACAAGCAGGATGGGGTTGGTGGTTCATGGCACACCCACAGAGGGTGCTGCTGCTCCGCCAGAGAGCCCAGGTCAGAAACCTCCAGGCAGGTTGGCTCCTTGTGTGACTCAGCTGCCTCTGAGCTGGGTGGTTTGGTGTCACCAATGTGGCCTCCCTGACAGATCAGGCTGCTCTGTTATTTGGAGAGGTGGAAGCAGTAAGGGCAGCACCAGTTCTCCTTCTGGTGCTTCTCTGCTACCCTCCACAGGGTTCCTGTGATGCTCTGAATGTTTTCTGTCTTTGCTTTTGCCATGTGCCGGAGCTCTGCCTTGGCTAAGGATGTAGTCAGTGGAGTTTTCTATTAATTGCTGCCTCTGTTGGCGCCATGGTAACTGCTTGGGAGACAGTAGCACTGCTCTCACATTGCCAGTGTATGATCCCTTTATTCCCTGATCATTCTTGGCTTCTCCTTTACTATAGTGATTGCTGGCAGTACAGCTCTTGGTGCTGCCTTAGTGTCTTGCAAAATAAATAATTTTATTTGCCTCTGGGATACCTGTGGCTGCTGGAGAGTTGCAGATAGCCTTGCCCTTGTCTTTGCTCTCTTTCTTACCTCCCCATTTTGCTGAGTGCTCTTGCCAGAAGCTGCTCCCTGGGGGTGGCAGTGCTGGCTCCTTGGAGCTTGGTTGTGATGCCAGCCCATGAGGGAGGTGAGGTGAGTGCAGGAGCAGGAGAGGTGCATGGAGAGGCTCCCTGTGTGTCCGCAGGCAGGGGGAACGGGCGAGGAGGCCATGGTGAGTGTTGTCTGCTCCTACGATGACCTGAGCCGCAAGCTGTGGAGCCTGAAGGAGCTGCCGCTGATGGTGACGGCTGTGCAGGGTGTGCATCCAGCCCTCCGCTACACAGACGTGAGTGTCCTTGGCCATGGCCACGCCTGGGGGGCTGCAGGGAGCTGGGGTGAGGCAGGACGAGAGAATGAGCCACTCTCTGCTTTGGTGGCTCCCGAGAGCCCTTGGGGCAATATGGTGCCTCTTCTTTGCTGTTCCATTGTTCGGGCTGGCTGTGCACAAGCTGACCAAACCCTCTGTACTGGAGGGCTTTGCTGGTGTGGGAGGTTTGGGTGAGGGGATACACATTGCCAAGAGGTTTCTGCTCCCTGTTCTCAGTTGCTGGGTGGCTGTTCTCTTTCAGGTCTTTCCTCCCATTCCTATGAAGCCAATTTATTCCTTCCATAACAAAAGCAAGCACTTTCTGCTTCCTTCGGAGGAGAAGCCCTGCCCAGCCTACATAACACCTTTGAAGAGTAAGTGGGGTGAGATGTGAGTGGGAGATGATCTGTTGGAGGGAAGTGGAGGCAAGCATCAATCCTGGCTCTGTTATTGCTGTGTTGGTGTGCTACAGGCAGGAGCAGAACCCTGTCTCCTCCTGCCCTTGTGCTGTAACCTGTAGATCCAGACACCCCTATCCAACACCTTGTTTCTGGGTGGGATTCACTGACCTCCTGCTCTCCCTTTGCCCCCAGTCATCTGCCACATGGAAGGCAGTGGCCAGTGGCCACAGGACAAAGGAGCCATCAAGCGCATCAAGGCCGCTTTCCACCTCCAGCTGGCTGAGCTCCTCCGGCAGCAGCACCAGCTGGTGTGCAGACCTGCAGTCACCCACACTGATGTGTACAAGGTAAGGGGGTTCCCAGAACCTTCCCCAGGCCTGACCTTACCGAGGTGGGGGGCTGTGGCAGTGATCCCACTGGACAAAAAGAGATACTTGGATGGTGGGCGTAGGAAGGAGTGTGGTGAGACTGCACTGATGTCAGGCTGCTGCTGTTGTATTCCTGAGGGGCAGCATAACACACATCATGCTGCTTATGTCACTACCCAGCCTGACTTTGCCTTGTGTCCCATCTCAGGATGGCTACGTGTTCCGTCTCCAAGTAGCCTACCACCGGGAGCCCCTGATCTTGAAGGAAGTGGTCACTCCAGAAGGAATGCTGAAGTACCAGGACACAGAGGAATCTCGGCAGCTGGAGCTGGAAACATTGCATCTGCCCTATCTAACCAGCTCACTGCATGGGTAAGTGAGGCAGAAAGTGCCTGAGAGGTCAGAATGTGGGACATGCCTGGAAACCAGCATGGAGGTGCCCTTGGATCCCTCCTGGTTAGAGGAGCTTGCTTTGGGAAGTGGCCCTTCAGCCAACCTCGTGAGAGGCTCTTTGGAAGGATTAAGGGAGGGATGTGGGTGTGGGTGGCACCACTTCTTACCCCGTAGTCACTGGTGTGAGGAGACATATACTAAAATGCAGCATGTTTAGAGGGAAGCATGAGGCAGCATTTTCCCTTCTTCTCCCAATATCTCAGCATCTGCTGAAAGTCTCTGTGCTTGTGATGCTGTGTAAGTGTTCCTCACAGATTTTTGCCCCTCTCTTCTTTCTCACCAAATGCCAGTGTGGGTCCTGGGGTGTGTGGGCTGAGCAGTGGCATGTGTCCCTCCTCACAGGCTCCAGCAGCAGCACCCTGTGTTTGGCAGCACTTCCCGGCTGGCCAAGCGCTGGATCAGCGCCCAGCTCCTGAGCAACAGCATTTCTGAGGAGTGTGTGGACCTGCTTGTGGCATTTCTCTTCCTCCACCCAGCCCCCTTCACACCACCCAGGTGAGGATGAGGAGCCCAGGCTGGCCTGATGGGGGTTTAGTGCCTTTCATTACATGGCATGGAGGAAGGGTGGGATGCTGCTCAGGTGGGAGGTGTTGGGAGGGTTCACAGCAGGGAGCACGGGGCCTCTGTGCTGCCAAAATACTGTCCCAAGTCCTGTTGGGAGTTGCCAGAGGAGATGGAGGTGCTTAGCACTGAGGGCTGTGGCTTTCCCTATGCTGTGCACTGCAGAGAAAGGGGGAGAGCAGGTAAGGCTGGGAGCGAGTGTCCTTGTGGCCTCTAGGTGCTGGTGGCACAACTGCAGGGTGTCTTGTGCCTTCTGGAGGACTGGTGAGGCCCCTTGTTCTGGGGGTGATGGCCAGGAGAAGCAGGGTTGTGGCTACCAGCTTGCTGGGGCTTCTGGGTTCCCTGGGAAGGGTGTCAGGGTGGTGATGGCAGCTCCAGCCTTCCTCCTGGAGAAGGCTTCCAAGGGAGGGACGAGGGGTTGGGCCCTGAAATCTGAATGGAGTAATGTGTTGGTAATGCTGGCCCCTGGCAGACAGATGTTATGGGGCCCAGAGGAAGTGAAATGAAGTTAAAGGAAATGTTTTTCTTCTGTGTGGAGTCAAAAGGTTACTCTGCCCTGCACTTGGGGTACAGTTTCCTTTCCCAAAGTAGCAGGAACAGCAGTCTGATGCCTAGAATGCTTTCCTGTCTCCTAAAATAACAGAATCCCCATCTTCCCAGCTATCTGGCCTGTGCATGTGTCATTTTGCAGGGAAAGAGGCACTCTGGGAACTTGGCTGGTGATCAGACCTGCACCAGAGATGGGAGCAGCCCTCTCTCCACCTCCTCCTTGTTTCAGACCCAGGAGTCTGGGTGGAAAGAGCATCAGGAGATTGGCAGCTGGGAGGAGGGTGGGGGGGACACTATGATTTATGTTTTGCTGGTTTCTTTTTCCTGAGGAATGAGGGAAAAGGGTGAAAAGACACTGCCTGGAGATTTGGAGAAGGGGAAGTGTCTCAAATTTGTCCTGAACTTCCCTTTCCCATCACAGATATCCATTGTTGGGCTGCATATGGGTTGGGCCTTCACTAAGTCACCCCAAGTGCAGCCCTTCTTGCTCTGCCAGGAGAGCAAATGCTGATGTTGAGCTGTTTTGTCCTGCCTGCAGCTCTCCACAGGTGGGGTTCCTGCGCTTCCTCAACTTGCTGGCAACCTTTGACTGGAAAAACAACCCTCTGATAGTCAACCTAAACACTGGCCTCACAGGTGAGCAGGCAGTGGGTAGGAGAGCTGCAGCATGAGATTCTTGAGCCTTCCTTGGTCAGTGCCTGGCTCCACATCTCTTGGACACATCATGGACACTATGAAAAGGAGATTTTCCACTCCCTTGCTCTTGCCTTGTCATGTTTCACTTGCCTGCAGGATGGGTTTGGTTGTGCCATGTGTGGTTTCCTTTTTTTTCCCTGCCTGCCTCTGAAGAGATGGGTCTCAGTGATGATACTCTGCTGCTTCTGGTCTTGTTGAAATCTGTGACCAGCGTGGGTGGTGTTGGATGTGGAGTTGTCTTTGAAGCAGTCTGTTCCTGCCCTCTAGTGTTTTGTCTGTTGATTGTTGTTTGGGTACAGGCTGGAGCCACAGGAGACCATGGGATTGTATTTGCTCTGCAAAGTCATGGGATGGGGGAGATAGTTACACCCAGCTTTAAAGCTGATTTATAAAAAAAAGTAAAGGTGTTTGAGAGAATTTTGAAAACTAGTATTTTCCACAGTGCCCTCCAACTTATTTTAATGAACTAAAGAGCTTTTCCCCACTTGAGGGGAAATAAAAAGACAAAAGGTAGAACACTCTTTGGATAATACAAACTGTCACTAGCTTATAATGTGAATTTCCAGCGTGTGTCAGTCTCTGTACCTACCATGCCTGAGCTCACCTGAGTGGGTTTAGAGTGAAGGTCCATCTGATGGGAGTGAGGCACAAGCCTGAGGTGAAGGAGCTCTGGTTTCGCATGAACTGTGGGATCAGAGGATGGGAGAGGATAAATCCTGTTGTGCTTCCTTTTCCTGGCTGTGATGTGGGTGAGGAGATCAGAGGGCTGTGGATGGAGCAGAGCATCTCACCTGTCTGCCTGCCCTCTCCAGATTCTGACTGCACAGAGATCAAGAACAAGTTTGTAGCAGCTCGCTCTCGCCTCCCCGTCATGTTCCTGGCCACCCCCAAGGACCAGTGGAGCTCCATGTGGACCCGGGAGCGCCCCTCGGCACAGGTCAGCTGGGCCCTTTGTCCCCTTGCCTCTGGTGCTGCTGGCTTGGGGCAGTTCTCTGCTCCTAGTGCTGGAGCCAGCTCTTAGAGCCCCGTGAGGGAGGGATGTCCCTGTTACATCCAAGACTGCCAAGTTTTACCCTCTGACTTCCTTCCTTCCCCAGATCCTGCAGCGCCTTGTCCTGCTCGCCTCGGAGTCTCTCCGTGCCCTGGAGGAGCAGCTCATGGACCCGCTCAGTGACCAGGATGTGAAGGTAACCCCCTGGGGACAAGGGTTTTCAGGCTCTGGCCGAGCAGACTGGGCTTTGGTGGTGGTTGCTGGGATGTGTTAGGAGGTTTCAGGCTGCGGCCATGCGGTTGCCCTGGGATGTAAAGCTGCAAGGATGGGAGGAGGGAGGCTGGTGTCCCTCTATGCCACCCTGCTTCTGAGGGACCCAGCTCTGTACTGCAGCTTGGGGTGACTAGGACAAGTTTATTCTGTATTCTCTAGTTCTCTTGGGACATGAGCAAACCCACAATATTCCTGTGCCAAACCAGTTGTGTGTCCATGACATGATCAAATGGTTCCTCTGGGAGACTGTTCTGGAATAGTTGTGGAAATCTGGCTTGTGTGCTCAACTCTAACCAAGTTGGGTGTTTGAGGTTTTAGCAGGACAGGCACTTTAGGAGGATGTTATTTTGGTTTGAGTGGAGGAGTCAAGCCCTATGGAGTTTAACCCTCTTCAGTTTCTCAGTGATTTCATTCTTTAAGTAAACTAAAACATCCATTACTGCAATGGACTTGAGAGATGTATATTTATTTGGCCTTTGAAGGGAGATACATGTGTTTTGAAGGGTAGTTTGTTGGTGTGCTAGGTAGTGAACCAGGAGATTGAATCTCAAAGGACTAAAAAGCCAAGCAGTGGTTAGATATGGCAGATTCACATTAGGGACAGAAAACCCCAAATGAAAACCAAAACCAGAAAGCAGCACATACAGTGGGATTTTTTTTCTGCCTAAGCAATATAAAAAGACTTACTGATACTGCTTTCTGTTCCGCTTTATTGTGCACTGGAAGTGTTATGAGGTGAGGATGTACTTGAGGCAGTAGCAGTGTGTGTTACAGGGCTGTGAAGGAATGAGGCATGTGCAGTGTGTTGCAGTCACAGTGCTGGCCCAAGAGTGAAATTCAAGAGGCACATTGTGAGCTGAGGATGATTATCTTCTAAAACAAACTGTCACCTGGCCAGAGCAGCCTCCAAACACCTTGACTCAGCCTCCTTGGGACTCCTCCTTCCTCCCTTCCATTGCAGTGGGAATGTTTCTCATTGGCATGGAATTATGCCAGTGTCCTCCCTTTGGGGAGCCTATGATGTTCCTTAGGAATAAACATGGGATGCTGTTTCCAGGCCAGAGCTTGGGGCAGGGAGGAGGGAGAAGCCTTTCCACTTTAGTTTAGAGTTGGCTCCTCTATAGTTGCCTTCTGTATCTAAGAGAGTGTGCGAGCTGTTTTTTTTGTCTTTGCATTTGAGTCCCATGGGGACATGCCTGCTGTCATGAAGATACACACATGGGTTTGCTCCCAGGGCACGCACAGGAAGCCATGGACTTGATCACTGGGTGGGACAGGAGGTCTGTGTGGAACAGAGCTGGGACTGACTCAGTGCTGGTCACTGATGTTCTTCATGTGTGTTCTCCCTGGCCTGGCTGTAAACCAGTTCCAGGCAGTGGGTTTTCTTCCAGTGCCAAGATGAGCAGTGTCCCATGCCTCTGTTCATGTCTCTGCATCATTTGTTCCATTTGAAAATGTACACATAGTTTTAAGTTTTTTTCCATTTTAATACAGCTGTATCCACAGCTAGATCCTGCCTGTCCAAATATTTACGTGTCTGGATTGCTCCTGTCCATTAATAGGGTTTTGCTCTCACCCTCTGTCTGTTTGATGGAAGATGCTGTTGTCCTCTGGGGCAAGTCCTGGTGGACAGATGGGGCCATCCATCCCATTATTAAACAGCTCCTTCTCCTTTGTCCCCTCCGTGTTGTTCAGCTCCTGTTGGCTTCTTGATTCCCCTCCTCATCCTGAGACTGTACCATGTGCAGTGCAGTTATCTATATCTCACTCAGCTCACCTCTTTGTCCCTCTCTCAGTTTCCCACCCCACTAGCACTTACTCAGGTAGGCTTCCTGGGGTCTGTGGCAAACTTGTAGCATTAATTTCACAAAAATTTTGTCTTTGGTTTACTGCTTCCTAAGGAGAAGAGGACAAAATGCTAACAAGGACTTGGGAAACTTCTCTTACCTCTCCTGCCTCCTTGTGTCCTATATTGACTGTCACTGTTTGTTTCTCCGTGCAGATGGTCTTCCGCCCTCCTTTGGACTTCTATGATGTCCTGATCCACCTGAATCCCAACCAGATTCCTCGGCTCCTGGAGAGCGTGGACCGGCCGGTGAAATCGGTTTCCCGTGGCGTGGTGAAGAACAGCTCTGCCACGAATATCCTCTTTCCTGTGGTGGATTATGACCCTGTGCAGTTGTACCTCCAGGAGCTGAGGGTAAGCACGGCCTGTTGGGGAGGCAGATGGGGTGCCTAAGGGGGAGCTCCCCTCTGGCTTTGGGATTGCCTGCTGGTGCAGGACATGGCTGGTGACATCTTTAGGTATTTGCATGGGATAGGCTTTGCTTCTCCAGCAGAAGTCCTGTGAATACACCACCTCCTGCATGGAAATGGGAGTGCTGCTGTGATGTGAGGATGAGCTCAGATAGAAACCACCAGGAGCTTTTGCTGAAGAAGATTGTATTCACAAAGGTGTCTTTAAGCCATTTGTCTCTAGTTAGTTAATTCACTTTTCATGGCTTCTTCCACCAGTTGGTGTGCATGATGGGCAGTAGCCACATATAATTTCTGGGGGGAAGTACAGGTATGACATGGTCTCAGTAAGGTTTCTGCTGTTAGGCCAGTGGTTGTGTGAGCCAGAGGAGATCAGTATTGGTCACAGAGTGGTTTCTCTCTGTTTGGCCGCATGCATAACAGCAGAGGAAGTTGGTAATGTGGGAATATGGAGAACATCAGTACCCAAAGTCATTGACCATATTCTTTTTCACCATAAGCTTTGGCAAGCTGGGGAGATATGCCGGGTCCTGGATGACAGCAATGTTCTTCTCTGGATGTAGACAGCCTGTGCTTTGCAGTTGTGCAGCACCTGGCACTTCCCAGCTTCAGATGTGGTAGTAGCTGGGTTAATGTTAGTGTCGGATGTGCAGAGAGGTGGGGTTGTGGTGCCCTCTTCTCAAAGCCTGCCGACTTTGAAGTGCCATCATCCCTTACTGATAGCAGTGCTGTGAGCAGTGTCAGAACTGTAAGCATGGGAATGTAGGCTGGCTGTGGCAGGGAGGGACCTATGGGGGTCTCAGGCCCTGTTCCCCACTCAGGACAGAGCCAGCTTTCATGTTGGAGCAGGCTGGACAGAGCCCAGTCCTGCTGGATGCTGTCTGTCTCCAGGGATGGGGATTTCCTACTTCCCCGCCCCAATGTTTGGCCACCCTTGAAAAAATGGTGCCTGAATTGATACTCCAGTTTAGGCTGGAAGATTCTGGGCCCTCTCAGTTCAAGCTCTTCTTTCACCTTAACTAGATACCTTAGGAGTTGGGCAAAGAAAACTTGCAAGGGTTTCTTTGAAGATTTCCTCATCCTGGGCACAGCCCTGTTACCTCCCAGGTTGCATGCCAGCCCCAGTGCATGATAACCTGTGCCCATGGGAATCTGCTGTGGCTTCAGCAGAACTGCCAGGTCTGCCAAGGTGTAAGCTTAGTCCTCCTGTCACCCACAGCAGCTTGGGACAGTCTTGGGTGGTGAGAGACAGGGATGTGTGAAAGGCTTCATGAAACTGAGGAAGACCACCAAATTGTCACACAATTTCCCTTCAAAAAGCACTGCTTCCTTAGCTGGAAGGACACCTGGGAGAGGAGGTGCCCAGTGCTCTCCTCCCTTTGAGAAGGAAGGTGAACCTGGAGGTCCTGCAGACATGTTCTAGAGAGCACTGGGGGATTTCTTGGGCAAGAAGGAAGAGGAGAAGCATCCTTTTGAAGGGTTTTAAAAGGGAGGAGGAGGCAGATTTGGAACTGTTTGCTCTTCCATTTTCCTTTCTGGTGTCTGAGGAGTCGCATCAAGACCAGCCCCTTGCTTTTCAATGATGAATGTTTGACTTGCTGCCATGAAACCTCAGCCAAAGAGGTGCAGATGTGGGTAGGAAATGGAGTTTTTAAAGTCTGAAATCCTTCTCTACCTAGTGCTGGAGGTGGGTTCTATAGCTGAACTGAGCTTTTCAGCAGCTATGAAGGTGCTGCAGATGCATGGGGACAGAGACTCTGTATCTTTGAAGGGCTAAGCAACTCTTATGGAAGCCTGAAAGAAAGAAGAATGCTTGCTTGAAGAAAAGCTGGAGGATGCTGGATGAGCTGATTGGGAGAGCTGTCTCTTTGGGGAAGCTTGCAGCAGGTCTGGCTATAGATTGAGGCAGTCAGTCAGGAAACTCTTTGGGACTTATAGGGTTTACTTTTATGCATCTAGACAAGTTGATGTCAGTAAGTGGCTCTGGAAGTGAAAGGTAGAGAAAAGATTTTCCTGGAAAGCAGCTTTCATTAATCTTCAGGCAGTTATGATTTCTGTGGTCCAGTCAGTAGTGACATACAAATTGCTGAATTTGGATGTCACTATTGACTGGAGAATTGCAGAATTTTTACTGCTTTTTACTGCCCATTTTTATTAATACAGGTTATGATAGACTGGGAGTTGGGTTTGCTCAGGTTGCAAACTACAGCTGCTCCTAAATCCAATATGCTAACATCCCAGTGAAGAAAGATGCATATGAGCAAAGGTCACATTGCTTGTTGGAATCAGTGTTGATTCTCTTGGTGTCCCTTGTTCTTTGACATGAGGGTTCCTAGGAGGGAACAGATCAGGAACTGGTTGCAGCTTTCTCTGAAGAGTGAGCTGTGGGGCAGAGAGCCTGAAATCTGCCTCAGCATCTCTGTCTGGGAGGCTTTCCTTTGTCTTTCAGGCTCTTAGATATTGTTTGTTTTCTTGTGGCTATCATATTGGAAATATCTTGCAGTAACAGTTTGCTTGTCATTCATAGCATCCAGATCAGTAGTGGGCAGTCCTGAAGGAGCTGGTAAATATCTGCTTTTCTAGGCAAACAGGTGTTTATTTTCCTGGAAAAGTCACAGAGGTGATGCTGCACATGGTCTCAGAGAACTCATCCGTATCCAGTTAAGTTGGAAGGCCTCAAAAGCTGATTTTGCACTGCAGGACCACTGCAAGCTGCTCATGCTGAGCTGTCAGTAGAGGCTACTCCATCCATTAGAAATCATCTGACTTCATGTCTCAGTGTATTGATGTTGTTGCTTCAAGGCAGGACTTTTTCATTGACTTTGGCTTTGCTTGGTAGCCTCTGCAGCACCTTTTTATTTCTCCTTCCCTGGCTCTTGCTGCTCTAAGCAGTGTTCAGCTCTTCCCTGTCCTGTGGGCTGGAAGCCCTGGGGGTGATCCAAACCCTGCAAGAAGTTGGTGCCAGAAAGAAGTGTGGTGACAGCAGTGAATCCTTCTGAGAGAAGGATTGGATGAGAAGGCAGTTTGGATGCAGAACTGACTGGCTTTGATTCAGAGTAATTTGCTCTCTCTTAACAGCACAAACCACAGAATTGAGCAATGGGGCTGTAGCCATGGCTGACAGTGCAGCCGTGGTGGGTTTGTAGCAACAAAGGGAGACATCTGCCTCACAGATGCTGTGGGATTTTGTGTTCTTCTGTGGGCAAAAAAGAAACATCTGCCCTTTACTGAGATTTCCACACGAAAACAGGATTTAAATGCCTTGCTGTTTTGATTGAATTGAGGGGGGCAGGGAGTGGCTTCTTCCCCTAGTTCTGACTGGTAACCAGGAGATCCACTCTTCTGTCCAGCCTGTTTGCCCATGTTCTTCTAAAGTCAAAGTGTTTAGCAAGGCAGTAGTGCTCTGGACCTGAAAGATTGCTGTGTGCCTTTTCCAGGGAGCTTAATCAGAGTAGAAAATGAAAGGAGAGGAGGTGCTGAGTCCTGACTGCTTGATTTTTTTCCTGCTTCAAGGAGATGTGCTGCAGGAACTGGCCTGAGTTGCTCTGGTGCCTGGGAGGCTCTGGGTAGAGATGAAAGGCTGGCTGTGGGATTAAGGCAGCAAATTCTTCAATTCCAGAACAGATCTGATAGAGAAGACCTGTTCTGTGATCCTGTCCACATGAGAAGGCTTTGCAGAGAGACACTTTTGAGGGAAAGCAGGTGCCAGACATCACACAGAGAGGGCTTCCCTGGAGATTCAGCCCATCAGGAGCCTCCCTACCACCTACAATTCAGAGCGCCTGGTTGAGCAAACCCTGGGTTGGCTCCTGGTGGGGATTCTCCAGCAAGGCTAAATTAAATTTAAGTGTCTTGAATGAGGCTCCCATTGAGTCTCCATCATGGCTGCTGATCTATGTTCTGGTGCCTCTGTGGCTACAGGACACCCCTGTGTTTGCTGGGGATGTGGTGTGACATGGCTCAGTCTGTGCAGCTTTTGCTCAAGGGTGACTTGGCTGTCCTCTGGCCTTGAGACCATCCAGAGGACACAGGGCTTGTGGATTTGCTTGCCATGCCTGTCTGCCTGCATTCTGGAGCTCACAAAAGCCAAAGGCTCTGGTCTCTTCCCTGAGCTGTTCACTCACTGTGGGGTAAATTGGGTGAAGCTGCCTGTGCCATGTCCATCTGCCTGTCTGTTATGGCTCTTAATAGATCTCACATTTCTTTCTGGATCTTTGGTCTCACCACGTCACTGATGGGATGTGCTGAGATTCATTCACTGAGATTTAGCTTTCTTGGGCTGTAGGAAGAGCTTACGGCAGAGAAGCTGTCCATTTTTTGAGATCTTTTCTATGTGGAAGAGCAGGAAAATGTTTCCTGCTTTACAATAAACATCCCTCTAAAGTAATGTTTTGCATTTCTTGCACCTTAAGGCAAGACCTATCAGGAAGACTTTGAGCCCTTTCCTTTCTTCCTCCCTTGATATAAAAATATGTCTCTTGCTACTGCATGTTGGAAAGGAATTAATGATCATAAAAATTCTCTATCTCCTAAAACATGTAAGCTGTGATCATGTAATGTAGCTGTAATTGGTAAAATCTTTCCAGGTCAGTCTGCTCCCTTCTTGTTTTGACTGACAGGGCTGACTCCTCCTATGGTGACACCAGGTAAACAGGGAAAAGCTGAGAAAGCTCTGTGGGCTCTCATGTTGGGCAGGAAACTTCCTGTCTGGATCTGCATCTTTGGAAGAACAGAGGTGTCAGGAAATCCATCACCTGCTTTCAGGGCTGCAGAGCTGCCACAGACCCTTAGCACAGTGCCCTGGGCTGAGGGTGGGTACAAGTGTGTGTGCGCCCCTTTGCTCAGTGGGGCATCAGCTCCATGTGCTCCTGGGCTGAGCTGACAGGGGACTTGTGGCTGCATTTCTTCTGTGTTGGTAATGCCCTCCCAGAGCCTGTGCAGGGGTTGTTCTGTAGAAAGTGACAGACTTTCGTCTGAATGATTTGGTGGATTGACATCTGTGCTGATGCAGCCAGGAGGATAAACGAGTGGCTTCTTTCCTTTCCACATTTCTTTCCTTTCCACATTTCTTTCCTTTCCACATTTCTTTCCTTTCCACATTTCTTTCCTGCTGCCCCCAAGCTCCAGGACAAGGAGGGGTGTGTAGCCTCTCAGGTGGAAAAGTTTGCTTAGTTTGAATTCAATTTGAAGCCTTTTATGAGCTGAATCTCAAACCCAAGGGTTTCCTTTGTCTTTTAAAAGAAAGTCACAGAGGTAGCCCCAGCCTGGGGTTACTTGGACAGTGCTCCTTGCTCTCTTGGGTTGTGGGGGAGGCTCTCTCTGTGTCACATACCTGGGAGCATCAGGGCAGGTCACAATAAGGTTACAGAAACCTCGGAATGTTAACCACCAATAAGTAGTTTGTTGGAAGTAAGTAGCTTTAATGAGGTTTTACACTGGTGGGTTCCTTGCTAAGAGCACTTAAAATGCTCTGAACACTGAGCAAGTGTTGATGCATTTGCCTTCTGAGCTGCTGTTGAACCAGGGAATACTACTGTAGGACACACTTTTGTGTGCAGAGACCCTCCCTAAAAGTCTCTTCCAGCATCTGTGATGCAATGAGCCTAATCTCTTGGTAGAAGCAGTGAAAAAAAAGCTTGGATAAAGGGTCAGATGGAAAAACCCTATCCCTAAAAAACAATGTAGATACTTAAACAGTAGATACTTAACTAGCAGCAAGTAGATACTTTAACAACGTAGACACCTAACAACTAGTAGATACTTAACTAAATTTCACTTAGCTCATTGCAAAATCCACACTTCAGATGGAGCTGCTTAATCTGGTGATCCTGTTTTAGATCCAGGCATTGTTTTACTCACTACATTTCTCCACCCTTTTCATTGCTATAACCCTGATGGTTTCTTACAGAGGTTGTTCTAATCTTCTTCCAGGTGCCATATACACCTCACCTGGACAGTGAGGCCTCTCCAAAGTGAAGCCCTGAGCTTGTAGGTCCCCCATGTCCCTGTGAGATGGGAACCAGCTGTAGGATTTGTTGATGGCAGGGATTTCTGTGGGCCTTGAAAGCTGACTTGCAACCAAAGATGCAGCACCTGGAGAAGTGAACAAACGTAGTCCCTGCCTTTTCTCCCGTTTCTCTGAAACTTTTCTTGGAAGAAGGTGTTCACAGGCTCAGACAAGTCCAGTGACACTGGGCAGAGAACATGGGATGTGGAAAGGAGGGTGAACTGTTTGCTTTTACTCCCCAAGCCTCTGAACAAACAGGAGTGCAGTGACTAACACACCTGACCCTTTTAATGCTGCCATTTCTCAAGAGCTCCACAGCTCATGGGCCAGTTTGAAACACTATCACATGGGTGACACTAGGAGCAGAACAATGCTGAGATTTTGAATTGAATGCCATCCTTTTAACATCTGCCCTCTGCTCCCTGCTGTTTGGGGAAAAAAAAAAACCAAACCTGCTGGGTATCAGGCCAAACAGTGGTTTTATTGGGAAATTAGCTGAGCTGGGAGGGTTTTTTTACTGCAAATGCTGCTGGCTTCTATCCAGCAAGATACTGTTCTCACAAGGAGCATTGCGTGGCACTGAGATCTCGTCCTGCAGAGTAGCTGGGCTTTTTCAGGTTCTCACATGTCTGCTCCCCTTTGCTTCAGAAAGCTGCACCTTGGCGGTCAGCGTGCCCTGAGCTTTATTGCCATTCCTTGAGCTTTCCCTCCCTCCCTCTTTGGCTAAAAAAAGAGGAGTCTTCCCTGTTGACTGGGCTCTGAGCATAACCTGTTGCTCTCAGTACAGAAATGCCACGGTGGTTTACATCTTTCTCAATGTATTTTTAGACAGTGGTTTTTCTAGCTAGTTTGGTGAAATAATGCCTTGACCAGGCTTGCCCCTGTGAAAGCCCATGGAGTGGGATGAGTTGGCAGTTCTTGGGATCTTTCCATCTTGATGACCTGATTTTTGTTGCCCTCTGTGAGGGCAACAACACTCCAAACCCAAATCTGTCTCTGAAGATTGCAGACAACACCACCTCTCCTTGCTTGTCAGGTGTGTATTCTAAAAATGCCACCTTGCCTTTTAGGATGATTGGTAACACCAACCCACTCTACCTTTTTTTTCCTACTGCAATTCTGGTATGTCCATACAAGAGCCCATCCAAGCTTGTCTTTGATTATGATTTTTTTTCATGTACATCCTCATGAAAACCTCATGATATGATGATGCCAGCAGAGACCTCTCTTGGTAGAAGCTGGGAAACTAAGGTGATGGAGAAGAAGGCTGAAGAGGGAGCAGAGGCTCTGTATTCTGGGCAATAGTTTGTTCCAAGTCTAGTGAAACCCTGTGCAGAAGCTTCTCCTGTACTGATGCTGGGGACTGTTTGCTCAGCCTGGTAAATAAATACATCTTGTTGCCTGATGTTGATCTCCACCAAGACAAACATGTATCAGGGAGCAGCTGCTTGGTCAGCTTCTTTCAGGGTACACATCTCTGATATCAGCATGTTGGGTGATGAGCTATAGGGCCAGACTTTAAGGTTCGAGAAGTTGCTTGCACACAGCATTGTTTCCTTCTGCTGTGATGCTCATCTGCCTCCTTGCAGCCCTGGGAATCCAGCTGGTGTGGGCTTGGGGCAAGCCAGACTGAGCTTTAGTCATCCCTTTGTGCAACATCTCTCTTTGATCTCTGCTGCCCAGCACCACCAAAGGAGATGCTCACTGGCACCACTGCTGAAGCACAAGGGGGAAGGAGGACAGATTGCTGCAGTGCCTCCTTTGAGCTTTCCATCTCTTTCCACCCCACAGAACTTTGTGTTACTTAAAACCTCTGCTCTAATGTTTCCTTTTTGGATAAAGTCCTGACAGCTCACATGGGGTTTATCTTGGTGGAAGAAGGAGCTTTGATACCTTGGTTGCACAGGTTGCAGAGCTTGAGATGCTGGCCTCTGGTTTTGTGTTTGTCTTTAGTGCCATGAAATGTACTGTGGCAGGACTGCCTGCTGGGTAGGGCCTGCCTCTTTCTGTTTCATGCATTGTGTAATCTTGGATATAGTTGCTTGGACACTGACTTGGCAGTGCCAGGTCAGCTGATGGAGGACCACAGTGAGGGACACTCAGTGGGTTGTCACTGAAGGGTCACTGTCCTTAACCTGTGTTTGTTTTCTCTCCAGAACGCCTTTGATGATCTTGCCTTGTTCTTCTATGACAAGCATGGAGGGGAAGTGATTGCAGTTCTGTGGAAACCTTTGAGCTTCCAGCCTCAGCCTTTTAAGGTGAGTTTTTGCCTCTGTTTTAAGCTTTGTGTTACCTTTGTACCCTGAAAGCTTGAAGGGCTCTTTTTATTTTTCTGTATGGTAATTGCTTTGTCCAACTGTCATCAACCCCAAAGCCCTTTGAGAAATGGAGGTCATGGTTCTGTTGCTTCTTAGAAGGGGAGAAACCAAGACAGAGATGTGGCCACAGTGCCTTCAAGTCATCAGGAAAACCAAGAAGGGAAATAGACTATCACATTCTCGTGGCTTCGGGATCTTACCAGAAATACCCAACCCACAAGAAGCCTAGGTCCAGAGTGCCCATGTCCTCGTTGATGCATGGAGCTGTTTTCCAGCTGCACTGTGTGGGTTGGCAAACCCTAGAGGGTGGTTAAGCCAGGTGTGAGGCATGCTGGAGTGATTCATGCTGCTTTCTATGAAGGAAAGACGCAAAGAAACCGGTTACTCATGGCTCGGAGCTGGCAGCCCAGGCTCTTCTGTCAGTCTCTGGTGATTTATCTCCCCTCTCTTCACGGCCAGAGGGCATTGGCCATTCTGCCTGGCTGCTGTTGTGAAACCCAGTTATTCACAGTGGTGAAACAGAGGAGGAGATGCTTGCATCGGAGCTGAGTCTGGCTGGATTAAACAAAAGGATTCTGTTTTTGCCACTGTTGGAGCCAAGGATATCTTCCCACCTGAGGTCCTGACACCCACCAAAGAGCAGAAGCAGTTCTTACTCAACCTTGTGCTGTGATCCCTTTTGCATACTCCTTGTGCCCTGCTTACCCAGGCTCTGCCATGCATCTGCACACTTGTCATTCCACCATGCCCCTGGCCATTGCTTTGCCTCGTGACTTCCTCACAGTCTTTGGACTGTGGCTCCAGGGTAAACCCTAAAAGGGCCTAGAAGGGTAACTTTTGCACTTTTTTAGCTCTAAAAATGAGCACTGATAGTGTTAAGAAGTGAAGCTTGTGGAACTGGGTGCAGTGGTGTAGCAGGGTTTGTATGTGACAAGGCAGGAGAGGAACTTAATTCTATTTCTTGGGGCTGGCAGAGGTTGCAATGCAACTCTGAGCAGGTGCTCCCATTTGTGCAATATTTTTTGTGTCCTGCAGGTCTCCAGCATGAGGGGAAGGAAGGTGACAATTCTGAACGACGAGCTGGTCTGCATTCCCAATGTGGAGGCGATTCTCGAGGACTTCGAGATTTTGGGAGAAGGCTTGGTCAAAAGTGTGGAAGCTCGTACAGAGAAATGGACTATCTGAAACCACTGAGAGGTGTCAGAGCGGCCTTTCCTCAAGCAGTTTGTTACCTCTGGGTCTGTTCCTTTCTATAAATCAGTCCTAGAAGAGCCTTTTAGCTTTCTAAATCCCAGAACTGTATGTTTTACTCTATTTATCTTTATATGTATGGTTCAGAAAAGCAATGGGACCTGATACTGTTTTCAAGAATACAAATGCCTTTTTATTTTGAAGAAAATATAAAGATGGGATAAAGTTTTTGAAAATGTTCCTGTTTCTTGTTCATTGTAGGAATTGGAGGTCTGCTCACATGAAAATGGAAAGGTCTGAAAAATATGGCTGAAGTGTGCAATGGAAAGGCAGTTTCCTGGTTGGTAGGGAGTTTATATGAGGTGCTGCTGTTGTAGGGGTTAGCAAAAGAACAGTTGTTACAAGAATGACCAGGTTATTCCCTGCTGCTCAGCCCCAGTGAGGCATATTTGGCACACTGTGTTCAGTGCTGTTTTTCCCAATAAAAAGGAGACATGGATACTGGAGCAGGTCCAGTGAAGGGCAACAAAGACAATAAAGGAATTGAAGCCTCTGTGATGAGGGGGAGAGGGTGCAAGAGCCAGACTTTTTCAGCCTGGAGAAGAGAAGGCTCAGGGGATTATTGCCAATGTGTTTTAATACCTGGTGAGGCAGTAAAGAAGATGGATTGAGTCCAAATGATGGGTGAGAGGGGTAAATTGACATGCAGAAAGTTCTGCTTAAAATGCTTTTTCTTTACCATGAGGGGATTAAACATTGGCACAGGTTACCCACAGACTCCCAGGTGGAGTCTCCATACTTCATACTCAAAACCCAACTGGACATATGCTCAGAGCAGGGATGTTGGATTGTTTCTGTCATGTGGAATGATTGTGAAGGCTCCTGATAAGGGAAGAGAGGAAAATAAGCTGGAGCAAATGCAACTGTCCCATCCCCTCTTCTGGTGGAGGCAGAACACCCATTCCAACAGCAAAGCATGGATGAATCAGATGCAGAGCAAAGAAAACAGACTTCATGACAGCAGATTTTGCTTGATTTTGCAAATCAAGCCTGGAAAGGCAAGTGGATATTTAGGCAGCCTGATAACTAGGCAGTTGTTTCTTGGTTAGGAGCATTTCAGATAGGAAGTTAAGTGTGTTGCTTCAAGACCTGCTGGCCTTTCCAGCTGTTGGCAGCGAGCCCAGGGCTTTGTTTAGGAAATTCACAACTTGTTTTTCAGATTTTTCTGTGAATCATTTTAAAGTGGGCTATGGCAGGGATGGGACTCTGGGCTTGTGCTGTTTGCTTAGTGCCCATTGATCGGTGTTGGAAACACTGTGTGTCCTCACACAGTGGGGTAGGAACATGTGTGCAGCACCCCTGCCTCTGGGATAAATCTGGTACATTTAAGTTACAGGGATAATTTTTCTCTCTTCCCTGTGCTGGTTGGCTGAGGGAGGCTGCGTGTGGAATCCATTGCCCATTGTTTCTGGAAAGAGCTTTCTGAGCACACCTAAACTGAAATCATCAAAAGCTCTTAGTGGGCAAAACAGACCTCTCACCTGAGAACAAAGCAGCACGTTCTTTTGCTGCTGTGACCCCTGCAGCCTCAGAACTTGCTGACAAGTCCATTAACAAATGATGCAGGCAGTGATTTCGACAGGTTTCAGAAGCAGCTAATTAGGGATTAATTCTTAATCTTCTCTTTGTTGTGCTTTATCATCCTCTAGATGTTGGAATTGCCCAACCTGCCTTCAGTGATGGTAGCTGGATTGTTCCCTCTTTTTGTGTCTGTTTGCCTTCACTCTGACATGCAGTTTGACATTAGAGTCATGTCAATTTGCCAACACAGCTTTCAGACACCACTGGAGTTGGTGCAGTGGTTGCTTGTGCCAGAGCTCTGCCTGTTCCCTCCATGCCCCATCCTGTCTTTGCTTTTCCCCCTGCTGTATATTGCAGATGCTGGAACATTCTCCCCACTGCATATATCTGCTTTTTCCCAGGTCACAGACGTGTGCCAGAGCCTGCATTAGCTTCCAGGGCAGCAGAGCTCCTCCAGCTACCTTCACCAGGCAGGCTTGAAGGTCCTGCTTGTGCTTCTCTGAGGCTCTCATGGGACGTGGCCCCTCAGTGGCTTATTCCCTGCCTGGATATATTTATGGGGGTGATGGCTTCTGCCTTTTCAGCTGAACAATGCTGCAATCTCCTCTGCCCTGTCCTCCCCAGCCCTGCTCTGCTTTTATCTGCTTCTTTTACGCTGTCAGGTATTTTATTTCTACTTTTTCCTTCTTGCCTTTAAAAAGGCATAAAACTGCTCCTCCACCCTCCATTTGCAGCGTGCAGCAAAGGGAGAGGAAACATCCAGGCAAATCTTCTGCAGGTCCCAATAAAATGATGATAAATGAAACTCATAAGCAAACCCTTGTACAAGTCCTAACCTGCTGGTGTTTCATAAGGTGGTGCCACTGTGCTCAGAAGCCAGATGTGAGCCCAGTTTAGGTGACAAACATAGGCACCTCAACAAAGACCTTGTCATGAATTCACCTAAGACTCACTGTATTGACCACTGCTAGCCCAGGTTACATCACCTGGAAGAGATAACACCTGTGTCAGCAAAAGTTACCCAGATAACAAATTATCCCAGCTTTGCTTGCAATACTCTTGTTGCCAAAGCTGTAGGTGATGCACAGGCTCTGCTTTCAGGGGAAGGATAACTCTGCATTGCCTTAAATCTCCCAGTGTCTCAGTATTTACCATCCTCACTGGGAAGAATTTCTCCCTATTACCTAGTCTAAACCTGTTCTCTTTCAGGCTGAAGCCATTGCCCCTTGTCCTGTCACTATGTGTCTTGCAAAAAGTTCCTCTCCATCTTCCTTGTAGGCTCCCTTCAGGTACTAGAAGGCCATAGTTAGGTCACCCTGTAGCCTTTTTTTCCAGGCTGACCAAATCTAGTTCTCTTAGCCCTTCCTCATAGGAGAAGTGCTCCATCCCTTTAATAAATTTGGTGGCCTCCTCTGCACATCTGCTGGTTGCTCTGAGGGCCTGGATATTGCTGTGCTCTGACTTGTTGAGCAGCAGTTTACCTAAGGCAAAATCCAAACCACCTTCCTCAGGAGCAGAGGGTCCCTGCACCTCTAAGGGGTCTGGAAAGGCAGGATCTGAAGGAAAGGGGTGTCTCAGGTACACAAGAGAGGACAAGTGAGGTCTCTGCTGTAACTTTATCTCCTGTGGTGGATTTACTGCTCCTGTTGGAGCCCTGTGACTAATTCCTATTGTGAAAGCTGGGGTAGGGCCTGGGTTATTCAGAGCACTCTTGTTTGACAACCATGCTGGGCTTCCACTTCCAGAGCAGTGAGTGGGCACTCGCTTGTTTGATTAGCTGTGGTCCCAGCCATAAACAAGAGCTGCACAAACACAGAGCTGCCCTGGGGAGCCCACGCCGTGTCGTGTTGCAAGAGCTGGGAGGAGGGCAAAGGGAGAGCTGAGGCAGCAGCAATGGGCTTTGATGTGTTGGTTTTGCCAAGCTACCTCAGGAGCTCTTACAGGGGTCTCCTGTGCGTGGGGGGCGAGTGCAAACAGGGAGGTGCTTCCAAACGCAAGACTGGGCTGGTGTGATGATACTGCTGTACTTAAGGGTATGGATGGAGCCAGCCAAGGTAGCTCAAGTGGTGCATGCTTTATGTGTGCTTTCTGCTTTCTAGCAGGGCTTTCCAAATGTTGGTGGGTCCCCCTGGGCCTTTACCTGAGCTGCCCTTTGGGCAGCTTTCTCCTAAAAGGATCAGCTCATGCTTTGCAAGGATGTGGCAGACAGCAGTTGTTGGGAGGCTCAGGAGGAGGGGAGGGAGATGGAGCCTTTCTTGTGCCACCAGACTCCTGCTTGCCAGGTGCCCTTGACAGCTTTGAGTGACCATAACAAGATTTATGAAAGGGAGCAGGGGGAACAGGTTGATAAAACAAGCTTGGATGATGGGATGACCACAGCAGGTTGAGTGCTGTGAGGTTTTCTTGCTTGCTGAATTGTTCAGACTTTGATGTTCATTCTTTGGGGCAGCTGAGATCTTTTCAGAGGCTGTTTGGGGTCTCTGTGGGGCTGTCTGGCTTGAGGCTGACCCTTTGAAAGCAAGAAGCACATGTGTCCTGCAAATAAAGATGCTTCTTGTTCAGGCACCCACAATTACTGGTCATTTTTGAAAACCCTTAGGTTGAATTTCCATGGCTGGCTAGGGAAGGAGTGATTGTCTGGGGTTTTTTTGGCACAGAAAGGGAATAATATCCCCTAGTTTGCTGTTCCCACAATGGCCATTCTTCTAGCCTGGGCAATGACTTGTTGGTTGGGGTTTTTGTTATCAGACAAATGTTCTGGACCTGAAGTGATTATTCCCAGCCAAGGCAGCAGCTCTTGGGAAGTACTGGTTCCCCAGGAATGCAGCTCTGGCAGGTGGCAGCTTTTAGTGCTTGTGGTCTCCTCAGAAAGGCAGAGTGATGCAGCTAAGTAAGGGGTGAGGGTGGCATTTAGTAAGTGCAGGGTGCACCACAGGGAAGGGGAAATCAGGATATTGGGTGGGGGAATCGCAAAATGGGAGAAATGAAGTCTGGAAAGAGGCTGGGGTTGGGACACATGGGGTAGTGGGAGCAGCAATGCTGGTTGCTGGCATGCCAGGGCTGTGTGAGGGGGAGCAGAACGAAACTGCAAGCTGCTCAGACCATACGAGCTGTCACAAAGCTGTATTCTCTGGTGCTGGGAAGCCTTTGCACTAGACTCAAGTGCTAGAGGCTCAGCAGCCACCAGGAGAAAAATAAACATTGGCCAAAAGCACAGCAGGGAGGTGCTGGGTAGCTGGTGATGCATGGTGGGATCTGGCAAAGGAATGAACTGGGGGTGTATCAAGGACCTCCCCATTATTCCACTTTCTTGCTGAGCATCATGACCAGGCTCTGCAAACTCTGCCTCTTCCCACCAGAGAGCAAAAATGGGGGAATCTGTTCCCCAGGGTTTCGTTTGCTGTCACAAACGAAGGTGCCGAGAGCTTGTGTTGGCAGTGAGCCTGCAGAGAAACACTTGTGCCTTGTGCTGCTGACTCCTGCACTGCTGAAGGTGCCAGACAGACTGTTCCTGTTAATGTTGCTCCTGGATATGCATGGGAAGTCTAAGGGAGGTGCCAGAAAAGGGCATGGCAGGAACCTGGTACTGTATTGATTTATTAGCCTTGAGTCTCTCCTTTTTGGCTACATCCCATTGTTTCATGCATATTAAAACACTGAGGATCAGTGTCTGGGAGGCAAACTGCAGTGGTGGCCCCACCAGGCTTTAAGTTTGTCATTCTCTGTCTCTTCCCTGCCTAGTTATCAAGGGAAGCCAGTTCAGGAAGCCAACTTCCTGGATTTCAGTAAATCTTTCAATACTGTATCTTACTGTATCCTTCTGGACAAAATGTCCATTCCACAGCTGGATGAAGACATCATAGGATGGGAGACCAGCTGGCTCACAGATCAGGCACAAAGGGTTATAGTGGCTGGGGTGACACCAGACTGGGGACTTGTCACTAGTGGGGTTCCTTAGGGCTCCATCCGTGGCACTCTGCTCTTCAACACCTTCATAAATTACCTGGATGCAGAACTGGAGCAAGTTTGCAGGTGATACAAAGCTGGGAGGAGCTGTTGACTCCCTCTAAGGCAGGGAGGCCCTGAGAGAGACCTCGACAAATTAGAGGGCTGGGCAGTCACCAGCCACATGGAGTTCAACAAGGGAAAGTGCCGGATTCTGCACCACAGGACAACCCTGGATACAGGGCTGGGACATGGGACAGACAGACAGGACAATAAGAGGTGGAAAGCAGTGCCAGGGAAAGGGGCCCTGGGGATCCTGGTTGATGAGAAGCTGAACATGAGTCAGCAGTGCCCTGGCAGCCAGAAGGGACATCCCTGTCCTGGGGACATCGGGCCAGCTGGGCAAGGAAGCAAATTGTCCTGCTCTGCTCTGGGTGCAGTTTTGGGTGCCACAATAAAAGAAGGACATAAAGCTACCAGAGAGCATCCAAAGGAGGGCAACAAGGATGATGAAGGGCCTTGAGAGGAAGCCAAGTGAGGAGGGGCTGAGGTCACCTGGTCTGCTCAGCCTGGAGGAGACTGAGGGCAGACCTCATTGTAGTTACAACTTCCTCATGGGGGGAGAGGAGGGACAGGCACTGATCTCTGCTCTGTGACCAGTGACAGGACCTGAGAGAACGGCCTGAAGTTGTGCCAGGGAGGTTTAGGTTGGATATCAGCAAAAGGTTCTTCCCCCAGAGGGTGGCTGGGCACTGGCACAGGCTCCCCAGGAACGTGGTCACAGCACCAAGCCTGACAGAGTTCAAGAAGGGTTTGAGCAATGCTCTTGGGCACATGGTGTGACTCTTGGGGTGGTTCTGTGCAGGGTCAGGAGCTAGACTCGATGATCCTTTTGGGCCCATTCCAGCTCAGCTTATGCTGTGATTCTGTGAATACACATGGTTGCCAGGCTTGGTTTCGTGGAATGCTGACCTGCTTTGTGTTAATGCAGGGCAAGATCATGGCTGTGGGCTGGAGATGCTGCTGTGGGGTAACCATGTCCTTCTGCATGATGGGAGACACTAAAGTGTTACAGGGAAGGGATGAGGGGCTGTGTATTGCAGCTGGGCAGCTAGCTGTGTAAGGAAACCAGGGATCAGCAGACCCTGTCCCAAAACAAGGCCATTTCCCAAACCAAAGGAAGATCAGAAGGGATGGGAGATGCCTCTCCACCATCCAGTGGGATCAGGGCTCACAGGGCAGGACTGCATGGTGCAAGGGGTGTCCTACAGTGCAGGGCTGAGCCAGCCCTTTCTGTTAGGTCTTGTCACAGGGGATTATCTTTGCTAAAGGCTCAGCCAGGTGGAATAATTGGCAACCAAATCCCAGTACAGCCTGGGGCTGTAGATGGTTAACATTCTTCCTGCTGCCACAGCACCAGGACCTCTTGCCCAGGCAGTCCCATCCCAAGGACATTTCCTTTCCCTTATGCCCTTCAAGATATACTTCATATCCTTCCCTTGCATGGTTACAGGGCAAGGTGTTGCCCTACCCTATGCCTGCCCCACACCTTATATTTATATAGGTATGCCTTTCCTTCACTCTTTTGGTACTTGTTGGAGGGTGGTGAGGACCTGGGGAATGACATGCCTTTCCCTGGAATATGTAGCTGGGGACTGGTGGCCTGTGCCACATCACCACTGGTGTGTAGCAGAGAGTGAGCAGGGCAGCTGCTGCCCCCAGCCCTTTTTGGCACAGGCAAACACAATTCCCCGGGTGAGTAACGCTCCCAGCTCCTGCCCTATGACAGTGATGATTTTTGGCAGGAACTGCAATTTGTTTAGCCCCAGCAATTTGCCACAGCCCATGGAAAGGAGGCAAGGAGATACTTTCCCTGCCCTGGAGCACCAACGGTTGGAGGCAGGTAGGATGAGACATGGAGGGTGTGAGCAGCACATGGGGAGGGAGTTTCAGGGTAAGCATGGGCTCTGGGCAGGGAATGGGTGGGACATCACAGCCACGGGTCTGGGAATGGTCCTGGAAAGAGGGGAAGCCTGTCCCTGTTGTGCAAGGCAGGAGGATGGCTGGCATGCTGATACACAGCACATGGGCTTGCAGGATTCCTTCCCCTGCTCTTTTCCATGCCATGAACATGGATCTCAGCCGTCCAAAATTGCATTTGGCACCCCCTCCTCACCCCAGTGATGTGGTGTCCATCCCAAGGTGGGGCTTTGTCACTGATGCAGCCACCATGGGGAGAAGCATTGGCCTTTTCCAGACCTGTGCTCCTGGTTTGGCTTACACCATTTCCCCAGTGCAGCAGCTGTTCCCTCAGCTACCCAGAGCCAGGCTGGGGGGCAGACATGTCAATTCCCTTTTAAGGCTGCAAGCTTTACCACCTGTGTGTATAAAGGGCTATAAAAATGTCTGATAGCCATGGTCTGGCAGTGTGGGGCTGCCTTTATCTTCCCATCTCAGCTGGACATGGTGTGGTTTGTGAAACAATGGGACCCAAGTCACAGGACAAGTCACCAGCAGTGCTGGAAGCAGGGACATGAATCTGGCCACTCTTTCTCCCTCTTCCAGCAAAACATGTCCTGGAGCATGAAAATATTTCCATGTGTCTGCTGCTGGGCTTGAACAGTAGTGTTCAAAGCAGCCAAGAGAGTTTTCTTCCAAGGCTTGAGGGATTGCCTGTGCTCAGGAGTGGTCCAAGATAAACTATCAGCCTGTAACACACTTCTTCAAGGCCTCTCCTACACCTCTCCCACTGCGGGGCAGCTCCATGGAAATGGGATGTGCAAAGCTGCCACCCCTCCTGTGATGAGGACAGAAGAGCCCTGCCTGACTGGAGGGATTTCCCCCACAAACCTATTGTCCCTGGAAATAGGAGGTGGCTTGTCTGCAATTTTGCATGGGCAAAAATCTATTGGTGGTGGCAATTGGAGAAAACAGCCTGCTCAGTAGCAAGCAGCAGCCCTGAATCCACAAGCTGCAGTTTTGGAGATGCAGGATGAGAGATGGGGAGGCTAGAGGAGGCTTTGGGCTTGCAGCTCCCAGTGGCAGTGCAGCTGACAGGGATGCAGAGGTCACTCAGCATGGGGGGCTGCCTGAGCTCCAGCAATCACTGCAGCAAGTCAGGCTGGGGATGGAGGTGCATGGGCTGACCAGCCAGGTCCCAGCTGCCCTGTGTGGCTTGTGAGCCAGGTGCCACTCAGAGGAGCCTCTCCTGTGTCCCTGGTGTGAGAGGACTGGGGTAGGGCCTCCCTACCACATTTTGGGGAGTGAGGTGAAATCCAGGACCTGCAGGCTGCCAGGGAACCCTGTCATTGTGGGTACAGGGGAGACCAGCTCCCCTCTGCCTCCTGAACCAGGAGCACATCCAGCCTTGGATGTGCTGGGGATCTGGCTGTGCTCCCAGCCCAACATCCCAGTGTCCTGCAGTGGTGGCTGGCTCCTGCTGCTGAGGGTGACACTGAAACCCAGTGGTGAAACTTGGCCGGAGGACTCACATGCCTTGAGTTTCATCTGAAACCACAACGCTGCTGGTAGGTTTCTGTGCAGAGCTCAGCAACATCCTGCTGCCTCGTGCCAACACTTACAGCAAACCTTCATTTATTAGTATTAGCTTCTCTGAAGGAATTTTGGCCGGGCCCAGCGTGCTGGCAGGCCTTGCCCAGGCTGGGATTTATGGCTAGAACTGGTGGCCCTGGGGCAAATGGGACTCAGTGTGAGTCAGGGCAGACCTGGCCGTGCTGGCGCATGCGCTGCTGCCCTCCAGAAGTGTTCATCTCCTAGGAAAGAGATCAACACAGCCTCCTCTGGGAGTTGCTGTAGACAACAAAGGTGAGTTCATTACCAGAGCAGCTCTCTGGGGATCCTGAGAGCAGAAATCTGTTTTTCTGAGGTTTTGAGCATTGCTGAGGCAGAGCTCAGTGTTCACAGCAGGAATGTTGCAACTGGTGCCAGAGAATCTGAGGTCTGTTTGGGGATCACCCACACGGAGTTCTTGAGAAGACAGGATCTGGCAGTGTGCAGCCAAATCAACAAAAATAGCTAACCTGGGAAGTAGATGGGCATGGATGCAGCACTGAGAGGAGAGTAGGGCTTGCACTGCTTTGCCCAAGCTGCCTCCATGCTGTCTTCAAGAGTGTACCCATATCCAGTGAAACCCTCTGGCTTGGGGTTACTCTTGCACTGCCCACTAGGACAGCCTGAACCTGTGTAACCCCAAAAAGAGCTGCAAAGCCCTCAGAGGGAGAGTCCCTGCACAAGCTGTTGTTGTTCAGCTTATGCCTTCAGCTCATGTGTGTCTGGCAAACCAGCTGGGAGGGCTGGACGGCAGCATTTACCTCCCCACACACCTCCTAGGGGGGCTGGGTGACCATAATCTGCTTCTGGGGTGGGAGCAGAGAGGCTTGAGCTGGGATCCTGAATCTAGTGGGTCCCACAAGCACTGTCACATCTCCAGGGACACACAGGGAAATGTGGGAAAGGGCAGAGCAGGTGGAAGCTTCTCATGCAGCTCTCTCTATGGCAGCCTAAAGCACACAGGATGATCCAAAGGTAGATTTGCTTTTAGTCTTTCCAGTGGGATTGTGGCACCAGTGTGAGAGGTTCCTGTATTCATCTTGGGATTTCACAGTAACACATGCAGTCCTCTCTAGTGGGTAGTCAGGTACTGGCTGTGCTCTCTATACACAGGTTGGATCCTCACTCTGCAGGGAAATTTGACTTGACCCCATTAAGCTGGGATTTGAAACAGAATGGTTTGGTTGGAAGGATCTGAAAGATCATCTTGTTTCCCAGGTGATCTACCACAGGCAGGGACAGCTTCCACAGGACTTGGAAGGGATCCTGCTGAATGTCACATAAGACAAGCAGCTGAGAACCATGTATCATGATGTCCTCTCCTCTCAGGCCAGGCTTTGGCTTGGGCTGTGTCTGAGGGCAGTGTGTGTCTGACCCTGTGGGAGATGCTCCCCTGATTTATAGTGCCAGTGCCAGACTGTCCTCTGTGTTCAAGTCGTGGGAAACTTCAGCCCTCCTGTCCTGTGTGGAAGCAGCAATGACTCACGGTGGAGCTGTGCTCACTATTACGCATTCTGTGGCTCAAGGGACTCTTCTTCTTTTTTTTTTTTTTTTTTTTTTTTTTTTTTTCTTTCTTTCCCATGTGAGGTGGAACAGCTCAAGGAAAAGGCATGGGGAAGCCATCCCTCCTACCCCTCCTCTCCACCCTCACCCCATCTCTCTGTAATCCCATCTCTGGGTAATCCCCTTCTCCCATGCCCCATCTCCCTGAGTCTGAAATCCCAGCTGTGGTGCTGCCCATGGCCATGCTGGGAAAGGTAACACTGAGGGCAGAGGTGGGATGGTTGAGATGACAGCAGCAGGGAAAAGTATGGACTTCTAGAGGAACAAAGGCAGAGAGTCAGGGTTTGTTGGGCCATCCCTCAGAGCTGTGAATATCCACAGGCAGACCCTGGCCAGCAAAAGCTCTTTGGGTGCCTTTCTGAGGTGGTGAGCACACAGCTGCCTTGCCAAGGAGCTCACCAAATCCTACCCATGAGGATGGCCAGGCTTAGGCTGGGAACTGCAGGGGGAGTGGGATGACCCTGGCTGGATGCCAGGCACCCACCAAAGCTGCTCTGCCACTGCTCAGCTGGACAAGAGAAAATATAACAAAAGTTCATGGGCTGAGATAAGGACCCAGAGAGATCATTCATCAGATGCTGTCATGGGCAAAACAGACTCAAACTGAAAATGTTAATTGATTTTTTTACTGATCAAAATCAGAGCAGAATAATGAGAAGTAAAATAAATCTTAAAACCACTTTCCCCCCACCTCACCCCTCCTTCCTTCCCAGCTCTACCTCCCCCCCGAGTGCCACAGGGAGATCAGAAAGGGGACTGTGGTCAGTTCATTGCACATTGTTCCTGCTGCTGCTCCTGAGAGGAGTTCTTCCCTGCTCCAGTGTGGGGACCTTCCCACAGGAGACAGTTCTCCATGCACATCTCCAATGTGAGTCCATCCCACGGTGTGGCTCAGTCTTCCATGGCTGCAATCCTTCAGGAACAGGCTGCTCCAGCGTGGGTCCCCCACAGGGGAGTTCTACCAGCAAACCTGCTCCAGCCTGGGCTCCTCTCTCTACAGGTGCTGCCAGGACCCTGCTCCAGCAGAGGCTTCCCATGGGGTCCCAGCCTCCTTTGGGCATCCCCTGCTCCAGGCCGGGCTCCCCCAGGGGCTGCAGGTGGATCTCTGCTCCCCCGTGCCCTCCCTGGGCTGCAGGGGCACAGCTGCCTCAGCCTGGGCTGCTCCAGGGGCTGCAGGGGAATCTGAGCTCCAGAGCCTGCAGCAGCTCCTGCCCCTCCTGCACTGCCCTGCCTGCCTGCAGGGATGCTCCTCTCGCATCTTCTCACTCCATTCTTCTCTGGATGCAATTACCTCTGCACAATAACTTTTTTTTCCTTCTTAAATATGTTATCACAAAGGCATTACTGTCATTCCTGACTGGCCCAGCCTTGGCCAGTGTCAGAATTCAGGACATCCCTCTGGCTGTCCTGGATTGCCAGGACCCCTGCTAGGGGGCTCAGAGACCCTGTCACAGAGCCCAAGATGCCTGTGACTTTGATTATGACCCATGGAAAAAGTTACCAACCTTATATAGAATAATAATTAGTTTGTCGGGTGTGAGAAATAGATTTTTTGAGGTTTTTAGAATGGGGTTCAGGGGGCAAGATGGGGAATCTGGGTGTGTCCAGCCTTTCTCCTTCTTCTTGGCCTCCATCTTCTGCTGTGATGTTGGCACTTTTAGATTGGTTTAGAGTAGAAGTTCACTGTCTAACATAGGTGATAGGTACTGGAAAGTAATTGTAAATATTGTACAGGTGGTTTTTAGTATAAAAAGATAACACCACCCCGGGGGAGGCAGAGTGCTTCTGTCTGGAAAACCACCTGAATCCAAGACAGGGTGCCTCTGTCTGCTGAGCAGACCTCGGCTGGACAGGAGAGAGAATTTTATAGATAAGAAACAATAAACAACTTTGTGACCGAGAACTGAAGAGTTCTGACTCCTTCTTCGACTGCCTGGCTGGGAAAAGAGACTTTCTAACATATCTTGGGGTCACTCTGACCAGCTGAAGTCCTGAGAGGCCAGTGCTGGGTCCATCTTAGAACTGCCTGGCATTGGCTCTGCCAGATGGGGGGGAAGCTTCCAGAAGCTTCTCATAGAAGTCACATAGAAGCCACTCCTGTAGCCCCTCTGCTGCCACAAGCTGGCCATGCAAACCAGGGTGTGGAGCTCTTCAGCCTGAGTGATGCCAGTGGTCAGCTTTGATGGTCACTGTCCATCTGCCTTGCAGATCTCTGGATGTCAGGGTTTGCTCTGAAAGGTCAGCAGCAGTAATGACAGGAACGGGATAGAAAAGGGTGATCTGGCCTGGGCTAAAACATCTGACCCAAGAGCAGGTTTTCCTGCTTATGTCTTTTACTGCCCAAGTTGTTGCTTCATCCTGCTGCTGTCTTGCCTCATTACCCCTCCTTGAGGGGGTAATGATGTCCTTTTTTTCAACAATGCCCTGTGCAGTGCAGGTGAGGTGTGGTACCACCTGTTTTGCTGAGTGTCCACCCCATCATAGCACTTCCTATGAGAGGATTCATGTGGCTTCCCATGGTGCAGCCTCCCCAGGGCAAGGAAATGAGTTGGTGAGGCTGATTGTGTTACAGTGCCTTGAGACCCAGGCTCCATAGTGAGGGATTTTTTCCCTACTGTTGTAGTTGTTGCCAGGCACAGAGCTGTTTTGTGCTGTGACTCCCAAGAGATCTTCCCAAGGTGATGTTTATGTGGGCTGCAGTGGGAGGTTCTGCAGCTGGGCTTGCTCTGCTAGGCAGAACTTGCCACAGGGATTCAGTTATTCCCTTCCATATGCAAGAATGTGACAAGATAAAAAGGCATGTTTCTTCCCTCACTTTCAGCCTGAAATGCTCCCTGATAGAATGGGCTAATGAGGACAACAGATCTGCCCCTGCTGATGCTTCCATTCTCTCCAATTTGAGAATTGCCCTCGGCCCAGGAGAGACCTGGGCTGTGCACGATGCAGCAGCAGATAGCAGAGCTCACACCCAGATATGCAGGAGGTGGTTTTGGCCAAGGGAATCCATCAGTTATGAACAAGCTCAGCCCTTGGAAGAGGATCCCTATCAGTTCCTGTTTGCACGTTACAGGATGCTTTCTGGATGACTCTGTAGCGTTTGCACTTGGCCTGATGAGCTGATCTTTCTCAATTTACTGTATTTATTTATTCTCTGCTTTAATCACTGATCTTAATGTGGGATGGAGCCAACCCCCATAAGCAGAGAGAGGAAAGTACACAGCAACAGCTGAAGGTGCAAGGTGTGCTTGGGTGACCCAAGGACAGGAAGGTGAGTGCTCCCATGTTACTTCCATGGTCGGTACTCTGTCCATGCCTCCAAGATGTCAGCTTCCCTTGCCTTGGATTGTTTCATTGCCCTTGAACAAGGAGGTCACAGAGAGGAAGATAAAGAGGTTGCTGGGCAGCAAATGGTGCTCCAAAGCTCTCTCAGCAGATAAACAATAGAATAAAAAAGGTAAAAGGCTGAAAAGAATTTGAAAAGCATCACAAAGAAGAGGCCACTTACTGAGCTGCTTGACATCCTGCTCCCTCCTGCCCTCAGCACGGTGCTGCTGTTTCTCCCATGCTTTAGAGGGAAACTAGCAAGGGAAGGTGGTGCAGAAAAACCTTCTCTGTCTTAAGCCATGCATGCAGCATCACCAGGCTGGCTCTGCAGCACTTCTCACCTGAGCTCTGGGTCAGCATTGCTGCTTCTGGTCTGGCCAAAACCTGACATGCAACCTTGTTTGCAAAGGGTCTCCCCCAAGTAATGGATCTCTTCTACAATAGAGCTTCTGAGCAGCAGAGTGTCACAGAAATCAGAGGTCTGTTGGCTGAGCTGAGCTGGCAGACCAGCTCTTCCTTGATGCAAGTCACTTGGGATCCCTCCTTTCACATGGTATGGATAGCTTCTGTCACAGCTTCATGCTGTGTCTGATCTAGTGCATATTTATCAGACCCTGAAAACGCCTTAAGTTTCATGGCAACTAACAAATACGACAGAAAAGTGCTGGCAAATATTCTACTGTGGCCAAAAAAATACAATGATGCCTGTACAATTAAGCTTGCCAGTGGTAGCTATCACTCTGAATGTCTCTGCTACCTGCCTCACTCTGTATGCATGTATCACTTTCCATACCTTAGCCAGGCATTAGACACCAAAAATAAGAGGAGGAAGAGCCAGGTTCTTTATCATGATAGAGCCTGGGGAGGGGTGGATTTTCTGTGGGGCTTCTGGGATGCATCACATGCAGGTGATGGTGCTCCCCTGGGATGCCTGGGGAAGGGAACTGTTGTGGGACAGCACCTCTAACCCCAGTGGGTTTTCCCACCTGGAAACATGGTATTAACTGTCCTGGACTCTGTACACTGCACAGCAGGGTAATCCTCCACATTCCCAAAATACTGCAGGCTGAGAATACAGCTCTTTAAGCCAAATACCCACAATTTCTATCCCTTTTTGTTCCAGCCGGGGGAAGGTATGTAGTCCTGGTCTGTGTGCTCCTACAGCTGGCTTCCTTTCCTGGCTATCTTCCTATTTTCTACCTGTTTACCTCTCTATCCCATCCTGTGGTTTCAGGAGATCCAGGTCTGGCTCTCTTCCCTCTGCAGAGGCCAGAACACAAGCCTTTCATGGATGCTCAAGTGAGAGGCTGCTGAGGTGAGGGGCTCTTGCTGAAAGCCCTCTGCCATGCCCCTGGTGGAAGTGATTTGTGTGTTCTCTTTCAGATTATTTTGTGCAAAGCGAGGGAACTTTCCAAAGGGGAGATACAGATATATCACCTGTGTCTGTCTGACACTCACAGGGGCTGTTAACTTGGGGGCTGATTGCTGCATTTCTGTGTCTCATTTCTTGGGGGTTTGAGTATGGAACCCCCTAGTCCTTGGGTGAAGAGCACAGGCTGGAGGAGGAACCCTAACCTGCAGTGCCTACCTTGTACAAACACAGCTGTTTCATGGCCAGGAATGTGCCATTAGTGGTTTCTGTGACTTGGCTTTGGCACATGGTTTGATCCTGAGATTAAGCAGAGTTCTCCTCTGAGCCTCATTCTTTGGTGCAAAGTGTATTCACTCCCATCCATTCCCTGACCTGGGAATTCCCTGGAGCTGCATGGCTCACAGAGGGCACCTCTGCAGCCAGAGGATCTCACCTCCCTTTTGCATCTGAGCAATCTTGTGCTACAACCAACAGAGACAAAAAGCCCTGAGAGCTGTCAGCCTGTGCATCAAGCAGGATTCTGGATTGCCTGACTGTAACTACAGCTTGCCAGAACCAACTAGGAGACCTTGTGGTCAAATTCTGTTTTCTTTCACTTGGCTTTGATGGGCTCTTTCTGTTAAAACAAGCTGCAAAACCTAATCTGAGAATTCTGTGAGTGAACATCTCCCCAGGCCACAGTGCAAAGTCTGTTTGTGCTGGGGATTATTTGGGATCCCCTGAACACACAGTTTGTGTGGGATAGAGGTGTGGGTGGCAGAGACACTTTGGAGAAAGCCTTAGTGGAGGCACCTGTTAAATTCTGTTTCACACAAAGGGAGGATTTGGTGCAGGCATCAAATCTGGGGCCAGGTTTCCCTGGTCATGCTGCAGAACCAGTTTCCCAACTGGACAAACAGGAGGTGTAGCCAGCCTGAGCGTCCCATGGGTTGGCATCTCGTGTCTTCCCAGGGAGTTTCATGTGGAGCACTAAAGCCCACAGCTTTTGGCCAGGTGTGAGGCAGTGATCATCAGGAACCCAGCGCCTTGTGCAAGAGCCCTCTCACTCTTGCATTACAGGCATTACCTCCCTGGTGGCATAGGTTTGCTTTTCATCTAGTGACTCAGAAATCTAGCCTTGGCACAGACAGCCTTTGTGTACTGAATAACTCCTAGATAACACCATTTTTGGAAGAAAAGGAGGACAGGTGGAAGGAGTAGCTAGGAGCAACTCCCTATCCTCTTCCTCCAACCCAAACCCATTGCTATTGCAATGGCTTTTGGGCACAGGCAGGCTCCAAGTGTTTGAATTTTTCCTAATGCCACATCCAGGCTTCAGCATGTTGATCTGTCTGCAGAATCCTTGACTCCTGAGGACCTGTTTGATCTCACCTGTGGAGATCTTGGCTGCAAGAAAGGTCTCCTCAGTAATGGTCCCCACTGCCATGACCAAAGGAGGAAAGCTGTCTCCCTGTGCACACCTGCATGCCCTGTCGTGTCTGTGGTAACTTCTCCTTGACTCATTCTTTTCTGCAGAAGACATGATGGGAAATCATTTCCTGGGAATGGCTGGTCACAGGGAATGTGCTCTGGCTCCCTTCTTGCTTCTCATTATTTCCCTTTGGATTTTATTACACAGGGCAAGGTTCTGGTTTGTTTTGTTGCTTTCCCCCCCAGCCTAAATGTGCTGACAGCTGTGTTGGGAAGTGCCAGGGAGGTGTGACACCCCTCCATCTGTATGTCATCCAATTGGCCCACCTCTCATACTCCCCTGGTGACAGCTGGTGCTCCTGTGACCAAAGGGAAAGGGGACAGAACACAAAATCCTATCTCCTCTTAGGTTCCTTTATGGTCACTCTCATGGAAAGAGCTATTAGAAACCATCTGCCTCCAAGGCTCAGAAATATCCCCTGAGGATTTCTCTGCACTGCCCTTGCTGTTTCCTGCATCCCCATCTCTCCTTTCAGAATTTCACCTTCCATGAAACAGCCCAGCTGCAAAATCAACCATCAAAGAGGGCATTTCTCCTCTCCTTGCAACTTTCTGCCTCTCCACTGGTACACAGAAGTTCTCTGCATGTCTGGAACAATGGACCAAGCAGTTCCCAGCACTTTGCCTCTGGGCCATTCTATGCTACTTCAAAGGGTGGCTGAAACCTCACCATTTATTTTCACCATATGTCCCCTATAGCTTTATTGCTTTTCCTATTTAATGAATGTTATTATCATTGAAACCTGCAGTAGTTAAAATGATTTTCCCTGACACCCCTGCTGGTTTGATCTCATTCTGCAAGACATGGTGGGAACTTTTGCAGATATTTCTTACCCTGAAGTGCTTGCAGGCTCAAAATCCTATACAAGACCAGTTGAAACTGATTGAAAGAGCCACAGGTAGCCTCAGGGTTCTCTAAGAGCAAAGTTTTCCAAGAGAAGGAGCAGGTCCCACCTGCCAGCCCTGTGGTGGATTGACTGGAAATCCTGTGACTAATATAATGTCATTCTTGGGCCTTAAAAGCTATGAAACCCACATTATTTTTTATAGAAAAATCTGTATATTAGGGCAGAGAAGTGCGACCTTTGGCTTCTGTTATGTATCTTAGGGCACCTCTGGCACCAGATTCAGCCCAGAATTTCCAATTTGTTTTGATTTCCATCCGCTGCTGTGAAACTTCCTCTATCACTGTCAACATTGAAACATTTCCCTTGGCTATTTCCCACTGTTTTGAAATCAGTAAGTGTCAGAAAAGAAAACCAGGCATTTTTAAACAATGCATTCATGAGGAGTTTCTCATTTCTCTCCTCCAAGGTGCATTACAGTGGTTGATGGACACCCTGTGCCTCTGGGCAATCCCATTAGAGCCAGACAAGATTAATGGTGAGGTGGTTGTGATTATGGGTCTGTTTTCTGAGGGATGCATAAATCTCCTGACCTGTTCAGGTACCCTGCAGGTGGCCTTTGAGCCAAAAGGTAGAGTTTGGCTGGAAGCTGCTCCTTTTGGGCTGGCTCAGGGATGGGGGTGTGCTCATTGGTCATGTGTGCCATGTGCGTGCCAGATGCCTCCTTAAGAGAGGGAGAGCATCCTCCTCTTCCTCCTCTTTCCTTGCTGCTCCTCAGATTAATTTTTCTTGATGAAAGAGAGCTGAGTGCTGGTTGATTAAGCCATGACCTGAGCTTTATATAATGCATTGTGCAATGCACTTTATGTAATCAGAGATTTCTTATGTAATTTATTTGCAGAGCACTCACCAAATCAAGGACCAGACCTGATTCCTGTTATGTGGATGGGCTTGCTATTTCTGGGAGGAAAGCAAATGCACGCAGCTGTGGTTGGTGACTCTTTGTCCATGTGCATCTCCAGAAAGATCTCCAAACTCCTTAAAAAGAAAGAAGGCAGGGTTTAGGATTTTCTTTCTGTGGGCCAGGTTTAAAGGGGGCTTAGCATCATGGATGAACAGCATCCATGGATTAGCAACATGGATGAACAGCATCCATGTTCCACCAGTTATAATGGGACTCTCAGGCACAATTCCCCTTTTGCTGTATCTGAGGTGCTTGAAATGCCCTCCCCATTTCCTTGCCAATGAGGCTGGATTGTGCTAGAAGGTGGGTCAGGAATGTGAGGTGAGGATGTGATTCAGGCTGTGAGCTGAGGATATGACCCATATTGGCATGAGATTAAAATCCAATTCCTCCTGGCAGCTCAGCGCACAAATCGTGCCTGCCATTCATGTTGCCTATTGAGGTGGTTAATCCATCAATGGGGCCTCATCTGTGTCCCAGGAGTGGAATCATCCACACCTAGGCACTGACAGAACAGCTAATGGGCTGGAAACAACTACTGCAGATGCCAAAAGAAAGAAAAATAACTGTGGGGCCCTCTTGCTCTGGCTCAGTGTCATTATGGCTTGTTGTGTGGCCAGTGCATGAGTTCTCCCAGGGGATGGTCAAACAGGGGTGGTGCAGCATCCCAGGGCTTCACAGGTACTCTCACCCACCCTTTCCAGCCTTCCTCCCCTCCTGTTATGGGAGAGGTTCGTTGTTCTTGCTGAGATTCCCAGGGATGTGGTGCAAGCCTGGCTGTGGCCTGGCACGATTTGCACAGCCTGGTGAGGCGGGGCTGCCCCATCCACCTCACTGAGCCCTGGGGCCCTTGCAATGCTCTTTCATGCTGCAGAAGCTGTGCTTGTGGAAAAACTTAGGATTTTACATTCTTTTGTGTGCCTTTCAACTACAAGTATTTCGCAATGGCAGGAGAACCTGATACCTGGCTGTGTGTGAGCTGGGAGCTGACTGCACTGCTGAGTGTGTGAACAGTGTCCTGCATGATAAACTACATCAGAGAAGGCTCTTGGGTGCTGAAGCACTCCTCAGTCACAGATTCATGGAATGGTTTGGGTTGGAAGAGACTTTGAAGGGATACCTTCCACTAGACCAGGTTGCTCAAAGGTTCACTTGACACTGAAATTCAAGCGATTAATATCAACACTGCTGCCTTTAGTGAACTAGTTAATGTCATCCCACCTAGCCTGGCCTTGAACACTTCTGGGGATGGAGAATTCACAGCTTATCTGGGCAACCCGTGTCACTTCCCCACCATTCTGACAGACAAGAATTCCGAATATCTAATCTAAACCTGCCATCTGTCAGTTTATACCCATTCCTCCTTATCTTCTCCATGTCCTTGTAAAAAATCCCTCTCCAGCTCTCTTGAAGCCCCTCTAGGTACTGGAAGGTCTCCCCAGAGTCTTCTCACAATGAACAGCCCCAACTCTCTCATCCTGTTGATGTCTAGTTAGTTGAAGTCTAATTAGTAAGAAAGGTTGTAGTGATTAGAAGATCCTGATACTAAGGGAGGAAGACATGCAGAAAACCTGATGGACCCTTCCTTTGCCTTTATGTGTGATCCGAACTACCTGAGGTGCTTGATGCCTGTTCAAATTTTCTTTAGTGTGGAGAGAAATTAAGGAGGACAATTTATATGAGATGGGCATTACCAGATCCTTCATGGATCTGCCTGGCTTGTCCTCACCTGTAGAGGTGGTGTGTCCAGGCCTTCCTGGGGAGCAGGGTCTGTAAGGCCACCCTGCATGAGACACCTCACACACCTCTGGCTCAGGGGACATTTCAGAGTGAAGTTATGAAGTCAAAACCCTCCAGACTTTAATCCTTTTGATAAAAAAACAAAAAAAGAAAAATGATACATATTCTTGAAAATTCCTGACTTCCCTTTCATCCATCCTCCTGCTTCTCACTGCTATTTTGCTTTGAATTTCAGCTTTGGCAAAGGTGGATATGAAAGGCCAGGAGCACTCTGATGGGTTTCCTGGTCACTGAGCTGCCAGGGGCTGCATCTTGAAGAACATTGACAAGGAGCCAGAAGGAGTTGGGAGAAGTTCCCAGCTGGAAGCAGAGATTTTTGATTTAAAAATGAACAATGTGGCTGATCACTGGTGGAACAGATATTGCCAGATATTGAGTTAGATACAGATATTGAGATATTGAGTTGACTACTGTGGTGGTCAGATCTCTCAGCAGAGAGGCTGAACTAAGCCTGTTTTGAATAATTAAATATTTCATTTTTCAGTTTGCAAGATGGGGGTTTTTTCCCAGTATTACAGACCACATGCTGTCTCTCCTTGCTCACTGTGACGTGCCAAACCCTGTCAGCTCTTTGCTCACTGTATTTGTCTGCTCTGACAATAGAGAAGGGATATATTTCAAGGAGGATGGTGCAGATTTTGGTGTGGATGCAGGAATAGTCCTTTGCACAAACAAGGGAGAGGCAGTCATCTGGGGTGGCAGCAGCTGTACAGAAAGGGCTTTGCAGGTGGCTGGAGCAGTTATCAGCTGACCACAAGTCAACAGAGTCATGGTGTTGCAAAAAAAAAAAAAGGAAAATTTAATAATCCCTGGGATGTACAAACAATGGCATTGTTTGTAGGACACAGGAAATAGTTTAAATGAATTTTTAGTGTGGATCATGCCTACATGGCAGTAATATGACCAGTTCTGGGCACTGCCCTTCAGGAAGGTTAGGTACCAGTGGGAGAGGGTTCAGAGAATGCAAGAGAAGTGACTGGAGGGCTAGGGAACATGATCTGTGGCTGGGACCAGGGTCTAGAGCAGGGGTTTTCCAGACTGTGGCCTACTGCCTTCTGGTCTATTTGTACATGGTCTGGAAAAGGTGAATAAGAAAAGCAAGTTTCTGTATGCTTTAGGGCTGTCTACAGATATAATATCTCTAAAAGGTTCTGTCCTTGCAAAAGAACTTAGGGCCCAACTCTGAAGTGAGAGACAATGAACCACTCCTGTTTCACAAGGAAGAGGGAAAGGGGCCCAATGTTAACTTTTAAATGCATGAAATAGAAGGAAAAATTTGTTCTCTTGGTTGGGGAGGTAGAAAGTTAGGAGAGTGCATTGTAGCAATTACAATGGAGGACATTTTAGGCATAGTGGGATCTCTAGGGGTTGGAATGTGTGATCTGGGCAGGCTGGCAATTTCCAGCATGGGAATCTCAAAGAACAGGCTAGATAAACATCTGTCTGTGATCACAAGGTTAGGGCTGACCCCTTCTTGGCTCTCTCCAGGTCCCTCTGCACCCCAGTTCTCTATGATTGTGTAACTAACTAGTGTTAATTTGTGGTCATCGTTATTTAATATATTCATAAACACAGTTGAGAAGGGTGTGAGCGATGATCGAGTTGTCACCTAACTGCTCACTTCCTTTTCGGGATTAGTAAAAGTATATTGAGCAATACTAATCCACTAATCCAGCCCCAGGTATCTATGAATTGCTAGGCAGACATCCCCAGCTCCATTTTTCTATGATTCTGCATCACAAGCCTGGCATGTTAATTCTGGGGGGCAAATACAGCGGCCTCAGATTTGATCCTAACTTTTCACAATGCTGACAAACATCCTGAATGTCAACCACCTCTCTGCTAATCTGCACTATCTTGAGTTTTACCTGGTAGCAGCAAGACAAAAGGTAATTCCAGGAAGCTTGGCTGTGATGCTACTGCTGTTGTTTGACAAGGATCTGATTCCTCTAAAAATACTTGCAGTGGCTTGAAGAAAGCAAACTCCGCAGTTACTCAGTACAATACCTCTATTTGCTAATGAGGAGAGATCACTGAATCACAAAATCACAGAGTATGTTTGGGAACTGGATAAAGTCTTGCAGTATGTGTAGTTTTTTTAGAGAGGCCATGCTTCTGAGAGGTAGAAAGGTAGAAGAAAGGTAGAAGAAAGGTAGAAGAAAGAGTGGAAGAGATGATGGAGTTGGAAAGTGTTTTGAGGACAGGGTTTTAATGAGGATGATCCAGCTGAGGTGAGATACTCGCACTTCACCTAGGTGGATCCAGGTTCTCTGTAATTTCAGTGCAAGGGCAGGGGATTTCTTTTGTCTTGGTATTTTGGTTCTATTCCAGTTCCATTAATTGCAGCTCATTTGCAGTTTTAAAATCTTCCTGTCTCTGAAACCCTGGGCTGATGTGCCGGAAGGCTTTGGTAATTCAGGACACAGTTTAGAAGTGGGGCAGCCATTGTCTCTGGAATGCAATAACTCATTGACCCACTTTAGCTTCCAGCATCTCACCTCAGCGTGGGCACCACTGCCTTGTTTTTCCTAACATACTGTCTTTTAACTGTGGTTTGTGGAGATGGCCTTTCCACTCCAGAGGGTTTCCTGCATGTTTTTGCCCAGGGGTTTTTGGGACAAAAGTATTTCTTAGGATGTTAAAGTAAGCAGACAATGAAGCATGTTTCATTTTATCTCCAATCCCTCTGCAGAAAGGCCTGGCAGGGATTGTGGCTCGAAGTGGGCTCACCCTTTTGCCCAAATTAGTAGAAGAGCTGCAAGTATCAGCAGTAGGTAGGAGACTTCACCATTTCCTTGTTGGAGAATCCTTATGGGCATGTCCAGGATAAAACTCACAGGCTGAAAGGACAAGCACAGGTGATATTAATAAGCTCTATGAAATAAAAGAAGTCCTCTAAGCCTATTATTCAGAATAAGTAATCTAAAGACTTGCTTGAGACCTCAGTCACTAGCTAAAGCACAACCAAATCCTACTGGGTTTCTTTCTCATTGTAATTTTGTTTGTGTTTCATCTTGAGGAAAATGTCCCAATCATGAGATTAACAGGGATATGCTGAATTAATGAGAATGTTTAAAAAGTCCATTAACATCTATGAAGGTGACAGTCTGATTTGTGGGTAGTGTTTTAAATGCTTTGCCTCACCCAGAACACAGAAGCCTCTGATATGTCATTTTGCTAAAACTTTGCTGAGTCTGGCAATTGTGCCATGTGATAAACTCTTTTATTTTAGTTATTTGTCTTGCTGGGGTTGTTTACAGAGAGGGTGTGATGAGTGCTGAGAGATGAGGATAGAGGACACATTTACATGTTCAGTTCAGAGGTATTTTATGATCACTTCTTTTCAAAGACCCAAATAAGAAAGAAAGTGCAATTATTTTATACTTGTCTGGATCTGAAGAAGGTTGTTTGTGTTGCCTCTGTGTTTTTGCAATGAGTCAGTGTTCTTGTGGAGTTCATTTGTTGAAATTTTCAGCTTATAGCTTTGGGCAGTTTTCTGTTCTTAGAAAAAACTATTTTTGCTTCTCCTTTTTTTAAAGTAGAGAAATGATCTGAATGAATTTCAACAGGTGAGATGCCATTTTAGGTTATTCAGGGTCTTGTAGAAGAGAAGATTTTGTTCCAAATAAACTGTACAAACTTTGCTATGTGTATAAAAGTCCTTGAGCCTGAAAGTTGTTTTTAATTATACTAATCTTTGAAATAAGTCTTGACAATTTATTTTTAAACATCCCAGTCTCTTTCTGAATTTCCCAAGGAGCTTGTCTATGTGCTGCCAAACAAATATTTCCTGATTCTTGCTCACAAGAAATACTCTATTTTGTGAGCTGCCATGCCAACAATATGGGAGTTTGGCATATGAAACATAAACTCTCCCAGATTTATACAAGAAAAGGAGTGAAGCAGTAATTACACAAAGGTTTGTATAAGGTGATGAAAATCCACACTGAACTTCTTCAAAGAGTTCTGTCATCACAATTGGTTAAGGAATAACCTAGGCTAGTTAGAGTCTTGAATCAGAAAGATAACCAACATCCACAGAAACTTTTTGAGACATCTATCAGCTTGAGATGCTTGGGGGATAGAAAGTGCCTCCGTAGGAAAATACTTTTCAGACTTCATAAAATGTGCAGTGCCTTTTGTCTGTACTTACACTGCTGCCTTTCTCCAAGCAGCATATTTCTCAAACCAGCATCTTTCTCAAGCAGAATGTAGGCTTGTGTTTTTATGACATATCTAATAACCCTAATGACTCTAATAACACCCTCCTACATCTTTGCTCACAGCCAATAAGACATATAGTATTTCTTGCACAATAATTTTTCATTGAAAAATATAAATACCTGACAAAGCTTGCTTTCCTCATGTACATGTTGGGTCTACACTAAATCTGATGTCTTGTATGCGTAGGAGTTGCTTTCCCATAAGAAGACATTAATTGTTTTCTTGCCTTTTGGACCAGAGGGTCTCTGGTTTTACAACTTCCTCTGTAAAGCAGGTTTATGAGTTGCATGTAAATTCTATTTTCTGGCTCGATCAAGTTCCGGTGAATGTCTTGATCTTGTTTTACATCTAAATTACAACACAATCCAGCACCACCTCAGACAGGAGGTGGCAATTAGCTGAGAGCTTCCTAAACCACACAGCAAACTGCCTGTGGTTCTTTGGGTTTCCTTGTACACTCTGCTACAAAGCAGCCTGAATTCCTTGTGGTTTCCAAAATTCCCCTCCAACATCCAAGGGCTGGGGTTTTAACCCTTTCCAGCAGCGCCCCAGCTTGTGTGTACCTCTGAGCTGGGCAAAGACTGCTCTCAAGAGAATCAGCCAGGGCAGGTCTTAGCACCAGAGACCCAGGGAGCATCCTGGTGAACCCAGTGCAGGGGAGGTGGGAGCTCTCAGGGATCATCACTGAGCCACGCTCTGTAGGGCTGAGCTGGAGACAAGGGGCTGTGGCTGCCCTGGGAAGTGTGGGCTGTGGAGGGGTCTCTCTGCAGGGGGAATGGAGAGAGGTGGGTGTGGGTGTGTTGGTGGGGTGTGTGTGTGTGATGAGCAGTTTGCTGGGGACTTTGGGGCTGGCAGCACCAAGTCCTGTCTCTGTGCAGGATGTGGAGAGAGAAGTTGGGCTGGGCAAGGGGAACAGGGAAAAAGTTAGGGGGGGTCTGATTAGCTCAAAACTTGGGAGAGATTCCAGCAGCCATGCTAACTGGGTGGGTTGGGATGATTTTTCTCTTCCAGTTTAAAAAAAAACCCATCTACTTTTAGGCAATATGAGGAAGAAAGGTCCAAACTCAGGTGCAGGGAGCTGTGGCGCAGATGTCCTGCTCTTGCTCTGCTTGCACACTGGGGGAAGAGTGAGGAATAGTGGAGATGAGTAACTGACTGCTTCCACCTCATGAGCAGGGGCAGAGCACCCTGTATAGCTCTGTGCTGAGTGCCCTGTTATGGCTGAGAGGGCTTTGCTGAAAGATGAACCCATCTCCAAAGGACCCTGCTGTACCAGTAAGTGATGTGGGGGAGCAGCTTGGGGGCAGGCCGTGTAAAAGAAGTGGAGAAGTGGTGGGTGGCTCACATGGGTCAGGCTGTGGACAGATGACACTAGGCTTGACTCTAAATGTTGTTGTGAATCCATTATTTGCCTGCATGTCCACCTGAATCCCCTCAAATTAATGTGGCAGCAGCCCAACATGACTGGTGACATCACTAGCCTGGGAAAGCATCCTTCAGATTTAGGAAGAGGTGATTCCTTTGTGATGGTCCTGGCTTAGCCTACTCACTGCCAGCTGCAGAGGTGTCCCCTAGGGCAGGGAATGGAGTAAAAAAAAAAAAAATTCTCTATGAAAGTAAACCTCAACTTCCCTTTCTCCCATCTGCTGATGAATAATGCTTTCATGTCATGAGTCGATGGGGTCCCTTAGGTGTGGAGTGATTGAGCACAAGGTGAGGTGACACTGTGCTGGGGATGGGGTAAATACCTGCAAGCAGGCTGTCCCTGAGTGCCAGGTGTGCCCAGCAGGGTTTGGCAGCAGAACTAGAGGGGCAAGGGGGCCAGGGACCCTGTGGTTAGCTGGAGCAGGGGAGTGCTGCTTCCCTCCCTCCTTGCTGACTCACCTGCCTTGTGCCACCCAGGGCATTAGTCAGGGAACTGGACTGAGGAGGTTTACCTTTACCCTACTTTGTCTTGCTCCTGTGGGTTTTCCACCAGCCCCTGTTGCTCTTTCTGTTCCCTGCCAGTGCCTCCCACTCCTTGGGTTTATTTTGCCCAAGCACAGGGAGAAAGGCCCTCGCTATAAGTGGAAACCCTGAAGCCCAGGTCTGTGTGGGGAAAACCCAAGCAAAGGCCTTGTACACACAGTGCTGTTTTCCCCTAAGCTTGCAAAGACCCCAAATAATGTGGGCATGAAACCTTGGGGTGGGCTTAGGGAAGGGGATCAGTCTTACCCGCTCTTGCTGGAACTGGGATTCCACAAATCCTGGCACCAGCACTGTGGTGATTCCTGCAAGACCCTCATTCTCTTAGGCTTACATGGCTGCCAGCTCCCCCCCCAGCTCCCTGCTGTGTGCACTGCTTGTGGTCTTCATGCTGGGATTCTTCCAGCTGGGAGCTGTGCCCCAGACAGGTTGAACTCGCACCAAAACTCTCTGGAAACCTCCAGCCCTTCTCCTGTCCTGACTCCCTCTGGTAAGGGCAGTTGGATTCCAGCTCTATCAGCAATGGAAAAAGCAAAATAATTACTTCTCATGACCTAGTTCTGGCTTTGCTGTCCTTACCAACCACATGATAGCCACCCTTTTCCCCATGGCACTACAGACTTTTAGTTTGCTTTAATAAAGTCATTTGCATTCTACCTGAGCATGTTCTCTGGAGCCCTCCCAGACTTACTGTAAGTCTCCTTTTTTTCTGCCTTAGAATCAGTAAAAGTACAGACCAAAATGCTGCTAAAGCCTGGCCCCTCTGTGCATCCTTTTGAGATGTTCCTGTACTTGAGATCACATTTTGCAGAAGAAAGTTTCCAATAACAAATCACTTTTAACCACAACTGCAGCTGTACTCCGCTGATTTTATATTAGGATTTCATGCTGGAGAATGACAAGAGTGGTACCTCATCCCCCATGTCCTCCCAGACCACAAGATGATCTGCCAGGAAGCAGGTTTGTTTTGATGTGTTTTCTCCTCAGCAAACCATCTTACCTGCACCAATCACCTCATTATGTTCCCAGCACTTACAAACAGATCAGTCAACAGGGAGGGCAGGGGTCCTTCCCGGCACAGAAGGTGGCTGGTCTGAGCTGAGATTCCCAGTGTCCTCCTGGGTCTGCATTTTAAAGATAGATGTTGTGTTTACCCTTCACTTGTCCTATGTGAATGCCAAGAGTTCTCAAAGATAATTACTAATGGGTTTGAAGTGTCTCTGACTGTTTCCTTAAGTACCCCTGGTTTATTAAATTCTGCCCACTGGGCTTCATCCTGTGTTTATTCCATTCTGTACTCTTGTCCCAGCCCTTCTTAACAATTTTCTGTGGTTGGTAATATGTCCCAGTTTAACCTTTTCCTTCATCTGGAGCACGGTATGGGATGTACCAGCTTTCACTCAGTCACACACTCATCCCACCACTGGAAAGAGTCTGGCCTCATCCTCTGACACCTTTAGGTGTTCTTAAGGTACTTGTAAACACTGAGAGATGTAAACATCTTCTTCAGGCTAAACAAGTCCAGCTCTCTCAGCCTTTCTTCAGTCCCCTCACCATCTTTGTAACCTTCCACTGGACCCTCTCCAGTACTTCCATGTCTTTCTTGAGCTGGGAAGCCCAGAAGTGAACAAAGCACTTGACATGTGGCCTCACCACGCCATGGTAGAGGGGGAGGATCAATGCCCTTGACTACTGGCCACTCTCCTCCTCGTGCACCCAGGATCATTGTGTTCTCATTTCCTGCATTTCTTCATCTTCCACTTACTTCCAACGTAATTCAAGAACATTTTCTATAGACCCCCTCATATATTCCCATTAGTTTTTAACCCTTACAGGTTCTTCAGCCTGTCTGATTTTATCCTTGTTTTTCCAGGCCTTACTGTCATGATCATTGCTCCTCATAGGACAGCATTTCCATTTGTTATAAAATTCCTTTCTGATTCCCAGGTTGCCAGCTGGTGTCTGATGTTGTCACTGTCATTTCTCACTGCACTTCCTCTTTCCCCTGCTCGTCAGGACAGATTACCTTTATGTGCTTAATTAAGGGCATGCTCATGTGATTGCAAGAGAATTAAGTCAACACATCATAAGAAATTATTACCTGTCAGATGAAACATAGTAACAGACTCGCTTCTTCTGTTTGAGCCTGTCCTGATTGTGAAATTAAATGGGTGAGTTTAAACACCTTCATGGCTGGGTTAAGCAAACTCTTTTTATCACATTTGAAATGAATTAGTCTTTTGCATATAGTCAATTATTACATTAGTTGATTGGCAGTAATGCCTTCCGATGCACTAATTGGTCTCTTGTGATGAGTAAACACATCCACAATGTCCTCTAGTAGCACATAGGCTCTCTTGCACTTGCTTTACTGATTTAGATTTTTTCTTAAGGTAAATTCCCCATGTTTGCTGATTATTACTTTTATTGAAAACTATAATCCATGTTTCAAATCTTCTTTTTGGAAACCACTATTCTTATTCCATTACTAGCACACAGGATCCAGCAGTTCAAGTGTGGTGGGAAGGCTGCTGGAGTTTTGAACTGGGGAAAAAAACTCCATTATCTTTTCTGCTATCCAACCTGCAGAACACAAGGGAGTGTTTCTACCTGGTGCCCTGGGGGCAGCTGTCAGTCCTGTCCCTTCTGACACAAAGGCATTTTCCAGTGTGAAATCCTGGTCAGAGCCAGTGGGAATCTCAGAGAGGAGGAAGTTGTGGGATCTGATAGATGGTGGAAGATGAGGGCTAAGTGGCTTCACCTTCACAAGTCCTCTTGCATTTCCTTTCTCCTTTCCTCATCGTCGTATTCATCTGCCTTACAACTTTCCCTGTGTCATGAAACCAGCTAGAGCAGACATCCATGTCATGAGGGCTTCAGATTTTTGCAAGATTCCAGCTTATGAAAGAACAGTTTGCAGATGTCTTTTGATAAAATGTGTCTAGGTCTGCCCACATGAGCAGATCTGTGTTGGGGAACAGAGAAATGGTAAAAGCAGGTCCCCTATTAGGAGTGAATCAGCATCACTAGTGAGACCTTTATTCTGGTGGGTGTCCTTGCAAGGGGTGTTTGGTTTCTCTGTGATGAGGAGAGGTCAGTTGTTTCACACACACAGGGCCAAGGAAGGAGATGCAATGCTGCAGAAAGTGTGAGAGAGTGTAAAATTAGTGAGTGTGGGAGCCAGCACAAATAAGACGATAGATGCAGACGGGGTGGGGTTGCTCAGATGGAAATCTACCTCCCCTTAGCAAAGATGCAAAAACAGGAAGATGCTGTGACTCATAATTTATTTATTTATGCTTCTTGTTGGACAATAAAAGACAGATTGGGTGTCTGAAATATGCTTTTTCACTCTCCATTCATCAAGGACCAGGAAAGGTCCTGCCTTTAAAGATCCCTGACATAACCTCAAGTTCAACACCCTGGAGTCAATAATGTTTATGGCTACTGGTGTGTCTCCTCATAGGACCTCCAGGCAGAAGAGACAGCATACAATCAGACTCCAGGTCTAGAGTGAGGCAAAACACCTACCTTTTAATTAATTTATTTTTGGTTAGCAGTTTAGTCCTGTTTATTCTGAAGCCATGAAATAGGTCTGATGATCAAGCTAGTGTTACAATGTGGACATAACCCACATTAATTCATGGCTATGAAACAGCTCTGTCAAGAGGCTGCAGTAATAAAATTTGCTTTTTAAGACTAGAATTTTTAGTCCAAGCTGTTGAGTGCACTTATCACAAAGATAAGAATCTGCTTTTTGTAAGAAGACAACCCAGTAAATGTGGTTCATTTTTGTAGATCTAGGCCCAGATATGGTTTTTAAGGGTTTAAAAGCTGGTTGTTGGAAATCTTTTGGAAATACTTGGTTCCAGGAGCTTGAGGGATGGGAACAGAAAGGGCTGTAAAATCATTCTTCTGAAAAACAAGTCTATATTTGACTTGTTTGTTCTCTCTGAATGGTTGAAGTCAAAGGAATCCTGACAGTGCAAGAGCCTTAGCAGAATCTCAAATGGATGATTGAAAGCATTAAGGAGGGATATTGCTCCCAAAAGCAACGTTGCTACCAAGAGCAAGGAATGCTCCCGAGAGCACTCAGGCATCAGCAGGACATGTCACGATGTTCAGGCTGCACAGACCGACTCCACCACAGCCAGGACTTGTTGAGAAGCAATTAATGAAGAGCAAAATGAGCATAATACACTCAGAGCTATCAGTGTGGCTCAGGTGTCAGACAAAAGGCATTTGGGCTCCTGACTCTCTGAGCAGCTTTGGGCAAGCACTCGGATGCTCTGAACCTTCATCTGCAGTATAAGGAGGAAACTTCCCCATCAGACTTGGGCCTTCCAGACTGATCATATCTCAAAAACACCCTGAAGCTTAAGTGCATTTTCTTAGGCTTGACCTCTTTATTCCAGATGAGGATATAATCAGGAGCGAGATCATGACACCAGGATTGGAGGGCAGTGGTCATTGTGTCACTGTGTCTCAGAGAAAAGCAGTGATTTTCTGATGGGAGCTGCTTGCTGTACATCTCTCTTGGGGAATTAGGCAGAAGTCACAAGTCAGCAGCAAAAAGGTTTGATTTCAGATTATGGTTGCTTTCAGATTGGTTCTCTACCCTGGTGAATGGTGGACAAAATACAGGACTGCAGCATTACCACTCCAGACCCCAAAATGTGGGCTCTAGGGAGTCCTCTGGGTTTGCTCTGCAGCATGTGGAGGACATTGCATCACTGCACATTTTAGATTAGGCTTGTTTGATTTTGGGCTCTGGGTGGCAGAGAGGGAACAGCTTGAGGACCCCATTGACTTTGGGGTCCAGAAGCCAACATTCCTGCTGATATTTCTCCATGTGAAGGGAGCTGCTGGCTGCTGCCATTGACCTATACACATTCCTGCTCTGCATCTTGTCCCATGGCACATCAAGTGCCCCATCTTTCACCTCACTGAGCAGCATCAGCTTGCATAACCTCCTTGGACTTTTGTGTTACAGTCACATATTTAACTAAAGACCCCTGAAAGCAAATGGACTTGGATGTACGGATCCTGCTTTTGCAGCTCATAACCATTCTTGTAGTTCTAAGGACGTATTTAGGGGAGTGTACCCAGCTCCCCTGTGTGTATTTCCATGGGTGTGTGAGTGGTAGAGCTGTTCTGGTTGCTGACAGTGGACACAGCTGCCTCTGAACTGACCTGCAGAAAAAGTCACCCAGAGAGGGGCCCAGAGGCTCCTGAGCTCTGCAAGTGGCCAAGCAGGAGACACAGCCATGGGACTTTCAGGTCACTCTTTCAAGCCCTCACAGGGAAGACAATTTTGCATCTCAATGGAAATGCTAGGCTGCAATTTGAGATGTTTAAGGATACTAGAATGCCTAAGGGATTTGGTAGGTCCTCTGAGGTCAGATGGTAATTTGAAGACACCTCTAAATGCCTGAAAAACTTTGTAATGTTAAGTTCTTCATCATCCATGGCATGGATTTCCCAAACCCAACCTCTGCTCTCATTTCTCCCAAAACTTCTGTTCCTCCATGTTTCCCCCTCCTCTCTTCTCCACTGCTCCTTGCAAAGAACAGTTCCACTAGATCCAGCAGTGTGAACCCCTCACCCCTCCTCTGAGACCTCAGCAAGCAACTCAGTGCCCCTCACCACTCTGCAGGGTCCTTCCTAAGCCTCTCTACTGGAGGTTAGCTGGAATTGTTGCTTTTCCAATAGAATCAACCCCTTTTGCCTCATCAACATGGTCAGACCTGAGCTGTTCACCAGAGGATATCACCTCTGTGGCTCTTCTTTGTGGAATACCCATCCTGGCCCAGTTCTCTGACCACCAGCTCATTCAAAGCTTAACCCAAACCTCATTTCTATCCCCATGCTGAATTTCCCCTCCATTTGTCTGCCAAGCTCTCCATTCCTGGATGTTGTTCTTCCTACCCTCTTTCTCTTTTGCCCCTCAGGCGGGGTTTGCGATCTTTGACAATGAGATTTTCAAGCGCAGCAATTTTTTTTAGTCATTCACAGTAATTCATTACAGCTTTTACTCTTCTAATTCTCCGTGACACATGGTCTCTCACGAGCATCATTTTCAAACACATGAATCATTGCTAGACATCCGTTTTCCCATCTGGGTCTTTGGCAAGGTGAGTTCTTGCTCATCTCCAAGGACTTTGAGCTTGCATGGCTTTGTCATGAGTATGGCCTGGTCCCTGCTGTGTCAGGTGCCTTTGCACGTGCACACACAAACACACACACACACACACACACACACACACACACACACGTGTGCCACTGTAGAGGATCAGCTGGACTCTGCACCTCTATCTTGATCAGCCATCATCCTCCTTCTGAGTCATGGCTGAGGAAGATAAGCAGCTGGGTTTGCTATTTGCTTCATGATAATAAGTAAACAGTAATTAATATTTTGCAATTATGTGTGTCTTTGAATTGGATGATCTGAAAGCACTTCATTAACATTAATTAGTCATCATTGCATAGCCCACATGAGGCAGATAAGGTTGTATTTTTCAGAAGGGAAAACCGAGGTGGAAAGAAATACCAGGATCAGGAGGTCTAACATCTGTCAGCAGGGTTTGCCATGCCTTGGCACTTCTCAAACTGAGGCTTGCTGCAGCCTCCTTTTGAAGACACTGATGGCAAAATTGGAGCTAAAAGGCAGAGGGTAAAATCCTAAATGTTCAGAACAGAGTCCCACAAGACTAATTAAGACCTTGATTCCTCAGAGGTTGTGCCTGTCCACTGCCTTGGCTCTTCCTTTGGTACTTTGCTAATCACCAAGACTCCAGTGCAATGGGGGAGATGGGCATCTAACAGACCCAAGGCAGTGGAATGGGTTTAGACCTTGTCTGGACCTGGTCTGATATCTTAGACACCTTTTTTTGGTTGCCCAGAGAACATTTACCAAACCATCCAAATTATCTAGGTTATAAAGTCCTTGCAAAAGCACTGTTGGCCAGCTGGAGGCCAGACATAGATCAAAGCATTTGGGCAAAGGGAGATGTGTCTAGACACTCTGTGGGGTTTCCAAACTCACACCAGTGTCTCACATCAGGAGCTTGATTCCATTGCCTAAATTACCTGGATGTTCCTCCTGACCCCCAGTTGACTTTTGGAAGGACAAGGGTCTCCTGAAGGTCCCATGTCAGATCTGCTGACTGGTTTAGGTACCTCAGGGCATCTCTGAGACCTCCTTGCTTTAGGTAACTGAATCATGCCCCAGATGTCCAGTTTTACAGCCTGTGTTGGCAGTGCATGCTCAGCATGTGTTTCACTACATCCAGGTCTTTCTCTACACAGGTAGCTTGATGCCCAGACACTGAATAAATTAATCTGAGCATCCTCTAAGAAATCTTTACTGTTCCCTGGGTAATGAGTCTAAGCACTCTGTTGCTTCCAGTTCCTAGGTTTACCTCCTGCTTTCAGGCCCAAGTTATTTAGGACCTTTGGAAAAGATCTCTGCCCACTGATGCTACAGTTGTGCAGTAAGAACAGGGTCACTGCAAGATCCCCTGCTCCCCTCAGAGCTCTCAGACCCCTAAGGCTTGCTGCATAGGAGGCCTCTCCTCCAGTATCCTTCTCACTCCAGTGCTGGCTCTGTAGAAATCAGTATCACCAGCAGGATTTAAAACCAAGTCAGACTCTGTTATCCCAACATCTTCAGTCATGGTCCAAGTTTCCTGTAATACCAAGTCTTTGGATTTAACTTATTGCTTGTGTTTATGTCTTTTCTTGTTAGAGGAGGTCTATGTGACAATGGTGTGAGGAGATCAGGGAGAGCCGAGTGTCCCCACACTTTGTAGCTGAGCACCCACAAGACCTGGGTAGATGTGCTCTCTTTTCCAGCATCTTGGTGATCCCAACCAGACCAGAGGCATACACCAGGATATCTCCCTGCTGTGGTCAGGCTCTGGCTTCTGCCTCCTGGTGTTTTATGTGACCTGTGCTTTATTTGACCTCAGTGATTTCCATCACTGGCCTCCTCCAAGGGGGCTGAGTTAACATCTCTTTATGTTGGTCTGCACCATCAGTGGTCGCTGCTGGATGTTCAGATAAGCTGGGCTTGCATGTACAACACTGGCTCCTCTGATACAAGGGGCACATCAAATGGGGGACCTATATGTGTCTGTTCTGGGCTCAGCTGAAGAGGGGATGATGCCTCCCTCCCATGCTCCCTTCCCAAGGAGCGAAGGGAGTTGAAGGATCTTCTCCAGCTGGAGGGGCTGTGAAAGACCTGGGAGAGCTGAGTCATGATGTTGTCCTTTGGAGTGGAATTGAAGCGTTTGAAGACAGGTGAGGAGCAGCAGGAGGGAAACAGAAGATACCAGGTTTGTTCAGCAGGTGAGAAGTGCCTGTTTTACATCCCAAAGGAGATGTAGGGAGGACTATGTGTTCATGTGTGAACTCAGCGTTTTTTTTAAACCCAAGGCTGTGTGGGTGAACTTCAGGCTGGCTTTTCTTGATGGAGGGCCGGACTTAAAAGCTTTAACACAATTCTTTTACTGCACATGTCTGTACCGTTTCTCTGTGGTTGAAAAAAGCCACCCAACTGATCAAAACCTGGGTCTTACTCAGTTCTCATTATTCATTACAGCCTTTCCAGCTGGAACAGAGGGACTTTGGGGTGACTGGTTGGTGGGAGGCCCCTGTCTCACTACAAAGTGGGATTGAAACATGTTTTGCCTGGAGGTTTTATATGGGTATTTGCTGACAGCAGAGGACAAGGGTGAGACTCATAGATCTTTTAGGTCTCATGGCAGAGCTTATCATGGTTGATACACACTCGTTTCCCTTTATTCATTCTTTTTTTGAGCATCTCCTCCTGTCCACCCCAGTTTTTTTGCCCTCCCCAATGTCCTTCTGCCTGGTTCAAGGCTCACAGGCCCTTCAGCCCTAAGTTACTTCTCTTTTTCTTTGCCTGTCTGCAGAGACATTCCCCCTCTCCCTCTCTTAACCTGAGGCTCTTTATCTGCTGTCTTAACTCCCAGTTTAAGTTCTTGTTTAAATTGCCTCTGCACTCAGCTCATTGGCCCCAGTCCCTCTGCAGCTTCTCCTGAGTCCTTATCAGCTCCACACATGCCTCCTCCCTTTGCCTGTTGCAAATGCTGTGTCCCTGATATCAGGTCCCTCTGTGGCTCTCATTTGTCTCCTGTCCCTTCTCATCCCTCGACAGGCTGGCAGTCTCTGGCACCACGTCCAGCCACCTCTGATTTCTACCACCTTCCTGTCTGGGTTTCTCTCTGGGGAGCCATGAGGTGGTCACTCCAAGAATGGCTTTCCATGGCATCACAGCCTAAACACTTCCCAAACCCTTTTCTTTCCATTTCCATGCCTTGTCTTCATCTCTAAACACCAGAGCTCCCATCCACATGCCCAGATCTTTTATGAGTAGTGTTTATAATGTTGTACCTCCTCCCTCCACCCCAATCTGGGATTGCTACCTCTCAGATAATCCTTCTACCCAGACACCATCCCACAGGGAAAACCATGGTCAGGGGATGTTGTCAGTTCCTGGTTTTCACTTCTGGTACCCACTTTCTGCCATGGGGCCACCAGAACCCCTCAGTAAAAAGTGGGCCTACTTGAGCAGGGAGGTTGGACCATATGATCCACTGTGATCCCTTCCAGCATTACCCACTCTGGGCTTCTTTGCTTCTGTGAGCATGAGGGAACAGATCCATTTTCTCTGTAGGGAAGATGTGGTGAGTGATCTTGTCCTCTCTGTGAGCTGCAGAAATTTCAGATAAGAGGTAAATGACTTCCAAAATTTCAGAGATGGTTTGTCAGCAATAAGTTGTCCAGTTTCTGCTGAGGCCACCTGAACTGCACTTGGACCACACTGGAAGTTTTCACTGGTGGGCCAAAGCACTTGCCTACTTGCAGCTCTGTCTCCCAACCATTTCTCCAGTCCCAGAGGCAAGGCAGGGCCACCAGGGCCTTTACAACTATGATTTTAAGATGGGTAAAAGCATAAATTTTTTACTAACCTACTTCTGGAAGTACTTGAAATAATTGAGGTAAACAGCAGGCGAGAAAACATTGAATTCCCAGTAGTGCCAGTTTGGCAACGCTCTGGGCAAGCTTGGGAGCAGAGCAACAGGCTGTGCTGGCAGCTGTGCCAATGAGGCACAGCAGAAGAGCTTGTGCAGACAGATGTTTGGACCTCACAGCCAAAACCACCCCTGGCCCCTCTGCCCAAATGTTCTTGGTTTGAGACCGGCCCCTCATCTGTGTGCGGAACGCCAGGAGAGCCCAGCGCATCCCAGTCCCAGCCTGGCAGTGCAGGACTCAGCTCCCAGTGACACCCATGCTCCCTGCCCAGCCCTGGGCTCTGCTCCTGCCCTGCCCCTGCCCACTCAGGGCTTGGGGCCGGCAGCCCCGCTCAGGCAGAGGAGGAGGAGGAGGAGGGCAGTGCCTGGCATGAGGTGTGCGCTGGGTGCCTGGGGCAGTGCGTGGGAGAGTGTTTGTATGGCTGCATCCTCCTGGTGTGGGCAGCCTGGCTGTGTCCCATGACACACACATGGTGTGAAGGGGGAAGGGAGGATGAATGGAAGATGACTGTAGGAGCCTGCAACAGAGAGGATAAAGGAGAAAATCAGCTAGACCTGCTGGGGTGGTTGAAATTCTTGTTTTGGTGTTAAAGCACATTTCTCATTCTCTTGAAGGATTGGAGAAGTGTCTCCCATACCAGTGAATGGCTTCATGCAGGGTCAGCAGGAACTGTCCCTGCCCTGCCTTGTGCCAGCGACTGTCACCCACCCTGGGACCCTGCTCCTGCCACTGCAGCTCTGCAATCAGCCAGAGATGACTTGCCCCTGGGCACTGCCATTGTACAAAGGGACGGGGAGGCAGGTTTCCCAGTCATAAAGGTGTTGCACAATTAATTATCCTGGCTTGGCTCCGGATCCCTGGAGCTCAAGGATGCCACACTACATGACTAGTGCAGCACAGACTCAGCCCATCTGAGCCTCAGGCTAGTAAATCACTTCTGCTCTTGTCTCTCCCCTTCCACTCCAGTGTGTGCTCTTTCAAAGGGGGGCTTGATGGAGCATGCTCTGAGGCAGCAGCACCTGCAGTCAGGGGGCAGCCAGAAACACATTCAACTCTCTGTACTGGTGTCTCCCCTCTCCCCTCTCCCCCAAGGGACACCTTGTGCTGAGCCCCCAGCCCACAGGAGAGCCAGCACTGCCCTGGGTAAGAGCAAATCCCATGCCTGGGCTTCTTGTTTGTATTTGCCTGGCTCAAGGCTAAAACACATTTGTCTTGACAAGCCTTTCTCCTGGAAATTAAAGACCTTGTATTTTCTCCTTACAGTAGTATTGTACCCTATAATCAAGCTGCTTCTCCATCTTCTCTCTGAAAAGTTGAACATGTTGAACTCACAGCTTCTTCCTGCAAAGTGTGATTTGCTTTAGTCCTCGGGTGAATTTCCTGGTGCTGTCTTCACTGTCTTTAACTTTTAAACATCTTTCAAAAGTGCAAAAACATCTGAAGCCCCACAGCCCTGTACTCATCAGGGCTGGGTGTGGATATTCCTGTCTTGTTGATCTGCTGCCATGTGAGGTTCCCTTCCTCCTCTCCTCTCCTCTCCTCTCCTCTCCTCTCCTCTCCTCTCCTCTCCTCTCCTCTCCTCTCCTCTCCTCTCCTCTCCTCTCCTCTCCTCTCCTCTCCTCTCCTCTCCTCTCCTCTCCTCTCCTCTCCCTCTCCCTCTCCCTCTCCCTCTCCCTCTCCCTCTCCCTCTCCCTCTCCCTCTCCCTCTCCCTCTCCCTCTCCCTCTCCCTCTCCCTCTCCCTCTCCCTCTCCCTCTCCCTCTCCTCTCTTTTCAGTGAAAACCTTTTCCTTGCCATGGCCTTTCAGAAGCTGCCTCACGTGGCCAGGCACATTGCAGGGCTGTCCAGCTCTTGGAATTAGACACTGATGGATTTGGCAATCCCAGTGGGAGATGGGAATGCAGAGCCAGAACATCATTGTTGTTGGACATCCAGCAGTAAGAAATGTGTCTTGCGTTCATGCAGACTCCTTAGCAGGGGTCTCTGAACATTATTGCAGCTGAGGTTTGTAGCCAGCTTTGGGAGACACACAAATTCCTGCTTTCCTTCATCTTGGCTGATGTGAAAGGAAGGAATATCTCAAGTATAATCCCAGGCAGTGGCCAGGGCCCTTACACAAGCTAGGGCAGAGCCCAAACATGTCTGAGCCACCTGTAGTGCTGCTCACAGGCCAGTGGTGCAGAAGGCAAGCAGGGGAGCATCCTCACCCAGGGCAATCAAGTTTCAGGGGCCAAATTCTCTACTGCTGAAAGCTGAAGATACCTCAGTTTACAAGCATGGAAGATTTATCCTGGCATTTTTTTGTTACCCAAACAATACCCTCAACATTGGTTATTGTTACCCTCAACAATAACCTTGAGGTGTCAGCTTGGAGCCCATCCATTTCAGGATGCATTGTCCCAGAAACAGGACGGAAAGTCGCCTGTTTACCAAGTGGCAAAAACAATAGTGATGAAAGAGCAATGACCTGAGTTCAACAGCTCCAGCAGAGGGAAGTAATAATAACAGATGTGATCCTTTACCACAGAGGTCCACAAGCTAGTCTAGAGTTTCATGGCCCAGAGTCACCCTAAGGGCAGTGTGCATTCCAGAAACCTCTCTGAAGCACCTTACGGTAAGTGGTAACTAAAATAAAACCATTGGGCTGGTGCTGAGGGAGCAGTGCTCCTCCCAGAGCAACGAAACTCTGTTTCAGAGAGCAAAAGTGAATTCCTTTCTCAATAAGAGGACCTGGCAAGAGTTATTACTAGCAATTTGCCCTGCTTCCCTGGCTTGCTATGGTCCAACTTGACACAACTCAACAGGTTGTTTAGCCTGAGAGGATGAACCTCTCTTACAGGACAGCACTGGTGTAAAGGATTGCTAAAGGATAGGACATATGTCTTGATCCCCCACTTGATATTTTTCTGATAGATATGCCTGATCTGAGGGGTACCTTGCCTCTCCAGTGTGGGCAGCATCATTTGTACATGAGTACACACTGCTGAAGACCTCTTGTCACTTCACTGAGACGAGCAAAGGGTTTTGGCCTGCTTCTGAAGGAGCAGGATTACTGCTGTGACAACCTTGGGAACAATATGAGACACAGCAGCCAAGGGCTGCAGTCCCAGAAGCAGGTCACACCATCACCAATGCAGATCCCTTTGGTACAGCTTTTCCTTCTTTCACACCCTGGACCTGGATCCTTGTGGCTTCTCAGAGTCCATGGCCTTGGCTGAAAACCCAGCATTTATTGCTGGCTCTCCACATGAGCAGACTCTGGACAGCTCATGCTTGGAGCCTGCTGAGCTCAGCCACCAGCCCTGCACCTTGCTGCTGTTTCCCCAGGGCTTCAGGGATGCCCACTGGAAGAGATGCAGTGTGCTCTGCTTCCTGCTGTGGAGCCACCTGTTCCAGTGGTGGGAGAGTGGGAGGCATAGCTCCTGCCTATGAGGGATCTCAGAAGTGCTAGGATGTCTGAGGAAGAGGAAGACTGCTGCCTCCCCTTCTCCTCACACACACCTTTGCTCTCCTAGATGAGAAGCAAGGCAAGAAGTTTCCTTTATGTGTAAATAACAGCCTCGACTTGAGACTTCCTGTGATTTCTGTGGGAGCCACCAGGACCAAGTCTTCCTAGCACCTCCCTTATGGATGCCTGCCACAAATGACTGGCATGCTTTATTCTTCTTCAGTGGTCCACACTGGGATATCCCACCAGCTTTTCTCTAGCCCTTTTACCCTTCCCTCCTCATCACTGACTTTATGCGCCAGGGGGAAGGATGAATGAGCAGAACGACAGCCATGCCAAGCCCCACTCCCTCACCCTGTCATTTCTGCCAGCTGAGTGTGTTCGTCATGGGAAGGGTGGGAGAGCACCTGTGGAGCCAGGGTTGGTGCCTCTTTGTAAGGGTTTTGCAAGGCTGAGAGGATGCCCCAGCTGGGTGCCTGCAATAGATCCTCCCTGAGCCACAAGCAGGATGAGTGTTAGAGATCTTATCTCGCTTTTCAGTAATAGGTATCCAATTTGCTGACTCCAGGTGCCCGACTCATGTCTGATTCAGGTCTCTGGGCTTCCTGCAGGATGTGGTGGGTGCAATGTCTGAGTTACAGGCTTAGGAAACAGGGGGCACATCAGAGATCCATCACCTGCACCTCCCATGACAGGCTGGAGGGTTTCCCCACCCTGGAGCTGAAAAATGGGTAGATCAGTGTGTAGTGAACAGGTAAGGCAAGAGAGTCTGTTCCCAGAGGATCCAGAGCTCCCTCCTGGGAAGCCCCAGTCACACACAACAGACTTTCATTGACAACTTTTTCTGGGAAATGATTTCCCAAGGGGGGTGTGTGGCAAGACATCCTGCTGCAGCATGATCATTTTGATGCCTTGGCTGTGTTGCTCTGCTCCTACCACCCTGCAAACTTGGTGTGACAAAGTGCTTGCGATGGGAAGATCTGGGGCTGCTGCAGCCTGGGGAGGGCTAATCTCCTCTCCGTGTTTTTTCAGCTCCCTGTCTGACTGCTGCTCTTGCTGCCTTCCCATTACTCCTTCTCTAGTCTGGAAGTGAACAAGAGCTGTGGTGGGGATGGGATTCTACTGCTGGGATTTACTGGGAGATATGGGCTACAAGGACAATGGAATACACTGCCTCCGCATCCCAGAAGGAGATAGGGACACGACAGCTCTCTGTGGGCGGAGGAGGGAGAGGATCTCCTACTTGTCACTTCAGAACACCCACCCTCCACCTGGTGCTCCTTTTAGGTCTCATCCTGCTCTGGATGCTGGCAGCTGACAGGGATGGGGGCTTCCTTCCCGGAGGGAAAAAGAGTGTCTGACCCAGGAGGAGGTGGCTGGGACTGGAAGCTGCTGCCAGCACTGGCTGAAAAGGCACTGGTGGCTCAAAGGAAAGCATCTGTTCCCTTCTGCCAGCTTCTCATCCCTGACCCCCCTTCCTGGGCCAGGACAGGCAGATCCTGTGGCTTCTGACCTGGTTGTTCTCAACACCCAGCCCTGCCCTTGGAAGTAAGGGGCACAGGGAAATCTTGGATTGCCTGTGTGGGGTGGGATTGCCTCTGACATGTGCTGCTTTCTGCTTCCACAAACCACTTTGATTCAACTGTGGGCTTCTCAAGCTCAAAAACGACCCAGCCCTGAACCATGAAGCAAACTGGTGCTTGGACTTCCTGTGTCCTCACTCATGAGCTAAAGGATGTATTCCCAGGCACAAGATTAGCCCTGTTTCAGTGCTCCTAGTTTAGGACTGAAATTCTGACTATCTCCTGGATCCCAATTTGGAATCTGCTTTTGCTGACACTTCTTGGGGTTTTCTATGTGTAAATTCCCACATTAATTCCTTCTGGGCAGGCCAAGAAAAAGAGGTCAGGACATTTTAATAAGGAAATGTTGGCTCTTTACTCTTGGGATATTCCAGGTCAGCCACAGGTTTTGTCAGCCATTGTAACTTCTTGCTTGGGGAGTGAGGAAAAGAGAGTGGTTCTTACCACAGTGGCTTTCAAGTTCTTTGCTTTTCTCCTCCCATGAGATCAAGACTTCCTTGAAGACTCCAGAACCAGATTAAAAGCTCTTGCCTCAAACCAGCTCATGTCCCATGCCTGCTGATGTCTGTCAGGCAGAGCACATTATCCCTTTCTTTGGGAGAGGGGCTCTTCTGCTGGATCAGGAGGTGGGTGCCTCCCTGTGTCTCCTCTGACTTTGGGTGTTGCATCCAGTGCACAGCCCAGCCCTTCTGTTTACAGCCCTGTTATCTCCACAGCCGCAGGCACTCGTCTCAGGTGGCTTGTCCATGCCAAATCCCTGTTTCATTATGGAATCTCAGAAATGCCCATTACAATGCAGTTCCTTAATGCTTATTTGCTAAAGGATGATGTTTAATACTTAAACTACCCACGGAAAAAAAAAAAAAAATAGGTCAGTATGGAAATTTCCCCAGGATTCAGGCTGATTTAAAATCAGCTGGAGGAATGAATGTCCCAAAGAGGACAGCAGACTCTGCAAGTGTAGACAAGCTCACTTTGCTTTTGCAGAGGTGGATTTAGGGAGCGTCCAGGTGAACTGGTAGTTACAGTCCTCCAACAGCCCTGAAGACACAAGAGGCAGGGCATAGAGTTTGCTCCAAAGTGCTTTTACAGTTCAGAAGCCCAGATCTCCTCTCTGAGGGTAAAAGTTAGAAGGAAATCTTCCTGCAAGTGAGATTTGGGGGTACAGAATTAGGTCAGGGTACAGAAACCAGGGAAAAAGAGGGACGTCACACCTCCTTTCAAATTTAACCCTCTGATACTTTCTGCCTTTGCATCTCCTGGGAAGAAAAAACATGTTATTTGAACTGGAAAATACTGAATATCCATGCTCCTATGGCTGCGATTAATATTGTCAACAGCTGGTTCATCCCTAGTTGCACTTGTGCCAACACAAACACTTATTTTTCTTCCTAATGTACCTACTGACAGCATTATGTCCCAGCCTGGTCTTGGGTTCACTGCATTACCTTATTTGAGCACTTTTGGCCCACACTGGACTGGTGAGACTCCATTCAAGCGTTTGTTGTTCTGACAGTTCTTTGCACCTTTTATGCTTTTAATTCACCTTTCTTTAGCAAAGGTGATCTGGAATTTAAGTGGCATTGCAGAGTGAGACCCTGCTGAGAACTGTGGGACAGTTTTACAGTTTCCCTGCTCCTTTTGCAAATACCTCACCTCACCTGTGGTAGAAACGTCTTTGCATCTTGCAGGTCTGCAACCCCTTAGAGACTGGGTGGGTTATGCCAGTTACATGAGCTGTCTCCAACTGGGATAATTGCTTTAGTCTTCCTTTGTAGCCCAACAAAGAGACACTCCTAAAGTGATCTCATGAAATGCACATCTAAAATTACATCTAGGTGAGTTCTTTTACTCTTAAGGTGATTATTTCTGTGCTGAGGAACACCTCTAGCTGTGGTTAGGTTGGAGAGCAGGCACACTTTCCATTCTGGGACATGTCCTCACCTGGTAGGGAAAGTTCTTGTCATTGCTCCTGACTCACGCTTCAGGCTGGTGGAGCTTCACACCGTTTCTGTGTCTTCTGCCTTCACACTCTTTGAACTTTCCTGCTGTGGTGCACAACAGCAGCAGTGTCTCCAAGGCAGGACTGGCTCTGCAGCTCTCAGAAGAACAGCTGTCTACACAGAGCAGTTTATGAGAGAAGCCCCTGCCAAAACCCTATTTCAGGAGAGCTGTTTGTAATAGCTTTCCCTTCAGATGTGTTATTAAAAAAGCTTTCTTCTGGAGCAATTGATGCTTTTCCAGTGTGGAGTAGTTATTCTGGCATGGAACCGCTGAGAGTGGAAAATGGTGTCTCTACAGGAATGATATGTGATATACATTGTTTATTCCTGTAAACTAGGACAAGCTTTGGGCTGAGGAGGAAACTAGACATGACAAGGAACCTCCAGGAGCACAGGCTGTAGGTCCATGCCCAATATAGCTCTGGGGGATCCACCCCTATGAGATACTTCTGAATTACATTAGGCACAGACTCAGGCCAACCTTTCCTTCACTTGGTCCCAATCAGTGGGCTTCATGAAGAGCTATTTTGATGAAATTTAAAATATTATTCCTATTACTATACAGTAATTCAAGTCCAAATCCAGTTTGCTGGGTTCCAGGCCACTCTTTAATGTCTCAGGAACCTAAGTTAGGACTGCAGTTTCATCTTAAGTTTCTCCAAAACCAGATGTCATAAGCAATACTCAGCTGTGTGAGTTATCACTCTTTCCTGGAGGAATTTCTTCATTTTTCTAACTCAGTTTGGAGGGCAAAGCAGACCCAGACATGAAACAAACACCTGCCTCTGCAAATCTGGAGATTCAAGGCAGGATGTTGAAATCTCTGCCCTCAACCCTCCAGCTAGAATGGTTTAGAAAGCTTATAAACTTCCTACCCACCCACTTCCTACCTTGCCTTGCTAGGCAAGCTATAATTTTTATTTTTAATGAAATCCAATGAACATGTCACCATACTGCTCTGTCAAGTAGATCATGGGAAGGAGATGGCTGGAGGTGTCTTCCAAAGGGAGATTTCACAAGGCTGAATCCTGCCATGCCTTGACACAGTGACCTCTCTTGGCATAGCGGCTTTTGCACCAGGTGACCCTGCCATCAGTGCAATGAGTGACTCATCACAGATTTGAGTGATTCACGCTTTTCTCCCTATTGGATTGCACCATCCATCCTGGGATGAGTGAATAAATTTGGCTTGGACAAGCTGTGGAACCCACCAGCCTGGGTTTATCCATTCACTTACTTAAGAAAAAGTCTTTTTACTTTGTTAAACTTGGATTTTAATAGGAAAAATTACATTGCTGGGGGGTGATTCAGGATTCTGCAGAAGCCAAGAAGTTTATGATCCTGAATTTATTTTGTCCCAGTATAGTCAGTAGGAAAACAGCTGAATGGGAGCAGCCAGGAATTGGTTCTTCCTTCATAATTTCACCTGTATCTTTCCCCTGGCATGTAGAGATGAGGGATGGAGCCAAGCAGCAAGGCTGCAACACAAACAGCACACTTGGAACCTGGGTGTTAGTTTTGGATCTTGTCTAGAAATAACAGCCAGAGCACACAGGGAGTTTATTGTGGCACGTTGCATGGTTCTGCTGGAGAGAAAGGAAGGGAATAAGAAAGTGACAAACGTCACAGAGAAGTGCTCTGTTGGACAGGATCAAAAGGCATAGGTTCAAATCCTGGATAATTCCAAGGTACAGCTGTATTTGTTGGTCCCAGAAGACACTGGAAGAAAAGTTTGAGATTTATGGCAGGAGCACAACGTAGCAATGTTGTCTCTGACTTCCCCGATGAGTTGAGTTTTCTCTTCTCTTGGAGTTTCCTCTGGGCAATGAGCAGATTCCATAAACTGGAGTGTTACACTGCCTTGATTTTTGACACTGTACAGATTGACAGAGTAGTTAATTCTAGGTACCTTAATACCTGATATTTTAATCATGCTGTGATTGACAAGAGAAATCCCCTGCTTGCACTTCAATAGCTCTGGCAAAACCACCAGGAAGTCAAGTCGACCACCATGAGTTTTTTGTGACAGAGTTTTGGAAATTTCCCTTCTTTAAGGCTTTGTGGTATGAAAGAGGTTCTTTGGATGTCCATGCAAGGCAATCCTAAAGGCATGGATGTCTTTCCATGTCCACCCAACTCTAGGAGAGCTAAGCAGCCCTGAGGTCTTGTCTCATTATTCTTAACTGCTGCATCCTACCTTGTTTATTTCTACCATCTTGTGGATTTATTCTAACCACTAGGATGAATACAAGTACCCTGACCACCAGTTATTGTAGGAGAGAGGCTTTCTTGGAAATCTATTGCTGCTCGAGAACATCTTTAAATGATTTCTGTTTAGATTACGTGCCCCTAAGTCCAGCAGATTGATGTAGCACAGCAATTCCTGTATTGGCAGGAGAGAGAAACTCCAGCAGTGTGGCCTTTCAGGCCTTGCCCACACTTTGATTAGTTATTGCTTCTGAAAAGATGTCCCGCTTCTTCTAGCGTTGCATCATTGTCCTTTCCCCAAGCTCCTTCCTAGATAATAACACCACTGCCTGTCGGGAAAGCAATTGCATAACTCCCTCTTGCTCATTTTAAGTTGCTGGATCTTGGGCTGCAGTGATTCACCTTCACAACGCCCCGAGAGGGGAATCTGATATCACTCTCCAATTTACTGACGGAAAAGCTGGGGTGTGGAAAGGTGAAGGATTTGCTTGGGGTCAGGCAGTGACTCAGGCACAGAGCTGGTGTTGGAGCACCCACCCCACCCCAGCTCCTCAGGCTTGCCTGTGTCTAGACTTCTCCAAGCACCAGCTTTGATGCGGGTCTTATCACCATCTTTTACCATGTCATGATCAAAAAAACCCCAGAGACAAAGTACCATGCACTGCCCCCTGCCTACCCCCGGTGGGAAAGGCAATGGCAAATGAATGTAATACTTGTGGGCTGGGATAAGAATGGTTTAATAATTGAAACCAAATAAAATACACTGCTACTAGTTATAACAATGACAATGAAGAAGAGAAAGATAGACAATAAAACACAAGAAAGGCATGTGATAAACAGCATCATTGCTCACCACCCACTGAGAGATGCCCAGCCTGTTTCCCAGCAGTGATCAGCCAATTCCCCCCCACTTTGTGCACTGGGCATGGTGTTCTATGGCATGGAATATCCCTCTGGGCAGTTTGGGTCAGCTCTCCTGGCCATGCCCCTTCCTGGTTTCTTGTGCTCCCTGGCAGAGCATGGGAAACTGAGCAGTGCTTGAGTTAGGGTAAACACTGCTGAGCAACAGTGAAACATCAGTGTGTTATCAGCATTATTCTCAACTGAATCCAAGTCGCTAGTGAGAAGGAAATTAATTACTCCAGCCAAAACCAAGACATACCATAGACCTTGGAACCTCGACATCTCCCCTCCCTCCCCTATTTGTGAGGAAATGTCTGTATCCTCAACTTGTAACAGAGGGCCACAAGAGAGATGCTGGAGACAGAAGAAATGTGCCTACCTGCTTGGAGACCATCACAACCTCCCATGCTTTTTGCTCCTCACCTTTCTCTCTCTGGTCTGATGGCCCTGTTCTCACCACCAGGGAAGGAATGGGAACTAGCCTAAATAAAACCACACCACAGAACACAGTGTCTACACACTGGTGGCCATGTATTTTAGCTTGGGGAGTGCCAAAAGGGTAAAAACCCCAACACACAGCTTAATTTCTGGCTGTGATTGCTTTGATAAAGCATCAGGGTAAAAGGACAGGGCAGAATATAAAGGAGAGGGGAGTGCAGGAGGAATTGATGAGCCTCCGCAGCTCTGGTGATGCACTGCAAGATGATGAGGGGAGAGATATGGAGAGAAGGCTGAAAATGGGTGTCTTGAGCCCTCATTTGCAAATCCCAGCTGCAGTAAGCAAGCATGGGGCTGGTGGAGCACTCACTGTGGTTCAGAGGACCCCATTGATGCTGGTAGTCCCAGACTGGGCTTGAGCACAAAATAACGAGGAAAGTTTCCTGCCCCTGTAATTATGTTTGGACTTGAGTGTTTCCCTGTATTTGATTCCTCACACATTATTGCTTTCTTAGCCACATTCCTGACGGCTTCTCGTGTTGGCTGCAGTTTCTGTACAAAATAAAGGCCCATTCACCACTGTGCTAAAAAGCTCTGATTTTTCCACAGGAAAGTTGATGGTTAAATAGGGAGAAGAGGAAAAGCTGGGCATCTGTGGCTTTGCAGAGAAGGCGGGGGAACAAATCAAGGAAAGAGGTCCCTTTCAGTCCTGCAAATTCAGCTCTGCATCAAGGCCTGGTGAGTCAAGGAGCCCAGGGAATTTTTACTACTCACTTAACAAAAACCAGATGCCACGAGCTGCACATGTCTGTTAGCAGTCCTCACCTCAGATGGTACAGGCTGGGACTGCTTTCATCCAGGCCGTCTTGTGGAGTAATCCTAGAGTGATACAGGATGTTACTGACAGTGAAAAGGCAGCAAGGGCTGTTTCCTGTGTGGCTTGGTAAGTCTGTGGTTCTGTGATGGGAATTGGCTCTGTACTAGGAGCCTCATGTCTTTTCTTGACAGCTTTCAGGGGGACTGGGCTGCAAAGGCTCTCCCAAAGCTCTGGAAGGGTGAGATAACTTTGTAAGGACACAAAAGAATTTGGACCCAAATGTAGATTTCCATGGAAAGAGGCTTGGTCTTGTTCACAGTACCAGCTTCAGCTGGGTAAGTGCTGGAGCTCAGGAGAGCCTCAGACGTAGCTATAGGAGTTCAAACCCTTCTGCCTCCCAATTTTTCTGTCAAAGCACCTGCAGCCTCTGAATCAGCACAGGAGCACACATCACTTTACCCTCCTGCAAGAGCTTGGGAGGGAAGGAAATCTGAATGCAGCGTACCACACTCACACAAATGGGTAAGGCACTGCTCAGTCTATGCATTTAAGTGAAGCTGGAGAAGGGCAGATATGGTCCGGCATTTTAGCTGGTGATGAAAACAGCAGTGGCTTCACCAGGACACATTTAATTCCTTCTTCTTATGAAGCTCCTGAATATTTTACTCACCTATGCAAGCAATAAGGAAAATGAAAAAAAAACCACCCACGCTGTCTTGTGCTGAAAAGCAGGAAAAAAAAGTTGGGTTTGAAGAGAGGGTGGAAGGAAGGGGTGTGGTTACCCAGGAGGTGTGTCAGGCTTCGATGAACTTATTTATAAGCAAAGGCATCTGTGCTGGAGAAGAAACTTTGCTGAGGCTTTGTCAGCTGCTGCTGTTCCCCTGACACCACTTGAGAAGCACCTCTACTGCGATGGGGAGGCAAAAGGACATTCTTGCTACCATTGAGGAGCACCTGAGGATCAGAAACAAATTAGTGCGGCAAGCACTGGCTGAGTGCTTGGGGACACTGATCCTGGTGGTGAGTGGGGGCTGTAGTGTGGGATGCTCTCTAACCTGTGGGATTGGGGGAAATTGTCCTGGTGAAGGGGCTGTGTTGCTGCCAGGGTTTGCATTGGGAATGAGCCCAGCTCTGGTGGAACCTGCGGCAAGGGGTCTGGAGGACAGCCCCTGTGTGCAGGGAAAAAAATCATGCATATTGCTTAAGGGTGAATGTTGGGGTTTCTTGCAAAATGTGGGCTCTGAAGAGCTTGTTGGGTGTGTGGAAGCTTCTGTGTATCTGTGAAGTGCAGGGAACAAAACAGCTCTGTGTAAGCAGCAAGTGTTTTGCTAGACATCATGCAAAACTTCCTTTCTGTCCGCCTTAGGATATTTTCTTGGCTCTGAAACACTGCAAGTGTTATCACCGAGGAAGTGAAAGACATTTTTTTTTCTTTTCACTTAACTTTCCCCATGCATCCCATCATGAAGTAGTAGCCAGAAATTAAGTTATTGCAGTGTCCTTTTGCTGTCAGCCGCTGATTCCCCAGGGGCTTGTCAGTGGGGCTGCACGATACCATGGCAGCATCTGCTGACAGCCAGCTGGGACCTGGTGCTTGCTATCAGTCAGTGGCCAATGGAGATAAAACTCTTCTGCCTGTTCTAGTGCTCAGTTTCCAAAGGGGTGGAAAATAAGGGTTCAAACAGGATAAATGTGTGTCTAATGCCTGAGGTTGCAAATGTTTTGAGCAGCTGCAATTTGCTTTAAAGTTAAAGGCAGATATGAACAGCTAGGTGAGTTGTGTGTGAGCTGTGTAGAAAAACAGTGGCAGGGATATCTGGCTTAGAGCATCTGCATCTGAAAATGCAGGACTGCCCAGTTGGCCACAGGTTTGATGCATATACACTGAAGCAGAAATGAGTTGGAGTTTGCACAGTGAAAATCTGCAGGTAGAGGTTCCTCTGAGGTGATGTAAATCCAGAGCAATCCTCAAGGTTTCAGTGGAGTGACTGTGGGTTTACACCTCTTTGTAACTGGTGGCTGGACTGTCTGGAGAGAAATCTAAGGGTTGGAAGAGTTAAAGGCAGAGGAAGAATTGATGAAGCATCTGGGAAACAACACGAAAAGACTGACACAATTATATGTTTTCATAAATAAGATTTTTTTTTTGATGATGTAGAGAGGATTTCGGAATCTTCTATGGCAGCTTAGGGGACTCTGCTGAGACTGTGTAAAATGTTTCCACTCTTAAAAGAAAGCAGCTTTGTATGATGCAATGGCTTTATTGTCAGAGCGACCCAGCTTTGGTGATTTGCAAACAAGTCCTGTTGATTTTTCCAGGAAGGGTTGTTTGGAATTAAGGTGGGTAGAAGGTGATAGGAAAGTGATTAACAGTTAAAAGATTGCTGTCTATTAATCACTGATGTTGCTGCTGTTAGTCTCAGGATTGAAACAAGGTAAGTCTTGTAGTGGACTAATGCCTCCTGAGAGCAAAGCTAATATTGCTGAGAAACAAGAGAAGCCTTTAGCCATCTGGATCTGAGCTTTCAGAAGGTCTCATGATCCAAACCCCATTAGTCCATCCTCTGACTATAACAGTTGGCACAACAGTGACTACATTTCCTTACGCCTTGCCTCTCCAGGCAGCGAGGAATTGGGATCTGCTCAGAGCTTGAGTAAGGGTTTGGTCCAAAAACATTAGAAGCCTCCAAAATGGCAGTGGCAATGGGCACCCACCAGCCACACTGGAAACTGCATTGGCAGAAGTGGGCAGCACATACCTTGCCCTCAGGAGCATCAAACCTGCTCTGTTTCAGTGTGTGTGTGTGTCTAAGTTTACAGGCTGAGCCTTCACCATGTTCAGGAGTTCCTGAACTGGTTTTAGAGGCACATTCAACTCCATAACTCTGTCTTGTAGGACTTGCAAACTCACTTAGGATCTCCTGCTGCAGCTCTGCAGTGGACAGAGCACTGTGGGCTTTCTGTGACCATGTGGGAGAAGGTGGGGTGGGCGTGTGGGAGAAAAGGGAAAGTCCCAAACTCAGTGAATGCTCTTACATGGTCAGAAGTCCAAAACAGGCTACCCCAGAGGAAAATAGGTCCCAGGACTGTAAGCTTGCAATATCCAAGCCAGTCAATCCCTTTCCAGCTTCGTACTGTCTCAGTCTATTCCCGTGAAGAGAAACTTGCAGTTTTTTCTTTATTACCGCTCTGATTCCTTTTCATCTTTTTATTATATCACCTACATGAAATAGAAAGGGTCTTGAAGGTGAATTCCTTCCCCTTTCAGTTGGCCTGGACAATTGTTTGAATTGGATTTTCTCCCAGGACAGAAATTGTCATTTTGTACCTTGTAGAAGTCCCTGCTGCCCATCCTGCTAGCAGGTTGAGCTGTGTGTGTGCATTTAGATGCATTGTACCCCAGTAAATATCTGGTTTGGGCTTCACAGTAAAATGCCTGAAGAAAGACCTGAATCCATGAAAATTTTCTTCATGGGAGATGGAGTTGACTGAACACAAATATGTTTGAACAGAATATTATCAGGGATGGATTTAAGGTTAGATGTTGTTCACACTGAAATCAACTTCCTGGGCCCCAAGGGAGGTAGATGGTTTAAAGTTTGCAGCTTACTTTAAATTTCACTGTGTAATGTAAAACTTGTCCCTCTGTGGATATTGGCACTGCTTCAGCTTCTTCCCTCCTCCCTTCCACTTGCATAATGACTGCAGCTCTTTTAAACTCTTCTAGACAAAAGCTAGATTGAAGATCCCAACAGTCTTGCTACCTGCAAGAATGAACCTCATGCTTGATTTTATTTTCTCATTTTTTTAAAGAGATGGTGAGGTAGAATCATAGAGTGGTTTGAGCTGGAAAGGACTGTTAGAATAATGCCTCTTTTTTTTTTTTTAAGATAAGAAAAATAATCCAGCTAAGGCAGCCAAGCCCTGAAGAATGCCAAGGCGAGTTGCTGTCTACTTGCAAGCCACTTTTGCTGTGCAGAGCACCTTGCATAACTTTTATTTAATTTGTGGGTGGTGTCTCTATTGTTGCAAAAATAGTAATCCTGATTCTACATACATCTCCTTTGATACTTAAATTGGCATTTCCCCTCTTCAAAATTCACTTTCTGAGTAGCACTTTAAGCTTGAGCTTTATACCTGTGTTGGAAGCACCGCTTGCTGGCAATCGTTAAGCACTACAAACGCCAAAGGCATTTTCCCAGTCCCTTGCTGTTTGTGTTATTACTGTAGCAACCCACTAAAGCCAGATTTCCATGGTGGGTCTCCGTGCCTCTCTTAAAGCTCGGTCTGTTTGCCTTGCTCTGCTAGCTGTAAATACCAAAGCTGGCTCTGTTTGTCTTTTACATTTGCAGGAGAAGTAATGTGCTGATTATGACTGATTTCCGAGTGGGACTCACTGTGAATCACTGCTGTAGAGGCACAAAGAAAGAACAAAACAACTCCTAATTGCTTTTCAATTGGTGCTGCCTTGACTTTGTGGCTAGGGGTAGCTTTTTGGGGTATGACAGTGCTGTAGACCACAGAAAACAAAAATGGCAAAGTGGTTTGGATGACTAAAGCAAGGGGAGCTTCACCTTGTGAGATGACCACAGCAAGGGGAGCCCCACTTAGGTGCTGGCAACTTAAAGTTGCTGCTCATCCCACAACTGTCTGGGACAGCACAGTAGTTCCCACAGTTGCTGTTTGATTTGGGGTGGTTTGCTTAAACCCAGCTTGTCACATTTGGAAAATGTAATTTTTAAAAAAAAATTTTTTTTAAAGTTCTTTCCCTGGTTAATGCTTTGCTAGGCTGTAAAAGGGAGTGGAAATCCTTGCTGTAAGCATGTGGAGTGCTGCTGATTCTTCCTTGCAAAGGAAGGACCTGGTGGGTCCTTTGCTGCTGGGTATGGGGACATGGGAAGTGGCAGTGCTGCTGCTTTCCCTCAGCCCTTCCACCAGAAGGGGTTGAAGCTCTTCACTAACTGTCCAAAACTGTCCCTTTTTGCTGTCTCACTCCAGGAGCAGGACATTTCTCCTTCCTACAGACAGAACAGTTCAGGCACCAAGACTTTCCCTTGGTGGGAAAGCAGCTTTTCCCCAGGAGTGCCCAACCTTGTGCCCAACCAAGCCCCCTCCAGATGCACTGATCTTTCTAGTGGCTGAAACCTCTTGTAGGGGACATCAGAACAAGAGTTTTGCCTTCTGTGCATGTGTGAACAAGCTAAACCAGTGAATTTCCTCCCTAATGCCCAACTCCTCTGCTGAAGGTTGCTCAGGTTTCTTGAGCTGAGGGAGGCCCATGTCTCCAGCTTTGTGCAATGTTTTTTTTATAGCATGTGATGTATGTGGGGCGCAGTTTTGCTTAGAGTCTCTCATCTCTCCAGCCCTGCAGCCCTGCCTTGGCTCTGGTTCAGTGGGTGGTGCACAAAGAGCTGTAACATAACAGACCATCTGCTGCTGCCCTTCCTGCAGGGCTGCTTCTGTACAGGCTGCCTCCAGCTGTGCTGGACAGAAAACTGGGCTCTGGGGTCCAAGGTTTGTCCTTGCTTTGCAAATTGAGAATGATGACCAGCCTGGTTGTTTGAGAGATGCTTTGAGGAAAAGCTTAAAGCATAGTGCTGCTTGCCTTGTCTTTTTTTCTGATGGAGGCTATCCAGCCAGGTGAGCTGTGGAGTTCAAGATCTCTGCATGCTGCTCCTGCTCCCTGCCCTCTCCCTATGAAGAGAGGTACACTCTGTGTGTCCAAAACTTAAAATCATCTGTCAGTATCTCTGGGTCTCCTCCTTCAAAGCAGATTCATGGTGTGACTGCATCTTCTGGCATTTTCCCCATTAACCAGAGTACATCAAGGGCTGACCAGTCTTTCCCATCCACCAGGGTGATTAGGGTAGATTTACAGCAGGCTTCTTGCCTAATCCCTGGTTTATTTGCTGGCAGAAGAGCTGTAATTCAGGTAATTGCACTCCTCCTGGTCGATGCCAGCAAAGCTTTCCCACCTACATTTAGAGACCTGTCTGAAGTCGAAGAGCAAATGCACTCAGGCCTTTTGTGTTGCACATTAAGGTGTAAAAAAGTGCTGGCAAAGAAAGGAGGAGACAAGAAAGGAGAGAAACCTGGCTCTTGTGCAGAGGAGTTCTGAGCACCATGTATGAAGCTCACATATGAAGCAATTTCCCACAAGGTCTGCCTAAATAGGCTGCCTTTGGTAGCCTTGTTTCTTCATGAGCTATTGCAACCTTTTTAACCTCCATGGTTCTTTCCTACCAGCCCTTACTGTCTGCTGGGCTCCCATGTGTTCAGACATTGAGATGGGGTGTTTTTATCTTGAGTGATTGAGACAGGGTGTTTTTATCTTGAGGGACAATGCCAGCTGCTCAGTCTCCAAACATGCCCTGGACACAGGGAGCTCAAGGTTTCCCGAGTGTGAGGTATCCCCTGCAATGTGCTACCTTTTCCTATTATTTGCTGCTGCTTCTGGCTGGTGCCTCCTTTGTACAGGGGTGTTCTTTTCCCCTCTGGAGTCTGGCTGCCCTGCCACTCCTGAGCCCATTCCTGCAGAGTAAGGATTTAGCCCTTTTTCACAGTGCAAGGAGCTGAATCACCCCATGAGCAGTAAGAAGTCTCCCTGTTAGATTTGCTAGAGTCAGTAAGACGAAATTAGGGAGCAGGCTTCCATTAACCTGGTTAATGGCTGCATTGACTTCAATTCCTTGGAGAGCAGGTTTAACACATCAGAGTGATGCTTTATTGCAAGTATTTTATTAGCATTTTAAAACCACTTTTGAACTTGGCTAGTATCGTGGGTGTATAACAGTTGACTGCTGCACCTACTGTCATGGGAGGTGCTAACCTGGGTTTCTGTTGACTGGATATTCTTCCAGAAGTGGTTTTTTTACACAAAAAAGGAGCCAAAATACACCCCCCCCCCCAACAAAACCATAGCCAAACAAATGAAAAAGCAAAACAAAATCCAAACAAATGCAAATGAAAAACAAAACCACAAAACAAAATGCTGTGGGAGGCAGGTTATTAAAATCAAAAGAATGGGGTGTGATCTCCCCTTAGGTGTGCACCACTGTCCCTGACTACAGAGATACAATATTGTCTAAGAACTCTTAAATACATTGCATGAACTAAAAAGACTGGGAAAAAAGTTGAATTACTTTTATTTGACCTTCCTTGCCTTTCAACCCAAGCTGGATGCTCCTGAACAGCTCTCTGTGAGCAGTGGGCAAACAAAACCTATAAAATGAAAGCTGAGGTTCTCTGGTCTCATCTGACCTGGGAAAAGGAATTGGAAGGAAAACTAGCAAAGAGCAGAAGTGAAAGTGGTGTGATTAAAAATGGTATTAGCTATTACCACCACAAAACTCTGTAGTGTCAAGGTATACTTGCCACAAAAGTCTGGGTGAGCATGGCTTGAACTGGTTCCCTAAAGTCAAATGCCATGGAGGGATGTCATGCATGACACTGTGTTTTTGTGTTTAGTGGACTCCACTGGTGCAGAATGGAATTGAACACACATATATATCAAAGTTCAAACCTGTCCCTAAGTATCACTGCGCTCCTTTTATCTGCTGAGGGTTAAGTTTTCTACTGTTTTGCTGAATTAAGCCAAATAGTGCTCATGGCTCATCTGATAAACAGTTGTAATGGTCCTGTGGAGTGGCTTCGGGGTGTTTTTGCATGGCCCATAGACTCCCTTCTGAGGAAAAGCTGGAGAGCTACTGCCAGGTGTAGGATGGAGGAGAGGAGGATGGGGAATGACTCCTGAGATAACCTCTTGAGAAATGGCAGACCTGGCATTCCTCCAGCTCGAGGGAAGACCTTTGCGGGTGATCAGGGAGGTGGAGGTGGGAAAATTTTACTCTGTGGTTTCTGCAACCAAAAGGTATGTGTATAACCATACACCAACCACCTGCAGAACTGCCAGCTCTTGCAGAGTGAATAACACAAATACCTTCATCACTCTGTCCCCTGCCTGGTCAGACTAATGTGCTGCGTGGCCTTTGAGAGGCAAACACCATGGCCACGTACTCTCTGAAATCTCTCCAAAGCTTGGTAGGGCTTGTTTGGGGAAAGGGAGAAACAGGATTCACCCTGGTCATTAGCCTGTATTTATTTGCTCAGTTGGAGCTGTGCTTCCCTTGGTGATTTGGGCATAGCTGTTTCTGTTTGCTGGCAAAAACCAAATATTTTCTGCCTTTGTCTTGGAGTCTCCTCTGCCATGGTTTCCCATCTGGTTTCCCATTGTAGGGGCTGTTCTGACTGCACCCAGTAGAGAGCAGTGCTGGCTATCCCTCCCTCACCAACGAGTTCAACAGGTTCCTTTATTCTTTTTACACAAGGCCCTTGTGTTTGGGCACCTGGTTCCTTGTCAAGAGGCACCTATTTACAGAGTATCCACCTCATGAATCAGCCTGCAGCCTACCTGGCTGCTCCTTTCCAAGCAAGCTGAGTGCACCTTTTGCTTTGTTACCAATTCCTCAGTTGTCAAGGGTATGAGAGGGGATGAGTTACATGTGTTTTGTCTTTGCCTCTGATTTGGAGCATGTGTTGCTCAATGGGCATGTCCAGTGTTGGCTAAAGAATAGACAACAGCAAACCTGGCCACCTCGGTGCCTGTTTGGTGGCTTATCCTGTAGGAGTTGATACCACCTGTGGCAGTTGAGTAATTCTGGGATGATGGAGTTACGGAAGTAGACAGTCTCTGTGGGGGCGTAGTTGTGGGTATGTGGTCAGAAGAAATAACTCAAGCTTTGATCCCTAGATTTGAGCATCTCATGAGCAGGCTGTAATCTCTGTCCTAGTTTAAGGATCCTCTCAGTACCTGCCAACGTGGTAATTCCAATGATAATACACCAAGGGTCAGTTCAGGTGGAGCCAGTGGGAGATACAAGCATACAGATGATCAGGTTTAGAGCTCTTTAAATTACATGTTGCATAGTGGAAAGACTTGCCAAGACAGAAAGCCTGCAGCTGGATGACTGATGAACTGAATTGCCAAGAGAAACTGGTTTGAGTTGTTAAGGGTGAGCATAGGAATGAGGGCTTTTAGGTGCAGTTGGGAAGAGAAGGATTATCCAGTTGGAATGAACATCTTTAAGTAAGACCTTTCTTAGCTACTAGGAAACAGTTTTATCATCCAAAATAAACAGCTTTTGTCTGCCAGAGTGTTTGGTTTGCTGCACCCCTGATCTTGGACAGAAGGCCAAGACTGGCTGTGCTGGTGGACTCTCTTGAATATGGACTTTTCTTGATGGAATCTGGAAAGAGAACTCCATGAATGTCAGGCTGAATGTGGCCTTCTTCAGTCACAACTGTATTTTCAGGTATTAACAGAATTGTTCCCTACCAATCTATGTGCTACTGTGTCAAACAATTATTAGTCTTTTTAACACAATGGTACTCAGATCCCTCATCAGCATAGTTGTACTGTGAATATCTCAGATCAGGATGATATCTGGCTCATCCTTCTCATCTGGCATCTTAAAATTAGATGTTTGGACAAAGAATTACAGACTCCTGTACATATATCTTGCTTTTAATTTTAGCCCTGTTTTCAGTCCATCCTGCCAGGAGATAGATTTTCTGTGTCCTTTTTTCTTCCCTCCCATCTCTAGAGATAATACATAGATACTTTGACCAAAGATAGAAGCTGTGAAGGCTTTGAGTCATGAGTGGACTGTGAAGTCCCATGAGGGTGTAAGGAGAGCAATTGCAGGCATTGGTCAGCAGCTGGCCCTGATGTGAAACAGAGAGGGTAATTTCAATCTCTTTTTCTCCTCCTAGCTCTTTGGCTGTGGCTCTGTTGCACAGATCATTCTCAGCAGAGGGACCCATGGAGGTTTTCTGACTGTCAACCTGGCCTTCGGCTTCGCTGTGACACTCGGCATTTTGATCGCAGGACAGGTCTCAGGTATGTCTGGCTCCACGTGGGCAGCTCCACAAGTTTCACTTGTGTCAGTTGTTGTGTAGGCTTACTTTTCCTGTGTGGCACTGGTATGGAAGCTAGTGCCCCTTGGTACAACTCTTGGACCTACATTCTGCCCATTAAAGTACACTAACCACCAACCTCTCTGCAGGTGGACACCTGAACCCGGCTGTCACTTTTGCCATGTGCTTACTGGCCCGGGAGCCCTGGATCAAGCTACCAATTTATGCCCTTGCACAAACCCTGGGGTCTTTCCTTGGAGCTGGCATTGTCTTTGGGCTGTACTATGGTAAGTGTGGAAGCCTTGTGTCTTTTTTGAGGTGAGACTACTGTGTTTGTGACTCACTGCAGGTCTTCTGTGCAAGAGAACTTGCAGCGCAGTATTCCAAGAAACCTCCTTACTGTGTTTGTGGAATGGCTTTCCCATTCTCATGATGATGGGTTCAAGCCTCCTCAAAGCAATCTGAAGGCCAACCAGCACTGTTGAAGTGCAAGTCTTTGCCCTTGAGTAATGAACACTGGACCTCTGGAAGGGCTCTTTTGTATCTACTAGTCTTCAGAAAAGTAGAAGACCACTAGCAATCATTAAGGTTTTACATCTGTTCACTGTTCCAGAAGCATTTTCTCATTCTTGGCTTAAAAATGAAGTCTTCACTGTGACGTCAAATGTGTTGTCTTGTGTTAGCTTCCAGATAATGTGACTTCTAGCAGATTTTGCTGCTTTTATCAGAGTGATTCCATACCTTGGAAAGCACCTTACAAATCCAGTTCCTCATGCCACTATTTCTCCTGTGTGCTTTTCATCATCATAGGGAGATCTTCAGTGGGCAAGAACTGAAGTTTTATGCTGGGCCTTGCTGTACCTCTAATATCAAGTGTGACATTTGGAATGAGACTTTGCCTCCCAGTTGTTTCTGGCAAGAGGAGTGATGCTCCCTGTAGCTGAGTGGAGCATCTGGGTCACTGTTATTTCCAGCTGGAGGAGGAAGCTCCCAGCCCAGCACTGGCTGGAACTACTTTTCACTTTAGGAAGAAGCAAGGAGACCTACCTTCCTCTCATTAAACATCAGGGCAACAGTTCAACACCAATTACTTTTTCAGTTCATGGGTTGAGGTCTCCTCTTCAGAAGGGATTTAACCTCATTTTAGCTACCTAACCCATGGAAAAGCTACATTCAGAGACGTCTGGTTTTGTTTCCACTCACCATGAAGGAAAGATAGACTGCCCTAAGTTAGTTATCCAGCTTCTACACAGTGGTAGGCAAGGCACTGGTGGCCCTAAAGACAGCCTTGGGAGTTGTAACTTAGAAAAGTGAAAAAAAAAGCCCAAATCCTGTTTGCTGATCCATATCACTATGTCATGTTTTCACACCAAGACTGATACCACAGGGGTTTGGTTACCTTTGGGAGAGAGTTGGAGTCACCTTAGTGTTTGCTTCTTGACTCTCTTTCTTGATGCCTATCAAATAATTGTTAGGAACAGGGACTAATGCCATCTGCCTCTGAGCCTGACTGGTTAAAATGCTGTGGTGGATGATGCCATTAGTTTTCCAAATAAGTGTTTGCTCTACAGCAAATGATTTTTTTTTTTTCTCCTTCCCTACCTCTAGATGCAATCTGGGCTTTTGACAGTAACCGGCTCACTGTTACAGGACAGAATGCCACTGCTGGTATTTTTGCCACCTACCCATCAGAGCATCTGAATGTTGTGAATGGCTTCTTTGACCAGGTGAGAGGGTGTTGGGAGGATGAAAGTGCATTTGAAGAGAAATCTTTTAGGTGGGTCTGGGCCTCACCTTTAGTTAGAAAATGAATTGCAATTCAAACATAAGATATCCAGAAAGGTTTTTTTGGAGTTGACACAGGTATCTCACTAGCCCATAGGAAGACCAGGGCCAGAAAGGACCTTACAGCCAGAAGGCTTGTGCCAAGGCATTAACAAGTGTTACAACACTGGTCAGGACACCAGAGAAAAGAATGCAATTTGTCAGAGTCCCTGAAGAGCCATAGTGTGAGGAATGATAGCTCTTCCTCACTCTCACTCTGGTACTGTGCTTGTGGCACGATCCAGAGGTCAGCTGGGTATGGGGTGGGGGTTGCTGTTGAATGTGACTGTCTTCTAAACTTGCCAGCAACCACAAAAGGGACAGCTTCTACCCAGCCAGGGCATGTGGGAAGGAGGTTTAGGAAGATGTTTCCAGCTTTTCTAGCTATAGTCTAAACAGCTATCCGTAACACTTCTGGGGGTAGGGAGAAAGGTTTGATTGAGGTTCTGGGTTGCCATAATCTCAAGAGAGGTGCACGCTCCACTCTCTTATTCCTATGGCTGCTGTGGTCTGATAGTGTCATGGATGACTTGGTGCACCTCTTCCTTTTAAGAGAATTACATCCCATAGGAGTTAAATAACTTGGTTAGAAGACTAATCTGGATTAAATTCTTGTTTCCCTTCCCCATCTCTCTCCAGTTCATTGGCACTGCCTCCCTGATTGTTTGTGTCTTGGCGATTGTTGATCCCTACAACAACCCCGTCCCCACTGGGCTGGAGGCCTTCACAGTTGGTTTTGTTGTCCTCGTTATTGGAACCTCCATGGGCTTCAACTCTGGCTATGCTGTCAACCCTGCCAGGGACTTTGGGCCTCGTCTCTTCACAGCCATTGCTGGCTGGGGCATGGAAGTGTTCCGGTAAGTGCTTGACAACAAAAACCTTGAGCATCAAGGAGAAATAAATTATGAATCCAAATAGATGGTAGCTCTGGCACTATAAAGAGTCTTTGCAGCACTTATAAAGAGTCTTGGCAAGGTATCTTTCGATTGTCTAAATGATGCTAAAAGACACTGTCTGCTTTTTGGCTTCTTAAGAAATTGTGGAAGCTGGGCAGCTTCCAGTGGTGACAGCAAATGACATTGCTATCAAAGAGGATATCTAGGAGCAAATGGCATTGCTATCAAAGAGGAAATCTCAGAGGAAATCTGAGAATTTCAGTTGCACCTTGAACATGAGCACATCATGATTTTTGAATGGTAGAAAATGAGAAGTGTTTGTTATTTTTGGAGACAATTAAGAGAGCCATGTTATCAAGGGTTGCTTTCCTGCAAACAGCGGGAGGGAACCGAAGGTGCCTAGTGTAGGCACAACAAATGCTTCTCTCCTTTCCTGGTGGAGAGACAGTCTTGGAAGTCCTGAAAGTAGTTCTGAATTGCTTGTCACTGGGACTTAAAGTGTTTGTTTGTGTGTGTGTGGCAACGTTTGCCTTGGAAGCTCTGCAGGCGTGCAGGTGCTGCTGTCCTGTGCAAGTGGGTGGTGATGGCTGCAGAGGGTCAGGTCCTGCATGGCTCCAGATCCAGGTGCAAATATCCTAATGCTTAGGCTGCACTTCTTACCTAGTGCACTTTCTTTTTGTTTTCCAGGGTTGGTAAGCCGTCCCACTGGTGGTGGGTTCCAGTTGTGGCTCCTTTCCTTGGGGCAGTTGCGGGAGTGATTGTCTATCAGCTGACGATCGGATGTCACGACGAGCCTTCTCCCCCTGCCTCCGAGCAGGAAACAGTCAAGCTGGCTAACGTGAAGCACAAGGAGAGGGTCTGAGGAAGCTGCCACCCAGATCTGGCAGGTACTCATTACTCAGGACTGCAGCTGGCAAAAAGGAGAAGTTAAGAAGAGCTTCAAGAACAACAGGAAGAGTTTTTCACCTGTCCAGTCTTTTTTTTGTTTGTTTTTTGTATATCCCTGACATATTTGCTTTTGACATTTCCCTGTGAGCCTTCCTCCAAATGCAGTATCATGTAATCTTTTCCTAATAGAGGGGATTGAGGACTGTAGGAGTCAGGAGAGAAGTGGGCATTGTTGTCCAACACAAATTGGGTGTTCAGGAATTTGAAGCTCTTTTGAGCTATGTTGCTGACATTGTCTGTGGCCTTGGCAAACTGCTTCTCTTCAAACCTGCATTCCAATCTGTAGAATGGGGATCATGCAAAACATAAATTGTTTTGCTGGCATGGATTGGAACCTCCTGCATCCTGGAGGAAATTTGCCTGTGATTCTGTGGATCAAATTCTGCTTGATGTTGCTCTAAAATCAGTACCTTGACACCAGGAATTAACTAGTCTAGAGGATTTTTATTAGCCAGACTTTCATATCTCTTATGAATTCCTAGATACTGATCCATAATGTCAGTGCAGAGTGTAAGAATGCATTGGATTTTCATTTAATAGTAAGACAAAATGTTTACAAACAAGCACATCCTGGTGTTACAATAAAAAATTTTAGTATTGCCATCTCATAGAAGATCACATATAGGAAATCCTTAGTCTAACCAGGGCTAATCTGGACAGAAAGCTTGGCTCCCAGAAGCAGCTTTTCTAATTAATCAGCTTTGTATATAAACTGCAAGCAGCTAATAGCCAAGATCCAGTGGAAACACAGTGTTGCTTAAGTTGCGTGTGTTGACGTAAATTTTACAGTGGTGTTGTTGGGGGTTTATTTTTGTTGTTTTAGCAGATTTATATATAAATATACTCCTTAAAGCTGTTAGTAAATACCAAGGTTGGGATGAGTTCATATAGAGATGTACAGGAACTGCCGATTCTCTGTCAGCTTTGAGATATTTTTGGGTTTTGCTGGGATGGTCTTGGATTATGGAATGGGAGTTTGTAGAGCACCTCCTTTTCTACCTTGCAGAATACCTGGGGTATCCCTGGTACTCATGGCTGAGGGACTGAGGTCAGGCACCTCCTGTACTAGCAGTACTGGCATCTCAGGGGATCTCTGGCTCTCCCAACGCCATATTATTACAAAGTATTTGAAAAAAAGCATTATTGGTTGTGAAAGAATTTGTAAGTCCCATGCATTAGAGAAACTTGTTCAAAGCCTATTTCTTTAATGTGTGAATTAATTAAAAAATGTATCTTTGTACACATTTCCAGTCACTAAAAGGATGTATTCTTTTTTTTTTCCTTTTTAAAAAAATAAAATGTCAATACCCACATTGAAAAATGCTAGTGTTGGTTGTATTTTTAACTAGCTGTCAGCAAACTTCACCATGAAAAGGAAGTCATCTATAGCAATAGCTTCCTCAAACCCTTTTCCTCTTCAGCCTGAGCAAAGGGGAATTAACCCTTTCAGGCAGTACATCTACATGCTCCACTTGTGTTTTATGCCTTTACCTTTTGGAGTGTGATTTTGAGGCATGTGGAGAAGACGGAGTAGCTGTGTAGCTGTGCTCAGTATAGCGACCAAGGTATGGGCTGGGGGTGGGATTGTCCTGCTGTCAGGCATCTTATTCTTAAGGCAAAAAAACACTGGGTAAGTATTTGTCCCTCACCCTTTGTACAATTTAAATTCCCTTACTCTTCTTTCATGTAACATAGCTCTGAATGCAGAATCCTACTCTGCCTTCCTCTACTGTCCAGCCCCATCTAGCATATTACACAAATCAGCTTTCTTTTTCTGTATCTGTGCCAGGCAAGGAAAAGTACAACAGACCTGAACACAATGCTCACAGAATTAGACAAGCAACTGACCTATAAATAAAATTCTTGTTGCTCTTTGGCTGGTGTGTGTACTGCTGTATTTTTCCTGTATTAATTGTGCTGCCTTAAAATAACTCCTCACTTCCCACATGATGCCATACTGAAGAATTCAGTGAGGTCTGGATGAATGTGGTTTCCGACAATTCACCAGCTAGGAATCAGATGGCTTTTGGAAAGAAATTTCCCAGGTTTGTTTGATTTACTCTATGTGCGGACAGCATGTTGTTTTTTTCATTTCTAACATGGAAATTTATCCCTCAAACTCTATGTAGCAGCTGTGTATATTGGTGTGATCAACTAACATAGCTGCAGAATTCGATTCTCATTTCCCTTCAGGACTGTCTCTTTCTCTACTCTTCCACCACTTTGTATCTTCAACTATCTTGAACAATACATGAAAGTTCTGGCTGCAGATCTTTTGATTCAAGGCATAGTGTGGGTTCTGGTCTGTTTGGTTTTTTCCCTTTGTGATTTTTGTTTTTGTTGTTACATTACTTACCAGATTCCTCTTGCTTTTGCCTGGCATGTAGTAATCAACTTTTACTATGTCCCTGCCTTACTCATGCGTCAATGATGCATTATTGCCTTTATTAAAATGGCAATAAAATATCATATCAGTTTCAGGTTAAATTTTCTGTTTTAACCACTGTTTTAAGCTTTGGCTTTGCTGTTGGAGAAGCACCAAGCCCTGCTGAGTAGATCTATCAACATGAGAAAAGGGGCAGGCATTTCCTGCCCTCAGTGGATGGGGAGCTATGGAGAACACAGCCCCCAGAAGGGTCTGGTCCATAGGAGACATGATCCTGTCTTTGCTAGCCATGTAAGGAGGGCAGTGCACAGCACACCTTGATACACCAGATTTCAAGAGCTCCAGAAGTATTATTAAACTGTGGGGAAGGAAAGGTGTTTTCCCTGGCAGCAAACACCCTTAAACTGCTGCAAGTTGTGGTTCTGCTTGTTTTCAGTTTAGCTGCCTTGAGAGAGCTTATGGGTGTTATTCACCTGGCAGACCCATGCAAATCCAAACATTTTTCCTTTTTTTTTTTTCCCCCCCATCCATACCTAAATTTCAAAGGCAATGAATCACACTGTAGTGCCTCACTGGAGAGGCAAGACTCATCTGGCAAACTAAAGTAATCTGGGTTTTAGGTCAGATTAACTCCAGCTGTCAAACCATTGAAATATGCTTTGTAGGAAGAAATAAATCTACAATTTAAACTATTCATGCTTGACAGGGAGAGTAATTTGTTGTTGGAACAAAATGCTAAAAGGTGTTTTGGATTCTTATTGTGTGAGGTTTTCAAATTAAGACTGGCTGTCTTGCAAAAAGTTCTTTCAGTTAAACTGCAAACTGCAAGTCTCACTGGAGGAAATTCCCAGACCTCTCCATTACAGGAGGTCAAGTTGACAGGATTTGTCCCTTCTGATCTTAAAACTTATGAAATTTAAAATGCAAGATAAAAGTGGCCATATATTCAATTCCTCTAGGTCTGGTCTAGGATTATTGCTGCAGGTGCTTTGACATTTTTGGTATATCTTGGGAAGCTCTCCCATGTCTGTTTGCTCTATTCCATCTGTAAAATGGCAGCAGCAGTGCTGATTTCTTTCAAACCCTGCTCTGTTTCACCTTGTGGGAGCATGAACAAAGGCTGCTTGGCATTGCAGTGTGGATGGGAGAATAGCACAGTCTCCCTTTCTGCAGCCCTTTCATCTCAAACTGAGTTTCAGCTCTCCATTTGGCAGTGGTGCCTGCTGGGGATGCAGGAGCTGGTTGCATTTGCTGAGCAGCTCCAGGCAGGTCTGGTGGGGCTGTACCAGGGCAGGTTTCCACATGTACTCAAAGCAGATGAGCATTGACAGATCATCTGCTTACTGTTTTTCCTCCTACCCATCACCTACACCTTGGTGAAGAAAATAAGTAAATGGGAGGAAGACAACAAGGAGAATGTGCTCTCAGGCTAAAGATTCCTAAAACTATAAGAGGATTTCTGAAACTATATGAAATATGCTGCCTGAGATGGTGGTTTTGTTGGTTGCAAGATCACTGATTGCCTTAGCCCTTTTCAGGGAATTTGCCCAGTTCCCATTTACTCCAGCTCCTGCTTTCCCTCCTCTCCAGGATATCCACTTGCATTCTATTAATTTCTGCTGCTGGCCAGGACCCAGCTTAATAAAACCTTTTGGGATCTGAGAAACTTTGTCTAAAATGTCCGTCACTCCTCTACACTTTGTCTCAAATGAAAGTGTCTTTGGCTTCTTTTTCTTGCTTGCATAAAATATTTCACTTAAAGCACAGACACATCTGGATCTCAGTCCATGAGTATGGCCGGGCTAGCTGGCTCACAGGATGGCTCTGCGACCCCTGGCTTTGCAGCTGGTGGCATAAGAGGGAACAAACTCCCTTTGAATGAAGGTAACCACGCTGGCCCAGGGCCTGGACTTTGGGATGAGACCTTCTTCCTGCCTCCAGGACAGCTAAGAATATCTTGCCTGCTGCCCCTGCTTGCCCAGCAGCCAGTGCCATGCATTTCCACAACAGTTGCTTGGATATTGGGATATAACTTGGTCCCTCTCTGTGTTACTCTTGGTGAGGGCCAAAAATCTGCAATATGTGTATAGATGTGAGACTCAAGTATAACTCATTAGACATTAGAACTTTCAGGGTGCTCCCATTTAAACACCTTCACGAGAGAAAAATTGTCCCTGAGTCCTGTGGCATTCATCACATATATTGAGTATGTAATGCCTAAGAAAGGGGTGGAATAGAGATAGTTTGGGCTCTGGTCAGGTCTTGTCCTAAAAACCCTTTTGCTCCTTGAAAAGACCCTGAAACAGCTATACATCTGTGAACAGGATCTACTCTCATCTAATTTGGGACATTCGGCATTTACCCACTTCTCAGTGTCTGAACACCACTACCTCTTTAAATTCATCACTGTCCCTGGTGGAAACATGAGATAAGAGAGCCTCCTCTATCTCTGAGCAACAGAGGCCACAGAGTGACACATTGCCAGAGTTCTCTCTGTGTCTGTTTGTCTCACAGCACTCCAAGTGCTGAGCAGACATCAGACACTGCAGCCCAGCCCTGCGCTTACCCTGATGAACAGCTGAGCTTAATAAACAGGCCACTGGGATGAACATTCCTGATACTGGGATGATAGTTGTCCTTCCAGACAGAGGAGAGAGACGATGGTGTCTCCAGACTCCAGACCAGAATGGTGGAGCACTAAGAAGACTTTTGTGCTGTCTCTGGGGACCTAAGGGTGTAAGGGTGTCTGTGTAAGAATGTTCAAAAACCCATCAGAGGAGGCAAGTGAAGAAGCTCTCTGTGCTCTGCAGCATCAGACAAGCACAGTGCAAGAGGGACAAGGAGCAGCTGAGAGAAGCCTGGAAGCCCATGACTCTGCTCTGACCTGCAAGTGACAGCAGGAACTTCCCCTGAGACCACCTGGAAAGGAGAACTGAATTTCTTCATTGACTGTGCTGACTATAGGCTCAAACTCAGATGCCTAGGTGCAGGGGTCAGGAACCATTTGAGATGCCCTGGGTCATCCTGCCTGGCTCCAGCTGCCACTCCAGAGGGGTTGAGATCTCCTGCAGGCCCCATGGCACATCTCAAAACCCGTGCAGGTAACTTTAAGAGTCCTATGTGTGTGCAACTGGGTCAAGTCCTGGAGATCACTGAACTGGAGTGGAATTCCCCCCTGGAAACTATGGCCTGGGCAGAGGCAGAAACTCAACAAATCTCCACAGTTCCACTGCCTTTGTGGTAGTGCGCCCATTTCCACAGAGGCATAGGAGTGGCACTGGGAGCAGATGAAAGGTCTGCCTGCCCCTGCACCCAGTCACCAACAGTAGCCACTTAAACCTCCCTACCCTCTTTAGGAATGCTTCCGCAGGGAGCAGCAAAACCCACACAGTTGAGATGTCTTTGAGCTCCCAAACACTCTTGGTTTGGTTTGTGACAGCCTTCATTGAAACCAGCTCTCTTAGGAGCTGGAGTAACGCTGCATTTACATAGTAACTGAAAGGAGTTTGGTTTATGTGGGGAGGGGCAATCTCATTCCCTATCCCAAGGAGAAACACTGATGTTGTCTTATAATTAATACTTCTTTTTTTCTAATTTTCTTGCCAGAAGACAACTTTCCTGCCAGGCAGGTTTAACTTGTCCCAGGAGATCTTAAACTGTTTTAAATTGTATTTGGGAGTACAGGAACACCTTCCTGAAGAACCTGTCAGAGAATACCCCAGATGTGAGGTTTCTGGCTGCTTTCAGTGGTGAATGGTCCTATGTGGATCTTCCCTGCCAGACATAGCAGCTATGGCTCAGCCTGAGATAGTGGAGCTGAAAGAAATGTAGTTTGAGTCAAAGAGATATACTGGTTTCCTTGTCCTATCTGAACTGAGCACACTCAGGTGTCAGTCACACAAACATGTCATTTCACATGACAGGCTCTTATTAAGACTGTATCCAGTCCCTGGCCAGGAGCCACAAACCCAGAGCACTAATGCTAAAGGCTAATACTGGAAAACACGTCTCAGGTATGAGTCATGGGGACAACTTGTAATAGCTGTATTTTGTGATTTGACTGGTGCCAGCTTGGACCCTGAAACAATTACATTTTCACTTAAACCTTCTGGGCTCTCTTGGAACCTCTGAACTCCACCCAGCACAGAAGGGCAGAGTTTCTGTTGTCCTTTAACTTTGCTTTCCCTTTCTTGCTGCATTGCTTTAGGTTATCTCCAGGCAAATAGTTGCCTGAGTCCTTTCATTTACTTTGTGCTCACTCGGGAAATATTTACAGCTCTATTGGCCTTCCAGGAGGAAAGATGATAATGGGAGAGGAGAAGCCATGCTGATAAACTTCCTCTGGGCCAGTAGCACAGACATACAGGTCCACAGAAAAGCTACAATCCAATAAATCCTAGCTCAGCTACTCCATGAAATCTAAGAGCAGCAATGCTGCTGCTCCAGCATGTTTGAAGGATCACTGAGTCCAAGATGAGTAGAGCTGGAAGGGACCACTGGCTGGGTCATCTGGTCCAATGTTTCTGCTCAGCAGGGCTATCCTACAACCCATTCCACAGGATTTTCTCCAGATGGTTCTGGAATACTTGTGGAAGACTCCACAACCAGAATCCCTGGACAGAAGAAGCTGACTTTTGTACCAGTCCTTCTGAGATTCATAAGCTAAGTGGGGCTGTGAAGGGCTGTGTGATCCTGACTGCCTGCAGTACAAGGTGTGGATAATGTGCCCTTCTGCCCTGCCTGCTTTTGGGACTGGGATTACTAGCAGGAAAATCCTGGTGACAGAAAGTAGCAAAGCAAGACAGGCCATGACTCTGAAGGAGTGACGGCAGCAATGGTTCTGCTTGATTTCAGTTCAGTGACTTTTAAACCTTGAATTCCATGTTCAATGAGAGTGGCCAGAATGAAAGCATTAACTTAAAACCAGGGCGCTTGGGTCTATCCTGAACTGTGGAACCAAGGAAAAAAAAATGTTTTGTATGTATAACCAAGGGAATAATAACAGAGGAGAAAATCTGAAGGACTGCCCTTGGTCTCAGGAGATGGGAACTGGTTTTGGGAAGGGTGGATCTCCCTGTTTGTGCCATAGGGCACTTGTGTGCCCTGCAGTGTGCATGCCAGGAGTCTGGAAGTGAGGAGTGGCGACGCAGAGCTTTCCCACGCCTGAGACCCTTTGCTGGTCTGGGCACGGGCCTTTGGGTGTCTTTAAAGTAGAGAAAGAGAGTGAGAGAGAGAGCAGCACCACCCTGCCCCTGGGCAGGCAGGGAGAGGGTGCATGCTGAAGATGATAGTGTCGTGCACCAATGGAGACAGCCTGTGCACAGCATTTGCTATTCAATCATTTTGGTTAAGTGTCTTGGTATTTTCCCTTCCCATGACCTCTTCTCCACTCAGCCCTTTTATGTGCCTCTTCTGCATTTTGGTGTCTCTTAGATTATTTTTGTCTTCCAGGTTTTGTCCTGTTCCTCTCTTTCATAAAGGCACTCTTCCTCTCCTTCGGTGGCAGAGTCCCCCTGCCCAACACCATTTATACTTGTCAGTGGTAGAGGCAGGGGTGAAGGACAAGCCTTGATAAAGCAAGCTGTGAATTTGGGGGCACAAGGAACCTGGGAGCTCTTGCTCCAGGCTAGCAGCCAGCCACATTTCTCTGAAGAGCTTTCATAAAATCTTCCCAGCATTTTATCAAAGAGGTGACGCTGTCATGGGTTTGTTTATTATTTCCCTTCAGGGCTTGGTCTCTTCATGGCTTCTTCCTTTCATTTTTGAGGAGGAAACATTTGCAGCTCTGTCAGCCCCTGGGAGGAAAGTAACATACAAAGGGAGCAGGGGTAATGAGAGAGCCTTTTCCTGAGCCAAGGTAACACAGCTTCATGGTCACCTATGCCCCAAACATGTGGGAACCAAGCTCTTCCCTTGAGAAATTTAGGCCAGGAGGTGGTCAATGGAAAAAAAAGAGCCATGGCAGGAGTTCAGGGCACAGCCTGTGTGCTGTCCCATGTACCCTCCTAGCTCTGTTCCTCCACCTGCTCCCCTTTCTCTCTCTCCCAGGTCTCTGACCTTGCCCAGGCTTCCCTTCCTACTGAATCTTCCTCTCTGAGATAGTCTTCAGTGCTTCCTCACCTCCCAGCCAGTGCAATCACTCAAACATTTCAGCCAAACCTTGGGAAAACCTATTTAAATCTTCCTCTCCTCTTCCCCTCCTATTGAAGTCTACCTCCACATGGGTTTCACTGCTCAGAGGTGACCAGAGACTTTTCCATGGTGGTGGTGGATGGAGGGACAGAGTCAGGTGAGTTTCCATCCCCTGGTGCTTGCCTGTTCCAGCCTTTGCTCCACCAGTACCATGTCATGGCCTTGCCTGGGGCACTGCATGAGCCTGGGACCAGAGCTCCTTCAGGTGACACCCAGGTTTGTGCTTCTAATGTACCTGCCTGCTGGCAGAACATTGGGAACTAAAAAAGTCCTGGGTTTAGGATAAACATTACTTAGCAACAACCAAAACATCAGTGTGTCATTAATGTTGTTCTTACACTAAAGGCAAAACCCAGTTCTGTAGCAGCTACCATTACTAAGAAAATGAACTCTTAGCCATAGACTTATCTAGGTGAAAGTCCACAGCTTGCAGACTAAGGCTTCAGCAAATTCAGCTACTCATGCTAAGTGAGTGAAGCTAAGAAAACAACATACTGAATCGCACGACACAATAACTCTGTGGCTCACTCTCTTTGAAACTTACTTATTTAAACTAAACAACTAATATATCTCAACAGTCCTTTCTTGATTTTTATTAAGAATTCCTGCTCACATGCTGAACACAGCTCATGAAACCTTTCAAATTCTGTGATTTTTCTCCAAGATTGTATGTACAAGGTGACTCTCAGTAACAAGATGAGCTTGGATGCAGCTAAGGCCAAGTGAAACACTGCCCTGGACTACTGCAAAAGCACTGCAACAGCAAAAGCAGTTTATCTACAGTCAAATCCTGGTGTCCTTCCCTGATTTTTCCCACTGAGGTTGTGTATTATCAGACCCAAGCCATTGGTTAATCCCTAATGCTAACAGAGATGACCATGCTGGGTGTTCCAAATTCTTTGAGTCACTTGTGGTTATGCTCAATTTATGCACAAGTGCATCAGCACATATACTATTTAATAGTCTCAATCCTGTCCCTTTAGTACCAGCTGCATCTCTTTTTGTTCATCTCAAGGGGGCAAAGGTTTGCTCCTGTAGCCGTGCTCACCATCCCACACAGGATGTGTGTAGGAATGGTGAACAGTTTGACTTAGAAACACCAACTTGTGTCATCAGTTCTACCTGTTTCAGTGATCATGAGGGATTAAATAATACCTATTGTCCCTAAGTGTTTATTGTCCAATTGCCCAATTTCAGATACTTGTGGGATCAACTCCTCTCTTATTAGCAGAGTGGAAATTGAATTCATTGTGGTGGGGAGAGGGACTGTAGATGGTATGGAGTAAATTTTTTCACAAGGTAAAGTAATTTGTAATCTGCCAAGTTCACTGTTAACTTCCATGTAACACCTGAAATTAAGAACAACTAGTATGACTGGAACAATAAGATCTAATTTTTTTATTCCCTCTGTCACAGTAGGATCATATGCCTTATCTGATTCACAACAAAAAAATGAGAGTCAAGAATTTGGAACTGGAATGCTGTATACTCTTTGTAAATTTTTTCTTTCCAATTTTATTACTTTTCAGCCACTTTGCAAAGTGGTGGAAATTCTTTCTTTTTAGTTTGCCACTTAGCCATGCTGTGGTTGTTACCAGAATTGACAGCATCATGAGTAGAGTAAGATCCTAATTCATTTTTTCTTTATTTTCAGGGTTCTGTCATCAATCAACTGGCTTGGTGATGCACCACTTATTTGATGTGAGAACTGTGTATCCAATTTTCTTTTCCTAGAACTTTAACAGCAAAATAAGAATACACTAAGACAGCATATAGCCCCTCCCTTTTGAGTTCAGTTTTGATTTTCAGAAAAATACTTTAATTAAGACTTTTTCTCCAGGCTATTTATCATGTACCTGCATTTCAGGTGGTGTCAGTTGGCACCACTTGGGCATATTTTCTTTTATCTTTAACCCTTTTTGCATGCATATGTCTCACTGGAGTGGGACTCTAGTCCCAACACTTAAAAGTCTCAGGTCATCTGTGTGTAGCTCCTTGAAAGGTGTGACAATGCTCAGGCAGAGGCTTCTCCTTTAACATGTTTCATTTCATTCTTACTTCCTTACTCTACTTTCCCTTGCATATTTTGGAGCATCATGAAGCATATGCCTTAGAAACTCCACTTCAAAGACAGGAGGAAGCATGAACAAGGAAATGACTGAAAAGTGTGTGAGAGTATTCTTCCTTGGTACATGTCCTTGCTGGCAGTTTTGGTCTCCTATTTTTCTCCCTTCTGGCATCACAGATATCCCATGAAGGGGACAGTGTGTCTCTGAGGGACAGTTTGTGTTGTGGGTTAGCTCTTGGCCATATCCTGTCTCATCAGCTGTACACCAGGTAGACAAGCAGAAAATTTTCACTTTTTGTTCCTGTGAGGTTTTGTTCAGCTTCTTCAAATGAAACCCAGGAAAAGTCTTCCAGAGTGATCTGTGTGCAAACAAGCTCTCATCTTCAAAACAAGCTTCATCTCTGCCTTGGATCCAGAGCTCACGTGGTACTCCTCTTGTTTTTAGCATATGAGTGCTCTGTAGGCAGGGAAATCTACCCACACAAGGAGTCTTCTCTCCTGCAGGGGATAATTTTACTCTTGGAGACATACAATGAGATGATTATCCCCTTCTGTCTGGTTTCCCCAGGAGACCAGGGCTATGTGATCATGTAGCAGGGGTGTGCAAAAGGGTGAGTGTGTGCCTTGCCTGCAGTGCAGAACATCTCTCTGCTCCCCTGACACCTTTGAAGCACTCGGCCCATTGTGTGCAAAATTGGTGAAAGGGCCAATACAGCAGGAGTGAAGAATTCCTACAGATTCTATACATGTCTCTGGCTGGATGGAGAAATGAATTAGTATTATGACCCTGTTGAGAGGACATTAGTAAGCATGACAGTTAAACTATGACAGCCTCCAAGGACTGGAAGAAGGGAAGCAGTAACCTGTGATAACACAATCCCAGAGTTGAGATAAATATATATGTAAATTGTTTTCAATTTTTTTTTTTAACTTGGAAGACAATCTTCATTTTGAAAACTTCTCTGGTTTACAATAAAACCGGCACAAAGGTGACTGTGCTTTTTAGATAGAAAGGCCTGTTTTGGCTAAGCAGGTTAGTCTGCATAAAACTGCCTTCTGGTTAGACACAGCCCCCTCCACATTTAGCTGCTGACTGCTGAAACTCAGTTCTTGCTTATTTCCTCATGTCTGGAAATACATATATTAAAACAATATTGAAAAGGAAAAGGAAAAGAGAGACTAAAGCCTTCTGTCTGTTTCAGTGTGTCATTGGGCAAACCAGGCCCAAACACCAAAACTTGACTCATTGCTGTAAGTCAACAGATAAAATGTCTGTCATTCTGTGCTGTTACTTGTTTCTAGGAAGGCAATTACGTTGGTTTCTCTGGTTTTGAGGGAAAATGTGGACTGTTTCAGGGAGCAGAGTTGGCTCATGGAAGTGGGGTGGTGTAAGATCCCCGCACAACATTGCACCCATTCCCCTCCAGCCAGTCCTGTTAAACACCTGGGCCTGTACCCTCGGCCCTTGGTGACCACGGAGCAGACTCCTCATCTTGCCTGTTGTCAGTCATCTTTGTTATTTTCTCTCTTGTGAGAAAACAAAAACGAGCAACGAGGACCAGGATCAAAGCTGCAGGGCCCCGGAGGAGCTGTGGGTGAATCACATGGATACTCTCCAGGTATGAGGCAAACACAGCCAAGTCATCAGGGTGCTGCAGGGATCCTGCCGGGAAGGGGCCAGCGCTTTGGGGAGGTTAAAGTGAACTCAAAGCCCTGCAGTGGGGAAAGAAGGTGATTTTCTTCCAGGGCTGGTTCTTAGCTGTGCTGGGATGCTCATCAGAGGGGCTTGGAGCTGTGGAGTTTATGGGCTGCTCTCCCGGGCTTTTTCTCCTGCTGGTGTGAGTGCAGCTGGGGTAATGTAAACCTTTAATTTAGATCCTATTTACAGTAATGCATGGTGAGTATTACAACACTGCAGTTGCCAGGATATAAAAGCCAGGAGCATAAACCACTTCTATTTCTCAGCTACCTTTATAACAGAAAAATACTTTTATTGGGGGAGTGGTGTGGTTATTTTATTCCACACTTCTTTTCCCATTCCTGGATGCTCCAGGAAACTCCAGGGTGTTCAGTCTTTCTGCCCAAGGCATGAAACCTGTGATTTCCTGCTTTAGGGATTTAACACATTCAGGTGTGTCCCACAAGCCCACAGTTCAAAGGGTAATTTGGCCACAAGGCTTTTTAAGTCTCTAACAAGAAGAGAAGTTCTGGAATGGGGAACACAACAATGCTTATAGTTAGTTACTGTGTGGCAGTTGTAGCTATGGTTCGGTGAGGATTTTAAAGAAAAATGTAATCATCAGGAACAGTCCACAGGGGTTCACCAAGGGAGTATCCTGTTTAAGTAATTTGATATCCTTCTATGATAAGGTCACCCACTGACTAGATGTAGTTTTTCTGGATTTTAGGAAGGCTTTTGCTACTGCCCCTCAGAAGTGTCCAGCTGTGGGATAAGCAGGTTCATGGTGTGCTGGGTGAAGAACTGGCTAAAAGCAGAGGTCAAAGGGTGGTAATGAATGGGCCCTCATCTGGCTGGCAATCAGTCACCAGTGGTTTTCCTCAGGGGTCAATTTCAGGGCCAGTTCAATATATTTATTAACAATCTGGATGCAGGAGTGCACCATGGGCAAGTTGATGATTGCTGTAGGTTCCTTCCCACAGAAATAGTCCATTCTGTTTTTCTGATGTAGGGTGACAACTGTTGTTAGGGAAACTTCCCTGCCCAGCCATCCAGGAGCCACTCTGGCCATCACACTCGCACCCCTTGAGCTGAGACCCCTTCCCACCTACATGATTCACACACTCAGACTGGGTTTGCTCACTGGCATGACTCCAGGTTTCCCACAGAAGCAGAGTTTCAGACTTCTTGATCCTTAAAATAATTTAATCATAGTGCGCTATTCCCTGTGATGAGGAGCCCCAACAGAGAAATCCCTGGGCTTTTATACCCGCATAGTCTAAGAGTGGGGAAAGCCTGGAGTCATTGGCTCCTGATGTGTCCCTGAATGCCCAGTCCCCTGCCCAGGCTGCAGGACCTGTGCCCTTTATTGTGCAGAGGGCCAGCAGTTCACATCCTCTTGCTTGGGGCTCAGCCTCTGGCTCCTGCTCTCCAGAGCTCAACCTGCAGCTTGCACACCAACGTGCCTGTGTCAAATATATTCCTCAGCACTATCCTCCCCTTCACCTTCCACTTTTTTCTGTTTTTTCTTACCTGATCTCTCTTCTTATTCTTTGCCTTTCCTATAAGAGCAGGTCTGGCTCTGGATCTCACTTATCTATCAGTTGCTATGGCTTCAGTGTCTTGCAGAAACTAAATGTGATATACAGACCCTGTATTAGAGGCAGCTATGAGGTGACTCATGTTGTGTCTTCCAGCCTTGTTGGTGTTTGAGGCAGGGCTTCTCCTCCCAGCATGATTTTGTAGGGGGCTCTAAGGGCCTGATCTGCAAGCCATCAGATTATGGTTTCCTAAAGTGACTGTCCCTGGAGAGAATTTCCTAAGAAAAACATTATTGGCTGAAAAGCAAGTTAAATAAGAACAGTGACTAATTCTTCCATTAGATGTTGGCTCTGCAAACAAGGAGGCTTTTGGATTCCTCCAGAGGCTGTTTTCCTAGAATAGTTTTATATTGTTTTACGCATTGCTTCTCCACCTCCTCCTCTGTGTTGTCATAATAGAGAAAAGAGACAAAATTGTGGACATGGACTCCCCTGTGCCTCACTTGAGGACACAAGCTAGCTCATAGTGGTTATAGTCGATGCCAGACAAGAACAGTGGCTGGATGAAGAGCCAGGAGGCAGAAGAAGGAAGTGAGACCCTAAGGATCAGCCTGAAAAATGATGGTTTGAACAAAGAGGGGGTGTCAGAAGATGAGGGACAATGAAAATTCCCTCAAGAATGAGGAGCATGGGATAAAAGATAAAAGCACTTATTTGAAAACCAGCAGGCAATACAGGATACCTGGATTATCTGGACTGGGACTGAAACCCTTTGTGGTTATCACCGATGTAATCCCATGCAGGATTTGACCAATTGAAGGAAGTGCTCACACATGCAGGTGATACAGCACCCCATCAACCCAGTGTCTGATGAATCCTTCCAGCTTTGTGCTGAGTCCTTGTCTTGATCCTTGCCAAGTTCCTTGAAAGTGCTGTCAGAACAGGAGCTGCCATGCAAAGGCTTTGTTGAACTTGTGAGGCACCATTTGCTCACCACTGGCTTTTATTCTTTCTACCCTGCTTCAGACACTTGTTTCTTGGGAATCCAGCTTGAAGAAATATTTCTGGAGCCGTTGTTAACACTGCATGGTGCAGCTTTGCTACTGTTGGCTTATGCTTTTGGTCTGGTAGCATTGCTGATTGGTAGGATTGCTGATTGTCCTTTCACTCTTGATGATGTGCATGTGAACAGAAGAAACCAAGATATTACAACTTTGGAAATTGTGGGGAGCTGCAATGATTGGGTGTTCTCAAGCCTGTCCCATCTGTATAGATATTTGGAACCAATTAATTCACCATGAATCCACAACACTTAAAAATTATCCACTATTCCTGGGTTAGTCAATGCTATTATTCAAAAGAAGGGAAAAAGAAGAGAAACTGACTTAAGCTGAGGAAAGTGTGAGACCAGAAACACACATTTTGTACCTTGGTGATATTCCAGATGGAGCCAGGGTCATTGGAGGTTGAGGTCACAGACACTGTAAGACCTACAGCACAGCCTTCATAGGGGAACTCAGAGGCTCTTCCTGCTCCTGCTGCACTGCAAAGACCTTTCCTGGAAAAGCCTTCTTTCCCTGGAAATGCCCTCTCCATTACCTGTCATTTTGGTCCATGCAGGTGAGTGATGTACAGGTTCTAATCCTTCTGTTTCCTGAAGTACTGCACTATCATGAGCAGGAGAGAGCATTATCACACCCACTGATTCTCAAGAACTGCAACGTCAGTCAAGCTAAACAAAACTAAACAAAGAATTTGTATATGACAGCAAACGAACCAGAAGAGCTTAGTGTGTTGGCAGAAGAGACAAATAAGAGAAAAGCACATTTTGTACTAATCATCCCACAGCTGGCCTGCATCACCTCTCTTACTGTGCTCCACACAGCCAGCCCAGGACCCCTTTCTCTACCTGTCCTGTCATGCTTTTCTTAGATAAGGTATGCAGCCTTAACTTGTTCTTCATGGAAGAAAATGCACATTTCAGTATTGATCTTTCTTTTGTACCAAAACTAACTGTGAAGTTCTCTTCAGATTCAAGTCTTGCCTCCTCTCCCCACAAATGAGCTCTTTCATAACTGACTTGATTAGGAGGTCTGTTGCCTGTGAAATTACTTACACTGAATTTGTTATCATAAGGTGAGGCAGGACTTTTGTTCTCCTACATGCACTTGCACATGAGGCTCATTACATTCTGAACTGGATCTGACAACCAGTAAGTCAAGGACCTAGGTTTTGTGGGCTGCAATCTTTAGTTCGTGTGCAACATGGGCATCAATCCACCTCAGTCTGCAAGCCAGCAGGCGTGTCAATCCCAAAATACAAATTACTATGAAGCAGAGGCTATTTTGGATTACCAATGGTTCTGTACACATTTTGTTGGTAGTGGTGGCAACTCAGAGACTGTCTGCTGATGATCACTCATCACAGGTCTCAGGCTGGCATAGGAACACCTAGAATGTATCTGCCTGAAACAGACCATAATTTTCTGGCTTATTTTTCAACTTAAACGACTCACTGAACTTCTCTGCACCCACACAAAAAGTTGGCAAAGCGGATGGAAAGACTGAACCCCAGAAGCTTTGTCTGAAGACATCTTCAGAGACCTGCACTTCAATCTCCTGCTCAGACTAGTTGGGCTATCCCCAGCACTTTACAAGGCTGGCCACTTTACATGCATTGATTTATCTGTGTTCTGAAGATGGAGAACTCTGGTGACCAGATCCAGGGCTCCATCCCTGCTGGAATCTTAGATGCTGAGAATTTTAAACTTTCTGTGCTTAAAGGCACAGACCCACAAGAGAACACTGCATTTGACCTGAGGCCATGGAACAGGCTTCCAAAATTGATTGATAATACTGGGATTATGCGTGTGTAGTTGGTTAGAAGTGTGTAATATCACAGGATGGAAAACTTAAAGTTTGGAGTTTTAGAATATAGAAATAAATATGAAGTATTATGGAAGTTTTAAGGTGGAGGCAAACTGTTCTTCTTCACCTTCTTCTTCCTTCTTCTTCATGGGTTTGGGTGATGTTTTGTAATTAAACAGAAAAGTCCACATTGCAGGCTTTGAGGGATCAGTTACTGAGTTAAAAGGGAACATAATCTGTCTTTTCTTAATTAGATAGCTTAGTCTTAAAAGACCTTTTTTAAGAGATAGTTGGCCATTTTGTGCCTTACCAATGGAAGGCTGCAGAACTCATATTCATGAGACTGTTTTACTGATAATAAATAACAAACAGCTGAGTCCGAACATGAACTACTGTCTCAAGTGCTTTCAAATGTGACCTCAAGAAATTGATACATCCCAGCTGTTGTAAGTGAAAAATAGTAGAAAATAGTAGAAAATGCAAAGCTCAGTATGCCATGGAACACACAGGTGGAAGCATGGAAAGCAGATGGAGGCGTTGTGGTTTGTGTCACTGTGACATTGGTGCATGTGATCATGGAGTGAGGCATAGACTGTATGATCTCGTTCTGCTACCCTTTACCCACAAATGTCAAGTACATCTCCTATCAAAAAATATTCTATACAACATGCCCACAAAGAATGGAAGACTTGATCACAGTCCCAACCTCAGCCCTTTGCACAATAATGGTTAACAAAGTATAAAAAATACCCCGGTGTTGCATCTAACCAGAGGATCAGAATTGGACATGAAATTGCAGGGATAGGTTGACAGGTTTGTTCTCTTCACCCTCCCTGGAACGGACACCTTTTGGTAAGCCCTGTGTCTTCAGCTGTGGGAGTTTTGACATGGGATATTAAGTTTGTGATAGCAATTGTACTGCTGGTGCTATGTGTAATTGCTCTGCATTATCACCAGCAGACCAGAAACCCTGACGTGTTGCATTCAATAAATTGCACTATTTGTGAATCCCACTTGCTCTTTTGAATGTGATTAGACATATACGTCACTGACTATTTTCACATCCAGTGCTGGACCTCTAGTTACGCTTTTGCAACACCAGCTAAAAAGTTTTTCCTCAAGTCCACCGTGGCCCTCCCAGAGTTCATTTTGTTACTCCTTCTTATGTCAGCTGCGCCTGCGGAGAACAACTTCACCACTGTAGTTCAACTATTTGTTGTAGATTTCCCCTTCAGACTCTTCACCAGACTAATTCCAGCTCCCTGGACTCTGTTTCTAGGACACGTGTTCTGTCTCCTGGTCTTGGTAGCTCTCTGCTCTTTCTCAAGTTTCTTGGTAACCCAGTTGAACTGGAGACCCAGCAGTGGAGATTGTAACTCCCTTGCTCTGCATTCCACAAAAGTCCTAACATAAACCAGCATGTGGTTTGCTCAGTTTGCACTGGGAGCACATTGTTGGCTCATAATCAGTCTGGCAGTAACAACAGGAGTTGGATTTGGTGATCCTTGTGGGTGCCTTCCAACTCAGAATATTCTGTGATTCCATGAATATGGTAAGATAGCACAGTCAGGTCAGGGTAGGGCAGGAATATCCATTATCAGTACCTGCATTGATGATGGACCCTTCCCATGGACTCAGTCAGTGCTCAATTTGCACACAAAACATGGCTCATGTCAAAGGACTGTTTTCCAGCCACCTGAGAATAAAAAAGCTTTAGCAGCAGATCTGCACTCAAAGAGATCTCAAAGGAAAATTCTATTGATTTGTGATAGAGAGGTATGATTTAACTCCTTTCTCTGACTTTGAAGCCCAGTGTCCCAAAAACATACTAAGAAGCAGTGTGGGAAACACCATAATTTTAAATAATGACTGCATTGCTTGTGGTCTGTAAATATCTCATCAGATATTGCTGAGGATCTCAGCTCTGATACCCTGGGAAAATTCCAACATAGATAATTGCCTCCTCCCTAATTCAATTCACATTTAATAGAGTGGCAACACTCAAGTGATTGCCCTGGGGTGAATAACTGGTGGGAATCAAGAGTGCACAAAAAGCACATTAAGAAACAGAGATGGAAATCCATTGAAAATCAATGTTTGGGGAAAAGTCCTCCTCCCTTGCCTCAGGAAGTCCTGAGCCAATTTCCCACTTTCAGCTACACCAGCCTGTACATATGGAACGACACCTTGGGTTGTTCTTCTAGAAGGGTGATGTCATGAAGGATTACATTGAGGGTGGTGCTGTGAGGGGTGCCACAATCCTTTCTGTAAAACTCTTAACAAATCTCATGTTTTCCTCAAACCTTGTCAAAAGGTATTATAGGGACCATGGACTTTTGTTTCTGTGCACTTGCTCTTCCTCCTGTGGAAAAAGGAAGGCATTCTATTTGCCACCACTGGTGGAAGGGCAGCAGTACTGTGAGCACAGAACTCTTGTAATGTGGTGGCTGGTGTTCACTGTGCATTCAGAGCTGACACCATTTACATCCTGGGTCCATCTGTGTCCGGTATTCCAACATGCCATCTGCAAAGGAAAAACAGACGTATTGCTAGGATAGCTGGAGATAGGCATGTCAGAGGGACAAGAAGGCCTGTCTGGTTTAGACATGGCTAAGCTGACACTTGCTCCTGTCGTTGCTCTTGCACAGTCTTTCCTCCCCACACATGAAGCAAACACAAATTGGTTGGTTTTGCTAAAGAAGAAGTCCCTGCCCTCGCAGAGGCTTCTTTCTCTACTCTATGTCCTTTGAGATTGTATCTGCCAAATTTATTTTCTCCTTAGTAGATTGACAAGGTTGCTGGCCTCCAGGTTCCTCCATGGCAGGTGCTGCATTTGCACCTAGCAAAAAATTTGTCAGACATCCTTCAGCCCCAGATAGGTCAAGGCAAGACAAGAAACAGCTGCTCCATATCAGGTGGCCATCCTTGCATGGAGGCACAGAGGGATGCAGCTTACCTCCACCTATCTTTGTTGTGAAAAATTGCACCACTACAGCTCCTCTCCTGTATAGAAATCTAGAGATCTCAACCTCCTTATGGTGCTGAGATCCTTCTGTTTCCTCTCCTGGGAGACACCTGGCTCCTGGTGGTCTTCCTCCAAGTGTCTTTTCCAAGAATTTTGCTGTGTCTTTGGGGTAAATCTCAATCTCACATTTTACAGTCAAGTTTTGAGTGTCTGAACATCACCCCACTGCAAAAAAGCCCTTCAGAGAAGGCCCCAAGAAGAAGAATCACAGAATCATAGAATGGTTTGGGTTGGAAGGGATGTTAAAGATTGTCTTGGTCTAATCCCCCTACTGTGGGCAGTGATGTCTTCCACTAGACCAGGTTTCTCAGAGCAACCATCCAACATGGCCTTAAACACTTGAGGAATGGGACATCCACAACTTCCCTGAGCAACCTGTGCCAGTGTCTCACCTCCCTCATGATAAAGGTTTTTCTTCTAATATCTGATCTAAACCTCCCCTCTTTCAGTTTGAAGCCAGTCCCCATTTTCCTGCACTACATAATCTTATAAACGGTCTCTCTCCCATCATAAAATCATGGAATTTTTTGAATTGAAGGAGACTTTAAAAATCATTTAGTTCCAACCCCCAGTGTCCTTTCCACCTGTGCAGCCATGGGATTCCCTCTCCCAACTCTCTTTTAATAGTAAAGGAACAGCTGCTCGTGAATCCCAGGTGGTGTCCCTGAGCCAGCAGGGAAGCTAGCCCAGAGCCTTCAATTCATCTCTGGCCCCTGAAAACAGACCTGCTGCAGTCTGAGCAAGTACAGAAGCAGAAAACCAAGAGTGGGACCCAACGAGATTTTTCCATTTCAATCTGAATGGAATCAATTACTCACACAACTGTGCTTTTCTTGTTATGCACTTAAGGGATATTCTCACTTAAGTGAATTCTGAGCCAGAGACTTTTCTAGAGGGTGTGTTATAATTCAAATAGCAAGCTGGGGCAGCTCTCCCTGGCAAGCTGGAGGTATTGAAAGGATTTTGGCTTCAGTAGATGAAGATAATTGGGAAGATTGGACAAAGGAGAAAGAAGACAGGAGAGAGAGCTCATTTCATCCAGTTATGTATACAGATTGTTAAGTAATCACATAACTTAGTAGTAATGATTCATCTTGGTGATGTCTGGTTAAAGCTCTGAGCTAGTTGTGTCTTGCATCCATGCTCCAGGCTGAAATGGGGACAAAAGCCATCTCTGGCTTTGAGTACTGATTAGATATTGCATAAGGGACTCAGCTCTCTTTCCTAGTGGATGCAGAGGCTGACTCTGAAGGGATTAATGTGCCCCATGGGTGGGGACTTTTGAACTGGCAGGAGAAGACCACAGGTGGAGGAGAATATCTGAAATGAGGGGAGATATGCTTCAAGGCAGAGGAAAATATGGGGCTTTGCCAGCAGGCTGCTCTTGGCAAAGTCTGCTCTTGTCAACTGTAACCTTGGCAGAGACCACATACAAATCGTGCACATGCTAATTCTGCTGATATTAATTAGACAGCCATTTCCTTTGAGGCCAAAGGCATTTTGCATAAGCAGGCACTGGCCTATAGTCCAGGATTACCCTGGTTTAATCCTGGCTTTGGTTTAGGCAGATTTTTTCATCCCCCTCATGGAACCTCTGTCTGCAGTCCATAAGAGGAACACATTTTCTTTGACCATGACACGATGGGCCCATAGTGCAGAGCAAAGTGAGAAGAAAGAAATTTGCCCTTTTGGTATGTCAGCCTAGCACAGTAGGGGATCCCATGTTACAGGCATACGGTATTATTGGTGTCAAGCTTAAGCGTAATGCTCTTAGCTTTGAATCTATAGCAAGCCAGACTCTGGACAGCCTAGGGCAAAGGAAGGTCTAAGAAATGGGAATCACCAGATAATTCCTGGAATGGGGATGTCATAAGAGAGCTATGGCATATTTGAGTTTCCAAGCATTGAGTGATGTCAGTTCAGCCCCATGTGATGAGGAATTAATTTTTTAGCTTCCTTTGCAGGAGGTTCACTGAGTTTTTCAGTCCATAACGGAGGTGGGCTCACATCCCTGAAGCTGAACCTGAGATCCTGCAAAAGGTCCCAGCAAAAAAAGTCAGGGACTGTGTGACTGAAGGAGGGGGTTGTGCTTCCCTCTGTACCAGGCCTGTGTGCTTCTGGGTCATGTTACAACACAGATTTGAATCAAAACAGGGTTTGAGTTCTGAATAAATTTAAATTCAATTAGCCAAGATTTGTAAAACAGACTTTAGGCAACAGAAATGTTTTTATATGTGCCTGACTAAGCACATGCACAAAGTTGGTGTGTGGTTCCCTGCCAGTGTCAGCCAAGCTAAATGTGGACAGCTACAACCTTGTCCTCTCTGTCCCTGCCAGCATGGCCTGAACACATCTCCCTTTTCATTACTGGATGGCTGTCAGATCTGCTCCATGAACGGCCTTTCCAGGGGAGCACAAGAGCACTGGCAGTGGCACAAGGGAGAAGAAGGAGGAGGAAATAGAAGGAGAAGGACACACAGAACAGACAATACAGGAGAAGGAAGATGTGATCTTGGTTTAACTGCCATGGTGAGATACTATAAGGGCTTAGTGCAGTCAAATGACACCTGATTTGACCTAGAGACAGAACAGTACACTCTGTGCTGGGTCTGATCCAAAACAAAGCCTGCCAGATCAGAGCTAATCCTTGGAATACACTTCTGTCAACAGGGTAAACTTGAGTTGCACCACAGCTTTGCTTCACATGGCTACAGCTTCTTTTTCTGGCACTAGGAGCCCCTGGGATGCATAGGGAGAGGGCAATAGTTTTCTGCTTCCCCAGCTCCACACCAAAGAACTATTCCTCTCAGACAGGCCAGTATGGCAGGAAAAAAATCTATTCCTTGGCACAGACAAAGGGCAGGTCAAGACGTGTATTCCACAGTGATTTTCTGCCTCATAAATTGCAGATCTTGATGGCTGCAAACCCATGTGAAGCACAAAAGCTGTTCCCTTAGCAACGGTGGGTATAACAAGAGATCAGAGTAGCTGGAGCTACCCCCACAGGATGCTATGTCTTGACTCACCTGCATGTTGCTTTCAGAGTTGGTGACATTTCTGACTGTCTCCAACCTTGCCACACAGGGTTGTCACCACAGTGGGACTGTCATGGGGAATGAGTGACGCAAGTACAAGCAGCAGGTACTTTGCAGGGTTACTTTTGGAAGGGTATTTATGTTGTCCAAGAGACCATGAGGAGCTCACTTAGCTCATTTGTTGTTACACATGAGTGTTTGAAATCACTTAAAGAATCACCAGCAAGGGTATCAGTTAAAATCAGATTTACTATCGAGCAACAGCATGACAAAGTTCATTGGCAAGATTCACTTTACTACTCACTGGACAGTTGAGGCACACCAAGGAAAAACAAGCAACAGCAAAATCAAACAAAATCCAGCCAATCAAAACAGAAATGAGCCAAGAACTATCCATATGTGTGTGTGAGAGACAAAAGGAGAGTGAGGGCAAGGATAAAAAGGCATATGGCCTAAAATCTTAACAGCACGCAACAGTACTTAGGCTTAACATATAACTTAACCTTAATTTATACCTTAAAATTAACTTATAATTTAACCTCAGCAATTTAACAGAGGAATAACTCCTAACAGTGTTTAACCTAATTTATAACTTCGAAGTTAAACTTAGCATTTTAGCAAAAGAACAAACACTAAGCAGTATTTAACTTAGCTTATAACTTATGACTTTACCTATTTAACTTAGCTTATAGCTTATGACTATACTTACAAGCCTAACTTAGATATCTAAGATACTTAAACATCTAAGAAAGCAGCATTTCTCCAAGATTTACCCTAACATATGCACATGTGCATGCACACTGACAAAGAGTCAGTGCAAGGAAGGTGCTTGTGAAAGATTCTCCTCTAAGGGGATCACTTTGGATGCCTTTGCACCTCCCCAGTAGTCCAAGGGTTGGGCCCCGAGGAGTAGGGGTGTTGGTGTAGGATTCGTTGTCATCCAGTGATTCTCTGAGCACAGCAAACATGAGAGTTGGCTGGCTCTGAGAGGCCCCACTCAGAGGGATATTGCTGGTCACAGCCTGCTGGGGCCAGGAGAGCTCCAAGGGTTTCATTTTGGACCATTTCTTATAGGGTCACAAGGCAGTGGGCTTTAGTCATAAGAATGTTTCATCCCAGCCACAGTCTGGGTCTGCACTTTCTCTGCAAGTGTGAGAACAGGGATGTTTCTGCTATTCAGGGAAGAAATATAATTTCCAAGGCTGTTCATAAAGAAAACGGGAGCTTGTTAGACTGCAGCAGCTCCTGGGAGCAGCCTGTTTCTAATAAGCTCAAGAAGAGCTGAGTCCAGCTGCTGTTGCCAGTGAGGATTTCTCAGCTGCAGTGTGGCCAGGGAAGGGCAGGGGGGTGCAGCACCACACCTGAGCTTAGGTCTCTTCACTGAGGGATTTAGGACCTGGTGCTGCCTCTTTCTATGCCTACACACAGTGCTGGCATAACTGGGTATGTTGCAGTTAAATTTCCCTAGGGATTGTGTCATGCAAAGCACTTTCAGAGTGTCTCATTAATCTGTGGGTTTTATAGCTTTGGATCATCTGATACAGGGAAAATTGTAGGGGCCATGCAATACCTCACCTCCTCAGGTGGGATTGAACTTGCAGGCTAACACTGCAGTTTGGGCAACCAAATGCCTTTAGGCAGCATTTTAAATGCTCCACAGTGTCTGAAAAATCCCTGTATGGCTGTCAGGCCTGACACAGGAGCTGCAGCAGACCCCTAGGAGCAGCTTCACATGAGCTTTTGAAGGCATCATTCAGCAGATTTGAGTGCAACATCAATGACTCTGCATGGGATCCCATGCTGTCTTCAACACTTTGTGCCTCAAAACTGATCTTCACTCACAAAACTGACAGGGTTTGGAAGTCCAGATCCCAGTGGTGGGCTGTGCAATCTATGCTTCCTTTATTTCTCTGGTCTTGCGATATCTGAGTGTGTAAGAAGAGTGTGTCTTTCCCAGCTTCACCTTCATTTTCATCTTTATTTGAAACCTTTTTTGCCCTGCAATCTAGAGTGAGGTGACCCTCATTAATGAGGTTTTCCGTGAACCAGTGAATGTAATTTTGGCATTCCTCATATTGAGGTACAGACATTTTCAAGTCCTCCTTAAGACCAAACAGAGATCTGGAACCAAGCTGTACTCCTTCACCTTTCCCTCTATGTTCATGCAAAACTTAAAAAATAAAGATGACAAAAACTTTCTTGAAAAATATTACATTAGGTATTTTTCTCTTATATGTAACTGCCCTAGTCTTTTAATAATCTTATAATCCCTGTTCTAAATACTTTGTTCTTTCACATTTGTTTTCATTTTCATTCTGTATCCACCTGATTATCATTTCCATACGTTTCATATCACTGGGGCTGGAATTTCCCATGTCTTATCTATATGGCTTTTTTTTTATTTTCTCATTATACTGCATGATTAAGTTGTTATGTTAAATTCTTTTAATCTGTTTCCATAAAACCTAATGTCTCTGGGGCAGGCTCATTAAAATCTTGTGGTTTCCCAGATGATTGCTTGGGGCCTAAAAGACACAGAAACACCAGCCATTTGTCAGTATATCATCCCTATCAGGTACATTTGTAACAACCCAGGCTTGAAAAAACAGGGCAGACTGATTACAGGCCACATTTGGGGGGGATTTTGTTTGCATATATGTCACTGATAAGTTAAGAAACTTTTTATTAGGGATATTCCTCTTGTAAAATTTTAATTTCATATAGCCAGAGTATCTGTAGCCTGATCTCCTGACTTGCTGTAACCAGTGACTTTTTGGTTGTTATAGGAGAGTGAGGGCCTATCTGTGAAAATGTATTCATTATCATACATTATCCCGGAAAGACTTCCTTTCCAGAATGTTTTTTATCCCCACAACCAAGATGTTTGTTAGTGAGTGAGAAGTCCCGGTCCATATCCTTTTAGTATGAGTAGGTAGAAGCATGGCATAGAACCGTAGAAAGAATTGTTAAGGTTGGAAGAGACTTGCAGGATCATGATTCCAATTTGCAATCCACCACCACCACACATTCATCACCAAACCATGCCCTCAGGTGCCACATACACATTTTTTGAACACCTGTGGTATGATGACACCGCCATTTCCCTGGGCAGCCTGTTTCAGGGCTTTACAATGCCTTTCAGTGAAAAAACTTTTCCTTCTATCTAATCTAAACCCCTCCTGGCGTGGGGTGCCATGACTCAGGCAATGACTTGAGGCAATTTCTCCTTGTCCTATCACATGTTGCTTGGGAGAAGAGATCGACCCTCCTGTCAGGGAGTTGTAGAGAGGGGGAAGGTCCCCCCTGAGCTCCCTTGTCTCCAGACTAAACAACCCCAGCTCCCTCAGCTGCTCCTCATCACACTTGAGCTCCACACTCTGCCCTTTTCTGCTGCCTTCTCTGGAAATGCTCTAGCACCTCAGTGTCTTTCCTGTAATGTGAGGCCCAAAACTGATCACAGGTTTCGAGGCACAAGTCATGGAAAAGTTTGATTGTCCCTTGCAAGGCCATTCAGGTGGCTTGGTGCTCTCTACCTTCTTCTTTCCAACCTGTGCAATACCCAGGTCATTTGTCTTGTAGCACACACAGCTTTGGACACGGGCCAACAGCATCTGACACTGGTGTCAGAGCTCTCCCATCACTGGTGAAACCAGGTGGGAGGCAGCTGTGTGAGCACCTCCATGCCACACTGGACAGCTCCTTTTGCTCTGGATGCTGGAGGCCAGCGTGGCACCCCACACCCAGCCTGCTCAAGGGACCTGAACCCATGTCTCCACATGGTGCTGTGCCACGAGCTCTTCCAGCTGGTGCTCAGCTACCCCAGGCACCTGCATGCTGAGTGCTCTGGAGTTTTGCTTGGATCTCTACCTCTGTCATTCACTGTTGGCTGTTTCTGGATATTTATTTGATTTTTGTGGTAATATTTGAATGCAGAATCACAGAATGGTTTGCGTTGAAGGGACCTTAGAGATCATCTTGTTCCAACCCCTCTGCCATGGGCAGGGATACCTTTCACTAAACCAGGTTGCTCAGAGCTTCATCCAGTCTAGTCCTGAATTCTTGCAGGCACGGGCTTCCACAGCTTCTCTGGAAAACCTGTTCCAGTGCCTCACTACCCTCACAGTAAAGATATGGGGGTTTTTTTGTAATATCTTATCTAAACCTACTCTATTTCAGTTTGGAACATCCACAGTACTACAAATTGTCAAACAGTTGCTTTGCCTGGAGGCTTGCCTTGCCCAGTGCCATGGATGCATTTCCTCATGAATGTGTGAGGGAATGAAAGAACAACCAGACAAATCCAGCAACAGATTTTGCTTTCTGAAAGTAACTGATGATATAAAAATGCCCAGACCAATGCAGGCTTTAAGCTAACATGATCTTAGTGCTGTCATACTCATTTGGGAATACCTTTATTTTATGATGAATATCAATCAATGAATAATGTTGGACTGGAAAGGGATGGGAAAGATGAGCATCACTTGGAAAGCATGTCTCCTTGTACAGCAGGGCATGTGTTTCTGGGTTCTTCCTTATCAATGTGTGATGCTTCACAAAAAAGGCCTGGCAAGAGGAGACAGAAACTGATGCTGAAAAGCACATAACACCTGGGCTCACTGGGGATGATGTGTGCATAATCCTAGGTCTCTCTGTTCTGGAGAACTAGGAATCAGCTCAGAAAAGGGATGGATTTGAGTTTTCTTCTATAGCTTTTTTTATGGGCTGGATGACTTCACCAGACTCAGGAAAAGTCCTGCAACAGAGAAGGATGGCATCGATGGAGTAACATCATACTACTAAGAGATGGAATGTGAAAAATTGTAAGGAGGGTTCATTTAGTTGCAGATCACTTCAGCTTAAGAAAAAGTGGTAAATGAGGTTGTCTGGATCTTCACACTTCAAAGATCTCCAGTGTAAAACAGACAGTCTGCATCTGTGTAAAGGTTCAAAGAAATGCCTGCTTTCAAATATTTCCCACCATGTGCAGAGTTTGTAGCCACAGCATAGCCTTTTGTCTCAAGCCTAGCAGTAACAATTTACTTTTATTTTTCTTGATTTGGCTGCACCTGTCCATTTCCAAGGCAAGTTTTACTCACTTGTGACTCCTGCTTTTCATGATAAAATCTTTTTTCCTGTCGGTGAGACTTGGTTAGTAATTGACTGAAGACGAAGAGAGGGTGGAAAACTGATAGAGTGATATTTTTTCAGAAAAAATGCAGTCCAGGGCAAAAATTAATGCCTTTGCCAATTCACATCTCCTGTTTCCAAGTATGTAGTCTGTTTTAAGGAGGGTTTCCATGCCAGAGCTGTGCAGATGGGTGCAGCGGATAGCCAGAAGGAAGTAGATGAGTGGCTGAATGGATCTTTGTCCTCCAAAATCCCCCAGATCAGCTTAGCACCTGCAGTGTATCAATGCCTCATCACCAGGTTGTCTTTGGCTGGCTCCCTTTTTCCCCCCACAAAATTAGGCTTTTAAAAGAAATGTATAGGTTCCCATTGTTCTCACTAATTCCTTCACAAATTCCAGTGGGATGTAGAAGGCTGCCACTTGTCCATTGCCTTCCCAGGACCTGGGACCTTCATCATCAGCTCCAGCTATATGGGAGACTTTTTGTGCACAAAACAGGAGCAAACAAGGCCACCTGAACACATTAAATCAAATTGCCAGGGGATTGGGGTCAGGCCACTTTTTCAAGAGACAAGAGCAAATCCAGGTTACTTGAGAGCCCACTGAGACATGATTCCTGAAACACTGACTTTCTCTTCCATTTTGAGATTCCTAACCACTCCCATGAACCATAAATATAATGTGTGGATATTAATATTGCATTAAAAGAGTTCATCTATGTATTCATGGGTTTTTTTATACCAGATCATGCAGCATTAACTTTGGCTTGATATACCAGTTGCTAAACTGATCTGCCTCAGCTGCCAGCCTGGAACTCTCTCAGTGAATGAGCTCTGCTGCTGGTAAAGTTGCACATTGGAGAAGTTCACCAAAGAGGAGGTTGAAATATGAATGTCTAATAAAAGGTGTGAATATCTAATAAGGATGTACTTTGTACATCATCCGATGGATTAAACAGTTGCTGTTTTCTTGAATGCTCAAAGATGACATTGCTGATGACTCATGCTGGAACAGGGTGTTCATTGAACACACTAACGTGCGTGCAAATTTATTTTCCTTCAGGATATTTGAAAACAGTTGGATTCCCTGGCGATTATTCCAGCTGAGAAGGTTACTAGTGGTCAGGGTGCCAACGATTCAGCAATGTTAATGGCATAAATGGCATAGTGTCAAAGGTAAAATAAAATGTCCCTTCCACTCCTTTAAATGTGTTGATCTCTCGAAAGAGGAAGTTTCATGATTTGATAATGTTCAGCAATTTGATTCTGTGTATTTTCTCATGAGTGTTGCTGCATAGGTGCAATAACATGCTAACTACCATATTTTTTAGCCACAGAAGAAAGCATTTAGGAAGCAGTATTTTGTTATTACATTAATATTAATTCTAACCTTCAGCTTCTCTTCCCTGGTTCACAAATTCTTTGCCAACAGGAGCTCTCACTGTAAAGGACTGACCTGGCTGGCTGGAAAGTGAACCCTGAAGGGTATTTTTAAGAAAGGCAGATCCAGCACTGGCTGGGAGAGGGAAAGAGCCTCTGTCTGGGAAGAGATGCAAGGAGAAGGCTCAGTGCAGCCACCGGGGACCTGACACTGGCACCATGCCATGTAAAGTCCACATGGAAAAGCAATGTATGAAAATTGGCACCCCATTACAGGAATGCTGCTCTTCCAGACACACAGTAATTTCCTTCCTGACAAACTCGTGGTTCTCTGACTCCCATGGAGCCATGGGTGTGACTCTGCTCCCTTGAACCATCTGGGTGCCACCAGCCTTCCCTCCCCAGGTCCTGGTTCAAGCACTGACTCCACATCAGCAGTAGGTGAGGAGAGGCAATAAAATCCCCTTCTTTCTGGCCTAGAGTTATTTGGTGAAGCACTGGGGGGAGCACAGCTGAGGGGATACCTTGGGAAGCTCCATATCAGGAGTGACAATTAGACTTATACTGACCTACCCCTTGGCTGGCTCATTTATTTGTGCAGTCACAGCTAAGACAAATGACTGTCAAGTTGACCTGGTCTACTGGAAGGTGAGAGGGGGTTGGAACTAGATGGTCCTTAAGGCCCCTTTCAACCCAAATCATTTTGTGATTCTGTGAAAACTTCCTCAGCCCATAGTCAGCAAGCACATGGTGAGACTCCTGCTTTGGGATGCACTAACCCCTGCATGGAATGGTTGGAGTTGTTGTGTTGTTTCCTTGCCTGGTTAACCAGACAGTTTTTGCCAGTCTCTGTTCTGGAGAAATAGGAATCAGCTCAGAAAATGGGTTGATTTGAGGCTTCTTCTCCAGCTTTTTTTATGGGCTGGATGACTTCACCATTGAAATGCCATAATACATTGTGGTTCTGTCTTCTTGCATCATGGTTAAGCAGAGGTAAGGAGACAGCTTTGCTCTACTGCTCCCACAGAACCCGTGCCTGGGCTTTTGGAACACTGCTCCTTTACTGGAGGTATTACTCAGGCATGTTCTTTCACTGGAGGTATTAGAGCTGTTGGAGTCAGAGACAGCCCCGTGTTAGCATAGCCCAAATGTTAGCCCAGTGAGGCTGGGAAGTTAGCACTGTCTTCTAAAGAGAAGAAGAAAAGGAGACACATTGTGGTTAAAAATGGCTATGGTGATGGTCCCACCAGCCTTTTTCAGGATCTATGTCCTGGTAATGTGGGTAAGGGGTGGCACCTCTGCTGTGGCTGCCAGTACTCTGGGTGACCCTTTGGATGCAGCTGAGCACCCCAGCCTTGTGTACAGGGCTTCAACCTGACCACCAATTTGTCTGCCATTGCAGAAAGGGCTTTGCTGGCTCTGGGCTGCTGGGAGGGGAGCCCTTGTCACAGTGCTGCAGTGGCTGTGAGGGACGAGGGCTGGCAGCCACTCTGTGCTTGCCTGGGTCCAGGGCTCTGTTGGATTCGCTCTTCACCCAGACACATCCTCTCCTCCTGGTTCCTTCTCAAGTGTTTCATCACAGGAAGAGGGTGCTCCTCTTGGCCCCAGCTGATCTCACCATCAGAGGGTTTATCCTTAGCTCTGACCTCACTTCTTTTTTAAAGCCAACATTGTAATTCTCTCTTAGGAATCCTCCCTTTGAACGCCAGTTAGGACTGTGCAAGGCTTTCATTCAGTATCTGCTACAGGAACTGTTAACCTCAGTTCTTTCTAACCTTTACTTTCTTTGTCACAATTTTGTCACTTTGATTTATTTTTCAGAGCTTTCTGACCTGGGTTCTTCAGCTTTGATGTAAATCTGATATATTATTTTCATGCTTTGAAGAGATACCTTTATGTTTGGGCTCTTGGAATGACAGAAAATAGCATTAGGTTGTGCCATGAGAGATTTATATTAGATATTAAGAAAATTTCTTCAAAGAAAGTGTGTTCAAGCACTGGAAGAGACTGCCCAGGGAAGTTGTGGCATCACCATCCCTGGAGGTGCTTAAAAGATATGTAGATATTTCATTTAGGAACATGGTTTATTGGTAGGGTTAGCACAATTGGATTGATGGCTGGACTCAATGTTCTTAAAGGTCTTTTCCAACTTAAATAATTCTCTGATTTTATGAAACCCATTGGAATTTTCTGCTACAACTCTGCAGGACAAATTCACATATATTTTTTAGATGCTCTAGCATCTAGATGAATGTCTTTCTTCTGCTGATCATAGAATGATCTTCCTTTTCATTTTGTCACTTTTCATCTCCCCTTCCCCCCATTTTCAGGGTTAGATTTTTAGCTCTTCTTGTCTCACAGATTTCTCTGACCTCCCCAGCCTCTGTCTCACCTCCCTGAAGATGTGACTGCTGTGTTATCATCCTTCTCTCCTTCTGGAAACATGGACACACTGCAGGCGACAGGCACTTCATGCACACCATGAAATTAAAATATAAGAACCAATTTAGAAAGAATCTTGAGAGAGAACATCTAATCCATCTCTCAGCCCTGGAGCAGGATCCTATCAACTTATATAATCCCCTAATAAATACTGGTCTAGTCTGTTTTTCCAAGCCACCCAGGATGGAGGATCCACACCTTCCCAGGCAATCAGCTTCACTATTGTCACTGTTTGAAAATTCCCCCAATATCTAATGTAAACCCCCCATGATAGTTTTTCCTATCGAGCCCTGTTTTCCTGTAGACCTATAGGATGTGACTGGGAGTCCCCTGATCACATTTGTTTTCATCTTCTCTAATAAGTCTTATTTTCCAGGTCTCCTATTGCTGTAGATGGTGCCTCCTCCTTGCTGCGCTTGATTTAATCTCTAAAAGAGCACATGAAAAGGCTGCAGCTTCATATCCTCCCTCCCTGAGAGGTGGGAAACAGGTGAGTTCTGTATGATTCAGTGAGACTAGTGTGCTCATATTGTTCAGGGAAAGCCCCCAAGCACTTCACTAATCATCTTAAATGAAAGGGCATGAAATTAAAATCACCAGAGGCAGTCACATCTTCTCATCTTCCTATTTGTATCTGCAGTCCCATATTTAGTCAAATGGCAGAATCACCCCAATCTACATACCCCTGCCTGCCTGGGGACATGATTTTATTCTTTGTGAGGTTTAAGACCAATAAGAATTGGATTAAAATTAATTGGTTTAAGACCAATTAGTTTTAATCCTGAACAGGCTGCTTTGATTTCATTTTAACAGATCTACTGCAGCATGAGACCATTTCTGAGCTGAAAAAGAATTTCTGGGTGAAGATATAATTTTCCCTGGTTTCCTTGTGATATCACCTTTATGGACAATGGGGGACCAAGGCTCTTACCCAGTGTGATTCCCATTCTTACAGCGCTGTGGGCTTAGCTAAGAAAGTGGTCCCACTGGACTACTCAGTATATTGGGGAATGTCAAAAGACAACTGTTCTTTGAAGAGGTTAGTCTCAAATAGGAAAGGAGCACGAGGGCACTTCAATTCTTCCCATCTGTCAATGCCAAAAGTCCTGGAGGGTCTGTGTCCAATATGGTGCAGGAGAAGAGGATATCTTCAGAGCAGGGTGTGGTTTCAGTGAGGCAGCACATCCTGATAAAACCTGCCCATGAGGCAGGGAGCCTGTGGGCCAATGGCAAGTTGGTCATTGCCACTTGTCATTAGCCCATCATGAGATGCCAGGGCATGGAAAACTGCTATAACCTTACCTGATCTGGGACCAGGCTGTCTTGCATCCATAATTTCTCTATGCTGACTTGGTTTAATTTAAAGCCCAGAAGGACAATAGGAGACTTCCTTATCAACTGCCAAGTGTTTTATATCAAAACACAAACCCTGGAGTACTGGCTTTGCTGCTCTGACGTATTCAGCCCCGAGAACCCTTGACTGAGCCTGCTCCAAGCTGTGCTTTGGCAGTCACTTTGCAAACTGAAGCTGCACTCTAGCTTGGAGAGGAATTTCACTGCTTTGGCGCTGCTGCTTTCCCACTGTACTGTGAGCATGAGAGCTCCTGACTCTATGATAGGAATGACAAAATGGGAAACCAGCCATCAAAAACTCAACAGGGGAATTTCCTGGCTGCTCCTGGCTGTACTTTGTTTCTTTGGGCCTGACAGTGAGAGCACACCAGGGGTTTTCAAATGGTTTCCTCTCCATCATCCATATGGATGGTGGAGGCTGAACATTGTTCAAAGTCTTTACCAGAGACATATCTAGTATCACCAGGAAAGCCAGTCTTACCCCACAGGATGCACGCTCCAAACAAGGGAAAACCAAACAGCATCACTCATGACAATAAAAAGGCAAAACCTATGCTTTAAAAGAAAAAGCAAACACTGGTGTTAGTGTCCAGCAGTATATTGTTCAGAAAACTTCCCCAACCTCTACTTCCCTAAAACACTCCCTTTCCTCCCAGTTTAAAAAGCCCTTGTGGCACACAGTGCTTTGCTGGGTGAGACTTGGCAGCCCCCTGTGCTTACGTCCCATCAGCATGAGGGTATCCCTTGGACTCAGCTTCCTCCTGGCTTTCCTGGACCCAGGTGAGTTTTTCACTGGGACCTGTGGGGTTGTGAGACGTGAAAGAGGTCTGGGAATGGAGTGTGCGAGGCAATTGCTGCCATCTGAGCCATGAACCCTCCTCATCTTGGGAGATTAGCACTGCAGAGGGGTGAGGGTGACTGGTCTTGGGGGATCCCTGGTCCTATGAGCCAATGTGCAGATGAGGGTGCTGGCTTTTACAATGTGAGCTCGCAGTCTGATTTTGTGTGGTGCTCACTGGTGGTACAGCCAGGACAGGCACCAGAGTGACTCAGGTTACCCTGAGGCAGCCAGACCTTTGGTAAGCTGAATCGATCTCCAAGCTCATTTATTTTACTCACGTCCAGGGCTGTGTGACATTTTGGACACAATGTCATCTCAGCTGTCCTTCAGCTCTGCTCCAGAAATGCACAGCTGTCTTGGAGGACTTGGGTCACAGCAGATGGCATGGCCACTGCAAGGTGCCTTAGTTGGCACCTGGGTTTAGGGAGGTGACACATGCCCTGGACTTGTTCAGCTACATGCTGGACTCTGTGGGTGTGTGTCATGGCAGAGATCCTGTTTGCTCTCTGTTTAAATACAGGCTATTCCTTTCCAAGTGTTTCCTGAAGAGTATCTGACATTCTGGTCAGCTTTAAGTGTTCCAGCAGGTATCTGGTGAAGTGGTTTCCCCTAATCCCTACAAAGAGATATACGAAGAGATAATGCTTACAGAGAAAGCCTGCAGTTTGTACAGAGCACAGCCAGTACCTGCTGGCAGCTCTTGTTCCCCAGCCACTCAGGTGCCCTTATTCTCTACAAAGAGAGAATCTGGGGTCTGTGAATCCAGGAACACCTAAGTGCCTGCCAGGATGAAGAGGTTTGTAGGGCTGCTGTTGTCAGCAACTCTGGAAAAGCCCAGCACAGATTGCACAATGAAACATAAGGGAAGAGAAATGTGAAAAGTGCTGATCAATGCTGAAATCAAACATCAGTGAAAGAGGAAGTGAGATTCCTTATGAATGCTGCTCTGGAATGTGTCCTCCTCTCCCCAGGGACCTGCCTTCAGTGTGAGGTATGTCACAGCATGGGAAAAAGCTGCTCTGGCCCCGTGAAAACCTGCACTGGTGGTGAGGACACTTGTGGCATTATTCTGCATGAAGTCCTAATAGGTGAGACATCCTCTAAGCCAGTGTGGCTTTCAGAGTGGGGCTGGCTTGGGGACTTGCCTTTCTCTCCCTGCTTCTGTCACCGGTAGTATGGTCCATCCTTGGATAACCAGTTCATTTTTCTTTTACTGACAGATCACCCAGAGATCAGGGTAGTCTGGGATAGGAAAAGCTCTTTATTCTTCTATTTTGAGAAGCAGTTTTCTACTGGGAGGGTTTGGTTCTTAGTTGTGGAGAGAAGGACCAAAACCTCATAGTGGGGGGAGACAACTGGCTTTTAATTCTGGTGAAGGTGAGTAGTTGAGTCAGGAAGTTGGGAGACTGAACTGTGACTTACACTAAGGTACTGACACCCAGTACTGGGGATGCACAGGTGATGTGTGGAGAGAGAAGCTTGCCTGTCCTCAAGCAGGGATGGGGATGCCATGCAATCATGCAGTGCCACCACGGCTGAGCTATCACCTTATCACAGTAATCATCATCATCATCATCATCATCATCATCAATCAGTTTAGGTTGGAAGAAACCTTGAAGATCATCTAGTTTCAAACGCCCTGCCCTGGGCAGGGAGACCTTCCAGTAGACCAAGTTGCTTAAAGCCCCATCTTAAACACTGCCAGAGATGGGAGACACCCACAGCTTCCCCTGGCAGCTTGTCCCAGTGTCTCACCACCCTCATTGTCTAGAATTTCTTCTTAATATCTAATCTTAATCTACCTTCTTTTAGTCTGATGCCATTCCCTCTAGCCCTATTAGTTCGTGTCCTGGTCAAAAGCCCCTCTCCAGCTCTCTTGTAGCTCCTTTAGGCACTGGAAGTTGCTATGGGTCACTAGAGGAGCCTGCCCTTCTCCAGGCTGAACAACCCCAGCTCTTTCAGCTTGTCCTCAGAGGAAATGTTATCAACCAGTAACCATGTCCCTGTAGGTTATAAGTCATAGCTGGTGCTGAGCCCTAACACAGCTGGACACTCAGTTGTGTTAGAGGCAAGGCCTCAGTCATCGCCCAGTCTTAGTGATGTGATTGTTGCCTTTAAACTGGAGTCTGGCTCATATCCTACCAGCTTTGGTGCTGGCAGCTCCAGTGCCTGCCTTCTTCTGCTGCTGCACCCACCTTTCCTCCTTCAAGCACACTCAATTTAGCTGTTCTGCTCCCCTTTACACCTTCTGGGCTTGGCTGAAGGGGTAGACCAGAACTGACCATGTCAGGATGCTTGTGGCTGGGATGGACTGTGTGCACTCTGCAGATTTTACACAGGCTGAACAAGCCTGTGCTATGGGTCAGAGGCACGTGTCACACCATCATCTCTGCAGTGTCCTGGCTCACTGGTGATGCTTCTCAGGGGGCTCAGGGGTGCCTCTTAGCCCTGGGACAGCTGCCTAGAAGATGGTACATGAACTACCGGGAGGGGAAGTGAGTTACTTTGTGTTGAACGACTTGGCATTGCCTTCTGCTTCATGACAGGGGGTATGGCCATCTCTTCATCCATCAAGTCCTGCCTGCCATCCCACGTCTGCAACCTTGGTCCTGTCACTGTGAACTATGGGAAGGTGAAAGCAAAGAGCCACTTGGTTTGCTGCACAGGCGATGACTGTCGGACCACCTCCGTGTCATGTAAACTCTTTATTTTCCTTATAGCCCATCCCCTCTCTGTCTGATCCATCCCACGGTGAGACCATCACCTGTGTTATTCCTCTCATTCCCTTACTGAAACCAGCTACAGCCCCTGCCTTTCATTCCAGTGCCACCAGATAATGACATGCCCAATGGATACCAGTGTCCTGCCTGCTACAGCGTGGACTCCTTTCAGTGTGGCAATGAAGTTGTAAACTGCACTGGATCTGAAGACCAATGCGTTGACCTTGCTGGGTTAATGAATGCAGGTAACTGCCTATCATTTGGGGCTGTTTTTCATCTTCTTGGTAAAATGGCTGAAACTGGTCTAAGATAAAGCACTACTGAGATAAGAACGGGCAAAAGGTGTGAAATAAAAAAAAGAGGAAGATACAAGGAACTTAAAGCTGAAAACTGAAAACTTCGAGCTCATCAAAGGGCAGGCATTGTCTTCCTTTCCTTCTTCCCAGTCATGCATGGATAATTGCTGGAATTCTTCATAACATGGCATAACTGAGATCTAGAGTGGAACTGGTTTCTTGGGGCAATCTGGTACCTGGGTGTGTAACAAACTTGACCAAGCCCCTGAACTGCTGGCCCTAGCTAGGATGTATGAAGATGAGTCTGGATGTGAGCCCCTTGCCAGCTCAGTGGAAGTTCAGATGGAGCTTTGCAGAAACACTGCTTTTCCCATGGGGTAATACCAGTCATGTGGGACAAGACACTGTTGCAGTGGTGCTTCTGCATGAGGAAAGAAACAGGTCTCCTGCCTTGAAGTCCAGCCTTTGAACAGCTCCATCAGAAATCTTTTTCCCACCTCAGGTCCTGTAATTAGACAGAGGAAAGTAGACAGCAATTTTTCTGGTCACTCTCCTTTCCACCCCAGCTGCAGGTAAAAGACTTCCACCTGTCATGGCACACCTGTGCTCCAGCAGGCAGGAAAAAACCCATGGAAATAAAGGGCAGCAACCAGCTGTAGAAGCAGACTGAAAAACAATTATCTTGTATATGGTTATGGATGAAGTTCCTTTGAGTTGATAATATTGCTAGGTGATGATGTGATGCCTGAAGGTCCTTCCTATAGACTTTATTAATGTGCTGTCCAAACCCTGAATTAGATCATGTTTCACAGAGACAACATGAAGGAAAATAAGAATTTTCATAGTCACAGCAATGAAAATAGAGTGGCAAAATTAATTCAGTGTATGACTGAAATAAAAAATCCTCCCAACTTGTCTTAGCTTGATTGATCAGCCACTGTGAATGGGGAAGGCCTGTGCAGTGTGATAAACTGAGATAAAATAATCCAACAAAGTATTCCAGAGCTCCATAATCTGCATAGCAGAGACACATAGCAACACTAGCAAAAGCAAGCAACAGGAGCAAGAATATCTGAATGGGGAGTTAGGCACTCAGCAGCTGCTCAGGTCTCCTCTTGTAAATGCTCCAGTGGTGGCAAAGAACAAGTTCAGGTTTCAGTGGGCCTGTCAGTAGGTTTCTCTCTTGGTTTGGCTAAAACCTTATAAAGACTTTGAGAATTAATTCCTCTTAATAAATGGCTCAGGCCATCTTGTCACTGAGACTTCTCAACTCCATGTCAAATGTGACTTAGAGAAAATCATCCAGTTTGAATGTCATAAGGGAGAAGGAGACAATGAATACCTGGTGTACTGCTACACAGCTCTGGTTTCTTTAGGAAGCCAAAGTTTGGGCAGGAGAATCTTTAGACATGAGAAAGGGAACTACTTAAAACATTTTCACTTTTTAAATTTAAATGCTTAGAATTTTTAAAAGTCATATTTATTTTGCAGAAAGAAAGAAGACAAACCTTAAATTACTTGTATTTCAAGGAAACCAAGGTGGCCTTGCTGTTTCCTCAGCTTTGTTCAGGGGATGGGAACAGACAGTGCTGGTGGGTTTGGAGCCAACTGGATGTAATGAATTGGTAGTTCTTAGGTTGGAAATGGGGACTGCACTGGCCAGGGTAGGATTAATGTTGGGGATTGGATCCCCTGACACGTGCCATGCATTTCTTCTATTTCCCCTGCACAGGTGGACTGTCTCTGAAAGCTGCCATGAAGGGTTGCACCACCATTTCTGAATGCACCATGGTAGGAGATGGAAAAAACAGCCTGGGGATGATGGACATAAAGCTGAAACGGTTCCAATGCAGACCAGCTTCTGCCATGTACAGCGTGGTGTACAGTGCTGGGAGTGCCCCTCCACACATGATCTTCCTTCCTGTCCTATCAGGATTCATCCTGGAGAAGGTACTTTTCTGACTCTCACTAGTGCTGGGTTGAGCAAAACCCACAGCAAACCCCAGCAGTGGTTTGCAACTTAGTCCTTTTTGCTGTAGCTTCTTCTGCATGGGGATTTTATTTTCAGATTAGCTCTTCTTTTATATTTTCATGGAATAAAGACAGCACTTACACTTCTTTTGTTTCCTTGTTGATTTAATCTCATTTAAACCTTCATCAGTTCAATTGTGGTTGGTTTTGTGTTGCATTCTCTCAGTGTTTTGTCCATACTGAGACCATATGAGACTGTGTGAAGTCTTCAAACCCTTCACAGGAATTGGGTGCTCAAGCCAGCGCTAGAATCTACAAGCACTATCTCAGTATAAGTGGCAACTTACAAAAACCACTTTTCCAGGCTCTGAAAAGGACTGGACATGAGTTCCTGAGAGGTTCATTCCAAGTAGAAATGTCACTTTCTCCTTTTTCCAACCCTTGCATCTTGTTTGTCCAAGCGGGAGGAGTCTCTCAGCTCAAAGGATTGCTTCTGGCCCTGGGCCACAAACAGTATTTGCTTCAGAGTACAAGACACTGCGGTAAGCAACCTGCACCTGGCAAGAAGTTGCCTTACCAGACACACATTTAGTCTTAAATTTCATGATTATCTGGAATAAATGGTTATGTTGGGAACTTCTAATTAAGGTATCTTTCCATGGTGACAGACTGCCGGGAGTCCAACTAATGGGAGACTTCAGCTCAATTCTTATTTCCTCCTTGTTGGCTGAACTACACCCACAGCTTGTGTAGCCTTCCCACTTCTACATTTGCCACCCCCTGGCTATTCTGCCCCAACCACCCCTTGCCTCATGGGTATCCTTGGGTTGGTGTCACACAAAGGCACTGAAGAAAAACCCCTCGTCAGGCAGCATTGCCATACCTGGGAGTTAGTACTGGATGTGGGCTAAAGGATGGAGTGCTGAGAGCTCTGAGAGATGCTGAGGTATAAAGTGGAGGGGTGTCAGCAAAATTCAGCATCTCCCTGTGTGTCTGCCCCAGATGAACAGCCCAGTTTGGAGCAGACTATAGGACTATGAAGAAAATTTCATGGTTGTGTCTGCCCCTAAAAGCCCCAGTTCAGCAGGGCAAGCACACGTTTTGGGCACGGGGTTCCAGGGATCAAGCAATGCAATTTTATCTCCTTGTTCAGTGCTAGGAAAGCCTTGGCTGCTGAAACCAGACCACAACACGTGGCAGTAGTGAGATGACTACGCCTACATGTGTATGCATGAATGTATATGTGATCAGCTTATAACTTGCAGCATGGGGACCAAATGTTCTTGCTGTTTTTGTCTCCCCTGACTTTCCCTTTCTTCCCAAACAGGCTTAAACTCCTTTCTTTCTAGTATTCCCACCAAATTATTTGGGATAAAATGTCACATTATCTGTTATAATAAAGGGGTGTGGGTCTGAGAGTAAAAGTTAATTTTTGAGGTAGGGAGTGAACTGATAATACAGATTCAATGCAGGCAAAGGAGTCTGGTTAGACTCAGTTAATTATTTGCAGAGGCTGTACAATTACAGTGGATGTTAGAGAAGGAACACGGCTCCCTCATCATAGTGTAGCCATACACTGATACTGCAGCGACCCACTCATTCAGCATTTTTCCAGATCTGATAAAATCCTGGAATTAAAAAAATTCTCTATCTGTGTAAGTGCATTATCCCTGAACACACCTCCTGCACGCTCATGTGGAACATTACATTACTGTCCCTGGCACCCATGTGGCAGACCTCGATCCGCTTCGATGGCTCAGCCCTTCCCTTTCTGCTCATTCCACTCCAGCCTGTGATGTTATCAGGATGAAAAAGCTAAATGGATCTGTTTGGCCTGGTCAAGACTTGGGTGATACACATCCAGAGAGCCATGGTGCTGGGGTGGTATTTTGGGAAGGACAAGGGGGAGAGCAGACAGCAATACTTCTGCTGAGGGTTTGTGGTGCAGAAAGCAGAAGCAGCTTAATTTTGACCTCCAACTCAATGTTGTGGCAAACAAAGCTGTGGCAAACAAAGCTGTTGCAATCTGTGGCTGTATAAATGATGGAGTGATGAGTGGAAACAACCCTGCATCTTTATGACTGATAGTCTTGTGCTTGGTCCTGTTCTAACATCCACATTTTAAAATGTAGTTACAAATGGAAAACATGAAATAAAATGGCTTTCAGTGAAAGTCTTCAGGAGCATAATCATGTGATTTTACTGAAAAACAAAAGGCGGGGGTGTGCTTTCTTTACAGGCTATTACCACACTTATGTGGAATTGATAAGACCTTAAAGGGCTCCTTTATACACAGGAGTGCAGCAATAACCTGACAAAACCAAAGGGAAGGAAGCAACACCATCACTGTGCACAGAATGCAGCCATCAGACCAAAGGATCATCAGCTTTTGATGTCTGAGACCTAGAATGAAGACCTTTCGGAAATGGGTGCAGACAGGTTAAACACAGTTCAGGCAGAGCTGGGGGAAACATGATAGAGTGGGTGAAGGTGATAGGATGGTGAGCCTTTCTGACTTCAACTTCTGGCTTCTGAGGAGGGAGATGATGCTGAAGTGTGTTCAGATAAAAGCCACACAAAAGTTGGAAAAAAAACCCTGGTGATGCCAATTTACTAAACCAAATCAAACAGAGTCATCTCTGTATCTTGAGGAAGGAGAGATGAATGAGCAGCACTTGCCTCTCAGTAAGTGCAGGGTGTGACAGCAGAGGGGGAGGCATGTCCAGAGATCCCCTGTAAAGTTGCCACTCTGGGAAACATGGGAAGCCCCACTGCTCACAGGGTTAAATTGAGGATACGCAGCAAGGAGCAGCCCTTGAGGCCATAGGCATGTTGGGGAAGGGCAAGGAGAGATGTGGCCAAAATCCACCACTGTAAGTGGAAGGACTCCTGATGATTTTAATGGGCTGTGAACCAGGCCTTAGACACCAAAATGGGTTGTTTCCATCTGCAGCTTCTGGTTATAATACATACAAACCCTACTCCCACACAGACGCACACATGCAGACATGTGAATACCAGATCCTCCCTTAGATCCTGCAGATACTTCAGCCACCAGAGGCACAGACACTCACAGCTCTGCATGGCTGGAGCTGCCTTCCTCACCCTCAACACCCACCATGTCATCAACAGCCTTTATCTCCCCTTTTGTACTGCCAAGTGGGCTCAGACCACTGTCCTGGCTTCCCAGACAGTGGAAAATTGACCATGTCCTGCCATTCCCTCTCTCTTCTCTGAAGTTTTTCTTTCCCAACATGCTGAGCCAGCCAGAAAGCCTGGTGGCAGGCAGAAAACTCATAGCAGATCTGAAACAGGAAGATGGATATGCAAGAATTTTGCTCAACAGGCTGGTAATTTTGTAGGGTAGAGGGAAGGTGGGGACACAGCCCTGAGCTTGGTGGGTGGACTGGAAAGGATCAGAGCAGGAGAAGTCAGGGAGAAGGGGCTACATCTCTGTGCAGCCATGCATCATGCAAGACAGCTCTTATCAGATACTAAAACCCCTCGGCTCCTTCTTCCCATCATATCTGGCTGGGAATGGTTTTTCTCTTTTTTTCTCACATTTTGGGAAGCATTCCTGCCCCCAGCTCTTTCTCACCTGGAGCTCAGAACACCAGGATCCAGTTTATCTGACCAGAGCTTGGTCTGGGGTTGTATTTGCAGAGGAATGCAAAATTGTTTCCATTTAAAAGTTTTTGTTTAATATAATTACTATGTTTCCCATGAGGAAGCTTTTCCAGTACCTTGGGCTAGCAGGTTATGTGGGTATTTTGGGGGTCTCACTTCAAAGGCAAAGTGAAGACAAACAGGGAGTGAACAAGAAGGCTTTATTGCAGACAGGGACACGTGTCCTGCTGCATACCAGAGACATAATTTTTTCCAGCTCTTTCAGGAAAGGATAGGTGGGTTTTGAGCAATCTGACCAAATCTGGGCTTCAGCAAAGGTCTACATCTGAACACGTATTAAATTCCCAGGATGACTGAGTCAGCACTGCTCTTGGAGATCAGCTTCTAATTGAACTACACACTCCCTTTTGCACTGTGAGATCCACCACTGGCAGAGGCACCTCCACCCCAGACACAAAGTGTTGGGTGGGAAGGATCCCAGGTCCAGAGTGATGTATTTTCCTTCGAGAACATATTTTACCTTAAAGCTCTGTGGCACAGAGAGCAAATGCTCCACAGGTCAGGCGTAGGATAACCCCATGTCAAAGCCTGTCCTATCTCCTTGGACACTTCTACTGGATGAAAACCTCCTATTCCCAAATTTTCACAATATTTTCCCCTCTCTGGGTTGCAAATGTGAAGAACAGCATTTAGTATCTGCTTCTATTGCTGACACATGGAAGAAGCATCTGTCCTTCCCTATACATATCTTAACTATGGCAGACTGTCTTAGGATCAGAGAATTATTTAGGTTGGAAAAGACCTCTAGGATCACTGAGTTCTCTCATGTGTGTGAGTGAATGAAAACAAAATTTACCCCTGCACCTAACTTGAAATCATGTAATAAATCACTCCAAGCATACTTGTAAGGTTTACCAGTTGCTAGGGCAAGAGCTGATGTGCAGGAGGCTGGACATCTGGGTGCTGCCACTGCTGACACAGTTGTTTGGTTTTCAGATGTCACAGATAGCAGGAAGGGAAAGTTTCTTTTGCATTGCATCCCATGGTCACACCTCATGTCAGGTTTCACATTCAGAGAATAAACTCTTGAGCATCTTACCCACAAACTTGTGTTATGCAGTGATGGATTCAGATTTTATCCTCAGAAGAATCTGGTAGGGAATATCATACTCTTTCCAAGCAGGATTCTGCTGCAAATGGTGGCCTGCTAGGGAAAAACCTGAAAACTTTTGGCAGATGATTCCCAAAGGAGGAGCTGGTTGTGGGTATTGGGCTCTGTGCAGGCCAAAGGGAGCTGTGAGGTTCCAAATTTAGGAAACTACAAAACATTTTGTGGGGCCCAGATGAGGACCCATCTCATAGGGCTGGTTGGATTCAGAGGCTGATGCAATTTGGGAAATAGCTTGTCACAGCCTGTGCAAAAAGTCTGATTGGAAATCTGGCCTTGGGGCAGGAGCTGTGGAGGGGTGGCAGATAGTGTTACAGGGTGTTGAGCCACAGAATTAGTGAGAGGCTCAGGGTATACCTAAGAAGTCAGGCTTTTCATAAGTGGCTAAGTTCCCACGCAATGTGTCTGTAAAAGGATGGGTTTAAGATGTTTTAATTAGTCCAATTCCCTCCTCCTTTTTCTTTATTATATTGCACAGGCCATGACTGAGTACCCACATACAGTGACAGTGGTTTGACACACAGCTTTGCTGGATGGAAGTTTTTGAAAAGTGTGATTCAGACTGGTTGGTCTAGGACTGTAGCTGTGGCTTTTTTTATCTGTCCTGTGCTCTCAAACCTCTATGGGTGACTCAGAAAATTTGCAGACATGAGCGTGGGAAACTGTTTTTCTCCTAAAATGGGAGATGAAATTGTCATTGTTTGCATGATGGCAAAAGGGACTCTGTAAGAAATTAATTACAGTGTTATGAGATCCTTCAGATTACAGGAAGTGATGATCATGATGCCAATTATGTGCTAGATTTGCTATAAACTGCCAAAACTGCTAACAAGTACCACAGATCATGAATGGCCCCAGACTGAAGGCACATGGTGCTTAGGACACTAAGGACCTGTGGGAAATAAAAAAGCCATGGAATTATAAATCACAGAGTCACAAAGGCTGGAAAAGCCCCTGAAGACCATCAAGTCCAACTTCTGAACTGAACACCACCACACCCACTAAACCATATAATGGAGTGCTGTGTCTACTTCTACTCTACCTGGCAAGAAGACCTGGTCACTGACCAACACCATGAAGGTGTTATCAAGTAATTAATCACTATCATTCCCCATTTCCAGCTTCTCTTCCTTCCAGTTTTGTGCACCTGTGGGCTCTGCTCCCTCTGCCTGGTGGGAAAGGTTGAGGGGTAAGCTGTCAGAGGCAGCTGTGGAAACTCCCTGTTTGCATCTTCATGGTTGATGTTCAGCCCCTGCAGAAAATCCAGACAGTCTGGACCAAAACCAAGCTGGGCATCTGGTATATGTCTTTCTCAATCCTTTTTCATGAAGAAATGTTGGTGTTTCAAGGCTAGTTAAACAACAAGAATGGTGACTCAGACTGTGCAGAGGGAGACCTTCAAGCTCTGTAGGACAGCTCTGAGCAGGAGAAGGGGAAGGACTGGTGGGGGATCAGAATTTACTGGGCTCTGTGACGCACATTCCTGGTACACATCCATGCTCTCCCATACCTCCATCTGTGCTGGTTGGGCAGTTCCTCTCTCTGCAGCCCATCTGCAGCACATGAGGAACTGCTCACCCACCCTTTTAGGATATTTAGAGGAAGATTGTGTCTGCCTGGTGGTCTGTGGGACATGCTGGAGCCTTGCAGCTATTTCTGGCACAGGCTCTTCCTTCCCCTGCATTGAGATTTTCTGCTGCCCAAGTTCCAGCTCAGGAGCCAACCCTCCCTGGCTGAGCTGCACTGCCACAAAACCTCTAAACCCACACCAGCTCAGCTTTTCAGCTCTCTGATACCTCAACACAACCTGCAGAAAAGTGTCAGAGAAAGGAAGGCTGGTTTTAAATCCAGGCATTTATGCTGGCTTAGGTTTTCTGATTAAAATGAGAGCTGGCTGGCAGCTCATCATGGGGAAATAATGTGCAGGAAACCCCTGAGAGAGGCAACAAAGAGAAAAACAGACTTTTTTCCTGAAAAGATGCTTTTCTTCTGTTATTGTTGGCAACTCTGTGGGAAAGGTCATGTCTCAGTTTCCCAGCCTGCAAGAAGGAGTACACCTTTCTCAAGAAGGATTATTTCAGAAGACATAAGCTGGCACCAGAGCACCTTTTTCCTCTGCATTATTGGCTTTTGGGTTTCAAAAATGGCTGGATTTCTTCATCAAGGCATGAGAAAATTCAAAAATACCAATTGAACTTTGACGCTGTAAACTGGGCTTGTCATCTCTTAGCTATTATGTAGACAGGCTACAGTGACATAAATGAAAATGAGTGAAATAACTGAAAAAAAAATCTAGCTGGAGCAAATTTGCTCCACTAGCTGGAGCAAATACATGTTAAAATCAGGAAAAAACATCAAAATTTGAAAAAAAATTCAGCCTGTCAGAGAAAATATTTTCTGCTGTGGACTTGGCGGTTTGCAGGTCTTGGTGCCACGTGCTAAGAGCGCTAAATGTCCCTTCCCTATTCTTATTCTGCTTTTTCTGATTGTGCCCTTGATCAGCAAGTGAAAGACATGGTAAAAACTGGTAACTGCAGCAGATGCAGAGGGTGGAGCTTTCTAACATAATTTTGGCTATCTCCTCTTTCAGCATTTCAGAGTTGCTTTTCAAAGATAAAGGTCCAATGTTTCAGGAAAAACCATAGTATCCCAGAAAAACAGAGATGGAGAAATCTCAGAAATCACCAGATATTGCACTCTTTTGCAGGGCAGCAAGTTGTTTTTCTCTGCAGCTTCTCCAGAAAATTGTCAGCCAGGAAAACCAGATTTCCTGGGGGACGGGGTAGCTTTTTGTCGGGGTCACACAACACCTCTGGTGGGGATGTAATTTCTTGGCAGGTTTTATTACTGCATTTTCTTTTCTCTTTCTCCCTTTCCCTCTCTGACCTTTTTGACAATTACTCACACTTGCTTAAAAGCTTGAATGTAGCTCGAAAGTTACTTTAATGAGATCAGAAAATCTTTTAGAGGTTACAGCAAGCGGCGACCTCACACTTCCACTGTATCCCTAATTGATATTGCAGGTTATCCTGTACTAAATCAGTGTGTAAAGTTCATGGTATTGTCATTTGTCAGTATTTTTAAACCTAATGACTGAGGGAAACAAGGTGTTGCATTTACTTTTCCCCTGTATTTGTTTCCTCTTTCTCAATTATGACCCTTAAAGTATGATTTCTACCATACTTTTTATCTAGTAAGAGATGTGCAAGATTTTAATTTGCTCACAGTTTTGTGAAAACTGGCAGCTGGATAGAGCAGAAAGGTCTGTATAATTGCTGTTCCCTGCTCCTTCCTCACAAGGCAGAGGCAGAGTTCTGCACAATATACCTGCTGTTGACCAAGGAGCACTTATGTCCTGGATAATGAAGCAATTCAGATACTGCTCCAAGCCAGCCACAGCGCAGGACCCAAATCTCCAGCCAAACTAGTAGCAGATTCTGGAAGGAGCTGCAGCATCAGGGTGGAGGAGATAGGAAAGGGAAATGTAGGAAAGGTCACCTTATTAACTCCATTGGTCACAGAACAACTTATTTTTAACAGTGTATTTTCCCCACAGGACTAATTTTCTCTTCATCATTTCCAGATACAATTCTCATGGCTTTAGCAGCTACATCAGCACTGGATTCTTGGACGCTGCATTTGGAGCAGGCAGTGCCATGCCAAGAGTGGTCATAGGCCACAGGGAAAAGCCATGGAAGGGGAGAAGCTGCTGCTTGGCAGGACCTGTGATGGATTTACAAGAGGAGGGGAGGCGGGGGAGGAAGCTGGCTTCCACAGAAGGGCTGTAAATGCCCCCTCCACTGCTGGAGGTGATCCCGCAATTCCTTTTGTTGCTGCCTCTGGCTTCCATTGGAATCACTGCTTACACACATGTCACAGACATGTTTTATGAAAAAGCCTTTCCTTAGGATTTTTTCTCCTGAGAAGCTGAGAGGCCTCAGGAACAAAATGTGAACAATGATTATCAGCTGCTGTGGAATGCAACAGGTGCATCTGTGACTGGTCTCATGTGGTTGTTTCTAATTAATGGCCAATCACAGCCCAGCTGTCTCATCCTCTTGGTCAGACACAAGGTTTTGTTGTCATTCTTCTTCTTTTCTATTCCTTGCTAGCCTTCTGATGAAATCCTTTCTTCTATTCTTTTAGTATAGTTCTAATATATAATTTTAATATAATATATATCTTAAAATAATAAATCAAGCCTTCTGAAACATGGAGTCAGATCCTTGTCTGTTCCCTCTTCCTGGGACCCCTGTGAACACCACCACACCCACATGCACTGCAAACTGAGAGATTAGCAAGAGGACAGCAGACACCTTTTGAAAGGCCAGCTTTTTGACCCTTCTTGGCATTGGATGCACAGCTGCTTTGAATATCTGGCTGCTTCTTTTGTGCCCGAATGTCAGGTGATGAGTTTGAGAAATCTGCTCCAGCTCTGGATACTGGGCAGATGCAAAATGATTTTCCTTTATTTGCTTCATCTGTGTTTGCCCAGATGCTGCTGCACACCCCTGTGAGGTTGCGCTTATTTCCCCCTGAGGTGCAGTGTGCCAGCAGAAGGCATGTGGCTGCATTCCCTGCACAGCAAGTGAATTTTCCTTGCAATCCTCAGGCCTCTTGGTCACTGTGGATCAGACTGGTGGGAGCCATGAGCAGGGTGTGAAGGCAAGAGGACAGTACATCCAGTGGGAAGGGGACATAGAGTTCTCCCTGTTGCTGCCAGTAAAGCCAGTGAATCATCTCTTCCTACAAACAGTTGTCTTGTGTTGCTGGCTGCTTTGCACGGCCCTCAGCTTAATCAAATACACAGGTTTGGATGCAGCTGCTGACCAAAAGAGCCTCTTCATCTGAGACTTCTTGCTAGGATATGTGGTAAGGATGAGGAGATATTTCCAGAAGCCTGAAAATTATTTTCTCATGTTGCAATGTACTATTGTGACTGGGAACGACCTTGGAAACTGTCAAAGCCTGATTCATCTGTTGGGGCCAGGGTAGCTTTTGGCCAAATCTCAGAGTTTTATTACAAGTTTGGGTTTTTAAAGTTTAGGTTTTAAATTTCATGTGTGGAAATAGATAGAAACCTCTGAGTCTTCATAACTTTCTTGACTAATATGATTGCTCCACAGAAAGTTAGTCTGCAACCAGCAGGATGCCTCCATTTCTTTGCAGTCTGACTGTGGCTAGCCTCTAACAAAGATACCTCTCCTACATTTCCTTCCCCATATTCCCATTCCCTTCTACCCATTTTAAGAAGGAGAGTCTGGCATTGTTTTCTCTTTGTCCTTGGGAAATCAGGACAAACTTTAGAAACTATTACATACGGTAGAGACAGCTGTAAGTCATGGGAAGAAACCCCCTCAAAAATCTTAAACAATACACTGAAACCCAGGTAACACTTTTCATTCTAGAATGATGTCTTATGGGTAAACACTTAGTTGGCTGTTGTGAGCCCATCTCAGTGAAGAACACTGTACTCTCCAAACAGTGAGGAGCCAGCTAATGGAAAGTGGAGAAGGCTGACATTGTTATATTTTTAAAGCCTGAGGAGTTGAAAAGCTTCATATTCCCCCACTACATTTTCCTATCTCTAAGTGAAATGCTTAATGAACCCTTTTCTTGGGTAGAAATTTATTTCAGCTGAAGTTTGGCACAGGAAAATTTAAACTAAGTGACTTTGCTGGGTCAGCTTGACAATAAAATCCATATCCATTCAAGTCTCCACAGCTTCTAACAAGCATCACCTCAGGCTTTTCTTGTCTCTATTACTGCTTAATCACCTGGCTTATTGCACAGGTGATAATGTCACTGTGATCTTTGCCTCTGACTGTAGGGTGCAGTGAGTTTTGGGAGATTATTTCAGTGACAGCTTTGGGCTTTTCAGCTGCTTTCTTTGATGCTCAGTCTGCCCCTTTCATAGACAGGGAGGTTGCAAAGTTGGAGCAGAGATTGGTCAGAAAATATCTGAGGATAACCTAACGAGGATGGGAATGAGAAGCATGTTTCTCTTCCTTTCCAAGCTGTGGCTCTTGTTGAAAATGTGTTTCCAGCCTCAGATGGAGTCCTTTGGTCAGAATTACATTCTCACAGGTGACCCTAAACCTGAACCAATTGTAGATGGGTCAAAGACAGTGAGCCTGGGTGTAAGGATCCCACGCTCATTTATAATTCCAGCTCAGAGCTCTTTCAGAGCTACAGCAGTTTGTGGGAAAGATCAGTTTGGATAAATGAAGGGCTGAACTGACAGCCCAAGAATACATGGGGGTCAGCTACCATGTGGGCACAAGCTGGGAGTAGGTGATACTTGAAACCTGTTTAAAAAACTTGTTTGAAAATTCCCAGCAGGAGCACCCTGAAAGCTGCAACCCTTGTGAGAGTAACAGTTCTCCTGTGCATCCTCAAACAGTTCAACAGGCAGCATAGGTTTGGGGGAAAAGGTTTGTGCAAGGTTCACTCCTGTCTTTGAAGCCACTGTCTTGAGAGGTTTTCTCAGCTCTGCTCCACTAGTGCCTGGCAATCAGCTTGGGTTTCTGTCATGGCATGCTTAAAATATTGCTATGTGCCAAGATTAATACATTATATTCATACAGAGCCAAAAGTTTTATTAAAATCTTAACTTAAGAGATAATAAATTTATTATTAGTCCAGTTGCAATGATACTAACACTTATAATCCAGATTAGTACAGAAAAATCAACTTTCCTTTGCAGCAGTTTTAAGAGCATTACGACTTATTAGTCGTAATGCTCTTAAAACTGCTGCAAAGAAAAGTTGCAATATCTAATTCTCCTCTCCAGTGCTATCCTCACCTCCTGATGTCCCTGAGTCTTGTGGCTGGTGGCACCAGTCTCCTCAAGCAGAGAGGTGGTGGTAGCTTGTCTCTGTGAGTCATCAGTGTCCTGAGTTGCCACCAGGACAAGCACAAAATTCATGGTGGTGCTCTTTGCTCCTCAGGCCTGCAGTCTGTTTGGGGCTATTTTTTTTTTTTTTTTTTTTTTTTTTTTTTTTTTTTTTTTGGGTCATTACACTCTTTCTCCTTTCTAGTAGTTTCCAGGTAAAGTTTAAAAGTTGCACAACAGCTTTCCCCAGCCTCAATTAACCTAAAGGGATGTTTCTTGTTATGCAGTGAGTACCTATGTTTGCCATTTTACCCTATATGGTAACACAGAGATAAAGCCAGAACAGCTTATACAGAAGTTATTTGAGCACTGGCAATTGTTAATGTAAACTAACAGCAGCCCAGGTCAAGATAAGCCTGGATGCCAAAGCTTGTGTCTTTCACTAGCAATTTCAAGAATTATATTTACTGGGCTATATCAGTGCTTTGACAGAGGCAGACCTCCAAATATTTTTGCATCCTATGGCAGGTGGAGGAGACTCCTAAACACAAGAAACCACCTAAGAAGAGGTGGCAGGACCCTGCTTAGTGACACACCCTTGTTGATGTGCTCAGGTGAAAGTCTTACCTTGCAGGTGGGATGAGAACTGGTGGGTTGTATTTTTATTTGTCCCAGGATGCAGGGAGCTTTTGTCTATTGCTGGCTCTTTTCATCCTTTTCTCCACTGTATGTTGGTTCTGTTGAGGTTGTATTGTATCTGAGAGAAGGATCGTTTGTTTCTCTTTTCTTTCTTTTTTTTACTGACAACTCTGAATTGTTTTCAACCTTTAGTCTTTGAGGTGGCTGGAGACAGTTAAAGCAGCTGACACTTCTCCAAAGGTTTTTGTAATGGACAATGCTGTAAAGCTTCCCTTGGGAATAATGAGAAGAGTCTCAGGGCACTTTTCAATCCCAAAAGTAGTTTTCCCCCTCTTTATTAACTTGAAAAAATTAGCGAGATGCAAAAACTTTGAAAATTTGTTTTAATTTTTTTTTTTTTTTGATACATTGTCTTGTACCTTATGCATGTCTACAGTGCTAGGCCTGCTGCAGCTGGTGGTCAACTCAGAGATGCTGAGTTTGTCTGAGTGGGTGGGTGTGCACCTGCTTTTCCCCTGGGTGTCAGTCCTTCTCCTGTTCCAAGGGCAGTCCCTCACAGGAGTGGCTTCCCAAAGGCAGGGGTGCTGCTGCCACCTCTTGGAGCCGGGAATAAGGAACTAGCCCAGCATGGGAAGCACTGTCATGGTGCACTGGAAGAGCGCAGCCTGTGGAAAGCACGGGGTGGGTACCTCTTGGTTGTGGTCATGCCTTTTGCACAGTAAACTGTGCTCTGGTGAAGGCCAAAGATCTGAAGCAGGTGTGACTTTTGGTCTTGTCTACATTCTCAAACAGCTCAAGATCATCCATACAGGTATTTCTTTTCCAAAGGATATTTTTTTCAGTTCAAGACATAAAGGGTGTGTGATGTGGCCCTCTGCAGTTTCCAGGGACGGCTGTACAGCCATGTAATGAAAGTCATCTTTCTGAAGCTATTATTGCCTCTAAAATGCTATTAAAATTCTTCACTGCTAGATGCATTACTTTCATTATGATAAATGGAAGGGTCGAAACCAGGTTGCTTTAAAGTCACACTAAGATCTGACCTGTTCCCTATGTAACTACAATCATTACTTTCTGTTCTTTGCTATCTTGGTTCTTAAGTGGTGCTTATCAGCATAATATCTGTGTGCTATCTAGGAATGCATTAAGCAACAGATGTTACATGCTGAGCTCCCATCCTGCTCATGGGAGAAAAATATGTGTAATTATTCTGTTTTGTTTGAAATGCTCATTGCAGCAAGTCAGTCTCTCCCCTGCTTTTCCACAGAGGCACACGTGCACACACACATGTGGAGCTCTCCTTTTAACCTCGTGGAGGTTCACCAGGAGGCAGGGAGGCTTCTGATGGCTTTTAGCAGTGGGAAGGTTTTGCTCCATGGAGTGTGGCTGCCCCCACACAGACTTTTCCTCCTACAGAGGAGGGGAGAGTTCAATACTGCTCAAAGAAGAAGCACTGAGGGCAGCCTCAGCCCTGAAGCCACAGGCTCTTTTAGGCAGTTTGGTCTCCTGCTACCAACACCTTTGCAAAGAGGGGGTAGAGGTGATTTGTGCTGCTCTCTGGGAACGTGGTGGCAGCTCCAGCAGCCCAGGATTCAGAGAGAGTCTAGCATTGCTCAGGCTTATCCAGGCATTGATGTGTTGTCCTTCACAAACCATACCACACTGAGTCTGGGCACAGGGCCCTCCTGCTTCCCAGTTTTTCCTCAGACAGTCCTTCTTGCTTCCCCCCCTTTCCCCCCCCCGATTCCTCTGTTTTTACCCCCACCCTTTTGGGGTGGTTGGAATGGGAGCTAAGCCCAAAGCTGTCCTGCTGTGAAGGTCCTCGCCTGTCTGAGGCCAGCCCAGCACAGGGCTCAGGGCAGGGGCCCATCCTGCAGCAGAGATCCGGACTAGTCCTCTGTGTTGAGGGTGCTACCAGTGCTGTGGGATCTCTGCTGTCTGGCTCCTGGCTCCTAGCTGGGGCTGAAGGCACCAGCTCTGACTTACAAGCCTTCTGTGACAGAGTCCTGATCTGCAGATCACCAGCCTTTGAATTTTTCAGGTGCTAAATGCTGGGGAAGTGAGATAGTGAGCAGCAGCTCCTGAAGGAATGGGGCATATATAAACTTGCTGGATCAGTCACATTTGGTGTACCTCCTTGGCATAAGGCTACAACACAACCACACTGACAGGTTGGTTGGAGAGCTGCTGTGGCAGGAGGATGAAAAACATTTTTTCAAAGGGCCTTTGTTTGCTCTCTAATCATCATCTGAAAAAGATACTTCATTAAAATACATTTTACTGAAAGGGAGGAGGGACCGGACTGGAGCAAGGTAGTAGGGAGGTAACTATAGTGCAAGAGAGCAGTCCACTGCATATTTCAGTCAATCATTTATAGAAACTATGAAAAGGAAATACAAATCCAGGAGAGGGACTGCAACAGCCAATTTTGTGGCATTTTCTGTAAACAGCAATTGACTGATGTTCCCGTGACTCATTCGCGTGGCATTTTCCCAGATCTGATAATATCCTGGGCTATGAGCAACTCTCCTATCTATGCAGATTTTTTTTTCCCCTAAACATATTTCATGCACCTTTGTGCATAACATAACATCGTTATGTGTGTAATTGCGTTCTGGAGATCTCTATCCTCTGTTTCTATCCTTTGCTTACGTTTGCCTTGGCTTATGATCCTATCATGTGCTGAAAGCTGAGCAGGACAGATCTGGCAAGATGGGTCAGCGCTTGACAGGGAAACTCTGGAAACCCAGGGCACAGGGAATATTTCTCTGTCTGCTCTGGGGTGCCCTGGCAGGGGAGCACTGACGTTGACCCTCATTCATGGAGAAAGTTTACTAGATTTCAAGATAGACTAGAATCCACAAAAGTGTGAAATAGATTATAGAAAGTGGTGTAGGTGTATCATTTGGGTGAGACATTTAGGTTTGGGGATTTTTAGTATGTTGTGGATGGAAGCAAGATGGAGGGCACAGGGTGTTGTCCTGGGTTTCTTCTTCATGCTTCTTCCTTCTTCTCCATGGGTTTGGGTGGCATTTTGTAATTGGGCAGCCCCCATTGTGGGCTCTTTGGGATCAGTTACTGGGTTAAAAGGGAAAATAATCCAGGTGTCAATTCCTAATTGGATAGTTTAGTCTTAAAAGACCTTGTAACAAGAGATAGTTGGCCATTTTGTGCCTTCTAATGAAAACCCGCTGAACTCATAGTAGTGAGACTGTTTTACTGCTAAGAAATAATAAACACCTGAGTCCTAAACATGAACTACTGTCTCAAGTGCCTCAATCCAGACTCAGAAAAACTGATGACTGGTACCCTCACAGGAAACCTCTGATGAAACCTCTGGGTGCTGCAGCCACTGCTGAGAGCATCTGTGAGGGATAAACTCCTTCCAGACAGGCTGGGTAGGACACTGCCCATGGGAGCACCGTTTTCCTTACATGTGCTCATCCAAGTCGACCACCAGCTGATACTGCAGGACTTTTCCACGGGATTTGCAGTTTTCTTCACAGTTATGGGTTCTCAGCAGGCAGGAAGATATTTAAGGTATCAGGAATGCTTTCTTCAGGACCTTCAGGACATTATCTTCATTTCAATAAGTAGACAGGTGTTGAATTAGCTGACTCAAAACTCAGAATAATGTAGACTTTGACTCTGGGTTATGGATTAGGGTCAGTCTGCTGAGAGCTTAAAGATGATCAGGATTCATTAATCTCAGTTGCTCCATGCTGCTCAGTCTTGCTATCCTGTTAGCAAGTGTGAATCAACAAATGCAAATTATGAACACGTTTTTTCCTTCAGTGTTGACAACCTAGAACATAACATGTTTTTGTCACTCCTGGATCATATCTTGCTCTATGCAGATGTTGATTAGGGCATGATGTCTTCCATCAGGCTATTGCCTTTGGGTACAAGGCACTGTGATGGATTATTTTGGCAGTGCTTCCAAATAAGTCAGAGTCCAAAAAATATGGGGCAATAGTGCGACAGAAAAAAAATCTAATGAGAACTTCTCCAAAGCTCCTGAACAAACACATGCTTTGAGAGTCCAGCTGCAGCCCAAGGACACCATGGTGAAGCCAGACATCTCTGTTCTCCCATACCACTCTGTGTCTTCAACAAATGTACTGCGTCCCACACAACTGCTGATTGTAAAATTTCCCCTTTGCTGCTTCTAATGTGATTGCCAATGAAGGCTGTAAAAGAGGTCCCGTGAGTCCAGAGCATCTTCTTCCTGTCCTAAATTCCCAGGATGGCCCATGGCAAATCCCACAGTACTTGCAAGGGGGGGAGACCCTGCTCTGACACTCCTTTTCCCTGCTACTCTACAGCTCCCGTGTGGATCAGGGACTGGACTGGCCAGGAGGGAGGAGGGTGCAAGCTCTCACCCCAGGCACAGGGGAGGGAGTGTGGCCAGGGGTCCTGCAATGCTCCCAGGGCTCTGGCAGCGTTTTTCTCCCCCAGGCCCTTGCTGACAGTATTGTGTGACTGCAGTGTGGTGGTGTGGCATCCAAAGCTACCATCCTGTGGAGCTGAGCAGCAGAGAAAGCACAGGAGGGGAGATGGTGCTTGCACAGAGGAGGAGGCAGGAGAGCAGAGAGCAGGCTCTGCTCTGCTAGCTTGCCTTCTCCTGTGAAGCACTGTACAAGCAGGAAAGGCCATAAAATATGAGATGAACAAGACTAAGTCAGTTATTTACCACCCTGAGCATGATCGTTCCCCATGGTGAGTTTTCAAGTGCCTTTTGCTTCAAGCTTGCTTTTAAATGACGCAAGTGATGTGGCCTCCTCCAGCTCCTGAAGGGAAAGAGAAAGGAAGCTTACACAGTGCAATAGATATCCCACAGCTAAAGCTTTTGCTGTATCTAAAATGCCATTGAATTGCTGCATGGCTGTAGGCATTATAGTAAGTGCTCTGGTGAGCTGAGGAGTTGCTCTGCTGGCTTGACCTGTTGCGGGTATGAAGACGCTCCCACTTGTCCCTCTGACCACTGACAACACCAGTGGTGAAGTGGATGTCCTTGGCTGTCCTGGAACTGGAAGAGGTCACTATCTGCACTGCACAGTGGAGAAAAGAGTAATGAGAAGGATGACCCAGCAGCTGATGACACTTCCAGCATTCAGGTGGGGCTGGTGTTTTAGCAGAGATCACACAACGTGCTGAGTGCAGGTGCAAATGTCTTCTCTGCCCACCACAGGCTGCATCTGAACAAGGTGTTTTGGCCACCCCCTGGAGATGGGGAAATGGGCAGGGAAGAGGGTGGATGCTCAGGTCTCACACTGGTGAACAGTAGAGCCAGGAATTTATTTTTACCAATTTCATGTCATCTCAGATCTGAGCAATTGAAAAACAGCAGCTAGTAAACTCTGGTAGTGTTCTGTTCCTGTGACTTAAGTACTGAAATGGTGGACATCCCATTCCAGTGGACAGCACAGGTAGCCAGGCAGTGGGATGGGTTGCACCTGTGAAGAAGATCCGTGAGAGTGTGATATGAGTGTGTGAAGAGAGCAAACATATACTTCCCCAAAACTATTTTACAATCTTCAATGATTCACAGTTCAGGGTCCACTTGTGATACTTGGGTGTCCATGTTTATAGCCATGCTTGGATTTTTACCCTCATGAAATTGTCTATCTTTAGATATCTTTTTAGGACCTTCAGCATCCTGTGTCAAGAGCTTTTAAACATTCATTACACAGCCTAGTGTATGAATAGCAGTTTGATCTTAGTCTGAGCAAAGTCATTGCAGTAGTCACATATTTCCCAGCAGATTCCTCACAGGCTGCTCCTGTAGGTGTGAGGTGCAGACAGGCACCTGCTGTGCCTAGTGCTGTAGTTTGGAACATGTGTGAACAATTGAGGTGCCAAATCACTGCCCATATCTTCACAGACCTCTTATGGTTTGTATCTCATGGCAGAGCCTGGGGGCTGTGGTCAGAGGCCCATCATATCAGGTCCTATGCAAAAACACCTCAGGTAGTTCCTGAGCGCTGTAACTGGTTCGTGTCAGGAGTGAGGGACAGATCCTCTGCCATTCTCATAAGATTATATATTGATAATTTGATTTGATAATCAGGTTCCTATGAAGTCAAAATTCAGAAGGTGGTGTGTAACGGTTACTTCTTCACTAGGAAATGGCTAATAGGGATGTGTACATTCGAGTGTCTGTGTAAAAACAAACACAGGGACAAAAAAGACAGTGACAAAATTTAGTAGTTGCCAAGGGTTAGGGATGTCTGCACTGTCAGTGGTGACTGATATGTGGTGTCCTGTGCTTAGGGAAATAAACTGCATGTCAGTGCTGTGCTTACTATGGGACAATTAATGAAGCTGCCACTTGTGTCATCCTGGACTTGTGCTGGGAAACTACATGAGCTAGGAAAACTGGCTTGTTTTCAGGGCCCATCAACAGATGGATTTTCAGCTTCTCTGCATTCCTCTGGATCAATGTCTTTACATGCAGAAACTGAAAGAATGGAAATGGACAGGGAGCAATTCAGATCCACACCTGGCCCCTCTTTCCTGTGTCTCAAAACAGCATGAGAGGCAAAAGGGCCTGAGGGATCACGAGGGTGGTGGGGCATAGGTGATGCTGGAGGAAATTTCTACTTGCACTGAAATGCCTGTGGGGATCCTTGGAGCCCCAGGAGAGGCTGGGCAGTGTCTGAGGGGATTTGTGGGCATGTCTGCAAGGAATGTGTGGCATCTCCCCACAGCTGAGATACTGGGAGCTTATCGGGGTTTCCTTTGGATGCCTTCACGTCCGCGCCAGCAGCAGCGGCAGCCCTCTGGGCTGGGGTGGGCTAGGCTGGGAAAGCTGACCCAGCCATCTACATCCTGGTCTTTCCCTCCCCTGTGGAGAGACAAATCCCATGGGGCAGGCACTGCTCAGCACTGATGTGAGTCATGCCAGATGCTGCATGGTCTTCAGACACCCCCTGGCAGGTGTGATATGGGAGAGCACAGTTGTGTTCTGGGGGAGATAGCTGGGTAATTCACTGATTACACATATGGGCAATAATTAGTGTACCAGACAGCTCCTCACCCCACAAAACATCTGGATAACAGACTGCAGAAAAGATGGACTTTTTACAAGGGCCTGAAGTGATAGGGCAAGGGGGAACGGCCTTAAACTGGAGGACAGATATTAGATATTAAGAATACAGATAATAGTTGATTAAGATAATAGATATTAAGAATAGACAGATAATAGATATTAAGAATAAATTCTGTGAGGGTCTGGCACAGGTTGCCCAGAGAAGCTGTGGCTGCCCCATCCCTGGAGTTGTTCAAGGCCAGGTTGGATGGGGATCTGAGAAACTTGGTCTAGTGGAAGGCGTCCCTGCCTATGGCATGGGGTTGGAACGATGTGGTGTTTAAGGCCCCTTAACGCTAAAATGTTCCATGATTCTCCGATTCTATGGCCTCCCTATGGGTTTAGCAAGATCTCTTGAAAGGCTTAAAGGCCCAACTTCTATGAGTGGAATGTATGGATGCAGTACACCCTCAGGCACCTGGTGGCTGTGAAGAACTACTGGCTCAGCCTTGTCCAGCAGCAGAGGGAGCATGGCTGTGTGATTGTCAGCAGGCCCTGCTTCGTTCTGCTCCTTGTCAATGTCAACACAAGCTTGTGCTTTTTGGTGCTGCTCAGGTGGATGCTGGGCTGCTGTGTTTTGCAGAACGTCCTGCACTCTAGACTGGAGTGCCTGGGGAAAGGATGAGGCAGAAAAGACAGCATGGGATCAAGTACAAGTGGTTTTGTCAGTGGCACTGTTTGTTAGAGCCAACCCATTGCAAACTGGCCAGCGGGGCTCAGCAATGCTGCGCTGTCTCTGGGTACAGTCAGAGGCAAGGAAATACTCAGAGCAGTGTGCTGGCTTCACCATGCAACTCCAAAAGCTCTTTTACAGTGTCTCCTCCCCCAGCCTAGAGGCTTTCCCCTTTGATCTCTTCTTTCAGAATGTGTTTGTGCTCCTCTAGGAGAAAGACTGGCTGCTCTTTTCTCCAGGATGATGATGTCCTGTGAGCCTGTAGCTTCCCAGCTCCCACTTTATCTGTGGAGTGAAAGTAGAGCAGGCGGCTCAAGGCAGCTCAAGGCTCAGAGAGAGCACTTGAACCTACAGAGTCTGCTGCTGCTCTCTGCCTGGGCCCATGCAGCCCCACAGCAGAGCCCCAGCACAGGCAGGCAGATGCTCTCACACAGAGGGGTAGAGTGGGAACATGGCCCTGAGCAGGTCAGGAGAACCAGATGGTCATGGAAATGAGGGGTGATGGTAGGTGAGGAGCCAGCATGATCTTCTTGGAAATCCCATGGTACCTTGTGGGACCTCTGCTGCTTACAGTTCTGGCGCCCCAAACATAAGAAAGACATAGAATGTTAGAGAAAGTCCAGAGGGGACCACTAAGTTGATGAGAAGACAGGAGCACTTTCCCTACAAAGACAGGCTGAGAAGGTTGCGGCTGTTCATCCTGGAGAAGGTTGTGTGGAGACCTCAAAGGAACCTTCCAATATCTGAAGGGCCCACAGAGTAGTCAGAGAGGGACCTTTTGTCAGGAGCTGTAGTGATAGGACAGGGAGTAATAGGTACAAACTGAAAGGGGGGAAATGTAAACTAGATATTAGGAAAAATGCTTTACTGTGAAGATGGTGAGATTCTGGAAGAAGTTGTCCAGGGAAGCTGTGGATGCCCCATACCTGCCAGCCCTAAAGGCCAGGCTGGGTAGGGCCCTGAGCAACCCTGGTCTAGTGGGAGAGGTCCCTGCCCACAGCAAGGGTGGATTGGGACTGGATGTTCTTTAAGGTCCCTTCTAATCCTTGACATTCTATGATTCTATGACCTGATCTACTCCTGTGCCTCCCTTTCACTCTCTGTTAAATATTTGTGGGTGGGGGAGATTTTCCAGGGATTTTCACAGATCAGAGCTGGTGGGTGCCTCAAAAACCATCGTGCTTTGCTCTATTTAAGAATGACTTCATCCTGTCTGATAAGTCAGACAAGGGCAGGAGGAGTGTGGCCCAGCATGGGGTGGATGGGTTCCTGGAGAGCAGGAGGGTTCCACTCTGTTGCCCAACAATGAGACCAGGACCACCCCTGGCAACCCCATCACACAGAGCCTTGCTCTGTCCCTAAAGACAAACAAAGACAAGTAATTCTGCTTCTGCTGGCAGCATCACCTCATGGATTACCTCTCTCTGAGTAGCCCTGTAGCTGTAGCAACCCTGAAGCTGTAGCAGTCTGAGCAGGGCAGCACCCCACCCAAGGCAGGAGCCCAACCATGAACGACCAAGAATCTCCACCTGAGACTTCTGACCGGAACAGGTCTGATCTCATGGAAGAGCAGCAGGTGATGAACTTTTGTCTGGCCTCAGGGCAAGGGACAATGGATGAGCTGAAAGGCTGTGGAGGCCAGTATCCTGGGAATGGAGAGGGGGTGGTGATGCAGAGAGCAAAGACATCTGCTGAGAGACATGTGGGGTGTGTGAGGCTTCTTTGGGGCCTGCCATCCATAGAGAAGAGAAGGAGACAGACCATGAGTGTGGAACATGAGACCACAGGGAGCAGGTGCTCCAGGTTATGTCAAACAGGGTCTGTCCTGGACAGAGAAGGCCATACCAGTGCTGTTATGATCTCTCTGACTGGGTCTTGCTTCTTGAAGGGCACTGGAGATATTTTAGTGCTCTGTTCATCTGGTCAGATTGAGGAACAAGCTGTTCTTGCCCATGGTGAGCAGCTCTTCTGCTCAGCTGTCTGTTTATGCTCCTCTTGGCCTCTGAGGAGAAAACGCTCCACCAGCAGGGATGAAGTGAATGGAGTGGCAATGTTCCACCTGCTGATTAGAACCAATTAAGAGATAAATGAGCTCCTGGGTGCAGAGGAAGCATGTGCACTGTCAAATTGAGTCAGGGAAGCTATTCCTTGCTGAATGCCCTGGACTGCCTGGGTCCTTGTTCTTCCCAGGGCTGCTCTTGCAGCACCCAGGAGCATTTTTCTCCTAATTCTTCATTACCTTGGATATCAACACCAGAACTGTTAGTGAACATTGACTGTGCCAAAACTTTCCTTTCCAAACTGAGACTTTTATTAGTAGTGCTGAGGGCACACCTGTATTGGGGAGGAAAGTGGGTTTGGTTTTGCAGTTCGTTGCTTAATGTGAAGTGGAAAATGTGGCAAAATCATTGTCGGACCACTGCTGAGTGAAGTTTCAACCTGTGAGGGTATCTAGGCAAACATCAGGAGGTGGTATGGAGCTAAGCACGGGCAGCCAATGCTCTTTAACAAACCTTACAGGATCACTAAGTGATAGCAAGAAGTAAGTTAACTCATGACTGTGATGGGCTAATGCTGCACATGGACAAATGGCTTTGAGAATTTGGCTGAAAATCAGAGGAAAGTGTCTAATCTTCAGAGCAGCAAATTCTGGTAACAGGGTACAAGAGAAGAAGTTGGGTAACAGCCATCTACCACTAAAATGCAGAGTGGCCAGGTCACCAAAGAGCAGATATGGTGGGGCTGCCTGTGTCAGTAGGGGACAGTGTTTAGTGACCCCGGAGATCCTCGTCAGCCCTGCGGGTAAGTGAAACCGAGCAAGTGTGGGCAGGTCGCTGTTGGGAAACCAGCAGATATTTGCAATCCAGCCCTTGGCTGACTCACTTGGCTTGCACTTGCTCAAGATCATCGTGTCTGGATGCAGGGAGAAGGGGCAGTCCAGCCCACCTGGCAGTCGTGGGGGTGCATGTTGTAGCCCATCACTCCATGTCTGTGTGAAGACACTGGAGGGAAAGTGCCAGTATCTAGCATGACTCATGGGTCAAGCATCAGATGCTTATTTTAGGTGAGGAAGAATTGCCCTTTGGAGCCTATTTTTCTCTGCTTGTTATAAACTCAGGCACAGGCTCACCCACTTTGTACTTGTGTACTCGCAGAGCAGAGGTGCTCTGACCTACATGACCTTTGGAAAGGTGATGGTTTTGTTATTTTTACAGTCCTTGAACACTAGCAGGTCACTTTAATGTCTCAAAATGGCCATCAGAACCTCTAAATGATTCTCACATTTTCAGCAGCCAACAGAAGAGTCCTTCAGAACATCTTAAGGGGAGAAATTAATGTCTCAGTGCCATCTTGTGGAACAACCTGTATAAAAGCACAAGCTCCTAGAAGCATGCTGGAGTTTTACAGAGTTTGATGGTAATATTGGGAATTATGCTGCAAATATTATCACCAAACCAAAGATTTCTATTGCAAACTGGGATTGCATTTTTCCCAGAGGAGACTGCAAGTCCCCGGGAGCCCAGTGTTCCCAGAAAGTGGCTGTCTGTTTTTCAGCCCGAATCAGAATATCGAGATGCCTACAACTGATGCCTGAATGCAGGAGACAAAGCCTATCAGATACACAGCAGCTTCACGGTTTGCCCACAGGGAAGGAATTCACTTGGAAGGCTCCCTGAGATGTAGGAGAAAAAAGAAAGTTGTAGGTCCAGTTGTGGGTGTTACTGACCCACTGACACCTTGTCCATCGGAGAAAGGCTGTGAGATCTCCATAATGCAGAGACACAAGGATTTCAGGTGACATGTAAAGTCAGCTGGAAATCACCATGAGCAGAAGAAACTTGAGGGTCTTGTCCAGGACCCATGCTTTGTGCTCCACCAGTAAACATTTGCATAGCAGAGGATGAAGTGACCTAGAAAGGTTTGTTCTGTGCTGCAGCATGGGTCACAGACCCACAGGACAGAAACCTTCCCACCTAGAAATGTGCTGTAGAAACACCCTCGCAAGCAACATGATTATCATCCATCATAATTAAATGATCCTCAGTATCAGAGACAGACCAGTAATTTACTGCATATTTAGCCAGGTGTTCACTAAGGTCAATAGCTATTCTGTCAGTGGAGGAGGGATTACCCCAGTACATAAAACTCTCCCTGCAACAAGACATACAATGATCTATGGAGCAGAGAGGAGAATCAGCTTCCCAGGGTCTTCCATATAGCTGCTGAGTGCCCTGTGGGTGAAAGAAAAGCTCATGAACTTTTGCCATGCAGTAGAGGAGAGGGAGGCAAGGCCAGGGGCAGCATGAGCAGAGCACCCTGTCCCTATCAGGGCAGCTGCTGACACTTGTGCAGAGCTGTCCCCTCCAAAGCCACACTGAGAAACTGCAGCAGGTTGCGAGGAAGGTGAAGAAAACCAGCAAATAACCAGAAAAGGTTTGAGGGAAAAGGTCTTGAATGTTCAGTGGATATGTTTATCCATGATTAAGCAAAGGTATTAAAACCTTTTCACCGTGGAAAGGTAAGAGCACCTGGTGAGCAGGGAGATAGGCAGAGGGAATGAGGAGATGGAGGAGGAATCAGGACAGCAATGGTTCTGCTCTGGCAGCCAGGTAAGACTGCAGATCTCTTGGGCCACCTCTCCTTGCTGAGGTTGGTTTCTCCTTGCCCTGTATGAGAGGATGGACAGGGTGGCTGGTGGCAAGGCTCTCTGTGAGTGTGAAGGCATCTGCAGAATGCACAGGTGCATTCAACAAGAGAAAATATTCCACCTGAAACAATGCACTGTGCTCTTCCCAGCTGCAGACAGCAGGGCACACCAGCTTCAGGCAGAGCATCCTTCCTGCAGAAGATGTAGCCAATAGTCTTGCACAGGCAAACAGTCCCAATCCAATCTGTTTAAAAAATCCAGTACCAAACTGCCAGTCAATGGGTTACAATGCAGAGCAGAACCAAAATTCCTGTTCAGTTCCTGTAGAAAAGGTTAAGGAGAAAGACAGGCATCAGGAGCACATCAAGGCTTTTGACAGCTCCAGTGTTCTGGGGTTAGGCTCTCCTGGGCAGAGGCACAGTGTCACCAGTGCCCTCATAACAGAAATATTGCATCCCTACCATAGGGCTTTTATAGGATGGATATGGGGGAGGGAGGGGAGGGCTGGGGGTAAGACTTTGAGGCTAGCTGCTGCTTTGTTGGCTTGTTCATGGTTAACCAAAGGAGAGAAGGTGTCTGGGGGGGAAGAGAGGGTGCCAAGTTTCAAAGGGTAACCTGGCTCAGTGCAGTGAAGTGTGCCATCACAACAGCAGCGCAGAGGCGGTGTCAAGAAGGCGGGGAAGACAATGCTGGAGAAGACTAAGAAGGTGCTCAAGACTAATAACATTACCATAAGGCAGATGCTGGCAGAAGCACTGGGAACATTCATCCTCATGGTAAGAAGGAGTCTGTGCACGTGTGTGTGTGTGTGTGTGTGTGTGTGTGTGCAGCCATTTCAGGCAGCGATGTGTAAGGTCAGTGGTTTCCTGCCACATCCTCAGGGCTGCCCAGGGGTTGGTTGCTGCTGCTCACCCCTCTCCTTTGGTGGGGTGGCAGCTTCCCAACAGGCAGACCATCTGCCACAAACCTTCTGGAGCAAAAATGTAATGCAGGGAAAGGGAGGTGGGTGCTGGAAGAGAGGGAAGTGGATAGAATTAAAATACCACAGAATTATTTAGGTTGGGAAAGACCTTTAAGAGTTCAAGAATTAACCTGGCACTGTGGAGGCCACCACTAAACCACATCCCTGAGTGCTACAACTACATGTCTTTTAAGTACCTCCAAGGTATTATATATATTTAATATCTGGAAACCCACCACTTCTCTGGGCAGCCTGTTCCAATGATTGACAACCCTGCTGGTGGGCAGATTTTTCCTAAGATCCAATCTAATCCTCCCCTGGCACAACTTGAGATAATTTCCTTTTACTCTGTTGCTTGTTACATGGGAGAAGAGACCAGTCCCCTGCCTACACCCTCCTCTCAGGGGGCTGGAGAAAGTGATCAGGTCCTCCCTGAGCCTCCTTTTCTCCAGACTGAACATCCCCAGCTTCTGCAGCTCCTCCTCATCAAATCTGTACTCCTGTGGGCCCTTTCCCACCTCCACTGCCCTTTCTGGACATGCTGCTCTTTCAGTTCTCTTCTAGGAGAAAATTGAGGAAGAGTTTGGGAGTGAAATAAAAGAGTAGTGTCTACAGTGCTTGTAGAAGATCCCATAGAGTGAATGGAGGCTTTTCCTTCTGCTGTGCCAGAGGTGTGGTGTAGCTTGGGGGGAAGTGAACTGGTCTGGGGAACAGACCCAGCCTCTTCTATCACTGACAGCTGCTGCAAAATGAAAATAGCATTCATCCATCTTCCCCCTGGGGTTGCCAGGGTAATGAACTTACCAGAGAAATTCTCCAGAACCACAACCCACCATTAGGAAATATAATTACAGGGTGTGAAGCATGCCAGGATTTCACTTTTGATTTTCTTGAAGCCAATCGAACAGTGCTTATGTAAATCATACATAAACTGCCCCCTTGCCTGAGGGATCTGTTTCACAAAGAAATAATTAAGTGGGTTTGAGCTTGTGGGCTGCTTCAGAAATGTTTGGGTAGAGGATTAGGAAGGTTTTGCCGTCACTGTAGGGGCTGGTGGGGGTGAAGTACCCACTGGGACCAGAGATTTTGAGTGTTTGATCAACAGAGCAGAATGAGATCCTCCCTCTGAAAAGGCCCAGTGTCTATCTGTGCCAATTTGCCACACCTGGACTTAGCCTGGGATGAGATACTTTAGACTGGACAGAGGCTGGCATGCAAAGGCTGGGCATAACCTAAACAACTTGGAGATTTAAAGAGGAAGAAATGAAGATTTGTGTAAGCATAGGGACCTTCTGACACAGCTTTCTGTACCAAGAGAGGCGCTCATTTCCAAGGGCAACAACTGCCTGTACTGAGCATGGTTGCTTTCTATCATGTAATTTTTGCACATCCAGCTCTTTGAATTTCACTCCCAGGTAGTTTTGCACCCAATAGTAAGTCAGAGTACAGATGTCTATGACTCCTCTGCAGCAGCTTAGCAAATTCTTTTGCCTTTTCCATTCTCCATTATTTGGTGGTAGAAGTTCCCAGGTGATAAAGAACAGCTTCAGGGTTGTCCTGTCAGGGAAGCAGTATGAGGTGGAGAATTTACTCTGCACTCTGACAGCTCAAGGCAGGTTTTGCAGCCTGCAGGTTACACTGGCTCTTCCTTCACTGATCCATGGGAGGGAAGAGAGGAAAGGAGGTCACTGCCCTTGGGCCCCATCAAGGGCTGAAGACAAAACAGCATCCAGCATCAGAACAAAGAGCACCCAACTCCTCAGCAGCACCTTGGCCCTCAGTGCAAGAGGCTGTGCTCTGGATGCACCTCCAGGATGCCTGAATGGCTGTTATTTGGATGATAACACTCACTCCACTCACTCATTCCTCTCAGTTTAATGGACAGGAAGTGCTGGTAAGAGGAACCAGGCAGCAGGACTAAGCAGTACAAGGACTAGGGAAGAAGAAATTGAAATAAATTGTTTTTTTCGGGCTGTTAGGATACAGGAAGAAAACAGAAGTTTGGATCTGTGCTGAAAACCAGATTCTGCGTCCTATCTTGTGTTTTTTTTTCAGGATAGTGCTGTTTATGCACAGCCATGTCTCCTCCTCTGCAACCCTCTCTGCACCTGTGTGCTCTCCTGCATAACTTGTGCCTTACATATTTGTTGTCTTTTGTATCTGGCTTTGGAAAAATCAGAGATGAAAAAGAGAGATGAAAAAATCAGAGGCAGATTTTGTGCAATTTGCAGATGCTAAGGGGACATCACAAACTGTTTCTGGGGGCTTTTGCTGAGGCAGACTGAGAAGGGCTCACATTGTGGGGGCTGTATCTCTGTGCAGAGCACAGAGTGTGGTCTGTGTCTACAAGAGCGATAAGAGGAGCAGCCTCTCTGGGGAACAGGGGATTTGGGTGATGTCTGAAAGCAGTGAGGGGAAGCAGACGCATGAGATAAAATTTGGATGCAGGCAGAGTAGCCAGAAAAAATCACAGTTAAATAGTACAAGCCAAGGCAGAAGCTTATGTGCTGGAGAACATATTGACTTTCTTGTCTTTGAAAGACGTGCCACCTTGGATAAACATCAATGCAGTCCAAAGAACAGGATACACTTTCCAAACCCTTGGTTTATGAGGCAGAAACCTCAAGAGATGCCTTGTCCTTCTCTAGATTTCAGTGTAAGAGCATGCAAAGAACTGATTTTTCCACTCTTACCACATCAAAAGCATGAAATAGAATTCTCTCTTTCAGGACAGAGCAATGTCTTGGATATGTGTTTTCCTGCTGAAATGTGTTTACCTCTAGTTTTTTCCCCTGGTTCTCCTTTAGTCACTAAAAAAAACCCACTGAAACTTTGGCTGTTTCCAAACTAAAAATATATGTGTTGAATGGAAAAGTTAAACCAGAATTTCCTTTCTTGTTTTTTGCTTGAATGTTACCAAAATTAGAGTTGAGTTTGGCAAATAGCAGGGTGCTGCCCAAATGACATATTTAGTCCACAAATTGCACACCAGGAAAAGAAGGACAGTAGGAATTTGCACACCCTCCTTCCATCCACCTTGGATGTTGTCTCCCAGTGGTCCACAGTGGTGCTCCCCCAGTTCATGCCCCTGGTTTCAGGCAGAGACATCTGCAGTGTGCCTGTGTGAATGACCCCACTGAGCCCCAGCTCTTGGTCTGAGTGTTTGGGGTTTGTCTCTCCATACCCAACCATAATGAAAGTGCCTAATTTGGTTTGATGGGCACCAATCACAGCTATCACTTCAATTTTTGAAGAGGAGGGCTGTTCTTTTTCTTCTGACACCTTCTTCTGTCTTTGGGAGCTCATTACTTTTTCAGAAAAAATAGCAAAGAAGCTCAGTCTACCACAGCAACAAAAATACTTTTAACACTCCTTTCTCTCTTTCTTTTTACACAGGTTTTTGGCTTGTCCTCTGTGGCACAAGTGGTATTGGGAAAAGGAAACACTGGTCAGTATCTGAGCATCAACATAGCATTTGGCATTGGTGTTACCTTGGGTATCCATGCAGCTGGAAAAATATCTGGTGAGCAGCACTGTCAAACGTGGGACATGTCCATGTCCCAAAAAGGCCATGTGCACTGGGGACAGGAGGAGTGGGGTGTGGAGGGGTGTGTTATGACATGGGCCCTCACCTCAAAAAAGCAGTCCTAGAGTCCCCAGGCATGAAAAGCAGGAGAGGCCAGGGACAGGGCATGCACAGCATACGTGCAGAATACTGACCCCAGCTTGTGTTCTGAGCTGTGACAGGGCCAGTGGGACAGGGAGAGGGGAGGAGGTTTGGCCAGCCCCTTCTGTTGTGGCCAGCAGAGCCAGGTTTCAGCACCTCCACCATTTGGGACATGCCAACACAGCCCATGGAGACAGGGAGCTCCCCAGACCTGCTGCTGATATGACCCATGGAGAAGTAAATAATTTATTGCGAAGGAGAGATTACTGCTATGTTGCAAAAGGAATGCTATGCAAATTTTCTCCTTATCTCACACACCCATGCACAGATGCCTCATGTGAACTTTCAAGTGGTGTTTTGGGTCCATGAGGTGGCATCCATCACAGGACAAGAGCATTACCTTTGCCTTCTGCAATTTCTGCATTCATTTCCACCAAGAGAAAACATTAAGACATTAAGGGCCCTAATGGGCAGAAAGTTAAAAGCAACTCCTTGCTCTTGAACTGTTGGAGTAGACAGAGGTCCAAACCTGGGGTTGTCTTGGAAAGGAAAAATTTTCCATGTGAGCAGTCAGGAGCAGTCAGCTCTTGATTTTCTTGTCCTTTTGGAGCTGGTGGAAACACCCTGGGGAAAGCAGACTGAGGAAAGTAGGTCCTACAGTCCCAAGTGACTCTTGAGAAGGAGCTGATCTGTTGAAAGCAGAGGGCAGTGCAGAAGGGATCTCAGCTCAGCCAGCAATAGTATGGTTACAAAACAAACTTCACACCTTCCTGACATAGTAATTTGGCTTCATCTGTGTCACAAGAGGCTTTTTGTGGTCTCTGACCAAATGGCTGGCCATACCCACAAAAGAGCAGAGGGTATAAGAAGGGATCAGCCCCATTCCATTTGTGATTCTTGGACTGTAGCAGTTGGTACATGCACTTCCACTTCACTCTGTCCTGTATTTTGATGAAATGATGGGTGTCTGCATCTTACCCCTTTTGGATTCTGGAGTAGAAGATGGTCATGAAGGCTGGAACATTTACTGACCCTCAAAGTTTATACCTATCAGGCAGGAAAAATAAATATTTTCTCTAGACTCCTGGGGACAGGAGGCCTGGAGAACACATGTGGTTTGCATCAAGGGCATGAGACCCAGACCCACTTAGTCTTCAAAAGCACCACTGTGATACCAACCTCCTCCAAAGAAAGTGTTCCATCAAAACAAGGTCCTTATCTACCAGCAGCTATGTAAAATGTGCTGAAGTATGGTCTCTTTTTAAGCTCAGTAGGGAGAAGCTCCTTGAGAAACTCATAGGGAAACTCATACCTTCCCAAGAGAGGTATATCTGACAGGTGAGGCAGCCTTTGGTCTACAGAGTTCTTAGAAGACAAGCTAGGAGCTATTTTACCTGCATGATTCAGCTGTAGAGAGAGAAAGGATCATTTTGTGTTTGTGCAGGAGTAACACCCTGGCCTGAGAGAGCCTTGTTGTTCTGGGTCTGTCTGGGTGATCACTGCAAGGCATGGGGCAGAGAACCAAAGAATAATTTGGGTTGGAAGAGACCTTTTAAAGTTCATCCAGTCCTGCCCTGCAAGGAGCGGAAACATCAACCCCAGAGCAGGTTACTCAGAGCCCTGTCCAACTGGGCCTTGAGTATTTCTAGGGATGGGGCATCCACCATGTCACGTGTTCCAAAACAGCTGCATCACTATTGAGGCCTCTTTTTTCTGTGATTTTGCAGGAGCTCATCTGAATGCTGCCATCAGTGTTACACAGTGTGTTTTAGGAAACATCTCCTTGAAAACGCTTGTAGCTTATGTAATCGGCCAGTTCCTGGGCTCCTTTTTGGCAGCAGCCACCGTCTTTGCTCTCTACTACGGTAGGGTTGTGTCTTTTATCACAGAGGTTGCTGCAGGCATAATTTCAGTCAACCCACAGTGTTGTCAAAAATATGTCCTTTTGCAGTACCCAGCATGATTTCTGGGTGAGGAGGGCAAGCTCTAAATTGTGGGACAGAGTGCAGCTCAAGTTCAGAGCAGGTCCCAGATACACCTCTGGGTGCACATCCCGGAGAACACAGCTCCTTTTACTCAGGGCGTTCCCACTTCCGAGACCTGTCTTCAGCAGAAGGGCAGTAGCTGCATTTTGTCAGCATTTTGTTTCCAGGTCTGCAAGGTTTTATTTACATGAACTGCCATGTATTAGGTGCTGCTGGAGCTCTGGGGGGACTCTACTGCTCTGTGGAACACAGGTTTGCAGCCATTTAGGGTTTTGAGCTGTGAGCAAAGGCACACCACCCATTGTCTCTAGCATGTCTCTGAGGGGTAGAGGGTTGGAGGCCTCCAGTGCATTCAGACCACCCAGGCTACCCCAGGCTCCTGGAGCAGCAATAGGGAGCTGGTAGGTGTAAGGAAGTGAGTGCAGACCAAAGTCTGTGGGTATCAGCTATTGGTGAGATCATGCTCTGCAAGGAGTGTGTCACCTCCATCACATCTTCCACTGCCTCCCTTCTCCCTGATGTCTGTGCTGGCTGCAACAGGTGGACTTGTGTGTGTCCCCTGTGGGATGAAATGCTGTGCTAACTTCCATAATTCCCACTTCTCCTAGATGCTCTTTATGACTACACCAATGGGAGCTTTACAGTGAAAGGACCAACTGCCACAGCAATGATCTTCTCTACGTACCCTGCTTCCAATGTATCCTTGCAGGGAGCCTTCTTCACAGAGGTCAGTGGGAATGGCTGTGGTGTGCCAGGAGAAGGTGGGTGGTGCAGGGCTGCTACAGGTCCCCACAGCCTGACATGCACAGACAACCACAACCTCTTTTCCCAAGGAGCCCAGCATCCAGGCAGGCATCTGAAAGGTAAGATCCAAGGCACCTTAGTGGCTGAGCAAGCCTAAAGGGTTCTGACCAGAGTCTAATACATGAAGGCTGATCCACAACTTGGTCCAGGGGCTCTCCAGACAACTTCCCTGCATGCTGTTCAAGCAGTGAGAAGTGAGAAGCTGAGCTATATCACCAGCCATCTCCTCTGGGTTCTGGGCTGAACTGTTCCTTTCTTTATTGGATTCTACACCCTCTCCATGCTCCTCAGCAGCTGTGCTGGCTGCCCCTCCCCAGCACAGGGAGCCTGGGACTGTCTCCACATGAGCACAGCCTGGACTGAACTCTGTGTTTGAACACATCCATTGAGACTGTGTGCAGTGGATTCCCAGCTTAGAGTGCAGTCCATATGCCCAGAAATAGGAAAGGGATTCTTCATGGGGATGTGGGGCACTGAGACATTAGGGAAGGAAGATTCACTTCCAATGCAAATCTTTGGAAGCCTGTGATTTGGACACTGAGCTGATAAAACTCCTGCCTGGGCATGATGAAGAGGATGGTGGAAGAGCCTAGAGGGGGGGAATGGATCCCCTCAGCCTTCTGTGGACCAGTGTCCTTGATGCAAAAGAAAGAAAATAAGAGTGACAACACTTTTCCAAAAGCTGCAGTTTCTGGTTTTCTGTTTTTGCTGGTGTCTGTGCAAGCAGTCCAAGTGTCTCCAGCTGCATTTTCTAAAGCAGAAAGAGACAGGTGTCATCACCTCTATCAAAACTATGCTTCTTGATGTCCTGGACACTGCAAATCTACAAATGCCAGCTATGTAGTCACTGATGGGAAAATCAGTTCCCCAGGTGAGAATCTGATATCTGCATACAGGCTGTACAAAACATCACTTCCTCTAGAGATGATCAGGTTTGTCTTGTAAGCAGTTTGTTATGGCTCTGCTCTTATTAGACAGAATGTACTTAAAAGAAACCATTTCCCTGACTTGAAAGATAGAGAGAGATGACATTGCTGAGAAGTTTGTATCAGCCTTGGTGATGAGGTTTTTTGCTGAGAAAAGAATTTTCTTCAGTCCACCTGTGAGGAGGGAGTAATATTGGGATCCCTCCTGCCTTGATCAGATCATGAATCTCATCTGCTTTTTCATTCTGGGAAGTCTCTTCTCCTCAGCTCAGCAGGATCTTTCAACCATCCCCATCCTCTCTCCTGACATGTTCTTCTCCCTTTTCTGCTCCTGCAGTTTACAGCAACAGTTATGCTGATCCTGGGTATTCTAGTCATCCATGATGAGAAAAACAACCCAGCTGCCAAAGGTGCTCAGCCCATGCTCACGGGTGTGCTGGTCCTGGGCATCGGTCTGGGAATGGGGCTGAACACAGGCTATGCCATAAACCCCTCCAGGGACCTGCCCCCACGGATCTTCACGGCAATAGCTGGCTGGGGAATGGAAGTCTTCTCGTGAGTGACCTGTTTTGCTCTTATCCTGCTCAGCTTGCCAGGGGAGGAGATAAGCACAGGATAAAATGTGTCATGAAGCCTTTTTTCTCTGGACCAAGTGATAGTAGCACTGCAGAGTGTGAGGGTTGTGCCTACGGGAGCCTTCTGTATTATGTACACAAAATTTGGAGTACACTGATTCTCCAGCATGGGATTCACCTTGACACTCAGATACCTCAGTCTGGGCACCAAGTTGTCTGCCTGTGCACTGGAGATCCAGCTGTTTTTTTCAGTGAGCAGAGAGCCAGAATGCAGCTCACCTGAATGCAGGTGGATTGCTGAACAGGTTTCCTAAATTTAGAGTCTGAATTTGGACATGAAACCTTGCCTTCCTCTGTCTAGTAAGATGCCGTTATGTTACAGCTTTTCCTATGGGGAAATCATTACCAGAGTCTCCTGTCCTGGATGCCCACTTTCCTTAAATTCCCAGAAAATATATTTGAGACCTCAGTAGAGGAGTCACAGATTTTACTGGAAACAGGGAGGCAAAATGCCTGTGTGTGTCTGAGAGTGCCACTCATCAAGACCACACAGCCCCTTTCTTTTGGAGAACAAGAAACCTGCAGTGTGGAGCTGCCTTTCCATGCTGATGGGGAAAACTACCTTCCCTCCAGCAGTTATGTGGGGGCAAAGCAAATTTGTCTAAGCTTAGTGCCTGGAGCGGGACAGACTCCTCTGCTCACACAGCTCACTCCTGCCCCAGCAGGATGTGGTTGCAGGGCAGTGGTTCCAGTCTGGCTCACCAGCTGCCTCTTCTGTGTTTCATTTTAGGGCTGATCATTCCTGGTGGTGGATCCCAGTCACAGCTCCAGTTCTTGGAAGTCTTTTTGGTGTTCTACTCTACAAACTCTGCATTGAATTTCACAACCAGCCTGGCCATGAAACTGAACCTGAGAAAGATCAGGCAGGCATGGAGACTTCCCAACTGTGATGGCCATGTACTGTGACAACACATGTGAAGGGCACATCTGTCTGTCCACCACGCTGGTGGGATGAGGGACTAGATTTCAGTAAACCTACTCTGCTTAAACAGACGAACTTGGTATCTGAGATATTGAGAAGACCTATGTAGGGCTAGACCTGGCTGTGACCTTACGGAATTATTCAATCCCCCTGTGTAAAAATCCACAAAAAAAAACCCTAACCAAAAACCAAAAAAACCCAAAACAAAACTCAACCCTCAATCATCATATTCTGAAGAAAAGCAAAGCAGAGCTACAAGTCTCCAGATACGTATATATTCATATAAGTCAAAATACAGGCATCAACAGTGGTAGACACAACATGATTAAGTCAATTAACACACAAATTTTGACCTGGAATATTCCTTGGTAAGATGCAGATACTACAGGGATGGACCAGGGGCCTAGGCTTACTTCATTTGCATATCTGTCACCCTAACGAACACCTGGTTTGGAAAAGCACAGAAGAGAGAAGAACAAGGACAGTCTAAAATAGAAACATGAACCTGTTGGGTTGTTTGGGGTATTTTTTGTGCTTGTTTTTTATTTTGTTGGTTTTGATCTGAACATTCAGGAAACATTAAAAAATTACTAAACTAAACTACAGGGTTTCCTGAATCCTGTCACAGTTTTGCTGGAACATGCTGGCAGGAAAGAACCATGTGTGTACTGACACTCTAGACTTGAGCTACACCAACTACCACCACAGGACAGAAGTCAGAGAACTTCTGTGACAGTGTCTCCAAAATCCTGAACAAACTGCCCCCCCCCATACTTTTTTCCTACCTCTGAATGCATGAGAAATATAAGACCTTGCCCTGCTGCTGCAGGAATTCTGCTACCTCCATCTGAATGAGGAAGTGGGCCTGCAACAGCCTTACAAGTTTGAGGTGTCACTGGATTAGAGGCAGAACAATATCAGAAGCTGCCTGTTCCCAGGAGGGTGAAAATGGTCTTAACTTTTCTAGAAAGTGCTCAAGCAAGTACGGTACGTATGCCAAGCACGTAACTGCAGTCCCAGGGCTGGGTGCCATGAACAAACAACACAGAGTTCTCCAAGAGCAGGAAGTGACAGAACATCACTACTCTACAGAATTCCAGAAAAGGGCATTTACTGGATTTAATGGTCATTCCCATCCCAATACTAAAAGCATAACTGAGGTATTATGGCATGGGGTGGGGTTGGGTGTACTGACATGTGCTTTCTCCTTAGAGCTCACTTTATGTCAGTAGAGCAGCTAGAAGAGATTCACCTGTCTCCAGATGCACATGGGCTTGAGAGGGTGCACTGGAGGATTTCTTGTCATCTGGGAGTGGCAGAGAGTGGCTGCTAGGCAATGCAGCAATGGCATTTGAAGGTGGGCTCTTGGCAGTGCCAGAAGCAGCAAAATACACCTGGAGCAGGGGCTGGTGGCTGCAGAGATTTTGCACCTCCTGCAGGCCAGAAGTAGAACAGCTGCCACAAAGTTCATTCTTCTGGCCTGTGTGAAATTAACTGGGAGTTTCTGAGTAGCTCAAGAGGGATAAGCTAAATGCACTGTAACCCATCTTTTCTCAGGGAAGAGATTCTCTACTACATAGAAGAAGCACCCCAAACAATCCATCCTGAGCACTGCTCTTGCTTTTGCATCCCACGTCTATGTGCTCCCCAAAGCATCTTCAAATACCCAATCACTTTGGAGGAAAATATTCAAATATTTATTAAAATACTATTAAGCACTTACAGGATGGCTTCATCTTTCTGAAGGCCATACAAATACTCATGAAAGCCTCACAACATCCCTGTGAGGTAGGTTTGTCTTGTGTAAATATGTGGTGGTTTTTCAAAAGTTAGAGATGATGCTGTTTAAACAGTCAATGCTTACTTGAAGACAGTGATTTTGATTTCCATATTCAGGCACAAAATGTATTGGGTGCTACCATGATTACAGTGTATTATTTGGAAGACAGAATAGCATAGAAAAGTAATGGAAACAAACAGGACTAACTGAAAACCAGCAGTGAAAGGGTTAAAGTGCAGTTCTAACATGAAAACTTACAGTATAGAAAACAGCATCAGGGGCTTCTAAGGCTGTAGGATCTCAGTGGCCCCTGGTGAGATCCTGCCTTAAAAGTGTCTGTTTCAATGGTCTGCTTTGCAAATGACTGTGTGACAAACCAAGGGGTCCTCCTGGCTGATGGGCCTCAACACCATTGACTCTCCGCTCAGCAATTCCCACAAAGGGAGGCAACAAAGGATCTTACAGCTTCTGGCTTCAGGATTATTGCAAATAGTGTCACCATCTGAAAAGATACAGCACTGTCTTGTTTTGAAAAGACAGGTGTCTGCTAAGGAAGGCAGGAGCCTCTCCTGAACTGGAAACTGTAAACCCCCTCCATCTGAATTGTTATAAATTTGAAATTAAGGGGGGCTCTCAGGCAAAGATATGGGAGCAGGAGTAACAGTTCTTTATTACGGAAGAAAATAAAAATTAAATAAACAATGCAGTAATACAAAACACTGACAGAGTCAGAATATGACCTGACACCCTGTTGGTCAGGGTGTTGGTAGCAGTCCAATTGGAATGCTGGCTGCAGTCCTCCTGGAGTGGCAGGTGTGATTCTGTTGGAGCAGTGATCCTGCAGAAAGGTGTAGTCTTCCTCTGAAGATACAGTGGTGGTGTAGATGGGCCTGGTCTTCCTCTGAAGATCCAGTGGAAAAGGCAGCTGCTCCTCCGGGAATACAGTGGAAAGGCTATTCTGTTGCCCCAAAATCTCAGATTATATCCAGGTAGGAATGCTTGGCTCCTCTCCCCGGGTGAAGCAGCTCACAATGGGATGCTGCAATTTTTATGTCATGCAGTGACACTCAATGGCCCATTAACAACAGATATCTCCCTGGAGGGAGGATTGGTTTGTGGAAGAGGTAAAGAAAACTGCCTAATTAACAGAAGACAATTGCCACACCTCTCACAGATGGCAAATAGAATACACATATTGCCTTCCAGTCTAGGAGGAGCTTGAAGGCCAAAAAGTGGTCTGGGCTGCAGAGCAAGTGGCTAGGCTAATGCAGAGACATGGAAGTCTCAAGTCCCATTTACCATGAATCTCAGAGCAGAAGTTGCATGAAGCACAGGGAAGTGCAGAGTTTGATTCTATGTGGAGTGAAAGATACTTCTCTGTTCAGTGGGTTCCAGCCTGCTCCCACAGCATGCAAGGTCAGGATAGTTTTCTTTCAAAGGACACAGAAGAAACATCTTCACACACTCTACTTCAGCATGGGTCTGGTTAAAGTTACAGTGAATTACATTTGCTTTCATTTCACTGCTGCAGTTTTTACAGGAACAAATGCTTCCCTTTGGATCAGTGACATCAAAGGTTTCTTCATGCCCTCTGAAAAGTACATGCTGCAAGTAGCAGAAGGGAATAAAATTGATGTATCAATTTTTTTTAAGAGCCTCCAGGAACTACATCCACATTGCAGCTTATATTTCGTGCAAGTGCTGCAACGTGTTTTCCATGGGCACATCTATTCATGCATGAGGAACTTGGTCTGAACCACAGAGACTCTGCAGCAGAAAACATCAAAGCTTATTGCAAATGTTGTCCAGAGTCAGATCTAGCGGGCTCACTTCCTTGAAGAATTCCCTGCTAGTGAGGATGTCTTGGCAGAGGTCATGCTTGTGTGACTCTTTTGGGAGCCTGGTGGCTGTGGAGGCTGTTTTTTCTTGAGCACTGGAGTTTTGTTCTTGCTTTTAAATACCTTATTGGGGTCCAGCTTGTTCACAAAGGAATCTGCTTCTTCAGACAGGAGTGCTGTGTTGATGGTTATGGGTTTATACATGTTAAACCATTGCTGAAAGGCAGAATGGTGGGGAAGGAATAGGTTAAATTCAAACTGCAGTTAGACAATTCCACCTTGCTCCCCATCTTCCCCAAGACTTGATCTTAATCCTATGCCACTTATCAGTTTGCAGTTTACAGGACTGGGAAGAGTGCTTGTGATAAGGATACACAAGGCATGGCTACAGCCCCAGTCCTGGAACTTCATTCCAGAGAGGGAAGAGGAGAACCAGAGAGAATCCTAATACCACCTTTCCTGCAGTGTAATTCTTATAAAGAGTGAATCCTGACCTACACCACAGGAGGAAAAGCAAAAGGAGGGTATGAAACTAAAAGACATTTATTTAGATTCAGATAAGCAGAAAGGATTAAAAAACCTTTGGAATTTATATGTGCTTATAAGCTGAAAACCAACTAGTTGAATTTCTCAAAATGTAACCTTCCTCCCTCTCTTCACACATAAAATAATGGATTTTTTAAACTCCTTACACAAAGAATTTTGTGCTTGTTTGTCTTATTGTTTCTGTTTCTGATTTTCTAGTTTTGCATTAACAAAGTCAGAAATAAAACTATAGTAGTTAAGGTAATACAAATCACAGTGAAACCATCAGCAAAGTGGTGAGCAGGACATACAGAAGTTCAATACCAAAATATAGATAATCATCTATACCGCTTAGTGGAAAACAGCTTTAATATACCCCCTTTGAAACTTGTAAAATGATAATGGTTAACAAACTAGGAGGATTTTAACCAACAGGGGCTGCAAATGATTAGGGAATATACAAATGGTTCCTCTTAAGGTTTGCAAATATACTGAACATAATAAAATATTTATAGCAGGAAAGTTACAGAAAGGCAGAGCACAGTGCCATAGCCTTGACTGATAAAGTCCAGTGCAGTGCAACAGGAAAGGCATCAGGAATGAGAAGAACCAAATTCTACAGCCAGTGTTTGATGGGAAGTCAGTAGTGATTTTAGTAATTCTGATGTGCACACAGGACCAGGGAATCTCAAGCTGGTAAGACAGCTGTTGTGTCTGGGTGAAGTGCAGGACACTCCAGTCCCAACAGACCTTGCCCAAGGGCACAGACACTGTGCTGGCTTATGAGCTGTGCTCAGCAAGATCATCAGCTCCATCCCCTGATCTCTCACAGGAGGCAAGGATAGGGCTGAAGGCCCTGTCAAACACAGAAGAACAGCAGAAGCCTCTAATAGCAGGATTTTGGCATGGCAGAATAGTAATTTTAATAATAACAATAATAAGTGACTGGAATGCTCACAAGGGTTTATGTAGAGGTCTTCTGTAACTACCTCTAGGACTTGAAATTGCCCTTTTTTGGTCATAATTTTTATCAAGGCCCAACTTCTGAGAGAAAAGCGGGGTTAACACTATAGTAGTGAATTCAAATTACTGTGAAACAAATTACTGTTAACATGTTACTGGGAAAAAACTTGTGGTCCCTTCCATGGCTCAGCAGGGAGGCCCCCCCTTAGCAGACAGACAGCTTGCCAAAAGGTGCGAAGATGTTTTTCCAGTCTATATGCAGAATACTGACAGGCTGGACTCTGCTGTCCTACCTTGGCCTGGGGGCTGACCCCATAGCTGGTGAAGGCATACTGCCACTGTGGGAGACCCAGGTGGGTGATGAGCAGGCGGTAGTAGGCTGTGAAGGTTTTGGTGAGGAAATGCCAATACAGAGCTCTGTCCAGGAACCAGATCTCTGTGTCAGGGGAGACCACTAGAATAAAACAAGCACAAATTAGACCATTGCTTTGCAATCTTAAGTTTAACCCCTGGCCATTGTCAGGTGGGAGACACAACACACTCGTCAGAAGGGCTGTTTTAGGCACCTTCAGGCTTGCTTCAGCCCAGAATCCAGAACTTGTCTTTGTTAAACTTCATACGGTTGGTGGTTGCACATCTCTCTAATTTGTTGAGGTCACTTTGCAGGGCCTTTGAGGGAGACATCACCTCCTCCCAATTTAGTATAATGAACAAACTTAGCATTCCTTCCAGTCCTGTGTCCAAGCTGTCCATGAAGGCACTGAAGAGCACTGAGCCCAAGACAGACCTTTTCAGAACCCCATCAGTTACCAGCTATCAGCTTGATGTGATCACTATTTACTATTTAGCCCTATTTACTATAATCTTTTGCATCCTACCCATTATCCAGTGTTCACCCACTGCATGGGGTATTTGACTAGCTGTGTGCTGGACGATGAATGCAATGCTGTTCCTTCACAACCTGGGAGTGACATGCTACATGGAACATTCTTGGACATCAGCAACTTTGTAGTATATGTTCAAAGTACAATTATGGCAAACATTTATCTGCCCCACAAAGTAAAAAGCAACTAACTCAATTGTCAGTGATCTGGATTACTGAATAGAGTCCAGAGTCTGGAAGTCATGGTAGTATGTGCTGCCAACAAAAACACATTTTGCAAAATATTTCCACAGTGATCAAATATTTCTCTGGTAGTGACATCCTTTGTAGCATAAAAAGAAGGATTTTTCTTGGCAGATTGAGATGCTGAACACTGTCATTTAAACAGACTGCTCCTCTCTTGACATTCACACCTGTAACCAATGCTCCCTTCCTTTGCCCAGGATATCAACTGCATGTGCTGAAATCACTAGCATGGGGAGGCAAGAGGACAAGAACTTCCTGCCATGGCACTTGTAGTCACATACAATGAAAGGCACAAGATAATAACCCAGGATTTTTCTTAAGAACCTGTATATTGCAATTGCACAATCCTACACAGCAAACACACATACATCTAGTGACCTATGCACTGTGTCAGATGACAACTATCTTACAAGTGCCTTAGATGTTTCACTACTCTCTCACTGACAAAAGCTATCTCTGTATCTGTCAGAACAAACAGCTCAGCTCCCGTTTCTCACCTTCCCATTAACCCTTCCAGCCACTATTTGGCCTAGTTAGCACCTTGAGACCCAGGATCTGTGCACAAGGTGGAAGACCCAGTCTAATTCTGTCTCAGCTTTTTTTCACCATCCACACTTTGTTTCTAAGCAGAGTTATACCCTTTCTCATCAAAATGTAATGGCTGTGTTCCAAGACATGCAAGTAACTCTATTAGTGGAGCTCTGTGTTATTTCAACTCAATTGTCTGTAGGTCATGTGAATACTTCCCCATTTCTATGCACGCAAATATCATAAGTTATAACTCAGACTCCAACACTAAAAGTGAAAATGTTAGATCTAGTTAAGATTTAGCTCCTGACTTCAGTGGAGACAGAACATCCCAGTAAAAGCTTCACTTACAAATTGCAAAGAAGATCAGAAATACAAGATGACTCTCCACATGTGACCTCCAGACAGAATCCACAACAAGAGATAGCTAACTTTTCTTTTTTCAGTCTTACCTGGTTCAGCATGCTTATAAACAAGACAGACTTTCCCATTCCCATTGCATGGGTCTAATTCAAAGATAAGACTACGAGAATCAAAGTGTGGCTTCTCTGGTTTGTCTCCATTACCTGAAAGCAAGGAAAAAAATTTATGAAACATGTTTGGAAAACTGACTGTGACTCAGTTGCAAAGAGCCTATCTGTTTTATACATTAATAAATCAGCTGATGAAGAACTGAATCAAACTATTACATTTATACTTCTTGGAAATTATTAAGTTCCCTATGTTTGAAAGAAAACCAACCAAAAAAACCCAAAAAAGTGAGAAAAATTTTCATCTCTGTTAGGAAAACAAACCACAGAGTCAAAATTAGATGGCTGAAAGCAGATAAGCTGACTTCTACTTCCTCCCTGGCATTGAGTCAAGGTTTACAGATGTCACCCCTGAGGTTTGTCTAATCTTTTCTTAAAGTTCTCCAGTGTAAGAGAAGGCACAGGCACAATCTCTAGGTACTCAACCCAAATCCATCACTTATCACTTAGAAGTTTTCCTCATGGATCCTGAATCTTCATTGCTACAACTGAAGCCCATTATTTCTGTTGCATAGAGGATTCCTTTTTTTGTCCAATTTATTTTTTTCTAAGGAGGACAGGGAGAACAATTTATTCTTTTTCTCTTCGGACAAGACTTCAATGAAATTGCAGAGATAGATATTTCTCCTTACATTCCAGTATGACATCAGCATCCTTCTCAACAATCACATCTGACTCTTATTCAACTTGAGACCCTCAACCATCACTGAGCATTTCTAGAAGATCAGGACTGCAGCCGAACTGAATATCAAAACTACTTTCAGCCACATTTAGGAGCTAGAAGAGCTTACAGAGGTGCAGAGACAAGACTGAAATCAAATAGCACTCTTTTAAGAAATTGGTGTGACACCTGGCTGTGTTCTTATCCTCTTGCTTTTTCCAGGTGGATGTGAGAGCTCTGACAAAATGAGTGGGCTTTCTTTTTCTTTTTTATTCTTTCTAAATAGCAGCATTCCCAGCATTTCTAGGCAGGGTAGCCTCACAGTTATATGTACATACCAGTTACTTTTCCAATTCCAGCTGTCTTCACTACCAAAACAAAACCTGTTATCTTTTGTTCATTTAACACCTTAAGCACACAAAGATTTTGGAAGCTGAATCACTGGAGCAAGGCTCAGGTGAAAGTTTAAACAGGGAAAAGGCCTGTTAAAAGAGGATGCAGGTAACACTAATCCCCATGACATTCACAGCACACTGATGCACCTGCCAAGGCAGTAGGGAACTAATAAGATACGTAATAGATTCAGCCCAGGAGACAGAGAATTAGAGAATCACAGAATGGTTTGGGCTGGAAATGGACCTGGAAGATCATCTTGCTCCAACTGCCCTGACAGGGACAGGCACACCCTTCTCTAGACCAGGTTGCTAGACCAAGTAATCCCCATCTATCTGGAGTAATGCAGATTTATTGTAAAATGGAGGGGACACTAAAGACCATCTTGTTCCAATTTCCCTGCCATGGGGGATAGCTGAGGTGCAAAGAGAATTGGATTTGTTCAGCCTGGAAAAGAGAAGGCTTCAGGGTCACCTAATTGTGGCCTTCCAGTACGTGGAAGGGAGCCCACAAGAAAGATGGAGAGGGACTTTTTACAAGGATATATAGTGACAGAATAAGGGGGAATGGCTTCACACTGATAGAAGGCAGATTTACATTCAATACTGGAAAAAATTCTTTTGTGTGAGGGTGATGAAGTGCTGGCATAGGCTGCCCAGAGAAATTGTGGATGCTCCAGCCCTGGAAATGTTTAAGGCTATGCTGGATGGAGTTCTGAGCAACCTGGTGGAAAAGTGTTTGGTCCGCATATCTTGTGCCATATTCTAACATTAATAGAACAAAAGGGATGAGACTGTTAACTGTGCCTTACCTTCCTCATCTGTGTCATCTTCCAGGTCAGCAAGAGTTGGAGCACTAGGCAGAGTGTACATAGAGGAACCACCAAGCCGGCACAGCTTTGAGATGCTGTTAATCACCATGGAGCCCAGGGGCATCGGGGTATCTGCAACAAAACCAATCATTAATCACATCCAGTGTCAGGAAGGCATGGGAGGCATTTATCTTCCTCCAGACATCAACCTCTGTGGGGTGAAGAATGGTTATACAAGAGCAAAAATGAGGCTTTTTCAAACACAGACTCCCACTTACATGTGATGCAACACCATCTCAGAGCTATAAAGGTATGGGTATTACACTGCTGGCAAGGACTGTGCTGCAGCAGTTAGCTCAGTCCTGTGAAAAACTAAAAATCCTGGCTACAGGATTTCAGCTACAGCCTCTTCCTCAAAGCTCTTTTCCTTGCTACTGCCCTTCCTATCAGAAACCAACCCACAAATTCACAGCTTACTGGGCAGCTTGTCCTCTTCCGCTCCATGTATCTGTTTTGGGTACATCCTCTTGGTTCCCACTTCCACAGAGGATTTTATCAGAGCATCAACATGTGGGTGCTCTTGAAAGAATCCTACAGGACTTGTCACTTGTCTGTGTTTCTGAGGACTCACACTGTTAGTAGACATCAAGGCAGCAAGCACCCTGTTCAGCCACGTGCCAGCGTGATGGGTCTCAGAAGGCACTGCTGGGTGTTTGCACAAACAAGACAGTTGTACCAGCAGCCTTGGTCTCCATGCACTTGTGAGCCCTGAAAACAAGACTCCACACAAGTCATTAGTCCCCCTTGAAATACGATGGGAGTCATGCAGGTGCTGAAGCCCTGATATGAACTGTCTCTGAAATGCCATTTCACTTCCTGAGGAAGACCCTGCATTTGACACCCATCTCCAGAAGTGAGCAGTGTCCACAGCCCAATGGGAGAACCCTGCCTGAAGCCAATGAGAGCCAGGATAACAGCTGCAGAGCGAACAAACTACCTGATTTTTGCCGAACAAGGATGGATAATGAAGCTTGGACTTTAGCTGGTGGAAAGCAGAATCAGGCTCCAACATGTACATACACATTTTAATGAGAAAGAAGCATTATCAGGGGGTGACTCTTCCTACTGATTTACGATGGGATGAGCTACAGTTGTTTCTCTCTACATGAACTTACAGAGGGAGTTAGGTATGAGGTTTAAATGACACACCTAAATCTGAGTGTCAACAGATGGCCAGTGTATTACAGAACAGAATTTGTGTCATGAATAATTAGTTTCTTGCCAGAAAGAAAGAGTGTATGTACCTCTTTTGCGGGATGCCAGAATATGCAAGCAATAGATTTTGTCCTGAGAGATGTGTATTGATTGTGCAGAAAGTAAGTTTGAAATTAAAGAGGTTCTGCAGAAGAGGGACTGGTTGCAATGAACTGAGCTTGTCAGTGGAGGGGATACACAGGGACTCACCATCAGTCTTCACACTCCAGGTCATCTGGAAGCCATCGGTCATCAGATAGAAATTCTTTAAATCCTCAGGTAACACACAGGAGTTTTTCTGCAAATAACAATCAAAGTGTAATGGGAAAATGCAGAACATGCGTCAAACCCTAAGAACAACTGAAAATTGGTACAGAAATATTTGCCACCAAGCTTCTTGCTTAACTCCAAGGTGACTCAAATCAGTTCAAATATCTCATTCTAAAGCCTTGAGGAAAAAACTGCGTATTTCTTGGGACTCTGCTAGTCTTAACAAAGGTAGCTTGGGAAAATTTCACAATGAGCAGTTAGTCATCACAAAATTATTACAGCATTGTTCCCAAACTGAGACATGGTGTTACCTTTTGAGATTAGCAGCCACTCCAAACTCACATAAATCAGAACAATTAGCTTTTTCATATATATGCCTTAAAAGAATAGGGTTTTTCCTAAGTGAAATCAGACTAAATTTACCTATTCCACTAAAGCATGTACAATATTACTACAATGACTCTCTTCTTCTGAGGAATTTCAGCTCCAAGTAGGTGTAAGAAGCATAGACTCAAAAGCTGCACATACTCAAGTAGATCTGACATTTCACTTAACAAAAAGTATGTGTGCAGGCACATGCAAAGCCAGACTCAGAAATCTGCTGGTCTGGCTTCATCCCTCCAAACTTCAGTGAATGGCTGTGGCTCCTAAGCCTGCTTCCTTTTGAGCCACCAGTGAAAGAAGCAACCCCAGTGAACTCAAGTTTCTAGGAACCAGAAAACTTCTCCTATACCTGCGTTGGTTCTTAACTTAGACTCTTCAGTTAAGCTGCAAATACAAGGATGGAAGGATAAAAGGCTTAATCCACAGAACAAAAAGAAGCCCAAAGAACTATAGGCATTTGCAGACCCTCCTCCTGGGGACAGGACTGGCTGCAGACCAGTGAACCTCTGCTCTTGCTGAAGTGTCAAGTACATAAAATTAAACAGAATGGAAGCCTGCCAGTTTCAATAACACAAACAACAAGCACAACTAAAAGAGTTCCTGTTGGTCTGTTTGTAACTGTTTTAGAGAAAAAAAAAACAGATTGACTCCAGTGAGTTCAAATTTAAAACAGTCACATTCAGGGCTCCCAAAGTATCAGACCTCAAAACTCAGGAGAGTGTCCCATGATGGAGGTTCCACAATCTCTGTATGCTGACTTGCCCAAGGGCTGCACCACTCTCCTTGTGGAAAAGTTCCATTAAATAAAGACAGAATATTCTAGTAACCAGTAGCTAAGGAAAAGGAAGATGCACATGCAGTTCAAATACCTCTGCTTCACTTGGGACATGAATTTTTTAACATTTCAAGAGAAGAGAGATGTATCTATCCAGCAAGAGCAACCTGCCAGCTGTGAATCCAGCTGCAATGCTGGCCTCTAGCCATCAGCTGCTGGATGAGCAAGGGAAGGCGCTGGTCTCATCCTGTTCACATGTCCTCTCTCCCCTAGGACCAGAACAGCCTTTCTGCCTGTAAAAGCCTTATTTACAGACACTTTTTTTGAGTTGCTACAGTCTCTAAACTGGGGTGTACACACTATGTAGGAGCGCCTAATCTGCCCACAACCTTGTGCTTGTTAATTTACTTTTAAAGCACATCCATTAATGTTGATTGACTGCTACTGAAGAGTCCCAGACACTAATGGCTTTGCAGCTTGCAATAGGGCAGGTCACTTTACTTGCTTCATCAAGCATCCTGGTCAGTAGCTCAGAGCTTTCTTAATCCAGACAGAGAAAATCTTCAGCAGATACCCTGACATTGCAGAGGCTGTTTTTAGAAGAATTTACCATCCTACGACAAGAGTCTGCTGATGGCTGAGGACCTGGTGGTAAGTTTAAGGTGATTAATAAACCACATGGACATATCTGAAGTTCTTCAAATGCCTTTAACAAACACACCTTCTTCTGTGGTTCTCCTCAGTCCTAAATATTTATAATTTCATGCTGTGCTTTCATCACTTCCAGTTTCAAGCTGTACCTGTAAGCACAGTGACTTCGGCTAAAACTATGAAGAAAGTATGACAGACCTGCTACAAAGCCTCAGCAGAGTACAAAAATTAACATAACACTTAACTACATTTCAAATCCACCAATTCAAACTAATTCACTGCAGCAGTAAAAACACATAACACATATGTGGTCTCCTGACTTTAGTGGGTGTTCTTCTCCAAGCAGGAGAACCAGATCCACTAGGACGACAAAATCTAAGGTTTAAAAACTTCCACTGTAGTATCCACATAAATCTTGCTACAACTCAGGCATAGCCCAATTTAGCAAACATAGCTAAGACAAGAGAAAAATCACATCTGAATAGGTTTTATGCTCTGAATCCTCCTTTTGAAAAAGATCAACATGTGAATGTTTCTCCAGATGGCCACTGTCTGAATTTATTTCAGGATGCTCTAAACCACACTGGTACAAAATATATGGGTAGAAAATGCAGTACCAGAGCAGGTCTGGAGTCTACAGAAAAAGGCCTGTAAATAAAAAACTTCATTAGCACCCATTTCTCTCATCTGATCGAAAGGATTGATTGATCTGTCATATTGTGCTTAGTCACATGACCATATGACATCAGAATAGTTATCTTCTTCTGACAGAAGTCACAGAAAAAAGACACTATATACTAAAAATGGCTTATCAAACTCTGTGTTCTTCTTGCTCAAATGGTAGTTGTCAGAGTTGTGTTCTCCAGCCCCACAAAATACACTGTTGCTAAATAACATGTCAGACTTGGCTTAGCCACCGCCCTGGCAAGCAGCTGTTTTCATTCCAGTTATCTGGTTACACTCATCAGCTCATAAAACAAAATATTCCAAGTGCTTAATATGGTGTGAGAGGTCTATTCCTTTTCTTTGTTCTTTGTAATATCTCAAAATAGTCTCCCAAGAAAGCATAGTCCATTGAGTACATAGAAAAATACGAAAATCTGATTTTTGTGGCCAGGAGCTGATTAGAAATGGATCCAAAGCTAAGAACCCTGACATACGGCAATTCACTTGAAACTACGTTGAAAGAATGTTTCTCAAGCAAATATACTAAATAAACAGAAAGCATTCAAAACATATAGCTCTAGAGAGACTTCTCTAAAAACATGAATGAGTTTTACCCAATTTCTGGGGAGAGAAGGAAGGCATTCATGTCACTTCTCAGGGCTTCCAAGAATTAGACCACATCAGTAGCCACACTTCTCTCTCCTTAATGTCCTGCAGTTTTATGGCTGGTTTGTCCTAGCTGTCAGTGAATGTTGATGTTAATTTATGTAACGTATTAAAGTGTTCTTGCACCTTTAATAAATCTGACCTGGGGAGCTCCCAGGACATCACCTTGATCTTCTGGGGCTGCAGTAGACTTCATCCTCTGCTGCAGAGAACAGCGTTTCAAAGTTCTCTAGAGGATATTGTTGTGCAGCCAGTTTTTCAATATGTTATAAAGCTTAACAAGAGGGGGAACACCGTGTAAGAAATACTTCTTACCTCCCAAAAGTCCTCCAGCCTGTTCCCCATCATGCAGCTTGAAGAAACACAGCTTTCCTCACTCACTGGCCCTGCTGGATCCACTTCCTATCTCTCCCACAGTCACAGCCACAAGGCAAGCTCAAGGTGGGTAGATCCTGTGCCCATGGGCGTCAGGAATGGGAGGTTTGGCTAATATTAAGGGTGCACAAGAAGGATGCCAAGAAGGACTGTTGAAGGTGCACACCCTGAGTGCATAAGTGGACTCAAAAAGAGATGCTGTAGAAGCAAGGAGAATAACATTCCAGAAATGTGCTGAAAACACTATGCAGTAGAGAGGGAGCAGCTCAGGAGGTTCCTGGATTGTATGTAAGGCTTCGAATGCGGAACAGGGAAACTACAGGCCTGTCAGCCTGGCCTCAGTGCTGGGGAAGCCATGGAGATCTTCTTGAGTGCCCATCGCATGGCACTTACAGGAGGTCCAGGGGATCAGGCCCAGCCAGTATGGGTTTGTGAAAGGCATTAGTGCCCGACCCAATCTCCCTCTGTAACACAGTGACCCTCTTAGTGGATTAAGGAAAGTCTGGGGATGTTGACTTCCAGGACTTTAGAAAAGTCTTTGACACTGTATCCCATAGAATTCTCCTGGAGACACCAGCTGCTTGTGGCTTAGATGCTCTGTTCTCTGAGTTAAAAACTGGCTGCTGGCCTGGCCCAGAGAGTGCTGGTGAATGGAATTACTTGCAGCAGGCAGCTGGTCAGTAGTGGTGTCCCCCAGGGCTCTGTACTGGGGGCTCTGTACTGTACTGTTTTTTATCTTTATTGATGATCTGAGTGAGGGAATCAAGAGCTCCTTTAGTCAGTTTGAGGCAAGGCCAAGCTGGGTGTCAGTGCTGATCTGCTGGAGGGCAGGGGGGCTCTGCAGAGGGATCTGCACGGGCTGGATCCATGGGCCGGGGCCAATTGTGTGAGGTTCAACCAGGCCAAGTGCTGGGTCCTGTCCCTGGGTCACAATAACCCCCTGCAGCTCCAGGCTGGGACAGTGGCTGGAAAGCTGCTGAGTGGGAAAGGCCCTGGAGGTGCTGGTTTCCAGTGGCTGGACAGGAGCTGGGTGTGCCCAGGGGGCCAAGGAGGCCAAAGGCCCCGGGCCTGTGTCAGCCATGGAGGGGCCGGCAGGAGCAGGGCAGGGCCCGTCCCCCTGGGCTGGGGGCACGGCTGAGGCCACACCTGGAATGTGTGCTCAGCTTTGTTTGCTCACAGCAAGAAGGACACTGAGGGGGCTGGAGTGTGTCCAGAGAAGGAAACAGAGCTGGGGAAGGGTCTGGAGCACAGGCCTGAGAGGAGTGGCTGAGGCAGCGGGGGGTGTTCAGACTGGAGAACAGGAGGCTGACGGAGATCTTTCCACTTTCTAACACCTGAAAAGTTCCTGGAAGCAGGTGTGGGTCAGGTTTCTCTCCCAAGTAACAAGTGAGAAGAACAAGAGAAAATGGTCTCAGGTACCTGTGTCCCTCTAACAAAAATAAATTTTCTATTTTTTGAAAACCAAAACAAGGATGTGAGTGACTGATTTTTCTTCCAGCTGACACAAGAAAGAAAATGTTATTCAGCCACTGCACCAGAGTGCCTCCTAGCAGTATTTCACTGTAACATCTATTTCTAAAAATTGCATGTGGAGGGGAGTAGAGCCATTGCCAGCCTAATTTTAAGAGTGGGAAAGATTTCTTAGGATGATATAGTTATTAGCACTAATAGTTATTAGCACTGGTTTTCTGGTGACCAGGTAACTGTCTCTACTCCCTCTTGCACTTCTTGTCTCTCTTGGAGAAAAGGTAACATCTTAGTTGGTTTAAATATGAGGAAATATTGAAAAATCTGGTTTTATTAAAATATAATGAACTGCTTACATTTTTAGGGGAAGTGATTGCTTTACCCATGTAAATACACTTGGCAATCGTACACCTTAAGCATTTTTGTGTGTGTACTGATTTCCAATAAATTCTTCAGGAGCAATTTCCAGCTTGATTTCCTGACATGTAACACTTAACAGCTCTTTCTGCATTGGGAAAATTTTCTTCTTCTCTCCTACAGCCTTACTGCACTAACTCCTGTGATGAAGCTCAGCTTCCCCTGCAAAGCTTCATCATAGCTAAGGGACATTCAACAAGCTTAAGATTTTAAAGATTAAAATAATCTCAGCAAGGTGAGATTTTAAAACACAACAGTATCCAGTTACGTAGTAGCACAAACATGGCACAGCACAATTTAGAAATCATGGCTGATGGAAACAAAAAATGCATATACCCAGCATGAGTAAAATATGTTAATTAATAATTTTAAAAAGGTTGATTTTCTTTTAAGAACTTCTGAACACGTGGATTCTTTTCTCAGTAAAACAATCTTTCCTGGAAAAATTTATTCCATTAAACAATAATCTAAAGAATAAAGCTTTTATTTGGTGAGTCTGTGGAATGCCCCGCAATGAGTCTTAATAGAGAAGTTGTTGGGGGACAAATAATGTAGTTTTGGGAACAGTTTCACCAGTTTTTCCTACATCACAGAAAAATAGTTTCAAATAGTTTGAAAATAGCTTCATAACAAAATATGTAGAGGGAAGTTAAAAATATACTCTGACGAAATCTTGTTAAAAATCTCAGCCATGGGGAAATGATTATGTGTAAAAGTACTGCCACCTAGTGGCCGTAAATCCGATAAAAACAGATGTATTCAAATTCAAGAAAGGTAAGGTTCAGGACCTACAAATTGTACAAATGAGGTACAAGTTCATCCTGGAACGGCTTTGTGAATTGTTGAGTGCATTCCACTTAATCATCACGGCAGAACATTTTGTCCTGCAACTGTGTAGACTGGGTTAGATTCACACTTCATCCCCATAGCTCAAGGGGAAAAAAAAAAAAATCCAGCTACCTTTTAAATTGAGAAGGGAGCTTTAATTTTTTTTAATAAAAAAAAAATTGTCAAAGAAAAGGGAACCAAAACCAAAGAAACAGACAGCTAAGTCCTTCGCTATTAGAAGTCCAACACAACTGTACTCATTTAATTTTCAACATTTACATTCACGATTGACTTAGTCCATTGCTGGGTAGTGGGAGGGAGGGTGGGAATTGAAATTTGTTTTGGCTTCTCTTGAATGAAGTGCTTTGGCTACAGCATTTGTTTGGCTTTACAAGAATAGCTCAGCTGTGAAATAAACCCATTTTAGTTTAGAGGAGAAGCAGCACCTGAAAATGAGAGGAATGAGCACCATGTCCAGGAGAAGCAGTCCTCTCCACTCAACAGAAGAATGAGCAAATATTACTCTGTGTTCCCACACCTGAGCTGGCTTGCAGTCATGGTGCCTCAAACTTTCCAGCTCAGGTAACCCAATACCTGAACAATAGCTACAGGAAACCAGGGATCGGTTTACACAAACCTGAAAAACAGGACATTTCTCCCTGACCACAATTGCTGACTTCTGGACAAGTTTCAGTAAGTAACACACAGGTTTACACCACATACATTCAGACCTGGAATATATATATATATATATATATATATTTTTTTTTTTTTTTTTTATATATGTTCTTGATAAATGTCACTAATTGGAATAAGGCATTGCCAAAACTAGTGTAAGACTTTTCCTCACTGTTTAGGAAAAGCAGTAAATGGCATGGTGTCAAAGGGGAAGGTATTTTATGCAGTGGTAACAAGAGCAGTCTCTGGGAGCAGCTGCTTTAAGCCACAGCCAGGATTAGAGCAGAGGGAGGATGATTCACTCAACTCCATTTTCTGCCACGTCCCTTTCCAAGGGCCACAGTGCTTCTATTGTCCCATCCCTATACAAGCAATACCTACCAAGCAGTTATTCAACCATGGCCATGGGATTTATGAAGATATGTATATTCCAAAAAGGGAATGAAAATGCCCTGAGTCACACAACAGTTTTCAGGAGCTCTCTGATCACATAGACTGATGCAGTAAGGTCAGATAATGCAAAATGAAGGTAGCACATGTCCTTCACAGTTTTCTACAACAGGCAGTGGGACATGTCCTAGCCAAGAGTTTGGGTTGGGCAGCCAAGGAGGAGGTGAAAGAAAGGGATATGAGAAATTGAAGTGAATGGCTGAGACTAAAAATAGAAAAAGATAACTGGAACAAACTGGGTAGCTCAGTTTATTTGCCAGCTTGAGGCCTTACCTTTAATGGCCACGGATAACAAAGCACTGCTTCATTTTGTTTGAAAGGGAGTTGGAAAATGTTTTCAGACCTGAGTCAGAAAACTGTTTGCCCCCCACTGAGTCACCACTGTAGCTGCCTACTACAGTTATGTCGTTTCTTTTCAGAGCTGTCATGCTGAATGTACCCACACTGATGTTTCTCTAACAAATCAGGTGCATGTGACAGCCTAAAACAGTGATACCTGATTATGAAAAACCCAACAACACCTGCTTAGGCTGCACTATACATCAAACTTGGTAACAAGCTGTCTCATAAACACAAGGTTGCCATTGCACTTGACATTCTCCATGGGCTGCTGCACATTCAAACTGACCTCAATGCAGTTTTATCAGGAAAATACTCACTTGTTCCCAAGAGACGATTGTGTGGCGTTCAGCTGGCTCCTTTTCCACAAAAGTCACTTCAGCAACTCCTGGGGAAGTCTCTGAAAGGAAAAGAGGAGCATGTTTGCAGCTGGCATGGGTGACAGCAACACTGTGAGACAGACAATTTTGCAAACTAATCTGAGTGACAGCCAGGGAAAAGGCATTAATGATTGCAAGCATTGTGCTGGTGACTGAGCAGTCCCTTTCTTTCGTCTGTAACTGTACTTTGCATGTCTTGGTATGAGGCTGTCTAGTGCAGAACAAAATGTTATCCTTTGATTTTTTTAATACATATATATGTACATGTACACTAATTTAGTGGGTGACATTCCTACCCAGGGTGGGAGGGGTTAGAACAAGATGATCTTTAAGGTCCCTTCCAACTCAAACCATTCTATGATTCTATGATGTAAGCACACCCCATTTGTCTTCAAGGTGTGATCTTTTGCAAAGGTTTTCATGGAAAATGGAAAAAACAATCAGTGATGAGTTTTGAGGCAAACTCTTACAGGGGGATGAATCTTAATTTGTAAGCATGCCCTATGGTTTCTGTTGAGTAGGATATCCTCACCTGGGCACAAGATGTAGTGCAGTGCTGCTGTGAACTGCTAACAACCCTATTCCACAAGGGCAGGCACATTTCAGCTCTGGATTCAATGGGTTTGGACAGACACAGAACCTGATCATGCTGAAGGGATCTGCATGAGCAAACATCAGTTCTCTGGAACCTCAGCTGGACATATGAAAATTTGTTACAAGCACTGACCTTCTATCAATCTATAAAATCTTCTGAATATTTTATGGGAAGGAATGCTATATAAATGTAAGATACTAAGCCACATGGTGCTTTCAGGTGTGTGATGGCAGAATAGACTCCTTTACAATTACTATTTTATAATGTTTTATGTCACCCACAGCCAACTGAAATAATTCCCCTGAGATAATTCTCTTTGGATCAAGTCCAGAAAGACTACTAAATTGTTGTGGGAACTGCAAGCCCAGCAGACAGCGCCATGGAATAGAAGTGATAACTATGCAAGGCTTTCAAGACTGGCTCTGCTGTGAAAGTACTGGCCCCTAAAGCAGTCACACACATTACAATTGCTTTCTGGTAAAACATACACAGTGCACCAGACAGGAAAAGCAGGCACTAGAGAGCTTTGGTTTGTTTTTTATCTTCAATGCCAGGCTTTTAATTCTATTAATAGCATTGTTCTTGTCTGTTCTGTTGGTGGAACAGTGGCACTCAGTTTCAGGAAGCCTAAACTTCACTTCAGTTGGAAATATTGATTGTTACATTGTCAGATAATTGAAAAGAAAAAACAAGGCATCAGATAAATAAACTCCAAGTTAAAAACACAAAAAAATTTTCATAGTTGGTCACACAGGTAAATTTGTCTGGCCAAGGGGGACCCCCAACATACAGAAGACTCTGACGTTTCACAAAGTTTCACTTCTGGTAGGTGGGTCCAAGGCGGGGTGATCTGTCTCTTGCTCAAATATAAGCTGTGTGAACGAGTGAGTGGAATCAATTATCTAACTAGTCTTTTCCATCTAAGCTATGCAAACCTTATGACAAGTTGAGGAGATTATAATAACAGAGTAATTGTTATTTCTGTGATCAAAGAAAACAGCAGGGATGTTTAATTCATCATGCACAACATCTTGGCTGGGATGACAGAAGATTAAATATCGTATCAGTCAAAGAAGAAGTCTAGGAAAGAGAGAATGCAACTTCTAAAGAGGTCTGAACCAAATCCAACATCAAAAGAAAGAGAAATTCCATCTTAAAAGCCCAAATATTATATTAAAAATATACTGTAGGTAAACTGAAGACCATATTTAACAAACGCACATAGATATGGACAGGAGCGCCACTGAACATTTGGGTAAACTTTGCAATGAGTTGCGTTTCCTTCCAGATGGAAGAAATAAAGAAGCCACTTTAGTGTCACCTAGATACATGAAAAAGCTTAACTTCTTCAGACTACACCCTATAAATTAATCTGAATCAAGATCATAGTAAACTCAGCCCTATTTTTAGGACATTTCGTCTGGAAGCTCCCAAAACCACTTTGCAGTATTAATCAGAAACAGTCAACGTAATGGTGTGACACAAAGCTGAAGCAGAAAACCACAGGATTTTCAGTCTTTACAGTTATATTTTACTTTCTTTTTTACTTTACTATCTTTACTGCCTGTAAGCTGGCTAAACTGTCAGCCTAATTTTAAAATGTTTCAATAGTTACATTCTTATCTAATACAGAGTGCTAATAGTGACATATGGTTCCATCTTGGGCATTCCAGAAGAGCCAACACCTTCCATTCTGACTTAGTTATGAATAATATCTTTCTGGAATTTTCTATTACTCACAGAACTTCAGCAAAATGAGTACTGGCAATGGGAAAGACCTCTCCCTTTTTTCCCCTCAAGGTATAGCCTCCACAATGCTTGTGAGAAATATCCCTTCTTGTAGGGACTTCCACAGAGACTAAAGTTAAAAAAACCCAAACCAACAAAACAATGCCTTATTGTACCTTACTTTAGGCAGAAAATATCAAGTGACTTCATGAGACTTTCTGAAAGATTTAAAGTAAGATAGTTTCTAGTAGTAATAAATAGAGAGTGAGGTGTCACTCTGAATGAAATACCCTTTTTTATTTGAAAGAAACAAGCACTGAACAGACTGGTTATGTTTCCCAATTAGCTAAGCAATTCTAATTAATTTGGTGGCACAGCTGAAATGCCTTGGACTACTTCACTGGAAAAAATGGGCCAAATTCCCAGAAGGTGTGGAGAGACACAGAAAAGGAGTAAAACATCACTGAGATGGACATTGCTGTATTGCACAATACAAGTTGCCAGCAACGCAGAGAGAAAAAGAAAAAAAACACAAACCAGGAAACAACTTCCACATGAAAGGGACATTGCAGGACTTTCAGAGCCATACCTGCATTGCCATGTCCTGCTAGTGTAGCCATTACACCTACCCAAAACAATTTATATGGCAACACAACATTCGGACACAGCTCACATCTCACAGCTCTCACACACCTGAGGGTGGTGAAAATGTGGGCAGGGCTAGTAATTTTTTAAAAAGAGCTACTTCAAAGAAGCTTCTGCTATGATGATGACCATCAGTTTCACTCACAGAGCAGAGATAATGTTATCTTGACCCCACAACTAACAAAACAAACAAACAGGAAAAAAATCCACCCACCACTCCCCTCAAGAAGTCTAATAATAAGTCAGTATGACAACACTGATCAGAGATTGAGGGTGAAATCCTGTCCTCACTGAAGCTCAGAGAAAGAATTTAACCCATATCTTTTAATCTCATCTGTCTGAGCAGCTATCCAAACCCAAGTGCAACTATAGATACACTGAGGTTATAAGGTGAAACTCAATGCCTCTTTGGGGTGAGATAATAACAGAGCTCACTTTTGGCTCTAAGATTCCCAGGAAGAAATTCCAGGACTGCAATTTGTAATCTTGTTGTACACATAGTTTGGGATAGATGTATGGCTTTTCAGCCTTAGAAATAAGACCTGTGCTCTGTCCTGCTGAGGTACGAAAGGTCTAATGCTGAAATCCTTTGCACACACAAATACTTGCACAAATGCTTATGATTCCACTGATATGAGTAAAGTTTTGTCTGAGAATACCTCTTTTGGATGCCTTGCAGTCCTGCTGAACTTCAGAGGGAGCTGAGGGGACGCAAGAAGGCTCAATATCTGAGCAAAACCTGGAAATGACAATCAGGGCATTTTGTGGAACAAGTCTCAATGTGGGAATGAGCCACAGGGCAACTATTTATGGGATCTGATCCCGAGCAGATTGACAAATCGGCCTTCTACCAGAACACTGATAAACCATGCCAAACTCCCCTTCATGGGGCATACTCCCTGCTGACCCCACATTACCACAGAGGATCAAATTGAGGCACGATTTACACAAGAAGGTTGTGTGGAGACCTCATAGGAACATTGCAATATTTAGAGAGGGCCTACAGGGAAGCTGGAGAGGGACTCTTCATTATGAGCTGTAAGTGAGAGGACAAGGAGCAACGAATACAAATTGAAAGAGGGGAAATTTGGGTTGGGTATTAGGAAAATTTTCACTTTGACGGTGGTGAGACACTGGCAGGTTTGCCCAGAGAAGCTGCGGATGTCCATCCCTCACAGTGCTCAAGGCCCGGCTGGATAAGGCCTTGAGCAACCTGCCCATAGCATCAGGGCTGGGACTGGATGATCTTAGCGGTCTCTTCCCACCTTTTAACATTCAACGATTCCATGATTTTTCATAAAACACCACCTTCTCCTTCTCTGGTGTTTATGAAACTCTTAAAGTCGAGAGATTCGGGATTCCTGCCGTTGCTTCCAAAAACAAGGATGTGTCTGTGTGTGTGCACAGGCTGCTCAGCTGAGCGATTCACAGGAGGGGCTGTCACAAAAGGGTGGCTCCCCCCGCCCACGGCCTGCCCCCGCCCCGTGGTCTGTAGCTCAACGCAACTCACCCAAGATCCTTGTGACGCCCAAGGTGAGCTTGTCCAGGTAGGGCTTGATGCCGGTGGGGAGTTTTTCCTCCATCCTCCGCGGGACCCTCCTGTCTCTACCCAGCCTAACAGAGAACAATGCCTTTCTGGCCTTTCTACTGCCCCGTAGCCGCAGGGTACGCTGGGAATAATAGTTCTTCCGGGCGGTGCCCTGGTCGGCCCATGGCGGCCGCCGGCGCTCAGAGGACTACGATTCCCGGCATGCCTCGTAACCCTCCGCGTTCCTCAGGCGCAGACAGCCAATGGGCGGCGAGAGCCGGGGGTGCGGCGGGGGTATGCGGGGAGTGGCGGCTGTTTCAAGATGGCGGCGGCGGCCGCCGGTGTGGGTGGAGGTACTCGCCGGGGCCGGAGCTGTATCCTTGCCTGGGGGTCGGTGTGAGGTGACAGGGGCGGGAGAGGCCATCGGGGGCATGCGGGACGGCCTGTCGAGGGGTTTGGCGTGGAACCGATGCGGCGCTGTGGGTCGGGTGGGGTTCTGTGGCCGTGGTAGAGGCTATGTGAGGGCTCCGCTGGCGAGTGTGGAGGGGGCTTAGCCTGGGGAGAGGGAGTGGGTATGTGCCGGTTTGTAGGGCTTACGCGGGATTGCATAGCAAAAGTGACCTGGGAGAGAAGGGAGGGTCGTAAGTCCACTTCAGTGTGACCCAGCTGTGAAATCTCGGCTCAAGTAAATGCATAGGGAATGGGGAAATTGCGTTCAGTTTATGGGGACTTGTCAGGGAACCAATGGAGAGAGTGAGGTTGAACAGCCCGGAGAAAAGGAGGCTCAGGAGAGATCCTATCGCACTCTACTACTGCCTGACAGGAATTGGTTGTGGCCGGGTGGCAGTCGGGGTCTTCTCACAGGTGACAAGTGACAGGACAAGAGGACACAGTCTTAAGCTGCTGCAGGAGAGGTTTAGGTTGGACATTAGAAAGCATTTGTTCACACAAAGGGTGATTGGGCATTGGCATGGACTGCCCAGGGAGGTGGAGGAGTCATGGTCCCTGGAGGTGTTTGAGGAAGGACTGGACCTGGCACTCAGTGGTTGACACACAGCTCGATGATCTCAGAAGTCTTTTCCAATCTCATTGATTCTGTGATTCTTTGAAACTGAGGCTAGAAGCTGAGCAGGGAAGAGATGTGTCTTTTGTGACTGGCACCTAAACCTGACTACAAGCACAACATTTTGGGTGAGCCTATGTGGGACTTGGAGGGCTCTGTCACTAAGGGATGAGTGTGAGATTGGCGTGGTTTCATCTGCAGAGGACCTGCAGGCTCCTGTTGTGGGAGACTACGTGGGGCTGGACACGTAGATGGTGTGGGTGGTGGCTGTGGTGTTGGGAGCTCAGCCTGTACAAGCCTGGTTGGGGAGAGATGTGCTTGTGTGGCTCAGGGAACCAAGAGCTGCCATTGGTGTTTGGGCTTGTGTGGCTGTGTTGGAGGCTCAGCAACTTAAAGTCATTGGGCTAGAATTGATAGTCTGGCCTGGGAAATTTAGAAGCTGACAATTTAGTTCCAGTTATGAGGTGTTTGAAGCGCTGCTGTTTGTCAGACTGAGAGTGGGATGTCAGCATCAACTGGAAGAGATTGGAAAGAAGAGTTTGTGTCTGTGCTCTATGATTTATGTTTGCACGCTCCCTGGGATAATGTGAAAGGGCCAACCATCACATGGCCTGTTGAGGGAGCATGTTGTTATGATTTTCTATCTGTGTAAAGTAAAAAATGTTGTTGACAACTTTTTCTGTGCTGTGAATGGGATGAAGGTGTGTGGCACATGTCGGATTTATTGCCACTGTCACTACTCTGCTCAATTGTGGAAGTGTTGATGCAATTGACAGTCTATTTTTATCAGTCAACAGGTTGTTTCCTATAACTAAATATGGTTTAAAGTGCCCAGCACTGGCCTCATGCATCATGATATTCCAAGGAATGAAGTTTTTTCTGACAACCATTTCCATTCTACATGTTTTGGTGAATAGGCAGTGTTTCCTCTGACCTTGAAAAAGTGTAAATTCTTAGAAAAGCAAATGGCACAATTTAAAAATAATGGTAGTGTATGCTTTCAAAAAAAGAGGAGAAATTTGGTAGATTGGTGTAATACATTCGGAAAACTGAAGTTCTCTCCATCCTTTTTGAATTGACTCAGCACAGGAAGGCAGATTGTGTAGGTGAGCTGTACCAGGTGTTGAGCTTCTCCAGTGCCTCTCTCTGCTGTTCACTGAACTTTAGCTGTGGTGGTACACAGCTTTTAATACTACACCTGCCTTACTGGCAGTCTGGGAGGCACGTGGCAGTGGGTTAATGTTAGAAGGTTGATGCTGGTGCTGTCCCCAGTCTGTTACTCTGAGACAAGGACATTGCTTATGAATCAGCCTCTGGGTCATTGTGATTTTCAGTCCAGCTGATTAAGGTAGCCTGCTCTAACGTTGAGTGGTTTTAATACACTGGGCTGCAAAGCTTCACCAGGAGGGTCGTCCTGGTAGCTGGGGGGAGTAATAGCAACAACTTTGACTAGTCTTTGCATCCTGCTACTAGGAGTTTATCCACAACAGCTGGCAGTACCAGAGGCACACTCTGAAAGCAGGATGTTGTTTAGGCAGATCGTTTTATTTCCTATAGCCATGTGTTGACACACAGATTAACCGTATGTCAGTTGAGTAGGAACTGTCTGTGCTGAAGTTTGTTGTTTCCTGATGCAATGTGAGCTGAACATACACTTCTCAGCACCCTGCAGCTTGCTGTTGTGGCTGTGCTGACACAGCTGTTTGGGCTGGGCTGTGATCCAGACTTGGACTTTTGATCCATCTTGGTGCTTTTTGAAAAGGTACGCACAGTGCCTTCCTCGTGGAGTTTGTTCAGCTTCCTCTCCCTGTGCTACGGCCCCACAGTGTGTTCTGGCAGCTGGAGGTGGCAGGCTGCAGCTCACACGTGAGAGAAGAAATGCTCTCAGTGTTTGTAGAGAGAGCTGGCTTTGACTGCAGTACTCACTGAATGTGTTTTTAAACTGGTGTGAGGCTGATGAGTGATAATTGTTTATGAGTGATAAAGTGCATCAACAAGATCATAAGTGAGCCTGTGATCAGGCCCTTCCAGTGTGACAAGTACCAGATGTCTGATGGACAGTGGGTGTTGATTGAAGTTGCTGTCCACAGAGGGAAACTCCTAGTTTTCCTAAGTTCCTCCACTCTGTGGTAATTTACTAAATTAAGTTTTTGAGATGGTGCTCTCAGAATCAAATTTTAGTTAAGGCAAGAGTTTGTATAGGGTCACTGAAATATTTTCACAATTTTACTTTATTATATGAATGCAGCTGCAAAACCTTAAATGCATTTATCTGTTAACAGTAGAGAAGTTAGATAATAGACTAATTAGTAGAAATTTGAGTAGTAGTAGAAATTTGACAATTGAGATAATTGGCCAACCATAGAAGGATGAGGAAAGTAAAGGGGTATAAAAAAAAGTGGAGGAGAATTTTGTGCCCTGGGCTTTTGTTTTCCACTTCAGTATTGCCCTGGTTTCAGCTGGAGTAGGGTTAATTCTTTTCCTTGTACTTGGTATGCTGTGTTTTGCATTTAGCATGAGGATAATTCTGATAACACGCTGATGTTTTGGATGTTGCTCAGCAGTGCTTACCCAAAACCATGGACTTGGGTGACCTGTGCTCTGCCAGCGAGCAGATGCAGAAAGAGCTGGGAGGGATCATGGCCAGGAGCTGGCCAAAGGGAGATTCTGTAACAGAACATCATGTCCAGTACATAAACTGGGGAGTGCTGGCTGGGAGCTGCCAGTTCCTGCTGGGGAAAGGGCTGGGCATTGTTCAGTGAGCAGCTATACTGTGCATCACTTGTTTCTTTCAGGTTTTAATTCTCTCTCCCTCTTCCCTTATGTTGCAGTTATTATTATTGTCCTATTTTATTTTGTTTCAGTTATTAAGCTTTTCTTATCTCTACCCATGAGGTTTACTGTTTCTCTCTGGTCTTCCTCCCCACTTGAGGCTGGGAGGTGGACAGGGAGTGACTGTGTGGTACCGAGTTGCTGGCTGGGATTAAATCACAATTATTTTAGTTATTCATGTGGGAATGACAATCTTTAGGTTCAGCTGAGTGAAACTGCTCCTTGAAGGAAGGCAGTATGATTTACACCCTTCCCTTAGTTATATGGAGTCCTATTTTTAGGCTTTCAAGAGGCAGGGATTCAAGTTCAGTGACTGCTAGCAGTAAGAGTGACTGCTAATAGCACAAATAATATGGTGCCGTGTTCTTTCTGATTTTGAAGTGTTTTCTGTGGTCAAGTAATTTAATAGTTAAACCTCTGGGATATTTGAAAGTTCTTGAAACTTAAAGAAAATGAGTCCTCAAGCTCTTATGATTACTCATCATGTGATGATCAGATGAGAGTGACCAGTTTGAAACCTTTTGCATTTGTCCTCATTTATGTTTCTTAAAATGTATTGCCAAAATAGATTTCATTGCAGTATCAATATACACTGTTTCAGAATTTGCTTTCCCTACACATCAAGATGTTCCATATAAACTGTTCAAATTTAAATAAATATTATTAGTTCATTATCTTAGTAATTGCTCTTGTAACTGGGGCTGGTCCCTGGGATCTTTTGCAAAGGTGACCTCTGAGATAATCTTTACAGGCTGAAAGTTAATGCTCAGTGAAGAAGGAGTAAGGTCTTTTGTTTTAGCAATCTTTGTGGTGATTTTTTCTTAACCAAGTTTTCCTTGCTTTTCTTGCTCCCAGAATGTTGACTGTTTTCTTATCAACAGCTATGCAAAATTAAGACACCAAATACTACTTTTTACAGTCCTGTTTAAAGAGCTAAGCTTTCACTCTTTTTATTTCCTTTAACAAAGCCACATGCAGCTTCTGATGAAGAAGATCCACTGGTACCTGTTTCAGGTATGACCTTCTAATAGACATAAACAAAGGTTTTTTTTTTTCCCTGTGGATGATAAAATTTGCAGTGTCTTTTCAGGTGTGTGGTTTGTGTACATAAGTGTGTGTAAGGTAGAGAGTCATCATAAGTTGTAATGGAACATACATGATTATAGCAGAGGATTTATGCTCTGCTGCTTAGATAAGCATCCTGTATAAGATGAATAGTTCCAGGGGAGTTGTTTCTGTTGCAGGTACAGTGTGGCTTTACCCAATTTATCAGGCAAGCTGAATTTTTAATGTGGTCTCCAAGGAATGTTGAAGCATTAGAGGTGTTAGGTCTTTTGTAAGTTTTGAAAATATCAATTGAAATGAAGATTCATTGTGTACAGATAAAGCAATTATTTTTTTTTATTAGCTCTTTTGACCTTGATTTACTGAGTGCACATTTGTGTACATCGCTGGGGAAAAGATGAATGCTCTTAGTTCCCCTTCAGAATTCTCTTAATTGTTTTCAAACACAGCTCTTAAAGTGACACAAGGTCCTGGAAACGTATCTGGGGATAGTTAACTCTAGACTGAAACTGTGTGTGTCATCCAGCAGTTATAAGTTTTGAGGAATTGTACTCTTCAGGTTTATGGTACCCTTCAAAACTACTGGCCAAACATCTCTGTTGAACTACAAAACACATGGGAGATTTGTAAGCCAGGTGATGATGGATTGTTTTTCTCTGGGCCCTGCAAAGAAAGCAGTGATCCTAAACGATGGAAATTGATTCACTGTGGGAAGTTTTCTACCACTTCTGTGGGAGAGAATTTCAGGACCATTGTTTTCGTTTATGTACGGGCACGGAGATATTAGAGTTTATAATTCAGTTCTTTCACTTGAATTCTGGTACACTTCTGAAATTAATTACCTAAATAATTGTAATTGATCTGCTTGTATGAAGTTAATATTTTTTGTTCAAAACTTTTTTGCATTTCTGAAGAGTCAAAAATTAAACCTTGAGGCAGTACCAAGCAGCTATGGGCTTTAATCTGGTCCTGGGAGTTTTAGTGTTAGTGTCAGTGTTGGCACTTTGTAATTGCAGCATCAGGATTTTCAGTGCTTTCATGTTCTTACCATTCGTAGTGGTGATCTAATTCTAATTATGGCAGGAAGTGTTTGACAGATGAGCTGTGGAGTGTGCACTGCAGTGTTGCCTTACTCATTTGCCTGGTCCTGAAAGGAACAAACAGTCTGAGCATCAGTAGGTTGGCTGTGTAACAGAAAAAGTGGTATTTTATTATATGAGTGGTGCTTTTAACAGCTTTACTGCTGGTTGGTTCTTTACTGTCTTTGGGTATCAAAGCAGAAGCTCAATTTTATGCTTTTGCATCTTACTCAAACACAGTTTATTTGCACTGAATTTTAGTCTGAAGACATAATGTGCGTTTCAGAATTTACAAAATGTTTATTGTGGCTGGATGTGCTTCAGTGCCATGCACCTCTTTTTCTGCTGATGTGTTCATCTTACTGAAATTTTGTATGGAGTGAGAGGCTGGGGGGAACTGCAGACCTATTCCTGAGGTGCTCATTCTTTTCAAAAAAAGAGCTGCTAAGGCAAGGTTGCTTTTGTGGAAGGCAAGAATAAGGCCCCTTTTCACTTTATAATCTGCATGTTCTGCTTGTCTTTCACTTACAGGAGTGTCTACAAAAGGAAATTTAAGAACAAGGTGTTTGCCAAAATATCAAACAGGTCAAACTGAACTGCAGGTGCCTGTAGCTGTTGCTTCTGTTTCCATGGATCCTGATAGAGGTACAGGAGGAGGTCCGACAGGGCAGCAGGTGAGTAAAAGCAAATTTTTCTTTCTCTTAAGAGTGCACATTGTAGAAAAAAAGCTGAAAATTATCAGATTGAAAATGTTTAAACAGTTTTAGAGTATTATTTTTACAGTTTTTTACACTTTTTGCCCACTTTATGTGGTGGCTTTCTAGCAGAAATTATCACCTGAAGAGGACAAAGGCTGAATGTGCTACTTTATGTAAGTGGTGTGTAAGTGGGGCCATGTAAAACAGATTGTTTATATTTCAATGTGTGTATTTGCACAGAGGCAGTGCATGTAACCCTGGGTAGTGCCTAGCCTATACTTTACTAGCTAAACATGCAAGAAGTTTTGTTTATTTTATTCATTTTCATTGCTCTAGTCATCTCATTTAGAAATTACATGAGCAAAAACTCATTTTAGGGACCTTTTTACTATGCCTGCTCATGTTAGAAGGGTAAAATCACTTTTTGTTTTTGATAGTAAAAGTTCAAAATGCATTTGAGCAGTAGAAGTAGCTTTGTCAGTTGATGTCAACTGCTTTGAATTTTGTGGTCTCCTCCTGTGAGACTAGGTGATGTGTTTCTACAGTTCCTTGCATTAGAAATTCCAAAGCAGCGGGGTTTCCTTTGGAAGGTTATTCTGTGTTGTGACAGATGCTGTTTAGAAATCTGTTGAGAGATGCCATTTTTCTAACGTGGTTTGTGTAGTACAATGACTGTGTGAGTCATTTGAGTGCTGTTGAGTCTCTTGCCTAGCAGTCATCTTGGGCCAGCCTGTAAATCACTGGGGTTGGCTTCTTCGTGCTTGCAGGCAGGATCTAAAACCTTTGACTGGTTCTGCATCACTGTTTTATTATCATGCAGTTAGATCTTGTTCTTCATCTAAGATGTCCTTCTCTGCCTTTTGTGTGCTGAGTAACTGCTGTGTGTCAGACATGTAGGTTCAAAACTCTGATGTGAAGACAGATCACACAATTCTTGTTGCTGTGACAGTGTCATTGCCCTTTGAATCCTTCAGCATGACACATGACTTGTTGCTAAACTAGTATTAATTTTTAGGGCTTTTCCTGGACATGTATATTTCCCTCTCTCTGTTTATCGGTACTTGCTTTTAGAGACTGGTATGTACCTCTACTTTGCAAATCATGCTGTTAAGTGGCATGCAGATAAATTCCACAAATAGCCCCCATTATGCAGAGTCTTTATGTAGAAGCATCTCTTCATAAGTATCTACAAGCCTGCTGCCTCACAGATGCCTTCATATGCCACATTAAAATCCGTTTTGTTGAATGGTGCATTGATTGCGTTACTTGTTGTCTAGAGAGTTTTTACTCTTTTTTTTGTGAAAGCCATTGTATAAATGGGTTTTGGTGTACTCTTATTTTAAATATAATGCCTGATACGTGAAATCTTAATTGGTGACTCGTGCTTTTATAGATGAGCTCACAGCTATGTTTCATTTTTGTCTTTTTAACCCTTCTGTTTTTCGCTTGCCTTGCCAAATTCTTATGGAAACTTTGTACTCTGAAGATAAGCTCTGAATACTTGAAACAAACAGAACACATGTTTTTACTCATTATTGAAGAAGAACTTCTTTTGCATGGAATTCTCATCAAAAACACAACTTTCTGCAAAGTGTTGTGTGTATGTCTAGGGAGAGCTGATGGCTTTACTATGGCTTAGAGTCATAGAAGGGTTTGGGTTGAATGGGACCCTAAAGATCATCCAGTCCAACCCTCCTGAAATGAGCAGGGACACCTTCCACAAGTGCAGGCTGCTCAGGGTCTCATCCAGCCTGGCCTGGACATAATTCTGAGTAAAATGCTCTAGGCTGGAGTAGGTGAGCTACTGTAGTACTTTCTATGATCCTGCATGATTTTGTCATGCAGTTATCACCTTCCAAGGTGTGGAGAATATCTTCCCTGTACTGAGTTCCAAAACTGTTTTCTATCCTGAGCTGTGTAGAAAGGACAGAAATCTGGGAAATGGAGAGAGTCTTGGCCTCTACCTCCTTTGTTGTCTTCTTTAGATGGTCAAGCTGTTGCTGTGCATTATTCCACAGCTTCATTTTGATGTGTGTTATGGTACAAGTCTTCCTCTGATAATTTCCTGTGCGCCATCTTTGCATACTTATGGGTGATAGGAAAAACTGATTTTCCTCTTCATCCCACAAAACTTTGTCTGACAGTATGTACATCAGTTTGGGTAGTAGTTTTTGAGATCTTCTGTTAAAATCCCCTTCAGTAATGTGATCAAGCTTCATCCTCTTTTTTGAGGTCTGTAACTTTTCATTTTTCTTAAAGAAGTTTCATCATCTGTCTGCTAAAAAAAAATAGTCACACATTTTTAGCATGTGAAGTGAAATTCCTTCAACCATATTTTTAGTTGAATTCAGTCAAGTTAGACAGTCTCTCTTCATTTGTGAGTGACATATGTTTGGCAAGAAAACTGAAATCAAATGCCCCTTGAAAAGTGCTGAAATTTGCCTTATGAAATTGCTTTCCCCCTCGCCCCTGAGAAAAATACACTGAAGTTAAAATGAAGGATCACACAGGTATAACATGAGTCTGTGTGAAAACATCACCTCTCTTTGCAGTGGACATTATTCTTTACTTGTTTTTAAGATGCTGTTTAATTAGCTAAGAAGGAAAGGGGTCATCTGGTGTAGATCAGCTGCTTTTACTGATAATGAGAAAAGCCCAGTGTTGGCTTTGTATTCTTTTGTGCATTATTGTGTTGACTTGGCCAAACTTCAGGGCATCTGGTGGCATTCTTTTATCTGATCTAAAGCACTGCATGCACTTGGGGGGGTTTGTAAAAGTATAAACTGAAACTCCTTCAGAATGAGTGGCGGTACTGAAACTTGCCAAAATCCTGGACACAACAGCATAGCTCTTATTGCTGCATTTATCTTCGGGTTCCTATTTCGTGCTTACCACTAGCGCTGCAGTACTGAATGCCCGATCACAGGAATTTTGGGTGAATAAAACCAGTTTGGAGGCGTTTCCTGCGTGGAAGCAGCCGAAGTCGGGAATGCCGGGCAGGAGAGTGCCCTCCGGTGGGCACGCCTGGGAAGTGCAGCGGCTCGCTCCCTGCGTTCCCGGGAACGCGTGAAAGATCTGAAGTGCTCAGCCCTGCTACAGCCTTCTTTGACAAGTTTTATTTACTAAAGGAGCATAAACTTAGTAGTATAGTACATATCTAAGGAAAAAAAAAATCATAATATATATATATATTTATTCGTAAATATAGTATATATTTACAAAATAAGCAAATAAACCATTAAAATGAAACAGTAGCTGCATGTGAAGGTGTGTGTGCTTTTCTCTGTATTAGAAAAATGAAATAAGGGATGCCCTCTGCTAACAATATTTTGATGTTTTGTACGCTTTGCTCAGAAATGCTAAGGCAGTGTGTTTTTTTCTTACTCCCTATGTTATGATCCTAATATAATAAAGTTTGAAGTTGGATTTGGATATTGCTGCATTAGATTCCATGAGAACCTACTCCTCTTTATCTAGTATGAATCAAGAAATAGCGAATGTCTTAAAACTTTACCCAGCATGTTTTAGTATTGAAGCTAGCAGCTTGCATTTGAATTACAAATACCTTAAAATAATTCTTCACAATTTGGTAATTTGTTTCATTGAAATGTACTTACAATTTAAATAATATGAATTTTATTCCCAGTTGGAATTGATCTACTTTCAGCTTCTAATTATTAGGTCTTGAAATGCTTTTAATAGCTTATGAAGTATTTGTTTTCTTTTAAACAGTACATTCTAAAATGTAACTTTAAATTTTCAGGGCACTAATGAAGGAGGAATGAAGAGTGCTTCTTTAAAGGATTTGTGTCCTGAGGACAAGAGACGCATTGCGAACTTAATTAAAGAACTTGCCAGGTAAGAAGAAGCATCACCTGAAAATGCATTAAGTTTAAAGAGAGTCGTTTCTCTAATTAACATCAAGCAATGTAGAACTGCTTTAAAAACCTGAATATTTGCACAAGGTAATTTTTCGTGCTGGAAAAAGTATGAAGCAGCCTGGTTGGTTTTTCCTTGCTTTCTGAGCCCCTAAATATATATTTAAAATGGAGGCCAAAATTTCATGACCAGCAGTACTTCTGTAATAACCCAATGACAGGGCTAGGATTTTGTTTGTTGTGTGTATCAAGTGCTACAAATAAACACATTCTGCTTTTGGAAATGACAGACTTTGTTGGTATGAAACTTTGTAGTGCTTATTATTTGGCAGAGGTAAGCTTTTGTATGAAAGGCCATGTTAAAGGTGAGTTGCTCTTCTCGTGGCTGAAACATGTTGGTAATTATTTGCCTATGTAATTTGTACTTAAATAGCTAAACTTCTTCTTGCTTCCCTTAATTTTTTCTGATTCTACCTATTCCTTGAAAGGAGAGGCAGAAATAGTGCAAGTTTCTCAGCTTTAGCAGAAGTCTTTTTCTAAGTTCCATTGCAGTGCTAGTTACAGTCTCAAAGGTAAAGGAGGTAAAAAAGAGTTTGAATTAAAGTGAGGAGATTTTTGTCCTACTCTTTATCCCTAACACCTCAGGATCTCTGGAAATCCTTTTCTTACAGAGTCACTGTAAAAATGAGGAGGAGCACATGGGCCTTTGGTAGGCTTTGCCATATCAGTGGGGGAAGCTCTTGTGAGATGATCCCAGGTCCTTTGGGCTAGAAGTTATTGTTAATAATTACTGTTAATAATTAAATGCTTTTTGACGTAGATCCCTTATGTCTGTGCAATAATTGGCAAGCATTACTTTTCTTTTTTCATTTTATATAGGAAAATATGGAAAATTAGAGAAATTAAGTGACTTGCTCAAGGTCATGCAATAACTCTCTGGTGCAGCTAGGAGTATTTTCTCTCTGATTATCCTTATCCAGTGGACCATTTTACCTGCTAATAATTTTTACTAATACAGGATTTCTTGCCATACAGTATTTTAGTAATTTCTGGAGTTCTTCATGCTTGCAACTCTATTTTATCATGCCTTGTGTTAGAAAATGTATAGTTAAGACTGTCATAAAGAGTAGATTGGTGGGATGCCTGGTTACAAATTGTCAGATGTTGGAGCTATTCGGACACTGTTGCCACTGTTGATATATAGAGGTATATTCTAATATTAAAAAAAGCCTTTTATTACATTGTTCCTCATAATACACTGCTCCCTAGTGAATAGTAGTACAGTAATTCATTCGAGCATGGGATTCTTCTTAAATCTCAGATGCTGTGATTTTTCCCTGAGGACAGTTTGATATTTCTGCCTGACATTTCTTTGAAGAAAAATAGAAGGTGCAGCAACATTAATTTTGAAAAGTAAAATTAGTGGAACACTATTATTTTATACTTAGTTCTCTTTTATTTTTAAACCTAATCATATTTTTATTGGATGTAATTAAAAGTCCTTTGCAGAGTAATAGGGAAGTTGAACTTTAATTCCGCTCACCTCGTCACTTTTTTAAAACTCTCCATAATTTTCATCCTTAGTTGTGCAATGATAGAGAGTTTTTACAAGCAGTAGAACATTCTTTGCTACTTTGGAGAAGAAAAAGGAGCAGCAGAATGTTGAAAGTTTTACAGGAGCACTGTCCTGCAGTAAATACTTGGAATAATAAAGTCTCACTTGGGCTATACCTTGCTCTTCCTTATTTTGCTATAATTTATGAATGGTAGTTGAGGCTAATTCATGCACGTTTGTTGCAGGATGGTAAACAGATACAGTTTGGTCAGTAAGCAGCTGCATGAAAGCTCTTTAAAAGTGGTAAAATTCTGTTTATGTGGAAACCAGTTGCAAAATATGATTGACTCCTGGGGCTTTAATTTCAGCCAGGTCTTGCTTGAGCAGTTCAGGGTAGTGGTCTTCCCCCAGCTTCTGTGACTGCTGAAGGAGAGAGACCTCTCTTGTACTTTTCTTCCCGTTTTTTACGATTTTTTTCCTCCAACTCTCACTCCCACTGCACTTTTGAACATTGAGGGTGCTGGTGCCGTTGCTAATTTGCTGAAGTGTAAGACTTTGTATTGGTATGAGTAAATTCTGATGCTAGCTACATTAATATCATTTTCTCTGGGGTAAAAAAAGAGCTTCTGGGCTGTAAAGATCTCCTGCTGGGGATTCCAGTGGCTGACATCACCTTAGCTGTTCGGAATTTTATGGAATTGGATTTTGAGACAGGGTCTAAAGAAAGGACTCAGCTGTATCCTTTCTAATCCTCCTTTCTAGGCTAAATAATCGTAGTTTTTGATCTGTGCTTCTGCCTGTAAATCTAACCATTATCTTGCCGTTCTTTGAATGTATCCTTTTAAGGTGAAATGAGAGTGGCAGACTGGAGCCAGAGTTTAAAATCCTTGATTGTAGCAAATTCGAGCTTTTTAATTTATTGTGTCAGCAGATTCTTTTAAAATTGCTTTTGTAGAGGAATTTCTGAGAAGAATGAGTCATACCCATGAATGCCAAAGTGCTTTGTGAGTAAGTGGAGTATTCTTGAGTGTGATCAGTCATTATTCTCTGAGACAACCAGTGTGGCACCTTCATGTTTTCAGTTATGTCCTCCTGGTGTGGTGGTGAAAGTGGCACAGTAAGAGCAAATTTTATCTCTCCCTATAAGCAAAGTCCTTTCAAGAGAGGCAAAGAAGACTCTCTCTGAGCTTTTTATTCCTGCAGGCTGCTCCTGGAGCAGTCATCAGCTTATGCAATGAAATGAGCAGTGGCATGGTGAAGACACAGAAAGATGCTTGTGCTCGTACTCGCTGCCAGTGTCAGGACACATTAGCCTCCTCTGAGAAGGAGCAGCACAGGGCCTGCTGGACGTAGCCAGCTGACTGTTGAACACTAAGGATTTGCTAGACACCACACTGAAACTGATTATGAAGTATTCTAGGGTGAAATACTTTGATTTACATGCAGAATTTTAGCGATCTCTCTTTCTTGGCCTTTGGTTAAATGGAGAGGATCATAACTCCTTAGCAGAGAGAGTGAATGTATGTATGTTTGCAAGATTCACTTCACTCCTAACTGGTGTATAGCCATAGTTCTGTGACTTTGGGGCTCCTGGTATGGCAGGTACATCATAAATACTTCTTCCCTGATCACAAATGCCTGTACAGCTCACATATGGAGTTTGTCTTTTGAGTGAACAGAAGCATTGACTAAGTGATGTAGAGTGGTTTATGAAAGTTTAAATTTTGTTTTTAGTGGCAAAAATTGGTACCTAACTACTTTGCATTCTTTCTTTGAAAAAGATAAACTTGGAGAAAGCTGGCTTCCTGTTGTCTTTGCAAACAAATCTTCAAAAGCACTTTTGGTAGAAAGGTATCATAATGCCCTTCTGCACCCATGGGAAGAAGAGATTTCTCTTTCCAAATGAGATACAAGATGGTTTTTGCTATTATATTTGTGTTCTGGCTAAGTTCACTGGCATGCCCAGAATGACTTGTAACTGGCAGCTACTAAAACAGCCTTCAGACAGCCTGCTATCCCTTATTGAGAAAATGCTTCCCTCATCCCAACTCTCTGGATTCCGAAACCCTTTGTAGGGTGCTAGCAGTTTGGGATACTAGTCTTTTCTACTGTCTTTGATATGAAGCTGAAATTGACCAACTGAAATTGAAATTTTCTAACAAAAGGTGAAAATGGGTGTCAAAGCAGAATACTAATTTGGTTACAGAACTGGAAGCCATTGAAGAGGTTTCAGTAAAGCCATTATAGTGAATATTTGCTGTTTTTCTTCCAGTCCTTAAGATCTTTGAAGGAAAACTTGCCTGTGGTTTGTATTACAAATTTTGTGTGTTTGGCCTCTTGTGTTGCCTTCTCTCCTGGGTTACACTACTTAATATTTAACCAAATTGTTACCTGGCTTTAAAATCAAAATCTTTTATCTTTTTTTGTGTGTTACTTTAGGGGCAATTTTGTGCTGCAGTTTTCTTAATTGGTCAGCAGTGAGACTGCAAATGAGATATCCCTAAGCTTGCCTGGAAATTACTTTGTGTTGATAGGTAAAGCATGCCCAGGATTATTGTATCACCAATCACACTTTCTGTGCTTAAAAAGTCATTTGTAGCTATAAATTCATGCTGTGAAATCTAGTTTTGTATTTTACAGGTTGCATATCATAAAATTTATCCATTGTGTAGCAATTTCAATTAGGTTTTGGGCGCATAGCAGTTTTTTTTTAATTATTTTTTTCTAATGTGTACAAACTGCATATGATGCTTAAGTAGAATGTATCAGATTTGTGAACCCTGATCCTTGGACGAAAATTCTGTTTCTTTCTTTCCTTCCCCTCTCCCCCTCACCCTGCCCTCCATGGTGGTCTGCCCTGTTCCAGGTGCCATTATTTGCCTGGAATTTAAAACCTGTAGTTTTCAAGAATGGTCGCCATAGCTTTTTAATCTTTGCTAGCTAGTTGACAGACTAATACCAGATTGGTGTTTATTAGAAGACAAGTGTTCCCAAGGAGTGTTGGACTGATCAGTGAAGTTCCCAGTGTCTATGTATCTATTTTTTGTTTAGTTTTCCTTCCGTTTTAACTAGCTGAGCTGCAATGTTCTTACTGCATTTCAGATTTTTTTTTGGTAAAAGCTCATTTTTTAAAAATTTAAAAAATAGGAGATGCTGTTTTTAATTTGCTTTTCCAGCTCTGCCTTCAGTCAGAAAGAGCTGAGTTCTGTCCCTAGTGTAGTGTTGATGTGAGTATTATCATGGCTCTTTCTTGTGCATGTCAGTTTTTCATTAAACAAATAAAACTTGGAAGTGCTGTTGACTTGTGCAGTGCTTCAAAAATTCCACCTGGAGAGCATCAGTCCTGCTTACTCAGTGGAATGAGTCAGTGTCATCAGCAAACTCCTTGATCAATTCCTTCTTTAGATTAGACAGAAATACTAGTATCAGCAGTGGACCTTGGAGCACACAATAATAATTGGAACTGGTGAACTAAGAATTAATTTTAACACTAAGGTGGATGCCCTAGGAGGGGCATCAATATATTTGCATTACGAGTTTTTCGAAAGAGGCTCCTGCAAAATAAAATTATTTATTTAAATGCATTTAGAATTATGTAGGCTTTGAACTGTTGAATTTAAAGCAAATCTTGAACAAAGATGGTGCACGTCCTAGGGCACAAGGTAGGTGAATGTGAATTGAATGCAAGAAAATGTTGCAGACACTGAATGGAAGGAATAGTTCCACTGATTCATCATCTTTGCTCTCTGCTGTCAGTTGTCTGTTTGATCCTGGAAGCAAGAGCAATGGAGCTGGATACCAGCATATTGCTCAGTGGAGCAGTTGAGCTCTTTGTAGTTGTGCCTTCGTTCTTTCACTGCTCTTTTCTGACCTAAGTGGGTGAACAGGGGGTGAAAATACTTTTGAGGAGCATTATATGAGCCTTGTAATGTTTTTGTACAGCATCAGTGAAGTCTTCCATACTTCTGCTAAAAATCATATGTTCTTTACTGCCAGAAGGCAAAGAAATAAGTTTAATAAAAAACGCAGCAACTCACTGAGCTATTTATAGGAAGTGACATAAATCCAGCATAATCTGATGAGATTCTTGTATTCCTTTTCTCTAACTTCCTTTTGCCACCTCCTGTGAGTAACCGTCTTTTGTATCTTGCCTGCCCTTTATGGGCTGTCTCCTGCTTTGTGATACATAAACACATACTGCCACATTTCTTCTGAGATCACTTACTGTTCTCAGTCATTTACTGTGTAAGATATGTGGCACAATATATTCATGTGTCTGGGAGTGTGACAGCTTGCTGTGATATGTGTTAAATACAAACACAGCACGTGAATGTGATGCACACTGATATAAGCAACAAATCACAGAATCTAGAGATGAGTAAAGCCAGCTACATTTTGTCTGATTTTTCTAGTGCTCTCTTCTTTCATGCGTTTTTTCTTATACTGTTGTTCAATTTTTGTGTTATTGGGTGCCAGCATAGCCCAGCGTTTGTTGCCCCAAACCCTTTTCTCATGCAGCATCACTCCTACAAATTACTGACCAAGCTTCCTTCCTTTCATAGAATCCTAGAGGTGGTACTTGTTCTCTCTTCCCAGTTGCCTGTCCTGCTTTTGTTCCATTCCTGTCTTTGATCCACATGGTCATTGTGTTCTTCATTGTGGTTTTCTAATTAACTTTTTTTGGTTTTGCATCTGTCACTGATAATGTGAAGGAAGGTCATTTGTGCTGTAGTTATTTAGGTGGCTGCACTGGACTCAGAGGAAGCAAATGGGCCATGGTTGGATATGAGAGTCTCTATCTGCAGCTTGTGGCAAATGTGCTGTGGCTGTTACTGCAAGGAAGTGTGGTGGGAGTTCCTCAACAGTTTGTTGCCTGCTTAGCTAATGAGTGCAGAAGTGTTGGTGTGGGTCCAGAATTTATACAGGTAGTTTCTGTTTCTTTAATGCTATGTGCAAAACCCTTTTACAGCCTGTGAGTGGAGGGGAAGGGGCCAAGGAACAGGTAGAACTCATCACACCTTCCCAGACTGGGCCCAAGGTTGTAAGTGAGACCTTGTGCATTTGACTAGTGAAATACTTTTATGCTTAATCCGTGTCTTTTTTTTTCCCCCTGTACATTAGAAACTTTACAATTAATAATTTGATCCAAGCTTTCAAACTGCCCTAATTTAAAGAATTTGATTATCCGGTATCTGTTGTCTGTCTCCCTCTAGGTTTGTAGAGAAAAACTGTGAGTTTCAGTATTATTATTTCCAACTTCATGCAGTCTGCTTGAGCTGATATGGGAGGGCTGTGGGTTGATCTTGGAGTTGGGGAATACTGCTTGCCCATAATTCACTCCAGGGGAGTGACCCAGTTGTGGTATTTATGACTTCTCCACTGGAAGATCAAAACAAATCTGTGCCCTCTTAAGGGGAACAGTGATACCAAATGTATGGCTCAGTCCTTGAACGAAACATTCTGTTCAGAATATTAGTCTAATGGGATGAGTACAAGGCTTAGTCTAATACTTACATATATATATATATATATATCTATCTATACACTTCATTTTTCCCCTCCTCCTTCCTCTTCCTATAAGATTGTTCCACTTTAAGGAAGTTAAAATTGGAGTTTTCTAAAAGTTGTATTGCTTTGGTCTCCTGTCACCTGGGTTGTGGCAGCTGTTTTATCATCATAAAAGACTGAACTTTAAGAGCCTTCAGCAACAGAAATTGCCTAAGTGCAGAGCAATAATATTTATTAGTCTAAGCTCATTACTTAATATTTTTGTGGAGCTTTTATGGAACCATGATTTCCAAGCCACGTTTTTTAGCACAGTTACAGGATCATCTATGCATAATGATCTTCTTGCCTACGTGATACCAGAATAATTGTTTTTATAGCCTGCTCTTGAGGTGCAGAATAAATGATCATTGTAAGCCTTTCTCCCATTGTCATCCTTTAATCTTGATCCAATTATTTACACTGAGCAGCAAGATACAGGGTGCCATGCCCCAGACAGAAAGGAAAATTTACGCCTGCAGCTTGATATTTGAAAATCCTCAGAGAAGAACAAACAGTTTTGTTTGGAGAAAGCTAACAAGAAAAATGATTCTTTCTTGAACTTGTATTTGACCAGTAAAGGTGAAAGAAGGATTAGTTTATAGATTAAGAAACAGAAAAATTTTCCAGAATTTTCTTCTGTCATGTCATCTGAGCTCTTCTGTCTGAGTTTTCTGTCTTCATGTCCTAGGTTTGAAAGTATCCCAGTGCATCTTCATTATGGCTGCAGAGAATCAGACTGGGCAAACCTAATTGTGGGTTCAGGCCCTAACTTTGTCCTCCATGCTGCCCATTAATGTGCATGTACTCTACTGAGACCAGTGTTTCTGGAAAAAAAAAAGAGATGTATTGCATCAAGTTGTACGCACCTTCCTGTGTAATATATTATAAACATTGTGAGGAACTAACCTGCTTAAGGGTGGAGAGGATGTTATCCATTTACCTGCAAAGTGGTGGAGGAGTTGGAAGTCAGGCACTGTGGTTATGGCATATATTTTATTTTTCTCAAATTCTTTTCAGGGTAAGTGAAGAAAAAGAGGTGACGGAAGAACGGCTGAAAGCTGAACAGGAATCCTTTGAGAAGAAGATCAGACAGCTAGAGGAGCAGAATGAACTTATCATCAAGGAAAGGGAAGATATCCTTTAAAAATATGTGCAATGGCTCACTGAAATAAAAAGTGAAGTACAGAGAAATAATTGTTCTAATTTATGGCATAAAATAAATCTGCATGTGCTGCCATTCAAAAGCAATCAGAGAGATGACTTGTCAGCATGTGACACTGGTTCATTTGAGCTTAAACTGCCATCCAGCTGTTCCTATGATGTTGTTTTGCTATGAAATAGATATTTGTCAACTAAAAAATGACAATAAGGAATTTACACATTAAAATATGATTATAGATATTTTTTTAAAATTCTGTTAGGTGGTCATAATTTAGTTCTAAAACTTGCATGGTATTCCGTTTCTCTCCATATCCAGAGAAAGGGAATCTACACTAAATGGATACAAATTAAATATATGTACTAGGAGGTTTAGCTAACTTGGGCTTTTTGTTTGGTGTAGGGTTTGTTTGTATATAAAAAAGTTAGATTCTCTTTTCTTGCTGAATGTGGCTTGCATTTCTTTAAGCTGCATATGCTTAGTCCCAATCCTGGAATATCACATGCAAAGTCACTATTGCAGGAATTGATATTTTTCTTTCTGAGGTGTGACAGACCTTTACAAAATTCTCTTGTACATTTTTCTTCCAAATCTCTGATATTGATGCTTTGTTGTTAAATTCCTCAGAGGGCTAAGGATTGGCTGCAGTGGGATAGGGAAGAGACAGGACTGCAACTACAGGAAAAGCAAATAGTGTGTGATTCATTGGGAGCTGCATTGCTGATGGAGGGTAGTAATGTTGTTTTAAAAAGCATGATGGAGCCCAGTATGCAGTACCGTTTTCAGTCTTGAGCCATCCCTTGTTCAAGTTAAAAGCAAAGTTAGTGACAAAAAGAGGCTGTTCAAGCTATTGGCCGGTGTTGAAACAGAAATAGAGAAAATTCAGAAATTTAAGCATGAATTTGGAGGAGGGTTCTTGAAAATTCTGGCAGTCCTATTTCACAGTTTAGCACTGGAGGTGTAGTGAAAACAATGCTTCTTTATGATGGAACTTGCTTAGCTTAGGGAAGACATTCAGTGATGTGTGGTCTCTGTGAGGAGAGCATTGCCCTGATGACTTAGAACATCCCTTGTAGCACAGTGGCACTTACTGTGTCTGTTTGTCCTAAATGATATACACATCAACAAACTTAGCTGTTTGTGAACTGTTGCTGGAAAATATTAGATCTGAGGTATTTCAAGAGCCATTAGATGTGACAAAAGCTCTTTGACACTGACTTCACTGAAGCCAGTATTTTGTTGTATATTGAGTCTTGTGTGTTCAGTCAGCTCATGAATGTGGGTGGGATGCATGTTCCTGATTTTTTTGTTGTTTATCCACACAAAGATTTCACTAGTTCACATGAAGTTTCTGTGGCTAGTGGAAAGTAGACATGCTTGCTTTTTCGTTCTGTTGTTTGGGGTTTTTTTCCCTTTCCTTTTGTTTCTTTAGCAGAAATAGATTGCACAAGCATGAATACTTTTCCAGAAGTCTGGTAGACATGGCAGAAGGTTAATGCATGCAATTTTACACTTCATAAAACTCTGTAAAACCTAGATATATAAAACAAGGTTATAATTTAAAACAATGTAATTTTAACTGCTGCAATACTTGCCTATCATACATGAATGATTCAAGATCTTCAGTGTAACTCTGATCACTTAATTTTTTAAAGCTTGTTGCAGAGACAAGGAATAGTACAAATGACTTGCCGAGGCTGAATACAGATTATGGCTGTTTCAAGTACAGCAACTTGAAATTCCTTAATTTCTTCTGGATTATAGTGTCCAGTTGCAAATAAGATATCAGGGATATAATACCATAAAAAAAAAACTTGAAGCCTGTTAAAATCAATTTTATCTTTTTTTTTTTTTTGCCCACATAGTGAATTTATTCCCTATAAGATAACTTTCTTTACTGCAGTATTTAAAAGTACCCTGCAGTAATAAATTGGTGCTTCTGATATAAATGCAGCTATCCAGCAAAGTGCAATTTCAGCCTGGTAAGGGTTTAGTTCACTTAGCAGGGACTGTGTGGGTTGTTTTCAGCTACACATGTTTTTGTTGTTTTGTTTTTTCCTTTGAGATTCTTGGAGGAGAAATACTGTTTGGTGCTTGAAATCCCTATTTTGAGGAAAATCCATCCTTATTTTGTTGTGGTTGATTTTTTTTACCACTGGGAAGCTGTGAAGACCTCTCTGTTCAAATTTGCTGCTCATGAACTGTGAAGCTTTGGGGAGAAGGGAGATGGGTGGGTATGCAAAGATCTCACTGCAAAACTTTGAGTAACTTATCAGCATTTAGAAAATAGCATGGGCTATTTTCTTTGGGCTGTCTGCAGCCCAAGCTCACATTTACTGTGGAACTGCCCAGTGCTGTCTGGGTAGGGAGCAACAAATAAAATTTCATGCAGATTTAGAAGTCAATTCTACCCTTCCTTGGCAGGTGAAACTTTGAAAATGGAGTATTTAGTATTAGGGCTTGCTGTTAATGGAGAACAAGAGTGATGAGCATACTGTGAACCATAAATAGTCCAGCCTATTGCCAGGGTTGCCAAATACTTAGTATTGTATTACAATACTAAGTATTTGGCAATTATCCCAGAATTAAGGAAAATTAGGGATTTCAAGTAGTCAGTTGGTCTACACCTTCTTCCTAAAGAAGTATTAAGGCCTATCATATTATTGTATAATTTGGTCAAAAGTAGTTGTTCTGGCTTGGTTTATCTCATGACATTTACATTTCAGACTGACTTCTTTGAAAAGAAATGTGATCTGAAGTGTTTAAAAAAAAAGTTCCAAAACCAAAAGAGGATCAAAGCTTTGTTTTGTTTGTATTAAACTCCTTTGCTTATAATAAACTGGAAAGTTCTGCTGCTGCTGTTAGAAGATGTGGCACTTAGTGGTGTTTAGGGACACATGCTGGGATGACAGCTCTTGGTGTTCTTACTAAAATTTGCCCAATTGGACTGACCTGGATAATCCAGTAAAAGCTGCTCACATTCTCTTGATGCCCTCCCTGGTGAAAGCATCCTACAACTCTGAAGATAATAAAGTGGTGGGGAAAAATATCACTTTCTGAAAGTGAAGTGTGTGTAAAAGATAAAGAGGCAAAATGTAAATGGCGTGTGTGTTGGGAAAGTGAGATCTAGAACATGAGATCTGGAAAGAAAGACTTGGGAAAGGAGGTTGGGCGTGACTGATGTGAAAGCAGCAAAAGCCTGTGACTGATGGGTTCAGAAGTGTCTGGGATAAGCAGCTAGGGTTAATAAGAACCAAGGTGGCGGCAGGTGACCTTGGATCAGTCAGACAATTTTAAGACAACTGATGCAAGCAGGGATGTGTCTGTTTAGGGTGTTCAAGCACCCTCTGAACTTTTGAAATAGAATTTGGGATTAAGTTCATGCGAGAATTGCCATGTATCACCTCCTGTGGTGTCTTCTACAGGATCTACTCTTGGTATTGGTGTTCTCTTTGCTGCTGTATGGTGACTAAGCTGCTTCTAGTGGCAGTCTAGATTCTGGAATTGGCTTTGGAGTGTGTGACTTGCAACTTCCTTGTTCTTATTTGTGTTATTTCATTTGCATTTCCACAGTAAGGGGTGAGCATTGTGCACCATGTTATGCACTTAGACTACTTGTGCTGCATCTTTTTCCTCTTTTGCTAGGAGCTGCTAATAGAAAAGCTTTTGGCTTTCCTTTTTTTGTCCCTGATGTATTTTCAGGCACCTATTATTAATTTAGGTCCCAAATATAATTTAATTTAACAATCAGGAAAATATCCTTTGTAAGATGTCCCAATACTGTCATGATATATGTCTTAGGAAAAAAAATATAATGAGATTATTAAGAAACAAATACTACTGATACTTCATAGCTTAAAAAATTATGTTGTGGTCTTTAGCTTTTCTTGTTATCATCATTGGGGATTTTTTTCATGTAAATTTGATGCGGTTGCATAAATGAAGAAGAAAAAGCAGCTATAACATTTCTGTAAAGACTTACTAATAGGTGAAGAGGAAACTTACTAAAAAATTTTAAGAATTGGTTATTGAATTCTAAGCTCTGTTTAAATTATTATTATTATATAGACAAGGAATAGGCAGATAAAGGAAAGAAGAGATTCTGTTTATTACAAACTTTTTTCTTTTTTGTAGATTTAAACTAGTCACCTGTACTATGCTACTGTTTTGGTTTATATTTAGAATGCACCTTTTTGTTGGAATTATTTTCTGACTGAACATAGACTTACAAAGTGGTTTGACCTTGAAATATCATCTAGTCCAAGCCCTGGACAGGGACACCTCCCAGTAGACCACATTCTGAAGACCCAGTCAAATTCATGCAACAAATCCTGTATGATTTACTTGGTTAGTCTTAAAATTGATCACAGACTCTGTTTACATATGTCCTTAATATTATAGAACTACTTAATTAGTTGGTTTTGCATGCAGTTAACATGAATATTAATTTAACTAAAACAGTTCATTTGCTTATAGTGTTAGTGAGACATAGAATATTAATTTGCTGGAAGAATAATGAGCTTTATAACTATTATCTAGAGACTTTAATAAAAAGCTTTTAGTTTTGCCATAGTACTGTTCATTACATAAGTCTTGCATACATAAATTAGGGCCACTTACATATTTTCTCCTTTTCCTATCTTAATGTGTTAATGTAAAATTAGTAGTGTTTTTCAGAAGAAAAAGAGGTACTGGCTTGCTTAATGCAAAGAACAAATTCGTAGAAAAAGGAGATACCAGAATACGGAATTTACTTGCTGGTTCTGCCTTATTTTCCCTATAACATTAAATCTGATCTTCTGAAAATATGAACACTTCTGCTTCCTTTCCTTTTTTAATCAGACCCACCAAGTCGTCATCACAGATGAGGAAGCAAAGGTGATCTTGCACAGAAGGGCTTTGGCCATGTACTTTGTTTGATGTGTGGTCTCAGTGTCCTGTGTGGCAGGTTCATGTGTGTGTGCCTCCCCGGGGCTGCTGTTGGCAAGGGGACAGTCTGCACTCAAAATGTCAGCACAGTGTCACAGATATTAACACTGCATTTAGCATCTATGTGAGAAAATGGGTCCCTGCCTTGCTGTGCCCCCACCCCTTCCTCCCAAAAAAAACCCCAAAACAACAAGGTAAGAAGAAAATTTCTATAGAAACAGAAATTTGCCATTTGCAGGAAACTTGTGCTTTTGAAAGTCAGGCTATTTATTTAAAACTCAGTAACAATTTTAGAGATTAACTTTGGCTGAGTCTGTTCCTGATGGTATAGTTTCTGACAAGTTATGAACTGAGGGTTTGAAATGACCGTCATTATTTTTCTTTTATTTCTTAACTTGGCTCCCTCAGCTTATCATTTAAAGTTTTTTCCCTTTCTATTTTTCATATGTGAATGCATACTATATATCTTCTTGTGCATCATAATTTGTTTGAAAGTGTGTGAGGAGAATGGAGAATTAGTGTTTTGCTCCTTTCTTCCATTTTATCCAAGTACTTTTTGAAGGTGTTTCTCTTACTGTTATTTCAGGTATCCTACTAGTAAATGTTCCTAAGCAACCATTGTGGTCTGTTGAAAAAAAGCAGCACTTATTAAAAAGTCCCTGAATATTTATATGCTATTCTGTAACTGCAGTATTGGTTAAATAATGTATGTATTTACGAACTGAAATGTAGAAGAATCAGTCAAGGACTATTGGGTAAATAAGATATTTTGAATATTTCATGAACTTTTAAACTAAAACAAGGTGAAACATATTGTAATGTTGAGTATTCAAATGGATCAATGGCTGGAGATTAATTTGAAGCTTTCTGTGCTTAATCCTAGTTAGTGCCTTGTAGCACAATCTAGCACCACTGTCCATGTTATGAAAATACCCAGAATCAGCAGGCAGCATCTAAGCAGTCAGCAACAGCCTCTGTAGAATATGAGCTGGACAGGCTTTTCGCCCTAAACCTCTGCACTCAGTGGTGCAGGATTGTCTGTGAGATGGTACTGTCAGCATAGAAATACAGCTGTGGAATGGGAGAAGCATATTTGCTCTGTGTTTTATACCAAGGGTGCAGTGGTGTTCTGTGCGTGTCTGACTGAAGCGGACAGCAGCTCTTGTATAGAATTTTGGAGTTCCCCTGAGGTGAGTGTTGAGGGCTAGTAGCATTCTCTCATCTCCCACGTTCCATGACATTTTCACATTCTGGTGATCTGTACCTGGTACTAGAGACTTGATGATTTTGAAACTGAGTAAGAGCTGGAGTTCTGCCCTGCCAGGTTGTGGATACCCATGGGTAGCTATATGCTTCCCAGCCAGCCTCTCTCCCAGCTCTGGGTATCTGAAGCACAGGTTTATGATATTATCTATATTAACTGTCTTGTGGACATGACAGAACTGGATATGATGATGGGCTGCCCTTGTCTAAATTAAACAGGAGAAACCTGTCATTGGAAATGCACCTTCAGCCATGGCAGTCTCATACATCAATATCAGGTATTTTAAGAAAAAAGGTGAAGTAGTTCAGGTAAAAAAAAAATTCTCCGTGGGAGTCAGGCTGGTCAGTTTAAGTGTCTCAGGTGAAATACAGATCTTTCTGCTTTTTCCAGATGCTTAAACTGACCAGGCTACTTACCTGACTGAATTTGACCGCTGGTTTTGTGGTTATTGCTGAAACATTTGGCTTTAGGCATGTGAGCTTTCAAAGTGATGTTTGAGTTACATTTTTTCTTTATGACATTTTGCTCATTTGGAAACAAAGACTGAGTTCTTTTAAAAGGAGGCACAAATGGGAAAATGAGATCATTAATTGTTGAAGCTGGTACTGTAACAAATTGACTAGAAATGTGGATTCAGAGAAATTGATGTACTTTATCCTTCTAAACTAAATGAATTCTCCATCTGCTTCAGCTTCTCAACTATAATGAGGACGTAGGGCTGACTCTGCTATTGGTTTCTCTGTCTTCCTGCACTATTTTGGAAAGTTTAAACATTTCTTGCATAATTAAATACACTTTCAATAAATCAATCTCATAATAATTGTTGTTCAGGAGAGTTCATTATTCAGTTCAGTCTTTTAAATTACTGTTCTTCTTTAAAGGATTCTTCTGACGTAATGGCTTCTTCTAAATCCATTTGCCATGCTCTAGCTTGTAATTACTTTAGATTTGAAGAATAAAATGAATGGCTTTATTATTAATCAGTAGCAAATTTGTCTTACTGTTTTTAGAGTGGCCTTCACTCATGAAATAGTTTTAATGGTCTAGATAGCAAAACACTTCATACCTCTCTTTCAACAGAGATTCAGTGAAAGCAATCAGATAGTTTTGGGGGGTTTTTTTCTTCCCTCTGTCTCACATCAAACATTTGTCACAGTGACTGTCATCATGTGTTTGCTGTTGTATTCTGTGAGCTACTGACTTTCTGAAAGCCTTGTTTTGCTGCCTGCTTTTAAATTGGAAGTTTTTCAGGCTGGGATAGACTTTATTTTTGCCTTGTGCTGTGGGGAGTACATTGCACTTAAGCATAGCATTAGTTTAATGTTGGCTTTTACGATGGACATTGGCCTGTAAGAACTTTGTCACTGTTCAAGCATGATGAAAACAGCATCTGTTTCTTAGCCCCTTTCTTTTGATGTGGGATTTCATGGTCCTTAGTGCCAGTGCTTTTGTAGTCAAGAGTTGCAAGTCTGTACCTTCCCATAGCAAAATGCCATCTTGTTTTACAGCAGGTGAGACTGCACAGGTGACTGTCCTACGTTAATCTTCTCCATTTGGCATCAGTTCTTTGTCCATAGTCTCTTGTAAGGTTGTTCGATGCATCCTTAATTTTAAACTGTCAGTCAATGCAAACTAATATAATGCATTTTTAGCCTTGCTAAACTTCTTAGGATCTAGTGGATGTTACACTAATAACTCATTTCCATAGACTTAGAAAATGAAAGTGGGTTAGTTGTAGAGTTACAGACATTCAGTCAATCTCAGCTTTTAATTTCCTTAGGAATTCATTACTATAGCAGCGCTCTTGGCTTTGTTTCCTCTATCAGTTGTGATGTTTAACAAGGGCTAAGAATTTTGAGTAATACTGAAGAATTGGAAAAAACATCCAAAGAGGAATGAATAGAGTTCTTAAAGTCGTAATTCCGTGGCTCTCTGGGAGGTTATTAAAAGTGTAAATGTAAAACTGGATGGAATTCATCTGGAGACAAGAACTTCATTGAAGATTTCCACATATACCTTTTATCCTTAGTTCTATTGGCATTACACCTTCTTTGGTCTAGTTTTAGGAGTTGTAGTAGTTTTTCATTTCACATTAACAGTTTTCAGTTCAGATCCTCGTATGTATGTGTTTATTTAAATACATTTTTAACTGTGGAAATGGTAAGCTTTTGCTGATGGCAGTGTGGTCACTTTCATTGTGCATATGGCAAGAGATTTACATGAAGGTCATCCCCTTCTTGGGACACAAAATACCCCAGGGTTTATTGAGCAGGGAGTACAGTTGTGGTAATAAGGATTATGCTGCTGATAAGTTCCCCTCAAGGCCCAGTGATGGTAATACCCCTATATTTTGTCTTTAAAGAAAACTGCTGAGAGGCAATAATTTTTTTTGTATGTGTCCCATTTTCATTAATGCATGGTAATTGATGGAGTTGCAGTGACTTGTAACAGTAATGAGTTCTAAACATAAGAATGCACTCCTTTCTAATAAGTGAGCACTGCTGGGGTTTAAAAGCGTACTAAATCAGTTGCTTTAGTATGAATTTATTAGTTTTTTTCAGCATTAGCTTTAATAGTAGTTATTTACATAAGCGTACATCCCATTAACCGCCATCAGGGCTGGAAAACATGCTGAACTGTTCATATTTTCATATAATTATTGAACATAATGGTATCATTTGCATTTCTAAACAGTGATGTTTCTGTCAGGCTTGGAAATAGTGTCTTTACGCAGTCCCTATTTCACATCCACTTATTTGACATCGTTAAATTTTATGCTAATGTGCTTCCCTAGAATGTCATCAGTAGGACAGATGCTTGCACTTTAATATACAAATCAGTGATGCTTTTCCCTCCCCCTCCCCTGAACTGCAAAAGAAATAAAAAAGCATATCTGCACTTTTTAGATATAGTTTGTTTCATTCTAAAGAATCTGTAAGAAATGAAACTTAGCTTTCACCCCCCGTTAGTCACTTGCAAATGTTGTAATAACAGATACCTTCATTCTGAACTGTGGGAGACTGTCCTCTGCCTGAAGCAGGAAGAATCTTCTAAAATTCAAGGCAATTATGTTAAAATAAAAAAACTGTAGCCTTGAGCTTGCCACCTGTGTAAGGTATGGAGTCTCATAGAGCAAGCTGCCTGGTCAGGCAGTGGTCCATGGATTGGCTTACCTGGCAGCAGGGCATGGCTGTAAAGAAGATTAAGGGAGGGAGCAGTTTCACCTGCTAGGCTCTGTCAGCAGAAGTGCATTTTGACTTTTACATTGCCAGGTTTTTAGTCTTACACTTAAAATATTTTTTTCCTTTTGCAGACAGGTAGAGGTATATGAGCTCTTGCCAGCTACGTGTGGATGGTAGTTATTGTATGAAAACTGGGGCTGATTTTTTTTTTAATGTATGTAAGAGCTTTGATGCTTCTACTGAAGTCAACACTGAAAGCAGAGCATCAAAAACCTGAGCAACATACCAATAATTGTAGGTCTGAATGTGGAAACAATTATAAATAAATAAAATCAGCAGCACCACCAAAACCACGCTGCTTTTCTTCCATTTAAAAATGAAATTAGTATGTTGCATTTGGTTCTGTATGAATTTATCCCGAGATGACTTGCTTACTATTGCAAGTAGAGTGCTAAAGGTAGAGCAGGTGTGTGCATCCTGCAGTATGCAGACTGGTCACAATAAAAAGTTACTCTTGAGATACAGAATGTGTTGCTTATGAACCCACCATGACCCATGTTAATGGCCCTGGAAATTCAGTGAATCTCCAGCTCAGTTCTCTGCTTTTCCTGACTTACCAGATGTGGCACCAGGTAATTCTGCTGTTTTCTTTTCTACTCACCTGTTTAAAAAATTTGTGGTACTGCTTGCTGGCCTTTGTGTGACATGAAGGTCAAATGTAAGCATGTTGCTCAGTTATGGCATTTCATGAACACACTCTGAACTTTTTAAATAAAACAAAAAATTTTAGGGTCAAGGAAAAGACTGAGAGAAGTATATTACACAGGTTTGTCATTTTAATTTTTTTATACATAAAAATTACATGTTAAAGAATACCTTTCTTAGTCATGTCTTAAAAGAAGGTTGGAAGGAGGCAGCCAAGTAGAAAAAGGTACTTGGAGTGAAATGAAAAGGCATATTTTATGCATAAAGGGCCACGTGAGCAAACTGGAGATATACTCTGATGGGTTCTGGGCTTATGGTGTCTTTAATTATAGATGATTAACAATTTGCTAGTTGCTTTGCAGACAAGTATGGAGACAAAAATCCCTTCTGGGAAATGCTTGCAGTCTAAGACCTCATTCTGGTGGTGTGTGTAGAGGTGTGTTTTAAGTCATGAGAAGTAGCAATATTAAAACAACAACAAAAAAATTGCTTTCATTATGTCAGAGAGAGCCATAGGAGTTTTGAAGGATTTCTATCAGAGTTTTGAGCTTGCAATAGGGCAACCATTTTATAGCAAACAGTTTGGAGCCAGCTGCTTTTTGGTACACCTTTTACTCACAATTAAATATGGATACACCAATGTAGACTAGCAAATGGGTGAGATGTGCTAATTTCAGCTGTGAAGTATTGGGAAATTTGAAGAGAGCACCTCTGGCATGCAGAGCAGATTGCTGCACTGCACAGAGTCTGAGCTGACCTCTTGTCAATGTCTCATTTAAATCCTGAAAAGAAGACTCTAGGTAATTGGCAAGAATCCTTATTTTAATATGCGGCCATAAAAAGGTAACATATGATGATTTTTAACATCAGAAGATTAACATTTTACCTTTAAATAAAATATGATTAACTGGTACAGAATTAAAAGTAATAGAACTGAAATATTCAAACTATGACTCTGTGGTGTCAGATTATGCGTTGAGTGTGACAGTTTAAGTACTGAAGTGATTTAAAAAATGAGTCAGATGAAGGATGTATATCCCAAGTAGTGAGAATAAAATGGAATAAAACAATTGTGGCTATCAAAACTTTCTCAAAATGTCCTGGCTGAATGAACCAGGAGACCAAAGTGTGGTGTTGTTTACAGTGACTGGGTCTAGCCCAGGTGCCAGTGCAGATGCAGCAAGGGAATAGTGCATGCTGTAATGGCATCCTAATCTATAATTTTAACCCACCAAGTCATGATTATGCTTAAATTTAGTGCCCAGGCCAAGACTCTTCGTGGCTGCTGGATTCATCTACCTTCAAGAAGGTTCAAATTTGATTGATTTAGCAATGCTTTTTTTCTTTCAGTAGTTTGCAGTCAGCCAGGCTTTTTCTAATCCCTGTACAATTTCATTTTTGATGGATTGGCACATGTTTTAATACACAAAGCTACATGTTTGCCATCTGAATTTCTTGGTGTCACTGTTTGGAAATGTGAAAATGCCATTGTGAAGGTTTGTCATTTGACTTCTGCATATTTTAAGTCCTTGTTAGTAAAAATGCTTTTTCCCCCACCTAGTAGTTCTGTAAACTCAGCTTGGAATTTGACAATAAAGTGGCATCTTGCTGTCTTCTGAAGTTCTGTAAATTGATTTTTAGAGTGCAATTTGGGCATTTAGTAATCTTCTTGTAGGGGTTGTTTTTGGCATGTTTGTGCACATTAAGCTGTGACACTTTGAAATTGTGTAGGAAGAATCAAGGGGGGGGATTGGAATATGGCTTATTCCAAAATGCAAAAATAAAAGAAGGGGTAAAGAAAATGTATTATGGTCATAAAGATTGGCAGGTCTAATTTTGTTTACATGCAGAGAACAGGATACTGAAGTGTGTTGCTTTCAAGTAGTTCCTTCAGAGACTAGAATTTTTGTAATTATATAAAAATGCAAGCAAAGCATTTAACACCCTTTGTAATACATTAACTCTTCCAGTGTGGATTTCTTAATATTTTATTATCTTCAGGGAGAAGTTTTGGGTTTCTATAAATGCTGGACACATTAATGGAAGATCCTAGGATGATTTTACTCTGCACCATCTCTTACTGGTGCAGAGTAAGACTTGAGTGAGCACAGCTTTTAATGTCCAGCTGTCACTTCAGGTAACTGGACAAGTCCTGCATTGCTGCATTATTGCTCTGTCTCAGTGCAAATAACCATATTTAACTTGCCATTGCTCTTTGCTTTAACCTGCTAATAAATCTACTGCATAATTTTTTCCTATGAAAAGAGGGAAATTAAAAATGAGGAATATGTTTCTAATTATCTGCAGAGAGAAGTGATGGGAGCAAATGAAATGAATTTACCTTCAGGACCGAATTTAATTATGGGAAGGATTGCCTGGTGTTGTCTCTGGTAGAGTGGGGCTAGATTTGGTAACCCAGAAAGGCTCATGGTTTCCCCAGAAAGCCATCTGGGTATTTCCTGGGTCCATCTGCTCTGATGCACACACAACCTGTGAATCCTAGTTGGTTTTAATGAACTGTTTATATTGAACTTCTCTCGTGTTGTCATGGTTCATGTTACTATGTTACACTTGTCCTTTTGGAAACAACCACAGGACAGTGCAAAGATTTCAACAACATATAATTGCATTGTTCTGACCAGACATTGAATGCTTTGGAGATTCTCCTGGCACATCTGCAGGGAACAGATGACTATCAGGAACCTTCTGGCTCTTTCAGACAATCCTCTTAACATATTTCTCTTCCTAAAGCTGTAAATATCTGCCTTGGTTCATTTGTTAGTTCTCTTCTGTGTGCCGTTTTTTAAGGATCAGTGTTTTAGAAGAGGTTCTGTTTTTTTTTATGACACCTCCTAATTTCCAGGCTAGACACAGTCACAGCTAGCTTAAACATGCTTGTTCTTGTGCCAGTGTTTTGCTTAAATAGATCTTCCTCTCTTTCATGTTTATGTAGAAGGGATTAGAGCAATAGACGCTCCCTCTCCCAAAGGGAAAAGAGAGGACAAAGTGAGAGAAGTTTCACTTGTTGTTGTATGAATGATGGGAAGTCTTGGCTTCTGGATTAGAACAGGCTAGAAATCTGAGTGAAATGGAACAAGGCTGAGAAGGATTGTATGACTGAAAGGTCAGAAAGCTTAGCAAAGTCGGAAGAGCAGTGTGGACTAATTGCGATTTGTTTGCTTTTTCTTGCCTATAGAAGTTGTCTTGATAAAGTTCATCTTTGCGAAGCTACACAGAAAAACTTTTGATTGGTGTTATAGAAAGTCCCCAAAGGTCAGATTAAATGCACACGTATGTTATGATTAAAGGTTGGTCCACTAAAGCAACTGAGATAACTGAGCAGACAATTATCTTTATATTTATAAAATAATTTTTAATTATAATTAGCAGACACACTGTAATTATGTGTGCCTTCAAGTAGGCCTCTTGACTTCCCCTATGGCAAAGGTGTCTTCTCAATTCTTCCCGTTAGGAATTCTGTTCAATCTTGCTTTTTGGTCAGCCAGGGACACACCACTGTGGGTATTCTTCTGCTTGTTGCTCCAGGACATTGCACTGTTGTGAATGGTTTAAATTTTTGGAAAAAAAGGCATAATTTGCCTTAACTGGATTTGCATTAACTGAGTAGTTAGTGGTGTCTCAGAACTGTGAATGGTGTTGCCCACAGTAAAGTCAGGGTTTACTTCCCAGCGTTATGACTTTTACCTTTTAAATACCAATAATAAAGTAATTAGAGGTTTGGGACATAAATCTGCAACAGATTTATATTTTATTTGCTTTTTGTGTTATGAGTTTTCACTATGCACGAGGAAATAAACATGGCTGAAATAATTCTGGCAGAAATTACAGGACAACTGATTATTCATTCAGAGTTGCTGAATGCTATCCTTGGGTGTTTATTTGGGCTCAATCTTTGCCTTCATCTGTCCCTCTTTTGGATGATATGCTGCTTTTTAACATGGCCCTATCTGTTGCTCTTTGTAGACACTAAAATATATTCTTACCTCATATTTCATAGAAAACATTTGAAAGGAAAGCTCTGCAATTAATATCTTACTGAATGAGTCATTATTTTCTGCAGGTCTTGAAATTAAGTAAAGTGTGGGTAACTTGAGTTGCAGGAGCTTTGCACTGCAGCTTGTAGTTTTGACATAAAAGTACTATGGGCAAGCTGAATCAGTGGTATTTTGTCTATTTTATATCTTTTAGCCTCAAGAGCAACCAAAAATGTGTTTGTGAGCTGTAATAAAGACTGGTTTTTTTCCCTCGCTCTCCCCTCTGTCCAAACTGCATTGCTTAAGGTGTTCTTCTACTTCCTTTTTCTTTCAATGTCAGGAATTTTATTTTAATAGGACTTGTGAAATCTGGAGACTTATGGAAGATTACTAAATCTGCCAGAAGTTTATAAGGCTCATGAAAAGTATATGAGATTATACATAAACTCCTTTTCACTCTTTGGATCTGCTTGCTAGATGATGTGAATCTTCATTCCCTAGGAAAGAGGCTTTCTGCTCAGTATATTCTCCAAATTTTCCTGGAAGATAATTAGTCTGTCTTTGAAGTGTGTTCCTTAATGTGAATCTATTTTTCAATTCTGTGTATTTTGAAACGGTTATGTTGTGTATTTGCTGTAAGTTGATTCAGTTTGTGTTACTTTGTGTCATATTTTTTATATTTTGGAATTTAACATTATTTTTTCATGTCTGCTTGTCATTGAAGATCGTTTTTAGTCAGGAACAGTATGGATGTAGGAGGAGGCAGGAAGTTTCAAGGGAAGGCACATAATGGCGTGAAGCACAAGGCTGTGTTGTTTCTTTTGGGTGCTGCATTGGAGGACAATGGACTCTCCCTTGTGAGCTCCAATTATGCTGTTACATCACTTGAAGAGAATTAGGAATGATACCTTGGATTTTCTGCTTCATACATTCTGAAAACATCATGCTTCTGGATATCTGGTCTCTGGGACTTTCTGATATCCTTCCTAAATAATAAATGTGAGCGATGACCTGCATGGTGCTGCCCATGCAGTCTGAGCTGTAGGGAACTCCTTGGAGAGATGTGCTGGAGGCCAGTTTGCTCAATCCTGCTTCTCACCCTTGGCAGTATTTCCCTTGCCCACCTTGATCCCAGTGGCCTCTCTGATCCAGTGCTTTGGGTGGGCCTGCAGCTGACCCCAGTGTTCAGAGAGCCCCTTGTGTGCCTGTGACATGGGCACGTCCAGAAAGGAGTGCAGTAGCCAGTCACAGCGTAAATCCTCAGTGCAGCTCGTGGAATCGTTCTCTCCTGAGGAGACTCAGCTGTAAATTTATGTGAATGCACACAGTATTTCTTTTCTATTTTTCTGCTCATCTCCTGTTTTTTTGTCAATTGTATGGTAACGAATATACAAAGAATGGAGAAACTGGGTTAGTAGTACTAGTTTATTGTATAAGATACATTTCCCGCAAATCTATTAAAATTTGTTGTTCATCTTTGGGATTAGGGTTCTTTGATCTCAATTTTATCTCAAGCAGAGTCAGTCTTCTGAAGTCAGCTGGGTAATGGACAGTAGTTTTTCCATGCTTGTAAACTTGTATGAGAACAATCGTCATCAACAAACAAACTTTTTTTGTTATGGACTATGGACATAACAGTTTCATGTTTACAAAGCCAATTTGAGAATCAAATGTAGTATTAAGCCTAGTGCCAAGATAAGTCTCTGGTAACAGGAGAATAATTCACTGTAACATTTTCATACGTTAAGCTGCACTGAATGCACATTAATAAAACAGATACATAGAGGGATGGTGTCGCACTGCAGGATGTTTGTCAGGTTGTTTTCATTGGCCTGACAGAACTCCAGTATGAAAGGTACAGAGTGTGGACAGATTCAGTAATGAACTTGCATACCAAATCATCTGTCGGAACCCTGGTCAGCTGGGAACAGACGTGCTGACAGATATGAGACTCCTAGTATAGCCATGTGGTGCTTTGTCTTATTTAAAACTCAGCTGGCCCCTTGTTCTGTAAGTTTAATAGAGATGTAGCCTCTCTTGCCACAATGCCAATTTTGCTGCAGTTTGTCCTGCAGAATGTTGAATGCTATGTGCCTTGCTCTGTGAAAAGGATGCATTAGGAGTCTTGGAAAGCACAGCAATGCTCAAAGCAAATTTTGATTAAGATTCATTTACAAGAGGAATCTCCCACAGTTTTTAGAGCCTTGAACAGACAAGGGTTTGGTGAAATAAACTGTTATATGCAAAAATTACATCAGAATTTATAGTGGTTAGACAGCCTTGGTGCAGTGCTAGGAAATTGTTGTTAATTGGTCATGCCATTTTATTATGATAGATCTTGTCTACAAAAGAAAACAACTTCTAACATCTTATATATTTTATTCTTTCTTTTTCAGTTATTTCTTAGATTAGGAATAGAAATCTCCATCAGCTTTTGGCTTCTATAGTAGTTGTTCTTAAGCAGACATTGAAAATTAAGTGAATTAAAGGCAAGCAACAATTTTTTTCATGTAGAGCTGATCAGCATTTTAAATTTCTATTTTCCAGGCATTGTTAATACTTTGAGATGCAATTTTGTTTCACTAAAATGTATTTCAAACAAATTCAAAGATGCCATGTTTTGGTGTTATGTTCTCTCATGACATAGTGAGAGACTCATGTTGTGATCCTGCTGTTCTGATGATTGTGCTCTGACATAATGGAAGTGATTTGTTTTTTGAAATTCTGTCAGTCTGTCATTGCTACATGCATGGTGTATCAATACTGAATCAGTCACACAATTAGACTTTCAGGTACTGATGAAAAATATCATGTTCTTTTTTAATACTGAGCAAAACGTGACAATTTGTGATGAAACTTTGACAAGCAACCAAACATCTGATGCAAAATGAAAATATTGTTGTCTTTGAAAAAAGGGAGGATTTTCTTAAATTTCAGTGTGTTTGTTTTCTTCTTCTGTTTGAAAAGTGATTTTGGTGGACGATTGGTGTTGTTAGCAGAATATATTAGAAAAAAAGCCTGAAAGAGATCTCTAGGCATCATTTTCTTTTCCAGCAGAGGATGGATCATTATGTGTCTTCCCCTCTGGCTGCTAGTTCTTTGTACAGGTAGCCTGAATTTAAGTTTAGATTTTCATTCTCATTTGGAGGCTTTGCCATAGCTGTAAGCCTTTGTCTAGAAATTTGAATTGTTTCTCACTCAGCAAATTAAGCTCTGCAGTGACCACTGCTGATAAGCTTTTCAAGCTGCCACAGGTTTCCTCTGTCCTTAGTTGTGCTTTGTGAAATGCACTGCAGTTTGGGTACCATCCCACAGATTTGTGGTAGGGGTCTCAGAAATGGTGAAGTTGGGCAGATTTCAAAGGACCATGAGTATATTGTGGGAAAGGTGATGGGTAGGTTCTTTGATCAGCATTAAATACAATGCCAGTAAACCTTTAACTTAGCTGCCATTAATTCAGCCTGACTGAAATAGCATTTAGAGTTAATGAAACTAGTTTTAACAGGATCTGCAATGCTTTCTGTGTGTGAACGTGTGACATTTTACAAGTGCATTGCAAAGACTAAATTGATTCTTAGAAGAATACATTTCTCTAGTCCAGACAAGACCTAATAGATCTTTTTCCTAGATAGCAGACTTAACTTTTTCCTAATTTTCTCTCTTGATTAAAATCCTGAATGGGGGGAGGTTTCTACTAAATGTCTGCTCAAAACAAGCTTAGAGAAAATGGAATGTCAGCCTTAAAAATGTCACTTTAATAAGGTTTGACAGGATAAGGTCCTAGAAGTCTCCTAATGATATATATGCAAGTATGGAGTATGTATGCTTGCTGTATTTGGAATCAGTGTGTGCAGGAATGTATATTCCAAAAATATTGATGACTCTGTGCTGGGTAGACTGCTAGAAATGGGGGGCACTGGCAAAGAAAAAGGACTGGCAAACCCAAGATACAGATGTGGATGAAAGGGAAAAGAATACTCAATACAGACAGTAAAAAAGAGGTATCAGGCTGTTGGGGCAAAGAGGTAGATCCCCTATAAATGGGAGAAAACAGTTCTCATTAAAAAACCTGTCTGTTAATACTTAGATCTCATAAGGGAAATGGTACAAAGGGATATTTATGCTTTTAGGCATGAAAATGGAAACAATTTCCTTTGTGTCTCTGTGTATGTGCACAAGCACTTGTATTATTCTAACTTTTTTCATAGTGCTGACTATGTTTTTAACACAGAATATACTCTAGTTTTGGGAAGTTAATTTTTGTCTATCCATAAAATTCTGCTGACTTCTCTTTTGTGTCTAAATACTTGACTGATTATTGAATTCTATGCATTTATGCGTACTTCAGAAGTCTTATTTAACAATTAGTGTCTGGAAAATCAAGGAAAGGCACATGTCATGCATGTGCCACATATTTAAATCACACTTTAAAAAAGCCATCTGCTCAGCACTTCATTTTTTGGGCGTTCTCTGCTCTACAGAGAAATGTATCATTAATAAGAGTTCAAAACTAACTTAGGTACTGTTAGGCATAGTTTAATTTTATTGCGTGTGTGTTTGTGTGTGTGTATTACCAGAAGCCTACATTTCCAAACCAGTGACTATTTAACCTGAACTCCTGAGGGTGTCATTTTGCAGCTAGTAAGCTAGCTTACAGAGTTTGGACAAAGACAATAGAGCTTCACATTGAGCTGTGGGCAGTACCCACTCATAAAACTCAAAATTTTTATTTGTGATTGTTTTTCTGCTCTTATATAATTTGAAATTGGGTAACAATTCTTTGAAATAAGCTATAACCATTTATGTGTTTTAATAATACAAGGTTTTGCAATATTGTCCAACAGTTGTTGAATTTTTTTTTTATTCTCTTGGTTCAGTGCAGGGACATTACAGTTATACTTTGTTTATCTGAAACTGTTATCTAAAACAATATTATGGCAACCAATTATTCTGTGTTTAATGTTGGTGGGCAAATTCCCCAGACCGTCTAAGCTTGTTTAATATCCCCTTGCAGTGTTTGGACAATGGACTGATGTTATTAGAAACTATGAATCAAAGTTAAATTGAGGGTATGAATCATGTTTAAACTGCAGAACAAAATCGTGATGATGTGAAAGTGCAAGTAAGTAAAGGAAACCACAGGATAAAATAATTGCAGCTCCTTGCTTAAAGTAGGTGCAGACTGGTTAAATCCTTCCTGATGGATGTGCAGCTTGCACAGATGATGCCTGCCCTGTGCTGTGTTTGGGCTGTGTTGATGTGACTGTTCTGGAAGCACCTGTTCTGCAGCCTGGCTGTTGGCTGAGCCAGTGTGGGGGTCCTTTCTCCTCCCTCACATCTGAAAGAGGGATGGAGATACTGCAGATAGTCCAGGTGTTCCTACCTGCTGCTGACCTGCTGATGCTGTGGTCCCTTCTGTTAGCTTTTGGTGCTGCCATTCCTACCAGGACACCCTTGAGGATGATAGGGAGAAGATGTAGGGGTTTGTAGGAGAAGCAGTCACTTCTGTTTTTTAGATCAAGAGGAAAAAAGGATTGAATAAGATTAAATTACTTTTATTTTACTAAGATTCCTGTGAATTTGATCAGTGAAGCTTGGGTTAGAAGAACAGAAATAATTATTCCTCAAGCTTACAAATTTCTGTGTTTGCTTTCTTCCAAGGTAGTGTAGGTGATTTGGCAGCATTTCTGTATGAGGCCAAAGTTTGCTTTTCCTGAAACATGCTTTTTTGTTTTCTGCAACTGTGGGTTATTTTTGTTTTTCTGTTGGCTGCTCGTAAGTTATGTCTTTCTTCCTGCTCCTATTAGACTGAGTATTTTTAGTGTCCCACTGTCTTCTTTGAGGAAGTGTTTTGGTAAGAGTTGGTTTGAGCTTATTTAATGTGAAAACATGTACACATTTGAATATGCACAGGTATGTGTTCAAATACTTAGCTAGCAGTCTCGGGCAGTAGGATATATGCATTTCTGCATCCGGTTATGGATGCCCAGAGTAGATGCTTATTGGTGTAATGAGTTCTCTTCTGAACAGCACAGACCAGGTCCAAACTTAACAATTTGTTGTATCTGACTGCCACTAAACAGTGTGGGAAGTGTTTAATGCAAAAGCATGGGAGTCTGTCTTGTATTAAATCCAAGAAGTGCAAGGAAGAGCAATAAGAAATTTAAAATAAGGATGTTAAGTGTAAGCCAAAGCCACATATCTCTTAAAACAGTAAAACTTCCCACGATCTGTGTGTTAACAGATTTTGTGATTTTCAGTTGAACTCTTGATGCATGTGTGGTGATCTCTATGCAGAATCCTTTCAGTAATCCATGCTGTTTTCACTCTGTTGGTTTTAAAAATGTTAGCTCTCTACAGCACTGAGCAACTGCATGGTAAACAAGCCTTTTTACTTATCCTTACCTTAGACTTTATGTGCAAACCTTAATACCTTATTCATATAAGGTCTGACCTTTCCTACAGTTGCAAACAAACCTCCAAATAAACCTTGAATTATTAAACTACCCTTTATGTGAATGTAATGCAGTTCTCATACTATTTTATATTTCTCTAGCTTCCATGCTTGTATTACAAAAGTGCATTCAAATGGCAGATCTGTCTTTCATAAGCAAAATAGGTTTATCTTTTCCTAATTAGGCAAAAAATTCAGTCTAAAGGTTTTGTTTGACCAGAACCGAGATCCTATAATAAACATTATAGGCATAGAAGCGACTTCTATTCACTCGTTAATAGATGTGTAGGGATCTGTTTCAAGTCATATTACAGGACTACCATAATAAACATTGAAGATTAATGCTACTAATTTAGAAGACAATCAGTGACAGAAGTTCATGTTCTAGTAACTATGTTGTTTCTGTTTAATTGTGTGCATGTGTGAACAAAATATTGTCGGGTTGCAGTGGTGTGTGTATTTTTATTTGCATTGTATTAGCAATTCATGATGGGAAGGTGAAACCAGCAGTCCTGGGCTGAGGAGCTGTTATGCCAAATACAACTTTTTCTTCCTTTAAAGGTGCCCTTTCTCTGGTAGTCAGCCTCATGAATTCCCAGTCTTGAATTTCTGGGGATCACTAATGGAATTCTGGGTTTTGTGATGGGAGGGGTAGAGATCAGTAAGTGGGAGTGAATGTATGAGGACAGACACATATTCTGTCTTAAAAAGTAAACTTGCTTGAGTTTTTGATTGGGGAAAAAGAAGAACCATATTTAAGTGAGCATTCTAGGTTTCCTTTAAATGTCAGTCTGAAGCACATTTGCAGCTGTTCCTGTTAAAAAGTGCAAAAGTTTGACTTGTATGGTTTTTGGTGATATTTGAAAGTTTTCTATGCCCTCTGGAAGAGTGCTGCATTCAGTTATGGGTATGGCACATGCACAGAAATGGAGATGGCTTTGATTTATACTGCTTCATTGCATGCATCTCCTTGTATAAGTCAAGGTTCCCAATTTAAGGAGCCAGCCAGTCTCCTGAATATAAACGCAAAAAGGGCAGGGGAGGAATTATGGCTTATGTTTCCCAAGTTGCCATGACTTCTATTAGAGGAGTTAAAATTTCTTTTAAGAGAACATATGACAGTTTGAGAGAGGATACATGAAGTACAGATATGTTAATTACAGCTAATGAGAGATGTGGGGAGGAGCATGAGTATTTGCTTGTTCACCTTAATATGCAGTAACATGAACCAAAATACCCCAAGTGTGGGGGGGTTGTTAGTGAAACCAGTCTAGGAATTTTACGGTAGGTTTTAGTGAGGTTTTTGCATATGTGGTTTTAATAAGTTCATTGCAGATTTCTGAAGTGTTGGCTTTTTCAGTTATACATGGTTTTAGTAAATTGTGTTGCTAGTCATACGAGAATACGTGGTATGGCTGGAGTAATGTTTGTACTGAACTCTGATTTTTTTGCATGCCTTGCTGCTTGTTACTTTCTTCTTGTGAACTGTAATGAGGAATTAAAATGTTTGCATTTATTTTACCTTAGATTTTGATATATTTCAGTGAGGTTGTCAACCCTTACATGATTGCCATAGGAGCCACAGAGAAGGTACTCAGTGTCCTGAAAGAGATCACTTTTGTGCATCTCACAGAAATGCTTGAGAATATAGAAGAATTTCTGTTCTAAAACTATAATTCTAGGCTTGTCATTATTGCTTGTCTAGGCAATAATTCTAGGCTTGTCATCCTAGAAAGGCACCTTCACACATCTTTAATTTCTGTAACTAGTTTTAATAATTTCCATGGGACTATCCTGAAAATAGACCTTTTCTCAGTTATGCCCTGGTTATGCAGGTCAAACTGATTTATTTTTTGCTATCACTTTATTTTTGTGATCTGGATAAGCATGCATAAACATGAAATTATGGATATTAAGCTGTACCTAGCATTTTATATTATTTTCCATGCAACGTTTTCCTTTTTCAAAGGACAAACCATGAAAACAACCTGATGAATACTTTACTTTCTGGGCATAACAGTATGCAGTCTACCTTGAGAGTACACAAACTTTGGCAATTCTAAGAATTGTTCTGCTTGTAACAACATTGTTGAATTCTGCATGAAGTGGGAAACTGTAGTATGTCTTATGAATAGCAAAATTACACTTATGTTTTCAAGGAAGAGGGATAGTGTTGTTGAGGACATGGGAAATTTCAGGTGGTTTTTGTACTTTGCAGTCAATTCTAAAGATGGCCTGAAACTTGGATTTGTATGCATCATGGCTTTTTTCTTTCAGTGTTCATAAAATTAGAAAGGTGATGTGTTGTATACGTCTCTGTATATAAATCTTTCAAGGCTTTATGAGAACATACAGGGTTACTGAATTGAAATAATGTAGTTGGAACTTCATGGAATGATCATCTTCTTTTGCAATATAATTAGGAAATGCAGTAGCTTCCATTTTGTGTGTGAAAATAGAAAATGTGTTTATGGAGCCAGTGGGTATATATCTGTACTAAACTTGATATTTACTTAAACCTTTTGAATATTTTTTTTTTTTTTTCCCTGTAACTAATTTACATAATGCTGCTGCTTTAAATCAGCTTGTTCTAAGGATTGATAAAATGTGTTGTGCTAATCTAGGTCCTTTCATTCTGGGAGATCAGTGGTTTGCAAATGCTCTTAATTCTGTCCTCATTCTGTGAGTTAAAATGTATTGCAGCCATGTCATCTTCATAAAAATGAAGAAAATGAAATAGAAATATGAGAATTCGTTCAACATATTAAAGGAAGGTTGTAGTAGGACTATGTTTAAAATTCAGATGTCTTTATTCTGTCGCTTGTGTTTTCCTTTGATTTTTTTGGTCTTAATTTCTGAGGTTGCACAGTAAAACTCTGGGAGAAAACTTTTGCCTTCACTGAAGGCAGAAGGACTAGGACTTCCTTCAAAAATAGGTGAAGATGAGATCTACTGCCAATTAGGACAGCCTGCAGTAGTCTGCAAAAACACCCTTTTGCTCACAGAGAAAGGGACCTTCAGATTCTCCATCCAATATTGTTTTTGAAGTCCCTTTCCTTAGGATGTAATATTAAACCTGCTTATGTCAAACTGTGTCATTTTGCTACTTGCAAGAACCCATCTGACAATGGGTCTTGCAAGTGACTGCTGCTTTTGTCTTCCTATATTTTCATTTCAGACTCAGCCTTAATCTCTTCCTGGAACATTTAGGCATTTTCCATTTGTCTTCACACAGACATTAATTCCTTAGACAGCTTTAGGGTTTCTACAAAATCAAGTGGTGTAAATTGAAACAGTGCCTTTTGCCATTTCCATGTTAAGTATCTGTTTGGATGTGTGGCTGCTGATATTTTATCTTGTTCTTGAACAACTTTATATTGCAAACTTAATTTATTGTCTAGTGGAGATACAGTGAGTGCAATATGGTATCTGTCACCTTTGGCAACATGGTCCTTGAGTAGGTGGAGGGATTTACATCAGAGAAAATATCTTAATGCTTGTATGTTGAAACTTTCCTCTTCCAGGAGGAGTCATTTTAAAATGACAGAGGAACCTGACTGATGGCTTTTCTAGTTTCTCTCTAGAGATCCTTGATAACTTTCCTTAAATTAAGTTACTACAGAGTGTCCAAGAGCAGCCCTTCTTTTTGTTTTAATAATTGCATTTTTGTTCCCTCTGTTAAGAGAGGTTTTTGGTTGATTGGTGGCTGTCTCTATGAGGAATATATGTATCTATGCATTCAGACCATGTCCAAAGACTTTTCTGGAGTGATGCACCCATCTTCAATATATTTAGAGTATGCTTTTGTAACTTTTCTTTGTATGTACAGTCTTTGTATCCTTGCAATGATTAGGAAATATTGCTTCCTTCCTTCCTGCTCAGGGAAGGAAAGAAAAGACTTGTATGCCTGTGGAGAGGTTTGTGCCCCAGCCTGCGTGGTTAGTGGGGGGTGCAGAGATTTCTGTTCTAGCTGGAATTATGTAGTGGGAGAATTGATCAAGTGCATAATGCTAGGGCACTTTTCCTTACTCACCTCTCGCAGGGGGAACTGCCATTGGCAGACAGGCATCCAGCTGGTGAGATCCAGGTGTAACAGAAGACCTAAATTTTAATTTAGGGATCTCATGGAACACTTCTAAAATGCAGAAACCTCAGTATGGCAGATGGAGAAATGTAGTGGTTTTGGGTACAGTGAAAAGTATGGGAAATGTGAATTCTCTTTTAAAATGGAATACAAATTATCAGCAGGATTTCTTTATTATATCAAAACTTCAGAATGATTAAGTTGGTGTGACCCTCACATGAGCAGACAGAGTTATGGATAAAGAGTGATATGAACAAAATAGTCCTCTTTCCTTGACATCAGGGAATGGCCTTCTGCTAGCTAAAAACTGTTTGTGTAGAGAATGCAAATGAATTCCTCTTTGTTTTTGCTTAAACCCATGAGGATGAAATTTCTGGCACAGAATTGGAGCTTTTTGAGGACATTTTAGAGTTCAAATGAAAATATGCCTGAATTCTCTCATTAGCAGCTCATCTGTGCAAATGCAGGGGACAATGGCATCCAACAGACTCCTTTCAAGTAATGGCAACCCTCTGGTTTTTAATCCCTAAGCTGTATCTTCCTACTTAAGACTTCGAAGTTACTAAAATTACAACCAGTCTTGTTTTGAAAGGGAATATGCAGCTGAATATGCAAAGAGTGGAAAGGATGAGGATGAAAGATTGTTCTCTGAGCAGTGAGAGATGCTGGAGAGTGGACAGCTTCTGTGCTCTCAGCCTTTCTCTGTAGGTTATTCTTACAGAATTGGTAAAGCACCAGTGGTGAGGGATTACCTGGGGGGAAGAATGCTTCTGTTGCCCTGGTTAAAAGTACAGTTATTTTGCCAAAGTTATAATCTGCTCTGATTGCACAACAATGCTGTGTTCCATGCTACAGGCAGGATGTTCTTTTTAAATGAACTGCTTTTCTCCTCTCTTAATTTTGTCTAAAGTAGTCAGTTCTGCTTAAATATTAGTTTTGAGGTTAATACAGGATGATATAAGCTCTCGGGTGGTAAATGTTGAGAATAAACACTGAGTGGTATCTTACCCCTCTACAAAAATACATTCCATACTTCCCATCATTACCTTCTCTTAGAGGATGATTATGCAGAAAATAAGTGAGAGTATGATATTTAAAACTTGTTCCTCCTGTAGTTTTCAGACAGCTCTTTACCAGAAAGTGATCTTTATGATTCTTTGTCTAATTATTAAAGATGAAGGTCATAGTTCAGGACCTTCTAGTAAGCTCTAGAGTGCCGTACTTTAATTTGCATCCATGCTTACTTTGAGCCAAATCTCAGTTAAAGCTTAATTGCCCATATTGTGTGCTCTGCTTTCTGAAGGTGGCAGATTCTTTTCTGTATGAACAGCATCAACATTATTGCTTTGTATAATGATATCTCTTGGAAAATCAAGAAAGAAAATTCTGCTGTTCATTCCACCCTGAGGTTGGGACCTTTCTGTACTTTACTCAGAGGTACTGTCTTCAAACAGGGTTCAGCTTTGTATTGCAGTAATCCTAACAAAGATGCGCAAGGCTTTTTTTCATGGGTGTCTTGTCAGACACACTTAGTTAAGATTATCCATGTTTTTCTACATCAGATAATACAGACATTAACCCCATGAGGCATTACCCTTGTGAAACAGATATGCTCTTTTGGGAACCAAGACAGTAGAAGTAGATAAGCATATGGTATATTAAATTTGGCAAAAAACCAGAGTAATACAGTTGTGAAAAACAATCCAAGTTGTAGAGTATGGTATAAAGTGTTAAACGTTTCAGGCTTGTCAATTCTAAGTCCTTCAGGATTATTGAACATACTGAAAGTGAAATCTGTGGACAGAAATGTGGCAAAATACCCCAAACTGGTTAATGATATTTATGATAGATCTTACAAGTCAAAGTTTGAATTTCCTTTCCTGTCTCTAGTGTTTGTGAATGTCCCACTCTTAAGGGGAAGGGAGCACCCAAGGTTTGTAGATGCTCATGGTTGAAAGGAGCAACAGGAGTCAAAGGGTCTGCAAACAATCACAAAGTTATATTACTAAATTACACACTTGGCATGAAAAGTGGTACGTTAGTCCTTGGCCTGCTAAAAGCACATGGCAGTGGGTTTAGGATAAAGGGGTAAGCTGAAATGGAAGGGAGAGGGAGAGAGATATGAATTAAAGAGGGGGAGGAAGAAAGAGAGATCCTGGCTCCATTGCTGAGGCATCTGATGGGGTGTTCAGGGTCCTGGGGTGCACACACAGGGTCCTGGGCTTTGTGGGGGTACCTTTTTATAGAGGAGTTTCCCTGCACTGGACGAAGTTTCTAATGTAATTTCGCAGTTGTATACAGTCAGTTCTTCCAGACCTGTCTGGAAATGGGTTGGAGGCTTCAGGTATTTGGTGGTCTCCATATCCCCCTACAGCCCATGCCTGCTTCTTGACCTCATTCCTCCACTTGTGCTGTGTTGTGTTGTGTTGTGCTCAGCTCCAGCAGGACAAGGATGTCTGTCCTGGAATTGTGCTGCTCTATCCCTGTATGCCTCCTTCTCCAGCCACTTCCTGTTTTTTTCTCATGGTGTGTTAATACCAGCTATCCTTGGTTATTACCAGCAATTCTCGTCTGTTATTACCAGCAATCCTTGCTTGGCTCCACAGCCATCTGGTTATTGGTGTCTGAGGCATTCACATTACCTCACTTACCTTCTGGGGTACTAGAGAGTTGCCTATCTTCATGGATTAGTTAAGTGTTGTAGAACTTGGGTGAAATCTGTATTTTAGGAGTAACTTGGAATGGGATGACTCTGCTTTGAAAGAAACAAACCAAAAACCAGAGGAGTGGGATTAACAGAATGCATGATGATACTGAGTTGAATGGAGCACAGGTTATAGAGAAGTAATGCTAATATGTGAGATTCATTAGTCATGGTTATTGACTGTCAACTTGGATGAAAGATGAGGCAAGACTATTTCCAAGAGCCTGTAGTGACAGGACAAGGGGGAATGGATTCAAACTGAAAGTACAGGTTTAATAGATTAGGTCCTAAATTCTTTACTTTGAGGGCATTGTCCCAGGCTGCTCAGGGAAGCTATGGATGCCCCATCCTTGGAAGTGTTTAAAACCAGGTTTGATGTGGCTCTGAGCAATCTGATCAAGTGGAAGGGGTCCCTGCCCATGGTAGGGGGGTTGGAGTTAGGTAATCTTTGGGGTCCCCTTCTAACCCAAACCATTCTGTGAGTCTGTGACTGATCTGAGAATGCGCAGTATGTTACTTCCAGAAAGGGCAGGTTTTTGGGGCATTGAATGAAGCACTACATTCTGTGGGAAGCATCTGGAAAAAGCTCTTCATTTTTCTATCCCCAAGGTTCACATTTGTGGTGAAAAAAACAGATAAAATAAAAGGCAGAGAAAAAGGGGGAGAGAGGAGATGGACTCACAAAAACAATAGGATGAGTAGGCGTTTTTATCCTGTCAGGATAGCAATTACAGCTCTGTGGGCTGTTGTTGGTTTGCAATTTACTGTATGCATTCAGGGAGAAGAGAATTTCTGATCTTTATAATTTAGAATCACGATGGTGATTAGCCACAGAAGAAATCAATACGTTTCATGTTCAAATTGAGTTTACCAACTTGATTATTACACCCCCTACTTGAGATTTATTTTGAAAGCCGATTGGAATATTCTGCTGGAGCACTGCTTGCTGCTTATTGCAGCCGTGTGAGCCATGCTGAACATGGCACACTGGAGATGTCTGGTCTACTCCCCTGTTTCAGCCAAAACTTATCTCAAAGTGCTGGTGCTCTACTTTTGCAGCCTCAATTTGTTTGGTTCAAATGTGACTTGCTCGGAGCTGTATTTATGCTTTTGTGTTAGACACGTGCATTTACAGTGTTTTTACTAGGATATTTGCCATCCAAATATCTTGCAAATCAAGATAATTAAGAATGGAAACTTAGTACGTGAGATTGTAGGGTAAGCATTAGTGATGAGGGCAATCTGATGTTAATGCCTGTGCAGAACATCTTTGAAAGCAGATACAGGTTCTCTTTGAAGTCCAGAGAACAATGGGAGTAAAGGCTGAAAACATTGTGGGTAGCAAGGTGGAGAAGTAAAGCACTGAAGTGACAGGAAGAGGTGGAGAAACTAAGAAATGACAGCTGAGACATGGACACAATCAAAATTGAGCATTAGATTGAACTAAAATAATGAATTCCTATAGCTGAATGAATCAGGATACGTTTGGGGAATCTCATTCAGAGAAAATACAAACTCCAGCAGTTGTTTTATGATCATGATGAGGAAAGAAATAAGGTGCAAAGTTTACTGCAAAGATTGTATTCACGTGTGAATTATTGGGAGCAGGTACGATCTTTCTGTTCTGCCTCTGAATTTCTAAGGTAGTAGATACTTAGAGTGATACAGGCAGTGGACAGTGATAAAAGTTCACGTGCATCTGACTTTCTAGTACAGATGTGGATAGGAAGGTAGAAATCTGAATGCAGAGACAAAAAAAAAGGTGGTGAAAATAGTTGCAATCAAACTGGCAGAGCCTATGGAGTAAAATGCTCAATAACAAGATGATCGTGGTATGAGGTTCCCAAGAGTTACAGAAATGGGAGAACAATTGCATGTCTTGTGGTTCCAATTAAAAATTTACAAATTGAAGAGGACATTACAGATTTAAAACAACAGAAAACACATCAAGCTGAATGTGTTACGGAGACCTGCTGAGGGAAAAGTGATTTGATTTTGATTGTCCTCCTGACTTGTGACATTTTTGGAAACAAAGAGGCACCAGAATGAGGATGCAGGGACTGTGTGCTGTATTTAAGGATGCAGCAAGTTCATAAGGAAAACGTGTTCTGTTTAACTTAACCAAAGGAAGACTTTCAGTGACCAAGGTCAGGCTGTTGTTGGAAAATTATAAGAAGAAATACCAAAATCAGCTTAATGATATTTTCTAGTCAGAAGAAAAAGAAATCTGAATTAGAAAGGCCTGAGTTGCACCAGTATGGCCATCCACAATTGCAATATTTAAATTATTTAAAAATATCTGCATTTGCTTTCCCCATACAATTAAAGAAAGAAAACTAACATAAGTCATTTTACTTACATTTTTTGAAGCTGGTACTAAATTACAGGGTCTTCATTTTCAGTAATTTTAAAAACTTATTTATTTATGTATTTATTTATTTATTTAATTCCAAATGCTTCAGGCTTGCCAGGCCCTTTCACTTAAAATTGTAATGTAGAATAGTTGAAACTTAAAAAGTGATAGTTGCTTTGAGCCAAGCTTCAAAGAGGATTTCATGGCTTCAAAGCTTTGTCATTCCTGACAATATATGTGCCTGTAGAACTGACTGCATCAGTATTTTTTTCTAATTTGATACTTCAGCTATGGCATAGTTCTTACTACTTCTTTGGACTCATGTTCTAAAGTGTTACTCCCTGATGGCCAAAAGGATTTTTAAGCGTCATACAGTTATGTTGTCTTTGACATGAAAAGGTGCTGTGCAAAAAGTGGGAAGTTGGAGCTATGCATCAACTGGAGAATAAGCCTGGGATGCTGCTTTGCTGTCTTTTAGAGTCCTTGTTTCATGTCAAGCCTGTAGTACATTTTCCTAAACATTAACCTGCTGTGGGTTTTGTGGAGTTTTGTTTCTCACTCCGATGGGCTGGAAGGGTATGGATGCTGTGAATGTGTGAGGGTTGCACACTTGGCTTTTGGAATCAAGAGGAATGGTCCAGCTTTTCAGAAATGCCTTTGCTTGGTGTGTGAGGGGGTCCTCCCTGGTGCATGGGGAGATGTGGTGAGGAGCAAGAACATTATTCAGGTTAGGAGCATGAGAGCATGTGGTGGGAAAGGGCATTGATGTGGCTGGTTAAATGCCTTTGGGAGGCTGTGAAATGCAGAAGAGGGTAATGTCCAGGTGAGTGTGATGTGGTTGAATAATGCCTCTCAGCTGAGCCTGCTCTTAAGCTGAGAGTCTCCCAAGGAGGAGCTGGGCTGTAGGGGTTACTAGGAGAGAGAATGGCAGTGTATGACCTTTCCTTTAGGTAGGTTGAGAGTTGCTGTTCGTACATTTGCAGATTAAAGGCTGGGATCTAGCTCCTGACCTCTCTTCAATCTGATTTTGAAGTGGTGTTCTGACGTGCACTGCTCTCTGTTGTTACTGTACAATTCTTGTGCTCTCTCTGTCCTGTTCCCAAGGAAGTATCTATTTCCCTTGATTATTTTAGTCAGAAGAATTAGTTAAGATACGATGTTTTTTTCTTTTGATTCAGAGAGTCTCATCCTGCTAAATGTCTTGTGGGTCTGTCAGTAAGACAGTGTGTTTGTCCATGTTCTGTTTAAAAAGCTAGAAATGATACATAAATTCCTTGATATGTATTTGGGTAAGTTTCCCTTTGTATGGAATAATGGCCTGTGACTTTGAGGCATTTTTGTTAATTGATCTTGAAGCAGCCTTTAGTGGATTTAACTTGAATTAATTTAAAAATTGCTCTTTATCTACTCACTAAAAATCAAATGCGCTACATTTAATTCCACTGCATATGTCTTGGTTTGAGATTTTTTTTTTTCCCTTGTGCTGGGAACAGTTTATTTAAAGCATTCAGGTGAATCTGTTTGGACGGGTTGCCGAGAGCGATAAAAACAAAGGGAGCGGGAAGCGGAGAGGGTTTTTGTGAGGAGTCGGTGGCTGTGGAGGGAAGGGTTCAGCGGGGGTGACGCTCCCGAGCCGCGTCCGCCGGAGCCGCGGCCGTGTCGCCGCTCGGTGCGGCCACCAGGTGGCAGCGTTGGACAGCGAGTGCCGTGTCCAGGTACAGGGACTCGCTCGAATGATGGCTTCGGGCTTTCTTTTGTTCTCCTTCTTCCCCTCTTTCCTTTTATTTCTTCATTATCCTCTGCAGCCAGGAGCTCCAAATTTGAACAAACTACAGGTTTCATCTGTCTCTCGCAGCGTTAATTTCTGAAAGGGTCTGTTTTTGACCATGGTGCAACGTGCTAAGAAATCGTTCTGAGGAGTGAGAACAAAATTTCTTTGCAGGAAGGTGCAGAGTGAGGGAGACACTGCTTTTTTGCTTGGCTCAAGAAGGTTCTTTCTTATCCCAAACCACATATATCTGTCCTTCCTATACCTACTTACAGTACAAAATGTCATGTGGAAAAAAAAAAAAAAAATTAGTTATAATGTAGTGGCAAAACTGTTGCCTGGAGAGTGTGCCTGCTGAGAGCCAGGCGCAATTTGGAAACAGTAATAAGTTTCCCTTGATAGGATTATTTTCACTCTGCTTTCAGGGGGAGAGGGGATGGAGAAGTGTTTGTTCCTAATGGGAATGCCCTTGAAAGAACAAGTAGACGCAATCAAGGGAAAAATATACATATTTTGCAGTTAAGATTGTAGTTCTTGTACAGACTAGAATAGATTCTAGTTAAATTAGAGGAGAGGTGGATTATGTGCCTAAGTTCAGTGCAGCAGTACCAACCCTGCAGCAAATGTCGGCATCTCAGCTCTGATGAGTGGTGTGTGGTGTTTGTGGCATGAGATTATTTTGGGGTTTTAGTCAATGACTTCATTTATACAGCAGGAAATACAAGACACTTGTACCAAATTCATATTATCCTTAATGCAAAGAATGCATTAAGCACCTTTTTTTTTCCTCCCCAACCCTGTCTCCCACCCCATCAGTTTTTGGGGTGGGAAAATAAAAAAAGCATTAGCTACGTTGCATGTTCTACTCTGGATGTTGAAAGTCATCTTTTGTTTTTGCTGCCTCCCCTGACAGTTTTGCATCCCCCCTGCCTTAAGGAAGTGGAATAAAAAAAAAAAACAGTTGTCCATTTGTGGTGGTCTATAACTAAATTGGCTGCAAATGAGAAAATTCTTTTGGTATTCTGTGTTGTACAGTTATAACTATGGGTGGGCTTTTTGCATATATAAGGTAGTTGGGGTAGTTCCTTTTGTTCTTTGAAAATATATTGAGACCAAGGTGGTAGGCTTTGAAGATGGTTTAGAAACCATGAAATACCAGCTTCTCCCTTCAAAAAGAGTCAGGTAGATTTGAAGAGAGGTGAAACTGGTGGGACTGGTCCTTCCCCAAGACACTGGAAGAAAATAAAAAAGAGGAGGTACACAAAGTGATTTTTACATATTTGTTATGTGTTCACATTGTAAACACACAGTGTTGTAGCTTTGACCCAGTCTGTATTACACCTGGCCTGCTAGTAATGAGTGCTGTGACATTTATCTTTGCTTTTTGCCACTTTGTTTGTACCCTCTTTACTTTAAATAATTCCTCATGAGTGAATCCCTGGTAAATCAGGGCTGCACATTCCAAGTTGCCTATTACATTAGTACAAATCTGATGTATAATTCAAGCAAATCACTAGTAAAAGATTTAAGCTTTTGTCAGTTAGCTATAATGACTTTAGCCAAATTTCTAACTAGTTCACCCAAAGATATGCTGATTTGTCTTGTGCCTTCCTACAGTACATGGAAGGTTTTTCTATTGAAAGTAGAATAAGAGGGAAGTTTTCCCTGAGCTGTGGGGAAGGTGGCAGCAGTACAAGTGGCATCTGAAGGGGGTTGTGCCAGCTGTTTCCCAAAAGAAAGGCTTTTCAGACTATTTGAATTCCTGGCATGAGGCACTAGGTGGAGGAGAAATGATCCATTTTAGTATTGATTAGCCTGATATACATAAATCTGCTTCTGCTTTGACACCTGCTGCAGGAGTGCCCGTCCCTAAGTTTTCTCTGGTGTGGTGGTGTGGAGGCTCCCACACCTTTCCTGCTACACACCAGACCAGGATATGCTGTATACAGCTGATTCTCATCACTGCTCTTCTGGGACTGAGCTTCAGAAGACTGCTCTGAAAAGCAGATTTTATTCTGTTTTTATTCTTTATTCTGTTTTTGCTATGCATTTTCTTCCAATTATTGTTTGCCCAACTCTTACTTGTTGGATGTGACAAATTTTAGGCTCCTGTGACTGCCTGTGTATATCTATGCAGGAATTTTAACTTGTATATTAAAACCAGTGCAAAGACACATTATCTAATATCAGTGTGAGGCTGATTGAATTAGTGCATGTTAAATTGAGTATTGCTGGCCATAATGGACTTGAAGAATGTGATTTTTTTCTTCTTTTTTGTGCCATTTTCTTTCAATTTCAGTACCAGCTGCAAGAAACAAAGAATAATTTGTAAAATATTTTTTCAACCAAAGTCAGTTTTTGGTCAGCCAAGATGTTTTTTAATATATTTTGTTCCATGCTTATGGCTTTATTGTTTGTGAATCTGTTATCTTGACCCTTGCTAGGAAAGAAAATATTATTATTATTAGTTCCATACTCTTGGTAGGAGAGAAGAGATTTCTATTGTGTTTGGGCTCAGACTTTTCAACAAATGTGATTGTGTTTTATTAGAGGTGAGGGGTTTATGAAGAACTGTGAGGATAATTATATAGTTTAATATATATATAATATATATATAAATATATATATAAATATATATATATATATATTTATATATAGTTTAATATATATATAATATATATATAAAAATATTTGTCATTTAAATGAGAATGTCTGTATCTGCCAGATTTGAGCATAATTTGATGAATTTGGTGTCTCAGTTGCATGTTACATGGAAAAGCTGCAAGGGCAGACATACCATTGGCATCAGATAGGCTGGGCTAACATATGAAAAAAAAGCCTAAAACCCCAAATACTAATACTTTCCCAGTGCAGCAGTATACAGATTCACCAGTGTCAATGAATATTGTTCTGCTAGTATATTTCTTATTTCATGCTTCATTTTCTCTTCTCCCAGAGCTAGAAGTGTCATAAAGTGTTTTGCATTCTAAGTACTAGGGATATAGTGTAGAGACAGTATTTGCCATGTTCTAAGAGACAGAAGGCACACAGTGAAATTTAAAAAATTGAATAGACAGTTACACCTCTCCCATTTTACAAAAGAAATTGGCAAGAAGTAAACATGGGGGCATGGGGAAGAAACTGTGTCTGTATGGGGATGACTTCTTTTTTTCCTTTCCCCCCCATGCATCAGAATTGAGAGAGGCATTTGCCATAGTCAGGTCTGTACTTAGGCTTTGCATATTAGCCTTCACAGCAGTTAATGATATTTAGGTTCAGCCTAGCTATCAAGAGGCAGGGAAAAGAAAAAAATGCAATAAAGAAGTGGCTCAGCTTCTCTCAAATGGGCTTTAATTGAGCTTTTTGTGATGAAAAGCTAATGCTATCTGTTTCCTAGAGATGACTAATTCTGTGTTCCAGTTGTTAACTGAAGAGATAGGACTGTAGTTAGAGACAGCTTGTGCCAAAATATGGTAGCAGGCATTTGGTTGTTGACTAAAGGTTTTAAATATATTAAGTTATGCTGGAGGGGGAGGAAGAAAAAACTATCTATTTTTGTTACAGGTTGTACACTTAGCTGTGACAAATAGGAACACTATGGCTGGTGCTATACAAATATTTTTAACATGGCTGTTTCCTGCCCTAGTTCTTAGAACAGGAAGTAAACATCTGTATCAGAGAGGATTTGCTATTACCACTGATAATTGCAATGATTCTCTTCTATGAAAGCTACTTAACTCCAACAGCATATTTAACTACGTATTTTAACATATTTGTATGGCGTGCATACAAATAAGGTCTATTTTCAGTAGTATTCTATACCTCATTTCTGCATTTATCAGCTGTAATACATTCCAAGTACTTCTGTATATCATTGAAATGAAAGATTTTACTGCAACTTAAGAATGAACATTTATGCTTCCAGCTTCCTCTGTTTTTTTGCCAAGGTTTCTTCGATCTAAATACAGTGAGGTGCAGAAAAAGGATAGTCCCAGAGACCAGTGGTGTTCAAAATACCAGTGTCTGAAAGTGTTGTCTCAGTTTAGTGAGCTTATTCAGGCAGAGCTCATGAGAACCAGAAATGCAGATTCTGTCAATAAGTCTGCACTTCATCTCTTGCTGAAGCAGGGAGCATTACTACATCTCATGTTGCTGTGTCTGATTAGCTCTTTCTGGAAAAAGTGAGCCTTTTCTGCTGTTCAGTTAGAGGTATCTGCTTAAACAGTCACAAAGGAAATGTGAAGAAGTTGGACATTTAAAATGTATTATTTGTGAATACCTTGTGCTTAGACCTGGGGAATTCCTTTTCTCATGAGAGTTTCAGTATAGGAGGTGGCATATTGGCAGTAGGGTTCATTTTCTTCTTATACTACAAGTTGGAAGATATTTAGCTCCCAGAACACTACTTAAACTTACGTGCGGTTTTTTTTCCCTCTGTTTTACGGCCTTGAAAACTGTGGCACATTATAGGCTCAAAAAGTCACACAAGAGTGGATCTCTCTCAGTGTAATGTAAATGGAAGAGGCTCCATTTGTGAAAACGGAAAACACAGGGAAATCTTTGTATCAGTTCCTGCATGGCTGAGTCTGCAGTGAGCTTCAAAGGTCTTGCATCTGAGGAAAGTGATGACATGAAGAAAGTGTTCTATGTGGAAGATCACGTAGAGATCAAGAGAATTGGAAACGAAGTCAGCAAAGTAATATTTCTAAAGAAAGCCTTGTGTAAGAGAGAAAATAGAAGATAAGTTGGAAACTATGTTTTATATGAAAGGTTTTAGGAACAGAGGCATGAAGGTGAGAGATGAAGGAGGAACCAAAAGGAACAGTTACGGCCATAAATATGTCATGATGACTGTAGCAGGACAAGAAGTGAGAGAGAAGCTGGGTTTTGTAGGACTGAGTGAGGAGTGGATCATGAATTCCTGTGTAAGGTACTGGGCAGAGAGGTGTTCCCTCACTGTTGAGGTGAGACTGCATCTAGCAGCTGTGAAATTCGAGGGCACGTTCTTGTACTGCGGGCAGTTCTGCTGTTCCATTTGACATTTCCCTCAGCAGGTGCATGCACAGCCCTTCTGATTTGGCCTTGATTCCAGCAGGGGCTGTGTATCTAAGTGCAACTCTGCACCAACAGGCCTGCTGTAAGCATCAAACCTCCCTGACAGGGCCATTTCTAGATCTTCTAGTTGTGAAGAAGGTGGCTCTTCCTCTCCCAATCAGTGTGCTGCTGAGTTGCATGGTCTATGGCTGTGTGGACTGAAAAAATACTGAGGAAGTCTGAACTTCAGCATTCGTCTCTTAGAGGTGACTAAAACTCCTTGTCCCTGTCCATCCATTTCAACACCAGAACTTTCACTGAAAATAAAAATTTGTTAAACATAATTCAGAGCCTTATAATAAAACATGTCACGTGGTTAACCTTTAATACAATGTAGCATTTAAAGAATAGTTTGCATCTTTTGCTGGTAAATTACTACATAAATATTTAGATTAGGTGTGAATAGGAATGTGGCATTATTTATGGATCCATATTTCTCTGGCATTTCAGATGCATGGTTGTTTTGCTCCTTAATAAATGCAGACGTTAAAAGAACAAGCATAGACAAAGTGCTAATTTTAAAGCTTTGCAGCTCAGGGGAGAAAAATCTCCCCATGTTTTGTTAGAACTGCTTGTTTTCTCCATTCGCACAATAGAGAGAAATCTTATAAAACACTAGAAGTTGAATTAAGCTCCTTTATTTCTGATACTTGTCATGGAGTGACATGTCTCACCTGCTTGTGCAGATTGGTAGCAGAGGAACCTGTCAGATCTGAAGATGTTTTGGTGCTGTCTGTTCCTTCTTGCTTCAGAGGTAGATGTGTTGTGGTACAGTTACTGCTTTAATTTTTGTCTGTACTTTGCTTCAGTTCTTTCTCACCTTAATCCTTGGAAGGGGAAGGCAAGAATATATGAAATGTCTTACTCATGAAAACTTCAAAAAGTGCACATCCCTTTTTTCCTGGTTTAACTGGGGATTGGACTGTTAAGGAGGCTGCCCAGAAAGCTGCATCAGCAGCATGGAGTGCAACAGCTCTGGGAATGGTGCTGACAGAATGGCACTGCAGGCTGCTCTGGAGGCACTCTCAGGTCTGATACACGTGGGTTTTCTTACTTCTGTGAAGTCCTGTAAATCACATACCTTGTCTGTATCTCAGCTTCCCCCATGTCAAATGTGCAGAGTAAACACACGGGGATGATGACAATAAGTCTGTTGGTACCCATGAGCTGTTGAGATACTGCAGCGATGAAGGTTTCTGGCTGTTAGTACAGGAATAAGTTTCCATTTGAGATGGAAAAGGTATGGATGTTTCCTTGACCTGTTGAAATTAAGGAGAGGTACCGAGTAGCTCTGCTGCAGTTTTGGCTTCTAAATTGATCCTGCTCTAAGGAAGTCAAGTCTTAAATCTTTGGGGGCTCCAGAGTCTCCATGATGTTTATCAGTGAGAAAATCTGACTAAATGTTCAGTGCTTTTGTGCCCTTTATTTGTCTTCTGTATTGAACGTCTGGGAGGAGGGTAGCTTTCTATATTTATTTCTCTGTTTCTTTAATTTTATTGTGGTGTTTTTCCTGAAAACCAGTCATTCTAGTCCAGGGTCCTTGCAAGGTATTCACATACAGTAATTTTTCTTTCCTTCTTGTTGGCAGGAAATAGGTATTCCCATAGAGCTTGGTGTGCAGGTTACCTTGGTCACCGGTTGTCTGGAAAATACCCCTAATTTCTCTGATTTTTCTAGGTCCCTGTTATGTAAAACCTTTTAGTGTTTGATTTTTTTTTCCCCATTTCCTTATGTTGTATTTGGTTTGGCTCAAAAATTTATTATAACCACGGGAATGTATTTGACAAGAAGGCCTATTGCATTCTTGAGTTGACTAAGCCCTTCTAAGCATCCGTGGTGATCCCTGCATTATCAGCAGTTGCTGTATGCATGGAGTCATCTCACTGTGATTCTGACTGCATTGCAATAAGTAAAGAATTTGCCAAAGAACTATTTGCTTACTCAAATATTAATCCTGTGAGAGGACTATATCTGAAAGTATCATTTTCTTGCTGCCAGTAACTGTCTTTATGCAAACGCTTTTCAGCTATTTTTTCTTCTGATGAGCACTTTTGAGTTTAGATTCAGGAATTCCTGTCTTCAGGAGTAACAGCCCTCTGGCACTGATACCCTCAAGGCTAACACATAGCAATGTTTCTCTAAGATGAGTGGAGAACTATAGTGGGAGGAAAAAGGAGTCATAGCTATGGGGAAAAGGTTTTCTCTCTTCCTCACCAATACCTTGGACTTCTGTGGTCCATACACATCAGCTGTGTACCTTGGTATGCTCCTTGTAAGAAGCCAAGAAGACCCCCAGGGTGTCAGCTGTTCTTTAGTAATAAATGCGAGGATTTAGGGATGAGTGTTTTTTCTTGTAGGAGGTAGCAACTTCCAATACCTCATGACTGTTTTTACCTGAAATAAGGGACAATTCCAAAAAGCCTGAAGTTCAGTGTGCATGGGTCACTCTGGCCTGTCCCAGCAAATCACATTTTCTGATATGAAATTAATCAGCCAGAGTAAACATCTGTATCTCCAAGAACAGTAGAAAAAAATCCTAGGAGCTATACATTTGGCCCATGGCAGTTAAGTCTTTGCTTAGAAGAAGTTCCTCAGAACTTCTAAGGAGAATCATTCCAGGTCATTAATTTCCTTTCTCTTCAATAAGTACTAACCATTTGATTTGAAAATCTTTTTGTTACCATAGGGTGGCTTCAGAAATTAAGTTTTTTTTCCTATAAACATTTGCAGCCTCCTGTGGAGGGCAGTTCCATAGCTTAGGGGAATGCAGGATCTGCTCAGTTGCTGGACAAGTGCATTTTCTCTGTCCTGAGAAACTCATAACATTTCCTGCAAGAACAGGGGCCAACCTGCAGCCTTTGGTCTCCTGAGAACATAACAGTGCATATTTTTTTCCTCCCCTTCATATAATTTTAAGCTACATTGTTCTGGCCTGCCCTGTTGTGTCTGTGGACACAAAGGAGTGTGATCTGGGGAAGTATTGTAGTGTTCTTACTTTAGAGCTTCCTTTTCTTCTCTGATTGTCCAGATCCGAAGACTTTTAAAATGCCTCCTAATTTGAGGAGCTGTGGGTCACTTTACTACTTCTACATCTCAAATTGTCAGGAGGAAAGGATACCATTATTCATTAGGTTGGGAAAGCAGAAGTTTCCTGTCATATAATATTTGAATGGTCTGGTTCTTGATTTTGAACCAAAATCAAGAAATGAAATCGGGAGTGTTGGCAGAACAAATTATTTTTATTTTATGTTTCTCCCAGTGTTAGACAGCCCTGTTTACCTACCCATGTCTTTGTGAGGCTTATTTTTGAGTACTGTTATTGCAAAAAATGCCTATTACCAGGAAGAGCAGGAGAACACACCCTGTTTCAGACAGTAATATTTGATTCCTGAGTGCTGTAAATGATGTAGAAATGTGCATGTATTAATGAGGGGTATAATAGGTTTGAGTGAAAGTGGGAGATAAGATGTGTTAATCTTGTATATTAAATAGTCCTACAACAATGAACCTTATAATGAGGCTGTTATTAAATCTTTCCTTCCCTGGCCTCAGTTCAGTGAAACCAGTGCTTCTGAGTTTGGCATGTTTAAAGCCAGATTTCACAAGAAAGGACCAACTCTCTGGGTTCTGCCATTTTGAAGTCCTTACTTACCATGTTAGAGGTGTGTACAGCACATGGTGGAAAAGATCTTTCCAGCACTCCATCATATAATATTTTCCCCTTTTTAGGTTTGAGGACACCTTCCTTAATACTAGTGTGCTGGTATGGAGTCTGCTTTGACCTCAAGTGTATCTTAGGAAAAGAAGCAATGCGTTTCTCTCTACATCATGCAAACAGATTGTGTTCTAACAAGGTTAGAAAGACTGTCAAAATAGCAATAGTTTTAAAGGAAAAAAATAAATTATCTAGAATAATCTGTGATTTTTACATTTGGTGCTCTTCTAGCTATAGTGCTGAGGACAGTTCCATAAGAAGGGCACGATTCCTTGGTTCACTGGTATTTATTTTTTTTCTATTTTTGTCCAGCAACATTTACAGATTTTCATCTTGCCTCTTGCACCATTTGCCAATAATCAGATTAAAATCTGCATGGTGCTGTCTGATTATGTTCTGGTTTAAAAAGAGGAGATAAGAAAGTTTAAATACCCAAGCCTGATGCCTGCTGTGGAAGATACAGAGTGGCAACCATGCTAGGAAGCAGCAAATAAAAACTTTCCCTAGCATCCAAATTTCCTTTCCAGTAAGGACTCAAATGAGGACTTTCTCTTTCTGAAGGTGGTGGGAGCTGGGCTGAAGGAGACTGCCTTCCTCCATCAACATTATTCCTGTTTAAGGGTAAGGAAAAGGTTCAGTGAGAGACATCAAATATATAAAATTAAAAGTGATGATTGATTGTTTCCTGCAAGGAAGCAACAAGACAGACACCGTTGTGTATTCTCAGGTGATCACCATTCTGATAGTAACCAAGACCAAACCTGATTAGCTTAGTTATAAAACAAGTTGATGTTTTGTGATCTTACATTCTCATTCCCTGCAAAGCAGACACCTTTTTGATTTACTATGCATGTTCTTTAATTGAGATGGAGGTGCTGTAGCTCTGCTCTCAGTAAGTTCAGCTTTTACATTCCATTTCTCTTTTGCCTCTTCATCCCCTTTTCTCCACGCTTCTGACTCCGAGCTCACATTTATCCTGTTAAAATAACTCCTCTTACTGTGTCTAAACATAAGAGGCTGAGCATCCTTTCTCAGATACCTCAATTCCCACCTTATCTCTCCTCAGGCTTCTGCCAGGAACTCCATTGTCAAATTAGAGTAGGGAACATGTCTGTTTTAATATCGAGTAGTACTAAGATGACAAATGGCTTTGTGTAAATGGTAACAGTGGCTACTGCAAAAAAATTTTTAATTCTTACAAAGGCCTGCAACTAAAACAGCAAACATTCCCAGCCATGGGTGTTTCACATAAAGCCGTGACTGACTCCCTCTGCGGGTGGGGCAGAGTGCGGTTTGAGAAAGACGAGTAGCGGGAGGGTTGCACGGCGCGTTTTCAGGTTGCAAGGCGATGCTTTTCGGTGAGAAAAGGAGCCCCGAGCGTTCGCCCGCCCGGGTGCGCGGCGCGGGCCGGGCGGCGGCAATACCCGGCGCGGGCACACGGTGGCGCCACAGCCCCACTTTTGGCGCGGCCGGGGCCGGTCAGCGCCGCTGCCGGCTCTGCAGATGCACATATGGCACAATATTATCATTTTATGGTTACAATTATGAGCAATTTGATACAAAATGAAAGCTAAATTATGCAGTGTTCCTTTTATTTGTTTAATTTTGCGCTCTAAATATGTAGAAGGAAAAATAGCGCCGGTTTTGTGTGGATGGTGATAGGTACAATGCCTCCTTTTGGCTTTGTGTTCTCACACAGCGCAGGTTGTGATTATTTTCTCTCGTACATGATGAAATGTGTGGAGTTGTTCTCAGGTGCTGGGACTGTTTCGCACAGAAATTGTGTACGTCTGAATCTCCAGGCTCCTTTCTTCCATAAAAAATGCATGGTACATTTACGGGCGGGTAGACAAATACATAAGTAACAAGTTCCTTCACAGTTTCTAGTGGAAGAGGCTGGGTAGCTGTGCCGTTTAAGCAAATGCCAAAGGAAGTATTTAAATTCTGAAAGTCACTATAGTCATTGGCAGAGCTCTCCTGAAAGGAGAAAGTATGTTCTGAACAAATTCTTTCTTGCCAGTGAGGAAAATCTCCTGCCATTGCAGTTCTTATGCTAAAAGTAGAAATTTTCATGGCCCATGCCGGGATCAGTATCTTGTTACAACGATCTGTGGGGTCTGTATTTTGTGTATTCAGGTTCTTAGTTTTTCCTCTCATTAGATCTCCTTATGTTCATTATTATGAAAATGCATATTTTTGCCAGGATATGTAGCAGCATAATTTGTCTTTTGTGTGTTATGTTCTTCCTTTTCAGTAAAAGAAAGTTGTTAGCAGAGCCAGCCTGTAAAATAAATCTTCGATTTATTTTTTTTCTTTGCTTGTGAGTATTCTTTTGTTTGTATTAATGAAGATAAGGCTGGAGATGTGGTTTCCACTTGGAATAGAAAATGCAAGCTCTGAGATGGTATTTGCATTTATCGATCCAGGCACATCTGCTGGCATATGATGGTGTGTGATATTTTTGTCCTCACCCACCTTTGAACCAGAGAACATGGCAGATAAGCTGTCCAGTTTGATTGGCATATCCTGTGGAAAGGATTTTCAATACGTAGGATCAAATCCTGTACCCTAAACTGCTTTTGCATTTTGAAAGTATGTTAGAGACTTCTCTGAGTTCATCTGCTATATTGGGAATTAGTTTTAGGTTTGAATGCTTTCCTTGCTCTCATCAAATCATATGGGCTATCTTCTTCTTTGGCCAATTTTAGATGCACTATATTTGCATTGTGTATCTCAATATTTTCCAGAGTGTTGAAGCGAACTTGGGAATTTCATCATCTGTGTGGAACAGAGTATCTTGGTGGATAATATAAAACTTGGACTGTCTATAAAAGAAATTACAAAATTATGAGTACTAGGATAAATCATAGTGGTGAATTTAACCACGGTATCAGTGGCTCTACAGGTGCTATAGGTGGAAATGGAAACCTTATTTTTTGAAAACAACTCTTCAGCTGTTTAGGAAACTGCTTTTTATTTCTGTTCACACCTGGCATCTAGGAGTCCAGAGACTAGATTGGAATTGGATGGTTTTTGTGTGCTTCTTGAAAGCTCCAAAGGACTGCCCTGGCTTTGTCACTAACTTTCTTAACTCAGTAGCTTTTCTGTAGGTAGGTAACCATAACTTAACTAATTTGTATGCACCATATGCAGTCTCGGCTCACTTCAAAGTGTAATCAAGTCATGAACTAATTACAATACCATATTCCCAAAGAATGTAAATTTAATTTCCCTTCAAACAGAATGGGAATGTATTAAGCAATTCCTTTATATGAGAACTGTGGCATTCAACAACATAATGCTGATGCTTCAAACAGAAGTGAAGTTCTTAACTTTTGTAGACCTTGTGACCTTTTTCCCTATGCATCTTCCCTTTTTATTCTTGCATCTTGAGTTAATTTACTGACTGGATAACAACATTAAAATATTCAAGTGTAAATTAAAATGTAACTGTTGGGCTTCAGATTGGGGATCACTCTGTCTTATTGTATGTGACTTGCTTCTTTATAGTGTTTTCAGAATTGTGCTTCCTAAGGCATTTGGATCAGAAGGAAATTGTGTTTTGAATTGAAGGCTCATAAGGTTCAGACTCTCACCAGATGATTTCTTTAATACATTGAGAAGTGGATGTGCAGAAAGTTCCCTACAGGTTCTTAGCATCCCTGTGCCAGGGAGTCCACATAAACTCAGTTATATAAGAACGAGCAAAGGGAAGTTGTTCATAAAATATTTTATTACCTTCAGTCTTTGCAGCAACTTCAGAGTTTAGATAATAAACCTTCATAGAAGTTACTAGTCTCTACCCTTTCTCAGAACAATGATTCACATAGAATCAAACCACTTATTTTATTCCTCTTAATTTTAAGGCAGAAGAAACATGTTAGGGTTGACTTTGATCCGTGCCTGGATAGTCTGATTTCCAAAATGCAGTCCTCTTGCTTTTCTGAGGTGAAATTGTCAAAGCATAGGACTGTATGTGTTAAACCCAAGTAGTATTTTAAAATTAAATGTGGGTCAGCTTCCAATGAAGTATGTAATTGTTAAATGCTAAAGGAAAGAGCTTAGAATATCTTAGTTTGTATTTTAAAGTGTTCCTTTTAGATGTTAATTCATTAATACCAGCAGTTTATTTTTATTCATATGACTTTTCATATGTAAGTAGTTGAAGCTGCATTATTTTAATCCTTTCTTTGGTTAGAGAGAAAAAAGCCTGCAGGTGGAAATCAGAATGACATACATATTGCTTCTTTCCCAAAAGGCACGGTATCTCTCTCCTATTGATATGCAAAATATTAAGGCAGAAAATAAACCCCATTGCTTTATGTGTCAAAATACTGTAAAAAAATATATGCTTGGGTGGTGCATGAAAAAAAGTGGGGGTCCACTTCAAGGTGAACACACTTATAGTGGAATTTGCCATTAGTCTAGTGTGGGTCTCTGGGGCTCTGCAGACTCTGTAAGTTTGGTTCCCTTAGGAACCATCAAGCTTAGATGTAGCTTGATCCATAGCTGTGGTTACAGGGATAGCCCTGTTTGGAGACCCAGCTCCAAACATGAGTCTTAGCCTTTGCCTGAGTTTGGTGAAATGCTTTCTTACTCTTGCAGCATTTTTTAAAGTGATTTTTGGGCTATGAGCTGTACAGAGAAATGTTGTAGTAGTACATGGTGCCGCAGTTATGGATGCAGTGGTGTGTCTGTTAAACAGCTGTGAGCTTGCTGTGACATTCTTCACGTGCCAGCCGCAGGCCAGAGGCATTTTGGAAGTGGTGTAGTGTTGCTGTTGCTGCCAGAAAAAACCCAACCCCCAAACAAACCCCACAAAAACATCAAAGCAAGGTAAGTTAGATCAGGCTTGTGGTGCTTGATGCTATGCTGCTGGGACTGTGCACAGCTCCTTGAATGGGTCTGGCACACACACCTGCTTGGAGAGCGTGCAGGCAAGCTCAGGTCTGCCTGCAATTCATCTGAGGAGATTTTTCTTGGGAGACCAAAGACCTGTCAGAGCTTAGTGTAGCTTCATCCACCCACTGCCAGTGGCATTTCCTCAGCATCTCCTTCCTTGTCTAGTTTTTCTCACAGCATTTGTTTTCAAGGGACTACCTGAGGCAGTGAAAAGAGTTGAGTCTGCTGAAACTGGCAACATGGTGATAACTAGTCAGGTTTCTAGCTGCATGTCCTTAAGCAGGAATTTAAAAAGACCAGTGCTTTGTGGCTACTGGGTCGTGAGTGCACATGTCAAAAAACTTTCTTCATCACGTCACAGAAAGTTTCTTGTGTCTCTACCACAGAGTTCAAGTTAATGCTGTCTGATTTAAATTCCAATCCAATTTGTGTGTGTTTGACTTTTTCTTTCCTTTGATTGCTTTACTCATCTTTGCATATCTCTGTAATAGCTCTGAGTCTCTAGAGAGTCTTCCATTGGATATGGGGGCTGATGGGACTGCAGCATCTGGTGACTGAAGATGGAGATTCAGCTCCTGTGTTCTATTCTGGCCATGGATCAGGGAATGCAGCCCTGAGTGAAAGGACAGTCCAAGCTGAAGCTACAGTCAGGGACTACAGGAATGAATCATCACTGGGCATCTTGTTTGATGCTTGGGAGGTCTATTAGGGCTTTTCTGCATGGGTGAATGCAGTCAAACTCAGACTCTGAGCTAATCAGGTGCAAGATGAATCTGGTCTGTTAGTGCTGTGCCTGAGCTGTGCTAGTTTACCCTGCAGCTGCAAGACACATGTCCTGGAGCTGCCTTGAGGAGTGTGGGGCTGCTGGGCTGCACCCATGTGCTCAGAAACGCCCAAAGACTCCCCGTGACACAGTTTTCCCATGTGTAAAAAGGGAACAATAGAGCCCCTGCCTGTCCCAAAAGTGCCTGTCCCAAAAATGCTCTTGGCAAACCCGTGAGGAAAGTGTCACTAGGTGGTGAGTTCTCACAAATGTTCTGAAAAAACAGGAAGGCCTTTGTTGTTATATTGATTGCGAAGAATCTCATTAGCTGTGTTCTCTTGCTAGTAGCTTCTAGAAAAGTTTTTTCCAGACTCACTTTGCTGTGATTGGAAGCTGCTTTAAATTTTTTTTTTTCTTTTAACAAAGCAAGATAAAATGAAAAAATTCTTCTCAAATTATAAAGGGGGGGGGGGGAATTCTCTGTCTTCTGGTTTGGTTGCCTTTTTCCCTCTTGCAAAAGTGATATAAGAAAAGCAGAATTTTGATAAATAGTCCTTGTGGAGCAACCTGATGTTGGCTTCACTTGGAAACCTTGACCTGAAGAGACCAATTTGAATTGCTGTAGCATGAACATAGCTTGCACAAGCATGTGGAGGCTGATGTCTAGAGTTCAGGAGCTTCTTAGGTAGCTGCTGGATGCTCTGAACTAAAACATTTCAGATTTTAAGCTGGGCTTCACTTCTGCTTAAAGTGCCAGTGGAAAGAGTGGACTGGGAACAGTGAAGGGAATCAGTGTGTGTGGTAGAGTCTGGCCTTTCTCTTCCCAGTTTCTGGGGAAGCAGGAACTGTAGTTTTTGGATTTTTTTTTCTACTTCAGCCCTTGGGAAGCTGACAGTATTTCAGCAAGGAGTAATCTGTGAGTAGTTGAGGTGGCCATGGAGCAGACTTCATAGCCTGAGGATTTAAGAGTAGAACTGAAGGAAGGGGTTGGGACTTTGCAAGGTGGATAAACACACCCAGACAGGTGACCATTGCTGGAAGAGGTGTTCTCTGCTCCCAGCTCCACTCCCCCTGCTTGTCTCATGCCAGATCTTGTGCCTGGTTGTCTTTTTGCCTCACTGGGACAGTTTGCTCAGGCCTGGAGTGAGGGATCTATGGGGCAGCAGAGCTGGTGTGGATGGAAAGAGTGAGTGGGAGAGTATCTTTGGAAGCAGTTGATTATTAGGTTGGCTGTGCCTTCTTGTGGAGCTTCACCCCAAGGAAAAGCTCTTTGTTCTCTGCCTGGCTCCCTGGACATCCATTCCTGGCTTCTGTGAGCTGTCACCACTGTGTGCTAGCAGCCCCTCCTCTCAAAGCCAACTATCTCCACTGAGGTTATTATCTCATAAGAGCCATAAATGAGCTCTTAATTCTTTGACTTACATTCAGTGAAAAAATTAACTAATTTATTCTATAAAACATGTAGTACTTGCAGTATTACATGTAAATGTGGCTATTGAAATTCTAACCTTTGCATTTCTAATTTTTTTTTGTTTCCCCCTCCTCCTCATACAACCTCAATACTTTACTAATAAACTGCATAAAAAGTATTACTTTAATACATTGAAATGCATATTTCTTGGACATAAAACTACCTTTCAGTGAAATGCCAAGTACCACTTCTCCCAGGTAACTAACATCTTGCAAATTCAATATTTGTGCTCCTGAACACATGAAGAATTACCAAATGTGTCCATTTAGGTATGTTACCTTTTTTGGAATGAAAATCTGTAGGATTTCTCCTATACTGTTCTTTCAAGCTTCCTTTTTTTTTTTTTAAAGCAGATTAAGAAAATATTTATGACATGCATGTCTGTCCAAAGACTGTATTGCCTTAGTAGATGCATGATCTTGTTATATCTGAATGACTTAAATATTTTTGTGGCAGTGTTGTGTATTGTCTGGCTAATTTGCAGGAGAAAAAAGGAGATAATCTTGCTGCTTTTAGCAAAAAATTCAATAGAGTGAGAGAGTAAAATCTAATATTAAGGCTTTTTTGTTAAGAAGATATTCTGCAGTAAATGTACCAGCACATTTTTGAGAATTGCCATACTTTCAGCTATTCTGCATGTGTCACAAACAAATTAACTCTTTTTTCATATTAGAAGCTTCATGTTTACTTAAGTAAGCAAAGTAGGGCTTTAAACTCACACTGTGGTGGCTGTAACAATACTTTGCTTAATGTAGAGTGATTGTGTGAATGAACAAGGTTTTGATCTTCTAATACAGTGACTTTTACTGTGGCTAACCAAATCTCACAAGAATTTCAGGGACATCTTGGCCACCATTCAAGCTCACGTGAGCCATTGCCCTTCCCACTCATGATCACATAACTGGCCTTTGGACAGCCAGGATTTGCTTGCATACTTTGCTGAACTTAATTTTCCTTGTCCTGTTTGAAACCATATTTTAAATGAATTTGGCAGCCACATGCAGGAGGTGGTGGCATCATGTGTACCGTGGGGGCTCTGTGGTCTGTAAAACACAAATGGGGCCTGGGATTGTGGGCAGTCTTGCCTGGCTTTCCAGTAGAACTGGTGCTAACTCTGTGGCAAGAGTGAGGATGGCTGCCTGGCCGTCCCTCGTGTGCCCCAGGGCTGTTTAGGGTGCTCGGTTCTGGTGCCAGCAGTGTGCTCGCTGGAGGGAGGAGAGGGCAAAATCTGTTTTGTGGGGAAGGGGTTGCTGGAAGCAAAGTGAATTAAGAGGGCTGTAAAAAATTGATAAAGATAGATAGGACTGTCTGTTTTTATATTCTGCCACATAACATGGGTTTAAATGAATTTCCCTATAATTTGTCTTCAAATACCGACATTTAACTCTTAGGCTGTATAAATGAACTGGCTTTTGCTAGAGTAAAATTCATGCCCTGCGTCCAGGCTAATATGTTCACCTACTATAAACATTACTGCCTATGGTTACAACTGGAATAAAAAATTCCTTTTATATACATCATAGCTGGCAGAGACTCCTGAGACCACCACAAATCACTTCAGCCTTTTGGTGCTCTCTGACGAAATGAACTGAAATGTAAAACAGCTCCGGCTTCAGGCAGGCTGGCTCTGGAAAGCAATTAGCTTGTTAAGACCATTGTTTGTACCCTCCCATGTTTCCAGGTGCTGAGCAAAGGTGTTATGAGAGCTCTCCTGATTGATTTCAGCATTGGGGTTTATTAACCTTCCATTCCTTCCTAAAATGTTTTGCTTATTCTCTCAGTAGCCTTTTATTTAAAGGGAAGAAAACCAACCAACCAACAACAAAAACGACGCCCGGGCAAGGCCACCCCTCCTGTGAAAGAATAAGAAGAGAGGAGGGGGGAAGAGAGGGAAGGCAACAAAACTGAACCAAAAAAAAACCCCTTAGGGTCATAACAGGGAATAACAAAGCAGTGAGTTATTTATGCAGCCATGATTGGCAAAAGTGATTGCAACATGAATTTGCCCAGAAGCAATGATTAGATCATAAAAATGTTAAGGAAATCTGTAACTCAACACCGTTTTAAAGATTGAAGAAGTTTTTGTTCCCTACCTTAATTGCAGTGACTTGTTATTAAAGTATTTATTCAGAGTAATCTCTTTGGACAGCGAGCCCTTATCCCATCTGCATGCATAATTAAAAGTGAGGGGGGAGAGAGGGGAGCATAAATGGTTTACCATGCTACATGAGCAAGGGAGGGAATTACACAATGACAGGTGAAGAGCAGATTTATCTCCTGTTGGAATTTCAATGCTGCAAGCAAGGCAGGACACTGTTGCTAATATCCTTGCAAACACCACAGTTGCTGCTTCTCCAGATTACTGTCCAAAAATTATTGCTGGTCTGTAAAAGGCCTGTAGCACTGCATCTGTGGCTGTGGGGTTTTGAGCCATTGGCGCTCAAGCAAAGAGATTGGATTTGGGTATGTGGGCTTGTGAATCGATGTCTGTGCTTAAAAATGGACTATTTACTTACTTGGCTGGCTATTTATTTATTTATAAATAAACATTGGTAATGGCTGGCTTTGCTGAATGCGAATAAGAGGGTTGTAGTTGTTCCAGCTGAAACAATGTCATCACCTGCCTCCTGCTGCTGTCCCTTTTCCAATGGTAAAAGAATTTGGTGCAATTCTTCTTTTTCCACTCTGAGTAAGGAAGAAGATTGTACTTGAACATTCATCTCTAGGCAGATTTATCATCATTAGGCGCTACTCAAACACATGGTATCTGTTTTTAAATTGAACTGTTATGGATCTAAATCAGATTTACACGGAGTAAGTTGGTATATATTTGGCTATAACTGTTCGCTAAAGAGTGTTTTTCCCTTAACTTCTGATGTCTCACCTCTGCAGCAGCAGTACAGAGAATGCCAAGAACTTTTGAGCCTTTATCAGAAGTACCTAGCTGAGCAGCAAGAAAAACTATCACACTCCCTTTCTGAACTCAGTGCTGCCAAGGAAAAGGAGCAGAAGGTAAGCTCTGTTTTTGCCATCTCTTTTTTATTTAAATTACCAAGTCAAAACACCTTATTGAGACTGTGAGTCTATTATCTTGCATCTTATGGTGTTGAATACTGTTTTGTGATTGGTTTTCCATGACTCCTTGCCTTTATACATAGATTGCAGGAAAACAAAGAGAAAAACCCCAACAAGTTTTGGGTCAGTAGAAGGGGTGAAGTTAATTGACCATGTTGTAATGGAGTAGGAATCATGGTAACCCACACCTTTGCCAAGGAAAGTTAAGATGCTGTTATGTTTTCTGTTCTGTTTAAACAGGAAAATTATTAAGAGACACTGTAGATAGAGCCTTTCACATTTTCACTGTGGGTTTTGATGATTGAAAAGGGCATTATAGATGATGTATTTGGTCAATAAGAGCTTTCTCAAGTCTGTAAAGCAGCTCATCTGATTTGAGCTATTTATAGAAGACCTGTAGTTCTATATGCAGTTAAAACCAGAAAATGTTGACTAGAGATACGTTATAAATTAAGTGGTAAAATGTTTCTTGTATGTAGGCACCCAAAGCCTTGAAAACATGGTTGATTGGGATTTTTCCCTGGTAACTAGGTGCTTGGTTTGTCCCTGCTGATGGCAGATTATACCCTGGAAGAGAAGACTGCCTATGCAAATGCTCTACCCCAGGTTCTTGCTTGCTGTTCTCTGGTAGCAGCTTCCATCTGCAGATAGACCTCCAGAATCCATCCTACCTAAGACCATGCCTTTTTGTAGAGGTTCTGCCCTTGATCCCCTCTTCTTCTGGAACAGTCTTAAAGGCTTATTTATAACAGGGCTAGAAATAAAGTCATCAGCACAGAGTATCCAAAAGGAGGTCTCAGTGGTTCCCTGCTGTGAGAATTATACAGGCAGATCCTGCTTCTCAGGAGACTGGAGACTGTGCAGGAAGGAGTCTTCTAATTCTCTCAGGAAGCAGGTAGCAATACTCTGTGACTTTGTTGGCATCAGGAATTTTTTTTTTTTGCCCTGATGATGTGTATTTTAGTGTGTTTTTTAGCTTTTTTTTTTTTTTGTCCAACATTGTTGGACACTGAGCTGTTTGTCAGGCTTTTAACCTTTTGTAAACATTTCATTTCCATTTTATTGTGTTTATATCTGCCCTCCATTTTTGTGATGGCGTTGAATTCAAAACAAGAATATCCTCCCAGAATGGATGATGTCTGTGTTGCTGTTTATATGGCATGCAGCTTGCTGGGGATCTCCATGGAAAATAGTCCAGAGGAGTCCATGTAGTCCAAAAGCACTGTGGTAGCTGTGTTTTGGGTGATGATAATCCTTTTTTCTTTCAGGTTTTGCCCTGAATGTTTAATATCTAGCCTTTCAACTTCAAATACATTTATCCTGTACTAGGTTAGCCTATGGAGGGATCCTGTGTCATCACAACTACAGGACAAAGGCATGGAAGCAGATAATAGGAAACCTTCAGACCACTGACTATCAAATAATTTCAACAATCCATGTTTATCTCCTCTTGTTCTTCTGTCTTTCTAATCACTCTATCAGTGTATACACAGAGACTTCTTTAAAATTGTTTTCTGATTTCATGTGCGAAGTTCCATCAAGCTCATCTTTGATTCCATTATTTCTTTTCTCTATGCTTACAGGTACTTTTGTCCACAAATGCAAATTCAGATATTATATCGAGGTTTGCCTTGACATTTCATTTATGGTTACATACTCTACAGCTCCAGCCTAGCAGGTCTGAAATTACCCTAGTCCTCTTGTTGTGTGCAAAGCATCGTAGGCATAGATAAAAACCTGTCAAAACATGCTTCAACTGTTTTTTCTTATAGTGTGCAAAGTGTTTCTGATGTTTCTAGCCTTCCTCTTCAATTTTCTTGTTCTTTGCATTTGGCTTTATAAATTGTTACCATTTTTCACCCAAACAAGCACTTTGTGCTGTGTTTCTCCTCACAGTTTAGAAACTGTGAAGAGTTGAGCAGGACTGCTGCACTCTGTCTGTCCTTTCCCTTGTACACTCCTTCAAGGGATGGGCATTCCAAACCCAAGAAGGGTCACTGGGCTGCTCTTGATGGGACTTGGTGTTGTTTTTCCACATCTTTTAATACCTGAACTGTGAACTCTTAGTGTCCTGATGGGTCTCTCTTTGAGTGTTTTTTGTTCTCTTTGAGTGTTGTCTTAACACAGTAGTTCAGGCCAGCATTGTTCTGTCTGCCTGATGGGGTCTGCTGAAGGGGAGCACAGCGGGGAGGGATTTTTGAGAGGAAAGAACTGGAAGAGGACAGACCCAGAACACTCTTCTCCTGTTCCAAGTACTGCCCATGCCAGTTCCTTCTGCCCCACTGAAGCTTTTGTTCTCTTCCTTTCTGGTTTAAGGTGGACTTTGACAAGAACAATTTTATTGAAATGTTAGGATAATGGAAGTTGTTGTGAGTTTTGTTTGAGTCCAAATCCATTTAAAATATTTTCATTTTCACTTGATTTTCTCTGGGTTAAGGAAATCTTGGATATGTCTGGGTTTAAAGCAAGATAACTAGTTTGTCACATAGTTTTCTCTTGTTAGAACTGTGTAGGAGACATAATCAGTGTTTCCTATTACAGGACACTGCTGATCTTTCCGGGATCTCTGTGTTTCGATGTGCAATGTTCTGATTTTCCCGTCTTGTGCAGAAACATTGGACTGCACAGCTGTAGTCCATAATGAAGCACTTCTTTGTTTTGCCTGTTTTTAGCTGTTCTTTCTTGTTTCTATTAATTTCCCCTCCTTTTTCTTACTTGTTAGTTTGGAGTAATTTCTAGTGCTACACCTGTATCTTAGTGCCTCCTGCTTCTGCTTTTCACCTGCCTGTCTCCCTCATTCTTACCCTACCATAATTTGGATCATGAACTGTCACTTTCCCCTAGGCTTAGATAGGTATTTGGAAACATCTCCTTTCAGAGTTTAAATGCTGGGTTTTCTGTCAGAATAAGACAATTAACAGGTCAAGAGAACAGCAGCTTACCGAACATTGATGGCATTGTTGTAAAAAGAGGTGGAGTTCTACAGGATGTAAATGACTGCAGCAGCCGTATGCATGTGGCTGAAATGCAGCCCTGGTTTGTACATGTACTGAACTAATGCAGATGCTTTGGTGTTAACTTTTATTTTTGTCCGTTTTAGTATCACCAAATGATAGCAGTGACTCTGAAACCATGTTTTCCTCTTAGCTAATCTTGCCTCTTTATAATGAAAGTCAGCCCTCAAAATGTAAAGAAGCATCCTGGTAGTAGTGAAATAAAATTGCTGGGAAGATGGTGGTAAGATGATTTAAGTCAGAACTCTCGTGGAGTCAATAATCAGTAACTGGAACATGGAACTTCCTTTTTTTTTTTGTGAGATAAAGTTAATTCCATTTGAAAAGATACTTAAGGTGACATGAATTGAATTATTCAAACTGGCCTTCTCAGCATTAACTCTAGGTTAATATCTCATGATGCCTCTGGTTTCATTATAGGAGTTTTAAGTACATAACTTTTTATAATAAATTCAATACCTAGAAGCCGAACTGAAATTGGTTTACCTTCTACCAACCCATAAAAAGAAGCATTAATTGTAAAGTGAATATTAAAGTGGTCACTAAAGTTGACTCAGATTCAGAGAGATAGCACTTTGGTAAAGGGAGAGCTCTACTGAAAAATAGGCTTCTGCCTTGCTGTTAATAGAAAATATCATTCATAGTAAAATGTAGTTAAACTTTTCTATCAAAAATGATTTTTGGATATACACTCTGCAGCACCCAAACGTTCAGTCTTTGCCATTTTCATATGCTTTACACAGACAGGTAAAGAAAATTGCCCTTGTTCTAGGTAATCATGTCTGACCTAGTTTATATACTCAATACTTCAGTGCCATCTTAAACAGTGTCAAGAATCCAGTTTGATTTGGCACATTCTGGACAATGAATCTGTAGATGTTCTGCTCTGTCAGGTAGGACTTGAGGCACAAAAGTTGGACAGGCAGCTGAGTTTCTGCAGAACTGGGGTTCTTGAGCTCTATCACCTTAAGGGAAGATAATACCTGTAGTCTTAGCACTCTTATTAATGTTAATCTTTGAATTTACAAGTACAGCTGGCAGCGTTTGTTTCTTATTTGTGGAAGATTACCAACACATCTGTTAATTCCCTTGGTTCACAAAGATTCTTGTGTGTGTGTGTGTGAGGCTTCAGTTCTTCTTTGTGTAGAAGAAACATGGGAATGGAGTGGGATTATAGACAGAAAGGAATATCAATAATTTATTTTCAATGGTGTATCATCTCCCCTCTCCCTTAGTGTTTTCATGTCTGCCCCCTCTTTGGGGTTTGCCAGTGGCCCTCATCAGGAACGAGGTTATTGTTCAATGCTAAGCACCACGCAAGCATCCTGAAAGACATGGTCTGCTTTGGGCATATGGTAAAATCCTAGCAGAGTTGACTTTCAGGAAGGCTTTTTTTTAAAGAAACTTTTTTTTTTAATTATGTCGCAATTTCTCTTTAATCACTTCTTAAAAATTGTTAGTGTAGTTGTATCACTTCACAGTAAAATCCAAAAAAAGCCTTTATCTGCAAAAACGAATAAGCCTTGCTTTCTTTTGATATTGGCAACTAAGATTCTTGAAGTTTTTTGGTTTTTTTTGCCTTAATAAGGATGATTACATACTAAAGCTTCAAACATTACTTATTTGTTTTATTAATTTTTTCCTTTGAAAAAGATATTGAAACACGCCAATCTTCAGAAGCCTTTCCTTTGTGATTGTCCCCAAACTTCCCCAGTTCCATTTTTTTCAGCACAGGTCACCTTTAAACACATTCTTAGCTTGCTTAAAGGAAAAAAAAAAATCCCACATATGCAACGGGTTTTGAATGCTATAAGGTAAACCTTCATCATGGAATTGACTTTGTCTGTTTACCCAGCTGTATGGGAACAATGAATGAGACCGTCTGAAAGATACTTCAAAACTGGGATAATAAATAAAGAACTAATTTGACTAGGGACTCAAGGGTATTGGAATAATTTTGCAAGGCCAGACAGAGACACTTTTTGCATGAGTAACTGTCAGGAATAGCCTTGCCTTACCTGTGTTACTTTCTGCAAATCCTCTGATCTCTCTCTGTGCCGCTCTTATCTGTAAAAATGAGATAATGTTTTTATCCTCATTCTTTCTGTTTTTTTTTTACTGAGAATGTCAGGTTTCAGGTGCTTTTTCATGGGTGTTCAAAGTGATTAGCAGTGATATTTGAAACATAGGGTAGTCTGGAATAGACTACCCTTTAATAGCATGAAGAAAAATAATGTTTTTTTCCTTTTACCTCTAAGATACTAGGTCGTAGTTAATTTACCTGTCTTTTCTAAAAAATGTTAACACTGAACAGGAATGCAGATGGATATAAATATTTAAACAAAAAGGAAATATCAGTATTGCAATACCTGTGCTAGCATTCACAACAGAATTCCACCCACACTCAATCTCCTGGAATGTGTGCCACAGTAGAACTGTTTGGCTTGCCCTATTTTCTTGATGTGAATGACACTGTGTTCCTGGTGATAAGCAGTTCACTCTCAGCTCACTCAGTTCACTGCTTAACTGAGATCTGTGCCAGTTCACCATCTCTTTGTTCTACAGTCTTTAATCAGCCTTGTCTCTAGTCTCTTCTAAAGTATTTTCATTTTCCTTTTGTTTTCTTGCTATATGCCTCTTTCAGTTTCATCCATTTAGCTTTAAAAACTGTCCCTCCTATGGAAATCTTTTCCTTGGGTGAACAGTCATGTCTGGTGTATATTTTTCTGTTGTTGGAGAATAAATCTGGAAAGAAGACAGTGCCTTTATTTCCATTCTCCAAGATCAAAACATCCTCTTGGTTTTGTGATGGCTTTGGCTTCTGATGATACTGTTACCTTTGTGAAACATCACCTCGGATTTACATGAGAATTCAAATTTGCAGCAGAACCACCTGTCCTTGAGAAGTACTTTGCAAACTCTTAGATCTGATATTGCCATTTCTCCAGTCTAACATTGTAGTGGCTCTTGGGAGAGTGAATTGTGGCCATATTCACCAGCATCCTCTCACTCTGAAGTAGGAGTAAGGATTTCTTCAGTGGATTCAAGGCTGCATATGAATGCACTTGCTGTCAAAGATTTTGTGTTACTCCACAGGCCTTGAGGAAGGAAACTTCTGTTCTATCCATCACTTTGTGGAGTTACCTGTTTACTTGGCAGTCTTTAGGAGTGTAAGCATACTAGCTACCTAGACATACGCTGTCACTACTGTTGTACAGTCCATTTGATCTATGCACATGCCCTTTGATTCAGCAGTATTTAGCCTTTTTCAAAACTTGAGACTCTTGAAAATCAGTTTCTCATGTACTTACATCCTTGATTCACCAGTTCCCAGTTCCTAGACTTGTCTGATTCCTCCAAGTGTGGCATGTCCTTCATGGTATGATTAGCATTACATTCCTGAACTTCAGGAAGATGAACCCTGGCAGCTTTCAAAGCCCAACTGAACCAGGGACCACTTTGAAGCTTGCCTTGTTTTGGTGTGGTGTAGACCAGATAATGGCACAGTTCCCATCCAACTTGAATTTTATTTTGACTGTTGTGTATTCTCTCTTCGCCAGCCTTTCAAGAGGGAGATCATCCTGTGAGAACATATTTTGGTAAAAAGTGAAAGTGTTTCGGGGCCAATCCAATTTGTATTGGATTGGAATTTGAATCCTGTTTCTGAAAATGCAAACACTTTGAGTTGCTGTTTCTTACTGTTGAAATGAATACAGTCAGTAACTCATCTAGGATTTCATAACCTAAATACCTTTATTCATCACTGTAGATTACAGATAGTGTGATATAAGTGATTACTATATTGAAAGATAAATTGCTTGCCATTTCTTGCCTGCGAAGCACACATTTTTGTGTGTTGATCAGGTTGTTTAATTAGAAGTGTCTTTATTTAATGAAAGCCAGGTGATTATCAGTTCAGGGCACTAAAGGTTGGTCTTTGTATGGTGGAAAGATTTTTCATGAGAGCCGAGGGTGTAATTTTCTTTCAGCTAAGAAGGTGGGAATTCGTTATCTGTCTGTACCAGGATGATTGCCTGCAGAAATATCTCTTCGAGTTAGTTCTGAATACCCTAAGATTTAGCTTGAGTCTTTCATTTTGAGCTGCAAAAAAGTTTGAACTTAAAGTTTTTCTGATGCACAGTTTGCCATTTGAAGTTTGTAAGGAGTCTACTTCCAGGATTTTATCCACCATAGGACAGATTTCTTGAGACAGCTGCACTCATCTCCTATGAGCAGAATGTGACTGGTGAGGTGACATGAGCACAGAGCAGGCATCTACAGCATTTACTGCAAGTCTACATACACGTTGCATGTGATTTTTGGTTTATAGCAGTGTGATTGCCTGTCTCTGATCCAGTGAATGCATTAAGTATCATTACATTACAATTTTTGATTGCTATCTATTTATGGCAAATTCTAGAAAATGTCTGGCATGTTTCTTTAAGTTACAGCAACACACATATTTTGAAACTTTGTTTGTATAATTTCAGATTTTGGAACATGGGTATAAACAGATCATGTAGACATTCAGTGCCATCATGTGCCAAAGATGTTTCACAGTACCATCAACAGAAAAAGGCGTACATGAGTTTCTCCTGTCTATGCAAGAAAATGGTCAATCTGAAACATAAGTATTCAAAGCTACCCACACATATGCATGGGCTCTCAGGCTGACTGAGTTACTTACTAAGATTTAGAGTACAGGAAAGCAAATGATGTCCTCTGACCTCTCTTGGAAGTCTGGATTACCTTGAAGTTGATCTCTGCCTTGAAATATAGTAATTTCTCATTAATCTTTAATAGATGCATTTAATTCCATGTTAAATCTTTCCCCATCTGTTCTCCATAAGTGGTAGCAATTCTATTGACTGGAGCAGACCAGAAAAACACTCAGGATGTCTTCTGTTTTCTGGTGTGTAATTTCAAAAACTCCTTTTTACTCTCTGGAGCTGAGGTCATGAACATCAGTACCTTAGTTGCATGATGCATCTGATTAATGTCTCTACTCTAAAACTTCAGAAGAGTTTTCATAAAGAAGACCTGCTTGGTGGATTAGGCTGGAGCTGGTGTCTACCTGTAATTTAGTAAAGCTTTCGACTCTGTCTTCTGCAACATTCTCCTGGAGAAACTGGTTATTATAGCTTGGATGGGTGCATTGGTGACTGAGGAAAAATAACTCTGATGGCCTGGCCCATAGAGTGCTGGCGGATGGAATTACTTGCAGCAGGCAGCTGGTCAGTAGTGGTGTCCCCCAGGGCTCTGTACTGTACTGTTTTTTATCTTTATTGATGATCTGAGTGAGGGAATCAAGAGCTCCTTTAGTCAGTTTGAGGCAATGCCAAGCTGGGTGTGAGTGCTGATCTGCTGGAGGGCAGGGGGGCTCTGCAGAGGGATCTGCACGGGCTGGATCCATGGGCCGGGGCCAATTGTGTGAGGTTCAACCAGGCCAAGTGCTGGGTCCTGTCCCTGGGTCACAACAACCCCCTGCAGCTCCAGGCTGGGACAGTGGCTGAGTGGGAAAGGCCCTGGAGGTGCTGGTTTCCAGTGGCTGGACAGGAGCTGGGTGTGCCCAGGGGGCCAAGGAGGCCAAAGGCCCCGGGCCTGTGTCAGCCACGGAGGGGCCGGCAGGAGCAGGGCAGGGCCCGTCCCCCTGGGCTGGGGGCACGGCTGAGGCCACACCTGGAATGTGTGCTCAGCTTTGTTTGCTCACAGCAAGAAGGACACTGAGGGGGCTGGAGTGTGTCCAGAGAAGGAAACAGAGCTGGGGAAGGGTCTGGAGTACAGGCCTGAGAGGAGTGGCTGAGGCAGCTGCAGGGACTCAGCCTGGAGAAAGGGAGACTCGGGGGGACCTTCTCACACTCTGCAATGACCTGAAAGGAGGGTGCAGCCAGGTGTGGGTCAGTCTCTTCTTCCAGGTAACAAGTGACAGGACAAGAGGATATTACCTCAAGTTGTGCCAGGACAGGTTTAAGTTGGATATGAGAAAAAATTTCTTCACTGAGAGAGGGGTCAATAGTTAGAACAGGCTGCCCAGGGAAGTGGTGGAGTCACCATCCCTGCAAGCATTTAGAAGATGTGTAGATGTGGTGGCAGCTGGCAGCTGGAGACACGGTTTAGTGGTGAGTGTGGCAGTGCTGGATTAATGGTTGGACTTTGTGATCTTAGAAGTCTTTTCCAACCTAAATGGTTGTGTGATTCTAAGAACCTTGGTCTCTTCTGTGACTAGGTCAAGGACCAACTCTTGCAGGCTGTCACTTTTAAACCTGAGCAGAAAAGCTTTAATTCACAGTCATATTGAGAACATAAATTTAGTCAGGAGTCATTTATGTTCATGGTTACAGAAAATGAGACTGAAAATTTTAATGGAGAGCTTGTCTCATTAAGTGAGAGCACAGGACTGCAAAGGTAGTTGCCTGTGAGCAACTGAAGTCACTCATCTAAATGTTAAGTGACAGCTGTGGAGACCATTTCTTTTCCAGAGATCCTTATGCCCCTCATATGAAGTCCAACATTCTGCAGTTAATGTGGCTTCTTTTTTTGAATACTTATCCTTCAGAACTTGTTCAGCTGTGGGACTCCTTGTCATTTGTGGTTTTGGTATATTTGAGTGTGTCCCTTGTAATAAGTGTGCTTGTTTAGGTATGGGGTTGACAGAGACAGAATGATTATTTTTAGCTGTAACTTCTGCATTAGGTATGAGAACACTTCCTTGGGGTCCCTGGAGGATTTGAGGTTGAGAGGGATGGAGGACCTGGGATGCACAGTGGTGTTCTGGTATCAGCATACATGTGGGAAGGACTTGCTTCTGACCAGCTTCCCAGTGCAGAAAGCCACCTGTTCTGTGTTCCTGGTGCATGTGCAAACAGCAAGTGAATGAATACACAGACTGACTTCTAAGTAACCTCCTTTTTAGCAAACCCATGTTTAGCACCTGTTGAACACAAAAACCTAGGGCTGAGACATCAGCACAAGTTCAACATTCCCAGTTGAACTGATATATATGTAAGCAAGCTTTGAATATAATAATCTGTCTGGTTGTGTGACTATAGTATTTCCAATTTTTCTAAATCTTAACACAGAAATAAGTCCCAGATTTATTTATTTATAACTTGAACATTCTGGTTAATCAGCTGATGTCAGCCTTTTGAAACATTATCTTACACCCTTACTGTAAATTTCAAGCTTGAGGTAAAATCAGAGCCAGGAGTAGGTCTGGACGCAGTCCTTTTTACTTGCAGAAATGAGAGTTCACACACACATTAAAAAAGGTCTTTAAATATTTAGGCCCTTGTTTTTCATTTTTTCCATGGGAATATCATTAAAGGGACATGAGAAATTTTGATTAATATTTTTCATTACTTGTGCTGACTGTGAAAATTCTACATGCAAGTGTGCAGCTGGGACTGCTACTGTGGTCTATCCAAGTAGGTGAGGGCTGGCAAAGAGATGAATTGGGATCTAATTCTGTGCTGTTACTGTATCACCATCAAATTATTTAATTGTTTTCTGGATTCGTTTGTTGTTCTTTAAATAGGGGATGATGCCCAGTGTTTGTTAAAGAATGTAAGCTCAGTGAATGTATAATGCTGTGTAAATGCAAAGTTGAATTGTAGGTCCAGTTGTAAGATAATGGAAGGAGAGCTCAGTTAGCCTGGGACTTCTCCACACATAAGTTAATTCTTAAAAAAAGGTAGTCTTTTTGCTTGTACTGGGTTAGAAAAAACTAGTGCTCAACATAGGAAAAACTTCTTCCTCCCATGCTGATACAAGGCAGATGCATATATATGATCCATTTCATGGGTGTTTTTATTCATCAGAAGTAAAAAGAATCACATCATCTGAAATTGACAGTATGTGCTTCTGTGAGTAAAATACAAGAAGACGACACTGGAGTGCTCTATCATGTAGACACACCCCTCTGCATTCTTAGTACCAGTTTATTTAAGGATTAATTTTGTTAAAACAGTTTATTAAAAGCACTGTGGTTGTAATAGTGTGCTTATTTAAGAAGAAGTAAATGTAGAGGATTACAGACATTCTTGATAAAAAGCATTTGAAAATTTGAAGCTTTTCCCTTTCAGTGCTTTCAGTCAGACCATGTGACTCAGTGGACACATACATATTGGAAAGTTACTCCCTGATTCCTTCTTTCTAATAATGAGTGACAGCAATGTCAGTCACTCTTGGGTCCCTGTGTACATGGCAAGAGTGAAACTGTGAGGCACTTGCAGAAAGTTGCTCAAATTCAGCAGATGATTCAGTTTAAATGAATCTGGGCATCTTCTTTCCTTGTTATTTTTTATTAAATATGAAGATATTCCATTTACTTTTTCCTGAATGATTAGATATGATCATCACTAAGATGATCAACACTGCATGTGAAATGAACAACCCTAAGTAATAACCCGGAGCATGTTTTTTTTCTGGTCCGGCTTGTTGATTTTCAGAGCCTATTAAGGCTCTTTACATGTTGAACTAATCTCTTCTCTTAAAATTAATAAGTATTTTGAGCATTACTTTTAATTTGTCTTCAACCTTTTGGACCCATAAGTCGGCACTTCTGTGTGGGAGAAAATGGCTGTCAAACCGATCTGGGCAAAGCTAGAGATGTTCATTATTCCCTTTTAACCCTTTTTTTCCCAAGTAGAAGCAGGTTAAAAGGTTGAATTAAGAGATTAAAGCTTCTGTTAAAATAAACATGAAATAAAAAGTTTAAAGATATTATGAAAACACTTTGAAATGTCAGAAACAATGTGAAGCAGAGAGCTGGTAATTTTTTAAATTATCAGAAGCCTGGGAGAAATCTTTTCTTTGGATGTAATCACCAATTTTTTTTCTCTCTGTGTTAGTGAGGAATGTTTCCATATCTTGGTTTGATGGACAGGATGACTTGAGTGAGAGCTAACATGGAACTTGCCAGCCATCACAGTAAGATGCACTGTTTCATGGTGGTTTGGGGCAGGAAAAAAGTTCTGGGGACATCTGGGAGCAATAAGGCTCAGTTATTTGGGTGGTAGATGCTGTTTGAAGTAGGAAAGATCTCAATGTGTGTGCTAGCAGGTGTGAACTCTTGCAGGGCCAGTTAGTTGTGAGTACATGTGACAAGCCTCTGGGGCAGGAGGCCACTGTTCCCTTGGTGCCAGGTGCAGGGTTGGGAGCTGCTGCTGCCAACATAACCATCACTGCTGTGGGTCAGGAAAATTTCCTTTCTCTGATGGTTGTATTCAAGTAATGAAGATTTAGACACCTCTAACAGAAAGCTGTTCCTCCCAGGAACTGGTCCTCACAGTTACAGTTTTCACATGTATTTATCTCTTTCCACAAAGGGGCAATTAAACTCCCATAAGTCTGCCAAATTTATTACATTCTGTCTACCTAAATATTTCCTGTCATTTCAGTTGAATGTGGCATTTTCCGGTTCTTTTTATCTTGCAACTGCTTAACTGTCACACGTTCTTTCTGAGCTGGCTAAATGTCGAGGGTGGAATAAATTATTACTCACATACTGTTATTTGTATAACTGTAGTATTTGGATAGGGGACCAATATCCTCTTGTATTAGGTAGGCAACTGAATTTGAATCTGAATGATGGTCACTGTTCCAAAGAAGTCACAATGTTGATGTGTTGAAGCTTTTTTTTAAAAATCAGTTGGATATGAAAGCTGTTTTGAAGATAAATGCAGCATGATTAAATTAAGTATTACTTACTGATATATATTTCTTGCATAAATTTGATTTTCTATTTACATTGCTTCCTGAAAATGCCATTGTTAATAGAGTTCTGACATCTTATTTCCCTTATTGCTGTCTCAGTAGCATTTTATTTCTGATGCTTTAATAACTCAGTGTAGACTGAAAGGATAAAACTGAGGGAATTGACTGAACTAATTAGACCCTGATTTGTCTGGCTGTCCAGTGCCTGACAAACGTGTCTTTGACATAAACAGAATAAAACATTTCTGCTATTAGCCACTTACAAATATCTATTTTGGCAGAGCTTTGAAACTATTTAATTCTCAGGGCATATTGTGCTGGGTAAGGAACCAATTGAGGATTTTTCTTTTGCCATTGTGACTCCCCCTTCCTGTCTGTGTTGAAATAGAGTCATATTTAGTAGCTTCACAAAAACTCAAAAACAGTTAATACACTTACCACCCTAACAAACTGAGTATTTCTGAGAAAGTGGAAATGTTCCCATTTCAATTTCTGGTTAATGACACACTTGAATATGGGATCTGAAATGTCAGTCTTTGTATTTTCAAACCTGTAGAAACTTGAATAAAGCTTATACATAAGAGCAATCAACTCTGATAGCAGTAGGCTAAATATCAGTTTCTGAAAATAAATTTTATATGAATCTATTCTCCAGACAATTTGACTTTTAAATGTTTAAAAATGTGACATCTTTATATAAGTGAATATAGATTGAGGCAGGAGCTATAAAAACTTGAAGTTTCCATGCATCACCTACTTTTCACTATCACCTGTTAACAGCACAACTGGATACAATGTGGCTTTACTACTTTCCATTGCAATAATTTACTGCCCTTCTGACCTATAAACAGATAACCATTAGCATGACTTGATACTGTTAGAAGTTTGGATACATTCTCAGGTGTAATTCACAGTTTTAAATATTGTATGTGTGAAAGGTTTTATAACCCAGCATTTGGAAGATGGCAGCATTACATTTCCTTGAGCAGTGTTGTGGGAGTAATGATTTGTCACTGCAGCCTTGTTACAGGGCTTCCAGAGTGAGCATCTTCTCACCTCCTCCTGGATTGCTGTATCCTTATGTAAGGACCATTGAAAAATTCATTAAGCACCTTCCCTTTTGTCATTGCTTTCTTTGAGGGTGACCTAACTGCAATCTGCATGCAGAAAGTTTTTGGTGACCTCAGTTATCGATTTACACTTATAACTTCCCTGCAGTGGGGGGAGGCAGGGGGGGATGACAGAATTTGGGAGTGAATGTAAGTGGCTCCTTGTCCTGCATCTGCTACTGACTCGCTCTGTGACCTTTGGATAATTACTTCAGCTTTCTGTGCCTAAGCTCACTATTTGTACAGTGAGGTCAACAGTGCTTCCCACCAGCACTTGTAAAGCTTTTCAAGTTCTGTGCTTGCAAACCACAAGAACAAATCACTGCCATGATTCATAATGGCATTACTCTCTTTGTATCAAAGTCCTCTATTGAAATAAGAACGGTTGGGCTGGTGTAAGAGTGTTGAATCAAATCCATTGTCAGTTTTCTATTTTTGAGATAAAATAGCCATAAGAAGTGTTCATGCAAGATGGCAAACCATTGAAATGCCAGCAGGGTTGTTTTAGACTCCTCAGGTTGCTGCTTCTGAGTGCTGCTTCTCATTTTGGTCCTAAATAAGGCCCAGAACACCAGGTGACACACAGGTTTTCACATTTAATTAAACTGAGGGTGCAGTAATGTGCCTGAACTGTGCCTGTTGACGGAAACCAAAGGATTGGCACCAGGTACTGATGCTGGCTAGGAAGTGAGCTAATTATCAGTGAGCACTTGGTAAGGTTCATTTCATCATTGCTGCAGTCAGTTATTTCAAAAGGTTAGGGGCATGGGAAATAATCTTGAAGCATGTCAGTTGAACTGGGTGTATCCTTTGAAGAAGAATGCATGGAAGGATCTTGAGTTACTAGCTAAAGACTGTATGTTCGCGAGACCTGAGGTGCTCAATCCTTATTTCTTTTATGAACTTAGTTTTTAAAGCTTCTTTTAGGACATAATTGAGAAGAGGGCTCATAGTAGTTGACAAATACTTTACTTGGTAAGCCAATATAGATTAAGAATGATTGAAGATAATCAGAAGACTTCTGATGTTTACATAATGTTTATCTAAAGCACACATTGTAACTTGTTTGTTACAGAAGTTATTACCTGGAGATTAACAGTAAATGGGTGAAATGAGAGTGTAAGAGCAGAATGAGAAAAAGACAAAGGGTAGAAACAGGAAGATGACATAGCCATGCTCTGTTGATACTTGTGAACTGATAATGCTATCTCAGTAGATACTCCCAGAAGAAGAATTTTAGGTTATTTTTTCTTGAGAGGGTAATCTTCTGAGATAGGCATTGTGAAGAATATCTGTAAGTGCATGGTAAGAGAGCTTTGTGGATATCCAGAGTTGATATTTCTCTCAAACTTGGAAGAAACTCTGTAATTTACTCTATAAGTAAGAGTAAGTATGTGCCTTTGCTACACAGCGGGTGTCTTCAGTTTGCCAAGTTCAGCTGCCCATCAAAGATGAGATCATTTAATTAAAAAAAGGCTTTTATGCTTTTGTGGTAAGCTGTAGAGAGAATGTGGGTAGGGAATAAAATGATTGCAAGAACAGTAGAAAGTATGCAGCACAGGTCAATGAGAGGTCCTCTGTAATGACAATAATTGTTGGGAACATTTTAAAATACACTTAATCAGTATTGAGGTTATAAAGATTTAATATCTGACAAGCAGAAATTTCGACATAGCCATGATTAGAGAGCTTGTTTAGGCAGTGGAAGATCTCTGCTGAACTAGTGAAGATTGGGTTAGGTTCTGACTGTGGCCTAATTTTATATCTTTAAGATTTTTGGAGGCATGTTGGGATTTGGTGTTGCAGTTATGCTGCATTACTGAATTGAAATTAGTTTTTCATACATCAGAAGCAAGTACTACACACTTGTGGTTTTACTGAAATATTAATACAAAAAAGCCCTTCCATTCCTCAAATGCTCTTAAAATGTTCTTTCTAACAAGATAATAACTGTAACCTTACAATTTTATATGCATAACCTTTTGTAGGCCAGGCAGCATGTGCAAGCAGAAATAGCAGGTTATAAAGAATTAGTGTGGTTGTTTGTATTGTGTTCGTGTTTGGAAGCTCAAGCTCCATTCTTTTAGGTATAGCATGAATACTAAAGGAAGATACAGTTTTCTGGCCCCTGCTGAAATTTTGCAGAAGCACAGCTTGGTGCTTACCATCTGTGTATGGGCTCTTTACTGGGCAGTCTGATGGTGTTCTGGGCAACAGGGTCCTGAGCCTGGAAGTGTATACTGATAGCCAGGGGAACTGTCAGGTTTTGGGTACTGCTGTACTAAGCTAGAAACAAAATTTAGATTTTTCTGCTTTATTTGTGTCAGTGCAGAGGCGCAGGAAAATGGAGGGGCCACAGTCATCAATTTTGGAGTAATTTAGGAAGGCACTTCTCATGTAAATAAAACAGGATTCCTGTCCTGTCCGGTTTATGGTTTGGGGTGCAAACAACATAGAAATGAAAGAAAGATATGTAGTGGTGATAGCAGAGATGGAAAGGCAAGGATATGCACCAAGCATATTGCCCTGTGCTTGCTGGGAGCACAGTGGTGCTCTGTGCCTGCCTCACTGTTATCTTATAGCAGTAGTAACCAGCAGTTGTTGTTAGCTCTAGCAGGGCTTGCTATTCTGATTACAATCTTGCTTTTTCCCCCTCAGCTTGGATTCCCGTGTAATTTTAGCAATATTCTTATGGAGAACTGTTTGAGCAAGATAGGAAGCGAATGTTTTATGGCAGCTCAAATTTGTGCTGGAAAATGGTTTAAAGTGTTCTCTTTTAACCTGAGCACTTAGTACAATATTTGTGGCAGTCAAGAATGCAGGAAATGAGGATGCTTCGTAGCAGAGTTAATGAAGAAGATTTCAGTGTGTGCAGACCCTTGGCTGCAGTTACGCTAGTGCTCAGAAGGTGCTTATTTTCCTGTCTTTCAGTAAGTCCTTCCCTGCTCAGGCAGTCTTGCAGGAGCATTTTCTTTATGTGGCAGATGAGGCACGGAGGAGAGGGCCTGTGGGAGATCACATGCTGGGTCACCTGTGAAGAAACAGGATCTTTATTTGTTGTTTGTTATCAGAAATGAATTACTTGAGGGCATGCTTGTGCCCTGCTTTGGTCAGGTACCCCCCGAACAGGCTGATATGTTGTACCACATAGTGGTATTAGCTCAGCTCCCAGAAGCAGTAGAGCTGCATCAGTAATTAGTTCTTCTCAGCAAGCTTAATTAGCAGGCTCAAGCAGATACTGCACTGACATGGATACTTAACTTCTGGTTCCCGAGCCAGCTTAAGTATGTGTGCAAGAGCCAGGCGCTGTGCAGTGTGAACTTAAAGTTTTGCCATCTTTGCTTTATTTCATTTACAAAACAGACCTTAAATCTCCTTTTAAACTTCTTTTCTCAAACTTTTGCTACAGCCAGTGCTTTTAGAGGTCATTTTTATCTCTGAGAATAAGGAATAAGTACTGCTTTAAACAAGGCCCATACATGTCTGATTAGAGAATATTATTTTTGATTAAAATCCATTGCTTAATTATTCAAACAATTTTTTTGTTGCTTTTATTATTGTTTTTTAAATCAAATCCCATTTCAGTCATCTTTTTAGGCAGAAGATGATATATATAAAATGATCTTAGTGTTTATTTGAACATCCAAATGCAATAAATCTGCTCTGTATTTCAATAGCATGCTTATTAATAGAACACATTATTCTGTTCAATATTGCATTGTCTTTAAAATTTAGCAGAGCATTAGTAGTAATGAGACGAGCTTAAATCAATATATCCCTGTTATGAGCCCATCTCTGTGAGGAAGAAAATTCAAAAATTTTCCTGTAGCACAATAACTAGATGATAGTTGCGCAAAGAGATCTAAAAGGAGGACTTTCAGCAAACTTATAATTTCTAATTTAGAATGTGTGCAGATCACAATATATTAACATTAGTTTTAATAGAAATTTTCAGCATTAAAAAAATTCCCCCGAAAAGACTTCAACTGCTCAGAATTAAAATTTGGTCTTTGGTCTCACTGTCAGTAATGAAAAAGCTCCAACTCACTGGAGTAGGCTTTGTAACTACACCACATGCAACGACTAAATTGAGTATTGTGAATGCAGTCCAGAAAATATCACAGATATTTTCCTATTCAGTTGCAGAAATTGTGTGAAAAAACAAGTGCGCAAAGAAAAACTAAAATTAGATTTAACATTCTCAGCTTGGCAATTGCACGCTTCCATTAAATGTATGGGCCAGAATTTTTATACTTAGATGTCTAAAATTAAACCCCTGAATAAAAGACCTGATTGTAGAAAGTGCTTAAGCACAGTGTTTGTAAAGAGATGCATGCCCTAGTTCTGATAGTTTCATTTCAGTTTTCTTGGTGGGTTACTGTCACTTCGTTTAACTCAGTGTTGCCACAGAACAATGTCTTCTTCTCTTGACTTGGGCGGTTGAGTTGGATGGCATTGAGTGCAGGGATGTGCCCTTGCAGCTTATCAATCCAGGTGGGTGGAACTGTGTCTTACCACCAAGTATTTACAGGTAAGGAGGCAGGGAGAAGACCATTGAAAGTCAGACCACTCATTCCTTCTAGGAAAATTCTAAAATGTGAAGTAACCTGTTGTTGCTCTAGGGAAAAGCTGCCTGGATTCCACTTTTGAAAACCAAAGCTGACAAACACAAGTTGATTCTCCAGTTTCTAAAAGGCAATTGGGGGTTGTGTCTCAGTAGTGTTTGCTAAGAATGCTTCCATATTGAGCACTTGGTTGTTTTTATTGTGCTTTTGTTGTGTATTGCCTGCAATTTTTTGCATTGCTTTCAGCTTGCTTAATTCCTCCATAAATACACACTACCCTCCAAAAATCAAATCAAAACAAAATAACCCCGACCAAAAACCCCAATAAAAACCTCAGAAAACTCTCTCCCAATACTTCAGAGATACTGTGGAGGAAGCACTTTGCTCCTCTTCTCTAACATCCTCAATCCATGGAGCTGAAGATCTTCAGCAAACATTGCCTCTCAGTGCTTTTATGAGGTGGGTAAAGTGTTGCAGATGGGTATCTTGAGTCATGGATGGGTTGAGTGATTTAGTGTTGAGATATCAGTGGAAGAGACAGATGAGTGACAGCATTCCTGCTCATGAACTTGCTAGCTCCTTCCCTTTCTTAAGATGTTGAAATGTAATGAAACTTAAACATTTTTAAACAACTTCCAGATTAAACTTTAATAGGAATGAAAAATGAACAATATTCTTACAAGTAAGAAATGGTCTTCATTATTTTTTAAAGTCCATATCATAAGGAACAGCACCATTAATAAGAGCTTTGAGTTTTTTTATATTATGTACACTGTTCAGATAGAAATTTAACAGGGAATTTTAATGAAATGATGGCAGAAATCACATTTTTATTACATCCCTTTGCAGAATATTTCCTGCGAGACCAAGATAGAGAGAGGCCAAAATTAATGGCTTTTCATAGGAACTCAGTGATAAGTTATGGAAAGCTTATAGAGATAATAATTTTAGGCTGCTGTTTGGATAGCTAAACAGCCTTACGGAGAATTGCTGCTTAATAGACATATCATGGGAATTAAAGACATTTGGATGTTAATTTGTATACTTATTTTTGGTATAGGACCACAAAGAGAAATTCATTTTACAGATACTTTGCCTGCTACTCTGTAGAGAGAGGGAAAGAATTCACTTATCGGATAGTTCCTGTCACTCAACCACTTAAGAGAACACAGAGAGTTGTCAGGGGGCTGCCTCTCTTTCCCTTTTTCTCCCCTCTTGTGGTTTTTAATCTGAACGTAAGAGAGCATGATAAGATCTTGCCATGGTTTTGTTCTCATTAAAAATTAAAGAAATTGTTATTTTGGGAAATGAGAGTTATGTTTTGGGAAAATAAGCACCAAAAATATTTATGAAAATCTAAGCAATCTAGCATATTATGTTGACTTAGAGTTGAGCTTGTATTGCCCACTTGGCAAATATATTTTACCATATTGCTGTACAACTATAATAATAAATGAACATATACTAAAGCCCCCATCTACTATGGCAACTGGCGTTTTAAAAGCACTTCACGTGCTCAGTTTCCTGTATTTTAAATGCAGATGTTCATCCAAGTTTTAATACCAATGGGAGGCCCTGTTCAAAACCTGCATTAGAGTGAAGCACAAGGTGGCAATAAACTTAATTCGGGCTTTTATCTTTCTTGGTTCCACCTCAAAGCTTTTAAATATTGCAGTTCTGAAGTGCGAATTTCTTTTGTGTTAGTCATTTCTGTGAACACCTGCGAGCGGCTGGGTTTAATTGGCCTGCAGCTGGCACTGACTGTGTGTGCAGGGGCTGGGAGAGGCACTCCTGATCCGCTGCCTTCGCGGAGGGCATCATTATCTCCTCGCCTTCCTTTTCAGCTCCTTTTTGCTTTTTTTTTGTCTTATATGCAGGTTAGAAAGGTTTAGGGATTAGGGACTGAAAATAGAAGGGGCTCCAGCGAGATTTGATGGCTCCTGGACGAAGTAATTTCGGCAAATATATCTGCATGCATCAACACCTTATTGAGCAAGTCAAGCGTGGATTTGCTAATCTTGTTAGTCAATTTGCAATACTTCTGTGGTTTTCATAGAGATGACTGTGCCAAGGGCCAGGCAGGCTGAAGTGCACAGCGGTGACAACAGGATAGAAGAAGGGAGATTTTAAAAGTCCCTTCCCTATGTCAGCTGTTAACAGTGTAGTAGAAGGTGTCACCTTACATATGGCTGAAACAAAACAAGTTCAGTTTTGTGTATTGATATTTCTGGTGGGATGGCTTTGTTTTAGTAATAGATGGTCTCATTTTCATCAAGACTCTCTGGATCTCAGTAACTCAGTTTAAAGTAACAGACTTCTTGTTTCCCTGAGTGTCTTGTCCTTCAGCTTTGAAATAACTGTTGCTCTGTTCATAGTTGATTTTTAAGCTGGTTTCAGAATTAGGTACTGGCATAAAAAATCTTCTTATTTCATAAAAAAACCCCCAAAACTACTGCAGAGTGCTTGATTAAAAGTTAAGAGGAAGTAAAAAGTTCTTTACCAGTTGCTGCTTTGTAACAGATCATTTTTCTCTACCTATAGGCTTCCCTGGGCTATACAGATGAAGTTGAATCATATTGAAATGGGAAGAGAGAAATGCAGCCAAATCACTTGAACTAAGCCAAAATTTCCTAAAGGTCATATTTCCCAGTGCTAAGAAGGGCAAAACAGTCTTTATATGGAATATGTTACTCACTACAGAAGCAAAACTGGAGTTTTGAATCTAAATTGAAGGCTGAATCTAAATTGAAAGCTGTGAACAGCCACAAGCCTATAAATACAGCTTTTGGATTGTAGTAGACCTTGTAGTCTTTGTATGTCCCTTATAATTTGTAATTTGGAGAAGGGTGTAGTTCATGAATCTTGTGGGTTTACTGCATCCTTTTTGCCAGGTGTATTTCTATTAGGGATTCATTGTATGTGGCCTTTAAGGGCCCTTCATGGCAGTGCATTGTGAATTCTCTGTGCTTTGTAGCTTAATGGTCTTCTGCCAGGTGAGACTTATTCTAGAACAAAAAGATTGCTTAAATAGGCATGAAAACTAAGGAAATACCTCTTCACTTTCATATTAAAGCAGCTTATATATTACTCTAGCTATGTTTCTTCATTTACATGGGCCACAGTCTTGATGATTGACTTTGTTCCAGCAAAAGGCACGCAAGTATTATTTTTGAACAAATGGAGTTTCAAAAATAAATGCACAGTGGGTGCAAAGTGAATACTGGAGAAATAAGGTCAATTGATAAAATCTCCCAATTTTAATCTTTGGTTTTTTTCCTTGCTGCTGTTTTTCTGGGATCTTACTCCTACTCTTTATGTCAAGCTTGTTGCTTCCTTTTAAGATATTTTTCAGTGCAGATGGATACTTTAGGGAAATGCCATGCTACAGAGAGCACCATTGCTAAGCAGAAAAGTGATGCATACTGGAAAGAAAGAAGGGGTAACTACAGACTCAGTCTGTATGGGTTACTCTGTACAAACACATGGACAATATTGGTGAGATAATTTATGCTGGGGAGTGTTGAGTACGGGGATTTTTTTTCAACCTGACTTCCATATAATGTCTGTCATCCTCCAAGGTTTCCATTTAACACCATCAGTGTGACTGACTGCATGCCCAAGAAAGTGTAGCAGCAGTCCCTAACTTCAATACAACTTGTTCAAGTTTCCTGTTTATGTTACCCAATTGTGTTTAATTGGAATACATTAATATAGCAGACACCTTGCCTTCATCTAACCAGATTTAGGGCTGAGAATGAGTAGAAAGGTCTTATCTTAATGAAAATGAATTTTCTTCTGTCTGAACAATAATGCAATAAAATGATCAACCTTCTTTTTTTAAGCTGTTAATTGCCTGCATGTGTAATGCTACCTAGCGACATTTTTAGCAGTGCCTGGCGAGGGCCCTGCTGTTGGTCAGAGATTTTCAGAGAGGGCTGAAAGATAACATTATTAGTAACAATTAAGACAAATGCTTCTTTTGTGCCTTGAAGAAGGCTCATTTAACAAAATCTCTCAAAGGCAAGGCACTGAGCATTTGCAAGGCCTTATTTATTTTGTAGGAAAGTAAATTGTTTGAGGGAGGGGAGGAACTGGAGTGTAGATTAGACCCAGCATAGCAGCAAAGGCATTCCAGTAATGGCACCACTGCAGGCCCAAGTGCAGAGCAGTGGGATTTCATATACAGTAAAGGAGAGAAACAGCTACCTTGAATATTCTTCTTACAGTAATGGAATACTTTAGTTCCTGAATTAATTAATCAAAGGCCCTAGACTGCAATGTCATTATGAATAGTCAGAACATTTTCAGCTTGGTGCTTGGCTCATCAGTCTGGCAGACACTGAACTCTGTCAATCTCTATTGAAGTTGTGCCAATCTTCTCAGATGAAGTTGATTGATGTGAGCCCTTTCCTCACCATTCATTTGGACAGCCAGACTGTGTGTGACTAAATTCTTGGCCATCACAGACATTCAGATGAATTCATTTTGATTAGTTCTAGTTGAGACTTTGGGGAAATGTGAAGACTGAATTCCTATTCTTTTCCTCCCTTGCCCTGTGTCATTCTCAAGCTCTTCCCTTGTCCATCCACAACCATTATGCTCATGCACGCGTGCAAGTGAATACACATGCACACATTTCTGTTGCTAGGCATTAATCCATGGGTCCAGGCAGAGTTCAAGAGGCTTTTTTATACTAATTGTCTTTTACCAAACTACTTCTCTTCTCTGTACAATGTGATATTGGAAAATCGTGCTGTTTTCTCCGTTGCAGCATTTTAATGCTTGCTCTGTCTTCAGTGAGTTGCTTTGCTTTTTTTTCTGCTATCTGGGACAAATTTAGTGTAAATTAAATGACCAGTTCATTTTTTTGCGCTCCATAGGCTGCAGCAAGTAATAAACAGCTTATGTAATCTCCTAATCATCAACTCAGCCAAAAAATGTCATAAAACTCTGCAGTATACAGCACCTCGCAATGATTTTTGTAGCCTGCAGAAACCGTATATTATGAATATGGTTTTCTATGGGTTTTTTTATTTAAATTGTCATTATCCTCCATTTGCAGAAAAGAGAAAGACTTTCTTTTCTTATTAGATGTTCCATTTTAAACCCATATTTATTGTCTTTCTGTGTGCTTGTTAATTCTACTTGGAAATTGTTGCTTGCTTTCATTGCGTTGGAAAAATGATGTAAATATCAGGAATATTAGGGACAAAGAACTTCTCTAGTCTTTCCTTCTCTGCCCTCCTCCCACCTAGAGTGTTCTGGGCTTCTCCCAAATTTCCAGTGTTACTTTGGTAATCCATCTTACCCTTGCATTCTCCATCTATGTGTGGAACCAAAATTTTAATCTTTGACTCCTTGCTCCCACTGTAGGATTTTTCTCCTTCTAGATCTTTTAAACATTTTTGTCCAGTCTAAATAGCATGAAAGCTGGTTTCCATTGCTTCCCATGGGAGGCTTCTTTTGTGGTTTGCTATCCCAAGGCATTTTTACAGCCCCTATTTCCCATTTCATCATTTCACACCCATTTTTAGCAGACTGTATAACAGTTGCCTGTTATTTGGTATTAACCTGTTAGTGCATTATGTTTTGCTTTTTAAATGTTTGTCGTTTAACCAGATCACTGGTGTTATAAATTGCTCTCTCTATCTTAGTATATCTTAATTTTTGCTTAATGGTAGTATTTTGAGAAAGCATTATAAACAACATGCTGTCTTTCAGACTCTGTGATATGAAATACAGTGTTGAGCATTTTCTTCTCAAACCCTTTTAGAGGTAATCTTTCAGTTTTCATGGTGCTGTCATTGATGCCAGCCGTATCTCAGCCAGTCTTCCTTAGTGCAATGCATTGAAGAGAATTGATTTGAACAGAATGATAAATCAGTCTAAAAGTTACTTTGGGGAAACTTTGTAGGGTGATCTTACAGTATCAGAAGGATTTGAAATAGGTTTGTGTGCCTTCAGTTGGAAGGGAATACTGTTTTGGGATTCTTCTGAAGGATGTTCTTCCTGGAAGGGTGATTTGCTACTCCCTTGCAGTTGATCCTCTGTCTTGGGAAACTGGCCCTCTCAATTCTGTTCTGTGCAGTTTTCGATTATGTGTGTAGCTTACTTTACATATTTAAATGTATGTTCCATTCATATATGAAGTGATTTGGCATGGGCTTGAACTAATACTGCTGATGCTGAGTGTTCTTGACTCTTTGAAATTGTGTAAAGGTGGGAGCACTCAGCTCTTCAGCACCTTTCCAAACTACTACATTGTTCAAATGTCAGAAATGTATTTTATATGGGCGGCAGAAACAGCCTTCTGGTGAACCTTCTTCTTTCTTTATAATTTGAGCTAAGCAATTGCTCAGTGCCATTTGATGAAATTGTAGTCAATTATGCTTTTTCAGGCCCAGCCATTTCATAAAGGAAAACAATCTTTTAAGGTGAGCTGATAGGAGTCTGAGATGCAGTACAACATAGCTAGGATTCATCCCAGGGAAGTAAATGCAACATGCATTGATGAAGAAGTGTAATGGAAAAGGAATTGCAAGTTCCTGCCTAGTGCAAGGAGGGAGGAGAGAATCCTGGCTCTCCTTTTGTGGTGCTGTAGATACTAGCTGAGAAATCCACATACAGGTTTATGGGTTATCATTGCCTGTGGTGCTCTTGTTAAGTACCTTAATAGAACTGTGTTTGTGAAAGGATACAAATTTAAATGCTTTAGTAAACTACAGAAAGATTTAAAAGGGGGGAAAAACGTGGGTGTTCTAACTACCTACTGCTTTGGCACCCTGTCTGCTTGTTTAATTACTGTAACACATTTGACACAGTTGAAAACTTTTGAGTTAAAATCTTTGTGTGTATTTTATATAGAATGATGTCTTTTATATTTTCTTCTCTGGATTGATCAGTCCTTTTTCTTTAGGCTTTATTGCTGCAATACAGCTGTTGGTTATTTTTCTTTTTAATGCTTAGCCCTTGCCCAAGGTGCTTTACGGGGAGGAGGAGTAGATCAAAATAATAATTTTTCTTCTCCTAACATTAAGATAGGAGCTTTTAAATGACTCAAGCCAATTTATTGCAGAGTAGATTCATTGCGGATACACTCAAAATCTATCGGATTGATTGACGATGCTATTCTATCGACATGTCTGTTCCAAAAGAGAATGTGGGATAATAGGTTGAAGATTTGATGAATACCATTTTGTTTAGAGAAAATTATGTTTTGGTGCATTTAGTATATTTGTGGTGTAGGAAAGACTTTGAAAGTTACCTTCAAAAAGTATTTCTAGAAAGGTTTCCCCTGCTGATACCAAGCCTTGTGGTAATGGACGGTTCTGGCACTGCTCCAGTTCCAGGGAGATCCCACTGCTGGAAAAACACAAACAAAATACATTACTATGGATTTTGTAGACTGAACATTTAAAAAACCCCTCAAAAAAAATCCAGAACTTTAGTTTGAACTTGACTTGTGTACAAGTTGTATATGTTTCTTTCAGATATTGGTGAGTTAAAATTGTTGTAATGAAAATGTTTATAATTTTCTAGATCTCTCTTTTATAAGTGAGCAGCCTGGCTTGCTTATTGCCCTTGTGAATTGGAAGGTGATACTTCTTTTAAAATTCTTCCAATCTATGTAATTATTTTTGTGGGTTTTATGAAATAATACATTTTAAAATTAGTGGAATTCATGAAACCATGTGGTGTAGTCCCTAACAATGCATGTGAACTCCTAAGATTCACAGGGAAATAAGAAAATAGATTCCTCTTACCATTGTTTTATTGAATTGATGCTTCCATCTTTACTTTGAAGGTAAAAAGAGTATTAGATTGCATGTTGAAAGTTCTTTTTCATCTTTTCCACATTAGTTTTACTTTCTGAAGCATGACATCCCCAAGTTTAAATCTGAATTTAGAGCAGAGGCATATTCTGAATGAAGCAAGTAAGACGCACAGGAAGAAAAAGGTTTATTTCCAATTCTGTCTTCTTTATGGTTTATGTATGGCAGAAATGAAAGGCTTCTCCCAAATGAGTTCTGCGTGAGATGTTTGTTTCAAGTGTTTTTTGACATAGCTTGCTGATTTCATGATTAAGCTTTCAGTCCCACAAGTCTGTGGCCTGGCATTCCAGCCAGCTCTCTTAAATTATCTCCAGGCTCTCGCTTCTATATTGAGTTGAGGAGGAATAAGGACCAACAGTTGTTGGCCCTTCCCTGGCCATCTCTTGGGCCACTTCCACTGTACCCTTAATTTGAAGAGTCCCTAAGCTGTGACTTACTCCAGCATTCACACCTTGGTCACTGGTCAGCCTGGGGTAGGAAAAAGAAAGCCATGGAAGAAGTGAGGTTGTGTTAGCAAGCAGGGAGCAAGACTCTTGCCCTATTTCTCCGGCACCTTCAATATGCATTCAGTAATACCCATGGCTTTGTCTCTTCCCCATGTGCATGGGAGAATGGAGATTTCAGGATGAAATAGGGCTCTCCAGGAGAGAACAGCATCAAAGTATTATTTAGTCCTGGTGCCACCCTTCCAGCAATTATCATAACCTCATATATTTTCCTCTCAGTTCTGATATGGAGACTACAGTTTTCTGTGCTGAAAGAAATTATGACTATTACTTTGATTATTCTACTTGGGTAATGGCATGAGTACTGTACACGCAGGTGCCAATTTTTTTTTCAGTTGAAGAATTGAATTCAGAGGTTGATATTGACACAGTTGAACACCTACAAATTTCAGTACAAAATACGAGACTCGGAGAGTTCTATTTAGTTGCTTTTGATGAATTGAAATAAATTCATATTCTCTTATTAAAAGCCCAGAGAAGAAACCAAAATGCAACTCTGTATGCATGATTCTTTTTAAAAATGAAGGCTAAGAAAATCCCAATTGATACATATAAGACATAGCTTTTTAATTTATTGCTCAAGCATATGCAAAAAAGGCATTAATTTTCAGTAATATAAAATTCTCGATATGTAGTGCCTGGAGCTATGGTTTTGAACCTAAATTGCATGTATTTACTAAGCCATATAGCTCTGCAATGTGGAAAATGGAAGTGCATTTCAAATGTAGCAGGGATTGCTATTACTAAAACCAGTTGCAGTTTATAAGTGAGAAAAATAAAGTTTCAGATGGCAGATGAAGAGACACCTTTATTGACTCCATATGCTTGACTGCATGAGGTGCGGTCCTGAAAATGGGAAGCAAGTGCCATATTTTAAGGAATTTCAAAAGTCAAGCATCAAGGGGTAATAGAGTTGACCTCTAATTTCAGAAATCACAGGCTAATGTTTGAGAACATTTCACTTCCAAACTTTATTTAAAGCTCTGCTTAGCACTCCGTTTTATGACAGTAAGGATTTTTGGCAGGGAGGCACATCAGTTATACTGTTACCTACCAGACTTTTTCACTTTAACAGCAGACACCAATGGCCTCTAGGAATGAAATGCTGCTACTTACAGACTGTGTAGAGGTGTGGCTGGACTGGCCTTCAGCCCTTGGTTTCAGATGCATGGTTTTGCATCCTCTGTTCTTTTTGCCTTGAACAAAGTGCGCTGTACTTGTTGATTTATTTCTAACAGGAGATTTTTTTCATTCTGAAAGACTTGTTGTCTCCTTGCTGTTAAAATATTTTAACTGGCATTTTTCTATCTGCTGCTTCCTAGAGTGTCCATTATCCATTGCTGCCATATGTTATCTAAAGGCTGAGCCTTGGAATTCTCAGTAGGCAGTTCTCAGCACGGGTGCTGCTCATCTTACAAAGGTCTTAGGAAATACAGGGTTTGAATGTGTATTTAGTGTAGAATTGATTCCACCCTCAGCTCCCTCCACCTAGAAGTAAAGATTCAATATGAACACAGTGTTACTTGTTCCAAGATGATTGAACTTTTGCTTTCAGTATATGTGTGTAAATTTTAAAAAAGTACCCATTTTCCCACTAGATGAGAAGCTTCAGTACAGCTAAGGTAAAGCTATGACTTTCACCTGTTCTTAACTTGACCATGTTCTTGTATGTCTGCTTCTTTAGATATGAATAGAAAAAGTTTTGTCAGTATGGTAACTGCCACCAGCAAGATACAGGAACATAGTGAAACATCCCTATGCATGTTCCAAGTGATTATTAGTGAAACAAACTACCCGTCATCCTTTATGAAAAATGAAGGGAGGAATTTAAATGTATTTTCTGTAAAGCAATTTTCTTTGAGTTATTCATAAATATCCATATCTGCTTTCTGAATATAGAATTTGAGTCTTATTAATACATAATACATAAATTTGTACAGGAGCAAAAGATTCTTTTACCATCTGGACTCTTAAAGTGAGAGGTTTAAAGATGATTAGAATATTGTGGATAGCTTCTATTTAAAAAATACAGGTTGGCTATAAAAGCAAATATGGGACAAAATTTTTAGATAGGCTTACTATTTTTTGTTAAACTAGACTGATAAGACTGGGAAAATTAATAAACTTTTGGGTAGTCTAACTTCTTTTGAGATCTGAAAAAGAAACAGCAGATGTCAAAGGTAAATACAACTTGAGAGCAATTAACAGTTTGTTTAAAAGTTAGTTAGGATAGCTAGAGGTTTGTCCATCAAGTGTAAAATCCCAAGTGATCTTAGAGTTATTCAGCAACTCCTTTACTAGAAGTCATGGTTAGATTTCATATATACTACTGAGGTTTTTTTTCAAGAGCAATTGTCTTGTACAGATACCCAGACTAGTCTGTGCTTTTAGCAGTCTGCTCTCATGCTTGATAGTGCCTAAAAGCTGGAATGCTGTTTATAGTCCTGCTTGCACTAGTTTCAGATTTGGAGGAAAGAGAGAGTTAGCTCTAAAATACAAGGTTATTAGTGGCAAAGTCAAAAAGTTTTTTCTACTGAATTACGCCTTTGTCAAATGGCACTTCTATTTACAGGCAGGCTATTTGGACAATTCAAATGAAGTTGAAGCAGTCCTGATGCTTCAGCACCACAAATTGGAGACTGGAAAATAAAAGGAGAGAAGGCATAGTTTTCATGCTGAGGTTCCTACTCTGCACTACTGCTGAGGGAATGAGCTGCCACATGTGCTGTGCTGTGACAAGATCTGGACAGGATATGTCCAGAAGACGCTCTGGGAAATAGAATACAGGCAGATGATTCAATTGTTTGAGCTATAGGCTATCTATGCTGTCACATTTAATGGCATATACGCAGCATCATCACAAGCAATAGTGAGGCAGAACACAAGAGTGTGAAGCTGTGCTTTTTTTTTTGTTTTGTTTTCCTTTTCGGAAATGAATTTCTTGTATTTTTTAATTAGAGTGGTGCAGAAACACTTGATTTTCTTGATAAGGGTATAGCAGCAGTGCTAAGAACATGGCAATTTAAGCATTTTTCAGTTTAGCACTGCTTACCCAAACGTGAATAAAAGAAGAAAATCAAAGCAGGATTATTCCTAGTAGATGTTTTTGCAGCAACCTTATAAAGTGAGCAGTATTAGTGTAGCTGATTGGATTTCTCTTTACATATAAAGTTACTGCTGTTTTGGATCTGGATTGCAGTTTTGATTTAATTTTTTTTCCCAGTGACTTTATATTGGCATTCAGATTGATTCTAGCTATCAATTTCAGACAGATTAATTTATGAATGATTTTTTAAAATATAAAAATTGTTCATAATTCTTTTAACTCCTTGAAACTGGTAAGCTAGAGTAGCCCTTCTGCAGCAGCATCCCATTGGACTGCAACTGGAGCTATGGGTTTTATGTTCCTCCAGAATTTGTGCCACTTCAGCTCTGAATTTTATAATACCTAATACCTTCAGCAATCTGTTTGTGAGTGAGATTCAGAGAGGTCCTGTGTATTCTTTGACCTCAGTGTCTTCATCTATAGACCAAGGAGAAGAAGGCTTAGTTACTGCCAGGAATATATAAATACCTCTAAAGGTTACAAGTTCTCTCAAAGTGCCTTGTATTTCTGCTGATTTCATGTTAAGTAGAAAACTGTGTATAGGTGTAGTGGGGGCAGTGGGAGGAATTCAATCATCAGATGTCAAGTTTTGTTTTATTTTTGCAATGATTTGTGCAGTTGTTAATTGGCAGCTGACTCCTCAGAGGGAACTTGAGGGAGACATGTATTTAGAAACAATCTGGCTCCTTGTATTTTTCTCTCCATTGTAGCTTTCTCCCTTTGTTCTTTTGTTCTCTATTATGAAGGACATTTGCATGAAAACAAGATTTTTGTTTCTTAAGAGTTCAACGGCTCCTGCTGCTTATTCCCCACCTGGCCATAATCCTCCGTTTGTGACATCTCAATTGGTGGCTGTGCAAATGATTATGATGTCAAAGACAGGATTATGACTTCAGGTGAGAAACAAACAGCAGGAACGGGTGAACTCAGAAGAAATACACATCTAGATTTTTCTCTATCTGTTTTTATGCTAAAGGCACAAGGAAAATGCAGGCAATAGATTATGTATGCATATATAAAATAACTGATGTATAAGCAAATTGTATCATACCAGTGAGTAAAATGACAAATCTATTTTTTAAATTGCTTCAAATGTTCTTATTTTCTACTTTCATCTACAGAAAATTACATAGCATCCAATAGAATAGTATCCAAAGGCAGTGTGATTAGGACATATTTATTTGGTTTTACCAGGTTACAACTCTTGTGAGAAACTTACTTTGTTGTAATGTAAAGTTCTTAATTCAATAATAATAAGGTTTGATGAAAAATGTATCATCTGACCCAAACTGTGGACTATTAAGGAGTTAACCAGGGTCCCTGGTGATACTGTGATTTTGGACCAGATCAAGTTGATACAATGTAATCAATTGTATTGTATTGTTCTTGAATTTTCTGAGTCCTTAAACTTGACTTTGTTCCTCCTATTTAATGTTGTGTTCCTGAGGAACCCCACTGCCCCCAAGAATTAGTTCCCTAAAGGATTTTTGCACAGTATTTCCTTTTGAAAGTTCTTGTCTGCGGTTTGAAGTCCTATAGCAGTAAATGGCATGTGTGGCTCTGCAGTCATTTGCCACTGGGCATTAGGGTAGTGGGAGGGAAATATTTACTATACAAGCTTTGCAGGTATAAAAATGCAAGGAGGATGTGTGTGTGCGCATGTGTTACAACACCAGTTAGTGTAAGTAACACCTGAGATTATCTCTTCAGTAGCTTGGTGGTGGGTTCTGAAGAGATTGCTCCACAGAAATCTTCTCCAGGGAATTAGCTCGTATGCTTCTGCTGTTGGAGTTGTTACAGTCTGGGTTGCCACTTCTGCTAGCTGATGCTAAGGTCATCACACACATTGACAATTTTTAGTTAGGAAAAGTTTCCCCTTCTGCATTATTTCAAGAACGCTTACTTATAGGTGCATTCTATTGTTCTTTTGAGGTATTTGTCACTTTTTTGTTGTAATTTGTGAAATTAAATGGAAGAAACTGTGTTGTCCTATAGACACTTGACACATGTATATCCTCTATCCTATATCCTATTGATACATGTCCTGTGTTAGGGTGACTGGGCGAAAATAGAAGGGAAGAAAGGAGTTAATAGTCACAGAAATAAAGATATGGAAAATCATCCAATCCAGTTTTGGTATTTGAAGTACTCCCAGCTTCAGAGAAAGCATGGGGAATGTTTTTGTTGTGGTTTTTTTTTTTTTCCTCCTCAAACAGAATTGAAGTAGTTATCTTCATGAACCCAGTAATTAAAATTAGAAAGTTTGTAACATTTTTATTGCAGGCAATTCTAGTGGTGAGATTAACATTAGATAATCTTATCATGAAATAACCAGGCACCCTGTGATGATCTGACACATGAGAGGCTGCACAGAGTGCACAGAGCTTCTGGTCCCCCAAGGGCTGTGATTGTTTTATGGTTTTATCTTATGATAACTGTGCTTTGGTTTTGCCCTTTTCTGAGAGTTTCATACGGTACACATCCCCTCCCACCCCCCTGTAAATTTGTAATTTAACACTACTCTAGGAAATGGCAAATCAGCATGAAACTATTAATCTTATCTCATATCATGAGACAGACACTGATCCAAGAGATCTGATTACTTTGCTTCTGGTCATTATCCAGACTGAAAGCTGGGCTTGGGCATTTGTATCATCAACAGTTCTGCCATCAGAAAGCAAAAGATTTCAAAAACAAGGGGAAATTCTATAATCAATCCAGTTTAACATTTCATGCCAAAGATACGGTGTGGGACCAGACTCCTTTTGCTCATCACGTAGCGATCTGCTGTGGTATTAAAGCCCTCATTTCTGCCCTGTGTCTACAGCTTCTTTTCCTGGACATTTAAAGCACAATAAAGGACTTGAATGTCAGGCATGAAGACTTTAAATAATCTGTAGTGATTTTAATGAGTTTAGTCACAATTGCCACAGGTTTGTCATGCTTAATAAGTATTTCTGAGATGGAGTTTGCAGTCAGACTCTCTGCTGCCAAGTTGCTTTTTGGTCTTTTTGAGAAGGACGGAAACTGGCTCCTGTTCAGTCCTGCAGAACTGGACAAGATTGAACTGCTCTGGAAATAGCCAGCTGCATCCCCTCCCTTCCAATGAATATGCTATGAACAAGAAATTCAGTTTTAATTTGTATTACAGTTCAGCTAATTAAAGAAAATTCATTTTAAATTCCTGACTGAACTGATGTGATTTGGATTTCTTCTTGACTCTTTTCCCTTCTTCCTTTTTTTTTTCCCCGCCCACTGAGTTCTTCTGAATACTTATGACTTCATGTCTTTTCCCCCATCAAGTTTGTAACACTTCAAAAGATGTACTTATTTAATATGTAACTACGAGGGATGCACAATCTCTGGGGTTTTTTTACGTCTCCAGTAGGATAGCACTTTCTGCTCTACAACAATATTTGGAATTTTTTTTTTTCACTATTTACAAATCCCAAGGGACTTTACAGATATGAAAACATGTGGTGAGAATTTCTTCTCTGCTCAGCTGGATGGTTCAAACTCTGTTCCTGGAGGGAGTGAATTTTACTGTTGACCTAATTCTGCTCCTGTTAAAGTTGGCACTGAGTGGTTTTAGAGATTTTCAGCCTCAAAGCGTTACTATTCTTTGTTGAATCCAGAGTTTAAGGAAGAGAGCTGAAGTGCAGCTCTTTCAAATGGAATAAGAAAGGCTTAAGCCTGGTAATCAGAATACATTTATTAACTAACTCTATCCAAAGAAGTGGCCTGGGAACCCAGATAGAGGGTTCAACTTTGCATTAGAATTTTGTCAGAACTTCAAAAATTTCTACCTTTTGGCATCATGGCCTTTCTCTGCTTTCTGCATCATGGGCTGCTTCTGCTTTCAGCATTTGTGCAGTCTTACTGTACAGATTGAGTTCACAAAGTGGGGAAGGATAAACTAGAGGAAAGGTAAAATATAAGAACCACAAACTTCTATGGTTTACCCTGGGAAAAAAAAATCCCCATCAAAAATTGGTTCCCTGCTTGAGAATAATTAGGGTCAAATTTCATTTGTCTTTATATGCTACATTAATTGCTGTAATGTGGGGAAAGATTTTTCTTTTTTTGTATTAGGATACTGGCTGGAAATGGCACAGAAGAGGTATGGAGTACCTGCTTATCACAATAGAGCTCTTAAATTGGCACAACACAACAAAATAATGGTTCTCTATTGAAATGAAGGTCCACATCTGCAACTTGAAAGGATTATAATGTAGGGGTTCACAGCTGGAAACTGTCCTTCCATGTTCCTGTCCTGCAGCTTGTAAGCAGGGCACAGTGTTTTGCTAACTATTAATGTGGGACTATGTTAATATAGTTACTTTGCATATTTTTGTGTGCCTGTGACCAAGGCCCAGCTTCGTGCAAGGTTGTCATGTTTCCTCTGGCTCTTGCAGTTGATGAGACTTTGAGAGCTTTATGAAACTGAACTCACTTTCATAAACCTGTGGGTGGTTTTACTTGGTCTGTCTGTCCAGACTGCAGTGCCACAGAGTGAAAGTGATTGCCTCACAAAGTCACTGCTGCCCTGGAGTAGTGAAGGGCCTTTCAATTTATTCTTGGTCATGCCTTTTTAACTTAATGTTCTTCTTCACACAAGCTGGTAGTGATGGATGTCCATTCAGACAACCTAATGGCCTATGGTTACTATAGAAGAGCCTTTATATCAATATTCTGCAGCTGAGACCCATTAGGCTGGACTGTCAAACTGCTCTACAACACATCTAGCACCATTTTATGCAAATAATAGCTGTGACAATATTGCTATACTTTATGGTGTTAAGCAGGACTGTAAAAGATCCGTTTCCATAGGTCAAGAGGAAGCTGATCTTTGTAGCTTGATATATCAGAGGTCATTTCCCTCTGTCAGTGGTTGCCACCTCCAACAGTACTAAACCCACTTCAGAATGCCCTCAGCTCTAAAGGAGCCTCAGCCATATATGGAATATCTGCTGGGACATCCATTGTGGCATTTCAAGTGTGGTGGGAATGTTGTGGTGTCAGCATGTTGGTGGTAAGCTCCAGAAGACAATAGCTGGCTTACTCCAGGAATGAGAGATGGCTATTTTCTCCATGCCTGTTCCTATTCCTTGGTTCAACTTTGCATGCAGTCTTTCGTTAGTTAATTTATGAACCTGTTTGATGTACTGCAAGCCTGCCAAAGAGAAAACATTTAATCTCTCACTGAAATCACAGCCTGTGTGCCAAGAGAACCTTGAATTTTTATGTTCAGCAAGCTGAGCCTTCCAGACTCCCATGAGATCATTTGCCTGTGTTGCTCAGAGGTCTCAGGGACTTGTGTCCAATGCAGAGACTGTCAGATTAGGTAAGAGATCATGAGGTATCATGCTTAGGTGTAACTTCTTCAGGACTAGTTGTAGTTTGCAAAAAACTTACAGCTACATATGTTCTTAGTCAAAAAAAATCAAATCCTTTCAATTTGCAGAGTGCTTTTCTTACATAACTGTAAATTAAGATGTTGGCTTCTTGCTGAGGCAAGAGAATCTGACAAGAGCAGGGATATAAACAGTGGAAAGACTGAAACAGGAAGTGGAAGCATAATATATATGCAATATATATGCCCTTGATAGAGTTGTGCCACCATTCAGATACAACTTAGTGTTCTAAGCACTTTGGTGGCAGCTCTAATGCTCCATTGCTACTTGTTCATTTATCTCTTTGTTGCGTTGTTGCAGTGTGTTGGGGGCATGCATGCTTTTTCAGTATTACTCTAATACAGGAAATAGTGTGTGCTCCCATTTCTTTGGATTCCAGCAGATTGATTTGTAGTTTCTTCGCTCTCTTTTTTCAATAAATTATTCACCTTAGCATGATAGCAAGTTTTGGCATGACAGAGAGTTTCTGGATGTCAGCTGCTCTGGACTGGCTGTTTTCTCTCGTAGCTTCATACCCAGTGAGACATAGGGATATAAGGACCCGTCTTGCATTTACTAAGGGTTAGAATGGGGTAAAAAACCACACAGGCTGGGATATCAAAGCTGTGTGGCTGATGAGATGTGAGCAGTCACTTAGACAACTGCTATCTTATAAATGGTATCTGTACTTTTTTGAAATGTGGAGAGGTCAAGTACTATGGTTCTGACTTGATTCTTTTAGAAGACACTCTTAATTTTCTGCTACCAAGACTATTTACCACATAACTGTGTCTTGCACCGGCATTTGGCCAGTGAATGTAAAGCTCTGTACCACTCCTGGTGCATTAGTCTTGTTCCAGTCTTTGTTCCGAAGAACAGCATCATTATAAAATAAAATAATCCCTCTAAAAAGCTTTTATTTCTTGGGTGAAACTTCTTCTTTGACAAGATGAAGTGAGTCAGTCTGTCTTTAATGAGATTGCACTGAAATGTCTGCAACTCTTGTTGTCATTCCTTGGCATGATCGTTACTTGAGGGGCAGATTAGAGGTCAATCAGCCAGAGCCACGAGGGCGCCCACGGCTAGCCTCAGGATACTCCCTACAAATGTAAGATCAAAAGGGCAGGCATATGAAAATTACTGTTTACTTTTTATGAATTATTTCCCAGAGATGGGATCATTAGCAGAATCTAAATGCTGTCTAGCTCTTAGTGCAAGGACACTCCTGACAGAAAGCGCTTGCTTAGGCACACCTTTCCACTCTTAAAATCAAAAGATTTTATGCTTTTGCATGTGTGGGATTTCTTTATTATTTAAATAACTTTCTAGTTGTTTTGTGGGGTTTTTTTCCTTCTTTTCCCAAAACACTGTCCCTACTTCTGAACATGCTTTTAATTCCTAGATGTCATCTCTTCCTTTCTTCATGTTGCAAAAATATTTTAAAGCCTTTGTCCATACCCCAGGGACGCTGCAGGAGCCACCTGAAGGAAGTAAAACTTTCTGTAATTTTCAGAGTGAACAGTGGCTGTTACTTAAAATTCATCCTTGCCCACTGGGTACCAGAATTATCCCTACTGCAAATACAGGGGAAAGGTGATATTGGCTGTCATGGTGAGGTGCATGTTGGCAAGTGCTGATTCAATGTCTACTTCTGCAGTAATCTTCACACATCAAACTCTGAACCTTCTTCTCCACATCAGTATCTGGCTTCTGTTTGATCACAGTAATCGGGGCTATTTAGAAGGGTCACAGTATATTTGCCCTTTTGTCTTGTGACTAGAACTATGAAAGCATGACTTTGGAGCGAATGTTGATTGAATTCTAAAGAGACTGGCAATAGCTGGGAACATGTGTAGCCTGTGATATGCTAAACTTGTGATTCCAAGTGGAAAAATGTTTGCTTTTTAAAATAACTTTGAAAAAGTTACCTTGAAAAACCAACTACATGGTGGATATTACTCTTTAATGAAAACCAATATGAACTTCCCTCTTGTCGTCCAACAGGTTACTACCCTTAATGTGAAATAATCAAATGCTGCCCAGTGTAGCAATGAAGTTAAATCTGGCTGCCAACCAAAATAAAATCCCTTATAGCTATTTTTGTGTGTTCTTAAAATGTGTGCTGAGAGATTAGGCAGTTGTCTTTCCCCCCCCCCTCTGCTATTTTTCTTAAAAAGTTTAAAAAACCACAGAGAACTCTGTTGCAGCACCCTCCTATGATAAGGTCAGGGAGCAGAAAATCCAATGTTGTGTGCTTTATCTAAATCCTTATTCTTGCTAATCTGGTTAGACATTTTGGATATGTGTGTTTTTACTTATTTGGCATGATGTTTTCTCAACATCATTTTTTTGGCATTTATCTTGACAGCAGTAGCTAGAGAACTTCTTGCTATAGTGTTTAAATGGATAAGCTGAGCATCTCCCTTTCTATCTTTTCGTTTTGGTGTTGGATAGATCTCAGGAAACTTTTTAATCCTTGCAAAGCAGTGGGCAAAGGAAATGTGTGTGCAGATGAATGGAGTTGCTGGGTCCTCCAAGACAGGGGTCTGCAAGTCACCATCTGGAGGTGTGGATCTGGGGTTTAGTTTAGCAGCCTTCAGAAAGCTGAGGCACAGGTACTATAAAAATAAATCTGTTGGTGCTAGGCAGGGTTTAGGCTTGTACTGAGCACCCCTAATCTCAGAAGTTTTCTACCGTGTGAGTTGGACTTCTCAGGGTGGATCAGCAATGAATAGGGGGTGATGCTCACACGCTCATGAGATTTGGAGCCAGGACATGGCATGCTTGCCATGCATTTCCTGTAGACTTCACACTGAGGCACAATAAAATACCTAATGGTGCTGTTCATCTCATCATCTTTGTTGTTCATATCTTCTTGTTCTTCTTGTAGCATCATGGAAAATGATGGATTTAAGATATCTTTTATTGTGTCTGTGCTTTGGAGACTGTTATATTCACTTTTTTTTATTATGTGGTGCAATTGTAAACCTTTCTGAAGTGTGATGTCTTGAAGCAAGTACCCAATTCCTGATGTGTTTCTATATCACAACTGTGTCCAGTGCTGTTGGGACAGAAGAATGGTGGAAGTCTTTTTGCCACCCAAATGTTGAGGAATATGAGATGCACCTCAACTGTGCACTGTCAACTGATAGCTGCTAAATTAACATTTCCATTTTCCTCTGTGTAGCCTTATCTTTATAGGCAGGTGTATCTGTGTTGGGAGAGGGGCTATTTTTGGCTCTACTGTAGGAGAGCCTGAAGGTAATGAGTTGTGCATAGTAAATCTTGCTTACTCCATAATTTCCACTACATTTCAAATTAAGGGCCTAAATTAGGGTTAGTGTCAGACTTGCTCTTTTGCTATGTCCTAATTTTGTTTTGAAAGCACATAGCTAAGGACTTTAATATGTTTTAGATTCAGGGCTTGTAAGTTATACAGAAATCCCTAAGGGAGGCAAAATAACTTATTAAAACCTTGCAAATGTTTTTGACTGCTGCATTCTATTATTTTCTATTCCAGTGGTAGCATACAGCCTCTGCTGCTGATGGGTGGAGGAATGCAAACCTCCAGGGCCCATTAGACTTAACTTGTTTACTGCATTGATATCTATATGTTAAATGACAAGAGAGTTCAGGTTATTGAATAATTTAAAATTCAGCTCTAATTGGTGTCATATGACCTGGAAAAGGCCATGGATGACGCCAGGAGCATGCTGTGAAATTCTTATAAATAATTCATAAATTAGATCATTCATTTGCCTGGATGTCTTGTTAAATGCAGAAGTTTGTAAGTAATAACTGATGATATAACACCTGTAAGTATTTAGTTCATATGCTGGAAGGTAATCTACCTTGATGATCTTCTAGCACAACCTGCCAGAGTACAAGAGTTAATTGCACTAGGGAGAATGCACTACATTTATTTGGGATGGGCTTTGGCAAGGCGTACGGTGCAGATGTTGCATTACACATTCTCTATCAGCTAGACAACTATTCTGTATATGCCCATGTTAAAAATGCAGCTCATCACTCTTTTGCCCTTATTTCACATGAACTCCAAATGCACTGGGAAATGGTAGTGACCTCCTCTGCTCACAAATAGTATAGTTTTTGAAATATTTATCTAGGTCTTGAACTACTGATTCTTCAGTAAAATAAAGGGCAGAAGTAAAAAATTGAAGTCAGAAGATTGGGATTTTTTTTATTATTATTTTTATAATGTTGGCAGCACATTGAATCTTAATAGTTGGACCTGGTGCTGTCAAGATTAGTGTAGTGGCATGTTTCTATAGTGCAAACAGGAATGATACATTTTTGTTTTGAAAAACAAATATGTTTGCCTAAATTTAGTGGCCAAATATTGGACTGCCACATGTGGGTACTGTGTGGGCTTAATGGACATTTTGCTCACAGTGACTTCCAAGACTCGGCACGCAGACACCTCTCTTTAGTTTTCTTGGAGCACTGTATTATTAACTGCCTTATCAGGCAGTGTAAAACCAGTCTGCTGATCTGAAATGGGAGCTTTTGTTAGCAATTATCAACAGTGTTTGGGTAGCTGGAGAAGAAGGGTGACATGTTTATGAATGCAAAATATACACTTAAAGCTGAGCGCCAGCAAATTCTCACATGCTACTTTGAATGCAGGTTTTTTTGTGCACCTGGCATGCCAGCTCAAACCCTCTTAACAAAGAGGAGAAAAAATACTGAAGGCAGCACAAATATAGGAGGTGTTCCTCTGCTGTCAGCTAGCAGCTATAGATTCACTTTTTTGTGATGTGATACTATGTTTTTTTTTAGCTACGCCTTTTCAGTATGTTGAGTTCAGTAGATTTCTACAGGAAAAATACAGGTTCGTGACTGTCATTCATGGTATTTTTCATTTGAGACCACTTGTTTTATTCAGTGGAATATGGCAATCATAGCTATACATAATTTCTACAGAAAATAGTGCTTTGTTTCTTGCTTGAAAAATGGTCGGCTTACCTTAGGAGTTATCTACTGTATTTATCTTAGGTAGTGACAGAGACAGTTGCTGTACTATTACATGGCACTTTGTAATAACTGATATTGGGTTATTTATGGTACAGATTTTAACAAAGGATTATATGAGTTAAAGAAAAAAATTTATAGACTTCAGTAGATCCTACTAATATACTTTAAAATCTTTATGGTTTTTCATTCTCCCTGATAAATTCTTACAGAATCTTGGAAAGAATAGCTCCTTAATCACTGGTAACGTACTTCAAACAGTCCTATAATTTGATGTAATTGTTCTTAAAAACAGGATTTCTGTTGCCCCAATATCCTATCTGAGTTTATTTATATAATAAGCTCATTTTGCCTCGTTTTGCTGACAAAAGCAAGTGCTTATACTGTTGATAGACCTGAAACCCAAAGCCAAGCCATATTCAGATGAGACCCATATATCAAGCATTCAGAGTGGTGACTGAGTTCCAGGTTTAGGTTGTATACCTTAGTGAGGGTGTCGTCTGGGTCACTGATGGAGTCACAGAATTGTTTGGGTTGGAAACCACCTCTGAGTCCGGCCATTAACCCAGCACTGCCAAGTCCACCACTAAAAATCATCATCAAACATCACATTTGCATGTCTCATAAGTACCTCCAGGGTTGGTGACTCCACCACTGCCCTGGACAGCCTGTGCCAGGACTTGACAATGCTTCCAATGAACAAATTTTTCCTTATAAATTTTGCTGATCATGTCCAAAGAACAACTACACTGGTGAAGAGTACGTGCCATTAAGTATGTGCCCATGGTGCTCTTGAAGGTTTCTGTGTGTCTCTGTGTCATCTTGAAATATCTTTAAATCTCTGTATTTCTCCTCTGGTTGCTGCTTCTGTTCATTCTTCTGGGTTTCCTTCTGCGTCCCCACTTAGATCAGAAAAACAGACTAGTTCTGAATCAACCTTCCACTCTTTCTACCCCACCAAGAGAAACTCCTGAGCTGAAAATCCAGATTGGAGAAATGTCCTCAAGATACAACTGAGAATTATTTTACTTCACTGTCTCTTTTGCCAGTATTCAGACATATTTCAGCTAAAAACTACAGCCCTGGGTGCTATGAACTAAACTCCTAACGCTGTTAGCATCTCCAGCAATTTTGCTCTTACAGCATTGTATTTTACATACATTTTTGTATTTACAAAAGCTGGGATGCCAGCTTTTGTCCCTCAGCATGCAGGACGTCTCAAGGTAATGATTTTGGGCTGTTTCTTAAACGTGTTTCTACGTGTGATGAAATTTGTCCAGACCTTGCCTGGGCTGGTGTTGTAAAGATATGCTTTGTTACCAGTTCATTCCTTGCAGTACAAAGCCCTTTGTGCTGGAGTCAGTCTGTAACTGTGCTTCCTCTGCCAGCGCTGTGAATTAGAACTGCAAAGCACACAAGTTGTATTTAAGAACAATTTGCAGAGATCATAATGCTGCGTGCATAAAACTGGTGCACTGTTTGTCTGTTCGTAGGAAGTTTAAGGACTGGGTGTTTGTTTAAGCTCTGCGCTGAATCCCTGAGCAAAAATTACTGGTGTTGCTGTAAAGACTTTGTAGACTTCCACACCTGTCTCCATCTTTAAATCCTTCTAAAGATTATTAAAACCATTTTTAGTATCTCCTTGTTTCACAAGAGTTTCACATCTGATCAAGTCTTATTAACTCCTTACCTTACAAGGAGCAGTCTGAGTTTGTTTAAGCCTCAGTTAGAGGGACTTGTATCTTTAAATACGGCACAGCAAGCCTGGAAGAGCTCCTTAGAGGAGCAAGCACAGCTGTTCCACCATGGCCTGTCATGACTTCCATGCCTCCTGTAGGCAATATCTTTCTTAAACTCATCTTGTAAAATTACCTGATTCCTTATGCTTGTGTGTCTTTAGACTCACAGAAGAAGGCGGGTCTTCACAATGTTTCTTTCCTCTACATTTCCCCTTTACCTGGCCTGCATTTTGCAGATCTGTCATGTCACACACCAGTCTCTTTTCATCCCTCAAAAGTGTAAATGTCAGTCCATTTTCCTTGGAATGTCTACCATCCAGCTGTATCTTCAACTACAGCTTTAGCAGAAAACCCACAAATTACTAAAAAAAAGTTGTTGACTAGTTTCTGACTCCCAATAGTTAATTTTTCTTTGGAGTTAGACCCTGAATAGTACTGAGTAGCCATCAAAGGCATATTGAAACTCAGTCTTCTGCCTAACATGACCTCCTCCTTCTAAAGAAATAAGAAAATCCCACTCACATTCAATGACATTAATGAGAATTTCCCCCCCTGCAAACATATTGTATCTGTGAAATAACATTAAAGTTTCTCTGCCTTGTTATGAAGTCTTTAAATGTCAATGCCATTTCTGAGACCATCAGGGCAGACTTAATGGCGGCCAAGGTCAACAAATGCTAACTGGTACCTCTCTTTTAGGGCCTTCAGGGACTCGTAATAGAGTCTCAGCCATGAAGTTAATTTGCAATGTGGACCTTTATTCTTAAACCTGATGATTATTTTGTAAAATCTTCATTCATGTGCTTAGATTTCTTAACATTCTCTTGTCTCTTCAGTCAGCAAACTGCTAAAATAAAGGTGGTGTTCTCAGATGTTTTTATCATTTGAGTTTCCTTTTTTTATAAGTGTTCTTTTTAACTACTATTTATGGGTTGCAGAAAGACAGGTCTTTGCTTTCTGTGGCCACCCTACACTGCCAGCCCTGATAGGATGCTCTAAGAATATCTTCAGATCTGAGACCTTCTGCTGTCCGTGGGGACTGGAGAGCCCTCCATCTTGAAAGCCTCTTCCTGTAGGTGCCCTAAATTCTCTGCAACCAGAAACAGGTGATGTGGGAAATGAGAGACTGCATCGTCCTTTTCTGTATTGTCTAATTCAGATTAAAAGGGCTCTCTGTAGCCTTTATTTGTCTGGAAAATATTGCCAACAAGGATGGCATGCTGCAAATAATAAATAACAAAACTCCGTCTTTTTGGCAGCATGTTGCATTTCTGCTCAGTTGCCCTGCCAGCCCCTCTGACTTTAAAATATTTTAGTGTCCTGCACTTTTCACCCAGTCCAAGCACCAGACTTTCCTCAGACATTTAGCACTGACATTAATGCAAATGCCTCCAACTCACTGAGCCCTTTGGGGCAAAACATGACATCCTTGGCTTTCAATCACATGGGAGAGAGGATATATTTGTATGCACAAAACTGGAAATAATAAAATATCAGTATTCAGGTGCTAATCCATATTAATTTATATTCTGTGAAGTCTACAAGAAACTTGTAATTGGTTGTCTTGAAGGGCAGCAGAGTATATTTGGTATTTTGTTTATTTATTAAAAAAAGAATCTAAATTATACATATAAATGCTGCATAGATTTGTATTATATCTCTCTTCTAATCATTGCTGGACACTTGCTTGCATTCCTAAATTCGAGTGGTTTGGGTCTGGCTGATTTGTCTTGCACTCTGTGTGCACAATACCTCTCTGTTGTAAGCATTCCCAGAGGGCAAAAAATACTTTTTTTTTTTTTTTTCATCAGTGGATTCCAAATTTCCTTGCTAAACCACTTACTGCAGTAGTTTTGCTATCTTTAACAAATCTGGCTTCTGTAATTAAAAAGTCCCATATCTTTGTGGAAGGTCCCAAAGGCTGGAGAAGCTTAAATTCAGTTTGTTATTGAAATTAATGTGCAATTCTAGCAAAAGAAATGTGTGTGCCTGATACACTGCTGTTGTGATGTTCATAAAAGCTCAAATGCTTAACTGCCTAGATGAGCCTTAGTGCAAAGATACTCCAGGATGTAACTAGGATTGTGATGTCTATTACATAATATCCATGACTGTAACAAAACCACTGGAATTTGCTTGTACTGGGTTGACAAATGTGAATTACAGTTGCTTGTTTTCTTCAGAGTTTTATCAGACTATAATCACTTGCCCAGCTTAATTGAAAAATCACTTACATTTATAGCTGTATTTAAACGTTTTGTATTTAAATGACAGCTTTTGATGTACAACCATTTTTTACAGAAAGTAGTTGGTTTTTATCTGTGTTTCTGTAAAGATATTTCAAAAACTCTCATCAAATTTCCAGCGGTAAGTAATATACCATTCAGTGCAAGGTGAAATGTTTTACATCAAATCTCCTGCTGTGTAATGGCCAATCAAAGAGTATTTATAGTGGCTGAATGGATTTTTTGGCTCGGTATTCAAAATTAAACATTTTCAAACCTTAACATTTAATGTTTTTTGCCACTCTTCAAGTTGATTTTATGTAACCCTAGATGCTCACAACTACTTGATGCTCTGAAGTGACTCATTTTATGCTGAGGATCCTGCAGACAGTAGTTTTACATTTATTACACTTGTGTAGATGGAATGAAATGTAGATTTGATAGCACATTTGTGTCTGTGTTCTGGTAAACATTTTGTGGGGTTTGGCTGCATGTCCATCAACATGGACCAGCAGCTCTGTTTTGAGGAGCACACATTTACTGAGGGAAATTGATGAACAAAGATGAATTTTAGTGATTTACAGGAAATTGTTTCTCCTGTTGCAGGCATCCAGTGGGAAGAGCTTGTGCCAGCAGCACCCTTTGGGGCTGGACAGCTCCTACTTGGGTGTTGGGGGACCTTGGACTCTTCATAAGAACAGCAGAGCACCGAAGGCTGTGAGCCCAGCGCATGTTGAGTTTTCTCAGCCTTGCAGGAATAACCACGATTACAGGACTGAAATGCATTACAACCATCAGGAATGTCTGAAGGAGTATCCAATGGAAAATGACTTGCACAGAAAGTGCAACAATGTGATTTCCCCAGCCAAGCAGAGGAGCCCTCACCATGTAAAGCAAGCTCAGGAGATGGACCAGAGGGCAGGTGAAATTCAGAGTGCATGCCCTCAGCAAGTGAGTCATGGCTGTGCCTGGAGGCACATGGGGAGCTCAGGGAGCATGGAAGAGAGCTGCTATGTCAGCCAGGTACTTAGGAAACGCTCAGGGACAGTTCACAAGACCCATGATCATTCCAGGCACTGTCGAGGTTCTAGGCTGAATCACAGCACAGACTCAGGCCCTAAGGAAACAGAGCTGGCTAAAAGATTGTATGAAGAAAGAAGGCAGAAGCTGCTTCTTCAAAAACTGGAGCTGGAAATTGAAAAGGAGCGACTCCAACATTTATTGACTAAGCAAGAAGCAAAACTGCTCCTAAAACAACAGCAACTACACCAATCCCGTATGGATTATAACAGGTGATTTTGAGACTTACAATTTAAAAAAATTCTAAAATTTCTAATAAGCACATGGGCAATAGTTGATTTAAGTGGGAGAACAGAACAAGGCAACAATAAATAGAATAGAACAAGACAGGCAAGGCTTATGGCACAATTTCTAAGAGTGATTCAGAGGAGAGGAGACTTTAGTTTGTTAGTGTATACTGTTGGGAAGCAGCATGACAGCTGTGGAAAGCAGCAGAGGAAAACAGTATGTGGTAGAAAGAAAGGCAGAAGAAAAACACTGCTAAAAGACTAGGTTGGAAAAGAGAAGCAGTAGAAGAAAATGAGAGGTTGATCTTAGTGCAGGCACTTGAAAAGAATACAGACATTTGGCAAGAAAGCAGTGTGAGCGTGGATGACATAAATGTGGCATTCTCCCTTCCTTGGAAAGGTCAGTTTTGAAGGGTTGCACTCTCCTAGGTTGGGACTGGAAGGAGTGTGTTTTATAGAAAAGATGAAGATCGTTACCTATGTACACACACACACATATATATATGTGTGTGTATATATATATATATATATATATTTGTATATGGAATATATAAAAATATATGGAGTTTTTCCCCATATATTTATGGAAGAGGAAGGAAACGCAGTGTAGTGAAGACATTTTCTTTTCAGCAATGTTAGTGAAAAGGGAGAACGCCAATACTGAGGCACATTATTTGCTTAAAACTTGAAGGGAAATGGAACAGCCATAGAAATGTGAGATGAAGCCCTGTGAGTTTGTTGCAGAAGGTAACACTTTTCTGACAATCTAAATAGTCTTTGAGAAATAGGGAACAACTGTTTTTTTTGGTATGATGTTATTAAAGTGAGCAGAACAGTGAATGGAAGCAGGTTAAATTAGCCCTTGCAGCTCAGCTGAGTACTAGCATTTCAGCATTAGAAAGGAAAAACAATAGAGAAAAATCTGCAGTCTTTTGGAAGAGGCGGTAGGAGTGTTTCACAGGGATGGATATTTCTATACTGTTTTAATATGGCAGCTGCTAGCAGCAGCCCATGAGAGTCTGCATTAGATGACCCACTTCCTACATCCGTGTACTGTAACCACCATGGAGGAATACATCACTTACCCTTCTTCATTTCAGCCCCCTGGTTACTTTTCAGACTGTAAAAGAGAGTACGATAATCTAGGTCGTCTTTTGTTTGTTTTCTTGGATTGTTGTTTACATTGAAAATAATGTGTTTATGTGGCTTTAAAAGTACCTGTCTTGGAGGAAATCACAAATGTGTGTGTTGAAAATGACTGAAGTTGCTAACAAAGGATTATGACTTCAGGTGAGAATTAAGTAGGAACAGATGGATTCTTAATCATCAAATACCTTAATTCTATGCATGCATCCCTCTAATGAAAAACAAGTAGATATGAAGGACATACAAACTGAATTTTTTGGTGGATTTTTTTTCCTAATGGAAAATTTTCAGGTTTGGAGGCATAAGTTCAGAAAAAAATGCACCTTAAATATCTGTAATGATGTGGTTGTTAGTACCATTATATCTATTGTAGCTACATTTTTTTTCTGGAAAAAGTCCTTTGTGGTTTACAGAGCTTTAGGCTACCTAAAAAGAATTCTATGAAAAAAAACATATATGACCAATCTGAGGACCTTGCACTTTTGTGATCTCTTTTCACAGGTACATGTGAAGTCAGATTTGCCATATTCTCTCTAAGAAAACAACTGGAATATAATGTGTTTTCTCTTAAAAATATTTCTTTTAAGAGTATCTTTAGAATTAAATGCTTGATATTTAGAGGTAAATCTCTTAGGCATCACAGTTTTGTTTCAGTTCCAAATATATAATTCATTTTGCACTTGGTAACACAGTAATTTTATATACTGCTAACAATAAAAATTTGTTTAGCTAAGCTCAAATAACCTTTGCTTCATTGTCAGGAGGTTCTAACTGAGTTAGAACATCAAAACAGCATAAAAAACAACACAAGAAAATTTTTTTTTCCAGATAATATTTATTTTTGTCTGTCCTTCTGCCTGGGGGAGTGCTGGTTAAGGTCCATTGTCATTGAATGACAAATAAGAGGTTTGACCAATTGCAGTAATTGGCAAGAAACTTTTCTAATCTTTTAGCTAAAGTGTGAGTTGATAATTTTTTCTGCCGCACTGCATCATAACTGCTTTTAATTTTCCACATTTCTCTACTTAGCCTCACATGACAGTAGTACTTTCAGTTTGCAGCTACTCTCCATGTGAAATAGTTGCTCAGCTATCAAAAATGGTGTGTATGTGCAGTTCAGTGGCTCCTCCTGGTTCAAGCCTCACTGGAGCAGCCCAGTAAAAGCAAAGCTTGGAAACAGGAATTTTAGTCAAAAAAAGGAGAAATACGTGTATACCTTAACTTTCTGTCTTTTTTGGAGAGAAAGGAGAAGGTGGAGTGATCTGTTAAGAGTGGAGCATCATCTGTGGGCCCATAGTTTGAGGACACAGAACCATCTTATACAGATTCTGTTCTACGCCGTTTACACACGATGCCTTTGAGCTCTGGTGCTGTAATCTGCAAATGAAACTTTTCTGTTTCTGTAATGAAAAGACTGCAGATTTTTCCCTATTGTTTTCCCTTTCCAATGCTGAAATGCTAATACTCAACTGGGTTACACTGGCTAAGGTTGTCCCTGTGGTAACCCTTAGAAGCAAAGGCACTGGGCCTGAACCAGACTTCCAATACAAAATTATATTTGAAAGTGTGAAGATAATTGCTAAAGCACTTAATGTGTAAAAGTGCCCCATTTGTAGATGCATAGGTCACCTTTTAGTGGCAAGTTCCTGGTGTGATTTGACCAGCTGCAGAAGCAACTAACTTATCTTTTCCAGGGTTAAAGGCCATGTACCTGGCTCAGAAGATGTGCCCATTGCTGAAGCACCCAGAGATCTTGCTCTGATGATGAATGGCAGCAGCATGGGGCTAAGGTAATTTCTCTCTTCACTTCTAAGTGCTTCACAGGGTCAATATATCTTCTTGACAGTGTGCTGTTGCCTGCCAAGTGTATTTGTTCATGTGTTTGTTTCAGATTAAGAGCTTTTTTTCTGCAGGAAGGGTAAAATTCATAGGCTGCTGTGTTTTATGAGTCAACTCAATAGTTATGCTGACCTGTTATTACTCAAAGTTTAGGTGACTTCCTGAAGAGGCTTCAGGTTTTGTGTGCCACCTCTTAGTGCAGTGCAAAATGGAGTTTTCACAAAATCTTAGTTTTAGTTCTTTGTTCTAGGTGCTGCTTGTTACTTTTTAAATTAAGATCAGAACATCGCCTTAGTCTTTATTTGGACCTGATGTAAATAATAGATTATCCTTTAACTCTCAGATAGATCTTCCATGGTTGGTGACAGTTACTTGTTTTTTTAAATACCTCTCATTACACCTCTACTTCAGTGTGATGAGAGCAAACTACCACTGAAATAACTGGAAGCAGAGTTAAGCCAATATTTAGCTCTTTATCTCCATCCTGCTTGCTATTTAAAACTTCAATCAGTACACTATTGTACTTTCCTTCTGTCCTACCCTGTCGCATTCAAGTTAACACTGGAAAAAGATGCAGGCTTATTAGGAAAGCAACAAATAAAAACTGGCAAGGTTTTCTCCTTTTCTCAGAAAGTAACAGCTTCTTGTTCTGTGCTGTAACTATAGGTGTTCTTTTGACCAAAGAATGGTGGACAAGATGAGCAGCTGTGCTTTGAATGACTTCTTCTTTAGCAACAAGAGAATGCCTCAAAGTAATAAACTTCTCTGTTCTGAGAATACTGGAAGAACTGATAATTCATTTATAAACTAAGAGTCCAATACCTTATTTTTTCCTATTTTTTAACTTTGTTATACTAATTTTATTTTTCTTTCTGAGATCCCTTTTGACTGAAAAGGGATAAGCCTTTTTTTTTTTTCTCCAGAACAGCAGGAGTTGTTAGTTTTCTTGGAATTCTTCACTGCTTAACCAGGTGTTTGGCTGCTGTGAGTTACTGGCATATCTTTGTTGCGCTCAGATGCTTTTTTCTTTCATTTTCACACAAACTGAAGTGATCAAAGTATTATCACTGTAGCAAAAAAGATGGAGAGTCATGACATGTTTAAGATGCAGCAGCATTAAGCCCCTTGGAGGAAAAATGTAACCTAGAACATCTGCAGAGCTTCTTGGCAACCAAAAACCTGCAAATATCTACATATTCTAACAGGGAAAATGAAGAAAACCTGTGCTGTTAACAAAATGAGAGTCCCAGATTTCAAAAGGTTCCCCGCCCTATCTTCATTCCCCTGGTTTAATTTACTGTAATTTTTCAAAGTTATTGTGTGTTTGAGCAGTCTCAAGGTGCCATGCCAGCTGGTTACAAAGTTTGGCAGCAAAACACTTGGAAGTTTTTCTTCTTATATGCCATCTTCAGTTTTGCAAAGGTTACCAGATGAATGGTCTCTAAATAATTTACTCTAATGTAAGGCTTAAAGAGGCCATAGAAGACAAGTCCATTTATCTCTTTTATGCATTTGAATATGTAAGTGATGTTTTCTTCGGTACAGATAGGGAGAGTGTGTGAGTGTGTGGCCATGTCTTAGAAAAGAGGAAGAGCTGGTAGACATACATTCTTTTTTTAACTGTCTCTTTTGGTGGTTTTTTCTGCCTTTTTATTTTTTAGTTTGTTTTGGTTTTTTAATGATGCGGAGCTCTTTTTTTTAAATAATTTTTTCTTTTTTTTGTGGTGGTGGTGTTTGGTTTTTAATTGATGTATAAAACAGTTCTTGTTACAGCAAATTCCAACAGAACACTAGTGGAAAATCAGCCCTCTCTGACTTACAGGGCATACATGAGAGGTCTTCTAGCAAATCTCACAGTACAGAACTTGATTTCAGTCTTCAAATAAGCAAAACTTACTTTAAAAATATCCTGGTATTTTAAAGGAAATAGTGAAATACCTTTAGAATAGGAAACTTGCTGAAGTAAGAAGTAAAATAAATAATATAATCAAGAACTGAAAAAACATTAGTTTTTTTTATATAATTAACAGCTCATTTTGAGTTAATTATCTACAATAACAAAAATCTAATTGCAATTTATCCTCTACTATCTGTAGGAAGAATTGTAGACAAGGGAATGTGCATCACTGCCAGGCGTAAATGCTATAGGATGGGTACAAATAATAGAGGAACCCTTAATGAAAACAAAAAGCAAATAGGAGCATGCAGCTGTGCCAGACTATTGAAAGGTAATTTTAGTCAGAAATGAGGTATGTAGTTTAAAAGGCATCTTGTCATCTCCTGTAGGGATTAATTTTTTCCCTTATTGAAGAAAGCAAAAAAGATTCCATAAGCAAATACCGTGCAGAGTTTGATTTCTGATGCAGAGTTTCCTCAGTCTGTTAGTGAAAATGAAAACTTTGATCTCAGGGGCCACTTCAAACTATAGCCAGGTTTTCAAAGGGTGCCTGTTTTGTTTTCTCTTCTACATGTGCTATTGAGGTACTTTTGTTGTCATTGTCAGCAAGCATTGTCCATCTCAGCCTGTTTGGTAGGAATTTGCAGTGTTGGATCTGTCCCTTCCCTGATGTTGAGAAGAAATGTGCCTTTCCCTTTGCCTAGCTGCAGCTGGGCCAGCATTTGGGACCTGAACTACCTTCAGATTCGGAATCTCCATTTCTCTAAGGTGCAGCAGTCAGAGCAGGTTTTATTGAGGATGGTTTTCAGTAGCTTGGAGTGCTCCTAAGTGAGCCCACAGACAATTTGCAGCTACGGAGTTGGTAGCTTGTGCAATTAATGGCAAGTTGTCTGTATAATTTCTTTTCAAGTCTGCACCAATGTGCAAGATGCTTTAAAATATTCAAAATAAAAACATAACCTGATGCATTTGTTTAGCATAAAACAGGCTTTTACAAAGTGCTTTCCATCTCCCAGACACAGATGCTTGGTACATGCTCAAGTACCCACTCCATGCGTATTCAGTAGGATCAATACACCCAGCACCTGCTTTTGTGTGTGCTCCTGACATCTGCATCTGGGAAAGGAATTTTAAAACTCTTCCCTCCTTCGTTTAATCTTAACTTTGATCTGAATGGCATGGAAATAAGATGTATTTAATGGAACCAGCTTGAGGAGACACAGTTTTTCGCTTTGCAAGCACCCCTCCCTAGAGTGCTGCTGTGTGCCTAAATCTTAACATTCAAGATTCCCTGCTTTTCCAAGTCTTAGGTTTCCTATACGGCTCTGCTAGTATGGCTCTTTATTGCCTCTCTAACAGGCACCTTTGCCTTGGATTTCACACAATTCTGCCACTGAGCCTCTACACAAACCTGTGCAAAGTGTTCCAAATAGGAATTGTTGGACACAGCAGCTATCAGATGTGTTTACAGTTATCTGCAGGCACTCGTTCAATGTATGCTGCCTGGTGAAAGGATTTTTTCTTGGGATATTAAAGATTTGCAGGTGGAATTTGCCACCTTTAATTTCATTGAAGGCTCTTTATGTTTGTGTGCCTCATTCTACATCACCCATGCGTATTTTTGCCAGTTAGTATTTTTAGTTACTTGAAAATATCAAGCACAGGATTCAGTGATACTTCCCCTGTAGCTGGATGCTCATTGCTATGGTGATATTTCCAGGAGGGAGTGCTGTCAGGGGTCTTTTAAAAGATTTTTATGTTTATGATGTAACTATTTTTATTATCTAGTGAGAGAAGGTGACAATTATCTGTTGCTCCTTGTTTAATGCTTTGTTATGAACTTGCTTTTCTGAGGCTTGTTAGACAAGCAGGCATCTTTCTGTGGTGATGTGCTTTTGTCCAAATATTCAATGCAATTAAATAGACCTGCAGAGGAATGCAGACTCGCAGCTCCCCCTGCTGTCCCAGGCATATCCAAGTTTGTTCACTCAGTTCCCCCCTCCAAATAATTTAAATCTAAAATGAAAAAAATCACATGCAATTGCATGGCTCTGCTACTGCTGGCCTGACTTTTGCTGGCCCCATTACTCCTGTTTTTGAGGAGAAGAGAATCAAAAAACAGTGGTAGCACCCATTTGGTTTCCTGTGAGGAGTTTTCTTTTCAGTTCTTCATTCCAGGATGTCACCTCCCACGTCCTGGGGTGTGTCCAGATCCTGAGCCTCTGAAGGAGAAACTCTCACCAGGGCTGCAATTGACTCCTTGTGCAAGACTCCCAGGTCATCTCTGAGTTGTCCTTGATCTCTTGAGGTGTATCTATATAAGACTTGGCCAACTTTTAGAAGTGTACTGAATATAGTTTGTTGGGATTTTTGTTTTTTTTCTATTTGCTGTTTTGGCAGACTGGCACATTAAATTGGGATGAAATCAACTGTGCTTGCAAATGGCCCATAAAATCTGTGTATCTGGAAGCTGCTTTCCCACCTGTTAGTGCTCCTTTTAACAACCAAGTTACTTTCTTGTTCCAGATAATTTTACATTGAAGTTTGTATCATTTTTAGATAGGATATTTGTGGAGCGAACACTTGTTTGGCCGGTAAAAAAAACGGTGCTTGCAGATCTGCCAATAGTGCACACGCTGAATTAGGTGCAGATATGAGTTTTTCTTTCTATCGTGGTGGTGTCTGGCTATATATAGGCACAGCATCCTTCCAACAGATGGCTGCTGGAGTCTGCTGTGACGTATGGGAGAGTACAGTCAGACTTAGACACACATTTCTGCTTCATTAGGGCCACGTGCAGACTCTGAAGGTAGTAGGTTTTCTTGTACAGGGTGAAGGTTTTTGTTCTGATGTGATTACTAAAAGCATAAAGGGGAGTGTGTGGCAATTTTTTACATATACCTATGCATGCATTTAAAGTTGGTTTTTATTTTTGTTAGGGTAGGCAGTGATCCTTATCGGACTGGAGAGAGTGGAGTTCATTTCTGCTGACCTGGTTCCTTCACTAATCTAATTTTCAGGTTTACTTTCAACTGCAACAGTGATTTCAAGCTGCCTATCTAACATTTACCTGAATTATGCTGATTCTGTTCTCATGATCACGTCTGCTGCACACAGCAGTATTACATCATTCCATTGCAGTCCAAAGTAACCTTGAGCAGGAAGCCTACTGAGTGACTGGAGGTGTAAGATGTAAGGAGAAAATGCCATAAGTGGTTTTCATAGGCAGGTACACTCAGCCTGTAGGTGAGGTCTTCAAAAAGCACAGACACTCAGGTATTAGAAACCCTGCTAAGCTTAGGAGGGCAGTTGGTGAAAACAGGCTTGTAAAAAAAAAAGTATTTCGATATTTTCACAAAATTTGTGTTTGCTGCCAGTATTCTACATGGGCTTGGTTTGGTAATATCCTACATCAAAACTGAAAATGCTTGGAGAATTTTTTCTTTGAGTTGAAATATGTGAAATGCATGCATCTCCTGAAGGAGTTTGTTCCTTGCCAACACTTGCAGACAGTGAGAGACATTTTTGCAAGTCATTTGCAGATGCCTCCTTTATGGGAAAATGTAGACACTGTTAGTTTACTGCCTGAATTGAATTTTGAAAACCTGAATTCTATTTTTATAAATTGGAATGGATTACTTTTTCAGACATACTGTTTTGTTACTTTTTTATTTTTATGTGTAATCTTGGATGAAGAGAATATTTTGTTTAATCTAGACATTCATATGTCCCAGAAATTTATCAGTTGGAAAAGTTAAGAAAAACCTCATAAAACAAAATGTTCTGGAAGGTAGTTTTGAATCAGGAAATTTTAAACCCACCCGCACAACTTTCATGCCATTTAAAGCTTATATCAGAACTGATGGGGCAGGACTAAGAACAAAAGCTATTGGTATTACAAAGTTAAGCAAGAAATCCTCTGTACCCTGCTGTTCTGCCCATGATCACAGCTACACTAAGCTAAAACCCACTCCCCCACCCCTCCTGTGACCTTGGCTGCACTTCAGCACTCAGAGAATTGAAGCAAAAGGCAAACTTTAGTAAATATTAGGTTCTGCCACTTGCAGATTTTCAGACTACATATAAAGATAACAACACATGTGCTCTCACTCACTCCCCAGCTCTTGCTCTCTCAGAAGTGGACTTTGTATATTTGCCAGTGAATTATTCTGGCATAAAATTTCCCAGACCATACTGCTGTATTGAGTTGAACTCTGTGGCTTTGCACGGGTGCTGAGGCTTTGCAGAGTACCCATTATATTTATAAAAGTGCTAATTTTTGAGAGCCACGCAGAGAAAATTTTAGATTCAGCCTAGCTGATTTGTTCTTCACACTGCTCCTGCAGCGAAGAGGATTGATTTTTGTGTTTCTTTCGATATTTGGCTTCATTTCCTCTGGTACCCAGTGCTTCAGGTCTTAATCCTTTAACCTTGAATTCGAGCATCAATGCTTCAGGAGGGCTGAGGCGTTTTGATGGAGAGAGAACATCTTTTGTTGTACCAAATGGTTGAGAATGGTATAAGGCAACACAGATCTCCAGGCAGTATGTATTTCACTGTTGTGTTAGAAGACTTTAAACAGAGGGTGGGTTTACTGGGGATTATAAATAATCTGGAGGAAGGTGGGGTATGAGAAGCAATGGAAGAGAGCTAATGACTTTTTCTTTAACATTTGACCACTAACCAGTCTATCGTGACAGATGTGTACTGGGTTGCCAAATGCTATAGTCTGATTTGGGTAATGGTTCAAAGCTCAGCATGTCATGGAAATGGCACTGTGGTCCCTGATGGAACACGGGGAAAAAAGCTTTTGAGCTTCTCAAAGGGCAGTATTTGTGGAAGCAGATGCTTGCTTGCCCTACCCAGCATAAAGAACAGTTCTGCGGGCAGCCAGGAGAGTTCGTACTGCTGGATTTTTATAGGATCATTAATTATATGTTATAAGGCAGCTAAGCATGGCATTCCTAACTCGATGAATTCCATTATGAATGGCCTTTTCATATTCCTCATCTCATTATATTAAATGCATGTGACCTGAAGTTTAGCTAAAGTTATTGTTCGGGTTAACTTTCATTTAGTGGTTGCCCTAGTTTTAGAAACAGTATGATCTTTAGATTTTATGGAAAGTCAGGTTTTTTATGCATGTTTTTGCAGCACTATTTTAGATAATTTCATTTGAAACTAGGTAGGAACCTCTGTGAGGTGGCAGGGAAGGGATTTAGTCACTCCTTGATTTGACTGGAGATTTCTGTACCCGCTGGATGACAACATCCTGTTACACGGATTTGGCTATCATCCCCCTGCCAATAACTCTTAAACCTTCTGCTCTGTTCCATCTAGTCTTGCATATCTGACTGCCTCCCTGACACATAATCCCAGTTGTTTTTGCCTTCAGATCATTCCTAATCTGGCCAAAACAGAGCTCCTTACTTTTTTCTTCTGAATCTCTCTTCACTTCTGATTTTGATAATGCCACATCCTCCCTGCCACTCAGATTCATAACCTCAGGATCACTCTCCTTCTCTGCCTGCATCTGGGCTGCTGACAGCCATTGCAGTTTCCTTCTCCTTGGCAGCCAAAATACCCTTTTGCAGTGTCAACAGTTAAAACCACCCCTTGCTTTAGTCCTTCTTCTTGCACTTTGACTACTCTAAAGTGTTCTTTAACTGCTCAGTATTCATTCATCTACTTCAAAATAAGTTTTCCAAATGGGTATCTTGGCTGCTTCTTCAGGTCTTGTCTGCTTTGCTTCTTTTAAACTCACCTTCAGGGGCCAGTTAAAAGTCATAAAGCTGTTTCTTATTTTATTTTCTCTGCCACCACCTCTTCTTTACTCTGTCAGTTATGTGGCACTCAGAGTTTTTTTGTGTGTTGGATTAACTTTCAGCCATTTGCTGCTACTACATTCCCTAATTCTTTCTGTCTTTTAGAACCACTGGGTCATTTCATGGTGACTTCTGCCTCTAACTGTGTGTTCTGACAATGCCTTTCTTGTTTTACATTTTATCTTTTCCTTCTTTTTTTTTATCCTCAGCTTTTTAAGAGTGGTCTTTTCCCCTCCCTGCCCTTAATCTTAATTTGGTGAGTTTCAAACTAATGTGTTTCTTCACACTCATCACAAAGATGGGCTCTCTGCCTGATAAACCTACCTAAAATCTAAACCATACTCAAAAGATTTCATTGGTGATCTGGAGAGAAAAGCATTAGAACTCCACTGCAGTGACAAGTCATCAGCTCTTCTTTATGGAAACACTTTGTGTGGCTTCTAGCACGCAGAAGAGTTTGAAACAAAACAATTTACAAGTGTCTTCAGTCTTCTATCAATAGTGCCAGACTTCACCTCTTTGTATAACTACATGCCCTTTTGTTTGATCAATGCATAGTTAATCCTTCTTTTCTTTTTATCTCTGTGTTTCCTTAATCTCCATTTCCATCTTTGCATCCTTTTTGAGCAAACCATGTCTCTGAGAGATGTGCTAAGTTTATATACCAGCTGTGGACTCAGTAGGGCTGAGATGGTTTGACAGCGCAAATAATGCAAACCCCTGATGCCACATCACAGTGTCAGAGCAGCACTCGTGGCTTCTGCTCTGGACAGATGTTTCCACCAGGTTGTGACAAATGCATGCAAAGGTAGACTTTCATGCCCAAAATCAATAGTGGTAGCTCTAAGATGGCAAAAATCACTTGTGTCTGGACCAAAAGGGTTTCCAGAGGCTGGGAACTGGCAGCCCAGAGCTTCATGGCAAACAGCCTTGTCCCAAGATGTCTTCCCTTTGCTCTTCCTCTTGATACTGAATATCAGAGCAATGCCAATACACATCTCAGTGGTAACTGCCTTTTAGTGAGGCAGTGATTTCCATCTGGTTTCAGTTCTATTATATCTGAATATTTTCTGAATACAAGTGCAAAAATGTGTTAAATCTGTTCCCTAAACATCCTGGTTGAGTCAGTATTTGGTGGTGCTGTCAAATTCACATAAAATATATGCACTGAAGGGAAATCTTTAGTATGTTGCTTTTTCTGTGGGGCCCAGGGCCATGGTTTTTATAGTTGTATGCCATTATTTAGGCATCTAAGTCTGTATTGCTCTTGCAATAAATTCTTGATTTTACAGTCACTAGCCATCAAACATGCCCTGTGAAATATGTAACTTCAGTGAATTTAAGGCAACTGAAGTGGCTAAAATTGTTATTTTAAATCTTTACCAGGAGCTATCTTGTCAAATCTGCATCTGTTGGGCATGGTAGTCTACTAATCAGAGTAAAGTCCAAAGTCTCAACTTCTCTATTTGCTTCTTTTCAGGCTATAGGATTTTTTTTAAAGCAGATCAATAAACAATCTCAGTGTTTTCATTTTACTAAGCAATATAATATGGATGAGTACTAGTGTAGTGGTAAATCATTAATATACTCTTTAATCATAGAGTGACCATGTCCCACAGATGTGATTTAATCATGGAAAAAAGGCCAATGAAGTGTGAAGATGCATCGGGAAGGGTGTTTCTAACTGATCTGGGATAGTGTATGCCACCATTTTAAAAGATGATGTAGTATGAGAATATTTAGGATGCTATGTACATTTGTAGTTACAGACCTGGCAAAATTCTACTTGATTGTTTTTATCAAAAATCAAAACCCATGTCAGGTTTGTATTTGGCAGAGGAACCAAATGGCTTTTTGGAATAAGTAAAGCACTTCAGCTTCCAGATTCAATAGTCCCATGATTTGTAAGACTTTAACACTAACAGACTATAACCCTAAAAACCCGTAGTAACCTGTGCTAAACATGATTCAATGCTAGATTCAATCATCCTGTGGTACAGATAAAGGTGATTAAAATAAGAAGACAGAAATTTCATGGAAAAATATGGGTCCTGCAGTGGTGCTTCTGTGTTGTTTTCAGTGGTAATGATTCCTGGTTAGAGAAATCAGATTCTGCAGCTTCAGAAGAATAGACAGTATAAAAACTTTTAATTGTATTTGTTATGGAATTTGATGCATTTATGAAAGACTTTCCCTGTGACACGTTCCCTGATATTGGAGGAGCTGTCAGTGACCCAGAAAATCACCTCAGTATTGTTAGGGATATGTCTGTTTGCCCAGTTTAGTGGTTATTAATTTTCATTTCTATTGGTGTGGGAAATCTGAAATTTTGTTCCTTCATTTCATCACTTGGAAACCAGGTGTGAAAATTTGTCCTACTGGTCTCTTGAACATTGAAACTTAGCATCAATGAAGTGTAACTTTGTCAATGAACAGAAGCAACTGTAGTTGTTGTGTCTTTTTCAACTATTCTGATCCTGCTAAACTCCATATTTTCTGTGCATGTGTAACTCCTAATATCTGCACAAAAAAAGCAATCTGTTTCTCTAATTAGGAATTTCTTCAGAATATCTTACTAGTAGGGCATACTGAAAACCCTGTATCTACTGTTCAACTCTTAGTGTGTCCTTCCTCTGCTGTATTGTCAGTTACTCTTAGGAAATGATTGCTCCATGATGTGATCCATGATCAGAAAAAGGGCTTTTGCAATTGCTGCTCATTTACTGAAAGCTGCTGTTATCAACACCTATCAGCCTGTCTGGAAACTTCTGTAGAGGAGAGAGTGCTTGTGTACTAATAGCCTTAGCAAAGAAAGACATAAGGTGGTTACCTGCACACCCAGACCCATCTCTGCCACAGCCAGCCTGTTTTGCAGTGCAGCCCATCCACTGTGAAGCCTTTTGCTCTGGGTGAGGCAAGTAGAGAAGAGATCATGTGTTGTTCTTCAATGCCTTTATCACAACCAAATTACAATCCAATTTGGGGCATGTTTGTTCAGGAGATAGCTTGCATATGGCATTTCGATGGGTATCTTGTGATTGGGGCTGGCTCTCAGCCAGACACTAGTGATGCCGGATAAGGCACTAAGACTGGCATTCACTTTGCTGAAGAGCATGTGATTCTCCTTCTGAAAGAGAGAGTGATGCTGTCTGATGTGCTGAAAAAGTTTAGATTTAGTTCAAAAACTTTGTCCTAAACAGGGTTTTGCATCATTCCTCATGGTGCTTTAACTGGTGACAGCCAGGCAGGCTTTTCAGATATATAGACACTGTTTGGAAGGATTGTTTTTATACTTGTGACTTGACATTTACATGACTTCCTTTTGTGAAGGCTGACAGCAGAGTTTGCTGGAACGACAGCTGCTCTGGTCTGCTCTGTAAGAAAGGCCAAACAAACAGTCACAGAATTTTGCCCTGCTAAAGCTTGGCCAGTCTGTTTCCCATGGCCATTTCTCTGTGACTGTCTGAAAACCTTTTGCTAGAATTTTCTTTGAATTCGGAAAAGATAGAAAAGTAATCACAGCTGTAATTTTGCTATTTATTAGGGAAACTCAGATATGTTTGAAAGGTGCTGGTAGGGAGTTGAAATGTAGTGAACTTAAACCAGAGGAAGGAGAGGGCTTCAAAGGGAAGGCATGAATATAATTCTAGGTTAAATTTAGCTTAATACTTGCTACAAATGGACCTCTAAGTATGTAAATTAAGTGAAGTCCTGACTTCATTGAAAATAAAGACAGTATTCTGATTGATTCAGTGGGGCTAGGGTTTCACCTATGGCTGGTATGATCTAATAGGTCATTGCTAATTAAGAGCATATGTGGCCTCAGTTCTTGCTGGTGGAATTAAATATCTGAGCACCAGCTACCAAGGGAAGGGGGAAGGAACTGGTCCCTGAGAGAGTGGTCTGGGAAAGCTGTGCTGTGGATTGCTGTACCTTGATACAGCTTCAGATAAAGAAAAAAATTTAGCACAGGTACAAGTGTATCTCCTCCAAGATGAGAGAAAAGTAAACCAAATGCACTAGATTTGAGAGAGAGAGCTCAACAGGGGGGAAAAAAACCCAAAAAAACAACAGAGAAACCTGACACAGCCATGGGCATAACTGGATTCAAGGGCATTGAGCCTGAAGAGTGCTGTAAGAGATGAAATCTCTGCATGACAGCTCAGCAATATATTGTCTGCATAATAACATGTAGATTGTAGGCAATCACTGTCTATTTTCTGTGATGAAAAATCCTTTTATTACAAGCAGATTTGATAATATTTATATTTCAGTTCCAGAACTCTCACTGACTGTTGAAGTGTTTGCCTACCTGTCCCTGCCCTCCTGCCTTTTGCCTAAAAAATAAGTGAGAAGGGAGATGGATGTGGTCCTGAAGACAGCTGGAGGAGAGGTGTTGGGGAAACCTGACTGCACCTTTTCAATGGTTAAAATTGTCTCTTTTAAGAAAGATAGAGACAGACTTTGGAACAGGGTCTGTAACTATAGGACAAGTGGCCATGCTTTTCATCTTAATGCACAGATTCAAGTTAGATATGATGAAGGAGTGTTTCACTGTGAGTGGTGAAACAGTGGTACAGGTTGCCCAGAATGGTGGTGGATGCCCCAGCCCTGGAAACATTCAAGGTCATTTTGGATAGGCTCTGAGCAGTCTGTTCTAGTTGAAGATGTCCCTGCTCATTGCAGGGTGATTGGACCAGGGGACCTTTAAAAGGTTCCTTCTAAGCAAAAGTATTCTCTGATTCTGTGATCTCAAAGCTTTAAATGCACATGCTCTCTAGAAAGGAAAGCAGCTGTTTCTTATTGACATTCACTGGATCCCAGCAGTGCCATTAACATGCTGATGCATCTAACATAAGCCTCAAAATGCCAGATTTCATAATTGGCCCATGAAATCTCACTCTGGGCTTGAATGTGGTCTTCAAGGAATGTATTAGAATAGGACTTTTTCCTGCTTCTTAAAGGGAGGAAAAAATGCTGAGCTAAAAAAGCATTTTTTAGGAAGGGAAGGGTGATGGCATTCAGGGATGAGAGATTGCCCTGAGGTTCATGCTGTGCTTTTCCTCTTCACCTGCATCTCTCTTACCTCCCTTCCAGCTGTGCTCAGCTGCCCTGTGGATTTGTGCACCCTGCACAAAGCAGTAGCAAGCAGATCAATCTCCCTTCTCTTTCCCATGTGCTGCTGCGCTGGCTTGTATGTTCTGACGTGTTTCTCCTCAGCTCCACTTGAGGGGACTGGAAAGGTTGTGATTGTTCTGTAGACCACTGCCATTTGTGTTCAGATCCACATATCCAAAGTCTACAATGCTTCTTCTCTCCCCAGAAATATTCTTTTTGTTTTCTATGCAGACAAACAACCTCCCAAACAGCCCCACTTTGGAACAGGTGGTTTTCAAAAGTGCTGTTTGATAACAAGCTTGATGTGAACTGATCTAAATTTGATCCCTACTGAAAAGAAGATCCTGGCATCTTCTCTTTTGTCCCAGTACTTGTAGTGCTGCTGCTTTATACTGAACTGATTCTGGAAACTGATCTGGCTGGAAAACATTCTCAGCCAAAGTGGCAGGGGAGGAAGCAATTTTCAGCCTGTTTGTCACACTGCGTCTGAAATGGCAATTCAGGTTCCAGCTACAAAAACGTATTGCTTGGGTTGTCTACTTATCACCAGTTTTGCATCATTAAGTGTTATGCATTCTTGGCCTGATATAATTGCAGCAGATTGCACACATGAACTGTTAATTATTTTATTTTTAAAACAGAAATTACGGAACAGGAAAATAACATTCCAACATGTTTGCTTTTGGAGCTACCCTACCACGGCAATCTGTTAGTTTGATAATGGTTAAACTCGTAAGCCCTTGCCTCAGCAGAGTGCAGTAGGGTACCATTAAGGCAGCCATCTGTTGAACATACATAGGAGAGGCATGAATTGCCTCGCTTTTTGGGTTTCTGAGTAGTTACAACATAGTCTTGTTCTCTGAATGCCACTGAAAAATGCGTGGAAAGATCAGAGTTCAGTGGAAGGTGAGCATCCAAATTTGGGATCAAGGACTGGGAACTCAGTCTGCTGAACGCTGGTGTGGAGCAGGGAAGAGAGGAAGCCTCGTGGGCGAGGTAAATCACATGCTGATAGTAAGCACGACTCTGGCAAGAGCCTGAGCTGCTTGGGTTGCTTAGCGATTCAACAGATCTGCAAAACTCCATTTGCAGAGCAAGGCTGCCATTACGTTGGATTGATTCATCAGGATCAGCAGCTAAAACAAGTTATATTCTATCAGAGTTTTCCTGCATTAGTTTAAAAATGAATTTAGTTGGCTCTAAGTGGACATTTATTTTAGTATCTTGAAGAACTGACTTTCCTCTATTAAAGCAGAATAATGTATCTATATGATGCCCTAACTTGAACAGTACATAAAGATTAGTAAATAAGACCCCATTAAAAATACTTATAATGTAAGTAACATGGGTCCCAATAGCCTTTCTAATGTCCATTAATGCTTATTGTGAGGATCAGAGCTCATTTTACTGAGCCATTTAGTCAAACCGTGTGATTATTTAGAAAGTTAATTCATGCATACTAAAATCTAGCTTAAGTAATGCAGAGGGTAGGAGGTAAAACTCTATGGAGACGATAGTCCTTTTTGTTATTTAATGATCAGCCATAATTAACTTGCAAATTTGAAATAATTAGAACAAATTAAAGGTATTTAACTTTGCCTCCCTAAAGAAAAATTCAAATTGCACCAAATGCAGCTTTAAATTATTCAAGTCTCAGAGGTCTGTGCCGGGTTTTTTTACAATGCCTTTTCTATGATGAGAATACCAATCTGCTTTTTGTCAGAAAGCATCCTATCAAGTAATTGTTCTTTGTGTCTAATAAATGACAGCTATTCTTCTTTGTAAAAGTATTTTCAGTCTCTGAAGACTACATCAGCATTTCCATGGCATTTTAATTCAATAAAACAAAAGGTTAATGTTTTTCTACTTTTTAAGGAATGCAAATACTAGCAGTATTCAATGGGTCCTGAATGACATTTAAAATTTGCCATTCGCGCTCAGCGGGGATATCGCGATATGAGGCTCAGACAGGATGGAAGGAATGTTCAAGGTGTGTTTTCCTTTGGTGATGGTGTACTTGGATATTCATAATGAGGCAGCAGTGCTGAGACTCGCTTCTTTCTTGGCCACACTACATCTCCTGCCCTGGTATGTAGGGTAGGTAGGTTAATAAGGTCTTTATTTAGAAAGTCTTCTCTGTTGGTTAGTTTCGAGGAGTGCCGTGAAAATTCATTGGATATTGTGGTGACCTGCAGGAATTCCTATTAACTGTGGTGCCTTTGAGTGACATGATGGGTAGTTGGATTTGAAAATTGCTGCTAAATCTCTCCAGACATAAATAGCTGATTCCTTTTGACCATATGTTGAGTTTAAATTTCCATGTTGCAATAGTCACATCATTCGTTTTACTAATTATTCCAGAGGTGAATGAGTAATTATGTTCTGAAACAGATTTTTTTGCCTTATGTTTTCTTTGTTTAATTGTGGTAGATAGTTAATTACTGATTTTTTTTTTATCTCTCTGCATTATCCCTTTCTGTCCTTGGTCTGCACACCTTTCAGATTGTCATTTTAAGATTTGAGACTCCATCCTTACTTAAGCACAACTTTAGCATGAGCTGACTTCTATTATATACTAAACAATGAGGCTCTAGTTGTTTATTTAGGTTATAAATGCAAATACACTTTCTTTTGTTATTTATTATACCTTAGCTTATGTAATTTCTTCTTGGTGTCTGTTACTGTTTGAACTGCATCTGCCACTGCAGTATTTAAAACAGAACTCAGTATTATAGAGATAACTGCACCATAGAAGATACTCCATTCAGAAGGAGAACCAGTCGAGTAATCACCTCTTTATCTGCAAGCCAAAGGTCACTGTCTTCACATGAGCACTGTAAGTTGTAATTAAATGTGCTTTAAACAACTCAAAAAGCATCCAAATAATGACAGCCTCACTGTTTTTTTAAATGCTACTAGTCATCCCAAATAGAGGGAAATGGAATATCAAGTCCTGTTTATCAGGGAAATCTGGTCAAGTATTACACCTTTAAGGCTCTTTAAGCGAGGATCCAAAACCACCTCTTGGTGCTCTTGTAGTTGCAGGAATTAGTAGGTTAATAATTTCATATAATTCAAATAGGATACTAATTTAGTCCACCATAAATTTTAAAAAACACTGCAATATTATTAGTGGTCACACAGTTAGAAGACCTAAAGTAAACGGAGGTTATTTGGAGAAGTTATATCCAACACTTCAGTCAGTTATTATAGGTCATAAGCCATTATATACTGTTCTGCATTAATAATACAGGAGTAATACTAATTGTCCAACAGGCTCAGTGGGCCCTATTAAACAATGTCTTATACAGCACATTGATGGGAAACTTTTAATTTAGCTATCATTTCCTGCTTTTCCCTCAGATCTACAGTAACTTCAGTCAGTGCAAGCTTTTAAGTAAAAGATTCTTGTGATTCAGCCTCCATGAAGCTGTATCCTAACTAATAAAAGCTCAGTGACAGTCTTTGGGTTGCCAGTGTAAAATTGCTGCTTAAACAGGAAAAAGATTTATCATAGAAATATAGAATGGTTTAGGTTGGAAAAGACCTCTAGGTTCACAGAATCCAGCTGTTAAGATTTGTTTAATCTTCTAATAACTTAAGAAAGCTGTTTTTTGCTTCCATGGTTGCAAGTAGATCAATATAATCTTGGAATAAACAGTATTATTTCATGTGGATAATACAAAGATACTTTTTTATATTTTTAATTTCTTTTATAAAGGAGTCTTTTATGACAGGGACTAATGACTTACATATGTTGGGAATTGTGATTTAAAGCAGTAGTTATTTCCCAGAGAGCAGAATTTGAAGGCAGTAGGTTTTCTTTACTGAGAGAAATGTGGGTCATCTTCCTGTCTGCCCAGAACATTTTGAGATGCCTGTGTCTGCAGGGCTTGAGGTCATGATTGCTCGTCGTCACCAGATTTGCCTCCTGCCTCTATCCATGCAGTGTTTATGATTGTGTGTTGAAGTTCATCTTGAACCATAATGGTTCTGGTCAACTTTCTCTTTCCTTACTTTACTCAAAGTACTGCACTTCTCCACCACATTCTCTCCCGGCAATTTGCTCATACATTCTCTATCCTGTTTTAAAGTTCATCAATCTCACCTCTTTGTCTCCTCTCTTCTCATCCATTTTCTTCTTGAATCAGCTTCTCACCATCCCTGTTTTTTAAAAAACCTGTAGATGTGGCACTTGGGGATGTGGTTTAGCAGTAGCCTTGGCAGTTGTACTCAGATGATCTCAAAGGTCCTTTCCAAAAAAAATGATTATGTGATTTTGTGATCTGCTTCCCTTTTGCAAACTAAAGTTTCAGATTTCTCTTCACATAATCTTCTTTGTTTCCCCTTTATTCTAGCAGAGTGAACATTTTCTAAATTATTCTTTCTTCCAATTTTGGCCCATTGTGCTGGACAAAGTCTGTCTTCATCTTCATGTTCTCTTGCATGTCTTCATCCCACTGGTGCTGTTCTAACCACTTGAGAAATCCAGGACCTAATGCTTTAGGGAACGTGCCCAGTGCTGCAAAACTCCAAATACAGTTGTCAGGGTGCTGCTGGCTGCTGATAACCAAAGACTCCTGATAAAGTGTGTTGGTAACTCTTCAAGCCTTTGGCATTCTGCTTTCAGAAATTATAAATGTATTCAACAAGAGCTCAACCAGCAGCATGATGTTTATGCTTCTGGAGAGTAAAAGTTGGTAGAGAGCTGGGTGCAGTGTTAATGGGCCTAATGCATCATGTAACAGCATGATCTTTTTTCCCTCCTAGTGTCCCTGTGTTGAAACATGAAGATTACTTACTGAGGACATCTCCAGTGAGCAAAAACTCCAGAAAACCAGGGAGCAGTCATGGGAGCAGTTCAGGGAAGAAAATGGTTGGCTTTGGTATAAATGTGGATGATGGGCAAAGCCCTCAAATGCAGACCAAGAGGGAAGGCACCAAGTCCAGGAAAGGTAAGGGGGAGCGTACTGTATTGCAGGGCCATGATTGTGCTGGTGTGTTCAAAAGGATATCAGTAAAATGCACAATTGAAGAAAGAAGTTTTACAGGTGTTTGAACAACCTAAGAGAAAGTGTTAGCTCCATTAAAAAAATAATTAAATAACAAGTGGTGATCCTGTCTGGTCTTTCTGATGAAAGAGAAAAAGTAGTCCCTTAATGTCAGAAAACTCCTTCAATTATTTGTTTTTTAATTTTCCCAAAAGGCAGTGAGAATAAGTGCAGTGGGGTTTGCTCTTCAAATGTAATCTTTGCATTCTTTTTCTCCTTGAGTGATGACTGCACCATTACAGCCTGCTAGTTTGCCACACAGGGATGTCTCTACTGCTAAAACCTATCCTGCCCTTAGCTTAGTGCCTCCACTTAAGGAGCAGAGATGCAATCTTTTCTCTGTTATGAAGAAAAAAGGTTGGGAACAAAAGCAGCTTGGAAGTGTCACTGCTTAGCCGTGAACATAATCCTTGGTTCAATGATGAACTAGCTTTTTTTATTTTTTTTTTTTATTTTAACTTGTCAGCCAGTTTGCTGTATATGTCAGCATAAAAATAAAGAAAATGGCAAAATGAGAAGAAATGTGGTGCAGTTCTCAAAGGAACAAATAACTTGTGTTATTGGTTAAGACCGTACCAACATTAAAAAGCAGTCCCTGTGAAGAAACTTTCAAAAGGGTATCATCAGCCTGGACCCAAACAGTGGCTGAGGTTAATCTCTTCCAAGGCACAGCTACAAAAGTTGGAAGCCTGTAAAGGGCTTGTGTCCAAAAAAATCAATTTCTAATTTGAAACAAAATCATTTTTGACTAACAGGGGTTCAGGACCCATTACTTTTGCTGTATAATCTGCTGACATTTCACACTTTCTGTTGTGCACAATGAATCCTAATAGTCATTTTATAACATTGCTACACCAATCAATTTAAGCAAGAGAAAGCCGTTACAATTCTGCAAAGTTTCAGGGGCAATTTTCACTGATGGTTTTCTTTTATGGTTTTTTTCAGCTATCATTTTTTTTTCTTCTCTTTTCCTCTTCCTTCTGCCCCCCTCCTCCTCTTTGCTGCAGTGATGAAACAAGGATTTTTCACAGCTGGATGGTGGGTTTTGTTCCTTAGATTGGGGTAATCCCCGAAAATAATTTATTTTCCATAGATTCAGGGGAAAATATCCAACCTGGCCTCTTCTTCATTCATTAGTTTCATTTTGTAGGACCGAGGAGAAGTTACCAGCTGCATCTGACTATTGCACATTGCAACTTAGCTGCACCTATGCTGATTTAGTGATTGTAGCAATCAGCATGATCTCTGAAGATGGTGGGCATCTTTTGCAAGCACTTACTGGGATTGCTGGCTTTTATGGTGTAGAGCTGCATTGCCAAATTTGACTTACAAACATTGGCACTTGCTGTGATAGCTGATAAAGTTCAGAGGAATGCTTTCAAGCTGTGGAACAACCTCAGGTCTATTACTGATTTGAATGGTTGTTTATCACAAGGCAAATTACCTAGCACTAATCACTGAAGTTGAAGTCTTCTGTATTTAGTACCTTTTTAATTGGCTTCCTTCTGTTATATATTTGGACTCCTTTAGCAAGCACACGCACATACTTGTAAAGTGTTTTTTCCATCTTAGGGGATCACCAGGACACAATGTCAAGATTTTTAGTTTTAGCCCGCATAGTCTGGACTTAGTTGGCTCTGTCCTTGCTTTTGCTGGATATTCCCAGATGCTGCTGACCTGGGATTTCTGATTCAGTGCAGTATGACAAAGGGGAATGAAGTCCACAAGGTGATATCTTGAGGCATGAAACTCAATGTCATTTAGCCACATACCTAAAGGTGGCCTTTTGGTCAGAGCACAGCAGTGCTGTGTACAGAAACGTGTTCAGGTGAAAAGTTCTCAACCATCAGATGCTGACCTATTGCTGTAGAGGTTTATTTTTCCTCCTGATGGTATCAGTCTGGTCTATTTGTATGTTCTCCAGGCTGTGACTCTATCCAAGAACTCCTTAGTGCAGTGTGAATGCTGGTCTGAGCCCTTGGGCTTGCTGTGCCACTGGGAATGGTGGCTGTATCAGTAGTAGTGTCCCTCCAGAGCAGCACAGGCACTTGTACCAGGTTTAAAATTATTAATCAGGAAGCTGTTCTCATCCTGTAATGGTGGAAGGCTTTCCTTCCTCAGGACTGGTCACTTGCTCTGACAACAGTGGGTTTGAAAAGGGTGATTTCCTAACAAATACATGTTTTCTTCTCCCAGACAATGGCTACTAACAGGTAGAAGAGCGTTGTTAATGTGGTCCCTTCACCTCTTGGAGTGGAAAGGGTCACTTCTGCTCTCTTTTCAGGGTAGAAGCTTACTGGATCAACTTAGGAAATCAATTTTTATTCCCTCACTGTTGATTTTGTCTTTTGTTTCTGCTTGCTCCTTAGTTTTTATTCCTGTGCTTTAGCAGGTGTTTGTGTTGTGTAGTCAAACTTTTTTAGTATTACCAGCAAAACTATAGGCAGTTGGAGCAATCCTGAAGTCTTAGATCCTTTCAGCAGTAAATTGTTTTTATTGGTGTCACCACCAGCTATGTCAACGTGTACTAAAATCTAACAACTTGTCTAGTTAAAAAGTGCTGGAGTACAGAAATGTGTGTTTTTCTTCCTTTCTGCTCTTGAAAATTTTGCTGTGGGGCTGGGAAACATGCATCCATTGCACTGTGCAATATTGGGCAATTCTTTACATTTCTGTTTAAAGTATTCATCTTTACAAACACTTCCTGAAGTACCTCTGCATTGAAACAAAAGAAAGAACTATTTTCCCCTTTGTTTCTTCTTGTTGGACATAACGTCTGCATGATGTTGTATAGCGTGCACACTTTCCTTTTTCATATGCAAAAGAAAAAGCCAGAGAAGGAAAATTATTTTAGCTCATTTTAGCCCTGTACTTTTCCAGGGGCTGATTTCTTTAGACAGTGTTTGTTTTTCAGTAGTTTTTCTGATGTAGCTTCTTAGGGATTCAGGATCTGGAACTTCTTCCCTTGAGGGAAGACTATCCCCTACAATTGAATAGAGCAATTAGTTAATATTAGTGAAGTGCTTTGAAGATGTGAAGTACTATATAAATGTTAAGTCTTATGAATATTACTATTATTCAAGTCATAAAGATTTCTTTTATGATTATCAACCTAGATTTCCCATTGCTTACTTTCATTCCATTGCTGCTTGAACCAGCCTCATCCATATTTCTTCATCCTTAATGTTTGCACTTCTAAAATATAGACTGCTGTATTGCCCCATTTTCTTAAGGTTTTAGTTGTCTGTTTTTCAAACAGAAATATAAAGCTATTTGAGTTTTCTCAAATGATTTTTTAATCTACTTTAAATCATTCTTGTACCAGGTTAGCCAAATTGAAAATAGTATTCTTAACATTCCCATTTAGGAGACATTTATAATTGCTTTGGGGGTAGCTTGACTTGCAAGCTTATATCTAGGGGTTTTTTCTTGTGATTCTTTGCTGCTCTAGGTTCTTTTCATTGGTGTCAGGATTTAAATTACCACACTATGGAAGAGCATTTGCTTTTTTCCAGGGGCAAACGTGTCTATTCTTTTTCCACGTTTCTTGCTTCTCTAGATCATCTGCAATGGCTCCAGTCTCATACTGTCTTCTAACACCTGCAATCTAATTAATTTGCTGTCATTTGTATCACCCCAGTTCTCTATGACTTTTCATAAATAATTACCAGTCACTTCATAAATTCATTAACTAATTCCCTTTAGCCCTGAAATATATATCCTTCAGACTAAAGACTTTGTATCTTTTTTTTTCCCCTGGTAGTTTCTTTTCATCAGCTTTATATAGACAGGTATTATACATCAACAGGGTCTTCATTATCCTCTACTTGCCAATTTTCCCTTCCTTTATTTTTTCCTCATAATATATTTTAAAATTAGTAGTAGCTTGGACATTTTTGGGAATGTTATTGATTGAATCATCTTTATATATTTGCTTGTTCTTGAGTGTTTCTTTTTCCTCAAAAGACTTGCATGCTTTTTCCAAGATGTATTTTTTAACTTTTTTTTTAATATACATTTATTTGTTATTTCTTTATGCCTCTGCTTTATGTCTGTGCAGCCTAACAGCCTCAGTAAATTCCTGCTGAGTTCCTTTTCTTGTTTTCTGTTTCTAGCTCTGGTAATATTTTCAAACTTGGGTATTTGAACAGTCCCCTTGAGGCTGTGTTGGCCACTTCTGAGTCCATATATTGTCTTTTTTTGCAGAGATACATCTCATTTTCTGTAAATGTAGTTTGTTGACGGTGTGCCAGCCTTGTCTCGTATTAGCAACTGAATATTTTCTCCCGTGTTAACAAGGTTTTTATTACTTTGGTATTAGTTTCTTAAAATCCAGCTGCCTCATTCCACTGTCACGTGAAATGATTTCTAAATATCTCTTATTCAGTTGTAAAGTCAAAACTCTAAACAAGAGCCTTCCAGTCTTTATATGCATACCCACTCTTCTCATCATGAATTGGCACACTATCAAGTTACCAGGGACACACAATCAGCATATATCCCCATGATATTTCCAGACTTCCTTCACTGATAATTAACTCTTTCTTAGGCAAGATTTTATTACTGAAAGGTGCTGAAACACAGTTCATTATAGCAGGGTGATATTTTTTTGTTAGTCTCTCTAAAATGCATCTTAAAACATGAATTTATTGAATTGTATATGTTTGTATAAATCTTAGATTCAATGCACTGTTTTGAATAATTCCTTGAACATCTTGTACAAGGAATAATTCCTTGTACATTTTACACTGAGGCTGGAAATACAACTTTGTGTTGCTTCGTGTTTCAGAATGGTTGATAGCTAATGCTTCTGTTCACAGAGCTGAGAAATATTTGGCCATCACAGGGTTACATAAGGATCTAAACACTGGTTTGACTTCAGTTTTTGCTGATAAGTTTAGTTTTCCCTATACTGACTCTAGTTAAGTGATGTTGATTGCACACAACTAATTAGGAGAGATTAAAAAAGCCCAAATCCACAGGTTTTTATGTGGTAGATCAGATAGCTACTAATTTTCCTATTTCCCTCTACCTCTTTCTTACCTCTATGCTATTTGTCTTACTAAGAACTCAGTTCTCAGGTGAGCAAATGAAAAGTTGGCTGAACCACCACCCTTCAAGGGTTGTCTTCAGTCCAGCTGGCATCCAGTTCATTGTGGTTAGCTGCTTAACATCAACAGCCTGAGCAGCATGACAGGATGCACCTTCAGCAAGTTAGCAGGCTTGGGGAACCAGTCAATGTGCTGGAGAACAGGGCACAGTGTTCAAGGGACCTTAACAGGTTGGGAAAAGGATTTGACAGAACTGTTTTTAGGTTCAGCAGAGGGCAATGCCAGTGTCCTTCAGCTGGATTGAATTGACACTGAAAAAATCCTGAAAGCAGTTTTGCCAGAAAAGAATGGGGTGTCCTGCTGAAGAGCAGTGAGTCAGTGATGTGCCTGTGTGATGGAGTAACTGGACCTCTTAGTGGGCCATAATCATACAGCTGTGGCCATCAGAAATTACACTTCCCCCCAGTTAGCTCAGTGAGACTGTGCCCAAAAATGCTGTGTCTAATCTGGGACTCCACAGTGCACAGACAACATGACAAGCTGTAGGGAGTCTGGCAGAGGCAGCCAGGACAGCCATGGGGCTGAAGCGAGAGGCTGAGAAGGCTGGGTGCATTCAGCTATAAGTAGAGGTGACTCAGCATGGATCTTGCTTCTTGCTTCAGCTGCCTTAGGAGAGAGTGTAGAGAAGAGGGAATGAGCCTTCTTGGAAGTCATCATCAGCCATGCAAGAGACAACAGGGAAAAGTCACAACTCAGAAAATTCTGATTAGCTATACAGGAAGCATTTTTGACTATGGGGCTGGTCAAACAGTGGAACCAGAGGAGTTTCCCACAGAGGTCCTATCAGTGAGACATTCAGCACCTAATGTGATAAGTGTCTGAAATCTGTTGATGCTGTTTGAATGGAGGATTGAACTACAAGACCTCCAAACTTCACCTTTAAACCTAGATTATTTTGTAATTCAAGAGTTATTTGGAGGTGGGAAGAAGGAATGGATTCTCAGTTCTATTTTATTTAAATGAAACTACTATTGAAGTGATATTTACACTTGGAGAACTAACATTTTAAAGCATGTAATGAGAACTGCATCTGTGAAACAAGCTGAATCCTGTGGGCCACTTAGGGAATAATAACCATGCAAGTCTGTCAAGCTCTGGGCAGTAAGATGGGTGCTGGAGAGCGTGTCTTATTCTACAGATTTGATTCTGTATGGTCCTGAAAAGGATGCTGTGCACAGTATTCTCAACTGATGAGCTCTCTGTCATTTCTCTGTGTATATTTCTCACTCAAAAACTCTTTCAGTTTTTCGTCCCAATGTTCTGTAATAAGGCAGAATTGAGAAACATCTATTCCAAAATCTCTAGCTTCTGATGCCTGGTTTGTCTTCACTTCATTCCGCAGGGACAACTTCAGGACTTAGGAAGGATGCAGCCATATCTCCTGGGTTGATGGGCAGCAGCAAAGTGCCTGCAACCACAGCCATATCACCGATTCAGCATGACCCTTCACGGTAAGCTGCTGGGTAATCTCTGGTTTAAGATTCTGCAAACATAACCATCAAATTCTCCCAGATGCAGGGAAGTGACTGAATTTCTATGATGTTTCATATTAGCACACGCTGAATAATATGAACTAAAACCTGCCATATCCTTTTGACATTTATAGTAAGCCTTAAGTTGCGTGTTAGAATAAAAAAAGCAAGAATATGCCAGGTTCTAACATTTTAATTTTACTTAGATTTTGAACAGAAAGTATTTTATGTTCCAAGTCCTGACACATTAAATACCTTTGTAAATAATTTTAATGGACAGTGTTAACCCTGTTAGGTTTTACATTTGCTTGAAGATTTTAATCCCTCGCCATTTGCCCACCTCCTCCCCCACTCCCATTTTTATCAAATGGCATTTCTTTTAAAATGTTTTGTATGAGAGTTATTTTATGTTTAATGACAAGCAACAAAATCACATTAAGTCAGCAATTCCTGATTATACTATATGTCTGCACTAAATGCACTGGAAAAGCAGCATTATCACTTCTGTTCCAATGGAAAAACTGAAGGCAGCATTGTTGTTACGCTTAAAGGTCTGAAAACAACTTGCCTTCTTTAGGCAGGATTACATTTCTAGTGGTAACTGCCTAGAAGAACAGCATACAATCCCTGCTTTTCTTTATCATATCCCACATTTTCTCATAATAAAATCTTCAGTTAAGCAAGAAAAAAGCAGATTGAAATATGAACTTGCAGTATTTCATACCACTAGTTAGATAACAGTACAGTGGCATAACAGGAATGTGCAACTGTTCATGAGAAGAGTTAAATGCTTCTTGGAGGATGAGAGGGCTAGAATCAGATTTAATCTTCTCTTGGCCCAGTGGACTTGGAAAATGTATGCTTGATATCAACCCTGTATTCTTGGCAGCAGCTGGCAGTTTATTTCTATCTTCTGAGAGAACTTGTGATATATAATAGGTGAAAAACCATTATCAATATTGACAGATTTGTACTTACTTGTTATGGAAACACTTTTTTTTTCCTCTGATGGAAGGGATGATAATTCTTGGAGGATTTAAGAACTGAGTTAGATTGGGCTATTTCCCACAAGTAGCTGTATGTTTAAACTAACAGAAACCACAAGATTGCCTAACCATTTCTCTTAGAAGCAATGGTTACCTCTGCAAGGCAGGCATAGCAGATAAAGTGTGTGTAAAGATACTGCTTGATACTGTCTAATAGTGCTAGGTTGAGATTCCATTCAAGCACTGAGAAGGAGATATAATTATGCACATCATATGAAGACTGCTCAGAAAAAGAAATTTTATTCAAGAGGATTGATGGTCTATTCTTTTCCACAGAGGGGAGTAAAATATTTGTTGAAATATGCTGTTAGAAATCATACTAGGTAAAGTGATCAGTAAAAGGAGTCTGATTAGCTGTCATCTTTAAAGTATCATTTTACCAGTTGATGAAAAATCCTCTATTTCTGGGCACTTTCTCCCATGCTTCCTCCCTTTCTTTCTCACCACTGGTGCTGTAGGTATTATTAACTAGGTTAAACAGCCATGTTGTGCTTTCCCTTACTCCTGGCCTTCTCTAATTAAAAATGGCAAATGGACAAATATTTCTGGGGAAACCTAAAGCTGATTCTATCCTTCATCAAAAAACCTGCTTGGGCAGCAGGTCAGTCTCAATTTATCACTGAATGCTTATAAGCTTAGACTGCAGGTTTAACTAACTAAATTAATCAATATTGAGAATTATTGCTGCTTTTGTGCCACTAAAGTTAGGGTTTGTCAGCATGTTCATTATGATCTGTGATTTGGGGGGGTTAACAGCTTAACCACAACAGTTGGCACAGATCTGAAACTTGCAACACAAAGCCCTAGCCTAAGAGCAAATTTATTTATTCAGCAGTACATGTAAACCTAATTACTTTTGACTATTTAAATTTATAGGACTAGATTCAACTCGTGTTTGTGCCAGCTTTAACTAGCACAAGCCCTGGCACCCGGCAGCAGCAGCAATGCAAAGGCTGCCAGAGAGAAGGTGTTGGAAAGCGACAGAAGCTCCCTGGCAGCGAGAGGCACCAGGGTGCTAGCACAGCTTCTGGGGAGGGCTGGCTGGGTAAGCAGGCATGGCAGGTAGAAGATGTGTTGGCATGATAGCCTGCCTTGGCAGGGCTCAACTGGAGGCTTCAGTGTGTTACAGCTACCTCCTGCTTGGGAAAGAATTGCTGCAGTCCTGCTTCCTTCTCTGTCTCAGAATGAATCATGTCATGAACAAGAAATAAGTGTCCCTAGAAGGTAGATGTAAACCTCAGGAGCCTTAGTGCTAGACCTGTAGAAGGACCAGCCTTTCAAAGTGAGTGTGCACAAAGTTATTTCAGTGATACTTCTGAAAGAAAAAGAAAACCCTTGCATTTCCTTATCTGGCGTCTGGAGCTGGGCTAATAGTGAATTTGTTTACCTGTCAGGCTTCTGTGCATGCCTATCTGCCTTCCATAATGTGGCCAAACACTGCAAGTTTGGTTATCCAGTGTTCTTAAGCCAAGTGTCTACACCTACATGAGGCCCTTCAAATTATGTTCACAGCAGGTCTGGAAAAGCTCTTCTACTCCATGTGCTTATTTATCTAGACCAAAGCCAATATATTTGGGAAGAAAATTCACATACAAGATTGGGGCTGGGCAAATTTGGAAGAGTAGATTTGTTCTTAAAGCATGGTTACTCTGATTATGTTAAATGCTACCTTTTTGGTGACCAGTTACATTTTTTCATAACTGGTGTTTGCCTAGAAGAGAGTGTCTGTGTGTCTGCTGGACTGGAGGGGAGCTGCACAGGGAAGTACTGGCATATTGATGCTTTCATTTGGTAATGAAATTTTTACGTAAACTAGATCTTAGCTATACCCAGGTACTGATTTCAGCAAAACAAATGTTGTATTGCATACAGAAGTGAAACTGCACTAAATTAAAGTATTCAGCTATTTCTGGGGGAATAAAAAAAAAGGAAGTTATAAATTGTACATTCTGAAATACCATTTAATTTGATTACAGCCCTGTTGCAATTGTCAGGCTCTCCCCACGTAGCGTTGAGTTTGGCACAGTAAGTCCTGTAACACTGCAGAAATTAAGCACTTAAAAAGACACAGGCAAAGTTTGTTCTGCTCACCATGGAAACAGATAATTCTCCTGTAGTGTTTTTCACTTTGGACAAAGCGAATTCAAGAACAGTTAGGTAAATTAAGGAACTGTGTGATAGTCAGGGATTTCAGCATTAAGTCTGTGGTTTTTGGTTGCAGTTTCAGATCAAAGCTTTCATACTTGCTGAATGCATTGTCTTAGAGGGAAGTTTCTTGTAGCCAATAAAAGAAGTGATTTAGAAGTTCTTGCAATATGAATGCTGTATTTGAGCTGTATTATTGTCTGTTAGACTACAGTGGCCTGTTGGAGTTCTTATAAACAGATTGTATTGTGTAAATTTGTGTTTAGGGACATTTTAAAAACAAAACTATTTACCCAATTGCCCAGCACATCTCAGGTGAATGTGTACTCAGGGACTTTTAAGCAAATTAATATCTGATGTAAAATATAATGTGCAGAATTGTATACTTAATAATGCACACTGGAATTGTCTAAAATAGATTGGTTGTGCTGAGTGTTAGGAAATATGACAGTGATGAGATTCAAGCTTTTGTCTTATGCGGTAGTTGATTTTCACGTCTTTGCATTTTGGATGCTTTAATATGGATATCAACTTAAGACGATTTCTGAAGTTCCTTAGAATGTAGAATCTGAGCAAGCACTGTCAAAGAAATAGAATTGTTTTTTTACCCTTAGGATCAGACACCACTCAAGATTCAAAAGGAGCAGAAAACTTTCATTCCAGATTTTACTTAGGAACATTTAAAGAGATTAAAAATATGCTTGGAGTAGGGTGGTGAGTTAGTTTCTGAAAGTGGTAGGAGACACAAGTTTTGCCTACTCCCTGAGAAAGCTAGCAGTGCAAAAAGTCCAATGTAGTTCCATATGCAAGTGATAAAACCAGACATTGGCAAATTAATCTCTCTTATTCACAGTGTAGGTTGTTAATTGTTCTCTCTGCTGGCTGTCGATATAATGTGAAATTTTCATTCCCCATTCAAGATGGAAAAAGTTGTGGCTGAAAATGTTAACATTTGCATTTTTATTTGTTGATTTATTTAAAGGACAGCCTCTCTTACAGCAATCCATCACTCAGTGACACCCCAAATATGAATAATGTATTGTAGACTTGCGGTTACAATGTGTAATAAGTGCCAGAGACAGTAGAAGAATGTTAACTATGTTGCAAATGTAATATTTATCGACTCATACTTTATTGCTTTCGAGGTTCAATAATACTGACCATAGGACATTAATATCACTTATCTTGATTTTAGTTGGGCACCTCTATATGTAGAAATAACCCATCTATCTCATACTTACAAAATAAATGTGAATTTTACAGCTCTTTGTAAGAAGTGCATTGTAGGTTTCTTGGCTTAGTGCTCACAGTTCTCCTTTTCTGCCTTCTCATTTACCTGTACCTGACACTGATCCCCCTCCAGTTGCCTGACCCAGGTGTTGAACACCTCAGTTGAACACCTCAGCAGTCTTCTAGAGGCTTCATTTACTGGCTGCATTGTGATCTTTGCCTCAGATAGGATTTGGGCTAGGTCTCTTTTCTTAATAAAGACCACTATGAAAAGAGTTTTCTATTGCTTCTCTTTAAAAAGGCAACAGCTGAGAGGCTAAAACAGAAATACCTTTTCTTTTGGAAAGACACACATAGCAAATCTAAATCATCTCTTTGAAGATTACAGATATCAGAAAGAGAAGTGTTTAATAAGTTCAACATTTGCTATAGACATGGAACTCATTTTCAGAGAAATTTTTACTCAAGGAATGGAAATACGTTAAAGCAATTTAGGAAGATTGAGATTTAAAATTCAGTGGTTTTGTGAACCAAAATTTTTTGATAACCTGCTTAAGGAAAGAATTTGCAATAAGGTTTTGCTACAGTTGCAAATCCTTCAGTAGTGATTATTCCTGTCTTTAGTAGTTGCTCCAGAGTTCTGCTGTGGAAGCTGATACCGACTGGGCAAACGCTCCTCCTTATCTGCTCTGTTCGGTTACAACCACTAAAAGCTTTGAAGTCTCAGGGGGGAAATGCAGATGTGAACCCAGAGCTGGGATCTAAACCAAATTTAACAATGGGAGATTTCAAGCTTGTGTTGAAATCAGATTTCACCTGTGAAGCCTGGCTCTTGGGAAACCTGGAATTGGGTTCGGCCATGAAAATGATAAGCCTTGATTGTATTTTGTGTTGTAGACATCAAGTAAATTTTGAAGTGACATTCTGTATTTACATCTGAGGTTATCAAATTTAACACATCATTGGTTTCTTTCTTTACTGTGTGTAACAGGAACACCTATTTGTGTCAAAGCAGCCCACCTAATAGCTCCTTTGCAGTAACAGTTCGGTGTGTCCATTGCAGACAATGAAAATCATATTGGGAAATTCTGATTTGCAGTGCAAAAGGATTAATGTTAATTACCAACTGTTGGCTGTAATTGTCACCCTCATTAAAATGCAGAATTATGTATTTCTTAGTTATAAATAACCCTTCTAATTGTACTTGATGTATGCCAGTTTAATCAAAAAGTACACTTGCAAACAAGCAGATATTTGCATTAATCTAGCACTGGATCTTTGAGTCTTTTTTGATAGTCTTTTATTCCAAACCCGACTAGTTGGGGGAGGTCTATTACAGCTACATATCCTTTACACATTTTTTTTTCAGCTCCATGGATCTGACAGGATTTTGTATTAAAATGAGGGGAAATGTCTTCTGGGAATGCTCAGTGCAACAGAAAATGTGTCAGTTTTGAAGTAGTTGGCAAGGTTTCCATCATTCAGTGGTATGACAATAACTTGACTGTAGTTTGAAAGTAATAATAAGCAAAGGAAAATAGAGTACAAATCATGTTATGAAATGGAGTTAACTCTTTGCATCATTTTCATTGTTATTTTAATTACTATTTTTTTACAATTTTTCCCTATGTGCATTTGCAGGTTCTCAAATACCACATCAAATCTTAAGAGAATGTTGATTCTTTGGATGTGATTCCTGTTTGCATTTGTAACCACAGCAATGAAAACAGCCTCAAAATATTTTAAGGTTCCTCTGTATTTTTCTCTACTCCTTTGTCAAAAAAAAAAAAAAAGTTACTGTCTCTTTTTCCTGCACTGATACCTTGAGTGTTCTTCCTTGTACTTCTAAAAACTTTTTTAGAACTACTATGATGGCAATTTCTACAGAGCATGGCAAGGTAAGATCAGTCTTGATTCCTGTCTTCATGGTTCTCTAAGCAACTGTTCTGTTCCTAGTACTGTAGTAATTTCTCTTCTCATGTTTCTGAGACATTTCCTCTTGTTTTTTGGAAATTTGTTTTATTTTTGAGATGAGAGGAATAGATGAATGACATATACAGGATAATTGCATCTTACTTTAAGAAGCCTTTGTCCCAAAAGATGTCTCTGCCATCCTTCCACCATATTGCTTATGCTTAATAAATTCCCTTTTTCTTCTGTCCTTCACTTTCCTGGGCCTTTCAGGCTGTAAACTCCTCAGGGCAGGATCTTGCCACAGCACATCTTTGTGCTTGGCTGATCCATGCAGTAATGATCTTTAACTGTGATGATGGTATAGTTAGGGTGGAATTTGTCTTGTTTATCTTGAGAAAACTGAGCTAGTTACCCTCACTAATTTATTTTAGAACCAGCTAAATATCCTTTTGGTCATACCTGTTATCCCATGAGCTGTAAAATAAGTGTGGAGTAACACACACTGACACCTTATCCCTCTTGTAGCTGAATATGTGGAATTAAAATAAGTTGTTTGTCATTCATATTTTCATTATGGTTTGGAGGCAAATGCAGGGTTAACCTATGTGCTGCTGCATGGTCAGTGCCCTGATTATTAATATACTTTTAATGCTTTCACTGTGAATTGAAGGGCTTAGGCATCAAAGATGTAAAAGCCCTCCACTGTGGGACAGGGTGTGTATATGCTGGTTTCTGAGCATGCAGCATCTATTTCAGCAGTACATGAGCTTGTGATGTAGTAACATTTTCAATAAAAATCGTGGTGATGGAAGTTTGGCTGCTTTGGAGAGTCCTGTTCTGAACTGTTGTGACCTGCTGACACCTTGTAACTTGTACTGTGGTACTGCAGTGATTTTTTGGTGTGAGCAGGGCCTGGCACCACAATTGTCCCATCCCTGCCCATCAGATGTGCTGTGCACCAGGAGATGGTCTCAGCAGGCAGACACAGCTCTGTCAGGTATTTGATAGCTATTTCCAGCTGATGAGTTTCCTGCTTCAAAAATACATTCCTGCCTCTCTGTCACTTAAGGACAGTAACCAGTTCTTGCTTTATAGTCCCTGATTTGTCCCATTTCCATTTGTCCCATTTTAATATTTTTTTTTAAGCCTTTATTATATTCTAGTTTTCTGTCTCTATGAAGCTCATTTAGCTTTTCTTTGAGCTACTATGAATAGCATAGTATTATCAGCAAATGTCTCTTCCTTATTTGTCCTTTCTCTAGGCCACTTGTGAATGCATTAAAGAGTTCAGGCCCTCACAAATTTGTGTGAGCTCCACTGGTGACCTCTCTGGCCACTTTATAGCAGACCAGTTTTAATGTTTTCTCTTAATTTCCTGGGTTTTAGCCAGTTATGTATGTTTTCTCTTAGTTTATGTCAGCTTTTAAATCTTTGGTAATAGATTTGCTGGAGGACTTTTGGAACTCCAGATAGACTACATAAACTATATTTTTCTTGTTTAGATGCATAATAATCTTATGAATCTTGTAGAGGTCCCCAGTGAATGAAGACTTTATATTTAGTCTCTGCCAATATGTTGAGTTTATTAATTCCTTATTATAATTTCTATCAATCTGCTTGTTCTAAAGGTTAGACATCTTCATTTGTAGATTTCTGCATCTTTTCAGATCACTTAAAAAAAATCCTGCATTTGCTCAGAACTGAAGCAGTTTTAGGCAATTAGTTACAAACTACAGTTGATAGTTCAACTGTTTCGTACCTGAGCTCCTTCAGAAGTTTCAGTGAGTACCAGCTGATTCCAGCAATTCATTATTGCTCATTCATTTTGATTTGTTCTGTAATTTATTAGCAAGACGTTTCATCTTCAAACAGGTCTTCTACTGTGTCCGCTGTAGCTTCAGAAAGTTCCTAAGTTCCTACATGGTGAATGTATCTTCCATTTAATGGAGTTTTTCTGCTGTAGCTTTATCATCCTGTTCCTTTTGTAACTTCATTTCCTTCTAGCTTTAACTTAAACTTTCTATATTTTATATACTTAAAACTGGGATTTGTTACTGGACCGAATGTTTTCAGCAGAATAACCCTTAGTCTTTGGTCGTTTGTGGCGTTTTATTTTGTGGGGATTTTTGGTTGTGGGTTTATGGTATTTTTTTTTCCTTCCCTTGAGCTAGCAGTTTGTTCAATTTTCTTCATTTAGACTGGACTGGATGACAGTTTACTGTTTAAACCTTAAACTGGTTCTTTCTCCATAGGTTGAATTTCCATTTTTGGAGCCCTAGTATGACTATTATTTTTTACAAGCTTTCTCATTTTTCTGTTGTTTCCACTTCTGAAATGAAAGACTGTTGTAGCAAATTTTTCCTCAATAGTGGTTACTGTGTGTTGGTTGTCACATCTGGGTAGTGCAATGAATTGCTCCCAGGTGTGAGAGAGATTTTATGGAATGAACAGTACAACTAGGACTCTTCAGCTTGGAAAAGAGGTGGCTAAGTTTTGGATACTATCAGAATTTTATAAAATCAAAAGCGACATGCAGAAAATGAATAGGGAACAATTCTTTATTTTCTTGTCTACGGGAGAAACTGGTAGGCATCAGACAGAGTTGTGAGATGGCACATTCAGATGATATAAGTGAAGACAGAAACCAGCAGTGAGCTTGTATCCTGACCTTTTATCATTATTGTGTTTCTAAATGCCACATATTTCAAGATTTTTATTGTCATTTCTTCTAATTCATAAAGCTTTTTAAAGTCATTCTTAATATATGTATTATAATAATGATTTTTAAATAGTTATCTATTTTTAAATAGCTGTTATCTCTTATTATCCTTGTTGAGACATTTGTGATTGGGAAAAACCCAATATCTGGGCTTGTGTCTCAATCTTACCATGTTACGTATCTGTCATGAGTTCAGTAGGACATCATAACAGAAGATTTGGGCCCTGATTTTTCCTGGGTAGAGTAATGAAAGAGCCAAGGTATCTTCCACATTTGTTTAGGGAAAGTAATGGGGGTGTTTCAGTGTAAAGAATATTGAATTTTGAACTACTGAACAGAATATGGTTTTATTTTGTTGTCTTTACTTTGGGGAACACTGAAGCAGGTAACATGCCTTTAGCTTTCTGCTACAGAGTTGAAGGAAACAGAGAGTGATGTTACAGTCTCTGTTACAGATCTTTATTCATGCTGAGTGCACCAGTTTCTACTGCAGGTGTGACTTTTTTCTCTTCCTAGGCCACGTTTCCTTTTCAAAAACACATGCTGTTGATCATTGTTAAGTTTGGCTTTGTGATGGCCTGTGATTAGAGCACTGAAGCTATCTTTTCAACATTTTGATAATTGAGAAGGAAAACAGTATCTAGCTGGATTTTTTTTTTCACCATTTATTTAATTGTAGATACTGATTGTATTTAATATTTAAATTGCTCCATGCAATGTGTTTCTAGCTCCCCCATAGCTTGGGGCCATGTTCATTAATTTTGATCTGTCTTGTGTTGTTTTTGGGATGGTACTTAGTTTATGGCCCTCTGAGGGGGGAAAAAACAAATTGTTTCTTTTAGTCTGAGTGTGTTGGGAGGGAAATAATTTGGAAATATGATGGAAATCTAAAACTTTTACTGAGAATAATATTATATCTTTGTGTCTGCCCTGTACTAAGTTAGCACTCTCTGTTTTAATGGTGGTGACTTAAATGTTGTTTTTCACCTTTGTTTCTTCCTACCTGTAAGTTTTGAAGTATTTTTCTTTGTTCCAAACTGCTAGAGAACATAGTGAAACTTAGTGAACTAGTGAAAATTACCTAGTTTAACATGTCCCTGCTTATTACAAGGGATTGGACTGGATGACCTTTAAAAGTCCCTTCTGACCCAAACTATTCTATTATTCTGTGAAAAAAAAATTGTTGATGCAGTTCTTTTTTTTTAATGTAAAAAACAATCAAAGACATTCTAGAGTACTAATATATAATTTATATATTTAACATCTTTTAAAGTATATTCTCAAAGCCTCTAATGCCATTGTACTTTTAACTTTCGTTTTTGCTTCATCTGCGTTGAATCATCTTTTACTGCTTAAAACAGAAATTGGGTTTATTGAAACATTTCAGTTCTGATTATTTTATAATAAAGATGAAGAAGTCTAACCTAATGAAATCACTGGAATGAAATGAGAAAAATTAAAAAAAAATTAATAAGCTGAAGACTTGAAGTTTTTATTAAGTCACATTTGGCTGTATGTTTCTCTTTGTGTACTGTCTTGGATCAGTAGGATGAGAAACTTGTCTTGTACGGAATGACCTTTGCACTGTTAGACTGACTTTCTCTGTTTTATTTCCAGAAGGGTTACTGGAAATACATTGCCAATAGTTCTTGCATGCATTAACTTCTGTGCCTGTGATCACAAAATTGTGTGGTTTGAAATGAGCAGTATTACTGAATTCCAATTCTTCCCCCACAGAATTCTGGCCTGTAAATGTATTTTATAGAAGACATGTCTGTCAGTCTGTTGGGTCTCTGTGAAACATCCTAATGTACAAGCAGCATTATGATTTATGAGAGACTTTTCCATACTCTGAGAAATAAAGCTTCCTGCTCTCTGCAGAGTATCTGGTGAATCCCCGTGGGACTGTGTTGGTGTATCTGCACTACAAAGGTTGCTTGCTTTGCAGGTGGCCACTGTGATGTGGCACAGTCTTCTAAAGTGTCTGTGCCCCTGTGCCTGCTTCTGCCCAGAGCTTTTCCAGCTCCTCTCTTATTCCGATGACCTTGTCCTTGCTTAGGAGCCAGTGTTCTTCCAGCACAGCCTTTTCTTTTTACTGTAGCAGGTGAAGCAATTCCTAGAAGGACTTTAACAGTGCTCCAGCTGCTGCTCATCCCAGCTTCTGCTTGACTCTGTTAATTGCTCTGTGCATCCCTGTTCTTATCCATATGCTTGGAATTTTGAACCTGTATATCTACCTCGTTTGTAGGGAACAAACTGACCCCATAAAGAGTTGTTTTCTCCCTCCTTCCTTGCCAATCTTTTTTTTATCTCCTAATGGCCTCTCAGCATCTAGATTTCTAGACATGAAAGATAAGTATGTTTTCTTAACTCAGCCTGCACTGACAGCCTGATTCGACTGTGATGAGCATCTTAAGGGATGTCTGGATCACTAGAATGTACAGGTCTGTTGTAATTAGCTGTACAATTTTCTTGCTTTTGCCTCTTCTGTTTTGTTATGAACTTTTTAGCAGCAGACTCTTTCTACCAGTGCACAAACTGTAACATCACATGACACTGACTTTACTCAAACCAGAAGATTTTTGTGCCAAGGTTGTAACATTGTATCATTACTTCATTGTATCTGTGTGAAAATTTTAATTTCACGCCCTGCGGACTTCACTGTCTCTGTGCACTCTGATCGTGTTGTTGCATAGAAGGGTAAGTCCCTGGGTCACATTCATTTTGTAATGTAGTTTTTTGAGGCTTTTTTTTTAAAGTTCTGTTTCCTTTGAGAGATCTTGCTGTAAAGTTAGCTCAGGACTTCTGCCAGGAAAATATTTGCAAGCTTAATGGGAAGATAGTAAAACTATTTTTGTTAAGTTTTTTACAGTGTGGCTATGACAGTCTTATTAAAAAAGAAAAAAAATACCTACAGAGTGTGGGCTACACTGCAACATATTTGCATGTGAATAGTTGTGACTTGGTGAAGTATAAGTTGTCACTTGTTGAAGTGTCGTGTTCAAATGTATCATCAGGTTTCCCATAATCCTGGTTTTCATGAGTTGTAGACTTCTCTACAGAAGTTCTGAGCAGAAGTTCTTGGCTCATGTTTTGATTTGTTTCTGGAGATTCCTGGTTTGCAGGCATTGATTGGTATTTTAAACTGCCCTGTTTGTGTGATGCCTGACCTGCATGGGTGGTAGATGAGCATCCAGTCCTTGGTCTTGGTCTGTGTTGATGAACAACCTCTTTGGGCAGTCTGTGCCAATGTTCAACCACCTACACAGCAAGGAAACTTTTTTATTTCCATTTGAATGGAATTTCCTGTATTTCAATTTGTGCCCGTTACCTCTTGTCCTTTCACTGGGCACTCCGGGGAAGAGCCTGGGCTCCAGCTTCTTTCCTTGCCATATCAAGTATTTATCCCCTTTGGTAAGATCACCCTGAGCTGCATTTGCTCCAGGTTGAACAGTCCCAGCTTTCTCACATTTTACTTTTGTGTCAGATACATCAAAGCCTTAATCATCTTCATTGGGTCCATGTCTCTTACACTGGAGAGTCCAGCACAGGGCACAGCACTCCAGCTGTGTCCCACTGGTGCTGAGTTGAGGAGGAAGATCAACCCCCTCAACCTTCCAGCAGTTCTGGCCTTTGCTGGCTTCTATTCAGGGTTTTTTGTGTATCACAACAACAAGTATCCAGATCCTTCTGCAAAGCTGCCTTCCAGCCAGTAAAACCTGCCATGTGCTGGGGTTATTCCTCCCCAAGTACAGGACCAGGCATTTCCTGTTGTTGCAGGCTGTGAGATGCTTGTGAGCCCATTTCTCCTGCCTGTTGAGGTCCCTCTCTGTACACTTTCTGGCCTCACTCAGCCTAGAGTATATTCTGAAGGATATGGGAATGAGAGACTTAGCATCAGTTTCTTGAGCCGTTAAGTGCCCTGCCTTATTTTGTAGTGTATTAATGACCTTATGTAGTTTCTAACAGAATCATGGACTGTTCGCAGGTGTGTGGTTATCTGAAAGTAATCCTGCAGCAACCGAGATCATCTTTGCTAGTTACTGCTGGGAATGAACAAACTAAAATTTCACTTCCCTGCCCATCTGTTCAGCAGCTGAAAGTAGGTAATTTATCTCAGTGGGACACCTACCACCTGTGTAAAGTTTTTGAAAGAGGTTGTTAGCGTGTGATGACTATAGCCAAGGGACACCGGGCCTGAGCGCCTCGTGCTCCGTTCCTCACTGCTGTTTTTTTCTGTAGGGTGCCTTGCAACCCGGTACTTGCACAGTGCCAGACCTGCTCGGTGGCTGTGTCCCTGTGAAGCTGACAGAGGCTGTGCCTGCTCTGCCACACGACCTGCTCGGTGCCGGCGGCGTGCGGCTCCTTGCCAGCCGTGGCCCCTCTTTGACATGCTAAACCAGGCACCACCAACACGCTGTATTTTTTACAGCTACTGTTTTATCTCAGTGGCTCCTCTTGAATTATGTATCCTCATCTTTGATGTATGAAATCTCAGCTGATTTAAATATTACCCCAGAGAGTTCAGCACACCTGGAAATGGAACAGAGTGACAGATAGTCCCAGTCTTTCCACGCTGGAGCACCGAGTGAGAAGTTTTACAGCAGTTGGGTACTGGAATACAATTTTTATGAGAGCGTTGTTTTTTCACATATGGTCTGCACCCAAGCAGTCAGTGGATTGGGATGCCAAGTATTTGAGCTCAGTTGCAATGTTTGTTCTCAGGCAAATTGGAGGGAATTAGTTCATATAAAGAGCTGGTGCATAGGGAGATCATGGGCTGATGTTCTGTTAGGAGCTGGGCACCAAATGTTTCTCTAGATAAGGTACCCAAAATTGTGTGTGCCTGTCACTGGGAGGTGAGTAGAACAGAGCAAGTAAATGCAAATCTGTCTGAAAAGCAGTTGCTATCTGATGTCAGGCTTCTGAGCATGGTATGAAGATAAAAAACCAACTGAGTATAAGCTACATATATAATGTCAGCAAGATACAGAAATCACTGTGTATATAAACCCTAAGCACTCCAGCCTATGAAGCATACTTCAGTTTCTTTTGTGTGTTGTGGTCACTCTGCTCCCTGCAGGAATTAGACTTCAGATGAAGTGCAAGAACCTAATCACTCACTCATGCTGGCATAGCTGACATAAAGATTATGCCAGTTACTATGTCATAAACAAAGTGATACCAGTTTAAAGCTGAGAACAAAAAGCAGAGCTCATTTCTAGTGCAATCTGGTCTGAAGAATGGGCTTTTTGCAAGACAAGCTGTATTCAGTCTTTGTATTTTGACTGTTAAAATACCTTATAATTAAATTCCTTTTGGTTTCTACCCAATTTCAACTTACTAGCTCTCCACCACACCTCACTATGTGGTTACTTTTGCCCTTTCTCTTTTTCTGCCAGTTCCCTACCAAGGGGCTGCTAGCACAAGCACATGGTCTATCATCATGGCCTTGCTTCCAGGGATCAGAGGCTGGGAGATGTTTGCATTTACCTCTGGAGTGTAATTCTGACAGATGGGTTCTTATCAGGTTTGTGAAGTCCATCCATCCAATTGTCTGTTTCTGTTTTGAAGACCAAGCAACCATAAAGTTGAAAACTGTGTTGTATTTTTGGAATCTGAAATTTCAGACAATGCATTTATGAATTATTTATGAAGAATGTGTTTTCAGTAATGTGCAGCATAAAATGGAATGAATGCGTATCCATACTTGCCCTGAACTCTCCAAAGTGCATGCTAATAAACAGAATGATAACCTACCATCACTTCTGCCCTGTAAGATTTACAGTGCAAGCACTTTTTTCTGTGGTTTAATTCAAGTCAGTTTGTCGAGTTAAAGCTCTTGTGTTTTGTTTTAAAGTACAACTTGGTGAGTGATTTTCTATTACTTAAAGAAATCTAACTGCTTTTTTCCCCCTTCTTTCAACCAGAGTTACTGTCTAAATTTTTCTAGTCAAGTTGGCATACAGCCACCCTAAATTATACTTTAATTCACAATTAGAAATGAAGTGGTAACCGTGCAGAGCAGCAAACCTTTCATTTAAAATGGCCATTATATAAGATCATGATTCTCCCAGATGATTAAGATATTGAAGAATAATTTAGATATCCTTAGGTTTTTAGCCATTTGGAAGTGCTGGGCTTATTTAATTTTTTAAGCCTCCCTGAAACAGCTTTTTCCATAATGACAGTAATGCAGGACTCTATATTATCACAACTTGATGTTTACTTGTATCTGAATTGTCTAATGCCAACTTGTTTTCTCTGATATAGCTGACAGGGCAGAGATAATTAAGAAACAGAAGAATTTGAGTGCTGGATTTGCTATTACACACTCCATGCCACAGCAGAAGAAATTAAGCTGACAAGCAGGAGAGGAAGGATCATGCAGAACCACAAGAAGAATTGCTGTTTAGGTACAGCAATTGACTGTATGTAAAATATTTAACCAGGATGGGGAGGATAAAAAGGAAAATAGAATGGTAGAATAAACTATTTCCAAGCATTCTGAGCCATCTTATTTCCAAGGTATAAAATAGACAGCTTGCAATACTTAGTCACCCCAGCACAAGAAATGGCAGGGACGAAAGCTAACCCCAGTGAAATGGTGGCAGAACTGCCATTGGCTTCCACAGGGTCACAGTTCCACCCCAATATATACTTAAAATTACTGCAGTCTGATTTTGCTCCTCTGCTCAGTGAGGTTTTAAATCTTGCACAGCTTCTCGCAGTTCTTGCCACAATGGTTAGAAAGTCAATGAAAGCTCACAGTTCAGTAACTAAATGACAAGGTAAGAAACTTTGGAATCATAAAAAGGGTATAAATGCTTGACCTAAAACTATGCAGATCTCCCAATGACTGTACAACTGAAGCAAAAAGTTGATTTATTATCTGGCAGGCTGGGAATTTGGACTGAGCTTGCGAAAAAGACAGACTGCTAACCCATGTAAATGGTGGTAGACTTAGCAAGCTGTATGTGGTGGGGTTCTTTTTCCTCTAAGCCATGACCCTTAAAATTGTTTTGTAGTTATTTAATACCCACAAAGTTGTAGGGTGAGGTAGTCCTAGGTTTGCTGAAAGTGTGCTGGGAAGAAGAGATGAAAAGTGGAAAAGAAATCAAAACTGGGGAGCAGCACTGAGACTGGCAGAGTGGAGGTGCAGAACTATACCATGACTTACATATGCAATCCTTTGTCAAAGGCTTTAGTATATTATAAAAGAAAAGGCACAATTTTGAAGATGATTCATTGAATTAGAGTTTGCTTTGAGGGGAAGTATGCTTGGGGACAAACTTGTAAGAGTAAAAGAATTTAAAAGAAAGGCTGTTAAGGCAGGAGATAGAGGGGGATGAAGTATGGCAGAAAAGATGATGACAGCTTGGTTTTGGCCCAGAACAATAAAGGGTGAAGATCTTGCTGAAGATGTGCTGTGATGATAGAGTGCTTAAAAGGAATAAAAGCTAAGTGTGCTCTGAAGTGCAAAGTTGTTATGTAATATCACAGCAGAATCAGGGCCCCAGGTGCTGTACATACACCAAGGTTCATTTTCTGATCTGAGGAGCTTTCAGACTTGATGACACAGAAACGGCTGTGTGGGAGGGGAGAGAAGGACAATACAAACAGAATGATTGCAGAAGGTGGTTGTTAAACTCTGTGGTAGTCACCTGGTTCTGTAATTTCTCTCTTTTGTACAAAAACTTCATTCTAAATTATTCTTCTGTCACTGACAGATCTGATTTAAAAGGTTTCTTTACTTCCCAGCACTCATGTTGTAGTTCACCCTCCCTCTTCCAGAATTATTACAACCTCAGTTATGCCAATTCAGCTGCAGCCTGCAGCTGTACCTTGAAATAAATGATCTGTGGTGTTTCTTATTCTTGGTCTTCAGCTAGTTAGTTAGTTAGTTAGTTAATTAGTTAGTTATTATTTAACTACTAAAAACACACAAAGACAAAAACAATGAAGCAGCACTTGGAATTTTATTTGCCAGGTTGGTTACAGGGCAGTAGGGTCTGAGTCCAAAGGAGAAATAACAAAGGCTGAGTTACCAGCAGCAAAAAGGATAACTGGATGGGAAGCATTGAGATGGGAATGTGGAAAGGTGAGGAAAGCAGGTGTTGGTCTCTGAGGAGCAAGTAAGTGAAAATGTCCTGCTGTGTAGCAAGGAGGAATGAGAACAGCAGTAACTCTTTGTTTCAGTAATGACAGCTGCTTGGATGCTACCATAGGTGAAGCCAGGATGAAAACTGGGGGGAAGAAAATGTCTTTATCAGCCCTGCCTTAGGGCTCAAGTTTTCTCAGATGCTGTTGTTGGATCTGGTGTCCTTTAGAGCACTGGCACTGATTGGTATGCCAACAGCCAGGGGCAAACCAGAGACCTTAGCCTCTTTCAAGTCCTCTTTAGGTCTTGTGTACTATACTGGGGAGGGAGAACATCCCAGAGCACTGCCAAGCACATCACATTTCAGTTAGCAGATGCGTGATACTGTTACTCAATTCTGCTGCTTCTCTCCAAATTCCTGTGCAAGGACTGTAATCTCTGATGCTACTTTCCACACAATTTGGTGATAACTGTTAGTAACCCAAGAAAAGGAGGCATTGAATTCCCTGCTCTTCAAGAACTAGAGGTAAGGGAGGGACCTGTGGAGCAAGGAAGCAGCAGCAGAAGAGCTGAATGTGCACCAACAAGCATTGCGTGAGTGCTGGAGGGAGCTGATCTCCTCTCTGTTTCTGTGCAGCCCCTCTAGGGGATATGGTGCTTATTTCTGGGTGGTTGCTTACTGGAAAAAAATGTCAAAGATGGAAGGAGAGTGGCAAAATCTGTTGCAATACTGGAGGTATTGATTTTTGAGAGAATATTAAAATACGTGTGGCTCGGGTAAATGTTGACTGAGACTAGAGCAGAATGAAAAAGTGTAACATTGTTTAAATACTTAAGGTGTATTTGCATCAAAAAAAGAGGACTGATTTCTCTGTACTATGCCAATCTTTAGCCACAACTAATAGGGTGAAGTTTGGAGGAAGAAAACCCTCTTTGTTTAAGTGACTATCAGAAAGATGTTCTTATTCATGACACATACCTTTCCCTCCCACCAAACTCTGAAGCAAAAATTCATGGGACATTTGTGACACTTCCCATCCTATTCTGTTCTCCTTAATGGTATGTTATATGTTTCCCACTGGGCTTTGGCTTACCTCTTTTGACTGTGTGCTCTTTTGGAGAGAGGAGTGCTCTTACAAGTGGTACTAGAGTTGGTCCCCCTGATCCTGATCAAGGCCCTTTAGGTTATACCGTGGCCCATAAATAAGTAATAATGGTAATGATAGCATGAGATATATTTGGCTGTGGAATGGCTTCCCAAGGAGAGTAGAGAGAGGCTGATTGTTAGCAACAAATGTGAGGAAGCACACTGCAGGGAGCAGTTCTGTCAGCAGGGAGAGGGCTGGATGGTCTAATAAGTCTTTTCCTTCTCTAGGTTATGATTCTGTGAATACTGCCTCAGAGAGCTCTCTAAAAGTCTCTGATAGTGTAAGCTCTCTATTACGTGGGTGTGGGTTTTACAGCACTCCAGGAGGCTCTTGTTGAGGACACTGTATAAATATATTCTGTTTTACATTGTATAATGTTTTAAATAAAAGGCTCAGATCTTTTTTTAATTGCTTTGAAATATTCTGCAGTCTGATCTCTTTCTTTAAGAACTAAGAAAGTCTGAAATGCTTTTGGAAGATACAGACCTGTTGCAGGTGAGACGTATGTCTCCACCTGGATTTGTTTTAAATACATATATAGTACTGTTAAATTTACCTCCTCCTGTATCCCAGAGTGAAGTATCTGCTCTGAGTTCCAGCCTGTTGAAAGTAAAATGGGAATCTGAGGCTGTCACAGTCCCTTTTTCTCTAATTCTCAGTTTAATCATGTTCCTTCTCTTGATGTTTCAGCCTCATGAATTGTCCTTCACTGTGTTGTGGTTTCTTTCAGTTTTGGTGTCTTGACATTCAGTACATGGGAATATATCCCCTCAGGGTGTGTTTTGAGGTGCAGTTCACACATGAAGGACAAGCTCCCTTATCCTGATGTGTGGCCTTTCAGGGAATGACTGCTAAACCAGCTTTTCTTTCTCAGCTTTCTTTTCCTACCCATCCAGCCTCTAATGTTCATTGACATATTCAGCTCAGGTTTCCTGGGCCAAATAGTCTGCTGGCTAAGACTTGGATTATTCGCACAGAGCAGGGAGTGGGGAAGAAAGAATCTAAGGTATCAGCTCAGCCCTATGGATTTTCAAAAGGCTTTTGCCAAGGTTCCACACCAAAAATTGCTAAAGAAATCAAGTTTCTGTAGGATTAGAGGACAATTCCTTCTAGGGATTTACTGGTGGTAAATGATAGCAAGCAAAGTGACTTAATATTCATTTTTTAGAGTTAGCAGACGGATTCCCCCAGGAACTCACTGGCCTGGTTCTTCATCAGTGACCTGGAGTGAGAAGTGAACAGCAAAATGTCTTGGGTGACCTAATAAATTCATGTGTTTGGATATTAAGTTCTTTCAGGTAGCCCAATAATATGTCTGTAGCAAACAACTCCAAAAAGGCAAATTAAAACAGTGTGAATGAAACTGTAATTTACTGGGGAAGAGTCATCAGCACCATGCCTACATGATATTGAACTCAGACTATGTGGTTAGGATTTGTGGAGTTCAAACCTTTCTGGAGTTTCTCAACAGCTTGTGGATACATAGGTCTTGCTGTACCCACATTTTTATTCTGCTTGGTCTTTGCCTCTCAAGAAAGCTGTAGTGGAAGCTAGGAAAGGTGCACAGAACAATTAATTTGATCAGCAGGATGAAGCAATTTAAGGAGAGACCAAGAAGCAATGACTTTGGATAGGAAAAGACTGAGAAAATTATCAGGGGTGCAAAATTGTGAAGGTGGTGGATAAATTGAATGTACAGCTGTTTTTTACCAGATTCTACCACATGAAAGCAACTTAACTGCAGTCAGTCCTTATGGCAAAACTAGCAAGGTATTAAAACAGAAAACAAAAGTATGTCTGTTGACAGCAGTGAACTTCCTGAGCTTGCTGTCACAGGACGTGTTGGAAACTGCAGGTTGAGAAAACAATTAGGCAAATTTATGGACAGTGGGTTGGTACATGGATGTTAAAATGGCAAGCCATGGAGATAATTTCTCATCCCTTATGCTGTAATTGTGGATGCCAGACTAAAGATGGCAGGAAGTGCTTAGGACCCTTTAATTTGGGTTGAGTTCTTCCCTTCACGTGTAGAGCTTGGGCTAGCTTGGGTGTGGGTGATTAGCTGTTTCTTCCATAGAACCCCAGATTGTATCACTAGTGTGGTGTCTTCATGTTTCAGGTAGTTTGACTGCTCAGGCCACTTCTTATGTGCATCTGTTTTTCCTCTGCTTTTATTTGCCCTGTTTGTTCCAGTCAAACAGCGATTTGATATTTGCTCTATCATAACAATAAACTGTTTAATTTTCTGTAAAATGGGTCTGTTCCCTACCCCTTGAATGTGGTTTTAGCTGTATTTAGCATTTGTAAAGTGCTTGGGGGCAGGTGGTGTTTTATGAATACAAAATAGTGTTAGGCTTTGTACTTAGGCACAATACTGTACCGTAATTCAAAGGCAATTCATGTAACATTAGTAAATCACTTTGAACTTTATGTTGAAAATATAAGCAGTAGTATAAAAATAAACCTTTTTATTTCCTCTGGTATATACAGTTAAATAAAGTAAGCCTATACAGCTACAAAACTGTATTGCCAGCATGCTTTGTTGAAATGCCATCACCTTGCAAAGAGACATTCTATGTGTTTCCTACATGTTTATGGTTGGAGAATAAATTTTCAGAGACTGTAAATGAAAAGATGTCTCTAAATATAGTGATCAAATATTATCTGACACTGCTTGTTTAAAGAAATATACATATATTTTACTGCCAGAGTATTTATGACTCTAATAAGTTTAGTTATTTTGTCTCATAAGGAGATTCTCACTCCTCCAAATATCAAACTTGTTGAAGTTGTGCTATTTTTTTTCAGGAAGGAACAAATGGTATTAATAGCTAAGTGGGACTGTATGATATGAAAATACAATAGTGTAGTTTAAAAATTGGACAGTGTGTAAGAAATATAATATATTTTACCAGCAGTGGGAAATAGATAAACATTAAAAATCCATTGGCATATCCCAAATGTCTAAATAAATAAACATCACTGTTCAGCCAGTTGAGGCAAGCAGGCCTTCAAGAGCACTGTTATTTCTAATATCCTGCACAGTTATATGTTCTGTGCATCACTCTTGCATAACCTGACCATTTTTTAGGTACTGTACATTGTGGGACTGTCTGAGCTCTGATTGCCCTGTAGGTTTTATCAGGAGGAATATCAAGTAGTTTCAGGTGATTTCTCACCAACCATCCTGGACATAAGTGGTCTTATGGTTCCCAGAGCATCAGCAGTATTTGTGTGGTCATCATAAAATTGTGGAAGCCTTCCTTCCCGTTCAGTTTGGAAACATGGGACAAAGTAAGATTCACCTGTAGGCGTTCAGAGAACTGTATTCCTGCTGCTTGAGCAGCGAAAAAGACACACTGTGGAAAGAGGGATTTGGGACTGTGCCATCTTGTGTTTATTTTTGTTTTCCTTTTTAAAATGTGAATGGTTAATGAACTCTTCTGAATCATAATGGTTTATGATGTTTCCTGTTATCTTAGTGATAGACTACAAAACTCTTACATTAAGAGTTATAAACTCTACTAGATACTTATTTAATTAAGAGCCAATGCTGAGAGTTTCTAATAAAATTTGCGAAAGGGTTTTAGTGGCTGAGGAGACAAAATTCTAGCAGCCTGTTTCAGTAATGCAGAGGAGATGAAGGGAATGCTTTCACAGCACTGTGCAACGCCTGACCAGGGTGGATTTTGCTACGCAGGTCACAGTTCTGCTCTGATGCAACTGGACCAGCTTGATCCCAGTTGTGCCAGCCTCCCAGACTGAGCATTTCTGTGCTGCTCTCTGAGCTGTATTTGGAGTTTTATGTTGTACAATAAAAGCAAAGGTGAAAGTTCTTCATTGAAAGAGGAGCTTCAAAGCTTACTGTGGTCTAGTCTCCCTACTCTTGTCTCTATTCTCTATAGAGAGCCTATGGCCCTGCCTTCCTTCTGCTTTGTACACTAGTTCTTAATGTTCTGTCTCCTGATGAATTTTTTGGAGACTTTAGAAGATTGCTTTCACCAAACTTTATCTGTCTAAATAGTTAGACTTCTAATGCAAACTTGTAGACCTTAGAAATTTTCTTCTCCCATGATGAAACATGCAGACTTTCAAGCTCATTAAAGTTAGATGAAAAAGTATACATCGGAGAAGTGTCAAAAAAAGAGATTATTTTCCAGTCTGTTGCAGAGATGCTGTGAGAGACTGGACTATTAATGATTAATGACTCATAACATTTGCCCATTTGTGGAGGTGCCAGGGTGCTTTGCGGAGGACAGGTTTGCATCTCTCGAGGGAGGATGTGAGTTTTTGGGTGTACATGTGCTAGTCTGCATGAGACAGAAGAGGTGAACTATCAGAGCCTGGATCCTGCAAGGCAAGATGGTGCTTCTTGCTATGCTAATTGCTCTTCCTTACATAACTCCCTCAGTTGTTAAACTGCCCTCTTCCCCCCAGGGAAGATCTGATGGAGCATTATTGGCTCAAATGAGAGGCAGTCCCTGAGAAGGGATCATAAATTATCAAAGACTCCCTAAGTGCCCCCAGACTCAATTCTGAGGCCTTCCACCAGAGGCATGAAAGTTCCCCCCTACTCAGGGGAGGTACCTGGGCATTCCCACTGAGCCTGAATATATTTTAACCCATTGGACTGTGTGACATTTCATTTTAATCCACTCCAAGAGATCCATTAACAAGAACCTGGGTTACACTCCCCTTGCTCACTGACCTTCCAGCACACTGGCAAATGTACCAAAAAAGTGAGGACAGACTGAATTATCACCATCCTTAAAGGGACAGTTGCCCATGCCATTTTCCCTCTGTTGGGAGGGCAAAACCTATCAAAGAAATGTGCATAAGCACCAGCACTGATGGGACATTTGGTTGCTTGATTGAACATCTATACGTGAGGAATTTCTGTATGTGGCTTAATGTACAGTGCTGGTACTTCTGTAGAATGTTGGGATTTTTTTCTCCTCAGGAAGCAGTAACAACACAAGGGAACCCTTGGCCATTAGTTTCCTTTAAAAGAGCATTCACTATTCACAAGCCAAGTTTGCCAAATCAGTTTTCCTGCTTGAAATGTTCTGACTCTTGTGTGGGTGATCCTGTAACTTTGACTTCACTGAAACCATCAAGTGTTGTAATAATAAAAATAATAAAGCCTGGTTTTACTTATTTTTTCATTCAAGTAATGCAAAGAATACATACCCTGGTTTTAGAGAAAGTTGGAGTCAAGCATTCTGACTGTGTCTTTTTAAATATTGGGTTACAAATAAATTGTGAGAAAATTGTCTTTGCAAGTTTCAAACCATTCTAGGTGTACTCTATTGCCTCCAGCCAGATGCTGTCTGATGTTGCTTAGACTAACCCGGCAAACCATTATCCTGGGATTAAACACTAAATACCTGCAAGGAGCATTCTCTTTATCAGATAGTGCTCTGTTAGCAGAGTTCATTCACTTTATTGCATATATAACTATGGTGTCAAATAGACTGATTTACAACACCTGGTCTTTTACATAATCTTTGCTATTTGCTGCGCTTGTAATCTGCCAAATCATTTAGCTTTCCTGATAGCAGAAATGCTGTAAAACTTAGATAAACTTGCAGAAGAAATGAACTCGAAGGTACTGCTGAAATCTAGGGCCTGCACATTTGCTGTAAATGCACTGGCTGGTTTGGTTTCCCCTGCCTAATCTGTGATTGCATGTGGCTGCTGGACAAATTGAAATTTTATGATAGCACTACCGTCAGAGGAGATAAGCATTTGTATGCTAGACTAGATTAATCTAAAAAGAAGTTTTAGGTGTGGCTAATGAAAGCAGTGTGTGTGTTAACTGGGTTTCTTTGGGGTTCAAACCATATGTGTGTATCTATATAGAGTCTAGTCTTAAACTTTCTCCATGTGAAAAATCTCATATATCTGTGTGCTAGTTCTTGCTATCAGTGCAGCTCATTCCATTTTATGTTGGAAATATCTTTGAGGAGTTTCAGTTTTTAAAGGGTACTTTCTGAATGATAGTACAAACAACAGATTTCTCTAGAATGATCTGGTTTGGCTACCCAAAACTCTACGTCCTTCTGAACTTTTTCTTAGGGTAACTAAAAGACATCACGTTTGCTTAGGGTTAGCCATGAACAAGATCCAGTTGAAACAAAAGCTGTATTTTTTTCATTTTGAGCCACTAATATTTTGCTACTTAGATAATAGAAAGACAAGCTTAAAATGTGGAAAAGAAATTTGCAAATTAACTTTTTGATTGTGAGTGAGATTAAATCTAACACATCTGCAGGAAAATAAAACAACCTGTAGTCAAACAGGAGAGAGCCCTGCGAGGCAGTAATGTCAAGTCAGACTGTATTAGAAATGACACTGACAATCAGATTGGAAGAAACAATAAAAATTGAAAGACATAGCTTTTATAGGATAACTTCAGTAGTCACCATTAGGATTGGTATTAACCCGTCAGTGCCACTGCTAACTCCTTTGAGCTGAGGGAGTGGCTCTGTTTCTCAGACATAACAATGAATGACCTTGTCATGGGCGAAGTAACTTGTCATGTCAGGCACTGGAATGGGCTTCCTGGGAAGGTGGTGGAGTCACCATCCCTGGTGGCTTTCAGGAAATGACCACACATGGCACTCAGTGCTCTGGTCTGGTTGGCAGGGCAGTGACCAATCAAAGGTTGGACTCGATGGCCTTGGAGTCTTTTCCAGTCCAAACGATTCTGTGACAGTGTTCTGGTGACGGATGGGACGTAGCACTTGTGGAGATCAAGAAGGGCATTTTTCATGGCATGGCTAGTTCAGGGTGGGAAAGCCTTTTACCTGCTGCTGCTGCACAAGGCTGTTGGACAGCACAGGTGGGAGTCTGCCTTTAGGAGGTACATGGGCCACTGCTAATCTCTCACATCCATGAGCTGCTGTAGATGTTTGTTCTTAAGGATTTTTCAACCCATCTGAGTTGAGAAACCTCCCACAGCTGTCTTGGTTGCTTAGTCTTTCTAGGTTCTTACAGTCACAAAAGTAAAAACAGAGGCTTTTCTCAAAGCAGAGCTTGAGATGTTTCCTCATGCTATAGATGAACTATTTGCTTACAAGAGAGATACCCTATGGATCCAATCACCTGTGCTGATAGTTTCATTTGGGTGAAAAATGTGAATAATGTTTTGTGCATGGAAGCCTTTGAATGTGTGAGTCACTTTAGGGTTGGGAATATCAGGCAGGTTGGTGCTAACAACAGCATGGAACAAAGGGACTTTTGGGTAAAACTCTGGAGTGATATCTCTTACATATTACTGAGAGGTCGCTGGAGAACAGGCTCCCTAGGGAAGCAGTGGAAATGGTATTGTTTAAGACATTTAAAATTGGACAGGAGGAAATATATTGTAATGATCAATCCTGTGCTGGTATTTAGATGAAGTCTTGTCTCCTGTGAATAATAATAGAAAGTCCCTGTCTCAAGTGCCTGCCATTATTCAGTGAGCATTACCAGATCACATTGGCTTGCAACCTTCCCTCATCTCTGTACTTGCACTTAAAGGACAGCCTGAGTGATGCTTAGCACCTTTGCCTTTTCTCTTGGTGCCTCAAGTGTTGATTCTGTATTGCCTTACTTAGATTCTATTCCTTCACTGCTTCCACCAGACAGACTCCATATAGTACACAGAGATTTACAGGAAGCACGTGTAGTTTGTGGTAATAATAATAATAAAGTCTCCTGCTGTTTTCAAATCCCTGAGAAACTAAATCAAATGTAGAGGTCTATTAAAAAAAAAAAAAAAAGAGTGCAGCATGTGTATAAGACACCTTACCATTACCAGTGTGGGTCTGCCTTGTTTGGTGTATTTGGCTGTCATCTCTCTGAGGTCTGTGTTCAGTCTCCAGAGTGCAACTAAAACATTACACACCTCAAAAGGAAAAGCTGATGAAACAGCCTAAAATAACCTGAGCACCCATGCTTTGCTTGCCTCTTTTTCAGTAGCTCTGTGTTGTCATTACTGACAGGAGTCCATACAGCAAAATTCATTCTGTGCCGGTGGCCCCTGTCAAACAAATCTAGGTCTGGTCTGATTTATGGAGGCAGGAAAACTGGATGCAATTCCTGCATGGTGCTGTGATCTTAACAGAGCTCTGTTTTCTTGGTGTGTTTCTGTAGGTACCAAGCCTCTCTTCTTGACCTGGTGGAGTCTATGAGCCCAGTATCAGCTCCAGGACAGCTCTGCTGGGAACCTTGTGACAGGAGCAAACCGCACCTGCCCTGCTGTGTGAGCCACAGGCTGTCCTCCTCTTGGTGCCAGAGCCCCTGCAGCCCCAGGAGCAGAGCGGATGAGCTGGAGGAGAGTCGGCTCCTCGAGGAGATCTTCTTCATTTGACACTACTCCTTGGTCTGCACCTCCTCTGAAATTATTTGAGTGATCACTGCTTGTTTTCCCTCTTCTAAAACATAGCCAATTAGCATCCAGGTTCATTTTGGATTTAGTGATCATGATGCAAGTATATTGTTGGGGTACGCCAATCAGAAAGTGTTAACTTTTTCCCTAAACCTTTCATGTGCCAAGTAATCAATTTACAATAGCATTTTTTTAAAATCTACAACATTTTCTAATACATTGAAGTCACAGTTTTGCCAGCCTTATATCGAAAGTATATTTCATTATTGATTTTTTTTGCTCTAAAGCAGTTTGCAAGAACTGCCTAACATTCAACAACCAGCATGTTCAAAGTAGATTATTTTCTAATTAAACAAGTCTGTTTAAAACCTGGCATATTATAAAGGTACAAGCACTTTAGTACTTTTTCACTGATTTTATGATCTACTTTTTCCTTCAACATTCTGATATTTAACACACTGAGTTTTTAGGGGATATATTGTAAGCTTAACTCTACAATGTCTGATAATGTTAATAGATGATGTTTCAGGTAGATGTACTAGGCACAGGTTTGAATTATATTCCTCTTTAAATCAGTGCTATTTGACAGAGTTTATGTGCTGGGTAATGTAACCCTTGAAACAGCAGAACAGAGTCAGACATCGTAGAGATCCAAAACTGATTTGATGTACTTTTCAAGATGAAATACATAGTAGTGCTAGTATAAGAGCAGTCTTAAGACATTTTCACTAACTTGCACTATTTTGATCCTGCATCCAGGCTCCATTGTAAATAAGACAAATCAGTAATTATTTCCACTAGCAGCTCACAATGCACACTTTCCTGCCAGCTTTAATTATTCATGCTGTATCTATTTCAGTTTATTTAAATGCATTTCCATCTATTGCATGCACTTGGTTATTTAAAGAAATGTGCCGAATTGGTAAAAATGACTGCACATTACAGGATTAATGGTCATTTTCTCCACAATGCAGTGTTCATATTTTATTGTAACAGTAGCCACCGGCATGTGTTCTTAGAAATATGAGACTAAAATAGTCATTTTGCACAGTAAAATTGCAGCAAGGGAAAGGTAGAATTGATCCAGTTCAGGCAAGTTCTAGGCCATTTGCTCCCAAACACCACTTCATGGGCCAGTACTGCTTTTCAGACAGTCTCTTTAGGCAACCCTGCTTATCTTAATGGCTGGGTTGAGTTGCTGTACTGATGCTTGGGGTATGGCTGCTGCCTGCCTCCCCATGCTGCTCCTGTGCAATGTGTGATGCTCTGCAAGGTGGATCTCAGACGAGAGCACCGCAGCCCCTGGCAGCACCGTGCTCCATCAGTGAAACAAAAGGAGAGAGAAGGGGAAGTAGAACCTCAGGTTACTCTGGGCTGCTTTGTTCAGGCCCAGTCTTAATCACAATTAGGTGATATCCTTTCTGTGCATCCCAGCTGAATTTTAAAAGCTGCTTGGAGGAGTTTAAAGGAGAAAAGCAGCACTGCTGGACCAGAAAATTACTGCTGTGGCAAGTCCCTGCATGGTCTGTCCTGCTTTTAGTGAGGTGTTACAGTTTTATGGAATATGTCTGTCTGCTGTTGAATGTCCCTCTTGTTCTACTCCCTGAGCCTGTGAAGGCCCAGGTTTCTGCTAAGAGCCCCAAAGATGTACTCAGTGCCCTGGCCCAAGTAGAACAGATGGGAACATAAGTTTTCTTATTCTGTTGGCTGAGTAGTCTGCTGCTTAAAGAGGGCAGGAAAAAGGAGGAGAAAGAAAAGAATAATATACAAGGACCAGCAGGAAATTTGGGGATAACTGTCACATAGATCTTAGAGTTTGGGGTTGTTTCATGGTGTTTTTTTAGCTTTGCTGGTGTTTTTTTAAGTGTTGGCATTTATAGAGAAAGAGTTCTCTGATTTCAGTCCAATTGCTTCTTGTCTCTTTTCCAGTTTGACTGAAACTTTAATTGCCTTTTCTGATAAATGCTAACTGACCTTTCAAAACAGCAAAAAATACATGTATATTTCTTGAAAGGTGCCTTTGTGTTGAGAACACTCCATGGGAGCATTCTGTTCTTTGATTCTTTTGTGGGTGCCAATATTTAATGCTTTGAGATTTCTTATGATCACTTAAAAAATTCTACTTCTCAAGGTGACTTTTGGCTTGAATCTGTATTTTTTGGTTGTAGCTCTTTTTAAAAGGACATTGTCAGGATTGTGGGCTCTATGCTGAAGGTGCTGTCTGTCAGTCAGACCTATACAGGGGGCACATCTTTGTGAATCAAAGTTTTCTAGTAAAAGATGGTTGAAATCCCTGATGGGTGAAGAGCTGTATGCTTCAACTCTCTATGAGATGTGGACAAAAGAAACAAAAGCTATTAATTTCACAGACCCTGTGGAAAGTAATTTTTTATAATGCTGGCTCTTGCTCTAGTTATCAGCAGTACATTAGGAATAGTGTTTAGCAGTCAGTGCAAGCAAAGATATTTTGCCATGAGGCACTACAAAGTTGAAGTTATTAAAACATTTATAGCCTTAGAAAAAAAAATCAATGATTGTCAAATAGGAAAGGACAAAATCAGTAGTTTGTACTGGGAGGGGAATTGTTTTCCATCTGCTAAAACAGTAGAGGAAATGCAAAAATTAAACTAGCAAAAGCAATGACATGACAGTGTCCTTTTAAGTTTGAGTTTCTATATTGGGAGCTGCTGCTGGGGAGTTGGTCCAGCATAGACTGTCTGTCCAGAGTGTTCCCAGTGAATATCCTTCAGCTGCACATCAGGCTGTGTTTTCCATGGGGCTTTGTGGAGTAACATGACTGCTGCTAAGGCTCCTACCCATGCCTTCAGTTTGTGTCCTTCCCACGTGGTTCGTGCACACACACTTGCTGGCTGTTTGTGTAGTTACTGCTTTTGTGCACCTTGCACATCACAGACCTGTAATAATCACACCCTTTTCATTTCTAGCTTTTCCAGTCTTGCTGTTGAATCCCATCTCGAGCACGTATTTATATGTGTATGTGAGGTCTTAATCTAATAAATTATCTGGGGGTTTAATTTATTCTTCCAGACTTTTATTTGGCTTATCTTCTGATTTTTGTCCAGCTCAGCTGTCAATACTGCCATTGACAATGTGTTCCACTTCCCACAACATCAAATCATGTTATGTTCTGAGTCTTCAGTTTGCTAAGATACATGAAGAATTTGTTTTAAGCTTTCTCTTCCTCTCCAGGACATGGGTCTTACTGTGAGAAGGAGCAAGGCCTCCTTTGGAGCATGAAGTAAGAGAGAGGTCTCAAAATACAAAGGAGAAGAGAATTGAAGAACCAGCACCATGTTTTGGGACAAAAAAGTGAATTAAACAGTAAGGAAGAAAGGATGGAGGTGAAGGCAAGAAAGGACAAAGATGCAAGGCAGATAACTGTACCAAAGGTGGAGATGAAGTGGGAGTGAGCCAGAGGGCAGGGACAAGTTGTTAAACTAGAATAAGCAGGTGAAGGACAATTGTGTGCTTATATCTTAAAGTGAGAAATGTTTTCAAACACTGGTTCCCATAAGAGCCTTATGACTCCACACCCTTTTCCAAATCATGTTCCTGCATTTGAGGAGCTACTATCCAAGGCGTGCTTGCCAAATGAGGGAAAGAAGGAAATTACCTTGACCTAACTTTAGCATCTCCCCTTTAGAGCAGCTGGGCAGGGAGGCCAGAGCACATGGAGAGCAACTGTGCAGAACCCAGGTATAGCCCAGGGCATGGACTGAACTTAGTGCTTGCAAGGGATGGGGACTTAGATGGCTGAAGAATAGGAGACTGGAGAGCAAGAATCAGAATAAACAAATAAAATTTGCAGTGATCCAATGAGCTGTGGAGGTTTGGTGTTAAGGAAGGAGAGAAATGAGCTTAGCTGCACTTCAGAGAGATTGAGCCTGAGATATCCAAAAGACAGCCCTTGAAAGTGCATGTGAGCCTGGGGTTAAACTCTAGAAGTTGCAACAGAGATTTCTCAAATATGACCTCCAGCCTGTGTTTGAATTTGTACCATCTGTGGGGGAGAGAGCACAGCCTGGTTAGTTAGAAACCTCCTTTTTCACTGTTACTAAATTTATGAAATTGTGTGCTAATTAGTGTATGATTTATAAATTTACATAACTGCATGCTACATAAGACAACACAGAATATTGAATGAGGTGATTTAAACCAGCAGAAGCAATGTAGTCTGCTCTGACTGGGTGGCTTTCCTCTGGAAAATGCCTCCCCCATTCAGACCTGCTCCTGCATCATTGGAAGGCTTGTCTGCTCACAGTGACAATAAATGTTTTACAATATTGTGACTCCATGTAGCTGAGAGACGTCTAACTCCAGCATCTCTGGCATAGCTGTGCAGCAGAGCTTTCGTGGTGATCCCTGACTAGGGTGTTTGAAAGCAGAATTTAGCTAAAAAACAGCAAGAAACCCAACTTAGTCTGGCTAGTGTTGGTGCTTGAGGACTCCTACATTTGTTAACAGGGGTGGAAGAGCATCCCAGCTGCAGGAAAAGGATGGGCTGGGGAGAGGGGGAAACTGGATTTGTCTCCCGGCTCCAGGAAAGCCAATTTGCCTCCCTTCACGGGGTTCTGTGGGTTCTGTGCTGAACTGTTTAGCACCACATCTCAGAGGGGCTGTGACCTGTACCAGTGCCCACAGCAGAGGGCACTGGAAGTATCCACCAAAATATGTCTGTGAACGGTAATCTGTAAGAGCAGAAACATATGGGCCACACATTCCTATTGAACAGAAGCTGAAGCTCTCAGGCTTCATGTATTCTGAGGCTTGAAGGAAGGCTTGAAGGCACTGGGGAGCTGAACTGGAGAAACTCAGACATCACTAAGAGGTGAGGTCCTGACATTTGTGAGGTGAGAGATGCCCAGGTGGTCCCAGCAGATGACCTAATCTGTGAGCTGCAGTGAGAGCCAAGTTTCCTTGGTTCAGGATTCATCCTGAGTATGTAAAACAAAATAATTTTCCCTCAGAGCATGCAATAACCAATGTGAGTTCATTCTTTCTGGTCTCCTGTCTGCAGACAAGAGGAAAGTGAAAAGCTGAAAAAAGGTATATTTCCTGGTGCTTACTGGCAGCCACATTAAAACCTTGAAGTGTGGGTTTGATTAAAGCAGCTGCCCAAACACAAAGTGTTGGGTATTGTGAGCATTAAGAACAGAGTGGGAACTCCTCTCCTCTCCTACACCTGATAATGAAGGAAAGGACAAGATGAATTCACAGACACAAAATCCAGTTAATTCTTGAATTAGAGATGACTGCGAGAAAGTTGTATTGAAATTTTAAAAGTGCCTTGTCAAAATCTTCCAGCATGCAATTATTCTTGCTGCTACAAAACTGCCTTATTTTGAGGCTGAGATTATCTACCTGAATTTCCAGCTGCTGGACTTTGTTGTGCCTCTAGAAGCAGGATTACGAAGTTGCCATGTTGCCAGACTGAGTACCCGAAAGGGAGTGATAATCTCCTGGTCAAACCTTCTCTTTGTTGAGATGGTGTTGTGTCCTAATGTCTTTTTCAGCCTCTGGATGACTTGGAGGGTCTGTTTCTGAACTTTGTCTAGCATTTATGCATCTTGAAAGGTTTATACTAGAGCTGGATACCCAGTTCCAGTGCTGGAACTGGATGTGAAATGGTGGCATTGTGGCATCATTTCTGTACAGCCTTTCCTTTTTGCTACTTTCAGAAGCTTTTTTTTTTGTTTGTTTTTTGGATGTGTTGGGTTGAGTACCAGTACCAGGTCTGGTTGCATTTCAGATCATGGTTCTGTTTCCTGAAGCAGGAATTGTGTAAGAAGTGAAACCAGGAGGCCCTGATAAATTTAGAAGAGTTGAGGAGGAAAGAATAACATAAAGTGGAAATACCAAGCAGGAAAGAAAAAGATTGCAGGACTCAGTTTGGGACAGAGCATGAACTTGTGGGTGCAGTGCCTGTGAACTCAGACACCTTGATAACAATCTGCCAGACACATTCTTGATGGGATGGGGGAGACCCAGACAACACAAACTCTCAGAAGGAAAAGAGTGAACAAAGCACAAGGCAGTGATAGCAACAAAAACAGATGAGAAGACTTTTGAGCTGCAGGTGGGGAGGCAATGACATCTCTGAATTGCAGAGAAAATGGCTCCTTGTCAGTGGAGCTGGTGCCCCTCTATTTGCACTTGTGCCTTTAGCACAGGGATCTCATTACCAGAGAGCTTACTGGCAGATTGGAGAGATCGCAGTGAGGAGTAATAAAAATGATCAGGGACTGCTATAATTGACATAATGAGGAAACAAGATGAGAAGAGTCAGATATTTATAGCATGGGTGAGAGAGACAATTAAAAGGTGGGGTGGGAGATGGACTGGATGACCTGAAAGCCTTGTCTGTTTCTAATAACTCCTTGTCGTCTGCTGAACAGAGGACTTGAATTTACCGAGGCTGTCAATCTGACTCTTAACAGCCCTAACTTCCTGTGTTGAAAAGCTCAGGTGGGTGTACTCTGGCTGTATTGGCACTGTCAGGATGTCACTGGTGCTGTACTTTGCTTAAAAAAGTAGTCATCAACCATGTTGTGGAAAAAAATTGACATGCTGACAGTAAAGAGAAAAAAATTAGGCCTTCATAAAGTAAAAAGCCATAGAAAACCTTGCTGAGGGAAAGGGCTGCCTGGGAAGGGCTGCCTGGTTGTTTAGCTGATGATGCCGAGCTCTTTCTGCTGCCTGGAGGGTGGCCTGTGGAGAAGGAAGGTCCATGGGGAGGGAGAAGATGTGAGAAATTTTCTCTGTGAGCTGGCACCCAGCTGTGCGTGCAGCTGAACAACACCACTGCTCCCCAGGATGCACAGATGTGCGCAGGCTGTTGTCCCCAACAGCTGCTAGCTCCATAGACAGCTCTTGGAGCAAGTTCTGGGCCAGGCAAAAGCCTGCCAGTCCCTGATGGCTACAGCCACGTGTGGGGTTTTGCTTCCCTTCCTAGTTCATCCATTTGTGTTCCTGCACTGGGGCCAGGGTCAGTGTCCAGGCAGTTTTTTATAGCTCCAGTGTTTGCTCTGTACTTGGGAGACTGCAGCAGGATTGGAGGCAGCCAAGCTGGAGACATCTCAGCTCCTGAGTTGCAGTCAAATTAAAACACTGCTGTGGAAAGCAAGGGGGCTGTGTGTGTTGGAGGCACTTTGGGGAAATATCAGAGCGGTGCTTGTTGAGTCTGGTGGCGGAGTAGCCGCTCTGTTTTAATGATACCTGTGTGCAAAGGCCACAGCTGCTGTCATCCGTTTCACATTAGTCTGACTTTCACAGAGCAGACATAGCCTAGGGTGGTGGAAAGGAGAGAAAGGTGACCAAGAAAAGAAAAAAAAAAAAAAAAAGGCATTCATTTTTCACCGATTTTTCCATCCCTCTGAGCCGTGATACCAGTCTGTGGCTGAGCAACAGTAATCTTATCCAGCGTACTGTTGATTTAAGCCTCTTGGATTTATATAACTTTGGAAATGGTAAACTATATTAATTTGCTATGTTTTCAAGGGAAAGTTATTTATTGAGAGACATTTTTAACTCAAGTGCCAGGAGCCTTAAATCATTATAATAAATTCATGCTATTCAGGGTTTCTTACATTGTAATAAATTTGTTTTAAACATGAATGAGGAGATCCATGATTTCTTTAATATACTGTTATGTATTTCCTTTCAAAATGACACAGCTCACTATATCAAGTGGGAGAATAATAGTGAGAGATTTACAGCACTTAAGAATAACACAGCCTGGGAATGTGACATGTGAACCAACACGGGGCAGGGGGGCTGGAAGCTGCAGGGAGCCCACCACTGCTCCCGGTGGCCCTGCCCGGGGTTAAACAGCAGCAATGGGTCAAAAACAGTGAGTGAAACCACAGCCGGGTGGGAGGCTCCCTACAGGGTGGGAATCACAACATGGCCTTGCATCTGCTTCCCATTTTAATGCACAACCAACACCTGAAAGGTGACAAGGATCATCTGCCATGACCTGGGAGGGTGACTTCCAAACAGCCGGACTGGGATGAGAGCTGAGCCAGAGGTTTGCTTGCTGCCTTTCACCAGGCACTCATCCCCCCTGGCTGTGCTGGTGTGTGGGGAGCGGACCCTCAGCAGTGGCCAGTGGCCCTGGAGTGCGGCGAGGAGGCACCAGGTAAGCAGTCAGATAAATTCCAGTCTCTGTTCTTAATCCCTGACCCCCCGTTAAACCCCTGCTGACCCTTTTGCTCACTGTTACACACATGGGCAGCTGTGAGCACAGGACAATAAAACTTGCAGCTGGCTTTACATCAAGTCCTCTGAGCTTCACAGGGAGGAGGAGCTGGCACAGACACAGCCTCGGTGGCGTCAGCATCTGAGGGCTGAAACAAACCCACTTTGGCAGCACAGTTCTGGCTTTTTTGGGAAGCAGAGCCCCTGTGCCTCATGTAACATCTGCTGAACTTGTGTCCCAGCTTCATCTAATCATGGAGTGCTGCAGAAACGAGGTCTTGTGCTTGTGGTGACCTTGGGATCACGGTTGACTGGGGCAAAGCATCACAGTGCCCAAACTACAAAGGCCAATTGGTTTCCTGGTGTCTGATGAGAGCAGTTACCCCCTGAGATACCTAAAAACCTTCCAGCTCCTCCAGGCACAGCCTTGCTATAGAGACTTGAGGAGCTGTCCTGCCATGATATGAAAGTCTGCCCCTCTGGATGCCTGTGCACGGAGCCAAGAGCACTTTCCTGGCTCTGGAGGGTTAATAGGTCTTTGGTGGGTGCGGCTATGGCAGAGGGCAATTAAATGCTGCTAGTTCCTGTGGGAAGGGGTGGTCCTGCTGCTGCTCCTCACCTGGCTGCAGGTGAGGTGTAGGACAGGGAGGACTTCAGCTGCCCAGGGAGGGGGCTGATGGTGCACTGAGGATTTCTGTGGGCTGCTGGCATCGAGGGCTTGGACAGCTTGGGAAAGGGGAGGAGGGGACAGGAGGGACTCTCGTGCTCGGAGAAGTGATGGCAGGACCTCATCTGTCAGCGCAGAAAAATGTCTGGCTAATAAACTTGCCAAACGTCCCTAATAAAGGGCTGGATGTGTTATCATGTAGAATGGTTTTATAGGGGACAGCCATAAAACGTGCACATTGCCCTTTAAAATGCCAGGACAAGGATTGATTCCAGCAGGGCGGAGGGAGAGGAGGAGGGGAAATGAGGCTAATTGGAAAAGGGGGATAAATCCAGGGGCTCATTTCTCTGCCGTGGGTCCCCAGGGTGTCAAGGAGTAGTAACAAAGTGGGATTCACTGCCTTATGGGCTGTGCCCGAGCCTGGGCTTCTCTGCTGCATCCCCACCACCCTGTGCAGTGCTGGGCATCCTTTCTGGCATCTATTTCTGCTGCAGGACTCTTGCTCCTTCTGACACCCAGGCCAGGGAAAGCTGTGGAGATGCCTCCATCAGCCTCCTCCTCACCTCTGCTTCTCCTTTTGGTCCCTGGAGTCCAGCACCCATTTCTTCCTCCTGCCGGTTCTGGTGCCCTGCCTGCCCAGGGGTCCCATCGCTCCCTCTCCTTCCTGGTGATTTCAGCTCTCCTATAAGTGATACTGAGAGGGGCTGGGGCAGCAGTTTTGTGTCCCCTGTTCCACAGACAGGGCACAGCCTGTCCTGGGGATGCAGGTGTGTGTCTGTGCTTCGAGCTTTGCTTGAATAAACAGGAGAGAGGAAGCTGGAGGGAGGCCCAGGGTGTGTTTAGTAGCAATCAATAAATATATTGTACTCCAGCTCACTTTCAATGCTGCAGAAAACAGGCAGTGATTTCACTTAATAAATGTAGACAGTATTGCAGAGCTACAAGAGCATCTATCGTGTAACACAGAATTTCTGCACCACAGGGCTGCATGTGGCCACTGCCTGGTACTCTCCACAGCTGAGGCCCATCAGCTGCCATGGGCACAGGGGCCAGCCTCTGCTTTTTCATTTTCTTCTTTCAGTTTCCATGGACAGAGACACTGGGCAGCCAAACCTCTATGAGATCTGGTGGAGGGAGAAATAAAAAAATGCCAATCTCCTCAAAGTCACTGAAAACCTTGTGTATTTCACCGCTGGGTGGGAGGTGGGCAGGCACTGGAGAGGTAGAAAAAAAAGAGCCAGGAAAAGTCAGATTTTTTTGTTGGCCAGGACTGCTTCAAAGAAGTTTGTCAGCGTGCGTTTGTTGGTATGTGCCAGATCTCACTTGTCTGCCCACTCTGTGCATGTGGCACTGCCAGATTTCAAATTTCCTGAGTTCCTGGCAATCCCCATTGGAGCTGGAGGTGACACCCCTGGGAGGGAGGTGGTGCAGGTGGGGCACCCGTGTCCCCTGGCTCTGAAAATGCTCTTTGGCTACCCATGGTAATGGACAGGGATTTTGAATCCTCCAAGCTGAATAGTCCAGGTCTTTCATCCCTGTTCCACAGTTGTGAAGTTCAGAACAATGTCCAGGCTCCTGAGGTCTGGATTTGCTTCTTTGCTCCCTCTTGGCTCAGGCCCATCTCTGCTGCACTCACCACAGTGAAATTTTCATTGAACACAGTTTTAGTTCTGGATTTGTAATTAAATTTAAGGGCTGGTAAATTTTGCTATGAACATTTTTCTGGCTCCCCTCCTAAGCATTTGGTCTGTTCAAATAGTACTTAGTGTTTTGCAGATGCTGTTGGATGTTACACTGCCAACCACAAGTATGAAAAAAAAGCGTGATTTAGAAAAATACTAATGCATTTGAGGTCTTGTTTTTGCTTTTATTATTACGCTTCAAAGCTTTTTCCAATGTTTTTTCAGTTATAAACTTATGTGGCATGTGGGAATATCATCCTAGCACTTGACTTCAAGAGCTGTGACCTTTCCACTTCATCAAACCTATGATCAAAACATGGGCATGGCAGCACTGCCCATAATTGCTTTCTGAGTTAAAGAATTTCCTCCAATCTCCAGTAATAAGGAAAATGAAATCTTCAGGTGGGGTTTAGTAGTTCACCCTGAAAGAGTTCCATCTCATTCTAAATATTAAGCCATGCAGTGATTTCTGGGCACTTCTCTGCTTTGAGACCCGTGGGAGAATTAACTCAAATGCATTTTTAAAGGGGATTAATTAAACTGAATCAGGACTCTGTTTCAACACTCAGAATTAAGATGAGTTGAAGTAAGACCCCTTCAATTAAGCAAAAGAGATGAGAGACCTCTTTGACACCAAATGCACGTGCCTGAGGAACTGCTGGTGTGGTGTGACCAGTCCTGTTTTCATATATTTAATTCAGACTAAATGACCTAGTGCAGACAAACCCTGGGATGTTAAGACTGGCTGTGATGACACTGGGAATATCCACCTTCCTAGGTGTTTTGTGAGGGGACAGAATGTGTGTAAGACACAGGTTCCTCTATAAAAGGCACAGTCAGTCTTGGTCTGTTCAGAGTCCAGTGACAGCGTGGAGCTTTCAGAGGTTTAGCAACAGACATACTCCTTAAAAAAAAAAAAAAAAGCAAGTCATTAATCAAGGATGGGAAATCTCAACGGAGAAGGTAAACTGGAGATAAGAGCTCCAAAACTTTTGTTTGACCAAGTTTTGTACCATATCACTTTGACTGGGGTCTCTTTGTTAATTTATGGGGAGGAGAGGGGTTAAAGTTTAATCAGCTTTTGTGTACATTGGGAAAAATTTTACTTTTGAGTAAAGACTCAGACTCCTTTAGCTAATTAGATACCAAGGTGATGTGTGCACTATGTACACTTCTGACAGTTTCTTTTTCTTATCTCTGCCATCAGTTACTTGGCTGTGAAGTCTGATGTCTGAAACTCTGCCAGGATTTCTGAACAGAGTCCTTCACATGAGATTTCTCCACCTTTTAGTTCCCATTTCAGGGTAGAAGAAGTTTTCTGTTTACTTTTATCTTTTTCTTTCCCTCCTTTCTGATTTCTTCCAGCTGGGGATCTGACACATGATTTACTCTCAGTGCCTTGGAGATACTCTCTAAGAATCTCTGGGCACTTCTTTTTAAGAGGAGAACTGGCCAACTCACTTTCCTGCAGCAGAGGGGTTCAGAGTGTAGTGAGAGTAGGGAAATTGTTCCTTCAAGCTTTGTGCCAGTGTGTATTCATGTGGGATTTCCCCAATATCCAAATAAAGCTGTTAAATTCTAGAGTGGGGTGTCTGAGGAGCATCCTGTGGCTCAGAGCTCAAGACCCACCATGGCATGAATGTTCCAGTGGGCCTCAGTGTAAAGTCCAGCTGGGAAAGGACAGATCCCCACTGTGCAATGCCAAAACACCCTTGCATGTATCCTGATCAATAACCCAACTGCCTAAGTACCCCCTAGAAAATGCCAGGAAGAGTCTGGGCCAGCCTTTGTGGTCCTTGGGAGAGCCAGGGCAGCCAAGGTAGGAGGTGCCAAGGCTGCTGGGGAGCTGTGCAGACGGTGGGGTCTGGCAGGGTCTCTGAAATCCCTGAGTGGGGAGTGCTGCCCTGACAAGGTCTTTGAAGGGTTGGGGGTGTTAAGGACAGCCTGATGTGCTGATTATCCAGAATGATTCCCTAAAGGGTCTTTAGCAGGTCCTGTGGGAGCTTGGACAAACCCCACAGCTCGCTGCCTGCTCTCAGAGAGCCCCGAGGATCACACTGCTCCCCCGGGGCAGTGCTGTTGAGCTGGTGCAGTGTTCTCCCACCACGACACTGAGCCTGGGACTGAAGGACATGTGAGGATATCCTGTGGGGAAGAAGAGGTGCAGGAGGAAACTTCTCAGAAACAGCCTGAGAATTTGTGTTTTTGCTGGTCAGGGTAGGGAGGCTGAGAACCTTCCTATCCCTTCACTAAAGGAACAGCACAGAGTTTTCTGAGCTGGAAAATTAAACTCTTTACATCAGAGAAATCCAAAGCCAGGAATTAATTTTGGAAGAAGAGCTCCCTATTTTACAAACTCCAGCTGCATCTGAACAGGTTCAGTGTGGCTTTGCTAAATGCTTCTCTGAGCCCTGACAATCTTTGGAAAGGAATGTGGTCCTCCCCGCCAGCTCCCCAAGAAGGTGAATGTCAGCATGGGATGTGATTTCTACAACTCCTGCACAAAGCAGCTTAGCAATGGGCTCACTGGCTGGTGCAAAAAGCTCCTGGTGCTCCACTTCGTTGCTCTTTCCTGAATGTCAGCCATGGCTCTGCAGAGAATTGTTTGCAAAAAGGCAAATGAGTCCAAAGAGAACATGGTAAATGTAGCCTTGCATTATACTGGGGATTTTTAGGGTGAATTTACTCCTCTCTCCCTAATATTAGCACTGTCCTGGGCAGGCTGTGCTCTGGGCTATATACTTCAGGGGCAAATTCATAATTTTGCCATTTCCCACCACCTACCCCCGAATACACCCGCTTGGCACATGGGGCTGTACCAAGATAAAGCATGAAATCCTACACACGAATCCAATGTTCTCACAAATACAACTGGAGCCAAAATCTGTTGTTTTTATTGTTAAAAAATGATGTTATTTTCCTTCATTGCAGAAGCATTTGATTTAACCAAAAGCTTCTCACATGGAGTTTGCTTTGAGATGGGGTTAGAAAAATAGAAAGCCTGGATAGGGTAAAGGGTTGGGAAGCAAGAAGAAATCTTCTCAGGTTTGCAGACTGGGATGTGAGTTGCTAAAGATTTAAGGGGCCTTGCAGTCAAGGGGCTTAGCTGAAAATGTTTCATTTTGACACAGAGCACACAGACTCATTACGGCCTGCTTTCCAATTCTGATTGTCACAGAAAATTCCTCGGAGGAAAGAGTCATTCCCAGGAGTATTAGGATGCTGGAAGAGGCAGAGGTGTGCTGACAGAGCAAGGGTGGTGAAGCTGGCTGTGTGGCCAGAGAGTGGAGCCATTGGTGTCTGATTTGGGTCACAGGATGATTCAGGCTGACAGGGACCTCACGAGGTCTCTGGTGCAGCCTCCCAAAGGCAGGGCCAGCTGTGAGATGGGACCAGGCTGCTCAGGGCTTTATCCTGATGGTTCTTGTAAACCTTCAGGAATGGGCATGCCATAGGCTCTGGGATGGATGAGCTGTCTGGGCAGCTTTGCCAGTGCTTGACTCTCTTCATGGGGAAGAATATTTTTCCTATATCCATCCCAAACTTTTCTTGTCTCTGAGCATAGCTTGGAGTAGTCCTTTAATTTTGGCACCATTTGCAAATTCTCATCCTCTCTCCAATTTGCTGTTGAAGAAGTTGATCCAGACTGGTCCCAGAACAGACCACTCCAGTACTCCTTTTGTCTCTGGCACTTCAGAGATCTGCTTGAGAAAGGGATTTTTTTCCCCTCTTTCTGTGCCTTTCTGTGCCACATGTCATGGGCTGTGGGGACACCCCAGATGTTCATCACATGGGCTTGCATGGGCTTGGCTCATCCAAGCAAAGCTATAAAGATTTTTTTTTTTTTTAGTAGTCAACATCTGTAAGAGCTGTCCATCCAGCCAAGGGTGAGGGCTATTTTCACCAAGTATTTTCCTCTCCTCCCTCACCCTCATTCTCTCTGCTCTCCCACCAGCAAATAGAGGGAGAAGAGCTGATCATTGGAGTCCAGCTGGGGAAAGCCAGACTGAGCCATAACTAGGTGAGGCAGTCTTTATTGGGATCAGAGGGTTATGGAAAACAGAGTGCAGAAATGCTAAGAGGAAATTACAATTTCTCTCTTTTAATTTTTTTTCCTCTCCCTCTCCTGTCACTGGTTTTTCCTCCTAGGTGTTGGGGTCTTTCCAGAGGCAATCGTTACTGTTAATGATTTTAGCTTGTTGGCTATTATCACATTTGTGCCTGGGGACTGCAGCTGGCTATCTGGGCTCTGGCAGGCCTTGACAGCAATCAGCTCCTTCCAGCTTCACACTAATTTTCTCGGGGGATCTCAGAAGAAAATACTTTTTCGTTCATTTTCCCCTCTCTTTCCACATGTCCCTCCTGTCCTACTTTCCTGCCTCCCTTTTCTGGGAGCTCTGGCCCAGGATGGGGGCACACAGGGGAGTCTGGTGGAGAAACCCACAGTGAGGTGTGGGGCATTTGGATGTACCAAGGGGGGATACATCTCCAGGGAAGGAGCACCCCAGCTTTTGTTGCCCAGGCCATGTTTGGGCTCAGGTTTGCCTCGCTGCTGGTCCCCCAGCTGTTACAGAGACAAGGAGAGACCATTGCAGTTATTTCATGAAAAGTGTACATCTTTTTCAGTGGCTCAGCCTGAGAGCAGAGCTTTTACAGCCTTGAGTTTAATATTCTCTTTTTTCCCTCCATCATCATTTTATATTATTCAAAGCAAATCAGACAGCCTTTGAAGAACAGCTCAAAACCTTTTTCTTACCTTCTTTTCTTCTTCTTCCTTTTTGTTTTTTTTAAGGCGGGAAAGAGTGGGAGCCACCTGGTACATTTTCTTTCTCAATTCAGTGATTTTATTCATTGGGGAAGAGATCGCTTTGCATCTTGTTCTTTAAAGGAGTGTAAAAGGCAGGTAAGATCTGTATTTCTAAAAGCCCCAAAAGAGAGTGCTTTTCTGTAAGGGTGACCAGCATCTTCTTTGCACTGAAAGCAGCCTGCCTGGTGAAAATGTGACTGCTCATGTGGGGAAGGGCTCTGGTCTGGAACCACTGCTACACTCGGAGCTGCTCAGCAAAATCCTTGCTCTGAGGCATTCCAGTGACTGTCCAGACTAATCTGGCAGGCTGAGAATCTCCAAAGAACACCAAATCTGGAAAAGTGACCATGAGGAAACATGTTGTCCTGGTGTAAGTTGCCCTTTGGAGGGTTTTTGGTGGTGGGCACTGCATTGGCAAGGAGATCTTTTCCAAGGAAAAGTGTTTTTCCCCCTGGGGAATTGGAAGCAGAGATCTGAGGCTGCAGCTTGTCAGGTGTCAAGGTGTCTGTCTTCACAGCAGTCCTGGGACCCCCAGGTGCCTGGTAAAACCATCCCCTCCACAGTGTGCACCTGACAGCTTTTGTTCCTCTGAAACTTGGGCTCAGGAAGGCTGAGAGAGGATCTGCAAAGGGATTTTACCCAACTCCCTGTCGGAACTCAGACATCCCTCTGGGTGTCCAGCGTTGCCAGGACCCCTGACAGGGGGCTCAGAGACCCTGGCACACAGCCCAGAACACCTGTGGGTTTGATTATGACCTGTGGAGCAAATTACCAGCTTTGTATGAAGACCTGAAAGCCACAGAAGTTTAAGTAGTGTAATAATGAAATTATCACTAGGTGAAAAAGCAGATTTTGGGGATTTTAGAATAGGAGTTTTGGGGACAAGATGGAGGGACTTGGGTATGTCCAGCCTTTCTTCTTCTTCTTCTCTACCTCCATCTTCTGCTGTGATGTCGGTACTTTTGGATTGGTTTAGAGTAGAAACTCACTGTATAACACAGGTGATAGGTACTGGAAAGTAATTGTAAACATGTTATATGTAGTTTGTAGTATAAAGAGATAACACTGCCCCAGGGGCAGGCAGAGTGCCTGGAATTGTCCTGCTGGATGGACCTCAGCAGGGCAGGAGAAGAATTTTCATAGATGAGATACAATAAACAACTCTGAGACTGAGAACTGAAGAACTCCGACTCATTCTTCGAACGTGCAGGCCGAAACAGAGACTTTTCACATGTCTCGGGGCTGCAATAAACTGCAACCTCCCGAGAACTCCCCACTGAGACCACCCAGACTCTGGTGCTCAGAGGGTATTTTCCCTAAAGAACCACCTTCACCTCAGTCAGAGTTAAAACACACTCTGAAATGTAACATTTTAATGAGTTTACAGACACCACGCCGTCAGGTCGTCCCCCACCCCTCACAGGTGGTGAGGGCACTGTGTGGCATTGCCAGAGGATGTCCTGCATGCTTTAGTTTAGTTTCCCCCCTTCTTTTCTCCCGGTTTTGCAGAGCAGGAAAAGCCCCTGACCAGGAGTCATGTTCCCTATCAGCCGTCTTCCTCATGCCCTCTTGGTCCCTCTTAAAAGGCTCCACTGGGGCTGTCCCAGTGACTCCACACGGGGCTGGGGGGCAGGCAGAGATCATCAGTGCACTGAAAATGTGGAGATGTGGAGCTTCCTCTGGATCTTCCCTGTGCTGCTTAGGACCCTCCAGACCTGCTCTCCAGACCACTGTGAGAGGTGCATAAAACAAGTCATCAACCCCAAAGGTAATGGCCTCTCTGGGCAGGCTGCCAGTCATTTAATGTCTTCCCTAATCATCCAGAAGTGGGAATAAACAACATGTTAATGAAATGTGTGGGTGAAGCTAAACTGGGAGGAGCTAGAGGCGCTGGTTTGGACAGTGGAAGTAAAACAAAAAGATTTGGGGAGGCTGGAAGGACAAGCAGGGAATGATAGCTTGAATGTTTGGCTTGGGAATAGTGTGAATACAAGTGGGCAGGGAAGCAGAGATAAAAGGCCATGTGAGGACATTAGGAACCTGGGGGTGAAGAGCAAATGCAGCTTCTGTGTGTCACACAGCTCTGCTGCACACTCCTGGAGGTGGGGACACAGCAGTCTGTGTCCATGGAGTGATGGACACAGCAGGATACCTCTGGAACAGTGTGTGGTGCCTGTGGCCAGGAAGGTGTGGGGAAAACAGGCAGCAAGGTGGAGAAAGAGTGAAATCATAAAGAGTGACTGAAACACTACAAAAAGGTCTGTGTCCCACATGAGTGGCCTTTGATGGAAGGCCTTTGAGTGAAAAACACTCTCAAGTCTGTCTGAAATAGCAGCACACCAGGGGGAGGGAGCTACTTGAACAGAAAGGAGGCTTTTTACTCGAATTCATTATGTCAGTTCCTGATGGCAGCATCTGCTGACCATGGGTTAGAAGAAGAGTCACTTTGCTTCAGGTAGAGAGAGTCCAAAGGGTTTGGTGTCCTTAACCCAATTACCTGGGGCCAAGAGGGGACCCAGTGATTCCCCAAAGATTCCCCTGTGGGCAGAGTGGAGGAAAATGCTTTGTGGCAGTGCTAGAACAGGAACAAACTGGTGTAAGTGTGCCTTGGGTGAGCAATCCAGAGGTAGTTTTCCAGGCTTTTGTGATGGTGGCTGGCAACAGCCTGATCTGGAAAAAAAGAAGGAGCAAAGAAGGAGCATGAGCATATTCTGAAGATATTCCTACTAGCATTGGAATTTTTTACAGTGCTAACAGCAGGCCCCTGCAAGTCCTGTGTGGACAGGGCAGTCTCTGTCTGTCCAAGGAGGAGGTGGCCAACAGCCCAAGGGGCCACTGTGGAGGCACTGGAAATATGAGCAGAGATGAGTCAAAATTGTTTGAATTAGAATTTTCAAGTGACATTTCTGTTGACATGATATTGGAAAATTTTGAGTGTGCCAATTCCCTTTCACCCTTCCTTCCCTTCAGCTTTCCCTGGCAGAAAAAGAAAAAAAAATTCATCCTATTAAAAAGCAAATGGATGAATATTTAATGAAAATATGCAGCCAGTTCTCTGCTTTGTTCACTACAGAGTAGCTGTTGCAAGGTACCAAAGTGCCTTTGCTCTGGTCTGAGCTTCCTCCTGGCTTCATAGATTGCCTTGGGTTCATTTCATACTTGGTCTGGGTTACTGAAAATATTTTCTGAGTTTCTGAGTTGAGCATAAAATTTTCCCACACCTCTGCAAAGTTCCTTAGAGGAATTTTCTAAGGGAAACATATGAGAACCTCAAGAGTCTGAGTCGTGGAGATGAGTTCTCCTGTAAGGAGTTAAATCCCTGTGCCAGAGCAAGATGACAGAGTGAAATCAGTCCATAAGTTTGCTGGCTCATCTTTCAGTAGGAAAGCAGAAGGAATTTGTGATACAAGGGGCCTGAAAGGAGATTGATCTGAGATGCAGTCCCAGATGTGGACTCATCGATTCCAAACCAAGTGATTTTAAGAGGAGCAAGGGGTGGCAAAGGCCTATTTCAAGAAAATGGTCCAAATAAAGATATCAGAAGCATGCCCATTAGAGAAGGGCCTACATGTGTGAAGAATTTTAAGGCAAAGCAGAGTGCAGATTTACTAGGAAAGGCAAAAAGCCGCCTCTCCCATCTCTGCTCCGGGCTCGGGTCCTTCCATGTCCACCCAACTCTGATGCTTTTGCTGCTCTCTCAGGGAGGGAAAATAAAACAAGTCATCAACCCTGGAGATCACAGCCTCCTGGGCAGGCTGCCAGTTGTTTAATATTGCTGCTAATGATCTACAAGCAGAAGTAAACAGCATGTTAATGAAATGAGTGAAGGAGGCTGAACTGGGGGAAGCTGCAAGAGCTGGTTTAGAGAGGAAATTAAACACAAAGGTTTGGGGAGGGCAGAAACTCACCAGGGAGAATCAGGACAGAATTGGTTTAGGGGTGGTTCAAGGGGATATAGCAGTGGGAAGGGTGAGGAGGAGAAGGACAGAACAGTGCTGGGAATTTTGCACAAAGGGAGTGGCTGGCAAAGGCCCCTCAGTAGGAATGAGGAGACAGCTGTGGGTGAGAGATCAGGAGTGGAGATTGCCCATCAGAAGTGCAGCCCAGCCTGTTGTCTCCTCTCCACCTTGGTGACTGCCCATGGATTTACCTCTCATTGGAGAGGGCCTGACTCTGAGCAGGGCACAACATTGCTCTAGCCCAAAGCTCTTTTCCATAATACAACCAAAAGGAAATGTACCTGCCCTCTGTGGTTACCTGGGATTGAATCAGAAAGTCTTGAGCCTAGCCCTGTGAGCCAGCTGTGAGGAGTGCAAGCTTTATATTAACATAGCAGATCTGGAGCCCACTGGATTTATGGATCTTGCTTGTCTTGAGTACATGTATTGGGAGATGGAAACTCTCACCAGTGCCACTACCCTGAGCCAGCAGTGAGATAAATTTGTTAGCATCTAGTCCTTGTATGGCCTGCAGGGAGGTGAAAGTTGCTTTGAATAAATGGTCCCCCCCAACATTTCTTCTTCTTTTTATCCTTCCCTCCCCCTCATTTGAAATTCATTGGCTCTAATTGCAGAGGTAGTCAAACTTTGGCTGCTTCTGAACTGCAGGTCTTCGAGGGGACTCGCATGCTAGACAGTGAGATGAATGATTTATTATTATATTATTATTTATTCATTTAAATTCATGAATGCTTATCCAAATCCAAAATTGCCCAATTTCATCCAGATCTGAATTTATAGATTTTCAGGCCAGATGGGACCGCTCTGATCAGCAGCCTGACCTCCAGCATCGTGCAGGCCAGGGAACGCCACCCGGCAATTCCCACGGCAAGGGAAGCTGCACCACCTGTAAATCAGCATTATCAAGCTCAGTGCCTTCTCTGAAATGGTCTCTAGTGGAATCTGTGCAATTGACTGGTGGTTTGCAGCTCTGCTTCCCAGCTCTGCTTCTCAGGATGTGGCTGTGCATCACAGAAAAAGCAGTTTCTGCTCTGCTCCCCTGTCTGGGAGACAGCTGTGGAGAGGGATACCAGCAGCAGGTAAAAGCCAGGGGATCAGGCACTCTTCCCTACAGCCTGGGATGGAGATAAAGTGCACAAAACTAATCAAAATCCCTATAGCACTAGCATGAAAAAAAGTTGCCTTGGCTACAGAGGCTTCCAGGGGCCCAATAGAAGTGAAGTCCCCAAGCCAAGCCTGGTGGCTGCTGGCTCTTCATGGACATCTGAGCACAGAGAGCTGTGGCCTTGAATGTTCCCATTTCTTGTCACCTCAGGAATATCCTTCTCAATGTCCTGAATTGTTTTACTGCCTATGTTGAAGTCCCTGAACAGGGACACACTATTGAAATCCCAAAGCCAGGTGGCAGTTTCTATGGGTTGCCAGGGTTTTGAAAGGAGTTTGAGGTGTGTTTGGGGAAGAAATGGGGAGGTCTCACAGGAGACAAATGAATGATTAAATGTGATATGGGGCAACCTCGTAATGGGATCCAGCCTACATGAAAGAGTGGAATAAGTACCCCATCTCCCAGAAGTTCATTAAAATGTTCCTGTCTCTACCCCAAAGGAATGTCAGAAATCTGGCAGCAAAAACAAGATAAAGGAAACCTCACAGAGATTATCTTATTCTGTTTCCAAAGATTCTGTGGTTTTGCTGTAAATCAGCTACTTGGAAGGATTTCCCCCTCTCCAGACACTGAAACTTTGATTCCCTTCTCTTCTTTGCAGAAGGCTCTGGGAAGAGACCATGCTACCTCTAGTGCCACAGCTCCTGCAGCCCTGGGTAGCAACTTCAGGCTGTGGAGTGGGTAGGCAGATTGAGCAGAGAGACCTGTTCTGCCTTCAGGCAGTGATCCCATCCTGCCAGAATTCTGGTTTATTCAGCTTTAATGAGAGGAAGACTCCAAGCTGGAGGGCTTGGAGTTTGCGCACCAATGTCATCTTTTGTAAGACCCTGTTTATCCTCCCGAGTCTGTTAGATCTTCCTCATCCACACAACTTGGGTTCTTTAGAAAGCACAAACTGGAAAAGGTCTGTGATACACAGGTTTGTAGCTGATTTTCCTGTCTCCTTCTTGGCTGAGATTTGGTGCCTGCCCCATGGCAATGATGATTGTGCTTGTTTGCTCTCTCTGGGCTCATGGCGGCTTGGTGGGCTCAGCAAGGAAGACACGCCAGCCTCGCAGGATGAATAATTGCTTTGGATATTTTTGCACACATGAAACACAAGCAAGATAGAAAGAAGAGACCCTAGTGGTTTTGTGCTGCAGTCATATCTCATGTGGCCCTTCAAAGGAGCTCCAAAGACTTCATACACTCCAACTTTCGGAAATTCAAAGATCAACTTATCCAGGATCAAAAGACAGAACCATTTCAGTGGTCCACAGAAGCAATTAAAGATTAGAAGCATTGTGGCTTTCTTTTGCAATTCAGGCTGGTGAAATTGAAAGGAGGAGGGTGCAATCATTGTCTGGATGTTGTCCAGGACTCTGAGGCTGCATCTATACCTGTAAATTAACTGTAGCTAGGTCTGCTCTCTTGTGCAGAGGCCAGCTGGCACAGGATATCCTGCATCTGTACTATTGAATTCTCTCACCCTCCAAAAAAGGGGGATTGCATCCAAATTGCCTACTGAGAATGGGCACTAGTCTGTGCTAATTCCCAGGCTGTGTCTAGGCATCATTTGGGAGCATCCTAGCTAGATTGTGCCAAAAACATGCCAGGTAGTGTTTTAACAACTTACAATACAGAAGATCAAGTTCTAGTGTCCAGGGACATTTTTACAACTGGTGGTAAAGCTATAGAATAGGAGTTTATTTTAATGCTTTAGCTAGGATATCTCTGGGTTCTGTGAGTACTGCTGGTTGGTCTCTTGTCCTCAGGACCCCTCTGAAGGTCAGTGCCCTACTGGGATCTTCTTTGCTCACAGGTTTCCTTTGGTCTCTTGGTTGTGGTGCTTTTGTTTTTGCCATGCTGTGGGTGAAACAGAGGCAAAGGGACTCAGGAGAGAATCTGGCATTGTAAAGTACTTCCAAATAGCATTGAGGCCACAGCAGGTATCAGACATTGGTCTTTCAGATCTTCAGTGTCTTTCCAGTTTGGTTTATGGAAGAGACCTGGGGAGTGCTGAAGTAATCCTGGGGCATGGAGGTGTCATGGAGGAAATGAGATAGAAACTGTCACTGTCCACAGCAGTGCTCCTACCATAAAGCCATCCACTCCACAGATTTGCTGATTGTACCTTTATGTGCTATCTCAGAAGTCTCTCTTCCAAGAGTGTTTCCCATCTTGTAGGAGAAGCTGGCATTATGGTGCAGGATCTGGGCTGCAGTGTGCTGTGAGCTGATGGCATCTCCCTGGGGTCGAATGAGGGAAGGGTCACAGGTTTGGCTGTGAAAGCTGTGACGGTGCCTGTCAAAGGCTTTTTGGGAAGGAGTGAGGGATGCACCGACCCCTCTCACCCTTGCTGACACCCTGCACCCTGCTAATGGCAGCCAGGATGACTTTCTGCTAATGCAAATGTTCACAGCTGTACGCTGGATGTTGCTGAGTGGATAATGGCTGATGAGTTTGCCTGTAGACAGTCACTCCACTACCAGTGTGTAATTAATTGCTATGTAAAGTGCTCTGAGATGCGGTGCTGCTGAAATGCCGGGTGTATAAATGCCATCCCCACACAAAAGGGAACAACATGCAAATTCTCTCAATATATTTTTAAATATGAGCATTTCTCAGCTGTTTGCTCTTTTGTAAAATTTATTAGGCCCCCTCCTGGGAACAGGGAGGCAGCAAGGGCAGTGTGCATGGATGAGCTGGCTTCCAGGGGCTCCGACTGCTCGTGCTGCTCAGCCCCAGACTCCAGGGGTTCATCTGTTTTTCTTCTCCTATTCCTTTAGCCACTGCTTAATTTTTGTTTCCCCTTTCACATGCTTGCTCGCACGGTGAGCTGTGGCCTGCCTGCCTGCCCGGGGAGGGCAGCAGGGAAGGAGAATGCTTTTTGTGCAAAGGGCAGAGGCTTGTAAGGGCTCCAGCCTCTGTTTCCTTGTGAACCAGAGAGGTTCATGCCCTGCTTCCTAAGGAAATGTGTTGTCCCAACTGGATGCAACCCAGACAGGGGTGGTTTCAGGCCATGGGAGCTGCAGAGGCAGCGTGGTGTGAGGGCAGCAGAGGACAAAACCCAGCCTGGCTTTCTGCAGACATCTAGCACCAGCTCCAAGGAAGGAGTGGGAATGATAGAACTTCTTCCCTGGAAACAATTCTGGCACAGTGAGGCTGATGAGGCGGCCTGAATGGAAGGCTATGAAATCTTGAGTGCTAGAGATTACATGAAGAAGGCAAAATGACTCACAGCTTCCCATGTGGCATAAAGGAGAGAACATCCAGTGAAAATACTGCACAAAAGTTTTAAACAGAAAAGGGGAGGTAGTTTTTCTTGGGGCATAAAATCATAAAATCAAATTCATTGTGACAGTGAACAGCTAACATGCAAACCACTTAAAGGGAACTAGAGTAATCCACTGCTCACTGTAGGACCCAACAGTTTGGTTGCCATTGCTGCTCTTAAAACATGCAGCTGCCAGAAGCGTGGAGAATGTGTGGGGGTGTGGATGTGTTGCAGTTCTTGCAGTCATTTCCTAGGTCTCTGTTGCTGTTAAATGGAGAGAAATAGGACATAAAGACTATATGGACTGGAAATCTGTGTTTCTTTTATGTGGTGATATTTGATGGATTGAGCAATGGGTAGCTGACAGATCTTGGACAGAAATTATGAGCAGGAAATCTGTTTAATGAGCACTTTCCTATGGCATTCCTGAGAAGGCAGTTATAACTTAGATGCAAATTAATGTTTCCATCAATGGTCTGGAAATACATAAAAACAACGCTGCTGGCTAAATTGTACAGATAACCTAAAGTTTGGAGGAGTGATTAATATGGCTTGAGGATGTGTGTAAAGGATATCAGCAGTCCAGGCATGTAGAACATATATTTTCACAGAATCAAACCAGGAGAGAGAATAGGAACCGGGAGGACAGGTGGAAATATGGGCTGGTGAACATCAGAATCACAGAACAGCTGAGATTGGAAAGGTTGGAAGGCATCCCTGGGGTTCATCTGCTCCAGCCCCTTCTGCTCAGAATAGGGGCAGCCAGAGCAGGTTGTTAAAAATGTTAAAAAATGCTTTTTCATGCATTTAAATGGAATTTCCTGTATTTCAGTTTGTGCTCCTTGGCCTTTCCCTGGCATCACAGAGAAGATTCTGGACCTGTCTTCTTTACTTGTACCCACCAGGTATTTATAATTATTGATAAGATTCTCCTAAGGTCCCCATCTCTTCAACACTCTGGCCAACACAGCTCTCAGGTTTCCCTCACACATCAGATGCCCCAATTCATTTGTAGTTTTTGTGGCCATTTGTGGGACTTGTTCCAATATGCTGTTCACTGACAGTGGGGTATCAGAGAGCTGTACAGAGCATTCCAGGCCTGTCCCACCTGTGCTGAGCAGGGGAGAAGGATCTCCTCTCTCCATCTGCTGGCAGTGATCAGCCCAGGAGCCTTGTTTGTGACAGGGGCACATTGATGGCTCGTGCTCAGCTTGGTGTTCACCAGGACCCCCAGGTCCTTCTCTGCCAAGCTGCTTCCCAGCTGGCCCATCCCAGGGTGCAGAAGGCAATGTCTCTGAAGGTGATTTAGAGGCCCTAAAGGAAGGTCCTTGGTCTGGACCTGTATTCCCAGTATGGTGGTGGGACCAGCTGGTGTCAGCTTGAAGGAGACTGGTGAAACTCATTTTACCTTTGGAGGGGGTTGGACAACAGAAACAACAACCCATCTCCAGTCTGGGGACATGTGCTTTGTTAAGAAAAACAAGAAATTGGAGAGGATGCAGAAACCCACACAAATCTGGGCTGGAGAAAACGCTTCCAAGAGAGCAATTTGTTCAGCTCATCAGCGAGCTGGAGTGGCAGCTTGCTGTGTGTGTGCACCTGCTCTAGAGGGCTCTTAAACCTCCAAGAGAAAGAAGGGCACAAGACAGGCCGGTGCCCACAAGCTGAACATAAATACAGGGACCCAGGCACTTGTTGTGTTGGTCATTGTCTCCAGGAACAAATTGCCAAAGGTTTTGGGAGAGATTTCCCCTGCAGAGGCCTTTGAAGCAAGGCTGTGTGGCCTGGCTGTGCTGAACCCAGTCTGTCAGGTGGCTCACTGGGGTGCTGTGAAGCCCAAATTGAAGGCTGGGCTCCCCTTGCTGTGCTCTTTGGCTCTGACTTGAGTGTTCCCTGAGGGAGTAATGAGCACAACACATGAGGTATGGCCTTTGCCTCCTCTCTGCCAGGCCGTGTTTAGCCCCTCTCTAAGATGTGTCTTAGCCTGCACAGGCTGGGATTTCAGGTGGTTTTGGGGGGGGATAGCAGGTGAGTTTGGTGCAGAGGGTGGATGTTACTTGGGGACTGAGGAGATGCTGTCACTCACAGACCAGCAAGAACCCCACAGAAGGTTCCTAGAGCAGCCAAGGGGCAGCTGGCTGGAGTCCTTGTGTCTCAGAGAGCAGCAGACACCTGTAGCAAGAGGCTGCCATTATCTTTAGGCATGGATTGGGCCACTGAATTTGAAAGGAGGAATCTCTGGAATCTTCACACAGCATAAGTGACACCGTATTGCAATCCTGGTGGATTTCCCAATTCTGTCATTCCTCTTTTCTTGGGTTTTCCTTGGGATCTCTGCTGCTGCTGACAATACCAGTATCTATGGATACTAGTGGGTATCCTGGGTAAGGAAGATCATTTACCCAATGATAAGAGGACCCAAAATTTTCAGTCAAGTGTATCTTTAAGCCAGCAAGGGCCACTACCCATAAGTGCTGCTGTATCTTCCTGCAAACAAAGCAGAAACAGAGTTGCAGGACTATAATGGGGAGAAATCTATAGGCATAAATGACTTTTCCTTTTTCTGAGCTTTTACTCATCACCCACAACAGCTTCTATTTCTAACCCTGTTCTTAAAAAAACCCAAAACAAACCCCTGAAAGTCAATATTTATTTTTCAGTCTCCCTCTCCCCTGCTGTTCGTCTCTGAATTTAATGCTTTTGAAAGGTGAATGATTGACGATTTACTGAAAATGAAGTTAAAATATAAATAATTCCACGATTTCGCTGCTGTATTAAGCAGGCATATGAGAAAAGCCCAGAAGACCAAGGTTGGCTTTTATTATTAACAAGGAAAGAAATTAAATTTAAATAAATGTAATATTTATTAAAATTTCCTTTCACGCTGTTACCTGAGGTTCATAAAACTTTTGAGCTGTGTCAGCTTTGCACTCCCCAGTACATTGAACTCCAGGGAAAACTATAAGCAAATTCTTAAGATCAATGCAAACTACTTCTCCATTACTCAAAAAAGGGAATTTTAACTATTTTTGAAGGCCCCAGGACTCCACTAATCCAGATATAAAGACTTTTTTCACCTTCAAACTTCACAGTTCCAACTACCCTTTCACCTTCTCCCATCCCCACCCCAACACAGACAGCCCTTTATGCACTGAGGAGGGTGACTGCACATCCTTTAACTCAGTTTCCAGCCTTCCCATGGCCAGCTGCCAAATGAAATTTGCCAAAAGGTGGAGAAAGCCTCTCTGAAGCTACTGCTGTGCTCAGCCTGTCCCCATGGCAGTGCCAGTGCTGAGGAGAAGAGATGTAAGGCTCTGCTAGGTGGGGATTGCCAGGTGATCCAGGTTTGGATTTTAAAGATCCTCTGGGATTGCCTTGGTGTTTTTAATTAAAGCAGACCTGTATGAAGTCATCTTGTCTGGTACACAGCTGCAGACCAGTCTGGGCCTTGAGAACTTTCCTACCTATGCCATGCAGACACACTCATATTTCTAGAGCTTGACAGAACATGGCTGAGCTCTTCCTTAAAATGGAAGAAATCAGGGAGAGGAGGAGAAGGTTTAACAGCTTTGAGGGTGTGGGGCTAAAGGCTTAGACCTGTTCCTGGGCCCAAATTTTCCTTCACATCAGCTGTGTGCCTATTGCTAGAGTATCCTGAGGGGGCCTGGGGGCTACGTGGGGAGGGAACCCCAGGTTTCAGCACCTTCAGCACTGCCCTGTCGTGTGGGTAGGCTGGCTGAGCTGCCCAGGAAACTGGTCTGAAAGGACCTGGCAATTGCCTGAGCCCTGGCTGCCTGCAGTGCAGGCAGGACCAAGCCTCCAGCATCTCTCTGCTGACAACAGCACAGAGCATTGTTTGTCTGGGCTGAACATTCTGAATGCAGCCTATGAGTATAATGCAGCATGAACCTCTGGTTTGGTTTGGGAGGTAGGAGAAATTCAGAGGTGAGGTAGCAATCAAAATTTAGCTTAGGCACAGTGGAGTTTGCAGGAATATCAAATACAAATGCTCTGTCTCAGGGGAATTCACCTTTGTGTTGGGGATCTCAGTCCCTGCCTTAGGGTGTCAATTCTGCCCAGATTTGAAGAAGATTTTGTGCACAGAGGCAAGTTTTGTTCCTGGTGAAGTCACTGGGTGTGGAGAGAAATAGTAGTTTGGATTTTGCAAAAGTGGATTCAGAAGAGAAAAACTGAGCTGTAAGAGAATGTGCTTTGATGTTGATAAACGTGCCTTGTGAAGGCACTAAAAAAAAGAAAAAGCGAGAGAAAGAAGGATGTTGAAAAGGATGATAAAGCAAGAAAAAGATCCACAGGATTTGGAAGCATTTGAAGAAACCTTTTTATAAAGCTGTGCTAGGCACGTCCTGTCAAATCTCTCCTGCTGTGAGGAATTTTCATGTTACTTTGCAGATAAACTTGTTGAGAGCACGCTGTCTGCCTCCATGGTGACAGAACGGCATCTCGAAGGGAACGGCCCTGCATCATCATTTCTCCTTCAGTTCCAGGCAGCATCTGTCACTGCAGAGCTGGGCTGGGAGCTGTGAATTAGACCCATGTCCTCCCTGGGCTGGGAAAGCTAAGAAAAACTGCATTTGGTCCATTTTAGCCTGACTTTGCCAGGGTTTCCTTAGGATTTGGTTGGGCAAAGCATCACTTGTTCATGAGGGACTTGTTGCTTAGGTCTCTGTTCCAAAAAACAGCTCATGATAATCTTTCTAACTGCTGTTTTCTGTCTCAGGTTTGGTGGGAGAAAGGGAGAAAGAGGTGAGGGTGACATAGGAAATAAGATAACCCAGGTCTGGGGTTGATCAGGCAGCATGCATGAACTATCAGGCACAAGGAGGAGGGGGGATATGTGTCACCAAGGTCTGGCTTCTGAAAGGTGGAAAGGTAAATGGAATTGTACTTCATGTGCCCTCCAACTCGTTGGTGCCCCTCTAATGTTAACTTTTAACTCCTTTGAAGAGGATTTAGGTAGAGGAGAAAGAAATCTCAAAGTTCTTAAGCTCCTGTGCATTTTGTGAAGAAAGGTGTAGAGGAAGGGTGTCCATGGAACTGCCCCTGATGTTCATGGGTTATACCTTCATAGGCTCTGGTGAGCACAGGATTCCAATAAAACAAAGAGAGACTAAAACACACACACACACACACACACACACACACACACACGTACAAAATGACTTGGCCTTGAGTCATGTGAAATCAGTCTTGGTTCTTCAGCTCACAGAAATTTTGGGTGGCTCAGCTGAAAATGAGGAGGAGGAAAAGGAATAGCAAAAAATGAAAGTGAGAAGAAACAAACATAATAGCAGAGAGCGAGGAGAATATTTTTGATATCAGAATAAATAAAGTGTTTTTCATTGGAAGAGACTGGCAGCTCTGGGCTTTTCCTGCATGTTCTCAGCTCAGACCTTTTCCTGGTGAGACTGGCAACCGTGCCAGTTTTCCATGGCCTTCCATTGCAGGGGGTGAGTATGCTTGTCTTTACCACAGGGCCATATGAGCCAGCTGGACGTGTGTGTTCAAGGAGGAAGAAATTCATACCCTATCTGCCTTTTTCCTGCTCCATCCTTGTTTCCCTCTCTGTCACTGCACTACCTTGGGAGGTCTGAGGCTCTTTCTCAGATAAAGGTTTTGGTAAGGTCTGGTGGAAGACTGTGTTGGACATCTTTGAGTTCCTGCAGGGAGCCAGGCAGGGCTTACCTGTCTGGGAGGCAGCTGTTTTCAAACATGCTCTGCCTTTGAGCTGTTCTCTCATGGTGACTTGTATCTGTGTGTTCTTGTTATTGCACCTTCACCCCAGGGCTTGTTACACTCAGCTCTTCCCAAAATGACACCCCAGCTCTGTAAGACAAAGATTGCTTTGGTTTGGTCAGTGGTTGAAAGGCAAGTAACAGCTGACAGCCCTGACTGAAATGTATCCCCTGAAAATATTTCTCATCAGAAAATTGACTTTTTCATTAAATGGAATCTTTCTATAAAACAGAATCGGTTCTGTAGAATTTTTCCACTTTTTTCTTTAACAAAAAGGTTTTCACCCTTTTTGCTTGTTTTTTTCCTCTTTTGCTAATTTGAAAATTCTTTTTCTTGTTCAGTTTAAAACAGGAAAAGTCCTATGGAAATGTTTACCTGACAGAAGTTCTTCTCTTTTCTGTTACCTTGGGTTGCAGAACAGTGAATATGTCAGTGAATAGGCACTCCCTATAACACTGGCCACTGAAGAATTCACCTTCACTTAGCCAGTCATGTGCTTCAAATAAATGAATGAGGCCATTAGTTTAGTAGAGCTCTGTGTGGTTTTGGGGGACATTGAGTTTGTGGGTTAAAATCCTCCTTTGGACTCCAAGACATTTGAGTTTTGCATGTAAATCAGTAGCCTGAAGAGGAGGAAGGCAAAGCAGGAAGGGAAGGGATATGGCAGAGGATAGGAGGGGACAGGAAGAAGGTAAGGATGTGTGGGAACTCCAGTGTCAGTTTCATGATTCCTCCAGCTTGACTTTTAAGGGATCAAGTCTTCCAATTCTTACAGGATAGTCCCTGAGGCCATGTTAAGTCACCCTTGCAATTACTGTCTTTAAACAGAAAATTTGGAGCGCTTTAAGAGCATATTCCCTCATATTAAGAGACAGTACAGATATGAAGCAGTGTGCTCCAGTGAGCTGGAGTTAACTCCCCATTTTTCCACCTCTGTGACTCTGGTACCAATCTCTGGTAATTTTGCTTTAGCGGCTCGGCTGCGGCGCGTTAACTTCTGCTCTGCGAGGTGAGAATTCGGGTATTGCTGCGGACCACGGCCCTCCCGCAGCTGTGCTGAGCTGGGAGGGGCTGCAGCTCCCCCCACATGTCAGACAGAAGTGTTTCAGGCTAAGCCTTTATGATAAATTAGGGAATGTGGTCAGCCAGAAACAGCCGGAGCGCTGTTTTATTAATCTGCGGGTGGATAACAATAAAAATGATGAAAGATCTAATCAGCTACATTATTACCTGGAGGTTGGTGGGGCCAGGAGAGAAGAGGGGTGTGTGGGTGATGTTGGTGCTGGGGAGAGTTCAAAGACAGGGAGAGACAAGAGCATTGTCTTCAAGCACTGTCAGACAGTAAACTGAGGGGTGAAAACCTTGCTAGAGATGATACCTTCAAAATTTGAGCCTTCAGCACCCCTTTATCCTTTGCCATTTTATGGCTTTTTAAGTCTGGGATATTTTTTAGCAGGCAAGTTGCCCATCAGTGCCTGATGCTCCCTGCCTCAGTTACACCTTCCTCCAGTTCCCTTGGGCAAGGCCATGCCAGAACATTCCCTTCCCATGTGGCAGAAGGGGGGAGATGCCCCTTTTCTGTAGTGCATTCTACTGGCGTGTCTTGAAATTTTTCTGCAATACTTAGGGGACTTTGGTGATAAGAAATTAGAGGGGTGGGCTATTCAGGCCCCTTTGTCTTCATTATTAGCTGGAGGGGTATTGTACATGGTGAGTGGAATGCTTGTGGTGGTGGATAAAGCCTTTTGTGTATTCTCTGTGCCCCTTTTTAAATTAGGTACTTTTCTCTTTCTTTTGGTGTAGTAAGGTAAACACAGTGCAGGGGAGTCCTGTCTAAGTACCTGAATATGGCAGAACTGGAAGGCTCCAAGTCTCCATTAAAGCTTTGATTTGGCAGCATCACAAAGTCTTGCAGTCAACACATCTGTATGCAAATGCATTATGGGCAGATAAAGAGCCTCTGTTCTTCTCTCTCTGTCATATTTTGCGTATTATTTGCTTACAATTCATGTCTGTCTCATAGTCTCTGTGGTAAAAGCATATTGAGGAAAGTCATCTCCTTTCCCAGCAATTTTCTCAGCTTCTCTTGATCATTAACATGCTGGAAACCACTTGAAAGAAACACTGCAATTTTTTAAGGGATTTTATTCATTTATTCATCAAGGTTAAGGACCCTGAAAAACTGCTGTCTACATCTTTTAGCACTTACTTCTTTCAAATCTCATATACATTATAGTCCTCAATCTGGAGTTCTCTTTTGCTATGGGGTTTTCTCTGCCCGTATCTTCTGCTGCAGTCTGAATATACAATAAACCCCTTTAAAATTAGTTATACTGCTACAGTTGTCAGGAGAACTCAAGTAATCTGATGAATTTAGTAAGAATTCCAGGCTGTGAAACAGACACAATGAAATTCTCTCCTTCAGCCTTCTTGCCTCATTATTAAACCTTCAGTTTATAGTGTGCAGACAGTCGTGCACTATAATTGAGGTTGAATTGCCATTCTCATTATAAATCCCCTTTTCTCGCGTGCTCATAACTTCCACCAACACATGGGCTGAAACTGTGTGCTCTCACTTTCAGCCCACAGCAGAATATTTAACTCTGTGATCTATGGGCTTTAGCTCTGCTGCCATGGTCTGCTGCCCCATATATTTCACCATAACAAGAGCTTCTCTTGAGGTTAAAATACAAAAGTTGAACATTAGCAGGTGTGCCTGGCTTAGGCACCAGGCTTGCAACTGTATTTTAGGTAGCTGGTGGCCTGGTGGGGGCAGTGGCATTTGCTAGCCAGCCATCTGAGGGGTGGCTTTTTCCCAAGACCCTTTCTGACAGGTTCAGTAAAAGTTGTCTCTCTCAAGCCTTGAAAAGCAGCTGGCTGGACAGGAATTTAGCTGTTTCCTTCATTCACTGCCCAGAACGTAGATGCAGGTGAGGTCCAGCAAAACTATGCTTCCTTCTTCTGTGAGGCTGAATTCTGCAAGCCTGGTCTGAACCTCAGGAGGGGATCCAAAACGCTGACTGGCTCCTTCTGGATCTGAGAAACTCTGTCAAGCCCCCAAAGCCAGGAGCAAGGAACTCCTTTCCCCTCTGTATCCTTCTGTGTTCTGACTCCCCTCTGCTTTTCTGCCAATGCTGGCATGTAGAGGGAAGCACCTGGATGCAGCTTCCCACACCTTGGTATCAAATCCTCTGAGAAAGGGTCAGTTCAGGTGGGCAGTTCAGTTCCATGTTGCATCTCAGCCTGCAGCCAAGAAGAGCAGAAAGGAGCAGACTCATGGCTGCAGCACTCAAGGAGGGAGCGAAGGTTTGGGCTTTGGAGCTTGGTGCTGGTCTTTGTCACAGGTTTTGTGCATGCAATCTGATGATGCAGTCAGGTCTGATGACTAGAGCTCTGCTGACCCAAACAGTGATGATCTCGGGCTCAGATGTTGGTATTGGCAGCTAGATGGGACCATTTCCACTATAACAACGACTGAAGTGATGCCTGCAATGAAATAAAACAGAATATCTACAGACAAACCATGCTGCAGCATCCTGGGCACATGCTCACTCCATGTCTTGTCCACTCTCCACAAGCAGAGGAAGAGTTCCCCTGCCCAGATTCTACACATTGACTTCTCCCAAGGTGCTTCTTGGAGAAGACTCAAGAGCTGAGCTTTGCCTGGAACTCTTCCTCAGAGTTTGTGGAGAAGAGTGAAATGTGAAGGATAAAGAAACACTAGTATTTATCAAAAAACCTGAGCCGAAAGGATTTATGTCAAGAGTTGGTTGTCTGGTTGTTGTTGGTTTGTTTGTTTTTTCTCATATATTTATAATGGGGGGAAGGAGGTGGAGGAAAGACTTTTGCTTGAAAAGGAATTTGTCACATTGGGAAGTATGAGGCAGAGCAACAAAATGACATCTTACAGCCAGGGGAACCATGGAGCAAGACCAGTTGTGTCTGAGGACAGCTGGCGCTGGGGAGTGTTTTTGATGCCGGCTGTCACAGAGGCCGTGGCTGTTCACTAAATCTCTCCCTCTGCCATGGTCCAACACCCCCTCAGGGAGCACACAGAAGCAGTGAGGGAAGCTGCTGCCGTTTATCCCCACAGTTTATTACCAGCCCTTCATTCCTGCAGCAGAGGGGGGAAACCTCTGCCTGTCTCTGGAAGTCTGGCATCTCATCAATTTTCCTTGGTCTGTGCTCCAGACTCCCCTCCATCTCCCCCACGTGTGAGGGTGCCCATGACAGGGACTGAGGATGCAGAAGCACGTGGCAGGACCTGAGGACACCATGGCAGTGCTTGCAGAGCTCATCTGCCAGTGCCTGGATCCCTGTTCTCCTCCAGGCAGATGGCTCAGCTTTCTCACACCTCTCCCCCACTTTCTTTGCTCTCCAAGCACTACTTGTGGGAGTTGAAAGTGAAGTGACAGAGCCCAAGGGGAAGGGGAAAATACAGTCTGTGTCTGAAAATGTAAAAGGGACCCTTCCTTCTGTGTATTTTGTTCCACTCCTGATACTCATCCCTGTCCCCAGCTGAACTGCTGTGACCAACTACACTGAGAATTTTGCTCCAAAAGTGCAGTGGAGATGAGAAAAAACTAAGGGGGGTGGGGTGTGGTGTGGTGGGGTGGAAAAGAAAGTGAGTCCTATGCTGTTGGCACAGGGAATTTTCTTTGAGATAAACATTATTTTGGGTGACAAGTATTAACATCTTCCTTAATGCTGCTTCCTGCATTTCAGGTCCACACCTTGGAGGCTGCACTCTCTGGAAGCTGGTGGTGCTCCCCTGTGTGGTACACGTGTGCTTTGTGACGGTGTCAGGCATCCTGAAATTCAGGCAAAGCACTTCCTAGTGCTGTTTCCCTCCTTCCCAGTGGCAGGAGGGGCTGGGTGGGAGCTCTCCAGGCTGTCCTGTCTCACTGGGCTTAACAGCTTCATTCAAATCCTTTCCCCAAGTAGTGCTTCTGGCAGTCACTGCCCACATGTGCCTGGGCTGGACAGGGTTTTAAGTAGTAGGTTGTGTGGAATAAGGTAGATCTGAGTTTTGCTGGCAGAGCTATCCCTAGGAACCATGTGAAGGTTTTCTGCAGCCACCAGAGCTGTTGTGAATTTTTAATGAATTTGAAAACCATGCCTCAAGCTCGGTCTGTTCCAGAGACAGTGTGTAACAAAGATTCACCTCCAGTGGACACCCAGCCTAGAAAATGAACATAGGGTGGTTTGGGTAAATCCAAGTGTGTCTCTGTTCAAACACAGTTGCTAAGAAAATTCTGCTGCTCTCCAGTTTTGACCATCTGATGAAAGCTTACATGCAAGACAACTGAGGGCACACATTTTAGGCTGAGTAGTTTGCTGGATATGTGTATAAGTTTGTCGGTGAGGGGATATAAGAAATAGATCAAGATGTGTGTCAACATAAAAGATAAAAAGTTCTGTAGAATTCTGCTCACCCATCTCCACCTCTTTATTATTTTCAGCCTTCCTCTGATGAGTAACCAACCTCTGTAGAACTGTGGCAGCAAACAGGAGGGCAGAATATTGTGTGTGTTGTCTGTCAGGCACTGTCACTGAGTTGACCTGAATAGTTGTCATGTATTTGGTTGTTCCTCAGCTTGATTTTAAGCTTAGTGGGCAACACCATTTTGTCTGTATTGTTGCAATGAAGGGTTTTAGGTACACACAGAGTGTGACAAGTCAGATTATGACCAGTGGAGAAGGAAAAATCTTTCCTGCTGAAATATTTTTCACAAAGGTCCATCCTAATTCCTTCTCTATCCTTCAACTCCTTTACAATCACTAGTAACAAAAAGCCTTAAATTTTGAGCTTGCTGGACTTAAAGGACTTCATTATTGTTTGTACATGTCAAGGTCCATGTGAATTGCTGCAGCACCTGACAAGACTCAGTTTGTGTAAGCAATTCTTCCATCCTCCCATCCTGTGCCATTGGTTCTTTTCCTTCACCAAGTGCCATCTCCCATGAAATACTGAAATATCTTGTTAACCAGAAACTTTTCTGCCAGGTTTTGCTGCTTTTGACTGAACTGTTTTCTCCATTAGAAGTTTATATGTTTTCAATATTTTGACCCTGTCTGGGCTGAAATATGTAGATTTTGCAGGCTGGATTTTTTTTTTCTTTTTTTTTTTTTTCCTTTCCCTCAGTGTGGTCTGCTATAGAGGTGTGTGGGAGATTTGGCTCCTTCCTTCTTTCCCAGCAAAGTTCAAGTAGGTCAAATGCTACCAACGATGTTCTAACTTCATCTTTACTCCTTCAAATCCCCACCAGCCTCCTGGACTTGACTTTACAAGTCCTTTCATGTCACTTCAGACTGTAGTAGGAGGAAGTGAAAATTACGGGCCACAGGCAGGGTTCCAAAAAGCTCTCTCTCTCTCTCTCTCAGAAAGGGGCTGGCACCTTTCCACGGGCCTTCATTGTATTTTATGGCCATACTACAGTATTTAACAGCATAATTTAGTAAGTGTCGGTACTCCGTCGTGGAGTGCGGAGGAACTGTCTCATTCAACCCCTGGCGACGTGCGCCAGTTCAAATAATGCACCGTGAGGCAAAGTTAATGTTTTCTGGAAATGGAATTGGAGTCAGAAATGCCCTTTTTGGCCATCAGCATAAATACTGTTGTCATCCTGATCAAGCAAGCAGAATTCAAAACCTTTTGCCCTTAAAAAGTGACTCTCTCTCATGTTTTAATTAATCCCCTACCAACATAAGAAATAATTAAAGAAAATCAAAGTCCTTGCCATGGATTAAAAGTATATCCTGAAAGTATCTGAAGACCTGAAGTGCAACACAAAATCTTACTGAGGCTGTTTCTCAGCCTTTTGACTACGGTGCCTCTTCATTCATTGTGTGCTTTTAATGCTTGGGGGAAGATAGGTCTGGCTGGGATCCTAGATTGCCATCTGATTTAGGGATGGGAAAACAATGACTCTTCTGGGCTGTCACAGAGACCATTTCATGTTTACCTCGGCTGTGCAGCTGCCATCTGTGTCTTACTTTGATTATCAGGGAGGTCAGCTGTCAAATGGAGTAGGAGGAGGCAACAGTTGCATAAGAAGCTGGTCAGATATCATCTCTTGAAGAGATTTTAATATGTTCTTCAGACCAGAAAGCTGCAATAGTCCATCATAATTTCTATTTGCCTTACCAGACTCTGTACTCAGATTAAAAAACTCAACAGCCCAAACATGAAATCCATGTAAAAATCATTCATCACACTTTCAGTCACAATGTCAGGCCTTTCCTGCAGAACTGGTGCAGTTTGGTTTATGCAGTATTGATTTCTGACTTGTAGCCAGGTTTAAGCTGAAGTTTCCTCTGTCTGTCAGGCAGGGAGCAGTGGGATTTCCCTTAGCTTAGAGCTGAGGATTGTGTCTGGGATGTGTTGGTACCTCACAGATGGTGGACCAGTCCTGGTGAGGAAAGGCAGTGATGGATTATCCCTGGGAATCCACTTATTCTCCACTGGGTGGAACTGGAGCTGCTGTGTGGTGCAGAATAGTTCCTCATTGTGTGCACTGAGGTCCTGGTCCCTCTGCATACCCCAGTATTTCTCTGGGTAATGACTGCTTTTGTGCTCATCACTCACCCTACTCACACTGGTTTTCCTTGAAGAGAAACCCAGTCCAGAAAGGAGATGCAGCAAACCCTGGTCCATCTACCAGGCTGTACAATGGTGAGGAGAGGGACCTGCACTGGTGCCAGTGCCCACAGCGCAGGTGTGATTGTGGCCATACAAATTTACCTGTGTAGCCTTTAATAGCTTTATTTTGTGAGAATAACAAGGGACACACCCAGAAGGCCCAACCTGATTTCAGTGGGAGGCTGGATGAGAAAACCACAGAGGTCCTTCCCATCAGCACTGCCATGACTTGGGGACTACACATGCTCTCATGGGGAGGTTCAGAGGGTTGGTGTCTATCATGGTAACATACCCACACACCTGTGTACCCCTGTAACAACCACAGGACCACAGAATCATGAAGCATTCCATGTTGGAAGAGACCTAGAAAGTTCACGTGGTCCAAATTTTCATTGGAAAGGGATCTTAGATGAGATTATCTAGCACCCACTAGAATACAATGGCATGTTGAAAACCTCCAGTGATGGAGATTCTACCACATCCCTGGGGAGGTTGTTCCAGTGATAGATAGTTTTCACTGTAAAAAATGTCTTTACTATGTTGAGAGCAAACTTCTCCTGGTGCACCTTGTACTTGTTCTCCTTTGTCTTCTCCTGAGGCTCCTTGTGAGGAGTGTCTGTCCTAAAATTGTCAAAGCAGGCAGGGTTGTATTGTAACAAGAATGAGCTAGCTGGGCAATGGACTCTCTATTTTTAGAAGTGTCCTTTGTAAATCTCAAAACCAGTATGAGGCAAAGGCATATGCCATTTCACAAATGGGTAAAGTGAAGTGATACAACCCAGAAACGGTGCTGAGCAGCACTGCCACAGGCTAAGCACTGGTCCATAACCTCCTCTCAAGATGGCATGTGGCTTGGTAACTGTCCAGCTTCACCATCTGCAGAGACTGAAACTCAATTGCTGTTAACGAGAATGAAATTATGGCGATATTAGCATAATTAAAATGAGAAGAATCCTAGTTCGGGGATGATTGATACTCCTGGAAAGCTGTGGATGGAGGCAGAAAAGGCAGGTCCAAGACTGTTGGCTCAGATGTTATTTACCTGCATGATTTCTCCAGGTATGGGGGGAATGTCCTCCACAACAAAAAAAAAAAGGCAAAAAAAAGAAAAAAAAGCAAAAAGCTTAATGTGGCTAGTGACTGGTATTAAATAAATGATGCATGTTGGCAGAGCGATAGATGAGAATAGCGGAAAACACATTGTGAAAGGAACCAGAAGAATTGCTGTCATAAATCTCCCCAAACTATTCCTGCCTGAGAGAGGCTTGAAACTAAGCAAGTTATTAGGAGCATAAGGAAAGGGGCTTTAGAAGAAGCCCACGGCCCTGTAGGTTCATTGACACAAGTTTTGCCTGTGTGTCCACCCTCTTAGAAGAGGAGAAATTCGTGGCCAGGGAAAGGAAAGGGTTGTGGAAGTGTGACATTGCCACTTGGGTTGTTTGTCTCTTGGGTTTTATTTTTTATTTGAGGTAGGTTAAAAGAGCTCCAGGTGTTCTCTCTAGAAAGAAAGAGATTAGAAGGCAACATTAATCAAGTTTACAACATATTCAAACAAGTAGATAAAGAGGAAAGAAAAAAATACCCTGAAATGCTTTTGTAATGAATGCATATTTTAGCTGAAGAATTCACAGGGGTCGATATATATATATGCAAAACTAGGGTTAGAAGACAAAGTGGGATTATTTTCAAAGCTCATAAATAATTTAACTGTTGGAAGAAAAATGCAGAGGTTTCTGTTGATCTTATTGCCAAGGAAATGACTTTGGGCCTGATAAGGCAAAGGGCTAAAGGTGTTTTCGCACAGAAGAATGACAGAGCATAGCTGTTTGTCTATTACAGCTTGTCACACCAGTTGTGGATTTTATTGGGTAAAAGATGGGCATGTTGGGACATTCTGATGTTCTGGCTCCTTTGACACACTAAAATTGCAGTTTCTTGTTGACTTTTGTAAGGTGTTCACTGAAAGCAGTTGTAAATGTCCCCATTAACTTATTTTGCTGCAGAAAGAGGCCATTGGTGAATGCTTTTCACAACCCCAGTTGGAAAGACATGGGAGGAGCTTTATAAAAGACCAGCACTGGAAGAATTTGTGGAGCAGTGTGCCTTCTTCATGGGTGTTTCCAGTCACCATGAAAATGGTGCCATTTCACAGCGACCAGGGCAGGTCATGCAAGAACCCAGTGCTTAGCACGTGCAGTGCTGCACACCACCCCCAGATTCACTCAGTCTCCATACCAGTCACATTGTACATTACTCATGCAGTGAAATGGCTGAAGATCTGAAAATCTCTGATCCATACCATTTCTGTTCTTGCCATGTGATGCTTACCAACACCTGTCCCTCTGGCTCGAATTCCAGTTTTGTCCCTCTTCTATATTTGTCTTTGAATTTATATTTCCAGAGAGTGGGAGAGGCTGGATTGAAACACCTTGAATCCTGCTTTCCTGAGAACCTGTGGCCTCTTGGCCTTAACACACCTCCAGCCTGGTGTCTGGGAGTCACTGCTGCCCAGCTCAGGGTGCACAGAAACACCAGCACTTCTCTCCTGCATACAGTACCCAACCATGTGTGCTCTCTCTGAGGCTGTTTCAAATAGTGAGTACAAACCATGGCTAATCTGTTTCACTTCCTGCTTCGCTTGGCTTCTCTCAGTCCCCAGCTCCCCGATGAGATTTACTGGTTTCCATCTGCATGGAAGCTGTTTCCTAATTTAGCCAGGTGTAGTGCTTGGCCATCACCATCGGCCCCTCACCTGTGGGACAGGTGAGGCAGCTCTGTGTGCTCAGTCCCTGGAGGACCAACCACTGGGAAGTGACATCTCACTCTTTTCCTGGGTCCCCAGCTGAAAGTGCAACTAAAAAAGCACCAGCTGGGCTTGTGAGCAGTGATAGGGACCCCGCTGATCCAGGACCAACAAAGACTTCACATGATCTGGGTAGAGGAAAAGCATTGTCCAGTCAGGCTAAGTTTGTCCTCTCACCCCATCTGCAGACCTTCACCTGCTGTTCTTCACTGTTTGTGGTTTGTGGGGAGGAAATGCTCCCTTAAATCTGGTGTGTGAAAACCTGTCCTAAAATTTGGCATTTGGTTGTATTCATCCCTCCTTGGAAGGAAAAATTCCCCAGTCTCCGGTTAAACTGGATTTGAACTGTAATTCATTCAGGCAAATGTGTTGCTTTATGTGGATTCCTTAATTCTAGAAAAAATAAAACACCTTAGTTGTCCAGTATTTCACTCAGCCCCCTCCCAGCACTGCAAAAGCTTGGTAATCAAAGAGAGGTATTTTAGTAAAGCTTTAAGGTCAGGCTTTTAGGCTGGAAACTGATAGGTGTAAATAAGCCAGGTACAGGACAACTCCTGCTTAAGCTACAGAGCTTAATCTGCAGAGCTAGGTAGCTCTCTAGCTCTTTATCCTGGTTTGGCTGAGGTTGTTCTGTACAACCAGAACAGAACAGGATTTTTGACTGAGTGGGATGCAGAGGCTGGGCAGAGGAGCCTGATGACTGTTCCCACACATAGGGTCAGCCTGCTCTCCTCAGTTTTCTATGTCTCAGCCTAAATCTCATGTTTCATCTCTTATCCTACACTTGGCTGCTTGCTGCTTATCAGCTACCAGAGTTGTGTACAGGGACTCAGGCCCTCTTTGGCATTTGGGCTCTGGAACACAATTAGAGGTGTTTGGGATCGCTGTCCCATGGAGTTAGGAGAGTTGGGTCTAGAAGGAAAAGTGTCTCATATCAGTCTCCTGGTTGCCAGCCCTCCAAACAAATCAGCCTGCATCCCAGAGCAGCCCAGGTCTGCTGCTCTTGTGTGAATTCTGGTGCAAAGTGCAGTTTGATGGTTATTTTGAGAAATCTGTGTGGTCCTGCGTGTGCTAGGGTTGCTAAAGGAAGCAGCAGCAAAAGAGCAGACCGAGTGGAAGGAGTTAAAACAAGGATAAGTTGGGCTGACACTTTTCATCTGTGCCTGTGTGCCATTGTAACAGTGGCTGGGGGCTTCTATTGGCTTGGCTTAAAAAAGACATTGCTAATGTCTAACGCTTGATGACAGATGGTTCACCAATGCTGCTAGGCCCATTGTCTCACTTAATAGCTCTTTGTTCTAGCTGAAAGAAGGTAATCGTTTCTTGTAGGAGTTGGTAGGAGGATCTGTGTACAATATGCATTCTGACAACCGTTCCAGTTTTGGAGCCTGCTCTGTAGCTCGCTGAAGCGGAATCATCTCTCATCCTCTGTAGGAGGGAATCACAAAGGAGGCATCACAGTCATGATGCCTAATTTGTGGGTGTTTTGCTATCTGGTAGGACTCACCACACTGAATTAGGCAATTGCATTCTCTGTGCTGTCTGTGGAAGAAAATAAAATATGTGATGGGATCTGCCTCAAAGGGTGAGGAGATATTTAGGGCCTCTCTCTCTCTAGGGGGGAAGAGAGCCACCCATTTTTGGGATGTCAGGCTGAGGTTCCCCACTGGGGAGAGTTTACATACATACTCACTCAGCTGACTGCAAACCTGCATGTTTGTATCTCTTCTTTTTGAGTGCTGAAAGCAATAGCTGCAACCCAACTCCACGAAAATGCCATGAGGGGCAGACTAAGGAGTACCAAGGTGAGAGCCAGTGTCCCATACAATGTATATCATATTCAGGAGTGGTGTTAGGAGCCTGGGTCTCCTAGGAGAGGTTATAGAGTCACCCACTTCCTGATGCTATTTGTATTTCCACCTTTCTAAACAAGATGAGGCAGATTTCTAAACAGGAGAGGAGTTGTGAACACCTCCCTGGACTGACCTACCGTTTTATAATCAGGGCCATCTTCTGTGTCACAGGAGTGTCAGGGGGAAAACTTCATCTGGGTGGGGAAGAATCTGAGCCTTCTTGTGTCTCATGTGAATGTGCTGTGCCCTGCAAGGCTGCTGCTTACCGGGGGAGGGCATGTGCTTACCTACACCTGTGCAAGGAAACACCTTCCCCCTCTCTTGCTTGCTGGAGGAGGTCCATGCCAAGTTCAGAACTTACCAGACTGAGACCCAGAATTCAGGATAGCTCATGAATGCCATGGTGAGAGGATGTTTGCTTTGAGGGTGTTTCTTCACCCCAGCATTCGCTGTGTGTTTACCAGTGCTGAGATTCCTCAGAGGCAATGTGGGGAAGGTTTCAAGTTGTGTGGGTGTTAACAGAAGCTTGCACAATGGTGAGGGCAAGTGTGCAGAGGGATGAGGTTCTGAGCAAGCTGATCCAGCCCCTGCTTCCTGCAGAGGGGTTGGATTAGATGACCTTTAGAGGTTCCTCCCAACTCAAACAATTCCATCGTTCTATGAGACACCGGAGTGACTTCATACCCTTAATAAATGAAACACAAGGGTTCTGATTTGGAACCTTCTGAGTGTTTTTTGGGGATGTGTTTGCTCTAATGTGTTTGCTGTAGTGAGAGAGAAGCCGTGGTATTGAAACCTACTTTAAGAACTGATTTCTTCAACAAGTAGACAGCAATGCTATTCCAAAAGACATTTTCAGGCTCAACAGGTGGCTCCCTTGAGTTTGCAGCCTATTCCCATTTCATTGGCTCTGGACTGGCAGGACAAGTCAGGCTGTTTCAAATGAGCTTTTCTAAGGAGCATTACTAAGGAAGAGCATCAGCAGCTTCCCTCTCCAGGTGGTGCAGAGCACAAACTCGCACAGCGTTGCACTGAAGCCCCTGCTGATGAGTTTCCCCATCTGCCAATCCCCCTGGGGTGTGTGAGTTGTTTCTGGGATCACAAACACCTTTCATGGCTCTACACCTATGGGACAGTTGCTGCTCCCAGGTCGTATTTGGGATTGGGAGAAATGTACTGTTGGAAACTGAACTGTTGGAGGTGGAGGAGTCCTGACATTGCTTTGCAAGGACATTTCCAAACATTATATTGATATTTGTAGTAGAAAGGTAAAATAGGCAGGACTCTGAAGCCTTATTAAAAGTCCATATTATCCTTTAATAAAATAAAGTTTTCTAATAAACATCTGCCTGGAGTAGGAATGGGATGGAGGTGGGAGGAGGAATTGTTTCACCTTATGTGTGCAAAAGGTGAGTGGCTCAGTGCTTATGTCAAGAGATGCTGATATGGAAAAGCGACTCCAGGAGGGTATGAACTGCTTTCTTAGGGACATGAAAATTGTTGGTCGAGGTGTCCTCAACCTAATTGGTTGAGATGCCCTCATGGAACTCCCCAAAGAATGAGAGCAAACCGTGCCCTGTTCTTGTACCAAAGATTGGCTTGAACTACTCATGGGTATAGGACTGAAGTTTACTATAATCACAGTGGTACCAAGGAGCACACTGGTGAAAGATGAATGTTTGACCTTTAAAAAACCCTTTAGTTTAATGTAATGTGACTTAGCAGCTACAAACTAGAGAGAGGAGCCAGCATCAGACATGCAGCGGCTTTTGAACCTCTGTAATGCAGTGTTCTGTGTGCTGGCGCACACAGACATGCAGCTACAGGATTTCAGGTAGACCTGGTCTCTCTCTTCATTTTCATTGCTTCAGATTGGGATGTTTCTTTGGATAATTGCCTGTCCCAACAACACAGCCCATGCTGAAGCAGGCTTGTGCTGCCATTTGTTTTGCTTTACAGCACCTGCAGTGTGAATGGATGAATGTTTTCTGGAGAGAAGCATAGCGTCCCTCTGAGACAAACACTTAAATCAGGGCTGGTGTGTCTGCACAGCCCAGAGAAGGGTGTTTAAACCAGCTGTTAGACCGTGTCACCATTTGTGCTTCAGCCCATTGTGTTCTACCACAGCCAGAGAGCTGGGTATGGCAAGTACCCATCACTTGGTTTAGGCAGCAGGGTGGTGACAGCTGTGCTTTATTTCCCAGCACACCAGTGCAAATGAACCTCTGGTGTAAATCAACCTCAGCAGGCTGACAGCCTTGTGGTCCTTCCCTATTCACTGGGGGCTGAACTTGGAGATTTGACCACTTTTTGAGCTTGCAGTGTAATGCATGGGCATGTCCTTGGAGAAAGGTCAGTACCAGGCATGGTCTCTCTTGTGTCACTGGTTGTCCCTGCTTGTCCTCACATCCTCTTTTCCCAGTCCAGTAACGCCAAAGGTTTCTCTGCAAAGTGCTGCATTTTGGGGTATTGACCTAAGTCATAGAGTCATGTTAACAGTGTTTTCTGGTCTCCCTTTGGAGCTGATTGCCCTCCAATACTGGATATTTTATCTGCTGTGTATTGCAGGGTACCTGAAACAAGACAAAATCTTGTCTCACAATCATCAGTCAACAGTCCCCAGCTGTATCTCATTGGCCAGAAGTGCTCCCAGCTGGATGCCCCAGGGGTGCAGCCCATCCTGCTTGGATGACAGGGATGTGTTCTTGCAGATCCATCAGTTTGTGACTCACACTGCAGAGACACAGCATCTACTTCAAGCAGGGTGGGGAAGAGCTCTGGGGACACTGAAGGTCACAGAGGAGGGTGTGGAAGGTGGCCTGGGAAGTGGGGAGACAATCAGGCAGCAGCTTTTAGTTCCCCCTTTGCTATGCCAGTTTGGGAAACTGAGTCTTCCCTGTTTGTTGTGAGGTTTTCTTCCTTCAAGTAATGATTTCCATCAGCCTTTCCCCACATTTATTCTCAACCTCACCCAGGTAAGAAGCTGTGCTTTTGTCTGTTCATCCCTGCAGCTCAGGACAGGATGCTGAATAACCTTTGGAATAGAAACCTCTTCTTACTGGAAATCTAGTCCTCATTTTCTCTCTCAGTGGCATCTGAGACCAGTTCCTGCATTTTTAGCCTACTCTGTCCTCTGCAGAGCATCTTCTCTGCTGAAAAGCAGGAATAGGTTTGGTGTATGTGCACTTCTGTATTTGCCTTTACCTTTGGAAGAAAAGCAATACTGACCATGTTCCCTCCTTGTATTCATAATCTTATTTATATTTCTTATTTCTACTGCCCTGAACAGACTTAAGTAACTGATAGTACTAATAATAGGAGTTTTTACTTACAGAACTCCTTCCTATGGGGTTTAAATTATGAACAAGCATATTGGTTTCATTTAGAGGTGGATTTAGCCTGTGCAACTTGTTCAAATGCAGATGTGGCTGCAATAATCAGGGAGAAAATGCGAAGGCTCCTGATCTCAGCCTCAACCTCAGCTCAGTTGATCTGGTACAGCCATTTCAGGGGAAAGGAAAATAACCATTCAAACACAAGATGTGAGGGATGCTGAGGAAGAAATTGAGCTTCATCTCTGGAGACTGCTGAATTTCACAGGGTTTTCCCAAAGCAGCAAAAGGAGCAACGTCCCGAGCTTTGGCCTCTATACTTATCAGCATGAAAAAACCATGAGCGTGAAATCAAACAACAGGCTTCAAATGGGAGCTACAATGACACTAATTTGTATGTACCATTATTTGATCTTCTAACCTGCTAGGTTTAAGGTAAACCACTCTAGAATATCAAGCAGACATTAAATGAAACAGTGTCATTAATTCAATCCAATGAGATACGTTTTATATAACAAAGGGATTTGTTCTGATACTCAAACAATGTATATTAATGAAAGAGTCGAAATAGATTCATTTTGTTCTCAAAGCAAACACATTAAGAAAAGCCATCAAGAAGTAAAGAACACGGCTTTTTTTTTTTTTTTTTTTTTTAAACTGTGCTTTATTTAGGGCTAAGCTGGAAAGCGTCATTCAATAATTACAGAAGATTACAAGGAGTTTTAGGGAATTGAGAGTGAAAGAGCAGTTGTATGGAACTGCAGCTGCGTTACACATCTGTACTTCCTAGCTGTGGGCTCAGTTTGCTTCAGTCCTTACTCTGGCAAAATGCTCGTTATATCCCCATGAGAGTTTTGGAAGAGTAAGGACTGCACGGTCAGGCCCAATATGTAATCAAAATTAACATTAAAAAAAAAAAAAAGGGAACTAAAAAGGAAAAACAACAAAGAAAGAAAGTTCGAGATCGAGATTAAAAAATACTGAGAAAAACAAACAAGAGCATTAACCAAAAACAAGAGTATAACCAAATAATAATCAAAAACAATTATCACACTGCTCAATCGATGCAAACAAGTGTGAGAATTATGTAAATCAAGTTTTAAGACTGTGAAAATAAATTATAATAAATATGATATTCTTTAAAATATATGTGTTCTTAAATAATTCATTGTTTTTTCTGAGTCAGATTTTTTAAAGCAATGTCTTATTTTTAACTGCTCTAAAGTCATTTACCAAAGATAAATATCGTGCTTTCATTAAATAGTTTTCCTTGTTTTTTCTCTATCATTACAATTAAAAGTCCTACAAAATATGCAAATTTATTTACAGAAAACAGAGCCAGCATCTTTTTTTTTTTTAAACATCCCCCTGTTTTTCAAAATTCCTTGTAAACAGTTTCAGAAATTCTTCAAAGAGATTGTTTCTTTAGTTTACTTTTTATGGTTTTTTTTTTAAGGTTTTTTAGGTTTTTTAGTTTTTTTTTTGTTTTTTTTTTTTTTTTAAGATTAAGGTACTAGGCTAATCCCTTGCCCTGAAGGTTTCTAGAGCAAATATGGAAGCTACTGAAGCATAGGATGATGGGAATTTTGCGGACAGCAGATCATGAAGACATGAAGCGTTTAGCTGTGTTTTGTTGTTCAAGTTAGAACTAACGTCTGATAAAAAGACAGCTGTTTTTTTTTTTTTTTTTTCCCATTTGCATTGTCTACAGAATTGAGTCTTGTCTTGTTTATTTTTTAATAGCTGGAATGCTTGCAGTTAAAAAAGCTGCCAAAATAGCCATTTTTCTCCTTTTTCTCCTCGATAAATAACAGCATCCAACAGCAATTGGCAGAGAGTAGGAATTTATGCTCAATCTAAACTCTACAAAATTACAGTTCTACAACATCTTTGTTTTTAGCATTAACGCTAACTTCTATGTAGTATTATTTTTTTTTGCTTTTTGTTTTTTTTTATTTTTATGTTGTCTAATTTTTTTCTATTATATAGGTATTTTAAACTTTCTTTTTTAAATTCTGTACAACTATTAGGATTTTAAATGGGGAGAGTTAGAAGCATTTACAAACCTTTTTGTTTTCCATTTAATATCAACCATCTTTCCTTTCTCTTTTCTATGCCTTTTTATGTACTTAATTATGTATTTATTTATTTACTTTTTTTTGCTTTTCATAGATATCCATCTTACCTGCCTTTAACAACGCAATCCTTGCGTATTATACAGAAAACCATATGAAAGCTTCATAGACTCTAATTAATGTATAACCAAAGAACCTCCCAAAGTATCAAAGAACTATTATCTTGCCATTTTAAAAGCATTTAAGCATTTGTAATTTTTTTTGTGTTTTTTTTTTTTTTGGTGTTTTTGTGGTTTTTGTGGTTTTTTTTTGTTTGGTTTTTTTTTTGTTTTTTTTTTAGGTTTTACATATTTCATATAATCGCTCTCAAAAACTGTTTTAGGAACAGCTCAGAGAAAAGGAAAGAACTTCCATATTTTACATACAGCTACAAGTCTGCGGTAAAAAGTTTTGTCCTTTGGTCCCTATATAGCTAAGGAATGACAGATAAAGATGCTCAGTGGCTGTTACCATGGGTCTCGCATGGTAACCGCATCCTTGGTGGCAAACAGGCACTCCTTTGCCAGAATCCAGGTTTGCATCTCCTGTTTGAAGAAAAGCCGCTGTGGTGATATCAGTGTCTCTTCAGAAATCCCGGTTCATCTTCCTCCTGCTCTGATTTTACTTTATGTGTTTGTTTGTTTTCAAGCGCATGTCCTTCGAAGTCAGCAGATGTGATACTTTTCTTGAAGAAATGTTACAGTCTAAACAATCAAAGAGAGAATAGGTCTGAAGTCTTCAGCTCGACTGATATTTGCTGATATGTCAAAGATGTAATCCAACAGTTCACTTTTTTTTTTAATATATATATACTTTTTTTTTCTAAATGTGGCCCATTCAGCTGCTGCCCTAAAAAATGAAGAAGATCATTGCAAATTAAATCAAAAAGGGGAGGGGGAAGTAGGGAAGGTGTGGGGGGAATATTTGAGACAGGAAGGGGGGAAAAAAAGACCTAAAAATGAAAATGAAATTAAAATCAAGCCTGTTCTTTTGGGCCCAATCCTGCTCCGGTTGAAAGTAATGGATGCTTTCTTCTCCCTTCAATTGGGACAGGATGGGGCTTCTGCTTTGGTGTTTTTTGCTTTTGAAGGCCTTGGCTCTGATTCTGCTCCCACTTAACATCAACAGAAGGATTCCCCTTGACTTCAGTGGGAACCGGATCAAACCCAAAGTAAGCAAGGTAGTCACGATCATGATAAAGAAAAACACAATTGTTCCTATTAGTAGTAATAATAATATTAATAATAATAAATAAAAATAAAATTAGGGCGTGTCTATGTAAATCTGCATTACTACACACGTGAAGACAGCAGCATTTTAATTATTTTTAAGTGCCGCTTTGCAACGCCAGATCACAATCTTGCTTGTCAGGCTTTTGTAGGGTGAAAGGCATCAGGAGAGGGGAGTACTACATTTTAATGGGGTGCCATCTTTGACAGTGTATGAGCTTTCTGTGGAGACGTAGCTGCCAATAACATCTACTCCTTTGTGAGTGTCAGAAAGTAGGACTTTGAACAGGCAATTTACAGGAGGTTAAATAAAAAAGACTGTTGGAGTAAACTTTTTTTTTTGGGAAAAAAAAAAAGGTAAAGCTAACATTTCTTAAATAAAAAAATTATTTAAAAAAAAATAATCATGATCCGACTAGGCTTGACATTTAAGTAGGATGCTTAATCATTAAGGATTAGCTCTTATCTCCTTCTAGCAAGCAGGTTCTTCTTATACACTCGGTGATTTATTACATCAAGAAACTTAGAAACTGCAAAAGGTCCACTCTGGTGGAAAAGTGTCATGCGGAATATCAATCCATGCTGGCAGGTTTTCACACTGTTGGTTCAACAAACAGCAAACCGTACACAGCAGTCTAAACAATTACAACACCAAAAATAATAATATAATAAAAAAATAAAAAACACTCGTCAAGGACCCTTTTTCAGTTGTAAACAAAAAGATGCATTTTGCTTTTTGATCTGGATGGGTTTTTTTCCCACTCAATCCCTCCCTCCCTCTAAGCAATTAATTTTTGCTGGAGTTGCTGTAATACGGCACCTTAGAATTAGGAATTCTTGAAAAGACATACAATGAGGCTTTTCTTGGGGTTGCTTTTTTTGGTTGCTATAGTTTGCAAACTACCATTACTATCATTAGTCTTTTTAGTTTTGATTTGGTTTTTCCGTTTTTGTTTTTTTCTTTTTTAAAATTTTTAGAAAGTGATTTGAAATATCCTAAGGGGAAAAAAAAGGTGTCAATTGAAAAAGGCCCCAATTCTCCGGAAAAAAAAAATAATCACAAGATTTTCAGTGCAAAAAATTAACCACACATTTTTCTCTCTACTTTTTTTTTCCAAATTATCTGTAGTTACAACAATCCCATTTTTTTTCTAAAGAATTAGGAATCCATCTTTTTTTTTTCCTTCTATGTGACATCTAAAGAAGCATAAAACGCTGACGAGAAATCAAACGACAAATAAAGAAACCACTGCAAGCACCAAAAACAAAACGAAAATGAGCACAGCAAAAAATTGTGGCAGCACAAAGTCAAAAAAGGCACATGTGATCATGACTGGCCAATCATCAACTGATACAACATCCAAGAAAAATGCTTCAATCACGGCACCTGCACGAAACTTGACGGCATGTCATGCAACCAATTCTTAGCTTGTTACATGACGCCATCATGTCACACTTTCAACTTCGAGTTGATTTGAACTTACGGCCTGGGGAACTGTATTCTCCACTTTCATGTCATTACGAGAACTTTTTTCCTAGCTCAGCGCGAGACTGTGGTGGATTTGACTGGCTCTTGGTTGGAATTTGATTGAATGACAAAAGAAGAAAAGATTTTTTATATATATATATTTATATATAGTGTGGAAAAAGGGAAAGGTGGGGAAAGAAGATATATATAAAAATAATAATTAAAAAAAAATGTTACAAACACAGCATCAATCAAAAATAATTTCTAATGGAAATACTTGCCATTAAACTATAGAAAACAAAACAAGAATGAGAGCAAAACAAACCAACTGAACGGAAAGAAAAGAAAGGAAAAGAACAAAAGAAAGTAAGGAAGAATAAAAAAAAAAAAAAAGGATGGAGAAGGCCTAGCCAGAGACACACATAAAACACACACTTAAATGTGGACACACGGTCAACAGCGAACAGGAACAGAGCGTGATGCAGCGGCTGTTGAGGAGAGCATGCACTGAATGGATGAGCGCAGACACAGATCGGTTTGCGGAGTCTGGAAAATAAAAACATTCACTGCCAACCAGAATGCTTTCGTTAGCACCGGCCTTCCCCACACCACCCCCAGCCTCCTGGGCCTCGCTGGATGGCTGGCCAGAGTCCTCCGGGAGCCTCTCCACTGCCTCGCACCGACTCCGGAGCAGGGACCACTCTGATTGGGTTTGCATCCCAAGTTTAAAATCATGGGGGAGTAATAGGCCAAGAACTGCTTTGGCCACTGAGAATAAATAAATTACAAAAAAACCCCCAAAACAACCAAACAAAACAACAACAACAAAAAAGAAAACTGAAAAGGGAAGCAGCTACTGCTGCACGTCCATTTAGCAGTTCACAGGACGGCGGGCTCTGAAACAGCAATGCTGGTATGGTGTGGGAAGCAGACTTGTAGGAGGAGTCAGATGATACAATGGTTCCTAAATCAGCATCATTAAAAGAAGGACATTTGCTCCTTTGGCATTAAGCTCTGGCCTGAATTGAAAAGGTAATGGAAAACAAAGGTAAGAGAAAGAGGGGAAGGGAAGGGAAGGGAAGGGAAGGGAAGGGAAGGGAAGGGAAGGGAAGGGAAGGGAAGGGAAGGGAAGGGAAGGGAAGGGAAGGGAAGGGAAGGGAAGGGAGAGAAGAGAAGATAAGAGAAGAGAAGACATAAAAGAAAGGGGGAAAAAAACCAAAAAAAAAAAAAAAAAAAACCAAAAGGAGAAAGGAAAAGAAAAAGCAAAAGGACAAAGGAAAAGGAAAAGGAATAAAACCTGCCAGGGATTGGTTGCTGCAACCTATAGAAATGCCCTGTTCCTTTCCTGTGAAGGAAAATGTCCCTTTACTGGCCCACAGAGTTTTGCCTCAGTAAACACCAAAAATCACTGCACACAACAATACACTTGTCTCAGTCAGCAGCTCTGCACCCTGTTCCTCAGGTATTGCCTTTCTGTCCCCTTGGTGGGGCTCATATCTCTCCTTGCAGCCTATTTCTGAAAAGTCACTGCACACGAATGAAATTTCACCTCCTGTTGGGGTGTCACAAGAATATTGTTGGCAGTTCTTATCCTGAAGTCATGCATGCTGGCTAGCGAAAATTCCTTCCCTAGCTTTCTGTTTGTTTGTCTTGGGTTTCTTCACTGTTTCTGCGAACTGAAACATGCTTTCTTGGCTGCAGCAGTTGTGCTTAGCTGACAAGAGACAATGCTGAACTAAGCCCCTGATCTGAGCTCTGGCTTCAGCTCCACACTTTTCCCACAGCTGGCTGCTGTCTTGGTTGGGGCTGACTCCTTCTTGATGGCCTGGCCCCAAAGTCTTGCCCTTTGATGATCTGGAAATGTCAGCCTGAGCTTTCTGGGCTCGACAAAGACAATAGACTGGTATCCCCAAGGCAGATGCAGGATCTGTGTCTACAGTTATTTCACAATCCAAGATGGGGAAAACTGTCCTTTTGAAGATGGCCCAGGGAGGAATTGTTGTCATTTGTGTCCCTAGGTGCCCAAGAGCAAATAGGGTCAGCTGTACAGCTCCTGGAAGAGGAAAAGATCTCTAGCATCCCTCTTACCCCTCTGGGCTTTCTGGCCATGTCATAACGCAGGAAAACAAGAGGCTGGGGAAGGAAGGAGAACTGTCAGCACCATCACAGCAAGGCCTGTGTCTTTCCTTACCTCAGCTGCACTAGCAGCAAAAGGAAGGGTTAACAGGTTTTGATTCAATGCATGGAGGACAAAGGAGGCAACAGGAATAGGAGAGATCCGGTGGAGCCGACAATATCCTGCTCTATTCCTGGGAAGTAGCAACAACACACATCTCCTGTCTTGGATTGAAATACAGGATAGCCCCAGCTGCAGGATCAGGAGTGGAGCGTAGTGGGCAGTGGGTTTACACATGGATGCTAGATCCAGGCTACTGTCAAGCTGGGGAAAGGTTCTTTGCTATAATTTTACTGAGGAAAATATTTAATGTGCAGAGTGGGAAGGATGGGACTGGTCAATCAGTGACCACTGCTTTGGAGGTGGTACTACCATCCCTCTGTCTGTCCTGCACAGACACCCTCAGACATTGCAGGTGACACACACACACACACACACACACACACACACAAAAACATATATATGTACAGGTGAAGGGTTAGGACTTACTGAGGCTAAAAAAACAGAAAAAAAAAAAAAAGAGCCACTTGAAAATATTCTTTCAGACCAAAGTGACATGGGGTAATCCTGTCTGCCTAAATTGGGTCTGTATTTCAAGCACCAGATGAAGCTGCTCTTCTAAAGCAGGGGTCTGCAGCAGCTACATAGTCAGTGGACAGGAGAAGACACTTTGATAGTCTCTAGGGACATGCCCAAGGTCTTGCTCCACTGACAAAACCATAGCCAAATAAATCTGGTAAATGTTCAACTTTTTTTTGGAAGCAGCAAGTGCCTAATGTCCTGGGACTGTTCTCCTGCAACACTGGAGAGAAATAAGGGATGGAAGTCCTGGTGATGGAATTTGAGATGCAGACATCCTCAGCTGAACAGATCAGTCTAGGACAGCATTAGTGGAGACATACAGGGATTTTAGGTCCCAATTCACTCATGCTTAGGAACTGTTTCAGATAAGACTGTGAGTCATGGGCAAAAGGAACCAGTATCTCTTTCATGGTTATAATGAGGACCTTGACTGACTTGCTGTGAAGGGAATAGTTGCAGTCTAGGTCTATACCATCAGGGGAAATGAATCTCAGTTAAAGCCTTGGTTAGACAAACATAAATCTAGTCATGTCCTTGCAACCTGTGCTGTCAGCACAGTTGTCCTATTGTTACAAACACCTCTGTCACAGTAAAGCTTTTAGCAGCAGTTGCTGGCTGGACTGTGAGGATAAGCTCTGCATTTTGGGAGATGGGAGACACCCATGTAGCGTGGCACTGGGTTCTGAGGGAGCTGGCAGAGGTGCTCACTAAGCAACTCCATAATTTATCAGCAGCCTTGTTAACCAGAGAAGTCCCAGTTGATGTAGGTTAGCCAGTGGCATGCCCATCCAAAAGAAGGGCTGGAAGGAGGACCTAGGGAGCTACAGGGCTGTCAGCCTGACCTCAGTGCTGGGGAAGCTTGTGAAGATCATCCTCAGCGCCATCATGCAGCACATGCAGGACAACCAGGCCCAGCCAGCCTGAGTTCATGAAAGACAGGTCCTGCCTGGCCAGCCTGATCTCCTTCTGTGGCAAGGTGATCACTTAGCTGATGAGGGAAATGCTGGGAATGTGTCCATGTGGACTTCAGTAAAGCCTTTGACAGCATCTCCCACAGCATTTTCCAGGAGAAACTGACTGCTCATGGCATGGATGGGTGCACTGTTGCCTGGATTAAAAAAATGGGTGCTGCTTGGGCCCAGAGGGTGTTGGTGAATGGAATGACATCCAGCTGGTCAGGAATGGTGCTCCCCAGGGCTCAGCTCAGGAGGAGGCTGAGGGGAGACCTTATCACTCTCCCTCTGAAAGGAGGTTGCAGGCTGGTGGGGTCAGTGTCTCTCCCTCCAGGAACCAGTGACAGGGCAAAAAAACCAGCCTTGGGTTGCAATAGGAGAGGTTTAGATTGGATTTTAGGAATAAGTTCTTCACTGAAAGGCTTGTTGGGCACTGGAACTGGCTGCCTTGTGTGGTGTCACCACTCCTGGAGGTATTTAGAAGAGGTATAGACGTGGTGCTTAGAGCCAGAATTTAGTGATGGACTTGTCAGTACTGGGTTAATGACTGAATTTAATACTTCTACAGGTGTTTTTACAACCTAATCTGTACTATGATTCCATTGAACCCTTACAGCAGGTAGATGACCTGAGAGGGTTGTGCAAGTGGCACAAGCCTAACACTCCCTGACTATCTGGTGAGTGCCACAGGAGCTGTCATTGTGTATCTGCTGAGCTGCAAATGCAGCCAGCTGCAGGTACAAGTTTGCTCTGTGTCCTCCACAGGGCCACACAATTGTGCCAACACTGCCACCATTGTGGTGGGCTGCCAGGTTGGGTTCTTCTTCCACTGCAGAAATCTACTGCCTCCAGTTCCACATCATTTCTGCTGTGTCTCTCCCCTGAGTCCTTATTAGTCAAGTCTCCACTGATCATCTCTAGACCTTTTTCCTTGCCTTGGAGCTAAGAAACCTCTCCCTGATGAAACTCAAAGGCCACCACTTCTTCCAGCAGGAAAGTGGCATCCTCCTGTTCTCACACTGATCATGGCATATGACAACTTTTCACCTTTATACAACATTTATTAATCTCCATTTACACACATGTGTGCCTTGGCACCCAAAACTGCAGTCAGAATCCTGTCCTTCTGTCTGCTGGAGCCTGTAGCCATGCACACGTACTGGTAGGAACTGGAGATGTTTGTGCTGCCTGTGATAGACCCTCACAGCTATTGCCTCTGAAGCTGATCAATATGATTAAAACTCCAGCCCATGTTTTTCTCCCCTGCCTTTTTTACTGTTTCTACAGCAATTTCGCTCTCTGTTTTTGCCCCCGGTGCTGTGGGATGGCTCTGCTTTCCTTATGCCTCAGTCCTCCTCTCCACTGTACCCCAATCCAACCCACAGAGGTTCCCCTCTCCTGCAGCTCCTGCCCAGCCTGTCTGGCAGAGGTGGAAAATGGAGGCAGGGCTCTCCAAAACAGACTCCATCCCTATGACAACTGCTGCCAAGGCTGAGTGGTGAGCCCAAGATTCGGAGCCCAAATGTGTTAGAGTGGGAAGGGCAGCATGCTGAAGGGGACTTTGCATCCATGCTGGGATTAAAAGAAGCCTGATGATTTATACCAGACATCAACGCATTTACCTGGACTCTTGGGGTGCTATTTTTAGTGGGGGGAGGGAGGGAAAGCGGGGGGAGAAGAGTATTTTTGTCAGATGCTTCAGTTCTAACATCTGAAGGTTAAAAAGCAGACAGATTGTATAGATGAATCTTTATATAGATGAAAATGCACACCAACATATCCATATGTGCATGTACAGAGGTATTACATGTACATATGTATCAACAGAGACAATTGCACACACACAGAGACAGAGAAGAGGAGCCAGTGTGATCTAACAGGGAGATGGGAGTCCAGCATTTCTAATGCTAACGTTTAATTTTTTATTTTCTTTTTCTTTCTTTTGTTTGCCTGTTTTTGTTTTTGTTTTTTTCTTGTTCTTTTTCCTTTTTTTTTTTTGTTTTGTTTTGTTTTGTTCTTATATTCCTGATGACCCTGCCTCATTTTTCCCATTTATAAATTTAAGGTGATGATAAAAATTAGCTCTTAAATTGCAATGCCCTTCTTTCAAATAATTGGATTACTTACTTGCTGTGCAGTGTTGTTACTAGGATTGCTCTCATTTAACTATGTTGCATTAAGAGCTGGTTGAAAAATGACAATTATTTTCTGGAGGAAAATTGTCATTATTTTGGCTTTCTTTCCTGTGAATATTTTAGTTAATAAACAAAACAAGTCTGGGATGGGGGAGGTGGCCAGAGAAATAGATTAATTTTTGCCTTTTTTTTAATCAATCTGAAAACCAGTCCATTTTTAAGAGGAATTTAGTGTTTTGAAGGCAAACATTTTTAATCAAGACAGTTATGCTTTTTGTGCTGTTTGCATTTCTTTTTTTAATCTACTGGAATGAAAATTTGCTGCGGAAACATCCAGTTTGGTCAAAATGTCACTTTTTGGTCATCCCCTCCTCCCCCAGCTTGTTTGATGAAAAATTGTCAAGCAGCAATAGCTGTGTCACCTCTGATTTATCTATTTTTCTAGAGCCATTAGTCTCAAGCAGCGGATGAAAAAGCACCACAAGGGAGCAGCTGCTCCTGCAGGAGCCAGCCTGGGCAGTCAGAAAATGCCACTGGCTCCCTGAGCAGGGCTGCCCTTCCTCACTCTGCCCTGAGCAGTGGCAGAGGAGGTGGCCAGGGGTGCTGGGGCTCCCAGGGTGGTGGGGGAGCCCTGGGGAAGGTGTGGAGGTGTGTGGTGGGAGAAGGGCTGGGCTGGGCAGGGCTGGGACCCAGGAGGGAGCTCTGCCCAGCCCAGGGCTGCAGCTGGGAGCAGCCAGGGGCTTGTAGGGTCTGAGTGGTCACAGCCCTGTCCACCCTGCTCAGCAGCACCCAGAATTTACTTGCTCATGCAAACATAGCCATGGCTCTTTCCCTCTCTCAGCTCTGCTTTGCCAATCAAGAGCTTTGTGGGCGAAGATCAGAGCAATGAACTCAGGTCATTTTGAGGAGCAGTGATGGTAAAGGTCAAATGAGTGTTAAATGGCTATTTTGCAGCAAAGGATGTAGCCTCTTTCCCTCCCAATGGCCAAATCAGTGGGTCCTGTGCCCTGAGGAGCATTTATGCTGCCTCATACAGAGTGCTCACCCCTGCTTCTGCTGCAGATGAATATTAGGTGGGAGAGGAAATTAAGCTTGCCTTTCTGCATACAATGAAAGGTTCTTTATTACAAGAGGGCCTCAAGGAGTTTTCTATCTCCTGAGCATTGTACCAACAGTTTAATTAAAAAAATGTGCATGGTTGAGAACTAAGTCTAATTGGGAAGCTGTAAGAAAGCCTCTGTGCCCAGTCTCTGCTGTTTCTGCTTTTTCCCTTTATAGATTGACTAGACCTTATCAAAATGCTGATCAAACACTGCTACACTCTTCTGTTTCTGTTGCTGACAGTAAGAAGGGGATCCTGCTCCCCTCTCCCTTTCCTGAGCAGACCCCTAGGACGACCTCATGAAGTCCAGCTCACAGGTCTCAGCAGGTCAATTAAGCTGCCTGTGCCCTCCCAGGAAGGTGTTGGATGCACCTCACCAGTGGCTCCAGTATCTGCCATGAGAAAGAAGAGCCCACAGCTGCCTGCTGGGCTGGAGGGGGAAGGATTTGGTCTGTAGCTGCTCAGCAGGTACAGGAAGGATGTGTTGGGGTGGTGTCTGTGTGGGCTTGGAAAAGGAGGAGATCTCAGCTCATCTGCCAGCCTGACATCCCTTCCAGGAACGTGTTCTGACCCTCCCAGAGCTGGTCCTGTGCCAGTGGCAGGGCTGCTGGGTCTGCTGGCATCCTGGGACTGTCCTCCAGAGGTGAGATTTCCCTCTCCTTCTGCCAAGGCTGTCCAGCTCTCCATGCCCTGTCTCTATACCCCCTTAAATCAGAATGCAGCCAGAAACACAAACTCCCAGCTTGCAGCACTCAATTACACCTTCTGATATTTTATTTTTTTTGCCTGCAGCTTCAAATTACCTTCAAGGTGCACAGTGCAATTAGCTAAAAATATTTCCTGCTCCATTTTAATTGCACTAAAGCTCTGATGTACCTCCAGTGAGGAGTAGTAAGGTGGAAATTGGTGCCCCAAATATTTCAAATTGATTAAAGTCCAGGATGACTCAATAAGCTTACATAGTTCTATTAATTATTAAATATTCATAATTTTTTATTAAAAACCCCGCAAACATTCTTGAAGCCAAATTCTGTATGACATTTCTAAAAGAAGATACTTTAGCTAAGGAGATGGTAACTCTTTCTGAGTTAGAGAAAGATAAGACAAGAATTCCACCATCTAGTTGGAGTGGTTTCCATATGAGGAATTCACATCTCTTGGTGAATTTTAGTGTCTCAGAATTTGATTCTGAAAACACTTATGCATGTGACTTATGTCTGTGACTCATTTCACTGCTATAGCTGAGGTATTTATATGATTCTAATTTAGAACTGGATCACATTTTTGTTTAAAGCCTTTCTGGGTAGAAAATGCAGGTGATCAGTCAAACATTATTACTGCTTAAAAATAGTCAAAACTTTTTGTCTGAGAATTTAAAAAGAAATCCAAAACAAAACTTTTTTTTTTTCTGAAAGCACTGAAAACCAATGTGCTGATTCCCAAGATGTCTGGTTCATAAGATTACTTCAATGTACTTTGAAAATAGTATTGAAAATAAATCCCAAATTCCATTTGCATCCAGTTGAGTCTGATCAGTCTCAGTTCTTTGGGTTTCTGGTTCACTGTCACCTCAGATAGCCTGTGCTTATGAAGCATGTCCCCTTGTGCCTGCAGCTGTGCTGGCTTGGGAGTGCTATCATTGCCTGATCCACAGAGCTGAACCAAGCAAATTCAGCAAGTTTCTCACCAGTGCCATACAAATGACAGGATCACGTTAACTAACCTAAGCCTCTGTGCTCCTCCCTGTGCCAAGAAGCTCAGGATTAACCTCTGTGAGGAGTGGTGGTGGGCAGGAGGTGGGATTCAGTGCATGTCTCACCCACTTCCAACGGCTGTGAAGGAGCCCTGATTGTGATGGTGGAATCCAGGGCAAACCTCAGAAAGATGCTGTCCCTCTCTGCAAGTCTCCCTCCCTCTTCTGTGCTCACCGGGGTGAGAAAAACCTCTGTCCACCTCCAGAGCAGCTTGTGTTTGCAGATGATTCTTACACAATTTTGAGGGGGATAGAAGGTTGCTCAGCCTCTTGCCAAAGGGCACACTGAGAAGATGAATCTCAGAAAAATCCCAAACCCACCAGCCCCTTGCTGCTGGTGTGCAAGTCTGTGCACTTGCTTCCTCTGAGGGAGAGCTCCAGGAGGGCAGGTACTGGCTCCTCCTTCCCCTTGGGAATACAGGAGACAGATTAAAGAGTAAGGGGAAAAAAAGTTATTTCACAGTTAGTCTGCCCTGAACAAGAAAAGGTTCCTGACACCAACAAACTAATCAACGCTGAAAGCTCATGAGGTCAAGCTTTCCCTTCTCCTCCATTATTCTTTTGATTTTTTCTAACTGGCTAGGACTCGATAGCTCCGGCAAGTCTATAAATATAAAATCCTTTTTTGCCTTCCCCTGGAGCACACCAAGAACCATTTGAATACCCGTAGGGACAAGTTAAAACTAAACAAAACCAAAGCAACTTGCAAGAAACAGATTGTCCAGCCAGTCTTCAAATGCTGACCATTCTGTAAGTCAGTCCCAAGAAGCTCTCCTCTGCTCAGCAGAAATTGGGAAAGGCAGCTCTCCCTCTTCAGAGCACTCCCTTTGGATTCAGTGCTTTGTGTGGAGACTTATGGCCAGGAATGTTAATGCCAGAGAGCTGAGCTGGCTGAGCTGGCACAGGGTGAGGGCTGGGCCTGAAGGAGGCAGCCCCAGACCATCAGGGTTAAGCTGTGGATATGTGGGCTGCCTCCAACACCTCGATGCCTGAGCCTGTGCCTGCTCCCCTGGGCTGCCTTGGACAGCCACCAGTGCACAGCTGTAGGAGTTTCCCTGACCTGACCACCAAGAAGAACCCAGCCTTTGTATAGTCTGAAAAGAGGGAAACATTGCCAGTGGAAACACTGGCCCTACCCTATAGAGTGCAAAATGCTCCTGAAGTCAAGTGAGAAGTGTTTATACACTGTCTTGGTAAGGAGGGGAAATGGCAGAGGAGCTGGGAAGATTTATGGCTTCTGCTGCATTGGAAATACCCAACATTCCTGTCCCAGAGCACTGCCCATGTTCTCTCTATTGCAGCACAGGGAATTTTACTCAGCAGTCTTCTCATGGCAAAGGAAAGGCTGCTCTCCCTAAGTCTTCCCTGTCCTTGTGCTCTCTGCTGGGATCTCTGCTCTGCCTGGTAGAAAAGGAGGAAAGAAAAATGCCACATTCCCTACCAAGGGCTGACAAACAGGAATCATAGCTGCAGCATAAGGTTCTCTGATGGATTCTGCCTCAGCAAAATGAAATTAAGATTTCAGCAAACAAGCTCCAATTCCGTGGTACCAGTAGAACAAATGACATCTGATAATTGCTAACTCCTTTTGCTTATTCTTTGCTCTGTTCACCCCATCAGTCTCTCCAGATTATATTTTCAGCTGAGTTTAATGAACGCCATTTATTAAACTAACACCAGGGTTCTGCTTTGGCCTCAGACAGATGTGCCTGCTAATATGAATCATTTTGTTCAATTGGATTATTCTGATGGAGAGCGGATCCCTGCCACTCCGAGGAGCACAAACAAATGGGGAACAGCTCGCCTCCAGTTGTGACCAGCCGCTCGCCTTCATTAGGAGGCAGCTCCAGGCTCCGCAGGCAGCTTGGCAGGATGGTGTCCCTACTGCTCCCATCAGCCAGCATTTCTGCCCCTTTCCATGTCCCCCTCACGTGCAGGATGGTGTCCCTACTGCTCCCCTCAGCCAGCATTTCTGCTCCTTTCCATGTCCCCCTCACGTGCAGGGTGGTGTCCCTACTGCTCCCATCAGCCAGAATTTCTGTTCCTTTCCACGTCCCCCTCATGTGCAGGGAGAGCCCACATGAGCATCACTGTCCCCTTCCCTGGGTTCACTGGCTGCATGGGCAACAGGATTCAGCTCCTTTATCCCAGTGAATGTTCCTTATCTGAATGCACACCAGACTTTCCTAACTGTGCATCCTTCCCTTCCCTCCCCAGTATGGCATGTCTGACCTCCTTTACATTGACACCTGAGAAAATGTAGACTACTTATTTGCTATTGATCCTTCTTTACTCTGATCTTCTCCAAATATTTGGGCAAAGGGACAGGGATGATATGCTTTTAAAGACTTGTATTAATCAGGAAAAAAAAAAGATATAAAATCCATCTGAAATCTCCCAGACAGAGATTCCCTCAGTCTATTGTTTGGGTTTTAGTGTTGAAAATTTTGGGTCAATCTCTGTAATACATTGTGTGCAGGCACCAGACATCCATCTATCTGTCTATCTCAATACAAATCCTGCCTTCTGTGAACCATAAAACTCCTAGCAGAGTGACATTACCACTTCTCACATCGACAGAACACACTGAGCACATACAACTTGGGGAAAAAATTACAGAGGCAATTTGAAAGATTAGAAGAGAAAAAGCAGAAGATTTCTGCTCCCTGAGTGGAAGTGGCCAAATCCCACAGCAAGCCTTTAGCTGGCACAAATCATCATCACTCCTTTAAAGCCTACTTTCTTTCCCCAGATGAAGGACAGGCCCAGCACTTCTTCAGATACCTGTGAACTTCAGGACAACTCATTTATTCTAGAGCATTTCTGAAGAAAGAAATTATTTGCATTTTAATCCTAAGCGGTATCCTGGGGTTACTTCCAGGAATCCCTGGTGAGCACCAGAAGTCAGACTGTCAGGAAGTGGGTCTGTGCTGAAAGAGAAAACACCCCAGAGACAACCATGGCACCAGTCTGTGTGCCTTTCCTAATTACTAACAGCACGTCACGTGCTCTTCAACAAAGCCATCAAAGGACATGAATTCCTCCATTCAGGTTTAAATGTAGAAATACTTCTCCAGGTATGAGCTATTCCTTTACTCCTGATGAGGATCTGTACACCTTTCTCTAAATTGCATTACATTGGTCTTAATGGGTAATGGGAACAAGGCCTGTAGGAATTCCTGTTGGGATTTGTGTAAGAAGCTCTGTACTAAACAATGCTCTTGTAACCTGAGCAGAAGACAGAAACTCCCCAAATAAACCCCCCTCTGAAAGCACCAAATCTCTTAAAACTGACTTACAGGAGCCCAGTTTCCTACAGCTGGCTTTGGGCTGCCTGTCTGGTTTCCTTTCCCCGTGTCCAACTTGCCATGATGGAGAAATATGTACCATGCAAGGAGAATGCACAGAGGAAAATAAAGAGCATGGAAAGCATTCACTTGTCGTACATCACAGCAAATGAAATGCAACCTCTGCTCATGAGTGGAGATGCTTCAAGAGAGTAGAGAAAAGTAGAGAAAAATAGAGAATCTTATCCAGCAAAGACAAATTTTTGGCTGACTGCACAGCCCATGGATTTGATGGCCCAATTGTTTCCAAATCCTTAGAAATCAAGCTAGTGAAAACCTATTTTCTTTTGGAACAATCTGCTTTTAAGGGTCTACCATGACAACCGTGGCCTACAGCACATCCAAATCAACCAAAAGATATCTTTGGCATCAAGGACTGGGCATCACAGAGCCAGAAATTTCAAAGGTAGGCATCTTGTCACTGTGAGGATTTTAGAGTGTTATTGCTCTGCTTAGAATAGATGCTTTAGGCAGCCCAGCTGCTGGATCTGTTTTACACAGGAAAAAGGGATATGTGAAGAGCTGGGGAGGGAGAATGTATCTTCCAATAAATGGGAGAAATCTGCTTTCTGAAGAGGATTACTAGAGTGTGGAGCTGCAGCTTTCCATGGGTACAAGATATTTTCCTCTGTTTGCAAGTCATTATCCTAAAAAGGCATTTTTAAAATGAGCCATGGTGATATTTGGAGGTGGGCATGATCATTCCCTAGTGTCTGTGCTCCAAGAAGACCAGAGCAGCCAGAATGGTGGCATTGCATCTCCCTCTGAATTGCAAATAATTGAAACATCTCTGCCAGGAGAACATTTAGGAATAGTGGGCCTGAATCCTTGGCTGCCATAAATCAGTGTCACTTCACTGGCTTCAGAGGAGCTGGTGACTGACGCTGCCTGAGAACTTAGCCCCATCATGGCTGTGGTTAGTACTTTTCCAGACAGAGCACTGAGTTTTCATTTACTCTGCTTCTTGCTTGGGAAATGACTTGACTGCTGTTCTCCTTTCCCCTCCAGCTCAGCCTTCTACCCAATATTTCAAAAAGGTTGGATGAAGCTCAGCTAAGTGGAAAAATGAACTGTTTGAAATAAAAACTCTCTTTTTTTTTTTTTTTTTTCCCCCTGACTGCAGTCACAGGGCTGGATGAAAGACACCTGAGAAGCAAGGCTTGTACCGTAAACCTTCAATTCTCTGCTACAGCTGAATCAAACACTTCAGAGACCAGAGTTTTGATATTCACTTGTATCTGGCCAAAGTTACCGTACCTATGAATTATTCAAATATGCAATTATTGCATTTGATATATCACTGAGTATAACCGTGGGAACGAGAAACAGTGTTCTAGTGCAGCTGATTGTATATGCCTTCCAAACCATAAGGACATCAATTTAAGGTGCTCACATTGATGGAGTGCTCTGCAACCCCTTATTAAGATTCTTGCCAACTCCTGTAGCAGTTTTCCCCTGCAGAGTAAATTTCATGGAGTTTTTTAGCCTCCCTTTTCTTTATCTCTACAGTGCAAGTGCCAAACACTATCCCACAGAGCTTCAATTCATGGTTCTGCAGTAGCTCTCAAAGGTCAGTGACAAAAAGATCGGATCATTTTCAGCTTACTGATCAATGCTGCACAAGTGACCTGAGTCCTGTGTACATGTTGGGGCTAACTCATAACTCTGGTTTCATTGTGAATTTCCAGTTTCCCTGGAAGAGGGTTTTAACCTTCTTCTTAGACGTAGAGGTCTGTGCCCTGACTACTGTTCATATTGTCTTTACCTGGGCAAAAAACCATGTTAATGGTGCTGATATTTGTATTAACTGAACATACCAAAGACAGCTCCACCTGCCTTCAAATACGGGGCCATCTGAGAAGAACATCTCTGCGGTTCTAGACCTTTCTTTGCTCTCTCCCTGAGCAGCATTCGCAAATTGATAATGTGCCTGTTTCCTGTTTGCTCACTAGTGAGTACTGGTCTCTCTGTCAATGTCCCAGTATCAATGGATTTTGCTGACTTGTAACTTATTGGAAGGTCCTGTAGAAAAATGACTGTGCTTGTTTTCTAGGACTCATCCCATATTTTCACAATCCTCTTTCATTGTGGGTCTTCGCCTTCTCTCAATCATTTTGTACATATTTTATTTAGCAGAGGATTCATTCTGCCAGTGTTTGCTGCTGCTGCTGCTTGAACAAAAAAATTTGGCTATGGATGTCTCCTGTGTTTTTCCATCTCTTTGGCTCTCATTTCAAATCAATGCTGTTTCAAACGCCTACTCTTTCCTTTTCTTATATTTTCTGTTTTTTCTTCAAGTTGCAGTCCCTCATGCACTGGCCCAGCAGATCTGTGTGCTGAACCAACCCGGTAGAAATGTGCCTTCAAAGGCTGCTCTTTCCAGGTTACTGCAGCTGCCCCTTAACTGATGCAACTGAAGCTTACACTGAGCCCAGAAAAGCTCTAAAATCAGACTTAGGTAATCTGTGTGACATTGTCCACATGATCTCCCACACTAATCTTGGTCAAGTGGCTGAATGTGAAATTACCACCTTCCAGTCAACCCTGGAGCTTTGGGGGTTCTGCTGTTGGAAGCCTTTGAAGAGGGCACCATCATAACAAGCTCCTGGTCTTTTCACAGTGTTGTATATATGGGGAAAAACTCAGAAAGCTATTTTCTGGCTGAATCTTTGGCAAAAGTTCCCACAATTCTCCAGAAGTTTACTTCAGAGCACCGGGGCCAAGAGTATCACAGCGAGATGAGAAGTAGGAGGCTGCTTTAATATCTATTATTTAATTCTGAAGTATTTACATTCTCTAACATTAAAAAAAAGGCGAGGGGGGGAGGGACTTGGGTTTTAATGAAGAATTCCTGCTCCAAACTGAGGGAAAGTGTTGTGGTATTGCCTTGTGCTGCTCTATCACTCCCATGACAAATAGTGCAGATCTGTTAGTGACCTACATGGACTCATTTAGATGCAAACACAGCAATACTCCTGAAAAGCTGCCCTGCTTTGAGGAAGAACAAGTTCCAAATATTGCTGAATGGAATTGAGTCTCAGAGCAGTAATTAGTGATTGTAATTTTGGAGTAAATGCAGTAATTAATTATTGTCATTTTCCATCAGTGCATTGTATTGTGTGCCAATCTTAGAATAAAATAATTAGCAAATGGGATTTTGCATGCTCTGGTATCGAAACTGTGGTTTCTAGAACAGACATGAGAATTTTGCCATAATAAAGTTATCAGTAATTTAAATGGACAGACAGGTTAAAAATGATCAGACAGAAAAATAAAGGATTTCCTTGTCAGTCTTGCAAACACCTCCAGGAGTCCTGTTTTTGCCTCCCCCACTAAAATTCACTTCCATTCTCTCAGTACAAGCACAACAGCACAAAGTTTAGGTTGTAAACACAGTGAGTGATGCTTAATTTAATCACAGGTGTCAGTGGAAATGAAAAACAAAAGTAATCCAAAGAACAGAAAAAAATATTGGCTGAGGTGATGTTTTTCCAGTACCTGAACAGACTTTCCAAAATTAAGCTGTGCTGATTTTTTTTCTCTCTTTATTCACTCATATTAAAGCTTGTGCTGGAGTACTGTTTTGATGCAATTATACTAGTGCAAATTTCCATAATGTAAGCAAGTCTTAAACGATCTAAGTGATGACTAAAAGAGGGAAACAACAATAATCTGTGCAGGTGGAAGAGAAGCTGGTTAGCATGATTGTAGGAGGCATAACTACAAGAAATGGGATTTTATCTTGAAAAAGGGTATTTGGAATGAATCTCAAGATGAATAGCCTAATAGAAAACAGTGAGATCAATGCAGCTGCAGAATAGCCTCTCACTAGAAGTAATAGAAAGCTATCTGGGAGGCATAAGCAACAAAAATTTCAGTAAAAAATACACTTTCACTAGACTTTGCATTGAAGCCATCTGAAATGACAAGAGAAGACAGAAGTTTTCCTCTCACATATTTTTGTTGATGGCAATTTGGAATTTTGCATTTTGCTTTATTTTTGGCTGATAGTGTAATCTTACTTTAAAACGGAGTTTGGGTTGCTTTTATTTTTTTCTCTTATTAGGGATCAAAAAGAGAAAAATGCAAAGTTTTCCAGTTTGATAAAATATACCCTCTAATTAAAAAACAAACAACAAAAAAACCACCCCAAAAAACTAAAAAACAAACAAAAAAACCCCCAAACCCCTCACCATTCTCAGAGTAAAAATACCACCTATTCCAGACAGCTGCAAAAACATGTATTTCAAGCATTTTACAATAAACCAGACATCAGTCCATGTTCAAAAAGCAGTGAAGGAGGACCTGAAAAATCTTTTTTTTATTTTTGTATTTGAGCTTTGGCCTGTGTTATTTCCCCTGGTGTTTTATAGAAGCTGGTTGCCTGGGCAGTGTATCCATTTAATGTTTTGTCACTACTCTGAAGTACAGCTAAAAAAAATCTTGCTGTTGATCTTATTTCTATTTTTTCCTTCACTTTTCTGTTTCCCTTTCGCCTCACTCAGTTTGTCTCGCTCACACTCCCTTCCCCTCACTCAGTTTCATGCCAGTGCTCTGGGTGAGTCTCACCCAAATGTCCCTGCATCTTCAGCTTTAAACAAAACTTCAGCAGCAGAGGTCTGTCTGAGGTGGAAAACATCACTTTGCCAGTGACCAGCCACTGCAATGAAGCCACAGAAGGGGAATGGATGGGATTTCCAGGGCTGTTGTGTGCTGTGCCTTTTATTGATCTGTCAGCTGGGTGCTGCTGGGTTGCTCTGCGCTCAGCCCTGAGCTCTGGAGGGGCTGTGAGCTGTGCAGATTTTGGGCAGGGCTGTCCCACCGTGCCTGCCTGTCCCAGAGGGGCTCAGGGCTCACACACAGCCCCAGGCACAGCACAGGGCGTGGAAGGGCTCCTAGCAATGGGACCTAAGGGAGATGAGGGCTTCAGGTTGGTTTTTCTTATTTGTAATCTTATAATTTCTTAATAATTCTTAATTTTGCGCATTTTCTATCTGCAAGACACGTGGAGTGTCTCAAGAGTCCTTGCTTCCTAGTCCTGAGAGGGGATTGGCAATAGAATATACTGATTTTGGCAGAGTTGCCCCAAATGATCCTCCTCTCTTTTGTTTTCTCCCGGCCCATCATTTCTCCCCTCCTTTTTTCCCCCCTACAGCCACCTCTTTAATTATAAAGAAAAAAGAGAACGGGGCAGCCATTTTGCCATCTAAATTCTTCAGGGCTTTGCTTGCTGCAGCTTTGGACTTATCTGCCACATCACAGAAACCCTTTCAGTGTTTGACAGCAAGTTCAGAGCGCTTGCAAAGAAAACAAAGGACTTCAAATCACTGTGGCCTCGACTTCTTGTGTCCCAAAAGGGAGATTTATACGTTTTTTTAAAAAAAGTGCGTCCAGAATTAAAATTTAGTGAGGCCCTTTCTTTCTCAGTTAGGGAAAAAACACTCTGGTGGATTATATCAAACTGGGTGCTGATTTTTTTTGTTGTTGTCATCGGCAACTTCTTATTTTTTTGAAAGCAATTCAATAGAAAAAAACCCTTCCTTGGAAAAATCCCAATTAAAAAGTTTCTTGAGCATCCTCTTGAAGCACATGAGTAATTACTCTGGTGTCAATACCATTATACACATGCTTCAAATTGGAATTAAAGACCCTGAAGAGCTGCATCCAAAGTAAAGACAGATAAAAAACAGTGGAGTTATCATCTTTCTATCAGTTAAAGGAAGTTGCAAATCGAGCCAGCAGTGGAGGTACAATAATACTGAGTTAGCCAAGAACAGCTGACCCATCTCTGAGTCAGGCTTATTCCTGGGGGCTTAGCCCTCTGCTGATCACTCCTGCCCAGCCCTGGTGGGAAAGCTGCCCTGTGGCCCTCCTGACTGAGAGTCCTGCCTGTTCTAGAGTGCTGGGATCAGTGTTCCCCATCCCTGGGAGGAAGAGGAGCCAGAGAATGACCTGGGTTTAAGCCCATGTGACCTTCTGGGTGTCCTGGCTGTCCCCAGGTGTCCTCTCCAGGCTATTGCAGCATGGTTCTCCCTGTGCTAACCCAAATCCTCCCCTGGGGAATGCTCCTGCAGTGTCCTCCTGGGACCAGATACCCTCCTGTTCAATTCCTTCTGTCAGGGGGAAAAACACATGTATAAAACTTTTTTTTTTTCCTGGAGAATTCCTTTCTGCTAAAAGTTGGGTACAGCTTCTACAACAGGCTCAACAAGGTGAGAGTATGCAAGAGAACAAGGACCTCTGAGATACATTTTGATAGGGTCTCTAAACAAGTCTCTAAATAAGGTTCTCTAAGCTAAGGGTGGAAATGATCTGGTGGTAAAACTGATTTTTCTGGACAGCAGAGTACTAAAGCTGAAATAAAAGGCAGGAAGGCTAAAGGACATCCTACCTAGAGGCAACTCTTCAAGACTGTTCTGCTTAGTAGAAGCAAAGGAAAGGAAAAAAAAATGCTTAAGAGGTACATATGGAATTATATTACTCTTTTACCTGCTGATTCCTTTTTATATAATTTAAATTAAATTTTTTTGGGGGGGAAGAAAAAATACCCAAGCAACTAATCTTTGTCCTACTAGTGAGTAATATTCTGTAGGAAACAAGCTGAGACCTCAGAGCCCTTCATGGCGAGCCATGATGATAAAAACCACCATAGACTCATACTGGTGAATCTTGAACAACACAGATATCCACAGCCCTGCATCTTCTGACACCACCATGAGAAACGAGCACATCCTCAGCCAGCACAGCTATGCTGAGACATAAAGCCTGGTGCCTACCCAGGGACACCTTTGTGTCCCTGGATCCCTGTGCAGGTGTCACAGAAAGCCTCCCTGACAAAGGCAGCCCCTGCTTTCACACAGCTGCACGCATGCACCCCCCGCCCTCCCCAGCAAAGCCTGCAGAAAAAAAAGCCAGTGTGATGAAGCAAAAAGCATTTGGATATGGCAACATGTTTTGGTTTCAAGCTTCCAAGAGGCCTTTTCATAAGCAAGGAAAAGAAAAGAGGTTTTTGGAGGGGGAAAATGCATTGATGGTTATCTTCATTTAGTCACATATAAAGGAGGTTCTAAACTATGGAGGCTGTTTCCTGCACATGCACCTAATATGTTTATTGAAAGGTTTCTTAATCTCCTTTATGCTGTCTTCAGTGCAGCACCTCTTTCAAAGATATTTTGATCCCATTCCTGAATTCTCACTGGAAAGGATACTGCCCTGAAGACTGGAAAAATATGTTTTTTCAAAGATATTTGGGATCCCAGTGAAAAATTAAAACACTCTGTTTTTCTTTGGGAAAGTTGAAGATAGGGATTTCCTGCCTATCTTAGATAAATCAAAAGAGGCCTGAATAAAAATCACAGAATCTTAGACATTACAGCTAAAATGACATGGAAAGGTCACCTAACCAATCTCTTTATCACTAATTCAGGAGTACAAATTGCTTAGGGCCTCCCTAGGTGCTGAGTTTATTGGGGAATCTCTGGTGTGGAACAGTTTTAACAACAGGAGGACTTCCTGTCTCTGTAAACAAACACATAGGGGTTTATATTTCTGTTTCTCAAAGAATTACCTAATGTAAGAGCCAGCCAGTGGTGGAAAATATTTCCATTTTCGGAAACATCTTCATTTTTGTTACTGGTGATATGTTTGGATTCCAATGAAACAAGCTGTGGCTTCTGATATTTTTGGTGTTGTTACATGTATTAAAAGTTCCCTTGAAACATCGAGCTGGCTTCTTTCCAGCAATACATGGCACATGAGCCTGAAAATGAGACCCCAGGTCCTTACTCCAGCTAAGCTCCCTTGGCTTTGGTCGGGTTTTATCTACACACAGGAGTTTAAAACAACTGACCTAGAAGTGAACATGGATCCGTCTATTAATTTCTTGGGTTTGTGACGAAATAAATCAGGGGTTGTTTGGTTGTCAGGGAGACATATTTACATTAAGTTATTATGCTGAGATGGAATTGGATACAGACTGTACTGCATGGAGAATGAAGAATGCTTTGAAACGTTTGCAACACAGAGCTATTGAGACAGACACTGTCCCAGTCCAGTCACCTGGGATTAAACCGCAGCCCAGTCCCACCTCTCAATTGCAGATTGTCTTCAAGCACCAGAAATGCTCTCTTTCACTGAGCAGGGGAAATCAGGACAGCTGCTGACTCTCCTCTAGTGACCAGAAACACTTTCTAGAGATGCAGGATGCCCCTGGGATGAGGAACTTGTCTTATCCCTTGTTAAGCATCCTTCCACCTCTTTTTCTAAAGAGACACACACACACAAACAGTTCCTGGTTTATGCGCAGGTGCGTGTCTGAGCAGAGTGGCTCTAGCCAGAGTCAAAAAGGCAGAAGATAGAGAGTCACAGAGCTGAATCTCCTCAAGAGTCTACAACACAGAGAGACGCTACAGGTGTAGCTGACGCCCCCTTCCCCATGCAGTTACCTGTGCTAGTGCTTTGTATCCAGTGGTTCCCACAACCCTTCAGTAGGGACGATTAGCATCCTTTGGCCTCTTCAGCTGCACCTTCAGCCTCTTCATGCCAATCTGGAATCCATTCATGGCCTGGATAGCAGCTTGGGCACTGGCAGGATTGTCAAAACTCACAAAACCTGTCAAAACACGAGGCAAGGCATGGGACTTAATGAGCTGAAGGGTGCCAAGGCACGTACATGCAACGACCACTGAGAATGAACATGGGGAAGGGGTGAGGGCACTGAGAGGGGGGAAGTGAGCAGGAAGGAGGGTGGGCAGGAGAGTGAGGAGAGGATGGTTGCCAATGTGGGACAAAGGATAGGAGGGGTTGTTACAGATCAGTGTCCCAGGACACAGTGCCTGGTCTGAGTGCCAGTCTGAACACTAGACTAGGTGCAGCACAGGGATCCAAATGTTGGTGCCTCAAGATTTGGGTCACCTTTGAGTTGGGAGTCAGCAGATGTAATACATGCTCTCAAGGCACTCTGTCTTCCTCTATATCCCTCCACTGGGACTTGGGTCATCCTCTAAACCTTCCTTAACTTGCCATCATAGCCTTTTCTTTGCCTGTCAGTACTAATGATGAGGGGAACCTGACACACCTACTGCTACTTTCTTATTATGGCAATATAAATAAAATGTGAATTTAATAAATTCTTCATTATTGTATTAATCAGCATGAATGGTTTGATTGCTGGCCAGCCAAGCAATATGAAGAGCTTTAATCACTGGCAATTTCTGCAAACTCCATGTTACTCTGCAGCTGAGAGATGAACACAAGTGCTTTCCTAACATGGTTTTCCTATGGAATTTCAAATTTTGCCAGCAAATCTCCCAATCAACCATGGAGCACATCCAGCACTAGAAACAACTGTAGGGACTGAATATTGTATGTATGGGTCACCTAAGACATTCTTTGTCTTCATTTGCTTTTTAACAATCTGATGAAATTATATAGGTCAACCACACAGGATGCACTCAGCTAATGCATACTAAGAGATTCAGCTCTGGGGAGAGCTTTTGGTGTAACTTTACTTTTTTATCTGTTTTTGTTTCTAAAATTTATTTATATTTTTAATTTTTTTCTCATGTTAGATCCAAAAAAGGCCTCGTTTCCCCATGCTGTTTATGGCTGTAGCTGGAGCAACCACAAGTCTGAGATATCAGTGAGGCAGGGGGCCATCACATTGTACAAGCATTGCCTCTGCTACTCTTGCCAGAAATGTCCCTGTGTGCCAACAACATTTCTGAGCACAAACCTTGGGTGAGACTAGCCTGGACCAACCTGCTCTCCAGACAAAGCCATCTGTTTACCCACCCCTGCAAGGCTCTGGCAGCACAAATCAATCCTAGGAGCCTGGTGTTGCTCAACAGACAGGCTGAAATGAAGAGACGGTTTTTGCAAGCCCCTCAAAAAGCTATTGCTGAGTGTTTGCTGCCAGGTATACACCTGCTCCTGACAGCAGAACCAGGCCTGGCTTACAGCCTTGGGCTGTGCTGTGGATTCATTCTGCAGCCCCTCCTGCCTGGTCTGGTTCTGCTCTGAAGTGATTCTCACAGGTGACAGAGGGTGCCTTGCATCTGAAAAGGACACAGAGCCCTGCATGCAAAGGCACCTTCTCACCCCTGCATTAAGCTGTGCTCCCTGACCTTGGCTAATAATGTAACCTCATGACAGGCCATGAAACCCATGGTCTGTGTCTCTCAAAGTGAGACAACAGGTTTGCTGAGTATGGCACATGGGGTTTTAAAAGGGGAGCCAATGGAATAAACAGGGAACCTTCTTTGTCCTTCCCTCTTGAAGCCAAGGCTCCTAGTAAACTGGCTGTCCTCACAGTTTTCCTGCCAACCCCCTGGATGAGGAGGTACCAACACTGCAGCTCTGAAGACAAACAGACAAAAAGTACTCCCAAGCCCCACAGCAATTATCAAAGAAAACTGGAGGGCTGTAGTGAGTGATGAGCTGTGGTTTCATTCAATAGCAATGGATCTGCTCTTGCCCTCACTTTTTAGGCAGTAAATGCCTGGTGATGTTACCAGTTTACATTTAACTACTTGAATAATCTATCAACAAAGTCCTATGATTCACAAAGTCCTATGATTCCAGCAATGGAATAAACCAAACACTTCCTGTTTCACCCAAGTGCGTTCAGACTTAAAATACTTCTGGAAACTCCCTTGGGGATGCTTTACTTGAGCTTCAACCTTAAATATGTTGTCTATATGATATAAGGTATGATATCCTTGAATATAGGATGTGAAGAAACCCATTTCTTTTTAAAAATCACATCTGGTTTGCTGATATTCCTGGCCAACACACATTAGTTACATCTAAACCGGTAGACTAAAGCTGTTCCAGGGAAGTTCAGAGAAACTGGTGCCTAATAATCTGTAGTGCTGAGGTTTTTTTTAACTAATGTTTAACATCAAACAATTCCTGGATAAAGTGTAAGTTTTAGTACAGAAGACAGGCTGTGGTCAGTGGTTAACTTGGATGTGTCCTTGATGTTCTGGAAATTGGGAGAATTTAATAATTTGGGTGTAGGCCATTTTGTGCCAGCTGTCCCCAGTGCTAGGGAGAAGTGCCAGGTATGTTTATTTTACTGATATACACACAGCAATCCAATATCAAAGTTGAGTTGGCTGCAGCTGGATGGCTGTTTAGCTCATGCCTTTAGAGAACATACCTTGCCTGGGAACTTTGGTTTCTACTCTTGCTACAGGGATGTCCCTCCTGCTGCCTACATGTGCACATGTAGATTGTGCCTGCACATCCACCCTTTTGTGAATAAGACACTGCAGGACCCTACAGTAATCAGTGGAGGTCCTGCCAATGCAGTCAGTGTAGGGTAGGGCAGGATTTCCCTCTTCTATCGGGACACCCTTAGCTGTGCTCAAATGAATCACTGGTCAGGGAGCAGTGCTGGCTGCAGTAAAGGCAGGCACCCAGCTAAGATCAAGGAACCTCTGTTGTGGGATCTACCTGGTTCCATAAGTTAGGAGTGATATTTCAGGGTAGAATGTTAACTGTCTAAATGCCTGGGTGGGTCACTCCCCAGAGTGATGTTAATTGCTGAACCAAACCTCTCCAGAAATGCTGCCCACTATGACAGAAAATTATTATTTCTCTACTTTTGCCAAGACTAGACCTCTGAGGGATGATAAGCCCTTGTGCTGGTGTGTTAATATAGTTGTGCCTCTGCAAAAACCTTGCTGTGAGATAAGCTCATGAAGCTATACCAGTTTTTATCATTACTTTGCTTTTGAGACGGAATTCTTAGCCCACTTCCTCATTCTGTGCAAAGCTGTAAATAATACAGCATTTTAACAAATGGGACTAATAAGAGAGATCAGAAGTGCATTTGCTCACTATATTTCATTTAGACCAGATAATGAACCTGGGAGTTGTACTCTGATTCTGGTATTAGTTGCCTACAGATTTGGACCAGATTTTTTTCTCCTTAGTTGCTCTGGTATTCAGTGATGCAATATAAAAATCTCCTCTGGCTGGATGCTGAGGGTAGAGGAACTGGGATTGGAAACCTGTGGAAAGAGATGGGCAAATGCCAATAACTGTGTATTTTCTTTGTGATCATATTCTAGGGACACAACAGCTAATTACTCTAGCTTCATTTCACTGTTTTGGTTTTCAGGGGCCTTGATATGCTCAGAACTTGCTGGTGCATCCAAGTCTCCCCCTTTCCTATTGTTTATATGTAGCTGTGTTTCATATTGTGGAAGGTATTTGGATGAACTCCAAAGAGAAGGAAAGCTTATCCTGAGATTTGAGACTTTACAGTGGATAAATGATAGGCAGAGAGACAGGCATGTTGGGCCAACAACAGCAAGTTCCTTTCTCTTCTCAGGTCAGATACCTACTGGCAGATTTGACTTTTTTGTGTTGTTACATGCAGTATTGGCAGTCAACAATCTTTCTCCTCATCTGTGTCAGCAGGATTCATGGTGCTATGAGAGATTTGAACATGTATGACTAGGAATAGTATGTATGTACTGGGGAAATAACTTAAATACTCAGTTCGTAAATGGCTTTAGTATTTGAGCCTGTGGGCTCAAAACATGATGGCAGTATTACAATTGCTCTCTGTGTTTTGAACACCACCCTTGCATTGTCATCTACATGCTTGAAGGACAAAAGAGAAAGGGAGAGGTTAAAAAGCTTGAAGCTCTTTCTGTGCATCAGTTAATTAATAATCAGAGAAATATATGTTTTGGTCTGAAGACAGTTGGTAGGAGGACAGCATTTTGTGATAAATCTACTTTATGGGGGGGTTATTGGTGTTTTTTTTTTTCTTTTTCCCATTTTTCCCCCCCAGGGATTATGTAAAAACGCTGTTCTAATAAATGATTTATCAAAAGCGGCAGAGAATGGTGAAAGCTGCTAGGACAGCAACAGAGGGCATCTAATCTTTCTGATTCTGCACAGCATCTTCCAGGAAAGGAACTGTTGTTGGAGCCCACTACTTCTTATGGCTTGCTCTTTTCCTATAGGACTGTGTTAACTATTAATAGGCAGAAACTGGGGTACAATTTTGGAATTGCTTTATTTTCTCCCCCTTTCTTCCAGAGAAAGTTCTTGTGGTGTGATGTGGAGAGGGAGCTTTGTGCCTTTCTCATTACATGGTCAGCATGATCACCAATGGCTTTATGTAACAGATATTACCTAAGGGCTGTTTTTCTCTTTTAATCAGCCAGGATGATAAAGAAGGGAATTCACAATCTATGTCAGAGTATATCTGAAGGCTGCTTTGTAACCATAAACTTTTTGTTTACGTTTTCTCTGCATGTCCATGAATTAGTTTGTGCACTAAGAACAGTCCTGAATAGGAGCACATACTTATGTTTCCATGGATCCTTAATTGGTCCTTCTGAGTTTTCTGGGTTGCTTTGCATCCAGCAAGCAAATTAGTGGTTAATGTGCAAAACAGCCTCTTGATGATCTGTTACCAGGTTGGAATAACACGTTGTCTCTCTTGGGCAGGAGCTTCCCTCTGGATGGAACCCCTTGCATGGTAATTATGCTGAACTTCCCTTAAATCAGTCAAGACCACGAATGAGGTCCAGATGCAAGCTTTTCATCCAGACTCCTGAACTGTGGGCAGCTGGTCCTGCAGCAGGTCCACTCCTGTAACTAGGTTGCCTTCAGGCAATAGGAAGGAAAAGAGGGACCTCAAAGAAATGACTATTAAACTTGTCTTAAAACTTAAACTTAAAAAAAAAGAAGAATATTTTATCTATGTTCCAGATACTCGCTGCCATCTCAGAGATATACTTTGCAAGACACTGCAACAGAAGCAAGTAGAAATTGCTGCTTATTAGCTCATTTTGGACCAGATTTTTTTTTTACTAGTTCTGGCCATCAGAATATTTCTCTGACTGCCATGAAGGATCTTTCCTGGTGCTTCTTGTTCCTTCAGATATGAAAGTCACTAGCTAAGGAGAGCATCTCTGAACTTTTTCCTTTTGACATTCAACCCATATTCATTTTACTAGAGGGAAATGAGAGTAACAGAAGAGCAAGGATCTGCTGCTCAGCCTCTGGGAGAGAAAGAGAAATGCCACACACATGGCCTAGGCACTAGCAAAGGAGAAATCCATGCCTTGTGCTTCCCTTGTGTCTGCAGTGCTTCCCCCTAGGCTGTAGGAAGGAAGCTTGGCCAGACTAGAGCAGGAGAATCATGGAATATCCTCAGCTGGAAGGGACCCACAAGGATCATGGAGTCCAGATCCTGGCCTTATACAGGACAGCCCCAAGAGTCACACCATGTGTCTGAGAATACGAAAATGGAGGGACCTGCAGAAAGTGCTGGTAATTGGTTAGACCAGAGACCTTGCCCTCCTGTCCTTCCTCCAGGAATCTGAGTCAGTAATTAAGGAATTAGTTATTGATACAATTGGTTATTAATATAACTGTTCCCTCAGCTCATGGGTTCCTTGATTTTGTTACTGACCAATGAAAAGGGGCATTTTTTGCTTTGAAGGCAGCAGTAAGGTGCTCACATCAAAGCAGCCTTCCTGTGGGAAGGGTGGTGTTGAGTAGCTCCTGTCCTTCTCCCCCCATGAGGACCTGCCCACCTGCTCCTCAGACCTTCCCTGCTACTTCAGTCTCTTTAATTCCTACGACTCCTCACCTTCTTTTTCTCCGTGTTTATTAGTCTTATCAGAGAATGGAGGTTTTCCTTTAATTGCTTTGCAAGGTCTTTACCTTGCTGTGTTCTTTACACAATGTACTAGCTGCTGCCTCGCAATTTTTTAGTGCTGTAAAGAATTTCAGGATACAATCTGTATGTAAGTAGCTCTATAATGTATGTGTGCTTTGGAAGGTATTGTATTATAAGGTGATTTATGGGTACTGGAATACTCAATAAAGGAGTGCGTCTGCAGAGCAAGGGCATAGCACTTCAGCTGTTTTCCAGTGTCTAATAGGGTTGGATGACTTTTTGGATTATTTAACCTTCCACTGCTGTTTAATCATGTCCAAGAGAGATCTGTCTACCCAGCTATCCATTCCATCCATCCATCCATTTATTTTTTTAATGTATGAACAGTCAGTAACAGGCGACTGTGCTAAACAACTAGTATTAAATATTTCCCATCTGCGGGATGAGATAATTGGAAACTCAGAATATTCAAGGAATTGGCTCAGAAATCTGCTGAACCATTAATGTTCATTTTAGAAATTTATGGAAAATTAGAAAACCTTCAAAATGTTCCAGGAAAAGAAAAAATCTAATATTAATTTTTAAGGGTATAAACTAGGTGACCTGATAAACTTAGTTAAACTTTCATAAGTGCCAGAAAAATTATGAAAATTTTGATATGAGATAATATGGCAAAGAATTTAAAGATACACAATTAGTACCAATCATCATGGTTTCACAGAACATAACATCTATCAAATGAAACTGATTGCACGAAATTGCAAGTTCGGTGAATAAAGTAAGTTATCATAAAGTGTATTTAAACTTTGCTAGAGTATTTCAGACAGCATTTCTTTACAGAAAATGAAATCAGCCCAGAAATGAGACCACGAAAGAATCTGTCAGTTGTGACAAACAAAATTGCAGAGATTCTAGGAGGCTCCTTCAGTGGTGTGCTGAAATCTCTGTGCTATTCAATTTCTCTAGCATTACTTGGAAGACGTTTGAAGTAATTACTGGTTAAATTGGCCAATCATACAAAAATGGTGAAATAATGACAGAAGTAAGTGACCTGGGTCACTGCGTAGGCTGGACGCAGTTAAAGGGTGTTCATTTTAATCCAATCAAATGCAAAATTAAGTATCTCCAGGAAAAAGCAAGTGGGTCACTCATAAAAAGAGGAAATCCTCATTAGAAAACAGTGCCTCTTAAGAAGAAGATGGGTGTCAACAGCCAAATATATGAGCTCTCAGGACTGTGTTAAAATTCTCAAAGTCCCAAGACTTAGTATAGTTTTGGGATGAAGCTACCTTGGCTGAATGTCCTCTAGAAATAGCAAGAAGTGTATTTCCTCTAGAAATAGCAAGGCAGTGTTACCTCTGCATATGGCTCAGGAAAGATCTTTACTGGAATTCTGCATTTAGTTCTAGTGATTGCTCTAGAAAACAAATAAATTTAAATACTTTTTCAGAAGTAGAAGAGTAATTATAGGTCTGAAAGAGTAATGAGAGTGGCCACAGTTTATTGAAGAGAAAGTTAAACTTACTTCTGGCCATAGCCTATAAATAATACCTACTAAAACATGGGGTTCTTTTAGAAAAGGGGGGAAAAGAAGAGCTTGATGATTTCTTCTGTGCCCTCTGGAAGCAGGCATTTGTCAAATTTAAAATGGAAATAAGACACCAAGTCTGCATATTTGAAATGGTGAAGGTAATTAACTATTTTGGAAAACATCTTGTTTAGCAATAGGGGTGGAGCACCTATCACATGAAACCTTGATTAAGAGATTTTCTAAAAGGGATGCTATAACTCAAGCAGAAGGTTTTAACCTGTCACATGAGCTGAGGCACCTGGCATATGTTATTTCGGATTTCAGTCCAAAGGATCAGAACAGTCTCTTCTGATACTGCATGTCTCTCTGTCTGTTGTTCATTTGTTCAGATATTTAGAGAATCAGTTCTTGCTTACTAATCTGAGACAGATTGAGGTAACAGTCATGATACAGGTGACAATTGATGTTAATGCCTTATAATAAATGGCCCCAAAGTGTGGGCTGCAGACCACTGAGAGGGCTGACTGGTACTCGTTCTTCATCTTGCTTCCAGCTGAGAGAGACTGAACAGATGGGAAGGGGAGATTAAATGAAGAGTGAAAGTAGATGGCATGATTAACTTTCTCTAAAGGTCAGAACACAGTGCAGAAGGTAGCTTGAAATACACAAGTATCTTCCTGATGTCGCCTTCCTGTCCTCCTGTGCATGAAACTGCCTCTCCACATTGCAGCAGTGTGAGCTGGAGTGTGCAGAGAAGTTGGTCCCTGGTTTTGTGCATTGCCTGTTGGAAGATCTCGAGATGGAGAAATATCCAGGCAGAAGAAGCAGTGTCTCCTCTGAAATCAGAGGGCTGTAGATGCTGACCCTGAATATGGTCATTTAGACCAAGAAGGACTACTCTAGCCACGAGTCTTCTCTTTCATAATCTGTATGGTGTTTGATTATTTTTCATAGGAAAATTCTTGTCATGACTCATGTTGAAAGCACAAGGGTAAGACTCTAGATTAGACTAGGATTTTGACAATTTTAAAACTGCATGGTCAGATCTGATCTGAGGGTACAAACTCAAAGAGGGGAAATTTAGATTATATATATGAAAGAAATTCTTTACTGTGAGAGGGATGAGACTCTGGCACATATTGCCCAGAGAAGCTGTGGGTGCCACATCCCTGCTCAAGGCCAGGTTGGATGGGGTTGGGAGCAATCTGGTCTGGTGGAAAATGTAGAGGACTGGAACGAGATGATCTTTAAGGTCCCTTCCAATCCAAATAATTCTATGATTCTGTGATCCAAGGTTTTGGCTCATATATACATCTGGGCACATGATCAGGACTAACTTTTTCTAAAAAGATAAAAGGGAGTAAAAAATTCATAGAGAAAACCACAACAGATCTCTCATCATAAAAGTGGAGTAAAGATTAAAACTTCTCTTTTTCCTGTAAACAGAGGTTTTCTAAAGGATGAGCAATTACTTGTCTGATGCTATGGACTGTGGTTCTACCTATTCTTTTAAGTAGGAGTTGAAACCATCCAATGAATTGATGGAAGAAGTGAAGGATTGAGGCTTCAGCCATTTTTTGGAGAGCCCATGAAACAGACACTGGACCAGTATGCATACATGTCTGCTGTGGACAAAAACCACTGTGGTTCTTCTATAAAAAACATGATGTTCCAGCCCAGGTGATGATTATTATGTTCCTCACAAGGCACAAACAGCCACTGAAGAATCATGTGTAGATGACTAAATAGTATTTGTCCTCTTTCTGAATGATGTGTAGGACTGAAGCTATTTCCTAAATGCTCTCAGAAATGGATAGAATTCTTCTTGACTTGTTTTCTGAGCCTTCCTTGAAAACATCTGATGTCATCATGTGCCAGAATAAGGTTTATGGGGGAAATCACATGGTTGAAAAAAGCAGGTGAACCTTTGAAGATACGTGCTCTTCTCCAATGTGAAACTGGAAATAAAGGATGAGTATAAAGTAGGTTTTGTACAGATTCTAAGTAGATGCTGATGCTGAATTAAGGATGCACTGAGATTGTTATTGAATCAAAATTAAGGCTATTTTTACATTTGTTTTGTTGAAGTTTGCAATATAAACCAGATGAAAATAATTATTGAACCTCCCACCAGCTATGTCACAATCTGTTTTTCATCTAAATCCAATTTCTTTGCTCCCCGATTCTCTCTTGGATCCTGCTTAATTTGTGACTTTTGGATAAAAAAGCCATGTATGAACAAGGCAACTGCTAAAATCACCAGTCATCCTTCTTGATCTATAAGAGACAAGTACCATAAAAAGTGACCTTGTTCTTGAAAATATTTTGTAGTAGGTAAGTAATAAAATTCCTTCCTGGACTGATCAAGAAGAAGAATCCAAAAACCAAAACACCCAAACAAACCAGGAAATCCTGTCGGAAAGGTGAGCTATGAGCTGTACTAGTCACTATTTTTTAGCAGTTCTCTCATGTCCCAGGGAACCTCCGAAATAAACCCCTTTTTGGTGCAGTAATGCACAGAACCTTCCCATCTTGCTCTGCTGACCATTGCTCAGATGGACAACTACCCACCCCTTCCCTGCTGGATGTTGAACACCTGATACCTCTTTATGGGTACTTTGGGACAACCCAACAGAGACAGAAAGGCCTGAAGCTTCTCTTGTGCAGCAGCCTGGAAGTTTTTGTTCAGAAGCCAGAAGCGGCGATGAACAGTTTTTGGCCGTGATTTTTGAAGGAATATTTTACTTTCTATGGAGGCGACTGTGTGAAAAACAGCTAACCAAACTAAAAGTGAACTCAACAGGAAAACAAACCTCCTCATATGCAGTGAGTCATTGGGAAAGGAAAGGAAAAGAGAAAATTTCTCAACATCTTGACCAGGAGGTTGTGAACTGGCACTGACCTATGCTGGGTAGAAAGAGTAGAAAATAAAGAATTGTGCACATTTTAACTGGAGGATAACATCTCCAGATTCAACCAGCTATTACATTTGTGGTACTTTCACTGCCATTGTAAAACCTCCACATTTTCAACCACCCCCAAAGGGCAAGAAAATGATTGTCTGGCTTCTTTTCCCAAAAACAATGGGAAAGAAAAACTGTCTTATTACAGCAGAGATGCTGATAAATTCCTGTGGATCTGCCAGCAGAATGTTCACCATTAGTTGCCTTCAAAGGCCTGAATTTTGGAGATCAGAGTGAAGAACAGCCTGCAGCTCCTCAGAATAGCTGCATTCAATCTATGGGACCTGAATCATAACACTATGATTTACTAAATCCTGATCTAGTACTGGCTCTGGGGCCTCTGCCCAGTGACCCATCTGAGCTCTTGATACACCCTTGGGTAGAAGACTGGAAAATAGGATTGTGTTTTAATTACAGAACTAAGAGGAATATAAATATATTTTGAAAACGTGGTTTTGAATATGCCTTTGAACAGAAAAATTAAAGACCTGAGAACAGCATGATATGTTAGTGGTTTGTAGAGAGCTCTTAATTATAATGGATGGGGTGAAAATATGAGCCACCCCTAAAAAATGTGTCTTTTGCATCAAATTCAAAAACCCAGTAGCAAAAATTCTCTCATTAGAATTTTAAAAAAACCTGGCAAAACAATAATCCTTCTGAAACCTATTTAGCCATGTCAGAAGATGCACAAAGACCTGGCTAAAGGCTTCACGATTTCTGAAGACCCTTCTAGAGAAGGATTTAACGGGTCTGTAGAGACCTATTTTTAGGAGAATCATTTAATTTCACCTTTAAATGGTCAGAACACAATCAGATTTTTAGGTCATGCTGTCCAAAAGGAAGAAAATCTGTTTCCTGTCAGAGTTCACGGAGCATCTGGATGATGCTCTCAACCACAGGAATTTTTGGTAGTTCTGGGAGGAGTCAGGGGTTGGACTCTGTGATTTTTATGGGTCCCTTCCAACTTGAGATATGATTCACAGAGGTGCATGGTGGGAGAATGAGAGACAGGGGACATAAATTAGAACAGCAAAGCTACAGACTGAACACAAGGAAAACTCTTCACCTTGAAGGCCAGCAAGCATTGGAGTGGGTTGCTAAAATTCAAACAATTGTTCCGCAATTTTCATTGTTTTCAATAACAACTGTGTCTGCAAGTTTTTATATTTGTTATTGAACAAATGTATGTGTAGTACATGCATAATGTAAATAACTATGCATATCTTATATAATATATATATCATGTAAATACTTTTATATGTGTGATGTGACAGATCCACCCTGGGGAGAGCGGTGCTGATGCTGAATTGTTTTTGGGGATTTGTTACAGATGAAACCAAAAATTTCATCATTAAGAATGATACACCTGTTTTTATGGGGATCTGCAAGTTGTTACCCTGATGACAGCTTTTGAATATGTCAATATATACTATTTGAAGATGCTAATCTTATCTGAGGAGTTTTTGATTTAGAGTTACTTACTTAAAAAGAGAAGATATCACATGCAACCATAAATTGAAACAACGATAAGGTTGCAAAATTAAGTACTCAATTTAGAAATGCAAGAAATTATGTTACCTATAAAATTTTAATTCTGTATTGCTTTGTATATGCATAAAGGCATTGCTTCTAACCACACATTTCTGTATTTTTCTCTTTCATGGCATCCTTGTTTTAATTACTGTCGAGAATGAATAACATAACAGGGCAAGGAAAATGGCAATGTATCAGACTTGTTAATGTAAGTGTTGGAATTTAGACAGTAAATAAGGCAGGGAAAGGATGGTTTTGTAGTTGTACAAGCAGATGTTGCCTTGGAAAACTGGAATTTGTCCCTATTTCTACTATGACATCCCAGTTATGCTAAGTATACAATATATCACAGAATTCCTTTAGTAAGACCTCTAGGCTGTTTTTTAACTATTAAATAAAATAGAGCAGGTTCTGAGTGCCAGTGGTACACCATGACTTGAATCTATGTCATTAAACTCTGCTCTCTCTCAAAAGTGGGTGCTCCTGTCCCTTGCCATTGCTGAGTCCTGCCCAAGCAAGGTCCAGCTGTGGCTTAATTGTCATTTCCCAAATTGAGATAATGGCATACAAATGTTAAAATACATGTAAAATTGTGTCAGAGTGTTTTTGGAGATGTATGAAGCTCTTTAGTTTTCAGTGAGGATGAAGGTTTACTGGGTTTTCCTCTTCTTTTGGTGCATGGGCTGAAATTTCACTGGCAGAAAGGCTGCTGCCTATACCTGCATCTGAAGCAGACAAAAACATAACATGCTCTGAATGATGCTAAATTCTTAGACAAAGCAGGTAAACAGACTGATCAGGCTTGTGGCAACTGAGATTAGGAATCCAAGATCAAGAAACAGTTTTGGATATTTCTCTGCCTCATCACCCCCTTGGTGAAATGAGGACACCAGGAGCACCAGCAAAACGCCATTACTTAGCTCTGTGAACCTCTCAAATGCTCTGCTGGGAAAAGTCTTAGGAAAACAGATGAGGAAATAAAAATAAATTCATATTCATGGCAGAGTTTGAGTATCAGATAAAAGGAAGGCGTGGGGCCATGCATGAAGATGTGAGGATCTATTGAACAGCTGCTCAGTAACCAACCAGGCAACAGACTTCAAGATTGTGAAGAGCAGACCCGTGCAGTGGATGAGGCAGAATGGGTGGATATAAGGAAGCTGAAGAATGGCTCATGGACTGATCAAGACTCATCCACTCACTCTACAGCTTGAATTTTCCTTGTATCAGAGATCTCGGGACAACAAAAAATAAACCCAGATGCCATGTGTTGACAAAATGCTCTAGTGGGTCTGCAGTCCCACAAGAGAAGGAGGTGTAGAGTCTGCACTCTGCAAATCCATCACTTTGAGTTCAGGAATGGGCCTGTCCTTTGGAGGGGTCATTATTCTGACTTCTGAACAGAAACTTCTGACAGGAATCAAAGTAGCACTAAAACTCCTCTTCTGGTCTTAACTCAACTCTGGTTACTTCTATTAGTCAGATAGTGACCATTTCCTTTTTGAAAGTCAGTAAAGGAGGAGCCACAATGACCCTGCAGTAATGAGTTCCTCCATCTATTTACCCCAGGAGAAAGAGCATTTAAAATGATGGTGTAAGTGTGCATGTGAGTAGGTATGTACACACATACCCATAACTTAAAAAAAAAAAAAAATCTGGGTAGACTTTATCACTTGTGGGGGAAGATGGATAGAACAGTGATAGACACGTGGACATCCAGATAAATAGAAGATAGATTCTGCTCACATATTCTTGTCTAATAAATTGTTGAGCTACAAAAGAAAGCAGAAGTCCCTGTGTACAATATATAGGTTTTCTGTAATGTAAGTTATTGGGAAAAGACAGAGCTGTCCCTTTAACTGGAGAGCTGCAAACAGCTGTTCCTTATGCATACATGCTTGCTTGGTCTGAAAGTTTTGGTAAGTCAGTGCATAACTGACAGTTAGATTTATCTCCCCAATAAGCAATCAACATTATAATAAAGGAAAAATGCTTTCAGTGCACCTTTGAGAGTGCATCAGAAATTAATCTAAACATCAAATTAATTATAGTTTGTAAATGAATAGTGGCTCACAGCCCTAATACTTCTCCCGCTCCTCCTCCTCCCCCTAAAGCCTCCCCCAGCCAACTGCAATGGCTGGAGGTGCTGTACAGCGAGTTTGATGAACAGCTCCTTCTCTTTCTTACTCACACAACTCTTTCCTTATCAGCTGGAAGAGTTCCATCCTCACTCTGCAGACCTGAAATCTCAGAGCATGGCTGCTTTGGAATAGGCTAGCAGATATTAAACTTTTATGTCTCTTTCCCCTTCTCTCTGAGAGCTCAAAGCATCCCCCTGGGGGTGTCCTCCTCCCCTTGGGTTAGTTGGACACACCTTATGAGTCCCTCCTTATGAGGCTCTCTGGCTGTGCCAGGTCCTTCAGAGTGGAGAGGACCACAACAAACCAGTGCTGATCTGAAATGAAACATACCAGGGGTCAGACATGCTTAATGTGCCTGGAAAATAATTTCTGGTTTGTCTCAGCTGTGGCACTCAAGTGAGTGGCTTCTTCCATTGCTCTTTGAGCTGGGATCTGTAGGCTGTAGCCATATGGGAATGACAAACAGATTTTCCAGAAAACCTGAAACAAAATGTATTGTCACAGAAAAGGACAGAGCCCAGTTCAAAGGGCTACAGGGAGAAAGGATCAGGTAGAGACTTCCTTGGGAAATTTGAAATCAGGTTAATACTAAAAACAAAAAAATGAATCAAACTTAATCATAGTACTGATACCAGTACTTTCAGTACCTTCCTAATAATGCATCTATTTGGTGGGAATTTCCTGTTTACCAAAAGAAGACTCAGAAAAGAAACCCCAAAAACCTTTTGTCTGATAAATAACTCTCCTCATCCATGAATACTAAAGACCTCTGCAAAGGAGTCAGTGTACTTTTCCAAGAAGGGGAGCTCAATCCTAACAGCTAGGTTGACCTGTGATCACCCATATGGGCTATGAACATCAACAAGAATTTCTTTCCTTTACAACACCTTACTTCTGCACCTGCTCATTTCCTGGATGAACCCAAGGAGAGTTGTTACCTTTTTTTTTTTTTAATTTTTTTTTTTATTATTAAATGAGAAACTGCCATATTTGGCAGTGCATATTGGAGGCACATTGTCAGCAGGTGCTGAACAATATTTTCCTAATGTACCTCAGGGTCCCTTGTTCCACTCCTATGTCTTGTGGAGTGCTGCCAATGCACTTTAGACCTAATGTGCAATGCCCCTTGTCCCAGGGCCCTGTACAGCTTTGCCAGTGTCCTATTCTCTTGACACAGCTTCCTTCTTTCTATTTCAGCTTCCAGATTGAAACTCTGTAGATCATCACGACCTGCCTGCTGCCTTGCATCTCCCACTCCGCCTTTTTTGCCACCCCACTGCAGCATTTAACTGCCACAGCATGTTTTTAATAACAGGATACAAGCTCTGCCCATCCCTCAGCCCTTCTCCCGAGCTTCACCCCCTCCTGTGTTCAGCTCTCATTCCTCACTGCTTTTCTCACTTTTAATCTCTCTCCTTTGTCTCCCCAGTTTCTTTTCATAAGCTAGGAGGAGTTTAGTAGGGAATAGAATTATTTAACAGCAAACTTAATTAACTATTATGACCCTCATCAAGTGATGTTATTTTCTCTATTTTGGCATCTTCATATAAGGCTGGATGTTTTTCCAAATGAGGTGGCCCATTAGCAACTTTCAAATGCACTCCCTGCAGGAATCTGGAATGAAACAATCAATGTTCATGTTGTACTAGGAGTCAAACAAGATATTTCCTTTAGGATATATAAACCTATGGTCCTAAGAAGCCTGTGCAGTTTATAAGCTGGAATGCTCCTTGTTTTGTTTAATGTGGGACATTTCAAAAAGGGTTGGGACATTTTGCTGATGTGAAAGTGCATCTGGAATGTGCAAAAAAGGAGAAAAACACATGCCACTTGTGTTTGCTTACACCTGTGGTGTCAGAGCATGTCAAGCTGAGTGGAGGGAAACCACAGCATCTCTCTGGGAATAAGACAGGTTGTTCACAGCCTTCTGGAGTCACTGTCCCATGGAGAGAAACTGAAACTGCTACAGCAATGGGTATGAAGAAGAGGCACATGCCAAGGAGACATGTAGGGGACAAAGCAGGGACATGGAGCAGAATTGGCCTGACAGTGTCTGCTGCTCAATGGTGTGCAAAAAGTTGGCAGATCCAGGTGCTTATTGCTCTCAGAAAGGGGTGACTGGAGCACACCAAGTGTTCCAGTGAGGCGATTCCTCCAGCTTTAATTTAGCTACATCTTATTTGACACTTTGGGATAAACATTTGACCTCTGCTTCTCCATCCGTATTCTCTTTTTCCTAATTTCTGACATGTCTTCCTAATTATTACTGCCTAAACCTGTCTTGCTCGCTCAATTCTCCGTTAAGACGTTTTTCTAGAATATGTCTGTCTCTGTATTTCACTAACTTAATGTCTTCAAGTGCTTTCTTTAGATGTGTTTTATGAGACAGCAGTGAGTGTTGCTGGGCTGTGTTGCAGCGTCACCCTATGACAGAGGCAGAGTTAGCCATGTGTGGGCAGGGTGAAAAGTTGCCCTTCTCACATTGCCTACTTGCCTTAGCAGCCTCAACAGCGTTGTTTTATTGGAGTTCACTTTTAGCCTTGTACACAAACTGCTCACATTTAAAGTATCTACATAAGTGAGAGGGGAATTATCACCAGAACCATTGAGACCAGCACGAAGATGTAATCCACATCCTCTGACATTCAGCACACCTACACACAGAATAACTGGCACACGTGTAGTGGGAATGTGAGAGACCCAGTGTGAATGCTCACTTGTGCAGACACAGACTCTGGGCTCCTGCAGATGTTGACATTCAGGCTGCAGCACACTTTACCTCTGTGCAAGTCTTCCTAGACCAGCCCACTCTGAGAATGGGAGTCTTCAAGGAGTGTCCAACTAAGTGTAATTTTGCTAATTTTGCTCTGAGTGAGAGGAGCCCTTCTGTGGCCCTGCCATTGCACTGGGAATTGACAGCACAGCCCAGTTGGAAAAACATGCTGGCTGCAAAAGGAGTGTGTGGGCAGAGGCTACAGGGTCAGCTGGGCATTGAGGGAAGAACCAGTGAGAGAGGAGAGAGAAGGGCAGAACCTGTGAAGGTGAAATCACTGAGTCTGAATACAAGAATGGGGACAGGACAGTGCCTGAGGAGAAACCCAAGGGGATGCAGATATGGCCAGTGATGGAGGCTTAGGTCATGGGGATACACAGGTTGTTGGTGAATGGGAAGGACAAGGATGGTTCTGCATTTGGCCATCTTACAGCTGCATCAGGACAGGGACAGGAGAAAAAAAGAAGCCAGAGGTTTGAAAAATTGCAAGAGAAAATGAGAAGGATTTGGGTGTAGCCTGGATGTGTGCAGCAGAAGAAAAGTCATAGGCAAAGAAGCCTCCCAGACTAAATGACTTTTTTCAGTGAGAAGTCAGGGCTGTTTCTTAGGCAGCCTTACATGGTAGAGCAGGCAGTCCTGCTAGGGCAAACAACAGACATACTCTGAGCACTTTCACATTTTATATCTGGTATTGGTGTTCGCTGTAGCTGGCATTCCTCACTACTCTTTGTCAGCCAGGAGGCAGTGGCCTCTAAATTGAGAATGTCAAAGGCTTGCTGTCCACACTATGGTTTCTTTAGCATGAGCAGGTGCTAGTGGCTCTCTGCAGGCTCATGGGCTCCGAAAACCAGGAGAAAGGTTTGTTTCTGATCTCATTTTCTTCCTAACGCTTCTATAGCTGCACCAACACTATCCTGCCAGTAGTGGAAAAAAGAGATAAATTTGTGTTCAAAATCCAGGCAAGAATTCAGATGCAAATAATAAGGGGAAAAAAAATCATAGAATGGTTTAGGTTGGAAGGCACCTTTGAATTCATTAAGTTCCAGCTACTCTTGCCCTGTTCAGGGACACCTTCCACCTTCCACCTTCAGGTTGGTCCCAGCTTCAGGTTGGCCCCAACCTAACCTTGGACACTTCCAAGGATGGGGCATCCACAGCTTCTCTGGCCAGCCTGTCCCAGGGCCTCACCATGCTCACAGTCAAGAATTTGTTCTTAATAGCTAAGCTATATCTCCCCTCTTTAATTTTAATCTGTACATGATTTTGTAAAAAGTCCATCTCAGCTCTCTTGCAGCCACTTTAAATACTGGAAGGTGGTGTCAGGTTTCCCTGGGGCCTTCTCCAGGCTGAACAACTGCAATTCTCTCAGCCCATCTTTATAGGAGTGGTGACCCCACCCCCTGATCATCCTTGCGGACCTCCACAATTCTATTTTGACATGCTGCTCTACTGACTTGTTCAGTTTCTGCCAGCTGTTTACAGGTTGTTCAACAGCAAGACAAAGGCGTCAAATAAAGATTTTTCTGTTCCTGTGGAAAAAAACATGGTGACATTTTTCTCCATAGAATTTTTAGAGTTTGTCTAAAGCAGGACTTCTTGACAATTTCTCGACAACCTGGGGCTAAACTCTGTTACAGCAATTTATTTGGGATCTGCTTAGCAGATATATTTTAAAAGGTCATATAATAGTGGAATATCTTTCTGGGGCCAGACAGAACTGTCCCCCCAGGCTAGCAGTTGGAGAGCTCTAGCTGCACTAAAAAAAAGTGAAATAGAATGCAAATGCTGTGTTCTTACATGTTGAGTTTTGGGAAATGTTTTAGCAGCAAAGAAGGAATTTTCTTACTTTCAAAGTTAATAAAATCTCTTATTTTCCTTTAGGAAAAAGTAATTTATTTTTTTATTTAAATTTATTTCCCCAACAAAAATGCCAGTTTCAGTAGACTTAGCAAAACAATTGAAAAGCCTGATTTCCTCTTATAACTTTTACATTTTTACATTGATTTAAATCTGAAGGTCAGGAGGGTGGGAAGTTTTGAAAAGCAACGTAACCTACCTGTGATAGTTAGCTACCTGTGCCTCTGTTATTTCTATCCTTCTGGAGGTGGTGGATGTGGAAGATTAGTTGACATGTTTGTCTGAGACCAGCAGTCACAGCAGGCACTCAGCTCTATGGAAAACTAGGAGAAATCCAGAGATTTGACATCTGGGATCCCAAACTGACTGGACCTGGTATTTGTGTCTCAGAAGCAGATATAAGGTGATTAAGGTGACTAAGACCAGCAATCTTTAATTCCTTCTTTTGCTTGTCTGTGTGCTTGAGTCAACACTTCCAAAGGAATATCTCCCTATTTTAGCCTTCAATATCCCACAGTTAGTTCTGGAGTTCACTTCACCCAACAAGCTGATGTTTAGTTTCTCCAAGTAAAACCCAAGAAAAGTTTCTGCTAAGACCCCTCAGCTCCTGCTCAACTCTCAGCCTTGATCTCACAGCACCTCTGAAGCAGCCCCAAATCCCTGCCCGCAAATGGGGTGTGTGTCGTGTCCTCGTGGGGCCTTGTAGCCATCAGTCTTTGAACTGAGTGGGCATAAGGCTCCCAGCTGTCCAGAAGGCTGCCATTTACTACTTTATGTGGAGAACCAGGCCCAGAATTCCTCTAAACACAGCTGAAAATTCCATTGCCAAAGGTCCGTTTCCAATCTGTGGATCTCCTTTGAGCGTCACTTTCAGTGTCACCTAGAGCTGTGCTGGTCTGCTCAACTTGTTGTGAGATTCATATATGTATATATGTATAATTTGTATATAAAAAGCAAATGGGGTCTGTATTCATTGGGGCTAATTCATAGTTTTGAGTTCTAATTTGAATTTGCCAACTGCCCTGGACGCCAGACTCTTTGTCCTTCATTCCTCTAGTGCTGGAGAGTGCAGCAACCCAGAGACTCCTGGTGACTGGGAGGGCTGTGTCCCTCTCGTCAGGGATCAGGGTTCCTTCAAACAAAAGGGAAAATAGCCTGTTCAGACCCTCTGTGGATGGGCAGGAGAAACTGTGCATAGAGAAAGGGCACAAAACTCTTGGAGTTCTCTCTGACATGCGCTGTGGGTAGCAAGGGATGAGGGAAGAGATTTGGGAAGTGAGCTGTTCAGGAGGGGAAAGGGGAAGGCAGCATGGAAAGAAAGTACAGTGTGGAGATTGAGAGTGGTTTTAAAATCAAATGAAAACTCCAATGAGTCTTAACTCTGGAAGTTTGCCTGAGAGACAGAATCCACATTAGCTGCAGTAACAGGAAAAGAAAAGCAATAGTTTGTTCTGTTGCACTTCCCAGGGAGGGTATGCAAGAGGTGCAGGATGGCAGAGAATCAAAAATTACAGATCCCAGTGGTGGGCACAGGGCTGTGAGAGATCCTCTGTCTACCAGGTGTATGGGATCAAATGTGGCAGGGTCCCCCTGCTACCACGCTGCCAAAAGGGACCCTTAAGAGTCCCAACCTTGCAAAGGGTGGTATCCCAGTGAGAGCCCATGCATGCATCACTCCATGGCTGCTGGCTGGCTGAGCCCTCCCACCGTGGGTGCAGCTCAGGGTGTCCCTGCCTGGGGCTCACAGGCGGCTCCGGGCTCTGCTCCTTCTCTGCTCCAGCTGGTGGGGTGCAGCCAGCAGAGAGGCCAGAGCTGTGGGAGCCAGGTGCAGCTTTCAAACCCAGCCTCTTAGCACAGGCTGTCAGCTGAAGCACAGGTTACCTTGGCCCATCTCTATCTGCTGGGGTGCTGCCTCAGGTCCACTGGGTCAGAACATGTCTGAATGTGATCTACCAAGCAGCCATCAGCCCCTAGGAGAGCAGGCTCTCAGCAGAGGCTTGGCTCTTACCCCCTTGCAGTCTAATGCATCACAGCTGTAGGAAAGCTGACCCTACACCTCTGTCTTCCCTTCAACCCCAGGGCCTGTTTGTCCTTTGCCTTAGATACAGAAATTCCCCTTCTGCAACATGATCCCTCTGCTAATCTCAGAATTTCACCTATGCCCAGCCTCCTCCATTTTGCTCCAGTTGCTTTAGTCTTTTCTGCACCCTCCCCACCTCCCTTTACATGTGGGGTATTTTCTGACCCCATGGTCTGCAGAATCTTGCTGCTGGTGAGATGCCAAACCTTGACCTCTAAGCAGCACACACAACTCTGAGCATGAGACAATCAGGAGAGAAAGAAGGAAGGGGGAAAGTATTGACAGGAGTAAATTGAGAGAAATCATAAAGCTTAAGCAGAAAGAAAGCAGTTTGAAAGGTAAAGTATTCAGAGAAAGCCCTTTCCTGGATGAATCTAATTGTTTTGTTATCTTTACCCACCAAAGCATTTACTTTGGTTTGTCGCCCGATCCACAAACACTTTCGAGGAGATGACATTACCGAAAGGCAGGAACATCTGCATCAGCTCAGCATCCCCAAACTCCTGGGGCAGATGGTAGATAAACAGGTTACAGCCCTCTGGTCCTATCAAGAGAAAAAGAAGACCCATGAATGAAGAGAAATAGGACACGAGAAAGCACACGGTGGAGATTTATTTTGGCATCTTCTCTCTCTGACTGGTGAGTGGTCACGCTAGGAAGCAGCCTGTAGACTCTCAGAGGAGTGGACAAAGTAGAAGACCAGGAACTCAAAAAGTCACCTAGAGGCTATGGTAACTTCAATAGCTTTCCCAGGAAACCAGGATAAAATCTAGAGAGAGAGGAATGCACCAGCACATGTGGCCATGGAAAGAACAGAATGGAGGAGTAAGAACACAGAGAATGAAAGAATATGGTTCATAGATTTTATTTGTTCCTCATAACCTTATTTAATCTGCAGAGTTTTGGATGACCCACACTATCCCTTGCCTCTTCCCAGTGTCTGCATGCAGAAGTTTCATTATCCTTCTTGAATCTGTGTGATGACAATAACATCACACAAATGATGATAATGAGCAGAAATATATGCACAAACCCACAGGCTCATCTTGTTCTGTAGAATTTTACATTCATCCCCCCAGCTCAAATCAGCCTGAAGACTCCCACAGATCTGGACAGTTAGGCCATGTCCTCCATTCTAGAGCATTCTGCAGGAGAGATTTTAGGTGGATTTAAGTCCAAATTACTAGACAAGATGGATTGGCTTTTTTTGCCTCAATCCTGTAACATGTACTCTTGCCAATTTCAGAGGGTGTTCTGGAAAACATCTAGAGAGGTGTCTTTAGCTGGAATATGAAATTAAAGTAGAGACCCTCAAAAAATATTCTGTTGAAATTGTATTTTGGGGCAGAAGAAGGCAAACTTGTCTCTTGTCAAATAGCCTGTAATAAATATTTTCAACCTGACTTTTATTTTTATGCACGCTGTCCTCGAGCAACAGTCAAAAAGGTGTGTCCAAGTGGTTTTGTTAAAGAAAATTAAACATTTAAAACCTTTGCAGTGTTCAATAGCAGAAAACTGTATGGTTTGATGAGACAGGGATTGTTTTTTTCATCATTTTATTTCTAAAGGTACTTCCAGCTGCTGCCCAGCTCTGCACTGACCTCGACAGGTAACTCCAGCTCTGCTTGACTCAGAGGGACCGAGATGAAGGGGATACATTGTGTGCCCTTTGCCAAAAGGGTTAGAGGTCAGAGAGAAGGAGGGTTTCCCCCTTCCCTTTCGCCCATGTGCCTACAGTCCTGTGACCTGACTCAGTCAACTTTCCCCTTTTTACGTCTGGGGCATAGTGTGGGGAAGGAGAGGGTTTTTTAATACTCTCGTTTTCTTCATCAGGGCATAATTACAGTGTCATAACACAGCAAATTACAACTTTGCCTTTCCTGTTAGGGAGAGGAGTTCGTCTAGATGCTCCCACCTTTTATTACCCATTACTCATCCCCCCGGCTGGCAAGAGAAGTACGGCGAAGTCAGGATTCTGGCAGATGCCCATTTAAAGCTCATTAAAATTCCTGGGCCTCAGCATGATTGAAGTCACAGGCTCTCCACATTTCCTTTTGGATTAATGGAAAATGAAGCCCTAATGAATATTTGCTAAGCACAATTTTCCCCACTAATTTGCTAAAAGGACTGTCATGAAGGAACAGCTGATCCTTTGCATCTTGTGCATTTCCTAAAGGTCATGGGGATGGTAACAGGGTTTCTTCCAAATGGGGGGGATAGTGGTATAGAGGGATAATTAACTAATTAGGCACCCGGTCATCTGCTTAGCCAAATTACTTTTGAACCTCAGTGGCCCATAATCAGGCTCCCCTATTTCATGCCAAGCTTTTCCAGCTTCCCCCCACCTCCCGTCTGCCTCTTCTTTAGTCTTCTCACTGGGCAACTATCATTTTTCCAATCCTTGCTGCCATCCATTTCTGCACAATGCAGAGTTATTGGCATAATAAGCTAGATATGAAACAGTCTGAAAGTGTTAAACAAACACTAACCCCCTTAGGTGTCTGTTAAAATTGAGAAAATTCTGCCCAGGAGCAGACCACAGTCCAGAATAACAGGGAAAAAATTCATTCCTTCATCTGAATGTGCCCCAGAGCACTTCTGCTGTGGGATTTGAGATCCACATTATAATAAAACGGGTAAAATCTTGGCTTTGCTGCAGTCGGTGGCAAAATTCCCACTGACATCACCAGAGCCAGCAGTTTTCACTGTAAAACTGGCCAATTCTTTCAAAAATACCAGCTGCATTTCCTGCGGTCTTGGATGTGCTGTGCATGAGCAGAGATTCTGCCTGTGTGTGCTGAGAAACACCTACCAAGGCATAAGGCAGACCAGGAGGCACACAACTTTAACTGCACCACCTATAGCCTGGGCTCAAGGAGACAACAACCCTTGGTTCACCTTGAAATCAACTTTTCCTCACATGACTCAGAGACTGAAAGGAAGAGACCAGGGAGGGTGTGAAAAAGCAGGGACCAATCTCAAAGACCAGCTTGGCTCTAAAATGTGCCTGTGCTGTGGCTTCCCCTACTGACCCAGACATTCAGGGCTGAACTCATTTTGTTTACAGCTCTAGAGGGGTTTTTCCTAACTTCCAGTGCTGAAAACTTCACTTGCTTCTGAGGAAAAAAAGAAAAAAACAAACCAAAATTGGGTAGTTTGATTTCTTTTGTCACCCTCACATATGAAATTACTTTCTTTAGAATTTAACAAGCGATTTTTTGTTAAATCTGTAAGTTACCTGTCTGTAATTTTTTGTTGAGTCTGTAAGTTACCTGTCACAGCCAGAGACCTTGGTAAAGAGCTCGCAAAATAAGATCTGTCTTCTTCAGCCCTCATAGCTATTTTTGGATACATTTTTGCCTGATCCAAGTTAATTTGGGCACTCCATAGAAGGCTGTGTCTTTGTGTGTATGGCTGTCTTGTATATTTTTAAGAAATCAAGGACAAGATCAGAAGGAAGAAATTAATTACTATGAAGGTGGTGAGGTTCTGGAACAGGTAGCCCAGAGAAGTTGTGGATGCCCCATTCCTGATAGTGTTCAAGGTCTGGAAGGATGGAGCTCTGGGCAGCCTGATCTAGTGGAAGGTGTCCCTGCCCATGGTAGGTGGCTGGAACTTAAATGTCCCTTCCTACACAAACAATTTTATGATTCCTTTTGTTCATCTCAGAATGCTTTAAAGATCTTAGTCAGTTCTCAGTGCACAAATGCAATGAGTTCTGAGGGGCTTTCTCATGATACAGGAACAACAGAAAAACCACAGCTGGTATGGAAAAATCCTAATAAAGACTCCAACTCTCTTTTTGGAGAAAAAGTTCTTGTTTTGGACAGAGTTAATGGATTATTGGAGATCACTATACTTGGCAATTCAGGGCTGAAAACAATAATAAAATTATTTATGACAGGCTTTACTTTTGTTTTCAAAAGGGCTGTAGTGTAGCTTCAAATCTAACCCCCATAACACATCATCAGGAAAAATGAAGTTTCATTTCAACACTGATGTCTGTCATGGCTCTTGGTTTTATGACATGTATACATTTTATGACATATATACATTTCTGTTCATTTATACACAAGAAGAACAGTTAGCCTTGATTTGGACAAAAAAGCAAGAAAATCTTTAAGGACTGTACAGTTTATGGATGTTCTATAGATTACAGGCAAACTGTTCTGGATAATTGAAAAACCAGTGACTGAGGGCAGAGAACCACATGGTGGGTTTGGCTTGGCTGGACCTGAGCCATTGCTCTGCCCATGCTCCTCACACTTGAGCTCACTGTCAGTTTTTTAGCACAGGGACAGCTGCAGACCCACCTTCAGCATAAGTGAACCCCATATACCTGTTCTGACCTCAGCTACCCATCATTGCAGCCCAGCACAATGTAGTGAGGAAAGGCTGTGATGAGGCTTGTTTTCCCACAGTTATTAAAGTGGGCTAACCCACGAGGTTGTATGAAGTCAGGCTGCAGCACTTTGGTTAGCTGCACACCTCACCTCTTCAGCAAACACTCAGAGGATGGAATTTCACTGCCTCTTCTGCTTGCCCAGAATGTTTGAACACAACACAGATAAGAGCTGCAAACTTGCACCGAGGAGTTGCACATCCTAGTTTCAGAAACTACATCAAGATGAGTAATAGAGACTTAAAATTACCTCCAAGTTTTGTGTGCTTGACATGGCCTGAATCAAGATTTTATCTTAAGCTTTGATCGTTTTGGATCAGTTCCACCCTATGCACCCTGTCAGCTGCCAGCAGCCTCAGTGCTCATGTGGCAGTAATGAGTCATCTCTACAGGAATCTTGCAGCAGCAAAACGTCCCCAGGCTTGTTATCCAACTGGGATCCAGGAGAGGAGAGCCGAGATTGTCATTAACAATGTGATCACTGGTGTTATTGTGGTGGTAGGGCTGGTTCACTAATGAATCAATGTTTGTGCACATCCTTGCAAACCTAAAATACTCCTCTCAGCACTGAGCATTATTGTTATTATTGAGTTCCCTCTCGCCGTGTTTTCCTGCTAAGGTTAGAGATGCTTGAAGGTCTTGACCCTCTGCTAAAGGGGAGTGCTGTGCTTTACAGAATATTCCTCTACCAAGAAGCAGGGAAAGACACATCCTCTCAGCACTGCAGGAAAATGAGGAACACTGGGAATGGCAACCTGCACTGGACTGGTGGTTCATCTCATGTGGCTGTCCCCCAGCCATCCTCATTCTCAATGCCAGCTGCTTATAGGAAGGAGCAGAGTTATGAGACAGCTTGTCCACTGGGTGACACTCACTCCTAACCCACAGAGACACACCATGCCTTGTGAACACAGGGGTCTACAGGCAGAGGGTCTTCAAGGCGTGTGCCACAGCTTCCCCCTGCTTCTGGTTGTTCCTGGCACAGCGCTGTGCTGAGCAAGGATCTGCTCGCCATTTTGTCCTGTGCTTAATCTAGCCCCAGTAAGTAATAAAAAGCAAAGTCCTTCAGCATGGGGGAAACATCTCTGTAATGATACGATAGGTCTGTGCATCTGTTCTCACAGCAGGGACATGTACTAGAGCTAATCAGGAGCTGGAAGTTGTGTTCCCCAGGAAATTCTGACATAGGAAAAAAATTAATTCCAAATTAGATGGAAATGACGACATTTCTAATTTTCTTACAAAATGAGATTTCTACCCCAAAGTAGTTTTAGATCATCAGAATGTTTTAGTCTGATGGTGTAATCTAGATTAATTTCATTTTGACTCTTACACTGTATTAAAATATTAAATATAATTACATACATATAATAACACATATAATATAGAATATGTCTGAATTAGTGATCTAATAGAGGATAAAATTTAAAATGTAACTATTTAAAATGAGAGTTGCTAAGCTGGAGCACCTGACTTTAATGTCTCACTCAGGCAAGCATACCCCTCCTTCTTGACAAAAGGGAGCAGCTCTCCTTGGAGGACAAGTGGAATGGAACCACCCAAGTGGGTTGCCTCTGAGGATTCCACTGCTCCCCACTGACTGTAAAGGAAATATTACATGGCACAGTTTTCTCCCAAGGCATTTACATGCAAAAATGGTAGATTCACCTCTCCTTACTCTTCATGTCTTCCGTGAAGCCATCCAGTCCTGTAGAGTAGATTACCCAGGCAACTCTCACAGTCATTGCAAAGAAATAGGAACTTTAACTACAAGTTTGTTCTCATCCTGATATAGGGATTGTGCTCTGCAAGGTGTGACTGATGTTTCCAGATTATCAGTGGAGGCTGAAAGGCTGAAAGGACTAGATCAGCTACTCTAAATAGCAAGTCCTTGTTCTCCAAACAGCAGGTGTCTGAAATGATGTTACTGCCTTTTAATGAAGGGCCCCTCGTGCTTTGTGCCCCGTAAAGCTCTTTATTCCAATACAATTGCATTTTTATCTGCATTCTTGTTGCTTGTCTCAAACAGAGGCCCTCACTGGGTGTTCATGGCTATGTTGCTAGCTGGTCTTTCCATGTCCCATGCACACCAGCATGCTTTCCTCCCAGGGGACTGAAGAGATCTCATCAGCAGTTCCCCACATGGGCAGCCCACCACAGTACTGTTGGTGACAGTGACACCATGCCACATATGGAAATGGAGAAAAACTCAGTGGACCAGGCATTCAAAGCAATTGGGTGTTTAATGGGCACTCTAGGTGCATGAGGAGGGGAACCAACGAGATGGGGATGGCTCGCTGGGGTCACAGAGGGGGACATCACTTTTACTCACCTTCTCTCTGTTGCTGTGGGATCATGGGAGGTGGCTGTGGGAACGCTTGGCTAATCTGGCCATAAGCAGCAGGATAAGCAGCTAAGGGGAGAGAAAGGGAAAAAAAGAAAGGACAGATTTCAGTGCTGGGAAGCAAGGAGCTTTCACTCCAAACCACCACACACACCATGCCAGATGTGGGCTTTGCCCCTGTGTTTTAGCTCTGTGAAGGGCCATCTCGTGCAGCCTGAGGTGTGGTGTAAGAGCCATGGTTGTGCTCCAGGAGGTGCCACAGGGCCCAAAGTTCCCTCCCTCCCTCCCTGCCTGCCTCCCTCCAGCTCCATCAGCAGTGGCACCCAGGGCAGACATGCAGTGTAAACAGGGGGGCTCTGCTGAGACCACTCCCAGCAGAGATGTCCAACCATTCCACCTGGTGACAGGAACACATCCACTCATGAGCTCAGAGCAGAGCTGCCCACACTGACAGCTGCGTGCAGAGCACACGCACACCTTTCCCCACCTCACCTCTGGCACCCTGATTAACTCCCATGCTCACAAAACCAGCTCACACGTGTGTTTTCCCCTTCATGTGCCCACAGGCTGTATAGGCACAGTTGCACACACACTCTCAGATACACATTTTCTTTCATGCCCGTAGAGACTTCCTCTCCCTCACACAAACACAGTGGAAACAGTGAGCAGCAATTAAACAATTTTCCCCATCTCAGCTCCCCCACCAAGCAAACAAGGGGAGCCATTCACTACCACAGATGGTAGATGATGTGCCTTGCTGCTAAAAATACAGAGTATGGGTCGCCTGCAAGACCAGAGAGAAGAGGATAGGGGCCATGTGTGTGCAGAGGGGTTAATTAACAGCTCAAAGGGTTGAGTTGCTTCCCATCTATCAAACCTCACAAGCAATAAATGACAATAACTAAAACACCGGCAAATGAAGCTCTACATGGAGAATTAAATTAAGTTTCCAGATACAGCGCTGACACGAGATAATAGCCATTCCTCAGCAGGAACCCATGATTGCTCCAGTTACCACAGGAAATAATGACTTTGGGGTGGCAGCTTCCTCGCAACGCTGGCCATGGACACCTCGTGAGGGGAGGCTGAACACGGCAGGGTCGTGGTCTGCACCAGGTCACTTTGGCTGGTGTCAGTCCATCAACTGCAAAGGAGCTGCTCAGCACACAGGGCAGCTCGACAGGAGGCTGAGCCACAGGGAGCTGTGCTGAAAGCTGCTGGGAAGCAGGAGGATGTCTGGGTAGCTCCTAAGCAAGGCTCAGACTGACTGAGTGGGGTATGGCCAGCAGACACACCCTAAAAAAATGGGTGTGTGCAGGCATTCCATGTCCTGCCAGGCACCAGCGGCAGTGGCTCTGCAGGGTCTGGCTGCCCATCTTCCCTCCTTGCTGCAGCACTCAGGAGACCTGGTTTAGAAAGCAGCCTCCAAAACAGAGGCCTGATTTTGCCCTTGTGCACTGTGCTAAGGCAGACCAGACTCAGTTCTACAGGTGAAGCTTCACTGGGGTGCAGGTCAGTGGGAGCCTTCCCATGGGAAAGGTAGGAGGTTGCCTGCTTTGGGAGAGAGCACCCTGGATGTCTTGATGTTGGTGCAAATTGAATCAGGGAGTCTGTGGCCCCCAGCTTGTCCTTGAAGCGGTAAAACCTCCCTTCCCTCAGCCCCCTGAGGTGTGTTCAGAGGGTAATGGCTTAAGAGAAGAGAAAGGTTTATTGGGAGAAAGTGTTAATACTAACGACCTGCGTACTGCTGCACTCCAGCGTAGGCTTGCTGCAAGGGGTCTGCTGCAGTGGGGCTCTGTGCTGTGGAGACACAAGAGAGACAAGGAATTAAGGGGTTAAAACCTGATAGGCACTCTCCCCTTATCTTTTATCATCAACATGTGTTATGAAACAGACATACCCAGGGGCTGAGGGTGGAAGAGGAGCAGCTCACTTGCGCTATGGACAGGAATGCAGAGTACCCCCCAGGATGGCTAAGACGTTTCTGTCCCCCAGCCATCACCCTTTAAGACGATGGAGCAGAGGACAAATAAACCTCTCTCCTCATTTCCTAAGCTTAAATTATGGATCTGCACTGATCATGCAGATTTTTGGCACTAATCAACCCCAAAGAACCCTCATCTTAAGCCAGGACTAACACTGTGCTAGGTGCTGTGCAAACTCAGATCTCAGTGACAGCTACAGTCACATGAAACTTTCAATCAGAGCAGAAAACAACAGGGGCATAGCAGGAGGAAGGAGAAGAGAACAAAGCAATGGCTCCTGTCATCCCCACATCCCTTCGAAGGACTGTGTTGCTGCCAGGCAGCCCCCAGTGAGAGAGAAGAAGCTGCATGGAGAGGAGGGGGACACCACTTGTCTGCTCCAGGGAGGATGCTGTGAATCGCTGCATAAGGCATGCAGTCTCTTGCTGGCTTCAAAGTGTATTTTCTCTCTTTACAAGTGTGCATTCCTCCCCACTAAAACTGTTTATTTTTGTGAAACTTTGAAGTATTACTCAAATACAACCAAAGCTAGTCAAGAAATTTTTTTTTTCTTTTTCTCCTTTGGTTGATAGGGAGAAAAAAGAGAAACGTGTTGGATAAGCTCTTTCTTTATCTGCATCAATAAAAAATATAAAGCAAAGCTTGGCTAAACCTCCAGTCCAAATGTCACCTTGGCCCTAATATTTCAATTCTTCTAATAACTTTAATTTGTATTTATTGGGACTGCACAGTTCTACATTTATGCAGTCCCTCCAACCTATTCCTCGTAGGATGATCCCTTAGGGAACTGCCACTTTCCCACATCCATCCCACCTTTATTCCTTCTTACCCGCACAGAGGTGTGGCTGGAGGCAAGGCTTGGAGGATGCAAAGGTGGGGGCCTCTTGGAAGGAAATCTGGTGCCATACACCTATCCAAGGAAAGACACTGACTGTATGGCAAAGTGTGGGGGAGGTTGTCATACGTGAGTATTACATACCCAAGGAACACGGATAAAGTGTTTTCTTACAAATAGAAATACCAGCTTGAAACTTAACTTTAAAGATCACCATTGGTCATGATGGAAACTTGCAAGGTCTTACACTTTTCTCCCAAAATACAAGGAGGAATGGTGAAACGACCAAAATTTGAGGTGGCAAACCCAATCAGCTGGCTAAGGCTTGGAAACTCCTGTTCATTTTGGATATGACTGGATCATGTGGAATTTGAAGCTGGGGTAGTCATAGGAAGAAATAAGTAGGATTGCAGTCCTAGCTTGGAATGGTTTCCTTGATGACTTTTGGCAAGTCCCTCAATATATTTGTATGTGAAATGGGAAACCACTGTCTTACTGTAAGGATTTTCAGTTTTTGCAAAACAGTGTGAGGAGAATACATTAAAACCTGTGGGAGGTCAGTGGCAGGCAGACTAGAGATTCTACACTACATTTTTAAAGGGTAATTGTTCCAGGAAAATAATGGAGGTAATGTTTGGAAAATAGGGGGTTTTTTGTTTTTGTTGTTGGTTTTTTTTTGTTTGTTTGGTTTTTTTGTTTTGTTTTGGTGGGTTTTTTTTGTTTTTTTGTTTTTGTTTTTTTTTTGTTTGTTTGTTTTTTTGTTTTTTTTTTTGGTTTTTTTATTTTTTAAATTACTACTTTATTCTTGAAGAAGAAACCAACTAAAGTCTATTCTTTTTAACCTCTGCTTAAAACTGTTTTCCTCAAAAACCAGAATATTGATCATATTTTTCCACAAGAAAACTGAACAGCTATGAAAACTTGAGTAATACATCAGTTCCCTCACCCCTTTAGGAGAATGGATCATAATAACTTAGACCCTTCAAGTCCTGTCAGGTAGAAGATATCTCCTGAGAAAGGTGAGGGAACCTTTGGTGAGAGAAGCAAATCTTTTTTAACTATGGTTTTACAGACTGCAGTGAAGGAAAGGATCCACCATCTCTGCCCCAAAGGCAACTGTGCTCCTTTCATTGCACAGAAGAGGAAATTGTCTCTGCTCCTCAGGAAATGCATTTACAGTATTTCCTTCCTCCCCAGGTGAGGCTGATTTGGACACGATTGTTCTGCCCCCTGACCTGCTGGTAATTAGCAATGGCTGGCACTTCACTGACACAGGAGAGGTCACTACGCAGGACCTGTCCTGTGTCCTTTATTCCTTGCCTTATCTGGGCACGTGTGGGAGCTTCCTGACCTGCCAGCTATAGCTGAGTCTATCTCCTGGACATGGCCATCTGTCTCACTGCAGAGCTGCTCTGCTTATCCCACCTGTGGGTATCTCACCTGCCTTTGGAACCACACTGGCCATCAGAACTAAGGTACACTGCTTAGGAAATATATGATTAGAATCCCCAACCTTTAAGGTTAACTATTAGAGCTGGGTAAATAATTTATTTAAAGTGTTTGGGATAACAGGCCATGAAATGCAGCCTTTCTGCCTTCCACACTAAAGCTTTCAGAGTTCATTATTTTCCCAAGTATTTATGACTTGCCACCAAGGGTAATATCCAACTGAGTGTTTCTCACAGGCTGCCTTGTGACCCAGGTCGTGCATGGGGTTTCCTCTTGGCTTACAGCACATGCAAGCCAGTGGGAAGGTTACAATTAGCTTTGCTCCAACCTGGGAATCTCTTCCTCATGGGAAAAGAATATCTAAGTGTCTGTTCTAACACACCAGGCCCTGACTGACCCAACCATCCCTGGATGCTCTTGAAAGGAGAGTTGAAAGCACCTCTGGGGGGGCAGCAGCTCCAGGCTTATGGCTCTGTTTTTTTGTAGTTTCATACCCTGCCTTGGCCATTTGGGAAGAGCCAAAGTTGTGGTGAGTCGCAACCAGCAGGAATTTAACTTGGCACCTCTTAAAGTGATGACTTCTCTTACTGAAGGACTCTCCTTCCTTAGCTTGCAGACTGTGTTTACTCAGCAAATGAAGGTGTGACTTCAGCATAGTGGACATGTCTGTGCTGGCCCATGAAGAGGCAGGGACACAGACTTCAGGGCTGGCTGGACACCCTCGCAGGAAGCCAAGGCATCCTGGGCAGCCGTGAGCACATCTTCATGCTGCTGCTCACCCTGCCACATGAGCCAGATCTAGCAAAGGGCATAACTGCCTGTGCTCCCAGCTGTAGCATGGATGAAGCCAACAGCTGGCATTGATCCAGGCATCTCAAGACACAGATTAGACATTTGAGGAAGTTGTGGCCATGCTGTGTTCTGTAAAGTGACAGCCCTCTTACATATGAATGACCTATGAGGAGTTCATCGAGGGCTCAGTTAAATGAGGAGTTCACAATTCAGAGTCAATCAACCACAGGGGTTAGGTGTGGCTGTAGCCCACCACTTGCTAAAATTCAAAGTGATTGGGAGTTATGAGTATTTTCTGTATCTCAGCACTAGGAGACCATCAGGTGGGGTTGCTCTGCTCCTCCATAAAGTACACATAACTTCACGGGGTGGCCTTCACATAGATCATTAGTGGGAGAGTTAACCTGCCTCTGTCGCCCTTTTTCCCCATCCAGCTTACCAGTCTTCTTTGATACTGAAAATATTGGTTGAACACAAACATTCAGGGCTGGGAAAACACCTCAGCTGCTCTGTGTGCTGTCTGTGCCAGGGTGCAAGCCCGCAGGAGCACACAAGGTAAGTAGGTGTATAAGGGCTGATAAGAGATATAGATGAGAGACATGGATATCACAGAGCACCTCACAGCAGCTTCTGGACCAGCACCAGTATGTCTGTAAGTTGTATCATCATCCAAAGACCTTGGATGTGCTGACTCTGTGCAAATGTGCCTAGGGAGAACATCTGAAACAGATTTCCTTGTGGCCAGACTCATGGAGGTGTCATGTCCAACACACAGACATTTCTGAGATTAAAGGTGCTGCAATGTAAATGCTGAGGATCAGCTGGTGGAGGGAAAAAAAAAAAAAAGCAGAGAGGCTCCTGAGAGGCCACAGGAGAATTATCAATCACATCAGCCCCACTGCTGTCCTTGTGGCCTTGCTGCTTTCCAGGAGCTGAGGATCTGGCCTTGCCAGGGCAAAGTAAAGGTGTACCATGAAAACAGATGCTAATAGTAACTTCATTTGGCAGCTCAGGGCAAGAGCCTTATCCCTGGACATCTCCTCTATATTAATTTGATCATTTCCATATCTCCATGGGAAAAATCCTGCTCAGATACAATTGTCTCTTTGCAAGACAGTCCTGGCCAAGATGCCACAAGGTGACCATGGCAGATAACCTTCCATAAACCTGGAGACATAAAACAAGCCAATGACCTACTATATGGCCATAAATATAAATTTAACAAAGGCAGCACTTATTCATTAGGCAGAAGTCAAGAAATAACTCCCAAGTCCTTCAAAGAAAGTAGATCCGTTAATGTCACTTTCCAAATCCTCTGCCTGATGCCAAAAACTGAGGATGATTTCCCAAGTCAGCATGAAATACAAGTGCTTTAAAATTAATACCAGGAAACTTTCTTACTCCTGATATATCTCTAGATTGAAATCCAACTTTTTAAAGGGGCTTTCAGTTAGTGTTGGGCCTGACATTTAGCTTTTGTCAGAGAATGAATGGATGGAGGTGGAAGAATGAAGCACACTGTTAAAAATAAATAAAATTGGTTGAAGTGTTATTCTATAAAGAATCCTTCCTGAGGTGTCAGTAGCCTGACTCCAGAGTCTGTCCAAGACAAGCTGCTATATTGGTGCCCCAAGTGAAATTGGTTGTAGGGGACAGAGAGCTGGAGTCCTCTGTGGTATTCAGGGGTGTAAATCAGGAGGATCTGCATAGAAATGAGTGGGTTGGTGAGGAAAAAGAATGATAGTCACAGCCTGAGCCAGCAAAAGAGGCCTTCAAATGCCCTCAGTGGACTATGGGACAGCCTCCTTGCCCCAGCTCAGGTAAGAGAGAGCCAAAGTACTCTGCTTTCTGAAACCAGACGAGTCCAGTGCTTCTGAAAGACAAAAGCAGAGCCTGGTGCATTTTTGGCTCCTAAGATGCTTTTTGATTTCTCTTAGGTTGAAGGAGTGATCTTACTCCTGTGTGATATTCTCTTCATTCCTCGCTTCTGATTATTTGTGCATTCCATGACTGACATGCTCGGTTCCATCTATCTCACTCTATTTTGCACAGATACTCCTTTTATAGGTCTGGAACAGCATGTTGTGAGCTGGGTCCTCAGCTTTGTGCTCTGCCCCACCTATTCATTCCTCTCACTGTCCTGGGGGTGTTCTACACCTCTCTCAGGAGCTGCAGCTTGGCCACGATCCCCTTTGGGAAGGTGGATGGGGGAGGAGGGCGATCAAAGAGAGGCAGTGCTGTTCAGTCAGTACGGGGGGGTAATAACATAATGATAGGAAAAAAAAATCTATGTGAAGGCCAGGATTAAAATAAATAAATAACTGAGTGGGAGGGCTCTATTCACCTTCTCCTTAAATCCAATTTAAATCACTCTCTACAGCCCTAATCTATATCCATAATTATATCATTTCGTACAACAAGCTTGCGAGAGGTCTTAAGAAATTTATGTAGATTAAAATTCATGGGTGCCATAGTACAGATTCCATATTATTAAGATTGATTAGGACAGCTGATGCTGTGATTAAAGAAGCCAGCGCTTACTGTTGTAATTAATTAGGTATTCAGACACAACAATAACTGCAATAACAGAAAGAATGTGCTGATCTGGCAGAAAACAGAGGCTGATCCGGTGTTTTATAGTCTCGTTTTGCCATTTAGGGGTGGACACCACTCAGTTAAAGACATGCTGTCTCTCTGACTCTTCCCCTACACACCAAAAGAGCCCAGAAATCCAGGGGTTTTGTATCCTCTGCTTCACCCTGTTAGTAGGAAAAAGTCCTTTTGGTGGCATCCCCAGCTATTATATGTGGTTGTTTGGGACAGCACATGGACCTTCTATAAAATTCATATAGTTCAATCATGGAAACCAGGGTTATCTTTATTATTTTCTTAATAGTCTCACCTCCAAGCCCCAGCCCTAATCAGATATTCCTTCTGAGACAGATGCTGAGTGAAAACATGATAGGAGACATGTCTGGCAATGAAGAGCTTCCAGATAGCAAAGCAAGAAAGACACAGGTGACTCAAAAAGGCAGACAGGTGGACATGGCTAGTCAAGGTGACAAACACTCAACAGCAAAGCCAGGACCAGACTTCCCTCTCTTTGCCAAAGGCCACATGATCACATAAGTCAGGGTCAGGTTTTAAAAGCTCTTAAGGTGCCCTAAAGTCCTTGTTTTGGGGCTTAGTTTAAGTCAGTTTTAAAAATAAATCTCAAGGTCTTGAGATTTATTATTCACATAGATGCTACTGAAGACATCAGCATGGAGTCTGATTTGTGTTGGCACCTTCTTCCAGATCAGAGGAGGAAACACTTTTGCTCCGGGAAGGCTCACACAACTGCCTTAAACAACCTCATTCATTACAGCTGCAGCACGGTCATTGGAAGTACATGGCATCATTAAAGTGGTTTAGACTACAATTGAAGATGGCAACTTGTTATTATATTTTTAATGAGTGCATTCCTTCACTTGTTTATTTTACCAGTAAAGCGTGGTTTATGGCACATGGCAGATTGTTACAAATGGGTCAAATAAATGCTTCCTAGTCATAATGATGTCTCAGGTGCTCACTGTTGCAGTTTTGGAACTGCTGATACAAAATATGAACAGGAAAGCTCTCACCTGGAGATTTAGGGTGGACAAACAACACAGAGCCAGAGATTTCCTGTAGTGAGGAACTTTGCCTCAGAGTAGCTGAGCCAGGCACCTTTCTAGGCCACAGTGTATGTCTGGACAAAATGCTGTGGGGTTTGGTTTTCATCCTGGACCTTCTAAAGGTGCAGGCAGGTCACTCTTTTTCTCTTCTCCTGATTCACCTCCTCTCTAAACTCTTCTTGTCTAACACCTTTCAGGCCTGAAATATCAGGGCAGACACTGGGGTGTGGTAAGCCAGTCCTTTCCTCTCCCTGCACTAGTGAAGCCCTGCTCTTGCCCAGAGCCTCTGGATGGTGCCTGGCGTGGTCAGGACTGGCCCTGGACTCACTGCTCTGGAGCAGCAGCCTGTCTATCAGCAGTACTGTTCAATGACAAGCTGCAAAATTAACTTGGGTAATGAGAATAAATGCAGATGGAGTCTGAAGGCTGTCTTTGCAGGTGGTGGGTGAAATTGGTTCCTGATACCTCTTTGTTGAACCAAGGAAAATGAATGGATGGTCTTGGTTCAGTTACAAAGTCATGAGTTGCTACAGAGCAGGAATTCCCCTGTGAGGCACACCTTTACTGCCTGTCTCAGTGGTGACTTGGAAAAATGTGGGCACAAAAGTTTGGCTGCCTTTTTGTACTGACAGCTGGTCCTCACCAGAGAGGGCTGGACCCTGAACAGGGTGTGAAGATTGCTGTCTTGCTAGCCCAGATGTACTGTGTCCTAAAGGGGAGTGGTGGTGGTGGAGGAGAAACTTTTGCTGGCTCTGCGGAGTGGAAAGATGGACCTGGAAGTGGTGAGCAGTCAGAAACAGAACCACTGTGTGCCTGAAAATAATGAATGAGGTGACACACTTTTAATGGATTACAAAGAATGGAGGGGACTTAGCTTTCTTTAACTCAGCAACCTAATTCCAGACCAAATCAGAATCATAGAATATCCTGATTAGGAAGGGATGCATAAGGATCATCAAAATCCTGCACAGGGGATCCCCAAGAGTTAAACCATGTGCCTGAGAGCATTGTCCAAATGCTTCTTGAACTTGTCAGGCTTGGTGCTAGGACTATATTCTAAGGGAGCCTGTGCCAGTGCCCAGCCATCCTCTGGGTGAAGAACCTTTTGCTGATATTCAAATTTAATCTCCTCTGACACAAATTGAGACCATCCCCTCAGGTTCTGTTATTGGTCACCAGGGAGGAGATCAGTGCCTGCCCCTCTGCTTCCCCTTGTGAGGAAGCTGAAGAACTCAGCACTCATTAAAGCATTCCCCATCTAAGGCTCTGCAAAGCTGCCAAACTGCTGGGCCATCCCTGGCTCTGGTCAAGTTGCACATCCTTTGGCCCAGGGGCAGTAAGGGGGTGTGAGATGCTATGTAATGTATTTCCACTTCTTTCTGGGCGCTGGACAGAAGATTGTGGAGCAGCCTTTAATTTTCTGGGAGCTCTGCTTTGTTCCTTCTTCCAGTTTTCTCATTTCACTGATTCTTTGACAGCCAGTCCCTTCTTGTTCTTGCTTGCTACCCTTTGGTCTCCCGATTTTCTCATCTCTATGTCCCCTTTCTCTTACCAAAGAGGCTTTATCTTTGGAGTGAGAATTTTGTCTAGTCCCTCACAATGCAATTGGGCAGGGCAGGACCTGTTAGCAGAGAGTGGAATTCTGATGATGTGAGACACAGCAGAAGCCAGTGCAGATGGTGTCTACTGTTACTGTACATCACACATGGTTACAAGAGAGGCTCTGGGTGGCTAAGAAGCTTTGGCAGAAGAGTGCAATCCCTGCTACTGTGACTAATGTGGAAATGGCAAACGCTCTTGTGCTGCTGCAAAGTGACTCACAAGATCATGGCACAGCAGATTATGCTCTTTGTCCCCAGTATATATTGTGACACATTGCCACGTTCAATAGCTCTGCAAACTGAAAGATTAAAGGGCAGGAATTAATACACAAAAAGGTCAAATCTCCAAAGGGGCTCAGACTAGTGGAAGGGGGAATACTTTTTGCCTTGTTATTCACTCTGTGGCAAAAAGTGCACTGAGGCATTATGTACTGCCTCATCTTGGAGAAGGTGAGACCCTGGCTTGCAAAGGTTATGACTGCTAGGAATGGTTTTTTTGTGCCACTGCATGGATCCATAGCCTGACCAGATTAACAGAGAAAGCTAATTCCTGCAGGGACAGGGGCTGTGATCAGAGCTCTGGTGAGTAGGGCTGTTCAAAGTATTCATCCATTTGCCACAAAGGCATGGATGGTTTGGTGATCTGACTGAAATGACACCATGTACATCCCTTCTCCAGTCAAAGGGAATCTTGGACAAAGAGCACAGGGGAAGACAGAAGAAAAAAAGAGTGGAATTACAGACTAAATACAATTACGTTATATGACTTGTTTTTATAAAGACTGGTATTCTGGAGTTCTTTGGATGCAGCATCAAAAATAATACAGCTGGTCAGAAAGGTGAACATGTAGACAAACTGCACAATTAATGGAATTTATTAGGGTCTGAGTGATATGGATGCCATGCCTTTAGAGACGTTCATTGTCCTGTTTTGCTATTTTCAGGCAACAAAGAATATTCTGCTACAGGCTGTAATGGTGTGAACCCACATTTAAGGGTTTTTTTTTGTGGAGTATGAAGGAGTATCTGGAAGCAATATTCAGGATTTAAGCAATATATGGCAAGTCATAATCATAGCAAGACTATGATTATGTACATAATACAGCAGCAGTCTTAGCCACTTTCAGAATGAGAGATACACCATAAAAGAAAGCTGTTTGGAAGATGTTGGCTTTGGATGGGGACTGTCATGATGTTCCCTTCTCTATAGTGTTAGTGCAATTGCCTGTTCAGCTGTAATATTTTATTTCTACCCTTGCATTTAGTGACAGAGCCATGCAGAACCACAGGGCAGTAAGAGATGCAATAGAGGAGAGTGAGAAAAATCCCATAATGATGGAACAAGCTGCCCAGTGATGAAAATTTCTTTCTAACCCCAAGCAATTAGTGGCTGGCTTATATCATAAAACATGAAGTTTTGTGTCCTATCTACATTTTTATCCAGTCTAATATGGCTGTGGATGTTCTCATTACCCATATAAATGTCTAATCCTTTTATTTTTCATGCTGCTAAGCTCCAGGACTGAATAAAGCCTGTGGCAAGGAGGGGAGGTTTGGAGAGTGCATAAATGCTCATGAGAAGAACACAATTAGATGGAGCAAACACGTGATGTGAGCTATGTGGACTTGCTTTCAGCATTTCAGGGACAGACAAAAGCATAATGAGAGGTGGGTGTTTGACCTGGCACTGTTCCCTTTACACCTCTGGTATAACTTAAGGTGTCACCACATTATGGGGAAGCTGAGCAATGAGAAAGGCAAATATATTGCTGAAATTACCCTGAGATAAATCCAAACTTTACACAGCTCAGACTGTTTGGATGTCAGCTCTACTGGCAGAAGGGAGTCTCTCTGCCTGCAGCAAAGAGGGGCAGGATGATTGTCACCTTTCTGTGTGTCAGCCTCTTGGGGTTTGTGCAGGGACTTATTGGGAATTGCTGCCTGAGCAAGCCTCTCTGAAACTCAGAGAGAATCAGATTAAGGCCATTGGCTTTTATATAACCATGGATGGAATGCCTAACATAATTGATGTATTCTTTAATTATGGGGGTAGTTGGGAATAGTAAGAAAAGCTCAAGTCATTAAGATTCACCTAGAAAGAACATATTTTCTCTGTACCCACAGTAATGGATCATCGAAATTGGCTAAAAGGATCTGAATAAACCAGAAAAAAAGGACAGGCATACATAGAAGTGGATGAATAAACAGAGAAATGATTGACTGGCAAACAGGCAAAGTGAAATAAATGGACAGAAGAACAGATGGCCATGTTTATATAACCTTAAAGACAGAATGCTTTCTCAGTGTTGTGGTTGAACTCACTGAACACACTAAGGGCTCTCTGCAGTCTTCTGATGACTCCAAAATCTCCCCTGTCCTTACACTGCTACAACACATATATACATGCCTAATTTTGAGTACAGTAAGTCCCTTGATTTTAATTCTGCTTAGAGGTGAACTCAGAGTCCATGTTTGCAAAGTGTTTGTTGGGAGGAGGATAATAATTTGTCAATACCTAGGTAAGGCTTTGGTATTTCTATACTATATGGTATTTTTCCTTGTAGCTCATAAATTTCCCTATGATGATGAATCTTCTGAGTTTTCAGGACTGGCTAAGATTGAAAGAATTATTTTTTCTTAGAGTTTTTGGGGCTTTTTGGCTGGAATATTGAATTCAGTATTTGATTTCCTAACAGACTAGATCAATCTATCAGTTCCCCAGGGTAAAATATTCCTTTGCCAGCTGGTGATTAGGATCAATTAGTAACATTTACTTGGATTTTTTATTGCTATGATTGTTACCATTAGTATGTGTACAGAAATTGTATAAAATTACTTTCTAGAGGAAGTGTGTTGGAGGAGAGAGGTATCTCAGGATGCTGAAAAAATGTAGGTGCACATTAAGGAATGGTAATTGGTAATTACAGATTTAGACTGTATGTATATTTGTAAATACAGGTATAGGGGCAGGTATGGATCCTTTAACCTCCCTCATCCATCTCTGACTCCCAGTGCTTGCGAAACCACTTCTGTAGTGCTGGCGTCTTTGAGCTAGGCACAGTGTGAATCCCAGCAGCAGTTCTCCTGCAGTGTGCCACCAAAGGGTGAGCCCGAGTCCATTCAGAGTCTATATCAATGCAGCTTCACCCCCCAGGCCTGGTAAGGCAGCAGGATTTTTGTGCAGTGGGCATTTTGGAGATCAACACCGGCTCCCTGCACACAGGAAGCCACTTGGGTCTGGGGCACATGGACCCTTTGGATCATCCTCCCAGAGCCATCTGGCTGTGGGGGAATTCCAGCAGGAGATACCAGTGCTGGGTGCAAACAGGCTTAGCACAGCTCCTTCAAGGCTGACCAGAAGCAAGACCTTGGGAGTCCTGCAGGGGACCTGCCAGCACGAACTGCTCGGGAGTCAGGCCAATTTTCAGCTGAAGAACAACATGCTGGTTGTCCTGACTGTATTCACCAGACATGCTATCCAGCAGACGAGCACTCAAATATTCAGTACACAGTTTTTCCACCTCCAACATGCCCTTGATGTTTATCATCCAGATTGAACCGTTTAACACTGTAGCTGCATAAGACACAATACACCAATAATGAGCCCTGCTGGTGCGGGGTGTAACCCTTCTGAACACGCGCCACAGGTTATTGCTGGGCAAAGCCTGTGGGTGTGGACAGTATCTCTAGGACTGAGGCAACAGGCTGTGGGCACAGGATTAGTCTGGCTTACCTGGATAAGGGTGAATGCCATTAGCAAACACGGCTTCAGCAGCTGGCTGCCCATTAGCCTGCGGCGGGAGGCCAGTGAAACCATTCACCCCAATTGGAGATGGGATGCTAGGCACAGCTGGTGCAGTTATGCCAGGAGGCGTGCTTCCACCTGAAAATGAGGAGGACACAAGGGCAGAGCTGGTGAGTACTGGGAACAACAACTTTGTGGAGAAAACTGCTGACACAACAGCTGTGACCACCACCCGCAAAAAAACCACAAACAAACACCCGAGAAATGAAAAAGCTCCCAAGCTGTTGAGCAAATAAATGGATTGCTTGCAGTTGCTCCCCAGTTCAGAAAGCACTCAAGACGAGCTTGAAAAACCTCCAAAAACCCTCAGCCCCAGCTTCCTACAGCAGTTTCTATCAGATTCCCTTTGGGTCTCTGTGGGTGTACTGATTTCCAGGACTGCTCTGTCTGCACTCTCTCATGAATACACCTTTCATGTGCAAACTCATTCTGAACTTTCTCAGCACCAGGGATCCTTAAAAGACTTGTCAAGTTTATTTGTAGCCTAAAGGTAGCCAGTGATACATTTTTTAATGTTACTGTTTGGTCCAAACTTGACTTCATACTGTTTTAACAGATATCTCTCAATGAACTGGGGCAAAATTTGGACCAAATTTGTTCCTTTCATGGAATCTTTTCTTTCCTTCTTACCAGATGCATCCTGTGGGGGACTGTAATGCTGCTATTTCAGAACAACCAATTTGTCTTTATGTTCTGAGTGGGATCTTGTCACCCACTGGTAGAGAATTCTTGAATTTCTGGGAAGAGAATTAAATCTGTCTGCTACCTCACTGACTTTCTCCTATGTATGTGTAAAATGACTGGACAGTCTGTTCTTCTTGCAACATGTTCAGGATGATTTCAGGGACCAAAAATGAGTTTTCAATGAGCCTGACATCATATTTTTCTCTTGCTAGGTGGCATGGGAAGTGAAACTATCTTAACTTCAACATTATCTTTCTGTGTCAGGGTATACTACTGATTGAAAGCACAATTTTTGGAGTTATCTATCTTTTAAACCAATTGCACATATTGTCTTCACCAGTGCAGCATTCAATCATGGGTTGGTCCAATAACACAATTTAACCACTGCTTAAATCTGTGTTGGTACTTTAAGAAAGCTGCTAGAGATGCATGAGATATTTTAATATGTTCAGATTTGAGTAGCCCAAAAAAAAAGGCAGTACTTCAGCTCATTTCTTATACCCTGAGCAGACAAGCTGCTGCTTCCCCTTTTCTTATTTAAATGGTGTTGGCCTTTAAAAATGTCCTCTGTGGAGGTACAGGGAGCCAGCAGTGGCAACTGAAGTCCAAAGGCAATGCTCTTAGCATATGCCATCAGCTTCCAAATCACAAAGGCTACTTAAAATTTCAGTTGCTTTTCTGGATCTCTCCTTTATTTGCATAGAAAATGTAAATAATTTTTTTTTCTAAAATTGCAGCAAGGGATTTGTGCTTGCTATTTTGTGCATGTCTAAGGAAGTTTAGGCATATTTATTGGAATTCTTCAATTTTCTTTTTATAAAGAACCCCCCTGGAGAGGTCAGATCTGTAGCTGGAGTAAAACTGGCATAATGCCACCATGGAAAACAAATGGTGGTGGTGCATGCCAGTTGTGGATTTCATCCCTCGTTTGAGGTCTCTTACTGTAGCCACACCAGGTGCAGATTTACAACAAGGAGAGAGAGGGACGGAGGGAGGGAGGCAGGGAGAGGAGGAAGAAGGAAGGAAGCCTAAATAAAATTTAATTTCTAGCTGCTCTCTGCAGGTAACAGAGTAGCAGACCCACTGCCAGACCCAATTTTCACCCAGATTGTTGCAGTGATGGGAGAAATGTAGAACCTGAACCAAACTCTCAGAAATGTCAAATTAATTGCCTCACAATTATGGACTGTTATGTGAGATAAACCTGACCCTTGATGGAAGACTGTTAAAATGACAGCAAACAGCGTTACAATTTTCTTGGTCTGAATTACCCATAGGGAGTGCTTATTGCACTCCAGTGACTGCAGTTCAAATGAGATGTCTAAGTTTTTTATGGTTAAAGCCAGGTGAGATGGATACTGTCTCTCATCTATTAGATTTACCTGGATCCAAAACTCTGAGCCCCTAGGTCCCATGGAAATGAATGAACCTATGGTCATATTCCCAGGAATCCACTCTGCTAGAGGTGGGATGCAGAGGAAACCAGCTGTATTAGGAGGGCTGAAGAAACCAGCACAGAGGCACTGTGCTGAGCAAATGCCTCCAAAGCCTCTAGGACTTCTGGGTTACCAGAACCTTTTTTCCTAGCACAATTTTTCTTTTGCTTCAGGAAGATCAAAACACTTCCTTTCTATTTTTTTTTCAATGTTCCAAACACTTTTTCTAGTGCCTGGTTGTTTTTTTTTTTTTTTTCCTCTGAGAACTTTGAAATATTTCATTTTCCTTCCAAGGCAGAAAAAAGATATACTTCAATGACTAGAAATCCTGCTATGAAGCAGAATGATCATTTTCCATTTGGCTTTCTGAATGCTAACAAAAGCTAGCAGGAGAATTAATGTTAGGCTTCAGATATCTCCTGGCTACTCAGAAATTGCTGCTAGTGTTGTAGGCTTGCTTGCTCAGACATTATGTGAAACATTTTCTATGCATCTTATCACATGCTTTGTGAGTGTTGTAGTAATACAAGGAGTAATTTCAAAGTCTAAACATTTCTCCTAAGGAATAATTGTCAATGGACATTTCCACAACCCACCACAGAGGTTTTTCATGAAGGAAGCTACTCATTCAAGGTAAATCTGAAATAATGCCAAAGTGAATAGGCTCTGTGATTGAAAATATGTCATTAGGAGAGTGCAAAATCGGCTGCCGTGAAAGACATCAGGGGATCATCTAAACCAGCATCTTATTTTCAATAATGACCAGTCATGGGTAATCCAGAAAGCATGTAAAAAACATGAGTTTCCTCTCCTCTGTTCTGACAGCGAGAGTTTAACAGTCCCCTCATCCTGTCAAACACTGGAATAGGCTGCCCAGGGAAATGGAGGAGTTGCCATCCCTGGATGTGTTTTAAAGACACAGTGATGTGGTGTTGAAGGATATGGTTTAGTGGTGGGCTTGACAGTGCTGGGTTAATGGTTAGCCTTGATGATCTTAAAGACTTTACAAGCTAAATTGCATGATTCTATGACTCTGAAAGGCACTGGCCATAGCAGAAGAGGAAATGATTGCACCAAAAAAGAGCTGGGATGTTTTTCATGGCACAGAACTTGGTGGGCACAGGACTTGGCTGCTGTACAGGTGTTCTCACAGCCATGACACAGAACACACTCTTTTCAAGAATTTGCTTATATATATTCAAAAGAGCTTGTGCTCTTTTGTGGGGGATCCATTGCACACTACTGCCTGGATTCAGCTTTCCAGACCCTGACAATATTTGAATTCCAGGCAGTCTTTGTTTGATGTTCTCTCTGCTCCCACCAACACAAAACAAATCTAGCTAATGCAAATATGATAATCTTGCCAGCAGCGGGTTTAAAGGGTGCACATATAATTAAGCCACTTTTTTATTTGGATTTGCAGTAGCTCCATCGACTTTTTGTTTATACATTTATCATTGTGTAAACATATATTTTGAAATGTGCAGTATAAGAGTTTTGAGTCAAGTGCTTTTCCTTGGGTCTCCATAAAGTCTTGTGGAATGAGATCTGTCTTTCTTACTCTCCCTTCTCTCCCCATTCCCTCGTGATATTCTGTTACAAATGGTCCTCTAAAGATGTACCTTTGAGTCCTCTGCCTCCCTACCAGACTCTAGTGTATTGAAAAGCTTCCCAAATCCTCACTTCTTTCAAGGTTTGGCCCCACATTTCCTGCTTCCCTTCCCCCCTGCTGTTAGGCCACATGTTATTCCAGGACTACCAGAGCTGATGATTCTTTGACCTGTTCCTGCCCAAATGGGAATAATTATGTTCTTCAAGACCCAAGAAAGACAGCCCTGTTCCTGTCTCAGGTTATTTTTCTGCCTGCTGAACCATACTGCAGCTCCTAGAATGGGCTTTTTGCAGCCTAGCTAGGTCCTGGGAGCCCTTCACTGGCTACCTGCCTCTGTTGCTGCAGCCAGAAACCCTCTCACTACACACCCTCATTCCAGGTAGCACCAGATGCCTTCCTTGAGTGCCTTCTGTCCAATTTCACAATAGGGGGAAATGCTTATGTGTCCCAAAGGCAAAATTCATCTTGTTGATGATATTGCATCTCAGCACAACCCTATTTTACTAGTCTGTGGGACAGCCTGACTGTGATAGCACCAACACTGACCTCCTGGGCATATATATGCCCCAATAAACCAGTGTAGGTCACTGTGGGATGATTTGTGACATTTGGAGGGTTCTTGGAGCTAAAGAGAAGTTGTGTATGGGATTAGACTGAGAAATGTCATAGAAGCACAGAATAGTTAATGTTCTCTCTAAGATCATTGAGTTCAACCACTAACCCAGCAGTGCCAAGCCTGACACTAAGCCATGTCACTAAATTCCACATCTACATGCCTTTTAAATAACTCCAGGGACACACACTTGTTCCCTGCCCTGGGCAGTCGGTTACAATGTTTGACAACCATTTTGGGAAAGAAACCTTTTCTAATATCCAATCCAAACCTCCCCTGGTGCCGCTTGAGACCTTTCCTCTGGTCCTTCTGCTTGTTCCCTGGGAGGAGAGCCTGATGCTCAGAGGAGGATCCCAAAGAGCTAACAAATCCTGCCAGCCGTCCTGTGGGACCTGGCTCAATTTCCCTGCCCTCTGCCCTCTCCAGCCCGCCGTGCCCGTACCTGAGGTTGGAGTCATGGGGGCGGCTGCCAGGCCGTTCATGTTCAGAGCCGCCATCTGCTGCATCTGGGCCGCGGCGAAGGCGGCCATGGGGTTCAGGTACCCGCCCTGCGCCACCGAGGCCATGATGGCCGCTTGCTGCTGCATCAGCTGGAACAAAGAGAGCAGGGAAAAAATATCACGCGGTCACTGGTGGGGCAGCCTGCGGCACCGGCTCCAGGAGGGCACCCAGGAAGGATGGGATGCGTCCCGATGCGTCCCGATGTTTTGGGGTGCTGGCACGCCACCCCAGTGGCACCCCCAATGATTGGTCGCTCTGCTCGCCACAGGGGCTGGAAGCAAAGGGCACCTTGGCAAATTGGGGTTTTTATGGTCCCCACCCCGCCTTGTGGAGGTCTCCTGTGACCTGGACTCAGCCCACCAAGTCAGAAAGGCAGAGAAAAGTGTTTGTACAGTCAAAACACAATATACCTGAGCAGAGTGGATTTGTGGCTTATGTTGCTTATGTCAAAATTCTGGAAAAGCCCGGAGGTTACTGGTGGGAGTGTATGTAGGAAAAGGGGATTTTTTCTGCAAAGCAGAAATTTTGACCAGTTGTCTAGGGATAATCTGGGTTTTTTTCCACCTGTCAGTGACAAAAAATGACTTTTTCTGGTGCTGCTTGGAGGCTTCAGCTGGGTACCGAGCAAAACCACAACTGAAACTTCTAACCAGATCATAGCACCGATTTCCAACACTATCAGAGACCCCCAGAAGTGCTGTACTTCACTTCACTCCCTTCTCTTCCCCAAAGAGAAGGTAGATCCCCTGTTTTAGCAAGATTACATTTGTCTCAGGAGAAAACCCCTTCCCTGTGGTTTTGATCTGGGTTGATCGTCTCAGTTAATTTTTTCTAGGAAGTCAAAACGCTGCTTCTTTCAGGGCACCTACAAAAGTCAGAAATAAGGAACCCAGGTTGTATTTTCAGGCATCTGGGGCTAAAAACTTTGGAGCAGAATGCTGGTGAATGTTTATGAAGCCTGGGAGTGCTTTTTTCATTAAAACAAGGCTTTGTAATCCTTATGTTATGCTCAGAGCCCAGCACACAGCTGGTGCAGTTCATGTGGACAGTATGGCTGCAGAGAGATTTTAAAATGGTCCTGGTGTGAAGGATAAGACAGTTTGGTTGAAGCTGTTTCTTGTTCCCTTCCCTGGTGTTGTACAAAGAGCCAGACAGGGTGGGAATGTCTGAGTATCCAATCCTCAGCAGTGACAATTTCTGGGTGCTTAGAGAAGGTGTAGGGGGGGTAAAGAACACGTACAGAAAGTTTGGGAAAACTGTACATTCCCAGTCTCTGGTAATCTGTGACTTGATGATAATAGTGGAAAAGAGAAATGTTTTTCTGTGGTGATTTTAGAAGTGATTCATGTCTTTGCTGTCTCCAAAATTGGAGTAACTCTCTTTCACTGCTCTCTCTGATTTCACTCTCTCTCCCATCAGGAAATCACCCTCTGATGCTGTTCTTTAAGCACGTGGGACATGCTTCTCAGAATTAAACAGACCTCAGAAGTCATGGCAAGGAACAGACTGTTCCCTTCTGTTCGCTTTAATATTGAAATATCAGCTAAATTAACTGTTCTTACACATGTACACTAAAACAAACCCTTGAAATCACTGCACTCATTCAAATGCTGAAACTTTCCCTGCCACCATCCATAAACGGTCCAAAGTAAGGGGTGCTCTGACAAAATCCTGCTGAATAACTATGCACAAGCTATGTGAACTTGCTTTGGTTTCTCTAGCAATAAAATGTAACACAGGATGCCTGACTCCACACATTGTGAGATCTACAGGTGAAATGTGTTCTACTGGATTTCAGTATTATTATTTTTTGAAGCCTAATAAAGATTGGTGGCAAAGTGGTGGCTTTCCCTTCGATGGTTAATCACCCTGTTTTATTTTGCCCTGCATAAGGCACTTTTACATTTTAATTAGTGATATTTTGCTCTTTGCAATTACTGATGGAGTAATTAGATAATCTTTTGTATTATATACCATGTTGATTCTTCTTTAAGGAGTACATTTGTTCTTGGGCATCATCTGAGTTTATTCTCCAGAGGAGGTACTGAGCAGGCAATATTAGAAGGTATGCCAAGGAAGTAAAGGAGGAAGGGGAATCCATCCACCCATCTTTGACACTGGACTGACTCCAACACTAGGTGTGCTGACTCACATCTCATTTTCTGTTCTGAGTATTTTTGCCTGGGTGGTACCTAAAGATTTGTTCTTGTTTTCAAAAATATATTTTTCACATATTTGTAGCTCTGTAGATTTTTAATAAACAGTTTTATAGCCTCTAGCACTTTCTTACCCCTTTTCACTTTGATGTGGTAAAAATCCTAACCTGTGACAGGGGAAACTAGATCAGGTGCTTCTGCTACAAAGCAGAGATGCTTGTGCAGGGAATAGTCACCCAATATCTATTATGCTCAGTGCTCTGTGGATGAACTCTCTGAGATGTCTTAGAGACCTGGGAACCCCTCTGAATGTTGAAATGAGCCCTTCACATCATGACCCAGAGGACACAGACCTCTCTGCAGCCTTCAGACCAAGTCAACAGGGTAAAAGTGGGGTTGCCTGGAGCTGGAAGGAACAGAGCATTCCACACCTGAGCACAGCTGTGCACCCCAGCTGATGGCTTTGCTTCCTTGGCTGGAGAGGTGGCCTCAGCCAAGGCCCAGGAATGTCTGGACGTTTTCAACCCTTGACAAATTTCCTGCTGAACTTCTGAGGTCACAGATCCCATTTGTGCCCATGCCACTCTGTTTGGAGGTGCTCAGGGGCAGAGCTTAGGGGAGAGGAAGAGGGGGCTCCTACCCAGCCCAGTGGTTGATGGTCAGACCTTGGCTGAGTGCAATGGAAGCACGAGGGTGGGAGGACAGGAATTCAGTCACCTTGAAAGGAGCTGACTGCACAAGACCTACCTGCCTCCCCCTCAGGGTGGCTCTAGGGAAATTTACAGGAGGAGAACAAGTCCTGTTAGGGTCACCAGTCTTCCTTCTAAAACCTCCAAGGCATTCCCAGTGAAAGTCACCCCACTCCTTCCCCAGCTCCCCCTGAAGACAAATGTCCCATCCACTCTCCTTTCACTTTGAAAGAGATCCAGTGCATGGTCCCAGTTAATAAAGCTGTAGAAAGTGAGGCAGTGACCCCACCAGAGGCAAATCAATAGCAGCAGGGCCCCTGGGTATTGTGTACTTTAAAATATGCCATTTGAAATGCAGATTTTCCCTGCCTGGGCTGGGGCTACAGAGCACTAATCAGGAAGGCAGCAGCCTTATTATCTCAGACTGATCCAAGGGGACAGAGAGGAGCTTTTCCCTCCCTTAGCTGAAAGGACGTACTTCCTTCTGCTTCTCTTGCTTCCTTTGCATGACCTTTGCCTCAGCATTTAGAGCTTTTCCCCATCCATTTTAAGGATTCATTCCTTCTTTCCTGCTGTCTTTTCTGTTGCTCAAATATTTATCTTCTGAGGAGACCAGGAGGTGCTACCAGACTGGTTCCTGCCCTTGGGCAGCACCCCAAGAAATAGGAACATGCAGTCACCATCCCAGTGCTGGGAACAGGTGGAGAGGCCCTGGAAAAGCCATCTAGAGCATGGGAAGGGGTGGCAGAGTTGTCTGATCAATACAGACACGTGTAAAGGTTTGTCTCGCCCGTCTTTTTCCTACTGAAAGTTGCAATGGTACTCAAGGGCAGGAGATAATGTCTTTTTCTTACAGGAGGAACAATTGCTTGGAGGATGAAGGAACTTTCTCAGAGCAAAAAATCCTGCTAGAAATAGGAAAAGCACAGCCTGCCTTCCCCATCCCCCAAAAGAAATGTGTGTGAAACTGAAGAAGGGGAAGAGGAGAAAGGGGGATTATTTCTGATGAGCTCTTTCTGAAATAGCGTGATCATTGCCCTCCAGTCTTACTCTGAACAATGTGATGACCTTCTCTTTTTTTCCAGTGCTATTTTCTATCTTTGTGTCTGAACCACACAACGCTTTGTTTTACTTTTCATATTCTTCATTCAGCAGCAATAAAAATAAAAATAAAAATAATAAAAAAAAAATAATAATAATAGTGCAGTAGTAGCAGTAGTAACATCATTCCACACTTCCCACCTCTAATGATCTAGACAGACTTAGCTAATGAATCCTCATGGTAGCCCTGTGATAGAAAGAGGTAAGTAAAGCAATCAATCAAGCAGTAATATGACTCATATTTGGTAAAATTGTGTAATTGACAAATTCATGTCTGCTATACCTAACTGGCTAATCAGGAGTTAAATCTAAAAATACTTTACAAGCCTTGAAACAAACAGAAGATAATTGGTAGAAAAATCAGAATTGTCCTTCATACTACTTATGTTTTCTTGGAAATAGAAATTTCTGCTTTGAAAATAAAATTTAAATATAATTAGGATATTAAAAAAACCTAAACAAATATGCAACACCAGGATTAATTTCTTATTGTCTTTCCAAAGTCTGACACACAATAACTTGGGTTCCTAACTTCCTGGGAACTTTGGAAAATCCCCCAAAATCCTAAAAAAATTTGTATGTAGAGCCCAAATCTTAGTGTTCATTATTTCTAGTATTCATTATTAGCTGGGAGCTGGTGGTAAGAAATATGGTAATATCCCTGCTAAAAAGTATTATGGCTTCAAAAAGCTTCCTCTTCTGGAACGGATAAGTGCAAATAATTTGCATAACAGGTACTATTTACCAAATATACTGTCCCATTTTGGTAATTTAAATATATTAACTATTATATCCAGAAGGCAGCCTACAGTCAGTAATTTTTCCCTGATTTCATAGGGCTAGCTGATTTTTTTTTTAAAGTATCTCTCCAAAATAATTTTACAGTCCAAATTGAAGAAATATTGGAAGAAGCAATTCTTCCTGTCAGCATTACCTCAGATCATTTAGCACAAATATCCTTTCATCTCCATGGGAGCTGGACAGGGAGGCAGAACAGGGCGCCCAGGGTTTTATGGTCAGTGTGGTGGTAACTTCTGCCCCAACTTCCCAAGGAGACCACTTAAGGTGATGTCTGAGAGTTCTGCTGTGCTGGATATTCCAAATTTTTGCTGCAGTTATTGTCTGCAGTTCAGGAGCAGCACCCGTTTGTACCTTTTCAGAGTGAGGAGAGCTGGGATTTACTGAGAAAGGACTTGTTCCAGACCAGAGAACAAATGTCAGCATTGCCTGTGTTGTCTCTTTCCCAGCCTGTCTGTTTTTACACACTGACTCTATGCCTATCCCCTGCTGCAGGATGCAATCAGTCCCATGGCTGGAGTTTGGCCAGAAGACTGTGGCTAACAGTCCCACCCCATTTTTTATGCAAACTTGATTTATGACTTTGATCTTATCTTAAATAATTTAAAAATTAAATAATTTATACTGAATCTGTCACTTTCCAAGGCTCTTTCCTTTGTTCTTGCTTTGCTCTTCTGCATTTTCCCATCTCCCTCACCCTTTTTTGATCTGTGCACATTTCCTTTCTGCATGGTGAGGCATCACTGACATGAGACACGCACTAAACACTCCTTGCCCCTTTTATTCAAAGAAAGACCTGCAGGAACTGTAGCTTATTTGTGCCAGAACTGTACAACCACCATTCACAGACAGTTTTGATTGTCACTGCTTGTGATTTTGGGCTTGGCTGCCCTGAGTAGGTGTGCTGTGCTCTGTGAAGTGGAGAGTGTGCCTGCAGGTTCTTCCTAGGCTGGCAGCAAATCAAAGGTGGTGCCAGGCAGCATCACTCTCCTTCTCTCCAGGCTGAGTCCAGATCTATACCTCAGCCTGGCCTTAGACTGCAGAAGCAGCTGTCTGTACGCAGCTGATGTAGATCCACAGTAACCTGACAATGAAAAGGGCTGGTGCCCTGTACCCTTGTGAAATAAAATAAATAATTGCTCCATAAAAGGGGAAGTTAAATGAGTATGGGAAGATATTGCTGAAGAGAAAAAACTGAAAACAATCAAAAAACCCACCCTGAAATAAATTAGAGTAGGGGCTCTGGGAGCTTTAGGAAGCTATGAAATCTGATTTGCCTTGAGCTGCATACAAAAGAGGTGAGGTAGGTCTGATGTGACTTTCTGTGCCACTGAAGACAGAGTTGGTGCCAAGCTTTGGTTCAGCAGACAGAGTTGGTGCCAAGCTTTGTCTGGGCTGCTTGAAGGTGGCACTTGAGGAGGGGATAGAAATCCACACACAGTGGAGAACTCCCTTTGCTTCCTCATTTTTTTGCCTCTGTGTCTGAGGCCAGATGGCTGCTGAACCCCAGGACTGGTTGCTTGGCTGAGACCATGGCTTTTATCAAGGTTAAAGTTGTTTAAGTTGGGGCTGAGAGGGTTGGCAGTGTGCAGGAGCAGGGAGAGCTGTGGCATGGCCATTTGCTGGGCTGTAAGGGAGGTAACTTCGGGAGGAGCTGGGGCCCAAATCTGTCCTGACAGCAGCACTAAAGTTTATCTGTCAAACTTTAATGGTCTGAGACCCTTGCTGCCTCTCCTCAGTGGGGCTGCTGGGTTGGCAAAGCCATGGCTGCCCACCAATCTATCAAACAGCCACACCATGGGGCTCCTGCTGCACTGACCACCTTGGCGCATCGAGGCTTTTTGGGAGCTAATCCTGTCACAGTGATGTGCAAGATGCTTCTCTGGGGAAAATTCAGCAAGAAACTGCAGCAACGGGGCCCTGAGCAACCGCCTCCATGGGGACGGACCATTAGAAACTATTGAAAAACCACCGTCATGGGATTGCTTGGGAATTGTTATATAGAGACATCAGTCAGGTTTGGACTGCTGGGGGATAGCTGGGAGGACAGCTCTCAGAGAGCCTGATGTCTCATGCTTGTGGTGGCCGCACTATTAAGCATTGAGGCAATTCTTACACTTACATTACTGTCACACCACTCTGAGAAAGCTCATGGAGAGACAATACAAGAGAGAGCCGTGTCCCTGAGGGAGGAGAGAAAATAAATAAATCTGATCATCAGGTTTATTTGCACGTGAAGAAACAAGATCAGGGGGCCAAATAATTCAACCAATGTCACGAGAGTTGCTGGTGGCAGTGGCATCACCAGTCATGACAGTCGCGCTCCTGATATTTCAGCTTCCCTCCTCTTGACTTGCCTTAGCTCTTTGACTTCAGGCTGAGTAAAACTGCTGTCTCCCTCTCCCTCTCTGCTATCGATTCCTCCATCTCCTGCTGGCATTTGCGAGGTGCCAATCACCCTGGTATCTGAGAGCCAGCAGTCCGGGCTGGATTAATCGGGACCAAGGCAACGTCACAGAGCCCCGGCTCTCCCTTCCTTCCCTTTCATGTGAGCCTGTGAGATGGAGCAGATAGGGAGGCTGATTGAGAGACAGCCTCTGAGCACGCTCTGGGTCCACAGGCGCCACACAGAAATGTGATCCCATCATTTAGACAGCTCCCAAGTCCCCAGGGTAATTGGTGTCACCAGCTTGTCATATCCAATGGGTCAAGATCTAAAACTTATTTTTTTCTCCCTTATTAGCATTTTTATCAGAAAAATAAAAAAAAGAATATGGGTCCAATTCTGCTTTCACAGAAATCAACATGAAAAATATCCATTTGTTTCAAGTGGATGGGAGAAGACCAGAAATTGTTTTTCCTCTTCCTTCTGCCCTGATTCCTCACCTCCCCTCATACTACACCTGTATTATCTGGTGAGAAACAGAGGAAACTTTTGTGGTGTAAAGGTGCAGACTACATCCTCTCATATCAGTACAAACCTTGTCTGGAAATTAGAAGAGTTACTCTAGATTAAAAATAATGCAAGAAGAGTTTTTGGACCAGGACATCAGGACAGTGGTGTCTTTTCCATCTCTCCAGCTGCCTGACCAATGTCTGTAGAGTGACACTGAGGCCACTTCTCCTGCCTGAGAACCTCAGCAAATGCTTGTCCCAAGCTGTCAGTGGATTGCCTCCTGTTAATTCCTCTGATACATGGTGGCAAAGGTGCTACAACCCTCTGACAGTCTGCTGGCCACTGACCTAGGCTCATTTGGGATTTACTGTCTCTTTTCCTCTTCCTGCAGCCTTCTCTGGCCAGGGGGAGTGTTAAACACAGCCAGGCTGAATAGGAAGTTGCTCTTCTATAATGTGAGGAAGGGAGCAGAGGACAAAGGAAGAGACAGAGACTGACTTTGACTAGGAATAAAAATGAAGATAGCAAAATGGAAGTAAAAATAGAATTTTTCCAGAAGAGAGAGAATAAAAAATCCAGAAGGTGCACCAAGAGGTGCGGCTGGAAGGAGAGGAAGAGCCTCAGTGGAGCTCTACAGCACATCCTCACAACTCTGCATGGCTCACACAAGGGTTAGGTTGGGTTGTACCAAGTGCTCAGTGAGGCACAGGGCTTCCAGAGAGGAACAGAAATGTCAAGACCTTCAAATTAAAAAGAAAACATGGTGATCTGATGGGAAATACTTGGTGCCAACACATGAGAAAGAAACAGTCAGGGAAGGAAGGAAGTGGCGGAAGGAAGGAAGTGGCGGAAGGAAGGAAGGAAGTGGTGGAAGGAAGTGGCGGAAGGAAGGAAGAAGGAAGTGGCGGAAGGAAGGAAGTGGCGGAAGTGGCGGAAGGAAGTGGCGGAAGTGGCGGAAGGAAGTGGCGGAAGGAAGTGGCGGGAGGAAGGAAGTGGCGGAAGGAAGGAAGTGGCGGAAGGAAGGAAGGAAGTGGCGGAAGGAAGGAAGGAAGTGGCGGAAGGAAGTGGCGGAAGGAAGTGGCGGAAGGAAGTGGCGGAAGGAAGGAAGTGGCGGAAGGAAGTGGCGGAAGGAAGGAAGGAAGTGGCGGAAGGAAGTGGCGGAAGGAAGGAAGTGGCGGAAGGAAGGAAGTGGCGGAAGGAAGGAAGGAAGGAAGTGGCGGAAGGAAGGAAGTGGCGGAAGGAAGGAAGGAAGTGGCGGAAGGAAGGAAGTGGCGGAAGGAAGGAAGTGGCGGAAGGAAGTGGCGGAAGGAAGTGGCGGAAGGAAGTGGCGGAAGGAAGGAAGTGGCGGAAGGAAGTGGCGGAAGGAAGTGGCGGAAGGAAGTGGCGGAAGGAAGTGGCGGAAGGAAGTGGCGGAAGGAAGGAAGTGGCGGAAGGAAGGAAGTGGCGGAAGGAAGTGGCGGAAGGAAGTGGCGGAAGGAAGTGGCGGAAGGAAGTGGCGGAAGGAAGTGGCGGAAGGAAGTGGCGGAAGGAAGGAAGGAAGTGGCGGAAGGAAGTGGCGGAAGGAAGTGGTGGAAGGAAGGAAGGAAGGAAGGAAGGAAGTGGCGGAAGGAAGGAAGGAAGTGGCGGAAGGAAGTGGCGGAAGGAAGTGGCGGAAGGAAGTGGCGGAAGGAAGTGGCAGAAGGAAGGAAGGAAGGAAGGAAGGAAGGAAGGAAGGAAGGAAGGAAGGAAGGAAGGAAGGAAGGAAGGAAGGAAGGAAGGAAGGAAGGAAGGAAGGAAGGAAGGAAGTGGCGGAAGGAAGTGGCGGAAGGAAGTGGCGGAAGGAAGTGGCGGAAGGAAGGAAGGAAGGAAGGAAGGAAGGAAGTGGCGGAAGGAAGGAAGGAAGGAAGTGGCGGAAGGAAGGAAGGAAGTGGCGGAAGGAAGGAAGTGGCGGAAGGAAGGAAGGAAGGAAGGAAGGAAGGAAGGAAGGAAGGAAGGAAGGAAGGAAGGAAGGAAGGAAGGAAGGAAGGAAGGAAGGAAGGAAGGAAGGAAGGAAGGAAGGAAGGAAGGAAGGAAGGAAAGAAGGAAGGAAGGAAGGAAGGAAGGAAGGAAGGAAGGAAGGAAGGAAGGAAGGAAGGAAGGAAGGAAGGAAGGAAGGAAGGAAGGAAGGAAGGAAGGAAGGAAGGAAGGAAGGAAGGAAGGAAGGAAGGAAGGAAGGAAGGAAGTGGCGGAAGGAAGGAAGGAAGGAAGGAAGGAAGGAAGGAAGGAAGGAAGGAAGGAAGGAAGGAAGGAAGGAAGGAAGGAAGGAAGGAAGGAAGGAAGGAAGGAAGGAAGGAAGGAAGGAAGTGGCGGAAGGAAGGAAGGAAGGAAGGAAGGAAGGAAGGAAGTGGCGGAAGGAAGGAAGTGGCGGAAGGAAGGAAGTGGCGGAAGGAAGGAAGTGGCGGAAGGAAGGAAGGAAGGAAGGAAGGAAGGAAGGAAGGAAGGAAGGAAGGAAGGAAGGAAGGAAGGAAGGAAGGAAGGAAGGAAGGAAGGAAGGAAGGAAGGAAGGAAGGAAGGAAGGAAGGAAGGAAGGAAGGAAGGAAGGAAGGAAGGAAGGAAGGAAGGAAGGAAGGAAGGAAGGAAGGAAGGAAGGAAGGAAGGAAGGAAGGAAGGAAGGAAGGAAGGAAGGAAGGAAGGAAGGAAGGAAGGAAGGAAGGAAGGAAGGAGAACCTTGCGGTCATTGCTCTGGAAGGAGTGTTGGCACACCAGAGTGTTATTCCTGAACTGGCCCTACATACCTAAGGCAAGGTTTGGGTCTGCCATTCAGGAAGGTGCTACTCTGGACAATGTATTCAACATCACTTCCCTCCTGGGCAAAAATCGTGCAGTAGGCCACAATTTGCCATCAAATACAAGAAGCACCTATATACACTGTCACTGCCTGAAAATCAGCTTGAGAGAAAGCAGCCAAAGTCACTGGGAAGTATTGTGTCTGCCTGCTGCAGGCATCACCTCCACCTTCCTCCAAAATATCTGGCAGAGAGCCCAAGTTACCTGATTCTGGTCTTGTCTTGCAGATCCTTGTTAATTTTATCCTAATGAAAACAAGTAATTTCAGAGTCATCCATTTAATAATATCATAAAGACCCCAGCACCTGTACAGTCAGATCATCTCAGGTTTGGTATGCCCACAGGAAACCTGAAGTCAGCACAAGAGGATTTTTCCCCAGTCTGTTTCAATCATACTGTTTGAAGCAGCAGGATTTTGTGTGGGGATATGTCTGTGTGCACATTTTATTATTATCTACTATGCTTTGTGAATCTAAAAGTATTTCTCTCAACAGCTGCTGTTTTGTCCTGTGGTCACTCCAAAGGTACCCATGGTGATGCAAGGTGCAGCAGGGTAGTGGTGATGTGAGGCAGAAAGCTGGGATAACTGGGATAAACTGAGCAGGCTTATTTTATCCAAATCCTCAAAGTGTAGTTGTGTTTTCATTCCACAACAATGGCTTAGCCCCCTAGTAGGTGTTTTGCATAGGTCCACACATGACCAAAAGTTACTACTAGAGCTGTCTATGGCACCTAGGAGACACCTGGGAGATTTCCAGAGCCTACCCTGGATGGCATGGCTAATTTTTACTCCCATCATGTAACCAGTTCAACAGATAAGCCACCTCTTCCTCCTCTGCTCAGGTTTTTGTCCATTCCCACGAGTTTTTGTGCATTTCCAGGTGATACTTCCCCCTCCCATGAGCGTGCAGAGAGCTGCTGTCTATACTTACTGCCTGTGCATAGGCTCCATAAGCTCCAAACTGGATGGCCATGGGGTTGAACATGCCCATTTGTCCTGCCATTTGCTGCATGCGCCTCATCGTACGCTCCTTGTCCGTGTCCGCAAACTTCACCACCAGGCTTGAAGAGGCTCCCTGCAGCACAGGAAACAAAAGGAGACACACAGGGAATGAGCCTGATGCACAGCAGCTCATCACACACACCTAACACAGATTTGGTAGAATCCAGGTGCTGATGTTTTCCAGGCAACCTATCAGGCTGTGAATTTTGACTTTTGCAAGAGGGTGAGAGCATCAGGAAGTAAAGGACCCTGGAGGGTGAATGCCAGCAGCCTGGCTCCTAGTTTCCAAAATTCCAAAGCTTCTAGGACGTAATTTATATTTTCTCTGCAAAAGTTGTTGCCTTATTCTTTCAACCTTCAGGCCCAGAATGTTGAATCAGAGAACAAAGACCTGGACACATTGCAGGGAAATGTAGTAGGCTTTGCTGCATGCATGTGGTGGGATTTGTAGACTGATTTGTTTTGGTAGAATGTGTGAGGTCTCTGCATTCCAGACCCCTGAAATGAATCACCTTTCAATGCTGTGTCTTGTAATCCCCAAGTCCAGTGAGAAATCCTTGCCCAGCCTTGGAGACAGGAGTCAGTACGCTGGGCAGGGTGTATGTGTCATCATGAAACAGCATCTCTTCAGCACTGCCAGACTAAGGGAGCAAAAATAGTGCTGGATGGACCTGAGCTCTCTCTCCACAAACAGTAGGAAATAGAGGCTACCATGAAAGAGCCCACACATTTCCAGGAAAAATCTACAATATTAGGATTATGTCTGCAGTCAACACCAGTGCAGAGCTATGGATGATCATCAGAACTGCCTGCAGAAATCTGTGAAAAATATAATGCTTTTGGGAATGAAAGAAATCCCTCTCCTCCCCAAAACCAGATGAAGGGTCAATAGCTGCAATCCTTACATTTCTGGGTAGGGGGCAGAGATGAGAAGAAATAAATCGACTTAGGAAGGCATTTTTTGGTCTTTCTCCAAGGAAGTCCTAACTTCGTGGGTTGGTTGCTTCCCCACAGGGTAAGGAAGGGAAGGAGGAGGTGTAGGGGAGGGAGGGACAATCTGGCTGCAGCCCTGACACCAGTGGACAGGTGCCCTGGGAGCTGGGCTGCCCCCCAGCCTGGGGAGATGGGCAGGTGAGCTGTCAGGACACTGACAGTGAGCAGCTGAAATAATTGTGCTCCCATAGCTTCTGTTTTGACAAACTGGTGTTTGCTGGTCAGTAGTACTGTCAGTGGGGAAAGGACCAGCTCAGTTCTGGCTGTGGCAGTAGAGGAAGACCTGCTCATGCCAGAGGAGCTGAACTGTTGCAGGACCCTTGTTGTCCTAGCAGATGAGGAATTTTCTGGAATTGCACAAGAAAAATATTATTAACTGGCCTACACACGCCCCTATGTACCTGCAACCAGAAAAAATACTCTCAGTGAAAGCAGAATTGCTCTGCTACAAACTGGGAGGAGTGTAGTAAACCACAGCTATAGACATATGTATATATAAGTCTAAGCTATGCATATTCAATAGCCTCTTCAGATCCTCAGTTATGAATAAAGAGTTGAGGAATTAACCTGCTAAAAAAAGACCCCAACAATCTAATACCACACAATGAGTGATGCTCCCTTGGATTAGCAATCTGTACTGGGAGAAAGTGATTTTCATTGGCAAAGAATCTTTCTTTTTGACCTGTTAGTCTCTCTCTAATAAATCTATAACCCACTCACACAATGTAATGAAGAGCAAGATTTTGAAAGAAGTGCTTCAGGAAAACAAAGGGATGCAGAGATGAATGCTCCATTCAAAGATGGAGAGCAATCTTCAGCAGTTATTATAAAACCTAAACAGAAGGGGGAGTGCAGGAGAAGAGAGAAAAAAAAAAAACCCTCTAGCCAAAATTCCCCTGCATTTCTGTTGAAGGCTGGGTGACTTTTAATTTTTCTTCAGATCACATGATGCAGATATTGATCCTTCCCCAAATCACACTCTTAATTGCAGCTCATCGACAAATGAATATTTTAATGCATACATTTCCTGCTAATTATCACCTGGACCAGTTCTTAATTAGATTTCAACACTCATTTAATTAACCCTGATCCAAGAGACTGTTTGGTAACTTGCATCTAATGATTTAAACCTATTTGCAGCTGTATTGGAGGGAGGCACTGGTCCACAGCAGATTGGGCTGTTCAGAGCTGCTGTTGTGATTTGCAGAGCAGAGCCTGCATCATGATGAGCACAATGCAGGATGGAGGATTTTGAAACTGAGTGAGAGTGTATTCATCTCTGCAGAAGGGGTTTCGAAGATGTGACCTGCTCCTGTTAGCATGACAGGCAAGTGTAAATAAGTTGGTGTCTTCTTCCTTCTCCTTTTCTCTCGATCTCTATTTGCCCTGGAAGTCTTAGGGCCAGGGAACTGCCTCAGGCATTTGCTGATGCCTCACACTGTTGAAAACCAAACTATTATTGTAGATGGCATCATGAAAACATGGGTAACTTCCACATGAAGTGCTCGCCCCTGGAGTGTTCTTCCCTTCTGATGTGAGTCATAGTGACTGCACAGCAGCTGTTTGACCCAATGGGATCTCATCTTGCCTCCCGAGAGATGTTTTTCTGGGTTGCCTGTCGCAGCAGGACTTCAGGCCTCTTTGAACATTGCTATCATATACACAGGGCAGAAAGGCCATTGGCAAATAGATTCAAGCTAGACCACACACTACAAAGAAGGAAGAGAAAAAGAAGAGGTTTTTCTGAGAGTTCTCTGCAATGAGATGTGCATGTAAGCGGTTAAAGATGTGTAGCCAGTAGAGATGCTGCATTGCTTTTGAATATGGAGACTGACCTTGGGATTGATGCTTTCAGTGTGTGGTTCCTCATGTGCAGCTCTTTCATGTGGCCCAAAGGAAATCAGGCAGTAAACTGTATCAGATCAGCCAGTGTGGGACTTTTAACAGTGGAGCCAAATATTGCAGTTCATATACAGCAGAACAGGGCTGCTTTCTACTCCAGTGACTTCTACTAATCCACTGGACAGCAATAGAAATGCCCCAGAATGGGCCAGGTTTTCCATAGGGTAAAAATGCTGCAGCCCTTCCTCTGGATTATTTATTGCTTCTGTGAGGAGTTAAACCATGGTGTAAATCTGCTGTTGTCTGCTGGCAAAGGCAATAGGTCCTGTCTGCTCTGTCATTTACTGGTAATACATAATCTCCTTGCTCTCTCTGGTTCTCAGACTGGACCTCATATTTTGCCAAACCCCATGAGAGTTACACTGGGTAAGTCAATAACATTTGAAATGCACTTCTGCATTTTTCAGAGGAAAGGACCTGTTCATTTCTCTACCCTGCAGACCCACAGTCAGAAGATACTATCATGAAAGTGAGCCTTCCTGCTGGTGCCTCTGCAATAGGCTGCTTCCAATTGGAATTTATCTCTTTTCCCCTCAAATCAACCTCCTTTTTCAAGTGCTTTGATATCTACTGATGAAAAGAATGATAAAGGCTAAGTATTATTATGCTTCTCCTATTCTCTCTTGGGCCAGCAAGTCTACTTAATATGGCTATCTTTCTTCCCATCCCCCTGCCACGCATGGCAATGAATTGCTCCCCTTAGTCAGCAGAGTCAGGCACTCTCTAGGTTGGTGGGGCGAGGGAAAAGATGGAGGAAAAATCACTCTGCGCCACGCTCACTTTGTAATCCCTAATCAGAGTCCTCTGTGAGAAAAACTAATTTCCCAGGCTGTCTTGACGTGTGAAATAAAGTCATTCTTGAAAACAGGAGCTTGACAGGTCGCTTGTGAAATTTCATATTCAGCTAAAAATAAAATATCCATCCATTGATATTTCATTTAAAGGCAAAGGAAAACAAATCTATTGCCTGGTTGTTGGAACTTTTTCCCATTAGATATGGTCTTCCAAATGGCGTGTATACACAGATTAAGTAAAAGCGTTTCAGGAGGCCAAACATTACTGCCCAGCAGCAGGGAAAAATCACAGAATCAACTATGATGGAAAAGACCTCTGAGATAATTGAGTCCAACCTGTGACCAGACACCACGGTGTCAACCAGACCATGGCACTGAGTGCCACATCCAGTGTTTTCTTAAACACCTCCAGGAACTGTGACTCTACCACCTCCCTGGGCAGTCCATTCCAATGCTCCATCACCTTTTCTGTGCAGAAATTCCTCCTAATGTCCAACATAAGCATCATCTGGGGCAGCTTAAGACTGTGTCCTCTTGTCCTACTGCCTGGGAGAAGAAACTGACCCTCACCTGGCTACAGCCTCCTTTCAGGGAGTTGTAGAGAGAGATGTAGAGGCTCCCCCCTGAGCCTCCTCCTCTTTAGGCTAAACAACCCCAGATTCCTCATATATTCCTCATGGACTTATGCTACCCTTCACCAGCTTTGTTGCCCCTTTCTAGACACACTCCAGCATCTCAACATCCAGTTCTGGGAGGCCCAGAACTCGACACAGCATTTAAGGTGGAGCCTCACCAGTGCCAAGTACAGGGAAAGAATGGCTTCCCTTGTCCTGCTGGCCACACTATTCCTGATATGGGCCAGGAGCCATTGGCCTTCTTGGCCACCTGGCACACTGCAGGCTCATGTTTAGTCAGCTGCCAACCAGCACCCCCACATCCCCTTCTGCCTGGCCACTGTCCAGCCACTCTGTCCCCAGCCTGTAGCACCGCAGGGCGGGTGTTGTGGCCCAAGTGCAGGACCCAGGACCCCATCCATTGCTGGAGTCAGCCCATCTATCCAGCCTGTCGAGGTCCCTCCCTGCCCTTCCACACTCCCCCAAAACTGTGTGTCCTCTGCAAATCTGCTGATGTTGGACTCAACTCCCTCATCCAGATCATCAATAAAACAGGGCTGGGCCCAACACTGATCCCTGGAGGACACCACTGGTGACTGGCCACCAGCTGGATGCAGCACTGTCACAGCCACTCTCTGGGCTTGGCCATCCAGCCAGTCCCTAACCCAGCAAACAGTGCACCCGTCCAGGCTGTGAGCTGCCAGCTTCTCCTGGAGGATGCTGTGGGAGATGGTGTCAAAGGCTTTGCTGAAGTTCAGCCAGACACATCCACAGCCTTTATCTGGTCATCAAAGGAGATCAGCTTGGTCAGACAGGACCTGTCTCTCCTAAACCCCTGCTGGCTGGTCTCACCCCTTGGCTATCTTGGAGGTGTGATGGTACCCAAGATGATCTGTTCCATAACCTTGCTGGGGAACAAGGTCAGGCTGACAGGTCTGTATTTTTCTAGACCCTTCTTCCAACCTTTCTGATGGATGCATGTCACATTGGCACCTCCAGCCATCTGGGATCTCCCCAGTGAGCCAGGACTGATGATAAATGATGGAGAGGGGCTTGGTGAGCTCTTCCACCAGCTCCCTCATCACTTTAGGGTGGATCCCACCTGGTGCCATAGACTTATGAGCCCCTAAGTGACTCAGCAGGTCTCTTTCTGCTTCTGCTTGGATTACAGGGGGGCTGTTCTGCTTCCCATCCCTGTCTACTAGCTCAGGTTTCCAGTTGCTTCTCCCTAGAACAATATTCTTAGGAAAAGTTCTGTGAAGGTCTGGCTTTGCAGAATATATGCCTGAATTTCCTTTTCCTGCCAGCCCTATAAATCTGCTCTGATTCCTTAGGTTACTAATCTCTGCAGATGGTTAGACACCTTTTTCCTTCAAAACTGATGAATCTGGGCCTAATTTGCCAAAGTCATTAAACTGAGTTTCACTTTAAGCTTAGTGAATCTCCTGCTGGAGGCAAACATAGATTTAAGTCCTTTAACACAAGGGTGTCTCGTGTAGGTGTACCTTTACATCTTTGTTAGCTCAAATGGAGCCAGATAAAAGTTCTAGGCCAAAAATATTTAAAAAAAAATTGTTATATTAAAGTTCCAGTCTCTAAAGCTCTTGAGTATAAGAGATCTGAATGTGCAGATCCTATAAAATACCTTCCAAAATGTCAGCCATGAACACGAAGATGCTTAAATGAGTAGGTGCTGCTGGACACTCATCTTTTGGGCAATGACTGTATTCCTAAGTGTGACCACAGAAAGTGGTGGAAATTTTGCCTTAGCACTCCCTTTGTGACTACAAAACAGAGCTGAGAGGATGCTGACCTTCAGCAAGACAATCAGGGTAATATTTCCATGCAAGGATCCTTGATGTTAAGGCCCAAAAGCCAAAGGAAGATTTATTTGCTTTGGGCTCTGTCATCTCAGGCCATTTGGCATGATGTCCCCTAAGTTTGAAAACAAATTTGGAATTTTTTTTTGGAAATGCCTATGCAGCTCTATTGAAAAGAGGGCTGGTGAATTAGAGAGTGGGGTTTGACCCCAGCCTGGGATTTTAGGCAAGTGAAAAAGAAACTACTGTCCAATTAAACTGCAGAGCAGTGGGAATTTCTGCTAGGCAGAAATGTAATTACCCAGGCTGGAAAATGACCAAAAGACCAAGACTAACATCCCTCCCATCTTGTGAAATATGTTATTTTTCTGCACTCAGGGCTTCAATTTCATGTCTCATCTGAAAGATGAGTAGGACAGCAGTCACTAGGAGCTATTTCCACTTTACAGTCCTGAGAGCTGGTTTAGACACTCTTGAGAGTGACAGAGATGGAGAGGGGAAAGGAGGCATTCATCCAGGACTGTAGTGATGGACCCTTTGATAATGCTGCTCCCTCAGTAGAGAAGATTCTTCATGCAATGTCTAAGCAGAGAGAGTTGCTGCAGGTACTTCCCTTCACAGGTCTCCGGAGCTGTTAATTTATTTGGGGTGGAAGCTTGATTTAGGTTTTATTTGCCCATACACTACTTACCAGGTGTCTTTCAGAGCTAAAGTTATTGCTTTCCACAGGGCAACAGAATCATTGAGTCCTGGTGTCACTGTACCCAATTCTAATTAGGAAGAACTCAATATATAACCCAGGTGTTAGTATGCCTCTCGAATCAAAGCCAGGTATCTGAAAAACCTAAACTTAAAAGCAGAGTTCTTCAAGCACTTTTTTTTCAAACATTTTTTCAGCTCAGTCTATGAATGATAAAAGCCCTCACAAAATCATTCACCTCCCCTAATGTATTATGAAGTGGGAGGTATTGTTACACCAACAGACTAGAGATTCTTTCCTGATATTTAAGACTGTGAAAGTAGTAAATATTGTTTTTGGCTATTTGAAGAAAAAGATAAAATTAAGAATCCAAAAGAAAGTGTTGTATATTTCCCCTTTTCAATAAGAGCAACATGGTTTGAAAGATTGGGTATGTTTAGTTCCATTAATTAAAAATATAGTTCCCCATAAAATATACTTACACAAAAAAAGCTTAATTTTTTAAAATAAATTATGATTAAAAACATATTTGGTATATATTAATATATTATATATTTATATTTAATATATTATATAATAGATATATTAAAAACATATTTGGTAACTGCAGTATAGAGACCTATGAATGATCTTTCCAGTCAGTTAAACAAGTAAGGATGAAAATAAGAGAAGTGGAATTATTCCAGGGTCATAATGTGAATTGACAATTGTCAAAGCAAAGTAGAATCTCAACCAGGTATGGAGATCCTGATGCTTCAGGACTCTGCTCACAAGAACTCCTCTTTGGCACCTCAGGATGAGGACATGAACAGCCTATGATGACTTGGGGGGAAAAAAAAGAGATGTTGAGGAAGGGCTGGCAAGCTGGGCAGATACGTTTCAGCTGTTCATATGACAAAAAAGAACATTTCCATGGCACTGCATTGCCAGCAGCCTGCACATGACTGTGCTTCCCAGACCCCTGTCATGCTGCAGGACTCCAGGCTATTGTGGTGTAAACCATGCTGCTCAACTGAGATAGTAAAAGATTTGAATTTTTGGAGCACATTTAAACTGAAGATCTCCAAGCACTGTCCAGCCATGGGCTGGACCAGATAGGCTTTAAAGGTTACTCTTAACCCAAAATTTTCTATGATTCTACAGTTAATTGAGAAAATATTCTGCTTTCAGGAGGGTGTCACCCATGCTTTAATACAGAGAAACAGATGGTCAACTGAAGCAATGAAATGGTGTAAATTCAGTGCAGCTCTCCTGGGTTTTGCTGAAATAAGAAGTTGGTTTATGTTGAAGGATCTGCCCTTGCTGCATTCCACTCCACTAAGACTGAAACATGCCACCTTCACAACCACTATTCCTGCGAGAAGCAACCAGACAGACCTTTGGAATGGGAAATCAAACATGCTCCTCTATGTGATTTCACCTGCCAGTGGACATCTGAGGCAAAGACATTGGTGTCTGGTAGGAGGCTTCACATTCAGACTTTGTGTGAGCTTCAGCTGAGAGTCTTATTTTAAAGTCAGTGTTTTGATTCTTTGTTTTGATTCTTTGAGGACATCTTTGTCCTCTAAAAATTAAATTTGAACTTTGCAAAACCCATTTGGATAATAGCTACTGCATCACTAATGCTATGTTTTGCACAGGTATGCACATCCTACCATTTACTAAGATCTTTCTGTTTTCCTCACGAGAATGCATGCTATCAGTACTGAGCACACTCCTGAGCAAGGCTGGGAAGGAGTGAATTTAGGGGAAAAATGAGAAGCATCCAGAGTGATTTAATGCTGATCCAGAGCCTACTTAACTATGTAGGAAGCTCCCACTGATATAAATGAGGCTTAGATCAAAAGATACAGGAAGAGAAAAGGAGGAAGAAAGAAATGCCCCCAAAGCAAGCAGAAGAGGTAAAGACAATGCTGACATCTTTAATCCTTATTAGAGGAAGGTGGTGATGCCCAGTGGAGCTACCTCCAGTAGGCCAGGAACTCCCTGGGTAGGCAGGGACTGTTTCATGTCTCCTAGGCTGGAGGCTTGTCAATGACTCTGATATCCCAGGAAGGTCATTGCCAGTGAATTATTTTAGCCCCTCAAGTGCTAATCTAACACAGATTAGACAAGAGTTGAGTGGAGCAAGAATTGTAGGGGCTGCTGTTATCACCAGGACCCAGGCAATTCCCAGGAGTGGCATGATCCTGCTTCCCCATGGCCACCTCCACAGCTGCAGATATAATGCCCAGCTCCCCTTGGACTTGTGAAGGGATGGGTGGGTGCCAACCAAGTATTTTTTTTTTCCAGAAGGAGGTGATGTGGCTCACAAGCAGTTATTGCTTGTGTCCCATTTGGATGCTATGGGTCAGAGGGAGCAGGGAAGCCCAGGGAAGATGTCCAGGGATCTCTCTCGTATCCCACTAGTCACTCTGCTGGATGACTGTGTGGTTTTGGAGATGTAACTAGTCAAGAGAAGGCCATTTTTGGTGCCAGCATGATTCACACCCTGTGTCAGGCAGCCAGGCTGCCTGGATCTCTGCTCTGGGACCCAGAAACATGATTAATTAGTAAGTTTATGAAACTATGGGAGAGGCAGGGAACACAGTCCTACAATTTTACTTTTTCTAGGAAGAATTAAGGGAAATTATGGCAACACTGGGAACCTGCCGTCCTGAAGCTTGCAGAATCAGCAGTCTTGATGGAGGTGCTGGGATGGGGTCTATGAGCTCTTTTTCCCCTCCATCCAGAGCCCACTGCTCCATGGAAAGCAAAGGTGAGCTATCAAGGGTCACTGGGCTTTGGTGGTAGAAATGGCTGCAAACTCACATGTAGGTATTACATGTCCACTGCTTTTTTTCATCCTAAATGACACACACCCTTATAAATTGTGTTTAAATATATATTCAAAAAATCATTCATTGCTGGAAAGAGGGCAGGCCTGCTGCTGGTGACTTATTAATGGGTTTCTAAGTTATTACTATTTTTTAATACAAGGAATGAATGTGCTGTGCTTTGCCATGAGTTAAACAAGACAGCCTCTGTGTTGCACAAGGACATTGCAAGGAATGTATGTTCTTTAGAGAGTTCAAGATCAACAGAAAAGAGAAAAACAGGGTCAGAGTCGACATCTCAATTTTCACCCATCAGTTTTTCTAATATCAATGGTGTAAAACCAAGCCCCAGCCTTCTGCATTAATTTGGGCAGGTGAACAGGCAGTGATGGTACCTCAGTCTGCGCTGGGCTTTTTCACTTTGGTCAATTAACTTTCAGCCAAACTCAGGTATGAGTCATGAAGGACACTTAGATGCTGGAGTTGCATCAGCTTTCAGCCTGGATTACCTCTGAGAATCTCCTCTTTATGTTTCTGTGATCATGTGAAAGGAAAGTCTAACGGATTTTCCATTTCCTATTTTAGTTTCAAGAAGAGGAGGCACAAGGGGAGAACCTATGGCTCTCTGTGACTGCCTGAAAGGAGGTTACAAGGTGGGGACTGCTCCTTCCTACTGTGGCTGCAGTGGAAGGTCAGAGGAAATGGCCTTAAACTGAGACAGGAGTCATCCTGGCTAGATATTAGAATAAAAACCACTCTTAGGATTTTCAGACTTTGGAATACATTGCCCTGGCAGAGTCACCATCCCTGGAGGTGTTTTAAGAGGCATCTGGATCTGGGTGATGTGGTTTAGGAGTTACATGGTGGTGCTGGGTTGATAGTTGGACTTAGAGATCTCTTCCAACTTTGATGATTCCGTGGTACTGTGATTCTATTTACCCTGAGGGGCCCAGTGACTCTGTCTCTACTGACTCTCACAGTGTGGCTTTTACTAATTGAGAACTTGATCCCATGTTGGAATCTCAATGAAAGTAAATTTTGTTGGTTAATTAATACTCTGAATTGTGGTCTGTTTAATGGTTATCTGTTTGTAATATGGGTTTGTCTATGGTTCTGTTTATGTTACTGGGATGTTTTGAAGACATTTTCAGTTAGTGAGCGGGTGAACTGAAGGCTTCAACTTGGATATTCTTAATTTTGTAGTTCTTGGATGTCAATAAATATTAAGATTTAGATTATCAGGTTTTCACTGGTTATTGCTTCTCTACTGGAACCAGGAACAAGAACTGTGGTCACTTGACTAAGAACAGGCTAAACAGATAGATTAATTATGTAAAATTCTTGTTCACTCCCATACATTGTATTATTTTTTCTTTTGCTTCTCTCTTGTATCTTGTCTATTAAGGAGACATTCAGATAATGTAATTGCAGGCATTTTGGGCATCAATCCTAAACCCTCAGCTACTCAAGACAATCTCTCTCGGGTCCTAGACCCTCTCCATCAACTGTAACAAAAGTGTAGATGACCTTGAAGTTTTATACTTTGACTGACACTTTGAAGTAATTCATCCAGCCAGGTTAACCCTGGCCTTTAGTTAGCAAACTGCTGAGTGTAGGAGCTGTCCTGTCAGAGGTTTTTATGGTGTTTAGCACACAGCAATTTTCTCTAGGAACAACAGTAACCACATTTCCAACAGCAGTAGTCTGAGAGGATGTCTACCAGAGTTTCTGGGAGGATGAGAAGAGTGTTCTAGTTAATGAGAGACCTGCAAGCACGAAGATGTGGCTCCATGCACCTGGCTCACGGATTTGGATGACTTCCCAAAGAAAGTGTCTTGCTGGAAATGGAATGCACTACAGCTTTTAAACAGCAGCCTAACCACCCCAACTTTGTGGAAGTGACAAACCCTTCTGAGCACTAAAGGCTGCCATGAGCCTGAGGGGAGAAGGGAGTGTGCAGCTGGATGTGAGTGTGTATTTGTGAAGGAGGGAGGAGCGATGAGGAAAGTTTCTCCTATGAAAGAAATGATCTAATTTGAAGCAAGTCCCTCATGGGAAGAGCTGTGACAGAGGCTGCTCTGTTCCTGTTAATTTTCACAGTGCAGCTGTCAGCGGGTCTGTAAATAGTACTCTGCGAAGCCAACGCTTCCTATCCACACATCAACCATTCAATTAACAGAAGAACAGAAGAAGGAAATAAAGTGCACCACAGCCTTCTATCACGGCTTTGATGTTTTCCAGCAATTTATGAAAGTGTACACAAATCTAATTACAAGCCCCACTGCTTCCCATTTACATGGAGCTCCTCAAGTTCAGAGCTGTTTATATCAAAATAATTGTTAAAAATACCTCAGCTGATCTACGGCATTGTGGCCCCCCACTCACCGGAGCCACCAGGCTGCTCCTCCCAGGCAGTTCTTGCCGACTCAGTGCTTTGGTGCAGCCTGCTCCTGCAAAATCTGCTTCCCCACCACTGGTGAGCGCAGCACCCGGGCTGCAGCTTCATCGTGCCCACAAAGGCCCATTTTCCTCCTTTTCTCCACCTGCTCAGAGCTCCTTCTGCAGACCCTGCGCTGCTTTCCCCCCCACCCTGAATCCACCTAAATATTCCTCTGCTGTGTTAGTGGGGGGTGAGCGCAGCTGTTCAGCTGGTTTCCACAGTGGGGGTGCTTCTGAAGGCAGCCTCACAGAGCTCTGCAAAGTCATAGCTGCACCCTGGGAATGCACAGCAATAACAGCAGCAATCATTAGTGTGAGCTGGGGGTGGCTTCCTTGGTGGGGTGCCTGAGCATTCCAAAGCCAGGAAGATGAGAACCAGTGCCCCGCTTGCCATTAGCTTGAAAGAGGCCACTGCACAAGACAAAGCCACTTGTAAGCTCTGGTTTAGTGCCTGGCATCCCTGCCCATGCCATGGTACTGGAGCTAGATGATCTCCAGGGTCCCTTCCTACCCAAATAATTCTGTGATTCTGTGATTCTTGGGACAGTTTTTGATCCTGTCATACTCACTCTTACCTGATAAACCAAAGAGGTGACAAATTCCTTTAGGCTAAATAATGGAAAAAAATCTCTTATGGTATGAAGGGATGGACAGTACACTGGCTAAGGAAAGAAGGCAATTTTTTCACCTGATCGTTACTCATGTTTGGCTGGGAATTTTTCTGCTATGGGTGGACTTCCAAAGAACATGATGGACAGACACTCAAAATTAACCTCATTCAATATGCTATGCCATTCATATTTTCTTGCTTAATAAAAAGTGTAAAGTACAACAAGTACTTTACAAAGTACCAAGAGATCTAATCTATATGTCATCTAACAACACTGAGCTATAATTTCATAATTTGATAGTGGTGGTTCCTGGACACTGTTGATGAATTTGGTTTTGTCATTCGTGTTGATAAGAGCTGCATGGAAAAATATTTAAATGAAAGCCTCCAAGTTAACCAAGTTGTGCATTGCAACACTACTGTTTTTTCAAAGTTCAGCTAAACTGAATCTTTCTCTGAAAGGCAGACGTCTGTTCAGTGCTTGTATCCAAGTCTCACATTTTCCCTTTTCACAAAACCAAGGATTCCATCTGAAAAATAATTTTCATGGAAAATGTTCAGCCAGCCGTAGATAGACTTGGAATGCTATTGCCTGGATGCAGAGGGAATGCTGTGCTTTGACCAAGCTGCTGCAGGCTTGTGTAGTAAAACAAAGAGAGAATTTGGTCTGTGTGGTGGGAGAAGCCACCAGAAGCTTGAGGCCTTGATTGCCTTGAACACCATTAATTAAATAAAGATATGGAATGAAGATAGTGCTGACAATTAGTGTGTTAAGCAAGTTCACAGCACATCTAATGGAACAGGAGTCAGGGGACTCTGCTGCAGGATGCCTGGTTTCTGAATCCCAAATTACTTTATCTGGGCAACAAACATCTAGGACAGATTTCAGGTCTCCCAGCACTGAATGTGAAGTGTTCACTTTAAGCTGCACTGGCTTTGTCTTTAGTTTTTAAGCACTGGTCCTTTTTTGCATTCTGGTCCTTTTTTTCATTCTAAGTTGCCCTTTGGATGAAGAACCACTATTTTGGAGCTGGAGTACCACAGCAAATTGATGCCTAAAATTAGCTAAAAAGCACACTTCTATTTGGGCTTGCCTATTAGTTTGACAGGTTTCAAAATCTATTTCTCTAAAATAAAATTTCTCCAGAGGTATCTATTTTCCTCTATTGATTATAAGAGAAACTTAGATGACAAACTTAGATGACAACCTCAGACACGAGTTTCTTAACTTCTGGATGTCTCAAATTAGGTTTGATGAGTCCCACCTCAGGTATTCAGTCTAAGCCTGTTATTGAGTTATCCATTATAATGGGACAGGCATGCCCAGAAGGTGATATTGCCCATCCTAGCACAGAAAAAAATGAAGAATGTACAAATCTCTGGAAATGTCTCTCTCGCCTTTCTGCAGGAATCCTAGAAGATATTTAGAATAGGTGACAAACTTTCAGATAGTTAAAGATAAGCCAAGCACATCACACTCTTCACTTCTTCTCACCCCTGTGCAGGAAATGTGCACAGTAACAGTACCATTCTACCCCTTCCAGGAATGAATTTATAACCAAAGAAATTCTGAGTTGCCTCAGTGGGCAAGATGGTGAAAAGGGTGCAAAAATACTCTATCTTTTAACCCTGTGTATCTTCTGGGCAGGATAGCTGCTGTGACTGAAATGTGTGTGATTCTGCTCTCTACTCCACTCTCTTGAGATCCCTCCTGCAGTGCTGCATCCTGATCTGGGGGCCCAAACATAAGAAGGAGCTGTTGGATCGAGTCCAGAGGAGACCACAAAGATGCTCAGAGGGCTTGGGCACCTCTCCTGTGAAGACAGGCTGAGAGAGTTGGTGTTGCTCAGGGTGGAGAAGAGAAGGCTCCAGGGAGACTTTACAGCATCTTCCTGTGCCTAAAGGGCTACAAGAGAGCTGAAGAGGGGCTTTTGACAAGGGTCTGGAGTGACAGGAGAGAGGGGAATAGCTTCAGACTGAAAGAGGGCAGGCTTAGGTCAGCTGTTAGGAAAAGAATTGTTACTGTGAGAGTGGTGAGGCAGTAGGGCCTGCTGCCCAGAGAAGAGCTGTGGGTGCTCCATCCCTGGCAGTGACCAAGGCCTGCTTGGATAAGGCCTTGACCAACCTGGTGCAGTTGGAAGTGTCTCTACTCCTGCTAATGGACATGTAGATGATCTTTCTATTTTATGATACTTCAATGAAGTTTTGGGGAGAGTTTGTTCTGTGTGGGTGGATGGACAAGGCCACATCTTAGATTACTAATGTGTTCTGCAGAATGACTCTTGTGCAATTTGGCTGTTGTCCAGATATGAAGGCATGGGGAGAAGGAGAAAACCAAGCTGAGGAGGATGCCTAGGAAGAGCATGACTGACAGGTAGAATGATAATATTGTCCACAGTGATTGAGAATGAAGGTGGAGGATACAAAAGACAGGTTTTGGGTGGAAAAGTTCAAGAGCTCAGTTTTATACATATTGAGCTTGTTCTGACAGCTAAACATCCACCAGGAGATGGAAAGACAGACCAAGATTTTGGGTTGGACAGGAGTCAGCCCTGAAGCAGAGAAATTAGTTCTGCAAGCTGTCACTACAGCAATAGCAGCTGAATTTGTGTTGGTGGAAAAGGCTGTTAGGGACAAGACTTGGAATAGGAAGAGAAGAGAAAGATAGGAAGGGACCTGTTTATGTCCCCATATGGATGGGAAACAGAGACAGGAGGGAAGGAGTAATCAAAACTAAAAGTACAGGACATATAATTACTGTAAATATGCTACAAATACAAGCAAAAGAACATGAAGATTTTGGTCTCTTATAAAGGATGATACAGATATCCAGTAAAACAGTCTCATAAAGTTGATGAGCTAATAGAAAATATGATCTAAAAAGACAAAAAGGAAGCTCTCTTGATAGGTAGGTATAGAAGGAACTTTCTGCCTGCTCAAAAGTAGGGGATTTTGGGTAGTTTATTTCTAAAGGAAATGGATTGTGTAAAAATTGGAAAGATTTAGACTTGGTGGACCCTTAGGAGAAACAAGTGCCTTGCACAGAGAAATGGGTTTGTAGTGGCTGATGGTCAGGCACTTGTCCAAGGTAAGGTTAATTAAAAAAAAAAAAAAAAAAAAAAAAAAAAAGAAAGGAACTTTCATAAAAGAAAGTTGCCTTTTGAAACTATTAGGCAACATATGTTGTGTGAACAGGAAGTCACAGCAGAGCAATAATCCTGACAGCTGTGGAGAAACAGGAGTCTGCCGCAGGAACGAGCGGCCCGAGACCTGACAGGAATGATGATGGATGCCCTGCTGGTGGTACACGAGGACAAACCAGGAGATGCTGAAAATTGGCTGAGCCACAGCAACAACGTTGAGTTGGCATCACAGCTGGGCAAAGGAGGCCAGTCCTGGTGGCGAGAGGAATGGAAGGGGGCTGAAGGAAGATGGCAGAGATGCGCCCCTCCTTCCCAAGCACGATGGGCTGCGTCTGCATATCACCACGAGGTGGCTGCATTTCCCTGTGAACATCCAAATAAGTCCTGAGTGATGCTGCAGGCCCCAAAGTGCCATGAAAACAAGAATGGGCACTGAGATCCTGGCAGGATTTGGCCTATCTCCTTCAAAGAGCCTTAGAAATTTTGAGACACTGTGGGGAAAAACCTGTTGTGCTCCACGTCTTCATTGACTGTTGGTCACTCTGCAGGCCCTCACAGGTGGCATTGTTGTGGCTGCTTGTAGCTCGTGGGAGACGCAAGGCAATGCCATGTAACTTAGCTTATCATGAAATTAATTTCCTCCTTGCTTTTTCTGTGAACTATGAGTCTGTATTGTGAAGTTCAGCCAATCTGTGGAAACTTGTGAAGCTGTGAGAACCTGATTCTGAGTCTGGGATGGCCATCTAGTAAAGGATAAATTGTGTTGCTTTTTCAGATGCCCAGCTCTGGTTATTAAAGAATATTTCTATAAGAGATGTTTGAGTCAGATAGGTCAAGAGGACAAATGGTCCCATAAAATTGATCCATGAAGTGGTCAAATTCTCATGTGTTTTGTGTATCCTAAGTTCAGGTGATACGACCAGGATGGAGTCATAAGTTGTTTCCAGGTAGCTGTGAGATGAGTATGTTTTTCTAATCCAAAGTGTTGGGAAAGTAGGAAGGGAAAGGCCTGGGGAGGAATAATGATATTTTGGGTATACGATATCTAGACAAAATCTTTAACTCTCCTTGGGTTTTGTCTGTTTTTTCATGTCTTCCTCTTGCCTTTGTCACAGGAATTTGCAGAGTTTTTGGGATGAGGACTGACTTTTTACTAAACCTTTTTGTGGTACCACACCCTACTGAAATGAAATTCTTGATGTCAGCTTATAGACTCTATCACTTTGGGTCAAAGTTTGAAAGAATGTAACTAAAAGTACCTCTTTAACCTGTCTCAGGAAAGGTGCCCATATTATATCAGTATGGGATGTCAGCATCAAGCCCAATGTCTGTTTTTTTTTTAGGAGGAGCCTTTTAGGAAGAGACTCTTAAAAGTATTTAAGTACTTCAAAAAATGGAGACCCCATATTTGAGGAGACTTTTTTTGGTACCGTCACTGGTAAACATGTACCATTTTTAAACTGATTTGTCTAAGATGGGGTTCCAAAAAATGAGATCTTGATAATTTGCTAGTTTTAGAAACCTTTTTGCTTGTAAAGAATTTTCCTTTTTCATCCCTGCAAAGATCTAGAGAAAATCTGTCGGGCCCACTTTAAACTTATTTGGATAAATTCATGAATTTACATTAGAGTCTCTTACTGAAAGGGAGATTTTACACTCTCAAATATTTTTAATTGAGCTTTCTTGTATCCTTTCCAAGCTGTCAACATGCTTCTTAGCCTTCCATGATTTACACTGTGAATAATTAGTAATAAAAATAATACACTATTATAATAAACCAAAACAACTTGTTCCAGATTTTCTTCTCCTACTGACAGTGGAATGCCTTATATCCTTCTCTGTCTCATGGTGGGGCACAGATATCTATTTGCATTGAAATACAACCCCAGTTCTGTTTAATTGAACAATCAGTCTTGAAACCCCATATGACTAGAAATTTGTGCAAGTGGACTGATCCCTCAGATATTTCCAGAAAGATGCAGTAATTGGTCTGACACCAAGGTCTGACACCTTTCAAGGGGCAGGTGAAGGGGACCAGACCTATTCCCAGGCTGGTACTTTTTTGGTAACAGAGACAGGCACCCATCACTGCCGTGATTTGTCTCTAGCCCCCACTACCATGATGTGAACATGCTTCTCTCTGCTGAGAGCTGGCAAAAAGTTCTTTATCCTTTGCCTAGAGACAGGCGCTCTCAGAGGAGGGAAAATGAAAAAAACCATTAGGCACCAGTTTTTACTTAATTCATCCCTCTGAAAATTGAGAGGTTGTGCCCACGGCGAGTCTGACCCAAACCTTTTTGGCATGTGTGAACTATATGTCTTTTTTTCAGGCCATCAAAACTGCTGGTGACAGAACACAGCACCCATTGGGGTTCTGTGCCTGTGAGGAATGACAATGCCATCCCAGCCTTTCCTCTGGTGAGTTAAGCATACCCAAGGCCCTGGGCCTTCCTGGATGATGAGTTGCAGAGCACAGATAAATAATTTCTCCTCCTCAATCAGGGCAGCCAGGGCTGGCCCAATTGTCACTTGCCCGTGTGACGGAGCTACTCACCGGCATTGTCTGGCTGCCATGCAAGGCATTGATGGCAGCTTGGGCCTCTGCATGTGAAGAGTATTTCACAAATGCACACCCTGGAAAGGGAAAAAGAAGAGCATAAGAAAGTTTGCATGGGTATCATGAAATTCCATCTAGCTAAGTATCCTGTCCTCAGAACTGACCAATAATATGGCTGTGAAGAAGGAATAAGAAAAAAAAAAAGTCTCCTGTGTCGCAGACATCTTTTCATGAAAAATCCTTTCCTTAGGATTTTTCCTCCTGAGAAGTTGAGAGGCCTCAGGAACAAAATGTAAACAATGATTATCAGCTGCTGTGGAATGCAACAGGTGCATCTGTGACTGGTCTCATGTGGTTGTTTGTAATTAATGGCCAATCACAGCCCAGCTGGCTTGGACACAGAGCCCGAGCCACAAACCTGTGTTATCATTCCTTTCTATTCTTAGCTTAACTAGCCTTCTGATGAGATCTTTTTCTTCTATTCTTCTAGTACAGTTTTAATGTAATGTATATAATAAAAGACTAAATCAAGCCTTCTGAAACATGGAGTCAGATGCTTGTCTCTTCCCTCATCCAAGAACCTCTGTGAACACTGTCATAGTCCTGGTCCTTTTCCAGAGTCCAGACATCGGCAGCCTGAGGACCTCTTAAGGCTAAGCTGCTTCCAGAATCCCCACATTAATTGTAATAAGTACTGACAGACACAAACTTAGCAAGAACATCTTGGATCCAGTCATGTTTTGACATCCACAGCTTTCCATGGCAGAATCTTGCACAGTTTTACAATTTATTGAGTGAAAAAGCTGTTTCTTTTATTGATATTAGATCTAATGATGGGCGTTCCTCCCTCTGTGGTTGTGAGAAACAGCATGGAAGCATGTGCAAGTCACTGGAAAGCCGCACATTCTTAACACAAGCAAGCACAGGACAAATGTACAGAAGGTATTCAAGTTACTCCAAACCCACAAGGTACCTTATGATTTCACTGCTTGGTAGAGCTCTGTGACAGACTGCCCAGAGCTTGTCTTGGCTCCAAGCCACTTAGGTCTGGCAAAGCATGAGACACCTTCTGGTGAAGTAGCAGGGGTGGGAGAGGTACCCATGTGTTGATTACCATCCTGCCACCACTGAAACTTGAATCTTAAGTTTTTCATAGCTGCAAAGTCAGTGCCTGTGTAGGTGTTCTCTTCTGGACATTAGAGAAATGTGGGCAGCGTTTCTCTGGCCTGTATTGCTGTGTGGGGAATCTCACACCAAACTCTTACATAAGGTTTTGGGGCAGAAAGGTGCATTTATGGGTTTGTGCTGGAGTGCAGAAATGATCAACACTTCAAAGGGTTACATGCACTTCTAGAGTGGGGGGAAGTATTGCCAACACTCCCAGCTACAAGCAAACTGACTCAGAGATGGGAAGGGTAATTTCCATATGCTAAGGCAGTTTCTGGAACAGATTGGGAGAGATCTGAGAAGTTTTGGCTTCCATCCTCTTCTATTACTACCAACGACTTTTGAGCTTTTAATCAATTTGCAAAGCCCTCTCGGTTTCCCTGAAGGGGTGCAGATTGCAGGGCACAGGATGCCAGTCCTGACAGTGGGATGGCTCTCCAGCCCCTTTGCAGCAAGTTTAGAAAGTCTTCACACCCTTTTGGATCCCTACAGCACAGGGTGAAATTAGAAGAGATGCAAAGTAGAAGAATGAACCCCAAAGGTCCCTAAAATCATCACTGCAGGCTGATAGAAGTGAGATTGAAGAAAGCAGTGATAGCCTGTTCTAAAAATAATATACACATATAAAATATCTTACAGTTCACTTTGAGGGCTGTTCACTTTGCGTCACCCTCTCAGCACTGTGCTCAGGCTGCATTTCAGGAAAGGCCCAATGATTATTGCTAATAGTTGGATCTAATTTATAAGGAGCTGAGAAGAGACAATCATGAGAAAATGAGATAGATAAACTTCAGCTGGAAACAATAGGGATCAATTATGACATAATCCCAGCCCAGCATTCCCAGGCTCCTGAGATACTGCGTCTTCCTCTTCATTAATCAGAGATAATCCAGAATTAGGGTGTTTAATTATTTGCAGAGATTCTTTTGTACTTTCTGCCTCTAAAAAGAAGATGCTGATTAGCAAATATACAAAAGCTTTCCTGTTCCAGTCACCAATTTAATTTAGAGCAGGATTTTTGGCTGTGGTGCTGCTGTCATGTTGAAGGCTTCACTCTTGTCAGGTGAAATTCACCCCTGTGCTGAGGGTCCTGATGGATCAGTGGAGCTGGATAAAGGTGGGAATAAAGGGAGTAGCAGGCATTTATCTTGTTTAATGCTCAGGATGCTAATGGGATCCCTCCTACTGCTTTCTATTAACTGCTTCCAGTAGGTTTTGAGGTAGCAAGATGAGTGAAAACTCAGCTTTTACTGGTGTAAATGGCAAGGCAATAGCACAGATCCCAACATTTTGTCCTTTTTGTTTGTGCATTCAATCAGATGGCTTCTGTACACAACACCAGAAGTGCACATAATCTTCCTTCCCATTGTCACCAGAACTGCCTCCAGGAGTGGGTGAACAGAGGATGTGAGTCATGTCACTCTCCTCAGAACAATGGTGTCCTTTTGACAGGAGCAGCTCTGGAGTGTGAAGGGATTTTGACACACACAGAGATATAACCTCTGCTGAACGGGGTGATACATGTGCTTAAGGTTTTCTTGTTCCTTTGCTTCCAGGCTAGGGCTGGAAGGGCTGCTCTGATTGTTTTGGCAGCTTGGAGGAGACTGCAGAATCAGGCCCTAGGATTGTAATTGCACAGGGTAAGGCTTTTCTTGTGGAGGGTGGTGTTGGAAGTTTTTACTTTTTGAGTTATTGAGGCAGACTGCTGAATGGGAAAAAAATAGAAAGGGAAAAAGAATAGCTGCACAGAGAGCAGCAGCAGCAATGAAGACTCTGTGGGGCCTTCTGGATCCACTTCAGGTCCCTCACCTGAGAACTCCTGCACTCCTGCCTGGACCCTGGAGTGGTGCAGAAGCACTTCATCCTCTCCCAGGGAACACAGGTGCTGCATTCCCCTTCAGGGTGAGAAATTCCTCAGTCCCAGCTCTTCTGCCACTTGGTTACCTGCTCCAGCCACTGTTCCTAGCACTGCAATTCATGCAGGAGGTATTTCTGCAGACTCTGAAGGCCATGGCCCATGGCTCAGGAGAGCACCCACGGCTTCAGGAAAGGCTTAGGCAGCTTTTTGGTTATGCCTGGGCTGTGATGGGATTAAACTGGGGAGCTGCTACCCAGCTCTACCCAGCTTCTGAGAGCAGTGCTTGCGCTGAGCTACCTGAAGGGTGTAGAGGCTCACCACAGGGATACCTGGTGGTCTGGGCAGGATTTAAGTGCATGGGATCTGACTGCTATTTAGACAATCTGCTTAAATCTCAACTTACATAGAATTTAAGCCTTATGGGTTTTACCCAAAATAAGTAGCTCACAAGCAATGTGTGTCACATATTGGTTTCTAGCAGATGGAAAACATTACAGACTGGGAATAACTTTGTGGGAGTTGTGGCTTGCCTGACTGTCTCCTAAGATAAGGGCACTAGCCTTAAGTTTTCCATTGGATTGACTGCTCTGTGTGCATGTGTGCATGCACGAAACTGTGTGTGTGTAAATTAGGAGCTTCACATTCTCAGTAAATAGCACCAGCAAATGGAAGCTGGTAATATTAACTCTGTCAAGGCTCAGTATTGATCCTGAACAGCTCAGTGAAACGTCAGCCTGAGACTGCAGTCTGCTAGCACTAATAATTAAACTGGTTAGCAATATGGAGCTGCCACTCAGATTCTGTCTTATAATGAAATTGTTTTAGAAGGAAAAAAAAAGAGATAGAGCAAGTATGAAGACAAGTCTGTGGGTTGGATGTCCTCTGGAATTTGTTTCTCACAGAACTCAGACTTTATTGCCTTTATTATTACACTGTTTAACTCCTTTGTCATTAGATTTCATTCCAGGTGGAAGCAGCCTGACATGGTTTTTTTTTGCTTTTTCCCAATTTACTGATTTTTTCAGTGAATGACATGCTTAACTGTCTGCTGTTATGATGGTTGGAGCTTCTCTAGGACATCCTAGACTATTACTTCCCTGTGGGCCAGCCCCTGTTTTTGGGTGTTGTGGAAATGAAGTAACCCCAAAACTGAAAAAAGGTGCCCACAGTTTATTTTCATTTATATCAAGAAGGTTGATTTGTGCTGATGTGTGTTGGACAGCTATGAGGCTGGTGTAAAGTAATTTTTTTGGCCACCAGTGATTTTTTTGGGATAACAATGTCTTTCTCCAGTGCATCACAGCGATTTGGATTTTTTTGCAAAAATATCCAAATCGCAGTGATGCACTGGAGAAAGACATTGTTGCAAAAATGTGCTGGTTGATGTTGTCCCTTGTCAAAATATCCAGTGAGATAAGAACAGTGTCTGCAGGACTGGCCTCTTCTCTGGTGTTGCACATGCCAACATAGTTTATGCTATATTATATGCAGATCAATATTTAATGGACACATTAACTGCCAGGAGGAGAGGGTTTCCTATTCAGACTGAAGTTACTTAGTCTGGAGACTTTTGGGGAAAAATATGACCTTCCTGCACCAGAAAGAAGCCTCACTCTCATGCCTGGGCTGTAGCAGAAGATTTTTTGTGATATCCAGGTAAAAAAAGTGGCAAAAGGAGGAAAGGCACCTAGTTTTGCAATGAGGTATTTACGTGTTTCAAACAGTAAATGTGTAATGAGTGTAATATATTAACTGGCACCTGTACCCTTGCAGCTGCAATCACTGGCTGGTATGAGCCCATACAAAGAGCAGGCGAAGAAGGGAAAGACCTGGGGCTGGTGGATGAGAGGCAAACAGAGGCGATGATGGAGCCCATGAGCCAAGAGGTAAAGTACCAATATTGGCTTTTTTTAAAGAAAGAGTCATCCTGTTCAAGGGAGTGGGGAGAGTACATCTTGAGTGAATGTAAAGGCCCTGTTCAGAGGGGAGGCACAAGTTTGCATGTGGTGACCCATAGCCCACTGGAGTGAGTGTTTTACAACGTGATCAGCTTTTTCCTCTGACCAGCAGAGTAGAAATGTGCCCCCTCCTAAATAAGAGGTGCTCTTCTGGGGGCTGCATGATACATTTGCCACACCAGAAAATGACATGTACATGAAGAGCAGGGTCTAGCTCAGCACAAGGCATGCCTTACCTTTGCTGTTGCCATCGGGTCCCCGAAGGATTGTGCACTCCTCGATGTTGCCAAACGCCTCGAATAGCCTGCGCACATCGTCTTCCGACTGCTGCTTATTGAGCATGCCCACAAAGAGTTTTCTGTCTTCTGGAACAAAATAAAGAGATGCTTACCATATTTCAGGAGGGATGCAAAAGCCAAGGTGGCTCAGTATCACATGCAACACGAGCGGTGACTTCACCGAGGTGACACATCTCAGAAGCTGCCAGTCTTTTCAGGGGGCTGGCTCGAAAAAACTTAACAGCCTCTGACTTCACATGAGTACTTGGGAATAATCCAGCAAATTTTGGAAAAACCAAACCAGCAAACAACAAACAAAAATGGTTTGGTTATTTATAAAATCTTTATCTGCCTCTTAAAACCTAGGCACCAAAGTCTTCCAAATCAACTTCTTCTGATCAATTTTTGCAGTCAGTTTGCAGTAAATGAAATGACAACATTGCTCAGACTGCAATCCAAGAGGAATGTGATAAATATAGTATATTGGAACCAAGTCCAAATGAAAAATAACATAAGTTAGTAGCCCTCGCAATACTAAATAAGTTGCAGGAAAAAAAATGTTTAACATAAGCTTTTTAAAATCAGGATATAACGGAAGTCACAGCCTGTAAACTGGAGATTTGTCATTCATGCCCACTCAGAGACATGTATCTACAAGTTTGGATGAGATTTTAATATATTTATAAAGTTCATTTGAAATAAGCCCAAAGTTTTGAAACTTAAATTGTTTTTTGAAATATAAAGTTAACTTATATGATTGTTAATATATAAGATAGCTCAGGCAGGTGGTATTTCTTGCCAAAGCAGGATGTTTTCTGCTAGTGGATAATTGTATTTTGAACAAGGATGCTCAGTGTGACCCAGCACTGTGCACTCACAGGACCAAACATGTCCTGGGCTGCATCCAGAGCCCCGTGGGCAGCAGGGCAGGGAGGGGATTCTGCCCCTCTGCTCTGCTCTGCTGAGACCCACCTGGAGCACTGCATCCAGCCCTGGGCTCCCAGTACAGGAGGGACAGGGACCTGCTGGGATGAGCCCAGAGCAGGAATTGGAACTGGATCTTCAGGGTCCCTCCCAACCCAAATGATTCTATGATTTATACTTGGCCTTAAACCAAGTGTGGGGATCTCCATGGGACACCTCCAGAAAATATTGGTGAAAAAAAAAAAGATTGTCAGAAGGATCTCAGAGGGGGCTGAATGATGCCTCTCAATCAGGTTTCTGTTCAAAGACTACTACCGTTACACCAAGAAAAAAAAGGAAATTTACATAGTTTACATCGTGTATGTAAACAGGCCATTTGCACATGATTCATAAATGTCTTATTTATGATTCATTAAACACTATGTAAATGTGTGAACCAAGAGGGTTTTTTCAGAGCACGTTACAGAGCAGATGTAACTAATTTGAATAAATATATGTAAATATCAAAATAATTTTTTAAAATTTAATTTATTTTTTTTAATGCACAGGTTAACCTAAAGCTGAACAAAACACTGGTTTGCAATAACCCTTTTCTGGCTGACTAATTGGGCAATTCATGTCACTTTTGTTCACTGAGAAATCACTGGAGTAGGCAATCTGTTCTGCTTCAAACCAGTGTTTGATCAAAATTCCCCTCTCCAAGATGCACCTGCACATTGGCAAATTACTTTACAGCCTTGGATGTGAATAATTTTTCATGCAGTGGCTATTGAATGAGGATATTAGGAGCTTTCAACCCTGCAGTCGAGTTATCCACGACAACGAAAAGCGTACTGCCCACAGAAAAGCAGGAATGATGTTGCCTTCAGCTAGGCTGCTGAACTGGTAGGAAAAACAGGTTTAGGGAGATACAGGTACACTTCTGATGGGTGAGAAAAACAGAAATAACCTTCTGATAGACCTATTAAAACAAAGAATATTCCTACTTTATGCTGGAATTTATTATGCAGAGAGGTGTTTTGAGGTCTTTGCTGGCAACAAAATGTTCAGATTGTAGTGGTGCACAGATCCCCACCTAACACCACGCAGCTTGTAGGTTGTCCCCACCTCACAAGAAGGTGATTTGGACATGTGAAAGGCTTGCTTTCCCAGTGGCCAAAGTGTCCTGGAAAAAAGACTCCAAGATGTGAGGTACAAGCCTCAGAGAAGCAGCTGCTGAAGTTCATGGTGTGCACTGGGGAGCATCTTTCAGTCTAGGGCATTATAGAGCCTTAGGAAATGAGTCCAGTGCAAAGTCCAAAGGTTTCCCAGGTGTTGGAAGAAAACCTACCTAGCAAATGGGACCAGCTTCCTGGAAGATATTTTAGGAAGGGGGCAGATGAGCTGGAAAGAGCTAGGAACATGATTGGCAAAGGGTTTTGTCTAGAAACTTTGTGCCTGTTAAATGCTTCCAGCACAACAGAGGAGCCTTATATTGTACTTTATACAGCTTCCCCTGTTTCAAATAAGCTGCATCAGCAAAAGCACTCTTCTAGCTGTGTAACTGTTTTCACCAGACTTTTTGCTAATATAAATGTATCATTAAAAAAAAAAAAATCCCATCCCTCCTCTGTCAGCAAAACTCTCTAGTGTGGAACTGGCCTGAAACTGCCTTGTCTGGTCTAGTTTATGCAAAGCTGAAACCAGGTGTTTTAGGAACTGCTCAAATTATTATTTTTACATCCCCCCATCCCACATCTTTGCAGTGCACCGGGACTGCACTGGCTGGCAGATGATGTGGTGCTTTGGTGAGCTGCCCGTGAGGTGGGCATCTGACCATCAGGGGCAGGCTCTGCCAAAGGAGGGGATCACCTTCCCCAGGAGCTGCTGCTGCTCCAGGGGAGATGGTGTGAAGGGGGTCCCCATGGATAGCCACTGCTTGGACATCACCTCCAACCCCATCTCCAAACCAGCACCCTGTCCCCCTCCTGAAAAACATCACCCTGTGTAGTCAGGGGAATAATTTGTTATATCTGTTGTCTCAGAACTCTACACAATCGCACTCTAGACTGATAAAAAATGAGTTTATTTAACAAGTTTTTTTACTTTCAGTAGTTTCTATAACAAAGTGCTGCATTTGCCTCTCACATCCCAGCTCTTTCAGGGAACTCGACACTGTGTTTTAACAACACTCATCACATATCCTGAGTAGAAAAAAAGAGGGAAGAGTCCAGCAGAAGGGATCATTCAATGTGTTCCAGGTCTTGGCTAATGAGTTTTTCCTCTAATGGTCTTTTATGAGCCTCTTACACCCTGGGCATCATCATACACTAGTCTTCCACATCCTGGACAAAATACTGGGATGCCAAGCACCAAAAAAACCTGTTTTGTAAATATGTCAAAAAAGGGCCATGAGTTTCCAAGAATAAAATGAAGAGGGGATGTTCTGATGTCATCAAGGTGTGTCTTGACCACATGTGCACACCACTGGTGCTCCTCACCAGGTGTTTCCAGTGTCCTCTAGTGAGATTTAAGGGTCCTACATCCTACAAAACTCTGAGTCTTAGGCTGCACACAAGCCTTGAGCAGTTCTAGATGATGCTGTCCCTAAGCTCTTCCTGCCTGTAGGGTCTGTCTCTATATAGTCCCTATATAGTCCATATATATCACCATCCTGAGTTGCATGCTCCCTCCTTTTTCAGTGAGACATTGTTCCCACTACATGTGTCTCAGTCTCCACACCTAAATTTCAGAGCACTGGGCAGACTCAGTCCCCTATCTCCTCCACTGCCAGGCTCAATGCTCAGTGCCATTTCAGACTGTGGCACTGTGGGGCAAAAAATCTTCAGACCAGACTTCCTAAAACATGGGTCCCAGACCAAAGTGAACACTCAGTCAAGGAGAACAGAAACATGACTGTCAGGGCAGAAGAGAAAGATGAAAAGTGGCTGGGAATGAGCCCATGATCTGGGATGTCCCCAGCATGAGCTGTGGATGTGACCTTGTCTCCAACCTAAACTGGTCTGTGGCCACACAGAGGCAGCTGTACTTCACAGCACCACCCAGACTTGCTCAACAGAGATGGGCACCCAGGAAGAGCATTCTCCATCTCCTCCCCATGAGGGAAATGAAGACAGTGAGCTTAGTGTGTCTAAGAACAGGTGTGATGAAAGAGGCCTATTCCATGTAGCCTCCTCAAGGCCACATGTCTGTGCATCAAGTACTCATTCATATCTGAGCATCTCCCCTTTGCTTTTGTGAGGAACAACCTGTCCAAATTTCTGTCTATTACATTCTCCCAAGTCACAATTTCAGTTCTTATCTCATCTGAGGACTCCCCACTAACTTTGCTGCAGCAGCATCTCTAAAACTGGCGCCACTATGAGCAGTGCAATATTGCAACTGAATATGGTGTCCATGTGAGCCTCTTCCCCTCATGTTTTTGTCTTCACTCGTTATTGTACACCCCATTATCAGTCTTTTCCACAAACTGAGTCCATTGTGCCTGCTTTGCCATGGAAATGTCCAAGCATTTGGTGGATATTTTTACGTGTGGTGACACAAAGGAGACCCAAGGAGGTTTTTGCTGGCAAATTCTGATAACACTGAAAATTAGGTTCCTCTCAGGTCTGCCCCATTTTTCCATAAGCAAATCACAGCAGTGACAGAAGGTAGCACTCCAAGATCCTCACAGGAGAAGAGGAAGGGAGAGAAAGACCACTGCAATGGCAAATCAGGGTTCCCAGAGGTGTCCCTTTTGTCACATTTCCAATACCCCTGTGGCTTCCCTCTTTTTTGACCACTCTGCCAGGAGTGGAGGCTCGTGCCTGTCAGGAAAATCTGGCTGCAAGGCACTGTGGTGAAGAAACGCAACTTGTCAGCTAGATATACAACATCTACAGACCTCCCTGCAGTGTTTATATGCAGCCTTGGCACCTTCCCCAGTGCAAATAGGGGTTAAATTATTCCCTGTTCTATTTCTATTTAAATGTTATGTTTCCATGATGAGTGTAAGGCAGAAGTGTCAGATGGGCCTGGGTGAAGGAGGCGGCGCACATGAAAGGTGAAATAACAGAGCGCTGCAAACCAAGTGCTGAAAGGAGATGGGAAGGGGGGACACTGGAGCGAGGGGGAGAGGGGGGAGGACGGGCACTAATTAAAGAGACAGAAGGGACAATGAGATGCAGGATGTTTGACCCTCGGTGGAGCAAGAGGACAAGAACAAGAATCACAGCAATTGTGGAGGGACTGGGGGAAAATTAGGGTCACTCGCAGGGAGACATGACACAGGATTGTGTTTATCCAGATAGCTCAAGCTAATGTATGTGTGTGCGTGGGGGTACATTTAGATAAGAGTATATAAATGCACTTGTGTTCTTGTATTCCTCATGCTAAACAAAGAGGTTGAATCCTTGTATTGGGAAAGCACAAGCTGGCTTTACCATCTAGAACTTCCGAGGCCTTGGAAATAAAGAGGGACAGATTCACCGTCTCTGTGTCCCAGGCTAATTTGTATAGCTTACAATTATTTGTGCCTGCTGCTGTTCCCCCCCTTCCCAAACATGCTTGCACACACAGAGGGGGAGCAGCTGCAGTGCCTTGGTGCTGGCACTGGGAAGGCCTTTAAGTTTATCTCCTTGGCACCATGACACAACAAACAAGCAACTAGAGAAGTTTTCTATGCAGGTGTGGGTAAGAAGAAAAGCTGATGCACAGAGCCAAGTGGCACATTTACCTGAGAGGATGCAGGAAGCAGAGTTGGTCTTGCTTGCCTACCCTCCTGATTTGTCCTTGGCAGAGCAGGAAAAGAAGATAGCACTGGGAGTGTTCTGACATGCACAGAATCAGGGTGGTTTGGGTTGGGAGGGACCTTTAGAGGTCATTTGGTCCACACGCCTGGCAGTGAGGAGGGACATGCTCAACTAGAGCAGGTTGCTCAGAGCCTTATCCAACAGAATCTTGAAAGTTTTCAGGAATGAGAAACTCCCCTATGTCAGTGTTTCACCAACTTTGTGGTGTAAAAATATTCCTTGTATCTAGAGTGAATGTGCTCTCTTTGATAAGCAGGAGCCCTTATCCTATTGGTACTGGCGATATTCACAAGTCTGTCCCCACCTCTCATGAGCATCCTAAAGTATTTAAAGACCCCCAATAAGGTCTGCCTGAAGCCTTCTCTTCTCTCAGCCTGTCTTCATAGCAGAGATGCTCCAGTCCCCTGTGTGTGGCCTCTGGATATTCTACAACAGCTCCACACCCTTATTGCAGCAGGGCCCCCAGAGCTGGGTGTAGCAGTCTCAAAAATACAAAAACAGCCTCACAAAAATGGAATAGAGGGACAGAACCACCTGCCTCAACTTTTCTTTGATGCAGTTCAGGACTAGGCTGGTTTTGGGCTACAGGAGCCCACTGCTGACTCCTGTCCAGCCTTTCATCCCCCAGAACTCCCAGCTCCAAGCAGTGGGATCAGGCATATGCCAAAGTCATGGTGGTGAACAATAACTATAAACCTGGGTTTTTTTCAGACAGTCATGACCAAGGAATCCTCCACAGGTCCAAGAAGAAAGAAGGAACTTTGGAGAAGAAGGATAGGCTGCAGATGCCCTGAATGTTATGAAAATTTGGTTGGAGCTCTGAAGTCAAATCTGCAAGCTCAAACCTGTCATTCTCTTGAGCCAGAGTGCCCCAACACTTCCCTTAACCTGTGCTAATCAGGTGATCAATAGGCTAAAAGCAGGGCATTTCCCAGGGCCTGGGTTTCACACTCCTATTGCCATTTGCACAGCAGTCCTACAGCTACGTGATGATGATTACCACCCTTTCCACAGGGGAAGTGATTATGAATACTGTTGTAGCTAATTGTAAATTAGCTAATTATCTTTTCCGTGGTGCCTTGCTGGAAAATACATGAACCTTGTAAGATAGAGGTGCTTCAAAAATTAGGACGGGGGAAAAATCCAACAAAATTCAAAAGCCCAAACAACAGAAGCATCATGCTACCTAACTTCAAACAATAGCAAACAAACCCTCCTTCTACTTGCAGCTCCTATTTGTCCCCTTTTCCCTCCTCCTCCCCATATCAAACAACACCCTCAAGGGGCTAATTCTGCTGTAGGCTCTAAAATGTTTGCTGAGTTCACCTCTTCCTTGCAGCTGGGTGTTGTGGGGCTTCCCTAATCACATCTTAGCAGGACTGATTTCTTTGCACTGATCTCTCCCCCTCCTCCCTCCCTGGTTTGGTTTTACTTAACAGATCCTTTATATCCCATACGTTAGCAGATATGATTGCACAGCTGCTGGTCTCCAACTGCTGGAGACAGAGGCTTTGAGACACCCGGGCTAGAGAGAATAACACTAATCTGAACAGCTGTGTGATGGGGACAAGCGCAAATGAATATAAGCCCAGGTGTGGGAGCATAATTCTCCCGTGCAAAGAAGGAAGCTTCATCCCACAGGTGCGTTACTCTCCACTGTTGCGTGTCAAAAACTTAGTTTGAAGGATTTCTCTTACTTAATTTCTTGGCTGCACTCTGAGCCTTGACTTGGACATGGATCCTGTAAACAGAGTGAGAGAACAGCTGAACAAGAGACACAGGGTCTGTCTGATTCTGTTTGCTGCCTCTGGCAACAGCCAGTTTGGATGTCTAGGGAAGAGTAAAAGAATGGGGAATTTTGCTGATCCCCCCAAATATTCTCCTAGAATTCAGGGCTCTGCAATTCAGGGAATTATGGAGTCTGCAGTGTGGTGGTTTTGTTTTTGTTTGTTTGTTTTGGTTTGGTTTTTTGTTTGGTTTTTTTACTTGTTTTGGGGTTTTGTTTTGTTTTGTATTTTCATATGTAGTAGTTTCTGAAGTGTCTCTCTTTGATGTAATTGTTCAGTGGACTTTTGAACCCGTGTGTGCTTGCAAGCATCCAGCGCATCCTGCAGCAAGACATTCTCCAGTTCAAGCACGCACTGAGTCAGGAACTTCTTCCTTCTGCTTATATTCAACATGCCACAAACAATTTTCAATAGATAGAACCTAGATCTTGCCTTGGGAAAGAGTGGAAATCATTCCTGATCCAGTTATGGAAGAGTGGACCCATGAGGATATTCAAGAGCTTGGCTGAAGCTCTTTTCTGTATGTTTCAGACGGAGTTTTGGGACTCCTGAGTCCCATCTTAAGCCATGCTTTGGAAACTAGGGAAAGAAAAACCACTGTTCTGTTAGAGTGATTTGTTATTCCTGGTACCAAAGAGATGGATGACTGTGCAGTTACTGTTATTAAATACTTATATCTCTGCCAAGGACAGTGGCCTCAGTGGAAATATGGGCTACATAAATTACCCAGTTAAAAAGGAAGCCTCAGTTTCCCCATCTGCAAAAAGAATAATTTGGTATTTGCAGCTGGCAAAACTGGGTATTGGTGAGGTTTGCCATACTCCAGGAGCACAGGTAGCCCTGGCAGAAATAATGAAATGTACCTGGCAGGCTGGGAGTCAGATCTATAGCTGAACCCTACAATGGCTTCTATCGGATTTAAGCGGCTGGAGCTTTCCTTACTCCTTTTCACACCAGAGCATGGGGGTAAGTCAAGGCAGGATTTAGTCCTCAATAAAAGTCTATTTTGGTAAATCACAATGGCTGTGAATGTTGAAGTTATTTTACAGGGAGAGATTTTCATGTCCTGCAGTAGTGCGGCCCCTAAATACAGCGACACCCTGATCAAGGTGCTTGTGTCCAAGAGAACACAGGTGCTGGGTGCTGTTGGCCCTGTGAGAAACTGGAAAGAAAATTAACTTGTTGCCAGATGTTGAACCCAATGTCTAAGATGATGTTTTTTAATTAAACATGACTGGGCCTATTCTCTTCTTTCAGTGTCCTAGTTTATATTACAGTCCTACCTTCCTGAGGGAAGACCTGCTATAAAGGGAACTGGGAACTGGGAGAGGTCCTTGATGTGCAGCAGCTGTAAACCCCATCCAGGCATTGTCTGGGAGAGCAAGCGTAGGAGGAGGATGGAAAAAGTGCAGAGCCATGATGACAAATGGAAGGAGATGGAGGGGACTGTTCAGAGCAGGAGGGTGGGTCTGGTTTGGGTTTGGCTGGTCTGTGCTGCTGTAGCAACACTCTCTGTGCACCAGCACTGAAGTGAAACCCAGCCACAAACTGAGAGCCTCATCTGGGCAGCTGAGATGAAAACACACTCAGACTTCCTTGGTGCACATAGGGTATGGAAAAACTTTGGCCATGGGCTAAACAAGCCCTGCCATGAAGACATAGCCTAAAAAATCCTAACAGCAGACTTTTGTACAGCTGCAAATATTATAACCCCAAGACAAATATCTGTAGCTCTGACTTGCTGAACAGCACCATCACAAGTGTCCATTGCCAAAAGATGTGCAGATTCCCTGAGCAGATTCCCTGTGCAGATCTTAAGTGACAGGTTTTATGGTGTTTGATATTGAGCTGGGAAAACAACTTGAAAAGTTCCATTTTATTTGTAGCCCTTGCTTTGGAAAGCTGCTGGTGAGAAAAGAAACCCCGTGCCAGGCAAAGCATAAAGCCTCTGCCTCTGAACTGTGCCTCATAGCTCATGATTCTTCTTAGTCGTTATCTGAAACACACAACTGGAATATTTTTGAGAATTGTTCCTGCGGCAATGCCTTTTAGGAAAAGACATAGGAGTCAAAATCTGGTCTTTCTAAACTCAACCTATAGACTAAACACATACTTTCTTTTCACAATCCTGCCACAACAGGAAGAATATCTGAATCTAAATCAACCTTTCAATCATGAAAAAAAGGTAAAATTAGACCTTTTTCCATAGCTGTTGGCAGCCTGGTCTTACAGTTCCCATTTCCCAGGAACAACCCTGGAAACATTCTTGGGAGAAAGCACCTAAGGAGACCCAGCATGGAAGAGTGGATGTGTCCAGCTGTGCTATGACTCAACTTCACAGAAATTTGCATGACTGTTTAGGCTCCTTCCTCTTGTGAATCCACAAATATTATCTTAGTGCAGTTTGATGGATTTCCAGAAGAAAAAGGAGATAAAGGAGAAGACTGTCTTGTACTATCAAATGACACCTCAAATGAACACTGATTTGTGCTTTTGCACTCATCTTTCAGAGGCAGCTCAGATTTGAATACCACTCCTATTGCCTTTGGTTCTGGGGAATTTAACAGATCTTAATTCCTATGTGTAACATCCCCTTTTCACTCTGTGGCCACACAAGGTTGAGGCTGAGCCTGAGGGGCCATTTGGTTTTCACACCCATTCAGAGCAAAGCTTAGAAGCTTCTTGACAAACTCCGCAGGGTCAGTGGTGTCAAGACTGGTATGTCAGGAAAATAAGTTTCAGTTCCTAAACTCATCTCACTGGTGACCTGTCGAAGCTTTGAAACCCTTTCCAGAAGCCTAGAAGGCCAAGACATTAATCTGTGGTAGCACTCCAGCCTTGAGCACCGAGGACTGTTGAAACAGCATGGGCATGGGCAGGAAGGGGGGTGGGAAGGACATATTTTCTCTTGCAGGAGCTGGGACGACATTTCAGATCAAATTAAACTTCAGTTTTTAAAGACTTCAGTGGAGGTAATTGAAACACTTCCTCACAATTGCCTGAACCGAAGTGTTATCTCTCTTTTCCTCTGTATATCATCCCTTTTCCCCCAAGCCTGAGACAGCCCCACACGGCCACAGCCTCCTTAATATTAAAGACGGTGATTAAATGGGATTCGCCAAAAGACAAAGGGCTGAAAACCTGCCAATTGTTAATCCCTCCTTTGCTGTGCTTAAAAATTCCATTTTCTTCATTTGAAGAAAGGAGGGGGGGAAGAAAAGAGAATTATACGTCTATGTCTAATTTAAATTCTGGTGTCGCGGGTCCTGTTCCCTTTTCCCTCTCTTGACGTCTGAATATATTCCTTTATTACCATTATTACAGCTTTCTGATTGCATTAAAATTCATCCACACGCTTCTCTCCACATTCCACTTTTCTTTTGCCAGTTTTTTTGCTAATTCCCTTTTTCTCTCTCCCCTTTTCTCCCCACTTTCAAATTATACAGAATGTCATTAAAGATCTCCACAAAACGCCTCAACTCCCTTCTCTATTGCTTTTATAAACTTCCTGGCTTTTTTTTCCTCTCCATGCCCTCATCTACAAACAAAGAAAATGAAGAAAAGGCAAAAGAAAACAATAATAATAAAGGAATCCAAGCAGCATGTCTCAGAGGTCTCAATAACACCTTTCCTACTTCATACAGCTCTTAGCCTAATGTTCACTTCAGTTATGAAGCTGTATTTCACACAGAAGTTTTGTGCATTACTTGTTTGATGTTGTACCTGGAAACCTTAGTTAAAATCAAAAGTGGAGTTTGCCAGGCTGTGTTTATGAGCAGGTAAAGAGACAGTCTTGCCTGTAACTGCAAGCAGAAAAATAAGAAGATTGAGGGGGAAAAATAATTTCACCCTGCTTTATGGAGCAAGAGCTGAAATCCTGTAAGGGTTTGCTTGTGGATGTGAGCAGTGGAGCTGGGCATGCAGTGCATGTGGCCAGTTGCAGGTGAAGAGTACAAGACCTGAACCCCAATAGGATCTACCCAGTTAATCCTCCAGACATCCCATTGGCTTCTAGGACACCCTAAAAGTGACATTTTCCCCACAAGTCAGGTCACCTAAAAAGAAAACATAACTTTTGTTAAACCAGTTCCCCTCTAACTGGGTGGAAGTCCCATTTGGAAGATGTTATTGATAAAAATGAAGGTGAGAATGGGACTCTGCTTCTATGTGGAACACGCCTGCATATGGGCAGCTGAACAATAAGGTGGAGGCACATGATGTGGTGCCAGTGTGATTAGGCTGGGGTGTCTGATCCTCCCTACCTGTCCTTGTGACTCTCCTAGTCCAGCTGGCAGAAAGAAGCTGCTATTATGAAACTTTAATGCATTCTTGCCAGTTCTTCCCAGGGTGCCTAAGTAGGTTTTTTGTTATTGTTGGTAGTTTTACATTTGGTTGGTTTTGGGGGTTTTTTTGCTATTATTATTTTTGCTGCTGTCACCCTCAATTACACTGATATAATGAAACGACTGAAACTGGATGAAAAATGGAATTTTTTTTCCTATAAGAAATACTGATGTCTCAAGAAATGTGCTTCCACTTTGAATTGAAGAGGCCAAAGTTCTTGTGAAACGGAAATTCTTCAGTTGTGAAATGTTACAGGGTATTGTCTCAGAGGAATAAAAAGCCTTTGTCTTAATAACCTCAAAACATAAAATATATAAAGCAGAATGGCTGTGGTTTTCAGCCAGACAAAAGAAAGTATATTTTCACACACTATATGAATAAATAAAAGACATTTCTGTCATGGGATGTTGCCGAATGCAAAAGTAATAAATTAGCTCTGAGGCGAATGAGACAGATTAGTGGTGCTTATGTCCACTCAGTGCTATAAAACATGAATATCCAGATGCAAAATCTATCTTAGTCACTAAACCTCTGTCTGCTGGAAGCCAGAGGGTGTTAGGGGGAGGATCACTCTTCATAAAAGCCTTGTTCCTACTGTTTCTAATGGGCACTGTTGGAACAGAGGATGCTGGACCAGACAAACCTTTGGTCTAACTCAGGTTGGAAGCTAGTGGTTTAATACAATACAGACTTGAAACAAAATTAAATCAAAAAGATCCCATTAAAATGATAGATTTTTACCTCCTGAAAAGAGAACTCAATGCATTAATTAAAAAAAAACCCAAAAACTCACTGAAATGAATCTGTTCCAGGGGAATGCTTTGCCTGTTACAAAACTACACGCTGGGCTAGGCACCTGGCCTTTTGAAATACTTTGGCCAGCTTGACAAATGACCCAGGAAATGAATGGGTCTGCTTCAGGATGTCACCCAGCAGGATCTGGCTTGACTTATCTACATATTCATTTAGACTGTTACCCTAAGGTGTGTCTGAGGAGGAACATTATATTCCAGTGATGTTATACCAGTGCTTGAAATAAACATTGGGGATTCAGGGTTAGAGCTGAAGCTTATTGAAGTTAATGAAAAAGAGTGCCACAGAGCCTTGCAGGCTTTGGATCAGACTCCTGATTTGCTGAAACACTGCTCAGATGTCCCTGCCACTGCTGGGTACTGCAGATTCTCCCTGATGCAGAACAATGTCTTACACCCATGCCAGGAGAGATCTGGTGAGGACAGAGCAGAAGGACAGCAAGAGCCTGGACTACACCCATCACACCTTTTCTGTGCCAGGGTTTGGTAGTCTGCATGTGTTTCCCTGATTCAGCCTGTCTGCTTACCCTCCTTTCACCATTCTGTGGCAGTAAGGAAAAGAAAACAAACCCCCTGTGAAATCTCCTGCACAAGCAAAACTCATCCTTCCTCTGAGTAGAAGACTTTCCTGCAGGTCTCACCCCAGGTTTTAAAACAGCACTGCAGAGAAGTGAAGGAATGCAGTAAAATTGGGATCAGACAGGATGCCCTGAAATGGCAGGCAGGGCTTGCAATAGAATTTATAATCAACACACTCACAGGGGAACTTTCTTTCAGTGACAGTAATATTCAGCACACACTTGTCACTAAGTAAGGCCAGCTGGACCCAAAATGAAGTTATCCATAAAGGTGGGATGTCCAGAGCCCTTTCTGGAGTCCTCCAGTCTCTTTTTCTCCCTGCATTTGGGCTGGTTTCAAACTCAGGGGAGACCCATCCCACAGAGCACGCTGAGCCAAAGATTATTCCTCTTGGGGAAAGCAAGGCTGCTTTCTTTGATGTCACTTAGCATCTCCCTACAAACATTTTATTGAAGATTATTTCTTCCACCCACCTTCCCACCCCCCAGCTCTCAGCTCCGGCTGGCTTTAAATGCCACTGTCATTTCCATCCGCTGACAGAGCTCTTTAACTGCTGCGCCGAATGGCATTCGCTAAAACCAACTAATAGAAGGAAATGAGGTTAACCTTTAAGAAAGGTGAAAACGAGCCGGGTGCTACGCCAGCAGTAAAGAATTAGTTCATAAACAGCCTCCCGCTGCAGAGGCAGTCTAATGCAGGCACGGGTGCTGCTGGCAGGGCTGTGGACAGCTGGGTGAGCTTGGTCAGGATAAGGCTCGGCAGCTCCCCATCCACACAGTTTAGTCAGCCCTTCCCTGGTGAGCCTGTGGGGACAGTCCCACAGTTCTGATCCTGGCTGCTGTGGTCTGAAATCACAGCAAACAGGTGTTGGTTGTAGTGGACGTCTATGAGATATTAGTGGCTTGCACCTGCAAATCTTTTCTCCATCATCTTCTCTCACATGCAGGAAGATGGAAGTACTCAGGGCCAAATCCTGCCTTGTCTGTCTCCTTGCTGAGTTTCTCCTTTCCATAAGTCATTTTTAATCCTTCGCAGCTCAGCCCAATGCTACCTAGTAACTCTTACTGAACAAGGGCTCTGCTTCTGTAAAAGTAGCATAGCTGGGTGCCCTTGACCTATCTGAGGGACCATTATTGTCCTTATGTTTTCCTTTAGGATTAATGAATTTGTTGTCTTGCTCATCAAGAGTTAGATGAAATCCTGGCTTTGAACCACACCTTGATCTTACATGTGCCACTCAAGCTCATACCTGAGACTCTGCTCATGGGGGGAAGCAAAAGGGAAGAGCTGGGGTCAAAAGACTTCTGCACACCTGCAAGAGAAGGATCATCTCTTTGTGTACTCAGAAGATTCATATGTCCAAGGCCAGGTTGGATTTGGCTTTGAGCAGCCTTGTCTGGCAGAAGGGGGTCCCTGCCTGTGACAGGGGTGTTGAACTGGATAATGTTTTTTCTTAACAGCAGGTGAGTCTTAATAGGGGGAAACTCAATCCCCCACCAGTGTGGGCATCAGAAGGAGATGCAGCACAGTGCCATGATGGGACCAAGACAAATATTTGCCAAGTAGTTTGCTACTGACAGTGCTCTGCTTCATCTAATTTTAATTAGACCAGAAGCCTGAAGGATGCATATACTACCAACTGTATCAACAACAACTGGCAGCATAAGATGTAGTCCATATGAAGTTTGTCTCCTGTTTTCAGTCAGTTTGTATAGATGCATCTCTGTTTTTTCACAGAAGTGCTCTGAAGTTGGTCTTTCATTTCAGCCCTGCACAGTGCTGCCCATACTATTGTTTTTCTCTTGCCATGGCATATTATCCATGTTAAAAGTGTTTGAAAGAGAAAGTGATACAGTGGACAAAACGATTAGTAAGTATAAATATAGAAAGCTTCCTGAAACAAGATCTTACTAGGTATAAATCAACATTACAGACATACACTGTGCAATGATAGAATTATTTGTCCCACCAACACAGCTAAGGCAAGATCAGCAAATATAAAACACTGTTATCCCATTCCTACTAATGGGATAAATTAATTGATTAATTCAGAGTAAAGTCCAAGTCTCAGAAAGGTGTTTTTAACCACTAGAGCTTTACTGTCCATATAGTAAAAAATGACCCTCCGCAGGCTCTTTCCACCCCAGATTTCATCATTAGTAACGATGCTTTTTGGCTAACAATGTTTTTTGGGGTGTGTGGAGAAAGGAGGGCTGTGCAAGCCAGATCTGAACCTGGCTCTGGTCCCTATTACTGCAACAGTACTGTAACTATGCTAAGGGGAGTCGTCTCTTCCCTTCATCAGCAGCCAGGACTCAGAGAAACAGAGAGAGGCAGAGAGCGAAGGTGCTGTTTTATAGCAAGCCTTTTCTGAGCTTGAGAGCTCGCTGTGCTATTATTTTCCCTTTTCCCCTCATTTCAGGCCTTTTTTTGTGTTTCATGTTTGGCCCTCGGCAGGCTGAGAGACGTGCTGACAAGTTGTAACTCTCACTCGGCTTGGCGAGGGCTTTGTTCTCTGTGTGCGTGGCACAGACTCGCTTCCTCTCTCGCAATGTGACAGCGAGCGATAACACTGACACAGAGAGCCAGCGTCGCGCTCCCCGTGCTAAAGACCCTCTTCAGTGATCTGCAGCATCAGTCAGCCAGCAAAGATGGGCATTGCACTGGGGGAAATATAGTGGTGGCAAACTCCTCCTTTCCCCCCAAACCCCGTTTACCCCAGGCTAGTCAGAGGCTTACACGCCTGATTGTTCAAAAGGGATTTTTAGGGGTTTGGCGTCTCCCACTCCGTACCTGAGATGCCCACAGAGCTGCCCCAGGGGGCTGAACCACTGTGCTGAAGCCATCCTGCTGCTGCCCCACAGCCATCCCCACAGGCTGTGTTTTGGCTAAAATGTGTGTCCTGGTGAGGGGCCAGCTCTTACTACGAGGACAACAGGCAGAGCAAGCGACAGCATCATCGCTTGCTTTGATGTGCATCCTCTTGTGACAAGAGCCTGTCTCTGACTTCTCGCTTTAATGTGTTTGGCATCGTGTTCAAATTAGAAAAGTTTCAGAGAAAAGTGCAGTCTCTCTCCAGGTGATTAAAGTGCTCTATCATATATAGCCTATTTTTCCCAGAAAAGATACTTCCACAAAGGCCCAAGTCTCTTGGAGCTCTCTCAGGCAAGGATGGGCACAACTTGTCAAACCTGGCACTTAGAGGCATGTGTTTCATTTATACAGGTTTTTTAAAAACCTATTGCAGTTTTTAAAAAATGAATGCCAGGCTTGGATCAGTTTTCTGAAGTACTCTCTCCACCAGTGTCACCTACTAAAAATCATCTTTGTCCTTCAGGTTCTTTGATTATAGAGCAAGAGGCCTGCTAGATGGTTTTGCCCACCACCATCCTGGGAGATGGTGTTCTCTTCCTCAGGCGTGCTAACCACTTTTCTACACCATTGCCTAGGTACTTTTCTAGGTTGCTGTCTTATGAAATGCAGCCCCTCATTCTTTAGGCCCGTTTTGCAGCCCTATTCCGCCCTGAGTCAACTTAGATTTGGTTCTGCAGAAACATGCACATAATTTCTCAGCCAGCCAAAGCTTGTTCAGAGTGACCTAAGTGACTTAGATGACTCTGTATCAGAGCTCTGTCCTTACAATTTTCCATTTTGTGTTATCCACAGATTTTATCAGCCGGGATATTTAATTCCACATCATTCATGACAATGCTGACTAGCGTCAGAGCTGGCTACTGATCCGTGTAGAGCCCTGCTGCAAATACCCTCACTCTATCATGGTTTCTCTTTGACAACTGCATTTTGAGATTTGTCCATTACCCACTTCTTAATCCATTTAATGTCCACCCTCTTGAACACTGTGCTCAGCAAGAACTACAAGGAAGTTCCAATTCTAGAGAACCTTTGCAGCTCAAGATAACTTATACTGATAAGGAAAACTCAATCAGTCAGTTTTGCCACGGGGGAAGATAGGATCTAAAAGACACATAGCTCCTCTCCTTCCTTCCCTTGCCTCTGGCATTGTTCCTTCTCCCAGCTTGAACAGCAGGACTTCACCTCTGCTTCAGCACCATCCTCTAACAACAGTATTTAAGTAATACTGCATTTTCCTTTCTCCAGATATTGCTATAGAAGATGGGCACAAACTTCAGTTATTTCTGTTCTTTGCTCTTGGTTATTGCAGCTTATTTTTAATGGCTGGTTCACTGGCAGGTTGTGTTTGCTATGCGGGTGTAGATGTTATCTTTGCAAATACAGTGACTCAACTATCCTAAGAAGGACCCTGTTCTTCTTTATTATATTCTTGCCACTATTATGTCTGTGGCACCCTGGGATTAAATACCCCCTTGCAAGCTACTCCCACCAAGACTGTGAGAGCTGGAGAGACCCAGCAAATAAAGGAAACCAAAGTCATAATGTAAGAGTAAGAGTGTTTCATGTAACAAGAAACACAGGACAGTTTTTTCCTTTCTCCACCTCAATGTGTTTTTTTTCCTGGGAGCAAAAGTAATTGTACTGTATGCACTCAGAGACCTCCTGCACAGTGAAGCAATGTAAAGGCAATAGGGCTCTTATCATTCAGCTTCACTGAACTTTTCTCTGAGCTAGAAACAAAGCCCAGGTCCCAGTTGGGATGACATTTATTTAGCATATGTAATGTTAACCAAAATATGTCAGGGAACATGCATTGAGTCCTGCTTTGTCTTTTCACTGTTTCATTATTGGCTTCCACTGTCTATTTTTTTGTCCTGTTCCAGCCATGTTGTCCCAGACTGAGGAAGATCTAGCCCTGGGTGGTTTGGTGGTCCTTGGTCTTACAGACAGCTACTTGTCCTGTCTTTTTTTCAGGTAGTAGCTCACACCTTATCTAAGTGGAAGCTAGGACCCAGAGAGCAGTATATTGAAGGATTTGGTGCAGGCTTTCCTGAATTTTAACAAAAACACTGAGAGTTTGCCCATCGATAATCCACTCATGAGTAAGATACAACAGTTTGTCCCCAGGTCCCTTAGGATTCATCTCACATTCAAGAGTCATTCTTTTATCTCCCTGTTTTTGCAGTTAGATGTGAGAGTAGTTCTGGGCAAACCTCTTTGTTTTCATTTTTTTTCCATCTCTTCACCTGCAGTCCAGGGGAGTTTTGGGCTTGATTGTTTTAATACCCAATTCTGAAAGAACATGCTACCACAGCAATGATGGCAGACTTAATGAAGGTCTAAGATAATCATTCAAACACTGCCTAAGTATAGCAGGTGGTGGTGTTGGCCCAGATTCAGGCTTGGGGTGACACAGAAGTTAAGCAGACACTCAACCTGGAATAGACTCTGGGGATTGTGAGCGCTTGCCTTGCAGCACAACCCCACAAAAATCATGATCCTTTCCTCTGGACTTTTCTACAGCATTTTTCAGAAGACTAGTCCACAATCCTGACTTCAGAGAGCTTTGCACAGGCTGCCTAAATTATATTAAAGTGCAAGATTTGTAGTTCAGTTCACCCAGAAAAATCATGTGTCTGCATGTTTGCATATGGATGCGTGCAGCGTGTGGGAGTGATTCTCTAAATAGGAGGCGAAGTGCCTATCACAGAGAATAGACCTTAAAAGGGTTTTCTGAGCTGTGAGTGAGAAACCAAAGCTGGGAAGAAAAAAATAAAGCAAAAAGACAACCTTACCACTACCACCAGCAACTCAAATTAAAAAGCAATTGTGTGTGTAAGGAAAAGGAAGATTTGGAAATACAAGGATAAATGACATTTGTTGTGAAAGCCTCCCCCAATCCATTCCCCAAGTGATAAGGAAATGAGCTGGGTGCCAAGGGAACTTCAGGTTGGATTCAGGAGAAAGAAACATTTTCAGGTCAAACTTCGTTTATGAAATTAGCTTGGGTTCCTGCATCAACTGACACTGGCCAAAGGTGCCACTGTCATCACTTCCCAAATCTGTGTGTCTCCACAACTTGATGGAGATGTGGACAGATACCCATGGGTGACCCTTTCATGCCTTCCCCTCCATAAACACTACTACCAAAATGCCACCCCACCCTCTGGTTTTTGTGCTGTCCAGGGGTGTCCATCCCAAGATCCTACCACTGCCTTCCAAGGAGCAAACCTTCAGGAGGGCTTAGAAAAGAGGAGAAACTGCACTTCTCCAGGGGAGCATTGCTACCCAGGATCCTGGCAGGAACCTCCACTGTCCTGATTCACTTTTTTGGAGGAGCAGGGAGCCAGACAGTCAATGCTGCCAACTTCTGGGCATCTGAGGGAGTTGGCAACCAGTGGTGATCAAAGTGAGAGGGACCCAACCAAAAGGTGTGCCAGCAGGAGTGGTGGGTGCCTGCCATGGGCAGAGGCAAGCCAGCTGAAGTGTTTAAAATGGCAGAGACAGTGTGAGAGTTTGTTTCCCTTGTCTCTGGTGGAGATGTGGTCATTGCCTACTCTCCACTCCCAACACCCAGTGAGCCCTCAGAAATCTCTGCATGGTGCCAGACCCAGCCCAGCACCGAGCACTGCCTTGGAGGTGTTGAAGGGCTGGCAGGATGGGGACTGCTGCTGATTTGCTTCCTCGCTGCTGTTTGGACAAGCAGCAAGGTAGGAAAGGGGGGATGATTGAAAGGAGTGGGAGAGAAGACGAAAGGGGGAAGAAAAGATAATAAGAAAGCCCCCACTGCCCTCTGCTATTGTGCTGTTCACTAGAAGACTCCCTACAGAATTACGCTGTCGTCTTGCAGGAAAGCATGTAATAACTGAAAATACAGTGTCAAAAGGAATTTTTCAGTCTTTGACAGCTCATAAATTACAGTTCGTTGACTTCTTCCTGTGTCTAGATTTAAATTAATAGGCAAGCAGATATATATTTCTTTTGCTCCTTTCTCCTGAGCAGTAGCAGTTGTGGAAGTGACGAGGTTTCTTGCGTCTCTATCTCCCCTTTCCCTCCCTCCCTTCCTTACAATCAGTCTCACCCTGATGTAGGCCAGACCCTTCTCTGGAACCCCAGGGTATGGCACAGCAGTCCTCCCAACACTGCCTCTCCCCAGCACACAAGTGGGACTGCAAAGGCAAAAAAATGCTCTGTTCCCTGCAGAAAATGGTCACTTTTTAAAATCAAACCCTTTCAGAGGAGGTATTTGGTGGAAAATGGTCACAGGCAATAAAGGTCAGAGATGCTCAGGTAAGTAAGTTGTGGCTGCGGCATCCAAAGTGAAGGCAAGCAAAAAAGAATAAGCCTGCCTTCCAAATAAATCAAAGTGAGATGAGATGGCTATAGATGAGAAAAAAAATCTGCCTTGCCCTTTCCATGGAAATGTAGGTGCTCACCTGTAGTGAGAATAATGGTGACTATGAGGATGGATGGATGGATGGATGGATGGATGGATGGATGGATGGATGGATGGATGGATGGATGGATGGATGGAAGGAAGGAAGGAATAGCAAACAGACTAGACAGGAGATCATTGCTGCAGAAAGTACCCATGCTTTAAAAGGATTGCATCCCACCTTCCTTGAATTTTTGGATGCTCCATAGTAAGCCTGCTGGGTCTGAGCAGCTCCAATATTTTGCTGCTGGGAGAAATGATCCAGGAAGTTGGAAGCTTGCACACCACTGACAATGCCTTGGTGAACAGGAATGCTCAGCAGTGGAGTTGTTTGGTGGCACATCAAAGCACGGTGGGGAGCTGCTGTGCTGCACAGGACCCCTTGTTCCTTTGTATGGAGACACATTTATGAGTTTCAGTCAGGACAACCTGAGGTCTGCCTGTGATGTTGCTCTGCAGGTGCAAGGAGGTCAGCCTGCATCAGTGATGGCTGTGAAATTCCTCGGAGGGTGTGGATTAGCAACACGTAGGCAGTGAAATGCGTCAAGTGTTTTGGGTCCAGCAGTTTGAAAAGGTCTCATGTTAAAAAGAGGTTATTAATAGTGTTAATGGTTCCTGCTACAAGCTGTAGTCTGTAGCTGCCTAAGGAGCTGGGGTGAGTACTGGGATGTGCTTGGCAGCTCCTGGGAAAGAGCAGCTCAGGACGAGAATATTTTTTGGGAGGGTGGCAATGACTCAGAGCTGGGGGCTGAACATTTTCCTTACTTGCCAAAGTAACACAAAGAAAGGGAGTGAAAAGTGCAGAGCCAGAAGGAACACAGGTCCTGTCTGCCCTGACAGGGGTGTGTGAAGGGACAAGTGCAACAATCACACATTTGAATCATCTGAAAGGTCTTGGTGCTTTCACCACTGGCTGTGTTCACACGGGCTCTGAGGGGTGGCCACGTCCCTCTGAGGAGGCAGCTCCTTGTGAAGCACTGGGGGTTCAGTCACCTCTTGGCTCAGCATTCTCTGTGGGATGCCCTTTGCAGTGGGGCTTGGAGGGCTCAGAAGGTGGAAAGGAAACTGAGGGGCTCTGTGGGCATGAGCTGAGTGCAAGAACGGAAGAGTAGGAGAGCCAGCAATCCCAGGTGTTTGCCCTGCAGGGAGTTCTCTCTGTGTGCAGTGCCACAGGGAGGTTTTTTATTGACCAACTTCACTATGAACTGACCACTCTTTGTGGTATTAGGAGAGATCTCCAGGTGCTCATGATATCAGCTCAAGTGCAGTGACTACAGTGATGCAGGAGGGACAGAAACCCTATTTCAGCTCATGCAGGAGAGAAACAACCTAATTAGTACCTAAGGTTTCTCATTCTGCAGTTACTTAAGGCCTGAGTTTGACTCGTTAGAGGGGGCTGCTGTTTGGGTATGCTGACATCTTGAATGGGGATACTTCTGGCACTAGGTGCTTATTATCTGTGACTCAATTCAAGAAAACCTGTTCTGAGAAAGTCACTTATTTGTGATGCCTCATTCAAAGGGGTATGGAATACCCCAGGAATTGTGATCCCGCTTAGGGAGGTGTGGGGTGGGTGTGTGGGACAAGTGTTGCCATTTGCAGTTTAGGTGACAATTTGTGCAGCGATGGAGAGCGATCAGTTTCTCTCACAGTCTGACACATACCTGTGTCAGCACTATTTCAACTGGAGTTGCTATAAAAAGAGTGTAAATTAGTCTCAAATGAGAAAATGAATTCTTCAACATATTTTCACAAACCCACTGAAGGCCCTTTTCCATGGCTCCCAGACTGCCAGAAACCAGGGTAACACTGGTTTCAGCCCATGGACACCACCACCAAAGGGACTGCAGGGACAGCCAGCCTATGCCAGTTTGTACTAATTTCAGCTCCTAAATGTTTCCCACAGCTTCTTGCTTCTTCCCCTGACTTGGACAGTCTAACCTGTTCTTCCCCTGCAGCTCTCCCTGCCGTACTCTGATGAATACTTGTTGCAATCCCCATCTTTATGATTTGCAAAACAGCATTTTGCAGAGGATGCAAAGGCAGAAGTGACAGAGAAATAAGGCAACCTTTCAATCCATTTATCAAAGTCCTTGAATTTCCCATTTCAAGGAAACAATCAGAAATAGGGAGCATAAAAATTGAATATGAAATCCAGGGCATTTTAAATAAATGGAAAGGTTAACAGCAAAGCCGGTTCTCCTTGATGATAATAAGATAAAATCAGTCCTGAGACCTGTTGATCCCAAATGGATCTTGTTTATTAGGAAGAAGTAATTGAATGTACTGATAGAGGAAAAACACAGAAATATAATGTTTATTAATTTCCTTTTTTTTGCTATGTTACCTGGATGTTTGGTTTTGCAAAGTGCAAAAAATGGTTCCAATATGCTGTAGCCAAGAGAGGCCCACTTAAGAACACTCAGTGGGTCAGTCTACATTAAGCCATGAGCTGCATTGCCCTGGAAAAAGCATCATTAGGCACAAATGAACCACTCCAGCCTCACATGGAGATGGGAACAGGTACTGCAAGCACCAGGTAGGAACCTCACAACCAGGCTCGAGAGCTATGAAGTCATGGTCCCTGATTTACTGCTGCCCATTTGACTGTCTCCTGGATAAGGAGAAGTTTTCGTGATAGTTGTCTGGCATAATTATTTTCAGGCTTGGAAATATTTAAATAATGAAGCTCAGAGGTGTGATTTTTGAGCTGAGATCTCATCTATTTAGGTGTTTACAGCACAAGTGTCACAATGATGTCTCATCTTCAGGCTCAATGAACCAAAGAGACCTTTGGGAGGTTGTATTCTCCCATGTCTGTGAAATCTGTGAGGTTTGCTGTGTCTTAGTCCAGAAAGTTTGATGCAGTCTCTTCTAAGGGAAATGTTGCTGGACAACAAGGCCATGAATCCAATCTCCTGCTCATTAAATGTTAAAGACCCAAGATAAAATGAGGAATAGATGGAATGAGCCCAGACCTCTTTGGGACAGGGAACTGGTTAAATGCAAGGCATACAATTAATTTCCCCCCAGGGAATTTGCAAAGGAGCCTATGAGGAATGTGGTCTATTTCAGGAGCAGTTGAGTAACAAACTTTTTTGCTGTGCAGCAAATCTCAGGTGCTTTTTATTATTGTTTTTCTGTAATTTTGATCACTCAGAGCCAAATGTCACCACTTTTTTCACTGTCTCCAGAAATGATCTCCAGGAGTATCACGGCTTCTTAGAATCATGTTTCTCTTTCTTTCCATTTGTCTATCTTTCTCCTAATTTCCCTTGCTAACCTGCACCATTGATGTTTTTCCCCTCCTTGCTGCCACTGTTGGAGGTGGTCCTGGCTGTGCTCTGCTCCTTATGAGAGTGGATGATGATGCCTTCAGTGTCAAAACCGACTGTGTCTGCCTGTGACAGCCTTGGCCAGGCAGCTGGAAAATGAAAGAGTGGAGGAGCCCATGCTCCTCTCTGTCCTTTGGTTTCAGGTCCTCTGGGTCAGGCCCACAGGAGACGGTGGGGTAGATTACACTGCCTGTCTCATGACTAAGCAGAGGACTGCCATGCCCAGGGTGCACAGTCTGACATCTCTCAACATCATGAAATGTACTAATTGGGGTTTTTTTTGTGTGAATTTTTTTTATTTAATGGTACTCTAGGACACTGAACCTGCATTTTGATCAGAGGCTGATGAGTTAAGGATATGGGGAATTAGGCTCAGCTGGGCTTCTCTGCCATGGGCTACAATAGCTTATTATAGTCCGTACAGTATTTCCAGCAAAATGCTTTGAAATCTCAGAGCACCTTCTGTGTGAGGGACAGGGAACTCTTTACCATCAAGGAGGCAATGTGGGAAAGAAAGCGGGAAGCTTTTAACCCCTGTCACTCATCTGTCTGCTTCTCAAACCAAGGCCCAGAAAATCTCCCCCTCTAGCTGATGGGATGCCTTTGCCATGACATCGTCCTGACAGCTCCACTCTCCCACCCCATCCCCTGCCCCCACACTGAAACACCCATTTTCATGTGCTTATGAGTGTGTACTTGTGTGTGTGCAGTGCATGGGTGCGTTTAAACACAAGAAATTCGAGTAAAATCTTACACCACCTACTCAGCATCCCTTGGATAATCAAGTAAAAAAAACAAACAAACAAACAATGACCCAACAATCTCCCCCTCCCCAGCTTGTCCTGAGGTCCCAGCCTTAATGCTTAACCCAATTCTGACCCCCTGCTTTCCCTGCCCTGCATTGCAGAGCAAGTTGTTTGCCTTGGCATGCAGTGTGGAGGGGTTTTCAGTGCTGGATTTTGTTCTACAAGGACTAGCTGTTTCTGGGACTTGGGAAGAGACAAAATATCCATCATGCAGGATGAAAGCCAATGTCTAATTCAGGAAAACTGGCAAGAAACTGGTTTGGTGTAAGGCTATCTTAAAACTGCCTTCTGCTTCTACTAGAGCACCTGGTGCTTCTGAAAGCTTGATTGAAAACAGGCTTAGAAATTCAGTTTCTGTTTTCTTTATCCAGTGTTGCTCTAACTGTTTCACATAATTGCATGCATTTATTTCCCCTCTGAGATGTTTCTACAACCTAACCATGCACACATGAACTGAAAAGGGGTTTGATTCTGTTGGAGGTGATGACTCCGGGGTTCATGCCCAGCAAAGGACAAGACAGCAATATCTGCATGCCAGGGAAATGCAAAGCCAGACACCTGGGCATGTCATTTGGCAGGAGATGCATAAAAGCACAGAGTCTAGTAAGGTGTGATTAAAGGAGGAAAGAGTCCTGGAAAGAAAGAGAGCAAGAAAGGGAAAAAGAAAAGAATGAACGTGATGAGGGAATGATTGCACCTCTCAGTCCTACATTTCTCTTTCAGTACAGTGACAAGAGACATGAAGAAATGTGTGTGTCTGATGATGTGGACATACAGAGCCAGGTCAGAGAACAGCAGGGTCTTTCATCCTTTTTTGTGTGCTGGTCCACTGGCTCAGGGTAGGGCTCTGCAGAGCTGAGGGCAAGTCTTGGGCAACAGAAGAAACTCCTGTGTTTCCCTAAATCTAGCACTCTGTTGGCTGTGCAAAATAGGTGATACCTTCTATTAAGAAAGTACTAGGAAGAAATTCTTTCCTGTGAGGATGTTGAGACACTGGCACAGGTTGCCTGGAAAGGCTGTGGATGTCAGGTTGGACGGGGCCTGAAGGAACCTGATGTAGTGGTAGCTGTCCCTGCCCAGGGCAGTGGGGTTGAACTAGAGGATCGTTAAGGGCCATTCCAACCTGAACCATTCTATGATTCCAGTAAACTAGAAAGCCTCCTTTCTTTCAAGAAAGTAAAGAATAGGCAGGGAGTTCTGAAACACACTGATTTTCCATGTTTTCCCTCAATTTCAGAGACAGCTCCACTGTTTTGTGGGATCCCTGAAGAGAGAATCCAAGGTTTTTAGGGTTTTTAGGGAGGACTGAAGCACACCTATGCAGCAGGGTCCAAGCACATGTTTTTCTCCACACAGGGCTGTGAGTGGGAACATGCTCCTGTACCTATGGGGAATAGTTCCAGGTGAGCTGATCCTGTACCTCTTGTGCCACATCCTCCCGCCACAGGCACACGGGCAAAGGCTTCTGCCATCCTGTAAAGGCACTGGAGGGGTTTGTGCACGTTGCAGCAACGTGCTCTCCATTGAGCAGATCCATCCCATTGCTCCAGGATCTTGGAGGGTCAGAAGCAATTAGCATAGTCCTTCCCACCTCCCCCGGGGGCAGGATTGGGTGTAATGTAGCCCAGGACTGATCTTGGCGCGCGGCATCATCGGGGGTGACACAGCTGAGTCCCTGATGAGATGTGGGCTGACATGTGTCAGGGAGCATCATGGCATGCTTCCCTAGGTGCCCAGGTGGATTGTGGGAATCACAAAGGAGGCAGGGGGCTTGTAAACATTTTCTAATATGGCATTTAAGACAAAAAAAGAGTGAGTTGAGGCAGAACAAGACAAATTAATGTAGAGTGACAACTGCCTTAAGGAAGATCAGATGTCCAGAGAAAATCAAAAGAATTCTTCTCTCAAGACTCCAGTGTAAATCCATACATCTCTATCTATCTAAACATACATATATAGGTCTGTGTGTAAATGTGCATATTAAAGCAGGTGGCCAGCTGGTGCTAAATAGTAAAAATCCACTGAATTAGGGAAAGAACATGAAGATACCTAAACAGTCTTCACCTGTTTGCTTCCTTGGTTGAATGCTTTGACTTCTCTGTTTATAGGTGAGCATGTGCAAATATTCTTTTCACTTTCTTTTAGATCTGGGGTACAGAAATTTTTCAAAGGTGACTAGAATGAGCAAAAATTAGGAAGAAAACTTATATGTGCTTTGGATGTGGCAGCTCTCTGGAGATGTATATATAAGCATAGAGAGATGGAAGAAATGAATTATGTGGCTCATGGGACTTGGACTGCACGTCAGAGAGAAAAATTAAGGAAGGAACCTTCCACTGAAAAGCTCCTTGGCTTTGAGTTCCTAAAACTGAAGAATTGCTTTAAAATAAAGGAGGTGGAAATACCACAGTTTGAGAACCTCAGACACGATATGACTAACATGCACAATCCTGCAGCAGCTGAAAAAGGCAGAGTTAAGAACTGGTGAGTGTATGGGAGTTTTATATTATCAAAACTTGCTGTTCTTTTAAGTTGATTTACAAACACTGAGATGCTTACAGGCTACTCAGAGCTGCAGAAGCCACTGTTTAACTGTAAGAAATGCGGCACTCTCAGCACATCTGCCTGCATCAAATAATTCAGTATTCATCCTCTTAATGAAGCCATACCTCTGAGGTGAGATTTCAATGGCAGGTTAAAATATCCACATCTTTTACCTACAGATAGTCTGTCCCTTTATGTTGCCAAAGCCAGTGGAGGTATTGTACAGTCAGGGGAACTCAGTGCACTGCTCCATTTACCCTGCAGTGGACATTTGGTCAGCTGCACTGATCTCTCTTGCCTAAAAATGGTCAGGCAAGCTGTTCTGAGCCAGTGCCCACCTCTTTCCAGTGAATATGAAGTAACCTCAAACTTAACCAATAATATTCAGATGGCTAAATTTAGAGGAGAACAATCCTACCCATAGCACATAAAATAAACACATATAATCCTCAGTCCCTCACTGTGCTTTCCTGTATCTTCTTTCTGGATCATGTGCATTGTAGCTTATCTAGCTGATTACAAACAACCAACACAGCTGGAATAGCCAATATCAAATAAACACAGGGATTTTCTTTGTGATGAGATCTACAGAAGTAAAAAAAAAAAAAGTTAAAAATATTTTTTCTAATAATTACCCAAAATTACTGTTGGATGAACCCATAATCTGCTAACATATGGTGCATGATAGAAGAACAAGTCAAAAGGAAATGGGAAAAAATATTATTTTCAAAGTATCACACCATTAGTACAATATATTACTGCTACCTGCAAAACAACTTTCTTAGACAAAGAACAAAAGAACTATAAAATGTAGTGATACCTGGCAAGACACTGCAGCTCCTGAGGCTTCAAGGTACTTTAGAAAATTAATATCTTACACATATGCAGCAGGTTTCACCTGAAGATCTCAAAGCACTTTGTAAATATATATGCATTAATTAATCTTCACAGCAGCTCTATGAAATAAGCACTGTAAATACAATTATCTTGATTTTACAGATGGTTAACTTGAGACTCAGAGCACTGAAATAACTCCCCCAAGTTCACACTATGAATCAGCAGCACCGTAGTGACTGGAATCCAGTGTTTCCACTGCCACTTCTCTTTGCTAACCCAAATGACAAAAGTCCCTTTGCTTAGGGTAGCAATAGGCTCCACACAGAGAAAAGAGTTGCTCTGGGACTTCACACTTTCTAGTTGGTAAAGCATTTCCCACCCTTTGAATCAGGGACATGATAAATGCACAGTGTTATTTATTATTAATATGCTCATTAGCATCTGCATCATGACCACAGGAGGAATGTTATCGATAGACAGGGCTGGTGAGCAGGTCAGATCCTGCCCCAGTATTGAACATGGCCAGTTCTGGTGGCTCTTTGCTGCCTAAAAGGACGATTTCCTTAATAAGCAGCTCTTAAGAAGGCACAGGCAGCAATCACACTTCCTGCACATCTTTCGTCTTCATTTAGTGTGACATTCCCGTTGTAGCTTGTAAATAAACTGTGGTTATCCCCACTGGGGAGAGGCACAGTTTGATATAATGTCAGCCTGAGCTAAAGCTGAGAAAGCTGAGCCTGCTGTGAAGGGGAGGGTCTCTCAAGCGCCCACATGTGAAATCTTCAGCCTACTCTTACCTTATTAAAAAGTCAACCTGCCAGCATGTAAATGGCAGTGAACAAAAAAGGGATGACATATGGCAAACTCAGGCAGTAGTCAGGGGTAACACCTGTGTATGGAGGAGGCACTTGGGTTGTCAGAGCTGAGGGGCATCTGCAGGGGCACCTGGTGGTCCTCCTTCTCCTTAAAGTAGTGAAGGTCTTTCACAGGGTGGGTGATACATATTGAAAGCATTTAAAGTGGAAAATATTTACTGTTTTCATCCAAACTAGATTCCTTAGTGTCATTCCACTAAGTTTTGTTCTGTTTGGATTTGTTCTTCACATAGAGCCCATCTCTGTGGGGTGCCTTTGTTTATGGCAATCTGTTCTTCAACAGTGGGTCTTGATTTTTATTTTTGGTGAAAATAATCTGCGTTTTTATATTATAATATTTTGTCCTACTGCCCTGGGATTTGGAAAGGTATTTTTACCCAGTAAGATCCCAGTTTTGTCCCTTCAAAACTGTGCTGGGTCTGGGTGTCTGTCTGGGAATCATGTAGGTTCATCCTTCTTTCTGACTCTTCCCAGTATATTCATGTCAAATGGCATCAAACCTCACCAGCTCCCCCTAGTAATGGTAGATAAACCTCCATTAGAATGTTTTAATATTCTCTTTTCTGATGTGACAGAGAACAAGATAAAAAAGCATACCCCCAAACTACAGAGACAGTAATTTGATCTGGTGAGGGTCACCACATAGGAGCATTTTAGGCTGATGTTAAAGGCCACAGACAGCTCCCACTTCACTCCAGAAGGCATCTCCCCTGCAGCTTACAGACAGCTGCATGTCAGATGTTCCCCAAGGTCACTTTTCCAGGGGTCTCTGGTCACCCTTGTCCCCAAAGACACTTGGTCCCTCTTGGGGCAGTCAGTGGGGCAGAACCTGTCTGCCTGCATTTCCTCCTGGGCATCCAAGCCTGATTAAGAAGACACTTAGTTTTGCTGTGAAGGTTAGGATATGTCCTCCTTTCTTGCAAAATCTTGGCTGAGGAAATCAGCTGTGTGGGTGGCAAACCCAGAGGACACAGGATTGTGAGCATCATTCAAAGCCAAACCCTGCCTTGGGTCTGCATCATGCTGAACTCTTACTGTTTGCAGTCCCAGGCTCTCTGTTTTCCAAAGATGTCATGCTTTCTATTTTATTTTAATAGAGGCTTAGTTTCAAATCCACTGCTCAGCTGTGCCTGCAGGGAGTTCCCAGCTGAGGCCAGTAGCAGGTGTGTGGAGACATTTGAAAGCAGGACATGCCCCTGAGCTCCCCCTCACACACCACTGCTCTGGGGATGGACCTCAACTACAAAGGGTCCCTGAAGACAGCTCATGCCAGTGTTACTCACTTGTCTTTATGAAAGCACACTGAGGTGAGAGGGTAAGAGGGAAGAGAGAGAGAAAAGTGAGGGGAGCCTCCAAAATCAGGGAGCAATATCCACAAACTGTCTGAAGCATCAAATGATTTGTTCCCTGACATTTTTTTCCCAAGTTTGAAAGATAACCTGAGGTGGATTGCCATATCTGCATAGATTTATTTATAAAGGGGAAGTTCTTCTACTGCGCATATCCATGTTGATTGCCACATTGTTACAGGCACCTGGGGAGTCCATAAAGGAATCAAAGAATATAAAAAAGGTATAATGTAAAAAATTTACAAACAAAAGCCATAATGCATTTCCTGTGAAGTCCTGAAATAAGGATTTCTCACAAAGAAGGCCCAGGAACAAAGCTAACACATGAACACAGCTCTTGGTGCAATAGACATTCCCAGATCTACATGCTAATCTAATTAGCATCTTCATTTATCTGTGGGTCCTTCCAACCACCTTACCATCATTCCACTTTATTGCACACACTGATTATGTAGAGAAACTTGAAAATTGAACACAGAACGAGAAACAGGGCTGAAAACCCACCTCATGTCTCCAAAAAGCTGTGACAACTGCAGACCATTTCTTAAGAGCAGAGGAATTTCCTCGCTGTGAGCTGAAATGCTGTTTGGCTGACACAGGCACAGCCTGCCATCCCTAGAACTGGCATTGTTTGCCAGCTGTCAAAAATGAGTTTTTTCTGGACTGCCTGGCACGTGGCAAAGGTGCCACAAACCCTCTGAAAACCTGGTGCTCTTTGTCTCGTGACTATCACTTATGACTGGAGATGGCTTTAACTCTGAAATGTGGAGCCAGTTCACCTATGCTTCCACCCAAATCTGAAATGTGGAACCTTTGCCTCCACCCGAACTTGGAGATACTTTCTTGCTGCAGGGCTGTACCCCAGCTGCTGAACTCCTGCTGTTCACAGCTTTCCTACAAAGCATAAAGCACCGTGGGTTTGGGATTCTACCTCGAGTGATGACATCTGGTAAGCTTCATCGCCCTGCGCAGCCAGGCTTTTCTCCCTGAAACTGCCACGCCAGCTACATCCACGCTTTGGCTGACAGCATTTGGGGAAGTGAAAAGAGACTTCAATGCTTTGTTTTATGATTGTACAAGTTGTCAGCCATGAGGTTCTTTGACTAACTTCTGCCTTCTCTGGGGACGAACGGTTCTGCTCAAACAATGAGAAATGCCAGTGATGCAAAACCAGAGTCTAAACATCCACGTGAACTCAAAAACAGCAGGACAACTCATGGAAGAAAAATCCATTGAAAACTACTGATACAAAGAATGTACCCCTGACTCTGGAAATCCCTGAGCTGCCAATTGCAGGAAGCCATGAAAGAATATTGCTCTTGCAATTTTCCCTCTGCTTTATGACTGACTAGGCTAGGAGATGGGATATGTGTCAGAATAAGTGTTGGTCTGATTGACTATAGTTGTTCTATATTTTTTCCTGTTTTCCTTGGAAAACTGAATCCATGATGTTGGGATTCAAGCAAGACTAGTTCCCAGGATGGCTCTTCTGTTTATTAAGACAGGGGGGAGAATTGGAAGAAAAGAAGGTTTTGTTTTTAACCTCTTTCTCCCAACAGTTGCTTAAAGTGCTTAAGGAATATTTGCAGATATAATGCCCATCATTTAGAATACACAAAAGGCATAAAAATATGGGCTTCCCAGAAAAAAATCTGGGCGTTATTTGGTTTTTTAAATTGTAAACTCAAAAGTCAAAGCTCTTTCCACCTGGAACTGGAAAAAACAAAAACCCTGCTTTAAAGGCTTTCTTTTGATAACAAAGTGCCCTTTTTTACAAGTGGGTCTATTTGCAGCATGTGCCTGTGAAAAGGGAAGGTTGCTGCAGGTTTGAAAAAACACTGTTAAACCATTAAAGTGTCAACATGCTAATCTGAATTTGGAACACAATGTGCTTAAAAGACCATCAGACAGACAGAAATTTCTCTCTGTGATCTCTCAACTCTATGAATCTTTTACTAAACAGAAATTTAACTAGAGCTAGATAACAACTCCCTCCAAACTCTAGAAAAACCCTTTTTTTCTTTAAAAGCCCTCAAAATATTCAGTAAGTTCTTAAACACCAGCTCACAATGACTTTATTTTAGATACACAAAGATGCTACCAAAACCAGGGAACTAAGCTATTCACTTCTCTACCCCCACACTCCAGTCTTGATTGATTACAGAAAGTTGAAAAGCAGCTATTGCAAAAAGAAAGGTGGTTTAACTGAGGAAGGTGAGCTGAAAGATGAGCAGATAGAGCTTGAGGTGGTTGGACTGATGTTGGATCAGGGAACTGCACAGACGAAACCCGACTTTTGAAGTCAATAACTAGGTACAGCCTTAGCAGTGTAGACAATTACTAAGATAAGATGCAGTTTTACCAATTGTACATCTGTATGTCAAGCAGAACAAATGAAATCCTTGACAGTCTCTTATAGGATACCAATCCAATTTTAAAGTGCATGGTACAGGGATGAGAGCAACAGACACAGGTTAAGATAAATCTTTCTGTTTTGCTGCACTTTCCCAGATAATTTATTCAGTCATTTTATTTATTTTTTCATAGTATGGAAATCTCTGTGCATGCTCCTTTCATAAAAAATCTGAGCAAACATTGCTGTAAGAATGGAGATTGACAGGTCAATTCTGACTTTTGTGATGATTTTTTTTTTACTCTAAGAAACAACATGCAGTTCACTGGTAATCCAAAGCTTTGTTAATTTTGTATTAATTCATACTAATTTGATATTAATTTACACTGAGGGTATACTCCCTTGAAAGATGCAAATATTAGAGCACAAGGTTAACATTGCTGCACAGGGTCACAGCACAGATAAGGTCCATGGCTGCAATGCAGAGGGATATTAGAAACAATGAGTTTGTTTCAATACTTTTTAGTTTCAAACTTTGCTCTTCTGCTGACTTAAAGAGGAGAGAGCTGGGAAAAAAAAACTGCTAGGCTTAGTATCAATAAAATCACTACAGATTTCATGTGGGAGAAAGTTGTTTCCTGGCTCTGAGTTTACTGTAGCACAAGATATGGTCTAAAAGAAATACCCTAACTTCTAGCCATCACTCCAAGGTCTTCATTAGACACAAACTTTGACAGCACTGTCAAAACCTTAAATTAATCAGCTGGGATCATGACTCCACTGGTGTAAAGCAACATTTTATTTTTTGAAATCTGTAGCTCTGCACCAGTTACTGCCACCACAGAAAAGGCTGTGTGTTACTGGTGTGTAAAAGCTGCTGTGTTCTACCCCAAAGGAACAGTATTTAAAGAGCAATAAGGTGTTATTTTGCACTTTTGCCTCCTGTGACCATTATGTACATCTAAGAACTTGCTTTTTCCCAGTGTCATTTTCTACTTTTGTTTCCCTCAGTGCTTTGGGAAAAAAACAACCAAAAAACCAAAAACAACTATGTAACTTCTCCCTGTTCTCTTCAGGAAAAAGTTAATAAGTCCAAAATATTTCAGTAGGAACACAACTGCCTTCCACTTGGATGAAAAACAAGTCCCATTTAGCTTCATCCAGATGAAATGACTTCTCCTTTGGAATTTCCACTTCCCTCTCAACAACCATTAAGTTTCACAGTCATGGAAAACAGAATGGATGCAAGAGGAGACTGGAGCAATCAACTCAAAATCAGCCACTCTCCACCAGCTGTGGTCATTTGAGTGACACCAAAACCTTCTTCTAGCATCCTCCTCAAGGAGCTGCACTAAGCAAAGGTAAGGGGATGGACCCTGCTGATTGCAACCATCAGCTGTGGGTTGGAAGCAGTGTCCCAAGTGCCCAATGCTGGAACCTCACTTTAATGTTTAATTTCGTGTTTAATTTTTAAAATTTGATTTGATCATTATCATAAACATTAAACAATATTTCCTGTTTAAATATGAATAGGCTGCATTATTTGATTGAAATGAGTGTTCAGATGGCTAATGCGTTTTATTATGGCCATAGAATTTTACTGTTATTTCCCCTCCAGCTGCTGCTGTTGCAGGGAACTCAAAGGGATTCAGTTTTCAATAAGATGGGCTCTATTGGATGGCATGGTGTGGTACACAAGCTTGCCAAAAAGAGTCTTTCCCAGCCTGGGGATACTTCTGCTGGTAGTTTTATACAGCTGATGAGTGGCTGTTATGGTTCAATGTCCACACAGGGACCTCTGAAAGGCTCCTCACCGCCTATCGCCCCCCTACCTCACATCTCTAATTTGCTTTTGGAACGCCAGCTCCCATCTTTGGTTATCCTGTGATAACATCCTCTATCAGCCAGTAATTGAATTTTGCAGACAAGTGTCTCACTGGTTTCTCCCATGCTGGCCCTTTATGCATGGTAGGAGCTCCTTAAAGAGAGCTGCAATCCCATCTCAGTTTCCTGAAATTTCTCCAGAACTGGTCCCCCTGCACTCACATTTGACTTTGACAACACTGTGACCATGTGTGTGTTGAAACTACTTCTCCTCTTGCTATGAAACTTTTAGTTTTCTCAACTCCATTTTCTGGTTTTGTTTCTTCTTCTCTGTTGCTCATCTTGCATTGCAAAAAGTTTGGATTTGAGCCTACCTCTGGCTGGTCTCTGCAAAGTGTAGGGTCCTTCCCCATGACAAGCACTTCTCAGCACTATCTTAATTAGGGCGAGGTGGGAAACAAGAATTCCATTTAGCAGAAAATGTCAAATTTTCGTACATAATTTTTGTTCCGCACCAATGACCTTTAAAGATGGTTGGACTGACATCATCACTCTTCCCCCTTGAACACCCATGAGCACAGACATCAGGATAACTCAGCAGCAAAGGTAATCTGTGCCATCAGAGTATGGGTTACACGCTGGAGCACTTGCTATTGCACTAAGTCCATCCTGCAACTTGGAAACCTGTCCAGTAAAATTTTTATTGAATCCTCTACTTTTGTCTCCAGAGCGGAATCACAAAAAATTAGCATTTTTGCCTGAAAAATTCCCTCAGTCAGGGCTAATTATTATGTGGATAATAAGTATTTAAGAAAGTTGCTTTCTAGCACAATGCTTCAATATATCCAGGCCAAATGTTACTGGCAGAGCACAGTGGTGATGGAACTGGAAATCGGTAGCAGTTCTCTTTGATTAAGAAAAGAAGCATTTATAACTTTGTTAAGATGAAGGTTTAGTCCAGTTAACTCTTTGGAACCATTATAATGAGGAAACAAGTCATTAATACTAGATCATTATGAAACTCCATCAGAAAAGATGAACCCACTTCTTGTGTTGGGGAGTAAAATTCTAAGCATTTACAGGTGGGAAAAAAATAGTTATAGGTCTTTGAATCCAGCATTTCTATTGAATGGAATTTCTCCAACTTAGAGAGGAATAGGTAGCTGAGGGAGGTATTCTTCTCTGACTTTTGCCATCCAGGAATTTACTTAAGCTGGCCGCAGATCTACAGAAAATGTGGGTAGATTGAAATGAACTTCAACAAAGTGATTCGTTCTCATCAGCTTTAGAAGTGAATGAATGACTGTATTGGAAACTGTCTTTTCTTCCTTATTGATTGCTGAGCGTATCTCAAATGAACAGCTGAGAATAAACACCTAATCTTCCTAAGATGGAAGGTATTGTAAATGAATATACTCCACCCTCAAATGACTTGCCCTAAATATTACAGCAAGAGTGAGACCAATAGGAATAAACTCTCCTTGTTTCCAGACCTGTGTTCTGCTGTCTGAAAAATGGTGACCTCTGCAGTTGCAATAATGACAAAAATCTACAATCTATGATGTTTCCTATCAGGCATTTTTCAGCATCTTGTCTTCGATACCACCACCATTCCTGATTGCTTTGAGTCCTTATAAAATGTATGTATTTTGGTACATCTGAATTTGTTTCTTTCAAAGACAGAAGCAAATTCAAAGTGTGCAGAATGAGGGCAGTAGTGTCAGACAACACAGTGGAGATAACTTACAGCAATCAAAAATGAAAAAAGCTTCTTAGGGTTTGTGGGTCTCTGATAATATGACATCTTTCTCCACTGAATATTCAAAAATATATTGCCTATCCTCATTTTTAGTGGTCTAAGTAACAAGTTACATCTGTTCTCCTTGGAGTCCTGACCCACAGTCTGAGAAAATTCACAATGAGGACTTTTCTTCATTGGAATTTGTACACATTTTATAAATATTGTTGGACCTGAGGATCTTAAAGGTTTGTTCCAACCCAAATGATTATACAACTCTGCAAAATTCCCTTTTACTTGAACTTTGCACAAAAATAGGGCTTCTCCTGCTTCCTTGGAGAGTTTAATTGCAGACCTCAAAACTGTCTTATTGCAGAAATTCAAGTGTGCGCACACAAGTGTTTGACAGCTGTGGAAATTACACATTGTCCTTATGCAACAGAAGATACTTTCAGCAAAAAGGACATGTCCTGCTGAGTCTCTGAAGGTACCAGATACTATTAATAAATAGACATTATCTATCACACAAAGGCAGATAGCAGAAAACTCAGAGCTGAGACCCTCTAAAGCAAATATCCACCCATGAATCTGTGTGCTCCCTGAACAAGTCGTGGTCTCTGTAACAGTAGTTGCAGCACTGAGATGGATTCCTTGCTGCAGCAGGCTGAACCAGAGAAAATCCCTGCAAGTCCTCTCCAGCAGGAAGACAGAGTGTGCAGCCCACATGATTGTGGTGTTCCTGTCTTCAATACAGATATTTACAATATGCACTTACATGGTGCTCCACATTGGCAAAACCAGGCCCTAACTGTATTTGATAATCAAATCTGCTTCTCCACTCAGGTATTGTACAGCTGGCAATTCAGAATGAATATAACAAATAGGTTCAATTTATATATATATATATATATATATATATATATATTTAGTGCTCTCCTTGATTTTCCGCTAAACCCAATGTAAAATACAGCAGGTATAAATGATCCAGGAGGCATTCCCAGAGCCAAGATGTTTATATTAATAAAAAATATTGGAAATGGGATTATGTTAATGGAAATCAGTCCCTCTTGCATTCTGAAAATATCTTGTGCTCCATCGTATGAGTATATTTGAAAAGGAGCTGTTTTCTCTCCCTCCTCCCTGCTTTCTCCCTGTGTCTATTACAAGGATTTTAATAGAAAGACATTCAAATTGTTACACTCACCAGCCCATAAGAATTAATTTTTTTTTCAGTTGCTGGTAACCATATCATTTTGTATAATTGTTGATGTCTGTCATCTATATTATCTCACCCAAAAAGCGATTGGTCTCTCTCTCTCACACACATACACCCACCCCCCCAAAAATAAGAATAACAACAATTAAAAATTCTTAACCCCCTTTCATGAATCAGACACAATCTTGATGGAAGGAAAAAAAAACCAAAAGAAAAAACAACAACAACAATAATAATAGTAGTTATAATTTTTAAAAAAGACAAGAGCCCATCTAGCTACTTCATCTGCCCAGTAAGTGCATGTGTGTGGTGGATCAGATAGGCTTGATAGCAGGTGATGGGGGTCGGGGCTTTGCACACACTCTGAAAGGGTTTTGATGATTGCAATTACTCGCCCACGCTTTGACACAGCACACAATGAAAGACTACAATTAGACAACTATTATTCCTAACTGCTGATACCAAAGATGTCCACACAAAGGCAGCTCACTTTGTCACTGCATTATTCACGCTGGAGGTACATTTGTGTATGTGAATTTGTGAAAGGTGCCCGTTGCTGTTTGTATTTGTGGCACTGTATAAATTATCTAGATTTATGCACGCTGTCTCTGTAAATCTCTCTTTGAGCACACGGTCATGCAGATTGTTCCTCTGCCCCTCTCTGCAGACTTTTGCACATGGAGAGGCAGCAGATCCCCTGGTCTGCACTCAGAACCTGCAGCAGGATTTACAGCAGCATTTCTGGGGTTTGGATAAGCCCTGGATGGGTATGTGGGAGACAGGGATGTGATTTTTGTCCTGAGCTTCTGTCTTTTCAGTCTCTCTGGTTCACATTTCCCTTGCAGCACTATGTGCTGAATGGTGGCTTCTGGATTTGGTCTTGTTATCAAGAGGTTTATTGCTTTACTGCAGAAGATTAGGACAGAAGATTTCTAAACCGATTTTAGAACAGAAACTGCTCCCTCTGATCAGCAGACACACCCCAGTGCTCTTGGCAAAAGCTTTAAGAGGGGAGTGTGGGGACTTCTGCTCAAGTGAGAGCACACTGGCCATTGTATGCCACTGAAGATTTTGGGATATAAGTAAATGTGTTGAGTTATTCCAGAATCATCAGTTTCTAAGAACTAATATTAATAATTCTTAATAAGAGAAAGTGATTGTTAGCAAGAATATCCAAAGTCGATTAATCTAATTTGGGCTACAGTAGTCTGACTGGAAAAAAAGCAACTAGTCAGGGAATTAATTAAGAATAGCTATTCTTTGCTAAATGTACACTATACCCTAATCCGAATGAACATATCTGTGTAGAGAGCCCTTCCAAGAGCCCTTTCGATTTATTTTATGCTCTGGTAAAGGGAATTCTAGTAAAATGTTGCCAAAAGGAGTTAAATCACCAGTGGGACAAGGTTCTGTGCTCTGTGCAGGAGCAGAGCTGCAGGATATGCCAGGGCCAGGTTTAGCCCTTGCTCTTGCCTCAGCTGTGTGCACAGCAGTCCACACTGTAGATACCAGCAAGATGATCACTGCATGACTAATATATTGTTAGATTTATACTGACTAACTTAGGTCATGTGAAATCCCAAAGCAAAAGCAAGTTAGCCACAATTTTACAATCAATCATGTTTTTAATTGATTTACTGCTGCCTCATCAGGATGAAAACATCCATTGAGCCCTGCAACACACTCATATCTCCTGACAGTAAACATTTATTCATGGAGGTTCTTGGACTGCACTGAGAATTTCTTGCAGGAAAGTCAGTCACAATGAAATGAAATGCAAGTGTACCCATTAATGACCAAATCATAAGACACAAAAATAATAAAAAAACTAAGAGTAATAAACCTCTACAGGGAATAGCATCATTGTTAATGAAGCAAGTAATCAATAGACCATTGTTTGAAAGTGATGCTTTTTGCATGACTGCTTAGATGGAGACTTGAATAACAGCAGCACCCTGAAAAATGCATCTTGAAAGTAGACACTTTGTGAGAGTTGTTTGGGAATCTAGGAAATTTAGGAGGTTTTTTGCTGATAGCAAACATTTGCAAATCTACACATTTTGTCTCCTCAGAAAAGCAGTGCCCAACTTTTTCTAGCCCCTAAAATCCAGGTTTTGATTTACCAGCAGGAAATAGCAATTTGGATACCAAAAACAGTGAAGCTGCAGGAAATTGAGACCCCAGGAAGGTGCTCAGATGATCCTCTTGTGCTGATATCTGTGTTTCTATCAGTCCTTGTTGTGCTTAGGAGAGTGACCAGGGGAAAATATGAAAATCAGTGAGCAGGGAGTCATAGACAGGGATGATGCAAAGAATTGCAGCAGCTTGTATCACTCCCAGAGTTGAGATCTTTCAGCCAGGGGTTTCTCCTCTCGTGGGAAGAGAAGGGACAAGGAGGAGAGGTGGGGTGAAACACCAGTGCCATGTCTCTCCCTCTGTCTGCTTGCCTTGCTGGTGTCCTTTCATCGAGGCTGTTTCACCCAGGGACCCAGCTGTGGAGGTTTCCTAACATGAATGCATTTGGCCTGAGTCAAGGCAGTTCCTTGTCAGAAGTCTCTGGGGCTTTCTTTGGGGAAGCTGGAGTTGTTAGCAGCGCGTCTGGCTTTCCCAGCTTTTGGAATGGTTGCACCAGGTAGCAGGTGACAGGGCTTGTCACTGTTTGTACATGTCAAGTGGGGAGCAAGGGATACCGAGCCTCAGAGTTCAGGGCCAGGTAGGTGCACTCTGCCTCCTGCCATCTCATAAACTGTCCAGGCTTCCTTCATGTCCCCACTGGGGTTTCCAGCCTCAGACATCCCCGAGACCTGACAGAGTGCTGACAGCCCTGCTGTGGGCCCGTGGACACACAGCAGAGTGGGCAGGGGATTTGCAGGGCCTCTTGCAGAAGGACAGAATGCAAATAGGGCACTGGGGGTGCTTGTGCTGGTGAAGCACGTGGCTTTCCAAAGGGTAGCACTCCACACCACTGGTCCTGCTTCCTACGCTGGGTGTTTTCCAACAGCCCTCTGCTTTTACAGTGCCAGAAGCATAGGTCTATAAATTGCTTGTCTGTCCAACTAAAAAGTAGTGCACCATGTTTTCAGTGCTGCTGCCTAACTACATGTGAAAAACTTGCTCTGAGTGCCTGATCCATGAGAAGGAAGCTTTCCAGGTAAAATCCCCAGGAGTCAAGAAATGAGCCTCTGCTGAGAGGAACATCTTTAGCAAAAATGCTCATCCTTAAGAACACAGGTCCCAGCTTGGATTCGCATCTGGGAGCCACATGTCAGCAAGGGCACTCATTCCTCAATCTGACTGCTCAGGACATTTGTTTTCCTGCCTTGGGGAAACCTTTTGGCTTTCCAAGACCTGAGCACAGAAGCTTTGCACAGGAAAAAAAGGAACTCCCACAGCTGCTTGTACCTTAGACCTGGAGCAGCTTATGGGCATGACAGTCTGCACCCCAGCATTACACACATTCTTTTAGAGATTATGCCCCAGAATTTAAGGCAGGTTAGTCTTAAACACAAAGCAGCTCCACTGACTTTGGTGAGATGGCACAGGATTTAAACTATGCATGTGTTTAAGCACCTGGCATATGAGACTTTCTCTCTAGTGCACTTCTCTCTCCCCTGGGCTTAATTTCAACTCCTTCCACTTTATAGTCTGTGGCCTCTGCTGTAAATTCAGAGAGCCAGGGAACTAATTTTTAAAAAATATTTTCTGCTTGAAATATTGCAAGTAAAGAGCAGATGAGAATATATATCAGTTAAATGCTTTTTTAAAGGCATATATGACACGACATGACACGACACTGGATTTTAAAATGAAGTACAGTAACAAGGAACCCCCAGCTGGAATTTCCTAAAATATGGCTTTCCTCCTCTGGAACCACTTTTAATTTTAAGTGCTGACTTTCCTGACCCAGAATAAAGTTACAGGCAATGTTTACTAGCCAGCATAGAAGGGAATTGCTCCCTTATTGCATTCCAAGCATTCAAGCCACTGAAAATCAATATAACGAAGGAGGAAAGAAAGAATAAGAGCATACCCCTCCTCTCCCCCCTGCACAGACACATCCATAGAGCTGTCTCTCTCCTCCCCACTATGACAGGTAGTGGCCCTCTCTAACCTTAGAGGCTGGCAGTGAAGAAAGATGAAGTTTGTCGCATTGTTCCTGACCAGTAAGTTGTACAGCTAGGTCACCTCCAATTTTTAGCTAGTCAGTCAAGGCTACCTTTCCACGAGCAGTGCACAGCTGCCATTCCCCAACAAATAGTGAAATGATGAGCCCATGTCACGCTGGAGGACACCATCTAAACTCCTGGTATCCCCTTCAGTTTGGAAACATGATGGGAGATGACAGGGACATGAGGTGGGGCTGGTGTGAGGCAGGAATCTCCAGAACAGGTCTCCTTGTGGAGGCAGTGAGGGGCTGACCTCTGGACATTTCAGAGACACAGGGAGCTGTGAAGGGGTGGAAGGTCATGTCTGAAAACTGCTACTTCAGGGCTGGAGGGAAGAAGCTGATCACTACTTGACACCAGAGCCTGAAGGCAGACAAGATGCTGCAGCAATGATCCAGAAGACATCTTCCTGACGTCTTGTTTTCTTAGTGCACTTTGGTGCCAAGGTGGGAGGAAGAGGAGAAAAAAGAGGGAAGGAGGAATGACTCACTTGTGGATTCTGCATCAATTACTAAAGTTTCTGCAGAAAGGCTGCACTGCTCTGAAAAGAGGTTGGATCTTCAGTAACAAGGATACTTTTGATTTCTCTGTGGCATTCAGACTTGTTTATGGCAAAAAGAAACCATCCTGTCTACAGCTCTGTGTTTTATCTGATTGCTGCTCTTTCAACACCAAAGCAGAGATCCAGAGCAGAAGTGATACTCTCTCCTGTCTCCCCATGGCACAGACTGTGTGCTGTGCTCTTTAAGGCAGATTTTGATTGCTGGCGGGGCCCTGAAAGTGCTTTTGACCCTGGATGCAGTCAGGGCAGGTGCCTTGTGAGCCACAGGGTTAGCAACACTCACCAAGTGCTGGAATTTGTCACCTGTGGGAAGGTAACATGAGCAGCTTTGCCATCTCAGTTTGGTTTTTTTTTTTTTTTTTTTTTTTTTGTGCCACATAGAGTTTTCTTCCCCTGGTAAGGAAGATAAAAGAGAAGAAAAACATTTTTTCTTCTGGAAAAGTGATTTTCCAACACTGTGAACTGAAGGCTGACCAAAGATGAAGCCCCTGCGAGATCAGCAAACCCACCCTTATCCAGAGCACCTCCAATCTACCCTTAAAACACATCCCAGGATGTATCTCTAAACGACACAGTCTCTGCCAGCCCTTGGAGGCCAGAGCCTTGCCTACAGCCTGACAACTTTATCACCTCCCTCCCTCCTGCTCACTTTCACTCGTCTTTTGGTGCATGGGGTATTCAGGGTGATGGCTAGTGCCAGTGTTAATGGGAATAAAACTTGGAGGCTGCTGGAAGGAATCAAGGCCTCTGTCTTCCCAAGCCATCACTGCTTTGCAAGCTCTGGCTCTCACCTTTAATGTGGAGTCAGCTTTCTTGGCACATGGAGGATTCACCCTGTGGGATATTTTGCTGACTTTTCTCTTCACCTTGACTCAGACATGCACAATAGAAATAGCAGCTGTGGACTCCTATGGTTTCAGACCCTGCCCTGTTTCAATTAGAGAGACACGTGGGTTTGCAGAGGAGGTTTTCAAGAAGGACGTGTGGATTTCCTTTTGAGTCTTAATGCAGAGAAAAAAAGAGTTGTACTGAGCTGCCTGTTTCTCCTGAGTATCCCCAGGTACCAGCAGTCAGTGTCCTGCTGCCCTCCTTGTATCCACACTCTGAGGAGGAGCACAGAGTGTGCCCAGAGTGTATCGCCACCCCATCACACTGGTCACACTGACACAAGTCACACCTGGCCTCAGTTTTGGGCCCCTTATGACAAGAAACACATTGAGGTGGTGGGGTGTATTCAGAGAAGGGAACAGAGCTAGTGAGGGGTCTGATAAGCATCTAAAAGGAGCTGGGGGCAGGGGGTACCCAGACTGGAGAAAATGAGGCTCAGAGGAGGATGTTCTCACTCTCTACAACTCCCTGGCAGGAGAGTGCAGCTCAGTGGGCATCAGCCTCCTCTCTCAGATTACCAGTGACAGGGCAGGAGGGAATCAGGCTTAAGCTGCACCAGGGGAGGTCTAGATTGGATATTGGAAAAATTCTTTACTGCAGTGTTGGCCAGGCATTCAAACAGGCTGCCCAGGGTAATGATGGAATCACCATCCCTAAAAGTGTTCAAAAGGTGTGTGGATGTGGCAACTGGGGACACGGTTCAATGGTGAACATGGGTTAATTGTTTGGCTTGATTACCTCAGAGGTTTTCTTTCTAACCCTAATGATTCTGTGATTCTGTAAAGAGTTACAGACTCACCAAGTCCTGTTCTCCCAGCAGAAGGACATGAAAACAACGCCAAGGGATGAAGGGCACTGCTGAGAGAAAGAGAGCTTGGGGAGGCAGAGGGCTTCTCATGTCACCTCCCCTGGTCCCCGTGGGTCCCTTGGTGCAGGCAGGAGCATGGTGGTGATCAGGTCAGCTCTGTGAACAGCTGAGTCCTGGGGCTGGACACGAGGTGACCCCTCAGCGGTGGAAGGGACTCTCCCAGGGCTGCAGGAAAGGAACATTTCCCAATTATCCTTTCCCAGCCCAGGTACATCAGAACTCCTGGTGTGGAACTGGGCAGAAGCTGATTTGGCCCTCAGGCCCCTCCTGCAGCTGCAGGAGGGGGGAAATAGGTGGGAGAGCAAAACATGATGCCTGAGCACCCCTTGATGGTCATGCTCACACCTGGAATACTCAGTTTTAGGGTATCCCTGTGTCCTGGACAGTCTCACAGAAGCACCCAGCAGTGTGAATGCACACTGTGACCCAAGGGATAAAACCATTTCTACAGCTTTCCAAAGGAGCTCTTGCTACTGAACAAGAGTCTTCTCCTGGCTCCTCCACCTCCCTCACAAGGCTGGAGAGAAATAGGATAGATCACCTTCAACATTAGGCACCATCCTAGCCCAGAGCAGGGAGGAAGAGAAAGAGATGATAAACAAAAATTTGAGGAGCAAGGGTAAGCTAAAAAAATGATTTGAAAAATAAAGAGAATTACATTTAGCTATTCCATTCCTTTTTGTCTTTGAAGGATTCATATGAAATTGTTCTAAAAAAAGTCAGGCTAACATCTTGCCTGAGACACTCACCTCCTGGCCCTGGGGAAAGGCTGCGTGCTCTGCAGCCTCCCATGAGGAACCTAACTGGCTACAAGAGTAGTGCCTGCTAGAGGCTTGCAACAATGATAGGGCTTAGAAACCCATCAGGATTTTTACAGCAATCTCAAGCTGTTTGAGGCCTTGCCCTCTGCTGTCATGTGCACACTTGAGGTTTTTTTTTCTTTCTTGTTCAATAAATCCCTGGTTTTCCAGACCTCAGGAGCATACCAAAGTTTGAAAGTGACCCAAGTTCAAGCTAAAGGCTCAGCAGGAGACAAATAAAGGAACCTAAACTCTATTATTAAATGAGTAAAACCTCACGACATCTTTAGGTCTGACTTATATTTTCTGAGTCCTTGAAATTGCTAATAAACACTGAGAAAGTCTGGAGCTTTGATCCTCAGATAATATTTGGGAACGTATTCAGAAATATACTTGTCAACATTTGAAGACTTTAGAAAATTCTCCACATTTTTGAGTTTGGGCAGCTTGTATACAGGAAGGGTTTTGCAAAGTCAGGCTGTACATGGTTTGAGTAGCAAGGCAGTGGGGAGCTGCAGGGCTGCTTTCTGTGATGAGGGGCCAGAAGCTCCCCTATATCTCACAGAGCCAATGCCAGCCGGCTCCAAGGTGGACCTGCCACTGGTGCACACTGGGCCCTTGTGGTAGCACCTCTGGCATAATTTAAGAGGAAAGGGTGAAACTGCTGCACAACAGTACAGTAGCTGGAGGAGAGGCCTGAGAATGTCTGAGAGGAGCATCCCTGCAGGCAGGCAGGGCAGTGCAGCAGGGGCAGGAGCTGCTACAGGCTCTGGAGCTCAGATTCCCCTGGAGCAGCCCAGGCTGAGGCAGCTGTGCCCCTGCAGCCCAGGGAGGGCACGGGGGAGCAGAGATCCACCTGCAGCCCCTGGGGGAGCCCGGCCTGGAGCAGGGGATGCCCAAAGGAGGCTGGGACCCCATGGGAAGCCTATGCTGGAGCAGGGTCCCGGCAGCACCTGTGACCTCTTGGGGAGTGGAGCAGCCTGTTCCTGAAGGAATGGCCCCATGGGAGAGATCCATGCTGGGACAGGCTGTTCCTGGAGGGGGATCCACACTGCAGCAGCTCATGGAGAACTGACTCCTGTGGGAATGACCCCACACCAGACCAGGGTAAGAGTGAGAAGAGTCCAACCCCTGCAGGGGAGGGAGCAGCAGAGACAACATGCAGTGAACTGACCCCAGTCAGAAACAAGGAGTGAAGTGAAGCCCAGGAAGAAAGGAGGTGTAGGGGGGGTGGAGTTGATTTAAGATTTGATTTTCATCTTCTCTGATTTGATTGGTAATAAATTAAATAAATTTCCCTGATTTTAGTCTGTTTTGCCTGTGTTGGTAATGGTGAGTGATCTCTACCCATCCCTATTTGACCCAGGAGCTTGCTGTGGTATTTTTTCTCTCCTCTGCCCAGATGAGGACTGGAATGATAGAGTGGCTTGGTTAGCACCTGGTGTCCAGCCCAGGTCAGCCCGTGACACAGACTTTTAGATGCATGCATTGTTTTTTCATATCTCTGGCATGGAGTTAGTATGAGTGAGAAACAGATGGGTCTCAGGCAGAAAGCAGCATTGAAGTGAGTCTCCCCCAAGGCACAGCTCTTCTTATTGTTATTATTTCATCTGCTGACCAGTGATTAAAAAAGAAAATAATTCTACCACATAGCCTTCAACACATTTTTGCCTTACAATCCGTTTTTTTAAATGACCTAAATAAAATGCATAGTCATGGTCATGCATAACCTTGACCTACAGATATTCAAAATATAGCTCCTACTCAGAATATGCTCCCTGAAGGGTAGGATAAATTTAACCAAACAGTCCTCCTGACTGAATCTCAGCACAGACCAGCACCCTTTTCACTAAAGATATCATAAGGACCACGTTGCAAAATAAGCATGGCCAAACGTGAACCCTGAAAGTCCGTGAAATGACTTTCAGCCTGCAGAAGTTTTGGACATATTAATTACACTATAAATCACCTGGCTTAAATAGGAACAGCAGAACTACTTCAAAACTAACTTTGAAGTTTTCCTGCTGTGAGCAGGAGGCTAGACTCCTGCATGTTCTCCAGAATTTCATTCCAACCAAAATGACACAGTTTCATGAAAACTGAAAAAAGATGTTGAAACCGGGAAAGTCGATTGATGAGACACTGGAATTTTACAACCACAGGTCATGGTATTCCTCCAGACCTAGAGGCTGAGTGCCACAGTCCTGCCTCACCATTGGCCATCCCTTCCCTCCAAATGCCACCCAGGATGTGCCTGGGGATGCAAGCTGTGTCTCTGCTGAGCAATTGCATCACTTTCAGAGGAAGCACAAGCATGAGGTGTTTGAAGGTGTCTCTGTCTTAGCAGATTTGCATGAGCAGATCCATCAGCAATCGCTGTCTCTGGCATGCCTGGGTAGTCAGATGCTCTTCAAAGACTTGTGGTGGGCAGTTTTAGCCATGCATCTTTTCATCTTTTATAGCCACCCTCCTTATGTCGGGGCCATTAGCAATACCTCTGAACTCCCTCTCAATCATATTTTACGGTGCCTGTTCGGAGCACTGAGGTACCTTTTATGGTTGAGATGACACTTTCATTATAAGCTGCTGTTTTCAGTGGTTTATAACTTTCCCCCAAAATTACCTTTGAGAGTTGAAATTTTCTTATGCTTTCTTATTAACAGGCGAGCAGTGAATTTATTTAGAAAGTTGGAAGATAATCTCCACAGCTCTTTTGGAGCCATCATAACTTCAGGAAAAAAACCGCAAACCAACCAAACCAAAACTATTTTTGATCATTAAAAAGAAAATGTAGGCATGCACTTTGAACATCCTGTAACACAAAAAAATGTGGTGACCACAGGGTCCGTGAGACACCACTTTATTATCATTAAATTTAGGCAACGAAAAAAATTAAAGACAATGAGAAATTGTAAACCACTCAGATACACTGCAAGCCTAATAGCAAGAGATGGAAAATGTACTTATGTTTATTGGAGGTTGAAGGACCTTTTCTGCTGGCTTCAGCATTTTGAGCTTCCTGAGCTTTGTGCAGTGGGCCTTTACTACAGCATCAATAAATGCCTTTTGAATTCATAAGCTAAATGGTCTTTTCCATACAACAAATATATAAGAAATGCAACTAAGTTATTTATCCACTGCTCTGAAGGTATTTGCTCACTTTTCACTGCATGTATGTTCCAGATGGTCCTTGATAATGCTTATTGATGCCAATTATTTTCAGACTTTATTTTGGCTGAAGAACAGGAGTAACAGTCTGGGCATATGCTGCTTCCAGTTGTGTCTACTTTTCTTTTCAGGGAAATAAAATGGGTATTATCTTCTTTCCTTCTCAATGTTTAAATCTGCTCTGGGGATATGTTTGTGTGACAGAGGCTTTCATTTGAAGACCTGAACAACAACAGGATGAGGCTGCTGGAGGAGATGGATACCTGCTTTGATGTAAAGTGAGATAATCTTCGCAACAAACAGGTAGATATTAAGGCTGCTGTAAATCTAGCTGGGCATCTTTTAGGTATATATCAAGAAGAAAATAAATATGAAGACAGATTTGGTTTAGATTATTCCCTGTGGATCTGCTCCAGTGTTGGCTCCAGCCAGTGGGTCCCTTTCCATTGGCTTTAATGGCTTTCCAGTCAGGCTCTAGGGTCTTGTTTTATGTTCAATGACCCAGTTGTTCATCATGATGTTTCAGCAATTTCAAAGTAACTGGTGTTATATACAAATGGTTCAACTTTCTCATAAATTCTAGCAGCTCCACCTACAAGATCCACCAAATTAGCGAGAGTTAAGCAACTCCTGCAGAAGGGGCTGCAAAATCTTGCTTGAAATTTTTAAATTTACATTAGCCTTCTGTTAGGACCCCCTGTGCATTTTAACCTGTTCAGGACTGTCTTAACATCTCCCTCAGAATTGCAATAGCCTCTCTCTCATATGGCTAAATGCAGAAATCACCACTGAGTCTAAAATTCTAATTCAGGGAACTCTTTAACTGTACTCCTTTTGAGAAAAGAACTTAACTACTTTATTTTAATTTGAAAAGCAAGGAAACCTGAACAAACTCTCAAGGAAACACTCACTTAAACATTAGGTAGTTCTGAATGGTCTCAGCATGCCTGATCCAAACTGAATGAAGAAAAAACCCTTGCCCCCTCATCAGAGGTCACAAAAAAGATAATGTTGTCTCCTTATAATGTGAGTTACTTCATCCTGCAGTATGATATGCTGTATTTAGCACTGCATTTTAAGCTGCATTGAGCTCAAATGAATACAAATACCCAATGGTCATTCTCTTTATTAAACTGGAGATACACAAAGGACTAATAATCTGGTTGTCTTGTTGTTCAGTCTAATTATAGTAGGGAGTGTGAGGAATCCCATGTGACTCCTAACTTTGGATGAAAACAATTAATCTGAATCTTTCATTTTTTGGCTTTTATTATTATCATTATTTCAATTAATAAACTTCATAATCCACTGCCACTGTCTACTAAAGTGCACACTGCAGGCCAGAAGAGAAAGGGAAAATGAGATATTCAGCTTTTACACATGATTTCTGCCCTGCTTTCTTGGATAAAATTTGTTTTGTATATCAGGGCAGTGAGCTCAAAAGCTGAATCCTGAAGAAGAATATTAGAACAAAATGCTCAAAAATATTTTGGTAATGGAGGCTGCTGTCAACATTTCTCAAGAGTAGGCCGAGCACAAACCTTGAAGAGGGGCCCTAGGGAATGATTTATACTATGGACTGATACAGTAAATGCAATTTGTTTTAATTAAAGTGATGGCTTATTGCATAATTCACATTGTGCTGGCTGAAATGACAGCACCAGGTAGTTTTGGAGAATCACAAGCTGTTCTCATAAATTCCATTAACTGTAATGCAGCAAATGTTGCAGGAAAAAGAGTTTCATCAGGAAACATAAATGCAACATTCCTGCTTCTCACAAGTTTACACCAAAATTAATTCTGCAGAATGTCCTCAGCTCACAGCGCCTGTGTACTTTGAAGTACAATTTTTCGTTCTCATTCTCTGATGCACTTAGCAAAGCTGTAGGTATGGTCAACATTCACAACTCCCAGCCAAAGCAGCAGCAGACGGCCTCGTGCAAAGGAGGCAAACATAACCCAAAGCCCACCCAGCTGATCATGGTCCCTAGAACAGCAGAGGTTGCTACACTCAGGTACTGCAGCCTACAAGGTATCAATAGGAGTGTAATTTTAAAGAGTAATTTCTGTTAAATTTGGGAAAGGGTGACCATCACAGTCTAAGATGCCTGTGCTTTTGAGTGAGCACAGCAAGCTGATTCACTCCAGCTTTGGCTGTTGCACTCTCAGTTTTAGTAGCTCTCAAAAAACACAATGTAATTATCGAATCAAGAAGTGAGTAGTGAAATAATGAAATAGAAATACAATTGAGAAGAATTAAATTTGCCTGGGTTGGCCTCACATTGGTATTGTGTAACATTTTCAGAGACAATTTTATATTATTTATCTTCTTTCAATGTAATTTCATACTTCTAAGATGAATATCATAGGATTGTTAAGGTTGAAAAAAGCCTCTAAGATCATGGAGTCCAACCATTAATCCAGCACTGCGAAGTCACCACTAAACCATGTTTCTAAGCACCATATACACTTTTTTAAAAGATTTCCAGGGATGGTGATTCCACCATCCTTTTGGCAGCTTGTTCCAATGCCTGGGCACCCTTTTTTTTCCTAATAGCCAATCTAAACCTCCCTTGGAGCAACTTGAACCCATTTCCTCTCAGCCTGTCGCTTGTTGCCTGGAGGAAGAGACCGATTCCCACCTGGCTACAGTCTCCTTTCAGGGGGTTGTCAAGGTCTCCCTTGAGCCTCTTTTTCTCCAAACTAAACACCCCCAGCTCCCTGAGCTGCTCCTTATCAGACTTGTGTTCCAGACCCTTCACCAACTTCATTGCCCTCCTTTGGATACACTCCAGCTCCTGTATATAGTATAAACAGAGCTAGAAAGAACATGGGGATCTGGAAAAAAACAAGGTGCCATTTAGTAGTTAAATATTTACTCTTTCAAATGAATCACATTGCACTTCAGTTACTCCAGTCCCAGAAAACTGCAAAAAAATCAAGTACTTGAAATGAAAAAAACAACAAAAATAAACATCTTACCACATTAGTGAGGTAATTAAAGAAAGAAGGGAAGGAAGGAAAGAGAAAAGATCTCAGATCAGCACTGGAATTCATGATTAGATATAATCACTGTATGTATTTCCTCAGTGAAACATTGATAATTGAAGTAGATGTAAAAAGGTGATTCCTAATACCCTGTCATGGATTTAGTTTACTTAATACCAGCTACCTAAAACTAATATGTCTATTCTGTCTATGGGCAACAACTATAGGTTTATACAGAAATCTATTTACAGTCTGTGGATACGATTTTAATAAAAACAGGGTGAGCCAGCAGGGAAGTGAATTTAGAAGGGACCTGCTTCCAGTCCACTGCATGGGTTTGAGGAAGAAAACCAGAGTGGTAGACATTGTACTATCTGAATAATCCTTGGTGAAACAAACCCTGCTGAAGCTTAGATTTCCACTTTGTCAGGGATGCAGTGGCACTGCCAGCCCAAAACCCTCTGGCCATGGTGCTCTGTGGGCACAATGCCAAATCCTTCTGCCAGGAGTAACTGGGCAAGGCCAGAGGCAGCCTGGGATGCTCCTGCAGACAGACAGACAGCACTGACAGATGGACAGCTTGACTTGGACACACCTTTGTGTCTGTGTGAGCAAGAGTGATAGGCTTGCCATGCTCATGCTCAGCTTCAGTTTCCTCACATCTGGCTAATGGAGCAACGCTCCTCGCAGTGCTGCCTCTTCTGTCCTTTCGTGCTTGCCTTGTCTGTTTTGTTCTCTGCTGAAGGACACAGATCTGTCCTCTGCATCTGGGAAATGCCACAATCTTGGGCTGACAAGGGAGAAGAGGCAGATTCAGGTGCTGCCCAGCTACAGATGAATGTCAGCTTATCTCGAGTTGGTGGCTGTGCTCTTTCCTTCCCCTCCCACTCCACTGCCTCTGACATGGTGTTGTCCTTTTGCCTCCTGCTCTTTTTTGTGGAGCATCGTAAATATAACAGGGAGCCAAAGCTCAGCTTTGAGCAAAGTTCCTCGCTGCATTATACATGAGTTTGGAAACAAGAGGAGTTTGTTCCGAATCCCACTTAGCCTCATGAACTTTCACAGGTGAATTTCAGGCCTATTTGGCTGGCTAAAGCTGAAGTTTGAATTATTGAAACAACAGGGGGGCGCGTTGGAGCTCCTCTGCCAGGAAGGCTGAGGGAGACAGCATTTTATTTTCAGCCTTATTAGAACTTCTCTATAGAGAGGAAGTCGATCTTTTCAATTGCTCTTAATCTCCAGAGAAATCTCCCACTGATCCCTAAAATGCCGAACTTGCAATCTTGGAGCAGTTTTTAACCTGCAGTGCTGGAATGTTTCTAATGTTTCCAATACTGTTTAAATGCATCTACCTTTGCCGATTATCCTGCTGTGGCTGGATGCTGCCAGACCCTACCATGGCGTTAATTTGCACAAGGACAATACTTGTTGTCCACAGACGTCTTGGGGACCACCTATGACAAACTACACGAAGTTCTAGACCCTGAGATCGCGGGTCCTGGGGTAGGGATGCTGAAGCACAAGCCTGCAGCACAGTTTTGGGTCTTTGGCTGTCAGAAATCAGTGTCTCACCTAACTCTGGGAGTGGGATTCAGCTCCAGGCTGCGCGCATCTACTTTGGAAAAACGCCTTTGTTTTTGTGCGGCTGTCTCCGTGTTTTGACAGACAGATTAGCCACAGGTCCTACAGCAAGGTGTCGTGTTTGTCTGCAAAATGCTGTCTGCGCAGGACCCCCGGGTCCAGGCAGGCAGAGGGGCAGAGGGACAAAGGAACCGCACTCCTGGGAGAGGCTGGGAGCTGCGAGGGAACTTTCCGTGATGTGGAATAGGATTTCTCTCCTGCCTGAGTGAGGCAGAGGCTCCACTGGGATGAGATGTTCCGCCTGAGGGGATGGAAGTGGGGGAGGAAAGCAAAGGGGGAAGAATTGTCAGCAGCTAGATCAAAATGAGGTTTGCCAAGACAAAAGACAACATCCCCGTCCAGTAATCTGAGGGCATCGGCTGAGCCTTACCTGCTCCTTCAACGTGCCCTGTTTAAAGATGATGAGCGTGAGATTAACATCCTTTGTTTTCAGATTTTAGCTGCCTCCCTTCCTTAGCCTAGAGTGATTCTTTATCTCAATTGCCAGCTTTGCATGTCATTCAGTTCAACTTAATCGCAAGGATCCACAAATCAAGCGATTTCAGGCTGGGGGCTCTGCCTTACAAAGCCTCTGCACGTCAGCAAATAGGATTTTCGTGCACTTCCTCGTGGACTTAACAAAGACACTTGCTCTCAGTTTGCAGAATTTACAGAGAGCAATTTGGGCATTTCACAGTGCTGTTTGCATGAGGAGCCTTTTGAAGTCAGCGATCTCGGGTGGCCTATATGAGTGAATAGGCATTAGCACTGCATATACAATCGCATCGCGGTTGGAAAGCTCCTAATTTAATGACCAAGCAGTTAAACCAGATTCAGGCTCAAGATCTTCAGCTGATTTGAATAGGTGGAAAATTTTCGCTCTTAAAGGCTATGCGAAGAATTACAGCAACCGAAAATTACACCCTAATACTGGGTTATTAAACTGAGTTATTGTGAAGCGTTCACCATGATTGCTGCGTATGTATCGTCAGACCTTCGTGCGAAATAGCCAGCACACCTCAGCGGACATGGCTTATCAGAGTGTTCAAATGTGGGAGAAAATCTCAGTCTGAGAACGTCCCGAAGTTGGACCCGATTGCCTCCCAGTAATCATCCTGCAGTACGAGTAAGATATGCGAGATATGCAAATTAGTAAGATAAGCAAACCCGAGGACATATGGCACATGGCTGGCTGAGAATTTGTGGGGTTTTTTTTGGTCCGTTACTACACTCCATGGAGAGGAGAATTTTGTGTCAAAATTTAAATAGTGCGATTTTGGATCAAGGAACACTTAAAAACCTCAACTGAAAATATTGCCCTTCTAGGAGCAAATATTTGATCCTGTACCAAAGCCCAACAGTTGACGACTTCTTGTTTCAAAGTAATATTAAATAAAATTTGACCTGAATTCTACAAGAGCGCAAATTGCTTAAATAATCACCACATTAACTACATGTGTGTATTTTATACAAAAAGTACATTTTGGGTTGACCTGAAATACAAATAAATAAATAAATAAAATTTTTAAAAAAGAGAAAGACTCACTCTAGAGAACACTCTCTAATGTTCAGGGGATTCATATCATTTTAGCTGAAATAAGGGGAGAGATGTAAACCACAAAGACTTTCAGCCTTTCTGATCCAGTATTATTACATATCCTGCAGAGATCAATGCCTCAAAGAAAAGAGTAAAATCCCCTGAAATACCCCATTAAAAGATATACATTTGACAATTATTAATATATGACTGTCTGAGGTTCCACCTCTTCTCCTTGTTGGAAAAGTCAGCCCATCCTTGTTAGCAAAGGTAGCTCTGGCTCATGTGATGTCCCCCATCTGGGCGCCTGGGATCTCCTGAATTCCTGCAGAATTGCACTGAAGGAAAGAGACGAAGCAGAGAAGGTGTCTTTTCCCAAAAATTGTAGCTTGCTTTGCTGTCTATACAGTGGATGCCCTGTTTGAGAATTAATCACTCTGGCCTCAAAACTCAAGTCCTTCTGCAGGAGTTGTGGCAATATTCTGCCACACCATAACCAAGTGTTTAGGTTGGGATGCAAGGAGGGATTTTGTAGCCAGTTGCTTGGGTTGTGTGAGGCTGAATGGATGTGTAGATAGGCATAATGGACCTTTCAAATTGGAATTTGGCTCTGGAAAATGCGTAAACTATTGCAGCTTTCCCAGAAGTGCCATGTTATCTGTAACAGCCACACGCTTATGGTTATAGGCTGTAGGCTGTGCCAAGGAATCAGGCACTGAGCTGTTTCACTGGAGCAGGGAAAACTGCTTTCTACAAAGTTGGAAGCTTCATTGTTTGTAATCATCTGAGATCAGAGACAGAGACGATGCATTTGTTGTTGCTTTGTCATGGCTTGGAGGGTAATGCCATTTGATTCAGACAGTCTGATTTGTCTGTCTCTGCTGACATGTCAATAGCTCATCAGACCCAGTGCTGCACCACAAAGGAAGGAAGGGATGATGCAGGGAACTTCTCTCAGCATGAGAAAGGCCAGCATGTCTCAATATCACTATTCCAACCCCAGCACCTCTTTTATGAGTAGTGGATTGGGAATGGCAGAAGAGTTATACAACTGTTTATGTGGATCTGTGGGATCAAAATCTCTCTGCTGCATTCAAAGTTTTAAAAACCAAAGTGGTCCCAGATCCATAAAGAAGAATTTATTTGTTGTGAGAGCTATAAGGCTTTCAGGACTCCTTTCTCTAGGATCTATACAGACATGAGGAAGGCAATCTCAGCCCAAGCTGAGTAACCCTCCAAAACAGAAGCAGACAGAGGCAAAGGTGGGAAGAGAGATCCTTTACCATGGCCTCATTTCTGAATGCACATCCCATGTTCCCTCAGAGAAGGATGTCAATCCTTTTTTTTCACTTTTTCCCTTGCTGAGCAATAATTTCCCTCCTAGTGCAATAAATGTGGATGCAATCACCTTTCATAACCAATCAAGTCTACAGGCTCTGTTTCATGGCTGTTGAAGTAAAAACAGTGGCATTTCTCTGCCTCACCCTCCCCACAGAGACATCTGAAGCCTCAGTGGTCCCATCACACCATCAGGCTTGTCAGCATAAACTTACATCCCTCAGAGGTTTCTGCTCACTCTCTGTCTGAAGTGAACTGAGAAAAACTCATGTTTTCCAGTTCAGAGTGGGTTTGGCACACAATCTGAGTGTATTTGGCGTGAACTGTCCCAAAACCTCTTGCTTTAAGGACACGGGTACATTAATGGGCACTGCAGGAGGAGCTGATGGCAGCTTTATCAAAGCTGTTGCCACAGGACAGATATCCCACCCTCAGAGCCACACAGGAGCCAGTCACAGGGCTTGCTGTGTGTTTGCTTTTCCATGTCAACTTTCAGGAAAGGCAGAATCAAACATTGCACAAGATGCAAGCACACACACGTTGTATGCAAGGGTAACACACAGACACACACAACAATCCCCCTTGCCAAGGCTGGTAGCAAAGAGCATTTACTGGAGAGTGTGAACACCTCCTGGTGAGAAGCCTGTTTTTCCTTTGAGAAAGGTTCCTTTGCTTTTGTAAATAGGGGCTATTATTTTAAGCTGGGTTTTTAATTATTTTTTCCTTTTGTTCTGTTTTGGTTTTTTTTTTGAGTTGTCAAATATAAAAATGAGATGAGGTGTCAATCAGGGCCCAGGGAGCTGGGGAAGGGTAGACAGAGGCAGAGACCCTGAAAAATGCTTCCAATGCAGGCAGCTTGTTTAAGCACAGAGAGTGTTGCAGCCAGCTGGATCTTTGGAGAAAAAGATGAATTTCTACCCATTTAAGCACGAATAAGGTGAGATGAAGGGAGAGGGGGGGGATCCATGAAGGTGAAAAGCCTTTTTTTCCCTTTCCCTAGTTGTGATGGATGATTTCAGCCTAAAATACTGAGCCTCCAAGTGAAGAAAATATCTACAGTGATTTTGATAAATAAATGCTTAGACCTTGCATTTGCCAGCTTGATGGTGGAAAGAAAGAAGTTTAGGCTTCATAGTGGGGGGTTTTTTTGCACAGTACTCAGAAGGCTGGGACAATCCTCCTCCACTTCTTAATTAAGAAGAGAAACTTAACTCTTGGGCATTATTTCCCACTGTTTTTTGTGGTTTTTTTTTAACTATGAAGGGAAAACTGAAACACTCTCAGAGGCTGGTCTGAGGATATAAGCAGGCAAACTGAGGATGGCATGCATGAGAATGCCAAGAGCTTGGAAGAGGAAGGAAATGGGCCACCCTGTCCTGCACACCTCCACTGCTGGCTTCTCTCTTTCCTCATATTTTTAGCTTTATGCTGTGTCCTGGGTGGCATGCAGGCTGCCTGCATGGAGGTGTTACTGACTACTTTTTGAGCAGGAATAAACTCTCAAACCACAAAATTTTTTTTTAGTGGAGACAGATGCACTTATTCTTTACATGGATGAAGCTTGCAGGGTTTCTGAGGTGCAAGACTCCCTCATGGCTGTGTTCACAAACTGCACGCATTGAGGCAGTCCCTTACTTTTCTTTCCTTCAGACTGTAGTTTCTTACTCAGAGGAGCTTTTTTACTACCTCTTGTAAAATGAGGTGCTTCCATGGCAAGGCATCAGGGGATATACAAAGAGGCATTATAGTTCTCTATGTTTTTGCAGGAAAATAAAGAAAATTATTCAATACCATTGCACATACAATTGGCAAAACACAATAACCCAAGCTGGAGTATAAGCTCATAAAGAATATGAAAAAATTACTCTTTAAAGCACTACCCAGGACTTCTGTTTTACAGCTCAGAAATGTTCTGGAGAAAGGTGCTAGGGAAGTGCTGTGCAGCCATTGACCAATTCTGATTTCTACAGCAGCAATATTTCTTCCCCTGGAGCGCTCCTTGTTCTGCCTTGGCCGGATTTAACACCACTCTGCTGATGAGATGTAAACAGATCAGAAGTGTCAGGCTATGTCTTGGAGAAACTAGACCCTGGCAGTTCTGTTGGGCCTTGAATTAGAAACAAGCATTGCTGTATTTCCAACCCAACCTTCATTTCAAAAAAAAAAAAAAAAAGAAAAAAGAATACTGGGAAAAAAAAAAGAATTCCTTAGCTTTCAGCATGCATCTTCTTGCTGCACTTTTCCCCTAACTCCAGCTTCCAAAGCCATGGAGATGGTACCCCATCAGGACATGGCAAAGGGCACATGAAAGCAAAGTATTCAAGGAGCATATACCCAGTTCTTTCTTTCTCTACCCCAGCATGGGGATTCCTGCTAAGGATGGCCGTGTTTCTACAAAAGGCACTTGAAATCCTTCTCCCTCATTCCTGCCCAGCAATGAGGAGTTTGGGCCTGCTCAGAGTGAGTATGGAGATACAGAAAACCTGATAAAAAAAGACAGAGCTAAATGGAGAGCACAAACATATCTCAGAGCTACACTAATGAGAACATAACTAATATGTTGCATATTCCCAGCAGCATGAAGGAAACCTAAGGGAAGCACAGGCATTCTGAAGTATTATTTCATTAGCTCTGAGCTAGCTTTTTTACACAAAGGTATACCTTTCTGTGTATTTAAGTTCCTCTACTGGTTTCTTATACCCCCAAAATGCTCTAAATTTTGTATTTGAGCCTAAACTGCTTGGTTGTCTGTGCAAAGCTACATCTGTGCAAGGCACAGTGGGAGGGGTGAGTTAAGGTGTGGAGAGGCTCCTGAAAACCTGCACAACTCTTTTTATTCCCTCTGAAGTTTGCTCGGCTCATTTAGTGACCACAGAGCTTCCGAGAGGCTCCAGATGCACCCAAGCTGCAGGATGAAAGGAGGACTATAAGGAGGGCTATAAACAAGATATCTACGGGCTTTATTTCCTCTGCAGGAGACTGTGGCAGAGGTGGCAGCAGACAAGAATGCAGATGTCCATATCATTTGCTCCCCAGTATATCAGGGGAATGACAGGTCAGCACTTGGGCTTGCATGATTTGCATTCCTGGGATGAGAAGGGTGACAATTTGAGGTGACATGACAGCAGGAGGTGTTTGTAGCTCTATTGGCCCTTAGGAAATAAGGGGCAGGACAGACAACATGACATTTCTTATTTGGCCAGTGGGCAGGACCTTTAGGGGGGATCTTTCCAGAAGAGGATGCCCATCCTAACACCTGAAAAAAAGAGGTGGGGAAGATTTTCTGTTGGGCCTGTCACAGGGTTTCCTTTTCTGTAAGAGTGAGGATAGCCAGAGGAAGACAAGAAACTGAATTTAATTTTGTTCTTCCACCCACAGTGTCACATCCCTGCCAGCTCATTGTGCAGATGTGGATAAAGTACAGCCTGCCCTTCTTTCCCATTTGGTGCAGGACCTGGGTGTGACAGGATGTGCCAAAAAGCAGCTGTCCTGCTAAAATGCACTGTGAAAGATCACCCTTTTGAGGCTTTTATTTTTTTTCACCATCTCCACCTCAGTGAAGCTGATTTGCTCACTGGGGTCAACTAACCATCTCTATCAGTGGTCTCTGCAGTAGCAATTAATTTGTGTTAAAAAAAAAAAAAAGGTTTTAGTGAGAGATGAGTGAAAGCAGGAGAGAGAGGTGTGAGACACTGGAGACAGATAGGGAACAGGTGTCTTTTGGCACTGCTCTTGCCTGCTGCCCCTTGCAGAGCCTATTGATGCCTGACACTGCTCTGCAAACAACCCAGTGCTGCTCATCAGTCTTCCTGGGCTTGGCATTCTCTCCTTGGAGGACACTTGCCCTTAAACAGAGGGTCTTAAACTGGCTGAGGGAAAGGGAAATACTGACACTCTTTCAGGCTGATCAAAAAAGCAAGACAAGCTTACCATTTCAAGAACTTCTGCAAGAATATTTCTGCAATGTCTGCTCGGAAGACAAGCTTTTGAGAGAGGAGAAAATTAATCAAAACTGTGAAAGTTTTCCCAGCAACTCAAGCCAAGGTGGAAGATATTGTCCAAATTGAATTACATAAATCCCCCCCCCAGGCCTTTTGGCAGGTCTGCTAGGCAGGTGGCTTGTTGGACAGGATTAAAAAAGTAACACAAAAAGCCCTTACTGTGCAGGCTGTAAAGATTCCCTGCCTTGTTTCTAGCATTGTGTTTAAGGGTTTCCTCTGCTGCCCAGTGGAGCATCTCCATTGACTTACAGCAGCTGGAGAGCAGACCCCTGGGCAGATATGTGGCTTTCCTTTGCTGGAGCAGCTGATGTATTACATCCCACAGGAAATTGCCTCTCAGTACCATATAAAGCAAAAGTGGAGTGTACATAGGAGCATGGCTTGAAGTCTTAACTCAAGCAAAAGCCCATGGCAGAAGAGAAAGATTTAGCTGAATAGGAATAAAGAATCTGTGCTTTGGGGGTTGACAAGACATTTGGGATATGCTATGGGGAATGCTAGAGTGGAAAGGACTGGGCAAATATAGGATATCATAATCATTATTTGAAAAAATCTGTATCTAGAAACCCCAGCTCTGCCATTAACTAAGACATAAGCTCAGCTGAGTTCCACAGACCTTATCCCTGTCAGAGATTGGGAAGACATAGTCTTTCTTAAGCAGTGCTCAGCATATTTACTTAGTTATTTTAAATCACACTATAAATGAATCTAATTTACCAAGTTCCCAAATAACTCAAAACATCTATTACAGAAAATAGCATTAATGACAGAAGGAAAGGAAGCCAAAGTAAAGAGCCCAATTGAGGCAGGGTTTGCCTATTAATCTCCCTTATGGAAAGCAGGTCTGCACCTGAAGAACTGCAGTTGGGCAGTGGGCTGCAATTAATTAGTGCAAAGCTCTGTCAGAGAGAAGTGCTTCTCTTTTGGGTCCACAGAAACCCAAATCAGTGGGGAGGGGAAGAAAAAAATCTTTTAGGTTATTTTGGATTTAAGTGACTGAGAAGTCTCTCTTTGTGCTGAAAAGAAAGACTCTGAGGTGAGCCACTGTCTACATAGTGAAGCACTGGGCAATTTTGCAGCTTTCACTGTGGTTTCTTGTGGGTTTTTCACTGTATGGTTTTCAGAGAAGGAAAAACAAAAGTATCATGCCAAATCTGATTTCCTGTGGGACAGAGAGTGGCTGCAGCAGAGGTCATGTCCTGCAAGCTGGGCAGAAGGGTTGTTTGTAGGAGGAAGACAAACTCTGGTCTCACCACAGAAAGCTGTATCAGACCTCTGCTCCCAGCTTTTACACTGCCCCAAAATCACTTGTCTCCATCACCTTTACCCATAAATACTTAGAACTGTCTAGCTCCTGTCAGGGAATTATAGAAAATGTGGTGATGAAATGAATCCCATGGATTCCCTCTGAAATAAATTTTTGTCCAGGTATTACAGGTAAGCAGTCACAGACAAACCTGTCAATCTGACCAAATCCATCCTTTCTAAGGCTTTCTGCACTACCCATACACTATTTGAATTTCATTTTTCATGACAGGACCATGTGCTGTTAAGGTGTAAATCTGGAACATTGCTGCTGATCTACACCAGCCCAAAGAAATCCTGCAAGGAAGAATGCATATTTCATAGGCATTTCAAAATCTCTAAAAGGATATTTTCCATCACATTGTCTGGGAAATTAAACAAATGTAACAGTTAAGGATACAAGGATCTCCCAAGTTCTCAGGCTGCCTGAGCAGGGGAGTTCAGGGTGCAGGTAAACTGATGGAAAATGGTGTAGAGGAGGCTCTTACTGCTCATCAAATATATTGGTGGAGGACACCAGTGTGCTGGGGCTGGCTGTTCTCAGCCTGGCTATTCCTCACAACAGGGAAGTGAAATTTGGAGCCTATTTTTTACTGCCTTGGAGAATTAAATGGCACCTGTGGACACAGGCACATGTTTATGCTTGTTTTCTCTGTACATACACACACACAAACACCCCCTGTTTAGCTTGGCAGAGCCCAAAGGTGTCTCTTTATTTCTGCATGTCTTTTTCTTCCACAATTGTGAATATTCAACAGGTATATTTTGGTCCATTCCAGCTGGAATGAAACTTACAGTCCAAAAGAAATAAAAAGAAGAGAGATGGGAAGAGTAAGTGAAAGAAATATGAAAAGCTGGCTGCCAGAGGCTGCCATTCAGATTTTTTTTTTCACTCTCCTTTTCTAAGAAAATCAGAGTGAAGCAGTGCTGGGCATCAGATTTCCCTGGCATGGAAAGGCTGGCTGTTTGGGAGAGATGTCTAGGAAAGCCATGAAGATCTACATAGTCCATGTCATTTTCAGGGAAAGGGATCAATTTAGAGTGAGCAGGACTTGTTCCTCCTCCTTCCCCCTGTGCTATCACAGAGTGGGATTTTTGGACATACTCAGTATTGATCAAATGGCATAAATCTTTCCTGTAGTATTACATGTGCTTTCCAGCAGTTATGGCAATATTTGGGATTTGGGAGGTTTGGAATTAGCTCTGGCTCTGACACAAATTTCTGGGGCACACAACTTTTTGCTTTTTGTGACCAGCTTTGCTTACTATTCCTCAGATTTACTCTAGCCCTGAAGTGAACCATGTACATGTAGGTTTGGCTAGGCCAGGGAAGATTTACTCAACAACCTGAGCCTTGAAGCTGAGCTGGGAGCAGATGGAATTGTAGTAGGCTCCATTTGGGTATTTTCAGATGGAAGTTGTGCTGAGGCAGGTGCACAAAAGCACCTCATTGATATCTCACAACAATTTTTTTTTACTCATCTTGTTATCACTAAGCAGGCCAAGATTGGAAAATTGTTTCCTAAAATGAAGCTTGGGCCCAATGGGTGGTGATCTTCACAGATACCTAAAATCTGTATGAGACTTGCCTTTTACTGTAAAGTCAGGTAGAGTGGTGTGCTTCATCACTCTTCCTTAGCTACTCATACAATGAGTACTCCTAAATTGGAGAGAAAATATTTCTCTGTCTATATTTTTCTCTATCCCAGAAAGAGGAAACAGACAAGAGAACAGAAGGGACCCCCATTTTTGGAGAGGCAAACACAAAGAGGAAGTGGGCTGGTGAATCAAATGACAGAGGGCTGTCTCAGAGATAACTTGCAGCATTGATGTGGATGACTACTGAAGGTCAAACTTGGCTGCTTGGTAGGTACAGACTAAGAGTGCCCTTACAGACATCACAAACCACTGGAGATGTCATGGCTGGGGAACCGAGGGCTGCTTCACCACACTTCATTCCAAGTCCATAAACTTTGCTTTGTATCAAGTTTTAAAAAGCTCCAGAACAGTCAGATTAGCAGACAAATAAAACCTTCTGCTTTACTTGATTTTATAGGTCACCTTTTACAAATATTCAGTGGGCCAATTCATGTAGGGACCATCATTCATACACATCTGTGCACATATGTGTGTAAACACACAAACATACACTAAATGCACAATGATGCTTGTGCATGTTACATGTATATTTGTACTTGTGCACACACACAAACATGCCTGTCTGGCTGGCTAATCTATCTGAAACACTTCTGTTACAAGCATGGTTTTCTTCCTCACCCCTGATGCAAGTCCTTTTTTTAACCTCCTCTGAAAACACCTCCAGTGTCTCATTCTGGTGCCTAATTGGCCTTATCATTAAGTTTTTTTTAACTAATGTCTAAACTCAATGTTTCCTTTTTTAGGATTCAAGTCATTGCCTCTTGTGATGCCTGTTTCAATGATGTCTACATAATATGGATTGATATGCTAGTCAGGGATAGTTTCAAAAGAAGCAAATCCATTAAGAAATGGCAATATAGGAATGAATCACATAAAGTATCCATCTATTTGTATGTACATTTCTCTGTGTGTGCAAATGGACACACAAACCATTTAAAATACACACACACACAAATCAGATTGCTGCATTTCAAGGAATTACAACACTTAAAGACCCATAACAGCATGTTATCTCAGTTCCTGGATATCCTTAACCTGTGTTCTTATTTCCTTATAGAAGCACAGGAAGTTGTGGCTGACAGGAAAACACCTTGTCTGCTGCTAGCTAGGACACTCAGGCTCATTTTGCAACCTTGGGATCCCTGTTTTTAGGTAGTGAAAGGTGAGATAAATCCCACCCAAACCCTATAAAGCTGTAGGTCTGAAATTAGTCATTCTTTTAAGCATCTATGTTTGTGTGATGCAGTGAAAGAGGCCTCCAGGCCCTGATTAAGATCTCTATTTGCTGCTCTAATGCAAAACAATATCATTAATAGTGTTAGTAATAAGCAGTCCAGAATGCAAATCCTGAGAACATAGGTTATCAAAGCCTGTGCAACTTTAATGGTTGAATGTTTATAATGTACTTTTTGATCTTAAAATCATAATCTATAAGTAAAGTGATTTAACATTTTTACTATTGCTTCTATTTTACTAGCCATGAGTTTTTCCCTCGCTTTTCTCATTATTTGCACATTAAGTGCTGGGCTGGTAATGGCACCTGACTTTAGCTCAGACAGGATATGATTGTGCTAGGGCTGAGGTTGAGCAAGGAGGGCTACTTTTGGATTGATCATGTAGGTTCTGAGATCAAAGTTCACTGTCCATTGCAGGTGGTTGGGGTGAAAAATGTGAAGGACAGAGGAAGGCTAATGCTGCTGACAGGAATTTTTCTTGGTGCTCAGAAATGTTCAAGTTTAATAATTAGACAGAAGTAGTTACTGTTTTAATGAACAATTTGCTGCACAGTGATGCCCAAACTAGGATTCTTTGATCATCACAGTAGACTCTTCCCTCCTTCTGTTCCCAAAGCCCATTAGAATAACTTCCCTCACCTAAGTTTCAGCACAGCTTGTTGTTACGGGAAATTAGCTACTTTGTCCAATCCAATTTCAAATTAGGCAACATAATCAGAAGAGCCTCTGCCACTTCACTGGAAGGACCATACTTCCACTATCAAAAGAGAATCTTATAGTTGTCACACTCTGAGGCTTTCTTAATTTTCAGCCTTCTCCTAATTGCAATTTATCTGGTGCTCGCAAGAGTGCCATATCTTTAATTTTCCTCCTCCCATTGATAAAAAGATGTCATGACTTCTCTGCTTGAAGTGATAAGTACTTTTCCTTGAAAACTTTTGCCGTGCCTTTCTCTGTCTTGTGTGTTCAGTTACACTCCTTTTATTTTGGCCTCCAGAAGAGGACAATCTATGCAGTGAGTAATGTCACACCTGCACCTTTGTTCTACATATGCCACATATTTACCACAGAGATGCTAAAATCTGGGGGCAGCTTTTTCAAAACCTTTTTCAAAAGCTTTTTCAAAACCTTTTCACTACTGTGTTGTTCCCTGCCTATGTGTTTATGGAATGACTCAAGACAAACTGACCTCAAAGCCTGTACCAAATGAAAATGAAATGGAAATATGAGCAGTATGTTTTCCTTCTAATCTTATGCTCTTGCAGGAGTGGATACAAGGTGCTCCATCTCCTCCTTGCATCTGACATAAGAGGGATACAAAATGAACGTTCAGCAAATTTCATTTCTGAAGATTACCTCCTACAAATCGGAATATGAGATCTTAACTTTGCTGCTGTGAATTAATAAAAAAGCTCTGTAAGAGGAAATCATATGTGCTATTAGTCCTCCAGTTACCACACCTGTACTGTGAAAAAAAAAAAAACCTGAACCAAAAAAGAAAAAAAAAAAAAAAAAAAACAAAAACCCTAAATAGCAAAAAAAACCCAAACAAGGGAAAAGTGCTACAAAGGGACAGAACCCCATGGTGAACCTATCTTAGTTCAGGCCAGGGAGATACAAACATTGCCAGGACAATGAGGATTTTTATGGGTGTCTGGAAAAGCATGTGGAGCTGAGATACTGAAAATCAGCATTTCTTTCATAAGACTTTCTCACCCCATTGATCAGACTACTATTAAATATTGCATTTGAATGTTCTTAGTTATATTATGTGGTTTCTTTTGTTTCTTTGTATCTGGATGGAGACTTAGTTATCTAATATTGGAAAAAAGGGAAAGAAAAATAACCTGTTTCTACAGTAGATCATATTGACATATTGGGATTTCATCTTGCATAGCTGAATCATTTGTATCTGACAGGTACAACTACATTGAAGATGTTAGACTTCACAGATAAATTAATTTTAAGAAATGTTTATAAATCTAGAGAGCTGCCCATTGACTTCTGCTCCAAGCTGAGGCAGAGTAACCACATTTTCAGAAAATGGCTTTCCTGTTGCTGTGACAGAAGAGTTTTTGGTGGAAGTCATTCATTTTTTATTGCTTGAAAAAGACAGTGCCAGGGTGAAAAATTTCACAGTAATGTTCATGATGTTAATGAACATAAATCACAGGTCGATTTCACCCACAGCAGTGGCTCTGGAGGGCTTTCATTAGCTAAAGGGGTGTGTGGTGGTGTGGGTATCGTTTGGTTCAGAGGACAAAGAAACAAGAAGCAACTTTCTCCCTAACTGATGTGCTGAAAGGCAGGTGCCTCTGGCCTTGGACAAGTGGATGTGTGAGGGAAGAGTGTTGGAGGTAACAAGAAGCCAAATGAGGACTGTCAATCGTGGGTAGCTACCTAAAAAGTGTGTCACAGAGCCATTCATTCACTGAAGGGATAAAGATCCCCATAGCTTAATACTGTGGTGCACATTAAGTAACAATGGAAATGTAATCCTTGAAATCATGTCTTTGCTCATCAGCTTGAGGATCAAGTGTTAACCACTTCTTAAAAGAAATTATAGGTATGAGAAAAAGGAAGGAGTGGGAAATAGCAACAGTAAATCATACCATACATATACAATATATTATATATATACACACAATATATATGATATAAGTTGTATATCTTTTTAAATAACATAAAATTATGCTTTTTCCTGGTAGGCTAGAGCTGCAGCAGGATGCTTCTGATGCTTTTATTTCCATCTGAGTTATGCCTACTACATTAGTCCATATATGCCCACATAGATCCTTTACTCTACAGCCAACCATTCCTTCAGAGAGTCAATAATCACTTCTGTTCTAGTTCTGCAAAATTTTCATGGCCTGAAAACAGTCAAAGCAAAGTTTTTGTCTAATTAAAACCTGTGGCTGAGAGAATCAAGCTGAGTATGAAGAAAGAGAATGAAAGAATCGCTAAGTACTTTTTATGGTCTACTAGCTAAACTACAAGGACCCTCCAGCATTCTGGCAAAACCAATGCACAAATCGGCTCTTTTCTTATTTAATTTGCTGGTGGATGGTGGGGGGGTGCTGCTGTGGTCACTGGCAGCTCTCCCAGAACTGAATTCTCTGAATAAGTCCTGTAGATGCAAAGAACTACCTAAGTATGTTTGAATTTTTGAACACAAAGGTAATATGTACCTCTATCTGACAGACAAATGCTTGAGAAGTTCCCCTTTTTTACCCTGTGGAAACTGTTCACATAACTAGATAGAGTTATGTAAAGGAGAGGGGTTGTTTCCCAGCAAAAGAAGCTGAACATTTCTAATATCTTCCTATCCCTGTTCCCATGCTCTCCTGTCAGCACAGAATATCCTACTGTCAGCTGATACTCTCCACAAAGAAAAAGAGATATCAGAATCTTGCTACAGGTTTTCATGAGGTGAAGAGCAGGGGAAGGAGGGAGAAAAGTGAAAAATAGGTTAAAAAATATTTATCTCACGAGTTGTAGAAAAAAGAGTCAGAAAAGAGTGCAATGAGTGGCGTTCAGGGAATGTGGCTGCAAGTGCCTCAGGTGCCTCCCTAGTAGGTGGGTTTTACTGAGTGCCAAGTTCCCTCTCTGGCTAGACAGTCACCCACAGGAAGCTCTTGGCTTCGACAGCATTTCCGCTGGGCAGACAGAAACCAGCAACACTGAGAGGATGGTCCCACAGACTGGTAATGAAATGTCTCGCTAATGAGAGATGAGTTGGGCTGGGTACAAAGATCATTGCAAGGTGCTGCTGTATATGAGGACGTCTGTCAAGTGCAGCTGACCTGCCAGAAATGAGCTGTTTTAATTGGATGTGACTCAAACTTCCTCTGTCTCTACTTGATATTTGTATGCTTCATGGACTAAGTGCTTCTTGTTACCTTCGTTAGCATGTGTCATTGAATATATAATGTCCTGTCACTTTTACTAGTATGTTCTATTGACTATATTGCTCCTGCAAAGCTCATGTTGAGTTAATGTACCCGATTTATTTATACAATTCATTTTGCTTTATTTCCAGAGACATGCTGTGACCATACTGTGATGCAGATCCTGTGAGAGTGACTGTAATAAATAAACCCAGTGAACAATTATCTCCCAAACACAGCTTCACTGACACAAATCAGTGGAGTATAGTTCTTCACTTACATTTAAGAGCTGGTGGTCGCATAACAAATGTGGAATGTAACCAACAGGGAGCACAAGCAATGCATTTGTGATCAGAAATGGAGGTGCAGGAGGGAAAAAACCTACCAAACAGCTTCTCTAGTAATAATTTGGAGGGCAAAAAAGTTTTGTGGTGTGGGTGCACTGATAAAAGTAATGTTTTTGATTGTCTGTATTTTTTCCAAGTTTTCTGGTAGATAGCTAGATAGATAAATAGAAAGAGTAGGCTTTTTTTTTATATGAGTTTTTTTGTCTTTTGATGCTGGCACTTGGAATTAAAAAGCATTTTGTCCTTCAGCAAGTGAACTACATTGTTTTTTCCCTTCTCTCTCCAAATCTTTTCTTTTTGACTGGCAAGCATTTGCTTCTCTGTACATTTTCACTTGACTCCTCTTGCAGCAAAACTACTCTATATACCAGCTGAGAAGGCATCACTCTATTGATGAAAAGTAGTAAGTTCTCTAGAAACTGGAAGAAAGTTACAAGAGCAAAGTGCTGCAGAAACAAAGGGATCTCACAATCACTGACTTGCCTTCCCTATGTGTCTCTGGGACTGTTTAAAACTAGATGCTTCAGACCTGGAACAATCATGAAATGGATCCCAGCTAACAGCAAGATTTATAGTGTAGGTGTGAATGTTTGAGACATTGTCCAAATGGTGCCCAGATGCCCTGACAGGAGCTGATATCTCATCAATACAGTCAGTATTATGCAGGATAAAATTCTTGTGACTGAATGATGGGGACTGTGAGCTGAAATAAACCTTGATCAAACTCCACTGACCATATTGCCTAGCTCCCTGTTGACTGTAGAGGCAGCCAAAAGAGATTTGCTCTGGTACAGATGCATACCCTGCAGATACACATACTCAGTCAAAAGGAATCACTGCCTTGATTTTGAGGTAAATAAAATAGAAGATGAAGCCCAGCACTGTGCAGGTGGTTGTTGTTGTTATTATTATTAATATATAACAATAATAATAGCAATAGATAACCAGCATATTGAAGAGTTTTCCTTATTCCATGACTTAGCAGTTGTGTTATGTTATCCACATTGATGTTTGTAGTTCCTCAAGGCTTCATGGTGACAACACGGCATCAATGAGAAGACAGCAGTTTTGATTGCAAGATTGCTCCAAAGCCCTGAAAAGCTAACAAATGTCTTATCCACTGTCATGCTTGTCACTTTGAGCTTTGAGCTCTGAGGTATTTAACTCGCACTATCCTGCTCTGCCTTTGAGGGAGATCTGCTGGGAGAATGGCAATATCTTCATGTGGGCAGTGCCTGCCACCCGTGTGAGCCCCGTGCCACTCTTTCAGAGGGGATGAATTTCTCTCTCCAGGTGTGGCTCTGTCCATTAAGTCATGTCATAATAAAGAAAAACTAGAAAAACAGGATTAAGCCATGTGAGAGGTGCAGGACTGCCATAGGAAGAGTTTCTTTGTGTTGGCATTTTGGGAGATGGGAGATGAAGTCAGCAACCAAAAGCTGAGACTTCTCCCTCCACCCTCTGACTTCACACACCTAGTGAGTGGCTCATAGCTCAGCCTGTCCATCAGCATCACAGTATTCAGGGCCATGGAACACCCTCACAACCACCTTAGCTAGGTCCTGGCCCTAATCAGTCTGGAAAGAATGGATATTGAATGTCAGCCAAAGGAATACAAAGGTCTGTCCCTCAGGCTCCTGTTAGCAGCCATAGCATGGTTTGCTGGTACTGGAGCTCCTGGCAGGAACAATAGGACTGCTTTGCCATGGTGGTCATGCACAGCCTGTCTCCTGAAAAGCCAGTGCATGGTAGGGCAGAGGGAAGGTAGGATTTCAACCTTCGCTCCAAGCTGCCTCGCTTTCTTGGGTTTATGTCAGGCCCGTAGCATTATTTGAACATAGTTTTTCTGGTTTAATTTGCATAATTGATGAGATGGAAAATTATCTCAATGATTGATGGATGTTCTGCATGCACCAGAGTTTGTCGCAAAATATAATGCATCTGTAGGATGAGCCTGCTGCTCCTGCCATGTTATTTCCCAACAGGGCTATAAAATTCTAACTTAACCCCGCAGGTTTTTAAGTTTCTTTTCTTTTTAATCTTTTACAAGACAATGTGCAAAATGGTAAACAAGCACAAAGATGCAGCATCAACTGGAGTAACCATCTTTCTTCATTGTACTCCTAGGATGTTGAGTAATGAAAGTGAGGAAATTATCACACTTGTGGAGTTGATCCAAGACTTTCCTATACGAGGTGTTCTCACTCTCAGCAGACTTGCTTTATAGCTCTATATACATTTCCACCTGCTTTGGGAATGGTTTATCTCTTTCAGACATTTACATTGACAAAATTATCTTTTCATTTGCAGTAAGTCAACAGTGCATATACCACAATTCATGTGACGAGTGGACTTTATTTTCATAATTGCTTGTAGATATTTTTATAATAAAAAGATGATGCCAAGTGCAAAAGTACTCTTTGGTAATTAGCAATGCTTCTTCTAAAAAAATAAAAAAGCATCCTGGCTTGATCCATTCCCGTTCAGCAAAGCACTGACACACAGGGTAACTTGAAGCCTGTCCTAAAACTGTGTGGGAAGTTGCATACATATTAAGTCCAGCATGTGTCAGAGTTCCCCACAGAGCAGAGTGTCCATGTGCATGGACACATGTAACTTTGCTGAACAGTGAATTTGGAGAGATGAAGCCTCCCTTTTCCTCTCTGCAAGATATGCATAGGCATAGCAAGTGTTTTTGCTGAGTTTTCGTTTGCTGGAGTGATGCAGTAGGTGGGGTGTGCCCTGCATTACCTGTCCCAGCTACCAGGAGAAGTATTTAATGAGCTCTTGCCAATGTTAAATGGTAAACCATTCCCTCTGGGTAGTCTCAGATGCCAGTTTGAAATTGGGCCTGACATCCCAGGACACAGTCCTTTAGGGAATCAGAAAGTGAGGCACCTTTTAGTCACACATGGGCTATGCTCAGGGAGGGTTTATAAGGAAAGCAGGGAGAGAAGGAGGATGAGAAGAGAGTTTTCTTGATCCTCAAACTGATCACGCAGAAAGATGATGAACAAGACTTTCAGGGCACTTTCAAAGTTTTTCAGCAGACTAAAAGCATAGGTTAAGTCTAAGATTATCTAAATCTTAAGTCCAAGATTTTCACAGCACAATTTTACAGTGTGAGGTCAGTTTTCTAAACAACTCTAATTTTGGTATAAGGAGGACATAACTGCAGTGATATCGTGAGGCTGGAAAGATGAACAACATTGGCAGTCCTCCAACCACTTAAGAAAAGGTACCAGAGTAAAGTATTTACCCCAAGAACTCATTACTGTGACAACTCATTGCACTGAATAAAAATTTGCTTCAATGGGAATTTGTTCTCCGGGCTACGTATGGATTCCTCCAAGCTGTGAATAGGTCTAATCTGCTTTTCTCAGTGATTTGATTTAACACACTTTAGGTCACATTAACAAGAGGATAAAAAACATGTTTCCAGTATTAAGTCTGTATGCGGTACTATGCATTTTTTCCATCATACAGCATACTTCATTAATGTTCCCTGCAGAAAAAGAATAAATCAAACCAAGAAAACAGAAAAAAAAAAAAAGGACTAGAGGAAAACATTGTCTATGCACCTAGAAAATTACTCAAAACCTGAACTATTCAGCTTCTAAGCACTGAGGTGAAAAATCTTATGGCAATGGCCATGGTCTTTTTCCAACAAGGAACTTTTCTACCAAGGAAAATGAACGATATTCTCCCCATCCCTGGCCCAAGCATGATGCTGCTCCAGTCTGAAGTGACAAAGGGTTGATTAGTTATGATCGGCTGCTACAGCTGAGGCAATACAGAACTCCAATCAATTCCCCAGCAATCAATTCGTTACACTGAACTCTCTTTCTCTCCATTTGCAGCTGCCTGACATCCATCAGGGCCCCCTTCTCCTGCCTGCAAGTCGTGGTGAGCATCTGAAGATGGCTCAGTGGGCTGAAATGGAGATCAGTGGCTGGCAGTGCTCTTGGGCAGGCGGCTTTAACCCTCTGGAGCTGAGCAGCTCAGCTGTGCACTTCAAGTTTCCACTGTGATATTATATTTGACATTCAATTTGAAACCCTAAACTCCTTTAATGCAATATCTCAGCACAATGATAGTAATAAGGCAGTACCACTTGCTTTCGATTTAACTACCAAAGGCAAAGTGGACAGGGGGAGAAAGCAGCCCCAATTACGTTAACCCCTTTGCTACTAGCTCGGTAGGTGACTTGTTTTATAAGTACAAAATTCTGTATCAAAATAAAGCCGAGAAGAGAAAAGGACTGCTTTTTTCAGCTAGCAGTTAAAATGTTTTGTTCTGTTCTGTTTTGCTCCCTGAAAGTGCCGGAGGCTGCCATTTGCTCTGAAAATTTCAACAAAACTGCATGTAGATGGGATTGCTTTCTGGTAGACCTGTCACCTTGCATATATGGCAAGAGATAGAGAGTTCAGGTAATATTTTTTTCTAAATGCAGGGCCAGAGTTTTCTCTCTGATTCTTCATAACTCTACTTGCATGGTACTGTTACCATCCCACACCAGTTGAGGTGCTAGCAATGGTTTCAAGTACTCCAAGTTCTTGTCCATCCACAGGAATATGTGGAAAACAGTGCACCAGTGGTCAATATTTCTATTTTACAAATGGGAAAATTGAGGTCCAGTTTTGATGGGACAAGGAAATTTTGTTTACTGTTCAAACTGAAATACTGACTCTAGGGGTTTTCAAGGCCCAGTTATGGTGCTGTCAGCTCTGGAGAGCTCTGAAACACCATTTCTAGCCCAAATTTACCTCTAATCCTAAGGCACAGCAGGACTGTCATCCAGAATTTAGTCAGCCTTCCATGATGAGAAAATATAAAGTGTGGCTGAGCTACACCAAATTTTGCTCAGCTCTTCTGTGGACATTCACCTTCCCTTAGACTCAATGGATTTGAGCCATCATTAGTCAAAAGAGGGGTCAGTGTGAGAGAAAGGAGACACAGACCTAATGGATCAAATCTAAAGGCAGCTAAGACTCATATTATGCATACTTTGTAGGATGAGGATTCTTTCTTCTGGTAACTTAATTTCCTTCCCTTCCAGTCCTTTCTAACCTTTCTATCCATTTGCTTCCAGACTGTGTACAGACTGTGCCATGGAGGATGGACTAAAACTTCCTGTCTGCCTCTTCTCAGTTTGTCCTTAGACACCAAGTGAATGTCAGAGATCTAGTCTCAAACTATTTAAAAACATTTAGCCAGCTTTACACAGCAACTCTCTGGTCAAACTTTCTCTGCTTTAGGAAAGGACATGTCGCCCCTCATGGCAAATCAATTATTCAGACGCTGTGATAGTCCGAGGCATCGTATCAGTAATAAAGTAGTGAATTATTAATCAAGGCTTGTGCCATTTCGATTAGATTTGGGAAATTCAGGATTAAATTTCTGGCACCCTGTGTCTCGGATTGAGCTCAGCCCAGCTGGCCTGACAGGCATGAGCTGGCTTTGTACTTCAGAGGAGGCTGGTGGATAAAAATTACTTGAAAAGCCTCAGAACTTCAATTATTATTATTATTAGTATTTTGGAAGGAACTGGAATGACTGAAAATAGATTTCCAATCTGCAGGGCAGTTTTGGTTTCACACAAAACTTCTGCTGTAATAGCTCAGGCTTTTTTTTCTGTTCCTCTGAGCTCATCTGCTTGCTGCAAGAAAGGCTAACTCGGCTTGAAAGATGAGGCAGTCTTGTGAGTCTGTGTGTCTCTGTACAGTATTTACACTTTCTACATTTTATCTGGGCTCTGAAGACACTCTGAGAGATCGAAATCATATTAATTAGAAGAACAGGACCAGCACTCCTACTGCTCTGGCACTAGCTGTTGAGGGAGGGAGAGCCTTAATGCAGGAATGTGAGCCTTGGCATCCTGAGAAGTCGCTTGCAGCCTGCTTAAGGCTAGCGTGAAAAGAGTTTTGGCTTTATCTGCCCTGTGCCCAGCAGACAGCCATCCCCTGCAGTGCCCTGCCACATATATTCACCTGACTTCACTCAGCTGATATTGTTTAGCTCTTGCCTGTGCTTGGTGCCTGCTGTGGAGGGCCTGCTCTGAAGTGCTGGTGAGTGCTCCTTGCACTGGAGAAGGGCTTTTTGAAAGTGTGTCTGCTACAGAAAGAGGAGCAAAGCCAGGAATGGGATAGGCAGCTGGGACAGGTGGGGCTGTTGGGAGCATATGGGGAGCATCAGCTGCCCCACACGTGGCCAGGTCACTTGTGGAGAACTGCTCGGATGCTGTGCCAAGACTGAGCTGGTACATCTGAGCATGCCATGGGGAAATGCTGTGTGTGGGACCTTGATATTGCAGGGTGTTGAAGGGACACCAGAGCTCAAAACACCTGGGAGAGCTAAGAGGAGGTGTACCCCTAACCAGAGTGAAAAATGTGCCATAGAGCTGTGAAGAGAGAATTTCTTCTTAGGTGGCTTTCATCCCTGGGTGAAATTTAATTTTTCCTTGTTGCCTATAGGCATAGCAGGTTTGCTATAGAAGTTAGTAATTTCTTCAGTAGTCAGGCTGAAAAGTTAAGTAAGTTTGTCCAGGCCTTAAGGAAATGAAAGGGAAAACTCTGGTGACCTGACCCTACACTCACATCCTTGTCAACGTGAACTGATAGCACAGGTCTGAAATGAAGACTGCTGGGTTTCTCTCTGTGAAGTTGGCCTTTTGCTAGACATACAACTGAGGGAACAGCTTTTGCCACAAATGTAGTCCAATTCAAACCCTGAACAAGACTCAAAAGTGACCGAGTTGAAAACCCTTGACATGAAGGAAATAACATTTCACTCAGTGCAGTTTTAATTTCATCCCTCTGCCCTGGAGTCAGAGGTTTCTGAGCAGAACAGGGACTGTGGAGTGCATGTGCATTGTGGGGAGGAAAGTGTGTGGGGAGATGCTGCATGTAGCTAGTTTCTTACTCTTAGAAACCTCCATGACTTTCGGGGAAAGGAAAAGCAAAAAAAAAAAAAAAAAGGTTTTAAAAGAGTTTTTTTGAAAGAGGAGCTGAAAAAGACATCAAAACAGATCAAAGAAACTCATGGAAGTGGGAAAAAAATGGAGAGAGGGAGAAAAAAAAAGAAGGAAAAGCTCCTGCAGTAACATTGGATGAAAATTAAGCTTCTCAGATCTGTTTAAAAGATATTCTGTTTGATCTTTTATATCTTCTGCTCTGATTATCCAGGTTCCTTTTGATGTTGCTGAGCCCTATAGAACTGATATGTAAAAATACACATACATATGTATTAGTACAGTGGGTACACACGCACATGCAGGGACCCTCTCACGCTGTCACTGCTGCCCGTGACTGGGATGCGCAGAGCCAGCAGAGGTGAGGCCATGCAGGAGCAGGATCCAGTGATCTGACCCTGAGATGTGTGTCCCATGCCACGGTGCCCCTGGGGACAGAAAACCCTTCCTGCTCCTCTCCTCAGCAGCAGCAACTGGAAGAAACTGAGCTCTGAGGCACACAATTTAAAGGCAGGAAGGTGCAGCTTTTTGGTGACACACCGTGTCCTACTCCCTGCACCTGCCAAACCCATGGGAAGTCAGGATGAGGTGCAACCATGGAAATACCTCTCAGGTACCATGCAAAAAGACACCTATAGACAAAAAGGACATATGTCCTCACTGGAATCTTGGAGCAGATTGTGCCACCACACAGGCCCCAGCAGAGACACCCCACATTGTCCCCTCCTGCCTCCTGTCCCCTCCCTGCCTTCCCACCAAGGCCAGCTCCAGACTCTTCAGCCCTTTAGGAAAAGCTGCTTTTGTTTCTGGCCTCCCCTCACCATAAGGGAGCATGGCCAGACCTGGGAGGGGTCTCTGATGCTGTCAGGAAGAAGGGAAGGGATTTTGCACAAAGCAGCAGAGAGCCCCATCACGCTAAGCCAGCTGCTGCTGCTGGGGCAAGAGGAGGGAGGTGGATAGAAGCTGCATTCAAATCCCTTGTTGACCAGGCAGTGAGCCTACTTTGCCTTAGTGCCACCACCTGCAATGGCTTCTCACACTTGTGTGACACGGGAAGGCAGCAGGACCCAACTCTGGTGGCTGCAATCAGCCCTGCATGCCCCCAAGCCCTGTCTGTGCCACGCTGGCCTCTGCTCCCCACTGCTGCGGTGCCCACATGCTTCCAAACCTTTAATCTGCTTACCCTCAGGAAGCCCTGGGAGGCAGGCAAAGTGGTCTTAAGCTCATTTTACAGCGGGAAACATGAGTGATTTCCATACAAATACTGTTCGGGTTGTCAGCAGAGGTGGGACCCACACTGCATCCACCAAGGCTCTCTCCCTGGGAAGGAGGGCAGCTCTCTGCCACCCACCTCCATCTTCACATGCTTGGTTTTGCACTGCCAAGTGCCATCTCTGGCAAGGAGAACTCTGTCCTCCATGTCCCACCCCCACTGCCTCCTCCCTCATCCCTCAGTTTTCCTCTGAGGGTGAGCACAATGAAGCACGCCAGTTAAATTTGGGCCCAAATGCATGCTTTCCTGCAATTTTAATACATCAACATGCTTCTAACTGTTATGTTTGGAGAGGAGTGTAGGCAGCTTGGAACAGCAGGCAGAGTATTTTGGGTTTTCTGAGCTGAGCCTGGTACAGTTGGTTGCTTCAGCCCCTGGGCTCTGGCAACCTGATCCCTCCTTGCTAGATGCAGCTTCGTGTATTTACTCTCATTTCTCCTCTCCTTGCTCTCTCCCCCACCCTCATTCGGAGGTTTCCCAAGTAGATCTGTCTATTGCCACTCCCCTCTTTAAGCTCCCAATTTAAAGGAAAAAAGAAAAAAGAAAATACATGGGAAAGTTATTTTTTTACAGACAGCAGTAAAATGATCAAAGGCTTATTTGTAGCTAACAGCGGACGTACACCACTCATTGAACTAAGATGGAGTGGAAGCATTATCTTCATATCCCTACAAATGTGTTCCTTTAAAAAAAATCAATGAAGGCAGATTTTTAATTAAAGCAGATGCTGATCCTTCCTGCCCCTGTGTCTGCTACATGTTTTGTTGTTGTTGTGGCTGTTATCTTATCTGGGCCTTTATTTATTTATGTATTAGCCCCTGACAACAGGAGATTGAAGCTCTGATTTCTCAGCTAGAGTTGGGGGAACAAAAAGGAGGTGGGCCTGTTGGAGTAAAATGTTTTTGTCTCCAATTTCTTTGCTACCCAGGTGAGGGTCAAACACCCCCTTCCTTGGGCTTTCCCCTCCTCCAGCTCTGGCAATGTATACAAAGGCTAAGCCTTGCTGTCTCCTTCTCTCCGTCCTTTTTACAGATGCAAATCCCCTCTGCTCAAGCTCAAGAGTGTCTCTGGGAATAAAATGTGCTCTGTGGTAATGCCTTCATTGGAAAGTGTTATAGAGATCTGGAGCTGAACTGCTGAATGGTGAGCTTTCTTTTATTTTCTTTTTTTTTTTTTAGTACCTTTTAATTTTTTTTTTTCAGAAAACCCCATTAATTTAGGTCTCTGATAAAATGACCAAGGAAACATTTCCTAATACATTCACCCTATTTCCTCACCTAGCAGATCTGAATCTCTACAACCTCCTTCCTCTGTAGGGACAGAGGATCCATGACTGGAGGGACATTGAACCATGATCCATGGACTCCATGATCCTTGTGGGTCCCATCCAACTCAGAAGATTCTACGATTCTCTCTTCTTCGAACTTTCCCCTGGCTGCTCCCATTCCTCATGAGATCAAGGAGTTCCTAACAAGGCTTTAATAATGAATATCCAAGATAAATGTGTGCTCCCAGCCTGCCACAGTACTGGTACAGGGTTCTGAGGGTTCTGAGGATTGAGCACATGGCCCAGCTCCTTTCCCTCTCTGGTTCTCTGTCTGATGCCTACATGGGTCCCTGGCCCTTTTCTCTTCAAAATCAGGTAAGTGCACAGAGAGAGCTGGGGGTTCATTTGCTGGAAATGACTGGCAGTACTCAGATATTTCAATCATCCTAAAATACAAAGCAGAGAGATAGTGCCTTAGACAATCCAAATCAATTAAGCTCATCCTCCATGTCAAGCTCTCCTGCTATGAATGATGACCAGGCCAAAGGGGAGGGAGAGGTCCTGGGCCTGGGCTGTCCGCTGCTGCAGGCCCTTCCTGTTTCAGTCTCCACAGATGCCTTTTGTCTCTGCAACTCCCTGACTTCATGCATGTGCTGTACCCAGACATCACCTCAGGGGCTGTCTTGACTCTGCAGGTGCCAAGATGACCTGCAGCAACCCTGGGTTTGGACAGAGCATTTGACTTTGTGTGTGTCAATAGTACACCAGGTCGGTGCTGCAGGGCCTGAGGAGAAATTTGTCCTTTCTGTCCAGCACTGTGCATGGGGCCAGGTGCTGCCAGGAGGGAGGGCTCCACGCACACCAGGCACAGCCCACTGCTGGAGGCACCGTGCCTGACAGGATGGATCACTCATCCCATCTGCTGAGCCGCCTGCATCTTTGTATGGGGAAGGAAACTGAAAGACAAAACTGCCCAGGGAGTGGCTTTTCCTTTCATTTACAGCTACATAAATGAACATAGGATCCATACAGGTTCATAGAATTATTTAGGTTGGAGAAGACCTCTCAGATCATCTAGTCCAGCTGTTAACTCATCACCACCAAGCCATGTCCCCCAAGGGCCATATCCACACACCTTTTGAACACTTCCAAGGATGGTATTGTACCACTGCCCTGGGCTGCTTTCTACAATGCCTGATCACGCTTTCAATGAAGACATTTTTCCTAATATCCGATCTAAATATAGTATCTAATATATCTGTTTGATCCTGACTTCCCAGACCTCACACACCCCTGACCTTCCCACTCCTCAAAGGCTTCCCTGGGCAGCTCTTCCCCAGGTCTGTGGGTGCTGGCAGTCATTCACGTGGACTGAGATGTGTCTGAATACTGTTTACTGCCCAAAATGCACATAAGAAAAAAAAAAAAAAAGTACAGTTAATGAAAGTGTCTCTCCTACGCAAAAGGTAACAACTTTTCATTTTGTTGTTTTGTTCTCTTTTCATTTAAAGCAAGTAGATTAATAAAGGAAATTGAGAAAAATGAAAAGAAATAGCTTTGTTTAAAAAATACCTCATCAGCAAAATTTTTCACATTTTCAATCAAGTAAACTGATTGTGGTATCTTATTATTTGATAGGAGCATGCATATATTTCCATTCCCCAGTTAATAAAGTATTTGTACAAAATCCTTCCTCACTTGTAATCTGTAATAGCATTTTCACTGTGTCTGAAAAGACAACTAAATATTGATTTCAATAATGTGCAGATTTGGACTTTTGTGTTTGAAAGGGTGGGATGCATTTGCAGAAATGTGTTTACTACAAGACATGCTTCTGAGATAATCACCCTTCTCTTTCTTTTGTCATTTACAGGGTTCTGCTCTGCAAAGTTGAGGGCACAACTCTCCTCATAATATAGTAATCTGCTTTCAGCCAAATCACTCTTCCCCTAAAAAAGCACTTTTCTCTCTATGTTCTATATTTCAAGTCTTGACTGATTTGGAAGGATCCTTGGAAGGATCTGCATTTTAATTAGATGTCTTAGATGTGGGTAAATTTAGGGAACATTAAACCTGACCAACTAGTTTAAAAGAGAGTTTGTTCCTTAAAGCTGTTCAGGATGCTAACAGGATTATGCAGAACCTAACAGGGCCATGGTTTCCCTAAAGCTGGCTGTGCAACAGCACATGAAAGTAAATACTTCTAATTTCAGATTGAATGCCTATGGGCAGAGGCACCAAATGCGCACAATAGTGCACAATTTATTTGAAATTGCAGATACCCACTCTGTAGAGGAAACACTATTAGCTGTGTCCCATCTCTGCTGAACTCATCTTCATTACTTTAGTATTTTCAAGACGTTAAAATGCATAGAAAAATGAGGAGTGAGATATAAATTACTTCCCTTCTTCCTACCATCCATACTTACAGAAGAAAACACACTCAAAAGAGGTAAACTACATATATATACATATACATGCATATGTATTTATGTACATATTCTAGATAAATTCCACTTAAAAATGCAATCTGTAATCATGACCCAGTTTTTGTTTTTTTTTTTAATCAGGTGGGAAGTTAAGGTTTTCACATCAATGGAGTGTGAATTCTGTTAGTGAATTCTGCTAGTAAATATCTTTGAAAGTGTGAGCCAATAAGATATTACACCTGAAAATTAACTTCTATCAGCCCTCAGCAGAACAGCAGGGAAAAAACTTTTGGAGGACCTTGGTTAGGGCAAGGAGTTTTAGGCATTTCTCTGTGCTTTTCATGGTGATCTGAAGCAGGACACTTCAATCACAGTGCCTCGGCGTAGATGTGCCTTTCACTGCAGCCTTGTATAACTATCCATGTTTGGGGGTTATCATGGGAGTAGCTGCCTTGCTATATCCATCTTTTCCCAATTGCATGGTATCGATTGATGGTGTAGCAAAGTTTTTGAGTGATAGCTCAACAATGAAGAAGTTCCAGACTCCCTCTCTCTTTCCTCTGCTAGTGGAAGGGAAAATGTCTTATCCCCCGCATTAATTAAACTCTGTGAAACCTGATCCTGGCTATGTAAGACCTGTGTGTAGATTCATACTCTCTGACAACATCTTAAATTCACTGAGTGGCATTTACTTGGTAAATAAATAGGAGGATCAGACCAGTACTGCTTTATAGAGGTCAAGCAAAATCTTTGGTCTGTCGGTGTAATGCATGGGACAAATTATTTCCTCTTGAAAACCACCAAAGCTGTCCTGAAACTTACTGATTTAAGCCATGATGGGCTTCTGTAACAAATTTGCACATAAGGGAAAGTGTGAGCCAGACAGAGAGTGACAGAGATTGAGATAACCAGAGGGACCTTCTGCCTGGGAATGAGAAGGCTCTGGTTTATGCCTTGCCTTGGAAAGCACAGAATGATCCCTAAAACTCCCAGGTCTGTTTTCTTTATTGCAGCTTTTTTATTACATTCTTCCTCCCTGTGTTTGCAATGCACTGGTAAGTGTGCAATGCTGCATCCTTAAATCTGCTTTCAAATCAGAGTTTCAGAGACTTTATCCTCAAATTATCAGTTTTTGGTCTGTGTCCATGGCCCTGCCTAAAGGTCTGTTTGTGCTGAGGGGTTTTTGGAAGGGTGAGGATGGAGTTCTCAGGGCATCTAAAAGGAGGACTAACTATATGATTATTTAGGTTATCTCTGCAGTAAATTGGGTGAGAAAAGTGAGTTAAAGCAATAGCCTGTAATTATCAAAAATCTTATTTTTTCTTTGTTGCCCTTGCAGACAAAGCACTCCTGTTATTTCTTCTAACACTCCCACACCCATACATACATTCCTGCTTAATCAGTCCCTTCCAACCACTGCATTTTTACCCCTTGAAAATCAAGGGTGACTTTCAGCTCCCAGCATGATTGGGAAAAAAGTCTGGCAGAGATTAAAGAAAAGAGTTGCTTTTCCCTTCCAGAATCTGTGTGGGATGATGAGATTGGCAAAAGCTGCTGGCCAAAATATCACTTAAAGAGAGGCAAAGCTCTTCCTAGGACAGTCTCTTTCACATCCCACTTACAATAACAACAATAGCCTCGGAATAATTTTAAAAGAGAGAGCAGAGAAGGTGTGGGGGTGGGAAGGACAGGAATTACAGCCCTTATACTAATCAGATAGAAAAGCTCTGTCTCCCACAATTCTTTCATTAGCTGGTGAGACAGGTGCCCTCTGACCTCCAGCATCACTTACTTCCTTGGTAACAACTACTGCTGGCAGATGATCCCTCTTGTAGACTTCATCCATATTCAAAGAGTTGTCACATCCAACTGATGCTAAGAAGCTAATCAAGTAGAATTTTCTTTCCCTTTTCTGTCTCTTTTTGTCCCCCCCACACCTTATCCCTTCTCTCATGTTAGAAAGATCTTTCCCCACCATACATTCAAATTCTTTTGAACCCTAAGAAAAGACCAGATCCATGGGGAAAGGGAGGAAATCCCTTTTTGGTTGACACATGGAGCCTCTGGTGATTTTTACATTTTTACACAGTCAAGCATAGGACTGTTTTGCATTGCCATTAACAGCTTTTAAGGATGACCAAGCACAACCAGGAATTTGACTGGGACAGCCGTAACACCACACTTGCTGTTCCTGGGCAGGTTAAAGATTCCCCATCAAAACTATTATAAGATTGGAAATTTAATTTCCAGCGCTGTCTAGGTTTTGGAAGAATGTGGCCTTATTAAAGGAGTTGATTTCACGACAGATAGAAGATGAGTTAAAATTACATTTTCTATAGACAAGGGTAATATTTTCACTGACGTTTTCATTTTGTTTGCTTTTTCCCCTACGGTAAGCCCATCAGCTATACTGCGCTTCTTTCTTGTGTTCAGAAATAAACTTGCCAGCATGGTTCTAAAGTAGCTAGCAAGAGTTTACATGAGGATATTTTATTTGCATTTGCTGCATTTTGTACAAAAATATTTTCTAACTGAGATGGTCATCTCTTCTAATCACATGCAAAGACTAATGTGAAAGAATTTCAAACTTTGAGAATTAGAATGTTGAATCTGAAACAGCAACTACATATGAAAAACTATCTCTTACATCCTTGATGAGAAAAAAGAACCCAAAGAATAATGAAGATGCCATTTCTGCACTTTTCCATTCTGAGATTTATAGATTTCTGATCATTTGAATAACATGAATCATCTAGGGGAACGTCTGAGGCCATTGAGTTCAAATAGACAACAACACTTCATTCACAACAGCGTGTCAATGGTTGTCAGTCAAACATGAGGGAAAGGAAATCAAACTCAGGAATTTTTGCTCCAGAAAACATGGAGATTCATTTCAGCATGAAAATCCAGAACACCTGGCAAATATTATTTCCAACATTTGAAAATGATGTATCATTAGATGAGAGAGAATTCCTAAATGGTCCCCAATATTTCTGAAAAACATTTGTCAGCAACTGACCTTAAGAATCTCTAATAAAAAAAAATCATCTTTAAACAATAGCCCTGTTACAATGCCACTGATTTGTACAATTCAGAGGAAATGCTGACATCCTCCATTCAAGCACTAGTTTCAAGCTACTGAAAACGCTGTTTTCAATCCTGACGGCATCTGTTCCTCTTCCATGACTTAATTCAAGGGGAATAAATGCGCAAAACAAAGGAAAGAAGGAAGTCAAAGGCAGACTGGTCCCAGACAAACATCAATCCTACAAATCTCCCTTATTTCCACCATCCGCTGCCAGGTTTCTTGTTGGAATGTGCAAAGCATAATTTACTCCTCGCGTCTTTCCTTCCATCATCTTGTGAGTACAGATTCTTCCTTGGTGTCCCCACCATTCCCGTCGCGGGTGCAAACGGAGGCTGCCTGGCGGGCTCAATCCCAGGGGAGTCTGCTCTCTGCGGGATTGCTGCTGCAACTTTTTAGCAGCCTCTGTCTTCCTGACGCTATTTTTGGACCTCCCTCTCGCTCTCCCTTGTCTGGTAATGTCTTGTCTTGTGGAGACTGCAGAGCTAAGTTCATTAAAATGGAGTTTGGTGGGTTATTGCACAAAATTGCCTCTATTTACATCTGCTGCCTGTCACTTTCAATGCTCTATGTCTTCTATCACTTAATACTTCCACTACCTGTCCATGCCAACTTTCAGTGGGCAGCAGTTGTAAACTCAGGTTAGCATTGTTTGCTGCATGTGCTCCTTCCTACAGAAGCCCTTTAATGGTCTGTGAGAGCCCCTGTCCTGGCCAAGAATATTTGTTCATGGGTGAGACGGTGCTACAGCTGTGCCGATATCCAGAAATGCCAAGAATACCCATACATTATTTTACTAGGCTGAATTACAGTTCCTACACTGCTGTTAACTCTTTGTCTGCTGCAAAATGTCTTTGTTGAGATCAAAGCTGAGAAGAAAAGAGTAAAAATGAAAGTAAGCTTTTGGCTGGAGTGAGCAGTGAACCTGAATGTTTCTTATCTCAGTGGGGCTGGGCTACAATATTTCAGCTGAAAGAGAAATGCTGAATTTTTGCTTGTGGAAGATGGCTTAACTGTGAGTTCAATGAGCGACCGCATAACAGAATTTATGCCCAGGAGACATTCAAGAGGTGGAGACCCATCTGAAACCCCAATGCCTTGAATTAAAGGGCCATACCTGGTACCTGCTCAGGCACAAGGCAGACTGTGCTGTCCTATGGTTGAGTCACAGACTCCAGAGCAGCGTGTTGCTCAAGTCTAGTGTGCACTCCTTGTTGTGCAGCACAACCCTAGGTGCTAGAAAATCTTGAACACCAACCCATTTTCCTGTCTAACATGCCACATCCATCACCTTCACCTCTGCTTACTTGTGTGAGCGATTCAGCAGAGATGTTGAAAGGTTGAAGAGGAGCAGAACACCTTATTTCCACAGACCTCAGCAGGCACTGGCTAATGTCCCACTTCTTCAGAAGCTCAAGCAATTACATTTTTCTTATTGCTTGCTGGTAGTGTGACACCCAGAACCCTAACTGACCACCACAGCAAAGCCAGGAAATCTGCTCCTGTGAAAATTAGGCACGTACCAGAAAGGCACAGCTCAGATCTGGATCAGAAATGATGGCTTTAATGTCTTCCTAACTCCCATTTTCTTCCTGCCCTTTTGTCAGTGAGTTAACACGGCATCAAAGAGTCTGCCACCCTGATCTCTGACCATGAGCCCATTAAAATTGCATTGGAAGTTAACAATAAGGATGGAAAACAAAGATCAAATGAATAATGCATAAACAAAGCACTTCAATTAGATATTGAATAAAGTAATATAAATATATTAGATAGCAAAATATCTTGAATTATAAATTAGATGGGGAATTTCTTTTTCTTCCCCCAATGGGAGGAAAAAAATGAGAGGAAATAAAGAGATACATAGTCTTTTTTTGGTTGATGGGAATAAACTGTAGGGTTATTTATACTTTGCTGTTCAAGCTTAGTAATTTCATGTGTTTTTGCAAGATAACACTTGGGTCATGTGATTTCATCAACCAATCGAGCTGCCAGGCTCTTTGCTGACACTTGGTAATGAAGTGATATGGTAGGGTAGGACAAAGTCACCTTATCTTTTTATAAATGCATTGAGTGGCATTTGGGATGCCTTCCTACCTTTCTGGTTCATTTGCATTACACAAGAACCCTCTAAATGTTAAAGCTTTCCCTGGCAGTGAAAGTTTGACGCTTCCAGCGGCATTCAAGGATGTCTGTCTTGGAGTGGCATAAAAATAATGATGTGCAGCTGTGTGTGTGGGGACGGGGCTGTGTACGCGTGTGCGCAGCAGCCGGCTGAGAGGCTTCGGAGCTGTCTGCGGCACCAAAGCAACGCGTGTCGTCCATCCAAGCTGACAGGCCTACCCAACCTGAAATCATCTGAGTGCAGTTTCTGAAATCGTTTGAAAGTGGAGTGTCAGGAAGATGTTTGCATGGCGGCTGACATCTCCTCCCGGCGTGGTTTAATGACATCCCTCCCTTGTCATAACTCTCCTCACGCTTCACAAATAATAACAGCGGTGGAAGAACTTGGCAAGGCAGAGTTGGAAGAGGGAATGGGAATGTGGGGAAGGGCTGGGAGGCAGGAAAGTGCAAATCGCTGGAGACAAAACCACTTGAAAGGGCTTGAATCAGCCTGAGCATTCGTACCTGGGAGGGCTGTGGGTGTTTCTTGCTTTCCATCATTTTCCCATCTTGTTAAACAAAGGGTAGGGATTTACCCGCCTTTGCCAATCAGCCCAATCTAGAGGAGCAGGCGAGGATGAAATCCCTGTTGGTATGGAGGTCTGTCTATGAAAGTACTGATTGTCTCTGCCTATTTATTGCAATATGTTTTCCAGGTGCAAGGAGGGAGAGGGGAGCAAATGCACTGCTGCCTGGAGAGCTTCCTCCTACCCGAGCTGGGCTTTGCTGGGACTGCCAAGCAGGTTACAGACTGAAAGAAACAGATGAGATCTTAGGGAACCAAAGTGCTGGACCAAGTTTGAACTCCTGACTTTTAAAACTGGCTCAGCCACCTTTCTGCTGGTCTAGCTTGGGCACTTTGTCCATTCCTCTGTGCCTCAATCATCTGGTTTGTGCTAGGATTGAGGAATGAAGGTTAATCCTAGAGCACACCAAAACCAGCAAGATGACATGAAACACATTACAGTGCTGTCAATAGGGCATTAACATGGTTCTTTTAAAATGCCCTATGGGCACTTACCCTTAATTAAATACAATTATGGCCAGGAAAAGTGATCAAGAGATAAATGACTATTTAGCTATCAGTCTATACCGATTTCCAAAGAAAGAAGAACATTTACTAAGTGTTTACTTGTTAAAGTATGGGAGCCTAACTTATGGCTCCCTTTGTGGTTAGCGCAGTGTGTGTGTGTGTGTAAGGCTCTGCCTCTGGATTTCTGGCAGGTAATGTACCGAGCAGAGCAAGCCATGTCACCCACAAAGTCTGTGTGCTGCCAGGCAGAGGAAAGACTTGTTTCTGTCAGGCATGGAGACAGTGAGATAGCTGAGGGGCTGGAGAACCAGGTACGCTGCTTCCCGAGTCTCCAGATGGCTGTCTCAGCTGTCTTCTCAGCCATACGAGGGTGTTCAGGAACTGAAAGCCTGCACCTGCTGCTGAAAGAAACATGATTTTGTAGGTGCTCAGTGCCTGAGGGTTTCAGTGCGCAATAAAAAGATAATTTATAGTAATGATAACAATCACGGGTGAAGCCTTGACTCCTCCAACAGTCTGCTGTGGGGCAGAACGGCCGCATAAGCTGGTGACAAGTTTGTGGTCTCAAGGACTCTGTAAATGACTGAGCTGCAGTCCAAGGACTATCTGAAGTAATAATATGACAAAGGGAATGCAAAGACCCTCCTTGCTTTAGCTAATGCATCTGAGTAAGTGCTTGTGTACTCCAGAGTTTTGTCTTTTACCTTCACTCTATACTTAAAGATCTTTAGCATGAAAGGTAATATGAACAGAAAGGGTGGGGTTTTTTCTTATTAATTTTGTCTATGAGACAGATATGGCTGTACTTCATAGAAAACATAGCAGCTTGTTGAGCCAAATACTGACATCACACATTTGAGTCCTGTGGAGGTGTCTGCTATCCTCTCTGTCCAGCTATGCAGGGAGCATCTGAAGCATGCCAACAGCTCCCCACTGCCCCTCAACCACCTCCACACACCAGCTATGTGCAGAAATCACCCAAACCCATTTTTAAACATCTTTCCAGCTGATGTACAGTGAGCAGGGTCCTGCAAGGATGGAGGACATGCCCTGTGTGGACAGAAGCCTGCATTCCTTCCCTTTGGAAGGAAGGACTGATATATGTGCTCTGCCAGCCCTTTGGGAGTGTATTTACAAATTAAATGAAAGGGATAATAGATGCTTTCACATTATTTCAACAGGAACTGAATGATAAAGTCAAGGAAGAGGGAAGGGATAAGAGAGCTTTGTCAAAAGGAGTGTGCACCTCAATTGCCGGTGTTATCTTACATGGGCTCACACCTCTGGCACTGGAGGGATCCCTGAGCAAAGAAGAAGAGTTCCTTTGGTGAGTTCTTCAGCCAGCATCCTTTCCCATGCTTCTCTTGGATTTTATGACAGAGTTAGGAACTCAGTGTGTTTTACTTGTCCAAAGTACTTGGTCCTACCTCTGTGACACCATTCCCTAGCTCTGCAGAGCAGACTCCCCTCTCCAAAACCTTGTGTCAGCAGCTGCATGGCACAAAGGGATTAACATTTGTCCCAACCTACAGACTGCTCTCCCAGGTTTCAGACTTTAAAAGGAATGTGACAGGCAGTGAGCAGAGACGCAGAGCAAGGGACCCTCTCTTCTCTTGGAGCAGGTGCCTGTGCTTGCTGCTGGTACAAAATGCATCCCCTGAAAGTACTGGGGTGGCTCCTGGCTCCTTAGCTGTGCCATGAACATGGTTAAGGTTTGAGGAGGTGTTTGTGTAAGTGATGGAAAACCTGAAGATGGAAATGTAAGCTTGATTTTGCTGAGGGGTTAGATGTAGACCCTAGAGGAAGTCTTTCTCTCATTCTCATTGGTTTTAAAGAGAAGTCCAAACTTGTTGAGTGAGAATCTCTGAAATTCATTTCACCTGGCAGCAAGTACCTGAAATTTTGGACTAAAGCTAAATTGAACCATGCAAACTCTCTCTATTACCAATGGAAAGATCTAGCCTCCTCTACCCTCAGTGTGATTTCAGCTGCAGATGTAGATTTATAGTATGAACTTCATGTGAGAAATTTACTCAGGTTACTGGAGCAAGTATAGGCAAACAAGAACAGCACTCTGAGGCAATCAGAAACAGCAGATGCTGGAATTTTAGTTAAATCTTGAGGTGAGCTGCATAGACACAATGCTCAAATTGTATTTCTGTTAAGTGCAGAATTGATGTAAGGCTCAAGTGGAGATGCCTGTGATTTTCTTATACTTTATATGGCTTGGTTTCCCCAAATATCTACATGACCTCAGCTAATGCTTTCTCTGCCATTCACCTCACAATAGCAATGGGAAGAGTACAGTTTGCCTGTTATCTCCAGGGAGCATTAAAAGTAAATACCAAGCAATTCCCCACATTTAACTAAACTGAAAAGGGATAGCACATCTATCTTTAGCAATATTTTTAACAGAGAGGATACCTAACTCCATTTGAGATATTCAGGATGAAGTTCTTAAGTGATTTAAGTAGGTGAGCATTGTGTGAATTTTGGTGGGATGTGTGCTCTATCTCTCTCTGCCTTGTTTGGTTTCTTTATTGTATAAAATCCACATGTCTAAAAGGGAATTGCAAATGTGAGGATAGAGCAGCTCTGCATCAGAGGCACTGCACATGGGTGAGAGGAGCAGCTCATGTGGAGGTTCTCTTTTCCCCTCATTTCCCCATACCCAGGCAACACTGCAGTCAATGTTTTGCATGGGCACACAGAATCTCAGCTTTACCTAGACCTTCATTCTTACCAGACATAACTCTGCTGTTTTTTTAAACAACTCTGCTTGACTGCTGGAGGACTTTGGGAAGAACTAACCAACGATTCTTCCATCTTCAGTCCAGTCATGCTAAGACTTCTTGTGGGCTCATTTAATCTGCATCACATTCCAGGCAAGGGAAGGAACATCCCCACTCTTGCACCCTAAAGTGTGAATTATCAGATATTTCTTACTTTTTTTTTTTGTTTTGGTTTTTGTTTTTTGTTTGTTTTTTTCCCTCACTCTCTGTCCTGCCACCTCTGAAATTTCTAAAACTTTTTTTGTCTATGATGAAAATTAAATAAACAAATAAATAAACCCCCAGAACTCAAAGATTTCTTATTAAAGTTCTGAACATATGCTACTTATGAAAAAAAAAATCCAAGTGAAATTGGCTGATAAAGTAAGAATCCCACAAAGGGCTGTTCTTCCAATCATCCGGTATTTCTCCTGTAATTTCCTCAGAGATTGTGGAATGATTTTCCAGATGTCTCTGTTCCTTCCAGGTGGCGTGTTCAACATGATTTGGAACAAGGCCAATCTTAGGCTTCTTCTTATTCAGGGGAGATGATACTGTGCAAGGTACATATCTGTACATACTTCCACATTTTTGGAAACACAAATGTGTGTTTCTTTCAGTGTGCAAGTAAGGGACAACCCAGAGGACAGGTGACTTTTTTTGAAGCTGTCAAAACAGCCCTGTCTGAGAAAACCTGCATTTCTGGTCAGTAAGAAGAAAACCAAGGACAGCTTTGGCTATGGGAGCATTTTTAAGGGGTCGGTATGTGGTACAGTTTCCTACTGCTCTTTAAGTTGACTCACATATATCTTGCTTAGCCTCAAAGCTGCTTTGGTTCCCTCCCAAATGCTATGGCTCCTTGTTTGCCTGTTGAACCTGAGCTAGCTGCAGAAATGGGCAGCCCTGGAATTAGGGCTGCAGGGAGTGGGGCTTTCTCTGGGGCAAATTAAACAATAAGTTTGGCTCAGTACATTGGATAAAGCCAAAAACCATTCTAAAGAGCAGAAAGCCTGTGGCAACCTGGCTGATTCTTTAATGGCCAAGTCTGCTCTGCTTTTCACCCCACACTCTTTTCACCCTGAAAATTTAACTGCTTCGCTGTCAGTGAGAACCATCTTCATTTTTGGGACTGACTCATGTCTCTGCTCTGCATTGTCAGAGAGATCAGGCAGGTCAGCACTATCAATGACTGATCCCTGCCATGGTTGGATATGGCAGTGTAAATACCATGGATGGATTAAGAGCCTGTGATTTTTACATGACAAGGAAGATCCTTGCTGGGAGGGCGGGCAGAGCTGGATTTTGGCTGTGGCAGAGAGATCTGGGCACTGCCCTTGAACAAGGTTTTTGTTTTGCGTCCTCCCAGCACTGATGTCAGAATGACCAGTAATGACCTATTGGGTTTTGAGATGAAAGAAGAAGGAAAGGCATTTCCCCCGTCCATATTGGCCCCTGTGATATATTTAAATACCTCCAGCATATCTGCATGACAAGCTAAGCATAAGTGAGGGACCTTGGGTTTGCATTGCTTCAGCTCTGCAGTTTACTGCTGCAATTCCCTCAGCTCAAACTCCATGTACATGTTTCTGCCATTTTCACTCATGTTTTTTCAATAAAAATCCAGCCTTTTAATGGAGGAGTTTTTTTCCCAGACAAGTGCCTCAATGTTGTTGGAGAGACATTTCCCTTCCTCCAGAAAATAAATGTGATTTTGAGAAAAATGTCTTAATCTTATGCTGTCAAAAAGACCCTGCTTTAATTGAAAATTTGTATCACTTGTGGAAAGTGTAATACACATCATCTATCTGTGCTCACCTCAGCTCTTTCTCCAGAAATGTCCTATAAGGCAGTTTGTCTGCTTCCATGTATGAACACAGGTAATTTTCAAAGAAAAACAAGAAAATTAAGAATGAGGTAAGCTTTAGGAATTCCTGAATTGGGGTCAAGGTGCAGTTTTTCTGCTAAACTTCTCTTCTAAGAACAAATCTGAGGAACAAGGAGGAATTTTTTCTTAGCTCAGGCTCACAAGACTTTCCCTCTCACTAACCATGTGAACATCACAATGATATGCTACAATATTAACATTTTACATGTTTTGCCCTTTTTATGATAACCCTTTCTTCTCTGCTTCCCTACAGCTTTGCCTGCATTTCACACATTTCTAGCACATTTCTAGTGCAATAGTCTGTACTTCCTTCAACAGTCAAAGCCAATTCAAACATATACAGATATATTTCAATACTGTAAAAAGAAATTGGGATAATTTCCACTTGGTGTCCTTTGCACTGGGAAAGATGTTGCAAGCAACATTTTGCCTTGAACTGCTTTCATTTGGACAACAGAATTTCCCAACAGAGTGTGGGATCCACCTTCTCTAGCTGAGGATGTCTAAAAGGTGGATTTCCAAGCCCATCATCCTAAGGCCCTAAGGTTTCTTTTTTTTTTTTTTTTTTTTTGATATATAAACACATCTGATATATAAACACATCCTGAGGGCAATTCATCTGGCATTTCTTACAAATTTGTCTTTGGCTGCAATGAAATTACCTCTGGAGGCACCTGATATTGTGTATTCATTATAAAAAAAGGCCTGGAATGCCTAACCCAAATTAGACACCTGACTTTTGGGACACCTAAGGCAAGGAAGATGGACCTTGTCCTGACTGGAATGGCAGAAAGTGCCCTCAAGCCCTTTTATAGACAAATGATCATCCCTCTATCTGGTGCCCTGGTATTTGCTGTCTCCTGGACATTGTTCATGGGCAGATGGGACCCTGTCTTTAATCTGAGAGCAGTGGGGAGAAGAAACCCACAGGATGTCACTTGCAATGCATAAATTGCTTAGAAGTGCTGCTGAAGGGCCAGAAAGTTTGGAGAGTCGTTTCTAGCAAGCCATCAAAGAGAGCACTGGAAACCAAACTATATTTGTTGCTAAACACCTCTCTTTCATTTGCACCTCAGGTTTATTTCCCCAGAGCTCCCAGCCGCCGGGTTCTAATTTTGGATACGTGACTATCTTTTAGTGAGACGGTCACCAAGAACATGAGATTGACAATAAGTTTTTGGATGTGGGAATCAGTGACAAATTACTTTTTGAAAGTAATTTGAGCAGCTCTGAGTAGCTGATGGATTCAGGCCACAAACACTTTCACCTAAATCAAGACAACTTCCAAAACAAATTCACCAGCCAGGAAGAAATGAAGGGATGGTTCTGGAGGGATGATTGGGTCACTGAACATAGTTATACTCCTTAGAGACAGAAAAACATAAGAAGAAGGATAAGCAGGGAGACCTGATATGGTTCAGGGAGGAGAAGGGTGTAGAGGGGTGTGCTGAGAACACCTGAGGTACCCTAAGGTGTTGAGATCCTAAAAGAAAGCAAAAAGGGAGTCCGGAAAGATGAGGGAAGGCAGAAGAAAGCATGGTGAGTTTGGCATACGTGATCTCAGCTGATCCTGCTGTGAGTCTGGAAACAAGACTCAGCCTGGACAGTTTCAGCTGTGGCTCTGGTGCAGAGCTTCCCTTGTCCCGCTGGAGAAGGGCAGAAAGAGCAATGGCCCGCACTTCCACCCTGGCATTTACTCCTCAAGAACCCCTCAAGCCTTCTGTCCCAAGACAGGAATAAAATCTGCTATTTTCCTCCTCCTTTCACAGAGAGGAGGAGCAACCTTGTGAAAGCAGACCCCTTCATGAGAGGATCCCATGTTTTGAGGGTGATGAGGCCATTTTCTCTCTCAAGGGCACCCTGTGCTGCCCTGATCCTGCTCCCAGGCACAGGGTTCATGGCAAGCCCTCCCAAATGGAGCAAGGACAGACTGGACAGTGCAGGAGCTCTTTGGAAAGCACTGCTGATCTCATGTGTCGCTGCCCAGCAGGAGAGGGCTGTCTCTTGGCAGGACCTCTGTGGCTACATCTACATTACTCTGAAAGGGCACCATCTGGAGCAGCAGGAAACATGGCACACTCCAGCTCCCGCTGCCTGCCTGCCTGTGGAGAGTTTGTTTGGGCCTGCCTGGTGACATGCTGGCCCACCAGGAGTCCCTGGGCATGTGAGGTCTTGTGCAGTGGGAGTGGAGTGTACTTGACACACCTTGGGCCGCTCCTGCAGGCTCATTATCTGCACAGAGGGTGATTTCCTGGTCTCCAGCTCTCAGGGCCACCCTGAACAGCCAGTGTAGACATTTGACACCAAGCGTTATTCAGTCCCACCTGTTCACAAGCAGTTCTTTCTTCTCTTGGACAAGAAAGCATTTTACATCTCTGTCGACCTGGGTCATTCCTCCCTCCTTCCCTCCACCCAACTATGCAAAACTGCACACAACATCAGAGACGGAAAAGCTGATTTACCATAACCAAGCAGAGTGTGGATACATTGCATAAAATATGCTGTTTGTGACAGAGGGAGCCATCCAGCCAATTTGATAGCTCTGCTCCCAGAGGATTAAAATACCTCCTTCATCTCAGCAGAGAGTCCGTGTATGTAAAGAACCTGAATTAAAATCTACCTTTTGCTCCAGTGCCTTCAAAACACTGCTGCCTCTCATGGGCAAAGCCAGACATAATCCTGGATTCGGTTCCCTCCCAGTATTGTTCAGTTATCTTGCCTTGCTTGTTTGCTCCACTTGTTGTGTACCCCTGGCACAAGGATAATTAGAATCTCTAGGGGAGGAGAGCATCTTCCCTGTTGTAATGAGTAGACCTGGTGCTCCCAGGCAGTCACCAGCCACTCTCATGGGTTTGTGGTGGTCCCCTGACCGTGGCACATGAACACATCCCCATCTTTAGCAACCAGGGTAGCTCACAGTGAGACCTTTCTTTTAAATAGACACTGTTAGGTGAGGTAAATAAACCTCATCTTAATTTGCTGGACCAAGGTAACCCAGGTAGTCTGTGACAGAATAAGACACAGTTTACACCAGCAATCTCCCCAGCCATGGGTTCATGCCCCTAATGTGAAACTAAAATACAGCAAGGGCTACCAAAAAGGAGACATCACCTTTGTCTCAGCCATCTTTTGAACTACAAATTGAAGGAGGTGGGATAAACGCTTTAGGGGAGAGTCACTGCCTGCTTGCCCTGATTTTACATTTTGTTTTAGACAGACAGTCTTGGCCATTGTCAATGGTAGAACATCAGGCAAGACTGATGTGCTTGCAATATGGTCATTCTTGTGTTCCTCCCTCTCCCTTGGATTAGCCACTTAGGGACAGCTTTTTAGTAGAAACATTGTTCCTAACTTTCTTTATCAAGGTCACATTGGAAGTCTGTGAAAGGACTGAGAATTAAATCCAAATTTCTCAAGTGAAATCTCTACACATTGTACTGTCCACTCCCTGATTCATGGCTGCTACAACTACTTTCAACTGCAGACTATCAAACTTTTTCAGGAGCTGTGTCTGATTAGTTGATAGTGTTTTTGAAAAAAAAAAAAAAAGAAAGGGGAACATGTCAAATAAATTCAAACAATAAATAAGCCAGCTGAAATCGAGGTCTGCTCATGGATATTCAGTAAGCTGCAAAAGAATCAAAATCTGTTGGATAAATTATTCATTGCAAATTATTTGTTCATCTTGACAGTCATAAAATTATGCAATCCATTAAAAATAAAATAAAAAAAAAGTCCAGCCACAGTATTTGACTCTAGTCCTGTGCTATAGAGAAGAATCCACTGTGTTGGCATTTTGGATGATGAGCCTGTCCCCCCACTGATGGGATCTGTGGGTGTCCAGCACCCTTTAATTCAGCCTGGGAGATGGACTCCCATACAGACGGCCACTGACTGCCTCTGGGAGGGGTGGTTTTGTTTGCTCTTAGGGGATTTGAGGAAATTCCTTCATATTTCTCTCCATACTTCAGTAGCAATGAGAAGGTGTGGAGATCACTCCTCTCACATAGCTCAAATTCCAAAGCCGTACAAATCCACTTCACTTTGTGCCAGTGGTTGTGTTCAAAGTAGGCTGTGTTGCCACTCCTCCTGCTTTGACCTCTCTGTGTCCCTTTCTGCTGTTGGGCATTACTGTCACTATCAGTGGTCCTGTTTTATAGGGAATCCTTGGATATCTGTTCCAAGAGACAAAAGGAAGAGAAGACTGTGCTGCTGGACTTCCCCCGTTTCTGTCCTCCTCTCTCAAATACACACCTGGCACCTTTTCCCTGCACAACACAATAAATCTGTCCCCACACAAGGGAGGGGCACGGAGCTATTCAGGTAACTTGTGGCTGGGCACTTTCCTTGTGCCCACTCGGCACTGCCAGGTGTGGAGGGATTGGACTCGTGTTGATAAGCATGGAGGCCATGTCAGCTGTCACTTGGCTGCTATTCATCCTACATCTTACAGCCCAAATCACTGAAAATACCCTTTATTTTCAAAATGAAAAATACAGCAGAGCCCTTATCAACATGCAGCAAGGTGTGCCAGAGGAATGCAGGGTCCAGTGCAGCCAGTCCCATGTGGCTCTTATAGCCCACATACGGACTGAAACAAGTGGAGATGCCTTTGGTTACTTCTACACACACCAACATTCACATGAATACTTGTATATGTGTGTGTGCATATGTACAAAGACCAGTGTGGTCTGATTAGTATTAGAAGCAGTGGCAGACTTCAGAGAGTAAAAAGCCCTGGTTCAAAGGCAGAGAGAAAATAAGTTCTATCCAGCATCTTACACACCACCTTCATCACCATGGTATTTATTTTTCCCTCTGAAATTTTCTTCTTTTCAAGGTTTGATCTGAGGCCAGGTTTTCTAATGAGTTTAGTGAAGGGATCAAAGGATCTAACCATCTGCCTAAAGAAAACAATAGTATTTCCAATTGAATGATGGTATCTGGCAGGGAAAGTAGATTGCTGGGCTCCTTAGCTACATCATAGAAGAGACATGGGAAGCGCAACTGAGAAGGAAACCTTATCTAACCAGATGCTAGAGAAATTTCAAGCCTTCCCAAAGCCTACCAATTACTTTATTTTGGTAGCAAAAAGGGAGAAGAGGAGAGGAGAGGAGAGGAGAGGAGAGGAGAGGAGAGGAGAGGAGAGGAGAGGAGAGGAGAGGAGAGGAGAGGAGAGGAGAGGAGAGGAGAGGAGAGGAGAGGAGAGGAGAGGAGAGGAGAGGAGAGGAGAGGAGAGGAGAGGAGAGGAGAGGAGAGGAGAGGAGAGGAGAGGAGAGGAGAGGAGAGGAGAGGAGAGGAGAGGAGAGGAGAGGAGAGGAGAGGAGAGGAGAGGAAAGGAAAGGAAAGGAAAGGAAAGGAAAGGAAAGGAAAGGAAAGGAAAGGAAAGGAAAGGAAAGGAAAGGAAAGGAAAGGAAAGGAAAGGAAAGGAAAGGAAAGGAAAGGAAAGGAAAGGAAAGGAAAGGAAAGGAAAGGAAAGGAAAGGAAAGGAAAGGAAAGGAAAGGAAAGGAAAGGAAAGGAAAGGAAAGGAAAGGAAAGGAAAGGAAAGGAAAGGAAAGGAAAGGAAAGGAAAGGAAAGGAAAAAGAGCACTGTCATGTGAGAGAGAAGAACTAGATATATTTATCCTCTCCTGGAAGGAGCCCCAGCAGTGCAAGAGGACAGGCACTAGTCAGACAGACCAAGATTATTGGGATGAACTTATGTATGTCCAAGGCAGATTCTCTCCTCCTCCATTTGTTCAATCTGTTGACAGATCCCATTAAATGAACAGTGAACTAACTGGTTTGCAGAACCCTGTTGCAAGGGAGTGGATGCTTACACAGCTCTGCTTTCCAGTTGTCCCTCCTTGGGCAGGGGGGTGTAGGAACAATTTAGTGTTTGCTCAGACTTAGCAGCTGGATATTTAAAAGAGGGAGAATAATTTCAAATTTGCAGCTTAAGACCCTGGAAACTGTTTGGACTTCCAAAAGTCACAGAACACACTCTTCTATCAGTGTTTAATATATCTGAGAATAAGCAGAAAGACTAAAAAATTACCAGTCTATTTTATTAGTCTTGGCATGTAAATGAATGTCCTCAAGACCATCAGTCCTAAGATAGGAAGAAGGATTTAAAATAGATTTAGACTGCTAAAGAGATGGCCATTCCTCTGTCATGGACTTCTGTACAGCTGTGGAGTTTTGCTGCCCACCTCAGCATTGATCCAGAATCGGTGTGACCATATCAGAGAACATGTCCAAAAAAAAAAAAGCACACAGAAATCTCAGACAAATGTACAGCAGCTCAGATTCTATCTCTACACAGAAATGAAGAAAGTCTCTAGGGGAAAATGTGGATGTGTGGTGATTTTTCCTAAAGGGAGATGATGATGTTTTTCCTGTCTCCTTTCTGGCTGCTTTTGAAAAGACCACCAGTCACAGATTCATCTGAGCCCTTTCTCCACAAGACACTGAGACAGAGGAGGTTGGGTCCCAGCCCTAGACATTAGAGATGCAACCTTTACAACCACCTCTTTTTAAAAGGAGAATACTCCATGTTAGCAAAATATTTGTATTTTTTAATGTTGGCATTGTCCTCTTCCTCCTAGGCAATTTACAGGTATAGAAGGGCATATGAGCTAAGCAGGGACTGAGGGAAGGGGGAGACTCCAAATCCACAGCCCTGGAGAACAAGCTAAGCAAAGAGGGACTTCTCAGGGCTTTAATGCAGCATCCTCTTCCTGACTAGCTACTTGGCATTCCAGCAGGGTGGGTTAATCCTTTGCCTTTGATGAATCTTTAATCTTGGCACCTTGTGGCTGAAGCCGGCACTAACTAGCAGATCCTGGCGATCAAAGTCATGCACTTAAATATTTCATTTATAAATAAAAAGTAATAAAATAAAAAATAAAGACTTGTCTTCATAATAGCAATAAGGCAACTCCAGAGGGGTTGTTAGTGCCAATTAATCACACTCTTGGGACTGAAGTGTAGCTCCACTGCTCCTTGTAACTCTAATTGCCCTATGGGTGCAATTATCCATACCCCCCTCTTCCTCTCCCTGTCCAGTCAGACCTTATGGCTTAATTCCATTGTAGGCATTCTAGTTTTTAACCTCTGTTGCTCTACTCCACCCTCCTGATGATCCAGGCTGGGAATGGAGAGTGATGAGAGTAATTCTCCTCCTCTTGTGCATGTTGACTCTGGGCAGCTGCAATGCAGGTGTATTCATACCTGCTTCCCTGTGCACGGGTCCTGGCTGCCTGTGGGGATCCTCAGGGGCAGCCTTGTGCTGCAGAAGAAAATTCGTGAGCATTATCTTTGTGGACAGGCTCTGCAGCTCATGTCCATGAAGGCACATAATTCTCACTTCCTACTCAGTACCTCAAACTTCCCACTGATGGAACCTCTACTCAGATCTTGGGTGCTGGACCTGAGCCATGAAATTTTGAGCATGGAAAGGAGCCTCTTTCCACTGCTATTTGTGCTACTTTGAACATTTGGAAAATGCTAGAACTAATCCTGTTAAAGACACTTACCCTTTTTTTTTTTCATTATCTACTATTTAAGCATTTCCCAATTTGAGGCTTGGACCTGACCCACAACACAACTAAACCTATGGATAAATGGAGGCATGTGCAACAGTGATGTGTGACTGGCAGGAACAGGGGCAAGGAGAACACATCCATTGACTTTTTGGGACTATTTATATGTTCTGCAGAAAAGGTTTAGACCACCTGACTGGGTCCCATTAAAAAGGAATTTCTCTGGATCCATTTTAAGCATGCTGGCTGATAATTTTTTTCGATGTCCCTCAGCTGTTACACTGGGAGAGGCAGTGAATGACTATTCTCTGTTCATCTTCCCTGAGACACTCAGTTTTACATACACCTGTCATAATCCAGTTTTATTGGGAGAGACTAAAGGTACCAGTTAGCTCCAGAAAATTGAAATTAAGCATTTATTTAATCACTGTCTATGGACTAGAAATATGGGAATATAGGGTCCTTTATTTTAGCAGATGGGAGGTAGAAAGCACCAAATCCTAGAAGACAAAGTCTGAGATGTAAAGAAGAAAGAAGTTGCCCCTTTTTAGAGTAATTAACTATTAGAAATCTTTACCAAGGACTATGGAATATAACCTCTCACTAGCTACTTTAAAATGGGATTGGGTATTTTTCTGAAATATGTATTTTACTTTGACAATAGCTCTTGGACTTGAAATGGAAATAATTCAGAGGAGTCTGAAGGCCTGTTATATAGTGTAGCTCAGATTGTCACACCAGTCTCTACTGGGCTTAAAATGCATGAATTATTGAAGTCTGATACTGAGTCTCCAAGGCAAAGGTTGCTTTTGCTGGAAGGCTGAAGCATTTTAAAGGTTCACTTGTAACTTCTTGTGATGTTCATCACCTGCCATAGTGGAAGACCAAAGCTTTGAATTCAGGTCTTACAGAAAAAAATTAAAAAATCAAGGACTGGATTCTTATTATACATACTTTGTGGCTGATCTGAAGTTTGTCACCCTGCTCTGCCTAACCATGTGAATTGAGATCTGCAAAAGACCTGTCATACTGCAGGGCCAGAGCTCTGAATTCCTTAAAGAAAACTAGTCTGTAGCAATAAAGTTTTCCTCATATTTTTGTTCACTAAAATATACTCAGCTAGTAAAAAGGAGCAGAGCTCCCTTTCCTTCATGTGAGCTATAGCAATTTTCCTCATCTGAGAATGTGTCTCATTTCACCTCTCCCTTCACTGACACTGATGGCATCACCTCTTGAGAGAATAAGAATGCTAATTTAATTCCCATCACCAATTCACTCCTTACTTTCACTGCTAAGACAACTAAGAATTACTGCTGACCACACACACATACACACAGAGATTTGCAGAGAATTGCTGCAGCTCTGCAGTGAAAATGCTCTAACTCTCATAAAAATCAGAGATCAAACTGTTCCTATGCCTTGTCCTTCCCTCCAGCATTTAAGGCCTGGAAAGCTTGCTGCTTGTGTTGTAATCTTACCCAGCTACAGGGTGTGTAACTGCATTGCTTATTCCTCCCCTGTGGAATGTAGACCTCCATGCCTCACATGAGCCAGAGCCTTGTATGAGTTATACAGCTATTATGTTATAAGTGGGACTGATGTATTACAGAATGCTGCCATACATCCTATGAATGGCACTCGGGCTCCATTTTTTTCTCCTTGTAGTAAATTCTGCACTTTTTTTTTTTTTGGAAGTGGACAGCTTCACAAGGGTGCAAAAATCTGGCACCTGGGAGTGGCTTGGGTAGAATTCAGGGCTTGCAGGGTCAGGTGCTACTCACCTGAGCACCTCACTTCCCCTCAGTGGCAGGATTTGTGTTGACATGATGACCAGCCCCAGCTGAAAATCTTCTGTCTTGTCCAGCCAAGTGATTCTTCCATTCCTTCACACATTAGTCCACTGCCTGAACTGCTCTCACCATGATAATATTTTCCCTTGTTCTGAATTTACTCTTACCTCAGCCCCTCACTACCATTCATTCTTTTCTGCCCATTGACAGATTTGCAGGCATCTGCCCTTTTTGAAACACTCTCCTGCACAGGAGCAAGGCGCAGCGTGTTGTTCACATACAGTGGCTTTTTTTTTACAGGGTGATTTTGATAAAAGAGATATTTTTCAGGATCAAACATTTCTGATCTTCACTGGATATGCATATTTCTGGGCTGCAGTCCCATTCTGCTCTCAGTTCTTTAGAACAGGAAGAAACACAAAGCCCAGGGTACCTACAGGTAGGGACTTCAAATCTCTATCCGGATATGAATTAGATTCTTCTCTTCTTTTAATAATCAAAATTGAAGCACAACACGATCCTTTCCATGACAATTTCATTCTCTTGGAACTGTTCTCATATGAAGTTTGGGGTTTTCTTGAGTTTACAGCTAAATACCAGGGTAGGAGTTGGAGTGGAGTTTGCAGATGTTAAAGGTAGTTGAATGCACTTTTTCTCCTTTCCCAAATTTTGAAACTGGCACAAAGGCTTAGTACTGGACTTTGTCCAGTCCTTTCTGTCTGTCAGCTAAACCAAAAGAAAGCACAGACCCAGACACTGTGCTGGGGCCATACCGATTGTTATGAGCCAGGCATCCTTTCCAGGGATGCCTGTTTCACTCTCTCTGTTCTGGTTGGAAGGGAGTTTAGATAACTGGATAAAAGCTGTACTACGTCTCATGTCCTGTGGGCCAGAAAATGGGCCTTGGCTGGTTTAATTTGCTAGAGTAGATATATGTTTTAAGATTGCATCATGTGGTTGTGATAACAGGACAGTGAGACATGAAAGTTTAAAGATAACAGTATCTTCCCTGCTAACAGCCCGCTGTGGCTCTCCTGTATCTTGCAGTTCACTTTTCTATTCCTTTGCTGTATCTTCCCTCCTTCCCAAAACCTGGTTAACATGCACTGTGTGGCTTCTTACTGGATGCCTGGAAATGGATTTGGAAAAAGCTGGGTTCTTTCCTCAGAGGAACTGTGGGGCTTGGGTGTGTTTGGTGCTGCCTCTGCTCCAGCCCAAGCAAACATCCAGCCGCACAGTGAGTGAGAGAATGAGTGGCTGTACAACCATGATGCAATCCCTGCCTGTCATATCTCATCTAGGAAACAAAGTCAGATGGCCTTAAAAAAAAGAAGAAAAAGAAAATAAAATAGCATAACCAGTACTTCTGTGTTGGAGCTGAAACATTAGCAATTAGAGGAGAATATCGAAGCAGCGCAGCCAGCACATCCATCTCAGGCACATCAGACCAAATGGAAATCCATGTCCAATATATACAAGGAGCCTAAATACCTTGATGTCAGTAGGACAGACTCAGCCTGGTTACAGGGAGGCTGGTGAGGTGCAGAAATGGGGTCATAAAACTGGCATGCAGAGTTTTATGAAGGCAGATCTGACCAGGGTCTGGGATCCAGGTCTGGCATAACTGTGTCAGGAGCAAGGGACTAGGGAATGCAGTCTTGAACATTTACTAAATTTTCCACTAAATAAACCAAGATTTTTTGTTGCTGTTTTTTTATTCTGTTTTATTTCTTTCCCCCTCCCCCCAAACTCCAATGTATCTCTTATTGCTAATGAAATAAACTGTAATAACCTGTAGATAGAGCTCACTAAAAGGAGAGGAAGGAGAGGGAAATTATATTGAAAAGTATTTACATTTATCTGTCTCAAATCTTCATATTTGGCTTCTTTATTGACTCTATTGACTCTATTGACAAATTTGACTTTATTGACTGGTGTTTGGGATAAAAGCAGCATTCCAAGTCTACAGTGAGTGTTACAAATGTGGCCTGGATTGGGGACAAGCAAAGAGAACTGGCTTGTTTGTATCCACTTGCCCTGTATCCTGAACAAGTCTCACAAAATCCGATGTTGGGAAATTTTTGTCACTTTAGAGACAGATATATAAGATTTTGGTAAAACTTCTCAGAAGTAAATTTGCTAAGCTCTGGATTGGCTTTGACCCTGGGTTCTCCTGAATCTGCATATGGTTTTATTTCTAGCTATAGATTTTATATATGTTTTACCATAAACACAAAGACCTCCTTTTAATAAAGGGAGGAAAAGAAAGATGTAACAGGGGAATTCATAGTTCTGTGTTTGTCCCATTGGGTGCAGAAACAGAAAATGAGTGGTGGAGTAAAGAGAAGATAGAAAAGAAAGAGGAAATCTCAGCCATCTTGTCAAAGTACCCTATTTATCCATCCTACTGAGATTTATCTTTCTCTCCCTTTGTTACTACAGCCCTGAAGATGAAGGCAGTGTCCTTTCTGGGTTGCATTCCCTCTACTCCTGCCTGGGGAGCACCTCTGAACCCCTTGCTGATACAGTCTCACAAAGCTTCACAGCACCCTTGTGAGAGGAGTCAATATCATTCAGGACGGTTGTACCTTACGATACATTTCCTAATGCCCCATCTACGCCACAATTAATCTCCAGTTCCAATCCAGTATTTGGCCTTCCAAGGTACACATTTACTTTCCAAAGCATGTAGTAATGATTTTCTGTCCCTGGCTCCTACTTTCCAGTGGTGTAAATCTATACAGAGCCTGCTCTGGCTCATTTTACACCAGCCCATCATCTCAGAGGCCCTCTCTGGTATTTGTTGTCTGGTGGTGTTGCGGGTCATTAAGACAGATGCTTGTGGCTACCTCGGGACAGACGGATGTCAGTGTTGGGAAGATGTGTTTCCTTATATATGGTTTGCTGCACTCAGTGGGATATTTCAAGGTGGGAAGAACTATCTGAATACAAAGAGGAATTGAGTTCACAGACTGTCACAACTTTTGGGCTTGGAGGCACCCAGAAAGAGCTCATTTTTCTTCCCAGAAGACAGGATCAGCCATATCTACGTGGTTATAGACAAAAGTTTGCTTATTCTGCTCTTTTGGGTCTGTAGTCCTGAAGCAGCTGTGTGAACAAAGGATTTCAGATTTCTTGGACTTTGCCATTTTACAGTGTGTTGTTAGTGTGAGTAAATTTTACCTTATCATGAATGTTACCTCTTCCAGCCAATTTTTTTTTACACTAGCACATAGAATTCTGTAATAAAGAGAATGCTATATACTTACTGTTTGCATTAGATTTTGAAGCACCCTAATCACTGGACATCCCTCTCACCCCACCTCTCAGCTCTTGGGGGAATGAAAAAAAAAATGAACACATAAGGTCAGACACAATGCACAGTCAACGAATGCCTTATGTATCTGTTAAAAAAATCACCTCAAGAATTTAAGCAACTTTTGTGCTTCTCTAAAGCTTGACTCCTGATTTGGAATGTTTGGGATCAGGGGTTCTACAGTGGGAGCCAGCAAGGAAAAGCATGGGCCAATCAACTTGCTTCAGGCATGTGAGCACTCAAAGCCTCAGATTACAGGGGATGAATTCAGGTGATGAATTCATTGTGGGCACAGACTGGAAAGAGAACCCAACTGTTCTCCAGATTTTGGCTAAGTTTGTGATTCAAACCCATCCAGGGTCACACCTTGGCCCTCTGAAAGAACATCCACAGCTCACACTGAGATGCTGGGCAGTTCTTTGCTTGTGTCTAGGGGGCTAATTGGGCTCTTAATTGCCTAGCATGTCTGCACAAGAAAGGTGTATGGTAATAATAATGCAGTAAATGAGAACACTGGCTATTTGAATATCACTTCCTTTGTCAGCTTTATTTCACTTAATAATGTGACATGGCTTGGGGTGGGAAAAAAATTATTAACCTTGCCATTTTTAAGCCTGAATTGCTGGGAGTTTTTCTGCTGAAATTCATGTCCTTAACTTTCTTTGGTATTTAGGAAATTCTTAGTTTTATCTCCATGGAAGACTGTTTCAGGAGGAATAAGAGCTAAATATCTTTTGGGGGGGAACAAGAACATAGAGCAAGCCATGATTTGGGAATTGCCTGTAAAGTTGCCTGGCATTGTTAAAAGAAAGTGGGAGGGGAAGTGTAGTGAAAATGAGTCAAAGAACGGTATTGTAATCTGCTTTATTGCATCCCGAGATGCTTGACTTAGCCTCATTGTCATAGCAAGATGATGTGTACCCTACGAGTGTATAAAAATATATGAACTCCTGGGACAATATAGTTCAATCTGCTCTGCTATTACCCATCATGCTCATCTGAGCACACTACAGCTATTAGATCTGTTTGTGAAACAGCTGAGCCCATGGATGGATCTCCTGCCACGGGGCCAGAATGTACAGTTGAGACAGGGTCTGAATGTACAATACATGGAAGGAGAAACAATGGAAATGAATGTACAATGGGGATGACTGCACAATGGGAGGTGCAAGAGGAATGAATCTGCTCCTACTGTGGGTATGTAATGGTAAAATAGACAGATTGCCATCTATAATTCATGGTGTTTGCTTCCCCCTTCCCCTTGTCAGATAGCCCTCAATCAGTTTGACTTGCAGAAGCCATCCTTCACGACTGAAAGTTGTTAAAATGCTGTCGTGTTTAACCCCAGAGGTAGCTGCATTTTAAACACAGGAAAGGAGTGATGCATGTGCAGAAAATCATCTCCTGTGCTCCCTCCTTCTCCAGATGGACCAAAGAAGGGCTACCCCTGGATGAGGAACAGCAAGGCCAAAGCAGCTTGCTGCAATGTGCATAAAAAGGCAAAGCAGAGCAGCACCCAGGGAGCCAAGATCCCTACGGAAATTATTTTAAAGGTTAAGAATATATGCACCAGAATATAAGAACACATACATTCTTGTATGAAGCCTTACATTAATATTCTTAAAGGGCTGCCATCACAATCCTAATAGCAATTAATTTTTAAGGTCCCTGAAGACAAGTATTGTGCTATACATGCTACTAATGCTGCTAACACTGATGCTTGGCTGTCAGTGACACCATGAAGTAACTGAGTCACATACTTTTAATTCCACATTGCAACAGATTTTAGAGTGTTTTCCTAATAATCTTATTTCTGAATGGACTGAAAAATACTGTTTTCATACACCTACATCTTTGTGTTTCTGTCCGTAAGTAAATTTCCTGCATTCAGCTCAAAAGAATTATAAATGTTCAAAATGCATTTTCTTGACTATTCCTGCAATAGTACTCTCCACCAAGAGAGGAAAAGTAGAGGGGAAAAAAAAGGGCAAATAAAAAAAAGCTTGTCTAGTTATTTCCTTCTCTGGGTAATTGCATTTTCCAAAACCCCCCCTTCAGAGGCATTTACAGTGAGTTCTGCCTTCCACTGCTTCTATTGATTTGCAGCTCTGCAGGGTGAAAGCCAGACCTTGGCAAAGCCAAAGGGAGTTTTGACTTCATTCTTTAAGAACAAATCCACCGGTGTGCTGAATCAATGCAAAGAGTCAGAGCACTGGCCTGTTAAACTGGATTTGTAACTGCTGCTCAGAGCTACAGCCATGCAAGGAGCCAAACTGTACTGCTGAATTTAGCATTTACTTTTTGGATGCCCTTTTAATGGCTGGGTGAGGTGCGTTAGAGGCAGGTGGAGGCCTGGGACGTCTCTTTCCACTCCCACATTTTGTTTATGCGTTGGGAGTCACCTGCTTGGGTTATCCCTACAAGCAGGAACCTGGTTCAGAGCTGCCCAAAGGGCTTTGGGACACCCTGCTGTGGGATGCCCTGCTGTGGGCAGAGCTGAGGAGAGGAAGCAGTGCTGCCCAGTGAGGTGCAAAGCCATATAAAGCATCCAAAGCACAGCTGTCCAACCTGCTCTGTTTTGTATAGCAGAAGGTAGATTCAATACCCCCAAAAAGTGGTAACTCCCAGGGCAGCCAGTAGAACCCCAGCAGGCAAATCCATGACAGAGGAAGGAATGGAGCATCATCTCTGAGAACACATCAAACTCAAGAGCTGAATAAGCTGTTGACCTTGGCCTGTTTGTTGGCTATATCATCAGATCAATTATATACAATGGTTAATAGCATAGCCTAATTACTTCCTAATTTCTTCAAGAATACCCCAAGCATAAGAATTCAATTAACTGCAACCATACAGAAAGTTTGAAGTCTGAACTATTCTCTTATTGACATCATTTGGATGAAAAGTGTGAGCACAGATGATACATTTCTTAGAGAATCCAATTTTTAATTAATTTTAACTTATAATATAATGAACAGGTTTCTCTTGTAAATTCTCTGAAAATTTCTTTCATCCTCCAGAAGGAAGAATGCTGAGTTTCAGAAGAATAAGCTGCTGTTTGCTTGCAAAACAATAAGACAGAATCCCTTCATTGTAAAGCAGAAAATTAATTTTTAAATAACCAGACCAACCCTCTATTTCTGCTTTTATTAGATTTCCTTATGCTGTATGCCCTCTCAACAAATGAAAAATATAAAGTGGTCAGATGCTTCTAGAAAATATATTGTGGTATCTGGTAATGCTTTGTTATATTTTCATTCTTTTCCTCTAAGTTTTGCTCCACTTACTAATGATTTGGTAACGCAGTTCAGCATGTGTGATCTGTAAACCACTTTGATGGCTACTGAAATCCACAGCACTGTCCTGATATACCAGAGAAGAGATTTCACCCAATGTGTCCACTGGAGCTTACTTTTAGCCATCAAGGTTCCTGTTTTTTGCAGGAAATCTGTGATGGTGAGCAAGACGCCCCAGTCACAGAAGCCTGGGGGGTGAAATCCAGACCCAGCACAGGTAACACCATCCCCTGGTGTCACTGCATGGGGAAACTGCCCGCTGGAGGTCCTGACAGAGAGCACAGGGGTGGCCCTGCCCTTGTGTCATCACTTGGATGAAAACCCCACTGCAGCCCATCTCTCCTGCACACTGTGGGGATTACACACACGGAGCAGTGCAGGGGACAGACAGGTTATAAACAATGGTCACTTTGGGTGAGTCTGGGCCAGAGCTGCTGCTTCACCCCTGTTTGGGTAAATGCACCAACATTTACCCAATTTGCCCCTGTTTGGGTAAATGCACTGAGGCTCCAGACACTGCAGTAACTGCTGCCATGAGGACCACAAGTGAATTATTGTCTCCCTTTAAGCCCTGGGATGCTGAGAAACAGCGAGGTCCTCCTCGTTTTGCAGTTGCATAGGTGGGCAGCTATTTGGGGAGGGTTCTGCTTTTGTTTGCACTGCAACAACCCTGATACAACACTTAAAAGGCCTAAAAGCCTTTTGTACTCCTGCACCATGTGCTTGTTTAGGTTGGGTGGAGTTAGTTTTCTCATAGCAACTGTGTTTTGTGGGTTTTTGTGCTGGAGATGGCAATGACAATACAGGGGTGTTTTAGTCATTGCTGTGTGAGCAGTGCACAGCACTGAGCCCCTTTCTGCTTCTCACCCCACCCCACCACTGAGGGGGCTGGGGATGCACAAGGAGCTGGGAGAGGACACAGCCAGGACACCTGACCCCAGCTGACCACAGGGATAATTCTTATCAACCTGGGGGAAGAAGGAAGGGTGTCACATCTGCAGTGATGGTGGTTGTCTCCCCAAGTCAACATTATGCATGAGGGAGCCCTACTCTTGGAGAGATGATGGGGCACCTGTCTGCCCATGGGAGTGCTGGATTAATTCCTTGCTCTGCTTTATTTCTGTGTGCAGTGCTTTACTTATTAAACTATCCTAACTCTTGAGTTTTCTCGCTTTTACTCTTCTGATTCTCTCCTCCATCTCACTGGCAGGGAGTGAGTGAGCAGCTGTATGGGGATGAGTTGCTGGCCAGGCTTAAGCCACAACATCCTAGCAGGAGGCTGAACCACTTGGATGTGCTGGAAAATGAAGATAAAACAATTTTAATGCAGGGAGAATGCCCCAGGATCACAGGAGACATTACCATAGGTCATAAATAAAAATTTAACTCACAAAGAAGAGTTTACATAGAAGACCTAGCTGTGAGCTTCCCAGGTTGGGCATTAGCTGTTTAATTGCAGGAGCATGAATGCCAGTGGAAAGCTGCAAAAAATCCCACTGAACTGCTGAAGGTGTTACAGGTCTTAGGATGTCCTCAGCAGAGCTCAGCATCTGCCTCAACAAAGCTTCAAAACTGAAGGTTAATATTCATATTTATCTCTTTTCTCCTATTTTGCTAAAATTTGGCCACAATATTGTCAGCCATTTTTTAAATCCTTATAAGGAGTGTCAAAAGGACATTTTTCCTGTCTGGAAAACTGTGAAATGTGTTTGCTTTTAAGTTTTGTTACAGAAAGAGAAACCCAGCCGGCCTTTGAACCCTGACACAGAGGCAATTCTCACTGAAGATGGGTTGATTTCTTCACTGGATTGCAGAAAAAGGAGGAGGTGAGGGCAGAGACAAGCGTGTCAAGATGTGGTAATGAAAATGCTCACAGGAAATATGTTAGATCAGTAAATACCCTCTAATGGCATTTGCACTTATTTAACATCTCTTTTACACATCCAGTATGACTTAGGGAAGCCTTAATATAAATGTGAATTGGGGTCACAGCAAGAGAAGGAGATAGAAGGAAATGGGCACAAGCTCCGGATGATGTTCTCAAGTGGGATGCATTGGCACAGCTCCCAGTGTGTGGTGGGTAAAGTTTTGGCCATGCAGTGCATTCCCACACACCGATGAAGACACACAGATGCACGTACTTTTCCTTAAAAACAGCAAGCTTTCACTGGGCCCCACTTCCCATTAAAGAGGACTTACATCCTATGAAAATTCATAAACTCTGCAGGCGTTTCTACGGCGATTTGACGGAGTAATCTCCCGTCATCTCAGCTTCTTGGTGACAATGACAAGAGGAAGATGGATTTATCAAATACACAGTGACATGTTTATGACCCTGTTTTGCATAAGCAGGAACCTGAGCCAAAGGCTGTGCAGCTTGAGATAGCAAGAGGGTTTTTATAAATATTGTGACAAGCAGAAGTGATATTTGGAAGAACATGAAAAAAAAAATCTTACAGTTTTTTGTTGTTTTTTTTTTAATTTGAGACAGACCGCATTGTGGTGCGGCGGGGGAAAAAAGCCTTTTCCCACACTTCTCCACAGTTCAATTTCTTGAGAGCATGAAGGCTTAGCTGTCTGCCTCACCTTGAAAAGTTTTTCTATTAACCCTTCTCCTCCCTCTGCACAGAAAGAACACGCTTTTAGCAAAAGTGTCAGTGGGAAGGGGGCAGGGGGAAATTCTCTCCATCTTTCATGGATAGGAAAGTAACACGGAGAAGCTATTGGAACACAGATGGCAACATGCACACAGATATGCCAGTCCCAGCTCCAGATGCACTCTGCCTTCCCCAGCAAGGCTCTCAGATGGGGAGGGGACCACACACCACTGGGATGTGTTTTTGCCCTATTATTGCACAAAACCCCTTTCTGTTATGGTGTTACTGCAGCTCCTAACCAGCGGTCTGGGCAGCCCACAGGGCACAGTTGACAGGGTGACCCCTCATGGTGCCTGAGGCTGTGTAAAGTTTTTGTCTCTTGGAAGCAGGGCTGGACCTACAGAGCTGTGAAGAGGCTTTAGAGCCCACGTTAAGCAGGGTCTTCAGCAGACACCAGGTCTTTGCCATCAAACTCGCCCATTCAGTGCCTTAGGCTGAGCACTGAGAGATGGGCACGGACTCTCCGTCTCAAACACAGGGATGGATGAACCCTCTTGCTGCACTGCCCCCTCAGCAGCCCTGCCTGCATGAGAAATAGAGCTGTCAAGGGCTGTCGAGACAGCTCCAGCCTGAGGTGTGTCCGCCAGAGGCTGTGGAGACGCTCCCAGCTCGGGGGTCTGTGCTGTGCTGAGGTTTGCACAGCTGTGCCATGCCCGGGAGGCTGCGCAGCAAAGGCAGGAGCAGGGAGTGAGTGATGGTGCAGAACCGAGGACTGAGCCCCACAGTTTTACATTCCCAAGTCCCACTGCAGGGGGTATCCTGAACACTGCTAGATACTCTTCTGGAGGCTGGCAGGGAGATAATAAAATGCTTGAGCTGTCTTTCAACATCTCACGAAACCAGGAGGGCTGGTTGAAAGTGCAGTAAATGAATCACAAAGAGCTAAAGAAGGAAAACATGAGTAAGAAATGTGCTTGGATGTGTTTTTCCTCTCTGGATTCCATCATTTTTGTGATAATTTATACACCAAATTAAAGGATGAAGCTAAGAGAGCAACCGTGTGGAAGAAAGGGTTGTGGGTACCCAGAGAGCTCATGTGCCAGACAGACTCAACCAAAACCTGCAATGCTCAATGTGAAATACAGTCTTTGTTTTAAGTTTGTTTTCCTCCCTCCCTTACCCTTCTTTTTTTCTTCCTTCAGATAAATATATTAATTAAATGACCCGTCCTTAGAATTACACAGAAAAGGGAGTTCAGGAACCTTTATTGAACCGACCTGTAAAACTAGAGCAAAATCAGCTTCTCTGTTGTTTCCCCTAAATGATTTTTCCATTGCATTTCACATCTTATCAGGGACTTGTTTGGGCTTGAAACTCTGAAGCTTTTTCTGTAGGTCAGTTCAATAAGGCACTCAAAGCTGCTTTTCTCTCCATTGATTGCGGTGTTTGGTATGGTTTTAGTTTCCTTTATATTTTTTTGAGAGTAAAATAATAATCCATGGTTTTGGGGTCTTTTTTTTTCCCTCCTTTTTTTTTTCTCCTTTTTTTTTTGTATTTCTTTTATCTTTAAAGAAAAAAAGACTCATTCTTGGTCCATCATAAAAATATTCCCTTTTTTACAACAAACTTATCCTCTTTCCTTACCTGTTGTCTAGAGAGGACTCTAGTTTCTTCACTAACACTGCAGTGCTATAAAATTTGACTGATAGTTTCAGATTCAAACAGTTATTTTAACCAGACATGAGATAGGAGCAAAACAACAGCTTCTCCAACCATTCTACCCCTGGGTGAATTGTGCCTTTTGCACAAAGGCTGTAGGTTGCAAAAGTTCATTTGTTCTGACATGTATTTTTGGTGCCATCATATCTAAGGAAGAGGTGGACACAGGTTGAGATTCAGCGGAATGGACAGTGTGTGAAGATTTTTAGAAATTAAATAATAATTGGGTGATAGGCAATATATGAAGAGATGAGGATGATCCCCAGGTCCCTGGGACCTTCTCAGCTGATGGGTAGTGGTGAGTGAAAGAAAGAAAAATATGTAAGAAAAATATGTACCCACAAGTATGAAATCATCCATCTCCTCCTCCCCTGCATCTGCCTGGCTCCAGGAACAATAGTCTAGCACAAGGTTAGAGATGGGCTCTGGGCTCTCATCTCTCCTTGATGCCGTTTTTCTCCAAGAGCCCTTCTTAATTTCATTCCTGATTAGTCCTGTTTTCAGAGAAGAACCACCAGAGCTCATGGTTTCAGGCAGCCCCTGGCACATCCTCCAGCAGCTTCTGGGCCTGCAGTGATGAGCAGGGGTACCTGAAACCCCAAAGAACCCAAGGAGGGATTTCCACAGGGATTGTCTGGGAGGATGAAATCCAAGAGCCCCTCTGATAAGAGCACTGCACAAACACACATTACATTTCCTCCCCACAGCCTCTGCTCCAGCTTGAGGCAGCACCTCAAAATCCCAGGTGGCCAGATTTTAAATTTCCACTTTAAAAAGTCACCTTTCTTTTTGGGCATTAGTAAAAATTTCCTACTTCCAGATGACTGATTATATATTTTATCTTTTGTGTTGTATTTCCTCTTCCTCCCCCTCCAGCCTCTCTCCCCTCACAGCAAACAGTTTCATGCAAACCTTCTAAGATTTCTGTGGGGAGTGGTAGGCAATAGAACTCTGTTGTCTAATGGGATTTCCACCAGCATTTGGCATCCTTCCTGGCATTTCACCCTTCATATTATAATTTATAGTGTAATGTAATTTTTTTCATATCACGCTATAACATAAATTATTGCCAGTTTGTCCTTAACACTCAAGGAGACAGTCTAGGGCTTTTTGAAACAGGAAAAAGAATGAGAGAAAAAGAGAGAGTGAGAAAGAGATGGAAGGATGGAAGGGGTGGGAGGGAAGGGGGGAGATAAGCAAAGGACGGGATGGGAGAGAAGGATGAAGAATGGAAGGGGGGAGATAAGCAAAGGAAGGGATGGGAGAGAAGGATGAAGAATGGAAGGAGAGAGAGAGAGGAAGGAAATTTATTTTTTAGAAGCAAAACTCCCAAAGCTAACCAGCTTTTCTGGTAGGCAAACTTAGTAAATAAAATTAAAGAAGAAAACTTTTTGTCTGAATAACTTATTATAATGTTCTGCTTCAGCCTAGGATATGTCAATGAGTCCTCAGTGGATCAGACAGGAGAGAGTCTGAGGAAAAGACCATCAGCCTGAAAAATAATGTATTTTTAAGTTTCCTTATCTTTCTCACTAGTATGTCCCTTAAATTATTGAAAGTGAAAGACGTTTTAATATCATTTGGAGGCTGTTTGTTTGTTTCTGGTATCTCATTTCACCTGGAGAATAACATTACAGAAGACAGCTTTACTGTCTATTTACTTTATTATTGTAAGTTATTTCCATTATGCGCGCCGTTAGGAGCCCCACTTGGTTAGGTGCTGCACAGATATGTCCCAAGGCAAGAGCAGCCCATTTAGCTAAGGAGACTGCGGGGATTGTGGCCGTGTCCCCTCCTCTCCGAGCTGGCACAGCTCCACGGGCACAGCCACGCTCTGCATGCGGCAGCGCTGGCAGAGCGCTGCTCCTGCCTTCTTCATTTGCATCACTTGAGGAAATCATCACACTCCACCGACTGAAAAATGCCCTCCCTCGGCTCACACATCCCCTGCCTTCCTTTGGAAGCTTACCCAAAGCAGGCAGAGAGAGCAGCAGAGGTGCCCTTGTGTGGTGAAGCCCTTGAGGACTCTGTGAGCAAGTCCCAAAGATTGCCACATTCCTCCATAATTAATGGCTCTCAATGAAGGAAAAAAAAGAAAGTACAACGGGAACAAAATGTTTTTAAACATACGTGTGATTGAGGCTTGAAACTATCAGGCCAGAAAGAGTCATTTGACTCCTGACTGTGGTTTCCTATGTCTGACAGGCTGGTCTGTGTCCCTGCATGGCAAGGCACAAGCTGGGCTCAGCCTGATCTGTCTCAGCCGTGCTGCAGGCAAATGTGCTGCTGTGTGCCAGGTGGGCATGCTTGTGAGCTGGGACAGCTGGAGATAAACGCTGCAGCCAGCTCCTGCTGACAGCAACCTGGGCCATTGTACCAGCATTTGGTGCTGGATCACATCACACTTCATTTTCCCTCACACCCAGTACAGGAGGACATAATGAGAGGAGTTTTGGAGGAAGCATAGAACCACATAGAATGGTTTGGGTTGGAATAGAACTAAAGATCATCTCACCCTTACACCCACTCACATCTTACACCCCCTGCCAGGGCAGGGTCTCCTTCCACCATCCCAGGCTCCTCAGAGCCCCTTCCAGCCTGGCCTTGAACAGCTCCAGGGATGGGGCAGCCACAGCTTCTCTGAGCAACCTGTGCCAATGCCTCAATACACTCACAGTCAAGAATTCCTTCCTAATGTATAATCAAAACCTGGTGTCCTTTAGTTTAAGACATCACCTCTTGTCCTCTCAGTACATGTATTTTAAAAGGTTCCTCTCCCATTCTCTTTTAGAGCCTTCAGTTGCCAGAAGGTTCTAGAAGGTCACCCCTGATGCTTCTCCTCTCCCGGTTGAAAAGCCCCAACTGTCTCAGCCTGTCTCCATACCACAAGTGCTCCAGCACTCTGATCACCTTTGTGATCCTTCTCTGGACCTCTTCTAACAGCTCTTGCCTATGTTGAGGGTCCCAGAGCTGGATTCAGCACTTCAGGTGGAGTCTCACAAGAGCAGAGAGGGAGAATCACCTCTCTCTACCTGCTGATCACATTCCTTTTGATGCAGCCCAGAAGCCAGTGCCTCCTTCCCCCTTTTGGACAGCATTCATGAGGCATTAAGTGCTGGGAAAATAGATGGGCTTTTGGATCAAGGTTTTTTGCTGAAGCCCAGCTCTCCTCCTTCCTCTCACTTCCCTCCCTTTGCTCCTCTTCCCTCCTGGTTTTCAGCAGCTGAAGTGGAGCAGAGAGGTTACAAAACCACCCAGAGCCTCCAGCTGCAATAATCACTCAGGCTTGTGTAGGATTTACACTCTGCAGTTGTAGGATTACATCTATAAACAGCTCAGAGAAAGAAAAGAAAAAGAAAAAATACTTTGCAACATCCTTATCCCTCTCCTTTCTCCATGCCCTCAGTTCTAAACCTCCCTGGCCCAGGACCTGTGAATACCCATCTTTGATGGAGTCTCAGTGATTTTAACTCCACTCTCCACCCTATTCTGCTCCCACAGCCTTGCTCAGTTACTTGAACACAGTATTTTAGGGCAGCACCTTCCATATGACCTCTCTTGCTATATGGTGTGCATTTGCCTTTTTCCCCACAGCTTGTGCAGGGTACCTGTGGTTTAGTAAAGCCAAACACTTCATCCTGTAATAATCAGCCAGATTCAGAGTTTGACACCTTTCTTCCTAATGGGCTGCTCCAAGAGCCATACAACTTTTGCAGGATCTGTTTCCTATATATCCTTGCAAATATGGGCAGCTGTGTTGGAAATGTATATCCAGTTTGCTTTTCAGAGGAGGGAACATCAATACCTCCAAATGGAAATCAAAAGCAATGAAGGTGCAGAAGGGTTCTGTCACATCAGCCTCAAATTTCTTGGTGGAAGAACCCAAAATAATTACAGCACTGCTGAAAAACTCTCTGCTTCCTGGAAGTCTGAGGAATTCCTTACCAACTTATGCATAAAATCTGCCTCCTGCTTTTTCCAAATGCAATTTTCCTGGACACATCTGGTCATCAAGATTTGCTTGTGGCTGATCCAAGCCCCTCCCCTGTTTCACCACCAGGAGGGAATGCAGGTCCTGTTCTGCTTAATCTAAGGATTTATCTGGGTTTCACTTTCTTCCTGATTGTAAATGAAGTTTGTCCATCCTAATCTTCTCTAGGGGCAGCTTCTGAGAACCACAGATGTTTTCTGAGCCTGTAGAGACTCTCAAAGGAAGGAATGCAAGGTGGAATTGCAGTATTGAGAAAGTCTATAGTAACAAACACACCTGTTTTAATTAATTACTCTGCTGAAACAACACACGTGTCTCGACTGATGCTCACTGCATGGACCCAAACTGCATTCTTTTACCTTCTTTCATCTCCTTATTTCTTAGTAATATTTTTTCCACTCTCCAAGTCCAAGTTCATGTCCAGGCTTGTTTCCTTTTTCTCCTTTGTCTTCAAACCCTGAGCAGAATTTAACTTAATATGTTTACTTAGACATTTTTGTCAGCCAGCTGAGCAGAACCACTACACAATAGGAACATATGTCAGCCTCTCATGGACTTATCCCTGTGTTTTTGACATGATAAATTCAATCGATTGGTAAATGGGTAAATAGTGAGAGAAATTGCTTTCTCTCATTACTCTGCATGGCTGTGTCATTACCCTTTAATATTACATCATTATTGACTGATGCAGCCTGTCAAGATATGGCCAGCGGGATGTAATGCAGTTGTAGGAGATGTGCAAAATATTACATTCAAAGTCTACCTGTGGATGTGTGGGTGAAAGAGAGTGAAAGAGGGAGAGGAAGTGAGATGTGAAAACTCATCAACCAAAACAACCAAATCTGTTTCTCACTTTCTCTCGGACTCTTAATCTGTGATGAATGTTTTGGTGGAAATTTGCCCCACTCTTTATCAAAAAGATCAAATCCCATTTAAGCCGTGCTAAACTCATCCTGCTCCTGACACTCATGTTCCTTACTGTAAAAACTCCATGACTTTTCCCTTTAAATACTATTATGGCTTGATCTGATCAGTTAGATGTGATCCAAGATATATATAACCCAGAAGATCAAAATAGGTTTCTGGTGTTGCTGAACTTCCTAGCTCTGGAAGGGAGGAAGAGAGGAAGGGAGGAAGAGAAGAAGGAAGTGGTGGAAGGAAGTGGCGGAAGTGGCGGAAGTGGCGGAAGTGGCGGAAGTGGCGGAAGTGGCGGAAGTGGCGGAAGTGGCGGAAGGAAGGAAGGAAGGAAGGAAGGAAGGAAGGAAGGAAGGAAGGAAGGAAGGAAGGAAGGATTTCATTTTCTCCTAAATTTTGGACACTGTATCAAATCTTTACAATCTTTCTTGATTTCTTTATTTCATTTGATATTTCTGAAACCAATCTTCTGCTAAATACATTGGTAAAAGGACAGAGAAATTTATTAGAAAGACATTTTAGCTATCAGTTAAGAGGGAAAAAAACAAATATAAAAAGAAATATTGTCAAAGACTTTGCTGCCTACCCTACTGTTGTGTCTCCCCTTTCCCTTGCTCTCTTAGCCTTCCTTCGGTGAGGAAGACCCATCCAATTAAAGATGAACAAAAATTCATTAAAAAAAACAGGCCTAGATGAAATTTCACTGGGGTTGCACTGGTGGGGTGGTCTTCCCCCACCTTTACTTCCTTTCAAAGATTGCAAATGTTTTTTCTCCTCCAGGGCTCTTGCCTCCATCCTGGTCCTGACTAACCATTCCTGCATGAAACCTGAGCTTGAAGGACCCATGTGGAGAGAGAGTAGGAGAGAGAGAGATTTGCTTGTTATGCTGCCTTTTGTTGGTGTTTTCTTTGCCTAGAGACCAAATCCTCTCACCCTGATTTTTTACACATGCCTGCATGCAGACTGCAGAAAAGTGAGATCAAGAGAAAGAAAAACAGAAATTGTTAGAGGGGAAAAGAAGCCTCTCTGTCAAAAGAAGGAGCATTATATAGAAAGGGAATTGCATTCTGTATAAGCATTACAGCCCAATCTTTCCTCATTTATTCTGGTAGGAAACAAACCCAAGAGAAGAAAACACACTCACAGATAGACATTGAGCTACCAGGCATCTGCAACTCAGGATTCCTGCAGCAAACTCTCATTCCAGGGGCTGGCACTGGAATGTCTGGGTTGGTCTTTTACACAGAGATGAACAGCATAACCCTCCCTCTGCCAGGCTTTTCTTGCTTTTTAGCCCACGCACTTCTTAAAGATGCTGATGGTTTCATAAATACCAACCCTGAAATACCTGAACTTATCCAGCAGATCTAAGGTTACTGGTGAAGTGCGCAGGGGTACTTTTTTCTCCCCTTGTGGATGGACCAATTAGAGGTGAAGAAACCCTATAAAACAGCCAACATACCACTTAAACAAGAAGACAATCAACATGGTTAACTTCTGCCTGGTTGTTAAGAGAAGCAAAAAGAATATTTTAGATATGTATTGGTGCAGAAATATAGGTGGGAGGCAGGACAGGAAGATTTTTGCTAAGCAGATTAACTCAGGCAAAACAAAAGGCTGGAGTAATAATCTACACTTAAACCTTTGTTCCACACAAATATAGATTGAAGATATCTGCAGAAACTGGAGAAGAGATTTTGATAAAATCCTCCTTCTGTGGACTTGTTTGACAACAGCACAGCATTGTGCTGTGGAGAGGTTTTGGTCACGTCAGCACCCTGAGCCGTTCCTGAGTGTTAGTGTCCTCATGTTTTTTGGTCTCTTTTCTTTGCCAGCAGTGCTGTTACATAAGGGAGCACACCAAATAACAGCTTTCCTGTGAAAAGCGTTATCTTTCCCAGGGAGAGACAGACAGCAAAAAGCTTTCTGTCACTTTCAATAGGAACTTTGGGCTAAAGTCTCAGCTCATGTAAATCAGTGTAGCTCCACTGAACTTCAAGTTGATGAAGCAGTTTGAAACCACTTGACATCATCTTGGAGAATCCACAGCAAATGGTGGTGCATGAGTCATGGATTAAAATAGTAATGGTAATAATGACAATAACATAACTGGAATTTGCTGTGGGACTTGAACACCACCAGCAAGTTGAAAACATGGACAGTGTAAAGATGTGAGTATGAGTTTCCTATTTTATAGACCAGAGCTGGGAATTCCATGCTTTCTGTATCTTCACTCAGTACATAATCATTATGCTGCTGCCTTGAAAATAGTGAAATTTGGAAGTCAGATGATTTTACAGTAAAAATAAAATGATTTTGAATATTGTGTAGTTGAGTCCCTTACTCATTCACCATGTGTCCTAAATTCAAGTCAGGGAATCACATATGTTCCACATCACTCATGCATACATGTATATTTATATAATACTGAATACCCATAGAAAATAATAACGAAATGTTTAGATTTTCACTTTCACAGACCTGGATTTCTTTCTCTTGCTCTAAAAGAGAAATCCAGTCACTGCTAATGGCAGCAGGATCCTTACTGTGACGAACCAGCCACCACATAACAAAGTTATTCATGCACAAAGCAGTGCTGTACAGGTGGGCTGTGTGAAGCATGTAGATACTTATGGAAGCCTTAAATCTTGTGAAATTGAGCACACTTCTGAGTTTTATGATGCTCTTATAAACTGTTCTTCCTATTCAGCACTTAAGGACAATTCTGTGCCTTCCCAAATTCTTTGCTATTTGGGTACAAAACAAACCCTGAGAGCTCTGAGGGTCCTCAAAAGCCTTGGGTCTGCTGCCAGGGAAGAAGGGCCAGAGCCAGAGGAAAAGTTTGGCAGGAACCTGGAGAAGCTCCCTAGCTCAATGGGCACAATGCAGAACCATATTCAAGTGTGTTTTTACGGACAGATACATTTCTCTCATTTTTAACCATCCTCCAGTGACAGAGAGCCTCAGCCTCCCCAGACCATGAGTTCTCCCCAAATAGTGTCTTTCCTCCCCATTAGAAGGGATTTCTCTTGGTCAGAAACCTTCTCCATTCAATTCTCTGCCTCTTTCCAGTGGCAATAAAGAAGCGAATAGATCTTCAGACAGGTAACAGAAGCCCTGTTCTTTCATTAAAGATGTCTGTTGTAACATCCATTAAATGGCTGGTGCCACGAGATGCAGACATTGATACAGGGCAGCGAGTTACCTGACAGGGAAAAGGGGAAGGACATGTCCTTCCACTTTCTTTTCTAAATTTTATCAGAGCCAGTCTTTGAAAATTCAATATTCGTTCTAAGCTCCTGCTTAATAAACTTGGCAAACATGACATTTTTAAAACAAAACAAAACCATGCTGTTCACTTTCCCTTTTCATTCTTAATTGGCCCATCTAAAAGCAATCAAGCGAACATTTAGCTGTGGTAGAAAGATCTGCAGGAGACCTCTCCTCCAAATGCCATTATTCAGGAGTGAGCAGGAGTGTGGATATATTTATGGAGAGTGGGAGGCACACTGAAAATTCTCTTTCAACAGTGACAGAGGAGCAGAAGCATAGCCAGGGCTGGGACCAGGGGGAAAACCAGACACACAGTGCCCTGTTGCTCAGGATTAGCTGTCCAGAGAAAGTCACAGCCTTCTCTGCCTGCGGATTAGGCTCCTTTGATAGTGTCGGGGGAAATTAGGCATTAAAGAATAAACTATGTAAACAGTACACTGAATTTGGAGCTGCCTAAATTTGGCAAAAGAAAACACCACAGAGAAAGGGATCTCTTTCAACGGGCCTCACATAGCACCCTTTCCTAGGGGATTGGCTTGCTGGGATGTAGGTGTGTTAGTCCCTCCTGCCACAACACGCCCACCCAGAGGAGGGTCCCCTCTCAATCAGCTGCTCAGTGAAAAGAAAGGTAAATTCCAGGAGAGGGTGAGGCGTGTGTAAAGCATGGCTGTCAGCCTGTCTCTCCCACAGCTGAAACGCAGACCTGCTGAAGCACTTAATCTGTTTCACCTGTTAATGGGTTTGGGGGTATGAAAGCCTCTCTCGGCTGCTTGGGGTGCGTGATGAAAGACATCAGGTGTAGATCAAGCTAACTTTGCACAGCAGGTAATACAATTTCTAGAAATACACACACAAGTGTGTCTAGGGCAGGAATCAGATTTCAACAGTGGAGCCATACAAAATGTATAATTATATTTTGCATTTTTAATAGACTTATTAGCATAATAATACATTAGTCTAATAGAATATTAATGCGATGCAGAAATATTAGCATATTATAGATCCTTATTCATTAATATATTAGACCCTTATTGTATTAGTGGCACAATCTACTAGAGAAAATGTTGCTTTGTGTCTGATATTGCAATCCCCAAAAAAATTGAGATTGGCAAGTACAGAGCCTCTCTGTGTCACAGGCATGCCTGAGTCTAGGTGTTAATCCAAGAGCTGAGAAGAAAATGATTTTGCAGGCAGAAAGCAGTTGATATTTGAGTCGTTTTCCCACTTTTTCTGAATTCAACCTAGAAACTTTTAAAGCTGTTTCCATGAAAAAAAAAAGGTCCTCTAAATCCTAAACTCTTGAAAATCTCAGAGGAAGAAGAAATACATTCTATTTTCCATTCCATTCAGATGCCCTCCTAAAATGTAGGGAAATGGGTTTAGGTCATTGCTTTCCCATTGTTTTAAATTGTGGGGAAAGTCTGCTCTGGGCACCAGGTGGCCTTCCTGGTGACCAGCACCCCATTTCAGAATCTCCCTGTGTTGGACTCTTCCAAAAAAGATTATCTCAGCAGCTCATACCCTAATGCCCCACAGAACTGATGAACATCTTTATTTGTTTGTGTGGCTTGGCCCCCTTCCCTAAAGCACCCACCAGGATCAAGAAGACTATCCTGAAAAGCACTGAAAGGAAAACGGTAGTGTCCCATGAAAAGACCTGACAAATCCTATTAAATTTGGCCTATTAAATCCTATTAAATTAGGTTCCCCCAAAATTCCTTTGTATCTTTGTTAAGATGCTGTCAGGTTGACAGCAGCCCTGGAGTCCCATTACTTATCTGCTCTCCCCATCCACCCCTCATCAGGAGCGAGGGCCTTTTTGAGCCTGTGTTGCTGTGCATCCTTTTGTCCTGGGGAAACAGACTCCAAGGGCATTTTTAAGGCAGGTCCCTCAGACAACCAGAATGTGAAATCAGGGCTGCTTTCTCTGATAGGGACTCAACTCCCCTCTGAATGGGGCTGCACACTGCAGTTGCCTGCTCAAGCTGCATATCAGGCTGCATGACCCCGATGTCCTTATGGCAACTGAATAAACATTCTCTATAAGCTACGGAAAACAAATATCATCTAGCGACTTAATCCCACATCTCTCATTCACAGACAGACTGACAAACAGGACTAATTCCTCTTATTAATACTTTGGGTATAGGCAGCAGCACTGACCAAGATGACTCATAGGTTAGATTACGTGCTTTTAGCAGAGCAGGAAAATGTGTGAAACAGAAAAATGAGGAATGTCAGTAGGGATGCAGAGTTTTGAAGTCTGTTACTCCTTTTCTTCTTTTGAGGAAATGCAGTGCAGCTCTTTCCAGAAGCAGATATTCCCCAAGATCCAGGTTACCCTCCCAACTAAGGAAAACAAAGAGAAGGTGAAAATCATATTGCTTACCCTCCAGAAAGTGTTTGCTTCAACCTGGCATCTCTGTGGCACAGGATTGTTTGAAACTCCTTCTAAGGAGCCCAGCAAAGTAAGAATTTTATTTTAAAAAATAATATCCTAAATCCCCAATAAACAAAGCTCTTGAATTGAACTGACCGTAGTGCATTTTTTCTGTCCTGTATTAGACCCAAGAGGCTGTTTTCCTGGGCTTTTTTTTTTTTTCCTTGATGCATTTAAACAGCAGCTTTCCTCTTTTCCTTGTGATCATGTTAAATGTTTAATTGCTCTTTGCATTTGCTGACGGCACAACATAAGCCCCTGCAGTAAAAGAGATTTGTGCTAAAACTCAAGTGCTTAAGAAATAAGGAAAGGGGTTATATTTTGGGTCAGTTCAATTATCTCTATTTTTTTGGAATTATATATTAATTTTAATATAAGCTACAGCACAGAAGTGCAATTAGCATTCAGACAATGTGAGAAAGTCTTGCCTGAAGTTAAGTGATGTGTAGAATCCATGCAGGGAATTCAGGGAGGTTAGGCAGTGCAGCTCACTGCCATAACAGAGCTAAGCCAGGTCCTCGGATGGTGTAAATCAGCACCATCAGTGAAACCATCCTGATTTACACCACATAATTATGTCCCCTCAGTGCTATTTGAGATGGGCTCAAGATGACAGAATTGGGATCACCCCTGGAATACAGACTTTTTTTAAGTTCCAAATTACATTAAAGCCACCCAGTCAGACTGAGAGCAAACCTTTCATTAGCAGCTATCAGCCGTTCAGAACCAATGCCAGATACTCCGGAACTCCTCTGATTTAAGTAGTAAGAAGGAAACCTTGCTTTCCACTTTCACATCTGTCCAAAGCATATGCTTTTACATCCTCCATTTTAAGTTAAATTAAACCACTGCACTCTCTGCCTGGCCTAAAAGGAGGGCTGAGCACAGGAGAGCCAAACTATTCTGGTGGGACCCATCTCCTTCTAAATTAATGTTTTGGGTAGCAATAGGCAGATGTTTATCCTCCTTCTGTATCTGTCTCCTCACACCTAAATCTATTGTAATCCCTTAGCAGGGCTGACCTGAGAATTTTGTCAAGTTAGGACCCTTGTCTGTTGAACAACACAAGCAGAGCAGCTCCCTGCGCTCCCAGTCCCAAAACTCCCGAGCAGCTCAAGCTGGGAGCTTCATTCAGTGGTTTTGCAAGAGAGTCTTTCCTGGCAGAATCTGTCTAAACTCGAAGAATAAATGAGCTTGTATCCCACAACAGGCTGTGAAAGGAAACCAGCCAGAGGTCCCTCAACAGGACCCTCAATGCTGCTTTGTTTCTGCCCTTTGTTCAGCCCCCCCAGCAGACTGGGGCTCTGCTGCCGAGCTGAGAGGGGGCCCAGCTGATCCTGAAATGCAATTAATGCATAACAGCTTCAGCCCATCCATCCAATTTAATGCCTGCATTTCTTCTGGGCTTGCTTTTCCCTTTATTTTACATCTCATCACGAAGAGTAGCTCTTCTTAAAAAAAAAAAATACAAAAACAAAAAGAGAAAAAGAAAGAAAGAATAGAGGGCAAATAGCATGGTGAGGGTTTTATGTTTTGTTCTGTGTGGGGTTTTTTTTTTGTTTCTTTTTTTTATTTGTTTGTTTTCCATGGATTCACCCTGCTTTTTCCCTTCCTGAATACTGTTTTGGGTCTCTTTTTATTTAACAAAACAAGGTCAGCTCATGCAAAAAAGCTGAGAGTTTCACAGGGTCCAAGACTGCTACCATCTATAGAATTACTTTTTAACACATTCTGAGTAAAAATTATCCCCTCTGAGCCAAATACAGATTGACAGCCAAACATAAAACAATCACATTTTGTTAATTCATTTACAGAGGTGCAAATGCCTAATCCAACACCACTTTGCTCTGACACCACAGCAGTGTTTTTGGGCTGTCTTTTATTTTTTTTTTTACAAGATTTTTTGGATGGAGGTTCTTGTTACTGTTTAAGGGAGAAGACAGGATTCCTGTGAATCCCTGGGACTGTGGGATTGCTCACCAACGTCTCAAGTCCATTTTGCTTGTTTATAGTTCAGAATGCAGCTTTTGTGTCAAAAACTGAAGCCTTTAACATTTTCAAAGCCTGTCTTCCTCTCAGTTGTGGTGCACATACTGATGGAGCAAAACAAGGGCACCCAGAGTTCACTAGCTCTTATAATTGGACCTAAACTGATTTCAGTCTAAGGTCAATTCAAAGAGGAGGCTTCAGGTGCCATTCAGAAATGACAGGAGAGCCCGGTGTAAGCCCTAATATTGCAGGAATTATGTAGCACTGATCAGTTGGAAATCACTGCTGGAAAGTTGCTGTTGGGATTGTCTTGCTTTCATATAAGCTATGGATCTAGATTATTTAGAGAGACAGATAGTCAGACAGACAGATATGGGTAAGGAGATGAAATTCCATCCTTGTCACTCTGTGATCCAATTTAACCTGATTTTCCTCTATTTAATTTTGTGTGCGTTACTACAAAGGTGTCTGTAACCTCATTATCTAAGTATGGGAGATGTGAAATTAGACTAATAGGTGAGGGAGATAAATAGTCATACCATTCAGCAGCTGTGTATTTTCCCTTACCCATCATTCTACTCATGCATGCATCTTTCAGTTTTCAGAGGTGTTGAGAAGGGAAACATTCAAGGCTTAATATTTTTCTGCAATTTTTGAAGTGGTCGATACAAACACTGACAGACACACTCACAGCTCTGCAGCAATCTCAGTCCTCTCAAAAATGGTTCATTGAGCACCTCTGAAACATCAGTGTGAAGGCATTAGATCACACATGAGACACTCGAAATCTATGCCAGTGTTGAAAATTCACCTTCCTTATTTGCTTGTGCCTTGTCCTGCATGTAGAAAAGCCACAACTCCATGACCTGACCTTTATAAAATATCTGATTCCCACTGCAGTTTTAAAACATGGAGCCATGGGGTGGGCTATTGTTTTTGAGGATACACAGCAGGGCTGGAAATGCAGAGGAAATTTATGACACGGCCCTTTCCCAAACTAACAGGTGACTTGGCTGACATCAGGCAGGGTTACAGTAGTGGAGCTGAAAATTGTGCCACCTCTTAAGCAGAAGAACAAATTCCTACCTTCCACTTTATCTATCCGTAAAGCATGAAAGGCTCACAGGGATCTGCTGCCCACCCACTGTCCCAAGGACTTGGGGGCTGAGTTAATCCCATCACACTAACAGAACCTAACAATGCGTTGGGAGTACTTACCACATTCCTTGAAATTGAAGAAAGTTGCCATGGTTATTAGTAGCTCCTAATGATATTTGCATAGATTAACAGACTTTAATGCAATCATGAATGCTACAATCCCGGGGAAAATAATGAAGAAATCCATTATGAGGTAATAAAATAACTAAGTCAATACAGTAATAATTTGATCCCATATTAGTAATAATTTCATCTCCTGCTGCAAGGCAATTTTAATGCACATACCATTTCTGGACAGTTTTATAAATATCACCTTTGTTTGAGATAATTAATTAGCAAAACCAAAAAATATATTGCTGGTATTTTATACGATAAATTAGTCATTAGGTTTAAACTGGCAGGCTGTAATAAAACTTATTAAGATAAATATGCTGGGATTCTTAACACTTCAGAGAAGCTGTTCTCTGTCTTAAGGCTCTTCTGGTGCAAAGCTATCATCGCTGCTGGATGGTTTCTATGTATGTTAAAACCCAATTATGAAAATCATGTTTATAACCCCAACTTGCTTAGCAATAGGAGCAGAATGCATTAGCCCATGTGTGCCCAGTGGATGAGGCTAAGGTGAGGGTGAGCTGCTGAGAGCCCTGTTATCTCACTTTCTATCACTACTGAGAGCCCAGAACCTCCTGCAAGACTAACCCAAACTAACTTCACTTCACAGGAACCCAGGTCCAGGTCATTCTGCCAATAAAGGGGGGAGGTTTGCAGTCAGAGGTAGGGGAGAGGGAGAATATTAACTATTAGGTGGGTGCTTACCAATTTTAGTTTTCCAGTTCTTTTCTAATTTTGTGACTACTGAATTAATTTTTGCCTTCCAGAAGTGCCTGGAAATTACAAAAGAACTCAGCAACATCTGTGACAAAGTGGCCACTGGGGCCAAAAACTACTGCGCTTGACAGTGACCACTGTTTCCAGCACTCTGAAATATTCAGTCCATGTGTCTGGGGCTCTGAGAAAGGCTTTGCTGTGTGTTTGGGGAGCTGTCCCAGGCAGATGGCACAGGTTGGCTGAGACTGTCAAAACTGGATGGGGACCAGCTTCTTGCAAGGAGTGCAGATCTTGCAGTCTAATGAGCTGATCTTGGCTCCCTGGAAGACTGTGCTGTGTGGCCAAAGCAAGGATTGCTGTTTCTGGGCTTCATGACACCACTGTCCAGGAACAGGGTATTAAATCATTAGATAGCCTTTGCATAGGGCACCGTTTGGGCTTTGCTTAAGCTTCCCCTGAGCCACTTTACTGTCACCTTCTCAAGGCATTACAATTTCCCAGCCTGGCCAAACTCAGCCCTTTTGCCACAGTTCCGCATCTAGCAGGGTTTCCAAATCCATGTCACTTTGAATTTGAAATGGTAGTAAGTGACACAAATTGATGATACATCAAACCCTAGTCCTCGGTGTGGGCCAACTTTTAATGCAAAATAGGAATGTCCCCAAAACCTCATTCTCATTTATAAAGAACTCACAAGAGTTTCCTAGCTGGGAGTAGGCCATGAGTGCTGTTGGAAACTACTATTAAGCCAATTTTGTAGTAAGTAAATAGTCAAAAGACAGAGAAAGTGGCCAAAACCATTCCTTCTTCCATTCATAAAACCACATCTGTTATAATACTATTAGGGTAGAAAAATGCATTAAAGATCTAAGGAACTTGCTCTACTGTGGACACACTCCTAATACACCATGGGCATCACTCTTAAAATAAAATGATGGAATCAATATTTTGTCATATTTGTTTAGCTTCTTTGGGAAGAACAAATGTTTTTCCCCACCATGCAGCAATGCCATCACTTAATGTATACTTTCTCATTGATGTACAAAGTGCTTTATGAACAAGTTTTATTTAGGAATCCCATAAGCTCTGGAGTGCTGGAAGAGTAACTGGGACAAAAATATTTGTAACAAGCACTTTGCTCTTGGTTTTGTTTTTTTAATTATGCTTTGCTGGCCAGTGTTGGGGAAGGTTGTTGGACTACAAGGACCTTCAATGTGACACAGAATGGCTGCTATTATAATGCTATATCATAGCATTATATTATTATATTATATTATAAAGCTATATCATATAGTGCTATAATCATGTCACATCCCAGTACCGATTGGCATGGTCCATGGAATTCAGCTGGTGGGCTGTATGCCTTGGTTTTTAATGAGACCTTGTTGGACCTGAATTTTCAGTCCTAATATTGGGTATGTTAATTGGAAAGCTGTTTAAAAGTGCTGTGACATGAAAAGGACCACAAGTCTAGGCAAGACCTTAGAGATTATTCAATTTATTTGTGAATGCATGTCAACCCCACTGCACTCTATGTTCTATCATCTCTGCTGTGGTCTGTTGAACATACGTTTGCTTTGACTGCTCAAAGGGGCAGGCAGGGCTGTTGAGGACCAGACTTTTGGGTGCAGGTTTCCCTAGAGTGGTCTGAGACTCTTAATTATCTATTGGAGCTACTTCTCCGGCTGATCTCCATCATGCCAGGCACACCTGAGCAAGTTCTGCTCAGTGTCTGTGACCCACAAGTGATCTGGTGTCTCCAAAATTATGTTTCAATGACGTCTATTAGGTGGGCCCTCTGTTGGCTATTATGGTTCTCTCTGGTGTATGAACTGAGAAATGTAAGCACAGGATTGAAAAAAGCCCTTTTTTAAAATTACCACATGAAACTACTGAACTGCTTGGCTGTGTTGTGACAGGTTGGTGGCACCATGCCTCTCACTAAGACCTTGTGGCTCCACAGGCTGTGGTGAAAAACCATCTAAAGACTCTTAGGCCAGCTCTGGGGCGTCTACCCCATTTTGGTCAAGTTGGAAAAGTCCCTGCATAATTGGCCATTTTGGGATTGGCGGGATCCTGAGATCCAGCTGAGATCCAGCTGAGATCCAACCGAGCCTTGCCGTGCAGCTCTCTTTGGCACCAGGGATCCTCATGTTCCCAGACCTCCCAGCACCACTAAATCAGGAGCTGTGAGGGGTGAGGGCAGTGAGGAAAAGGCCTTCAGCATCTCCTGTGGAAAAGTGACTTTAGTGACAGGCGTCTCACGACTGCCATCCCCACAATTGCTCCCCTTGTCAATACCGTGACCTTTCTGAGGCGGAAGCTCCTTTTTATTACTCTGTGCACTGGGGTAAACCAGGCCATGCTGTGTTATCTACCCAATTTATCAACACTATTTACAGCAGGTCCATTCCACTGTCTGGCTTAACTCAGAGCCCAGAGACTCTGCATTGAGAGAGGAGGCTGCTGCTGAAGAGAAAGAAATGTCAATTCCAGCCTAGTCCCCTAAAGTGAAATAAAAGAAACACAGTAAATAAGTAAAGAGAAGTAAATACAGTATCTCCAGGGTGATTACATCTATCTGCTCCAATACAGGCAAGCATGAAACCAATAGAAACACCATCTTATCCTCTTAGTTATCACCACACACAGAATGTCATCTCTTGGTGGTCAAAAAAGAAAGAAGCACGCCACATCCATCTTTAATGAATACGACATATCTCTCACCTGCTTGTATTTCAGCAACCCCAAAGTGCTGAAAAATGAGATAGGAGAATATGTTTTCCTTGCTTGCCCTGAATCATGACGGGGGATTAAAATGGTTCTTGTTCTGCTTTGTTTTTCAATTATTTCTCTCGGTAATTTTGTTTCTTTTCTGCTCTTCTGTGCTCTAAGAGTTCAGGTTCCCCAGAACTTGTGGTTGGGATGTAATCTTTTACTCTGTTTAAATCAAAGAAGACCAGGCTTTTATATGCACAAATACTTGTAAGAGCTGTGGGAAATTGGAAAGCCCTGAGTATCATGAGACTTACTGTCAAGTCACAAGGGTTAAAGGCATCTCACAGTGCTGGCAGTGCCTAAATGACCATGAGACTCTTAGGAGGCAGCTACCAAAAGCTGAATGACAGTGGCCCTGGAACAACCCACCACCAGTGATGGGCAGTGGCAGTGTGTTTTCCATCACACTCACATCATTTGAGCCTTGAGGCTCCTTTCTAGCAGGTTCAGATTCTCTGAAGTGGCAAAAAGGCCCCTCCTCTGTGGCTCTGCTGCCTGGTCTGTAGGGATGCTCAAGCCATGCAGAGAGGGGATGATGCTCTGATACTTTACCATGTCTCAGCAGATAGCTCTTGGCATCATCTCCTCCTGCAGTATGATCTTTACTGCTCTCTCACTTCAACAAGGATCATGCCATGCCCATCTTTATGTTCTTCAAATGATTTATATATTTAATATAAGTTTATCTGTCTCACTCCCCTCCAGCCTGGATTGATGTCAATCCTTGCTAGCTACACTAACTCAAGACTAAACAGTCAGTCATCAATATCTTGGAATTTATCTTCTATTATTTACACCTGTATTGAACCATCACATGGATGTTCTATGGAGACTGTGATGAACAAAAGAATTTATTTGTTTCCCTACAGCTAAAATATGGCCCCCACAAAGCCCACGGCTGTGATGTATCGCAATGTCTGGACATTCTCAGAAATCTAACTCAACCATGTCCTCACAGATTTACAAATCAATCAGAGCAAAATCAGGGAACACGGTAGAGCTGCTTTCTTAAATCATATTTGAAATGTGAAATTAAGAAAATAGCAAGAACAAAAGAGGGAAGAAAAGACCAGTGTATAATGAGCAATTCAGACAGTCCACTGAAACTAAGGGCTCTGCTCGTGTTTCCTATTATAATTACACTTTATTGTTGCCTATCCCTGATGGCTGTCTACAAAACAGCCCTCCCTCTAAAGCAGTCTCTGTATTTATTGCCCTCCTGGAGCCAGGAGCCATGACTGCCCACATGAAGCACCTAAACAGAGACCTGACTGAGGCCCTAAAGAAACATGAGATTGCACATGCCTTCAAGTCAGAGCTTCATTCTAACCACTGTGGACTTTGGCCATGAAGGTGATGCAAAAGCAGATGACAGGAAAGGAGGCAGCTGAAGAGAACAAGGCCACATTCCTTTGATGATTGTAAGTACCTCACCAGGGGATAAGGGAGCCAGGTCAAGGTAATGTCTCCTAAGAGGAAAGGCCCTTAACATTGCACTAGATTTGCTCACAGCATGGCTGATGACAACCTCAGGTTCCCCACAGCAAGAGCAACAAGCCCTGGAGACACCCAAAGGCAAAGCAGAAAGAATTTAACAAGGTTGGGTTGCACCGATTCCCTTTGTAACTCCCTCCTTGCTTACACTGCTGAGCAGGATGCTGCCCATCACTGGTGGTGGGCTGTTCCAGGGTCACTGCCATTCAGCTTTTGGTAGCTGCCTCCTAAAAGCCTCATGGTCATTTAGGCACTGCCAGCTCTGTAAGATGCCTTTAACACTCCTATCTGATTGGCAGTGAAGTGTGACACAACTAGCACTGAACTTCTGCAGTGTCTGTTAAAGATAAGGGGAGGGGGGGAAGAAACTTGAATAATTTATGTAGTTTGTTTAATTTAAATAATTTATATGCTAAGCATTGCAAACAGAGCTGAAGTTGATAATGAGTCCGAGAAGCACATTTTGAACTCAGTTGCAGATTCTACTGCATTGTAATTCTTGCAGGATACAGGATTTCCTAGCAGTATAAAGGCCTGGGAGTGTAAACAAGGTAGTTGCTTGAGGAAGACTCTATACAGATTCCTTCTTTGCCAATTACCACCAGATATTCTTATGTTCCCCACAGTTTGTTCAGTTTGAACCTCCTAAAACTATCAAAAGCTTCATGCATTTTTCTGAGCCACAGAGAGAAGCCTGGCTCCATTGTTTGACAAATAACAGTTTGTAACTGGTGTAATCTGTAATCAGGAGTCAATTAAAGAGATATCAACAGGAAAGGAAAGATAAGAGAAAACCAGGAGAAAATCAATGAACAACATAAGGGAATTGATCATTCAAAGGGTCTTTCTTAAGCCACTGGGTCCTCTCAGAGGAATCTCTGCTGCACATGGCACAGGTTTTGTCTTATCTTCCTCAATTTTTTTGGTCCCTTTTACATGAGGAAACGCTTGTCTTTTGCTGTAAAGGGGGAAAAATATATATCCAAGACCCCCTCCTTCCAGGTTCACTGAGTGGCCACTGCCTCTTATACCTAGAATGCAAGAGAAATACATCTGAGAGGTTGCTTAGAGCTAAAGAAAATTGATGCTAAACTTTGTGAATTCTTGCATGAATTCACAGGGAATATTTCCAGGAACACTTTAAAAGATGTACATATCCTCCTCAGGGATGCAAGCATCAAAGACATTACTAGCACACACCTCATGAAAAATAATTCCCCACAAAACTTTACACAGTTTAAGAACCATCTTTGTCATAGCAGACCAGCTATTTGCTACCGGCTTCTTTTATCAAGGCTTTTTTTTCTGCTTGAATTTCTAATGTGCTTAAAACCACACTTGCTAGTTTCAAAGAAGCCCCTAGAACAGTGGTAATGAACCTATATTACCAACACCAGCAACTGCTTTGAGTGTCAGAATATTTTGTGTTGATCCATGACTCCTCTCAGAGTTCTGCAATTATGTGTACAAATCACAGGTTTTCAGTCAAAAAATAAATACCTTTCCAGACATGAATTGCTGTGAACAACAAAAGCTTGGAAATATGAACCAAGTCCTGAGCCCTGAAGACTTGAAAACTACAAGAGAAATGATAAGAAGCCAAATATAACCACTAAGGGAAATAAAAATCTTTTTAAGCTGATCAGTGCTAGGATTTTTTGGGGGTCTTATTCATCACTTTTGAATATTTGTACATTGGCACAGTTGTGAAACCATGAAACCCTTTAGTGCTTTTTCTTGTAAAATGCCAAAATTTGTGTCATTTTTTCTTGTTGATTGTACCATAGTTAGGGAATTCATATGCCCAGTGAAAACAGCACTAATGGTGAAGCATAGAACTGGTTTCAGGGTCTTTCCAGGATCCCAAGGGTGTCAAAGACAAAAGTGTGAGGAAGTCTAGAGGACACCATCAGACTTCCAAGGAAGACAGAGGGGGTCAAGGCTCTCTTTGAGCCTCACTGGTGGGTTTGGGAAAGATCATACAAGTACAGAGGACATGTTTGTGGTAAAGAGCTGTCTCCAGTGAAGGACCTAGCTACATTCCTAAAAGTAGGAAAGGCTTTGGGAAGCTGAGGGAGCAGATTTTACTAACTGCTAAGATGGGCATCTTCTTGTATCTCAGCCAAAGCCAAAATGAAGACTGTGTTTTTAGATAAGAGCTCCTGCACACCACATCTAAACTTTCTGTCTTAGCCCTCTACCCTTTGCTTGAAAAATTAAATACTTCAGTATCTGAAGCAATAATTCCACTGCTGTCTGCCACTGACTTTTATTATTCCACATTTAACAGGAGGCAGAAACTTTTTGGTAAAGCCAGCACTTTCCTTCTCTAAATGAAGTGTGGGATGTATGACAAGGAAACCTGCTCTTTAGTAACCACAAATAAAAGCAGCAGAGTCTAGCTGGCTTCTCTTTGTTCTGGCAGTTTATCTCATAAATCAAAAATACCTCCAACCCCTCCTGGTGCTGACCTAGATGAACTGCAGAGATCATTTCCAACCCCAACTATTCTGTAATAAACTGAACCTGCTTGAACTATCTTTAGAAAACATGGGTGGGGAGCGGGGGGACCAGGAACTAGACAGCTGGGTGTGTTTCACAGAACTTCAGCATATAAAGGTGGCTAGAAATAAAACTTATTCACTAAGTTATCCACTTAACTTATCCACTAAGTGAATTTCTTGTCCAAATTGTCGGCAAGTGTTCTGAAGAAAAGGAATTTGGATTAACACCACTGATCAGATTTCCTTCTAGCCAAGGATGAAGTAAACCATGGCAAACAGCAGTAGACTTATCTACTTTAGCATTGCACATTTTGGGTTTTGGACTATGTCTCTCCAGGTGAAATACTGTGGATATTAAAGGAGACAACAGAATTTGCTGCATTGGACTTTATAGTGTTGGTCCTTGTCTTCTGCCAGGTAGTGCTTGCTGCCTTGGAAGATGGTGTTCTCTCCATTTCACCCCCATAATTCACAGGGTCAAATATGCAAAGCTAAACAGAGAGAGCAGGAGAATTATTTCCTGGCCCCATGCACAGTACATTGAAAGATTCCTTTATCTTTAGCTGGTGAGGTCTTGATACCAACAGAAAACTATTGCAAATGCTGGTAAATAAAGGCATTTAAAATCCATTACAGCAAGATATGTAGTAAGTTTGCTTTCTCTCAAGATCTCTTTTTGTTGCTCAAAACACAAGCAGGGATGAGCCTTTCTCCTGGTGGTGGGTGGTAACAGCCAGAGCTCCTCTGACCTCTTTGCATCTGACAGCCCTTTCCCTCTGCTCTTTAGGGAGGGAAAGGCTGAAGGTCACCTCTGCCTTTCTTGCTTCCTTCTCTGATGCTCTCTGAGAAGAAAAGGCCTGAAATTCATATCGGTGACATCAAGTAGAGGGTCTGCTGTGCTACTGCACTTTTAAATTAACAAAGCATCCAAAATTGCCTCTCCTCCTCTCTCTGCCTCTTGGCTTCTCTGTTCTTCATTCAAAGCTAAGCTGACCAAGCATTTCCTCTGCCTGATTCCCACCCAGGACTGAGCATCCCAGCCCTGCCCTCCCCACAGCAGGCCCATCTTTCTCCATTCCTCACTGATGATGGGACCTCAGCAGAACAGTGGGAGAAGAGGATGAAGAGCAAATTGATCTCGTGCATCTGTCTCTCTTGAAACACCCAATACACCTCTCAGTTCCTTCCATAAATCTGTATTTCCACACATCTGTGTTCCTTAAAATGCTTTCCATTCCACCCAGTTCTTTGACATCACTCTTCCTATTCCCTTAAAACCTCTTAATACAATCCTTTATTTTTTCTTTTTTTCTCTACTTCTCTGAGGATTGAGGCAGACTTCACTAAATGAAATATTTAACCATCTTTCTCCCTTCTCATAAAATCTCCTATCACCACTAGCACCTCCCTCACCACCAACCTGTGTGGAGCTGTAACTCTGGATACCCAACAGGGAGAAGATAGAAGAGGACAATACACAGCTCAAAGTCAGGTTTTTTCATTGCTTCCGCTTATTGGAAATAGCAATGAAAGAGCAATAGGGAAGGAATTAAAAGAGGCATAGGGAAAGTTTCTCTACAAAGAAGACAGGTGTTTAACTAGAGAGCTGCTGTAATCCACTTGCTACTACTGCTCTTTTGCTAGAATCAGGAACCTCACAGCCATGACATACAACTCCTTCCACGCTCCTGAACTAATGCATTAAGACATGTAAGGCATGTAATTGTGCATGGTGTACATCTACAGCTCTGAAACTTCTTACTTTGTAAAAAATATTCAGAATTTTCTTTTTTTATGGTCTTTTGTTTGTTGTGTTTTGGTTTGTTGTTGTTGTTATTGTTTTTTGAGGAAGTCTTACTAAAAATAACACAACCTGAAGTCACTGAGTTTGCTCAAGTCACTGAGTTTGCTCAAGCCTGAGGACTGCATTCATTACTCTTATTGCGTTTAATTAGTAATAACATTAAATTATGCAACAGAAAATAAGTTGTGATACCTGCCATAAATGTCTTAAAATCCAGTAAATGAGTGGATTCTTAATGAAGAACATTGGTCAAACTCACTGGAGTCACAAACATCACATCAAATAAACCATTTGTATATGTTGAGAGGGAGAGGAGAGTTTTTGTTTTGAGTTCTTTTGTGGTTTTTTTTTTTTTCCTTTCCCTTCAAAATTATGCACAGAACACTTAATTCCACCTTTCAAGAATGTATTTTAGGTCAAATGTCCCCATTTCTCTAATAAACCCACAGACCATTTTCTCCTTTAAATGGGGATAATTATCTGTTGTTTGAAAAAAAAGATAATAGAAGGACTTCTGATGAAAATGGAATCTTCCCACAATTCAAATAACAGTGCTGAAAGCCATTTCTTGTTAGAGCAATACTTTAGCTGTCTTACATCCCCATCCTTCACAGGGCTGGGCTCCCCTGCCAGGCTACAAATCCCACGGTGTCCCCCACCCACAGCATTCGCCTGAGGCACCGCGGCAGCTCAGGTCTGGCCACTTGGAAATTGAATTTCAGTTTGAGAAAAGCCTAAATGTTTTTCTTCAATCAAAGATGTCAGACTAAAAAAAAAGTTTCAGTGTTTCCAGAACTCCTCACCCCAATACAGGTTTTGATATTCTGCCTTTTTATTCCTACCCAGAACAAAACCAAATGTTGACAAAGCTGCAGTTGCTTAAGTCAGCTTTCCTGCTTGGGTTCATTTTGTTAGATAAGGGCAGAAGACTGTGAGGACATTTCCACTTTCGCTTGATTCACTCAGGAAGTTTTAAAGTAAGATGGACTCCGTTGCCCTCTTAAAGGAATATTAGTGTTTGGTTTAACTATTTTAAATAAGGCCATGGTAAACGTTATCCAGGTACATGGAACCAGCTAAAGGATCACAAAAGCTTCGGGCACATGAAAAAAAGTGCTGATCTTAGATACTGCTGCTTCAAATGTCTTTGATGTTTTTGATGCTTTAACAGTGTTTCAAAAAGTTTCAGATTCAACCTTGGGTTCTGATAGAATCTGGGATTAATGCCCAGTTGCAGAAAATCTATTTTCTATTCTTCTACACAAAACTAATGTTAAAACTTGAAGATTGTAGCAGAGCTAGCTGCTTTACTGATGCAATTTGACTGTATGCTCACATCTGATTTGGGCATATTAACACCACAGTGTTTAAAACACAGCTCCTATATTGGAGATTTTTCTGCTATACACAATTTAATGTCCTCTTTCTGTTGACCTGATGTAACTCATCAAATAAGTGTCCTTAGACCTGCCTCCCTTGCAGGAAGAAGAAGGCACAATGGGCCCAAAAAGTGGATGGCAGCGCATAAGCTTTGGTAGCTGGATAATTTTAGACTATATGGCCACACTTCCATCCTGTGTGATAGTACAAGGTTGTTGCAGGTTCATTCCTGATTTTAGAGCCATAGACAAAAGTAGCTGCAATATCAGGTGCCTGTGAGATGGCACCAATAATGTTTAGTCACCTCCACGTAAATATAGATTTTCTTAACTGCTAACCCTGCCCAATTCAATTGTGATTTGAGCACTAAAGAAGCTGGCTCAGTTTTTGACATAACTGTAAAGAAATAAAGAAGCCCTACTTTATAACCTGCAAATGGCCGCACAGGGAGGGCCTGTGGATCCAGGCAGCATGTCCTATCTGTGACAAAGGCCAGCAGTGGATGTGTGGGAAAACTCCATAAGAGCAGGTGCTGATGCTGCCTGGGGATGTCTTCCTAGCCTTGGAACTCAATTGATAAATTTATTGACAAGGCTCACGATGCAGGGTACCATCACCACATGCTATTTTTTTTGCAGGGAGACTGACAAAGTGAAGCTATCACCCTTCTGCCCAGGGAGGGACTTTGCAGCACTCTCTTGGCGACTGGCAGTCCGTCACTGGGCTTTCACGTGGCAGCAAGGGAAGGAGAGGCGTTTCAAAACATGTTTGTGAGACAACAGGAATCAGCAAAGGATACTCAAGGACAAACATAGCACCTGGAACTACTTGTAATTCACATTTTGTTCCTGAGGAGGTAGAGCATGTTGGCAGTGTCCCTTTAACTGCTTTGACACTGCAGAGCCTGCAGCAGCAGACTCTCCCTGCCAGTAACCAAGTCAGTGGTGACTCAAAGGCACACTGGGTTAAGGAAAAGGCAAGCATGTTGTTCCCAGAGCCTTCACTGAAACAGCTCACTTTTTAATAATATTGCTCTTCAGTCCCTTTTTTCTCCGAACACCTTCTAACTGAACTTCCTCTCTTCACACAAAACCCCTCACAAAATCTAACCCATTTCCAATGAAAACAGAAGATGAAACACCTGTCCTGAATGCACCTGAGACCCAGCAGCAGCAGGTGTGCACCTCTGGGATGACACGGGCTTGGATGACAGACATCCCTCTTTTTTTAAATGCTTAAGAATAGCTCCATGTATAATTGAAATATTTCTGCTGCGCATTATCATCGCTCAGTTGATCCTGACATATGACAGCTGCTAACTAAACAAGTAACACGGGCAATAGCACAAATAATGTGTTTTAAAACCAATCTAAGAACTGAACAGCTGAAGCAAGGCCTCGTTGTATGGATGATTATGCTGAGAAAGAGTGAGAAGCTGCCTGAACTGTACAGAGTTCAGCTGACTTGTGTTCTCAATCAAAACTCTTTAGAGAGTCTTTTAAATACCTAAACTTGATGAGGTTAAAGTGCACTTAGAGTTACACTTCTGACTTGTGTGGAGAAACTATCTTGTGTTCCCAGTCTGTAACAAAAAGCAGGGCAGGCAAAATAAATCTTCCCATTTACTCTAGTGATTTTAGAAGATGCTCTGCCAGAACAGAAGTGACCTTTGCAGAGCTGCACAAAGTGACTGCCTGACAGTTCTGTTTTTGCACCTTAGGGGAGGCTCTTCTTGATTCTGTGTGGCATATATCCTCTGCTCTCTGCAGACCACCACTGAAATCACCTGAACTCATGCACAGTGTCATCTCCAGTCTCGTGTTCAGCACAGGGAGTGACAAAAGAAGACAATCTTCTGTCCTCAGCCAAGGAATAGCTACGATCTGAACCCTAGTGAAGGCTCCGGGATGAACATTAAGATGGAGGATCTGGCTGTGTGTTAGCACCAAGGAGATTTTAGGGCAATTTACCTGTCTGTGCAGACAATTTCTTCTTAGAAATGCCAAGGACTGCATCACTTCACTACTGCTAAAAATATCTGTTAAAGGAAAGGATGGAGACTGATGGAGAAATGAAAAACGGTTATAAGCCATGTTCTGGCCATATACTGGCCATTAACACCAGTCTAAAAGAAGTCATGCTGTATTTGGGTGATATTTACCCTCTTCAATGGTCAGAACCCAAATACATCACAGACTGACAAAGCTGAATCTACTTATGGGCAACAGTGACAGTCAGCCTGAACCAGCCATGGGCACTTGGGGTGCTGAACAGCCAAACAAAGCTTGCAGGAGCAGTACCCCACCCTACTGAGACCCAAACAGCTGCCTTAATGAAAGCAGGAGTGCTGTTTGAGAGCATCCTCAGCAGGGCATACTTATCAGGATGGACGAACAACCAGAGTGACAACAGCCCTGGGTGGAGAGGGGGACCTTCACAGCCCAATTTAGATAACTGGGGTGGAAAGGAAAGATGTTAACCCCAAATTAAATTTTTGCAGTCACCACAAGGGCCAAACTTCCTTCCACTCTCTTTTAAAGTACAGGGTGGCTTGTGAGCACTGTGCTGTTTTCAGTGGGAAAATCCGTTTTCTGACTGCATGAGAGAAAAAAAATATCTGAAACAAACCAACAGCAAAAAAAAACCCCAGGGAGGCAGAAGGTAAAGAAAAGGGTGAAGGGGTCCAACTGCAATGGTAAAATGTATGTCTGCCTCCCTAGACACAAAAACACCCTACCCTATCTTCTGAACAAAAATCCTGATGTGGGAAGGCTTGCAGGCTCAGAGGAAAATAACTGTAATTTGTGTGAAGAAGGCATTTGCAGCAATTCATTATAATTCCTTGCTTGCTGTCACCCGTCTCTAAAGTCACTGGCAGTGCAGTACTTGTGTGAAGTTATTAAGGCCAAACTCTCTTTAGATTCATGGCAAGTGCCGAATGACAAGGCGAGAGCCCAGGCAGTGATAAAGTGAAGTGACATGCCATAGCCCCTTCCTCTCCCCCACCCCATCACCACCATGCCAAGGATGAAAACACTGCAGATTTTGCAAATGAGAGCCACCTCTCCTCTCCCTGCCCTGGGCTGAGTTCTGCCTGACATGCACACATCTCCTTGAAGCATGCATCCAGAGGAGGGAGCAGGAGGGAGTGGAAAAAGGCAAAGGAAAATGTGCTTTTCCTCACTTTCCTTCCACAAAGATCACACAGGTTTCTCTCAGAGGTTCCCAGACAGATGGCATCTATGTGAGATACAGAGATAGGCAAGCTGTGCAGAGGAGAGATCCAGGTGGGAACTTTTCAGCTATATGAGATAAAGACACCTCTTAGGAAAAAAAAATATATACATCTATATATATAAATTGATTGGTAACTTATCTGTGTGTAGGTTTATTCCTCTATCTCTGTTTCACTGTCCATTTTAGTAACCCCTAGACTAGATAGGGAATGGATGAATTTCTTGCAGTCGTACAGACTTCCAGCAAATAGAATGGGTAAGTAAAAGGTGATCACTCTAGAGATCAGGGCTCCTTTCAAACTGCTTTTCTCTGTCCCCTCCTGTTTTTTCCTTGCATCCTTGGCCTCTATGTTTTTTCTTTCCTCTGCCTGTCCCTTTTTTTCCTAAGCTGGGCAGAAAAATCAGCTTAAAGGATAATACTGCTCAGCTTTCAGTAGGATAACACAGCCAGCCCATGGGGAAGAGAAAACCTCAAACCCAACCAGAACGATGAAAACAAGCAGGTTATTAAAGGTCCTCCTAAAGCAACAGCTAAACCCATGTTTGCAGATACTCACAGGCTGTTGCTCAGCAGTGAGGATCTCTGGTTCAAATCCAAGTGCTTGCCAACAGCAGAGTTGTAGTGGGAAAATATCCTCTCCTCTCTGCTAGCCCCTTACTCTGGAAAAGCCATATGCTAGTTTAGCAGTATTGGGAGGCTCTGAGCAGAATCTGTCAGAAACCAAAGAGGAATCACCTTGCCCAAAAGATTTCTACAAGTTAAATTAACCTGCCTGTGTTAGGCTTTAAAACTGCAGCAAAACCTAAATTGCAAAACTTCAAGCAGATGAGCAAAGCCATTAAGAGGCATCTGATGGGACTAGGTGAATAACCACAGTTCACTCTATTATCATGTACTAGGTCGTGACCATCCCTAAAGATTTCCTTCACTCTGTGGTGCTGATGACCCATCTCACCTCCCCTGAGGCTGGAGACAACATGTAGACCTTTTGAAGTATGTCTGAAAATTCAATCATTCAAAATCTTGGGAAAGCAGGCTTACAAAAGTCTTCCATAATCAGCACCTGCAGCCAGGGAAAGGTCTGTCAGCAGCTGCCCCTCACTGTTCTCCCAGGAGGAAACACCAATGCTCTCTTTTCTGATTTTAGCAGGGGAGAGAGGTTTTGCCCCTCAAACACCTGAGGTTTCAGATGAAGTCACCTGCTTAACTGGACCAGATAAGCATATGAGGCATGTATGGATGCTTCATGACAAGAAAGAAGTGAGGCCCTGACTCCCCAAGGGGTCAGGGAACACTTACTCCACTGAATTCAACAGGAGTTGGGTCTTGAAACGTACTGGGGAACCTGGGAGTGAGTTAACTCTGAGCCAAGATTTAAAGGTAGAACACAACATAAATGTGCCCACTTGTTTAAATTAAAATTGCCCATAACCCTTTTATTTCGTTGCATCTGATTCTTCCCTGGCAGATGACAAGAAATTGCTGGTTGTTTGTGGTTTTTCTTGCAGTGAAAAGCCACAATCAATCACACTTTCTTCTGACCCTGCAGTTATAGGGAAACAGAATGAATTTGAGCTATATTTTCAGACTCCACAGGTTGCTCTGACTCTGTATTTGGTGCTGCATCCTCCCTCCCTGCTTCCATGTTATAAAAGATCAGGACTCTCTTTTATAAAATAGTTCTGGCATTTCCATTATCACACATGCCTGAGAACAGGGATGCGATTGCACTGAATAGTGTGAAAAAAAGAAAGGAGAAGGGAAAAAAAGAAGAAAAATCAAAGCACAGCCGAGTTGATTATTTAAAGAGCTGGGTGAAATTTGCCATCCTTTTAAAGCATCCTGAGCTCTGGAATATCACTGTGTCACTTAATGTTTGCAGTTAAGTATTTACAGATCTGTTTCCATGGCAACCGATTCTTCAAAGTTACTTTTACAATTCTGTTTTCTAAAATGTGTTTCTTTGGTTGATTGCACAGGGATATTTGGAAAGCAGCCAGGTCTAAATCATGATTTTTTTCCCATTAAGGAGAGGTCCTTTCTAATCATGTTTAGTTAGTTCTTTGATGGCTTTATCTTGATTCGAAAATGTATTTTGTTTTTTTGTTAGCAGGTGGGAGAGGGAAAGGGGAAAAACATGAACAAGCAATGTGGGATTTTAGCAAAAAAAAAAAAATAGTGTTGGAAATTAGGAATGTGAAATAACCTTGTCTGAGTTGATTTTATTTATCCTTTCCTTGTTTAGGAGAGTAGTCCTCTAACCACAACAAAATAAATAAATAAATGTCCCACTGACAGCTTGAATGCATTTTGAGGCCACAGGAGAAGATGACTCACTTATTAATTAGTCAGGGAGATGGTAGCATGGGGCAGGACGATGCACACTGGAAGCAGTGCAGAGACTGAGGCAGGTGGAGTCCGTATGCGTGAGGATTGGCTGCCCCCAGCTGTACCAAAATACCTGAAAGGAGCAGGTGAAGGTTGGCCCTCACCTCACCACCAGGAATGAGACACCTCAAGAAACAAAGTAGGGAGACAGTCAAACCCTGCCACAGCTCCCTTTGCAGCTGTGGGCAAGGGATTTTGAAATGTGTCTTTGTGGAGATGTGAAGAATGCTTTGAGCACATTGACCTGTGCTTTTCCCATCGAGGCAGCACCACATCCCCATCCCTCCATCTGCCCCCCTGCTCTTCCCAAGCAAGCAAAGGGGAGTGCAAGAGCTTAATCTAGAATGCAACATGTCAGGAGTGGCATAGATGGGAAAGGGATGTACATATTACCTGTCTTAAGGTATTGTCCCTACCTGAAGAGAAAGACAAATTTAAACTTGTCAGGATGAATGATAAAGGAGTGTGCTTAGCAGTGGTTAAGGAAAGGTGCAAACTTGGGCACGTGGTGAGGAAAAAACCAGCCCAGATGTGCTTGTAAACCTCACCACAAGCAAAAAGTCCTTCAATGTTCAGCAAGCTGCCTCCTGGGAAACATTCAAGGTCAGGTTGGAGTAGGTTCTGAACAACCAGATCTGGCTGAAGATATCCCTGGTCATTGTAGGGGTGTTGGACTAAAAGCCTTTTAAAGGTCCTTTACCACCCAAACTATTCAGTGATTCCATGATTATGTGATTCTATGTTCCTGCTGATGGAGAAAGGAAAAGTACTTGGCTGGATTCTCTGGTTTAGGTGGCTGGAGGTGATCTTTTGATATAATTAATAGCCAGTGTGGTACTAGAGCAGGTGAGGGGGGATATCTCAAGGGAAAGGTTATGACCACAAGACAGAGTATTGTGGAGTAACCTAAGTATCACAGGGCATGACCCAGAGCAGATTGGTAAGGTATTTGGCATTGATAAAATAGATTAAATATGGATAGGTAATTAGAACAAGATGAAGAGGGATGGGGAGAGAGATAGTCTGATCCATATTTTCCTATGTTTTATGTGAGACAACATCAGATGGTCAAATCAAGGAACGAGGAGTCAGGACTCCTGGGCTCCATTCCTCACTCTGCCACTAATTAAGGACCTGAAGACTCAGGCACTCAGTGCCTCCAATCACCTAAACTTTCAGAATTGTTATCAGATTCAGTTAATTACTGTCTGCAAAGAGCTTAGAAACATACAGGAAAGATGTTAGACAGATATCCTGATTTTAATGTTAAAGTTCAAAATATTATAATTGGAGAACTGAATAGGGATGTGCATCTGAAACTGAAGCAAGAATTAAAGGAAAGTGAAGTGAAAAAGCAAAGGAAAGCTTAAGTGAAAAAGCAAAGGAAGAAAAAACTGGAAGAATAAAGAAAAGAAAATGAAGACTTCTAGGCAGGTGACAGGCCAGGTGAATTTTGGCTGACTGAGATAATAAGCCACTCTTTTTAAACTTTTTCACTTTTTCCTCTTGCTGCAGAAATGCTCCATTAACTCTCAGAAAGATGATTGACCATTTGCCCTTTCTAGACAGAGCTGAAATAGTGGAAACATCACAGCAAAACATATGACCCAGCTTTTGGCACACCCCGTGGCTCCAGACCTTTAACGCAAAACAGTCTTGGAGTCTGAAGGGAGATGACAAAGAGACACTGCCTTGCTACGATGTTTATTAAGTGGGAAACAGCAGCGAACAGGACCAGAAGAAGTTGCAGGGGGCAAATTCCTTCCTTGAGGAGGATGGAGGGACTTGATTTCCCCTGATTTTTTTACCCTTCAGTAAAAAAATATGAAATCTTCATAGTGCATGACCTTGAGGAAAAGGAATAAACAAGAAGTGGGTACAGTCACCTCAGTGGAAACACAGAAAGGAGGAGAAGAGGAAAAGAATGTCAAAATTAAATGTAATGATAATAATGGAGTTTGGTAGCTACCTGCTATATTTTAAATTTTATCTGACGGGTAGGTGTTCATATCCTCATAAAATGGGATCCAAATAAAGAAAATAAGAGGTGATAATAACAGGTCTTACACCTCCTCTTTCTTTCTCTGTTAATTTTTTGGCTTGTCCAGCTGAGTGGACTGCAAATAAATGCTGGTGTATGAAAAGGGAAAAGGGAAAGACCTCACCAGATCACAGTAACCAGCTCTTGAGCCTCCAAGCTCAAGATCACAGTTGGAGAAGGGACAGAAAAGCTCATCAGTGCTCAAAGATATGGAGTTCTGCTGCTGGAAACTGTCCCTTCCCTCCCAAAAGCAGCAGAGGAATGTCTTTATGTCTAAATAAAACTGGTCTAAGGACCCTTCTCTAGCCCCATGGCCAGCTGATGTATGCTGACGACACTCACAGTAAATAGATCTGTTAATTTGTGTGTGTTCTGCTCAGAGATGCAGGAAATAAACCCCACATAACAAAGCAGTTTGCAAAGCCTGGAAATGAGGGCATGTGCTAATGCCCTGAGGTGTGGCATGAGGATCTATCAGCACTGTGGAAACACTGTGGAGGACAGAGCAGGGTGAAAAGAGACAAACCTGACAGAAATTTATTCACATGGCTTTTAGGAATGGTCTTTGAAATGATGTGTGCCTTCATGTAGGGACCCGTGGTCAGCTTGGACGGGCCAAAGCTGTCAAGGGATGTGCTAAACATTCAGGAGTGTGGGAAACTGTGGGGCAGGGCACAAACCAACATCCTGTTTTATTCACAGGTACAGATGTAGGCACTGCTGACCATGAAGACAGCAACCTGTCTGCCTTCAGCTGGTCTTTGCTTTAACACTGTGGAGAAACTCAAAGACAAAAGGTACCAGCGTGTGGGTTTTCTGGGGCTCTCTTTAACAGTATGCTATTATTTCATTAGGATACAAGCACATATTTTTTTCTCCTTGTTTATATGGGAAATATGTCAGAGAGGAGTCAAGACAAACTAGGCTTTCTCTCACAAGCTATGCTCTATAACACATTCATTATTTTTATGAAGACATCTTGGAAAGAAACTTTTCTAAGCCAGCAACTCTTTAAGACTTTCATATACAGTGTAATAAGTCTTTGTCCAGTCCTTCTGGAATGAAACAAGTTGACTTCACTAATAGTCTAGTGAGTTCTCACATCTCTATTATAAATAATTTTAGTTGCAGACATTTAATTAATGTTGTAAATATACTATTTACGATGTGCTTTGGGAAATGAGTAGTTCTCTCATTATACATCACGTCCTGGTTTATTGTTTTACTTTGCTTTGCTGCAGTGGCCAGGTGCCTCACAGTTTCCACAGCAATCACAGCCCTTGCTGTGGGGGCTCTGCCTTCATATTCACTCTGTCACTGGAGAGATGGGAGCTTACCATCTTCCTGGGGTCTTTAGGCACCTAATTTAAATGCAAATGGAGTGAATAGCATGCAATTGAGGTTCATCTAAGGATTAAGTGCCTAAGTGTTAGATGCCTACCCTGAGCTTGTCACTTATCCTCCCTTATGCACTGAGAGGAGAGCAGCAAAAACCTGGATACCCACCTAGAGCTGGTTGGGTACACTTTCACTGCCTGCCAATTTTTCCTTACTGATTCTAAAAGAAAACCAGCTCAGACCTCATCCCCTGACTTGTAAATGCTAAAAAGGAAAGAAATAGGAGTCCTACTCTTCTATAATGAATAGGTGCACAGGGGCCTCAAAATTTCTCAGGATTTTCTTCACATAGTGACAGCTAGAGGGTATGAACACTCCCTTCTGTGCTCAGGCTTTGATCCACCCCTGTGGTTCATCTTAAAAGTGTGCTGTCAGGCTCGGATTTCCAAAAAGAAGTTTTTCAGAGGACTGAAAAACTCTGTTGGGATGAAAGTGCCCATCCATACCAGTGAAAAGCCAGGACTGAGTTTTCAGGACAATGCCATTCCTGGGGCAGTAGGATTGCATCAAGCAGAGAAGGGTTTGTAACAAATAAGTTTGTTGGCTACATTGACTAAATCCTCACCATGTTTTATGCAGTGGTTTACATCAGAAGGTCTGAAACTTCTCACACAACTCACTCTAGCAGAGCTGAAGGCTCATGTGATGTTTGGCATTGTCATGACTCAGAGGTTTCTTTTTCTGATCTAGTACACTAAGGCACATTAGGTTATGAGACAGCAAGGAGTACACAATGAGACAGTGGAGTACCTGACAAAATATAAATCTACATAGATAATCCTGTAGTTAAAGCACCCACCTGAGATTTACATACATGCACACTGTACACCACAATGTTTCATTTTAGCTAATTAAATCACGAATTCCGCCCTGTACAAAGTGTGGTGGTGTCTCGTGTGCTTGGGAGAGCTGCTCTGGTGTCTTGGTGGAGCCTGCAAGCTTCGGCACGTGCGACATGCACACACGTACTCACACACTCACAAGATAGAGCCTTCTGCCACTTTTTATCCAGCAACATATTAATCTTGCGTTTCGCATTCTCTAAAAGCTTCACCATTATAACATAATTACTGCTGAAATTGACCTTTAAAATATATTCCAAATTTCAAATGTCTTTAAACCCCTCAGTGAGCACCATTTTTCAATTTCACATATTGTTTTCTTTTTTAGGAGAAGTGGGACAAAAGATGGGAAAGAGCATTAGAAAATGAATGTCAGCATGTGACATATGCACGTAGTGATAAAGCAAAATCTTGCAAAAATTTACCTGGGCATTCTAATATCCAATCTTCAAGCAGTTACAATTTCCCTTAAGCTAAATGAAAATGTAATAAGACTAACTAAAATGTTGCATTTGTGTCTCACCCTTCCCTAAAGTAATTCAATCAATCAGTTTAGCTTCACTAATATTCAAATGTTATCTGAAACTGGCAATATTAAAGTTCAAGTACTCCTCAGCCTCTAAATACATTTAAACTACCTTTATTAGAACATGCACTTTCCTAAATTAGTATTAGTACCTAAAATTGGTTGTGTTTCTAACTACCCTTAAAGGAAAACATAACCTTGCCTGCAAATGAGATACTGAACTGTGTGTGGAGGCAGCTTTCTGTAACACAGCATCTAAGACTGAAAATGTGCATATTATAATGCACTGATGAACTTGTGTGCTCACATTACTGTGCAAATAAGAAAATATAAAAGCTCATGGTGCAACTTCCACCGAGCAGCATTTGCATCCAGCTTTGTTCCTTCCATCTCCTTGTCCCAGGAAAGGGAGCTCAGAGGACCTGGAGGAGAGGGGAGAAAACTCCCACCACCCATGGAGTATCCAGGGGAAGGACTGCTGAGGAAAGGCATTGTCCCTTTGGCAAGAGAAATCTGACATGGGTTTATTAACATGGTTTTCATGTGTGGGGAAACCTGGGAAAAACTCGTCTGGAAAAGGGGGCTCATGGACCTCTCATGCAGTCTTCTCTCGTGCAGTCAAGTGTATGGTCTTCACACAGGACCACTTATGCAGATATGCCTCTGCTCACCCTTGGAAATGTACACTCAAAGGGGGCTTTGCAACCTCGAGTAACCAAGCCCACTTAGACTGGGGAGGGAGGGATGGAAGGCAAGAGGCATCTGTACCCACAGAGGGCCCTGGTCTGTGAAGAACTTGCTGCTCTTCAGAGGTTGTTTCGAGCACACAATGAAGACAAGCTTGTCTGAAGACAAGCACAGCTCTGGCTTTACACTCGGCTCTCAGGCCCCTTGCGTGGTCTCTGCTCTGTCCTATTGACAACACTTCAATAGGACCCGCACTTCACCTGCAACCCTGAGCAAACCCTGGGCCTGAACCACACCTGGCAGAGGGGGCAAGCCTGGATGCTCTGCAAACCTTTGCAGAAACAGAGAAAGTTTTGGGTCAGAACGATCTTAAAAAGCATCTAGCTTCAACAGTCCTGCTGTGGTCAGGGACACTTTCCACTATCCCAGGTTGCTTCAAGCCCCATCCAGCCCTTCCTTGAACATTTCCAGGGATAGGGCAGCCACATCTTTCTCTGGAAAATCGGTTCCAATGCCTCAGCACTGTCAAGTTTTGTGCAGACCTTATCCTACCTGACCAAGAAGCTGCTGACAATGTCAAAGGGATGCACCTTCAGGGGACCAGCTCCAACCTTGGGAGACATGCTGGCAATGACAGGCAGAGTCACACATGAGTTGTGCAGCTCTGTGACAGACATAACAGAGGAGAGCCTCACTGAGGAGCACTGGGTTTGTGTCCATTTACCCCAGCTGAGGATCCAGTCCATTATTCCCAATTAGGTTTGATGGAGGATTAGTCCAATCTGGAGTGTCAGTGTTCTGCCCCCTGACAGCTGCTTACGGAGTGATGCGTGTGCTGTAACCTGCTGGCCCACCTTACCCCTCACTTTGTGAAAAATGCCATGCAGAGCCAACCTTGGTAGAAATGAAGACAAATGAAAATCATTGGAAATCTCATTAGTGACCATCCAACAGCTTTGGTGAAAGGTAGAAGGTTTTTGCTTTCCCTTGCACACACCTGGTTAGGTTTTGTGGTTTTGTTTGCATATCCCACACTCACACACCCCTCTTCTCCTTCATCCCTTCTACAGGGTGGTGAGATAATGCAAATAAATTGCTTTGCCTACTTTGCACAAAGGTTTACATATTGTTCTGTTGATAACGTTTTTGGTATGCCTAATAGATGTAAGGGGGGAATATCTGTCTGTAGCACTTCTAAAGTTTGTGTATTATCTAACTAGCTCATACTGCTTTAGAGGCTTTAAGCCCTCCATAAGAAGTCCTTTTGCCTGTGAATCTTTTATGTTACACCTAGGTGTCCTCATTATAAGGGCTCTACTATTTGACAAGCAACGCTTGTCTCTACAGTCGGTGATGAACACAGCATGACAGGCAATGTGTGCCTCTGTCCAAAGCACTGAATCACAATAAAATGGTAAATTACTGTCTGTCATAGCTAGAAACTTCAGTGAGTAATATTCAATTCCCTATTCTACATAAGATGCGGTGGTGGCGGGGGAAGGGTGCACTCATTTGGTGGTGGTGGGAAAAGCTTTTTTTTTTTTTAATCTTTGCAGTTGAAAATGTACCTGGGCACTGAGAAAGAAAGCAAACGGGAGGTTGTAGCGGAGGAAAAGGATGAATTACTGGCAAATGGAGTTATCACTAGAATAGTTTTGGACAGCTTAGAATTTGTTATTGTTTGGGGATCGTCAGGATGGAGATATTTGCAAATGGGATTCACTCTTCTCACTCTCTGGCAGAAATACGGAATTCAGTTTCGATTAAAATACAGTAATAATTGTGAATTGGACTGTGTGTCACTGATTCTCTGAAAGGCCCCCATTAGAGAAGTCTCTATTTTAAAACAAGCCATTCATCATTGGAGTATAATTTCCAGTAAATATATTGTTTGTTCAACTGTATTGCTAGAGATAATGTTTAAAATTCTCTCCTCATATCTCATTATGAAATAATTGATAGCAACATGGCCATTTCTTTTCATTCGTAAGGGTTTTTTTTTGCTGTTGTTTTTCTCCCCCTCTTCCTTTAAGGCAAACTCTTGAAACAATCAATATCAGCAGTTTCGAAAGTGTGATACAATAAATAAATCTCTCAGACAATGACAGAGAACATCCTTATAATAAATTTACCATAAATAAAACTGTGTGTGAAATTCCTAAGAGCCATTTTACTTGAATGCCTTCAAATTTTGTGCAAGGAGAGAGAGAAAAAGGAGGGGGAGAGACGAGGACAAAGATGTGTATTCAACAAATTGCTTCATTCTCAAAATATCTTACATTTGGCTGGCTGTGTGGTGCATGAAAAGAAAACTCTTTCCCCCCTGCAGAAACACACTGCAGTGTTTGGACTTGTTTAATTAATATTGGCCTTGGTTCCCATAGATGAATCCTTTTTTCTTAATAAGACATGTTGCTACAGCAGAGTTTGTAACTTAACTGCTGTCTCACAAAACACTTTTGGAGTCTTTATCTTGAAATATTATAATAGACCAAAATCAATAATGGCTTTTGCCACCAAGGTCCAGTTTTCAAGTGACCTAGCAAGAACACACCTAACACTTTTAAATACCAACACAAATCTGAAATGTAGTTTATACCCTTTGTGGTAGAGTACAAAATTTCCTATTTTGCAGTCTCTTTTTTTTCTCATTTCATATGCCACAATCTGCAGTTTCATGTAAGGGTGAATTTTCAGAGGAGAGTTCTCCCTTCCCTCTCCTTCCCATTCTTTCTGGCTTTCAGTAAAACTGGGGCTCCACCAAGAATCTGGCACCCAGCTTTCTCAAACCTAAACCTGTGCTTTAGTTGAAGTAAGTATTTAAGAAATTTGCTGAGGAGGAATCAAGCATATTGTTTACCTGCAGAGATGTGTTCCTAGAATTTGAACAAAGTGCTTTTTTGAGCAAACCACGGCTCAAAGGTGCCTACACAAAACACCAGAATAAGGACAGGCAGGTTTTTGTGCAAGGCTCGTGATCTGTTGGGATGCCATACTGGCACTGGGACACCATGGTACAGAGGTGGTAATACAGGCAGAGCCAAAGAAAATGGGCTCCTCTGAATTCTGGATTCCTTAGATTGAAATGCTTTGCTGAAAATCTTATGCTTTCCTTCTGACTTGTGCTGGTATAATCTGAACTTCAAAACTATATTTTTTAGTGGGAAAAGAAGAAATAATACCTGGTAGGTGGTATATGTTTTGTTATTAATAGTAATACTTGGCACTCAGATGTCACTTTTCATCTCCAAAGCACTTTACATAATTAACTAATTCATCTTCACCATCCCTGCATGAGATGGAGCTTTTCAACTGAGGCAGCACAGCAGCTCGTGTGTTCAGGACTGACTCTGCTCACAGGGACCAATTTTGGGTGAAAATCAGCTGATTTGTCCTAAGGACAGGGGTGTCTTGTGCGAGGATAGTGCAGGTTTGAGACCAGCTAAGGAACCTGATGGTGCACAAAGCCATGGAACCTATGAAGTGCACCTGTGGGTGGTAGGTAAAGTAGAGAACTGGTAGGTAAAGTAGCTAAGGCATGGTGCATTGTTTTTGAAAAGCTGTGGCAGCCTGGTGAAATTCCCAGAGACTGGAAAAAGGTAAATATATCCTCCATTTAAAAAGGGAAAAAAAGGAAGGCTCATCTCTGTGTCCAGAAAGATTATGGAGCAGATACTCCTGGAAACTATGCTAGGGCACGTGGAAAATAACAAGGTGATAGATGACAGCCACCATGGCTTCACTAAGGTTAATTTGTGCCTGACTTATTTCATGGCCTTCTACAGCTGGGTGAGAGCCCTGGTGGATAAGGGAAGAGTGACTGACATCATCTACCTGGACTTGCACAAAGCATTGGACAGTGACCCACAGAACCTCTTTGTCTAGACTGCAGAGCCATGGGTTTGACAGATGGGCCACTCACTCAGTGGATTAAGATTGGGCTGAATGGTTGCACTGAAGGACCTGAGTCCTTTCAGTGTCCAGCTGAAGAGCAGTCATGGGTGGCATTCCTCCAGATGAATATTGGGACCACCCCTGGTTGACTAAAGGAGGATTTTACATGAAAATATTGGCGTGTGGTGTCCCAGGACACACCCCAAAGCTCTGCCTGCCCATGTGGAGAGGGGTATTGTGCAGAGTTTGTTCTAGTGACTCTCCTTCCCAGGACTGTCCCTGTGTCCTGATGACTCCCTGGCCCTCTGGGTTGGGATGGCTGCCAGTCTGATCAGTTCATCCACGCATACAGGACCTACATGCCCAGTCAGAGCCATCCTCTGTCGTCAGTGGGAGCTGCTGGACAGAGGGTGCTGCTTGATTCAGGTCAGCTTTCAGAACCTCCACATGAGGAAGACTCCTGTGAAATCTGCCTTTCCTTGTGTTTGGGTTGATACCAGCCTTTTTGATAAAATCACAGTGACAAAGGGCAACCTGTGGAATCTGGAGGCTCCATGTATTTGCTGACATGAGTATATTACCTTATTCTATATTTTTCTTTTTCTTATATGACGAAAGAGCTTTTACATTAGGACTTAATCTAACCCTAACCCTAACCCTAACCTAACCTTGAAGTCTTCCTTTCATCCCTTTTTGCAGTGGGCATACCTATAGGCCAAATACCTCCATCCTCTCTGCAAAGAGTTTGGGAGAATTGGTTTAATCCTGCCAAGAGCTCAGACATGCAATAATGTCTTCTTTGGTGCTGGCCCTGCATTAAGGTTCATAACAGGCATCTCCTTGTGCTAAACTCTGGGGAACAAACAGGCCAAAGCAGTAGAAACTAGTTTTCTACAACAGTAGAGGGCAGAAATTCCATGCAGGTACCCTTCTGGATTCTCCTTCATCCCCATTGACAAAGAAGACTCACAGACAAATGACTTTTGCCATAGGCTCCATGGAGTGGCACCAAAAATTAGGCTGCACAATGTCCCCATGGGTTTAGTGCTCTGCTGACTGTGAGAAGTGATGAGTTTTTTCCTGATGTGTGGCCATCCACACGTGCGTGGGAGGACCTCTTTGCCAGAAGGCGATTTTACAGAACTTGCATTGAAAGTCAAAGCCTGCAATTATAAGGAGTGGCTGTACTTAAAAGAGAGATGTAGAACACCCAAGCACGCGCTCGGATTTATCATATTGAAGGAACATAGTCCTTTTTCTATGCAGTTGCACTTTTTGATAAACGGCCTACATTAGGGTACCTCAAAGGTGCTCTGCATCATTAATTACTAGGGTATATGCTGAAGAGGAAGTTAATGAAACTTATCTCTTGCATGGAAGTGAGAAATCTTACTACCTGATGATTCCTGATGGAAGAAGATGTTTCTGAAACCACAGGTGCAACCTTGTACAGGTAATAATAACACAACACTCAGGGGAGTCTTTTATATCTGAGGATGTCATTTTTCTTTTTGATTTATAGGATACTAATGGCTTTTCTCCTTTTCTTCCTTTTTTTTTTTTTTTGAGCCAAGAGCTATGGTAAAAATCAACTGATGACGCTCAGATTCAGAGAGTAAAAAAGAAAAGAAAACAAAACAGAACAAAATGGGACAAATAAGAGTCCCTCTGGGAGGAATGCCAGCCGCTAGTTTTGCTATTATTATACTGGAGAATCTTATAAAACTCTAGCCATTAATAACGGGCTCTGCCAGATATTGATAATTTATTCAAATTGTAGGTCTGGATTTGAGGGAGCAGATGTTCTTCATGCAGACACTTTCAGAAAACGAATTCCAAAGAAACAAAATAGCATTCCGTGCTATCAGTAGAGAAGAAAGGCAGTATTTTAGTGTGCAGTAAACATCTGGACTGCCTTCTATTTTTATTGCCTCTCTCGCCCCTGTTCTCTCCTACCCGTATACCCTTACCGCTGGATGATTCTGTTGCTCTCCTTCTTAGATGTCAAATAAATAAATAAATGCTCTGCTTAACCTCCTGCCTGTGTCAGAATAGATAATGACAGATTTCACTAGGAGTAATGGGACCTTACCAACCTCAAATCACTTTGAGCAGGAGCAAAGCCTCCAAGCAAGCCACCTATTAGGAAAAGTAAAAATTAATTTTGATTGAGAACAATTTTTTTTTTCCTGGTCATTTCAGTGTTTTGATGATGCTTTACCCAATATGGAGCTTGGTTCTACCCTCCAGCAAATTCACAGCTGTTCCCACTTTCTTTCTCTCTCTCTCTGCCTTGCTAGGTTGGAGGAAGGCTGAGTATTCATAACCCCAAAATCTCACTGTCACAGATGGTCCAAATTGAAGCAAGCTGTTCTATCACCTTCTCCAGTTGTTGGCTGCTCCATTTGAAACCACCCTCGACATGGTGCAACAGAATGTGCTGTGTGTCCAAAAACTGTTAAACATATTTCCTTGGGCACAGTGACAACAGTTGATGAACACTAAACTGCAATGCTTGCTACCAGTGGTCCTGTTCTCTCCAAAAAAGAAGCTAATCTCTAGGACCAAATCCAGAGGTTGTAGTGAGATCATGTTGGCCAGATCTTATCCCTGGGAGATCACTTTGCTTTCTGCTGATCTGTGTGGTTCTGCACTGTTTGGAAACATAAGTAGGTCCAAGACTGCCAGGGGAGCTAGGACGGTGGTCTAATTTTCAGCTCTTTGCAAATGACTGTACAGAATTACATTCCCAACCAGTCCCATTTTACAATTCCCATCCATTTCCAGCTAATCTCATGCAATAACTTGTCTTCCAACTGGTTGCACGTTGCCATCTGTCTCTGCTCCTGACTGATCCCAAGTTGCCATCTGCCCTGGCTGGCCTTTTTTTAGCTATACCCCATTTGGAGAGGTACATAAGTGATGATGCTGAAGGATGTCAGTCCTTCAGATTGTCTGTCCAACCCTCTGATGGACACATGGCTTTTCACAGCCTGCGGAGACTGAGGCACAACCCTCCATGCCACACATGCAGCCTCCCTCTTTGCACTACTGCTACAAAGGAGTGCGTGCCAACAAAGGGAACCAAAAGAAGATTAGTCCAGGGATCTACATAACAGGATGTGGGAAGGACAAGGAAAAGAATAGTCACAAGCAATTTATTTGCAAAGGGTATGCAGATGCAGTTGTGGGTCAATACACATGGAAAATAACCTTAAAACCAGTTGTGCCCCTCTGTTTGCTCCCTGCTTCTGTGCCCATTGTCTGCAGTGACAGGCATTGAGGGAAGGCTCTTGCGTGGCAGGAGCCTAAAAGTGATCATATCTAATTTCCCTTCAAAGCTTGAGTTATGGCTTTTGAGACCTTTTCATGAAGAACTCACACTCCTTCTGAAGCTGTCACTCTTGGAAGTATTTTCCTTTTGTGAGAGAAACAGAGCGTAGCTGTTGCAACATTCCTCTGGGGTAAATTGTCTCCTTTTTGTCTTCCCTATGTTTAGGTGACAGCAAAAACCTCCAAGTTTCACTCTGATGGTGACAGCACTTCACAGTTCAATAGTAGAAGGGGAATGGAGTCATCAGTTCACTTCCCATCCTTTGCAATGTTGCCTTGGCCTCTAGTGCTGCACTTCCCATGCATGACGTGCGGAAACGACTGGAAGAATCAGAGCCTAAAAAATGTCTTCTAATTTTTCCTATGCCCAGTTACCAGCTGCCACTAACTTTGCAAACTTTATTGACTACTGCTGTGTCTGGTGCTAAGTATCTTCAGACTTCATTCCAAGTAATAGGAAAAAAAAAACCGAGGGGCAATCAGCTAGTTCCATGATGAATGAAGCCCATGTCACTCAGAGAAAATGAATATTTCTTTGCAATAATGACCAGATGGTAGCAAGACTCAGATCCAAATTAAAACATGCATGATAAATGCCAAGAAAACACAGAAAGACAAAAACCCAACCTGGAGTGAAATCTCTCCATAAATCTTTCCCCCCTACAACACAGGCACTTCTAATGGGAATTAAATTATTAAGAGATGTTGCAAGGAGAATACAAATGTGAGACTCTTCCTCCTTCTTGGAACTTTTTGAAAGAGTATTTCAGCACAGCCAGCTGGCTTTTCTTCTCCATATGAGAGAGCACTGGGCTGAATAGGATCTTTTCATGTAGAAGCACAGGCAAAATACTAATCCAGAAAATAAATTATACATTGGAGTTGGCATAGAAATAGCATATATTTTGCCTTCTCTAGAGTTGACCTATGGAACTCCTTGCTGCAAGAAATTATTGCAGCTGAAGGTCTTTGAGGACTTAGAAAGGGGATAGTATTCATAACTACATGATCTTTAGGTCCCTTTCAACCCAAACCATTTTATGATTCTCTGATTCTCTGATTCCCTGATTTGCAAATAGTAATAGCATTCAAATTATACTTAACAGAGAAAATGCTGAGAGTGGTTTTACAATATCTTATTTCCAGGTGGACAGTAAAAGTAAATTACTGATGTTAGAAAGAAATGTTGTTATGAAAAATGTAAAGTCTGCAATTTTTTGTCTGATATTTTTCATGAGATATATGATATTTGAAGTGCTATGATCATGACAAAGAACAACAAACAGTGCTGGAGCTGAGCTAATATGGCATTTGCAGAGATATTTGAAGGAAGTCTGTGTTTTGGCATCCTCCTCTATGTCTTTTAGGTGAGCCAAACCTAGCTCTTCACTGTCCAAAAAAGCAATACCCTCAGAAGCTTCCTGTTCCATGATCCCTTCTATGTCCCCTTCCTTCTCTCCACAGATCTCATGGTGACATGAAATAGATGGTCTCTCAGGGGGCTGTCTGGCCTCTCCCTGTCAGCATTGACACCTTTTCCCAGCACTAAGTTAATGAGAAATATTAAATTACAGAGGTGCACACACACTTTAGGAAGAAACATGGTGTTTGATCCCGCCAAACTGCCAAGCTCTACTTAAAACTGATAAAAAATGTTCTTCCCCAGCAAGATGTGATTAGCTTTTATACCTGTGCAGATTGTACAAACACACAGGAGGGAGCTTTTAAATATCATTGATTTGCCTATTTGAAATTATTAATTTCAAATTCGGCTGGAACAACCTTTGCTAAATTACACTGTGCCAGTGGGAGTTAGAGGACCCACAAGTCTAAACTTAACTTTAGAATGGAAGGAGGGAGGGCTAAAGAAGAAGGGAAAAAAAAACCTGAAACAACTAAAAGTCCATTTAAACTCAGTAGGTTTCCAGTTAATTACATTTTCACACCTATCTCAGTAGTTACAGATGTATTTATAATGTATGCCTGCCTCTGTGGTTACTGAATACTGCATTCTCCACGGACTCTAAGAGCCAGGATTTCTTTCCTACATCTAAAAGACCTTCCGTTTTAATTGCAGTCACATCCAAGTACTGTCTGGGTTCAATTGTAATGGCTCAAAGTAATTTTCTTCACTTCCCATTTCCCCCCTTCTTTCCCCCTCCCCTCTACTCCCCTCTCCCCACATAAAAGGAACAGCTGGATTTCCTGTGGGGAGACATCACTGGTGTCTGGAGAAGCATATATCCACCCTTTGACTGTGCAGTGGGATAGATGGACTCAGCTACTCACCACAACAGTCCCTCTCCATCCTCAAACATACCTCAGCTCTTTTGGACAGGGATACACCAATTCATCCCCTCCACAGCTCCTTTTCAGGATGAGAATGCACCCCTTTCCTCTCTAACGAATTTCTCTTCTTAAACCTTGCCTGAGGTAGAACCTGGGATCTTCTCTCCAGGTTGTAGGTCCCACAAAAGGAGGCACAGCTGAGATTCAGCCTTATATCTCCTAGCCACAACTCGTGTCCCACTGCTCTGCAGAGAGAAACATGCTCCTCCACAAGTCAATTGCTCTGTCTTTTTTTCAAGGAGATGAATTGCCACCTGGAGTAACTTTTCCCCTCTGCTGGCTTTTAAAGGAGCCGTAGGTGACTAGCTCAGTCCCGAATAAACTTTCACAATACAATAATTAAAGCAGAACTCAAGAATCTTGTCATGGCCATTTGACAAAGCTCTCACTGAGGGAAAGACTCAATGTGAGTGCACCTCGGTTTTACTGAGCCCTCTCTGTACCCTCTGCAAAGGGTTCCTACACTTTTGGGGTACTGGAGCAAGGAGTGGAGACAGACAGCTAGGTATTCAGCAGATTGTCTCCATTCCATTATTCCTTCCTGTGGAATGACCAACTTTTTGTGAGCTGGATCCCTTGGGCCAGAAGTCCCCATCTCTTCTGAGAAGCATTGGAGGTGAACCCTATTATTGCACTCCTTAGCCTGTATTCCTTTCAGCTCTCCAAATATCCTGCATATTCACCTGCACCTATATGAGCAACAACTTCCCCCTGGAGTAAGAGACACTGAATGACAGTGTCAGGTCTGAAACAGTGCAGAAGTTTCTCAAGGGCTTTATAGAAGCAGCTCTCACACACACACACAAAAAAGTTAATCACAGAGTGCAGACATTGTTTAGTTGTAGAACTAGGGACACTTCCTCGTCATGCCTTCTCTACTGTACACCCCAAAAGCAGACATAGAGACAGACTTCAAAAATAAAACCAGTGAAACAAAAGTGGTTGTGCACTTAAATTTGTCCCCTTCAGAAGAAAATGTCAGAAGAGGCTCACTGGAGAGAAACTGGTCATAGTACTTAATGCGTGACTGGAGGGCTCTCTAGCATGCTGGTGCTGAGGATGGGATGACAACCTATTTGGAACAGAACAGCACTCAGGAGATTATTCACAGCTGCAGCATAAACAGTGAAAATTTACTAAAGTATATAGACCACCCAAGCATGCAGTAAATGAACTTCACAGTAATGGAATTGCCATATCCCCCTGAATTGTACCTGCATGTAAGGCTACCCTGCTGTTTCAAAAGCAAATTCAGACTGGATGGTAGATGCCCAAGTGATTAGAATACAAGCCATAGTGAGAAGATAAACCATCTAAGTTGATAAGGATAGTGTAGACTGCTCTGACAGAGCAAAACCAGTGTGAGCATTCAAGGAGACAAATGGGTTGTAGAAGCATGGCAATAGCTAAGGTTTGCAGAAACACTCACTTGAAGTAGTATCATACTATCTGGAAAACTAATCTGTGATTGCTGTAAAAGGCAGCTTCTCATCTGGTGTCAATCAGCACAGATCCATTGATGCCAGCCTCTTTCCTCAGTAGTGTAATGCGCTGTTTCTTTGCTAATAGAACACAATATAATTCCAGACTTTTAAAAACTTCACTGGAGTTACATGACTTCCACAAAGTGAGGGTTAGGTTGACAGCCTTATGCTGCAACATGCAGGGGGAGGCAGTGTTAGGATGACAGAAGCCACCTTAACCTCCTTCCCTGATGTCTGAGTGTTTGGCTGCCCAGCCACAGCACTACTATGGTGAGGTGCTCTCACAAAACACATCACCCCCTCCCAACCATTTCCATCTGCAGTCCTCTCCCTGCGTCTTGCAGAGCCTTATGAACAAAGCTGAATCCAGCCTTCCTGCCCAGCTATCACAGCTGATCAGTGGGTGGCAAAACTGATGCAGTAAGATGTTGGCTGGTTCACAGACATCACACAGGTTTACCTCTTTTTCTTACTGATTTTTCACTTTCTTCCTGATCACACTTTTATCAGCAGCAGTCAGCATGAAGCCAGAGCCGGCAGCTTGTTGTTCATAAGCTGAGGGAGGTCAAAACACCATGGCCATCTCGTTGTCCAAGGAGGCAGTTTGGGCTCAGGTGTTTTGCTTTTGTCCTCCCTGTTGTTTTGTTAGTGATGTAGACTGGCCCACTGCCAGCCCTGACCAGCTAGCACTCACAGTCAATACCTGGGCATGGTTTGGGGGGGTACCACGAGCCAGGAACCTTTCTCAGAAGAGAAAATGGATGATGCCATCTGGCTTTAGGGAGAGGAATATTACTAGAAGTGTGGGCATGAGTCATGCTGGTTCACTTGCCTGCAGAGCAAGCCTGTGGCAAGAGCAGACATCCTTCTCCTGGCATGAACATCACTGTAGGGACTTCACCTTTTTAGCTAGAGTTGTTTCAGTGAAGCACCTCTACTAAGACATAGGGAGAAGTCCTGCACAGAGTGATTTGCAAGGGGGAGGTGGCTCTTGATGCCGAGAGCATCCTGCTTCTGAGATGCTGCTCAGCCAAGGGGTTGGATTTTGGTGTCTCTGCTGCCAGCTCACAGCTCCTGGGTGATGAGGCCAGGAGTGGCTGAGCAGGATGGGCTCCCCCTTGGAGGACAGGGCTCAGCCACTGTCCTTGGCTTTGAGTGCTTACTCAGCAGAGGAGGGGAATGTGAGGTGGGAAAAGACAGCAAGGCGGGAAAGCAAAAATAAACCCTACCAAACCAAACAAAAATGTTTTCAGTTCCAGTCAGGAAAAGAAAGATTGAAAATGACATCAAGTCAGCTCTCATTGATTCTCTTTTGTTATAACCATTATATAGAGCCTTCCAATCCCTAATATTCTCTGGGCTGGCAAACACTATCTGAGTATCTTAACCCAGAGTCTCTGGGCCACCCTCTCCATCTTCTCCATTAAAATTATTATTATTACTATTATTATTTTTTCCTCATTGTTTTTAAATCACTCTCTATATAACAGTTGCTTTTCACATTAAATAACATCAGATGAGAGCTCACCACAGTCAGAAGAATGAAACTGTCATCTCTAATTTGCCTGGCAGAAGCCGCGTTGACAAGAAGTTGTCTGTGGTTATTTAGAAATAAAATAATGCTCTGAGGAGAAGTGCAGAAACTTAATAGGACTTTAAAAACAACAGGAGCCATGGGGACTGCAGATGGTTCCTAGGCCTAAGGACTAAATAAACAATGATTTTATAGGCAAGAATGTAGCCTAGGGGAGATGGCCTCTAAAGAGATGTTCACACATATTGTGTCCAACATCATTAGACTGCCCGGTGGGAGCAAACGTTCGGCAGTTAAAGACATTTTGAAAAGGAAAAATCAGCCTCAAAAGATGCTTTAAATGAACAGGAGGTGGAAGAGCAAGCCGTCTAAAGAACTTCGCGCAGCTAAATGACTCACCAAACATCTGTCTCAGGGACCAATAATTTGAAACTGATTGACTTACTGGGTATAAAATATATAGATAAATGTAGAGGAAAAAGAAAAGTAAAAAACATCCAAAGGGGAAGGTGGGATTTGCTGCAGGAAAACAAGAGGTGGAGGTTGGTGAGGAAGGGGGGATTGGGAGGGGGAGATGGGAGATTCATAAATAAGTAGCAATAAAGGCAGCAGGGATGAGCTCTTTCAAAGGTCCAGAACATGGCTCGTATTCTCTCTCTCTCTCTCTCAGGTTTCATTTAAGCCTGGAACATGAGTGCAGAGAATATTAAAAAAAAAAAAAAAAAGACAATCTGATATTCACTGATTGAAAAAGCAAACACAGGGACCAGCTTTGAAAGGGATCCAGTGCTGCGATTTTGAAAATAAGGGCCTTGAAACAGCAAGTGCAATCTTCTACCCAGGGCTGCTAAACCCTTTCTGTCAAACCATTTACATTTATAAGGCCTTCAATCATGTAGTGGTTTTATTTTTTTCCCGTTTCCCCACTTCCCACCTCCCACCCCACCTCCTTTCTCCCTCTCTTTTCTGCAGAACGCTCATTTCAGACTCACTCTTTTGTTACACCTGTTTGCAAGTGGGTATTTTGCAGTTAACTTCAGCTGGCCTCTTCATATTTATGGCTTTCAAGAAAGGCAGAAGGTGGGTGAGGGAGTGAGCCAAGAAAGGCTTTTTGTGAAGAATGTGGTAAATTTTGCATCTAGCATTTTTTGGCTGGAGGTTTTGCTGCAAAGAAAGGGATGTTGATGTTGCAGCTGCTGCTGGAGAGACCTTTTTCTGCCATGGATTGAGAAGAACAGTGAAATCCCTATTGTGTTAAAGCCAAATCCTTATTTTTGTATCTCAACAGCTGTATATACAAATCTGTTAGATTCCACACATTTTCATGTATTAATTACCTGGGAATAAGATTACATTTCTGAAATAACAAATTCTATTGTAATGGGAAAGAACACATTTTTTTCCTTTGCCACCAATGTCAAAATAAAACATTTTGACAATTTTATGAGATTTTTCTCTGGATTTTTTTTGCCCCCCAGATGAAAGACACTGTTTTCAATGATCTGGCATTCCCTAGCAAACTCAGTAACAACAGAAGCCAACCCAAGACAAACAAAATACAATTTAATTGAAAATTCCCAACTGTCGCACTGGACAAGGTCTGCTTTTGCTATCCAATCTTACTTTTCAGCCTTCTTTTGGAGTTGGCAGTTTAATTGATGTGAACCAGGTTGACCTGCTTTTTTTGCTCATCTGAGGATACTTGGATCGTATTCTGTGTCCCTTGAAGCAGTAGAAAAATAGCACCAGTGCTCTTGAAACTAACAGGATGCTCATCACCTTGGGTTTGTAAGACGAACACCAGATAAAGAGAATCAATAATCTATCTCAGAGCAGCAAAAACATCAGAGCAAGCCCTTCCACACAACCCTCAAAGGCTCACAGTGAGTCACCATCAGCAAATGCGGATCTTGTTTGTGCCTCTCGCTCTCAGGATAACACGCTAGAAATAACACTGCTATTTAGATCTTGCCTTGCATTTGTAGGAGGGAAACAAACCTCTCAAAGCTCTTGGCAAATGTTGTTGAAGCATCACTAGTCCCATTTTGCAGGCTGGGTGAAAGTGTGACCCTCAGAAAGGGTCTGTGAGTCAAGCTGGAGAACCCCCATGAGCAGCTCAGTGCCCCAGCACCCCCACACCCCCTCGTCACCACAGCCATCAGTGAGGATGCCAGCCTTGGCCAGGGGCATTTAGGGTGGGCAGCCATTTCAAACCCTCATTTCCACAAATCCTCCATTCCCAGGGGCCAGCTTTAACCATGCCAAGACAGAAAGGGTGATTCCTAACAGCAAAGGTCCAAAACATCTCTGTAGAGGAAGCAAACAGTTGTTCCTGATTGAAATAGGCACTGAGGAGCAAGCTTGGCTCTGCCCCTACTGCTCAGACACCATCTCTGCATGTGACCTTCATCACCCCACCTAAACCAGTGTTTTCAAATGTGGGTCCCTGAAATGAAATGTCTGAATCCTTACTCAGACATCAGAATAGTTGGCCATCATCTCAAAGTTGCTAAGCAACCATTGCTCGTATCGGAGCAAACACGCAGTGATACCACCTCTGGCAAGCATCCCTCTGGTCCCTAAATACTGCAGACTTTTGCTGCCTTTAAGCACCTGAGGGTGAACTTTCTGACCTTAAAGTCCTTGTGCCTCAGTCCTCCCTTCTATGAAGTAGTGTTGCACCTCAGTGAGTGTGGGCAGGCAGCTGAACTGCAGCTTGTCTGCAAAACACCCGACCGCGCGGGTGAAAGAAACTGCAGCAGGAAACAGGCAAAACAGGAAGGGAAAGCAGGCAAGAGCAAGCGAAAGCCCTGACACACAACCATACAACACTGAAGCAGTGCAGGGCACAAGTAGCTCTCTCTTTTTCTGTGGCTGTGATATATAATTAAATACTCGTATTGGTGACTGACACCTCACAGACAAAACCCTGCTAAATTCACGTGCTGGTGCAGACTCCTATAAACAGGTGTTTGGAAAGCCACCTATAGGGTCTGGGGTGGGGATGTGGAGGCTCACAAGCAGCTAAGAAATGACAAAGAACTTCTGGTGTGAGAGTGACCACTCTGGGGTCTGGCTAAAAGGTTTGTTTGTGGCTGGGCAGGCAGACTGACCAAAATGCAGTGTGCTAAGGGAATTGGTATCTGAGAGAGGGACGGTGGCCCCCAGACTGCTTTTGGGCATGTATGAGGGTGGGTAAACAAGAATGCACTTGTCTGTCACCCTAAATACCTGTCTGAGGATCAAAGTGGTTGTGGTCTAGACTTGGGTGGCACAAAGTGCTCCATGTTGGTTGGCCTCAGTGATTCTCACAGTGAGAGAGGTCCCAGCAACAATTAATTTAACCAGAAAGTCAGGAATCTGGTCACTTTTCATCTCCTGAAATTCAACCTCCTGAATAAAGCAAAATTAAATATTTCACTCATCAGCTTCTATGTGCAAATGGTTTACCTCTCTTCAGGAGGACATTTAATAGCAAATTTTGTCCATGGTTTTTCTGCTCTCCCCATGGCTTCCACAGAAATCAGTCAAGAGGATCTCACAAAACCAGCTATGAGGTCAAATCCTGTCTCTCACAAAACCAGCTATGAGGTCAAATCCTGTCTTTGTCAGTATTTCATTGGGTTAGGAGAGGGAAAATTCTCCATGGTTCAGATCAAGAAGAACCTCAGTTAAACTAGGAGCAATGATGAGCAACAGGAATTTAGAGTCTGCTCCACATCTGCTGGGTGAGGCTGAGGATGGTGGTGTCTGGTGTGAAGAAGGAACATGGCATACAGTGCATAGCCTGATGCACCATGGTCAGTAACAGGGAAGAAGACAAGGAAGTGTGACAAGAAATAAAATAGGATAAGGGACATAATTAGGGATATTATTATGGCCCAAAGAAGAATTGAAACACTTGAATTTTGTCCATCCCAGATTTCCTGGACATTTCAGAAGGATTCCTGTTGCCTTTCTCATTCAGGATTTTTTCATAATCTCAAATATTCCTTCATTGTTATTACTATTGTCTGTCTACCTTTGCTATGTTGGCCTTAAACAGAATTTAAGAGGTCTAAATAAATTAATTCACCACTATTTTGAAAACACCAGATGTAAAGGAAAAACTGAGTTTGGTGGAAGAAATTTGGGCAAATTCTTATTGTTTGCAGATTCCAAGGCAGGAATGTTCAGTTGCTTTTGTGTGTGTGTGTAGCTCTCTGGCCTGACCCCAGTCTTCCCCTCCCCTCTCTTCTAGAAAATAAATTAGGAGAGATTGTGATGAGCAGGGACAGGAGGAAGCTGTGACATGTAAAATGGCAGTCTCTGCCAGGCTGTGCTGCACAAACAACCCCCCTCCCTCCAGAGCTTGTGAAGGGGACAAAAGTGGGAAGAGAGAAAGCAGGAGCTATAAGCAGCCTGGCTATTTTGAGGTTCTGTTCCAGGCGAAACTGGTACTAAATTATTTACCAACCAATTGTGTGAAGGACTCAAATCCAGAGGCATCCACATGCGGCACTCATAACCTACTAACTGCATTAACTCAGCCGAGGATTAAGGGAGATTTGAATCAAAGTAATGGGAAAGATATCATGTGCTGAAGTATTTAGATGTAGTCACTTTTCATGCTGCCTTGATGCCTAGGGACTCATCTTCCCCCTTCCCTGGCAAGTGGCCTCAGCCAGCTACTAACCATTGGTGCTGACAGCTTCCAGCTCAGCCAAGCTTCCATTTTGGAGATGGAATTTGCAGAGATGCAGCTGGGTCCAGAAGGAAAAAAAGAAAAATAAAACCAAAAAATTCAAGCCAACAACAAAACCAAGAAAACAGACAAAGAGAAAGAAAACTGAAATAAACCCCCCCAGGGCTTTGGGGACTATTTGAATTAGTAGCAGGGGGCTGGCAATGGGAAGGGGAAGTCTGTTAAGGGTCTCCCAACTTTTCCCAGATGATTCTGCTAACCAGCTGACATCTTTTACTGGATTACTGCCTGCTGGGATGGGGAAACGAATATGAATAGTAATAAGGCAGAGAGCTGGAGCAGTTAATCTGTGAATGAGCAGCCAACTGCTGCAGTTCTGGGGACAGATACCCTTCCCCTGGACTGAGGGAGGAGGAGAAGGGAGGGGATCTTAGAATCTGGGAAAAAATAGGGGGATTGGTGCCTACCTTTCAAATGCCCTCCTGCATTTTACCAGTACTAGAGAGATGCTGCACAAAAGCAGGACTTAAAAGGTGTAAATTTAATAGTCTAATTTAATAGGCATACTAACACTGTGTGGTGAAGGGAAGAACTGAGCATGGGATCTCCCTTATCTTTGTTTTCTGCTCCAGAGCTCAGCCAGGCTGAGGAAGAGCTATGGGAGTGAAACAGTGAGCGGTACAAGATGGAACAAATGCAGTACACAGAAGTCACAGAGGTAAGGATCAGGATTTAGGCCAATGCTGAGTTAACTGATAGACACCCTCAGCAAACTTCTTTTTGTTATTGTGCACAGGGGAAAGCCCAGCCTTTGTAATCAGGCAAAATCTCAATGCAGATGCAATGCAGAGGATCCTCAAATGGGTGTCAGAGAGCCTCTGGCTTTGAGAGTGAGGTTCATGCTGTGGATCACCACTCAGACACTGCGTGGAGTGGTGTTTGGTGACAGTGGTGGTGGGCAGGAGAGATGTTTCTGCAGAGCCAGAACCCAGGACACGATCTGCTCCTGCACAGTTAAACCCTGGGAGTCATCAAATGCTCATCTCACATCTGGGCCTTATGTTACGGTGAGAGGAGAGCTTTGGCAAAGACACTGAGGTCACACCTCTTCTGGGAATGTTACACTGGGATATTTTTAAGCTCTTTTTCAGCAGCAGCCACCTGAGACAGGTAGGACAGGGGAGCTCTGGTCAACAGTTCATCTGAAGGACACCAGTGCTGAGGATGCAGACCTGCACTCTGGAGCAGTAAGGGGTTGAGGGATGGAGCAGGCACCTCTCACTGAGCCATCTTTGCTGCAGCCTTTTTAAAGCTGAGCCTGAAATCTCTTTTCACTCCCAACACCCTATGTAATGTGGAGTTTTTACGTGTCAGTCATCGTGACAGTTTCAAAGGGCAGTGTTTACTCTTGCTAGTAAAGAGGGTCAGGATCAGGCCTTAATGATGAGAGAGGAAGGAACCAAGAATTTCATGCTGGGGTTGAAAGCTCCAAACATAACAACTGGTCTGGACTTCCCACAAATGCAATACTAAATGAAATCCAGTGGAAATTTCTATTAATTTTATCCTGCAAATGTTTCTTTTTCCTTTCTTATGTGTCAACTCCACAAGACAGATCAATACATATCTCCTGTACTTTGCTTAATTTAGGAAACTGAGGCATGGGCAGGAAGAAGAGGGGCATGACTTGCTCTGGAGAGGTTGGATTCAGGCTGGCATTTTAACCTCAGCCCTGGCACAGGAAGGTGCCAGGACTGGTTCTGAAGTCCCAGGGGCTGGCCAGGTTCAGCTGCAAACAGGGTGACCTGAGGGATGAGAGAGATGCACTGCAGTAACAGGGTGTAGGCAGAGCCACATCTGCACATTGACCCCAATAGACCCAGCAGCAGCCTCAACAACACATCTTCCAAACTGCCCAACAACCCTCAGCAGATCTTGCTGGAAAACTACAGTCTGTTCCTGTCTGTGTGAATGATTAATGCTGTGGTCTTGCATGTGCAGACCAGGGCTCATCAATATCTTTGAATGGTGATGGTTCTCAAATGCTTCACCTAATTTCAATGAATTTGCAGACCCCATTTTGTTTTACTTGAGCCTGTCCCCCAAGGGCTTATGTTGTGCAGTTTCTCTGAAAATGTGTTTTGCTTTAGATCTGTGCTTTGGAGCTGGTTAACCACCTACTTAGCCTGTCATTTGGGAAATTTGGGGTTTTTTAAAATAGTCTTAAGTCCTATCAAAACATGAGTCCTAAATAAAATTCCTTCTGCTAACTACCAGTCATGGAGTCATTATTGGAAAGGGCAGCTGGTGGAGGATAGCAAAGCTGAGCTCAATGTTCTTATTTGGAGTGGACAGCTTTGTACTCAGTAGAAAAAAAAACCAAACCAGAGTGTTTAAATTGTGTTTTCCTACATCTCAGCTTTCAGACTGATTAGAGTTTGACTTTCTTGTAGAGTGAAACAATTAATTCAAAACCACACTGACCTTCTTTGTTTAATAATAATTATAATAACACTGAAAAAAGAGTTATGTTAATGGGCATCTCTTAAACAAAAGGAAGCATTTAAAACTATGCAGGTGCCATTACACTCCTTTAAGCCAACACTTTATGGAAGCAAGGTCTAAACAAAAACCCAGTACTTTTAAGTAGAATAGACTCCTCATATATTTTAACTTTTAATCATCCTATCAAGCTGATTAAATAAACAAAAAAGTGGTGATTTGTTTGGCTAAGGAAGCAGGGTGACAGGGAAACTTTAAACATATTCAAGGATTGGATGCGATGAAAAACCAAAAATTAGATGGAGGAGAAACAGCTCTAAGTCAGTCCTCCCTTTGGACTACCTTGTTTCTATCTGACCTGTAGTCCCTTATTGTGAACAGACCCCAAATCTGCAAATGAAACAAAGTTTAATTCACACTGGAATTGAACTGTCTGTCTCCTCATTATTTGGGGTACTGGAGAGTGTGCAGAGGAGGGCAACAGAACTGGGGAAGGGAAGGTTCACTTGGACATCAGGAAGAATTTTTTCATATAAAAATTGTCAAACAAGCTTTCCTAGGAAAGCTCAGGAAAGTTCTGGAGTCACCATGCCTGGAGGTACTTAAAAGATGCATAGATGTGGTGTTCAGGGAAATGGTTTAATGGTGGAATTGGCTGTGCTGGGTTAACAGTTGAACTAGATGATTTTTAATTTTTTTTTAACCTAAACTAATTCTATGATTTTCTGAATCTTTTCTAGCACAATATCTGAAATACTGGACATAAACCCAGGGGAAAAAACCCAATTAGATCAGAATTCTTATTTCAATGTTTTTGTTATTTTTGGCCCGGGTCTAACCATCTCCAACACTGTTACAACTTGGAACAAGATCCAGTAAAAAACTCCTCTTCATATTATCAAATCTCCATCTGCTGTCAGATATCACTCTTTAATTTTGCTTTCACCCCTTGCACTTGAGAGTTACAATTTGAGTAACAAAAGCCATACAAAACACAGATGAATCATACAGGGAGGTTAGGGTGAACAGCTCTCGTGTTAGTCACAAAAGCCTGAAAAACGAGATGAATTATGTGCATACCAGTTGTTGGGAGAAGATTCATTGGACTGCTGGGCCTTGAGCTTGGTTAAAATCACACCCTTTTAAATCACCCTCAGAGGTTTTCTGGTGCTGGGGATAACTCACCAGAGAGCGACTGAGAGCACTGGGGTCTAGCCAGGCTCTGACATGGTCAGCAATACCACCTTGGAAAAGTCGTTTCCACCTCTGTGCCTTTGTTTCCCCTCTCATCTTCTCTGTACAGCCTGGCAGAATCTGCAGATCAAGAACTAGTGCCCTTTATCAGGTGTGAATACATTGCTTGGGACCCACAAACCACTTGCAGAGAGCACCTGGAATTGCTACCAGAAGGCAGATGATGGTGCTGAGCCCAGGCATGCACAAAAAGGCCGAGAAACTACAGTACCAGGGTAGGATTCCCACTGCAACAATCTTTTAGAGTGAAAATGTAGTGAGGAAATAGCATTGGTCTTGTGAATCAAACTGGGGTTTAATTAATCATCCCAACGCAAACTGAAGACAGGGAGGAAAAGGTGAGCTAAGCCATGCAGAAATGGACGCTGGCCCAAAAGCTGCAGAAATTTTACAAAGCTTTCAAGGAGCAACAAATACATAAGCCAGAGGCTGAATGTAACCAGCAGGCAAGATGCAAGGAGCTTGTTAAATGTTAAGTATAAACAAATACAAAAAAATGAAATTAAAGAGAGAAAAGAGCTGAGATCAATACTCTCTCAAATACCTGTCTTATCAAACCTGGCAAGTTGATTGCAGTCCAACCAAAATGACCTGCTGTGAATGATTCCCAATCTTTTTCTCCTTCATTTTATTTTTTCATTCCTGAACTCAGATAATCTTTTATTGATATGATACATGCTTGCAAGAACAATGCTGCAGAGATAGTGGGCTTGCATCATTTCACAGGCAATGTCATGTCCAGGACTTTTGCATCCTGCCCACTAAAAGTACAGAGAGGCACAGGCAGGATTTTCAAAGGACTCTAGCCCCAAACTAAATAAGTGGGAAAGGTGTTTTTTGTGCTCAGTGCTGTTAATCTATACTGGGGGATGATCTGGCTCTTTGTTTATTACTTCCACTTTAACAAAGGTAAATCTGAGGCTTGGAGAAACTAAATTCAGTAGGAAAAAAACCCTATAGCCACTCTGTTGTCACTGAAGAGAATTAGTGAGCATAATTAACCAGCAAGGGTAATTAAGCATTGAGGCTAGGCATGGGGAAACCTCTCCTTTGCCATAAGACTTTTTAAAGCAATTAAATACCTCTGGCTGAGCCCTAGGCTGTGGGGCAGATGCAAGAGTCACTATCTGAAATTCAGCATTGTGTGTGAGGCCAGGAAGATGTGTCAAAGGCTACTGCTGCCTTCAAACCTCCAAGGAAGAAGTGCAAAAGTTGGAAGTGTTGTCATGACTTGCATCAGGCCTTTGCTTTATACTCCCAGTACAGGAGACTTGAGCTTATCCACACAATTGCAGCCCCATCTCTTTTCTGACTAAAGAGTTGCAGCTTCTATATAGAGCTGGATTTTCTGAATTTTCCATCCAAATTTTCTCTCTTGAAATAGGAAACAAAACAAATAACTCACCCCTGCCTCACATTTGACTCTCCAACTCAAAGGAATTTGGGCATGAAAGTCAAAGAAACCTTTTTAAATGGCATTATTTGGACACAGTAACTGATCTGATTCAAACTAATTAAATGCATGAAAGCTTTGCATGTATTCAACAACTCATGGGCCATTTGCACCCTCTTATTGCATGAGTTTGATATGGTGGATGTTACGAGGCAACACCACTGAAAAGTCAAGGAGCTGCAGAAGGCAGAATCTGAGGTCTAAAATACGGCAAATCTAGAGGACGTTTTGATTTGACTCAAAATCATGTGTAAAGTCATGGTCATGGAAAGCTTTGTTGATCCCTTGATTGCTTGGATGCAGGGATGCTTAGGCAGAGATGGCAGAGCAGCAGCCTATGGTCATTACTGTTGTCAATATCTTCCTCAACTGCCCTTTGTAAATAAAGTTCTTCCTCACATTGTCATCTTCTTCAAATTCACCATCATTTAAAATCCTCATCATGTTGCCAGCCCCTTATGCAAACTCTTTTTACCCCTCTTTTTACACCACTTATTCACCTTTAACTTCACTCTCTTAGCAATACTTTACTTGCCAAATGTTGGGAAGTAAATGGAAAGTGTGTCCTCCTACACATGATTTGCCATCCCTAAAGGGAGCATTTTGCCCAAAACATGCTGAGATGAGCCAAAACAGGAAGGACAAAACAGCTGTCCTTCCTGAGAGGGCTACTGGACTAGGTGATCAGATTTCTCTTTTCAGTCCTCTCCTATCTTTTTAAATCCTTCTATCCTCTTTCATTTAAGATGAAAAAAGGAAGTGAGAAAGTCCACAAAAGTATCACAGAAGCTTGGAAAATAAAAGAAGCTCTGAGAAGAACCTGATAAAGATGATGAGGTTATTCTAGGAACAGCACTTACCCAGAAAGAGGCCTGAATTAATGAAGAGACAGACTGATGAGCTCCAAAAAAGATACCAAGTGGCATCAGTGAATGTTTTTTATAAGAAAGGCAAATGCAGAGAGCTTGGGATCACACCTGATTCTATTGTAGGGAGTTATAGACATCCCTGCCACTGAACAGAGTTAAGATGATATTACCAATTTACACTATTGCCCAGTGGATTGGGTAAGCTACCCAAGAACAGGTCAACCTCAAAGGAATGTGGCAGGGCCCAGGAACACCTCCCAGCTCTCCAGTGCACACAGAAAGGTAGGACACAAGAACCAGTCTTTGAATCAGTTCCAACTAAGATTGTATCACCCTGCAGTCGTCATCCTTCCAAATTTAGAAGGGGATTCACTGACAAGCTCAACTTATCTCTGCTGCTGACCTTTACTGAGTTACACAATTGGTTTCCTGAACTGAAGAGGTCTCAGATTCACAGCTTACTATGCACCAACTGTCTCCACTTTTATGGTTTGCACTTTTACTTTATTATCTTTAATTTTCTTCTTCCAACTCTTGAGTGGGTATTAGAAAGTCAATACAAAACCTATTCCGGCCTTTTATTCTAAAATAACAGCACTAAGCTTGTTTATTTACACTGAGACAAGATGATATTTGTGACAATCTTGTCAATAGTTCCATGGCACAACGCTAACTTTTTTCTTTAAACTCAAACACACTTTATTTATGTGTGTTTGTCTGTCTCTCCAGATTAAGGCTTGTTTTCCACAATCAATATCAATATTCTCCAAAGAGCTGAAAAACTTCTCAGACAACAGCTGGTGAAAAAGGCATTTGGCCTTTGAACACCTCACCCTAGGGTAGGGATGTGCTGGTTCCCATGAATAAGGGGTCAGCTACTCTGAATTTGCAGTTTTCAATTCAGTTGAAGAGAACCCTTTGGCAGCTTTTACCAGCCATCAGAGATTCTTGTCTTTCAGTCTTATACCTTAGTCTAAGTCCTATGTCTTTCTGTGCCTCAGTTTCCTGCTTATAAAAATGAATGGTTGTAAAAAAATGCATTGGTTGTTTATAGATATTAGCTGATAACACCATCCATATTTTCAAATTTTAAGTCTGAGAGTGAACAAAGGATCTAAATATAGCCATTTTTCACAAAACCAATGGAAAATGTCTTCTAGGAGAGGTGAAACCTCAAAACATTAATAGTGTATGCAACAGTTTCCCTACAAAACTTGTGTTGGGGCTAAAGCCAGAAGAATGGTTGCTCATCTGAACTATGCAAAACCCTCAAGCCTGAGGAATGGGTGATTCAATTTAGGATGCTCTGCCAACTCCCCTCTTCTTGGCTAATATAAAGAAAATCCCCAGCATATTTTGTCTCAGAGCCCCAGACAGCTGTGGTGAATACCAGGGTGCTTCTTTTGCTCTCTTTATCCTTTTTTAAGTGCAGGTTACCCATGCCCTGCAAATCCCAGACAGACAGACTCTGGGTTTCTTATTCAGACCTGGCTAGTCTTTGAGTCACCAGTTATGACTCTGAATTTTATTTGAACACCTTGAAAAAGAAATTAAAGTGTTGCTTAAATCTAGTCCTTTTTCATTCCATGTGAAATCTGTGGAAAAAATTAGCCCCATACCTCCAGATAGCATTCATTATAAGTCATCTGACGTTTGGGACACCTAACCCCGATATCCCAGATTTAGAATAACATAAGAAATACTTTCCTAATCTCTCTTGTTCCTGCACACTTTTCCCTGTTTGACCCAGCACACACAAGGATTTTTGTCCCATCTGCTAATCCAGGGCATCATTTTGCCTGAAGTTTGTCTTAGACCAGGGACCTGCTCTCAAAACTTGCTGGGTTTTCTGTCCGTAGGAAGTGTTGCTCATTGTTCCTATGCCCTGCTCCAGAAGCAGCTGCCTTCTGGTATCAGCTCTAAGCAGCTTTTTGCCAGCTTCTGTAAGGACACAGTGGAGAGAAGGTGTGCAACAAGGGCAGAGGTGGGTTCTGAATTATTTTTTAACTGTGATTAGCAGTGAAGCGGTGCCTGGGAATAAATGCTAACTGTGGAACTCAGATGTGGCTGGATGATTATTTCCCATCTCCTGTTGACCCTAAAAGTCGATAAAGCTCCTGTACTGCCCTTCTTTGAGATTCCTCTTTCCTCTCTATAGCGGTGTGATTAAAATACCCTAGTTCAGGTCCAGCCTATTTGGATGGTGCCATGTGCCTCTTCCCCATGGATTTCTTCACCCTGGCTGCCAGCCAATCAAGGCTTCAGCAATCTGATCAGCTGCATGATTTAATGAACCCTGCTTTTGTGAGGAAGGGCACATTCTTTTATAAAAACTGGTGAGCTATCACATTTCACAGGATGACCTCTAGTTTCATAAGATGATGGGAGAAAATTGGTTTTGGAAATCGAGGAGGATTGCATCTTGTGAAACAGAATCCAGAGAGTGACACAGAGACCACCTTTTCATTCCAGTCCATTTAATTTTCAGGTTTTGGTTTTGATGGGGAGCTAAATATAGTGTGGGTCACTAGACCAGAAGCACAAATAATTAACAATGAAAGAAACCCCTCTCCAACTCCACTTCTTTACTCTGTGAAACTCTCACAGCAGATGTACTATGCTCAAAAGTGAATACAGAAAAAGAGCTTGTCCTCCATGCTCCTGCAAGAGCAATCTTTGAGGGCAGAAGTGTACTTCTATTAGCAATATTCTGCAATATTGTTCTGTTGCTACTGGTCTTCACAAAAGGCAGATTTGAAGTTGCAGAATGCAATGCAGTCATGAAGACTTGGACACAGAGATTATGTCTGTGGTCCAAAGTTTGGGACCCATGCAATTTTCAGGGGGCTATCCCTAATTCTTGAGGGAAATGACAAAAAATAGTTAACAACTAGAAGAAGTAGACATTAACTTTGAGAGTTGTTTAGAGAACTTAAGAAAGATTCTCTTTCATGAGGTCATAAACTTGATGCTCTGGGCTAAATAGAGTCTGACAGGCATGTTTGTTCAGGATACATTTATTACTGAGCTATCCAGGGACATCCACAATTACTGTCAGGAGTCGTCTGATGATTAAAGAGCAGAATGAGCAAAACGGAAGATTAAAGGCACAGAACGAGGAGCAGTGATGTCTGTCTTCACTGCGAGTACCCAACTGACAGGAGATTCTGAGCCATTCAGGAATCTCTGTGTGTGGGTGTGTGTACCCTGGAATTTGCTGTAAGTTTCTTAGACAGTGACTGCCCAGCTTCTACAACCTTTTGCACAGATCCTGTCGTCTGCACCTTTGGTTCTTCAGAGATCCTGTTGTGAAGAATTTGGACACTAGCAGAAGAAATGCTGCTCAAATATCAGATTTTCTGTGATGCCTTCTTTAATCCCTACGAAATATCATACTCTTTTCACTTTTAATATTCCTGGAAGAAAACTCCAAGTGGCAGAAGTACCATTATTTTTTTGCATATTTCCCCAGTATTTTCTGGCTTCCAGTTTAGTCCAATCCTTTTACTGGGATACAGGGTGGACACTTTTGCAGGGGTATTGTGGTCATACTTGCCTTATAGTGGAAGTGCAGTAACTGGAATGGAAAGAATCTGCCAGATTTCATTTGAAATTGAGGAAAAAGGTTTTCCTTGTGTGTGTCCATTCACTGTCCCTGCAAAGCCAGACCTACCAGGACTTTGTTCTCCTGGGGAGCTCCGTGAAGATGACTAACTGTGATAAAAACTCCTCATTTAAAATGTGAAGTTATTGAAATGTGTACAAGGGCCTGAAAGTATGGCAACCCCTATATGATCCCCAGGATCCATTCTGAACAGCCAAAGTAAGAGGAAAAATTAAAGAAATAATGTTCCATCTGTAAACTGTGGAGGAAAATAGATGTTCCAACAGTTTTACCTCTGGAAATAATGAGATGACAATGGAAGAGGGATGTTTTCTAATACAGCCTGCAGCTGAGACAATTCAGTACATCCTCACTTATTCCTTCAAAAATCCTTCTCCATCTCAAAGGACATATTCATGCAAATACATCCTAGAAAAAGTGTGGGGATACTCATGAAATGGTCTATTGTGGACATAGCATATGAAGGGCCGGATTATTTAATTGTCTGCTAATATCTGCCTATCAATTCTTCATTCCTCAAGGAATATTTTCCCTTTGTCCTTACCTAGAATGAGCCTGATGAGCCTGGCAAGCACCCTGCCTGTAAATGGGTTTGAAACAAACAGAAGACTAAAGAAAAAAGAAAATCCACGTCCCTCGAGTCTCTTCACCTGCAAACACTTTTCTTTCTGTGTGTGCATGGCTACATGTACTACAACTTTATGACTGCACTGGGTTCCCCAGGGGAGCTTCAGACTCTCTTAATGCTTATGACCACCAGTCAATTTCCATCCAGAAATAACCTCCATAGAAAAGATGAGAAATAGGCAAGGAGAAAACAAATATTCATTACTTCAGGAGTTAAAGAAACATCCATTTGGATTGCACATCTGTAAAAGTCCAATAAATTGAAGGCAATGCACATAATTATATTACAGGCCAATCTGAAAAAAATGATGCATTCCTCCAGAGCAATTTGCTATTGTTGGGGTTTAGAAAAATTCTCCCTTCCTGCTGCTGCCAAAAGAAAAAAAATAAAAAAACAGAGAGAGAAAAAAGATACTTCTTTTTTTGGATGTTGATGATTAAATAAAAGAACGCTGAATGGCAATAGTCATTAGACCAGCAGGAGGAATAAATAAGGAACATCACTGGTAGTTGTAAATAATGGATGCCGTTTTGAGCACAAAGCAACACATCTGGTAATTATTCTCAATTCCACTCCAATTGCTTTGATTTGGCGGTGCAAGGTGCCACAATGAATTCTGCCTTTATTTATTTATTTATTTATTTGCAAATCAGTATTTAATTGTGAATTGTCTCAGAGGAATCAATGGGATTTATTGCTTCTGCCTCGTGAGGTGTGAAATGTTTGCTATTACTGAACAATGGACTAGTTTTTAATAATCTCTGCCTAATGTCCTTTTTGTTTGTAATGGGGTTGTTTTGGCATGGGCAGAAGTTGCTTTTGATCTTCCCCTTTCTCACTTACTTACACTTTTTTGTCTAGCTGCTAACACATGCTTATGACTGCTCATTTGATATCTTATTAACATTATTTCCTTTATTAAAACAGAGTTTTAATGAGAGTTTTACTCTGCTAAAGCCTCTTTATGTGACCATCTGCAAATTATTCTTAGACAGAGGTTTTGGAAGGGCACATATGGACAGAACCAAGACATATTTCATTAACCAAAAAATATGATTTTGGATGTCTGTTCTTAGTCCTGATTTTCTTTTTTCATTAGGGTTTGTCTTTGTATTTAGAAAAAGTCCTCTCTATCTATTATTTCTTCTGGAATTCAAGATAAGATCCCTTTTCTCTAAAACAAAGGATGAATGAAGAAGGAAGAGCTTTTCTTATCCTTTTCAGTCATTATTCGGAAACCTTAAAGAAAGAGTAATTTGGCAGAAATTTTCATTTTTTAAATGAAAATGTCTTTGATTCCTAGCAATTGTCGCTGTCCCTTTCCCCTGTCAAGAATTTCAATTTAGTCTTGCGCATAGTATAGGCAAAATTACACCAGAGGTGATGGTGACTTGGTGATGACAATACCTTTAAAATGTCTCTGAGCCTTGGCTTATCTATGACACAGTAATAAACGAACTTTTTTTTTTTTTTTTCCCTTTTGAGTTGTCTGCTGAGATTATAACCATGCCAGGACTTCTCATCTATTACAGTGCTTACAGTACTTAGCAGAACAGGGACACAGTCACAGTTGCTTTCTCCAGATGATACTGTAATTACCACATTAATTTGTATAACAACCTTCAATCCTCTGGCTGGGACACTCCTTCCCTTGAGCCACACTTATTCCTGTACTAAGCTGACACATCCTCCCTCCTAAGGATAGGACTCAGTTTAGTTCAGCCTGAAATCTCTTTTTTTTTCTCTTTTTTTGGAAAACAGTTGGGGGCGGGCAGAGGGGGGACAAGGATATTTTAGAGGAAACCCTGATTTCCATGACTTTAGCCTTACTTTAAAATTAAACAAAGAAACAATCTCCCCTCCTCCAGGCCTGTAGCACATCGGTCTGAAGCGGAACCAGAGTCCAGGTGGTCGCAGGGATGAATTCCGAGACCGAACCACATCTCCCCAGGCTCCAGTGGAGATCAGCAAGCCCCAGGAACAGTGTCAGGAAGCCCAAGGGGAGGGAAGGACCCTCCTGTTTGCCAGCTGTGCAGACCCTGCTCCCCCGGGAATGATGGAAAGCTGCCCCATTGGAAGCCACTCCTGCTCAGAGCAGCGCCGTGCTGGCGCCGGGCACGGTGTCCCCTCTCCCTCAGGTGGCAATCACTGCAGCTCAGCTCCAGTGTGAGCAGAGCAGGCCAGCTAATTAACACAGTAAGTCATAAAGAGATGGTGCCAGTGGGGAAAATGGATTTGGGTGAGCTGTGTGTGTTTGTACCCTGCGCAGTCCTCTGCCACAAGACTGTAAATGTATGATTAACAGTGACAAGTGTTAACCCCTCCTGTCCTCGGGTCTCTTGGCTCTCTTGCTGCAATGCTCTCGCTCCATTTTCTTTCTCAAAATTACAGCAATTAGCAACAGAAAAGACTTATTAATTCTTCTATACCACACGCTCACTCTGCTCCCTGGATGGAGCAAAATGAATCCCCATATTCAAGCAGATCATTGTCCAGCCAATTTTTAAAAGTCTTGAACAATGAGGATTTCTTCAGAAAGCTGTTTCATTGACTAATGCCTCTCTCTTAGACTGATTAACTCCCATACTTGAAAGAGTAAAATTTATTTGGAGAGAGGGTGAAACAAACATTCTTCTTGTAGAGCATTCACCAGATGGCTCCTTGGGGCATGTGTGAACCCTCTAGTCAGCAATCATATGTGGACCAGCACTCTCTGTTTTGCCAATTGGTTTTGTTTTTGTGTCCAGCTGACATTTTCAGATCTGACACGCAATTTCTGATGAACTACAGAGGCAAAACTGGAATTTACACTGTTGAAAAACTGCTATGTGATAGCTGTTTTGTTTAAAACAAAAAGAAATTGTTCTTGGGGGTGTAAAGGGAGGTTGACCTCCAGAGAATGGAAATACACAATCTTGATGATGTTGCCTCAGCATGATTAAGCTGGGTTCAGGGATGAGTGTGGCTTGAAGCCCAGAGTCACACTTTCAATGGGTTTTTTGCTATGTATTGCAGTAGATGAGTGTGTGGGAAGGGAAGAAGGGAAATGAGCATTGGAGAATGGAGGGAGAAAGTATTCAGTCTATGGATCCAGATTAATCCAAACTCAATGGCTCTCAGACCCTTATTTCCCCCTCGGAGGAAATGAGGATAAAGACATTTCTTATGAACAGTAGAGCCAGAGGATCATCTTTGATATTATTTTTCTTGGAGTGAATGTCCCTGTTTAAATTCTACAAAATAATAATAATTGAAGACACACAGAAAAGCTAGATAAACTCCATGCACAGCAACCCATTGGGAATGAATGCTGTTTTCAAGTAATATTTGGTTTTGCATTTGCTTTTCTTCTTTTTAGCTAACATGCTTAAATATCCCCTGAAGGGAACAAAATATTAAAACCTACAGCTGATATAAAGGAAAGAATTGAAAAGAACACCTGACTAAAGTGGTTATTATTATTCACCATGATACACACTCACACTCACACACATAGATATTAATCCTTAGCAAGCTCTGTACTAGCAACTTCTCTGGCAGTTGAGAGGTTACACTTCAGTAATAATAGTTTATTGCATTTTATCAATAACAAGATCAAAACTTCCCAGGATTGTCCTTTCAACTCCAACAGGCATGTGTGCACCCAGACATTCTGTTAAACTTTGCAGGCTCGCTGATAGTCACAGTAGTGTTAACATGATCTGTACTGGGTGTCAGGTGAGACCTTCAGGTGTGTTTTCCATCCTTGCCCATGAGAAAAATTAAAAAGAATATTAAAATGAAAGCCTGATCCTGGCAAGAGAGACAAATCCGCAGCCCACACAGATGGAGCATTTTTCTAGTGGATTATAGAAATTGAACAATTTGGAGGGGGAGATAACTATGCATTTTACATACAAAAATAAGGAAGTAAAGATTTTCACTAGGATAGATCTCTCCAGAAATTTTTTATCTGTCTAGCTCATTGCTTACGTTACCAGAAGACAAAATGCTATCCAAATTAAGGAATGTTGCCCATCCCAGATTCACAGTGCTCACTGATTCCCAGCCTTATAAATAAGTCTGCAACAAAAGCCAAGTGAGTAAAAGAATTTTTTCCAAGTCCCAGCTGAATTTCATCCTTAATAAAGCAGGAGACCTGCAAATGAATACAACTTTCAACTGCAAGGATAAGGATTACAGGTCACCATGGAGGAGGTTGTAGGATCTGGGACTGCAAGCTTGGACTTCAGCACTTCAGCACAGAGAACGAACTACTTCTGCAGGACTACTGCCAGGAGTGAAAAATAGGAACTATTAAAAGTTGTTCAGGCAATCTGAATAAAATTTATTGGAGGCTTAACACCACACAAAAGCCCGACCAGTAAAAATCTAGTCTCAGAAACACTAAGGATAATTTAGGCTTGGGAAATAAGTATTCCCACTAAAAAAATGATGTGCTCCATCCAACATCAGGACAGGTACAGCCCAGCATGGCCTGAGGGAGTGTGGTTTCTGTGGTAATGCTTCTGGTTTCCTGGCTCAGTGTTGTGTTCAAATGCTCACTGTTAGACTGGGAGCCGGGAAGAAGAACTTACATGAAATGTGCAAAGGAGGTCTACAAAACTTTCCCAGGGCCCCAAGCTCTTTATTTCCTCTCCCCCTGTTATTTCAGAGAGCTCTGCCAGGTACTGGAGGGCGTAGGGAGTTCATCTGCTGTGTGGACCCAATGCATTTATGGTTCTGTCCCTTTACCACCAGAACATCTCACAGGGGTGGACATTACCCTCGTGGTATATCAGAGAACAAGACCAGTAATTTTATTGTTTTAACATCAGCTGGGTGAAAATGTGATTTCCCCTGGTGCTGGCTATGCTGCCACATTGCAAAGGCCATAATCTGATCCTGCTTGGCTGGGACATTGCTCCCAGGTGATTCTGCCCACAGAGAGGCAAAGCTAAAAGGAATCAAAAGGCTCAGACAATGCTGCAAACCTCTGTTGTCCTCTTGACTTGCTTCTTCAGGAAGTCAGGAAGCACAAGAGATACTTGAGACAGGCATTCCTCATGTGATTCCTAGCGTGATGTTTCACATGAGGAAAACAACATTATTAGGGGCAAATAATTACATTGTAAGGGCTGGGGTGAATAATGGTCACAGAAGGGGGCCTACCTTCAGAAAATAAATTTCAGCTTCTGCATAAGACCAGGCTGGCAAACCTCCTGCTGCTGAGGTGCAGGAACCTCCCTGGCTCCTCACTGGGCACACCTCCAGCTAAACAGAGGGTGGTCCATGTCAGGAGAGAGCACTGTGCAGAACCCCTTCAAGCACAAATGCCCTCCTGGTGGAACTGTCTCCTCCTCCTTGTCTCTTCTCTTCTGTTTTCTGTTTCCATTCATTCAGGAGGGACAGAAACCAGCCTTTTTTTCAGCTTCATCCTATTGGTCTTCCATACATATAAACAACTTCTCTGGCAGGATAATGTATACCAGACCCTGCTCTAATGTACCCCACAGTAAATCAAACTGACTTTTAAGAACTCATGTGGAGTTACTGCTTAGTCACCACCATTTAAAAAGAAGAAAGGCTGATCCTATTCTTTTGCCTGTTTGTTATAGCTTCTAGAAATTATGGTGATATTACCTAAGAGAGAGGCAGGCAGGCAGGTAGGTGAAAGAGGTAAAGAAAGGAAGAAAGCCAAAACTGAAAGAAATAAAGAAGGTAGGAAAGAAAGAAAATAAGATTTTGTACTTTCAGCAAAGAGAATATAGAAATGAAGTCTAAGAAAAAAAAATCCAATACTTTGACAAATTGAAAATAAACCCAGTAATTTTTCTGTAAAACTGCCACTGAATTTTAAAAAATCTAAAAGGGCATAGGACCTGAACAATGCATGTGCACACACATCCCACAGAGTACCTACTTATATGCAATCCACATATTCAAATTAGTGTGATTTTCTTTGAAAGGAGAAATTAAACTGACTTTTCCTTTATCCAGAATGTTACAATGAGAACAAATAATATAAGTATACATGTAAAAAATTTTTGATCTACAGAAATAACAGGATGGAGAATTTTCTGGTGTTTATGAAAAGCAGTAGTTCTGACATGACGTTAATTTTAAGTTGCTTTTCTTTGAAACATTGGTTTCCATATGACTGTTACCAGCTGGGGTTACATTCCAGTTGTTGTTCAATGCTGTTCTTGCCAAAAAAGGGGTTTTTTATTTATTTACACACACACACACACACACACATATATATATATGTATATGTATATATTTTTAATGCCATTTATTCCTTGTACTTTTTAGCCAATTTATATCAAATCTAGTTCAAAAATTCTTTGTCAGAGACAGAGACCCATGGTTTGTCTGTAGCACATTGTGCTGTATACTGTGAACACCTCCATCCACACACCTCTGTCCACAGATATGCTTGGGTAATGGCCAGAGATTTGACATCAACCCAGGACAGCACAGAGATTTCAGAACTAAAGCTGAAGAACCACCTCTCCTGTTGCTACATGCACTACCACCTATCTGGAGCTTTTGAGGTCTGCTTCAGAGTGTGCTTTCCTGTTTTAAACCGAGATGCTTTGAGCAACAGCTCGGATTTCTTTATTCTGCAGAACAAAGAAAAAAAAAAAATCAACACAACTAATGCAAAAAGGTTTGGAAGAGGAATTGAGTCAGTCTGAACCATGTTAAATGAAATTAAGATTTGTTCACACACCTTTCTTAACCCTGAAGTCTGTTTTAGGACAATCTGAAGATATGATTGAGTAACAGATACCTGTTTATTTTTGAGTACTACTTTTTATGATTCTAGACAGAAAAATTTCAAAAGACTGTACTGTTTTTCTTGTTTTCTTCAGGTACTCCTCACTGAAAAGCAGCCACCTCTGATGTTGTGCTACTTGTTAAACATTGTGCAGAAATTCTCCCCAGTGGCTTTGGCTGAGGAGGGAAGGGAAATGCAACCAGCAGGCTGACTTCTCTGCCGTGTGAAGCATTGTTGAAATCAGCAGAAAGGAGCTAAGAAATCTGTCTGACATCCTGTTAAAACCAAGAAGCTGTTACTACAGGAGGCCTCTTGACAGGGTATCAGAGCTCACACACTGAAACAAGTTGCTTCATGGGCAGCCGAATGTGTAAACCCTCTTCCAGTGCCCCTACCCCCATGAGTTCATTGATGTCTAATAAAAGATGGGCTTAGGAGCACTAATGAGAACCCCCTGCTCTGCATGGCTGCCTATTTTCATGAAATTTATAGGAACACAGTAGCTTTGGGACTTCTTCCACCCCATCAACGACAGGTTAAATTACCCAGTGGGTTCCAGGCTCAGAGGAGGAACCCTTGACAGATTGACTGATAGATGGGCCCAGACATGCACATACAAACAGCTTGACTGTACAAGTCTGGCTTCCTTTGGCAAGGAGCAGGGATTTTATAGTTCCTAGCCAATAGACTGGATAACTTATAGCAAATTGCTTCATATTGCCTTCTGAAGGTGTTGCTTTAATATCAACTCAATGGCAAAACACTTTCTGAAGTTCTAAGACATTACTTTAGTGTCTTCCTGGGCTGAGTGTCCTTGCTGAACCTGAGAAACTATGATACCATCACGGGCAAAGGTGATACAGCTGCAAACAAGCTGAAAACAAAGGTCTGGAGAAGAAGGAGAGCTTTTCAAAAGCATGTCCTTCATTTTAAAGGGCAAGACTGTGGTTTGAGAAGCCAAACAATTTTTCTGAAGCATGATTTTTGTTTGTGCTACAGGGGTATTTACTGTTCTAAGACTTCCTGGCATTTGTGTGGTGTAGGTAGAACAGATTTACATAAAAAGAGGGAAAAAAATTGAAACCTTCAAAGGAGATTTAAAAGGACAATATCCAGACTCACTGTCTGTTTGGGGGATTTTATTTGGTCAGAGCTGTTGCTGAGCCTTTTGTGACCAGATATTTGTATGTGTTATGCTGCGTGTTTGCACGGCTGCATGCAGGAGATAATATAACTGACAGGAGAGTGATGATGGATTCCTACAGCACAGAGGGTGCAGGGAGGTCAGGAATGGGGCTGCATCCTCTCCAGCATGATAGCACCACCTTTTCCTTTGTTTCCTGCAATGCCAGCAGCAAGGTGTTCCCCATCCATAGGAATGGGTGGGTGCTGTGGTGCTGACAGGCTGGACCCACAGGGAATTCCCCTGAAAACTCCCCAGCCCCATGCACTCCTGTGCCCTCTGATTCACTTTATAGCACATTTACAAGAGCAGAAGACTCGTGAAAATCTGGGGGAAGGAAGGAGGACAAAATGAATGAAGAAGACCAGATTTAAGTAGGGCACTGAACAGGATTTAGAAGACGTGACTTCATCTCCAAGCTGTGTAGTGATGTGCTGTTCCCAACCACATTAGTCACAGTTCCTCAGTTTCCTTATTCATACACTGAGCAAGGTGAAGAGGCTGATTGCATCTGAAGGAGGCTTTGAGAGTCACTGACAGAGATGCAGAAGTGCTAATATATCTACATCATCCAGCAGAGCAGCATCCATTTTAAATCCATCTTTCTGCCCTTCTTCACTATCTGACTAAAGACGAGGTGCTTTATGCTACTGCTACAGCAGTGGGGATGGGGAGGAACTGCAGTTTCACTTTGTATACAACTCTCTTTTTGTCTAAGGTTAGAAGTGGGTATGTTCACAACTGGCACAGTATTTAATAAATTTCCATAGGAAGAAATGTCTAACTGTGGAAAGCTACAAGAAACCCAGGGCAGAAAAAAGAAGAACAAAACAACCAGTTGGAACATATACACACAGGGAGAAATCCTTCTGTAAAATTTCTATGCCAGTTTCTACTACCCTCAACTTATTCTTTTTAACACCAGCTTGCCAAAATAAATGATAGTTTGCATTTTCAGTGGTTGCTTTTTTGGCTCTAACTTTTCCTATGCTCAATTTCAGCTCTAAATACATTTGCAGGAAGGGAAATGAATGTGTGCCCTTCCTGGTAGCAAATCCACTAACTGTCTCTGCACTTCATCAGGCTGTGAAAGGCAGACTTCACACCGTGAGAAGCAGTCCAGGATAAATCAGCCCATTCACTCTCTTCATTCATCTTTTAATGTCTTTTGCATGTGTTCAGATTGTATCATGGTGTAGATAATGCTGAAAGACTCTTCAATATTCACTTTTAATTATTGGCTGTTACAGTGCTCAGCTTTCAGCAAGGGAACATGATAGCTGACAAAAATTCAAATAAGCAAACACCAAAATGATGGTAGGAGGATGCCTAAGGCTCAGGTCCTCAGATTGCTCTGGAGGAACACTTCCATGGTGGTGTTGATCCAAAGCCTACTCAGACTCCAGAAGTCTCATTCTGAGAGGGTTTTGAATCAAATCCCAAATAGTTTCATGAGTTCATCACAGTTTTAAAACTTATTTTTGTACATTTGTAGACTTAGGAATTTTCCCAGAGAAGAAAGAAAACCTTAAACCCATTCATGACCAAACTGCCTGCTCTGGTTGCAGATCATCCTGCTGAGATGCAAAGCTTACAGGTAGAAGACACTGTTGGGAGGCTGGTTCATGCATTTAACTTGTCCTTTAATGTGTGTAAAAAGAGCCAGACACAGTCACAAGAGAGAGTGTACATCACAACTTGTTAAGAAACCCTACCAAATCTAAGCATTTATGACATGTTTCTGCGGGAGTAGCTGATCATTTGGACTATGGACACCCAAACTGCAATTTTTCAAGGATACCAACTGGTGAATGTGAGGATTCCTGGATTCCCATCTTTACTCTGAAGGCCAAACATATATGGTCTATTGGCTCTGACCAAAGGCCATGTATTTGTTTATGAGGCAGTAAAGAGCTATCTCCTGATTTAAAACTAGCAGAAGTGTGTCATGCTTTCTCTAATTCAAGGTGCTTTCTCTAATTCAAGGTGCAAGAGAAGGCCATTTCACAGCAATCTGCTTGTCCCAAGCTTAACCTGTGACAGAGAAGCCCATGACATTGCCCTGAGGTGGAATCAGGAAGAGTCCTGCAATTCATTTGTTGTTTTTCCTGCATTTGAAGGCAGGATCTTGAAAACAGCTGCTAGGAACAATGGAAACCTCCGGGTTGTATTAGGCTTCAGAACTTTCCTTTGAATACTCTGTAGGCAGGAGGACAAGCTTATCAAACAAGAGTCATGTGAAGTATAATTTTCTACCCTGGCACAGCTAAATAACAACACTTGTGATAACTCTTTCCCATTCTGCTGACTGAAATAGCAGCAGCAGGTACCTATATGCCCCCTAATGTAATTCTTCCTCCTGTAGGCAATGGAAAAGGTCTCACACAGCATTCTGCCTTGCATGCTCAATCTTCACTGCACGCTGAGCTACGGGGAGGTACAGATGTAGAAAGCAAGCAGTGATGTCCCAAGGGAGCCCAGAGATATGGCCAAGGTAACTCAGGCTGTTAGAGACAGAGCAGACACTTGAACAAAATGTTCAGGTTGGATCTTTAACTTCTTGGCTGTCCTTTCCTGCTGATAACAGAAGCAAGTGACAGAAGGAGCCCAGCAACATCCACCAGCTCAGTAACAAACATTACTATGCTGGGAGACCGGATGGATAATGCAGTCCCAAAGCATGGATGTGAACTAATGCCATCAGCATTGGTATAAATAGGGTGTCTGCATTTAATTAATAAATAATAGGCTGCAATGCTAATCTCCTTCTGCTAACTTTTTCTAAAGGTGCAATCTATTAATCACATGTCACTGCCAGCCTGGTCACTTCTTTTTTTAGATTCAAGACAGAATTTAAAAAAAAAAAAGCCCAGCTAGAAATAAATGGATCCTAAATACAGCAGGGCAATTGAATAGCACAGCCAGAATTATGATCCACTTCTGATTTCAATCCTTAGCTACAAGATTTTCTCCCTAAGGATGGATATAATGCTTTAAAGAGAGAGTGAAAGCTTGCGATGTTGTTAAAGGTCACCATGTTACTGATGTCTGCAAAATGGAGGATTTCTGTCTCCTGATAAGTTGCCCATGGAAATTCTGTCACTCCACAGTGTCTGCAGACATGCAAACAACCATTTCTGTGGTTACTGGGTAAGGCAGATGAGACATTTCTTTTGAGTTGGGGACAGCATAGCTTTCTGAAAAGCCCTAAACAAATCTCACCTCTTTGGCACATGGTCAGAATAGGAAGATAGAAACTGAAGCAGAAACATTTGTGTTGGTATGGACATGTGGCAAGAAGGAAATGACAGCACTGGGACCACATAGGAGGAGCCATGCAGATTGCATCCTCTGCAAGGGAATATCTGCTTTCCAGGAGACTCCCCTTTTATTGCTCTGAATGAACTCCATTGTTCATAAACATGAATATTTCCACCCATTCAGTTTTAGGAGAGTTACCCTGCTGTGTTTTTTCAAGGGCCTCTTTAGAAAAATTTGGAAAATTTTGCCCTAGGAAAAGATTGTCCCTTGTTTTTTGTGGGGGAAACTGGAGAAGGCATACATATTTAGGTATTTGATGGAAAAATATATTCTACTTGTTACATGTAATTGATCACTAAAATGTATCCATACTAATTGAACTGAATTATTAAAAGCTTTTTTGAAGGTTCATATCAATTCCAACCTTTTTGATATCAAAGTTGTACTGAAGCCTCAAAAGAGTCATTCTATGGCTAAATTTCTTTATTCTTTAGTCAAATACAAGCCAGAAGTCTCAGCACAGATCATCTGGGTGAAATTTTAGTCAGTTTATGCAGAAGGTTAAATGAGATCTAATGATTTCATCTAGATCTAAACCCTATTCCTTTCCTTTTTATCTAGAGAGCAGAATGGCTGCTGCTCCAGTGCTTTGGCCTTTCCTCTCAAAGTCCAAACTTCAAAAAGGAAGCATTAGAAACTCTAATGAAACCCAATTGCCTGTAATACCCGGGAAGACTGTGGGATCACACACTGAGATCAAGGAGAGGCAGGGATAAATTCAGTTCATTGCAGACCCCGGATTAGAATTTCTGTTGTGAACATGATTTTTGACCTCTGTTTTGTTTTAGGTGGCTGTGGTCCCTTTGAAGATCTCTTTGTAAAGATACAGTTGGTATTTAGGGACATCTATAGCCTTGCACCCTTGTTTCTACCACAGCGCCCACAGAACTGCCTCCTCTGTGAGTGGCATGGTGGCATAACTGGCTCCTTCTTATGTCCCTCAGACGTCTGCTAAACCTGAGATTATCTTTTTTTTCATCTGTCTGGCCTTTGGTGTGATCACATTCACCCACCCAGTGGTGTGAGAGTGTAGGAGGATGGTCCTTGTCAAGAAGGAAGCTGCGCTGCCGTTGGCTGAGGCTCTTGTGTGTGCTATTCAGGATGTCACTTGCTTTGTTCCAGAAGATGTGTCACCAAAAGGAGCCTTGCTTGAAGGCCACTGTACTGTTTTCTTGCCTTGGACAGACCCTAACTCCTCAGCCCCTGACTTGAACCTCCTAACTGTGCAACCCAGCACAATTCCTTTTGTGTCACCTGTGGAGACATTGTATGACAACTCTGTATCCAGACACTGCCTCTGGTTGTCTTTAGAGACTAATTTTTTAAGGAAGAGATGACTTTTGTCTGTTCTGTGTTGTACAGTGAGCCTGGTGTCATCATTCCTGGCTGGTCCTCTAGGCATTACCATAAGAAAGATAATAAATAATTAGATTTCTGATCTAGGGAGTGGAGAGACTGTGTTGCTTTAGTCTGATCTCTAAAGTCATTAAACTCACACAAACTTCCTTCCCCCTTTCCTGTGGTTCTGGCCCACTCTTCCACACCTCTGTTTCATTAGCTATTCATAATAATAATTATAGTCATAGTCATTTTGGGAAAAAAAAAAAAAAACAACAAGAAAGCAATACATCCAATGTACCTCGGGTTGTGGCAATATAATTTCATGTTAATTGGCTGTCTGCTTGGAAGTGTTAGTATATTGTGGTTTGTAATCAATGCATCTGGCCATTCATCAGTGACTCCAGAGATGGATAAAATAAAGATTTTTGAGAATTAATTACCATTCATATGGCAGTTCATGGGCAGGAAGCATTTTATTAACTATCAATTCCTGCATTTAAGGTTTGATGCTAAAAAGAAAACATTCCCTCACTAAAGGAACTCCTAAGATACTTAAGTTACTTTTCCCTTATTTTTAACACTCTTCCAGTCCTGCCCAATGGGCAGTCTCAACTTGTTTTATGAAACAAGCCTGCCCTGCCATGGAACATGTCCTCCTCACTTTCCACAAGCATCCATAGGCAGCTTCTCCTATGGGAAAAAGATGGAGCTGATTCCATCGTAAAAGTGTAAGGAATCAGCCCCACAAAGCTGGCTCCAACTATTTGGAAGAACATCATTATTTGGGGAGATTTTCAAAGGGAATATTTAGACACCCAAGGCCCATTGACTTTATGTGAGATTTGAGCAGTGAAACACATTTGACACTTTTGAACACCTCTATTTATCTAACCAAGTTATTTCTGTGGAACTAATGATTAGAGAACCTGAGCACCTAATAATCTTTAATGCATGTATCCTTGCAGCACCAATATTATTTTATAGAAGGAAACTGGAGTCAGAGCAAGATGTTCGGCCAATTTTACGTGTATATTCAGACAGTCAAAGGTAATAATAGTCACCAGATAGAAATGGAGTGAAAATAATAGCCTGATCCTAAGTAACCTCTTCAAGGTCGAGGAGAATATCTGTGGCAAGGCAAGAATTTAAGCCTCAGTCTTCCAAGCTGCAGTCTATTGCCCTGTGTAGAGATTTCTCTTCCTCTGTGCAAGATCAGGCTGCAAGACTGTCCTTAAAATTGAAAAGAAAGGAAACAGTCCCTCACTAATTGAAGCCAACTGTTTATCCTCCCTGGGGGAAAATGTTTCAGTGCAGTGCTGCCTTGAAAATTACCTCTCTACAAATGATATTACAAGGGGCCATATTCATTTTCTATCACAGATTCCAAAGCAAGCTGGTTTTAAAGATAAAAATACTTTTCTTAATTATGAAAACACATTTTAAAGACACTGATGCTAAACACCGCTACTTTTAATTTTAAGGTTTTGGGGAGGTTTTTTGGTTCACTCTCTGTCCTGAGCATATGAGTGGTAGTAAAGTAAAATACAAAAAATGAAAATGGAAATTGACTTTAAAGAGGAATTAAAACTGATCAGATAATCTCTATTGCTCAGGCTGATAGGGATGCAATCCCTTCTATTCTTCCCCTGATATTATGATGCAAACACATTAATGAAAAAAGACACCTTCTCTTTTTAGGACCAATCCATAGTTTTTATATAGCAATTTTTATTCATACATCTTGCCTCGGGTTTCAGAAAAGTCAAGTATCATCCTTCATATGATACAGATAGAAAACTGTGGCCTGAAAAGGTGAAAGTTGCGATTCATCTTACCCCTCTTTAGGTGTCTAAAAGTGAGATATCTAAATCTAAGTTAATTGCCATAGGTTCATTCCTGATTCAGTGAGGGGAGAGAGAAGGGAAACTTTGAAGTACCATTTATCCAATCTGTCTTAGGACAGGATGAATCATAGTTTGGAAGCTCTTCTCTCTCTCCACTGTCCACAGGAGGAGACTAGATTACTAACTTAGACTATATGCTTAATATTTTTGTGATAAAGCTAGGAAAAGTGAATTCTGCCTGAAGTACCATTTTAAGAACAGTGGCATAGTAGCCCTATTTAAAATTTCTTCTGTCCCTAAGTCAAAGGCTCTTAAGAGGCCCAGAGATTCTGGGTAAAAGCAGTAGATACAGCTTACTCAGTGAGCTAAATTATTTACTTAGAGAGATGTTCTGCCTCCCAAACTGATTTCATATACATACTGCAAAATATATATAGCAATTGGAAAATGCTGTGTATGTCACGAAGAAAAGATTTCTTGACCTCCAGTATTTCCAGAGTCTTGAAACTTTTTGCAAGCTGTGATACTCTAATCTGAGATCTCAGCAGGCAAGAGGCAAAACCCTCCCCACTGAAACTCCCACTCAAAGAGAGTTTGTCTGTGTCAAAACTGGGTTGAGCTGGTCTGGGTGCCAACAGCTCAGAGTACTGCCCATGGTGCAGGCATTTCCTAGCTCCTGCCTTCCAGAAATACCCTGAATTACTCTAGAGTCAAGGGGATTCGTGAAGGTACAATAAACAAGTGACAGTTGAGAAGAAGCAGGCACATATCACAGAAACACAGAATATTCTGAGTTGGAAGGGATTCACCCAAAAGTCCAACTCTTAGGTGAATGGCTGGTATGAAGATCAAGCCCACAACTTTGGCATTATTAGCCCCATCCACTAATGAGCCAAGTTTATGACAAAAATCCACCACTGGTGGAATTTTGAAGATGAAAGGTGGTGATCTTCATGTGCTGAACACTGGACTCAGTTTATACCATGGACAGCAGTATAACTGTACCAGGTCTGAAAACAACAATCTTGTGTACCCAGATTCAGGGTTTCAGAAGTGGTTAGGCACTTGATTAACATTGATCACACTTGGACATAGTTGGATAAACAAATGCACAGTAATTACATTTGTACCCCAGATGCATGCCACTCTAATTTTCCAGAAAAATCTGAAATTTAGACCTGGAGTAATGGTGGCAGACAGGAAGAAAACTCTGGGTACCTTCTTAGATTTTTTTTTTTTTTTTTGCTAAATATAGAAATGCCTCTGTGAATCAAAGGAAAAGAGCCCATTCAAAAGGAGTAAGGACAACACCAAGACCCTCATACCTAACAGATTGGTGACTGCATAGGGGTTGTTTGAATAGTGCTGCTCCAAGAGCTGCACTTGGACTCAGAGTAAGAACATTTTGATTCTTTGTGAATGTCAGATGAAACACTCAAGGAAGAAGCTTGGAAAATCTCAACAAGCAAATGAAATCTCTAAGGTGTGAGCATCAGTCACCCTTACTTTATTCAACATGGGCAGAAAAATGGCCCATATATTTCTTTTCCACGAAATGTTTTTTTGAAAGAACAGCAAAACATGCCTTATTTTTTTTTAAAGGAATGACTGTGTAACCGTAACTAGAAGTTCATCAGTGGAAAAAAATACATAATGAATGGCTTGTTATTTCGACTCTTTTGTGAGACAGGTCATTAGAAACTTCATTTGTCTACACAGATTGCACTTATTCAGCTGTATTCTAATAAAATGCACATTGCTTCCAATAAAGGGAATGCATTTGCTATTGATGTGCTATAAACTACTATACAGAGAGGTGTTATTATATTCCTGTGTAATAACAAGCCAATTACAGTGATCAGCAAAACCTTTACAATAAAGTCAATGCACGAGGAGTGATTATCATAATGCATTCTAACTGTTCAGTGCCATAAATGCTTTGCAATTAATTGTGGAGCGTATATATAAATGTATTATTAATTCTGTATAAAACCCCATTGACAAGCAACCTTTACATTAAGGAAAAGATACTGGGATTGTTACGTGTCCCCGAGTTCACCCAGGAGGCTGAACTGTATTTACAATGGTAGGATTTTTTTATAGGACTATATTTTTTATTTCCTCCACTCTTCTCCTCCCACTGCTTCTTCCATTTTGCCCTTTTACTGAAGAAAACTCCAAATATCACTCTGCAGTATGAGGGCTCTTGATTACCCACTGCAGCTGGTTTTTGGCCCTGTACTCATCCTCCTGTGTACAGCTACAGGCTTTCATTGGTGCCTTAACCCTTTGACACTGACAGCCTTTGCATGAATGCCAAAGGCACTATCTACAAGAAATGAGCAAATAAAAGCATACCACAGCCCAGGCAGACAATAAAGGAAGGGTGTGAAGGAGAAGGGAATCAAAGTTACATAACTGATCAAAAGTTCTGTCATAGCAAGAAACAGAGCCAATATCAAAACCTCGAGGAGATGAGCTCCCCAGTCTCTCTCTCCTCCTTCTTGTCAGTAAATTGTTAGGTTACAGACATTTTTTGAAAAATGTGCAATGTGGTTTTTGGTTTTTGGGTTTTTTCCCTTTTATTCCCCTAATACTTGATTTTAAAAGGTTGTCCTTAGGACATGTACTAGAACACAATGTCCTGTGGATCTTTTCCAGTTCCTATTGATGGGCACACTTCCATTGATTTCAATCACCATGGGAAGGGCAGATGTGAACAAAAGCTTGATGTCCCTTATATTCTTTCAACATTTGACTGCAGAATGGAGCACATCAGCCTTCAGCAGAGTCATCAAATATAAAACACTACACGTGAGGATCTGCTGAAGCCCTTTTTCTCACCCAGAATTAAGTTTTAACAGAGAATGGAGAGCATGAATGGGGTCACCCAGGGCCACTTTGAATTAACTGATCCATTTGCATGCTGGAACACTCTCCCTGCTTGAAAATACAGCTTTCTGAGGACAGCAGAGTGTCAGCTGTCAGTAGGGTCACATAGTGCTGAAATTTCACAATAAACCAAGAGATTTTGATTTCCCACTGACTGTAATCAGTCCCACAACCAACTACAGCTAGGAAGACAAGATTTCCATGAGCACTGAAAAGCTCTTTCTAGATCAGATTTATCTTAGAGCTGAAGGAAAAACACTGCAGGTCATAAGAGATGTTCAGATCTGAAATAAAATCCAATGGACATGTCCTCAGACTGATGCTCAAATTTGTGGGATACTTTAGGAGGTTGTTGTGGTTCTGGGCCCAGCTCTTTCCCCAGCCCTTGACAAGACAAGCAGGCTTCAAGGCACTGACATCTCTCCCAGTACTGCAGCAATTCCTCAGGAGCCTCTGATAATGACACCAAGGTTTTCTGCTGTTCCTGACACTTCCCCAGCCTCTAAGGCAAGAAAGCTACCTCCCAATTTAATACCAAGATTTTTGCCTACATTCTTGATTTTTCTTTTTTATTTTTTCCCTTTCATTCATGAGCTCATCTTCACTTCTGATAAGCTTTTTAATAGAATATTAGGTTTGTTTTGAACCAGTCATTTTCTCTCTTTACTGTCCACACAGATATACTGCAATTCAGCTCTAGTGAGTAATATTTGATATGTAATTGCTGGAGAAAAAAATATTTAGATTTGAATGTGGGAGTATTCTTTTCCAAATGTGTCCTGAAATAAGTCAAAACCAACTGACCAGGCTGGGTACAAATCTCTGGAAGGGGACACATATGAGGCTTAGGAGGAGGATTTGACATGGAGCTGGGAACCTCCTTTCAAACTGCAGGAGATGACAAGAGTGGAGAGAGATGCTCTTTAAACTATTGTAAACACTGAGGGAAAGAAGAGGGAATATGAGACCCTGGATGTAGAAAATTATTTCAGAGGTCTTGAGTCCAGAATTCATACAATTTTTAAATGTTGCTCTACAACTAGTAGTCAGCATCTCCAGTACAACATTTTCAGCAAAGGCCGGGATTCATATGTGGACCATTGCAACTTCCTGTTTGTGCCATTCTCTACCTGAGCTATAAAAGATCAATGTGAGCTGTACTGCACTCATTGTGATGTTGAGAGAGTTAATGGAGATGGGTTCATTGAGATCTTTTCCCCAACTCTGAGATGGGAGAAAATTATCTTTTTCTCTAAATAATTTGCCAGTGCCACCTGCTTACTCCTGCTGTATGAGTGTGCAGACCATAAGAGACAAAAAAAAAAAAAAAAAAAAAAAGGTAAAAAGGTGAGCAGTAGACGAGAAAGCTGTGGCAGGCCATATAAAGGCAGTTTGTAAGGATTGCCACCTTGGAAGAGGATATTCCCTCCTCCTGCTCTTCAGCTTCTTGGGTGGGAAGTCTTTTTAAGGTAAAAGATGGGAAGCAGCTAGTAAAGTGTCCTCCAAAGAGGCTGATGTTCCAGGCAACACGTGTGGATCAGAGCTAAGGAAGAGATGAGAGCTGCAGAGGTGCAGCTCTGACACGTGCACAGCCCCAGAGCGCAGGACTGCTCGCACACAGGCACAGCCCAGCCTGCAGCAGGGCAGAAGGGAAGATGCTGAGCTCTGTCAAGACTGCCCTCTGCTTTCTCATCCTTAAATGTCTTCAGACTTTTCTGGTCTAAAGATTCGAGCAACCAATTTATTCTTTACGAAGGGATTCCAAGTAGGAAAGAAATCATTCCATGTGGGACTGCTATACCAGTGTGAAGACCAGCTAAACTGAAGGAAACCAGCCTTGCTTGACTGCAGCACCTAAATAGGCCTAGATCTGGCTGGTACCTGGATGGGAAGCTCTCTGAGAGGTTTCAGCCATCTGCACAAGCTGTGTAATTCTGATTGCTTAAATGGAAAACAACTGACTAGCAAATAATTACTGGGACCTAGGACAGATTGCCCTGCCACCCACAGCAGAGAGCTAGCAAGTTAGAAACTACCTGCTTGAAGTAAGAATTAGACCCAGGCTTTTGTCCTAAATGAAAATTTGGCTTAGAAAATGTGGAGAGGCCATTCCGACCCCATCATCATTACCAAGCTGATGGAAGGGTATAAAAAGAAGCAGAAAATCATGCATGAGCAAGGCACACTGTTTTGCCATTAATTCAGTTCTTGAATATTTTGTTCTGAATCTGGACTAAACCATGACCAAACAAATAGTTTCAGACTTTGCACATCCAGTTACAGGTAGAGAAATACTGCAAGTTAGTTGAAATATGAAGCCCAAGCCTTCTAGCTGCCAAGCAACAAAAAATGACACAGTGTTGGGATCTTTAGCTGGTCAGAGGGACTCCGAGAAAAGTTAGAAAGTCTCTTTTCCCAGCCCGGCGCTTGAAGAAGGAGTCAGAGCTCTTAATTTCTCAGTTTCAAGGTTGTTTATTGCATCTTATCTATAAAAAATTTTCTCCTGCTCTGCCGAGGTCTGTCCAGCAGGACAGTTCCAGGCACTCTGCCTGCCCCTGGGGTGGTGTTATGTCTTTATACTAAAAACTACATATACAATATTTACAATTACTTTCCAGTACCTATCACCTGTTTTAGACAGTGAGCTTCTACTCTAAACCAATCTGTGAGTGCCACCATCACAGCAGAAGATGGAGGCCAAGAAGAAGAAGGAGAAAGGCTGGACACACCCAGATCCCTCCATCTTGCCTCCTGAACCCCCAAACCAAAAATTCCAAAATCTACTTTTCCACCCTGTGATAACTTCACTATTATTCTACTTAATTTGTCATAGCTTGCAAATCTTCATCTAAAGTTAGTAACTTGCTCCACTGTCATAATCAAAACCACAGGCATTTTAAGCTCTGTGACAGGGTCTCTGAGACCCCTGGCAAAAAATCTTAGCTGCTCAAGACAGCCAGAGAGATGTCCTAAGTCCTGACAACACAGCACACACTTCCCTCAAACATGCACAAAAGATAATCTGCTTGAAAGCACAGACAGAAACTTTATCAGCTTTCTTGCATGCAGAAATACTGCAGAAATACTGCAGCACAACGCACCACAGTCTGTCCTGTAAACCTCTTGACACTCTCTCTGCAGGACACTACACCCTTTCAACCCTAAACCACTTTCTACTTTTCCTTTCTTTAGTCCAAGAGCCTTCTGTTTGAAGGCTGGAGGACCCAAAAACCACCACAAAACACAATTTGGTAGTGACATTTACGCAGAGCCAGGGTAGCACACCGTGTACATCTTCGCATGGTTTCCTTCGCGGACCTTCCTCTGTCCTTTGAGAGGAATGTGGGAGCAGTGGAGCATCTAAGCATCACTAACGGACTGCAGCTGGAGCAGCAGGAGAGTCCTTTCCTTTTAAAAAATGTTACTGCCTGTACAACATAGTGGGACCTGGGGGCTGCGTTTATCATAGGTTAACCCTGCCAGCTGCAGTGAGAGCTGCCTGGTGAGAGCTGGAGATATTGTGGATGAAATAAGAAATGGCTCCAAACTTTTGCCCCAAACCACAAAACAGACTTGAGATCATTCTCCAAGTTTGAGAAACTTTAAGTGATAGATACCTGCAGGCTATTTTTAGAGCTTAATATCAGACAAGGAGCTGAGGAAAACCACCTCCACCGAGATGAAAATAATAGGGAATTCTAACAGTTTAGTTGGGATTTTTTATGTTCAAAATTTTGATGTGAAGTTCTAGCTTACATCCCTAAAACTGTATTAGACTAACTAATCTCTGGCAAAGTAGTTTCCATATAATCAAGATAAAATGGTCAAAACAAAGGCTAATGAAAGTTCATAAGATATCCTTAATAAAACTGGACTCACAATCTGATTTTTCATGACAAAATATGGAATTGCTTGTTTTCTATCATATTCCATCAATTCTGCTAGTGTTAAAGTAAAAAATCTCGAAGGACTCTGATCTTCTGATCAGGTATTTGAAACTTTATGAAGCATTTTGTAAAAGGAGTACCCTTATAGAATATTTTGTATCTTGACTATGCACATACATGCACAAACAAGCAGGAATGTAAAATGCAAAATTTTCCCAGTAATTGAGACTATTTCCCTAGAGAAATATATTGAGGACACATTAATTTCTATTTCCCATGGGATTAGGCAAATGTAAATAATGCCAGTTTTTGTTTAAAAGGTTTTCACGCTTTGTTTTCCTCATTGTACAATATGGAGATAAACAAAAATATAATAAAATCAGAAAAATTATTAAGGGGCACTCACCATAGTCATTTTGGTGGGTTGACTGTAATTGTTGACAAAAAATATACTGAACACTTTCCCAAACTTATATAGTCTAAATTGTAGCTCACACACACTGAATGCTAACACTCACTTTCATTTCAAGTGAGAATTAGGACACCTGGAGGGTTAAATACCAAAAAAAATCCAGACTCCAGAACAACAAGAAAAACTGATCTTAATCTAGTTGAAGGAGAGAATAAATTTGTGACTCTCATCACCTTTTACTTGTGGAAGAACTTGCTGAAAAGTTCAAAGATTCCTGTTTTAGTAAAATGAAATTATTTGTCCCCAAAGAAAACACAATCTCACTTCCACAAGAATGTTGCTCACCTTTTTCAGTAAAAACTTGCTTGCAAACTTCAATTCCAGAGAACACTGCATTTTTTCACTATCACTGTGGCCTGGCACCAGAATTCCCCTTAATCCAAGGTGTGTATTCCCCATAATCCAGAGTGTGGGTTTTGGGCAGACCAAAGACTTGTGCTGTGTGGAAGAGCTGCTTCATCTCCCAAGCCCCGCTCCTCCCCTACGTCCCATCCTGATAGAGGGACAGGGTATAATAAGCCACAACTGAAATTTCTTTATTGTTTAGATTGACCTTTATCTTGCAGCCCTAATGAAGCCTTTTGATGTGCTCCTAAGACACATGGCCTCCTCTTTAGCATTCTGTTTGCTGTGCCTGCTCTAACCGGTGGGCTCTTGAAGAACGTAAGTTTTCACACAATGCCTCCCTTGGGTGCCAATTGTTCTTTTCTCCCACAGCTGCCCTTGAGTCATGCCGTCCTGGAGCATCCCCAGCCCAGAAGCAGCTTGTCAGTGGGGAATTAGGACAACGTGTCTTTCACACCAATGACAAGAGCGCCCGCTTGGCCTCTGCATTATGATCGCCACTGACAGGAGAAATATGGGAGCAGGCTGGATGGGAAAAGATGAGGTTTGTGTAAGATGAGGAGATAATTAGCTAAAATACAAGGGGGAGGGGGCCACGGATGTGATAATGTGGAATCAAGCTGCCACTGGAGCCCTTTGCACTTCAAACCACTGCTCCTGAAAGCAGCTGCTCTTAGCAAAGGAGTTTGAAAACCCTCCCCAGAAAGCCAGGCATGTGTTCTCTATTACTGATTTGCATTAGAAAAAAAAAAAAAAGAAAGAAAAAAAAAAAGAAAAAGATTGGGAGCTACATACCCTGTAGGCGCACTAGGCAAATTGGCCAGCCTAATTATTATTTTTTGGTATGTCTAATTAAATGGACAAAAGGCCCTCCCTTCACTCTCGCTGTCGGCACGAGCTCCACTGGAATGTGCTTAATGTCCCCTCATTTGCCCAGGCAGCTGAGCCTTTCCATTTTCCCCAGGAGATTGGCATTGACAACTGCCCATGGCTTACCCAATCCGACTCAGACACAGAGCCAGATCATCAGACAAGGAGGGAAAGGGGAAGAAATTGACCTGGTTCTATTAAAAACTGCTGGACAATGCTGGAGGATGTGACGTGTCTTTGTTGCAAGTCAGAAATGTGCCCTGGCCCTTGAATGCAGAACTTGCCAGATTCCATCAGTACTTTCCACCCTGTATTAACCAAATTCCCCCAAATTTTCTTTAGAGAGGTTCTGAAAGGGCAGTATTTGTCTCTGAGATTTCTGGTGCTTTGCCAGCACTCAGTTCTCCTGATCTGCAGTTGCACAGCACCACAGCCAGTCCTTACAGAGCCCCTTTCGACCTGTGGTTTCACCAGCCTGTCACACCAACTTTTTAACTACAAGCTACATACAAATTCTCCCAACAACTTGAGTCACTGGAGAGTTTCAGCCTCACACTGACGCAGCCAAAGTCCCTGAAATCCACAGCTTTCAAATGAAAAGAGAGAGAATGTGGTGCCTTTTCTCTGTGAGGCATTTTTCTCCTTTTAAGTAGTTGTTGCCAGAGATTTCCACTAATGCCAGCACAAAGATAGTCATCCCACAAATGAAGAAAAGTTTATATTTATGGTGGAAATTGAAGAGTTTTCAGACATCTAAGAGCCACATCATTACTAAATGACAAAATCTACTCCCACATTTATCAGATACATAAGCACTAGAGGTTTTTACTGAAAAGATGAGGAAAAGGCTCTCTATTTTTTTTCCCAAAGAGATAGGGATAGAGAGGAAGAGAACATGTCATTATATATATGCGTGTGTATATATATATAAATGTACAGACGCAAGAAAAAAATAGCAGGATGGTAATTTATCCAGCATAAGAGACCATCTCACACTCTCTCAGTGATCTGTGTGTTTGATCTGACAAACAGGCTCCTATTAGAAGAGTACGGTGAAGTATCACCACATCAGTTCAGGTAAAAAACCTTTTACAGGAAACACCTCATCACTGGTGATCTATTGAACAATCACTTAACAAAGCTTCCAAATCCACTGTGTAGAATGGAAAAGCAAAATACCAGCTCCTGATTTCAGCTATACCTGTGCAAATCCTGAATAACTCCCAGGGTCTGGGAGAAGTCTTTATTTTCCAGAACAGGTTTATCCATATAAGCTGATACAGGTGCAGAAAACTCTGCCAGCTCAGAATTTGCTTTTTCCAGAAGTAGAGTTGCTTCAGTGCAAGCAGAAACAACATGGTTAGAGGAACCATAGAATTTCTGCTTTATCTTAACCAAATTAAACACCTCTACAGCTCAGCCTGACACAGGCTTGAAAAAACCCCCATTGCTGTCCACTGCTGTTAAACTTTGTTAAGTCAGTGCCTGATGCTTCACTTCTTAACGAGGCAGTTATTTGTTTCTCAGGCAATCGCTGGCACCTGCCTGCCTTTTAAAATCAAATAATAATTGAATATGAGGAAAGTGAGATGAAGTAAAGGAGATTTAATAAAGAGAATCTTTGCTGTGGAGGGAATTTCTTTGGCAGTGATTACGTTACTAATTGATCAGCACATTGCCTGAGAGAAGCCAGAGACAACAATTATATTTAGCACTGTGGCTGAAAGCAATGCAGTCAACTACCTCCTCGGCTTTCACTGTCCGCTGGCTTCACCTGGATCGGTCTGTTCATCTGCAAGGAAGAACAAAGACAGACATGTAATTAATGGAGGAGTCAGACATTCATATACAGAGGCTTGCTTTGCTTCTTTACTGCGCATCATAATTAGCACCAGAATTTACTCCACAAGGCAGGGGAAAAAAAGCAATTAGTAAACAAAGAACTAACCAGTGCAGTCTGCGGCTTGGTCTGAGACAAATAAATCAGTGTCACTCCTCTTACCCGACAGTGGCTTTGTTGAATCACACTGGGAGAGGGATCTGACTCATTTTACACAGGTCATGAAATTTTAAACGTAACTTTTAAAATTTCTAATAGTTTCCCCTGGAAACACTGGTGCATGACAGCAAAAATGCTTTGTCAGAACATCAGGACCAGTGAAACTTAAACTGCAAAAATTTCTTGAGATTGGCGTGAGGGGAAGGAAATTGAAAAGCTAATTCCACTTCTACTGTTAGCTCAGTAGGATAGTCATGTGTGACATAGCAGCCTCCATTTCAAACCTGGATTTGGATCTAATTTGTCCACATGCTGCAGGAGTATTGGATACCGAGAATTTTCTGGCGGTAGAGGACCAGATGTTCCTTCTATTGCTTTTTCAGATATCTTTTTCCTTTGTCATATCACTATACAAGTAGGTTTAAAAACCTCGCCACTGTGTTGTGATAGGTTTCTGTTATTCAAATTATCCCCCTCTCACTCAACAAAATCACTGGGGACCATCACTATCCCCAGAGCTGCTCACTCCCAGGAGAGAGGGCAGCAGATGCTCACAATGTTCTTCACTGGCAGTGCCTAACATGATGTAGGAGCCTGAAGAACAGGGATATCAATAGCCAGGGATGCAGACTGGATCACAACCAGCTGAGAATTTAGTCTGAAAGCCCTTCCCTGCCTCATACTTCTTGTCACATAAAGCAATCAATACCCTGTGCAGATGGACTATTCAAAATATCTTTCTATGTGTGACCACCTCTGAGCAGAATGAAAATACCTTTTTGATCCATCAACCAACAAAGAAAGTACAAGTTCAAACAAGCATCGCAAGGAGCATGAGGTCAGAAGGCAATAGGAATCTCCTAACATATGTCTTCCCAGTAAAGTCAGATCACAAATTGGCTGATGAATATCACAAAATGCCTTCAGGGAATTAATCCATCCCTTATTTGTGGCTAATCATAGTTGGGCAGCAAGGCCATTAGTTTCATTTTTCTTTTTTTTTTCCTAATTTTCCTCTTTTTTTTTTGAAAAGCGCTTCATAATAAGTTAGATTTATTCTAATTGCTCTGCACACATTTTTAGTAACAACAAGTTATCAAGCTGGCTGACAAGTAGGTTAAGATGATGAAGAGCCTAGCAGATCCTGCTGTATTGTTGTCTCTAGAGGAAAATGTACTTATCCATAAAATGACTACAGTTAGACTCACACACTGCAAGAGAAGGATCCATGGCTACAGATGCTACTGAGCAGTTCCTGCTCTCCTCTATGCCTGTACCATCTAACAAAATCCAGACAGCTGAAGTGCTGAAACCAACAAAGAACCTGGTAATAGCTAAACCTTGTATCAGCCCTTGCTTCTGCAAAGTTGCTCACAGAGGTACCACAAGGTATTAGCAGGGCAGAGGTGATGTATGAAGCAGCAGCAGCAGGACAGATATCCTGCCACAGGGCTCCTTTATACCCACATGTGAGCAGCTAGCTGCTACTCACATTCATGGATCTGACACCACACAGGTGAGGAGAGTACTCAGTGTCATGTAACTCCAAATGTGTAACTCTAAGCTGCTCTTTAGCCTGGTGTTTGAGGCATAAACCATGCATGGTCTTTTCCAGTGTTCTCTTCCTCTCTACTGATCATGGAGGTTGTCTTTGCATTTAGATTTAGCTGATATGAACCCCACCTTGCTTCTCATGTGCAGGACAATGAAGCTAAATTCCTTGGTTGCTTCCCTCAGCTGCTGGACCTCTGGCTGTTTGTGTTTGCAGCAGGATGGTGTTGGCCATGCACGTGCCAAAGTCTGGCTCAAGATCTGGTTACTTTCAACACTTGCCCCCTTATTCCAGATTACGGGCTCCTGATGGGAACCCTATGGCTAATCCAACCCCAGTGGTCAGAAGAGGGGGGTCAGAGGTCCCTGGTGCTCATTCCAAGACAGCCAGAAGCTGCATCCCAAGCAGTCAGTCAGAGAAATGTCACAGTAGCCAGGAATTTACAGGAGGTGTGCAGCACACAGCCTCGAGAGGCAAAGTCTGGAGCCCAAATGGACACAGCCTTGAGATGCAGAACATCCCAAAAATCCACCCACGTAGGTACTGATCTGAATTGTGCTAAAGTTCATGAAAATTTGCACTGAACTCAAGTCACATTTGGGTCCAGCCTTGAGGAAAACTGGAGAGATTTCATATTTCTTTCTGAGTGCAGTCACTTTCTTCTTGAATGAAGTCACTTTGTACAAGGCAGAGGACATTATCAGGCCCTTTGGCAAAAATGAAAGGAGGCAAATATGTGTTTGGACTTTGGGTTTTTTTTGTTTTTGTTTTGTTGGGTTTTTTTGGTTTTTTGGTTTTTTTGTTTGTTTGTTTTTTGGGTTTTTTTTGTTGTTTGTTTTGGTTTGGTTCTTTTTTTTTTCTTTCTGATATTGAGGAGTGAGAAAAAGCAGTCGGTTCTGAAGAAAATTTATAAAAAGAGTGAGAGAATGAGCATCCAACAGAGGAAGAAAAAACTGAGGAAATTAATAAGTAAAAGGCTAGTGTAATTTAATGTACACTATGATTTATACACTTGACAATTTCTTTATAGACCAAAGAGAAAGTGCTGCCTGAACGGAGCCCATAATACAAATTGAGATCATCTTGACATGAAAGACACCAATTATAGGGAGAAACACTGAGAGGAAAATAATTAAGTTTCCTTTCTCCATCTATGGAATTTTTTTTTTTATACAGGCACTCTGGGAGAAGGACCTATCATGGGGACCAGAAAAGGGCTAAGTGGGGAAATAAAATGGCAGAACAACGCAGCTTTCTAACCCTGGGGAAATGCCTTAGTGGGGAGAAGGGTATTCAGATATTCAAGTTCCCTGCTTATTCTTTAGCTGGAAGTGGCCATAAATTAAGTGGAATGAAACCGAAGTTTGTACTCCAAAATGAAGCCTTCTGAAGAGTGTTTGGGGAAATAGTGATATGGACATCTTTAATATGTGTCCTGTCTTGGTGGACCCTGAGAATGTGACAGGAGAAAGAATATTTTCCAGACAGCAAATCTGATTAATACCACCAGGAAATTCACCTGGGATCTGTGGAATTACAGATGTGGCTGTAAGGTGTTATTAAACCCTGTCACTAGAAGGCTTCAAAAGGGATTTGACTGCATGGGAAAAGACCTAGGGCAGGCTGACCCAGCATCTGAACTGGTAGATGGAGTGAGTGCACTGTCAGGCTTTCCTCTAGGATGTGCAACCCTCCTGTTCTTTCAGCCATCCTTCTTTCCTCTGCTCATGGTTGCTCTTTGTGCTCTCATCTGAAATATGATCATGCTTCCCTGTTCTATGTCACCCCTGTTGGGGTGCCACTGAGAAAGGAGTAAATTGTTTTACCATTTGTCAGTCCCAAAAACATTCATCTCCTCTTTAAATTCTCTACCATCCTTTAAGACCTGACTAAAATTTTTTATTCCCTCCATAATATGGAGATATCTGACTTTATGGTACCGTAATGCTCTATAGTTATAAAACCATTATAAATCAGGACAATGTTTATCCTCATTCATGATTCAGAGTCCCATTTGGCCAAAAATTTACTTTGAAGTGCTTTGCTCGACAACAATTTTGTAACAAAGATGTGCTGAGGACCACTGAGGCACAGAGATTGAGAGAAGAGCCAAATAATTTAATCTGGATTACATATATAGGCACAGTTTTCAGAGAGGTGGTGAGAGAGTGTTATGCACACCAGAGTTTTATGCACAACTGTGTTCCCAGTGTGGTGTCAGGAAAAGCCTACGGCTCAGGTTCCCCATCTGTACTGGGAAGAAGAACCATGGTGGCTGTGAATGGGCCTATTTCAGGAGGAGAGGTTGTGTCCTTTTCCCACAAATGCCATAAATATTTGTGTTGATGGTGGAGTTAGAACGCATCACACTTCTCATTTTCCTGTGATTCTTTGCATGTTCATCAATGATGAGTACCACCCTTAGCAAACCTTAGGCAAGGTGATCACACTTGCTAAGCTTCGTACCCTTCCTTTTGGGTTGCCCTTTCTTCTTTTTTGCCAAAAACCAACCCGTCCAAATTATGCCAGATGTCACCATCTCACACCAAACTGCCACTGCCCCACCTACTCCCACCCCAATTCTCCCAGCAAGTAGAAACACAACATCATTTTTCATGTCCAATTACAGCCACTGTGGTGCCACTGTTAAAAGACAGCGCAGGTACCCCTGTCAAAAAGGGTTTGAGTTACAAGAAGCGATGAATTATAGCAAGCCCTTTTTCAATTCTCCACAGAAATGAAATGTCAGAGCTTGCTGCTGTATTTTTCTCAGCACCATCAGCTACAGGCCACTGCAGGAATTAGACAGGGGACAGACGCTTTTCTGCATCATGATTTTTCTTTTCCTAAGGTTGTCGTTTTTTCCCCCACCAACCTTTTTCTGCTCCCTCTGGCTTTGATATTAATTTAGAGCAGGTAGAAGGATCACCTGGGAAAGAAGAGTAGGAAGCAGAGACAGCTGATTTCTCACTGTCTCCATCTTTCTTCCTCTCACTGTTCCTACCACCCTTTTCCTTCTTGTCTCACCCACTTTTTCATCGCTCATCAATGTACCTTCTGTTTTTAAGTAGATCTAAAACTCTATTTGAGAATGGACAAATACAGGATTTTAAAAAAAAATCCCTCAAAAATATGGAGCTATTCTGAATATCTTAAAATGTGCTCTGAGACAGGAAGAAAAAGGGAAAAGATGAGGAGATTACTGAAGATGAATTAAATGCCACTAATAGGAAGATCATGACCAAGTAGAAGAGAGGCTGGAGATAATCTGCTGGTCGTGCTTAAGGATGATGTCACTTCAGGAGACAAAAGGTTATTCTAGAGCTTGTGTGCTTTATAGAACCATAGAAGATTTTCCTGCTGATCATATGAATAATAATAATAATCTTTCCACCATCCTTAGCGGTCTTAAAATAATTGAATACTCCTTGAGGACATATTGGGGGCTTTGGTTTGTATCAAGAATCATGATGAAAGTATTTCTGCTGCCCATGTGTTTGGAATTTTCCAAAAATGTAAAAAAAGCAGAGGTGCTAACCTCTGGCAGGGTCTGTTTCCAGCTCTCTGCTGGGTTTCTGGATGATTTTGGACACAGCATTACATTTGCCTCTATCTCAACTTTTATTCTACTAATGAAGATAAAGATATCATCATGTACTATGGAGGTGGTTGTTGGGGAAAAAAAAAGTATCTAAATTCTGGTTTTAAACAAACAAAAAAACTAATAAACAAACATCCTGTAATTTCTATGCTTGAATTATGTGGACAGATATAACAGCAAATAACAAACTCTCCATTCTCACTGATGTGTTGTGTTTGGTATTGTTCAGGGATCAGCCCCCTAAATCGATGATGAAACTCAGCTGTGACCTAGTCATGAATGATGCCAGCTAGCAGGTCTTAGCAAATGTTTACTGGGCACTCCTGCATCTCTGTAGTTGCTGGTTAGCTTCATGGGAAAAAAAATACCAGAGCAACTTCTTCCCTAAAAAAAATATGGTGTTCTTGATGGTCTTGTAACATAGTTCAGATGTTAATTGGAGCTAGGAATAGTTTAATACCTGCTCTGAAATTTTCAGGAAATACATTTACTACTCATTTCTTTGGTGGGTTTTTCTCTTTCAAATCTCTCCCCAAAACACTAAGAGGAATTTCATTTTACCATTTCAACTGAGTCTGCCATGAGTCTTTTTTGAGTCTGCCATGTGCACAATAGTAATTTCTCCAAATTCAATACAGCTATTTATGTGAGCAAAGGTATTGGCAGGAACGTGTTTATGGGAGTGGGTCATAATTTTTAAAGCATTGAACAAAATCTGCCCCGATAGAGGGCCCTAAGGAAATGCAAAGTATATCAGTGTCAAAGTTGGAAAAGCCAAGAAAATCACCTACAATTGAATTGTGTATGTGTAATTGCAAAGTTCAAGTAAATCACCCTGTACCTGATTCTGAGTGACATAACTGAATTACAGTGATCTAAACTAGATAGCCATAAGCATGAATCCAAAGCAATCTCCTTTCTCTGAAGAAAAAAAAAACGAACAAAGTCAGGGCTCAGGTGCTCAGCTCAGGTAAATTTCTCCAAATGCTACAGAATCAGGAAAGTTTCTTCACCACAGGTTAGCTACACGAGTAGACTCCTATATTTGTCTATTTCAGCTATAATGCATAGAGCAAAAACCTGTCCCCAAGGGAATAGAGGTAAGTGCTGTGTTTGCAGGGATTGATGTGTAATTACACATTAACCACATTTACTGTGGGCACTCTGAATTGATACTATGTTACATTAACAAAAGAGTAAGGAGAGGAAGTATTTTAGAAAGCTTGTTAAAAAAAAAAAAACAAACAAAAAATCCCAAACTAAATCACATAGGTTCACCTTGCTAGTAATGCATTGTCTCTGAAATGACTATCCCAAACCTCATCTTGGTAAAGGACTCTTAATTCATCCCCATCACCCTCTTCCCCTCCTGCTGAGACGTGTGCCATAGGTATGTACACAAACAGATGACATGAAATGAAATGGCAATGTGTGAAATATGAAAAAAACCCCATTGAAGGGTCTGACCTTTCCAAATCAGTCAATGCTCTGGTGCCTACCCCTGAGAATGATTGCTACCGGCCATCCCTGCTCTCTGAGAGTATTTTCTATATATCATATAGAACATATTATAACCCATCTGTCTAACTATTGATTCATCTTTCTCCTATTCTCCTGTGTGTAGATGGACCTAGAGGGGCTCCAGTTCAGTTCATGCTCACATGCACAAGCCTGTGGCTTCAAATACAAAACTTCTTCCTCACCGAACAGTTTGGGCTTGAGTTTGAATAAACTGCTAATCTTGTTAATGGGCAACTACAGACTTTCCAATACAACAAATCATTTTGTTTGTTCCTGGGGTAGCTGAGCATGTAGTGTTTAATCTTATGGTGTCTCTGGTTTTAAATGAAGTATGGTAGGGTAAAGGGAGAGCTCAGTCTTCATCCTGTGTTTGAGGACAAAACACAGGATGCTTGGTGTGAAGCTTCATTTTCCAAAATGAGAGAATCAGGACTGCCTTTTTAGCTTTTATTTTGGTTTTTTGTTTGTTTGGTTTGGTTTGGTTGGTTTTTTTTTTTTAGTATTTCTATCTTATAAATATTGTTTCATATACAAATCTCCATGTGAAACAGACAGCAGGAGATTCCTTTAAAGTTTTGGGCAGTCACACCGTAAAAATGGTGTTTGATAGGTCTATTTTCACTCACTAGACCATGCTGCCACATGGTACCTTGGTGACAAAGGACAGAAGATGATGCCCTGATCACCCAGATGGGTGTTTATTGCACTCATGGATCTTGCTTGGCTCCTGCACCTGACCTTTCTTTCCTGGGAAAGAAGGGTGTCTTGTGGATAGTGACTTTTGAAAAGGTGTCTGTAGCCCCAGACCCCTTACATGAGTGAGAAATCCCTGAACATTTAGTGAGTACACTCAAGCATGTCAAGAGTCCCAGGACTGGCCCTCTGGCCATGCTAAGCTACATAAAAGGGTCTATTTCTATGTGTAGCAGAGGAATAACTCTTGAGTGAACATGCTGTTCATTAAATCTCATTCTCTGCTGATATGATAAGCAACTACAATGTGAAATTCTGTTCATAAACACATCAAATTCTAATATAAAACTAAGTAAGTCTTTTGCTGTCCTTTCCTCCCTTCTTCCCTAGTATTAGTAGGGAAATTTTTTTCCATAATCCCAATCCCATCTTCTAATTTCTTTCTCAAGTTTGCATCCAATTTTAAAATATATCCAAATACCTTCTATCAAAAATCATTCTTCTCTATTCCTAACTTTTTCTATTAGCCAGCTTAGCATGTATTGAGTAAAAAGAGACCTCATTCTCTTCACTGTGATCCCAAACTCCTTCAAGGCAGAGTAACAATGTAGTCATAGATGATGGAATAATTAATGCTGGAAAAGATCTCTAGGATCACCAAATCCAACTGTTAATACAACACTGACAAGTCCAGCACTAAACCGTGCCCCCCAAATGTCCATCTATGAGATTTTTGAGCACTTCCAGGGTTGATGGCTCCATCACTTCCCTTGGCAGTCTGCCCCAATGATTGACCACCCTTTTGGTGAAGAAATGTTTCCTAATATCCAACTGCAACCTGCCCTAGCAGGTCTACAACTTAGACCATTTCCCCTTGTTATCTGGGAGAAGAGATCAACCTCCACCTGGCAATGACCCCCTTCCAGGTAATTTTAGAGTGACAAGGTCTCCCCTGATCCTCCCTTCTTTCAGGCTGAGCACTCCATGTCCCCCAGCATGTGAAGGTAGTCCATGTGGACCCAACAAAGACAGCCTCACCCTAACAAGCACAGATCCTTACCCTGCAGATGCTAAATGCATGTATGAGGCATCATAGCATTTGAATGAGTGATGAGAACCTGTGCTGAGGGTCCTGGATCAGTTTTGCAGTGCTCAGCTAAGGTGTTTTTGGTGGTGCATCTCTCTGTCTGCACCTCCCAGCTGAAAGCCTCCCCTCAGACCTCACATCTCAGTGGTCCCACAGGTGCTCCTGGTGCTATTTTGCTGCTGTCTGTTGGGCAGGTGGGGCTTTCTCTGCATGTGGGGCACACCATGGTCACGCAGAGACCATGAGGAGTCCCTGGGGACTCCTCAGCACAGACAGGGCAGGGCAGTGATCAGATCACAGAGACAGTTGTGTCCCTGAAGGCATTGTAGACACAACCCTTGTTCCCTCGCTAGGAGATGAACATCTGCTCTTGTCTCCACCTTATCCTGAGCCCATGACCTCTGGCTATTGGAACTTTCCTGCTGTGCTCTTCCCTCTCTGAGCTTTATCTCTTCTTCTGAAGCAAGACCCAAATGTTGCCTTTGCCACTAATGGTTGCTTGGCTTGACTCTGCAGACTTTAGGCAAGGCCAAGCTCCATTGACTTCAGTGCTTTGAGTGCAAAAAGACCTTGGCCACCGTCCATCCAAGAAGATTAGACCTTCTGTGCTTGTAGCCTTGTGTGCCTGGCCACAAAGATAAGAACCACAGCCAGCCCTTTTGCCTATGGAGAAATGCTTTCCACAGCATTGCCATTTAGCAAACAACTGAGTAAGCTGTGTAAATTAACTAGCTGCTTTCACCCACTGCCAGGACCATGAAATACAGGCTCTCTCACTGATCTAAATGGGCAGATAGCTTCAGAGCATGACTTTAAACACAGTGTCCCCAAGAACTGAAAAAGGCTCCCACCAGGTTAAGACTGCAAGCAGGGTTTTCCTTGGTACTGGGCTAGAAAGTGTTTTTCCCCCACCCCTGGTCCTGCTTTCAAGGTTAGTGTGTTCACTCTCTTCCTCCTACGCAAATTTCCCTTTTTTCAAAGGTTAAAGTCACCTGCTTGCTGTAGTATAACAGAGAGCAGACCATTGCCTCAGTTCTGAACAACAGAAGGCCCAGACCTAAACCTATTCCAAGCAGAATGCTCTGACATTTCTGCAGCACAAGAGTTTCCTTCCAAAAGTGTATCCCTATCCTCTGCAGGTGTTACGGTTGTGCTCTCCTTTCAGTTCTATTAACAAACAAATAAAGTTTGATCTTTTTTTCAGACAGCCTGAAACAAGTTCCATTTGAGCAGAAGAGCCCCCAGCAACCATGCCACCTTATCCACTGACTTGTCTAAGCTGGTTTGAAATCACATCTCAAATCAGATGTGTGAACACTTTGTTCTGATGATAAGCCCCTTTAGTTGTGCACTGGATCACGGCTCCTGAGCTGACAAAAGGAAAATAAAATATAATTTTACAAAAAAGAAAACTAACAAGGAAACACTCAGAGGAAGAATAAGATTATCTTAGTTTTGATAGTGCCCCTTTAGAGAAAATCTTCTGTGAAGGGACTTAGAGTGTTAACTTTTTCTTCTGCCCTCCTTCACAGCTAGGGAGTGCATACGGGGTATGATTTTAAGCCCATCCAGATGCTCAAGTTAGTTCTCAGTTTCTAACAGTAAATGAATAAGCACAAGCTGGAATCTTGCAAATTTTAGTAGAGCCTTAAAAAGGAGAAAAACCAAAAATCCATAGATTCACAAATATTTCTTGAGCTGGGAAAGGGATGGAAGGCTTGAAAAACCCCCAAACACAAACTGAAACAAAACCCCACAATCATTCCAGATTTCAGACCCTCAGTGAGATTCTCTGTGCCACTTTCAGCCTGTATCAGGCCCCCCAGTGCAAAAGGAGCTACCTCTCACTCCCATCTATGTATAACTGGTATCGTCTGGTCCTATGTTTTGACAATTATCTGTAACATAATTACCAGACTGATGAGTCTTGCTGATTAATTATGCCATCCTTCAAAGCTGATCTGGGTACTTAAAATAAACAAACACCCTGGTTGGGTAACAAAGGTGATTTTCTCTCTCTGTTTCAGGCAACAAAGGCTAGCAAGCTCATTCTTCTATGTAGGGATGTGGTCAGAGACTCCCAGAGATTGGTTTCTGATCTGTCACTCATGTGGAGCTGCTTCTCTTCTGGTCCCTGACTGCACCCTGACTTCCACCCCTCCTGAATGATAAATATTTCCCTCTGCTGAGAGCTATCCAACAAAATTGGTGTCTGATACTAATGCATCACTGATGCTTTCCTCCTCTAATTATGCCTAAATATTGCCTTTCTTTCTTTTCTGCCTTAACAGCCACATTTTTTTCTTTTTTTTTTTTTTTTGCATCAACATGTACCAAAGCATTAAACAAGACATTCCATTAATTTCTTCATCATCATAACTTAAGCCTGGGACATACCCTTTAAATATTCATTCAGCTATGAAAACTGGGCATTAAAATTTTAATAATGTCAAGCTCATTTGAACTGAGCTCCTGGGGGACTATTACGATACAATTAGAATAAATATGATGATTGATTTGGTGTAAAGGTTCACCTGTCCACATGTGTTAGTGGCTGGAAGCAGCATGCCACCTCTGGCATCACAGCCAATAGCTCCAAGTTATTTAAAGTTATTTACTACCTTCCCCATCACCCCCATTCCCACTTGCTCACAAGCTTGACCCCCTCACTCTCACAGATTGTTCCGCTTGGATTAAGTTGGATGAGGCAAAGCAGAGGGGCCTCACTGCATCCAGCAACACTCTCCTCCTTCCTTCCCCTTCCTGGGCTGTGGCTGAAGAGGGAGAGTTGTTCAGAGACACAGAGAAGTTCAGCTGTAAACTTTCTGGAGGCTGTGGCCATGAACCTTTTGCTAAGTGTGTGTCTGAGCTCCTGGGCCCTGGTGCTCCTGGGTAGAAGGGTGGCAAGCCCAAGCAACACTGACATGTCTGAACCAGCTTGGAGGAGAATAAGGCTTGTGTTTCCTAGCAGGACCCATCCTGATTTCTGGAGATGTGATGCTGACAGTAAAAAAAAAAAAAAAAAAAAAATGCAGAGGGGGAAACCGAGCAAGAAATCACACTACTTAAGGAGTTAAGGAGCCTTCTGTTTCAAATGCAGGATGTTCTCAAATGCACAGAGAGATAATTAAAAGATTTTGGTCCACTGGGTGCTGAGCATATTTGAAAATTTGGGCCAGATTGTACTTTCTCTCTCTGCAGTGTGAATTGGGTGCTACATGGTGTAAATATGAAAGGAGATAAAATGGAGCCATCACCACTGAGAACAATCATTGGGCTTTTTTTTTTTTAATCATCTACTTTAAATAAAATATTCATTAATTCTTTGAATAAGGGTAAAATGCAAACCTCTCTGCATTTAAAGGTAATCCTTATGTAGCCCTGCTACAAGCACTGCCAGAGCTGCTAGCTTTTGGGTCTTTACCATCAGTCTCCTGACATATGGTGCTTTCCTTAAATCCTAAACTTCTGGACCTGAGCAACTTTTTAACGAGAATTTTAATTCCAGAATGAAAGAAAGTTCTTAATGCTTAAAATATCACTCAAAGAAAACAAAAATGTGAAAATAAATTTTCTTTATTTATACTATTTTATCATACAGGATTGCTTGAGATAATTTATGCCTGATGCATTTTTATGGTTGGCAATGCTAATTATTAGAAACATTATTTGATTTTCACTGTTTTCAGCTTTTTTTTCTCTCAGTATTTTGTTAAAAGAATGTACTGATCCTAAATCTGTCACTTTCTTTCTCAAATTCAAATCAAGTCCTGCTGCTTTTCCTATTTATCATCTCTATTTCCGTATGATTTGATATTAACTTTTAGTAATACTTTGGTGTTATTTACTTTTACACTCCTACCTCTACTCCTTCCAAAATATAAAAGATTTAAAAAAAAATAACTCATTACACATTACAATATGGAGACAAGAAAGGGAGAAAATGGTCACTTGGTGTTGCTTTGCTCTGAAGGAAAATAGCAATTTGGGGAACCTTCTTACTGTGAATGCAGGCTGTGGAAAGATACAGCCTTTTGTGCTTTTCCCAAGTCTATTACCTATCATCTCCTTCCCCACTAAGTTTCCTCCATGGAAAAAGGGGTTAGACAGTAATCTTTACCTTCAGGGCCCATTGTGAGGATTAATTAGATATTATTCCTACAAAATTGTAAAGTTTTAAGATGCTCTATGAGCTCTCACTGTTATTATAACGTGCCATACCTGCATAACGTCTACCACTGCAATATTACCCCTTGGTTGTTCAAGACTACAGAATTGCTGCTTCTAATTGAGTTAATGGCTTCATAGGTTGGTAATTTAATAAAACAGACTGCTTAAACCAGCAAGGTTTTGATTAAATGGGGTGTGTGCAAAGGGGAATTTATATTTGTTAGAAGCTCTGTGAATCCAAGGTATCAAGGCACACATAATGCTGGTATAACAGTGCCTTACACAGAGAGGAAGGAAGGACACAGCTGAAAACCATGGAGTCAGGGAAAATCTCGAGTTGTAAGTGGTCCATAATGATCATTGCAGTGTACCTAACACTCATCTATGTGACTTGGAGCATTGTTTAGATGCTCCTTTAATTGTGACAGGCTTGGTGCTCTATTGAGCCTGTTCCAGTGACCGGACACCCACTCAGTGAAGAATCTTTTCCCAGTGTTTAGGCTGAGCTTCCCCAGACACAGTTTTATTCCATGAGGGAACTAGGAGGTCAGCACCCCCATCTCTGCCCTCCTTGAAAAAGCTGTGGCTGGTTCACATCCTGCTGCAGTCAGGTATTCTGGGCTGGTCTCGGGGGTATGCAGAGGTGTGTGATGGTGTGCACATACAGATAAGGCACTGTGCTGCTGCCACTGCTCACTGTGACAAGCAGATCTGCTTTAGGATATCATGTGCCTTGCCTGACTTCAGGGAGAAATTCAGATGTCCCTTTCTAGCTGGCCGTGCCCCCTAGCTTAGCTCTAGTTCTAGAGGAAAAATTGGAAAGTTCTTAGGAGATCCTATTTCCTGAATGGGAAAACTTAGCTTGTGCTGAAATCACAGGTACATCTTGAAATCGCCTTTCGAAGCAAGTGCCTGGCCGTGCCCATGCAGAGGAACGGGCTGCTTGGAGACCTCCAGAGGGAGCTCTTGGCTGCCTAAATTTAAACAACTAAATTATGCAAACCCAATTTCCTAGATGGAGAAATTAAGGATTTACTCCGGGAAGCCTGCTTCATTAGGTACTTAAAATGTACTCAAAAGTTAGTTACTTCAGTACACAGCCTGGATAGCACCTCTGACTCCAGTGATTGCCTGTCTGCAGTGATTTTGGACTGTGGGAGCAGCTCCAGGTGCTTCCACTGCCTGCTGGAGTAAGTGGGAGAACACTGCCCTGATCTTGGAAAAGCAAGGCAAAGAATCCCTGCATCGTGACACTTTTCTGTGCTGTAAATGCCAATTCATAGCTGCTTCCTCACCACAGGTTAGTGCCATTGAGAGTTAAAATTTTATTCTTGTATCTTCTCTCAAGAGCTTCCTCACCACAGGTTAGTGCCATTGAGAGTTAAAATTTTATTCTTGTATCTTCTCTCAAGAGCTCCCAGTCAGGCAAATCTGAAACCAAAGCAATCCTTCCTTTCATCCCTCTGACCCTGAGAAAACAAAGAAAGCCAGGCACAGTGTCATGGCTATTTTGTGTATAAAGAACAGCACCCACAAAGCTAATGAGAAGCTTTTATGGCTGTTTGGAGAGCACTGATATATAATCAGGAACAGATCCAAGCTGCAAAGTTTCACCTGTCAAAAGCTGGGCAGGAACCTTCCTTAATAAGGCTCAGGCACAAAATCCAGATGCTGATGGAAACATGGACATCTTAGGAGGGCATATGGCAATTGTGCAAGTGGCTGGGGTTATAACACCTGGTTCAGAAATCTGTCTCAGCTAAACAGGTACTTGCTCACATCTCCATCTGAGCCAGACAAGCTCACCAGCTCAGATACCTGCACTTCCACAGGCCTCCATTCAGGCACAGGAGGGTGCTGGGGTCTCATCAGGGTGGATGAGAGGTAATGTCTAACCTTGTGGATCCAGAGGGGCACCTGAGGCCGGCCATGAACCCTGAGTATGCTTTCCAGAAGGGCGACCAACACTTTGTGACTCCAAAGGACCTGATGTCAGCACTTTGGAGGGGAACAGCTGGCTCAGCAGAAGGAAAAAAATAACAGGAAATTGGGAAGTCTGACATCAAAAGTGGATGCTTTTCCTTTTCCCTAAATGTTGTGCTCTGGTTTGGTGGTAGGTTATTGGTCCTGGTAGTTAGTCTCTAGACTGCCTTATGGCACGGGTCAAAACTGCTTAATGAAAATTCCTTAAAATCTGTGAACTCTGCTGAAGTTCATGAAGGCTTTGTGCTCTCATGGAGCCTCAAGTAAAGACTCAGGACAATCTGCTTTTGGCAGCAGATATTGTGCTTGTTCCCCACAAGAATCTTATTTAGAGGATCCTCAGAGATGTTTTGATTAACATTAATTTCATGCCAGGCCAAAATGCCCCTGTGACAAGCTCCATTGAGCCAGTGCTGAACAAACGAAATTCAAAATTCAGCTCCTTCACGTGAGATGGTGTGTGTGTGTGTGTGTGTGTGTATGTGTGTGTGTGCGCACTTTAACTAAATCATTTATGGTCAATAATGCCAGGTTATTATAGGTCAATAACTTTCCATTATTCACTAGCCTTGCTGTGCTCCCACTGTCAGCCAGCACAACGGCATGTTGGCTCTTGTGAAGCAAAAAGCTCCTGATGGGAGCTTTGGAAAAGCAAGCACGAACACAGCTTGAGCAGAGAAAAAGAAAACAGGGGAGGGAGAGAGTGTGAAAAGTTCTAGTTGCTCTCAGGAGTCTCTTGGGGAACGCGTGTGTGACATACTCTCTATTTCTCATACATGCATGCACACCCAGCCCCTAAATTCATTATTCCTATGCTCCCAGCTGGTCAGATGTGAGGCAGCCCAGATCCCAAGGCTGCATGACCACAGAGCTGGTCCTGAGCAAACATTATCTCTCATTAAGGTCTACAAGCTCGGGCTTAATGCAACGGTAGCCTGCGGGTTGTCTAAGCTGTGTGTGTGGACAGTTCCCGCTCACAGCTGCCTGCTTTGCACTGGCTACCCTGGAGAGGAAGAGTACCATGTTTTTTTCAAGTCAGGGTGCAAATGTCAACAAAGAAACAAAAATGAAGAAATCAAAAATTGCAGGACAAGACAAAAATTATATTTGCCCCTGTCTCTGGTGCACTGGTACTAATGCTCTGCCCTGTGTCTCATGAGAAGGGTGGTCAGGAGCCTGGAACTGCAGGCATATGTAAATAATAGTCTGTCTCCGTGGAAACTGCAGGAGGCAAAAGCCAGCCCTGTGGTTTGGCAGACACTCCTTAGTGCTCCTGCCGAGGGTCTGAGTGTGCTTCTCCCAAACAAACATTTTGAGATGACAATCCGGGACATGGGAGCTGTCGGACGGACTCATCCCTTGTAAAGGGCAACCAGTGGAAAATGAACTTCTGTGTGGAAAGTTGAAGTGGTCAGTAACTAAAAGCCTGTGAGAGGAGGCAAGGAAGAATAATGCTGATTTTTTTCTGAAAACAGGCTATCTAAGATTTTTTGCCTAACTGACTTTTTGGCTTTTTGCTGGGCAGCGTATTGACCTTAATTCCAGCTAGCACTGAGATGGTGCTTCCTTCATGAGACATCTTGTCCGTGATCACCCTGCACATGTGAGAGACTCAGCCTGGGGGAAGAATGTCAGCTTTTCCTGATGTTCCAGGTAGAGGCCACTGCTGGAGATAACGTCCCTGGCAGCCTTGGCTTTTTAAACTCCCACCTCTGCACAGCTGCCATGGGCAAGGAGGAGTTAACAGGAGCTCTGAAGAGCTGGTCCATTTTGAATGTGAATAATGGGAATACTCTCCTTCAATCGGTATTCAGCACAGGGATGTACAGAGGTATAAAGTTAATCACTAGCTGGGCCACCCCTATTTCCAGAAAAAGAACTTTAATGCCTTCTTTATCCAATGAAGTACCATTGTTATACCTGCATATTATGAAGGGTTTATTAAACCGGTGATAATCTATTCAAGATAAAGTGATCTGTATGGCCAACTGAGCACAGATCAGACAGAATGATGGGAGGTTATTGTTAAAATATGCAAATTCACATCCTATTGAAATGCAAACCCTCCAGATAAGATTTTTTAATAAATCTGGTCTTTTTTCACTGCATGAAGGTAACCTAATGTTTATTGACTTCAAGACCATATAATGGAACGTAATATCTATTAGTCAGATCCTTGCCTCTCTTTCGATTACTGGAGGTACATGTTCTGGCTCCTGAAGAATTTTTGTTTTATAGTTTGGTACAAAAGAAAAGAGATTAAAACCCCCAAAATTAATTAACTTCTTTTTTACACAAAGCCCCCCTTCCTCCTCAAATGCTGTCATTAGTTACTCAAGCAAAAGGAAGCAGTATCCATCAGCTGAGAAACTGTCCACTATTTTCAGCATTAGGAAAAGCAACCAAAAAGGAGAAATGCTATTTGGGAACACCTCTGCACAGCATAAAACATAAATTAAAACTTTTGGATGCCTTCCCTGGGTTTTACTATTACCACATCAGAGAAATTTGGGTGAAGCTTCTGTAAAATAGGACTATGAAACAACTTGACCTGAATTCTGTATGTGTGTTTCTGTGTATAAGACTTGTTTAAGACAGATATTCAGCCTGTATTTACGATTTGGGGTGGGGGGGGGGTGAGAGGAGGGGCAGGTGGTTACAGAATCAGACACAGTTTCAGATACCAAAGTGACAGATGAAATAAAGGCTTTTATTTTAGTGAAATGCCAATGCTGTGATAGCAAAAGTTGAGAACCCATTTCTGCTTAAAGGTCACTTCTCCTCAAACCCTGTAAAATTTACATGTTGATGTAGATTGATCTGAGATTTGGTGTGTCTGGTGAAGGTGGAAGGTTCGTTTCTGATTCCAAAATGAAGGTCAACAAAGTAAAACTATCCTGAAATAGGACCTTCCTAGCTCCTTGGAAAAGCTCTGCCCATCTCAAAGAGATTTTTTTATGTTGCTGTTAGGCTCTGCCAGGTTTTTGTGGTCAAATCAGGACGGTGATTGTGTCTAAAATGGTCTCACCCACTCAACATTTTACTCCACTGGTTCTTGGTGGACACGGAGTGGAAGCAGTGAGACAGGCAGGGCTGGGCAGGGTTTCACTGAGGGGATGGGGCAGGCAGCTCAGCTGTGGGCACAGACAGGAGGAGCCCAATAGACAACACAAGATGTGTCAGTCAGGGTGTGTAAAAAGCTGCCTGCACTTGGTTATTTGAAGCATCCACCTGTTCTGACCTGCACCGTTCTGCCCACACAGGGCTATACAAGAGCACAGAGATTGGCTTTTCAAGTACGGCCAAAAACCTTGACAGGGCTGGTCCTCTCTCCCACTAGAGACCTCTGGCTTCCATCTCAGCTGAAGAATAACCCAAGCTAAACCCTTCTGGACACTTTGCCTATGAGGCTGATGGGGATGGGCATAAAATGAGCTGCCTGCCTGAGTGTCTGCAGTGGGAACAGCAGTTTCCATCCCCAGTCTGCACTGCTGCCAAAACACAGACTCTCAACCCAGGCACCCTTCTCATCAGTCACTTCATTGGGTATACCACCAGTTACAAATTAGCACTTAATCAAGATAAATCCCATAGGAAGGATACGGATAATATGCAATGCATTAAGCCTGCAAATTAAGATGGTCTGATTTAGCCCTGGCTTTAAAACTCCCAGGCTTGCATTAGGACTAATGATGAATGGATGTACGTCCCTGGTTGGACAGGAGCTCTGTCAGGACAAGGCTGCCCAGCAGCGACAAAGCCAGTGCTGAACAAGTGCTCTGCTTAATGTTCATTAGGCCTTCCACACTGTCCCTGCTTGGGAATGTGCTTTCCCTTGTTGTGGATGGTTGTAATAGTGACATTTCTGCAGGATCTATTGACTTATTGGTCCTGGAGTTCATAAATAAAACCTAACTGAGGGCAGTGGCTGCTGGCATAATTTGCACACTGATTCTAGAGGGGAAACTGAGGCACACAGCATCATATTTGGAAAGGCTGACCTGCACTGTGCCCGGGGCTTTCCATTCACTTGTTCTAAACAGGATCCTGCACGTCACCTTGCTCAGGCAGTCTCAATCACGCTCGGGAGTCTCTTGTTCTTTCACTAACTAGCTGCAGGGATATAGGTGGCATTTCAGCTCTGAAAGTGTGGCCCAAGGTAGTTAAAGCTCAGTGGCCTGAATTCTCCTAACAGATTACTGGAGTAGCACAGCAAGGAAACTCTTTCCCACTCCATCTTGTGGGCTGCAGCATGGGTGATGCAGCAGGATTGTACCTCCAGGTATGAATACAGCAACAGCTAATGAGTGTCTTGCTCTGAGGTGCAGCACATTTTGCAAATGGAAAGTTGAGGGCTGCTTCCATCCCTCTGTGACTGGGAACTCTGGTTATCCTCTCTTCCTGCCTCAGCTCCTGCAAGACCTGAAACAAGCCTGTTATGGGGCCTCACATCTACTCTATATAGTCCAGAAATTAATCTCTGCGTGAGATCAGGGAAGAAGAAAAACCCTTATCAGCTTGTTCACCCATCAAGGTCAGGGTCCACATGGGCTGGAGTACACCAAAGTGTGAGTCCTGCAAAATGCAGGGCAGCTGCTATTTTAGGGGAGGATGTCTGTAATGCAGGCTTCAAGAGGAACCAGTTTTAAGATTCACAGCTGGGGAGCAGGAAATAGCTGTGGTCTTCCAAGGGTTAAAGGGCTTTGTTCTGGCTGCAGGAGTAATTTAGGGAAGGAAAATCCTTTAAAATAACAAGCATGGCAACATCTGTGGTTTTAAAGGTACTTTTCTCCAGATTTGAACTAGTGTTCAAACTTGTCACAATAGGGTATTTTTCCTGGATGTCATACTGCACTTATTACTGGGAATGACTACCTTCTACAGTGTGTCTCTACTTTATGGCTTTTTAAGATATGGATGCTGTCATCATATTCCCCAGAGATGTGTTCTGGTTCATGGAGAGGCTGTTTTATATAATCTCCCGTGAAAGATTAAAACAACAGCAGCAGGAACAACAATAATGCAACACACTACCTCCTGAGAAAAACTGTGGAGTGGTGGCGCAGGAAACAAACTCTCCTCACCCACTGCAAAGCATCAGGCTTAACTCACGTGGTCAAACTTTGCTTTCCACAGGAAGATTACACTACATTAACTCCCAAGAGAGCCATGCTCTCACTCTATCCTGGGAAGAGCCTTCACCAAAGCTGCCATTTCTCCACTGTCCTCGTACCCTGCAGCATCTCCTCTCTCTTCTGTATTGACATCCTCCCTGGTGTCTTTCCATGCAGCAGCTCAGACCAGGTACCAGTGAGTGGAGCTCTGCCAGCCAGTGCAGCTCCTGAGATGTTCTTTTTTCCTGGGCTAGAAAATGTCAAATCTCACATTTTATGCCTCTCTCTGCTCTTGGCAGAGGAAACACCAAAACAAAAAAGTCAAAACAAAACACAGAAGTGATGGCAGGAGAGAAACTTGGGGAGAAGGCCCAATATTAATTAAGAAAACGCTGCTAGGGAGTGAAAGGGATTACACTGGGGTACCTCACTCTGTGATCCAGGGTGTCAGCTTTCCCCAGTCTAAGGCAAAATAAGAGAAGCTGTGTCCAGTCAGAGATGCACAGTAATTTGCCAGGTATTGCCAAGGCCAGAGGTTATCTTACCAGGGTGACTTTTTCATTTCCAAACAGCACTTTAAGCCACTTATCAATAACGAGAAGGTTGGTGTGAAGCTTATGCAAGAGTAGAAAGGTGTCTTTTTTTATTTTTGTTTGCCTTTCTTTTATTTACTTAGCCTCCAAGATAAGAAGCCAACAGCTATGGATCCAGGTCTTCAGGAGCAAGAGGGCTTTGTGATGAGTGAACAGGATTAAGGTGGCTTCTTGTAAATTTTGATAATGCTGAGGATAGAGCTGAAGGAACAGGACATGTCTGTGCCCTGGGGGTGTGTGCCCTGTGTTTGTGTGTCTTTCTTCAGCTTGCTGGCCTGAGAAAAAGAGGCCAAGCAGCAGAGGTCTGAGTGTGTGCTTGCTCTGGACTGTAACATGCTTCTGGTTGTACTTCAAACCCAGATTAACCCTATGGATTTTAAAATTTGACCATGAGCATATAAGTTAAATCCTGAGGGAAAACTGTTCAAGCCATATAAACATTGAAACGCAAGGTTGCTGAGGAAGGACAAGGGAAATGATGTAAAATGAAAGCTAAGAACCAAAGACCCACAGTATAAAGGAACTGAAAGAGAGAGGTTGAAAATTTCTCATAAAAAAAGAAGTATAACAAGTGCTGTCATGGATGATTATAAGGGTTTGAACCTGTCACCCACAGGAACAAGAGCACTGGCCTTTCTCACTTGACCTGAGGAGATAATGCTGTTAGCTGAGGTTAGAGAGGGCAGGTGATGTGTCACTGTTCAAATACAAAGCAAAGATGTCCTTTCACTCCAGATAATTAAACCAAAACATAAGCAAACAAGGCCTGAAGTTCTGGAATTGCCTGGCAAAGACCCCGAAATCCCTTAGGAAATGCTGCTAGACCTTCTCATCTTGACAGCATCCACCCATCCTTATGAAATGCTATTATCTTGAGGATATTCCATTCCCTGGTGTCTGTTTAAAAAATACTAGTCTAGACACAACCAAACTACACCCACAACGACATCCCAAAATGTCCTGTGGTACTTTACAGTACACTGAATTCATAAGAAATTTGTGCATGGCATTGCTGAAATGCAGCCATTTATAGAAGATAACACAGCAAGAGCTGTGTGAGAAGGTAAATTTCCTTTTCAGAGAACAGGACTGAGTTGCTTACAACATTTACTTTACCTATTTTGTGCGCTTTCTGTGAACAGTGAAATGGGTCTCTATAGCAATGAATATTCAAGAAAACCCCAAATTTCCAAGAATATATTCAAATATTAAAGGAAGATGAGTACTCCATTTTCTCACAGATATGCGTTTGCTTATTGAATTGGGAAAATGAAACACATTCACCGTACGATTTTGCTGATCAATCATAACTCACCAAAACAGCCTGGAGAGTGAATATGTATAGATAACAGTTCAAATATGCAAAAAGGGAGAGAAAATGCGAAGTACAGTTAAGAATAATTATAAAGAATAATTGAATTAACAATTAGCCACTCATTAATATAAATTCTTTGAGATGAGGAAATAGACTGACCAGTTATGAATATATTTAGCCTAGAAATTAGGAAGAGAATTATCTCTCATCAACAATAAGCAGTCCTAGCCTAGCTGGAAAAGTGAGGAGCAAGATACAAGATCATGTTCAAGATGAACCTTGACAAGTTCATGCAGTGGTAAGGGATCAGAGTTGCTGATCCAGGAAGGTTTTTCACTACTATGTGTTTCTGTGGTTTTTATATTACTTTTTATTTTATGCCTATGCTTTCAAAGCAAGGGTGGCTCCTGCAACACTGTTGTCAGTGCTGAGGATTGGCTTAGAAATAGTTCAGATTCTGAATTCTTCTCCATTTGAAAGTGAATGTTTTTCAAGCTTTCAAATATGGGTTGATAGAAACATAAGTTACATTTAATTATTATTAAGGTGAATCAGTACCAATTCACATGCCTCCAAAGGCAGGAGGTTTAGGAAACCGATTAGCAAATGTTGTTTTTGTTTTTTTAATGATAAAAATATTGTGAGAACTGGCAGAATGGCTCAGGAGTTTCAGTTTTCAAAACCAGTTTCCAAAAACCTGAACAAAGATGTTTTGATTATCTCTTCATCTGTTCACGATACTTAGTTTTCTCATTTGAAAGTCAAATAAGCCAATGTCATTTGAAATGAGAGACGCTGCCTGACGCATATGAATAGGAGTCAAGGATTTCTGCTCACAGTGGTTCAGAAAACTGCCAATTTGTGAGCGAGCAAAAGTAGTCACCACCCTCTCGACAAAGCCACTGAGTTTGAATCAGGGACCTCTGGAGCAGCGGGCTCCAGATCTGCAGCTTGTCTTGAAAGGCTGGTGGATGCCAGCTGGAAGCTTTAAAAACTCACATCTCCTCAGAACTGGAAAGGATGGGGCTCATAACACACTGGTTTCTCTGATGCTTTTAATTTCTCACACATATTTTGGGAAGGGACAGGGAGGAGGCCTAGGACGGGAAAGATTCAACAGAAAACCTAAAATGAGCAAACTATTTTTTCCAGTTTCTGGCAAACATTTAGATTATTAATATCCATGGAGAATGATAACATTAGTAAATGCAAAGCCATTATTCTTTTAGTTAAAAGCTGATTTTCTTTCTTGAACTCACCTGCTCTGGTATTTCATCAACACCCAGAAAACTTCAACTTAAATAAAACAGCAACAATAAAAGCATGGATTTCATGGAATTTATTGAGTATGAAAAGCCATGTTTCATACCCATATATCCCCAATTTCAATCAACACTTTTTCCAGTGCTAATGCTGTGTTTATATCTCAATTCCCGTGTTGTCTTTTATACTTCTGTTTCTCTACAATGAGCATTTCAATCACCTTCCCCTTTCTCCGGTATTCAATTAATCACAAACTCTTTCAAAGATGAAGAACAGAGAGGGAACCTTGAACCCTAAATATTTACTGTGGTGTCTGGATATCAGTTTTGAAGTGTGGGGATTACATCAAATGTTGTAACATTTAAAATCCAGGGGTAGGGATTTGTGGTGGAGAAATAACTTAATAATCAATACAGCGCAAAAAATATAGATGGATTGAGAGATAATTCCTAGACTAAGGATTCATAACACCTTAAAAAATAGGGAAAAGGAAAAGAAGGTGATCTTAAAAAGGAAAAAAAGAAATACCACTGAGAGGTGTAACAGAACTGCCCCCAAGCCGAAGGCTGCTTTAAGACTTCTCTGTAGGCATGATTATTCCTGGCTGGGAGAAAAGCCCCATTAAAAAATCTTTTCTGCTCCCTCCCCTGGCTATGGGATACCATCCTGAAGAGAAATCATTGACAAGCCTGTCTTTTTTCTGAAAGGGTTAGTCAAACAAATTGTCTTTCTCTCCAGAGCTCCTCTCCCTGCTTCTGCCCTTTTGTCTTTCTCTTTTCTTGTTATAGTTAGAAGTGAACATTTTGGCACGTTAATTAAAAATAGTAATAGTTGCAACAGAGGAAAGAAAAGGAGGGGTAAGGTGGGGGAAGCAGAAGGGGGATGGTATCTGCAGCCCTAATTAATAGAATTACTCTCAGTTGAAAGCCAGTCTGTTGAGGACTCTTGTCCTTGAGTAAACAACTCCCCGTGTCTGCGTATGTATGTGCATATATATAGATAAATGTACATGTAAACACAGCTATTCTGTTGCTTAGCAGCCAGTAGTGTCCTTTCATGAGAAAACAAAATATATGACAAACAGTCTCAAAACCATGAAGTTCCATGAGCATATTTCTTTCCTTGTAGCTATTCAGACGAGGTGGAGAGTGGCCCTGAAATTAATGTCTCATCCAACGGACAAAGGCAGAACTAAGCTAATTGGATTCCCATCTGTTCCAAACATAGTCTCAACATCACACAATAACAATAAATAATATGGTAATCATGGCTAACAATTAATCTTTTAGTTTGGATTTTTTACAGGGTGCTGGATGGATCTTAATATCACACAAATGTAGATTGTTGTCTGAACATATCCTGCAGACTAAAGAGATGAAAAAAATAAATCATAGTCTAACCAGTCACAATCATGTTGCTTTTTGGGTATACTTCAGGAGAGCAGAAGCTGCCTGATCTAAATGCCTCCCATAGCCAAATACAAACCAGAATTTAACAGAATGTAATTTTGATCTAAACCCCAACAAATGTGAACAGACCTGTCAGAGGGCTGTGTAAAGTGACACATGTGCTCCTTGTTTAAACAATTTCTGGGATGAACAAGCACTGCATAAAACTTTCCCACTTCACCTGGGAGAGAAGCAGTCCCCTGGGGCTCACAGGGACTTGCAGCACACCTCTCACTGCCTCCTTCTCGCTCCCTAGTGGCCTTAACTTCACCATTCCCTGCTTAGGTAATTTAACTGCAAACTGGTAGCCCCAAATACTGACTTCCAGTTCTATGTTGATAGTGCAATTGTAGGTTCAGCTCAGGACTTTACAGCAATCCATGTAGTAAAGAGCAATGAAAATCTGAGCAAACTTCTTGCAATAAGCCAGTGAGAGATTTTAGAGCCAAAATTACCTGATGATGTCCAGTTGGGCATGTCACTGCCCAGACAAGAAGCCCTGCTCTTGGGTCTTCTGTGTGGGCACTGTTATAGGAAAATTTACACAGACACCCCAAATCCAGCTGTGACCTCAGGGGTCTGGGTCTGCCAACAGTAATCTCCCCAGAGACATGGCATATCTCTGTGGCACAGGTGGATCTGGAATCAAGATTTTCCATGAACTGGTGAGCTTCCCTACATATCTGTGTAAACTTTTACATCTAAGCAGCTTCTAGCAATGAGGTGCCTTACTCTGCTTTACTACGCAAAAATCACCTCGTCTCTTTTTGACCTGTTTCCTCGGGAGCTTCATTTTCTGCTCTCTAGTTTTAATTAGTGCTGAAGTCAACAGAGCTATGGAAGAGAAGCAGGGCTAAGCCACAGAGCTGTTACTCCACACTGATGTGAGCTCTTAAACATCAGCTACATCCCAAATCTGGAAATGCCACCCTTTAGTGGTGAAAGAAGTGCTCTGTGTAGGGCTATAGCTGTGAACAGATGGATAGATATAAGGTGACGTGTGGAGCTGGAACAACCAGTTAGTAAAGTTTATAAAGTACTTTGGGAGTCCATCTGGATGGATGGTGCTTTATAAGTGTAAGGCCATTATCAGTGCCTCCTAACAGCACCCGACCATCATTCAGCACTTTTTGGATGGACAGTTAAAGAAAACACATAAAATATATTCCTTAGCAGATATTTCACCCAGACTCTTTTACTTGTAATAGCAGAGAGATCTGGGCTTTTATTTGTACAGACCATTCCCATTTGCAGTCACAGGGAAAAATCCACAATAGCTCAACTCATGAAGCTGTTGGATTTGTTATGTTTGAAGAATGAGGTTTCACAGCACAGCCCTGGAAATAAATGAGTGGTTTGGGAATTTGTTAATGGCAGGTCTCTTGCAGAAGTAGGGGACAGGATAACTAAAGGGACAGTAATGGGAGAGGCACAGGTTATTTTAGTGGTGGGTTTTGGTTTTTTTCCTCCCCTCGGGGGCACTACCCAGAATTAAATTCTTGTTGGTAACAAATGAAAAAAATAGATCACCATTCTGATGACAAGAGGGGGTGCCATGTGTGAATATTGCACATGGGCAGCAGTTGTACAAAATGCTCATTTTCCTTGTGGTCGCCCTGACTGTCCTTGGGAGTGTGGCTGTGGAGGAAACTGGAAGCTGTTGCTCCTGCATATGACTTGGAGCCAAGCAGGATGATCACAAGGATCTCATTGAGACTCCTCCACAAGGTCGTGACGATCTTATTCCTCACAGCACTTCTTTGGCTAAAGAAATCTGGAGATGGGTGGGTGGCTGCATTCTGGAGAAAGCCTCTCCTCTTGGGTCTTAATCACCACTTAGTGTGAAATCAAGCTGTTTCTTCAGAGAAATTTTGTGTTTGAGCTCTATGTTTTTTTCATGAAACAAATGTGGTGTCTACAGAGAATATTTTTTTTTCCCCCTTCAAATCCCAAACACACCAAAGATTTCAGTCTGGAGATGCTGCCAGAGGAAGTGTATTTTCATTTCCTATGCTGCCATCGTGCTCTGCTGTGATGGCTTCCCCAGATGTACTAAGCCTCTCAGGATACTTTGTAGGAAAAAGTTCCCTTGATGAACTCCCTTTTTCCACTAAGAGTAGAGACTATTATATGCACCATATCCATGGAGTCTAATTTGGGATTATGGGGTATGGAAGAAGATATAAGCATCAGTTACCCAAATTGCTATTCACAGCATGGTGGTCTTTCAAAGTATAAATAAATATTTATGCATTCAGTTATTATTTGTCCATGGAATCAAAATATTCCATGGATAAATTTTAAGGACCTCATATAATTGTTTTTGTCAACTTATTTTTTTTTGATGAGGAAAGGGAGCATAAATGAAATTGTTTACATTTTTACTACAGACCTAGTTTCTCTCTATTTGTGTTGCTTCTGACGTGGTATTTAAACCCTTGTTAAGAGATAATGTTGCAATAAGCTGTTTTATGCTCAAACTCAATTTCCAGCTGCAGTATCTTGGAGGACTGGTAACAGAATTTGCCACTACTTATAAAACCATCTTCTGGGGCTTAGGGATCAGTGCACTTCTATCTTCATTTCATTTTCAAAACTTGGACAGTCTCATTGACTGTCAAGATGATGTCAGCTGAGGTGAAGACAGTAACTTCTCAAGGAGGTCTGCCACAAGAGACCAGCTTGAACTTGTCTTTTGTCTTCTGAAAAAAACTGTCCATCTGCCTTTCATTAGCCCTGGGTTAGGGGTGGAATGGGGAAAAGCAGACCTATTCTGGTAATAAGAGAGCTACACAGGTGGTCTAGTCTTGACATTTTGGAACATTTTTGCATTTGACTGCTGGGGGACTTCATTGCACAAAAGTAGATGGGAATGAAGACAGAGTAAGTGTTAACAAAGACATAGTTAATCAAAATAGTGAAGCATGAAGAAGGTATCAGACATGCTGGCCAAACTCTCACAGATGTAGGGCCATGGTAGGAAACACCAGCATGACAGCATTTACAGAGCACCCACAGGAATATCAGTATTTAGGTGCTGAGTAAAGTCAGTGCAATATAAAGGAGTTGAACACCCAGAAAAGCCACTTTGATCCCACACGGACTGCAGGAGGAAGAGTCACAGACTATATACAAGATATATACTGTATGAATGATTGCCTCCAAAGAGTACTAGGACAAAGAGAAGGAAGAGGATGTCAAGGTCAAATTATTATTTTTTTTTTTTTTTACTACAGCAGCCAGACAGTTCTCAAATGGTTGATTTGAACAGCTCTAATAGAACAATGTAATTAAAACCCAACAGTCAGTGCTCAGGGAACAACATTGCTGAGTTGCTACCAATGTCTTGGCAGGTGAATATGAAGGTTCACACTGTTAATGACTAGCATTTGTAATGATTGCTTTATTTCTTTTCAGCAAATGTTCCGTTTCCTAAGGAGCTGCAGGACAGAGATGGGAAATTGAATCAATGTGCATTTTGGGCTCATGCAAGGCAGTAGCCTTTAGCCTGGTCACAGGAAGACCAAGCAGGTATCTTTCTGCATTGACAGGCAGCACTGGACATTGCTGTTTCAAGACTTTCACGCCTGTGTCTATTAGACCCATTAGTACTCAAGCATTTGAACTGTGAAATGGATTCTGTCCCTCCTTTCAAAGACACTGTTCACCATCAGTGTCACAGCCTAGGTCTCAGATTCAGCAGGGGCTTCAGCTTTTGCCTCATTTCAAGCACGGGCACCCACCTGATTCAACTCAGCACGACTGGAGTGTGTGTTGGATGTGCAGTGTGGGGCAGAGAGGCAGCAGATGGGGAAACTGGCACAGCAGAGACTGACACAGCATGGCTCTGTCACAGACATAGCTATGTGGTTTTTGGGTTATTTATACCTGTAGGGCTGAGTGGGGAGAGAATGAGGGACATAGGGGGAAGCAGGCACAGAAATGACAGGAGGAGGAAAAGAATGAAATCAACACATTAGATGTCAAGGCAGAAGGACTGAGAAAACTTCTCTAAAGATTCCCCAGTCAGATTTGGGTATTTTTTTCCATTTTTCTATTTATTTTTCATGATAGTGTCATTCAAGCAACACAATGGGATTCTGAGGCTGTTTGCTAATAGGCATGCAGAAATTTAGTCACTGAAGGAAGACACCAAGGAATAGGAAAGATGTCTTTTGGGATGACAGTGTTCTACCAAAACAAACTCTAATATGTGGAAAACACCCTATTTCATAACAAGAACCTGCTAGAGACAAGTGAGATACTCAGACAGGGAATGTCTCCCAGAAAGATGAGTGCATCCTACTGTGCACAAAACAGGTAGTGCCACACTCAGCACCACTGGTGCTATCTGATTAAAGCATATTTGTTAGCAAAACAGGACAGGACCTGCAATCATCTGCCTCGTGATTCCACTCTGATTCCCACTGTGCACAGCTTCTTTAGGTCTAGGAGACAAACAAAGCCTTCAATGTTCTGTCTCTTCAAACTAAGTGCTCTCTTCAAGTTGAGAATGGATTCTGATGTTGTGCCATGTTAAGGCATTAAGTCAAGTCAGTGAAAGCTGAATGTTGACACCATCATTGGAAGTTCACCTAGCCATGGAACCAGAAGTTACTTCTTTCTCACTCAAGGTGAGCAGAGAATATTGGTAGTGTAGGATTTAACTGGGACAAGTAGGGAGGACATCTCTCTCAGGCTTTAGACATTAGAGCTCATTTTGTTCCAACACCCTTGATGTGGGCAGGGACACCTAGCACTAAATTGTGCTGCTCAGAGCCCTCTCCAAATGGGAATTGAGCACTTCCAGGGATGGGCATCCACAGCTTCTCTGGGTAACCTGTGCCAGTGCCTCACCACCCTCCAGCTCCTCCAGCTCCTGGCACATGCTGAGCACTCTCTTCTGCAGGGTTTCTCTGATGGGGTGAATCATGCTGGAGGCAAGAGTAAACCACTTCTGATTTGCCCCAGAAACAAATTCCCACCAAGGTTGTACTTTCCCCTTGCCAAGAGAAGAGTGTTAAATACAAGAAACTAATATTGATCCAAAAAATTATATACCTTACATAGGTGATAATAGGGAGAAGAGAAAGAAGCATGTGGAACACAAGGGAGCCCTGCACATTCATGTCCCTCATGGGGTGAAGAAAGGAACTGAACCAAGTGCAGTAATCCACAATTTAACACTCCCCCTGCTAGATCAGGAGGGGCCTCTTTGAGACACACATGCCAGAAGCTTGTTTGCAAGGTACTTCACCACTGACCCCAAAAGCTCCTGGGAGTGTGCTGGGTACACTTTGGAGGGCCCTGCTGATTCCTAATCTCTGCGTGAAACCGGCTCTGATAAAGAGTAACTCTGGTGGCCAAAAATGATGCAGCGATTTTCAAGCAGACTACAAGCTAATCCCCAGGATCATGATTAACATGTTTATTTTGCTCAGTTAAACAGATTCTAATGTCCAGGGCTGGGTGTAAGCATTGCTAAGAGCACAGTTCGTAAGCTGCCAGCTTTGGGTTGCCTTTGGTGATCTGGATGGCCTCACCTGACTCTCTAAAAACACTGAGATTATAGAGAGTGAGGAGGTGGGTTTCTTTCCTTTAACTATATGTATTTATTCATTTATTTATTTGATTTTCTAGAACTAAAATCTGTTCTGCTCTGCCATTCAGCAGTCTTCCTAAATATAAGACCATTGTTCTTTTTAACTAGTCAGCTACTGTCCTAGATTTAGGCAGCATATTTTCCCTCTCATTGCTCATCTAAACAAAATTTTACAGGCTAGGAAAAAAAGCTTTCTTCTCAGTAAGAAGCAGAAGAAAGAAAATAGTGAAAGATGCAGAAAATAGCTGCTGTCTTCTTGACCGGTTGCTGCCAGGTTCTGTAGTAAAGGTTACTCATAAGATAGGAAGCAAAATGAGCTTGGCCTATTGAACATTTGTTTGCTTTTTGCTCTCACAAGAACAATTAAGCCACCTGACTTTTAAATAATAAACAGTTCACTTAACAGCCACTAATAATAGAGCACTCTTACCATCCCCACCAGGCATTTCCTGGCTGAGATGGGGTATTTGTTCTTATATGGCTTGATTTGTGTGACTCGTATGTCAGCTTACATGACTGGGCTGGGTGTCCTTTATGCTCCCAGGCATGTGACAAGAGAAGAGGCAATAAAGACTGAATCAGCTCTCAGGGAGAGCACAAAGCAGAGTGATATCAGGACAATCAGACCTCATGTAAGGGTCATGAAGTGCAGAACAGGAAATGTTCTCTTGTGTTTTCTGCAAAACACCATCCTGCTTCTGACACAGTCCAGATACCTCTGAAGCTTTCCATGTCCTTTGGGTACCTTCCCACTATCAACCATCAGAGTGTGCTGTACATGAACAATCTCTAATCACATCAGAGGAAATCTGAGCTTAATTCGAATTGCACACGCACTGGCAGGACCTTTCTTCTCATCTTTGGAGATCTGGGAAAAACAATATCTCTGCCTTCTCATGGCATCTGGCAGACACTGACATCCTCCATGGTCCCTGATGCTCTGCACTGTCATCTCCTGTGCTCTGCATTCCTCACCAGCCATTTCCCATCACCCATAGCCAAATGACTCAAGGGTTACAGGCCTTGATGACAAGGGATGACAGAGGGATGACAAAGGCAGAACTAATCCTGATTTGGGGCCTGAAGGTAGGTTAAACAACCTTTGTGTAGCTCCACATTTCATCATTTCATGCCTTATCTTCCCAAGCAGAAATTAGAAATATGTTCCAAATAAACAGTAAAATAAATTGAAAATTAAGTTTTAGGGGGACTTGAATAAATCAGAAATTTGGTCAGCTTCCAGAATACTTCCTGGAAAAAAAAAAAAGTACAAAAGAGCTTTGGAAATAAAGAAAATAGATGGGATTTATCCTTGTTTCAAAATGGCATGTTTTTTCTTTTAAACTGAAAGGAAGGGACTGGACTAACCCCTGAAGAACATTTCTCTGAAATTCAGGAAAGTCTGGCAGTATTTTTCCCTTGGTATAATTGTTTGTTTCTTGAGAATTTTTGTTTATTTTTTGGTATTTTTTCCCTTTCATTTCCTCTCTTTCCTCAGACCATCCTCTCTCTTTCCATGACAGAATTTCTGGAGTGGGGAGCACACCACCTGTTCACATCATCCTCCACATTTTCAAACCTAGGAGTCACTGAAATATCTCTTTAAAGGGCTAAGACCCCAAGTTGATGTAAACACAGAAAGTCCAGAAGAAGACATTTCCAAGGAAATGCTAGGCTTCACCTCTGCTGTACACAGATGTTTTTGTCTGATCACAGGCAGAAACTGGGCTTTAGTCTCTGAGAGCACAGTGCTAAAGTGCATGACTTTTCAGCACAGCCAGGAATGTCCATGCTGTCCCTCTGTTATCCTTGGTGTTGAGTATGATCTGGGGGAGATCAAAGGTTTTTGTGCCAGAGAAATTCCTGCATGGACCAGAAGACTGGTCCATAACTGTGGTCCACTCAGCAGAGCACAACAGGCTGAAGCCTGTACACTGAGATTTTGAGCCCAAACTCAAGTGGTTCAAGTGCCCTAGCTCAGCAAGGGCAGCAGTCCTGTGGAAGGCAATGTCACACTCGAACCACAGTGTAAGTGGAATAAGTGGTAATAAGTCATTTAAATGAATATCTGAGTGGATAGGTTTCCATTAATCAAGCATATGACTTGGAGAACAAACAGCCATTGAAAACATCTAGACAAGCTTGGAAGAGTGCAGCTGTTAGCGTTGCACACTACATTATCACCATATATTTAGATTGTTATTAAGTGAACTTGAAGTAAGGCATTCTCCATTTGTCATTTTCCCCCTGGTGAATTCAGCTACCAACATTGATTATTTTCTTTTTTTTTAATCTGAAAATTTGTCTATTAACTTCTCAAAACTTATTAATCTGTTTTCACTTCATTGGTAGCAGCTTCCCCCCACCCTCTACTTAGCTTGTTAAAACTCAGAGTTGATTAAATATGACACAAGAGTAAAATATTACATAAGCTCACAAGAAAATTTTTATTTCATTATCAGCACAAAGTGAGTCATCTTGAATATGACACTGGCTTTGGCTCCATTTTCTCTCAGTTTTTTTCTCTGGTTTTATATTTAATTACAGCTTTTTTCTCCCTCTCTTTGCACTTACGATTTTGTTTTTCAAATCCACAGCAGAACGATCCAACTTTGTTCTTACACTATTAATTAACACCACGCTCTAGTTTCCCCCATACTTAAATGATGAATAAGGTTAAATTCCAGACAATGTTCTGTACATTGCCATCAATTAACAATTTTCGAGGCAGCGCTTCATTAATAAACACTGATCAGCAGAGCCCTTGTGTGGAGTGCACTGGAGCTCAGAAATTGTACCAGAGCTTCTTTAATATGTGAGCTGGCGTGTGTGGTGTGGCTAAGCGTGTGCACAAGTGTGTATGTGTGCGTGTGTGAAAAAAAAATCAATGCAATATCCTAGGAAACTCATCAGCACATCATCTCCTTAAAGGTTAATTAAGAATTTGAGGAAGAACAGAGGGGCTGAAGCAGAGGTGATGGACATCCGTGTCTCTCCAGATCATTAAGTACTAATTAGGTTTGGAAAGTCTATTGAGCTTCCTTGGTCTCATCAAGCCATGTGATGGTCCCTGGATACCTCGGTGTGAAATGCCATCAGCACTATATCTCCCTTTATGAACAGGATGCACTTCAGTCTCAGGTGTGCCTGCTGTCTCTCACTCTCTGCATGTCTCTGTATTCTGCTTTTGGTGTGCATCTGATTAAGCTATTTATTTTATAAAATGCATAAAGATTGCATGGAGATTACAGACCCTTTCAGAATCATGTGTAATGCAGCATTTTTCTGCTGGAAGGCTAATGAGGCAAAAAAAAAAGGGGGTTAAAAAAAAGGGCAAGAAAAGTTCTTGTTAGCTGCAAACTCAGAATGAGCAGGGGAAAGACTTCCAAGTTCACATAAACCTTTTTTCTGTGCTAGGATATAATTTAGGGAAGACTTCCAAACTGGATTTCCTTCACTTATGTTTCCTGAGCTCTGTATGGAGGTGGGTCAAGACAGGAGCTCTGCAGTGAAAGTTATTAGAGCAAGACCCCACCCTGAAGCTTCAAAGAGACCATAATATGTATTTTGTTAATTACCTCTTTTAAAACTCTTAGCCAGAAGTTCTGCACAGCTAAATCCCAGAAGTGGTGACAGGTTTTTTAGAAATGGTTTCCATGGAATATGTGATGCTGCTTTTATCTTAATTTCCCGGCTTTTCAGTATTTTCCAGCCTACAGGTCTTACAAGGACAGATTTTTCTCAGGATGTTTCCTTTAAATTGGATTGGAAATACAAATTTAGATGCTCAGCTGTAGACAAGGATCTAGCAAGCAAACCAATCTGTGCCTGAAAGAGACCTTTGAGGTGCCCAGAGACTGAGTCAGCTCTCAGCACTAATGTACAAAGTAATTCAAACCAGATGCCAGTGATCAGATAGATTCTTCTGGAAACCAGCCTTGATGGCGTTATTAGTAAAACAACACAGCTGGCTCTGTTATGAGGGTTCCCTCATGGTAACTCAATAAAATTTGTTAATTCTAGTTTTTAGGCAGTCTTAAGCTAGCAGGTCAGCACAAAGCTGCTGAAAGGTAAAGGAAGCCTGGAAGTACTTCAACACTGTCATTCCAAAGAGATCCTTATTCAGGAATATGCAAGAGGTGTCTTGTTCACATGTAAAGAGCTAACCGACACACCTACTGCCTATCTCAGCGTGGAGAGAAGAATAATGTGCTGTAGATATTAGCACTCATTTAATATAATTACACCAGAAAAGGCTGTCCTCTGGGCTGGCATTTTCAAGGGACACTTGGTGTGAGGGAGGATGGTGACACTGGAGATGGTTACCATTGCCTTTTTGAGCCCCAGTGAACTTTGACTTTGATTGCAAACGATGGAATGGAAGTTAATGATTCACTGGCTCAAACTGTTGCCCTGCCAATACTGTGCTTTCAACATTTTGGTTATCAAGAGCAAGTCTAGTTGCATTAGCAACATCACTGGGGGCAAAGCAGCAGTCTGGGAGCCACTGGGATGTGGGTTTTTTAGGATGCATCTGGAATTAAAAACAACTGCCTCCCACTCCCACCAGTGCCACCACCCAGTTCTCAGCAGGAGATGGCTGAATTGAAAAGCTGCTGATAATGTTGCAGCTTGCACATCTGCTCCAGAATATCAAGGACCCCTTGATAAACCCACTGCAATGCCTGGAGCACTTCATCTGCAGGCGACTTGCTCTCTTCAATATGGAGAGGATTGCCACTAATCCTGGCGCATTACTGTTCACTTGACAGAAGTCGCCTGAAACAACTTGCGTCTGTTCTTGTCCTGATTTGCTGTCGGTATTTATTAAGAGCAGTGTGTTCAAAATGGCACACACTGTAGCCTGAAGATAACATCTTAAGCTTCCTGCCTATACCAACAAAAAAACAAACACCCCCTCCCGAGAAAATCTTCTCTGAACACTGTCATGCCCCTCTTTGCTCAGCCATGTTGATGCTGTTGCTTCATCCCCAAAAGATCCCTGCGAGAGCGGTGGTGGCAGCAAGAGGCACCTTATCTCTGGTTTTACTGATCACCACTCCTGAGCTGCTCTGAAATGATTATCACATGTAACTGAAGTGATGGAAAGCGCTCAAATCACCTCTATTTCCATGACTTCAGTAGAGAAAAATGTTAAACTGACAAAGCCTCTGGTTCTTGATTAACCAATGATGTAAAGATGTTATCTGAGGATGTAAAGATGCAACAGCTTCTCTGAACCTTCAATCTTAACCACTGTGCTTAGAAGTAAACAAGATTCACTATTAAATGCTGACCATGGTGATGGTTTTATATGGTATGGGCTTTTATTTACTAAGCATGTGGTCTGATTCATGCCACTGATCTGTCAACTTGACTGGATTTACATAGTTTGACTTTTTTCATGGCAAAGATGGGAAAACTTCCCCACTTACTCCTACTCTGATTCTGACTGGGGTCTGGATAAGAGCGTAGAAGTACAGTAAGATCGCAGAAGAAACAAACAATGACTAATAGTAAATTTTGCTCTGCAGCATGCCTTTTCCAGTTTGCAGCAAAGGCCCTAAGTATTTGTTGATGAGTTGGTGACAGCCATTTCTCCTGGATTTTGAGATCTCTTGGTTTCAATATCATCTCAGACAAGGAAACATTATCAGCTTTAGTAGCAGAAGAGGGTTCTCAAGAACACCAGCAAATAGAATCTTTTATTCAGTCTCTTACATAAAAACTGTGATTCTTCTGCCAATTCAACTGACATACCAAAAAAAATAAAAAGGTCTGTGAGGAGGTGGGTAATTAGATTTTCTTTAAATTAGGAATATACCAGAAAACAAAAATTATATTGCTCTGTGCTTCCTCTAAAGGCCCTTGAAGATTTTCTCCTGCTAAACTGATTTTGTTAGGGTACAAAATATTTGTACCTATCAGGTCCTTAAAGACTTATTTCTTCGATTCTTGGATGGGCAGTACCCTCAAGAATTAAGTATCAAATAAGCTTTTTATTGCTCTTTTTTGCTCCCAGCACTTTGGTCTGATGAAAAATTTCATTGCTTATGCGTGTGAAGCATATGTGTGCATGTGTGAAGGTATGCATATGCATAAGTCTAGCATATTTTAAATAATTTTATATGTGTATATATATATATATATATATATATATATATATATATATATATATATATATATATATATCTGTATTTGTGAAGAGGAAATACTCTTGTACCTGGTCTGGGTGTCTCTGTACTTCAGGCAGTGCACATATAGAAAATGATGTGAGTTCAAGAAGGTTTATTTTGAGGTAACATTCCTGAACAGCAAAAGGAGTTAATGTGCAGTGTAAATCTTCTGATCTCATTAATGAACTCGAAGACAAACCGGTGCAATACCTTCCTTTCTGTCTTTAAAACAAAGGATAGATTTGCAAAGCAAGGCCCTGTACATCAACTTAGTCCATGCAGCATCTCAACATTTGTCTGGGACAAGCAACATTAGGTATGGCAGACAGTAAGGGCGCTCTCAAATGAGGGACAGATGGCTGTCCAACACTGACACCGCAGGTGTTCAAGACTTTTAATTCGGTTCCATTCAGCAGACCTTTTGCTCTCCAATCCCTTGCTGCCGCTGTCAAACTTTTCCAGAAGCAAGAAAGAGTGTGGGGACAATGTGATAGAATTACAGAAGGTGGCAGAGTCATCTGTTAATCCATCGGGGAAATTAGGCCATCAGACAAGAACCTGCTTCACACACAGATCTCTGTGAAACAGGTGTGTGCACTCGCTGTGTGTGGGTGTGTGGGGTGGTGGTGGAAAGCTGTGGATGCCAAGGGTGGGGAAAAGAAGAGGACTAGCTAGTGAGATCTGGGCTGGGAGGTGACAGAAATGACAGCCAGATAGTGATGGGATATTACAGGGTATCTATAAGAGTAAGACATAATGTCTGCTAAAAACCAGCCTCCTCTTGGTTTCATTTGAAAAGCTCAGATCAGAGAGGGACACAAGTTCTCTGGCACCACAGAGGCTCATCTGTCAATGTCCTTGTGGAAGTGGATAAGATGGAGAAGAATAGACTAAAGGCTCCTTTGTACTTTTCTTTCTTTGTCCATTCCTGCAAAGAGCACAGTGCTTGAAAGCTTTAAGCATTTAAAGTCACAGATGGAGATGTCCCTGTCAGCACAAGGCAGAGTCCTTGGTAACCCTAGCTCTGGCCCTGGGAGTGGAAGGTGAACTTTTGTGCAGTGATGGTCTTTTCATTGTGATGGTCCTTCTGGGAATGCAAAGCTGCCTGTAGCTGCATGTTTCTGAAGACCCCTGTGACACCAGGTACCTCTCAGCATGGCTGATGAAAGTTCAGGGATGGAGTCACCCCAAGCAGCATTTCCTCTCAATTTTCTCTTGCCTATACAAACTTGTTCAAAGCTGGCCGCAGCATAACTCCCACGGAGTTACTGAGAGCTGGAAAGGGACAGGGAGACTCTGCCTTTGCTGGCTATGGCATTTACAAAAAAAATCTTCCTGTGAGCCCTGAAGACAAGGAAGCCTGTCTTCCTAGTGGTTTGTAATGTTAGTCACAACCCTTTTTGGATTTTTCTGGTGTGCTCCAGCACGTCCCCTCTTTCTGTGTAAGTGTGGTGGTCACAGCATCACATTGCAATTTATTCCTCTGTAGTGGCTACAGATCCAAATCACTGCATGCATCTACTCTGCTTGAGGAGAGGCACAGGGAGAGGAGGAGGGAGGAATCATAAATGATATCTGGAAATTTTGATTATTTTAAAGGAGGAATGCCCAAATTGTTTTTCTCCCAACTTTTACAGGCAGAGATTTTTCAAGATATCAGGAAATATCAAAAGAATTGCAAAAGCATCTTACTAAAGACAGGTTTGTTTGGAAACGTGTTTTCCACTGAAAAATAATAATGCAAGTGCTTTCTTTTGACCATTTTTTGGACAGAGTTTTCATTGAATTGCAAGTCCTAGATATCATGTATTTCATCTTTGATGAAATTATATAAATAAATGAACATTTTTCTTTACATTCCCAAAGAATAATTGTATTTCCTCATTCTGTCTGCTGGGGATGCTAAGCTGTCCTGCTTCTCCAGGGACAGGCAATGCTGCAAGGATATATTCCTACCCATACAACCAAAGTGCAGAACATCCTTCAAGAATTGTTCAGGGAAATTGCATATAACATTTTGAAAAGTCATGTTCTTTACACTATATATGAGCTAACCCATCAGCAAATTTGTCCGTGATCTCTGCAACTTTTATTTTATTTATGGGATGAAAGGAGTCATGATTTGGTCAAATTTAAAAGTTCAGATGCTTTTTACTTTTCTGCATTAGAAAGAAACCTCCCAGGCCTCATCACTTTTTTTCTGTCTTCAGCTGAGGTGAACAGCCTGATTCAAATTTTTGTAAATATACTTCAGCTGGTCTCTGAGAGGTACTCCGCACTGCAGAGGAATGAGTCACGTTGTTGCTTTCACTTTTACACTGGGGATACTGCTCCTGCCAGATCTTGCCATTTACTTGGAAAACTAGTCAGCGTTCCTTTCATATTCCAGATTGTCATCCTTGCCTTCCCTTTCCCCCTTCCTGCAGCCTCTGGGAGCTGCAGGACAGCATCTTTCTATTGTCCTGCAGAGATTGACCTCAGTTGAGTGAAGTTGCCTGATCCCTGGGGAGGGAAGGAAGGAAAACAAACCCCTAGCAAAACAAAACCTGTTCCAATTCACACCCCAAACCTTGAATATTATCCCTTTGTGCCAGCTGCACCATCATACTACTGCATTCTTTCTTGCCATGATTTTTTTTTTTTGGTGGAGAGCTGCCTATCCAATCTGTGAGCACTGTTGGAACAGCCCAATTTTACAAGCATAAAGTATTATGATTGCATTGATTTCCATCATAAATCATATTTTCCATCCTCTGTCTCTCTTTCCTTGCACTGACTGAATTAAGCCTTGGTGTTTTCTTTAGCTGCTGCCAGAGCTGAGTCTTGAGATGATATTAGGGTAATGATGATAAATTTTAGCCTCAAGCCAAACCATTTCCACATTACAGATAATGTTTTTTTCCAAATAAGTTCTGTTATTGGAATCCAGGACCCACCACATCTGCAGGCTCAGAGGCTGCCTCAACACAGTCTCTTTGCTGTAATAGGTTTATAGATTTGAAAATTTGCTTTAAACAAATAAATGAGAGAAGAGAGGAAAAAAAAAAACAAATGAAGGAATGGAGGAGAATCAACTGGAAGGAGAAAGAGGGAAGAAGGTAAGAGGAGAAAAAAAAGGGAGAAAGGAAGAAGGCAAGGATAAGGAAAAGAAGAAATAGAACCATGAGGGGAAAAGGAACTAGGGGGGATTATATACACAGCAAAGTGCTAGCCAGCCTGCCAATAGCTGTGTTTAGGAGCAGAGCTGGTCCCACAGACAGGCACATGTGCCTTGTTCCAGCACCAGGTACTGCAAGCCTGCAGACCCAGAGCTCTGTGTTTGAGATTTCACCCCTTCTTACAAGACCATTCCCTGTCATCTCATCTCTTCTCATTTCATCTCATCTCAGAAAGGTCTCAGACAAACTATTATAATATTCCTGCAGAATTTCAGCTGTCCCCACAATGGACCAGCTGAACTAAGCCTGACCCAATATTAGTATCTCTACTAAGGCTTCAGTCTCAGGTGGTGTCTTACTGGAATAAATGATCCTCATTTTTTGAAGCTACTACAAAGCAGGTCACCTTCCCACTTTTGTCTGAGGGGAATTCAGTCTGTGTAATCAGGCCTGAAGGAGAGTGTCCCATGCTCTGGAGAGTATAGATTCTGGGCACAGTGACCTTCAGGAGAGAAGCTGAGGGAGGCCAAATCCATTACTTGCTTGTTCTTCAGCTGCTGTAAAGGCAGGCAGTTCACCATTTCACTGTGGTGTCTTTCAGAAGCAGCCCTGTGTAACCCCATATCCTGTGTCCCTCACTAGTGCTCCGTCCCTGATTTGGAGCATGGATCAATAAATCTTGTGCTCCCTCTGTGGCTTGTGAGCACATAAGTGCCTCTCTGCTCTGGTCCTCCCGTTAACCTGCTGGAGAGTTTTTTGTTTGTTAGTCTACTGAGTGAGTGAAGTCCCCCACAGAGGAGCCCAGGCAGAGATGTCTGCTTCAGCAGCAGGCAGCCCCTGGAAATCATTCTGGCTCAAAGCAGTGCAGAAGTTCTGAGCAGTTCTGGTTTGGGAAATCACCTACACACAGGGACACTCCAGTGGAAAAAAGCACACATTGATTCCTTACTCTGTTTTTCTCATGGCTTGCCCTGATGTGTGAGACTGTCTGTAGGAGCTGCTTAGCACCTGCCACCAATAGCACATGCAGGCAAACAACAGTTTCAGATTCTTCATTCACCTTGAGCTGTAAAATTGCACCTCGTTAGCTTACACTGTGATGGGGGGATTCATCTGAAAGCGAGCAGGTATCTTCATGCCCCAGGTTCCAGAAAAGCAGAGGGATAACTAATGACCTGATTCATGTTCCTTCCTCCAGAGCTCAGCTCTTATTGTTCTTCTCAGCCCTAAGTCAGAAGCCCTCTCTGCAACAAGCCTGGGCAGTGCTGAAATACTACCTGATGCAGATGGTAGGGGCCAGCTCTGATTCTGACCAACATATTTACAGCCAGAAGAAGGAAAAAAAAATGGACCTGCAGATAGGTAGGCAGGTGGCAGGCAGTTTATTTCGCTGGCAGTGCTGGAGTGCCTACTTCACGGGATGCTAAATGCAGTAAGTGGGGACAAGAACAAATTTAAGAGGGAAGAAGGAGGCAGTGAAGCAGTCAGTGCTCTTCAGGGTATGAAGGGAACATCCTGCACTTCCAGAGTAGTCTCAAAAATAAAAACACCCTCAGGATGCTGTCTTTGCAGGGTCCATGTCTTTATTATTCATATCAGTCCCTAAAGAGGTGCTTTCTCTCAGGACATGAGTCATCTGGGAAACCCAGCAACCCTGCTATGTCCCTGCTGCAAGTGTAGGTTTGCAAAGACAGTGTGTCCTGTGCTAAGAGTGCCAAAAGATATGTCCTTAAAACTGGGCTAAATCATTCTACTTGCTCACCTTGTTTGGGTGAACCAAACTGTGATCAGCTCCCCTTCACCAGACTAACTGGTGATCCTGCCACAAGCTCACCATGAAAATTTACCTGGTGCCCTGCTGCTGCAGCCAGACCCACCCAAAATATGTCCTGTCCTTTGTAACTCTCAAGGTTAGTACTGACTAACCAAATTGGACCTCTATGCTGAGCCTGTACTCCTACTCCCAAGTCCGAAGCCCTGTGAGAATGCAGCAGGGTGACAACATATAGGGCAGGACTCAGAAATACATTTTCCTCTCCGTAGTTCTTATCCCACAGTGGAAGAATTCAGTGAAGGCTTTACACGTGTCCCTTCACCCATGGACTGCCTCCCTCTTCACTGTGCTCACTGCAGAAAAGGAGGCACCACAGCAGAAATGTGGAATTTCTGCGCAGTAATGCAGAGCTTACAATGCAGGACTCGTTTCAGTGAATGGATTGACCGCAGGGGAGGTCAGCAAGGTGGGCAATGACAGCTGATGCTGTAGCTGTGCAAACTGAAGCAGACATAAAAGCAAGCAACACATAGGCCAAAAGAATAAAACTGTGCGCCTGCAGGTAGCAGGACCAACACCCTAGGACAAGCAAGAAGAGTGTGTAGCAAAATTTCTAGAAACTTCCTGCCCCAAGAAGGGCTTCTGCACAGTTCTTCCTCCCCTGACTACAAAAACTGGCCAGAAATAAACTTAGACTTACCATTTTTGCCTGGTAAGTCTGCAGTGGCAAAGACAGGAGTTTGGTTGCCATTTCTAGGACCTCATGAACAAGGTACATAAGAGGACAAAATCACTCTCACATTTACTAACAATGAGTATTGCTGCTGGCAAGCGCACCACAGGGAGAAGGATTGGATAAAGCACAGAGAGCTGCCCCAACTTCCACCCTGTAAAGGAACATTTAAAAGCCAGTGCAATGGAGTATTTATAGCTACTGTGGCTGCACCAGGTGGCTTCAGTCTGCTGGGCTGTTGTACTGGCTCTGGTTTGGAATGAAAACAAATACTAAAATATAGTCAGACTATTTCATGGGTGGTATCTTATTTTATTCCATTTGAACAGTGTTTTGGTTTATCTTGCATTTAATTTGAAGGATTGAGCAGGTTCCCAATAAATCCCATAGTAAGATCTACATGAGAAAAACACTTTTAAAAAAACCCCAACCCAGTAACAACAAAACCCTTTCTTCTGCTGCTGCTGATAACAAGGCCTATTACTTCCCAGCCTGTGTTTGGTTTCAACACCGTATAATCTCTCAGTTGCAAACAAGAGACCAAGACAGCTCTGACTAGAGCTACCCTATAAACGATTCTGTCCTCAATGTTTGTTCTGAATGGAGAGGTGCCAAACTCCCTGCTTATGTGGTTAGGTACAGGTGGTGAATTGGCTTTTTGGCTGGTTTGTGGGTAATTCACTGGTAGGTTTCTAGGTAAAGCCAGGTTTGCACCCAATGAGAAAACAAAACTCTAAAAAACTTGTGTCCTACGGTTAATGTTTCAGTTCATCATACTTTATCCCTATCTAGACACAGCAGATGGTGTTTCCAGCCTTGTGGTTTTTTTTTTTTTTACCAAAACACCTAATCTGAGCAATAAAGATTCCATGAGGTTATATGGACATGTAGCATACAGGGAATCACACCTGTCCTTGGCCATTGCCTTTCCCAAACTCTTGATAACATTTCTCCCTTGACCTGCCCAAAGCTGACAAAGGCTGACAGCAAACTGGAGCTCCTTGGCTGTCCAAAGTGAGGGAGAGCATCTCTGGTTAAACTGATGGGTTTGGACTGGCTGTGAATAAATTTAGTCTAGAAATGAAGAGGAGACAGAGATGTGGAAAAGCCTTCCAAACCAGAACAAAGAATGGGAGTGATCTGAACAAATGCAGATGCCTATAACAGAGCCAGGCCCCTTCTATTCAATGGAGAGAATGAAGCATCGCTTATGAATCATCTCACCCTAATGAGGCATCCAAAATAGACCAGATGAATCACAGTCCAGAAACACCTATTTTTCTCCCCATGCTTTGAGAGCCCAAGGTAACTGGTACAGAGACATTTACACTGTAGGTGGTTAAAGTTAGGTGAGATGAATTAAAAAAAAAAAAAAGTAAAGAAAAAATAATCAACAACAAATCCCTTAGAGTTTTTAGGTGCAACAGAACACTTTCACAAAGGTTATCTCACACAAAAGAATATAATTGAATGTGATGATGCAAGGAGTCCACTGCAGGTCAAATACGACAACTCTTGTAACAATCAGTTAATAAAAAACTTCCTTGATGCAAAATGCTTACAAATCCTGCTATAAAAATGCAGATACTTTCCTTTGAAACCAAATCAGCAGTTCTCAGTTTATATTGGGGTAGTGAAGAACTGCATTTTCCCTGTTAATTTGATTTTAAAACATTTCTCTTCTGTCTTAATTAATCTATTTTTACCCAATATTCCTGTATTGAACAGAGGTGAGTCAAGGGTTTTGTTTAAATTAGGAAGAACCAGACACTCATTCAAGAGTGACGGCTCTCTTTATACTCTTTTCCTCTAATTTGTCTCAAATATCACCTTCCAAAACTCCTTTCCCCTTGAATAAAACCAAGTTTCCACATGGTGACTTCTGCTACCATTGCTGCCTCAAATCTCATAAAAAACCCACTATTGCTTATGAGAGGCTTCACTTGCCAAAACTAATGGGAAACAGTGGTAGGTGATGCAGAGCAGAGATGAAGAAGCTTTTGTGTTCTGCGTGGCTCTTTTTAGCAAAAGCTCAGTGACTGTTTTTACAAAAAAAACCCACCAGAACCTCTGGTACAGTTTGCAGACAGCAGTGGATCCCAGCAGTGGATCCCATCACAGGTTCCAGTTCACTGAGCCATAAAGGGAGCCAGCACATGTGGTCCCAAAGGAATTGTTACCTTCTCCCACCTAGGATGAAGTCCTGCTTGCCTGCTTTTGCCAGGAGCTGGCAGAATTAAATCCCACTTATGACGGTAGTGTTTTGGTTTTTTTCTGTTTTGGTTTGGTTTCAGTTTTTTTTTTTGTTTGTTTGTTTGTTTGTTGTTGCTGTTGTGTTTTTTTGGGTGAGGCAGCATCTCAGATCTGGCCTGTGTATTCTGCTCTTGGTGTCTCTGTGTTGAACCTGACTCTGGTTCTGAAGGGTGAACTTTTCAAACAGCTTGAGAATTGTATTTTTGAGGAATCTTTACCTCAATTAATAAAAACACCACATGGAGGATCCCTGGGACAAACATCCCAAGCCCTCTAAGCTTGCACCTGGAGCTGAGTGCTTTTGTTTAGAGTTTGGCATCATCACAAGGGTGAGCAGATCCTGAAACCAATGACTGAGTGATGTAATTTCTTGCTGTGTTCATTTCCCTACTCACATTTTTTCCTCACTCTGCTGTGTATCTAGCTTTGACAAAGGAATCTGTGTGTGCTGCCTGGCTTGTCCAGTATTTCAGATTTCCTGCAAATCCCACCATACCTCTTTCAGCTTTCACAGTAGTGACCAGTATGCTCTGAGCTTGGTTCCTTTCTGACTCCACCTGTTCTGAAAGTCTCATGCTACCATCAGTCCTGCCACAAATGAGATAATTCAAACACCAGGTTTTCATAGGAAATGGGATCTCTTGGCACTTCCATCAAAGTAAGGACCTGAATTATCTGAGCTTGGCCTTCTACTAAATAGTAAAAATATATTTTTTAACATATCACTTGGTACTCCAAGATATGTGAAAACTATTTAGAAGGAGTCTGTCATGGTTTACTGAATGCAGGTGGCTTCAGAGTATCAATTGGTACATTCAAAATTTAGATTATGGTATCACCTATAGCCATTCACGCCCCTGACATATGGGTAGATCCTCATAAATTGCTCCTTTTACTTCCCTCTTTCCTTTTTTACCTGCCCATTCCTGTCTTTACAAGGTAATCACCTAATTTGGGGAAAACGTAACAAAAAACGGCTTCATGACTGAAGAAGCCACAAGATGGCATTATAGAGCAATTAAACGAGAAATCCGTACTGGAATCTGCTTTCCCCCTCGCCTGCGCAGGAAGGATGAGGAGCAGGGAGTCAGTGCTCGTTGTGAGAGGGGACAGGTGTTCCGAGCAGCCTCCAACACAGCCACTATCCCTTCTGTTGACGGTCTCACCTGGTTAACTCTTATTAACATTTCCAAGATTTCAAATGGAAGCCCTTCAGGAAGCAAAGGAGAGCACATGCCTCTTCAGCTAGCCTTTGCTAGTGTTATTTTCCTATTAATGTGCAGCTTTTTCAGCTCTCCCCCCCCTTATTCACAGGTGTATACGTGCTCGTGCTTGTGCTGTTCTTTTTGGGGTGCGTGTGGCAGATCAACCTGCTGTCCCTCGACTCTGTGGGAGTCACATAAGCTGCCACAGAGTGTGCTAAAGGTGTAAGTATGTGAAGAGAGGTTGTGGGCCTGATGGGCTGAAGGAACAGGGAGGCAAGGCTGTGTGTGTGCGGTGTGAGCAGCGCGCACACCCCGCACCCAGAGGTCACCACACGTGTGCAGGCTGCAGTGCTGGGGCTGTCCTCTGGCTGCCTCTCTGTGAAACAGCAAGAAATCCCAGTGGGAAGTGATGCTGGGGAATGGTTCTAGGTGCAGGGCGTACTCTTTTTGTTGTGCCAAGCTCTGTAGCCACCATGGTGAGCCTCTCATGGTGGGCCTGGTGGCGCGGAGTGTGCCTGTGCTGGGATGGGGTGTTAATCTTTAGGAAAGCTGTGGCTGCTGGGCTGGGGTGTTAATCTTTAGGAAAGCTGTGGCTGCGTGGCCACCCTGGGCAGGCTCTGCGGTGCAGCAGGCAGCGTGTGTGCAGCAGCACTCCCGTGTTCCATGTCTCCGTGGAGCCTGTGATTTACGCCTGCATGGACACGGTGCAGGGCACTTGCAGCTGGTTTTGGGCAGTCACTGCCCACTGCAGCACTGGGGAGGGGGTACCGGTGACATTCAGCCTGATCCTGCAGCACTTGTCAGCGCTGAGGGGCAAAAACAGGGATGAAAAGAAACCAAACCCCTTTGCTGACTTTCCTTGCAGCTCAGCTGAGAGGGCAGCACCTGCAGAAACAGCTGCTCGCCAATACCTGACACAGACTAGCTTTTTTTTGTAAATAATATAAAGTCCCCTTTATTTCACATCCTGCATTGTTACGGGCCAGGTCACTGAATGCGTTAGGGCTGATTCCTCAGAGTATCCTGCAAATGAGACAGACCTCAGGCTGCACATGCTCGAGAAATCAGCTATTCAAAATAAAAGCTGGGATCGACAGACCACTCCAGTGTTTCCTTTCTTTTTCTTATGGTCATTGAGGGCAGGTACTTGGTGGCAGGTGGTGAACAAAGAGATGCAGTGGAACAAATATTGCTGTTTTACAAGCAGTACTTTTTGAAAGAGCGTGTAAATAAACTGTTTTTCTTAGAAGTCATCTTAGTATTGTTTTTTTTATTACTCCTACCACTATGTTTATAATTGTTACTATTATTAAATTACTTCATAGTCCAATTGGCTAAGGGAATCTTAGATTTTTTTCCTTTTTTTTTCTTTTTTTTTTTTTCCCAGAGCTATAAAGAGCTAATAAGTTGCCGCATTGGGGCTCCAAGGAATTGATGAGAGATTATTCCCTTATGGATTACTCTCTCAGTGCTTTGTCCAGCTTAATTTTAATATTACTCATCATTGTTTCATATTTGCATTGTGCTCCAGTCAGGGTTCATTTCAGCTCTGCTTTTCCTTAAACATAAAGCTCCCCAAAGCTTAAAGGCAGAAAAGTGCTCAGGGGTGAGGCTTTTGGTGTACTGAGATGTTGTTTTTCTTTGCAACCTGTGCCACAGCATTGTCCCTTTTGTGCCTGAACCCCTCTGTTTTGGAGTGCACCTGCACAAGGGGCTGCTCCTGGATTTCAAATCCCTGCCTGGGTAAGGCCAATCCCTGTCCCCTACCAAGCTGCTCCCTTGAGATCCTGCTACCTTCATCTAAACCAGTTTTGGTGCTTGTAAGACACAGAGATGATTCAGCCTGTTAGTCCAGTAAAAAGCTAACACCTCTTTTTAGTTTTTTCCCTGCACTGGTCCTGGTAATTTCTGTCAGTTCAGTGAGTAGATTCTGTCCAGATGGGAGAGATAGCATGGAACTAGTTTCCAAGGGGTTTGTTTCTGGAAAGATTCATGAGAATAGGTGTCTGAGGTTAAGCCCTTGGAGTGCATCCATGTCCCATTAAGGGAAAGACAGAGAGATCTCTTGCCATGGGCACAAGGACACAAGAGCAGCAGAGAGTTAACACAGGATGGCAAGGGAAAACCAATACTCAAATGTGGAGAAAACATACTGCAGGACAGTAGAAAAACAAACTACAATGCAAAGGGCCATAGGGAACTACTGCATATAGAGTGAGTTGTTTACTTTGTGACACCCTCATCCCAAATGTGGGAGGATCCACGCTCCTATGTGGAATTCCTGTGCTGCTACTGCTATGGCTAGAGTATTGCTACTGCTGCTGCAAAACACAGATGTGATGTAGAGAAACAGAGCAAAAGGGAGCTGTCTGGGGAGCCGAGGTTCCAGTGAAATGATTCCTCGGCATAACTAAAAGAGGAAGGCATCTCTAGCTCTAAGAGCCCAATATCCCAGTTATTCATGTGATACGAAGAGACAGCTCTGCACAACGCCTTAGAGAAGAAATCCCCTCCCAGGAACACTCTGAGGTCCTGATTTAGCGCAGACTTAAAAATGCATTTGAGTCTCACTATCTGGAGTGACGCTCACTTGTGTGCGTATGCCATGGCTCTCAGAGGCTGCACCAGAGCACAGCCTACACCCAAGGAGAGAGCAGACGTAGGCACAACACAATTATTGAGGCTGCAGATGCAGGCTGCCTGAGAGCCTTCCCTTTAGCCACCATCCCTTTGCTACACACAGTGTGGGGAGACATTTCTGGTGGGGTATCATCTGCTTCAGGCTGAAAGAGCCTAGACATTAATAAGGGTGAGATGATCACCCTCGTACAGGACATTTCTGCATTTCTGCTGAGTGTCTTCCTTGGCTCTTGGGAAAATTCCTTTCCATCAGGCTATCAGCTACACTGAGAGCGAGGAGAGAGTTGAACCCTCTGCCTCCTAATACTGTGAAATTGGTAAGACAGAAAGAATATATATATATATAGCCGAAGAAAGGGGAGTGACAGGGGTATATCTCCACAGCTCAGAGATTAGAGAGCACACCTTTGAGTGGGAAAGTTAATGCATTTGCCTTTTATCCAATGCTGATTCCATGCATAATATATTCAGAGATTTATTTTTTTTAAAGAAGAGGGAAAGAGAGTTTGGTCTATTCTTCAAGAACATACCCCATGTATATGGTTACAAAATTAGGGAGAAATGGTTTATGAAATTATTATAGAGGAGAGTATGATTAGACAGGCAGAGAAAGACAGAAAGAGACAGACAGGCAGAAATATAAAAGAAAAAGCCAGGAAGCTTGCTAGCTCTTAGGAAAGCTGAGTATTATGAGAAATTATTGTGTAAAGTAGTAGTCGTGTAGAACAATAGATTAGGGAGAAAGAACCCTTAGCCTGTCACTGAGAAGGAAAAGCAGCGCAAGTTCAGGATGCAGCGATGCATCTAAAGGATGCTTGAGTGGGTTAATAATGTCACAGTGACATAATCAAATTAGTAATGCTATCTTGGCGATGTGGTCTAGTCTATCAAGGCATTTACCTGGTTACATTGCTCAAAACAATACCATTCTAGAGGCCCAGGAGTCCAGATGTCCTGCCCATCCTGCGCGGGCACACGCCATCCCCTCTTACGTAAGCCCTCACTACAGGGAGAGGGGAGTTAATGGGGCAGAAATCGCTGCCCAGCTCTCTCCTCTCTCTCCCTGCCTCCAAGCCCTGTGCCCTGGATGGCAGCTTCCAGCAGCCTGGCTGGGGCAGAGGCTCGGGGCCTCGCTGACACAGCAGCATGGTGCCCTCCCTGAGACAGCTCTGCAAAACAGGGCTGGCAGCAGGGAAGTGGCACCAGCCTCTCCAGGCATGGCAAAAGCCAAGGTGAGGGGGATGAGTGTCCCTGAGTCCCTGCTAGAAGAAAAAATCTACTTAGGAAAAGATTAGAAGTATTATAAAATGCACCCTCCCCTCTGATTCATACCAAGCACACAGCCTCACTAGGGCTGCTCTCCCCCTCTTTTCTTTCCCCATCATCTTCTGGGATTCTCTGACTAGCAACTGCCGTGTGGCTTCCAGCCTAAAAGCAAGGTAGCCCGATGGAGCTAAGATGAATCTAACTAGTCAGAGGAATGAGATAGGAATAAGGGGATAAGGACTGATCTTAAGTGGTGTGTCACACTCGCGACACCAAAAAGATGAAGCAGAAGAAAAGGTCTAGGGATGAATGGGAGGGATGAATTAATTTCACAAGAATGGGTATGTCCAGGGTATAAATTCGTATAGGGAAGGGAGAAGGAAAGAGAGGTCTTAAAAGGACAGTGACTGGTGAGAGGGGGAGTATTTTACAGTTTCAAAGAATTCATTTGGGCTACTGCTTTATGAGAAGAAATTCCCGTGTCTCACTTTGTTAGACTGAGGTTGAAATGTGTTTATATTTACATAGCTATCTTCCATTGAGGTATTTCATTCAAATACATATATGTGGTGTCTATATGTGTGTACAGGTATATGGAAAAAAGAGAATCAATAGGTGTGAGGGTCTTTTCTTCAAATTTCCACAAACTAGAAAGGACCATAAAGGCCACTGATATCTGGGTGAGAAAAGGCTGGCCCCTGCCCCCTCCATCTGCTCTTCTCTTCCAGGGCAGCAGGAGGAAAAGCAAAGAAATGCAATTCTCCCTGTTCCACTTCAGTGAGGAAGAAGCAGCACAAAAGAGTCCCTGTGTCTGTCAGCAGGATTCAGAGCTGGGCACGGGGCTCTTGGAGAAGGAAATAGAAAATAAAATCAAATGAGGCTTAATCCGAAAAGCAAACGTTTGCTGGGACAAAGCCACCACAGGGATTGTCATTTCGCAAATTGTATTAATCTGGGCAAATAGTGCTTCAGAAACAGTAACCGTGGTGTTTATGTTTAGTTCCCCTTCCTGACCTTATCTTGCCTCCCTTGCTCTCCCTTAATATGGGCCAGACCCTTATCACTTTGCACCAAAGGCCTCTTCCTCAACTGGGCAATCATGCAAACCTGGAATTTGTGCATGAATCCGATAAGAAAAAGCAATGACTGAAATGTGACTTTTTTTTTTTTCCTTTAATTTAACAAGTAGGGGTAGAAATTAGTGTCACAAGATGACAAAATGAGGCACCCAGATCCCTATGGAGCAGTTCCTGCAGTTCGCAGGGGCCGTGTGTTGGTAAGTAGGATTGTGTTATCACACATCCTCGGTCCAAATAAATATGCAAGGCTGAGCAGGTAGATGGAGGCATGGAAAACTAGACCATACGTAAGTGAAACGCTGTAAGCAGGAAAGAGCAAGGAAATAATTATAACCAGGCTTGCAACACTTCCTACGCTCCTTTTTGGTCCAGCCAACACATTGGCCACCTGTTTGCCTTGCAAGATGCTTTGCTATAGCTGTAGTCTTTCATTTCAGAAGGAAAATGAGAGGACAGTTTTTTAGATCTTTTTTTTCTGGAAGATGATGGAATCTGTCTCAGTTTGCCTGCCTTGTTATCTCTCCTTTGGCATCTGGACACCTACAAATCCGAGTTTCTCTATATGGCTTTTACCATGAGGAAAAAGATACGGGAATTTCATTTCTATGGGTGGAGACAGCACAGGAGCAATGAAAGAAAATCAGCAGTTTTTCCCTAATAGTCTCTCAAAATGATGCTGAGAAAATAACTTTTTGTCTTGTTATGATAAAAAAATCTACCAGACCTGCTAATGAGTTGGGGAGGTGGGGACAATTTTTTCTTAATTTTGAAGCCACTAAATATCATGGTTTCAACTTGATCTCTAAAGCTATTGAGTTCATGTTCTGAATAAGAGAAGCAGTGAACCAAAAGAGCAGAGAGTGTGTGGGGGAAGGAGGCAAAAGAATAAAAATCAACACAGTGAAAAATCAGGCAGAGTGAAAAATATATTGAAACTGTGAAAAAAAAAAAAAAAAGCTCCAGAAGTGTGGAAAGAGCAAAAAGTTACAGCACAGAAAAAAGCTACCAACTATGTCTAACCAACAGTTCCCCCTAATCTTATCTGTCATGCTAATTACCAGATTTAGGTGCTTGTACCAGAGAGGAGGATGTGTGTGAATTGTGAGCTCATGTGCAGGGCTTCTGACAGCTCACACACACAACCCGCTGATTTCCCCCCTTTAGCTAGAGTAAAGATTTCTTTCTTTCTTTCTTTCTTTTTCTTTTTTTTTCTTTTTTTTTTTTTTTTTTTTTTCAATTGAATCACCATCAGAATGAGCTGAATTACAGGAAAGACAAGGTTAGGCAGCTTTTGAGAAATCCAATAAAAAATCCAAAGGAATCCCCAAACCCCAGAACTGCAGGAAATGTGCTAGTTCCTGTGTATTACATGGTTTCCTTCCCAACATATTAATGTCCAATACCCAGAAATATGCAATGGCATGTGCTGCTTTACCTTTTCTTCCTAAGGATTTCACTCAGCCTGCAGTTCTGTACAGTCTTCTGCGCCCCTCTGGAGCTGCACCGAGTTTTGCACCCACGTTTACTCCCTCTGCACCCCAGTAATTACTAGTTTTGTTTAAATTACGCTTTAGGATGTAAATGGAGCTTAAGCCAGGGAAGGTGTGCAGAGGGCAGCTGATGCTGGGTTAGTAATGCGGTGAGGTAGCATCAGCTCGAGTGACAACTACTCATTAGCAGCTAATCCAATCGCTCCTGCTAATCCAATCGACTGGAGGAGCTGCAGTCATTGTTTTCCAAGAGTGGTCATCTTGCTCTCTCAAAAATCCCAGGAAGTTAAGGGAGGATTTAGGGCACACGGAGCTGGCCGAGTGCACCCAGCAAGTCCAGTCCCGGCACCCGGGATATCTCCTGCAAACTGGCCTTGAGTCTGTGTGGCAAAACAGCAACAAGCCAAAAGTCAATTTGCCCCATATAGTCTGTGAAATATCGCAAACAAGCCTCTCACTGGCTCACTCTGACTGCTAGGGATTGGAGCCTGGCTGGGAGCAGGAGGACAATGAGATGGAAAGGGTTAACACACCGTTATCCCCTCCCCGGGGCCCCCACTCCAGCAAATTGCAATCCAGCCCTGAAAATTTTCAGCAGCCGCATCGATATCATTCCACTGTGCCTTCATTACCTCCTGATCTCTAAATAAGGGCCAGCTGGGCTCAGAAAACATTATGTGGTGCTGTTACGACTGACATAAACCACCAAAGTGGCATTTTGCAGATGAGAAGAACGAGCAAAAGCCCCGCAAAATCCTCTGCAGTTGGGTTTAAACGAGGGCTGTAACTTCTTACACATGTCCTGCTCCCAGTCTACAGGAAGAGGCTGATTAATCCTGCATGTGTTAGGCTGGAATATTGCATTACTGGAAGCAAAGAAACCCCTTAATCATATTGCTGGTTATGCCAGAGGTCTGTTTTCTCTCAAATGCATCACATTAAGAGCCTTCCCTGGGCTACAGCACCATCCCAGGCTATTTTTCAGGTTGCTGCACTACATACAGGCTTTTTCATTCTGGCTTTGTTTTAGGGGGTGGCTGGCTTTGTTGTGGTTGACCTTGAGATAACCACGAGCAGTGAGGAAGTTTTGGAGAGAAGACAAAAATGGTATTTTATCACTTCCCATCTCCAAGAGAAATACAAAGAATCTGTGAAGAAGAGCCTTGTTCCTAGTTTTCCTTTACTGCTTGCTCCAAAGCATGGGTGTAGAAGAGCTAACACCACACATGGGATAGGAAGAAGTGATCTGTCCCTCTCCTCTTCTACTCTGCTTTTCCATGTGGATGTGAAGAAAGAATTTCACAGGGAGAATTGCTGTCTGCACCATCAGGCTCTTTTTGAGGACACAGTTCAATCCTAGCTTACAGGGCATCCCCACAATCTCATTCTTTCCCAGTGTAAAGGCTGGTCATTAACAAGATGAAAACAAACTCTCCAAGACCATACTCACTTGGGAGATCTGGAGCTTTGGGAATCTGTAACTCTCCCCTGAGGCCATTATGGGACTGTACAGGGAAAGAAGGAAACTGTCTTGTTGACACAGTCCCTCCCTAGGAAGCCCAGGGAAGCACATGAGAAATAAACACATCTCATGGGATGATGCACAGTGCACCCGATCTTAGTATCCTCTCCCAAAACACTTGTGGAAAAGACACCTCTCTGTGCCAATGAAGAAAGGATTTGCTTCAGATACTACAGGAAAGTTCTTGTTCTTTGTTTACACCACAGCAGTCAAGGTTTATGCACCTATGAGTGATCTCCTGTAAAAGCAGGATGTGCACACATCACCCCCAAAAAATCCTGTCCTTTCCCAGTTAGCTCAGTTTCAGAGGTCCAACAACCAAATTAAAAAAAAAAACGACAAAACAAAACAACCAAAACATCTCCAGCAGGGGAAGTCCTGGCAGCAGCTTCAACCATTACAAGCACAGAGACAAGGTCTGTGACAATAAACAATGTCCTGCAAAGCATGAAACTGAGCAGAAATATCTTTGGGGATGGCTGGTTTTTGCACTCAACCCCAGGGAGGAGGAGGCGACAGAAGGAGAAGAGCCTCTGTTTGTACAAGACACTTTGGACTTTCCCTTTGAACAGGGCACAGGGGCACTGAGTCTTACAGCCTTTTTAATAGGAGCATCTGCTCCTGTTCCCATCCCAGCTGGATGGCATCTATGAGTGTTTGCTGTTAGCGAATTGTGCCATGTGTCAGAGGAGGGGTGTATCCTGGGCAGGGAGCACTTGCACATCTTGGAGGCCTTTACACCATGGCAGCGGGTCCATTTGTTTGGCCTGGGCACTTGCTTGGGGGCAGCAGCTGCATTCTCCATCCACTCTGGAATTTCCAAATGGTAAAGGCCCCAAGGGTGGTTGTCATTAACAGGGTAATGTGTGGGCAAGTGAGGGCGTGGAGGGAGAGGGCTTTGTGGGTGACTTACACATTATCTTATTTTATTTTATTTTATTTTATTTTATTTTATTTTATTTTATTTTATTTTATTTTATTTTATTTTATTTATTTTATCTTATTTTTTTATTTTATTTTATTTCTTCCACAGACATCTGGAAATGAGAGCTTTCTCCCTCCTACAGACCCTCTGAACTCAGGCCATCTGTGGGACCATCTTTTCCTCCCCCTCAGTGATGACCTGCCCTGCAGGAGGTTGATGGTGAAGGAGAGGGAGTATAGGAAAAGTCACAGGCATGTCCACATGGTCAGTAGCAAATTTGCCAAAGTGGGATTTCATTCTATTTCATAGGCTAGTTATGCGGCCCTTAACACTCTGGTAGGTGTTCACAGGGACAGAAATGCCAAAACAACCCTATTTATTTGCACTGTGTTCTCCTTATTCCATCTATGCATTTTTTCTGCAGAAATGTCCGCTAGCAATTTGTAAAATGCTCACAGTTTTAGAGTGAGTGGAGGCAGATGAAGTAGTTCACCCTATCCTACCCCTTGTAAAGGATTCAGAAGCCCCATGGAGACCTGCAGCAGTCTCCTCTGCCCATCAGCAGCAAATTTAACTGCCCCATCTGCCACCCCAGCCCTCCAACAGAACAGAAAGTGGGCCAGCCCTTACAGCTGAAGGACAGATCATACACGAACTACCATGTGCAGTGGCTATTGCAGGGTTTAGTCCAAATGCCTGGCATGCAAGAGCAGCCCCAGCATCATCAGTCCCCAGATCTGAAGAAAGAGCTTGCACAGAATGGGGAAGAGTTTCCGCTTAGTAAAGAAACCTTTTCCTGAGAGAGCTTACTATGAGGTTTGTGAAAGGAGGCTGCATTGATTCAAGCTGGGTGTTAATAATAAATCCTGGGAGCTGCAGCAGCACTGGCTCCCCGCCACCCACCTTGGCGAACCCGGCTGAACCGAGCAGACGCACATACAAGACAAACTCTGTGGGCTGGATACACAACAAGGTACTGTTGTCCCATCTGTAGCTGTGTACATGCCAGTGGATATCAGCCTAACACAAGGCGAGGAGATACACAGGGAAGCAGTTGCTTTCCTCCTTCCTTCCCACCTTTTTTTTCTGCTCTGAGCTGGGGAGGGAGTCTGGAAGCCAGTGCCATGTCCACGGCGCTCCCAATAGACTGGCTTTGTTACAGCAAACAGAAGAGGATGCTCAACATACGCTCTGTTTGTACTGTGACACAGGGGCAGACGTTGTGGGACTGATGTAAGCACTACCTGGGATGCCAACACCCCAAATTGCCCACGGTGCCTCGGCAAACCGGGCTCCCACTGTTCAAACACCGGGAGCGTGCTCCAGCAGCACCCACACCAGAGCCAACACCCCTGCGAGGGCCGGTGAGAAATTTGCTGGACATGACCTGCTTAGTGTCTCGGAGGCCTAATTGGCATCCTCTGTGACCGGTCTGGCTCTGGCTGCCAGGAGAGAGTAAAGTGTCTCCTCCTTTCACAGATGGGATGGGGGAAGGGGTGACCAGTGCGTGTCTGTGCGTCGGTGTCAGGGGATGGCAACAAAGGATGTCAGGAACGCGGTGCTGCCAAGGGGCTTGCATATTTGGCTTATAACCTGATGAGTACAAGGCAGGTGGCAGAGTCTATGTCATGCCCTGTGGGGGGTGGAGAGGGAAGGGAAAGAAAGGAGGAAAAAATAGGACTGGTACAGATGGGAAGTGCCGGCTCCTCTCGCTGGAACGAAACTGTTCGATTGGGAAACTCAGCCAGAGAAACTTAAAAGGACCAGGATGGGAGAAAACAGAACGGGTGAGCATCAGCAAGTGCCTCCTGATCCTTTCCTCCAATCCACCTCATTGCAATTTTAAAAGCCTCATTTTTGATGGAAAAATAAATTAAAACATCCCCACTTTTAAAAAATGGAGAACAAACTAGCTAAATCTCAGTGATTTTGAGTAAGTATGTGACTTGGGTGTGTGTGAAGGAAGGAAGGGAGAAAGGGAGAGACAGAGATTAAAACAAAAAAAAAATACAACCTAGAAAAAACTTGGAACAAAACACACACGAGGTAATGCCAAAAACTTGAGAAGGAGAGTGGTTACACACTAATTTAATTCTCTAATCCCCCTACTCCTGTCACTGTTTACTCACTGATAAATGTGCAGTAGCTTCAGCAAGACAGCCACATTTGCAGAAACTGACAGCCTGACTCAGAGACTATTTACCTAAAGACCATGAATATTAAAACAGGTTTCCAAAAGGCCCCCGTCTTGAAGGAGAAGATTAGCATGGGGCCTCTTGCTGACAGACTCTTCCCTCTCCACCCCTCCTTCCCCCACTCCGTGATGCATCTCTTGTTCAAACACTCGAGAAGTATCACCTAGCTGAAGAACTGAAATATTGGAACAATGCCCTGGCGCTGTGCATTCGGCTTTAGCCTGACAGCAAAAACACCCATCCATCCATCCATCCATCCATCCATCCATCCATCCATCCATCCATCCATCCAAGAAAAAAGTTAGGGCTGGATTTTTGGGGTGGGTTTAATTTTTTGTTTGTTTTTATTTGTATTTGTATTTGTTTTTGGTTTTTTTCTTCCTTTTAAATAACTGTTTGAAAACAAAAATAAACCATATCTTTTTTTTGTTATTACCCCCCCCCCCCCGCTTTTTGAAAGGTGAACTGTGAGCACAGAGTCCTTTAATAGAATTAGAAAGGCAACAAAATTATATTCGAAAGTCATGATCCTTAAATGAGTTTGACTCTGTCTCCTATGATGGTGCACAGAATTCACCAGAAAGACAGAAAATGAGTAAAGTAAAAGTAGAAAGGGCAGAGAAAAAGATGGCTTTAAAGATCAGAGGGAAAGCATAGTTTCTATAGGATGGGGAGGATGAAATAGTCTGGATACCCCAGCATGAATGACAAAACAGAGTGGAAATCAAATTGATTTATATAAAAAATAAATGAAATGTCAAAAGGATTTTTAAACAGACAGTCAAGATTCACTTACTTGTAATATTAAAAAAAACTATATTTGAAATTAAAGAATTATTGCTTGTTTATGCCATACATATTTTACTGGAGGAATTCTTTGCCACAGAACCTTCTGGGGAATAAAATTATAACTAGATTCAAGAAAACCTTAAGAAATCTCTGAAAACAGTGCAAAAATTGCATCTAAAGACTGTGAATTGTTAGAAGACTGTTAGAAGAAAGGCAAATTAGCCCTGTTCTATTTGGCAATGGAGCTGGAAGCACAATTATTTACGATGACTTCTATTTCTCTCTCTTGACTGTGTGTGAGGGACACTCCCTTTCCAGGGTGAAACACAGAGACAAGGATGTGCATGTACAGGCTGGGTGGGCATTGAGTGTGACTCCCACCCCCTGCTAACTCATTTCCAATGTCTGACACACCCTGGGGAAGGCAGGGAGACCACATCTCTTACAGTGGGTGACAACGCTGCACCTTGATGCACTTGTCCTGATACAGACAGTACTGCTTATCCCTGGAAACCAGTGAATATCCTGGCTCTGGAGACAATGACATCCAGTCTCCCTCTCAGGTCAGTGAACTATTCAGACAGAATTAAGAGTTCGTGATTTCCCAGCCTCTCAAGTGACTCTAAGGTCTCCTGATGTAGTTGCTCATCTGGCATGGAATGACACAGCCCTGTTGAAGTCAGTGGAATTATTCTGCTGGGGTTTTTTATCCCCACCTGAGGATCAGGTGTTTCACTGCAAGCCTCTGGGAGCACTACTGCATAATGGACAGTGCTAGCACAAGGACGAGCATATTTGGCTTTGAGGGAAAAGGGCAGCCAGCATCCCTGGATACCTTCCTAAGTGCATCCAGGCAGTCCATGCCTGGAAAACTACTGCCAGTGAGGCTGCCCCTCAGCTTTGCCTTTAGCAAGTAAACAGACTTCAGTAGAGCAGTGCCAGAGGCTGCTTGGTCAGAAGGGCTTTGCAGACACCTTGAGACTGAGAGTGTGAAAGGGTTAAACCATGAGGCCACCTGGCACACAGCCCTTCTCTGACCAACATCAGGCTTCTGCCTCCACAGCAGTTCCAGAAGCAGCCACAGCCCCTTCAATATTCATGGTTCTCTGTTGCCATGAGGCTAAAATTACATCTAACCAGAGGAAGATGAAGCCTCCTTGTGAGCATACTGAAAGCTTCCCAAAGACGTGTTCAGAGGGGGTGGGGTGAGGCAGGAGACAAAGTGAATGGAAATCTTTGCTAACACAGATGGAAATTGTTGATGAATATTTTTTGCAGGCTGGATTTGGTATCTTGTTTAAAAGAAGAGTTTAATTATAACCAGAGCTACTATAATGAACAGGCAAAGGTGGAATATTAGGGGAGCTTCCTGGAGTCAGAAATGCAACATGAGAGCGCAGATGAAATGCAAGTCACTCCAGCTGCAGAATCTGGCCCCAGGACAGAATGGGTTCTTCAGCTTCACTTTAGAGCACCTGTCTCTAGAAAACTTCTTCCTACCACCTGCAATCACACCACTTTCTTTGGCAATCACAGGCTTTAAGTAGAAGCTTGGAAGCTGTATCATGACTCTAACACATACTTGCACAGGCAAATCAAGCCTACTTTAAAACAAAATTTTGGTCCGTGCTCAAAGGTTAAACAAAAAATGCTATGAAGCTTAAAAGTGTTTCTTGATGACCTCACAAGAAAACTTTCTTGTGAAAACAATTTTACTTTCTGATATACCTTAAACAGATGAGGTTTTGGACACCCTGTGGTTTTGTGTTTGCAAGAACCTTGGAGTGGGTTAATGTAGGGAGGCGTCACTCCATGCTACATTTGTTTTTTAAATGCCTCTTCCAAGCATTCACTTTTAGATCATTGAACAGATGGGTCTTGGGTATGTCTCTCCCAGGGAGGCTGAACAGGTATGATTTTCTGTATTGATTGATAGCTTATTGTGGACTTAATTATTTGGGAAGATCTTGTCTGTATGTTGTTTTCTCTCCATTAGATACAAACATGGGTATCTACACATGTGGAATTACAGCATCCTGGAAGTATAGACAACATCCCCTTGATTCGAGAGGGTCCTTAAGTTTTTATGAAGTAGAGACATGGACAGCCTGGATTCCCAAAGGCTGGAAAAATCCACTCCAACTCCCTGACCCGGTGACTCATCCATCTCACTTCCAGTGGGTGCTCTCCTCTTGTGTGCCACAATTTGCCTGTACACTGAAGTGCTCCAAACCCATTCCTGCTCAGTGTGTCTGTGTGCTCTGCCACAGGCTGAGCTGCCACAGGCTGAGGGGCGTGTGCCTCTGCCTGTGTCTGTGTGAGATGCCACAGAACCCCTGCAAGGGGGTGAATCCCCCAGCCTGAATCCTTGCTTGGAGGAGCTCCTGTGTTGGCCAGAAGTGATGCTGTGCACAGGCTGTTGCTCTTGTGATGTGCCTCGGCAGAACAATCACACACCCCTCTGTACGTTTGTGTGCTCCTCAGGCACTTCTGTATCCCTGATCCATGATAAGACCCCCATGCACAAAAATTAATGCACTGGGAGAGGAGAAACTTAAGTGATCTGAAAGGACATAAAGGTCCCTGCCTTCCATTTAGATATTTTATGCCCAGTATAAGGAAAGAAGATTAGGGTCCTAAAGAAGAATTTAAACACATAAACATTTTCATGGGTGTAGGAGGCTGTCAAAGAACATACCACCAAGACTCTGAGGAAATAGTTTCTGCTTTAACACCCGCAACCACGCACTCATCACCCAGTAGACATGCAGACAGTCCTCCTCTTCCCTCTCCCTTACTTCATCTATGGCAAAACCACACTATTCAAACTTTTCCACTATCAGTAAGAGAAGCTGCCATTTACACATTTACAGAGCAGCAGACACAACACCAGTTTAATGATATAAGGAGGGAAAGAAATAAGGAGCAATCTGTGTATAATGTATACACATATATTTTAAAGTCTCGGCAGGAGAGACTCTGCTGTCAATTTAGTTTATTGAGAAATAGCTAAATATTAAAGAGAGATGGGGCTGATGGAGTTGGACGGAAAGTTATATCTCTGAATCTATTTGTAATCACCTGTGTCTCTGCTTTTTTTCTCATAATACCTGCAGAGACATGACATACTGCTAGCTACCCCCAGAGCATCTTATAAAGAATGCAAGGGTTTTTCCAGCCTCTGGCACTCAGGTGGTGTTGGACTGGAGCACATGTCAACCCTGATAAAGAGGAGGGCGTTCAGACCAGGCACTTCCAGTGTTTGCCCAGAGCAGGAATGTGTGATGGCTACTCTACAGGAGGGATCACAGCGCCCATGGTCTGACTGACCTGTGTGGCTCTCAGGAACCTTTAAATCTCTCCCTCTTGCCTGGTGATCCACGCTTGCTCCTTGCAGCTACTGCACTGAGAGAAGCCCCAGTGCCTCCTGTGCCTCCCCAGCTCTCCACGTGCATTCACCACGTGCGTTTCTTTATCTGCGCGCACCCGCCCTTCCCTCATCCTTTCATAACAGCTCCAGATGGGTGTGATTAAAAACACACAGGCCTTACACACCTTCTGTGGGAAGTAGTTTTCAGCAAATTTCCCCAAATTACTTTAATTTTGCAGGTAGGCAGAGGGAAAGTGAATAACACAAGCCGTGCAGCACCCCCAATGGGGAAAAAAAAAAAGATGGGAACATAATGCAGATTTGCTTCTTATATTTTTCTTCTACTTTCTAAGCAACAGAGTGTCCTGTAATACTGGTATTATAGGTATTACTGATATTCTAAAAATCAGGCACAGCAGGGGAGTTGAGAAAAAGACTGAGAGACTTTTGAGATTTTTTTTTCTTTGTCTCATACATAGGCTCTCTGGGAATTATTTTTTGAGTAGGTATTGGCTATTTTTTTTCTAAGAGCTCTTCACATAGGTCCATGGGAGGGGCATTTCTTGGACTGCAGCCAAGTGGCAGCCATTTGTCATCAAGGCAAAACATTCAATACCCTGTTACAGTGGAAGATTTTGATCAGAGAAAGAGTTTAGCTGCCATGATGGGTACAAGTTTTTAGACCTTAGATCAATTCCTAGCTCTGCCAAGTCCGCTTGTCCTATCCCTTGTCTTGTCCCTGTCCCACCACTGCCCATTGAGTTAATATTTTTCTGATTCTCCACAGTTTTTGAGTCAGTAGGTCAAGTTATGATCAAGAGGCACTCCACAGCCTGGCACAGGGAATACAAGCACCTAGGCAGGCAGATAAATTGTTTGTGTTCTCTGCCTGGAAGAGCATAACTTTAGCAGTTGTGTGTTTCCAGTAGGAGCATTGGTAATTATGAATTCAGCCAGTCGCTGCGCTGTGCATATTCCAGAGCGGCTCATGGAGAAATCATTGTCTGTGAAAAAGGATTCTTCTATGCAACAGGCATAAAAATTGAGTGCAAACTGGCCATGAACAGGCAGAACAAATTCAATTCAGGAGTCACAGGGCTATTGTGTCCTGCACAATGGTCTGTTGTCACAGAGCTCTACAAAGGCACCAGGGACAGAAGTAGGAAACTTTGATATAATTTTAAAATTATTTTTAGTTTTGTTTCCTAAAGAAATGAAGAATTTAGTGATTATTCCATGTCTTAATGTCTATTTACATCTCTCTCTCTTTTTCTTTTCCTTCAATAGCTTTGAACCAATTGACACAGGAGGTTTCATTTGCAGCTTGACAGACATGAGAGAAAGTAATCATAAGAAGCTGCAAGGAAATAGTTTCTGCTGTTTTTTCCATTTTCTTAGGAATAGGTGTTTTTGAAAAACTTTCCTGGAAAAGTGGAGGTGTTTTTGGGTATTGACCCCCTCACACCATAGAAAGCATAGTGAATAAATTGAGATTCTTACTTGAAGAGAGTTCTAAGCTAAGACAGCTTCTATTTGTGATTTATCTGGTCCATGTATGACAGAGCAGAGATCCTCCAGCCCTTGGCTGATTGGAAGATCAAGGTATGGAGCAAGTGTTGTCTCTAGTACCTGGTCTTAACAATTTACTCCTTTAGTCTCCCATCTCTCAGGCTGATGTTGAGGCATCTCAAAGGGAAGACACTCTGAGCCCAGGCTTAGGAATCATGGGCTTAAACTCATCAGAAAACTCATCAGTTAGGTAGTGCTGTCTACTGCTCTATTGCTAGTTAGTGGAGTAATCTGCCTGGCTCTGCAAACTCACTGAGTAATTTAGGGACAATTTTACATTCATCCTCATGACAGACTTAGGTACCCCTGTGATGTTTCAGTCCTTAAGGCTGGTATAAATAACAGTGGCCTTCACACTGCTCTAAGTTTTGTGGAGGAACAGCTTCAGTCAAAGCCCTGTGTAAAGGATTTACACAGCCTGTCTCCTCCCTCTCTCTGTGTACACATCACTGACAGACCAATCCTGACCTTGCAGCAGAACAGCCCCGTAGGTGAAGAACCAGCATGGGACTGAGCTGTGGATAAGTCATTAGCCATTTTCAGCTGCAAGCTCATTAATTTCCATAGGTGCCTAAAAAATTTCCAAGATCTGGAGTTCTGTGCATCTGTGCTTTGGTTTGCCACCCACCAGATAGGAGGAAAACACACTGGTCTGTTCACAGGAGGATGGATTTCAGCAGTGAGCTCCCACCCTGTAATGCCCAGACATTACAGAAACAGCAGTGCTGCTTAGCACTGGTGCATCTGCATCCTTGTGGATCCTCCCCTTGCACCACAGGGAAAAATAAAGCCAGGGCAGAGCAGGCTAGACTCAATTCTTAGCTGGAGTAAGTTGAGATAGTCTCATGAACTACCATTTTACACCTGCCTGGCTCTGGAGTACATGATGAACTGTTCAAGCTGGGTGTTCTTCCAGACTTCTAGGAAAAGCAGTCAAGCAAGAATTCAGATTAAGAGAAGTGTGCACAAATGTTTTCTTAATAATAATTAATACATGATTAATAGGAACAGATTTTGAAAATAAATGATTATAAGATGTCTCTATAGCATGCCACCAGGATGATGGGGATAAATGATGCCGAGACACCTGAAAGTTGAGAGCCCATTACTAAGCATTTATAAATGGGAATGCATAAAAATATTTATCCATGTCTTTCTGAAACATGCTCTAATGTGTCTTCAAGCAATTTATCAGCTAAAAAGTAATTTTCATTAATCACTTATTAATTATTAATAAAGTGTTTGTAAGTGTCACCTTAATTTAAAGTGCTTTTGAGTCAAGGTGCACTTCCCGACTTTCCTTCTCAAAGGAGATCTTTTCTCCTGGACCAGAGTCCTTCAGACTCAAATGACCTTGGTGCATCCTTCTTCACCCAGCCCACTCTTGGCCTCCACAACTGTTAGGCTTGCAAATGGGACTAAGTCATGTTTCTGGAAACCGCAATTTGTCATTTCAGAAGGAAAGTTGATCAGATCCTCTCTCCCCACTTGCAAAGCTGGATGCCCAGACCTGGGAACGCAGCATTCAAATGTTTCAATTTATCATTACAGTGGAACCCTGAAGAGATCACATCTGCTAAGACCATAAATTGGACAAGATCCCACTTCAGAAGGAGCAGGCTCAGCTCAATATTCCCATTCTTGAACAAGGGACCAATTAGGCAGGCTTATTTACCTGCCATAAAATGAGATGTTAGCCAGTGGGAGAAGTCACTTAAGGACAACAACAACAAAAAGTCTTTCTGATCTCTCTGTTAGAAATGGCCAGCTTCAAATCCTGCATCTCTCTACATTCTCACTTCAGCCTGTATGTCCTCTGTTCCTCCTGTTTCTTCATTCCTCCTTTCAAGTTAGTCCCTGCCCCTCTGCATTTTCCCTTTTGTCTTATACATTTTATCTTTTTCTGTCCCTTCTGTCCCTTTCTTTCTCTTCACTCTCCTTTTACTTAATTTTTCCTCCTCCTCCTTTGTTCTCTCTCTCTTTTTTTTCTTCCCTTTACACATGCACAGATCCAGATAAGATTTAATTTTGAGCTTTTCTACTGAACTAGCAATCAAAAAGGTCTTACATCTTGGAACAGAACCTGGGCTACAAAACGAGCAAATTGCTCACACCTCCTTCCCTTCATAAGATTTTACAGTGAGGATTGGATCTTCCTCTTGCCAAAAACTGGATTCAGGCCCCAAGAGACACTAAGGGGGAAATCTTCAGGCTTAAAAAGTGATATTTTCTGCCTCTCCTCATAACTTTAAATCTGCTTCTTCTCTAGATGGATAATGGTGTGCAAGCATCCAGAGTGGAAGCAGAGAGAAGCAGACACACATCTGTCAGGGATGGTCTGTGCACATTTATCCTGCCTCCGTGCTGGGGGATGGATGAGATGACCTCTTGAGGTCCCTTCCAGATGTACTCGTCCATGAGTCCATGATTAATTGCCTTCATGATCTGCAGTTTATCTATCCAAAGAAATAAGCCTCAAAATCTCCTGCAAACACATATCCTGTGGGCTAGCTGAGGATACTGCCCCTCCATCCTTGGAGTGTTGCACCCTGATTTAGACTCCACAGAGGAGACATGTCCCTGCTGCTCCCTGCAGAAAGGTGTATCCTTTCACACGCAGGAAAGGAATCAAAGAATAAACCTGATTTATCTCAGGAGAGAAAGGAAGGAAAATGGCTTTAAATGAGGAAGAAAATTTCTGTACTCTGCTTCCTCAGAAGACAAAGACAGGAAACAGGTAACTGAATCTTGGTGAGGACTGCTGATGCCTTTTTCTGGTTTCCCAGTATTACCTCCCCACCAGTACAAGCAGGATTAATCTGTGTCTGCCTTTCTGGGGCAGTGAGATATGGCATGGCAGAGAGCACCACCATCCCTGCCAGAGGGGAGCCACAGTTGAGATGAATGTTACCCTTATATTTTTTCAGTCACAAAGTATTCTTTGCTGACACTGAAGCGATGCTCATCCATGTGAGGATGATTTTCTCTAACGTGTTCATCCATATAAGGATGGACATGGGAAATGGCAGACATATTTTGCCAAAGTGGGCCAAATGAAGAAGAAATGAAAATAGTGGAAAGGAAAGGAATGATAATAAGGAAGGAAGGGGTTGGAGACAAAGCTAACATGAGTGTCTTAGGAAAGACAGATATGAAGGTGGGATCTTGTGCCTGTCTGGAGATACAAACCTGAACACCTCTACCTGAACTACCAGATATCCCCATCTGGTTTTTCTCAGGTATTTATTTAACATGGAGATTTATTTAACCCTAAACTCATCTTTTTCTCTTAACAGTCAGTTGTGGTTCAGCACCATAGAGACTGTTGTAAACACTGGCATTTGTTCAGGTATAACCTGTCCAAAGAGAATTTAAGATGTCTTCACTCTGGCAGGGGAAGTTTGTAAATAGAAGTGTGGCTCTATCTGGAGAACCTGGCCATCCAACACTAATTTACTGAAAAAGTTCCAGGTTAATCAACACTGTGCATAATAAATATATTCAAGACTTAATGTGGCATTTTTAGGTAGGTCAGATCTAGGATATGAGTTTATATTATCCTACCTTTCCAAGAATCATGACAAAAATAATTGAGAAAGTTGGGTTGGTATCACACTTTCTGTCCCTTCTGAATCATAAGAAATCAAACTGATTTAAAAATCAGTAGGGATGAGATTCAACTCAGTAAATATAGATACCTGTACCTATGTATATCTCACTGAGTCACCCTCGACTCCCTTGCTAGACAAACGAGAGAATTATACATTTCCATGCACTTCAGCAATTTATTTCTTCCTAACATATGCATCTAAAACAGAGATAAGGGAATTGTATTAAAAAAAAAATCTTATTTCATACATTGGCAGTAATGGGAACTTATAGCAAACAGTTCAGATAGAGATTTCTAAAGCTAGATCAGGTTTCAAATTTAGAAGTTACAAATAAAGAAGAAAATATAGAAAGTATTCTCCTTTTCTACATAGTTTATCAGGAAAACAGTGTCATTTTTATGGTTCACTTTCTTTAAGAGCTATAGAGCAGAGGTATGTTTTTAAACTGAGTATTTCCTGGTCATATGCAAAACCTCACTATTTTAGCTTTCTATTTTTAAACTTATTTCTCCTGACCAATTTTTCATTACCTTTCTTATTTCTCTTGTTTTCCCTGTCTCCTTCCAACAATCTCACCACTTGTTTCGCTACTTCCTTTTAATCTTGAATACAAAGAGCAGGTTGATCCCAGCTCTGGCCCTGGAAATGTCAGGCTGAAAATGTTACTCTTGGAGTGATTTGCATGCATTACAAAGTGACAGGTGACAGGAGCACACAACCTCGGCTAATAGATGATTAATGATGTGATGTTGGCCAGCACTGTTGACTCGTTTTCCTGCTCTTCGGGAAACTTCAAAGGCAGCTGGCATTTCTGTTGCCTTGTGACAGGCTCGTAGGTGAGTGTAATTGTTTAGTCCATATGTGCACGGCGTAGAAGGAACCATGGGCATGTTCATGGAGCACATTTTTCTCTCTCTCTGTGTGTGTGTGTGTGTGTGTGTGTGTGTGCATCAGGCAATTTGCAGGGCTGTATGCATGAGCTCCCGTGTGCTTCTGTGTGCATACGAGCTACTCATATACAAATTGCCTGGTTTCTGCAAGTTGCTGAGAGCATCATTATCCAGCTACTGTATTCTGAATAAAATACCGTGGCCCATTTGGGGTTACAGTCTAAAGGAATGAGGGAAACGCACTGGAATTTTAATCTGGATGGAGAAAAATCCGCCCTAAAGTAAACAGTATGTTTGGAAAGGAGCCCAGTAAATAGCAATCAGAACAGGATTAGAAATAGGTCAAGGCTGTAAAGTTGAATATTTTTTCACACCCATTTCTTTCTCTTTTTTTTTCTCAGCAAAATTTGGGAGAGTTGAGGTCATTAAGGAGATTAAGGCTACTTCAGATTTCAAGCCCACCCAGAATTCAAGGCATAGCCTCACTTCTGATGCATACATTATAAATCTGGAGTTAGCTGAAGAAGTATTTGGAGTTTTCTAGAAGAATATTCTTCGGCAGGATCCTCTCAACACATATAGATGCCAATGTTTAGATTTAAAATCCTTGTACTCTGTAAAGGTGAAGGAAATCTCATTTCCTACTCCACACATGAACACCTCTGCCTTCTGCCCTGGGTTTCCTATTCCCCAGCCCACTGTATTCATGAATCTCTTTCAAAGTTGCTCAGCATTAGTGGAAAAGAAAGGAAACAAACTGTAGATGAAGGTCAGGGTTTTCAGTTGTGAACAAGGATCAGCCAAATCAGCCTCATTTTAAACAAAAATAAGTAGTTCTCTGAATCAAAACCCTGCATCAAAATGTGTGTATTTTTTTCTTCAGATGAAAAAGTCTGAAATTTGAGTGTTCTTTAAACCAACAAATTTCTCGATAGATAAATAAAGAATGAAGCTGCTGTAGCATAGAGCAAGGTTGTAAGGAGTGTTTAAAACAAACAATTTTTTCCTTCCTTCTTCCAAAAGCTGTCATCTGGGAAAGCACAATGCAGATGTCAAAAGCTGAAAATGCATGTCCAGAGACAAATGGCCAGAGGAGGCCCTGAAAGATTTGTATCTTCTGTTGATTAAAAGGGGAATGTAGAAGAGTCCCTGACTGAGATAAATCTTCCTGCACAGAATCATGTAAAATTGGATTTGAAAGGTCCTCAAGAAATCAGCTAGGTTCTGGGCAAGAAACCTGTCCTAAGCAATTGAAGCCCATGCCTGAGCTCTGGGTGAGCCTCAGCATAGGAAACACTCAAAAAATCAGCTGGACTCAGGACAGATTTGAGTCTGTGTCTCTGCTAGAGACCCATCCTACAGTGGTTTCTCATCTCTTTGACACCATGGCAAGCTGCTCCCAACTTGAGGCAAAGGCTTCAGTGCTTCTGAAACCATCACTTTTTTGTTTTGTTTTGTTTTGTTTCCCTTGCCTCACGGATGGTTCAGTTTGTTGACTCAATCCCAAGACTTGCCATGTCCACTTCACATTTCCCAGCCCTCAGTAACCCTTCAATTCACAGGACATCACCCACTCCAACCCTGACGGTGCTCCTGACAGGGCAAGACACTAAGTGCCAGGACACCAGAAAGCAGAGAGAAAGGAAAGAGCTCATAGGCTTTGATCTATTTCAGACCTGTCAGATTAAGTAGGTCTGGAGGTTTGGGTGATGAGGCTTGTGCTTCATGCTTGCTTAAGCTGAATTGCCTTGGAGAAAGCTGAACATTCCCTCTTGGTGAAGTCTGTGTCACCCTACCTTCTATCTACAAGCAGCAGCAAAAAACATCTCAGCACTCTGGGCTTGTGAAAATACCAGTTTCTAATTTGTGATATTCGTGACATTTATTTTGCAGAATTACAGGTTGACCTGGGTACATGCTAAAGATGGGTCTTGTTTCTAATGTTCCTGGAAATGCACTTCATTGTGTCTTAGTCAAAGTCTGTTGAATAACTCGTGTACACATGACTTTGGGTGTCGATGTGTTCAAGGGCAGTGCCAGAGTGACAGAAAAATGGCAACAGCCAACCCACAGAAATAATTTGTTTAACTTTTAAATATTGATATGGAATACAGAAATATAGGTACTATCATGGTAGCGACATAGGTGCATATATACAAATAGGCTAAGAAAAAGATAAAGAGACCTGGCCATTCTACAGCACTGATTTTATGTGATAAATTAACTAGTTTCTTGTTACTTGGCACTTTGAGAAGCTGCTTTGAATACTTTTCCTTTGGTTACTGATAAGTATTAACTTCAGGTACCTGTACCATGCAGTTAACTTTAAAAGCTTGAAAATTTAAAACTACAAAATCAGTTTTCTTCTGAATGTGCTATGTGAAGTCCAGTAATTTCCAAGAACAGTTATAAAACAAGAAGGAAATCAAGATGGAAGTCTCTGGCTCACACTTGCTTTTTTCCCTCAACACATTCAAGAATTTGCCTTTAATTTATGCTGTTATTTTAAGGAAAATTTGAATGGCAACACTCTACATGACTGCCTGGTTAGCTTATTTTATTTTCCTTACAATGCTTGCCCTGAGCACAGGAGACAGCTCTGATTCCACACAACCTTGCTGGTTGCCATTAAGGATGGAAATTTGCTGTTCAAGGTAAATTGTCTTAAGGACCTTTCTGGCAAGCATAAAAGAGAGAATTTGGGAAGTTGGTAACTGGTGATTGCTCGTGACACTTGCTGCAGTGCCAGAGTCACTGTTTGTCCACAGAGTTGTGGCCACCTCGGGGTGGAATGTACTAACATTCCAGTCCCAGTCCTGTTGTTTAAGGCATCAAGGGTCCTGGCATGCCTCAGTGGAATCAAGATTAACTATTCATACAGTACAGAAGCTGGGTACATAAGGAACAGTAATTCTTTCAAAGTATTTCTAAGTCCGTTAGAATTAGAAAGAATTAGAATTTCTGTTGTGCTCTGAGACCAAAATGCATATTTTCTGAATCCTTCTGCTGTGACTTCTGCAATTTCGAGGGTGGAAGTGACAGCACTGAGAAACAATGGGTTGCAAATGGAAACTATCACAGAAAGAGAGGTGCAACATTCTGAAGTTTATCCTGTGATCTCAGTCACAACTTCATGTGTCTACCTCCCCTACAACCCAGCTCCAAAGGGCTGCCAAAACGCTGCTCATGCCTTCTAGACAGTGTGTGTATCTGATCAATCCATTTGATTTGTAGGTTAGGACTAAGCCTCACAGTCAGACCCAATGATCTCATTGCTGCCAGCATGAATGCAAAATACTTTGAGCGAAAACAAGGGGATTGATCTAAAAGGACACAGGTAATTTAGAGCAGAAGTTGGGCTTTTGTGTATTAATTAAAAAGTTTGCTGTAACCTATGGGACGCATCAACTCTCTTGCAAAGGTTGTCATCTCTGTGCAGCCAGCCATTTGTTTTGTTTGCTTCTGAGAGAAACTTGATTTTTGTGATGGGTTGTGCCTTTTGCTAGTATATCCTCTGGGAGAGAGGTCTGGTCAGATGATTAACATTATCTTCTCTCTTAAACATTACATTATGAAAATTGGGCAGGTTTTTTTTTTTAATAGCAACTGACTAATTAGCCCCACGTCTCATCTCAGCTGTCAAAAATCTCTATTCATTGACAGTTTACTTTAAGTGGTTCAATTAGCATAACAAATGACTCACCAAAAGTTCTGTAGGCATCCTATTGATTAATGTCATTTATCTTGCAAACCAGCAGTAGATGCGTGAGTTGCTCCTAACAATTATTATATACATTTATACATGTATATAATAAGTGCCTCTCAGAGAAGCAATGCAATTTAGGAGTTATTTGCAGACATTTAATAGCAATAAAGGGCTTTCATCAGCAGCAATAAGATGGATGATTTCCCAGTTAAGAAGCAGGTAGAAGACAGGGCTGTGTTTCCTTGCACATCGCACTGCATGCATCCAAGTGATATAAAGAACAGAAATTTCTGTGAGCAAACTGAGGAGGATAGAGACTGATAAGGAGCCACAGTGTCTGTATATTTGACTTTTTCCTACTGTTTGCATAAGCTTTTCAGTACAATGGTATAGATTCTGTTAACAGTACATTATATAATTTTTTGTTCATGCTTTTTGTGTTCATGTTTCATGTTTGGGTAATGCACAGAAAGAAAAGGGCTGGGTTCTTCCCTTTCAGCTTCAAAGTCTTGCCTCGGAATTTTTGCTCCTAAAACTCTTATGTGAGTTTTGAAGGCCCAGTGTCCTCAGCCCCCATGGCCAGAATTGATAGCAGATCAAGGTGCACAGTACAGCAACAGGGCAGCTAATTTTCTTTTTTAACAGGATCCTTAACTAGTAACAATACAGCAGTACTAGGCAGGTGGAGAAGAGGAAACATTTTTCCCCTCAGCTCTGCCGTTCACCTTTGGCACTCACTTTGGCCTTACCTAATTCCCTTTTCCATTTTTTTCCATCCACTTTGATTTTATCCATGCTGCTCATGAGGTCTATGCAGTCCTTGCCACCAGGACAGTCCCTTACTGAATGTTCATGCAGTGCCTCACCCTACAAAAGGTCAGAGCCTCAGAAACCCCCATGATATAAAAATGCAACATTTCACCACAGAGCAAATTTGAGGTATTCACCACTGGGGAGGGGGGAATAGTCTCCCATCAGTTAGAGACACTGATCAAATGACAATGTCCTGAAATTTCTTCAGAGAAATGTTTTCTGCCAATGAAATCATAGATGGCCATACAGTACACTGAAAGGAATTAGTATGGGTGCCTCTGTAATCACAGTGAAAAAGTATGTGTGTGTTTCAGTTGTTTCAAAGTGCTTCTCCTAGAGGAAGAAGCTTTTATGACTGAACTCTTTAATAAGGGCTCTTCCCCCCGGTCTCAAGAGGGACAGTGCAAGCTTTAAAGAAAGTACAGCAAGTGCTCTCACTACTGAAGCCACTAGGAGTATATTTTATAAAGCAATATTAAAGAAATACTGAAAGCAGAATAATTTAATCAGATTCATGAAATCAAATACCCCCAAGGCAGCGATGAAGATGCAGCTCAACAGGTACTGGCATTTCATTCTATAGGAAGAGGAAAATTCATCAGCTCCTTTTTTTTTATTTTTTTTCCCCTCGTTTCTCTTTATAGAAGTAAAACCTGACACTAAATAAAACTAAAGCCAAATAACCTTAGGACTTGAGGATTAGCGCAAAGGCACCTTGGGCCTATATTCAGTTACACTCTGTCTCTTCTTGTTTGGGAGCTGGAAACTAGTCATTGCTAGGGAGTTGGAGGGAATGCTGTCAAGTGTTTCTTTAAATGGCTTTTTTTTTTTCCCTGATCACACGATCAGTAACTGGAGAAATGTTTCATCTTTTCTTTCTTTACTTGTGTTGTGTTGCCATGACTGCATTCTCTTTTGGTAAAGGGCAGCACAGCAGATATTTATCCTAACCTGGGGTCTCCTCATACTTCAGACAAACGTTAACAATAATCTAGGAAAATCATCTTGAAAAATTAGCACTGGAAGAACCCTCTAAAACTTGAAATTTGATGTTCCCATGTGTCCTAATTTTCAAAAATCTCCTGCAAGTAAAGAGATTATAGATTTTGTTCCTTTATGCTGTTACTCATACACTCAGCTGATGGCTGATGGCTTAGAGTTGTTGCAGGAGCAGTGTTTCTGTAATTATGTAAGTGTAGGCTATGAAAGTGAGGACTAAACTGACTTTGATAGCAGTTTGTAATATTAACTAGGAGATCTTGAGGGAGTAAAAGGTACAAATCCTCAGCATCTACCGTGGTCTCAATGAAATCCCGAGCAACAACTCGGAGTGAACATATCCTTCAAACATCTCTGGAGAAGCCAGACCACTCTCATTTGTCAGGTACGTAGCTGAGGGATAAATTCAGCTCTTAAACTCAAACTGAACCAGCAAAATTCAGACATCAGGTTTGCTCCAGGCATCTCCACTAGCTGTATCATCAGCGGGGAGTCAGGTGCCCCATGCAGTGAATCATTCTGTACTGCAAGAGGAGTCATCCACTGGCTTACAAGGGTGCCTGTGTCTCCCTACTGATGACTAAGAGAGCTATGAATAGTAACCTAGACTGAGTACCTTCCCTTTTACTAGCACTACAGTTAGCTGAGAAGATTCCCATCCAGCTGCCTTCTCCAAAGTAACAGGAGAAAGTGGAGAGTAGAGAAAATGATGCCTTCAGCTCACCAGGCAGATGTGCTGTGCAGAGGATCACCCTTCCATTTTATGTGGGCATCAAATTGACTCTGCAGTAAGGGAATGGAGTTGAAACCCCAAATCTGTGTGGCTGAGGTCTGGTGAATGCATTTCACAAGGACTAAGGTAATGTGGAGCAGCTGAGCAAGTACAGAGGGACGAAACATTTAGGCAGTGCACGATTCTGACAAGTGGCAACAATATCCCTGAGACAGATTTTTGAAGAGTATGGAGAGAAGAGCATTCCGTTTACGATGCATATTTAGCAGCTAAAATATAGCAGCAGCACTGTCCTCTCCTGCCTCATGGCTTCTTTCTCCAGCAAGGCCATCATAAATTCTGCCTTGAGCAAAGCAGAACTGATTGGACTCAATTTATTCTTCTTTAAAATACACACACAAACACACTCACTAGGGAAGGATATAGAAGTTCCAGGAAAGAGCCGTAACTCAATTGCCATTATAGAACAGAAAGATAATTAAGTAAATGTTGGCAGGGGATAGCATTGAATAACTTTAGCAGAATGAGTTCTTCCTTGCTTTGCCCTTTGCAGAAAGTATACTGCATTCTCCAGAGACCCCACCCTAAATTGCTTTGGATAGCTTCCTTTTCCCTGAAGGAAATCAGAGAGAACAGGGCTGGAAGGGAGCTCCAAAGGTCAGTTTCCCTCGGTACAAAGCACGATCAACTCAAGCTAAGCTGGTAAAGATGAATGTTTTCTCTGCTGAGGGGCAGGAGGTCAGCCTTTGTCCTGTATAGGTATGCAGTTAACCCTTCCCAAATTGCTACCTGGAGCTTAGGAGGATACAGGTAACATCCAAATCTCTTTGGTTTACAGTTTGGAACAAAGAGAAGCCTTTAGAGAGAAATTAATAATAAGTGAGACATAAGTAGGCACCCTGAAGTGTAACTGGGCTCTGTTTGTGCTTGAGTATCAAGAGTATAAGGGATCCAGGAGCTGCAGTTACTAATTAGTTCCAAGGGCAGATAAATAGCAGCTCTGCTTTTTATTCATCCCATGTGGTGATCCACTGGGTTTGTAGACTTTGGCACATTTTATGTCTGAAATTTATCATGACTTTATAGCCAGACAATAAGTTAACAGAAAAGGAAAAACAAAAGATCCATCATTGTAAATCTTATAAGAATGTACTTTTAAAACTAGAATATGTGAAAGTACACGTGTGATAAGAAAAGATAGAAAATAGAACAGTAAAATGTTAAATTAGCATGTCTAAGTTCATTCTTGTTGAGGCAGGTAGGTTTCAAGTCAGTGAGCTTTTCTTTAATGTTGGTAGGTTTTGGACAACGCATTTCTCCTTTTTGACTTCATTCAAAGAAAGAATCGTGCAAAATGCTATGTGTATAAAACATATGCAGCCACCTCTAAAATCTAATTATTTTAAATCAAAATATTTGAAATATTTTATCTTGCTGTCTATCATGGAAGGTTATTCGAGCTCCTTGGTAATGAATCTTTGTCTAAAACATATTTGGCAATCTTTGCATAATCATGTCACTATATGTCACAGACTACACCTTCAAGAATCACCACATGATGTGTGAAATGAAGCAAAAATAGCAGATATCCTTAGAGTGACTTTGGTAAAACAGTGCTAATTTCTCAACCTTCAGAAAGATCAATGTAATCTCAAAGTTTAAAGCACATCAACAAAAATATCTTTGAGGGGGAAACAGAGATGTGTAAGTGGGCTGTTTTCATTTAATAGGAAAGTTAGAACAGAGAAATTTTGGGCTGTCACCAGAACTGAAATGTATGGTAAACTTGGGATGAGAAGGAATGCTTCATGATTGCACAATCACAGGCATTTCCAGCCTTACATGACATCTTCAGAGCTGCATTTTGTATCTTAGTGTCTGTTACAACAACATATGTTTAAAAAATGATACTTTCAACAATGCTGTCCTGTGCTTGTATGGGAAAGGGAAGATGATCAACAACAAAAATTCATCTGAATCAGAAAATATAAAAGCAGAAGTGTCGTGCTTATCCATGGCACTGGATAAAACACAGACACAGCAAGAAGAGTGTGTATTTAGCATATGATTAATTTAATCTCTGTCAATTGGAATTTTAACAGTGTAGTATTTAGTTTAACCTAATCATTCCAACTCCTTACATGATCAAATAAAGAGATGTACACATCTCCAAAGAGAGATTTCTTTTGCTCTTAGTCATAGTTTCATAATATACAAGACAAACTTTATTCTGTGATGATCCTTTTTCTCCATTGTCTATAGAAAGGTTTAGATGACCAGATTAACCTTAGCACCTTACTTCCAGACATCTAAAGTTTGTGTGTGTTGAATGTAATCCAGTAAGAGCTCTCATTTTAGCCTGAAAAGGGCAAGATAACAATGGTTGAAAAGCAGATGAAAAACCACATATGTTTTGTTTAAATATAATATTGGAGAAGAGAGATGACCTTAATATAATTTATGATTTATATTTTAGTGCTACCAGGAAGCTTAAGCTGCCTAAAGACTCCACAATGTAAGCAGAGATGATGGATAGGAAAGGATGGAAAGTTACAGGAACTTTAGTACTGAGATTAAGTGACTACATGAAGGTCACAACAGATGAACACTTTTTTTGCCTGTGTATTATAGAGGTACAGATAGAGACAGTGCCACAATGGGCAGCTGAAGAGGAAAAAGGAGAATGTTGCACACACCCTTATGTTTCCCTAAGGATTTGAATTTAACCATCAGTTAACCAGTTTTCACTAGGCAAAACACCTGAATTAGTTGTATCTGGCTCCTTCTGCAGTTATCTCACAAAATAATGGCACTTCTCAAGAATAACTCAAATTTATCAAGTGACTGATTTGCAACCTGAGTGAAACCTAATACTGACCCCAATTAGAAATACAGAGCCAAGTTTGATGAGAAGAAAGTCTCTATGAAGATTAGATTAATCGATAAGCAAATGATCCAGTGGGAATCTCCATAATTTGAGAATCATCCTGTGGATTAACAAGGTTTGAGCACAAATCAGAGCTTTGCCACTGATTTCAGCAGAACCTGGATTTATTGTAGAGTCCCAGAGGAGGTTCTCTGGAGTTTACAGATAGGATTGCCACAGGTTGTCTGATCTTGGGACAGGCGTCCAAAGGATGAATAGGACATCTACAGGTGGTCTGGGTTTAAAATAATCCTCTAGGAGAATCTAGCAGATGACATCTGTATCTGAGACTCATCTGTCATAATTTCTTAGTAAAGAAGAAATGATGGAAAAGATCTGCCAAAAATACATAAGATGGATCAGCCAAATTGTTTCTAAATGCTACCTTAGTCAGAAACCTCCACAGGGGGCCAGCAGCCAGCTGCGCTGCACTATACACTAAATGTTACTGTTTTGGAAAAGAGTCAGTGGCAAGTGATTTGCATTAGGCAATTTTTTCCTTTTGTTGTTCTTGTTGTTGGTTTTGTTGCTATTTTTGGCTAACACAGAAATGCATCAGCATGTGAAATTTACAAAGCAAGTGCCCAGTTGCTGATTTCCAGTACAATTTTTGTCTCCATGCTTAGAGATTTTGCTCCCAAAAGGCAGGGAGGAGGGGGAGAATAGCAGGGCAGAGAGTAGCAGAAGTGGTCGTAAGGAATCCAAAAACCCAAGTCAAACAAAAAGACAATCCAGAACCACAAATGGGTTCCATTTTCCAACATTTTCTTTCCAATTCAAGAATGCAAAGAAATCTGTGAATTAAGAATGCCTGTGGTTCTCCTGCCTTGGAAAGGAGGAGATGGAACAAAACCTATGTTGAAAGCCACTGAACTCATGAATATGAACAAGGGGCTGGAAGAAAATGAAGCCCAGGGATTCATGGATCTCGTCAAGGTCTAGAGATGCTTTCAGCACATGTCTAGCATGCAGCAGGGCCTGGCAATTTTCCTGGTATCTAGGCTGCTTTTGAGACTGCTGCTCTCCAGCACATGTTTGTCCTGGAGGATGGTTTTCACTGATATGGAGTGATGAAATTCCTATCTAAACACTTGCAGGTGTATGTAGGGATGGATCTGGCCAGAAACCTGGTTGCTTGCCCAGAGAAGAACATTGCTGAGGGGCAGCAGCAGAACAGCTCTGCTCCTCAGCCTGGCTGCTCTCATCTAGGCACAATTTGGGTGTGCTGGAAAAATGTTACACTAATTCTGCATCCATCACTCTTCCAGGACTGGAGAGGTAAAGAGGAAGATCAGTTTTTTAAAGGATCTGACCCCAGTTCTGTTCCTTTCCTCCTGTGACAGAAACAGCCTTGCCAAACCCAGCCTCTAGTCCTTGGACTGGAAAACACTTGGATGCTCCCACATGTTGTCTGTACAGATGTTTTTCACATATCCAGGCACACACATGGATTTATGTGTAAGTGCAATCAGAAAACCATGTGGAATGGCTGCTATAAGGATAATTATAAAGGTAGTTATCTACATTAACATGCTTCACATATATGGATGCATATGAATGTATTAGAAAGACAAGCAAATACAACAGAAGATTTGAAAAAGTTAAAAGCCAGAAAAGACCACAAGAATGATTCAAGAGTTTTCCTGCTTTGCATTAGCCAGTCATTATTGTCTAAAGCAAACTCTGCTAGACTGCACAAGATGCTGAAATTGTACAGTATGATGAGAAAAGAAACAAGAACAAACCATGAAATATTTAATATCTTCTAGCGGCAGTGATGCAGTCTTTAAGCACAGTGCATTAACATTGTTCACTATGCCTCCTAACTCAAGTGGCTGTAACTAGACCATGGGAGAAAAGAGGTGAACAGTTTTTACAGTCCTTTTGTACTGAAAAAGCCCCAGCTGAACCACACTTAGCACTCTCCTTGAAGAAATGTGTGGATTGACCAGTGAATTCAGATAATGGTGATTTAGAGGCTGAGAAAATACTGTCCACAAGGAACAGCTGAAAGAATTGTTCCTGCTTAGAGTGCAGAAGTGAAGAATGAATAAAGGTATGAAATTAGCATTAAAGCACGTCACTGAGAAAAACATTAGCTCAGTTATGAGGAAGTTTCAGTTAAAGCATCAGATGATTTTTGGCCAGGAAAAATTACATGTCTTAGTGTAAAATAGCTCATATCTTCCTGAGATGTCACTTTCTCTCTGCTGTTTGTGGAACAAGTTTAGTCAACACCCCTAATTTTTGTGTGTGATGATGAGAACACTTTCCAGGCTTGGCAGAACTGCCTGAAATGCAGATGTTTAATGAATCAGTGCCATCAATGTCAGGCTACTTTCTTTTAGGTACCTTTCCCCTGAGTGTGTGCCACTTGCCACAGTTAGATGTTGTGCTAGTCTGTGAATCTCTAATTGGACTCAACAGGATTGTACACTTGTTCTTATATAAAAAGCCCTACCAGAATACCACTGGATTTATTTTGGACTGATGTGTACAGCATGGACATGGATCTGTATTCTATTTGTGATCCTTTGCCCCACAGATAAGGTATAAGGATGGAACTCATATCCAAGAACCCAGAGCTACATTTTAAATACCCTGAAAATGACAAGGATTCCTGCACTGTTTTAACAAATTAATGAAAAGCTTAACTTCTTGAATAAAATAATGGTCGCCCAGTTTGACATGTATTCATTTCCTACCTTTTAAAATGTTCCTACAATCATCCATAGGTTTTGATGCTTTACAGAGGAAATGCTGCTGGAAGAATTTGGTTGCCTTTCACATTGGTTTGTTTGGGTTTGTTTTATTTTTTTTTTTTTTCTGTTAAAGTTCTAAATTCCAACCTTTCCTCAATGATTTTTTTTTTGTTACTCCTTTTTTCCTTGCTGTAGGAGAAACACATTTACAAGTAATTAATACTGATTAAAGCTCTAGCAATGTGCAGGCCTCCATGACCTGCCTGAAACACACTGCTTGTGTGCATGAAAAGGATGCATGTACAGTGATTACCAGATCTGCTGTTCAAGCAGACCTTTTCTTTCTGGGTCCACTGGTCCTGGGTCAGGGTAGTTTGTTTGTAACTCCACTTGAGGAAGAATCAGGAGAGTATGGAATTCACTGTAGCAGAAAAATCAACTTAAAATTCGAACACCTCAGTCTCAGCTGACTAAAAAGTTTTCCCCCCTGAGCACTTCTTGACCATCCAGCCACATCTCCAAGGCGTGTGCCTCAAAAGCTGGCAGGAGCTCCCAGACACTCAGAGCAGATTTGGTAAATGAGATCCAGCGCTCAGACTGCAGGTGAGCTAATTCAGTGCCATTAGCTGCAGCCAGGACTCCATCTCCTCATTAGGAAAGAGATAAATTATGCAAAGTGTACTCTCAGTACAAGCAGCAAGAGCCGGCAAAGCCACAGAAAAAAGAGAGATGGAAGGAAAAATGGTCTGCAAAGCAGGGCAGAGGAAATGCAGCACTGCCCTGGAAATGCTGGGAGGGAACCTTCATCTTGGGTCTGCCCCTGGATGGAAGAAAAAGGCTTCACCTTCTTTGACCTCCTGCCATCTGCAGTGACTGTCAAGCTGGAGCGAGGGCTCTCCCCTTCTGTGCTTGCCCATGCTCCAAAGGTCCCTCGCTCATTATTCCTATTGTGCCTTAATCTTTCATATGAAATAGATTTAGATAAAACTCCAGAGCCCAAGAAAGAAAATATGTATCTCTTATACCCCAAACAGACCCTCCACAAGGGATTCTCCTCCCTGACAACACTTTTCAAAGCCTGAATGTTTTTACTGATGGCTATTGCCTTGAAGCATGGCATCAATGAAAGCTCTTCTCTGGTACTGTGCTTATTTTATTTCCCAAAAAAACCCCCATCCACTTCAGGGAAGTGACTGTGTGAAATATCCTACAACCACCTGAGCAAGATAAAATATCCCAGGTATAGTCAGGAAAAAATAGTTGACATTAGCTTAGATACCAGACCCCTCTCAATCCTGATCCCTGCAGGACTGTCAACATGGTGACCAACCATTCTGGCACCCTTCTGTGTGAGGGAAATCCTGCCAGGAGTTGGGCTGGACTCACATTAATTTTCTCCTGGCCAACAAAGACTGACCAGATTGCAAAGACTGTGAACTCACGACCTTGACTTGTTTCCCCTCCAACAGCTTCCTGGAACGCTGGGTTTCTCAGCCTCCTCTCTGCCTCCTCCTTCTCTTTGCCCAGGAGCCATCACGGGGGCAGAGGCAGCCCTGACAGTCTAGCCCTGCTGTGAGCCAGGAGGAGCAGAGGATGCTGGAGAAGCTGGAGTCCATCCCTCACCCCCTCAGCACAGGTAGGACTGGGCTGGAAGCATGGCATAACAAAGACAGACTACATTTAGCTGGATACTTTCCCTCAATCACTGCATTAGCTTTTCCTGATCCTATAGTTAAAAACAGCTATTTATTCTGTCACTACACGCTGGCAAAGATATATTGCACCAAGTCAGTGCCTACAATTATTATAGTACAGAAAACCTTTGCTGTAGCACGTTTAGTGCTGCTATTTATCAGACACAGCTATTACATCCTGGCTCCCAACAAGGCTATACAATTCTGGCACCCAGGAAGACAGCAGGTGCTCTGAATTAAACCAGGGCCCAAAGACGTTCCCTTCATCTTCCTCTGGCTTTCCTTAATAGCCTAGCAAGGATTGGTGGCTATCAGGAAGGAAAAGGGTGGCAAGAAAGCACTTTGCTTATCTGACACTATGTCTTAGTGTCACAAAATACCATGTGTAGTGTGGAAAGCATAGCTGTTTCATGAGGGAGGTGACAGGATCTCTAGAAATCAAAATAAATTAGGATCCAAGTAGGTTATACAGTTCTTCAAGGTGCCAGAACCACAGTATTTAATTATAGAGGATATTTTTGTGAAATGCTTATCCAATACTAACTGATAACCAAAAATACTGCACATAATGGCCCACCTGCCTATCCAGCCATCAGAAAGGATACTGATACCACTGCTACTGGTACCTCTACTGCTCCATTCATACACAGTCTCAGGGCTCTGGGTATGTTTTTCATATCTTTGCTTTATCATCAAAAAACCTTGTTCTATTATTACCAGCAAAACCATCTTGCCAATGGTCTGCACTTAAGATTAATTTGAATTCATGCCTTCCAACAGAATGGTATTTAAAAAGATGTTTCTTATAGAATCCTCTCCAATTTTCTAACTTGTTGTTAGCAAACTGAAAATTTGACTCACAAATTTTCAGATTTATTGCAATGATTTAAAAAAATAGAGAAGGAAATGCTAGAGAATAACTGACTGATCAGCAAAAAAGGAATTTCTTTTGATAACTTCCTGAAAGCCTGCTAATCCAGAGTCCTCTCTCTCTCCCACTGTCACTAATTTTCAAAAGAAATTCAAGCCTGAATCTAAGAGACTTCCCTGATGATTTCTCTTGAAAGAAAAAAAAAAAGAGCTTTTTTTTTTTTTTAAACCAAGATTTTTTAGTAGAGAAACGCTGTGTAAATTGCTTTGATCAGTCCTTTCCAAGATGTTTCCAGTCCAGAGCTGCCAGCAGCTAGGTGGAGTGATGTGGGTGCGTCTCGGCGGAGAGCGCCGTGGCGGTCGCACGCGTTCAAAGCGCCAAAAGGCACGCGGTGTCTGTCAGCCCGAAATGCTGGGGCAGAACCAAAGCTGCAGAACTTCTAAGTTCTACAAGAAGGCCCAAAGGCAGAGAGGCCTCCATAGGAATAGCTGAATAAGGATCAACACTCAGCCAAGTATGCAAGAGTGAGTAATAATGCAGAATATTTTGGGTCACTGCTGTCAAGGATATTTTCCTTAAGAGGTTTTTTGGGGTAGTTTGAGATACACAGATTTAGCTTTATTCCCACCAGCTCCCAGCCAAAGGCATTTTTGAACCTGCTTTTGAAAGTCTTAAGCTTCCAGGCCTCCTGTTGGCAGGAAGTACATTGTCATCTTAATATGGAGCTGCTACTGACCACAGCTGCCTGATTACTTTGCATTTGCAACATGGGTAGAGGTGGTTCATGGGATTTGGTGTGATTTATTTGTTTGAGTCTAATGTTCCAAGACAACAGGCTCATTTATTTTTTTTTTAGAAGGAACAAGCACAATAATCAGATTGTGTGCGAGAGGATCAAAGAGAAAAGGAAATTAAAATATTCTCAATAATAAAAGGAATATTAATCACTAATGCAAAAGGAACATTTTACTCCTGGCCATTGCTGGTGATGTACAGGACATCCACACTGAGTGGATCTATTGACCTGATATTCCTGCTTACTGTGCAAGTGGTACTAATGTTAGCAGGACTATATTTAAGAGACAGCACCCCTTAAGAGGCATCTGCTGATGGAGCTGCAGACACCACCAAAGATTCATGCTACTAACTAGGAGAGGGACTCAGACAGTGGAAATAATTTGCTTAAAAGCATGTTGATTTGGACATCACTAATCTCAGCATTGATCTTTGCCGGCATTAACTTTGCTGTTAATGCAAATAACTGAACATAAGGATGCCATTAATTGTATTGATATAATGGAAGACATTGCCCTTGACTTCAAGGCCCCCCTCTTTGATTTAGTGCTTGCCAACGACTCAACATTTTTGTCTCCTCTCCCCTTTTCTGCTTGTCCAAAATGATGTTTCATTCCTTTTTATGTCCCTGTTATGCTTGGAACATCCTGTCTCCACGTTCCACTCCTTCAAATGCTCCTTTCTTCCTGAAGGTCCTGCATTCACCTTCCCTCCTTTCCCCAAGTGTAGCCTCACAACTATAACAGGAAGAAAGCAAGAGTGCATATATATCCAGAACACAAGGGCAGCAACACACATGAAGAATTCAGGTTGTACTGCCAGCATGGCAAATTCCCTCTGTGATTTCCTGGACCAAGAGGATTGTGAGTGCCAGGAGTAAAGGCTTAATGAGGAAAAGGCAACAAATGTGACTTATCCATAGGGCTTTAGGGAGGATGTTAAATCAAAACAGTGCATTTTTCAACTGCCTGTTTTACAAACTGGATACTGATAAAATGTGAAGGCACTGGAAGGGTTAAAAAAAAAAGAAAAAGAGGCTTGAAACTTTTTTTCAGTAAAAGGATTTAACGATGCTGTATATGTAGCTTCTACAAAGGAAAGTCAGGAAAATTTGTTGCCCTTTATTATTACCTATCAGAAGAAAAAATGTCTGATGGCAGAGGGCATTTTAGTTTAGGATGTGAAGACATCACAGAATATCACATTAGACAAATAACTCTAAAATTACAGCATGGTTTGTTTTGATTGAGTCAACTCTCTGAGTCTTAAAATCTTTAAATCAACTTTAATTTTCTACAAGGCATGTTCAAGATATGAAGGAAAACAATAATTATACATCAGGGAGCAAATTCTTGTTTTCCCAACAGAAATGTTAATTTAGACCAGAAACTTAACAAATACATATGAGAATCACTTTCTCTGACCCAAAGACTCAGCAGTGCCAAAAGGGAAGACACAGGAAGAGAAATACTATTGCAGATCTATCATGGGCAACCACAATTTTCATTGAAGAATAGAACAAGCATCAATTAACTTTGCATTTTTCTCAGCCATTATTAATTGTTTGATTTCCCGAGGGCACTATCATGGCAGAAACTGGTATTGAGTCGATCTGAAGAAGTGAGGGTATGGGGAAGATGTCATATGTGTAAGTGGCTTCCTGGATCAGGAGGCCTTCGGGCTGTCTTTTTCAACCAATCACCACAGCTTCCTTTAAAACAGGGTTGCTGACTGTTTGAAATGCTGTCAACTTTGAGATAATCAGAGGCATAGCCTCTGGAAACTAGCACATTGTGGGACTGTAAAAGGAAGCCCCTGCAGGGGAAAGTAGGAATAGTGTACGTAGCAGCATTAAATTGGCATCTATTTGTCAAAAACATCCTTTGCCACCTCATTTCTCCAGCAAAAATATTCCACTGGAAAAAAAAAGAAAAACCAACCAAAAACGAAAAACAACAACCCACACTCATCCTCCAGTTCCTCAATTAACATCTGAATTGTAATCAACAACTTAGGAGTCAAGGAACCTCTAAAGAGATGAGAAATCAAATGTTGTTTTTCAAGCTGAACATGAAAACACCATGATGATAGTGGGATTATTTTGGAAATACATGGCCAATAGAAACCTTGGAGGGACTTGATCTATTCCAAATCCAAATCCCTTTTGGTCCCTTAATCCATAAAGCTTACTAGAGAAGTATGCTATTGCTAAAATTGTTGTGTTTAAGATTTGCAGCTGGATTTTCATGAACAGTTTTCTGTTATCATACATCTGTAAATTCATCTTCAATAATTGTTTTGCACTCGCAAAGGGTTTTTCTCTGCAAATCAGTTGTAAAAATGTTAATTTTGAATAACATTTCTGTAAATGGGGCTTATTTATTAGCTCTCTCTTACAAATTGGAAAACTAAGGGACAGAGGGTTAATTGAGCTAGTTAAAAAAAAAAAAATCTAAATTATTTTAATCAAAAGAGCACATAAAGATGCAGACATGAACCAAAGCCCACTTATAATCACAACCATAAAGAAAACAAAGAAAAGAGAATTGCTGTCTCAAGTGTCTTTCACCCTAATTACAAGACAATAATAGTGTGGACAGGTGGATTACCACAAAAAATACCATGAATAAAGGTTGCTTTGTCCTTTCCCTTTCTTTTGACTGTATGGTATCTATATGGGTCTTAATGTCTCCTGATTTAGTGAAAGGGACAGGAATTCCCTGGTAAACTGAGGAAATGGGTCAGTGCCCTCAATTTAGCCTTGATTTACATCCATGTGGCTCCTGCCACAGGTCCCATTTACCCTAAACTGTCATTCTGTGATGTAGACTGTGAGGAATAGAGTCTGGAATGCTCCTGCCTGGTAAAGCAGCAGGATATTTGTAGCATCTGCCTTTTCATTATCACATGGAATATAACATGATCTGTTTGTCCTTTAAACTAAGAAGCAAGCCAAGCCACTCAGAAGGGACAAATTTTGTGCTGCTTCACTCAACCTCCACTTCAGCTCACTTTGTGCTGCTTTAATTCCACTTCAATATCCAAGACCTGGGGATCCCAAACATGCCACAGATCAGTCAAATTTCAGTGGTTGCACAGTTCCTGAGGAGGAGGAACAGATGGACAGGAACACAAAGAGGCTGATTGCATAAATTCTGTTTCTTAAGAAACTAACCTAAAGTTAGGTGTTTTAAAATCCAGATTGAGGGTTAATTTTGTTGGGAAGTAGATGCCTGAATACTAACATATATGGTTAGGACAGCAGCTGTTTCTGTTGGTGTTGTCAAAACCATGTTCTGATATACCAGATCCAGTTCTGGTATAGTATTAGGGACTGTTACATCATGAGATATGTTTTATGGCCATTTCCACTTCAGCCATGCAACCTGCTAACAGTAACTTCTGGTTTCAGTCAATTACTTTATAATTATGTTTTAAAATGTCATGTCTGATTTGAGCCAAACACTTGGCTTTTAGCCTTCCCAAGAAAAAATGAAGACAGTGATATGAAATTGCAATATTAAAAGCAGAACCTGTGCCATCTATAGATGTATTCACAACCCAGGGCTATATTTCTATACATAACTTGGGGCATGGTTCCACAACAGATATCCCTCTACTCTAGAGTCCTCATAAATGCCTCAATTGAAATGCTTGAGAAACTATCCACTGGCAAAATAAGCACGAAAACAAGCAGGGAAAAAACCAACCTAGAAATCCACACTGCTAAACCCCCCAGTCTAAAGTAGGAATGTCCCCAGAAATTGAGTTAAAGTTCATCCAAACAAGAATTTTTGTTTGTAGAGATGAGAAGGGCAATAACCTCTTGCAGAACAATGACAGGAGATGCTAAACTAGAAGATTAGTTATATTTGGTGGTTATGAATATAACCTCTTTCTGAAAGTCCAGAAAACAGTTTTCTCTTCTGACACATATTCCAGCTCTCAAAATGCCAGAGACACTCCTTCTTGATTTCTTATCCAAAAAGATTTTGCTCTGAGATGAATTTGCACAGAAATATGGAGAGGGTGAGTTTCTCTAGCACTATCCTGGAATATGCACATCATGCTACAGGTGCAGAAGCTGTTGCAAATCCCAATACAGCTGCCACGTTACAGGGCTCCCACAAATCTTCCTCCCATCAATTCCCCCAACATCCCCCACTACATGTCCTGATATGAATCATCTTTCACAGCAGGAAAAGAAGCTGAAATTCCCTGGCATTACCTAGATGTGCTGCTTTAAAGGCTGGAGTTGCAGCTCTGAAAGTACCTATCCTTTCTCAAGGCCAAAGCTCCCCTTGCTGGGTAATCTATTAGAACTGCCATTAACTGTGCATTCATGGCACTCACATGCAGCCCAAATCTCCACTCTGGCTTTGAAAATATCTGCCCCCAGTGTTATTCCAACGTGGTTGTTTGTCTCCTTGTGAACTTATAATGATAATAATGATAGTAATGATAGTAATAATGATTGACACTTACATGGTACCTTTCATCCAGAAGGATCCCAAAGTGCTTTGCAAACCGATTTGCAAACAACTGCACACCCATATTAAACACTCCATCCCTATGTTAATGCAATGTTAATGTTGCAAATGTGAAGCGGCAAAAAATGGGAAGTGCAAAGATTGCAGCTTCAGGAGCAACATCCATACATGATGTACCTTGCCTGTGAGGATCTATCATTTACAACATCACCTGGAAAATGCTGCACAGCAAATAATGCTTCCCAGACTGAATGAAAGGTGATCAAAACCTTGTGCATCTGGCCATGAAGGTAATTGGGTGGAAATTTTGCTCAGTCCCCTTCCTCAGGTGCTGATATGGAAAGCTGAGTTCTCTAATTTTCTATTTTTATTTGCTGCAATTGAGAGGGCAACATTAGATGTAGATGCCCAACAGTTAGAAGTAATGTGGCTAATGATGCTGCAATTGGAAAAGGGAGGGAATGGAAAGAATCCTGCTGACTTCAGTGAATGCTGGATCAAACATTTGTTGAAATATCTGAACAGTAACAAAATTCCACTCTCCTACCTTTCTTCTACTTATTATTGTTATTGTGGATAGCTTTGTGTTTTTGCGAAGGGGAAAAACATTTTTTTCTTTTTTGTACCTTTTTTCTTTGAAACTGTGGGTAATGTCTTTTGGAACCAGATCTCACATGACAAGTTTCAGCTGCAAGGGGTTTTGCATCAATTTGGGCTGTGTTCCTCTGTTGATAGAACAGATCAGCCCAATGTTAATGGTGCAAATGGTGCTGTTTTCAATGCACAATTAACCAAGTCAACACCGTGATGAATAAAAATTAAAGCTGGCATCAGGGAAGACCCCATAGAAGTTGAAATCAGTTGTTCAGGTGCCTATGACTCTGAACACATCCTTATCTTTCAACAGACACTTTTTGTCCTCCATGTAAGGTCAAATTACCTGCACCAAAAGACTGAAATAGAAGAGTTTGAAGGAGAGGACTCTCCGTTTGTGAGTGAATGGATTAACAAAATCAACAGCTCTAACCTTTTTGACTCCAACCACCTGTGAGCTGCTTGTTTGGACCATCTGGACAGATAGGAATTTTTTATTTTCCTTTTTTTCTCTATTGGAAGATGACCTGGTTAAGAGGGTGAAAGTGCACACCAAAACACAATAGAAACTGATTGCATGCACAGGGCAAACACCCACCAACTCATTGCTACAGCTTGTTAAAAGGAAATCTTAAAACTAAATCATCTGTTAGGGCAGTCATTTCTCACATATTGGAAAGTAGATTCTGACCATGCAGATCATTTAGTGGTTCTGGCAGGAGTTTGGCATTAATCTGGACTTGTCTGTCTGAGCTTCTGGCATAACTTTTATTGCAGGATAAATCTCTCAGCAGAGTGGGGAAATATAAGTACAAATTTATCTATCAAGTTCCTTAAGGCTTTTTTCCCTCTGTTTTGAGAGGATATTTCCTGCCAGCTCTGTTTATCTTCACACTGAGATGGCACCCAGAGAAAAAAAGGAAAAAAAAAAAAAAAAGCACCAGCATTATATAGAATATAAATGATTTACTTTGGGAAGAACTTCAACCTGTGTTTGCCTCAACATCCATATCAGCCCAGAAGGGTTCAAATTCCTTCCCCTGTAGCTGTTGCTGTCAAGGCAGGTGGCAGACTGGCTTCCAAATATATTGAAGTTACCCTGGGGGTGAATTGAGCTTATCATTTCTGCACCATGAAGGCTTTCATTCCACCTCAAGTGAGAATCTGTGGTGGCTAGCTTTGCTCAGCTCTGGGAAAATAATAGTTAATAGTGTCATTTTGGAGTTTCTTATTAACAGGCCAGCAAAACTGCAAGGTTGACAGCACTATTAAATATGACAAAGTCTTCTTCAAAACACTGACTGTTTGACTGGTTGGAGAAAAAAAAAAAGTCATGGCATGATTTATATCCAGGTGTACAAGTCACAGACAATCCTCTACATCTTGTGTCCACGGAATGATCGCTCATTTATAGTCAGCAGTGTCCTCCCAAAGCTCATCACAGATGGCTCATCTTGACTCTGAAACTTGTTTGTGTGTCACCCTGCATGTTTCCAGGACAAACCAGCCCCTTATGGCCCCCAACCCATGGGAGGGTTTCCTCCAAAATCAAAGTGTTTGCAATTGATCCTTGCAGCAGACAGCTGTTTGTTCTGGGTGAAAATGTCATACCTGCAGTGGATGACTTCATTGTTTGGGGTGATTGATAAGGTGGGAGGGTATCTCAAACCAGAAGGCCACTTTCAATTGGAATTAGAGAATTTGTTAAAAAAGATTTTATGTATATACCTGTGAGTTTTTGAGACACACAAGAAAAATGCATTAGGATTAGATTAGATGAGATTAGATTAAAAAAGCACAGACACAGAGGACCAGATCAACAGTCAGCCTTAGTTCAATAGCCTGTCTCAGACAGTGGTCAATACCATCTGCTTCCCTGCAACAGGCAGGGCACCCTTCAGTGGGCAGCCATGGGGATAACATACTCGTAAGGACAATGTCCTCCTAAACCCCATTAATTAGAAGTTGGTTTAGGCACTGAAGCAAGAAAGCTTTTATCCTCTCTGAAGCTCTGGGATTTTATTTTTTTTTTAAATCCTCACAGTACTAAATCTGGATGTTCTTGCTACCTAATATAAGTCTAATCCCATTCTTCTTCTTCCCCTCCTCCTCCTAAACTGTCAAAATTTTGGTCTCAAATAGTAGTTTGTGTGTGTATTTTCTTCTTTAACTGAATTGAAGATGCTGCTTGAACAGGAGAGAGAAACTTGTCTAATAGCTCAGAGCAGCTCCCCCCATCTTAGAACAAACAAGGAAGAAGAATAACTTGAGAAGAATTGCTGAAAACAGACATGACCAATATTTTTGTTATCTGGCTGTGCTCATTAAAACAGCCTGAAAATGCCCTTCCATGTATTTTCACTTCCCACACTTAGCACCCATTTCCTTTATGAAACAAGTCTAGTAACTAAACCAGCTTGGAAGGGATCCAGAGGACATGTTTAGCATTCTGTATTTCAGACATCTTAAGTGCATGTTTCTTGGCTGGTCCACTGTCTTTACACCCTATTTGAATAATACAAGGTTTTATTGAGAGGAAGAAGAGGTGTTATCCAAGAGAAAAAGGAGATACATCAGCTCTGATTCATTCCAAATGCCAGTCCACTGTCTCATTTTACTGGATGAGTTGCATAAGGTCAAAAATACAACAACAGGACTCAGAGAGAGAGAATATTTGTAGAATTTCTCCACATGACGGTTCAAAAAAGTTTAAAAAACCAACCAAATATTTTTTAGACAATATTGTATAATTGCCAGACAGTTGAGGTTTGGTTATTTTGGCCAATGTTTCCTGTTTGCATTTCACAGAAGCTTGAAGTGTTTGTGGAGGTTTTAGTACTGGTCTGGGGATCCCTAAAGAAATAGTATGAGGTACTGTTCTTTGAGGCAACACTTTTTTGGTTGGTTCACTTTGTTATAGTGGCATGTCCTTTATCTTATGCAACTGTAAATTTGGTCATCTGTAAAACCTTATAAAGAATAATTTTCCTCCTAAGGAAAATAGTTCTGGGTTTTTTTGCCTTGCAGAGTTTTTACAGAAGTGCCCAAATATTTTGGTAAAGGTTTGTTCCAGTGAGCTAAAGGGCAGTTGCCAGAGGTCTACTTTCTCCTTCCTGAGTAGTGATCCCCAGGTGGATTTCATGTCTGGCAATGAATTGCCCCTTCTAAAGCAGAAGAGACAAGCAAAGCAACTTAAAGGTTTAACCCTACAGAGATAAATAAGAATATGAATAATTTGAACTCCCACCTGGTGTTGCTCCAACATTCTTTAATAAAAAAAATTACAGCCTTCAAATGAAAGACCTTATTTTAAAAGTATACTTGTACATGACGTGTTTGTTTAGTTTTGTTTGTTTCTTTTTGTTGTTTCTGTTTCCCTAGTGAAAAGGTAACATATTTTGAACAGAAGCAGTTTTGGTATTTGACTGCTGAGCTCCAGCTTTGAAAGGCAGGACTTCCCATCCTGCCATTTAATCATCCGGAGGTAGACAGGATTTAACAGTTCAGATCCAGAGTGGTATAGAGGTCCTGGGAGACACCTGAAAATCTATACCCAGAAAGCAGCTGAAGAAAATGTCTCTGCTTATCTATAGTTGCATGTATATGTTGGGTGTTGTTTTATTTTATAACAAGATATATTGGCTAACTGGGAGCATTTTATTAAAGAGGAAAGTCTGGGTAAAGCGAGCAAACTATTCACTGCCAAAATTTACCCAGAAGTACCTGTGTAATTGAATTTGGCCAGCTCTAGCAAGATATTTGATTTTCTATAATTGGATTGGCTATTGGGGGGAAGAGGGTGGGGAGAGGGAGGAACTGGAAAGTTATCTATCTCCCTTGACAAAATGATCCAGTGAGTTGCGAAATTTCTCTGCCCTCAGGGAAAGAAGGGCCAGATAAAGACAAGAAAACAAAGCAAGTGATAGACTGAAGCAAGAGGTAGAGCTGGAAAACAGGTCCATGGCTCTGCTACAGACTCCTGAGATGCTTGTGGGCAAGTCATTTAATCTTCCCGTGCTTAAAGTCTCCACTCTGTTCCTATCTTATTTCATATTTTGGGTTCTTTGGGTTGCAAGTGCCTCATGTGCTACATCACATAGCAAAAACTCTCACTGAATAACCAAAAGCCAGTAAGGGAATGAGGATGTAGAAAAGTGTTTTTAAAGGGCTATCATGTCTCCATCATGCATCAGTTTCTACCACATCATTGCAGACACATTGGATTAGAGAACTTGGGTGATTTATTCTGGGCACTCAGAAATCCTGGACATACCTGGAGTGTGCAACGTTTTCTCTGTGAGTGTGTGTCTGGCATGAAGTGTCATGAGGTTTTCTTTCAGCTCGTTTCTTGTGAGGTTTCCTTTCAGCTCATTTCCTGTGGGGATGGATGCCATGCATCCATCACAGGAGTGTCATGGTAGTAAATATTTTTGGGGAATAAGACCAATTCTACTGGATCCTACAATAGGTCCATCCAGCTGAAGTTCCTCTCATCAGAGATGGAGCACAGGGCAAAAATAGGCAAGAAAGATTATATCTATGCTAAACAATCTCCTAAACTCCAATAATTTTCAGTTCAGAGGGTTCTTGAGATGCAGCCTGTGTGCAGTCAGCAGCCTTCACTGCATTCCTACATCCATCCTGCATGCTGGACCCATGATAAACAGGGAAAGCAAGGCAACCTCACCTTATCACACAGCCATGTGACTGCCAAAAAATGAGACTTTTAATACTATGGAGCCCAAACTTGTCACCACAGCAAGACCAGATAATGTGGGAGCAAAATCACACCAAGACAGAGACAGACATTTTACCTAAACCCTCCCCACCTGCTTAAACAACAAATACTTTTCTTCTGCTATTATGAATATATTAAGTTCGGCGGTATTGTGGCACTTTTGGATATCAATATCTAGAAATACTCTATTGCCATCCTTATTCTTCATTAAAAATGCAACATTTTCATTTTAAGGGATTTTAAAATGTCTAATCAATCTTCTTTAAAACATCAGATAGATTTAAAGCCAAGACAGAATAAAATCTTTGGTTCTTGGACACAGCTGTAGATTGAAATGATTGCTAGAGTCTTTTTTAGTAAGTAGAGCTAGGTTTTCTAAAAAAATTAATGTGATCAAGTTGTGTGTGTGTTAGCCTATGACTCTTTCCTGATTACATTATTGCATGATTCAGCTGAAAGGAATAAATTCTATTTATTTTGCAGATAGATGAGCTATTACACTGAGGATTGTAAAACTTTTTGAAATTAAAATAGATGGAGGAGGAAGAAAGAAGAAGAACACATACCTAAATCTTTCTTTAAGATTTAATGACAGTCTTCTTCTAAGAACCACCTGTTGGGAGGACTGGTTTATAGCCTTACAAAACTGCATCCTGAGTTACCCTCCGTACACCAAGCCTGGCCTGCTTTCTCTTTGTAGGAAATTGCACCCTCCAGTATCAATATACACAGAGTCAACTTCTTTAATCAGTTTAAAAACCTTTTGAAAATGTATTTTGTGTGTGTCTCACCAGCTGAATCTTTTATTTATGGTCTTGTACTGGGATGGTCATTTGAATTTTTGTTGTGAGTCCATATTTTATTATGCATTTTATTTGTTTTTTATTGAAAGCTTTCTGAAGCACTAAGAAAGGTCCTGGGCAAGTGATTGAATAAAAGCAAGCTCATTTCAAAACCCCTCCCTGATTTTTCATCCTCTTCCCACTGCAGATATGTGCTCACCTAGATTTCTGCCCTCTGTTTCATAGCATATGCTACTACTTTATTTTCATCTTCTATAAAAACCTATCATTTTCTGTTATTTCTAAGAATAACCAACCATCACAATGCTAATACATGTGATAGGAACTGTAGCAAATTTATTTCTTTTTTATTGAACTTGAAGAAACATAGGACTCTCATTTTCCTGAAAGTTTAGGATTGCTTTTCCTATCAGGTTTCTTTCTGTGAAAGAAATTTAATAAAACTAAAGAAAACATAACTTAAATAATTATGAGAAACTTTCCAATTACAGAGAAGAGATTATAAGTTTTTATTATAATATCTTATAAAAATAATTATATATTATAATTATAATATTATTATAATATTGAGATCACGCTTTTTCCTTTTTTTTTTGAAAATGAAACAATAATAAAATTATCAAAATTTTGTGGGGGACAAAAAATTTTTCTTGAAAAGACAGTGGAAAACCAGTATGTTCTCTTTTCTGATTTGCTTTGTATTTTCTTCTGCTGTTTCCTATATACTGGCAATTTTTCAAAATGGGCTATTCCACAGACAGATGAAGTTACAGTGTCCAAGTCCATAAAGATACTTCCCACTCAGACTTCTGGCCTACTGTCACATTTCTTTGGAAACTGATGAAAGGTAAAATCTTAAAGGAAGCCAGTTATATGTTCCAAAGCCTTTTACAACTGGCTGACCAAGCTACAGGAGTAAAATGCTGTGCTGGGTTCCAAAATGCCATCAGTTTTGAACAGATCATCTGCTGATAGAGTTACACACAAATACAGGAAGAAAAATGAAAGACATAGATGCCAAGGAGAATTTTCGTAAATGAAAAGTATATTAGGTTGTAACCACCCTGGGAAATAAAGAAAGCCCTTTTATTTAGGATCTTGAATACTCACTCAGACAGATGTAGGGGAAATACATAACAGGAAACAATTGGCAAAATTGCATCCTACATTACCTGATCCATTCTCCCAGCTCTTTTTTTACAGGAGTGTTGAGATTGTAGGTATCTTCTGAATATGGCTGTCCGCAGCCATAATATTGGATATTTACTCACTACAAGCCTCACCACACAATTCCCCCTTTATTCCAAAGCATCCCACTTAGAGAGCCCTTTATTTTTATATTTTACTTAAAAGGCTAAGCCAGCATTTTTTACCATACTTATCTATATTATCTATATCCAGCTGATAAAAAGCTAACTTTATAGGAACACCTTTTGCAGGTCCTCATGATCAAGAGCAGAACAGTGATTAACTGCATTACCAAACACCTTTGACCAGGTCACCTGCACTCTGTGCACTGATTTATCACCTCTGTGTCAGACAAACATGCCTAAAGTTTCAAGAAAACAGTAGAAATGCTGACAGATCTATCCCCAAAGTGCTCAAATACCAGCATTTTCTTCAGGACTTGCAACTGAGTCGCTCATCTACTGAAAACAGGCAGATGAACTCTTATGTACTTTGACATCACATGGTCCAGCTGGACACAGATCAATATATAGTTCATGTTTTCTTTTTATTTACTACTATTTTTTTAACATGGGGAACAAATTTCTATGCTTTAAAGACTGAGCACCTGTAAAGTTGAGATGCACTCTTTGTACAAAAATAAATGTTTCAATCTGACTGAGCTAAAAGTCTTGTAAGAACATATTTCTTCTAAGCCTTTTGCATAACACTTAGGTCAGGAGGAGCTTTTCATCATGCTACTACTTAAAGCCATGAATAAGATAGCTGCAGATTAAATATTCTTTGGAGAAAGCATCCTTGAACTGGCAGGGGGTGTGGACTTGAACGTTAAAATGATGATCATGCTGTCACCACACAATCTGATTGATATCCTTACAAGATGAGAAGAAGCTCAAACAAAACATCTCCATCCCATCTTGGTAAAGCAGAATCCAGGGTAGTATCTAGAAATATCTGCATGCTTGGGTTTTTTTTTTTTTTTCACAAATGGATGCAACTGCACCTTCACTAATTTCCAGGCACGCAGGAATCTTTGACATCACGGATATCACAGCTCTGCCATGAATGCTGCTCAGGAGCAGGAGGTAAAATTTTGGGTTTGGTACCTCAAGAACACTTCTCCTCCATGAGGATGGAGTGAGTTTAAGTTTATCCAGCCAGATGTGGTCATTGAACAGATTACTCCATCTGAGTGAGTCACATTTGATATTCTCTATAATCAACAAAGAGAAATGTGTTCTTTTGGGACACAATTCATTTGACTGATTTTAGATTTCAACATTAGGATGAGAGGAATCACATCATAAAAGAGTGTATTTCTCTCTACTGACCTCAGCAGAAGACCATGCTGATTAGCTCATGCATAGGTAAAAAAAAATAAATCTCTGTAGCTAGAGATGATGCGTAGTGTGAGTGTATAGACAGACTGTAATGGGAGTTCTAGTAAGAAAAGGTGGGACAAGGGAGTAATTAAATAAAATCTCATCTTTTCTTATTCAAAATTTAAATATAGAATATGGCAAAGTGTCTGAACAAGAATTAACTGACAGAGTTAATGAGATGGGGGAAAAAACACTTGAAAAAGAATGAGTGCTAGGCTTGGTGTATCAAGATTCCTGTGTGTACCTTGCAAATTTACAATGTCAAATTGACATAATTTGAAGGAGATGGCGGGCATTATCCTATAAAAAAAAAAAAAAAGAAAAAAAGCAGCCCGTTTCTAATTTGCATATGCATATTTATTTATCTGATATAGCAGCAAATTCTGCTGTTCTCTGAGCGGCACCTTTGCATCTTACAAATTTTTCCCCATTTGCACAATTAGTGCTGGCAGATAAATGTGCTGGCTGGTGAAGCATTCCCTCCTATACTTTCCCCTGCCAACAGCACAGGCCTCAGATATTTTGTTGAAATGCAAAACAGGAGCACATCACTGCTAGGTTAACCTTCAAATTCTTTGTGAAACTTCTCTGTGGGTGATGAAGGATGGGGACACCTCTAATGTGTACTCACCAACAAGGCATACTTATTATTGGAAAACTTGGAATAAGTGCACCAGGAAAATGATAGAGCAACCATCCCTAGAAGTGTTCAAAAAACAAGCAGACATGGCACTTCATTATATGGTTTAGTGAGAATAGTGGTACTTGGTGAAAGGTTGGACTTCAGAGTCTTCAGGGGTGTTTTCAAACCTTCATAGTTCTGTGATTCTACTTAGACTCTAACCTGCACTGGCTACAAGAGATGTGTGAGATCCAACAAACACAGATGAGCTGAGCACATGGTGTGGATAGTGGTTAGGGCTGCAAAGTGCTTACGTCCTAAAACATCAACACCCCAAAAGCTCAATAGTCCAAAAAACCAGAATTTCTGAATTTGGCTTCCAGCCTTGATACTTTTTTGTTAATTTTCTTGAGAAACTTGTATTTCTCAATACCTTTCTTTATTCACTGGTACAGCAGTTGGGTGCTGTACTACTACAAGTTGCAAAGCTTAATGGTCATAAGTTGTTCCTTATTGCTCATTCCCAGAAGACTGAAACACAAAACATACATTTCCTTATACAAGACAAGTTTTCTCCTGTATTTCTCTTTGTCCCACTGCAGACCATGCTTGGAAGAACAAATAAAGGAAGAGTAAGCCAATGGAGTTATCACCTGTAGGGGCAAAAAGTACCCCATGTCTTTTTCTCCTAAGCCACACAGACCTCTCCAGATCAAGGAAGGGATTTTCAATTAGACATCAAATTAATAAGACACTTCTGATGCTCCTTTCCTGCAGGAAGACATTAGTAATTTGTTTGTTCCAAAGGCGCTACTCATATTCACACAAAATGGCATTTAAATGTTAATCGAGTCAGGGGATGGGGAGTGCTTGCCAATCACTACGCAACTTAAGGTCAAGGTTTTTGTCTTAAAGGAGGACTCAATGTTAATTTTAAATTTAAAATTCTTGACAGATAGCAGGTTTTCAAATGCCTGCTACAATCTGGCTTGCTTGATTCATTTTAATGAATAAGTAACTCCTGGCAAAATGAAGGTTTTCCCATGTCTTCAAGGAAATGGAAGGGCAAAGAGGCACAGTGGACTAATCCTGCAACCACTACAGGGAACAGGAAGCAAAACCAATTTAGACTCCCATTCATCTCCTTGCTTCCCACATAGAGACCAAAAAGAGTAATTTACATTCCTAGGAACACTAGGCAATTATTGGAGGTTTCAGTTTAAAAGGAAGAAAAAAAGTTCTCAGTAATAAATTCAGCTTTGACTCTGTGCTGGAGAAGCATTTTAGGCACATGTCTGTGAACATGTTTGGTTTTGTTGTTTCTGTGCTTTTTTTTTTCTTTTCTTTGATAGCTTTGGATTTTTTTGGTTGTGCTTTGTTTTTTTTTTTTTTTTTTAAACTTTCAGAACATAATGGTCAAGTAGTATATGGAACCTGTGATTTCTTCCTTCCTTTTTCCCCCCAATGTGCCAGTCCCAGAAAAGAGCCAAAGAACTTGGCTGTATTTACCCCTGGCTGTTGCAAGCTGGATTTAGGACTGACATCTCCCTCAGGCAGTTCTCACCAGCACTACAAAGGTGTGTAACAGACTGAAAAACCTCCCAGGCAGCCTTGCAGGAGGTGAGGGATTCAGATCACCACTAGCTTGTGACCTCAGTCATGTAGGAAAGTATAAGAAATACTTCTGATTAGAGATTAGAATAGAATGAGAAGGGCTGCCAGTGATCAGTTCAATCATTGAGAGAACAAAAGTTGGGCAGCTAAGCAACCTGGTGCAGTAGAAGTAACATCCCTGCCCATGGAACAACATGATATTTAAGGTCCTTTCCAAATCAAACCATGCTATGATTGTATGCTTATAGAAAGGGTGTGAAATTAAGCTTTGTGTTCAGGAGAGAAACAGCTTTTCAGGTACAGTGCCTGCAGTGGCAGATGAAGGAGGTTATAGGGATCTCAAAAGTGAAAGAGGCCGTACGAATGTCACACAACAATTTCTCTCTGCTGATGACTTCTTCCAAACATCCAACCCAAGGGCTGTCAAGTTAGCTGAAATGAACTTCATATCAATTTATTGTGAAAGAATTTTGATGTCTTCCTATATGAATGAAGCTGTATTCTGTCCTTTCCTGTGTTTAAACTGGACACCCACTGGCATGTGTGTTGCTGGTGTGCAGATAGACAAAACTCATGGTACTGGATGCTTGGCACTTTCTGAACCTTTCTGGACCAGTCCCTCCCTATTTTATTGCCCTCCTCCCCAATCCTCCTATATATTAGAGGAATAGCATTTCCATGACTAACCAGAACACTTAATGGTGTGGAGCTGCTCAGATGCCCAGCAACATCACTGCTGTTTTAGGCAAAGGGTATTTGAAGAATGAAGAGGTTTGACTGCTTTTCTACCATTTGACTTCATCAAAAATGGAGAGAGGTGGTGAGATTATGCCTCTCCATGGAGCTCTTCAGTCCAGGATCTGAAGCAACCTCCAAGAATATCAGACTCCTCTGTCAAATGGAATTAATCTGGACATTAAAATTGTACAGCGCTAGAGCTGTCAATTATATAAATACATAATCCTTGATAAAGAGGCCTCTGAACTGTCATCTTGACCTCTACTTGTTTAGATAACATTTCACAACCCCTTAACATACATCTGTCTTGGTCATATGCCAACATCTAAGGCACATGTCCTTTCTGTGGTTACATGAGAAAACATGCTTTCTCTCACTGAGCTAGCATGCAACCTATTGATTGGAGTTGCTGAAAATCTCCCAGGTTTTTTAAAATATGAAGGTCAGGAAAGCAGTAAATCCCATAAAACTAATCAAAATCAAGCACATGGAATCAGAAGAAATCCCAGCAAAAAGAAACATACATTTTATGAAGTCACATAGTCCAACCTTCACCTAATGCAGAACTGTACCCCAAAAACATAATTTCAAAGCAACCAAAATTCTTGAAGTTCCAGCTTGGACAGTCCCTGATCTGTGTGATGGTGCTTAGGGAGAACATTCTATGGATATATAGTCCCCATCTATTGGCTTTTATCTATTTATTTATTTATTGCTATTTGTTTTATTTTCCCTTACTGTGCAATACAATCTAACTCTTTGTGCAATTTTACCTTCTCATACTAGTACTTTATGAAGTTACATAAGTTCTTAACATTTGTTCATAGAATGTGTAAGTTCAAAACCACAGAAATAAATTCCTGGTCCTGAATACTTTCATTTATATATGACAGGTCACTTCTTCTGCAGAGTAAATACCACTAAGATGGTAGGATACAGAAATATGGCACTAGTAAGTGTCACCATTACTATCTGTTCTTCATTTCTCATTTAAGGAAACTAAAGGAATATCCCAGGAGGCCAAACTGACAAATAATGATATAAAACTCATTGTTTAAGGCAGTAGTAGAACAACTGCTTTGAATAAAATGAGATCAGTCTATGATTTTTCATTCCAAGGAAAAGGAAATCTATAGGCTCCATCAGATTTGGTTAGTAGCAGAAGCAGTTAAATCATGTCAAGCTCTTAATGTAATTTGAAACCTAACCACTGTGAGTTACCTACAAGAATTTCTAATCGGCACCTTCCCCAGATAAGTGTTCATATTCATGTCTTTGAATAAGCCTGTGTTAAGACTAGAACTAGACTGGAAATCAGGATGAGAAAGTTCTCTTCCAGCTTGTCGCTTATCCACTGTAATCTTGGGAAACAAATTTCTACCACCTTCTTCAACCCTGGTGACATTTATTTGGAATTGTACTGTTTTTCAGTGGGAGCTGTGCTGGAACAAACACACACACAACAGTGAGACCTTCATCATCATGGTGACCATTGGATGCCACTGAGATTCAGATCAACAGTAAAAGCCAAAGAAACTCTCCTGCCTCCCTCATTCCATCTTCTCCTCCATCAGAAAAAAACCCAAGCAAATCAAGGAAACCAGGCTAAATAATTGCATAAGTTAAAAATGTAAGCTGTTTCTTCAATTTTTGTACCACAATAGGGATAAAAAAAATAAATGGGATATTAAGGTTGGAGAATTTAAAATTCAAAGATAAATAATCCCATTTAGAAATTACCCCATAGAAATTACCCTAAAAGAAGGAATTTCTGCATCTGATTATTTAAACTCTTTTCTGGGTTTTGGTTTCCCAGCTTATTTCAGACATCATATTTAGATGGCTTTCCACGGTCAAAGCATTCCCTCTTTTTTTTTAAGTTTTTTTAAAATATATTTTGACATTTTTTTACATTTTTAAAAGTTTTTATACATTTTTTTGTATTTTTTATATGTATTTTAACATTTTTATACATTTAACATATGTAGGGTCCTGTATACTGGCACTTAAGAAAAGGAAAATCTGGGGCATTTTAGTCAGTATGTGGAAAAAAATTTATTTTTGCTTTGTCTGGGGAAGGAAGAACTGAACACATGAATGCACTGTGCCCACTGGGGTCTGGCTGTACATTCATTATACAAGGTCAGGGTCTCACTTCCATTCCTCCTAGTGTAATTTAGGTAAAGGCACCACACAATGCATGACCTTTCCATGGGACAAGCTCCCTGTGTCCCTCCTGACATGCTGCAGTAAATTTGTGTGTAATTAAACATAGTGTTCCAACATGCTGGGTCTCCACGGCCATCTGGCCTCCCCTCTCTGTCTGACCTTTCAGATTCAATCCAGCACAGACCACCAAGGCCGGGGAGTGGCTAGTGTTGGAGAGTGGCACAGCAAAGTAAGGAATGTCTGCTCAGATTAAAACATGCTCCCTGCTGATCCATGGGGAACCAGGAGCAGGAGTCATGGCTGAAGAGGAGGATTGCAGCTTTTCTTCTCAGTGATGCTTCAGCTGCACTTTGGGCACAAGATACATCCAGGTCTCAGGTATGATGAGAATCTAACTGGCAAAAGAGTAAGCAGGGAAGACCAGGATCTCCTCTAAGGAGTTTGTGGTTTCGAAAACCACCTTTGGAAGGATCTCAGTCATGAGGGTGGCAGAAGAAGGGGAATGGCCAGACTGAGAATCCAGCTATAAGAACCTATTCTGTTCTCTCACAGAACAATAGCTAAAATCAGAACTTTGTCTATGGGAAGCTGTGAAAAAATACAGGGATATGGTGCAATATGGCATGTTTAGAAATACAGGTGCTCTGGAAAACAAAACAAAACAAAACAAAACGACAAAACTAAATGGTAATACTAGGCATATAAAGGTGTTCTCTGGAGGTTGTAGAGATTGTTCTGGAAGAACAACGAGAGCAGGCAAATAATTCATGGGACTTGGTTAAAAGACGGAGAGTCAACACACCTATTTTCATCCCTCTATGTCTGTATTTGAATTATTTCTCAAGTTTATAATGAAAAAATAGAAACTGAAAATTCCACACATCTGACCAGTCTGGACAGCTGTGCCAGGCAGAGGTTTCAACCATTCAGGTTTGTAATGAACTGTCAGAGAAATCCTGCCCCAACTTCTTTATCTACCCACATACCAGTGAGCACCATTGTGATGATATGCGGAAAGGGCCCTGCAAGTCAGGCTGTCTGCTCCCAGCTATAACAAACTCAGTATATTTAAGAGAAATTTAAGAGAAATGACCTCTTTGTGCTTCATTTTTTCTAAGAGAATAAAAAAAAAGACCACGTAACAAAATATGAAAAACTACGTTCCTCTACATTACAGAAGGATATTACCACCAGGTCTGACTATTATTGTCCAGAATAATTCAAGGTGTGAGAAGCCTAAAAAATGAACAATTTTGAAATACCATTCCCTCAAACAAATAGTACTGCAAATCTGTATACATTCCTTGGAAGCATTTCTTTGCCATGACAGGCATTTAGGACTAAGATTAACTTCCTGTTAGTAGGAAACATCATTATCATGCTGGTTCTTTTCTGCATCAGGAATGAAGACGCCACAAGGGAAAAGGCACTGCAATGTACTTTCAGACCAGTCTCCATCATTAGAAACTCTGCTGTTTATCATCACCTTCTCTCACAGACAGCCTTAACAAGGAAGTGGTGGTATCTTAGGCATCTAAATGACCTTTTGGGTTCAAGATTTTCAGATGCACTCTATCAAACTTATTACTAAAATCTTATCACATAACCTTCCCTCTGCTTTGTCTTTACACTGATGTCATTAATTCTCAACCCCATCTTCCTTACGGCTCACGATCCCATTGTCCTCTAGAAGTTTCATGATATTTTCTCTGTCTTTATATTCCATTATTTTAATGGGGAGAGAAGTTAGATTTATAGGACAGTAATTGCCAGGACCAGGAGTAAGAAAAAGACTTATTTTTTTGTAGGTCATCCAGCCAATTCTATTGCCAGTGTCTGAATGTCCCTGTATATGTTTCCCCATTTTGCTCAATGTGTCTTGAGGTCTTCTCAACTTTGGATTTTCCACCCTTTCCTTTGGGAGACCAGGGCTTGATATACTTCACTTGATACATGTTGTGAGTTTTTATTTGCCTAATTTTATCCTATTATTCTTAGTTATGACACCATGGATCATCTTAAATAACTCCTTCCTTCATAGGCAACTTTTTTCTTCCATTTGTGAATTTATTTCTTGTCCTTTTAATCATCCTTTAAGAAAAATACAGTCTTTCAGTACCTACATCCTTGAGATTTAGAGATGTCTCTACTAGTTACGGTAGTGCTTCCCTAAAACCACAGAGCTTATCAAGGTAATTTCCTTTTCCTATAAACTCAAAATGCTTAAAATGGAAAAACTTTACCATACAGTGTAAGGGTGAGAGTGTTAGAAGAAAAAGCTGAAGGGAAAGATTTTACAGTAAAGTGACCTAATGCATTTAGGAAGCTTAAAACCGTAACTGGGTAAGTTCTTTGCTATTGCTTCCTTCCAGGATCTTTGGAAAAGTGACCTCTGTTGAACTGGCCTCCTCAGTAACCTTCACTTGATCCTACATGGTGAATGATATGCTGCAACACTCTTCTAAAAGATAGAATAGAACCAAGGACCTGGAAAGAAAGCTAAGCACTTCGGGACTATTAAAGCAAAATACCCTCACTGAATCAAGCATTTGGGCTCTTTCTGTGCCATCCCCTTCCTGAAAATTAGCTGTTTTGAAGCTTGTCTTATCAAGGCTCAGAAAGAAGCAAAGTTTTTGCTGGATGAAAAATTTGTTTCCTGCCCACTTTGAGTTTTAAGTCAATATTTTGCAATTTCTAAGGATCAAATATATAGGATTTCAGCTCAATTATAGGGTGCAGATTTGATTGCAGTTTGCAACTGAATCTTCAGTATCAATACCACCATCATATTTCTCATTATGTCACTGGGGTGCAGTGAGGATTTCTTAGTTAATGCCTGTAAAGGACCAAGAAATGCTGTTTAAATGTTATTCTTATGAGCTCTTTGGTTTTTTGGACTAGTTTAATTTCTGTTCAAACTGTCACTAATACTTCCTTGACCTTTTGATTCAGCTGCAGCACCTCTGGCAAGAGAACTCACTTTCGAGGCTGATGATATTTCATCCATTTGATTTACCCCTGAGCCTGAAGCACAGTTATTTACAATCAGAATTAAAGCATTAAAAAAAGGGCTGTGGAGTTAGTTCTTCAGCCCTGGTCAAAAATCTGCAATAAAAAAAATTGTAAAAAGAAGAGCCAGAAAAGAGAGACAAAGTGTTTCCGTATCGAGTCCTTCTTTCCAACATGCTTTGCAGCTTTTGAGGTGGGAGGAAGAGATGTAAATCAAATCCAAAGGAGTGTTAGATAGAGTAGAACTGACATTTGAAGCTGCAATACCTTAAAGTCAATATCATTATCTCTGATATTTACTGTAGCACACAATGCTTGGATGAAATGGTAAAGTTCACCCATTCTTCCCGTACACACCACATTGTCATATCTGCTATTACAGATGTACACACACACACACACACACACACATACACACACACAGAAATTAGAAAATTAGAAATAGCTTCACCTAAATGTCCAGTGTAAACTTCCATCTGAGGACATCTGCTGCTCAGGCTCCTCAGAAATACTGTGTTGGTGGGTGAGACACTTTTTGAATATGATTTGTCTTTTATATATATAGGTTATCTCACTTAAATGCCATTTCAAAGCATAAATACTGGTACTATTTGGGATGAGTGGTTGGTGGAGAAGACATTTTAAAATACTAAAGACACAGTATCTGAAGGGGTCAGGTTATGGGGACTTCTCAGGTGGGTGCAAGATAACAAGAATTTCACTTTCACTAAGACATCTACCTTCAGACAGTCAGGACTTTATGTTTTTAGTCAATGGAAAGAAACAGCAAGCCCTGAAAACACACAGTTGGGTTAACTGAGGTGTGCATCTCAGGATGTGATGAATCACTCTCAGGAGAGGATTATTTCTCTCCACTGACCATAAAGGGAGTCTAGCATAACTAGTCCAGACTTTGATGTCTCTCTTTTGGCCTTCAAGTTTAGGACAGATGGGTCTCATCCCAGGTATTTTTTCTCTAGTGTGTAAATATTATACATCTTTAATATGGGGAAAAAGGAGAGTATGCGACCAAGAACTTCTGCAATTTCTTCCTAGGTGTGTAATGAAGCTCTGGAGTGATCTTTTGCAAACTTAGGCACTGAAATAATTTATTTATTTCTAAATATATCCATAATTTTTCTACTTTACCAATAGGGTCTGCTGAGTGCCACTGATGACTTCCAGAGGAAAAGCTGCATTCATTTAACCACTGGACCACTGTTGCTCATGCCACAAAACTGTGTTTCAGTCCTGCTTTCAGTGATGAATACTTCTTCCCACTTACTTTTTATGTCTTTAGACAACACACTGTTACCTCTCATAGTGAATGCTGTCTCTCTTAATGCAAATCTCACCTTGACACCACTTGTGCCTACACTGAACTCAAAACTTGCTTCTGCAGACAAGATTTCAGAAAATTACAAACCAGGATTTCAAGAGATTTTCCAAGAAAATCTCAGGTGTCTCAGACACTCACATCATACTATTGTCACAATTTTGTCTCAGAAAATACCCCACCTCATGGAATAGTCCAACCTTTTGATATATTACTAGTGCTGCTGTCAGTGGGTAAAGGCTACAAGGAAACTTGAGGACCATAGTAGGGACAGGGTTTCAACCTCCTGATTGATGTAGGCTGAGAGCAAATTATCCTGGTGATTAAAGGAAATGACTGGGACAAGAATTTATTTGAGCAGATAGGAATTTTATGGCTATTATCAAGGGATGCCAGTGTTTCTAGGTGCCAGAAGACTTCCTACTCCAAGTGATTTAGGTTGTTTCTTCCAAGAAATTAAAAAAAAATGAAAAAAAAAAATAAAAGGCACCCACAAAAAGAGCCTTCCCTCTAGGTTCTCAGCTTCATTATTAATAAATTCAGAGTTGCCTCCCTGAGAAATGACCACCAAGATGACGTAAACTGTCTTGACTTCAAAAGGAATCCTGCTCATTTTCATGCCTTTGTAATTTTACATGAATTAAACACTTTAATGTGATCAAGAGGTGCATTCATCATGTATGGCATTATCTTGGGAGATGAAGGTATTTCCTTTTTTTCCTGTTTTCTTGATGGAAATATTTCCCCTACTTTGCTGTTATCTGAAGGTTTGGCCTTCAAGAACAATAATTTCTATTACTATAGCACAGCCAAAGTGGAAATAGCAAAACACACAGAGTAAAAAAAGAAGACAACACTGGAATAAACAACAACAAAAAAAATCCTGCAAAGCACCTTCAATTTTTTAGAGGGGATTTGAAAAACTGTCAATTTTCTGCTGCTAGCTGACTAGTTCTCTGTACCTCTAGCCACAACAAGCAATAATAATGAAGCTTTCCACTTCCTATTTCTTTACCTGAGCTTCTCAAAAGTCTTGACTAAATCTGAACCTGGAAGCCTGGCATCTGGGAAAGCTAGATAGGCTTTGCTATGAATTCTTGGCTGTTTTCAGGATTCATTATTCAAAGACATTCTCTTGGATGACAGGAGTTGACTTTTTATAGGACACAGGGCCAGGGCTGGAGTAGACTTGTTTTTCATGACAGGGAGCATAACAAACTGTAGTGGAAAATGGTGTTACCTGCCTTAGACACATCAACTCCAATGAAAAGAAAATGGCCAGACCTCGTTTTCTTTTTTGGTGATACCAGTGCTTACACAGGTGCTCTTTTCCCACAGTCCCAGGATCTCAGTCTTTAATTTAAGGATATTTGCTTGCTTTAAGCATGTGCTAAAGGCTGGGCACCAGTTTACTCTGTCCTTGTTTTCTCTTATCTATTTATAAAACACTAAATGGTTTTCTCTACTGGTATGAGTGCCTTTGACTCATCCTCTAAACAGCAGAGTTTCTCCTACTTTCTGCATCACAGATTCCCTTCAAATCACACTTGAATTTTAATTTTTCCCTGCAAAAATGGGACTACACCTGGAGGTTCTGATACTGAATTTATGTTTAATCTGTTAAGGATGTTCCACTTTCTCACTGCCCCAATCTTTAGGGAGCTGATAATTCATTCACCTGACGTGTGACAATTTTTAGCTATTCTGGGACACTCATTGCTTGGAAACTGCTCTGCAAACTGTTTTGTGTTTTAAAGTTCAGATGAATGTATTCCTGTCAGGCCCTTTACATGATATCATTTTACTTGTATGGAATGCAGTCTTGTTTTACTGAAATTAGTCCATCACGTCCAACTGCTGACAATCCTGTCAACCCACTCTGGAAGTCTTAAATAGTTTTACAAAGGGTGGGAATTCCTGACTAAGAAATCCATAGAAGAAGGAATGTAGTATGGCCATGCAGCTCCTGATGGAGTTATGGAAAGCAGAACCCAAGTTACAAGCAATGGAAGGTTTCTCTAGGCTTGCCCAGGCACCCTCCAGCCTAATCCCAGCACTATGCTCCTGCTCCTTCAGGGTCTCTATCCTAAAAAAACAATAACCAGGACCTTTAATTTTTGTGCTGAGACTAAAGCCCAGGGGTAATACCAAACCTTTTGGAATCACTTGCCTGAAACTCTCCTTTCCTCAGAAAACTCTGTTTTCTTCAGAACTCCCCCAAATCCCCATGTGTGCTCCAAATCAGAAAGGAGAAAGAATGGGTGAACATTCCAATACTCTCTCTTAGCTCATCCTGTAGCCCTTCCTGTATTGAGTTAAAGGTTTGAGAAAGCTCTTCCCATTTCTTATTTTTTTTTTGGACAACATGTGTTACTTTGCCAAAGAAGAATGAGACACAACAAAAGAGAGCCACAGGAGGGCTCATTACTTTCTAAAGCCAGCGATGAGCTGAAGAGAAGAGACTGAGAGGGGCCAGCTGGCTGATGTTTGGAGACAGGAGAGGGCAAGGAGTGCTAAAAGACTCACCAGTGAACACAGATCTAGTTCACCAGGATGTGTGGTTTTCTTAATAGTATTTTAGGTGACCTTTGCAGTCTGTGACTCGGTTGCCCTACATAAGAAAAAAGATCAAAGCAAAGGTATTTACTGGGCAATATAACTGCCTCAAAACAGATCCTAGCCTTGAGGAGCATATTAGCAGCATGATAGCTCCCAGTACTACAAGGCCTTGATTCTAATTAAACACATATCCTATGGAATTTAGTGGGAATATCATTGGTGTGCCTTATATGGAATTCAATCAGGTTTATAGTTAATAAATCTGTGTGAAAAGGGGCTAATAAATAAACTACTGAAAGAAAAATCTGGCTTTCACAGCCAGAAAAGGGCCCCAAAACAACCCAGAATTTTAGCTATGAGAAATGCAAAAAAGGATTTTGTAGATAAAAGACAAAAATACACCTTTGGCAGCATTTTATTTACCCATTTAATTGATATTCACTCTCTAAGCTGACGCATTTTCGTATCAGAGTGGGATGATCTATTGCTTAGCAAACAAAAATGATCTAAAGTAGAGATGGAAGAGATCTACAGGGACAGATTTTCGAGCAATTTACATGCACTCTTATATATACAAAATATGAGCACCGTTGCCCACATAACTATACATGCAAGCCTCTATCAATGCATATGCAAATAAGGCTATTGTGCAGGGTATTATGCCCAATCAGCGATTCAATTGGTGCAATTAACCAATTTCTACACAGAACTCTTGTAACTGGGCAGGCAAATTAATGCAACTGCATGCAAAGCTTACACCAGCATTTGTGTACCTAAATGTTCTGTGTCTCTAGCCCATTAAATAAGGGTCTGTTTTAATTAGACTGTGTAATTCAATCCAGACCAGATCACAGTGTACTTGGGAGTCCAGTAAATAGAAACAGAATCATATTTTCTGCTGTGCTTTGTCATTCAAAGATACCATGGACACCCCCACCCTGTCCTGTCCCCCCTCCCCCCTTTCCCTTGGATTATGAAATTGCAATCACAGCCTCTCAGACTTTAATACTGGAAAAACATTTCTCCTGATGTTCAGGCTTAATTTTCCCTCACTTAACTTAATCTTATATCCTCTAGTCATCCTCCCACTCTAAATACCATCTCCCACAGAACCACAAAGTGGCTGCTGTGTTTGCTTATTTCAATTACAATATTTCTATGAAATGAATTATTCCTGTGTTTAGAAAACGGGAGGTGTAGAAGGGGACCCTCTTCCATGGGTCTAGTTGATGACAAGAGTCATTTTGTCAACATTTTGACAAGTTTTGACAGGGTCCAGTTCAAGCAAAGTTAACCTTGAGTGGCACCACTGAAATAATTATACCCTAAATTTTTCCTCAGCTCATCTCAAAGCCAGGCTCAAATAGGTCCTTCCCTGAGGATGGAAAAAGTAAAGCACAGAAGTTCCCTCCATGGAGTTTCATTGTAAATCAGTAACCAAGAAAGAATAAAGTCTAGATCCCCTGAGAACAAGGACAACAACAAAATCCAGTTACTGAAAAGATTTTCCAAGAAATTATATCCGAGGCCCCTGTTCTTCAATTGGACCTACACTGGGAGGTCACTGCAAGCTTAGACTGTGTGAATAAACAGTGGACTGATTCCTGAATTCATAATGGGAGTCCTTAAGTTGGTACTATTCTGCCCTCAGGGCTGCAAAAATCCCAGAGTTGCTTTGTTTGGAAAAGGATCATTTGATCCAAGCTCCACTTCAGCAGCGTCAGCTGGGATCAGGGTCCCTTCCTTAACTTACACATAAAGATGATTTTTTTTAGGTTCAGTCCTTTGATAAATGTAAGTATGGGATGCTTATTTTGTTAATGCAACCGTGCCATGAAAAAAGGGAAAAATTTAAAGCCTTCAAAGGTAAAAAACTTGTCCAGCTGCAAAGATGAGGTTTATCTATGGATTTTCCTTATATGGGTGATGGTGTTAAACCAGTATAAACTCAGTGGTACACCACTGAGTTAAACCCTTGTCGCTACAAAACCTGCTTTAGCTAATGGCTTAAAAACATTCTGCTTTATCAGGCTTATGTAATATTATGCTTTGCAGATCACATATCTTACAGCTGTACTAGAAGCACTTATTCTATGTTCAAGGTCCCCTTTCCTATATATCAAACAGCACAATAATGAAGAATTATACTGAGTTACTAAAATATTAGAGAGAGAGAAGGAGGGAGAAACACATTTTTGCAATGTTTTGAACTTAGTGTCACTGGGATTTTTTTAATGCCTAAGAGGCAGAGTAATTTTGCTCTAGTTCCACATTAATTCCTGCACAATATGCATTGGGGATATTATTTTTTTACAAGACATTTTAAAACCAGGCCTGAAAACAAGCAAAATCCATTACTGACTTACAGTAAATTCCTAAAGGATTCTCTGTACTTCTGTTCCTACTTCAAAATGGCTATACACACATACACACAAACAGATTCAGCAAACGTGGCAGTATATTTTAAGATTAACTACCCTGAAGAAAATAAGACAAGAAACAGTAGATCCCATTCAGTATATTTATTGTACTTCCTTAATTTCCAAACCTCAAAAGAACAATGGGCACTTACAGTGCATGATCATTTTTAATTCCTAGAAAGTGATTTAAGATGGGAACATTCCTAATCATGACTTCCAACAAAGAATTCAAACATGGCCCTGTTCCTAGATTTGAACACTCTGGTAAGACTTCTAGTTTTGTTGAGTCTCTGTACTTAATATGAAATAGAATTAAACTTTTAAAACTATTCTTTGCCATGAAGCCTGGAGACATTAGTAGCTGAACTGTATATCTGTGAAATACATATATATAGGCATATATATGAATAAATATATAAAAATATTAAAATATAAAAAGTATGTATACATATATAAAATACATATATCCACATGTTGTATAATACTGCAGTAATGGCAAAGAGAAGCAATAAAAATGTTTCCCTTAAAGAAAAAAAGAAAAGGAAAAAGTGAAGGAAAAGGAAAAAGTGTTATATTTCCCAGTGTTATGCATGGAAAAAAAAACTGAAGAACTTTCTTAGATGTCTGCACAGAGTGTACAAACCATGCTTGTTGAGGCTTTTCCTTGGGATTAAAGGGATTTGGATCAGATCCTAAGGAAAGCTGTGGCTGCAGAACTGGGAAACAAGTAGGAAGGCTGGTGAATGAACTTCAGACCTTCAAAAGTATCAGAATGAGGAGATGACTTTGCATACCTGATGGCCTGCATGCTAAAGAGCCCCACAACAAAACAACAAAAAAGCAAGCTACAAATATCACAAAAGTTTTTATTATCTAGCAAAAACAGTTTTGCGCAGGGTATTTGGAAGTGCTGTAAATTCTGCAAAGATACATGCAGGTGAGAACAAAATGGCACAAATATTTAATGTCAGCACCGTCTAATTCCTATCCTATGTGATTTGGCTTAGGTTGAGGATTAATTACCCCGGTAGCTGAATTTGCAGTCAGACTGCCACAGCTCTTTGGTAGCTGTCAGCAGTCAGGAGAGTGAGCAGCACACTTCACTGTTCATGCTCAGAGGCTGAAAGGCATGGTAGATAACTGGGATTACAGATGGGAAGATGAGGCCAAGAGAGTTAGTTGTCCAAGTTTTGATTGCAGCTTTGGACACCCAGTTTGAGTGTTCTAAAACCACTGATTGTACTGACTTCCCTCTTGGCTCAGATTCCCATTGCTTCTCAGAATCTTACATTCTTTTTTCTCTGCAGTTGTTTGCTCCCTTCATCTCAAGTGTCCCTTTTTAAGGCATGCAAAATCAGAACCCACCTCAACAGATATTGCTCAAATTTTTCATTCTACCATAAGCACAGGGAAAATCTCCAGGGCTGGGACTTGGGAACCTGCCAACTTTTTTTGCTCTCATGTCCACAGATGGGCCAAGAGGAGACCTTATATGAGGGAAGGCTCTCTTGGATCCTTTGTCACACCTCTCAGTGTGCATCCAAGGGATTGGGAGACACAACACATCCAAAAATATATGCACATACATAACCTCTTCCTATGTGCATATTTCACACTAAACCAAAGTTCTGGAGATTAGAAGAAGCAGCAGTGAATTCAAGTGGCAACAGTGGAATAGAAAGGCATTTTGATGTCACAGGAAAGATTTTTGCTCTCTCTCCTACTACTTCCCTGTAATGTTTTATTAATGTACAAGCAAAATCTAAACAGCCACTGAGATTTCCCCATCAAAAGCAGGGGAGGAGGAAGACTTCATATCAGTTCTATTTTTAAAGCAAGGGAAGGAGGGGGGATGTGATTTTATATTTAGACTTTTAGACAAAGAAAGGGAAGATGGAGTGAGTAAAATGGTACCTTCAGAGTACATCCTAGGTTAACATGATGCTGATTGTGCTTCCCCTCAGTCTTACAAAAATAAAAGATCCCTGGCTTATTCTATAAATTGCTGAGTCGTTTACATATAAATTACTCCTCTCTATTTAGCCACCTCCTCATTTTTTTTTTTTTTTTACTTTGGACTGTGTATCATCTCCATCTATTCTGCCAGACAATAAAACAGCTGAACTCATCACCAGAATGTATAGGCTAAGAATTTGCTCTGGTGACCAGCCTAGGGCAATGCAACACAAAGACATTCAGTTAGTCTAAAAAGAAGGTACATGAGTAGGTGACAGGGCAAAATTAAAGAGAATTATTTCCAGGGATAATTCTTCTATAATTACAACCAGATAAATGCCTTGTATGTGCATGGCCTTGTACAAACAGGTGAAGCTGGCTTTGTTGGGCAGATTTTTTGATGTCCTGTGTCCAACTTTATTGGGAAACAGTGAATGTGCTGCTCTGTAGAAGCCAAGTTGAAGTCTACAAACTGTATGGAGTTCCCGTGGGAGGTGTGCTCCTGTGCTGCCTTGTCCAGCAAAGTGCAGCAGAGTAGGAGGTTTAATTCTGAGTGTCTGAGGTGCGTATTACAGCCACACGTCTATCAGCATGATCTGGCTCCCCAAAAGGCCTTTGAATAGAAAGCCTACGTGCTTGTGAGAAGAACTATATGACCATTAGGGTGTGTGTCTGTGTGCCCAGGCACTGTGGATACACACTGACTTGCACGTGGTTATGTCACACTGTTGGAGTGCGTTTTGCCTTGTTTGAAAGTCTCGGTGAGAGTGTATATATCTGCCTTTAAAAATTGCATTGCCGCAGCATATAAATATTTATATATGTAACTGTCATAAATCTGTCAGCTTGGCAAACGTATGAGTCGCCAAGGTAACTTTGGGAGATTTTTATTGAAGAACTCATAAGCTGGAGTTGAGGAATAGCTGAAAGAAATGAGAATTAATGGCTACTCAACATCGCTATCATAAAGTTAGTTATCCCAAGTTCCAGAAAATGAAACAGAGAGCATGTTGGTAACCACGGGCACAGTTTAAGTACACCAGATTTGCAAAAAAGTTTTTAGTACTTTGACTAAAACTAAATCAGGGCACTAGGTCAGTATGCTGTGTATTGCTGGGGAACCCTGGGCAGGCAAACATGGAAACCAAAGGCTGCTGTCCTCCTGCACTACAGTAGAAATGCTTTGGGAAGAGTTAGCAGAACTCTCAGGTGGTTTTTGAATGTGTGGCAACTTACTAAAAATCCTTCAAAGAGAAAATATCTCTTAATTGAAACCTCATTTGCATGTAGACAAGTAATTTCTTGTGAATGTACAGTTTTTTAGAGGCATTTGGTGATGAAGCTGGCTTTGCTAAGTTTTGATTAAAGTCAATGCAGAGGCATGATATTGCAGAGATGTTACCAGAAACTGAAAACACCTTTCCCTGAGGGCTTGTCTACACAGGAAAGTCTTTCCAGAGAAAGCTGGTGTCCTCCTGTCAGCTGGGGTAGAGTCAATTTTCTTTCCTGTGGTTGATATAGCTCTTCCTCTTGGACTTAATGTGAAAATAATGTTGACAACACAGCAATGTTTTAGCTGTTGCTTACTGGTGCTCACTCTGATCAAGAACCTTTCAGAGTCCTGAGTTCTGCAAGCAAACAGAGGGAGCATGGCCAGGAGAGCTGAGCCCAACTGGCCACAGGGTTTATCCATACCCAATATATAAACATATAAACTGTGGGGAGAGCTGGATGGGGTGTCCAGCCAATCCTATGGCTGGACGTCCGTTGGTGAGTGGTGTGAATTATTTATTATTATTATTATTATTATTATTATTATTATTATTATTATTATTATTATTATTATTATTATTATTATTATTTTGAGGAGGTTGTTTATTTTGTTTTACTTACTTTATCTCAAATCACAAGTTTTCTCACTTTCACTCTTTTGATCCTCTCCCCCCAGCTGCTGGGTTTTGGGAGTGTATAAGTGGCTGTGTAGAGCTTACTGCTGACAGGGGTTATCCATGAGAGCTGGCCAGTGTTTTTTCACCTGTGGCCCACTGGCCTCTGCTGGCTCACATAAAAAGCATTTCATAAGGCTCAGTGTTCCTGAAAACTGATTTGATAAATAACAATAATAATAAAAAAAATCTTTCTACAATCTGTGGGAGGAAATAAGACAATTTAAAATCAATTTTAGAAATAAGATTATTTAAAATAAAAAATTTAAAAAATTAAAATTAAAATTTAATTAAAAAATAAAATATGTGTTTGTACTTCCAGTTCACTATCCCAAAAAGCACACCTTTAAAATCTGCCAACATTGCTGGTGTTGGGTTGTTTTACAGCACTGAGTACAACAACAAGCACAGGGTTATGAATACAACATTCAACCATGGGTCTTGTTTGTATAGGAGATGTGTTGGTAAAAACTTGGAGCAAATCTTCTACGATTTGGAAATTAGCACAGTGATATGCAAAATGGACTATTTGCACCCTGAGAGACTGTGCAGGGGCTCACCTCTCCAAAAACACTTCTGAGTCTTGAGGAGACCTCTGCAGTGGTGCAGATACTACATGTAGTCAATTAATTTCCCTTTTTTTTTTTTTTTAATTTTATAAGGCATTCACTAGGATGCCTGTTCTGTATCTCAACACTAATCACTGCAATGTCTCACAGGCACCCTTCAGTTTTTGTTTCAAGAACCACCTCAGTTTATTAATTTTAAGTACATGTTCTTCTTGATGCCTTGACTTTGGGTAGCAAAAGAGAAATTAAGAAAGTACATTGCTATGTCCCTATATATATATATATATGTATGTATATAGATATGTATATACATGTATATGTATATACTGCCACGTTTGCTGAATCTGTATATATATGTATATGTATATACTATGTATATATATGTATATGTATATATTATGTATATATATATATGTATATATGTGTGTGTGTATATATATATATATATATATATATATATATATATGTGTGTGTGTGTATATATATGTATACATACAGGAATTTTTAAGGATTTAAAGAGCAATATTGCCTGTCTCAAATACAGACAAGGTCAGTAGGAAAATGAAGTTGCCATAAGACAAGTCACCACAGTGGGAACCTGAGATAAGCACTGGAGGAAGGAATTTGTGACAGGAAGGTGCTAATTCCAGGCCTGGGGGAAGCAAGGTCTGCTTTGTGCATAAGGGCTAACACACCTGACAACGATTCCCTCTGTTGCAAAGTGTAGGAAAGGAAGCAATGGTTCACACCCATGTCACCCCCAGTAAGGGAACAGCAGCCTTGACCACCCTGTGGGTACTTGGAATTTGGACTGTGTAAAGGTGGTGCCCCCAAAAGAACAACTCCAGGACCCCCATCCCCAGGAAGTCCACAGTGAAGAAGAATAGGGGGGTGCTGAAGGGTCTGTGGTTTGTGACTATCTTCTGCCTTATTCCTCTTTCTCTGTGTCTCTCCCCCTTGCATCCTCCTCTTTTCTAATTCCTTCTATCTCGCTACCTCACATTTATTGTTAAATAAAATCCATATGATTTGCTTTTGCATATGGTCTCATTTTCTCCTTAATTTTGGGCAGGGACATCTTTCACTGATCAGATGGATCATGACAGTATTTGTATGTACAGATGTATGGAGTTGTATGTACACCCATATTCATCCATAGCACATTACACTCCCACAAGCAGAAAGAAGCATATTTCTACAAGTTTGAATCTAAGAAAAAAGCTTTGATGGGCTGGAGAGTTGTTTGAAGCTGGTAAGAGCCTTCCCTGTGGTCAGGAGCAGGATAAGAAACCAAGGATGCAGGAAATCTCCTTTGTTTTCTCCCAGCAGTTTCCTGAGCTGTGGACAGGTCCGCATTTCAGGCAGTACATTTGCTTCTGGTGACTGCTAAACCAAAACACAGCCACGAGGGACAGATAGCAGGGGAATGCCAGAAGTCTCTGGGATCATGACACTGTTCTCCACCTGGGCTTCCAGGGAACAAATACCTTCCCTGCTGGCCTGGTCTGTCTGTCTGAGCAGAGCCTGCCTCACATGGGACCAGCTGGTCAGCAGGAAGGAAGAACTTCTAAATCTGAAAGTGCCTTTCATCTGGATTTCCATCAAGTTAGGCTTTCTTACTCTTTGTCAGACCTCTACCCCATGCTTGCCTTCCACAGCAATGACTGGCCTATCATTATTTATACATAACAGAGATTATCTTGCTAAATGGGGAGCACAGCTGAGTGGGGGGAAGCAAAGAGAAGATGCCTCCTGCCTGCCTTCTTTCCATCTCACAGAAAAAGAATTCCTATTTCTCATTGATGGAAAACAAAACCAAACCCCGGACCCCACCACCAAAAAAGCCGAGGATGCAAGTTTTCAGACAGCAACTGAGCAGTGCTGCATTATATCAAGATAGATTTATGGCATCCCAGAGTGCAGGACAATTCCTGAAAACACACTCACAGTCAGGAAAAGTGACTCTATAATGCCATCTGGGCTTTCCATATTTTATTCTCTCTCTGTCTCTCTCTCTCTCATAACATTGCCAGGTTGAGTTTGTTAAGTCAAAAATAATTTTTTTCATTTCCAACTCAGCTCTGGCACACTCCCCCCTAAGGATGGGTCATGCATTATCTAACTCTTACATCACCTTAGAAGAGAAAGAGTCTGCCAAAAAAAAAAAAAAAAGGCAGTTTGATCATTTTCATCCTTACACATTGTCTGCCACCTTGCAATCCTATGGAATTTCTTTCAGACAGCCATGTGAAGCTATATAAAATACTGCTTTGAACCTACTTCCACCAGAGGAAATTATTTTTTGCTAAAAGACATACAAAACCCATAAGAATTTGAATTTTTTTTTGCAGATGTTTTACAGTTGAGTTGCATAAACCTGTTATTTTAAATTTTTTTTTAATATTATAAACAGCTCTCTATAGATGTATGTAAACACATTTAAACCGGAAAACTTCGAGACTATAACAATGGTATACTGAAAATTTTATTTTACTGTGCTGAAACAACAAACAACTGTTCTACTAGCAGGGCTAAAAGATACCATTTTGGTCAATGCAAACATTTTAATATATTAACCTAGTCACAAAAAATTAAAAACAGGGAAAAATAACTAATTATTCCCTGTTACTTCTAATGCTCCAGTGTGGAACCATGAGAGGAATGAGAAGAAATCAACGTTGGAGCCCAGTAGGAAAAAAAAAAAGTAATTTCTTAATTAAAAATTATGACTGTAAGTTTTGTTGTCTAAAATTCCCTACAGAATAGCTCAGATCTTCTTCGCTGTGACTTCCAATAGCTACTTAGAAAGCTGGCCTCGACATCAGTACAATTATGATCTTGCTGGCTAGCTAGAGTGAAGCAAGAGGCGTCTCTTTGTGCATTGAGCCTTTAATTAAGAAATAATAAATGAGATCTACCCATAGTTCTGTGTGTCAGGCTTTGGCTTAGGAAATATAAAGACTGAGGAGCTGTGATTCATGTTCAAATATAATGCATGGTTAGGTAACATCCAAAGTGATCAGAGAGGGGAGCCAAGGTCCTGATATAACCCAACCATTCATCACTTATCAGCTCTAACCTCTGACAATCAGAGCACCCCTCCCTCCTCTGGTAATAGGTTAATTAATTACCAATTTAGAAGTAATCTTACAAATCAGCTGTTGCCCTTGATAAGAATTAATTGCAAATACTTTTTGGGGAGGAACATATTAAATGGACCTTTCTTTAACAGAAAATATAATCAGGAAGCAGATGAGGAGCAAGACTCCTTGAGTGGTTTCAGAGATAGGAGGATCTGAATCCGCTTCAGTGGGGATGTGGATGACAACAGAACTCATTAATTTTATTTATTGAGGAATTACCAAGATAGTGATAAAACAGTTCTAAGCTCATTTAGAAGCCTCCATAGCCCACCCAAATTCAAATCCCTGTGAAACAGACAGTTCACCCACCCCTTTTTCTGATGGGGGATTTAAGTGCAACCTAGCTCACTTTCTACTGAAATTAGCTGAGATTTTTAATTACCAGAAGGATGTGAACCTGATGGAGGGAGTCCAGAGGAGGCCACAAAGATGATCAGAAGGATGGAGAACCTCTTGTGTGAAGACAGACTGAGATCTGGCATTGCTCACCCCAGAGACCCAAAGGCTTAGAGGGAGAATTTATAGAAATTTCCAGTGCCTAAAGGGAGCCTACAAGAGACCTGGAGAGGGACTTTTGACAAAACCTGGAGTGACAGGATGAGGTGTAATATCTTTAAACAGATAGAGGGCAAGTTTACATTAGATATTGGATGGAAGAAACGTTTCACTATGTGAGTAAAGGGACCCTGGAACAAGCTGCCCAGGGAAGTTGTGGATGCTCCATCCCTGGAAGCATTCAAGGCCAAGCTGAATGAACAGCCTGGTCTAGTAGAAGGTGTCCCTGCCCATGGCAAGGGGATTGAAATGAGATGACCTTTGAGGTTACTTCCAATCTAAATCATTCTATGAGTCTATAATCTTGGGTAGGATTCCTGTCAACCAAGTTTGGGTATCTGGAAGGTAGATGTCTAGGTTTTTCCTTTAATCAGTGGAAATCTCTTCTGCCTGTTGACATGATGAAATGTGAGTGTCCACTGTAGGGTGAGATGAACTGTGGTGTAAAATTCAGTAACTGGCCTGTTTATCTACCCACAGAATCTAAATCCACCTTGGGTCACATGGAGATATATGAAGATTGTAGGCAGACGTCTCTTTTTGGATAGCATTCAACCTGACCTTTTTACCAGGCATAAACTTTTTCTGCTGTGCTGGTGACATTAGAGGCAACAGTGGAAAACAGGTACCTCCCAGGACGTCTGCTTTTTCAGTACATTTCCATACGTTTCAGTATGGAAACCCTCTTGCAAGTGCTAATTTTCTCTGTGGAATGCAGAGGATGCTTACAGATACAGACAGGTAATATGGTGTCTACACTTGACAAGATGAATCCCAAGCCTAGATAGTCTGGCTGCCATCTGACCCAATGCCAAGTTTCTTTAAATAAATAACTTGGGCATTTAATGTGCTTGAAAAATACTTCTATTGGTTTATTTCATTGTGTTGTGACTGAGGTCTCATCATAAATGACCACAAGCTTAGACTGATCTTAGCACAAACATAAATACAAGGTCATCAGGACAGTAGCTGATGTCAGACTATAGTAGTGAGCTCCAGAGCCAGATCTTAAAAATATCAGCCTCTTCTAGCTTTCAGAAGCTTTGAAACTGGAGAGCCAACCCATCAAAAAAAGCAGGTAGCACCTATACAGATTTCAGTGATCTAGGTCTAAACTGTTCCAGAGTTGGAAGGGCTTTTCACAAGTAGTCTTCTCTAATAAGAATTCAAACTCCCTGGACCTCCTGATGTTTATCCATTACTAGAAAAATATATGCTTCATTTCCCATTCCCATTAACATGGATAGCTGTGGCAAAGGTGCCTGAGAACCAGCAGGTTTATAGATCTGTAGCCATATGAATTATCAGCAAGATGCTTCAAAGCCACTGGAGTCCGATATTTACATCTCCTGCACAGAGCCATCATGAAGTCTATGCATCACTTGAGTCCTACCTAAGCACTCAGCCAGGCTCTGCTCCCTCATATCCTGTGCTGCAATGAGATCAACCCAAACTGTTGTAGCCATCAGCAATGTCTGGCTCAAATTTTCAGGAAAAGAAAGAAAAAAAATATTTTTTTTTTAAAGTTGAGAGTTTGTTTATTTCTTAGGACAACTAAATAAACAAAAAGAGTGGCATATAGTAAAGTCTTATACCTCAGTATTATATTTTCTCATAGGTTAATTATGCTCTGATTTTTTCCTTCTGTGACATTTTTGTGTTTTGTTGGTCAGAAAGAACTGAAAGTACTTGTGAGAAAAATCTGCTAACAAAGAAAATCCCTCAACTTTCACGGAGAAAATTGAAAGTAAAAACAACAACAACAAAATAATGACCCTCCCTTCTATAATCTGAAATTAATAATGATTCAATAATTTTAAAAGATGACATATCAGTGCATGTCACTAGAAAACTACTTTTTGCTTTGAAACTGTAGTCCATGACTAAAGGATGAATAAATGTAGTATGATGAAGAGAAAATTAAGCAGTTTAAACTCATGATTTTAAAATATATTCACCTGATCCAATCTGATTTTTGAAAATGTTTATTTGCTACATTTTCCCAATTTCCCTTTTCATCACAATTGGAAAAAAAATATCAAATCAAAAGCGATCTTAAAAACTTTTCTCCAGTGGGGAGAAAAAAAATCAATTCCCACCCACTCTGACATGCCACTTCCAGTTTCAGATATATAATTAGAACAACATTATTTATCCATTCTGCTGCTAATGAAGATTCTCCTTTAACTCAGTGGTAGGGGATGGTATTTGTGCTGCAGGAAAACCTAGTTTCTGAGCCTCTCTGTCACCATGAATTTCTAAGTGGCCACAGAAAGAAGTGTAAGAAACACCAGGAAGCCTCAGACACCAACAGGTTTGTTACAAGAGCATTTGCTGCTATGAATATGAACAGCATTGTTTCCATTTCTGACACTTTGGCTCCCAAAATGTTCTCCCTGGAGCCATGTAAACCTGTTGTTGCAAGAAAAATGAATGGAAACTAGGTTTCTTAGTTGGTGGTGTTTGCTTCTTTTTTAGCTCGATTAACACATGGGGCTGAAATTTGGAATATGTTTAGAGATTTCTTAGAGTTTTGATATATATACATGTAAGGAAAAAAAAAAAAGTAAAGTAGGTCTCAGATCCAAGAAAACCCTTTATTAGTTCTTGGGCGAGATTCAGAGTTTTTTCTCAAACTGGGAAAACTCTGCCGGTGAAAGCCAACATCTTTATAAGTCTCAGAGCAAACAGGGCTGTGAAATTAAAAAAGAGATTTTTTTATTTTTATTTTTATCTATGAACCTGTCCGAAACAGGAACACAGCCTGCTCTGAGTAGAACCCCTAGAGATTCACAGTCCCTACTAACCCTTCAGCCCCGCGCATTCCTCACCAAATAGATGTCATACATCATTTCTGAAACTCAGGCTGCAAAAGGGAGCGTTTCCTAGAGGCAGGAGTAAATGATTCCCCTGATATCTCTTTCTCATATATGGCATTCCACCACCTATTGTCCACTCCTTATGCTTCCTTCTTCCTGGTAATACCCCCAAGAGATGGCTGATGTCCCGCAAAATAACCAGAGAATGCATCTTTAATTGGGTCCAGAAGAAACTTTATTACCCTGTAGCTAGCTTCTTTGGTTTTTTCTATAACAAATTATCCTAATGATCTGACCCAGGACCAGATGTTAATTGCAATGGAAAGTAATCAATTTCCTTTACTGAGCGTGAACTCATTTGCAAGGTTAGTCAGTGAGCAGATATGGAGTTCTTAATGAGGCAAGAACCTAGCAGACCTTCTGGGTTCCTTGTGTCGATTCCAGGTTTACTGCATTGCACCCATTTTCACTCTACCCTTCTTTAGCCAGGCCACCCTATTAAAAAGAAATAGAAAAAAAAACCCCTGCAATCTGTCTCTGATCATTTGGTAATGGATGGGAAAAAAATAATAATGCAACAACCAGAGCCATCTGAGAGCCGTAGATTCTGAGAGACAAAATCACCCTCTGTATATATAAAAATAAAAATAATAAATATGTAAATCACACGGGAAATTATGGCTAACGGCATGTTGTTTAATAGAGGGCATTATTATAAATATGGGAGATGCTCAAACAACAAATTAAGCCTGCAGTATTCCGAAAAGGAGCTCAGAGGACGCAACCTAAATTCTAACTTGGCTGCTGTCTTCAGTGCTTCTGTGCTTTTGTCTGGGTTTTATATTACCACTGAGCACAGCTTTAAGAGGGAAAGGTTGGGCCATCCAGAGTGATAAAAATATAAAGAGGGGAGGGCGATAGCAGAAGGAGGTATTTAATCTTCCAGTGAACTTCTCAGAAGATAGTTTAGCAAGAAAAAGAGCTTTTGGTGGGATTGGATGCAAAGAGTATTTTCCATCCTGGGGAGGATAAGTGGCTGTGTGTTCAGCAGCCACCAGGATAGCTGTAACCATACAACCTCTGGTGTATTTGCACCAGTGGAGCTGAAAATTGGAGTAAACACCATTGTTGTGAAGAGCAATTTAGGCTGTCTACCTAGGGGTTGTAGTGGGGCAACTGCTGCTACTGCTGCTCATAGTAATTCTCTAGTCTGCCCTGGCTCTGTGAAACAACATTTTTAGTTATTTTTAATTTTTATTTTTTAAAAAATATTTTATTTAGAGAGAGCTGTCCAACTCTTGCTAAATTTCTAATTCTAAATCAAGCCCTCCTGCTTTTAAGCCCAAGTTTTGGTGTTAAAATCCCATATCCACCATTTTATGTGTGAAAGTGGACCATAAATTTAAATCAAGGCCTCTTACAAGCAAACTTGGTTTTAAAATATTTAAGAATTAGCCCCACTGCACCAAGACTGAACCTCATATTTCTGTTAATCAGTAAACCTTAGCTCGGAAATCAAACAGTTTTTTCTTGCAGGGTAATGTTCTACAAAATACTCCAAGGCATACAAGCTATCAGAACAATCTCTATCCCAAGGATATATGTGGACAAGAAGAAGAAAAGCATGCTACCAAGTGAGTGGTAACAATGCCTGGGACAATCATTCACTTGCAGAAGGAAGTGTCTCTCATCTACAGTCCCAGTCCAAATGATTCTTGGAATTTACATTTTTGGGACTGGCAGTACCACTCCTGGGAGATGATCAAGTGAAACCAGACATGAGGGCGATGTGCTATGGAGGCAGTGGAGGCAGGGGAGCAAGAGGAATCTAAGGAAAGAAGGATTAATCAAAGAGAAGGAAGGGTGGGAAAAAAATCCAACTCCATAATATATTTTTATACATATCTGTTATAGCATCTAATTGCAAAACTGAAATCTCAGTGGCCCCCAATTGAGTTACATAAAGCACTAGTAATTTTCAGTGCATTCAGCTAGAAAGACGTATTGAAAGGTGCATTCTGCACCTGTCTACATTAACAAATATTGGTTCTGTAAGAGATTTTCTCAGTGATGAGGTCTCCCCCATATTGTGCCTATATTAAAGACCCCTTCGAAGTGCACATACGAGGTGGTTCTGCAGCAACAAGGACAGGGTTTGACAAAGCCTGTAGCTTTCCAATTTGTTTGAGGTGAACACAGATCCTGGAGGTGAGGGGGTCTACCATGAGTGGGAAGGAAAATGTGCTTCTCACATGTATTTTCAGGGACAAAATCTGAGCACGGTATTTAACATGAGGTGTCTTTCCCAGCAAGCTGAGTTGATTGGGAAGAATGCTTAAAGAAGAAAATATTTCATCATTCTGACTGAGAAGAGCAAATGTGCATCAGCTTTGCAAACAACTCTGTGTATGCCCTGGAGTCATCTGAACTCTTGCAACAGGAGCAAACTTTATTAAAGTCCTTTCCTAGCAGGCGTTCAAGTTCTCATCTCGCCTGTTGATACACTTGAAGTGTAAATCAGAGGATCAAGTGACTGTCACAGAATTTGTGAGAAGGTGGGTCTGATAACTGCTTGTGCTGTTGGGCACTGAAGAATTTGGGCCATTGTGCTGAAGAGGCAGCCTTGGACACAACCAAATCCAGCCCTTGATTCCACCATGCCCCTCCCTGGCTGTAACAGGCGAGGCAGAATTGCCCCTGGGGCTATCAGGTACAGGTCTGCCTTGGCCAAATTAATAACAGTGCAGGGAACATCTCAAACCCCTTCACCTGGAGTTTGACCTCCCCTGCTCACAGCTCTGCAAGCCCAAAGCCCGTTCATCTGCTTGTCAGACGCCAGCACAGATATCTGCATGAGTAATCACTGCAGATCCAAAACACTGCATGTGACTTAAATGACACTTTCTCCCTCGCTTCTCCTTTCCCCATCTCATCCAAAATAACAATGACACGACTGCTATTTTCACCTGCTCCCCAGAAGAGATATCTAAAAAGCACTTCACTGTCTACTTATCACCTCTTCTTTCTCCTTAGAGTCTTTCTGTGGACCAAGAAAGAGATGCTGGGCTTTTTTTTTTTTTTTTTTTTTTTTTTTCAGAACATTCAGCTAATGTGCCCTCACTTTTTGCTCACAAAAAACTTTTCAGCAGAGGATGTTGAGTATTACCAGGGAATGCACTAAGTCATTAAAATATATCTGCAAAGAAACTGCAGGAAATATCACAGGTTCATAACCTCTACCATGAACCCCAGACCCCACACAAACACAATTTCTTGTTCCGCAGAGGGTCAGCTTTGGACAGGGTCAGACAAATGGAGCCAGGCTTATTAGCCTGGGCTTCCAGCCAGCATGCTGGAGCTCGTGGCAGGGTGCAGAGGCAAGGTGTGGGTGGTGCAGGAGGTGGGAAAGCGCAGACAGCATGGAAAGAGGCAGTTGTAGGCAGTGAGAGGAACCTGGGGTGCAGAGTGAGAAAGCAGAGGATGCTCAGGAAATGAGGAGGAGGGGGACACCAGGAGATGGGGTCAGAACCAAAACAGCAGGAGCACATGGAGGAAGAAGAGACGGCAGCAAAGCGTGGATGGGGACACTGCCATGCTGCTGGCTTCAGTCACCCTCTCCAGTGACAGCCAGAGTGCTGGTGTAGCCCCTAGACAGAGCACTTAGCCAGCTGTGCAGTGCTGCATGTGGGGAAAAAGAAACTTCTTCCTGACCCCTGCAGGCAATCAGTTTATGCCCTGAAGCATGAGATTTGATTAGCCTCATTATCTCAGCTTACATAACTGTAAACGTTATTAATGGTAATAAAATTATCTAGCCTGTTTTAATAATACAGCCACAGTATTTGTCTCGATGACCTCCTGTGGCTGTAAATCCCACAGGGGACTGGCACATGGCATAGTGGTTCTTTTTATTTATTCTAAATTTACCAGCCATTAATTTCACCAAGTCACCCCTTGTTCTCCCATTATGGGATAGAGGTAGAAGAAGCCGATTATGTCTCAGTGCACCTTTCCTAATGCCAAACACAACTCCAAGTCTGATTAATAAGTTTGGGAATAGACACCACCAGGCCTTCACGACTTGGGATTAATCCTCTGTCCCTAGCTGTCAACTAATGTATTCCCATGATATCATGGGACTTGGCCCAAACTCCTTAAAACTCGCCATGCAATTAAGGAGATTTAGTATCCTGGATATGGACTCATCAATTACCTGAAGCCTGTGCTAAAATTTCAGCTTCCAAGTGTCCCAAAGTAGCAAAACTTCCCTGATCTCTGCAGAGAGGTCTTTGCCAAGGGACATGCAGCAGCACCACTTTAGATTTCAGTGATAGTATCTTGCTCCATCTCTGATGTTCTGCTTTCTGGCTCTGTGGAAGCAACCAAACCACAGCACAAATCTCCCTCTCCCAGTGGGTGATATTTCCCCCAGAGGTCTTCCCTCAGCACATCTTTTAAGGAGTGCTCACATGGGAGATGGCCACAAACTCTTCCTTATTTGATGCATGCTTGCTCCTTGCTATGAGAGGTGAAGGAAACTCCTGCCTTGTCTTGTCTCATGCTGAGAAATTGCTGGACAAATCAAATAAAGAATGAGAGAATCACGTATTCTTTGTCTTGCCTGCAGCAGATTGTACCTGTCTATATAATTTTTATGGAAATGCTGAGAATCTGTTCCTGCACTCACACTTTTAAATATAAAGAATGGTATTATGGGATGAAGTTAGGTATAATTTTGAGAAGAGGGGAGTAATAAAGAGTTACTATTCTGTTGTGCTTCCATGTACAGTGCTGCACTGTGTTCTCACATAGGGTATGGGCGGAAATCATAACTTCAGCATTATCTTTCAGGAGCAAAGATACAATGAGATAATTCATATTATTTGTGGTTTGTTTTCTTTTCCTTAAACTAGGGTTTGCCTGCTTGATAAAAATACCCAATGTAAACATTCCCTCATTGTCACAAATGAGGCTGTCCCTAAGCGACTAAACCGAAGTCAGCCTGGCTGAAAACAAACAGTAAGGTCAACAGGGAGGTTGTGCTGGAGGTTGGCCTAACATAATTCACATCTTAGGTTAAACTCCTCTGTTTCTTTTTCCTCCATTTGGAGAAACCATTTGTAGAGCCCTGCTGATTCAAATGAGAAACCAGGGTGAAGTATTGCTGCAGCTTGTAGGAAATCCTTCAGAAACCATGCTGGGGGCAGAGGACCAGCAGTGGGGTGAAGGATGAGTTTGCTCTGCACGCCGTGACTGCAGCATTTGCACAGAGGGTGCCATCCCAGGAGCTGCTTTGTGCTACTTTCTCCTGAGGACACTACTGGTTTTCAGCAGCAAAAGGTGTGCAAGATCCAGACCTGTTGTAACAAAATGCCTCCTGAGACTTCTAAATGCTCTTTTTAGGTTTGGGAGGGAGGGAGTGTGGGCTCCTGCCTGAGGTCACAGCTGCCAAAGGGTTGCCTCCCTTCATCTGTTTGACCAACAGCTCTTCAATGCCAGGGCTGAGTCCAGCCAGTGTCCTCAGGCCAGGCAGAAGGGGGGGTCCCAGCTCCTCAGTAAAAGCAGAGAGGGACAGCACAGCTCCCACAAACCCTGTCAGCTTTCAGGACAAAGGCAGGTCCAGGTGAGCCTTTTGGAGAGCCAGCATCCTCTGGGCTTTCCTTGTGCAGGTGCTGCTCCTCAGCACCACCATGGCAGCTCAGATCTGTGTGGATAAACTCTCCAGACTGAAGGCAGAGCTGAATTCCCAGTCCACAGCATTGACCTACTAGTTAAGCACTGCAGTGCCGTTTGCTGGGTTCCCAGCGTAAACATATGCTTTCAAACACAAATTGGGATTCTTCTAACAGATTAAAGCTGTTTTCCTTCCCTGGAAAACAGCCCATGAGGAAGGGAGCTAAAGGCTCGGCTGCCTCACCATGCTCCCTGGCTCAAGAGGATTTAATATTCAAGTCGCCAGCTTTCCATCCCCCCTTCCCCTCTGCCCGCCCCTTCCCCTCCTCACCCCCTCCTGCAGACCAGCTCCACGTCTGTGCCTTCCTCCTACCGATTTCCCTCAGGTCAGAAGAACTCTGTCATCAATCCCCCACTGAGACTTATTTCCAAAGATCAGCACTGACCCAGAAGTCACTTGGCACCGCACCATCAGAACAGCATGTGCCGGCGCTGCTGAGAGGAGAATCTCACAGAGACCGGATTCAGGATGTCGGGCCGTCTGCTAAGCACTTGTCAGGTTCCCATATTTCAGAAAGAAGTCTTTATGCGGCTGACCTGGTGACTGGAGGATGTATTTATAAAAAAACACACAAGGGTCAGGCTGGTTGACCTTGTCCTAACACTGCACTGCTGAGCAGGAGGGATGGGGCTGATTCCCAGCGCTCGCTGCTCGCATCCAGGGGCAGGAGCAGGGCAAGAGATGGCTGCTTGGAGCTTGGAGATGGGGATGGGAAGGCAAAGACAGTCAGTGATGGGGGTGTGCTGTAAGATGAAGGGCTGTTAGGACACTGGAGAGAGATGCATGTGAAGTACCAGAATGAATTCTGCACCTGCTTGTGGACAGAGGGCCCCAGGGCCATGGGAAGGGGAAGGACCTACATGTCAGGTTGATGTGAGGTAGGGACCAGGTAAAAAGGATTATTCAGCTCAAGAGCTGTCACTAGAAGCTGTACACGACACAGTGTTATCTTTCCTGCTCTGGGACTTCCATTGCTGCTCAGTGGACTACATGTTGATCAGACACCTCCATCTGATAGAAGAAAGCCCAAGGAAAAGGGAGAAGCAGCAGCACTGTGCTGTAAATTTACTTGGTCCAGGAAGAAGCAGGCCAGTACCTACATGAAAGGTAGTTTGTAAGCGTATGCCAAAAAGTAGCTCAGATTTTGTGAAAAGAATAGAACTCTGTGCTACAGCTTAAAGAGGACCTTCCTAGAAATTTAGGCAATGCACAGGGATAGCTTGGTGTGGAGAAACCAGTCCTTCCACCTTTGACTTAGTAAGTGGTGATTGCACCCAGCTCATACTCTCTCAAGGCAATGCAATCCTTGCTAAGGAGAGAGTCTTTTCTACATAAGCATCAAGTACAATCAGCAAACATCACTCACATGATCTCTGAGGCCAGAGCCTGAACAAACTGAAATATTTTTCATCAACCTAAATACACCCCTTGGTGCCTGCCAGTTTAGGAAACACAGAGCTTTCCCAAATCTGGGGCCACTGGATTGCATGCTGCATGCAGGTGTGGGACAGCTGATCCCAAAATCAAAGCAGGACAGATAGAGAAAAGTGCTCTGCTTTGGAAACACAAATGACAACCATAAGGGAAACTTGTGACATGATGTGACTGCTCTGACTGTGCTATCTGAGATTGTCCCTTTTCACTGTATACAGGGAATTTGTGACACAGACCATCAGTGCTGACTTCATCAGTGTTTGCTGGTGTCCCTAAGCAGTCAAGCACCAAACAAAAGTGATGTTTATTCAACCATTATCGTGGGTGCAGATCTGAAATTTGAATCACATATTTTCACTGTGGTTGGTCAGAGAATGACACATGCTGTTTTGGCCCTGTCTTCTGGGGTGAGCTAAACACATTTTTGTGATGATATTTCCAGTTGTCATGCCCGCAACTCTGAATTTTGAATCCTCTGAATACTGTTAAATCCTCAAGGGTTTAAGCATTCAGAAGAAGGGAAAAGGCCACTAATGGGAGATGGAGAAAGAATTAAAAAGAGACACAACATAATGCATAGCTAAACACAAGCACACACAAACACACAGACAATCAACTCAGTCCTACTTTGAATGAAATCACTCTGGGAAGAACAATTCCTTTCACTCCAGGAAATACTGGGTGAATTTCTCCAGCCCATGTTATGTAGGTCAAAGCAGATTATCGCAGTAGTCCTCGGGGCTTTAACATCTATGAATATACCCAGCTGATTGCTGAGCAGGCCTGTGCAGTGGCTTGGTGTAATGTGTGCTGATACTGTTCAGGCACAGAGGATGGGTACATGCCTGAGCTAAGAGACTACATTTTTTGGGGTATAATGCGCATTTTTTGGTGCTGAGATGCTGTATTCTCATGACAGTGTTTACTTACTTTCCCAGCCTTCACTTTGGTTCCTGTGCAGTCTGGGAAAGGGATCCAAGATTTCAGCATCACTGCAGATCCATGGGAGAGCATTTCTTGGCAGCAGCATACAAATATATCTTCCTACCCTATTCTCAGGGTGGCACTGGTGGGTCCCACCCCAGGCCAGGTCAGCTGCATGAGCTGGCTCACCTCAGGAACTCTTCAGGAGCTGGACTCAATGGTCCTTGAGGGTCCCTCCAAACTCCAGATATTCTCTGATTCTGTGATTGCGATAAAACCCTCAAGCCTGACGAGTGCTACGCTGGCACAGCAGAGAGAGCACAAACATGCAGATAAGGGCAGGGGATGACATTGCCCCTGCTCATGGCAGCTGGCCATTGGAGCTATTTACTTATATTATCCAAACATGTCCTTCTCTGTCCTGTCTTAGGAGCTGTGGTGATTGATACGGGGCTGACTTCAGACATGGCTCCCCTCTAACCCAGCTGAGTGCCTCAACAGTGACGGCAGAAGGGCTGAAGATGCTTCCTTTCCCAATGTCTTGACAGAGAATGGCTCCAGCAGGAACCAGACCTGGCATCTGTTGCATGTTGCGTTAGGACCCCGGGCTGTGAGCTGTAGCAGCATGGAGCAGACATGCCTTCTGCTCCACTGCCTTGTCTGTGGGGAGCAGCAGACGCTGGGGAGAGGGGGAGACAGGCACCGCTACAGATTCGTTATCATAAAACACCAGGAGCCTGGAGACAGGGCACGAGCCAGGTCTTGAGGCAGTTTTGTCTGCACTATCCTAAGCATGCTTCCAGCTAATTTCCACTGTCCTTTTCTCCCTCTTCCCCCTGCACATAAGGGCTGAGTTATCAGATCCTCAGTATTCATCCCACAGTACAGGTAAAACCAACATTAATTCTTTGCTCTCCCATCTCACGATTTCTATTTCAGCACCTCTCAGTATCTTGGGAGACAGCCCTTATACTCTGAGCTTAGCCCACAGGTAAATCCTCAGAGGTGGCTGTTTCCACTCTTCCTATGCCCACTGCTCTAAGAAAATATAATAAGAAAAAATAAAAATATGCCCGCATTAGTATACAGAGAGAGGCAATTTATACAGGGCATTAGGCATGCAGTACAAATGAGAGTACAGGAAAAGAGGAGTGAATGGTGAATGTTTATGGAGTAAGTTAACAACTGGGAATGATGTTGCATTTTCCATGCAAGCAGACAGACAGATATAACATGGTCCCAATAGGGAGGAATAAATCCCTGTAGTTTGTGGCCTACTTTCAGCTTCATTAATGGAATAAAGGCCAGGAGGCATGATGTCATGAAATTAGCTTCCTAATTAAACATTGCCTTTGCCTCTCTTCCCCTCCCTTCTCTGGATGAAGTCAGTGGCTTTTCTGGCTCAAAGTGCTTTCTATTTGTCAAAGTTTGAAGCTCCTTCTGAGCAGGGTATTTAGATGTCTTTACCAACACCTCACAACTGGATGTTCTGCAGTTTGAAGCCTGGAGACTGGCACCCTGGCTTCTCTTCTTAGGACTCCTAGAAAGCCCATTTCAGAACTCAGTTCTTTCACAGACCTGCCCATGCAACTTTCCCCAAGAACCTTTCAAGGAATGTGATAGGCATAGCCATTATGGATCCTAAAGTAAATCTGCTGGCTGGAACTGTTCAATGAACTAGTGCTTGCTCTAAATTTGTTCTTTCATCTCAACTTTTCACATAAGGAAGGATCAGAACACCCACCAAAACTTTGGACTGTTCAATCCAACTGAGTGATGAGCCTGTCTTGCTAGGTAGCAGGAGATTGGGTCTTTGTTGTCCTGTCCTCTCCTTATTACCCCATGTCCATCACTGGTGAAGAACCAGCCTGATGGTGAGATGGAAACAGATTAAAAATGTTCCTTTCTTCCTTCCTAGACATGTACAATAATATTGAGAAACTGAGTCTCTGCCTCATAAAAAACTACCAGAATCAGGTTGTATACACCACCTCCAACCCTGTCTGAAAGAAAGGATGAAGTACTCCAAGAACTTTGACTAAAGAAGGAAAGATTTAGCCTTCTTTACTTTTACAATTTTTACAATAAGTTAATTGGTAAAACTACCTCCATAGCTTGTTCTTAATGTAGGTGACTCATACACATAGGAAAAAAAATAATCAGTTTTTCCCTCCATTCTATAATATAATTGTTTACAATAGTAATTCCAGAAAAAGACCAAAATTCATTACTATCATAAAAGAATTGGACACAGTCTCCCAAGCTAATCCAAAGTTTGTGGCAGCCTAGTAGGCCCTTGTAATGTAATATTCTTAGACCAAGTCCTTATCTTAGCTATAATCAAAAGCAAACCATACCTCTCCCAAGTTTCTCTGCATCCATCATTGGCCTGAACAACTTTTTTACTTTTCTTCTGAATCTACAATATGGGGAGTGCACTGACCTTTCTCCCAGAAAATGTCCATGGCCTTACTTTGTCCATTCAGCTAAAAATGCTGCAAATACAGTATGGCCATGAATAATAGAGAGCCCAAAAGTAGATGTTGCCAAGAGTGGGTGACTCAGGAAGTGGTTCAGACATATGCATGAGAACATTTAGCCCTGCAATTCATCAAACGTGGATGTGTTGCTCATATTTATCATTTTTATTCCAATACCAAAGCAGAATCTACTACATTTATTTAAGAAGTTACAGCTCCTGCAGTTCTAGCTCTAGAAGATGAGGACACCCCAGTGTGAGGCCACAGTCCCGCTCTCCTTTCTTTCATCACTCAGGTGATGTGATGGGAGCTGTACTGATATGGCTCTGCGTTAGATCTCGTGGTGTGGGGCAGGAGTGGAGTGGAGCACAGATACAGGAGGGACAAGGCTCTAGTTGCTCATCTTAATCTGCATATACAGACCCTGCAGACACTGGAACTACCCCAGTGTCCAATTTATCACCTACGGGCTCCCTCCTTCCCCAAAAATTCCACATGTAAAAATATGGGGATTCAGAAATGAACTGAACTGCCCTGAAAAGATGCATCCTTAGAGTGTGGCTGATATTCAGGTATTCAAATTCCCTTAGCCCCAGCCGTCCACCCCCACTTCATGAACCACACTGATGCTGACAAACTGAGACACCGAGCAAGGGAGATGCACAAGGTCATGGGAGGAAGGGGTGATGGGGCTGTGTGCCAGTGATACAAAACCTGAGCTACAGCCTTAACCCCAAAGCAAACATCTTCTCCACTGTGCACCTCTCCTCCCCTCTCCCTCTTCCTGCTCTGCCATACAAGTCCCAGTGTGATAGTACTACAGGGCATCCCTGTAATGTATGTTAAGTGAGTGTGTGTCTCCGGCTGCGCTTGTCTCCCATCGAGATGGAGTTATTTTCTCTCACTCGGCATCTTTTGTGCAGGTGCTTGCTTTACAAACAGAAAAATCAGCACTCTGCAAAAGTGTTTCTGTTAACATTTATCACCCCTTCCCTTAGTCATCACCACAGCAGCCCTCCCGGGGGAATGGGAATGCTAATTCAAGGGAAGATGTAATGCCAGACCATTGGGAGCCCTGGATTAGAACAACAAGAGAAAGAGAGAAGGAGGGAAAAAGAGAGAGCCAGAAAGGGAGAAAGAGTCCTAAAGACAAAGGCAGAGAAAGAGTTGAAGTCTCATTCCCTTTTATTGCAGCTCCATGCTTTTTAATTGTTCCGCCTGAGTAAATTCTTCCTCTGTGATCCTGTTGTTAATGAAAAAGTCCATTGCGGTCACTCTGATGGCTTTAAGCTTATGCTTGTACAATGGTTTCTTGAATCCCAGAGCTGTTAATATATCTGGAGTGGAGCAGCTGCAGGGCAATCTATTTCTATGATAATGTGTATACAGAGGTTTTTTATCTTTTTTTCTATTTTTTTTTCTCTTTTATTTTTTTTTTTTTTTGGGTACAGGGAAAGCAAAACAAGAGTGGTTCCTAAATGTTACCCTCTTTCGTCTCCTTCACCTCTGATCTTTCTTCTAAATATTTCTAGATGGTCTACCCAGAGCCCCAGGTATTATTATACAACTTCAGTTTTGATAGGCCACTGTTAGGGCTGAGACTTTATTTATAACTGAGGGGTATAAAGCTCAGTGTTGCCATTGCAAAATTTTAAGTGTACAATGGTTAATCTCTATAAAGGACTCAGCTGGTAAAATGAAAATCCCAATATAGCCCAAAGTGCTTTTGAACTGCAGCAAAACCTCTGGTTCTGAAATCTGAGAGTAAAATTATTTCACCCTCCAAGAGTTCCCATAGTACACAGGGATTAAGACTGAAATCTGGAGTTTCACCCTAAAATATTGTAAAATGCTATAATATGAAACCAAAAAATTTTTCACACTCTGTCCAAAACTCACAGCACTCATGTATGAGGTTGTAGTAGCACATGGAAATCTATTATAATTTATGTCAATGTAGTAAAATTTAGTGCTTATTTGTCTGTCACACAGGTTGATCAAAAATTATGTTATCTTTTTCCCTTGATTCCTCTTTCTAATGAAAGTTTTGAAAATTTACATGAAATAAGAATTTGAAATCTCCTAAAACATGTCAGCTACTCCTGAAAGGGCAACAAACCTTCAACTCCATCCCTCAACTTCTCCCTTTAAAAAGTCAAACACATTTTTGATGGAAAATATTAACTACAGTTTTCTAGTACATAATACTCCTATTTTTGGAAAGAAGTGTAGTATCGTGAGAATTGCCCTACAAAGCTTAGCATGACATGTAAAAACAGCACATTGAGACACAGAACTTTGCTGTATTATTTGTAGAGATCCTTCAGATCTAATTTGTATAAAAAAGAAGAGACTCTTCAATTCTGTGCAGCAAAAGCACATTCAACTTGAAGACACACAATATCTTAAAAATTTTTTGAAAATAGAGAGCCCTTTGCAGGCAGTGAAGATGTTAACTCATCTTCTTTGTACTTTTTAATATTGTCCAAATCCAAATAATCCAAACTTCAAACCTTTATAAGTGTGGGCATCACAATCTCAACCTTGGTGATAGGTGTGGCCAAAACACAGCAAAAAATCAAGTGGTTTCCTTTTTTGTTCTTTGGCATACTATGAAATGGATGATTGCTCTAACTTTCCCCTACCCCCCTATTATTATTTAGAAGAAACTGTCCAAGAAAGGTCACATGCAAAAAACTTGACTCAGTCTGTCATAGACGTACGTTTGGGGCTAAAAAGGGCAATGGCACTTCACATATGTTCACTGAGGAAAAGAACATTTGGAGACCTTACTAGAAGGGTTTTGTGATCCAAAATATAAAAAGTTATATTCAGTATTAAACCAGAAGAGTCTGGTCTAGCAATACATATATATATATATATATATATATATATATATATATATATATATATATATATATATAATACACACACACACATATATATTTTTTCCCCTTCTGTATGATAAGGCAAATATTCTTCTAGTAAAGGTAGGAAAATGAAAGATTCAATGACCAGCTTCCTGCAACTATGCATTTTTTTCAATCTAAAGACAACACTGTGTCAGTGAAAGGTCTTGTTTGAGCAGCTGGAGACTTGAAGATTTACATTTTTAGGCAGTGTAAAATAGTTGGCCAATAAGAGCAACTCAGAAAATGAAGGGAAAATTTAATCTGAAGCTTATTCAAATACTCGACCTCTATTTAATTGCAGCCCAGCTAAGATCCTTAAGGATGCTCTACCTGTCCGGTTGTTTCAGGTTATACTCTACTAATCACTCCCCATATTGAATTAAGTTGACACTGTATCTGCAATTAAAAATAAATGTGACAGTGCAAGGAAGCAAGGGGATCTTATTCAACAAAAACAAGCAGTGATTCATCTGTAATCTTTTGTATCAGGCACACCACCTCCTTTACTGTAGTGAGATGTGCTACTCAGTCAAGCTTCTGTTGACATGTTTTGACAAAATTTATTTCTTCAGGTTGTTTGCTTGATCCTAGAAAGCAAAAAGATAGAGCCCTGCTGTTTTGTACATTGTATGAGCTCCTAATAAGGAAGAGTGTCTTTTCCCTGGAGGACTTAAATTAAAAGCGACATGACAGAGAATAGGAGCAGCAATAAAAGCAAAGACAAAAGTTGAAGGGCATAGTTTTCAGAGAATGTTTGGATACTAGAGACTTTCAGGGGTCAGTTCTTTTGGTTGTCTGGGAGAGGACAGTGGAGTCTGATGCAAATATCAATTCTGGATCAGGAAACAGGACAGCTGGGTTTGCTGCTGCGTGGACATCTCTCCTGGCTCCAAATGAGCTCAGGCATTTGTACCTCTGAGCCCCCTCTGGTGCAGACATTGCTTGGAATTCACTCCCAAGCTCTGAGGTCACTTTGTTGTTTTTGGAAGCCTTTTAAAAAAAAAACTAATGCACAAGGTGGGATGTAAATTCTTGTAAATGAAACCCGGGATGGTGAATGGTGTTTGGTAGGGCTTAGCTGCAACACACACTGCTGGCTTGGGGCTCTATTTGTAGGTCAGGCAGCTTTCTCCAGAGGCCGGGTTTTCTATTCTCTAACAAAGGTACAAAATTCTCTTCTAGAGTCACCATTGGTGACTGAAGAGTTTTGATTTAAAGGACAACATCAAACAAAAAATAATAAAATTGTCATGGATCAAACTGAGACAAATATATCTGGCTAGTTCAAGGGCCAGTTCTTGGCACCCTCACTGGATCAGATGGTTTTGTGAAAAATATTTGTATTGTTAACCTACTTCTGTGTGGGCCTTGAGTTGAAATGGTGATGCTTCCAGGAAATATGCAGCTGTGTACAAGGAGAACAACCACTAACACAAGCCCAGATAGTGATATGCAGCCAACTGAGCCAGTCTGTCTCCTTCTCCAGAAAAAAGTACAAAATGTGTTGACTTGATGTCTTGGGGAGAAAAGAAAAACAAAGAAAAGAAAGAAAGGAAAAAAAACCAAAAACAAACCCAAACCCAACCAAGAAAAACAACAACAACAAAAAGCTGGACTCACACCAACTCAGCCTTTGCAAAGTCTAGGCTTGGCCTCAACCTTGCTGCAAGACAGAGATGAATGGAACAACTCCCTCTCCAGAGAGCCCTACCCAGCACATATCACAATAGTACCAGCTGAACTGCAGATGCTTTGTAGCAAGTAGCCTTTAAGGACCTGGGAAACCAGCCCACTGCCTTATTGAGCTATTACCTCCTATACAAACATTACATTTACTATCCACATCCCTACCAGAGGCACTGCAGCTTCATTCTGGCTTACCAGGTACAATGACTGCTGCTCCCCTCTCGATCCTTTTCAATTTTTGTTCTCCCCTGTCTCACCGTTCCTGCTGTCCTCAGGAAAGATGGAATCATGCTGCTCCAAAACCCACTGCTGTCTACAGATCAGTGCAAAACTCTAGGCACACATTTCCATTTGGCCATTATTGTCTGCCTTAGATGAGTGAAGCCAGATTATCTTTGCTCCTACAAGAAACTTCAGACTTTGAGAAAGCAAAAGCATTCCCGCCTTTAGTCTAAAATTACAGCAAATATAACTTTATATGCTCATTGCCAAGCTACACTAAACATCGTGCCTTTTTAGCTGCTGCAAGAACAGCAAATAAAAAATGCAGCTTGCATGTTATAATTTTCAATACAGTAGTTGCTGGCTCAGGCAAAGCAAGTTAAGGGGGGTGGGGGGGGCAGAAAACCCTAAAGGATTCTGGGTATTTTTTTTCCCTTTTACCTCATTAAGCTTTGCTTCCAATTACATTTTAATGATGCTTGATGTCTTCTGTATGCTAGCATTTACTGCAGTCTCTTTAAATTTAATCGTCTTGATAATGGGTTACTCTGACACTGCAAATTAGGGGCTGAAAGAAACCTTTTGCCACATCCAGGAAAAGCTGTGTGTCCACTCTGCAGCCTGTTGCTACTCAGCAAGAAATAGCAGCCTGGCATTGTAGTGCTCCTTCTGCCTCATGGCTTCCTGCTTCCTAAAGGGTGAATTAGGATGAACTAATCACACACAGGGGGTAGGGGGAAGGAAAAAAAAAGTTTATTTCTGGAATGTTGTTTTCTATGAGTGTGTTTGAAGCCGCTTTGGGGCATGTGGCACCATTTTAAGCAGTTTGTTTTCCCCAGTTTTCTCCACCCTCATCAGGACCTCTAATGGTTGGCTTCTTGCTGTAACGGGCAGCTAAGGGGAGTTTATGGATTTATTTTTGAAGATAGCCTTACCTTTTTCCAGCACCTCTCATCCTCATACAACAGGCATCTAGATAGTATCCACGCAAGCTGTAAACTCACAGCCTCATGTGGAAAGATGAAGAGTGTAAAATTAGAGGCTCATCACCCACATATTTTCACACTTGCTTGTGCTGTATTTTGGATACTGCTTTTGCTATCGGTTTATATGACTTCCCATCATCAAAACATCTAATCACCTAGCAACCACTGGGTCAAAACCCCTCCTAGGAGTTGAACATTTTCAGATGCCTTCTTATTCTAGGGGCACAATAAACAGGAAAAAATCTGCAGGAAAGGAAAAGAATAGAGACAACGAGAAAGAACACTCGGAAAGAAGTAAAAAAAACAAGTGCCACCAGTAATAAGTAAACTCAGTGGTGTAGTGGGATTTAGGTCAGGTCCAGGTTCTGCTGAGATCTAGAGTCTCCCCTTCCTTAAAGTTTAAAATATTTATTTAAAAAGCAACTCTGAGAAAGAAAAAAAAGTGTTTCAAAGGTGCTTTCTGGATTTTGCCCTTGATTCAGGCATTGGTTACATTTCCCAGCTTTCTTTTGGTAATTGTTCACTCTGCCTAATTGTTGTTTCACTAGAAATTAACAGAGTCTCCAAACCACATGATATCTTTGAGTATATCAGTGGAACAGGTCCCTCTCCAGCCACAGAGACAAGAAGGGAAATAGTGCTTCATTAGCACATCCTGTTTGCCACTAGAAAAATGAACCTGCAGCTTCAGCTTGATCCCTACCTTCTGAGTGCTCCTCAACACCCAAATCACAAACTGCACTGACAGTAGTGCAATAGACTCAAAAAAAGGGAAAAGTAGGGTGAAGACTCCAGTTTCTCTCCAGCTGTTGTCTTCCACTGTTAATGGAGCTTAGTAGTGGAATAGACAGAGTGGTGAAATCATTCCCATTCTCCATCTCATAACAGCATCTCTTGTGGAAAGAGTGGAATGTCACTGAGATGAGTACACAATTTTGGTTCAGAAGGTGGCAGGCTGGTGCAAAAAATGCAGATACTTCTCATTATGTTTACAGAAAGTAACTAGTTCGCTTAATGGCTGTCCCATTAAAGACAATAATTAAATAGATTATGGAAGCTGAACTAATCTAACAGCCTCTATGACAAAGACAAACATTTATGCTATAAGTCTGATGGATCTCTTTTTTTTTTTTTTAACTTCTCCTTCCTGCCTTTTTTTTTTCCTGAAGGAACTGTTTTAGTGTATCAAGGGCCATAATTTCAGTCATCTCTGAAGGTCATGGTGGAAAAGATTACCCTGCGGACATCCTGTAAAGGACCACACAGTTTATACCTGCAGTATAATTCTCAATTAATAGCTGATTCTTCTAGTTGTGACTTTAATAAACTCTCATCTGTATAAAATTGACCAAATTGCTTACCTTATTTTTCCCAAACTGGGAGAAGGTCTCTACTCTGATCTATCATCCTCCCACCCCCACCTTGCCCTGCTTTCTTAAAGAACCATGAAAGCATAATGGGATAACTGTGAATAAAAATACATTTGTGAAAGTGTTTGAAATTTCTAAAATTAGTATGAATTTGTCTCTGAAAGTTGGCAATTTTTCAAGTGGCTTCATCCCTAGTTCTTTCCAGTGCATAATTTTTACCTCCATTGTTTTCCTTCCAACTCAACTCTTTTATGCTGAAATAAATTTAGAAAGGAGAAAAAAAAATCCATCCAGAACTCACAAACCTTTTGATTTTAACCTTATAAATGAACTTGAAAGAAAATAATATACATTACTGCCAAGATGTCTCTCTTACAAGCAAGCACTACTATTTTAGGGAAGCAGAATGTGCGGAAGGAAAATCCTGGCTGTTCTTCTCAGTCCTAAAATAACCCTCTATATATTTTTTATTTGTTTTTTTGTTCATTGGTTTTGGTTTTTATATATTTTTTTACTCAGGGTTGCTTTTTTTTGTTTTTAAGGATCTGATTTAGGTTAAGAACGGCATAAAACCCAATCAATATCTCAAGGAAAATGTCTCACTTCAAACAACGCTCAGCCTAACACATCTCCATTTGTTCAGCTTCCTTTCCATTTCAGTGCTATTTTAATGGGGTCTCCTCCCTTTTGCTCTAAAATAATCCCCTTACATCTTTAGAATCAATTTCTCAAAGGCCCCAAATGCCATCCTGTTGCTTCTCCAAAAGCCTTGGAAATGGACTGGAAACCAGAGAGGGTAAGGCTCTCTCCCCAGAGGTTTCAAATGCCCACTGATTCAAGCAGGCATTTTCTTTCTTGAGGAGGGCTGTTCTCTGCATGTTTGTATTAGTGCTATGCCAAGAACTCACACAAAGGCATTAAAAAAAAATAAAAATAAAAAAATGGAGTATGTTGCCCAGCTCAGAGCCCTCAACACAAGAAAGATGTTGATCTGTTGGAGTGAGCCCAGAGGAGAGTCACTAAATTGGCCAGAGGGCTGGGGCACCTCTCCTGTGAAGACAGGCTGAGAGAATTCAGGTTGCTTAGCCTGAAGAAGACTCCAGGGAGACCTTATAGCATCTTCCAGTACCTAAAGGGACTACAAGAAAGCTGGAGAGAGACTCTTCACAAGGATTTGTGGAGATAGCATGAAGGGCGATGGCTTTAAGCTGAAGGAGGGTAGATTTAAATAAGATATTAGGAAAAAATTCTCTGTTGTGAAGGTGGTGAGGCATTGGCATAGGTTGCCTGAAGAAGCTATGGATGCATCCTGTATCACTTCTCTCCTGCTTCCAACATCAAAAGTTACCTCTGGGTTACTTTTCTGGCTTTGGATGAACATGACTTTAATGAATGCAGCTTTCACCTAGGCTCAGGATCAACACTGATATATGCAAGAAAAGTCTATCTGAATCCATGAAAGTTTTGTTTTTTCATCAGCTACAGAATTTGTGCTTACTTGTGCTATCCATTTCTATTTTGCAAAAAACAGCTATCTCCTCCTATTCGCAATTGGGAAGTTAAGGGACTTGGCAAAGCACTTTAAATACATCTATGGCAAAATTATGATTAAACCTCCATCCTCTGTTCTGGTCTTTTTTCCTCTGAGCCTTGCTAGGTGATAAACTGATCTCCTGTGACCTGTTGATCTAGGGCCCACATTCTCTTAATTATCATCTGGGCTGCTATTCCAGTCTAAAATAAATAAATAACTAATGAGGAAAAAGGATTCTTTCTACAGATTCCCACTACCTTGAGTCTTGTTTTCCTCTCCACCATCCCATTTATCATTCAGGGAACATAAATAATTGAAAAGAATAGTACATAAAATTAATTGTAGAAAACACAGGCTTTTAAATTCTCATCTGCATTAAAAAATAAAACAGGGATGCTTGAGCACTCCATTTTGTAAAGTCACTTCCAGCAGACTTTCTGCATCTGCATAGAATTAGCCGCCAGACTTAGCAACACCATTCAACCTGTGAAGATGTTCTTATCTGGCACCCATAGATCTATATCATAGGAAAGCATTAATTGAATATTTATTGACAAACACCAGAGAGAGGCTGACTGAGGATAGAAAAAGACAGAAAGAGGGGGAAGTGAAGTCAGAAAAGTGGGAAGAGAAAGCTTATGCATTTTTTCAGGACATATTGAAATACTGTATATTTCAGGACAAAGAGGCATAAATTTCAGGGCATCTGAAATGTTATGACTCTGTAAAAGGACCTAAAGACAAAGGGTACAACACTTTGTGCTGTTGCCTTCAGCACATCCAGGCAGGATGAACCCATCCAGCACACCCAATTACAATGATCATTTCCAAGGGAAAGCTCTGACACCTGCCCTCCACACAAGGAATCAGTAAGAGGCAGTGATCTAGCCCATCACAGGACCAGGCTGAATCCTGAACACCCTGTTTTACCCAGTTTTCCTAAGGAAATGGGATTTACAGAACTGTGCTATGTTTATTACCTATCTCCTTGTCCCATTCTTTCTCTGCTGATATTTCTTATAGTAGCTGAGCAATTTTAACCAAATTTGACAGAGTGAGAGAAAGAAAATTCTTCAAGACAAAAAAAAGACATTACTTTCCATGGATGTTTATGAGACTAGACAGCTGAGTGAAGGAAAGCTTTGTAAACCTCTTTTGAGAGAAAACTGAAGTATGTTCACCTTTCTATATTAGACATAGGGGAATCTACAAAAAGGATGTGATGAGAGAAAGAAGGGAGATTGGATAACATGGCAAACTGGGCCCCATTCCTTCTGCTGCACAAAGATGTTATTTACATCTTCAGCCCTTAACTGCCTTCCAGCCATAAATAAAGCAATGTAACTGATGCCTGTCAGAAATGTTTTGTGCCCTCTCTTTTCTACCTCCCCCACCCAAGGGAGAAGCCTGTGTGAAGAGCAAAGACTTGGATCTGAAGATTTTGTGGTGCTTCTTATGGGCTACTGTAGATGATGGGCTGATGAAGGGCAGCTGGGACAAAATGCTTCAGGATACTCTGAAAAGAGGGAAAGCTAGAAAGGAAGGTAGAAACTGGGATGGAGCAAGAAACAGAGAATAAGGAAGGGATAAGGTGAATAAGATAATCTGTGTATTCTGTTTGGGTCAAATGAATGGACTTAGGATCAGTGAAATCAGGACTGCCATTGGCTGTCATCTAAACCTACAGTTGTGTCATAGGCTTTGCATGGATGTGTGGAGTCCAATTCTCTCATCTCTCAGGAGCTGGGTATGTGTAACTGGTTTTCAGATAGCTGTAAAGGGATTTTGGGCTGGAGGAGAGCAGCACCGGGTTGATTGAGAACAACCATGGAAATGCCATCCAGAACCAGAATCAGAACCAGAACCAGAACCAGGAAGTTCTGAAGTAATTTACACTAATGATGGTTTATTGCAAGGAGTGATTATGTGACACCATGGGAGGGTAAAATAGAGGAAGACTCATGGAAATGAGATGGTGCACGAGGCTCCCAGGTGAAGCAGTAAAGGCTATTTGAGTTGTTAAAAACCAAGCCAAATAAAATACTTGAAAAGACAAATCAAGAGATACTCTGACTTTGTCTTCACTTCACTATGACTCTTCTAGTGACTTTCTGAATGTTGGTATAGAAACCTTTCCCCACTTTTTTTTTTTTCTGGAAGAACTCCCAAACTTTCTTTCAGAAGACATTGAGATTCTCAGCTCACACGCTGCTATTGACAGAAGACCTCAGGTTTGTTTGCACCTTGACTGGGAGTCAGATAATCCTGACAAAAACATTGCAGAGACACGGCAGCTTTGCTCTCGCCAGCAAACTCACTGATGTGTGGCCCAAGGGTGTGTATGCCACTGTTGTGCTTCCCTTAAATCTTTGTTTTTATAGTGGAGGCATAGCAAAAAGACAGATGATGCCAATTCCAGCATGGGGGGTACGTGCCTACCCCTCTACACAAACCGCTTGGGGTTGTCTCTGCTCATGAGCCTCTGATAAAGGGATGTGTCCCTCTCCATCTTGTTGTCCATGGGCTCACTTTTGCTCAAAAAATTCCTAGGGCTTGCTAGGAGGAAGGATGGTTCAGTGGTTAAGGGCTAACCGAAGGCTCAAGAGATGTGGTCTTAATTCCCTCTGTGGTTTCAGGCAAGACACTTAGCCCGACATCCACACAGCAAAATGTCAAAACACTGCATTTCAATGCAGTCAGAGACAAAGTGCTTTATGGTGGAAATGCCAAAGGAAAAAACAAAACTTTTGTATTTGGAAATTGGGCTTTTCTTTTCAAAATGCCTTTGTTTTAAAAAAAGGAAGGAAAAAAGGGCCCTGAATGGGGGCAATTAAGAAAAAAAACCACTGAAACAATAATTACATAACTTTCCGACATCTGTCTTGTATGAAGCAAGGCAAGAACAAAGCATTTCACATTTATCCTGAAAGAGATTACATTTTTTACCTTTGTTTCATACAGAAATTGTACATTTTGATTCAGTAAAATGTGAAGTTTGGTTTCTCCTCACTGCAAACTGTAATCCTGTCTTGACCAACTAGCACAAAATTCAAGCTCAAACTGGGAAAGGATAAAGAAAGTTGAGGAGAACAAAGAAAAGAGTTGACAATGAGATAATTTCAAGTTGTTTCTTGTTTTGATAAACATGTCATAGATAAACAAAAATAAGCCAGGGAGACAAATCTAATAGGGGTGAGAGTCTCTTTGAACATATGTTCTTGACTCAGAGATTTCTGAAAAAATTGTAGTCTGGCTATCAGCCAGTTTCTCTGCTTAAGACTGATGTGACAACTAATTAGCTGAAATGGGGAAATATATCTTTAATGCACCAGTTACATACATGTAACTTGCTCTGTTTATCTGTCTGTTCGTTTTCTCCCCCTCTTTTTCTGACCCCCACAGACTACTCACATGAGACGCTTTAAAGGCCCATTGCTCGGTAAGATTTTGATCGCAACTTTCCTGTGGTGGTGGAAGAACTCTGGGAGGGCATTCAACATTTCATCCACAAAGCATTTAAAGGAAGAGAGAGTGAAAGACAGAAAAGAGGACAGAAAGAGAGAACTAAGGAATTCAGAGGGATGCATTATTCAGCACGCTTGGAAATAACCCTTTTCACTGGCTCCACTAAGCCCAAATGCCCTGGAGGTTTTCACTATCTATCTTTTTCCAATGCAGCTCAGAAAAAAAGCTCACATCTGTCAAGATCACAGTTTCAAGAGTCCCAATTTATTCAGCTGAATGGGATAAAAGCGCCTGTTGGAAAAAGATTTGAAAAGGGGGTGGGGGAGGGAGACTGTCCAGTTCCTACATCTATCTTTCTAACTCTGTGTGCGTGTGTATAAAACACACTCATTCAAATACACACACGGGCAAAGCTGCCTGCTCTCCTTCCAGAACAGGGCTGTTTTTCCAACTCTACACAGGCCAATCCTGCAAATCTCACATCTGTCAAGAGCTGGGCAGATTTACATGCATTGACCTATAGATGTGCAACCTAAGCACATATGGATATGGTATAAGGAGATATAGATATATACAGGAGGCTGTGAGTGTAAGGAGAAGGGAATATAAAGGAAAAGCTTAAAAATCTTGTTGACTTTTTTTAATCTCTGCCCTTCTTGATCTGCTAAATGCTGTCACAAAAACATTTATTAATATGCAAATTCTAAGTAGCAATCTGGAGCCAGTCAGGTTGCGCTAATTTGCACATTAATATCCCTCTTCTGGTTTGCCTTTGCTCTCCAGTGGAGGAGAGGAGACAGAGGAATCTCGTGCTGTATCCTTTTAAAAGGCTGCCACGGCGGTGGTCTGAAGTTTCATTTGAAATGCTGATGTACATTTGAAGAGGAGAAATACAAACACCATCTAACTCAGATGCAGAGAACAGTCAGAGGGAATAGAGAGCGTACAAGAGAACCCACTGCCAGATGCTTCCTCCCCAGATCCCACAGCGGCAAAGAAGGCAGCACCATAATAAAGTCGGTCTCAGAAACTGACTTTGGAGTTCTGATTGTTCTCTCCTGTGGAATGATCCGTGTTTTCTGTGGCCTGGTTTTCTTCTGAGCCTGGTTTTCCTGCAGTTCACACACTGAGGGGAGGGGGAAGGGAAGTTCTGGGAAGGGAAGGGAAGGGAAGGGAAGTTCTGGGAAGGGAAGGGAAGGGAAGGGAAGGGAAGGGAAGGGAAGGGAAGGGAAGGGAAGGGAAGGGAAGGGAAGGGAAGGGAAGGGAAGACCATCTCTCTAAGGGGGAGAAGAAGGAGAGAGGGAAGACCTTCCATAAAAAATAGTATCTGGAATTTGGTTGTAGCAGAATTAGCATGTACTACACTCAAAATATAGAAAGGGAGTTGATGATATAGTACTTAGACTTATGAATCAACTTGCTCCTAGTTACAGGTATGAAACACCTTCATAAATCCAAAAGCTGTAGAGAATTCAAGAAAATAAAATCTACTCAACGCTCCTAACTGCAAATGGCACACCTCAGAAAATGTCTGAGCTTGAACTTGCTGCAAGGGTGCTGAAAGTAAGTAATAAAATGTTTTTGCTTTCCACTTATACCTTTATTTGGACACTTTCTTACAGTCACTGTTGTAGAAGAAGCTGCTGGACAAGGAGAAGTTTTGGTCTGAGTCAGTAAAGCTCTTAGGAAAGGTGGGGTTTTGCTTAGGTGAATAAATATATGACAAAGCCTGTGAGTAATCATAAAAGCTCTACACTAGAGTAATAAAGTGGTTGACCCAGCACTTATGGGCACATTCCTGCAACTTGTTTAGGTAATCCTGCTCCTATGTTGGGTGTATTTCTTCTTGGAGATAGTGAGGCTGGGGAATAGAGTCTTGAATTAGTTATTATACTTTATTAAGGTAGCTGAAAGTTTTAGACTGTCAGTGTTGGGATATGTTTAGTTTAAAAAAATTGCTTTTACAGAGAAACTGAAACAATGAAGCAACAGACTGGCAGATTCTCTAATGGTCTTTCCGAGTTTCTTCCAATCTTATGTCAAACTAAAAGATTAAATAACTGTGTTCTTATGCATTCAGGCCTAAAACCAAGAGAAGATTGGCCTTGTGATGTGAACCTAGTCAGTCACCCCTAGTATAACTTAAATTGATTGAGATCTCCATGCCCTGGACTTATTTCTCCAGAGACTAGGTTGAGACCTTCAGCTTGCTCTTATCATTTGATAACAGCCACTTTTGCTCTTGACTGCCCTAAGTCAAATGTAGTCCAGAGACCCTGAGGTGAAAAGATCCCTTCCAACCAACTTGATCAATAGCCTGAGTCTGTTCTGCAAAATTGTCGGGCAGTTTTGCCAGCGAGGTCACCAAGTGTATTTACCCAGACTTTCATTCATGGTGTTGATTGTAAAGCTCATGATATTTTATTCACACACTGCAAAAAGTAAGAGTTCAGTTATGGACTGAAGCCATGAGGTCCCTGTTGGTACAAGTTCTTCAGTCCCCATTAACTGTAAGTTTCTGATGTACTGTTGTAACATTGTATGCCTTTACAGATATGCTTAAAGATATAAATGAGAGGCGAAGAAATGGATCTACTTGTTTCATTTGTAAGTACAAGGCAGACATGATGAGGATGAAACACATCTTGCCTAATTTTAGCTACCTTGAACACAAAATATCTACTTTAACTTCTGTAGTCCTCCTAGCCTAAATAAGGAAAACATCTCTATTGGAAGAGATTAATCCTATTCTGGACAGTTATCTGCTTTGGGTGTAAAAGTAGAGGCACCTTTCTCATCAGTGGCTGCAGAAGGACCAGAAAATCTAGTTTGGATTACATGCATTATTTTGGGCAGTCTGAAATTCAAAGATATGATCCTTCCTCTTTCCAGGAACTAAAATGCCTGTGATCTTAATCCTACCCTTTGGCGCATGAGGACCTACACCTTGTGCCAACATTTATCCCAGTGCAAAGTCAATGTAAAAATGCCAGCAAAAAAAGAAGGTTGCTGCTTTCTTTTCCTCAGAACTATGAAAATAGCATGGGGAGGAATCAGCTATTGCTACCATGGGGGCTGATGCAGAGATGGTTAGAGAGGGAGGTGCCTTTGGTGAAAGCTGGACCTCCTGACTACAATCACAGACAGGCAGGGGAAGGTGCAAGGTCAACCTGTAGATCACTGGAAAATAAGCACTTCCAATCCATTAATTAATTACACAGCTGGAAAGAGGGGACTGTAAAAAAAAAAAGGTGAACACAATGACATTGCTGACAACAGGAGCCCTCTATTTATCAGTCATAATGAGCTTCTTCCGCCCCCCTGCATCCTCCCTCCCCCAGTGCTACAGCTGCACTGATGTGACTGAGCACTTGGGCTCCCTGCTCACTCCCCAGCCAGTCCCCTCCGTGCCAACATGAAGGTGACTCAGTTATTCATATCAGTTAGGCCTGGGGTGTCTCAGTCTGTACCAGGCTTCTTGGAGAGTAAACACCACCCCACTGGTGCAAGACATCTGCCTGCTCTTTTCTTGGGATCCTTCGCCCATCAGATCCTTCCCTCCCCTCTTGACATCTTGTGCAATAAGCCCCTGGCTGGAATTGAAGGGCTAAAGACAAAAGTGCTACCACCTGCTCTGAATACTTGAAGCTAATGAAGTGAGAAGACAAGCACATTGAAAGTAAAAGCTATTTTTTTCCTCCTGAAGTGGTACAGAATTAAAGCACTTGTTGCTGATGCTGAGGCAACAAAGTTCAGAAAAGTTCAAAAAGACAAACCAAACAGATTCACGGCCCAATTAGTATCTACTGAGCCAAATGATTTCAGAACAGGATGTCTTTACAACAAAAATTTCAGTAGAAATGTTATTGCCTACTCTTGTGTTATGTCCCCAGTCACTACAACTGTTTTTATAAACAGAATACTAGAATAGATGTGTTCTCACCTTAATCAGACCCTTAAGCTAGTGTGCTAACAAACACCCACAGCATGTGAGGCACAATTTAGACCTGAGACAACACCAGCATTTGTTCAGACACAGAATTTTCCTTCTGCACTTGTCTAGCAGAATCCTCCGCAGTGCCCTGTTGCTGGGGAACAGCCTTATTATGTATAGGGAAACTGAGGCAGAGCCAAATGATACATGAAGAGAGGAAAACCTACTTTTCTCAAGACAGGGCTGAGAAACATCAGTTTCTGAAAAGTATACACCTTTTAGTTAACACAATCTTTCTCTTCCAGTGCTAACTTTATCAGGTAGCTTGGAGTTCATTCTGGAGAGGAGAAGCATGTAACATCAAATAAGATGGAATATTTCCAGGAAGGAAGCTGCAAACCCACAAGTGTCACCCCTTCTGAACAGAAGAGTGCAAAGGTGTGGACTTGTCATTTAGGAGAGTGGAGCAGGGGTGCAGATGGTACAATTTTAATAATCTTCTCTCATTTGCAAAGGCTATGAAAAAGAACAATTCCTACTACTGTCTCCTGCTTTACCCCACACTAATGCATGCCTCTGAACTAGCAGAAGTCATTCCCATTAAATTCCTGCATTATCAGGCCATTACTTGACAGGGCAAAGATTAATCACAAACTTTCAGGGGACCATTTATTCCATTTGCCAATCTATCTCTCCCCGTTACGCTGCTTTGGTTGTGTTGTCAATTTCTCAAGTGCCAAGGAGTTTGGACCGATCCAGTTTTCTGTCCATCCATCTGTCACACACCTGTCAATCTGGTTCGATCTGAATGCGCTGTTTGCTTTGGGAAAGTCAGAGGGGGAGGGGAGGTGGGCGGGATGCTGAGTGGTGTAGGAGGCAGAAGGCCTGTGTTTGAAAAATAAACAGAAAACAGATTAGCAGGCTGTATTAAATAGAGAAGGGAGGATTCAGAGAAACCATAGAGGTAAGAGTGAAAATGTAACAACGTAGATTTAACATCTCCCCTGGTGCTGCAGGCTGACTCATATTGTTAGTCTGAGAAACTATGAATGGGCTACCTCAAAACACCTGTGGATTTATGATTATAGTTCATTTTATTGTTCTGCTTGGTGGAGGGCAATGTGTGAAATGGATTGAATGGGAGAACAGATCTTTTAAGAAAATAAACTTTTAACTCAGTGGTCTAAGTCATTATTCAACGTCTTCAGAGCTAAGCACCAGGAGTGCTCAGGAAATGCAGCAGAGGGAAAGTGAATTGTACAAACACTTGAGAGAGGAGTTAATTACCCATCCTGATTTCCTTTTAATCGGTGTGCATTAAGGCTCTGAGTTTGTTCGCTGTTAGTTTGGTTTTGAAGAGGACAACCTTTCTAAGCTGCTCTACTTCACCACCAGCGTACTTGTGCCGTGACTAAAAGGTACTCCCACCTCACTGGTGGATACCACAGAAGATCCTACTGCTCAGCTCAGCTCGGAAATTACACCTTGTGCTTTGCCATGCAGTTTGTACAGGTTTGTGATTTGGAAATGGTCTTGATTCTGAATAACAGTCAGGGTGAAATCCATCTAGATTCAAGAGTGATTTGATGAGACACAGTGGCCCAGATCCTTCCGTGTATTTAAATACGATACTAAAGCTTGGAGTGCGACCGTCCTGAGCTATCACTGCGGTCAGTGTGGAAAAAATTAACTATTCAAATATTAATTTAAGGGGTTGCATTCCCTCTGGAAAATAACCCCTCCCCACATTTAACAGATTTGGTTATTATGAAACCAGTAGAAGTTTTTCAAGTAATTGTCTAAAGCTAGATAAGTTGAGACCAAGCCACAACTCCCTCTAGGATCTACTTCTAGCTCAAATGATCTTGATCTCCAGAAAACAGGAAAGCCTAGAATTCAAAATCTGCAGCATCAGTTTTAATATTTGGGACTCTTTTGGCACTCCTTTTCATTCACTCCTCTCTCACATTCAAATTTTAAGAAGCACGTGGCAGTGAATATCTTGTTCCTACTATGATAATTAACCACTTTGCAAACAGCTTGACTCCATTCCAGATGGGTTTTTTAGTCAATTTTATTTTTTAAAGTCTTCCTCTATCTGCACAGCATAGAAGTATAAGTATAGAGAAGTAGACAGTATAGAAGAAAAATTCTGATTTTTTAAAATGCCTGACAGTAAATGTCCTCCACAGAGTTTTTGCTTGGGAAGATCACTGTTCAGAATTAGCCCTTGAGAATCTTACCCCTTCCTTTTTGCTTTCCCCCCCATCTTTGGAGCTGAAGGTTAAAGATGAGATAAAGTGGAATGAAGTTCTCAGACAAGTTTGAAAAATCAGACCTGCCACCTTTATCCCATTGCTGTGGAGTGCCAGCTCCACTTTCATCAGCCCACATTAGAGGCTTCTCACCTTCAGTCCTTTCAATCAAGGAAAACCAATGCAGGCAGATGGAATAGGACATTTGATCTAGCAGCTACAGGAGCAGATTGGAACAATCCTGCCAGTAAACACTCGGTGGAAATGGAAAATAAAATTAAAAAAAAAATTCCTTTTTCATTCCTGCTAATAACCATTCCTCTCACATTTCATCACTGCTTTGCATGAAGCACCAGAGAACAGTGTCTCTGTTTCTGCCTTCTTGCATGAGAAAGCCCCTTTGTAAAATGGAGGAAAGCACAAGGGACCTTGGGATATTTCAGACTTGTTAGGAAACTTGCAATCAAGAATTACTTGTTTGAATCCAGATTAAAGTGACTAGCAGAGTCTGTGGAATATTGAGGCAGCCTGACTGGACTCGAGTGGGCAGGAAGGTTCTAATGGAGGGCTCTGGAGCTGCCTCTCTTCCTAACAATCCACATCATTTTGCACTCTTGCAAAGCTTCAGGAGGAAGGACTGTGGGAGAGAAGAGAACTAGATAATCACAGTGTTAAAGACAGGTCCTTCAGGATGGGGCTGAGATAACCTGAATGTGTCTGTCTGGAGAAATGAAGCCTGTTTCAAACACCACTCTCCGAAACTAATGGTCTCAAACCTTTCACCAAAAAGTATATGCTCGGGTAGGATATTTAGGAAAGAAAAAGGTGGACAGCAGCAAAATCTTCTTTAGAAATCCTTACAGAGACACAAATGAAGGCTGTACAGATGTACAGCTGCCTCCTGTCAGGTCCTCTTCCTCTGCCTCCAGGCTAGAACCATGAAAGATCCTGAAAGAATCTTTTTGAACACATCATAGCTACCTGTCACTGTTTCCTTTCGACTCTTCCTGTAACTGCAGGTCCCCTCCTCTCTTCTCCCTTTAGGAGCTGTTTTTGGTTTTTGTGGGTATTTGTTTGTTTGTTTGGGTGTGTGCACCCAAATGAATCATACTTCTGATCTTCCCAGTTTCCCCCCAACAGCCACTCCTCTTTTCCATTCAAAACTGACATTTTGTGCCTCTCAGGTTTCTTTTTAAGCACTCACTTCAATTCCAAGCTGATTGCTAACTTAGTTTCTAAAGCAGACTCATTTTCTCACTGATGACTCCAAGTTTTTTGTTATTAAGTATTTATTCATCAGAAATGACAGAACTTTAAACTCTAAAGCAATGCAATGGTGAAAGTTTCACATTTTTTCATGCTGAACAGGGAAAAAGACTACGAGAGCGATTCATCAGCAATTTAGAACAGGAGAGGGCTTTGACTCCTCTATCCCATCATTAACAAAAAGATAAAATGCAAAAGCCTGCCACACAGCTGAAACAGCAAATGGTGCACTAGTATTGCACACACAGGAACAGCAAGGGGCAAAAGGTGTGTAGTTCCCTGCTCTCTCAGCATAGCTGACTTATAGCAAAATTTTTATTGTTCTGGTCAATGTAACACCAAGAGTAAACTTGATTTCTGAGTCACTAGAAACCCACACAACAAATGTCCTATAGGTAGCCACACCATATTTGCTTAGAAGAGTTAGAAAAAGTGATGCAAACCCAACCCTTCTGTACAGGTCCAGGATTTAGACTGTCCATGTGCAGCATTTCAGGCAGTAAGACACAGCATCATAAAATGTCTCTCTGTTGTGCCTCACTGTCTCTACGGCTTGATTTCAGTGCCAAGCCAGCGTCATTGAAAACAGAGGTCAACAACTGATTGTGCAGGTGCCAAAGACAGCACAGAATAAGCCAGGAGACTGGGGAGACGTGGCTTTTTGAAAGACACATTTGTGAGAGACAGGTGCCTCACACAGAACAAGATACTGCTGATCAGCTGCCTGTGTCTTTCACTAGCAGTCTCCTGGCTCCTGTTGGGTTTCTACTTGTACATGTAACCTCTAATTTTGGAAATAAAATGCCTTACACTGAAAAAAAAAAAAATCAACATGTCGCTATTTAATGGTTGCTGATTCCATAGTTTAATTCATTATTGAAGTTTCACCTTGCTCTGAAACAATTAGGAGTGCTCATATGATCAGTTACCAAGTCTCAGTTGGGAGGTAACAATTTATGGCTGAGAAGCTGGAGGTGACAACTTCTGAAAGTGCCTTTCAACTGCATCTCCCCTCAGTTGTGATGGATGTGTATAATGGCACAAAGAGGGAAGAGGAAGTTAGGAAGAGTGATGCTTCACAAGGATCACAGCCGATGGTGCATGTTGATGTGCAATGTATGTGTGTGTGACGTGCAATGCTGCATGCTGCACTGTGCACTGCATAATAAATACTTGTGTGTGTTCTCAGGGAAGGCAAGGGCTGATGGAGAAATCTAAATTAAGTCCAGTGCTCTATTTGAAGAAGTATGATGTGGGATAAGCTGGCAGACACTGCAGGCTTGAGGTACTGAGGGAAAACACCCCATGAAGACCAGACATCAGTGAGAAAGAGGCAAGCAGCTAAACTAACAAGTGTCACAAGGGGAACACACTCTGCCCCCATCCTTTTAGCTCAGCAGAGAGAGTTAAAAGTGCTTCAGGATGGCACCAATAACCTTGCCCAGCCGCTCTTGTGTGCTGAGCTCCCACTGGAAGCATTAGAATAGGTTCCAGCAGGGTGGGGATGAGCAAAGGGGGAGCAGGTTTCTCGTCTTCAGCGATACGCTGTTTATCCAGCTTAACCATAAAGCAACGTAAATCAAGCATGTCATCCTACCTAATTGCGTGTTCATATAGGACTTAATTGGTAATATTCCTGCAACCCAGCTCCTCAACCTTCATGTTGCATTGAGTTCCTCTCAGAGACTAATGAGCTTTATACAACAACAAACATTTAGGTCTGTTGTTCTAATTCATTAACATAATGGGCAATACAATGAGCAGTTATGATAATAAACACTAATAAGAGGCACTAGCGACACTTATTCCTAGCAATGCCAGGGCTGTATGGTGTGTTTGTGTGGTGGCAATGCCATGATAAAAAAGGGGGTGCAATCCTACTTGGTCTACTCTCAGTAACTACCCTGAGTATCAGTTCCACACCAGCCAGCTGAAAGTGACAGTGGTACATAAATAATTTCTATCAAGATGAAGCAGGATTGAAACAACACAATTAATTTTTTTTTTTTTTTTTGTGAAAGAAATTGAGAAAGGAATATGGAAGCCAAAGGGAACAATTTTTTAAGTAATTTTACAAAATACTCCAGAGCATCCCAATAGCTGTGGACTTGGCTGCTCCCTGAAGAAACTTAAGCTGCTCTCCTATTTGTAGATGTGCTTTAATATGTGCAAGAAAATGAAACATCAACAGTATGGAAATGTCTTGGTTTTTTTTTCTTTTTTTTCCTTCTCACTCAAGTCAGCCATCCTTCACTAAATTATTTTTCCACAAACACTGTAATTAACCACTGGGACCATCCAGTCCCAAAATGTACACGTATGGGCACACACAGACTTACAAAATATTTTTTTAAGACTTTACTGGACATCCTACTTGTTCCCTGAAGCTTAGTCCACTCTTTACCAAAATCTTTGGGACTTGGGTTTATATGTAGAACATCATTTGCTGTGAGAAAAGCTCATTCCCCTTTTTACTTCTCAGATAAAACTATGTAATAATGAGGACCTTGCTCAAAAGTGTACTGCATGATCCTGACAGCCTTTAGCACAAGTTCATACCCAAAACTTTATTCCATTTTAAGCAATGGTCTAAACAAGTTCAGATGTTACACTATCTGGTCCCTAAATTTTGTTAATCTCTGTCTTCTTCCTCCCTTTTAAAAAATGGGAGTAAATGTTTTACAGGTAAGACAGACCTATAGAATCACATTTTGCTCTTTGCCATGTTAAACAAAACACCTTGACTTAACTGTCACATGCTTGGGAGCAAAGTGTCTTTTACCTTTTAACTTGATTCCTGAAAATGGTATCTCATTTACAGGACAGGGTTTTTTTTTTTTTTCTCCCTCTCCTTTTGCACTTCTATGAGGAGAAACCTTTCATTTTTAAGAGTCATCCTCAGGTTCTCAGTGACAGACATTTCCTGAGCAAAGAAATATAAGGCTACAAAAATGTATGATTTCTGAAATTTATGGCCAGAACTTTATCACAATGGAAATATTTTTTTCTAATTGAAGTCTATGCTGCTATTATGACACTAATTCAATTATTCCTTATATTACATTCATCATAATTTTATCTTCTTGTAAAAGAAGAATCACTTGTTTCCCTGACATTGGTAGAGTTGACTTAGGAAGAAAGGGGTGAATCTGCACTCTTATAATGTCCTTTTGCAATTAATCATAAGGGCGGTATTAAAGTACAATCATAGAATCATTTAGGCTGGAAAAGACCTTAATATCATTGATTCTAACCATTAACAATAAAATAAAACAGAATAAATTCATGTGGAGTAAATATTAAATACCCAAAGGCTTATAACAAAAGATTATGCAAAAAGACTTCTAACAGTTTAATATAATATACCTCTTTGGAACAGTTTGGGTCAGAAATTCACCAGAATTTAGAGAAGACTGAAAAACTTTTCACTGCAGTAAACAAAAAAACCCTTCAAACAAGTCACAAATCATCATCAAAGATTTCTGGGTGATGCTGAGAACCTGTGATATGGAGTGCATGGTATAAAAAATGTCTTGTGCTGGAGGAGCATCATCTATTATAACTCTGCTATCCCTGATGGTCCCCACATATGTCAGGAGTCTGTAAAATGACTCAGATTTTCCATGTGCTGCCTGCCCATAAACAGTGTTTCTATACAGGCAATGACTTTAACTATGGTGGGAGTTAATATCTGTAAGGACATGAAATGACCACTCTGTTGACAGTCTCAGATATTTATCTTCCATGCCTGTGACTCATGCATAGCACAGTTTCACCCATATGCTTGGCCATGAAATACCCTTATTGAGTAACAAAATGCTGAAGGTACAGCTATTTTTCGCATAAAATCACCAATGACTCTCTTCCTATGAACCTCCCAGGGATTAAACAAGCTGAGGAGGTTGGTTTCCTGGCTTAAAAGATTCAGGGGAGACAGGGAAGTGTGTCTCATCTAAGGTATTCAGATTTTAAGCCTAACCTCTAAGCTAGTCATATAAAGCAACATTCTTATCAATAAATAGTGATCTGTACTTCCGTTGAAGAACATTTATTCCATACTAAAGTTGATGATATCTTAGAAATACAGGCAACTGGTTTTATATATCTTTCCTGGCCTCTTTAGTAAGGAGAAAACCTTGCTTAGTTCCATAGGAAGAGAGAAAAGACACCTACAGCAATGCTTTCCCTGAATCTCTCCCTCTCATTCTGCTGTGTGTGTAGTAGGGAACAAACTCTTCCAGGCAGGAGAGGTTTTAATGTGATTTCACAATTTGCATGAAAAGCCTCTAACAGGCGTTGTCATCAAACCATGCCATCAAAGACATCAGTTCATGTGCCACCCATTCAAAGGTCTGTTCATCTTTCTCACTTGTACTGTGATCTACAGCAGCTGAGGAGAGGTGAGTGCATGCCACACTTCCCCTGGAAGGGATTTTTTCCCAACCCTCAGTCAATGTTTTTTACTGACCTGCAACAGAAGCAAAGCTGTGATTCAAGGAGAGAGCTTATTTCGATTAATGGGGTATGAGGATGGGGAAAGACACATTCATTTGTAACCTGGAAATTCTGAGGGGTACCTTTGTCTCAGGATCAATATTGTGGGAGCCACAAATGTCTCTGCCACGCTGCCCTCCCCTCAACAAAAACATGCATCATTTTTCTTTCTTTCTTTCAGGTCTCCTTTCTCCTCATCTCAGAAGCTTTTACAAATCTTACCCCTTCCTATCAAAGCAAACTACTAATGGAGTTTGGTCTTGGAGAAAGGGGAGTAGGGAGAGAAGTTGATTGTTTTAGAGAGGAAAATTATTCTCTGCTTTCTCCTATCCCCTTTATTTTCCACCTGGAAAAAAATATGTTGCACTTGAAGAAAATAATATTAAATAATATTATTTTTCAAAAAATCAAAGGATAAGGATGGAACTCATCAGTAACTTTGAATTCCATCTTTGACAATCTCACCATCCATTTATCTTCAGCTTGACTGTGAAAGATGTATTGGTGGCAGCTCACTTAATGATTTTAGAACTAGTACTGCTGGTGCCCCAAGCCAATTTGCCATTAAACAGCAGTGACTTGGAGCCTTTCCACTGTACAGTCTAATTTCTGGAGGGAGAGGAGATGGGAATTGGTTTCTCTGTGTGCAATGAAAAGTTGATTCTCACCAGTAAAGATTAGAAATCTTAACAGATCTACAGTTTTGTGATGTATATTTTAGAGGCATTTGACATTATTCAGAGTGCAGGTCCATGACATACAGAAATGGAAAGCTCAGACTAGCCAAGAAATGTTAGCTGCCACAAGAGGAAGCAAGCAATATTTATTTATTTATTTACTTATTTATTCAGGCAAAGTGAGCCCTAGAGTTAGTCCACAATACTGGCTGTAGCTAGAAATCAATCTTCCTAGACAACCATGCCATAGGGACATAAATGTAACTTAAACCTTCAGATAGGATGTCTCTGCTACAATTGCCAATTTGTGTGGACGTATGTTTTACAAATGTTGGCCCGATGATAAAGCTTGGTGCTCTTACCACATCCTTCCAAAAGGACCCTGACCAAAACAGTGTAGTTACATTTCCAGAAAGTAAATGTGTTCATTCAGAAATGCATTTGCTTCTGAAGACCTCTAGGTCCTTCAACTGCAATTGAAAATTTTTCAGGTGCCTCTTGCCAAATTTGCTTAAAACATGGCAGTAGAGACCAGCTGGTGTCATTCCAGGCCTCCATCAGTGCCAGGCATAACACCAATGCCAATAGTCCTCCATCACTCTTTTTGTCCGACCCTCTACATGTAACTGGGCACTGATTTTCCTTATTACCTCTTTATTAAATGCAATGACTTTTTAAGTTGAAATTTGTCTTCTGAAAGATCTCTGTTTTCTTTTTGAAGAAACTATTATAAAATACACCAGCTGTTTTTCAATAGGCAATTATACTCACTGCTTAAAAAAGAAAAAAAAAAAAGCCTTTTATCTATTTTCAACTTCTGGCCTTTTTTTTTCTTGAAATCCTTATTCCCTCAAATTGAAGAGTCTTTTATTACTGCATATTTTCTTCATTCTGAGGGCTGACCACAAGGTCATGAGCCAAGAAGTCAGTGCATTAGGTATCAAGTCACCATCACAGGGTCGTGTACGTGCCTTCAGCTCAGTCATTTACTGCTGTGGGATAATGGTATGGCTGGCTGTGTCTCACCAGGATACTGGTGACTTCTTCAGAGGCAAAAATATTGTCTGTGATCATGTAATTGGGCTCAACTCCTTCCCCTCTGTCTTTGCTTCCCCTCCCACTCCTCATCTGTGCATTTGGACCTGTTGTTCCCCACTTTTTTTCTTTTTATGATGGACCTCCCTGACCCCATCCTCTCCTCCTCCTCTTTTCCCTTGCTCCATGACTTTTCGCTGCTCCCAAAACCTACTTGTCTTGCAACACCACCTCCTCAGCTCCTGCTGGTGGGGCTGGCAGCTCTGTTTCTGTGAGGAGTTAATGTTAATAATGGCAGGGAATTTTATTATCTTGGAAGTTGTGACTTCATTTTAATGCCAGTGAGTGAAACTTCAGTATCAGTGGTCAGTGATTTAGATGGCAAGCTCTGTGAGACTTTGGACTTTGGTGTGCACAGTTATGGCATCTCCTCACCATTGATGGTTCTTATGACTTCTGGGGTTCAGTAGAACATACAATAAGTGATTAAAGTGATGATCTGCCCAAGTAATTAGGTAGTTGTCACTTCCCCTCACCTTCCGAGGGCATCTCTGCATGGGATCCCTGCAGCCTTTATTTATCAAAATTGCCAGGACCCCTCCTAACTCTGTGAACCTGGATTAATTCAGACTGAGTCTGCCTCACTTCCTCATGGGCTGAACAATTATAATATTGATGCCTCAAGGCTGTGAGTGTTAATGTTACAGTATTTGCATCAGGTTTAGGATCCTTCAGTACAAAGGTTCAGGATAAATGTAGTGCTGAGTTGTTACAGAATCAGAATATTGCACAACCTCAATATTTTGATTTCATTTGTGTTTCTGACATTAGTGAATTTTTTTTCCATCTGAGGCCATATTTTCTATGTTTTCAAGGAAAGACAGAAAGCGGGAGGCCACTGAGTTTTACTGGAGGATAGGAACCCCCTCAATTTCAGTTCTTTTGGAAAGCTATTAAGTATTAAGTATTAATATTAAGTATTACAAAAAGATTGGTAAATCTGATAAATCTTTCCGGCAATAAATGAGTGATTCTTCTTTCAGGTCAGAGAAGGAAAAGCTCAACCAACAGTGGATGCCATAACCCTCTGTGAAAAGAAAAAAATCCCTGAATTTAACAACATTTTGGTCATTAATGTTTTAACATGACCACACCAGGAAATTCACTGGTATATTCAGTCCTAAAGAAGAGTTTATTTGCTGGAAACACTGGATCAGGCATTTTTAGAACAGTGATATTCAGCCATGATCAACTTCTGGCATGTTGTGATTGGAACTCACTCAGATGCTCAGACAAATAATTTGTTCTGAAGATACAGTACAAATTTCCAAAGATTTTATACTAGACATGAATAGGATTGTGAAAATCAGGAATTTCTGTGTGAACTTGAAAGGAAAATCCCTAGACCTGTGTTACTATAACAGATTTAAGTTCTCAGGCTTTATTTGCTTTTCAAATCTCTTAGGATCTCCCCATTCCTTTCTTTTATATATTTTAGCTTTAAGTGAAAATTAACCCTTAGAAATTAATAAAGGATTTTTAACTAGATAGAGGCCTATATCCTGTATATAACTGATTTTTGATGGGAACCTTTGGCAGTCCTTGACTAGTTTCTAGGATAATGAGATATATGCAGTTTTTATATTGTTATTGCAATATAAGAATTATCATAATACATTTATATTCTGTTCATGGTGTCATTCCATCACCTTCACCCAAACTCTTTGGTGCAGATCATTCTGTCTTTCTGAGGCTGGTCTAATATAAGACTTGGGAAATATCTGTTACCAATCACACCTAATTTTAGGATTGACAGACCAAAAAAAAACCCCTTGAAAAGGCTGCCATGGACCAACAACCTTAGCTCCCAAAGAAAAGTGTGGCATATACTTTCAAATGTAAATGGTACCTGGATATTAGCATTAAAGAGGCAAAAAGTCCAGAAAAAATATTTTTTCTGGACTTTTTGCCTGTTTAATGCTAATATAACAAATGCTAATAAAATATCCAGTTTAGGAAAAATATGAACAGGTATGGGAACTGCCAGAGGATGATTGGGTCATTTCCTCAATTCCAGTAACAGTTCAGTCTAATTTCTTAAACTTATGCAAGATACCAAATAAATGCATAAGTTTCTTATCAGCAGTGTTACCCAGTTTCCCTTTGCTATCCATATCTGAATTCAAATATTTTAGCTACCTTTCAGAGAAAGAAAAATATTTATCTTCCACCTTGTCTTTCACCAAATATGATTAAATCTTGTTTTGCTTGAGTAAGTGGTGGTTTCTGCTTGAGAGCATATTTTGGAAAGCAGAAGGGCCTGGTATATCATTGAACAATGACAACTATAATAAATTCATTTAGTGCACCATAAAGGTAATGTGCCTAATTGGACCATAAGAGTAGAAGAAAGAAAGGAAAAAAGAAATGCTTGTATTATCCTTTCTATTTCTTCTCCTTTTCTTTTTAAGGATAGCCTATCATTAGTCATCATGAAAGATCTTGGTGGCCACTGAAACTGAGGAGGGACCTTTGACACAGCTTGATCAATCCTAATTGAATAGACCAGAGGGACAGAAGCCAAAAGGAGGGGACCCATTCTTTGCATTTGACAGCCTCGTCCTTTTTAGTTTGTCAGCTGTCAGAAAACATTGGGGCACTCTCAGGGTGCATGAGAATGCTTTAAGTTGTCATATAGTTTTTTGCTACATGAAGAAAATTCTTTTAAGCCTTGAAAGTGTCCGGTCTGCTCCGAGTATCTAAAATTCTAACACTGGGAGGCACCTGGTGTAGTCAGTGAAGTAAATGGAAACTTTACTAGGTAGGGACTCACAATGTTTCCTCAAATTAACAGAAGGTTTTGTTCCACTCCTCATCCCTGATACCCCAATCCAAGTTGCTCATCATTATACTTATATCATTGGCTGTCTTTGCACAGGAGTAGGATATAAGTCAGAGAAGGCTAAGGGTCCCTATTTTCTGTGACAAATCCCACCTAGGGATGTTTTCGGTATTCTTCTGTATTCCCCATGAAAAGCTAATAGCTGAAGAGAAGACCTGAACTCCTAAAGAACCTGCATATATTGAGCAGTATCACTGTGTTTTTAGTGCTGCAAAGGGGTGACATTCTTTTGGCTTCTCAGAGGCTGTCTTACATATACCCTAGTGTAATTATTGGTGGACCTGAACAAATACTTCTAGAGTATTGAGGTGAGGGAAGAAAGAGGGTAGGAACAGTCTGGGTTTAGTCTTCCTGTCCTCTCATCCTTTTGTTCTTCTGCTGTGCTGGTATGACACTACTGCAATCAGGAAAGTGGTTTCCCATGAGCTATTTCAAGCAGTAAGTAGGGGAATAGAGCAGGGAGATCTAGAGTTGGATAAAAAAAGAATGAAAAGTCTTAGATTAATGACCATCCACTGAGGCCTTTGCTTCACACTCACAACAAGCACTCTCATATTCAGATCTAGTGGCTCCTTTATTGGTGATGACTTCACAACCTGTTCTCTTGCCTTAAACTACAGGTAGATATTTGGGATTTTTTTGCCTCTTGTCAATGCTTTGAATCCAAGCACCAGACTACTACAGGAATTCACTGCTTTCTCATTACTTTCAGCTTGATGAGGAACTTAAAATGCTGAAAATCTCCTCAGAAACTTCACCCTAAATGGGTCTCCATCTCAGTGGTAAAAACCCAGGCAATTACAATTGCTCAGAGGTGTTACTATCTTCTCATTCTATGTTAGTCAAGGCTCTGACATAATTGAATCTCATTCCTTCTCTTGCCTTTTGACAAGTCAGACAGGAGCTTAAGAAAGGTCCACTATTGTCACTTCCTTCTCACCTCCCTCACTGCAGTGCTTATAAACCACTGTCTTTTCTGCTGTAAGGACTGCCTCAATCGTGTATTTGGCAGAGGAAATGTGCACAAAGATCACAGCTCCTCTAGCCATCAGCTGCATCAAAGAGACACCTTCTTTGTGAGTTGTAGGGGAAGTGAAAGTTGTCACATTGACAGTTCCTCGGGGCAAAGTTTGGAATTTTGTATCTTTTTCTACAACAAAGGATTTGCTGCAAACTCTTGTTCTTGTACTGTTCTCTAAAAGACCCATCTCTAGGCAATCGATGCACTGCACAACATTAATATAATTAAACCAAAAGAGCAACCACTATAGAAAACTCAGAAAAAGGAACTCTGAAAGGAAGAATGAATAACTTAAGAAAGGTCAAAATGGTCATCAGTACTGTCATCACTGCAAAGGTCTTAAATAGAGCCTGCATGGCCATGGAGGCGGTTGGCAGACATCCACAGGGAATGTCTGAAACCAGCCTGTGATGGTGGAAGTTCCTGTCATATTCTAGGAAGTGTCTTAGCACTGAAAAGCCATGTGAATTCAGCTGCACTGAAAGCACCATCTGAGCTCTGACAGGTCATACCAAACTCATAATGTAAAGAATTCACAGGAATCTGCTCTCTCATTATTCAGCTTATGCTGAGGGAGATGAATTTCACTTTGCTGCATTGGTTACTCCTGTGACAGCTGAGTGGGTTATGTGTCCAGGAACAGCAAAAGCCTGTATTCTTATGCTGTATTTTCACTGACAAATGCCTTTCACTGTGGCAACTTCATAGGATTTTAATTTCCGCCTACAGCAGCACAGGTACTGATGCTGGTCACCAAGTCCCTTTTAGTCTCAGAAAAGGAAGAGGCCATGAGGAAAGTAAGGTAAACTATTTCCAAACATGTCTCAGGCTGTAATTTAGAGTATGTGGGCCTCTGTTGAATTTAGTCCTCCAATAAATAAACAAAAATTATGAGGTTTCTTCACCTTGGTGTTTTTAACAGAAACTTTTGATTCTCCAGTTGCCCATGATTCACAAAGATGTCTTGAAAACCAATTTAAGACCCAGCAGAACTGAGTAGGCCACCACATTCAGCCAGCTGTGGAGATTCATGCCAGTGTTTCTGCTACAGGACAGATGATGAATGGCTGTTGGTGTTTGGGAAGATTCTGCAGCCCAGAGCATATTGCCTTGATCCTCAATGTCAACGAATAGGTCATCATCCCTATTCGTCAGATAATCAGAATGCCTGGTTCTTTTACCCCTTCACTTTATCATAGGGAAGAATTTTAATATTAGGAAAAGCAGAAGGAAGGTGTAATGTTTGAAAGTGGGTGGCTCTGAAAAATTACTAGCATAAGTTGCTGGGGTTGCTGGCAATGTTTCCATCCAGCTTAAGCAGGAAATTCAAAGGTGTAAGACAGCTCTGTCTATAAGTAACACATCTCACACTTTAGCTTTGAGGAGAGGACTTGCTTTACTCAGGATAGAGATACCTGATGGTGAGAGAAGAAAGTCATCTGTGACTGTTACCACTGATGGTCAAGGTTAATTGATGAAACTGTTTCTGTATGTACAGCCTGTTCCATGTGGATTGTCCACCTGCTTCAGGAACTTGGACATGAATCTCTACAGCCCATTGTGCACAGAAACTTAAATACATAATATCCATTATCTCTACTGACCTAGACATTAATAAAGGACACATGGAGATATTTTCACATATGATGACATTTTCATTCTTTCCTGTGACCATATTGGATTTTCGCCCACCTTCCTTCACATACCCATTTCTCAAGTACATGAATGTAAGAGTCTTGGCTCATATATAAACGTCTCACGGTGCTTTGAAGTCCCTCAGCAAGGAAAAAGTTCCCAGTCAAGATTCTCCAAACGCACAAGAAAGAGAGAAACTATAGGAATAAAGTTTTGTCCCTCATACATATGGAAATATCATGGCAGGGAGCTGAGGGCAGGACAGAGAGAGAGTTAGAAACTGGATGAGCTGTCCAGAAAAGACACACACTGAGTGATGGATGGACAGAGAGGGTCTACAAAAGGAAGAGACCCAAAACAGATGCTTTAGAAAAGACAAAGGTTTCAGGAAAACCAAAAGAAAGAACAAATATCACTTTTTTCTTTTTTATTTTTTCTTTAATATTTCATAAATAAAGTAGTAGCTATTTCATCATTACTCTCCTTGAACCTCCTATATTCCTCTACTGTTTTATCCAAGTCCAAAAATATATGCAGCACTTCTTGCTAGTTGTTGTACACTTTCAAAATTATACATTAAAAAGATGAGTTAGGAAGAAAAAACTTATAAAAAAAGAATGTAGATGTGTGCAGCAATTATCAGTTTACCATTGTGGGCAATTTGGATTTCATTGCCATGGATCTATGATGTTCTAGAAACAAGTCTAAGAATTTGGTAGAAAGTATTACTTACTCAAGTATTCATGGAGTAATTTGGTACTGAAACTTTTATGAAACTGGTGAAGAATTACTGTAGATTTTATTGTGAGGAGAACCTTTGATAATGTTGAAGTTGCCATGTCTTTAAAAGTAAACTGAGGAGTAGTAAAATTTGGTGTAATTGAGAAACAGTTGCTTAGCGCATTACAAAATCAGATGTGCTATTTTACAGAAATTAATGTGAAGACAAGAGAAAAAATAAGAGGAAAAAAAGACAAGAGAATCACTATATGGCTCATTACAAGTAAATTTGATTCTGTTCAAACAACCCTGACTACAGAGACATTTGAATCAGCAAAATGAGACACTTAGGAAAGGACTGGCATATCTCTGTCTTGCTGGACTGTCCAAGCTCTTCATCCCTTTAGTAGTAATCAGTTAAGAAGACTCATTCATATTTCACAGCTTATTACAGAGATGGTATTTGTGCTAAAAATCTGAAAGTCCTATTTCTAAAGCAGAAACAGAATAAGGAATGACATCCTTACACTACAAAGCCAAAAAAAACACCCTGTGAGCAAATTCTTGCATGATGTTCTACTGTAGTGAGAGAAGGGAATTTTTGTATATTTTTTGTTGTGTCCCTCCCCCTACCTTTTGCATGACACAAAGCTATGTTGGTTTCACTCTATTTTAATGATAAAATCAGTGTTAGCTTTTAATTTCACTCATTCAAAAAAAAAAATAGGGGAAGAGTAAAATGTCAGGTTTTTTTCCAAATGAAGGCACATTTTTCTCGCTCTGTTTCGGGGGATAACTGTGCAAGAAAGTCCATGGGAGGAGATTTCTAACCTAGCTATCAAAACCAATACTGACAGGCTATAACTTCTAATCAAAGACTGACCTCACTGAGAGTGTATAGGACTCTAGGGAAAATCTTGGGAACTACAGACTGGTGAGACTGACTTCCATCCCTTGAAAGATGACGGAGTCTATAATAAACAATAAAATCATACAGTACATGAACTATATTTTCTGTTGGGCAGCATGACTTCTGCAAAGGGAAAACTCACCTCAATAATCTGCTGAAGTTCTAGCAGGGGGACTGTAAATGCATGGATGAAAGGCAAGGAATATTAAAGAGAAGAGACTTTTCAAGAGACAAGTCAATAGGGATTGGTCCCGGAAGCAATTTTATTCAACATCTTTGTCCATGACCTGGAGAAAAAATAAGCAGAGGAATATCCAACTCCGCAGATATGAAAACCACTTTTCTGATGACAGGAGATGCTGACAGATCCCATAAAAATTTACAAATGGCTGACAAATAAACTCTGATGTGGATAAACCTAAAATAAAGTAAGAAAAAGAACCAAAAAACCTAAACCATGAACCTGAAGGTTCATAAAGCTGGACATGAAACTGGCAGTTATAGTTCAGGTAAGAAATCTTGGTTTCATGATGTCAGGGGTCTGAAATCTTAGACTCAATGCACAGTGGCCGCTGAAAAAGCCAGTGAGATTCTGGGCACCATCATGAAATTGTGCATAGCAAAATAGGATATATATTTTGTATCTAAAAGGTGTCGTGCACACACCTCTTGAGCAGGTTTGTGTACTTTTCTGGCTTACACACCCCAAGACAGACATACTGAAGTTAAGGAAGGTGAAATGAAGGACAAGCATTATGATCAGGGCGATGGGGTGGCTGCTTCTTGAGGGGAAATTGAAAGACTTGGACAATTCAGGAATCTGAGATGTGAAACCATAAAGATTTACTAAAGGTGAAAGCACTGGGTGAGCTGAATGTGGAAATGTTGTTCAACACAACACAACATGCAATAAAAGAAGCAAGGAAATAAGAAAAGGGTTTTTTTGGTTTTTTTTTTTTTTTAAACTGACAAAAGGAAAAGCTTCTTTATGCAGTAAGTGGTGAACCTCTGGAATTTGCTACCACAGGAGATTATGTGGAAGGACATTATTAGATGGTTCATAAAGGAACTAGTTGTTCACAGACAGTATGTCTGTAAAATGGAGACCAATAGGATGAGCTGTGGGACTACAAAAGGAATAATTTTCAGATGGAGGCTGGTTTTGCTTGCTTGCCTTGAAAAGGATCTCTGCTGAAGCCTGAACACTGGGACTGATGAAAAATTGGTCATTTCTTATTTTTCTTCCATCTGTGTACTAGTGTGCTAGTAGGCATGATGTCCATGGTCTCTTCTATGGCAGGCCCTACATGTGCCAATTCTGAAAAAAAGCCACGCAAGCAATGGCTGATTAAGATTTTACTCCAAGTTCAATAGCTATAGTGAAAATTAGGGAATTTATAGTCAAGCTCAGCACCATGCTAAAACAGCTGCTTAGCAAGGACTAACTGTGGTCTATATAGAAAATATTTCATGGTTATATGACCCTAAAATATTATAATTCCAAAGCCTGCGACACTGAGTGAGATCACCTGTTCCCAGAAACACATTGTTATCCAAGGCAGGAGTAAGTTCAAGGAACTTATTTTTCTGGGACTTTGGAAGCAGTTGATGTGTTCCATTCTGTCTGGGGATATATTTTGTGAAACCTTAGCTCATTATTTACCTTCTGGATATTTTATACCCCAGGTGGGCCAGTATCATGAATATTTCAAAAGAGGCTTTGTTTATCACTATGAGCATAATATAAGAAGAAAAAAAATGGCAGTTCGCAGAGGCAGCTGCTTCTTCTGCTCCAAGAGTTTGGGATGTAGATGTCATTTTTATAAACCTAGTCAGCAAGGGCACTGGAGTCTAAATGATGCTGACGGATGCTATGAAAGTAGTTTGTCCTTTGTGAAGACATTTTATCATAGCACTCATAATTGGAAGAGTAAGCATATAGATCCAAAGCAGAGATTCACCAGGGAAGTCCTGATTATGCTGTGAGAAATGTCTTCTCCCTAAAAAGAGGGTAGAAGATATGACCTATTTTTGGTACCCAGCACATGACTGGGAGTGAGAAAGGGTAAAATTCTAACCTCATCTTAGGCTTTGTAAGTCCTGGAAGGACTGAGCCACATCCTTGTTCCACTGTAGGTGTGGAAAAGAGCCTGACTGGGATCTGCACAGCAATGGACACAGTAAATTAGGATCTATTAAACAAATGCTCTGAGATTGTGCTAGCCAAACTACAGGTAAATTCATTACCTTCATTACCCTTTTCTTTAGGAAGAAACTTAATTTTAGGCTGCTCTTAAGGATTGAGACTGGTCACCGTGCTCCCTCTGTGCCTTGCATCTGTCTCTCCAGAAATGTAAGCCTCCTTCAGCTGGTACATATATCATCACCACACCTAAGGAAGGAGAATACCTGAAAGCCTCTTGTGGTCACATTCATTAGAAGTTGCTGGGTTCTACATTTTTTCCCAAGAAGATAGGAAAAAAAAAAAAAACAAAACCAAACCAAATTCACCTTAAACAAAGGCATGAAAGACCTTGAATAAAACAATACGTTAGTTTCACCATAGATCTTGATGGTCCCTCTTAAGAACAAAACAAATAGCATTGCACAGGTAAATAGTAAAAGATATTGTGCTTGATATTCCACATGCAGTTTATGAATATTTTTTTTTAAATGGCCTGAAATGCAGAGAGTTTAAAAAGAACTTAGGGGACTATCTTGCTACATGCTTCTGCTTTTCATACTTCCAACTGGGAGGCAGACCAGACTTTTAGGTATGCTGACTGGATGAACCAGAGCTGCATCAAGAAACTCCTTCAGCTCCAGCATAGCATGTTGCTAAATCTGCAGTGAAGATAAAGCTTGCTATGCACACCACAATGCTCATCAATAGACAGCACTAATACTTATAGTAGAAGATATTTTTAAACTGGCCACGTTTTGATGCCTCCTCTCTCATATTCATTCCTCAGAACCTCAATAATGATCTGTGAGAACTCCTTTAAAACCCACCAGGCATAAAATCATTTGCAGCAGAGTTCATCAGCGAAAGATATTCTGTCATAAATAGATAACTTCTGAGTCCCATTTTTGATGTACGATTTCTGAGATTGCCTCTGCATGCAATGATGATAAACATGCAAGCAAAAGATGTCAGGTTGTAGGAATAATTTGGGTTAATACTTTAACCCTTAAGAGGTATGGGTTATTTTATTCACATCTTAGACTACACATTACAATTTTTTGTTATGATAGCAATACTCCAGAGTCATTCATTTATCTGAAGACTTTTAGATTTATTCCAGCGAGATCAAAAGGAAGACAAATTAAACTGACATCCAACAAATAGCCTTCCAAATATGTAAATCAAGAGATATGAATCTGCAGTTATTGATAGGTACAAATTACCAGTAATTGGCCAGAAGAGGTAAGAGCTTTGTCCTGTTCCACTCACTCTTTCTCAAAATTCAGAGGAAAGAAATTCAATTAATCAAAAAACTTGAAAACACCTAAGTACTCATCAGTCTCTTTCATTTATTCTAAGCATTATTACAGACAAGTGTTATTACTCACTTTGATTAAAAAAAAAAGCATATTACAACCATTAAATCTGTCTGAAAATGAATAAGAACTGTTAGCATTAAAAAGTCTGGTTTAGACCACTTACCACCTTAGCTGTAAGGACTGTTAAATTTTGAACAATTGACTCAGAGGAGTGTTCAACTTCTTGAGTGATTTATACTTGCAAGTGAACCAGTTGAGGTTTGATTACGTGATTTAAAATAAAAAAAAAGAAAAAAAAGAAAAAAAATATTCCTGCTTCTTGATTTCAAATATTGTTTTTCTTCCCAAAGGGTGAAATACAGGATGCATAGAGGAGTTGAATCGTAATAAGTGTCAGAGAGATACAGCATCTTAAAGCCCTGGAGAAGTCCTAATTTGAATTCTATTCTGAACTTCCTGGCTTAGGCCTCTGTCTACATCCTCCTGCTTTTATTCTCTTTAGTTGTGCACTAACAACTTTAAGGCTCGTGCAGCATGTAAGCTGATTGCTTTGAATATAAATGGGTAGACTATTAAAAGCAGAATTTAGGCTTCTACTCATAAATCATAAAAGGAAGCATAAATTCTGTGTTTTAGTGGAGATTTAAATTCCTAAATGGGTTTTATAGGTGCCACATAAGACCTATTGACAATACCCCTTTATGATAAAAAGTAAATAGAAGTGACAAAGTCAGAATTCAAAATGCCACTGCTTAGCTCCCACTAGCCTGAAGAAGACCGAAAAATGGCTGGAGGAAATCTCAGAGGGAAACAAATGATAACATGAAATTAAATGTGTAATATTCCTTTTTATGCTGTGTGGGGGAAAAAAAGCACTCAGAGAATGAGCTGGTACATTAGCATAACAAAGGAAATCAACAACAACAACAAATTGCCATCGTGTTCAAAGCTGATAATTGCACAGATGACAACAAGAAAGCACCTTTCTTCTCAGCTCTCTGGGGGACGAGCCTTGTCGAGATGAGGAAAAAAGGTGGAAAGTGACCCCACTTGCTTTCATGAAAATTAGCAACCTCAGAAAATGTCTTTGGTGCAAGGGGGTGGCCAGTGAATGGTGTGAATGCTAATGAACACAATGAGGGCAGAGGCTCAGCCAATGTTCCCATCAGCTCCATCAGACAATCAACAACTGGCAGCAGACTCTTCTTCAAACCACCCTCACCCAGATTACCAATGTCCAACTCACCTTGCCAAGAAAGTTTTTCTTGAGAGGCAACTTTGGAGGGGTTTCTGGGTTTTGTCTGCTTGGTTGGTTTTTTTTTGCTTTTTTTTTTTTTTTTTTTGTCTGATATTTTCTTTTAAATACAAACTGAATTTCAGTTCTTTGAGCCCTGTGAAATGTGGGAATTTCCAGTGTTTCTGTACCATCCCAAGTAGTGTTCCTCAGTTTTTCCAAGCCAGTTTTTGGACCTTATCTCACTTTACTGAGGTCAAGGTTAAGGCATTTGCAATCATTTTCTCCTCTGAGTGTCCCACGACCAAGATGATTTCTCACTCTGGAGAAACAGGTGCTACAGGCACCAGCAGATCACCAATTGTAACTGGTTTTGTCAGCATGAAAATATGTATTTGCTTCATCTGCAAGATGAAACATAATCTGATTTATCCAATGACTTCCTAGAAGTACTGTGACTCCAGAAGTCTACTAAAAGTGCTGAATAGTGGTGGCTTTTTTTTTTTTTTCTTAATTATCCAGTGGTAGGGTGTCCTTGAATAGATCTCCAAAACTCTTTGAAAGTTTGTGACTGATGCTGAAAGTCCTAGACAGAAGGACAGGCTACAAGAGACCAGGACCAACTGATATGTCCCTGTTTAACTCACCACTTCTTACTCTTTTCCATTCCTGCATCAATAATGCAGCAGGCAGCAAAAATGAGCAAAAACGTAACAGACACTTATTCTAGTCCTCCTTATTTTGGACTGGCCCTAGTAGCACAAAAATAGCTCCCATTGGCAAGTCTCCACAGACCTGAGAGGTTTAAGCCCCTGAAATATGTCCTTTAACTGTATAGAAAATATCTATAATACTTAAAAGAGTATGCACCATCTGATTTAAGAAAAATTCCTTTTAGACTTTTAAGAGTTTAACATAAATAAAAACAGTTCTAGAGAGATAAATTATTAAAGTCAAGCATTTTAAAGTCTTTACTACAGAATTCAGCTACAGTTTTAATTTTCCTTCTATAGAATTGATTAAAAAACAAACAGCTCCTCCATCAACAACCCCCACCCCCCAAATAACACAGAGAACAAAATGTCTAAAATCAGTCAGGTATTGTTTTGTTTCCAAGTCCCCTGGGATTTTCATATTTGGTGTCTGATGTCTAGTTTGCTTTTATTCTTTCCAGAATAAATGGATGGCAGTCAGGGAGACCTTGAATAGACAGACAGTTAAGGTACTCACATGAGATCCCTGGGTTCAACCCTGGATAGCAGAAAAGACAGAAACTTTTGCCTGAGGCTTTAACATCCTACATACCTTAACCTGTCAGTCCTTACAGTTGGAACAGTTTCATCTTTTATAAATAATAAAACATTTGTAGGGAAAGGGGGTGCAGGCATGAAAGTTCTGTCATTGGGGGACTCATTTAGGAAGACTGAAGGCAAAGATTCAAATCCTTCAGCATACGAAGAAAAGAGCAGGTAAAAGGCTTTCCTATCATCTAGACAAATATAATGAGCACTGGGCAGCACTCAATCTCTCTCATGTGTGTGGATTTACCTACCTCACCCTTCTCCTTGCAGACAGAAAATATGAGAGATCTTAACATTACTCTACATTATCATTAAGACATGCAAAATCCTCAAAAAATCTGTCATTGGGCAGATCTCTTTCATTGCAGGCAACACTTGGCTCTTAGAAGCAAAACTGAACTGCTGTAGAAATAGATGACCAGGAAGGGGATTAACCACCATATGGGACTGTGGTGTCCCACAGATAATTCTGATAGATCCTGTAGCTATCTTCAGACTTGGCTCATATTTTTGTCTAAGCATATCCAATTTGAAAGCAGGTGAAGGAAGTTGATGTAGGACAAAATAAAGTTTTACATCTACCTGTTCCTTTTGCAACCTGAGATATTTGTCTCTCATGCTACAGAGCACAAGTAACTTTGTTTCTGTCTCTGATTTATCTCCAGCCATCAAATGGAAGTGAAGTAGCTACTAGCTTCTCATGGAGAAGTCTGGAATGTTCACTGACTGTACAGCTATGACAAAATGAAAATGTTAATTTGAATTTTCTGAAATTGTGTGAAGTTGAACACCTTCTGTGTTTGTTCACTTTGTTTTGGATGAGTTACAAGATTAAGGCATTCTTGTCTGAAGCTTGTAGAGCAGCTCATGAAGACCTAATCAGGTAAGTGAGTCCTCTGTTGGCTGATTTCCCTGCCTGCAGTGGCCGAAGCACCAAGTGGCGTTTCTCTGGGAGCAGGTTCCACTAGATGCATCTTTAACGTGTTACTCCTGCCAGATTTCAGTCGGAGCAGCACATCTAGGGTGTGCAGATAGATGAGTGTTTCCAACGGAGGACAGCAGGGGCGCAGAGTGGACTGTGGAAACAAGGGGAATGGCACTTGCATTGATCTTGGCTGAGTGCAGCAATCTGAGCCATGGACAACTCTCTCTAATGGGCTGTGAGAATTGTGCTGAGAGGCACAAAGTGTGGGACAGGCAGAGGGAAAGTTGGAAATACTTTGAAGTGAGAATCAGCCTAAATCCATCACAATGCACAATCAAGTGCATATGCAAAGCTGGTCTTGACGTGCTGCCTAGAGGCTCATAAAATCAGTTGTCTATGCTGGTCATTAGCAAAAGGTTGATTGTTAAAGCTGTTAATTTTCTGTAGTGTACTTCAGTTTACTGAGAGACAGAGCTGGAAGGTGCTTCCTCAATATTTTTACCTAGTTCCTAAATAGGAACAAGTTATTTCCGACTTTGTGAAATTAATGACTGTTTGCCAATGGCTTGCTTGTGACTGGATTCTCTGATGTCTAAAAAAGAACAACATCAATTAGCTCTTTCTTCAGTGGAAGCAGTGGTAGTGCCTTTTCCTCACCATTTTACCTGTTTCCAAAATTCATACTAAAGCAGAATGTATCTGAGTCTTTTTACCTCCACTGCTTAATTTATCCAAAATCAGCTGAGTTCAAAAGTTGAAGGACAGACACAGACTGTATTCCTTCCCCTTGAAGCCAGATTTATAATTTTAGATTAAGTCAGAGTTGCTTAGAGATCTCTATGGCAGTACTATATAATTTCTTCAGTTAACAGGTTGAGATAACAAAATTATCATGACCACTGTTCAGCTGAGCTGATTAGCCCATGCCTCACCAACAACTGCCCCTCTCTGGGGGTCTGATCCCATGATTCAGTCAGACCCTGCCTGTGTGCATAAGGACTTACTCCTCTGTAATGTTCAGAAATGTCTGGCAGATGTTAAGAAATATCAGAATCTCCCTAGGGAATTACTGGCATCTAACCCCAAGGGACAGATAGCGAAACAAGGAAAAAGGAAAAATTGGGTACATGAATTGTCCGAGGAATGGAGAAAGATTGTGGCACAAACCCACTTTTTTCTCCCAAATACCAACTTAGGACATTCAATAATATCCCATCTTTAAACACTGATGATTTGGTATTTGGTACAACCCTGCAGTACTTGGAGTGTTATGTCTAGGTTTTCATTGGGTTTTGTTTCCCTTGAACCAAATTCAGATCTTTCGAGTAATAGTTTACAGGAGTAACAGGGCTATTACTTTTCTTGCATTAATTCATCCACAAACCAGACCAGACCATTTCCACTATTGAAGAAGAATTTAAACTCCTGCCATGTGCCCTCCAGAGAGAAATCTCATCCTGTGCCACCACCAGGTCAATTTCTAGCAGGACAGTGAAGGCAGTGCCTCCAAATCCCACGTCCCTGTTCCTCCTTAACATTGGGTTTCTCTGCCCTTTGTTTATTTCATTTCCTGTGTTCGCCATGCAATGAGCCTCCCCAGGTTCATTCATTCATTTCACCTTGGCAGTATGTCACTATGCAGACAATCTATTGAGGATGAGATTGAAATAATATTACACTACCGAGCTGATAATTCCTGACTTTAATATCTCTTAGCAGCATCTCCATTGTGCTATGTCAGTGAAACAGATCAGACAGTCTAGTGTAAACCAAAGGGACTGTGGGGGGAATACTTCTGCTATCAAAATTAAACTTCTAATACATCAGAAACAGAAGGTGAAGGGGCAAAAGAAATGCAAGGGAACAGATCCGTTACCTTTAAAGTAGCACCTCTGAGAAGGTAGCTAATAAACATTGATATTTAACTCCAAGCACTTTTCCTCCCTTTCTTTTCTCCCATCTCCTTGTCTTGTCTGCTCCCAATAATACACTAGGTAGATTATATATAGCTCATTTTAGTGACATCATAACCATTCCTTTGGTCATTATCATGTTACTTAAACAGATTTACGGTTGGTGCATTTGAATAAAAAAAAAAAAGAGATGAAGGGGGAATGTTCAAGGAGCCAGGAGGAAAGATATTAGAGAAGTGTGGTTGAGACAGCCTTAAGAAGCCCTGTGAGTCACTTTGATCTCTAAATCCAGTCAGTAACTCTGTCTTGTAGGTGAGAGACAGGGCATGGAGTTGGGACAACCTTAGTATTGTTCTTGATCCTTCTGTTTTTTGGCTATCTGGCCTACAAGGATTGTTTAGCTTTTATCACTGTTTCTCCATCTCAAGTTTATGTGTGAAAGAATATCTTCTGTGCTTTAACAGCTAGATGGACAGGCTCATGTTAAGAATATTCACTCCTCTGCTTCAGTTGGTATGGCAACAGGGGAGAACTTGGCTCAACTGTTGTCTCTAATAGACCCAGATCATGGGTCAGATCTGATCCTGAATGCTGATATTTCACCTGAGGAAGAGGATGGAGCTGGATAGAGGAGTAGTTCAAATTCATTAAATATCCTCTGCTGCCTCAGCAAGCAGCTTATCAAGGGAATCATTAACAGCGTGAAATTTTTAAATGTGTGTTTACAAATGAGTCTATAAAGAAGGTGCCTGGAAGAGGTTTTCAGTTCTTCCAGGTGAATTTCAAAGGCCACATCAGCTACGGATAAAATGCAAGAAGTTGAAGAGGTCAAATGTGAAACAAATGGACCTTCGTTTAACTCTTCATTTCCTGGTGATGCTGGCTGACTTCCTTCTGCCTCTCTAAAACTCAACCTGCCATCCTGGCATTCCTTGTTGCATGCTGATATCACAGATTATCCCTCCTGCACCCTGTTGCTGGCTGGTATTACCATTGCTGCCTATATCTGAGATTGTAAGCTACAAGTGTGAAATCAGAGGCCAAAGAAGAACAAAAACCCAGCATCTCTCTTCCTGATATTGCCTCATACCTGTTTCTAGGGGAGCAGTCAGATTGAGATGATCCTCCTTGCTGCATTACAAGCCTGGTTAAAAGTGTAAATGACAGCCATGTTAAGGCTGAATAACTTACCAGAGAGGAAAAGCCAAAGGAAAGAAAATAAAAAATAAAGTTTTTAATGGGTTTCTGAACTTTCTGAAAGGCTGCAGACACAGCATCCTAGTTTTTGAGATCTACGCACTGATGAGTTTTCCCCTTTTTCTTTTGCTGTTAAAGTTCCTCATGCAGCCAAAATACAAGTGGTCCCTCGGCACTGATTTATATTATTTTTAGAGATGTGCAGCCAGCAACAGTTTTAAGCCCTCAAAGACTAATGATATTTTTTTCCTTTAAAGAAGAAAGAGAAAGGAAAAGAAGTGATCCTCCACAGCAGATCGGAGCAGGAGGAGGTGACTGGTAAAAGTTAGTGACTGGCAAATTGAGCACCATCCCTTAATTAGATGGGAACTTGGTATTTGCAGTGTGACTCCTGACCTGGTAAAGTTCTTCTCTGACCAGAGGAGGGAATAAATCCAACACCTCTTAGAGTCTTCATGGTCTAAAATCTCTTTAGCTCTTTGAGGAACCTCAAATTTAAATGATTCTTTCTTCAAACTCTGAAAATAATGTTCTGAAAATAGTTAATTTTAAGATTAAGGTACTGGAATAAGACTGAAGACACTTTAGTCTTATTACCAATTCTGTACCAAAATTTCAAAGTCACAGTGGGAAAGGTGCATAACTTCAGTCACATTTGTTGAAAAGGGATGTTTTGCTTGTCTTGTTTCTGTAAAACAAAACAAAACAAAACAAAACAAAAAACCCAAAACACAAAACAAAACACAAAGTCAACCAACTAAAAAAACAGCATTGGGAAGGGGTGTTCTCCTGGCACGCAAGTCCTGATCTCAGGTTCCTCTAAAGCATAAACAGCCAGAAGCAATTCAGGACTGGCATATCTTCATCAGAACACTGGGAGTACTTTCATTGGTACAGATTTAGTCATCTACAGTACTGGCATTTACATCTGAGATAGTCATCTAGGTCACCTTCACAACCCATGAGAAATAGTCAATTCTAGAGGACGATCCATTTAATTCAAATGTAGATGTCAGGAGATTCACTCTCTGGAATTGCCTATTTCTCTCCACTGACTGTGTACAGAGTTTAGGCAGTTAGGTCAGATGCCTGTTCATTATGCACATTTATCAATGAATCCCAAGTTGTGACAACCTGCAGAAGACACCTTCCTCAAAGCATCTAGTTTCCATGATTGGGTTTGTGGTTAGTTCTCAAATGCAGGATCCTAGTGACCTCTGGAAACCCCCCTCAGGGAGTTTCAGCTTTTGCCCTGATCTGCAATAGCTTAGAGGCTTAGAACAGGAATGTGTGCTGAAGAGGGAAGTAGGCAACAACTTTTGATTTCGAACCTGGTATAAAGAAAAGCAACACCCACCCATCTTCAAATGTGAGCAATTCTGTCTGCAAGGGAAGCAATGCACTTTGGCTTGTGAAATATTTTTTCATGTGTCAGCAGAGGTGGGCATTCTCCACAGTCTGCTAAGGCATCACATTTCATGAAGTTAAGGACAGCGAAAGAAACAGCATTTCCTTCATTTGGGAGCCTGATTCCACAAAACTGGTGAGAACTCCACATTTAATTGGATCTGTCCAAAGAGTTCAAAGGTTAAAGCTGGGGACAAGGCAGGAAGGAAGACTAAAAGGCACCAAGGAAAAAGATGAACTGTAGGAAAAGAAAATAAAATTAAAGGTAAAAGAACATAATAAAATGAACAATCCAGCCTGGAAACCACCCCAGTGCCACAAAGGAAGCCATTAATTTACATTCGCAAGAAACGCAACAGCAGCTGGAGGTGTCTGGGCACTGCCATTCCACAGACGATGTCAGGCCTGCAGAAGATTTTTCAATTAATTTCTCTTGACCCCGTGCCTTGAACCCTCATTCCTATTTTTAACAACCCCATTCTGTTGAATGACCTTGGGACCTAGTGACCAATAATGCCCATTTAAGTAACTGCGGGGGTGTCGGTAAGTATGCAAGGAGAATTTGCAAAGGGCTCATTATATAAAGAGTTAGTTACCACAAAGAAGGACTCTCTCTCTCTCTCCCTCTCTCTCTCTCCCTCTCATTCTTGTCTGTAGGCTAGTAGTTGAGGACCTTAAACAGAGACTTGGTCACACTAAACACACAAAAAGGCCATTCTGCATGTAGATGGCTGCAGAACTTGGAGGAAAAAAGAAAGGACATACGAACATACACCAATCAAACACATCAGCATCATGGAGAAGCCATCAAAAACTTCATATTTCTTCTTTTCCACTAACATATTAGATAGAAAAGAATTAAAGAATTTCAACTGAAATGAGAAAAAGAGAAGTGCCAGATTGTGTTTCACATCGCAGTGTGCAGCCTACACTAGTCCTGTTAATCATTTGGAAAGACTAACTCATAAAGGATTTGGCTTCAAGTTCATGTATGTACAGCAAATACAGAGAACAATTCTTTCTGTCACAAGAAAGTAAGATGCACTGAGCCTTTTTACCTCGCCAGTGTTACAGAAAACAATTTTATGCCCACAAGATTCACACTTCAAAACATCCTGGGAAAGGTGCAGCAATAAGCCTTGGTTGCAAACACAACATTTATTCCAGTATGAAAATACGTGTTGCACTCTTGTAAGCATTGTAAGATTATGAACATGTTCTCTTTCCTGTTTTTGGTACATGTGTTTGGCAGGCTGAAAAGTAAGATGTTTCTTTGTTTTCTGAAAAAAAAAAAAGAATAAAAAAAAAGGGGAAATTATCCTCTGTTGTATAGTGCAATGATGACACCACAGGAACAAAACCAGCAGGTACTGTGGTGTTATGCAAACCTCTCTGTGCTCCTCTGCTGATGGAATGAGCACCATCTTGCCCTTAACTCTAGGTTTCAACCATCTTTCCTTTCACAAAATGCTCTGGATCCAAGAGGGGCAATAACAGCAGATAAGGCAAGGCTTAAAAAAAAATGAATGATAAACTCAGTAGACTGTGTTGGATTTAAAGCTGGATTCTGCTGCAAGGGAAAGGAACATTTTCTTTGTAGTGCTCTCACTCCTGGGGTTCTGGCAGGTAAGAGCCAAAAAAGAGGTAAGAGGATTTATAGGAGTTGTGGGTGATGTTGGATTAAGGCTATTAATCAGAACGTAAAAACTGTCATCCTGGGTCAGACTAAAAGTCTGTAACAAAATAACCTGTTCCTGACAGTGACCTGTAACAGATGTTTGGGGAAAGTGTATAAAAACCATGGCAATTACAGAGTGATCTTTCCCCTGGCTGTACTCTTGAGTCTGAAATCAGCAGTTTAGAAACTTCCCAGGTTTTTGTTTCGCAAACTTTCAGAAGGTTTGCATTAAAAAGTTGCAGAAATCCACCAGGAAGTCAGGCACTGCAGATGTGTACTGGTGAAAGCCTTTCTCTCTCAGGAATGAACAGTTTTCTAATAATACTCCAAACAGTTTTAGTCCCTTGACTAAAAACACCACTGGCATGTAAGTGAGAGTTTGTTTTCTCTGGGATGCTATTTCAGCCCCACACCCATCAGTTCTTGCCAAAATGCACAAACCTACCAAGATGTATGAACCTAGAAAATTACATGGTGAAGGGCTGCACACAGGACTGGAGCAGGAAGATTTCAAAGCTCTCTTCTCTGCAAGTTCATTAATTATGATAAACCTGTTCATCCAGCATCCCTTGAAAAACTCCTCTCCATGTAATGTCCTTGTACCACTCTTGCTGGGTCATTGACTAGCAAGGCGGCCAACACACTCTGCCCCAGCAACTCTACAAAAAACTGATCCTAGGCAGTGATCAAAGGAAAGCAGAAGGGCAAAGCACCAGCAGAACAAAGAAGATAAGAACCACAGAAATCCATCAAATTTTAAAATGCATCGGATGCACTAACATTTCAGAGGAGACACAGATAAGGACACAAGTAGCTCTTCTTACATATTCCTTCAAGGCTGAGCTCTGACACACAGTCTGACTTACTCTCCAACAAGTTTGTTCACCTATTTGTTCGTTCAGACTTTCTCTTTAAATGGAGAGGTTTCGTTTTGCTGAGCTCCATTGATTATTAATAAACAAGAACCAAAAATCAAAATGCTCCTGTGTCTATTTCTCCACCAGTCACACAAATCTCATTTGCATCTGTGAGCTCCTATCACTCTAGTTTCATCCAGGACAGAGACCTCTTGTGTGTGTCTTTAAAACAGTCTTGTCACTGCTAAGTTCAGACCTTGTTTCTGTGTTGTATATTTCCAGACATCAGGAAAAACCTCCCTTTTTTCTTGTCAATTCCAATTAGTTTCTATTATAACTTTTTTCTTTCCTTTCCTTATATCTTTTAATCCCCCCTTCTCTTTAATAAACTGTCTCTGTACTGGTGCTGCTTAACTCCCAGGAAGTGTTTTGGGACATGGTTGATTAAAAAGATAGAGAAGATTAAATTCAAGCAGTTCTGAATTTTTACTTTTGCACTTCCACTTTACCCTTTCAGAATAACATCTGTAAAAATGAAAATATTTATATATTTGGTAATTCATTTTTTTTGTCAGTCAAAATATTCTATATCCATTGTTGAGGTAGAAACATATGTGATGAATATAAAAATTATACTAAATTTTTCCCTTTAAAACTTACTGTAGTGTTTTAACTATGGTATTATTTATATAACAGTCCTCATGTTTTCTAGACATTTAAAATAAATTCATGTTATAGTTATAACATTTCTCTGATGTCATGTGAAATGCCTAAAGCACTTTGGGTTTGAATTTCTTTCTTTTCAAGCAGATTTTTAGGTACTAATGGATTGACTTATTTACAGACATGGAAGTTTCAGGAGAAGAAATTAGATATGAGGCTTTGGTCATTACAAGTTTAAACCTCAGAAAACCCTCATCCTCCTTAACTGAAAACTCAAATTTAATGGATTTTATTTGAATTTCATTCTGTACATAGAAAGGTGGGGATTTTTCACCTCCTTAGAAAGCTATGCAACATGGCATGATGCTGGAACTAGATGATCTGTAATGTCCTTTCCAACCCAAATTATTATATCATTCTATGATAATCCCAAGGAAAAAAAAATCAGCCTTCTGTCTGAAGTTTTGACACATATTCTCTTTCCTTCAAGCCTGACTTATTTGTAAAAACTTCTAATAAACATGAATCTGACATTCAGCCTAATATGCTGGAATCAAAAGCTGTTATTGACTTTGCCATATTGATCAATGGTGGCCCGAGCCCCGTAATAGATTACGGTGTTTCTCTCTAAATGCAGCTGCTCAGCTGTTCCCTCTCTGCATTAAATGAGTGCTCCTCTGACAGGAACTGTTAAAATGACCTGGTTCAGAGCCTCTTGTCCTGGTGCACTTCCAGAGCCATGCAAACACCGAAGCAGCAGGTTGCTACTTCTGCTTGGATGTGCATTTCACGTGGCTCTTTGCTACACACTCCTGTTTTATCCCTTCTCAGCAGTGCCTCCATCCCCTTCCCCGTGGCACATCTCACCAGCACTTGTGCTTTGCTGCTCTGCTGTGTGCTGTATTCTCACTGCATAGACTGGGAACTGAGCCACAGGGAGGCTAATTGCCTTGTCACACAGAGAGCTCGTGCCTAAGAGGGAGTTTGAAGCCATTTCTTTGATATCAGCAGCGGGTATATGAAATGTTGACTAGCTCCTCTCTCATTTTCTTCCTCAAACCAACCTTCTACGCCCAGCTCTAAATTCCAGCCTTTAGGTGAGGATATCTTCACCTGCTTGAAGAGTATGGCAGGACAGCTTCTCCATGATATCAGTCTGAGCTCATAGGAATATGGAGAAGGGTTATCTTAAGTATAGACGTGAATTATCCTACAGCAGACTGTGTAGTCATGGTCTTCCCTGTGCTACCTGGAGGTGATCACCCCAAAAAAGTCTGGGAATAGCACCAAATCCATTCAATAAGCAACAGCAACAACCATCTGGAAGGCAGTCCCTGTGTTTTGTGCTGTTCTGGGATGGAATTTGGGTCTGTGATCAGTCCAGCTAAGGTCCTAGAGGAAGCAACCTTTCATGATGAGTACAAGAATTCAAAAAACACAGGAAATGTTGCTATTTCTACAGCTGCCACTTCTCTTGAAGCCAGGAAAAAAAAAAAAAGGGCAACAACTACACATGCTTTGTGGAAATATGCAATTCAAAAATGTTTAAATGCAGGGATTTCTAAGGAAAATTTCTTCTTCTCTTCTGAACAAAAAGATGTAATCTGTACTGAACAGCCAGTTGCAAAAGTGTTTCAATATTATCTTTTCACAGGAAAAAATTATACATAATACTGAAGAAAAGTGAGATGAACACATAAATGCTGTTTTCAGTGACACGTTTTATTTTTCTCAGATTGCTCTCCTGAGTTAGAATAGTTCCACTGGATTTAATCAGAAGAGAAACCAAAGATTAAAGAAAGGCAGAGAGGTTGAGTGATCTACTCAAGACAGGTCACGATTTTAAGTGAGACCCAAGAAGGTCAGGAGCAAGGTGTGTGCAGGAGCTAACCAGAGGAAAGCTATCATTGCTCTTTCCTGAGAGCAAGCCCAGAGCCAACATTTCCAGATCTATAAATAAACAACATTTCGTCAAACTGGAAGAAAAAACGAAACTGTGCTATGAAGCAAACAATGGACACTGGTATTGAAATTCACTGAAATGAAAGGGTATGGAGAACATGAGAATTTTAGAGCAGGTGGCGTCAAACCCTTCCTGAGCAAGTCAAGGGCTCGGTGTCCCCAAAGCAACTCAACAGAGAGATCCCCAAAGCAATCTCTTACAGAGTCTTCTGTAGTATGTAAATTTATTGAAATACAGTCCCCTTTGCCTACTGGGAGATGAGTACGCTGTGATCCGTCCTCTCAACCCACACTGACACAGGCAGCTGACATTGTGGTTTTGAAGATTTCCCTTTTGTTTTTACTGCCAGCTCGTGGGAGGGGGAGAGAAAGAGGAAGGGGAAAGAGGAGGGCGTACCACGCCCGCGAATGTGTGTAGGCAGGCCAAGAGAATCTGTGCCACCAAACACCCAGATGGCAGGAAAAATTCACCTTTTACTAACTGGATCCCTGGCAGATTTTAACAGCGTGTGGGTGGGAGAGAGGGCAGGGGCTGTGAGGAGGATGCAGGAAAGCAGAGCATGTAAATGCACATATGTTTGCACCAGAAAAAGGGAGAGAAGGGCATACAGTGAATTAAGAGGCTTTCATCTGCATGTACAGAGTGACAGAGCTGCTCAGGAGAGAGGAGCTGAGTTATGGCAATGTCCTTCAGGAGCAAAAATCCAAACACCCAATAAACCTCTCCTTTGCCCTCCTCTGTGCAGAGGCACTCAGGAGGCCTCTAGCTCCTGGTACCCTTGCAATGTGTGTTACAGGACAATTTCATTCGCTCAAGATCCTTTGAAATGGGGTTTGAAAACACTGAAAAACTGCCTGTCTTGAGCTGAAGTTTCTCTTCACTCCTTGAGGTGACCCAGCCCATATGCAAGTCAAGGTTCACATTCTATGACTTCATACTCCTGACCTGGTAAAAGAGTTGTTTACCAGATAGCTCCTGGTAGAGGCTGTTCCTCTACCCACTCCTCCTTGAAATCTGAATTTCTGACTTTAGAAAGAAATTAACCAGTGCAAATCTTCCAAAATGACTTTTCTGACCTCTCACGTGTGTGCTAAAAAAACTAAACCAGGCCATGGACTGGTTCTTGTGACCGTGAAAGCCTTGCTCACATGTAATTGAATTCCCTCCTTCTCTCAAAAACTGAGAGGACTCCAATTCACTTCCAGGGATTGGACTGCACCCACAGTTACCATTTACCTGAGCTACCTGAGGTGCTCTATGACTTGTGGTTCTTGGCATACAAACACTACTCTGAGGGTCAATAATTTTGGCTGGAGTAGGTGAAGTCTGCTTTGAGAACAAATGAGATACACATAAACAGCTCTGCAAAGGCACAATTAAATAATTAAAAATATCCCACATTATCTGCATGCCTGAATCAGTAGTGATGATCATCCTAAGGGTATCTAGAGACTCTTGAAATTCTCTCCATGATAGGAGGTGTAATGAAATTCATGCAAGATAACTTAAGGCCATGACCATCTCAATTTGGGGGCGTTTCTCAAATATTTGTAATTGAGTCAGATCTGTTAAAAGACTGACAAGTATTTCCAGGGAGATCTGACCATACTGGGGAAGATGTAAGCCTTTAAATGACTGAAAAATAAAAAAAAAGAAAGAAAAGAAAAAGAGAGAGAGGGCTTATTTTAAGCTCATTTGGAGAAAGGATACAAAACCGTATAAATAAAATCTGATGTTGAATGATCTTCAAATCTTTAAGAGAGTATGCTGTGACCTAACATGTCTAATGTTCTAAAGCTATGGGTCCTGGGTGCTGTGTTTCAAGCCAGAATGGACCATTTGGATTATCACTTTGAATCCCTAGTGGGAGAATTTAAGTCAGTAATTCCCAGAATGAGTAAGTGTCCTCTGTATCCCTCACTCAGCAGAACAAAGAGAATACTGTGCAAATAGAGATATTTTGCCGCCATCTCTTTTCTGATAACTGTGCAGGAAAAGACTGGGCTCTTTATTCCTGATTTAGCCCCAAACACCAAAGAGATTCCCTGCATTGCACTAACAGACAGGTAGGTAAAGACAACTGGCATGTGCCATGGGGGAAATCACTGGGAATGCCTCAGCAGTATCAAGGCAAACCTTTTCTGATGTCTTCAAGAGAAACCAAAAAGAAAATGAAAATGGGGAAAAAAAAAATCACCTCACATCTCCCTCTCTGAAGGCAGCAGATGCTTTGAAATTCACCAGACAAGGTCTGCCTTGTGGCAGACAGTGGGGTGGAGAGGGTGGCTGCTCCTCTGCTCCCAGGGATTGCATCTGCAAGTGCAATTTTGTCATTTCCTGTCTCTGTTCAATTCTCATGCAGATATTTGGTACAGGGAGCTGGTTTTGTTCCCTGGCCCACCCATGAGGCAGGGAGCCTTGTGGGTGGCTGCACAGGCCATTTGTAACCTACCAACTGGCCAGTGACCATGAACTGCTGCAAGCAGCATTCCCAGCTGACTCCAACACTTTTTGACATGCATTTCTCTGTCTAGAGATTACAAACAGGGGGCTGCCTCTCCATCCTCCCTCCAGCATTCGTTCCTCGACCCAGAGCGAGGTTATTCCCCCTGAGAGGAGGCACCCAACAGCAGAGTTTGCTGTAATGGCAGAAAGGGAGATGATCAGCGGCAGTAATCAAGGGCATGAACCTCAACCCTCTTCCCAATGTGAAGCCAGAGCTGGGTATTTCCAGGTCTGCCCCTGGAAGAGGGCCTACAGGGCCTACCTTACATAGGGCCTGCTTCTAAGGCCCCTGAAATCATCCCTCTCTCTTCAGGAGCTTCTGATCAAGCCTAAAAGGCAGCATCATCTTGGTAGGCAGTAGACTGATTATTAGATGGCACAGATCAGTGCAGTGACACTTCTGTGCGCCACTTCCATGAAATTATGCCAAAGTACATTAATGGATAACTGTTTCAGGAGCTCCATTAATGAAAGAACACTGTGCTTTTGGTGAAAGCACAACAAAGCTGCAGCACCTGGACAGCAAACCAGTCAAGGCATTGCTGTGACTCCCAGTACCTTCCATGAAGTTCTTTGCCCAATTTTGATCTCAAAAGGGATCACTTAACATATACCTGAACTTCACTTGCAGAGTGCTTATTTCTCTGCTTTTGGAAAATAACAGAAAAACCAAAACAAAAAAAACCAAACCAAACCAAAACCAAAAAAAACCACACAAAAACCAAAAAAACCCCAACAATTTTTTGTGCTACTGTAACAAAACATATTACAGATTACTTGGTTCAGATGCACTTGTGTACATGTAGCAGTGTGCACAATCCACACCTGTAAATACTTATTTAAAGGATATAAGGAAATATATATATATATATATATATATGGAATTAACTGCCCAGATATTCAAAGTGCTGGAAGTGTCAGTTACTGGGTGGGTTACTCTTGGGCCGAGACCCAAGTCCAATAGGGCATGACAGTCCTTTATAACAGGTTACCATCCTTTCTCAGTACTAAAGGTGTTGTCACAGACATGCTAAGTGGACCTTCAAGGAAGCCGCATTCTGAGCAGATCTCTTCCTTCTCAGTGTGTTCCCTGAACATTTGTTGTTTTACCAGCTCATACTCTTTGTCAAGGATACATCACATAACACTGAATTCTGGCAATATAGAGCAGGTTTCATGAAAAATTTACTTTACACTTCATCCTGAACCAAAAGGGAAAAGTCACTTTTTGTCCTAAATACAAGCATTGTGCCCTTCAGAGGTACTTTGTTCTTGACATCTAAACCTTTGACATCAGAATTTGAGATACTTATCCAATTACAGATAAATTATTTTGAATGATTGTCATTGGACCCAAGTGCTTAGTATGATTATTTTAAGAACAGAGAGGCTGTTCATTCCCTCCACTGACCACAGAAGGGGTGAAGGTAATCATCTCAGATGTAAATATCTATCTTTTAGACATTTAAACAAATCCTGTCCCTGAAGCTCAGCTTGAGTGGGCGCATGGAAAAAGCTTGGTTTGTGCTGAAGAATTCCATGGGCAGCTCTACAAGCAAAGATCCCTGATCCTTGCCATGATGCAGATGAAGCTACTCCAGCCAGCTTGTTATCTCACTGAGCCCATATAGGGAGTTTTTGGCTGTCTCTGTGCTGTGAACAGATTTACTGTTGCATCTGTGTCTGCACCAGGAAAACTTATCCTAGTTTCTGAGATGTGCAAACACCTCTATCATGGATAAGACTGAACTGGCATTCATAGAACTGAAGCTACACCAGAATATTTTAATATTTTTCTGGATGCACTGACTTGGTGTCCGGGTTCAAGCCAGACTCACCAGTATCTGAGCTCAGATGGACAGGATGGGTTTGACAGCAAACTGCATCCAGTTTCATGTGAAACCAGCCAGAAGGGAAAAAAAAAAATAAAAATCCCAAAACCAATGAACCAGGCCAACAACAGCAAAACCAACAAAAGCAAAAGCAATGACAAAGAGCTGACTTAAAACTAAGAAGGAAAAGTATCGAGCAGAGCAAAACAGCTGTGCTGCAAATAACACTGGTGTTTTTTGCTTCAATGCAGAAAGTTCCTTTCATGAAAAACAAAATCAAATAGTATCTGTCTGTATCCTTAGTCAGGATGGATTCCTAGATTCTCTGAGTATGTGGGCAACGCTCTTCATTTGGGGCTCAAAGCACAAGAACATCTCACAGTGAAAAAAGGCAGTGAGTGAGAAATTGTGCAGTACAGGAGTAACCTGAGTCCCACCTTACAGGTTTGCTATCCAGCAGATTTCCCCAGGCACTGGTGCAAACATCTGGGCATTCATGAGCATGGTGACATTTATTTCTTTATTTTTAATGCCGTGGAGAATTGAGGATTAGGTTTCTTATTTCCACTAACCAGGCATTAAAATACCCTGAGCCCGTCACACCCTCACTGAGTTTTGACTGAAAAGCTCTAGGCAGAGAGAGGATGACACAGTCCTAGGAAACACTAAGAGAGATGAATGCAAACCACAGCGGCAGCACAAACAGTGCCCAGATGTAATGCACCGAGTAAACAACTTTTCCCTTCCTTTCACATCGTACTGGATGAGCCACCAGAGGGAGTCCAAGAGATCTCCAAGAACCGGAGGATAAACAGCTCTGCTTTCGGCAAAATAGAGGTAATTAAACATTTTCTACCAGGGGCTGCAGAGTTCAAACCAGTGTGTGCTTCTTTAGGTCACTGCATGAGCTTCATTACAGCAAGATTTCTTAGAAAATCTAAATCGGTATTAATTTAGAGTTTAACTTCTCCAAGAAAACAAAGGGAATAAAGAAGCAAGTTGTTTTTCTTAGTATTATTGTTGATGATACAAATTTCTCCAGTGTATTTCTAATTAAATATTATTATGTGTTTCTAGATCAATCAGATGGAAAAGAAGGTCAGTGACCAGAATCCAAAGGGCAAATGATGCCTTATCTGTGTCACTGTGCACTTGCTCATGTGTACAGAAATACACAGATATTTAAATACACTGCACACTGTTCAGTCTTGTTTGGTATCAGAGGGTGAGATATGAGATTTCACATTGCCTTCCATCGTCTATTCTGACTTCAATGATGGAGGAGGAACACAGCTCTCCCAGGAGCTCAAAAAGGGGCAAAACCTGCCACAGGCTGCTCTTTATGGCCGTGATGGGTAAACATGGGGCTTAGAGACATGGGTTTGTGGTGGACCTGGAAGTGCTGTGCTGATGGTTGAACTTGATCTTGAAGGTCTTTTCCAACCTAAATGATCCTGCAATTCTGTGTTGTGTTAGAGAGACACTACCACATAAATCAAACCACCGTGCTCCTTGAGAGACAGGGCAAAGAGTAACAATGCTGGGCCACAAGAACTGACATGCCAAACACCAGGGTTGTTCTCTGTTATTGTGTTTTTGTGGAACCACATAAATGTCAGGAAGAGCATCTTATTCAAATTCTACTACTCTCCTCTGGTCTAAGTTGGGACCATCAGATTAATGTCAAAAAGCTGTGAATCTGTTTTCAACACTGAGCTACAAAATTGTCACCCTTACCTTCCCTCTAGAGCTTACCGTCTGGAAAGCTAAAAAGTTCCTTTTTCCCTTTGTCTTCTGTCCTACAGTAATGAAATCTTACAAGACTGCTCTGAAAACAGATGGGTTTCTGCAGAATATTGACATTTTCAGCAGGAAATGCATGCATATGTGGAGGAGGAAGGGACTCCTACTATTCCTGGGTAATATGGGGCAGACTGTGTTTTCAGTATCATGATGGTAGTGGTAACTGAGCTATTCCATCCAAGAACATATAGTCAAAATAGATGAGGCAAAGGGAAGGTGAAACAGGAACTGAGAGATGTGACTTTGGGTGTAGAATGGATTGGTGACAGAGTACACTCTTATCCACTACCCTAAATAGACTCCTCTGTTGCTATGTTGAATTTTCCACCTGTTAATACCTAACCCATCACTGCATCGGGTTATGATATGATATTTCCACAGATCTCTGTAAAAGAGTAAAGAGCTGACATATAAAAGAATAAAAATAAATTTTAAAAAAGAGATTTTCAGTGATTTGGGAGAACTTTGTCAAGGATATCAGGCTGTGATTGGAGCCAAATGAGTGGCTCAAATAACACCAGCTGGACCAAAATACATCTGAAGTCCATGAGGTGAGACTTGAAAAAGAAGCTTGACCTCTTCCTCCTACATTTGGAGTGTGAGATAACATTCCCTATCAACCTGTCTGTTCTCTAGATCAGCAGATTAGTTGGGGTGATTAGAAGAAAAGAAAGGATATTTTCCACTCAGTTATTTACAAATTGTACCTAATGAATTATTGATCAGGTGAATAGCTCCATGCACAGCCCTCTAGGAATCTGTCCTTTCCAAGTCATGTTCATGGCCCCCTGACCCACTAGGGCCAGTGGAGATGTTTCACCCCCTATGCTAACAGGGTATTCAGCCATTGAGGCCACTTTTGTTTTTCTACTGCTTTCTCAGTGAAAATCAAATCTCATTAATTTAGCTGGAAAGCAATAGAAACAGGGAAAAATACCCGAACTATGCATCTGTACAGAAAAATGTACAGGATACCCACTACTCCAAACCAGAAAATATAATTTCCCCGTTGTTAAAGGAGGTGTAGGATGAGTACAAGATTCAAATTCAAGAGACCTGAGCTCCTTTCTTGTCTCTGCCACTGAAACACTGAGCAGGTCACTGGCTGTATCAGCCAATGTAATTACCTGTCAGCAATGAGAGTGCACAGCCTGTGCAGGGCTCATCCATGGCTCTCTTCACAGCCACTGGGGATGGAACCAAGGGCCCCACCAGTCTGGAGTGCAATTTATCCAGCTAAACACAGGTATCTGCTCAAGGCCAACACCAGTCATGCCCTAAAACTCACCATCTGTCTTTCCTACCTCTCCATTAACTATGAAGGGAACAGAGAAATGGAAGCCTACACAGAACGCACCTAAAGGTAGATCAAATGAACACCACCACTGATTTATCTCTGTCCCAGTATTTCATGCTCTTGTCTGTTTTGTCTCTGTGTAAACCCTGGGCCTTATTGCCATCTCCGCCCAGGTTAACACAGTACAGTTTTATTTGCATCCTTTTTTTTTCAATGCTTCTTTGAGAAAGAGATGAACTGAAAATACAGGCATCACAATCTGGGCGCTGGATGGAAGTGTGGTCTTGAGTTCCACTGTACAAAATACAGTGAGGCCCTGTGGCTGTCTCTTAGCCTGCACTCTCAGACAGGAACATCTTGAGCTGCTCCATGCTAGACCTTCCACCAGCACAAGGCAGTATCATGGTCCTGAATTCAATGGCAGTACTTTAAGTTATATGGTTGAATATCTGTTTATAATCTACACAGCAAATTTTTATGCTTCATGTAACTTCAGGCTTATTTTGGTTTTTGTTGGTTTTTGTTTTTATTTTTTTTCTTTTCCAAGGGAAAATAATAAGTTTTTATTTATTATTATTGGGTTTTTGCATAGCTGGCAAGAAGAGTAGAGTCAATCTCTTTCTCTCTCCTCCGCTCTGAGTACCAGCTGTTCTTCATGAGGGGATATATGAGCAGTTTTATACAGTTTTAATATCCACCAGAAATTACATCTCACTGCTTTGGGGACTGAACCTTTAAAATTCAATTTCAAATAAATATAATTATAAAATAAGGCTGGGAAAAAAAAAAAAAAAAGGGCAAGAGAAGGAAAGAGAATATCAAAATTCAGCTCCTTGCTTTAAGAGCTTCAGGGCACAGCCAGCAGGGCTGTGTTCTTTAGCAACAGTAAGTAAAATGGCCCGGGGCTCTGAGATTAGCATGTTGATGTTTTGGTCACCACTCTCTATATGAACCCAAAGATGGAAAATCCCATGCTGCAAAGAAGGAATGGGAGCAGGAGGTTTGCAGAAAAGTTTTTGTATCTTCCTCAAATCTCTCATAATTGGTGAAATACTGAAAGAGGAGACATTGAAAAAACAACCTGAAACTGCTGAGAGGAGGAAACAAGGATTGCTGAAGTATCATACCAATGTTCATTCCCCTGAAAACAGACCTACCTCTGAACAAAGTAAGGCCTCAGAGAGCACTGGTGAAATTCTGGAAGGTAAAAAACAAGCCACAAGCACTGAAAACCCAACCATTCCAAGGCCAAAAGTTTTGCAGCTTTTTAATTTCCTTCTAAAAGAACAGAATGGATGATCCTGTTAAAATGTAAGACTGCTGCAACAGTGTGGACATGTTAACCTTGCTAGCCCTAAGAGGAGCATTGAACCTGATGTGCATGTGCAGTGTTTCTAACAGGCTATCATTTTTAACTGGAGAAGAATTCACATTAAATTAGGAAAGTCCTTGCCTACAGGTCTGAACAGACCTGAGCTAATAGGTGTTCCTTCTGCTTAGTGAAGCTAAGGAAAACAAAACATATTTAGCATTTTGCAGCAGTGGTCTGCTATTTACTGCTAATAATACAGAAGACTGTGCTGCAACACCTGTTGGGACCCCAGTAAATGCTCATCCTGAGCATAAGAGCCAAGCAGGCAGTGCTGGCAGGGGAAACAGATGCACAGAGAGTGCAGGTAGCTGATGTAGGGGTCACAGGGAATGGGACTCTCAGGGTTTTGTTCCCTGTCCCTGAGATTGCCCTGAATCCAGGGGGGCACAGACATAATGGGAAAATAATTTGAAGTCTAAGGATGGGCTGGTTACAAGTATGGCTCCCCAGTCTGGTTGGAAATATAACTGGTTCAATGGAATCTATGAGGAAATTCACGTCCATTGGCAAAAGCCTTGCCTCAAATAAATACACAGAAGAGAATTCAGAGAGATGAGGAGCTGCCTGCACCCTCCACACTGAAAACAGATGCTCAAGGCACTCAGCAATTTGCAAGACAGCTTTTGCATGTAGGTGCCCAATTCTGTGCCCAATTCTATGCCCGGCACCTACTTCCGTGTACTTCTCTGCCTCGCTTCTTAGGAGGGGTCTGCTCTATCCAAAAGGCAATGTCAATACTTCAGAAAAGATGTACACAGTGTAAGATGTATGGTCACAGACTGGTTGAGCCATGTGTAGGTACGGGACCCAGCAGCTCACTTCTGATTTTCTGAGCTACATCTAAGAATGTATGTTCTCTGCAAATCAAGGTAAGAGCAATTTTTGGGAAGGACCTTTTCCTTTCATTGAGAATTCTCAAATTTTAGGGCAACCAAATGACACAGTTGTGAAAAGCTAAGCATTCCTGAGGGTAGCTGAGAACACAAAAATCCCATGAGAGGAGGGAATCACATTTCATGGTCACAAGCATAATCATTAAATGAGGAAATAAATGAAAAAGGCCAAACACTTCTTTGGATCAGACATCTTACAAAGAGACCCAGATCTTGACCAGAACAGATTTTGTTCTAAAAACTGTTCTGGGACCCAGTGATTCCAGAAAAGTGATTCTCTTTTTCTCTGTGAGTTTTGTCAGTTGCTGCTGGGACTTCAGTGGAAATCCTTGGAAGCAGATTTCCTCTACAGCCTTTCCACATCATGCTCCAGTGACCAACTTTGCTCTGTACAATCTGCCCAACCGCAGCAGGACACAGCCACAAATCAGTCGGCACTTAAGGAGCCCCTTCACTTTTATCTCACCTTGCTCTCCGTCTGCTCCCTTCCCAGGCCTTGTCCTTCCTAATACAACTTGTGTATCATCAGATAACCAAGTAAATATCATTTCGGAGAGCTGCCCCCTCTTGCCATGCATCTGAATGAGCACCAGGTTTGCAGTTATTTGTTTAGCCACTGAGCTGAACAAATTAGATTAACACAACACATGCAGTGAGGGGAGGAGGACACGAGGAGGGGGGCCCTTCTGACAGAGACTGGGAAGATGCTGGGGAAGTACTGTTGTCATGGCAATTAACCCTGTTTTGGCAATGGTGCTCTTCATTCCCCCAGAAAATCTGCTAGGTGATTCCCCTTTCTCCTCTCTTCTGTGTGCTGCAGAACTGGGGCAGAGCTGCACAGGATCAAAGCTGTGCTTCAGAGCTCGGGAGGTTGTGACAGTTGCAGTTGTGTGAGGGGAGATGTGTGGGAGATGCTTCCTTCTGCTAAATTTGGTGACACACTGTTAACAAGACAATACAACAGCAGGGTTGGTTGCTGTTTCCTCTCCCTTTCTCTATTTTTTTTATAGCCCAATAAGACCTTTCATTATATTTCAAATGTGTTTCCTTTAAAGCTGTTGTGAAGATTCCCTCCTACTGCTTACTCTGCTCTTCCCCTTCCCTCACTGCAGCTGATAAGCATCTCACTCTCTCAGGTCCTGTTTTGTACACCAGACACACAGCATGGGGTTGTGGCAAAACAGCTTGCTCTCCCCACTTTGAGAAGGGGCATCCCACAAGAACTCTGCTCTTACACAGACAACTAGTCACCCTCACCTTTAATTTCAAGCAAACTTTGTGTGTTCTTCACCCACAGAGCTGGAAAACACGTCAAAAACTTTCCAAGGCAGAATTTCTGCTGGCTTAAATCAGTACAGCTCCCCTGAAGTCAAAGAACTTACTGTCAAGAGGGACCAGATTAAAGCATGGAGACCTCCTTGGGAATATTGTTGCCCATGTTTTATAGATGGCACAGCAGAGTCAGAAAAGGGTGATTCACATGGAATCACTGTCCTGGGAGCAGCCAGAAACCTCCTGCATCATAAACCAGCAACTCAAACACAGAACTTCTCTGGTGTGAAGCAGCAGTGACCATCTTCAAAACATTGTACCAGAAAGTCTGGAAACTGGTGCATTTTCCAAGTGGAAATTACAAAAAAGACCATAGGGAAATCGGATTTGTCAAAAGGTAACTTTGACTGTGTTCTACAACTTTGACTTGCAGCCGGTATTTTTTTCAACTCTGCCCCTCTCATTGAAAGGTCTGGAAGCAGTGACCTCTCACTGTTGGAAACACAGCACTGAATTGTGATTTTCTATTTCTGAGATAAACTCCTCTACAAATGGGGAAAAAGTGCACCCAGCACACAAGAACATCTCAGTGATTCCTCTTCCACCACATAAAATACCAGGCAAGTGCTTAGGTAATTGGAAATAGGATGAATCTAATTGCAAGAAAAGCTTTACTAGTTTAATCAATTTAATGTCACCTCTGATAATTCTTGAAGCAATTCCATGTAGATAATCAGGATGTATTGATAATCCAAACTAATCAAGAGGTGTGGAGTGATGGAAAAGCCTTTTCCCTCAGTGCAGTATTGTTACAAAAAGACACTTGAAAGACACAAACAAGAATTTTATTTTTCTTCCCTTTTAATAAAATCTGTCTCCAGCAAGTTTTAGGCTGGTGGAAAAGGGATTCAAACAACTTTGTTTATCTAACCAAACTATAACAGGCCTTTTCTTTTCCAGGACACTCACAGATTCTATACTATTTTCCAGTGTTCTTGAAACTGAAGTAGGGGACCTACAGCCAGAAGGAGTCAACCAGACTCTTGGCACCAATAATATTAGCAGCAAGAATTCTCTGTTTCTCAGTGGAAATTTCCAGAGGGGCTGGTGGAGATGGTGGCAGAGGGCTGAGCTCAGAGTTAAGACAAAGCCTGTGGGGTGTATCAGTTGGGATACCTGGAATCTGCCCCTGCATGAGGCAGCAGCACCAGAATGAATTTGCTCTGGGGTCAGTACAATGAACAGTCCTGGAGAACCCTGTGAGCTTTTGGGCACTGTGGCTAAGTTCATGCCAGGCTTAGGAGGGATGATGGGGTGTGAGCAGTGGCACAAGGAGCAGGATGAAGGTGAACATTTCTCAATGCTCTGGCAGCTGCAGAGTGTAAAGGAGGGTGTTAAATGGGATGCCTGAGAACACAAAACCAAGAGTTAACCAGTTTGTCTGCTGTTTGCAGACTGAATGGTCCTTAGAGGCACTGGTATTTAAAGGGGTTTCCAGATCCTAAATGCCATTGCAGAGGGAGGTTCCTAAACCTCTGTGATTATATGGATTGTTGTAGAATATAAAAATCCTGCCCAGAAAGATGCTGCATGGCTTCCTGCACTGGCTAGAGAAGAGAGTTGACAATGAGAAGGAAGATGCAAACTTAGGGCTGACATCTCTCTGTTTTTGACATTTAACAGCTGAAATCACAGATCCCTCAGAGATGTGGGAAACAGACCTGATGTGGAACTTCTGGTCATGGATTTTTCAGTTTGAAAATATTTCTGGGGCAAAGCCTTCAGATTCTCAGGTTTCTTTTTTTCTCCAGTGTTTATTTTCACTCATTTTTCTATTGTCCTATCTCAACTTTTTCAAAGAAACCAGTTTTCCTTAGGGGCAAAAAATAGTGACTCTGATTTCTTTGTTGTCAGCAGATATCATAGTCCCTAAAACGGGGGTAAAAAGACCTGCTTAATGCACTGGATTTCCCAAGATGTAATTTCTCTTAGCCAAAATCAGCAGAAAACACTGCACCTTTCAATAGCCCTGTAGGCTGTCATAATCATAATGATTGTACCACAGCAGAAAAGAGAGAATGTAACTGATGTTTCAGGGAGGCATCTGGAGAGCCAGACTCCCAGATTTTGTGTCTGCTCCCATCACCAACCTGGCAGCACTGCTTTTGTCAAATCTCATAGGACAAAACTTTCAAAACCGGAGTGCTTAAACTCAAACACCTCCGTAGGTCCCTCTGAGATCTGCAGTCATCAAACCTGAGGCCTTTGGGTGCCCTGTGAGTGTCAAACCATAAACAAGAGCATTTATACCATGTCTCTGATATCATCTCTAGGTAGCTCTGTTGTCTCCTGTTCCAAAAGGATGTCAAAAGTCTGTACCCCCAAAAGGGTACTGCAGAGGGCTGAAAGGCTTCCAAGTGGCTTTGGAGGAAGGTAACAAAGGTCTGAGAAATCACCCTCTCCCCCTTCCTTTGCGTTCTCTGAGAGTAAAACATACTCCTGCAAAGAGAATGTCCAAAGGAAAAAAAATTAGAGTCCTTAATTTGTGCTGGATACTCCTCAGCAAATGCTTTTCCAGATGCCAAAGGCCAGCTGCAAACTCCAGAGCAAGAGCTAAAATCAATTTGCAGCCAAAGTAAAAATGCCTGGATATCTGTCCCTGGCTCCTTCGCTTCCCAGCAAAGCCATGAAATGAGCTACTGCCTCTGGTTACATGGTTAATTTCAGAAATGAAAAGTCCAGTAGCAATAATGGCATCTCTGGCTAGGTATTGTGGAGCTGGAGAAAGAAGATGCCGGTAGCCTTTGCAATCCAAGCTGCCATATACCCTCTTGGAAGCAATTTCCTTCCAGTTTTTAGAGAAAATAGAATAAAGCTACTTCTGGGGAAGAAATTCAATCTTTGAAACATATATTCAGGTGACTGAGGAAGGGCTTAGATAAACAATAGTCAATATTGCCAAGGGGCAAAGAAAGGGGACAGAGATTATAAAAACAATGTCAAAATTTGAGGCATCCAGAGAAGGATCGTCAAGATGAAAATATTTCCCGTAATGACATAAATAAAACTGCCCTTCAGTGTATCTGGAAGAAGGGCATTTTATTTTCCTCTCTCCTCAGATTTAGAACAAAACAGAAAAAGGATACTTTGTTTTCACAGTTGACTAGAACAGTCCAAATCCTCTGACTGTGCTAAATCCAGCAAGAGCAAAGCCTGATCACCAGTGCCACATCTGCCATTTGACAGAGGCTTCTCAGAGACCTCAAACACCAGGAGCCTGCTCTCCTGCTAAGTGAACTGTTACATTTCATGTTCATTGTTCCTGCCATTCTTCTGTCACTTTAGGATGAAAAAGGTTGGGCTCACATACTTTAAGGAAGAAGGTGAAAATGTGGGAGATTTTTTTGGTATGTTTTTGGTTTTGTTTTTGTTTAGCTGTTGTTGTTTTTTGGGCTTTTTTTTTTCTGTTTTGGTTTGTTTGTTTGTTTAATTTCAACCAGAAATGTTGTTTGTTTGTTTAATTTGAGCCAGAGCTTTTTGAACAATAGGGAAAAAAAGATGAAGAAGTGAAATGCCTGGCATCCAGGAACATACTAAACTTAAGCAACTAATATTCCCCCAAGGTGAGTTCATGCCTGTGCTGAGCACCAGAGGAAGAACTGTAGACTGAGGACCTTTCACATCATTTAGATGATGGGCAGGACATGGCAAGTTGTTTGCACCAGTGATGGTTTTCTTCACCAAGACTGTACCTAGCCATGCTACTCCTCAGGCAGGAACAAAAATACCATCCTTATCCCCCTGGCATGTTTTATACCCTGAAAAGTGGCTGCTGTCCAGTGCCATTATATTTCTTCAACAATAAATAAATTAAATAGGTTTTTTTCCCCACATCGTCTCCCAGAGACTACAGCTTGCCTCGGTATTCCCTTTTCATGACTCTCCCTTGATGTCCCTGCAGGAAATTACTCTTGAATTGGTACTTTGTACCTCAACAGAACAGTTTTGGAGACCTGTAATCCTACCTGTCCAGCATGGAGACAAGAGGAAACACAAAACAGAGAAGCTCCCTGAGTTGCTGTATGGACTTGACTGTCCAGGGAAACCTTGCTCTTTAGAGTATTAAAATCCAGATATGTCTGTTCTGAAACATTCCCTAATAGAATGAAGACAAAGGTGAAGGAAGGACTAAAAGTGATAAAGAAGGACCAGATCTCCCAAATCTCAGGCTTAAAAACAAAACAATTTAAACCTACAGGGTGTTTCAGCATTTCCCTACTCAGTTCCCTCTGCGTAATTCATTAACTATTGCTTCTTCTTACAAGGGGTCAATGATTGTGTATTCAATATTGAGTTACATCTCTTTTCCCCCACTAAAATAGCAAATAGACGCCCCAAGCCTTAGGAAGAGAAAACTTATACACGAATGGAAGAGTTTAACATTTTGCATGCAAGAGATATAAAAGATATTGCTCCAATCCAACACCATTCACTCATATAATCATCCTGTTTAGAAATGTGATGACAAATTAAACCAAGTGTGGTGGTTTGCCAAGAGACCAGAGACTCCAGGGTCCCAAAGAACTGGAAGATCTAGGCTGTGATTTCCCTGACATCTGAAGAGTTTCAGACAGCTGAGGATCATGCTGTTCACTGACCATCTTTGGCGTGACTGTTTTTAAAATGGTCCCTCTCATTCATGCTGCAAGCATCAACTTGACCTCATGTCTTGGCCATTGTACATCAAACTTCCATGTCAAAATGAAGTATTTCCAGCCTTCCCTGTTGAACATGAAAGCTATTTAGGGCAGTTCTCAGTTCCTCCTAGATGTCTGAAAATCCTTTCTGCACTGGGGCTCTGATAATTGGCACGTTGTCTCCAAACCACCACATTACAATTGTGAATCGGTAGCTTTTCAAAAACATATACTCAAGCAAATAGAAATAAATACTCCTTTTTGGGACGATTTCTACCATATTATGAAATAGTGAACGAATAAAATAAACCCCTGTGCTGACAGTTCTGAAGTTTTTCAAAGGAAAACACAAATGGCGGGGAGAGGAAAAGGCACACCTACTCACTTGCATTATTAATTTCTAGAACTACTTCTTTCCTTTTGTGTTCTTCTGGAGAAGTGGGAATGGTGAGAGAGAGGGGGAAAAAGTAGTGTAAATTGAGAGCTTAACTCCATCAGGACCTCTTTGTAATGCTTGCACAGCAAAGACTGTGGAGGCAGAAATAAAAATAATGAAAATTTTGGTCCCTTCTATAAAATGACACACCGTGTTTTATAAGCATTTCAGATCTTTTTATTGAAAAAATTGTGTTTCAGTAAAAGAAAAGCTCAAGACACCCCAACAAGATTTGCAACACTATCCCAAAGACTTCATTTTTTTTTAAACAATGGTTAGAAAGTTGCCTTGTGGCAGTTTTTTATGCTTTTTAGCAATGCTGGTGATTTTTACCTTTTTTTCAAATTTTCTTCACTCTCTCACTTTTGGGATAAGTCTTCCTATTCTGTTCCCCAACTGAGAATAAAGGCATTGCCTTTGACAGAATGATTCCAGACTGGGACCAGAATTTGCAAGGCTTAAATGGTATTCAATAAATTTTCAAGTGCTTTAAATTTGAGGACAGCATCTCACCTTGACTAACATTTCTGAGTTTTTTACTCTTCCCTGCTCCCCCCTCCCTTTTCTTTTAATGCAGTTAATCTGTTCCTGGGTTTTGCTACAATAAACTCTTTAGATTGGTATTATTAATAAAACCATACCATCCTCCCCCTCATTCAATTAATCTATGCATCCTTTTTTTTGTGTGCATGTGAAGGTGTCTGATGTCAACTTTGATGATTTAAAGGCCATAAAAAATAAAAATAAAATAATAAAATCACCCAATAAGCTCTTAAAAAATAAGGGTGTGGGGGGAGGAGTGAGGAGAAGGATGCCCTGTGGTACAAACTATAAAAGGTTAGATTAGACTTTAGCAGAAAAGTCTCTGTGATAATTACTGTTATCTGCTGATCCATAAACTCTTCAGACAAACTGCAACAGTAAACCAAAAAACTGACACTTTAATAGCAATGTGCTTTGTAGCACGGGGACATCTCTCCTCCTCCTTCCCACATCTCTGTGCCTCCCAATGCTTCATTTCCTCACGGCCCTGTGACAGGCGGAGCTGACAACCCGGATTCCCGGCAAGCAGTGAGCAGCTAGAGGTTGGCACTAATTATTGCTAAACTTCTGCAGACTCACAGTGTGATGGAGTTGGGCAAGGAGGAGGAGGAGGAGGACAGGGTGAGGCAGACCATCACTCTGGTAGTTTGGAATAATTTTGTGGGTTTTTTTCTTTTTTTTTGGAAGGGCAGAGGAAATAAGGGGTGCCAAGAAATTCTGGGAGAAAAGAGTGGAATGTGTCCACAATGGAAGCCCCAACAAGTTGCTCCATTCCCTGATGACCCTCAACTGGTGAAAAGTGTCCCAGCCCCACGTGCTCAAGCTGGTTTCCATCACCAGCTCTGTGCCAGTCCCCAACATCTGTGGTGCAGCCCTTTCATGGTTCACTGCATGGAGAGGTCTATCCACCACACAGATGGAGAGGGAGAGTTCCAGAAGCATCAGGAAATCTTCCTGGACTTGGCTTCTGTGACACCAAATAAAGAGCTGATTTATCAATGCCAACTTAAGGATGCAGCTCTGGACAGGAAAATTGAACGCTATGTTTCTCCTGTTTGAAAATCGTTTTATGAGTGGCAACTTTGTACTGTTCCTGTAGCTTCACACAACGCCAGCCCCTTGCAGATACCAAGGCAGGAATCAGATAAAGTGAGGGAAGAGTGCAGCTGAGAAAGGGCAAACTTTAAAGACAGGATTGGAGTCAGAGAACTGCCCTATATGAAGCCATGAAAAAGGTAGTCTGAAGATAATGATTCTATAAAACAATTAAGAGGAAATTGCAAATTTGAATTATAATTGAAGACGTCAGCTAGCATAAATCACTAAGGGCAAAAAGAACTCCACTTCCTTCCACAGGCTCCATCTTTGTCGCATTTCTCAACCTTTTAGAATTTAACAGGAAATTATCAGCCATGACTAAATATTTTGAGCCACATCATAACATTCAAGAGAGACTCACGCTCCGTTTCTCAAGTCCTATAAGAATAGTGAAAACTCTCCCTGAAAAGATCTTGCTTTCTATTTTGTAGCATCAGGTTTATTGACTCACTTCCTATAGAAAATTTAAAATCTCATAACATCCTACTCAGTTCAAGGGGAAGATGTTCTGAACAACATTTTCTGCAACACTTTAATTTAAAATAATTTTATATGACCAAAAAACTCTAACCAACCAAAAAATTTGCAAGCCAATAACAGCTGGGGAAAAAATGGTTCAACAACTTGGAAGTAGGGTTAAATTAATTAAAAATAATAAGCATAAATATTTCTTATAGATTAAGATACTGGGAGTACAAGGAGATGCTGTAGTTTTTAGTCTGACATTGTATACAAAGCACAAGCACTCTCATAGAATCTTACACTATAGTAAGATTCTATGAGAATCATAGAATCAGCAGCATCGACCTTTTTGCATATTCTTCATATTATTTCAAATCCATTTTTTTTTTTTAATTTAATCACTTGCAACTCCGGGATCATGTTACCTAAACTGAATGTGTAACTAAATCTACTTTTTCTCTTTTTTATGGGGCGGTGATATTGAGGCAAGCACATATTCCCAAAATTTGAAGACATAGGTGCCTGGAAAGAAATTAGTGAGATCAGAAAGAACAATCCTCATTCTTCCAAAAAACCATTATAATGATCAGCAGTCTTTCTGTGAAAAACCCTGCATAAAATATATATGCATATATTACCAGTTTGAGAGAGAGTCTCAGTAAGCTGAAAGGGAGAATGAATCTGAAGCCGACAAAAGATTTTTATTTATTTTTTAACTACACTGCATAATTATCCTGCGCAACAAATTGCCACAAGGTTCCATGAAATCCGAGACCTCACCGTAATTCCAAATAGGATTAGACATTTATATGCATAATGAGAACATCCACAGTTGCACTGTCTCGGATAAGAAATGCTAGGAAAATCACCCTCATGCTTCCAGGCATAAGTCAGACAAAGTTGGGAAGAAATTTGGTTTATTCTGTACTTACCCTTGAAGTGGACTTTAGCACTTGTCCTGCAACACCAAAAATGGAGGTAGAAATGGATGGTGTGTTCAGTCAAGGAGTTCTAGCAAGATTAAATTACACAAGTGTAATTTTCAAGTAACTGATGACACGCAAGGCACCCTCCTCCCTTGGATGAATTTGTTTCACTTACATAGGCTGTTTTGTGTATAACAGATATCCATGCTGTCTAGATATAGGAGAGAGGAAACCTGTCCACACATCTATAGGATTGAACTGAATATGATCCTAGAAAAATCTCTAGGATGTATTGAAATATCCGGAGCTATCTATCCGTGAGATCAAAACATTATCAAATGGATTATATGCCCTCTCAGAGTTGTTTCTATAAAATCCTGATGATTTCACTCCTATTGAGTGTTGCAGGACTGTGCCATAAGGAACTGATATGTCAAGAGTACTGTGGAATTGGTCTCATTATGCCTGTAGAGGGCAAAGACTAAGTTTTCATCAATGGCTGATAATTCAATTAAAGGGCTATTTTGAAAAATTAAAGAATGTGTCGATTTGAAGGCTGCAATATGATGACAACCATATAAGACAGGGCACTGGGCTTCCTTGCTGATTCAACCTCCTTCTGTGTTTGAGTCCACTTCTGGTCAGGACGTGAATCCTCCACTGCTACCAACCAAGATTTATGTTTTGGTGAGAGAGATCTTAGGTTATGAGCCACACAGACTACAAAACTACTGACAGGAACATGTCCTTTGTAGTGGACAGCAGCCCACAACTCTCCCACTGTTCTAAGCCGTGCTGTCTGCAATGTTCCACAAAGAGATCAGGCAGAAGGCTTTCCAGCAGTGTCTTTTCTACCCATCCTAAATGTCATGCTAGTCTTTGGTAAATATTCCTTTCTTCTTGGGTCTTATAGGACTGACTCGCTTTTTCTGTATGGATTTAGGCTAGGCATGTGGCTTCCCTGAGCTCAGTGCACATCATGAATAAGTGAACTATCACAGACAATGTGAGAGAAAGCAACGCAGAGCAATTTGCTATTCGACTAGTTCAGTTTTGTGCAGAGCCCAAGACTGCATTTAAAACCTCTCATTATCAGTGTGCTGCTTGATTGTTTCTAAATGGTGAGGCTGTAACAAAAACCAGCCCTTAAAATCAGCCTCCCTTGCCCAGCTGGTACCCTACAATGCACACAAGCCCTGAACACAATAGTCAAATCTATCTTTGCCCTTGCTCTGAGCTTTCCATCACACGAAAGTCTCATTAGCCCAGACTGAGATGCACACAAGAGCACCCAGCAACCAGCAGATCCCACTCAGAGATGAAGCAAAACAACATCGGGGGGGAGGAGTGAGGGGTTAAAAATATCTCAGAACCTCAGACTCTCTCCCAGGCAACTTTCAATCCCATTTATTTATTTATTAATTAAAATAATTTAAGCCACAGAAACAATCTCTGGAGACATGGAGTCTCATTTAGACTTTTTGTTTTGTTTTGGGTTTTTTTCCTGTTGTTTTTTTTTTTTTTTCCTTCCTCCTTGCTTGGAGCATCCTGGAATGATCTCTGTGAGCCTCCTGAGGGAAGACATGGCACTAGCAAACCCAGAGGCAATTTCCAGGCTCTTGTTAGCCTATGAAAGTCCCACTAGAGAGAGTCTGTTTTTTCCAGCTTTTCTCTCTGACCAGTCTAGGAAATAAGCCCTGAAGTTCTGGCTCCACTGAAGTCAATTGCAAAATAGCTACAACTTTCCTGGAAAAACAAAGCAAAAACAAAACCAAAAACAAACTATAGTCAAGACTCTTCAACTTTGAAGATGGCCTCAGACGCAAGAGATAAACTCTGTCCACCTTCTGTTGCCCCTTGAAAAACAAACTTGAGGCATAATAGCATTAGGGTAGTGGAACTACATCTTCCCTGAGAAATAAAATAGAAAATATAACACCCAGGTTCAAAATGCAGTGTGACTTCTTGAGATAGAGCTGGCCCAGCAGCCACTGACAGCGGAAACGAAGGAGCCAATAAAAAGCCAAATACCCAAGAAGTAGTGCAGTAAATGGCTTCATACATTTAGTTTGCAGCTTCCTAATTCAAAGCTATGACCCTTCCTCAAGCCAGAAAATGAGGCAGGAAAACACTGAAAGAATAGCTCTTGATTTGGATGTTACAGTCACACACCTCAAAACTGCATCTAGATGTGACTCCAGTTAGCAGCAAGTGTCCAAGTGCTCCTTCCTAGGGAAAGCATAAAGTCTGGAAGGGCTGAGGAAGGGATTGTTTCAGTGCAAAGGCCCTGAGACAGGTGGGGAGCAGAGGAGAAAGAGAAGTGGCTGCTAAATCCACTCCTGATGAGTGTTTAAAGGGAAACTGAGGCATGGAAATATAAGTAGGTACTGGCCTGAAAACACTCAGAAACAAAAAACAACACCATCAGGAATATAACCCCCTCTCTCCAACACTTTGTTTAGTGTCAGGATGCCAAAATCTTCAACCTTCTTTCAAAAAAGACACAATTTTATGTTCCTGAAAACGACTTAATTTCTGCTTTAGCTTTATCCAGCTACATCGAGTCCTCTTCTAACTACAGAGATCACTATACACCTCTAACAAAAAGCTCTGCATTGCCAAAGTGCTTTATAAGGCCCTTCCTCTGCCTACATCTCATTCTTGTTTTTTCTTTCTCTTCTTTTTTCCTTTTTTTTTCCCCTCCACAGCCCCTCACATTATTCATCATAATCATAAAACATTCATTTGCGCTTCTGACCAATTGGAAGACCCTCACGGGAGGCCATAAAGGGGGGGTGTCAGGGTTATAATGAATGTAAATGCCAGGTGTTTAAGCTGGATAATGTGCAATTTGCAACTCAAGCAATCTGCACAATAAGCAAACCTAACGTTATGGTACCTGATAGGGGCACGATGGCCATTCTGAGAGAATGAAACATTTTACGACCTCTATGTTGCCCTGATCTCATGATCTAATAATAGTCCAGACAAAATTAGTTCCTGCTATAATGTCTTTGAATGTTTGGGGGGGGGAGGTGGATGGGGAGGAGGGATTGCAAGGAGTTGGAGAGGGGGATGAAAATTATATCAGGTGGCTGAGCTGAAGTTTCAGAGGATCAAAGGGAATTGTGAGCTGGATGTGCTATTTAAGACAATAACCTTCTGCTGAAAGTGAGGAGGTCAAAGACAGGTCTTTCATAACTATCTCACATACATATAGACATGTACACAGAGCTGTTCCCCAGGATTTGGCTGCTGATGAATTAAAAATGGGTTGATCATTGTGAAAGGACTGATTTTCTGGCAGTGCAGGGCTGGACAGCCGATTCCCCAGGCCCTAATGGAGTGTCATTGCTCAGAAATTAGCTAATCTCAGGCTGGAAATAACAGTGAAGAGGAGTTGTTCCCATCTTCCTCCCCTGATCCCAAAAGCGAGTTTCATTTTCTTTCTTCCCTGCATGACCAGGTCTGGCTTGGCAAGGGAAGCAGAAAAGCAGGTCTCCATCCATTCCTCTCACCCCCCTAAAGAAACAAGTGTAGTGTCTGCTCTGCTCTGGTGGAAGGGGCACCCTCAGAAAAGCCTCTCCCCTTTTCTCTGCAGTCTGTGCAATGCTCTTTAAAATGCTCAGATTGTGAGGGACACATAAAGGAAAGACAAAGGGAAAAAAAAAAACCTTCCCAACAGATTGCTGAAAGCCTCAGAAAGTGCAGCTCCCTTTGGGGAATTCGATCAGGTTGGTTGCTCTAACCCACATGATATAAACACTTTCCCTCTCATGGTACAGCAGCTCCAGTCGTGCTCACTGCACCTCCACAGAGCAGGAGGGGAGTGCAGAGGCTAACCTGATGCCTAGGGAGAGCTGTGGGAAGCTGCAGCAAATAATCCTGTTTATTCTTTCCGAGCTCCACTTCTGGGCTTCTCTTTGTCCTCCCCAGCCCAGCCACTGCTCCCTGGGGTGTCTGGGGACAGACACACATCTTCAGGCACCCTGGTGCTCAGCCACAGCCACTCTACTCCATCTGACTTCAGCAACCATGGAAACACTGCCAGGCCTTTGGATATGACTGTTTCTGTCCACCCTGTACTGCAAATGCCACTTCATAAAGGCATCAAAAGCATTTCAGAAGTAGTCACATGTATTGTTTTCCCCTCTCTAAAGTAATGTCACAGCTCAGCACAGCCTTGTGAGCACTGTCCAGCAAGCTGGATCCAAGTATCCACATCTATTTAAATTTCATTTCACAATGTGGCTTTTTTTTTAATTTGAATCTAGAAGAGAAACACTAACGCTTGTAGGTTTGTATTTGTTTCTTTTTTTTTTCTTTTCCCTAAACACTTTATGATAGATTCTTCCTCTATGTCACTTATGTTTACTCTTGAGTAGAAACGTGTATCTGTGGCAGGTGGATAAATATCCCACCTGTCTGACAGAGCCAGATAGCTGGGTTTGATTCTGACGTTGCAAAGCTGAGTTCACCACCCTCACTCTTGAGGGAAAACTGCCATTCTGCTCTCAGGAGATTCCTGGTTTGCTTGTCACAGGGAACTGACTTTCAGGTCATTTCTACTGGATGAATCTAATTTTAAAGTTACAAGTTTTTGCACCAACCCTCATTAACATTTTTAGAGTTTTAGGAGAGAAATGATGATAATTTAGCCACAAACTCTCCCTGAGAAGTTCCCAGCAGAAATTTCACGCATACATGAATACAATAATTGCCTAACAAGCTGCGATCAAATTTGGCTGGGTGTAGTTTTGTGGCTGTATTTTTTTCCCTGGACCTCTGTTAAATCAAAGGAAGAAGCCAAATACAAAGAAGGATTTGCCATGGGGCTGGTGTGTTTACCGGCATCATATTGAATTTTCTACTCGAGGCCTCTCAGAGTTTCCTCAACCACTTTTTCTTGCTGAATTTTTCTAAGATGTTGATTCAGGCTCCCTTCCTTGCAAATTTCTTCTCCTTCTGAAGTCTGTAGACTTAGTTCTGAACACAATTTTTCAGACTTTATATCAAAGTCTGCAGCCTGGCTTACCTTTCTTCCATTCCCAACTCAGCTTCCCACAGGTCTTTCCCCTGACATTTGCCCACCCTTGTGCATTTAGCTCTCTCAAAACCTGGAAAAATCAGCTGCATGCCATTGCACTCCCACACTTACTTTTGATGTAGAAGGCAGAAGATCACCAGTTCCTTGGTTACAGACTGGCCCATGCTGAGATCCCTGAACCTCAGGTTGTCCTAATGCTCAGCTCTTTACTACCTGAAACCCCTGAACGCTGAGTTCTCAGAAATCATTCAAGGCTGCAGACAGTCTCTATGAATTCATTAATTGCAGATGACCTGCAAATAATAACATATTTGCACCCAGACATCTCTCTACAGTTCTAAAGAAATAAAGTCCTGGGAGAGGCAGAATTACTGAAGCTGTTTTATAAAACTATTTTAAATTTGAAGGAGATATCCATTGTGTGCAACACAAGATACAGGCTAAAGTTACTTCTTGTCCTTCAAGCTCCATCTCAGCGCTTGATATGGAGTCTCCTTCCCAGAGCAGCATCAGGTACCTAACATATCTGCCAAAGGGATTTAGGCACTGAATAGCAGAATCTGGCAAGGCTAACAACTCCTTTCTTGTTGACCTGTGTTTCAACAGCATAGCCCTAAGCAACTGACATTTTACCAGAACAGGGATGAAAGATAGCCTGCCTGATTTTCTGTTATAATTTCCTGGTTTGGCTTTTTAATTGCATCTGTGTGGGAAAAAAATATATCAGATCTTGGCAGGGAAAAAGTGCCCCTTCAGAACCTGAATTTTGCAGATTTTATTTTCTGGAGCAGATGATGGTCTTTGTTTATAAGAAAAATTAGGCCAAATCCAACATTTTCACAGATGGAGGAGCCTGAATTATTGATCAGAGGTTCATGATTTTTCTCTCTTTTTTAAATTTTTTTTTCCCCTAACTGGTAAATAATCAAGTCCAAAAAGGCTGATATTTATTTCAAGACTGGGATCAACTCCACACCAGCAAAGCTAAAGCAATTTCTCTTCATTTTACTCCCTCTCTTTTTCTCTCCCTTACTTCTCCTGGAGATATTCCACTTGTATAAATAATTAAAGATTCATTGGCCAAGAAAGAAGAAGGAGGGAAAAAAAGAGACACTGACTTTTTGGTATTGCAGTTGAAACACAGAAAGAAAAAGGTTTCATACAACTGAGAACAAACAAAATGGCATAATTTAGCTAGTTCCAGCTGTTTCAATCGAGGACACAAGGAACACTGAAGTAGAGACTGATGAGATAATATGTTCCCATGGAAACTTTCATCCTAATGCCTAATCAGTGAAAGGTTGGTTTAATTCATGCTTTTGAAAGCTTTGCATTACTCTGTCTTAAAATGTTTCCTTTTTTTTTACTTTTAATTTACTAGTTTCTACATGCATTTTTCTCTTCTTTTCTGTATTTAAAGCCTACAAAAATTATTCTCATTGACTGTACTTGTATAGTAATGAGCTCCTCTGGATCAGAGTCTGAGAGTCTGGAGATACAGAAATATCTCCGGAACAAGAATGGGAAACATGTTTACTCTAGGTGTAAAATGAGTTGTAAAAAGTTTTTATTTTATTTTTTAACCTGTACCCACTCCCAAAGCCAATGAAGTTACAGAATACTTCAGGAAGTTGAAAGAGGTGGTACAGTAGAAGGAAAAAGGAATAAAGAAAACCAGATAGGAAGTCTTATGAACTGAGGCTACTATGAATTAAAAAGTAATTTTCACTGACACCTTACACTGGCATGGAGATGCAGGTTAGGTTATTTCAGATTACTCATGACAAATTCTGGACAAAACCCCATGGGAAAATGCAGTCCTAATCAGCTGGATCCACCCATATCAGTAGATATGGGTATACCAGTCCTGAGGTTCCCAAACCTTCTTCTTGGGTCCACACCTAAGCGTTAATTCCTCTCTACCAGAAAAACAAACCAACCAACCAACACCCCCAACATATTGCCTCTCTGGTGCTTGAGAAGGAATGCAGGACTTCCTGCAGTATGAAAAGAGGTTGGATCCCTTAGCCAGGCCACAGGAGTGTGACATGGTAGTTCTCATACAAACATTTAAGTCCAGGCTTTGATAATGCCTCCTGAGAAATACTCAGTAACTTATTTTTAGCACAATCACAAAGTAAAGGGACAGTTGTGAGAGATCATTACTTGAAATTTAGCAAAGACTTGGCACAACAATCAGAAAAAACTCCCCTACTGATCAGTCTGCCCAAAGTCCTGCAGATGCACTCCAGTCAAAGCTGCTGAAGCTAAATTGGTTTTCTCTTTGATGGCCATTAAACCTCGGTTATGCTCCACTGATTAGTTGATCTAATGGAGAGGTCAATTTTCATGAAAAGTGGTGGATAGGAGAGCTAAGGAGATGGGTCATTTTTCATTCAAGTATCTGGCTTTGGCTTTAAAAGAAATTGTCTTGCAAGAAGACTGAGATAAATACAGAAAAGTTTAATTAATGTTCTAACCTTTTTCCTTATAAACTTCAACTCTATCACACTATTATGCTTTGCTTAATCTCAAAGAAATAACCCCAGAAAAAAAAAAAACAGGGTTATGTCTGGACTAATCACAATCACAGTACAACAAATAATATGCTGGCCAGTAATTTATCAAACATCCCACTTGAACTTCAGAAACTTTTCCCCAAGCTCATCTTCTTGCCAAGCTCTGCTAGCTCTGGAGAAGAGGAGAGGAATGGTTTCCAGGGATGTGTGGCAAGGGGTCCTTTCCATCTAGATAATTGTGAGTTTTCTCACCCAGGGATTAGGTACAGGCTTTGCACACTGTTGCAGAAGAAGGAATTTGGCTATTCAAATGGATTTGAGAACACACTAGTCAAATAGTTCTTCCATGCCAATTTTACCAGTTTCTTTTTTAAAGATGCAAATTCAAGCCAGGATATTTAATTTAGAAAAAAACTAGACATATTTTCTGAGATCCAAGTAAATAGCAATTCCATATTTGAAAAAAAACCCATAGATCTTTGAACTATCAAATAAATTAAAAGAGTATTTTAAAATTAAACATGTATTTTGCCAAGGACAGAGTGACAGAACCAACCGACTAGCACTCCTCTGCAAACATTTCTGCTCTAGATGACTGTATCTACAAAACTAAAACTTTGTGAGATTTTTTCTCTGAATGAAATGTCAGTGATAAACTAGGATAAAACTCAGTATGTAGCTAAAAGGCTCTTATTACATGCCATTTAACTGTCATCACTCAGTAATTGCAATTACAAATTACTGTAGCTTTACAGTCACCAATCTGAGATTAAATACTTGGGAAAACTACTGAATGGACATCCCAAAGTAAATGGTCTCTGCCCTAGTTTCCTAATAATTTGGGCATTGAAATGCTGGGACAGAACAGAATGGGGTGGGTTGAGAAATCTGGTACAGGGAAAGAAAATGAATTTGCTAGGCAATATCAAATCACAAATTGTCACTTAATCATCAAAGGACACGTGGGGAACCCCTCAAAGGCACAGACTATGCATGTGGAAGCGTCCTAGTGCTGTACATTATGGCCTGCATTTGACAGGCTTTGAAAGCTCGACAGACTTTTCCTCCATATGTGTTACTTAACTGGGAACCATGATTTTCAAGACAAACACAGTATTTCAGAACAAACACAGGAATGAAGGAGCATTCTGGACACATCAATTTCTTATAGCAAATTTAACCACCTCTTCCAAATGTTCACATGGAGCAGCACATGGGTTGCAGAGGCACAAACAAAAGAAACCCTGGCAGAACACTCCCCCACTCACTCTGTTGAGGAGGGGATGATAAAGAATATGAGCTACAGGTGATGTAATAGCCCTGCTGTTTTGGACACTCTTGGGAAGTGTCTAGATACAGCCACGAGTGGATAAGAAAGTTATAATTGACAAGTACAGTATGATTAGTAAAAGTATGCCTAAAGAGGAATTTGAGATGAATAAGATAGAGGAGGTTTGGGAAAGGTGATACCAAAATAATCCAATCTGGCTCAGCATCCTTGGCGTTCAGGGGACACCCTGCTCCTGCCTGGAGAGGCCGTCACCACCCATCCACTCTGCTCTGCTTTCCAAAAAAGTGTGAAATGGCCTTTTGGATTTGAAAGCCCCATTCCAAAGCACCTGGAATTTGTATCTGCAATTTTAATTGACTGAGAGACCCTTAAAGGGAGGGAGCTAAGCACAGCCTGCAGGTACACAATGCCCGACAGCCAGTGTTAACAAGGACATACTTAGCTTGCCTGCAGAAACAAACAAGGACAGAATTGATAACTATTTCATGAATGAGCTATAACATGTTGCTTTAAAAAGATGCTGTCAGAAAAAAGATACAAACAAAACAACACATGTTATTGAAGGGCAGTTGCTATTATCTGGGCTATTAGCAAATGGAAAAAACTATTAAAGCAGAAACAGTGTTAGAAATCTAATTCACTTTTCAGCATTAACTCTATTTACTGCTTCACTCTTCTCTTAAGTTGGAACAGAGAAAACGGACTAATCAATTTTCTGTCCTAGTGCTAACACAATTTCTTAGCAGGGCCTGAAACTGTGGTTTTGGACTGTATACACAGAGCTTACAAAGTAGACAGACATGATCTCAGCAGAGAAAAGGGGTTATAATGGATGGGGGAAGTTTAGAAGAATGTTGACAACAACATGGGACTCAGTTAACACAATAATTTATGGCAAAATTTTAAATTTTCCTGTAATTTACAGTAATTTTTTTTATTTTCTTCTTCTGTTTAGAATGTCAAAAAATGACCAGCAATGATCAGTGCTCCACACTGTTCCCAGAACAAAGCATATTCCCCCTTATTCACTATCATATAGGTAGATAAGATACCTAATGAATTTGTGAAACCAAATGCCACACTTCTTAACTCCTCCTTTTCATAATATTTGCATGTCCTGTTCAAGGCTTCTAAAGCAACTCTGTGGCACAGACACCACCCACCTCCTGAATTCCATTCCTCTAGCTAAAATCCCATTTCTAATGGTCACAGCCAACTTTACCATCTGTGAACCCTTTGAATGGTGCTGACTGTATAAGGGAAAAAAAAAAAAAGAATAACATGGCATTTGGGAAAAAAAGAGGGAAAAACCCCATAAATTAAAATATGGATTTGTAATATTACTGACTTTCTAAGGTTTTTAAATGTTTATGCTGAACTTAAGTTCGTGTAAAATCATGAGCATTTGAAGCACAGGATAAGCACTTTAAATGCAAGCCAAAGGAAAACAATATGCCCTTAGTACTATTTTCATTTAAACTGCTTAGCCACACACTTGCAGACATGAAACAATTCCGCTGAGGTCCTCCTGCACTCAGGAAATTCTTCCTGGGTCACTGACCATCATTTAAAGGGCACATCTCAGCCCAGTGTCCAGCGTGAATTTTTCAAATTAGCCTACAGTTGCTGCCTCTGCAGTACGCAGTTGTGCTCAAAACCCCTGAGCTTTTCAGAAAGGCCCTTAAGCCCATTTAACATTAAGGAAAAAAAAAAAAACCAACAAAACCAAACCCACAAATATATGCTTACTATATTTCACATGCTGTGCAAACACATTCACAGGTCCTGTTTAAGTGAGACACCATCTCCCTTCAAGGCTCTCTGTTAGGCTTGTGCACCTTTCTGAGAGAGCTGCTGTGATTCAGCCCAAGTGACTGGGGCCTGGTGCAGGAGCCACTGTAATCCCGTGGCCTCTGCTACATCCAGAAGGTCAGGGTAAATGATGTGCTCTGTCCTCAAAATCCTCTGAGTCCTTAATATTGAGGTAGGCATGGGAGAGCCTTTTGTGACGGTTGGTTCAGATAAACATCCTAACAGCATGATAGTGTTGGCTTAACCCCAAAGCTATGTCAGCTGTTTCTACTGTCCAGAGACCTTTGTGTACCAGGGATGTGAAAGTCCTGCCAACATCAGAGGCATCTACTACAGAGTCCGCCTCGTCATCCCTCCTTGAAACTCACCTTTGCAGTGACACTTCCAAACCACTCAACACCCACGAGGCAGCCAGTGTGCTATCACTGCAACTTCCCAACCAAATCATAATCCTCTCTCTATTACCTTGCTCTCCCTCCATCTGTTTGCTGTGGCCTCTCTCAGGCGTTCACATCTCCGAGCAGTTCAGGTCAAGGACCATCTTTTCATTTTGCATGTGGTAAGCACTTACTAGTCCAGGACTTTTACCTTCAAACAGGAGCTCCTGTGCCCATGGCAATGCATGCTATAATAAACCAACAACAGCAGCAGTCCTGAGGGCTGGCCCAGCTGGGAAGTACGACCAGAGTAGCTCATGCCAGCCTCAAATTTCTTCAGGTTATCCACTGACTGTTGCTCACAGCACAGCAGAGATGCTGCAGTGACACCAGAGCAGTTTCAGCCCCCAACTAGAAGCATGACAGACATATAGACACAGACAGAAAACCATCCCTCCTCCTGCACCGTGCCCTTGTCCTTGGTCCCTTTGGACACCACTTCCAGCAGTTCAGTGCAGTCAGGACTGGAATCCTTGGGTCTATGCCAGGAGTGAGTGGAAAAATCCATCAAGATACTAATGTGGATTTAAAAATAACTTTACACTAATTTCCCACCTTAAAAACAACTGCAGCAATAAAAACCACTGCTTTCTTATTTCACTGCCAGATATCTGAAAACCTGCAGCACTAACTTAAGACTCCATTTTTCTTCTTCCTTTAATTAAAACAAAACAAACCCCTTCGGTCATCTATGACTTAAAAAAAAAAATAAAAAAAGAGTTGTGAAATTATATTGGAGAAGTTATTTTATCCTGTTCCAGTACACTGAAAGCTCCATTTTCTCCAGAGGAATAAATTAAATAAGACCTTATTCTTCTGTTTATTTTAGAAAGAATAAGTCATGGCTTAAATAAACCCTTAAGAAGAGGGTGTTGTATTCCCCCAGAGTGCTTTTGCAGGTATCCTGTCCCCTGGTCTATATCAGGCCAGCTCTGCTCACTTCAGAACAGGTAATATCTTTCTTCACTAATTCACTTGCCTACTTCCATATTAACCTTTCCAGAGAAGGCTCTGACTCCTGCATAATTTTATTGTATCTATTTCAGCAGGTCTATGGAAAATTTGGTGTTCCCAGATTTTTGCTGGTGTTCCCTTCAGGGATCACCACCGTTAGACTCAAGGCATATTCAAATGGGGTTTTAATGGCTTTGTAAGATACCAAAGCAAAGGGTTGCAATGGGATCCAGTTCTACTCTTTGGGAAGCCCTGTCCACTTACTCCAGTATAGACCCCAAGAACTTGGCTTTGAACACTGTGCACACAGAAGGTTTAGACCGAGGTCATACATGAGTAAATCCTTCTCTTTTCAGGACATTCAAGTGCATCCCTAGCTATCCATACAGCATGTGTTTCACTGTTGTCCAAAAAAGGATTGATTTCCCAAGCTAGTGCCACAATTTATAGGCAGGACTATGCTGTTCATGTAACTTTGATTTTCTTTTTTTTCTCCAAAATACTTTGTTTTACTATCACTCCATGTACACAGAAAGGCTTGCAAAGCAACCTTAAAATTATATAGGGTCTCTCCTATACATTTTACAGTTTCAATCTGATGAGTTTTAAGCCAGCCTGGTGATTTTGAGCTCCCTGACACCGTTCTTGCTTTCCAAGCTGGGGATTCAAATACGCCACCTGGCAAACACAGCACCAACCCAGGTTTTGTGGCAGAGCTGCCAGCGAGTCGTTGGGTAACACTCTTAAATCAGCCACAAACCAGATGTCCCAGACAGTAAGGAAGCGTGCTGGGCTGCTGAAACTCTTCTCCTGAGCGGACATAAAACTGAGTCGTGTCCACTTGAGGGTAGGAATGCTGCAGGGTCTTTTGCACAAGCATGCCCCAGTGATCCGGGAACAAATTCTTTCCTTTCAGTCCATCCCTCTGGATTCTATGCACAGGGTTATGACTGTATAAATATTCTAGGGACCTGGGACTTGGGGGCTGAGTTAAGGAGTAGGAAGCCAAAGAAAATACATTTTAACTAGCAAGGACAGTTGCTTCTCCTCTTTCTGTCACCTTGTGGGCTTTAGCAATAGAAGGGATATTTTATTTGTATTTAATGAAGCCCAACAGTAGAGTTGCTTATGAATCAAGCTGCATCATGCATAGAGCTAGAAAAAATATATATTGGGATTTTCTAGCTCGCTAGAGTTATTAATCTGGCTCAAAGCCTGCAGTAGGATTTAATATATTAAGTGAAATTGCAGGCCTTTGCCCCTGTCTTTTTGCTAAGACAACAACATACATACGCCATATTAGATTCCATTTTTTGTACATTTCAGATAAGGAGTGGATTAAATAATGAATGAGATTCCCATTAGCTTGAAATTTTGCTTATTTCAGGCAACCTCCTCCTCCCCCCCCCCTTTTTTTTTTTAATCAAAATGACTCCACTGTGGAATATTTTTGCATTGATTTGAAGGGATTTTTTACGCACTCATTAAATTTGCATTTACACATCTGACAATACCTTTTTTTTTTTTGTGTCCCAGACACTGAACACTGCACTAGGAAAGAAAAAAAAAAAAAGAAGAAACCCACTCTGCTTTTGCCTTGAATTGTGTGAAATCTTTTTCTCAAAGAGTTTGTGAGGCTCTCTCACACTGGAATCACTTTGGGATTCCCCTTTGCTTGATAAATTCAAGTGAATGACTCCAGCGTGGCTTTGAGGGGCATCAGATGGGGGTCATTGTAATTGATGTGAGACAGAGAGACACTGCTTTCCTTCCTACACACTCTTTCCAGCTTTGTATGGCACTGTCCCTTGCAAAGCACATTCTGGTATTCCTGCCTCCAGGTCCTCAAGTATTGGCTTTCCACCATCCCACTAAGAATTTATCTTTCCTTGGGCTGGTGCTGGAAAATTCCTGTTAAGTTCAGAAAACACTAATACAGAGCTGTGAAATGAATTGATCACAGTCTGGAAGGCAAAGATTGTTTACTAAGTAAATGACAAGTTTACCAATGTTTTTCTGAATATAAGCCCCTGTCATGAGAAGACAGCCATGTCTTCTGCTTGAGCTGCCCAGGAAAATGTTGAACCAATCTGTTTGTCTTTAGAAATACCAGCATTAGCTGACCAACAACTGGCTTGCTTGACCAGGCAAAGTGGTCAAGGTCTCTCCAAGTTACTACTGCCAGAGAACCAAAGCCATTTATGGTTAGACAAGGATTTTAGCCATCTCAGCTTCACATACTGGAGGGAAAGCTTTCCCTTTCTGCACTAAGCCTTTTATCAAATAGCAGTACAGGGTGGAAAGTGATCCCTCCCTATTGCCTTGAAACACTGGATGCAGGAATCATTGTGCCACCATTCTCCCCTTCTCACTATTGAAATGCTATATAAATATTTATCATCGTTATCATACCCTTAACAAAATTCTCCTGATATTCAGCTGAAAATTTCCTTTGCTTAATTTCCTACTACAACTTCTAATAAATCTTCCTTTGTACTATCATAAGCAATTCATCTCCTGCCTTGGAATTTACATCCTTGTATGTACATGGAGATAAATATCACATTCCCTTCCTCCCCCCTACCCCCAGTCATCCCTTAGCCAAGCTACACATATTTGGCTCTTTTTAATCTCTCCTCATAAGTCAACACCTCACAGGCCCTTCATCATTTTTGTGGCTCTTGTCTGAACTTCCTTCAATTTGTGCACATCTTAGTGGTGAGAAGATACCAAAATGGAGAGAATGGGATAGAGCCAGTTTCTGCACTATGTACTGCAGACTTGCTACTGACACTGTGTAGGGATCTCTCCATAGCCCATGGGGCAGGGACGGGTGTCCTGGGGGTGGTTCCTCCATCAAGGCATTCAGCTGACAGGAAACGGCACTCTGAAACTTCACATGAAAATAAACTTATCCTGGTCTTGCACCAGTCATGGATAGTTTTCTTCCTCCCAGTCACCAAAAAAAAAAAAACCAAACCAAAGAAGCCCAAACAAACAACAACAACAACAAAAAAAAAACCAACCAACCAAACAAACAAAAAAACCAAAAAACAAAACAAAACAAAAAAAAAACCAAAAAAACCAACCCCAAAAACCACCCCCTTCAAAAAAAGAAAATGCTATCTAATGTTAGGAATAGGAATTAAGGAGAGCAAGCCATCTTAGGGAATAACCACACCTAGGCTCAGTTACTCCCTTCTCCACTTAAATACCCTTCTGGACCAGGACTGCGCAATTCAGTGACAAAGGAAAAGGTCCTGAGTGACTGCATTTCTCTTCATTTTAGGGAGCTGCAGGCTTGGTTCACTAGAGCAGATAAAGCACTGAGATCCTCAGCCAGGCGTGCAAATCCTTTCTTAGCTATTGGGATATACTGGCTTCTCTCAGGCTGCTTAAGGAACAAATGCAGTCAGCACAGTAATGACCTACCACCCAACACATAATTATGTATTTTCACCAAAGCAACGTCCTCAAAATATTCTTTTTGAGTCAGAAAATCTCTGTGTTGGGTGCTACACAGGCAAGGCACAGAGCAAACAGCCAGCTGCCTCTCCACACACACTCAAACTGTTTCGGCTCAGTGCCAACAAATGGCAGAGGTGTACAAAGGGACAGTTTTGTTCAGCCTGAAAATCAGTGATTTCCACATGATGCCAGCTGACTACGGTTACTGGAGTTTTATTTACAGCAGTACGAGGGCTTTTTCATTGTGCAGGAAATAAACTACCAAAGGGCTCCTCCCCTTTATCTCTTTTTTGCAGAAGAAAGATTTAGTTTACAAATCTAGCCTGTAACAGATCCTTTGCACTTTTATTTTTCCACCCAAAGATATACTGATTATTTACAAACACAATTAAATGTGGAGAGGAGGGACTGTAAATTGCAGGTACTCAAGAGAAAGGTCTACCAGCCCAAATTTAAAAGCTGTATTCAGGGAGTATAAAGTGCAGCAGTTCCCATGCACTTTAGTGTACAAACCACTTTGCAGAGAGAAAAGGGTGAAAATCATTAAGAGTTGGAGAAGTCAAGTCACCTGGCTTCTTTCATATCTCAGTCACTGTGTGATAATATTAAGCCATTTACCATCCTTAGAATTCAGCAATTTTGCACATAAACGGGCAGATCTTCCCTTTGCAGAAAATTTTTGGAAGTAAATTAAATGTATTAGAGAGGGCAGGGTAAAGGTAAACCAATGACCTGTGTTTCCAAGCCTTCATCTATTTCTCCTTGGCTCACATGTGGATGATGTAGGGGCTCAAATACATTCATAAACAAGTGCCACAGGATAAGGAGAAAGTTTATTTCTGGAGTTAGGTTGAATTTCCCACTAATCAGGAGGGCCTGGAAGGTGCCTCCTCGGGCCCGTATGTTTCTGCCTGGGTATTACCATGGCCTTGCACCCAGAGTTCACCCTATTTTTCAGAACAGAATTTCCCATGCATTTCCACTGCTGTCCTCCCCAGCTGCAGTCCCCGAAACTCCCATTAGGGAACTGCATTTGTGTGGTGGTGGTGGTGGTAAAAAGCCTCCACACTACAGCAGCCAGAGGAGAACCCACTGTGCACCCAGGGCTGGCTCCACTAATGGGCACATCCAGGTCCTCTCAGGGCAGGCCAGCTGTCAAAAACAAAACGTGTCAGGAACTGGAAACAAAACACAGAGCCATAGGGTTAATGTCTATTAGCCTGAGCCAGAGAGACTGTGGGTCTGGGTGAAGCATTCCTGAGGTGGCAGCTGCAGTAGCTGAAGCCAGCCCTTCTTAAGGTTAGATAAGCTTCAGCAGCAGCAGCAGTTTGGAAGACCAAATAGGTTATAATTATGCATCAATTAGATATGTCTGGCCCTGCTTTGCAGCTGAACAGAGGCACACTTTCCAGATCCCTACCAACAAGTGCACTGTAGGAGGATTTTCTTGATAATGATTATCTGCAATGTGAAGCTGATATACAGAGCGAGAAGGGAATGGATAGATAGAAAAGGCTGATTTTAATTTGCATGAGTGTTGGGAAAAAGGTCAGTAAGAGCAACAAGGTGAGGGGAAGCTCTTTCCACTGCCAGATTTGAGCAAAGTCTTCCCTGTGTTTTTTCTTCCTTTCCTTGCAGAAAAGAGACCCCTCTGTAAATCTCAAAGGCAGCAGAACTCTTTTGTAAGAAATCAGGAAATGAGTAATAAATACAGCTCAAAAGCAAAGGAGCTGAGCTAGCAACTACTATCAGATTGTTCAAAAACTGCTATTCACCCAATAAAAAAGGACGAGAGGCGGGTGGGAATGGGTGAAGGGAGAATCCACTGAAATGAAGACAAATAGATAAAAGTAACTGTCGTTCGCTTTCATTTTGTGTTCATGATATGTTCCTGTTTCAGACTCCAGTGTCCCACACTACCAGCTCTGTTTTCATTTTCACACCAGAGGAAGAGCTGTTGGAAGGACCTGCTCTGCCCCAGCAGCACGGTGCTGCTGGAACATCCTGCTCACCACGGACACGCTGTGTTTGCATGGCCCCTCTGACGGGCTCTGGGGCACATCTGGGCAGTCCCCTCTGTGCCTGGGCCTTTCACTGTCCCTGTGCACAAGCCCCAGCAGCTACATCAAAGGGACAAGGGAGAGCGAGGAAAAGAAAAGAAGCTGCAAGAGGCTTATTCTCTGCTGTTCTCTCCTTTTCGCCCACCACCTCTGCGGGAAGCTGTGGAAAAAGAGATATCCTACTGACTGATCAGCCATCCTGGGGAAAGCAGTTATCCATACTCCAAAACGCTAATGGGGAAAATCATCCCTCCTGCACTCGCCTGCAAGGGCAGAGTGCACTTTTTGTCCCCTGGATGCTGAGCACTAGGTTCATTAAAGTGATGCTTTTGCTCAGAGGAGCAATGGAGAGGAGCCAGAGTCTATTCTTCCTATCAGACCTCATAACAGGTATATTTATTCTGGAAATAAGGAAAAAAAAAACCAACCTTGTTCATATAAGGTCATACAATCAATGCTGCCTAGAACAGGTTTTATTATCCTTTATCTTTTCCAGGAAATATCTGCACTTTTCACACCAGTATTGTGTTCTGATGGGTAGGATGAAGTATGCAGCGCCACAGGAACAAAAGTCATCTTGACTTCAAATGGTGTTTGGAAAAGCTGTGGGCTGGGACCATTGGACTTGAAGGGAGGCATCAGTTCAAAGCTTATAGGGAATTGTGACCACCATTCTGCACAGAGATGACAAAATTGTTGGTGCCTTTTCTGTTAGTGATGCAAAGCCTCTCAAGATATTATTGATGAATTACTTGGTAATTCTTCATCACCGTGCAGCAAGTTAAAAGCCACTCCCACTGAGTTTTCATTAAAATAATTTTGTACTGAATTTGAAAAGTTTATTTAGCCACAACACTGATATGGGAGACTCTAAACTCTGCAAAATTGGCTTTTTTCCTCCCAGAAGATCAACATATATTTATTTCAAGAGGTCCCTTCATCTCTCATTTCCTCAATGTCCTCACTCACATGCTGGAGAAGTAACAATTTTCATTCTCCTCCCAAAATCTTAGCAACTACAATTGCCACCAAATCCTATGGAATTCTGCTACTGCTGTCATCAAGTTGCCTTTCTTAAGCAAAATGCTTTACATTTTCCCAAAACATTAATATTTCAGATAACTTTGGAGTACTGAAGCATTTTATAATGTGAGAAAATTGTATTATGATATTTTTCTTGTTTTCACAAAGAAATAACTGGGTGGAACCCCAGACAGACTAAATCAGTGAAAGTGTTGATGTCACTGCTGCAATAATCAGATTATTATACACAGGGAACACTTGGCCCCCTTGTTAATCACTGCAGTCTTCTCTTAACCTGTCTCACTTTTGTTTTAAACACACCTTTACAGGTCCCACAGGGACACTGCTTGCTGGCTCCCTGGTGGAAAGTTGTCCTGCTTTTATGAAGTGTGAAAGTAGTTTCTTTCCCTGCACGCTTCGCTATTATTTGAAGCTTAGCCCCTGGGAGAATGCACAGCTTTTCAAATCAGACCCAAAGGAAAGTGTGTCATCAGGAGGAAAAATTTTGCATACTTAAAGTACCCCATGACATTATTTTTAATATCTGCAAAAGGGTTAATGGCTTCCTCCTTGAATTGAAGGTTCCAATGCCCGTTTATGAAGGTCATCATAAATCTGCCACAATTACCAGTTTCTTATCCCACAGCAGCTTTGTCAATCTGTCCATGGCTCCCTCCCAATGAATTCTGTTTCAAACTTCAATCCTTCAGTTACTAGGACCCAGAATATCCAACAAATGAGGATGAAATAATAAATATTGTGGTGATAGACCCAGCTAATGATTTTTCAAGTCCAGCACCTATTTCAGACAGTAATTAGGAGATGTTTGTGGATGACAAAAATAGAAAGAATACAAGTGAATCCCCCCCAGACAGGGCCTCTTATTCTCAGGAAAACAGCAATTATGGAAATTTCTCAGAAATGGCTTACATGGTTAACCATATTTAAGAGTCACCATAGGTGCCTCCTATGGAAATTTTCCTAAACCAAATTTGCCTAGTGCTTTTATTTATTTAATTATGTAAATCTTCCACTCCAGGAATACCTCTTAAACTTCAGTGTCCTAAAACAATTGGTTCAACATTTTGCCTATTGCATGGGGTGGGGAGGATTTCTTTTCAACAGAGAAGCTTCCACATCTTAGATCTTAATGCCTCCACTCCAAGCAATCCTGAAGGTGCCCAGTTAACTTCTCCCCTCTTTGTCTCAGGACTGACTGTGCACACCCTGGCTCTCTCAATGATACAGGTATTTCTCAAGGACGTGGCATTTTTCTAAGCTAAGCAGCGCATCCTCCGTGCACTGTGGAAGCTTTGGAAATAATAATTGCTTCCTCAAAGTATGAAGCCAAGCTAATGAAGCTTGGCTTGCTACAGATTTGTATCTCAGGCCTCCCGTGCTCTCCCGTCTCGCTAAGCCAGCCTCCTCCGTAAGTTCCACTTCGTCCAAAAGCCTGTGAGCTCTGTGGCTCGTGCTGGGTGTGACACATTCCAGCTGCACCAGCTGCTGCCCAGGATAGACTCTGGCCATCACCTCCTCAGAAGGGAAATGCTTTGGTAACCCTTTCCTCTGCCAGTTCCAACCACTGGAACCACAATTACCATCGAGAGTTTCAGGATATTTTAGATGTGGTTGAAAACGACTGATAGGTTAAAAAGGGTCTTGGGGGAGTGTAGATATGGAAATGGGGGCAGAAAGAAAGCAGGTGAGCAGATGTGGGTGGGTTGTGTGAATGAATAGGCTCTGTTTCCTTTGGAAACAAGACTAAAAACATAGCTCAAATCCAGGCAAAATGAAGGTTTGCTTCAATCTACTCTTCCCAACAGAACACTCCCCAGCTGGAGCCAGTCTGTTTACTGAATGTCCTTGCATCTGAACAGCCTCCTGCAGCTGGGCAGGCAGGAGTGAGAGGGGCAGAGCTTTGCTCTAGTCTTTTCTGAAGTCTGGGGTGAGCCCCTCTCTCAACAGGGAGCAAATCCTTCCTCCCTCTTATGTGTCTGGTGTGTCAGATGCCTCCTCTCTCCACACCCTCTGATGTTTCCTTCTGAAGATGAGGAACAGAGATGAAGCTCCAGTGGTAGCACACTTCTGTATCACAAAAGTCCTCCTAGAGTGATTAGGGAAAGGACACATCCCCTTCCAACATTCCTAAATATAGAGAATTCTTCACTAGCACATTTCCATTCTTCATTCTTTCTGTGGGTAAGTATTTGGGTGGGTCAGTGGGAAAAAGAAGAGGTATGAAGAATTTGATTCTATCTGATTGCCAAAATGCACACAAAATCTGTTCCAAACAGAAACAGAAGTATTAGAAAAATGAGGGAGAAGGAAAATAAAGAAGGCTTGGGATGGATATCTTTTCATAGCTACTACTAATTTTCAAATGGAAAGGACTCCAAGGGAAAAAAAAAAATCAGCACTAAGAAGGAAGATTTCAAGCTAAGATAGTGAGAGGTCTCAGCTCCCACCACAACCAATGCTTGGATCCCACACCTTCTCTGTCTCTGAAATTCTGCTATTTGAGACATTTCTTCAGGGTCTAGGTATAAAAGCAATAAAAGCAGATGATTATGATGGCAGTAAAGAATCAGGAATGTCCTTTTCCTCTAACACTGAGCCTGACTATAGTAGGAAAACTGTTTTATTCCAACAGTGACTCTGTCTGTGCCCCAAAGGTTCTTGCCACATTTCCTGCTACAGGTTTAAAGCAGCAACTTGCACCTTTCACAGGTTTCTGTCTCTTTCTCCCACTTGCAAAATTACCACCTGAATCAGCAGGTCCTGCTTCAGATAATCTCTGCTTCTACCCTCCTTCCTCTTAGTCTTTCTTATCCCCTCTATCAGAAAGTGTAAACCAATGGCCCTTTAGGTCAAAATCTTTTGTTTAAATCTCTGAAAGATGAGACTCAAAATGGATTTTAAAAAGGTCACAGATCTAAGCTTCCAATTCTCTGTGAACATGAAAAGCCTGAATCCGCTCCAAAATTCCACCAAGCAGAAAGACAGGGATGGGTAAAAATTTACATGGAAGCACTGTTCCTGAATGTGCTTCCCCATTTTCCCCATCCTCCCCATCTCCCCCACCTACAGCCTTCATATAGAAGCCACAGCAGCTTCCCTCTGCAAATCACAGAAATCAATAGTGAATGGGAAAATGTGTACTCTTCCTCTCCATGCCTCACTCCTTATTCTCTTTTTCTGTAGTGGCAATGCACAATATCCAGCTGAGGTATCTGTCCTTAAAGACCGCTAAAGCTAAAGAAAAGGGAAGGAAGAAAGAAAGAAAAACAAAACAAAACAAAACAAAAACCCAAAACACTCCTGAAAATAAAAGATGGGGAAGAAAAAAAAAAAAGCTGGAATCATCCAACAGAGAACATATTTCACAGGCTTTAAGGGGTTCAAATCACAACTGTACCTGATTACCACGAAGTACATCACTCATTTTAGAACCAAATTTACCCACACAAACTTGGTGTTCTTTCCCTGTTTATTACTGTAAGTTATTGCTCTCTGAAATGCTGACTCATGAAACTCAGCTTATGGAAAACGTTCTGTGTTAAGGCAGCAAATCCTCACACCATCTCAGCTGCTGCAGTTCATGTTTCTCCTACTACAAGTGTCAGCCAGGACATAAAGCAAGGGATTTGGTACTCAGGGTTTCTTATTCTTGCTCCTAACACTGATGATTTATATGATACTGGGCACAATGCTCTAAATTAGACTTCACCTTTATCTATCTAGTTCTCTATAAAATCAGAATTGAGCACCCAGGACTCTCAAAACCAAATGTTAAGACATATCGAACTGCTTCCCTCAAAATGTAACATTTTTCTAAATTATATTTTTTTCAAAATTTTAAGTGTGTACAGGTTAGAAATTTATTCCTAGAAAAGATGTGAAATAGAAATTCAGCTTCTTATACAAATATGCCTTTAGCAGGAGAAGTTTTATGGAAGGTCCAAATAGCATTATGCAAGTGAAAAATATATGCAGACTCAGAGAGGGGGAGAAGGAGAAACAGCAAATCTGAAATGCTGTCCCTCAACAGAGGAGTTGTCAGGTCTCAACAGTTAATGTTGTCAAAAGTGCTTTGGAAGACCCTCAGGAGAAAGGTGCAAAAAAGTGCACAATGGTTGTTATTTGCTTTCTGAAAGCTAAATATCACATTTTAAAGGCCACAAATGCACGAGTCCAGGAAGGTTTAGGCACCAGGAGGGAATCTCTCCCAGCCAAGCCCAAACAGAATAGAACTGGGGAGACCTACTATTTACATCTGCCCTGCAATTAAGCAACAGTACAAACATAATGCTACAGCTTCCCTCAGCTCAGGGCTAAAACTCCTGGTCCCCATCCTGCGTGGGTCTCCTGCACATACTTAACTTGGGTTTCATTGAGTTCAAAAGGATTACTCATGCATGTAATGTTATTCATACGAGTGAGTGCTCGCTGGATTCAGGGGGGAAGAAAGCAACCCTTTTCAAAGATTCAGAATGTTCAGCAGCCTTTATTATTAATTATTACTCTGATTCACTTTTCATTTAATATCACGCTGCATTTTTCCCTCACATTTTGTAAACACACACACTCACAGATCAGCATCTGCTGCTGTGGATTTCAGCAGAAACAAACCCAGTAAAGCACCATGAGAAAGGCTCTTCCTGATTTTAAGTCTGGATCAACAAAACCAAGGAAGGCCTACAAATCACACCTGACAGAAACCTCCTAAGTGATTTGAAATCACCAGGGGTCTGGATTAGGTCTGGGAAATGGATTTTTCTATATGCCCAAATAGAGAAAAAGTAAGATTGAAAAAAATAGCATTTTAATTGGATTGAATCTATGGGAAGCATCAATTTTGCATTGAAAAATAAAAATTATTTATTTTTTCCAAAACTTGATTTTTTTCTCTACTTCCCCTTTTATTTTATCAATGCTAAATCACTATTTTCAGAGGGGGGAAAACAAATCTTTTCATAAAATCTAAAGGTCAAATATCTCATTTCTCCCAAACACAGCTCCAATAAAACATTTGTGCTAATCCTAATTTGGAGACAACTCACAAATAATTCTCTTCATTTTTGAGATCCATTTCTTAGTCTTTCTAACCGGTATCTTTTCTGATAGAAAGCTGGAAAAATCAAACCAACCTATCTTTTGTTGTGTGAATTCTCACTGCCTTGCTGTTCCTGCACATCTGTGGTCTTACACACCTTAAGAATAACAAAACATGGGTCTTGGAGCTGGGTAAGAGGTTCTGTCTGTAACAGATGAAAAGACTCTGAAATGAGCCATCTTTCGGAAATATGGGAAAATGTCACTTCCAATGACAAATTTATTTGGTGACAGAGCCAGGCTGAGGACTCTACAGTCCCTTAGCACTCAGAACACACTGGTAGGTTGGGGCACCTCACAACTGAGAGTAGCTTTTCCCTGTGGAAATGGAGTTAGAGTTGCTGTCTCTTCCCAGAGTGCAATCTTGACAGAGACTCCCACATGTGCTTTATACAGACTGGGTTGGAAAAATCATGTTCTCCACAGGAAACATCACCAAGTTTGTGTGCTGGTAGCTTTCCCCAGGGAGAATGAGGCACTTTCCACTACCTGTCCAGGGAAAGGAGAGACCTCCAACACCAGGATATCCTTCCTGAACCTCCTTATATCAGTGATCTGCCCGGGCCACACTCTAGGCCAGTGGAAGTCTACATCTTCTGAGTCCCATCCCAGTGCCTTCTCCACAGCTTAATGCTCTTCCCTTTGTTTTAGCTGATGCCCTCTAAACTGACAAGCCCAACTTCCAGAGCCCTCCTGGCCCCGTCTGTCATCCCAGCTGAAAGAAACTCCATTCAGGCTGTCCAACTTGGGCCAGCACGAGCAGGCAGAGCTCACAGATGGTTAAATGCATTTGACATTTCACTGCAGGGCCTGCAGCAGAAATCCTTGCCTGCTGTATCCGGAGCCCTGGATAGGAGCGAATCAAGGCTCGTGGCTCCGGCGCTGTGTGTGCACACTCTGCTGTGAGTTAATATTATTGGCTCGCCCCTCAATCATGCCTTTTCCAGCTAGCTGCTCCTGTCAAAGCACATCTCATTAGGCCTGAAGGCTCAATGAAATGGAAATTCATGTTTAAATTTAAAAACAACATATTGACCCTGGGAGCCAGTGATGTCTACATTTTTAATAACTTACTGAGAATAAAAGGAGTGTATGTGTATGGAGGGAGGGGGAGGGCCGGGTGGCAGGAGGAAGAGGGAATGTAGAAGTGGAGGGAGGACAAGCGGACTGGGCAGACAGCCAGACAAGGACTCCGGTCCTCTCCACTTCCCTCCAGCCCCATTCTCACTTTTTTTGTCCCTCTTGCTTCGTGGAGAAGAGCTCAGGCTTCACTTGAAGGGACCTCATAGCCCCAAGGGGAGAGCATGTCCCTAATCTGGTGCTAAAGCAGTGGTGGAGGAGGAGAGCCCTGTCTCTGCACACACACAGACATGCTCACCCCTGCACAAACACGTGCACACACACGTGTGAACCCTGGTCCCCAATCCCCCAGCATCCCAGCGAGCTGCATGTCCCTTGCACAGCGGAGTAGTGTGCTGCAGAGTAAACACGGAGCCTTTCGGAGGAGGAGGAGGACGTGGAGACAGCCACACTGCATGTGACTTGCCATGTGGCACAACCCCAGCCCCCCTGTGCCTGCTCTGACATCATTCCCAGGGAGGCACGTACAGCTCCTGCCACCACGAGGGGTTAGGTAACCCGGGGGGGGAGGCAGAGACAGCGTGTCTTATCCTGTGTGATTACAGGAGGAGTGATGCTCCTTTCTGCTGGGCTTTATTGTTCCCTGGTAGCACCCAGGGAGATGAGGATGGGGAGGCAGAGGTGGGAGGCCCTCTTGTTGTGTGATCACTGTTGCCCCCATGGCAGTGTTGGTTTTTTTTAGATTTTTTTTTTTTTTTTTTTTTTTTTTGAAAACAAGAGATCTGACAACGTCATCTTGGCTGGGGAATCACAGGCTGTACGGATAAACCTGCTCTGGCTGCTGCATCTCCAGACAGAAATGGGTTGCTGTGCTGCTGCACTAGAGCAAGAGTCTCCTGGTGGAAGCTGCACCCTAACAGGAGGCTAAAATCTGAGGAGAGCACAAAAAGGTGAATTTACAACAAGTTTTAGGAGGTTGTGTGTAATTGCTACAGATGAGCAAAGTACGCATATCAAACCAGGGAGAGCTGAGATCACTCTCTAAAGAGCTCACTGATTTCTCCTGTGCTCCCCTCCCTTTCTCAGCTCAGTATTCCAAGGGTACTCTGGCGTTGTCTCTGGTCTCTGACTCAGCCCTAGTCTTCTGTCTGGCTCAGAGGGATGTGCTTCTTTGTGTACCAGGAATATGAGCAGAGCAGGACTGAAGACTTCCTGACCTACATTCCTTCTAAGCTGTCCACTGCAATTCAGACTGGCCCTAAATATTGTAGGCAGGTGAATTCCCCATGTTTTTCTCACTTTTAAAATGAGATCTCCTATGTTCTACCACTTATCCCTCTGTTGTACTGAAAATTACCTTGTCCTTACTTCTAGACTACTTGCCATTAGCCCTCAGTTCTGAACTGTTTCCCATCTTTATTATTTTCCCTCTTCGAACACACTGATAATTTCTCCAGCATTCTTTATTTTTACGCTGATGGGGATTTTGTTTCATATTGTTGTCATTTTCCAGATGTATTTAAAGATTGTGTTCAAAGAGTTTAAGGCCAGATTTCTCTAATCTCACCTCGTTAACATGATGCACCACAATTTCCACTCACTTACTGAACACCTTGCCCTTGGCTAAAGCATCTTCTCTAGGAAGGGATCCAAATGTTGATTTGAAAACTTCAAGCAATGAAAAATTCACCCATTTGAAGTTATGACAAAGTTCAATTACACTCATTGATTACAAAAAAAACCAAAAGCATACTTATTTGTCATTTTTTGTCTGGCTGGCTTTCAGGAGTATTAGTCCTTGGTGTCATTTTCTTTGATAAACTAGAGATATTTTGTTGTTCACATCATCCAAGCTACAACATTCTTAAGCACTTCTCATCTTTTGCAAGCTTGCTCCATCTGCCTCACCTTCTCTTTAATTGCTGGCTGAGTGATTCTCCATCCCTAACACCTTTTTCCTCATGTTCCAAATACCACTACAGGCCCTCACTCATTTCCTGTCACTTAGGACACCCTGCTGCCTTTGTGAATAGTGGTTCAAGGATGTAAGGATGTAAGGATCTGTGGTGGCATTTCAGACTGGTGTGTAGGGGCTGTGAGTCCTCTCTGCAGGTCAAATACCAGGTACCCTGCAGCCTCTTCAGCCAGGACATCTCTGCAAAGGGCTACAGAAGTCCTTGGAGCTCCTTCCACAAGCAGAAAAAGAGGGAGGGGGCAGAAAATCCGCAGGGGTCACATGCAAAAGCTATTAAATAGCCTTTGGGCTTCTATTTTATTTATTTATTAAGCCAGACGAGGAGCACAAAAAGGTATGGAGGCACTTTGTTTCTTAATTTGTGTCTATTATCTATTGATATTTGACATAATGTCTCCACAGTTCTCCTTAATATCCCACTGTATATAGAATGTGACTAGCTCTACCATCTAATGTGACAGCTTAGGAAGATTAAAAAGAAAAGCTAAACTAGCAGTAGTTGGAGATGAGGAAAAGTAGCACATTTATGAATAATTTCAGCTGAATTCTAACAACATTGCATTCCCTGGACAGGACACATTTATTATCTTATTCACCATGACTACTGCAACATTAGTGATTTGTTACTGAATCAATTATTAATTCATATGAGTGAATAAGGCTCTGTCACTTAACCCTTCAGCTGACCGTGCCCACTACACACTGATTGCAATTTTAAACTGTTTTCTCTCCTCTTATCTTTATACTTCCTGAGCATCTGTATTAAAACAGATTGATGGTTTCCATTTCACAATTTTTTTTAACAAAAGGCATTTCTTTTCCTTGTACTTGTGAGACTGTCCCCTGGAAAGCTCCCCTTTTGGTACATCAGCTTGGTACCCCAATTGCCAAGGAGTCATCTGATTGGGTAACAACTTGATTTGTGAAAGAGACTGGTTAAAAAGACAGACAAATACACCTTCCCTCAAAATCTTCTTGGCTTCCTACCACTCAGGAGCAAGATTTTTAATGGGTTGATGTGTTTAGTCACTGGGATATAAAAGCTTTCTAGAAAAAACATAGAGATAGCAGACTTTATCCTCCAGTGGTGAGATACAGGAACAGACAACATCACTGAGTAATCAAGGCCACCAATCAGAGCAGAAGCAAAGATTCCAGTAATACCCACACCATCTGATCTCACACTTGCAGCTTATACCACTTTGTCTGTCAGCTAACTAGGGAACCAGGGAACAAACTTGAAGAGATGGACTGTAATCAAGGCTCCATCATGGATTTACTGCCATGGGCAGTGATGGTCACATCTGACTTTTGTTACCCTCCTGCCTTTGAGAAAAGACACTAGGAAGAAAAGAGAGCATGCTAAAATCTTCTCAGGATCTCTTACAAGCAATTGAAATGACAGTCATTAACTTACTCCTTGTCATGTGCAGAGCACAGCCTCTCAATGGCCATTAGGCAGAAGGTAAAAACAACCATTTTAATAGTACTGTCAATGAAATTTATTATGATTAGGCACTAAACTGTGCTTAAACCCCACGTGTATGGTCACAGAAGAAGGCAAGCTCCAGGCCAGGAGTATTTTTTATCTCAAATTCTTCTATAGTCCTATAGTCCAGTGGCTCTGCCTGACACAGGCAAGATGCACCCTCAGCTGCATTCCTGGTCCCCCCAAGCATACTGTGTCACCTCAGGGTGACCATCAATCTGTCCTGTGTTGACCAAAACAGTCACTGTTGTACGAGTAAAGGATGAATTATGTATTCACCTGTCCACTCCAACAAGCAGCAATGTCTTAACATAAGGAAAGGAAAAAGTTGCAGCATCCCATGAGCATTCTTGGACCTCTCAGAAAGCTTGAACCTATTCATGTTCATCATTCCACAGCGCTGTCTTCAGAAAATGCTATAAAATGATGTGAGTAGGCACCACCAATGTGCCTGCTGAAACTTGATGGTTTGCTTGGATAAAAGAGTACCTCTCGCATCCCAACCCTTTGGAAAAGTTGAAGGCTTTTCTTTTCCTCCTTCACTCTGCCCTTCTCAGTCCCTTACCAAAAAAGTTTCAGCAGAAGTGATTAAATTTCAAGACAACGAAAAATGATCTGGTGTTAAACCTTAGCCAAGACCTCTCAAAGGGACTGGTGTATGTTTACTGAGAAATTGTTTTGCAGAAGGTAGAAAAATGTTAGTTTCTGTGTCATACCTTTGAAGCACGTTGACACAAGGCCATCCTTCATATCTATTGCAGAGGGACTGAGTCTCTAACAACGACACCCTGGCATCCCTTGGATTATAAGAATTACCTGGGTAGCAAAGGTCAGTACATACAAAGCCAGGAAGATAATGCTGAAATCAACAGAGATCTTCCAGTTGACTTTACTGCTCCCTCAAATGAAGTTTTCAGGGCATATGACTCACACTCTTACTACTAAACTGCATTTCTCTCACTACAGTGTACATTGAGGGTCAATACAAAACCTTAATAGCCAGGTTTTCCAGGATAGCACTTACATGAAAAATTTCCACTAATTGTGCTTTGTAGCTGTTTAATGAGAGACCAGAATAAGCAAAATAACATTTTTAGGGAGGTGATTGTTAGCTGTGCTTACTCACAGCTAATGTCAGGCTGTTCCTCTCAGTGTTATCACCTGATGTAAAGGTTTCTACTGCCATAAAAGGACTAAAGGCATCCAACTTATGCATAAAATCTCTCTTCCCCCATGCTCCTCTGAACTCACTGTCCAAGCTCTGAGCACCACAAGAACTAAAGTAAATAGCCTAAATGACGACAGGTCAATTAGAGGATTGAAATCATGTCCGATTTCATAATCTGAGGTGTTATAAGTAACACAGAAAGGATTTGTCTACACCCACAAGAGTAAATATTTGATTTTTATCTTGACATTGTCCTTTCAAGGAAAGTCAGAGAGGGGAACAGAGAGAGATTATAAAGAGGATACTAATGCATTGTAAAGCCAATGCTTTATGGATTACAGTGAGATAGCAGAAGGAGGATGACACCAAGTCCTTCTAATTGTTAGAGAATGGGACCAGTCTTTACAAAATGACCCATTCTGTCTACTAAGAGAGGTGTAGAAGGCCTTGAATAATTACTCTGTGTGGCAGTCACAACCAGTATTTCTGCCCCACACATGGTGAAGTCACACAAGGTAGGACATGGACGGACGTCCAAATACAAAGACAAACACAGATTGCATTGCTTGATCTGGTCAGAGAAGGGGTGTATTTGAGATAGTAACATGAGGAGGCCAATAGGAAAAGAAATAATACTCAACCCTCTACAGTCCTATTAAAGGAAACAGAGAGTGAGGCCTGGTTGCTTTTTTTGGTCAATTTTTTGTTGTTTTGTTCCAATTTTGCCCCCACACCTGTCTCTATATTCTTCCATATACCAATTCTCTCTGGTTTGATAAAGAAAAGGAGATTTTAGGTCTTAAAAGTTATTTGCATGAACTTTACTCCATGCTCCAGAACGTGAAACTCATCTCTCAGTTTGACACAATACTCATTGCAATTAATGTGGCTGTGAAAGATGGGCAAGGTCTCAGCATCAGCTGAGCTGGGCTGACATGGAACTCAGGAAAACAAAGCTACTCATGGAAAACATTTGTTTATAAAAGCCTAAAAGGACAAAAACAAACAAAAAAAAAATCCTCTATCATTTAAGCCTGTCCATAAATCCCAGTAAGACTGCAAAGTTGCAGCTTGCTTGGTATGTTTTATGGACAGAGATCTTGCTGACTTGGCTGACACTAGCTAGGAGGCGGGGAAGGCAGGAAAGTTGAGATTTGGGGTGGGTAAACATTCCCATCCATCAAGTGATTGGATTTGCAACTAAAGCTGTGAAAGCCACATCAGATTAATGTTGTCAGGGCAGGAACGATGTGAAAATCATCTGTCTTTAATTCAAGTGACAGTATCAGGGAATACTCACTTAGGGCCAGGGCAGTTCTGGACCCTCAGTACGTTCAGGCCAAGGTGCAGGGGGAAAAACTCCCACCTGATTCACACCATGTACAACAGGAACATCTCCTCAGCCCTTTGCACGTGGTGCAGAGAACGGAGGGGAGGGTGGAGGACAGGGTCCAACAACCAGCCCTGCAATTTCCGTTCAGCTCCACATCTCTTTTGTTCAGAGCAAGATGCCCCAATTGTGCTGAACCATGTGAAAAAAAAAACAACCTACAGAGGCTTTTGTTCTCCGAAATCTCTCATCGAAGGAAAGAGCTGAGGCTGAGCAATTTAATTCACTTAGGACTTTTGTGTCTTAATCCATGGAGCAAGGTTTTCAATCAGCGGTGGGGTGACAGGGGAAGGCGGCTCTGCATGGGCTCCCCAGGGTGCAGGGCAGGAGGGAGGTGAGGAGCTGAACCCTGATCCATCACAGAGCCCCACCCAGCCCGAGAGGAGCCGGCCAGGCATTGCTCCACACCAGCTTTAGGGAATGCAAAGCAGCTTACGCGTGTAGGTCATTTCAGGACACTAATGATAATTAAAACGAACCCTAAAACACACTCGCACACCAAATGACGGCGGGAAGTAGAGTCTGTGGGTGAAGAGAGAAGAGGTCCAACTCCTCCCTAAGGGGGCAGATGGAAGATGAGCAGGAAACAAATTAGCTTTAAGAAAACAGCATGTGCAAGGAGAATCTGTGGGAAGGAGGAGACTAGGGAAAAAAACCCAAAACAACAAACCAATGAAACTAAACAATCAAAGAAAAAAAAAACCCAACAACCAAACAAAAGAGGAATATCATTTGGACTGTGAGGGCAAGGAGACAAAGAAAATGGGCTAACAACCCTGATTGCACAGCTTGGACACTACCTTCAGCATATGTGGGAGTCAACTGCTTTCCATTCCCAGTCCCCTCACTCTTATGTAGCCCTGCCAGGGCAGGGACCACGTAAACAGGACCACGTAAAACCCTGACACTGAAACAGGGGGAAGTTTACCAGGGTGTGGGAATGACCTCCACTCTCATGCAGAATGGGATGTGCTTTGCTCCCTCCTCACCTACACCCCGACCCAGTGTGTCCAGCTACCAAAGCATCACTGCTTGTCCTCCCCACTTACAGATTGTCTCTGCAGAAAAAATGACCCAAGACCAAGATTTCTACAGTACTTGGAAATCAGAAGTCATCTGAGGAAACAGAGCAAAATTTTTTTCATATGGGTCCCTATATATACACATAAATCCATCCACACACATACAAACATGTTCCCCTGTATCCCTGGCTTTATGAAAGGTTTGCTTCTACTTTAAGGACACAGTTCAGGAAGGGCAGCTGTTGAATCACATTTCTCCATAGAGCATGGAGCTCTGAAGCTAAATGTTATCATGAAAATCCCTGTGGGCTGAAGCTGGGAAGGAAAAACAGACTCCTGACCTGCAGTTGTTAAAAATGGCTTTTTGCAGAAGAATGGTAATGTGAGGTGCTATCTTACAGTGGGTAGAAAAATAGCACTGTGAGTTCAAATTGTGCATGCTTTTGGTACCTTGAAAACCAAAATAAAACAAAAAAAACCCAGCACTGCATTTAATCACTATCAGAAAGTAGTATTGGGACAGGTCTGTGGTGTGCTGAGAGCTCTTCAGATAATCTGACTGTGGTGTCATGGTTAGAAGTTGTGTCATGGTTAGAAGATGCATCTGCTCTTCAGATAATCTGACCGTGGTGTCATGGTTAGAAGCTGTGTATTGCTGCTCAAGTCAGGTTGGTCTCTGCATGTGCGGGTGTGAAAGGGTGTGAAATAGAGAAGTCCAGGTAAGACAGAGAAGGAACTCTCTACTCTGCTCTGGTGAGACTCCACCCAGAGCACTGTGCCCAGCTCTGGGGTCCCCAGCATAGGAGGGGCATGGACATCTCAGAAGAACTCACTCTGAGCTCAGAGAAGGCCACAAAGATGAGCAGACAGGTGGAGCTGCTCTCCTATGGAGAGAGTCTGAGACAGCCAGGGCTGTTTAGCACAGAGAACAGAAGGCTGTAAGGTGACTCTGTTGTGGCCTTTCAGAGCCTAAAGGGGATTTACAAGAAAGCTGGAGAGGGACTTTTTGTATGGGCATGTAATGGCAGGAAAGGAGAATGGCTTTAATGTGAAAGGTAGCAAAAATATTCTTTCTTTTTGGGTTGGTGAGGCCCTGGCACACAATGCCCAGAAAATAGATGCCCCATGCCTGAAAATATTCAAGGCCAGGTTTGATGGGTCTCTGAGCAGCATCATCTAGTGGAAGGGGTCCCTGCCCATGGCAGGGGTTTTGGTGAGACAATCTTTAAGGTCCCTTCAAACCAAAACACTTCTGTGTCCCGGTGGTTCTAGACCTCGTTCCTCCCAAGCTCTGACTGCTGTAGGGACACACGATTAACAAGGCTGGAGAGACCCAGGTGGGCTGCTGTGATGGTTTTGAAGCAGCTGAGCCCATGACACCAAGATCTGGAATAGATCAGCTAGATCAGCTAGTCAGTATGTTTGAAGGTCTCCAAGGCCTGGATGCTGACACTAACACCTTGTGGCAGAGCTCTCTCTGCCTCCTGCCCCTAGATGTGAACCATCAGCATCTTTTCTCCTTCTCACTGATCTCCTCTACCAGAATCTAGTCTAATATCTACAGATAGATCCTGTTCACTCAAGATCTTGTCAGGAAACCTGGTAAATAGTGAAAATTTCCACAGAAAGAGAAAGCCAGCTCAGTGTTACTGAAATAATTAGAAATGAGTTGAATTCAGATGTTAGCAGCTGCATTTACAAATGTGAGGTGGAAACAGAAACGCTGCTTACACCATGTACACTGCACCTCTGACAGTCATATCAGCTCTTTCTTGACAGCTTGGGGAAGAGAAGTAACTGTCATCCATGGTTTTCAAAAAGAAATCAAGACCCCTGTGAGGCCAGACAGCTACTGAAAGTCTGATCTGAATTTACTGCTGCAGACGGAGGGGGAAGTAAATGGCACTTTATGAACTCCATCATTTATTGACTCACCAACATTGTTTGCTTTTGGGGAGGCTGGTGATGCTTTTAAAACCTATTTTTCTTCACACTGTAAAGGGAGTTGCATTTGTTTGACTGACTGCACTGGCCTGATGGCAGCATCACCACCTCATGTGGCTAAGCAAGCTCCTTCTCTCTCATTTGAGAGCTGAAAATGCTCCATTTCATAGCTGTTCTGCCTCAAGCCTCCTGACAACTGCTATAAAGATATCCCCTGGAAACCCCATGTTTCTTCTGGTCCAGGAGCATGCTGGTGCACATTAAGCAATAATAACTGGGAACACCCAGAGCTCTAAGGAGCCTCCAGAGAGAAGACAGGGTCCCTCTGCAGCCTGTGCTGCTGAGCATGGCCACACAGATCTGCAGCAGGCATCCGCCTCAGTCCTTCCTACCTCAAACACTGGTCCTGCAGAACAAATATGGTTTTAAGATCCTTGTATGCCTTCAGGAAAATTGACTTACATGAGAATTGCCTTCCCTAACTGCAGCCAGAACAGAAGTTGGGCCACAGTGGATTGACCCTGGCTGGACATCAGGCACACAGCAAAGCTCTTTTGCTCTCCTCCTCAGCTGGACAGCAGAGAGAAAAAAAAACCCAAAAGGATCATGGGTCCAGATATGGACAGGGAGAAATCACTCACCAGTTACTGTGTAGTGAGTATCAGGCAAAAATATCTTAGGCAAAAATAGATTTGGCTTAGGGAAATTAGTTTAATTTATTACAAATCAAATCAGTGTAATAAGGAGAAATTAAACTAAATCTTAAAGCACCTTTCACCCACCTCTCCCTCCTTCAGTCCTGATTTGCTCAGCCTCAGTGTCAGAGGGAGCTGGGAAATGGGGGCTGTGGTCAGTTCATCACACTCTGTCTTTGCTGCTTCTTCCTCCACAGGGATTGGGCTCCTCTCACCCTCCCCAGTGTGGAGTGCTTCCCACAGGAGGCAGTCCTGCATGAACTGCTCCACCCTGGGTCCTGCCCATAGGTTGCAGCTCTTCAGAAACACTCCCACTTTCCCATTCCATACTTCCAGGAGCAGGCTGCTGCAGCTTGTTCCCCATGGGATCACGAATCCCACCTGCAAACCTGCTCCAGTCTGGGCTCCTCTCTCCAGGGGCCACAGGTCCTGTCAGGAGCCAGGCTGAAACAATGAGGGGTTGTTTTATCCTCAGGAAGCTGATTGATGGTCCTTCTCTCATACTAAGATGAGAAGTGTAAGAACAAAATACTTTTTAATTGCCGTAAAACAAGTGTTGTCAAATCCATCTCAAACCCAGGGACAATTTCAGAAGACAATGGGAAAGGAGGGTGGGAAGAGATGGAAGGAGAAGAGAGGCAAAGAGAGACATATGTGCACCAGGGGTAGTTTGGATTTGATATTAGGAAAGCTTCTTCACTGAAAATGTTGTCAAGCACTGGAGGATGCTGCCCAGGGCAGTGGTCACCATTCCTGTGGGGATTTGAAAGACGTGCAGGTGTGGCACTTGGATTAGTAGTGGGCTTGGCAGTGCTGGTTGGACTGGATGATCCTAAAGGTCTTTCCCAACCTTAAAGATTCTGTGATAAGGAGAGCTGGAAAATTAGATGTTTATTAAGGAGCATTTCTGTACTGCTGGTAAGATACACCAGAAAGAACCGGGGATGGGAGAATCAGCAGAAGCAGCAGGAAGGGGGTGCAGGGGCTCAGAGCCCCCAGGCAAGCCCTGCTCCCCCTAGGAATGCTGCACCTCTGAGGAAGGTGTGGGAGCAGCCTGGCCTTCTCAGTGCTGAGGGACACATCTCTGCTCTGCTCTTCACATCCACTCCCACTTAAGCTGCCACAGAATAACCTTGTGCTCCCCGCTGTGCCACTGTGCAAGGGCTGGCAGGGGAAGGGGCTCGGGGATAATGAATGAAGCTCTATATTAGCCACAAAAGCACAGGACAGTCAAATGAAAGGGTAAAAGTATGGTCATGAAAGACAAGCAGTCACTCCGACTGTGTGCTGGAGGTAATTACTGCTATATAAATAAACCAGAGGGAAAAAAAATCTTTTAAAAATCTAATTACCATGCAGCACTGTGGGTTTCAACCTTGGTCAAGTACAGGCAGACCTGATTTACGCTCCATCATAAAATCCTAAGCACGAGGCTGGTCTCCCTCTCTCTTTACAATATGAGTCAGGGAATCAGCACAGGACACTTCTCGGAGAGGAGCTGCCTGATAGATAGATGTGTCCATGTCTGGGTGGGTCAGCATCTCCAACAAGCCCAGGACTACACAAGTACACCACCTGCATGTCTATTTATCACAGTTTTCTGTCTGCAAGAGCAACATCTTTTTTTTTTTTTTTAAACAAAACCTAATTCTCTCAAACCTCTGTTTCACTTGCCTTTTTGTATTTGTGATGATTAGTATTTCTCATGACCCTGAGTAAGGATATTTCCCTCTTGTACAAATCGGTTTTCTCTCTTTCAAGCATTTTGTGAGGTATTTCTATGAAACTCCTAATTGTGTAGGAGAGGGAAACTGAGGTCGGGGCTTAATTTATCACTGACACTTTTGTCTCCTACTCAAGCAAGAGTTTTATATTCTGTTGTTTTTTTTTTTTTTTAAATCTCAATGTGAATGCCTTACCCATCATCCCAAGACAAATAATCACCCAAACTTAGATCTTTATTTCCTGTGTATTTGCTTGTTGCAAGACAGAAATCACCCAAGAAGAACAGTGGGTGAATCAAGTGCAGCAGCTAACTTTAAATGCGTCACCATTTTGAACTTGCAGAATTGAGGCACATTCACTAGCAGAGCAAAGTAAATCCTAAAGCCCATCTGATTCCCCTCATGTGGAACCAAGTGCTACACTGCAGCTTCTTAACTGCAGAAACACTTCTGAGAGCAATCAAGTCCAGGCTGGATTTGCAGCTCCTCGTTCAGAGCTGTTGATATAAGTGGACAGGAAGCAGATTTCCCATCACGAGCAAACAAGAGACATGTTTTTCCTATTCCAAATTGAGAGAGAAAAATCAGAGCCTATTAAGTCAATAATTTTTGTCAGTAGATAAGCGTTCACACACAAATATTAGGCTGTGAAATATCTCGTATGAATTTCTAGCTACAACACTTTAAAAACACTGCAACTTCGCTCAACAGATTTCAAATCTCAGTGTTGGTTAGATCTGAAAGCCAATCATGTTGCTTAAAGCCATATCAAAACAATATGCTTCAATAATTCCTAAACATAAGCACAGATCTGAAAGTGCTAGGACACCCTAGGGAAATAATAGCTCATTGTGTCATCTAATTGTTTTCAGCACTTTTGGAAAACAAACAGTGAAACCAGAATAAGTATTAAGCAGTAACAAAAGTTAGGGAACAAACACCACGAGAGTTCAAAAGTAAGACAATTTCCCTATCATCGTTAATGAGATTTATTACCCAGCATCTGTTATCCTACCTTTAAAAAGTCAAAGCCCACTTTTAATAATTGCCTCTTGCTTTTATACAGTATCTGGCACTCGCACAGTTTCCTTGATTAAACCTCAAAGCAGGTAAGCACTGTGATTCAGAGAAAGGAGGATTCAAAGGTAAAACAAATTGCTCAGAGTTTCAGAGAAATCAGTGCCAGAGCAAAGAATTAGAGGTTCAAGCTCACATCCTGTACATTAGTCCACCCTGCATCTAAAGGCTTAGCTACTATTGCCCACCCTCAGCATGTTTTTTAGGCAACCCTGGTGGCAATGAAACCTCTGTAGCTGGAGAAGGTATCAATATAACTCACTCAATATAGCCAAATAAGTCACCAATATAAACAGCCTCATCAGAAGAGCCCCTGGTTGTTTAAATGGACACAGCAAAGAATGAGGGTGCTGCTGTTCATGGGGCCGGTCGTGCATGGCACCATCAGGGAAAAACTAATTGGTGCAAGCACGTTGCAAACATCTTTAGACCTGAAGGTTTGGGACCTGCAGATGAATAAAACTTTTGAAGAGCCTGTGTGAATTAATACACAGCTTTTCAAGGGCTGATGTGGCAGCAGTGGAGGGGACTGGGTAGCTGAGATGCCTCACTTGATCTTATGTTAAAGGTGTTATGGCAATGTGAGTGGTGTGGTGAAATACCATCTTGTACTCACATCATCTTGAACTCACTTCTGACAATCATCTTTTTTAGCTTTTAAAATTAGGATCTAACCCCATTTTGATGAATTTCTTATTGGGCAAAGCAAGCAAAAACATTTGAGATTAAATTTGAGTAGCTGTGAAAATCTCAGCTGTAGCATTCCTGTAGCAGCAATTCTTGAAATGTGTTTTATCAAAACTATGACCCATGCCTCTAAATTTTATCCTATCTTCCTGCAGCCCATTCAATCAGGGAAAATGTAAGCAGAGAGTTTAAACTGTCACAGAACCACTTACATTATATTTAAAAGTAAAAAGAAGGGAACAAATATTAAAATTCTTCCACACTAAGAGAAACAGAGAGAGAACTCTAAAAGCAACTGGAATAGCTCTTGGGAAAAGCTCTTGTCTCTTGAATAAGTACCTTACAGTTTACAGCTTCCTAAAAAAAAAAGAAATGAATACTTTCTCTTTTCCACGTTTCTTCAAGCTATACAAGAGCTTTATGTTGTAAAAGCAAGGCATTTGTTAAACCCCAGAATGGGCCTCCTGTATGTGTGTCAGAATATGTGCATTTTTAGAGGGAGTTCAAGGAAAATGCATGTACAGCATGTGCCACACACCGAGGCTGCCCCTGCTCCAAACATTTTGCTACATGCCCACAATTCCAGGAGTGCATGAGTGGCATGACTTGGAGCTTGACAGATGAAAGACACCAGTGGGAGGCAGAACTGCAGGGACATCAAGAGAAACTCAGATGGTTCTCATCATACTGGAGTACCTACTCTTCTTTCCTCTGTTCTCCACTCTCACATTCCTCTTTCTTCCCCATTTGACTGTGGCCTCTAAGCTCTTGGGTATCTTTGCAGCATTCACAGTTTACTGAACTTTTCCCAGAAAATATTTCTTGTTTGTCAATAGGGATTTTATTTTAAAATCTAAAAATAGGAAAAAAAATCATTCATGTTAGCAGTGCAGAAAAGGCTATTATTGCTCTAAAAAAAAAAAAAAATTACAGAGTCTGATTTTGAGGAAGACAGGCAGTTGTCAGCTCATAGCAGAAGAGCCTAGTGGTCACACATGGCTAATTCTCTTTTTGGGGTGATCTCTCTCTGCAGACTAGACAAGGAATAGTTTTGCTTACTCCTGTCTGATTCAGCTGACCTCAGGCAACCTTCCCCCAACTTGTCACAGTGTAAGAGTCATCAAGCAAAGAAAGTGCAGCGTGAATTTTGCAGAAGTTCAAAAGCACATCAGAGATTTTGGCTTGTTCCTTTAAAGAAATAGGATGTGCCACACTTAAAAATGGCCCTTTATGTTCCTGAAGTGCCTGAAACTTATAGTAAGAGAGAAAATGTTTCAAGTATTTAGCTCCTACTTTGCTATACTGAGTTAGTGACAAAGGCTTTCAGGCAGAATATCTGAACAATAGAGGCTGCTCAGTAAGAGACAATCTCTAGAAAGAAATGCACAGGGACTTTATCTAGGGCAAACAAGACTATGTATTTAATATCCAGGCTATTACTGTTACTCTGTTGTGTCATGTAGCTTATCCTGTGATGCAGTTTTTCCATCCAGGAAAAAAAGGATAATATATTTACTGTTTGCTTTAATCTCACAGTTATGTGACACAATCCAACAGAATTGGCTGTGAATTGTGGTTGAATTTCTGAACAAAAAAAACAAACCAAAAAAAAACCAAAACCCAAATCCAAACACATCTTTAGTCTGTTTTTTAAACATCGTTAAATGTGTTAAATTAAATTAAATATGTTGAACTCAAAGATGAGGGGCATTCATATTTCTTTTTTTACTACAATAATAAAAAAATTTAAAAGTATATTGAATTTTTCATAGTACTTCCTGAATGTCTATAATATTGCAGAGGATTAATAATAGAAATTCTGAATTGCAGACGAGAGAAATAAATTCTAGATAAAGGCATAATTTAAAATGTAGAAGGACAGAATTAGGCAATAAGAATTATACTCTGAGAGCAAGAGAAGTGAGTCCAAATATGTGATGGAAACCTGACCACTGAGTCACAAGGCAAAACTCACATTTATCAAACCCTAAAATTAATGTATTTATTCTAGGCTTTACTGACTGCAGCAGGGATCAGGACAATACATGCACTACTGATTCTGCCACAATTCCATAACAAAGGATGGGAGGAATGTTTTGAAGCTGGTTCACTTGTGCAGTTGCAGAGGAAGGCACTGAGCTACAACACTGACTTCAGGGGGGAGCTGTGCTCACAGGGCTTTTGGGATGCAGTGGAACCAGGTAATTTAACAGCAGGGTCTCAGAGGGACAAAAGCCTTACTCACTCCTACCTCACTAAACTCACACTTTAAAACAAGCTTGCTCTTAAAAACTAGCTTAGCTGTGTTACAAAGGCTTAAAATGTGCCCTCAAGTTCCTTCTCTCTCTCTGGCAAGGGCCCTCCAAGCCCTGTGCTCATCCCAGTGTTGTGTCTGCAGCACACCCAGCCCATCACGGGAGGTTTAGGGCTGTGTCAGCCTGGCAGAGGCTGGGTGAGGGTGGCCACACAGCAGTGTATATATTGTGCATCACTTAGGAGATGCAGAATATTGCTTGGACACTTTAATAGATGCATCAGTGTTAACTGATTTGCTCTGAGGCACCATATGCTAATCAAATGGGGTGCGATGCATAATGTCTTATTAATGTCGTAATAAACGAAATCTTGATGTGTTCCGTAATGTCTTTATGATTACCTTTAATTTCAGATAGCTAGTGAAGGAATGTGTGTTCAATACCTGGATCTGCTCTCTAATTATCTAGGATATAAAAAGATCCAAATGTACAATAAAAGGCCAGGGTTTTTACTGGAGATTGCTAGTGACAAAATAAACCATAAATAAGTCTTACAATCTGAACAAGCCTGAAACACCACGTCCAGGTTGGCACATGAGATTGTTTTAGGCATATTTTGATTTCTTTTTATCTTTAGTCACCAATCTGGAGAAAGAAAATGCATAGACTCAGAGGTATATAGCTTCAAAGCTGCTCCCAGGAGGTTTAAGTACACGGGCCCAACAGATGTTTTACATTTACTTCTACAAATAAACACACACATAGTTCTGTCATTCAATTCAAGCCACCCCTTATGCTGACGAAAGATTTTCAGGTAAATTTACCTTAAGCCTGTTCATCTTTTCATAAATGCTCTCACTGCTTCCCTTTTTCTCACACACAAACACACACACACCACTGCTACTTTGAATTACTACTGAGAGTTTGAAGCAACATGGAAAATAAGCTCTTAACAGCATTTGGATTTAGGTGTTTTCTTTTGTGTAATTTGCCCAATCCTCAATGTATTTTGAGTAGGAAAAAGGTAGCTGTTCTCCCTTTTATAACTGGGGAAACCGAGGCACAGAGTTCCAATAACCTGATATGTGTGACAGCACTTTGAATTTGGGATTAGGCATCAGGTCGCACAATCAGCTTCTGAGCAAATAAGTGCTTGGAATGGAACTCCTCACATCAAACAGCATTGCTAGAAAATTTTGGTTTTGTTGTGTCAGATAAGAGAAGTTTCAGCAGTCTCATACAAAGGAGGAATTTATTAAGAGTGGCATCCTTGATCTATCAAGATTCTCACCTAAAACCTGGTGCCTTTGCAGATATGCAAATATCACCCTTTCACCCTTCTTTTGTAGAACAAGTTTTTAAACATAGACCCCTGAGGAAAGATTTTGCATCTGAGAGAGTGAAACTGGAGAGAGAACACACATGGAAATTTATGCATGACCCTTCACAACCAGAGCTGCTTGGCAGTAACATCTGGTCCCCTTCATGCAGACAGGCTCCAAGGTGGCTTGTCCCTAAACACATTCAACAGGTGCACACAAACAGAGTTATTTTTCAGGCAGGTGTTGATGAAACTAAGATCAGCATCAGGCCATTGTGTCTGAAATGGAGAGGAAGGATTGGAAAGAGTGAATTCTGGATTTCTGAGAGAACTACACGCTGCTACTTTAGCATGAATCAGAGGAAAGCCTCTGCAGGTCAAGGGAGTCACACCAGGGTAGAAGTAGTAAAAAGCTAAATGAAATCCAGGCCCAGGAATTAGAGCAGCAATGCTGCCTGGGCCCTAAGAGACAGCCAGAAACCCTTTGATAGAGTAAAATCCTCGTACGCTGCAAGAAACAACCTGCAAGAGAGTTCCCTGTCGGCATCATTAATGCATTCCCCAAAGCAGAAATCAGAAGGCTGTTTCCAGAGGAGGGATGCTGTAGAAAGAGGCTCCTTGTTTAATGATACCAGTGAATGTTTTGCCTAATGTGGAGACAAAGAAATTTTCCTTCTGACTTGGTATCAACACAGGTTGGTACAGGCCCAAAATTCATGGTCAGAATGGGTGCAAGGGAAGGTGACAAGCGGAAAGGAGAAGTCACTTCAAGAGTGGGATAGCTAGAGAGTGGTTTTACAATTCATGATCCCTTCTAGCCCTTTAGCTTCCTGGATCATGGGATTTGCCTTCATTATGATCTATTCCTCTGTCTTTTGGATTTATGAAAAATAGGGAATTGGTGTTCAGGATCAAGCAGAACAAAATCAAACAGCCCTGGGGACAGCACTGGCCCCAGGCGAGGAAGAGAATTCAACTGTGCAAGTAGGCTAAGAGTCACATTTTCAGCTTTTACATGATTTTAAGTCTGGACTTGTGCTCCAGACCAGCTGAAAAAAAATATTGCAAGGTACATAATATTTCCTTCTCCATCTCCTTCAAAGTTCAGGTGTCAAATCAGTGTTGTTGTTTCTTAAGCTAGTGATCAGAGCTGTGAGGAATCCCAAAAGATCACCTGATCCAGAAGGAATTATAAATATCCAGTAGTTTGTGGATGCTTGTCTAGTATCATCTTCACAGCTTCTATAGATTGAGACAGCATGACAGTCCTAAAGCAGCCCTCTTTTCCTATATATTGAAACTTACTGTTCCCTATGGTAGTTGTAAACACTGAACAGAGGAGCTACCAACCTCTATAGAAGCACATCTGCCTGACTTCCAGGAGACAGAGGCCAAATTTTTGTTTGTATTTTTGGTATTTTTTTTGGTTTTGTTTTTGTTTTTTTTTTGGTCTGTTTGTTAGTTTTCGGTTAGGTTTTTTTTGTTTGTTTATTTTTGTATTATTTTTTCTTCTTTTTTTCCTTCTCCTACCTCTAACCTTATATTTAATTTTTTTATTTTCCCTCATCTGATGAATGTTACTTTTGCAACTTCTATGCCACAAACTATGTTTATGTCTAATTATGCCTAATTTGTATGGAGATGCTTTGGTTCTTGACCTCTGTGCACTGCCAATGTGCTGGATACCAAAATGTCAGTTTCCACTTCTGATTCAGATAGAAGGAATTTGCCACTCTGGTACACCTGGACTTCTCAACATTAACATTTCCCAGAGTGATTCTGAAATAACCTGGAAACAGTAGAAAGGACAGATATTGGAAGAAGTTAGAAACAGAAACAGACAAGGAAGAGGAATTATAAAATATTCAAGCGTTAGGTCTAGTTTACATTTTTCCCCCAAAGCAGCATTGAAAAACTCTGACCAATATAGATTTATCCTATGAATATTGCTGCACCAGAGTAAAAAAAAAATTAAACACAGCGCTTCAGACCAACTCCAGCTGAAACTTAGGATGAACCTGAATATCTCTGGGTTTGCCTAACCTGTATTCTTAATGCTGTTTGTTCTAAGTCAGCAAACCCTTGTTTCTACAGGGAATGTTTGAACTTAACTCCTAATCCATATGAACGATGGTAAGAACACATAAGACCAGGAATCGTAAATCTAAAGCCTTTTATTTTATTTTTCATTCCCTGATAGTTCCATAGCTCTGAGCATTGTGGCTTCCACAGAAGGTAGCAGCACATTGCCAGCAGCATACCTAATTAATTCCTCCTCACTTGTTCCATGTGGCTTCCTTACCCCCCATCCAACTGACCTATTGCTTCTCTTCAAGATAGGCTAAATTAATGATGATAAAATTAAGAAAGAAGTGAATTATTTAATTCCAGAAAGTATCAAAGCTTACATGATCCCAGCACTGAGTAGGCCAGAAGGATCAGTCCATGCCCTGGGGACTGTTTTTCTGGGCTCCACCCAGACTTCTCATAAAAATCAATGGGAATTTAGCTTGGTCTTCAGTGGGTGACCTTTTGATTCTCAAGAGGTGCATAACGCTTGGCATTTACTCTGTGCAGTGTCTTTCATGAGAAGGGCTCAAAATGTCTCTCTACACAAGTCTCACAATATCCTCAAGGGGAAAGTAAGCATTATCCTCATTTAATTAATGCATTGCCAAAGGCTAAAAAACATACTAAAGGAGGCTGATCCTTCAAGGTGCACAGCTTGCTTAAATTCTGGGGAAGCTGGTGGGGAGATGAACACACTGAGCACCAAACTGGATTAACCTCCAAGACCAAGGTCAGTTTTCAGATCAGATATTCTTGCTCATCATACTTCATCCAATGTTTATACTCAGTACCTTCAGTCACTGCTACATCAAGATCCAAGTGATAGCAACAACAAGAAATATTTTAAACTGATTGTTTGTGGTGGTATATGTCCATAATCTAGGCAATCCTAAAGCACATCAGCGTGGGCCCCTTTGTCCTGTCAATCAGCACAGCACAGCAAGCAGAAAGTCTCACTAGGAAGCCACCAACCTGCACAGGACTTGGCTTTATTCCTGCACTAGCCAGGACTTGGCATATGGCCCTGAGGTAAGTCACCACTCTCAGATCATCTGTGCAATTCCTATCTATTACCCTGACACTAGTTATGAGCATCTTGCTATCAGCAATGTGCTGCCTAAAAGCAAGTAAGCAGGAAGGGGAACTGAGCCATAGACAAGCTAAGTAACTTCTGAAAGTCATGTAGGATGCCTACTGTAGCCAGGGAATTCAACAGAGTTGACTCAGGTCTTTGTGGAATTGAAATTCTGTCTATTGAACCATACGGAAAGAACAGAGATGTAAACTTCCCCTTGCTTATTCTCATCTGCCACCCACTCTTTCCCTCCTCCTTTATGGTCATAAAGCTGCTTATTTTCATTACATCCTAAGCACTTCCAGGCTTTCTGTACTTTTGAAGAAGACTTGATGGCTTGATTGAGACTCATAATAAACATGTAAGCAGGCAGATCCCTAAATTAGCCTAAAAATCCTGATAGATGCATTGTCATAAGAAAAGAAAGCAGCAGTGGGGCTAAAGAAAACTTTGCCATGATGCAGACCAAGAAACAAGTGCTCAGAGTTGGACTGAAACAGCATTTTTTTTTATTTTTTTTTTCTGCAAAGCAGCTGTAAAGCAGAATTAAGATAGCATGCCACTGAAAATAGGATCTCTCCTATGGAGGATAATGCCTACCATTATCTCAGAACCATTTGCTGCTCTATATTCAAAGAACTCCTGAGTCTCTACAATAAGCAGCCTAATTGCAAACATTTGGTGTTAACGTTTGATGACCAGAAGCAGAGCAAACCCAAGGTGTATTTCAGAGCAGTGCGTGAGTTTTCTTTGCTCCAGGGGCTGTGCAAGGCATCCATTAGAAGGTGATGAGCTAACTGCAATCTTCTTGGAAGGTTTTATGACTGTAGCAAGGTTTAAAGAGTTGCTGCTAAATGCACCTCAGATAGGCCCAGGTGTAAGACCAAGACACATATAGGTACTCTGGCAAAGTCACTTTGAACTGGAGAATGAGGATTTCAGGATCTGAAGCCAAATAAAAGTGGCACTGAAGAGGAGGGACAACTCGATAAGTCAACCTCCAGTTATAAAACTACTGAGCATGTGTGCTGGAGGTGATTGAGCGCAGCCTTGAAAATGTTAGTGGTGGAGAAAGTGTATGAAAAAAACATCCTAAAGATGTCAGCTTGATTAATGCCAAAAGGCTTCTTCAAAACTTGATTCTCCAGGTCTGTGTTTGTGTTCTCTTTGGTCACAAGTTCAGCTGCTAGTAAAACGCAGGTTTTGTTGCAACAAAATCTCAGCTCTGAGAACTTGCAAGTTGTTCAGAAAAGTAATGAAATTTTAAAATTCAATGTTTCTGGAATGCTCAGGGGTTACTTTTTTAAAATTATTTAAATTTGTATTTTATTCTTGTAATTCTCTGTAATCTTTAATGCTTGGTATGGAAAGATATTTAGGCAAAGTACATTTTGACAAAAGTTTTCTATTTTTTTAATCTAACATAGTTTTCTATTTTTTTTTTTTAATCTAACATTCCATGAGCAGGCTACCATATTTGAACATGGTTAATACATAGAGTTTATAAAAGAAAAGGACTCATGCAAATCTTCTGGTAGAGTATTCTCTTACATTCTTAGTTAGGTATTCCTTAGTGCGTGCTCCAACCAAGAGCACAGTTATAAGCCTATAAACAACATGACCCATAAAAATTCAACACAAGCTCCTAGTTATATATTGTTACTTACTATTTTCTTTATTATATTAGACATCTCCCATGCTCCAGGTATTTTACAGCTCTTAGGATAGTTAATGCAATTTAAATATATATAGTGACTGTACTGAGTTCTCGTTTGGGAAAGGAACTATAATCTATCAGGAAAAAAGCTAATTACAGTTTATCCCATTGATTTATATCTCCCCAAGCCTCCCCTCCCAATTTTTTTTGTAAGTATTAAAAACCTTAGGTTGTAATTTTGATATATGCTGCTAGATAGATTAAATACCAACTAATTCTCACATAAAACTGGTAGTTTGATCAATACAGCTAAAAGCTTCATTCCTCACGTATGTATTTCTCAGCTTTAGAACTATCAATTTTAATCTTGCATGTTGGGATTAGATAATAATCAGGCCAGAAATTCATCTCCACAGAATTCAAAAAACCCTCCTGTTCAAATTCCACAGGAAAGAACAGTTAATCCCTCTTTGGAATAAGGAAGATATGCTGGATAACCTCACCGGATTCTTTCCAAGGCTTCTACCACCAGCCCCTTGCCTCCCTCTCTCTCCCTCTATTCCTTCTCTAGTCAGTAACCTCGAGACAGATGTGAGAGAAAACACCCAAACCAAGTTAGAAAAAGCAATTTCAGAATTATTTGTTTCCCAGGCTCAAAACACAGGGAAAGAAACTGGAAAACCACCAAGAAGGTTTGCCCTCACATTCTGCAAGCAACTGAGCAAATCTGTTTTGCCCTTCCTGTATGATACAAATGGATTTCTCACTGAGTGAGTCATTTCATTTCCCAGATAGCCCCAATGTCCTTCTTATGAAGGAGGGCACAAGAGAGAAGGGAAGAAACAATAAATAAAAGTCACTTCAGCAACAATGGGTGTGATGTGGAAACCTGATTAGAATGTCATAATGTAGTCGTGATATAGGAAATTAAATAGGATAGAGAGTAAGTAGCCTACAAAGATTTTGGTTTCAAATAACATTTACTGTCACACTGGAAAAAAAACAAGAGAAAATCAGGAAAGCAACAGAGCTGGTGCTGGATATCCAAGTGGTTTTCTACAATAACTTTGAAGAAGGTCATGTGAGGAAGAGAGGAAACTGAAGCCCTTTCCTTCCACAGAGGAAAATTAATGGGTGATAGTATGCTAATGAAGACAGTTCACTCCCAGAATGAGTCATTCAGCAGAAGCAGGGTCTTTGCCTGCCTGTTGATTCATATTCTTTTCCCTCCAGCATCAAGAAGTCGTCCTAAAAGGGTTGGCTGTGTGACCTACCCACTAACAAGTTTGGGTTTAATTTTGTTATTTATTTGGTATTAGCATAGTGTCACCCCCAGGAGATTTTCCCATCAGTGGTTTCTCTGTCCCTCAGTCCCTGGGTTATCTTCTGGGAGGTGGGACAGAGGGAAGCTTGAAGCAAGACACAATGCCAGAAGAACTACAGAAGAAATGAGCCATGGGCAGGCAGAGTGTCTTTGGGTCAGAAGGTCAGCTTGGCCTCTACTTCCCCAGAATTAAGGCAGGATATTTTCTTTTGCCCTTTTTTTTTTTTTTTTGCCTTGAAATCTCGTTGTCACTGTATGAATAATTCCTAATGGTTCTATTTCTCTCCCCTGCTTTGACACACAGGAGCTTTTAAACAGACCAGCCCTTAGGATGTGAGAGATCAGATCTGAACCAGCACAGTGATGGAACAAAAGGTCCAATTATGCAAAGGTTCCTTGAGCAAAATGGTTTAAAAATCAAAATAAAATGAGGATGCCCACAACATTGGTTGTAAAAGGAGTATCAGCTGCACAAGGACTGTACATCTGACCTGATCAAGTGCAGTAAAAAAAATTATAAAGCTTGTCCTTCAGAACTAGAGCATTTTATTTTCATTTAATGACAACCATGATGTTCTTTTTAAGAAGCAAGCAAAAATTAAAGTATTATTTTTAAGCATGTATTTTTTAAATGTATCACTTTATGGAGACATTACTAACCAGATAGCTGGTATAAACTGTCATATTTCTAGTGGCTGAAGACAGCTGAATCAATACTTCAAACTAGGCTCAATATTTGAATGCAGCAGTAAGGAAAGTGGTGTAATCCACTGTTATAGATTAGATGGCATGCCAATCTTAAATTGCACATTACAGAAGATCTAGTTAGAGAGACTTTACTCTAAATATAGCTGTTTTTTCCAAATGGTAAATATTCTTTGTGATAAGTTATTTAGCCCAAGTTTTTTTTGCGGTGTCATACAATGCAGAATTTGTCTCCTGCATCTATCACATAGCCAAAACTACTCAATAAAACATCAAATTAATTATCAAAAAGTATTTAAGATCAAAATCTTTGATTGCCTGTAATGAGATAACCAATTATGTTAATCACAGAAAAAGTGTCTGCTTAGAACTAACCATCAGAAACAGATTTCAGTGTGAAATAAGCAATGATCATTATGACAGGGATAATAAAAAAATGAATCAATTGCACAAATATTAAGCAAGAGCTCTTGTATATTAAATATTCATTTTATGCAGCATATTCACACCTATAATTTTGTAAATAAATTTTAATGTTTATTGGGGATTTCTTAACTTTCAGCAGTGAACTTCTGAAAAGAAAACACAAATCTATTTAGAGAGCTCTTTGAAAGGTGACTTTCAGTGTCATAATTCAGACAAATAATTTTCCTCCATGCAGTAAGTACGTTTAAACTTTGATAGAAAGAAATCCACCTTCAGATTTTACTCCTTTTTGTTTAAAAGGTTTCTTTTCTGTTGACCAGGGCCCTGACTTTGCTCTCTACAGAATTAGAGACAAAACTCCCATTTGCTCCAACAAAAGCACAAGGCAGACTTGAATTCATGATCTATTGTCTCTCTCAACAAGTCACAAAATCCTGCACCATATTCCCTGCCAGGCAGGCTGGTGCTGCATTGCTTGGGCAGACAGCTGAGGGACAGAGGCTTTCAGTATAACATGAGCTATTTTCCCATCTTTGACTATGCCTGTGAGTATTGCAAGTGTAGAACTGAGCTGTGCTACACCAGGTTTACCAAGTCTCAGTGGCAGCAGTACCTGGCTCTGATACTGACAAAGAAGCCTGAAGCCAGGAGGAGAAAGATCATTTGTGATGGGCAAAGACTAGGTGAATTTTGGAAGCTTTCTTCCTCCCTCTTGCTTGAATAGCAGAGGTTGTGCTTGCCTGGAGCTGCTGCAGTGGCAACCCATGGATTGTACTCCCTTATATCATCATTAGCCTGAAAAAGCATGTGATCTGCGCTCCAATTTACCAGTAAGGATTGGATGGATAGCTCTGTTGATGGCAGGAATATCCTGGCAGCCCTGCTGCAGTGAAGGGTATCTTGTACTCAGGTCAGATCAGCAGAGCTGCTGTCTGTGAAGGTTTGGGAAGCAAAAGGACCCAGCAGCTCCCAGAAAAAAGCTAATTTGTTAGGATGGGGATAGGTTGAGAAGGACATATTTGGTGGATGGGACCACACTAGACTGTGCTCAAGTTAGACATACAGGTTTATCCCTTTAAAGGGTCTCCAAAAATCCCTCACCTGCAGTTTTGGGTGGGCTGCTGTCCTACAGCTCTGTGCAGAACTGATGGGTGCTGCTCTCATGGCTGCCACACCCTGCTGCAGGCTCAGCTCCTGTGGGAGACACTTCTGCAGCACTCTCAGGTCGGTGACACCAAGCCCCATTTGTTTGAAAAGAAGGAAATAATTTCATATGCAGCTCCAATAGTATTTTTCTGTGCCAGTAAATTGCTTGTCCCTCTCTCCATCCCATGGGCCCCAGGGAGTTTTGAGGAAAGTGCAATGATTTTCCCTAGAATAAATGCTCACAAAAAGTCCTGGTTTGGAACTGGTTTCTGATAATAGCTAGGCCAAAGTGGTCATCCAGGTGAAGAGTGTGATTTTTTTTTTGTCCAAAATTAGCATATGGTTCTTGCTCTTATACCTCTTTTTTCTTTTTTCTTTCTTTTTTTTTTTTAAATTGTTTACTTAAATAATATTACCTTTGTGGAGGAGCAGATAGCCAGGAAATCTGCATGTAGGTGAACAAATGGTGGAACTACTATGCATTAATTTTTCCAGTTTTCCTCCCAGTTTGGAATCTCTGCTGTCAAAGTAATGTGCTTGATCTCAACTAAGGCTTTTCCCCCAGTGAGAGTCAAGCTTTTCCTCCTCTATCCACAGCCTTATTTTCATTAGCTTTGTAGCTAATGTGTAATTTGAGAGAGCTTATTCCAGAACAGGAGGGGGAGAGAAGAAGAGAGAGAGAGAGAGAGGAGGACTTGGCTAGTCAGTTCAACAGACTGAAAAAAGACAAGAATAGAAAATAGAGTTACAGTAAAAAATGTTTAAGACTCATGTTCTCAGTAACCCAATCTTAAGAGAGAATCCAAAAGGTATTGTGGTGATTTCAAAGATGTAGCTTCTTGGCATCTATCTACATTATAATAATATTTACTCTCATTTTACTCACTTGTTTAAAAAAAATGAAAAATTTAGAAAGAAAATAGATTAAAAATATGAGTAGGAGAAAGAATGACAATTCAAAACAAAATAACTGGTTACTCTGGTCAGATGGTTAAGCTGCATTCATTGGGAGCTCCTGAATGCTGACACTGTACTCTTCTGACTCCTATACACCTGTGTATTTATCAAGTTGTTGCACACACTGATCTTCTAGGTCTGGCACACTTTCTAAACACTTGTGAAGCTCTTGAGCCTCATTTGCAACCAGTGGCAGCATTACACATAACAGTGGCTCTCCCTGGCCTTGTCTGTGAAGCACTAGGAAGCAGTGTGAGGAGAGCAGACACAGAGCAACAGGAAAAGTCAAGGCATCACAAAAGCAAGGAGGGCTGAGTCCTGTCCAGGATGAAAAAAGTCTCTGTATGCCTCAGATGGAAATACAGCTCCTTTCAAGACAGAAGAGCCTAAGGCCATACACAGTGAGTTCAAAAGGCCACACTCAGACCTGCCATGACAAATGGAGTTTATTTTGTGGGGGAAGCTTCATCCCCAGTTTCAGCGGACTCGCACTGGTGGGGGATTGAGCCTATAGGTGTGGCACCACACTGGAAGCAAAAAGTACTGTTGCTAAGGAGCCTTTGGAGAAATAAAAAATTCTGTACCTCTCTTTTCTCTATGAAACTCTTCAAGTAAAACACTGTTTCCCTGTGCAGTGTAACAAAAATGACAGCAGCCTCAAAAGTTTTGTTTTGTCACTTTTTGTGACATCTCCTGTCTGCTCAATTATTCAGTGGCCAAGACTTAGTCTGGTCTTGTTCAAAAGCTCATGGTGTGCTCTGCTGACCTAGAGTAGAATCTTTTATTCACAGGTAGCTGAATAGCAAAGTTTCTTTGAGAGAGAAGCCTCCTAGGGCCAAAAAAGTGCAATATTCTGGAGAGATAAACATCCCAGCATTTCACATTTCACATCCTATTATTATCCAGAATGTCCATAAAATCTAACCCCAATTAGTTTAGCCCACACACTCTTGATAAGCTAAAAAGTTAACTAAACTGTCCAATTCTGCTCTTAGATCACTGAGACACAGGAAAAACAGGTTTGAAATCTTGGTTTCATCACAGGTTTTCTGTAAAACCTGTAAATTATACAAGGAAATTTAATGTGCATCATATGTTAGCTTGCACATCCCTCTGGATCATTCTGGAGCCCCACCATGAAAATACACTTGCAATACCTCAACACCTTGCAGTTTGAGTCCAAGGAGCAAAATCAGGAGAAGATAAACAAGAATGAAAAATGAGAAGAGTGCATTAAATATAAAACATCCTCCCTCCCATGCTGCTAGATATTGTCTCCATATTCTGAGAAACACCCAAAACATCAGAATAGAAATTATGTATTACTGAATGCTTACAGAGTTACAAGCACAACAGATCACAACGCCTAAGCAACACAAATAGTTTCAACTCTTGCCAACGAGTCCTTTGAAAATATGTACCTGTTTCTAGATTTTACAAATGTGAGAAAAAACACAAAGCATTGTGCTTTGGGCTGCAACAACCAGTCTTCTCTACTCTACCATCCATTATATGCTGAGAAAGGGAGAAGCCCTCTGTGCTGGGCATCTAATTCTTGTGTTCTGCAAGTTCTACAGGGACCCTGAGTTCTTCACCTCAGCTCTCTGTCCCACATAAACCATGTTACTGCAGTAGACAGCAGAAAACCATAAATATGCACTTTAAAAAAGACAGAGTGTCCATATTGCTAGGTGACCCAGAAGAGGTGAAGGTGAAAAACTTGCTCAGGGCTAGGACAGCTGATGTACTTGAGCATCTGTAGCAGCAGAGTAGGCATTGGGCACCCCAATGTCCATGCATAGATAAAGAACATCTAAATTCATACATCTGGTTTTTATACGGTAAATTACTTACCTAGAAAACTTCTCAACTCATTGCTCACTTGTTAGCTACTCTATACTCTTGTACGTATTTGATGGAAATGTAGTCAGAGTTCTTCTCAAAAGGCAGTTTTTGTTTTGTTTTGTTTTTCACCTGCAGATGACTTTTTGATCCATGCCACTGCTATCAGAGGTGAGCAGCAAATTTCTAATCAACACATTTAATCACTCTGTCTCTTCAGAGAGGCCACTGTAGTGATCATGTAATCTCCTTTGTCTGGGTTCCTGGAAATTACTTGGAAAAACAATGGTTGCAGCTGCAGAAGTGCTGCAGCGTGAATAGGGAAAAGAGGTGCTCTCAGTTCCAGCATTTCTCCCTCAATTTAGAAAATGCAGAGGATCCAATTAGCAGCACTGACTATGGTTTCCAGAGCTATTGATGGGGCTCTGCATGGAGCACCTCTCCCAGCTAGAGAAATAGCATATCTAACCAAAAATACAACATATACTGCTAACACTTTTATATTATATTGGCTAACTGGTGTTGGAGAGACTGAAGTCATCATTACTGTTGCTTGGGATTTGTCATGCTGCCATACCAAATGCACGTTGGAGATTTCAATGGGCAGAAGTGACAGCAACTTAAAGGGGCACCAACTGTTCAATTTATCTCATTAACTTCAAGCTCTTAAGTAACCTGTCCTTCAGAAACGCTTCAAGAGATTTCATTGACTGCAGAGTGAACTGAAGGAGATTAGCTCCTAACTTGACACCTCAGCTGGAGTGAATCAGGGGCCAGCAGTCAAAGACACAAGGCTGAATCACCAGTTCTCTTCACAGCTGTACTGCTGGCTGCTGTGAACAAGCCTTCCTTATACCCCAATTCTCTGCCATCCCTCTCTGCTCCTTCCCCACACTGGAAAACTCCCAAAGGCAAAGGACATCTCTGCACATTCATGAGATGCTTAACCCTGCAGGGTCCTGCCTCTCACGGAACCCAACATGCAATTATTGATGCATAACTTTACAATCTGAATTATTTCATCACCAGCAGAACTCCTTTTGACAAGGCAACAGCTCACATTAAAAAAAAAAAAAAAAAAAAAAGAAGCACCCTCTGAATTAGATGATTCTAATGGAAGTACAATCTTCCACATCTGAGTAGAATATTAATACAAAATTGGAAACAGCATCTTGGTATTAGGAATCTACTCCCTAAGTTGACTATGTATTGAATGAGCAGAGATTGGCATAGCCAGATGGCAATTCAGATCCTAGGTAGGCTGAACTGACCCCTGGAAGTGTCTGTGAATATTAACAATTCCCTTTAATGATTTGGAAAGCACGTCTTAATTTATACTGAAGCCTCTAGCGTATTTCTTTCCTTTCCCACCCGCCTCACAAAATGTTGACATAGAAGACACCAAAGCAGAAAAACCCCCCAAAGAACTCTAAAAAATTTACTTTTATCTTCTTCTATTTGAAGCTGTCTATGCAACAGATTGTTTTAACCCACTTAGTTGTATTTTCTGAACAAAACCATCATTATAAACAGAAATTTTGGAATTCTGAATTTCAAGAAATAGAGCAAAAAAACCTTAGCTGCCATATAGGGTAGCAAAAATGATAAATTCTGAATCCATTGACATAAATGTCAAGGGTCTCATTCTTTTGCAGGTCTCAGCTTTAAGTGGTACCTGCTACCACATCAGTACTGCTGGAACTACTGTAAATGATGGAGGAGAGGAAAAGAACATGAAATGAAATTGCCCTTGCACTGATATATCATTTTTCCCTGTTTCCACAGAGCATAGCAGTTGAGAAGGGGAAAGCTGGACATAGGCCTCTTCATATGAACAGCTGCTCCTGCTAATTACCTGTCGGTTTCTAAACTCCTCATTGGAAGACGAGGGAACCGCATTCCCACCACTGGAACTATTAAAAGATCATCTGTTTCTATCATCAGACCAGAAATGAAGACTCATCTCACCAGGATACTAGTAAGGGTATTTAGGAAGGAATTGTAGCAGACAAGGATTCATTTATCTCAAATTCTACCACTGAGTATCTGCCCAAGAGCTCTTCTATTCCCACCTGCTGAGGTGGGAAATTCTGTTTGAGGGTTATCAAGAACAAGCTCCAGTTTAGGGGCTGCACATTCACAGGTATTATAGGAAGGCATTGAGTCAGGAGTGTATGTAAATGGTCAGAGACATGAAAAAATGAAGTGTGAGTAACACTTTTTAAGAGATTAACACTGTCTTCCATTGGAAATTGACCCTGAGATGTTGTTTCCTAGTCCCTTTGTGTGGGTTTTAGGCGGGAAGGAAAATCTCAGGCTACTTGCTTTCATGGACCATTCACAATAGAATTAAGGATTCCCAGTAAGGATTCCTGAGGTTTGGATCAGGCTGGCAGCTGCTTACCAGTCATTTTCACCAACAACTGATTAAGACCCTACTTTGGGCAACAATTTAAAATCAGAAGGGTTTTTGGGAGAGAAAATTCAGTCATCTTCTGGCTCAGACTTAAAAATATATCCAGTCTCATCCAGTTTATGCAAAGAGCAGGCATCATGAAAAATGAAAAACCCTAATCAGTTCTGCAAAATCTTAACATTAGCCACTGTTAAAAGCCCAGAATAATTTTCTCATTGTCAATATTGGATATGGAATCCAACAGAGGAGAGGGTTGGTGGATATTGTGTACCGTATGGATTTTTCATGCTGCCAACCATTAATTTATCCCACAAATTAAACACCTTTCACATTATTTTATTAGGGAGATACAAACTTGCCATCAGTAAGGTTATTTGGCAATGTAATTTATACATTCTTTTTTACCCATCTGTTAACACTAAGGCTTTCCATTGTTTTGGTGGGTTTTTTTAGTTTGGTTGTTTTTTTTTTTTAATATCCTCTTCCAATTCTCCTTGAAAATTGAACGAGATTAGGTTAAGATGAGGTTATTTTTTAAAGTAAAAAGTCACAAAGATGGATGAAGATACCTTCAAGGAGATAATACACTGGGGATTCCTTGCTACCAATTTTTCCCCCATGGAAAGCTTTTTCCATTTTTTTTTTTCTTTTTAATCTCTATATAATTTATAATAATATTTTACTTCTTCTGTCAAAGTAAACTGGCCAAGGTATCACTTAGCTTCATTTCCTGAGACCTGACCAAGGGTCAGAGATTACCTTGAACTGACATCTGACATTAGCAAATAAACAATCTCCTCTTGTTTCCCACTTGGTGAATCAGCAGTCCCCATGCTAATGGTGTCGACAGGTTTCTGCTAAAGCAGGGGAAGGGGAATTCCAGGCTGACAAATAAGTCCCCCGAGAAATGCACCTGTCAGTTACAGGAGAGCCTGTGCGGCACCGCGGAGTCAAGAGCAACAGGACGGATCCGTGCCACTGAAAGTGATATTCACAGGGTCACGGCAAGAGTGAGCTGCCCTGGTGCACACAGGACACCAGGGCAGCACAAAAACTGTTGGTATTATCCACCACAGGCCCCAGGAAGAAAAGCCAAAGCCATGCATCATTTAAAAGCACAGCAGTGCAGACACAGGAGATGTGCTGGTCAAATGACCTTTTGCCCCTTGTGTTGTTTCTTGCTGTGTTGCTATCCAACACCTACATAGCATCACATACCACCATTCCCTAGTTCCCTGCTGTCCAAAAACTTTCCTCCACCCAGCTATCCCAGAGAAGAAATGCTAAATTGTCTGTAACTTTCTGCCCTTCTACACGGTTTCTTTCTGAAATATTCCAGAAAAAAAATGTCCTTTATTTATTCTTCCCACACTTCCTCCACATGGAGTCATTACTTCCCCTGTCATAGTGAACACAAATTGACTGTTAGGCCAGATTCTGGACAAAAACCAAGCACGTGAGAATTTAGACTTCCAAGAAGGAAACCTAGAACCACCGTGTTATTCAATGTGGAAAGAAGAGGACAGACACAAGACCATTTTTGTGAGCTGTGGAAAATGTGATTTTAAAAAGAGTTGGATGAAGACACAGGCAGTTGGGGATAGGAAGAAAGTGGCTGCATCATGGTTTGGTGTCTCTCTTTGACTCTTCCTCCCTGCTCTCTGTACCCTCCTCTCTGTCACACCAGGGCAATCTGGGGGCCTGGCTGGAATCTGACACAATTTCACCCTGGGAGCTACAATGCTGACACTACAAATCACCTCTCTTCACCCAGAAATCTCCACTGACTCCCCAGTTCTGTGGCAGCTCTGGTTACTGCAGCACTTTACCAGGGAAAATAAGCAGCACCCTGAGCTGGGGAGATCATCTGGCTGACAGCTCCCCACAGAGCAGGAGACAAGTCTGTTCAGTGCTAAAGCTGCAACATGGCAGGACAAGGCAGGGTGAAACACAAAATTAATAGCACCAATATTGCCATTATCACATTAGCACAGGCTCCAAATCCTTTTGAATTCAGCCTTCCAAAACAAGCCATGGAAAATCAGGGAATACACTTCCCCTAGCTATCAAATTGTGCTCTTCTCTCAAGAAAAATGTAATGTTTGCTTTCAAAGAAGTGAAAAAGAAATTCCATGGGAAGTACGAATTTCTGTTTTAATAATGAAATTCACATCAATCCAATTTTACTCATCAAGAAAAGAGAGGCTTTAAGAGTGCCCTGAATTTCCAGTATTCAGGTGGCCACTGATGCTCAAATTAGCTCTGTTTCACAGCTGTTATTAGTAGTGCTTTGTGCCTGCTTCACAACTAACAAAACAGTTTTATATTAACACAGGGACCTAAATAGATTTGTCCATTAAATGCTAGTACATTAGACCCAAGGTGTCCCTTACAAGTATCCCAGTGGAGTTTTCTAAACAATCTTGGCTAGAGCAACCTTGGGAGGCAAGTTTACTGAGAAACATCACTATTAATAATAACACTTCCAGGGCTGAATCCAGGGTCTAACACAGAGCTCTTTTGGAAGTGTGACTAAAGCTACACCACCCTAGTGGGAAGAGGGTAAAATAAACGGTTGGAAGTAAGATAAGGAAAAATAAAATCTCAGCAGAGAATGATGTGATCAAATATTTAGATTCAAAATCCTTACATTACATAGAATCTTACCCTCCCCCTGTCCCTGCACTGACAATGATATTGCAAAGGCAACAAAAGTATATTCCTGACAGATCTAAATAAGATTTTTATCTCTAGAGGGGAAGAGACTTGTTAATTTTTTGGTGGGCTGGGCAAAGCGATGAGATTCATATTGTTGTAATTATTAATTTCTTCAGCAAAGTGCTAAATCTCCAGGTACTTTACATATTGGCTACATTCTTTTTTTTTTTTTTTTTTTTTGTATTTCCAGCAAAGCTATTAATTTAATACCATCTACTCAAAGGAAAGAAATCTGAATGGAATTAAGCATGCATGATCACAGCTAGAAAAATGAGCAGAGGCAGGAAGAGGGACAGAGAAAAAAATTTAAAGCTCTGATATAGTTTAGTCTGTTCAAGAACACTGGTGGAGAAGTGTTCTCTAGAATGTTAATTTGTCCTTATTCAGGTAGATTTTCTGTCATTATCAAAGCCATTTTTTGAACTTTGGTTGTGCCAATAAATAGATATTGGCTGTATCAGACCAAAAGTATTCTCTAGAAAGGGATATTCTTACAAGATGCTATTTATCTAGAAATACCAGGCAAACACACCCAATCTAAATACAAATATGCATGTATAGAATTTGTCCCAACAATTCTTTCCTAGAAGAAAGAATTGTAGGGACAAGAAAGTGATTCCTGCTAGGGCATATTAGGATCAAGAACTCTGTGGCTGCAGATCAGCCAGAGAACACAGTTTGGGCAGAGAAAGGAAAGCTGGACAGAGCATCAGTGGCAGGAAGTCACCATCACCACCCTTCCCCACACCGCACCCCAGGGAACAAGGCTGATCCAGGTCCCCTTTTCCTCGGCTGTGATCTGATCCTTGGCTCTAACCCCTTATGGAAGGATGCACCATTATGGAAGGTCTGGGACCAGCAGAGCCAGTTTGGGAGGCCTGCTGGACAAGGGGACCCCATTCAACCATGCCTGTGCCCCACCATTAGCTGGATATGTGCAGGAGAAGGAAAATCAGGGAGGAAAATCCAGACTCACTCCATTGAAAGCGAGTGCCAGGCTAGAGAGGCTAAATGGATCACATTAGGTGATGCACTAACAGCAGTTTGACACTTCTGATAAATGTCTGAGAAAATCTTTAAGTCCCAATTAAAGGATTTGCTCAGCCCCAAATATTTTTTTTTTAGTTTATTGAAAATACCAAGCTGATTGTGCTGGGGGACAAGCCAAAAGGTTTTGCTTTTAATCTTTTATTTTCCTGTTTCCTTTCTTCTTTTTGCTTGCTCAGTGGTATTCATAAAGCATTACCACCTAGGGACAGGTTGCAAGGGGTTCAAATGTGATGATAGTTTCCATATCACTACCTGAGACTAGGAGAGGCCAAGGGGGAACGTGCTTCCTACTGAGCTTAATATTTTCAAGGAACAATGCCTGTTACAAACCCACAGTGCCGCTGGGCCCCAAATTCTCCTTTTATTAAGAATCAGTCAATGCAGCTCCACCTTGGGAAAATTCAGTCTCCAAGCCTCAGCCACGAGTCTTTCTCAGAAAAGGGGGTTCTTGCCATGCCTTTCTGGTTCCCTCCTTTGGCCTCACTGCAGCAGACCAGGATGTTAATTGGAAAAGCAAGGCTAATTAAAACCAGAGAGGCAAACGAAACTGTGGGGGGAGCGAAGGGAGGAGGGGGAAAAAAAAGTTAAATTCAAGCACATAATAAAGAACATTTCTGCCCTGCTGTTCCTAGGAGGGATCTCATAACAGTGGTGCAACAGCCTAGAGGCTACCAGGAAAAAAATTAAGCTACTGTGTATAACAATGAAAACATTAAACCCTTTGTGTACCATCAAAATGGAAACCAAGAAATAAAGTTAAGATGCTAAACATGTGTTTGAAGAGCACTGAAGCATGAGGCATGTATTTGACTTCCACCTTCTGGGGAGTGCAGGGAGGCATGACTGAGATCTATTAAATCCAATGATGGCCAAATGCTCTGCAGGTGCATTCGGCTCCAGTCAGGGCACAAACCCTGAAGAGCAGAGACACAGATTTTAGAGAGTGGTGCCACCAGGCAAACAGGCTGGAGAGGGGTACCTCTCATCTCTTAGGAGAAGGTGTCATCACCTTTTCTCACTGAGGACGCTTGGAGATGCTGCACATGCTCATCCTGTGACCCAGCACTCGCCTCTCTCACGCTGGGGCCAGCCTGACACCCACCCACCATGGCAGGGAGGAGCCTTTGCAGGCAGGGCAGCTCATAAAAAACCTCAGCTCACAAATGTGACATCCCACCCCTCACAGCTGCCGGGCACTGGTGCACACAACAGCTTGCTGGTGGAAAGTCAAATCAGCAAGGCCCAGAGAAGGTAAGTAACTGCATTTAAAAGATCGGAGATGCTTTTTTTCTCCTCTGCAATTAAAGGCCTTCTATATGCTTAATGTCTCCAAGAATGATAAAACCAAACTAAATCTGAGATGATGCAGAAAGTTTTCTCTTTTGTCTGGCAAGTCAAAGGGGTTGCAGAAGGAAATGAGAGGGCCAAGACTGATGTCCTCATTTCCTTCCTTGCACATCCCCTCTTCCCTTTCCATCAGGAAAGTTTCACATCTTTTGCAGAGTCCCCAGGTGATCTCAGAGTTGTTAGCCCCCTTTGCTGGCTTCACACAAAGCCTGTTTTCTGCAGGTCATTGGATGTTCCCCATCCCAACCTGCACACATGAAGGAAAAGCTTGTGGCAGCAAATATGGACGAGGTCATATTCCTGACCATTTTTTCCCAGCAACCCAGAGGTGGCTGCCTCCTTCAGAAATACAGCTTGAGACTCATTTTAAGGCCATTCAGACACAAGGAAAGTTAAACTTTCTCAAGTAAATCAAAAGCCTGTGATAGTATAATCAAGTTTCTCAATAAAGAGGTAGGAAAGACTGATTTTCCCCTAAAAGACCACTTTAATTTCAGCTGAGAAAGAGACATGGCTATTTGAATCACACACAAAATACCAAAAGGAAAACACAGAGTACAATTCCCTTTATTTTTTTTCTTTTACTCTCAAGATCACTTTTGTTATTAGCTTAAAAATTTACCTCATTAATTGGCTCTAAGGAAGAACACCATTCACATGACATTAAGCTACTGGGAGTAGGAAAAAAAGAAGAAAGATAAAACAATATATATTGAGAGATTGAACACTACTTTGCATCACAAGAGGCTTTATGGTGGGAGGGTACAATAACTTGAAGCATTTCTGTCCCCATACAGTGAAATTGCCCTTCCCCAACCTGCTTCATCAGCTTACAAAGAGTTCCTGTTTCTAAGCGATTTTGACCTCTCTCTCTTTGTTTCTTCACCAGGATCACAGTAAGTGTGATAGGACCTTAAGGACAAAGAGAGGAAAATAAATAAAAGAAGGCAAGGACAATTGCAGAGCGGCCAGTGTTAATGTCACCATATAAAGGGTCTGTCAGCATTTCCATTAGAAACTCCTATTTTCAAAGGTTTATAACTTGGCCATAAAAATTCACTCTGAGCAGCAGCTGGAAACTTGGCAAACAAAATCTCACTCAGCTTCAATTGATTTTTCTTTTTCTTTCTTTCCCCCTGCTCCCCATCCACCTTCATCCTCTATCTCCTCCACTCCCCCCTTCTTTTACCCTCCTCCTAGACAGTAACTTTGAGTTGATTTAACCAAAGGATGCAAGAACAAGCATCCTGTTACACATTGTCAGATGCACTAACACTACTCATTTTTTGCCTTTTCTGGCCCTTAGTTTTTTCTTTGTAAGTCTTGCAATCATTTGGGGCTTTTGCTTTGCTTCCTTTTTTTTTTTTTTCAATAAAGCATTGTCTAAAATTTTCAAGACAGACCTCTACTTTGGATTGACAGCAAGCACCATGTATCAATATATCAAACCCCCCACAACTCCTTTGAAGAGAAATAATTAATTAAGTAGGAGCTCATCAGGAAAGTGTGTGTTGCAGTCAGTCCTTTGTGGCATGTGAAGTCTGGTCAGAAATGTCAGGATAGCTCAGCTAGGAATAGGAAATGCTGTGTCTCCTGGTTCGTGCTGGTTTTGACCCACCAAATCCCTTCTCCTGTCATACAAAGGGCTCATCTACATGGGATGTTTAAGTGAATATGACAGCAGCCATCTTGGCTGACACTTGAGAGCAAACTGGAGACTCTAAGCATGATGCTGTGCAACTTGAATTAAATTGCCAAGGCGGACGGACCAGGCACGGAGAGGGGATGCATAACATATGCTGAACAGCAGGAAGGCAGCTCTGTAGGTGTAAGGAGTGACTTGAATTAAATGCAGCTTGCCCTGGTACAAGTCACTCCCCCAACAGCAGCTCCAAGTGTTCACAGATGAAGAGAGTGAGAGGAAGGAGGCAAAGGAAGTAGGGGCATTGCTGCGGTTGGGTAGGGAGATTTCAAAAGAAGCCCCAGCAAAGGTTGGTTTTAATGTGATGCCAAGCAAACAAGCATTGTGAAAGAAGAGCAAGGAAACTGAAAAGAGAGGCATGAAAGGCTGAGAGTTCAAGCTCAGAAGCATCCCTGTGTTTAAGATGCTTCTTGAAATGCCTGAGTCAGCAAGAGGGAGAAGATGATGGGGAGGCACTGGCCTCTGTCATGAGATTTTCCATCTCAGTTTTCATTGGCAACAGCAAAAACTCATACACAAAATCAAACACATACAAGAGATTAAATAGGAGGGAAAAAAAGACAAAATATTGATGGTCTGAATTTTGGGACATGTAATATCTGTGTGTATGTGGGGGGGGTGGGGGATTATATTCATGTCTGCACACTTGGTGTTGAATTCCACTGAGCAGTGTTTTTCTTTTCCACCATGTGTCACAGCATAATTCAAGCTGGACAAAGTGAGATGACAAGACCAAAATATCCATGGTATGATTTATGGATCACCTGAAATATTCAGTGCACTCTTTCTATTTTTGCATTAATCTAAGAAAAATAAACAATTATATTAGAAGCCCATAAAGAAATTACATCAGTGCGGAAGTAGCCTCTTTATACCATGATCTCATTTTTCAGACTCTGCACAAAGAATTATCTTTACAGTGAGGCATCTCCCTCTGCTTTGTTTTGCACATACTAAACTGCCTAAGAAAAAAATTTAGGGCAGTGTCTCTGTCTTCCTCCAAGTATTTTATATTTCTGTGTCAGTTAAACACGAGATGTGAGTTTAAATGCTAACAGTTCAAAACTGAATCCAAGCTCTGTCAAAATTAATGTTCAGGGTGTTTTATCTAAATTCCATACAATCATGTTTTGTCAATGTCCTAAGAGATCAACCTACTTGCTCAGTGGCTTAGAATTTATCCAGTAGAACATATGAGCTCATCTAATTCAAACTTGTGTGTCTTGAATACCCCACATGCAACTGAAATAACAATACTTATCTATCCTTTGGAAGAAATGCTGCAAAAATTGGTACTTTAAAGAAAATTTTAAAAGTCAGCTTCAAATTAAATGAGAAGAAAAATTTATTTAAAAAATCATATGCTTATATTTCTGCCAGGGTACGTAAACTCAGCAAATGCTTGTTTTCCCCTATTAGAGTAGTGGTGTCCCCTAGCAGCAAAAGAAAGGGCAAGCAAATAAAATGTTGGAAGAGAATTGGGGTTGCAAGAAAGCTCAGAGAGAAAGCAAGGAACACAGTAATTAGGAGAAGGACTCAGGGAAACAGTTACATCATCCCATGGAGTAAGAGATCAAGTGGAAAGGAGAGGAACCAGGAGAGGCTTTGTTTTTGATGTTTTTAATTGATGCAATGCATGGCTGATGCCTGAAGATTTGCTACCAGTTTTGTTATTCTAATTAGCAAAGTGTACAGACAGGCAAGCCAACATCAAAACCCTGATCCATCGCAGCAGACCTCAGGCAGCTTCGGCAGCAACTGAGGAGATGCGTAAAGCACCGTGACACCAAACACCTACACACTGAAAGAAAAGGGATTTATGGGCTACACGTGCCAGGCTGGCAGGGAGACTGTCCCTGTCCCTCACTGTGGGATGCAGGCACCTCTGGTGAGCTGCAGCTTCAGCAGCAGCAAAGCAAGACTCAGCACAAGCACACCTCTGCTGGCTTAATCCTGCACTTGATGGGGAAGGGGGGGTTTGTTTTTTTCTTTTTCTTTTTTTGACAGAGGTTCATGAATATGTTTGATATGTAGATGTAGATTTATATCAGTTAGGGTAGGCTGAGTAAAGTTAGTGGATAAGAGAGGCTAAGGAGGTGTATGGTTAGGGATTAGAGTGTGGTGATAAATGGTAATATGCTTTTGTAATTAAAGCAAATCTTACATTTGAAAGGACTGGAGTCTGTTTGACTGGTAGATAGGGGTTTGGGTCTATTTACAGTCCAAAGGCACATTTAAACTGCTGAATCTCCCAGTTCCAAGTAGATCCTTTGACTGTGTGATAAGCGTGCTTTTCATTTTCTTACAGACTCCTCCTTATTCAGGGCACATCCTGGTTTCTGAAGGAATGAGTTTTTTCTTTGTGATTGCTATCCAGAAGTTGAGCTTGGAAAATGTGACCTAGTTCTGTAAATATTTGACCTCTCTATCCCTTGCACATCCCATCCTCACCTTCCTCCACTTCTCCATACAAACTGCCAGTGAAACACTTTCCTCACGGTGTCACCTCTCATGGGGTAGGAAAAGGGCAGCACAAACCCAAAAATGGCACACAAAAAGTAGTGGTGCTGATGTTTTCCTCTGAGGAAAACATTTGTTCTCACAAAATGGCTACCCAGCTATAAAATATCACTGGGGGATTTAAATATATCATAAATATATATATAAAGACAAAATAATATTGGATATAACTGGGTATATCACAGTCCCAAGAAAATTACTTGAGGCATTGCAGCTATGTAGGAAGCTAATCTTGGTATCATATTATCCCAATTACCAGTTTATTATTTCTTCCACTTCCATTCAGAGATGGATTTTCCAGTCTGATAAAGCATATGCCAACTTGAAATTAAGAACTGGAGCTTTTCACATGTAAGAATTGGACCTGAAAATCATTCTTTGACATCTCAAGTTTGGAATTATTTCAGCAAAAATGAACAGTTTTCATAATCAGTTTTTCTTTGGTTTGGTGCTTTTTGGGAGGAAAAGGGACTGGGTGTAGGTGGAGGGAGAATATGTTTTGATCATTCACAGAATTCTTCAAATCAAAACCCATACAAAATCCTCAAGCAAAAAGATCCATACTCTGGAAAGGTCTCCTACTCCCTGTCACCCCAATCTTCCCGCCATTCCAACTTTTTCCCCTTTTAAATGTCTCCATGAAATTCCATTTATTTTGTTTGAAACCTTCATCTCACCCTTTTCCCTGAACAGCATTTCCCTCACATAAATACCGCAAAATGCTGAATGTATTTTTTTTCTCTGAGGAATCATTTAGACCATGCTAAAGGTACAGCATGGCATTCAAGTTGTTTTAATTTCTCTGGATTCAGACTAACTTGTAGCACACCACTCCCACTTTATCTTGCAGCTGTAGCTAAACCTTTACCAGCGCCCAGTGCAGGATACCTGCACCCAGGATGGGGCCATTTTTGGTGTCCAAGCCTGAACATATTTCAAGTTACACATGCCTGTGGGCGTATGCACACAAATGAAACACATTCTCAATGGAATTTTAAGCATTTTTTAATCAAAATACCTAACTTACTCTGTGCAATCATCTGCTATAGAAAAAAAAAATGTGTCCTGACAGAATCATGTGCAGTGGAAAGAGGAACACAGTGACCAAGGAGACCAGAAAAGAGTGTAGGATTGAGACAAAGAATTTCAAGCAAAGTGATGCCAGATGATTTGCCTTTCTGCAGCCAGGCACTCAAAAACAGAGCTGCAAAGAGTTATCTGACCTCTGAGAACTGTGCCTTAGACACAGGACCTTATGGACATAATCACACACTGCTGGCTTCTCTGCCTGCAGCCTCCCCCTGCTTTGTCCCCCAGGCAAAAAGCATTCAGGGACATAACCCCGTTCCCTTACTCAGGGGAAATTCTGCATTCCCAAAATGCAGATTGCAATGAGATTCCTTCCCAAAACAGAAAGTTCACAGGATCCCTTGGCACCTATAATTTCTCACACACAAAGAGAAAGAGCAGGAGAACGCAGCTGTATTCACGAGCTCAGATTATTATAATTTAAAAAAAAAACAAACCCAAAACAAAACCAAAAGGCCAGCCAAACACATTCTGGACATCCACATTTGTATAGTTTATAGCAAGTGCAAACCTAGAGACCATTATGAAAAACAACAACAACAACAACAACAACAACAACAACATCTAGGTCTTAGAAGGTGAGTCCAGAGTTTATTGTCTTTTGAATATAATCCCTGTCTTCATTACACTGCATTTACTTTGTGAACCATCTTTCCCAAAACCACTTCTTCATTTTTTACCTCCTCATCTTCCTTTTTTTTTTTTCCATAAATGATTCACTTAAGCCCTTGACCATCATTTCCTACTGAAACTGATGTCATCTCTGACAATTTATACAGATATTAGAAAATAAATTTATTAATTATGAAGTTCCCCATGCTTTACTGTATCCCTATGGGCTCCATGAAGAGTTAAACTCCTCTGCTGGAAGGATGCGTATCTAAACTTGAGTGGGAGTCTAATATATTCACAGCCTCAGACAAGTTGCGTGTGACATCTCACAAAACCCCACATCCTTTACGAGCCACACTCACAGCAAACGTGTTTACCTTCAGCACAACCAACTGAAGCACTCTTTATTAGGTGACAATTCTGTAACCCACTGCAACAAAATGAAAGGTTTTCACGTCCTCCAAGCAGGCCCAGTGCAGCCTCTTGCACAGGCAGGGAAAGCCAGTGAGCTCAGGAGGGTCTCACAGCTGACAGTGAATATTCCTGCTGTAGGTACCTCTCAAAAGGTTCTTGTCCCAGTTGGCTACCAAAGGAAATTGATCTGGCACTTATTTTTGAGTGGTCTGAGTATTCATTCCTGCAGGTCCTGTTCCCTCTCCTGTGAGAGCACTGCCTGCAGCAGCTCCTGACCTCTGCTGAGCATTGCACAGGAGCAGCAGAGTAGCTCTGGCTGTGCCCTGGGATGCAGGGGGTCCATCCCAGCCTGGAGACACAGCACTCCAAGGAGCACGGCGCCAATACACACCACAGCACACTCCATCCTGAGTGCAGAAACAGTGCACGGGAGAATGGCTTCCTGCAGGAAGGCAGGAAGAGCTACCTAAAGGTTAAGTGACTTATTTCAGAACTTGATGCATTTGCAAAAGACATTTAGTGGAAACAGCTCCTATTTCCTCCTTAATAGGAACAAAAATTATAGTCTCTATGACCAACCTGAAAAGATGCTGGAAACTCTAACCCCGAAGCAAGGTTTCCTTTTTCTTGGCTATGAATATTTATTTTCCCACACTTCATTAAAAATGGGTGGCTGTATGAGGAAAGGCAATGGAGAAGCTCTGGTTCTTCAGCATCCTTAAGGACAGAAAGGTCTTTGCAATTTTTTTTTTTTTAAATTCAGCTCAGTTAATATGGTAGTACATAAGGGCAGCAATTTAGCGTGTGGGTTTATGTACAGCTAGATAGATGCAGATCCTCACAGTACACTTCCATGTAGATATATATTTATCTGTGTGTGTGTGTGTGTGTGTGTGTGTGTGTGTGTATAATCTTCAAGACAGATAAAATGCACACAGCTGTTAGCAGCTGAAACGGGCCTTAATTACACTCAGGTTGTCATGGTAACATCTGACAAGCTTTGCCTTCCTGGATGGGAGCGTTTGCCCACTTGGAGTTTCAGCGTACCAAGAGAGAGGTTCTAAGGAAAATTAGAATAAATCACACAACTTTCCCTGGACTTTGTGTATTCCTGCCAAGGCAAGAGGACTAGGAAAGAATATTGCTCCACAGGCTTGACACATCAGAACAAAGCAAAAAAGCAAAACGGTACAGGAATTTAAAGGATAATGGCAGTTAAAATACTTTGTTTTGCTGAGAAGTAGCATCTAGCTTAAGATTTCACAGCATTATCATCATTTTTTTAACATTTGTAAGGCCTTATTAATGTCAATAACTTTGGTACATGAAATCATTGGTGGTAACATCTGAGCTTTTATTTCTTTTATTCAAGTAAGACGACTAATGGAGAAGAATGTTACCATTTTCAGCCATCAGCTTGCATCAAACCAATTATAGTCAGGAAGGGATTTTAGGTCAGTTCTAACTACAAGTCCATACTCTACTTAAGGGCAGCTGGTTTAATATGTATTCATTGATGTCTCATTGTCTCAGCTCTTGCCTTTCTCCTTGTAGGAATCAAATAATTCTTTGTTTTCCCTTCAAATGCCTTACAAAAGTAATTATTCCTATGAATAGGATGTTCAATCAGCTTCTCCCTCTTCATCCTTTCAATGTCATAAAAACTAAAAAAAAAAACCCAAAAAAACCTCACAAAGCAAACAGGAGAAGGCCTACTTAAATCACCACACATCAAGGCTACTTTTAGCCATCTGGCCCACATGCACGTTTTCCTGAATAGCTGGCAAAATAGCAGTCCTGTGATGCACAGCTTCAACAGAAAGCATCCATCTGGTGAGAGTGGTTCCAGCAAGTTAAGGAATCACAGAGTGGGAGTCAGTGATCTGAACTCCAAGTTTGAGTTATTCAACCTAGACTTCGTTTTATAGGCAATGCAGACCAACAGGCAAAGGTCAATGTGTCTCTGAAGGTTCCTGTCCCTTTCCTGGCTATAAAACGGGTCTAAGACAGCCCAATCATGCATGGGCAGTTGACTTTGAAACGCTGTAGATGGGGCAAGACGAATCTCCTCTAACAGCTCTGCAAAAGCAGAGACACAACAAGTGGCAGCTCCACTTAAATCACGGAGATGTGGCTCAACAGCTCTTGCACAAAGGGATGTTAGCAGTGCAGAATTCATGTGTTTGTACAGCAGGCCTCCAAACACTGCTGTAATACATCTAAGAAAGAAGAACTGAAAATCCTAATGAAAGCAAATTTGCATACAAATGAAAGTTATTTTTGCACGCACTATTCCCCCACCTCCAGTTTCATTCTTTTCTCAGAACCTCAAGGATGCATAAGACACGAGGAATTACTGCTGGACAGAAACCTTGTTTCCATTTCCCACAAAGAGAAGAAACAGCAGAATTTCTCGCAAAATATGCTTGGCTATTTCTATGCACTGATGCGTTTAAGGAATAAGAAGAGGGGGACAAAAAGACTTATCTTTTTTTGTAACTTAAAAAAGGGGGAAGAATAGCGTTTCAAAGTGGAAAGTCAAAATGCTTCAATTCAGAAAGCTGAAGCAGGAATGAAAAAAGGGATAAACCCTCTGGGCCTCTCCCAAAATTTCAGAGGGCACACTGCTCTAAAAGGTTTTATTGCAAAATGGCATTTTTACACTAAAACCTATCCTTAAAGCCAAAAAATATTTTAATAAAAAAATTATTATTCTTTTTTCCTGAGCATTGAATGTGTGTTATTTTGTCTCTGAAGGATTCTCACATATTAACTCAGAGCGTTTTGCATCATCCTTTCCTAGGAACCTATGTTTCTAACTTTCACTCCTCTCTCTCTATCTCTCGCTCTCCTCCTCCCCCACTTTAATTTTATTATTATTTTTTTCTTTCATTTCATAAGCTCTTAGCTTTTTAATATGAGAGCCTTTTATTTCTATAAAACTGCAGCTGCTTTCATTTAGTTTTATGGATTTAATGTATTTAGAGGTTCCAAGAGAAGCTTGGAGCTGGCGGTATTATCCAGACATTTGCTGCTTAGTGCCTTTTCTAATGACAAGACTTATCTGATTCAGAACATTTCATATCTGTAGAAAAATTAATTCTCTCTCCCTTTGTCTTTAGGCCTCAAGATTTAATTTGTTCAGGGGATTCTTTCAAGCAATTTTTTTTTTCCCTTTGCAGATACCCTGATGACTTACTTCCAATGCTGAAGTTGTTCTTCCTGCTGGCATTTTAGTCTGAAGCATTTGCAACTTGGTGCTTGTGTGCCTTCCCATCACCACAGCATCTGAGCTGCTCTCAGTATTTAATGTATTTTGTCCTGCTCTGTGAGGCAGAGGTTGCCACTCTCACCATTTTACACACATGGAAATGAGACCAAGAGGGAACCAGAGCTTGTATCTGCAATGGACTCATATTGATTTCAATATGAGTCACCCATCTCAAATACTCTTCTGAGTGCAACACAAACTGGTTTAGTCTAGGCCAAACAGGAATTTTTCTGAAGGAGTGAAAGTGAACTTGGGCATGATATTAAGGTCACCATCCTTTCTATGGGTAGCCCACACCAATCCATGGTATAATGTCCCTGGAAATGTTGTTAATGTCAAGTCAAAGAAACATATCAATCAGAGAAAGTAAGTCAATCAATGGCTGAAACTTTTTTGGACATCAACCTTCATACTGAGAAACACAGGAAGGCAAATTGTGTCATTTAAGATAGCTCTACAGGTGAAACTAGGTGAGCTACAGCTGTCCTGTACTGCTTGCAGGTGAACAGCATATGAGGCAGCATTCAAAATCCCCATGATCTTTTTGTGGCTTGGATCATTAGACAAGTATATTCATTTAAGACTACTTTGTCCTCTCATCAGAGTAACCCAAGGACAGCAGCAGGATGCTAAGGCATGGACCAAGACTTTGCAATTACTGAAACACCAATTTAGTTATCACTTGCTATTACTCTGTCACCTCTGTTGCACAGGAGAAAACTGCACCTGTTCAGAAGCACAGTTATTATCCATATCTATTTCCTCTATTTCATCTCTCTGCTTTTTGTCCTCTGCAATAACTCCTGAGGACCTTTAGAAGGCCTCATACTAGCCTTCTTCTTCACCCCATCTATTAACCTGATCAGCAATGAAAAAGTTCATTGCAATATTCATACATCATTTTTAGGTTTCATTGTTAATATCTTTTAATACATTTATGGGGAATTTACACCTTACAGAATCACCATTTCTAATCATTTAGGACAGTTCACTGTCCTTCTTAGGGTTAAACTCTTGCTGCACTTTTCTTGCAATATTAAGGATGGACTAATATTGGATCCCTAATGTACCATTTTCACGTATTTATTTTCGTCTGTTTAAAAACAAACAAAAAACCCCAAACACCATACATATATCTGAACATTTTTGGTTTTTAATTCTATGCCTGAAAATGTATATATTAAAAATTGATGATTAAATCAGTTGTAATTAGATCTGAATTTAATTTTTTTAAATTGTGAAATAACTGGTAGAACAATATTGAATAAATAAGAAACAAACCTTCAGGTCAGAAGACAAACTTTCTCCAAAGTCATGAAAACTTTATGTTTGTCTTTCATGTCCTTTTCATAAAAATAGAAACCATACAGAAATCTGAATTTGAGGTGACTGGGAATGGGACTGGGTCTAGAGATCAGAACACAGAAAACAATTGCAGCAAAATAAAAGTCAGTACTTTCCCCATCCCCATGAAGACTTCTGGAAAGTTAAAATTTAAAATATTGAGAACACAAGGCTGACTGAGAAGAAAAGACATTCTCATGCTTTTGCTTCCATTTGTTCAAAGATCTGGGGGGAAAAGCCAAACTCCCTATATGTCAAAAACCTGCCATCCTTATCCCTTTAAAAGCTCATGTTTATGAGACATTTCAGTGAAATGAAGATTTGCTGCTTTGCTAAAGAACAAAGCCACAAAAATACCTTCATGTTTACATACCATAAGGCAGCTAAAGGGCACCCCTCAAACCCTACTAAATGCATTCCCATGCACCTACTTTCAAGAATTTTGATGGGAAAGCTCATAAAAAGCTTGTGTTTTATAAATTCATGGGGCAGGCTAGCTGTAACTGCATGTGGCACCATCCCTGAAACAGGGAAAAAGACAAGGGGTAGGCATGAGACTGTCTCTGTATTCCCAATCTGAGTCCCACAAGACTATTAAATATTAAATATGTGTGTTAGATGCCTCACTGACCACTGAAGAAAGATTGTGCTGGGCACTGCACAGGAGCAGACAGCATCTTGAAGAGCTTACAACCCAAAAAGGTGAGACAGCAAATGGAGGTGACGGCAAAAAGGAGGTGACAGCAAGCTGCTTTTCAAGGATTGCTGCAAAAAGATCAAGCAAATGATAAAGCAGAAGCAAAACCCAACTTTTCAGCCCAAAGTTGAGTAAGGTGCATAGAGAGATGATCCAGCTGCCACCTCTACTTACAGGCACCTTCCCTGCACACACAAATTTGGAGAGAAGTTGTGGAGGGAAGTTTATCTCCAAGGATTCTGGAGAGATAGGAAGCAGAGGACACCTCAGGATGAGACACACAAGAGTCCACCCTGGAAACCCACACCTCAAACTGTGCCATGTCTCTTCAGGCCAGTGCTTCACAAGTTCCCATGCAGGGTTCAGAAGAGGGGGAATTTCTTATCTCAGGAGGAGGCAGCACAGCTGGGATGTGGGGGGTCACAGCAGTGGATGTTTGTACACATCACAGACCCCCAGCTCTCCTAGAAACTCGTTCTCCCTGGTTTAATTCTCCAACAGAGCCACAGACAGAGCTGAACTCCATACGCTCCATTTCATATCCCTTCCCTTATAAACCTTTATTAAGGCTTTATGTTACACAACTATCACCGATACAAAACATTTAGGCTTCCAGGAGACCGAGTGCATTAAAACTCCTTGCGTGGAATGGCAGGAACCAATTCCTCATTTTTACTGGCTGGGAACTGAACCTTAATAGGCCACAGAGCACAAAACTCATAAACCATTGGAGTAAGGGGAGGAGGGGAGAGGGGGAATAAGGAGGGAGAAGGGGGAGAAGTTTGTTGCTGAGGTTATGAAATTATAACAGAACAAAACAAAATATGTGAAGCAGGCCACAGTGAGGAATTCTCCCCACCCACGGCAGAGTTAACCTTGCCACTGATGTCCAGCAGCTGGAGAGGACACAAATAAAGCAGGACCATGCTCTTAACAAAATAAAGTGCTGTTCCTTGGCACTGGAATAGCAGCAACCCTCATCTCCAGCTCTGGTGCTCCTCGGGAGGGTTTGGGGATTGCTGGCTCAGGCATGAGTTGCCTTTGCCTAGCAACCAGCACAAAGTCCGTCTGTCAGCCTGGTCTGCAGTCGCTTCATCCTGCCTTCCCCCTGCTCCAAGCACACAGCAGGGTCTCCAAGCTCATTTGTCAGACTTCAGCTCCATCCACCTCTAAGCCCATCTAAGGAGAGTGCTCTTCTGTACCAACTGCAGGTAGCAAGATGGTTTGGGCCTCTGTGTATTTCATCCCGTTCTCCTTCATCTTATTCTGCTGTTGCAGCCCCTCATTGGGAAGCTCTCAGAGGAGGAACTACCTGCTCTGAGGAGATGGTTAACCCAACAGACTTACCTAGGAGGAAGAATTAGGCAGTCCTGTAGCCACACATCTCTCTCTCTCTGCCTGGCTGTGATGTTAAAATACCTGTTTCTGCTGATGGGAACATTCTGGGCGCAAGGATGCTTTTAAAGCAGGATGTGGGATAAAGCAAAAAAAAAAAAAAAAAAGGGGAAAAAAAAAAAAAAGGCAAAAAAAAAACCCCCAAAAAACAGAAAACCAAAACCAACCAAAACCAAAACCAACCAAAAACTCACAACAACTGGGAGCAGATTTCTAAGGGCTGCTTTCCCTAGCAAATATCAGGTTCTCTAAATGCAGACGCAGTTCTGCAGATTGGATAGGAAAAGTCAATTATACAACTCAGAACACTTCCCAGATGAATTAAAATCTGCAACCATTTATTTTGCTGCAGAAAGTTACTGCTAGGATTTCCCCCCAAGCTGAGTCACAGTGACCTGAAGCACCTGAGCCAGGAATGGCTTGACTTCCTGGAAGAGTGAGAAGTCACTTTACTCCCCTGCCCAAGAAGAGGAACTTATTAGGAAATTAAACAAGCAGAAATGTGCAAGACAAAACTGGTAAATGTAATTGTGGTCCTGTCAGAGTCAGAAGAAGTGGCTGCTCTCCAAAAGTTGGAGCAAGTTAGTCCCTGCATCAGGGCTTCTTCAAGTCAGAAGAGAAGATAATCACCCATTCTGGGCACAAGAGGGATATTTACTTAATGTGTTCTGACTTTGGAAATGGAAAATTATGAGATACATGGCAACAGCTACCTTCCAGAACTTAAAGTTATCATAATGTCATTCTTCTAATTACAAATCAGACTCTTAATACCAAAGGCCAAAAGGAGCCTGATTCCAGAGGTAAGAGCAGTATCAGCTAAAATTACTTTGGAAGCTGCCTGGTATCACATTACAGCCATCCATCAGGAATCTTCTCCCCTCACCAATGGGCACCTCTTTTCTTGGGGAATTGCCACCATGACCCAGTCTAAGCACAGGGCTACGAGATGCTGGATTCAGCCATGATAATCCTAGACCAGCAATGGCAAGGCTGGGACAGATGATTGGTTATTCTCACTCTGCTGGGTTGCTAGGGCAGCACCAAAGTTTCTCATTGAAAGGCTTTTATCTAAAAAAAAGGTGGAAGAGACAACAGTTTTTTTAACATTTTTAATGACATCAAATTCAATTGAAACGAGCTACTTTGTCATCACGGCTTGTTATCGATTGCAAGCTGAACATTCTCGGCAAAACTGGGACAAGCAAGAGTAAATCTTACATAAAAAGCACAGTTCTATTGATCACAGCAGCCACCACTGGCCCTCCACTGAAGCAACAACCAGCTACTTTAATAAAAATGTAATTCTCCAGTAGAGAGGAGCCCATCTGCCTTCCAAACCACTCTGCATCATACTCTTCCAAATGCTCTTGAGAGAGAAAGCAGACCAGTTCATCCCCCTGATAAAACACTATTACTATGCAGTGACACCATCACACTTGATTTAAATACATCTGGCATTTTCAGGTGTAATGCCTGAAGCAATAATACTAAAAAACCAGAACAACCCTAGTTACACCCTCAGGGAGTTGCACGTGTGCGAACTAAGTAACTTATAGAGTTCCTATTTCCATAGTATCAATCTCTTTACATTCTGAAATGTATTTATCCTCCTACTGCTCAGGGGAAGGAGAGATCACTGCTGCTCCTATTGCTTTTCCAATGCCTTCTCAGATCTTCATTTCCTATGGCATGGGATTTGGAGACCTGAATCTTGGTGTGGGCTTGAGGCCTGGCCATGGTCATGCAGGAAGACAGTTCTGTGTCAGAAATCTGGCCTTGACAGCAGTCACAGATCAGACCCCAGGCTCTGCTGGGAGCCATTTGGCCAAACTGATTGTGATAATTATGGCAGGTGTCCCTGAGGATGTATTGGGATTTCTATCTCCATTTATACCACTAGGAAACCATATTTGGCTCCAGAGACTGTTCCATTACCACCACCCACAGTGCCACATCAACATGCACTTTTAAACTAGGCATGGGGAAAAGGAGGCCCAGAGCCCCCAGTTCTTTTACTGAGCCTCGTGAGAAGTCCCTCCCCTCTGCCACAAGCTGGATCTTTGCTCAATAAAGGACATGGAGCTCCTGTGTGGCCGTGTAATTCTGGGGACTACAGGGCCTCTGCTCAGCAAGCTGAGGAGTTAATAGAAGCAAAACAAATCCCCCTTATTTGCCTCAGGGTTAGGGGTCAGTGTAAGTAAATCATTAATTAACAGGCTGGCACCTCAGTGCTATTGACAGGGTTTTGTGTACACAGTGGGACTGTGGCACCCCCTGCAATTAAGCAGGCAGTGAACTTTCCTGCTCCTGCTGCCTCCCACTCGGCTTGAGCAGGCTCACTCTCCCCTGTCCTCAACACAGGCTCCTCTTTATTCCTCCTCTCAGCACAGGTTACCAGCTGCCCCTGTGCTTATGCTTTTTGCCTGCCCAGCCCAGCTGCCTTCAGAAACCAAGTCCCCTTGTTTTGTTGCTTTCCAACTTCATGCAACACCTGCTCCTTTAAAAAACCTCACTGCCTATGCATCCATCAACTTAGGCATTTATTTCAGCTCTTTGCTCAGGTAAAGAGGCACCTACAGACTCAAAAGAGCTCACAGGTACGTGGTGATAACTCTTCAGCCTGAGGACACTACATTGTCTCAGAGAAAAAAAAAATTCTTTAGCTCTCAGCCCTAGATTTAAATAAAAATTTGGGATCCTAATATATTACTAATAACACCTGGAATTCTTCATCTTCTTTTCTTGTTTGTTTTTTTTTTTTTTGTTGTTTGTTTGGTTTTTTTTGTTTGGTTTGGTTTTTTTGTTGCTTGTTTGTTTGTTTTTTGGGGGTTTTTTTGTGGTTTTTTTTTTTGTTTGTTTTTTTGTTTTTTTTTTTTTGTTTGTTTTTGGTTTGGTTTGGTTTTGTTTTTTTTCCTAATCAAACCGGGTCTGTTAACAACCTGATTTCTATACCAGATGGGAAATTGCCATATAAAGAGAAGTCATTTCAGAAACTCCACAGTCACGGATCCTCTTAACAATCAGGCCTACAGTGTCAGAGGCGCTCCTAAGAAATTTGTTACACCATTTTCTTTGTGGGGGAGTCTGCTTTCTTTTGGTTGCTTTGGGTTTCAGAAAGGTCTTAGCCTGCAGGCTGAAGGTCTGAGGTTGATAACAAAGACCAGCTGCCTCAGAGCTACATCATGCTGAGATCAACAGTGGCTTTGGAGCTGAGCTTAGAGTCCCAGGGAACTTCAGCTGGAAACCCAAGATCAAGGTCCATCATTCTCGAACCCAAAATGAAACTTCCCATTGATGTGATGTGAGGGGACAGCCTGCAGTCTGCCAGTTCCCAAACTACAAATCAGAGACTGCCCTGGCAGACACTTAATGGATATTTATGGGACTCATAATGAAACCCAGTTACAGATGCTCTGATCTACTCAAACTTTTGAAATAGAAGCATCTGAACAGCCAACTTTCTCCACTCCTGAAGCACTGTATTAGTTCAATGTTGTCTTAAGATCTTTGGCATTATGGTTCATTTCAGATAGAAATGACATGAGAAACATGATTGTAACACAGTAGAAGCTGAGGCCATCCCCCTCCCCAAATACCTACAAACTGCTGTCACATTAATCTGATTCCCACAATGGCTTGTCTCCCCCACTTTTTTTTTTTTCCCCTTAATTTGTGAAATGTTGTAAGTGCTTCATTATATCATTGAGAAACTACTTTGGGAACACAGTACAGTAAATGTCCTGTGATACAAAGTTGGTTAGCTTTCCACAGCACTTTCTAGATGCAGAACAAAAAACACAGTCTGCTTTTCTTTCAGGTGCAGTCACTGGAAGTTCTGATGAAAACTGGGAGGGTGAAAAATAGGACATTTCCAGAAATTGTGCAAGGGTTTTGCTCAGATTTTGAGGCACCTTTAGCCATGACACACTAGCACGTTCTCAAGAATTTAGATAACTCACAAGTTTGTCTCATTCCAAAGCGTGCATGCCAAGATATCACTAAGTTCAAAAGTGCCTCCAAAGCAGTTGAGACAACTGAAGTTCAGTTATGCTGATGGAAATAGCCTGTCCCAACCTAGGGCTCCCTGCATTGCCCCTGTAACCTAAATTCTTTCTTTTGAAAGAATTTCTCTTGCACTTGAACATGGTTACAGAAAATGCTAATCTTCCTTGTACACTCTATCTACATAAACAGAGTACATATACACTGGAAAAATTTCCCTGTACAGGAAAAATGTCTCTGTGCTAGAAAAATTTATCTGTACTTGTGGATCATGCATCCTAGTATCTCTGGACAGCAAGACAAAAGAATCAGCACTTTCCTCCTCTTTCTGAGTGCTCCACTGGTATATGCTGCCTTTGTTTTTCAGCATCCAGTTCAGAGCCCTTGCACTAGTTACATGCAAATGCCACCCTGTATGGTTCCCAAATCAAATGGATGTTAAAAGCAGAAAGCTTCTAGCAGCCAAATTAACAGCACATAATTAGTCTCATGCATAAACCACTTAAAAAAGTACAGGGCACTTGGTGTCAAGATTAGACAATTAACTTTGTCAGAGCACAGGAGAATGCACTGAAACACATTTGCACCAGTGTATAAAGTCTGCAATTCTCACTGGAACTCGTGTGAGTAAATACTCTAGGTCAGAGCCTTGACAGCCTTATTTAGATTTTGCTCACTTAGTGCAGGCTCTGCTCAAGTAAAGACCACATATAATCCAAGGAAAGACTTCAGTTTGGCTCTCTGTTTTGACAGCCTATAAAAGACCGTCTGGAGCACAAGCAGGATCAGCAAAAGTAAGACCTTCCTCATACACAACTCTGTCTGAAACCAGTGCTGTTTTACATGCTAGCCAAAACATGACTGTTCACTGCAGCACATTCTGCAGTGCCCCAGTCAGCCAAGATTTAAAAACATCCAAAATCAAGAAAGGGCTTCAGCCAATTCCCTTTATGGTGAGATGTGGCATCAATAAAATATCCATCAGCAACTCATATCTATGACCAAATGGGCTCTTTCCCTGGGGAGTGGCAGGCCCAGGGAGATTAGCACCTGTCTCTCTTCTGTTTATCACTGGCAGGTGCTTAACTGAAGCAAGATATCGGCTCTGCCATAGCGAACAAAGCTCCCAAAAGATAAGATGGATGTGCTGGGCCACTAAGCTAATGCTTGGTCAGGAAACAGAGCAAATGAGTCTGTTTATCAAAGGTGGCTTTGTGAGCTGATAGGAGGAACATGGTAATTCATTAATATGGGGAGTATTCAGAGTCGATGAACAGTTACTAGGAGAAAGCCTTCTGCAGCACAAACAAAAGAAATCTACTGGTCCTGCAAAACCTGGGGACCTTGGTAACTGTACAACATAAGGAGCAGGCTGGCACAAGCTGGCTCTATTCAAGGTAATCCCTGGGCTGAAAGATTAGGGGATGCCAGGGCAGAGCCCTCTCTGCTCTGGAGGCTGTCTGGCCACATTCATGCAGCACCTTTGCTGACAAGCTTCCCCAGATGGCACTGCTTGTAGCTTAACTCCATCAGCCGGATACAGCAAATGGTAAATCAGCATTTGCAAGTAGAACACCTAGGTCTCATGTGAAAGCTAGAAGAGGATAAGAGCGCAAGGAATGAAAGAGGAAAAAATATTACCCTTCTTTCAATTTTGCTGAAATGTTATCCAGACGTCCACAGGAGCATGTTTCTTCTCTTTAAATTACTGAGCACATAAACACAGCACAGCTCAAAGGTTGCACTCATTCCACCTGAAGCAGAAGTTTAGAACTGTGGTGCTGCTTCCTGTGCCACTGAAGTCTCCAAATCTTCCAAATTCGAAGACTTTGTGAAAATATTAACTCACAAACACTGAAAAACTTGCCTAAATATGAGAATGGAAATGTATGTCAAAAAGCCTCACCCAAAATGTTGATGTCTAATATTTTTGTAGAAAATGTACAATCCTTTCACATAGTAAAATAAGTAGGTGCCATTTGTTCTTCCTAGTTAAGGAAAAAATAGTTCCTTATGAATTTGTTTAATGTAAATAAGCCCTCTATTTGTCTTTAATAAATTCATACATTATTAGAAAATCCTTTATACAAGAAGACCCACTGAGCTATATCATCTCATTTTAAAAGATTTCCTGTTGGTGGAAAACAAAGCAGCCACCTGCAAGGGCCTTGTGCTCAAAAGGATTTAAATAAACACACACAGATAATTAGATCGGTTAACCTTGCAAATTAAAACAAGCACATTGCATTATCTCCATTTTATCCTAAAAGAAAATATGAAGTTACCTCAGATAAATAGTTTAATAAAGACAGTGAAGAGCTTATAACAAGCTGCATAATGCTAAATCTTCTAAGCATGTGGGTTAATAGGATGAAAACCTACTTTCTGACTAGCTTCATTTGAGAGACCTGGCTACTGATTTGCCTGGGTCCAGGGGATTAATTCACCCATCATGCTGTCAGAGCAGTTTCACCTGATGTCACTCGGGCAACCTTAGCCTTTGGGTTCCCTCCATTAAGGGAAAAGGAAAGATGGGATGACTGGCCACACTCAACTACTACTCTGCAATGGCTGTGAGAAGAAACCCAAATATTTTACCTTCATTAGGCTGAAGCTAAGGAAGATGAAATACAACCATGATCACAAAGTACCACCAGGGCTGGCCAGAAAAACATTACTCCATTTAATGCACACTTCAAGGCTTTGAAGCTTACTTCTCTCCTGTGAAGAGAGAACTGATATTTTAAGGGGAGAAATAACACTGTGTATTATCCTGTGTATTATCACTGTGATTAGATGTAATTTTAGAGGAGAATCCTCTACCAGTATCAGAGCAGGTTTACTTACTGATTTGTAATGCCAGATGTCATCAAAACAGGATAAAGGGAACTTGGTCAAATTACTGTTCTGAATCTGAAACACCATCCCACTAAGAAATATACCGAAAGCAATTATTCCAGAAAACATTTCAGTGCTTTCCAGGAGAATAACTTTTGTGTGTTAATTTTTCCATCATCCCTGCTCATTAAATTCGGCATTTTCTTGCGTTTTAAACAAGAGAGGATGCAGTCACAATTTTAACAGTGAACTTGACTGCTCCACAGATCCTGCACACAGGTAATTTCCCATCACAGGCCAGCTGCTCCTCCCTGCTGGAAGATGATAGGTGTTGGTCTTGCAGTCAGGAGCTGCTGCTGTTCTGGCAGTGCTGTCACTTCTGTGGATGGCACCTGTTTTCATAAGCAAGACTGCTAGCTTCTCAAAAATGTTTGGTGAAAATCTGTTCTTTTTAAAGAGATTTTAAAATTTTAAATTTTAAAGGTTTTCTGGTTTTGGTGTATATATATATATATATATCTATATATATATATATATAAATAAAGAGTTGCAGTGAATGCCATTCAAGCACCAGGGACAAACAAGTCTGTTGGCTGCAACAGTGCCAATTTTTTTGCCTCAGTTTTAACACCAAATCACGACTGTTGAAGATTCAGAAACAAGGCCCTCTGCGAGGGAAGTTCAGAGATCTAGAGAGGTATAAGGTGGTGCCCCAAACAAAATAAATTAAAAAGTTTAGAGTGAGCGCTTGCTGCTATACCACCTAATCTGATGTGCTGTGTCATGTGGGTCACAGAGGTTTTTTAAAGATATTGCAAGCCCTAGCAGAAATTGGTACCTACAGAAGTAAACTTTATTGAAGTAAACTGAGAACTGAATGGACATAGGGATAAACTGATTTTTTTGTTGTGTTGTTCAGGGTGTGTTTAGGTTGCATAAGCCAGAGTCTCAGCTTTTTCTTCAGCCTCATTTCTGTACACATAATGAAATTTCTAAGTCAAGGCTTGATTACCCACTGCCCTTGGTTACCAAATCATTCTGGTTAGCCCAGAAAACAAGCCCAAATTTGCATCTGCTGCTCTGTAGACAAATCCCCTGGGCTAGCAGAGGAGAAGGTCATGGCATTGGGAGTGCATCCCTTAATGCCACAGGCTGTACTATGCAGCCCTGTAAATAAACCCTGTAAGTAAACACAAGGTTTGGGTAGCAAGGCTATCCCTTCTGCGCTTTGCTTGTCTTAACTTAAACATTAAGAAGAAGAACTTAAGAACTTAAACATTAAGAAAAAAAAAAAAACTGAAACCAAGAAAATTCAACATCAAGATAATTAAAAAAATTTAAAAAAAATAAAAAACCCCCAAAAAAACTCAAACAAAACACCCCCCCCACAAAAAAAAAAAAGAAAAAAAAACCAAACCAAAACAAATTAAAAAAAAAAAAAAACCAAAAACAGAAAAACCCAAAGCAAACCAAAAAGATGGAAAATAATCTGGCTGCTTCAATGCTACAGAACAGCTCTTCCCTCATCTATTTTACACCCCCAGCTTTCTGCTGCTGATCCAACACACCCGAGTTTCATTTCAGAAAGTGAAGCTGCTAAGCAGCTACCAAATGACCTTTGGCTCTTGGATGAGTATTTATGGCAGGCAACACATACATCAACAACAACAAAAAGTTTCCCCAGTAACGAAAATGTTTCTGCCAGCAATGAATCTTTTACAAGCTTGCAAGATGTATCAAGAGTCTAATAATCAGATTAAAATCACATCAAACTATGTTGGGAAGTCAAGGTGAAGGCCTTTGGATTGTTCTCATGAATAGCCCTATCCAGACCTACCAGGTGATGATAAATTCAGGTTTTTGCTTGGTTGGTGTTTTTCAAATTTATTTTAAGGGCTTACAGTTTTTAAAAGCCAAGAGGTGGGAAAACTCTTGGAGTTTTAGCAGTTCTTGCCAGCATCTGACAATAGTGAAATGGTTAAGGGAAAAAAAAAATTAAATTTCTCCTATGCAGGGAGAGCAGGTGACTGGACAATAAATACTTGATCTTTCTATGCCACTTTGCAAAAGAGTTCAGGAACTTTGTCTTCCTTTTGTGGGTGAAAGCCCAAAACTCAGAGAAGCAAAATTTTGCCCAATATAATCTATATTTCCAATAGTTAACTTGTTAACGTTCCAGACTGTGGTTGGCATTTCCTCCAAGGATCACTGGGAAGCAAATTCATGGATGGGTTTTCTGTTTCTATCTAGTTCAGAACAAGAATGGCCAGCTTTATTTTGCCAAGCACAAGAAGAAGTGCTGAAGTTCCATTGCTTTATTTCCATCTCCCATGGACTGCTTCCCTGAAAGTCTGGCTTGAATATTTCCTTTCCAGATATACAGCATCCTATGTATAAGTGCTTGAAATAAATACTATGTCCAGAGTGCTCCCTGACTTTTCCTCCCCACAGAGGGCCACCTGGAAAATACAGCCCAGCAATGACAAAAGAAACAATGTCATCTGTCAAGGTGAGCTATTAGGTGTGGGAACTGGAATCCAAAATGTTAATAACTGCTCTGGAGATGTAAAGAACAGTGATCCAGGAAAGTGTGGTACCAAAGGCAAGCAGCTTCTAGCCATACTGGCTAAGATGAGCATCTGAGCTGTAAAACCCTCCTGAGCTCATAACAGCAGTGCCACAGTCACCTGGGCATCTCCCTGCACTACAGGGGCAGTAATCTTGCTTTCAGGCTCAGATTAATCAGGTTTTTTACAAATCAGCAATTCAAGTAACTTCAACCACCCATCTGATTGTTCTCAAAGACAGTTTGGGAATATTCAGGTGAGACTGAAAACGGGCAAGAGTCTCCTTCACCCTGTCCACTCTGTTTTCTAGAGGACGACTGACTGTACCATGAAGGTTCATGCATCAGGTCTCTCTACACTATAAAACACCAAAGAACTATGAGAAAAAGACAGTGAGAATAGACTTAGGAAATACCAGGATGGCCTTGAATGTCTATAAGGATGCCTACAGCTAACCTAAAATACCAAATCCCAGGGAGAGAGTTTTTGAAATAGGGAAGGGTTAATATCTGGATAAAGGGGCTGAGATCAGTGAGCTCACAGAAAAACACTGCAATACCAGAATATTGCTCCCACTTTAGCTTCATCTAAAAGTCAAATCACATGACTGCATTTTCCAGTTTAACTTGCACGTCTGCCACTACCAAGCCAGCCTCTGAGAATTGTATTCACCTACTCACTGCAGAACTCCCACTAGCTTCCCAGTATAAGAAAAACAACATCCTTGGAAATAAAAGAGCTCTACCATCAGCTTACTGAGCCCTGTTCCACCTCCTCCCACACATACTGGGAATGGACATAATGGATAGCTCGCATGAAAAGAGAGGTTTATCATGTCCTTGACTTAGCTCCACTTTCTGGGAATCCAGATGAAGACTTTTCCCTGGTTCCAACTGAGAGCAGAACAAAACAGATACTGAACACATATATAAGAAAAATCTACCCACATACTGACAGAAAATCCAATCAACTTCATCCCTTCCCCCACTACTAACTTGGGTTCTCTGCACTGAAATGAGTCATTTGTAATTGACTAATTCTCAGAGAGAGAGATCAAAACCAGCCGCAGACAAAGCCTGAAGAGCCTCCTGATTGTCTTCCCTTTGGAATAGTAAAACTGTGCTTTAATTCCAACTTCAGAAAGACTCTGTTTTTTCCACACAACCTCTTAAAATTGTGGCCTTCCCAGGATGACATCAAACAAACACCAGTGGGGCTTCACCACATGGAAAGGCGACCTCTGGCACACACGTCAGCAGCCAGCAGAAATGTGAGTGCACACCCTGGCCATATGCTACTGGGAGTCTCATCCTCCTGTAGTGGATCCCACAGGCTCCAACATGGTCCCCCAGACCACTGTGTTCATGCCCAAGGTGGGCATTGAGTGTGGCCCTGAGTCACCTGAAGGTCTGGCTGGGTGCCCCAAAAGCCAAACATCAGAGGGTGTTGAGCTTGTGAGGTCCCCAGGATGAGGTGAGAGATGAGGAATCTGACTCCATGTTCTCAGAAGGCTGATTTATTATTTTATGATATGATATGATATTCTATTGTATTAAAGAATACTATACTAAAACTATACTAAAGAATGCAGGAAGGATACAGACAGAAGGCTTAACAAGAATGAATAATAAAAACTCATGAGTGACTCCTCAGAGTCCAGCACTGCTGATGGTGATTGGTCATTAAGTAAAAACAATTCACATGAAACCAATCAAACATTGACAGCTGGTAAAAAATCTCCAGACCACATTCCAAACCAGCAAACACAGGAGAAGCAATCAGATCATTATTGTTTTCATTCTTCTCTGAGGCTTCTCAGCTTCCCAGGAGAAGAAATCCTGGCAAAGAGATTTTTCAGAAAATATGTCAGTGACAACAGGGTAGTTGACACAGCCCAGCACTCTGAGCTTCACCAGGAAATTGGCAACTGGTAGGAAAGATGCTTCAGCAGCCTCAGTTGTGCAGAGCAGGATTAGGCCTGGAAAGATTTGCCTGTGGTAATGAATAAGGGTGTAGGGAAAGCTGAAAGTGCCTCCTGCCCTTTGAGGACTGTGCCAAACTGGTCCATTCTGGGTCATAATCTAGACAGCTTAATGTAACCAATCTCTTCCTTTTAGTGTCTTCCCCTTCCTCAGTGAGAGTTGTTTCAGCCCCTCTCGATGTTTTCCAGTTTAGCAAGGGCCCCCCTTTTCTTTTAAATCACTTTAAGACCTTCTTTGGGTTATCTTTCATAAATTTAAATTTTAATGAGAATTACACCAGTATTTTCATTTAAATGAAGCTGTTTTCATTACATGAAATTGCTTCAGTGTACTTTTGTATAATGCTCATTTTCACAGAGAATCTGAAAAACTATGAGTGCATTCCTTTAAAAAAAAAGGTAAAATTTTAACTCCATTTAACCATTCCATATTTCCCATAACACAGTTTTCCTAGGTTTCCATTTGAATTTATTTCTTTGAGGGTAGGTAAGTCAATGAAATTATCCTCCAGAGGTGGAGAGTTGCACTTGGAATGGATTTGAATATTTGTTAGATTTTCAATGAACTTGTTGGAGTCCACATCAAATCTCTCTGTACCTCCCATGTATTACTCACATTTCCTCATATTAGAGTGCACATGTACACGCTATGATTTGTTTTGTGTAACCATTTCCTGCCTTGTGGAGGCTTGAAATTTCACTCCAGTGTGTGAATTCTTAATTATTTTGCCGATTCTTATTATTTTTTATTTATTCTGTGATGCTTCTCATGCAACTGAGTTACCACATCAGTTATCTGCAATGACCAGCAGGGATATTTCTTGCGAAGGAAAATTAAACATCACTTTACTGTGTGAGGAAAGAATTTGAAGGAATTAACTGTGGCAGACAAAGGCACACTGCATCTCACTTGAGTATGTGATGATTAGAGGACTTTCTCTCCTGATTGTCTCATCCAAACCAATACACAAAGAAACTCTTCAGGGGGAAACGAGAACCTCCTCTCTTCAGACAAGACAGAAAATGCACTCTATGCAGCAAGGAAATTAGCACCTATTTACCCTGCATGCACTCCAGAAAAGAGGCCCTTGAGGCAAGCCAGCGAGTGTGTGATCCCATAATGGATAATCACAGACTGGTGTGGGTTCGTGTTCTTGCTTCCTGACAAACTGTTTTTCAGAGCATACGTTCTACATTTTTCAGGTCTTCTGAGGACCTGTGAGCCAGCTACTTGTACCCTAAGAAGAGTGTATGCTCAAAATTAGAGAAGAAATATCAACTAGGAATGAAACCTAGACTCTCCTGGTAAATAAACAGACCCTGATGAAGTGAGCATCAAGGGAGAATTTCTAATTTTCTTCTTGAAAGCAATATGTTTCATCTGTATGCCACTTATAAGTAAGTGCTTTTTTCCATCTCTGTGATTCAGGATGAACCAGAACAGTTACAAACCCAGTAACGTTATAAGTAAACAGTAACATTCCTGAACTTAATTATTAAGAAGAGCTTTCTACTGATTGATTTTTTAATAATAGAATGCAAATTATGGACTATGAAGATTATTTGTTCAGAAATATTAATCAACAATTATTTTCTCTAGCAAAAATATAGATTTTTCTTCCATTAATGTGGAAAGGGGTATTATTTATTGTTTACATTCTTTACTTTTCCATTTTTCTAACTGTATAGAAAGTGGCAAAGAAAATATGTTGTTGGGATTTTTTTTCCCAAGGTTCGAGCAGAATTGTCTTTTGAAAATAATTTAAAAGGGATTTTTATCAAATGGTCTGAAAAATAAAACACAACAAAACCCTAAGTTGTGCAGTGAAGAGTGTTCTCAGAGTACTGGAGACTAAAGGGAACCTCTGCAAATGGGATTTGCAAAATTAGTATTTGCATTCAATTTTCAGCATCTACGTCACTTAAATTTTCAGAGAGCTTTTCAGAAGCCCCAAGAGATAGAATACAAAAGATACAAGCTAGTCAGAAAACTGTACATTAATACTTATATTTTCACTTCATCTCCTTTGAAGGTCTGCTTGAAGTTGTGCAAAGACAGGACTCATAGGAAATACTTGCCCATAGTAACTAGTATCCTGTATGGAAACCCATTTATCCAACTTTCAAACCATACTCTGGACCCACCTGTCCCTTCAAACATCAAAGGTTGTATTGAAGGGATATTTGAACAGGAAAGACCTTATTGGGAAGTGGGGACCACAAGATATTAAAAATTACCATCAGAATGACGTAAGAAACACTCAGGCAAGTGTCTGAGCCCTCTCTCTTTCTTGCTTTTTACATTGGATATGTCCATCCTTTGTTAAAGGTCTCTGTCTGCTGCTTGATACAACAAATAAAGCGTACGGCATGGGAATATTAAATCCCTCCCCAAAGTTTCAAGAAAGCCCTTCTCCCTTTTCTTCCAGGGTTTTATTTTCCCCCTCCCGCTCTGCCTGAAGAACTGGGGGGGAAGGGCAGGAGAGATTTCCGTGTGAAATCAAAAGGTACCCTTGAATCAAGTCTGATAGGCTGCTGAAAATTCAGCACAGAAACGTGTTTCTGTCAGTGAAAGACCTTGTTTGTTACCGTAAGGATTGTATGCAGCACGTTGTTTGATCCTGAGAGGACTTTGATCTATGCTAGCACCTAAAATATAGCAAAGGATGTCACTAAGCTTTGGAAAAAGAAGGGAAAGGAGAAACAGGAAGGGAGGGAAAGTGCAGGTGTGTGGTGCCAAAGCAGGTGACACTGAATTATTGATGTATTGGTCAAGTGAAAGTGGTTTTGTACAGAGGAGAGCCAGGTATTGCACTTCTGGGGGGAGCTAGATTTTGTTGTCTACCCCAGAAAACACTAATCAGGGACAGAAAAGGTCCAGCAGAGCATATCAGAGCAACTTTGGGCATTAAATTCAGAGCAAATAATTCCTTTACCTACATGATCTGTTTTCTAAGTCTTTTCTGAGGTATGAGTGAATGAAATCCATCTCCCCTCCTTCTTGTATCACCAGAATTGGAAGTGGTTTGATTGAGCATCAGTGTTGAAAGTATTCTGAACCACTACAAATGTGCTAACAAAAAAAAAAGATGGTTATACAAAGGTACTCCTGAGCCACCACACTGCTGTGGGTGCTGATCCAGAACTATCAAGGAGAGATGTATGAGGCATTTAAGGCCAAGGGCCATCTCTGGATGTGAACAGGTCAGAGGTGGGTGCAGGTCTCTGATAGCACATGAATTTTCTGGTGTTGGTGGACAGTGTAGAGAAATAGCATGAAATCTCATTGCTAATCTCACTGCTAACAAAGCAGGCTGAACACATATTAACACAATTAAAACACATACAGGTGTCTGATGTCTATGTACCTGTGAGCAGCATGGGAGACCTTAAGCAAAAACCACTGAAAGGAAGTTGCCTAGAACCATCTCTTTCATATGCCAATGTGTGATTTCCTCATCTGTCCCCAGGACACTGGTTCATTCACAAAAACAATCCCAACATACATCTTGTGCTTAAAAACAACAAGATGAACCTGAAATTCCCCTTGACAAAAGCAATGTTTTTCTGCAATTCACACCCACGGAAGTGGAGAGGAGACATGATCAAGGAAGACAATGGATGCACCATTTTTCCCTGTGCTTATTGATGCTGGAGCATCCTGGATGGGTTTTGCTCCCTGCTAGCCATTTCCCCTTTCTGTGCCCTTTGGTGAGATGTGGTGGAACATGATAGGCATCTTGTATTATGTCTTGGAGAGATGCAGAGAGGAGAGAAGTGAGGAATACTTAATACGATGCAGAGGTTCACTGCAGTGACAATGGTCTCTATTATTCTTGACATGACCCTAATGCAAGCACAGGGCTGTTTGTAGGATGCCTCTTTTTATCGACAAGTGTATCTGACCCAAATTTTATCACAGATGTCAAATACAGTATGGACAAGTGCAGCATGAGTCTAAGAGAAATTCTCCTTTCTTAAAATAAATATATAAAAATAAAGCACTAGTAAGAATGTCACTCTTTCCTTATTTATTTTCAGGTCAATCATGAGAAAGAGAAGAGAGGCAACCCCCTTCTGAAAGGCAAGAATCATCCTGAGCCATCAACTTATATCGGAAGAAAGCTTTTCCCTCCCAACAGTTATCATCCTTTGTCAGCATCACAGGAGTGTCTAGGACACTGTAGGCAAAAGCAGGAGTTGTCACTGCTAAGCACTGTACACAAACACAGATGCATATGAAAGGAAAAATACTTTTCTGGAGGACTCTAAATGCCTACCAATCAAAGAGATAGCACTGGGGGAAGGTTAATTAGCTCCATTTCATAGTTAGGATATCAAGGCAAAGGTGGGTTTGTTGAATTCTGTTACGTAGGCAAGAACTGAATCTAGAGTTTGGAAACACTGGTTCTAGTTCAGCCCTCAAAACTGCTCTTTATCGTTGGTATTTCTCTCTTCACTACCTCAGGGAGGATAAATGTGACCAGTTTGTACAGAGGCAACTGAGGAGCTGCCGACATCTTAATGAAACCTGAGGTCATGTGCAGCAAACTCCATCTGTGTGCCTGGTCCCCTCTCGTCACTGCATGTCAAAAACCTTAAAATCATCTTTAAAAACCTTAAATTCATCTTTAAATCATCCAGGTCCAGTATCGTGCCTCAAAGAATCACACCAAAATATTCATCCACTCAAAAGAAAGTCCTTAGCATTTCCAGAAAATTACATAGCAATTTCTATAAAAATGGAGGGAGAGGAGGAGAAAATAAAGGAAGCATATGTGCAAATATCTTCAAATAGTCAAGGATCAGGGGAGTAGGAAATTTAACTGGGGAGGGCAGAGAAAAGCCAGTGTCTGTTCACTTTTTAGTTTGAATTAGGTAATGCAGGGATTTGTATCAGGGAAGCTACGTATGTCAAGCAAATGTCATGCCTGCCTGTTTGGGTTGATTTCTGCTTTTCTGGCCTTTTCATTTGAGCAAGAATTTTCTATCAGATCCAAAACTCAGTCTTCACATAAATGCATGATCAAATCCACTATGATCCCTCAAATGAAAAGGTCTTGAATTGACATTTTCTAGAGAAAATACTTTCATTAAAAATAATTTAAAAAAGAAACCATACAAAAACTCTACCCTACAAACAAACAAACCCCTCCCCCAACCCTAAACTAACCAACAAAAAAAAAAAACCCATAATGCCCTAGCAAAGGTCTTATGCATTATCAAGCATGCTGTCTAGGTGAAGACAAAACATACAAAAGAAGAAAAAGAAAAGAGAAAAGAGGAGAAGCCAGATCATGAGATGACAGACACTAGTGGACCTCTCAGTCAATACAGCAGTACTGCCTTCCTCTAGATATGCAGAATTGTTATATAAGCACAGCATTTGGGGATGAGATAGACTTCTTAACGAGAAATTAGAGTTTTGAGTTTTATGTATTTCAGTCAAAGGAGAAATGTTACAAAGTGTTCATTCTGGAAATTTTCCTGTTTTCACAGATTGAGAAACAATATTAGGATGGAAAAACGTACTTATATGGTAACTCACACTCCAGGTTCAAAGAGTAAATCCAGGTTTTAAGAACTGAATGAACAAGTGATTTTAAATCTGCATGATAGATACTATGGTCTCCATTGTTTTGGATTTCTGCATGTCACTGACATGGCTACTGCTTCAGAAACTAAGTGCTCTCACAGAAAACCAGTTTTCTTTAAGGGAGACAAGAAAAAAATTGGAGGATAGCTTCTGCAAAAGTGGTAGTGGACACAAAGGAAAGAAATAGACGTGCATGCAGTAGGAAGTAGCTGCACACTGATGTGATCTGTGACTGGATGGTTGTGCAATGTCTAAATGCTGAATGGTGTTAGTTGTTAACTGTTGTTTTAACTTTAATTTTATTGAACCAAAGGCTCCATGACTAGAGCCATTGGAGAAAAAGCTTCAACTAATTGGCTTTTAAACAAGTTTTTCTGGGGAATTGTTTTGGGTACACAGGATATCAGAAAGAGAGTGATTTAAACCTAAACATATTTCTAGGGCAAAAAATATTCTGTCAAGGAGTAAACACTTTAAAACTTTTTAAAACTTGTTTTTAACAATATTGAGTCCATTTGGTACAGTTCTGATTTTATCCAAGTTGACTTAAGTGCTTTAAAAGTGAAGTAAGGAAAAAGGATCATTCACTTCGATTAAAAGGGCATTAGGCTAGGTTTCAAAAAGCCACAAGGTAGCATATCATCTTAGTCAAAGTTCAAGGTTAGAGCTGATATTAAAAAGCAAGGCAAGTGAAATCAAGAGGGTTGCTGTTAAACTTGGCTCTTGTAATGGTGTCGGCTTCTGTTCAGAATTCTCTTGGCCTCTGGACAAGATACTGCAATTCAATAACAGCTAGCAGAGACTTTCTAGGACTCTCAAGGATGTTTTCTGAGTTTCAAATGGAGAGACCTCCAGTGGCTCTGATCTGTATCATCAGGCCACCTCAGAGAGGTGCAAGACTTCAAGTGACATCTTAGGAGCAGTGCTGGCTGGCTGGATGGGCTATGAATAACCATAATAACAACGATTATAAAAAGAGTTTGCACATCAGAGCGAAATAGTGACTCTTCAGCTATCTGCATGGGAAGGTATGATTAATAACTACAGAGGCTTAGCGTAACCTCCTCAGATAACGAGTGAGGTGGCCTTCTACAAGCCCTGATTATCCTCTTCTAATGGGCTTCATATATTGTGTAAACTAATAACCAAGGCCTAAGCAAGGCACACTCCAGGGTCTGCAGGAAAAACACTCGGCCCAAGTGTGATTAAGTTGGTGAAAATTGCCCAGCAACACAGTGTGGTCTGCTTGAGGAGAGGGGGGATCAGGAGCAGGGAACGAGAAGCAATGTATCCTGAAAAGAAATGAAGCAGAAACTAGCACAAATCTGCCTTTTAATGTCGATATGCTGGTATAAATCTCTTGGCTTTCAACCAGGATTGCTGTGAGTTTTCAGCTGGAATTGGTGGAAAGGCAGGGCACAGCCACAAGGTGTTTAATACCAAGAAAGAGAAGCACCTGTAATGAGGAGATCTGATTGCAGTTCTATTCAGAAAGTCAGCAGCAATGAGAGATCTGAAGGGTAACTCAAGTTGTCAGTCAGTGTTTCAGTGCTGGAGAGTGAAGAGGTGCTCATAGAAAGCTGAAGTCCTTAAAGTGAGTGAGTTCAACAATACAACCCTGGCCCAGGGAAAAAAAAAAACATTAAAAAAAAATAAAATAGAAAAAAAAAAAGACCTTCCAGCTCCCTTGGCTGTATCTCTAAAGTGCAAGCACAGCTGAAGGGACTCAGCTGTATAGGGCATCTAAAGAAAGAGGACAAGATTCTCATTTGAGCTGCACTGATGTAAAGAAGCTTAAACTCTGCAAGAGCCTATGGAGTTACTCTGAATTTACATCCAGCCAACAAGAGTACTGAATGGCAGCCCCTCCCTCACTGAGAAACATAATTCTTAGCTGCACAATGAATATCACATTAGATTATCCAAACTGAAATAATTGTAAATACTAGATTTATCTGGACTCATTTGTGCTGTCTGCTTAATTGTTGCACTTCACTCAACAAGGACAATGAAATTAGTTTGGACAGGCTCACTTTAAAAGCATTATCATTGTGCTGTGGCAGGTTGGATTCAGAGTACTGGTAGAAAAGGTTTAAGGCTTAACTGACAAAAAAATGAAATAGGAATACATAGCAATATTCATAAATTTGGGACCTCCACTGGGACATGAGACACTGTCTTTGAAGAGTGTCACATCTGTACTCTTTGTAGTGCATCCACATTTGCAGAGCTGTAGGTTCCAAAAAAAACCCGTACAAAGCCCTCAAATATCAGCATTTTCTCAGGCTTCCCTCAGAAGCTCTGTGCTTGTTGAATGCTAGCAACACATGCCCAACATGCCCAGGAGTGTCTCAGCCTCTCCTCTCCCAGGTGAAAGCGTGAGTCACGTCAAGCAATGTGAGGATGCAGTGGCAGAAAAAACAAGGTGGGAGCAGCAGGCTGCTACCAACAAAACAGGTACCCTGAAAGGTTAGAAAGGTTCACCCTCTGTACATCCCACTCCCTTCCCCTGTGCAGGATAAACACAGGCAGAGAAATCAATCCCCAGTTGCTCTGAGGAAGAACACAATATGTACAACCCTCTCCTGGGTGTCGTGTTTCTCTTGGGCAGCATGAGTATGCATGAAAAGCTCATACACACTAAGCCTCATAATTTCAAGAGACATGAGGTTTAGGACAAGCCAGCTCTGCAGTCTATATACATGTGGCATCCCAAAACTTGTGGAAATGTTCAGTAAGCTGAGTCTCTCCCTTTGTCTGGAGAAAATACATGCTCTCCCAGGCAGAAGTAGTTGGGAAGCACAGTGTTCCTCCTCAGCAGCTGTAATCTCAACTCATTTCACCAAGCAGGCATTACGGGAATGCAGGGTAATGTTTCCAGCAAATCTACAAAGGAGATAAGAGATGGCAAGGACAGACGTGCAGGGTGAGATGGGATGGAGGAGAAAAGGAGAAAATGATGCTTGGCCAGACAGCAGACATTAGCGTGACTTCATTGAGAAAGGACACTACAAAACAGCCGAAAAGACAGAAGCAGCACCTCAAATGTTTACCAAGGAAAATCTCTACAGTAAGCTAGCCATAAATAAAAAGACCAAGAAAAACTGATTCCAGTTTTACCACCTTGAAAACAAAGTGCTCTTCCACTGATCAAAGCTGTAAATGAAATCAGAAACTCACGCCAGCATGTCTTATCAGTTACATATTTACCGTGCAAAGTCAATATAGTAGCATAGAAATTACTGAGCCATTCTAAGAACAAGAGAAAAATAAATTTTCTCCATCTGTTTGAAGGAACAACCTGAGCTTGGAATGGATTAGTTATAGCTGGACAGAACTTGCTCTGCCAAAACCTGCCTACAAAGCTAGTGATCAAAACACTCATTTTTTGCAACATGTCAAAGAAAATATGCACTAGAAAGAAGCAGAGGATTTTAGGATTGTAGTATACCATACCTAAGGGGAAAGTAAAAGAACAACTTCATTCTAGCACTAGAAGATTCATTTGGTGCTGAAAATGAATGCATATCAAGGTCAAAATATGTTACAGAAATCAAAGAAATTTGAATGCATGTTTTTACAAGAAATTGTATTTTAACAAACTTTTTTTTTAAAGGAGTGGCATGGTGGGAAGGGGAGGGGAAAAAAGGTATGGGACACAAGATATAAGAAGTTCCCATTAAAGAGAGAAATGGGAAATGCACATTTCTTCTTTGAAAAATAGGTTAGGCTTAATTTTGTCCTTGTACTTACAGAAACTAATCAGAGAGATTTGACATTGCTGGGAACCTGCCAAGTGCAGCAGCTCATACATGCGGGGCCACTGTAAGTCTCTCACTGCAGCTTACTCAAAAGAGCAAAATCACTTCAGATACCTGCTCGCCTCAACTGATAGTGCAATCTCATGGTCAGTCACTCCCCACCACTTTCTCCCTGCCAGAGACAGAGCGCAGCAAGGGAAGGGAAGCACAGTAGCTAAATGGGTTACATCACGTCAAGTCCTATCAGAAGTTACCCGTGAGCGGAGAGATGGGACAGTTCCTGCCACTCCCAAAAGCATTCCAGCTCAGATAGTTCTTTAAAAGGTGTCCTTAACCTAAAGAACAGTTTTAAGTTTAATGCACAAATCATGCTCTTAGATTATTTAATGTAGGGAACACGGCTTATTTTTTAAAGGATCTGCAGCCAGTGGATGGATTTCACATGGTAAGGCTGGCAGGCTGTCTACTCTGCAACTGAAATGTTTTCAACAAGCATAGATGTTCTTAACCTACATAGCATAAGTAGCACTACCAGAAATAGTGTTTCAGGAAAGATTCAAGTCCTTACTGTAGAACTGCCCACCAAGAATTACAGTCATGGCATGCAGTTACTCCACAGCATTCAAGTCCATGTTTTCGTGTTTTCATTGATATTACATAGACTATTTAAGTTAAATTAGATCAAGACACAGGTATGTGTGTTTCAAAGATAATGATTTTGGTGGCAGAGATACACATCTGATCCATCACTCTTGTGCATGGCCTTCAGCCTTTGTATTAAAAAAAAAAATAAAAAGGAATTATTGTATTGTCACTGAGTATCTGAAGGATTTTAAGGGATGTATACACTGCATGAAAAACATCAGGCAGACAATGCTCACACCAGCATAGGCTATGACTGGTACAGCTTGTAAAGCTGTAGTATAGGTGGGCACATCACCCCAGGAAGAAATCCAAATCACACAATTATACAGAATCTTATACTAAGTGCTTTTCTAGAAACTTACAGTGGCCTTGCGGATCGCAAGCAGCACAGACTTTGTAGTGCAAATATAGGAAGTGGGTGTTTATGGGGAGGTTAGCCTATGAACCATGACTCCTGAGCTAGGTAATGTCTCACTCTATGACTGAAAAAATGAAAAGTTAAAGGGTGCCTGTCCTCTTCCTCTGTTTCTCTGTGACTGGGAATGTGGGATGAGGAATGAAGGTTTACTGCTTGCAAGCTATTCCTGGGAGTATCCCATCATTGCCAAATCAGCAGGGTGATGCAACTGGCAATTCAAGTACTCAGGGTTCATTAGTATCTAATGAACACTGTTGAAACACCAAGGCATCAACCATCCTTAATTCTTACAGTTTGGGGCTGGGACCTCTCTGTAGCAAAAGGGCTGTGGGAGCTATTGAAGGGCCCAGCAGGTGTCAGGGATGCTCAGTGTTTTGTGAGATCATGCATTCGCATGCAAAGATTCTTGGTAAAAATATGTTTCCCCATTTAGAGCTACGGTACTTTTCACGATGACATCATTTCAGCAGTGACAAATATAGCTGAGTCTGCTCTTTCCTACGCCATATAAATCCCTTGACCTCAATCAGATCATTGCTGATTTACACTTGTGTAAATGAAGTCAGAATCCAGCCCATGGTATTCACAAATGTAGGCCAGAGTAAGCATTACTCACAGACAAGAGACAACCCTTCAGAGGAAGGAAAAAAGATCATTTTCATGCAAATATACTTAATAATAAGGAACAAGAGTTCGAAATAAGAGTATGAATGAAATGCAATCAAGAACTGCTCTGAGATCAGATTTGCTTCTAACTTTATGATGCTGCATCAGCTGCTCTTACAGCAGCTTAAGCCCAAAATTTGACCTACCTGAAACTTGTTATACATAATTTTTCATCAGGGATCTGTGAGCTGACTCAATCTCTGAGCTTGGCTTTGAAGGTAGCTGGAGGTGCTCAGCTACTTGCAGGGTCTAAAAAAATTTGTTCGCTGTGTTCTAAGAAAATGAAAACTTTTTTTTCCCTGATATCCAGCTTTGCCCTCAAATTGTTGCACATTATCTATTTATTTATGCATAAACAGTGGCATTATGGTTTGGAGAATAGAGGTCCTTTGATGGGAGGTAAGCTTGACTAGCCTATGGGAGTTTACTGCTATGCATGTAAATGAGGACATACATACAAATATGCAGAACAGACAAGTGAAAATATACAGCATCTCTTTAAAATGAAATACTTTGATTGCTCCAATCACAAGAAGTTGTAAAACTACCCTGAAGAATTAACAGCCTCAGTACATGCTAACTACATCCATCATAAATTCGTCTTTAGTTTCTGTTATCATATCACTGTCTCTTGGGACCCCCAGTCCTGTCATCATTTGCCCTTTATAATTTATTCAGCTTGTACTTGCCTGAATCCTTTCTACTTATCATTCATCTTTACAGTTGTACATAAAATTAGATTGATCCTCCTATGGCAGACACGTCAGAGGGAAAAGTTGTCATTGAATAACACATAAAGCAAATGAAGGTCCAGCAAAAGCATTTGTTGAATAACTTGAAAATCATCCTCTGAGATCCAAAAGGTGTCAAATTAAAAAGACAAGGCAATGCTACCTTGATGATTTTTTTTTCTTGCACATCATTTTTCAATTGCCACCAAATCTCAGACGCGACTGGAAAGCCTTTTTCCCATTTTGCATCTCAGGCTGAGTGTGGTTAGCCACCACAAAGGTGATGAATACACCAGTCTCAGCTGAGATAACAGTGTGCATCCAACACACTGGCTCTGTCAGGATGCTGGCACTGTGCTCTTTCTCTGCAAAGCTCTTTGGACTGGGTAGCAGAGAGAGAGTTTACTTTGTATTCTAGAGGCTGCCTTGTAGGGATACAGAAGCCAATCTTTAACTAGTGAAATGGAACTTTAATGTTTACCAAGCAGATAGGACCCAGGTGTTTCATCTCATCTGGTGAACAGAGCAGCACTGTCAAACTACAGGGGTTTTTAGCAAATGGAAAGTGCCTATAGCTTCCTCTTCCTCTCCTCTGCCCTGCTTTATCCAAAGCAAGGTTCAAAAGTACTTTTTCTGCCTGGTCACTCAGAAGGAGGAAACAAGGGGTAAAAAAATAAATATCACTTTAAGCATGACATTGACATCCAAAAATCTTAAAGGGAGAATTTCTGGAGAATTTCTGAAGGACTGTTTTCTTTGTTTTGTTTTTTGGGGTTTTTTTTTCTCTTTTTCTTTTTCTTTTTTTTTTTTCCCAAGTCTCTTACCTCAAATCTGGTTTTATTCCTTTTCATCTTCATTTTTAACTTCAGAAAACAGACATGTTTCTCCCAAGGGAACAATTAAATGTGTTTTCTTTCAAAATCTAAAGGGCATGGTGAGCAAGCTGTGTGTTCAGCAGGCTACTTTAATCAATGGAACCCATCCAGCCTACCACTGCTGACCAAATTGCAATTTACATCAGTAGAGAAAAACTTTTGAAATGGGAAGTTGTGGGAATATAATACCATTTTTGGCACAACACAGCATGCAGGGTGATATGTGGTTTAATGGTTTTCTAACAAGCTTTTGGAAAAAGCTTTGAAACATTAAAAAAAAAAAAAGACAATAAGAGAGCAAAATTTCAAGGCCTGCTTAAGCAGTGAAATCCATGCTATATGTGCAGGACTTCTGAAGTCCACATCACTCTTATGTCTCATTTAAGCCTTATGACATGGATTTAAGAGAGGCCAGACCTTGCAAGGTACCCTCCCCCCTCTCCTCCATGTTCAGGTGTCTTTCCTCACATATACATAAAAATTTAAATGAGGTAAGACCAGTAATGTTGGAAAAACCTTTTTTATTAAAACAAACAAACAAACAAAAATCCCAACAAAACTCCTCTCACCTACATTTGGGTGTCTTTCCTCACATATACATAAAAATTTAAGTCAGGTAAAACTAGTAATGTTGGAAAAACCTTTTATATTAAAACAAACAAACAAACAATCCCTCAACAAAACAAAACAAAGAAACAAAACCTCACAAAACAAAAACAAACAAACAAACAAAATAAAACCCCAAACTGTTGGCACCTGAAATAAGATGGAGAGTTTTTGTTTCTTTAAAAAATGGGTTTAATATGAGTTTTATAAGCTCACCTGTCTTCTAGTCTTAAAGAGGCATATTTTTGCATATGATGAATAAAACAGAATGCATTTTTTTCTAGATGGCAAGAAGAGACAAAGAATATCAGAACAGTTAGGGAGAAAACTAATTATGTTTCGCACTGAGAAATTTAGCATACCAGGAGTACCACTGGTCTCTTTCAAGAGGAATAGATACAGTAAGAAAACCCAGCCTATTTCCCAGACTGAACAAGCCCTGCAGATTGCTGAGGTTAACAGTTTCGTACATACTTAATTTCATAGTTATTCTTTGCAAGTCTTACAGGAAAGTTTTAACATTATGCAAAGAGACAGTGCCTCCAACCAAGTGTACATGGACTGTTCACTCCCATTGCCTGAGAGAGCCACAAAGAACTAGGGGAAGAAAAATGCTGCTGTGCTTATCATACAAGAGCTCAGTTTATTTGTGCTATAAATAAAAGTAGATCTTGATAGCGTAATTACATTTCTCAGCATTATCCTCTGCCATTCACTTGAGAAAGAAAAAAGAAAGGGGAGAAAAAGTTCGCTTCACTATAATTTGTAATCAAAATGACTACACTTAAAACATAATTTTATTTCCCCGATTTCATTTCCTGTGGAGCTTTGTGGGGCAAATAGATAATATTATACAAAATCTGCTGGCAGATATAATTCTCCCATACGTTGCACTGTCATTGTCTAGATCATTTTACCCCCCTAGCTTTCCTCAGGACCATGACCTGTGGTTTGATATTGCATTTTATCATTGTGGGATATATCAGCATCAGAAATCCCAGGGGTGAGCCAACTTTTAACTTCTCTAATTTCTCTCTTCTGCTCCCCCAAATTACTCTCCCTTGCCTTAATTCGCTTTTTATAATGCGAGTTTAAAAAAAAAAAGAAAAAAAAAAGGTAGTTTCCCACTATGAAGGATTAGCACAGATTATGGTGAACAGTGTTAATTATAGGTGAGGAAAAAGAATAGTGCATCTCTCCAATCTGTTCTTGATTTCCCCCGTGTCTGTCTGTCTGGTAATAAGCCTCCTTTAATCTGGCAGTCCCCTTGGTGAAATCAGCGCCATGGACAGCAATATTGATTGCTTCTGAGAAACCATCACAGCTGCTCAACCAAATTACCTTTGATATGTGACCTTTAATGTAATTACTGCAACATCAAAGCATTTCTATAAATTATTAAAGAACTAATATACTTCATCATCCAGCCACTCTATTATATGTAAAATAAACAATCACAAGTAAACACTAGAATTTGAATTGTCCGACAATCACAAAGTGCTCTTTACATGCTGTGCCACATTAACCTTCCATTTTAGGCAAAACAATTTCAAACTCTCCAAATAACCTAATTTACTCATTCAGATGAAGAAGATTCAAATGATAGTCTTATGTTTTACATTCCAATCCAGTTGCTTCAAAATATGTATCAAGTTTCCTTCCCACCCAAAAACAAAGTGCCATAAAGACTTTATTAATCAACACATACCTGCTTGGAAGTCTTTTGATTATTCCACAAGATGAGTTTATGTCCTACATATAACATAGAAATATGTTTCACATATTTCTGTCATTGTACAAAGCACATCCAGAAAGTAATTACTGTAAAATATGTGCATGTAGCCACTCCACTAAAAACAAAGTGATACATAGCTAAGAGGCAAGGCATCTGAATCTGGACAAAACCTCCTCACGCCTCACCATTTCCATACATTACCATTCATGTGCATATTATTAAAAATTACTCAGTTCTGTGTTTTACAATGCAAAGAATACGAACAGCAATATTGCAAGAGCAGGTAAGTGTACAGTTTACTGGGGAATGGGAAAGAATGGCTTAGTCTAGTCTATTTATTTTTTCCTATACCATGCCTGTTAATTGTTTTTGATGCCTCCTCAGTCGAGCTGTTTGTGTCACAGACAGTGGAGTGTCAAGAGAAGGTGTTATATATGTCTCATTTTGAACTTATGTGAATAAGGACTTAGACCTCTGACCCTAAAATTGCCTCTTATTTTATGGTGATGAACTATGGTTGATATTTTTGGTGCATGTTATCAAGAACAGTCAGGTAAGTCATAAATAATTCTCTGCTACTCAGATAGGAACCATAAAACAGTATCCAGGCATGATACTTTATCAAGAGACAAGACTGGTTTCCTTAAATAAACTACAGTGACATCATTCAGAGGATGAGTTCAGAAACTTGGCAGAAAGCTGCATGAAGAGGGTTTGCTGGTGGAAAGTAAACCTTTATCCTGAGACAAATAGAACTGGAAATGAAAGGGATGGGAAAATCAGTGTTCAGAACTCTAAGAAACCTGGTTGCTCTTTTAGACAGAGGATTCACTGCTCTCAGCTCAATGAGATCTTGATGTGTCTCTTGAAAGTGTGTAAAGAAATTTAAAAAAAAAAAGCCTTCTAGAGGCAGTGTGGCCAGTATGGAACATATGTAAGAGAAATTGCACGAGCCAAGGAAGAAATTGTTTCCCTGTAGTCTAGAATTAGTTGGTGCAGCCTTAGAAGGAAGTCTCAATCCTAATGCAAAAGCTGGTTGAATTCTACCACTGTCCAAGAAAACAGTTTTGACTTTAAGACTTTTGTGATTTGAAGTCTCTAACACAGAGATTGAGAATCAGAACGGTGAACATATAAGGAACTTAGGGGAAAAAAAATCCTAAATCATCACTTGCCCTCCCTCTCCAACACCTGAGTCCTCAATCTCACTGACCCACTGTGTTCTTGAAGACATTATCATCATACAATTTCAGGATAAGATTTTAAACTCACAGAGAAGATAGAGTTCCATAAAGTGAATGATCTCCTCCTAATGAGAAGTGCAAGCAGTCTCAGTGGAAAATCTGGAATTTCAGTTATTCTTTTTTAAATACACAACACCCTATTCATCACATCTCTAGTTTAGATAAATATGTATTTTATTTCAAGCATATTTCAGAAAATTTCAGTTAAAATGTTACCTGAAACACCCCTATTCAACATATTCTCGATCTCTTTTTTTTTTCTATCCAGTTTTATCATTCAGGAAAGAGAGAAGCAAAAAGAAAATATTGGAAGGGGGAGGAGGAAGAAAAACTGAAATCCCCTCCCAAGACTGAAGTTACTTTCAATCTGCTGCTAAGGAGTTTCTGGAAAAAAAATAATTCAGAGGGAGTTGTCAGCTGACAGAAATATTTTTAGGCAATGAAGTATGTATATATTTGCATAAGGTATGGCCTTTTAAGCAAAGATAGATGTAGATGAGCAAGTGCGTGGGCATCTCCATACTGGCAAGGTGGCTTAGAGATAGGTAAATAGACCCAGGATGATGGAAACAAGCAGAGCAGAATCAACACTTTCCTCAGAACACAGAGCAAGGGATGTGTCTTAGATCTGGTGGAAAGGTAGGTTATTGCTACACAGCAATCAATCATTCAGCACCAGCTAATAAAGACAGACTTTTGGATAGATTTCCTCTCAGTTTAGATGCAGCCTGGAGCCCTCAGAAGCCCACTCTTAGTTATGTGGTCACTGGCTCCTGGTTATTGTGAAACCAGCTTCATTCCAGCTGCAGGAGCACTTGGCTGCTCCCAATCCACGCACTCTGGCTGAATCTAAATAGTCTCTCCCTCCCCCGGGTAACCACTTAGCTAGAAACCCATCCCAGCAGGGCAGGTCTTCCCCACATAATGCTGATTCTATTTTTAGTTCTGCTTGTGTTGTCTGAACCTTAGATCTTGCTCATGTGAATAATTTTCCTCATTATCTTGTGTGCGTCTTTCCTCTCTCTCTCTTTTCTCCTTGTCTCACCGCCTTTCCAATCTGCTACAGCTGCTTGAATACTAAAGTAACTGAGTCAAACCACTTTGTCATCAGGAATATGTTTTCATTCTGTGATAACTCAATAATGTGATCTGTTTCTTGATTTCTTGCTGCCAAACCTTGCTTCAGAGAAGAAAAGTAGTGAGAGGAAGCACCTGGTGAGGACAACTAACATTCTGTAGTGGTCAGAATCCTAAAGAAGCTCTCAGCTGAGTTAGGCTGGTAGAATCCAGTCCGTAACCAGTTGATTTCTGTTTTCCTGACTCCCAGTAAAGGCAAAAAGCCTTTAGTTTTGTGCATGGGAACCATTTGGTTGGGTTGGTGGTATCTTGGTTTTATTAGCACAATGCAAATACTGAATCATCCAAACAAACGGAGACTCTCTGCTTCCAAACATGAGATGAGAACACCATATGTAACCCGTTTCTTAGATTTAAAAGAAAAGAAAAAAAAAAAAAAGGAAATGTTATCAGTCTGGACTCACCCCTGGCAGTGTCTTCTGTTCATGCAGTGCGCTCTGGGCCTTTAGAGCAGACTCCCTTTCGCAGTATGTTAGGAAGGCACAGCCTGCAAAGAGCAAGAAAAACCTCTGTAAGAGCACTATTTCAGAGAAGATCCTTCTGAAATTGAGAAATAGAGCAAGCCACTTTCCGGCCATCATCCCATTCCCAGTAAACCAATCATAAAATTCCCTCCTTAGTGTGTCAGTAGTAAAAGTCAAGAAATGAAGCTATCAAAGCTTCCTCTGAGCCCTGGCGGAAAGTGAGCAACAGTGTACCTGTGAGTGCTTATTTTTCCTTGAAGACATGCTTATGTTTCAGCCACAGAATGCTGCACAGGATTAGGGATCTCAAAGGTCCCACAGGATGGCCAGGTGGGGCATGAGATCCCACCCCTGCTCCAGCAGGAACAAGACCCTTGCTGCCGTATGCTGAAAGGTCTCACACCTTTCTTTCCTACCAGGTGCTTTAAGCAAAGGGCATACAAGGACTTGGAACTTCCTACTGCAGAGGAAAATTTCTATTGTTTAGCCTGACCTGCACCAAAAACTCGTTGCTCTTTTTGCATCACACCATAAATCCACCTCCCCACTCTGGCTGCTGCAAGGACTCAGTGGCTTCCAGTAACAAACACAACCATGCCAAAGCCCAAACAATCACTACAAAACATCCCTGACCCACAGATCACTTGAACTTCAGAGATACACCAATGGGTTACATCTTTGATTCTTCCAAAGATTAATTTATCAACTACAAAGCCTAAAGCCCTGTCAAAGTAGAACCCTCCTGTGTTTTTGTTCCCCACCTCTATGCTTCCCTTCCCATAAAAATGTTGCAATATCTTACTCCATTTGTGTGTCTGATGTGATCAAATTATTTCTTCTTACTGCAGTATACTGAAAACCTGCCAGTTCCTGCAGCAAAAAATATGCTTGTTATGCAGAAGACATTTTCTCTGAAATTACTACAGAATGTCTCCAGCTCCTTGAAATGGAGGTATCATATCTTTCAAGGTTCAGGCATCACGTCCCTCAAACTGAGAATGTCTTTCAAGAGTAGCACAAGTACAGAGAGGCTACCAAAGAAACAAAGAGGTCCCATAACCTCATCTTGACCCACCCACCCTCTCCCCAAGAATATATAAAGTATGTAGCAGGTGAGTAAACAGTAGACTGTAAACTTCTTTTTAATTGCCACTGTGAGCATTTTGTCTCTGCAATGTTCAGTTTTTTCCAAATTTTTTCCTTAGAGAATATCACTGAAGAAATACACACTTTTACATGCTTTTGATAGATTAGTGCATTAAAGAAAATAGGATTTTTTTCTATAAATTTACATTTTTTTATCAAAGATTGTCCTGTGGAAGTCACCATACTCCTCTCACAATGAAGCTATGATATGGCATGAAAAAGAATAAAAAGAACAATTTTTCACAATTTCTTGTCCTGTATTAGTTTCTGGAGGTCTTCTTACTTTCTGTTTATTCAAATCAATCACATTTATTATGTCTCAATAACTGAGATTCAGATGCAGAAGCTAACAGTCAAAAAAGGAGACTGAACATCATCAAAAGTTTGCATACTTGGAATTATTTTGATTTGTTCCCTTCTAACTTTAAATTGATGAGTTTTCAGTTAGTCTGTATCCACCAAAGAAGAGGAAGAAACTTCCTCTGGCAAAGTGTTTACAGCTAGCAGAAATAATGGATTGGAAAGGATCCTTAAAAGTCACCCATAGCCTGATAATCAAATGGGAAACTATGCTTAAATTTAATTTCAGTGCTAAATCACAGGCTGAGAGCTCTCTGTTTACTAGATACAATAAGAAAGTCTCCCTTTAGCAGCAGACGTGGAGCAGCTGATACAGTCTAATTAGGCACATCATAGCACACTGTTATAGAGATAAACTATGCAGTGTAAAGCTCTCATAATGATAGCTATATTTTTCTCCTCATTGTGATTGCCATGATGACAGTTCAGGGTAGCAATGTCCTACTCCTATAGTACCATGACTGTAATTCAGGCTGAGTAAGCAGGAGACAACTCTTGTCTCAAAGTGGGTATTTTCCACCCAAGACCCATCCTGTGTGTGTGTGTGTGTGTGTGTGGAGGCAAGTTCTCACCAGGGAGAAACCTCCACTGAGTTCTCTCCAAAGCTGTTTCAAAAGTGGTAGAAGTACCAAACTCCCCAAAATAGTACTCAGAAGGAATCCAATCATTACTGATATAACAAACACACTGTTATGAGCTAAAACACTTTGAAATTGAAAAGAAAGCTACTATCTCGTATGATCGGACAAAAAACCCTCCTGTTTTCCAGAGACAAAATGTATGCTCTGTGGAAGCATTTCTTTTTCCCTTTTCATTCATATATCATGCACATGAATTGCAATCTATCCCACACATGTTGGGTAAAAAGCAATATCTCTATGAAAAATAATATCTTGTTTATTTTAAGTAAGGCTTGGTTTCTTAGAGACTGTAAGAAGTTCCATCCCAGCAGTGGCCAAATGAAATAAAGTAGAGATTAATGTTCATAGCAGGCCTCAAACCTGAACTTGAAAAGGACAGCTCATGGGGAATTTTTGTCTTCCCTTTCCTTACCACAAGATTGCTCTGTAAGTCACATATGCAGCATTAGCCATCAGCTAAAATAATAATTTTTTTTTCAAAAACACAAGAACTTTTATAAAACAATACTTATCTATTAGGATGAAAGGAAATACTCTTTCTTGCACCATCCTGCCTGCCTCCCTGAAACCAAAATTGATCTCTACTTTGTACTGTGATGTTTAAAGGAATGAGAACCTCTTTCAGGTGTTACTTTTCCAAGGCTACCACTTTCAGTGTGCCTCTATATGACCCCTCCAAAGGGCTCTTCCTTCCTGGAGAATGTTGCTTAGAAAATACAGCACTAGACACTCAGATTAACACTATGGAATACAGCATCCTAAACAACTGAGTCTTGAAATAATGTCATATGGAGCAGCTATGTTGTGTTGGGGTTTTTTTCCACAGAAAAGAAAATAGGAAAAAAAAGGTGTTTTTTTTTTATATGATTTTTTTTTCTTCATTTCATTTTGATTTCCCAGATGGAACAAAATTTTAGAACAATCAATTTTCCCTGCTGAACCTCATGATTGTGTACAGAATCACTTATTTCACTGGGAAAAAAAAAGATTTTTCATAGTGAACTCCTAAGTAGCTCAACTTAACTGCTCACTTGCCATCAGCAGTTTGGTCTGGGTGTGAACATGACTTCTGGGTGGAAGGCTTCACATTCCATCGCAAAACATTTGCACCATCCATCCCCTTTGAATTGCCCATTCTCAACATATCTCAAGTAAAGATGGTGTGGAAGCAATGCATTATTTCTATCTCCCACTTCTATGGGTGGTAATGACTCAGTCAGTACAGTGTTTGTGAATTATATCAGAATTTGAACAAAAAGTTCTAATTGACTATTTGATAATGAAGGGCTCCGTCCAAACTGCTCCTAATTTTAATTCCGTTTTTCTCATGCATTCCAGACATAAGTCAATCAGCTAAAAAAGACTGTGTTTGGATTGTATCTTTCCAGCTCTTCATTTGCTACCAGTGGACAGCTTTTTGGGCAAGCACATAAACATCTGGAAACTCCCACCTGCCTATTAACCTATTAACCTATCTCTTGGAAGCATGAGGACATATCAAGCTGTCTCCAGGGAAACAGGATTGTTAAAGAGATGGTGGGAAACAAAAACAAAAGCTTGAGATGGAAAAGAAATTACAAAAGCTCTACTTAAATTTTATCTCCAGAGAATTCAATACTGCAAATAATAATTGTATGAGATACAGATGGAAAATGATTGTGGTTATGGCAACTTCAACTTCATAGCAAGTCTTCAGAAGATTTTGCACAAGCCTGGGAGGCAAAACTGTCAGGAGACACACTGTGAACTGAACAAAATAATACTCAAAACCGAAAGCCAGTCACACAGCCTGAGTTGAAGAAGGCAAATGCAGGACCTGGGAGAATGGACAAAAACCCACTTTAGCAGATCAGGCTTGAGACCATCTAAGGAACCTCGAAATGCACGGGTCCATGGAATCTGATGAGGTGAATCCATGGGTCCAGAGAGAACTGGCAGGTGAAATGGCTAAGCCCCTGTCCCTCGTGTCTGGGAGACCAGCAAGGTATCCACTGATTGGAAAAGAGGAAAAAATCCCTATTTTTCAAAGAGAAACCAGAAAGAGCCAGAGAACTACAGACCATGTTGGGTAAGATCATGCTACATGGAAAATAAGGATTGTACTTAGTGACAGTCAAAATGGCTTCCCAAATGACAAATTGTGCCTAGCAAACTCGTGGGCCTTCTACAAGGCACTGGTGGAAAAGGAGAAAGCAACTGACACCATCTGCCTGGATTTGTGAAAAGCATTTGATGCTGTCTCACAAAACATCCTTGTCTCTAAAATGGAGAAAAACTGATTTCAGGGATGGGCTAGTGGAATTGGCTGGATAGCCACACTCAGAGGGTTGCTGCCAATGGCTCAATGTTCGAGTGGAGAGCAATGACAAGTGGTGCTCCTGTTTCTCAGGATTTGGTGTTTGAACTGGTGGTGTTATACATCTTTGCTGGCAACATGGACACTGGGTTTCCGTGCACCTTCAATAGGTTTACCTTGAAACAGAAACTTGTCTTGTGGGGCAGTCCACCCTCTGGAGGGAAGGAATGCCATCCAGAGGGATCTTGACAGGCTTGGAAAGGGGTCCCATGCAAACCTTGTGAAGTTCAACAAGACCAAATGCAAAGTCTTTTACCCATTTTGGGACAAACTCAAGCACAAATATAGACTGGACAGAGAATGTATTGACAGAAGCCCTGCCAAGAAGGATTTGGGAATATTGGTTGATCTCAGCATTGCACACTGACAGCCCAGAAAGCCAACCATGTCCTGGGCTGCAGCAAAAGAACTGTGTCCATCAAGCTGAAGGAGGTGATTTTCCCCTCTAGTCTACCCTTGTGAGAGTCCACTTGGAGTACTGCTTTCATTTCTGGAGTCACAAACTTATGAAGGATGTGGAGCTGCTGGAGAGAGTCCAGAAGAGACCACAAAGATGATCAGAGGGCCTGGGGAACCCCTCTTGTAAAGACAAGTTGAGAGAGTTGAGTTTATTGAGCTCGGGGAAAAGAAAGCTCTGGGGACATCTTACTGAAGGAGCTGCAAGAGAGCTGGAGAGGGACTATTTACAAGGCCATGAAGTGATAGAACAAGGAGAAAGTGGCTAAAAACTCGAAGAGGGTAGAGTTGGATCAGATATTAGGAAGAAATTTTTTACTGTGAAGTTGATGAGGCACTGTAGCAGGTTGCCCAAGGAAGTTGCAGATGCCTCATCCTTGGAAATGTTCAAGGCTGTGTTGGATGAGGTTTGGTGCCTTGGTCTAGCAGAAGGTGGACAGGCAGGGAAGTTGGAACTAAGTGGTGATATTATATTGGGGATTTCAACCCTAATACATTGCCTCTCTTGGAACAGTTCTTGGCCCAGATGCTCACCTCAGCCACAATAATCCAGAACAGTTAGGATAACCCTAGGGATTGAGAAGGCTGGCTTGAGTGATCTAAGCCAATTTTTAATTCACAAACTTTTGTGACTATAGCGTATGCACTCAACCAGTCATCACAGCTCTGCTGACAGGTGATAACTTCTGAAACTACAGCCTTTCCAATACTTGTGAGTGTAACTAAAATCAGAATCATTGCCCAAAAAAAGATAAAATTTCCACAAGGCTGTCAGTTTTTTGTTGGTTTTTCTTCTTTGAGTCAAATACCTTCTCGCTTTTAGTTACAAATATATTAGTTAACAGTGAGGATTTCCTTAACTGGCCTTCCTGTGTTGTGTTATGCTAGAATTCTTCACAGCATATGAACTAGTGAACAAGACAGTCTTCTGTAACAGAAGGAAGAACACAGATCTACTTTTTCCCCTACCATATTTAGGGTACCTCACAACCTAAAACCCCAAAGCAAAGAAACCAAGGGCTTTACTCCAGCAGACCACTATGGACTTTCAGAAAACAAATTGCAATCCAAACACAACTCTCCAAGACCCTCATGCTGTGTACTGAGAATGGAGGAGGTAAGTAATTCTGCATACCTTGGGTCACACTGCAGCTTGAGAACAGCTACAGTCTTCTAGAGAAGCTGGCTTGAGACCAAAAAGTTTACATCACTGGGAAAAAAAAATATAGGAACTCTCAACTGGTCACAGGTCTGAGCATCTCATTTAGTGATGCCTCAATTTCTCTATGCCCTAATTACCATTGAAAAAATTAGACCCAGATATACGAGTTATCTGTGATGGACCAGAGACTTGTGCCCCATTTTCCAGACTCTAGGTTGATGTTTTAAGAGAGCTACTTCTCTGAAAATAAAGAAGTTCATTGCTTCAAAATTCAGAGATCAGTTATATAGAGAAAGATCATGATACTTAAGAAAACTCTTGCCTTAAAATCAACATCTCAGGTTACGTCTCCCAGCTAGGATTTCAAAGTGAAAAAGAAATCTTTTTTCGCTTTAACTATCCTAGCTCTACATGTCTGGGTTTGAAACAATTCTCATTTGCTCTGTCTACAGTGGACTGCCCAAGGTTTAATCACTTGAGGGTTTCAGAGATTGAGCTGAATTTTCTTGAGGGAGACACAATCAATAAAGACTTTTGGAACTGGAAATGTTTTATCCAATTTCTTCATCTGTTTCTCTCTCAGTGATTAACTACCTTCTGACAAAAGTTAACATCTTTGCTGGTAAAGAACATTCACTTGGCTAGAACTTTCTTTTTCTCCATCTCCCCTGCTGCACAACAACTGAACACTAACTGTTTAGAGAAAAAGATAGGAATAAAAATCTTCCCAGATATCAGCTTCCCTGTCAATTATATTGCAAGGCAGATTAACATCCGAAATGCCCTGCTGTGTGGAATGCTAATTTTCTTTTTCCTCTTATGCTATTTTCCATTAACTATTATGATGCTGTAATATTCCTGCTATAGATAACTTGATAGGGTTCTCTGTGTTAAAAGCATACAAAAGACCCACTCATATACATCCATGAACCAATACTAAAAAGCAAATTAAGAGGCGCAATCTGCAAATGCAGAAGTTAACCATATTTACAGAATATTAGCTCACTTAAAATGCATTTATGATAGTTCAAAATGAGGCATTGATATGCACAGTCCAAATCAGAGTCAGTCCTCAGCGTAAGCAGCGTTTAATTATATTTAGCAGTGTACAGGCAGACAACAGAGACTTGAGCATCTGTCGGTGTGTGTTTCAACAACAAAGACAATAGTTTTCTCCTGATTTTTGATAACAAGTAGCTTTTTAATGAAAGCATCAGTTTTTAAAAGTCAGAACTTCTCATAGAAATTTTTAACAAAATAGTTCACCGAGTCTCTCAGCCCCACGATACCATTTCTGACAAGATCCTACAGCAAGAATAATTTATTCCAGGACAGCCAGTAGTCTGGGCTCTAATCTGGATCAGGCAAACAGGGTCTCAAGTGCAGAGCTTTGACACAGGAGAGCACATTGTCACTGGCAGACCCCCAAAGCTTCATGTTTATTTTTTAAGTAACACCACAGTTACTTTGCCTCCACACCACTGCAAAACAGTAAGGCTTTTGATCTGTCAGACTTTCTTCCCCAGGATGGGGGAACAGTTTCTGGCTGTGATTCATTCATAAATGTTTTTTCCTGGGGTCTTGAAAGTTCCTTGCAAGGTTGCTTTGAACAATCCTTTGCTGACTGGTACACTTAAAGCAAGGCGCAGAATGAACCATTGATTTGACATACCACGCACCATGTCCTGTTCTCTTATAACTGCCAATGTTTCAGCTTTAAATTTCATCCTGAAACTCCAGAAATAATTTTGATCATCCAAGCCAAGTCAAGAGAAGACTCGCTGCTCAAGTTTCTGCAATTCTGACTATCCAGAACATTTTCTCCCCAGTGCAGGTGTCCAATTTCAATACACACAAGAAATGGCCCATGAGTAGGCTCACCATTAAAGAAATCAGAATGTAGATTACTGGTTAAGATGGTTGTCTACCACAGAGAATGCTAGTGTGCCCAATAAGGCCTGGAAATATTTGATGCTTTGAGTTACAGTAGAAAACTTACTTTTAAACAGAGCAGCCAATTATTTCTCATTTGTTGTCTAATACCTGTGTACTCCTTGTTGTAAATCAAGATAGGGCCTTCAGGCCCTAATAATTAGGGCATGCTTTTTATTTAAAATAAGGAAAGACAGATATTCAAGTGAAAATAATAGTCAAGTGCTCTTCTGGACCAAGCAAGAGTGTTCCCAGTGTTTCAAAACTCTGTCATTGATGAAAAAGTCTTGAACTCTGGAGATCACTCATGTGAGAGTAAGTAGATTCCACCTTCTACTCCATAATGATGCATCAAGTTTGAGTTAAAATCCTGATCATCTCTAAGCTTGACTCACTTCAACCTATTACTTCAAAGAAAATCCAACATAATTATGTTATCCATTTTACATTACAGACTCAGGAAAAAAAATAGCTTGAAATCGTCAAGATTTCTTGTTTGCAGTGAGGTGATAAAGAAAAAATACAGAAATTTAGGGGGGGTTGAGTCTTGTGATTCATTTGTGAAAGAAAGGAGAATATAATCCTGCTGTTGAAACAGTAACACTTAAATTCAGAATGTTATGGGTTAAACCTCCTTAGACTACATGCATTAATTAGACTTTGTACCTGCTGTTCTGGGTCCTGCTTTTTGAGTTCTTTCTATTGTTAGCAGCATATGAATAACTCAGTGGATTTTCTAAAACATTTAGCTCTTTTGGAAACTTTTCCTCCACTTCATTTTGTTTTGATTTTTGGATTCACTTCTTTTGGAGAGACTTCTTCAAGAATGCTCATCTAAGTCTCCAGAGGTTATGCTACTGTTAAACAACAATCACTTTGAATGTCTTGAATCTTAGCAAAATAAAGCTAAAGCAAAAACATCTCTAAACTAATTAGATGACTCTGCTACTTACAGCTTTGTCCAAGCCTTTCTTTTCTGCATCTATATAGAGTGGGTTTGATTTGGGGATTTTTTTCTCTTTTCCTTTTTTTTCTTTTACTGCTCATTATCTTTCACAAGGATGAGGAACAGACATTTCTTGGAAAATAACATCAAGTCTATGTGCAGGAAATGTGTTTGTACTTTTGCATAAAAAAGTTGGTATTTTCGCCCTTAAAAAATGTCATGCCCATGCAGCAAACATCTTGTTGATAGCATCATCAAATGATTAGTTATTTATGCTTTTGTCTTAGAAACATGTAAGTAGCTTGTTCTAAATACAGACTTGTATGCTCTCTAAACAACCTCATATTCTTTATTCTCTCAGACAGGGCACAAGTGTCAATATAGATTTCTGACATTTCCAGCTCAAGGTTGAAAGAAAAAGGCACTGAGACAACTGCAGAAAAGAACTATTATTAGACAACGCCTAGACCATTCAGAAACAAACTATTGTAATTATCTCTAGAGAGATATTGCTCTTACCAAGTTTGCCAGCCCACAATTTTTTGATTCAGGAAATTCAGATTCAAAATGGAACCTTAGGATACCTCTCAAAATCAGCCTTATTACTCACAGTTAGTGAGTTTTTCTGCAAACCACATATGCAAGGGCTGTAAACTGGACAACATCAGAACCTCTCTGCTAAGTTCCACAAGTTTTTGTAAAGTTTGAATTTAGGGAAGAGCATCCAAAGCCACCTTAGGATTTTTTTTTTGTTACAAAAGCAAATCCAAACCCACAAAAAATGTATTTCCTGATTCCAGCTGATATAGAAATGAAAATCTTTAAGCAGCAGCTGCTCCTACAAGATGATCACCCTGAGACTAGAAGTCTCCAGAAACTTGTAAGAGTCACAATATGAGCCAGAGAAAACTCTACAATACCAGCTGGCTTCATGAGATTTCTGGAGACAAATTTCAGCTGTCAGAACAATTAACATCCAAGCTCCCATAACCAGATGCTGTTTTCCATATGTTTTGACTTTGAATAGCTTCTTCTATCCTCCAAGAGATGTTGGAAGCAAATAAGTATTGTCTCTTATCACCTATTTCTTTCTCTTTATCCCTCTTTCTCAATTTGGCTTGTTCTTTAAGTATAGGTAGTGGAATGGTATGAAGTAGGATCAAGTTCATCTGCAAGATTCCAGGGATGAAGTAATCTTCTTAATCAACAAACCTCTATCAGCTTAGGGCTGAGAACCACGAGGTTCTCATGCACAGCCTGTGTGTGTGCATGAGAGAGAAAGGGAAGTGAGATGAGGTGCTCTGGGATCATGGCAGGAGAAAGATGAAAAGGGCTTCTCAAAGGCCCTATCAATCAGCTATAACACAAAGGAAGAGAGGTTTGTCCCAAGGGCAAGGTCCTCCACTGCCTTTCTGGCAAAAATCTCCAAGTTGAGCCATCTTTTTGCGGTACAAGCTTCCTTTAAGAGCCTGGCTCATGCATAAGGAACTTAGGAACCTAGACAAGGCAAGCAGGGACTGAATGAAGATTTAACCACCTGCCCAAAGCAACACAAAGAGTTTGTAGAAAATGTCAAACTTCAACCCAAAACCTCCCAAGACCCTACCTAAAGCTATGAGCACCTATCAGTCTGTTTTTCTTGAACAGGAGCATATTCTTGAGCAGACTCACAAATATTATCCAGTATGTAATCCAGTAAATTATTTATATATAAATTATTATAAATATAATCCAGTAGATTGTCTCAAAATGGAAACCTGGGAAAACACTGTTATGTCTTGTATCCAGCTGCATTTTCCCATCCACTACTGTGGGACGAAGTTCCTGGGTAGCAAGTTTAAGACAAACTGTGTGAATTTAAGTCTAAGACTTCAGATTTTTACAAAAGGTATAAGGATGTAATCTTTGAGGTGAAAAAGAAACAGTGAATTTAATTAAAACAAGATCTGTGCAATTTACAAAGCTTCAGTGCACTAGGTTTAAAAAGGGCTCTTGTCAGGCTGTAATAAAGGAGGTACAATTTCCTGACATGTAGAGAACAGAAGGAAAAGTGTGTAGTAATCAACTACCAGAGACATATTTTGATCACATTTTTGTTGATCAACTTAAAAATTAGTGAATGCTGAGTATATAGTAAATTGTTTCTATCAAACATTTGAAACAGCTTATAGCAGAAATTTTTTTGCTTTGAGAACTGAACTCATGTTAGATGATGAACAGTGTAGACCACAAAACACTGAGGGCTGGCAGGAGGAACATGCATGATAAATGTCAGTTGTAGAAGAACTATCTAGCAAAGCAGAAGTTCTGATATTAAATTTAAACAGTCCAGCAAGGAAGATTTCACACATCAAGAGGAATGGAGAATAAGTTGCTACAGATCCTAGAGGGTGCTGAGCCCCTTAATAGAATGATCAGTCACCTGAATCCCTGCTGGGGAGGATTAGCCATGCCTAGAACCTTGCATGGTTCATTTCTGGAAATACAGGTAAAGAATAGCCACAGAAGAAAGTGTTCAACAGGACCAACGAAGCTGAAAGGCAGTAATGTCAAAAGACATTTTCAGATGACAGTGGGCAATATCATACACAATAGTGTGTATGTCTCGTCCAGATCAGACACCCCCTTCCTTTGGTGTCAATAGAAAACCCACATCTAAAATGATCCTGTCAGCTCTAATCACCTAAAACTGTTCAGAAACACATGGAAGGGAAAAAAATGGAAAAGAAAAGATGAATTTCAGAGATGAATAATAGAAATTCGTAATGGACTGGGAGGACTGACTTATGAGAGAAGATTAACTAAATGTGTATGACTTGGGTAAATGATGGCTCAGGAGGATGGCTGGTAACAGGCTGCAAATCTTGAAGGTATAAACACCAAGATTGGAGAAAAGTTGTTCAGGGTGATACCAGGGAACAATAACTGGAGGTAACAACAGGAAATTCAACATTGGAACATTTTTCCTGAGCTTTAGGAGTGCTTCCTAATTATTCAGAATATTGGTGTTTGTTCCTCCCTCTCAGCCTCAAAGTGGCTTTTGCATCTAAACAACCTGTTAGTCTGGAATATATTTAATTTAATTTTTATTGGCATTTATTTGTGTGAGGATAGTGCATGACCACATAACCTGGGGTTTTCCAGATCATACAAGTTCAAGGGCAATAGTGGAACAATCTCTTAAGCATGATTGAGGGGTGTCTATGTCTGCGTGTGTTGAGGGCAGGGATGGAGAAAAGGCAGGGAGGGAAAAGGTGGAAGAATTAAATCAGCGTGGAAGGGCAGAGGGAGCTTCTAGTGCAAACTTTTAACTCAGTAATTTTCCAACACCTTTCTTTGTCACTGTTCCATCTGACTGTTCTGTAAGGTTTTTGTCTCCTTAGTCTGATAAAAGGCATAAGGAGAGAGAAATTCTTGCAACCCTGGAAGAGAATCACAGCCACAGATTCTTGTGCCATTTAGGACAATTGCAAGCTATGAGATGGAAGTTTATGACCCTACAGAAGGTAAAAGTAAACATTACTAACTGTCTCTTCCAGCCATTAGAACAAATCAGTCCTTCATGGAACTTTTATTACTTAAGTGACTTGAAACCATAAACAAAAGCTAATACTGATCCAAGAGCAAATGCATTCAGAGGGCCTTCATTTTCCCCCTTCTCCCTATTTCTAACTTTAATGATTCTATCCAGAAGCTTAATACATTGTCTAATCCAAGAAAAAGCCCATTTTTTAAGGAAAGAGTTTCAATAGCCTTTCTTGGTAAAAAGAAATCAGAATGTCAACTGACTGTGATAAAATTTGCATTAAAGCACCATTCCATCCATGGTCAGCTGGGCAATTGCCAGTAATTTTCAAGGGGTTGGACAGAGCTGTGCAGTCAGCCAGTCACCAAATTTTCCTGAGTGGTATAATTCTTTTTTTATTTTGTAGAGATTTATTTCAGGGAAAAAACTGAGAATCAGTCTCTCTCTCTCACACACACATACACACACAACCTATCATGATTTTCCTGGATTTTTTTTTTTTTAATAAAAGTTTAATATGACGTCTTGCTTGATATTTTAGTATAGATTGAGAAGCTCTAGGCCAGAAATGAACAGAAAGGCATGTCTCTACCAACACAGTACCAGCAAATAGCTCCCAGTGGGGAAGTATTCAGACTGTAGAGCAGACTCCTCAAAAGAGACTGTTGGAAGCCATTTTGACCAAGACATTAAAAGACAGATGAAAGAAACTTTCTAGGCTACCTCATGAATACAGTGACCTACCAAATTTTTCCCTGTTACCAGTCAATGAATCAGTGGATAGTGGATGCCTTAAAGCAGACACACATCAAAGATGTGGTTACATTTTACTATTTTTTTTTTTTCTGTCAGGAAAGCTAAAAATAGTGAGCCAGCTGCTGAGCGTCTCTGGGAGGCTAAAACTCACTGGAGAATCCCTGCTGATGTCAGAAAGTAGGAGAGTAGAGTTTAATGAGTTTAAAAATCCCAAAGAACAGCTACTGTTGCCCTCAAAAGTAGTGGACTAGAACATTATATAAGGACAATGGTGCTAGATCAGACAAAGTCCACCTTATTCAATATCCTCATTCCAATGGGGGACAGAAGCAGAGGCCCTGGCCTCTTATAAGCAGAGGATGCTCATCATGCCTCCTCTGGGTATTCTCCTCAGATTTCAGCCTTGTGGTCAGGGACTTCTGGTCCAAATGTGATCTCTGCATATTCAGTAATCACTTGATGAAACTGAATCTGTCGTTTTCCACAGCCATTTTTAAATATATTTTAATATATTTAATATTTCTATTTGTGTTGGGGTTTCGTTTGTTTGTTTGGTTTGTTTTGGTTTGGTTTTTTTTTTCCCCTGTAAACAGATTTAAGGGTGCTTGACTGTTTGTTTTGAGGGTTTTCTTATCATTTATAGTAAGTTTTCCAGAAAAAGTAGTAGACCCCTGGCTAGTAAGCTTCAGTCTTAAAAGCAATAATTATAAGGCTCTACTTCCAGAACTACCTATAATCTGATTTTATGGAGCAGTCCAAAAGGTGTATCAAGAGGTTATACATTTAGAAGTGCCCTACAGGGCTTCCAGTATCTTACCAACCCATTTACAGACCCAAATATTCAAGATCCAGGTACAACAGCTGGCAGAAGCTTTGTGTTGAAGCATTTCTCAAATATTTTGGTTCCTGTAAGACAACATTGCTCAATAGGGAACTAATTTATCACAGAATTTCTTCTCTAATCTACCTCTGCTGATAAACCAAATTTCTCATGATAATATGTTCTACATGATAATGGGATAATACCCACAGGAATGTTAAATAATATTTCTCTGACCCCCAGAAGAAAAAAGAAACCTTACAGACTCTCTATTCACCCCTTCCCCACCTTCCCTCAGACAAGGACTATAAAATCTCTGCAAGCTCCTTACATTTTCAAATGTGAAAATACAAGATTTTGAGGTAATATTTTTTTAAAATGGAAATTAGAAGACAGGAAACAGCAGAATTTAAATTGCCTCTGTAGCAAAACTATGTTAATATATGCATGCTTTATAGAAGATATCAGTTATATGATTGCGCACTATTTTTCTGTTCCTTGTTTTTTAGCTTCTCTCACTGGACTGTCTTTGTTGCACTCTTGTACAGATCCTAGCAGATCAGCATCCCCATAAAAATAAATCCCTGCAGCCACTTTGTCCAGTACAACTGAAACAATTCTTCATCTGAATTGAAACATGTCATGTGATCACCATATGATTTAATTGCAACAGATTGGGTTTATCAGGATATGCAGAATGTTATGTTATAGCTAAAGCAGCAGAAATTCTTTCCTTGGAAAAGGGACAAAAGAGGCTAACCCAGAAAATTCTTATCCAGCTATTACTAAGTAGCAAAGGTGCTGGATGTCTCTGAAGGGCTCACCTCCCAAGCCCTGACACGCATGCAGCACTTCTTCACATAACTCAGACCTTAATCACGCAGTACTTTGTTTTCTCCCTCTCCTCTCTCTACAAAAATATTTCAGAATTGCTTCTCACCAGGATGCATGCCATAAGAATTCCATGCCCAAAGACGATGATGACATGTTTTGCAGATGCATGCTGCAGTTTGAAGTTGCCTTACCAAGCTTAACAGCTAAACAGATAAAATTAAGCATCGACAGCTCAAGCAGAAGTTTTACATCGCAGTTTAACACGGCATTTGATGACTCATGGTCAGCTCTGTCCAACTGCTGAAAAACCCTCCTCAGTGACAACCTGCTGACACGCTGGACTAGCTAATGGCTGTGTTACTCTACCTCTTGTCTTTGCCCTCCATGGAGTGCTGCCAGGTATCCACAAAGTCTTTCAACCGCTCTGCATTTCCATGTCTAAGACTTTCACAGTTTTTGAGCGGATGCCCTGCAGCCATATCACTGCCCCTTTGGCTATGATTCCTGCATACTCATGGAACTTTGTGTCCCCAGAAGAACTCCATTTGTGAGGGCTTTATTTGCTGCTCACGCACACTCCAGGAGGAATTACACGGCACCGGTCTTTCCCCTTACACATGGTTCTGCATTGTGTATCACATTGTGATGGAAGGACAAAGATGGAGCACCTTGCAGCTACTGTTTTTTCTGGTTTTGGTCAGCATTCAAGGTTCATGTAAGTCTTCACAAATTTGGAGACTGCTTGGAAAGCTGGCGGTCATCTAGTGGGCTTTGTGTGACAGGATGTGTTGTGACGCTTTGAAATACACACCCAGGGGTGTCCCTGTTCCCAACTGTTTGCTTAAGGTGTGATTGCATCCCTTTCTTCATGTGCAAAAGGGAAATGAGAGTGGATTAACCTCAGTGTGTTGCTCTAATGTTTTTTTTCCAGTATTAAAAGCCAAAGAAGAATGTCAAGAAGAATGTTCAAAAATCAGGGTAAAGAGTACCATGTCCATTAGCAAAGCCGTTGGGAGGGCCCAGCATGAAGAGTGGGTACCATTCCCCACACCTGTATTCCAAAATTGGAATACAATACCTGGAGCCAGAGAGATATTACCAAATTCCTATATTATACAAGAAATAAGAGCTTGCTCTGTCTGGTTGGCAAAATGGAAAAAAGCTCCACATAGATAGGATTGCTAGCTACATCCCCACAGTAAATATCAAGGAGAAAAGAAGCATTTAAAATAAAGGACAATGTTGCACAAGGACAAATAAGTATAAATTGACCATGAATAAATTTGATTTGGGAATTAGTAAAAGGTTTCCAACCATCAGAGGAGCGATGCTCTGGAACTGCTTTCCAACAAGGATAGTGAGAGCAAACGACCTAATTAGTTTAAAGATGAGGCTCGATAAAGTTATGAAAGGGATTATGTGATGTGGTTGTCTGCAATGGTAGGGAACAGATCCTGATGAGCCAGAATTTCCCCCCAGTCCTGTGTTCCAGGCTGCATTCTGTCAACCTAAATCCTCCTCTGCAGTGCAGTGATTTACCAGGCATCTCAGAGACCACCGTGTTCTAAAACAGGACTGGCTTCCTTTTTTCCAAAGATCATACATTTCAACTTACATTGAAAGCGAACTTCTACTACTGAAAATGTAAGGAAAATAAGAGGAGGGGAAAAAAAGGAAAAAAAAAGCCCCCAGAAATCTTTATAGGTGGTGGGAGATGATGAACTTAGACATTTGTCATTGAAATAAAGGTGGGGGGAAGAAAGGAAAAATTATTTCTATTGGAAAATTGGGCAAATTACTCCATTATTTTGATAAATAAACATATACACAGGAAACCATTTTGATATTTAATAAAAATCAGTCTATGCATTTGAAAGTTTTGTTGCAGGAAGTAACATCTAGATAAGCATATTAGTCATGCAAACCATATTTTCTGTTCAACTCTGAAAACTGAGAGCAGCACTCTTGGCTACCTAGCAGTTTCAGGTGAATCACAGAACTGTCAATTCACACCAATTACTCTGAAATGGAGCCTGCGGGGTCAGCTCATCCAACCAGCTACCAAAATGCACGGCATACATAAAGCGTTTAATGTTTTTTGTCCAATCCTTTCCTAGAAACCTCCAGAAATAAGAAGAATCTGCATTTTGGAATCATAGTGCAATATAAACTGCCTCAGTCTGAATCCTATTAAGTATTAGGGTGGCAGGTGAAAAAGATTTAGAATATAACCACTCCTCCTTTTTCAATAAAAAAGCCTTCTGCAAAGTTAAAGCTGTCCCAGGATTACCCCAACAGCAGTCTTGATATTAGCCATTATTTTTTCCTTAAGATAACTGATAAAGTTCCCAAGAAAGATGAGTCTTGATATGCAAAGCAGTTTCACACTGCAAGGGAAATTATTTTCTGATAAGAATATAGAGCAAGTACCTCTGGTGTCTTGAGAAATCTTAAGGGTGTCATAAACTCACCACACAATTCACAGCAGTTTTATGCCTGACCACTCCAACAAAGTTTCCCATTCATGTTTCTCAAATTAGATCACTTCACTCATGGCTATTAAAGCCATAGGGACAAACCTCCCCATTTCTATCATTTCCAAAAGAAAAAATAGGCCACACAGACACAGTCCAGAGTGTCAGTTGTCATCTCATCCTTCACCTAACATAACTGTCCTCTATACAGAGCACAATAGTTGATGGGTACAGAGTACTAAGCTTCCTAAGCCATTGGGTTTTTTTAGACATGTTGCATGATTCCTTTTCTGCACCACTGCTACTGAAAAGAGATAAATTGCTATCCCTCTTCCACAGATGTTGAAAGACTGCCTAGAAATAAGCAGAAGAACTCTCTCTGCCTTTCTCATCTATGCATAGAGAGTACTTAGTAGGTCAGGACTGTTTATCCTAGATACCAAGTTAAACCCAGTACTTTGCCTCTTTCAGCTTTTCCCAACTTGTCCATAGAGCATTTTACCTTCTCTCAACTGAGTCCATAAAGAGATTTGGGATCTTTTCTGAAATGGAAGATGTTCTACAGCTACAAGCTGTTATAGCAACCAGCCTGCCTACTGCTCTCCTGGGCACCTGCATTATGCAGAGCTTGGTGTTCTCACTCTTCGCTTCAGGATTTGGTGTGACACTTCTGAAACACAGCAGACTAGAGATAGGATATTTAAAAGAGATAAAAATCCTTAAGATTAACTTCAAAAACTTAACTTTTTCCAGAGTTGCCAGGAAGAGAGGATTTGAAACCTAGAGAGATATGGATAACTTGCAGAGAAGTGCAGAGAGTAGGATGGATGTAAAGGATTCAGAATGATCCTGTGGCAAACATTAATGTCTGCACACCTTGTCCCTCTTGCTATGGTTTTACATATTAAGGAAGAGGAATGGGTTCCTCTGTAAAACCTGTCCTCCAACTCACTTTCAGGAAGCATGGCCAGCTCTCAGTCAACAGATTAACCAAATCTCCCTGATTTTGGTCTGTAGAACAGGACCAATATTTCCAAATGCCTAAACAGTTCTTGAAACTTTGAACTCCTCCACAGAGAGCAAACAGCTCCTTCCTTCCCTCCCTCCCACTACAATGTCAAACTCTTTTCCTAACTCCCTCTTACTTCTGCCACATGACATTCCCGAGTTTTACTTTAAAGATGAGCTTGTTCTGGAATCACACACACACCCTCCCCATTCTTGCAGGAGCAGAATAACATATATTCTGAAGCACACTTAAATGTATGTAATGTATGTAATGGCTCATCATTCTGTATCTTTATGAGACAAAAAATGAATGTCAGAATCTTCTTTAAATTCTCTAAACTCACTTAGGAATCACTTTCTCAAATCACTCTGGAAACTTCACCCAATGTTTTATGCCTTTACTTATGCCCTTTTAAAAGCTGCCAAGCTGCATCTTTAAAGCTTGGGCTTTATTCCACCAATTTTGTGAAAACAAGCCATTTGTGACTCAATTCCCTTAGGCATGCAAGAGACCAAGAATAAAAACACACTAACCCAGATGATTTCAAGGAGTTGGGAATAGGGAAAGAGAGTGAAGAAGGTGCAAGGCCAAAACAATGACATTATTCCTGAAAGAAGAGTCACATATCTGATGTTTGTAAGGAGCTTTGTTCTGAGTCAAAAGACTGTGATGAATCTTTCTGTCCAAGGAAAGAGGCAAAAGGACCAGAAATATCAAAACAAAGCTTCATTTTTTGTGCAACTTATTTCTCTGCCTGTGTCAGTAACCTACTGCTGTATCTATAAGTCCACATTGTGGACAAAGAATAATTTCCATTTCCACCGTTTTGATTTGTTCTGAAATCTTAGTGTTAAGTTTTGAGCAGCTGAAGGACCATTTTAAGGAATCCCTGGAAAAGGAATGAGTGGAGTCCTATCCACTCCCAATCTTGCAATTTTATGTCAATGACACTAAACACCAAGTAAAGATTTCCAAAATACTGAAGTCACTGTCAAGTGGCATTCTATTTAGCTCAATACTATTTCTGAGAAAGGAGTTCATGGCCTAAAGTTCAGGCATTTCAGACTAACTACTGCCAAAGTCAGAGAAGATACAAGGATGGTCTAGCACTGAAACTTCATGTTTGCCTTTATGATGCTTAGGTCAGCAAAAAGGTTGGTGGCCAGTTCTTTCCCTGCCCACTCTCCACCCTTCCATGTTCTGGCTTGAGGCTTTGATTCCTGATGTCTCCTGACAGAGAGTTGATTTAGGACAGGTTGCTTACAGATCCCATCTGCTTTGCAGCAGCAGATGTCGGGCTCTTTCAGGAAGGATTTGGCAGCACCTTCTCCACTATTTGGTGTGGATCAACCACCATGGCTGCAGGAAACATTAAATAACAGAAAGAGACAGGCTGAACGCAGCTGACTGGTCCCTCCATGACATGGATAAATATACACTTTGAGCACAAAGCCTTTATTCCCTCTCTTTTCCCTCTGTCCCTTAGATGAAGCACACTGTGGGCTTGCACATGCCCTGCATTGATGGACAGCAGGTTGGAACTCAAATGCAGGCTTAGATCCAGGTTCCTTGCACAGTGCAGAGGTACCCTGAGGCATTTGGGGAAGAGCTACAGTAAGAGAAAACCGCTTGTTTTCAGCACAGAATACAGACAAAGCCACAGTGTGTCTGGATGGGGAGCAGTTGGCTGCGTTATAGAGTGTGGGGAGTGAGAACAAAACTAGGCTCTGGGCCTGACCAAAGCTTGGCTCTAGTCCTCCATGGCTTTATTCTGGTTTCATCTACAAATGTGTGAGTCTACAATTTAGTAATAACTTACTTCTTGACTGACCTTTCCTGGCAAGTTAATGACAGGAGGGAGTAATAAGGACATGCTTTTTAATCTAACGTCAGTCAATAATAGTATACAACTAATAGACTTAGACATCATACATTCAATAATTGTTTTTACTTAAAGGCCTTACAGTTTGCCCACTGAGAAACAGCATGTCAGCAGCAGTCGCTGCCTATTGATAGGCACTGGTGAGACATTTATTCAAACCTTCCTGGCTACTTTATCTTCTCCCAAAGCATCCATCACTCGAGCATCTAAGCATTGAGATATACATTCATTTATATACACACACATTTTGGCTCAGATGCCTCAGAAGCTGGGATCATTATACGTTTCTCAACAGAAAGCTAGCTCTCGTGCAAGTGCACACATTTATTTCACTTCATTTCAAGAGGAGATTTTTTATACCTTCTAATACCTAGAAATCTCAACCAGAATCAGTTTTCTTCATGTTAAGAGGCACAAGCATACCTGGCACCACATTCAGGTATGCTGTACACAAAGGTTTTTCTTAAATCAGTGCGTCTTAATTGCTCTTCAGAGCACTAAATAAAATACTGAAGAGGGAGAGAGTGGCTAAGAAGCACTCAGAACTCCAGGAGGATTGAATCAAGCAGGGTATGACCTCAGTCAATGGCCAAGAAGATGAAGGATCCCTGCAACAAGTGCTATAATGCTATGAAAAAAATATTTCCTTGCCCAAAATCACCTTTCTTAGCAGTATCAGAATGTTTTTGTCACCCAGAATTGGTCCAGGGTACTCCTCAGATATAATTGCCACTCAAGCATCAGTAATTAGAGAACATAGAATATATTACCAGGGGTTCAGTTAGAGCCGAGATGTCTAGAATGACAACAATTAACTACTTTTTATTTTCATATGAACATTATTCTTTTAATTCCTTTTGATAGGAGGCAGGATAGGCACATTAATAGTTAGTTATTTAGATAGCAGCTGCCCTGGGGTTAAATTGCTAAAAACACCCGTCTTGCTTGTTATCCTTATTTTGTTGGGAAGATTAGGTTCACCTCATTTTACATGGGAAAGATGAATGACCCAGTTCACCAGCAAGGTCTAAATTGCAGCCCTTTACATGCTGAAGTCTTCCACCACTTACTCTTGTCACAAACAGCACCCTGAAATCCATTTAGTTTCATTTACAGCAGATTAATTTCTCTCTGACCTTTGGCTCTGCTGCCAAACAGGCCTGAGACAGACAAGAGCTTTGGAACTGTAAGTGCATTTGATGATGTCAATCACTGGACCTCTGGGATATTCTTAACTTCTCGTGTGCCATAACACCACATAGGAAATCTTTCTCCTTCTTCTTCTGGATGTCTTTGTCCACACCAACCATGTGTTGTGCCAAACAAACCCTAGACAGCCCCCACAATTGCCCATAAATGAAGATGGAATGCAAATTTTTAATTTATTTTACACTTATTTTCAAATCTCACTCCACACTTCTTTTGACAATTATATTTATTTTATTTAGGTGCAATTTATGGGCAAATTCCTTATCACAAGGGTCATACTGCTCAAATTGCTATGCCAGCAATTTTATTGCCTTATCGCCATTTGTCTGCCATTACCCAGTGGGCCTTGAAGCATCATTAGCTCACTTTCAAGCCTCCACCTCTCAGAAAAAGAACAAGTTATAGCCACTCTTCAGAAGGAAAAGAACAGCCAAATTCAATAGCTGTGTGTCCTATTCTACGCTAGAAAGGTCTCTTTTCCATTCACTTACACCAAGACTGAAATCATCTGAATTGAATTCACACAGAATGAAAGGAATTCAATTCACACTAAATTCACACTGAATGAACAGAACTGATTCCAGAGCAGAGATTTTGTCCAGAAGAGAAGGAAGACAGTTTTCTTTCCCAGGCACCAGGACTGTGTGTGTGTGGTTGCAGCCTAGGAACTTCTCATGTACACCTTCCTTCCAAAAGGAGAAGAAACTATTCACATCCACTGCCAGAGTTCTACTCCTGTCTGGACTTCCCCAAGACAGAAAGCAAGGCTGAAAGGGAGGGAGGACAGTTAAATTGCAAGGTTTGGTTGGGTTCCTCTGCAGTACGTCGCTCCCAGCTCAGCAGTGCTCAGGAGCATGACGGGACTTGGACTCCTCGCTATTTCCAGGGCACCACCTGGCAGAGCCGCAGGACTTCTCATGTCACCTAGCCTCAGTGCCAGCCTCTTCGTGCAGCACTACGCAAGTCCTTCAGCTTTTTTTTTTTTTTCCTATGCTCCATGAATTTTTCATGGGGACTTCAAGGTTTACTGCAGCAAGTTAGACATTTCCATTAAAGAGAACACCCTGAGTGGAATCAGAAGCGTCTTTTCAGTCTCTGTTCAGGAAATCCTTTTGCAGAGTTGGCAATTGCTTGTGGAAAATTATTTTCCAGAGCACATCCAAACCCTCTTCCTCTAGCCATATGCTAAGAAATCACGCTTCATAGTCTGAAAGGCCCAAAACGATTTGAAGGTCTGTCATTTTTTCTTTCTCACAGCTGTAAAAATTCTTAAAATAAGACCTCGATTTCCAAAAGAACATACATTAAAAAAAAAAAAGAAAACAAACCAAGAAAAATACAAGAAATAAGGGGAAATTTGCACAACTGAGTCATTTCTGTCAGCATGCCTCTTCTAATTAATAATGTTCCTACTCCAGAAGATCCAATTCCTCTTCTTGAAAAAAAAGTGCATTCCAATTCTCACCTTAATTTTTAACTATTGCTTGTTACAGTTGGGACTAAACACAAATGTGCAGCAACTGGAGCAGTTCCTGCTATTTATCTGTTTCAATAAGCACTCCCACATGACTATACACTTTGAGCAATGTCTCTGATTAGTTCTTCACTGCCTCTTTCATTTATCAGTATTTCAGAGTTCATTTTGTGTAGTAACTAGTAGAATGGGTCCACTGATTTCAGGTAGTGCACCACTATTTAAAAATGACATGTAAAAATGTTAATGAAATCTGAATATAAAAGCACATTTTCTCATGTACTCACCTATATTTATTTGTATATAGAACAACTGATTGCAAAGAATTTCAAGAAACATTACTGGCCTTCACTGGCCATGATTTCTTTAACTTGAAAGAAACCTTGCCAGAGATGGAATAGAGTTGTTTCAAACTCTGTCAACAATTTCCTAACTTCCTGTGTCAAGTTTTTAAGTGCATGACAGAAGCTCTAAGTGTATTGTTCTCCTTTACAAAAGGCCCTGAACAGATCTGCATAGTTATTATTAACAGTACCATGTATTATTGCATGCCTGTGAATTTATATGCAAGACACTCCAGGCATATGAATCCATGAAGAGACATGGATACAAAATACCAAGCCAGTAAACACTTAGCACTAAAGTAGTGCCTTTTAATAAAAAGAAAAGATTGAAACACTCCCCATATCTGACGGAAGAGTCAGATCATAATTGTCACAGAAAGAGGAGCCAGCAGTTCTGTGCTCAGTGCCAACTGCTCGGTCATACTGATGGGGTATGGTTGTGTTGGTGCCACCTTCTCCTCTAACCAGGCGCTTGTGTTTCTCATGCTCTTGTGTGAAGAAGGGATCAGACAAGGCTGAGATGGTTTTGAGTTCACCAAAAACCTACTCATTTCATACTCTTTTGACTAACTGCTCTGGGAAAGTTATTTTGCTTTCAAATGGCTAGATACATAGAAGGTTAAAACCTTGCCTAAACCACTGACACATGCCTTTCTCTCACTTTTATGTAGGGGTTTCTGCAGCATATTTTATAGAAGCACTTCAGTTTTCACATGTGATTTGAGGTTTTTTTTGGTTTTCCCTTGGTGGCTGCTTTCCAGATATGGACAGTCACTCATGGTGCAGAGCCTACAGAACAATTGTGGAAGTAGAACTTAAAAAAGAAAAAAAAAAAAGTGCCTTGATAGAAAAGATCTTAGAGCTTTCTCATTCTGATTGCTTGAAAAGTTGTCCCTCTTCTCAGCCCATCTGCAGCTGAAGGTCTGCCACAGACCTACTACCCATGTCAAAATTACAAAAACTGTCTATCATATGTTAGACACAATACATATGCACAACAAGAGAAGACTTCCAAGTTCCTCCACCATTACCATCCTGGAGTAAGAACTGGGCATTTATCAGGAAGTTCTACTTTTCCCTGGAATGAGTAGCCTGGAAACCAATGCCATGTCTCTTCATTCCCTCCCATCCCAAAAAAAAAAATCCAACATACAAGGGTAGAAACCTTGTTTCCACCTCGGAGGTGCATGATTCACTTCTAAGCTTTTGAGGGGGCCAAGGACAGATGACTTGCAGGAGATTTGCGGGGAGCAAGGTAAGGATGAATCCTTCATTTTTTACAGGGGAGGTCTGAAACCTCACTACAGTCTGTAGAAACAGTTTCCCGAAGCCTCTGCACTCAGTGTTGCTTTCATAGGTATAGTCTTTGCCACTATAAAACTATTTCAGGCCCAGAAAAACACTGATCTCTCAGCCTCACTGCATTGCTACAGCTGTTCAGGAGACTGTGCTTCATGTCCTGAGTAATGGTACCCATCTTGCTCCTAGATCTCTTCTGACTTATTTTCAAGATCTGACAGATCTTGATTTCTGAACAGTGGCTGATTCTGTAATTACGTACATTTAAATATGAGGGGAGGAATCAAGAGCAATTTTAAGGGCATGTGGATTTGGTCTTCTGCCAAAGTGCTTTATTCTATAATGAACTCTTCCTTTTAAGCCACTTTGCAGACACTTTGGTCTGAACCCAATATCAATAATATAGGTTAAATTTCACATGCTTAACAATATTTAACCCTGGGGCCTCTTCTTGGGCTGTTAAACATCACACAGCACACCAGCCTGGGGTACTGGGACAGTAGGTGAAAGCTGGGAAGGCAGGCCCATGATGGGTAGCTAAAAAGAGAAAGGAGCACCTTCACCTGTGCTGTATGAGTTCAGCATTGCAAACGGTAAAGCAGACCTTCTCTTTCAGACTGTTTGTAGTCACATTCAAATAGTCAATAATTCATCACTTACAGTGAGAATGTTAAATGCAGAAAGCAGCAGAATGTAAATTGAAATGGCTAATCCTTTTTAGCATGATCCATTAACATCAAAATATTAAAGGTGAATGAAAAGAGACTTCACAGGCAAGTGCATTGGCCTTTTGCCTCTGAGGAAAGGTCTGTACTCAAAGCTTCATTAGGTTACACGCATAAGTGGGTCACACTGGTCTAACAGACATTTGTCCATATCACAAAACCAGTGACAGTCTGCAAGTACAAGCCAGAGCCTCCTGAAAAGCCAAGGTTACAAGAGGACCCTGTTCAAGTCTGTGCATCCCCTAAGCTGTGTGTGGATCTGAGCACATTGCTTTGTTTCTTCAGCTCTGCCTCCCATCTGCAAGGGCATAGTAACTGCTGTGTGTCTCCATAGTGCTGGAAGGGTTAGGAAGTTAAACCAATTGCTTGGGGATTGTCATCATAGGGGAAGGGAAAGGATATTAAAAGTGAAAATGACACTATCTAGAATAATGATGTCATTCTATAGGAAAGCTAGCATGGAGAAGCTGAGCTGGAGAGTAAAGTAGCAAGAGAAGATGGAGCTTAGGATGCAGTTTTACACTTTTACTGTGTTTTTGTTTAAATCCTACAGAAAAGATTAAAACTCTAACAGAATAGTGTGAAGTCAGAGACAAAGCAGCTTAACAAGTACTCCCTGTTGATTTGGCATGACAGCCTCCTTACCCTTAAAGCAAATCAAAAGATCAGCTGTCCCATTTTAACCAGGATGCTGAAAGACTAAAAAACCAGCTCTGAAAGTAGGCGTTGGAAACTTTCAGAGCTTGAGCTTAACCTATTCATATTGAACACTGACATCACCTCAGATGTTCTCTGCACAGTCAGAGGTTTGGTGTCAGAATAATGTTTTCAATTGTTTGTTGAGATATGAGAGTTCTAAAGAAATAGGAAATGTAACAAGAGGAGTATTTCAGAACTGAGCCCAAGGGGGCTTTTTTGGATTTTGGGTGTATTCATCTGGGACGTGTTCATTCATCTTCTCTCCAAGACAACTTGTTTACTCCAAGATTTTTTTGGGTGCTCATGATTTGGGTACCTCCCACCACACCACCACTTTTGCTTGTGAAATCTGTGCTCTGAAACCATTTCTTTCTAGGCAGTGCTCCAGAACATAGCATTTCTACTGGGAAATGACGACTGCAAACAAACATAGCATCTACTTAGCAACAGAGAGAAAAAGAAAGAGAAGTGGGTTTTCTTTTACTTTTTATAAAAGGCGCAATAATCTCTCGCCTGAAGAGTAGTATAAGTGCTTCTCATAAAACATCATAAAACAATACAATCCTGTAAAACCAAACAACATGTCAAAGCCCTATTTATTCCTTTCATTAACCTGATCTAATCCCAAGAAGTTTCTAATGGAACATGCATTGAATTGATGAGTCTTCCCCTAGATCCTCAACTTACCCAAAAGAGGTGGAACAAATATAAATATATCTACACTTTACACTCAGTCTTAATTTGTTCAAAGCTTGGAAGAGCTTAAAAACCCACTAGTGCCTCACGGAAAACTAACAAATATTCCATTTAGAGAGGTTTTGGCTGCTTATGCCCTTGTTTTTCTCTTCCTCTGTAGCAAGGACTCATTCACTCGTTCACTTAGGATAGGATATTTTTAGAGATATTTGAAGTGGAAGGGCCCTGACACCCAGCCCAGACCACCCCCACTAATGGGGAATGGTTGTCCATATTGCCATCAGTTGTGGAATAAATAATCAGGTAATCTGCATTTTCCCTTTTCAAGATCCCCACTCACTGTACAAAAAGAATACCAAAAACCCAAACCAAACCAGCAAACAAAAGAACCTAGTTGACAACAAGCAAAGAAAAAACAACCACCACCAACAAAAACACCCCAACCAACAAACTACCATGGTTTTTTTTTTTTTTGTCCCCAAGAGAAACATATTTATCAGATTTAATTAGTATATTCTCCCTGACCTCTATAATGTTTCCCGCAGTGTTTCCGGCTGTTTAGTTTCATCCCCAGCTCTTCATGAGCTACAGTACAGAACCCACCTCCCATTTAACTCTGTTTTTCCAAAGGTTTTTCTGCATGAGGGTAGGCTAGAGAAAAGGCAGGATGTCATCGCTGGAAGGGAATAGTCCATTGAGGAAAGAACCCTCCAGATTTTAAGCAAGAAACTTTGTGTTGGAAAATAAATGGATGTGTTTGCTCTAGTTCAACCTGGGGAGAACAGGCAAACATGCTTCATCTCTACCAGAAAGCAAACGTTAGCAAGGGTGTTGCTCTGTGGAAGGCAGAAAAAGTATATAAGCAGATGGTGTTTGAGCATTTAACCACCGCAATCCAAGCATGACTTGGCAATGAGCATACTCGAGGCCCTGTTTACCCTAGAGCTTTGGACAGCACAGCTGCTACTCCAGTTCTGGTCAAAATTTTCAAGCACAGGTATGCTTGGTGAGGGACATGGATCACTATCCTGGATGGGCAAGAGTCGCTGCCTCCAAGTCAGCAGCACACTCTGTACACAATCTCTTCAGGCTCTCTCCATTGCTGGTCTGCATTCTAATCCTAACTGAGATGGCTGTTTAATTGGTATTTAAGAAATAAGTGATATTTGGCCTATTCACACTCAGTCAACCAGTATTTAAGGAGCTGGCTGCTTTCTCAGAAATCAGAAATGTAAATGTGTTTTAACTGCCCAGCTGTAAAATTCATTTTATTCACACCCTTCTCACACATTTCCTCTCCATGATCTGCATGAGATTGGGAAGACAATCTTCAATGGAATATTGTCTTCTGCTCATTATGTAAATAGATATGAATGTTTGAAGATGCTACTTACACATATCTAAAGATGGGAAGAAAGAGGATAGTCTGTAAAGGAATAAAAATTATGGAAATAACCAATAACTCCACATGTTCAGGTAAGATTGAATGAATTGACAGTGATTTAGTCTAAACCTATTTCAGCAAAAATCTTACTTGGGCATAAAGGCCAACCTGATAGACTTCTTTTTCTCTACTGCAAAGTCACACCCTAACCTCCAAAATCAGATCCCAAGTATCTCCTATTTCTTCAGCAGCCAAATACAAACAAGTACAAAAACAAATCCAAATTGCCTTAACGTCACATTGCCTGCAGTGCAATGGTGAGGTGATCCCTTGCCTCCCATTACCCACCCCAATAATTCTTTTATATGGAGTGTGAAATAATTAGGAACAGCAAAAAATAATTTAGGAAACAAGAAGAAACTAATTGTATAAGCTTGTTTTGGGAAAACACAAAGGACAAAAGCAAACCTGGTAGAGATGCTGACAGATACAGTACCAGTATATTAAAGCCCACACATGTATTAATAATAAGCTAACTAATGGTCCCTTGCACAATACACAATGAATTTACTACACAGCAGCCTGCTGCTGTGCTGTGCTGTGGCTACACGCCACAGAGAAGATCACGGTTTGTGAAGCTGGAAAGTTTAATATTGTGTCCAGTCCAATGACTTTACACTGTGTTTTGGGAGAGACCAAGGTTTCAGAGTGCAGCTCTGGGAACCCAGAAGTCTCAGAGCCAGAAATGTTGCTGATTACATCCTCTGGGTCTGGGCAACTTGCAATCTACCTCAATGCCCACCTCCCCAAAGTGTTAGATTCACATAGCAAGAAGCAGCACTACTCCACAGCAGCAGTGCTAAGGCCTTTTAACTAATGCTGTGGCTAAACCTCCAGAGGTTAAATTAATCTTCCTACTTTCTCAACTGAGCTAAAGGATGCTCTCCATCAGTAATACAAGTCATTGGAAACATACCTGAAGTCTGCTTCCTTTCCTCTGAGCATGCTGGTGAAAGAGAAGATTACTTTCACTTGTTAAATGGGGGAACCAAGGTATGGTGGTGATTGGAAAACTCATTGAAAATCACAACTAATCAGCAGTTACTGCATCCATGTCTGACACTGACAGATCAAAGTTCTTCAAAAACCAAGGAGAAGAGACAGACAGCCCAAGGTCAGTGTCCCTGACTGCTAGGCATGACACTTGACTGGACCAGCAAACCCTGAACTCGGGCAACAAAAGCAGTTTACCAGTAGGAGAGGCCACATTATCACTTTAAGACAGATATTTGCATTCTCTTTCACACTGTTTTGTACCATATCTACTTATGACCAGAGCAATTAGATACCGTGTGGATTTGCAGATGTGGACGCTCTGAACTGCTCACAACCATTCTGAAAACCTCTCTGTTCCAGCATAAACAATCCCACAATGAAGAGGCTTAAAAGAGACTGCAAATTGGGCACTTGTCTCACTGAAAAAAGAGAGGTCTGCTTAAACAGATATCCTTTTGGGGGTCCAGTCATGTACACTTTATACTCAACCAATGCTAAAGTTGCTGTCTATACAGTCCAGCTTTGATCTGCTTGCAGGATGCTGTTTTCCCCATCAGCTCAACTTCACTGGCTGAGCTTAACCTGTATCCTGAGTTTTAGCTGTTAAAAAAAAGCCCTCTGTTCTTTGAGTCCCTCTCTCAAAGAAAATTGCCAAGTACACTTGATCCTCCAGAATTACTTTCTCCGATTGCAAGCTACCTAGCTCAACACATTGGTTTAGAAACAATGCACTAACATACTTTGAAAGCTCCTTCCTTTTTTTTTTTTTTGTTTTGAGCAGAATGCATTCACTTGGGCCCTACCCAAGCTGCCTACCCAAAACTCTTCAACTGCTTCAGTGCTTCTTTCTCCAGCACCCAATGCAGCTGTAGCTGCTGTTTGTTTACCCACCTGCTGCAGATCACCCCAGCAGTGGCTGAATGTCAGTGCCAGTGCCAAAGGTCTCCTCTGTGCGCATGCAGAATTTTGTAAAGCACTTCAGGATCAAAGGTGTCAGTGAAACACGAGGATATTATAAAAGCCCAGAGTTTCCTCACAGCCAGCTTGTCAACTAATTACAGTTGTGTGCTTTGCTGAGAAGCTCAGAAAGGCATCAAGAGCAAAACCCCATGGCATGCTCTGACACTGACAATGCTGTAGCTGGGAGTGCTGCCATTTTTTATGCTTTCAGGACTGTCTTTGAACTGAACATGAACTTGCATAGATATGTGCCTGATGCACAAGTCAAGTGCACCAGTGCAGTGATCCACCACACTTTCCATCACTTTACACTTAACTGCATGCCCAGCCTCCATAAATTACACTTGCTGCTTTCCAGTCTGCCTCTGACAAGAGCACAGTTGACCTCGGTGTCACTTGTGCCAGCGGCACAGAGCACAGGCACAGCTTGGATGGAGGACTGCTCAGCAGAGCTATTCCTTCTGGAGGAGCCATTACAAACACACTTCTTTCTGCCTTGGCCTCTCTGGAAAACTGCAAGTCATCTGCAGTATCAATGGTCAGACAGCAAAGACCTTGTCAAAGAAATTGTTTGTCTGGGCTTGCTTAGGAAGACTCCAGGACAAAGACCAGCAGAACTTGGTCACATGAACCTCAGTGCAGCATCTGAAACTCTAACACTGTCCTTCGCTTCAGAGAGGACTGGTGTTTCAGCACCATCATTTCATTGATCCTGTCTAGTCTAACACACATGGATAACACCTTCCAGCAGGTGACTGCATGGGTTAATTGGGAAAAAAACCCTGAAAGAGCCACATCTTCCTGCCTCTTATTCTAAGTGCTCAACAACACATCTCCATTTCTTTGCCCTCTATACAAGAAACATCAGGGGATGAGGGTTTTTTTCCCTCCCCTACCTCCCTCACAGTCACTTAAAAAGGGATTATTCTGGCTTTTAACAGGTAGTTTATGAAAGGAATTAAATTACGTGGTTGCCTGCTGCAATAGCAGGGGGGCAGACTCAGTGACCCAGGGGATCCTTTCTAGGACTGTGTCAGCCTATGACTAATGTCAATAAAAATTATTTCATCCCAGCTTTTACGTGTAGGCAGGAGAGCAAACAACAAATTAATGAGAACAAGAAGCTCAGAAAACCTGGAAGGAGGGGGATGGAAGGGAATGGCAAAGCACATGTGCAATATTAGGTAGGGAAAATCAAGCATTCAACTTGGACTAATATATGACTTATGAGGTTGTTGATTTCCACCCATACTCCCAGGTACCTGATGGGAATAGAATTTAAGTGTCCCAGCTCTGGCTTTGTAAGTGATTTGACAAACTGTTTTCTGTGCTGCCACCACAGTCACCCAAAATAGGTAAAATATTTCATTTTGGAAAGGAAAACATTTACATGAGGACTTGACCTTTAACTCAATGTCAGAAGCTCCCCAGGTGGGAGGCGAGACTGATGGGAGCTTCAGTAGAGTCTAGAAACCTCCTGGAGTAATTACTGTCTCCATGGCAACAAAACACTGACATGGGAAGAGAGGGAAGAGGAAGGAGGGGGTTATGAACCTAAAAACTGCATGGGTTCCCATCTCCCTGCAACTTCCAGCCATTAAAGGAGGCCTGTTCACTCTTCTGGAGTGGAAAGGGCTTGGACGGTCTGGTTGGGTTTCCCACTTGGTTGAAGGAACGAAATAGCAAGGATGCGCCTTCCAAGTGCCACACGTGGGTCCCAGGAAAGGAGCAGCTTCTACTCTTGGTCATATCTCAGCTTACTGCTGAGAGCCTCAAGCAAAGGTTGAAGAAGGAAAAATTCAGAGAAGCTTCTACCAACTCTAGAAGCCTCAGTTCACCCAGATGTGGAGGTACAAAGCAGCCAAAAATCCTGGAGACAAATAAGTGCAAGTTTCTAATCAGAAAACTGAAAAGTATTCCATTTAGATAAAAAAAAGAAAAAAAGAAAAAGAAAAAGAAAAAGAAAAAGAAAAAAAAACAAATAAAAAACCAAACAAAGAAACAAAAATAAACAAGAAAACTAAAGGGAAGCAGAAGAAAATGGTAGCAAAACAGCAAAACAGTCAGCCTTTCAGGGTACTCGTGGCCTATTCTCATCATTGCTTAGCAAGCCAAGTAGACTGATTTTTAAATTCTCCAGCATAAAATTAGAGTTTTTGGCAAGAATTTTTGACGTGTCAAGTCACCAGGATAGAAATCAAAAGTACGACCTCTCAAAACCAAGGAATCATGCATGTTGTTGACCATCTTGAGTCACAGATTTGTGGCTTCTGGGAGGAGATTCTGGAGATCGTGTTGCCCAAGGTGACCAAGATTTTCCCTCTCCTTGGATTGTACAAACTCACTCAAAGCATGGAGGGGTGATGTGGGGTCATTTCTGACTAGAAAGAGATTCTCTATTTAGGAAAATGCCACCTGCCACAGGAGCACTGCTATGTCCAGGTCCTGTGTGACCTTTTGTGCTCAAGTCTACTATCCCATATTCCTTGCTAATGTCTGGAAGTTCCCTAAGGGAGAAAGGAAGATGGAGGGGGAGGAACGAGAATTTTGCTTCTGGATTTTTGTAGAGAGAATATATTTTTCGTCTTGGTGCTAAGCAACAAATGTTTTCTCCTCTTCCATTCAAGGTTTGTGTTTTAAGCCATTTTGTTCTTTTTACTCTCCTTTTCCTCCCCCTCTCTCCATTTACCTACAAAAGCTGTTCCATTCAGTCTAATTGGAACAGATGGAAATATAGAAAGTTCCTTTTAAAAATATAAATAAATTATATATACACATGCACTACTTATATTATGATCTGTAGAGGGAAAAAAAACATCAAAATTTGAGAGCAAAGAATATGAAGAACTAGTACTCATTGTTCTGATGCTGAAATCTAATTTTAGATGTGTTTACAAATGTGTGCCTCAAAAAAAAAAAGTTGCAGAAAGTGCTGCTCTGTAATATATGGTTTTGCTTCTCCAGCAGCTAATGTTTTTAGCTAGAAACTAGTATTTGGAATCTTCATGCAATGCCATTCCATCCTTCAGAAGATGTGGTCTATGAAGTTCACCAAACACTTCCCCCCACACACGTACCTTCCCTCTCCACATAAACAACTTATCTCATTTTCCCACCACCCCCTTCTTTTGACCCTGGCACATTTAACTTTGTCTGCAATTATACATTTTGCATCTGAATTTAGTGCTTCTGACAAGTGACAGCTACTGGATTGACAGCCTGAGAGAACAGTATCCTATTTACCCAGAAAAGGGTAAAGCTCTCAACCTGCCATGTTAATTCCACCATGGTCTTAGAAATTATCTCATCTGAGTAGGTATCAAAGCACTTAAGGTCAGTGTCTTTATTCCATTTGCTGATGAGAAGACAGATACTTGGAGAAATATGAAATTACTTGGCCAAACTCAACCAGGAGAGGGGTAACAAAGCTGTGTATGAAATCTGCCTTCCTCAGGGCCAGCTCCCTGTCCAGCTCCACCCCCAAACCCCTCTTTTGGAGAAGGAAACAAATTTCCTCCATCTCTTGCCCCAGCCAAAGTGCATTTTGAGGTCAGATAAACACACCATGGACAACATGAACCACAGAAACCACTGGAGCTGTCAAAGCCTTCTTCATGGTGTCCCTCTGCTCACCATAAATAGTAAGATACATACTCCCACTCATTTCCTGCAGGCTATTAAGGCAGCAGTTAATGGTATTACTGCCATCATGAATAACCCTGATTTTATATATTACCTCTTTTTCAGGCACGAAGGGGATCAAATGTGCAGGCAAAATAGAAGTCTGAAAAGTCTACTTGCATGTCTCCTCCCAGCAGCACTGAAGACCTCTGAGTAGGAACATATCATCTGGGAGATGTTACCAGTCTGCTGAGGGACAGAAGGCTTGTATTTATTTCACTTGCATTTTGTGGGGCACAAATTTTGCTTGTTTGCCTTCCAACTGTTTGCTGAAGGATAAAATTCAGCCTGGAGTATGATTTTATGAGAAAATGTGGTTTTTAATGCAAAGGCTAAATATTGTCTTTTTGGGAAGTTCAGATGTGCAGAATTTATTTCACTATTTAATTCAATGGTAAAAGCTTCACAATTAGCATTGCCCTTTGTTTATGAGTCTCTTGACTATCAAAGCTCTTTGTTCATATCATAACCACAGTTAAAACCTCACAATACAGTCCAAAAAGCAGAAATATGAGAAATTAAGGGAGTGAGGGAGGGGAAATTAAGTCTAAATCTAAATTAAGTCTAAATCTAGTCTTTTTTGATGTGTTTTGTTCACTTGAATTTACTTGACACCTTTCTATCTGCACTGTACTGCAAAAGAATGTTAGATTTCCCAGGATCTGCTGCTGTGAATCAGAAGTTGCCAGGGGTACGCACTTAATACAGGTTATAAGAAATTAAAAAGGCTGAGCTTTCTTTTGTTGCTAGCAGGCTTTCAGCCAACACTTTTCCAACTACAAATCTCCAAAAGGAACGGAAAACCTGAGATGTAGACTAGCTAAGAGACAGTCCACCAGCTGAGGCTAGCAAAACTCACATGCTGATCCTTGAGTGTTCTACAGAAGACCCAGAGAGTATCCAGATGGATCTCTGACTCACACTTATATTGAGACAGACACAGGAGACCAAGACTTGTTCTAGAATTTTGTTGAAGAAGGATCAGAAGTGATCTGGATGAGAAATGAAGCAGAGTTGTTTCTTCTGAGGATGCAAGGGGGAGAAAGAAAGACAGTGTACAAGTGCATGTGAGATGCAGACAGGCAGAAAGATCAGACTCCATTGTTCCACCAGACATGAATTCCTTTCTCAGAAAAAAAGAGTTTTCTCCCCCTGTCTCTCAAGTAGGATGTTTCAACCACCACTGTGGAAAACAGTACAAACAACAAAATACTCACAATAGGACTCAAGTCTCATCACCCTTCCTGTTCTTTATATAAAATTTTGAAATAATAGTATCAATTCTGTACCTTTCCCTTGGGTTTTCTGTCACTTTCTGCAAGTTTGCATCATTAGGCACTTCCCTGGCTCAAGGAGATGAGAGGAATCAATGTGAATTTGCATTCCCTTGATACCACCCTAAACTAACCCTCTTCCTGCTTGAAGCTGTGCCAATCTTTCATGACATCAACACCATGTGCCTGCTGATGTGAAAGGTGTGGGTTCAATTCCCATCTTCACCAAAAGCTTCCTAGCTGGCAGGTGGGATTTTTTCTCCTCTCTGTAAAAAGAAACACTCAATGTCACTGCCCCACTGGGAATTCAAGAGGATAGAACCCCAGTGATGCTTCTAATTCAAAGCTGGAGGAAACCTCCTATTAGAAATACTTACTAAATAGAAAACTGGGTGATGTGAGCTATTTACCTGCCACGTTAGTGAAAAAAAACTTTCACAAGCTCATTTCTAAGTTTGCTGTAAAAAGGAAGAGGAAATTCCAGGAAAAGTTCCAAGGGAAGAAACTTCACCTGTGCATGTCCCTAGGGCTAATTTAGTCCGCAAAAATACCAAGAGCCATTTAAAGTGACACATGTCAATTTTTAAAATAAAATTCTTGTTCCTTTTTAGAAAAACAGTATATTCTGGTCAATTCTCTAAGACAGGTAAGAGCGTTGCTCTCTTTAAGACATGTCAAGACAAACATTCTTTTTTCTCTATGCTGACAAACAGCACTGTGGAACTAATGGGTGAAGATCAGAGAACCTTTCCTCTAAGCATGAAGGACCCACAAAATCAGGAGTTACAAGCTACCAGTTGTACACCTAGATGAGACAGAAAGGAATGTAATTCCATACAGAGATAGATAATTTTAATCAGACAGACAATTTAAAGATGCATTTTTTCTTTTATTCTTAATTGGGGATGAACATAAATCACAAAGTAAGAAAATCCTCAGTGGTCCTTTCCCCCCAATTACCTGCCCATGAGCTCTAAGGGAAGAGAGAGCATGAAAGCAATGTTGGCACGTTTTATTTTGGACCATCAGGCAACCGTTTGTACTGATAGATGTATTTTTGAGAGCATACAGCTGCCTTATTCACTAATTAAGGCTTCTGAGAGTGTAATGAAAAACTGTGTGATTTCACTACATGGCAAACAGCCAGCACAATTTGTTTCAGATACACAGAAGATATTTGAGTTGCAGATTATCTGGGTTTCTGGTGGGGTAAGTTTCATGCAGGTGTGCAGCAAAGGCAAGGGAAAGGAGGCTGGCCCTATATTCCCAGCACATTTGCAAGTCCTACCACTGGAATTTCTTTCAGAGACACAAACAGCTGGTGAAATAGCCCTTACCTGAGCAATGGCCATATGTACATATGCCTGATGACATTATAGAGAGTGTGTAGAAGAGGAGGAGGATGAAGAAGAGTTATGGTAAATTTACAAACTATCATCACTTTTATGTTGTCAAAAAGAATATTCAAGAAAAGGGCAGGATTCTGGCTTTCCAGACTTTACTGTGGCCTTTCAGTATTTGAAAGAGGCCTATAAGAAAGATGGGCATAAAGTGCTTAGTAGGGCCTATTATGATAGGAGAAGGAGTCATGGTTTTAAACTAAAAGAAGGAAGATTTAGATGAGGCATAAGGAGAAAGTTGTTTAAAATGTTTTTTAAAACACTTAAGACAACACAGGTTGTCTTAAGAGGTGTCAGGTCCCTCCTGCCCGTAAACATGCAAGATGAGGTTGAACGGGGCTCTGAGCAAGCTGATCCAGTTGAAGGTGTCCCAGCTCTTTGCAGAACTACTAGAACAGATGAACTTGAAACATTCCTCCCAACACAAAATTTTCCATAATTCCAAGATTCCTTCTCTTGCTTTGTATCTGGTGTGAAAGTCCCGAAGCATTAAATTTTTTTTGTGCTTCCTACCAAAGAGGGGAAAAAAGCCTCTTTCGTACTGTGAGAAAACTGAGCAGCCCTCACAACACAGTTCGGGCAAAATAGTCTCCAGACAATGGCTGGTGTATGCACACATCTCTGAACAAAGTCGACAGTAAAAAAGTTAAAAAGATGGAACTTAGGCAAGATGCCAAGACCAGGAACCCCAAGAATTGCTGGCAGGCTAGAAAACCACCAATTCCTCAATAGCAGCAGAACATCATGGCAGTCTGTCACCCTGACCGCACTGGCAGCAGCCCTGAGCTAGCAGAGAGTGTGAAAGATGCACTCTATCAAATTTACATAGATCAAGAAGACCATAATATGACCAAAATTAAAAAGCTACTAATACATAGCAATCTGCCAAGTCGAAATTCTGGACTCTTCAGACATCCAAGTCCATGTCTGTATCTATTATATTATGAACATAATCTCTATGAATATCAGCAGTTGGAACATAATAGGTTTGCTTTCCTTGGTATTTGGAAGACAGCCTCACTCTTTATCCATAAACAGCAGTTTTCCCACAATATTCTCTTTTTATAATCAAGATTATATCCCAAACTTTCAGTCAGAAGCCATTGGCTTTTAGATATTAATGAGACCACTGATCCTTGGAGAGAAAACTTTCCAGAGCACTAGATCCCTCTCACTGATGAAGATGAACATATTTTTGGAGATAAACATTAGCTTTGGATGCAATTTTCACAATCTGATCATTACAAGGAAAATTTGTTACTAAAAGCACTCAGGATCCTTAAGGGAAGGCATTCCTAGAAGAAGAGGGAACAGCCAACTTCTTGCAGGTTTGTTTAAGTTTAGGAGAGATAGCTGCCACAATCTACATCTTTAGCTACACAGTTTTAGAAGTCATTGGGAGTCACTGGAGGTTTTAGAAAGGATGTCGTACTTAAACTTGCTGACAATTCATTTTTACTAAGGGAGCTTGAAAAACAATAACATTGTCAAGTACTGGCCACCCCTGTTTAAGCAGGTGCTTAAAGGCACCTTTTACCATTAACATAGCAGCAGGGAACAGCTGTGTTTCATTGGTAAGTTTGTTTATTATTTCTAAAACATAACAGATTTTTGTTTGGTTTTCAAAAGCTTCCCTTTGTTTAGATGCTTTTCAAAGTAATTGTTTGCTGCACAGGGAAAATTTCATTAGAACTTGCAATGGATTTTTTCCTACTTTTTTCTGACCTCAGAATAAAATATACTATCTTTCTGCTGACCTTGCTAACAGTGATATCATTCAACTGTTCCATGTCTCAACAAATCACAGCAATTAGCAACAAACATCACCACAGCACAAACATTTCCAAAGACTGTCCACCAAACACGTCCAGAGACAATATTCAGAACATGTGAATCAAGAAGCTCTTAACACACCAGTCATGGGAAACCTAATTAATCTCATTCAAAACAAACAGTGCAGCTAAACACTAAGTGACATTAACCAGGCTGGAAAAGACTTCTACAGGAGCAAAGTGAACCTTTGACATGGTCAGTGAAGCAGTACTGCGATTTACAGAGGGAGGAGGGTTTGAGGGATGGGTTGGTGCAAACCACAGTGTGAAGAGAGTAAATCAAACAGGACAGAAGCTCCTGTTCAAAGCACTGAGCTCCATATGATCCTGGTTAGGGATACCTTGCCTTGGTTAGATATAGAATATGGGAGGAAGGAATCATCACTCCCTCTGAAACTGTCATGGCATTATTTCAGAGCTCCCAAGCACACACGCCTCCACTGATTTTGGTGGGATCTCCTGAGTGTTTGGTGTCTCTGAAAGCCAGGCAGCACACTTTGGTTCCTATACAGAGCATTAAAAGTCTAACTTTAAGCAGTATTTGAAAATAAGTTACAGAGGTTTGAACATATATTCCTGCCTTTGGAACCCATAGGGGGCCAGCACTTTCACTGTCTTTACACATCCTACTGCCCTCCTCACAAGAGTAACATTCAATCTGTTGCTGCACCTGTAAAGACTGGACAGCACCTGGGGCTTACCTGTGTTTAGACTCAACAAATGCATCATGGTTGTGAAGGAATGAGGAAACAAAGGCACCTGCCTCTGTTACTGAAAAATATGTCAATATCGGGACAGTGGTCACCAACAAAGTTGTCAGTTCATCTTTGTGGTTAGGCCACAATGACCAAGATGCCCCTACCTAAGGAACAGTGCCCTAGCATGATTAAAAAGCAATTATGCACCACCCCAGAGTGGATGCATTTCCCCTCTTAAATAAAAAATAAATTAAAAATCCAGTTTATAGTGAGAATGGCAGGTCACCTTGAACACATCAGGAAAGAATATGGCACTTCCAGTTTTATGTGATTTAGAGATGTTAACTAGTGACTTTACCAGCCTGCACAGCTTCTGTAGTATGTTAGGTGCTTCAAAAAGTTTATGACATTGCCTGTTTTTAAGCATGATAATATATGAGGACATTACCTCTGAACAACCACTGTACTTCATTTAACAGAACAGGTCATAACGAGCCTTCACTTTACACTTTTGAAGCTTTGAATCAAGGCTAGGATTTTTGTCCATTTCTGTACTGAAGTTGCTAAAATTGAGGTCCCTTTCCTCTCCTAACTACAGAGCTTGTCTCTTTTTCCACTGTCCTAAAACAAGCAAATACTCTCAGAACAGGGATATATGTTGTCCTAAACCCTAATATTAAGCTGTTACAACAGTGAAGTATGAAAGAATCAAATAAATTATTGCAGCTTCCCCACTGATGAACTAAGGGTTTATAAATGTTCGGTTTTCTTCAGTAAAATGTTTTTCGTCACCAAAAGGAGGCAAAGCAAATATACTGCCTTGCCCAACAAGCCCTTCTGGGGTTTGGAGAGCATTTTTCATTCACAATTATTGCTTTAGTTTTTGCTCAACAAGAGTAGACCCGGAGACAGAGATTCCTTCCACTTCACTTTAGATACATGGCTGAGGCTTTCGGAACAGACTGTGATGGTTCAAAGTTATTTATGCAGCCAGTGAATGTAGAGAGAGGGGTCTCAGGAGGGCTGTTTGTAACCACAGCCTGCTGGGTCAGGCCTAATATCTATTTATCCCAGTGTCTCTCCCATCTCTGGCGATGGTCAGTAATGGCTATTAAGTGAAAAAGCACAAGAACAGGGCAAATATGTACGCTCTTTTCCTTGTGTACTCTCTTAACCTCTGCTATCTACATCTCAAAGATTTGCTGACTCCAAAGTAGCAACCTTAGATTAAAAAAAAAAAAAAAAAGCAAAACACTCAAGGGGAGTTATCTGAACATTTGCCTAGTCACTTTGAGATGGGGAACTTCTGCCAACCACATCATGCTGCAAAGACAGGCAATGATGTAGAAACCAGTGCATGGGCAATGATGTAGAAACCACTGCCATAATATCATTGCTTCAAAGTCTTAGCAGGGTGCTTGTATCAGATGGCAGGATATGAGTAGGTATCAGTGAAAAAAAACTTGAGCAACACTTTGGAAGCAGAGGTAAAAGTGCCACAGAGCCAAGATCAAAATACTCTTTGAGCATCCAGGTAAAATGCAGAAGCACTGTGGGCACTTCTGATAAGATGAGCCAACAGTATTTGTCATGTTTTGCTTGTGAGGGGCTGACAGGGTGTCTTGATTCAATGTGCAAAAGAGTTAAGAAAGAGTGAGACCCTCAGCTCAGCTGTGTAATCCCCAACCCAGCATCTCCTCTCAGACTTACAGCAACTATTTGCAAGGAGCAAAACCACTGCTGCATGCTGGAGAGGTTTCTATGGGGCTTCCTGGGAAACACTGACATGCTGAGCTGCTATTTTCAAAGATGGTTTATAAGCAATATATTTAGATTTATCAAACTCAGTTCAAAGCCCCAAATTTATTATACAGTTTAAAAAAAGTAAAAAATACTAGAAATAGACATAAAGTCAATTTTTTGACAAATAGTTTTTACACAGGATTTTGTTTGTTTATTGGTTGGGGTTTTTGGGTTTTTTTGTTTGTGTTTTTTTTTTTTGTTTGGGTTTTTTTTGTTTGTTTTTTTTTTTTGCTTGGTTTTTTTTTTGTTTTGTTTGGTTTGGGTTTTTTGGGTTTTGTTTTTTTGGGATTTTTTTTAGGTAGCAGCAAACACACATGGCCTTCAAAAGGCCATGTAAATCACTTTCAGTCCTACTGCTTTTTGCTCCCAAACTGATCCACTAATCAGGTATCATGTTATCTGTTTAGTCTGTCCAGTCAATACATTGCTATTTAAGTTGCATTATCACTGAGATATATTTGGTACAACATCTGCAGGGATTGTATTACAGAACACTTAATTGTTTGCATAGCCAAATGCAGGGCTATCCAATCAGCCCCCATGATAGTCAACAACAGACCTCAAAACATGACCCTGCCTCACCCCTTATCTGCATTGCTTTCCCAAACTGCTTTAGGGACAGGACCTGATCTATGTCTGCAGGACTCCACTCCTGGTTTCCACTGCAGTGAACTGCAGAAAACTTAGTGCTTGTACACACAGAGATCTCTGCACAGCACTGAAAAACATCACAGAGCTGCTTCATGCTCTCTCCCTCAGTTAAAACAGAGGCTGGGTTGAAAATGAGCCAGTGGTGTCCAGTGTGATTCACAATCAGTGCTTTAGGCCAGAGTGAAGGAGGAGAGCAGAGCAGACACCTCTGGAACAGGGCTATGGTTTAAAAGGCAGAGTTCACAGGGGTGGAGGGGAGGAACAGTGTTTTAAATTTGCTCTACATTAGCAGTGTCCAACTGAAGAAAAAAGGAAAAAAAACCACCCAGAGTCACAGGACTCACTACCTCCACATGGATCTGCTAGACAGGCTGTGACATAAGGGGGAAAAAAAATTATTACCTTTTGCTTTGCATGAGTTGCTTATTGCCACGTTCCTTCAAAGTCTCCCATACAGGGGAAAACATCTCCTGCTGTTGGGAGTGACAAGGATGCTGGGAGACTCACAGCTGCAGGTACCTACTACAGAGAGGTAAAGAGACAAATCCATTCTGCATGTGTGACCAAGGCTTGTGGCTCAACTACTTCCAGCTTGCTGCTGGCAGCCTGGATATTACCTCTAAGATAAATGAATAAGAGTTTAGGTCTTATTGGATTACTGTTTATTGAACTTTATAAATTCCAATTAACAGACCCCTGAGCAATACGAGACATGTAGTGTACTCTTCATTTTATAGTGCAATTATTACTGAGTTTATCCTCAGCTGAACAAGAGGTATTAATGGATAAAACATGGGAAAGAAGACATACTAATAGATAAAAGCAGATATTGGAGACACAGAGATAAACAGATACAACCAGGAGAAAATGCACAAGGCAAGAAAGAGCACACGTGTTTGGCTGATTAGGTTTATTTCATTGCTTATACTACTATGCAGGAGCCCTACAGGAAATAGATGAGACAGTTACACAGATGAGTAAGTGTCCTAAATATGCAAGCAGAAGAAGAGAGTTGGGGAGGGGAATGGGGGGGAAGAAGAAGGAAAAGAAAAAAAAGAGATAAAAAGCAGTCAAAATAGGACAGATTTTGGAATTTATCATTTTCACAGTTGCTCTAGAGGCATAAACATGTTGAGAAAGATCTCCCAATTCAGCATTTTGCCAGCATGCAGAGAAAGTTGTACTAGTGAATCTTTGGTACTATTTAATACAAGAAAACATGTGCAGGGTGTTCACCCATTAATTTATACAATCAGGATACAATTCAATCTCTCCTTCCCCACCCAAATATGGGACAGAAACCAAGTTGCAAACACAAGATCTGTAGGAACTCAGCTCCACTAAAAACCAGGATGAAAGAAAGGTGTTTTTAAAGCTGCTACAAATATTTCAGGCTATCTCTGCCCCCTTCTCATTCCCACCTGCCTTTATTTTTTTTGATTTATTGAGCCTGTGCATACTGTCTTTTTCAGAGATAAGAGGAGTATGTATGTGTATAAACTCCAGGAGACCCAGTCTGTGTTGCCAGAGCTTCATGCTACTTTCACATGCTAAATATAAGAGCTCCCCTACCTCTTTTCTGCAGGTATTATGAAGTGGATAAAGGAAATAGATTCATGTTGTCTTCATTTCATGCTTGAACTTTCACATTATGATTCTCTGCTGGTGGGAATATTATTAGGAAGGTAGTTTCCAGTTCCTTCTCCCCCCTCCCACCATGGTGTCAGAGCCCAGGTGCTCCCTACAAATTTAAGTGACTCTCAGAACTCACAGCTTAGAAGATAATACAAAAGGTGGGTATCAGGTGTTTTCCTTCCTAAAGTCCCAAATACAAGTAGTGTCAGCTACTTAATTTCAGGGAATGAAACAGAACAGATAATTACTAAATCTGAAGGACTTCTTCTTGGCCCATACAAAAAAATTTGACCCAGAAACACTGCAGCAAGCTGAAGGCACGGTTTCATCAGCAAGTTTAACACTCTCCTCCCTGGGAGCCAATGTCAAAGGAGATGAGGGCTGGGGAGGTAATCAGACATGGTGCACCATCAATAGCAAATAAGGCTGTGTGGGTACACCCATGTGCTGTGTGTTCTTGTGATGGAAGCCCTGAACCAGCCCAGCTGCAGTCTGAGCACAAGGCTTGCAAAGGCAGGGCAGGACAGCAGAGCTGCACGCAAAAAGGATCACCATTTTGTTAGGGTGTTTAGATATCTTTCCCCGCCTGTGACTGAGCTTGGAACTGATCCTAGTTCTGTCCAGCCACAAAATATTTCTTTTTGTCATGCAAGAGTTTCTAGGAAGAGTGTGCAATGGTCTTGTTCTGTCCCCCTGCTCCAAAGAACAGATCTAATTGTTGCAGCCTGGCCCAAGTTTTGCCTTCACCTAAGGGTCCTGAACGTGAGCTCCACTGGAGCTGCTGGTGTCAAATGCTGTAGGTAATGAACTACAGCAGCAGATACTGAAATAAAAGATCAAAACCTCCAAATTCCTCTCTGAATTCTACCTGGAAGCCTCTGCCCATGCAAAGAAGGTGTAAGAATGTTGGTTTGGTAGTGCCTTAAATGTTGGTTTGGTAGTGCCTTAAATGAACGAGTCTGTTCTGACATGAGGAAGAAAATACCAAAAATAACCCCAACCAAGGCTTGTAACTGCTTTTCAAAGCCTTTCTCTAAATATCAGGGTGATTTTACCAGAATATCTGTACAATCAAGTTTAAGAAACCTGTCAACCTCAACACTCTTATAGGGATATCAATCATAGGAGTAACTTTCCTTCTCAACTACTTTCCTGTATTCCCTTCCCCTTTAGATTCTTGGAAGCCATAATACCCATCCCCTTTAAAGCTATTAAGTAGCAAGTGGAAGTGAAATATTTCTCCAAGAGCACCTCTTGCTGATGAAATACAACCTCCTTATGCAGGCACTGACCCAACACGGGGCCATCAGCAGAGCTGCAAACTCTCCCTCAGGTTACAGGTTGCACAGCTCCTCAGCAGCTACATGAAAGACAGCAATTGAGTCCCAGGTCAGGCAGAGTTAATCTGCTCAAAGGGCTGAACATAGCCAAGAAAGGAATGCAAACTCAGGATGGCCAACCCCCTGCCTGCTCCCCGTGCCACCCCCTGAGCCCCCCATCCTGCAATAGATCATACAGAATGGATCACATTAATTTTCTATAAACTCTATCAACTTGAGTGGCATGTCCTTAAGGGTTAGGTGATTGATATCCACAATGAAGTCTTATAATCTAAAATCATATTAATATTAATATTAAAGATTTTCTGTCCTTTATGTGCATCATTAAATTCTGAGTATAAGGTGAAATTGACAACATACATTTTGACAGCTTATCTATAATAAATATGCAAATCTTGATACCAGCATGTCATCACAGACTTTGCTGCTCCTTGAAATATCAGAGAGATCCTTTCTTTATATGACATTTACAGTGAAAGATCAGATATAAAGCATTTTGTATGACTGAGATTTTCATTGGTTTGGTCTTCAACTGCAATGATAGGGGCTTCATATTCCATTGGCACCAGCATTATCCCTCCTCTTTGTGACATCATGGTGTGGTGGGGAAAAATTTTAAGTGTTTCCACTCTATCTCTGCACTCCTTACAGAAAATGAAATTTAAAAATGTACTTTCTTATGGAATCTTGGAAATGTCTTCTAGGCTCACACATACTACCAGAGAGGATGATTCAACACAGGAGAGTTGTATTTAGCCCAGGAGAAGCATTAAATGACTTAATAGTCAGGATGCCAGCTTTCCTTAAGCCTGTGAGTCTACCTCAGACCTCTGCAGTGCCACTCCACTCCTACAGAGAATTTAGAAGCCCAGACCTGATGAAGGCAGTATTTTAGAGCAGCACCCTGCCTGTTTCAGCCCAATATTCACACAATCCTAACTCTCAGATACCTACTCCCTCATATCACCTCATGCACCTCATGCTTGTGTGTGTACTCACAGAAGTTCAGAAGGCTGGCAGCAAGAGCTGAGTTTCCAGCCTGCTGCCTGTGGGATTCTGCATGTGCAGTGTGAAGGGATCTCACTCCTGGGCCACAACCTTGGCAGTTTGGAGGTCCAAACCAACTGTCCTGTGCTGACTTTTATGCATTTTGGAGCCCTCAGCCTTCTCCTACCTCCAGTCATTCCTTATCAGAACACAACCATGTCAGGAACATCGGAGGAAGAGGGGTGGGTATTGTGAAATTGCTGTGACTAGCAAAAAACCCATCTAAATTTTGATGGGGAATTTGAAGCATGACTAATCTAAACAACTAATCACAAATTTAACACTACCTTTAGAGAGAATGTGTACATGTCCATGTACACATGCAACAGCTCCCATCCTCTTCTTCCAAATTCCTTGCATATTCTTGTGGAAAAAGAATTGAAAGGAAATATAAAGAGATTCTAAAATAAGACAATAATTCATAAGAAACCAACCCAAGGCTATGAAATTTGTTGTTTCAAGGTCTGTTATAACCATTTATTTCTGGGGCAGAGCACTAGAACAGGAACAAAAAGATAAAAAAATACTGAGCCACTTTAATTTCTTTTGTCTTATGGTCACAGCCTGATTCCAGCCATGAGATGTGGAATATGAGCAGGGCAACATATAAGAGGTCTGTGATAGAGGCTTCACTGCAGAGTCCATATGTGTGTATGGACAGTTGTACTGAATGAGAATAATAGGGGATGGTAGTTTACCCTACAGTCATTGAAGGACTCAACTCTGAACCTTTGCCATATGGCAAAAGCATGAACCCCAGCAGTTTGAACAGAATAGGCCCCCTGACCCTCAGGGAAGACAGAAGTTTTATAATTTGTTCAGGTGCTGAAACCTTCAGGGTCTTTCATTTAAAAACAGAACTCAATAGGGATTGGCCAGGGAAGACCACCCCCCTTTTCCACCATCTTTTCAATGTTGCCAAGTCACCCCTCATCTTTCCCCAAAGTCACAGGACCCTGTATTCAATAGCAACCAGCTTTACTCAACTGCATCCTCCCTCCCACAACAGGTTTGCATGAAGAGTTTTAATGTTTCAGAAATTTCCGCTTCCCAGTATGGCTAAGTTGTTTGGAGCCTGTAAGGGAAATCCTCCTGCCAGAGAACGAAATCTGTGTCAAATCAGGCATCTCCCAATTCATCCTGTCAGCAGCCAGCCTCTGCTCACAGCCACATCACACAGCAGCTGCAAGCCACGAGATGGGGCTGAGGGCTGCCACCCTGCCTGCTGTGTAGGAGGCCTAGCAGGAGTTTCCTAATCTAAGAGATGCAGCTCCAAAACCTGGGCTATAAAGACAATGAGTTCCACAGGAAGGGATGCAACCTCTGCAAGCTACAGGGGGTCACATCAACAGGACGTGTTGTCAACACTGACCCCACGACAGGCTGTGTCTTCAGAGAAGTAGGGGGTAAATAAAGGAGGTTTCATTTCTTCTTTCCCTGCGCTGTTCTCACAATTAGCACTCAGGTCCCGTGTTGCATTCATCTTTGACTAATCCTCCCCTGTGTTATTTTTTATTTGTGTTGACTTGACGCACCTTAATCCCTGAGTCAGCTCCTATTTCTTGCTAAACCAAAGGTAAATTATACCAAGTCTACCCAGCAATGTTAAAGCCAGCAGGATTTATAATGTAAATGCTAAAAATACCCAGGCAAGCACATCAACTGCAAGAGCTTTCCACAGCACCATGAGACAAACATGTCACACCCAGAGGATGCAGAGCAAGATGGGGGTAAAGCAGGGTGGCTTGTGACAGACCAGGTCTCTGTCCTGCCCCAGGACCCAATGAGGCATCATAGGCAGGAGAATTTCCCTCTTGGCCCCTGCTCATGCTTGTGATTTCTCAAACTCCCATCTGCTGGAATCATGTCTGTGTCACGAGTATCACCCCTGTCACTCACTGTGCCATGCCTTCAGAGCAGGCAGTGCTCTCTTTCCTTCACACACTTATTTCTGCTCACTCTCAGGGACTCCTCACCCAGGGCACTGCCTGTGTGTACTCCCTCAGCTCACTTCACACACACCCCACCAGCACCATGCTGCTGTGCTTTATTTTTGCCTTTCTCCCCCTTCCTATTACCCTGCCTCAGCCTCTCCCACTTATCCCACTCTCTCTGCTTATCCATGTTCCAGGCACTGTGTCACTTGCTCCTTCTCTCTCTCCCTCCTGCTTCCTCCCTCCAGTCTCTCTTTCAAGCTTCCAAAAGCCCATGTGCCAGGTGGGAAGACAGTTTTTTGATTCATCCACATTATCAGCAAAGTGCATCCAGATTTGAATAGCCCTGTCAGCTCTTGAGAAATGAAACAATAGCAAATATCTGGTGAATTTCATGGTTATCAACACTCCTAATCAGGCAGATGAACTGTAAAAAAAAAAACATTCATTACTTTGAACTAATGATTCCTTAACATCTTTGCTTTCTGAGACTTGACTCTCTTCAGTTTCCTATATTTATTTTTAATTGAATTGGAAATCCAGTGCTTTTTGCCCAGGAATTTCTGCAAAATCCTGGAGCCTGAGGTCTCTTTCCCTCCTCCCCCTCCTCCAGCTTGTGTTTGCAGAGCATCATTATCATTATGTAATGATGTTTCTGTCGAGCTAGCAGAATTGCATAGTAAAGCGCATTAACCTGGCGATAACGGATCACTTACATTTTTTATCATGATCTATTGCCGAGTTAGCACACCGGGCCACTTCCAATAGCACCACGAACTCGATAAATTAGTGTGCTGGCCTAGAACCTGTGATGGAATATTGTTTGGATTTCTGGTGGCTCTGCAACTAATTGTATTTTTCCCCATCTGTTTGCTTTGCCTTGACTCAGGGCTGTCGAGGGAAGAGAGCGTAAGGGATGAGCGAATAAGAGAACCGTCTGTGTAAGATTTATCCCTTGGCACTAATTGTCTCACCCTCTGCTTCATTAAGACCTCTCCCATCAACTCATTCCCTGTTGGTAGCCTCCAACTCTTCCTGATCCAGACAAGGTGCTGATCCTGTGCTGTTTGTTGGGAGACAGGGTTTTCTCGAGGCTGTCAGCAGTTTCTGTGCCCAGATCAGCTCAGAAGCCCTACACCTCTGAAATTGTCTCAGACAAATCTGGAATAGGACTGGGCACTCCAAAGTTTTGGCTTAATACAGTATTGGTCTCATTTACAAACCCACGTGCCAGAGGAAAAAAAAATCCAGCTCCTAAGCATGCATCAAGCCAAGGGAGAACTCAAGCTGCTTAAGCAACTAACAGCAAACCCCATAAAACTTCTAGAAATTCACCCAAAGAAGAAATTAAGTTTTCTGAATTCAGTAGGGTTTTTTGTGAGGTTAACAGTGAAGATTCCTCCCAGGGTCAATCAGCAAGGTCCTTGTACAGCTCCTTGTGCAGGAGCAAGAGATGGATACCTGCAATCCCTGTAGTTTACCTGACAGGCCAAAGAGAGGAGGTACATATTGCTATAGCCTCTTTGCTCATAGCTTCTGCAGTGGACATCCTGACAAAGAAGGGTCTCCTGTGTCCTTTTTCTTGAAACCCTCACTTCTTTTCCTCACACTTCAACAATCAGGGCCAAAAATAAATCATATTGCCACTACTTACATCGGACCTACAAAGCCAGATTATGGCTCTGGGTATCTCTGTGCATAGTCCTTTGAGAGCTGCCCTGTTATTGCTGCAAGCTAAGCAGGTCACTAGAGAGACCTAGAGGTCCCAATTCTGGAAACTTATGCATGTAATCCTTGTGCCACTGCTGACCACAACAAGTTTATTTGTGTACTTAAAGTTAAAAAACTTCGTGAAGTGCTTGCAGGATCAGAGTCCTATTTCCCTGGATGGTAGTTCTGCTGCTGGTAAATAAGTGCCAGGAAATAGAGCAGAGACATGCTGGTTTGTGCATCCCCAGGCACACAGAAGACAGAAGCAAACTCTAATATTTACCAACCTGAAAAAACTGTAAAAACCTGGAGTTTCCAGCTTCCCTGACAGTAGTAGCAGCAGAAGAGTGAAATAAATTAAATAATCATGCCATAAATACTAATTAATTGCCATTAAAAAGTACTCAAATCGTTTAAAAGAAAAATGCAGCCATTAATCAGAATAGCTCAGGTACCTAAATAAATATTTACTATTATGTGTGCATATTTAATCTACCTACCCATCAAAGACTAATGCTCTCTTCCTTGCCAGTGAGGCTTATTAACATCCTAGAGGGATAAAACAGCATCCCAGAACTGTGCAGGAATGTGGCATAGGGATTTAGGAGTAAGGCAGTTGCACAGGCAGAAGCATAAGCTGGCAAAGGTGGTGCTATATTTAGCCTTACATCCAGGAATAACCTCATCTTATTACTTGTGTTTAAACTAACAGCTCTAGGCCCTAATACACAAACTCATTGTCCCAAGCAAGCCCTTCTTAATGGATAGATCCCATCCTGAACATCTCCTAAGCCTACACATCAAAGTCTTCTCGAGACTGGGATTTAACATATTGTATTAATGAGAATTACTTCCAAGGAGCTGTGCAAGAACGAGTCTATCCATAGCTTTCAGAAAATAAAAAAAAAAAAAAATAAAATCCCTTCCATGTCTGAAGGCTGCTTAGAGATGATTTTTTAGGGAGGCAAGTTGGAATAATTTTCAGGAGAAGAAAAATCATCTAGGAAAGGAAAATGTAACTACTTAACTTTAAGATGGGGTGAAAGGTGTCAACAGTTTTGTCTGAGACACACAGTCAAACTCAAAGCTCACAAACAAGAAATAAGGATGCTCACAACCTGAAACAAAGAGATTTAGCAGTCTACTACCTACTGCAAAATAGACTCTTTAGGGGGTTTGCAATGCTTCTACCCCTTGTGTTAAGAAGTCATCCCTCCAAAAGTAGACTAGGAAGTGCTCTATGTAGAGGGGAAGCCTTGACAAGATGCAGCTTCTGGGAAGGAAATGATAAAAAGAGAGGACATTGGGGCTTGTATGTGATGCTTCTGGTGCAGTCCTGGACTTGTGTCCTCCTGCTTTTTTAGTAAATTGCTTTTCCAAGTGTCTTGAGGGGAAATTAAATATAAAAAAAAATAATAAATATAAAAAGACTATTTTTAATTGTTCACAGGTGCATTTGCTATGGTTACTATTACATCTAATAAAATAAATGATTGGAAAGGTTTTGAGGTTTTTTCTGGTTTTGTTTCATTTTGGTTTTTTCCCTAGTTGGGCTTTGATAATTCCCCCCATGAAACACAAATAGACACTTCTGTAGTGATAAAACCAAGAAAAGACTCAAAGACTGAGCAAGTCAGTTAAGTTTATAAGAAGGGCTTGCTGCAATAATTTTTTGGTACAGTTTTCTAAAACCTCTTCTAACTACTTATGTAGAGAGAGTCAAAGGGTTGTGAGCAAGAAGGGGACACTCTAGGAGCTAAGCTTTTTTGAACACAACTGCCTGTTGAATAACAAATACTTTTCCCACTTGCTAACTTTTCTCATGTGGCGTTTGCTTCTGTTGAAAGTCAATTTCAGAGTTTATAGCAGTTAAGGAATTACTGTCCTATGGTTCTAACTCACCAAGTTCCATTCCTATTCCTCCTGAAAGAAAAGAATTAAACTACCACATTCTAGGTGGATAGCAAATGAATTTATACTCATAAATAAAGAAATAAGGAAGTATTTTCTTTTTAGTGACTATAAGGGCTTAATTCAAAACCAGATTCAGGTCTATACCTTCAAAGGGATTTCAGCAACAGGTCTGCTATGTAAATAACTTTTAGATGCAACTCTATATCACCCTCTCTTTGGATGAATCATTAACTCACACAGAGTAGCTCTCAAAATGAAAAAAGTTTAAGAAAAAGTTCAGAAGTCAACACTTGAGCTGTAGCTTTATTGACTTTGGCAAAGTAATGTGAATTTGTACCAGCTAGGAACCTTCATGACAAATGCAGTGAGTGGGAACCAGGTCTGATCTTACAAGGAGCTCCTGCCTCCATGTGAAATCACTTCAGGAGAGCTGTCAGGAACAGGAGCAGAGCTTTGCAGAGAAGCCTGCCAAAGCCCACCTTCATTTCTGAGCAAAAAAAAAAAAAAGTGTATCCCCTCTCTGAACTATGCAAAAGAACCCTTCTTTGTCCTAATCCTCTCTTGTTGCACCTTCTCTAGAGAATCCTAATAGGAATAAGAGGAATTTTCAGGAACTAATTTGGTGGGCTTTAGGGGAAGCAGTAGAAAGTGCTAAGACATCATTTGCCAGTCTTATACTTTTCCAGCAATGAAGTGGGTTTGCCAGGGGAATAGAAAAAAAGAAGAGAGGAAAAAAAAAGAAAAAAAAAGAAAAAAAAAGAAAAAAAAAAGAAAAAAAATTGCTTTTGACTCAAAAGCTTGGGTACACCTGCACTAGAAATTATGTAATGGACAGGCCTGTGAATGTATTTAGTGTTAAGGAGCACAAACACGAAATATCTGTTGACAGCATGTGGACAGTGTGTTCTAAACCTGGTGTTTATTCTGTGACTGCATAAAATTGATATGCCCTGTTCACAGGTTGCTGTGGTGGCAGCTGAGAGAGCCAGTGTTGTTTTGGTATTTTCAGAAAAAGAAGAAGACTCTCTTATCACTCACCTTTCAGCGGTGTTGAAGAATCTCCTGCTTTTTGCAGATGACATTGTGTTTTTTTCCTTTGTTTCCTGAACAGCATATGTGCTGCTCTGCCCTGCCTTGTGGCTGCGTGCAGCCAAACAGGGGAGCAGAAAATGGAAGCAGCTCCACGTGGCTCTGAGGCAGTCTGGGACTTGCATATGCAGAGATAGAGCAGGTGTGACTGTCACTGTAACTGCGTGGGGTCTCTTGCATGAGCAGTCCAGCGTGTGTGTCTGTCTCAAATCTACGTCAGCCTTCCAGCTGTGATGCTTTCCAAAGATGTTTGCAGGAGGGGGATAAGCTAACCTTGGTGACTCTGGCATCCCCTTGAGGAGAAAAGTCCTCCTAGGATGTTTCAGCAGGAAGACCTTTATGTGAGCAGTTTGGATTTACTATAGAACTCCATAAGTTTTGATATCTTGTGGGTTTTTTGCTGATTCTTTCTTAGGATTTATTGTCTTTCTGTTTTGCTTTAAGTGTAAAGCAGGTTCAAATCAATGTTTTAGAAAACAGCAACTTGATTCTTTGTCCTTGGCCCCAGCCTGTTTTTCTCTGCAAAGAAGCAATGCTGGTTTTTTGTTTCTTTGTTTTTGGTGGGTTTTTTTTGGTTTTTTTTGGTTTTTTTTTTTTTTGGGTTTTTTTTGGTTTTTTTTTTTTCTGTTAACTGTTAGAGAAACTTAGCAGCTTTGAGTGTTTCCATGACCCAGCCTGGTTTTTAGGGCCAAGGAGATTTTAACAGAAAATCCTCAGAAAACCCAGTGCCCTAAACATTTCAGATAAACATTTGTCTTGTATATTTGTATGGAGAGGGAAGTTTTTATTGGGGATCTCAGGCACAGAGGGGAGCAGGCAGCTGCTCTGGGTGTGCTGAGCACAGCTGGGGGATGCTGGTGCTGGAGGTGGCTCTCTGGACCAGTACAGGTGAGTGAGTGCCCCACAAAGTACATGGCAGTGATTTGATGTGACAGCTGCTACTGTTCCCAAAACAAACAGTGTGTACCAAAAAGAATCAAGGTGGTGCTTTGGATGCTGCAATAGCAGGAGATAAAAATGTTTTGCTGCTTCTTGTGTCTTAATTCTGGACCAGAGATTTGAGAAAATGATGCTCTGGTAAGGGCATTTATGCGACTCAGAGGAGACCTCAGATCTGGGCCCTGTTCCAAGATATGGATTCATTAGAGAAGGAGTATTTATGCTGATGGAATAGGTGCTTTTGGGGTTGAGTAGAAACTGAGCAGGGCCTTTGAAGTTGGGACATAAGCACCACAAATTATAGTCTAGACATTATTTATTTATTTATTTATTTATTTATTTATGGCTGTAGCTCCAGTTTTTTCCTATATCTCAATTTTTCTTATGTTACTGGGAACAGAAACAGCTTTTACTTTCTTGGGGAAAAATAAGAATATAGGCTGTGAGGTGCTTTTGCATGATGATATTGTGAAGTGCGTAAATAAAAAACCCTCTCTGACCTCACTGATGGCACAGGGAATGGTGCAGCATAAGGAACACTGGGCTGGTGGTCAAAAAACTTAAGTTCATTTTTTCCCTTGGCTGCTGAGTTGCTGCACGGCCTTGAGTGTATGACTTCCTCTCTTCTGTTTCTCTTGGCTTGTGTTTTTGTTAAAGAATGAACAGCACCTTGCACTGTGGGGCACTGATTGCAGTTGAGCTTTCCAAATGCAACCATATTGCATAAGGCAAACTTATGAATTATTTCTATTGGTTGTCTGATAGAAAACAAATTTATTCTTACTCTTGTAGTAGAATGTCATTACTATTGCAAGGAAATGGAGTTTCTCCCAGCTGTGCAAAGCTGGTGACAGAACTAGGCAGCTTTGAACTTCCCGTGAATTTGCTAATGCATGAATCGTCACTGACTGGCAAGTAAAAAATTTTCTTCATGTTGTTTGTGGGTGAAATTCATTCCTGTTTAGGCTTCTACAATCATTTAAGCTGAGGCTGACACAGAAAGCTCGAGGATTTCAGAGGTGTGAGGTTGCTCTCTGCAGAGGAGTTCAGGCTTTTCATCTCCTATCTGTCCATAGCTTTCTGTTAAGACAGATTATGTGCTGTTAATGTTAATTTGGAGCTAGAATCAGAATTGCTGTGAAGAGTCAAAGAGTTGGTAGGGAGAGTTAAACAACAATGATTTCAGTGGAGCGTCATCTATTTACAGTCGTGTTCTGAATCAGACACTGGGAATTTAGTTCAATGACTCGTGGTTTTGCATCGGTTGACTGGAAGTCACAAAAACTGTCTCCTGCCTGATGTAAGGCCAGAAAGAACAAAAGAGCTGCTTCCTGTTGCATCAGCTTCTTTTCTAATGCTAGGCAGAGACACTCACTTAAACCTGGATCTCATGAATCATTTCTTAAACACAAAGGCTAGGTAAAGTCTGTGCTAGTGGAAAACTGAAAAAGGTTTCTGGATTCCTCACAATAAATTCAAAGTATTCTTGCAGATTACCAGAAACTGATCTATGGAGAGGGATCAAGACAGCTTGGGGGGCAAATTTCCTGCCATCTTATATTACTTACCTACCTTGTCTCCTTATAAAGAGAGTGTATCTTTAGATTAGTTTTCAGAACACAAGCCTATTGATGGTAGTGCTACTGTCTCTGACTCTCCCCTATTCCACTCCAATTTCTTAAAACCTATTCAACCTCAGAAAACTTGATTAGGTCCAAAATCTGAGTGACTAAACTAGAAGAAATGCTAAGAAAATGGGTATGTGTATAGAGAAGAAACATTTAAATTAAAGGTGCCTTAGTGAGATGCCACAGAGATAGCTCAACTATGCTAGCTGAAAGAACCCAAGTTCTGTTTTGGCCACGTGAAGTTATTGTGTCCACGGCAGGATACTTCATCCTTCTGGACTAACTAACTTTTCACTGAAAAAAAATAAAGGCAGCAGCTGGAACAGTGTGCTTCTGCTCTGAGATTGCTAAAATAATTGTACCTAACTTGGTCAAAGCTTGTAAAGTTCCTTGAGTGTTTGATGATTCAACAGCCTGTGTGCCCTGCTATGAAACAAACACAGAACTCATTAGGAAAATGTGCAGGAGCTTGAATGTGCCTTCCTCATCAGGGATGCATCTGTGTGAGAACACATAAAAGATGACTTGCAGCAATTATGTCAGTGGCACTTTTAACCTGATTCCTTAGTGAAATGTGTTTTTTTCAAGCAATATGCTGTCTGCCTACCTAGGGCTGGCTCCGTCTGTCAGTCTGTCCTTCCAGTGTAACCCTGAGACTCACTGGGTGGATTCGACATGATATGATAGAGAGCAGAGGTCTCAGTGACTGTTATAAACTTCATTAATGGGATGACTGGTAGTGAAATCACCAAAGAAAAGGCTGCTAAGCTCACTCTTTAGTAGACATTAGGGAACCTGCACGGAGAGCAAGACATCAAAAGTGAAACGTCACCAGCTTTCCCTGGTCTCCAAACAACTTGTTTTTAGCTATGCTGGACCTGAGTGAGACAGGGAAAGGACAGATTTAATTCCCCCGCCCTGGCAAGGGAATATGCTTAGCCCCTGACATCATTATAGATGAATCCCTCCAGGGATATTAAAGATGGAGAGCATAGTTCAATCTTGGTGGCGTCATGTCCAGAGGGCCAGTGGGAGAAATCCTCCTTGCCTAGTTAGGCTTAAAGGGAAACTTAACATGAGGAGGATTACTAAAGTGCATTTAGAGCGAGTGATTTATGTAAAACTATAACCTTTATAAAATAGGATTAAGTGCCAATGTGCTTACATTTGGATGGGGAACGCTTGTTATTTGCCCTGCAAGAGTTATGGCCAATAGGTCTCTGAAGCAGAGACTGAGCAAGAGACAGAGAGTCTCAGTCACTTTTTCTTTTTCCCTTCCCTCCTGCCTGGCCCCCTCCTTGTTTCATTAAAGCTACACATCATGCGAAGTGGCACCAGCCTCAGAGAGTCTCTGACAAAACCATTGCATGGAGCCTCAGGACAGAACTTGCTGCAGTTCATGTTCTCTCCCCCTGCCCTTCCTCTCTCTGCCTTTTGCTTTCCAAGTGTACATCCAATAAGTCAGATGAAACTTAATCTTGTTTGCTCTGTTTCTAATTTTCTCTTCCTTTCTCTGTTCTCCCTTTCTCTTGCAGCTCTTCTTCCTTGTCTCTCCTCTGCCCTCCAGCTTCTAGAACAGCAAAATTTTTTGGGCTTACCTTTATCCTTTACTGTTTCTGGCCTTCTCCCTGAGTTGCAGATCAATAACTGCAAATACTGGGCAAGGGAACATCAATGGAATAAAAATGAATTTATACTATACATTCCTTATTTTCTCTCTCTTAAATTGTTGAGTGGACTTATTTTACAGCAGAGGTGGGCTTGGAGCAGAGAAGAAATTTGCTTTTTTATTCTGAGACCCACAGAAATTGGGTACCTCTGCCCAGAGACGCAAGCATTGTCTGGAAGAAGAATCCCTTTCCCAAGAGGTGCAGGATGTCAAGTGAAATGATGCTCTGATCTGTGTTGATTAGCTGGAATCTAATATTCACTTGCCACCATCTCTGTTTTCCTATCACATAAACCTGGGTGCTCTAGGACCTGCTCTGGTTTTGTTTGGGTTTTTTGTTTTGTCAGTTTCTGGGGATCTGTAAAAATTTACCAACAAGGGATCTGCTCTTGCAGCATAGATTCAGCTCTCTAACTAGATGAGCAACCATTGTCTATAATTTTTACTTGTTTCTTTTTTTGTTTTGTATTTTGCTTTTACTTTAACTTATATGCCCCATTATTTAATTAGCAGACAAGATATGCACTAATCACTGAAGTGTGAACTCAGATTGTATCTTTATTTCTGTTCAAAACTGTTCTCATTTTTAATGCCTTCCTCTGTGGAAAATGGGATGTATCACCCACCTGAAATGATGGAAGTGGATAGCTCAAGCCACTTAAAAATAACCACTGTCCAATGAATCTGACTCCAGTAATTTCTTGAGTTTAGGAAAATCTTTCCCTTCTCATGCCAGGAGGAGAACAGAAATATTGGTAGCCTTTGCTTTTCACATCCGCTGCTGCTATCTCAGAAGGAAATTGTGAGTATAAATCAGTTGGGGGCTCTGATCCAGTGATTCTTTTCTCTTTTTGAGTGCAGATTGCTATGTTTTCCTCCCTATGAAATGGGAATTAGACTCATGGAAATGCAAGGCCCGTAAAGCTGATTTTTATCATGCTCCAGTTTTCTGCTGATATTATTGCAGTGACTTCCGTGTTCTTTGCTCTTGGTATATATCAGGATTTATGAAGATAAGGATTGGTGCAATAAAGTTTCTTAATATTAGCAAGAAAATTAATTTCTAGTCTGTGCCCTAACATGACATGTGCCAGTTATTGATGGATGACTAGTAAAAGGGGCAGAGGCTTTGCTCAATTTGAATTCTTGCTCCTCCAAACCTTTTCAATATACTTTCAACTTTAGCCAGGAGCTGTAATGTTACATTTCTGCAATATAAGTCCTTTCTCAAATTTTTCATCTTGACTTAATACGACCTCTCTCTCAAATGGTTACTTGCAGCTGTCAGGATTAGGAGCACTGATCTGTTCTCGAGACAAAACATGAAGACACTTTCAGGACCTGATTTTCTCAGATTTTCTCATTCTCATGGCTAAGCTGGCCATACTCAAACAACAACTTTTCTTCCAGTGACTCTGCTTTAGTACTGGAGCTCTAAGCCCTGCATTGAGCAGGGAGCCAGGAGAGCACTGAGGTAACTGAACTTCCCCCCTCCCAAAACCTGAAACATCCCAAATCAGTTTGATTACTGCTTTGCTTGAAAGCTGCTGGGTCCCTTAGAGCCTGTCGTGTTTTACAGATGGATTGCTCCAAATCCTTAGGGAAGGGGGAAAAAATTAACAAGGAGGATAAAGGAGAAAACCACCGTTGCAACCATCTCACCAGCTCCGGCTCCCCGGCAGCCGCTGCTGTGAAATGCTGTGAAACGCGATCCCCGCATGCGGTGCATTACTGATTTCCAATATGTGGTAATATTTACATTAACATTAGGACACCATCAAACCTTTACTTATCCACATAGTTAAAATTGTTATCTGTATATGAACCCCAGAGATGATATATCTAATTGTCAGCAGTGACCTGATGATAATAGCAGTACAATTTAGTTACACTATACAATATCATTAATCATCCAAATGTAGCATAAACAGAATGGACCATTTGCTAAGGTCTTTCCAGGGGTGGGAGGAAGATCCCTCACTTTTAACAGCTGTGTTTGCCAGAGGCTTCCCTAAGGAAAGGGGCTGGCAGGATGGGGGGGAAGATTTCTCTATTGAAATCAGAATCACCTTCAAGGGTGGTACATGCCTCTATTTATTAGTGTTATGCTACATATGCTAATGGCAGACTGTACACTATTTCTGAGCATTAACATCTGCTCAAAGCAACAGACTTTCACTTACAGAAACTGATTTAAACTCAGTGAAGCAGATAAACACAGAAATCTAGGCAGGTGGCTGCAACCAAAGGAGGAATTCTCAATTCCTGCACTCAACCGATGAACTTCACTAAAACCATAATTAATATTCAGATAACTGTATTCCAACACATAGAATAAACAAGATCATTTAAAGGATGCAAATGTCTACCTGGGATGAGGGGAGGTGGGGGCTTGGGTTAGGAATACAGAGTGGTTTAAATAGAAATCCAAAGCTTGCCTGGGCCCGAAAACACAAAAAGCAAGAGGATGTTATTGCATTGTTCAGAGGCACAGAGTGGGAATTAAACTTTTAAACCAACATTTTGTGTAAGGTGATGATAGAAATTGATCTTTCATTGTAGGATGTTGGATGGTCTAAAGATCTTATTACAGAAGTGCTGGTAAATTTGGTCACCCCTTTTAATATCCCAGTCTTTTATTTGGGAAATGTTGTAAAGGCATGATAAAAATATGAACAAAATAAATCTTTTTCTGCTCTCTCAACTTACACTTTTTCAAGGTTATTTTGGGCACTGATAGCTGGTTCCAAGTGGAAAGTTCACGACTGTTCCATCTACGTGATAATGTTGAAAAAACAAAAGTCCCTCCTGTTTCTCTCAAACTTCAAGCTCATCTTAAATGTTGGACAGACTTTAATTTTAATCTAGCTGAACCTGAAACTTAGAGTGAAACATTAAATGCAAGTGAATTTTACTTGTATTCAGCTTTTACTGCAGACATTTGATCTGGTTCCAGAGGTACTGCTTCTCCAAGGAATTATGTGATCACTCTTTTTCTTATATTATTGATGTATATTCCTAAAATGCCAGTCCTAAAAGGCAAACCTTGGCTACTCCAGGCAGGTCTCTGGACTGGTGCTTCCTCTTGAGTACTTCCAGGAGACTCTGCTCAAGGTTTTATTGTGCCCTCTGAATTACTTTTCTTCTCTCTGCTGACCAGATGCACTGATACAGATGGAATATCTCATGCCCCTATGGTACAAGGCCTTCAAGACTTTTGGGTTGGAGCTGCACAGGGATGAAATAGCTCATTATGGTTCACTACAGAAAGAAGTGACCAGCATCAGGGTTTGGAAGTCCCTTGGGCTGAAAATGGTGAGAGCCTGGGAGAATGTCTGAGGGAGCTGTTGCATACACTTGCCCTGTCCTTCATTTTCTCTGTCTTTCTTTTCTTTCTATTTCTTTTTCCCATTGCATCCTTAGTGTTGAAAAAGTTTTCTAAGCAACCCTCAAAGGTGTCAACTTTGTTTACAAAGCTCATACCGTGTTCACTGGACTCCAGGAGATGAATGGGAATGAATAGCAAGCAAATCAAAATTTAAAGGGTACTTTTGAGATCTGACCCTGAAAATAACTAAATGAACCGTGTGCATACTCAAAGAAAAGCATTCCTATTCTTATTTTGGATTTGTTCTCTCTTCTAGCTCTTCCAAGTCTGGTGTGCTTTGCTCTACTTCCTCACAATCAGCTCCAGAATGTGTGAGAATATATGAGAATCTCAACTTTTTTTTTTAAGTGTACATTTTTCAGTCTGTGTGTTAACTGAGAAAATCTGAATCTTATAGATTGAAATACTGCAAAACAGGGTGCACTGTTTTGAGCTGAAATTATTGAATATATTTTGGCTAGAGATATTCAGTCCAGCATCATAATTTTGGATGATCTCTTCCATTTTTCTGAATGCATGAGAGCTGACAATAAAACTCTATTAACTTTCAAACATTAATTTGTTTTCTTTGAAATCAAAAGTAACAAGTTCATGGCCTTCCAAACTCTGAGTAACTCCCTCTTCTGTGTACACTGGGAATCACAGGGAACAACTGGGTTGCTCTGATCTCTTGGGAAGAGGCCTACGATGTTGGACACCTAAGATACCTATCTTACTGTGAAGATTTGTGATTTATTCCTGCTGATCCAATTTCTTTCACCTTTATTCCCCAGATACAGGCCTCTCTATTTTCCCTCTATGATTCTGGGCATTGGAGTGTGTTTAAGTGGGAGGTTTTATGTTACACATTATCAGAAATGTGGGGGCAAATTCTGCTACACCTGTGATGTCCATTTGATTTGAGGGAGGCTGCACCCCATCAGCTACTTCATCATATGCTCAACAAAGTCAATAATGAAGCTCTTACCATCCTCAACTGTGTATGATCAGGGGCAAACTGGGGGCAGAATGTATGATATTGTTCTAGATTTAAAATTATTATCTTTCATATTTTCCAAAATTTGTTGGTACAAAAAATGGTTGTTAGAGATATGCATGAATTTTTGAAACTCTGCTCAAAAAGGACTTGTTGCTTCAGAATATTAGCCGACTGAAGGATTTTTTCAGATGAAATTATTGGCTGTTGTAGCTGTAGCTTTTTCCTGCTTTCACCCCCTCCCTTGTGCTTAATTGTATGCATGCAAATGGTTTCATTGACTGCTTTGGAGGGGTGCGAAAAGATCTGCCTGAAAAAGTGTTCTGTATAAAATCACAAGGGGGAAATTAAAAGAATGCCTACCAATCTGTTAAAAAAAATAAAATCGCCCAAGTGTGTGGTATCAATTTCCAGGGTGTTTTCAAGAGCCCCTAATGCAGTCCTAAGTAAGTCTTCACTGCCAGTTTAAAAGAAGAATTTGTCTGAGAAAAAACGAAGCAAGAGCAACCACCAAAGATGGAGCAGGCCTGAAAATCCAAACTTTTTTTGAAAAGTGCACTTGCAGCTTTTGTCAGACCATGCTGCAAAATGTGACGCAGTTGCAGCCATATTTTCCCTCCTGAGTGCCCCTGCCTTTTTCTGCATCTGTATTAAATGCCTGGCTGTTATCCACTCAGCACAGTAGGGTCACTAAAGATCAGATGATGTTCTTTTAGTCAGCCATGACTGAGCGAAATCCAGCATCTACGTTTGGAGATGGAGCCCTGGTTCTGCACCATCAGGAGGCACAGACCCCTCAAAATGGGAAATGGGAGCAACCACGGGGTTAAAGTGAAAGCTGTGGAGATGTTTTCAGGATTCAGGCTGCTGCTACAGAGGGCAGGAAAACGTGATGGGTGGACTGACTCTGCAGCTAAGCTGTCCTGCTGCCCCAAATTGTGAGTCTCTCTGTGCCAGGGTACCCCTTTGGGTGCTGGGGATGCTGTAGTTTCCCTCCTCTCTGCGAGTGAAAGAGAAGCACAAGGTTTGCAAGGCAGTCAGAAATCTCCGTTTCAGCAGTAGGACAGCTGTACGAAGATGTATAGTTATTATAGACATATATATAGCAAATAAACCCGACTGGAATCAGGACATCAAAAGACTGATGCTCTCTCCCAAGTATTCATCCTTTAAGTACTGTGTCTTTCTTTCTTTCTTGTTTTGTTGCCTGCCTATTAGTGTGCTAATCTCTTGGGGGAGATTACTGAACAAATAGCTGTTGGACAAAAATAATGACAGGAAAGGAAAGCACACACACACACACACAAAGAAAAAAAATCTAAGAAATGGAGGATAGGCCAGTGATTGCAGAAGCAGAGATGTATGAAATCACACACCAGTTTCAGAGTGAAGGAGAGCAAAAATACTAATTTCCCTGTAGGCTAAAGAGAAAGGGAAACCAGCTCTGCACAGAGGGAACTCAGCACTGCTGCAGGATCTGTCCATGTCTTCCCCAAAACCATGTGTAATCACATCCTATATGAGAGCAGCAGCTGCTGTTGTCCAATTCCCCTCTTCACTGTTCCTGAAAGGGTGATGGTTTCTGTCCCTGTGAATGCTTGAGGTTAAAGCAAAGACTTCTGAGCTAAAGAGCCTGAGTGTGAGCTGGGACAGAGCCACATCCTCCATGGATATGGTGTGGATGGGATGCAAGCAGCATGCCTCAACCCATGGGTGGCTCCAGCGACCCTCTGGACCTACACCAGCCCCAAGCCCAGCATCCACAGCCCCCAGTCCTGGCCTCGGTGGAGGCACAGCTCAATGTGAGGCAGAGCCCTAACTGATTTTCCAGCTAACTCGTTCAGAAAACAAATCTATTGTCCACATTACGTGCCGCACTAATATTGTCGCTTCCTGGGAGAGGCTGTTTATCTATATTTGCCTAGGATTGCTTTTGAACCGGACATTGAACCCATTTCCATGCAATGATTAACACTGGTGGTGGAGCAAACAAAGGGAAGCAGCTTGGAGTGAGCTGGTTTAAAAAGAAAATAAAAAGAAGCAAAAGAAAAAAAATCCCTGTGGACTAAAAATGCTACAGTCAAGGGAAGGCATTCTGTAATCTGGGAACAGTCCTATATATAGCAATATGCCTGAGTGCCTCTGGGGAGCTGAAGCACTTATAAATCTCACGTATTAGATGGAGGCAGAGTACAGCACTCTCTCTGTTCATATGGAGGTGGCTGTTTCTAGTGGTTCTTGTGCGTCTTGGAGTAATATCCCCGTACTCCAGGATGATGCTTTAAGAGAATAAATCCTTTTTGCTTTTGTTCTGGTCTCTTTGGCTCTTTTCTTATTTCTTTTCTGTTTTGTATACTGTTTGCTTAGTTTGGAGAGACTGAGAGCAGACTGTTAGCTTGATGACTAGACTTGCACAGTTTTTTTTGTCAGCTGATATTTGTAGGGGAAAAATAGCTTAACAAGAAGGAAATCTGTTCGCAGATTTGGAGGAAATTTGGCAAGTTGCTTCAAGCAGGACATAAAAAGGGATAAATTCAATACATTTTTATTTTTTATTATCTTAAAAAAAAGTTTATCTGTGGGAATAACTTTTTTTCTTAAATGGGTGTGACCTGGTTTTATTATTGTATTTTATGAAAAGTATAGAAGATGACCCAACATAGACATAGACGTGTTAAAAAATAAAATATCTGAGGTTTTTTTAATAGAAATTAACAAATTAAATTTTGAGCTTAACCTAAACTTTTTTTTTTTTTTTTTTAGTGCCCATTGGTGAAAAATGCCCCAAACCTCCCAAGCAAGACTTGATTAAGTGTGTGCAGTTCTGATTTCTCCCTGGAGCTGCAGTCCCTGGCTTTCATTGCAAGCTCTGTCACTAATGTGCCCTATGTCCTTGGCCAAGTCACCAAATCTCTCACTAGAGGTTTCTTTCTCCACACGTGTGTGTGCAGTGCCTTGCACAGAGGGGACTGGTTTTGGTAGTAACCTGAAGGTGTCACTACTACACAATGAATCCTGGTACCCACCATGTCCTGCTTTTTAGCAGCAGGATGGCTGCACTGCAGCTACAATGAATATGCAAAAAAAAAAAAAAAAAGAAAAAAGAAAAAAATGCAATAGGTATCTCAAAGTACAGTTTTAGCACTTAAAAGACACCAATATATTGACCCACTTATGTCAATATTTATTCCTTAGCAGCTGCATTACTTGGGCTTATAAACCCCTAACTTCCATTAAAATCAGTGACAAACTCCCATTGACTTAAATGGTGCAGAATAGAGCCCTAAATCTTTAATGTAGTCATGTGCATTTCTCTGTTTTTTCTAGATAATGTAACCACTACAATGTAAAAATACATCTATTATATGCACTTTGCTCAATTATCTGTAAATGTGACAGTAATCATCTGTTCAAATTATATGCTGTATATCAACAAGTTATTTCTATTTAGTGATAAAGAAAAAAAAAGTTCATAAAAAGTTCTTTTCCAAGAATGCAAATGTACCTCTGTGTAGAAATTCCCAGCTAAGAGCTAAGATGGTCTATAAATATTAATTCTTCATAACATCTACCAAGACTGTCTCACACTAGAAATTTCACTCCGAAAGATTCAATCCCTGCGCAGTCACTGCATGCAAATTTTCCTCGGTGCCTTTACATCCTCTCATTAACAGCATCCACTGGGTTAAAATAAGGCTGGCACTCACACCAAATGCTGTCACCGAGGATGGCAGGTCCTTTTCAACCTCACTGCAGCCCGATCCTGCAGTTGGGATCAGGTTATGGACAGTTTTACTCCCCGCAATCTGCAGCTGCTCCTGAAGCGCTTTTCCCGCTGCTGCCCCGCAGTGCTGCTCTCACCCGGCAGCAGGGAGGGCATCTTCTGGACTCCTGTGGCTTACACAGGCTTGGTGGGCAAAAGATGTCACACTGCCTAAATGTCCCTTCTGGCTACTCTCACAAGTCTCACCTTCACCAGTGGGTGACAAATCAAGAGATTGACCCTTGCAGCTGCCGAGGGTTTGGTCATCTCAAAGGAAAGAAATGGAGGGGAACAATTTCCCCAGCCATACTTGCAGCCTTTCTCACACACTGCCAGCTCCCCCGTTTTCCCTGCCCACATCTGGAACTCCTGATTCCTTAAAGGCAGGGGTGAAGGGTGCAGAGATGTCCACTCTGTGAAGATACATCAGCAAAGCAGACCCTATCAGGCCAGGAATCAGCTCAGTACTGCTGTCAGAGCAAACAAGACTCAAGCACATACCTCCCTCCTGGCATTTCTCAAGTTGGGGTAAGGAAGAGCTGGAAGGGCAAGAAGGGACCTGGTGGGAGACAAGCCCAGATGGCTGTCACATTTGCTGGGTTTATGAGCCAAGACCAAAACCCCCTCACCTGCTGCTGAGCCCCTTCTCACCCCTGGGTCTTGCCTGGGAACCCAAAGTGGCTGGGTAGCTGAGATGGCTGCCAGCCACGTTACTGAAAAACATCTCAGCACCAACTCACACTTGCCCTGTCTGCCAGTATTCATCTGCTATCTCCTGTCTCCTGTCTGGCATCCCAGCACCTTGAAGCTGGAGGTTCTGTTTGTCCCCCATCTGTGCAGCACCCAGCAGTGGGGCTCTCAGCCCCTGCAGAGGTGACAAACTCTTGTCCAGGGCCAAGGCAACCTCAAGGTACAACCATGCCCTCTGCAGCAGGAGGGTGGATTTAGTGCAGAGAGGAGTCTGAACTGCCCTGCATCTCTTTCCTGTCTGCAGACCATCATGTGGATTTTATTACACCCTAAGAGGAGACACAGACTCATCCCATGTGCCCCCCAAAAGCTGTCTCACCAAACCCTCTAAGAAAAAAACACCCACACAGGAGTGGAGACAGCTCGGCCAGCAGTGGTGTTTTTAGGCTTGGTCTGCAGTCAGATTTGAAAGATGGGAATTAATATGCATTAATCCTGCAGCCTTGTTGATGCAACGTCTAAATAGCTTATACGAATTAAACACTCATAGCCCTGGCTGCCCGAGCCTATTACTACCTTTCAGCTAATGCCTCTAGAGAAGGTCCTAACCAGACATCAAGACAGAACACAAAATAAAACTTCAGACAGCCTGATCTTAAGCAAGGGTTTTTGGAGAGGGAGAACAAGGGACACAGATTGCATCTCAAGTGACCCTGATGCTCTTTTAACTGGCAGGTTTCCTGTCGTCCTGGCAGGTAAATGCACAGAAAAGCATAGCCACAGTGTAGTGACTCATGGTCCTCTAGAAAACTCTCCCTGTGCGCTCCAAATCCTCTCTTCAACCCTGCAGTATCAGAGCCAGCAGGCTTGTAGGAGATGAACTTAAATCAACGCCTTCAGCATAACTTTTTGGGTAGGCTTTAAACCTGTTCTGTGAATCAAAGGAGCTGTATCGGCATAAGGGCTCCCCCACCCCATTCCCCTATATAATTGCATCCAAACTAGCATTTGGGCTAGGTCCATTAGGGCTGTGATCTTTTTGGAGACTGTAACTCATATATTCAGGTTGTGCAATGTTTTCTGGTCACAATGACTTTGCAGTGGCTTTTGGAAGGTTTGGTCCTGGCCCCTCCTGTTGTTCCGTAGCTGCCTCTCCAATTATGTGAATTTTAGTGTCTGGGGACGGGAGATGAAAATGGTCCCCATCTGTCCTGGTTCTGAGAAACTCAAGCCTGATCCTTCCCTGAGTAACGCTGCCCTGCCAGCCTATCCCAGGCAGTAGGGAATTATTTGTGGGGAGTAAAGGTGGAAGAGGAGAATGTCAGACAGCCCCTCCTGGAAAGATTTATAAATGCATCATAACCGACTTCACAGGCTTAGTGCCTTGGAGAGTAATTGAAAGAGATGTTCCATATTGATCTTTTCAGAAAGTTCAGTTTGTCTAATCCATCCCCTCCCTAGAGCCAAGTGAAAAATGCTTGAACTTGTAGTGCTGGGGTTGGATTCTGCTCTCTGTCACCTGGGTGTAAACCTAGGGAGGAAACCCTGAAGACCATAGAAGCTTCTATGGTGTAAAGAAGAGCAGAAGCCAACCTCAAGCACAGAAGAAATGTACTGGTGTGTGTCTGCAGCTGGGTTTGTTTTGAGGAAAACATTTTTTGCCACTGCAGGTTTCCAGTTATTTGATAGGGTGGACATTGTGTGTCCGTGTTGTAATGTGAATGCTGGGGATTTATTGCACAAAATCTGGAGAGAAAAGATGATTTTGTGATTAAGAAATCAGCCCGTAACTTGTATAATCTGTGTTTAATTCCCAACCCAGCTGTAGTTTGCTGCTCTGCCCTTGGATAAGTTATTTATGCTCGGATCCATAAAGCTATTTAGGTATCTAACACCCATTGATTTCAATGGGAGTTGGGCTCTAAGTGCCTTTAAGGATGAGTCTTAATCTCAGTGCAGCTCTGGGTTAGGATCCCAACATGTTTGATCACGATCTGGTATTTCTTTTCTCCTACTGGATGTGTGCTTGTTTGTGTCCATTTGGAATATGGAAGTTCAGGGAGTGCCTGTACAGCATCTAGCATAGTGCATTCTTGATCTCAGCTGCTGCTGAAAAAATATAATGCAAATATGATCACAACTGCCAAAAAAGCCCCCAACCCAAATGCCCAGCACATAATGAGGATTAAACTAAAAGAAAAATAAAATCTAAGGACCTTATTATTATAGTCTATTTGTTAATGTTCTCTTATGATTTAAAAATTATCAGCAAACATGTATTTTGCTGTGCATTGATCTCCTGTGGCCTTTTCAATTATTCAGTTCTTCTAGTGACCCTTCCTCAAAACATCTCAATTATTTTACAAGCATGAACTAGGCTTTGCCTCTTGCCCTCCCAGACATGGGATTGGTACCTTGCCTACTTTGTAGTCCAGGAAACTGAGGCACAGAACTTTGCCCCAGACAAAGGATACAGAAATAAGCACTTATGTCTTGAAACAGCAAAACATCCCCAAAAATGCTGCCCTGGAACAGACACACATTCCCCTTGTTCTGGTCAGATTTATAAATATTCAAATTTTAAACATGTCTCCTGGTTTGAGAGTAACAGTTCCACTCCTCTATGACACCTCTGTCTGCACTTCACCAGGTTTGCTGTTTCCCTAATAAGAGCACTCAGCACCCTAAAGCTGTCCCTCTCCCTCAGTAAAAACAGGCACTGCGTGGCCCTTCATGCCAAGAGGAACACAGACTCAAACCACCACGGAGAACACAGTGTTTTCTGGGTTTGCAGAGTGTGCAAATAAAAAACTGTTTAAACCTTGTGGCAGATAGACGATGGGGCATGTGGCAGTGTTTGCACAGCACGAGGGCTGCAGGTGTATCCTTTGATGGTAGCCACCAGGGACAGATGGGGCAGGAGAGTTTTCTCTGTTCTCACTCCCTTGGGCTGCTCCACCCTGTGCAGGATGTGTGGGGAAATTCCGAGCCTGCAGGTGAAGGTTGGGGTTTGCTAGGACTCTGTCACAGCTGTTTCTTACTGCACTTGAACACGTTTCTAGGAAGTGTAAGACATGTCCATGGACAAACACTGGAATCTTCCTGTCTGGGGCACATCTTCCTCAGAAAAAGTGACTATCCTTGATATACCTCCACTTTTTTGAAGTGCAAATACCTAAGTTGTGGCAGTTCCCTCCTGGTTTTTGGATTTCAATATCTCCAAGAGGCAGATCCTCTCTGAGGAGGCAAACCATGCTGTCTGGGGAGCACTGAGGATGAGCAGGGAGCCAGAGACATCCAGTGCTTCCTGGCTGTAATGTTCATATCCTCGTAAAAGAGAAAGAGGGATTTTTGAAGGAACTGCTATGGCCTTATTTTGAAACAACCTTTCGGTACAAAGAGATGAACACATTTAAATTAAAAGGAGCCTTGGAATGCCTAGTGGTGTTGCAATACAGCTAAGGCTTGCTTAACCACGATGATGTGGGGAGAATCTCGCCAGGAGGAAGCCATTATCCTTATCATAGCCAGGAAAATGGGAGCAGTTCCACCTGGCGTTTCATTCATGTGAGTGTTGCTGGTGGGTTTAAAGCTCTTTTGGTTTTCTCATGTGTCTAGGGAAAAAGCAACAGCCAATGTCTGAGATCTCCAAATAAATTAAAGGACTTTTCTTCCTCTGCTTAGTTACCCTCTCTGTCACATCCCTTTGCTCTCACTCTTTCCTTTCTCCCCTATAAAAAATAATCAGTGCAAAACAAATGAGTGAAAAGCCAGCATCTTACCAAATCATCTTTGTGCAAAGGTTTAATTTCCTGTCCTGCTGTGTTTTTGTGTGTATGTGTTTTTCTTTTCCTCAAAGGAAGGAAGGAAATAAGAAAAAAAGGAACGGTAATAAAAAAAAAGAGGATCGAGAACCTGACGGACAATAAAGAGAAAAGATGTTTAGGAAAAGAGTGGCCTGAGTACATTTTTCTTGCACCAAAATCATCAGCCACCTCTATAAGGATCTGGAGAGGAGGGTAAAAACAGGTGGTGTCTATCTGAGGATTGAAGTTTGGCATCCCTACACCCTCCCTTCCAGCTCAGAGGGTTTTAGTTGGAAGCACTAGGTGCCACACGAGACAAGCTACGGGAGGGCACAAGGGGCTTGCAATAGATGACCACTGGCAGAGGGGTTTTTTGTGGTCTCAGCCTGTTGTGGAGGCAGGTAGGGCTGGATGGCACCCCCGACCAGGCAGTGTGAGAGTTGGAGTGTCACTAGCCCTCCCTGGAGAGAAAGCTGGGATGATCTCTGGCAGGATGAGAGCACTGGGGGAGTGCGTGCAGCAGAACAGAGAGGAAGGAACCACAAAGTGGCAGCATTGTATCTGGTGTGTGGAAGACACAGCCAGAGTCAAGCGAGCCTGACCTTGGTCCTGCCTGCATCAAATTCGACCTGACTTATTAGGAGGGGGTCAGTGCCCAAGGCAACATATGAGGAGTAAACTTTGTTCTCAGTACTGGTGCCTCACAACTGCCCCTCACTGGAGAAGAGGGGGAAAAAAAGTGGGAAAAAAAAAAAAAAACACCAAAAAAAAAGAAAAAAAAATTGGGGTGGCTAGATTATTATGCACCAAAACAAGCTGGATTCCCTTCAGCAAGAATCTGGCAAAATATTCCTGTTAAGATATATCTGTTTATGCAGTATGTGCAAGCCCAACAAGGTCTGATCCCTGATACTTCAAGTGACTGTCAATTGCTAACCTTTTGAAATATCTCAAAGTTCTTTACAGGGAAATTTTATTTATCCAGTTTTGTAAAGCAAGAATCAGAAATTCAATGCCAACAAGTTAAGTATCTCGAAATTTTTAAATCAATCTCGAATTTAGTGTCCAGCTTGAAACACCAATTGTGCTAGGGACCCCCCTTCCCCAAAGCATGTACATAACAAGCACACAAAACAAGTAGGCACTAAAACCAGTGACAGACAGTTTTAATTTTTCTCTAGAAATTACTTGCTCAGCGTCTACGGAGTAAACCAACAGCTGAGCTAGGAAAAAAAAAAAAACAAAACAACTATGTCTCCTAACACCCAGCACTCAACACTGTGTGTTGAAAGTCTAGAAAGGGCTATGAAACCCAGGCTGTGCTTTTAGAGGGACCTGGGTGAGGTGGGTGGCTTTTCTGGGTTCAGTCCAGCAGCTCACCTGGAACGGAGGGGAAATGAGCCACCAAAACAGCTCATGAGGTTCATTTAGTCTGCAGCTCCTCAGAAGGACTCCTGTGCCTCTCTTTCTCCACCCCTTAGAGAGAGAACGTGTCCCATCGGGGCGGATGGGGGGAAGGAAAATGCATTTGGGTTGTATAATTTGAGCACGAAGCTGACATAAAAATAAGGGCTTCATCATTTGGGCTTGGCGAGGGAGGGGAAGAGGGAAGATTTGGAGGAGGGGTAAGGAAATAACAACTTGCTGTCTCCTGAAGTATTGTTTAATGCTTTACTTAAAAACGCTGACAGCTTCTGCACAGCTGTATCCACGATAGAAGCAGCTTGCTGGCACATTGATAAAGTATTAAGATGAGCAGAGATCTGGGCACGATACAAAGATGAGAGCTCCTCACAGCTGAATTAAGGCGATGCGCACAAAGTAACCGTTACCTGGCAAAGGATCGTTTTGATGCCGGCGTCTTTTGTTTTGATTCCAGATCAAAGGGAGGAGGATAGGTGGTTTAGGGCTGGCACTCCGAGCTGCATGGCTAACTTATCTGTGCCATTAAAGCAGGCATCACATTGCCTGCTTGTAAGCAGAGAAAGATCTGAAACAAGTGAGGGAAGGATGGGAGACAAGGGGGGGAAGATACACCAACCCGGTACTGGGAAGACGTGCTGTCTGGAGTCCTGGAGAAGAGTGTTTAAATACCTGTCTTTCTTTTTTAAAGAACTCTGGGTGCAAAGTCCTCCTGTTGTTCTCAGTCTGGATAGTCTCACTCCAAATCCAGATCTAAGGTTGTCTCTGATCTAAGGGAGCCCTGATTCCTATGTTGGGACACCCTCTGGATCTGCAGAGCCAGTGTAACAACAACTGGTCACAGAAAATATTATCCCAGTAGAATAGCCACAGTCAGATTGGTTTAACAACGCCTAATGCCAGCTTGCTTTTACTTTCCTTTCACATTTTCTATATTTGTGTGTACATCTGTGTACTTATATGGGAGTGTGACCATTTCTATAGAGGTACTACAATATCTCTAACACAGAAGTTTTGCCATCCTGATCATGCTGCTGCAGTTCAAACAGTGCAGTTTTCTCCTTCCACAGACCTACAATCCTGTAAGATGGCAAGCCCTGTCAATTCCTGCTGGCTTCGAGGGAACCTCAAAGCTTCTGTTCTGAGGGTCTCAGCAATTCTCTCTGCACCCCAAAGGAGAACTGGGCCCCAGGTTAATGAAAAGTAGGGCAGCCCTATCCTATCAGCTGCCTGGGAGGGTGCCTGGCATTTTGAGGATGAGCGACAGAGAAAATTCAAGTTGCCAAGGCAATGGGAAACCTCAACATAGTGAAGACAGACGTAAAAAATACGTGCTGCATTCACACAGCTCCTCTGAGACAAACTCACTGCATGCCCTGCCTTGGTTTACCATAGGAAAAAGCTTCCTTTAAACCCGTTCTCTCTAAAGTGTGAGTGGGTATCTGGTTTGTGTTGCATCGAAGTCAAATAGATTGGCTTTTCTGCTGCCTCTGCTGGAGCTTCTGTGGAAATGAGTTGTATGGTGAGATCCCAGCTCAGCCCATGCACACTTGGAAGGGAGAAAGAGAACTCGGACTCTTTCCCTTCTTTATTTCTCCCAGCAGACTGGGCCAAATCCCAGTCTCATTTATATCACAGTAATCCTGGAAGAAATTCACGAGAGTCAGTTCCTCTAGATTTACATGGATATAACCAAGAGGAGAATTCATCACCATGTCTTCATCGATGGTTCATAAGCAAGGAAAATTCTAAGGCCTCCTTTATCTTGACAGCACAAGATGGCTCAATAAATGTAAAGCACGTGTTACATAACAGTAGAATAATCTATGGTATTGAGGGCTCACAGATTCTGAATGTCTTTTCCACTTGCAGTGGAGGGGGGGCAGGAATTAAATAGGGAGAAAAATATATATTGAATAAAGTGCTTGTTGCAGAATATTTTTTTTAAATACAGAACTGTGAAACCTAAAGTAGGGCAATACCCTCCCTTTCAACAATACTTTGACTTCCTACAGTCAGCAGATGCAATATGCATAGGATTCAGAAAGATCCCATTAAAATTCATTAAACCGTGTTTCCAGCTATTTAGTAAATTTTGAAGAAAAGAAACCTATTGCCTCTTCTGCTCCATACGATGGCCTCTTTGAATGCAATTAACCCTTCATTCATGGGTCCTTCTATCCAACTAATCTCCCACCCCGTGCCTTCCGATGCATTTTTAATACTGCAGCTAATACTGCCACCTAAAATCCTCCAGCAGACACCATGCAATAGAGCTCTTTGCGCAGGCAAGGAACTGTAAATCTCCATAAACAGTGCTTGAATGAACAGCAAATTCAGATAAGTGATGTGTTCTTTTTCATGGCTTCCAGTTCTAAATGTGGGGATGCTCTTCATCCTTCAAGGTAGACTTTTATCCAGCAATTATCGTGGTTTCATCCCTGCCCAAGGGATTTAGCCATTGGGTTTGGGGAAGCTGGGTAAGAAGAGTGTAAAAACATGCAAGGGAGCATAAAAAAATAGTGAAACAATAAGGAAAGACCTAGCGGTACACGTGCAAATAAACATTCAAAATTTTAAAAAAGAAAAAAAAAAGAAAAAAATAAGAAAAGGATAAAGGATAAAGATCCAGAAAAATCAGAAGACATTATATGAAGTGTCAGATCTATCTGTCTGAAGTGTAAAATTCTTTTTTCTTTATTAGATGGCTGACAGAGACTCAGGACCCAATCTGGTCTCATCCTGAGTTCGATAAACTGTGACCAATTTCAGATTGGAACTCCTATTTACGGAGGTGCTAAGTGGAGAGGGGGATTATATCATGCAAAACAGAAGCAACCAAAAATATTCCTATTCCTCCCATCCTCTTTTCCCATCTGATAAATGAGCTGGTTTGTCAAAACAGGGAGTGGAACTGGAGGGGCCAGGGAAAAGGATTTGCTATAAAAAAGAAAACAGAAGAGGAGGACTGAAAATATTCTGTGTTTCTGTTTGCTTGAAGCAAATCCCATTCTCAAGCCAAACCAAATCAGAATCTGTCCATGAAGAAAGAATTCAGAAAGGAAATATTTTGAAATATAGAGGTGGTCTCAGCCTGATCCACCCTGCAAGGTGTTCAAGGTACACAGTGCTTCTTTCATTATTTCACTGTTCTGTCACAGCTATGAAGGAGTGTTATTTCTGAGTCACAGAATTATGCTTTTCACTGGCTTCTGTAACACCCCTACGCTTAATTATTTCATCTGAACTACAGATTTCCACAGATCCAGCAAAGCATTTAAGCACCTGCTCAACTTTAAGAACCTATTGTGTTCTGGGAGGCTTTCCACAATGTGAATTAAACGCACACTTTGCTGGATGGACAGCTCTATACCATAACTACATTACATCTGGAAGAGAGCCATACTCTTTCCCAAAGGGTTTGCTGCTCTCCACTATATCGGTCTAAAATTTTTCCATAAGTGTATGTGCCTTTTTTAATTGAAGATTTTGTCATATCTAATCGAACCCTCGCACGGTGCTTGTGAGGAGTCTTGGACAACTTGGAAAGGATTGATCCTGGCACTTCAGAACAGGATAGAAGTGTTACAGTTTGTGTATCGGGTGTGAGTATCACCCTAAGCCACTGGGAAGCCAATCTGAAATCTGCCTGCTTAACAGAGAGGCACTGCTATTGCCTTGCTCTGCCAAATCAGGGTATTTTAAAGAGATAGCAGAGAGATTCTGTTTAAAATTCGCAATGCATCTATACAGAGGATGAGAATTTCAAAGTACGGCACAAGTCTTACTTTATGGGGAGGTATTATTCTCATTGTTCTTCCAGAGCTGGAAAAGGAGGAGAAAAAAATGTATAGGAGCTCAACTCTGCAAAATTTGCGGACCTGAGTGGCAGGCTAAGAGCTACACAGCAAGCTGTGGAAAAATATCAGCAATCAAAAGCCAAAAATCTGGTCTCCAAGTGCAATGTACTGTTCTCCTACCCAGGAAAGAGTGGCAAGCATTCACTAAAAGTTTAGAGGCTAAATGTCTATATAGGGGTATACGCTGGCTACCCCACACTCCACTGAGACTGGGCAAGTTGCCTGTAGTGCCATGGAAATGTTTGTACAATTAACAGCAAAGTTCAGTTGCTGCAAGAAGATGTGTATGGATTCATCCACTTTAATTTTTTTCCACGATTTAAGCATTAGGCACCAGGAAATTAATCTGGGCAATAGTCAAGACAATCTGCAGAGAGCTGGGTCCAGTGTTGCTAAAACAAGCTGGCTGAAATGAAAAAGTGCAGCTGTGACTCTCTCGCTGATACCAACACACAAACACACGCACACAGACAAAAACCGGCCCTTATTCTTATTATTTATGGACACAGATGAAAAGCCAAAGGGGGGCAAGGTAATGCACACAGATGCTGATTAGCTGGAGATTATATTGATGATGTAATAAAAATTCACTTTGTCTCTTAAGCTGCACCAGGACAATCAAAGAGAGATTAGATAAAAATCAGAGAGAATGAATAATAGAAGGGAGAGGTAACATTGTAAACCAAAACTCCCTGCAAAATGTTCTACCTTTGACTGTCCTCAGTCAGAATAAATAAGAGCTGGAGGGTGTAAATACAGCCCAAATGCACAGAAGAAGGAGGCAGATGTGGCTTTGTAAGTGCTTATTTATCAATAAGCAGCCAGATATTCACATTTACCTGAACGGGTTTGCAAATACATACATACACATATCTACAAGCACACACCTTTCTAACCCTGTTGAAGAGATTATGAGAGGGAGTGCAGGAGAGAAAACATGTTTGGAGAGGGACAGATGGACAGAGAAATGGACAGGGCGAACAGTTAAGAGCATATAGGTAATTATCTGAGTGAGAAAGAGATGAACTTGTTGGGAAAAATCAACTCTGTCTCTACTTGGCAGGGTAAGGGACACACATTTGGAAACCCACATGCACACCTATTTATCCAGACATACACCCATGCAGATCCCTGTCTGCAAAAAGAGTCCGTCCAGCCGCAGAAGGTCTCCATCAGAGAAAGACAAGACAAAACTTTCCTCTCTTAGAGTGCTTGCTTGAAAAGGAACAGAACTCCTGCATGTCTAACGTTGGTTTAAGTTTACTGACCATGTTTAATATTTGATTAAACCTTTGGCATAGCTGACTATCCTGATCTGAATAGATGATCCGACGCTTTCCCTGGTAGTAAAGCCAAGCATAAGTAATAGCTGTCCTCTGACTACTGCTGCCTTATGCGTACGACTCAGATTTTGCTGTGTCTGAAAACCTGCTATCTGCTTCTGGATTCTTTTCTGCTGCTTAGTATTTTCAGCAACACTTTATGAAATCAAACAAACAAACAGAAAAAAAAAACCACCAAAATACTTCTCCCAGCCATGGAGGGGGCTGCAATTTATTCATAGCTGCGGAAAAAAATACCTTCCTTCCAAAGTCTTCCCTGGCTTAAGCATTTTACCTGTTGTCCTTGTGTACTTTTTGCCTGTGGTTTGCATTATTACTTGCTAAATACATTAGAAAATGCTCATCAGCTTGCTCGGCAGCTTGGGGATGTTTGTGTGGTTGCCCACACACATATGCACGCACACATACACGCAGCAATTTTTTAAATAAATCACAGTCACAGGGGTGAGAAGAGGGCATGTGGTGCTTTGGAAGGGAGCAGAACAGCAAAAAAGGAAGGCCATCTCCAGGATCAGAAAACAGGGGTTGTCGGAGTTTCTCTGCACCTCTCAATGCCTGTGAGATGGCCACCGCTGCTGATCACAGAAAGTGAGAGACAGGGACACCAGCCCGGGGTGCTTTTCCCCTTGTCCACCTAGGTGAGGAAAAGTCTAATCCCTCAAGACAGACAAAAAACTGGCCTAAATTACCAGCTTACATGCTTTACACCTCAAATGAGGCAAGCCTTGCTGGGAGAGGTAATATCTTTTATTAGACTGAGTGATACAATTGGAAAAAAATAGACAATCTTTCAAGCACACAAGGAAGACTTTTTTTTTTTTTCCAGCTATATCAGCTGGACTAATAAAAGATATTACCTCTCCTTACAAATTTGGTCTCATTTATAACCTTAGACCATCACCGCTAAAGCTACAGCATGACTTCTGACTTAAATATACACAAAGCTCTTTGCAAAGCTGGATATCATAAATTCCTCTTTACACACAGCAAACTAAGGAAGAGCGAGGTCTAGAAATGGGATCAGGTAAGATACAGAAGGTTAGTAAGAAGACTGGGCTAGAAATAGGCTCCTAATCCCTTCCTACCTACCTCTGACTGAAGAAGACTTTGATGCAACACCACATCAAGTGCTTATTTTGCCTTCTCACATTAATTTTGGATTGCTAGAGAGAGGTTCTGGAAGTGAAGTTCTGGTTTCTGAAGTTATGTTTCAAAATAGGAAGCAAAAATATTTTTTGCAAAAAGCTGAAGTGTAGTCTCAGAATGGACTGCCAGGGATCATTAAGAACAATTTTTAGAATTCAAAGGAAAACATATGCAGGATCTTTGTTCAGGTGTGAGAAACCAGCTGCTTATTTAATGAAACAAGCAAAGTTAAAAAATAAAAAGGTGCAATTGTCTTGGTGAAATTAAATGCTTACTGAACTTTTTTTTTAATCTTTAAAAGAGGACTTCGAGCTTTGAGCCCCAAAAGGGGGGAAAAAACCCAAAAACAAAAATGTTTTTCTGTCTACTCTCTTAGTAGTTTACGTACAGAAATGTGTCTGGTTGTGTATCTGCATATTTAATGAGTGCGGGTCTTTCAGCTATTACCCATGGCTATTTTGTTTTCTGAAAATATGGAAAGCATTACTTCCATTTCCCAAAACCTGCTAGGGAAGGAGATGAGAAAAGAGAGGAGAGATAGCTAGCATGGTCGGAGAGAACCCAGGTGGTGACTCGCGACACAAACCGGTGAAGTTTTTTCTGCAAGGGACGGTGCGAGGGCAGAACATTGGTGCAGAGCTGAACCAAGGGAAGGGGAGTTTGAGCAGCGATGGTGAAAGCTGGGGGAAATTATCTGTAGCTTGGCTATGGAAAATGAACGACTCATGAGCACGGTAAGCTGACAAGTGGGAATGGGCAGCGAGCCTGGAGCGGCACCTGGGGAAGGGACAAGATCTTGGAGGGGATCTAAGCCTGTGGTCCACACACCCACACCTGTACTTGCAAGCAGGCAAGGAAGGCTGGGAAGCCAGGATGAAGAGCTGGTCTTGGATGCAAGCCCAGTGAGTGAAAGCCTGGGTGCTGCACTTGAACAGCAAAGGCAGGGGCCAAGGAGAGAGGCCCAAGCCGGGGGAGCAAGCTGCTCACCCGGCAGTCGGACCTGTGTGCTTTGTCACAGCAGGGTCATCTGGTTTGCTGGTGGCTCAGCTATATCTTTTTTGAATTAAGAAGCTGCTGCCAGAAGTCCTGTCCCTGGATCGGTGCAGAGGAAAAGACAGGGGAATGACACACCTATTGTGCAACTCCTTTTATGAATAAACTCGTGAAATCTAATTCTACCAGCACCTCTCTGGCCTTTTTCAATGAGCCGGTCAGTAACAAATGACCATTTAACAGCACAAAGCAGCTGTTATAAGGGAGAACAGATTGAGGCTAATACAATACATGTTCCCCTCCAAACAAGAACCCAACATTCCTTCTTCCTTTTTTTTTTTTTTCTTTTTTTCCCCCATCTGCAAACACTGTCAGTAAAGCTGAGTAAATATATAAATAATTAAACAAACAAATACTTTCTCTGCTGCCCCCAGGCCTTTGAAACTGAGACTTAGTTGGATTTCAGGCAATCAAACAGCATCGTGTTCACACACTCACACTGCACGCAGGCTTCCTCTCCACCTTTGACAGAATATCATTGACTTGAGTGCACTGTGATGATTTCAAATAGACTAGGGGTTAGATAATCGACTCTACACACACACACATAACTGCATGCACACTCCAGCTCCTTCATTTATTTCATAAAACACATGAGCACAGATGGGATGGAAACACCAAAAAAGACCCCAAACAAAAAACCAGAAAGAAATCCCATGTACATAGCTACTGATGAACAAACTAAAACTACAACTGAAATAATTAAAAAAAGAAACAAAAGGAACCTGATTAATTTGTTTGTCCGATCTTTGCTGTAGGCGATCACCTGAAACTCTCCTCTTTGATGAAAATATCACTAAATTAATTTTTTTGTGTCTGGATACCTAAGGACACTGAGATGTTATTTATTCCCCACAACCTACACCTTGGGTAGCAGCAGTGAAAACTCCCTTCTGGACTACCTTGCTCTGCCAAAGTCAGGGATATTCGCATCCCTGCTTAAGGATTCACACAGTGTCTGTCTGTTGTTTGTGAGGCTGGGTCAGAGTCTAACTATTGACTTCAGAGAGTGTTGGGTCGGTGCTCGGTAAATGGGCGACGACTGCCAATTCCATCTGCCTGTACTGAGGGCAGGAGTACACTTGTCTGGAGGGAACTTGCTCTTTTTACTGACCCGGTGAAGGCAGATACCTTCAGCTTGATCCAAACTCTGTTGCAAACAATAGGTTTGGATCGGGCCCTCAAAGAAGAAAGGTGGGATGCAGCCCTTCATCAAATCCTTGCTTTGCAGCTCCCTCAGTTGCCATAACAATGAAGAGTATGTATGTGATTCACTAAAAGAAGGAGAAAAAAAAAAGTATAAATCAAGATCCTGAATCAGTGAATGATGACATTCCTGTAGACAGAGAAATTACAAAGGCTGAATCCTACTCACACAAAGAAAACTGGCAAAATTGATGTTGACCCTTTCTTAGCAAAGCAGGGAAAAAATATGTATTTACAAGTGAAATGAGCAAAGCTAATTTTCCATGCCCCCACTGAGTGTTTTTTGAAAGCGTGTTTTTCGGATCTACGCTGAAAGGGGCTCTGATGTAATACATTTACTATCAGAGACACACCAAAACCTTTACACAGAAAAAAGTCAAATTTATACCACTACCCCTTCTCCCTCATAAAAAAAAAAAAAAAGAATTAAAAAAAAAATCCTGCTGGCCTAATATTGCAGTTGGGGAAATGAAAGATCAATAGCTCACTAGAGCCAATGGGAATCTTTCCATTGATTCAACAGGTTTCAGTTCAGGCCTGAAGGCACCGAGCTTAAGTGACTCCATCAGAGAGTGTTGGTGAGTAATTATCCACGCTGTGATTAGAACCTAGGCGTCCTTACTGCCCGCCCTCACCCACCAGATAATGCCCTTCCTTTGAATGAAGCTGCAGGCACAGGCAGCAATTTAAACGGAGCAGCTCTGAGGTGTATTAGCCATTACAAATATTCAGGAGGAATGTCAATTCTTGTGTTCCTTGTTTCTTTATTTGTTTGTTTAATTCCCTGTTAACTTTTCAAATCCCTAGCAGAATGTAGAAACTAGCAACATTCTGGCATTCTTGTCTCCTGCAAGATCTTTAGGTGCCTTTTCTGCCAGTGATCCTATGGGTTGACTCACTTCTTTTTTTCCCCCTTCTCTGTTAGTTACTAAACTTGGAGTTAAATAATTTCTAAGATACTCTTTTTTTGGTATCAAAATTGGCTGTATCCCTTTTCGCAAATAAACATGAGGCAATGGTATGCTTTTAAAGAGTTTGCCAAAGGATTTTTGTTGGTTGTCTTGCCCATTCCTCATTTCCACTCCTACTTTTCTCATTTATTGCCAGTGTCTTGAATGAGATTTCTTTTTCTAAAAAGAAAAAAAAATCCATATAAATAATAATAAAAAGAAGATAGGAAGAAGGAAAGTGATGTAAAAAAGTAACCAAGCTCCCTCTGAATGCACAAAACAGAACAAATACCACAGAATAGCATAATTGAATAACAATATATCTTTATAAAAGAGGGTGAAAAATTGCATCCTCATCCATGTATTATTGAAGATGGAATACGATCAAATAAATCGCGTTTAAAAGCAATTAAATGCTCACAAAAGAAAAACACTTGCCCCATAAACTGAAAAAAAAAAAAAGGGTGTAATGAAATGCAAACCTTCTTGAAAGTACCATATGGACACTGGAACGAGAACGGTTGAAGCTGAATGGTAGAGCAGAAGGAGTGAACTAGCTTACCTAGATAAGGCAGCCTAGTGTTGCAGAGGGAGTAGTTAGGGAATTCGGATGGAGCCAGGTCTGTGTGTCTGGGCTTGGGTGAGTAACAACCTTAAGTCAGTCGCATCGCGCGTGATCGGCTGCTCCTGCTTCAACCAGCGGCATCTTGCAGAGCTGCCCGTAACTTCGGGCCCAATCCAAACACTGCTGCAGGCAAGGCTGAGCTTTTCCTGGGCTTCAGCAGGCTTTGGGGCAGGTGTGCGGCTGCTCTGCAAAGTCCTTTCTTATCAATTATAGATTTCACACAGTGTTGAACGTATGTTATTTCCGCCATGTTTTTCCCCCCATCCCTTAAATGCTGATAAAGGTATGGGGGGAAAAAAATGAAACATTTTCATTGCAATTCTGTGGTGAAAAAGAACTCTCTAGGATTAATCCTATTTTGACAGGGGCTGAAGTTGCTGACCAAAATACTCCTCGCTGCGACAAGTTTCTCAGGTCCCTGGCTTTTGTGCACCTATTGGGCCAAGACCCGATCCTAGAGAACAGCAAATCTGGTTTCCGTCTGTGTTTAGTGAAATAATGAGCAGGAAACAGAGCCCAGGTGAGAAAACTGAATTTTCACTAGATTAACTTCCAGAGAAGTACAAACCAATTCAATCTGTTCAGCAAAGGTATCTCACTCTCCCCCTGCTTCCTCCATGCACCATTTCAAAGAAGTGCATCTTTACCTTATTATATTATTAGAATCAATCAATATTATTAATATTACATGTGGGCAATTCTGTAAATTCTTCATAGTTCTCCTCCCCGCCTGTTAACAGCAGGTACATTATACAGTCTCTGGTTAGATTGGTCAACTAGGCTATCGATAGTCTTAATAAGCAATACCTATATTGTGACCTTTGCTCACAGAACTGAATCTCTCATATAGGGCTGTCAGATTCCTTAAAGAAGTATTGATAAGTTCATTACTGTATTGCTACATATAATTTTAGGTGTGATTTTCACTCACCCTGAAGCATCTAGTAACCTAATACTTTTTTTTTCCTCCTAAAGCATTTGCCCTTTTACAATTGATCAAATGGTGAATTAGAGCATTATAGAGAGGAAACATAATCAGGGGATTTCTACAAGCACACTGTGATATATCTTTTGATCTTCTGACAACCTTCATCCCTCTCGATCCTAGGAAGGAAACGCTGTTTTATAGGGATATTATTAGGCTGATGCTGCTTTATACATCTACCTGCAAGAAGCTACCGAGTCCGACAAAGATATTTGTGTGCGTTTGCAGTGAGTGATGCATATTATGTGATGCGAATCTATCCTTAGGGACTGGGAAGGAGAGGAACTATGTGCAAATGCAAGTCTGCCCTTTCGATACATGCATGCATACACAGTCCCTGTGTAGTATATATACAGGCATTTGAATTAGAAACAGACCAAATATGCAGTCAGATCTCATCAGACTAACTCTGTCTGCAAAGCTCCGTTTTTATTCTGTTTGAAGAAGCTTCATGTCCAAAGTTATCTGCCCTGGTGCACTGGGAAGGCAGCCTGGTAGCCTCTAAAATATTTTGGAGGCTCAGACACAATGTACAAATAAAGCAGAGATGAATTAAGTGTGACTGTATCATTAAAATAGTATAATGAGTAAATGGCTATGTATGATAAACTCTGCATATAACTCCGGGAATACCCTCTTAAGTCACCTGCCACTTTCACATAAGAGTATGTTCTCTGTGCTGTCTTTCAGAAAGGAATTATTTAGAAACCTATATTATCCTGTCTGTACTGAGTACATGTTTTCATTAGCATGCACATAAAAGAAATAGTTGTATGTGTGTGATGTACAAATGTCAGGCGCACTTCTATCTCACTGCTTATGCATTTTTCCCGTAAAAGTTCATTTTCAGCTACACTTTTTGTGTATGGGCTTTTTCAGGTTTTTATATTCTTTTTATGTTTTCTGGGTTTAAACAAGGAAATTAAAAACCTTAGCCACGTAAAGGGGTAAGAATAGTCTGCACTGCAAACTGTGTCTGCACTACACTTTGGTCTACCAAACCATAAACAACTTTCTGTTTGCAAAATACTTTGAGAGACCTTACAGTGAAGGTCCCGATCACCACAACCATATATCCCTGGAGGCATTAAAATTGCCAGCGAAGTTAAACTTTAAATAGTTAATGTTAAACAATGACTTTACATGTTCAACAAAGGAGGAAGAAATAAACAGATAAGGGTGAGGTAGATCGAAATCTGCATGCCTCATTGGCTGAACTGTCGGATATTTCTAATGCATCTGAAGGGTTTGTTACTAAGAACCTGTTAAGTATCTTTAAACCTTTGATCTGTAGCCAGTCTTAACAAAGGTGACAATTAATTACAGGAGAGTGCATTGCAATAAAGTTACATCGTGGTCAGTTTATATATACTGTCCAAAGCTGGTTCACAGAAGTCACTGTCAATTAAAGTCTTCTTGGAGTCCAGTTCATTATCAATTTTTCCCCCTTGCCTTGATCAATATTTTTGGCTGCTTCTGCTTGACAAACTTAACACAATGTCTATATCTATATGTCTTGCCATTCATTTACATGGAATAGATGGCCATATATGATTTATTTTTAGCTACTACGTATGGTCAGGCACTTTATTTGAGAGGTTTAGAGCTCTCATCCATCTTTATTTTAAGGAGCGACAATAATAAGCCCGCTCTTCCTTCAAGGGGATGTCAGTTGGATATAATGAATGTACATTAAAAGCTGCATTCACCTGTAGGTGCATTCAGGCTGTGGCTCACAGTGACAAAAGCAAACAAATGCAATCTCTGTGGTGACACCCTGACTCCAGACCACACCAAGAGATGCAGCGCAGATAAAGTGACTCAGTAGATCCTGAGGTCCCCAAAATGCGATGATGGCTTGCTGGGAGGTAGAAGGAAAAAGAAACCCTTGTAATATATACCCCAGCTCAGTACGTGAGCAATGGTGGAAGAAAACCATAACTTTTACTCACCACGGTTTATATTTTTCCCTTTTCTGCAGCAGATTTTAATGCATAAGGGTCAGTCCACCATGACAAACTCCGGCAACAGTCATACAAGTGTCAGTGGAGCATTTAAGTGAGTGAAAAATGTGGCAGAGATCAGGCTTTTGTCAGTTCCTTTCTTTGTTTTAGTTTTAGTTTCACTTACAGAAGTAAAGCTAAGTTAAGGGACAAGCCAGCAAGCACAGAAATTAGTAGCATTATCTGCAAGTGTTGAGGTTTGTTGTGTAAACCCCAAATCCAGAATTTTAAAGGGAATGTGAAACACTGAATAAGTGCAAATCTGCAGCAGGATTTCCAAACATGAAGCCACCTAAGCGATGGCAGAAATCTCACTGTGCTCTGTCCAGCAAGCAGGTAAAGGCCTTTGCTCCTGAAGTAAAGGTGACGCAGGGATTAATGAGGCACCAGCTATTTGTTAAAGTCAGGATTCAACTTAGCTTCCTTAGCACCTCACTTGCTTAGTGCAAACTCTTATGGGGCAGAAACCACACACCGCTTGATGGACAGGTCATGTTGAGCTCTGCAGTCCCCTGCTTTTTTGGAATATTACTTTGAGGTTAGAGCCAACACCTGCATGGGTCTTTGGGCATCTGGTACTTTCTCTGTATTTTAAATGCAGGTAAGCAGTCCAACAGCCTAGATCATCTCCCCCACTTTTTCTCCCTTGGAACCATTACTGCCTGTCACATACAACCACCTCAGTTCACACCTGATTGACGGGAGGGACAGTAACAGCTCCTTTAGTGTCGTTATGGTCTGTCGGGTCAGTGCGGCTGGCTGGTGTGCATGCACACAGGGGTATGCATGATAAAAAAACACCCTGATGTCTTGCTGAAAAATGTGGCTGCGTACTTCCAGCTCTTAAGGCTGGAGGAGACCCTCCTTGATCACCCTTCTGTCCCTTGTTCTTGACCACCATGGACAGAGAGTTCTCTGCCTGCCCTCCCTGACAGGTGCAAACCGCTTTTCGGTTGAGCACAAGACACTTTCCGCAATCTCGGCCACTCTTTACCCAGACAAAATTTCCAGGTGCTTTCTGACAATCTCCTTCAAAAGACTATTCCATCAGCTGCCTGGCTTTTATTATGCTGTGCAATTTGAATTCTCTGCTGAAGAAAGCCCTGCCGGTGGCACTGGCCACTAGCAGATGCGGGATACAGGACCAGATGAACCACGCTTCTCATGCAAGGTGACAAGGATCCTCAATTTTTCCCTCTACTTCAGTGTTGAAATTTCCGATTTTTTCTGTCTCAATATGGGAAAAAAAAGACATAAAATTAACCAAGCTGCCCCCCATTCCTATTGTTTCTTGCAGAAATTAGTGAGTTTCTGATTCAAACCTTAATTAAAACCTTGGTAAGGACAAATAAATACTAAGAAATTTGGTTGTTCCTAGTTTTTTTTTTTTTAAGGACAAAAAGTACCCTTTTTTATTCCATAAAATGCCCAAAGGCACCAGAGTATGTAAGTACTGAGGGACAGAAGCAATTGTAATCTGTAAAAGTGTAAGAAATGTAAGTCTAAACTGGAGAAATGTAAGAGAAGAAACAAAAGCTGTGGGCACACAAACTTTAATTTCTTTCTTTTTTTTGCATTAATGTAACTTTTAAACAAATCCATCTTGTAAGGATGATTAGTTCATATGGTAGTGGGACTAGCTGAGGAACAGCTTTCAGTGCAAAACTTGACAGGCAAGCAAGAGATCCCAGAAAATTAGAGTTTGTATTGGAAATGCTGACACAACCGTAACAACAGCATCATAACTGGCTGCAGCTGCTTTTAGAAACCAGAATCCATGTCCAGACCCCTGGAAAAAAAGAGTTAACGCGTAATCTTATAATTTATGGAGCAATCTGGGCTATCTGTTTGACATTATCAAAACACATAGATGCTCATATATACAGGAGATTTTAATGAACAGGGTGTTGCTTTTTTCCTCTCTTCCATCAATCTATCAAATTGCATTGTGATTGTTTTAAGGGGTTGTTCTTTAGACCTAAGGCTTGAAGTCTCCTCTGTTTTGTTCCAGTTTATTTGTGCTTTACCTCCCTAAAACTTGTTTGGTTTACTACCATACTAAATGTTGTATGTGTTGCTTTCAGACAGGCAAGTCTTATGTTTCAATTATGGAGGAGTTTATTCAGCACCTGTATTGCGTTGCGCTTCTTTTCAACTAAATTTCCATTTCCCAAAGGCTGTACACATGAATGTGTACACATCTTTTTTTCTGTATGCATACACACACAAATCTATACATTTCTGCGTATAAACATACACATCATCTTAACTGAATGATCATTTTCATTGCGCATTTGAATTTCTGATATATCCAAAACCTTCATAAACATCCTTAAACTTAACAAGGTTTTAATTTTTCTATCATCTATCTTTGTAATCAAATAGAATAGAATATAATGAATGGAAGTCTTGTTTTTCTACCCCAGAGGAATCTTAAATTTCAAAATTATTTATACTTTTAAGAAGGTAAAGCTGTAAAAGAACTAAACTCTTCTCTTCATACTGCATTTTTCTATCTGCATTGAATGCTTACAGAGTGAGGTTCAGGTCAGGCAGGAAAAACACCCCAACCACGGGACTGCAGCAGTGGATTTCAAGAAGGTTTTGGGGGGTTTGTGCTTTTCTCACCCCTAAATAAGGGTTGAAAGAGTGCTGTTGGTCTCAAGTCTGTGCAAGACTCCTGCTTTTCCAGTGCACACTATCTCCGCATTTTAAGTGCATTCACCCGCATGTGTTTCAGTAAATCTCAGTTAAGTGTGGAATGCTGATTTCTTCCGACTTCCTAAATAGAATATTATGGAGACCTGTGTATTTTAAATTAAAGCATTTCCCAGGCCTTGGGTACAAGCAAGCTTCAGTAGAAGAGACTGTTTAAACCTATGGGGACAGTCCTATATTTAGATAACATTAATTCATAAATATTATACTAAATACCACTTAAATTGGCCTTAAATGACTTCAAAGATAATGCATTATAATATGGCTGTCCTGAGAGCACTAACCTTTATATCTCCCAGTAACTCAGCCTTTAAGCATACTCCACAGCTAGATAAGATGTGGGGAAGTTATGAATGAATGTCTTGCTAAATTGTTAAAGTGTGATTAGTTAACTCAGTGCATGTGTGTGCGTGTATGTGTGAGAGCATGGGTGGGTCAGCTCAGCCCCGGTAGATTTCTACCCGTAGATCTCAGCACACAGCCTCTTCCCAACCCTTCAGCAAAGTACCAGAGCAGGAGACTGTTCCTGCCCCGTGTGGAGAGAAGCAAGGATGGGGGAAATATGCAGCAGCTACGCTCATGCCATGAAAGCTTATTTTCTCGGGGATCTGGCAAGCCTTTCCCGCCTTCCCCCACATGCTGCTTCCCCCGTACCCCTTCTCTCTTTGTGTATTTGCAAGAGAATCATAATCCCCTGCCTCTTTCCTGGTGTCTGCACTGGTATCAGCCAGGGCTGCTGGTGAGAGAACCTGGGACTTCACTCTCCTTTTGTGATAGTTTTTCTTGGAGGAGGGCATAGTAATGTACTTTAGGTTCTTAATTTTCAATTTCCTCCTGCTATACAGGGGCACCGCAATAGGATATCTTCATAATATTTTCAAGAATACACATCCTTTGATCTTGTTTCAATGGATTTACACCTGAAATTACTCCGGTTGCTGTTTTTTTACTTTAAGCTAATTCCTCTCTCTTCCCTCCTCCCAGAACAGTCCCACCTTCTCCCCCTCTACACCCAAGGTATGCTCTCCGCACACTTAAATAAACTACAGCCTACTATTAACCCTTCAGGGTGTACCACTGCCACAGCCTAATCCCCTGAATTAGGAATGAAATCAACTGAGAGTGATGGATCAATTAATGTATAAGCATTATGCATCTCTTATGGAAAGCATCTTGGGGTTTTGTATTGCCAACCTACCCCTGTGAGCCAAGTTGGACTATCTTTATGCAATTCTTCACCTACGCCTGCAAAGCAAAGCCAAAATAAGGACATCTGAGTGAATACAATGCTTCACATGACTGCATTTAGAGAAGGGAAGAGAGAAAAAATAGATTAGAAATGAAATAAAATGAATAAAATAATAATAAAAAAAGCCAAACACAACCCTCATCCTTCAAAGCCCCATCACGCTTTTTGACTTAATAGTAATTAATCACTACTGGCAAGAAAGTAATTTTTTTCCAGGTAGCCAGAGGCACATTTTTATCAGGATTAGCTAATAAATCAGCGGCATCGCTAGAAAGGAGTTCAAACTCTTCTCGGATGTACTAAATAAAACCGATCTCTGAAATGCTGGCAACTCGGTGTCTATTGAAGCTTCACTCAAACCTTAGCCCGCAAAATAACAATCATCATCATAAATTTTCTTTCCAAAGTCCAAAACTTATAGCATGTTAAAAATGACTGTTTGTTTTGAGATGAACTCATGCAGTTTGGTTTGATGAGGTGACAAGATTCCCCACCTGGCTTTTTTCCTAGGTTGCAGCTTTAGAACAGAAATGAAATGAAGGGAAATGAAGTTAGTATCTTGCTTAATTCAGGGATATGTGTTAAACACATCCAAGCAAGATAAATGATCCCTCTCTCTCTCCTTTCTCTCTCTCTCTCTCTCTCTCCTTCTCTCTCTCTCTCTCTCTCTCTCTCTCTCTCTCTCTCTCCCCTTTCCTGAGTTTGTCTCTGTGAATACAGGCATACAGTAAAAGCAAAACTGAACTGAAAGAGAGAGAACTCAGATCTATGAAATAGAAATTGAAGTTAGCGCACAGAATGATTAATTTCAGGTTTAAGATAAAACATAGCAAAAGAATAAAATCTCATCAACAAATCACAGTAACCTCCCACGACCGAAAAAAAATACTTTATTGAAGTGTTAGCTCAAAGATTTCCTCTACACTATGTTGAGTGATTCTCTTCAGTGTAGCTTTTACTGCTGTTATTTTTATTTTACAGAAACCTTAGATAATTTTTTGCAAACACATGCACACACACGCACGAGCTCAGTGTCTACTCTCACTATTAGATGAAATCTCTCAGGACCTTTCCTTCCCTGCACTTCTTACTATTATTTTTATTGCTATTATTTTTAATTATTATAGTACGGGTGTAATGTTTGAATAATGCCAATCAGACCATGATGTGGCTTCTAGGAAGACAGTCTGAAAAGAAAGCAAGGTTCGAAAGAGCTACACTGATCATTTTAAAAATGAGAAGGGTGTTTGAAGCGACCGGCAAGTAAGGATGGGAGAAATATCCTATAACTTAGACTGAGTCCCTAGTCCCTGAGCCCTGAACATTTTCTCCAGCCTGTGTAAAGCTGGTACTTTGCACTGTCAGGGTATATTTTCATTCGCGTTTCCTGAGAGTGGAAGCAAGGAAGGGAGTGAGTGGGAAGGGGGAAGAGATGCCTGCTGAACATGCCGTTAAGTTCAAGATTTACAACTCGCCAAGGCATCTGGAAAGCTGGGAAGCCAGTAATGCCATTACTGGTGGCTGTCACTGCCAGGAGTCTGCCAAGCTGGACTAGACACGGGTACTGAAGCTGTCCTGTAAAAGATACAACTTCCACTCTCCCTGTGGCCCCGTGCAAAACGCTTTCTCCTCCTGCACTAAATCTGGAGTCACACCCCAATCACTTCTGACCCGGTCTTTTTCTTTTCCCTTTTCTTTAACAAAAAAAAAAAAAAAAAAAGAAACACACATACACATGCACACAGAATCTGAGTTAATAAGGTGGCTTATATCACTTCTGCCTTTCTCCTATTTCTAAGAGGGACTGCCATGCAAATTACCTTCAACTTCCTCCCTGCGAGTCCTACTTTCCTACCCGAGGATCTGAGCATCTCTCCCCCACTACACACACCCTCCCCCACCCCCAAAACGGAGCACCATCTAATCTGATAGGCACCTCCGGAGAGCCTAAGCTGAGCAGGGAAATGAGCGGGCAGAGATGGAGCAAGTGAGGCATTGTGTGAGGAGTACATCTCCACTACCTTTAGAGAAAACCTAAAAAGTTCCCGGCATGGACTTCGGGCACATTAAAGTAGTGCTTGGAATATGCCTGGTCAGAGACTTCTTCCCTCTGGAACTAAGCTGCCACCTGTCCTTTCTGTCTTGCCTTCTCCCACACAAGCACACATACCGTGATTTTGTGCACACACCCCTGCCCCGCTTGAGATGGGCTTCTTTATTGTTGTTTATATCTCTGTTCCCGTGTTGAATAGAACCAAAATTAAACAGTCCCCCCCGGAGCAACTCACTCTCCTCCACTTCTTGCTTTGTAGAGGACTACAAATAATAAATGTGACAGCAGTAAAAATAAAAAAACTACGAAAAAATTGAGGAAAAAAAAGAAAAAAAAAAGAAAAAAAAAAAAAAAAGAAGAAAGAAAGAAAAGAAAAAGCTGCCGGTGTCAGATACGGAACAGTTGTAAAATCGGGGGTTGCCAGCAAACCCAGGGACAGACAGACGGACACACACACCCCTGGGCTGACGAAGAGCGGCTCCCGAAGGTAAATACAGAGCACCCGCTCCGGCTTCAGCACCGCGGACAGCTGCCGCCGGCCCCGCGCCCGCGCCGCCGCTCGCCCGGCGCTCCCCGGGAGCTGCCTCTCACCCCCCAAAAAAGCGGGGAAAGAAATAAAAAATACTAACATATAAGCCAAACGGAGCTGACTCCCTGCCCTGACTCTCGCTCTTCTCTTCCCAGGATGGGTCTATTATTTCTTTCCCTGCCCCCCCAGCCTGCCGCCTCCGCCCCCGGGCCAACCAAAAATGAAATAAAATGAAATGAAATCGAAAGGAAAGAGAGAGAGAGAAAGAGAGAGACAGGGAGAAAGAGGGAGCCTGCCTTTCTCTCCCGATCTCTCCCGGGAAAGTTCAGGAGGTAACTCACCTTTGTGCATGCCAGTGAACCTGTCCTTCAGCACCGTCAGTTCATAGATCTTCCCGAACTCCTCGAAGAGCGGTTTGAGGTCTTTCTCGTCCAGGTTACGGGGGATCTGCCCAATAAAGAGCTTAATGGCATCGTGGTCCTTCATTGGGATGGTGGATGGGTTTCCGGGACTATGGTTTAATCCGTTCATATGCCCGTTGGTGCTGGGGTTGCTGTGATTGCTACTCAGGCTGGTATTGTCTGGTTGTCCGTTTGCTAACGTGGCCATCTTTATATACATAGAGAAAATCTTCTTTCCTTTTTTTCCCCCTCTTCTTTTCTCTCTCCCTCCCTCTCTCTCCCTCTCTCTCTCCCTCTCTCTCGCTCTCTCGCTCCCTCTCCCTCTTTCACACACACACACACACACACTCACACACACACACACTCCTCCCTCTCTGTCTCTCTCTCTCTCTCTCTCTCTCTCTCTCTCTCTCTCTCTGGGTCTGATCTGATTTTTTTTTTACATTGAAGATCTGTGTCCTTTCCGTTTAAACAGGCTGGATCAGTTCAAATTCCCAGCCAGACTAGGGGGTGGGGTGTGAGTGTGTGGATGTGTGTGTGTACGGGGAAGGGAGGCTAGGGGTGGGGGATTGCTTTTGCCTCTACTCTGGCTAAACCCCCTCCTCCCATCCAACCACCCCCCTGTCTGTCTGCCCGGCAGAGGCTTAATGGTATCTTCCAACACAGCCCCTGGCTATAAATAGCACTAGGCGCATGGCTCTTTGAGAGACAGTCAATTTCTATTGTGCCAAGTGAGCAAAGGGGAACGGTTGCGTTTTTAGGACCAATGATGATGATTTTTTTTTTTCCTTTTCGTTTGCAAGCCCTCCGATCAATCGCTGTCGTTATAATTTCAGTGATCATCGGGAAATCTGCCTTTTTATTTGAGAGGGGAAAAAAACCCCAAACCCAAGGTGTTCTGACTTCTTTCTGTTATGATGATGCCTCTTACTTATTATTTACTCTTATTCTAATTTCGCAAATGATAATAAAAAGCAGTTCAGATACGGATGAACCCCCCGGCTCAGAGGTTGCTTTTGCTGTTGTTGTTGTGATTGTGATGTTACAAGCTCTCTTTACTATATCTGTTCATGTTGCATCTAAAAAAATGCATGCTCTTTAAGCTCTCTCTTTTTTTTTAAATATAAATTATGTTACTTATGATGACATCAAACTAGGAAAGCACAAACTATATTATTGTAGAGCTTTGAAGAGAGTAAAAAAATATCGAAATGACTGTTGTTAATTTTCGTGCTGCCGGTATTTATGTTATGTACAGTCAGTGCGGGCGTTATCTCCTATACGGGCTCTGTGTGTGTGTATGTGCGTGTGTATATTGGAAAGGGATTGATTAAGCAAGGTTTTCTTGCCCGACTTTCAAGCCATCAGGATATTTTGTCTGTCTCTGATGGAAACATAAATCGTATTTTGTAGTCATCAGTGATCGGGAGTTGCTTGTCCGAACAATGCTCTCTAGACAAAGTGCACTGTATGGTGGAGACGAAATCAGCCCTGCTTTCACAGCATCTGGGGGTGGGGAGGGCACGGAGCCTCGGATTAAGGACACAACTCCCCCTTGTCCCCCAAATAATAACAACAGTAATCCGGACAGTAACGAAACACGGCTCTGCGTGCGCTCAGAGCAATTTCCCCTTGTTCTTTTTTTCCTCCCGCTTTCCCTTTTCTCCGGTTCTCCCGCTTGCCCGTGCGAGCCGTGCGGGGATGGAGGAGCACCAGCGGGCGAGCTCGGAGCAGCCTGCGAGTTACCTGGCCTGAACCCCCTCTCCCGTGCCGGGCGGGCTCCGGCCGCTCGCCCCGGGGGTGTCCGCAGCCCCCGCCGCCCCAGCCCCGTTCCCGGCCATTGTTCGCGGCGCCGCCGGCAGCGGAGCCCCGCGGCGGGGGCGGCGAGGCCCCGGGGAGTTGGGGAAGGGGGAGCGGGCTGGGAGCGGGACCCCCCCCCGGCCGCCCGTCCCCCGGGAGCGCAGGTAACACGTGTGGCTGCCGACGGAAGGGGCAGCCGCGGAGGAAGGAGGTTGTTAGTTTAAAATTTCAGCCCTTCTTGGCTGCTTTACTGAGCGGGGTTTATGTATTTTATTTATTTATTTATTTTTAATTTCGGTTTTAAAAACAAACAAACAAGCAAACAAACAAAAGAAAGGAGCAGGCTTTGCCGCCTTTCCACTTTATTTGGCTTTTGTTTTAATGACAGAGAAGGAAGGCAGTGTCCTGCCAACCATCCCCCCCCCCCCGCCCCCTCACCGTCCTCCGTCCCCTCCGCCTCCCGCTAAAAACAAAACCAAAAACCTTTAAAAAAATAAAATCACACCATTGCAGGTGGCTCGGCTATTCCAGCTACTCCTGCGTCTGAGAGTGCTCCCGTGTCCTGCCAGCAGAGGAGCGGGGGTGGATCGGGGGGCGGCAGGACTGCGCCCCTCTCCGGGGCCACCGCCGGTCCCTGCGAGGGGAGCGCTGCGGGCGGGGGGCGGGACGGGACCGGCCCCGAGGAGCCTCCCCATCCCACCCTCCGGGGGCCCGCACCTGGGGGCACAGCCGTGCGGAGCCCCCGGCAGCCTGCGCTGCCTTTTACGGCTCTTTCAACATCTTGGGGCGCTGATGGGCAGCAGCGGCTGTCAGCCGCCTGGTGCCGGGCTGGTGGCAGGCACCGCGCATTGTCTGCCGTCTGACCAGCCGTGCTGTGTGCCGGGGTCCAAGCCGGGGGGGTGAGGGGGCTGGTCTGCCCATCTTCCCTTCCTGGGCACACTCCTGCAACCTTTAAAGGCTACAAACACGGAGATGTGACAGCCCGGGAGCCGCGGGGAGGGTAAAACCCTCAGACAGCCCGGCTCCCAAATCCCCAGCCCCGTGACTCACCTGTTTTCAAATCCTGCCTTGTGCCTTAGACTGTGATAAAAGAATGACAACAACAACAAAACCCACATGAAACAAAATCTTTCAGCCTTCCTTCCCACCCCCCCCACGCCCCCCCCCCGCCCCTTAAAAATCCTAATAGCCTCTCTTTCTGATCCTGAAACCACACCCGTGATAGAACTAGGAGGACTAAACCTTCTTCTTTTTTTTTTTTTAAAGAAGAAATATCCACTACAGTGAAAAGTGAAACAACATCCGGCACTGATCCATCCCAGGGATAGCTCTGTTAACACCTTGTCCACGAGCAGGCCACTCTGCCTGCAATCACAGCTTATCTCAAATGAAAACCAATTAAAAAGACCAGGGCAGTAAAAAGAGTAATTTTGCTGCTCAGTGCGGGTGTCCCTTTTATAACAATCTCTATTTTTTAAAACTTTGAGCTGGTCCACGCCCCGTTTTCACAGAGCCGTAAGTATAGTCATTTAGAAATGGATGCTGTTCAAGTACAGCCCCCTGGTGCACAGGCACAGCTGTGAGGGGTGGCAGGATGAAATAATACGGACACAAATATTGCTACAAGGGCTCCAAGATGAACACAGCTGCTGCTGTGGGTGGAAATAAGCTATACCCCATAAGCACCTTTACACATGTACAAGGGGCTGTGGCAGATTTTAAACAGATACAGGCAAAGGAGGAGTGAAATTGTTATCTATAAACCAGCTTTTGCTGAACAGTTCCCCAGTGAGAAATGTTCCCAGTGTAATCACAATGGGTCCAGTTCAGCAATCCAGAAGCAGAGAAGTCCACAGGAATTTTGTAAGGATAAGGTCTTTTGTAACAGGCTTCAGTTTCTCCCGAGAGTAAATATTATTTATCTGCTTGGGACCAAAATAAACAAAATAAAGCACTTCACTTTTTTTTTTTTTCTTCCCTACTTGCAGGGAAAAAGCAGCCCCTTCCCACAGCCATTTGCAGCCCCATTTTCTCCTGCTTCTCACTCCGATTAGGGTGTCTTTTTTTCTTTTTTTTTTCTCTTTTTCTTTTTTTTTTTTCTCTTTTTCTTTTTTTTTTCTTTTTCTTTTTAAGAACACAAGCACCATTTATTTTGGGGGTAGATGGGCAGATGGCCATCAATTTTTACGTCCTCAGAAGAAATAGAAGAAATGCTACCCCGAATTCACACGGCTGGAAAAAGGCACGGGCATGGCCCGGCCGGGATCAGAAGGATGCAGCAGGACCAGCCACAGGTATATACACACCTCCTGTGAGAAAGGGCTTGCAGACCAGGCTTTGGCTTTTAATGTGCCTTTCAAAGGGCTTGATTGATTGCTGTTAATCCTGTGAACAACTTCGGTGTTGTTAACAGGACTGGCCGCATTAGTAAAGGTACTTGCATGCATTAGTATGCTCCTCGTCCCCATGACGTCAATAGACAGCTTTCCAATGACTTCCAGGAGGGCTGGATCAGGCCCTTGCTAGCAGCAAGTTTTTAATGAACACCGTGTGGTGCAGGCAAGGGGGACACAGCGATACATCAGTCCTGACTGTCTCCGTTCTCCAGGAAACGAGCAAGTAGAGAAGAAAGGCAGGAATAGGCCAAAAGGTTGCTGGAGGGGGATTCTTCTGCTGAACTTCAAACCCCTGGACCCATAGCACACAAAACCATCAGTCGTCGTGTGATGTAAAAAGAATTGTAGGCAGGTTTTATTCCAAATAGGTAAGCAATAAATGTGAATTTTATTTTTAAACAGGCAAGCTAAGTAGCAGGCAAGTTTTGCTCCAAAGAAATAAAAATTCGTGTGACTTCTGTTTTTAAATAGCAATCTCTCTTTCTTTAGATTTAGTTAGCTTTACCAGCTCATATACTCACAGATTTTCTACTAGGCTTTTTTTTTTTTTTAATTAAGATTATTTCTAAACGAAACATGAGACTGTTAATATCAAAGACATTCTGATATTAATCAGATACAGCTCACAACTGCTATTAAAGGGCCCAATCCTGCCAAGCCTCCTAACTCAGCTGGAACTGTTTACTTCAGCTTGTTAGGCTTTGCAGGGAGTGCTGACAGGATCAGGGCATATTAGCTATGTAATCAAATGAAATAATTGAGAGCTGCATGTGGGCCTCTAATAACATCTAACAAAAGAAGAGGGACCATCATCCACTAAACTTTTGGTGAGAACCCAAGCATCAGGGCATGGGCCCGATCCTGAAGACCTTAATCTGCATTGTTGTTAATCACTCTGCTGTGGTCAGAGGGATTATTCATCTGAGGAAGGATTACCCATGCGAACATTTGCAAGATTGGTCCCTGAATTAATGCATAAGTCAGTGTGGGTTGGTGGCTTTTTTTTGGTTTTGTTTTTTTTAACTCTTAGTTAGAATCAAGAAGGTTGATTGAGGAGAGAAATGAAAAATTATTTGTATCCAAAGGAGCTTAGCAGAGGATTGTAGTCAATGTAGGAAACAAAAGGTATCACTGTTATTAAAAGAAAAAGAAAGAGTTTGTTTATGGAGGCATTTTGTTATTAAAGTAGCACTGGTGAGTTTGAGGTGGCAAAGGGAGGGCTGAAAAGAAATGTATGGTTAATAAAGGACAGAAAAGTAGAAGAGAGCGTGCATGCATGTGTTTGCAGGTATGTTTGGACACAGGATTTGTGCGGACACATACATGCACATCATTACATTCCACACAATGGAATCTGCCACCTAAACAGAGCTCTCCAGAATATTCCTATTACCTGTGCTGCACACACTGTAAATATCTTGGATTAGTCCTTTGAAAAGAATATCAAGTTTATTATCTCCACATCCCTTTTCATAATAGGTATGTCCCTGTACATAATGAGTAATGAAAGCAGGCAAGCCTGTATTGTAGGGACAATAATGCTTCATGTTAATACAGTCCTTTTCATCATCAAATCATTGTGCAGTCATTAACAAATTAATGCTTACAGCGCCCCTGTGAGGAAGGGAGATTTCACTTTAATAGGATCTGGTAGCACCACCAATTAAAAAGGTTGCCTCAGTCTAATAAAATCCTCTTCAGCTTTGATAAACTGCACGTGTTTTGGCTGAAACTCCAAGTTGGGCACCAGGGTGCAGCTCAGATTCTTTAATTATTTCTCAAAAAAATTTTGTCTGGAGCTATTTGTCTGTCCCTGAGAACAACCCGTAGGAGAACTGGGCTGGTTTGAACTGAGTCAAATGAGATGCTCTGAAAAGCTCTCCTGTCCCCATGCTTTACAGCATGATACTAAGAGCTGTCAGGAGGTGAAGCTCTTTCTCAAGATTTTTTTGCTATCTCTGGGAAAATCTGCCCCAAAGCGGCCAATTAAAAGCCTGGGGAAAATGGCAATTCTCAGATGCTCACTAGAGATGCAGATTTCCAAAACCAGATTCCCCAGTGACTCGGCTCTCACCGGGTTTGCTACAGTAGAGAGAGTTATTCCTGTCATTGCAGCTCAGGGCCAGGACAGGCCAGGAAAAATTGGAGTCTGGATGCCTAAGACAAAAGCAGGGAAGGTATCCTCCTTTTGCTTTCAGGGGCTGACAGGGAGACTAGAGCGGAAACTAAAAAGAAGGAGCTGGGGGGAAATTCAGGTAATTCTGGAAACACAAGGAGGTTGGAGTATCATTGGGTTGGATTCAAAAGGGAGTCAAATGGGGAACAGACTGAGATTCAGATTCAAAGATAGTATGTGTACCAGGAAATGAACAAGTTCAGACTACGAGTTTAAGAAAAGTAATAATTTCCTTAATCTTAGCACAGACTTTGGCAGGGTTGGTCCTTACCAGCCTCCCAGGCACCTTCTGGGTGCAGCTTGGAGGTCATCACAGACCAGTGTGGTGTTTTCAATAGGCATTACAGACAGCATAATGTGTTGTTCTGGATTTTTTTTTTTTAATGGAAAAGAGCATTTAGCCATATGGATAGTTAGTGCCATGTTATTTGGACCCAGGTTTAAAGAATTCTCTGGTTATTTATTTGTATTGACCCAGTTAGCCACAGAGAGCTTTGGAGAAAAGGTTGTTCTGAGACACAGCAGTCTGCTTCTCAGTAGGAAGAAACTTGGAAAATAGAGAAAAATGGGAGGGGAGATAAATCTAATGGGCAGCCATCTGTAGTACAAAATCAAGGAAAACTGGGAGGTTAATATGCAAAATATGATGTAAGAAAACCTCAGAAAATAAATTCTGGTAAAGCACAGAGGACCTGAGATCTTTGGGGCTGGTAAACTCACAGGCAAGGCACTTAAAGACTGAAGCAGGACAGAGAGACAAATTGAGAAAGTGCCAAAAAGTGAAATCAGATACAGGACTGGAACAGGGAAAGGGAATACAGAGTGAAAGGGGTGGATCTGAGATGGGGATGAGTTAAAAGAACAGGAAGACCTGCCTGAAAGAATACTTGCCCCTAAAAGTCCACTCTTCTGTGTACTTGAAATGTGAGGCAGAGTCCCTCAGTCCTCTACAGTCAACAAACAGCACTACACATGCCATCTACTCTGTGAATGATCATGTAATTAAAGTCTGAATTAGAATGCATCTGTACAACAAAGGAAAATCCAGGTTGTGCAAGTAACCTCAATTCTGGGAGCTCTTAATATTTAAGTGCTTGTCTTTGCAACCAGAATAATTTCTTTTTAATTAGGGCTTGTGCGCAAGAAAAAAAAAAAAAAAAAAAAAAGAAAAAACCAAAACCAACCAACCAACCAACCAACCAAACAAACAAAAAAAACAAAACAAAAAAAAACAAACCAAAACCCTTCTTCCTTTTTTTTTTTTTATTACATACTCAGTTTGGGATTTGGGGACTTTAACTCAATTTAACAAGGTTAAAGATGCATTATTAGCTAGCTTTTGGAGAGTGTTGTCCTCCAGAGCTGTAGTCACAGTCAGTGTGTATTCTTGAAAATCAGGCCTAACTCTGAAAAAGGACTTAAAGCAGTTAATTCATATTTAGGCACCCAGCTGCTTGCTGAACTTTTGAGAGAATGAAGCATGGAGATTAGGTGTGTGACGTTACTATCCCAAATCACTGGTCCCTTTACACACACAGACCTTTACAGCCTCAGGGGGGGAAAATGGCAAAGTCAGAGCTCAGATTCAGAGCACCCTGACATCCTGTGGCATGTTTTACTTCTGAAGCTGTGCCCAGCCTTGCTTTGAACGACACATGTTGTAGGCACAGTCTCAATGCTGTATTTATTTGCATGAGTGAATACTTGTTTTATAAAACCCATTCTTGCTCCTGTTTTATTCTCCAAGTGCCCAGAGGGAATGACAGTCAGGGTCCAGCATTAATGCTGCTGATTTCATGTATCTCATTCTAACGCAGATGCATGGCAGATGACCAAGTGCTGACAGTGTGTGTGTGTGTGTGTGTGCGTGTGGTTTTTGGGGGGAGCCCATGTAGGAGTGCATCCACACATGTACATATGTGGAAATACTGCAGACAGAGAAGGAGGGTACTCTACAGCCAAACATGCAAAAATACTCTTCGTCTCTTTGTCAGTTTTCTGCTACAATTTCATAGAGACCTTAAGGATTTTTTTATCCCTCTCTCTGCCAGTCTCTCTGCCTACTTCACTCCCTTCCTATCTGTTTGTCTACATATCTACAAATATATCAGTTCTTTGCTGTCTGATAGATGATATCTCTACCTGCATTATTTGTTACTGGTGTTGCAAATATGCTCAGTTTCCTTAATGGTCAAATTTATAAATCTGTCCTAGAATTTATGAATGTAATAAAATGTAGATCTGTTCTTATATCTCTTTAAACTCCTATTGATTATTTCTTTTTTGTCTGTTTCTGTCCAGAATAGTAAATCACCTGTACAGTGAGCTGTCTTCTGAAGACCAGACATGTAGGTAGAGACAGTAAAGGAAATAAGCAGGGGTATTTGAATTGTCCATGGCTTCAACAGCAGTGGGAGAGAATACTCATGGTTCTAGTTAGCTGTGGGGCCAAGCCCACATTAATAAGTTTATGGAACAAATGAAAGAGGTTTTCTGGCTTCCATGTGCACACTCAAGTGTGCATTCTCTAGGAAAGTGTAGGGTCTCGGTCACTTCAGAATGCCTTTTCCACCTGGAAGCTGTTTTTCTCTCAGCCAGCCTTCCAGCATCTCAGGAAAACTCTGTGTGGCATGTACCTCCCCGTGATCTAAAAGTAATAGTTATAGTGCAAGTGACAGCATAATACAAAGATTCAGACTCTGTTTGTTCCATTGACTGAAATAGGAGGGTGAAGAGGTCTTTTCCTGTATTTCCAGCTGGTGGGTTGTGCTGGGCCTGAAATTAGAACAGACAGTTTTCATCCTTTGTGCTTTCTGCATGTATCCATTTAATTTAGGAGCCCCAGTTACATCTGCAGCTGATGTTAAAAGATAGGTGTTATTGAGGGCTGTTCATCTCTCCAGACCTTTAGCTGAAGAGGAAATGGTAGATTAGAATTCAGAAAGCAGAAATGCCAGATCTCTAGGAGGCAGCAGATGAGAAAAATGCTCAGAGAAGGTCAAAAGAGGGACTGGGACAGGGAAGTAGAGAGGGAAAATTGAAAGGAAATTCGGAATGAAGGAAACATTCTAAGTCATAGTGCAGGCAGGAGAAGGTAAAGCAGCTACATTTCCTGGAAGAACTAGCAAAGTCTTAGTGAGGATATTAGCTGGATCAAAAAAAGGAAGAGTTATTCAGGAAAGAATTGGGTAGGTAAGGCTACTGAGGCCTTTCTGAGGAAGGTCTGAACACTTAATAAAACTAGGTGAGTTTGGAGGGATAAAAGCATAAAGTCAAAGAGGTCATGCATAGGGAGAAATGGCAGAAAACACATAGGCAGCTCCAGAGTCCATAATGGAGTAACCTCTGAAACTGGCCATAATTCCACAGCTCTGAATTAATCTAAAAGTCTGAACAAAATGTACCAGCTCCATCTACAGCAGCTGCTCAAGGAAACCTTCTATCACTACCTTCTATTGTGTTGTGACAGGAAATAATGGAATGAGAATAAAGATACCATGAACTTTGTGAATTTATCTACAACAAAGAAGGACATGGGATGAGCAGAGCAGTTTGTACATGTATTTACATGCATACTTTGACGTTGGAACTTGGGATATGCCAGGACTAGCTTCACACACAGTTGGAAGCCAGCTTTTTTGTGTGAAATAATGGGAAAAATTTAAATATAGGCTTAAACTTCCACCCACTGGCCTGGCTGGAAAGTCTGCCATCACAATAAACAGCAAGTCATCTCAAGCACATGAAACAAGTCAAATGAAGCACAGGTGTCCAAAGTAGGATCAGCTGGAGATTCAGAGGCAAAATGGGAGAGTTTCTGTCCAGTAGTTCTGCTTCTGTGTGCTGTTCATGCTTCTGCTGGCAAGCAGCCAGAGAAGCACTAAGAAGAGAAGGAGGAGAGCCCTGCTAGGTCCCAGACTGACAGAATCAGACCTTGCTTTCCAGGGGCAATTGATTTTGAATAGAAAATGCCTGGTCTTCTTCCCAGTCTGCACAGAGGAAAGGAAATACTGTATTTCTTGGTTTTAGCTGCAGGAAGTGTCCAACGAACTGGCTAAAGGTGTCTGCTTGCTTGCAGTGCAACTTGAGCAGAGCCAAGACTCCACAGAATGGGATATAAGGGTGAGGTTATACCAGTCTTTAACCAGAGATACTCAGCAATGCCATCCATGTGTATTATTACTCTTGTCTATGAAATCAGTGGGGAGAGAGGCTTTCTTACTAATGCCTGTGAGAGAGAATTCTGATCCCTTGAAGATCTGGGATCAGGTCATGGGGAAATTGGCTACTTTGAAGATTTTTATGTGGCTGATAAACATTATTTAATGAGATTACAACCCTGCACATAACAACAGATTAATTGTGTTTGGGATTCAGTTGTTATAAAATATTTTTAGCAAAGGGTAGTCCATCTCTGGGTGATCTTTTTTTGCATCCATACAGCTGAATCAGTTGAACTTCTGTAACTCCATATAGCCTGTGAGCCCCAGGCCTGGGGAAGCTTGTCCTACTGACATGTGGTCAAATCAGGCTGTTAGAGCCTGAAAGCTTGGTTGCCTTCCACAGTTACCTCAAAGGGTCAAATTATGACAAGAGCCTTGCTGGTGGTTTTTGAGCTTCCATTACATAAAGTGGATTGGTCTAGGTTTCAGAACCCACAGTATTTTGTGCTTAACTGAAGATGTAGGATACAATTTTTTGCGACTGTATTCTGCAGGAAATTTTCTTCCCAAGAGGGCAAATGTGGCTGCCCAAAGGACATCAGTTCCCTCTATCTTTACCTCTTCCAAGCTTTACGGAAAATTTAGATCAGATTTCACAGCCCATCCCAGAAAAAAACACAGCTTTTTCATCTAAAAGGAAGAGCTCTTTCATGCAAATGCGAGTTCTGTTTTAATGATTGGTATAAAATATCTTAGTCCATATCAAGTAAGGATCTGCTCTTTCATGCCAAACAATTAAATAAGAAACCTTGCTGCTGTTCAAATCCTCTTTTCTACTTTTTAAAATGAAAATAAGAACTGAGGGGTTAAAATTTCTGCCTAAGCTCATAAGACTCAAAGACACTGTATCCCTCACCATGCCCCTCAATTTCAAAGCACTAAAACTCATCTCAAGTGTTTCTGAGTGTTGAAAGCTGCAAAAAAAAAAAAAAAAAAATCTTTATTATTACCTCTCAAATATATGCATCAAATGCATAAGCATACTTTTCAAAGAACTCTTTTAGCTGCCATATCCTCTTTCCTTTCTTTCAAAGCAGTCAACTTGGACAGCAGCAGATTAAATACCAAATCATCCCCAGTCATCACACCTCATTGATTTTGCTATACTTGCCATAGAATGTATTGAAAATTTGAAAATCACGGATTCTAATATAGAACTCAATAATGTCAGGTGGGCTTGGGAGAGAAATGTGCCTTCTGATTGATCAATGCATCAGCTGAACAATCTCATCGTGAACCCTAATATTGACCTTTGTATTCTGGGACATTTATCCACATAGAGCCTTCAGTGGTTATAATTACTGTTGGGACATCAGTAGCACCATGTTCTTCTTGCACTTAAGCTTGTGTAAACTAGAAGACACTCTTGTAAACTGAATTACATGTGGGCTGAGTCAGGCTGAGCACTATTGGTCTCCAAACTTCACTGAGTACAGAACAGCTTGTAGACCCAACAGTGTTTTTGAGTCCCCAGGCTCATATCAGGATGAGTTTCAGGACTGAATCAAGGCTCTTGTGCCATGGTTACCATGGAAAGAAATGTGAGACAAGCAGTCTGGATGGGAACTATTGTAAGGTTTTCCAAATCCCCCTGGTTTGAGCAATCAGTGAATTAGAACAATAGTGATTTAATAAAATGAACAAAATAAATAAGTATTTGCTATTCAGTTCGGAGATGCTATTCAGTTTGGATATAGCCTTCAAATATACTGGCTTACACTGAAGCCTAAAGCACTCAGTAGACTTTCCAAAGTTCTGACACAAAGTTTGCACTGTGCTGGAAGTGAAGGATGTGAATGATAAGGACGGAATTTCATTCCTGACTCTAATGCTGCTCACAGTAGGGACATCATCTATCTGTGCTGACCTCCAGCTTCCCACCAGAACTGAGTAACAGACTCAGTAAGACAGAGGCACTCTGTTTTTTCAAAAGGGATGAATTTAGATTCTTTGCCCACACAAGACCCCAGAAAACAGGAGGTGAACCTCCACCTGAATCTCTGGATGACATTTTATTCTTGACTAATCAAAATTGGCCACTTGAGATGCTTTTATCCATTCAATAAACACAGAGTGTGACACAAAAAGACCCACAACTAGTCATTATCTTGAGTGAATTCCTGAAACTAGGTGGGAAAATTTCAGTTCCAAGTTCATAAGTGGTTCATGAATGCATTCAAGAAAGGTGACTATGGTACATAAATACCCTATAACAAATAGCAGTTCCCCTGGACTCAATAATTTCCTGGGAGATAATTTGCATGATGGTGGATGGACTGAGATGCCTGGGAATCTTAGCAAGGATGAAACACTCTTTTGCAATATGACTCAATGTATACAATGAATGGAAAGGACTGAGTATAATGCTGCTGTTGGCCCTTATCCAGTCTTCTGATTGAATAACAGTCTGATATCCTCAATCACACACACTCAATCAGACAAGGTCCAAGATGGAAGAAAAGAAAGAAAAGACCAATACAGTTATAACTGTGCTGTGAAACCTGGGTACTTGAAAGTGATAATAGCAGGGGTTTTTAAAGAGGCTGGAAACTGTGATGCTTTTCAAGCCATCCTCTCAGAGGCTGTCCAAGGAGAAGTTCAACATCCCTTGGCAATAAGGAAACAGATGAATATAGAGTTAATAATGTTCCCAAGACCATTCTCCTGCTGAAACAGATTCTAATATAGAAGGCTACATGTGAGCTATTTTTGTGCCTACAATGACTTCTGTGTTTGCCTCTACTCCCGGCATCACCCTCATTGTACTGTATGTAAAGCACTTTAGGACACACTGGCTATGAAAGGAAGTTCAGTTTGTGAAACCAAATTCTATTTTACCCTCAGTCACTGCACACTGAGCCAGGTCAGCTCTGCATTCATTTAAATTATTATTTTTTTTTCCCCAGGATTTCCAGCTCCTGCCTGCCTTCAGAGTTGCCAAGGAAGCACACACATGATTTTATATAAGTCATACAGATATTATGGTTTTGTGTGTAAAAATATATACACGCTTACACATGCACAGAGAGACTCTGTAGAAATGACTCATAATGACAAGCAAGAGACAGGGAAAAATAGCAGTTCGTGCCTTTCTTTGCTTGAAATTTTCTGTTGCTTTTCTGCTGAATGATGTTCCTTTACTATCTACATAATGAATACCCTCTTTCTTCAGATAATTAAAGAGATGCTGCCCATATCCAGCCAAAATTATATATTTACACATGGTGACCTTCTATTAATAAACATGTGAGATTGCTGCAACTGAACAAAACCTCACAAGCCTTCATTATTTCCCTCCACTTAGAGTCTTTGTTATTCTTCTCCTTATGTGTTTAGCACTGGTGAGAGATGCCAGGGAAACAGTCTCAATAAAAGGACAAGGCAATATTGTCTTCTTTCTCACACCTGGAGTCTGATGATTTGGACTGACTCCTTGGTTCTGATCTCTGAGGTGGCTGTGGGCCACTTTGTTTTATGTTTCATGAGCTCTAAAATGGAAATAGCTTTATTTCTCCCTTACCTCACTCCCCCACACACGGTCTTTCAAGGAAACAATATAAAACCATTATCGTTTTAAGGTCAAATACTCACACTTGGAATATCACCGTTCATCTCCTGACTGTGATCCTATGCCCACCACCCCCGGCCTACGAAAACATCCCTCTGAAAATATGTGGGGGCTCATTTTGGATTCCAGTTTTGTGGTCTTCCCTGTAACACTGGAAGCAGAGGAAGTTATATTAGACCAACAGGTGAAGCAGGAAAAACCCACACAAATCAACCACCAAAGCCCAAACCCAAAAAGCTCAGTCACACGAGTTTGAAGAAGACCTTGGAGAAATCTAATGGGTGAGGAAGTATTTATTGTTAGCTTTTCTCTTGTTTTGTTTTGTTTTCCTTTGTTTTGTTTACTTTATGTTTCCTTGTTTTTGTTTTCCTTACAGTATGGCTAGATTAATAATAAGATTGAACTTCCTTCTAATCTAACTCACCTTAATCCTATGCTTAATTAATTCTCACTACAAAACCAATGCCAACATCATGTATTGCACCTCTGAAAGAAAAAAAAAAAACTAGCTGTACTGACTTGTGTAAAACAGTCTACAAGGAAACAGACATTTCTCCACCTACAAAAGGCAAACATACAAAGCACATATTGCAGCCTGCCATTTTCCCTGTGTGCTGAGGAACCTGAAATTAGCTATTCTTTCTCCCTAACCAATGGATTCCAGCAACCTGCAAGATAAAGAGCTGAAGAAGGAAGTTTGATTTTATTTTTTTGTATTTCCCGTAAACAAACACATAAACAATATTCTCGTACACGTCTCTTACTTTCAGCATGACTGTGGTCGAGAAAAAATGCAGATAACGAAGCATGGCTAGTTCAAATTTAAGCAAAATGTTATTTACCTGTTTCCCACAGCCTGGCCTCAAGCCCAAGCAAAAGGATTTGCTCCACTCCCTTTCCTTCTCAGCATTCATCATTTCATCTCATCCTCCTGCTCCCCTGCTAAGGTGTGAGCTGGTTTTTGTTGGATTGCTTTATTTTTTCTCTGTTAACATTTGTTCTCTTTCTCCTTTCTTCTGTTACACTGGGCCCAGGAGTTTTATTTTCTGAAGGCCTACTTTGGTGTCCCTTGTTTTATTGTTTTAACTCATTTGGTTGCCAAAAAACATTTCAATTCACGTTTGATTTCCCCAATAAATCCTGTTATCTCTGCCTGGTTGCCAGACTTCTCACTCACTGTCATTATCAGTTATATCCTATTTGCCCTAATCTAGTTATCCAGTCTTTTTATCAGCTTATTTTATCAGCCCACACACAAGCAAAACTCCTTTGAATGCAGTGGAAGGCAAAGGCAAAGGTGCTCCTGTCCTGTTTGGAGTGGATAATTCAAAAACTCACAGCATGTGACAAGTCAATTCTGAAAGGAGACCTGGAACCAACATCCATGCAAAATAGCTCAGGACAGAGATTCTCCTCAGAGGCCAGGTAGGCTAAATGATTCCTCCCGTGCCGTAAGCAATAATCTGGGAGCAAGATCTCCAAGATTCTGCTTCATAACATCACTCTACATAGCCAACAAAATCCTCCACTTCTCCACAGCTGGCAGCAGTAGGTTTCTATGGCTGGCCATTTTCTAGCCTCTTACAGACTCTTCCAGGTACTCACTGAGGGAAAGCACTCTCCTGGTAAAGAACATTTTGGCAATCTACATAGTGTGTCCCTATTTCCCATTAATATAAGTAGCTATCATCCACTGTTATGTGTATCTGAGACTGGGGTAAAATTTTTTACAACTATTTACTTCTGATTGTCTAAAAGGCATGTCTTGAAATGTTTGAATTTTGTATGTAAAGCCTTTTGTATGACACCTTTACCTGTCAGATCCCTTGGAAAATCTCCTCCATCGTTCTCTGTGTTGAACCAATAGCCCAGAAGTGCAGAGCAATGGCCTTCACAGATGATGTGTAAAATTGTGGTCCCAAGAGGACAGAGATTGTGGAGAATGGCGTCTGTTTAACAGCAGAGAGCAACCAGATAGAGTTTTAGATCTGTGATTCAAGGAAAAACTTCTCCTTGACTGATAATGAAGGATCAGTATGGAGAGTAATTGTGATTATTCCTTTTGGACTTTGGGTAGGACAGGCTCTGAGACCTTCAATAACTATCAGTGGTCAGGACTTGATTTGGTATCTCATTTGAAAGAAGGCACCTGCAAGATCAGAATATCCTTCACGGCCTCAGCAGAGCCCTACTTGGTAATTGGCATGAAGTGGAAAAGAAAAGAGGTCTTATAGTCACTCTTTCCATTTCCTGAGCCACTTGGGTTCCACTTGCAAATCCCCAGCTAAATATTATTTTAAGCTCGCATTAGAGGCAATAGCATAGTTAAAACTGAGTTGTGATACCTTACAATGCAAATTTCTCCTGCATTACCCTAAAGTGATTTAATTGTTTCTTCAATCTTTTACTAAAATTAACCAAGAAAAATATGTTTCCAACACATTTTTTTCTCTTTGACATGGAGATACACTGATACTTTTACTGACTTAGAAAGCTTTTAAAGCCTTTAAAGACAACCTATCTAGAAATGTAAATATCTTTTTTCTTTCCTTTTGCTTTTTGTTTTTTTTTTTTTGTCAGATATTTTTTCAGCACACCCATTAATTTAAAACAATCTCTCCACACTTTCTATTTCACCCTCTGACTCATCTTTAGGATTTCTCAGTCATCTGCTGTGTAGTGGGAGTTGAAATAATCAGCAGAAAAGTTGGGATCTTGTCTCCCTTTTTTCCTAATGCCATAATGGAATCGAGATATGTCAAATAAAAACAGACTTTACAAAGCTGCATTAAAAAAAAGAGATACAAATAATCTACAGTGTTAAACTAAATGAATGCAGCAGAATCTAATTAGTAGTAATATTGTTTTTTAAACCTTTGTCTGTTGTGCAGGCAATGAGTTTTAACAACATAAGAGGGAACAATTCAACAGCTACAATCGAGGAGACGGAGACTCAATTTCCTTCTTGAGCACAAACTCTCTGCGTGACTGTTTCTGTTGCCCATATGTCAGGGAGGAATTATAGCATCTCTTTCCTTCACAGGAACGTTGGTAGGATAAATACACTGAGGACTGGGAGACACGCAGGTCCAGACTCATCCCACTTAGCTGTGACACTCGTCTGAGGAAACCAAGAAGAAGTTTGGTTATTCAAGGATTTGTAACTTAGAGGCAGAAGGATGGACATCTGCAGATGGATTAGGAGCAGTTTATAATTTTCCATTGCATTCACAATGCCATGTACCTGGGGATGGGATGCATGTGTCTGAACACAGGTACCCAGTGATCTCCCAGATGCCCTACAAAAGCTAAGATGTGCTTGGGGCAGATAGTCAGGACACAGGACTCCCAGGACAGAGTGGGATGTCCCACTGCTCCTTCTGTGACAGTGGATGTCTATGTTGAAAAAAATGAATTTTGCTCAAAGTGTTTAACATAGGTAAATAAAAGCCTCAAGTCTTAATAAATGACTAAATTTATTACTTTCCTGAGGTGCAGCATCCATTAGCCAAGAACATCTCTGCATCCAGCCTAGGAACCCCAGCTAAACACAGCTTTGCAGGCCACAGTGGTTTAAAAAAATCACATTTAAACAAATTCCTTCCTCAGACAAATTCCTTCCACTCAGCAGCGAGATACAACCCTGGTGCTTCATATAACTGGTTTCTTTTCCCATCTCTCAGCTCTGGAGACTCGTCTCTGATTTGCTGAGTGTGAAAGATTATAAACTCTTCTCTGTCCTCTTGATTATTCTTTCCAAACTTGCTAATAGCTGACCAGCTTTTCACTGTACTGTAGCACAGTATATAATAACCTGCAATTATTGTCCATTTAGGCATTCCCCTGGGTCTGCTTTATTCCTGCCATCAGTGGACCCGTACACTGCTTTTCTGCTGATTTTACTACCATATTCATTGCTGCTGAGAAGGAAAAAAAACCACTGATGATCTACAACCTGTTATATAATTTTTCCGTCTGTTCTTATCTTTTTTTTTCTTTGCAGTTCCTTGGTCTACTCTAGACACTTTATGAAAATTGCTTTATAATAGGCCTTGCTCAGCTGTTGCATCCTGTTTTGTTCTGTAGGATAATTCCTAAAGTTTTTTTTGCTGCAGGTTTTTCTCTTCTGTACAGCAGTTAAAGTTTACAGGATATCTGGAGGTCAGTACACAAAACAGCTGTGTTTTCACTCTCTTTGACTTGGCTTCCTCACCCTCTTTTCTGATCTGGACAGCCAAGGTGGACAGAATCCTAGCTTAGATATTGTATTTCATTGCTTTTAATTTTCAGTAGAAGGGAGAACATTTTTACACCAGGTCTCACCTGTTTCTTAGTATCTACACAGGAAATTTACTCTGTCTCCAGAGGTTCTATCTCCTGTCTTTCTTCTCAGTCTTGGGCAATGCTTCAGGCTTGGGGTGTGTAGGCTAGTAAACCTTTCATCCTTTGGATTGACATATAATGAATTTCTCAAGGAAAAGTCAGGAGGCAGTGATGTGATTTATAAGCCAAAGGGTTATTAGAAGAAGCAAAATTTCTAAACAATTCAGAGAATTCAGGCTACTGTACATTTGAATTTACAGAGGCACACTGTCACTACTCTCACTTCTTTCATATGTTTTGGTTATTTTTCTTTTTCATTATTGCACTCATTAATTCTATCAACATTAAGTATATCCAGTTTTTTCCTGTAAACATTACAATTAATGTCCTGTGCACTCTTGATCATATCCAAATGAATGCTGCCCAAAGGGTTAAACACAAACAGATCCTCATTTAAACAAAACCAACCTCTGCTGAAAATCATTAATACGTATGCATGAATACCCTTCTCTATCCCCCCAAAACCACGCCTAGGCTGGGTTAACAGGAATCATCCATGTCTAGACCCACCTGTTCCAGGGGTGGCTTCACTGCTGGGTTCAGCAGAGGCAAGGAGCTCTGCCCACAGCCCCTGGCTCCTGCTTCTCCACCCTGCTCCACCTCTCCTGGCCCCTCCTGGGGTCCTCCTGGGGGTCCTGGGACCTTCGCTCCAGGAGGCTGTTTGTGCTACCCTCTAGTGGCCAAAGCACAGAGAAAACTGACAAATTAGGAGCACCGGCAAAATTTTACGTGAAGGTGATCGCAGGTTTTATTTTTAACAGCACGAAGTCAAAGCAAACAGTTTTGGAAAGTGGAAAGAGGAAAAAAAAAAAAAAAGCCACGAAAAAACCCACCAAACCACCCAACAAATAAATCTGCTTAAAGATGAAGGTTGGGAATGAATCGGAACATCTAAAATATGAGTGTCTTCTCACATTTGCATAATACAAAACCTTGATGAAATGGAAGGTGATTTTGTAGTCTAGGCAGGGAAGCAGGGTATTTTAAAACATCAGAGATTTCTTGTGTGAACAGAAGGCAATAGTTTGATGTTCCCACTCAACCTCAGAAAAAATATGACAAAAAACTGTGTTTCCCTCACTATTTGTTTCTTTAGACTATAAATTTTTCAGCAACAGAAACTCTCCTACATCGTTCATAGAGCTCAGTGAAGTTCTTCTCCAGGCTGAACCCTACCCCAACAGTGAAATGAATAAATAATGTTTGATCTTGTCAGTTACAAGACTGTAGAAGGAGATGAGATGGAACTCAATGGTGGAGAACTCTTGGCCAAGGACAGATGTCAGAGAGCAGTGGGGGAGAAAGAGACAGGTTTTCCAAAGTTGCTGATCCATCTGAGGTTCTAGATTCCACTGCAGGACTCAAGCAGGGCAAGGGGGAAAATTCAGGCAAAGATAAGGAAGGTTAAAGGGGCAATTCAACTAAGTCATCTCTGCAGAAAAATGAAGCAAAGATGTGAGGCTGAGTGCTGCAGTATCACAAATGGCACCAAAATTTAACATGTGTTACAAAGCAACTAAACATCCCCCAGTGTTCCATTCCTTTCTAGCCCTTACCAAGAATTATTTGAAACATTCAAATGGGTGCATTTTTGGCCTATTCTGACTCCCTGAAAGTCATAGATTTTTGTAGAGGAAACAGGCTCAACAAAAAATATGTGCAATTCTGGGGGACAGAACTGGCAGAATCCATGTTATTCCAGACTTGCTTTTCAAACCAGTGGAAACAATATTTGACAGAAGACTTGTTTCAATCCCAGACTTGAAATAGGGATTTTATGGCTATTTGTAAGGTTGCTGGGAGCTATGGTAGAGGTATTCACACATATTACTGCTGGCCTTATGTCCTTTCAAAAAGCTGAAGGCCCTTTAGCAGAGTTTCAGATTTCTCAGAGGTCCCCCCTGTTCGTTTAAACTGGGCAAATTTAATTACTAGTTATCTGAATATTCAGATGGTTCCAACTGTTTTCAAAACACCATCTTCTGTCTTCTGTGAGACATGTGCTCTCACTTGGGATAATACCAAATTACAGTACAGATGACAGGGCAGCCACTTAGGTGAAAGATTTTATCAGTAGTATAAGGTAAAAAAACAAAACAAAACAAGCCTTTTTAACTGGTTTAGGTAGAGTGAGGCATCATCTAATTGTATTACCTGGCAGCTCATAATTATCTTACAATGAAATTGCCCAGGCAACTTTATTTCTAATGCTAAGCAAGTAGAAGAGTGTTACCATTTTGTTTGTGCTGTGCTGCTGGAAACATATGTCCAGCGAGGCCATTTTAGGCTCATTAAATAGTAACCCTTAATTTGAGGGGCTTGATGCAGCAGGCAAAAATCAAAGTAAGACTTACATTTATAAAAAACTCATGAGTTTGTCAAATAGAGGATAAGACAGCAGCTGAGAGTTTTGAACGGTTGCTTAGTGTTTGTCTTGAAACACTCCCAGGGAAGGAGGGCAGGCAACCTAGATATAAATTGGAAGAACAGATTAACCCTGACATTTCTAGGTCAAGGGAAGAACTGAGGTCATGCCTTTCCCAGGCCTACCAAAGTCACATCTGCACTGATCAGGAGAGCTCATGGAAGTACTGATACAAAATTCAGGAGGGCAAATGGTGCCACTACTCTTCAAAATGCAACATGTTAACAATTACTTTTGTTTTCACTCACTACATCACTGTGCATGTTCTACCCTGTCTCTCTAAAGCAATTTTATAAATCATTGAAGAGAATGGTTCTATTTTTGCCTCAAATATCCTTGCCCTGAAATCTCATGAATATTTTCCAAATTAGGTCTTCAGTTTACTAGATCATATGCTTGTCTCCTGGTTCTGTATGTTACAGAGAGTTTCTGTTTAAGAAAAAATAAAAGTCAACTCTGGTTAGTAAGACATGGAAGATAACTCAGGATTAGGATGTAGAATCATGAAATCATCTATTCCTTTGTCCTTCTAATGCTGATTTTCTGCCTGTTTGAGGCCTAACAGGTCTCCACTATGTTTTAAAGAACCCCAAGAAATGGAGATGCTGCAAGATTCCCAATCAGTTTACTCAGCTACTTAATTGTTCCACATCAGGAGAACATCCTACTGGCATCTACTTTAAAACTTTGCTGTAATTTAAGTCCATGCCTTCTTTTCCTGTTCATGGTGCCTCTGAAAAATAATTCATCTCACTTGCCTTGGCAGCTCTTGAGCTGAAGAACCATTACTTTGCTTTCCACGTTTTTTGGACAAACCACCCCAGTTCCTTCAACTTTTCTTTTGGAAGGCAGGTGCAACTTAATCATGTATCACCATCTTTATGTCCATAATATCCCATTCTTTGCTTTTTGCATTAGGATTTTTGTTGGTGGTGTCAATTCCTGTCCCACACATCAATGTAAATAGAAATTATTTTCTATTTGGCCTCGATTGTCTGTAACTCTGCATCTCAGCCTTTGCCCTCTGGCAGTAGTTTAGAGAGGGTGCTCTGATGCTGCAGCTCTGGTACTACCAGGTGCAAGGATTTCAGGGGCTGTGCTTCAGTCTGTGTAAGAACTGTAGATTTCACCACAGTGACTGCAGTTTTTCCATCTAGGACTCCAAGCTATGCCACCCAGTAAGTGAGGACACCCCTGAAAAATGCTGAGCCCTGCCAGTGGGCAAGTAATTTATTTCTAGGACTTATGGAGTGAGAGCAAATATTGTCCTCATTGCACATTACACAGAAAACCCTGTTCAGCTGTCTTACTGTTACCTGTATGACTGTGGGTAAATCATTAAGCTTTCTCTTGCCTAAGTTTTTTTTCTCACTTTAAAATAGAGAAGGAGATTTCCAGACCTCATAAGGAGAAAAGAATTTAAAAGTGCATAATGGTACTAAAAAAATGATAAGATGCATAAGCATCATTATGGAAAGAACAACTGCTCTGTAACAAACTCTGAAGAACTGACAGTCTTCAGATGAAGCATAAAGATCTAGGTACACAAAAGCCTTTTACTGATTAACTCATAAACAAATGCATTTGCTCCAGGAACAAATCATAATATGTATAAAAAATACATGCCAGTTTACCTCAAATGAGTTTTCCCATACATATTAATTTTACAAAGAATTTATACTGTAGGCATTTCTTGTTTTGCAGGGTACCAAAATCAGGATGAGAAATAAATACAAAAATTGGTTTCTTAGTGCAGCACCACTTTAAATGTCAGTTTCTTGATAACTTACATGACTCGTGCATTTGTCTATTTCGAGGGAAACGTGGAAGACTCAGTGCTTTCAATAGGTAGGATTTTTAAACTATCTAATTTGTAAACTATGCAAACGATGGCAATTTGAAACTGTAATTATTCCTTAAGTGGAGAGTTTGGCATTTTGTAAAGCAGATAATAGTTCAGATAATGGATTCATGAGATGTTGTTGGGTCTTGTCACCTTGATAAAATTGGCCATTTTCTCTCTGATAAGCAGCTCTGGTTTTCCTGTTTCTTCCTAAGGTTGATGACTACCCATTATTTGGCCCTAAATTCAGTTCCTTACAGCTCTGACATCTTGGGTTCTTGCTTGTCTTCTTAGGGAGAGCAAAAAAAAACAACCCTCCCCCCCCAAAAAAAAACCCAAAAAAAATCCCAAAAAACCAAACAAAAAAAATTAACCAAGCAAAAGAAAAACAAACAACAATGAAAACTAACCAGGAAGCTCGTGTTCCCCCCACCTCCCCTAAAAACCCCAAACAAAAACAAAACAAAAAAATTTTAAGCCAATCCCACCTTCAAAAACTCCAAAGTAACTAACTTTTTTTTTTTTTCTGATAGCAAGACTAGAGAAAAATATATTGCTTCTCCTATCCAGAGATTTCTGGTATTATTTTGTTAATTAAGCTCTAAAGCTCTGATAAACTGTAGTAAAAATTCAAGATCTCAGTGGTTCGCTTGCTGTGACCAGGATTTTTTCCATGTACAGGACTCTAAAATTGACAAGCTCCTTGAGTTCTTCAAGACATCTTAAATTTCAGCTGCTAAATTCAATTTCAGCTCCAATTTCAGTTTGGGTGGTGGTCTGTGAAACTCAGCATTTCAGTACCTGAATGCAATGACTCTCCTATGCTTTCCTGGTATACATCCTTTCTCCTCTCCTTGAGTGAGTCTTGTTTGGAGAAGATGAGGAATTGCTTGCTGCACATATGAGAAAGAGAAACCTGGCCTGAGAAAGTTGGAAACAGCTCAGGACAAGAAATTTATATGGCAAGAAAAACAGACAAGAAGGAGTGAAAAATAAATTGGAATTAGGTACTGTTGAGGAGGAAAGGAGGGAAACTAAAAATGGACTGGACAGTTGATTCATTTAATTAAAAATGAATATCTTGTGGGACAAGAAGGCAAGAAGGATCTGAGGATGGATTCTGTGCTGTGGGCAGAAACCATTGTGGCTACACAAAATATGCAAGAAAGGGTAATTATCCTAATTGATGAAAATGCTGAGCCTTCAGCAACAAACAAATTCACTACAGCTGGACTTTGAACATGAAAAAAGGGAGAGCAAAGTGAACCACACTGGAAGGTCAGGTACTGCCCATTTTCATGGAGAATCTGTGATTTTAAACTTTAATATCGCAGTGCCTCAATTTCCCAGTATATAAGATATGCCATCAAAACAATGAAGAACTGTAAAGGAATCCCTTGATCTATCCATACATTGAAAAGGATGTAAATTTTTTAAAAAAAGCTTTTTAAAAGAAACAAAAAGATCCTTTTAGAGCTTTTCTTCCTCCCCCCGCAATTAAGATGCATTATGACAATAATGAATGTTTTCCTTTGTTAATAAAAACAACTTTTTAATATAATGTTTTTTTAAACTCCCTGGGAGCAAAATATCTGACTAAGTTAAAAATACACCTCTGTCCTTCACATGAGTATTTAATTATATAAAAGACTTCAGTTTCCAGCTCTACTCATCTATGCTGCCTGTTTTCCTCAGAGTCTTGTGAGAGGAGCTAGAAATAAAACATAAGTCTGTGAATCTTTCCTGTTGCAAGCCAGGAAGCTGCCAGCACAGTGCTCCTTGATGCAACGGGGAGTGGTGTTTTTTATCCGAGACGAACATTTGCAGCATCTAAACTCACTTCCCCAAGCAACCATCAGATGGTAGCAATGCTTGTTTGCTATCTACCATGGGCCTGATTCAAAATGGGATGCAGAAGCCCAGGCATTACTTCCAGCTCCAGCAGCCCCCCAGTTGCCTTCTGAGAGTGCCCTGGTGTTAGCATTTCGGAGGACACGGAAAAAGCTGCAGACCTGAGTGTTAATGCTGAGCTAGACACTATGCAAAGCAACCTGATCTTATATGCACAGAGTTGTAGCCAATAGCCCCATGCATGAGGGAACAGATGAAACCCAAGGGAAATGCAGATGTCCTGTCCCTGGGTTTGTTCCCTGGGTTTTGGTTTGCTGCAAAGGAGGACTCAAAGGGGTGTGGAAATAAAAATACCACGAAAATTAACTTGGGACCTTGAAACTAGCTGTGGTAGAGACTCTCAGGGAAATCGATCCAATGTTGCAAAAGGGTGATAGAGCAGACTCCTGTAGCATGTAGGAGTCCTTGGTGAAGTGATAAAAAGCTTTCTTATTGAAGGCCTGGACTAAGGTCACTGAAAAGGTCATGGAAAACAGCTGTCTCCTAGGGATACTGTTAGTCAAGCATCATCCTTGAGGCTGGGGACAGGAATCAGTGCCCCTGATTCTAAATGTCACACAGTAAGACACTTAAGCCTGACTTCCCATCTGTGTTCCCTGTACAGCCCACAGTGGGATCAAGACACAGAGAAAGAGAGAGAGAGGGAAAAAACTTTTCCCAGTTTAGATTCCTGCCTTGAGGTATGGAAAAGCATCCTATGAAGGTGTCTGTTTTTCTCCAGCAGACAGAAGTGAATCTTGTTTTTCTCACTGAGATTTTTATCCTGATTTTAAGCGTCTAAGGTGGCATAAAGCAGTACCTGTGTTTTCCATTGAAAGGTGCAATTCCCAACATTTGTTCTGCTTTACTGTCCTAGGCAAAAGAAAAAAAAAAAACACCACCAAACAAAACCAACTTTATAAAATGTAGGCAAATGACATTCTATCACAAATATCTGTAAGCATCATTTATACTTCATTAACAATATTAAATTAAATTAGGCCTTTCTAGTTTCTTAAATTACTGAGTTTCTCCTGAGATATCAGTGGTATTGGGACTTTCATTAGTACTTAAAATCTGTTCTCTCATGCTATTTTTGCAGGGACTGACTCCTTTAAAATGTGCCATTGCTGCTCTGAAGTACCAGATCCAACTTTCCTGGGACAGCTATCTTTTTGGATTTTCTTGCTTTGTTGTTTGGTGCTTGTGTGATGGTTTCTTTGGCAAAAAAATGTCCCTTTTATTTTGCCTCTGTCCCCTCTGCCAGCACATGTCCTTTGCCTGGTGTTCCTGAGGTTGCTGAGGTGAGCAGCTCTGGCCCTGTCAGGACTGGCTGCAGAACACCCTGGTGCAGTGCACAGCAGAGTTTCCTGACCTGAGGGAAGCTGAGGAGTATCACCATGATATTTTCTGAAAAACACTTTTGCCAGGATTTCTTCTCCTGGGAAGATGAGAAGCCTCAGCTTCTCCATGTTTTGCTCCTCTGGAATGTGGTCTGGAGATTGCTTATCCAAACATGTGAATTGTTTTTAATTAATGGCCAATCACAGCCAGCTGTGTTGGACTGTGAGCAGTCAGTCACGAGCTTTCATTATCATTCTTGTCTAGCCTTCTGATCTATCCTTTCTCTTTCTTTAGCATAGTTTTAGTATAATATGATATGATATGATATTAATAACAATAATACAATAATAAATCAGCCTTCTGAGAACATGGAGTCAAATTCTCATCTCTCACCTTGTCCTGGGGACCTCACAACACCACACAGGAGGAGATGGGAGAGCTGCTGGAAGCCCACATATCATGAAGCTTTGGATGGCAGAAGCCAGGTGAGATCAATAGCAATGGTGGCCAAACCTCTGCACACTATGAAATGAGGCCTTAGGGAGCACTGGCAGCCAGGAGTGACACCAGCCAGGCGGGAAAGCAGGGCAGGACACAGCCATCAGGGCATGGCCTGGCAGTTTGGCCAGCAGTTCCTGCTGAAATTCACGCAAGAAGGGCACTGAGGCCCTGTCAGCTCTATCAGGGAGCAGTGGTGTCCACAGGGCAGAAAGGCAGGACCGCTGTGAGCTCCACAGCACCATGATGAGGCAGCCACCCCGCCAGGGCTCTGGGACAGAGCACCCAGCTTCAGGGTGGGCCCTGCTCCCATGCCAGCGGAGGTCACCCGGGCAGGGAGGTTCCTCTGTCTAGTGACAGCACCTCTCAGGAGGAGAGGAGTAGTTTGAGGAGTGTTAGGGAATGTGAGACAGGCTGGCATTGCACCCTGACTTCCCTGAGACAGGCCTGACAGACAGACAGACAGGGCACACGTCCCTGTCCTTTCCCTACCTGATTGAACACATGGCCTGAAGGGACAGAGGGCAAGGGGGATGAGTTCTGGCCCAGCACAGGAGGTGTGTCTGTGACTGCAGACCAGCCCCATTCCCTAGGGAACACTGCTGCTGCCCTTGGGCACAGTTACCAACATGAAGGGAAGGACCTTCTCTGGTAGGGCCCTGAGGTCATTATTCAGTATTGATTTCCCAGGTGGGCACAACACCATGAAGTTACAACAAGAAGGCTGACAAAAAAAGAGAGGAGAGACTTCAGGGCCTGCAGGGAATTATGAGGGAATAAACAGGAAGAAACATGGTTTGGCTTCTTGAACCACTGGTGTGCTGAAAGAGATGGTTTTAACCTCGTCAGAAGGCAAGGAAGGAGAGGTGGTGGGGTAGCCATGTATGTGAGGGAGCGTTTTGGTTGTCTAGAGCTTAATGATAGTTGATAATTTATGGGAAAGGATCGGGGGAAAGCCAAGGCAGATAACAGCTTGGGTTGTTGGTAATAATGTGATCTTTAAAATAAGGTAAATAAATGGACTGGGTTGGAAGGGACCTTAAAAACCCCTCAGTTCCAAGCCCCTGCCCTGAGCAGGGACACCTACCAGCAGCCCAGCTTGCTCAGAGCTGAAGGCAGCACTCCAGCTGGGGTCTCACCAGAGCAGAGTAGAGGCACACCTTGCACCTGGTCCTGTTCAAGGAGTGGTGCAAGGTGGATGTGAGCTCCATACTTTCCAGCTGGGCTGGAATGGAATGTGAGCTCCATACTTTCCAGCCCTTCCATTGCAGACAGTGCCACCCCTCCAGCTCTCCTGCCCTGCCTATCCCCCCTGTAACCCCCTGTAACCCCTCAAAAAGGCTCCAATCTCAGAGGGTTTCACTTACACCTGTGATGCCAAATCTCTGGGACTGGGCTAAAGCTTTGAGCTCATCTTGGTGCAATGGGACAACCATTAAACCAATTTTTACCCATCCAGAAGTTCACTTGCTGAATCCATCTCAGTTTGGAGAGAAGGATGTTGAGGGCCACCATGTCAAAGGCTTTGCAGAAGTCCACATGAATGACATTTATATCCCTTCCCTTGTCCACTGATGTAGCCACCCATCATAGAAGGCCACTGAGTTGGTCAGGCAGCCACAGCTGGTCAGTGATATGATGGTCAGAGCCTGCCCCAGGCATAGCAATCATGGAATAACAGAGTTTTTGATTCTTAGAGAAGTAAGCAGGATGGGGCCAACAACACTGACACCTTGGACTTCTGTAGGGCAGACTGTCCTGTTTAAGAGGCTGGCTCCTCACAAAAATAAAGATATTGAGGTGCTAGAGAGTGCCCAGCAAAGGGCAACAGAGGGGAAGGATCTGGAGCATGAGTCTGATGTGGAGCAGCTGAAAGGACTGGGGTTGTTTCATTTGGAGAAAAGGAGACCTATTGCTCTCTGAAAATATCTGAAAAGAAGTGGAGTTTAGTCTCTCCTACGAAGTCACAGCAACAACACAAGAGGAAATGGCCTCGAGTTGTGTGAGGGGATGTTCAGATTAGATATTAGGAAAAATTTCCTTATGGAAAGGGTAGCCAAGATTTGGAACAGGCTGCCCAGGGATGTGATTGAGTCATCATATCTGTAGCTTTTTAACAGGCATGTAGATGGGGCTCTCAGGGACATGGTTGTGTTGTGGACATGACAGTACTGGGCTGATGATTGGACTCCATGTTCTTAAAAATGTTTTTTTCAATACAATTATATGATTTGATGGTTCTAAGGAGACAACTTCATTAAAACACAGGATGGATGCTTGGGGCCTCTTTACTGCTTAATATATCTAATTTCCATCAGTAAATTACAAAACTGTAGCCCACTGTCAGACTTTCTGATCGCAGGTGTACTATATTTAGCAAAAATAGATTTGGCATGGCTGATTACCTGTTTAGCCATAATGTCTCCTAGTAAGCTCTCAGGGAAGTTAGAATAATATTCTAGAACAAGTACTTTATTTTCCTCTGTCAGCATAATCAGACCTATGTCAGCTTTGCTCCAGAGAGCCTTTTATTTTTTCTCCCTGAGTTAGTGACATTGAAGTTTTTTGACTTGGACTGGACTTATATTCGTGGCATGTATAGCAAGTCTTGACAACTTCTTAAATATCAATTTATATTTGTCCACCTGTTTGGTTTTTTTGATTTTTTTTAATAGATGTTTTAGATTTTTCTTAGGCTTTTCAATTCTTAATTGGCCCTAGTAGGTTTCCAGAATTAGTCTGAGTGCAGCCACGAAGTGGGAAGAATGAAAATGGTCTGAACAAATCACTTTTATCCTGCATGCTCATCACCAGACAGCACAGTCAGCTTGGTCACCCTTGTGGTGTCTCACCAGAACTGGGATATTATGTTTTAGCTCCCAAGATGTCCAGCTTCTCTTTCAGAGTGGTTGTTTAGCAAATAGAGTAGGATTTTTTAAGGCATTTGTTTGTGTTAAATCAAAGAATAACCTCAGTGGAAACTCTGCACTGTGTTCCTTCACACTTCAGCAGATGTTCCAGAGAGAGGGACTGAAATTTCAGCTGTCTGGAGAGTTTAGTTTTATCTCACAAATAATATCAAAATAAAAAAAAAAGTATTTCTAGCATGACAATAGGAAGTCATGAGATGGTTACACATGGTTTATGGCCAAAATGGAAAAATACCTCTTATTAAATAAGTACATGCTGCCTTTAGCACTTGGAGCAACTTATGGCTGGGAGCTTATAAATGAATGTGTTCTGTCTGCAGTTCTTTACTGAGACTTGATCACATTGACATCCAGGTGGCTTCTCTGCCTCTCACTTGTTTGGGTAGTCAGCCTGGTGGTCAGTTTTCTGTATTGCTCAACTGCGCCATTTCCCTTTCTTTTGCTGCGGAGTGATGACTTAAGTAAGCAATTGACTTAAACACATCAAAGTAAATAATGTATTTGTTTTCATGCTCACAGCTGTTTGAGGCTGCCCAAATCCATCCTTTTTGGAGTTGTAGTGTCCCACGAGAGAGCCATCACAACTATCTCAGCTCTCTGCTGTCCATGGTGTGGCTTGTTTGCAGGGACCCGGGTCAGGAGTTGAAACCAACCAAAACATCAGAGTGTGGGAGTGATGCCTCCTGAATGTGCAGAGATCTATGGCATTTGTAGAAGCACATGTCAAAGTTCTATCTCATTAAACAGGAAATATTTTGCATTAAACCTGACCTTTCTTATCCCCATTTTCAGTCCTATTTTTCTCTTTAAGTATGATAGGACACATTTTATCTTTGTTCACTTTGGAAACACCTGTAAGTGGGAGATACTTCCTTCTCCCCTTTACTCACTTGAGCAGTCTCATGGCAGTAAGACTATATCAGATTTTCTTTTAGCCTCCTTTTTAACAAGAAGGTCTATTTCCTGACAGTTGCAATGGACAAAAATTCACCTATGTCCTGAGAACTTTTCTCTCTCTCTTACAGATTTCTAAAATGGTTCCAGTCCTCTAGGTTGTCCATTTTTTTGTTTGTTTCCAAGGATGTGACAACTGCCATGCAGCAAGCATTCTGCCAAATGAAAAATCTTTTGCTTGTGTGACATCGTGGAGAGCAGAAAACTTGGAAGAGAGGATGATGCAATAAATTGCTTTTGACTGCTTGTTGGTGACCTTACTGCACAGCCTGAAGGTGGAAAGTTTCTCCCCACAAATTCTCTCTGGCCCAAACACCTATGACTGAGCCACAGCACTACTTTCTGAGAGCTGAACCCATTTTGATCTTGTTGATGTCATCAAAGGGAAGGAAGTGGGTATGCATAATGCAGATGCTGACGAGTGGAGCAATGTTTCTCCTCTTGTGGCAGTGACAGGGCTTGTGCTTTGATGTGGCTTTGAAAACCCTGGCTGCATCTCTGAGCATGAGACTTTATGAGTCTAAGCAAATTTGTGGAAATTGTGTTCTCTTGACTTGCAGTAAGAATAACAGCAGCTGATATATATCAGACCTCTATTTTAGCCATTTTTTTTCTGTTGTTGTCAGAGTGATGACTAATGTTTCTTGCTTGATGGGCAACAAAATAGGGTGGATAGAACATAGTGAAAAGTTAAATCAAAGTCATCTCTCTTTACTAAAAATCACTATTTGGCAGAGGGGAAAGAGATCCAAAATCTGGGATCTCAGATTTTTGCCTTTGGTTTGAATGTCAGTCATCAATATGAAATTTTTCTGAGTCTGTAAAATTTAGATTCTGAATCTTTAAAATAAGGTAAATAAAATTAAAATAAATTAAACCAAAATACATTAAAATATAATTTCTAAACCTTTCTGTTAACTGACCCTCACCCTGTCAAGGGTCTCATTTAGCCCTCACTCAGTTATCCAGTGTAAATGAGAGAATATTCAATGACCTTAGTGTAGGGTCAAATCATGCATGAAGAGCAAGATTTCTTCTCCCTTGAGACAATGTACCTGTCCAAGGAAACTGCAGAGATGTTGGAAGAGGTGATTCATGGTTTGAAGAAGCTGAAAGCTATTCAGGTACTTTTTCAAAATAATAATGGAAAGATTATAATGTACAAATTGAAAACCATACATAAATGACAGCCATCTGTTTGTTTTACAATTTAGAAACTCCCAGAACATTACCCCTCAAATAAAATAACTCAGCTGTTTGCAAAGAAACACAGAAAGAGATTGCTGCTTCTTCACTATCGGTAAAACTTATGCCTAATTTCAAAAGATAATGTATTTGGGGGGAAAAGAGGAACAGGGAAGCCCTAAGAGGGGAAAATGTGGTGGGCAATGAATATCCACTGGCATCTGTCAAACCACGGCACTTTGCTGTCTGTCCTACAAGCTTATGAGTTATATCAAGTAAGATTTCTTCATTATATTGGACATACTTTATTTTAACCAATGAAAATTCTCAGATGCCTTGAACTGATTTTGTGGTAAACATAAGCAAACCTAAATAGCTGTTTTATTATAGCTTATTGTGCAAGTGTTGGTTCATAATAAATCATTGTACTCTTTAGAAACAAGCTTGAAACAAGTGCATAAATATTAAATGGCCCCAGGAATAAAGACATTTTTAGCAAAATTATTGAGTGTGGTTTGCCAAATCCATTGGGTAATCCAAACTCCCCATAGTCATTTAAGGACCAACGTGTACTACCATTTATAGTAATGTAAATCCACTGTAACTCTGTTGAAGTCAATAGAGTTATTCGAAATTCACATAAAAAATTAGTTTGGTCTCTAAAATATAAACAACATAATTGCCTGAAACTCTATCCATTAGGATAAAAGAATAAAAATTCTATGCCTCTCAGAAATCGGAACTAAAGCTATCTGTATTATGTGTATAAATTTAGGCAAAAAAGATTATACTGATTTCATTCATGTAATAAAGATCTTATACCCTAATCAGAAATGTTGAAGCAGAAGTTATTAATTTAAAAAATAAAATGCTATTCTACATTTTAATAATTGCAGCAGAAAAAGAAGAGGATGAGATCGGTGGCTTTTACAAAGCAGAGATATTCAGACCAGTATTGCTGCTTGGAGGCCTTTCTGTCCTTAGAAATAAATAATAGAAAAAAAAGCACAGTCAGTTTCTAATGCTCCGTAGATCTCCCACATCAGTTAGGGATTGCCCCTTGGAGATAGCCATGTTGTGCCTCAGTTATCCAAATCTTAAATCACAGCTGCTCAGATTATCTTTGTCTCCTCTCTTACACAGGCTTACAAGATAAAGTTTGCCTGTGAGATGGGTGGGCAGGAATGGGAGACAGCTTGAGTCCGTGGGAGACATGAAACTTCAAGGTATCCATCAGCAGGAACATCAATTATGGTACAGCCCTGATAGCATAGAGGAAGGACTGAAGACCTGCAGCTCCCCAGTGCAGCACATGGCAGTGCCTTGGGGCACTCCCCTAAAAATGCAAACTATTGCCTCAGAGTGGCAAGGAGCTGACACTGAGAGTGAGCAAAGACCAGGAAGTGTGGCCTGATCCAGTAGGGAGCTGCTGGTCAGGAATGTTGAACATCCTCCCATTTACTCCTGGGCAGCAAATGGATGTTCATTAGTGCTCTTCTGCCAGGGGATGCTCTTCTTGTAGAGATGTTGTGAGAAGCAACACACGGGTGAAAGAAAGCACTTAGTCAGTGGTGGAATTACAGCTCCTGTTGGAAGGAGCACCGAGCAGTATCACCTTCCCCTTAGTGCATTTACTTGTGTATTGATAAGCAGTCACAGCCCATTTCAGCCCAGCAGGTCTGTGCTGCAGACAGTGTGCATCTGGGACGCTTTTGCAAAAAAACACACACTAAAGCATCTGGGATGCTTCTGCCCAGGATCGTCGCCTGAGGTCCAAGCAGGGCCCCAAGGTGCTGTGTGCAGCCTCACAGAGCACAGCAGACACCGCTGCTGAGAGCTCCCCTGCTAGGACACGACCGCTGACTTACTCCCTACCCCGCTATCCATCAGGAACAGACTCAGTCGTAACTACAGGGGACAGGGGATGACTTCAGGACATTGTGTCGTATATATGAGTGCTTGATTTATGAAACATAGCAAAGGCAAAACAAAGCTGGAATGACTTGTCTGTAGGAAAGCTCCCCGTGCTTCAGCTAGGAGACATGCCTTTTAATGCAACCTCAAAACATTTATTATAAAATGGAACAATTTGTATTGTATTCAATAATGTTTTCAAAGGACTGTCAACCTCTGTCTGCAGGTGCCTTTTCTTACAACATATAATCTATAACACTCATTTCCCCCCTCCCCCCCAATAATCATATAACAGAGATATGCATTACAGAAAATGTGTATAGGTTTGCTTCTATTATAGTCATGATCAAAAGGCTATGATATATTGAAATATTTGCTTTGTACAAATACATCTGTTATCAGAGGGTTTCTTAACATAAATGGTGTATTTTCTATAATGTGCTCCTTCTAATGAATGGTTCAGTGAAGGCATGAGAACCAAGCTATGTGGGGAGAATGCAGTAATTTCTCTTACCGTGCAGGAATTCTGAATACAAGTAAATGCATGCCAAATTTTATTGCTTCTAAATCTGAATAATTGTATTTCTGAGCTGTGCATCTGGGTAGATAATAAAGCCACAAAACAATTTAATGAAACATATAAAAAATCGAATGACATTACTAAATATTATAATATGGAGAAAATATATTTTGCATATTGTCACCTAATCTTTCATCCACCTACTAACAAATAATGCAACAATAATTGAAAGTCTTATTATCCATCTACGTAAATTGAGACCAAATTTACCTTGTTTCCTTTTCTTTTTGTGTGTGTGTGCGCGCGCGTGTGTGTGTGTGTGTGGACATAAAAGTGAGATTGATATTATGGCTTTATGTTTATGGTACATTTTTTTCACAATAACTAAGGTGACCAACATAAGTCTTTTCTCCCTTCAAATCAGTCTTCAGCTCATAGTGTGATTATGTTACCTATCCAAGTACTTGTAAGAGGCAAGTCTTGAATACATGGACTTCATAGTTTCGTGCGTTTGATTCCACAGGAATGAAATCTGGAATACCATAAAGAAAGTGGAAGTCCTCACATATAAATTCAGTGTCTGAAGTTTACAGGTATGGACTGCCCTCACCATCCATTACAGTCAAAGGGCAGATATGGGTAATGCAGAGGGCAGTACTGCTGACTCATTCCCAAAAACTATTTTAGGACAAGGTGAACCGCCCTTTTGGAGGTTTGTGTTTCTTTCTGTTGACTCTTAAGGAATCATAAATGGCTAGCTTAGACTTAGATGTCTAACTTTCAGAGGACCATGTGAGGTAACAAGAATCTCATCTAAAGAGGTTAAAATACAGGCTCCAGGAGGGAGGGACCTCTTTTGTTCTTGCAGTGATTCAAGCACTTTGTCACTGATTTATTCTGCTCTGCCATGGAAGAGGTCATTGCAGACTTCCAGCTGGTTGTAATGTCTGGATTTAAAGGACAGCGATCTGAACTGTCTGCCGCAAAATGTCTTTTGCAAAGGTGAACCCGTATCATCAAAGGCCACACAAGCAGTAGGAAAAGGACTGAATTTCCCAGAGACCAGAGCTTGGTAATGTTGTTCTGGCTTTACTCAAGACAGCTGTTCTCTCCTTTCTTTCCTTGTGATGTGTTGGCTCAGATTCTGAGGGGCTTGTATGGAGAGCTCTCCACTCAGAGATCCCATACCACTGAAGGCTCACTTGATGTCAGTGCAGGAAATTGTGCAAGGTGAAAAGTAAGTAAGAATTTGCCTTATTTCAAGAATATATAACCAACTGCTTTTTGATAGTTCCCATCTATATATACACCAATCTATGCTCCCAATGAAAGGTTATCACCACCATCCTATCTATTCCTTTGCTCCCAGAAGGAAAACATTTATGTCCTCTCTTCCTTATTCTGCTTCCATACATCAAGCTCAGAGTCTTGAGACTCACTTTATAAATTATGGAAAGGCATACCTGGGACTGATAAACACTCTGAGACTATTAGTGCAGACTTCTTGTGAAAGAAGGAATTGTACTCAGTTTTTCTGAAATAAGAAAGAACCATTGTATAAATTATAATACTTTCTACTTTCAAGTGCGCTTCTGTATTCCTTCTGCTGGTCTTTGAGACAGCTCACACTGTCTTGATATGAAAGAGTAATTGAAAAAATAACAATTTTCTTATCAGAAGAAGGAATAAGAAAGACCTGGACCTAACTAACCCTAGTGGCCACATTTGTTGAGGTGTTATTGGAATGAGCAAAAAAGCTTTTTTAAAAATATAAGAATAAATATGCTGAAAAATAGAGATTAGGAATTGTCATATAGGGATTTTATACAGTGAAATGGTGAGCAGAATAATCAATGCATATAAAAATATTCTGCTTCCTTGATCTAAGAATCAAATGCCTGTAGACAAGTTTTTGTCTCACTCATACCATGGTAATTTATTGTGCTTCACAGAATGCAGAAGCAAACTTGGCCCTTAATCTGTGAAAGGAAGTTTTCAGGATGAGGAATTTGATTTGACTTCAAAGAATATGAATTGGTTCTTTCCTTTCTGTAGTCAATTATTCCTTTTCAATGCAACTCCCTTTGGGAATAAAGCTTTCTCTGATGAGGTTTTGCCTTATAGTCCACTGCAATCTCCCTGGATTCAGCCCTCTCTGAGATACTAGATCCTTCCTTCCTTCCTTCCTTCCTTCCTTCCTTCCTTCCTTCCTTCCTTCCTTCCTTCCTTCCTTCCTTCCTTCCTTCCTTCCTTCCTTCCTTCCTTCCTTCCTTCCTTCCTTCCTTCCTTCCTTCCTTCCTTCTTCCCTCCCTCTCTCCCTCCCTCTCTCCTTTTTTTCTTTCACTCTTCCTCTTCTTCTTTCCCTATTTTTCTACCACCTTCAAACTCAGATTTCCCTGCAATTTATGGGAGATTTATTTAGATAGCCACTACCTAAATCAGAACTAAAATTCAGGTAAAGAGTCATGATTAAATCTTTGAAGCTTAAATGAAAGAAATTACATTGTCTAGTGTGTCTAATGGGAGATTTATGCTTCAGATATTTGCTTTATATATGATTTATGATGTCATATAATGTTGAAAAAATAAAATGCCAACAGGTCAAGATCCGGGATTGAAAAGCTGTCTGCTTCCTAAAACTGAAAACAAAAAGAAAAATAAATAGTTAAAACCATCATAACTCATTAATTCTAAATCAAATTCTTTATTTGAAAAAATAGTAATGATCTTTATTTTTTTCATATTTTTAAATATTAAAAATGTCATTATTAAAATAATATATTTTTCAGCCAGCATAAACATGGAAATTATGTTTCCAAAATAAATCTCCTTGTGGTTACCCTTTGTGATGGTACTGATGTGGTGACTGCTACTTCTTTGTTTGTTTGTGTGGGGTTTTTTAATAATATTAATTAATTAATTAATTAATTATGAATTAACTGATATAAGTTTTTTAATGTGGACCAAATTACAGGGTTTTACAGAAAAAAAGTAAATTTGCAAGTGAACATAATTGTAACATATAATCCTAGATTCAAATTTAATTTAGTTTTTGGAAGGTTTAAAAGGTAAGGTTTTTCAACTAAATTTTAAAATAACTTACTATTGATTACTGAGCTTTGCCTCCCATACTTTTCTCTGGCCAGATGTGACCACGTTTAGGAATTTAACTGGAAAGAGAACTATATAGGAAATGTTTCCTATAGCTGTAAACAGAGAGTTCATAGCTCAGTTAAATGGACACTGTATGTTTGGTTGGGGATTAATATGTAGGTTTGATACTCTTCTATTTTCTGTAATTTAGCTATATCTACTCCATCTTTCTCTCAGCCAAAAAATTTCAGAAATATTTCTGTATATATACAGAAATATATATCAACAAGGGCTATTTAAATGATCAGAATTTATTAAGGAGATGTGATTCAAAGTTATGCATAAATGGTGTATGGGGCAGAAAAGTAGAAAAATATGGAGTTATCTTTTCCTAGTTTTTATGTATTTCTAAACTTTCCTAACAGTCAATTAAAATTGTCATTTAACCTACTATATATGAAGTGTTAAATATCTCCATATGATGCCTTAAACGCAAACAACAAAATATTCCAAAATTGTAATTGGAAATGAGGAAGTGAAATAGATTGTAAACCTGAACTTAAACTGATTTTTCAATTTCAGTGTCCCATTATGCAGGAGCATAAAACACAACAAAAAAAAGGAGATCAGATTCTTCATTAAAAAATTGAGAACCAAATTACTCACTCTGGAATCACTATCTGGAAAGGGGGAGGGCTGCAGACAGTTTGGAGGATTCATATGGGTAGAAGCTATGCCTCTTTCTTCCTTTTTTATAGGTGAGAAGGAAGGCCTGGTACTTTTCGTTCTTGCTGTATGGCTTCAAGATATTGAAAAAAGGGTGATATTCTGTGATCTAAGGTGGAATTTATTCAGACAAGGAAACAACTCTTTTTTAGATACTCAGCTTTTCTTTCATGTTTTCCCACTTTAATGTTAAATGGGTCACAGGACTCACAACCTACCCACCTTTTAAAACTATCCATTCTTCCTTCTCTTGTCTGACTTAACCAGCAGTGATTAGAATTGCTTGATATTTCAGGCAGAGGTGTGGGGTGGAAATGCTCTAGCTTATTGGTAAGCAAAGTAGGCAGCTCTGGTCTCACTGGTAGCAGGAAGATAAGTGGTTTAGCATCAGACATTATATACTTGGAAGAAATAAAAAAATCACGAAAAATATAAATAAAAAAGAGTGCAAAGTTTTATTGTCAAGCGCGGCTGTCACTTCATGAAACCAGAGTCATATATAAGATATATGTGACATACTAATAGGAAGTAATTTACCCAAGGATGTTTTTGTGCCTTGAAGTGCCTTCAACATTTCTGCTTTGAAAACTTTGCAAGTGTGTATGCATCAGAGCAGTTACCGAGGCGCTGAAGTTCCCAATTTGTGCACAATGTGACTTTTATAATGCTATTAAACTCATCTCATGGAAAGTGGTGTGCACAAAACAATGATACATGAGATCTCAAGGAGGCTGCTGAGTGGGGGAGAAGGCTGGAGTGAGGAGAAAGCTTTTATAAAGTCACTTTGAGAATGCACCTCTGCTCCAGAAGCCCTCTGTTTATTCTCATTGGGAATTGTCTCCTGTGCTTTGGGCGGAGATTCATGCATGTGCTGGTTTCGTCTGGGGTAGAGTTAATTTGCTTCCCAGTATCTACCACGGGGATGTGTTTTGAATTTTTGCTGAAACAGTGTTGATAATAGAGAGATGTTGCCATTATTGCTGAGCAGGGTTTGCGCAGGATCAAGCACCTTTCTTGTTCTTACCTCATCTCATCAGTGAGTGGGTGCACAGGGAGCTGGGATGGGACAGAAGCAAGGCAGCTGACCCCAGGTGATCACACAGGGACATCACTGTAGGCATCACTCAGCGTACAAGAAGAAAGTGTGTGCAGGGAGTTTGGAGTGATAGCATTTGTCTTCCAAAGTCATTGTTGAGTGTGATGGATCTTCTGCTTTACTGGGAATTGCTCAGCACCTGCCTGCTGATGGCAAGTGCAGGATTCCTTGTTTTGCTTTGCTTGTGAGTGTGGTTTTTCCTCTACCTGTTAACTGACTTTATAAAAAACCCCCGTGTTTCTTCAATTCTGATTCTCTCCTCATCCCACCATGGCCAGGGTGTGAATGAGTGGCTGTGTGGGGCTGAATCCTGTTCAAACCACGACAGTGCTGCTTGCATTCCTTATCCCCTCAGTATAAAGGATGTCATGCATCTGTTTCTCTCATTAAAGTAAATTTATTATGATACTCATCTATTTACCTCCAGCATGGGGCAGAGACAGACCAAGATTCCCTCCTGTCACATGAGGTCTGACTTGAAGGGATGGCCTCAGAGGAATCTGAAGGATGTGTAACTCTACTAGTCATGCAATCAAGAACAAAAGCTCACAATTTTCCAGCTGAAGTGTGACTCTTTTCTCTTGTACCCTTTCTCCCGCCTTGCCACCCGCCCTGCTCTTTTCTCATCTGTCTCTTTCTGCATCCTAACTGTTAAATTTGTGAGAATTTTTGTCATCTGTGTGAGCAGCAGCAGATCCACAGTGCCCAGTCCTGGGCACTGGGTTTTCAAGGAGTGTATTGGAACACAAATAATGCCCACAATTTTACAGCTGAAAATGTCCTCCTTCCTCCTTTTTTGTGTGCTGGGACCATTCTGACCATAACTTTTGTCCCATGGGAGGCAAACTAAGGGCACAGATTAGTTGCCTACAGAAAAGTGGTGAGATGGTGGTAGACCTGGGGAATCAGGATGCTCAGATTTCCCTGTATGATGGGATAATCTAAGTCCATGATTTTTATTGGTTCATTCATAAAATACAAAAAACTTCCTTGAGAATAGATAAATAAACATCTTGCTTCAAAATTAAATTCCCTAGAGGAAAAAAAAAAAAACTAAGGGAGTTGAAGGTCAGTCCAAATATTTTGCTGTACTAAATTCAGAGAATTTAATTCACAGTAAAACTATATATTATTTTTAAATGCATTAAACCAATGATTTTTTTAAAGCTATTTTGAAATTTAAAAAAAAAAAAATATCCCATGTGGAAGCTTTTGCCACAGTACAGTTTGTCACCATCACTGTGTTTCATTTGTTTTCCTCCTTGCATGAAATTTGCTGGAAAGCAATATTTTTTTAGGCATTTTGAAAGATATAATTTTCCTCACCAGGCAGGCACTCTGACAACATTGTTTTGAACAGCTTTAAATAGCAGTGGCTTCGGCTCTGGAATGCTGTGACCAGCTTAAGGCATCTAAAGGAGAAGTGCAGGCAGAAACTCCAGACTACTCAGTAGGTGTGGCCTTTTTCCTTATGAAGACTTGGACTACGGAGCCCCTAGTCATAGACTTAAATATGTTGGATTTACTCAGGCTTGGATTCAACACCTAGAAACAAATAAAATGCAATATAGCTGGGTTTAGGTGTAGGAATATCTGTTTAGCTAGGAAAAGGAAGAGGCTTGGCTCTGTCCTCTTTCTCCACTGGCCTTCAGAGCTGAGGTTGCTCTGCAGCAAATAAATGGCCTTGCATTAAAGCAAGGAAAAAGCAGTGGAAGATGAGCCAACTTAAGACCTAGTCCTGAGGTGGTCCAATTAATATATTTTCTTTTGTCCATGCTTCCTTCCACCTGAAGACACAGCATGAGTCTTTTTCTGGGGTGTGAATGTGAAAATATCTATATGTGAGCTCGTGCCCCTGATTCTCTCCCCTCCCCTACAATTTTCTTAATGGTATTCAGGGAGAGTCATGCTTTTATTTTTCAAATTACACCAAGGCATTGTATTAAATATAGGATTTGGGACTTGGCAAATCAACAAGCACATTGTACTCCTATGGAGACAAAAGGTGACTGAACAGTTTAGCCAGCCGACATACAGGCAAAAGTAATGCTCCACAGTAAGAGGATTGCTGGCTCTATTGTTGAGCCCACAACAGGAACCAACTTATTGCAACATTAATTTCCCATCTCACATGGAAGTTATTTAAGGGAGAAGACTAACAAGCAAGCAGTGCCCACAGTTTAATCCTATTGTCACCCTGATGGATTTATATTTGCTGCTGGGTTGTAGAGGTGGAATGAGGCTGCTTTGTTATTATTTCAACTGCATTTGTTGGGGGAAAAAAACAACCCCAGGATTAGGAAAACATGGCTTCTGCTACCTTTAGATAGTCAGGAACTGCTGTTCTGTTAGTGTAGGTATAAGATGACTAAAATTATATCTTAGTGATGCAGAAATTCTTCACTCAGGAATGATAGAAATATTTTTAACTGCAATTAAGCCTTGTGAAATGTCTTTTTTTTCTTCTCTGCATCTGTTCTTATGACTTCATTTCTCACTTGCCTTTTTAAAATTTGTATAGCAGCAGTCACAGCAGTACACGGGGCCAAGTGTAGTAGTTACTGCATGTTTCCTGCTCTCTGCATCTTGGAAATATTTGTAGAAATTCATCTATAGATGCGTGTTTCCTCTGTAACCAGAAGGGGATTCTCTGGTTGGTTTTGCAGTTACAGGCAACTACTTTACTGACATTGAACAGGAGCAACAGATGTCTCCAGTAGACCAGGCATTCAAATATTTACTTCTCCATATTTGGACTAGGTGTCAGAACCTGTGGTGATCCTTTCTAGCACAAAGCTCTTTAACCTTACATGCAAAGAAAGATGGTCACAACTTTGCACTACCACACAGGAATAGCTCAGATTCAGTTTAGACAAATCTTCCACCGATGTTGATCGTCAGAATTGCACTAAAGTCAGAAAGGGTCACAGTGGTTTGCATGAGAAAGATGACTACACCTGTAGCTTTTATGGCTTCCTTTGAAAGGCATTGCTGCTTTTCAAGGTATTCACAGTCAGAGTGAGTAACACAGGAGGAAATCAGGGGTTCTCATTTTTTCTGTTGAAATCACAAATCTGGATCATTTACACAGGTAATCACCATTTCTGGTGCTCAGGAACTCCAAGGAAGTTTTATTTGAAAACATAAACAAAAACTGACAAATCTTTTGGAATTAAAATTACCCCCATTTTTTTTTTTCCATAAATGCTTATGATTTTGTTGTTTGTTTATTTTTTTGATCTTTTGTTTGTTTTTTTTTTCCTTTCAATTTACTGAAACACATACCTGCAAGCGTAGACTTAATACTTTCATCTTGATTTTGAGGCAAAAAAAAGAAAATAAATCCCCTCCCAAACTTTTTGATTGCTTGTGAACAGTGTTTACTTACTTTATTTCATCCAGTATTAACTGAAAACATATTTTTGCTGACAGGCAACTGGCCTAAAGCAGAATCTTTCTCCCCTGATGCACACGCAAATGTTGTCTTCCTCCCCACTTCATTTGACTGCATCAGTCTAGCATTCAGAATGGCACCATGGCTCTTCTTAATGCTCCTCATTATGTCATTTAGTTATGTATGTTTTTTTTCACTTGCGTATGCATATTATATTTTTTGCTGCTCAGTACCCTATTCCATACGGATGGAACACATCCATACGGATGGAACACATTCAAGAGCCTGTCAGCCTGACAGTCTTTCTCAGTCTTCTTTAAAAATAATTTAAGTATTTCTTGATCTAGATCTCTGCCTTATGCTCTTTGGTGCAAGGAATATATCTGATTTCTAAGTACAAAGAGTTCCTTTCTACAATTAGTAAACCATTTTCAAGGATGGAAATCTGATATGGTTTATAGAGAACATATAAAATATCAACCAGCCCTCTTCACATAACCCTGGTGCTAGCATTAAGGTATCCCCAAATACCTTCCTTGAGATAGATTTGAGGCAAGTCTATTAGAAGTGTCTGTCTAGCACCATTTTAAGTCCTGTGTGAGGTCCCCAGTTTCCTCTTATAGCTTGTTCCTGAACTTTAGCAGCCATCATCCTCCAGCCCAACTCTGAAATCTTTGATCAGAAATTACTGCAGATGCCTGCTCCGTGGCTCATTTGCATTTAATATAACTATAGCTATTTAAAAATTATGAATTTGGGATTCATTTCACCTAATTTTAGTTAACTGCAGGGTAAGTGTCTACATAAGAGCTGGTTTTCTGAGCTCCAGTTGCTAAAATTGTGTGACTCCTCAGAGGGATTCCTCTGATTAAACGCCGTGCCTACTTCAGGCAGAGCTTGATTATTCACCAGAATGCATTGGCTCTCCCTGGAAAAGGATCCTAAGGATGAGGTTCATATTGCAAGAGGCACCTGGAAGGTCCTGAGTGCTATCCTCCAGCCCAGCCTGGATGCCCTGGATCATCAGATGTCAGTGCATGCAAGTGAGCTGAGCCAAGAATGTCCAGGAATTTCTGAGCTGTCTTGGTTCCCTCCGCAGTCAGCAAGGAGAGAGAGCTGGGAGGAACTTGGTTTCGGGAGGTGGGTATTCCTCACTCTTTGCTGAACAGGAAAATTATCTGCCTAAATTCTAAGTCAGCTGGAGTGACCCACAGTGAAGCTCACCCTTAGACACTCATGGCAGATAATGTGGATCTTTTAATTGTGCTTTTAAGAAACACATCATTTTGTCATGTCTTGAAAGTGAATCTTAATCTTAATCTACTTTGGTTTGGAAGGTTGATTCTGCCCTTGATTTGCATAGGAGCCTAGGGCGGTTGCCTACTTACTTATTTCCATTTTTCTTTACCTGAGCAATGAATAATAATCTTACAGGGCTTTTATTATTTATTATTAACACTGATACAGCACTGATTATATACAGACATATTTAGTATCACGTTATGTTAGATGCTGTACAAATAAATCAAATGATACAATTTCTATTCTGCAGAATTTGCAGCCTGAAAAAAATATGCAACAAAAGTGTCCTAATAAAGATGTGAGGTTGGTAAGGAGGAACAAAATTATTCATACATAATCCATAGTCCATCAGAAGTAGCAATTATAAGTCATTACCTGATATTTTTCAGTGCTTTTACGTGTGTGGATGAAAGTCTATAGACAGGCAAATGCCAGTGTAAATGAATCGTATAGGGGATGAGTACTTGTAAGCAGAAGACTAGCTATATTTGGGAGAATAAATGTTTGAGTTATGCCAAAAAGAACAGAAAAAAACCAAAAGATCCAACATGCTCAAAATAAATAAATAAATAAATAAAAACAACAAAAAAAACCACCAAACATATTCACTTTGAAATATTTTTAATAGAATTTCATTTGCATTTAGTAAAATTCATTGTTATGGAAATCAATTACTTTACATTTAATGTGCAACACTTCAGCAAAAGATTATGAAAATTTAATTTTAATTTTTTTTCTACAATAAACATATTTTTACAGTGCCTATAGTAAGAGTAGTCATGTGGATTGGTTTGGATTGGATTGGATTGGAGAAAAAAATATACCATGACAGAAGAAACAAATTACCTGTACAGGAGAGGGAATGTATATATTGGACTAAAGTGAACAGGTTAACACAAGTTGACTGAAGTTAACACACAGCCCTCTCCCTAGAACAGTGTCATGCTCTCATGCACTAGGTGCTAAGGCACCCATGTGTACTTATCCTAGACAACATCCACAGCTACCAGAGAACAGCAGTCACATACTGAGATTTTTTTTTTGCAGCATAGCTGAATCTCAGCCAAAAGGTTTGGTGCTAATAAGACCATCAGAAGCTGATGTAGCTAATTCAATTGTAAAATATACCATATTTTACTAATTTGGATGTACATATATGCAGTCACCTATGCAGGACTGTGACCTAAAACTAAAACATAAGCAAGCATGGTAGATTCCAGCACCCGTCTAAGATCAGGTTCCTACTCACATGCTGTCCTAACTGTTGAAGAGTCGTCTTCCCTTCCCTGAAGTAAAAACTTCAGTTTGTATCTGATAGTCTGGGATGGAATTATCCAAATAAAAGAAAATGTATATGATTGAATTTAAACAAAACAAAACAAAACAAAACAAAACAACAACAAAAACAATAAAAAACAACAAAAAACCCAACCAACCAAAAAAAAAACAAACAACCCAAATAACAGAATATATTATGAGGAAAGGCTGAGAGAACAGGGATTGTTCAGCCTGGAATAGAAAAGGCTTTGGACTGACCTAATTGCAGCCTCTCATCTTCCAAGAAAGCCTACAAAAAAGATGGAGAGGATTCTTTTACAGGGTATGTACTGACAGGCTGAGGGGGAATGGCTTCAGGCTGACAGAGGGGAGGTTTATTTTACAAAACAGGAGACAATCCTTCCCTGTGAAGGTGGTGAGGCACTGGCACAGTAGCCCAGAGAAGCTGTGGGTGCCCAACCCTGGAAGCGTCCAAGGCCTGGCAGGATGGGGCTCGTAGCAACCTGGCTGGAATGAACGCTGGTAAGGCTGCAACAAGATGATCTTTAAGGTCCATTCTAACCCTGGCTATTCTGTGATTTTGGGATTCTGTGTGCAGAGCACAGCCTAACTTTTCCAGTTAGGATTGCTGAGTGGGTTCTTTCTTGCTGTTGGAGAAAGATGCAGTCATTCCTTTCCGTGGCTCACTGTGCAAAGACAACTACACAAGCGCCAGCATAATGCATGGATTGAAAATCTAACTTTTACCATTCTCCAATTTTTTTTACCGTAAGTACTCAATTTTCTTAGAAAATTGCTGAAAAGCAGCTATTCCTCAAAGTTGCCCAAGATTGTAGGATCAATTTGAAGTCTACAAATCAGAATATAATTTTCTAAATTTGTGTGTTACGTGTATTCTTCTCTCCTACCCCTAAAAGTATTCCCTGTTTTACTAATTAAAAATGAACCATTTAAATAGGCAAAGATGGGAATGAGTAGTGTCTCAGTCTTACCTATCACAACGGAATACCTCTGTTGGTTATTCTTTGGTTGTTAACATACTGTATCTAATAAATAGTAGTGACAAACTGCAAACACCATGGAAAGTTGCATTGATTATAATATTAATTCAAGAGCAAACAAGACAGATTTTTTTCTTTAATTCAGGGGGAACAAAACAAAGCATAGAAATTGAACATAAACAGAGTTGGGATCTGCAATTCATTTTTCTTGTTTACTGGGAAATTGGGCCTAGTTAAGTTTCAAAAATGCTAATGAGGAAATAAATTAGGTAGCAATTTTCCAAGGCAATATCTCATTGGATTTGTATTTGTTTACTTTTATCTATATTTGTCCTTGTTAACCCTTTTTTCCCAGCCATTCAATTTCATTCACTCTGTTCTTTTCCTCTTTTTATATTTGCATATTTGCTTGGTATGATAGCATTTATATGTTTCTGAGAAATTAATGTCCACACTTCACTGAAAAGAAAGAGGGACATAACCCACTTTGAGGGTCTTGTCCTCTCAGTGTCAACTGAATGACACAACACTCCTACTGGATTTCCAAAAAGCTCCTGACATTTGACTATTCAAACTAAAGTTAACAGTAGTTCATTGAAACCAGTAAGATCAGACTTAGGCCAGCAGTAATTACTTTTGAAAACTCCATCCTTAATCCCCAATAGTTTCTATTGACCTTTGTGAGATGCTTCTCTGGAAGGAAACTTTAACTGTAATGAACCTTAAAAACAAGAAGCAAATTAAGATTTTTTTCTTAAGGCTAAATTATATACTCATAAATTTAAATATAACCCGCCTGTAAGTATGCTTGGTTTTTGGTGTTTTTTTTTTTTGAGAACTATTTCACCATCATAAGAAAAAATTTAAGAGTAAATTATTGCATGAGATTAAAGGTATATGGCTCAATGTAATGTCATTGCACTATAATTCCCTTAAGTTTTGCTCTGGGCAACATACTTAGTGCATGGGCATCAATCTGGGTAGAGAAAAGACAATGCACTTGCATCAGAAAATTCATCTGCAATGCAATTCCTTTCTGTTTCACAGGATTGTCACCATTAAGTAGTCAATTTTCCAACCCCATATAGTGACTTTGAGAATGGCACTCGAGGACCTGCTGATATAAAACCTATCATTATCAGGTCAATCATTTCCCAAAGCAGTGACAGATATTCAACATTATTTTCAGAGATAAAGGAATAGTCTTCATCGCAGCTCCTCTGCTTGTTGGCAATTTCAGTAAAGAGGCCAAGAGGTGAATAGCCTGCAGAACTGGCTCTCTTTTTTTCATGCCTTGGGTTGACTTTTTTAAGTTAAAGACCTTTTGGAGAAAGTTTGCCCCCTCACAGCCTTTTTTTTACAAAAAGTGGCCATGTATGTGAATTTCGAGCAACCAGCAACACCCATTGCTAAAGGGCAGGAGCTAACCAGGGAAAGGTCATTCCAATTCACAAAGGGCTTTGATATTTCAGAATAGCTGACTTTGTTATGAACTGAAGGAGAACCTCACATTTCAAATTCTTTGTGTAAAATAAAAAATGTCACTGTCTTCAGGAAACCCACCAGAAGAGCCATCCTGAAGGTAAGAACACTGGAAGCTCCTGGGAGGGTGGCTGTACAGACATTCCACAAGTTTTCTGTTTCTCTTATCCTACACATTCAAAATGGGAAGCCACTTCAGTAAGTGGCAAGATGAGGTTTTTCAGGAACTGAAGATCCAATAGTTTCCAAGTTTTCATCTTACCTTCCATACAGAGAGGCACTGTGGGATCCTGGCAATCCCCATAGCCAACCAGTGGAAAAGATGGAGAGAGACAGTAACCAAAGAAAAGACAACATTTTTAATGGAACTCAGTCTTGGATTCCAATGCAGCTCTATCAACATTCAACAGCTGTCATAAAACATTTATATTTTATAAATTATTATCTCCTGAGGGAATATTACTATTCAGGACGTTTCTACTAAACAGTAATGAGGATAAAGCACTTCTAGAAGTTTTGTTGTTGTTTGTTTGTTTTTCAATTTTACTGCTATTTTATATTAACTGCCTATACATAAATTTAGGGACCACAGTCCCAGCTTTAATAATATTTTTCATACTTATTCATTCTTTAGTTTGTTTTTCAAAATACTTTGCTATCACATACTTCTATTAACATATTAATTCTGTGTCAAGTATAAGGTATATTCGGAAAATAGTTTTTATTTGTTTGTTTGGGGTTCTTTATTTTTCAGGACAGGGAAGTGAGGACTCTTCTGTCCTGGGAAAAGATGGAAAATTTTTTCTGAAAATAAAGCATTATAAAGTTTTCTTCAACAAAGTTATAGATCTCTAAGACATAGGAGGAAAGAAAAAAATAACACCAACATGAGAAAACATAGTATTTGGTTAATATTATATTTCTGTTTTGATGGTTGTCTTTTGCATGCTCATCATCCCAGACATAAATTATTTTTTTAAGCAGACCTTTTTACCTTTTGTAAAGCCTCATTCCTGTGAAATGAAATAGGTCAGTATAAGTTTCACATGTAAACTAGATCCATCGCCTGCCTGAAACCTCCTGTAGAGGCCTCTTTTCATCCTGCAAATTCCTCTGACAAAGTCCAGATAGTCACAAACTGAGGATAGCCCATTTTTTATCCTCTGCTGGGGTTTTTCCCTACAAGCCCATGACTTCCTGCCTTCCTTTTTTTGTACTCTCTAAACGCTGGCATCAAGACCTCATTCCTTGAAAGAAGACGCCTGTGCTAAGCACCTCTTTAACAAGCCTCGTTCTAAATAAACATCATCCATCACATAACTGTGTGATTTATACTTTTCATCTAGGAAGGTGTGCTGATCCAGGCACCAAATGCAGACTAAGCTCCCTTAGGGAATGAATTCATCCTTATGAAACTTCCTCTTCAAACTCCATTTCTCATTAGAATGAGTGTTTTCTTTTTCTTCTTCATTTTGTCCCACATTTTACTGTCTCCTGTCTTCCTCCCACACATCAAGCAGTTTTACATTACTCTTCCTACATTAAAAAAGTACTTTGTTACAGGCAACCTTTCAATTAAATTTCTAAGTAAAATGACTGTATTAGGCAAAAGTTTGTGTAGTAGCCAATAAAATGTCAGATAATATTGAACACAGGCTTGGACTAACCTTGCAACCCAATAAGTTATTATGTGCAAATGTTACAACTTGATTTTGAAGAGAATACACATGCATGATGAAGCCATTTTATGGCTAAGCTGAGTGATTGATTACAGCATTCTGATCCATCTTGACAAGATAAACTCAGATAAAAGAATCTGATGATATTTAAGACTTGACAATTTATTATCCAAAGACTCCTGTAAAAATGATTTTATAATTCCCTTCATTTAACTGGCGTTTTTTGAAAGTAATAAAATATATTTTTCAGAGTAACTGACAATGATCAGAAACTCTTTTTGCTCGCTAGCAGCAAATTCCACTAAGAAATAAAAATGCGATGAGACAAAAACAAACACTACTGTTTGTCCCAGCTGCTCCTTGAAGCAGCTTTATGAAAGCTAGTCAAATGGGAACTTGTTTGTCTGTTAAAGCTTTAAGCTTTTTATTATGCTTAAAATCTTGTTATGTGCTAAAGGGAAATGCAGTGAATACATGAAGTCAAGAATTTATTATTAAAAAAATAAAATCTTAATGGTAAAGCTAGGCAGGTATTATTGGCTCAGATTTACAGGACAAGAAAATAAGGAATATTTGTACCAAGAAAAAAGTTTCAGCACTAAAAAAAGCAATTATAGTTGTTATACACACAATAACATCTATCCCTTTCATGAACATTATGGTCACCCTGACACTGTACCTCTGGATCCTGTACTACACATCTTGCTCAAACAAAGGAACATTTTGATCAGGCCATCAGTGTTCCAAGCTCAAAAATGGAAAAAAATGCTGTGTTAATGGGGTTTCTTCATTATTCCTTCTTTTTGGGGGAATTGGCATGGACTATTTTTCTACTTTCTAACATCCTTATACGTTTTGCTTTTTGTTCCTTGTTTGCATTACATCCCAGATTGCTACACATAGTATGTTCCATATATGTTATATATCTGGTCTTTTATGTCTTCACTGCCCTTAAACCTAGTTTCACCCTGCTCCAAGTCCTCACTTCTTTCACCATTGATGACCTGTTCATAGCTGCTCCAGAATTAATCTGTAGAGCAGGATCCTTTTCTCCTAGCTGAACCTATTAAGTTGGTCCCAGTCTTTGAGGAGAATGATAGAGCACTTCCAAATGGCCAGAAAGGAGCCTAAAATGTATGGAATTGATTACACATTGGAGGCATTTGTCTTTCTTACACTCTGAGAGTTACATGCCCTTCTTTTGGCACCAGTAACAAGTACTTTTTATTTCAGTGCAATATTTAGCATATAATGCCAAGATTAGTTCATCAATCCACTGTGCTTTTATTGTGGTAATGTAGACCACAGATTATTATGAAAATATGAGAACATCTTCTGAAAACCATTGAAGGTTACATAGCCTTTCCCTCATCTTCAGTACTGACAAGTCTCTTTCATTACACCCAGAGTCAATAACTTCAGTTTAGTTAAAGAGAAAGCAAATCCACCAAATTTCCAACCCAAAATAATTTTTGAAAGTTCCTGTTGACTTCTCTGAGAACTGGATATTCTGTATTTTTGGATGTATTCAGCCTTCCTGGATTTCAGACAAATATTTTCTAAACTGACTCTGTTGATGTGAAAATCAATAAGTTTTGGTGATACGGCTTCAGGAATAAGTCAGATATCTACCACTGGGAGTTTTTTCATCTATCACTCTTAGTTCTTTTTGGTCTCAATAATACAATGAAACATATTGTTCCAGAAGCAATTAGAGCCAGAAGACTGTGAATGCCTGCTCCTACTCATTTTCTCTCCTTAACCTTGGGCAACATTTTTAATTATTATTTCCTTCTATTTCTAATATATAGAGTGGGGAAACTGTTATAGCCTGATATCAAAGACAGCAAATATCAAGACTGTGGAACTGTCTAACTACTATATGAATAATATTCTGCATATATTCCCTACATATACTAATAATCATAATAAATGGAATAATAGATAATAATGCATTTGCTTGCTGTGCATATTCTTTCAAATAGAGTACAACCAGAAGAACAGCAATAATTGGTATGAGTAATCAACCATCGCAACAATGAAAGTTTCAACTGATAATAAGTACCAGATGTTGAATGAAGAATAGTGTAATAAATAACCTAGAGGTGTGAAAAAGAAGCAAATTTCATTTCATCAACAATTTCTGAGTTGATGAAGTTATTTTTTCTGAACTGTATAAAATACACCAAATATCTTCATTAGGAAAAAATAATATTTCAAAGCTTTTCCTTTAACAAAATAATGAGGTTCTACCTCTAATTAAGTAATTAAAATCTTGTTAGATTGCATCTAAGATGAAACGTTATTATAATATAAAAATCATATTGTAACACAAATAGCAAGATTTTGTTCTATGAGTACTGAAAAGGGACATTACAATGCCATTAAAATTTTTCCTATATTACTTTAAATTAAACTGTAAATTAAATCAGTCTTTCTCCCCAAAGCTTAATTTTTTTACAATTTGTCAACTTATAACCCTAACATAGGAAGAACATGGCCATATTGGAGTGGGCCCAGAGGAGACCACAAAGATTATGGGAGGGTTCCTCCTAAGAGAAAAAGCTGAATAAATTGGTGTTTGTCAGCCTGGAGAAGAGAAGGCTCTGGGCAGAGCTTGTAATAGCCTTACCCCACTGAAAATATGTTTACGAGAAAGATGGGGACAGACTTACTAGCAGAACCTACAGCACGATGAAAATGGGTCATGGTTTTAAACTAAGATGGTAGATTTAGCTTGGATATAAGAAAGAAGATTTTTACTATGAGTGGTAAAAATAAAACACTTCCACAAGTTACCCAAAGACATGGTGGCTGCCTCATTCCTGGCAACATTCAAGGTCGAGCTGGAGAGGGCTCTGAGCAACCTGATCCAGGTGAAGAAGTTCCTGCTCACTGCAGGGCCTTGGATTAGATGACCTTTAAAGGTCCCTCCCAACATTCTATGATTCTTTATTCACAACCCGTTGCAGTCATATGTAAATGTATCCTGTTTCTGACAGCAACAGATGAGAGCAGATAGGATTGTTTTTCATCTGGTATTACTGCATGTGAATGACTTGTCCCAAATTGGAGGCTCTGTCACACACCCCTGCCTTTCCACCAGACATGCTGTGACCATCATTCAGCAAAACACATGACACCTCTCTGGAGAGGGTCACATCCCCCTGTATTGGCTCTAGGTGGAGATTAGACAATCCTGTCTAAACTTGAGTTTAGAGTATAAACTTTGGTAAGAAGCATATCTCATGTTATAAAGATTTCCAGTGATTCATTTTGGCTTTGTACCAGTATTGGAGGTCACTCATCTAGCTGCAGAAACTGTTGTTTTGTGTTCTGGGTTACTTGAAAATTAGCAAGACTATACCCACATTCAATAAATAGATATAACCTGCCTTTGGAATTATCATTCAACCTTATCTAACTACCTTCTAGTGAATGTTTACTCTCCCACCAAATGAGGAAATCTGAATATAGCTGAGTTTCTTGTGAGCCTCGGACAAACTAGCAGGCACACTTTCTCTCTTGAGCAGTTTCTAATAGTTTCAAAACAATTGCTATATGATACATCTGTTTAGTTCAAATATATAATTGCATCTCATTACCATCTGGAAATGCGCAACTGTTTTGCCACATTTTCAGTTTATTTTGAGACAATTCATTTTCACAATCTCAGTTCACTGGATCTCTGCCTCTACCATTGTGAGTAAAGCTCAGTATTAAGCTTTAAATTGTTATGAAGAAAATTGTCAACCCCAATTCATTTCACCCTGAAGCAGCTGTATCTTGAAGGAGTACACCATCCCCTGCTTTGTCTTGACCCTAATCTGATGGATGTGCACTGCTCATAAGGCTGACAGAGGTGCAGCCATTTCCTTTGCAGGGTGGTTTTTTTGGCTTTTCTCTGTGGGGCCACTGAATGCGGTCAAGAGTGGAGTGGTTTTGTGCAGGTCAAGAACTTCTGCATTGTCCCACCAGCTGGCCTTGGAAATGGCTGTGCAGAAAAGAGCTTGGGGGGCCCTGGTGGACACTGAGTTGAACTCGAGTCACAGTGCATCCTTCCTTACCAAGGTGATGGAGGTGATTACATTCAATTCAGCACTAGTGAAACCAGCTCGAAGTACTACATCACCCCTGCATCTGTGTCTTGGTTTGAAAAGAGAGGTGTCTGCTAAGGAGGGCAGGAGCCTCCTTTGAAATGGAAAATGTAAACCCCTCCCTCTGAATTGCTATAATTTTGAAATTAAGGGGGGCTCTCAAGCAAAGATATGGGAGTAGGAATAAAAGTTCTTTATTAGGGAAGAAAGGAAAAAAAAAAGTAGTAATATAAAAAAGCACTGACAGAGTCAGAATGACACCCTGTTGGTCAGGGTGTTGGCAGCAGTCCCATTAAATGGTGGCTGCAGTCCTCCTGGAATGCCAGGTTGGTGGTTCTGTTGAAGCAGTGATCGTGCAGAAGGGTTTAGTTTTCCTGTGAAGGTCCAGTGGTGGTGTAGATGAGCCTGATCTTCCTCTGGGAATCCAGTGTGAAAAGGCTGCTGTAGTGTTCCAGATCTCAGATCATATCCAGTTAGGAATGCTTGGCTCCTCCCCCTGGGCGGAGCATCTCCCTGTGGGATTATGGAATTTTTTCAGTCACGCAGTGACACTCAATGGCTCATAAACAGCAGGTATGTCCTGGAGGGAGGATTGGATGTGGAAGAGATAAAGAAAACGCTCCAATTAACAGAAAATAGCTGCCCGACCTCTACAGATGGGAAAAAGAATACACAGCCCCGAACCCTATTTTACAATCCAGGACAATCCACAAGATACTCAAACTAGGCCAGCAGGCAGCTGCATGGTGCAAGGTGTGTGGGTGTCCAGAGTACCAGATATACTAAAAGAAACTGAGGCAGCTGGGTTTATTTAGTCTTCAGGAAAGGCAGAATAAATAAATGCCATTAAATATGAATTAGGCAGCTGGAGAGATAGTGGGGCCAGGCACTTTTTGTAGGTAGACACATAAAGGACAGGAGTCTATGGACACAGGTTATAGAGAGTGAAATTTTTATTAGAAATTAGAAAAAAAATCACACCATCAGGTTGGTCAAACATTAAGGCAGAGACCCAGACAAGAAGTGAAATATCCATTCTTGCACACAACAGTTGGCTGAATGAGGGCCTATGTCAAATGGTATAACTTTTAAATTGGCTCAGCACTGAGCCATCCTAACTCTCCAGGATTTCCTCGCTACAGAAATTACTCTATGATTCTCTGATCTTAAACATGTGAAGCTGGAGTTCAGAAATCAGTACCTCATGGGTGCTGATTCAAAAGTCTAATTGTATATGATTTATTGAAAACCATAATAATTGTAGAAATAAACATAAACTCATATGTTTAAAATCTGTCCATATAAAAAGGAAATTAAAGTCCAACATATAATATGAAAAAACCCAAAACTTTTAATTAAAAAAAAATCTGCTTCTCAGGAAGCTTTAAAATTATTTACATTAAATAAAATTTAAAAATAAATTATTTTAATATCAGTTTAATCCTTAAATGAGTTAATTTGTAAATAACCTAGTGGAGCCTTTAGGAAAAAAACCTAGAAAACTCAAGTCTAAGACATAGATTTGGAAGGTAAATACTTTTTTAATATCTAGATGATGTATGAAAAGATCAAAAGCAAGCTCAAATCACTAATGTTTCTCACTTCCTTAGCAGCAACCCTAGGAAGAAAATATATGATTTTTCTAGAAAATCTTAGAAAATTCTTTTCTAGGATTGCATTCCCATTTCTTGTCCAACATTTAAACTTTTCTGAAATATCTAACTTTACAAATGTGCAGGACCAGTCTCTCTACTGTTTAATAGTCATGAAGTCTGTAAAGGATGTTTCAACTGATCATTTACTTTTCTAGGCTGACTGTAAAAGAAAAAAGGGACACAAATCAGAAGGCAGTTTTATTTTACATATTTGATGTGGAAGGGGGAACTGCAAAGATTTATGGGACCATGACCAGGGAAGAGCATTAAGTATTTTGTCTCAGAATTACTTGACTTCTGTCAGATGACTTTGATTTTGTTTTGTACCTTCTAGTGGGCACTGGGTTCAGTGGGTCAAGCTCTAATGCTTGCATAATATTTGCTGACATAAATACACATTTCACCAGTTTAAAACTCTTCTGGGGTGGCCACACATATTCATGATAACAACCTGTATCTGATAAAACAGTGTGAAGTATGCTAAGTGAGAAATATCACCCCTCTGTGACCAGTATTTTCTAGGTCTCACTGTCCAGTTTCCGTTTAAGACTTGTGGCACATCTCACTTTGTCTGTTGTTATGCCGTTATAACTCTTCCCTGCTGTCTTCTGGACTATGAATTTGTGGTAAAGTTTTATGCAGGAAGGGCATTGGATCTCAACAGCAGAGTCCAGCTTATCTTCTTGACTGTTCTTCCATGTAACATCCCACAGCTGAAGGAACATACAGGAGTACATACTAAAAAAGCCTCCTTCTAAGGATTTCAGAGCACACAGTTGTGTGAACAAATGTGAAGTGCCTTGTGACATGCTCTGGGTTTTATATGCAGATGAAGTAGGAGCTAATATTTACCCTATCCATATTCTCAGCCTAGACTCAAACTGGCAGGTAGTTTTTGAACTCATGTAAAACTTCAACCCTATCCATCTAAATGAAGATTTTCCCTGGGATGAGGACTGCTTTTTTAACAGTTTCAGGGAATCCAGTAATTCTCTTGGAGAAACAGATTCTCCTTTGCATTGCAGGTGCCTGTTTTGCCTTCCTCCTAGGGCCCAGAAAACCCCAGAACTGTATCTCCCCTGCTCTGCAGTCACAGCCAGGAAACTTGTTTTGAGTTGTAGTTTCCAGCCTCTCTGTTCTATCAGAACCATATTGGACATTCCAAATCTTATGTGCAGAATCCCTTGGCTCCTCTCAGATTCTCGTTAGGAAAGAGTGAACCTGTCATATAACTTCATGGACACTCACCACATCCATACTTCAACTAATATTGTCTTCCCTGTGAATGGTACCACTTCATCATGGCTGTCTGAAGATAGAACTTTTCACTTCCCAGGGAAGCAGTTAGAAAGACAGGCTCTTAGTCTTTTCTGGCCTGCAAGGGGAAGGACCAACAAATGCTGCATTTACTAGGGATACGAGACAGAATTTCTTCAAGGCAGTAAAGGCATTTAACATGCTCATCTGTCACTAGAATTTGACTGTCACAACAGGGGCAAATTTTTAAGACTAGGGACTGTAGGAAAGGCATGACTGTGGAGAGGTTTAATAAATGTCCCAGACTGGGTAAAGAAAGATGTGCCATGTTATTTGTTCTGATCAAAACAAAATGAAAAAAACCACCCCTGAATATAATACTAATTCTGTCCTGTAGCCCACATGGCACACTGGGAAAGGGAAATGTAGGCTACAGGGAGGGAGCAAATGGATCCAGTGCAATCAGATGTCCTGTGGCAAAGAGCACAGGGTGTAAAAAGTCAGTGTCTCCAAGAGTGTGTCGTAACAGAAATACTTTTCACAGCAGTTGTGAGCGTTTATAATATTAAGCAACACAGTGAATTGGAGTCACGGGGATCAACCAAAGGATAAGCATCTTTATTCAAACCTATCACATTTGACTTCTTTTATAATTAAGTGAAAGGGAGCAGTGTATGCAAAGGATGGTTTATTTAATCCAAAACCAGCTAAGTTTAGGTCAGCTAGGTTACCAGCTGGACATGCCACCTTTTCTCCAATGACTGTGAGAGCCTAAATTGACCTGTACATCTAAGTTCAGGTGCCTAAATATAAGTGATAAAAATCACACCAATGTGACTTTCACAATAACACCAGTCATTTAATTTAATGATGGAGTGAAAGAGTCTAAGAGTGTAGTAGAACAGCCATAATGCTGGTAATTTTGTGAAATATCTGAAAATTTCAGTTATTTCATGAAATGACTGCTTTCACCATCTGACTGTACCATACAGCTAGGATTAGGAATGAACAAGCTACAACCACATTCCTAGTTACTGCATTTGTATCTGAGCACAGTTCTCTCGCTGTGGCTAAATCCTTATGTAGGTTCTTATCAGGAAATTTTGCTATTGCAGTTCCTTTTTAGCAGATAACAATTTTTGCTGTTCTGTTCTTTTTTTCCCCCCTATTGTTACCAAAATAAAAATGATTATAAGCATCACTTTAAAAGCATGCCATGCTAGGGATGGCTGTGCTGCAATATATCATTCTGAACTCTACTGTATTCGTTTATGGTGAAGCATTTTATATTAATGTTTCCATTGCTTATCACAGACACTGGCATTATAAGTGCTTGAGTCAACTCAGCTTGGTTATTTATTAGGATGAGTTTCACTGCCATTTCCTTGAATAAAATCCTTTCTGTCCCCATTCAATGAAACAGGTTTATTTCTGCCAATCACCGATCCTTGACTGTCTTTACCCATTACACAATTCAGTCCATCAGCATTTAATAAATGGTAACTGGTAACTGTAACTGGTTACAGTTAACTACCATTACCAACTGGTAATGGTAACTGGTAACTAGTAACTGTGTTTTTCACAAATGCAGATTATGTGCTTAAAAACCCACAAGATTTATAGCAATTAGAAAACAATGCAGCATGTAAAAATCCATGTGAAATTTCAGGTGTTGGAAACCTTGACCCTTGAATTCCAAGTTCAACAATTCTGGGCTGTTCTGATTCTTGTTATTCTATACAATTCCCTAAAATAACCTTTCTGTTTAAGGCTTTGACCTTTGCTGATTAATATTAGCTAGTCCAAGGCAGTGGACAAAATGTTGTGCTTCCTTGTATTCCTTGTCAACTTCCCTGTACATCAGTTGTTATTTTTCCTTAGTGAACAGCTCAGGTGGCAGCAGAGAGATGGCTTTCTTTTTTTCTTTCTTTTTCTTTTTTTTTTTTTTTTTAATTTTTATAATCTTATCCTTTGCCTGTAAGCTGCCTTCCTTAGTCTACTCTTATATGCATTCTCTTCTCAGGTATATCTTACTGAGTGCCTCCCTGTAGAGAAGATTTTGTACTGAGGTCTCTGCTACAAACAGAAATTCTAGTGCTGAACCCAGTGGAACTGGACTGCTTCATAGCAGCTGATAGTTTGTCCCCATGTTATTACCTCTTCACCGGGCAAGCTCAGGTGCTTAACTGGTCCTGATTACATGTTTGGTGGTTATTTGAGCATATTGAAACTCAGATGCTTAATAGGCTGCAGCATAGAAATATTCTAGGAAAAAAAAATAGGTTTTGAGAAGGAATTTGTAGCTACTGGAAAAAGAGGAACAGAGAAAGATCATGCAGAATAATTGTGCAAGTCCAGTCTGAAGATAGTAGGGTATTCTTTGGCCTCTAAATAGTTTCTTAATGGGGAGGAAAAAGAAAATTTGTCCAACTAAGGTGTGAGAAGTTGAATTTGATTGTGACCAAACAGAATCTCACTAAACAGGGGAGGGGGGGGGAAGGGGGTAAAATGAATTCTCATTTTAAGATTTTAAGATTTGAAGTCTCACTTTAAGTAAAAAAATGGAGTGCTGAACATTCTAGGGCTATCTTTAAATCACAGTTGGTTTTTTTTTTTCCCAGAAGCTACAAATATATTTTTAAAATATAGATGGAATTGCTTCTCTTTCTCTTTTATTACATTTTTTTTGTCTGCACCTCGAAGAATGGTGTTAAAAATGCTACTTTGTGCAGATGTAAACAAAAATTCAATAGCGTTGGGTCCGTGATATGTTCTATTATAGGGAAAAAAATAACAAACAAAAAGCACGTATTGTCTGATAGCTAATCCTTACAAATAGCCAGACCTGTGTAACTAATTGATTTTTCACTTGGCTGGTAGACCCAAAAAGATTTTTTTTCCTTATGTCTCTGAAGAAAACCCCCAAAAACATCGGAGAGAAGCAGGAGACCAATTTGGTTTGGTTTCCTATCCCTTAACTTCTTTGAAATGACCAAAGAAGCTTAAAAAAAAAAAAAAAAAGTTGTGTTTTGTTTGGAAAATTCAGAAAGGAAGTAATATGCCTTGGCCCACTTCTGGAGGCAGGAAATTATTTTTCCTTCATTATGACTTAGTGTGTAAATACTTCTTTTACTGCAACATCTCAGAGCATGGTCTGATGTCCCATCCTGTCCCCAGGGTTCTGCCTGGTAATGCATTTCTATGATTTAAGTTGAGAAGGGACTCAAATCATTGCTTGGTGAAGAATTTTGGGGGATCCAATTTACAAATTCTGTAAAAATGAAAATTATCTAGTAGCATAATCTGCTACTAATGGAAACGATCTGATAGAAGCTAATACTGAAAGTTCAGCAGAATAAATTTCTGATATATCAAGAGGCATGGTAGTTAAGTTTTCTATTTCCTGGAGAAAGAAGTATTAGAAGAACAAATAAACACCCTTGCTTCACGAAGGAGTGCTTTCAGAGCACAGAAAGAGCTACTAGTTCACAGGGCATGTGCCATTACTTGTCAAGATCATCAATAATTGGTTTAATTTTATCCAAGAAAAATACTTCAGAAAAGTAATTGAAAATCTGGAGAGCTAACAGAAAGGTTGGAAAATGACTATAGTATTGATTTTTGAAATAAAAAAGAAAGAAAGAAAGAAAGAAAGAAAGAAAGAAAGAAAGAAAGAAAGAAAGAAAGAAAGAAAGAAAGAATGATCATAATGGTTATCACCTGCTAGGCCCAGTGGAAAACTGCAGTGATGTAATGGATTAAGTACTGCAAAATAAAAATGATGGAATTTCTGGATAATTTCATGAGCATAATTATCACTGTGAGTTTATTAAATTAAAACGCTTGAGACTCATACCTTGACTCATGACTGCATCACACCTAATATTGATTCCATTATCTATGCAAAGACAGGGAAAAACTGGTCTGTCCCACTAGTAAGAGAAGAGTTTTCCCTGAAATGCGTATAAAGCCACTCACAGAAGGTATCCTGAAGCCGTGGGAAGAACCTACATCAAAATTCCTCTGCTATGCATTTGATAAAGCTGTCGAAACATGCATTTTCTTGAAACAGAGAAGTGTATCATAATTTATGAGTTATATCATTGTTCAGATGTTAAAGAATAAAGTGTTGGCTTCTTGGTATGAAAACTGAGACCTTCTGAAATCCCTGACTATAGCCAGGAGATGGTAAGAATATGTCTTAGACTTTTAATTTCTGCCATTTTTTCTCTCACCACTAAATTGATTTGGAGTGCATCCTTTGTTTTGGACACTGTCACATCTCTTGTAAAAATCTTGGATGCCACTGCAATAAAGAATGAGTCATTTTGCATGTGTATAACTGTATAGCAGCTAGATTTTGGAAAGAGTTTTGCTGTCTACCTTAGATGGGAATGTCATCAGTCAACTTGAGCCTTTGTCTGAAGGTGTAAACCCATGCTGGCAAAAATTACATAGAGATAACAAGTTCTTCCCCACCCCACCTCCAAATAAAAAATAACTAAACTGTAGCCAAGTGGCATCAAACTATCACAGCTCTTCCATCATTAAAAAGGGTGCTAAATTATCTGCGTTGTCACAAGGCATGATGGGCTAAAAAAAGACCTTCATAAAGAAAAAAACAATCTTCACTTAAATGCCATGTTAAGCCTCAAGAATTGAAAAAAGTTGGCAGATATTAAATAAATCATACTTATTCATGTAAACTTCTCAGCTGAGGCAGTTTCTACTGAGGTTTATAAAACCATTCTCAGGAGTAAGTGCTACCTGACGAAGTAAAACTTGCCAGGACTGGACCTTCACTTTCATCACCCTTTTCTGAACTACAGAAATTATATTGAGGGTCATTATTAATCAAAATCTAACCAGTGGGGAAACTGACACATCAAGAATTGATTTATTAAAGGTCAAAGACTAAATCCTGATTGCAGGAGATAGATTAAAAGATTTCCAGCCCTTTTCTTTAACATAAGATTAACATTTCCCACCACATGAAATTCATGTGCATGCACTGATTCTTAGATATAGAATAATAAGTAAGTAAGTGAATAAATAAATAACTGCATGTATAGGTATGTGAGATCTTGGAGTGTCCAGAGCAGAAACATCTCTGTTGCTTTAACTCCATCCACACTAACTGGCTAGCAGTAGGAAATTGCTTGGCTATTAAGAATTTTTGATTAAAATGTAATCTATGCCTATGTGTTTTTTTCTAAGAAGGAGAAAAGTAATAATCTATTTTCCAGTCAATTTTCAAGGTCATAAAAACTTCCACTTTGATGATTATCTGCATTTCAGTGTGTGATAAGCCTATGGGGTTGTCCCATCTGAAACGAGGTTATGCTAGACAAAAACAGGATACTGAAAATGCATTATGAGCTGTAAAGAAAATGAACAAATAGAAAGAAACTTTTTGCTCTAAAACAGATTGAAAGCAAAAATTTTACTCTCTGAACATAAATAGGCATTCAGCTAAAATATATGTCCACAAAGGGCTCAAAAGGAGGAGTCTATAAAGAGGAGGAGGCCTTTTAGTTCTGGGTTTCCAACCTTCAGTCAAAATGGATAGGAGTGGAAAGGCCTACAAAGAAACTCACTAAAAATCTTATTCCTCATTTCCAGGTGAGAATCAGGTATGATTGCTGTAAAGTATTTGGGACATTTATGGTTGCAGAGAAAAATAAGTAAAAACAGATATGCTTCAGAAGACTTTGACCGGAGGTGTGTTATATCATATTTTTAGCTACAAAGCCATCTGTTTATTCTTGAGGAAAAAGAAAAGGAAAAGAAAAAAGAATGAAGAGAATTTCATTAAACGACCAACCAATGAACCTGTATCTCTCTCCACTCAAAACGAGAGAGAAAAGAAAGCTTGAAAAAGTTTAACAAAGGACCAATTTTTGGTGTAAGTTGCTAACTCTGCTGAATTCACTAGTTGAAAGGTGCAGTTCAATACAAAGAAGAAGGAAAAAATATCATTATAATGAGTTTTTACATAGATCTCAAAGCTACTTCCTAAGCTTTGTTCTTTGGGAAGCACCTGGCACAGGCTGGGGGCTGCAATAACCTAAAAAGAAATAAGAAAGGATTGGCTCTATGGAGGTACAATGACTTGCTGTACAACATATGGAAGGATAGAGGAACCTTAGCTGAGATGCTGATTACTGGATGCTTAGGAAAGAAAATCAATAACATATCCCTAAGTCATATTACAATGTGCAAATGCTGATGTTATTGTGGATCAACCCGTAATACTGCAGCATTAAGTTTTAGCTTGTAGTCTTCTTAAGGAAGCTTTAGTTTCTAAGCTCTTGGGACTTAAAAGGGTAAGTTCCTTCTCTGTTCCAGGCACAAACCAGTGCTCCATAATTTGCCAAAAGCCTGGGGTTTTTCAGCAATAACATAGCACAAGCAGTTTAGTGGTGATATCTTTAACCTCATCCAAGACAATTATAAGTTTTGGGTGAGTCAGTTTTCATTGTCTGTTGCACTAATGCAGTCCCTCAGTCAGCACTCAGAATACAATAATAAAATGCAATCAATGACTACAATATTATCCTCTGTTCTTGTGAGCAGAAATCCTGGGAGATGCTAGAGGAACTGCCAAGAATCTCAGGGGATGAAAAAGTTGCTCTGGACTTCGCACAATTCTAACTGGACTCTTATGCTGACTTTAACTTTGCTTTAAGAAGGTTCTTGCCTTCCATTTTTTTCCTTCCACTGATTTTGTCTCTGTCAGAGCAGCTGTATGAATCTAAGGATGCTGGAGGGAGTTAGGACAGATCCCCCACAGTTTTTCATTGAGGCAGACTGAGACTACTCCTCCCTACCCTTAATTTTAAAAAATGATTAGTCTAAACTGTGAGCTGTTACAAGGTGACATTCAATGAAAGGTCGGCCTTTTCCCTGAATTCTGCACAAATTATGTCATGACAGGGTAAAACTACTTATGATATAAGTGTCCTAACATCATAACCTCCTGTTTGATTTATCCAAAAGAGAGCAGAATTGTTTTCTCCACATTACCAGCCCTCTCTGTACATATATTTGAATAGGAAAACAACATTGCAAAAAACTCTTTTTACTTTTGTCCAGTGGTTTGTTTTACCTCTGAAGGACACTCAAATTTGACTTTGTCATTGTTAAGTGGGAAGGACACAGGAAGGAAAAGAGGGAATTTTTGGAATCAGAATTACTTCTTCTGTAAGTATAAAAGTGAATAAAAATGTGTCTGACAGTGAAACACAGACAAATTTGAAATACAACTTCAGTGCATACCCAGTGATCTTGGAAGCATCTCTCAGAGCCATAGGAATTTAGAGATTCCCCAGAAATATGGGCCCATGATTCCTGCCTGCAAAGAATCACCAAATGTCAGTAAAATAGCTGAATTATTATTTTTGCTCTGTCCATGTGTAAGATCAGAATTACTAGGGAAGCACTTACTAGTTATTGCTGATTCAGAAAGAAAAGCAAGTGTGACATGATGTAAAACTATGTGTTGAAATCAGGGTGTACATGGATTTGCTTTTAAACTCAGCCTGCTTAGGGACTGTGCAGTTAGAGCAGAGTGAAATCCCTTGAGAATTATCAGCCACCATGACATCAGCCAAGCTTTCTTGATTGACTGGCTCTCTGCAGCTGAAACAGAGGAAACAACTGCATTTTCCTGTATTCTGATTTCCCCTTGCTGTTTTTATGTGGGGTTGAGAACATGCATCCTAGTGATGCAAACCTCTTGGTGCCTAATAACAGATGTTTCTATATACAGGCAAGTGGTATCATATTATTCTCTACATCCTCTGTGCAGGGAGAGAGGAAAGATAGATTATCTGGAAAAAAGGGTTGTATTCATTATTGCTTGGCCTTAAGAAAATGTGCCTATCAATCCATCAAAACCAAATTTTATTCTGTAATATTAATGTTTAAGGCTATGCTCTTCTGGCGTATTGATTCTCCATAGGCAGAAGAACACTGAAATGGAAACAATTTTAGAAATGTAGTTTTCGGTTTCCTTAATATCATATGTTCCCATTGCGAAAGAAAATGGCTTTTCCTTACCCTTTCTCTTTTTCTGTACTGTATATATTAGTCACAGGAAAGTGGGCCAAGTTTATCTCTTGCACAAGTCCAAGGACCTTACATCTCTGTGAAATTTCCACAACCAGTTTGTTTCTTAAATAATTAAATACCACCGTGTCTTTATTTATAAATATTTCAATAAAATCCTGGCCCAAAGTCAGGATTACAATTAGGATTTATTTTTTTATTTTCATTGAGTCCCCACATGCAGGGCAACAACTGAGTCAGGATGCTAGTTAAACATATGTTTAACTTGGGCTGTGCCCTTTATGAATTTGAACATTTACTACTTCTAAAAGATGGAGTTAAACATGTGCTGAACGTTTTACTTCACTTGTATAACTGGGGAATGTTTGGGCAATGAAAAGTAGAATCTTCAAATGCTTTGGAACAAAAATCCTGTATTTGAATGAGCACTGCGGATAAGCGTTGGAGAGTGTCATGGAAATAAAAGGTGCAGTATTGGACAAAGTTCTGGGGAACTAAATTCTAGATCTCTAAAGTTGAGACTGGAATTGAGATGGCAACTAAAATCTCCTCACGTCTCTACATCTGGTGCCTCTTTATCGTGGCTAACATACATGACTGCTTCCATTGCCAGTGCTTCTAGTATGTGACGTGGTTTGAAATCTGTTTTTCGCTGTAGGGGAACAGAAGGTTTAGGTCTCCAGTTCTGTCAGTTTGACACCTCTTGACAGCACAGACCTCCCACTTTGGCACTGTGTTTTTTAGCTTTTCTGTCAAACATCTCCTGCTTTTTGAAGAAAGAAATCACTTAATTCATTATGGCTGAAATGCAGTCCTCTACAGATAGCCAGCATACGATCTGTGTAACCAGGGGGCATTGTCTGCCAGGATCTAACACAATGCCTGTAAAGAGGACTTTGGAGACATTTCAGAGGTGAATGGATCTGGTTCTGGGCCACTGCCTGCAAGAGAACTTCAGTGTAAGGGAAGAAAATGCACATGAAATAATATCACAGATTTCATCCAATATGCTGTTATTTATGTAACAGCTACTGATAACCCACAGAAGGTCTCTAAGCATGGCTTACCAAAGGAGATCATGTAAACAGGAATGCTTGATAGACAGCTGTTCTCTTGAGCCAATAAAAAGAACAAATGTAGCTTGTTTATAAACTGTGCTAAAATGAGATCTAAATGGCATTAAAAGAAAAAAGAGAAGTCCTATTTATAAACTCTGCTTCCACACTCAATAGAAGTCTGCAGGCTAAAAGTGTGAAAAGCCTTCCACCATACGAGTTTGCAAAACACATGGAAAAATAAAGATGTATGTGTTTACAGAAAATATCCCAAACTCTCAGCGCCCTGGTGATGATCACAGTTGACGAGTTCCATGGTGTTGCTGTGCAACTCATTATGTCAAGCATCCATCTTGGCTCAAAGATTTCCTACATTCCCGATCACATATCGCTGCTGAAATTAATTCTGCAACTCCCAGGAGGGAGAAGTGGCGTGCAGAGAAAGCAGCAAAAGTTGGAAGAAAAGGTGGAAGGAAAACTGGTTCCAGCCCTACTCCTGCAGTGCTGTGGGGAAACGTGATTCCTGACATCCATCTATTAGTTGTGGTCAGCACTAAGTAGGTATTCATGAACAATCTCTCCAAGGTGTAATCGTGCCATTCTTGAAGCACCACACAGTCTCACACAGCTTCCCAATTTGTCCAACTCAGTCACCACATGGATCCTGGCATAGAGAAGCTCCTTAAAATTAGGCTTTTACTTGTGTGAGCAGGATTAAACACTGTTATTCCCAGTCCACACCAGTATCCTTGCTCTGGAGCTCACAATATAATTTAGAGTGGCATCTGTTTCCATATAATGTTTCCATATAATTTTTTTTAATATCTGTGGTATATACATTAGTCAGTATTTTAGAAGGTGGGCTGACCACATCTAAATTAGAGATGTAATTGGGAAAAGGAAGCAATGTCTGATGGTTAATCAGGAGAGTAGTACAGGGGGGAAACCAATGCAGCAGAGATGTGTCTTTAACTTGTGCCAAATGATTAAGTGGTGATTAACCAGGGGTTGAAATCCTGAGCTCTGGACTTTTAATAAAGTGTCAAATAAAGATTAAAAGGGAGAAGAAAGAGTAGTCAAAGAAGAAACTCAGTAAGCTTCTATTTTATTACTGTCTTTTTATTCCGTGTAGATTTTTTTAAGGCCTATATATTTGTACTCTCACATAAAATCCTGTAATAGTGATGGACATTTAGGATGCAATATTCAAATACACTTAATGGATTTGAAAGCCTGTCTGTTATCAGGTTGTTTTTCATGTTACCTAACTTTGCAATGCATTAAATGGAATCCTAACTATTTACAGTATCACTTTTAAACATAAATAGATATCTTTGTTACATCATTTGTCTTAGCTATATTAAAACTCTACTGCAAAGCACTTAGTAGCTTCACAAACCACTGATCACACTCTGCAGATTTTACTCAGCTTGGATAACAATTACTTGGGAGAGCAATGTTACTGAAGTCAATGGACAGAGGCATTGGTGCTACTGTGCTGTGAATGTGGGTCATGGAATCAAAAGCTGTGGTAGCCAAACTACCTTACAGACTACAGAAAACTTATTAACATGCATTAGAAGCACTCAAGGTGCTTCTGCTCTCCAGAGCCAGTGATTCATGCCAGCTATTATCATCATGTTTAGAGGGCTGTTCGACTGCAGTCCATCTCATCACATAAAAAGGAATTTAATTTCTGGAATTCACCACGACAATTTTAACTCCTCTTTTGGATGGGGATATGTGATAAATATCTAAAACAAACACATGGGAATAAAAGTTCTCCTTCAGGAAAAAAAAAAAAAAGAAAAAAAAAAGGGAAAAGTAATGATTTACCTGCACTTTTTTTCTCAACCTCAGGACTGAGCCTTCATGGGACCTTGAAAAACCAGGCTCCAATTACTCCTGTGGTGTAAAGGTGTCAAATTACTTCTCACCAGCCCATGTGCAGCTGCTTTGTGGCGCTTCCCAAATGTTTCACTGCAAAGGGAGAGGAGGAATATTAAACTTTTTCTCCTTGGTGAGGACATCTAGCATGGGAGCTGCTGTAGTAATGATGCAAGTTTACCAGGAACTTACCATGCCAAGTGGAATTTGAAAGACCATCCAAAAAGTAAAATATCAGTTACAACCACGCCAACTAAGAGACTGAAGTAGGAAGGCATCCTGTCTGGAAAATGCATTCGGTGGCTTTCACCACTGCAGCTGCAGTGAATCTTGTTAATTTTCATGAGTGTAAGGAATGAGTGAGTATAAACACTCTTATCGTGCAGTGAAATAGGTACTTCTTGAAAGTGTGACACGGAGTCTCTACTTTCTTTGCTTTAGATGTCTGAAAAAAAGGGTTGCTTTCTCAGACATGGAGAATCTTCTATTTATTTTACTTCTAACACTAAATTTACCCATTGGGTTGGAGAAGGGTTCAACCTGCCCTCCGAAAAGAGGAAACCTTACCCCTAAAACTTATGAAAAGAGGATTCGACATGTTCAAGTCAAGCATAAATTTTTTTTGTAGAAAGAGTGTTTAATGAAGTAATATTTATGATGATCTTGATGGAATCTTTCCCAATTTTGATCATCCACACCTCTCTATATCTCTTTTCTGTCACCATCTGGATGAAGAGGATTCTAGCATCTGGTAACTGGAACTCACAGAAATCACTCCATTAAAGGGTTGGCTCTAATAAACCTGCTTTGCCTCTATTCCAAGTTCAGGTGGAAAGCTGATTAACACAGACATTGTCACCAAGTAAATGGTAATTGCCTATCCATAAGCTCTATAAAACACATGTTTTTTTTCTCATCTTAGTAGTCAGATCAATTTATCTTTCCTCTGTGCTGCAGCCCTGCAAACTTTCTTTTGATGAAAACTTGCTCAGCTTGTCTTCTACTGCTGGGAATATACACATAACACTGCAGTGAGGAAGTGCTGAAGTTAAAAAAAAAAAGTTTCTTGTACATAGGAAAGATATGAGGAATGTTTGCTACCTTTGCCTATTTTCATTGCTGATTCCTGTTTCTTCTATTTTTCACTGCACTGCTCTCACAGGAATGTGACTTTTAACAGAAACAGCCATTGCCTCCCTGATCTTAATTTTTGGACAGCTTGGGGGATTGTATTCATGCTGTCCTGTTGGAAATAGCTTTTTTGAAAACAACTCTTTTGTGTTGAGTTGCTCATTGCATTCATGCCTGAGGTGAAACCTGTGACCACTGGCAGAGACATACCCTTTGTTTCATCTCCCACTGCCACTTCCTGGCCTGAATTGCTGGGCACCATTATCAGGAGAGACCTGTTTGGATAAGCAGATGCTATAGTGTAACAGTCATAGCCCATTTACAAATCCAACACAGTTGGCTTAACACAATAATAATAATGAAAAAAATTCAAACATAAAATAATGGGAAAATATGTGTATTGTTTGCTTTGTTTGACACCATAAAAAAGGTGCACACTTGGGATGCTTATGCCCCAGATTGTTATTTTCTGATAATGTACCTGGTTAAAGTAAAGTTTTCCCTCTGGATGCATATATAACACTTAGATAAGAACAATTCACAAAATCCTATTATACTGTTGCTGTACACAAACACATTTTCGAATGCTTCAGATAATATCAGGTACATATATATACAAGAGGAAAAGGTATTTCTAGGAATATCATTATTGGTGGCATATCTGTTTAAGTTCCCATATGCACTGGTGGCTCTTTTTCTGAGTCAGACACTAAAAAACATTAAAAAAAAATACATTTGACTTTTTTGAAAATAGCAGTCCTCTTTATACACACAAACAAAGAAACACAAAGTTTTAGTATTCTTCCTCCCCTCTAGCTACCTCTATTCTGTCTTTAAACCCAGAAAGAAAATCATCACCTTTAGATCTCCAAGATATTCTATTCTTTTTAGTATATGTTTAATTCCATCCAAAGGGAGAATGCATGAACATTTTCAACTGTCAGAAAATATAAAATGTAATTTTTTCCTTGTTTTTGAATAGATACCTAAATAAGTAAAATTACTAGATCTTATACTCGGGGAGACACTGCTTTATTGTTGTAGCACTACCCTGAAGGAGAGCAGAATTGTAAAAGGGGCATGCAATTGCTGCTGATCCTTGATAGCATTGGAACATATTATTAGCAGAATTTACTCTGTGTGGTTAGTAGCTTGCTGGAAAATTTTAAGATAGCTTTGTAATTGTTTTAAATCTCTTATGTTTAAAATAGGTTTAAAAGTATCTGGGTGTGTATTTTACTAAAATATTCAGGCTATTCAAATATTCAAGCTAATTAAAAATAGTCCATTCTGGTCTTATTTCTTTTATCCAAGAATCAGCTGTACATGTTAGAGGAGGATAGTACCACAGGCTATAGAACAGCCAGTATTATATGAAGTCTGAAAATCAGCTTGTATAATTATAACATGTTTTAGTTTTCACTGTCTTCAGTTATTCTTGGCAATATATTTATAAACATTGAATATTTTATGCACCTATAAAAAGACTCGTTCAAAAAGAAAATCATTAACATCTTTTTAGTAGATTTAAACTGGATTTTAAACTAGAATTGATATAAGCATTATATTTTTTGCTTTGTAAAGAATATTAAATAAAAGCCCATAATTATAGTGTTGCAAATGCAATACATTTGTAAAACTAGGAGCCATTTGGTCAAGAATCAAGCTACTAGCATGAATGTCTCCTCAAAGAACAAGACTCCTTGTACTAGACATCCAGCTGGTAGAGACATTATCATAATCTCACAAAAACAGATTTTTACAAAATATGCTTTAGAAAGAATCCTGACTTTCAAAAACGTAAAGAGCAAAGAGTAATGTAGGGATATGTTAACAGAATATATCACAAACAACTCTCATTCCTCACTCTAAAAAAAACTTCTTGTTGAAATAAAATCATGTCTTCCTGATGATTTCTTATTGAACATGTTTTCTTCTAAAAATGCTTTCAACTTTTGAACCTTCAGAAGCATATTTATAACTCAAAAAGGCTTTGGAGGAGATGCAATTACTTCTATATTAAATGTGTTTTCTTTTATTCTTATAGATGATTCTTTGTTTTGATCTCCTGATAACCATGAAATAGTAAAATTCTTTCGAGGCCTCTATCTATAAATACAATATTTTAGTTTGAATATGGTATGAGCCTAACCTTTAACAGTAACTGAGGCAGGTATTGTAAAATAAAATTGGGCTTAATTTTACCATGCTTTATTACCTAAGAGAAAGGAGTCTAATCTAAACTCACAGGTTCCCCCTGTAGTGAATATGGGATGCTTTTATCCCTTGTGACATTTGTAATTTATTTGACATATGACATGAAGCCAACCAAAGCACAGTGTCCTGCAGCTGCCTACCTGGCACAGGGCACATCTTAATATGACCAGCCCAAAGAGATGCTAAATCCACACAGTTGAAGACAAGTGAGATGAACTTTCCTGCAGGCCAATAAGGGAAGGTTGGTTTCTTTATAGGGCTCTTCTCAAGGGAAGATTGTGTCCAGATACCTTAAACACCTAAACTTGCATAGACTTTGTCTTTATTTAATGGCTTTCAAAGGCTTATTTATTTCCCCCAGAGAAATGAGAGACTGTTCAGTGTGGGAGGCAAACAATTTAGGACCATAAAAACTTGCCTTACCTTGACTTGCAAAGCTTACAGAAGCCTTATCCAGCCTCATGGACAAAAAGGGCTGTGAAATGACTGGTTATGAATAGGAGACCTTTCAAATATAAGACTGTGTGCTGTTCTATAGTGTATACAGTACCAGATGAATATCTCAATAAGACCGTGTATTTGTTGTTTAGTACTGGATGTACTCATTAAGGTTGACCTATGCTGAAGATTAGGCTGAAAAAAAGAGAGAACTTGTTCTGGCCATTGTTCAGGCAGAGCAGAAGTGTACTCTACTGAATAAAACGTGGTGTTCCTTCCTAGTTCTGCTTATTCATTTAGGCTTAGTGCGTTCTAACCAAATTCTTACATGTTCTGATCAACTTAGCAGAAAAGTTGAACAATTGTTCTTGCTAGCAACTGATGTCATAGCTATAGACTTCCTTACCAAATGGGAAATCAAGAGACCAAGCTTGTACACACAGGTTAATAAGTTAAACAGAAGTGGTTTTTCATGGTCATTCAGTTTGGAAAGCCCTCTTGAAAACCAAGTCTTAAAAGATTTTTGAGAAATGTTAGACTGTTCCCTTATTCTTTTATAAAAGGGAAGTTAACTGCAAGTTTCAGATTGTACTGAGAATTTCAGATTGTACTGAGCCTCATGTAACTAAGTGGCTCAAATAAATGCAAAAATGTAAAACCTCTCCTTGAAAGGAACTCTGAGTCATTCTTTCCAGATACACATACATACAAAAGCCAGTTAGAAGTGTCCTATATACGTATTAAATTGACTGCATAGTCCTGAGCTATGTTTCTAAAGCCATGGAGGTGTTAAGGAGTAGATGAAAAGGGCTGATTTTGAATCCAGTGAAGCCTGAAAGAGATGCACATTTTTTCCCTGCCTAAAGTAAGAGAGAAGGTTATAAAATCCTCTGAAATAAAGAGACAGCTCTCCTACTGCTCAGCTTTATAGTATGGCCAACAGCTTTTCCAGTTCACTCCTGGGAGTTTTCAGCAACCAGAGGCCTAAGAAGAAGGACTGAGAACAAAAGACAGTACAACTCGAAATAAAACAGCAGTATTCAATAAGTCAGCATTATTCCTACCATGTGATGACATCACTGAGGTGACATTTGAAAATGCAGCTGGAAAGTTTTGCCACAGAACTTAATTTAAATTCTTTTTGAACAGTTCTACCAGGATGTGGAACTGCTGTTGCCATGTACATGGCTGAGGGTTTTTTACTCTTGAACGCCAGCTTTTTTAGAATATATATTCCTGGAGAGGGCATTGAAGTTACAATTTGGTAAACAAAGATAAGTAATGGGATTTAATACAGATTTAAGGTTCTTGATATTCATTGATTTACCTGCCTCAAGACAACTGCTTGACTGGCTTCTTTTGATTAACTGACTTAAAGGCTTTCTTTGGTTTCATAGGATTTATTTAAGCTTAGCAACATTTGCCCATTTATAAATTGCTTGGGTTGTCCATGATACACCAAATAGGATTCACCAAACCTTTAATGGATTTTGCCCATCTATAAATTATTTTAATTACCTGTGATACAGTATGACTTGTCTGCTACTAATTTTGGTAATAGAGTACTTGGCTCCCTCAAGAATCAGCTGAGCCTCCAAGGTGTAATATCTCCCAAAAACCCTTTATAAAGAAATATCAGGAGACTGAGGTAATCACTGTTTATGTACTGTTTTTCTTTTAATGCAATTCCCTTTTTCTGAGAATGAAATGATCATAGCAAAGAGCCATCCATTTTTCCTTTTTTTTTCTTTAATTATGACATGACAAACAACCCAGTTCAAGAGACTAAATGAAGGGAATCAACCCTGATTCACCATCCAGAGAGACAGATACTAAGATTTAGTTTCTACCTTTAATGATTTCTTCAGATTATAAATAGCCCAAAAAATTTTAAAGAAAATGAAGTTATGCTCAGTAACTTGAAATAGCTCCTCCTTCTAAACTCAGAAGTGTTATTAGCAATCAAGAGTACTCCATGGTCATCTTTAATTTGATTATTAGCTCTTGCTCAAGAGGAAACCTTTTTATCAGGGATTCTTTTTTTTTTTTTCTCCCAGTTTGAGAAACAGGGAACTGCAAACCAGCAAGTGTGACACAGTCTCAAGCTAATTGGAAGGAACTGTAATCAAGAACAGAACTGGCAGGCAAGTAGATGAATATAATGTAATGTGAAAGAGGCAACACAACTTTTATGGGAGGTAGTTATCCCTTACAAAATTTATTATAGTGCTTTTAAGGAGTCAGCAAGCATATGGATAAAAGCACACTTGGATTTTTGAAAAGTCCCTTACCAAAGGCTTGCGAAGAAACCAGGGTATTGCAGAAAGTAGGAAATGATTTTCTTGGGTTAATAACTGCCTAAAGAAGTAGATGTGAAGTGTCGTAATAAATGCTCAAATTTTATTGGAGGCAGGTGAACAAAGGAGTCCCACAGGAATCCTTTCTGTGGCAGTAGAGACAAAACTCTGTTGATGGGATTGAGATAGTTAGGGTAACTGCAATAAATCTGGCAGCTAGAAGCACAGATCTCCTCACGTTGAATGATAGGGCGAAAAGAATGGCAGGTGAAATTCAGTGCTGATAAATGCAAAGTAATTAAAAAGGGGGAGAAAATCCCTAACTATATAGATGTTGTGCTAGGATGTGCTTGGCAGTGCTGAATTTACAGTTGGGCTTAATCTGAATGTTTTCCTCCAGCCCAAATGGTTCTATGATTCTACAAAGACAAAAGAATGACAAAAGTATTGGACATGGAGAGCAAGATATTATATGATCAGGAAAGAGATTAAAACTTTTTCTAAGTATTAGAAAGACAGATCAATTGAGCAGTTACTAGAGACTGTCACAGTTATCCTCAGAGCACTTTTGTGCATTTAATTAAGGCAAACAGACAAGTAGATATAAAGCATGAGAGTGATTTATTTTCCTTTTCTGTACAAAAGTTCATAATACATACATAAGAAAATATATGACTATGTAATATTCACCCGTGTTTCTCTTTATATACCTATATTTATACAGGCCTAACAAGGAATACTTCATCTCCTGACCTTCTGAGGTGCTTAAAGCAAGGATTTCATTAGGTAGAGGACTCCAGTTTCTGCTAGTGGGAGAGAAGGGCTCTTCTTTGTTATTCTGCTTTAATTTTGGCTGACGTGCAGCAGAAAGATGCAATGGGACAGACAGCAACTTCCCTCCCACCAAGCAAGCCCAGAGCAGCCTCACCAAAGCCAGCCACATCATTCCCAGAGTGCAGCAGCTGAGCTGAGAGCACACCCTCGCCACACAAAGTTTGATGAGAGCTTGCCACCGCAGAGCTTCTGGAATAAGAGATTACAGTCATATGGCTTAAACTCTGAAAGTTTCTGACATTTAATATCAGTAATTAAGAGTTCAGATTGGTGGCTGAATCAATAACCCCTTGCAGTTATTGATCAGGAGCTGCCACCCTGCCAATCAAGGAGCAGCACTGACCTTATGAAAGCTGGTCTCTGCTTCCAGCGCTGTCCCCGTAACATCTCCTTATGGCCTGTGTGCCTCAGAAGTGCTTAAAAAGATGTGAGGATGCTGTCATCAAGATGTGCTCTGACAGGAGGCTTCTGGGACACCCAGCAGCAGCTGCCTGCTGCAGCTCACTCAGGTATGGAGAAACCTACAAAGGCAGGGGAGACAGGACCGCTGGAGATGGGCTCCTTCCCCCAGCTGCCTCCCAATCTGCCACTCACCTGCTGCCAGCCCAGAGCAGCTGTCCCCTCTCCCCAGACTGAGGCACCACCATCCTTTCTCTCCCATGAGTGAACACAGGAGGCACCACCCTCTGCAGCCTGGAAAACTTCACAAACCACAGGGTAAAGCCTCCCTGCCATCCCTCCTTGCTAACTGCTGCTGCTGAGGCACTCCTGGGCTCCTCAGAACTGCACCACACCCAGCCTGTGGATGAAGGAGCTTACTTTGGTGTGCAAAGGTCATGTGGGTGAAGAAAGCACCCACAGAAAAGTTTAGATGGGCATCCAAGTTATTTATTTCACCACTGGATCTCTAATGTCTTCCATAAGATGTCCCACCTGAGATGCAGGAGAGGCCAGCGCACTGCTCTCAATGGTTTTTAAAAAGTATGGTATGAATATACATATAAAATACATATACACATATATACACATGTATTTAATAATGATAATGATAAATTACTGTTATTAATGTGCAACACGATTTTTTGCAAATAAAGTCTTTTTTGCAAATAAAACATTGAATTTTTTCTATTTCACCAATAATAATTCTGTGGAACAGCTCTTCTTCCTCCCTAGTTATATGAGCAAACACAAATATCTTGATTCGTGGATCTGCCTCTTGGAGTGTGTCTGCCTGGTTAGCAGTGCTCAGGGGCTGTTTTACCTTAGTATCTACTCTCTTAGCATGTAGAAGCTCTGAGGCGCAATGGGAAATGTAGTTTAACCAGACAATTCAGTCAATTAAGGGGAACAAACACACTAAATTCTCATAAAACCTTTGGAAACTGTGACTCCTATGAAACACCCAGGTGACATTGTGAATAAAAACTTTTCAGATCTTTATTTTTAAAAATTTGTAAAAAAAAATTCAGGGAAAAAAAAAAACAAACCAAAACAAACAAACAAAAAAGAACCCCCCCCAAAAAAAGCCAACCAAACCCACAAAATGCATGTAATCCATTTTTCTTACCAGCTTCAGCAGTACTAAGCAGATCCTGTCATCCCTGCCATTTCTTCCACTGCAGCCTGCCAAATGGGTCCTAGCCAATTAGCTTGGAGCTTTAAAAGATTCACAAGCCAGTGTTCTGATTCTTCCCATTACTAAATAGTACACTTTATCTTTGCCCTGTGCTGTGCCATGAGTAGCACGTGACAGTGTTTCACATCCTCCTTCACACAATGCATCTCTACAGCCTGGTTTAAAACCTGGCCCTGAAGGGGAATTAATAGTTATTTAACATTTTGGACTAACAGTGGAAAAGTATTTTTAGGCTTGGAGATATCTATAGATCTGAATTTTAGTCTTTAGAGATATTAATGTCACATAAGGGCTTAGATGTTAAAAGAAAATTTGATTAAAGTTTAAATTAAGAAATATCTGAAGAAGCGGGTGTCTGTGGAAAGCAGGAGGGGAAGGCATGCAAAAGGAACATCTCTGGTTATCTTTCCTCTCTTGAGACAGCGCCCTGCTGAGCTGACCCTTCTGAGATGGGACCTGCACTCGGCGCAGCTCCTTCAGCAGGCAGCTGGGAGCAGTAGGAGCTGGAGAATGCTGTGAGCATGCTCAATTAGCTAATGAAAATTAGCTCTGCTGATCAGGTTCAGCATGTTAGTGGCTGAGTGCAGCGAGACTTAGTTATGGATGAGGAAAAGTCGCTGTGTTTGTCTCCACTGTATGCTGCCCAATTAAGCCCAGTCATTATGTTTATCCTCATTCAGTGCTGAGCTTCACCTTCTTCCCTTGGCAGAGAGGATGGCACGCAGCAGCAGCAGGGAGGAGAAAACACAGGCTGAAAATGCTTTGAAAGTCTGGTTCGTGGACCACACCTTGCTGCTGCGTGGTTGGACAACGTGACATTTGTGAGGGTCCTTCCAACACAAACCTCTTGGTGATCCCCATGAGCTCATCAGTCTAAACCAGAACCTCGGTGCTCGCTGTCAGATACAGTCATTCACACAGAGGCTCTGCTTCACCCTAATGTGTTTTAAATGAGAGAAAGACTGAAACTCCTCTCAGGAGCTGAGACCTGGGCCCAGCCAGACAAACATAATCATTTGGGTGTTTCTGTGAAGGAATCTGCAGTGTAGTGTAAGGTTTCCATTTTTCTCAATGATTTTCTCTGTCTTTGGGGTACAGAATATTTCCACCATGGGCACCAGGCATCACACCTATCTCAAATTACCTTAGTCCAAACCTCAGGAAAGGAAAAGATGTTGCTTCAAACCACTTCAAAAAGGCTGAGGGTTTAAAAGTTAGTTACCGTATTCCTGTGCGAACACTTTCTTTTCTGTACTTCTGGATAAAAGAGAGCTTTTTTCTAGCAGAAAATGCTAGAAATGTTGTCAAGATATTTATTATTTCAAATGCTTTCAAGATATTTATTGAATGTGACTTAGATGTGAAACACACACTCAACCGTTTAGTATGCCCAGGACTTCCTCATTTTTGGTCAAGTCTAGGAACACATATGGACATCCTGTGGCACTTCAAACTAGCAAACAGGATTCTTTCAAGAGCTCCAAGAGCTCTATGCAGAGAGAAGTGTACGCAAAGCTAAATGTTTTCCCTTTTCTGTCAAAAATAGCAGTAGGTACTAATATAATCTGTGTGTTATACTCTTTGTGCAGGGACCCAGCTGGGACCAGGGATAAATGTCTCCTCCTGGAGCTTGCCTCAGAATAAGGGGCTTTTGTCTTGGGTAGTAGCTGAGGGCTTGAATATACTATGGATGATGAGAACTTAGTCTTTCCCATGCCTATGTTAATGCACCAAGAAATAGAGTTTTCATAGCATACTTTGAAAGTTTTCTTATCAAAGAAGGAAATGGCACAAGAAAGATATGGTGAATTCATGCCTTTTTTGGCTCCCGTCTTTGAATTGGATGCTAAAATCCCTGGCTAACTCCTATGGTGCATGTACAGCCTCTTTATTGGTGCTGGCTATTACTTCCCTCTCTAGAAGCCTCCTGTCCCACAGTGGTGTCTGTGTGCTTTGGGAAGGTCTCTCAACCAAACCAGGCTGTTCTCACAGTTTGCCTTGCAAAAGAAATTAGAAAGGATTCCCAAACAGGAGGAGCTTTCACCAAAACTCACTGAGTTGGAGGCAAGTCTCAGGATTCAAATGGTGATCCAGACTGTGAGGGGGCCATAAATACTTGTTGTCTATGATAACCCTTTGGCTGTCATGTGCTCCTTGTTTCCATTACCTGTGCTCAGGAAATGCAGCCCTCATGCGTGTGCCTCTCCTCATGCTGTGAATATACCTTAATTCTGTGCAAACACACACTCAGCTGTTCTGCTCCTCAGCACCCCATCTGCAGAGAAGGAGATGACAACACTTTCCCACCTCAGAGATCCTCATAGTGGAGGCTGTCGTGATTTCAACAGATGGTGCCTTTGAATTTAGGGGAGGAAATCAGCTGGTAATCTGGATTTAGAGAGCTACATGCACTTCATTTCATGCATCACATTGGGACAAACCTCCTGGAGTCTGTTCCTCAGGCTGGGAGCTTGCCCAGGGGAGGGCTGTGTAGATATTTCATTTCCTACAGTGGCTATTTCAATTTTAGCCCCATTTCTGAGCAGGGACAAATGTCTTAATTTTGCAAATAATGGCAGAATGCGTCTAAGGCAAGACAATTTAGATGGATGGATTTTGGCTGATATTTAAGAACTGTAATAAATAATCTCCTCCTCGCCCACGCCTCTCCTAGAAATCTACATACCTTTGTGCATATATTATAACAAACCCTAATAAAGAAGTAATCCAAAATGGCACGTGTTAAAAAAAAAAGCGAATAACCCCAAAATGTAGGTTATTGAAATATGAGTGCAATATAGAAAAGATAGCAGTGCTGATATTAATGGCCTGTCTCCTGGTACGCTTAAAAAGTCTCTCATGTATTTTATTTTATTTTTTATTAGAAACTGTATCATTAGCTCTAAAGATCTTACTGGGAAGGGCGAAGGGAAGGATCTGACTTTTTAAAAGCCAAATTCATCTAGATTTTTTTCTCACTTAAAAAAAAAAAAGACTTTTTTCATAAATATTTTCCCCTCTGGCTGGAATATTAGGACAGTATATTAAATTCCTGCCCCCAATTCCACAAAAGGAAGACCCAACTACATTTACATAATAATGTCCCTACTGTGCTTTTGACAGATGGGTTTCATCGACACAGACATACTGTTAGGGGCCTAGCAATAGATTAAAAAAACAACAACAATAGATTGTAACATAATAAAAGTGTATTGTAATGTACATCATAACTTTTGGCCAAGGTTAAATATCCAGTTGGTGTATGAAAGTCGTATTCCATTAGACAAAATAGATGTCACGCAGCAAAGCATTAAAGATGAGTTGACTGAACCATTTGTTTTTATTTATATTACATTATATTTTCTTTGATTCTATTTATGCAGTGAGTTAAAAAAAATAAAAAAAAAGGATCCTCTACTCCCCCTTTCTCACCTGCACTACCACAATGTTGTTGACAGTGAATGCCTCCGTGTGAGGCTGCCCATGGTGCAGGGTGCTGCACAAAGCCATAGGATCCACTTGCTGAAGGGCCAGCACTCCTGTGTGGATACACCTGAGCAACCTGAAAGCTCCTACATTGTTGGCAAGCCGGACACAGCATCACCAAGCTCACAAAGTACTAGCCTTTTCTTGTGATTTCAGAGTCCATGCTAAAAGGCGCTCGCTGAGCTGCCATGAGGTAACTGCTGCCCCCACTCCTTGCTGTCTGCCCTGGAGGCTGAAAGAATAAACTGATTTGTAATATAGGGACTCTTGGAGGTTTTATCCAGGTGAATTTATTGGGGTGGGATGTGTATACTGCTACACCAGGGGTCCTGTCCATTGCAGTGCTCACGCTGGGTCAAATTACAGATGGGTTGTGTGCTCCCTCCTTACAACATCTCTGCAGCTGCCCTAGTCCTCAGGAGATTCTCCCAAAGCCTCTGAAGAGAAAAGAGAGCAGCATGTGTCTTATTTTTATTGTTGTTGGTTCTTTCTCCTTTCCTCCCCCCTCCAATCTCCCGCAAATTTGTGCCTTTCTTAGTAATGGCTTTGTGCAGCTTCACGATAAAAGTCATCCACCAAAGAGACAGGGCAGTTTTCTCTGCATGTCTCCCTGAAAGGTACTCTTGGTTGTGAGAGCCTCACAGCCTCTCTTTAATGTCAAGTTATATGGTTTTGGGGGCTTTCCCAACTCCATCAATCCCCCTGACGGCACAGACACTTTGAGTGGAGTGGTGAGGACAGAACTGATAAACTGCAGCCTCCTCCGGTACTGGACTCTCTCCAAGGAGACAATAATGCTCTCCCCAGGAAGCGGTTTTTGCTCCATATAAAAACATTTTCCCACCAGGAGGTGGTAGCCAAGATGCACATGGGGAGGGAGTGCCACCAGGCATCAAGTGAGGCTGACCTCGCTGGTGACTCCATCCTTCCCTCAGCGCCTGGGGTGGGAGCAATGGACTTGTTCCTCACATTGTCATGGCCACACGCAGCCAGAGGGTCCCAGCCGGTACTGGAGAAGCTTTTGTGGTGCCCAGAGCAGCCCAAGAACAGAGAACTGTTCTGGAGTTCACTGAGAGAAGCCATTCACTAGAAAGGAAGGACAAAGAGAAGGAAATGCAGCCTCTAAAGACTTGGGAATTGAAAAGTCTGTCACTCTAGGTTTGTGGTGGTATAGAGAGGCTACAGAGAGTATGGAACAGGTAAAGGAGTTCCATGGAAAGGAGCCAACCCGAGGGAATGGAGTTGTGCTAGAAGAAAATAAATGTATTTTGCTTCTCCACACCAAGGAGGCTGAGATAGACTCAGTCTCTGTACTGTTTACACTTTGTGTCTGCAGAAGGGCAAGAAAATTAATTCCAGACAATCTGTAAACACACTAAATATATTCTTGCTTTAATTCTACTGTCAATGAACTCTAGAAGTGAGCCCTGGAGAGTAAGAGGTTACCTGGGCAGGCAGGTAACGCCTTCCTCTTTTCTCTTTTGCTCCTGACAGTCAGAGACACTGTAGGTACCTGTCCACCAAAGCAAGTCCTTGCTATAGATATGCAACACACAAAGAAGTAGAGGCAGCAGGTTTTATTTTCTTTTCTTTACCCTGTGTTGTAATGTATGTGTTGTGGTCACACAACATTTTGGCTATTTCCAGACTCCAACTCTATGCTGTCATAACATCAGGATCATGTCAGAACCAGCCTAACTTGATTTACTTCCCACCCTGGAAAGAGACTCTTTTCCTGACATCACATTGCTGAACTTGATTTTTAAAACTAAAAACTAAATATACAGGAATTCATGTTTTGCTGTTGGTTAACATAGCACTTATCCAAACTACTCTTTATTCATAAGTACATTACATTTACCAGAAGGAAGGTTTTTGTTTGTTTTTATTTCTTAATCACATTCTGAAGAGGTCATATGTGAAACACAGCTGCAAGAAATTTTATTTTCTTTGTTTTTTTCTCAGTCTTCCTCCTCATTTATTCTTATAAGATTATACGGCTATCTGCTTTTAATTTTCTGTTTAAAGCATATCTCCAGCTTGTAAATAAATATGCTTTTTCTAGTTCAGGTCAAGTTTTAGTCTCCAATTAATGAGGAAAATGCATTAGACATCAATGCCCTCTTCTAGGGTTGTTGGTAAAGTAAAATCTAATTATATTCTGGTCTTTGCACTCGCGTGAGATATTTATAATTTGTTTATATTCAGAGTCTTGACTGAAGGTAAACTGACACATCGTGTTTGCATTTTGAGAACCTATATCTACCTTCCCTGGCTGAAGAATATTTTTGTAGTCTAGCATCTGTCTGCATAGGGGTGCAGGTGTGGAAGAAGAGGGAGAAATCCTTTTTTGTGATGTGTTCTGTTTAACCAGGGAAAACTCTGACGAGCCATTTGAGATTAGTAGAGAACTTCCACATAAATCCATGTCCATAGAACCAGGACAGTGGGATAAAGACCAGTGAAGGATCCAGCATTCTGATTAAGTCATGGTTTAAACTGGCAAGTAAATCTCTGGTGAAGTTAAGGGTAGCTCTTTCCAACAGGAGATGGGAAGAAATTCAGCAAGGTCCAGGAAATACTCACTGTTGGCCCAGGACAGAAAACAGCTTTTGTTTCTGTACCTAGACTCTGACATGCAGTGGGTAAAAAGAGAGGCATCCATGCAGATAAGATCCTCAGATGCTGCTGCAGGGCTAACTCAATTGCTTTCCTCCTGTGTTTGCTAAAATTGGTACCTCCTGTGCTAAAGCCATGATAAACAAATAGCAGTATCATTCCAAATGTACTGTCATCATCATCATCACAGGCCTCCTCCTGACCACTACAAGATGAAGACCTGACCTTAAAAATGGTACCCCTGGCTGGGACCAAATGTGACCACTTTTGTCCGTGCCATCTGTCCATTCATCTTGGTGACAGGCAGCCCTGTCTCTGCTCTCTGCCCAGCCACTATGAATAGGGAAGTGACTGCAAATGAGCTTCACTTAAATGGAGAGAGTTGATACCAGCCTCGGGAAAATATTTCACACATCACAGTGGGAAAGGGCCATTGCTTTTGTTCAGATTTGGGTTTTGTTTCTTGCTGTGCTTATAAGGAAGGAAATTTTGTTCCTTGGCAGTAATGCAGATGTTTGTATGGGTAGTTAGCCAAGGGACAATAGAGCAGATTCAGGGATGTGCTCCAAGCAGAAGGGGCATCATGGGGCAAGAACTGAAGAGACCAGTGAGAGAAGTAAATGAGTGGATTTTTTTTTTTTCCCTCCTGAGGTAAATACTCAGAACCAAGACCATAGGGAAGGTAATAAGTCTCTGGAAGGCATTGGGGATTTGTTTTGAAAATCATATGATTAAACCATGTTCCTCACCCAGCTAGTAAAGACACAGCTCTTTTTTACTCACAAAAAAAAATTTTACCTCCTAGGAATTAATGAAAATTTAGAGAGTAGAAATCACACTGAGAGAGGAAATAAAGAGCAGTGATCAAGATGCAAAAAGAACTGAATTAATGTTTCTGTTCTGCCATAAAGCGTCTTTTATAAATCTGGACAAAATAACCTCTCTACACCAAAGTTTCACAGCTGAAATAGGCATAAAACCACTTATTTACCTTTCCAGAGCTTGGAAAGAGCAGACAAATGTGAATAATCTAACACAGGGACATAGTTTTCTAGTGACATTATCTTTTTATGCTGGGTCACTTTAGTAATAGGATGTGCTGTTCGGCCACAGATTTTGCCACAAGGTCACGCTGGTTTTTCTTTCACAGAATCACAGAAGTGATGTGGTTTGAAGGGACTTCTGGAAAACACCCAGTCCAACTCTCTGTCAAGGCAGGGCCACCTGGAGCAGGTGGTATAGGAACTCATCCAGGTGGGGTTTGGATGTATCCAGAGAGGAGACTCCAGGACCTCCCTGCTCAGCTGTTCCAGTGCTCTGCCACCCTCAATGCAAAGAAGGTTTTCCCCATACTGAGGGGAAACTTTTTGTGTTTTACTTTATGAACAATGCTCCTAATCTCATCACTGGGCACCACTGAGAAGAATATGTCACCATCCACTGACAACTGCCTCTGAGATACTTATATATGCATTAATGAGATCTCCTCCCAGTGTTCTCTGCTCTGGACTAAAGCAGCCCAGCTCTCACATCTCTCCTCATAAGAGAGAGGTTCCAGATTCCTTATGCTCCAGATCTTTATGGCCTCTGCTGGACCCTCTCCAGAAGCTCCTTGTGCAAGGAAAACAGAACTGAACTCCAGGACTGCAGATGGGCACGGTGTGCTCCTTGACAATATATGATAGTGATTCTGTAAATCTCTTTTGCTCTTGATGCACAGAGCAGTGCTTTATCCAGTGGAGGACAGATAAGAAAATAGGACTGATGTCAGGAAGGAAGTGTATGGAATATTTTGGGAGGGGTATGAGGAAACCAGGGGAAAACCTTTTGGGAGGGGTATGAGGAAACCAGGAGAAAACCATAAATGCAATAGGAATGGGGGAGAAGTGAAGGCTGGATTACAGAGAATGGACTGGAGGAATGATGAAGTGAGCTGTGGCTCCTGGGTGGGAGTGAGGAGGGTGGCTCACACAGCAGTGTCATTGTGTGCTGCTTGGTTGCTTCTCCAGATGGAGACTTTTGAAGCCAGGCATAAATGACAGTTTGCCCATAAGTCGTGTGCCAGTGACTGAGATATTTATTAAGCCAGGACTATTAATTAATCACTTACACAAGCACTTAAGTTCACTGACAACTGTTTAAAAGTCGTTGATAGTGTTTAATGGTGGTAAGATGAGCAGCTTTTTGTTTTGCCTCTAAGCATCATTAATGTAGGGGACAAAGCCAGAGGAATACAAAACAGCCCTCATATTGGTACAAAAAATGTTGGCATTTTGTTTTCAGTGTGATTATTGTGATTATAGGCTACTACCATTTCTGGACAGTTCAGATGAGATGAAGGGTCCATTGGACATCAGTATGGAACAAAACAGACTGTCCTGAAGAAGTGGTCATATAAATGGACAGGTCAAAGGAAAGGTGGGAAGGGAAAAAAATAAATAATAGATGATATGGGTTGAAAGGGACATTGAATATTATCTACCTCCAATCTCCCTGCCATGGTCAGGGATGCCTTCCACAAATTCAAAGAAGATATTTGTTCCAGGAGCCACAGCAAGAGAGAAAAAGTATAAAAATCCCCTGATTACTAAAGTTCCCTTTAATCTATATCCATAGACTTCTGGACCAGTATGCAACATGACTGTCTATTGTACTAGGAACCAAAACAGATGGCATCATATGATGAAGACATCCTTGACTGCATTGTGCAGCTCTGCTCAGGCAGTTGGTCAGATTATTCAGGAAAGATTATTCAGGGAAGTACTCGCTGTTTTTTCCCCAGATCCCGCCATGAGGTCTTTCTACCACAACACAGTCAAGGAGCCTTTCTTGTACCAGTAATGTGGTGGAACAGACCTGGTTAATATGTACAGAGGAGAAGAAAAACACCCGTGATGGTGTTTAATAGCTCAGCCTACCTCTGTGCTGGCCTGAGAGTCTCCATGTGGTGCCTGGATCTAGAGGTCTGGCATTATGCATAATATTCCCAGATAACATTTGTGTGCCTCTACTGCCCATTTGAGACTTTGGAATTGTGTAGGCAGGAAGCTACATGTTTTAAAATGTATATCAACGAAAGCACAGGCCACAAGGGTGGTAAATCCAAGCCTAGAATTCAGATAGGAAGGGAAACATCACCTTAGCAAAGAGCTGAGCTCTTGCTGCAAGCAAGTGTACAGCATTTTAGCACGGCACATTACCTAGATTTAGGTGGCAGCTTGTCACTGTGGGACCTTGTTCTGCCTCTCTGTTGTGACTAATGAGCCTGTGTAGCCAAGTGGGCTCCTTGCACGGCTACCAGAGAGGAAAGAGAAAGGTGATCTTAGAGTTTTTATGGAGTTTAATAAAGCCCTCGAGCACACAGCCTCTCTCCTTCCTCCTGTTGCTGTTCCAGATTCCATTTTGCGTTATAAAGCAGAGAAAAGGACAGCAAAGAGAGGAAAAGTTATTATTTTTTTCTGGGTTGCACATGTGGAATAATGGTGAAAATTGGACAGGTTGGCCCAGAGGTGAGCAAGCATGGAAACCTCATGGCCTTGGCAGAGGCAGGGAGCTCCATGGGTGAGGTCTGGTCTTGGTATGCACAACCTAAAGAAGTTGCTTGAAGGACCAGCTTCCCCCTGCATGACTACAGATCTGATGTCTCCCCTGAAGAAGTAGAAAGGAAGGGTTTCAAACCAAAGCTGGTCTCTAGGAATGCATGTACTTGGCCCAGGGATCATCTTTTAGTTGGGGGTAAGACTTTGAGACTCTGATTAGAACAACAAGTAGAAAACATCCTTTTTACTGAGGGAGATGCTCAGTTCAGATGGGTTTTTTGTAGTATTGTAGAAATTTGCTGCCAAACCCTTTTTTTTTTCTTTCTGCCTCTATAAAAAATGACTCTGAATGCAATAAGAACAAGGTGTTCTAATTAAATAGATTTGTTTACATCTTGTAGCATGAAAACCTAATTCAGTCTGATATACTGTAGGTTCTTGCACTATCTCTCTCCCACTTCATGTAAAATTACCCTTTTTAAGTAGTATTTTATTTAAGAATATTTAAAAAGTGGACTTGATTAAACAAAAACTGATTTAAGTTCCAAAGTGTTTATTTCTAAAACAAAGATTTCACATCAGAGTGCCAGAAGATGGGAGGGGAAGAGCAGAACCTGTGCTGTATCTCACAGTATTTCCTCCCTGTTTTTATTATATTGCAAAGGTCCCTACCTTTTCTGGTCATGAGAACTCATAGCCTGTGGCTAGAACACATTTTTATTAAGTGAAGGTTAAAGTCAGGGCCCAAACAGATCCACTGTAATATGATTACAAACATAATATCCTGACCCAGACCTATGCCACAGTATCAGCTCCAGAACAGGAGCAAAGGCAAAAGCTTCCTGACTGTAACTGCATGTTCTGCACCCAGGCAGAGCTGGATCACCCTTAAAGGTGCCACCACATGAATTATGTGGAAGATAAAAGACTGCAGTTAACAAAGGGTCCAGCTGCAAAACAAGAACAAATCTCAGCAACTCACAGGACAGGCCTGCCCATCAAGTAATTTTTGTAGGTTTATACAGTAAGGCTGGATGAAACTGTTGCAGGGAAGAGTAATATCCCAATTAATTTTATTTCTCAGGTGATCAAAATGAGATAAGCAGGAAACTTTACTGCTACTTAGACAAAATTCACATTGGGGATGGGGAGGTGAGAGGAGAACAGCCCAAACATCCAATGCACCCTTGAACCAGAAAGGCAGCAATGTCTGCATGCAGTACCCATCAAACCACAGTTCTATGTTTCCATCCATGTGGGCTGAAAGTGCTGAAGTAATGGCCTGCTTGAGAAACAGGACAAGTGCCAGACTGTCCAGTATTCTTTGAGATAGAAAAACAAGAATGGGACCATTTCCTGAGACCACCAAGCACCATAGCAGCAAGATAAGGAGACTCAGAACCCTGAATAAGTAATTGCTGCACTATCCTTTCATTCCTGGTACTGAATATGACCCCTGTAGGCAGCTGTGCTCATGCTGAAACAGAGCTTGGGAACTCGTGGCTGAGGGAGGCTTGGTCAGCTCTTGGCCACAGGAAGAGGAGTGTGTAACCCCAGCTGACAAATGTGCAGTTCTTAAGACATTAAAGCCACTTTTAATATAATAATTTAATTTACGTGCATCAAAGGAAAACAAAAGTTTGAAACATCTCTCTTTTTTGTTAAATCTTTTTGCTTAAATGAAACAAAATTGTGCTAACTTGCAAAGCTCTTTTTTTGAGGGGTAAGCAAATTGCTTTTGCAAGTTCTCACTCTGCTCCAGCTCTCTGGCAGCCAGAGTTGCAGGAGATGTGGGGATGCTAAGTGACTTGGGCTTGTGCCTCTCTGGCAGCTGGAGCTGGGCAGGAGCTGGGTGCTCAGCCCCTGGCCCCCTGCCTGCTGCAAGGCACCTGCTTTCACCAATTGCCTGTCTGTGCACAGAAAGCCAAAGTGACAAAAACCTTCCAGGGTGGAGGATAAAGGGAACAGCCAGGCAAAATCACAACCATCTCTCCAAAAGCAAGAGAGAATTTTAAGACAGCAAAGAAAAGCCTCAACATTTTCACTGATTTGAAATTTTCCACAGGAGCATCATTTGATTGGAGAGGGAATGTTCTACCGGGAAATTATTCCAGTGGGCAAGGGAATGTGAATTATGCAAAATTCTCCCAGGCTGCTGATGGTCTCACTGAAATGTGCCTGCCACCTTTCAGGAAAATGATCAGTACTTTCTAAGAGACACTTTGCACCTTCTGAGGGTTTTGCCTTAAATTTGGTGTAACATGGAGATAAGGCACACAGAGGGTAAGAGCTTGAGGGAAGAGTAATTTTCACCTTTCTGGTGCTTACAGCAAGATAAAAAACTTTCCTCCATGCTTTTGAATTAATTCCTCAAAAGTTCCAATGCCTGCACACCCATTTGTTTCCTCATTGTTTTTATTAAACAAGAAAGGCGAGCTTTATTACTGCGCAAATGAAAGCATCACCAGAAGATAGATACTTCCCAGATTCTTATTAATCTCTAAGACTTATGAGGCTGCCTAAGTTCCACAGAAATTAACATACTCTACAGATTTCTTCCAGCAAGTCACTGAGTCCTTGCTACCCTGTATGAGGAGTGAAGGGAAGCCAAAAAAGAAAAACCAAAGGAGAATAAATCTGTATTATTAGGAGGTTGTTCCAAGTCAAAATGTGCATGTGCATGCATGTCTTTGTCTACAGATGTAGGGCAAGGCTCTGTGCTATGGAACATCATCTCCAGCACCATTATAGTAATTTACCATAGGCTGTGGCTGCACAGACTGAACTGTGTGCCACAAAGTAGAGGTCATAATCATAATTAAAGTCCAATTGGATTTGCAATTCAAAATAATTTAAGACTAATCTCCAAAACTGCGACTGTGCAAATTAATATGGTAGGGCATTGAATTTATTCTTTTTCCCCAGTTTCCTCTGTAAGATTACCTGTGCCTAACTGCAGGCACACTTAATGCCTGTGTGGTAGCAACATTTAATATCCTTAGCAGAGACCAAGGTCCCATAGCAGTATCTATTATACACAAGACAGACCCAACTCTGAACATAACAGTCAAGGAAGAACACAGAGGAATAGCAGATAGGTGAAATGACTTAACTGTCCAGGTCAGTGCCTGAACATGCAATTGAAAACCCAAACCAGGACATTCTGTGTCTAATGTATCAAAAAACAGAGTGAGAGGTAAAGAGAGAGAAGTACAAAGAGTCCAGAAAGCCCTGTTCTAGGCCAGGAATAACACATATGAAAAATTAGGGCAGAAGGAACTTACAGCACTGCAATGTTCTTTGTATGTTTTGCTCTTTTGTAGAGACAAATTGCATATTTTGTAATTTTTGGTTTCTTGTGGTGCAGGGATCCATTCAGCAGTGTAAGGATGTGCAGTTCTGGGGAGATTTTTTCAGCTTTTTTTTTTTTCTATGTGCAGTCTTTTTTTTTTTTTTTTTCTTTTCTTTTTTAAGTTCTTGCCATGTAAGTGGCTACAACAAGTACAAGAAGCTTTCCTGAGAGGAGACTGAAGTGTGTGCTCCTCTTGGTGTTCACATGACTTGTGCTGCCCAGTTACCAGGTTCTCTTTGGCACTTCAATTCCCATAAGAAGGAAAACAAGTCAATACTGGTCAGCCAGTGAGGGCAAAACAGAGAATGGGTGTGCTGGTTTTGTCTGGTGTAAGGAGAATTTTATTCACAGTAGGGCTATGCTTTGTATTTGTGCTGAACACAGGGCTGACAGCACAGAGATGTTTTTGTTATTGCTGAGCAGGGCTTGCACAGAGACAAGGCCTTTTCTGCTTTTTGCCCTGCCAGGCTGGGGAGGGATGAGAGTGCTTGGGAGGCTGGGAGGAGACACAGCCAGGACAGGTGACCCCAAGTGACCAAAGGGATGTTCCAGACCATGTGACATCGTGCTCCGTGTGTAAATTGGGGGAAGAAGGAGGAAGAGAGGGGATAATTTGGAGTTTGTCTTCCCAAGCCACTATGTGAACCCTGTTCACCTGGAGATGGCTGAATTCCTGCCTGACCACGGGTAGCAGTGAATTATTTCTTGGTTGCTTTGCTTGTGTGCATGGCTTTTTGCTTTCCCTATTAAACTGTCTTTATTTCAGCCCCTGAATCCTCCAGCTTTTACTCTTCCAGTCCTTTCCTCAGTCCTGCTGGTGTGGGTGTGAGTGAGTGGCTGTGTGGGGCTTGGTGATCACAGCTGATGCACACAAAGCTCAGCTGCCCTCTGCTTGCCCTGGGATGTAGACAGTTGCAAAGATGAGCTGAACTACAATCAGCTAAACCTACATTTTCAGAGCTAAACTGATCTCTTCCAGTTGATAATCTTAATCCTTGGTAGCTAATTTAAACTTCTTCCCAAAGAAACAAGGCACAATTTTTTGGTTGTATACTGCTTTGTGTGTTGCTTTGGGGGTTGTTTTTTTGGTGGGGGGAAATTGGTTTGGTGTTGTTTTTGTTTTTTTGTTTTTTTTTTTCTTTCCTCCCCTTCCTCTCTGCTCTCTTTGATTTCACTCTGCTGAGGTTAGCATTTGCAGTGTTCCTTCTTTAACAAAAAATTCCAATGTATACGCATTGTGTTCCTCATTTATGCTTCCCCACTACCCAATTAATGTCACACTAAATTATATACCTGCAACAGATTTAATTCCAGACCACTGAGCTGTCGCTTTTTAACCCTCTGCATGTATCTCTTACAATATTTATGAGAAAGCTGTAGTTACTTTAACAAGTAATGAGAGATTTCAATACGTATTTAGCAATTCAATTTGTTATAAGAAAGAATATATTCCTCCATTGAAAACGGTGGGATGATTCCAAATACATGCAGAAGGATTTTGATATCTATTCTGTTCTCAAGGTTTTAGAGTAGTTTTCCAAATCCCTATTATGCTGCTATGGAATGAAAATGGATGGATCTATGGCTGGAGTTAAGCAGAGATCTGGGCTCATTTCCAAGATCCATTGAACTCCTCTCAGATGACCTTGAACAAAGCACTTGAGATGTGGTCCAGAGTGTTTATTTCAGTGTCCAAATGGGGCTTTGAATGAACTTAAAACCTTAAATTCCAGGAAGCTGTTTTCAAGGGATTGTCTAACCTTGGAGCCTCACAAATCTCACTGCAGATTTCCATGACGCCTGACCTCAGAAAGAACAGGACAATCATGAGTTGCCTGGCCTGAGGCATTAGAGTGCAGTTAGGCCCATCACATACATGGACTGCCTTGAAAAATTTCTAAACATGAAATGCCTCCCACCACTCTGTTATTCAAGGCAAAACTTGAAAAGAATTTATTAGCCCATAACAAGGAAAAACAAAAACAACCCCCAAAAAGTCCAGCAATATCAGGCCCTCAGCTGATTGCTGCAGACTGATTTGTGCCTGTATTTTCTGTAGAGATATAGCAGTGGCCATTAAGTGAACAACTGGAATGAAATCCAGAGTGTTCATCATCATTCTGCTTTTAGGAACTGGAATGTCTCCTCCTCTCAGTAACATTTTTTGGTGTATAGGAAAGGGAACTTTCATCTCTTTCCATGTAGTACCAAACTATTGTATCGGCAGTGTGATAAAGGCAGGCTTAGTTTAGATATTAACAAGAAATTCTTTACTCTGAGGGTGGTGAGGCCCTGGCACTGCTTGTCCAGAGAAGCTGTGGAAGACCCTGGGAGTGCTCAAGGCCAGGTTGGATGGGGTCTTGAGTAACCTGGTCTAGTGGAAGGTGTCCCTGCCCTTGGCAGGAGGTGGAACAAGGTGGTCTTTCCAACCCTAATAATTCAATGAATGAGGAGCTCAGCCCCAATGCAAGGAGAGAGCCATTTTTACACTGAAGGTGAATCCTTAAAAACATCTACAGGTTGTACGTGACTCTTGAACAGCTCCCACAGAACTTCTGACTTGAGAACTGGGAGCTCTCCCTGCTCAACAGCCAGCATAGAATCAATGAAATTGATTTTTGGCCATTATGATGTGAAAGTGAGTACTCTGAATATTGCTTTTAAAGTTTATAGCTACATCTCCAAAGATATTGCTATATGATGATTTCAAAAGGAAGTAGGAGGTTAAATACCTTTCTGGTTGGGCCTTCTTTGTCTCACTTTCTTTCACGTAAAATTGAAACAAATGTACTCACTACCTTCCATAGCTGTTGAAATGGAAAATATATGCCTCTTTAAAGAAATGAGATCACATGAATGTATGAATGTTATGATGCCATTTCTGAGGAAAAAAACCAAAACAACAACTTACATAAATAAACACTGTTTGGTCTTGACACAACCAGTTTTCAGAGGACATTTTCTGTAGGGAGGCACAAACAACCTCTAATTAGGTAAGAATGAGCACTTTCAATTCTTGTACAAATTTTGAATATTTTTTGACACTTCTGTCCTATCCTGTCCCTGTCAATGTTCTACTTTTGGAAAATTTTTAGCATTGTTGTTGTGGATACAGTGTTTTAACTTCACCAGACTTATCTGAAACTTGTAGTCAAAATTTTGTATCTCTTTTATTTAACAAGAAAAAAAAATAGTCTCCTGATATTTCATAAAAACAAAGGCAAATAAAACCACACAACTACTTACAAAACCAAATCCCTCAACAACAACAACTACAAAAATTAAGCTCAAAACCAAAACTGGCCCAAAATGCTCGATTAAACATTTTCAACAAGGTAAAACCTGCACATGCAGCTGTATAGAGCTGAAGGTTACCATACTCATCCCTCATGCCAGAGCAGCCAGAGCAAATCTGATTCAGATCTTAGTGCTCAAGCTTAACAAGGCTTTTAAGTGTTGACATGAAGCTCTGGTAGTAAAGTTACCCAAAACCTCAGTCAGGTCTGGCCAGGGGGAGAAAATAAGCCACTTCTGCAGCTATTTCTTGATAGAATCACAGAATCAGGGAATACTCAGTTTGAAGGGACCCACAAGGATCATGGAATCTGACTCCTGGTCCTGCACAGGACAGACCAAAGAATCCCAGCCTGTGCCTGAGAGCATTGTCCAAAGGCTTCTTGAACTCTGCCAGGCTTGGTGCTGTGACCACTGCCCTGGGGAGCTGTTCCAGGGCACAACCACCCTCTGTGAGAAGAACCTTCTCCTGATATCCAGCTAAAACCTTCCCTGACACACTTAGCTTGATGACAGAGCAATCCATCTTTTGAAGTTTCGATTGGTATTTAATGGCTATTCAGAATGAAGAAGCAAATCTCTGTGTACATGAAACTGGGTTCTTTCCAGAAGCCCAGTTTCTGGTTTTCTTAATTTTTTTTTTCCCCAATTCCTGCAATTTATCGAAGGAGAAGGCAGTGTGGTCATTTACTCTTTCCCACTAAGGGCAGATGAAAGCTCAAAGAAAGCTTGAAAATGGTGCAAAGGTCTTGCAGTTTTCAATTAATTTATCTTAATTAGGAATCTAAAAGTTAGTGGTGTGATTAGGCTCATGGATTAAGACATCTAATTTTAGATGTCCACATGCAAGATAAATGGCCAGGTACCCATTAAAGAGAGTAGAGGTCTAGTCAATACAATTAGTGGTTTAGAAAGAGATGAAGCAAATGTCTATATCTGGTCAACCAATAGCTCTCCAAGCTTAGACACCTAGCTCATATGCAAACACCTAAATTTAGATATATAGTGGCTTGAGTCAGTTTCCTGAAAATAGAAGTCTGACAGCATTTTAAGTGTCCTTGCATTTTGGAGACACCAGCACAGAGCTGGCCTACCTGGAGCAGGACTTTAGGGAGCCAGATATGGTGCCCTACCAGCTGCTTGTGGCCTGCTGGGAAGGTCCCCCAGTACTGAGCTTAACCTGGGACTTTCAGCAGCTCATGCAAAAAGTGGTAACACTCAAAGTGCTCCAGTCAGACACAGCTAAAAGGGGTGGCAGGTACCACATATTATCTAAAGGATGCTGCTCCCAGAAAATAGAGGTTGATCAGAGTAGGCAGGGCCTAAATTTTAAGAAATTGCATAGAGCTCCAGTATCATGTGGGTCTTGTTTTCATAGTCAGTGGAAAGGAATATAGAAAGAAGCTCATCGCATTCTATGATAAAGGTCAAAGGCAGGTCAGATCAATTGCCCTCCAGATTTTACTCCACTGACACTAAAGAGAAACCAGCATGGCTTGTCTTTATTTCCAGTTTGGGAGGTAGAGCTGGTAAAAATGCAGGTTGCACAGGAGTCCATGTAGCATCCTAAGCAGCCAGGACCCATCATCCTTCTAACAAAATATTCAGATATACCATATGCATTTATACTGTCACTATATGCCTTTCAAACTCTATTACCAACAACTGACTGAAGAGACTGACACACGATGTGTATTACAAACATCTATATTGGGATGGAATCCCTGGCAACAGTGCCCATCAGTATAAAACAAACCACCACATCTTGCAGTCCTGAATAAGATCCAGTGCAGAGATAGCATATGACAAATTTGCAGACAGCTTGTTTATGACCAACAGGCCATTTTTTTCTGTTTGCTTTACAAGCTAATGTGGTTATACTGCATGGAGCTTTTCTCCCAGAATGATACCAAAGCATTTCAGAAATTGAAAAGATGCAAAGGAGCTGGGGGAAGAAGGAGGAGGAGGAGGAAGAAGGAAAAAAAAAAAAGTTTCACTTCTGCTGGGAAAATGAAGCAGTTTTTTCCAGGTGAGGAGTCTGGGAGTTAAAATTGGTTAAAGGACGTTGGCAACAGATATCATCTCTGAGCAGCTTCAAAAGGTTAGTTCTTCTGAGATGTAAGGCTGGATCTTTTAGTTATGTGATGTGGCACAGACTGGAGGGGTAGGGCCAGAGGCATTTGCTGGGTTTGATTTCCACTTTGATTTCCCCGTAAGCAAAGGGTCTGATTCTCATTGCACCTTAAAACAAGTTCAGCTAGTGAAGGGAAAGAAAGTCCCAGCAAACCTTTCATGCTTACTGCTAAAGCCATATGCAGAGGAAATCTTATGCCTTGTACTATTGACCAGAGGTTATTTCTCATTTTTATCTAGTGTACAATGCATTACAGTTTATGTTTCACTATGCAAACTCCCATCTTCAGGCTAAAAATCTCTGTGTAAGTCCTACTTCTTTATACTAGCTAAACTGTCTTTCCAAGGGTTGTGTCTGAGAATGTTTCAGTACATGTTATAGTTGGTTAACTAAATTTCACCTTCCTTTTTACTGCTTTTTACAAATACTAAGCTTAATGATTGCTCGGAATTGGCAGATTCCCTTTTTCCTTTTGGTCTGAGTGTTTTGTTCTCTGGCATAACTGCACCAAGGGCTCTTACATCTGCTCTCAGAACAGAGATAATCACCGAGTTCATTAAAGCCAGATACTGCGTTAGGCATGGTCTTTGAGATTCAGCAAATGAAGCAAGAAGACCTCTTCCTGCAACAAAAACAACAAGGGATTAGCAATCTAGCATCCCAAGAGCTGGATGCATGACAGGCAAAAGGGGTTAGCTGTCTGGCCCAGAGTGTGGTTCTTCAAACCCAGGACTAAAGGGCTGTGTGTGCAGCCCATGTGGTGGGAGGCTGGGCAAAACCAAACTGGATCCAGAGCAAAATCAAAACCCCAGTTTAAAGTTTACTGGAGATGGAAGCAGGGATTTAGAAAGAAAGTAAGTGCTGCAGATAGACTTGCTGCCTGTAGGAAAATGAGGTAACTTCCTCCATGTATTGTGTACAGGGCTTCTTGTAGGACAGCTGAATTCTGCACCAGTGTTCTCATCCTATCATATGTGAACACCTCACCCAGAAGACAAAGGCTGGTGAACTTCTGGCTGCGTCCACTCTCTTTTGATTGACACTTCCCTGTCAGCTGTTGCAGAAAGAGGAACAGATCTAATGGAAGGAAAGTTCTTCTGCTTCCAGGGAAGACTGTGTAGTGTCTGAATTAAAATAAATCTTACTCAAACGGGGCATTGATACCAAACTGATGCCACATTCCAGGGCTCCAGCCCAGAGCCTGACAGTCCCTCCCTCCATGGGCAGCTCTGGTCACCCACCTGGCAGCTGCCCCTGCTTTGTCCTGGGTGTCCCCAGCCTCGCACCACTCACAGCCTCCAGAAAGCACCCGCTCCTCTCCCTGCTCTGCTCCCACCGCTGCTGCAGTGGGAAATGTTATTGCTCTGGTGACATTTCCTTGTGCAGCCTGACATTTCCCTTTGGAAGAAGCTACTCACTTTGCAGTCCCTTTTATTTATTGTTGCTTTGGCTCGTGGGCCACTATAGAGGTTATTTTAACATAGCTGTAATTAAGGATCTATGATGATAAAGTCCTTTAAGTAGGGGTCTGCTATTTTTATTCTACTGTAAAAATTACATACAACCAAAGGGATTGTGAAAACCATAAATACTGACATGGTTGTGATTCAGAACTCAGCAACAGTGGTGTAAATCACAATAAAAAGCACTGTATTTAGGAGACTCATACTGCTGTAAATTAGGAATAACTCTATATAGTATTAAGCATTCTAAATGTATGAATTTTGAAATACTGTGGTAGAAAAGTACCATCTTTATTTTTTTTTTAAGGTGGATACAGAAGCTCTAGGGTTGCATTCCAAACCAAAGTGGTAAATAAATTTTTAAAAAAATATTTAGGGTAATAATTTTTGGTTTTGATTAATGCAGTAAGATTGGTTAAAGTGTTAGAGTACAGATTATTTTTTGGTTTTGCACTTTAATGTCGAAATAGAAAACTGCAGAGTTGGAAAGAAGGAAAATGCATCAATATGAAACTGTTTTCATTATTTTAATTTTTTTCTCTGAAATATGAATACACAAAATGAAAAGTACCACAAATGGATCACTGAAGAAAACATTCAAATAAAAAAGTTGAACTTCTTCTTTTATTTGAAGATGCAGCAGGAAGGAGAAGATTAATCTTTCAAGGGAATAACAGAAATGATATTTTGGAAATTGAAAGCTATAATGTTTCATTTTAAAATATGCCAAAGTGTGGTATCATAACAAAATCGAAAATTGACACTAAAACTTTATTTTCATTCAAATGACTTTTTTTTTTCATAAAGACAGAATAAAATAAAACAAACACCTTTGAAAGTAACAAGTAATAGGACAAGAGGAAATATCCACAAGTTGCATCAGGGGGGGTTTAGATTGGATGTTAGGGAAATAATTTTTCATCAAAAGGGTTGACAAAAGGGAACAGTGTGTCCAGGGTTGAATCACCATCCAGCTGTGGGGCTTAGGAACATGTGAGTTTGGCAGTGCTGGGTCTGCTATTGGATTTGATGATCTTAAAAGTTGTTTCCAACTTAAATGATTCTAGGATCCTGTAAAAGATTTTTTTATGTGTCTTAGAAATTCCTTCTAAATCCAGATTATTGAGTAACTGTTCACAGAAATACTTTTTGCTTTCTAGAGGGCAACATAAGATATGAAATACTGAATTAAGAGGTCTTAGAATATTTAGTACACAAATTATAGTGTCCTTATGACTTATTTTGTACCACTTATGCGGCCTTGATTAACAAATTTAGCTTAAAAGAAGAAGTGATTCAATGCATGTTGCAATTATTTAGCTACTTATAGACTATATGTGTTGGGAGACATCTTTTGAAGCCTCTAGTCCAGCTGCCTATATCAAGCAAGAAAGCATTGTGTTAGGCCAGGCACGTTTTTACCTGCCTGGTCTTGAAAGCATCCAGGGATAGAATCTCCTTCAATTTCCTGTGTGATTATCTCCAGGGCTGCACAGATAGCAGATATTTTCCCACTGTCCAGTCTGGACTGATCAAGTTGCACTTCCAGGGGATCTGTTATTTATAATTTCTTTAATACTTTCTAATATTTTCAAAATAAAATTTAAGGTTAATGGACGAAATTCCACATTCTCCTGTATAGGCTGTTCTTTGATGCTTTTGTGCTCTATACAGTGAATTATGTGTCAAAATGAAATAAAATAAAATTTAAACATTATATACCACTATTAAAAGTTTCTCTTATTTGATTGGAAAACACGTAAAATAGAGAATTCTTGACAATTTTTTTATTGAACTTTGTAAGGTTTCATCAGTTTCTCTTTGGGTCATTTCACAGGGTTTTACATCAGGTTAGTTCAGGACTTGCAATCTCAGGCAGAAGTTCTCAGGCTTAAGCCAGTTAATTTTTTAGGAATATATGGAATTTTCCTAAATCCTTGGAAAGTTGACTCCTTGATTACATATAAAGTGAAACAGGCTAGAAAAGGAGAACTGATGCAAGTGTTTTCTAGTGTTACTGAAAACCAGGAAACATTTGCACAAAACTAAATACAAAAAATGTTGGTAACCTCTACCAGCTTTTACATGTTTTTCATCTCAGTCTAAGCTTCATTCTTTTGAAAAGATATTCTCCACGTGCCTCAAAGGCTTTTCACAAAAGCAAAGCTGGTAATTGTAAATTCTCATTGAAATCTTGATCCATACCCTCTTAAATCAACGATTTGCTCCTGTAGAAGTTGCTGGCCAATTCTTCCTCAGCTGTAAAGTCTTTGGTGTCACCATTGCATTGTGTACTTGGTCTGGGTATAACTCAGAGGAGACTGAGGCCTAAGAGGGGTCTCTAGCCATAACCATATTCCTGTCAGGATCTGGTGTTCACTGTTTCTTTATAACCTGGACATCAATTGTTTCAAATTACTTACCATGAATTCTGGAAAAAAAAAAGGGAAATGCATTATTTATCTTAATTTATCTTAAAGGCCATTCTGAAATCAGAATCCTGTCTAATGTAGTGAGGAGGCAAAGGAGAGGCTGTACTTAATAACACTTGTCTTGTCTTCAAAATAAAAATTTGAAATGTAATAAATATTAGCTTTCATTGAAATGGCAACCCTTAATAGTGAACACTTATAAAAAATTAATTAAACAGCTAGACTAAATCTCATAGATGCTGAATGAATTTTAAAGCAAATTTTTGAACAGGAATATAGTTCTTTAAATGTGCACAAAGAAATGAATGCAAGTTGATATACATTTTTTTTTATTTCTACTCTTTATTTTGTGCTTTGGAAAAAAAAAATCAGATCTGCTGGAAGACTCAGTATAGTAATCACTCTGAAAATATCAAATCCAGATACTAAGAAGGGGCTTGTGCTTAATCACAGGATCACAGAGTGGGTTTGGTTGGATGGGCCACAGTGGGTGATCCCAGAGCACATGGCATCCAGAATGGGATATCTCCAGTGAGGGGGACTCCTCACCCTCTCTGAGCAGTCTGTCCCAGTGCTCAGTCTCTGCACAGTGAAGAAGTTCATCCTCATGTTAGGGTGGAACTTCGTGGACATCTGTTCCTGCCTCTTGTCCCATTGCTGGGCCCCACTGATCAGACCCTGCTCCATCCTTGGTCCTTTCCCTGCAGGCCCTGACAGACATGGATGAGGATCCCTCTCAGTCATCTCTGTTCAGCCCCAACTCCCTCAGCCTTTCCTTGTAGCAGAGATGCTCCAGTCCCTAATCATCCTTGTAAGGTCTCCACTGCAATTGCTCTCCCCTGAGAGCCCCACATCTCCCCTGTCCTGAGGAGCCAAGAGCTGGACACAGAGCTCCACGTGATGGGAGGGTCAGGATCACCTCCCTGACCTGCTGGCAATGCTCTTCCTGAGGCACCCCAGAGAACCCTTGTCCCTCCAGCAGGGAACACTGCTGCCTCAGGAGCAGGGGGACACATTCTTGTCCACCAGGACCCCCATTTCCTTCTACACAGAGCTGCTTCCCCAGAGTGGACTGGGGCATGGAGTCCATGGCATTATTCTTCTCCAGCACTGCACAGCGCTCTGTGGTTATCAGCAAACAAAACAAGGAAAAGAAAACAAAAAGAGAAAGGAAAAAAAAAAGATGAAGAAAGAGCACATATTCTTAATAAATACATTTTGCAATGGCATTAAAATCACAACAAAGCAGAGCCATCTGGAAATAATAGAAGGATATATAGTCTGTATAATCATCATCCCTGGTATCTGTTTGTCTGCTTGTAATGAGAAAAGTAGCAAGTGTCTAGCAGCATATTAAAACTCATGCCACACTTGTGCATGGTACATAGGTTTCCTGGAATAACCGGTTGAGAAAATGGCAGCAGTCCTTTTATTTGAGACATTGTGGCTAACAACTTCAAAACTCTAGCAGCACAGCTCACATTTTATTAATCTATTTGAGTTTAATTTTCTAGTTCCTTTGTGTATTGTTTCCCATTTTTTCTCTGCATTTCACTAAGAACCAAAGAAACAAAAAAAACCCCACAAAGTAACCAAAGCAGACAAAAAGACTCAGAAAGGAGATCTGAAGCTCAATTACTTAAGGTTATTCACATATTGACATATTTATATTTAATTAATGTTATTCACACACACACACACACATATACATATACATATATATATATATATATATATATATATTTAAAGTAGAATATTGATCCTTAAAATTGGAAGACAGCTTTGTGAAGTATAAACCCTGAAACTAAAGTTCTGATGCTGTACCTGGACAAAGTTATGTTACTGTTGCATCTCTTTAGGGATATAAAACATATCCTTATTTACAAGAAAGGATATTTCTATAGGGTGCTTCTCATAAAAGAAGACAAGCTGCATTTCTTTGTTCCAACTGGAAAGCATGAAAGACTCTTGAGACTGGAGCTTTAATATATGGGCCAGATTAGTTAGCTCAGCCTCATCCCTGTGCTAACCACATTCACTTAGCTTTTTGTCATCCCAGTGCACATCAAGGGACCTCTCCCACCAACCTATATCATGTCAAGCTGCACAAACCTGGGCTGAGCTGTCTTTTTAGTAAGACATAAAGCTTCAGCCAAAACAGATCTGGAATAAAAAAACCAAACAAAACTGTCTTTTCTGATTTTGAAGATATCAAGCAATGGAGAAAACACTGTTTCCCTCAGTAGTTTGTGATTCTGGCTAATCATCTCCTCCGTTGTGCCTAATTTCTAATTTGAATTTGTCTGGCTTCAGCTCTCAGCCATTAGTTCTTGATGTGCCTTTCCCCACTAGATTAAAGAGCCCATTAATACCCAGCGTTCTTCCCCTGTGAAGGTACTGATACGCTGTACTGCAGTCACCTCTCAGTCTTCATTTTAATAGGCTGAACAGATTGAGCTCTTTAAGTCTCTCTCTGTGAAGCAGTTTCTCTGGACCTGAAATCACTTCCATGGCTCTTTTCTGCACCCAGCTCATTTTTTTTAATAAACTCTTTATTTTTATTCATGCAGATGCCACAATTGTATTCTAGTCCCAGTCCTATGAATGCTGAAGGCTGAAATGGAATATTTTCTCCACTCTTTCGTACTTCTTCCCTTTTTATGCAGCCTGGCATCACACAAGCTTCTCTTCCATCAGTGCCTCACTTAAAGTCATTGTTTACACTTAACCTTTTCAAAGTCTTCAGTTTCCAGTGTCCTGTGTCTGGATACGATTGTATTTAAAGAACCAAATACAGCAAAACAAAAAGAAAAAATGGAAAAAAAAACAACTAAAAATCATGGATGACAGACACCAGCTTACCAAGCAACCCACGTGCCTTTGTATGTCTGCTTGGATATTGGTAATATTTATCCTTCAATCAGCTAAAGGAAGGATGAATATTGTGTCATCTGCACATTTCACCAGTAATGACTTTATATCTCCTTCCAGTTCCCTTTTTAAAATGTTGATGAGCACAAAAATATTTTCTAACCTTTTCATATTCACTGATAATTCTTTATTGATAAATTTTCTTTTTCACAGCTGTCAGTTAATCATCTGGCAGTAAAGCACAGAGAAGTGTGTGTGTGTTGATGGTACTCTGAAGTACATATTTTTAATCAAAATGATGTGCTGAAACAAAGAATACTTTAATGTATAACATAGTAGCAGAATTATTCTTATCAAGCCACCTGTAAGCACCTCCAAACATTAAACCAGGTTTGCTTTATGGAACCTATTTTCGATAAAGCAGTATTATTGTTGTTGTTGCTGTTGTTAATTATTGATCATAATCTACCAATTTTCAACCAATTATGTACTATTCAATTTTCTATTTTCAGAGTGTCTGGTAAAGTTTTCCATTGTCTTACCCAGAATTGATATAGAATTATTTATATATATTATTATTTATATATATTATTTATATATAATTAATTCCAAATTCACATTAGCAGGAAGATGGACACTTAGGGCACATGCTCATATTCCTGACATGAGAATTTCAGTCCCATGATCTGTAAATGTCCATGTCTAGAAATAATATTTCTCTATCTTTATTGGTTGCTGCTGGACTGAAAAGTGCTTAATTACCTCATCTGCTACAAGTACTTCATATTGCCTGTTTCAAATATGAAAGCTAACTTCTAATATAAAATATATGTTTTTTTTCCATCCTTATTATCTTTTTTTTATTGCTGCTTAGTAATGGAAATATTCTACTCTTCAAATCTTTTTTCTCCTAGTATACTTGAGAAATGATTCTTTTGTTTGTTTTGTTTTTATTGTTCTGAGCCCTGCAAGAAACATAATTTTACTTGAGACCTTTATAAATTTTCTTTATATTTTAGTTTCTGTTCCAGACAAACCAGAGTACTCATGGACTTCAGTTTACTCCAAGCACTGGGGATATCTCCAGGATTGAGCCTGTCCAGATAATAATTTTTCAAGCTTTTCAATTGCCAATATTGTAACATGCACAAGAGTAGTAGTTATGACTGTGATGTTCATGTAGTGCAAAACACATTCTAAAATTTAAAAAGTAAGTGGATATCTATGGTGAACAACCCTTTATTTTTCTTTTTTTTTTTTAGTTTATATTTTTGACCAAAATTATGTATTTGACCTTTTATCTTATTTTTTTCCTATTTAGAATGACAAAGACAAAAGATTTAGGGAATTAACATCTACTCACGGGTGGCATGTACTTGGGTTATTGGACACATCCATTGATAAGGATATCTGGAAAACTAAAACTGACTCGCTCATGGCATTTTGCAGGAAGCAGTCTCAGTTTCTGTTCCAGAGAGGTGCCAAGTTACTTTGGCTGAGTAGGGGACACCTCCACATTGCAGGGAAGCTGTGGGTACCCCAACACTGGGAGTGTTCAAGCGCACGTTGGATGGAGCTCTGAGCAGCCTGGTTTGGTGGAAGGTGTCCCTGTCCATGGCTGGGGTTTGGAACTGGATGAACTCTAAGATCCCGTCCAACTTAATTCTATTATTCTGTGATCTCTTAATGATTCTTACTCATCACCGAGCAAAATGATTCCCATGAGGGTCATGTATAAATATTTTAAAAAGGATTTGCATTAGCTAGCAGGCAAACTCTGAACATCTCCTGAGACCTGTATTGATAAACAAGTTGAAGACACGGCCATTTTCACAAGAATTTGACCCTTATGGTTATCATCACAGTATTTATCCCTTAAATTGCAGTGTGAAATATCCTGTGAAACCAGTTCTTGGCATGGGTGCTCAAGAAGTTTAGGGTGGCTTTATTTTGCTGTGGTAACTGCTTATATTTTTTCCTCTGTCCCAACACAACTTTTGTTTTTTTGATAGATAGAGCAGATGGTGAAATATGCAAGTATTGGAAAACCCTACCCCTGATGCTCAAAAACACAGAAACCCACATAATAGCAGTCTGAACAGGCACTTATTATAACACTTTGAAATACCTGCCTGTCATATATTTTCTTTCCCTATGCATATACATATACATATCTACATGTATCTGCATGTATTTTTAGATATACATGCAAAAAAATATGTACATGCATATAAATAATTTCAGATCGAATATGCATCAGCCTGATATCTCTCTCCTTCTCTCAACTGTTCAGATAAGAGTAGAAACACATCAGTTTTCCTGAAGTTGTGCTTCTCAGATTGCTCAGGGAAGACTATAAAACCTGGGTTTCTTTCAAGCTGTCTGTGTGAAGGGCTGTCTGAGGGACTGCAAGAACACAGTCCACACTGACAAAGTAACAAGTGAAAGGGAATGAAATGAGTGGTGAGAGAACAGGTGCAGGAGGTATCTGTCATTTCACCTTACAGAGTCTCTCTTGATATTTCTGCTTTTTATATTCTCAGCCTTAACATGTCTTGAACTTTTGTGGAAAAACCTATGCAAAGTGGGATCTTGCAGCACACACGTGATAAATGGGATGCCTCTCAGGAACATAAATCTGTGCTGGTGCATCCTGATGCAGAATTGGTGTTGATGCTAACATGTCATTTTCCCAAATGCTTCAGAGTCCTTTGGGCCTGCCATGAAGGTAAGGATTTATCTTCTAATCTCAAAACCACTTTTCTCTGTCTGGATTAGCCATGAGCAGGAAAGTCATTAACATTTATGAACTGGGGATTAATAACACTCCAGAGCATATTATGTGGTCTGTTTATGCCCTGGCCAGCTCCTTAACCTATGTCAGAGATAGGTAGGGAAAAAATGGTAACACAAACCCCTACTCACCTGGAAATTTAACTTAATCACAAAATAGCTGAAGTTGACAGGGATCTCTAGAGATTGGCCTGGTCAACTTCCTGATCAAATCAGAGTCCAGATTAAGTCCAGAGGGATTTTGAGTATCTCCATGGATAGAGAATAGGCAACTTTAAAAAATTTATTGCAATATTTGATCACATTCACAGTTCAGAAGCTTTCTTTATGTTTAAATGGAATTTCCTGTATATCCTTTTGTGCCCATTGCTTGTCATGCAAACATGCCAAGGGTTCATTTTTCCATCATTCAGTTTATTAATACAGATTTTAAATAGTACTGGTCCTCATTAAAGACCCTTGAGATATACTACTAGTAAGAGGCCTCCATGGATTTTGCTGATCACCAACTCTTTCAGAACAGAAGTTAAGCTTATTTCTGACTACTTCACTATTTAACTGGCCCACATTTAGTCAGTTTGTTTGTGGAAGAGTTTTGTGATAAGCTTTCACATAATCAAGAAAAATGGAAGATTCACAGCTCTTCTCTTTTTCACCAAACTATTCCTTTGGTTGTGGTTATCAGGTTTGTCAGACATCATTTCCCCTTTTGTAGGTCTGTACTGACTACCCCAAATCACTTTGTCCCTTATGTGTTTGCTTCCCTGAGTATTTTCTCCATCATCTCCTCAAGGATCGACACAATATTGAGCATTCCACAGTTCCTCAAGTCCCCCTGGTTGCTTTTCTTGCCTGCAAGGGCAGTGTTTGCTTCCTCTGAACCTCCCCCAAATGCCATGACATTTCAAAAATTAGTTTAAAAGTGGCCTCACAATGTCATTGGCTAGGACCTCAACATTTATGAGTGCATTCCATCAGGTCCCAAGTTCTTGTGTATGTTCAGTCTATTAAAATGTACTTTAAGATGTTCCTCCTTCACCAAGAGTAAATCTTCATTCCTCAGACTTTGCCACCACTTCTGGGGTTGCCTCGAGACCCTTGGAATTCCTGATGTTAACTCTCACCACTAAAAACCAAACCAAAAAAAGTGTTAAGTACCCCAGCCTTCACCATATTGTAAATTCTCTACTCCATTCAGAAGCAAACTTAAACTTTTCTGTAAATTCTCATTTTTCTTTTTTTGTCCTTCATGTTTCTTGCCAGAGTCAGCTCCAATGAGTGGCCTTTCCTAGCATCATTCATATGAAATCAGTCTCTGTATTCCTCCCAGGTCACTAGATCATTCATCAACTTTTTCTACACTTTCATATCTTGAGTTTTGTCAGGTTAGTGTCCACCCATGCAGGCTTTTTGATGTCTTCTCTTGGTCTCCTGTTAGTTGAGATGAACTATTTTAGTGCTTGGCCTTTGGAAAATCAACCAGTGCTTGGCCTTTGGAAAATCATGCAGTACTGGATCTATTTTCGCTTCAGGTCTGTATTTCATGGGATTCCTTCAAGCAGATCCCCAAACAGATCAAATTTTGCTGCCTCGAAGTCCAGGCTTGTGATCCTGCTGTTAATTTTTCTGACTTTCTCTCACGGTCCCACACTCCATCATCTCATAGTCAGTCTCTGATTGAAGAGTCAGTCTTAGAAACAATGAATGAGAAGTATTGAGCTTTCTGTTGTATGCTAGTACTGGACCTCTTCTGAGATACTCTAGCAGAAATTATTATGAGCCCAATACAAAGGACACGGAGGTCAATAAGAAGATTTTCAGACTTTATGCTCTACAGATTACATTTGATGACCTTTTTTTCAACACAGAAAATAGAGGACATCAAATTCAATCATTAAAAAGCAAACACAAATCTAACAAATCAAGAGTGTTCTGATTGTAAAGACTAAAAGCCTGATGAGTTGTTGAACTCCCTGCTGCAGGAACATTTGAAGATTAAATATCTATATAGGTTCATAAAAAGCCCTTCATGAAAGAAAAAGCCATCAAGGCTAACATAAAAAGGCCATCCCTTATCTTAGAAATCTCTGCGTTGCAAATTGCAGTTAACATTGGAGACTGAAAAAGTATTCTGATAAAATGCCACTATATGTTTATCTTACCTGGGCATCCACCAATTGTCAGCATTAAAGGGGCTACTTAGTTTGATGAATTAGAATATTTCAAAATATTCTAAGTCACAGAGTCCTGGTGGTGTAAACTTCTAAGTTACTTAGGGCAAAGCATTTGAAATGACTGGGATATTTGCCACTGTTTTCAGCGGAGCTGAGATTCAGCTCTCAACAATTCATTTTAGCAAATCTCTCATATTTTGATCTTAGCAAAAGACCTTATTATCTCAATCCATTATGGCACTGTGGGCCAAATTTTCGAAGTGTTTTATAATTATTAAAAGGACCTGATTTTCTTTTTTGTGATGCTTTTTAGATACCTGTCTCATAACTAAAATCTGAATTTCTAAACAGAATGGGAAGAGAAATAGTGCTACTCTTTACAACATGTGTTGTAATTAAATATAATGCAAGTTCTTTAAAGAATAAATATATTGCAAGTAAACATTAAGCAAGTTCTTTAATCCTTGTATTTATGTATGTATAAAATGAAGAAATAATCCCATTCTGAAGTGGTTTGCTGCTTTTCTTTTTAGTGATTCTTTTATACAAGTAATTTTGTTGGTCCAGATTAATTTCTGGTGCAAGTCTACAAAAAGCTCTGAATCAACAGAAGGGATAGATTTGTTAGGTAATCTTTTTCCATTCCAGTCAATGATAAGCCCAGCACTTTACTCACTGTTTCTCTTTGTGAGTTAATACACAGTATTGAATTTCCTCTTTGTATTCTCATTCTTCCTTTGTGTAGGCATTTGTTTTTTTCTTTTCTTTTTCTGTTAGTTTCCTTGGGGGATGAGGCAAAGGCATCATTATTGAGAATGTCTTCAAAAACCTGCTTAAAAAAAAAAGGAAAAAAAAGAGACAGTCTGTTTGTCCTTGTTTTGAGCAACAAGTTATAGCTAATAATTACTGTTTTATGGATGGATAGGATATTGGAATTATTAGTAGTCAGAAGACAACATATAATTATAATGTAGTAAGTCATAACTGGATTGAAGAAAAGAAAGGGGAGGCAGAAAGGACAGAACAGAGTAGAAAAGAGAGAGCAAGGACAAAGACAAAATGAGCAATGGACCATAACTTTCACTGTTGTGAATCAGACATGTGCTTTTATTAACAGACACAGACTAGTTTCTGATCCTACTTGCCATTGTGTGAACCCAAAATCCTTACAGGATTTGTTTTGTTTAATTGTTGTTTTGTTACAGCTGGGGTCAGGATCAGGATCATGTGGGAGGAGTGAGTGACTCGTCCTGTTGCACACAGAGACACCGTCCTGTTCTCTCTGCTCTGTTGGCTGAGGATAGCACTGACATTTTCAATTTTGTTTAACATGTACTTAAAGCTAATACTAAATCTAGCTGAGGTTGCTGAAACTGACCTGAGAATTCACACAGTTCTCACCTGGCATTGTATGCTTTTAGTAACAGGGTAAGAGCAGTCAGATTTTTGTTATATTGCACCAAGTAGGGTTTGGAAACTGGTCCAGAACAGCAGAACTAGGTGCTAAGGAATACAATAACATAAACATTCTTGAGTTTTGAGACAAATTATAGCAAGAAAAAGACCAAAATAAGACACACAGAACGCTTCCTGTCCTGTGTTCTTATTAAAACATTCTCACTATAATATTTTCTCTGCATTTATTTGCTGAAGAAACAGAATATATAACTATGACTATATATCTGGCATGAGTACTTCACACCATTCTAACATGCATGAGATAAATCCTGTGGTGACATCTGTTTTTGTCCATGGATCCTAGAGATAGTCTAGCTACTTAGAACTATTCACATCTAACAGTAGATGACATAAAACCCACTTAATGTATCTACAAAATTGCTCACTCATGGTTTGACCAATCTACTTTTAAAAGTAGAACCTGGCTGCAAATGTATTTTCTGTTTCACAGAAAATTACGTTATTCCCATAATTTTCACTCTTTTTAGCTGGATAATAATAATAGGAGAAATGTGAAATTTACTCAGGAATGTGAGCCTGAAATAAAATAATAATGATTTTTATTTGAAACCTGCTTTTTCAAAGAAAGTGAAATGATTCATTGTAATGTTCATGTTTGATTTTATACACTATGAACAGCTTTAAAATGATATACAGAAAAGGCTGTACTGAAATGGAAACATCTGAACATTCTGTTCCATTACAAGCTCATCAGAACAATCTTCTCAGATTTCTTCATAATGGAATTTTATTAGAATTGATAGATTTTCACACAAGCATGCAGTTTTGACAAGCATTTTCTGCTAGGAATGTTGGCAGAGGACATTCTGCCACTTTTATTTTAAAATCTCTGTATTATATTAAAAGAAATAAAAAGGAACCCCCACCAAATAAAAATAGCTAGTCAGTTCTCTCTAGACACTTATCTACTATGGTTCTTCTACCATAGAAAGATTTAATTACTTTGTACCTAAAAATATTTTTCAATTCAAGGAACTTTACCTCATATACATTTTATTCTAAAAAAAGCTCCAAAGGAATGGAGTCTAATATATTTGCACTTATCTTCTCACTAACATGCTAAGATATGAAGATTATAAATTATTTGGAAAAATGAAATTAGTGTGATACAGAATCTGGACTGAGGCATCAAATAAGACACCATTGTACACCCTTGTCTCTCTTTTTCAAAATGAAAGAAAATTCATCTTTTTTGGATAAATGTTACAGCTCAAACATGTGCAGTGAAAAGGAAAAGCTATCATGTCGAAGAATTGAAGAAACACTTATGAGGAAAAAAAAAAAATAGTGGAGCATCCCATTTTTGCTTCTCCTGCATAAATAATGCAACCCAAGGGCAATTAGCATCTGGAGAGTGGTTTCTTGTCATATCAAGCACCACTTCAACAACGAAATGATACAGACAAGTCCCCATTACAATGGAAAACGCAGTGGGACAAAAGAAAATATTTCACTTCACTAAGTAAAATCCTTGATATAAAGGCCAGCTACAAAAGCGACAATGATCTTTGCTCCTGGACACCTACTAGCCATTAATGGAAAAGTTCTTCTGAAAACATACACATGCACTTACAACTCTGGCTCTAATGAGGACTTTGCTGTTTGATGACGACACATCTGGCATGCTTTCAGAACTCTGCAGTCCCAATTATAAAGCTGTCCAGCAGGAAGACCCATTACAGATCTGAGCTGTCAGACCTCCAAAATGAGGTTGAAGAAAAAAAAAAAAAAAAGGAAAGAGGAAAAGGAAAGGGCTTAAAGATAAAGAAAGAAAAAAAAAGAAAGGAAGGAAGAAAAAGGGAGAAAAGAAGGAAGCTAAGGCTTGATTACCTCGGGGGAAAAAAAAAAAAGAAAAAAACCAGAAAAATAAAAGAAAAAGAAAAAAGAAAATAGTGAAGAGTAAAATGCCTTTAAAGAAAAGTTGTTCCTATAGCCCCCATAATGTGACAGAGCTAATTTGTGCTTTTAAAGATCTAAAGAGCCTGCTAGCTGCAGGTGGAAAAAAGAGGTTACTTGTGGCCTGGACTGTGGGCATCAGATAACATAATACAGAAAACTTCTGTCCCCCATGGAAAAGTTAATGAGATCAACTCTTTCAGGATCCCCTAAAAGAGTTCCTTCAAGCTCACCCCATCCACATCTCATTCTTGCAGGCAAACAAAAAGTATCTGGTTGAGTTTAATTGGCCAGCCAATACTTTGATATCCAGGGATTTTTCCTTGTCCTTGGGGTTGCTAAGTGTAACAGAATTAGGCCAACTTGCTGACATGTGAAAAACAGTTTTCATCCATTTTTTATTTGTTTGTTTGTGTGAATTTTCACTGCTGTTGAAAAATCTAGATTTGGTACTGAATTTTAATAAATAGCAAATATTTTAAATCTCTTATTCTTTTCAGTGTGAAGTCTTATCATTCCTTGTGAGGTCTCCAGGGTATGTCTAAGTAAGGTAGGCATAAGAAGAAGAGATGGCACATATGTTTTGTGATGTGGCATAATCTAATTTATGTTTGTAAGAGGGACAACATTGTGGAACTCAGCTATTATGTCCAAAATGCATTAAACATGCACACCTTGGAGTCACAGCTTGGGGATGACTCCATCACATGGAGCTGTTCCAAGATGTCCTGTTTGTTACACATCCATCAAACAATATTCACAGCACAGAAAAGCTGAACAAAGCAATTCAGCAAAGTTATTCCACATTCTAGAAGCCACCATATTAGTCTCTATTGCAGAACAAAGAGAGATCAGACACATGAAGCAAGAAGAAGTCTATGTAGCCTTAAACAGTGATTTCACAGAGGGCTGCTGTCTCAGTAGTGTCCTTCAGCACACTGATCATTGGGATGGTTGGTCTTCCCACTTCCACTTTGTCTCAGGAACTCAAAGCACATAAACCCATTGAGCAGGTCTGAGCTCGGGACATGCACAAAAATGATGAACTGCAGGGCACTGAGTCCTGACTGGATATTTTCTGTTCAGCCAGTGTGTTTTCTAAGAGCTTGGTTGGAAAGAACAAAGCATTCTTGGATGTTCCCCAGCAGGGGAGCTGCAGATCTTGGCCCCCATCCATGCCTGCCTGGAATATGTGTATAAAACAGAAAGTCTGGGTTAGAACCCATCCTTTCCCAGCAGAGGACCATAGGTATCTTTGTGTGAATCTCAGGGAGTGTAACACATTCTCTAATGCACCAGCCTCACAATGATGTTGTTTTCAACCTATCTTATCCAGGTAATCACTCCAGCTCAGCTGCCTAGTTTCTGTGCAGCTCCCTTCACAAACTGCTCTCCTCTGGCCTTCAAGCACCATGCTCTGCACACCTTCCAGACAGAGAGGACGATGGTACCCTTTTACTCACCCCTATTGTCATTTATCCAGGCCATTCTCCCCTCTCTCAGTGGTGCTAAGGGAAATCACCCCTCAATGTAAGAGGCCTGGCAGTTTAATCTCTCTTATTTTTCACCTCTTAGGATAATGTGAAAACATTTTCCTTCAGAAAACATGTTTATGCAGCATCAGCATCAAAAAGCCATTTTCTTGTTTTCCCTAACGACTTTATCAGACACACAGAAACACAATGAAAGATGTTGTTATTCCTTTTCCTTTCCTTGATCTTTATGTTTTCAAGGAAGCATCATTAGTGAGGATGATATTTGTGCCAGAATACATTCAACACATGGGCATGACACTCTCACTCTAATGTATCACCAAGATTTGGGTTTTTTTCTTGACTAAACTCCCCACTATTCATCAAAAGCCATTTCAGAAACAAACCCTGTGTTAACCTTCTGCCCTCATTTGGAGGAGAGAATGAGAGGATTTATAGAGAACTTATAGGGTCCATATAGTGGGATTGGTATATGCAGAGGCTGGTAACATCTGAATTATCAGACTCAAACTCAGACTTGAACTTTCTCCCTGGAGAAGGAGGGAAATTGGTCCTTGCCAGCTATACTGACCACCAGTATGATGACATATGATCTTACTCCAAATGCTGGCAGAAACCTCTACATAATTGCATAAACAAACACTAATTAGAAAATGAACCAACTCCCACAAAAACTAAACTCCATCCTGTTTTTTCTTTTTTTTTTTTGTCCTTTTTAGCCTGGCACTTTTATTAGCAAAGCTCTTTGCACTCAGGGGTGGCTGTTACAGGATGCCACTCTAAGTCCCAGCTTTTTTAAAGTGTCAAAATCTATCACTAGGTTGACTTTGCTGAAGGGTGCCACTGCCTTTCCCATGCTACTTAGCAGCTGCTGGATAAAGCATGACTTTAGTCTCACAGAGCAGTCAGTTTTTTTCTGAGAATTATATACCAGTTTTAACCTTCTGAATCTCCATTTCTCTGTGAGATATTAGCAAAAATCAATATCTAAAGAAGACAACAGTGCTCAGCTATGAGGCAGGGACAGCCCATATCCTCAAGAGTTTAGAGACCTGTTAGACAATGGAGACAAAGTGTAAATAAGGACAAAGTGTTACACACGGAGCAGTCCCAGGGAGAATTCCCTTCCCTGGCTCCCAGTGCAACACTGGTTTTGTGCACTTAGGACATGTCTTTGGAGAAAAAATTTCCAAATTCCAAGAAACTGTATATACCTAAACTTTGCATGGAAGAGTCCAAATAGATAAGCTTTACTTTTCAGAGCTTGCTAGCTTGCAGTCAGTGGGTTTATTCCTTTTTGGATTATCACACATGGAACAGGCAGGTCCAAGTCTCTGCCATCAACTGGTTTATCACCTTCCCATCCACAGGCTCCCTCTGATCTCTGACAGCACCCACCCAACCATAATCCTTGGCTGTATGCTGGTGAGTGCGTATACATGGAATGGGAATGGCTGGCTGCCACTTGAGTTTGCTGCAGGAGGTCTCTGTCTCTTTAACTTTGCAGGCTAGTTTGTAGAGAATTATAGTGGGGGTTTGTTGTGGGGAGTGTTATTTGCTCAAAGGAAAAGGCTAGAAATGCACGTTTTATTTTTTGAGCACTTTCTTGGCTGGTCTCTTAAGAAGAGGCTCCTTCAAGTCTTCCCCTCAGCAGTGAGCTTTTCTCTCTGTATATCACTGAGTCCCCTGCTCACAGTTCATCTAGCAGAGAGCGAACTGCTCAGCCTCACTTCATAGCTCTCAGGTCCCAGCTGAGATCTATTCATGAGAAACTCTACAGTACAAATCAAGGGACCCTTAGGGCGCTGTATAAATTCATAACAAGGAATAATCCATTCTCAGCATTGCATGCAATAACACTTTAAACAAACCCTAACAAAACATTGTAGAAAACATTGGGGGAAGGCAGAGCAGCAGGGGAATTGCAGAATGGTGTTGCAGAAACACCAAATCATCCTGCCCCCAGTGTTGTCAGGGTCCCTGAGCACCAGGCAGCACAGGCAGGAGCTGGGCTGTCTCCTTCAGAGAGGGGGATGCAGGCACTGCGGAGCAGCAGGCTGGGAACATCTGCTTTGAGGGGCTACCCACATGAGGAGTGGGATTTTTCCTAGTTTTCTTCAGAGATAAGGCTGGGATTTGGGAGTCCAGTCCAGATCTGGACAATGTTTCTGAGACTTCTCTTTGTTTGTTAGGTTTTCTTGAGGGGAGAAATAGGGTAGTTATTCACCTGAAGAAGATAAATCTAAAAAATTAAACATCATTACAGGGGCCCAAGACCATTACCCAAAATTAAAAGGAAAAATTATGATAGCCCTCAAATTATGCCACAGTTTACCAGGCTCCAGAGTAGACTGCAATTTATTTCTCAGTTAAAGCCATTTACCTCCTCCTGCCTTTCTTGTCCTCTCTGTCGTAACACAGAAATAAAACCTGGTAATGTGACAGGATCTTGGGACATAACTAGGTGACTGGAAAGTTCTATTGTGTAAAGGAATTCTGGAGCATCTTAAGGCTTATGCCTTTTCCTGGGACCTGTTTTTGATATGGGAAGCGACTGATTTTCATTGATGAGTGGTTAAGAAATGCTATTTCTTCCACTGTGGGGCTCATTAAACAGTCCTTGTATGCTGAATTTGCCTAGAATAAACAGGACTAGCTCAGAGGGGCTTCTAGCCTGGCATGGCAGCCAAAACATTTTTGTGATGGCCCACACAGCAGCTGAATCTCCCTGAGACAGAAAGCCTAGGGGTCCTTGCTCTTTCACTAATACTTAGTGTAGCACTTCCAATGTGTGCACTGTTAATTTGGGCACCTCTGACCACAGCAGGCAGGAAAGCTTCTCGTGGACTAAGACTGTGTGCTGCCAAGCGCTAGTCAGTATTTCAAAATATGGAAGATTTTTGTGTGTGTGCTTAAAATATCTCCCATCTTGGGTTTATTAAGCAGTCTATATTCAAACTTTCTCAGCTGTCTCTACCCAGACTCAATACAGACAGTTTAATGACAGCAGCACCTCGAGAGATTTCCAAGAGTTTTAAAATTTATCTGGGAATGTAAATGCTAAGAATTATTTCCTCTCCATATTACCATAACTTATCTTTCCAGAAGAAGTTTTGGGGGGAAAAAATGAAAATTTGACCCAAAATTTTTAAACCACTCAAGAATCCCTAAACTGACTGGATTCATAAGACAAAAATAATAAATAATAAATAAAAAAAAAAAAGTAAATATTGCCAGACACTAATCTTCAAATTATGAAGCTGAATTAAAAACAATGCACTTTTTGTTCTTGTTTAACAAGAGAAATCCATAGAACTTTTACTTTTTGGACAAGTTAATAATAAAAAACATAAGAGATTTTGCCCAGAATACATGAGTTGTAGATTCCTCAAGTACTGAAAAAAAGTGACAACTGGGAATAGCAATGAGGAACAGGCTTCAGTACCACTCTAAAAGGTGTCGTAGCTCCTAGGAATTAGGGAACTCCAAGTACAAGAAAACAGTTATAGGGACTTCTGGGAAAATAGTAGGTAGCATCACAGAAACAGAGACTGGTCTGGGTTGGAAGGCACATAAAGATTACTAGTCCCAACTCCCTGGTTTTTGACAGGCTCACCTTGCACTAAACCAGGTTTCTCAGAGCTCCTCCCCTCTGGCGTTCAGCACTTTCAGAGCTGGGGTATCCACAGCTCCCCTGGTCAGCTTGTGATAGTGCCTCACCATCCTCATAGTAAAGAATTTCTTCCTAATGGCTAATCTAGACCTGTCTTTTTTTTTTTTTGATGTGAAGCCATTTCCCCTTGTCCTGTCACTACATGCCCTTGTATGTAGTCCCTCTCCATCTTTCCTGTAGGCTTCCTTCAGGTACTGGAAAGCATTCTCTTTTCCAGGCTGAACAATCCCAATTATCTCAGAATTTCCACACGAGACAGTTTCTCTGTACCTTTGATCATCTTAGTGGCTCGCTCTGGACCTTCTCCAGCAGGTCCCTGTCCCTCCTGTGCTGGGAGCCCAGGGCTGGATGCAGTGCTCCAGGTGGGTCTCAGCGGAGCAGAGCAGAGGGGCAGAATCCCCTCCCTGCCCTGCTGCCCACGGGGCTCTGGATGCAGCCCAGGACACGTTTGGCTCTCTGGGCTGTGAGTGCCATGGCTGGGCCATGTGCAGCCTCTCACCCACAGCACCCCCAAGCCCTTCTGGGCAGGGCTGCTCTGGGGCTGCTCATGCCCAGCCTGGGCTGACACTGAGCATGTCCCAGCTCAGGTTCATAATCTTGCATTTGGTCCTGTCAAACCTGATGATTTTCCCATGGGCCTGCTTCTCAAGCTGGTCCCCATTCCTCTGAAGCACTGAAGACCTCATCAAAAGTCCCCTTGAGTCAATGGGAAAACTGCTCTTAGCTTTACTAGGCTTCAGTTGGCTTTGAATCAGGCTTTGAGTTCAACTGCTTTGACAGGGCTGAAGGGAAAGGATGAAAAAGAGCAGAATAATAAAGAATGGAGCAGTAGCAGGGTGAAAGATGTAGTCTGCAATAGCAAGAAGCAGGAAAGAAGCTGGGCTGAAGCAGGCAGTGGGGTGGTGAGGGGACTGCAGAGCTGTGTGTGTGAATTCACACCACAGCCATTCACACCATTTCTCAGACACTCACTTTTCTGAGCAGTAAATTCAGTCAGCATTTTTTTTTAAAGATATATTAATTTATTTCTAGGAAAAGAAAAGCATGCTGTTGAATATTGGTGACTCCAGGATGCTGAGTGGGAAGGTAATGATTTATAATACATTATAGGAGTGGGCATGATAAAAGTCTGAAAAAAGATTCTATTGCTCTGCAGCCTCTGGTCTCTGCATAACTTAAGCAACAAGGTACCTCTTGCAGACTGCATGGTTTTAACCTGAAGCTATTGCCAGCATTTGAGATAACATATTGTTTAATCCTTCTAACTTCAACATGAATCACTCAGAGGAATGAGGGGAGGAGGGGAAAACTGAGGGGAGGGAAAGAGAAGAGCTCTTGTAGGAATTATTAGCAGTGTGAGGTGCAGGATCTGATGATAAGGCAGCCAGGGCTGCTGAGCTATCTGAGTAGGGAAGGTAGAATGCTACGTGACAGCTCTTGGGGATCTGGGACCACATCTACCAGGCTGGGAAATGAGGAGCACACAGAGGCTTTCCCCTAGGCTTTGCTCTCTGCCAAGGGCTATTTGAATCCCTGGCCAGTGATGTCTCTTTTAAAGCCACCTCTTTTCATTCAGCAGTGACCACTGCTGGTGTCACTGGAGCACTGGAGCCTTTTCCCCATGGTGGGTCTGCCTCTCATGGTGAACCTCTCAGCACTGCCAGGCAGGGCCACAGCAGAGCTGAGCATGCACCTCACATCTCATACCCTTCCTCTGGGCTTTGCAGCCTTTGGGCTGTCCAAGGCTGAGCTGAGATCTCAGGGATCATGTCCAGGTAAAATCTTGGAGAAGATTATTTGCTTTACCAACAGGCAAAGCATTTTGGACTGAAAATAAAGTCTGTTGCCTTAGTCAAGTCTATATGTCCATCTCACTGGGACATTCTCTGTGCTAATGGCCTTGTCCCTCTGTCTTTTCTTTGGATCACTCTCCCAGCCCCTTGGCTCACTCTCTCAGCCCCTTGGCTCACTCTCAAAGCCCCTTAGCTTATTTATTTCTGTTTTAAGAGGATTATAGAGTGCAACTTCTGGTACTTTCTTTACCTACGGGAAGCCTCCATTTTACTTGTCCCCAGCCTGTCAAGTATTTTAGTTTTAGATCTTTGACACAATCCAGCTGTTATACTGCAAAGAACAGCTTGTTTCCTGTTTTTGCTGAGCCTAAAGGATATTTTTTGGCCAAAACATTAGCTTTAATACATCAATACATTTAATGAGATTTGTATCTGCATCCAAAATTCACCCATGGTGGCCTTTCAGCCTTTCAGTCAGCTGTTGGCAGCCTTGTGGTCTTGACTATTTGTTTGAAATTCATGCTTGCAAAGAGTGTTTCTACCCATTAAGGTGACATGAATTAAATATTCCCTTGGAGTTTACTTATGCATAACCAAGAAAATGCATTTTTTTTCCTCAAGACAGGAGAAAAAAGCCACAGCAAGTAGCTGGGTATCAGTCACATAGACTCTCTTAGTCTATGTATTGCTTCAGAACAGAAAAAGACCAGTATTTTTATTTTTTACCCTGAATCAAGGTGATTTTACGAAATTGACCCATTGTTTTTAAGTTGCAGTGAAGAAGAATCCTTGAAACCAAGAGATCTCTATTTTCTACGTGACTTACATATATGGTGTTTCTGTTCATTTTGTAATACCTAAATCCATGTATCTGAATACTAACTGGCACCTTCTTGAGCTGAACAAAATATTACTTTGGGTAGCCAATCTCATGCAGATCTATTTTTTATATTTTTTGCATTAGAAGAATGAAGTACATCTTCCTTTCTGTCATTATTTCCCCTTCCATTTCAGTAATGATATTTTCAAGGAATAAAAAAAAAAGAAGTACCAAAGTTTGGAACACAGGCTCATTTTAGCTCTATTATGATTGTTATTATTACTACCAATAGTATTACTTAGCTCTTTACAGCTTTTTCTAATATATATATCTTAGAGAACTTCATAAAACAAGGAAATGTTCTTATCCTTGCTTTCCTGAGGCACTGAAATAATGAAATAATTTGCTAACAGTTAAATGGAGGTTAGTGGAATGGTTGGAAATGAACCATAGCTCAGACAAAGTTCAAGGGTCAACAGGGTAGAATAGCAGTTTCCAGTGAAAGTTTGTAAAATGTCTGGCAAAGTGCCCTAGTTCATGTTGGGATTTGTTTTTTAAGACAGAAAACTCTGTTTCAAATGAGAATAAGAATATGGGGCAATGGGTGAGGGGAAAGTGTCATAAGAACAGGTAAGAAAAGATTGTACTTAAGAGTGAGACAAATGTGCTTGGAGAAAGTAAGTCAGATATAAGCAAAAATATGGGCAGACCCATTCTAGAGGATGTTATACCTTAGCAGGAAGGGGATTTTAGTCCCTTTTCATGGAGGATGGAAAAATATTCACACGTGACTCTTCAGCAGCTTTATAAATATATAAACACTACAATTATGGTGAACCCAGGATTTCCTCTTGGCATATTTTGATCCTTGAATCTCTGGTTCTTTTCTCAATGTCAGATATATGTAACAAAAATAAAAAGAAAAAAAAAAAAAGAAAAAAAAAGAGACAAAAAAACCCTCTACACACTGCCAGTTCCACTGGTATCAGTCACAAATGCTTACAAGGATTACAGCATGGTAATGAGCTTTTGTACTAATGGTACATCTTTTAATAACTGCTATCTGCACTTCCAGTTGTAAGTGATAAGTGAGGCTGTATTGTTAACGACAAAATGCCTCACCTTTCTCCCACCCCCCTCCTGGTACTTCATCTTTCTCTGAATTCCTTGGCTGGAGGTTGGAGAGAAATTGGAGTTGATCCTGATGCAGTTCTATGGGGCTGGTGTAGTGCAGCTGGTCCCAGGGCTGAGGCTCCAGGTACCTGCACAGGAGCCTGGGGAGGATGGCCAAGTGGAAAACAGTGAAGTGTTTCCAACCATAGCAGGGACTGAAAAAGAAGGGTAGAAGAAAGAGTAGGAATAATAGTCGTGTTTCAGAGGCAGAGAGAGAGTTGTGGAGGAGCAGCAGGAAGAGAGTGTGGCACTCAGGCAGTGGCTTCAAGCTTTGGTTGAAGCTTTATGCTTTATGCTCTGTCTTCCTTTGTGATGTTGGCCAAAACATTTTATTTTTTTGTCTCCCCCAAAGCAAGGCTAACAGCATTTCCCCATGTCACAGGAAGGATTGGAAAGGAGAGGGAATGGGATACAATCATTCAGTGAATGTCAGGTCATTACTTGTGATGGAGATGCAATGCTGTGAAACTTTGTTGCTTGGGAGGTTCTTAAGAAGAGATTAAACAGTGTCAGTGCCAGACTGCATTGCTCATCCTCCCTTGGGTACGGATAGGCCTGTGTCCTGTGGTTCTGTAGCTGCAGCTACATCTTTATTTAAGCTTTGCCTTCCCTGCCTCTGCTCCTGTGAAGCATCCCTCTCAGTGCTAAGCCAGGCTCTCTGGGGCCTCAGCAGCTAACTGCATCCCCTCTCCCAGCCCAATTTACAGTCTGTACCCATATAATCTGTGATACCCTTGTTGCCAAACAACTTGTATTTCTTCAGGAAGGAGTCTATGCAGCAGTGAGGGAAGATGTTGAAAAATTCTTTCAACTTTAGCACATACTGAATGATCCCTATATTCACGGTTAATACTTAGGTTTGTACATGGAGTGCTTAGTACAAATGCCGGAGATTAACGTGGCCTTGTATTAACTTCCTACATCATGACTAATAAGTCTTGAGCCAGCTAATGTTTCCTTATTTACTTATATCAGTGACTAATATATACTAGTAGATGTCTTAGTTTTGAGAACAAGGATTGTGCGTCAGAACAAAGAATGATAAGGGAAGTACATTATGACCTGACCTCCTATTTGAAATACTCTCGAGGAGAAAAAGATTAATCAGAAGATCCAGAACTATATCCAAATAAGTCCACTGAAATCATTAACATATATGAATGTATTAAGAAAATGTGCTGAATATATATTAATTTCAGGAATATAACCTGGTCTCTTAGGTTACTGGGCATGCATGTTTTGATGAGAATTCTCCATGCATCTGACACTGCTAATGAAGTAATTTTGGCTTTCTAACCTAGCAAATTGTTTAGAGAGTTTATTTCCCAGTTTTTGGTGACCCTGGTTGGTGGTTTTTTTTTTTTCATGATCTCTCTTGAGTACATGAACATTTCTGTTCAAGGCACAGAGGTCACAGAGATGCTTGACTGCTGTCTGGGAACCTGCTTGAGCAATATCCTCTAGCCTGGGTCTCTGGTCTGGCTCATCAGTTCCAGCAAACCTGGTCCACACCATGGCAAAATATCTGAGAGGCCAAGCTGGAACAGACTAGCTTAGAAAGAATAAGAACAAAACTAATAAATATAAATAAGAAAGGATTTGGCATCTTTACAGAGTTTGTAAGGATAAGGAGAATGAAAGCCTTCACAAAGCATTTTTCATGGGTGGAGTTGCCCCCCATACTTGTAAGAATTGAGAAGCTCATCTTCTCATCATGGTTCATTATAAAAGAAGAGGAAAGCATTAGTAAATGCACTTTGTTCTTTAAGTGATACATAGAACTCATCTGAAAATAGATTATTCAGAAAGATTTCAACTCCTAAACACTTTTAATTTTATTTCTTTTAAATTTTATTTTAATTTAGAACAAAATGTAGTCTGGAATTTCATGTGAAAGAGAATATTTACTGAGGGAAATGTCAGAAGCACAGCAAACACAGATATCACTACCACCTGGAACTGTTTAAAAAAGTTTCCATGGAGAATTTTATCAAAATTTGCACATTCCAGAAACATTTTGGTTTTGCTTAAATGGCATTTTCAAGGGTGAAAAGAAAAGTTATACAAAAAAAATAGTTTGAGTAGTTTTGTGGGTCATTTTTTTCCCAGTAAACTCATTTGCTTGGATTTTTAGAACTAGATATAGAAGAAAATCACTAGACAATGTAAGTGCAGATAATAATCCTACCCTGGGAGAGAAATGGAATATTTTAATAATGTGAGGTCCTTATGATCTCTGCCTGCTAAGATTATATGGTAATATAATATTTTTTTGATGCAGAAACAAGTGTAAATTCTTTACTGTACAAAATGTCATTGCTGAGAAACTGCCATATAATTCCAGTACAAATTGGAAAGAAACTTTTTAAGAATTCTCCCCTAGAAATATATGTAAACATACTTGCTTCGAATTGTCAAAACATTTTTAAAAAATATGTAATTCTGATTATCTGTGCATTTATGTATTCCATATAAAATGAGGTAATTTTCTTTGTTCAACTATATTTTGAGATATTAAATTTAAATATCCCATTAAGATGTTTGAACAGAAAATGTACTACTCAATGTTTCTCCTAAGACACTTGAAGCAAAAATATTATCAGTATTTCATTTCACAGATGTACATGCATACACATATGTACACACCAAGAATAATCCTACTGAAATAACATTTCTGATGGAATTAAGTTTTAAAAAATCTTTTTCTGACCAGCTCCACTGAAGAGCTATAGGGTGAGAAATGTTGTGTGAGAAGAGGGGAGTGATTCTTTTTTTTCCCTAAATATCCTCAATCCTATTGTTTCAGAAACATTTCTTGTTCCTGTTCCAAGGGCAGTACCTTTGAGAATAATAACTATCAACAAATTTTCTACTCATTCTATCTGTTTTTCAAAGCCATAAGAATTTTAGCATACCCAACAACCTGTTGCAAGGAATTCCAAGTGCTTCCTTTTGTTACTTTCTAAATTCCCATCTCCTAGTTTCCTTTCATGGTTTAGCTTGTATTTTTAAAGATCCCATAAACATTGTTTTCACAGACCCTTATCATATCATCTGTCAGTCATCTCTTTTGTTAGGCCTCAGAGTTTCATGGATGGATGCTATTTTATACCTGTGATCTCTCTTGTTGCCTTTTTTCTGTATCTTTTCTAGTTCTTTTACTTGCTCTAAGAGATGAGGAAAAGTAGAACTGCACACAGCATTGTGTTAAGGGACTCTGCAGACTTGCAGTGCTTTTCTCTCTCTTACATTCCTAAATTTAACTATTGGTGAGATGATACTTTCTTAGCACTATCTTTTATCATCCCAAGACCTCATTTCCAAATAGCTCTGAGCCCATCATGGCATAAATAAAGTGAAGATTCCTGTTCCCATGTTCATCAGCAAAACCTGGGACTGAGTTCTTTGTGTGAGGAAAAGGAAAATAAGGGACAAGAAGTTCTAGATACACTAATACCTTTAGATAATGTTCCTAGGCAAGATGTTCAGAGTGAAAACGCTCACAGAAAGCTGTTATCTACAAGAAAGGCTGAGTGAGCTGAAAGATGATGAAGAGCCTGATGCCAAAGGTATAATTTGCCAGAGAATAAAAGATGGAGAAATGTTAAAAAAAGGAATTAAAGAAATATTTGCATTGTTTGGAAGCTCTGTATATAAAGCAGTCTGCTAGAGGAGAGCACTGTGGTGAAAAAGCATTCAACATAAAGTCTGCTTATCCAGGAAACTGAGGAATAAGTGCCCAGAGCTAGACACTATCATCTCTGCTGCAGTACTGGCAGTTCATTTAATAAGTTGCAATCCTGTGTATTGGTATTACAAGCTTTAAAAGCTCCAGCTGAAAACAATTGCTATTAATAACCCCCCTGCTTTGCAATATGAAAGCAGCAGGTACAACAGAGAGACACCTCTAATCCCCCCATGTTAGACAGCAGCAGAACAGCACTCAGCCAACCATGGAGGAGAATCCTATAAAAATACCCAAATCCATCTCTCCATGATGGATGGTCTTTGTACAAGCACTAAAGTGTATTCCCTTTAGTACCACTGTCTATTGATGCTGAGCTACTAAGTAATCTGAGGGAAACTAGGAAGCGATCGCCATGATAAAAAAGAAAATGGATTGGGGATAAAGATGGAATTTTGTCAAAACCATCATGATCAGAACAATATTGCCTGAGAAATGGGGAGCTTTATATCTGTCAACATGTCAGTGTTTGGACAGGAAACCAAAGCCTTGGAGATTGGTGTCAGAAGAGCGATCTTTTTCTTCGATAAGCACCATGCATGTACCAACATGAAATACAAGTGCAATCTTGCTGACTGGAATTCATGACAAGTAGCTCCTGTGAGAACAGTCTGAAACCATAAGACTGCTCACATATTCCTGGATGACTTCTCATATTCACTAAGCATTTACTCAGACTATACTCATGAAATACATCCTTTTAATTCATAGGACTTTTCTGAACCATTCAGGATTTATTTCTGTATTTTTTTGAATTGTGCCTAGTCTTGCATACTTTCTTTGGACTAATGAGAAGAAATCATTAATGCTGACAAAATGACTCAAAGGATTAAAGGTAACAGGTAGGATAAAGTTCTACAAAAGTACTAAGATTGAAATGCTGATAGCATTAGTGGGATTGAAAGCTGACTTAAAGAATTAACAAAAAAATTAGGAAAGATGTGTTGACACTATGATTTGAGAAAGAAAAACTGTGAGAAAAGTCACACAGGAAAAAGTTAACTAGTTAGGATTTGACACCTGGGGCCCACTGTATTTCTGAACAGTATGGGCACAGAGGTGAATTTCTAATGACAGAAGCAACTGTTCAGAGGGAATAATAACATGGTGCCAGGAAAGAAAAACAGACTGAAACCTGTTTCTTCTCTGCATGTGTTATGTGTTCACAGCAGCAAGCAATCATAAAGTCATGCAATAGGTGAGAATGGGAGGTGCCTCTGGAGTTCCTCTGGTCTTACCCCCAGGTGATTAGGGTCCCCTCAACAGCTTACTCAAGACCATGTCCATTTGTGATTCCAGAATTTTCAAGAATGGAGATTCTCTAGCCTCTCTTGAGGTTAGAGATGATGACTTGCTGCAGTCTTGACCACCCTTAGAGTTAGAAATTTTCTTCTTGTGTTTGTCTGAATAGATTTTCTTGTGTTTTAATTATACCCACTGCCTCTTGTCCTGTTTACTGTGACTTTACTGTCTCCCCTGAAGTATTTATGCAGATTGATATAAAATCCCCCTGAGCCTTCCTTCCTCTAGGATGAACTGTTCCAGCCCTCTCAGATTCTCTTCATATTCCAAATGCTCCATGTACCCCATCATAATTATGGCCCTTTGCTGGACATGTTATGGTATATTCATGTGTCTGTTTCAGGGAGCCCAGAAATTGACCCAGCAGACCAAATGGGAGCCTGATTCCTTTCTGTGAACTAGAACCACTTTATGTCTTTGAACAAGGGGAAAAGAAATAAGCAACAACCAACCTGTGGAGTGAGCTTTCATAGTCTTTTATCGGGAGGATTTAAAATAATTCAATAGAACCACAGGAAAGAGATTGACAGAGAAGAAAAAGTGAAAACCATGTAAGTAACTCTTGCACCAACAAGGGAAAATAGTGTCCAATTTCTCTTAAAATGTTTTTGGAAAGAAATTGATTGAAAACACAAAGTTTCTGAGACTTCCAGGCTTTTGAAGTCTGCAGAGGGACATTCGTGAGTAGTAAGGCTAGAAATGTTCAGCTGCTCTGAACTTGATCATTTTCTGCGGAGTTCCAGTGCCTCTCATGAGAGTATTGTCTGCTTTAACTCCAACTAAGACCCTTACAGGATAGCCTTAGCACCTTTACCAGTTTGAAAAAATCTTTTGGCATGGGACAAATTCCTCTAGGCTCAAACACTTCTCACTTCCTGGGCTGAATAGATTGGGGCTTATTTTTTTTGTTCATAAAATGTTTTCAAATCTCATGGTTTGAGTTATCTGGGAATTGAAAGCAATCTTTGTGCCTGAAGACCACTTCAGATGCTTTGCTTGTGCACAAATAATTCAACATTTGGGAAAACAAAACCTTGGCATGGAGATCATCTGCAGCAGATAACAAGGTAGTAGCTTCTTAAACAAGGAATAAGAGGACCAGAAATAAGAAAGAAAATTGGAAATATTAAGGCCATAGGGCTGGATAGCCTGTTTCTCCAAGGAGATGTCATGACTCAAAGGCTGAGACAGATACTCATATAAGATGAATACAAAGAATTATAATAACTATTTAACAACTATCATCTTTCAGGCTTTAAGAAAGAATTATCCTGGGTACAGGTTATTCAGTAATCCTTAACAGCCTTTTTAAATTTGAATGTTTGTTTATTTGTTTGTTTGCCTTTTTTATTCAGGATTATTTTCTGTCTGGTGTTGATGCCTGTGATTTTTCTTTGAGTCAGGCAAGTCTCTTTTCATGGGAGACTCTTCATTAGCTCTTGTTCTGAGACAGCAGAATAGGCCCCGTGTTCCTCTATTATGCATTATCTGCTTTTGTTCAAACGGATCATCCAAATAATGCCAAAGCATGGAAAAGGATCCAGAATCATCTGTGGGCTGCAGGGAAAACAGGGCAGATTTTTCACTTATGCTTTTCACTCTTAAATGCTGTATCTAAGATGGCTCGCCTGGGTTCTCACAGGATTCCAGAGAGGGATGTTGCAGTGATCTGCAGGTCTTATCTTGGACAATGATGTCAATCTCTGTTGAATCATCTGCTGCTCTTTATGTTTCTTCCATTGATATCATCACTGCTTGAGCAATTTGCACAGATTAAATCACTAGTGATATGAAATCCATCCCAAAACTTGCATAAGTGCATAACCAACACTGATGTCATATTAGAGGATGAATAAGAAATGTGGATGCTTTTTGGAATGCCTGCAAATGAAGGGAAAGGGAAATAAACATGAGGGAGCCAGAAGAAACTATTATGTTAAAAGGCATTGTTGGCACGACGGTATATGGAGATTAACTGGCAATGCATAAATGTGAGATGGAAAGAGAAAGAAAATTCCTGGCCAAAAAATAGTTAATTTTAAAATTTATCTTTAATTTATGTGCATAACATGTATTTCCCAACCCCGTAAAATGAGGATCAGGAAATGAAAACCTAATTCTCTTTTAATTCAATAAATAATAAAAGCAATTTTCAGATATAGTACCTGAATTTTGTGAACAGAAAGTCTCTAAATTCCTGTGATGCTGATTGTATAAGAAAAATTTAGTTCACATATATTTTTTTCAAAATATTTCACAAATTTTATGGGTATTAATAATTTTACTTCATTAATGTGAATATTCATTGCTTATTTATTTTATTCCACTGCTTAAATGTTAATATAATTGCAAAAAAACTCAGGCAGAGTACCATATTATGTTAATGGAAGTAAAATTTTTGACTGAATTTTTAAAGTGTTTAGGTTAAGTTAGTGAGAATTTTAAAATTCAAAATCAGGGGCCAGAGTATGCAGAAGCCATCAAGGCTGTCAAGGCAATTGGAAGCTCCAACTTTCCCAGGGAAAGGATCTGGATAACTGTCACCTCTATGGCATTTTACCATTGCCCCCCAGGGTCTCCAGGCGTGCAGGGAGAAGAGCTAATGGAAATAAGCTCAATAAATTGTATTTCAGATTAATTTCTAAGAAATATTTGGGTTTATAAGACTCAGAGGATTATGTGTTGTGTTTTAATGACACTCTTGAGAAATAAGTTCTGTCAGCAAATCTTTGCATTGAGCTGTGAGGTACGATGAAGATAAGGTGAGGAGCTTCACATGCCTCCACTTGGTTAAGAATAAATTTAGGCTTGGTTCTACATATCAGTGTAGAGATATTACAAGATACAATCTGAAGAAATGAGATCAGCACAGTAAACCTGAGCAAACAATTTTGCTTTGTGATATGCATGTAAAAGTCATTGAGAAAAATAAAATTCTTAATTCCCTGACTTTTATGCATATCAATTTTTCAGGTCTATAGCTTCATTGCTTTGAATTTATTACATTTTGGAGGTTGATTTTTATAATGTTTTCAACTGCTATTGTTTTTAGAACTGAGTTTGGATGCTCAGTACACAATCCCTTTTCACTGCGGAAACCATAGCAAGATCAATCTGTGTAACTAACATGTACAGGAAATTAGGATAGAGTTTTCATAATTCGTGGGCTTGCATACAAATCTCCAATTTCTGAAACACAGACAGCACTTCCTTCTCTCAGAGCCGAGGATAAAAGCCTGTGAGTGATTCTGAGGTGCTAAAATATGATGGAGACAAGGAACAGATAAGAATCTTGGTAGATAGGATAGACAGATATAAACACTAACCCTGGATAAGATTTCAAGCATAAATCTAATCAATAAACATATGGGCAAATGAAAATGCAAATGGGCCACATAGGTATAAATGTTCAGGAGGAAAGAAAGATTTCTGTAATACTTACCCGTATTGCATTGACTTCAAGTAGCCCTTAAGTGGAACTGACGGTATTACAAACACAATAAGCACTTCTAGACAAACTGGAATAACAATCACTTCAGGAGCCTGGAAGCATTCACAATTCTGCTGTTGTCAACTCTTTCAGTGGCTTTAATTTTCAATGGTAAGCACAACTCCTATATAGTGTTGTCAAAACTGCAATGAAGTTATGTCATTGAATATTAAAGCGCTGGCCTGTGGAATGCCAAACACAGAGATTTGAATTTCATGCTCTCTACTAAACATCAAGACAAATATGTCTAATTTCATAAAAAACCTCACCAGCCCAGAAAGGCTGACAATCAGGCCCAGTGTTGCCTCTTTTCCAACTGAGAACAGGAGTTTCTACTGTAAAAAAACCTCTTCCTATGGGGCCAGAGGAAGGAAGAAGCAGCATGAGGTTAGGATTCGTGGATGTAGCATGAGATCAAGAACAAAGAGGCTGGGGTACTAAAGGGTACTGCTCATCACTGGGCAGAAAGTTCACATTTGCATATGAAAATCCTTTTCTTGGGTTGCTCAGAAGAGTTTAGGAGGCAATTCCAGAATTGCATATGGAACTTGAATTATATAACCAAAAAGATAAGACATTCATTTCCTGTGGAGTTTTCCCAAGTCCAGCCTTGTTTTGTAAGCTTTGGTGGTGGCTTGTTGGACAGGATGAGTAAGATGCTTGTGCTCCTCACCAAAATCCAGCAGGTTGCTGCCTCCCTTGTCCTTCCTGGCAATGCTGCTTGATGTTCCTAGACATTCTCAGGGTCTCTGTCTTTCCCTGTCTCTCCATGTCTTCATAAGACTAGAGGTAACCAGTAGTAATCCTCTGAGATCTTGTAGTCTCTCTGTTAAATCTACTCAGGCCTGAAATTAGCTTTTTCCTCTGGGGTAGGTTTATTCTGTCTTACAAACGGTAGTGAAGGGCTCTGACCATTGGAAAGATGAGTAAAGCCATATGAACATGAAATTCCTGCTAAACTTCAGCCTATAAAGGCAGTTTTCTTCTGGGATATTTTCCAAAAGTTCTTGGTTTGACCTTGAAAGTAAAATTTTGTACCTGCATTTATTGGATGAAATAGGTCTATTCATGGAATAGATACCCAAAGCTTACCAATTATATTCAGATGCTCAAAATAGTCTGGACACTGATATTCTGGACAGAATGAGTTTCATGCTGAAGTATTCCTGGCAGGCAACAAAAAAGAGAAAATTAATTGCTCAGTTTTATTTGGCCTACAGTTTATAGATAGCACTGTGAAAAGAAGTGTTCACTATTCTGTGTTTGTGCTCTGTGACCTCTCCAGTATGAGACTGACTGAAATCCACCAAAGTCTTTTCACTTAGGTATCCTAAAGCCTTGAAAATTAAAAATCATTCATTACCCTGACTGTATTTTTAGTGCCTAACAAATAATCAACAATTATAATAATTAATGGGGATTTTTTTTTGTTGTTCCATAGAGAACCAAAAGCATATTAGAAACAACACATTTCTCCCAAAGTTACATTGTTTTCAAAATATTTCCCTCTGATTACTTTATTTCCTTGGGGGGACATTTCTGTGCTCACAGAAATCTTTTGGATGCTCAGTTTTACTCAGTGCTTATGCCCTCTGAGATCCTGCATTATTAATAACACTAATTATTGCAATTATTTATTATTAGATGAAGAATGAGAGAGTTTCCAGCAATTCAAAGAGCACAGAAGAGGATGTAAGCCTTTTCCTGTAGAGGCTGTGGTTGAACTTTTAGACCTATGTGCCATGAGAAGCCTCTGAGAATGAGGAATTGTACTTAGCAAGAGCATCTGCTAAATGGACATGGAAAATAAATAAATATAAAGGTCTCACACGTTGCTGGACCTCTTACTCAAAAGGTCCCACCGGGGGGTTCTGATGAAAAAAATATCCAAGATTTTGTAATAATCCAGTGTACAGGTCGCTATCTGAAGAGGTCGATTAACATATGATAATTTCATGAGGTACACTTTAAATTTCTGTATATGACCTTTATCGGTTCTGGAGGACAGAGAAACGCCTGGTCACGAAGAGGAAGGTGTTCTGAATGTTTAACCATAGCTCATAGTGTGCGGTGTTATGCAAGTTTTCTGAGCTGAAGTGCAGATAAGAGAGATGCTTTATCTGCAGATGCAGAACCAGAGCTCCCAAGCCAGTCGGAGAGACCAAGTTCAGACACCAAACAGCTCAGAGTAATGACCCAGCATGGCACAAGGTCATCACACACTCTGATCAGCACAGCACTGTCCCAGTCGAAAAGAATATTTCACATCTTGAACTTGCAACAAGGACTTTTGTTGTTATGTATGGACTGTAGGGAGGCTTTGGAGTGCAGTGTCCAGTTCTGGGCTCCTCAAGAGAGTAGAGATGTGCAGCTCCTGAGGCAGATCCAGTGGAAGGCTACAAGGATGATAAAGGGCCTAGAGCATCTCTCTTATGAGGAAAGGATGAGGGAGCTGTGCCTGTTCATCATGGAGAAGAGAGGGAACCTCACCAGTGTCTGTCAGTATCTGCAGGGAGATGTCTGAGGATGGACCAGGCTCTGCACTGTGGTGAGACAAGAGCTTAAGCAGATCTAGACAAACTTTAACTTTTATATTTAGTCTACTAATCCTCCCTTCTATGTGTAAGGCAGATATTTGTTCATCACTGCATAATTCTGATTAGATAATTTGGAAGAAAATGCGTTGCTCTTCACACAAAACTGGAAAGCAAAAGGTTGCTCTTCACACAGAACTGGAAAGCAAAAGGTAGCTGTAGATCAAATATTCTGTCTTCAGCTTGGTCTAAAGATGGAGAAATGCTGCCTGCAGTATCCCTGAGCAAAGCACATGAGGAAACCAGTGGCAAAACACAGGCAAAATCATCTTTGCAACTATAGCTACAGAAGCATTTAGGTAATGCTTCTCCCTTCAAAAGATGGGCATGCTTCCCCTTTCTGACAGATGCCTTTCTACCCAAGCTCACAGCAAGTGATTTTTATATCTGAAACACACTCAATAGAATAAAGAACAATAGATGTACAGCTGGAAACATATCCAACCCAGCAATCCGAAAGGCTGCTTCTAAACATCTGACTCAGGAACTTTAAAAAAAAATATGAAAAAATTATTAAACTAATTCAGAAACAAAAAAAAAATTGTTTTGTTTTAGTTCACTTTGTTTTTCAGATAGACTTACTCCAACTTCCCTTTATGTAAAAGGAGGAGTCCTGTTTTAGATTCCAAATGCCTTAACGGCACTGAAGTATGTATTAGATGCAATCACAGAAAAACAGCATTGCAGAGGGTCTTAAGAGGGTGTGTAATCCATGCAGTTCTTTCCCCAAGGCAGGATCAACTACTCTAAGCCATTTGCAAGAGAAGATTGTCTATCTCATGTTCTCAGTAATGACCAGTGATGTATTGCAAACCATGTACTTACATACATTACACCAGAATTTGGAGAATACCAGCCAGATTAAAGTCTTACCAGCTGACACTGTGCAGACCTGTAGAAAGAAGCAATTCCAGTTCTGAACAGCCTTTGGTCTCAGCAGAAAAAGCAGCTAAGGGCGAGAGAAATAATGTGTCATCATGGTTATTTTGTGTGGAATTTCTAACTTTTTAGTATTAGCCTAATTTATCTTGGGTGTTTTACAGCTAATAGCAAACCTCCAGCTGATCACAACTTGTGTTAACAGAAGTTACTGAAGTTTTCTGCGTATTATTTGTACACACTGTACAAATAATATGCAGAAAAGAAAAAAAAATTCTGTATAGGACTCCTCTATAACCCACCTCTCCCACATACTCAAATGGAAACAAAGACTTCTATACCTAGCAGGATGTTTTGGTTGTTTGTTTGTTCTTGGGGTTTTTTGGTTTTTTTTTTGTTTGTTTGTTTGTTTGGGTTTTTTTTTGACTGTACATTTACAGAAAAAAATGCTGCCTTTGAAAATAAATAATAATTAGAAAAGCATAGCACATAATGGAGTTTTCCCAACACAGCAAGCAGCTGTGAAGCCAAACAAGCTTATCCACATTCCCTGAGTGATGGTTTATGTTTTGACATTGACTAACTCATCCATGCTCAGGGCACAAGCACTCAGACAATCTCCATCACCAGTTTCCCATTAGAAATCTTGATCTCTGCTGAAACAAGCTCAATTCCCTTCATTATTTCCCAGCTGACAGACGGCTTGAGAGGGAGGATATTACAAGTGTCAGTCTCTTTGCCTCCGGACAGGCCATGGATGACACAAGAAGGAGAGAAACAAACAAATAAAAAATATCTCTCTTTGTGTGGTAACTTTTAATGCGTTTGCTGTACCACTATGCTTCATTCATTCTCCCAAAACTAGTTTAGCAGGATTATTTTCTTGGAAATCCTTCAGAGAAGGTGCTCTCTATCCCCTTTTTCTCTGAATTTTTGTCAGGCTCTTGCTATTTCACAGAAAGAAGGAGATAATGACAATCCATCCTGAAGAGCTATTTTGTTATTAGAAGGAGTTATAAAGCTCTTCAAATTAGTTTTTTAATAAAATATAGCAAATATTTTTGAGAAAGATAGTGTTTTCTTATTAAACAAGACAAAGAAGGAGAAGATGAACATTAATGTAGGCTTTTCCATAAAAATCTTCAGAAGGATCATTTTATTTGTATTAATAATTGCATTGTTTCGGCAATGAGAGTTGAAGATTGAGATCTGTAGGTTAATAACAATTGTCATAACTCCTTTAGCTATGACAGATGTATGATGTTTTGTGCTAAGAATTTGTCATAAACATAGTGAAAAATAGCCCCTGACCTGAAAATTCTACTGTTTGAAGGCAGAAAATAGACAAAATTGAGAAGGAGCATGAAGAACAAAATGAAAGTGTGTTTTCCACTCAGTACATGTCATTTGAGAGTACAAACTGGTTCTAAACATGCACACAACTCTTCCCTCTTACTCTGCCCTCACCTTAGGGTGTTTGTGGATATATCCCATGGTTTTCTGTGTGCAGGTACTCCAGAACTGTCCTTAGATAATATAATTAGGTGCAAATTAAGCATTTATTAATCCATTCTTTGGTGACTGAATGTCATGAAATAACTTTCATCCACAGCTGCAAAATTTCTTAGCTTTTAGAACATGACTTTCACTGCCTACTAAGAACAGTCCCTAACCCACACTGGTTGCTTGCCAAGGAATATCTTAGGAGGTTGATAATTGTCATAATCCAAACCCACATCTAGCACTTTTCTGCTTAGTAGTATTAGTAATCATCTTCCAGTATCCGTGAGTGTTCCCAGGAAGTGTTTTGCTCATTAAGGTAACCATTCCCTATCTGTCCCCTCAGGTGAGTTCTGTGATGGCCAGAGAAAGAGCATCACCACATCTGAGTTTCATTAAATGCATATGAGTAATACCATCTGAGAGGAAAGATAAAATAAGATTGGCAATGTAGGGATGTCACAAGGGTAGTTATTGCCAAAGAGGATCTGTAGCCTCTGGAATATGAAAATACAAGTATGGACCACATCAAAAATTAAAACACTTCCTCTTAGATTTTAACACACAATTTTGAGGAAAATTCTCATTATAAAGCTAGGATTTGTTTTTTTCTTTGGTTGATTTTTTTTTTAGTATCGAATAAAAGGCTCTAATCAAACAAAACAGAAGCAAAACATCAATATTCTGGCATTAAATGATGAGGAAAAAAAAAAGAAATGCAAAAAATAAGGTAAATGATACAAAATAAAATAAGTAATGGAAAAACAAAGGAGGACAGGTATAATGTCTCAAGAAATCTAGTAATGACCTGCTAGAGGATGGAGGAGAAGGAGGTGCACTTTGCTTTATTGTGTATTTCTGTAGAGTGCAGTAAAAGAAAATTCTACCATCTGTCATCTTCAAGAATTTGGCATGCTATGACGTTGGGCAGGTTTGTTCATACTTCCAATCTGCTGCTCGTTCATTTCTGCTGAACAGTTTTGTTCTCCACTTCTCCCACATAGTTTTTATTTTTATCATTATTGTTATTATTTGGAAGCTGGATTATGTATCATTATTTTTCTATAGCTTGAATTCTGGGAGCTAAAGTAAAATAAAATCATAGTAATAAAAAAGAACAAGCTACCAAAAAAAAAAAACAAAGCTATTCTGCCTCCATCACCTGGCTCAGTCTTCCTTTTTGATTTTTCCAGATGCCATTTATGTATATTTTTTATAGTGATTAGGCTTTTCCAACTCAGTGTTTGGGATACAATATTAAATGAAATGTATCATAATGAACATTAATATAACACTAATTTTTACTGATATTAAAATCCATAAGTAATATATAAGAAATGAATGTAAGTAGGTTGCATTTCCTATTAGGGAAAGTATATTTCTTCAGGATACAGCAGGGAAATGTCCCTGTCAGAAGTTACAATTGCAAATTCAAAAGATGGAATTTCCTTGCCGTATGTCACTGAGAGCCCTAGATGTGGGATTTGTTTAACCCATCTGGCCCATCTGGGTGATAATGTGGATATCAATTCTCAGCTGATCTCCCATCTGGAGAGATCCCTGCCACCTCTGTATGCTCCAAACAGAGGCCACCAAAACAGAAGGGCTTATTGTTTCTCACTGACAACCAGGAGGACCTAGACAACCATTTCAGGGTAGAGGTTGACATTTGCTGTAAATACTAGACAAATAAATCTGTTCCTAAACCACACCAGGAGAGCCGGGTTCCTAAATCTGCTGCATTAGAGCTTCGAAAGGATAAAACTTGTGGCCTAGTAGTCCAGGATACCAATTAAGTTTCCTTGATTTCATAATGTCCTGAAAAAAAAAAAAAAAAAGAAATGGCTTTTAATTTGAGCAGCCACTTAAGATTTTGTTAGACTCTGTCTCCTATTTCATATTCCAGATATCCAAGATTGATACATCGTCTTATTTCAGTCACAATTTAACTAAAAAGCAGACTTCAGGATTGTCCACATGGCTTTCAGGAGAAATTTTAGAATCAATATGTAGCTTCAAGAGGGAAGAGGTTGTTTTGTAGAAAAAAACCACATAGGAGTAGAAAAAGATTCAAATTGTTACTTGTAGAATGAAGAATGTCAAAATACAATACATTTGAAGCAGATTACTGAAAGACTATTTAACAGAAGTTTCAGCACAATATGTTTTCAATATTTTAAAATTTATTTATGTGTAAGATTTCTTATTGGTATAAATTACGACAGTTAAAGCAACTTTGGTGAACTGAAATTATTATAATTATGTAATGGGGTGAAGATCTAAGTTTGAGGGAAATGAGTATTTGTTCAGATTAAGGAATACTTTGTGTTGTTTGATTTTAACCTGAAGGGAAAGAAAGAGGATTTGGGATTATCAGGAGAGGCAAAGAAAAGCTAGAAAATTATTCATTAGGCTAAGAAGCAGATAGACCTGCAGGGAAAAACTTAAGACTCGAAATATTGAGAGTGGTGATGACTCAGGGGAGTTATACTAGACTTGGAGCAGTGAGTTTCATAGCACAGTTTGGCCCACGGCCTGGAAAGAGTCTTCTTGCTGTCTGTCAATGTTCAAAGGAATATTCTTCAAATTTAGCACTCTCTTTATAGTGTCTTCCATCTGGGGATCTGTAACATCAAGGTGTAAGAGACATCAAAATTTGGCCAAGTAGTTTACAATTCAGGGGAAAGTGCTTCTAGCCATGGTGACACATGCTACGTAATCAATAAATAACATTTACAACATCTGTGTGAAGAATTGTCTTGGTAATTAAGACATAAGTAGACACCTTTCTCATAAGTCAGGTTTAACAGATCAATTGAGCAATAATGATGGAATGCAGATTTTCTTTGGTTGCTTGGTTGCACTTTTTTATTTTTTGCTTTGTTGTGTGGCTTGTAGGTTTTTGTTTGTTTCTTTGTTTTTGTTTTTGGTTTGTTTGTTTGGTTTTTTTTTGTTTGATTTGGTTTGGTATGGTTTTTTAATTTGACTTTTTGTGGGGGGTTGGAGGGGTTGGGGTGACTTGAAATTGAAGTTAGAAAATGGGATTTGTGGAATTTCCAGGAAAAAAAAAATGACTTCTAGAAATTTCATGTGGTGAGAATTGATACAAGTGAAGCAGAGAAATAAAAAAAAAAAAAAACCACCAAAAAACAAACCACAGTCTAAGGAAAGATGAGGGAAAGCACCTTGATTTTCCACAATCTCCCCTGTAAAGTGTCTTTCTCAACATCCTTTGCACAACACAGTGCAATATGTGACACAGCCCTGACAGTACAGAGGTCCTCCCTATTGTCTCTCTGAACTTTATAAACTCAAATTATCTGATCCACAAGTGCTTGTGTATGAACCACTACCTCAAGGACTTCTACAACTCACCTCTCATTCTGTTCCTTTCCTCTAATTAGTCAAAAATCCAATGAAGACAATTAGCATAAGAGAAAAAAAAGAACAACACAAGTAGGACTATTTGGTGCTGGGTAACCATCCTAGGGAAAGGCTCCTGTCTCCAGGTCTAGCACTGATTGTGACACCTATTTCATAAGAGTAAACCAGTCCAGAGGTACTTCAGCACCATTCTCAGGCTTTATACAAATGCTCTCACATGTGATTTGTAGATGAAGTTCAGAGAAGGTGAACAAACAAAATTCATTAAAAACAGGTGGAGGAAAAGGTGAAGAGAAAAATCTTCCCTTGTCCATTCAAGTACTGACAAGAAGTCATGAAGCATGAGCTTAGCATATACCAGGAGACAACTGTCATACTTCATACTGGTATCATTTTTCTCATCAAAAAACCTTGTTGTTCTGACTGTGACAATACTTGGTTGGCCTTTTGTTATGTTCTCATCTGCTTCTGGTTATCTAGTCATTACCCATCAAACTCTGCTGTCATCAGCCACTACTATGCAATTTTTTGGTTCACTGTAGGTCAAGGATAACAAATATTTTTGATTGCATCTTATTTTCTTCGTGTCTTGGAGGGGGGAAAAACAAACAGTTAATCTATTTCATTTTACTGATCACCATCAGGAGTTCTGGATGGGTAATTTTGTGTTGTTACTCTGTCCCCATCTCATAAAGTTTCATTTACTGCCTTTTTAAACAAATGATGACTCCAAATCTATTTGTCACACAATAGCTCTCAAACATGCCAAACAATAACTATTACTATTCTTGGCTTGTTTGATCCAAATGGCATTTGCAGACATTATTCCTCCCCTCTCCTTGATATGACTTCAATAGAAACCTTTAAATAAATAAAACAAAACCCAGAGCAAACCTCAAAAACAATAAACCAACACACAAGACCTGGAAAATAAATACAAAACAGTGGCTGTTACCATTATAAGTGGGGAAATCCAATTATGAGTTGTCAATATTGTTCCTCTTTCAATTGCTTCAGAAACATTCAGATGTGTATAATTTTTAGGGTGATTTCATTGGCTTTGTCAAAAAGAAACAGAAATTATGTAGCTGAAAGTGGAGTTGACCCCCAAAATTTTTCTTGTACATAAACATGCAAATACACACACATATATACAGAGACACAAACACAGAGTGGTCGATATCAATTTTCAAATGTTCTATTGATTTCAGTAGGCCTTAATTTCAAGACAAACAATAGTTTCTTTTGTAATTTCCATGCTGCTGATATAACTGCCATCATTGCTGACCTGTATGTTGTCAAATAATATTGATTGGGCATGAAATGGAGCAAGGAGGGGCTGGCAGCAAGGTGTGTGGTGGGAGGAGTGAAGACTATGAGTGCCTTCTCATTAATTAAAGGAATAAATGACAGGGATGCAACAACTTTGAAGTGGAGTAGCTGAGGGGGCTGGGTCCTCAGGCTGAACTTGGATCTCCATTATGAATTTGGGACTCTCTCTGTAGCCCTATCCCCACCCTCTCCCATGCTGGATTCTTCTATCAGTTCAAGCTACAGATTCATGGGAGGTTTTTCTGCTTCAATTCTTTAAACGCTTTTCTAAATAAAGCCAGGGAAGGATGCTGTTATGAGGAAACTGCTGGGGGCTCCAGAGCCACAGGTTTTCTCTCTGCTCTATCAGTGGCTGGTGAATCCAGAATCATGCTTCCAAATTTGCTAAGAGTTCTGCATGGTCCCTTTGAACCATCTTCATTCTCAAAAGTGTGGTTTCAATTTCTTTGTCTGCCTTGTCCTTTAAATTGTAAGGTTCTTATGAAAAGTGATTAAGTGACTTCACAGAGCTCTTACAGGGCCATGTCCTTGAGCTTCTGGAAGCTGCTGGGCTACAGATACATTTCTGGAAGTGTTGGAATTGTGTCAAGTGCCATAACTGAAGTTGCCCAACCTACGGACAAACAGGGCAGCTTCAGGACTAGACTTTAAAACTCATTCTGGTGACTAGAGCCTTTACTTGGATTGTCAGTCCAGAGATTTACTTTGCAGGACTCCATCCAGTATCTTATGCTCTCTAAATCAATATTAAATCCAAAGTATCCTCATAATCATGTCCAAACTTGGAGTTATGGATATTTGAAAGAAGCCTCTGGCTCTCATGCAGAAAGGAGAATATTCATTCACTTGCCTAGACAACATGCTGACTGGTGTAATTATATTCTACCAGCTCAGATTTCTCCTGCAGTATCTGCTGGCTTTGAAATCATTCTTAACTTCCTGTCCTGAGCTGCTTTGTAGTATGGCTGTGTGTTTTAAATCATCTGAATCAGCCATGTATCTGCAGTGATGATACCACAGCTGACTCATGCATTAGTGTACATACCTCAACTCAATTAATCTTCCTCCAAGGAAACTGCATAAATAACATCTTATGACTACACATTACCCAGGATCTTTCATCCTAAAGCATTTTAGTATGTCTCACTAGGCTATATGTGCGTACACATTTATACATGTATGTATATGCACTCACAGCAAGAAAGGGCAGTAATGCAGCGTCGGGATCCAAATTCAGATCATAGATGAAAAAAAAATCCAGCTTCAGGGTATTCTGGTAGTCTGTGCACTTATTTACACTAACATTTTGCTTAACTGACTTGATTAGGATTCAGGAGAATTTAGATGCAATATACCAGGTTAATCCATAGCATTGATATGAGCCTATGGGTAAAATACTAGGCCCTTTTGGAATCATTATAGAAATTCCCAAAGGACTGAAAACTTCTTTTTGTCTAGGAATCATTCCCTCCAGCATGACAGTGCACCCCTCACTGGAGTGGGAAGCAGCTGCAAAGCTTTAATGAATGAAAAAGAATATAATATCCAGCTAAAACTAGAGTCGGAATTATAAGTAGGCAAATCAACCAACAGTTACTCAAATTTAAATCTATTGAGGATGCTGGGGTTAATGACTAGTTTATGCACTACATTTCCTTCCTTTAATATTATTTTAATATTGTTGTATTTTATTTTAATTACATTCAATCTTAGCTTTTCTGTTACTTTATAGAGGAAGCATATTTGTGCTCGCTAGCTTGGAACAAAGCAAGAAGCAAATGTCAAACTTACACCATCACCATGGGATCTAAGGCTCAGTTTAATTCTGGTTAAGACAGATCTAAATTAAAAGTACTTTCCTTTCCCTGTGGACTCCTTATTTAAAGATGACAGGTCCCCAAGTGTGTGTGTTTGTGAGACTAAATGTTGTACTGAAGGATCATGAGCAGAGCACAAGAGAAAGACAGATAAAAGAAACAAATAGATGTAATGGATTATTTCAGATACTAAGACTTGTTTGAATTTCCCACCTTTTTAAAATGCATCTGTTAATCTTGTTCTGTGTGAAGAGGTCTTTTACCTTTCAGTCTGAGGAGTGCAAACTAACTATAAGAATCACATGGCACATGGAAAATTGTGACATGCGTGGGGAGAATCTGTTGTAGAAGTAACTGGTCCCAAACCTTCAAATTGTGTATTCTGCTGTCTGAGAAGGGAAATCTTGCACAATCTCAAAAAAATCACTACTGTGTTCTCTAGGGATTTACTTATTTATTGATAGGAAAAGTTCAAAATATTCTGGAGACCCACCAAGGTAAAAGTCTCAAGTATTAGATGTTGGTAGCTAACTGCTGAAAACAACTGTTCAAATTTTGCTGCATTTACAGGCATGTGTGCCAGTAAGGACAAAATGGTTGAACAAATTAAGATAAAGTAGATGTGAACACAAATATGAGCACAAGGCTGTTCAAATCTCCAGAAACATCTGACAGCTTGGGAAATAAATTTCTATGGAGAAATTTTCCCCAATCCCTTGACTTCATGCGGTCAGTGAATGGCATTCATTCACAGTTTTATCAACAGAATGGAATATTGGCTGGATCAGTCTGTCAACAAGGAATATCAAACCATTTTGTCCATATAAATAAATCACCTGCTCTTTACTATTTTTTCTTTATTTGTGGAGGAAATGGGGCTATTAAAATGGCCTCTGCATTCCAACATAAGAATGGGGAAGATGCTTCAATGTAGACAAAGCATGTAGTGCAGTCAAAATTGCCACCATACAAAGAACAATGAGGATGCAAAAAGTGCAATAAAATGCATACAAAGGAACCTTTGATTGCCCAGTGCCTGATTTATAAAATGGATTTGTGGTAAAAATGATGTTTTATCATTCAGATGTTGAGGTCCCCGATATAAACACACACAATAAAATTACAGTGGCTGTTTTACTCAAGGGCTTGAGAAACCACTGTCACCCCTAACTAATATGTAAGAAAGCTGTGAATGTTCACTTCTGTGGATATTAGTTAAATGATGTCTGCTTCTGATAGAAATGAGAAGTTTTTAATTTCTCATTAAAAAGATAATTATTGGGGATATTCAGAAGTATAGGAGAGTGTGTGGGGTTTAATCAAACATCTTTTCTGTGTTGTTCCTCAAAGTTAGCATTAAGAAAGACACTCTATCCCACTCCAGTCCTTTCTCCCACTCAGAAGTTGCTAATTCCTTCACCTTTCCACTATTTCTCAGCCACTTGTGGCCTCATCAAGAAAATCACAGAGGCTGGAGAACTTCTGCTAGTATTAACTCCTTAACAGTATAAGCTTTGTGCCACAAAGAAAAGAAATGGGGTAAAAGATTAAGAATCGGGATTTCTCCAAGTGAAATTGTTTCTATCCAGAACCTCCACTATTTTGGTTGATCCAGGTTTGTCTACTTTCATACAGCAATGGGAACATCTTTGTCATGATCTGGCATTTCACACAGAGAGATGGGTGACTATAACTGTCTTTACATCTTTGTGAGTCCAAAGATTTAGCCAGGACAACAAGCTATGTCTTGTGTCAAACCAGGACAGGAATATTGGAGGCCTGCTTTGCTAAACAATAAGCTATATGTAATAATAATAAAAAAAGAAACATCCAAAAAACCAACCAAACAAAACAAAACACAAAACGAAAACCAAACCAAAATAGAAACCCAAAACAACAGAACAAAACAAAGAAACAAAAACAAAAGCAAAATCCCAAACCAAACTAAATCAAAACCAACCAGTAAATTCAGAAGGACAATGACTTTCACATCATTTGATAAGCCAGGACAAGGACTCAACAGGATATGTGGTAAATCACAGCAGAAAAAGAAACAGAGATAGCTGTAACTCAGGGTATTCACAGGTCTTTGGATGATACTTGTTCTCAGTATGAGGAGATCTCAGGCACTGGGGCACTTTGAAATGATTTTAACTCTCAACAGGACTGTAAAACTTCAATGGATACAATGGCAAGAGTGATGAACACAACAGGACCAGCTTTTACATCAAGCTGCAGCAGGCATTGAGGATAAGGGGTTAATAGATGTAAATGAATACATTAAAAAAAGATGAATACTTGAGTTCATGTTCTCAGACCAAACACATGCAAACTAGTCAGTTGACTTAAAGCTGCCTTTCTCAGGAAAACAGATTCCTAATTCTGGGTTGCTTGAATGATTGCCACCTTCTTTCATTCATGGCTACAAATGCTCTTTCAAGTTTAGCTTAGTTGGTAGTCGTAAGTTTGCTGTAATCTCAGTAGCCAGATCACAGTCTGGCTTCCCTCTGTGTTTATAGTGATTTAAATTCAAACCTTCTCAGTTGTGGATGACTGTACTAGCTTCAAGACAGTACATTGTTTCATGCATGGAAATGTTATATTTGTGCCCAGAATTTTTCAGAGGTGTTCATAAATGAACTGAGAAAGTCCAAAGATCTGAGAAAGCTTCAGGCCAGTATTTTCATTTCAGCCAGGCTCCCAAAGAAGAGGTTTTAATGACATGAAGACAAAAAAAACTCATTGGTACCTTCTTAATCCCTTCCATATTAAAAAAAAAAAAAAATCTGTACAAAATGAAACCATTTCTAGCAGAGGACTTGAGCTCATGCCCATCCAGAGTGTCTATGCTGTTGAGCTACCATACTAGGAGATTGGTGTAGGACAGATCCTTATGGGCCTAAATGTTGTACAATGGAGAATTTGGACCCAAACACTTCAGTGATAACTGGGCAAACACTAACCACAGACTACTTCTGTTAATCTAACTCTGCACCAAGCAGCTGACCATTAACACTGGAGGCTCTTAACCTGAACCAGCTGCTGCCTTAGACAAGAGCAAATATATCAGTTGCCTGCAACCTGCTTGCTGCTCTGGAAAAGAGCCAGAGTGGGGTAGGGGAAGAGAAAATGATCCAGCCAGTAAGTCAGGCAGAGCACCTTTTGTTCTGGATGATGGGAAGGCTGTGCTCTCAGGGCAAAGACCCTAGGGAAGGATAATGGTTCCCTGTACCCGAGTCTTCCTGCTTCTGTATTTCTTGGTTATATTCCCCTCAATTTCCACACTCCCCTATGTTTGTTGTCAGGTGTAGTTAATGTGAATACAAACTGTAAATGCCATTGAGTTTGGGTTTCTTTTTTTTTCATTTTTGTTGTTGCTGTTTTGCTTTGTTTTGTTATTGCTTTTCTTCCTCACATCCCCAAAGAAACATCAAAGTACAAAGGAAAGAAGGCAATGCTAAGAACAAGAGTGAAAACCAAACAAAAAGGCAGAGGGAGAAAAAAAAATATAGAGACGAATAAAAGAATCTAGTGGTGGCCCTGCAGAACTTTCTTCAAGGGGGTTAGGTTTCCTTCAGAGAAAGTTTAGATATACGTTTGTTTGTTTACATTTTTGAATTGGGGCTGTTGGTGCGCATTCAGAGGAGAACAAAAGCAATGCAAATTTCAGGGGAGGTGATCAGTGCAGCAGGCTGCTGACAAGGGCCACCTGGCTACTGCAAGCAGCCCATTGCCCGCTGTGCTCACCTGCTTAAATATTAACAGCAAGGGGGAAGGCGGAAATGTATCAATTAAACATCAGGACTGTCTGAGCAGGAAGATGGATTGTTTTCAGGACACAATGCAGGCAGTTGCATCCCCTGACTTCTGATCTTGCCTGCCAAACCTTCTGAATGTTAACCTATGCTAACGTGTTTTATCTCCCTCCTCACCCTTCCCTACCAGGACGTGATCGTGACACATAAAGGGAACAGCATTAATTTTCCAAAAGTGAGGAACAGAGATTCAATATTAGCCCAGAAGCAGATCTGCACTGACTGCAGCTCCAGACCAGAACCTGGCATCTTTCTTCTACACATATTCCTATTACCACACATATCCGGTTTTGAAACATCTGCTTATGGGAATTGTCTCCAAATTGTGGCACATTTGGTGAACGGGTATAAAAAAAAGTTAATCTGAAAAGTCTAAGGAAAAGGAACCTCATGCACAGTGACCTTGTTGGGTGATGGCTTGCAGTTGTGTACAGTGCTAGCCAGGCAGTGGGAGTTCACCTGCAAGCTTGGTAGGCATTATGGCAGATGGTCTGAAATAAGCTGAAACCTTTCAGCTCTTACCAGTACCTTAATTCCATACTGGCCTCATTTTGGTTTGAATTTCAAGAGACTTAAAACATTTTTACCTCTTCAGCTGCGCTATATAAAATACTTGCTGACAGTTCAAATCTGGAGATAATTTACTCTACTCCTATTTCTAAGAACTAATTACCTGTTTGTATAAAATGATGAAATCTCATTATATTAAGAAAAAAAAAAACCAAAAAAAGCCCAAAACCACCATTCATTTCATTATGCTATCCAATTACTGCTGTGCTTGTACAGTATTATGTTACTGCCTGATCACAGTATATACTGTACAGATGTGTTACTTTAATTAAACAAATGTAACTAGTCATACAAAGCAACAGCAATTCAGAATGAGTACTAGCCATTGATCTTGAGTTTAGTTTAACCAGTGGAGGGTGAATGCAGGGTTTTGTCTTGCAGAAAGATTAGTTCTTTTGGTTTCCATAATCTTTTTAAATGCAGTGATTGCTTACAGTTCCTTCAAATCATAGCTGACAGTCTAAGGCTGGACAAAAGGCTTTTGTTGTGAGTCAAAACCCAGAATAATGTATTTTAAATTATTGTGATTATTTTTTCTATTTGTTGTGGTGAAATCAGATAAAGAAAGGATGAATGAGAACATGAGCAGAGATATCTGAGCAGAGATGATGAAAAACAACTGAAAAGGAGAAGGAGAACAAAGAATGACAAAATCACTTGGCCAAGTAACCTCACTGAATCAATTACACAGGAGATGAACCTCTAGTCTCAAGAGGCCCAGAATATTGTTGTATCCTCTTTACCCAGCTACAAACTTACAATCATCACATATGATCAACACATCAACAGGGGAAAAAATACTGTTGAATTCCAAGAAGATTCTCTGTTTTAAAATAGATGAGAAATTTGATAATAATAAACATTTGCAAATAAAACATATAAGAGGGTTTTTTTAAGAGATTGAGTAACATTGAACAGTGCTACTTCTCATTGCAGGCAGATATCTTGGTCTTGCACATGTCTTGGTCTTGCAGCTGAAGGAGGAATTCATGACTCTATATAAAGGTTCAGCTTGTTAATGTATTGATATTATATATGTTACTTATTTAACAGAACTTATAAAATCAGAATTTGGACCATCCGGCTTTCAGGGACTTCAAACCACTTCCCAAAGTGCAATTCTGTGTTAAATCAGAAATACTATGACAGAAAAAAAACTCCTTCCTGAGCTGTTTGCCACAGCTTCCCACAAAGGAACTGCAGCAAAGATCTAAGAATGATGCAGCATTTCTAAAAAGAGAAACTTGCCACTACTCCAATGGCATTGGCACCTCCTGAGGCTGTGTGTGAGTGCCCCCTGCTGACCCCTGCCATGGGGAAATGAGGCAGAGCTCACTGGTCACCTCGCTGCTCCTTTGGGTCTGCAGATGCTCCCCACCCCATTGAGAGCAAACCTGTTACTCTCTTGTAACATAGGTAAGGGAGGTGCTTTCCTGGTTCTCCCACTTATTGCCATTTCCTGAAGATGTCACAACTGTACAATCACTAGCCCACTCTAGGATGCAATGATTTTTGAACTAAAAGACTTTTCCAACACCCAGCCTTTATTGCAGTCTTGACATGAGCCCAAAGTTTTCTTTAGGTCGTATGAACACAATGTCTACTAGGGATTCCCACAGCTAGGACATGCCTTCATAGCATAATGCCTTCATAGTTCCACCTCCTTTTTCTTATGTCACATGGAAAAATTAGCACAGTGGGATACCAAAATCTATGTGTCCAATAATTTTTTGCTTATATAATACATTAAAGAAGTTGCAGCAATAAATCATCAGCCTGAAGTTGAGTCTGACATTGGACACATAGGGTTCATCACTCAGTGACTCAGGTCTCTGTCTGTGAAAAGGGGAATGGGACAATTTCCTCTGTTTTCCTGATCTGGGTGGGCTGTGAGCTTGTTAAGGCAGGCACTTTTTCTTTTAATGCATTTCTTACAGAATCTGCCATAACATGTTCCCTTGGCGTTGTGAGGACTACACAGCTGCAATACATACAAAAATATGGTAACATTAATTTAAAACTCTTTGGAGGACTCACATAATGCTGTTTTTGGAGTTTCTCCTCTTCTATTTTTTTAAAGTCTTCTTCACAAGGGAAATCTCACTCAGAAAAAACAATAGATACTAAATTAAGCTATGAAACCATAGGGAGAGATTCAACCACTTCGAGTAACTGTATTGATATCTATAAGCATGATCTAGCTACTGTGGTCAAGGACTGACAAATCAGGAAAAACAGAAAAATTGTCTCAACGTACAGAAGCGGCAGCATCTCACCTGCCTCGCAGTCTTTGCTTGTGAGAGTAATAATTCCCCATTCAGATTACCTTAATTTTTGGATCATCCAGAGCCTTCCCCACCCAGCACAGGGTCTAAACCAGAGCAGGGATTTGTTATCCTTGTCCCACATGCAGGAGTTAAAGGCCAGAGAGCTGAATGCACATGTCCAAGACTGCAAATACGGCCACGCTGCCAAGAGCAGGAATTGAACAGAGACTTTCCTGGGATTACACTGCAAAGAGACACACACACACCCTGAGCCAGCAGTATTTACATCTGTTGGTCCTCTAATACCGTGTGATTGTGTTTGCACAGAGCTGAGCCCAGGTGAGCAGGCTCTGCCTTTTGTCTGGGCTCAAAGTCTGGGGCGCGGTGGCACATGACGCGTGTTTGTCCAGGTTTTAGTTGGCCCAGAGCACATGCAGCGAGTGTGCTGGCTGCAGCCCTCGGGGTACAGCACCACCACATCACAGCTGTCTAACTTTGGACTGAAAAGACCATTTTTTAAAGAATTTCCTTCTCTAAGGCAGCACTGGAAGTCAAATAATAAACCTCTTCCTAAAAGCCACAGAACAAAGTGAGAAAGAGAAAAACTAACGCTCCTTCTCTCCCACCTCCAAACAGCAAGGAACTCCCGCCCCTGTAGGGACCACATCTCCAGCCTTTAAATAAATAACAACAGCAAGGCCAACCTTTCCATCTCCCCTATGTAAGAGGAGAAACATTCTGGCTTTGCCACATGTCCTGTAATTATGGGTCGAACCCCTGTTCACAGGGGTATCGATCTGCTGCTAGCTGAGTCTAACTCATTAGGTATTCCTTCATTGTTTCCTATGCAAATTAAGTTAATGAGAATTAGGAACATAATGGAGCCCATTCACCGTTCTAGTTGGTGGAAAATGGGTTTGACTACCAATTTTCCATTACAGCTGTTTTGTAATTACTCTGGAGCACTCTGCATTCTAATGGAGATCCTGAGCTGATCTGACAGTCGCTTAGCTTTTTTTTTTTTTTCTCCTCCTCTCTCCCATCTTCTCCTTCTTCCCAGGAAAAAAGAAAAAAAAAAAAGAAGTGAGATTTCTTCCATTAAAGCTCTGGTGTTTGATTTCTACTGCAGTTAAAAAGAAAAAAATAAAAAAAAAATAACAGCAAAAAAATGTTTCCCTTATTTATCCTCCACTGGAATAGCTTGCCCCTTTCTTTTTCCCTTAACTCTGATGTCAAGGTTGCTCTGCTTTTAGTGCTGGGGTTAGTTTGCCCTAGGAAAAAGAAAAAAAAAAAAAAAAAGAACACAATAAAAACAGAAAACCAAAATTAAACTGAAAGCATCATGGATTTTATTCTTTCACCTGGGTTTCTGAGGGAAATGAGGCTTATCATGGTCAAAGAGCACACACATCTCTTCCTATTTGTCTGTCTGTCTCACTTTACAGACTGATTAGCTCATTTCAATCAAATTTAGCTGAGAGTTGAAGGTGTCAAGGATATTAAATTACTACAAGCTTCAGAAAAGAGGCATCTGAGTAGCAGAGAAACACTCCTTGAGTATGGCCACAAAAGACAGGCTGCAGCATGAGCCCACTCTCATTAAGACTCCAAAGAGCCCACAGAGAAGGAATGCAGTTTTGAAGATCTCAGCCCTAGGACTGGGGTTTGTACCTTCCCTGACACACATGGTCTGGCCAGTGAAAATCAGATTTAATTAGTTCTTCTGGACACAGAACCAGTTGTTGTTAAGCCATCAAGTCTAAAGCTACATTTAAAGTTGCAAAAGAAGTTCAAGCCTTGGAAGCTACTCTCAGCTATTTTTCTGCAGAACATGTATTATTGATCATCTTAATTACAACAGTGTGCACGGGCAAACCAGGTATGGGGTTCCACTGTGCATTTGGGGACCGAGTAAAAACCAAAGAACAGCTGGTCCTGTCCCTATTAGACAAGTCACACATGAAGATGGGGAGGTTTTGGAAAGTGTGCCCCATGATGCCCCATCAGAGCTCTATCTCATCTCTGCTGAGGGTGGGAGCAGCTACATTCAACTCAGATCTTTCTCTTCATCATGCAGGTCATTCTCATACTGGAATCATTCTGAATACTGATGGTGGAGTTCCTTTTGTTTTTTCTGCTGCAGAAGAGAATGGCTGTCATGTGATCCTGAAATAAAATTAATATAATTCTGAAGGATGATATAACAAACAGCAGTCCTATAGTTTTCCCACTGAAAAGAGAAAATTGCTAACATCAAAAATATTTTTGCTATTAATAACAAATTTATATGGACAAAGATAATAAGAGACTTCTGCACGGTCTTGCACACTGCTGTGCTTATTAAAAACAGAGGTGGTTTCTCTATACAGTTCTTAAAAATTCTCTCTTTGGGGTCCACCTCAACTCTAGGGCTCTCCTGGTGATCAATAAGGAAACCTGAAGGAGTAACTACTCCAGATCCAGGCCAGATCAAGCCCAGATTGTTGTGAATGTTTACCAATCCTTGCTCCTTTTTGAAAGCTGGGCACATCTGATCCCACAAGGTTTCGTTTCCAGCCAGTAGAAGACTGGTTTGAGTAGGCAGAAAAATCCCAATTTTTCTTTATGGGAACAAATTGAGATTGAGAGTTGAGAAAGTATGAAGGCAACAGGAAAGGAGGCACCAGCTGGATGCCAGCCTTCAAGACCAAATGAGCACAAAGTATGTTCTACCATTTGGATTACAAGAGAGGTTTAATTGAAATGCACAAAACAAAAGGCCAAATTATGTAAAATTTAAAGTCCATTTTTATTATTTGACATGGAACAAATTGTAGCTTTATATTGCCTTTAGATGCAATTTTGTTCAATGAAATTAGATTAAGTGAAAATAAAACACACCCTTTAAAGCGTAAAGATGAAATATTAGGACTTATTATGGGTAAAAAGAGATTTTGATTTCTCTAATAAATACTGAGGAAAATATTTGGGGGAAAGTACAGCCACCTAATTTGCATTAATACAAATGAGAACTATTAAGTTTAGCTGATTAGCATATTCATATGTACTCTAGGCACCACATTTTCAAAATAGTCTCTGATTACTAACCTAAAGTACTACATTTAAAAGCAGAAGTTTTGAACCTCAGAATTCACCAGTCATTATGTTTGGAACATGATGCAAGAGCAAGAATATTACAATGAAAATAAAATTGAACACTTAAATTTAAAAATGTCAAAAAGAGACATAAATGAGACAGTGCTGATTCTTTTGGAAATATTTCACTTTAAATGGAATAACAAAATGAAAGAGAACATTGTCAAGTGAAAAGAAAATCACAAATACAATACAGATGTGATATCTTATCAACATGGCATCTGGACTTTAAGACATTTCATCCTGATAAAATTTAATATGATAGGAAAATTATTATCCTTATTTTCACATGAGAGGCAGAGCAAATGGATATACACCACTTATTCTAGGAAACTACTGTGGTACATATTTTCAGCTTTCTGAACTAGAAGGATTATCTTAAAAGTTCTATTGACTTCACTAAAACTAATTATGTTTAAAGATCTCAGACATACTAAATACTTTGATTTATCATCATATAAAATACTGGTAATTTCAATCCTTCAGATATCATTCTAATCTACCCTTTTGGACATGTAATATACTTTGCACTCTTTGGATATTTTGGCTCAGGTTGCTTGAATTTATCTCATTGTTTCATTTACTTTTCTTCTAGAAGAAGGAGAGTTTAAAGAGCCCTTGTCCTGTCATGAAGAAATAGAGGGGGTAAGTTCCTCCTGTGATCTACCCAGACCCTTAAGGAAAAGAACAGAGAGAAAAAATACCTTTTTTTCTTTCTTTTTTTTTTCCAATCATATTTAATGACAGTAATAAACTGGGATAGCTATTTAAAAAAAAAATACATAAAATTCCTTGAAAAGTATGGGATGCTGATGCTCTGTCCTCTGCTTTATGTTTTCCTTGGAAAGAACTGAATAACTACTGAACATTCATCAATGAAAATATTTATAAATTAGGAAGAAGCTTTAGATTCCATGATGGACCTTTTTAATTGAATGTGTAGCATTTAAGAATAGCAAGTTCCCTTTAATTGTGAGCTTCTCACATTAGCATATCAGACAAAAACTGGAATTGCTTATCTGGTTGCCCTGATGAAATCCTAGCATTGTTTTAAACTTGTAAATTTAATAGGAGCTTGGGAGAGTTTCCCCTTTCTTTTTTATTATTACTTTATAAGGCAATCATTTCAGCATTCAATTCCCCATCATCACTGATTTTTGTCCGTTTGTTTTTTGATTAACAAGGAAAGTGAAACAGGGCTACTATGGGTACATTCAGCCACTGAGATAAGATTCACCATCAGAGATTTAACCCTCAGATTTGTATTTTATCTCCCTCTTTACAATAGTTATATTCAAATCTGGCAGTTTCTATCCAAAAGATTATACCTCCAGCTGTCATAGCATATTTAACTCTAATAGAATCTTAGGCAAAAATAACAACAGCAACAGCAACAAATTGTCCACAAGGTAATTTTCATGGTTCCACTTCTCTGCCCAACATTTCTGGAAACTGGATAAACTGCTGATAGAGAATATGAGAGTGAATCACTGAAAAGTACTTCACAGAAGTCCTTCTTGGCAAATCCTATCCCAGTTAAGGGAATAAGAATTCACAGTAAGAGAATTTCAATGAAATCCATAACACCAAGATGTATCCAACACTACAGCTGATGCTAAATCTCCCAATGGGGGAAAAAAATAAAAGCCAAAACCAAAACAATTGTTAAGTGCATATTAGATGTGGCTAAAAACCTACAAAGATGTGTATGATAAACACTTAGACAAACTAAAGGGATTTGAGTGTATACTGATCCTATTTTCATAACATTTTTACACCTTTACACTCATCCTCACACCTCACAGGTATTATCATCCTTGCTTTGCATACACCAAGTCACAAAAAAACATTTCTCACTCAGGCCTCAAGGTTTAAGCAGTACCTTCCTTCCTTTCAGCAGAATTCAAGCTGGCATGAGCAATACAAATTTCTCTAAAATAGAAAGAAAGGTCCAAATCCTGGAAAGTAGAAGAAGCTAAACATTTAGTAGGATAACTTTTTTGCTATGGAGACCTCAATGAGAGTTGTGCAGCATCTTTGAGGATTTAACCTGTCACTTTCAAAACAGGCGGTGTGAAGCTTATTTTCTCCTGTCCTCACTCAGCCAGACTCTGCTTTGTTAAGAACTCTATATTCAGAGCAAAGGATAGTTTTGGATTTTGTAGTCAAAAGGTGTAGCTTGAATTCCTGAGTTAATTGAACCAGATGAATGGTTTTCCCCCTGCACCTTACTGGACCTTACTGGGATCAAAACTAGTCATTTTTCATTTCCATTAATGAGATACCACAGATATACACTGGCAGCAATTCTGGCAAGAATGAAAGTGGAAAGGAGAGCAAATGGTCAGACTATCCTTTTTAAACTTAAACTCTGAAGGCTGTTAGGGAACTTTTCGTTCCCTGCCTTACTACTGTGGGTTTTTTGACACGTTTTCTAAATAATCTACTGTTCATCAGAGAAGGAAAAGACCAGATGGAAAAACACAGATCTATTAGAACACCTCTTACAAAAGCTTCTACACTTCCTGTTTTCCAATTTTTTCTTTCACAGAATAAGACAGACCTAGGTGTAACCATATTTAACAAAACTGAACTTAGAATTACTCATTAATTTTAGCACTTCCCCAACACAGCAGAAAATTTCCCAGGAGAATCTAAAGAGGGCTAAAGCTTCACATCAAAGTCAATAAAACCTGCTTTTCTTGGGGGTGATGGGGAAGTAAAAAAAATGTTCCCCTGGGAAAGAAAACAGGTTGGGGATTTATGTGTTCATTTGTTTATTTGTTGTGAGATTTTGTGGGGGTTTTTTTTGTGTTTTTATTTTTTAATTGGTTTGTTTGTGCGTTCTTTTTGTTCTTTTTGTTTTTCTTTTTGTGGGGGTTTTGTTTGTTTGATTGGTGGCTTTTTTTGTTTGCTTTTAAAATTTTAGGGTTTTTTAAAGGGAAAATTAATTATAATAGAGGACTTAGAATTATTTGGAGTATAACCCAAAGATATTCTGAAAGAACAGTTTGATTGTAAGAAATAAACCGACAGTTTGAAGTAAATTGACACTAGACCAAGGATCTAGAAGAGTTTTTGCCTTACATTTTGCACTAGCACAGTCTGATCAGAAGTACTTTGAATTGCCTTTAAAAGCCATGTTTGGAGGAATGTCATTTCCTGTTATAGCAGAAGTGATGTCAGTGGACAAAATCACATGATTTTTCAACAGGAAGTTCTCTAGTCTGAACCCACTGAAATATCTCAGTAGTTAAACATGGTCAGGCAGGGTTAAAAGGGATTTGTCTTCCAAAGTTCTATCTCACATGAGGGAAAAGGCAAGGTGAGGTTACTTGTCATTTCCACCAAGATCTTGCTGCTGTTTTCTAAGAGCATTGATTGCGAAGAACGACAGTGTATTTCAAGTATTGTTAAAAGTTTTACTTCCCCTTCTCTATTTAAATTGCAGAAAGTAAAGTACTCTTGACACCATTAGAGCCTCCATTCCCTATTCCTCCAAGCTGAGTAAATGTTCCTCCAGCCATGATTAGTACTGCCTTGTGGTTAGGAATGTAAGACTGGTGCTTTAGTGGGAATTAGTCTTTAATTCAGAACTTAATCTAGTTGATAGCAATATTGCCCATTATTATCCCTTTAATGGGAACCACCTCTAGGTCATGAGTTCTCCCTGTCTCTCTCACCCACTGTCAGGTATTCAACCATACAAAGTCAGGATGTGTCTATCACCACTGGCATGACCCAATTCTGCTAGAGATTTTATTTTTTTTCTATGCCCAGAAGCTTTCAAAGAAATCTCAAGCATTAATTTGTTTGTGGAACACCCTTAAGCAATGATAATGTTTGGACTTTGGGCTGAAATGAGTAACCCTCTTACTATAAAAAACACTAGAGACAAGATTAAGAGTGGGACTGTAAAAGCACAATGTGTAGCTACAGGGCAGGTTAGTGCCCCTCTTTTAGACTGAGGCTCATTCCCTGTCACATTCCAGAGTACAAGTATATATTAAATGAAGCCAACCAGAAACTGGTGTAAATTGGTACTGTGTAGTCCTCTGTGTGCAGAAGTCAAATGACAGCTGGGGACTGAATAGTCTGTCCCTAGGTCCATGAGATTCATGACTTTGAGAAATAACATGTAAAATATATCACACAATGTCCTCCAGGGAAACATTTAAGTGCCAAACTCTATTTTCTGCCCAGGGCTGCTTGGAAGCATTAAATAACATTCCTTCAGTTTTGGGGGCTTTGAAGAACTTCCAGTTTCTTATTTCTAAAACTCATCAAGACAGATGTACCAAACAGTTGTTTCATAACGATATCCAACTCTCTTAGTCCTTTGGCAAGAAAATTCCTTCTTTCCTTCATCTCAGGCTAGTATTAACTACAGTATCTCCCATCCATAAGCTGCACTGTCTATAGTCAGTAAGCTCTCCAATACAAGTTGGAGTTGGTTTTAGTATACTCAGTATGAACCTATCTTTAAGCTAAACAGGTAAGACAAGCTTTGGCAAGACAGAAAGAAAAATTATCTCATTCACTGGGAGGCTGCCACTTGGTTTTGGATCTTGTCAGCAATTATAAGTGGAGGTGCATCAGCATAACTGCAGAAATATTGATTCACTTTATATGTCTGTGAAACTTAAAAAAAAAAGACATGTAGCACAAACCAGGCCAAATCTTCAGTTAAGAGGAACTGTCACAAATGTTCAGAAGAAAATAGAATTACCCTTGTTCACATTAGTGAAGGATATGGTTTATTATAAATGCAGAGAAAAATCAAAACAAACATTTTAAATATTTACATTGTTTACATACATATATATGTATACCTAGATGCTGCTTATGGAATTTATAAGGTCAAGCATTCAGGAGCTGGTAAACACCAGAAATAGGGTTGCTACTGATATTTGCCTTTTCTCCAGTTTCATCTGTCAGTAATGAAGGCACTTTTAATTACATGAAGACATGTTGTTCTCTCCATGGGTGTCCTGCCTCATTCAACACTCAGGTTGAATGGGCCTCATTTTGTACATAATGATCCTATATGTGCTTTCCTACTGTTGATTACCAGCCATGGGATTCACCTCACCTCCTTGCAGAGATCCCACACATATATGTTTATATCTCAGCTAGCTGCTCCAGGCTTCCCCTCCAAACAGGGGGGAAGAAAGAAGCGTTTTAAGAGGTGACCCATTTTAAATGTGTGTTTTAGAGTGAAATGAATCACCCCCTAAGGAGAAGCACTTCTCTCCCTTGACTATAAAGAGACTTTGCCTGGTTCAGGTAGAGCCCTCTGCACTGTGGCTGCATCCCAGTGCCTGTGACCCCACTCCTATCTAGCACATAGTCTTTAAACACTACTTCAAGCAGAGAGATGTTATCAGCCCTGTGGATAGCCTGGTGGTTGCTGTAACAAGAGCTGAATCATTCCTGTGGCACATCCACTCTGTGGGCAAGAGGGTGCCCCTCACCCAGCTCCCTGCACTGAAGCTTGCTGCCAGAGCTGTCAGGCCAGCGTATCCTCATCCCATCAAAGATCAATGAAAGGAGAGAATCTGCTCCAGAAAACAATTCCACACCAGCTCATGAGAGGGTACAGGGACGTATTTGGTGCTTAAAGTTGAACTGAATGAAACTTTCTCAGTTCCTCACATAACATTTTACATGCTGAGTGCACAGTCCCCCTCTCCTCGCATTAGCTGCTCTGATCCAGCACACCCCATCACAAATCCTGAATACAGGCACCAGAAAATGAGGAAGAAGTCATTACTGACCACAACTGAGAAGTTCAAATCTTCATTGGCAGCACACACAAGGTAGAATTCTGATCTCCAAAACAGGTCAGCATCTCGCCTTTTAGCTCCATATATCCTTTTAAAACAGTTAAGAATGAGATTTCATTTGAGTTTCACAGTTCTGTCTAAACACCATGATATAGCCACCATTTTGAACAAAATGAAAAAAGAGATTCTTAAGGCCTCAAACCATAGATAATTTCTCATCCTTTGCATACTCATGACATCTATGTAGATATTTTAAGCTGGAAAAAAACCAAAACCAACAGGAATAATGCCAACTTCCTTCTTTGTCAGGTGTGGCATGAGCATAAGTAGACAGCTGAGGGTGAGAAGCTATGTGAAGAATGGGTCCACAATGATTTCAGCAAAATTCAGACACAAGTAGAAATGGCAGTATATTTATATGCTCCATGTCCTTGAAGCTTATATATATATAATTTTTTTTTTGGGGGTGGGCAGGAATTAGGCTTGCTTCTGCTTCTTCTTCCCCCTTGTGACTTTTTACTGCTCAGATCCCTTATAATTTGTTTTCTTTATTCATGCTAAAGCCCTAGTGGTCTTCATTTACCTCATTCCTGGTCCCTATCCATGCCAGGGCTGCTGCGCCCTTTCAGTTCCAACTCTTTATCCACTTAGTATTCAAAAGTTGGCTCAAGTTTATTTCACCCATTCTATTGGACAAAATCTATCACCCAGTTCTGGGGTCTAGTTCACCCTGAATTCAACCAGAGACTTTTTATTATTAATGCTTATCAGAAAAAGAAAATTGTCAGTGTATTTAGCAGCAGAAATATAGTGCCACATAACCTGTACAAACAGATATTTTCAAATATATTTGATTTTGCCATATTGGAGAAGTCTTTGCTGTCTAGAAGAAGATACATCACCAGGAAGGGAATGTTCTGCAATTACCAAAGTTTAGCCATCATTTCATCAAAGCATGGAGACATTTAATCTTTTCCAAAACAGATCGACTTTTCATTCAGGCAAAACAAACCAAACCAGAATAAAATAAAGCAAAACAAAACAAAACAAAACAAACACCACAAAAACCAAACCAAACCAACAAAATCAAAAACCCCAAACAAAACAAAAAAACACAAAAAAACCAAAAAGAAACCAACCCAAACATGGTGGTTTTGTTTCCTGTTTTTTCCATCGAATAATGACCCTTGCTCCCTAAGTTCAAAAATTAGAAGGATAAAAAGTCAGATCTTACCCACACCTGGAGCTAGACTCAGTGCTAGGACAAATTCAGTTACAGAGGTTTAAGTTTAGCCCTTATTGTTAGGTTTTATGACACAAGCCTATTTTCAGATCATCACACAGTAGCCGCTAGAGAACACAGCAGGTGGGGGAGATCAGTGCACTACCAGGTTACTTCATGCCTATCCCAGAGTCCATAAATCCTTTAAATACCCATGCCCACTAGCCCACAGGACCACAAGGGTGGTCCTGTGCCAGACAATGGGACTAAATCAAGGACTTGCTGTAAATAAATTTCCTGTCTTCCCTGACCCAAACTGTCCAATAAAGCCTTTGCCTCACCATGCATGTGTGACACCCATCACCACAATGCATCAGAGGCAACTCTTGGGGCCACCTTCCAGTCAAAGGGTCCAAAAGTGTGGGACATGATAAAGAGCACAGAGGAAAAGTGCTTTGGGATTGCACCAGACCTGTTATGACATACTGAGGAATTAGGTGATTAGAAAGGAAAAAAGGTCAGGAAGACAGAGGAGTTAAAGGCTAAGAAATGGTCAGTCTCATATAAATAATTTTCTGATCAACAAACACACTTTTCTGACTGCTCCCCTTGCCTGAAGCACAGTCTGTCCTGTCTTAGAATCATAGAACCACAGAATCACTTAGGCTGGAAAAGACCATTAAGGTCATTGAGTCAAACCTTTAACCTAGCACTGTCAAGTCCAAAAAAATCATTCCTGGATTAACTTAGGGCAGAATGCACTCCTGGAGAGACACTTTGTCCAAAGTCTGAAGGCAGAAGGAGCAATCAATATAAATTAAAAAAGAGCTATAAGGCAACCATACAAACATAGGAAGATGACCTACACCAATTCTTCACCAATATTACCTTGACATCAAACCGCATGTAGAAATCCAAGGATCAATAATTCATATTCTGTACACAACCTTGTATGAGCCACAACCAAGTTGTGACTTTGTGTGATAGCCAGGAGGGCACGCTGATAACCCCTGGGAACACACAGGCTGCCTCTGCAAGACCTTTGCTTATGCAATGTGGACCCTTATCTCTAAAGGGACCACTGATGCCTGCATTTACTCTTGTTAAATTCTTTTCTCTGTCCTGAGCAAGGTCTGCCATGCTATGTGTCCATGTGTTGGCAAAGGTATAGAGTAGTTTGTTTCGTTTCATTCTCACACAGTTAAGATATGATCAATGAAGGGTTTTTTTTACAGATATCACTATTGAGTAAGCTAAAGAAGTCTTGGGATATTGTATTAAAATGGTACAAACCACTAGATTAAAGCTGGCGTAATCTAGAAATTTAAAAAAAAAAGAAGTATATATATAAATTTGTCACTATTCATTCACAGGAAAGTGAAAGAGCAAAGATTTTTATCCATCTTAAAGAGTTGTTTGTTTAAAGTGATGCTGTTTTTTCATCTGGAAGTGTCAGACTCTCCAACTGATCTGAGTCAGGAGGGAGATGGGAGAGATGATTAAATTATTAATAATATCTTAGCTAAATATACTTGGGAAGCTTTGGAAAGAAAACAATTTTTCATTATTTATAAAATCAGACAAATTGTTTTGTTTAGCCTGTTTGTTTCCTTATAGACTGGTTTTGCACTGTGATATTTGCTAGGATTTCCCACTGTGCAGCAGGCATTCTGTAGCCCTCATCATATCAAGCAGACAGCTTGTTTTGCTGCAGCTGCTGAAGATACCTCCATCTCAGGTTGGATGGTACCTGGTTCAATCCATGGCGCTGGAATCTGTAACAATCTTCACACCCAACCCCATTTCTGACCTGTCTCTTGTTGGAGTGCTGGAAGAGTTTAGTCACACCACGGTTTGGCATTCCTTAGGTCACCTGCATCCTGGTGCTCTTCTGTTTGCAAGTACTTTTTTAGAGATGGATGGATAGTGAAAGCTCCCTTGTGCGCAGGAGGACAAGGATGAACCACAAGCAGGAAATATTGAGTCATACTCAGCATGGTAAATTAAGAGGAAAAAAAGAAAAAAAAACCTCCAGGCCTGTCATGTCAGGGCTGCAGCTTTAACCAGGACTGACTGATGGTCCCTGAGGTCATGTTGTTCTGCTCCATCTCAGATACCAACTGGGAATCAAGGAAATGAAGGCTTTCCAGGCAAGAGATGTCAAGTACCAGGGAAGAAGAGGACATGGAGAATGGTTCAAGCTCATCTCAACTGATGTGCAGGAAATATGGATTTAACCGACCTAGGAAATCTGTAATGGGAAATTCAAGCCCACAATAATGAGTAGATAATAAGGGCAAGAGAGAAACAGGCAAAGGCTTAAGTAAGGCATAGGTTCTACCTTATCTTTGATCTGAATTTATTTAAAAATAACTGCAGATTATACTTACATATGTTCCTGTCATTCGTAAGGACAGGACATTTTCTTAGTCTTTAGAAAACAAGATAATCACCTTTCTTTTCTCTTTCTACCTGTCGCGTAACAAAAGGCAAAGACTAACTCAAAGAAATGTAGCAAACATTTGAGGAATCTTGAAAAAACTTTAAAGTTCTCCATGAATTGCAATTTTCTCTACTAACTCTTCATTGTCACCAGCAACAAGAAGGTGGAGATTAGATGAGCAATTTTCCCCTTAGAGTGCACTTCACAGACATTCATCATTATGAATGGCTTTCAGAAATGAATGGTTATCTCAAGAGACTTTATTCACCTATTTTTTCCCTGGTTAAGACCCTACTCCGTTTGTTATGCTGTCTGTGGCACAAATACAAAAGCAGAGTAAACAGAAAGATTTCTAATGACACATTTCATAATTTGAAATAGCTAATCTTAAAAAAAAAATAAAATCAGCATTCATTGTGGGGATCTGAGTACTTTCATTTAGCACACAGACTTGTTTTCCCATCTGCATTCCCACAAGTTGCAAACCTAATTTTTTCCTCCTCCTTTAAAACAATTTTTGAGATATTTGGGAATTCACTGTCATTTCATCGCTTTGGTTAATTCTGTATTCAATGGTGTGTTTGATCATTTAAGGGCCTACAGTCTAAGAAACTCATTATTGCTAGTAGTGATTGGATGTTACATCCTGATAAAGACATAGGAATTTCGATCTCTTAAAGAAAATTAGTTTTGTTTGTCCAGGCATTTCTCAAGATCTTGTATGTACCATGGGACAGAGATTCAAAAGGATATAAAGTGACCAACCAGTTCACTGAGTCCATCTGTCCACCACTGCTGACAAACACACACGTGACTATCACACCCCTGTACAATCATCAGATTTCCTTTTTAATCTCTTGGGCTTCTTGACCTTCCTGTTCGGGTTGAATAATGTTTGGATAAATAGATATATACATAAATAGACTGACAGAGAGTTGAAAATACTCTGGGCTGATTTCCTTTGCTGATGATCTATTGAATATACCTGATGCATTCTATGTGTTCATTGACTTTTCTATTTGTTTCATACTTGTACTCATTTTTACTGATCACCATCCTGCCTTCTGTAATGTCAAGATATTATGAAAAATATTCCACCAACAAAGATGTCCTTTGATATTTCTTATAGCTTATGTATCTTTTCCCCTTGCGCCCCCCACCCCCCCATTCTGTGCCTGTTGCTTTTTGATGAAGTTTCAAATGCAGAGCACCCAGTCATAGCTCGAAATTTGGTAGCAGCTGGGGTATTTTGTCCTTCCTTTCATTGTTTCTTTTTTTTTTCCCCTTTGCTATTTTATTCAAAACTGCCATGATTGTGTGGAATATTTATTAAGGTTATTCATAATATTGTTAGTATCTAAGAGGAAACTAATAACTGTTCAGGTAACTGCACTAATAGAAAATATAAATCTGGGTATTGGTCAATTATTTTGTCACTCAAATGACTGTCAGTTGGGACAATATTGACCAGAGCAATTTATCTACTTGAGAAAGGTGGGAAGTTTTCTGTTTAAAAGGTATCAGTGACTTTGCAGTGCATTTGTGTCAAAAGAGCTTATCTGAAACAGAAGCTCCTTATCCAATTTAAAGGCTTTTTAGAAACTGTTTTCTAAGTGCACTGGTTTGTTTGTTTTGTTGGGGTTTTTTTCTTATTCATCTTTGCTTTTCCTCTTTTTTTTTTCTCCTTCTGTGTTTTTATTGTTTCAACATGGAGGACAAAAGGACCCTGGAGGGCAGACTTAAAAGTGGTGTTTTGTCACCTTCACGCACACTGCTCTGTAGTGAAGGAAAAGACTTAGAGCAGCTCTCCAGAGAGGACGAGAGGAAGAGTTTATAAATGGATTTTTACTAATATTTTATGTCCTTCTTATCCACATACACAAAAAAAAAAAAAAAAAGAGTGTGATTCAATCATTTGCAAATTAACATGCACGATACATAAAACAGAGCTACCTTGCTGGGAAATTTCATCTTTAAAAGGCACACTAACATGAAAAGAAAGTGCAAATGTCTGTCCTTCTAGAGGGGATGGCATCCCAAAAGGAAACAGAAACTAACTTTTCTGGACTGGCACCCTCAGTAAGAATCCCAGTAGCTGTGAAAAATGGCAGTGATCTGGAAGGTCTGGTACCCCCAGCACACATGGATGTGAATCAGGGCTATGGGTTCCTGTGGATTTATCTGTGGGCAAGCCTGCTGTTCAGCCAGGGTAAGACATTTGTCTTAGCAGGCATGTTTATTGGGTGCTGTACATGAATTACTGGGTGAAGTTCCCATAGCTGTACTCTGCAAATTGATCGTGAACTTCCCATGATTTCATTTCATTTCTCATGGTAATTTTTTCTCTTTAAATGCCTACTTTCCAGAGGTATGTATTTTAGAAAATGCCTGGTTATATGTCTGTCTTTTCCTAAGTAATTTGTAGTGTCTCTGGCTATAGAATTGAGTTTATGAACATGCCATGAGAAGATTCCTCGAGAAAAAAAAAAGACTAAATCAACTAGAGAAAACCAGGAAAGTGTTTGTCAACACATTCTCACAATTTTCAATGTGTTTCCTGCCTTGTTAGGGGGAAGGGCTGAATTTAGGAATTCACATTCCTGAATCTGGGTACAGTGTGGGTAAGCATCATAATATCTGGTGACCTCAAAATTTGTACATATTAAATATATATTAACACATAAACTTCTAAAAATAATGTCAATAACGAAGTGCACCTGGGTAAAAAAAAAAATGTCTTGCTTGCATGCTGCCTGTTCAATGAATAGAGGAATAATAACAGACTCTGTGGTGTCAGTAACTTTTTTTTTTTAGCTAGCACTAATTAATTTTGAACACAGAGGAAAAATGATTGAAGGGAAAAAAAAAAAAAAGCAAGCTTGGGAGAGCCTGCCTAAATGTGATTAACTTTCTTTTGTAATTAAATTGCTAAGAACTGACCTTAAGTGCAGTTATGTAGGCATATACTTAATTAATACACGATAAATAAATATCCTGATTCAGAATCTGACTTCTTGGTAGAGGACTAGCAGATCTCAGTAGACAAAGTGGTAGAAACAGTGAGGGAAAGAGGAGAGTGTTCCTTGGCTTTATCTGCTCTTTACATTTGAACAGAAAAAAATCATAGGCCATAACTTCCCTATTTATTGTTAAATTGTTGTGATCACAGTATCTCTCTGCTGGCCAAGCAGAGTGAGATCCTGGTAATGTGAGTTTACAGCACCCAGGTACACATCAGGGTGGGTCTGCATCTCTTCTCAGGGAAGCTGTGGCAGTGGAGATCCACTGGTTTTGTTCTCTTCCTCCCCTGTGGCTGATAGAATGTAAAGAAATGCATCCTTCTGCCACCTCCTGACACTGGGAGAGATGTTTCCACCGGCGTGATTACACACCAGGGCTACAAGATGGTGTGGTCACTCCCCATCTGTCCTGGGTGCTCAGAACAAGCCAGGCTGGGTGGCCTCCGACTTAGTTTTGAAGAAAAGGATTGGCAAGCTGCAAGGACAAAATGGTAATACATACTGTCATTAAGAGTGAAGCAATTTGCTTTAAATGGAGGGAAAAAAAGAGTTGAGTGGCCTACAGAATTTTTCAAAATCATATTATTATTGTAGGTTTTCAGATAAGAAAATGAGCTTTTTTGATTTCAAAGCCACGTCCAATCTTTTCTTGAACTCTCCCAGGGACAGTGGCTGCACCACCTCCTTTGACATCCTTCCCTAGTGCCTGACCACAATTTCAGTGCAGAAATCCTTCCTGATGCCCAACCTGAACCTTCCCTGACAGCTTGAGACTATGTCCTCTTGCCCTGTTGAACAAACAAAATTTTTTGAAACAGAAAAAATTGAATTGTGTCATATTCTAGGAAACAGACTGCAAAGACAGTTGCCAAAGTGCTGGGAAAATTCTTTAAGTCAGTGCAATATTTTCATGAGTATGATTCTCATATGATCTTGATAGATCAAAAAAATGCTCGCTCAGGTTTTGTTGCTTTAACATCAGATTGATGAAATGTTTGAAGGGGTGTATCTCCTTTAGCTCCACAGGACTGAATTGGAAGTTGTCTTCACATTTTGAATGAAGCTTTGAAGAAGGTAAAAGGCATTGTGAGTTCACTGCAGCCCGCAATTATACTGCTGATAAGATGTTAATGAAGAGAAACACTGAATAGAGTCGGCAAAGTAGTTATAATCAAGTCTTGTTGTAATTAAAATTGTCAACAAATTGACAAAGACTCTTAGTGACTTGTACTAAAACCACTAGGAAAGTGGAGCTGGGAGCATCTGTGCATACATTGAGGTCACTGTTTGAAGCATTGCTTCTTTTCAGGATGACCTTTTCCTTAGGAAATCTTCCATATACAGAGTCAAACAGAAAGTCCTGCTAGCCTAAAGCATCAAATGTACCTCAGGCCAACCACATCTGCTTTGAGAAAGTATATTAAAAAATCAGCCAAGCACAGAGTGATGCTTTGCCTCTTTGCCTCTCTTGGCAATGCACAATTTTAGGACTTGATAATCGAGACTCTGTGCATGTGCCCAAACTTCTAAAACTTCTACATTCTTCCAGACCAACAAAGGAATTTTAGCTCACTTTCTGTGGGCTAAAATAGCTGCATGCATGCTTGTGTACATATCTACACCTCTGTATTTCAGTCTACTGGGGAAAACATTGTTATGTACATCACTCCCTTTAACAAATGCAAGTTCTGATGTGTAACATCAACGTTATGGGCATGTAAGATAAAAATCACATTAATGCAGAAGGAATCTCAAAATCTTTTTGAGCCTTTGTAAAAAAGTGCAATTCAAATAAAAAAAAAAAACAAACAAAAAAAAACCTATGGTGATTTGTTGGCAGCAAGGACCCAACCCAGGGAGAATGGAATTAGAAAATTAGAATATTTCACAAGGAATAGGACTGGATTTGCTTAGTATGAATGGCCAGGCTACAGATGACTATAGGTTTGGTGGTCTGGCTGCAGTTTGTGTGAATTAGGTAATCTCTTTTCAGTATAATACTATATTTTTTTCCTCTATCATAGCATCAAAAAGTAAAGGAAAATCATTAACAGCTCTTTCACAACCTTCAAAAGGTGTAACCATTTTTATTCTGCTGTAGAGGAAAACACATTATAACTCTCAGCCTTTCATCTTCAAGTATTTGCCCCTTAAAAACAAGTTTGAAAGCAACTTAAATGTACAACACATCGTATAGTTATAAGCCAAGAGTAGAAATCCAACAGCCTGGGCTTGAGGGAAGGCTGGAAATAGCTCACATCTATTTCTATACATAGAACCTTTAGCATATGGCACATAACCTCTGAGTCAAAAAAGATTCTAGCAGGAGGTGTGAAACAACTCCTCACTTCTGAATAGGGCAAATGCAATGTGATCAGATTAAAAGGGTGATTGTGATATTGTATGTCCCAAAGCATTAATAAGCTGGTATTACAAATACTCCCTTGTAAATGGTTTTGGCATCATCACTATTAAGTCTTAATCAAGGAAGAGGAATCACTAGATAAACACTAGGCAATAGTGATCATGGATTGTTGGTAAACGTGAATGAACAACATGTTCGTACACATGGCTAGAGGTGGAATCTATGCTACATTTCCTTGTTATTGTTACCACTTCTCTGCCTTTCTGACTGGGCATTCTGCTTGTGGGAAGTGGAAGTGTGAATTCGTTTTTCTGATTAAATTTTGCTTTGTTTTTGAGTAAAGTAAAAACCTGACTAGTAATATTTTGAAAAGCTTTGAAGTCTCTAATTACTGCTTGCAAAATTTTTAACACTTTCTTTAAAGGCATCACACATCAGTCTTTCTAGAAGTAAAAAATTAAAAAGGATGGAAGAAAGTTCTGAATAAAGATGTTCCTCTATTTTTTCACGTATTATTTCTGAAACTCAATCTGAACTTGCAAAGAATGTTTTCAAAGTCTGAATTGTGGAAAGTGAGTTATTAAAATAATCAACCAAACAAACATAACCAGACCAAACAAACAAACAAATTTAAAAAAATAAAAAAAAAATCCAACATTTTCATGCATCTAGTGAAAATGACATATTTTTTCAGGATTAAAGGTAGCCAAGTAAAAGAAAAATAAAGGAAAAAGGAAAGAAAAAAGTGGGATGGTTCCTCTAGAAGTGAGACTGATGGGTGACTTTACAGCAGAATTCCATCCCTGCTCTCGTAGTAGCTGATCCAGGCTTAAACATTCTGAAGGCTGTGAAAGATCAGCCAGACAATTTCTCTAACATGCACTGATTGGACATTTCTGTCAGCCTGCACTCAGCTGAGAGGCGTCGCAGTCCTGCTCACCTTCCTTCTCCTTTCTACACCACTGTCATGGGGGCCTTTGTGTCAGCTGTGGATCCTTCCCTGATGGGGAAGTTCTTAGTGGTCAGTTTAAGGCAGCTGGAGCTGTCCTTTAAAACACTGTGGCAATTGGAAAAGGAAGGTTAATCAAACCTATCCTAAATTTTGCTTAGGAAATGTAACTCATTTTCTTGGACTTTAGGAACAGAACAAAAGAGACAAGGAATGGACTTTCTTCCAAACACTAACTGTGCTTTTTCATAGTGTTTGTTTTTCAGATTTTTTTTTTTTTTTGACAATGAAATTACATCCTGCTTCTCTATCAGTGGGTAGTTATTTTGTACATTTTTGTCAATAGCTGTCAGGACCCATAAGACATGTGTATTTTCCAACACCCCCTCAGATATACAGATAAAACAATGTATTTCTGGTTGCCACTTTCCTCCATGCTGTGAGGTGCACAGCTTACAGTGTTACAGTGGAATGAGTGTTGAGCTCCCACAGACAAAAGTTTGAACTTATTGCCAACAAAACCAAAATTATTTATTTTGCATTTCAGAGTACATAACTGCATAATACAAACCCATTCATTTTAGGATATATAATCTGGACCTCCTAAAGTAAAGGAATGGCCAAGCCTTCCACGCACCATTCCCAATCCACTTTTCAGTGCTGCCCCTGGAGTTTTTTGTCTGTCTCTTATTTAAAGCAAGTGACTCAGGTTCTATACCTGAGCCCTCTGAGGCTGCACTCCAAGCAAGGACCATATCCATGCTTAGGCACGAGGGAAAAGTTATCTTGATGCAGTCAATGCCATGAACACAGGGAATTGATGACTTGGCATTCAAGTGCCGAGTCATCAATCATAAAGAATCAATCTTCTCTCCCTGAGGAGCTGGCCCCAGGCAAACATAATTCTCTCTCACTGCCACAGACCTGATAGCTCTTGTCCCATTTGTAGGGATTGTATTTGTTCTTATTTCAACATTGATTCACTTGGCATTCAGGAGTATTTTCCAGATTCCCAGAAAATGTCACCTAATTCATCCCCTCTAAAAAGGGTGGTGATGCTTGTATATTAAAGGACCCTAATACTTGTTTTTTTTTTTCCTGGTAATGCTTTACACTCTAAGAGCTGAATGGAAAACAAGATCCCGTTGGTTCCTCTATTGCCTTTTGTGCATGTGATTTGAGGGAGGGGAATGGTAGACTCACAAGGAGGGCTGTTAAAAGCTTTTGAGTGCTTTTAACTCAGTCAGGCTTTTCAGGTCTGTCAGCAGGTAGGTTAATCAGTAAGCCTTATTATTTGTATTCCAATGGCAACTCAGAGGCATTGGTCTGCACTACAACACCATTGTGAGCCAGGACCTATGCTTTCATTCCTTATGGAATGAAAGCTGGGCTCTACATGCTTAAAGCTTATGCACTAGCATTAAGATTTGACTTCTTTTTTTCTTTTCATTTTTTTTTTTTCATTCCCTGGGGCACAGTGCCCTGGAAAATATCAGGATAAGTAAGCACACTGAATTCCAAGAATTTGGAGCGCTGCTCAGGAGCATAGCTGCTATACTCATAGGACAAGGGAAAAAAATGGCTTTATGTGTTTCTTTCTTCTTTTATTTTCCTTGCTATTATTCTTAGTCCTAGACAGGGACAGAACAAGCCAGCTTCCAAACACCAGGATATGTAATTAGCTAATTATATGTTAAAGAGTGCAGTGCATTTATAGTGTTCTCTTCCACATATGTTCTTCTTGTAATTTGGGACTTGAAATCTTGTGTTTGGAGCTTATAAATCTGCATCAAATTTTACTCACTGGAAGCAGAGCTGGTGCTCAAAATCTGCTGGGGAGAGCACTTTTCCAGAAATTGCAAAACTTTTTTTCAGTGTTCCTGCCATGCTGAGGGGGGGTAGGAGAGTAAACTCAAACACCATTCCCAATCACCAGTGCACAGAGATTCAGGAGGTTACATCTCTCTTTCCACTTGGCCTGACCTGATCTAACATTGTGCTACAGGCTAAAAGGGTGATGTCAACCATCCCCATCCCCTTACGTGAGTCCCAGAAATCATGCAACCATGGAGTGAGACGACGCAGTGCAATGTCCTGGCTGGAAATGATTTTGGGGAAAAAAAAGAAAAACCCTGAGTGTTTGATTTTTGGTCAGAGAAGCAAACTGATGAGATTCTCTCTGTAGTCACCAATGTGCTGAACCTAGAAGGAGGTGAAGAAAGGGATGTGGAAGATGGATGGATGGATGGATGGATGGATGGATGGATGGATGGATGGATGGATGGATGGATGGATGGATGGATGCATTCTCTCAGGCACAACTGGCATTAGGTCACGAAATTGACAGTGCCTGTATTTGAGATATTATGTAATCAAGACTGGAAAACTCATGGCTTTATAAGCAGGTTGTGTAAGAGGATGCTCAGGGGATCACAGATCTTGAAATTTCAAACACTGCTGCCAGAGCTAAGCAATGTAAACCTTTTTTGAAAAGGCAGTCATCCAAAATGTTCTTTCCACTCCTGGCTGGATAGTTGGCCAAGTCTAATACTGTTCCTTACTTTCTACATTTCTTCTATTTTCCATAAAATTTTTTTTAATGTAAATATTTTATTTTTTTTAATTTATTGTTTGAAGGAATTATGGGTAATAAATCAATAATGATGAATTTGAGGATTTAAACTCTTGAAACAACCCAGACTGTTGTCATTTCTCAGAGTAAGATAAACTGAAGAAGGGCTAGAATATTTTCTTTTTTAGGGGGAAAAGGAAAAAAAAATTAAGAAATTGTATTCACTCTATATGAAATTCTTCTAAGGAGTATAATGGCAGCAACTTCACATTCAAAATTTAGCTCAAGAGGGACTTTCATAGCATATGAAAATTATGTGGACTGTGGATATAGGTCTGAAATTCCCTTCTCACAGATAAACTGGGGTAATGATAGTGAATTTGCACCTTGCTGTTCCAGCACTAAATTTCTGGTCTACAGGGAACTTGATAATCATATTTAACTAGCCTAAAAGAATTTTTCTTCCAACTGCTTTGCTTATCGGGAATAAATAATTAATAATATCAGAATTTAGTGAAAAACTCTCATTTATTTTATAAACACAAGTGTTGTAAAATACATTTTTGTAAACTTTGGGCAAATATCTTAACAGAACCTTTGAACCATTTGAGTTTTGCCCATTCAAAGCTTTAATGCTTGGGATAGTGACCAATGAGGCATAAAGCAAATCTTATTGCTTCATCAGATGGTGAGTGCAATTTATGATCTACTGACAAACCCAGAAGAGAATGCTGAAATATTGTGGTCACGCCTAATAAAATAGCAGGTACAGCCTGCAGATAGGGCAAAGACTAATCTCAGCTTCATGCACTAATCTCTGCTGAAGCCAATGGGAGTAACCTTGGCCTTGGTTCAACAAAATATTTAAGCACATGTTTAAGTACAGAACTGTGGCTGGAGTGACTGGGGGCTACAAATGGTAGAAAGAAGAAGCAAACTCTCAGTGAAATTGCCTCACTTCACTCCTTTGACTAAGCTCCATAGTAAGAGCTCTTAAACACTGTTTAAGTTTCCTTTGTATTTTTTTTTTTCAGATTTAAAATGTTCTTAAGTAAATGCTTTAAACTGAGGTTTTCCATTTAGCTGAATTAAGGTTTGAATAAAAAATTTGTTCCAGAGAACTGGGACAGCGATGATTCTGCTGGACAAAGAAAAGCACATTAGATCTGTAAAAAGTGGGTTAATTAGCCAGAAAGTCTCCAGGAGACCCAGGCAGACATTCACAGCCCTTGCAAAAACAGAGATGCAGAGCCTTGCTGAGACAATGAGGGACTTGCTTGCATGATGAATCCATGATTATCTTTCTCTCCACACATTTCTGCTTGTCCTTCTCACCTAGCTTAGGAGAGCTCTTTTCAGAGAGAATTTCAAGGGCTGCTTTATTTGTTAGGAGACAAGGAGGCACTAATAAATTCCTCTGTGTGAGGTATTTAATTACATAATAATGTGTACACTAATCAAGGTAAATGTGTTTGTGAAAACACCTTGATATGGGAACAGTTAATCACCCAAGGCATTGCTTCTTAACACACCTTGGAAGTTAACTTAATTAAATTAATTAGAACAATGAAAAAATGAACTGTTTATTGGTCTACAATGGCCTGAAGCAAGTGCTTTTCCACCAATGTTAGGAAATCTCCCAGTCTGCAAATCTTTTTTTTTTTTTTTTTTTATTTTGCACCTCTAGCTCTGGCTCTTATGGCAACCTCTGAGGAGCCTGAAAGGAGTGGGATTTTGAAAGGGGTGGCATTTTCCTCTGCAGCCCTGGCATCTGAACTCCTCATCTGCAGGAACCAGGTGATTGGTACCCAGAAGTGCTGTACTTGCAGTCAAGATCCAGAAAATGAACACATCAGTGAGCTGATGTGTGCAGGTATGTGCTAGCTGGAAAAGAGAAGTTAATACACTGGGGATAGTCTTGTTCACAGTCAAAAGCCAACAGAGATGTGTGGAAAGGCACCTTCTTACCTCTAGAAAGCTTTGGGTTGCCTCATTACTCATTATTGGTTTCTACTTCCAAATATTGCATCCAAACCAGCTATTTGCTGTCCTGTTTTTCTGGTGTACCTAGCTGACAAATACAATTACGTTTTGCCCCATGGCTTCAGCAAATTTTTGTTGACCACAGCTTTGACAGACATGCAGCATGCCTGTAGGAACGTGTTTATGTGTTTGGTTACACATGATGCTGCTGTTTGCTGTGTGTGGACACCAGGGCTGGCTTAAGCTGCAGATTTGTATGCAATTTATCATTCTGTCAGGACAATATCGATGTGGAAAAAAAACATGGTCTTCAATGCCTTTCTTTCCTTTTCCCTTGCCTTCTCCTCTTTAGCTCTGAAGAAGAAAATTCTTGTATCTCTATGGAGAGACATATCTATTAGATGAGATATATGTATTTTTTTTGCTTACCTTAAAGCAAAAAGTTGCCTTGACTCAATTCCTGGTGTGGCCACACCAAGGTTTGTTTTAGTAGAGTCTGGGCAGGATATGCCACAAGAGGCTGAAGGAAGGGTTGGATGAGGATGTGATGAATCTTCTCAGGGAAAACAGTTCTTCTGCTGACTTAAATCCTGGATGAAATCAATGCTGCAGCAGATCACGCCAAGCAGGGTAAGCAGTACGGTTGGAAACTCCGTGAAATGGTTGTTCATAGCTTTTGTCATGAATTGGCCTTTTAGAAGTGACCTAGATCACTCTTTTTAGGGCACCCAGGGAGCCTGGTCAGGGACAGTAGGGGTGACTCAGGACCCTGACACCTGTGTCATTTGCTCTCAGATGAAGCAGGGGGGAGAGACCTTCTTCACTGCAATGGGAATTGGTCTTTAAAGCAAAAGACTACTCCTTCTTTCTTCATCAAGGTCATCTCTTTGCTCTGCAAAAGAGAAGATGGTTTCTGAGTAGACTGGTTTTAAAGAGATGTATGTAAGTTATCACCAATGCTCAAGGAATGGGGTAGGACTGACTTGCTGTAGGCATTTCACAGACATTGAAAAAACAACAGTAGGCTTTGCTCCAAATTTGTACTCTTAAGGCCAACTGAGGTACTAGGTGATCCTTCCAACCCAGGCCAAGATGCCTCATAAACATGGGACTGGTTTTGTGTTTGCCAGTCTGAAGAGCAGAGTGGGACTGTGCACTTAGAGGTCCTGCTCTGTGGGCTTTCAAACTTGATTGCAGTTCTTGACAGGACACAAATGGCACCTTCCACCCCTCTGTAAAAGCTCACTCTTTTGTATTTCCCAAGAGTCTAGTAGTTGGTGGAACTGTTCATTCAGAGAAAAACAGTATGGTCCCCCAAGTGGATTTCTTTACATTGTGCATCCTGGGAACTCACACAGGAATCCATAAACAGGCTAGGGCTCTCAGCATGGTTTTGCATCCCAGCCAATGTGTCCTACTGCTCAGTTTTGCAGTTTGATTGCAGACATATGTTCATGCAGCCACTTTAGTCTCAGCTCTGGAGTTGACACCACCAACAGCAGCTCAATGCTCTCCTCACCACACACTTGTGGTATGGACATCTTGATTTACTAATGTGAGTCTGTTGGCTAAGACATAGATGAAAAAAATAACCAAAGCACAAAAAGCAACTGTGAAAACAGTGCTGGTATCTTCAGAAGTGATTAAGTATTTTGATAGACATTTTCTTCCTAAATTGCAATAATTTATGCTATTTTCTTTGGTTATCAGACCACCAAAGTAATCTCACACCAGATTAAAAAATAAGGACTGTTAAGAAATAAGGACTGTGAAGAAATGAGATGCAGTGGTGCTTCTGGCCTTCATTTTTTCAACCATGTAAAAGTGTTTCACTGCAGTACCTCCCTGCTACTCCTCACTCACCTGTATGATCCAGTCTGTCTTATCATCAGAACTGGAACACAGCATGTGAAAAGAACATTATGTAAATATGTGATACCTGTGTTTTCTGCTTGTATTTCCTAATCATGCTGTTTGTGCAATCTCTTTTTTCTCCTGTTTCCAGGTTTTATATGCACTGGTTTTCTACACAGGTGTCAGTTCTCACTTTGCTTACTTGTTCCTTTTCCGCACTGGTTCTTTATGTATGTTTTACTATCTTAGAATGTTTTTGATGGTTTGTGTACATGTGCAAGCATCTTAATAATTTTCTTGGGACTCTTTCATCAGGGGCTATTATCACAAACCTATGTTGTTGCTGTGTAACAAAGCTGTGCCGCTGTCTTAACACTTTTTTTTTTTTAATCTCTGTGCTTCTTTCAATTCTTAATTCTCTTTTTCTTCCAGACATTTCTCTCTTCCTTCCTCTCCCCTGAAGAAATCCAAAAGGCATATCCACACCCCCCCATGCACACACAAACAGAAACACTGGGGGAAAAATACCCTTAAATTCCTCCCATACTGTTTGGTGACTTATTTATTTAATTTCAAGGTCTCTTCTGAAGATGAGAAATAAGACACGACAAGGCATGTGTTATACCGAGATAACACATACCTTTGGGGAAGTGTGAAACACAAGGCAAAGAGGAGTGCCTTCAATGACCCAAGATGAGAGTTATCTTGTGGTAACACACACCTAGATGTGTCCCATTATGGCTGTGAAGGATGAGGACGCAGAAAGTGGAAATAAAAGAAATAGTAGAACTTAAATTCCTCTTATTGTTATTATTATTTTTAAGTTAGTCTTCAGCGTGTCCTTCTAACACAAAAAGGAGAGAAGGATTCCAGCCAACAGTCCTGTGGGACATCCATTATAATACAAAATAATACATGCGGAGATGATAAAGCCAGAAGGGACACTCACATTCAGTCTAGCTGAGGATAGTTCCATATCGCAATTTATTAAATGTCACAGAGTTATTCAGCATTGAATTCAAAGTATTTGATTACATTCCTTCCCAAAAGGCATCCATACTACTTCTGAAGACATCAAAACACAGGGAATCTGTTACTTATTGGGTAATTTGTTCCAATAGTTTGTGACCCCTGCTATTAAAAAGTTATGCCTTCCTAAAAAATTGATTGTGTACCAGTTTGAATGTGTCCAATCATTCTTGCTTGTTCTGCCATATTGAATAAGATTAAGCTACATATCCTACCTTGTCCTACCTGTGTTTTAATCTAGGCAGCTCCTGGGTTTCCTTTCAGAAAATTAAGTGAATTGATTTATTTTAGTACTTCACCAAGAATATATTTAAAACGTTAGGGTTATTTTTAAGATTTCTTTGTCCATTGCTTTATGTCAGCAGCTTTATTTCCCATTATGGTTTTGCTGGTATAGAGTTAATATTTTTCATAACAGCTGATGGGGTTGTATTGTGAATTTTGCAGTGTTGCAGACATCTTTTCACTAAAAATCCTTTCTTTAGGATTTTTCCTTCTGGGAAGCTAAGAGGCCTCAGAGACAGAATGTAAACAATGGTTATCTGCTGCTGTGGAATGCAACAGGTCCACCTCTGATTGGCCCATCTTGGATGTTTATAATTAATGGCCAATCAAGGACCGACTGCCTTTGTTATCATTCTTTTCTATTCTTAACTTAGTTAGCTACTGAGAAAACCTGTCCTTCTTTTTCTTTTTAGTATAGTAATAATGTAATATATATCTATATCATAAAATAATAAATCAAGCCTTCTGATCATGGAGTCAAGATTCTCGTCTCTTCCTTCACCTGAAAACCCCTGTGACCACAGTCACAGTGATGGAAACAGTGTTGATAATGTACAGTTGACTGTGAAACAAGTCCAGTTTGCCTAATACTGAGCTTCTGTTTTGCAAAGTGTTCAGGGTCTTCTTTCTACAGAAGGAAAAGAAATTTTGGACCTTCTTTTTCCAGGTATAACCATCTTACAGCGAATCTTCTATTTATTGGGCTACCATTCCATGAGACAGCCAGGTGATTTTTCCTGTTCCCATCCTTACTTACCAGCACGTCAATCTCTGTGCCATCTGCAGATTTTAGCTGTAGTGATTTCTTATTTACTTATTGATGAAAATATTGAATAATGCTGCACCAATTACTAAACCACATTAGAAACAGGTTGCTCCTAAATCCTGGGATCATACAACATTAAGTACTGCATTTTGAAACCTTATAGTTAGCCAGTTCCTAATCCACTTAGCATATGTTTTATTCATACTGTATGGTAATAGTTTTAAAATTAAAATCTTTTTAAGTACTAAATTCAATGCAACCAAATGTTTTGTAAAAAAAGAATGGGATGAAAGGAGTCTTATCTTTTTTTTATTAGACCTTTCAACCATGCAGAAATAAAAAACCACAAAACAATAAAGCCAAACAAAAACCAAACAAAAGAAATAAAACAACCTGAGAGGTTCAATCTACATTTATTGACTTAACAAGTGGCTCTTCTTTTTTAAAACATCAAGCCTTTGAAGTCACTGGAATTTCTCAGATGTTTAAAAAGTGTGCTGATCCTAGAAAAGGTGAGAAAAGATTTCTGTGGTCTTCTCTTTAGTACACGAATTTAACTGATACCACGTGCAAAATGTTTCTAAGTGTAATCTTAAAAACAACTGTTTTCCTGTGTGACCTGGGTGAATTGAATTCAGTATTTGTTGTAGCAAATTGTGCACAATACCCAGTAGAATGAAATCCTTAGATTAATAGATTTTATGGCTGGAAGGGAACATTATGATTATGTGCTCTGACCTCTTGTATAGCGCCTGTCACAGAATTTTAGCCAGTAATTCTCACCTCAGGCTCAATATCTTGTGATGCATAACAGTCTATTACTACAGCAATTGTTGGGCTTCTTTGGGGCTGCCTTCATGAGAGTCAACCCTTTTCAGTATCAGTTTGGCAGTAACATGAGGGTGGCTATGGAAAAGGCTGTAAAATAACACATACATGGATGTTTCTTTTTTAAGGGAAGGTAATATATGTCATATCAATGTTCAAGTATGGATACATGCATGCACATGGAATCACAGAATCATGGAACCACAGAACTGCCCAGGTTGGAAGGGACGTCCAGAGAGGATCTGATTCCATCTTCTGTGGGAAAGGGAGCCCAGATAAGATTATCTAGCATCCTGGGCAATTGCAGCTTGAAAGCTTGCAGTGAAGAGGGCTCTACATGTCAGTGTGGGTTTTTTTTCTGAATTGCTGCTCTGACTGTAAAAACATACAAAAGTGAAATTATTACCCACAGGTACTTTCTCCCATTGCTGCTTGTCTTCTCTGTGTGACTCCTTGTGAAGAGTGAGTCCCTGTCCTCTTTCTGGCTATTCTTTAGGTTCAGGAACACAGTGATGGAGTTGCTCCTGAGCCTTCTCTTTTCCACGGTGAAAAGATTTAACTCTTTCACTCTTTTCTCAGAGGGAAGCTCTTCCAGACATCTGCTGATGCATATTTAGCTTGTTGTCCACCAGAACCCCCAGACCTCTTTTAACAAGATGGCTCCCCAGCCACAGGGAACATAGCTTGTACTGATCTCCTTGAATATGTCAGCATAGGGCATTTATATTTGGAAATTTTGCAGTGTTATGGAGAGAAAGTGTACTCTGTGCTCTAGCTGACTGAAAAGCCTGAGGAGTTGATATGGTTCAGGGTATGTCTACCTTGTTAAGTGAGTTTGGATCAGGAGTGCATTTTGGAAGTGACCTTCTGGACCTTTCTCAATTATTACATCTTGCATAAAGCAAATTTGGAGTGTCTGAACAGGATCTTGTATGGAAAAAGCTGATTTCAGTGATGAACTTTAATCAAATATCTAACATTCTCCAGCATATTGGGTTTATGGGACCACTGTAGGGCTAGCATAAACTAAAAAAGCCCTGAAGGATCTATGCTCTGGATACTGGGCCCTCAGCAGCAGCTGATTGTTTGTATCTTATCAAGTCCCATCACACTGCTTGACTGCATGAAGCTGTTCTGTCAGATTAAGACCTGATACAACTGACTAGCAGTTTCCTGGGGTACTCAGAAACTTGTTTATAATAAGGAGAAAGATGAAATGGTAGGAGTCTTAGAAACCCAGAAAAGAATGAGATTTTTCAATCTCATGGTATGTTAAAATCATGATTGCAGCAGTCAGTGACAGGCCCGTGTGGAATGAATTTCCAGACTCTCTGTTTCTTAGGATTCTGGGGCAGCCATCCAAGCTGACATCCATGTAGGTAGTCCCAACAGTTCATTTCCAGATCATATGGGCCTATATTCTGAATAAAATACATACTCTAGGGGCCGAATGGAAATGTTCATGCTGTGAGAAATGTGCTTTGTGAGCCAGACAAGGCTTTGAGCATTCAGTGGCACCAACGCACCACGTGTAACATACAGATAACTGCTAGCAATTTTTCTGAGTGCCCTTTCCTCAAGGATGATAAACTTGTTATTTCTTCACAGAGGAAAAAAAAACAAAAACAAAAACCTTATATACTCGTTTTTCAGTTCTTCACTTGATTCTCAGGGTGCTGGTCAATATGGCAGCCTTTGCAAATATGAACAATGTTAAAACCAGTAGGGATGTAATGAAGTGAGTTCTTTAGTGTGTAATAGAATTACAGATTTTTATACCAGTCCTGCCAAGGGCTCTCACCATGAGTGACATGCTCAACATTAACGTGTATTCCCAGGTACATAATACTTAAATTCTTTTGAACACACTGCTGGAAACAGGCATGCAAAAGGAGTTGTCTTTCTACTGACTAATAATGCCATATCCATTATTATCTTCAAATGCCCCCTTTTAGAACTTTGCTGATCCCGTTAAATATTCTGGGTAGCTGAGTTTTCAAAACATATTCATTCTCAGTAGAGCTCTATGCTCTGTTGATTGGCTGCCTCCTTTCCTGATCACGCTGTGAACTTTAGTGGATGAAATTTTATACATAATCACGCTGTATTCTTTGCTGATTGAGCCATCTATTATCACTGTTTATATAGCTATTTCATTCTGCATTTGCCAGTCCAGTTTCAAGCTTGTTTTTCCCCCAATATATTATGCAAAATAAACTGAACAGGAATTACAGTATTTCCAACCTGCTGTGTCTTCAGAATCTAAGATAGCAAAATGCTTAGGTTTTCTTTCAAATAGTAGGATAAATGCTTCCCCAAAGATTGAAGCTGCTGGTTATGGAAAGCTTGTGCCACTTACTATATGCAAAATAGGAAGATTTACAAAGAAACTGATTGCATCTTTATTTGCTTTATCAAAGAATCTAAAATCATAGCTGAAACTATAGAAAATGCACTTTAGTGATCTTAAAACAAATGATATCCCCAACAGATTTGTCGACAGCTTAGCACATAAGCCCTGGCTGCTGAAGAAAAAGCATCTGGAATTTCTGCTGCTAGAATATGCACCTTAATAAGGAGAAGATTCAAAAGTTCAATTCCTGAATTGTAGAGCTTGGTCAGCGGAGTTTTGCAGCTGAACAAGTGTTGTCTGTGCAGCTGGTTTTGCCAAAAATAAATAAATAAGGGGAATGAATAAACCAGAACTCAAAACTATGAATCTTCCTTAATAATAAAATATGCAAAAATGATAGTAAACTCTCTCCATTTATTAAATTAAATTATGCATCTCAATCATCAAAGTGTGCAACAACTGCACTCAAGAAGGGCGTCACTAAATCAGGGGAAGATACAGCCCAATCAGGAAAATTTAACAACTCCATCATTAAATTAGGAAACACTATCAGAACCAAGGTAAATAAAAAGGAGATAAACTGTGCAGGCTGATCTTTTCTGGCCAGAAAACTGAGAGGGAGACTGAAAGCCACCATTTGATAATAAATAGGGCGGTCTTCACAGGGGGAAGGCTTTTAGGAGATGCAAATGATAATTGCTTTAATAAAGCCACTGGAGCTGAATCTATTCTTTTAAGGTAAATACCTGGCACAACTATTGTCATGTGACTCTTTCTTTATAAGTTCCTTTGTACTCTGTTGAACAGTACCCCATAAAGACCCTACTCTAATAGGTAAACATGGAATTGCAGTTTGTTTTTTATTTGTGTAGTAGTCTTCTTCTCACACCTTTCCCCAAATAACTTTCTTATTATTTGGCTCAGGGGGAAAAAGAAAAAAAGGTGAAAAAAACCTTTGGATCTACAAAATTCAATGTAAAAACCGTCCACCAGTGAAAAAGAAAAAATTGCCCTCCATGCTCAAATGTTCTCTGCCAGCCTTGCAACAGGCAGTTTGGAGTAGGTGTCAAAATTCAAAATTGCCTACAGGGGCTAAAAGGTATAAAGGGAAAGATCTGAATACAAAAAAAAAAAAAAAAAAAAAGGCAAGTGACCTGGTGATTCCTGGAAATGAACAAAAATTTGATATTGGTTTGAATGTGAGAAGAGATATTCCAGGCAGGACTTGCTGATAATTTTTAGTCTCTAATCAGACCTGTTGTAGGATAGTATACCTGGATGTCTTGAGGGTCATTGGATATTACAAAGAGAAAATTATACTAATAGATAACATGGTATTTTAGCCCTTGTGTAACAAAAAAAGCCAAAAAAACCCACAAAACAAAACAAAACAAAAAAATCAAAAAAAGAACCCACAAAAAAAACCCAAAAAACCCCCAATGCCTACAGACTGTATTGTCAATAAATATGTCAGCCTTTAATGTTAATTTCTAAGTTAAATCTGATTGATGCAAAGGAGATTAATGATTGCTGCAAAGGGGATATGACTGCAACAAAAGAGGCAGCCACTGCCCTGGACAGTCTGCATTCCACCAAAAAGGTTAGATGAAAGAAAATGGAGATATGAAGTGATCAAATGTCCAAAGTGAGGGTATGTCAGCATGAAAGCTGCTGAAGCACACTGTCCTGACTTGATCACAAACTTCCATAGTTCTGTAGCCTTCCCAGACTGCCTTCCCTAACCTGTGTCAATTGTGAGCTGTCAGCCCTTGCTGATCAGCATCCTGTCCATTTGTGAGGCCTGGGAGCCTGGATGTTTACCCAGGGCCTTTGGTGGGTGCATATGAGTTTTCCTAGCTTGTGTCAACATGCCATTGCTATTATCTTTACCTGTATCAAGCAGGCTAAAGGCAATCTGTTCTGAAATTGTGTCTCCATTTTGCTGGATAGACATATGCTTAGTCAAATCCTTAAGGAAAGCTGCCACTAATGCAGTGTATGGAGGAGCTGGAGTAACTGAGCATTACAGGTGTTTGTTTAACCTTGGCATACATGGGAAAACTGTAATGATTTGTTTTGCACCTGAAGGCCTAGAGAGGATTATGCTGCCTGTCTACTGTCTGTATGTGAGGTGTGTGAGCAAGGAAACTTAAAAGACACAGCCAATTTCTGTGCTTCATCAAGATCAAACATTTCCATTAAAATACTAACTTTTAAACACTAATATTAGTCTGAAATAATTATTGAAGATTTCTCCCTGTGGCCAGTATATCCTTAAGCGAGATGAGGTAATTTCTGCTGTTAGTGTTCTGAGCATTATTTTTCCAGCTTTCTTCTCTAGCAATCCTTTTCAATAAATTCAGTGCACTTGAAAATCAGATACTAATTTAAAAAGCCCAAGAAGGAAGGTACTAGAGAACACTGAAACACGGACATACATAAAAATCTGCTCACACACAAACACACAGAGGCAATAAATGCCCATACACACACAAGCGAGCAGGATGTCTCCTGAGGCTTTGTATTCTTGATGGTTCCATCACTTGTCATATTTTAAAAGTCATGGGGCCATGAGGAAAATACATACACAGTTTAAATCCAGTAGCCACAAACTGGCAGATGTCTGAAGGAACTGTAGTTTCAGAGGATGACAAAGGTTTATGATACACAGGCGTTTAACAGGGGTCTGGATAGTAAAACATCCTCTCAACATCTTCGTGCTTCCCACAGTAGATTGCCATTCTGCTCCCACCAGGATCCATAGGAGGTGAAATAGCCAGCACCTCTGGGGCAGGGCTGGGTGCCCACAAGTTATTGATTCACCAAACACACAGGTATATGCTTCAGGGCCTGCTACTTCAATAAGAACTCAGCTCTTATTGAAGCCAATGGCTCTGAAGCACATGCCTGCATGCTCTGCAGTGACAAAACCTGACACTGATTCGGACACAGACATGCAGACACCTTAAATTAAAAATCCCACAAAATATCAACACACACATTTCACCACTTTATCATGCCCTGAAAATCACAGCATTAAGAAACAGAAGAGCTTCTCTATAATGTTGGATAATGGATGGAAAGGTAAAATATATATGATACGACACAGTTTTGTCTGAAATTATTCCTTAAGGAGCATTTGGACTTTACTTAATGGTGCAACCGCTTGTAATAATAAGATTTGGAAATTTGTTTATCCATTCACTTACTTATTGGAGGGTATTATTATTTAAATTCTGAAGTGTCACACTAGGGACACATAAGATTGGGAAGAATTTTCCCATTTTCTAGATGAGATAGGAGGGAAATTTTATGTATACAGTTGGGGAAGGATACTTTAAAAAGTGTAAAATGTTTCATTAAACAGAAACTTACCCCAGCTGTTCATTTCATTTTTATACCTCACAGAAAGGAAGCTGCTGCTGATAGCTGTTCAAGGCATCTGGTGTCTTATTTGAGGTAGTTAGTTGCGAATGGACAATCATACATGTCCCTGTGTTGGGGAGACTTTGTAAACATTCTTCTAACTGGCTCTCAGCACTGGAAGCATCTGCAGACTTTTATAACCCTCAGCTCACTGCAGTGGCTTAGTCCTTTGTTACTATTAATGAACCATCAGAATGTCATTAGTGCCAGGAGAGAGAGTACAATTCATCTCTCAAAGTACAGAGGTTTATATATGAGGTGGCCAGTTCAGGACTCCCTTACACTCACTGGGCAGAAGCACGTTTAGATCATGTAGACATATAAATTGGTGTAGAAGACTCATGCTTTTTTATTTTAAATCAATGCAAAAAAACTCCTCCATGACAGACACTTGAGAAGGAAAGGGTCAGAGTTAATGTTTCAATGAAATCTCTTTGAGAGGAATACAAACTCATTATCTTTCCTTTCAGCCTCTTCTTCTTCCTGCTCTTCCCCTACATGCACCCTAACTCCCTATTATAAGGGAAAAATTCTTGTATTAAGAGAAGATGTGATGAACATTTTGAATGATAACTCTCTTGTTTATTACCTGATGGATCAGTTTATATACTGATATAACAGATACAAGCTCTGCCATTGATTCAGGACTGAGAACTTTTTCTTAGAAAATTACTTAGAAAATTATGTTAAACCTTTTCAAATTAAAAAAAAAATAATTGTACTAATTTTTGAGTACTTCAGTTTGTGAATTAGTAATATTCTCTTAGCATAAGATGTGTAATTTTAATGTCTTCTGCATTCAGGTATTGTACATTTAAAAAGCCTTTTTTAAATCAGACATTGCTCTGAAGTGTAATTTATTATCACAGTACTTCAGAAGATGCTTCTCAGAAATACAGAGTAATTTTTAAAGGGAATAATTTTTCATATAAAGTCTTATTTGACCATGTGTCTTCCGCTACGAAAAAGTGTAATTACTTTATTTTTTCTTGTGACTTAACTTCAAACTGTCATTTGAAAATATTACTTTTACAAAGTGTGTATGCAATTTCTTTAAAATATCTTGTTAAGATGTTTCTTTAATGAGAATCTGCATGCAAAATTTATACTGTATGTTACTATCATTATATATATAATTGGCCAAGTGCAAGGAAATGGAAAATGAAATTTTTTTTGATGGCAAGATGCATGTATATTTCCAGGTGTAAAGTATTTAGTCGTAATAATCTACACCTGTGTATTTGTATTGCTGAGTCAAACAAACATTCTTGCAGTGATTGAAGATTAAAATTTCTATTTAATTTTAAATATCTGCATTATCTGTTCCATTTTCCTTATTATTAAATGTTTTTAGGACAGTGCCTATACAAGAAGTCCTTTTCACATAAGTACTTTACTCTGGTGTGTAAAGAATAATATGCATCATAAGATGCTAAGGACAATATTTATTTCACTTACTGTTATTGTCTAAACATTGCATACTTGGTGCAAGGCAGATAACTGGACCCTTTTTATATTCAGTGGAGAGAAATGGGCACCTCAGAGACTGATTTGTCCTGTCTGTTTCAGACATCTGGCTTAAGTTGGGACAAATCACTACTTGGAGTTGTCTGTTTTTCTCTGCTGACTGCAGAGAGACCCTAGGTGATTATTTTTGGCCATTCACCTTTCAGACAGGGAAGGTTAGTTGAGATGAATCCTATCTCTAATTGTGGAAACCCATATGGCAGGGAAGGAAAAAAAAAAAAGAAAAAAAGAAGATGAAGCAAAAGAAACAAACCAACAATATCTAAAATATATTTCTTGCATTTATGTGTGAAAGAGCAGGCACAGACTGGGCTTAAACCCAGAACATGCTGTGTGCATATTATGGAAAAGCCACAACAAAGAAATCCGCGTGCTTCATGTGTGTGGATGTGTGTAAAGGGATTAAGCAGTTTAACACATGTTTATGCTTCCAAAATATCTTTTGGATTGGACCCAAATTAAATTTACCCAAGCCCAAACACCTGTTTAAGGCTGTGATGCCACTGCCATATGGTGGGTCAGTTGCTGCACACAAGCAGACATGATCAGTTTTATTTGGTCAGTTCAAGTAATAATACCCCAGGCACCATCCCTGGCCCTAGAGTGTGGTTTTGGCACATGAGATCCATAAGATTCACATCTCTGCTTTCCCAAGGTATCTTGGGCTACCCAACTATGGTACAGTAACATCTTGTTTTGTAGAGTTTCCTGAGGTCTGCCTTATCCTGCAACAAATTTTTGGCAACACAGGATGAAAAAGCCTCACCTTCCACAAATTCTTCCTCACCTCTACCTCTACCTCCATGCTTTACCAATATCAGTGTGGTGCTCAGTACAATCTCACCTGAATGTTCCTCAAACCTGAAAAGTAACAGTAAATACATACACATTTGCAAAGCTTGAGGGTTTCCTTTGTGCTATTTTTGGTCTTTTACCAAAGCAGAAAGGAGGCAGAATGTGATGTCACATGCCCACCCTGGATGGGTATGTCAGGCACTGTAGTGTGAGTTGAAAAAAAAAAGAAGAAAAAAAAATAGAATATCAAAGCAATTGGCCTTTTTAGAAAAAGAGTGATTTCAGCAATGTTTTTAAGAAAAATACTATAATTAGAAATCTTGCTCCTCTTGGACCATAATTAAATGCAAGCACAATTATAAAACTACTTAAAAATAGGGGAAGTTATTTAAAATCAGTTAATTCAGGATTTGGAAGTAATTTGCATTTTACAGAATCAAAAAAGCCCCAAAGACAACCTTAAGCCAGAGTATATTTCTATTGGTGTTTTTATTAAGCTCTAAAAAAGCTGATTTTCAAAGACAAATTAAGTTGTAGTGAAATACATTTGCAATACAGTGATTACATTTCTTTTTCCTGAAAAATATGGATATCAGAGCAACCTAATAAAACTCCTTAAGGTTTTGTGGCTTTCTTTGTTTTTTTCTTTTTTTTTTTTTTAAGAACAAAAACATTTTAAAGTAGATTTTAGACAAGTATCCTACCTGTGAAATGCCTGACTTTATGAACTTCTGTGAGTGGATCCAAATTAGTGTGTAAAAGTCTTTCAGACTCTCTTGACTCTCTTATAGGTTCATTTGAAGTCACATTGATTGCAGTGTGTGATTGTGATACCACAACAATGTGTACTGACAGCATTTTACTAGTTTTTTCAGTGTTAATTTTAATAGTGAAACATGAGTTCCTTTAAAGTCAAAACAAGATTTGCCACTGACTGTTTCAGCCTTCAGTCATTCAAGTGGACAATTGCCTGTCTGAGTTTAGGATTCTTTTACTTCTCAATTTAGGATTCTCTTTCTTTCACCAGAAGGTTGAAAATCCTCATGGCTTTTTTTCTGTTTTGCTGATCACAAGATGATTTGGACATCATTCATGGTTTAACATGAGATTTCCATCTGTGCTGGTCACCCTTGCAATCAATGGAAAGAAGGAGAAACTCTTTGGTCACAGGCCATCTCATACCCTAAAATTGCTTATTTCTCTACTAGACTGCACAAAACTTTAAAACAATTGGATTAGTGTTTATCAGATTTAGATAACTATAATGATACTCAGTGAGTCCAACCTCTTCTGTCGTCTCACCCACTGCACTGCAAGGTGACAAGTCTCTTTTCCCAGCCTTCCTGACTCTGTGTCAGTCATCAAAATTGATTGAAACTTGCTCAGATTTTTTTGTTTGTGCATATACATTATTGATAAATGGGCACAGGGGAGCCTTATGGTACAAGAAAGCCGTGGTTCTAGTGGGTTGGTTTGGACACAGTTTGACTCCATAGCCCTTTACTAAAGGCCTGAGAACTCAAAATAAATATCTACTATGGAGAGTTACTAGAAAATCATAAATCATCTCCTTGATGAGATATTATCTTTATCTATAATGTCTAATAAGTGAACAAAAGAAATCTGTGTAAGGAAAACAGGTGATGTTTAGAACCTGATGGTCACAGCATAGACACTTCAAGAGTGTTTGCTTCTGGTCAGCTATAGTCTGAACCCACAGACTGCAGGAGTGGTGCCTCTGAAGATCTCCTAGAATATCCTCTGGTTGAATTTAATCCAAAAGGAATAGTTGCCAAGCTCCAAGACTGCCACAGAAGCCAAACCAAGGCATGGTAAATAAAGACAATTGGGAAATTTGTTTTGGAAGCACACGTCTTGCCCAAAGAAAAAGTCTGATGTTAATAAGTGTGATTAGGGCTTATTACTATACAAGCTGTGTTCACTTACCTGCACTCAAGACATTTTGTAAGTTAACAATGTAAAGGCAATAACTTTATTGGTGAAATACTTTTTTATTAATTTCTCTAATCATAAGAATGAGTGTATTAATGAAATCTCAAATATTTGCCCATTGAAGTTATTATATGTTGAGTAAGAAAATCTTTTTTGTTAAGAAATCTGATTACATGTTTGAATTATTGACCTTTTTTTTGGAACACTTTTTTATTTTTTTAAAGATGCTCATTAAGATCTTTTGTCTAGAAAACAAGTGTGTTTTCCTATGCCATAGAGCAACCAAATTCTAATTGCTGGCTTCATTATACAGAAAAGTAGAAGTGTAACAATCAAGAGCCTTATTACACATACATAATTGAGTTTCATTGCAACTTATGAAAACATAAACTGTCTTAAACACACTTGCAGAAAATGTTACATCATCAAATCAACACTTTTATTATACAAAAGTAATTGTGTTTAAAGACACCAAACATATGTTACATATATAAGAGAAAAACACAACAAACAGAACTCTAATACAACTCCAAATTTTTTAGCAATTCCCAGATCTTCAAGAGTTGTTTTTGTTCTGACTTTTAAATTAATATTCCACAAAATGAAGGTAGGTGGAACTCTCACCAGTGAAACAGAATTCAGTTGTTTTTGGACAAAGGCATTTGAACATAGTGCCATTTCACACAGCACATAGGATTCATTCAGAAGTTTGCAAGGTAGACATCTGCAGCTCAGTTTATTGTTTAACCTCACTGACTATGTTAGTGCCTGAAGATAAACTTTTAGTCAATGTGTTCCATATCATGTCTATTTCTTTCCTTGCAGTCAAATGTAGATATCTGCACTGCATGTCTCAAGCTAGATGACATCAATCCACCTTTTATCACTCTTCAACATGGATTATTAATATTTTTGACCTGAGACATTCTGTCCACATCAGAGGAGAACTTTTGTTGCTGGACTTTCTTATAAAGAACAGGCATTTAGTGTGTTTTGGGATGTTGTTAGCACATCTTCTAGTATTAAATTTGTTCTTTGATATCCTGTTTTCTGCTAGGGTAGGGTTAACTTTTTGCAATAACTAGGAGGGGATGTGGCCAGGACACCAGTATTATTTGATACCTCCACATTGCCAGGAAGGAGGAGCAGGAATGGTACTCTCACTTCCCAGGAGAGTGGAGTTCCCTCCACTCAGGAGGAATTGGGGCAGGGAAGAGCCAATTGGCATTTGCTGATTTTTATGTACGGACTTTCTGTGTAAACCACTTCTTTGTCTTACACCTTTTGTTATTAATATTGTTCCTGTTACTGCTGGTTGTCTTATCTCCTTGCTGTTTCCAGTAACTTCTTATGTTTGACCACAATCTTTGCCTTTTCTGCTTCTGGTTGGAGGAGGAGAGGGAGTGAATGGCAGCAGATTTTAGTTGGTGTTTAAATTGGAAATCACCATTGCTAAACCATGACAGCCTACACTGACACCCCATGTAGGGCACAAAACACTGCAACAACAGCTGATCTGCCCAGAGCAGAAGAAAATTTGATCTAACCATTTCTGCATTACACTGGTCACAGTGTTGTTTGTTCTGTTCATGCAGGTGAGGTACCTAAACCTGGATATACTTCCATATGTGCAATATGTTCTCCTGAGATGACCTTTTTGAGAGCAGGAAGAGGGATCAGGATTTCTTTGTTGAAATAGCAGCTTATGGCACAACAAAACCAGATGCAATGAGGATTGTGTGGGGTGTATATTCAGCACTGCTCTCCTGCCCTTACCTCTGGGAGTCCATTAATAATCACACCAAACCTGTGGGTAAACAGAGAAGGATGACTTTCCCCAGCTGTTCATCCCCTTTTCCTCCTTCAGGCCTGTAACCAGAGCTTTTGCAGTTTGAAATTTCCCCTGGATATTAAGGAAAACATGTTCTTATAGCTAGGTCTGCTAGGTCTTCACATTCAGAGCTCCAAAAAAGATTTTTAGGAGGGTCTTTCAGAGATCTGCTCATTTTGCCAGCTAAGGTGGTAGCCTTCAAGCACACCTTGTCCACTTCAAGTCTCAGTGTAGAACACAGTGTCTGACCATTTATCACAGAATCCCATGGTGGGCCTTGTTAACACAAACATATCTCTTGAGTCCAAGCTTGCTCTTTGAGTACTCTTCTGGAATTAGTGAGTGAAACAGGTAGGAAGTCTTTTTCATTTTTCATCTTGATAGGGTGTTTTGTGATGACAGCAATGTGGTTTGCATGGGATGAGCCTTCAGGTGTGAGATAGGCCCAGATAATTCAGAAGGGAGCAGTGCAAAACCCCAGGCAAATGTACATCATGCTATAGACCAGAGGAGTCAGATACCTGAGTTTCACTGGGTTGCAGTAATTTTGCCACCTTAAGCATATACTGGAATATATGTATTTAATATGTTATTGTTGAATCACAAGTTGTTAAGCTTGGAAATCTCTAGCATCATTTAGCTGAACCTTTATCTTCTTTTCCACTGTCCTACATCTTAATTTTTCAATTAACCTCATTTTATTCCAAAATTTTCAATTACCTGTTGAAGAAAAATTTATAAATTTCTATTTAATATTTAGGTCTCACCAATTGCTCTAATTATTACTAGTGATACTTACTACTAATGTAGATACTATATTAAGTTTCTAGGTGTGTTTGAGATGTTGCTGTTTTGAGTAAACACTTGGAAAGAGTCAACTCTCTGAAAGGAGAGATTAGGCTCTGCATAGGACATCATAAACTGGGATGGATGAACTTAGGCAACATTTCATACTACATCCATAGCATTGAAGAAATTTCCTCGTTCGTATTTCAGAGCCTTATCCCAGAGACTGCAATTCTAATTTAATCTCATCTCAATTAATCTAATCATTGTGTAGTAAGTTCCAAATCACACTTTTTCTGATCTTTGGCAATAAGTGATTAGCTCAGTGTAAGCATTTAACATTTTCTCCTGACCATTAATAAATACCAGTGCAGCTATTCACTCCAGTCAGCAGCACCTTGACTGTCTTCCCCTACAAATAAATGGTGAGAGCAGGAAATAACATAAAGCTTTTTTTTTTTTATTATTTTCCTCGGGACTCGCACTTTCTCCTTTGCCATATCCATCAACACTTTTGCTGGTATTTGTAATATGCCTTATTGTGACACCTTTGCTTGGTTCCACATGTTTAATACATCAGTTCCTCTAACATTCGAGCAGACTTTATAGAGATCTATTCGGCGACTGATATATGTGCACTATTAATTGTATATATTATATATGGTATATGAAGCGAGAGAGAGAAAGAGAGAATCTGATTACTCTAGGGCATCAGCTGCTTTCAACCAATAATAATTTAACATCTCTATTAACTACCTTTTGATGTTCTCTGTAGAGGGTACATACTGTTTTATATACAGGATGCATAATAAATTCCTATGAGATTATGCTGCAATTGAGTAGAAAGTCTATAATGCATAAGTGATGGAGCTGAAAAGCAGCTAGGAAGGATTTTCCTTTCAAAATAAGGTCACATATTTACATCTCATAGAGCAATATGATGGGTGCTGAAGAACAAGAGGCACCAAGTCGCACTTTCAGGTGTGCTGAGCCTTTCTGTGCATTCACTGCTGCTGGAAAATGAGGTGATACATGACAAGAGGAAGATGAAGAAGAAAAAACCAACAGCATTCTGAACCTCCAGCAAGGATTTGGTGTCACTTTCTTCAGAGTATAAAGAACCAAGGATGAAATTAATCTCAGCTGTCATTAGCTAAATGGGGCATCTCTTCTCAAGTAGGCTAGCACTTTCAGTCAGCTTTTTTGGGAAGCATTGTTGAACCCTTAGAGGTTCTCACCTGTGCTGCAGGTGGTGCCAGAGCAAGCCAAGAGGACTAGCAGGCACTGGATGCACACCTCTAGCAAGACGTAGTTTGGCAATGGGTTATACAGCTCACTGCCTGAAAGAAAGATATTCAAGTCCTGGCTCTAGCTCTGATCCTCTGAGAATCCTGAATATATATTTTAAATTATTGTGGCAAAGAGACTCTATATAAAGTAGCGTGTCTGCCTCAGAGAAGAGGAAGCTATATTCTCTACACTGGTTCAACATCACCTTGAATATTGTGTGCAGTTTTGCTCACTGTAATATAAGAAATACATTAAACTATTAGAAATCTTTCAAAGGAGGAAAAGAATGGTGAACAGCTTTGAGGAGCTCTGAGGGCACTTGGTCTGTTCATCCTGGAGAAGAGGAGAGTAAGGGGAGATCTCATTGCAGTTACAACTTTCTTGTGAGAGGCAGGGGACTGGCAGGAACTGATCTCTTCTCTTTGGTGACCTGTGACAGGACCCAAGAAAATGGACTAAAATTGTATTAGGGGAGGTTTAGATCTGATATCAGGAAAAGGTTCTTCACCCAGAGGGTGGTTGGGCACTGGAACAGGCTCCTTCAGTGCAGTGGTCACAACACCAAGCCTAGCAGAGTTCAAGAAGCATTTGGACAATGCTCACAGGCATAGGGTGTGTCCTCTGCAGGGCCAGAAGTTGAATTTGATGATCTTTGTGGGTCCCTTCCAACACAACTTATTCTACAATTCTGTGACATGACAGAACAGGGACTTGAGATGGATTTTATCAGCTCCAGAAAGGTGATGCACTGAATCATATAACGAGTGGGGAGATGTCACTCACTCTTGCAGATCCAATCCAGCCTGAAGTTCTGCTAAAGTCATATGTTTTCATAGTAAGTTTTGATTCATAACAAACAGTGTTTTCTACCTCAGAGGAACAGACTTTAAAAAAAACCCAGTTTTTAGATGGCTAATTTTTCACTGGAGATCTTTGCTTGCCTTCTGTCAGTTTAGAAACAATCTTGCTTAGCCATTTGCATTGCCTAAATTTGGAAATGTGGTCACAAAGTATTTGTTTTTCTGGAGTAGCTTCATATTAAACAGCAAATATTCTGATATTCTTAGCTATAAATATAAATAAAAAAAGTTATTTAACTTTATTCATAGAGTAGTGAAATTTGTCAGTTCAAAGACTCAGAGAATTGTCAACCTTAAAACACTGTTTTCTGAAAATATCAGTTTGTCATGAATAGAGTCATCCATAAGAAAGGATGAATTCCAAACACAGAAGCATCAGCCTGAAATCCCAGATTGTGAAAAATACATAATGGCTAAATCATTATATGCTGATTTCAAAGCAAAAAACCCAAACAATGAAACAAAAACCAAAACAAAACAAAAATCCCAAGCTGGGGCAGATGGTTTAAATGATTTTCTTTTCTGGATGTATCTTAATGTATTAGAATGTATCTTAAAAAATAATTGCAGTCACAGTCAATTTTTGGAGCACCATTTTTTTTTAATGATGTTTCTCTTATCTGGGATAAGATTACCTTTTGTGAATTCATAGCTGTCGTTTATTAAAAAATAAATAAATTCTGTCTTGATCTCACCTAGAACAATTCTCACATCCTGTATGCCACTGCATTTGTATCTATTGTCTGTGTTTACCAAACAAACCACAAATGAGTCTCTGCCTCTTTGTGCTCACAGTGAGGCATACAAATACAGCATGGATACAAATCCTGCGTGTTTGGGAGAGGGAAAGAGGGCCCACACTTTTTCATCTTTGTGCTGTACACTTTGCTGATGAGGAGTCCGCACTATAGTACACTTCTCTTATGAGGAGTATATAAATTCTGTAGATTTTGGACTCAGATAAACTTTTTTCCTTATCTTTACTCTAAAACTTCTGACTTTGAGTCAATTTCATTCCTGCCTCTCAAGCTTCAACGTCCCTGTTTTTTAAAGGAACAAATGTCAGAGTCATTTGCAAATGGAGTTTAGTAAAAGCTAGAAGATCTAGAAGTGCATGTGTTGCTAAAATACAGCTTGGGGGCTCTCCTAGCTGTCACATGCTCCTTATATGAGCTGCTGGATAGTAATTCTGAACTCATGCTTCACATCATGAGTGGATTGTTATTATTTGGAGAAAAAGAAGAACATGAACAATTCCATGAAGTGGTTGCCTGTGAAGGTGTGGTCCTGCTTTTTCGCTGCTTTTTTTTTTTCCTCTTCCTCTTCTGGAACTGTTCCTGCATCTTCTATACCCCTAAACATCTTCTTTCTGAGGAAGAAATATGTCTCTTTTTAATGGCTGTATCTTGCTGCATTCAATGACTTTTTTGTTTCCTTTCTTGTGGGTACTTGCAGCTAAATCTATCTCACTTCAGCTTCTCTTATGCCTGTAAAATTGTCTCATTCTTCTGCTAGTATGGATGCTGCCTACTCTTTACCACTTTCTGCCGTAATGTTACAACTCTTCTATCCCTGTTATCCTTTCAAGTCTTAAGTTACACCACCACTGCTCTTGCTCTCTGCCTTCAGGACTATTTTTGTAGAATCTGCTTCAATTGATGGTCCCTCTTCTACTGCTGCTGCTTTCTTTTCTGTTTCAGAATGAGAAGTGAATCTCACCTGAGCAAGGAAGGTTTCTCCTGTACCCCTGGGGATGCTGCTTAGTTACTGACATTTTCCCTCCTAAGGTTTGTCACTGTGATTACTTGTACTGGTTTTTCTTCAGCACGAGTAAACACACCCTAGGAAGTGACATTTGCCTTTAACCTTCTATGACCTCCTCTGCCTATTGCACCATATTCAGAATAAGAAAAGCTCATAGTTTTCATGCTGCCTCTGTGTTATGTTCAGATTATTACAGTGGCTGAACATTCCTCCATTTGGAGAGATCCAAAGAACCATTGCTTTGAAAGAGCTCAGAGCAATCAGGTATCATTTTACTTCTTTGGAAGTGGATGGAGAGAGAACTTGTTGTGTTAAACTGGAATTTACACTGATTTATCCAGAAGAGAGGTCCTACTTTCTCAAGCAAAATATTCTTCAAAGCTACAAATTAATATGAGGAATGAGGAACTGTTTACTAAAAGGATTCTGTAAAATGACTGGGAATTTACTTTGAGGCCTGAGGATATCCCCTCTAATCATGTGTGAAATTCAGGGAGTGGGCTCATGGCTTATGTTTTGCTTTAGATGACAGCTTTCATGTTAAGCTAGCTCAGTTCTTCTCAACCTGTGATCCATGAAGTATTAGAAATCAAGACATAATCCAGGGAATGATTGCAGGAAATCTTTGTAGCTTCTAATTTACTTTGCCTATTTAGAAGGTCAAATCTCCAAGTCAGATATCTTCATTCCTTATCTGCATGATGACTTGCTTGAAGGATATGGAACTTTCTACTGAGACAAGTCAGATTCATCTACCTTGCTAAATTTATGTCTGAGAGATCCCTGATAGAGCTGGGACCGAAGTGGTCAGTCTATAAAGCACACTGTGATTAGCTTGGCTGACACACTGGATGGATATGTGTAGACAGTTTCCATTTTGGCATTTACTTACTCTGAGCTAATCTCTCCAGAACATCTGAAACACTGCTCAAATACCAAGAGTGAAGTAATAGATGGTGATTGATAGTTTTCACTTTGCTTGCACGGTACATCCAGCTCCCCTCATTCACTGCCCATTTAGGTAAGTTGCCTTTCACATTTTAACAATTCAGCAGAGACTAGGGTTGAACTCACACCATTACCAAGCTTGCAACAAAAATACCTTTGTTCTGAATTGTCAGAGGTTCTTTTCTATCTACAATTTCTTCCTCACAATATCAGAAATGAGTTCAAATCTGTCAGCCTTGTTTTATTTTGAACATAAACTTAAGATGCCTAAGGAATTTTAGAAAACCATGTAAAAGGTATGAGAGAGAAAAGCTATAGCAAATTTGAACAGAGGCCATAAGGGGAACTGTTTAGACATTTGGACCGCCTCAGTAAGGTATTCATGATCTCTTGGAAATAGAAGGGAGAAAGGGAAATGCTTTAGTCAGATTAGGATATTCAAGACATTACCCATATCTGAGACTGGCAGAATAAGGGGCAGAACTGCACATGTTTATATGCAGCAAAGAAGCCTGATGAAAAAGAAAAAGAAAGGAAGAAAACCCCACAACATGGGCAAATTTGTAATTATTCTGGCACTGTTATTGATTACTGCCATGCAGTCTCTTGGAATGGCTGCATACCTTAGAAGAGAATAGAGAATTAGCACTGTTAAGGTAAGCCCTTCCAACAAGTGTTTTTGCAGAAAAAAAATAAACATAATAATAAACAATTAGTGCGTTAGTTGGAACTGCTTTTTCAGTCTTACCATGCATCTCAAATACACATATCTTGACAAGATTAAGCAAATGCACAAAAAATCTCCTTTTTCTTTTTTTTTTTTTTTTTTTTTTTTTGGAGGGTGGTGGTGTTATTACAGCTCTATGTATCTATGCCAGCCCAGTGGCTAAAAAGTCACATACAGAAAACACCTGATTCCTTGCTAAAACCTTCTTTTTCAACCCCTTCCATGCCCAGCAAGTCAGACTGGACATCTTTTAGTGCAGTAATGAGGAAATGATGGAAATCCTTCTCCTAATATTGCCATTGGTATGAGTCAAATCTGTAAAGAACTATTTAAAAAGCAGTAAGCAAACAGAAAATGCAGCAGGTAAATGGTGTCTTCTGCAGATAGCCAAGTGCAAATCAAAACAGTGTAGCCATGGTTTCAGTAGACTTTTCCTTAAATATTTGGCTCTATACACAGAGGTCAAGATAATGTTTTTCTGGATATGAGGCTGGAGCATAGGATCATAGAATCCCAGAACCTTTTGGGTTGGAGGGGACCAGAAGATCATCTAGTTCCAAACCTTCTGCCATGGGCACACCTTGCACTGCACCAGGTTGTTGAGAGCCCCTTCCAGCCTGGCATGGGGCCATTCCTTCCAGGAATGGGGCATCTATGGCTTCTCTGGGCAACCTGTACCAGTGCCTCACCACCCTCACAGTAAAGAATTTCTTCCTAATATCTAATCTGAACATCCTTTCCACAGAAGAGTTGTTTGGTTTCCTTACAGAACACCTATTTCTCGTCCTCTTGCATATTCTTGTTTCTGAAGAAATGGGGAGAACTTCATGCAAATAATTTCTCCATTGCTTTATACTTTTTTGCTCATAGACGCTGATACAACTGAGCTCAGGATTCAGCAGAGGTCTCCAGCTTGTGCAAGTCTACAAAAGACAGCACTGACGCAGAAATTCTATCTGAAACTACTGAAACACTGCTTGAAAGTGTCTACTCTCCCTAAGTGATTGGTATTTTTTGCTACCAAACACAAGAGGCACATTTACTTCCCTCCCCCCCTCCCCAGGGATCTTGTTTCTATTTAAAATATTATCTGGATTAACAAATCCCCCCTGCCACATGCACAGCCAACTCCCCCCATGCCTCTATGACAGCTTTGCTCCCATGTTTCACCTTTAAATGCTTACTTGCAGCAAAGCTTCTGAATGACCTGTGAACCATACAGAAAGTCTCTGAAGCCCTGGGGCAAAAGGGTTAACTACAGATGACAAAGTGCAACCACCACTGCTATAACTAACCCTTCATGCCATTTTTTCTAATAGGCTTTTGCACTTTCAAATTGCTCCAGTCTCAACCTGAAAGAAACAGCTACTGATCCTGGGGCAAGAGCAAGTCAAAAATAAATGACAACTTGATTTAGCTGGGATGACCTGTCACAAACAGACTGGTGATTTGTTGCTTTCTGCAGTTGTTTAGTATACTGTAGCCCAGCCAGGTACAGTCATTTGTATGGGAATGGCTGGCAGCATTTGCTTCCTTTTCTGATGAGGCTCTTCAGAAAGGTTTCTGAGTTTGCAATCTGTATTTATAGCATCCACTGCACTGCTGCAAGTGCTGGCTTTTCCACCTGGCAAGAGCTCTGTGCTACAGGTTTTGAGACGTGAAGCCCTTTGTGGTATTCCTTCATGCTGAGCATAGCAGTGCTCCTATTTCCATCTCCTTACTAGCAACTCTCACTAAAAGAGTTTGTTTGTGCCCCATGCAAATCCAGTTTTCTTCTGCTCCACTTATTTGCCCCACACACCCTCAGGCCAAAGAAACAGGGAGATAAGAGGATTGGATTGAAACACTATTCAGCTTGGCCAGTGTATTGTCTCTGTGAGTGACCAAATGCATTCACTCTCCCAGCTTGTATGAAACTATTTAAAAGTCTCCTAATCTCCAACATTTTTGAGGGAATTTCTTATTCACACACTAGGCCTTTAATTGAAAGCTTTTAGGGAATATTTTTTATCATCAGCTGAGTCTTTCAATCTGTGTTATCTTTTTTGCCTTTGTATCAGCTTTCAGTGAGATGAACCAGAGGCTCATCAGATGTGATTAAAAGGACACAGCCTGCTAACATGCCCATGTCTTGCCACCTATCTGTCACTCATCACTTCACCCTAATGTTAATGTGATGTTGGCTCTCTGTTTCTTAAACAGTTCTGAATGGAGGCAAAAAAAAAAAAGGGGTCCTTGTAGTTTCAATAAATGTCTAAGTACACAAGTCTTGCATTCAAAATATTTGTCATTCCAAGGCATAATATCTTTCATCATCTCAAAATTTATTAGCTAGTCTTCCCATTTTCCTATCATCATTCACCACCTCAAAATTTATTATCTAGCCATCCCATTTCCCTATTTATTAGTCTCAATGGTTTCTGCTTACACTCATCTCCTCATTCTTAATGAAGTTCATACTTAAGGTATAACTTTCTGTTTCAGTAGAATAGAGGAAAATCTTTGAATTTACAGGTGGGAAACTTTGAGGTTTTAGTTGCAACTAAAATGGGCTGAACTACATTATTAAGGGACACAAACAATGTTTAACTTTTTGACTGACCCTTATAAATCCCACTAATCTTTAACATGAAGGATGATTTTGATATGAATCCTTGATGTTTTTCTGTGTTTACATCTAAGTGGCAGACATAAATGAGAATATTACATGCAGCTTTAATGTTGAATCTCTCACATTTAGAAAAGACCTGTGGTATGCAGGCTTTTAAATTAAAGGTCTTGACTGTCTAAAGGTAACCATGATGAAACCATGCTTGCATCATTAACTGGAGGCCTCCCAGGTGCAATTTCTTTACTTTGTTGTTTAGTGTAAAAATGCCCCAAGCCCATCTTTCTTGCTTTGATTATTTTCCACTGACATTCACAAATATGTGGAAGAAGTGTAATAGGTAAGCATGTCTAGAAACAAGTGCTTGTGGTATATTTAAATGTTATATAATTTTCTTAAATTGTAACATCTGTATCAGGGACAGTTTCTAAATTCCCTTTATGATAATTCCTGGTGCACTGCACCCTTAACCCGTGACTATAGTTTCTATTCATTACTATGCTACAAATAATAATTTGTAATAAGAGAAAACAGTATATTTATAGGCAGGAGGCAAATATAACTAACAGCAGAATTGTGCAATGCCAAAATGGCATTAGGAACCAGTCATCTGAAAAATAAATCTGTTTGAAGAGATCATATTATGATGCTGTGACTTTACTGATTAGAAATTCTATAGGCCAGAAACATAATTTTGTTCAAGCTACCAATAATAATTAGTGATATAGAAGTGTAATTATTTGTTGCTCTTTCCTTCAGAAATTCCATTTCAATCATTCAGAAAGTCTTTGTTTATTTTTTGCTAACTAGCGTAAAAACCCCAATTTATACCATGAAATTAAAAAGTGGTTTTGGTAGGAGCTGCCTTCATGCTGCAACTCATATCAAGGAGGGGAAAAGAAAGAAAGAACATAGTGCTCTGTTTGTTAATTAATAATAAAGCAACCAAGCATTGCAGAACACTAAACCCACTCCACTACAGCTGAGATGTAAGTCTCCTTTTTTTCCTACTGTCTATATTTCAGTCACTTCTAAAAGCCCATGACTGGTTTCAGGGTGGCATTGTGCAGATACAGAATTGATGCATGTCCTTGAAGAATGCCAGTCTGAATATAATCAACCAGAGAGAAAACTGAGCCAGTGAAGCAGCTTGTCCATTAACACACAACAATAAAAGTAAGGAAATAAATCTGCCTCCTTTCTTTTAGTGTAGTATGCAAGTCAGTGGATCCCATGCCTGCCACTTATGTAAAAATTTGAATTAATTTATTTTTATTTATATAATTCCTCTGTTTCTCAAATCTGATTGATTGTCCTAGAATTAACATTTTAATTTGTAAAGGAAGCCACAACTTTATTGTTAATTTAGTCTTTTTTTCTAAGCCCCTTTCTCTTAGTAATATTCAGTTTTTCAATATTAAAACTATCTGAAGCCAACAGTATAGATTAGCAGAACTACAGGCAGCATATGACCTGCTTGGTTTTAGTCATAATAATGTAAAATAAAGTGACTGCTTTTCAAGATGGGGAAATCTCTCAGAATTGAGAAATGGGTTACAAAATGTCTGTGGGCTATCATCAGAAAGTGTGTTAAAAGACAAACCATCATTTTCCTCCTGTTCAATAAAATAATCTCATACTAGCAACTCTTATATACCTTTTAAGATTACTGGGTATTTTTATTAAGATAGCTGAAAATTAAAACAAAAAGACAAACACATTATTTTTTCATGCTAAGAATGTTTTTTTTTTCATTTTTTGTGTTGAAATTATGTTTCTTTGACACTGAACCTCTGTTCTCACTGTGGTTCACACAGGTAGATGTTCTGAAAACTTCCTTGAAATGCAATTATCAAGTACACGTAAATGAGGTAAGATTTTTTTTCTTTCATAATAAATTGGGTATTTCTGAGTAATATTCAAGGAAAAGCTTAAGTTTTGAATCCAATCAGTTTTCTTTGTCATTAATTATCCATAATCACTCACTTCACAAAACTCATGAAGCTGTGGCATATGTATTTTAAGCCTGTTAATTGTGCTACACCCTTCTTTAATTAACCCTCAGGATTTTATTTAAGATATTAGGAGGGCTTTTTGCTCTGGTTGATTTAATTTCTCTCTTCATCTGAAAACCTCATACTTCTTTTCCTGATTCCCTGAGTTTTCTGACTATTTTTAGAAATTCTTTTTGATTTGATTTGACCTTTTCCAAACCTCTGAATTTTTTTTCAAGGCCTTGAAACACATTTTTCCCCCCTCAGGAAAAAAAAAAACAAACTGAAAAAGAAACAAAATTCTCTAATGAAAAATTGAAATAATTCTTATTCCTCTATTCTTTTAGTACAAGGTTTCATCTACATCTGGACTTTTTTCCAAATTTCAGTTTTGCTGGAGATCAGCCCTTATTGAAATAGTAAGGATCTCTTTATTTATAAGATCCTATTCTGACGGGGGTTTTACCATCAAATATTTCCACATACCTATATTTTACCCTTCTTGAAAAAGAATATTTCCTAAAAAAACCACCAAAAGTTAAACAAAAAGCCCTGCCTAGATTCTTTGCTTTCCTTATTTTAGGTGGTCAAATAAAAAGAATAGTTGCCAATGTTTCCTGTTCTGGTCAAACTGGAAAAAAATACCCACTGGCTGCAGGTGTCTCAAATTTCACATGTGCTTAGTGAGTCTGCAGAGCAGCTTTCCCTCTTCCATTGACCCCAGAGAAAACTTAACCTGATGAAGTTCCTAATTTAGAACCTCCTAATTTGACACCTCTTTTGAATATCTCTAAATAGGCATCATAATTCTTTGTCAGTTGTGTGACTGGCTTAAACTCCCTGTTTTAATAATCTGGACAGAGCTCAAGAAAGATTTATTCCAAGCCAGAACTACGCTGATTAATTTATTTCTGAGTCTATGTTGGGATTGGTCAAATACTTGAGATACACATATTATTTCTGTTTTCTTCTTTTGGTTCTGGTTACTAAGCACTCTAACTTTGTCTATTTACGAAAGAGCTGTTCACATTCTCATGTGGGTTTACTGTTCACCTAACACCTACAAATCTGGATATAATTTTTGGACATACTTCTAATAGTTTATGGACTACAGAAAAAAAAATGTTTGGCAACTAACTTAGCTTCATAACGTATAATTGAAAGTACAGATGCTGAATATCCCGGTGCCAAATATCATTTGACTTAACCAGACAAGCAATCTGGCAGAGAATGAAGTGACACATGACCAGAGTTGTGATTTATAAACCTCATGTTCTACCACAACTTTGTAATTTTTTTAGACAATATGAGAACAGAGTTTTGGGTGGGGTTTTTGTTTGTTTGTTTGCTTTCTGTCTGTGTATATTTTATATATTTACCTATCTTTCTCTAGGTAAATGTGAACTGCCTGTTATAGCTAGAACAAAATTTGAAACTCCTACATAAACAAAACATCTATTACTTTTGCTTTGAAAAAACAATTTAAAAAAAATAAAAATTGATCCACTGACCGCAGATGTTTTAAATCTGCCTATAAAATACTCTAACAACAAGAAAAGAAATATTCTTGAATAGTATAATATAACAGAAGAAATTATTTTGAAAAATGGACTAATTTCAAAGTGAGACATAATAAATGTACAGATTGTATTATAAAGTGTAATTACATTTGGTACCAGCGAACAGGATTTGTTAGCTCAGACATCCTCTCTTACATCTGTATTCTCTTGTTATTCACTCAATGCTTTAAACAAAGCTCTTTTTATCAGAGATCATAAGCAGGAAATTGAAGAAAGTCCACCTATTTGGGCCATCTGCATATATAATAATTTCTGGCTATATATCATGATTTTAGCAAGCCTGCTTCTCTACTGTCTTGAGCCACCTGTCACACATTTTTGCGAATCAAACTTTATGGCAGGTATTAACTACTTGCATTCGGGATGCTACAGTTTTACTGCTGCATTTCCCAGGCAGAACACAGTATTGAATCACAACCAAAAAAAGTTGTAGATTACAGGATTATTGGCCACTTAGAACTATAGTACAGTTATGGACAGAATTGTGTATATGGACCATTATTTCTTAGAATTCTGTTTCAGATGATTTCATAAGAATTTTATAGCTAGCAACAAAGTAACCAAAAACTTATTGAGGAAAACTTAGTGAGGTCCCTACAAGAAAATCTTTGTTTTATAAAATACTAAAGAAAATTGTACAAGAATTGTAAGAGATAAGGAAACAATGAAATATGACCAACAATACATATTGATTCATTTTGATGGACAAAATGTAGAATCAAAATGTATTAAAATCAGTAATGTACATTTTACTCCTTGTTTGTGCAGAGGCACCTTAACTAACATGAGTAGTCAGATAAACATGATAGTCAGGAAAGGTGAAAAAATGCTTCTTTCTTTCTTTCTTTCTTTCTTTCTTTCTTTCTTTCTTTCTTTCTTTCTTTCTTTCTTTCTTTCTTTCTTTCTTTCTTTCTTTCTTTCTTTCTTTCTTTCTTTCTTTCTTTCTTTCTTTTTCTCTCTTTCTCACTTTTTCTCTTTCTTTCACTCTCTCTCTTTCTCTCTCCTTCTCTCTCTGTCCCCTCTCCTCTCCCTTTTTTCTGTCTTCACTCTTTCATCTTTCTTTTTTTGTTTTTTGAGGTTTTTTTAACTTTTCTTCCTTTTTTTTCTTTCTTTTTTCCTTTCTTTCTTTTTTTTCTTTCCCTCCCTTTCAAGGGAGACGAATTGTAGTTATTGAACTCCAGGGCCATAAACTCAGTTATTTTTATCACTCTGCCTCCATTATCTTACTCTACGCCTTTATGGAGATGCAAAAATTGCTCTGCTATCTCTGGACATTGCAAGGTCAACCTGCCTTTCACTTCAGTGGACTCCTTAAAGTGCTATTGTCAACTCAGAAGGCTGAGTAAGACGAGCTGAGTGCAGGTGGTGGCTCTACAGGAGAGAATAAATGCCTTTCCCCATTCCCCTCCCACCCTTCCGTGCGTTCCACAATGAACCCGAGGAGCCACAAGAGCAAGCCACGGATTGGTAAATTGGCAGAGCTCAGAGATCAGCCAGCCAGTCAATCTTAGCAGCAATTCATTCTTGGATTTGTGGATGCTGTGCAAAAGGATGCTTAGAAAAATCTAGGATAGGGTAGTTATTAAAGGAGATTAAAGGGTATTATGGAGTGCTTCAGCAAGTTATAATTAAAAAAAAAAAAAAAAAAAAGGAAGAGGGAGCAAAAGAGACTGAGCGAGAGGGAGAGTAGGCTAATTTTTCCAGTCAGTGAAGTTTCAAGGATGAGAAGCCTAGTTTTGCTTTGTTACTGGCTTCAATATTAATTATACAGTACTTTTTCCACTTAACAAAGAGAATCAGCTCCTTCAGTCCAAATTTCCTGGCTAATTTCCTTAAGGTAATAATGCATACGTAAGACACAGACTCAATGTTCATTGCCAATGGGAGGTGCACCAATGTGCACACTTGCTGCAAATTCAGCCTCCTCTGAAAAGAGAGTGACTTATGACCCTCAGATAGCCCAGGTATGAATCCTGTCTTCCTAAATGGAAAAGATGATTCAGCAATGGCTTCAGCCATGCAAATTGATCCTACAGGGAAATATCTTTCTGTCTCTTCATCTGCAGACAGAATGGGATGAATTTATGGTGTTACACAGAACACCAGGACACAAAATTTGATGGTCACATATGCCCTTAAAAAATAGCCTGTCTTTAAAATTATTTAGCACATTCACCCTCCATGCAGCAGCTGATCACACTTATATAAGATATTTCAAGCCAAAGGGCATTCTTATAAAGTCAGTACTGAACATAGATCCCAAAAAAAGCCAAAAAAATTAGAAACTTTTCAAACTCCTAAGGAATTGAGTAATTTTTACTTTATTTTTATACTTTATATTACACTATATTTTATATTTTATATATTTTATATTTTATATATTTTATATTTTATATAAAATATATTTTAGATATTATCTATTTTATATTATCTAGTTTATATTTTATATTTTATATTTTATATTTTACTTTTATTTTTTATTTTTTGGTTTTTATTTTTTTATATTTTATTTTATTTTTTAAACTTGGTTCTATATTATATTTCCCTGGGATTTGCTATTCTTGGTCAAGAATGCAAACGGCAAGATCAAACTTCTGTTCAACTGGAACCTGGGAGTGTTTAATTCCTCCAGAAAAGATATACTTTTCCAAAAAGCAAAATCCAATCTTGAAGAAAGAGCCTTTTTGATTCTTCAAACTGGTTCTGTCTTCAGAGGCTGTTTCAGTTTCCAAATAGGTGATGGAGCATGATCTGCTTTCGAGGTCCTTGGATTTCTGGGCTGTGCCTTAGGACCCCATTTCTTCTAAGTGTGAGGGCATTCCTTTCCCAGTGACTTTCTCAGCAGTGAAGCATTTTTCATATGCAAAGTCAAGGAGTGGCACGCAGCAGATTAACACTTGTTGACCGTGCTGAAGCCTGGTAGCCATGGCTATTTCTTCCCCTCACATTCCGACCACATTTAAGATTCAATTGATAGAATAAAAAAAAAAAAATATTATCGTATCAAAAGACAAAATCTTCCCAGCATGAGCCATATCTTTCACTTACCAATGCTCAATTATTCTGTGTTGTGCTTTTTGCTTCCTGGAGCCGTGCTACATGGAACCCAACACAGCCAGGGCTTGTAAAGACCCGTTACGTCCTTAGATTCCAGACCTGCAAGGTCACTTCATCAAACCAAAGCTCATTAAAAAGAAGGAAGAAAGGTGATCTACCATTCTGACCTCGGACATTGTAGCTGAAAAAGCCCTTTGCCATTTATATTTCAACTTTCAATGAGTATATGACTCAGTACTGGAAGGATTTGTAGCTGACACTCAATAGAAGCTGCTCTCGAATTTTGACAAATCCCATCTTGAGCCGAGAAGAGAAACAGATATTGATCCTAAGTGTACCTAATTCATCTCTGCACTTGTAATCCCAAAAGAAAATGGCTTCTATAACCAGAGGGCGTTCAATATTTTTTCCATCTTGTAAAATAAACAGCAGTTATTTTGGTGTGTCTTCATGCGTTGGGAGCAACATTGGAAGTAAACAAAGCACTGATTTTTTTCCTTTCCTCTTTCTTGAGCAGAGTTACAAGAACTGCTGAGCCTTTTGATTAGACTAATTAAATTGTATCAAATAATTTAGACTGATGAAAGTGTGGAGTCCACAGCAGCACTGTGAAATCTGTGCCTCTGAAAGGAAGCTCCATGCCCTTGTCAGAGAAATGCATTTTGGCAGGGATCATATAATAAACCACGAGGAAATTCATTTCACCCTGATGATCCAGCCTCAGTAGCAGTGTGGTGGCACTAGCACTAGGGGAGATCTGAGTGATGATATGTGGAGAGACAAAAGGCTGTGTTCTCTTGTCAATTACATTTGTATAAATCTGGAGAAATTAGATTGATTTTTCTGGTGCTGTTGAAGATTGAGCCTGAGGTCAGGACCTAACCCACAATTTTCCATATCGTTCTTTTTTTTAGCATGTCGTATCAGAACAACAGACTGCCAAATGAAGAAGGTTTAGAAGTTCTGTCCTGAGAGTGACTCATGACAAGAACTGGATAGGAAGTAACCAAGCATTCTAGCTGATTAATATTTTCAGTTCCTAAAGTACAATCACCTAGAAGGACGAATGGAGGTATACAGTGTCTGGAGCCCTCCTGTGATGTGGGAGAAACAGTCTGTTGTTAGAAATTAACAAACCAGATATTTGAACCTCAGTCTCCCATCATTATCGAAATATTGAATTTTGTGGGGCAGCAGTGACTCTTTTCTGACATAGCTAAGATCCACTAAATATGCTGAGTTTCTGAGAAAAGCTTTTGTTTCAATAGATCAGTCTTTTCTGACAACAATGTCAACAGGCATTGAAAAATTTCCTCTTAGCTGCAGTAATCATACAAGGGAGCATCTGACTGCAAAAAAATGGTGAGCAGAGAAGAGTATTTGTAGGCAGGTGAGATGCATTAAGAGCAACTCAGCAGGGACTTGAAATTTTTAAGCAAGAGACACTTCAGGTGCGTCTCTTGCCTAAAGATGTGTCTCTTAAGATCACTTAAGATCTTTCAGACACAAGAGAACATGATGCAACTTAGTGTAGATGGATGGTAGTCAGGAATCAATGTCACACATATAAACACAGAGATTTTTCCTTGTGCAAGATCAAGATTGTTCTTTTCTTTTTGGTTGTCACATAATTGCAGATTTGAGGTTGCAAAAGATATCCAAGATGACCAAGTCCAAACTTTGACTCCACTTTTTATATCTGCAGAGGAAGGGTGAGAGAGCAGTTCCTTCAAAGGAGGTACTTGTAAGTTGCTTCTCTTAATTATTGTCCTAATTGTCAAATAATCCACTTAATTATTCCTCCCCCCCACCTATAATTTCTTAATTCAGTGCTGCTATGAGTTTGATGGTACATAAAAACCATCTCATGATGATTAGTACTTTTTTCTGGACTGAAATCTCAGTCTTCTGGTGAAACTGTAAAACCCTAATTCAAGCAAGTGCTAGGAAGGTGAATGTCCAGCAAGACCTTCCAAAATGCCTTATAGTGTGAGATCAACAGACTCCTCCCTCTGCAAGACAGATGGACAGACATCTCAGTAAGATCACAATCATGGCCTAAGCAAGCTGTTCACAAAGAGGTTGCCTGTTGGTAGTAAGATGGTTAAAGTGGAGAGATAGCAAGTAAAGAAGTAAGATTTGTGCTCTACTGAATGATTCAGACATCCTTCTCTTGAAGTAGCTGCAGGGACCTGGCCTCCAGTGGGGCTCGAGAGGATTGATGGGTCATTGCTAAACGTGAGTGTGGTTGTCCAGCTCTGCCTCCCCCATCAAGTTTCATCTAAGAGGAAAGGAAAGGAAGTCCTGGATGCCCATGCATAGGCAAGTGAGGATTTGTCTTCAAGCACAAGTCCTTATCTTCTTTCACAAATATCAAACGTCTTTTGGGTTTTTAGGTGCAAAGGTACCAAGGACAGATTGTCAGCTAAATTATATCTGAACAGAAAAAGTTAATTCTGTTACTTCAGCAGTGCTTCATTTCAAAGAGGAAGGATTTACTTTCAGAGAAACACAGAAGTATAAAATCATAAATGTGTTTAGGTTGGAAGGGACCTTAAAGGTCACCAAGTTCCACTCCCCATTTCTGCTAGACCAGACTGGTCAAAGCCCCATCCAGCCTGGCCTTGAGCACTTCCAGAGATGGAATATCCAAATCTTCTCTGGGCAAGCTGTGCCAGATCCTCACCAGGCTTAGGGAAGAATTTCTTCGTAATACCCAGCTAAACCTACTCTCTTTCACTTTGAGTCCATTCCCTCTTGTCTTCTCACTCCGTGCTCTTGTAAAAAGTTATTTTCCATCTCCTTCGTAGGCTCCCTTCAGGTTCTGAAAGGCTGCAATTAAGTGACCCCAAAGCCTTCTCTTCTAGGCTGAAAAAGCCCATTGCTCTCTGCCTTTCCACATGGGAGAGTTTCTCCTTCCTTCTAATCATTTTGGTGGCTGTCTCTGGACTTACTCCAGCTGGTCAATATCCTTGTGGTCAGAAAGGTGCAGATAAAGCGTTGCCATTTTCATTTGGCAATATCTTGCTTTTAATGAAAACCTCTAAAATGTGAAGGGCAGGGAAATTTCTCTCTTATTTTTTTTTCATAAAGAAGAAAAACCCTTAAAATATGTGCCAAATTGGATGTTTTGGGGAGAAAAAAAAAGATAAAAAGTAGAATCAACACTGGATTTTCTTTTAAAGGAAGTTTGCATATAATTTTTTGTTCTTCAGTTGTCATGCTTTCAAATATTTTTGTTCTTTTATTGTTTAGGGCAAGATTGGTCATTGATTGATGATGATGCATAAAGAAACAAAAAGAACAGTTTATAAATTATCTGGAATTAATATTGGACAATAAAGAGGGATCCTACTCAACCAGGTTTGCAGATGCCTGTTACAGAGACAGAAGAATCCAGGTTTAGGTGAGGCTGTAAAGATGATTGTTGAGAAACAAGCATCATAATGATGGTGTGTAATGGCCAGGTCATTTAGGTATTTTGGTCATCAGGTGAAACAGTGTGGAATCTGTGACATATAGAAATTACCAAAGTATCACCATTTATTTCCTTTTTTTTTTCTATGGCTAATTCCCTATAAAAACACGTAAATGAAAAAATAAAAGAAAGCCAGCTGGCAAGGCTGAAAAGCATTGAACATAAACATTAATGGCAGTGCTTTTTAACTTGCATATCACTTTTAATCTAAGACTCTTAAAATGATCCACATTAATTAAGCCTTATGATTCTTTATTGATGCCCATAAGAAAAGGCAGATAATACTTCCTGAAACTGTATGAATCAGAGAAACTTAAATCAATGACACTAAGATTATCAGATATTTTTTAAAGGGTAGGTTGGTTCAGATCATATTCACTCAGAGGTTTGCATTAAAATTCTATTAAACAAAAGTATCTAGCAATGTCACCTTTTTAATTTTTTTTATTATTTTATTATTTTTTATTGACTGATTCCAGACTTAGTGCTACTTACTTTCTGGGACTACTTTCCATATCAGACAGTGGATGATAGAAAGGAAAAAATGAGCTGCCTGAAGTCCTGGAGGATTCTTAATTTTGAGTACAAGCAGATTCAATTTTTTTCTGTCTATAAAGTAGGAAAAAAATCCAAAACATTAAAAATGAAGGACCTGTCCAGACTTTCTAACCAAACTCTTTGGAGCACACTCACAAAGGTCTAGATTCATTGTTCCATAACACCTGACTGGCTATAATCAGACAAAATATTCTGTGATATTAAAAGCAGGAGCTTAATTTCTCTAGAGGTTAATTCAGCCTTCCTGTGATCTCAGTTAACTGGTGAAGTGACTTATCTCTCTTCATTGACTAGACAGGGAGCTGAAGGGAACTGTATTCCAACTAAAAAGGCCTCAGATGCTTCACAAATTAGCAGGATTAATCCAAGTCTTAACTCTGTGTGTGGCCAAGTCCTTCATATAATATTTCCTTCAGAACATCAGCTTAAGGATTCAATTGTTTAACTGCAAACAATTTGAGTGATGGTCAAATTAGGAGTTTTCTTTTTATAAACTTAGTTTGATTGAGAAAAATTCATCTAGATGTTATCCTTGTTCCTCTGTTTCCAGTAGGAAATTATATCAATTTTTGTAGAACCAAGTTTTCTCCCCATTTGCTAATAGAAATCCCTCCTTTGAGAAAGTTCTGGGTCATCTCAACTCTTCAGCCCATATCAAATTCTCTCTTATTCTTATTAAGAACATTGTTTTTTTGACTTTTGACTCCTTTTGCTGTACATGCAGAGACACACCATGCATGAATACTATATGTATAGATGTATAAAATGTTTTATCCTACATAGAAACTGATTAATATAAATTATGCTATTCATTGCTATATCTTTCAGATGAATGGAACAGTATCAAGAGTATTCTTCCCTGTAATAGGAACAATAATACGTTGTCAATAGACAGATACCTTAATAAGATGAAAAATAAGTGCAATGACAGAAACAATAGATTTCATAAGAAACTATATGACAGGGAAGAGGCACTGCATTGTTTGGAACACCTGTGGTTAATTATTATAGCTGAATACATTAAATTCAGTTTCCAACCTCATATATCTTCATAGACTATTTGGCGATATTAAGCGATAAAGGCTTAATAATCAAAAGTACTGAGTTAGCAAATGTTTTCTAATTTTAATAACTTCTTGTTGTAATTACCAAGTCTTGGAGTGAAATTATTTAATTAGAAAGTAATCAAGAAGTGTCTACTGTTAATTGAAGAAATTATAAAAGATCTACATTTTTAATATATTTCTTGGGTAATAAAATTAAAGTCTATGATAATTATTTTATAAACCATGCTGATAAGAAAAGTTTGATACCAAAATGAGATATTGTGTCTATTAATTCCCATAGCTACATTTGCCTTTGGCAGGTAAAACCCAAAGAAAAGGTACTTTGGACATATCCATTATCTGTCATTTCACATCTTAGCATACTTAAAGAATGACCATTCATGCTCACTGCTCCTGTGAGAATAGTAATAATTATCATTATACCTATTTTACCAACTAATAAATTGAGGTTATATGTGTTGCTATAAATCATGGCTATTTATAGGTTAGAATGAAAAAATTCTGTCTAATATCCTTTTGATAAAAAAATGGATTTATAAGAAATATTTTTAAAAAGAAATTGAGATAATATATTTTCATAAATATTTTAACTTTTCAGAAATTAAATAGATGTATTTCAAATCAAAACAAAAAAAAGCAAAAATCAGTGGTTTAAAAATGTTCAGCTAAACTTGAAAGAATTTGAATTTAGAAAAAGTCTGCAGAACACATAGTAGGATTTATTATTCTTATTCTGCACCTTTTCATTATTCTCTGTCATCCAAGTACTGAGAGTAAATGGTGTTTCCCAAAATCCTCCATGGTTATGCATTTCCATGCTGAACCATGCTCAGCAAGTGGGGTGCCAAAAATGCTGAATGTGTCATAGGTATAAAACCTTTTTTTTTTTTCCTGACTGCTGCTATTTCTGTTAAACATTCCAAGACACTGATCATCCAATTTAAAACTTCTGTGGTGAACTGCTATTCCCTCTTGGGTGTCTGTTAAAGTTAATTTGTCAATGCACAAGAAGCACAGGATAAAGATCTTCTAACACAGGTTTGTCAGAATAGACATGGTGTATGTAGGTTTCTGAAATTGTACATGCTCCTAGGTCCATGGCTTGCATGAAAATCTTGTACTCTAATAAATAAATGCTATTGAAAAATATGTTTTCCATGAAAGGGAAAAATGACCTGCTTGCAGGAAAAGTGACAGAGCTAAAACCACACACAGAAATGCTTCCCAACCTGCAATAGAAACAATCTGAGAAAAGAAATATATTCTAAAATAAGAAATGGGCTCTTTTTTTTTTTTTTAATGAGAATGCCGTGATTCATTTACACCTTTTCTCTAATTCTCTTGGAAAACACATCTAATTAATAGCAAAACCAATGTCACTATTATTTTGGTTGCTGGTCTTAATCCTGAAAGACTTTTCAGACAGTCAACAAATGATGTCATATGACACACATGACGAATGGCCACTAGAAGGACCAAAAGTGGCATCTCTATCCCTGTGCAAAATTCAAATGATGTGTTTGACTAACAAGACTGCACCACGTTGGAGTAGGGACTGACAAACTGTCAGATACTTCAGATTCACAAATATATGTATATTTTCATTCCTAATTTATGCATTCTGTTAGTGCAATTGCAGTTGAAAAAAATACCCTCACATGCTAAAAAAAATTTACTAAATGATGTAAACACCTGATTCATATCTGTATGAGGATTCTCTTGTCAATTCAATTGGCTACTCTGCACCCACACCTTTTCTTAATTTGGGAAAACCTTCAAAACCCAATCAAGCCTAAAATGCAGAAAATATTTTACTTCTCCAGAAAGTTTCAGATGAAAGTCAATGTAAATTATTTGACCGTGAATTTAATTTCTATTCTGCCAGACAGATCACCTTGACACAAGGCATTTATTAGGTTGGTGATAATGATCTCTAGGTATTCTCTGGGGCAAGAGTTCCTTCGAGCTCTTCACAAACCCCAAAAGATACCTTTGGCCTTGAGCATTACAGCTTAAAACAAATACAACTTGCAAACTTACTAGGTTACCTTTCATTTACCTGCCATCTAAATTCATTCTTCAGAGACACTCTGTCAGCAAAGTAGATAGGAGTCAGTGTCTTCACTGTAAGAGAAAAAGAAAGAAAAACCTCACGCTATGTCATGTTTCATATGTAGAAGAGAAGCAATAATTATATGTTACCTCTTTAGTTACTTTTCAACAGAGAATTTTCTGGATGGCTTCCTTGACAGAATAAGAAAGTCTCTTTTATAAAAAAAAAAAAAAAAAAAGGCAAAAAAAAAGTGTGGGAATGGAGACACTGGGGAAGTTGTGCATCCTCTAGGATAACACAAAGGGAAGTATTACAAAGACTGTTCCCAACTGGGCATGGATTTATAAGTTACACAGAGCACCCTTATCTACTGAAATGCAGAACTATATGCATGAGAAATTCCCAGCTGCTGACATTTTGTGGGCTTTTAATAGTACCATTAGTCAATATATCAGTATGCAGCATATCATATTGACTAGAGCTGATGTTTATAGTGGAAAGCTATTGACTTATGGGATGAAAAAGTGGATATAATTCAGCTTCAGGCATTATTGCCCACTGGAGGTTACTTTTTCATTTACAGGGACAATAATTTGCCCTGTAAACTGAAAACTCTTGGCTCACTATATATTTTACTATGCACTTTAATAAGACTTTTTTTTGCCCTAAATGTGCTTTTCATAGAAGCTGGAACTTCAACAGTAGTATATCCTCTGTTAACATAGCCAACACTGAAAAAAGCAGCCCACAACTGAAAAAAAAATAAAAATAAATACTCAAACCAATGAAACTTGAGTGGCTCACTGAAATGTCTTCTTTTTAGAAACGGTCAATTACATGTTCAGATATAAATGCCAAGAGATGCCCCTTACATATCTACCATGCTGTGGGACATTGAGAGCAGCCTTGAGGTTGACAGGAGACTTGGTTGTGCAGAGAAGTTGTGCAATCCTCATCCAAAATTTCTGTGGAAGCCCTAAGAAACCTGGCTGACTCTCCTTTGAACAAGAATTCAGACAGGATGGCTGCTTGAGGTCCCTCCCAACACAAGTCCTCCTGTGATCACTCTGAAACTTTTAAACAGGCTCTTCCTGCATTCACTGGAGAGACACAGACTGTTACAGAAAATTAGATCCCATCAGCAAAAGACAAATGACTGCTAAAAATGGGAAGAAATGCTCTCTGGAGACACTGTGGAGGGAACCCAGAAGATGAGCCTGGGTTAGGTGATGTGCACATGGCTAAAAATGGTGATATGGCATGGCTGGATTTCATTCTGACTGTACAGACTGGTGGTTAGTTGAAGATTTCATGATTATTCCAAGATGTTTTCTTTGCATGGGGCTCACTCATCCTTGATAACAACTGATGGCTTAGAATGCTAACATAGTGCATAATTTCACAGAATAAAAACTGCCATATGCATTGACTGATGAACTAATGGTCTGGATCCTACAGTTTTAGTAAAAGATCAGCTTGCTAACCACAAGACACACACACTTCAGCTGACAATACATCTTGATAAGCTAAAAAAAATTTCAGAATTAGCTTGTCAATAGCAGAAATGAGTCAATAGCATAACAACTGCTATCCACATCTAATCATAGTAATGGCACAATAGACAATATTCATTATCCACCTGTCAAATCTTGGTGTGAAAAAAGGCAGTAATAGATCAAGGATAGTATAACAATAACAGTAACAATAATAGTAAAAACAAGAGCAGCAGCAAAACCAAAAACATCATGTCCTAAAATTAGTGTCATAAATCAATGAGTGTTTTCTTGTGTCAATTCACATTAAGATGCACTGTACAAGACATATTATACCAGAGTATCCTAACACAACATGACTTCCTAGTTTTACTTCATGAATTATAATTTAAGATTCAATTTTTTTTAAACCATTGGATAGTTACTTGTTATAAAATAATACATCCATGGATTTTCTCCAGGTTTTGTGGTGAGATACTCACATGCTAGGAGAAAAAGCAGCTCTTTCTTCTTGCCTCTTTTTCATAGCATTCATCCCAACAGTGCTACTGTGTAACAGGACTAAATCACTTCAATCACAGTTTGACAGCTCAATGCTGACTTTTTCTCATAGAGAGGAAAGTCTTTATAACTAGAGCAAAAGATGGAACTATTTTGAGAGCTTAGGTGGAGATCTGGTCTTGTTTCCCTTCTATGAAAATATTTAATCTACTGCCTATTTGGCCCTTGATTAGTAGCGACAGCATTACTGGTGGTGTTTTGTTATCCACATAGGGGATTGTTATCCACATAGGCCAGTATGGATGCCCTTCTGTAGAATGGACAATTTTTTAATTTATTTATTTTTAACGGATGTTTTTGCCCTAAACTTTTTCAGTGCATTGCTTGAATTTTCATTGGCTGCAATGAGAACAAAAGTGCCATCAGTGCCATATGTGTGCATCTGAATCTGGAGCTGAAACCTACCCTTAGTGATCGGTCTAGTTGCCCAAACATCTAAGTGTGTAACATCACAGGACGTGCTGTGGGGTTGGCAGATGTGACACCATCTAAAGGTAGGTAAAATCCTTCTATTCTTTTGAAATGGCAACCAAAAGGGACACCCAAGGGCATCTCAAATGACAGTAGATAATTATGTCTAGGCAATTTTACTTTATTCTTAGCATCTAATTTATGACAATCATTAAGAATATATCTATACTGAGAAATTAAATGGGACCAGGAACATTTCTGGTCATTAGGGTCAACCAGCAAAATATATTTGGTGCGTCTGTGCTGGGGAATTCACTAAGACTCTAAAAAGAGTACACTTGGAGAAAGTACACTTGGAGAAATTACTGGCATTCCCAACTACTAAAGTACTTCCTGTTTTTGGCAATCTGTTAATTGCTATGAACTAAAACTGGACAAGAGACAATCCTAATATCTCTCTAATCTCATCAGATGAAAGTCCTTTTGAGCATTATCTCCTTTATTAACAATCATAGCTAAAGTGCATAAGGATTCAGCCATGTGTAGGAACTAACAGATAAATGTGCCTCATTTGGATAATAGAAATGGTAAAAAAATCTCATTTGTCCACCTCTCCACTACTTGGATCACCCAAGTACACTCAAAATAATTCCAGACCTTTGAGGCAGCATACTTCTGGATAATTCAGGTTCTACCAGATTTATTTTTCTCTCTTTAGATGTAATTGTCATTCAGTCCTAGAGTTGAGGTGCTGCAGTAGGTTTCTATGGGTTTGGCTTTATTCATTCCTTTCTCTGTCTCTGTTTTTCTCTTTCTATTCAGACACAGAGAATAATAGAATTGCTACTGCCAAAACCCTCACTCCATTGGAGTGAAAACCATTCATTTGTCGTCTCAATTTTAAGATTCCTGACTCCAAATGCAAGGATATTCTCCATGGATGTAATGGGACATTTAGCAATTCACTCATTTTCTTCACATGCTACTTATTTAGACACTCAGCAGTTGGCAGCTTTGATGTGAGTGGTAAAAATTATAAAGACATTACATATCATAAAAATATAAATGAAAGAAAATGTGGGCCCTGTTTTATATCAGACTAAATTGGCTAGTGTCATACTCAAGATTTTTGCTTTATGAATTATAATTGTTAGAGGAGGTGTTCCCTAGTGAAAAACTACCTATCTTTTTCATATATAACATCAACTCTTCACTTTTTCCTCCTTAAAGAAATTGCTGTGCAAATATAACTTAGGCACAAAGAAGCAAATTTATAAACTCAAATAGTACACATATGAATAGAAAAGTGTATCACTCTGTTTGAGATCCTAAACATAATTAAGGTGTGCGTCAAAAATGAAAATAAATAATATTTTATGGAGGAAGTGGTAAAACTCAGCTGAGCAAGAAGTAGGGCTGTAATTGTTCAAAAATATTTACATAGTAGGAGAAGGGGAAAAAAAAAGAAATTGTTTTCATGCTGCTGTTCTATCCTGGCCATTTGTGGAGGATTCTAAGAGAATCTAAGCACCTACAGAGCTGCTTACTCAGTCCTAACCCTGTGCTGGGACAGGGGAAAACACAGAACAAGAGTGAGAAAACTAATTGTTTGAGCTAAAGTTACTTTAATAAATGAGGAAAAGACGGGAATAAGACTCAAGCAGCACTGATGTGAAGGTGCTCAATCATCACCTTCCATTATCTCTCAGCAACAGTGACCTTGGAAGACACTTCCCTCCATGCTTCAGCTTTGAATTGTGGAGCATGACATTAAATTCTTTTGGCCCATTCAAATAAACAGTTCCTCCTGTTTCCCCTACAACTCTTGTCGTCTTCTAGACTGTCTCTTGTGGCATGGCCACAAGAAAATGTTGAAGCTGGGCAAACACTGTTCATCAACACACAAATCATTAGTGGGTTATCAATACTGTTCTGATCATAAATTGGTAACATCTCACCATATAGACTCCTGTGATGAAAATTACAGTCCATTCCTGCCAGACTAGGCACACCATCATGAGTTCTGGTGTTTAAACTGTGACCTGTTTTCTCTGCAGAGCACACATACAGTGAGAGAAAACCTGGTAGAAATACTCTGGGAGTGAATCTCTGGACATGTCTTGCATATTTCAAATAATATGTCATGTTAAACCAAGAATCATAGTGGGATCAAGGTCCCCAGTAAAGAGAGTAAGAATTCTAATGGGCTTCCTCTTCTCTATGTATTTTTTCTATTAACTTTCTTCCAAATATTTTCTCCCTCATAGCTTCTCACTGGACACTCAACAAGATTTTGGAATCCCATCCTTGTAGATATACAAATGTTTGCTAGACAAGAAGTGAGAAACCCAATTTACATTGGTTTGGTTTTGGGCAGAGAGATGGAGCAAGGTTCTTCCAGAGGTTTTTCCCAAAAGACACATATTTCTGCTCTGTGGTTCCACACAGTAGCTGCACACATCTACCACAATTTCAGCCCCATGATTTTGTGCTGTCAATAAATGTCCTGACTGCCATCTTCTCTGTGTTGAAGTTCTCACTGCCATCTCAGCCCTGTGACTCTGATCTAGTGGGAGTTACTAGTGGCAAAACAGAGGGAACTAGTGAGAACTAGTGGAAAACTGTGCTAAAACTCTCACAGGTGACTGACTTTTCTGGTGTAGGGAGGAATAGCAGTGAGGCTGTCTTCAGATGTGGATTTTGGGAAGACATAACACCTACTGAATCTGTCTCTGAGGATTTTACCTTCTGAGGCTGCCACTGAAGGAGCCAGACAGGCAAGATAGAAAACTGTATCTTAAGTCAGCACAATGCCTGTTTATAAGTTTACACGTGTGCCTAAGTATGCTGTTGAAACTTAAAAAGCAAATTTTAAAGAAATTTTCATCATAGATTTTTTTATTATATAAATCTCTAAGGTCTTCAGATTTACTGCAGTAATAAGGTCAGGACACCAGAAAGATATTCTACTCACACTACTTTGGTATCACAAATAAATGTAGGACTTTTTTCCAGGCCTGAGAAATATCTCTCAAACACAATGACTTACAACAACATGCTTTACAAGACAGCTTGTCTACTTTCCTTGTATCTTTCCTTATGGTTTCAAAGGTTATTTAATTTTAAATTTTAAAAGTTTACTCAGAGATTTACTGCTCAAAATCAGTAGAAGGCAGGGACATCGAGCTCAACTGTCTTTGCCATTCTGTAAGTGCACACCAGTCCACTAGACTTTGAGTTTAGTAATGAATGCCATGCACATACTGAGAGATGACTTGTCCTATCAGTTCCAGACATCTGGTCCATGGGAAGATGAGCTTTCTATTCCCTTTCCACCTCCAAAATAATATTGATTTCTTATTTGAAAAAAGAACAAACTGCTCCACTGGGAAGTTTTCCTTTCAAGTATCTTGATTACTTTTTTTAAAAATTAATTAATATTATATATGTTAAAAATGTCATTTAATTGAGATATTTTTAATTTCAAACCATACCAAGTCTGTGATCTTGTTTTTACTCCTAGAGGCATTATTGTTTGGGTGTTGCATACTTGCATTCTTTCCTGGTCTGTCCCCAGCTTGAAGATGTTCTTGTGATCATATGAGTGCCATGATGCACTGGTTCTTCTTACGAATAAAGGATATTTTGTGGTAGGTCTTGTTCACCTTTTCTAGTAAGGAATAATAGGTTATAGAATTATGACAACATAATTAATTTAGATGGGTTTATCAACTGAAATTTATTGCATTGATGAGGGCAGTTCTAGCTTTGTCAATATTCAACACATGCAAAAGATTAAAAAAAATCCTACATAGATTGTTGTTTCTCATCAGATAGTATAGAAGTTGAAGCTTCCTAGTATTCATTGTTAAAGAACTTTTATATTTAGAACTTTATTTTTTTTTTTAATAAATTTCCCTTACAGAAAGTTTTATGCCAAATATCAAGTTTAAAAAGATGGCTGGCAGACCTCAAGAAAAGATGTAAATATTGCAAGTTCTTTTCCCTGGAAAGTAAGCAAACCATGCATACTAGAATTGCTTATGTCAGACTTCATGATAATCATAAATCAAACACAAATCTGTCATAAGATTTCAAAGATTCAGATACTACAGTTGAATGTTCTCTTTTCTGCAAGTTTTTGTTTTGATGTGGTTTATAGAACTGATTTTTTTTTGTGTTTGTTGAATTTTGACCTGTCCCGTTTCATAATTTTTGGAATCTGGAAATATTATTCTCTCCCCAGAATTAGTTTGAATTGGTAAAATGTATGGCTGAAATATATTTAAACAGTTATGATTTTATATTTGTTCTACTTACTTTCTTTAATTCTGCTTGGATATTTTAATTTCCCTTGACAACTGAAGCATATATTAATTATTGAAGCATAATAATTTTTTGCCTTAATCTTTATCTCTTTCATTTTTTGTATATATTGTTTTCTTGCTAATGACTCTTGAACAACTTCAAGAATATTGGCCTTTTGATATCCAAAATATTTTTGGTAGGTCTGTAAATGTTTTTGACTTCTATTCCTTATTAGTTTTTCTTTTTCCTTACTGATTATTCTGTTACAATTTTTCATTCAGTACAGCCTAGTTACATTTTATTCAAGTGTAATTTTTCCTTGTGGTAGAAATTCTCAGTAGTTTTCCTATGTTGGAAAAAGAAAATATACAGACCTTCTTTATATTCATGCTCTGGATATGTTCCACCCAGCTGACTTTTCTGCCTAATTTCCTTTTGTCCTTTACCACTCAAAACCTTAGTTACAGACCTGCTTTCATCCTTTCATTTAATTTGAATAGAATCAACTTAAAATCATTCTATCCAGGGTTAATTTTCATGCCTGGCTTATCTTCTTGACTTATCACTACCGAATCTTCCACTGGGATCAGAAATCTTTTCATTCTGGCGTGTGACAAACCTGTAGATAACAAGGACAGATATTCTATGGGAGTGAAATTATTCTGGAAAAAAGGTATGGCCAGCACAATTTTGATTTTCCATGGTATAAGGAAAGTCTCCACAAGTGTAAAAAAAGAATAAGCTGCTCTAACCAGGATTAGTATGAGAGAAGGCTAATTGGTCTTTCACCTTATTTTTGCTGTCATTCCTTCAGGGATTAGGTTAAGCCTCAGTGTATGTTTCATCAGGGAATTACAGAGATTAGACTTTGTCTCTCTGTCTATCATTCAGACACTTCCTCTAATGTTGACTAGATTTTTCTAAGTCTCACAACTCATCATGTAGTTCCTTTCAGTCAAAAATAGGTATATAATTGATGGTATAAAGGCTGATCCTAGGTTAGTAGAATGAAAGGTGTGAGACCATAAGATGAATCCAAAATCTTTATTAAGTTTCCTGATTTTCCACCTTTCACCCATGCCAAGTCTCACTTTACCTATGGGGTTTTTACATCTTTAAATTAAGAAGATGCTAATAAGCTGTCTACAAGTCTGACCTCAGACAGATAAAATATTCTGGGTAGAACTGAGATTGCCTACTATAAAGTAATATAACCCAAAGTCATGACCTGGTCCTTTAAAATAAAGCTCCCCTCAATGACAAAATAGAACTGCTGTAGGAAAATGTCAGTTACTCAGCAAAATTTAAATGAGGCAGAGAGACCAACCCTGTTTCTTCAAGTTCCAGCTAGAAAGAAATCTTCACGAATATTGTAAAACTGACTATCATAGTTGTATCTGAATGCTTAAGTATTCACAGGATTTCCTTTCAGCCTAAAGGCCATGAGAAATTGCATTAACTGAGGATAGGATTCATCTCATACAACTGTAAAAGACTACAGGTTCTGCAACTGGAATATTAGCACTTTAAATTTAGTACAATAGGAAGGTATTTTTAGGGAACAGTTCCTAGGCCCTGCTTAGTTCTCCTTAGGATGATCTGAGTTATGCACTAGAAATACCAGTTCTGGTTTGAATTGAAGGTGGAACAATGGTAAGACTGAGTGTAGATACCTCTGTTTGTTCAGACAACACACCCTCCCACTATAACCAGCAGAAAGAGGTACATTTTGGGGGTGGTTCATCTAACCAAAGATCCCTGTCTAGAAAAAGGGAACAAATATATGAAGGCGTTACTCTTTAGCCACTGGATATGGAGGAGAGTCCTTTTGCACAACCATCTTAGATAAAACATTCAATTTCAATTTGATATTAAAATAAGTTAATTGAATTTGAAATTTTAACTGCACTTCAGATAAAGACGTTACTTCCATTAAGAAATTCCAATTTTATTTCTGTGATCTATGCTTGTACAGTGCATTCTACAAGCAAACAAAAACTTTATTTCCTTACTTGAAAGTGCTAGGTGATGAAAAACCCACTATAGTCCTTTGAAAGTAGTTCTACTGTTTTTTATAATTTTTCTTAAAAATGGATATTTCCTTTCAGAATCAGTTTGCCAAGTTTCCATCCCCAGCCACTGGATCTTTTCAAGTTTTTCCTTCTAAGACTGAGGAAACTTCTATTATCACACTTTTATTCTTTCAGGGTATATTTATAGACCATGTCTAGTTACGCCTTTATCTTCCTTTTGAAAAATTAAATAGAGCATGCAGTACTTCATTGCACAGTGTTTTCAAACCTGTAATAATTCCCATGGAACTTTTCTGAACAGTTTCCAATCTTTTTTAGATACCTTTTCTCAGCTGCAGGTACAAAGACTGGACAGTTTTCCTGTAATGGTCATATCAATGCCAAGTACAAACTAATAAAAAGATTCCTTTCTCCCATCTGATATATTTTCATTTATGTGTTTAAGGATCATATTGGTCCTCTGCAACATAACATCTCATTGGATCCCATATTCTGCTGATGAGCTATTACTGATTCTCATTTTCTCTTTCAAGTCTTTTACAAGATCACAGTTCTCAAGATAGAATTTTCCATCCAGTAAATGCAACTTTGATTTTCTAATCTTGGGGCAGATATGTAGCTGACTGAGGTCAGTGTAATTCTGTTCTATGGCATTTTCTGCTAGATAAGGATCTGAGCAAGGATTTTATTTCAAGAACTTGTTATATGAACTTGATAAAGTCCTTTGCTTAATTTTACACCAGGAATTAAAACTAAGCTTAATGTGGTCCTAAAACCATTCCTCTTGAACATCTAAACTATATTTTCAACTTTTACCATCAGGAGCCAGCCATGATCATCTTGGAAATTCTGCTTCAATTCTGACCATGTTGGTCCTATTCCCTTATTTATTCTATTTCTTTCCTATCTGAAATGTTCACGTGACCTTCATATTTATGACAACCTTTCAAAGCAGACTGCCCTTCATCAACAAAAAAGATTTTCCTTCTCCTCATTCCCTTTCCTCTTGCATCCTTTCTTTGCATTACAGTTTGCCCATCTTAAAAAAAAAGTTAATAAAAATAATTTTAAAAATTCCCACCTAATAAGTAATTTCCAGAAATGTTGCACTCCACAAATAAAAAATCACACTTACAGTAAGAAGACTGGTTTAATTGTAAATTGGTTAGGGAATGATAATCCCCCACTACAGGACTGGGAAGAAAAGAAACTGATGGTTTCAATATTATGGAAGCCACCAAAGATTCTACATTACATACCCATGTAGACCCTCACAATATCTCTCAAGCTTAATTTTTTTTACATGATGATACATTCCCATTTCACAATTTGATTGCTGAGCTGAATCAGTTAGGAGATTGTGACTAAGAACTCATCATGATCCGTGACAGGCATTAATTCCAAGTACTGGCCTTTCTCGTACAGCTGCTTTAAAAGATTTACATCTTTCTGTAAAGGACATGTATGATTCTTCCTGCATTTTGAACAGAGAGCACTTAAAGGAGATACTATGTTTTCTAGAGATGTGGATGCTAATTCACATCTTATTGGCAGCTACTTAATATTATCAGGTGTACTAGGTGAATCTTAATAAAGGAATAATGAAGACAGCATGTTTCTTCTTGCTTTTATTATTGCTCCATTAGACTTTCAGTGCATCACATTCTTTTTCTTAAGCCTCCCTGCAGCCTATGAACAAGCCACAATCATGCAGAACCAAGAAATGTCAAAAAGATATTTTCCTACCAATTCCCAGAAAAGTATTTTTTTATCTTGTCATACAGAAGTCCCACTCTTTCTCTTAACTTGCTAGTGATTCTCAGAAAGTCCTCATCCGGGTGTGGATGAGTCAAACCTGGTGGGTGTACAATAGTTTTCCAAGTATAAAATGTTGCTAAGTTCATCCCAAAAGCAACACACATTTTGCAAGTGTACCTGGACCACTGCTGTAAGAGCCAAAATGGGTTCTGAAATGGCTATTACTTCTAAAACAATTTTTAGCACTATGTGCGTGCCTTCAGAAAGTGCAAATTGATTGGGAAAAAAAGGGGTTTGTAATCAGTCTTTTAAATAAGCTGTTAAAGCAACATAATTTGCACCATTTGTTACTGTTAAGATGTTTTCATATTCATCTGACCTCTTCTGCTATAGAATTATAGAAATATTTCAGCTGGAAAAGAAGGACCTTTAAAGAGTCTGACCATTAACTCTGCAGTGCTATGTCCATCGCTAAACCATTGTGCCTCACCTACACATCTCTCAGACATGTCTGGAGCTGGTGACTCCACCACTTCTTTGGGCACCCTGTTCCATTGCCTGACATCACTTTTGGTGAAGAAATTTTTTCTAATTCAATCTAACACTTCTCTGGTGCAACTTCAGCCCCTTTTCCCCTTGTCCTGTCAGTAGTTACTCAGGGGGGAAGAATGACACCCAAAACTCCACTGTGTGACAGCTGAAGCCCACTCAAGAGTCATCATTCCTTGTACTGTACACACTTTTTTTAACTACCTTATCTAGAGAAAACTGCCCTATGAGACCATTTCTGCAACTGCAGGAACAGTTTACAGAATCTGTTGGTGGGTTTTTCATGTGCAGCTCCTTCAGAGCTGGCCAGGATGTCAGATCTGAGCAGCTGTCAGGGCAGGATAGACAAGGAGAGGTAAAGAATAGCTGAATAGAGGGATTCCAGGTGGTTTTTGGAGAGGGAGTTGACAGCCAAAAAACTCTTGATTTTCCTCAGGAGCCAGTGTCAGGACCCTGTACCCTGAAACTGCCAGACTGTGCTGAGTTTCTGGCAGGGCATTTCACCAGGCAAATTTCATGGGTACAGGCATTCCTCCTGTCTTTTCTGTCTTTAAATGCTTGGGTCCTGCCTGGTGACACAGCACACCCACTAGAAGGGGGCAAGGAAGTGGTACAAACACTAAACATCTTTAAGGGACCTAGTAAAGTGATCCTGAGGGATTTCCCCAAAATAATTATCTTTGTGTTGCTGTGTAACAGGAAGGGCTGGAGCTGTGGAAAGGATATTTAGTGGTTCTAGAGAGGAAGATGACATTGAGGGAATCTGTTTCACAAAAGTCATAGATGTCTAAGATCCAGGTACCTGCATGAGAGGCAGGAGGTGGAAGAGGCTGGACAAGCTCCCCACTATTCAGATATCAGATTGTCTCCCCATAGCTTGGGTCACTCCCTTCCTGGCCCACCCTCTTTGCCACACATCATGTTCTGCCCTGATCTCTTCCCTGTGCTGATTCTTGCCCCTTGCTCCTAAATGACCCTGAATTCTCACCCCAAGAACTTCTTCCTTATCCTTGGTGATTTGCTGTGATTATCTGTTTAGCTTCTAATAGGCTAGGTCAGGAAGATGAGAGGTCTGCATGAAAAGTTGGCCCTGCTGAACTGAATGCTAGTGCTGCTGATTTTTGGGGAGCACAGATCTCATCAGAAGCCTATATCTCATCCCAAAGCTTCTGCTCAGGCACTGGCCTTGTCTTTGCATTCTGGTAGTTCACAGACCCCAGTTGCTAATGTTTGTTTCTTCAGTGATCTCTCAGCACCTTCTAGTAATCGCTATGGAAGTTATTCACCTCCCTCAGCTTTAGGCATCTGGCCTCCTCATTTATCTGTTTGTTTGTTTGTTTATTTATTAGTTGATTCTTTTATAGATGATGAGAATAAATAACAAAAATGTGACTCGTTTAATTTTAGGAACATATCTGGCTTAGGATGGGTGGGATCACCCTGTAGTGAAATCACCATATTGGCCATACAAATTTAGATCTAGTTAAAGGTAAATCTGGACCTACATAAATGTCTGAGATATCATCATGGATCCCTTTAGTCATCTGAGGGAAGGAATAATACCATTCACCCAGTATTAAAGTTTTATTTATGATTTCTACATGAAAGCAACACAGGATTTTTCACCCCTAAGACGATGACAGAGCTTTTTTTTTTCTTTCTAGAGATTACACTTGATCATTCTGTTTATATGAAAGATGGGTGTCTGTGGACAAGTGATAAGAATAATATTTTGAAATGTTGTAAGAAATACTTACAGAAATTCCTATCTGGTAACTATAACACTTATAGTTATGTTATATATCAGGTTTTTGGAAACTAAATAATGCATCTGCTCCGACCCAGGAGATCACTTGTCACAGCAGAGAAACCTCTGCTGTGAGCTTCAAAGACATCTTGACGTTTAATGAAGAGATTTTTTTTATGTTTTGACTGAATACCTTGTGTCGAATGACGCATCACGCCTTTCCCCAGCAAAGCTCTCAGCGTGAACTTGGTGCTGTTACCAAAACTCTGCAGATTGCTGGTCTGCTTTTTGAGGCTCCTGTTTCTTGATATCAGGCTTCCGTGTTGCCCAGAGCTTGCCTGCCTGGATCCCATCTCTGGCACGCTGTGTAGCACAATTCAGCTGCATGGGCTCTCCAAATAACACAGCATCACTCACCCGCCGGCCTCCCACCGCGGCTCAGCTCTCATCGTCGACTTCAGAAAGGCACACAGCATGACATGCCTTTCTGAATGTGCATAGACTCCAGTGGTCAAGCTGAACAGTCAAAAGTCTGTGCCAGTTCTTTCCTGGCATTTAGATCTCGTTCACTGCCAAACCCTGTAAAAGAAATAATCTCCCAATTGAAGACAGTTTGTGGTGGAATATGGTGATGGGGTGATTGTGGAAATAGCTTCATTTGTCTTTCAGAGACAGAGTTCTCCACTGACAAAGTCATTGATTACCAGCTCAGCCAGTGTAGGAGGTGTCTTTCCCCCCCTCTGAGCTACAGGATATTAAGTTCCATAATTGTTTACAGTCAAATGCCTATGCAATACTTAATTGCCTTCTGTAAGCTGCTTGGCGATGGAGCAAGAGCAATGGTTTGACGAGTGGAGCTAGAGTCCAAAACACAGTGGAGCTTGCAGCAATAGGATCCCTGCTGATAAGAAACAAACACGTCTACTTCTGTGTCATTGTGTTTTTGGCTGCATCAGGCAAGTTTTGGGAAAGTTATTGTCTCCTAGCAGGCGGTGTAATGGGCAGCCAAAATGTGCTTGCTCACCAGCCTTTCCTCTCCAAAACCAAGCTCAAATTTTGGCTATAGTCACTCTTCAGAATTACTTTAGTACATCCACATTAATACTCATTTCAGTGTCGCGGTGGCTGGCACAGGCAGGCGAAGCTTGCTTCAGGTTGCTGCAGATGTACCTAAAAAGAATCTCACAATAACTTAAAGCCTGAGCAGAGGTTTTTTAAGAACAGTGTGTGTGTGAAGAGACAAGAACCAGACTAAAACCGAATCCAGCTGGCAAGTTTTGGGTAAAAGCCCCAACATATATGCAAAGGTACAGTCCTGGCATAGCCAAGAGCTATAAACCAGGATTGAAGTTGTATTATTTTTCCAATATGATTTTCAACATTATCAGCTTAGACAGAAACAAAAGCCTTTCTTAATTACAAAAACAAACAAATAAACAAAAGAATTCTGTCCTTTTTTTTTTTTTTTTAATTGTAGTACAGAACTGTGTTCAAAATTCCTTCAGGGAATGTTTTTGAAGATCAGGGGATTAAAAATGTTATCCTGCTTCCTGAAACTGAACTTCTTTAAATGCTTTTTCATGCTTGTTTCTTTTGAGGAATCTTGTATTTACAAAGAGATAAAGGAAGAAAAACAAATTAAAGAAAACTTAGGTGAAAAATAAGTCCTAAGGTACTTTTTAATGGCAAGTCAATGCAGACCTGTAGTTAATATGGTGATACTATTTCTAGAGTAAAAGATATTTAAAGATTTTTTTTGTCTCTTGCTGGCACTTAGCTACATAATAGGAGCACATTTTTAAATGTACATATTCTTAGCTTTAAGTAATCGGGTAGTTTCATTATTTTTATAAATACATCATTATTTAGTTTCATCGCTTTAAGCATATTACTGGTTTCATTATGACGTTAAGTAAATTCAAAGTAGTAAGGGATGTAAGTAAAGAAAGATACTATGTCTTTTCAGGAACTAAATTTTACCACTCTCATGCTCATTTTACAAAAATCCAGTCTTGGACTGCTTGGGTAAATCAATAATTCCGTTAGTAGAAGTTAAAAATAAAAACTAAAAGATTGTTATAGATTTTTAGAAAATACTATTTTGCTCCATTTATTTTTGCAGAGGACATATTATTTAAGATTTTTTCAATTTATTTTCTAAAAATGAAAACAGAAAGCATGACCTTTGGTATAAATTTGATGTTATAAATTAAGTGTTTGACTTTGTTAGGTAATGGCAAAGAATTTTGGAGGACATAAAGATAGTGAAAAAAAGCAAAGACTTTAAAATACCAACAGCCCTTTTGAGGGATCTGGATTGCAAAACAAAAATCTGATGCTTCTGGAACTCTGACAGGCTTGGTGATGTGACCACTTCCCTGGAAACCTGCTCCAGTGAATGACTACCCTCTCAATGAAGAAACCAGCAATTTCCCACACTGATGCAGGATTTTGAACATCTGTTATTGTTCCATTGTAAGTGTTGTTCAATTGTAATTGTTTTTACTTTTGCTAATTTTTGAGAATTTTGAAATTCCAGCAGGGCAGGGAAAGTTATTTCAAAGCTCACAATAAAATTACTTTGACTTTTATTTCGGCTACTTGCCATCCTTAATGATTCAATCTGTTTTACAGAACTTCTCCATTCTGGTGATTGTCTTTCTGAAGTAGTGTCTCAGAATTGTTACATTTGCAAAAGACTGTTTTGGCAAAATAATGTATTGCACATTCTACTTGTTGAAGAAAAAATTGATAGTGATACTTAAACAAACAGAATCCCACTTTTTTTTACAGCTTCTGTCATTCTGGATGATAGAAAAATGGAAGTGCTGAATTAAGTTCTGAAAAGAAGTGGAAATTACTTCAGGCAAAAATCAGTTGCCTGAATATGGATGCCTAATGCCCTTAATCTGTTTTCCAGCAGTAGCTGAATAGGGGTGGGATAATTTTTGATATCTAATGCAAAAGATCAGTGTTTGGGCAACTGAATCACAGTCCTAAGATCTGTGACTTTGAAGTGATTTAGGCACCAAATGCCTCTGTTGAAATCAAAGGGAACAAAGCACTTCAAGGGGTTTAAAGATTTGGCTGAAAAGCTTACATTTAATAATTTTCACTGATATTTAAGTCATACTTTTTGAAGTTACATAAATAAAATAAAAAATCGACAGGTTTTGCCATGTTAAAGACTAAATGCCCATATCTTCCTTCCAGTGAACAAAAACCTGAATGATTCCATATACATAACATATAGTTTTTTCCTCCTTTCATTTTTTAATCTGGTACATCTATTTTGTAAACCACAGAAACAGTGTGTGGGTTAATTTTTTATCTGCTTAAACATTGTGAGCTGAAAGTCATTATTGTAGTGATTTATGGCAACTACTCTATTGCCAACCTTAACACAATATTTTTCTTATTACTTAATTGTTCTAGTAAGGCTTCAGCTATTAGTTTCTTAGTTCTGAAAATAGGAAACAAGAGTTTTCTATTACAGATGCTTGGCTAATTAGTTCGGAGGCTGTCTAATGGGGACTATTAAAAATGCAAATAAGGAGTGATCAAATAGTGCAAAGTTTTGTCCTGACAGAGTATACTAATAAGTTTCTGCCAAAATAAATACATAAAATGATGGAAGAGAATCAAGCTTTAGATGGCACCCTTAACTGCAAATGGGATAGCACAAAGATAACATGGATGAAAGCCAAATACCTCATGACATTTAAATTTGGATATAGCTATAAGAATATACCTTGGGGGGAAAAAGGGGGGGTAATGAATCCTGTGCTGACTTTAGAGTAAAAGATAAACAGTAGGAAAGTGTTTCTCTATCTATGATCTGATCTGATTCATAAAACTTCAATGGGCCATGGAAACCTCCCATTCTTTACCATTGCATCATATAAATGTGTTCATGGAGGTAAGCAAAAGAACAAACAAGGTGTTGTGAGGGAGCCATAATCAAGCATTCACAATCTAACCCTTTTTTTTTTTTTAGATGGAAAACCATTGTGAGAAGTTTGTATATGATATGTCACATATGTTTTAGGATGTTCTTTGAATTTAGAACAGTTTGAAAAAGCTGGTTTAAAGGACTAATAAAAGGAACTTCAACTTCCATGATGGAGTAAATATACATTTCTTCAAATCTCAAGAAACCGGTACAAAGGAGAAGAAGTTAACTGGATGGTGGGTAAAATCATATTTGCAATTCAAAATAACAATTTTTAGTGTAGCTTTATTCACCTTAGACACGGTAATAGACTGGTGGACCTGTGTGACCTGCAATGTGGTCACCAACTTAAAAAATGGATTGGATACTCCTTGTACATTATAAATTGTCCAGAGAAAAAAATGGGACATGTCAGATGTCTTGCAAGGGGATTACATGGCTATATGATTACATGGCTATATGCTTCATGGTTCTTTTTTCTTATGGTGAAAATATTTTTAAGTAAGAAGCAAATCAGTGCCAAAAGACTCTAGAAATGGAAAATGCTCAACTGCTCTAGAGTGCTCTGGAAAAAAAGCTCAAGGGAACAGGTAGACCTGCTAATGGATAAGATAGAATGGACCTTTGCAATAATTTGGGACTATTTTTTTTTGCTTTGGCGAGCTTTATCTCACCTTTGGTGACAACTTTGTTGTCATCTTCTCGCTCTTATTCCATTACTGAGACGCCTTTGTATTGACCTCCAAGCTATTTTTAGGAAATAAATTTTGACATATTTCCCTTCTCTTCCTTCCTGCTCTGTTTCAGATAAATCCCAGTCTAATGTTTTGCTCCACAGTGGTCCTTTATTTGTTCCCTGTTATTGTTCCCACTGATAGGGCAGTGTTATTGATTTTCTCTTCCCATTGCTACAGAGGGATTGTCATTTACATGGCTGTCATACACTGAAACCTCAGGGCCAAATTCCTGCCCATTAGCAAGCTGCCTTGCCCTATTTAAAAGACACATTTGGTGTCCTGTCAGTCTTCCAAATAGGCCTCTTGCTGGCTGTAGCTCCTGTTGGAAGTGTCTCTCTCTCTCTGTGCTGATTAGAGTCTAGACTGAACATTTGCTAAGGAGGTCCAAGACAAACTTCTTTATGCACAGGGTAAGTCATGCATAAGATTGGATCCCAAAGGCAGCAGTACAATCAGCAATAGTTTATATACAAGCTAAACAAACACTCAGAGGGGAAAAGTCTTTACGGGATATAAACATGAGTAGATAACTAGGCTCATGACCTCCTTTCATTGTAAAATGTTACTCCTCAGCTGTGGTCATGAGCTAAGTGACTTTGCCTTCAAGACTTTTCCTTGAGCATTAGTCCCCCTGGATTATTTTGGTAATTTCGACTGAAACAAAAATGAACAGGATCTGGTGGATTTGAGAAGGGCCTGTAATGAGCAAGCTGTTCCCGCTGAAGATTTCAAATGCTTTTCTGTTTCAAAAAAAGGCATATGGTGGCTTTAATAGGGGACATGACCTGCATTCACTTAGCCATGTTCAGCACACCATCATCTTTCCCTCAATTTTGCTTGTTAAAACCCTAATGTTCCATTTATGTACACAGGTATATATATGTAAGGAAATATGCTGAATAAGAAGTAACTAACAGACTTACATGAGAAAAGAAACAGTTCAGAAAGATCAGAAGAGAAACTCAAAACCTCAGTGCCCACACATCCTATCTGCTGGGCTACCCCAAGATGAGAAGCTTTTGCTTTCTCTGGTTTTAATCACAGGCCCCAGTGGGGAGCTGAGGAAACTTCTGTGAGAAAAGTTTCCTCTGCACAGCCATATCTTCATGAAAAGTTTCAGTTTTGATGATTCATCATTTTCACACTCACACACACAAACACATTGTGCTGAAAGATTTCTGACCAGCCCTAGTAATGAATCCATCTGCTGCAGTCAGCGAACACAATTACGAGACAAATCACCCATCTTGAGCAGTGAGGCTGAGAAGAGAACCCCCTCTCTTTTTTCTTTTTTTTTTTTTCTTTTTTTTTTTTGCTTAAAAAATAAAAGAAAAGAGAGCGGGAGAAAGAAAAGACACAAACTGTTATCCTTTGATCTTAAGGAGGTTTTGCTATCCTCTATTAGGAGATGACTTATTCTCCTCTCCTAGGCATGGCCCAACTGCAAGCGAGAGAGGTGATCTTATACCCACACACAGATGCCCACAGAGAAAAAGAGAGAGGGAATCTGTGTATGTCCCTTACTTGCTCTGTGATCATTAAAAATCTGATAACACTTCTGTTCAAGAATGAAGGTTAGACCCCACCTGCTAGTCATTCTTCCCAGGCATCTGCTAAACACGGTCTTCCTTATTCTCTGCAGTGAGGCGAGGTAGCTGTTACATACCCGCTGTGCTCTGCACAAGGGATGGCTGCATATGAATGGGCAGAGAATTGCGCTTCCTTTGTGCCTGGTCTGCCTTATAATGCATCAGTGTGGAAGCCCATTGCTTCTGAAAATGATAAGAAAGTAAAGAATGTTATTGAAAGATCAAACCAGAGGCCAGATTTTGCCTGAAGTCTAAACTGCTTTATGAGCAAAACACTGAGGTTCAGGTAATCGATGTTCAATGTCCATTTCTACCTCAGATTTCTTTCAGCCCACTGGGGACACCATTTAATTTAGCTGTTTGCTGTAAAACAAAGATTGTGCTCATTCAGTCTCTACCCTCCAGCCTCTCCCTGGTCTTCTTTACTTACACTGTAAGATCTTCTAGTCAGGGAATTTAATGTGTTTGTACAGCACCTCACATGTGGGGACCCATCTCCCACCTGGGGCCTCTACACATCACAAAACCCACAGAAAACTCCATTTGGAAATGAGAATTTAAACATCAAAGTTGGCATTGTTTGCACCAGCTTAGATAGAGTTAACCCATTCTAACATCCTTCTCTTTCCCTCCCCAAAATACAGGCATTCCTCTGTAACACATCTGACACTGGGGACAGTGAAGAAACCAGGTAAAAAGAAAAAAAAAAAAGAAAAAAAAAAGAAGAGAAATAATCACAGAGCAGATACCACCTGCCTGGACTTCTCCATGGGAATGAGTGATCTGACAATTATAGACTTCAGGTGCCGTGAGGAATCATCTTTCCAAACTGCTGCCAGGGGGGAAAAGACTAGTTCTGATGTGATATCTAGACAGTCTAAGAGTTATTTTTGTCCTTGAAGCCTAATAGTGGGTTATTGGTAATTATAGGGAAAAACAACTAACCTAGGAAAGGGGTGGGGTGTCTTTTTTATTTCTTCCCCATCTATTCAGTCCACAGAAATCTCGTGGGGTTCCTATTCCATAAAATACATCTTTAAGGAGATTTTAGCCCTATTCTTATTTAAAATTAAAATATACTTATTCTATGAGATACTGGTTTTAGTTTTAAACCTAAATGTTTAGATTATTTTTGTAATTTATGTTTAAACTGCAGCAAAAAGCTGCTACAACGCTGTCCAGAGAAACAAAACCCATTTTGCACAACAGTGCTCTTGGAGTGGGTGGAGAGATATTTGTATTGCCAGAGAAAGGGGAAACCAAAAAAATGCAAGCCAGGAGCAGATGGCAAAAGAAGAAGAGAATCAGGAAGGAAAGAAAGGGGGGCTGAGGGGGTAGAAAGGAGGTTGTGAGTGAGAAGGAAGAAAAAGGAAATAAAAAAAATATAGACAAGAGTGGGAGAAAAAGGATCACAGGTTTCCTGTATGAACTTGGCATTCCTAAGAGAAAACTTTCCATATAATATTTCAAAATTTTATTTAACTCTATTTAGGGATGGGGCTGAGAGCAGCCTAGAGGGAGCCTTGTTTAAGAGCCCCAAAGTCTCCTACTGGCTATTCAAGCTAACTGGAACAGGCAGCAGCTATCTGTGTCCATCACTGGGCAGCAAGGGGAGGAGGGCACTGCCAAATGATGAACAGAAAAAAAAAAAAAAGAAAAAAAAGAAAAAAAAGAAAAAAGAAAAAAGAAAGAAAAAGAAAAAAAGAAGAAAGAAAGAAAAAAAAAGAAAAATTAAAAAAAGAAAAAGAAAAAAAAAAGAAAAAAAGAAAAAAGAGAAAAGAAAAAAAAATCCAACCAAACACTACTTCCATCTCTCTTCCATCTCTTTTTTAGGCTCTTAGAACAGACCACTAAATGTCACAAATATCCTAAACCCAATGATACCTCTGCAAGTGCTAGGACAGAGGCAGGAAAGGGTAGGCACAAGTCTGAAAGAGCAGATGTAGTCCTTCATGGTAGCACTAGGAAAGTCTGCACCAACATCCTTGGTTTTGATGAGAAAAGCAATCTCATTTGTCATTACATCAGAGCCTTTGTACTGAGCATTTCTAAGGAAGGGTAGGAAGTACTCAGAAAAGGAATGTGGAGGAGGCTGGAGAGGATATACAGAAGGTTACGGAAATTGAAGGCAGTGGAGAGCCTGTTTGAAGCAGACAACAGAAATCTTCATCAAGGAAACCTGGTCCCCAGCCTGATTCAGTTGCAGAGATGTTGTAGTTATTTGCTGAACTGCCTGGCATTTTTTTGAACTAGCTCGGAAACCAGTGGCATTTAGGGCAAATTACATCTAATTTTCTGTACAAATTGCTGAACTATTGGACCCAGCAAATGTGTTTATTAAAAATCAGAGGCATAGGCATGGGTCACATATTTGTGGCACCAGATAATCAGAAAGAGACTAAGCCCACTAATCTGGACAAATTGCATTTGATTTTTCATGCTGGAAAGGTAGCCAAGAAAGGCTCCTTCATCCTTACTTTCACTGTCCTGAAGTATCTGTGCCCCATAAGGGGCTGCTTGCCTATTCCAGCACTATTGATTTATCTGGGGACCTTAGTCATTGACCCACACTCATGATTAGGACTGAGTGAACATTTCTCTCTGTTTGTGACTCATGATTTTTCCTAGCGATGAAGGAGAAACCACAGAGAACTGAGATCCAGCTGGAAGACCTGTGTGAATAACTGAGTTTCTGGAGAAGTCTCATCTTCCATTTTGCTGTGAAAATTCAGAAGCTCTTAATGCCATGGAACTATGAGAATTGATGATCAAAGAGAGGCCTTTTGGAATGATTCAGATGTTTAAGAAATTAGAGTTAGGTCCAAATATAATATTATGCAGGGTAAAAATCCCCACATATATGGATTGTGGTGGTACCCAAAATATCTCTCTGTGATAGAGACTATACCAAATTATTTTTTAAAAAGTAAATAACTTTTACATCTGAAAGGAAATTGAATGATTCATTCAGCCCAACACTTCCTGTCCTAAATATATGGAGAACCAGGTTAGAAGTGCACACATACAAAAAATAAATTAATTGAACCTTGTTACAAACTGAGACTGAGATTTGTAATTTGATTGGAAATTAATCAGTCAGCATAGGCTTATGTTGCTTTGTTAACACCTAGCTTAAATGGATCATCTCATCTAGAGCCCTGCTCTATTGAGAACTGATCTCTTTTGTGCAAGAGACTTATCACAGCACAAACTTACATTAGTTTAATGCTATATTTCTAACACTAGAAAATACATCTGAGTAATTTTTCATAAGTAAAATTCATTGAATCTAGATGACGACATTTGGAATAGAAGATACTTAGCCAAAATTTTCCATATTGGAAAGGAAGGGTATTATATGAAATTACTGAGAATTCTCTAGGGATAATTTGTAGAAAAAGTGGGGAGATATATCCAAGGTCAATCATAAAAACTATAGTTGTAATGAAGAAAAGGAAAAGAGTAGAGAATTTTTTACAAAGTTTCATCTCTACCTTGTTGCAGAGGGACACACATGCAATTGGGAATGTACTTTTCCCCTCTAGAATGTTGCCAAATAATTATATGGATCACTGTATAATTACGCACATTCAAGGTTCTCCAAAAAGCTTGATTTATTCAGCATTGCAAAGACTATGCTTTTGATTCTAAAAGGTCTTTGTTTCAATCCCCACTTACGTAATAGCTGCCATCTTGGCTGACATTTAAGGCTTGAACCAGATATAGTCAAGCTAAAAGTGTAAACTGCTATAGCTTGAGCACAAGTTCCAGGGCTCTTTTGTTAGGGCTGAAATAAGCTCAGAGCATCTGCAAGCTGAGCACACAAGGAGGTCTGTAGCACACAATCTCAAAAGAACTGTGAGGCCTCTGAACATAAATTTTGCTTGAACACAGTTTAACATACTATGAGCAGTCACAGCTCTTACTGGTTTCCCCAAATATAAGGTCGAAAATTGTTTCAGAAAATCATGACTGCTGTCATCAACTCTGTTTTTCCTTTCTTTACAACCATTGCTCATAGGTCAAATTCATTTCCCAGATAATGTTCCCAGAACTTAAATAACTGGTGCAAAATATTAAACTAAAAGTCAACGACGAATGGAGGTGCGAAATTTGTCCATGATTGTGATGCAAATGATGGATAATCAACAAAACTGCTGCTTTTTCAAAAATGTGTATCATCTTTGCAATGTTTTGTGAACAACTCTTTAAAGCAACAATGATCACTTATGTGCTTATATGCTCTGATGAGATTCAAAAGCTTGAGTACTCAGTAATTCTGTGGGGTTTGCTGCAACTCATGACCTGTATATTGAAAACACAGCAGGTGCTAGTCTGCAAATGAGTAACATTTCCAAATTTACATCTCATGCAATTTCTGAAATTTCTGCATAGCAAAAAAAGGTACTTATTTAGATTTGCACATATCCTTCTCCACCAGAGAAATCAAGGGTAATATTTCTTTGTCAGTGAGTCCTCCAGTTCAAACTCCTCAGGAAACACTGCAAGCATCACCATAGTCAAGGGTGAAAAATCTATAGGGAAAATGAAGATGGGTACAAAATCAATCAATATAAACTTAAACAAAATATAAACCTAAACAAAATAAAGAGTTTCAGTGAAGTTCATCTGCATCAGAATAATTTTCCTGTGATATATTTTCACAGAAGAGATGATAGAATGAATTACATCCAAATGTAAATGGATTTAAAATTTGAAACAATTAATAGTTTCAAATAATATCCAGACCTGATTTCTGCTCATATTCTTATTGCAAGTATTTTTATTCTCATTTTACTTTATGTAAAAAAAAAAAAAGTAAACACTTATTTTTCATAGTACCTTGTTTTCGTTCTCCATTTTGATCTCCCACAGAAGTATTAAAGTGATTTGTAAAAGCTGACTTGAGCATATTTTTCTCTACTGGAGTTCATTGTGGTTACTGTTTGAAATGCAGCTATTCTGATGACTGAAGGTTAGAACACATGTAGGTATCAGAACCAAGTACTTTGAAGAGAGAAGTGTCCCAGGAAAGTCCCCTTTGGCAGACAGTCATGTAAGGCTAGTCAGCAGTTCACTATTCCTGCTAGATCCTTCAGACATGCAAAAGTCTGATCTATTTCCAGTACTTATGGATAACTTTTATTTTTATATATATTTTTGCTTAAAATTCTCTACCTTTTCTAGAAGTTAAAATTCTTCTCTCTCTTAAATGCTATAAATGACAGCATTATGTACCTGGGATTGACACCACCAATGCATAGAACATCATTTACTTTAAACTTTGTACACATTAAAATGAGAAACTTAAGTTGACAAAACACATTCAGTTTTTTTACTGGAAGGTTCTTAGATACATCTGTAATAATGATTATATAAAAAATAAAAGTGAATAGAAAATACCCAGTGTTCTGCATTTGGTAGACTTTTGGTTTGCTTTTAAATTAAACTTCATATATTTGAAGGTAAACTTCCTCAGCCAAACAGTTATGCAAGAATTTTGTCCCACCTTTTTCTTTGATATAATTCATGAGATTTTACCAATATATAGGATCTGAATTAAATTTTCTGGTAGAAATAAGTATTATTTCCACTGCATAACTACACATGTGGTTCTCAATGACAACAATATTATAACTAATGTACTAGCAAACTGTACAAGACCTAACCACGATGCTTTTTATTTTCCAGGTGTCTGAACTCAGATAGATTCATAAATCATGAATGTTGGACTCTGGAGAGTTTCTTGGTAACTCTGTCATGTAATGATGCTTGGCAAGGTTAATTTTCTTTTTTAAAATCCACATTTTAGCTAGGAAACCCATAGCATTCAAATCCAAGTAGTACTTATTTTGATCTAGCCTACTATGAAGAGAACTGAGGCCGCTTTTTTGTGGCTAGCAGGGATAGAAACTTCACAGATTTCGCAGAATATTCTGAATTGTAAGGGACTCATAACAATCATTGAGTCCAACTTTAAAGTGGCCTGTATGGGGATTGAGGCTGTGACCTGGGTTAGAGCATGTTATCAGCACCATGTTCTCTCTCAGAAATTGGTCTTTCCAGAGTTTTCTGCATGTTTTCATCAGACTTACCAGGGTTTTGTACATGCAAGGGTATACACGCATAAGGTTTAGGATTAGTGAGCAAAAGGCACACCAAGCTGTGTGAATTAAATGAATAAAAGAAGTCCTGCCTTTCTGATGTCAATATGAGGTGAGCTCTGCACTTCCCCCCTCTTTTCTCCCTGTCTTAATCTGGACATACAGATCCCACATCATAGAATATTTTTTAATGCTTTTCACCGTTATCTAAGGATGTTACAGAGAAGAATTCCCTTAATGTCACGATGGCTGGGGGAGAGTATGGCACATGCTTGTCCAAGTCTGTAAGTGGTTGTCAGTAGAATACTCCTGTGCTGGGGCATTTCCTGCCAGTGTGCACTTCTGTTTGTCACCATGCCTCATCATCCTGGGGAGTCTGCAGGACAACAAACGGCCTGCATGGCCACAGACTGCAAGCCAGACTGCAACACTGTCCTGGCAAATTCCAGAGGTGGCAGTCCTTCAATTAGTCATGTTATAGCTATTATTATGGAGCAATTGTCATCCCGCATGAAGTCGAGGGCTCTTCTTGCCTGGTATCGGGTCTCTGAAAATGATCAGCAAAAAAATGATCCAGAGAAAAAAGTCAAAATAAAGAGAGTGTTAAGGACAAGGCAAGTACAGACCTAATATTTCCCTGCTATAGCATTTAAATTTCTAGTATTCTTCTGACAAACTTCCCAAGCAGACTAAATTAATAGACAGTAATGTCTTTATCCTTCACAAATTTTTGTATATATTTTTGGCTTTAGCTAGCACCCCATAATATGGCAGTGAATTTCATAACAGAATGACATGCTTTTAAATACTGTTTTCAGCTGGCTTTATAATTATTTCATTGGTTCATTTTTACATTGTGTGAAATACTGAATCATTATTTTCTGGTTTCCTACATGACAATATTTGCATCCTCTTTTTATCCTGTCTTATGTTCTTTCAGCTGTCAGACAAATAACTTTTAAAATACCTATATACAAAAGTATCTTTCTCCAGAAGATTTGCCAAAGAAACACTGACAAAGTCTGGACTTTTAAGAGATAAGATAGTAATTTTCAGAGAGAAATGAATTCGCCATCAATTCAGTAGGCCTGCTGTTTTCCTGAAATGGAGCATGTTCTTTGCAAGTCTGTAAAAAGTAGTTTCTGAAACTGGATATTCTGAAGTCACTGTTTCTTGATCCATGTCTAACATTATATGATCTCACCATGCCAAAACAGTTCTATTGAATAAAAATTTCTGGTACAGAGTATATTGCAATAGTGAAAGCAGTCATACTGTTCAAATTTGTTATATAGTACTCAAAAATAATTGCATTTTCCCCTTGTCACATTCCTGTGCAGTCAAGTATTGATTAAAACTCTGCAGCCCAAATGCTATGCATTGTCACTTCTTTTTTTAGGATTATTTTAGATGGAAGAAACTTGGATTAAAAAAAAAATAGCCTTTCTTCTGCCTCCCTTGCTGACTCCCTCCTATTATGTCTATTCCAATTTAACTGATAATAGTTACCTATGAGGATGGAAGTTTTCTAGACCTGTGCTTCTCAAACTTAAGAGAAAGTTGAAGGGAGATCTGTGGACATGGTCATCTACAACTGCATGGTGGGAGGCTGTAAAGAACATGAAGACAGACTGTTCTTGAAGGTGCACATGGGAAGGTGGCAGGGCAATGGAGAGAAGCTGGAGCATAGGGAATTCTGAGTAGATGTAAGGATAAATTCTAACCCCACACCTACTAGAAAGAAATGTTTGCTGAGCTACATCCTTGGAGATACTTATAACTTTGACAAACAATTCCTGGAGTACTCTGTTTTAACTGGGCTTCCATTGAGCTGAACTGCTCAGGTAAACTCCAAGTGCCATGATTTTATAATTTTATGATTTTGCATGTCTCCCTGATGCAACTTCTGACCTCAGCTGAACAGTAAATGAGTTTTACATATTTTTATGTAACAGCAGGGGGTGACAGCTTCTTGTATTTGGCTAATAATGATTTATATGATGCATAAAAGATGTTTCTCACACACACCAAAAAAAAAAAAAAAAAAAGTGAGAGGAATGAAGATGACCCCATCTTCTCATTACATCTGGGAGAAGAAAAGCATACACTTGGATAATTAGAATTTAACATAGATTTCAAAGAAAGCCCTGTAGGGGATTGAGGGAAAAACAGCTTGTTTTATTCAAATGGGTGTGTTGAGACATGTAATACTGTGTCTAGTTCCAGGCTACTCTGGAAAAGACAGATGTGGAACTTTTGGAGTGGGTCCACTGTAGGGTAACAAAGATAATGAAGAGTCTGGAGCATCTCTCTTAGGAGGAGAAGCTGAGGGAGCTGGGGCTGCTCAGGCCCAAAAAGAGACAACTGAGAGGGAACCTCATCCATGTCTGTCAGGGTCTGCAGGAAAGGGTTTGAGGATGGACCAGGCTCTGCTCAGTGGGGCCCAGCTATGGGACAAGAGGGAACAGCAGAAATTGATACGCAAGAAGTTACATGAGAAAAAAATGAGCATGAGAAAAAAACTTCTTTACTGTTCAGTTCACTTGAACAGATTGTCCAGAGAGGGTGTGGAGTCTCCCTCACTGGGGATATTCCAGAGCCATCTGGACACAATCCTGTGCCATGTGCTCTGCAATGACCCTGCTTAAACAGGGAAGCAGGATCAGATGAGCCACTGTGGTCCTTCTCAACCGGACCCATTCTGGGATTTTGTGATTCACAGAGGGACAGCTTAGAGTGGCCATGGCATGAACAGTCCACATGAAATCTCCTTCAATCTAAATTGATGACTTTACATCAGCGAGTTATTTCCTTCTGATTGTGCTGAATCCCTGAATGGCTAAAACCTACAACAGTATCAGCTCTGTTCTTTTAAGGGACCAGGGATGGAAAACTACCTTGTGAAAGAGTTTCAATGGTTAAGACACCTGCCAGTAAAAAATTGCAAAAGGCAGAAAAGAGAGCACAAAATGGGATTGTAAGGCGAATTGTTTCTAGCACAGAAACAGTAACATTTAGCAAACAAAGTAGAAAGAAAGAAAGAAAGAAAGAAAGAAAGAAAGAAAGAAAGAAAGAAAGAAAGAAAGAAAGAAAGAAAGAAAGAAAGAAAGAAAGAAAGAAAGATAAATTAAGTAGAAAATTAATGTATTTTATTTAATATCTTAAATAAGGAAAAGGAAAAATACAGGGACTCCTTTATGACTACTGAAAAATAATCATTCACTCAATGGTTTTGGAGATCACAGAGTGAGCTATATAGTCAAAGCTAGTGGATGGCCTAGAATCAGTCTGCAGCATTAGGTGTTCCTGCATTTCACCAATTTCAGTTTATAATTATATTTGTGGATATATCACTGATATTTTACGTTCTCAGGATGAACTTATCTGAAAAATTGTCCTCCTTGTTTCCATGTTCAGATCTCTTACATTCCAATCAATTATATATATGTTCAATTCAAACAAGCTACTTAAGAATAGACAAGTGTTACTTGAGGATTGGTTGAATTTTTGGAGGAATCTGGTGAGGAAAGAGAGGAATAATATCAACAAGATTTTCCAGGTAAAATTCTGGCACTTCCACAGATATCTGAAGACTGAGGCACTTGAGGAAGATGGCACATGTGTGACTCCATCAAAAGCCTGGCACATGTTCCCAACCTTTCCTATATTTTGTTCCTCCCTATAGCAGAGTGGTGCACACACCCCTCCTGTATATATTGCTATTAGCTTCGTAAGGCTTTGGATCTCAGAAACTTTTAATAAAGCCATGCAAGGCTCACAGTTTAAAAGCAATAACTGACAATTATCCACTTAGGGGGTTAGAAAACTGCCTTGAGAATGTAAAGTACACTACCAATCATATCTTTGTTATTTAATGGAGAGCTACTGTAATTTACTTGCTACAACTGTCACGTAATGGGCCACAGTAAATTCACTTGAGAAAAGAAGACCAAAGGCAGGATATATACCACTGCAATTGCTCAGAGGGTCCTAAATTTATATTTTCTTGTAATGCTAAAGAGGTTTTTCAACCCATTTTCCTCTCCAAAGCCTAAATTCTCCAGACTGAATAAACCATCACCCATAAATCCACTTTGACAAACAAGGAGGCGAGTGTATGTACATGAAATATAGATTTAATAAATATTCCCCATATATAGGGAAACTGCTGGTATGTGTATAGCCTACTGGTGTTCTGCCATGGACTTTCCAAAAAGTGTGAATGGCAATGTGTCATTCATTCTGGTAAAATTCCTGACAACTGACTCTGTTGCCATATTTCAGGGTTTTTTTCCTAGTAAACTAGACCCTTCAGAAGCTCATATTCATGAAAGTAGTGGGAAGACACACCTCAGAAGCAAAAGATTGATTGCAAACTGCATTCAGAGCTGGAGGAAAGGTTGAAATATTTCTTATATTAACTAACCGTTTTAGCTATGCCTAGTTCCAAAGTTTCCTCAGCTTATTAACTCACAGGTCCACTCGTGGATCAATTATTAATGCAAGAATAAAACAGTGTGGCCCTTTTGGACTGCTGAAGCTCTGTCAGCTCATTCTGCGTGTCTGTCTACCTAGGTTTGAGCCCAGAACCTCAATCATTGAACACTTTATTAAAGAAAAGAGAATGTAGCTCTTTCTTCTTTCCCAGACTGTAAGTGTTCAGCTGAACTATTCAATAATACAGCATCTTTATTATTCACTGTGTGATTTGTGCTTATATTATTACGCATTATTATCGCACAATTAATCATAGTGACGTGAGTGTGGAATAGAGAGAAATGAAGTTCTGAATAGACTTGTTTCAAACTATTATTTGCATGTTAGAAACTATTTTTCATTATCATATTACCAACATTTTTCAGTAAAAATATCTTAAACAAATATTTGTATTTGAAAGAGCTGCAAGATCATAGAAAATTACACTATTTTTAGAACTACTTTTAGATTTATAATAAAAATACTGAAATTTTTAACCAAGGTGAGAATTTTTCTAAGGGCAGAAAAAGGGGAAAGAAAAGAAGGAAATATTTCATTCTTCACAGTATTAAGAAAGCTTTAGCAATGTATTTCTTCTTTAATAATCTTGCCATCTTGCGACAGATGCAGGAGCTTTTAGTTTATGGAGCAATTTAATAAATAGGTCTGGAAACCAAATTTCTACCATTTTTTGTGTTTTTATTTGACATAGATCAGCATTACTCTTATGCACATATTCCATCATAAATGCACTCCTATATCAGTTTACTCTTTACGAATGAGTTACACTTTGCATGAAAGAATGCAGTTGGCTTTATTCCTATTTTATGTTAATTTTGTTCAAATTCTACCTCAAAGGCCAGCATCTCCCTGTGAACAACCCATCACATCCTGGGGTTAATCTGCAATTCAAGATGTACCCTTGTTTGCCTGTATATTGGAGCTGTAATGTTTTAAAAATACCCCATTCTAATTAGTACTGTGAATGATTATTTATGTCTTGACTTTACAGAGCAAGCATTGCAGAAGAGGTTACCATTAATGGGAGGTACAATGGGGCCTAATAGGTAACAAGTAAAATTTACCACTTTGCAAGAGTAATGATGATTTACCATCAGAATCCTTTTGAATTTCACCTTTCATTACACTTTCAGTGTTAGAAAAAAGGTATAGAAATATGTTGTCTTATTAAGCAAACCAAGCACATGCCTGCAAAATAAATCTGTTTTCTGGAAAAAAAGGCAGCTAAAAGAAAAAAAAAAGTCTTGCAACTCAATTTGTATAGTATGAAGGACACTTATCTTATTCACGAGACCATTTTTTTTTTTTTGCCTCTGAATGCAGACATTAAAGATATTACAATTTCCAATCTGCTTGTAGTGTAATTGATTCTTTGATGTCCGGTTTCTGTGTTACAAACATTAAACAACTTGTCTGCAGGTCAGTGATGATTTTTATTTTAGTGGGAGGTTATATTTGGTTTTTCTGTGTAATTGATGAAAGCTTTCACATATTTATTTATTTTCTTGAAACTGAAGTATATGACCTAAAATCTTATGTTTGCTTTAAAGGACTATGAATTTTGAAAACAACTGACATATGATTAAGTTACTTTGCTTTTTTGTAACACAAAAATATAGAGATTTTGTGGGAATATATGACTCGCACAATAGGGAAACTCAACCAACCAAATTATACAAACCAATTTTGGAAGGAAGGATTAGTCTGGAAAAATAATAGATGATCAACATTTTTTCATGTTATGTAAAAAATGAAAATTGAAGAATATTGAAATATTTCCTGTCTCGAGTAATGTTAAGAAGTCAGCATTTTGAGAGGTCTTTTCCTTTTTTAAAATATGCAGACAAAAAGGTCTTGTGTCTATTAATTTACACATTAATGTTTTGTCTTGACCTTCAGTACTTTTCTGCACTATTTCACATGATTTTGAATAAAAGTAATTTCTTATAGGAAATTTTCTGTTTGGCAACATCAAAATGCAATATTTGAAATATTTGTTTTCAAAAATGTACATAACAAAGAAATTTCACCTGAATGTTCACTGTTTACCAAAAAGAAGAAAAAGAGAATTAAAAGAACTGGAAAAAGTTTAAACACTTATTCTTATTTTTGGACTGTACCAAAAATGGTATGATAAATATCAAGCAAATCACTATTAGAGTGTGCATTTGCCTAAGACAGCCCTCTGAGATTATACTTAAAGCTAATGCAACAAGAAGACTATTTGATTTCTAGGACATAAAGGGTTAATATGAATTTGATATTGAACCTCTCTTCAATGGAAAAATCGCATTTACTTTTGCTTTCAGGTTCATCACCTAAAGTGCATAATTCCTGTAAAATTCAAAGGACAAGAATAGCATTTTGGTTGATGTCAGGAAGCTCTTGTTTTGGATGATATCAAGGACAAATCATTGAGTTGCTAAAAGCCTGGTTAGGCTATTGTCATGACTGAAGTATTAAGTCACTGTAAATGCTTTACTTAGCAAGGCATAGTAAATAACAACTATACAACTATAGTAACAAATAAAATAACAACAATTGTAAACCCCACAAAAATTTGAGACAAATTATGCTGTGTCAAAGATCCTATGAACTGAAAGTTCATATAAGTTCTTATATCCTGTATAAGAATATCAGGCTTATATAGGTATGAAACTATTTTTTTTCATTAGATTTTATATTTTAGTCTACTTGTAACCTGCTACTTCATTGTTGATCTTGTAAAACCATGGATGTACTCATTAGAAACTACCTCTCTGATTACCTGAAAGTCCAATACAGTATTTTTAGAGTAATCAGTTGTAAGCAAAGTAACCAGCAGATGAAAGCCAAGAAGAATGGACACTAGTAAATGAATGTTACAGAATTCCTTTAACATGGTTCCACAATGTAAGAAAGGAAGCGGGCTCTTATGTGGGCTTCAGACCCAAATGCATGTGTGGATGGTGGTCCAAGCCTTGTAAATATCTGGCAATCATCACTAATGTTCAAGTAAAAGAAGTGTTGAACGCAACAGTTCCTAGATTTCAGCATGACATTTGGTGTTAAGATAGCAGTGAATATTTAATTATTTTTTCAAGGTAGCAGTGGTGTCTCCTAGCAGGTAGAAAAGAACTTTGAGTGAAAATATCTATAATGTAAATGGATGTGGTACTAAGAATATCTGGTTAATGCTGCTTCAACTAAGATGAGGATGGCAAAAAGAAGTAACATATTAAACACTCTACTCTGAAGTTCTCCATATGTTTCTGCAGGAATTTTCCTTTTGGGCAGAGTTGGGCATAACCATAAGTTCCAGACCACAGGAGACAGTTGGTTATTTCGGACCCAACGTTATGTCACGGGCATACAGTTCAAGCTCCATGTGAGGTTCTTCACCTAAACTTCCTAACCAATGTTCTTCAGAGCTACTGAAGAACAGGGGAAATGTAACATATTGCTTGATAGATTTTGTTCCTGATGGTTTCTTCTTTGGAAGTATGAAAACATGGTGAGTGGCTTTCTAAGGTTAAGAAGCAAATTGATTATGAACTGGAGTTTTGTCTACCAACAATTTTTAATATGTAGTCTTGTCATGAGTGAACTAAAGTCATTAATAATACAGTAAGCAAAATGTGCTACAGTTAACCTTAAATTATAACTTACAAAGAGCATTCTTGCAGTTTCTGCTATGATTTATGGGCTCAGTTTATTCTATGCAAATTCATGCACAGTTTCTAATAAGAGGGAGGAGGAAAGATAAAAGAGCCCTGAATATTTTATAAGCTTTTTCCACTTACCTTAATTTAGAAATATGAAGCTGAATATGTAAGTAGAGAATAATTACCTATTACTAATCTCCCACATAGTTTATCTATTTCAGACCTGAACATCCTGAGCAATGCAAAACATAACTGTTTTACTACCTGTACCACTGTAAATATGATAATTAGGTATACTTCAGTGCTAGTTTTTGCTGATACATGAGAAGATAGATGCTGTAATATAATCAGGCAGTGCTTCGCTATTGTTTTATATCCCTTTTAAAAATAATATGCCTGCTGTTCAGTATTTCATTCATTGGACACAGTAAAGTTAACTTTTAAGAGGATGATGCCCCAGATAAGTTCCTTGAGCATGCTTTTCCAGATGCGATCCTTAAATTTTAGAAATGGTGTAACAAATTTGCTGTAGAAATCCTTACAAACAGCTGCACCAGAACTCAGCACTCTGTGCTCTGCAGCACAAGTTCTTCAATACTCGGTACTCAGTTGTGGCCCTGGCTCACAAAGGCACTTGGGCACCTCAGTTACATGTTAGACAGCTGGATAAAACCGAGCAATGTGCCACAGAATCATAGAATGACAGAGTCATTTAGGTTGGAAAGGACCTCCAGGATCCTCCAGAGTCCAAACTGTGACTGATCACTTTGTCAATCAAACCATAATACTGAGTGCCACATCCAGTCATTCCCTGAACAAGTCCAGGGGTGGTGACTCCACTACTTCCCTGGGCAGCCCGTTCCAATCCCTGACCACCTTTTCAGTAAAGAAATTATTCCTGATGTCCAATCTGAATCTCCCCTGGTGCAGCTTGAGGTTACATCCCCTTGTTCTGTCAAGCATTGCTTTAAAAGAGATGAATGCAACCCCCTTTTCAGTTGTTCCTCTTGTTTCTGAAATTTAAACAGAAAACTGATAAAGAAGGAAGGAAGAGAAAGAGATGTACTTCTGGTTCATCCAAGATTACAATGAACCATCATTATACTAAATTGTGTTTTTCATTACCCAACCAACTAGAAAAAATAATTTTCTTTTATCTCCACTTCCAGCTATCACAATAAATTTAGATCAAATCAAAAAAAGCAAATAGACATCCTTCAACCAGAAAAGCAAAAAAATTCTTTTCCTGTAAATCATAATCTTGTGTCACATTGTCACCCCTCTTCCAAACTGGTTGCCACTGACTGTTTTTCATGCACTTGCATATATATTTAAAACATATCAAGACCAGGAGCAATATCCCAAGTGTACCTCAGGTATGCACTAGTGTTTGGCTTTTACTGGGGTCCTAAAACACCAATAGGTGTCTTTTCTGGCTTGAGTTTCATGGGCTAAGGTAGCACTGTTTGCTACACCTAGCTGCTGCACCAACACTAGATTATGATTTACTTTGTGAAGTATTCTCATATTTAGATCCTGCTTAAACTGCAATAAGGTCCTCAGGGTGGATTTTCTCTTGCTTTCTGAATCTGGAGACAGAACTGTTTGTCTAAACATCACATCAGTGATGCTGATCTCAAAAGTCAATGAGGGATATCTGGATCAAATCTAGCCTAATTTCACTAAGGGAAAGGCAAGAACCCTCAGTTTGGAACCTCACTTAATGTGACATGTGCCAAAATCAGGACCTGTATCATCATCATGTGGAGTGTGGCTGAGGAAGCTGAGGTTGGTCAGCCTAGGGAAAAGGCGGCTCAGAGCCAGCATATCACTCTCTGAAGGAACAACCAGAGATAAGGCAAGAGGACACAGCCCCATTCTGCACCAGGGGAGATTCAGGTAGGACATCAGGAAGAATATTTCCACTGAAAGGGTGGTCAGGGATTGGAATGGGCTGCCTGGGAAGGTGATTGAGACACCAACCCTGAACTTGTTGAAGAAATGCTGGTCATAGTTCTCAGTGCTATAGTTTAGTTGAAGAAGGTCATGTTGTGCCACATGGTGGACTTGATAATCCTGGAGGTCTTTTCCAGTCTTGATGAATCCATGATTTTATGATTCTATCACAAGTGTTCAGATTACCAGAAGCCTTGATGCATATACACCATTCAGCCAGTGAAGATGCAGTGTCATATTCTGAGCAAATCATTCCTCTTTCTCTTAATGATTTTTCGTTGGTTTTGTTTTGTTTTGTTTTGTTTTGTTTTTGTTTTGTTTTGTTTCAGGAGGAAGAATATATTTTAGTTTTGAGTCTTGGGGGAAATTTGAAGGGGGTGTAAATAATCCAATCAATTCCAAACTAAAAGATTTTTCATGTTCAGAGTCCTCAAGGGTCAACCGGAGAGCAACAAAAGTGACAGGGAGTTAAGAAAATCAACTTCCCTGGCTTCATCCCCTTTCTGAGAACTTTTGAGAATGACCCCACAGGGTATTGGATGGTCTTTTCCCAGCTGAGTTACAATTTCTTCCATTTTGGCAGCTAACTGAACAAATTATCAACATATTTGTGCTCTGGCTTCTGCTAGAATTGGTGGAAAGAAATAATCATATAAAGATACCAGATCCTTATGCTACACTTGTAACTCCTAAAGCAAGAAATGATACTCCCTTGGTTTATAATTTTAACCTCACTTAATAGTATAGCTAAAAGAATGTGAATCAACATAGAGCTTGAAAATGGATTCCTAATGTTTAACTGTTCTGTAAGGTGTACAATCATATTTGTGCAAAATGACTAATGAGTTAGTCCAGTTGAAGCAGCAGCAGCAAAGTGGCATGAACACTAGAACACTTTCTGAATTCAGTGAAAGATTCAAAAAATAAACTTTACCATACTACATGAGTTTTTGAAGCTTTAAATAATTTACCAATTGTTTTACTCAGTGCTATCCCAGAGACTGGTGTTCCTTTTCCTATCTATTCTGCTCAAGAATGTTTGGCCAGAAATTTTCCACCATTTTCACCTTTTTTCCAAAATTTGCAGATATGTGAAAATACTTGAAGTGACTACAGATTTCCAGAATGTATCTAACTTTTGTTTTCTGAATAACCATGGGCTGAACTTGGCAGCTTTATTTGCAAACTCACTTACCATATTTATCTAGAAACAGTTTACCAGGTCTAGAGTAAGGAAAACTGAATGAGAAAATTGCAGACCCAAGATATCCCTTTGATGAAAATCTTCTTACTACAAATGGAAGTTCACTCTTCTAAATTTCATCTGTGCTATTTTTATGATTTAACCCAAAGGCAGGTATCATTCAGTGTCTTGCTCACTCTTCTATCTGCTCCCTGGTGAGAAGAAAAATCAGAGAGAACAAAACTCATGAGTTATAGAAGAACAGTTTAATAATTGAAGCAAAGTAAAATATAATGATGGTAATAATAATAATAATTATAATTTTAATAATAATATATATAGAAAAAGATAAATAAAACTGAAGAAAGACAAGTAATGCCCAATAAAATTACTCACTACCCAGTGACTGAGGCTGTCCCTGAGGAGCTATCAGCCCTTTCCACACAACTTCTTCAAGTTTGTATACAGAACATGATGTTCTATGGTGTGGGATATCCCACTAGAACTCAGAACAGACTTTCTTTTCCAAAGATTTTTTGTTACAATTTTAGGAAGTCTTGATCTGAAGAAAATCAGTTTAGTTTTTTTTTTTTTCTGCTGGGGAGAAAAGTGTTCAAAACGGTTTTTGCTTTGTTCTCCTCCAAACTTAGATTTTTAGCTCAATTTTTAGCCATAATATAGAAAAGTGACTTTCTGATGTGCTGGTGTTATCAACTAGAGTAAATTGTTCACTTATGACAAAATAGCAACCGAATAACATGAGTTTGAGAAGTGTAAGTTTTGATTGTTCCAATCTGCTTTTCACTGGCCTCACCTTGAGTCCTGGGGGCGGTTTTGGGTGACATAGCTCAAGAAGGATATAAAGGTACTGGAGAGGGACATGAGGGAGGTGAACAGTCTGGAGGGGAAGCCATGTGAGGGATGGCTGAGGTCACTTGGCCTGTTCAGTCTGGAGGAGACAGAGGGGAGACCTCACTGCAGTTACAAATTCCTTGTGAGATGCAGAGGACAGGCAGGCACTGATCTCTGCTCTGTGGTGCCCAGGGAAGCACCCGAGGGGATGGCACCAAGCTGCGTCAGTGGAGGCCTGGATTGGATATTGGAAAAGGGTTCCTCACCCAGAGGGTGGCTGGGCACTGGAACAGGTTCCCCAGCACTGTGGTCACAGCCCTGGCAGAGTTCAAAAAGAGTTTGGACACAGGGACATGGTGTGACTCTGAGGGCGTCCTCTGCAGGGCCAGGAGCTGGACTCAATGACCCTAGTGCATCCCTTCCACCTCAGCTTATTCTATGGTCTGTGATTCTGTATATCTTCTGGAGCACCAAATTTTACAGAATGAATTTGAGCTTCTCAATTGAATTTGTGTGCATGAATGTTAGTGTATACCATAAGGTATACTTTTTTTTTTTTTAATATTTTACCAGCTTATCACATCTCATCCAAAATTGGAACTTTTAGAATGACTGAATACACTCGAGGATTGAACATTAACCTGGCTAATGAAAAGATCTATCAGCCTTAGCAATTCTAAACTTTGACTGAATTCAAGGGATACTTTATCTGTTGATCCTCCATAAGATTTTTTGGTATTTCAGTGTAAAAGGAAGAAAAACAAAATAGTTTTTGAAACCAAATGTGTGCAGCAGGCAGGGTTCATATATTAATTTCTGAGGGAATGAAAAACATGGTAACCTCCAATGGTTAAATTGCTACTTTCTGTTCCCCAGACACTAAGAGAGGCTTTTCAATTTTCCCTGATACATAAAAGGGGACAAGTTGTGGGAAGGAACAAAACAAAAGAAGCTATATTCTGAATAAAGCCACTGCTAGGAGGGAAATGAGAATGCCAAGTAATTGGTGGGTATAGATGGTACCTGCCAAGTAGTCAAGCTGTTTGATAGCACTCCTCTGTGGACCCAAGGGGGGCATTGGTAACACAAGGAAGAAGGGTTAGCAATAGTTTCTGGGTCTTTCATGAGGCTTACTATCGATCACAAACCATTGCTGTCCAGGAAAAAGCTAAAAGAATACCTAGATAAATAGGAATTGACAAAGCTAGGCAACTTAGAGAGAAATCTCTGGAGTCGCCTGTAACCAAGGAAGAGATATTGAAAGTGATACAATCAATGTAGCCCAGGAAGACTCTGGGGAAAAATGAGTTTACCCATCAAGCAACCGTAGGTGGAGGAATATTGTGGCTGGTATGTTTGTTTGCATTATGTGCTCACTGAGGCTTCTATACCTTCTACATTTCATTCTGCAGTTTCAGAATTTCTTTGGGACCTAATGGAGACCATCTAAAAAACTCACACAGTTCCATGGACCCTTTCAGTTTTAAGCAGTTCATCAGTATTTCCAGCATTAAGAGAGAGATCCAATGTTGTCCAGGACAGGCGTAAAACAGAGGAAAAGAAAAATATGCTTATTCTGTGTCATTCATTTCTTTCCTTCTTCAGAGAAACAGAGATTGAATGTGGACATCTTCAAAATAAGCTCTTAAAAATGGAGTTAATCAAAATGTGTACCTTAAAAGTAATGAAGGAAAAGGAAGACAAAATGTAAACAGAACCTTGAATGGCTGTTGAATTCACTGGCTCAGAGAACTAAGATACAAAAAAAACTCCTGAATTTTCCACCCATCTTGAGTTTTGTAGTTTATCCATAGATGAGGCTGTTTTCCCTAGTGTATTCTGTCATCGTTGGTGAGAGGCTTGTTTGTTTAAACACCAGTTTTACAGATAGATTTTAACCTAGGTCCTTTATGCATCTCTGATCTCTTAAAACTGACAAATTTTCATTTGTTAGAAAAATTGTTAGATCATGAGAAGTCTAACTGCAACTTAGCTGCTAAAATCTAGAGATTCTGGCTATGACATTCTGTGCTTGAGCCACAGTCAGAGAGACACAATTTAGGAGGAGAAAGAAACCATTCCTCCTCTTCATAGGTGTCTAAGCCATACAGAGGAGTAGGAATCTGTTAATGTTTAGCCTAAAAAACCTGATTTTTGTAAGTTTTTTTTAGCTCGTGAGGGTAGATTTAGAGATCTCATGTGCAATATGAAAATAGATTTCACAGTATTTTGGTATATGTCACAATACATGCTCAGCTTTCCCTGAATTATAGAGATAGCCCTTTTATATACAGCAGCTATGGTCTTCAGAACCAAATCCAGGTAGCATTCCATCTGAGCACAGGCTGAATTTAATACAGTGTTGGTTTTAATCAGGGTATAAAAGCAATATGAGTTTGAACTGTCAAGAACTTCAGTAAGATGTGTCCAGGCATCTTCTGGGCACGTTTAAAAGCAGGCCAGAAGAGTCCCCATTCCTCCTAGAAATCCTGCTGTTCTGTAACTGTGGTATAAATGGCTAACTAAAGTGACACAGGTTACTTCAGGTGAAATTTCCACAGGAAAAGATTGTCACTGTTGACTGCTGGCCATGGAGAAGAATGTGGCAAACTGTCAGTTCCTGCAATAGTCAAGGTCATGGTAAAATTCTGATGTGGGGAGAAGGGGACAAGGAAGCAGAAGGGACAAGTGAATGTGTGCAAATCTTGTGGACTAATTGGATGACAATGGAAAAGACTCACTGGACAGAGAGGTTGGATTCACCTTCTTTTCAACAGTGACCTATGGCTCCAATCATATGGAGAGGTTAATCTCTCTCCATCCGTTACAGGTGGAGTTTAGGATATCCATTTAATTTCCATAAATACTAAGTTCTACACTTAAAATCATGTGAGAAGTATCCAGGCCTTTGGTCTATCAAAATGATCTCTCCTAATCTCAGCTCACCCTGACACTGCTTCCAGAAAGTCTGGGCTTCACACATGGTGGGTGCTTCCATGAAGGAATTACTGCCAATGAAAGGACTAATGGGAAAGTCAAATATTCAATATTTAGGGGTCTTGGTGTGTTTTGGTTGTTTTGGTTGGTTGTTTTTTGTTTTTTGATTTTGGGGTTTTTTGTTTGTTTGTTTCTGGGGTTTTTGTTTATTTGTTTGTTTGTTTGTTTGTTGTTTTGTTTGTTTTTATTGTTTGCTTTTTTGTTTTGTTTGGTTTGGTTTGTTTATTTGATTGGTTGATTGGTTGTTTTGGGTATTTTTTGCTTGTTGGGATTGGGTTTTCTCATCCTCTGGGATGGGGGCAGGCAATATTATGTCAAAATCTTTTCTTCCTCAATGCCATGAGAGTCAAGTCAAGACTCCTTGACTTCTTGCACTTGCAATAAAGAGTATGCAGACATGACTCAGGGTCCAGCTGTAATTGTCTGTATCCTTGTAAGGATTCACCCACACCAGCCCCAAGGCAGGGATCAGGGCACTGAGAATAGAACACTTTCAGGAGGACACACAGATCTGCGTACAACTTCATGCTGAAAGGTACAAAATGACAGCTTTGCTGGAAGAACTGCAGTGCTGAGAGTGGCCCTTAGGGCATAAAACCCTGCTGTATCACATGGTACAGCTCAGCATGTGAATATAAGGACCATAATATTGAAGGTTTTACATATTTAATTGCCTGGCAGAGACCAAGCTGTGGTGATTTAAGCACTTGTTTGCCTTATCCAGGGCCATTTGCCTATGCTGCTTTTAGCACCAATGATGATATACTAAAACCTTTTGTTTGTGGGGCTACAAAATAAGAACTTATCTCCTAATAGCAGCAGTTTAGCTATGTTTATGTCAGCGCTGCACTACATGAGGACTGGCATGTCTCTGCTGATTTAAATTCTCCTGAATACAAGCCTTCCAGAGCTGTAAATAGAGAGAGGTTAAGGCCAGATCTTCCAGCTCAGATGAAGTTGCTTCATCGTTTATTATTGTTCAGTTACAATCAAATTATTGATGTTCTCAACATTGCTGGGGCTACTGCATGATGCAAGCCACATGAGTGAGATAGTGGGAAACAAAGAAGGAAAAAATAATAATGTAGAGAAGAATAGAACTCCTAGGACTTGCATACACAATCATATGGGAAATAAAGCCCAGAATGGTGCAGCAAAACTGTGCTGTTTTTCCTCTTTCGCCCTGCTCATGTGTGATTTGAAAATCTTTTGCATAGGAGAAGAAAAAGAAATAAAGTTAAACATTCTCAGGGATGTTAAGATGTCAGAGTACAGCTTTTTTCCCTTAAGCATATGAAATATTAAGAATGCTCAGCAAAAGCCAATACGAAAGCTGCTTAGATAAGAAGATGAAAAATTAATTTTAATGCACAGAGGACTAAGTAATATACTTATTTCACAACCTCAATCAATTTTCATATTTTAGTATTTAAAATTTGCATCTCTCCAATAATATTTTAAAAGTTGCTTGTGTGTTTTTATTAGTATTTCAAGTTATCCTGCTTCTCTTTTTCCTCTCTTACTCTCATTCTTTCTTTCCAGCATGCAAAAGAGAATGCCTTAGATGAATTTTCTTCTTGGCAACTATCAGTATAGAGTGATTAATGGATTCCTCTCTTTCATGGAGTGGAATTTCTTCTCTACTTTTCTCACATTTGAGAATAGAGGAGTCTTGTGAATAAATAGAGGCCAAATTCAGTGCACTGAAAACACTCATCTCCAACAGCAGCCCAACTAAGTTGCAGCAGAAGGTTTCAAAGACAGAGTCAAAGTACTTCTCAGTTAATTACTTAGGAAAAGGAACACTAGGAGCCGAGGTTTTGGTGCAGACTGCAAAAATGCAGGCAGGAACTCAAGTGAAGGTAAATGTGCTCAGGCCAAGCATCTCCAAGGCTTTATGACAATATTATCATTACTACCTGGATTGTGTAGGTTAAACCTATCTCCTGCATACCAGCGTGTGAGAGTTGTCCCTTTTAGGATACAGTACACACATATTTGGAGATGAAATTCTCATCTTTCAGCTAAAATAAAAGCAAAATCAAAGACAGTGAAGGGAGAAAAAAAAAAACAACCAAATAAACAAAACAAAAACTAAACCAAACCAAACCAAAACCCAACCAAAACCCAAACAAATTATTGATTTATATATTGATAGTCATGTCCAGAAATGTCCTTAGGACAAAAGAAAAACAACTTTAAAAATAAATGTCAAAGCTACAGGTTCTGTGCTGATTTCCAGGTGTACCCTTAAGATCAAGTAATCTTCCTTTGCCTCTAACACTGCTCCTATGAGGTGCCTGGGAAAATGTCCCTGTTACAGTCATTAAATGCTGAGCTATCATAGAAAGAGGTTTTCTGCCTTGTACCTACATTTAGGCATTTATGTCCACAACCATTCACCTGACTCATCTTATAAAAGAGCTAGAGATGGGTAAGTCATTTCTCCTGCATTTTCCCCTTAATTTTATTTGAAAGCAGCACAGATTTAAGTTGATGTGAAGGGAAAACTCTCTGAAACCAGCTTCCTTTTAGGCAAAGAAATTTGTCTCTTTATTTGTGCCTAACAACCTTGGACATAACTAGACAACATATAAAATAGTAATACACATTAGAAAAATGGCCATGTGGGCTGTAGTCAAATATATCATCCTTTGCTGATCACATTTTCCTCTTCATTATGTTACATTTTCTAATTATCATACCATCACACAATTTAGAGAAAGAAAAGATTGGCTAAGTATTATCTGAGATGTTATGGCAGAAAGGGCTAGTTTTTATTATTTTATTTCATTTCATTTCATTTCGTTTTTTATTATTATTTTTATTTTATTTAATCTTGTTTTTTTTTTTATTTTGCTTTGTTTTGGTTTGGTTTGTCTTTGATTTGTTTTGAGTCAATTTTTCTTTTATTTTGATATAGCTTATTTTTTAAACTTCATTTAAAACAGATCTGGAAATTAGAATTATATTCAATCAGAGAAAGGCTTAAGAAAGCACAAATATCTCTGATGATATGTGTAGCTTCTAAAAAAGGGCTTCATGTCTGACAGAACATTTCCACAGGAGATAGCCCATGTTTGAAAACATAAAACAAATAAAAAATCTTAAAATAGAAACACACAGTAACTCCTGGATATGACATCGTCTGTCATTATTTCCTTTTTCTTCTTGACAAATGTTCATCAATAGGAATAATCTGATAAAAAAAAATCCATTATTTTGTTTAGTTAAATGTTTAGCACACAATGATGTTTCTGGAATTTCTCAGACTATTCTACCTAAATAATGACAACTAAAATGCAGACCAGTTATTCCTAACTGTATGCCAGATACTCTATAGCAACTTAGATCCAGGTGGGTAATTCTTCTTTTGCATTCTTGAACGTTTTTGTTACGGAAGAGTCCTTTCTTTTTTACAATACCTGAACAATTTCTAGCCTTTTTCTTCACTTGTTTAGTGTATGGGGTTTTTTGTTGTTGTTATTGGTGTTTGGTTTTTGTTTGTTTTTATTTGTTTTGTTTGTTTGGTTGCTTTTTATGGGGTTTTTTTTCTCTTTGGTTGTTGGTATTGTTGTTTTTGTTCGGTTTTAATTTTTTGTTTTCTTGTGGCTTTTGTTTGTTTTTTTAATGTTTTTTGTTTTACTTTCATTTCTTCTGCTGCTAAGGTGTCTGACCTTGTTTGTGACATCCTAAGAACAATCTCCTAAACGAGGTAGCTGCTTATGAAACACATCTCTCTGGAGTGTTATTATCTTATGAACACTGGTAAAAATGTGTCTCTGCTCCAGAGAACCTTGTTCTGACACATCCAAGACAGATATGTAAGGAATCAAGCTAGACCTAAACTGTTCTGATGAAAAATATTTGTTTGCTTGTATGTTTTTCCTTTGAAAAATGAGCTTTCATTATATTCAAACTTGTATGTAGGGACTGTCCATTCTGATGATCTTTCTGATTTTAAAAAGCAGTAGTTTGGAACAGAATAAAATATTTCTTTTAAAAACTCTGTTCCAATTTAACCCTTTTACTTTGAATTGGAATTTGAATTAAAGTAGAATTTGTGTGGCATTTCAATTTATGATAGTAATTTGATGCAAAATGCATATTTCATATCAATTTTTTCAAAATGAAACCTTTAATTTCACATCAATGTTTACATTCAATGTTTCATTTTAATCTGCCAAAACATTCAATTGAAAAAAAAAACCAAAAACTATACAAATTAAGCTACTTCAACCTTCTTTACTTATTTCTTTCTGAAACTCAGATTTTTATAATTTCAACCTATTTTATTTTTCAAAAAAAATAAGATTGAATTTACAAACACAAATAAAATCTATGTTGATTAATACTATTAATTCTTAAGAATAAATAAATCAAATTGTTACAAAATTCTGAAAAGACATTTGGAATGTCCAGGATAAATCTTAACTATATCAAATTCTAAAATAATCTTTGATTTCACCTTAATGAAAACTGAACAAATGGACAGGTTTGTACACACAGTGTGTGCATCATGCTGAAGTAAATCTCAGATTCCTAAATGACCTCAAAACATTGTAAATAAATTTCTTCAAATTATTTGTAAAAAAAGAATATTTAAAAATAATTATAATTATATAATTGAGTTAATTATTTGTGTAACTTAGAAATCAGAAAAGTAAATCATTAGGAAAAGCTCTAAATTTTTAGTATTAATATTATTTATGCACCCATTAAAATCTGAATGATAGAGAATTTAGATTTTTAAAAATACCCAACAATCCTTCCTTTAGGTAGCAATGGATTTTTTTAGGAAAGAAAAGAAATATATTCTTATTCTTTTTCCTGTAGACATAAGGTTTTGTTATTGTTTTCTTGTTTTTAATTAACTTTTTTGAAAGAGCAGTTTCATGTGAGAGTTCCCCAACAAAAAAAAAAGCATATTTTGAAAATAAAAATAAAAAAGGAAGCCATTGTTGTAAAATATATTTGTCTAAGGACAGGAATTGGAATTTAAAAAATTGGAATTTGCCAAATTTTTCTTATTAGAAAAATATTTTTTCTCATTTCTCTTATTATTCTTATTTGAATATTTTTCTTATTAGCCAAACCAATTTGCTCCAAAAAGCAATATTCTGAAAGCAGTGTCTCTAAAATAGCATTAACTTTGGGCCACAATCCTATTTGAAAACTATATAACTGGAGAAATCCTGTGTCATATAGTACAGGAAAATAAAAGCAAAATAGCCTTTCCTCGTGCTTATCTTTTATTTCAACTGCTTTGCTTATATTCTTCATAACAGTGACTAATACTGCCCTGCACACTTATTGTGGGCAATATTTTGCACATAAACCATAGTAGTTGATAAATAAATTTTACCCAGATAAAACTCAAGCCTATTAAAATATTTACAAATCTTAGCAGAAATACGTGTGTATAATAGACCTCAGCCTACTCTGACAGCCATTTTGAGAAGATCTTCTCTATTTGCACAATGAATTAAAGCAATTATTGTTCATTCTATTGTAAGCCCCAGAGGCTCCATTATGCTACAAGTCCAGAAGGATGCTTGAAAATACAGTGCTCGTTCTGAAAACTTTATGGAAAAAAAGGAAAAGGGAAGGGAAGGGAAGGGAAGGGAAGGGAAGGGAAGGGAAGGGAAGGGAAGGGAAGGGAAGGGAAGGGAAGGGAAGGGAAGGGAGGGAAAGGGAAGGGAAGGGAAGGGGAAAAGAAAAGAGAAACACTGTCCCAAAATAACAAACAAACAAACAAACAAACAACAAACAAGAGAATTAAAAAAAAAAAAAAAAAAAGAAAATTAGGACTGTTTAGAGATGTACAGGAAATGAAACAGTACTCTCACACCTGCACAGGAGACCTTTAGAACCACGAAGGAGAAAGCAGCAATTTCCTTCCCATAGCAGTCTTCACACTCAAGACTGCAGCTCAGTAATTAAGGACCAATTAAGAAATGAGATTTCAGACACATTTTTTTTCTGTTTTTTAAGCCAGAGAGAGAGCAATAAACTTCCCAGGCCAGTTGAGAGGGATGATGTTGAGTCACAACAACTCAGCTGTTGTTGATTTTACCACTCACCTTTGTTCAACCTATAAGCAGGTTTAGAACTTGGGGGAAACTCATTCTCTGCCAGGACTGGCATACAGACAGAATGAACACCCTGGGTATCCAGCAAACCCTGGGGACCTTCCTTTGCCCCACCAAACCTTTCTGCAAGTGTACCTGCAGTACAGGCAATTGTTTCAGACTACCTGTTCAAGAAATGCAGACAGCAGTGTCACTGGGTGGCAGTTAAACCCTCCAGAAAGTCCATTTACTAGAATAAATTGACATCCCTGCCCTCTTAAAACTGCATGTGACTTATAGAGACTGAGGTGAGAATAGGCTCACTACAGGTAAGTCTATTAACTGCTGGAATGATTCCTGCCTGGAGTAACTTGGTATTGTTGAAGCAGTGGTATATCTCCACTGATACTCACATGGTTTGGGTTTTGTCTTTCATTAGCAAGAAAATGTTTTTATATCTCAGCACACAGACATTAAAAATGAATACTGTGTGGTTTTCTTGCACAAAATCTCAGTAGATATCAGTAGATATCTAAACAGGCAGCAGGATATGATGCTGCAATGTTTGAAGAAACTCAAAAAATTATATTACTGGTTGGGGTGTTTTTTCAAAAGCTTTTTGTTATCCACTGAAGGAGAAAAGTTAAACACAGAAGGGCCCACTTTGCCTTAATCAAAACACAGCATTCAGTTTGGCAAAAGACTAAACATGTTTGAAGTCAATTGTAGAAAAAAAAGTAAAAACTTTTTTTTTTTACTAATCTGAAACAAGTAGGGATGTGTGGAAATGGTGGCATTTCTCACCAAAAAAACACCCAATATCCTCATCATACTTACAGTCTAACCTTTGAAATTTATTTATTTATTTCTTTTGTTTTGATTTCATGCCACTGTTTTGTAGCTGTTTCTTTACTGTATAAAGCCACTACTGAAATAAGTCCAGGAAGATTTTGTAGAAGTTACAGACATGAATCCCTCTGCTCCTCACTCTTCACTGTTCTTTTTAGTTTTCTATCTGCCTCCATTTAATTTGCTATCTTTGTAGCCTCTTATGAAAACTGCCAAATGCCAATTTTTAGTGTGCAGTTCCCTAAATTAATCACACACAAGCTGTGTTTTCTCTTACCTCTAGATTTTCACTGAAGAAAAAAAAAAACAGTTAAAAGTGATAATTTCACATTATATTTTGCTTTCCTGTTTTTTGCTTTTTTTCACTGCTTATTTTCATGCAGCTTATTTTCCTGGCAAGACAAAAACATTCTGCAACTACTGTATTCTTTAAATGAACCTGTTTTATTTTAACTGATATAATTTTCAGTTTGTTCCCAAAATCAAAATGGAAGGATTAAGTATTTATTTTGTGGTTTATTTATTGTATAGAAAGGGGCTGGAGAAGGTCAGAACATTCAATTACAGGAAAGGCTGGTAAAGCTTCCATGGACAGGGCATCATTACCAGAGTTTTTACTGCAATCCAACTGACAGCTTCTGAGCACAATTTCCTCCTTTCTGCTGCACGCAGACAACTCTTGGAGACAGAAGCACATTTTGAAAAACTTTACCTTCTTTATTCTACACTTCAAAAATCAATGTCTGCAGCTTTCTCCCACTCCCCAGTGGGGGAGAAGCTGACCTCTCCCTTTCTGCCCCATGAAGCAGCCCCACTGCATGGCACATGAAAGACATGGGGTTCCACAGTGGAACTGGATTAAATCCCATAAAATAATCTCTGACTTCAGCACTGCAGTTTGCTTCTGATGATATTTATTTAGCATGCAAGGTAAAGAAATGAGAAGCTTATGCAGTGTTGTTCTGGCCTTGTAAATAATGCAAGACTTGGAAGGAATGATTAAAATTTGTTTCTCAAATAAGATTTATCTTTCATTGGGAAAAAAACTCAAACCCTTCATGTGTTCTTTGGAGTGAGACTGGGCTTCCAGAATAAGTTTTGCGAGCTCAGTTTTCTACAAAACAGCAGGTGTCTAAGCTATTGTTACAGAACCTGGAAGCTCTAGTCAATCATGGATTCATCACAGAATAGCTTGGATTGGAAGGTACCTTAAAGATAATCTTGTTTCATGAGCAAGGACACCTTCCACTAAACCAGTTTGCTCAGAGCCTCATCCAGACTAGCTTTCAACAATTGCAGGGAGCCAATTTCAAATTCAATACAGGGAAAATTTTTATTTCTCTACAAAAGGGTAGCCAGTAGCATCTGAGATATGTTAGGGTTTCAGAGGTCTCTACATGGGACTGAGATATGATGTGAGCTTATGGGATACCCTTAGCTGGAGTCCATATCAAGGACTTAGGGAATCATGGTTGTTTCAATAACCTGTGTTTTATAAACTGAAGCAAGTTCCACTAAATGTATTATTTAGAGCTCCTCTGAAAACTTTAGTTCACATGTAGGAAATTATGCAGTGACTCAATTTGTTTTATGCTGTGAATTGAATCTCACTTCTCTAAGGAAGCATGCCATGTTTATGATCACTGAGGAATACACACAACTTTCAATGCTGAATCAAAACTGAGATTAAGGAATCATTCCCTGGAGGTGATGCCCTCTAGGAAGCTTAGCAAACTGAGAGATGTTTACATTTTGGAAGGATGAACACAGGTGGTAGTGGCTATGAAAAACACAACAGCTAAACTGAAAATGGTTATTTCAGACCTGGTTTCCATTGCCATCTGAATGTGTGCTAGCTGACTGAAAAGTGTGTGCCATGACCAGTGAGTACAGCAGTTCAAGGCTCTGAAATGAAGCTGAGGCCATTTTTGGCCTTATGCCCATTTGAATCAAGCTGAGCTGAACTGGAACCTCGCATAACCTAGCATCTGGTGGTGGTTTATGGCAGTAGGTCTCACACAGCTTGCAGATCTCCAAAGTACAGGAAGGCTGTGCATTGGGTTGAAGGGATTAAGCACAAAAATAGAGTGTCCCACCAGCTAAATCTCTGTTGCTAAGGAGATCTTTCTGTGCTGATCTCTACAGGTGTGCCAATGGTCCTATTCTCTTCAGTGTCCTCTTATTTATAAAAGTTGTTGGTACTGAAGCCTTTCAGCTTTGTTTCTTAATTTCATCTTTATCAGAGACACCACCAGAAAATAAGAAAATCTGTGTGACCATTCTTACTGTTTATAATACTGAGTTATGGCCTTGGATTTGAGAATTAGCTTTTTTTCCTAAGCATTCTTCTGTTATTTCCTATTCCTTGTTCTTCCTGTCATTTTTGGGTATGACACAATTTAATTGATGGTCAATGATCTGAAGAACTCATGACATGGATTATGGATGCTGTACATTAGATAGGACAAAAGAATTAATTATTGCTGCACCAGCACCAACTCCTCAGATTTATGGTGTTTGTAATCTAACAATGTTATGCTGGACATGAGTACGCTTTCTACCTTCTCCAACCAACCTATTTAAAAGAAATAATTAAAAATGTAAGAGATGTGTTAAATCACTGAATTTCCACTAGACACTAATGCAGTGCAAACTATCCATGCAAATAGACATTTGGGGAAATTGTCTGCTGGTCCAGCTTCATTGGCTTTAATCAGTAAAGAACTCAGCTGAGGTTTCCCAAGGGAAGATGTTGGATTTCAAACTGATGCTGTGTTTGAGTTTGAGTTTGAGTCAAGAAGCCATGATAAATTAAATCTATACTCAAATATGCCAAAGAATTTCTCAGTTCCTCAAATGACATTTCAGGCTATTTCATTTAAAACAAAAAATAATTACCGCACAATACTTTATTTCCCTGTTTCCGCATCCTGAATTTATGTAAATATCCATTTGTTAATGTTTGCATAGAATTAGTTGAGAATTGGAATTGTCCAGAAAGGGAAAAAACATTAAGTTCTGATGAAGGAATGTGAAATATAAAAGCATCTTCTTTTTCTCTATGAATGAATAAAAAGCTTTATTCTGCCTCTCACTCCCTTCTCCATGCCTCAAGAAAGGAAAATAACAAACAAACAAACCAACCAAACTAAACCAAAAAGTCCTAAGAATATATAGGGAGAATTTTCCTTCATTAATGATATTCAATTGTTCTTAGAAGGAAAAAATGGTACTAAGTATAATGAGATGCCAAATACAAAAAAGCCATGCTGCTCATCTCTAAGCCCTTCTGTTCCTTGAAGTGAAAACTCATTTTAAGAAGATTATGCTGCATATATTAGAAGATGGGCTGATATTCTGCATTCATACTCTACTGGGGCTTTGGCAGTAAAATAGAGAGAGAAAGAGAAGGAAAACAGCCCAGCTAAAAAACAAAATTTGTTCCTATTTTCCTATTAGACTAATATGAGACTCTTTTCATTAATTTATCCTTGAATATATATTTATATATATTAATATTCATATTATTTATATATATTCATATATATTCATATATATAGAAATGTAGATATATAATCTGATGGATTCTTCAGCTGAAAAGGAATCATATAGGGTTGTTTTTTTTTAATTAGCAAAGAGGCTGCAGAGAGGAATAAGGTAGTATTTGAATGATTTACAAATTTAACATGAGCTATGAAATTTCTCTGATTCCAGGGAAAAAAAGGATGAAACAGAAATTCTTTTGACTAGAGAAGAAGGGTTCAAATTCCCCAAAAAACACTTCCAGACTTTTAAAACTGTTAGAAATTTTAATTCCTTTACTGCACGAGAGGCAGGGACTATATCTCCAAAGAATGAATGACTGAATCCAAGTTTCCTAATGTTCATTTGTAATGACCAAAACCTTTTCAATTCATGCTCAAGGAAGATATTGTTGGGGTTGGTGCTGAAATTTTAAATAAGAGATTGTGCGTTTGTTCTTCACTTTAATGATCTCTTCACAATGCTTTTTCTGTGGGAATTTGCTATAGGTTTTTAATCTAGTTATTTGTGCAAGGAAAGAAAAATGTACAAGTAAGATTTCAGGTTAACTTTTGAATGTTAGTATGCCAGTTTAAGGCTAAGTTTATCTCTCTGTGGTTGGCAATGCAAGACTTGGACTGTCCATATCTCTTTCCTAGACCCATCTAATTTATTTTTCTAAAAGAATTAATACAAAACTGAGTTACTGACCTCATGTCATATTGAACTCATATTGTGTTAAGGTCCTGCTGTGAGTGAAGAGTTGGGCCAGATGACCTCCCACTCCTCTAACATAAATTATTCTGCTTGTTTGGCAGTTATTTAATCTAAAGATTTGTCACCTGTTTTATTTCCTTTTGCTATTTCTTTTCCTTTCATTTCACTAATGTCAGAAACAGTATTCTGAGAAGAAATTAGGGCCCTGATCCTGAATTGTTACACTTTGAATGATTTTTGCATTGTGCATGAGAGGAATTAATTTGAGTTGCAACTAGAAAAAAATAAATTGGACAATTTTTCCCTATGGCATCTTCCCCCTTCTGTAAAATTGAGGCATAATTTACATTTTTTTCCTTATGAAAACAAAAAAATAAAAAAAAAATTCACTATCATAAATTTATAATTGCACACACCCCCTTACATTTACTTCTCTTATTTATACCCATGCACACGTCACATGGCATGACAGAAAGCAAACATATTTTAGGTGCAAAGATACATGTATGAAATAACCCAGGAGCTTAAAGACATTGGGGCATAATTTAAATTTCATTTTTGTCTTTCATGCCTAAAAATATAATAATATTTGAAATACAAGAGAGAGATTTAGAATTCTGAATGCTGAGTTACTGCTGAAAATTGAATTTAATCTTCTAAAATCATTTATGAATTTGGAAAAAACAAAACAAACCCCTTCAAACTTTGCATAGGTTTAATCAAGTTGAAAATATTTAAAATTAAGGCCTTCTATTATTAAAATTAAGTTCTCTGCACTTGTTTAATGAAATGAAGAGGGAAGAAAATTGCATTTTGTACTTATCAATACACACTGATTTTTTAATGAAAAGTTTTTAAATTCAGTTTTCTACCTGCCATTTAGGAAACTAGCTGAAATAACTGTTCAGTTTGTAGCAGCAAGAGATAATATATATTTTTATTGAGTTTTGTGGAGGCATTTCTGCCCATGTTACTCCACTACCCACTCCAAAACTATGGTGTCATAGCTAAGAGGCCTGATCAAAGTAACTTGAAATGCAGTTCATGAAAGTTGAGCAGTCCGGAAAACTTACGATCCATCTAATGTTTTATGCATACCTAGGGGTCGATAATGTTATTTATCATTACAGCACGCTGGCATGTAGACAGAGCCTGAGAGAGGGCCACAGGGCTATAAGCTGAAGGCAAGTACTAACAAATGACAGCCCAGCACTGCAGTGCATCTATTTGGTAGAAATTATCAGTTTGTGAGTAACTACTGGAAAAGCTGCAGAAAAAAATGACCTAATGACCATGGGTGGTGTTTAGAGACCTCTGCAACTTGTGTGGAATAATACTGAAAGAAACTTGCTAGCTGTGGGACAAAGTAAGTTATTTCTTAACTAAGCAGTAATAAAAAAGCCCCCAAAGCTCTCATGTGTTACTTGCAGTGACATTACACAATGTCAAGGAACGCTTTAAAATTAACAAAAGAAACAAGTGTCACAATTAACGAGACTTTATTGAGTATTTTGTTTATTTATTGCTGCCACCTCAAATTTTAATCAGATAAATCAGTTAATGTTTTCCCATGGAAGTAATAATAAAAGTACTCAGGCTATATTACCTAACATGTCACACATATGAAGGAAAAAAATCACTGCAAATACCCCTGCAGGAAAATAGGGTATTCACCTCTTGCAAACATTACTGCACACAAAGGCTCCACTACAGTGAATTTTAGCCATGCTAATCACAATCCAGGGCTGAAACCAGGTTTTCCTTGCTGAAAGCTTGAGAGAAGAAGAAATGTATTCCAATGCCTTGCCCACTCCTTGACTACTGATATGAGAAAAGTTGTGTTCTTCAAACTGAGCTCTAGGGAATTAAGAGAAGAGGGAGGATGTGAAATGAAAACTCAGCAGTGGAGGAGGAGTTACTGGTTTAGTAAATTCTTTCCTTTGTGCATTCTTCTGAGCCATTCCTTTGTACATGTTAGCCCACAGAGTGCCCTTAGGTGTTCTCCAGAGACTTTCCTCCCAAATGGCAAACTCAGTCTTACATTCCTTAAGCTGACATTCCCTTCTTATTGCCCAGCCTGTCAGTCCTGAAGAACAGCATGGGATGTTATTCTATGTTTCTTTTGGTGAACTGTTTCGGTAGCAGGATTGTGACTTCAACCTCTGATGCAGAAGGTTTCACAGTTGGAAGGGCAGTCTACAAAAGAGTTGCTGGAGAAATGAAAGTTTAAAGCATCTAGAAGTCTTTTTTTTCAGGAAGGTCCAAACTGATGCAAAAAGGATGTTATAGTTAGAAAATTCCATTCAAGTTCTTAGAAAATGTCAATTTTGTTAAAATTACTTTGAACATGAAACCCTTGTCACACACAAGGTAGAAAAACAAGCTCTCACCCATCTCAGCAAACATAGTAAGATTTTAATTCCAGATGTGACTGAGGTTCACATGCACCTGGGCTCTCCCTCTTTCTTTTTTAAATTATTGCAATGACCACAGAGAAAGCTTAATTTAGGTGCTTCAGTTAAGTGCCTAAACTTGGATGGCATGAGTCAAGTCTCTAAAGATTGTGATTGTTCTTTGAAGAGTGGCTAGCACAATGAAAAAGGCCGAGTAAAACTCTAATACAAAATAATATATAGGGATAAGGCACATAACGATAAGTGAAGTTGTTTATTACAAATCAAACCAAGTGGCATCTCTCAGCCACGAACCTTGATTTATTTCCTTTTTCCTGGCATGGCTTATGGCATGTGCTAGCACTGTTATCCATGCATTATAAATATTTATTTATGTATTTATGTTTTATGTTTTTACAGGCCAGTAAAAACAAATAACTGAACAAGTTTACAGGCAGTTAATTTGGTGTTTAATGGAAATAATAGTCTGAAAATGTCCTGCTTTGTGAAAGCACTGAGCTGAGTTTCTCCAGGGAACTGTTTATAGCAGCAGAGATTTCTCCCTCTGGGTGCTGGGACCCCAGTCTTTTAGTCCTATTTCCCTACTTTGCAAAACAATGAAAACAACAAAATTCTGTCAGTGCTGCTGAAAGTCCTCAGCAATTCTTCATTTCAAAAACATAATTGCTGTATTTGGAAAAGAAAAATAAATAACAGCAGTTTGCCATCATACTCTGAGAACATGTAATTCAGACTCTGTCCAGACTGATAAATAATATTAATGAAAATTCAAGTGTTTGCTTTTATAATAAAAAAAACTTTTTGATTTTTGAAAAATATATTAAGACATTTAAAAACTAGATGTTATTTATTCACCTTCTCTTTTTTTATTAATTAAAAAATGGTTCAGAAAAACAGAGGGAAAAAGTGGTAAAATATGGAAAGAAAGAAAGAAAGAAAGAAAGAAAGAAAGAAAGAAAGAAAGAAAGAAAGAAAGAAAGAAAGAAAGAAAAAGAAAGAAAGAAAGAAAGAAAGAAAGAAAGAAAGAAAGAAAGAAAGAATATAAAGATAGCAAAACAGAGTATGTCAAAAAGATGTTAATTGAAGTGAAATCAGCAGCCCTGTTTTCATTTGTTCCTTTTGATATTTTTAATTGTGGTTTGATGAAAATGACAACACTTAAAGAACAATAATGTTTTTTATGGGAAACACATTTTTCTACAAAAAAATACACCAGCCTTATTGCTTCAAAACATTTACGGACAACATTATTTCCTCCCTCCCTCCCCCAGGTCTTACATGGTCCAACTGTCTCCTTATTACAATTTTACCCCTACAATGGGGCTTTTACTTCACTGAAAGACCATGTCTCATATGGGACAATGTCCTGCCTAGCTTAGAGCCAAATTCGGTTCTACAGCATGGCAGGAGAGGCACAGAGAGGGAATGGTTGGGAACAACATTGTGGGTTCAAGCCTCTGCTGGAGGCCAAGTGCCTTTTTTAAACCTTGACAAGCTCAATAAATCAAGGCAGCAAAAAATGATGAAAAGACCAATCTCTTCCTTATTTCTGTTTGGAGGAGAATAAGTGATTATTACGTCTCTTATGAGGCAAAAAACATGCAACAAGTTTCTTGCCACTGTACTTAACTGCTTGTTCCAGTGTAATTTCATTGAAGAGGGATTTTGATTTTGTTTTCTTGCCTTTGGTTTATTTTTTGTATTTTGGTTTTTCATTATTTTTGTGATTATTTTCTATTTTTTTTTTAAGCTAGACCCCAATTTGAATTATTTTCAGTAGTTCTAAAAGAGAAAGGAAAAGTCACTGAGTAGACCATTACTTTCTCCCAGCTCCTCTAAGCAGTTCAGAATTCAGCTTTCATTTTGATGGTGTTTTAACAGCACTTGGTTAAAAAAAGTAAACTAATTACAATGGAAATGCAGCTCTGCAAAACTTTTAGAAAAACACATTATTTTGTTTTAGGGTTCAGTTAATATACATTCATTTATCATCTTTATAAGAGATGTACAGGGCAATGATGAATAATCCCTGGCTTCCAATCAGGAAATGCAAATTATTCTTCTCTCTCTTTTTTTTTCTCTCTCTCTCTTTTTTTTTTCTTTCCAATGAATAATGCATACTAGTAAAACTGAAGCAAAGAAAAAAAAAGTGGTGCCAGAAAGCTGGCAGGATGTAATGACAAGCAAGAAATGTAATGTGGTATGTTACCAAAAAAGCTTCTAAAGAGAAGCCAAACACTGCATTTCCTTTAGTCACAATTACATCATCAACCTTGAACTCGGGAGAAAGTCTGCAAACTATAAAGCACAGAAAGAATGTGGAAGGAAAATGTTATCCATGGGAAATTAAATAAATAAAGACCAAATCTTAGATTTGGGGGCTCTCTTTAGTTTATACTGGAGCCCAAATCATGTACCCCAACCTGAGACTCCATCTGCCTACTCGAAGCTCTTTAATCAAAGGTGCCAGCAATCTTGGCTTTCTTTATAGAGAAACAAATCTGCACTCTCACTGCATCACAGGGATGTTTGGGTGATTGAACTGGTTGAGCTCCCGAGCTTGCACCACTGTGGCTTGAAGGAATTTTAGTCGATTGGGCTTTTACTGGAGACCATGAATTTAAAAGCTTAAACTTGTGTGGGTTGAATTTGGGTTGCAGTTTCATCCTGCTGCCGCAGACACGTGTCAACTATAATGAAACCAGTTGAATAATCACAGTTTAAATGTAACACAAGAAGGTCTCAGTGGAAGATGTATAGCTTTTAACATAGCACAAAAGAGCTATAAAGCAAGGTCTAGAGCATTTCTCTGGAATGTTGAAACTCAGCAAGAGCTTATTGCAGTTAAGAGCCTACCACTTTTGACTGAGATCTTGACTTTAAAATACTGAACCATCATATCTGAATCATAAAGTTCATAGAGAAACCCAGCAAAATATTTTTTTCTCTCTCTTTTTTTCTTTTTTTGCCTTGCTTTGGGTTGGTTTCTTTTGAGTTAGTTAATTTCAATTTGACTTTTAATTCGGTTTCTTTTGGTCTGGTTTTTTGTGTGTTTTCTTCCCAGTTCCTTAAAAATCTTAAGAGTTTCAAAAAAGCTTCAGACTACAGTGCCCATACCTATCACAAATGTTCATAAACTGTTTGAATTTCACCTCACATATTGAAATATAGCCTCTATAATGAAACTAAAGTATATTTTCTCTAATATTAACCACAAAGTTCCTGAACTGCAGGCTATCTTCTTTTTTGTTGTCTAAAGATTGGTCTCTTCTCCTAAGTACAAATGATAGAATGAGAGGAAACGGGCTGAAGTGGTGCCAGGGCAGGTTTAGACTGGATAACAGGAAAATATTTTCCACTAGGGTGATTGTCAAGCATTAGAACAGTGTGACTCAATGCAGGGAAGTGGTCGAGTCACCAGCCCTGAAGATGTTTGAAAGATGTAGATTGGGCTGCTTACAGATATGGTTTCATGGTGGACTTGGCAATGCTGTTTTAGTGGTTGGACTTGATGTTCTTGGAAGGCTTTCCCAAAATAAATGATTCTATGATTCCATGAATTTCAAAAGCATTTGGATCACTAAGCTCCTGCAGGTTTCTTTAAATATCTCAGCTCTCTTTGCAGACCTATGAACATGTTGCACTGATGAATGAGCACTCAAAGCACCCTTCCTACATGACTGTTACTGAACCAGACCTATGGAATGGCCATATTTCACCCCCTATTCCCCTTTCTGTTAGTCACCAGCATTACTAGAAGGCTCATCAAAGTTTATATGTTTCTGACTGTTTATAGGAATCATTTCTAGTTCTACTGCTAAAGGATTTCAGTATTGAATTTATGGCTTGAGTCCTTCCTGTTGACCAAATTACACCTTTTTTCTTACTCACATGCCTCTATTCAGGGCATAAGCACTGTGATGCCTGCTGATGAGCACATGCTGTTTCCAAAACTATGCTTTCTTCCCATTTTGTAACAGATAGAAATCATAATTTTTTTTTCTTTTGACTTGTAAGTTCCATAGATGTTGATATTTACTTTTTCCTATCTCCCTCCTTTCTGTCCCCAAGACCACCAAAAACTCCTGGCATCAATAGCCTATGTAAAAACATATTTCATGGATGGATAAAAGTCAAAATCAGGTTATTTCACTAAGACACTGCAACATATCTTCTGGTATATGTTTAAAAAATCAATAAATTGAGGTAGAATGGCACCTCTCATTATGTTAGAAGCCAAAATATATTTATTGTCCAGATGTAATTTCAGTTTTATTGCCCAGATCACAGGTCATTGGTTAGCAGATGCTGGGCAGGGAATCTAGCTGGTCAGCTAATAGCCTCCCCACTGCTGAAATTAACTAACAGTCAAAAGGTTTAATAACCAAAGGTCAAAATAGGCTGTTTGAAGAGTCAGTAGGAATCCACCTGATAAATTATCTTCTTCTGTTCTGGGGCAAATGCTGTCTCACCTCCCTCCGTGATATAAAATGAGAATTAGGAAAGTAAACTCTCACTCCAGGCCAAAAAGTTGATTTTCACAGCTTGCTAACATCTCCCAAGAAATTCATGTCCTGTCCTAAACTCTTGCCTCTGCTGTTGCTGATTATTCTGAAACCAAAATTGATGAAATTTGGAAGTGAACAAAAGTACTCGTTAATAGGTTGGGAGTTAATGCAGATTTTGAGGTTTACTTTTTTAAATGTATTTGATGATGTCAAACAAAAGTTACTATGCAATAGTGAAAATCTTTGTAATATTCAATTTCATGTTTGAATTTCAGTTATTTGCCCAATCTATCACGATAGGGTTAACAAAACTTACCAGAGTTGGGACTAGAGTCCTCAGACAAATAACAAACTTGCCATCAAATTATACCAACCCAGAAGTCCTGAATCTAATTGCTGGAGGAACGTAGAAGTATATTTTGTCACTTTTCTTGTTAACTTCATCATTCTTTTCTAAAACACTAAGAAAATGAGAGTCTGCAGCCTTGATAAGTAGCTGATGTTTTCAGGGGAAAAAAAATGACCATTAGTGCACAGTGAATGCTTCCTGCTGATCAAAACTACATTTTTTTCTCCTCCTACACTTTTAACTTCCTCCCAAGTAGGCAGAAGTTTATTTTGCACACCCAGTGTGCAAAATAACTTGGTCTTACATTGAGGTCTGAGGCAAGCACTACCATGACAGAGAAATTTTGAGTGAATATTGAGGAAACTTTTCTCTACTTTTTCTTTATTAACTTCTTCCTTATGGGATGTCTTACTCATACGATGGAATATTTGTCAGGTCACATCAAACTGTCCTTGTGGAATTTTGTTCATGCTTTACAGAAAAGGTCTAAAGTGCAGAAGGATTAAAGCCATGACCTTACTGTTAGTGGGGAGAGTCACCAGGCTCCACTGTTCTCACCCTACTGTGATGACAGTTTTAGGCTTGAGCTTGGTCTGCACTCTAACTCAGCTCCCATCAGTCAAATCCATGCTTCCAACAGCAGGAAGAGCTTGCACCCAGATACTCAGCATCTGGATCAGTTCCTGCGCCTGAGTTTTCCTGCCTGGATGACCTCTTAGCTTGTTCTAAGTAGAAATGAAGTCATAATCAGCTTGAATAAGTGATGAGCATGATCTGGAGGCTGAGCCTGTGTACCACAAAAGCATAAATGTAGAGATGCAGTCTGACCATGACAGTAAGGGGACTAAGTAATAGGAGTGGACTTGCATGGTCATAAATTATTGATGGCCCCCATGCAGTCACAGATGTGGTTTTAAAGAACAAAAATCTCACCTGCATGGATAATTTTTTCTCACAGTCTCAAGGATCACAGTTTATTTTGTGTTTTTGTACAGTTTTTCATATCCCTCTGCTGCACTCAGGCTGAATTAATCATCTCCTTTTCATTTTAAATTCGTGCCCTGGTTCAAAGAGTCTGAGGAAAATGAGGAAACACGTGAATCTCAAGACCAGTGCTGCAGACACACATGTAAAGGAGAGCATGGCCATCACTGCAAGCAAGTCTAAAATACTGCAGTAAACACACAAGCCCTCAGCAAAACAGAGCAAGCTCAACTCCTCCCTTTGAGCATGAGAAAATTGATGCAGTGAGTGCTGGACTAGAAAATAAGTGAAGAACAGCTACAGGACAGGACTCATGGTACTATAGCAGAGTATTATCAGGAATTTGGAGTTTTCAACAAGGCAAGAAAAGTGAGAGAGTTCAAAAAGACAGTGACAGTCATGGATCTTTATGACCTGCAGTCCAGAGTAGCAAAAAAAGTCCTTTTTTCTTACCTTTTAGGTGATATCCATAGCTTCATGTTTTCAATCCATGGGACTTATGGCACTGAAATTCACCTGACACATACATATTAGAAGAAAAATGGCAATTTACTGTGAATGAAGGCTGGAAGAGAAGAAAGAGAAGGGATGTAAAAAGAAACAATTAAAAAGCTATGTTTCTGATGGAACAGTTTGGATTACTAGGTGGGACTCATTTGTCCAAACATAGATGAACTGATCAATAAATCCTTCCTGGAGTGATTGGCTCACTTTAAGATATATATCAAACCTAGATTAATACAAATCAATCTCTGGAAATGTCTGTTTCTCTCTATTCTGGACTGTCATGAAGGAATTCTTAGGTAATGAAATCAGACTTAGGCCTCTAAATTTTAGACAACTGAAGTTAGAGAAGATGAATCACATCCTTTGTTATTTGTGATAAACTAGTCCTTAGGTAATCCACCTCAAAGGGACACACACAACACTTTCAGATAATAGTACCATCAGGAATATGGGGTTTACTCTATCAAAAAAAAAGGACTAATTAGGTTTTTTGCTCAGTAAAGTATCTAATAATTAATTGCCAGTGAGGATGTTGATTCGATAAACACAGATCCCACAAATAGCATTGGTGTTTGGGTTGCAAGTGATCAAAGTCACTTATCACAAACATTCAGTGAGATTTTATGAGGTGATGAGGCCTCAGTTTACCATTTAGGCAACAGATTTACCAGTTAAATGCAGTGAAATGCTTCAGAAACAGGTAATATGTAGAACTCTAAGCCAGGTAAAGGCAATTCAACATTCAAAGACTTTCTCTGTACTTGAGCAGAGATTTTGGTGTCAGCCCTGATAAGAACATATATCAGAGTCCCTTATATCAGAGTCCCTTTAAACCCTTCCTTTTCCTACTCAGCAGTTTTGCTCTCTTAGTCCCACACTTCCCTTGACCAATTACATTAATGTGTGTTTGTCAATACCAAATTTCATTTGCTGTGTAACAGCCCAGAGCCCAGAAATCTTGTTGAATTTTCCTTGCCTCTTAAGCCTGAGTTCCTGCATCTTCCCAGCTTTGTGTTGTCAGCAAAACTTAACACATTTACAATAGGTCTCTTGATCTAGGGCAATTACAGAGGGAAGCAATAGCAGGAGCTAGAAGCTTAACAAGAGACGGATGTTGTACTATCATTGTGGTCTCTGATCCTATGTTAGTATCAGGGTTGTCAAATTGGTTCAAATTAAATTGACATCGCGGTGGAGTAGGTATCACACAGTTGTAAATCCCAGACTTTCTTGGCTCTGATGCCTTGAGAGGAGACAAGGAGAGGGAGACAAAGAGGAGGGGACAAGCACGTGCAGAGGCAGAAGCTGAAGGTGAGAGTGAATGCAGGAATAAAATGGGCAGAAAAGCCTTTAGGAGGCTACCTATGACTTCTGTGCATTATCATAAGGAAACAGTTGATGAGGACTTGCATAGTTCAGAACACATACATCGTTCTGCAATAATTTTTGAATGAATGAGGAGGCTAAAGTTTATAAAGGATGAAATCCTCTGTAACTTGATGCCATAGCACCCAGGTTTTTTTCCCATCACCTGTGGAATGCAGGGCCCTGAAATGAAGAACATCTGGAGCACTTTCCCAGAAAGAGTGAAGAAGAAATTTCAGGAAGGTCTGAGTCATTATACTGCTATAAAGCTGGCACTCTCTAACTGTAATTAAACACTCTGAGAGATTTGATCCTTCAAAGGATCTATGGAAAGGATATTCCTTCAATGAAGTAAGAAAGAGGTAAAAAGCCTGTCAGACTGATGCATTTGTGTACACATGGTGTGAGAGAACTTTATTCTCCCACATAAGCCTGATGAAGTATAGAATGCTCACAAAGGTATTCAGCTGTGGAAGATATTAACCTTGAAGTCCAGATAAAGAAATATTTCCAGAATAAGAAGACTTAAAGAGACAGCAAAATTTCTTCAACTAAAGAAAATGTAAAGCCTTGGAGAAAAATAACTCCAGGTACCAAGATGAGCTGGTGGCCAACTGTCTGTAAAGTAGCATTGGCAGAGAAGGACCTGGGGGGTTTCTGGTGGGCAAGAAATTGAATAAACAGTCTGGTTTTGTAGCAAAGAAGGACAACAACTCCTTGGGCTATACTACCAAGAACGTTATCAGAAGTTTAAGGAAGATGATCCTTCCCCTCTGCTCAGCACTGGTGAGACGTTTCAAGTTTTGTGTCTGCTTCTGGGCCCTGTAGTGCAAGACAGGTATAGGTACACTGTAGGATGAAGTATAGTGACGGTCCAGGAAACAAGGAAGGCATTGGTGTCAAGTTGTCTACATAGAGAGGATACATTTAAGTTTGCATAATAATCCACAGATGTTGATTGTCCGAAAAACTAGGTACTTAGTTTCAAAACCCACATCTAAACTTCATAAGCTGAATAACTCTGCCGGTTTTATTGTGTTTGCAAGGAAAGAATTTGCTTCAACTGACTGAAGTAAAACATCAACTGTCATTTGTGGTTATGAGAGAGTATGAAACATCCATAGGGGTCTGGCTGGATTGCAAAATGCCTACCCTGCTCTGGACTGGAATTTGGCACTCAGAAGCAATTATCTAGACTATATTGAATGAATTAGATGCCTGTCTTTTAACAATAAAACCTCTGAGTTTTCTTGATTGTAACCTGAGTTGAGAAATCTAGTTCAGAGGTAGACCTTTACATCTAAATATTTACATGCATTTCTGCTAAAAAAAGAGCAGTAGTGGCAGTAAAAACCTTAGCCCATGCACAAGAGAATTCTCTTTTCTGTTCCATCACTTGATTAGTCAGAAAGAAGTTTAATTAATTCTATTGTTCTAAGGCCTTGCACAGAATCAAGTGGTCCTGGAGTGAACCAGCAGTTAAGACCCTGATTCTGCATAAGGCCTTCAGTTTCTGAACTCTACTCATCCTTCTGCCCACTAAACAAATGCCCTGTTCAGGAGCTGAGGTATTTGATGCTGTATCTATATTTTAGGGCAGAAGTGAGGCTGTGATTCCCTAACTAGACTATTGTGCTGGGAAAATTCCCAAGCCCCATGTTTTGAAGAAACTTTGTGTGAGGGACACTGCTTTTAAAGGGACTGCTGTGTGCAGATTGGCTTCACTATTTGAGGAAAGAATTAAAGCAAACAACTTGACAGTTTAAGAGAATATTTGACCATTAAGGTCATTATGATGAGATGGATTTTTTCCCCATCTTCATCTCTTTCAAAAATCAAGCCTTTTTCATGAGGACTCATGGAAGTTGCTATAGCTTGAGTGCCAACCACTCAATATCTATCCTTTTGATACTTTTAATCAATCCATTTTGTTTATTCTTCCAGATGTTTCCCATTTAATTGATTATTGTACCACTAATACTCACCCGTTTTTTCCCCTTCAAATTTGACCTTCTCCTTTGCCTTACAGTCACCATTGTTTTATCCAGAGGTTTACATGAAATTTGGATTATAGTCCTCTCTTTTAGGACTATAATCTATCCAAACAATTTAAGGAGGTGATACACAAAAAACCCCCCAAAAATGCATCACATTCATTCCCTCTTCATGGTATCTACTCCTTTGTGCTCTACAGAAAAGAACTTATTGCTTAAAGGTGAATCCACTACTCAAGTATACATTTTTCAGCAGTTATGATCTGTTTTTCCACTAGATTTCTGAATTCTGACATCAACCATAATCTGGTTGGAATGTACTGAAATGATCCCACATTTGTGTTTGCCTGTCATTAAAGCACATCTGTAATTAGAGCTATTTCAAAATGAACACAATAAATCCTGTCTCAGGGTCAACTGATCTTGCTTCATCTTTTATTAAAGTTGGGAAAATCAGTCTTTGCATATGAGTGTGAGGAAGGTTTCTGATTTTTTTTTAGTAGTATTTTATTTGGCTCAATTATTTTTAGGAAACATAAGTAATTGTAGAAAATGAAATAAAAAATTATGCAGTTCAAAACCAGGAGGATTGCTTTGAAGAAAATATTTAACCATACTATTGAAGAACAAATATTTTTTTGCCAAATAAAGGCAATAAATGATTAAGGTAGATAAAGGAGTACACTAATGATGAAAGACATGGAGCAAATGATCAGCTGAAAAGTATGTTGTGGAAATGTTTGGTTGGCTTGTATGATTCTCCCAGGGAATGTTGGGATATTCTCCAGCAGATGTTGTTCAGACATTTAAAATTAGATTAGGAAAAGCAATAGGAAAGCAAGTGTAGTGAATAATAATTCAAAAAATGGATGAGATTGCCATTGGAACAGATTAACTGATTCAATCTGCTTTATTAATATTGCATTGTGAAGATCCTAACATCTCCTGTAATGCTTTGTAACTTCTTTTCATGTTTTTAAGACATTATCAAATGGAATAAATAGTAGGAACATTTTTGATTAAAATGCATCAGGAGATTACATCTTTTAGATATTTAACTAAGAAAAACTAAAGTAAAATTGTGATGAATTCAATGTTCAGGTTATGACATAATTCACTAGTGCCAAACACTTAATTACAGACTGTTTTAAAATATATGGATATATATCTACCACACAATTTGAAATACAGGAATCATGTCATCTATCCCCTTCACATTGCCTTCCTCCATATAACATATCCTTACTATAAACCACAGGAAATATCTTGTTTTTTCTAGTCTCCAGACCATCCCTAGATTTCTGGGTGACATTATAATCTCTATCCCCTGAAAAATAAGCATATACCAGGTACCAACAAATGGAAACAACTCAAAACAGAGCACTGAAGCATAAATGATCCCTTCCAGTCAGGTTGCTGTGATTTGTGTGCCTGTGTGGGTGCGTGGACTGTGCACAGTGGTGTGGGAAAGCTGAAGACTAAGGAGAAGAAATAAGACTGCACTTGAAAATTAAAATTACAACCCCACCAAATGCAAAACAGAAAGAGAACAGAATTTTAAATAGGTTGGTAGATAGCATCAGCTCATTAGCAGTTCTATTACAGCTTACACTGGTTTGTTTTCTCTGAGCATAAAAAACACCCAAGTGATATGTTTGTGTCTATGTGTCTGTGTATGGAAGGAAGTAAATTAGACAGACATAGCACAAATTATGTCTCAAAATTTAAATGCACCTTTCAAGATGACAGGAGGTGTGAAAGGGAAGATTGCTGAAGATGATTTTTCAAAATGCTGATTTATCTTGGGTAGACCCACGTCTTGTGCAGGACTTCCACTGCCTCACTCTGACCGTAATTCCTTCCTGTTTTAAAAACATGATGTCCTGAGTCAAGAATGTTTTCAGACCAATGGAAGCCAGGGCCTTGCTCCTGCAGTTTCTGTCACAGCAGTCAATGTCAAGAGCGTAAGTCAAAAGAAAGCAAAGGAAATAATATACACTCTAATTATTTGCATTTATAAACAAAATGTATACCGCACTAAAAGGTTTATTAGGATTTTTTTTTTCCATATCTCTTTAGAAGAAAAGAAGAAGCAAGGATAAATTAGAGATTTTACAGTACCAGTGAGGAAAAAAACCTCAAATTCCTTGCTGTTTAAGGCTAAAACTTTCAGTTTGCTAAAGTATGCTATCATGAAAGGTCCAAGAACTCTGTTTGTTTAAGAATTTATTGCTATTGTCTCTGTGATAGCAAGTCAATATGCATCAGCTTAGTAAAATGAAGACTGAACAACAACTGCATGCAAATATTAAAATAAGATCATGGGAGACAGAGAATTGATTTGTGGACAACAGAACTGTGAACTGGGCAGGGAAGATTTTAATGGGATACAAAAGGAAGAAGCAGTAAGGTTTCAATGGCAGGCTCAAACAGGATGGAAAGCAAAAGAACATGTAGGTTTTGCCTATTTGTTTTCAGGTCGTTAGGGATATTTGTTTACAATCTTGAAATATATTTTTCTTCCAAGGTTGTTCCTATTTTGAATTTTAGAAATTTTTATAGTTGATGAAGTCTAATCACAGGAACCATAAAAGGGTTGATGCATTTCCAAGTAGCACAAGTAATTTTACAATTTTTAAAATGTCAATTCTGTTTGTATAAAGAATATTTCCCTTTTTTAGGAAAAAAATAAAGACATGACCTTTTTACTATATAAATCCATTTTTCAAAAAGTTGTTTGCTACCCAGTTTACACTGAGTCAAATGAACTTGAAGATAAATTCATTTCACTGACTATGGTTCATAAAAGCAATCTCTACTCAAGGTGGGAAAGTCAAACAACCTAGAATTTTAGACTGAGATGTTTTAATTGGATTGAGTGTATCCCATCATCCATTTACCAAAGATGCAGTCTGGGCCACTATATTCTTTCTAGAGAATATTGACACTAGAATGAATTTCTATGATAAGAAAAATGTTCTTAATTACCTTTGAAGGTTTGTTTTGTAATGTTTAATCACTGGACACATTGTGAAAAAAACACTAGAAAATAAAATACTGTCTGCTTTGCACTGCTGGGTACATTTGTAGATTTTCACTTCCTGGATCCTGAGACTATCTCCTGACTAGAACACAGGTGAATCCTCAGTAGGTTTAAAATTACATAACTGTGCTGGCTTCGGTGGAATTATGCTATCCAAAATTCCTCTGAAAACATTAGGTAATAGGTGCTTTCTAGCTAAAAGGAAGTTTTGGGACATTGTATAATCTTCTTTCATGTTTCTAAGAATAATCAGGTACATTGGAGGAAAAGAGGCGTTAGAGGATGTCGTCTAGTGTAGGGGGAGAGGTCCATCTGAGTGGGTGCCTTCCATTTGGTCTAAAATGACCTCTAAAAAAACTAAAGCTGCTGTAGCTCATGCCACGAAGGCAAAGAATCAGGACTTTAGGATGATGGTCTCAGTGTCTGCAACTCATGGCTGTCCTTTCTGGATGATTAAAGATGAACTGAGTTCATGGCAAAGAATGAACAGGTTTATATAGAAAAGAAAATAATGAAAAATAAAAATAAAAAACCAACCAAAAAAACAAAACAAACAAACAAAAACCAAACAAACAAAAAAAAAAAAAAACCACAAAAAAACCCAAACAAAAAAATCCCCACAGAAACAGAGGAGAAAAGAGGCAAGAGAAATAAAGAAAAAAGAGAATAGATAAAAGAGAGAAATTAAAAAAGAAGAAAAAAGAAAATAGATGAAAGAGAGAAATTAAAAAAGGAAGAAGAAAAAAGAGAAATTAAAAAAAGAAAAAAGAAAATAAAGAGAAGAAGTAACAAGACAAAATAATTTAAAAAAACAAAGGAAAAAAAAGACAAAAAAGAAAAATATGGATTTATCATTCTTACTTGCATTACTTACCATAGAGAAGTCTGTAGCATCAAGTATACCACATTAAAACCCTGCTCATATGTTTATTTATTGTGTTGGATTGACACACTGAAAATTATTTGTTGCATAGTATCTTTCTTGAGCTATCAAGTCCATAAATGTTATCCAAAAATAGGCAATTTATCTAGGTCTAGGTTTATCTCTAAGTAAAACTCCTCCTTTTCTCTACAAGTTACAAAGAGAGTTACAGTAGTTCAGAATCAGATTTGGTGATCTAATTTAGTATTACTCACTTATCACTGAAATGTAACTAAAACAGGGAATATTTGCAACTTTTCATACCAACTTTCCTCAAGAATGGTATTTAGATCCCAGTTCCAATAGGATCAACATGGAACATCTCCTCATCTGGGGCTTGCATCTTCAGCACCGTCCATTACCCGGTGGTGGTGAAAAGCGCTCCCACTCCCCTGGAGTATCCCACCAAGCAGAAAAAAACAAACAAACAGACACTGGAAGCAGTCAAGTCCAACCTCAATGACTTCGCTCCTGTTACATTTAAATTAAGCTTCTATGCTTTAATTTACCACTAACTGTGCTGTACAACATGCACACCACAACTCCCTCCCTCACCAGTGCACTCAATGCAGAAAAACAAAAGCAAATGAAGAAAAAAGGAACTTAAGATGGTATGTATTGAGTCAAATACCCATTAAACAAACAAGGGGGGAAAAAAACCCCAGAACATCTGGAAACCCAAATGTAAAACAGTGCTTTCTCTGCTTGGGAGAAGTTACTTTAAAAATCTTTCAATCTAAAGCAAATCCATAATGCCAGGAGAAAGGGACACAATGTGGGTAAAGGTACCAGGACATTATCTTTTTTTATGTGTTCAGAGAAAGGTATTTTCCTAAAAACAGTTATTAGAATTGTCTGAATACTTTGGAATATCCCACAATGTACTTTAATCCTAGTATTCCTGATAAGGCAAAAATAAAGGTTAAAAAAAATCCCAAGATGTATAGATGACCTTGTAAAAGAAAGCAAAGCATGGAGATTGAAATCAGGAGAAGATAGGAGTTATAGAAACAAGACTGTGTGGATGGGGGGGAATCAAAGACAGGGAAGTAATGGTGGAAGAAAGAATGTGGGGTAAATCTTCCTTTGTATTGTTGTTATACACATACCTGCTATTTAGTTGCTGAAAACTTAGCTACCTATTCTTTTTTTTTTTTTTTCCAGAGAGGAAGGGTGATAGCCATGGAATTATGGATAGGTACTTTGCATGAATTGCATTACATGCAATCTTAATGTTTCATTTCTGCAGAAACATGACACTGAATGGATCCCTGAGAATCCCATAGTTCTAGTTTCCCAGTACTCTGAACACACTGAAATCCATTTCATAAGTCAAATTCCCTACCACTCCAGTGAAATATCCTCCCACAGAATTATTTGCAATTTGCTATATAAAATTGGCTTCTAGATTAATCTAATTTTTAACATTGCTGAAAGGGCTTGCCAGAGCAGTCTCTTTGATTTCAGTGGCTATTCATGGACTCACGTCACCCCAAACTTTGACTCTTGAGCCCTCAGTGTCAAAGAGAATAATTTTTCTCCCCAAAATGTGTACAAAAGCAAATTCAGACCCCTTAATCTTAGTCAATGGTCTTGACAATCCACTAGTGGCATTGACAGTGAAAATGTCACCTTAAGGCAGTGTTCAGGTATTAGTTTTCCATTGAATACCTGTAACTGGCAATAATGCCTGAACATTAATTTTTCCCTCTTTCTTTCCCTGCATGCATTCTGTCCCTGTTTGTGAATCCTTGAGTGTAACCACACTTGAATGTATTTTTTGTCATGTAGAAACAGTTTCACATTTAATCAAAAATCCATTCTTCCCGACTGAGTATTAACTGAAATATTATCTGTGTTTTTTTCACAGTTAGTTTAATTCTGTAGTCTAAAACTGTGGCAGTAAAATAGTCCAACTCACCAGCTTTGAACCAGTGTAATTGAGAGGAGAAACTAGTGAGATGGAATTAGACCAATTTTGCATCAAGATAACTGAGTTTAATCTCCTGATTAAGATTTGAAGTTAGCATACATATAACTCTTATACAAGCAACGATGTTATTTATTTGATATTTTTACAGAGTCAAAATTCAGGTAGATATGGAAACTCTGTACATTCCCAGAATTATAGCCTTTTTAAAAACACACAGAAGCTCAAAAAGTCTGGAGATGTTCTCTGGAGCATCTCTGGAGATGCTCCCCAGGCTTCAGAGACAATAGCCAGGTTTCCCAGTGCTTAAACACAAACACAAACTGTGACCTCTGTACTCATGAACATTAGGGTAGCTAAAATAAATCGTACCAGAGGTCTGCACAGCCCAACCTCCTGTCTCTGACAGAGGTGTAAAGCAAATGTCTCATGAAGGAGAAAAGATATGGGCAAGTAGAGGAGATAAAGGAGAGTGTCTTTCAGTCCTTTCTGAGACCCCCACAATTCCTAAGCCTGGACAATGTCTCAGTATCCAGTTGTCTGAGAAGGATTTCCCTGCTAGGCACTTTATCAGTCTCCCTTGAAAATGTGTAACTTTTGGTATTTAGCATTCAAAACAACAGTGACAAACAATAGTGTTGTTTTGTGCCAAGTTGAAAGGAATCCATAAGGACCATCAATTCCAGGTCCTGACTCTACCAAGAACAACCCCAAGAATACGGCCATGGGCCTGAGAGCATTGTCCAAACACTTCTTGAGCTCTGCCAGGCTTGGTGCCGTGATCAGGGAAGTCACAGGGAAAAAGAAAACTCTCCTGACACAACTTCAGGCCATTCCTTCAGGCCCCACCACTGTCACCAGAGACAAGAGATCAGTGCCTGCCCTCCCTGCTTCCCTTTGTGAGGAAGTTTTAGTTTCTATGAGATCAAGCCATCAAAACCATTTCAAACCATATCTATCTTTAAAATAAGTGGAAAAGCAAAGCCAGTGATTTTGAGAAAAAAAGGGAGAGATTCTCCTTTGTTAAATGTCAGTGTCATTCACTGAAGTTGTGAGCAGTCCAGTTTTCCCCAGTTGGAGGCTTGAACCAGTGATAGAATCAGAAAATCGCTGAATTGTTTGTCTTGGAAGTGGCTTTAAAGGTTTTGATGTTCCAAGCCCACTACCATGGGCTGGGACACCTCTCCTTGGACGTGTTTGCTCAAAGCCCCTTCCAATTGGCTTTGAAGTTTCCTCAAACTATTTTAGGCTGGTATAAATGCTACAGTCAAAGAGCACAGCATAGGCAGTGGCCTGTCCATGGCATCACATCTCTTATCTAAAGACAGCAGCATAATTAAATAGCACTTCATGGCAAAACTCATTTAAGCAATTTCAGACACCTAATGCAAATTTAGCAAATCATCTGCCAGGAGTGAGTATTTCCCTCCACTGAATGAAACAGAATGTCAAGCAATGAGCTCAATGACAAAAAAAAAATTGCTCAGCCCTAGATGTTTTTTACTTTCTTTTGGTGGTAACAAAACTGAGACACAGTAAAGGTTAATGAAGCATTCACACCAGTAGAACACAACCCAGCTTGGCACAGCAGCTCCATTTTTGTCCCTCACACTGGTCAGCTCTGCAGCTCTATTTCAGTCTTCCAGTAATATGATACTACCCTGAGAGAAGATGGACCTGAAAACCCAAGTACAAGTTTTCTGGAGTTTTTTGTATTTTTTTCCTGGTTTTTTTTTTAAGAAATAGTACTGTGAGTAGCTCTTTGCACTAACTTTGGGAAGCATCAGTTTTAATAGAGCTTGACATGTGTAACAGCCAACGTAAACTATGCTTTCACATTGATTATGTGCACTTTGGACAATTTTCTTTCAGTGAGGACTTTATGGGAGGAATAACTCGCTTCTCACAATTTTCAGTGTGATTCAGTTACATCCTGTAGGGCTTTGTACAACATGTGCACATCAAAACACATTTGGCTTCCTTGACAATAATGTATTTTGGGTTGGAAGAAAAAAGAACCACTGCATGATTCATTTTAAATTTGTACAGAAGGTTTATTTCAACCTCTTTAAACTTCACATAGCCAAGCCCAGAATTAGCTGTGAAATGCCAGCCTGATGGGTTTTTTCCTGTAATTTACGGTAATTTGTAATTTGAGTAGATCCAAAATTTATTGGCTGGAAGCAACTGGTCTGCCTTCTAGGATAATAGATCCTCTCACTGATTCAGAAGCTACAGTTTCTGTATTTGAGAATTTCCCTCCCTGGAACAAAAAGCACTCAGTGTGCTTGCACACACAGCCCTCAGCACATCACTGGAGCAGAGGGGTTCCCAAGAGCATGTAAGACAGAATACCTAGTTTGGCTTAAATCTGCTCTCAAAGCCAGGGCATTCAGATCAGCAAGTGGAACAGCTGCAAGGATGTTCTTTGAGCTTTATTGGGTCTCTACCCCAAAATCTTGATTGTAAAGAATCAAGTCCATCGTGTGTAAAGAGCGAATCTCAGTAACTGAGAATGGAAGAGATCTCATGGAAAGTTTTATGTAGTGCTCAAATTGTTCATGGTGCTGTTTCTGCCTTCCCGTGATGCAGAACTTTTAGGAATTCAGTCATGATGCAAATGCTAATTGAGAGAGAGAGAAGGAAGGTGATCATATAGATTTTGAAGCATGCAAACACTGCAGAATTTTCAAGAATTTTATTTTCCTACAAAAATCTTTGAAATGTAAAATAGTTATAACTTTGCTAATAGTTGCCTGAGTTTATATAGGCACTAAATAACTTCTCCAAGCGATAAAATGCTTTCCTGTTGTCTCATCACCAAATAGATCTATCTCTCCCTACCGAATTTTATAGAACTATAAAGATGGGAGCTCGTGCAGCTGCGATTCCGATGCATGACAACATTGAAACTGTACTGAACAGACCCAGTGTGCCCAGTTTAGGGTGCTGAGTAGCTCTAAAGCTGCAGAGTACAGAGAGACTTGCATGATAGCAGGAGCTGGACTGTTCTCAATGATTTATGTAGCATGGGGCACAGTGGACATTGAAGGAAGAGTTAAATGGAAATCCATCAAGCGTAAAGAAATGTCTTTTGAGAAAAGATTTATGGAATGACCCAGTGGATGGACCTTGGCTGATTGTAATCTGCATATGAGGCCAAGGCAGGGGGAAAAGGGACTAACAATCAACACTAGAGTAATTTGCCTGATAATAGAAAATTAAAGAACGGGAGAGGCAGGCAGCAGTCTGCAAAATTCATGCAGATTTGGATCTGCTGTATAATTAGCCACAATAGTTAAACTGAAAAAAAAAATTAAAAATGAATGACATCAAATTAGAGAAAGATTTCTGTAATATACAATAAAATTGCAGAGTTTACATAAAAAAAGGAGGCTTAGATAATGGGGAGAAATTTAAAAAGCTAGCAAAGTACTCATAATCTGAACAGTAAAAAGTTTTGATATGATTAGACAAGCATCTGTGAGTTTACAATCAGTACAGGTTGTAGTGAGATAATGAAATAAAATTGATGTACAATATACTTGCACAGAACAAAACCACCATACAAATATATACTTCAGGGATGAGTTTGAATGACACTCAAAAGAATGTATTGTAAGGGAATGATTTGGAGTTTTGTACCCTGCATGAATCTTTAATTACATTGTAAAGATGAAATGTACCAACATCTTATCCTGTTTGCAGCAGTACATATGAAAGCTAAGCTACTCTAAAATTGAAGTCAAGACAAGGTACTACTGTTGGCTTTGTCTGACTTTTAGGCAGGTTCTTGCCATGGATGAACTTAAGTTCTTCTATGAAATACATGTACTAGAAAAACTGATGATTTTTTTTCTTTTCGTATGCTGTCACATGATTTTGACAACACTTTTTAGTATCAACAGGACTTGGTCAGTATTGGATTCAGGAGTTGGGACCACATGAGGAACTAAAGTCAAATCTGTCCTGAAATACAAACTAAGAAAAATATAGTTATATCCTTGAAGTAGCAGGTACTTGATGTCCTCACTGTGTACTTCCAGCATTACCAGGTACTTTTTACACTGTTTGTAATTTTTATTGCACATCAACATGCAAGTTTTGTTCAGGTGAAAATTCAATTTAGATTGAACTTAAGGACACTCTTGTTCTGTGTAGTGACCAAAGATTCCTGAGTCAGGCTGTCAAAAGTTGACTGTGGTTTGGGGTCTGGTGAATTAGGGGGAAAATGAACTGGTTTTCTTAAGGCTCTAAATTCATAACTGAATGAAAGATACAATTCTTTAATAGTCAGCCCTTCATTCTAATAATTGTGCCACTACTCCCTTTTCTTCTAGTTTTGTCCTCATTTGTTAGAGCTAAGAACTGGTTTTGTTTTTCAGCTGAACAAAATGAGCATATCTGTCTGATTCTGCTCATTTCTATATGGCTTCTACTATGATTAGAGAAAAAAAAAACAATGTTGCAGGTGTGTTTTGAGTGAATATATATGTATAAAGAGGTGATTCATAGACAAGGTGCTCAGAAATATGATGAAGTGTATCTGGGATCTGTGGAACATGTATTTTTGTGTTCTCTTGAGAGCAACCGAGTGCTTGAGTAATCTTATACCAACACCTGGTCTCACACTTAAGCAGGATACGGATGCATACTCTGCCACTGTTTATTATAAAAATTAATAATTTACTACTTATTATTTACCTTATAGGTACCTTGGAGCTGGAATGGATGAGGATTGAATGCACACATACTCTCATCAACTATAAAAAAGAACCAGATGAAACATAAGCCTACATTCTCAGCCTACATATATATATTTTTTAGTGATGAATATAGTTCCTTTCTTTTTTCCTCATCAAGTTTCTACATAATCAGAAGCATAGTGCAGAGCTGGAAGTGACAAATTTACCCAGGTAAAGAGAAATAAGAACAGATTTAACCTCTGAAATATCTTCTTATTCAGTCTCCTTTTTTGTTTTCCTCCCAGTCATAATGATAAACATCTGGCTTTTTTTTATTAGTAATAGGTAAAAGATAAACAGAAGATATGATAAATGAGCAGATTTCTGAGCATTACTGTCCAATTGGAGCTACTACAAGGTGCTGTATGTCAGCACCAATGGCAGTTTCTGCAAGGCAGAAGAGTTGGTTAGAGAAATGAATTCAAATTTTCTCCCCCCCCTTTTTCTTCTTCTTTCCCCCTTCACTTTTTTTTAAACTACCTATTAAGATGAAGGCAAAAGAAAAAGGTTGAAGGACACTTGAAACTTCAGGACGGGTGTCTCAAGTTAACACAAGTAAAATGTAAGTGAAATCTTCTCTTCCTTGATAGAGTAACTTTTATAAGTTTCAAACTAAATAGTGTTTGCAAACTTATTTTACTTTTCCACTATCATTTCTATATGCATGCATTTTAAAACAGAATTAATTGTACTCCATTTTGCATGGGGATGTGACAGCTGCTGACCCTGAATCGTGGTGTGCTGCAGACACTGGGTCTGGTCTTGAGGAGATTCTTCATAATTAAGAAAGTCAGAAAAAAATAGTTTCATTTCTATGGCATGGGATTTCAAATAGTATAAGGATGAAGTCTGGTAGAAAATAAAATAAAAATGTCTAGCCTTTATTTCTGGATAAAATAAACCCAGTTCATATTATGAACATATCTCAATACAAAAATAAGAGTTATTTAGTGGGAATAAAGTCTGAAAAATTTTGACGATGAGAGAAAGTTCCTGGTTATCTTTCTCATGTGAAAGTGATAAGATATCTTGTAGACATGGTTGTTTTTCCACTTCATTTCCTTTCCTGCATTCTTTATTTCCTATTCCCTACAGGCAAATTTTCCTTTTACATTTAGCAGAACTATTGCACTTCAAGTTTTTTCACAATAAAAAGCTGATCCTGTTTTCTTTATGAAGACCATGATAATCAGAATTGTGATTAGAGTTATTAAGAATTTTTATGAATTTTTGTGTGATTCATAGTAAAGTACTTTTCACAGAATTGGCTACTACCAGCTGAAAGTCAGATGAAAATTTCTGATTTCTTGCCACCAGTTTCCTATGAAGAGCATTTTGTTAAATATTTAATCAAATACAAGACCTTTCACTTGAGACTGTGGTCAGCCTTTCCTTTCCAACTAAGATATTTTGTGGGGTTCTGCATTATAATTAAGGAGTTGTCCCTCTACTTCTCTGTATTGGTCTCATATATTTTTTCCTCCAAATATTTAGCAGAATTTCACTTACCATTAATAAAATATTTAATCGATCTTAAAAAAGACAAAAAAATTATCTAAACTACATTATTTTCACATTTTAATTCATTTATTTAAAATGTTCATTTAGTGTTCAGCCCATCCCTCAGATTTTATACCTATCTTTGACTGTAGAATAGATGAGACGATATGAGAGAATGCACCCTGTCAAAATTGAAAGTTCAGTCAGTAACTTTAGATAAAAACCTAGATCCTTCCAAGTATGCAAATAGTCTGTTAGGTTGAGTAAGATATATTTCCATTGTAAAACATCAGCGAAAGAGTTTGGATGTTGTCAAAGTTAAGAAGCCAGACTTCAGCCTCAAGAGGTACATTCACCTACTTTCAAGAAAAGGCCTTCATTTCACATTCAGGATAGTATTTAAATAGAAAAAAAAAAAAAAAGATACTTTTTTTCTCTTTTAGGTGTGTGTAATATAGTTACTAAAAGTAACAAAGTTCTTATTTTCAAGTAAAAAGGGAAGAAATCATTTATGCGCAATTGCGTATCCTGTACATTCCCTAAATTGTAATCAAGAATAAAAATCAAGAAGTTTCACGCAATTTATTTCATTCAATTTCCATAAATCTATTGGTAGTTGTGACTTTTTGTTAGATTCTTTTTTTTTTTTTAATCTCTATTATATTTTCTCTCAGATATTTTTGGCTTGGCTTGAAGTGTCATATTGATCAGCCTGTGGACTTATCTGATTGTCTTTCAGACTGAAGTCCTCTATTTAATTAATAGTGCAAGTAGAGAAAAAGAAAGGGTACTATCAGCTGTACTGTGTGTGCCAATTCCAAACAATTGACTCAACTTTCCCTGGGGGAGGAAAAAAAAAAAAAAAGATGCTTAAGGCAGGAATAGAAGCAAAGACACAACATACAGACTGGTAGGGTCCTGTAGTTTTCCTCTGCCAATATGTGGATCTTCATGAACCAATCAGCTACATCTGTTCTATACCTTATGATTTTGGGTTTACTATGATATTTTCACAATCAGCTTCCTAATAAAGTACCTTTTATGAAGTTGTTTGTGATGACTATTTTACTGAGTGCCCTTTATTATTCCTGATTTCAGTTTCGTTACCATTCATGATTATAGATGAGTTGTAGAAAACTGGCATATGCCCTTCCATCTGTCTCCTCTTTAACCTGAAGATTACCACATGATTTCCAGTCTTCTCATCTGAAAAGTCCTACCAGGCATCTTACTGTCCTCATCTCCCATTTTAACTTCTTGATCTCTCCTAAAAATGACTTATTTACTCTCCTTATTTTATACGTATATTTATATCTATTTATTTCTATCTATATCTATATAATCTATATCATCTATATCTATACCTATATATATATATCTATAGCATCTATATATATCTCTTTCTCTCTACATACATATATACATATGTATATATATAGACACCCTTAACCAACAATGATAGCTTGGCAATACTGAAAATGACCCAAACATGGTGCTTACATCCTACTCTGCTAGTCACTTCAGTCCCTCTCTGTTCTTCTAACTGTATGGAATTGTATGTCTTTTTTTCCCCCTAGATGTAGTTAAATGATTTATTTTATCAGGAGGAAGTTTGAGACTTTGAAAACAGGCCACAGACTGAGTCTGTGAAGGCGTAATCTGTGTGTACAGTAAGAAATTACAATTTTCAGTTAAACCTAATCTTGTAGAAAGATGAAAATATATATACATTATGTGTTGAGAAAAAGTTCTTTACTTCCAAAAATTAATTGGGCCATTGTGGATATTGGATTTTTCAATTCATTTGCTCATTGTTATCTATATTCAGCTCACTTTATTCTAAGATCAAAATAATTATTTCAGCAAAGAGTGACCTGTACAAATTGTCCACCTCTTTTATGAGTGAAAGAGCAGAAACACATATGTATTCTGTTCTTTTTCACTATTTCCTTTCTCTTTTAGTCCTCTTCTACTCTTCCTAATTTAAAGCAGCAGAGCAAAAGACCTAGAGAGTGTACTGGAGGTTTTTTAGGACACTTAAAGCCATTCTTCTTTGGCTACTTTGCAAAAACAGTTTTTGATTTAAAATAGGGAGATGACGTATCCCTCCCTGGGAGAAAACTCGCATCCACTAATGTTCCTCCCAAAGTGAGTTATGAGAAGAAGCCTCAGATGGATTAGAGAGGAAGGTTAAATTCCAACAAACTAATTTGTTGAAAAGGTGAAGGTTGCTAACTTAAAAATTAAAAAAATTAAATTGATACACCAGGTCTGCAATATCTTTCCCCCTCACTGAATATTGCTGATCTCTAGAAGAACAAATGCCATAACATAAAACAAGGTTGTTTCCTTGTTTTAAGAAATTGTTGGTGCAGAGTTAAGGTAAAAGAAAGTACACGCCTTTTTGACAGGTTAAGATCTTTCTACATTGAATATAAATTTTCATTTAATAACCTAACAGGATTAATAATATAGAGATACTGTTGACTTCTAAAAGCCAGATAACATCTTTAGGCTGTTTTATAATTTCTTTATCTCCTTAAAATTTCTCAGAGATTTAATGGCCCATTTTCTGGTGTATATCAAAACAGCTTCAATTAAGTCAACTATGTAAAGCAAATAGTATTGGCCCAGTATTTTATTCGTAAGTGTACGTGAAGTCAAACTTACTTGGGACATGAAAGTCATTGCACAAAACTCTGACAGACTACAGAAAAGATTTGGCTGAGTATGACAAAATCCACACTAGTAAGTGAACTTTAAATCCTTTAAAATTATTCCTTTTCTCATTTAGCTATCTGAACACGTATTCTGATCACATAATCTGACCACAGAATCACAGAACATCCCAAACTGGAAGGGACCCAGGGAGGTCTCCTCTCAGTCTCCTCTTGTCCAAGCTAAACAGACCAAATGTTCTTAGATGGAAGTCCCAACAGCAGAAGCAAATAATGAGCCCTCAAACATGAAGAACTTTTTTACTGCTTCACAAAAAGAGCATCTCTGTAAGTACCACAGTAGTAAGCTCTCACTGTCGCTACGATACCCTCCCGAAATAATGCATCTTGTAAGTTAAATGGCTTTCAGTTTCTTTTAAAGTAAAGAGGGAGGCCTAACTGAAGCTTAAAGTAGAAATTCTGCTCTCAGAAAATGGTCTCATGATTTCCTCCCTTTTTCCTTACTCCCCTCAAATCTCTTTGCCATCTCTTTCCTTTCTATCTTGCCTAAAGAAGTTGTTTTGCTAGTTGATTTTCTTTTTCTCTTTCTCTTTCTTTCTTTCTTTCTTTCTTTCTTTCTTTCTTTCTTTCTTTCTTTCTTTCTTTCTTTCTTTCTTTCTTTCTTTCTTTCTTTCTTTCTTTCTTTCTTTCTTTCTTTCTTTCTTTCTTTCTTTCTTTCTTTCTTTCTCTCTTTTTCTTTTTCTCTCTTTCTTTTCTTTCTTTTCTTATATTTTACACTACTGTGTAAATTTCACCTCTTTAAGTGGTAAAATTACTTGGAAAAACATGTCTTTAACTCTGCTCAAAATCTCTGTCTTTTCACATTTGGGTAGTTACAGGTTTTTCAGCCTTTCAATCAGCTTTTTGGAACAGATGAATAAAAAACCCCAGCATTCAGCCATTCTTCTTGTTCAGATGTGCAACAGATTCAATGAATCTTTCAGACAGGGTAAGACCACAACCATTCATGACCTAAGTAAAATCTCATTCATGAACACACTCTAAGCCTCAGACTGTATCAGTCAATTATTTGTACATTTTTTCTATCCTGCAGCTGTTTTGTCTGCAAGCAAGGTATATGTATGTTGAATGGATGTACTTGTAGGCTCAGACCAATAACAAAATTACCAAAGTTTAGCAAGGTAATACATATTGTGTCTCTGCTTGTGTAAGTCCTTAGTGAAGGTGAGATAATGAAACGGCTTTCAGATAACTTTCATTATGATTCATCTGTTACAGACTCATAATGTGCACATCGAACACAGCTGAATCTCAGCTGATGCTCAGTTATCTGATGAGCTGCAGGGACTTGGCTGTGTTTACACCCTCAGAATGGCAAATGTGGACAAGGTTTGTTCAAGGCAAGATCCTTATACAACTGAAAAAGAGTCAGGGAATGAGACTTGATCAGAAGTACTTAGAGGTTGGTCCTCATGTAAGATAGGAGTGCAATAATACTAAAATGTAAAGCAAGATACAAGAGAAAACCTTGTCAGGGAGGTTCAAAAACAAGGAAAGAAATCCCCTTTTTAAAAACTTTTCTCACACTCTTGTCACAGCATTACTTTTTATTAATACATATTTAATGCAGTAGAAGAGTTTGACTAATACAAACACAGAATAGTGCTTCAATGCTACTTTGATTTCAGGTCATCAGTTATGATAATACAACATAAAATACCAAAGTTTTCAGTAAACAGAAGTCTAATACATGCCTAAGCTTATTGATTACACTAGTTTATGTGATAATAAAAGTACAAACGTATGCACACACCTTTTGCAAATAATAAAAATTATTTGTCTTCGGCTATCTCCTTCTTTGTGCTTTCACAGCAATTCAAAAGTCATAACAGATAATGGGAAAACAAAGTGTTTGCATTTCATAGATGACCTTGGAAAAGTTGCTGGATTTCTCAGTATTGTAGTGCCAGTTTTGTGCAGGAAACATTCTCTTGCTATAAACACTTGTGAGGACCTGCAATTCTTGATAAGATGAAAGAAAACATACTCTGTAACAATAAAAACTGAAGCAAAATTAACGAAGTGGTTAAATAGAAATATTCCTGTTTATCTAAAAACAACATATATATTTTAAGTCCCAACATGTTTTACCAAGGCAAAATAAATTCTCATTTTCAATACATATAACAATTATAATTAATATATATATATTCCAGATAAGTACAGCTCTTTTATTGAATGAGAAAAAATGTAAGCAGAAATTTTATGTTAAAGTTTTTTATTTCAATATCTGAGCAGGTTTTTATGTGATAAGTAGAGAAATTATTTTCAAGAAGAAGATCTGGACATGATTTCTCTCTATAAATTAAGTTGGTTTAGCCAGTTTAGCTTGCTCTTGTTTTCTTTTTTCTTGAGTTTGTCCACATAAGACTTGATACATGAGAAAGGTAGGTCTTTTTTAATTTTTTTTAATGTGTATGAAGACCTTATGTCATATTTGGAGATGAGTATGGCATTTGCCATATGTTCCAACTACTGGGACTTGATATACTAACTACAGACTAAAGCATGAAAGATAATGACACACACAAAATAAAAAAAAAATTATTTGCATGAGAAATAAGGTAATCCTAGGTATTTATTTTGTGGTCATAGCAAGGGAAATTTAACACAAAATGTAGGCAGCCTCAGCTGATATCCTGAGTGTTAACATTTATCCTGAGATACCTGCACAGCCTTGATCGAGGTGATTGGGTGGATCATGGTTTTAGCAGTGATCCATTCAGCCTTTCTCAGTAGGGATCTCTTGCTCTTTATGTAACTGAAAGAAAAGAAAAAATTCCAGAAAGAGTTTTTTTTTTCCCTTTTCATCTTACTCTGTTGTCTTTCCTAAAAGACTCATGGATGTCTGCTGTCTGTCCTCAATGGGCTCTGTTGATTTGCCACGTGCTGGACGCACCAGGGAGGCGAAGGGCAGAGGAGTGTCCAGCTCAGGCTGTGAGTGCAGGGGCAAGGGGAGCTGCTGTGCCTAAGCTGGGCTGCAGTCAGTGCACCCTGTGGCCTGCAAGGTGCCCCTGTGTCTGCCTGGGATGGAGCCACACACACCCTTCACCTCTCACCCAGCCAGACTTGGCTCATCCCGCTGTAGCCTGAGCCCAACACCTTTTATGCACCTCCAGTTATGACTTATGAACTTCTGCAGGAGAGTGAAGCACTGGAATGCCTCAGGGCAAGCGATGCTTTCTATTTGTGTGTGGGGGGTTATTTTATTTTATTATCTTATAAAATAGCTTAATCAATGAACTCAAGCAGGTAGTAGAAACTGAGACTTCTGTTTATGGGGAAACTTTTGAGATTTATTTTGGCCATTTGTAAGTAGTGTCGACAACTGAGCTCTGGAGGAGGAAGAAATGGAAAATGGCCCAATGTACTTTTTTTGGTGTACGATGAGTCGAAATTTCCCTTCCTTTCCAAGGGCGTTACAAAGCAGAAAAGTGACAGGATTGTTCTATTTATGGTGAGGGGTTTTTGTGCATCTGTGTGAAAATAAATAGATTATTCCATATGAAATCCAAACCAAATTTATGACTAAAGTAAATTTTTCTTATGGATATTGATTGTATTGACTGAAACTTCCTTCTTACAAATTCCCTTGTTTGTATAACATAAGTGTTATAACTTGGCTGAAAAAAAAAAGGGATGTGTATAATGAATTCCGGTATTGCATATTTTACTTAACAGCAAAATGAAAACCTTTCATTTTTTCAGAGATTTGCATTCTGATTTCCAATAAGGTGTTGGCAAAAGAGGGTTATTTGCCATTTTTTGTTGTCGTTTGGTTTGAGTTTTTTTGGTAAGTCTTAGGATAATCCTGGGGTCTTTTTTGTTTTTGTTTTTTTTTGCCTGCATTTTTGAACTCAAATAAACTGAAATATGACAGGTATAACTGGAACAATTGTTGGACCTTGTTCCTATTTCTCAGGAGTCTTCAGAAACTGTATTTCTGGTTTCCTCTATGCCTAAATTAGAAAAGAAAAACTTTCATGCTTTCTTCTCCCCTTCCTTTTATTTTTTTTTGTTTTGTTTTGTTTTGTTATGATAATTTAGCTAAATAATGACTGTTTTCTGCTGATATACATTTGCTAATAATGGAAGGGCAAAAGAAACCAAATCTCAAGGTGCATTAGCCTCCATTCTCATGTGAGTAAAGTTAAATTGCGCCCACGCTACTCAGCTGGGGTGATGGCATATTGTGTAGTCTTCGCCTCCTGCTGCAATCACCTGTCTTCCTCACACACAAGGTTATATATATCTCCTCACAGGAGAGCTTCACTACAAGCATAATCATAATAAAACAGTGATGGCCACTTAAAATCTCTAGCACCAGCCAGGCTGCTTGCTTTCCTCTCAGTCAGCTCCACAGACCAGGCAGACACAGATTTAGGCATTCCTAAATCAGACCCTTGGGTAATCAGATGAAGACAAGTGGAAAGAATTTTGACCAGTGTTCCCAGCAAATATGTAGGGAGAGGCTTAGTCCAAAATACTGGTCCCTAGTCCAGAGAGAAAGGCAGCAAATTGACATTGGGATGATTGTATGAGGTTCAGCACAAAGTAACAAATTATTCTCACTAGGTGCAGCATTAATGATAATAGTGCAACAGGTGCAGCATCTGGTTCACCACAAGGCTCTGCAAGTATGCAAGTAGAAACTCAGATTTTTAGTGTAGACATGGAAATCGTGTGCAGATCATGGCAAAAGTAAAACACAATAAATCACCTAACAAAACACTTTGAAGTCAATTTCATTTAATGGCAAGTCAATTTATGTCAACAATAATTAAATATGTTTGGCTCACCGTCAGTAGAGATTTTAGGTGGTGTGGATGGTTTCATCTAAAAGTTTTAATCTGGTTTGCTTATGATTCTCTATTTTTTTACTTCTGTATTTAAACAGGAAATTATGAAACGAGAGTGGCCAAACTGTGACACATTCCATTAAGCAGTTTTAATCTGGTTTGCTTATGATTCTCCATTTTTTAACCTCTGTGTTTAAACAGGAAATCATGAAATGAGAGTGGCCAAACTGTGACATATTGCATTATACTGATAGCCAGGTTCAAACTGCCCTCTATTTCAGTCCTTTCCTTTTGTCTGAAGTTTACAGTATCCTATAGGCCTCAGTATTCAGAACACCTCTGTCTCTCTGCTGTAACTATACAGAATGAAACACTTTTTTTTTTTTTTTGTATTGTAGAGTCAACAGAGAGGGCAGGCAGAGGGTGCAAAGGGTTGACAGGCTGGTGGTGAGTGTAGGAGAAGTTTTACACAGGAACCCTTCCCAGCTCCCAGTCACATGGCAGACTCATAATCTCCAGGCTGCATACCTGGGCAGGCATGAATGGGACACAATTTGTTGAACTAACTCAAGCATGTAAATTCGCATATATTCCAGTTCTCTCTGAGGCCATACAAATATGTATATACGTATGCGAACATGCATATAAATGGAATTCTGCTCATTTTTTTCTTGAAGAAATGGTCTTCAACAAGGAGTTAGGGAGATCTATGTTTTTATCCTGCTGCATACTGAGAATCTAAAGCACCTGACAAGTAACTGAGTACTTCAGGATCAAAAATCTTTGGCAGAATCAACAAAGTAAACCCAGGTTTCTTCACTCAATTTTTCTTTTTCTTTTTTTCTGTTGCCACAGAGTGATTTATTTTTCCTTTGCACATATCAGGTTGGCAACATTTTAGGTTTAGCATTTGAAACCCAAGATTTGACACCCTGGACTGTTCATTCTTATGCCACGAGCAGGTATGTGTGCCTATCCATAATCATTCTGTGCCTTAGTTTACTGATCTGAAAAATAGGAATAGCCTGAATCTGGCCCTAACTCTAGGAAAAATTCTGTCAACTACATTGACTGCATAAAAAACTTAAGGATTTGGCCCTGTGCTGACAGTCAGTAAGCTAGAGTGAAAATGTTCTACATGTGCTATTTGACCTCTACAGTTGAGGATTTAAAACTTTAATTATAGGAACGAGAAGATGAGAACAGATTCTGAGTTAGCTACTTTTTTTTGAATAGTTATTCAGACTCCAGGGGGAATAGTGATTTGCAGGCTCATTGAGGGAGAAAAAGGATGTCCTTTCTTTCCTAGGTGTACGGGGGGAGGAACAAAAGGGGGCCTTGATACCATTCCATTAAAATAAATCACTTCTCAATCCAGGCGAGAATTTGTATCAGAATATTTGATATTCGAAACTTTACCAACAAGAGCAAATCAGAGAGGGCATTTGATTATGCAGGGCCAGATCCTGCTAAAACTCCCTCAGAGGTGTCTGACTGAATTCAGGAGCAGATCAGTATGCAGGAAGTTACCTGGATAAGGCTTTTAGACAGTGGAGTCTATGAAAGAGAGAGATGTGTTGCCTTTTTGTTCTGGGGAGAGCTGGCAGTGGACAAATTAGACAGGAGTACTAATCATACAGCCTGACCTCCAGCTGCCATTGAAATCAGTGAAAAAAAAATGAAAAAATCCTTTGAATCCAGTGGAGACAAAACAGGGTGGTTAGGGTTAATTGATTAATTACTTTCCATAAAATGTTTTGAAATTCTCTGATGTCGAGATCCTATATAATGGCAAAGTGGCACTGTAATCCAGAGATTGTTTAGAGAGCTGTCATTCGTCGATAACATTATATAGAATACAATAATTGTAATTTAGTAAATCTGTTCATTTCTATCCATTAAGGCAGGGAGATATTTTTAGTTTTTAAATTTTCTAACAACAGAAGCAATCTGGGAACAGGCAAGAAAAGGAAACCAGTAAAAAATTTGGTTGGTGGGCCTGTCTAGAAATAAAATATGACAAAAATATGCCTGAATAGTCAAACACTTTGCTGAGACATTATCTTCAAAAAAGCTATGTGTGTCTGTGCGTGTGGAATATCATTACTTGATGAGTAGGTTGTTTCTTTTTGCAATTGAGCTAGACAAGATATAGGTTTCAAAAGGCAACAAGTAAACTGGATATTCCAGAAGGTGAGGTAATTTCTTCCCTGTTTTGTTTTGTTTGTTTATTTGTTTGGGTTTTTGTTCGCTGGCTTTTTTGTCTGGTTGGTTGGGGGTTTCTTGTTTGTTTGGGGGTTATGTTGGGGGGTTTTTTGTTGGTTTGTTGGTTTTTTTTCATTGTTTGAAAAGTAGCCTTGAGTAGAACAAAACAATTCTCCCCTCCTTCTTACCCCACACACATTTTCAAAGCTATTTCCAAAGTATTTTTTCGCATATTCTCACAACTTTATTTTTTGTGTCATTTTAAGACTCTTAGAGAGAAGCTACTCCAAAGCGCCCCAAAAAATTGACTTATGAGCCTGAATACATATATGTTTAGAAGACAAAAGAAAGTTACAAAGTTCCTGCCCCAAATGATTATTAGCAGTAACAAATGGCCTGTCTGTGCTCTCTTTCAGCTATAGATTGCAGTTCATCTTACCAGCAGTCATTTAGTTTTGAAACACCCTGACAACGTAGTACAGTATTACCATTCCCATTTTATAGATGAGAAGAACCAAGGCAGAACGATTAAACAAGTCACCCAAAGTTATACAAGGTCTGGGGCAGAGCCAGGAATAGAATCAAAGTCTCTTGAGTCCCTGACCTTCATATTAAACACAAGATCATTCTCCCTCTGTTCCTAGTTAGAGAATTCAATTCACCCCATCTGGTGTGCATGTGTAATTTGTACCGGAGGGGTAATTCATCCCTAGAGGAGGGCAGGCGGGGCTTGCAAGGGGTGTCAGCTGTGAGCTCAAGATTTGCATAGCCTGAACATTCATCGAAATGAGAATTCCTCCCAAGGAGCATCTCTGGAAAACACATAAAAAGGGGGCAACGCAAAATTCTGTTTAGAGGTCTCCAAGCTTTCAGAAGGTGATTTTCCTCAACTGTTTTCTTCCTTTGATTGCAAAGCTAAGAATCAAGTTTATCTGTCAATAACCCCAGGCTTCATTTACTACCCTGAAACTGTCATTTGGTGTTTGGGACAGGTGATCATTTAACGCTGTCTTCTTAACCCTGCAGGGGACAGGCTGTTGATGGTGAGTGTGTGCTGATAGAACCAATCCTTCACGTGGCCTTCATACGCTTAATTAGCTGCTGCAAAACGAATGCCTCTCAGCTATCAGTGTCATCGTTTGAGCTCAGTAGCATTCCTTATAGAGTAGCACTAAAGATTGGAGGGGAAATAATTGCAATAACATTAAGGAGACCCTTAAATTATGCATGTGATTTTGTGTGTGTGTGTGTGCGTGTGTGTGCGTGTGTGCACGCGCATACACATACATATGTATACATGGAAATATAAATATTGTCCAGGGATTATAGAAAAGTTCCCACTTCATGTTGCAAGAAAACCTCCCTGGATACTGAAGAATTGTTTGTCCGTTAATTGACGACTTAATTGATTAGTGTTTTTTCTTCATGGTACCAATTAGGACACAAAACTGATCTAATGTGGTGGTAGGTTGTCCTGGGAAGATTTCAAGGCAAATAGCTCAAACTCAGGAAATTTAAGACATTGGGATAAGAATCCTAATATTTTGATAACTAATTGAAATTAAATATTAAACTGCTCAAATTCATCTAGGGTTAAAAATTAAAAACATATGTTGTCAGAAGACAGAGACCTGCCCAATGTGAATCTGAAAGTTTAAAACTTCAGCAACTTCAAAATATCAGTCATAGACAGATCAAATGTGTTCTGATCTCTCATCAATTTTCTCATGATTTAATCCTGTTGTCATCAAGAATTTTCCTCCAGAATGATGTCACTGTATGAAAGTGGGAAGAGAATCAAACTTATTATTTGTGCTCAGAGCAAAAAGCAAGATAACTTGATTTGTCTTTTGGCATTACAACCAGAAAAGTGTCACTCACTTAAGTCCATAACTTCTACAGGCATATTGGGCTGCTTCCTGTTGAGAGTGACGTCAATGACTTTTCTACATGAGTGCAGTAGTCAATAGACTCATACTTGCTTTAATAATTTCCTTTCCCAGGGGATAAAGGGATTCTGGTGACTTCTTCTGAGGGGTCTGATCAAGCAAACTCTTATTGACAATGTGCTTTCCTGATTTTGGACCTCAGCTGCCCTGAGTAGGAGCTGAGAGTGGCCAGAGGGCAGAGGAATCTCCCGTCTGCATGGAGCTGCCAAGTCCTCACCCTTCCTGCTAGCCTGTGACTCTGCCCACCTGATTCAGGTGTGTGGAGATGGGTCAAAACAAGTCTTCAGTGTCCTTTAGTTCTTTGTCACAGGCTTCAGTTTTTTTATTTGATCCCTTGCCTCTAAAACAGACTCCTTTGGGACACGTTAATTTTGGAGGCCAGTGCCTGGATGGGTGGAAATTATATACTCATCCCTATTTCTTCTCCATTCCCAGACTTTCCCCAGATCAATAACTTTGCACAGGGATCTCCAGTAACCCTTGCTCAGGCACAGATTTCTTCAGAGGAGACAGAGCTACTCACATGAGTAAAGCTGAGCTGATTCAGGCCCAAATTTAGTATTAAATCCTGGCAGTTCCAGAACTGTAGCTTTAACAAGGCTTATTTGAGATGAAGGCACATTTTTCAGTGCTCATAACAGCAGCAAGATTCTTATTATACAACATTTAAAAGCAATAATTTCTGCAGATTTAACCTCATAGATTTTCTAATACAATAAAATTAAATTTAAAAACCCTGAATGCAGCAGATATAACCCCTTCATGTGCAATTAGCAAATTTTAAATAGAAACTTTAATATTAACATTATTCTTTATGCCTCGATGAGTGGAATATTATTTAAATTGATATGACATAAGAGGATATAAATAATTCCTAAGTGTAGATCTAAACTAGAATTTCAGACCACATTGAAATGGCAAAACATTATCAATTCCCTATTTCCCAATCTATCATTCGTTACAAGCCTGATGACACATTTTTTTTCAAAGAGATTAAATTAGCATTAGAGTGCTAATAAACAGTATAAATAAATACATAAAGATATTCTGAAAATCTGGTATAATATAAAAATAAATGTTTATGCTTCGCCAAATTTCATCTCCTTTCTGGTGGTTTGGAAAGTGTTGCAAGCAGACACATAAGCTGAAAGTGAACTGCTGCTCTCTTTCCTTCAATAAAGATGTAAACATATTGAACACTAGAAGTGTAATTTAATTAAGGACTATTCTAAACAAAGCTATAGTTTATAATAGAGATAATGACAAGAGACATTTTTTACAAAGGAAAAGAACTAAAAATGTTTTCTGCTGCTTTATATAAGTTAGAAGAAATAGTTTTTTTCTCTTCCACAAGGTATAAGACTAAATCTAGTAAATCATGGCAATTTATGACTAGAAAAAAACCCTATTACCCTTATATATTTTTTGTCAAAGTAGTAAGGTGAGTCCAAGAAGGTCAGATATACTGTGATCTGAGTAATTACCTTTCATTCACTTTTCTTCATAATTTCAAGATTTTTTTTTTTCTTGGCAAGGAAGGTTTGTTGTATGGTCTTGGCTTTGGTTTTGGTTTGTTTTTGGCTTTGTTTTTTGTTTGTTACTGACTGTTTTATGTAAAATAAATATGTAGTTAATATTATTTTAGTTGTGTGTCATGATATGGCATCCATCATATAACAACCCTCTGTAGTTACAGGAAGTCACTTTTGCTTACTGGCAATTTAGGTGCTTTGAGGACAATAGCATAGGGTACTTATCCAAAAATCCTTTGACCACCATTCCCTGTCAATTCAGCAATGGCCTTTTCAATGAAAAAGTCAGTTGTTGTTTTTATTAAGCAGATAGAAAGTAAATGACAAGAGTCAGGCGTTACATAAATTTTCTTTTCTCAAGATGCTTCATGAGGAATTTTATCTGAGGTAGGAAAAAATAATCTTGCCTAAATCTTCCCCTTCTGCTACTCACAGTGGTCCTCAGAAGCCAAAATATATTTGCTTTCCCAAGACTATCAAGGCAGAATAATTAATCCATAATAAATCTCAAGATTGCTTGATATTTACAGCCATGAAATACACACAGCCCAATGTGCTCTCTGACATGAACCCCACTTTCCACATACTCTCAGTGAGAGTTTTGCCCACTTTATTTTTAAGGTTATGTAACAATCCAATGTTCCGTTTGATACCACTTTTTTTGGGGAAAAATCCACTTTGCAAAATCATTCGAAACCTGCGTCACCTGAAATAGGCTGAGATGCCCAGGATGCAGCATGAGAAGGAGTGGAAGAAGCACTCTCAACAGATCGTGCCCTGCCAGTGGTGCTTTGTGACGTTATGGATAGCTCGGGTACGTGCTTCACCCCCGCGACAGTCAGCGAGGCCAGGCGTGCACACAGGTGCTTAAATACCTAATAATTACATTGCAAATTACCTGCGCCTTAAACTCTTCATGAAATTATAAATGCCTGTAATTGCATGACCTTGACATCATAAATCCTTACAGGCCCCATGGCCAACTCTTCACCAAGAGTAAATTGCCAGAACCGTAATGAAGTTGATAGGGCTGTACTGAATGGACAGAGTTAGTGCCTCTTCAAATCTGCAAGTGAAAATAACCAAAAAAAAAAAAAGAAAAGAAAAGAGAATATAAAAGAACTGAGCACCAAAATTAATAGGTAAGTTGACACAGGACTTTGAAGATTGACAGGATGAAGAGGATCTCACATGGAAATGACAAAGTGAGAGAGAGAAGGAAGGAAATCCCTAAGATTTTTATTTTCCTGGACTTTTCTACTTAATTAGGAAAGTTAAAACCAAAACAAATCAGAGCATGCAACACTAGCCTCCATTTAGTCTCTCTATGATTTAAATCATAATTCAAAAATACCTCCATAGGTTGCAGGAGAGAACAGACTTCTCTACCTCTAGGATTCATAGAAGTATAATTCATTCTCAGTCATAAAGCTTCATAAGAAGGCAGGCACTTCACGGTAATAAGGGCAAAATAATTTTGTTTTCTGATACATATAAAAGCTTGCAGGCTTCCCAAATTCTCTGTCAGAATAGAGCTGTTCTGTATAGGGCACTTCTCAGTACAGCCAGTAGATTTCAAAGTTTCTGTAGCAAGTGAATGAGGGAAAAAAATGACAAAAAAATATCCTAGAACTAACATGAACTTTGTTCTTTCTGCAGCTAAGAGTAGAATGGCAAATAAGGGGAAGTGCTTCCAGACACAAGCTAATCAGCCATATACTCTGAAGCATAAGATTTGATTAACCTTAGTGTATGCAGGTACAAAAGCGGCTCTGAAGGTAACTTTATTTTCCTTTTCTTCTTTCCTTTGAAGTTATAGGGCCAGCTTTTCACTTTAGTTCTGGTCACTATTTCCTATTTTGTATGATCGAGCATACAGTCTATGTAATGACATTCACAATGCACACAGCTCTTTGAAAGCATAAAATAACTCACCAAAGCAGTCCAGCCCTGCTAGGGACAGGCAGAGTTCTTCTTGTTGACCTGGTCAAGATTAAGAGAAATGAGTATTAGGGATTCTAAAGTGAATAGTACAGCCAAACACTAATCTCATAATATTTTTGGCATTGTATTTACCTCAAATATTGGGAAATCCATGAGCTGAACTATTAGGTGCCTGAAGGCAGGTAAGTGGAGTGTGTTGGGCCTCATACAGGGTTTGGAAAACTGAGACACATGGTCCCTCTTGATTTTCTGTAGACATGACCACTCCAAAATACACCAGCAGCACAGTAGGCTGTCAACAGAGCAGTAAACATTTAAAACAGGGAAACAAAAATGGTTCCAGCTTCCTCTCTGCTATTTCTCCTTGATCTGGATTAGCAACAGCATGGCTCAAAATTGTGCCAGACCCAAAAGCCAGCAGCTTTATCCTTCAACTGTGCTAATGCAGAAAGGTTAGCTTTGTTTTCACTCCAAGGCCGGTATAACATAAGTGGCTCATGACTGGTTATGCACTTTCCTGGTTAGACTTTGTCCTAAAGAAAGAAATGCAGCCTCCTATGGTTTTGCCTCTTCTAGTCTTGAAGGAGCCACATAGTTGGCTCCTGTTGTACTGAGTGGATAATACAAGTGATCATTTAATAAAATATTGAAATGTAAATACTTAGGCACAGTTATTCACTCAGGTTCCAGAATAATCACCATCATGGAGGGAATGAACGCTGCTCTACACATAAAGGATTCAAAGAAAAAAACATCAGAAAAGATTTCTCTTTTTCAACATCATGCAAATCAGTTCCTTAGCTCTGTAGGGAGGAAGCAGAACCAGCCCTGCGGTTTGTAGGAGAAGAATAATTCCCCTAAATCCTTAACAATACCTCCCTGTGATATTGGCAGGGCTGGTTGATCCAGTTCAGAATTTGACAAACTCTGAGAGGAAATAGATGAAAGTGTTATCTAAAGAAGCTTCTAGATTGGTGGATAAAGTGCAGGTCACTTCTTCCCGAGCTGTTTGTGGGAAATCTGCACTATTAGCTGCCCCTAGTTCTGTAGTACATTTTGCTATGAAAACCAGTGCCCCCAAAGTGAAGACCTAGCAGCTTATTTACAGATACACACATTTTGAAATGGGTTAGCTGGGATGTCAGACTGCTCTAAAATACTTCAGGAACATGCAATGGTGCAAACCAAAGAGAATTTCCGCAGGCTTTCCTATAGTTAAGATTTCTTTCTTCTTTTCATGGTTCACAGCACTCAGTTTTGCCCACTGGGATGGTTCTGCCATCAGACCCACTGCATCTGCCACAGCTCCTGCCAGGCTCCTGTTGCACTGCCCCAGAGCCTCTTGCTCTTTTAATGTATGGAACTCTTGCTTCCTTACATCAGGGTCTTTGTGTCCCCATTTATTGTCCATTTTTATTCTCTTCTGGTTTGCTCTACAAGCAGGGGAATACACCCAGCATGTGCCACTCTGATGACTTCATATCCCTTTTCCTATGCTTTTCTTCCCTGTTCTTTACTTCTTCCCAGGGAAAATGTACATATCAGTCATGGCCTTTTCACCTTCCTAGGGATGGCAAACATTTCTTCCTGTTGAGTGTCCCAGTTCTCACGCTGCCTATTCATATTGAACATAAACTGCTCCATGTTTGCAGACACATTTTTGTTCCAGTTCCCACCAAAATTTTTATTTATTTTTCAACTTCATGGTAAATAACGAACTACTTTACACTGTAAAAAAGACTAAAACTTGGACTGTAACATTTTTTCTGTTCACAGAAAAAAATGGAAAGAGATGATTCTTTGATCTTACAAACACAGGACTGGCAATATCCAGTGGATAGCACTTGAACAGAAAATAATACCTACCCCCCACCTCCTCCAAAAAACCCAAAACCCTACAACAACACTAAAGAACAAAAAAACTCCATCAAAATAAAACCATCAAAACAAAAATTATATTGTCACTAGTAAACTCTGTAGTGCTGACACTTTTTCTTCACCTTTTTTTTCCTCCACCTCCACCTCCTTCTCCTCCTCCTCCACTTTATCCTTATCCTTCTTCTTTGTTTAACACCCATTATAATCCATGAAGAATTAACTCAAAGCCTCATGAACTAATTTTGTGTTCCACAGAAAATTGTGCTGCATGACTACAAAGACTGTTTACATCATAAACCATTAAAAGTTTTATAACAGAGTGTGATTTAAATGGCTGTCAGGAATGGTTTCTTTGACTATTACAAGACATTTGAGGCTGGAAGGCTACTGAAGTGATGTAAAGTTGTGTCCCTCATCTAAAACAGGGCTTTTCCCCAAGACCCATTTACAGGCCTAATCAAGTGGGAAAAAAAAAAAAACCAAACCAACAAACTGAACCAAACTAAACCAAACTAAACCAAACTAAACCAAACCAACCAATCAATTAAATAAAAAAAAAAAGCAAACAAACAAAAATAAAATGAGGCAGATTTATTCTCTTTCCCTTTTGTACTGATTATGGTATCTTGCTTTTTGAGACAACCCACATAATAATGGGAAACAAATATCTAAACTTGGGTTCACTTCTATATTTATGCATGTTTTATTAATGTTAATAGATTGAGGTACATATCAATATTGGTTGAGGACCTCAGATATATGTCAGGATCATATGTGTGTACATCTAGAGGAGAATACACTGGTCACTCCAACTCTAACTTTTCACATGCTACTCCCTCTGAAGCAAAAGAAGCCACCTTCATAATTATAGGCAACATGAGAAATAAGTGGAAGAAAATATTTTACTTAAGCATAAGAATGGTAATTGCTTGATAGTAAGCTCTGTTAGGATTAAAAATATTTAGATAAAAATATTATGAAATTACCCCTAACTAGGGAGCTCAAAACTGAGACGGAATCAGCCCAGCAGAAGATAATAGGTGAAGAACTGAGAGGAACTAGACTGATACTCCTTTCCTCTTGCCTGTGTGCTTAAGGATTGTCAGGGATAGCAAATAATTCTCTGTTTTGCAAGCAGTGAATAAAAAAATTCATACAGAAATTTTGTTTTCTTCATTTGCTTGTCATTCCTACTCAGTAAGGAATATTATCTTTCAAACTTTATCACTCTTGCAGCATTCCTGCTAAGCTCTCCGCCTCTGCCTACAAATTTCCTCTTCAGTTTTATCATAACTTCTGATTTCTGATTTCTGTAACTTCTGATTTTCCTTCAAAAATGCCTTCAATGACTTGGTTTCAATGGCTGGACATTTTTTTAACTTCAACATATTTATCCCTTTGCAGTCAGAGAGGAATTTTCCTAGCTCCCAAAGGCCCAGACCAAAGACCTCCAGTTTTGGGTGGCTATGGTTGATCTAGGTTTTGTGCAAAGCTCAGAAATAAGTATTGCCTTTGCTTCAGATATGGATGATAAATAACTGTTCCATTTATTAAGGCTTCTTGGACATTATAGCCTTTTGTATTCCTTCAATGTGGATATTTGAAAAAGATATGAGAAAAAGCAAGTAATTCAGGGGTTTTAATGAACCAAATGAAATTTGGTATTTATTTCAAATTTACTTTGAAGCCAATGACTAGCCAATTCTCACGATCTTTTTATGTTTCACAGTATTAAGGACTTTGATCAAAGGTTAAAAGCTCAAAATTATGCCAGTTATCAAAAACATATGGAGATACATAGTTGTGAGTCCTGAAAACACAGCTGGCATTTGTATTGAGAATGTGAGTAGTCCATTGTTAAAAATTCAAATGTACTTCCTCAATAAAAGATTGGTTCTATCCAAATAATTTCTGATAGTAGTTCATAAGTTCTCAAAGACCTCCAGTGATGAAAAGCCTTCAACTTTCCTTTGCTAATACTCCCCAAATTTCATTATCATTGTCAAAGGGATTTACCTTTTTTCTTTATTTTTCATGTCATAAAATGTCTGTCCCCTTTTATTCTCTGTGATAAACAAATAGTTTCCCTCCTTCTTAGAGTTTACCATTACAGCTAAGTGTTTACTGCTTCTGTGTCTTCTCTAACTGCCTGTGTGTTCATACAAAATGAAGCCAAAAGGGCTGCAAACAAGAATAATTTCAGAGAGTTTTCTAGTGCAAATAAATATTCAGTGTTCTCTCCTACCTCAACCAGATTTTCCTGTAAAAAATAGTTTTGTTTATGAATGATGTATTATGAACCCCAGCACATTCAGCTATTTCTTCTCCCTTTCCAGATTTTCGTGCAATAAACAAAAGGTCCCAAATAAATAATTAACAAAAATTGACTTATTTATAATCAGAAATGTTTGGCCACCAGATGGTCCAAAGTATATCTTCATGTAATGGGATCTAGAGTACGATTTTAACTCTGCGGGAACAAACAGCAGAGTATTAATAAAATGTCAATTAGTTTAATTTAGTCTCATATCTATTGAATATATATATTGGCACCTACATGGTTTTAATTTCATTTTAGGATTCCAGCTGGTATTGAACGCAGAAAACTTTTAAACAAGTAAATTAAAAAAAATTGCAAAGACAAATAAATATGTCAAAGGATAGAAAGAAATAATTTTAAATGAAGCTGACAAGAAACTTCACCGGTAATGTAAAAACTTTTCGTGTATGTGCATTGTTAATGCACTTGATTGTTTTGTCTCTGACATTAAAATTAAAGTGTTATACTAATCAAAAATAAATTTCATTATCAATATGATCTTGAAATTTTCCTAAAGTCAATTTTTCTCTCCCTCTCTGCTCCCCGCTTGCAGACTTCTAAAATTTTTGGATCCATGGACAGATTTTTGTATACCTCCTACTTAGCTGGCTCCTCTGAAATACACTATTAAATCCTCCATTGAAAGTCACTGGTTGACATAGTGTCCTGAGTGGCACTTTTCTTAAAAGGATCTCAAAGAAATTCAACAATTATAGTAAACTCACTGAGAGTTTATCCCAGGATTGTATTTGGCCCTCTTTCAAACACAAGGGTCAGGCTGAGAAGGGGTGATGAGGGCAAATATATCAAACTGAAATTAATTTTCAAACAACAACAACAAACTGTTGTTGTACTGGATCTGTCTGGTATGAAATAACTTTCTTCACACACTGTATATTTCTGTGTTTGGGATTTCTGACCAAAGCAATGCTGGCAACACACCACTGTTTTAGCTGTTGCTGAGCAGTGTTTTCTGTGTCAAAGCTTCTCCTGTTTCTTACTCTGCCCCCTTGCAGTGACCAGCCTGGGAATGGGCCAGAGGTTGGGAGGTTCCCAGCTGGGACAGCTGACCCAAACTAACCACAGTTTGGTATTCCTTACCACATAGCACCTCATGCTCAGCAATAAAAAAACTGAAGGATGTGTGGGTTGTCTTCTAAGCCAGCTGCTGCTTGGAGACAGGCAGGGCATCATTCTTGTTGTGGGATATGGCAATTGACTCTGTATCACTTGGGTTTCCCTTCTTGCCTTCTCTAGAACCTTGAACAAGTTTTATTGGTTTTGCTGCTTCTATTTCCTCCCCCATCCTGCTGGGGACAGATGTGAGTGAGAGTCAGGGTGGGTGCTTAGTTTGCTGTCTGTAGTCCACCCACCACAAGCGTTCATCAGTTGCAGCAAGGGCTGCAAAGCCCCTCTGGGAAGGGAGCCAGTGTTTGATGATTAGACAGGGCTGAGCTCAAAGCTATTGGAAATGTGATATAACTACCTGAGTCCACTGGGCTATATGCACCTGCAGCATTAATGTTAAGTTATACATATTGAGTTGCAGGGACCTTTTGTTATCCAATACATGCTGGCTGTCACAATCTGCAGACTGGGCTTGATAAAGCCACATTGCTGCTAGGAAGGGCTAATATGGTCACGCTTGATGTAGGACTAAGCTCTTGTATGTTGTGTTCTGTATGTGTCTCCTTTGATCAGAGCTCATGGTGCATGGCTCTCATTTTAGGGCTTGAGATAACCTGGGATTTGTTCCACACAAGTTCCAAAATTTGCACTGTTCCCCACTCTCACTGAGGTGCAAAAAATGACTATGTAAATGGTGATTGAACTCTGAGCAAAGAATAAGGTCGATTTGTGCTTAAATCACAATGTGGTCTTTCAGTTAAAACTAGGAATGCCTATACAAGTAGATGTCAGAAATTACTGCATTAAATAAAAAACAATAAGACTGATAAGACTGTATTTGGGGATTACTTAGCTTTATGTCTGTGCTGCAGCATGAAGTTCAAGCCCTGCACACTTCTCCAAATGTTCAGTGAAGAGCATCCACAAGAGTGTCCTATGCAGGAAAGCACCCACATTTCAACTTAATGCTCTGTGCCAGAAGAATTTAACCTCCTGTCCTTGTAGTGGTGTTAGAGTTATGTAGATAACCCTCTCTTGCCAGGCTCCATCTTTTTTTTAATTTTAATACTTTTCTGTGAGGATAAAATACACAATTCCACACACTCTGTCTATATTAATTTCCTTTAGGGAAGGATGAAGTACAAGGGTGAGCACAGCTTCTGCTACTTTATCTGAGGCAAAGCATGCCCAGCACATAGGGAAATGATAACAGAAAGGACTTGGGTCCCTTTATTCCCTCCAACTCTTTTCCCAAGAAGAAAATCATTCCTCTCTATCAAGCATACTGTGCTTTTAGAACACCAGGCCTCTCAATTTAATTTTTTTTCCTTGGAACTCATGTACTTTATCTCTAGATGAAAAAACACATGCTTGTACTCTTATTAAACCCTATATTGATATTTTTTCAGAACCCAGATTTTTTTTTTGCAGTAGGACATTGCACTGGAATTTCTGACGTCATTAAATTCCTGTGTCTATTCCTGGGACAGTTTTAGTAGTTTGTTTTTTTTTTTTTTTCCTATGATCTGGACACTGCTTACTATCAAGAATTTTCTGCAGAAAGGTAAATTAACATTTTCACTGACAAGTGGATCATGGTGGCTTACTTCAATTACTATTTGTAGGATGTTTCAATGCAGAACAGAGTTCCTTTGTAGCTGGTGTTGCAGAAACATGCAGCAAAGGATGGTGCTTGCTCTGAAGAGTTTACAACATAAATAGACAACAGAGTGGTGAGGGAAAGCTTGCTCAGAGACTTGCCTAAAGTCACACTGCAGGGAAGAGCTGGGAATAGTATCTAGGTCTCCTGATTCCCCCAAGTCTGTTTCTTTATTTACTAGGCCATGTTGTCTCCCTCCATTTAATTCCCTTCTCTTTTTCTTTATTCTACTGGATAAGATTTGTCAGCGCAGGTTCCCATATGAAAAAAAAAACCATTCATTTAAGGGAGAAAAAGACCCCAGAAAATCAACCCCCTGGAAAAACACCCCTTCTAAAGATTTGTTACAGTGCTCTTTGAATACAGCAAACATGCAAAAGGGAAGCACTATTCATGACTTGGTCTTTAGCATATTTGTATGGGGAATTTGAATGCATTTTTGCTCATCATCTTTGAAGGAGTGGCAAGTTTAGGATGGGATGTAGCATGGCCTCTATGGGAAGTATGGACATGTGTATTTACTAGGTATTTGTTATCTCTAGGATAAAGGAAATTAATTTCATTGGGATGAAAGGAGGATAAAAATAGATGCCTTTCAATATTTCTTACTATTACTTTTAATTTCAGGGTTGAGAAACATCAGTTTGAAGAATTTTCCTCAAGTGAAAACCTAATTGCTCTGGTATCTCCAGATGTCGAATGAAATTGCTGTTAATCTCTGCTGTAAGACTATATTTATATATTTATTTATTGCAAAATAAAATGAGATTTAAACAGAATTAAGTAAAATTATTAGGTCAAAAAACACATGCTTGACTAATGGGCATTCCTCATAATTCCCATGACTTTTCTGCTTGTTTAATTATCTGTACTAGAGCAAATAAGTACCACATTTAAGACCAGGTTGTTATATAAACTGTGGATCTTGTAGAGTAGTGAGCACATATGGCTGCAAATTGAGTTTCTTGGATTCTCCTCACTGGAAAGCTTTTGCTGATGATTTTGCTGGAGGATGTTTAAGGTGACACTTTTAATATGTACAATATATCCACAATCCTTTTGTGATATTTTCCTTGATTTCTTCTGAATTTTGGGCAAGCAGAAGCCTGAATCTAACCAAACCAACTTCAGAGTGTGGTTCTTAAACCACACATGCTGAGCACACCTGTAAAGAGGGCTGTGCTAGCAATGAGCTTCCTTCCCATTTGACACAAGCGCCACAGTCTGCAAGAGAGAGTCCATAAACCCCATGGAATGCTTTATCCCAATAATCCATCATCCCTATATAATAATAGGGGATACTTCTCTCGAGTATTCAGATATTTTTCTCATATTTTCTCACACATTTGTGAGAAAAAAACAGGGAGTTACTCTGGTGGGAATACCAGATCAGAAAAATTATTTCACAGCTATCTCATTAGATATCTGAATTCAGTCCTGTGTCTTCCCTCAGATTAGTAGAGCTGCCTAGGACAAGTCAGCTTCCCAGTCACATGGCGTTTCTGTTCACCCTCTTGCAAAATAGGGAATAACAACCACCCTTTGCCTTGTTTGATTAAAAAGCAAGTTCTGCAGGCAAGATAGGATTCTTTATTATGCATATGAACAACATCTGGCCTAGTGTGCCAGGTGCACAAATAATTTATTTATGTAATTAGTTAAAAACGTGAGCTAAACTGTGATAACAAATCCATGTAGACACTCAGTCCTGGATGAATACAAGGTAAGTAGGGTAAAGTCTTTCTTTTAAAAGCTTAGTGCATATTACCTCATATTTGCTACAGGGTAAATACACGTGAGCTGTCCCAGCTGAGCTGACACAGGAACATTTGTTACTCCTTCATATTCACATGCTTGAGCCTTCACACACATGACTTTTAATGCTTTCCAATAAGGTAAGGGATATTAATTGCACTGGAGTTAACTGGAGGATAACCCAAACCTCTTGTATAGGCAATGTCTGTTATTGCTCCTGGTATACTCTACAGGTAAAAAAAAAAAATAGCAAGAAACTAAGTTATCCAGAGGACCTTTTGCTCCCTGATTAATTAAATGTAAACCAAATGGAAAGAAATTTGGGAAACTAAGAGCTGAAATGCAGTACAATGACTGCCTTTTGTGAACTGGTAAATGGATACATGTTAATTTATCTCCTGGCGTAGAGCATGGTCAAACAGGTTATTTCAGAGCATCTGTGCTTTGCATTAGCTTGTTTGTCTTCAAATTAGAATGGAACAAGAGAGATGAGCTTTTAGACCCCGCTACAGCACTCAACGGGGATCTAGCAAACAACAACATAATTTCCCAGAGATTATGGTACCTGCTATGTTTCAGCTCAGAGATAGAGTGCTGTAGGTAAAGCACACAACAGAACAGGTTGAACCAAGGGCCAGGCAAGCCCAGGACAACACAAAACTATGCAGAACTGGTATGATTTTGCAGATATATGGTAGAATAAGTAACCATATAATGTCAGATACCGCTGCATCAAATTCTGCTTTAAGGTACATGATATAAATTTAGGAAAAAACTAAGTTTTACTGGATTCACACCAGCAAAATGGTTGATGCATGACATCAACCACCAGGGCATAGCAGGAGCATTAAATACTTGCTATCATTCTAAAAACCCAGTAATAGCAGATACTTGCTACATGTAACATTTCTCCCCCTTTATATTCCCTATTTCAGGTAAAGTACACCTTTAATGAAATTGACTCATTATTTTTCACTTCTTTCTCCTCCTGTGTATTAATCTGTAAGGCAGCAGCAGTTTTTTCTTTGTTCTTTCCCTTGTGTTTTCTTTTTCTTTTAGTTGTTTTGTCAGCCAACATTAAGTGGGACTGACTTTTCTTTGTATCTTTACTGACAAATCTATATTAGTAACAACATCAATACTGTATTAAACCTGAACTATGGGAATAATTTGTAATCACACTAAAATTAGTAATGTCGCTTATCACGTGGCAGGACACAGGGTAGAGAAGTAGAACTACCATTAGCTTGGGTTATTATTACCTTATTAAGGCCATTTAAATAGGCTGTAATTCTGGGAATTTAAAGGTCATTTTGATTTATTCAGTTTAGTTTTTTATGTGTTTAGAAAACTAATTAAAGAACAAACAGCATGGCTATATCATTTTTAATGGCAAATATGTGAGAAGGGGCTGCCTATTCTGAAATCCAACAGAATAATGAACATTGTTACAATTTTCAACATTGAACATTATTTCCTCTTAAAAATTATTATTTTTCCATTGCATTAAATCATTTCCATCTAATTTTGCTCTTAATATTTTTAAAGGGATTTCTTACAAATATTTCTCCCTAGGCTTGGAAGACTCAATGACCTCTAGTTTGTTTGAGCTTTCAGAAGACCAAAATAAATAAACACAGGGAAAAATAATAATCTCTGAAATGGCCTTTAATCCCCATGAATGACCTACAATTTGTTCACAAAGTAATGCTTGTCAATTGTTTAATTTTTCCACAAAACCTTACACTATGATGGCAATTCTTCACTGCCTACTAAATGATGTGCTTAAGCCTTAAAAAAAAAATAAAAACTTGCTTAAAAAAAACCTCTTGAATGCCTTCAGCTTCAAGAGTTTTGAGCACCTTAAAAATCTAAGGCAGCTTTAAACACTTTGTTGAATAGAAATGTTTACTTTTTTTTGACAATTCTTCAGAACTGGACTGCAGCTGTTTAACACAGCTCTGATTTGAATCCTTCTGTAAGATTGATGATGACAAATTTTGATCTACAGGGCCCAGGGCATGGCAACGTGGTGTGACTGTGAGCAGGTGGGAGAAGAGCATTGCAGACAGGTGAAAGTTATGGGTGACATTTCTATATAATATATACAGAATTCTGAAAGGATTAAGTGTAGCCATGACAAGAAAATTAACACTGTGATTTTTACATAAAACACTGTAATTTTCCTTTTGACCACCAAGGGCAAAATGTGCCTGTTGCTCCAGATCAAGCCTCACCTACAATGTACAAAAAATTCCAAGTTGTTTTACAGCCTCATGAGTCAAAGTCACATGAATGCTACTTTTTTTTACCACATAGGCATTGATACGAAGTATTCCTCTCTAAAGAATCCAAGTGACAAATAAAAAGTTTATTAATGTGGTAGTTTCCTAATAAGGAGAATCTCCTACAACATCAATCAACATTTTAATTCTGTGGTTTTGGTTTAAAACTAGATTTATCCATCTGGAAATATTTTCCAAAGTCCTGTGGTATTTCCAAAGTAAATATCACAGGAGCTCAGTGGTATTTAAAGATCATGCATCTCTTTCAAAAACAGGAAAAAATAATAATTCAAGATCCAATTTTTCATTCAAAGAACAACAAAAATAAAGGTATAATTCTAAATTTTAGGGGTTATCCCATTGTTGCGTTAATTGGCCTTTTTCTTAGCTGTAAGGATCTTCTAGAATCGTAGATATAAAGGGTGCAAATGATGGGGTTTTTTTCAATCCAACCCAATCCACTGCCTTAAAAATGTCTAGTCAATATCAAATCTGAGCCCATTGATTACATAACACCTCCTGCAAAGTTGGTCAAATACTCTTGTTAACCTCCCTTTCCTTCTGGAAAGGGAGAACCAAAGGCAGCCTCCATGCTGAGAGAAATTGAGTGTGTGGTAAAGATCTCAAGACCTTGTCATCCAAATGGCATTTGAAGGATTGAGTCAAGTTGAACAACTGACTCCATTCCACTTTTTCCAGAGAGAGAAGACATGTTACTAAAACAAGTAATGATTCAGTGTCGTATCTAGAACATGGTGTTCTTTCAAAGCTCAATATTCTGGCTCTGGTGCCAGACATAATTGGCAGGGGAGAAGTCGATGCCACTTGTGCATCACCAGCAGCATTTCCCACAAAGTTGGGTGATGTCACTGCAGCTCTTATTCAGAAAACAACTTTCCCAGCTTGTCCAGGGAGTACTGACAAGGTTATTACCAGAGGCGGGTTGCTAGAGGCTGCAGCTGACAACAAAAATGAGGATATGTGAACATTAATATCCAAAGAGACAGCTACCTGCTGGAAGCACTTGCCTGGAAGAGGTGCTGGGACTGTATAAATATAACCCTCTCTTCGTCTCATCCCAGGAAGTTTTGAGGCCAACCCAAATCTGCAATAGCTGGGATCTAACAGGTAACAACAGGAATCGTCCTTTTGTTATTGTGCTGTAAACAAATTTTCCATGTGGTAACTTGTTAACCCTGGCTGTGGCTTCCATCTCTGCAGATATGCAAGACCTCCACCAGCAAATCAATCGTTACATTGTAGTGGCACTCACTTGACAAGGAGTGTTTGGCTTAGTGCAGGGCTGCTATTTGTTCTGTGTGCAGCATCACAGGGGGATGTGATGTGTGAGAAAACCAGGCAGAGAAGCTGGTTGATGCCCACCAAGGACAGACAGAGCTGGCTCTGAATCAGGGTGGTTGAGTGGAGGAGGGCTCAGTTGCCCTCAGTGCTTTGTGACACGCTGAAGATACCCAATGAAAATTCTTTAAAAAAACTAAAAAATAGGGATGGTCACTTCTTAATGTATCTCTTGTAAATACTATTCATTAGTTTGTGCCTCTGATTTTATTTGTTTGGACATTTGCATTTCCCAATTAATGGGTTAACGGTAAAATTACAGACTTGGAGAGCTATGGGCACACAGATTTTGCTGCTGTCTTCAGAACATCTTAGAGCACTGCCCTAAAAAATGCTGTGTACAGAAGCTTTCCTGACCCAGCAGGCACTACCCTAGCTTACATTTCCCTGAAGCACTGTCTCTCTAATGCTTCTTGCTTGATCTGACAAGTGGAGGAGCAAAGAGAAGAGGAGAAAATTCCTGTCTGGAAAAGTGGAGTCCACCACCCAACTGGTTCATCCCCAAACTGGCAGTGCAGATGAATACTCCCACTTCTGCTCCCTCAGTGGGACTGCTGCCTCTGGATGACCCAGAGAGGAGCAGTAAAGGTTTTGCAGCAACCTGGAGTCAAAGGCTGGGAGACTTCCTGCTCTCTCTGCTGGTCCAGGATAAAGACATTCAGAGAGCAGTACTTAAGCAGAATTTAATTTAATTTTTATTATTTCTTTAGTCCACTTTTAAATTTTTTTGTTTAATTTAGTTATTTAGTTTGACATGACTCTTGGCATGAAGCTGGACTCCATTGCTTGACCTTGGAGCTTTTTGTACTCTGAGTTTAATTGAGGAAGTGCAGAGCTCCAGAAATTCTTACCCTGGCCTTGGGCTTGCTCATGCAACAAAAGACATTGAAGTGCAGAGGAAAATTAAGTGAGATATAGAGAGTAATGGCTCAATGCTCATTTTGCCTACAAATATATTCTTAAATAAAAGGGAAGAAGCAGACCATATAGCTTAATAATCTGCTCTGTTAAAACTTTTAGGCTCTGCCTAGTCACAAGGAATTCTGAGCCTTTCTAGCTGTTTACATCCTGGTACAACATCAGTGTCATTCCTTCTTAGAGACTCAGATTCAGCTGCGCATCCACTGTGTAGGAATTTCCTAACTTTCAGCTGGCACCTCTAAGAAACCTGGAGTACAGGTATAAGGCCTATTCATTATGAGGTGAGCTTCTTGGAAAAAGATATTTTTAAATTTTCTTTTTGCACAAGTTTCAAAATTAAAAAAAAAGTGGAAAAAACCAAAAAAAAAAAAACCAACAAACAAAAGAGAGGGAGAGAGAGAGAAGAAAGAAAGAGAGAGAAAGAGAGGAGGGGAGAAAGAGAGGAAAAAAGAAGAAAGAGAGAGAAAGAGAGAAGGGGAGAAAGAGGAAAAAGAGAGAAATAGAGAGAGAAAAAGGAGAGAAAAGAAAGAGACAGAGAAAAAGGAGAGAAGGAGAGAAGGAGAGAAGGAGAGAAGGAGAGAAGGAGAGAGAAAACAATCTAGAAACAAGACGGGAATCTAAGTAGACCAAGACTGCCTTCAGTAGTGATGTCAAAGATGGCCCAAATAAGAAGTGTTTTCAGAGGGCAGAACCCCTACTCCAGTCTTCTTCCCTGGCCACATTCCATTTCTGATGTGAAACTATGGAGTATGTCAGTTGCCTCTGGCCCTTTATTGTCTAGGCTTGATTACTTTCCCCCATCAGAACCAGGCTTCAGGCTGCTCTGATCATACCTGATTTGAAACAGGTGACATCTGATCATACAGAACACCAGGGATGTTTTTCTGAGATTTTAAGAGACACCTCCAGATATGCTTACAATTTTCAGCTTTTTTACCTGTGGCTAGAATTACAAAAACAAAAAAAAACCCAAAAAAAACAAAAAAAAAAACAAAACAAAACAACCCAAATCAGTGTGTTTCAGTATGAGTTGACCAAACTATGTATTGCTTGGCTTGTCTTGCACTGGCATTAGACTTTAAGCAGCACTGCAGAACAGCTAAAAACTGTGTTCATACATCTTCACCTCATCCAGGAAAAATCAGAGGACAGAGAGGGTAAGCACCCATCTGTCTGCAAGACTATATAGACATTCACTCTGTCATGAGCTGGACTTTGTTAATATGTAATGAAATTAATTAAAACCTCTCCCTTCCCCCGATATTGGTTAAATATTATGACTCACCTGGTTGCCTTCTGAGCATAATAAAACTTGGCAGGATTGGAGGAGGGGGGAGACGTGGAGGAAGGAGGGGATGTGAGATGTTCCTTCCTCTATCTGGCTTTTCAGTGCAAAGTCACATTCTGTCATGTTACATACACACCAAAATATTTAGAAATACACGGGGCAAAGATCAGCTTGCAAGTGTGAGTTCATGAACTCTGCCAGTGCACAGATCTCTCTGCCAGAGCAGCACAGCATCCTAGAGGCAAGTCAAATGAAAACAGTCAGAATAATACAGTCAGGTAACAGAAAAGGCAATTGTACCACCAGGACCAATCCCGAACAAAATATATTTTGGCATATATTGAGACCTTGACAAAAGGATGCCTTCAAGGTTACCACCCGAGTTGACTTAATATTTTTTTTTTTTTATCTACCTTTTTATTTATTATTTTTCTTTAAAGGGGAGAGAGTGTTTAATTATCAGTTCTCAAGCAAACAGTGGTTCGGCAAAATGTCAGGTCTCCAGCTGAGACGCCACCAGTTTGTGCTTGGGATTGTGTGCCAGGCGGCTGCATGGACAGGCGAAGACCTCCGACTGCTCGCTGAATGAATTTCCACTCGTGCCTCTCGACATTGATTGAAAGCGAAGGCTGCTGTTGGAACCCTCAGGCTGTCTGAAGAAATCCATCCCTCCCCATGCTAGATCCTTGATGAGTGTAACTCCAGCTTCAAGACAGACCGGGTGAAGTGGAGGGAATTTAACCCTTCTGGCCCCTGGAAGCAAAGGGCTGTCAATGGTTTGGGCTGATAAGGAAAAGAAGAGAAAGGGAAGAGAACAGTGAAAGAAGAGGCCAATGAATTTTTTTTTCCCTATGTTTATCCCACCCTTCTTCTCTTGTACAAAATAAAAGACATCAGCACAACATTGTAAAATATTCTTCTATTTTCTAAGCTTAGCTTCTGTGAATCCATTTTAACAGCCAAAACCAGAAAGGAAGGTAAAAACAAACCCATGAATTTGGCATGAAGAATTAACTACAGTCTTCTCCAAAGGAAGGCAAGTTGAACTAGATATATATTGGTGTAAACACATCTTAGAACTCTCTATGATAGTATTGCCTAAACTGTTTGTACTCTCCAGAATTAAAATTTGTGTAATTCTTTGGCTGTGCAATTCCATTTGCCAAAAAACCAAATTTTAGTTACATACCATACCTCAGGATTAATTTATGTTATAACAGATACATCTGATTAGCGGTGTAAATGGGTGTCGTCCCATTAGTGCCACCATTCCATTCTTTGGAGGAATATAGCCCATAAAATAAAAAAAAAAAAAAATTTTAATCACAACAGGCATTTTGATTCACTTTTATCAGGCTGTGCATAATTTCTCCTAGAGCTTATTAATTCACACTTTATTTTTCATACTGGGAATGAATTGCTATGAGAGCCAAAAGAGACTGAACTCTGCATTGAACAATTAGTTATGTGTTTTCCTTTTTGTCTTGAATTTCCCTTCCTTCCTTCCTTCCTTCCTTCCTTCCTTCCTTCCTTCCTTCCTTCCTTCCTTCCTTCCTTCCTTCCTTCCTTCCGCCACTTCCGCCACTTCCGCCACTTCCGCCACTTCCGCCACTTCCTTCCTTCCTTCCTTCCTTCCTTCCTTCCTTCCTTCCGCCACTTCCTTCCGCCACTTCCTTCCGCCACTTCCTTCCGCCACTTCCTTCCTTCCTTCCTTCCTTCCTTCCTTCCTTCCTTCCTTCCTTCCTTCCTTCCTTCCTTCCTTCCTTCCTTCCTTCCTTCCTTCCTTCCGCCCCTTCCGCCACTTCCGCCACTTCCGCCACTTCCGCCACTTCCGCCACTTCCTTCCGCCACTTCCTTCCTTCCTTCCGCCACTTCCTTCCTTCCACCACTTCCTTCCTCCCTCACTTTCTCGCTTTCTTTCCTCTTTCTCTCTTTTTTCCCTTCTTTGCTTCTCTCCTCCCTTCTCTGTTTTCTCCTGCCTCACTTTTCGAGGGCCATATTTTGACTCAGTAGTTGTACGTCACGTACCACCATGAAGTTTTCTGATACATCACTGGGAGTATTACATTACCTCTAGTAAAACCTGCAAACAAGCCAAGGAAATCACTGCTACTGCAGACCCTCATACACATCAGGTAGGCAAAAAAAAAGTAAAACATTAAGCAGAAACTCCCCTCTGTAGTAAAGATGAAAACCACAGTTCATTAAAAAATCACATAAAATAAATAATAAATCTACACATCTGTCTCACTGCTAAGGGTAATCAAAACCAGCAGTGATTATCAGGGGATTTTATTTAAAATTTTCCTCTAAATTCCTGACATAAACACACCTTTCTGAACCAAGCTACATAAAAACCTGTTCCTTTGTGCCTTTGGATTTTTGTCACATAATAAAATTCCATTTTACTTTAATCTAAACCTAAAATGCAAATAATACAGTTTTCAAAAGAAAAAAAAATTGGAACAGGAAAGCAAGTTAATTTGTTGCGTATTATTTTTGGGTTTAAATTTCATTACATTTAAAAAAAAAAGCCCTTATTTTCTAAAAGTATAATTTTCATTTGTCTCTCCTTTCCCAGAAAGGAAAACTAGGAGAGTCAAATCAAAGTCAACATTTTTAGTCAAATGGAGAAATTTTCTTTGCAAGTAGCATTTCAGTATAACGCTAAAAGAAACCCATTTGCTTCATTGGTTGTTGACTCTAATTAATGTTCTCACAACATGTGGAGCTTAAATACTCCCTACTGACATTAATGAAACTCCTCTTATTGGCTTGCCTGTTGGATTGGAACAGGATGAAGAAAGAGGGGGCACTCTAGCCTTGGTTTCTGTCCCTGACATCCATTAAATAGTTGGAAATTCTGATATTTTCCTCTGCCTCTGGACCTCCAGTTGCTGGTCATACATTAAAGCCAATAAGCTTCTTAAAAACAAACTTGTGCAAATGGGATGGGGAAGTTCTGGTGCTGTTATCCAGTGGTGAAAGATGGTCTTCAATTGGATGAAATCACTGAGCCTTCTTCTCTGACCACAAGGTTCACCCACAGTGGACTCTCCTCTGCTACATAGAGGCACATCCAAAACATTAGGCAGACAGATTTCTCATGCTCCTGAAGCAATAATGAATAAATGACTCACCTCCTGCATCTCTGTCTGCTGCACAGGACATGGCTGTAGTGATGCCCCTCTCCAGGGGTGCTCACCTTGCACAAATCTATGAAGTGGTTTCTGGCTGTGGTATCTCCCCCAGAATTGTCTCAGTAATTTGAAAATACCTGTGCAGCCCCAGCTACTGGAGCTCTCCCCCTGGGTAGTGTCCAGTAGCCCCCCATGGGCACTTGGGGAGGACATAGGGAATGTGGATTCTTCCACTTGGGGATCCCCTCAGTCCACCTAGCACAACCTGAGGAGCAGGGAAGTTGCATTCTGCATTCAGGAATGGAGATTTTAGGCTCGTGGAGAATGTCCTAGGCAGTGAGAGATCAGAAGAGAGGTGTGTGGTAGAACACCTCTTGTTCTCCCTTAAAAGAAGTGAGCCATATGCATTTAATTCAAAGAAGAGGTGTATGAGGCTGCCCCTGATGCGGGGTCCTGGCTACCAGATTCCAGGTGATTGAAGCAGATGCCTGCAGTCTTGATCAGTAGCTTGAGTCTGACATATGGCCAGGATTTTCTGACAAACCTCAGTATTCAGTGTGGGGTTTTTTCTCCTTTCTCATCCCTTGACTTTTCTTTGTGAAAACACTCTTTGAGGTGCCTTATACTTTATTTCATCATACAGAACAGCTGAGGTGCCCTAGAGGTCCAGTAGTCTATTCTTTGAGGCAAGGATCGTTAAGTTACCTTTTTTTTTCCAGCACCTTCCATATTATGTGATTTAAAGGGCAGGTAAAAGGCCAATGTTATCAGACTAATACCTGAAAGTAATTAGTACACACAAATCATCTGAATTTGTTTAAAGAATTAATTTTCATCATTACTGCAACTCACACTTTCTACTGGTTTTCCCCTCTATAGCTGGCAAATATCAAAAGCTTGCTCTTATATAAAGCATACCAGAATATATATTTCAAATGTTTCTTACATATTTTTTTTTTATTGGAGAAATTAATTTATCTGTTAAAATAAAAGAACAAAGAGTGACTTGTAAATTCATTGTTGGTATTCGTTTACACTCTTAGGAAACTGAATTATCTACATTGTAATATGACGCTGTGTATTTGCTGTCTGTGACCACCCAGGACACATAAAGAAAACAGGCTGAGACAGGTATTTCACCTCATGCACAAAATTTAAATTGTGATTTTTTGGCTGCTGAAAATTGGTTTTTGCAATGTTGAACACAAAAGAAAAACATTCATGTTAGAGTCTGCTTCAATTCCATATGCTAAAATGAAGCACCTTGACCAGTTGGACTGAGACATAAATGCATCACTGGTTTACTCACACAATTGTCTGCTGGAAGTTACTGAAAAGCAAGGACAGATGTCAGGAAGCTGTATAAGAAGGCACACTTCTGAGCTCAGGTTTATAAGGCCTTTATAGGAATATAACAATATCTAGGACTTTTTTTTCTTCTTCTTCTTCTGTTTTAGGAATTACTTGAGCTTTCTGGCTTGAGTATGACTTCCTAAGTGTAATGAAGAAATATCTGTAGAAGTAATCCTGTAAATGCACAATCCTGTTATATGTTTACTCACATCAGCAGCATTATTCCTCCAAATAGCTCTAGGTGAGACAAGAATGGTCTAACTCCAGTATAAAAGCTCTGTGAATGTTCCCTTAACTTAGTTCTGTTACAGCACAGATGTTTAGATGCTTGTAAAAAAGGTGGGAAACTCCCCTGAAATTTGGAAAACAGCCACATGGATTCTTGGATGGGGCTTGGAGGAACCTGATCTAGTAGAAGGTGGTGCAGCCCATGGAAGGGGAATGGAGTGGGATTACCTTTAGGGTCCCTTCCAAATGATTCTATTATTCTATAACTCCTCAGCTTTAGTATTGACCCTAAAGTCTCATTTTGGAAAAAGGGGTTTTAGGAACTTCAGTAGAAGTTGCATTATGTAAATTGAAGCCCTGTCCCACCTGCATCTTATGGGACTGTAGGAATATTTCAGATAGCTCATATCTAGTTTTTGCACCTTCCATTGTAAATAAGTGGTACTGTTGTACATGGCATGCTGTTAAAACTGAAGCTTGTCACATCTGTTACAAAAGCTCTTGTTGCTAGCATTGCACATGACAAATATTTAATCAGAATAATAGAATTTTTAAGGTTGGAAGTGACCTCTAAAACCATCGAGTTCAATCGTTTATCCAGCGGTGACAAGTTTACCACCAAGTGTGACTCTAAGCACCACATTCATATATTTTTTGAACACTTCTAGGGGATGGTAATTCCACCACTTCCCTGGGCAGCCTGTTCCAATGCCTGAGCACCCTTTCAGTGAAGAAGTTATTCCTAATATCCATTCTAAATCTTCCTTGGTGCAACTTGAGAATATTTCTTCCTGTCCTATTTCTTGTTATGGGGGAAAAGAGATTGACTCCCACCGATCTACTATATCCTTTTAGGTAATTGTAGAGAGCAGGGATGTCTCTCTTGGGCTGTGAAATTAAAGATGTATACTCTATTCTAATGCAGAAATTGAGAGAGCAATATTTATCTTCTCTGTGTTCTCTCTCATTTTTCCATTGGACATCTCCGGGAATAACCTAATTTCATATTTTTTAAGTAACTATGAATTTATCAAAGACATAATAAAGCCCCAAACCCCTCATTTGTCTTCTCTCCAGGGCGAACAGACATAATCTCCATCAAGCTCTTTGTGTTCACATTGTTCTCCAGATCCTTGACCATCTGAGTGGTGCTTTGCTGGACTGTGATGTACCCATGTCTCTCATGTCCTGGAGAGAAGAGCTCTCTAGAGGTGTCTCACCAGTGTTGAGCAGAGAAGGATCTCTTTCCTCAACCCACTCCCTCTGTCTAATGCAGCCCAGGACACTGCTGACCTTCTTTGCTGCACTGTTGTCTCATGCCCTGGGACACGGCTGATCATGTCCACTCCATATCCTCTTTTGCCAAGCTGTTTCCTTCCCCAACCACCCAATAAAATATAATTACATAGCACAACTACAATAAGAAAAGTATATAGACAATTCTAATTAGCAAAATTGCATCAATATTTTCTTTCCCAGTCAGGAAACCAGAAAAAGAGAGAACAGTATGTCATGGGAGAGACATGACCCTCCTTCCCCTGGGGATGTGGGGTCCAGGGCCGCCAGCCCAAGCAGAGTGGTTGCCTCCTGTCTTTGTTTTCCATAAGAGGAAGGAAGTGTTTGCTGATCTGCTGTGCCTCTGTTTAAACTGACTTTAGAAGTCTAATTGCCTGGTGTTTTCTATTGTGTATTTTCTTGCTGCCTTGACTTGGTTTGGACTGGAGTGTGTTTTTTCTGAGTGATTCTGGAGTTTGTTTGCTTTAAGGGAAGGCAGGGATTTAACTAGATGGAAACTTATGGTGTGACTGTGCCAGCTGCTTCAAACAAGGAGCTTCTCTTCTCTCCAGACACCACTTTCTCCGGAGCTTTGTCTGGTTTTTTCCTCTATAGATGTAGGAATGTCTCATGCAAAAAGTGTTCATCACTTGTTTCCTGGTTACAGGTCCATTGCAAAAATAATTCTTTAGGAAGAAAGAATAAAATTCTCTGTAAGATAATTTCTAAATAATTCCTCTGAGTGTGGTTTTTTGTTTTTTTAATTTCTTTTCCCCAAACAACAAACTGATTTAAGTAATTTGTTATTTTTTAACATAAACACCTGTAAAACTAAAAAAAAAGAAACCAGCCACAAATGTATTTTCTGTGAGGACCATGGAAATTGGAATTGATAATTATGATATTTAGGGTTACTTATATTTATTCTAAAGGTTTATATCAGCATCTGGCCTGTCAGGGTAGGAAGACTGCAGTTTTAAAGAAGAAAATTTCCTTAGTAAAGCCCTCAAGGAAACAAATATAGACAAATCAACAACAACAAAACCCCTCAGAACCCAACAAAACCTGGGCAAAAATCTTGGCCAGTTTTTGGGGTTAGGTAGAGGGCAGGGTAAGAGTGAGGGGAAGAAAAAGTGGGAAAAATCTCAGTTTGTATTTTCTCTTCCCATAAGCTGTAACATATCAGGCAAATTTCAAAGTAAGACAAAATTGGAAACCAGAGATATTTCTATTATTCTGGAAGTAGCTTTAGCCTATAATTTCTACACAGTTTATGCCTCCACTGCTTTATTTTTCTGGGTCAAAACAAGCATCCATCGCTTTAGTGTAGCCTTTTCATTTTTAATTGTTTGTTTGCAGAAGTGCACTGTAAGTGATTAGACAGGAATACATTAAGTGAAGCACAGACCACAGAGGTGAAAGAGGATCCCTGAGCATTTTCACTGGAGAGAACTACAGGAAGGTATCTCTGAAGCATCACCTGCATTTCCATCAGTGGGGAATTTATATGAGTCCCTAGTGTCCCATTTGAAAGGACTGGGAAAAGGAATCCTTAGAACACGAGGAGAGCTGTGGCTGTTTGTGTGTCTGGAGGCTTGTGGAGAGAGGAATGTGATGATGTTTGTTTGCAGTCTATCAGGCAGCCACTAGATGTCTCTGATTATTGCATACAGTTCCAGCACAATTCAGTCTCTGGTAAACAAAGGAGACAAAAGTGCATCTAAAGAGGAGTGGAAGGCATTTGGTGTAGATCCTGACTTTGTTGTTTTAGACAAACATTGTCCTTTTCAAATGATCCTGAATATTACAAAAATATACTTTTTCATATATGCAAACTTTCTTTCATCACAAAATACGTAGATATTTCTTCTCCTCCTTGTGAATTCCAGATTGTGTAAATGAGAATTTTTAATTTTTTTTTTAAATAAATGAAGGCATGGGTAAGAATCCACATGGTCTCTGTTATTTCAGTTTGATGGAATACCGCACTGTATACAATACATTATTCATTTTCAAATATGCCAGATAATGAATGAAATGTCTTTCATAAATACTAGTTTTTTTTTCACTGAAAATCTCTAAATAGTTTTCATGTGTATGCAATAATAAGTTGAGAGTGTCAAATTCAGTTGAGTATACATCACCCACTGAAAATCTCCAGGAGTTGGAGATTTTCTTTGAAAAGACAATACATAACATATTTTTCCTAAATAGTAAAAGGTGTTAAAAGCAGTAAAATGTGTTATAAACCAAGCCAAAGTGAAGCTTTTTCAGCCCAGAGCTCAGATTATTAGATACACTTACGCACAAGGGCATGCAGATCTATAAACTTTTTTTGTGTATGTGAGTGTATAAAGTCTTTTCTGTCTTTTTTTCTTGCAAAACAATGTAAAGTGAGTTTCAGAAGGTGCAAAAACAAAATTCCTCTGTAACTGAGTTCATACAGCCATATAATTTAAAAGAAGAAGGAAACCCAAAGTACTGAATGTAACAACATGTTAAATTCAAGGGCTATTGAATCTGTAACTGTCTTTTTGTGTCCCCTATTGGCCCAAATGAATATAGTAGCTGGAAAAGGGAGGAAACACGTTTGGCACTTTGTAGCAAACTGCAGGTTTAGCTTTTGACTTTTCTAAAAAACAATACCTTCCAGAGTAGATAGAACCTGAGTCTGACAATCCAGGTGCCACCTTCAGCTTCACAAATTCCCTAAAAACGTTCTGAAGTGGCTCAAAACCTCTTGGATGTGCTAAAGATACCATTCCATCATTATAATCATCTGGTTTACTGCTTATTGTTGGCCACAAATTTTTCCCTGTGCTGTGCCAACCACACTGAAGGAAGGCATCTCCCTAGCCCAAGTTGTGATTAAGTGTGCTGGGATGTCACACTAGAAAGGGGCTTCTTGGTAGAGAGCAAAAGTGATAAATGAGTAGGAGAGATTTATTGATGAAGCATAGATAGTGCTAAGAGTAGAAGTTAAAATAGCAGAAAATGAGGTTCAAGGGAGCAAATTGAGGGAAGAGATTTCTACTACAGGGAAAAGCAGCAAATGGAAAGTGCATAGTCCTGAGGAAAGAGCATGAAAAACATGGGCAAGAAACAGAGACATGAAGCTATAAACATCTCCTGGTCCTCCCATGTGGGCAACTTATTTTAGCAATCTACCTGCAGTGTCATTACTAGAAATGAAATTTGGTATTTACATGATGGATCTGAAAGGTGGTGGGCCACGAGTACTGCAGCTGTAATCCCACTGGTGTCACCACAGACTGTAAAGTTCCTCTGGGGCCAACACACTTGAATGTTACACCTGCAGTTAATAAACCTCATCACATCTCAGCACACCTCAGCCCCTCTTCTCTGATCAGAGGTGGTGGTTCATCATAAACCAGACAGAACAGCTGGCTCGAGGCTTTTGTGCCTGCTCTTAGGGGCCAGACTCCTTGTCAAGATTTGCTGCACTCTTTAGCTAGTGTAAGTCTTACTCTATTCCTCAATTTACACCTACAACAGATTTGACCCAGAGCTGTAAAAAACTTATCCTGAACAGCCTTTGCTCTAGTTACTTAGCACAATCATAATTATTTGTAGTGGTTTTAAATTCAGAGTGCTAGGAGAACAAATGATTACATTTGCTTGGATGTGTCTGCAGATGAGGTTTGTAACACAATAGTAATGAACTTTGACGGAGAGAGTCTGAGCTAATTCTGCTCCATTGAAAGGTAATAATTCAGTGCAGAATGAAAGTCATCCAAAGGGAAGGATGCCATCTAAACTGTAAATGTAAAGAGGATTGACTCTTATAAGAATAAAGTCAGATGGATAGACTGCAGTTTAGGTTACAAGAGCATAAACTTGACATAACTATTTCTGCACCGGTGAAGCTTCAATCAGAGCTTGTTTTTGCTCAACCAGGTGCTGGATCTCATTCAAGCTAAGGATATGATTCTTACCACTCACACACTCAGTTTAATACTGATCACAGAAATGTTCTTCGGGTATTTTAATTGAAAGCAAATTACTCAAGGTACTTAGGTCAGATTTTGAAGCTAGTGCAGTATGTGGTAGCTGGTAGGGCAGCACACTTTATCCTGACTGATCCACTGGAATTACAATTCCCTCTGCAGTGGAAGCACAGCCCAGAGCTATGATCCCAGGGATCACATCTGATAAAGAAAACCAAATACTTGAAATTATAAAAGACAATAGCTACCTGAAAACTTCTAACGATAGGGGCCCATTGAAACAGGATTAAAATCAAAGTCAGAACATAGAAAACTTATTTATTTAGAAGTCAACAAGAGAAGCTGTGATCCCTTCTGTTGCAGGGGCTAGGCCTTCATGGCTTCAACCATATATTACTATTCTGATAATACTTACAAGCAATTCCTACCTATGTGAAGAATTTAACTGTAACAGTTGATTATTCTTATTTAAACCAAGGTAAATGGGAGAGACGGTAAACCCAATTATGAATATTCAGCCTGCTAACAATGTCATCCACCTCGGAGAAAATAAATCTTGCCAGCAGCTGAAAGCAGTAGATTGTTTCTCATCTCCACTATTCTGAGGCATCTGGGTTATGTAGAAATAATTAGAGAAGAAGTCAGCCTTCTATCCACCTCTCATGCAATAATAGTTCCCTGTATTCCTATCTGCCTGACCAGTGAGCTCCTTCAAATTGTGCTGTTTTCTAGTCTGGCCATGCTTTTAGACAAATCACATTCAAACTCAAGTGCAAAATTTAACTCTAGTTCAATAATTTCTTCACAGGTAGAGAAACAGACATAGACACAGCTCAGCAAATAAAGCCATTTCCTTCCTCTGGGGAAGAAGAAAAAGAAAAAGATTAAAGCTGTCCTGTCTAATCTGAAATATTTGAGACATACTGAATTACTGCACTGATGAGACCTATGATTTCCACGAGAGAATGAGACATGTAGGCTCCCTCTGGGAAGGTGTCTGACTTTAGCAGAAACATGCATGTTCCCCCAGGCTGGTATGCAACTGGAAACGTACCATCGATCTGCAAACTGACTGATTTCTTATTCTGCTTGCCATGCACAGTGTTGTCACTGAAGAAGCTGTTCCGCATTTAAAGCAAGAAGCTGCTGCAGACCAGCTCTGGTGGGGGGTCATGAGTGTATCTGTTATCCTAGATATTTCAGGAAAGCAGAGAAGAACAATGCCATTTGGAAGATTCCAGCTGCTTACACTGTGGTCGTTTCCATGTATTTTTGGGTCCATCAATAATAGTATAGCTCTCTCTCAGCTTTTAATTGGCCATGATGATAAGCTAAAGATTCCAGATTCTTCCCTTCACCCCCTGTCCACTCTGCAGACTCCAAATGGAGGAAGAAGCAACACTTTCACTACTCAATTCAAACAGTAAAGCCCAAGCTGATGTCCAGGTGAAGCATCAGGGAGCCTCATTAAGAAGGCACAAAGAGCAGGAAATTAAAACCCACAGGAGAGCATGAGGTACTGCACAGTGACACACACATCACACCTAGGCTGGTTCTTCAGTGGTTTAGGCTCGTCCATAGTCTTCTGCTCTGACAGACCCATCTCAGGGATCAAACCTGAAAGGTGATTGCAGATGGGTGAAAGTCACTCTGTTCTCCCAGATAATGAGAGACAAGATGACAGGAAACAGCCCCAAGGTTGGGCAGGGGAAATTAAGATTTTATATTAGAATTTTTTCCTTCCCTGAAGGGTATTGAAACAGACTGCTCAGGGAAGTGGTGAAGTCCCCATCCTTGGAATTTATTTCTTTTTTTAAGTGTGGATATGTCATTTGGGGACATGGTTTAGTGGCAACTTGGCAGCGCTGTATTACCTCAATGACCTTCAAGGTCTTTTCCAACCTAAACAATCCTATGATTCTGTGATCCTTAGTCACCTTCTTTCCTCCTCAAGCAGTGTAACCCTGATCAGATTTTAGCAGTCTATCACTGGGTAGGTTGTTTGGGGATTTAGGATTAAATGGATGAAAAAATGTCTGCAAACGAAGAAAAAAAAAAAAAAGAGAGACAATTTAAAGACAGTGTCCTTAAAAGCACCTAGTCAAAACCATACTATTAACATAAATGGTATGCTGTATGCTGATAAACTGTGCTGCAAAGCCCAGACTTGGGATTCAGGAGTTCCTGTTTGTTATTTCACCATTTAAGACCTGTAAGTAGATTCCATGGCCCTCTTTGCCAAATTCCCCATCAAAAATATAATCAAGCCCTCAAAATAAGACACGTCAAAAATCTCAAATCTTGTTATTAGAATTATTTGTAAAATGCCTTAACAACTATTGGCAAGGTTTTATTAGAGGCTGGTAGGTTAGTGCAAGTCCAGGTACGAATGCTTGTTTTCAACTGAAAACATGATGACAACAGGTCTGAGGTGGAAAGAACAATGCAGCAGAGCATTGAATGAAAGAAGATATAATGACAGAAGAGAGAGATAATGGATGAATAAGTAGAAATAGCTTATTTTCATTGTTCTAAGTAGCATGTCCCCTTTAACTGCAGGTCAAGAAAAATGGTTGTGTATGGGTTAAAATAAGACATAAAGCCCGAAATGCAGGAACTTCTCTTCCAGCCTGTTGTTCAGGTGACAGTTGACTTTGTAAATGTCACACAACTTTTCCCTCCCATATGAAAAAAGAAAGAACCTGATCAATTCCTCCCTGCTCCCCGCTGCTTCCCCAGGCATCTTCTGCAACCGATGCAAAGCATAGCATTCAGTGTCAAAGCCTGTTACATGCTGCTATCCCCTAATAATATTAAAATGAAAATGAAAGTAGCTCCCAAACAATCTTTAAATCAATCCTAATGTGATAAAAATGAATATCCTCTCTTTCTTTTCCTCCTCTTCTCTCCCTTCACTGTCTTTTGAACATTTATAACAGCATTTTGTGTGCAGCAATGGGTTCAATTGTCACATTGCTGATCAGTGTCCAGTCTCTCAATTTTAGCATAATTGTTCTGTTCAAATTGTTGCTGTACCTACGTTTTTAAGACTTGGAGCTGCAGCTCTTTTTTTTTTTTTTTTTTTTTCTTTTTTTTTTCTTTTTTTTTTTTTTTTGGTGTAAATTAACTAATGGTTGGGAAGGTCTGGAATTCATCTACTCCAGCCTGCCTGCTCCAGTAGGGTCCTCTCAGCACATTGCTCAGGATTGTGTGATTGTGTCCAGATGTCTTTGGAGTTTCCATAGGGAAGGAGACCCCGCAGCCTTTCTGGGCAATCTGTTCTAGGGCTCCGTCACCCACACATTAAAGAAATTCTTCCTCAAGTTCACATGGAACTTCCCATCTGCCAGTTTCTGAGATTCCATTGCTTGGCATTACTGAGTAGAGCCTGGATCCATCCTCTTGACATCCTCCTGCCAGAAACAGTGATAAGAACCCCTCTCCATCTCCTCTGCTCCAGGCTAAAAAGAAGACAAGAATTTTTAAGATGAAGGGGAAGTGAGTAACTTCTCCCTCTCCTGGTCTAAGGATAGTGTGAATAGCCTTTATTTTCCAGACCTTGCCTTTATATGGTCTAACTTTGGTGCTTACCAAAACTGCAGTTTCTGGATACTCCCTCCTTGGCTTCTACAGCTGCTGTGAAATAGTCAGAATAAAAGTGTCCTTTGACACTTTTCATGCTTCTCATGTGCACTTAACTTGTTCTGGGAAACTAAAGTCATTTGAAGGATGCTGGAAAAAGGTATTTTTCACGCAACTCTGACCTCTCCCACTGAAAAAAAAAGGAACAAAAAACCAAAACAAAACAAAAAAAAACCCCTAAAACCAAAAACAAACAAAAAACCCCCACACTAATAACTGAATTTTTATGATCAGACATTGTGAAGTATGAAATAGACTAAATTCATTTTTAATGCATTAGTCATTATAACTTGGAAATACTGATTTTCAGACAAAAGCTTCAAAGTCCCAGATAAAGGTTCGTCAATGATAAGAATGTTTTTGCAAGAATAAGTTAGAACACTTTTCTAAGAATAAGTGGAAGAAGTAGTTGATACTCTTGGTTTGAATAATTAATATAGATTACTTTTGGCCACTCAAAAAATATACTGAGTATTGGATTCTAAAGTACCACATAAAATGTGCACTCAGCCCTCAAAAATTCCTTTTGTTGGGATTCCAGTGAGGTCATGGCTCATACCTATCATGATTAAATAGTTTTAACAAGGACATGGGGAAAAAAAGTAGGCACAAAATAATTTACTGAGAGCATTTTTAGTTGACATAAATTTGGGTGCAGCAGTAAATAATGAGCAGAATGGATGACTGACGTGGAGCTCTCTCGACTGCTTGATTGGTAAGCTGGGTGTAAGCAAACAGTTGGGACCAAATGTGCCATTACAAATCCAGGGAAGAACCAGAATTGAAACTGACTGTACAAACAGAAGGCCAACGCAAGGTATTAGTAATTTTTAAACACGGTTATAACTGCTATTCATCCTTTGTACAGTCTTTTCACATCAGGGTTCAGATATTTTTTTCTTCTCACCCCCTTACGAATTTGGTATTTCATTTGATTTGACTTGGCAGAGGTAAAACACATGTGGAGATTTCATTAGTCTGTAAATATCTCCTTAAAGAACATTGTGGACAATGTTGCAACAGTGTTCAATGGCTAGTTGTTAAAGCTACAGAAATTCAAACTGAAAATAAAATACAGATTTAAACAGTAAAGCTGTTAACCATAGGAGCTATTTACCAAAGATGATGATAGATTTTCCATCTCTGGGTGTTCTTTAAATGGGTTTGCTGTTCTTTCCCTACTTCAAACAGAGATTTTGGACTCAATGTGGGAATTAATATAAGGAACTCCTAGGGCTTTCTTTGTGGAAAGAGGTTTTCCTTTGTTCAGAAAGCTAAAGAAATTACACAGTCAGCAATGCTTTGTTTGGCCCAAGATTTAACCAAGGACAAAAGTGATCATGAGGAGTTCAGCCATATGTTTTTTTGCTTCCAGCCCAACTAAGGTAGCTCTCAGGACATAGCCCAGAGGATCAAGGGTGCACTGTTAATTGTCTAACTGCCTTTAAAATAGCACCTATTTTCCCTGATACACTCAACCTTTTCAACTCAATCCTGAATTTGGCACTGCTTCAAGCTATTTATTATGATTTAGAAATAAATCCTCAATTCTCATGACACAGCTGCTTTTGTCACAATAACCACCTGGGTACAACACGTTCCTGTGGTGAAGTTTGATAGGTTAATCGAGCTTCACAAAGCTTGCAATGTGGTTTGAGATGCCTGGATAAAAAGAATAAATATTGGGCAGAATCACTATTAACATTCTTTAAAATCTCTTATATGTGGTAGCATTCAGACATGCTAGGAGCATTAGCAAAGTATTAGTCAAAATATGCATTAGCAGCGTTTCCTCCTCAAACTTCTTTCCTATAGGAAGAGAGAATTTCTGGTTTTTTGCAAAGGTTCAGTGTTAAAACATTAGAGTTGGAACAGGGACCCTAGTGAGTGGCATGTTTTGTGCTTGTGCTTCATAGCAGGACTGAATTAATTTTCCGTAAGACATTACTGTGAGACTGATTATAAGTCTGTCCTTGAATGCTTCTCAGTGAAAGCAATGTGACCTCCCTTGGCAGTTTGTTCCATGGATCTAGCTATCCTAGTATTTATAAAGTTTGTTTTAACCATTAACTAAAATTTCCCCTTTGTTGCAGCTTCATCCCATTACTTCTAGTTCTGACCTTGGTGACTAATTATAATAATTGGCCCCTGACCTCCTGCTATTATTTTTTATGTGTTTGGAAGAGAGATGGGTGTAGAAAAGAAAATGTGGAACCATAACCTAATGCTCAGAAAGCCTCAGGAAAACATACAGATTTGGGACTTTTCTTTGACCTATACTAAGATTAAAAGACATGTAAAAGTTAGAACAGTATTCAGTCAAGGGCAGCAAGAAAAACATCTCTAGGGACATTGATGGTAAAAGGAAAGTCAGGGAAAATGTAGGCCCTTTCTGGAAGGAAATTGGAGGCCTGACTACCTGGGACTGGTTAGGTGGAAGTTGCTGAGATGTTCAGCAATTTTTTTTTCCTTAGTCTTTACTAGAATGTGTTCCAGTATAAGAAAGACATGGACTTGCTGGAATGAGTGCAGAGAAGGCCACTAAATGATCTGTGGGATGGACAATCACTGTTTTGGAGATAGGCTGAGACCATTTCTTTGTTCAGCCTGGAGAAGCCTCTGGGAAGGACTTCTGGAACCTGCCAGTACCTACAGGATCTACAAGAGTAATGGAAAGGGAATTTTTATGAGGACACAGAGTAACAGAACAAGGGGGAAGAGGTTCAAATTCAAATTAAGTGGTTTAGATTAGATATGAGGAATTAATTCTTTCCTGTGAGGGTATTGAGGCCCTGGCACTGCTTGCCCAGAGAAACTGTAGCTGGAAAATCCCTGGAAGTGTCCGAGGCCAGGTTGGAGGTGACTTGGAGAAACCTGGTCTAGTGGAAAGAGACCCTGCCCATGGCAGGGCCACTGTAACTGGATGATTTTTAACGTGCCTTCAAACCCAGAATTTTCCATGATTCTGAGAAGATCACTTCTACTAGAGCTGCTATGTAGGTTGACCAAATTTTCCATACTAACCACACAAAAACTGTTTGCTGAATTGAACTGACTTTACCAGAGAAATTTTGGTAATCTTTTAAGGAAGAGCACTAATACGTCTTGCACCTGCAGTCCTCCCATCCATCAAATATGACTTTCCAGGAAAAGAAACATCTGTATTCCTTTTATTTCATTATCACCTAATGGTTGGATCAGCCCATTGGCATTGCCTAAAATTGCCTTAATTAAAATTAGGTCTTGCTGATAAGACTTACAACAATATTCATCAACAATATAGCTCTATAAGAAATTAATTTTTTTGGAAATAAATATAATTGCTTTGCAGTTAAGGTATACTTTTGTTTTCTGTTACAGGCTTTGCCAAAGAGTTACAGAGGACAGGAAAAAAAGTGAATATATATTTACTCAAGTGCCTAATAATTCCACTGTTTGATCCATGGGTCTTTTACTAAAGGGAAGAACAATGACTATATTCACAACCCTTTGTAACAATTTTATTTTAAAGACTGCTGCTGCTTCATTATCTGTGGAGGTGTAACACTAATGCTCTTGGCTGTACTTCTCTTCCATGTTGACAGTCTTGGTGTCAGTGTAATCTGTAACTCATTGGTTGCAAGAGGAGTATATGAGAGCTGATCTTTTTTTGCTCTGATAAATGGATTTTTCATGTAAATGGTGGAGGGAAAGGATCTGGTGCATGCAACAGCACCCCCTAATTCAGTGGCCAAACTCACAGGTGATGTGTATAGAGACTGAAAAACCTTTTCCTTAACTTCTTCATTAACACAATACTTCTCTGGGGTAGTACAGGAATGGCATATTGAAGTGTTGGTCCTAAATTAGATAGGGAGATAAGTAAATTTTACCAGAGGGACCAGATTTCATGTCCTGCTTGACAGCTGTGACAGAAAGCAACTTCTGAGTTACAGCACCTCCTCATTCTTGACATGTCACAAAATATTAACACCCTTGAGTATGATTAAGTAAGTGACACATCATAATAATTTATCGTATATCTTGAAGTAAGTCAGAAGTCAGTGCTGGCCTCGTTTGATGATCTCAACTCAAACCAAATGTGAAAAAGCCAGAAACATTGTTTGCAAACTGAGACCCAACATCTCACTAAGACATCCTGTGAAAGGCTTCTTCAGTAGTAACTGAAATGAAATGAAAATAACCCTATTAAAATCAAGGAAGAACTATGTAGCCATCAACATAATTCTTGTCTGTGCAGTACACATTGCTCTGAGATGAAATGATAGGTTTTTCAAGGGCATAGTTTATCTTGGTGATGAAAGAGTCCTACACAGGGTCAAAAGGTCTGGTCATTGCCTTATCATGGGACAGAGGCTACTAAATTAATTTGTGATTATGCAAATTTGTTTTCTCTGATTTGAAATACACAAAAAACAGATAGAAACTGTTTTTTAACTTTATAAAAAATATTTCTTAGGCTTATTAAGGTGTACTTAATGAAGAAAAATCTCTCCCTGTCATAAATATTATATCTAAAATATTAAAATTTTAAAAAGTTACTTAGAAATTCAATATTTATTAAAAGGACACTAGTTTTTTTGGGCTTTTTTTTTTTTTTTCTTTTTAGTATAATGATTTGTGGTTGCTAAAACACCAGTTAATTTTACCTGTTCAATTCCTGATAATATGAAAAGAGTGTTGGTTTATGGATTTTTAATTTTTTTAATATACTGCAGACAACAATTCTGAAGAAGACTTTTGATAAAGAGTATAATAAAATGGCTATTTTTTTTCCAAATCTGTCATACTGAAAAGCAGACTTTCCCAACAAGCTTTTATCTCTTTTCATTTGAAACCTTCAAAGAGAGGTATCAAACAGTCTTAAGAGTGTATTTTTTATAATTTACATTAGTTACTTTGCCTTTCCATATTTCATTATTCTATGCAGCTTGTATCAGGTGTCCTGAGATTCTTTCTCTTTGTATTATAGAGTGTCTTGATCACAGTTCCTCTACAGTAGAGGCTCACTTAGCTTTTCTTCACAGGACTGCAGCTGAGATCCGTATCTCCCCGGAGACCATCTGTGATACAAGGTAAGTGACTCCCAGGAGGATATCACACAAATTTGCATCAATTAGTAGGTTCAGAAACAAGAAATATCTCATAGCTTGTGAAGAAGAGTTTAAAAAGAAAAAAAAAATCAAGATAACCCCTACTCAAGATTCATTAATGTCCTCTTTCAATTACCCAGCAGGATTATGAAGGAACCACCGCCATGGAAAAGATAGTCCTGAGTGTCTCTGGATGTCTCGAATGTCACACTGGTATATTTCCATAAATTTGGTTCAAGGTTCAAATATTAGATACATTGCAGTGCATTCGTATTTCTCCATGGCAAACAATCCACCCAAGATTTAAAAACTCGTAGACTCTGTTTTACAGTTTAACAGCACGACACCTTTTAAGCTGAAGACTTTGGGGGCAGTCGAAGGTGTGATAGACAGAGACAGAGATATAGATAGCGACACATGGAAAGCCCTCCAGGAGGAATTTCCATCATCCCCCAGTAGGGAAGAACCAGAAATTTCATGCTGCACTGCTTGAAATGTTCCCAGCATCAATCTAAAGTGCATAAGGGTGTAAAATATTAAGACAGGGAGTGTAGCACCTCAAGGTAGTACAAAAACAATAGTTTGCTATTTTCTTGAGAATCTTCCATTATCGTATTTGGTCTTCACAGAAATGATTCCAGTGTTTTTAATCACATAATGAAATATGAGTTAAAAATGTCCACTCTGAATACTGCAGAAGAGAAGGAGATAGATAAAGTCTGCAGGAGCAATATCAAACTACACACATTATTCAGAAGTGCAATGGTCATTGCTGGTTCTATAAAACAATCTTAAATCAAGGACCCCTGTGGTACATTTTCACTTCTAGATTATTTTCATATTTCTTCCCTCTCTTCCCTAGAATGTTGAAAACCAGCATGACATTTATGATAAAAAGAAACTCAGACCAAGAAACTCAGAGAGTTAATGCCATAGCTGTGACCATCCAGAAGAGTTGTGGCAAAGCAGGAATTTGAATGATATTAGGAAACATTTCTTCACTGAAAGGATATTCAAGTAATGGTAAAGTGGAATCACCATCCCTGGAAGTGTTTAGAAAATGTATGGATGTAGCACTCAGAGACATGGTTTAGTGGTAACAGAGCAGTGCTGGATTAATGGTTGGACTCAATGACTGCAGAGTTCTTTTCCAACCTTAACACTTGTATGATTGCAGCACTGCTAATCCAACTGCCTCTACTTCCTGAAACAGCAGATAGGCAGGTGTCAAACAAGTAAACTAGAGATACAGTGCTTTAAGAGGAGTCTGTACGGCCTCAAGCTGAGGAAATCAATTACTTAAACTGTGGAAAGTAGATGCAGTTAGATAAGTATAGTTAAAATATTCACATTAATTATTTACTCCTTTCAGCTTTTTATTTTATCAGCAGAATGGAGAAAAAGGGATAAAAAAAAAAAAAAAGATGTTTCTGTATTAGGAGTGATCAAAAAGACCCTTTTCCTAGGGAAAGGTGTAACCAGACTTCATAAATTATAAACCAAGAAAGACAGGGGTAAAAAGATTTCTTGGCAGGTTGGCTTTCTGTGAGTTTTTTGGGGAAATTTTCTGGTTTTGTGTATGGTTTTCTGTGTGGTTTGGTTTTGGCTTTCTGTGTGGTTTTTTGTTTCTTTTTGTTTGGTTTGGTTTGGTTTTTTGTTTGGTTTGTTTGGGTTTTTTGTTTGTTTGGTTTGGTTTTTTTCTTTTCCCTCCCTCCACTCTTCCTTTGCTCTCTTTGCTCTTGTGCTCCTTCCTCAAATAGAAGCAGTTTTGCCACAGCAAATGCACGCCTGATATCCAGCAGTGGTTTTGATTGATACAGTGGGCAGGATTTTTGGGCTGTGAGGGGAAGAATGGAAGGGGGCTGTTCAGGCTTTGTGTGGGTGTAGGACATTGTGCTTCTGTGGCATTTTTCTTCGGAGTGTGTGGTCTTCTGTCCAGTCTGGAATAATCAAAGGAACATTTGCAAACAGATCATTCAGTAAGGAGGTTTAACAACATGTATTTGTATTGTTCAGTCAAATGGGAGGGAGAAAAAAATGTCTTTTAAAATCTGATAAGTTCTCTTCCATCTGCCTGCACCATGACTGCTTTCAATTCTGCTGAAGAACTCGTTTTCTCTTTCTCATTCCAAGCATCCCTTTTCTTCTCTTTTCTTCTCTTTTCCCCTTTCTTTTCTTTTCTTTTCCTTTTAGGTTCTCAATTTTTCTTTTTTATCTTCTACCTCTTTGTTCCTCTTCTCTGTGGACCCCTCTGCTGAGATCAGATTTCTTTTGTTTTTGTCAGTGTCATTTTCACTTTCTAAAACTCATTATTTCTTTTGATGACCAGCATTCATACTTCTATTAATTCAGATATAAAGAAAGGCAGTATGTAAAGAGAATAGCTAATAACTTCTCCTGTTAATGTTTCAGCCTGCAACAGTAGCTGACATCCTCAGGAGGACATGGTAACAGGTTTTGGAGAAACTTGAGAGGGACCTGCCATGGAAATTAACAGGAGAGACCCTAGTCACAAAGAAAGAATAGCAAATTCTTCCCTGGGTTGATGACAGCCCCTTAACTCATTTGCGTTTTCTTCTCAGAAGCGTGACAGAAAAAGCCTACGGATGGGAAAAGCAGATGCAAGGATTGATGTTCAAATATCAGGAAAATGGACCAGATCCTCAACTGGCATAAATCAAGGCAGGCCCACAGGAATCAATGCAGCAATGCCAATTTACACCAGATGAAGACCTGGCTTGATAAATCTATCACTCTCCTGATAAAGGGGTGAGTGGGGAGGGGGAATGCACTATGAATTAGTGTCTTTTCAAAGAGCAGTGAAATAGAAACACATCTCCTTCTTGTTGCAGAGGGGTAGAAGTGCAAAATGCTTCACTTGAAGCAAAAGCCTACCCCTAGGGACTCCCTGCATACCTTGCTCCTGTTCCTGTGAAGGAGGAATGTCCAAAGTATCAACCCCAGTGCTTGTCCAAAGGTCCAAAGGAGATAGAGACATTTATTCCATACTGTGCAGAGGAGGCTAATAATAAATTGCTCTTTAAATGTAAAGGAAACAACCCTTTTTTAAGGGTTTCACTCTGAAAACCCCAGCCAGGAGTTTCTAAGCTGGTGTGTGGCATCTCTTCTATCAGTCATACAGCTGTTAACCTATAGCTTCCCAACATTTGGGCATTTGTGGTAATTAAATGAAATACTGCATTTTCTTTTTCATAACCTTTTGTGTGTGTTTTGTGTTTAAAATAATGGTTTATGGGCTTGCTTCTGGTTTTGAGCTATGTGATGTGAAGAGAGTGACATCTTGGAGGTGTTGTAGAAAAATAAAATAATATGAGTGACTTTCCATTTTCCTCCCACTGGTGCACTCCTAATATTTACTTTTCCTCACTTTCCATCCCTAATATCAATACAGATAAGATGGAAGTGAGAAACAGCAAGAAAACAATTCTGAAATAAAAAAAACTCAAAGAAAGAAATGAGATATTTTTTTTCCACTTGAGGAGCAAAAAATATCAATTAAAAACATCACAGAAAAAAACAAAAGTTGAAGGTTGGATGAATAGGAACTCTTACTTAATTTTTAATATTTTACATTGACTTTTTCTTTTTGAAGGGAAATGACTTGAGAGACTACAAATCGCTTTTTGGATATTGTCATTTATACCATGTACTATTAGAACTCTCCTTTATAATTTGCTGGAAAGTTTTTAGTTTGTTTTGGTCTGTGTGATCTTTTCTTTTTCTTTCTTTTCTTTTCTTTTTTCTTTTCTTTTCTTTTCTTCCTAGTTTCTAATGTATTTTGAATTTCAGTGTAGCCAAAGAAATATAGTGCATATCAGCCAAAACTAAATACCAGCTGGTCGTCAGAAATTAACACGGGCTGTTACTTTCCCAGTGACAAAATTGAGCAATTTCTCATTTAACATAACAAAGAAAGAAAAAGAAGCTATCTGATATAAGGACAGAAAAATGAAATGCAATATACATGAAATGGCAAAATTACATTCAGACTCAAAATGAAAAGTTTCTGTTTCTGTTCATCTCTGGAAAATTCATGGGGAGAACAAAAGAGGCAATGCTTCCATTTGGTTTATTGATAAAACTTGAAAAACTAGCAAGATGCAAGACTGAACAGTTCCAAACCATCAAAGAAGGGAAAATCTGTCTCAACCAGACCAGGGCAGCTAACAAGCCCAGACAAACCTGTTTAGCAGGTCATGAGGATTTTTATCAATTTGATTAAGAGAACGGCAAAGGAAATTAAAGAATTTACCTTAGTGGCTTTAATTTTACATCTCTAATACATAAAGTCCCTGCATTTTCAAAAATAATTTTGTGTTAAATCTTTAAATGTCCCTTGTAAACAGACAAGCTCAGACAGACCTATTCAGGATGAGAATTTTGCAATGTGAATTCAGATGCTTGGTTTCCCTTCCTCTTGTCTCAGGGATAAGAGACCATCCCATCCACACAGAATAGGTCTCTGAAAAATACTGAATTACACCATAGCTAGAAGCCCATATATCTATCCTCTGAAAAGATATGAAGATTATTATTTTTCTCACCCAAACAATTCATAAGGATAAAAATGGAAAAAAACTGAGAGGGTCTGAACCTTGCTTAACTCCAAAGACCATAGGGAATAAGACGTTAGTTTTTCACTGTGGTTTGAACTGAACGTATGCACAAGCTTGACTTCAGAACACAGAGAGTCTGGAGTCACAGAAAAACCTTTGATAGTTCCTCTCTTTTACCAGGGCATGGTTATATTTCTCCTTCTTTTCTGGCTCTATTTCCTTTTTTTTTTTAATTACCCAGATATCCAGGCCTTTTCTTGCTGACTTTCCCTTTTCTATTACATCTATTTCTGCTTCTGCCCTTTCAACCTTTCATTCCCACCCCTTTTTTTTTCTGAACAGCTGCAAACAAATTCACCCTTCCTCCTTCCCCACCACTGCTGTATTCTGATTCAGACCACTATGAATTTTTCCACCCACAAGGTCCACATTTCTGATTTATTTTGTGTGTGACCTGTTGTGGCTCCCATTGTTTCAGCTGCTTCCTAGGAAAGGACCATTTAATTGTTCCCTCATTATCTCCAAGAGGAGGTGGCTGCTAGTCACACCCACTACCCCACCATAATGAAGCTATGTGGTTATTTCCTTCAAATTAAAAATGCAAGAAAACAGGCAGATGTAACTCCATGGAGGAGATGGAACATCAAGAATTAAGGAAAGAAGGAAAAAAAGAAGAAAAGAAGGAAGGAAAGAAGGAAAGAAAGAAAGAAAGAAAGAAAGAAAGAAAGAAAGAAAGAAAGAAAGAAAGAAAGAAAGAAAGAAAGAAAGAAAGAAAGAAAGAAAGAAAGAAAGAAAGAAAGAAAGAAAGAAAGAAAGAAAGAAAAAGAAAGAAAGAAAGAAAGAAAGAAAGAAAGAAAGAAAGAAAGAAAGAAAGAAAGAAAGAAAGAAAGAAAGAAAGAAAGAAAGATGGTTACTGAATAAAAACCAAAATATAAAGACGAATGCAGATTTTAAATTACAAAAATGTTCTAAAAGGTCCCCAGGGAGGGATGCAGGACTTTATTTGGAAAAAGACAGTCTTATCAGGGGTTACAATATATAAATATTGAAAAGCTCCCTAACAGGTTAGCCACACTGCTAGATGTCAGAGCGTTCTTTTCAAGATCCAACTTGCAGCAAATTGGCTGTGAAAGGAAGGTGGAAAAAAAAGAAGAAAGGAAAAGAAAGGAAGGAGAACTGCTTGACAGAAGGCCTTCAACTCTCTTTTTTTTTTCCTCTTCATTCAGCCATACTGCATATAAATGCACTTAAACATCTCTGAAATTCCTTGCTCATACAACCCCTTAAAACTGTCTTGGACTATGATTTTCTCAAAAACTTACCTCTCTTACTTCTGGGTGAAAGGAAAAAAAAAATTATATTCTCCCTGCCAATAACACCTCTATGAAACGTCCTCAAAGGACAGCATTTCTTGCACCTATGTTTTTTTTCTCCACAAGCTGCCATCTGCTGTAATGCATCTCTATTTTAAGCTTTAGAGCCATGTGACTTAAATCCACATAAGTGTTGATTGTACATGATTGCCTTTATTGATTCTTCCTGGGACACAACTTACCTGTATCCCACTTCAAGTATAGTTTTAGTCTGGACTTTTCTTTCACTCTTTCTTTAATACTTTCTTTTCCCATCTTTCCAATTTTGTGTCTGTTCTTTTTGCTGTGATAGTGACTGGGAACTTCAGTTAGAAAATATCCTGTTAAGCTATATGTGCAACAAGTGCTTCTGCATTAATATAAAAAAAATATCTTTCTCTGAAGGACACCTTATATTGTAAAAACAACCAGTAAATCCAACAAAAATAAGCAGCCTGAGTGATCTAAAATTAGAGACAAAGTAGATATTATTTTAGTGAGAGAAAGTTAATATATTAGAGGGTAGTTTGAAACAAGTATTGCTGTGCTTTTTTGGTAGGAATAAGAAAGTGTCATAGCTTGTTTTTCTTCAGATCATTAGGTTGCAGTAACAAGTAGATATTGATGCTGTTTCTAACTCTCTTTTGCCAGACTACTTTCAGGATAACAGGTCTTTTGGTTATCTCTCATGGTACTTAATTGAGGCATTTAGGTGGGGGGTTTGGAAGTTTTCTCTGGGTTATTTTTCTGATGAGTGGAATTTGCCATCAACTGTTATTTTTTCTATTTACTTTTCTCCTTCCTTCTCTCTAACAAACTCAGAGGTGATGCTGCTTTCAGCATTAGTGGGATTTTTTGGTATTTCTATATAGATTTGAATTTTAATATATAATCTCATGTTCAGCTTCCTTCAAATTATCTTAAAATTAAAACCTGACTAGTGCTTCCTCCACTGTTTATAATTTAGATCCTTTTCTGTGTAGGGATTGAACAGGTATCCCATAAGCCAGAGGAATCATGATTAAATCAATGTGTTATTCATATGCTTAGAGTTAGGCATTACAGGTTACACTGTTTGCCTAGTGAGCAGCCGAGTGAGCGAAATGTCTCGTGTACATCCTGGGAACAAATCTCCAGATTTATCTCCAAAAACAGTTGCTAATGCTTAAATGATATAATTTCCCTGTATTCAGGCAGGAGGGAATGTGACTCCTCTTGAGTAGGATTTGACTTTAAAAAGTAAACAGGCACTTGAGAGGAAAGATCCAGAATTTTCCCTGCTTTTTTTGATACTATTTTGGTACTTTTTTTTTTCTTATTTTCCTTTTTTTTCCCCCCCCTCCTTTTCTTTTCTTTAAAAGATGGACTTGAGCTCAGATCATTTGCAAGACTTTTGGATACAGATCAGCAGCTATACACAGGGAGTATGAATCTTGAATCTTCCATTTCACACTCGGCCTGAACAGGGTAATAGCTTGAGGTGCTGTCAGGACCTTCATCTGCAAGAAATGATGAGAGTAGCAAACATTCTGTGATTACACAGCTGGGAAACAGGTCGTAGGATCTTTGGATGACTGAACCAGAGAGAACTAAAAAAGCATTTGATTTTTACTATTTTTTACATGTGTGCACGCCGGAGCTGATGACTCAAAGGAAGAAGGACTCTATGAGCCTTCCCTAAACAGGAGGAGGATGAGGAGATAAAGGAATGAAATTCAGCTCATTAGGCTGTGGCGTTGCTCTAAGCTGCTTGGAAGTCTTGTTTGAGGATGGGGTGGTCAGTGACCTTTGCTGTGGCTGTGTGTGGATGGGAAGAGAGAAAGAAAAGGGAGTGCTGAGGCCACAGGACTGCCAGATTTATCAGATGCCTCGGGGGAGTGACCAGGACCTGGGAGGAGCTGTGCTCCATATTCCCACTCCATCTGAAAACCCCTTAAAACCTTGTTAGTCTGCATGTTTTGTCTTTTATATAGAAGGATTTTATTGAGAATTTTTGTTTCATTAAGAATTGGATAAAAATTCTATTGAATAAAGACAATCAGAGATCCTTTGGAGCTTAATGCAGAAAACTACTGATGGACAGGGCTTAAATGGCAAGAGTTTTCTCTCCAGAAAGTTACTTTTCTCCCAGACTTTTTTCAGCCAACACTACTGAAATATATTTGGTATGTAATGTAGCATGCAATCATATATCAAAACTAGCTAAAGAGAAAAAAAGAGGCTATTTTAAGGAATATTCAGTTCAACATGTCTGCTGAAGGAACTAGAAACAGAATTTTTATTTTATCTTTAAAGTGGGAGAGACATTAACATTTAAGCAAGTTGGTTTCAAGAGGAGCCTCTGAATCATGTGTCTTTGGCTCATCATTACACATAAAGGATGGGGTTACAGAAAGCAGTCTCAGATACCAGGCCCAGCAGAGTACTCATGAGCTAATTCATTATGGGGGTTTTTCCTTTTTTTTTTTTTTTTTGTTATAATTTAGAAGAATGCAATTAAAACTGAACTTGATAATTAATTCTGAACCGGTGAGAACCAGTTCCAGAGATTATAACTGTAATGCTATGTAACCATTGATATAAATATTCATGAGCTTTCATTGTTTTATGCTTTTTTATGAAGCACACAGCTTATCTGAAGAAGTAAAATTAAAGTACTATTATTTAACATTATAGTGTAAATAAGACTCAATAGAGGGAGACAAAAATATATGCACTGTAAAATGTAACATACATATCCTATAAATATGTGTATGGGCATCCATGCATTTGAAACTGTGTGCTCTGTGCTGGGTTGTGTACTTCTCTATATTGTGTGCCAACTTTGGGGGTCAGAACTAGAGGGTTTTTAGGGTCTCTTCCAACTCAAGCCATTCTATGAATATATGTATGACTGCGTAGCTGGATTGTTAGACATTCTTTTACAAGCATATACAGTCACACACGTAAAACTGTTACACTCAAAAGCATATGTGCACATATTCTCAGAATCTCTCCTTATCCATAAATACAACAGTGAAAAGACTAAGCAAGTGTGAATCTCAACCTGGACACTACATGTTGACCGAAATTCATAGAAATTGACTTATTCTACCACCAAAAATCAGTCAATACACAAAAATAATCATGTACAGCTGATGAAACAGTCTGTCTTATTTCATTCTCAGGTCAAGATATTCAAATTAGCTGCCTCCAGAACAAATTCCTTTTACACATGGAGCCTTCAAATAGCAAAAAAAAAAAAAAAAAAAACCTGACAAAGAGTGTTAAAGGAAACAAGGAAACAATACAGCTAGAGGAAAGCTCAATACTGGCTATATTGAAACAGGCAAGGAAGTAACAGAAACCAAAATAATCTACAAAGAATTTCAACTTTTTTAAGTATACTCTCTGAGGGTTTTTTTCTTGTTTTTCTTTTTTTTTTCTTTTTAAAATTAAACTAGAGATACAGTGTCTTAAACAGAAGTGTTCTGTGTAATGTTGGACACCTGGGGAAGCTGGCTGTAGCTTAGACCCTCCAGTCAGCAAACGTGATATTCAAATTGAAACAAGATTTAAATCTCCTGCACTGGTATGTTCAGTTCATTTATTGTGAGGCACTGAAAAGTCAAATTCAGTATTATGTGATTAAGCTACATCTGTCTCAGCACAAGCAGTAACCATATTTCTTTAAGTTCAGCAGGTGTTTTGCAAAGATTCTAAAGGATTTTGCACAAAATTAGTACCTATAATAAAGCACCAGTGATGAAGAGACAGCTCTTTATATCACTGATATATTATAGTTTTGTTCTAATAAATGTCATTGCCAAATATTTCAAAACCTAAAACAGGTTTGCTGACTGAACTGTTTTGCAAGCATATTTGCTATGCCTTATTGCAAAGATGTTCTTTTATAGACATACAGTTTAGAAATTTTATTTGACACTGCTGACTACTAAATTAGCAGCTTTTCAACTTTGCCAGACTCGTGCAACACAATTGAGATAAAAGGTAAAATGCATAACTTCTGCATTAATTTTTTGTTGGCAGTGTAATAAGAATCCTCAAGATGTGTTAATTGAGCCTAGGGTATGTGAAACAAATGATAAATCCTCCCCCTCCCACCTTTAGATCTTCTCTCTCCCTTCACTTTCCTTTTTCTCTTCAGTCTGCACTGAGCCATCATTTCGACATCATTATGGTACAAGAACAGTGAGGTTTGCACAGAGACATGAACCTGCACAAAGAAATCAAGTATTTGGAGTACACTGCTGCATATGAGGGCATTTGAAAGAAAAGAAGTAACCTTTACAGCTTTCTCGTTCTTGTTTCTTGCATTTACTGATGGGGAGTAACTTCTCAGGCTATGTGCATGTAAATCTACAATTTCCCAATGCATCAGGGTCCAGGAGAAAAGTCCTGCTGAATTTCCACTAGAATATACTCACACAGCCTCCAAAGAAGTTTGAGAAAGTTTCAAGATGCAGAATTTGGCTGTAGTTTGTCTTTGGAGCCAGATTTGTAATAAGAATAACTTTTTTTTTAATATTGATTTTTGTATAGAATCCAAAAATCTCTTAAAAAAAATTTTCAATGAGCTTTTTTTTTTGATTCTTGCAATAAAAGGAAGGAACAAGAAAAAAAAAAAAAGAATATTCTCCAGATTTTATAAAAGTATAAAATATTGGGAAGTAGAAATAAAAGATATGTTTTCTCTGGGATTTTTCCAGGTGTTTTCCTTCCTGGAATTCTGAAGAAAAATTTTATGGCAATTTTTTTCAGTAATTTGTGACCATTTTCCAACAATATTCAAAAGCTTGAAGAAAACTGGGACTGTGTGATGATGAGTATAAAACTAAAAAAAATAATACATTTAGTGGGAGGTTCTGTTTTCATCATGTGGTTGGCCAGCAAAGGCCTGAGGAGAACACTTGGATTTTTGAAAGTCCATACTGAAAATTAAAAATTTGGTTCCATTTGTTTTGGGTGTTTAAGAGGGTAGGGTGGATGAAGGAAGTTTCTTTGACTTCCATGATTTTCCTAAAAAATGCTAGGGTAGACAACACAAGACCAGTAGGCTGAAGAAGATGATTGTGTTAGTTCTATGTCTTTTAATTCTGTTTGACATACAAATACATGTTAACAGGTTCAATCTTTCATTAAAAATGTAAGGCAACAGCAAAATATTTTTTCACATCTGTGAAAGTAATGTAACATGAAGACAAACAAGCAAACAAAAAAAGAGAAACTGCAGCTCAAAACTCTGCATTTTTTGTGGTAAATATGCTTCTAGTTTCTTCTGAAGACTTATTTTAGTTCATCAGCATTTTGCTGTCTTAGTAAGTGGCATATTAAGACCCAGATTACACTCCACTGATATAGCAAAAAACACATCTCCAATATATACAATTATTTTAGCTTTTTTTCCACGGTCACTGGAAAGACATAAAATCTTTGCAGTCCCTGCATGAGACAGCCCAACCTTGAGAGGCTTCTATTTCTTTTCATCGATTATGGGGGGAGCCTACTGTGGCTGGACTTCTAACTTTGCTATCTGCAGGGTTCCCTTGGCTAGCTAGGATGAATCCAAGCCAAAATCCATGTCAATAGCAGTATCTATGTCAGATTTCTTGGAAGAAAAAATCCCATTCTCTCCCTCTCTCCTGCCCTCCTCTGACAGCCACCCAACTGGGAGCCTTCCTTCAATGCGCACTTTCTCCGGAGCTCTCCAGCTGTTGTGTGTGGAAAATGTTAAAAACAAGGAGAGAATACAGAGTGTAGCTCCCAAAATACCCCCTACAATTTGTCCCCAGAGTCCAGCCCTCTCTGCAGAGACCCTTCCTGGGCTCGACTGACCGGCTCTGCAATGAAGTGGTGACTGATGGACAAGACTAAGAAATGTTGTGTACGTTTTACAGTGTTGCTGTGAATGGATGACTGGGATTTAATTTCAGATTAATTGATCTGCTGTGACCCTGAACAACTGCAAAGAAGTTTCTTGAATACACACTTGGCAGCCAGGGTTTTGTTGAAGGCCATAAAAATGAACATCAAAAAAATCTAGTATTTGTTGGTTTGGGTTTTTTCTCCTTTTAAGACCAGAAATAAGCAAGGTCAAGTAGAATGTAAAAAAACAAAACAAAGCAAAACAAAACTGCTTGTAATGCTTGTTCTTAGAAATCCCTATCTTTAAATAAATATTTTAATCACAATTTCAAATATACTTTTGGAAGTGATAAACTTTTTCACCTCGAACATACATTTATGGAAAGGAAAAATACTGGAAATATAAAGAAATATGAAGGATGTTTTTAAGCAATTTGTCTATTATAAAGAAGGTCTTTTATGCTTCAGATTTGCAATAATATTTTCAGTGAAATGCACTTGCTAGTAGGAAAAAAAGAAAAAGAAACAAATGAAAGAAACAAATGAAAGAAAAAGTCAAAGAGTTTTCCGTCTTTTTAATCTACATTTTTTTTAAATAATAATTTAATATTAAAAGTTGAAACAGTTGTTTTCTATTACAAAATACACCAAATTTATAGTTAATACTTTGGCAAGAAATTAAATGAAATATGAAAAGTGAAGCAATACAAAATAAGAAATACATTAGAAATTTGTGCCAATGGTGTGAAAAAAATAAAATAATATATGAATCATGATTTCCACACCTGCTCATAATGCATTGTGTCAAGAAAATATCAGAAAAGTAGGTGATTTTCTCTCTGTAACACAAAAGTTTGCAGTTTAGCTCAGTCTTTCACCTTGTTTTCAGTAACATACTTCAAGAAATAGATCCACCATCTGCAGAGATTTTGGAAGAAGAAATTATTGGAGAGCTTAGAAATCTGTCTTTGGGGTGCGATAACACTGTCAAGTCCTACAGAAGTTGGAAATAATCCCTTCCTCTTGTGACAGACAGAACAAGAAGTTGCTCATTTAAATTGCTGCAGGGGAGATACCAGCTTTGAGATAAGAAGCTTTCCCAATGGTGAGGCTGGTTAGGGGCAAGAGTACAGTTTCATACAGAAATGCTGGGAGTTCCAACTCTGAAAGAATTTCTGAATGCCTTAGACTGGACTTGGCACTGGGCCATAGAGTCAGCCCATCCAACCTCTTGAAATGTCTTTAGGCTATATTATTCTGTGATCTAATGAAGAATCATTTGGGGGATAAAAGAAAAAAAGATGGCCATTAACAATAAGAATGACATTTCCCGGTCTTCCCAAACTTTGTGTATCCTTCATCAGTTATCTTTCATCTTTTCATACCTCAGCTTCTTAAAATAATACAAATTCCCTGTTTTTTTCAAGCCATAAGATGCCGATGAAATAGTGTCTGAGAGGATTTCTAGAGTAGTGGTGTGTGAAGCTGTAGAAGAGCCAGGAGAGATGAAACGGTGACAAATATTATAACTACCTACACAGCCTGAAAATAGGCTGTGTAGGTAGTGAAAATATATTAATAAATACATCTAGCTGTGCAAAGGAGGATTATCAATACTGGTTTACAGATAAGAAATGATAGGTCCGTTAAAAGGGGGGAAAAAAACAAATTGGAAGTGAGATTTTGAAAATATATTTGAAGTGAGTTAACTTAAATAAACATTTTATATGCTTCTATGAAATAAATGAAATCACAGAATTTCAAAATGGATTGGATTTGAAGGGTCCTTAAAAGCATCTTGTTTTGATCTCCTGACATGGTCAGGGATATCTTCCACTATCTGAGGTTGCTCCAAGCCCCCTCTAGCCTGGCCTTGGATACTTCCAGGGATGGGGCAGCCACAACTATTCTGTAAAACCCATGGGCCAGTGCCTCAGCACTCTCACTAACCTCAACAGACTGGATAAAAAAAGAATGTATATTCATACCAGTATTTATATTTCACTTATTTCAATGGACAAGTGACTGTAACTATGCAATTATTGCTCTCTGACCAAGAATTTAATTAAAAATCCTAGACATCTCTCTTAGCCTCTTTTCTAAGAGTTTGAGGTTACGGGCAAGCCATTACTCCTAGGCAATGTTACCTGTGTTTTATTCCTGTGAATGATGTGTTTACATACCTTTAATTTTCAGTCAGGTGACTCAGAGGAATGCATCACTGAATTTCAGAGCTTGCACACATTCTGCACTGAGCTTTAGTCACAAACATCAAGAAAATTTTGAGAGTGGAATATGAAGAAGTGGAATTTGTTTTGGAGCAAAAGTGGATTTAAGTTGCTATTTTAGTACATCAGATGGGTGATTTTTGGTGATTTATTTTGCTTTGGGTTTAATTTTTTTTTGCATTGGCTTGGTTTGGTTGTTGGTTTTGTTTTTGGTTTGGTTTGCAGTTTGGTTTTGGTTTTGTTTGGTTTTTTTTTATGGTGTGGCATTTTTTCGTTGATTGGTTGGTTTTTCTTTGTTTGTTTTGTTTTAGTTGTGGGGTTTTTTTGTTGCTGTTGTTTAGTTGTTCTTTTTAAGATATGAATTCTTTGTTATTTATGGAATCCTGACTACATAAGGGACATAAAAAAAATTTTAATGAATCAGACTTCCAAAAACAGAAGAAAAATCCCAAACAAATGGAAATCAAACCCTTTCCATGTTATTATAGATACAGGCATATTCATTATTTGACAGCAAATAGTGCAACCTAGACACTGAGTCACCCCATTAGGATGGAAATGAAATGGTGACTACACTACCAAAGTGCAACTCGTGTCTCTTTATAAATCTAATTGCAGTCACTTCTGTCCCTTTTCCCCAAACTCATATAGGAAATTACTTGCATGGAGCTAGCTTTTTAATGCTGCTTTACAAGTTTTGTTCCGGGGGAGGTTTTATTTATTTTGCAACATATTATTTAATTAAACAAGCTCACTCAGATATATAAGAGAGGAACCTGAGATGTTTTTTGCTTTAGGAAAGATGTCTCATGTTTATGGAGAAAATGTCAAGGATCAAAAATTACCCAATTCTAGGTCAGCAAATGGATTGCTCTTAGGTGTCTGCAAGAAGAAAAACAAAAAAGTGACTCAGACTCTTTATAGAAAAGAGATTGAATTTGTCCACATTTCTGATGGAAGAAAAAAAACTTTAGCAAATTCTGAATCTTCTGAAAATTCTGTCTACTTACAAGCTCTTAAACATGAGTCTGCAGTCACCTATCACTTTCTTACATAACTTCTGTAACACTGTTTAATCTCAGAATAGATTCATAACCATGGTAAAAAAAAAGAATATAGGATCTACCAAGACAGACCATCCTGTTAAGCTGTCTCCAACACAGCCAACCATAGATGTTTGGTATAAAACATGTCAGTCATTGAATGGCACTTGACCCAGTACTCTCCTGACCTCCAAAATTTTTAGAGGGATTTGTTTTGGGAGAAGTGATATCTTTCTGTATGTTACCTTGAGAAAGTATGGTTTTTAAATAATTTCTTTCTCTTTTGAAACCATTTCAACATTTATAGACATGAAATTTATGTAACAAAAAAAATTCATTTCTTTATTGCATAAAATATAATTAAACATTAATTTAAGATGTGGTAAGTTGGAAAAAACTATGAGAATAGTTTGTTATTCACCTTCTCCATACCACCCATGGTTATGTTTAATCTGTCTTGCATGTACTGACATTACAGCAGGAACTCACTTGATCTGGCCAACATATGCAAGCTTGGCTGCCTACAATAATAGAGCTTAATTTACAGTTTATCATTCAGGCTATTAAAAAAAAAATATTTTCTTTGACATTTAAGAGCTCTTTGACACTTGCCTGCCTGAGACACCATTGTAAATGTCATCCCTAAGGATAACATTAATCCAAAAGATAACATTAATTCAGTGGTCAGACAATTGAAGCCCATGAGAGACCCAAGTTTGCAAAGTCCATTAAAGCAGACTTAAAGAGCAGCAGGACTTTAGAAATCACATACGTCCTCAGGACTTAAAACTGGTTTAAAAAGCTGGAAACATTCTTAAACAAGTTCAGCAGATAAATTGCATAAAGAGGAAATGTTTGTCATTTATGAGTGAATACACCCCTTTCAATGCAATCCTTCAGTTTTAAATTTAAATATATAGATAATTCAGCATCATATTTTTGTTTTGATTTACTTGTTACTGAGCCCATGACTTTCTCAGTATTATAAAAATTACAAACATCTGTTTAAATGAGGGCAGCAACATAATGGACTGAGTAGGACTTCATAAACAGAAGTTGCAGATATCTAATTAAGAGTATTTGCACTGGTTTGAACAAAAAGCTGTCTTGTCTCTGGGTCTGGTTGGTTCTGAGGCAGCATTTATCAGAAACTAAATGGGCAGATAGAAACACACACATATCCACAGAGGGATTGAGGTATGGGTGCCTATGTTTGTGTACCATGATCATTAACCTGAGACTCTGGCTGCTGACAAACAGACAACTTTAATGAGAGGTTGTATCCAGAGGCTGTTGTTTACTTAACATTGCTACATTATCCTTAAGTGCTGTTTAATAAATAATTGGAATCATTTCCCTATTAATCCAACCTCGCCTTTTCTGATGTGATACAAAAATGATTTTTTTTTTCAGATTTGGCTTTTAGCTTTATGTTGCCTTGTTGGGTTTTTTTAATCTTATTTTGAAACACTGCTGGCCACTCATTGTCTCCAGCTGCATTACGTACTGCATCTAGCACCATGAAGTTGTGGTATTATCAGAGGATTCTGGACATCACTGAAATGCAAATTATTATAATTACAATATTGCAGCTGCTCAGCTGGTATTTTAGTCGGAGCCAGAAAAGTTCTCTTTTTCTTTCCACACACATTATTTCCATCTTTATAGACTTGAGGACGCATAAAACAAAAGAAAGTAACAATAAAAAGCCCCTGTACGATTCTTCTGGAAGGGACAATATTTTCATAAATTCCCCTTGAAGCAGACCTTGATTTCATAATAAGTTTTTCTTTCTCTGGCTTCTTGGAAGGGGCTGAATATTTTTTAAGGAGTGAAGAAAGAGTTTGCATCAGAGGGTGGGAGAAGAAGACAGAGAAAGGGAGATTCGTAGGTTTTAAAGTAAAAAATATGTCCTCTAATTCTTTAAAAAAATATCTTCCATGCCCTCAATAATCCATTGCAGGTCAGGCATTGAGTACCAACCCATCTTCTTTTGCAGCACAAACCATTTGGGAGCCTGCAGCGATGTGAGTGATCTCAACATTGTTCACGTAAGGAGGAAGAATTAAATTCCTCACTTCCTGGCAGAGAATGGAGGAGGATGGAATTTACCTACTGTTGTTCAAGCATAGGGTGATAGCAAGGCTGCAGCTGCTTGGCTCCCTCTTAAACAAACCTCCTAACCAGCCACCATGGAGCATCTTTAGTTCTGTTCCCATGGCAACACCTCTGTCCTCTAGTGCCCATGGTGTCTCTAACACTTTTGACTAGTTGGATTCCTTGGCACCTGCCTCCAGTGCCAGGTCTTGTCAAACCTTATTAGACTGAGAATCCATTTTGGCTGCACTACTGGGAAAAGAAAGCAGACAAGTTTAGTTCACCTGAGATCTCTTTCAAATCCCAGTAAAGTCAATTTCTCAAGTTTCCAGCTAAGAGCTGAACTTGCCTAGGGCAAAGTGTGTGCCTCTGCACACATGTATACAAGTATATTCTGTCACATGCACTGCTTCTTCCTTTTTCTCTAGAGTGCATGTGCAGCCTCCCACTCTCTTGTGCTCACAGACTAACACAAATAAAAAGTGGGGTTTGTGAAGGAGCAAACTGCCATACACAAACAACTTACCCCCTCAGGTTTTACTCATAAACTCACCACAGACCTCCTTGAACATACAAAACTACCCATCCCTCTCCAACACACAGGATCTTTGCATACTTTGTCTTTTCAAACACTCACATTTCTACACTCACTACTGCTCCTCAAATGATATTATTTTGTATTAATACAGATAAAAAATATTAGAAATTTATTGGAGAGATGAAAGGCTCATTTCTGACCAATAAGTATGCTCATTATGTAGGAGGAGGAATAGCCTTATAAGTGCAGCTTGGTAAGATTATGTCCTATCCTCATGACCCTTAAATCTAAGAACCTACATATTTATAAACAGATTAATATGTAGGAATTAACTGTGTGCTGGAACCTGCACTGCATTTTTGATGAACATATTTCACCAGTTAGGAGATATCTGTTTCCATATTGTTCCCCAAGCTGATTTTTTCAACCAACATAAAGTTCAGAGTTGGAATTTAAGTGTTTAATAGAGACACATAGTTACTCTGCCCTCCATCTGTGTTTAATGCTGTAGACTGATGACTTTGTTTAGTCAAGTCTGAACGAGATCTATCTGATGATGTCTAATCAAAATAAGGCATCTAAGCTTTTTTAACAGAGACTGGAAGAAAAAGAACTTAAGAACACCATGATACACAATAAAATTTCCTGCAAATATCTCTTTTGTAAAAGGAACTTGAATGATTGCATTTTTGTAAGCATGTAAGTTATAAGCACAAATGGAATCTAGATAAAATGGGTATGCATTTGAATGCTCTTTCAGAGGAAAGGCTTAGATTATTTTCTCAAGTTAACTTATGATGTGCAGAATTCCTGCATCAAAAATGCAAGAGTTTATTCTCTTAATAACTTCTCCTAAGCTGTAGCCCTGTCTCCTCACCATATTTACTAAATTTTGGGCCTTTTTACTTAGCCAGGTAATAAGCAGTTCTGGATCTTTCTGAACAAATTGATTTTGTTGAAGACTTTATTTTTTTTAAATACTCTATGTTAATGCATGTTTATGAGAAGAGTAAAGCTGGCCTGAATTATTTGCAGCTTCTACAGAATATTTAAAGTTAGCATCTTAGCTCTATCAATATGTTGGGAACCAGTTTCTGAAATCACATAATTCTAGAACATTTTTTCATGGGAACATCTCTCTTCAGCAGACTCTAACTACGTGTTTTTCTGTTTTGTTGACCATGGTCATAAATAGTGTTCCCAGGGGCAAAGAACATGTGTATGAGAAGAAAAAATAATTTTGCAGTTATAGTCACTTCATATTATTGGTGTCAACTCAAAGGTAGACTTCCAATTCGACTCATAACTTAGTGAAACTTGCATCATCTGGATTTCAAATTTCACTAATTAAAGACAATGATCAAAAAATCCAAGGGACCTGCCACCCACAGAACTCATTGGATCTGCAAATGCTATAACTTGATGCATTTGTTTCATTCTTAGACTATAAAAAGTCTTGGTTTGTCTCCTCTCCTTTTAGAAAATCCTTGGTTCAGCTTGTCTTGTCATACCAGCTATGTTCTTTAAAGATAATTGCGTAAAATTACTGTAGCATCACTCTATTCAATTTCTCCTTTATAATTCATAACACACAAACATAACAGAAAACTAAATTAAGTGTAGAATACTGCAATTGTTTCTCAATGACAGTTTAGGATAGCTTTTCAGTTTGTCAAGGCTTTCCATAGGATAACTGTGTCTGGGATCCCCCAAATTAATCTGGAGTTCTCAAAACTTAGGGCACCTGGTTTTAAGCTGTCTGCCTCAGAAGGGCAGCCTATTGAATGTCAAAGTAGAAGGATCCTTCTTGCAGGACATGATGAAATGCTATGCCTTCAAACCAACATGTAGGATGTTTCTAGTTTTTTTTTCTTTCTTTCTTTTAGCTCATGTTTTTTTTTCCCAAATTGAGTTGTGAGTTTCAGGCAGAATTGGTTTATCCCTTGTGGTTGTGTGCAACCATAAAAAGAGGTTTTCCTCTTTTGTAATCTCAGACTCATCTGTGCATCAAGATAACCTGAGATCATGACATTCTCGTGTTGCTTGAGTTTAGAGGTGATGTCTCTTTCATCAGAAAAGTTTTAATCCCTGGAGAATATCAGCTCTACATCTCCCTCACAAATAGTCTAGGCAGAAAGATGGATAACCTTGATAAGTGAAAATTCAACCTTGCAAAAATTCATCTGCTGAATAATAAGATGTAATTTGTACATGCACTTATTAATTCCATTCAAAACACTGTCAGGAATGTTTTAGAGGCTTCACTGCATTTAACTTACCTAAATCCTACATTTCACATTTAAGACTCAAGTTGAAACAATAAGGTATTTAGCCCAAATTTAGAATCCAGAAATGGCAGCAAAAAACCAAAGACTGACTTATGAAATTAGACTATGATATTTTATTTTATCTTATAATTTTTGGGGGGGGATGCAGGAGCTTTTATTCATTTTTTCTTAAATGCAGCTAGTATAGGTATAAACCAACTACTTTTCTTGACTAAGCCCTTCATATTTTGGAAACTTTGAAGATTGAAAAAAGTAAGTATTCCTTCTCTTTTGCCCATTTTACAGCTTGCGTTTTTCTCCTTGCCAATTTTCCTCTAATGCATTGTAGAAGGGCTGAGGCCAAAATGACATCTAGGACAAAAGTCAGCCTCCATTTCAAGTACAGACTTCTGGACTATTTGAGAAAAAGTGATTTCTATTGTGACCTTAAACCTAAAATCCCTTAAACTTAAGCACATGGAATTAGAGAAACAGGAGATTGACTGAAGGTATGTGTTAGTTCATGTTGCTTGGTGCTTCTGGTAGGGTAGGTTCAAACCTGCACAGTACTTCAAAACTCCAATCTGAGGAATAGCTGTTCCTTAAAAAAGTTAGGTATAGTTATTAACCAAATTAATTTGGAAAGAAGATTGCAGCATCAAATAAAAACAGGTGTGCATCTCAACACAGAGGGATGAACTCTGTGGATCAAGACACCTTGAGACACTGAGTACTCTCCCAACAATTCTGTTCAGCTTCACCTTGTTTGTCTATCAATGTGCACCTAGAAAATCAATTTTAGAGGGGTCCTTGCTTAAACACATCTTCTCAGATCGAACGTTACAACATCTGAAATGTTCTCATTTCTTGAACTGTCATATTGTTAGATTTTCTGGTCCTTTCTACTCTTAGACGTAGGCTGGTGCAGTACTTTAATGGAAAAAAAAAAAAGGACCAAGGTGGTACAGGAGATGGATATTTCAGATGGCAATCACCTCTAGAAGTCTCTTCCTTTGTAACTTTATTGACTTTAGCTGAAAACCCTCCATTCCATTGCCTCAATCCCATAAATTATTTTAGACCCCTCAGGTGCACATAACTTTTTGTATTAATTTTTCCTCTAAAGAGAAAACCAAAAAAGGGAATTATACAGACGCACTTGTTAAATCCCCTTGAAAGCAAATAATCATTCAGGAAAAAAAAATTCAAGCTGTGACTTGTCTTCTGCAGAATTGAGGAGTGTGTATTTGGGCTCTGTCATTAGAAAATCAGTAGAGGAGGAAGCCTTCAGAGATGCTTCAGCTGACAAAGAGTTTTCTTAGCAGGAGATGTTTCCATGACAAATAGAGGGAACATCTAGTATTTACAAAGCTGAGTAGATGAGGTGAAACACATAATTGACTAACTTTGTTCACCTACAGAAAGTATATACCACCTTCCTTATGAATTTATTTTTAGTTCCTTTTCTTTTCCAAATATAATTGATAAGTTTTATTATCAAAGAAAAGTGTTGCATTGTTGAAATTAAGGGGAGTTTGTCACTGGCATTTGAAAATATGTTACTGCTCAAATCTGGTTATTTCTTTATCATAAGTTGAGAGCATGCTTACTTCTTGGATTGCTAGGAACTCTTATTGAAAGAGAACGTTTTAGGATTCTGTAATGAACTATGTTCCTCCATAGAACATCATTATTATTATCATTATATTTCATGTTGCCATTAGTTTTATTAAAATTTTAATTTTAGCATTCACACTGCAGAAACAAGAATTAAAACACTAAGTTGAATAAGAGCAATATTCATTGCCAAATTAATAACAATGATCATTGTATATCCTAGCAGCAAAGCGGTGAATAACCACTGACAATAGTAATTAAAATAGTCATACTGTACTAAAACTAAAAGCTGAATCAAGGTGGCACTGAACAAACTGTCTATTCTCCAGTCCTAGGTGATTTGGATGTTAAATTATTTTAAGTATTCATGTTCCCCAGGGGAAAAATTTGATGAAAGAAGACAAACAAGTGAGACTTGACAAGGTTTTGGGTAAAAAAATCAGCAAAGTTGGGGATGTTTTCTCAATTCTTTGCAAGCTAAGATCACAATTTGTTATCTAATTATCCAGGGTCTAGGTCAGTCATTGAAGGAAACAGATCACCAAGATTTGAAAGCACTTTGGTTCATCAGGATGGATGCCACTGCACAGACAAAATGTATCATTACAATCATTATTGCTGTGCATAATAATAAAATGTTTGTCTCGAATGTTTTCTGAGGGAGACTGACACTGGTACAATCACGGGTGTTCTCTGTAATGGGAAAAACAATTAGTTTTCAGCCATTTGCCTTCCTGGCAGTGCTACATTCTAAATTATATCTCTTGTTCTTCAACGAAGAGGCTCTGTAAGAATATTTCTATTGCGAGACCTTCAGACAATGCGGGTGGATCTGCTCCCCTGGCTTGCTGTCTGCGTCACTGCTTTTGGAACCTATAATCACACTGCAAGCCTCTAGGTTTGAAAGCACTCTCTGATAATTTTCCAAAGCCCCTGCTGGTATCGTGAGGGGTCAGATACATGAAAATTACTGAGGAGCCTCAGGAAATACCGAGGGGACAATGTAACCTGGGTGTCTTTCTAAAACGCTGCCTATAGCACATGCAGGATAAGGCCTCATGCAAGAATTACTTGGTAAAATTTGTTGGCTTGTGATTAGGAGGTCAAATTGTGTGCTTGTTATGGGCTTTCTTAGCCTTACCAAAATACCTCTCTAACTCCATATTTGTGTTCCTTGGCAGCAAGAAATGCCAGGAGGATGTTTGAAAGCACACTTTTGGTGGAAAAAAACATTCACTTATTTCCAGTAAGCAGCAAAATTTATGTACTTTACATGATAAACATCTGGAATCCAAACCTCACAGAAGGTGAAAAACTTTCTGTGCCCTACTGGAAATATTCTTCCTGATCTCTAGAGCTGATACCATTATCTGGGCCTGTTTGTGGATGAAGTAGTTTTCCTTGCCCCTTAAGTCTAACTGAGAATGCAGGAGAGGACTCTATTTCAGTTAGAGTTCCTTTTACCTAAATGTTGGCATGTAAAGCTGTGGTGGCTGTTCTGAGCTAATCATCCTTGACTCTCCTTCTAAAACATGCTGCCTGGTGTGATACAAAACATATAAAACATTGCCTAGTCCAGATTATTTTGGAGGTGGATTTGGAGGATTGTGTGGGACATTCTTTACCTGAGTAAAAATGCTGTTTTCAGAGCAGTAACAATCTTTATTATGTAAAAGCTCAGTATTCAGAGAGAAAAATGACAAAACCTATTCTTTAGAAATGTACTTTGTTTTCTTCACTTGCTCTTTAAACAAAGTCTATGTCCTGAAGGTATTTTCTGGTATATTTTCTGGGTATAAGATGTTGACATAAAGGTACCTGATAGATGTAAAACAGACATTTTGATTCATATTCCGATGTTAACTGAACCAAGGGCAGGTCTTTACAGGTTTTTGATAAATCTTACAGTAAGATAATATTGGGGGTAGGGTGGAGAGTGAACTAAGTATACTGCGAGACCTGGCAATTATGTCAAGTTTCAATACTTTTGGATGTTACTTGCTGAATTTTCTCAGATTTTGCAGGTAAATACTCCAGTGATTAATTATATTGAAATTACAGTTTTGTTTATAGCAACACTTTCAGTTAACCTAAAAAAATCCTTAACACTGACAAAAGGTCATACCTTCTTTATGTCCATCTCTTATAAACCCAAGAATTTATTGTTAGTGTAATTGAAAACCCATCAGTATTATAATTATTAGTTCGGATCTAATTATTACAGAGAAAAAATATTTCTTGTGCCAAAAATTTCAACAGTAATGACAATTTAGCTATAATGTTGCATAGCACTTAGGTTTTACTCATTTTCATTGTGTTATGTTGACCCATCACTTTTTCTTAATGGTCCCATGTTGACTGGTTTCATTCAGTTGTAGTGGGATGTTTTGCTTAGCTGGATCAGGAATCTTTTATTGCTTAATACTGTTATATTTATAAACCATGGTTTTATAGTAAAAAAAAAAAAAATCAGAACAATAAACGAAAAAAAATAATTAAAACACTACTCAGTGTAAAAAAATAAAACTCAGTACAATTTATTAATACTGGACTTCTTTTTCTGATTTATTTGAAAAAGGAAGAAGATTTTCTAATAAAAATCTATTAATATATATTTAACTTCTTTATAATATCTTAGGCACTCTACAGATGCCTTTCCTAATAGTAGATTAAGTTGATTATTTAGTGTTGAGACAAATATTCAGGCCTGGTTTCTGCTTCGAAGACCTTACTGTCTTTGTTTAGATACCTGACATGAAAATGAGAAGTGACAAGTGAAGAAAAGAAACAGCAGGAGAGAAAGGGAGCGCAAAAGGACATGGTTTATAGAATTATCATGGAGTTCCTTGAAGGCATGTTCCATCTCACCTAGATTTAGTTATCAAAGTTATGTATACATAGCATTAGCAAAGAGAAGACTACTCCCACCTATGGTCAGTGGAGCTGATTGGATGCCTCCAGGAAATTATTTAATTTAGAAATTATTTTAAATGTGGATGAATAGCTTTATGGGTGTTACTATTTTCTTTCTCCAACAACTGAAAGACCCTTAGCTTGTCCTGCTCACTTGACTTTCAGTTTGTGATGTTTCATGCCACACATCTCTGTAGGAAGACCATATGGCTAAGAAAATATGATGAAATAAAGGGGCAATGATGAGGAATTACCTTAGTGAAAAACATGGAGTGTCATCTCCTCCTTTACACCATTTTAGACATGTTTTAAAGAACAACACAGATTTATCTCAGTCTCCTCTTTAAATGCACTTAAATATAAGACTCTCTCAGCAGTGTCATTTCTGTGGTGAGACCTTTCTTGCCCCAGAACAACATTCAGTGAGGGAAGTCCCACCGCAGATCAGCCCTTGGCTTTGACAGATTGCACAGGCAGAGTGTCTCACACCCCTGAGCAGCAGCACAACCATGCAAGAATAATTTGGAAAGCTAGGGCAATCTCCTAAAAACTTTAATATCTGGTGGTAAACAGACTCAGAGACATGGTACAGTGTGAGTTTTCACACTTCAGAGCACTCAACTACTCAAATGCTTGTGTTCTAATTTTTTGTATTACCCAGCTCTTACAAGCTAGACAGAAGAGAGGTGGCATTGCAAGAAACCTCAGCAATTAAACCAGTGTGCTGAATCAAATCTGATTTCAGGGCCTGAGCAGAAGAAAAGAGGAAAAATCTGAAAGATGCTAAAAATGGAATTTTAATTGTACTCCTAGACCATGTGTTAGAAGTAAATACAGGCTTCATATATCTGGGTCTAGTTTACTTTGTATGGACATTTTGACAGGAAAAATAATCTTATATTCATCAGGGAGTTTGCAAGATAAATCATGATTAAGAAGAAGGAATATTACTAGCCTGTTCAGACTTATGTAAGCCTGCAAATGCCAACGTCATACAACTAATTCAAAACTCTTGGCTGAGATATTCCCTTCATTCCATTGTCTAATGGAAAAGAGAGCAAGAATATCCAGGTTTCTGAATGCTGCATAGAAAGATGCTGAAGGCCTGGGAGTGTCTGAGCCAGAGGGTGAATTAAGTCTTCCCTATGAACACCACTATCTTTTCACTATTCAAAAAGCTATGCCTGTTTTCAATAATGTGTACCTGTTGTACAGAAGAGGATTGGCATTGAAATTGAATTTAGGCAGTCTGGATACAATCTGTAGGGAGCTCAGGATGGAAGAATGTCTTCCAACATAAGGGTTTGATCTGCGGCTAAACCGTCTTTCTTCCATAAATGTCACCACTCTCTAGACTGTAAATATCACCTGCACCATGTGTAAAGACAGGTTTTAAAATGGATGGATTTAATGCTTCTTTCTAACACAGGGAATCTATTGTCATCTAAAGGACAAAATCTATTTTCTCTTTTTATTTTCCCTTTTCCTTTTTGTTGCCATGAAAATGTAGGTGTAAAGCAATACCCTGCCAACATTCTTTACACAGCACATGTGGATGAACAAAAAATAATTGCTGGAAAATCCTTTACTCAAACACACAAATTCAAAATGAAATCTGTCCTCTTACACCTCAGATTTACATCCACAGAGATGTAGTATATTGACAAGAAATTACACATACTGAGGGTCGACCCCATAAGCTCTCAGAGGTCTTTTTCTACACTTTGTGTGAGCAAGCCACACTTTATAAACTGCATCTACATATCTGCAGGACAAAGAGCAACATCAGATTAACATCTGAACCCTTACACTGATTCTACACACAGTAAACATAGTCTGCAATTCATAGACATGCAATAAAACATTAATATAAACTTCACTGTGTGCATTCAGCATAGATTCATATTGCCAAAACCATGCTTAAAGAGTATATATAATATAAATAATATATATAATTATATATAACACATATAATATAAAACATGCTTAAAGGTCATATATAATTTAAAATTAAAGTGGATTTGTTCCTCCTCAGCTTAGACATTTTAGAGGACATGAAAGACTAGAAAGACAGAATGAAAATTAAAAAGAAAGAAGAATGAAAGTAATGGATTTTTGTTTGGCATGTTTACACAAAATTTGTGAAAGGAAGAAAATATATTTAGTGAGCCTGGTATAACTTTTGTTTGAAAATTTTGACAAAGTGAAATGTTAAAATCTTATTTTTAATTGAAATAAATGTTGCTTTTCATCCTATTCAACATTTTTAGAAAAAAATTTGAAATTGTTGTTTTCAAATACTTTTTTTTTGCATAGGTTTTTCAAAGGGGAAATCTTACTTTTTCTCAAAAAACATAGTGATAAATGTCTTGATTTTTTACAATAATTTAAAAAAATAATGCAAACAAAACAAGGAAGCCTAAGAGAAGTGATGGCAATATAGTTTACTGATGAAAATCTGAACCCTCTTATTAACATATGAGCTCAAAAATTTCTTCAAGATTTAAGCAGAAGTCTTCTCAGATACACTTCTGGAATGTTGAGGACCCCCTCTTTATTGTTCTTGGTTTACTCTCCTGGATTTTCACAGAACCACAGAACTGTTACAGCGGGAAAGGATCTCTGGAAATCACTCAGTCCAACTCCCGGCCTGGGCAGGGTCACCCAGAGCCAGAGACACAGGAACCCATCCCCGTGGGGCTGGAATGTCTCCAGAGAGGGAGCCTCTGCAGCCCCCCTGGGCAGCTGCTCCAGTGCTCTGCCACCCTCAGCACAGCAAAGTTCTTCCTCATGCTGAGGCGGAACTTCTCGTGTCCCCCTGTTTAATTTCACGGCCACCGCTCCTCACCCTGCCACTGAGCACCATGGAAAAGCCTGGCACCATCCCCACCTTCGAGATATTTGAATGCACGGGGGAGGTCCCCTATCAAATGTCCTTCCTCCAGACTAAACAGGCCCAGCCCCTGCCGTGTTTCCTCATAAAAGACATTCCCAGGATCCCATTGGCCCTCTTGGATACAGGGGCACATCACTGACTCATGGCCAACCTGTCACCCACCAAGACTGCCAGGTCCTTTTCTGCAGTTTTAGTCAAATGAGATAAGCTTATATCAGATCCCTGTATGCCAGAATTTTGGTGTTGCAATGACTAGGTCACCCTCAAATCAGCTCCTAGTCTTTTTCTCAATTGATAATCTTATTTCTTACCACAAGATAGAGAAGTATGATTTTAAATCCTGCAGGAAATAAAGTACTAAGACTTAGGAATATAGCTGAAAATATACAGATAAAATTGGTTTTCATTTAAAAATGCTCATACATCAACTGGAAAACCTTGTAGTTCTCTTAGGTTCTTTTGTGCAAATCTGTTTTGCTCCAGACAGAATTTATCCAGACTTTCATTCTTTGATATATTAGATCCATATTTCAAGCTTTTGGCTGCTGGAGGTTCTGGATTTCATCCATTTAGTGAAGTATTGAGTAAAAAATTATATAGATAAATTAATAAATACTGATTTTATTGCAATGGGTTGAAAGAAAAATACTAGAAATTTGGAAAAAAAAAGTCTGTCTGCAAAGATAACCTCTGGATGTTCAGCTCTATTCAGAACTACAATTTCTACCTCCAGATCTGTCAACATTTATTTTCTAAGCTTTAGTTCTTTTCTTCTTCATGACTCAAATTTCTCATTTGTAAAACAAGAATAAGTACACTTGCTCTGGTTATACAGAAGATGTAATTACAACTTAATGAAAGCTGACAGAATTGCCAATTTCAGCTGTATATGGTTTGAGAGGAGAACTGAAATTGTTATTTTCTCATCAAGAAAAAAATCTGGTTTGTATCGTTATGACACATTTGAAACATTTCAATTGACATTTCATCATTTGTATTGTGATGTGGGATGTTATGGAATGGTATTGTATGGTGTGTTATGTAATACTAAAACACAGAAATGGAAAGCAATTTCAGAAGAAAGATCAAAAAAAGAAAGAAATAGCTTATTTCAAACAATATCAAAATGTAGTGTGTTGAATTGTGAGAGCTTTTATCCCATTTTTCTTCTGAACAATGTTATATTGAATCTGACCCAATTTTGTAAAGTGTTTAATTTTTGAGTGAACTGCTCAATGCTGATGGGAATGTGGTTTTGTCAAAGATTCTTCTATTTGCTTGAAAAGTGCTGTGAAATCTGAGTGAAAAGTGCTATATAAAGACCAAAAATTGCTATAATGGGTCTGATCCCAAGCAGGGTAAAGAAAGATGACAGCTCAGATAACTTTCTCCTTTCCCTTTACACAGTTACATGAGTATCAACCACACTCCTGTTTCCTGATCTCTGAGGGAAGCGTGCCAAGATCTGGTCTTGAATCTTGTGTCAGTCGATACAGAAGAATCGTGGGTAGCATAAATAACATGGCTTTATGTCAGATGGCTGAACTTTATGAAGTCTTGTAGAGTAAAAACATCCATTGCAGTATTTCCTCTTTCTGGAGTTTATTGTTTGGGTTGCAAGAAAATTATTTGGATTTTGGGAAAAAGCCTCATATTTCCTCTTTTCCATGTGGTTTCTAGTGGGGCTATTAAGGATAGATGTCATGATCTTACCGCTCAGATGATCATATGAGTTAATAAGCTGTTTATTTTGGAGTATTTTTAAGCATTATTTTCATGGAACATATTGGATATTAATGGCTGTAAATATCTTACCTATTAGTTGTGCACCAAACTAGTTTCCAGTTCACAAGCTGTTGAAGAAGGAGTGCTGACACAGAGAGAAACAAAAAAAATGTGCCCCCATCGACGTAACTGAGGAATTCTATTTTATCATGTTCATTTACTTAGAAAACCAGTCCGGAATACACACAAAGAAACAATTACACATGCAGATCAAGTCTGATAGATAAGAAGGTGTGAATTTTCCAAGATCTAACATTTAAGTTGAACCATGCCTAGACCAAATTAACACTCAGAGCTCCCAGTTGAAGCTGCATGAGAAACATCTGGGTGTGACTGGAATAAGGAGTATTTGGATCAATACCTGACTGAGAGCCTGGGTCACGAGCAGTAAAGTCATTGCCTGAGAGCTCAGAGTCAACACTTGACTCTGCCATGACAGGATGAGTGTTCTAGGAAGTCAGAGTGAAATTTCACAGGGTGAAGCATCATGAAAAATCCAGTAGCTGTGAATCAGTGGCTCTAGCAAGGATAAAACAACAGGGGACCTCAACCCCCCTGCTTCAGGGCAAGAATTTTTTAAGAAAGATGAAAGACATTTTCACTTTTTTTCCCCTGAAGTATAATAGTGAGCAATTGGTTCTTCTGGCTGCATGTCAGAGTCAGTTCCTCTCAAGTATCAAACACTGACCATCACTGATGAGAGGGCAGTAGGAGAGTAGGACTCTTGGGTGCTAATTCTAGTTTGCACACAAAAGCAAGGCATGTGGGCAGATAAATACTTCAAAGCTGGAAAAAGAAACAACCTGTGTGGCTTCTGAGAGTTAGAGGTTGAGACACACAGATCTCCGTGCCTCTAGGTTAAATAAAGTTTTGTCATCCTCAGCCTCTGAAGTGATTAAATTTGTCCCAGTATCATTAGAAAATGGAATTAGCAGCAATATGTGGAGCCACAGTAGCCTGGGGGTGGTTTCAGAGGATACAGCGACACCGCTCTAATAACAAGGGCTGAGAATGGCATGTCACAATTACTGTTGGTGCTGCTGTTGATTTATGTCAATGCAACAGTTCTGTGGCATCCATCATTCAGCTTTATGCTGATCTCCTGAAAAGTATCTCTGGGTTTGTAAAAGTTAGCAAGGCTTTGGTAACTTGGGGATGTGCTGGTGGGCCAGGGGAGATACGCAACATTTTGTGAATAATGCACTGAAATTGAACATTAGAAGGAGGTTTTCAACAATCAGCCTTCAAATAGGAGAAACAAGGATAGGAAAGAATGACATAATACCTAAACACTTTTAAAATAATAGTAAACCTATTATCAAAGGATTGTGTAATGTTTTATTTATAATGGTGAAAGATAGTATTTAATAATTCTATGAGTCTTCTCCAAGTCTCAGTGTTTCTAACAAGAAAGGTATGTCACACTTTCATTTCTGCTTTGTTGAAGTGGGTCAGTCATAAACTGGCCCTCTTCATTCTTTATTTCTTCTTTCTTTGATGATGGAAAGTATTGAGATTATTCGATTATTCCCTTTGTCTTTTTTTTTTTTGATGTCCCAAACAATAAAACTCATCAAATTTATTGAAAGTCACAGAAAAATTCTTTTTTTGATGCAATTCAAGGCCAAGCTCATAGTGAATCTGAAGTGAACTTTGCCTAATCTTTTGGCTTAGATAGAAAGAGTACAAACACAAATTTCATTCCCCCAACACTACGTAAACACCTATCCAGCCACTGCAGCAGCAAAGAAAAATGTAAAGATTACATTGATAGAGACAAAGTCTGTAGCTGGTATCCAACAAACAGAAGGATCCTAAAGTTTCAATTAAAATGTATTTAATGTCAAAAAATATGCAAAAAAAGGAGCACGGAAACTAAAAGACATAATTTCTTAATTTCCAACAAAACTTCAATTATAATCAAGCAATAACTCCAGTTCTTCCTACATGTCCCTCTTCTGTTCAGTTTCTTCACTCACTTGAAAGTAGATGCTTCTCCTAATCTCCAGATTCACTCAGATATCAATGCAGCATACAAGAGAATGGAAAAATCTCTTAGATACCCCAGGTCTTTTATGCCATGCTCTGAAGAATGGAATCAAATGTGACTTTTGAAATGTTTGGAGAATTCACTGTGTAAAAGCCATTTGTCTTCCTATGAAATAGGCTGAAAAACTTTCCTCTCTCACAGGAAGTAAAACCTTGCTGAATAAAATTAAGTGAAATAATTTTTATTTTAGCAAAGCAAATATAGCTCCAGTTTGGCCACATAACAGACTTAAGAATTAATATTGTTCCTTAGCATAGAACACGAATCTAAAGTATTTAATTTAATTTTATTTATTTTAAATTTATAATCAAATCTGTATTACTTAGCAACCTTCCTAGTACTTCCCTAGCCCATCTCTGAACTTAAACTTAGTTGGGGAAAGTGTTGCAAAAACACAGGAGCTTAAGATTCTTCCTAAGACCTCACATAACCTCTCAAGTCCAATGTTATACTTGTCTGAGCACTTATAGATTTATTTTTTCTTCGCAGCTTTCCTGAGCTGACACAAAGGTTGATAAGCCTGGTGACATAGCGGCTATTATTTCAAGTAGTTTCTAAACAATATCATTTTTGTGCCCTTCTGCTTTCAATAAAATTATAGGTTTCTTTATTTTTTATGAAACAATGGCTCTCAGCCCCATGCTATCTTTCCTGGGCAAAATACCCATGAGATTGTCGTGTCTCTCCATTAATGCAATTATTGCTGCTGACGTCAATGCAAGCGTTGGCTCTGCTGAGGTCTCCATCCACAGTGTCACTTGTGAGGACAGAGTTATACATAAACAATATATTGTTATTTATCCTGCCTGTGTAAACCAAATAAATAAAAACACACAAAGAAAATAAAAAGAAAAAGCAAAAAAAACCCAAATACTTCAAATAAATACAAATACTACAAATAAACACAAACCACTTGAAATAAAACAAGCTGCTATTTCAAAATGCACCCAGAAAAATAAGAGCTATATTTATGGAGGGGCACTGGTGATAGATCAGTTGGGAATGTGAAGAGTTGATAAATTCTCATTACCTGCTCGAGGCTGAAAACTGAAATGGCTTGGTAGGCATCTGCTGGAAATTCAATCAGGTACCTGCAAAAATCCAACACGTGTAGATTTCAGTTTGTGTTGAGGTGTTCCATCCCTGTGCAGTCAAGGGTGGAGGAGGCCTGTCAAGATCTCAAGTTTGTCTAAGGTACGAGATGAGGAAACTTTAAAGGGCTTTCTCCATCCTTTTCCTCTCTACATCCTCCCACTCTGATGTTCATTTCTAATAAAGGAATCAAAACTTACTTTAATTTTTCTTTTTCTTCCTTGACAACACTTTTTTTAATGTCCTTAAAGTCAGACAAAAAGAGCAGGGTGGGAGGATATTGGGTCCACTCACATGGTGTTGTCTCTACTTGCATGAGGCTGCAAGCACTTAAACTAAAGGAGGTTATCTCTTCTCTCTATCTCTCTTATGCTGATGATGGACACAAAATTTAGGGGACCTCAGGAAATTTTTACTGGCTCCATCAACAGTGGAAGAACTTTCTGTGCAGACACAAATCTCTAGCCCTCAACTCAAATTCTGATAACCCACAAGCCCTCTTGCTGAAGCTCATTAATATCTTTTGGCCTGGTACTAAAAATTGACCCCATCTTCCCAATAAACATTCTTTCTTCACTGGTATCTCAGTGTTCTGCTTTTATTGGATTTCATCAAATATAGGCTAAACCAGAATTCTTTTAGGGAAGGAAGAACTGGCACACCACATCCATTCAGGTGAAATCAAAGTAAAGAGAGCATTAATGTAACTCAGATAGCATTTGGTAGTATTGCCCAAAATATGACCACTCTTTTCCAAGAAACATAAATGCCAAATTGAATCAAGTTATTTAAAAGCTCCAGGAATTATCTAGGAAAGGAGTACTTATTTTAGTAAATTAATTTGACTGGTTTAGATCAGCAAAACAAAGGCAGAGAAGGTATTAACTGTTCCCTGTTAAAGAAAAAACACCAACATTCCATTTTACTAATGTCCTAGTAAATGGAGGTACTGCACTTAATACAAATGACTATCCAAAGGTATTTCTGCATTTCTGCTGGAAGTTATCGAAATTCCTAACCATCGGAAAAGTTTTATTCTGGAAGAGCCTTCTATCAAGAACAATGAGTGCAAATGATTTAGGTAATCTGACATTTCCTTGCTGGTTCGGCTGGCTCTCTTTTTTTTTTTTTTTTTTTTTTTTAAGAATAATTGTGACCATTTTGTTGATGGCATTATACACCTTAGTTTCCTATTCAGGTGCAGTTTTATGCATTATAGGAATACAAAAGACAAACAAGAAACCCAAACAATATATTTACATATTCTGAAGTAACTGAAATCCTCAGAAATTTTGCATGTGAGACAAATCCAAATGTACACAATTAACATCCTGCAGTACCTTCCACCTGATTAAACTAGCTATATATAGCAGAACCCTGAGTTCATTCAGGCAAGCAAAATGGCGTTTATGAATTTTATTTGAGTTTTATGCTCCAGATCCTTACTCTTGAACATACCTTAATAATTTAGTTGAACAACAGATTTGTCTGTGTAAGGCTGTTTGGTAATGCATTCTATTCTACTAAGTAGTCATTAGGCTGCCTGCCCTAATGACTATGATACAGACGTGGAATTCAAGGAGCCTGGGTTTTATTTTGTCATTAATACAATGCATGATTTTTTAACAAGTCACTCTCTTACAATGAGAACTTGCATAACTTTGAGTTTTTCTGTGAAGCAGGAGCACCAGACAGCTTACTCTTGAAAAGTGCTGGTTTCTCTCCACTAGGTATAAGAGGAGGATAACCTGCTGTTGAGACCTACACATCTAACATTTAGACATTCAGATCAGTAATTATGGCTGTATGTTCCAAAAAAGAAATAGCATTATGGCATTAATTCATAACCTCTTTTTTTTTCCCCTTTTTTTAAAGTTTTAGTGTGACCTCTGTCGAATTTCAAAAACAAAACAAAACAAAAGAAAATGCAAAACCCAGAAATTAACTCAGAAAAACTACTCCATGAAAGTCCAAAAAAACCAAGAGTAATTCTAAGGTTAAGGAGTCTGGCTGGAACAACCTCCAGCAGATAAAATGAATAATCCATAACATTAGCAACAACAAATGTGGAGAAATTTTGATCTTTCACAATATTATATAGTAGTTTGTTGAAAGGGACAATAAAGACCATCTCATTTCAAAATCCTGCCATGGACTGGGACAGTTCCCACTAGAACATGGGTTTGAAAGGTTGTTTAGAGCTCTATCCAACATGGCCTTGAACTGTTCTTGGAACAGAGCATCAACAAGTTTCCTAGTCTCCCTTTGCCACATTCTGAGGAAATAACTTCTTCCTGATATGTAATCCAAACCTGAGCCCCTTCAATTTAAAACTATTCTCCCTTGTACTCTCACTATCTGCTTGAATAAAAAATTCTTCTCTTTCCTTTTTCTAAAACTCCTTAAAGTACTAGAAAGTCACAACACGGTCTCCCTGGAGACTTCTCCAGACTTAGATCTCTCAGCCTGTCCTCATACAAGAGGTGTTCCATCCCTCATCCCTCTTGCTGTACAATGGACGGGGAGATCCATGTATAATTTAAAATCACAGATCACAGTGCATCCTGAGTTGGAAGAGACCCACAAAGATGATTGAGTCCAGCTCCTGGCCCTGCACAAAACCATTCCCAAGGGTCACAACCTGGGTCTGAGAGCATTGTTCAAATGTTTCTTGAAGAGGCTTGGTGCTGTGACCACTTCCCTGGGAAGCCTGTTCCAATTTCCAACCACCCTCTGGGTGGCAAATATTCAAAATATTTTGCCTTTAACTTCCTGTGTCTACTCCAACAGATGTTGACATTCCCCCTTTCTCTCAGAATTTTTTCCCCCAACATCCTTATCCAGGCTGAACACAATTTACCGTGGTATTACATCCTCGTCATCCTAAGAAATGATCCAACCATGTGTGAAAGGAAGTATTAACTGTGGGATATTTCCTGAGTCATGGTTTCCCTACCTTAGCATCCTGTTGGCTATACTTAATCAGGATTATCCTCTGATCAAGATTTTGATTGATTTTTATTGATTGATTTTTATTTTTAAAGGATAAATAAGGTAGGGTTCTCTAGAGAAGAACCCTAGAGCAAGTGTTTATTCTGAGGCAGCCCACCATGTAGACAAAACAAAGACTGTCCAAATTGTTCCTGATATCAATCTTCCTTGTCTGTAACTTTGCACTGTAAGGTTATCTCACAAATTAGGAGAAGCAAAAAGAAGACACCAGAAACACGGAACAAGTTAGAGCCATTAAGTTTTGTTCTTCTCCAGACTTAATATATTAATGTACTATAAATGAAGTGCCTAAAATTTTTGTTGAATCAAGGGGAAAAAGTATAAGGCTTGGCACAAAATTTAATTCCTTTAGGATACCTTTCCTATGGAGAGTCCAGTTTTTGAACACAATATTCTCTCACATGAAGACAAAATAGAGATAAAATCCCAAAAAGCATCAATAAAAAAGTCCTCAACACCCTCTGTGATCACTAAAGTCGCATGAGTTATATCAGCAACTTGATCAGATTCATGTCAGAAGTTTGGGCAAGTGAAATGCTTCCAAAGAATTCCCCTAACCCCAGAAAGAAAAGACATTTTTCTAGCTCAGACTGTGATAGAAGTGTGACAGCAAAATTGAGATCCTAAAAGCCTGAACAGAAAAACAAGAATACCTGTTTCAGTGCCCACAGCAAAAAAAAAAAAAAAAACAGGAAGAGAAATTGTAATATCAAGAGATGACATACCTGAAGGTTGTATTTTTCTCAGTTCATTTCCATTATGTTGGACTTGCCCTTCCTGACAAGGTCTGAAGAAGATGTAGTTTATGAGGGTGGTTCAAGTGTGATAAAGAAGCTGCAAGTTGGGGACATGAAGGGTTAGGTGCCCTTGAGGAGTGAATGGGCTCAAGTGCTCTGCAAGGATTGATGTTATTAAGTTGAATTATTATTATTAGCACTTGTACAACATGGGGAATGGATGAGCAAAAGAAGAGAAAAAAACGGCACGAGCAAAAGTGAAATTAAAATGCAGTGCATAAAACATTGCAAATAAACTACTAACACTTCATATTTGCAAATACATATCTAACATATGTTAATTTAAAAAAAAATCTGAAGAATACACAAGCATGCTTGATCAACTAGATACTTGTTTCAGACCCTGCCTTAAAATCTGATAAAAATCAATTATAGTCCACCAATGCAGTAATGCAGTAATCTGCCTTCCCACAAAAAACCTCCTTAACCCCTTGCAGCTGGGAGCTATATCGTGTGTCCCACTGAGCAGTGTTTAATTGGAGTCAACAGGCACTTGCTGATATAGGACAATTGTGGTATCCAGTTCATGGAGATGGGTAATGCTACAGCCAGATTTTTATGGAGAGTTGCATATTTCTGCATCTCCGAGTGAATAGGTGTGTTTATATATGCATAAAATGTATGTGTTTGCTTGTGAGCACATAGGACAAAATACATATAGAAAAGAACAGCTCTGCTTAGATTTCTGAAAGGATAAATAAACTCTACTAAATAACAAGCCCACTGTTTTTTTTCAGAACAATAATCATGCAATAACTTTAAGATAAACATTATTGCTCAACATTTCACACTGCTTTTTTTGCTCTGCAAGTTGAGCTGTTTGGCCCATGGTTGATGTATTTTTGATTCTTTCTACCACTTATGTTTTAGATGAAGAAGAGGCAGATGGCAGGGTCAGTCATTGACAATGGCTCTGATGAACCTTGCAAGCATACGTATCAGAAGGCAGGATCCAAATTATACATCAGGAGAGAGGAACAGTGGAGAGCATTTGTGGGGTAGCAATGAGAAGAGAAATCTGTCCAGTCATTATGCAAGATTACAACTGTACAATTATATCTAATACTGGAATATGTCTAAATCTCCAAACATGTCACCACCCTTAAGCTTTTTCAGGCTCTTCATAACTAAACTCCAAGGTTTAGTTTGGACTTAAAGTCATACTAAAAATATGTCCTATCTTCCTTTCTGGAATTGGCTCATGTTTTGCAAAATGTGTCCTCTCCTACCTTCTTGTGCACCCCAAGCCTCCTCACTGGGCCATGTGAGAAGCAGAAAAGGCCCTGGCTCTGTGTAAACCCTGCTCAGCAATAATAAAAATATCCATATATTATAATCAGTTTCCAACACAAATCCAAAATGCAGCCCCATAACATCATCTCCCCAACATGGAGAAAATTTTCCTTACCCCAGGCAAAACCAGCACATTTTATCACTCCTAGAATTTGAGAAATTTTTGTGGGATGAACAAATTCTGACACCCATGAATTGTACACCAAGTAAAATTATGTCAAGTGTGTCATGTTTAGTCTAAGTATCTACACTACACAGCAAGCATTTCTGTGATTTTGATCAGTTCTCTCTTTACCAATCCTCATAATGACTATTTAATAAGAACAAAACTTGTAGAGTAATACCTCATCCATGTCACAGCTCACGTTCCCACAGGGTATGGTTTTCCTTACAAATATTGGTGCTTTATCTTTCCAAAATTTGTGTGCCAAAGAGCCAAAGGCATGACTCGAGGGATGTGCATTCATAATGACTCCCATGGAGTCCTCACCCTGGGCTTACCCTCAAGTGGGAAAAGCCTAAGGGTTGTGCCCAGCACCCAATCACTCCACACCAACAACAGAGGTGACAGCCCTGCATGTGTCAGGCCCTCCATGACATAATAAGGCCTGACAGTTTCAGAGCAGTGCTCATTTCTACTGGTTAAATATGTCAGAAACCTAAAAGGAAATTTCCACCCCCCCCAAAAAAAAAAAAAAATAGAAAACTAAGTATTAGTAAAAGTACACTGCTTCAAATGACAATGCCAGACAGGCTGAAAATCAAGGCAAGAGACAAAGAATGGCACAAAAAGCGGGTACAGGTAAATGAGACTGATACAACTCCCATTTAGGATAATTGGATATTAGTCTATGTGTTTATTTTATGTAGTCCAATGTGAAACTCTTCTTCAGGAAAAGTTCTCACTGAGGAAAATCAAAGCCAGGAGACCAACTGTCCCCCCTCACATTCTAAAGTTTGAGAATTCGTTTATCACATATCACTCTATGCATACTCATGTCTTCATGAATTAATGCAGGTCTACATATGAAAATCAACGTTTCTTACACATATAAACACCACAGATCTGAATCAATCTCTCGAAGCCAAAGAGGGTTAAATATTTAAACAAGCGATGTATTGAAATGCATTTTTAATGCTGTGAAGTCATTCTGATGAAAGATTACTCAAGAGCCTTCATTACTGAGTTGAGAGAGTAATGTGGTATTATTGGAACAGATGGCACAGCTGTGTGCAGCCTCAGCCCCCGCCCGGCCCCCCCGGGGTAAATCCAAGTGCCACCCCTGTGCAAAGTCATCTGCTGTCAGCCAATGGCCCGAGCGGATGGATGGCTGCGTCCAGCTCCCACATCCATGCACGACAGCCAGCACGGCCGAAGTCTTGGAGAGCAGGCTCCTTAAAGAGAGCCGTGCCTTCTGTCACCCCTTGTTTCCTGCACACAGCGTAAGGCGGGAAGGGGAAGGGGGAAGCAGCGCCCCGAGCGCTGGGTATGAACTCGTTGTGCCGCTCTGCGACTTAATTGCTAGGATTATGTGGTATCATTATGTCAACTGCAATTGTCTCTGTTAATTTCAAGCTGGCATCTCCCCCACCCCCTACCCCCACCCTGCCTTTCTGTTTTCCCTCCCCCTTGCTGACTGATTGAGTGGGTGTTGTGGGAATGGCAAAGAGAAGGAAGAACCAACCGGACACAATTTGATGGTTATTAATTAAAAAATACAAAGGAAGAAAACAGGCAAGTGTGAAGTCAGGGTCTGTGCTGTGGCAGTCCATGAAAGAATTAGCTACATGGCTATTAATGCTGTCACAGCTGTGGGGAAAAGGAGCCCTGCACCTCAGGAGGTACTTCTGAAGCTTTTCCTTACATTGAGTTTTCTGTTCCATACAGGTACAAAGAATATCAGTCTATGACAAAGACCCTGGCTTCCAGATTTTTACATGACAAGATCAGATGCAGCACGTTCCCTTTAGTCTGTATTTGCAATACTGCATGCAAAGTTGGTGCACAAGGCCTCAAAATGACTCTTTCCTGATTTTGCACTGATGTAATTTAAGTAGTTTCTGTGGAAAAAAATCTAGTTTATGTGTGCATCTCTTTATCCTTCTAGTGAATATTTTAAGTTTTCTTAATGGTTTCTTAAGCTGTTCAATAGCATTTGGTTGTGCTGCATTATATTTTGGAATAGAAGCTAGAATTCAGATTAAAGGAGAGGTATTTTTGGGCAGCACCAGCTGGAGAGCCATCAGCTTGCTAGACTCCATCAGAGAATCCTCATGCAGATTTAAGTGTTTCTGCAAGCTGAAAGTGCCTACCTGGGTGTTGAAAACCCAAGATAGATTTGACATGCTAAATTTCAAGTCCAGAAACAATAAGTAAAGCTACAGAACATTTAGAGATGCCCATTAAGTTCTGCATTTCCTCCAGAAGTCTCCTTTCTGGTCTCAAATATATCTCTCCCCTTAACTGAACAGCCTTTCCATTGCACTGGTGACCCTCTTTCTGAGTTCAAGTGGGTTTTTTTCTTGGTAAAAGTCACAAAGTTGGAATTCAATATTCCTGGGAAGATCACATAAATTACTTGCATAACAACATTAGCTCTTCCTTACCTCTACTACAAACATCTCTTAGAACTGCATTTACTTTTTCCATAGCCCCGTGGATGCTTCAAAGTCAAGCTGTAATCAAGTAAAGCAAGGAAGTCTTTTTCTTCCTTTGGACTTTACCAAACAAGTCAATTCCTGGCTTGGTGCAAAGTTTTGCTTTTTTAATCCTTCACCATGCAATCTCTGATCCAGTGTTATTACTATTACTTTAGTTTCTGTGGTCAGCTCTCTTTTTGGATTGTAAATAGTGGCTTTTCTGCTTTTGCATTCCCTATTAATTGTGAATTACTTGGAAATTTCTTCTCCTTGCAAATCATTTGAAGCATAATTATCAAATGAAGCAGCAAACACAAAAACCAGTCCTCTCTCTGTTAAAATTCTTAAATTAAGATTTCAATATTATCAGACAAGTAAATAAAGCATCAAATGAGGTCCACAGAGAGAATAATACATTAGAATAGGAAAAAAGGATTTGCCTAATTTAAATTCTTTGCTATTCTAAGTGGTTGTAAATACTACCAGATTTAGGAATCCAATATAGGTATGCTCATATCAGCAGTTCGGGTTGCCATATAAAATGTAACATGGATATTTCTGATAAGTACCTGAAAATTGCCCTCAAATTTCTAGGTTATTTAATTTATTTTTTTTCTTCTCCTAAGAATGTTGTGTTAACTCATCTCCCATTTGGAGCAAGCTAAGAATTTATGAGCAGTTACTTGACTCCTCAAACATCCACAGCTCTGTTGATCCCTAAACAATACTATATGGCAGTGATTTTTAGGCAGGTAGAGTTTTAAGTGGATATTTATTAATTATAAATTTATAAATTATATATTTATGGAAGGGCACAGAAGTGACAATGTAGATTTTGATTTTCAGGATTCTGCAGCTGTTAATATTTGATCTCAGGAAGAATTTAAAATAGAAATTATTTAGCTAAGAAATCTTTCAAACTCTTTAGAATGTGTGAATCTTTAAAGTGAATTAGACAAAAGAGCCACCATGGTCAAAATCTAGCAGCAGCTTCTATTCAGATAATTTTTCAGCTCTGTTTGGGGAATTGCCCAAAGAGGTGCAAACATAAGAAATGTTGCAGGGAAATTTAAAATAAGAACAATTGCAGAAGTATACTTTTACTTTTCCACTTGTTTTATTTGCTTTTAAATCAATGACGTTTCCGAGAAATCAAAAGGCTATGAAGGAAGTTAAAGAAAATGGGAGGATTCAAACTAAGATGCAGCACTCAGTTGTGATGATCACCAGACATTTTAATGGCCTTAAGAATTGCTGCAATTTGTATTAAACTGAACTTCCAGACAGACGCGGAAAACAGTTTAAAAGTTATGCTTTTCTGGAAGAACTATCTATTAAAGGGCAAGATACCACTCTAAATGGATGCTTAATGGGAGTTAAAACATCTTTGAAAAGTCGTGCAGCTCTCTACCATGATCTACATGTTTTACCCTCAGACATATTGTTAGTTTTTCATATTTATCCTGCACAATCTCATGAAAAACAACTGAAAAAAAGCACAGAAGGCCATGGCTTTCTGGGTAAAATCTTGCAGAGTAGCTGATTGGCTCTGAGTCAAATCTGACCCTTAAGCTTCCCACTGCAGTGGATTGATCCTAGAAAATTACATATCATCTTGGTTTCTGTAGTGTGTTAATGTGTTTACAGAGATTCTCTACCTGTGGTATCTTATGTCTTTTAAGTTTCGAGTAGGGGTTCTGCCCACGGAGGCCTACCCCCACGTATATAGAACTGCTTCAAACCACCCTAATTTACAGAAGTGCTCTCTTCAGTTTTCCACTTTATTTATGTGGCTTCCATTCCATTTACAGGGCTTAAAGCATTAGTATAAAGAAGCTGGCAAGCAGAAAACCTTTTTGGCTGGAAAGGTACTGGAATTCTGTTCAGTTATTTTACCAGGAGTAGAGGATGATTAGCACTAATTACAGCTTGTGACACTGAGAGAAATTTGCAGTAAAAATGCAAAATATCCTTAAAAAATAACTATTGCAGTAATAATGTTGTGCGTCTTGTAGCAAACAAACAAAAAAGGCCTCCTGTTTGCTGGATTCTATTTTTTGTTTAATTTTATTTTGTAATGTACTTGAACTTCATGAAAACTGCTTCATATTTGACAGTGTTCTGTCAGTAGAATACTCCTCTTTTCCCTGTTTACTTCCCACTTTTAGAGAGAATTGAACAGCTTTGGACCGACAGCAGAGAAAAACACAGAAGTGCTAAACCCTGCGACCATTCGTAGTTAGCTATTTAAGAGGGAACTAAAAGCAAACAAGCTAATTTTTCTAATGTTTACCAAGGGAGGTAATCAGACAGGTATCTGCTAGCCAGACATCCACAGTGCTTTACCCACAAGATACTGTATTACTTCTACATGTGATATTGGCAGTATTCTCATACACTGAAAAGTATTTAACTTGCAGTCAGAGGAGCAGACACCAGCCTGTAAAACAGCCAATGCATCCCTGCCCACATCTGAGCACCTACAGGGGAACAGAGTCCAAAATTGTTCCAGAGGAGCTCTAACAGAAATTTATGTTCAACTCTGGAGAGGAGTTCTGACCCCACTCTCAAAAATTCTGTGAACAGCAGCCCTCAAGGACAATATCTGAACTTCACTGAGACAAAGCTGTTAAACAGGAATACCCTAATGGACTGAAGCTGAAGCTGTGCTTCTCTATGGAGGGAACAGAACTGTCTCACAAAAGCTAGCAATTTCCATTCAGAAGGATATTTATAGCTCGAATTCATACACTCTGAAATCAGTACTTTAGAAATATATGCATAATTTCTACTAATATGCCATTAAGACTTTTTAAAACACTGTGATCAAATCAGGTGTCTCCATTTCATCGGAAGCTGATAACAAAACTCATCCTTTCCTTTCATCTTCAACTTGATTCATATTAAAATTTCAATCTTTTCACCAGCTATGTGGTTTTTATCCTACTATAACCTCCCCCCTGACTTTCTTCCCTTCTTTTCTTCTGTAATAGAATATCAGCTATTCAAGGCTGTTTTGTCTTTTTTTTCTCCTAATCAATGATTCTCAGGTGCTAGGACCCTGAAGCAATACTTTTGGTACATGGGGCAAACAGATGTTTTTTGCAAGTGAGGCCTTGAGTAATTCCAAGAAAACATTCCTGCAGGTGAAACTGAAAAGTGTCACTTGTGCTAGAAAAGAGAATATCTACAGCAGTGACTCTCAACCTTGGAGAGTTGGAGTGGCACTTCATCACTGAATAGAGCCACATGTTAATTATCTTTCTATTGAATTATGCTGTTACTCATTTTTAAGTTACTATCAGAAAACACTGTATGGTGATTTAACATCTTGTTAGGTCCAGGGGAAAAAAAAATCTGCAGTAGGAAAAATAAGAAAATGATGGGTTTATCCTGGGTATTTATTCAGCATGTGCAGTCAGTCAACATCATTATATTTTGCAGTTTGAATTTACATGCCTTTCACTTCCTTTTGTTAGAAGCCTTCTTCAAACTCTTTTCAAGTTGGTGGAAAGTTCCTGCTGATATGAACAAATTTTGGAACACACACTAAAAGAGTTAAAAGAGCATAAAGAAATGTGAACCTCAGTCTGCATATCTAATTACTGTTTTGTTTTTAGCCCAATGATTTTCCTCATGCTGTGTCAGATAAATACTTTTTTTTTTTTTCCCGAAGGCACTGCTGCTTTCATGGCCCTGCTGTCCTGTGTGATTCTGGGAAGGTACATATCTCATATCATATCTCATATCACTGAAGCCTCTGGACAATTTCAATCAAATTTGATAGAAAATACAGAAGTCTGAGGGATAATCCAAATCCTGCCAATGCAATGAGGAAAGACACAAGTTTAATATTTTTTTTTTATTATTAGCTCTTGAAAGAAGGAGATAATATATTCCAAATAAATGTGAAGAGAATGAAGGAGAAGCAGTTGCCAAGAGACCTTAAATAAAAAACAAAACTTTGGTTCAACATTACCTCTTTGGTTCAACATTACCCCTCATCTAATACCCATAAACCCATTTATGGGATAGAAAATCTTACACAGCTGACCATCCCTCAAATTTCTGCTAACAGATCATATTATTTTTGCAACAGTCTTCACAAAGGACACCTTTGACCATCCATCATAAAAAAGAAATAAAAATGTAGTAGATGAGACAATTCTTAGCGGTCAGAGGGTGGAAGTAATTTTTGTTTGGAATGAAAATAAAAGGACTCCCAAGTCAGTTACATAGTCCAAAGAGAGGAAAAAATTAGTCAGGGTGAAAGGTCTGCTGGTCTTTCCTACTGGACAGAAGCAAGATCAGGAGGTTGAGAAGTCCCTCTGATGGGTTTGGGCCTGGCACTGAGATCAAGATCACTTCATGGACTTTTGGATTTAAATTTTGATATGCTGATGAGGATAGTGACTCTCCATGTGGAGAATGAAAGAAGATTTGCCTAAAAGGCAAAGGTGTATGTTCACTTCTTTTGTGGGAGAGGTCTTCAACTTAGAGCAGCTTGTAGTGTCCCTTGGTATCAAAGGATGTTGCAGTCCATGGGTTGAAATAAAGGAACTGTGAAGGTTTCCTGATTGACCTTAATTCCCTGCTCTATCCACACAGATTTTGAGATAGTTAATATGTTACGATTCACAGGGTATAACAGTGAAACAATGAGAGATTATTGGCAGGATTTCATCTAATGAGCCCAATGAATATTAAAAAGTAATTGTACTGATGTGTTCATTCTGTACCTGAGCTAAAGCTCAATAAAGCTGTGTGGACATAACAGATGTGATCTCCACAAATCAGATACTTCATGTCACATTCTACTGCCTGGTGCATGCATTCAGATACAGTCTCAAGAAGAGCTCTGAAACCAGGTGGGGACATCATAGTAAGACTTCTGAAAAGTGAAAGCAGTAGGGATTCAAGATATCAACATTCATTTAAATTACATTATTTATTTTGGGTAAGAGAAACAAATGGAAATCTTGACTGTTTTCACCTGGAGGCTCATAACAAGGAAGCACAAATAACAGTGCACTGTAAATTTTTTGAACAGTTGAATGTTTCTACAGATGAAAATAAGTGAAAAGAATTAACACAATTCTTAGTCCAAAGATCCTAAAGTAATCTGATCTAACTTCAAGTACCAAAATGAAACTCTTCCAGGTGTAATGGCCTCGTTTTTCCCCAGCAGCTGGAGGAGAAATAGAGAGACTTATCAAGAACAGTTAAGGTGGATGGAAAACATGTTTGCTCAACATTCAGCATCTGGATGTAATACTGAATAAGCTGATGAGTCTTCTCTTAACTTCTGCTCTTTCTAAGTGCAGTCCAAAAGAGACCTTTCAACCATTGTAATGAAATCCTTTTCAGAATCATGCATCCTCAAAGTTGTGTCTCCCTGCTCTCTAATAATAGCTCAAGTTCCTAATTCTCTAAGTACAGTTTTATATTCCATAATGTATAAGGTATATTGGCAGATATACATTTAAATACGTGTAAATGAACAGATTTATGTGTGTATACTGTTCACTTGTCAATTGAACAGTTCCAACGTCTTTTTTTAATGTTCTACATTAAGAAAATCTACTCAAGGATGGTGTTCTTGCTCAAAAGCATACCTGTTTTAAGAAGATGTCTCAATTTCATTTAATTTTGAGACCTAGCTTATTTTGAAGATAACTTGTTGACTTTATAGTGCTCTTATTTCTTGAAAAAAAAATTTCTGAGATCAGATTGAATCCTTGGAAGTTTAAATATTAGATGATCAGAATTATCATCATCAGTGTTCTCTTATACTTTACAAAAAGACATCAAATTACTGTAGGTCTATTTTCATAAACCAATTTTATTTGATATTAGTTATATTACCTTCCTTTAATTCTATTTTAATTAAATCTCATATTAGCCATTTTATTGTTTGCCTTAGGTTAACTTTAAACTGACAAAAGGACATTTATCAGAGTCATCCCATTTTCCTTTCTAAATGTTTCTGTACTTAGAATTTTTCCTGATCTTTGGTGATTTTTCAGTGCCACAAGACTTTCTATTATCCATTAAATTCCAGACAAAACTTCACCCAGCTTTTTTGAAACTTTTAAAGTATTTTGAGGTTTTTCTTTCTTCTTTACTTTCTCTATAATTAGTTTATGAAAGCAAAGTTTCAGTCCCAACATCCAGTGACCTATAAACAATTTTAACTTTTCTTCAACTACAGAGAAGAAAGACACTGATTGCTAGGTATTAGCCAATTAAAATTTCTTTTCTTTTCTTTTTTTTCTATAAGATAGATTGTCATTCTCTGCTCAATCCTGTCCACTGTATACATATTTAAAAAGTTACATCAACTTATTTTAATATTCCAGTCATGTAACTCTTCACACCAGGTTTCAGTAGTACCAACTAGGTCAAATTTATGCTCATAAATGAGCAATTGCCATTCCTTGTGTTTATTATCCAGGCTCCAAGCAGTGGTGTACATGCAATTAAATAATTTCTTCTCCTCATGTCTTTCAGTGTTTTGTTTAATTTGGTTCTCAACAGTCTGATTTTGTTCTAAGTGAGTACATGTTTGTTCCTATTTTTCACCCCTTTTCTTTCTCAGTTTAACACCTGTCTGACTACAATCATTGCAACTTATTTCTATGTACTAATTAAGTTTTAATCAGAATAAACTAATTGGCCAAAACTAAAATTTTGTAGGATTAGGTAGAGGTTTCAATTAAACTCTCATCTAAAACTTTTTATTTCCAGGTTTATTTTTTGTCAGAAGAACCAATCTAGGGTAGCCACTAGCTAGGGCATATGTACAGTCTTGAATACAATTTCCCATGAGAGTATTTTAATATGCAGGATTTATTTTTTCCTAAGTAATCAACTTTCACTCTTCCATATTATGGGTTTTCCAACAGGCACGTTTGCTTGCATGTGTGTTTGGTTCTGGATATACAAATTAAGTGATGATTTAAATATGGTTTCATATGCTATGTGATATAAGGTAAACATTTGAGGCAATAGAATTTTGGGGTTTTTTTTTGGCAGACATCACTCATGGCCTTAACTCATTTGAATATACACACAAATAGGAAATTTTAGGCAAAATATGACATTGAGAAGTCATATAATTTTTTTAATAGGCATTTAGTCATATGGAGAAATAATTTTACCCTTTGTTTCTTTCTAGCCAACTTACTTGTCCAGATTTCTTATTTTGTAATTTTTGAAAGACAACTCACCAAAATTTTAAGTTTTGATTGAATGTACTCAAAATTTCTTCACACAGTATTTTAAATTTAGGAGGAACATATTTTTACTGTTTTCCACTTTCAGAATTTTATCTTGTGTCTGTTCTGCATTTACAAGACAGAAGAGATTTCTAAGAAAATTTGATGGGTTGTTTTCTCCTGTACCCTTTTTTGGGTTCCCTAAAATCTTTTACATACACTGCAATTAAGAATATAAACCATCAGCAAAAAGACCTTTAGCAAAATAACTTTAAAATTTTCCACAAGCTTTATCCATGGCTCTAGTGCCTTGGTCTTGGACTCTTCAGGATATCTTACCCTTTGCATTTCCAAAACGACTTTTTAATCCACATAGTAAAGAAGATATCTCACGATTTTTTTCTGACTTCTTCAGCTGGAGACCTTGTTTCACTGGGACTTTCATAATTACCAACAAGTGTACATTACATTTGAATATTTCTAGTTTATTGTTGAACTGTGTCTTCAGACTGTTTTCCTGATTTTCCATATTGAAGATCTACTGAGAGCAGAAAGGTCCTTTCCTTTCTAACAGTATATCTGCTCATAAATCTATCTCTACACATAGGGAATTGTTATTCACTGTCTTGTTTATGCTGGCCACTTGCTGCACACTTCCCACTCCAATTCTTTCTCTCTCCTCTGCTCATTTTGTTGGGGTTTTTTTGTTTGTTTCTTAAATGGGTTTTCCTTCATAGAATCAGAAAATTATCCTGGCTTGCCCAAGAATTTTTTCACTTTATGGTTCTTGATCAAAGAGATCTGTTTTTTACTCTACTGGCATAAAATCTCTTTGTTTTAAATGCAGTTCAAGTAAAAAAGATCTTTAAGCTTTTGAGAATAAAATTAATAATTTCACTGTTCAACTAATATCTCACCACAAGGCAACATATTATTGTGTATAACACTGAACTGAAAAAAACCAAACATAACCTTCTGCAAAATCTGCTTTTGATTCCTTGCAAATTCCCTTCACAACTGGCTTATCCAGATACAGTCAGTCTACCTTTTATAAACAGTAGAAAATTAGTAACAAATTGATAGCATCAGAAGTAAAACTGGGATCAGCATTCTGAAAAAAACACCTCTTCCATTTAAAATCATAGCAACATGCCTATAAAATATCCTGAACTGTAAAGAAATCACGACCAACAAAGTTCTTGGTTATAGTTATAACCAATAAAGCAAAATATCTTCTAAGTTAATATTGGTTTGTAAGCTGCATTTTCTGCAGGAAAAAAATACATATGAAAGGAAGCTGATTAAAGAAGTACACACTATTGGGAAGAAGTTGCTGCTACAGTTAAGAAAATGTGGCTATTTGGTAAGGGAGCTGGGAAGAGAAAAGCTGTTTCTCCTGTACTGAAAACATTCAAAGACTTGTGTACATTTGGTCTCATCCAAATGTAATTTGAGAAGCTAGCTTTAATCTAGTTTGGGCTCTGATGATAACAGCTTTAATTTATACAATCAGAGACATTGCTGAGTGACTTTGCCTTCCCCTACATCAAAGGTAATTATTATTTTTATAGTTCAATTAGCAAACATTACATTTCTGTTTTCCTTGCAAAGATGGCACCACCTAATTTAGCAATAACATACATATCCCTGATGCCCTCTCAGGGACATGATGTTATTATAATAGACTCTTCTGGACCTATTGATTCCTGGGAGCAAGTTTCTTTCCAATTTGCACCTTTCAACCCTTTTCTTTAAACCTACACTAATAGGGCAATTTGCTAGTTGTAGACATAGTCTGCATTTTTAAAAAAAGAAATCTATGCAGCATTTTGCTCCAGAACAGTGCTTTTATTATCTTTTTTATCTTAATGCCCCCAGAGAGAAAATATAGGTCTGTTTCCTTGTATATAGATCCGAGGAAGAGATGGTTTTCCTGTACTGTAATAATTATTTTTTCTGAGATTTCCAAAATTGTTCATGTCCTGTCCTCATATGGAATCAGCAATCCCTCCCCAAAGGTCTCTTCAAAGCAGGAAAAGGAGGAATGTTACACTAGGACAGCTCCAAGGAGATTTATCCAGTGACTTTAAGACAGAAATCAGAATTTCTGATTTATTTACAGGCACTAGACATTGGGTCACCCACTTCTCAAGTGATCTTTCTAGTCACTCATGCAGGTGAACATCTATCAGTCACTCAGTCCTCTATGTGATGGTACAGATTTCTAAGATGGAATAGTCTAATTTTATGTTATGTATTCTTAGGCCTCAGCACAGGATGCTTTGTTGCTCTGTCATCCTTGAAGAGTTAGATGTAAGAGAGAAGCAATAGTAGAGGTCAGTCAGATTTTGGATGGATTGAAGGTGTCTCTCAAGAAATAGCACCTCTCTCCTATGACTGCAGACTGTGCTAACTGGATTGAAACTGTGAAAACGACCCTTACAGCAAATAATAAAACATCTGGTATTATTTCTTTGGTTAATAGAATAATCATCTGCAGCATGAGTGTTTTTTCCCCTTAATCTGATTTTATCAGGAATGGGTTTTTACCTTATCTTTCATAACATAATACCCAAATTATTTAATTACGAAGTGGCATCTTTTCTAAGATTTGAGGTTTGGCCATAAATCCCACTGAGGACTTGAGAAGTTTGTCATAATGAAAGTTTAGTTGAAATAAATACATCTCAGTGGGAAATTTATGACTCTAACAAAACATTTCCTCATTAAAGAGTCTGTTTCAACTGGGGGCAGTGAAGGGAGACAACACCAAACTAAAATCTGAAGTAGTTTCTCAGGACGATATTCTCTGTTCTGCAAGAACCGATCATAATTTATGGTTGCTTTAGGTACTATGTATAGTACTTTGTATTTTCCAGGCTCCTGAGATGGTGGGGAATCCTGAGGAATGTTGACAGGCTGCTTCCTGAGGGTCACAGAGACTATTCCTTCATATTTTTCCTAACACCAGTTCAGCCAAAGTCTGTGTTATGCTTCCCTTTGGCGTGGCATTAGCAAGATATCCTGGTGTTATCTGAGACCCCCCCATCACCTTGATTCTGCCTTAACCTTTAGGCTCTGGCTAAATGTGCTTAAGTAAGTCTTTGTCACGTTCCAATAGAGCATGTTTGCATTGATTATGCACAATTATATCCTTGCATCATGGCAATTCACCTGTGCACACTAGCCCCTACCAGAGTGATTTATTACCAGCTAAATTGTTGCTAGCAGAACCCTGTTTATCACTGTCACAGGTGCAAGCAGCAGATATGAGTATCTGTATGATCAGCCTGTGTGTGTGTGTGTGCACGTGCATGTGTGTGCGCAGGAAGGTGTGGGGCCTGGGGTGGATGAAGGCATGAAAACTCATGGACATTTCTGATTAACCCTGCCAAAACCACCCCCTGTCCCCTAACACCCATCACTGTCGTCCGGTTTCATGCCATTCCTACCACAAATATCAGTGGTTATAGAAATCTCTGTTGATCCTGATGTAACTTTATTGATCCCTTTCAACCTTCATCCATATAATGTCATTGAAGAGGTTCTTACAGAAACAAGAACATTAATCAGCACCCCAGTTAATTAAAGACACTGGAAACCTTCAGAAATGATGGAAGAACCCTGGAAAATAGGGACATTTTGACTTTCAGGGAACATGCTTCCTCTATGTTCATTCTGGTCCTTTTTCAGATTTTAATGGGATTGGACAACTCAGAGCATTGTTTTATTCCGTAGAGAAAGTGATCCTTTACTGTTATGTGTCTCTTACTGCTTTTTCATTAGCAGACAAAAGGGTGAAAAATGACACAGCAATGATTTGTTTCATATCAAATATTAAACAAAGATATTACATAAAACATTAAAGGTATTGCCATCTTAACATTTAATGAACCAAATCTTACACTGAAATTTAAAATCATAGAATCATGGGGCAGTTTGAGTTGGAAGGGATCTTAAAAATCATCTAATTCCTGAACTACCACAAACTACAGAAAACACATCCAGACATCACATTGCACATCCAGAAACAGCCTGGACTTGCTGGATGTGTTTCTTACCTTCACTTTCTTTTGCCTCACCAGCAAACTGCCTCTTAAAATCTTGTGCTTAGGTTAACCTGGCTTTTTTACTCTCTGATGTGATCCTAGTGTGTCAGTGATCCTCAGCTGAACTGGTAGTTTCAGACCAGTAAGCACAACACCAAAATCACACATCACACAGCTGGTGTAATCTGGCACCTGGCAGATTGGCAGTCCCAGCCAATCTAAGTGGTGGAAGATCTGCCCTCCTAACCTGAGAAATGATGCCTGAGCTGTTTTGCTGCATGAAAATGGAGTGTGCATCTCTGTGATGAGGGAACCCTTCAGGGCAGGGGGTCAGGCTGTTGCTTTGACCTATAGTTTTTCAGTCACTACAGCCAAACATGTTGTTCAGGTAGAACAAAGTAATGATCAGGATCTAGATTCTTCTTTAATCTGTGAGCAGTCTGGATCAATTTGATCTGGATCTGTTTGATAAATGTGTCTCCATAGTACACTTGGCAGTGGCTTGGAGTAAATAAATACATTTAATGTATTCCCAAGGGAGGTCAGCCAAGTGGCCTAGTCCTCTAGTTTTCTAGTCCTAATCCTCTGTTGCCAGAGTGAAATGCAGAGGTTTATTTGTTCCAAGTCAGAAATGAATGCATCATATAAATTTTGTTCCAAAAATAATTGACTTTTAACCAGTTTTAATGGACAGACTGACAAACTAAGCTGCCAAATTCTTATATCTCCAGAACCGATGAAGTTCTTTTGAAAAACTGAGTTTTATGAGATTTGGCAAAATTATCCAACATCCAAGTGAGAAGGTCAATGCTTCACAGCTAGCTTGATACTGTTCCAGATTGTTTTAAAATTGGTTTATGGGTATTTTTTGTTGGTGAGGGGTTTTTTGTTTGTGACTGGGGAGTGTTTGTTTTTGGTTTATTTTGTTTGGGTTTCGTTGATGTTGTTGTTGTTGCTGTTCAAAATGGGTTCTTCAAAGGTCTAGGGAATCATCAAAAGTTGGGCAATTGAGAATGATGGCTTTGCTCTGAGTGCTCATGATTTGTAAGCTGGGCACTTTTTTCAATTGCCCATATAAGTACCTTATAGAAGCTTACAGCAACTTTGTTTCTGGAAATTCTTTGAAAAAGTAACTTCTCTACCAATGGGCAGAAAAATTCCCAAGCTTGTTGTCTAGCAATATCAGAATAAAGGTATTTGAAACCATCCAAGAGTTGGTTCTTCTTGGCTACATTCAGGTGTCTTTGTTGGACAGAGAGAATCTTTTCCTGATCCAGAGGACTTCAAAGAAACATAAAACATTTGAAAATCAGGCAATCTTAGATACCTAACTTATGCAGATTAGGTTCCATTACAGACCACTACAGACAGATAACTTGCTTTTATTTGATTCTCGAGGGAAGTAATTCTCACAACTTTAATCTTATTATCTTAAGAACTTATTTTGAATTTGCTTTGTTCTTGGCATAAAGGAGCTGAGATTGGCCAGCCTTTCAGCTGAGTTTGCAATAGCCATGTTTTTACTTAAGAATTAATATTGACTGGCTAAGGACAGATGATTTATTGTGTAATTCTGTAATTATTTCTTTTTTCTGCATTGGGTAATTTGTGCTACGGAATTAGAAAGATGCTGCATTAGCAGCTAATGGGGTTTTGTGTTAACAAAAAAAATTTGTTATAAAAAGTATTCAGAATCTCTCAAAGAAGGAAATAGGCACCTTCCATGCTGCAGAGAGGGATATACCCCAATAAACAAACCCTGAAAAATATGTCATTGAATTTTTTTTTTAATCTTTGTCTAAATGAACTAGCCAACCTAAGTGAACTTTGGTAGAAAACAAAATATTTCTTGGGTAGTATTCCAAACATATTTGAAGACTTTAAAGTTTGCATGTTAGATTTCTATGTTTTACTATCTTTTGGAGAATCACAGAAGCATTAAAAATCAGGAAAAGATCTCCAAGTCCAACCTTTGACAGAATACCATCATACCCACTAAACCCCACTACCTGGACCCTATAAGAGACTCTGCCATTAAGTTCAGTCCTGAGGACACAATATGGTCTACCCCTGCCCTCACAGAAGCTCCTGAACAGCAAGTTCATTGAGTGGTCAATTATCAGTGCAAACTCTGTAGCTCCTATGCAAAAATCTAGTATCATAACTCCAAACTAGCTGCAACACCAGTACAGGGCCTTTTGAACACTCGTTTATTCTGGAGTATTAGTGGAACATCTGAAATGTTTGCAGCCATGCAGAGTGTTTGAACTACACCCTCACAACTGAATGTCCAGTAAAAACACTGAGGGCTTGAACACCTTTTAACATGAATCACACAGATTTGAGTCTGCTACTAAGTTAAACACTTGAATTAATCAAGTTTTCTCATTGTCTTTTAGGCTATGCTGTGGGCTGAAAATTGTTTTTTTCTCAATTTCCCTTTTAAGAAAAGTTAACTATTTCTGGCCAGATTTGTAGTCTAAATTTTATCTTCATGATAAGCTTATTCAGTAAGAGAAAAAAATCTCTTTTCTGGGATGATTTTTAAAAGTACATGACTCATTTTCTGGTTTTATTGCATTCTTGCAGAATGAGAACCATATTAGAGGACAAATACTAAATAAAAAATAGAAAATTATTATTTTACTAATCTATAGTTTGCAATAATTTCCTGGCACAGAAGATATTGAACATACTTATTTAGTAAAATTAGATATCTTTTATGGGAGTGGATAGATGAAATGTCTTTCTAATCTTGGGTACATTCTTTAATTTTGTCTTTGTTTTGTCTGGTAGTAAGGGTATCCATATAAGTTCCCTCCTATATCACAGGAATGGCAGCCAGTAAGATGCCAGTAAAGGTTTCAACAGTTAAGTGATTAAATTAAAGTTCTTTAATTTAAAGTGTTATTATCTAGACTCAGGATAGAGAGAGAATGGGCTCTGTTGATGCAATGTGGATGTGGAGTTTTATAGCATCAGTGTGTAGAGGGAGTGATATAAGGAGGCCATTACTTACTTTGGGAAGGACAATCTTTTGCCAGTAATAGCTGTTACTCAGGAAACAGACACCACCTGCCTTGAATCTATGATAAAAAATTTGTCGGACTCCAGCTCTTAGAGGTAGTGGGCTGTAAAATATCAGTAAATCAAATTATTAACATTCTATTACTAACCAGAGATATTTAAGAATTTGTCTGAAGAAGGCAAGGTATCTAGAAAATGTGAGGAAAAGTTAAGCACTAAATAACAGAAGATTAACTTAAAATAGAATAACATTTGCCATCAGGAATCTGGAATAGAAGGAAAATACCATATCTGATTGCCTTAGCCATAATTTATGAGGCATCCTACCAAAAAATTTGCAAAAAGCAGTGAGAGGAAAAAAAAATCAGCCAAGGTAAATGCAATTTGGAGATTTTCCTACATTTCTGCAGGGTTGTTCTACTTTCTAATTATCTATAGAGAAACATTTTCATTACTTGAACAGAGCTGATTATCGACCTGCTCCAAAGTCAATCAAAAGTCAACAGAAAGATAGAGTGACATTTTTCTCTGTCCAGCAAGACTAGAAAAACTAATCTCTTTTCATATGTTGATCACATTACCAGAGCATTCTTCATGTGTTAATTTATTTGCCTTGCAAAATCTTAGATCCCCCTGGGTGGAAAGCTAAAAAACACATTAATTTGTTCAAAATATGACAAAATCCAAAAAAACTTTGGCAGAATCAAACCAGCCAGAGTTTGCATTTTACTTTTGCCTTTTTATTTTTCCCCCCTTAACCTAATTGAAGGAAACTTGTTTGTGTTGCAGTTGAAGAGCGCATGCAACCATTGCACTTCAGCTGACAAACCATGAATCCCTTGGAATCTGGTTGTTTGTGAACATCTGCACATATTTGGAGTTTTAGGTATATATGGCCAAAATTTTAGAGTGGTGTTCCAGATACAGAGTGACGGGAAAGCGTTTTAAGTGCTGTTTATAAAATACCGTTTTATGTCACAGCCATGTTTGTGTGGTGGGGGAAGGTTCTGAAGTTTCTAGCAGGGTTAGCTGGCATTGGAAGTGGAATGTTTTTTCTTACCCCATTTGTGGAAGAGAAGTAATGCTGAACCCCTTTAAAGTCAGGGAATGGGAATGCAGGGCTTGTTCTCTCTCCACTATTCCCAAGGGAGGTCCTTGACTCACACTGTGGGAAGTTGTACTTCATAAGTGGACATGGTGACCTGAGGTCATCATAGCCTGGGAAGCTGGATTTTCTTTAACAATCCCAAACTGTGGACTTGGAGAGGGAGAGCCTCTGGTACCCCCACCACCACCAGCTGCCACAGACACTGCCTGGTACCCCCTGCCCTTTTTGCTGGCCACCAGGGCATTGTTTGCAGCTCTTGCTGGCCGCTGCCACATGGATCCACTCTGGCACCTTGGCAAAGTGAATCCTTTCAAACAAAATAGCTTTGGGCTTTGTTTTGCCCAGTTCCCCACTGTTTTTTCTGTCTGGAAAAGAGCATTAAGCCACAGAGTTTTATTTGCCTCAGTCCTTTCTTTGTTCTTCTGGGTTACAAGGAACTGCCTATGAGTGGCAGTGACTTTGTCTTAGTTCCAGGGTGACACCTTGTTTTTGTTGGTCAAACCATTCCTCCTTTTGTAAAATATTTTTACTGTTGTGTTTATTGCTTTTCTCTCTTTTTTAGTAAAATTGTAGTTCTAATGTTGTTCTAGCCTCTCATAATTTTTTGGGTTTTTTTCTCCTCCACAGTCTTAACCTTTTCCTCACTCTAAAAGCATTAGAAGTAGTTTCTCAAAGTAGTTTACAATGATTAAAGAATTGATATTGACACATGGTTTTTAAGCTGGATAATGTCAATACATATAAAGTGAAAGAGAAGCATGCATAAATGGTGTGTCTAACACAATACAGACAATTTCTGAGAAAAGAAAACCCAAAATATTTATCTCTTTTATAAGTTGAATTCTTTATTACTAAGGCAGAGAAAAAACACAGTATAGATTACTTAGGAAAAGACAGAGGGGGAATGGAGGTTTCTTAATTTGAAAAGAGATAATTCATTGTGTATTTAATCTTTCAAAAAAATACAGATATTTTCTGTTTCATTTCAGCATTTTGGCATCTTTATTTAAACTAGAGGAGGTATACAGTTTAAAATAAAACATGCTCAATTATTTTTTTATTTGTGAATGGAAGTATTCTGAATGAGAAAGTAACCTGACAAATGTCAGAATAAAGAACAGTGTGACATTTCTGAAGCCAATATTATAACACAAATGCATGGATCAGAGACCAGTAGGCTAGAGAACTCCTCAGGTGAGTGTTCCAGGCATGACTGGACACTCTTCATAATTATGGGATTGTTTTATTGTTCCTAGAAATAATATTACAGGGAAGGTCATGAATGTACAATTCATTCTACTTCATTGACAAGCAATCTCATACTCTCTCTTTCTTTTTCTTTCTTTCTTTCTTTCTTTCTTTCTTTCTTTCTTTCTTTCTTTCTTTCTTTCTTTCTTTCTTTCTTTCTTTCTTTCTTTCTTTTCTTTCTTTCTCTTTCTCTTTCTTTCTTTCTTTCTTTCTTTCTTTCTTTCTTTCTTTCTTTCTTTCTTTCTTTCTTTCTTTCTTTCTTTCTTTCTTTCTTTCTTTCTTTCTTTCTTTCTTTCTTTCTTTCTTTCTTTCTTTCTTTCTTTCTTTCTTTCTTTCTTTCTTTCTTTCTTCCTTCCTTCCTTCCTTCCTTCCTTCCTTCCTTCCTTCCTTCCTTCCGCCACTTCCGCCACTTCCGCCACTTCCGCCACTTCCGCCACTTCCTTCCGCCACTTCCTTCCGCCACTTCCTTCCTTCCGCCACTTCCGCCACTTCCGCCACTTCCGCCACTTCCTTCTGCCACTTCCTTCCGCCACTTCCTTCTGCCACTTCCTTCCGCCACTTCCTTCCGCCACTTCCTTCCGCCACTTCCTTCCGCCACTTCCTTCTGCCACTTCCTTCCGCCACTTCCTTCCGCCACTTCCTTCCGCCACTCCCTTCCACCACTTCCTTCCGCCACTTCCTTCCGCCACTTCCTTCCTTCCGCCACTTCCTTCCTTCCGACACTTCCTTCCGACACTTCCTTCCGACACTTCCTTCCTTCCGCCACTTTCTTCTGCCACTTCCTTCCACCACTTCCTTCCTTCCATCACTGCTGCCACTGCCACCACTTCCTTCCCCCCCTTAATCCCCTGAAATTTACCTAAAGAATTGCAATGTGTCCTTTCTGATGACATATTCTGACTAAGTGATTTTTTAAGTGGTATGGGTTCTTGGCCAGAAAAGCAGATCTCTAACAAGTTGCCTTCCAAACTGTAATTTTTTTAAAGCCTGGGATTAAAATCTATCCAAACTGCTTTCTATTACATATCTCTTTATGTTGAGGTTTCACCCTAGCCAGCCATCAAGACCCACAGAGCCATTTGCTCATTCCCTCACCAGCAGAATACAGGAGACAATTGGAAAGGTAAAAGCTGGAAAACTCATGGGTAAAGATAAAAACAATTTACAATGGAAAGCAAAAGACTCACACAAAAGAGATTAATTCAGTCTTCCCATGAGCAGGCAGGTGTTCAGCCATGTCCAGGAGAGCAGCGCACCCTCAAAAATAATGAAGATAAACTTCACCATTTCAAATGTTCTTTCCTCCTCCCTCTTCCTCTCACTTTACCTACTGAGCACGATGTCACATGGTCTGGAACATTCTTTTGATCATTTTGGGTCACCTGTCCTGTCTGTGTCTCCTTCCAACCTCCCAAACACCCCCAGTCTCCTCCCTAACCTGACAGTACAAAAACATCTCTGTGTTATCCATGCTTTGTTCAGCACAAATCCAAAACACAGCCCCATGTCAGCCACTGGGAAAAACATTAACTCTACCCCAGGCAAAACTAGAACAATTCAATAAGAGCAGGAAAGGAGTTTCATTGAACTAAAAAAGCTTCATGGCTGCCAAATCACGAACAGATATTTTTTCAGTATTAAATCCAGGTAGGTGACTACTCAGCTGAGTAGTCCCCAGTTGAGGACAACATACATTTAGGTGATATTTTTTTCCAGTTATGTAATAGTTATTGAGGTAGATACAAGAGTAATTCACTGAATCTAATGTTAGATGCTGAAGTAGATGCCACTTTGGCTTCTTGAACAGAAGTCCGAAAAAAGCAGAAAAAAGTACAAAGAGAATAGCCTTAATGATGACAAGATTAAAACTAATAACATATGAAAAAAATGGAGTAGTGTCCTAATTCACTAAGACTCTGTTTGAATAAGAGTTTTAATATTGACTAAAAGTTTATATCAATTATTGTCAGTTCTCCTCTTCTCCCTTCCTTCAGTTTAAGGGAAGATAACCTAGCAAAGTTTTGGCATAGAAAAAGTTCCTGTGGCCTCTGTTTGTCCTCAGAAATGTTTAGTGTTGCAAGACCTGTCCTTTCTTCCCTTTCTCCTTTGTTTGTTTAAGAAGGTTTCATTGGATTTCTTGCGTATCATGTCGCTTGGGTTTACAAAATATTGGCAAAGCTTTATAATAAGTAGCAAATCATTATTACGTGCTTTGGTGTTCATTGTAATACAATTAATCATCATAAATTTGCTTTGGTACATTCAAGTGGATGAAACTGCTAATTTCAAAGACAGCTTAGTTCAGAATACCATCCAATTTATTATTATACTCTCACCTTTAAGGGCACAGAAAATGTTTTCTGCACAAGGTACATTGAGTAGGCATTATTAGATACATGACAGACAGGATGGAATAACTAATCAGTCTAGCATTCAGTTTCATATTATTGTTAATTTATTTACCAGGAAAGGGTAAGTAATGAGACCATTTAAGTTGCTTACACTAAAGCTATACAAACCTTTCTAGAAAAATGGAAGGGAAAGGTATGTTTGGCATTCCAATCAGACCTGGTTTAATGGCCTACTACAGGGCCTCATTTATTTATTTATTTGTTTGCTACTTTTGCAGAAGTCTCATGGGAAATTTAATGGAGAATAAAAAAGCAAGCTCTCACTGCCAGCTCTGTACCACCTGTATGGCAGCTGCTCCTGTACATGAAAGGACATATAAGGTTGTGGCTTATATCACATTATGAGATTTGTCAAGAGATGCAGAAACTCCAGATGGACTCTGACTTCAGTAATTCTTATATACGAATTAGGCTTTTAACCACAGTTTTCAGAGGAATCAGCATCATTTCGCCAAGATCTTGTTAAAAAAAATATTGTTGACAAAATTGCTTTAAGTACCTAAAATATTTTGGATTTGAAATCCTGCTTGCCTTTCTGTAAGGCTTATTCTGAAGATGCAATCCTGAATTTGCCCCTCTATTTCTCTGCAAAATTAATATTAATGTCAATCTCACTATTTCTTAATAATTCCTAAGGATTGTAGAATCTGTAATTTTTAAATGATTTTTTTAAAGGAAGATAGGTATGGTTTTACTGAAATAAAACCAAGATCCTAGCCAAACTTAACTTCCAGTTGTGGCAGGGTGATTGTTCATTTGGTCGCTGGTTTTTTTTATTTTATTGATATGGGGATTTTGAGGATGTTTATTAATGGGCTGGCTTTTGTAGTCATATATGTTTAATTTAGTCTTCATGACTCAGTGGACATTGATAAGGCCTTTATATCTGTTCTGTTCCACATGTGTAGTGTAGCATTAGCAACAGTTCTCTACTTCTACAAATGTTGTAAGGTAATTACAGATTTTCAGACATGGCAAGAACTGTGTAATGATCCTTGGCTGTCCAATCAACTAGTAGCCATGTAGCTAATAGGAAAAACAAAACCATTAAATTAAGAACAGAGGAGGCTACTCTCTTCAAATATTCAAAAACAAGCAGAAAACTTGCAGAGAGAGACCTGAGGCATGGAGGTGGAAAAGACACCGTCAGGCCTGACACCTTTCTTATAAAACAAAGCAAAACAAACCAACCAATTAATCAATTAATCAGTCAAGACGTAACTCTGCAGAGAAATGCTAAACCCAGGATTATTTCTCAAGGTTAGTCTCCCTCATGCCGATGATTTATCCCTGTATGTAAAATAGACGTGAATTCGAGTCTTCAACTTTTTTGCATCCTTTTGACAGCCGATGATTTATGCACATTAAACTAAATGTTTAAGAACATGGCAATCACCACACAGGATCAGGATTCCAGGCATTAGCTGCAGCACATGCTTTGCAAACTGAGGATCTATCTGCTTATATTTAGGCAAACTCTGCATGGCTAAATAGCATTATTTGAAGCAAAGAAAAGAAGATAGAAAGATTGAAGGAGGGAAAAAAAAATTGAAAAAAAAATCTTGCCCTTGGACTTTGATTAATTTCACTCATGATGATAGCATTTATGATGGTAACATATATTAGGTTGGCCAGGGACATTTATTTATCCCACATATACTACCTCGGAAAATGTTGTGTGTTTCAGATTTTGTGTGGTTTCATCAAAATTTCACAGCTTAGATTTACAATCATAATAAAGAAAAATAAGGAAAATAAAAATAATAAATAATGTAAAAAGCACCAAACCTTGAATGAAACAAATGAAAGAGAGAAAATAAATACAAGGATACACATCATGTCTCAGAGATACTAGTTTGTGTAATTGGTTATATAAGAGAGAAAGTGAAAGTTTCCAAATGCAATGGAAATTTCAGTATTTCAGTGTATATTTTCCCCCAAACTGATTGATTTTTATCTCTGTGTACTCTTGAGGCTACAGCACGTACACCATAAGCAAGCTTGATACTGCATAACTTTCACTGTCTAAAGGATACTGCTCATAAACTTGTAATTTGTTACACCTTTCATTGGCATGACCCTCAAGAAGATTACTTAGTACTTCCTAAAATATTTGCCGAAGAGAGGTAGACAAAGGGCCTCTGGAAGGGAAATATTCCCCTCCCTTTTCATGGTCTTGAATGGCCTTGTGTGTGTGTATGTGTGTGTGTGTATGTATGTATACATATATATATATATATATATATATACACAAATACAAGTGAAGTTAACCAAAATCTATCTTGCCCTGGTCATGAAGCCAAGGAAGAAAATCTCAGATAAGAAAAGGCTGAATTACAAATCATACTAAAAATATACAGCAAAAACTCTAAAGTAAGGACAGGTAGTACCATACTTCATCAGGGTCTGAAGATCAGGTGCCTAAACTTATATTTTTCTGGCTGTGATTTATTTCTGAATCTGTCTTCAGAGGTTCAAGAGACAGCAAGCAGAAGCTGCTTACGTAAACAGTAGGCTGACTTCCCAACTTTGAAATTAGAAACTTCTTTCAGGCTCATCTGCCACTAGCATGAAGTTCTCATTTGTGGAAACATGTCCATCTTTCTATGATTAATCTGATAGTCTCAAGTATTATCATGCACACACGCTAACCCTTTCTATTTTCTTAAGAAGTGGGCTACATCTGGAAGATTTGTTAAGATTCAAGCCGCCTTCACCAGGTTATTGATTATCATAAGAAAAGTCATTAGCATTATTGAATCCTCTTTGTTATGACAGTAATCAGCAGCTCCTTCCTGGATTACTGGGAGCATTTTTGAAAGGTTTATGGCTTACTACTGATGTAGATAAATGTTTTTAGAATCCATGGTTTTGCCTTTCATGAATAAAAAGGTGATTGAACAAAGACTGCATTCATCATTCTGTTTATCGCCCTGAAACAACAAGTGTAATTTATAAACCAATAATACTTTTTTGTAGTGTTATACACATGTTCTAAAAGAATGGATCAAATTAATGCAAGCCCAGAAAACAACGCCACCACAAGACTAATACATCCAAACCCTTAAGGGATTTGAAAGAATCCAACCAGCACGGTGACTTTGATAAGTGCTTTGTGGCTTGCTTTTTTTTTTTTTTTTTCATTTTCATTTATTTCTTTTTTCCTCCTTATTTTAGAAATAAAATGATGAATATCTCATAACATTACAGCAATTCTCTTAACATTAACATAGGCAATAAATGCTTGTCCATAACTCGTATTTTCAATAGTGACCCTTGGGGGTGTCTGTGTATTAGAGAGTCTCTCTAAAGAGGTTTATATATAGAGTCTCTCTAAAGAGGTTGCATATAACTTTGTAGCTGGTCTGGATGTGAAGAAATATCTAGAAAAAAGCGTAACTCCTTCTCTGTAAACCCCTGAGAAGCATCCCTAGGTACATCCTCCTGCTCTAGAAAGGGGGATTTTGTTTTCTGCTTAGCCCCTCTGTCAAATTTCTGAGCAAGAAATAAGACTGGCATCCTCTGTTTTGCGAAAAAAGGGATTAAGAGGTCACCAATAAAAAGTGTCCAATGTATCTTGCACTTCCACATTGAACTTCAGCCCTCAAGTAAGGAATTGTTAACTTACACTTAACAGTCACTTATGGGCAGCCAAACCTCTGAAAGAAGGAGACTTGAGAGATGCAAAACCAGGAAGTTGTACTGGAACAGCCCAGGTTTGCACCTATCCTTTATCCCAGAGCACAAGATCCAGGACATCAAGAATTAAATTGCTCATGTTAGAATTACATTCTGTGCCTTTTAAGGACTCTTCATCCAATTGCACATTTAATTATTCTCATGTCTTGTAAAATAAATTAAATTATTTTCCAGGGCTGAAATGTATTAATTTCTGTGTCTATTTGTTGGTTTCTGTGTAATGCTTTGGTTGGTAAGAAAGGTCCCAGAGTAACTTACACTTTTATTTGTGTAAAGGATTTCAGACAAAGGTGAAGCCTCTATCTTGGTTTTGCCAAGGTGGTCAAAGAGAACTGTTAATACCTCAGTCTGAAAAACTTTCTCAGCCCAGAAGTGCTGTCTCACATCTCTCTTTGTTACAGATGGTAAATGTTGTATTTTATCCTCAGTATCATATGACATAGATGCATCCTCCTCCTTACTTACAAATATAGAACAGAAACATATACCGAGTATTTGTGCTTTTTTATAAGTCCCTATTTATATTTTTACCATCTGCAACTAGCAGACGTTCCTTTTTGTTCATATCATATTTTAAAATAATTTTTTCTTTCATAATTGCCATTAGTTAATGGGGTTATTTTTTTACTTTTCTAATATGATGTCTATATTATTAAACTGGTGATCCTTATTTTTTACCATATATTTCCCTATTTCCCTTTTATATTGAAACCTTACAAAGACTATTAAAACTCAGACGTTCAGATCCTGTTTTAAATAAGATGAAAACATCATAAATCTTTGAAGTTTGACTACTAATGGACAACGTGGAACATGCTTAAATAGCTACAATGTTCTTATTTATATTTCAGATTTGAAATTTTGGCAATAATTATTTTAAAACTTTTGAAACTACCCCAGTATTGGGGTAGTTTTAAAAATAACTAGAAAGGTAACACCAAAAAAAAAATATCAATGTAGAAAGATCATAAGCTTTAGTGCCCAGAAGGCTGCAAATGCCAAGGTTGACAAATCATAGTTCTTATAATCAGTTTTGTTATGATCCTCCATTAAATTAATAGAAGAAAAACATTTTCTTCTATTGCAAAACAGCTTTGTCTTGGGTTCTTCATTGTACATTTTTTCAGACATTTGAGCAAGAGATCTATAGTAACAATGACTGTTTTAAGATTTTTAAAATTTAGGTGCAAATTAAATACCTGAATTAGGTATCCTAAGTACTGTTCTCAGATGCTTCCCTTAATGGATGCACAGCTAAAGGTTGTGTTCCTTTATAACTTTTTGTAAAGGGATTTGTCATAATAAGGAGCCTACAGGCTGGCTTTAATTTTTAAGTATGTGCCACTTGATTGTCATAGCACCATTTTCCCTCATTTATGTTGCTTTAAAACCCTCTTGATAATCCTAGAAAATCTGTTAATTGCTAATGCTATCCTGTGTAATGAGATTACCCTAAGAAGTGTTTTGAAAGAATAAGAGGCAGCAAAAAGGCTTTCAAAAATATATCTCAGAAGGTTGTTCCAAACCTGTGCCAATAAATTTAAGATTTCCTCAATTCAAGTTAATCAGGACAGTTTTGGCTAACATAGGGCAATCTTCAGTTAAACTAATTTTGTTGCATCAATATCTCCCTCTTCCATGATGAATTAAAGATTAAGATATCTCCATCTACTAAGATTCAAATACTAAGTCTGTCCATTGGCAATAATGAAGCTCCTGTTTACTCCCCTAGCAAAAAGACATTGTGTTTTCCTGATCCATTCTGAAATACCTGGGAATACATTCATGCTTTAGAAGGCATACAAAGACTATGCAGCACAAAAAATGTTAATTTAATGTTTGGAGTTTTAGATACTTTTGAGTATCTTCAAGTGAAGACTTGTCCTCTCCAAAGCCATATGGGGAATCATTCACCTCATTCACATTCAGTGGATAAAAATTTCTGGCACCTCAGAATTAGTTGTCCTGGCTCCAGGTTTAGCTAATGGAGATAAAGTGACATATGTACAGGGTGATTCACTCTGTGAGAGTTCACTCAAAAGAGCTGTCCTGTACATTTCTGTCATTCTCATAATTGTTCAGAACTTAAACAGTTAGTTTGGAGCACTCCTTATTTTTGGACAGTTAAACTAGATAAGATCAACGCCATCTCCAACAATTATGGCTTGCCTAATAACATAATGCAATTCTTTTCCTCTATTGAAACATATATGCCTAAGAGTATGAAAGTGCATCAAATAATTACATTGTGAAACTCCTTGCTTCAGGATGCAGCAGTTATTGCAATTTTATATGTATTACAGAAATGATTGGATATGGTCATGGAAGAGAAATTCAATGAAATCTGTTAGATGCAAGGAAACAAGCTCTAGGGAAGAAAATGGAGGGGGCTTTGTTTGGGATTTTTTAGTTATTTTTGTTTCTTTTGTTTTGCTTTTTTGTTTAGTTGGTTTTTTGGTTGTAGATGGGGTTTTTTGTTTGTTTGTTTTGATTTTTTTTTTCTAAAAATCATTTCAGTGATAAGAAACTTCTGCACAATATAAAAAATATACTTACCTTCTAATTAGGGTCTTTCTTGGGACCTGACTGCATGAGTGAGAACAGAAACTAAGCTGAAGCAGTTGCTTGGTCTGTTCCAATTTGTATATTTTAAGTTCAGGTAAGGTTAAAGTAGTGCTAATAATTTTAAATTAGAACTCATAGGCCAGTGGTTTTTACATGAGCTTGAGAAAGCAAAAGTACTTTCTGCATCCTTCATCACTGGGAACCAGAAGATGAAACTAATTTTTGATTGACTGAGGTGCCAAAAGTACAGTACACAAGACTGTTTAAACTGTGACAGTCTTTACTTCAGAAAATAAAAATACAGTAGTAAATATCAGTGAAATTCATATTCAAAATCTGGTTTTATTTTCTATTTCAGATGCTTTAAAGGACATCACAACTTCCAATCATTTGGGATAGCCCAAGACAAAATAAACAAAACTTGCACAATTAGCATAAGGTAAAGATTTGCCCCAGTATAGGACTTGGTCAAATAAGAGAATAATCAGGCCCTGATAGAAGTATTTAAAGACAAGAATTATGATTTAAAAAGAGAAAGGGAAAAAAAAAGAGAGAAAACATGTGAAATTCATTTTTATTCTACTGTAAAACAAAACTCCTTGATTTATAACTAACCCCCCTCCCCCTAAAAAAAATCAAACCCACAACAAACAAACCACCAAAAAGCAATCAAACAGAAAAAAAAAGATGAAATATACCACCCTGAATTATCCAATAGCTCAGGACTAAGGACAGTTGCATACATGGAAGACATGGAACTTTTTTGATCAAATTGTCCTGATGGTTTCTTGTCACTGGCACAAATCACTTTTCTTCTTGTTGAAGATGTTCAATGCAATTGATATACACACTTTTTTTTTTTTTTGCTTTGCAAACCCATATGTTGAATATTATTTTTTTCTAGAAAACACCATGGACACGGCTCCATTTTGGCCTATTGTTCTTTGTCAGTAGGTGTGCAGTAGAAATAAAAACCTGATACTAAGTGTTGCATATAAGGATATTTATTTAAATCTGGATAGATTTTGCCATTGAATCAACCTTTTGTACAACACTTATCAACCAAATTTCTGAGCATATGTTCACATATCTTTAAGCCATTAGTCAAAAGCAACATGGATGAATAAGGAGAGGAACTGTAAAAAAGTATGAAGTAATTTGCTATCTGTTCTTTTGGTAAGTTAGTGAGACTGCAGTTTGTTTCATGTGTTTGCTGGGTCTGTATCAGCAAATAAATGAAATGTTGACCTGATCTGGTTAGTCAGATGAGCAATGCACTTAATCATTGATCTTGAAGTTAAAAACTCTGAAGTGCACACTACTCTAACTGCATCTTTACAGTCCATTGGCATTAAGATATTTTAGACCCACTGAATTAAAGGATATACACAAACAATATTCTTTAAAATCAAAAAAAGCAAGTCAGTTCTTATGTATTTCTGACTATCTGGCAAAATGAGTACTTATTTCAAGGATTAATATGTTTTGATTTTGGTTTGTTTGCTTATAAATCTTATTTTCAACATCTACTGTTGTATTTTAAATCCTGTCTAACTTGCTCAATAAAGTTTACTGTTTCAATTTGTCTACATATATGATTACTAGTTTTGTTAATTCTTAGCTCATTATGAACCTGATCCAATGATATTTAAATCAGTTGGGTTTGGAAAAAAAAATCGTTTTTTCCCCTGCACAACTGAAAGTAATTCCCCTTGTCACCAAGTATTTGAATTTAAAGTATTGTCAGTGATTGAGTTACAGCATCTCTTTTAAACTTAGTTTTGAAGAAAACATATTTCAACAAACCTCCAATCCCTACAACACAGGCACAATGATTTATAAGGTGAGTCAGATTTAAGTTAGAAAAGTATCTATTCAAACTTTATACAACCAGTTTTCCCATTAAGTAAATTACAAGAAGTTCAGGAAATTCTCTGAATTCTCACGTGAATAAAACACCCAGCAGAAAGCTTTCACTTGCATAAACTTTATGCTTAGAAATGCATGTATATTTTTAAATGAATAAAAGAAAAAGAGGAGCAGCTTTTTTTTTCCCAATGAGAGCTATTAATATTTTATGTCTTGCTGAAGAGCTGCTTCCTTTTCTCTTTCTTCTTGACACCAGAGAGGCTATTAGATTTTTATTTTTATGTCTCCCTTTTCCTGACCCCTACCGTGCCCCACAACCCAAATAATAACAACAACAACAACTTCAATCTGGCTCTCCCTGGTTGGGACACTGTACTCGCTATCTTTCCACTTTATTAACTTAAGCATTAGCTTTTTGAAGCGAGTAAAATTATAAATGACATGTAATCCTATGCTGGGTGGCAGAGGGCTGCTTTCTGAAGCCGTGATTGACTGAGGTGAACAGGGAAAGGGAAAAATTTGTTCTGAGGGTTGCAAAGTGCCAAGCGATATGTCATGGCCTCTGGCAACAAGATCAGCATTGTATTTATAATCAGTGCAACATGCTGAGAGGGCAAATTAAGCTGCAGGAAGCCCAGCTGCGGCAGTGGCATAAGGGGCCATACTTTACTCCATATCCTTTCACAGATGTTAACTTGTGCTGGAGCCACAGCCACAGTTCCAGCGATGGATTTTGGGTCTCACAGAATGCAGGCTCCGCTCACGGATGAGGAATCACTCTTTCCCAGCTCATGTGGCATGGATCCTTGTATTTCACCAAGCCATTTAGTTCTATAAATCCCAATGGCCTTCTACGCTTATGAAAACTGCTCCAGAAGAGGTTGATAGACCCCACTGTAAATTAGGCTCTCTCTCCAAGTTGGGCCATAGTAATAAAATGAAGGCTAACACGAGGTCAGACCCAATAAAGCAAATGTCAAAATTATGTCAGCAGGAAAATATGGAATGGACGCATCTTCAGGACTTCAGAGATAAATATCTGCTGGTGATGCACTGCAGGGTCAGTGACTGGATCACACAGCCTTTGAAAGAAGGAGCACAGATTTTCTGTACAAGTCCCATCCCTGCGGTTGTAACTTGTACTGAGATAAGGTTGAAGTTTAGATACACAGTCAGCCCATTTGTGATGATTCTGCTGTGCAATACAGCATAAATTTTAAACCTTTTGTTGTCTTTTAATCTTCAAAACCTGAGAGAAAGGGAAGTGTTAGTGTTATCCAATGCTGTTAGTACCAGGAGAAAGGGAGGCCAGAACTCCAATAAAGCTTAGGGGAACAAAGCAAAGGAAACCCACGTTTACCCAAACCTAGAAACTTGTATGTCAGTGGTATCTGCATGTGAAGTGACCTTAAAACTCTTTGAAAGTCCCACACCTCAAAGAGATTCTTCAGCTCAACCAAAAACACATTCAGGTTGGTTAATTTTACATCAATGAATTAAGATCAAAGTCCTTTTAGCTGAGATTAGAAATATTGAAGCTTGAGATATCGCCCCCAAACTGCATCAAATCCTGCCTCTCTGAGGATATTTGGTGTTGGACACAGTGTTAAAAATACCATTTTCACCACTTGCTTGTAAAAAGAGAAAAAAAATATATGAGGAACATAGAAAAACTGTATTTGAATAAAGACAATAACCAGAAATTATTTAAATATTATGCAAGTGACAAACTATACACATAGTTTAAAAAATTAAAATAAAATATAAAAGAAAAAGTATAAATTTATTAATGGAAATAAAGTAACAAAAAATAACAACTCAAGTTTTACTTAGATAAAGTTACAATCCAGTCTGGCTTTTTTTTTTTTTTTTCTATTTGTCATGGTTCAGGCATGATGTCAACATGTAAAAAATATGTGTTTTTCTCCTGATATTAAGACCTTTCAAATAATGATAGTTAATCAGATAAGAATGCAAGTGTCTTTTTATATTAAGTATTGGTTTTAGTGAAAATAAAGAAAAATTTATTTTAAAACTTTTCAAACTGATTGCAAAAATTTTTTCTTTCAAGAGCATCAGTGAAACATCCCCAAATTATATAAATAGCAGATTTCAGAGGAAAAAAAATATTGAAACTATCAACCTTCTTTTTGCACAGAAAGGACTTTTCTTGTGCAAATATCTGATTTTGGTTCAGCCATTTACCTCTGTATGTTCTTGAGCCTTAATCTTATGTAAGCAAGGTGGAGATTGGTGGCTGTTTTGGCCACAATGACCAAAAATTATTGAGTTTAAATTCTCTGTTGACAGGATGAAAAATCCAGCCAAACTGTCCCATGGCTTTTTATTTCTATCTTGCAAAATTCCTAAATGCTATAAAAAATTCACTGAATTTGAAGCCATTAACTTGCTGTAAATCAAACATTCCTGTTCTGCAGAATACATACATTTTTGATGTTCTAGAACATGGTATGGTACTTGAACCCATCCACACTTACTTTTTGTTCTATTATTTGTCTCACAAGGACTTCCTGAACCTCTATTCAGGTATCTGAAACATTTACACCAAATTAATTTACACCAAATTAACTTAATCATGGCTCATTCTTGAAGGTGTCAGGGTGTATTTCCTTAAAACATTAATCACATTACACCTTGGCTTCACCAAATTTTTATTGTGCAAATTCTAATTTATCCGCTTCCCATGCACTCCCTGGGATCAGAATGCACCTGGATGTTTAATTATATCTGAATTTCAATAACTTGGGTAAGGCAATGATGTCTTGCATGTCAAGCATCAAAAAATTAAAGAACTTGCTTTGTCACAGCCACCAATTAACTTATTCAGATGGCATTTAGCTATCATCTTAAGTATTTATATAGCTTCTATTAGTGGATAGATTTAGATATTTATCTCTACAAGATTTCTAAGACACTCCAAAAAGCTGTGGCCTAGATTTAGTCTACCTGATTTTATGGAATCATGGAATCATAGAATATGCTGACTTGGAAGGTACCAATCAAGATCATTGAGCCCAGCTCCTGTCCCTGCACAGCACATCCCAAGGGTCATATCCTGTGCCTGGGAGCATTGTCCAAACCCTTCTTGAATTCCAGCAGGCTTGGTGCTGCAATCACTTCCCTGGAGAGCCTGTTCCAGTGCCCAAACACCCCCTGGGTACAGAACCTTTTCCTGATACCCAACCTAAACCTCCCCTGACTCAGACTCAGGCTGTCTCCTGAAGTCCTGTCACTGGTCACCACAGGAAAAAGATCCATGCCTGCCCATTTGCTTCTCCTTGTGAAGCTGTTGAAGACCAGAATGAGGTCTCCCCTCAGTCTCTTCTTCTTCAGGCTGGAAAAAACCAAGCTGCTCCTCCTATGGCTTCCCCTTAAGGCCCTTCACCATCCTTGTGAGCCTGTGAATTTAGTCAAGACGCTAATATAAAAGTGTAGACATCTTGGGCTCCATCTTCAGTACAGAGCAGGAACAGGTGTTTCCAGAGAGTTCCGTACCTCAGAGATGGGGTAAATCTCTCTCTGGACTTGCCTTTTTGTCTCCTTCAGCTACTAATTACAATGGTAATTGTAATTGTGCAATAGGGCAGATTTTTCTGGGCCGAGATGACATGCCTAAGAAATGCATGGCACAGGTCAAGGTGAAAATAACCCCATCTCACACCTTGTGTGTTTGTTATCTTCTGCTCTAGTTTCCTATTCCCACACTATTATATTGAGTCTGTGTTTATTTTTTAAGTTGTATTAAACTGGACAGTATTTAAAGCAATGAAGACAGTTTTTCCATATGATATTGTCTGCTTTGAGACATCCCATAATAGTCCACAACATAGCTCCATAAATAAATCAAAAACAAATGAACATCTTCAATACATTTTTATCTCCATTTTTTAGAATAAATTCAATAAATATATCCATATTAAAAATCTATTAGGAAGTGGTAGAGAGTGATGTTGTACAAATATTAACATGAATATATATACCAAAAAAGGGATAACAATCAACATACTAAAAATTCTAAAGGAATATGTTTCTTGATGGAAATGTCTTTTGATGAATATTATTTATTTTAAATAATGCCCCCTATTTGATAAACTGAAATGAAGTAGTCAACTTAAACTGATATTTCCATTTCAAAATGACCTTCAAGAAAAGCCATACATTTTTCAAATACAATAAAAATAGTTGTAAAAATGTTGACATATATTCCCCTTGGATTGTTTAATTTTAAGGATTTTTTGACATTTTTATTTTTACAGTTCCTCTCTGAATAATTCGATGTTTATTCATTCAGTGATAATATTTAAGTTGTGCCATGTCTTGGAATGGAGAATCATTTTTCAGTGTTGGCATTTTTGCATAAAAGAAGAAAAGACAAACAACTTTTTCATTTTTTGGGGGAGGAAGTATGTTTAAAGGAGAAATGATTGAATCAGGAGGCTAAGTTATGTAAAGGAAACGAGGGTTTCTCTTATATCTTGACAAACTATTGAGAGTTGAAGTATATTTTATCACAGTAAGGATTGGTTTTGATATTGATCATGCAGGCCAAGAATTCTAATATTAATACTATCAATAGACATGTTCTCATGACAGTTTCAATTTTTTATTTTATTTTATTTTTAAATAACATAATTGCTAAGGAATCAGAACTGCTCCTGAAGCCCATTATATCAAAGGATTTCTGGGATTAATTTTAGCAGCTCAAAGAAATATGGGTATTTATTCACTATTGAAGTATATCAGAGGTGATGGATTCATTTTGGACTATTAATGTGGACATTGGAAAACTTCAATATTTTTTAATATTACTGATATAAATTACTGATATACCTGTGCACGGATGTTGTTTGTTTTGGTTTTTTTTTTTCCTCTTAAAAGAGCATTTTGATTCTTTAGGTGCAAAATTAAGCACTTAGTTTCAGTTTAGCCACAAAAAAAATGATATAAGAAGCTGTGGCAAGCTCCACATAAATGCATATAGATTATGTAATGATTTTGTCCATAGTCCAGAGTTAAGCTGTAAAATGTAGTGTATGAAAAGTGCATGCATAAACAGAAAATGAAGACAAAAAGAAACTGAAGGAAGAAAATTCTAAGGAGTCCTGTGCTACAGAGATGCCAGTTATGGCTCAGAAAGTTGCTGCGCACATGAACAACTGGTGAGTGTGAGAACATATCAGGAAAATGTCTGTCTCCTAATATTATTTGCCCCTCCAGGCATCTGCAATTGGTCATTGACGGGAGCAGGACACTGGGCTAGACATGGCTGGTCATGTCTTGGTGTGACCTGCTCTGGCTTCTCCTCTGCTCATTCTTCTGCTCACTGCTTGAAGGGATCAGAGATCAGACCTCTGCTCATTCACACCTTGGCCCCTCTGCTGCGACTGCCCACAGAGGTCCCAATTAACAGCAATTTCAGGGATAATTTGAGTGATGGGCTCCCTGATGGCTGAATTCTCTACAGATCAAAGTCATCACAGCTCCATTAACTGCAACAAGCAATGCCAATTTAGACCAGAAGTGAATAAAGCCCAGAGTTATTGAAACAGGTCTGTAATCACTGCATTCATTTAAAATAGGGCAGTGAGAGGCCATTGAGATCAGAGAACAACAACATTTGTTATCAGTTGTTTTGCAGGAGGAGGTTGAGAGCTGAAGCCTTGAGCAGAAATGACATTCTCTTCAACTTATTCAAATGACAAAGAGCCATAATGGGAGTGAAGAAGGAGTTTCATGAAGAATAGATGAATTTCTGTAAAGCTTTGTTTAAAATAAACAAGCAAATTATATTAAGATGAAAATAACTAACAGACTTTTTTTTTTTTATTCCATCATAGCTAAGACTGACTACATTTGGATGAAGGAAAATGAGTGACCAATTAGCTCAAATATTTTACAGTAATTTTTTTTTAATATTTCCTGATACACTTAATTTCTTCTTTGAAATGTATTTTCACTTTTCAATAAGAAATAAATACAGCAAATAGCAAGTTGTGTGGGTTTTTTTTCTTGCTTGAAAAATAATGCTGAAGGAATTGTTTTGCAGTTGAAAATTAATGTAACCCATTATGTCCAGGAAATTTCTTCAATACATTACTTGCCAAGTCTTTGGTCCTCGCGAAGAAAATTATTTTAATTTATCTCATTTTTCACAACTGAGCAAATGATTGTTTAACCTAAAGTGCCATTGTGACTAAGTAGAGAAATATCAGGGTTCTTGGTCATTTCGTTGAAGCTCAGCTATTAAGTCCACTAGGTTAGCAGTGAGAAACACAGAAACTGCCACTTCAGAACAAAAAGTCTTAGAGAATATAACAGGGAATGAAAACATTTCATTTGGCTTTTTTTTTGCACTGCTTTAGAACACTAAATAGAAAATTTTATCTTTTCTATAAAACTCAGAAAGATGGATAAAAACAATAGAAAGGCTATAATTTTCAATTAAATGTTATAAATGTTTAGTGATAATTTCTTACACATTTATGTGTTTTCTAGACCTTGTATAAAACTTATATTATTCCTGTATTGTTATATCCTTGTCAGGAAGTTCTTACAATGAGTGAAACTTTGTCTTTTGTGTTGACTCTGGAAACCTTAAAGTATTGCTGATTTAATGTACCCAGTTAGTATTTTCAAGTTTCCCTTGAGGACTTATATAAATGCCTTCAGCTAAGTTTTGTGGCTGTGGTCCTACTGTAGGTCCTTATGCTTGTGTTCAACTTTATATGCTCTTAGCTGTTCCACTCAAACCGATAACTCAGAGCTACAGCTCAAGTCAATTGACAATTCTGACCTGCAATTTCTGTCAATATTCTGAAATTCACCTATGGAAATTTAAATCTCCCAATCACAAGATTGTTATAAAACCATTCGACCTTTCATCTCTTGTATGATGATAAAAATTCAAAAGCACATGTCTTAGGAATAGCACTGTAGATTCCCCAAACAAAAGGCAGATTCCCTTCGGAGCTGCCTTTTGCTGAGCCAACTAGATGTTACTTCACTTGAAGTATCAGAACTATATCATTCTTTCAAAAACTTTGGAGCTGAGAAACCACAACATTTTCTTTATTTTTATCTGAAGAGGGACATATTTTTCTGTAGATGCATGTTTAAAACCCAAAAATGATAAGAACAGGAAAAACATCAAATAAAACCCCTTGGTATAGAAAATTAACAGTTTCAAATCATCCAGTTAAATGTTTAGATTAATTCTAAAAGCAGTGAATAATGAGCTCCACCTTTTCTTTTTCTTAGCATGGAAAAAAATTGTGAATGACAGCTTCAAAATATTTGCAAGGCTATTTCTTATGCATATGAAAGCCTGAAAAAATATAAATAAAAGAAGCCTGAGTACCATTGCCACTAGAATTATTTAATGAGCATCATAACAATGTTTAACTCAGATATGACCAGAAAATTATTCCAAGAGAGGGTAAAAAAGTCATCTTCCATTTTATAAAAGGATTTTAGGTGTCTGAGGCATTTATTGGAGTAGGATGGATCAGCCTCAGTGTTATGAACAGATTCCTTTGCTGATCTCTAGGGCACTACCAGTATGCAGGACTGGGGCTTGCTCTACTTGGGCTTGCTCTGAACACCAATTTGTCTAAAGGCCTCATATGTCATCTGGAAAGAGGGAAGATAGTACAGGTCACAATTCTTTTGTTTCTCCTTATCATGAGTTGAAATTAGTACTTTTTTTTCTTACCAATCAAAATGAAGCAATAAATAATAATATATAAAACAAATGAAATTAATAAAAATGAAGGTATTTGAAAAATAGACCAAAAGAAAGAGATGAAAAGCACATGATTATATTTCCCTCTTGTCCTTCTGGAAATAAATGGACAAATTTTAAATAATATGTAAGAGAAATATGAGATGGAGACAAGAAGAAAATCCAAGACAGTGAGAAAATGAAAGAGGGAGAAAAAAGCAAATATACCTAAACATTTGATGCAGACTTTCAAGGCCAAAAAGGAATTTAATAGCCTTTCAGAACAGAAACTGTGATGAAATATGATCTTTAACCACACTAAGTCTTAGGGGTGCCTTTTTACAATAAGAGCAAGAAAATGCAAATGAATTTAAGTCAGATGAAAATCTTTGATTATACATTGCATTAGTCAGATCCACACTTAGATTACAGTGATCAGTTCTGGTCATCACATTACAACATAAAATATTGAAACACTTGACAAGGTAAAGAGACAGGAGATGAGTTTGATCTTGGGCTGTGATTATATTGTATTAATGACTTCCTATCATATTACTGGCTTCTCCATCTTATTAAGGAAACACCACTTCCTAATTGAGTCAGAAGCCAGTGAAAAGAAGCAGAATTTTAGAAATTGTTTATTACTATTATTATTATTATTATTATCATTACTACTATCACTGCATTTTTAGCATTCCTTTTCATAAACTATATACCATCCATTTTTTAAAAAAATGACATTAAATTAGGCTTTATATTTCAATTGGAACACTGTGATTCACTGATCAATACGGCTAAACAAGCTCAGAGCATTACATATGCAAGATATTCAGTGAAAAATATCTCATGCTGAATCCCAAGAAGAAGAACCCATGCACAAACAAAATAGGAGGCAGCTTTTAAAAATGAAGACAGTGTGCCAAGAAATAATTCCATTCTGTGATGGAGCTGTATTGAATGATTTGGTTACTGAGATCTAGTTTAGCCGCACTGTGGAATGTGTAGTGGCTAATCTGTTTTTATCTGTGACTCTGCCCCATTATTTTTAATCTGATATTCACCTAGCAAGAGAAAAGGAATGGAACATGGGGCAAGGCATAACATGAGTCGAAGGTAGCCAGAAAATTTTTTAGTGCCATAAGGTTTTTTTATGCTGATAGAATTGTGCTACCCTGTAAGAGAAAAAAATACAAAAACAAACAGGTAGCATGGGACAGTCTTAGCAGAAGGAAGATGTTAAGCCCACCTTTGAAAATCTGCCCTATATTAAAGCTCATTGTGCTGTGGTGGTTCTCCTTACCATGGAGTCTCTGAAAAACCTTGTGTCTAAACCAGAAAATTAACATTCAGAGCATTCAAATGCACTGCCCTACTTGTGGAAAATCTCCTGTTCCTTTTTAGCTGTTGGCCTTTCAAGATCTTTATAGAACTTATATTCATGTACTTAGACACAAATATGGCTGTCAGAGAAATAAATAAGAACGCACAAACGAATGGACTTACTTAATTGCACTCTTCCTGTAACAGGGAAATTTGGATTAATATTTTCCTGGGAATGTAGCACTTGAAAAGTTGTAGGGAGCTGAAAAAACAAACTTCTGAAAGTGACAGTGTTGCATTGGGCATTTTTATCATGTATTAAACTCTTCCCATTATTAACCTGCTCCTACTTTATTTTTTTCCTTGCTATTCTCTACTTTGTTATTTCCCTTGTTTGCGGAAAAGGAGTTATGTTCCTTTGCCTCCAACAGGAAACAGTTGTATCCTTTAAACAGAAGCAAAGATTTTCTTCAAAAGGAAACCTTTTGCCAAGCAACATGCTTACCATTCTTCTTGAGGCAGTTTACCAAAATAATTTGTTTAAACCATTGTTTAAATAAGATACAAAGCCTTCATGCTGGGAAACATAAAATACACAAAGGTTAATGTTAATCTTATGGGTATCAGTCTCTGTTCAATAGGCAATGGAAAAGCCTATTGAAAAAGAACCTCCAGAGGGTGATTTGGAATGCTGTCTGGACTCTGAATTGTCCCGCAGGGAGATGTAGCTCTCACCATCATCATATAAGAAGACTAGGAATTAACATTGCTAGTCTATGTGAATAGCCTGTGTCATCCCTGGAAATGGGGAGGAAAAGAAAGAAAAAGGATAAGAATAGGAAAACATAATTGAGGAAAACAGCCTAAAGAGCAAAACTCACCGGTTCCCTGTGCCTCATAGGATACAGCAATCCTTCTCCCTATGCCTTATGTTCAAAGATACTCGGATTACAAAGTCAAGCACTTAAACAGGAGTAAATTCCTGACATAGATCATCTCTAGATGATTTAACTAACTGAACTAGTTCTTGTAGCAGTGAAGAGTTGGATTTTCTAGGACCACCTGAGGAACTAGGACATATTCTGGATAAAGTGAATTTCTCTTTAGTTCTGAGGACCATAGCTCAGGACGCAGTGACGCCACACACAATGGTCACTGAGAAAATGAACCATGAATGGAAAGCTGTCTTACTCACAGATGTCCTACTCACAGCCAAAGGATTATCCCTGTCATGGAAATAACAGTGCACCAGCATGGATTTATCAAGGAATTATTAAGAGTGTTTTAGCCTTTTACATGGGAACCCTCCATTTTTTCCAAGGTGAAAAATCTCATCTGTTTTGCATCTCCATCAAATCTTAATGCACTCAGCATCAGTGAAGTCAGTGCATTACATTTTTTATTTATCATAACTGGACACTGAAGATTACTTTATATTCCTTATTTTATTATTATTTTGATATTTGTACATTAGAGTCATGACTGTTGTCATTGTTCATTACTTGTTTTTTATCTCCTTCACACTGAATCCCATTGGCCTTTTACAATAACCATTGGAAAAAAAAAAACAAACCAACCCAAAACAAAACCAACAACATTCTCTGGAAATATCATATTTCACATATTATTTTTGAGGTAGATACATTTTGAAGTTATTTTCTGGGAAAAATCATAACTCATAATTTTACCCTGGAAAGAGGAAAAAAATTCCTACAAAGGTAGAGAAAAAATAGGCTGCAATCAGTACAGTGGATGTTTAAATACCTTCTCAAGCATAATTCTTTCAGATTTAATTTATTGTCACCTCTGTTTTTTTAAGGTATAGAGGACTAGGCTGAAAAAACAGTATTTGAACTGACAGAAAAGTGCGTGCAGGGGGAAGGAAGAGTAAACATTCCCAATTCTCCTACTGAGGATTGCTGCACTTGCCTATGGGATTGGAGCAGCTACTCAGCCAGCATTACACCAGTGAGCAGCCCCAAGGTGCCAGCCTAAACTTGCTCATCACCCAAAGAAAGCTGTTCAAGCACAAACTAGCCACTAAACTCCATGAGGTAACTTTCTGCCTCAGAGTGGCAGGCAAAAGGAAATGATCATGCCCATGCAACTTCCCAGGATTTCTGCAGCTCCTTCCCAGGCAGTGTGGAATGAATGCTGCCCCTCACAGTAGAGAGTTACAGGTCCCTGAAGTTTTGAGGCAGCCCATGGCACCCAGGTTCAGTCTCTGTGAGCTGCCTCCTGTTGCTTTATCTCTGTCGTGTGCCCCTCTGCAGGCGTTCGACTCATGCATAGATGCTGCAAGGCACAACTGGATAGAATACAATCCAATAAAACAACAAAACAAACTGAAGAATACAACAGTGGGATAATAAATATCCCATGGAACTTGTGCCAAGGTTACATGTTTAACAGTTTTCCACTTTATTGTCAATTATTTGAATCTCATAGAGTGAGGGCAGACATTTTTATAGCACTTTCTGTTTAGCATTGGACATTTGAAGTGGCACAGCAGAAAGGAAGGTGAGTGCTTTGCTATAAATTGTGTTTTGCAATATGAAAGCTGCATAATAATGAATGATATAAGTTTTTTTCGATTTCCATTTTTCTTCCTTACCCAAGAAAGGACCAAATCATTCTGAAAACACATTAGAAGTCAATGACAAAGTAATAGAAAATGCTGACATTTGGAAATATCTTTCTGAGAAAGTTCTCTAAGTGCTAGTTTTCAGAATCTATTCCACCCATGTAGATAAACCTGGAGGCAAGGAGCACAGGTGATGTCCTTCATACTGATTGAAAAATCGAATCTCATTAATATGAAAAGACCAGTGGCTAAATATTTTTTTCATCACGAGAAAGCTAGTATTCTTTCAGACTGTTATTTAGTATTATTATTATTATTGATAATAACTATCAGTGATATCTTCACATTTAAACAGTGCCTTTTCTCTCAGAAGGTCCCAGTGCCTGGACACCAAAAATCACTTCCCTAATCATGGAGATGCAGCCTTGATTTTTATCTTTGACCTGTGATTCTGCACAGCAAACAAGGAGACAAATCTCATGAATACTAAAGCATCTTGTGCAATTCAATTTGCTTGTGTGAGCAAAGTCTTCAGTTTCAAGCTTTCGTACAGAGTGGAACAGCACAGCCTAACTTGGAGTACAGAAACTTCATGGTAGCAACGATGAATCTTCCCTGATAAAAAGCTAAATATATGCACTTAAATATACATCTACCTAGGCTGAGTCTTATTATGAAAAATTGAGCTGATGAGTCATTCATGTGTCCTCCCCATGTATTGGAATGAGGGAAGAGTTAGCCTAAGGCAAATATTTATGAGAGCTGGCATGAACAGCCCCCTACAGTCTCTACTGAATGTATAGGAAAGCAAACAAAATTAATTATTCACACAGCTTTTAACACTATAAAATCAGGTGAACTGCAACTTACCTCAGTCAGCAACATGAGGTTCAGAATCCCTGTTTTAATGACTGCAGATCATATATACAGGGCACTTTACATGGATACCCACACATGCATACGTGCCCCTGAGTGGGCATATATCTATTTATGCAAATATTTACAGTGGTTATAAATAGCTGTGCCTAAGATATTTAGGAAAATACTTCAGAAGACTGCTTCACAAAGATGACTAAATTTGTAGAACCTGAAACTTGGGACAAGTTTCCTGTATGGTGAAAAATATATGCAAACAATTGATTAATGAGAAAAAAATGGAAGGAAAAAGAAAAAAAGAAGAACAAATGAAAAGAAAAAAAAGAACAACAAACAACAAAACAAACCATAAAGTGACAAGGAAAACAAATATTTTTACTTACAGATATCCATTTGTTAGTCAGGTATAATTGGCTGAGGTATTAAGCACGAACAGCTGAAGTGAATGTGTAACCTTTTCAGAACTTATATTTTATAATAAAGGTTTTTTTGTTTTGTTTTTTTTTTTTTATTGCTGTCTGTATAAGGGTGGTTGCCATTGCTCAAGGAAAAGTATGTACTTTACAAAAGGAAAACTCCAGCACAATAAGGAACTTGAAAGTGAGTGTTGTTTCCATTGAACTCTGAACTTGAAGTTTTACACTGACATGGCTGTAGTGGTCACATGAACACCCCATTTTCTAGAAATATTAGAACACAGGAAGAAACACTGAAAACCTCTGTGCCTGAAGGAAGAGGGCAAGATACATGCAAGTTTGGTCTCTTTGGAGAAAAAAATAAAATAAAGCATAAACAGACGTAAAAGTATGTATTCTGCTAAAATAGCATACAATATAAAACAGAAAGCTGAACCTTCTGGATATGTTACTATTAGAAAAAAATTCCAATGTATATTTCTAATTTGGAGATTTATTTTATGGCTATATATACAGCTAGATATAGAAGCACACAACTTTAGCATCAAAGTAGAAAAAATAAGTAACTGATTAAATTAATAATCGTCTCCTAAAGTTTTTCTAACACAATGTAGATCAGTAGACAATTCCTATATGAGTAGTTTTTAATTGTTTGGAATTAAAAACTACTTTTTTGTTTTTAAAGAAAACATCACCCACAGCAAGGTTGGGAAAAGGAGTTGGGAACAGTGAGGCTAAAGTGAGATGCAGCATGGGTATATTTGTATAATAAAACTGACACAGCCTTATTTGAGGCTACTGTGAGTAGTCTGCCTGAATCTCCACTGTGAGCCCACAGGAATCCAAACAGACCAACAGTCCAAAACATTTTTGTAATATACCTGTACTACCAATGCAAGTACATCCAGGATGGCTCTTTGGTCAGTGGGAATGGAACAAGCATCACATGACAGAGCAGGGTGCAATGATAACACTGCTTACTGAGAGGGAATTGTGTGGAGAAAACTGTCCCATAAATATCAAATTAAATTCACGTTTGTGCATCTGCCACTGTTTAATTTACTATAGCTGGCTTAGAATTCAGAACTGTTCTACTAATAACAACAGAAGTGGGAAGAACTCATGGCTTCATCATGACCTGGACCAAACCACTCAAGAAAAAGCCTTTATGTGTGATTTGGAATGAGAAATAATTCATATTGCAGGGGAAGTGATAGAGTCCCACAGTTTCCAGAGATTCATCCCTTTTCTAACAGGACTTCTCCACAGTATGTGCAGATCATTGTGATTAAGGATATGTAGAAGATGAAGAAAAATGGAGGCTTGGAGCTTCAGCACTTTTTTGGTGTCCAGAGAAAGCTGAAAAGGAGAAGGGTGAAACAAACAAGAAATGAAGAAACTATAGAAAGCAGGAAACTGATTTGAAGAAGTTTTTTGCCAGGTGGGGCATTTGCTGATCAGCTCACGTCATGATTAACCACAACAACCACAGAGAGCACTTATGGGCTGAGGGCAGAGTGATTGGAAAAAGAGGCAGCAGAAAAGGACCTGGAGCTGCAGTGGCTGAATATGAGCTGCAAAGTGCCCAAATGACCCAAAAGGCCAAAGGCCCCGGGCCTGTGTCAGCCATGGAGGGGCCGGCAGGAGCAGGGCAGGGCCCGTCCCCCTGGGCTGGGGGCACGGCTGAGGCCACACCTGGAATGTGTGCTCAGCTTTGTTTGCTCCTCACTAGAGGAAAGACATTGAGGGGCTGGAGCGTGTCCAGAGGAGAGCAACAGAGCTGGGGAAGGGTCTGGAGGACAAGACTGGTGAGGAGCAGCTGAGGGAGCTGCAGGGCCCTCAGCCTGGAGAAAAGGAGGCTCAGGGGGGACCTTTTGGCTCTCCAGAACTCCCTGGCAGAAGGAGCACCCAGGTAGGGTTTGGCCTCTGCTCCCAGCAACGAGTGGCAGGACAAGAGGATAAAGCCTTGGGGCAGGATCAAGTTGGACATCAGGAGAATTTTTTTCTCAGAAAAGGTTAGCAAACATTGGAATGGACTGTCCAGGGAAGTGGTGGAGTCACCCACCAGAAATGTCAAAAAATGACTGGTCATGGCACTCAATGCTTGGTGGTGTTTGGCTCAGTGATCTCAGAAGTCTTTTCCAGCCCAAATGATACTGTGATATTGTGATTCTATGATGATTTGAGGGGTAGAAAGAGCACCAAACTCACGCTGAAATTTTTTGAAGCGTGCTGTCTCTCATGAAAGTAAAATTTTATGGCCTGTTGATGGAAAATTTACCAACAGCTGCTTTCCAACCCAGCAACTATGTAGATGAGCAAATTGCAACAAGCTACGAGGGGTGAGAAATAGGAAGAAGAAAGCGCAGTTCACAGGCAGTACTGAGAACAGGACATATTGTTCTGCTGATTGTTCCTTTAAGCATGGATAATCAGGTACAATGATGTATTCACTTTAAGAGGATTCTCCATGTGGAAAATGTTCTTGAAAGGTTTAAACACAGTGAATGATCCAAAACTCATCATAGTGTCATGGGAACGGGGAAACTCAGAAAGCTGCTGTATTTAAAGAAAAAAAAAAAAGTAAAGCAAGAGGGAGTAAAGAGCCTTGCAATTTGATACAGACAAGGAGTCTTGACTGATGCAGTGAAGACCAAGCCATCTTTTGGACAGGGGAAAACATCTTTTGGGATGTTGTCTTTGAGTGAGTCTCAAGATAAAAGTCTGCTTAAACTGGGGTGGCTGCAGATATGAGAAGTGAAAACTCCCAGGAGGAAAGCTAACATAACAATTTGTGCTATTTAGGAGACATCCTGAGGAGCAGAATTAAGAGATTTCTAGTGTGTACAGACCATAAGGCTCCCTGAAAGTGACAAGTACACTTCAATTAAACACTTTGTCCCCTTTTCCATCATCCTTCTCTTCTTTCTTTCCTCCCACTCCTTTTTTTTTTTTTTTTTTACAATCCCCTCTTTTCTCTCCTCCTCTGTGCTTTTATTTTCTTTTTTTTTCTTTTTTTTTTTCCTGTTATAATTTCCTTTCCTTTTCTTTTGTTCCTTCCTCTGTCTGAAATCAGACAGGGCAGAATTAGGCATGACAGTAGCAGTCCTCTGCAGAAGCCAGAAACAGTGAGAAGAGGAGCACTCTGGAATGAGTTCACGAACTGCATAAGCCAAGGATGCTCAACAGACACTCAAAAGTCTGCTTTTCAAGACCAGCTGTGCTTGAGAAGGTCGTCACTTGTCTCAGGAAGAAACATATCACATTCTCTGCACAGATTGTTTCTCCTCAGTTAGGCCAGGTTGGGAGAAATTTCTTGAAACTTTTCTGAAAGAAAAGATCATCCTGGTTTTTTTAAAACCAGATCTCTGGCCTGGGGAAATATAGACCACTGGGTTTAGGCTTTATAGTAAGCAAGGTTTTAGGACATACTCTGAAAGAAAATATTAAAGATGGAAAGATAAGAAAGAAAAAATAGATGGGTTTACCAGTGATAGACTTCCAAACTGAACTGATACCATTCTATGATAAGATAACTGATTTTTCTAGACAAGTGAAATTTAATAGATCTAATCTACCTGGACTTCAAGAAAACATTTAATATGGTCCATGCTAGAAATTTTTATCAAAGCTAGAGGGGATGGGGATTAGTTGAGGAGTTAGATGAGGAGCTGTAAATATGTAAGGAGCTGGCTGGTGAATTATTAGGGAAGGGCAACAGAGTTCTTGATCAGATAGGCTAGAACCACTGCTCCCTTTTCTTTATTTGGAAACCAAGAGTATGTTATTTCAGACTGCTAGTGACACAAAGCCAGAGACTGTCAGCACACAGTGGAATCAGAGTTAAGTTTGAGATGGAAGAAGAGGAAGAAACTAGAACTAGAAAGAAACATTTTTAGTAAAGCAGTCTTGTGTTGAGGCACAAATAATTTCATTTGTGCTCTATGTTCAAAGTTATAAGGAATACAGAAGAGGGAAATAATGAGGGATAAAAACCTGCATGTTTTATCCATCAGCAGCTATGGATCACCAACATGAAGTGGTAGCAGTAGTAGTAGTAGTAATAATAATAATAATAATAATAATAATAATAATAATAATAATAACAATCTATTCAAAGAAGAAATTACTACAATCTTACAAGTCTGATGTTGACTTCATGCAGTTCTCTTATTCTGATTTGAATGAAGGTATTTGGAAAAATCAGTCTAGGTTGGACTAGAGCAATGATTTGGCTGTGAAGGATCCATTCCTTGAGAGAAAGTAGGGTTTAACCTGGGGAAATAAGGGCTGAGTAAAAATATATTTTTTCTCTATATGTACATTGAGGTCAGACTATTGGGGCAGTTAAAGAGAAGTTATGCAAGACAGAGCCAGTGTTGCTGCAAGAAAATGATTATATTAATTACTTCACAGAGAGTATGGCTGAAAATCAGATTTTGGAAAGAAAAATGATTGCCCATCATCAGTGGCCTCAGAAAATTGGGATCATGAAAGTGGAGTTTTCTACCTCAAAAATGTGAACAGCCCAGATAAATCTGATAATAAATGATTTGTCCCTTACCTGTAATTTCTATGCTGGTAGATTACACCTTCCATGTTTGGCAGTTACTGGGCTCTTGCAGGAAAGAAGCTGGATAGTAGCACATTACCATTATTAGTATATGGTCATTGTTTCTTCTGGAAGCTGACTATATGGGTTCAAAGATGACAATTTACTCAGTGAAATTGTAACTATCTGTCTTCACTCTCTTGGCACTTCTACCACACCTGCAGAAAGGTTCTGGAAATTAAATTTTTAATTGTTACATAGTGCATATAAACAGCTGGAGTCTTTCCCTCTGCTCTCCACTGAAGCAATGAAATCACAAGAAAAGTACATTAGGTTTGAATCATTGTCACAAGCTGAAAGAAAAAACATAAAATGGAGAAGCTGAGACACAAAACTGAGATACATTCAAATGCCGTAGAAGTTGCAGGGGATGAAAAAGAAAAATCATATAAAACTGAGATTAAAAAAAAAAGAACAAATAAAGGTTTGCATAATTTTTACCCCAGGGCGTAATAGCAGTGCTAGTGTATTCAGACTATAACCTTTTCTGGGATAAGAAGCTAGTCAAACACATAAGCTCATCATTCTTTTCAGATTTCCTGTATGACTTCAGACAGGCAGCTGGAGGTGAGGCCCACAGTGGACACATTGGATCCTTCAGATCCAGCATTGGGCTGTCTCTGGTAAATTTCAAGACTCTTTCCAGGAAAGTGATTTGTAAGCCAAGTGTGAGGTCTGCTGTCTTCCAGTAAATGCAGTAAATCAGCAAAGCCATGTGCAGAGCAGGCAGCAGAGGAGAGCTAGTCACCATGAAGACTGGGATATCTCCTGGCAGCTCTTTGTGGGCAGATTGCTGATCACAGACCTAAAGAAACTTCTGATAGATCCTGCTAAATGGGGCTGATGGATTAACTTTGCACTCTTATGCCTTATGCTGGCTGAACTGTTGATTTTAATGTTAATTTTGGGGCAGATCTGTGGTCTTTTAGAGGTGGGAGAGAACAGCCCTAAAATATAAATCTATCAGTTGTGTATTTGAAGTTGAAACAAACCAGCTGTGTGCTCTTAACCAGACCTACTGCTTCACAAAGAAGTACAGGCACTAAGGACAGTGGAACTACTATTCTGAAACTGAGTAACTTTTCAAGGTGACAACAACAAAATTTTTGCATGCTCACCTTTTGACTAAGATGTAATCATGGAGTAAGGGATCCTTAGAGAAAATAAAGCAAATTTACATCATCCACTCTGTGGAGAATCATATCAACAATATAATATGGGATCAAGTAAATTCTGGGGTGGAGGGGTAGATACACTCTCACTACAGTTAAAAAAATTAACTTGGATGCACCAAAATACAATTTAGAGTGAGACTAATCTTATTTTATCATGCAAGGTTTCTAACCCCTCTGAATCTCAGATTCTAGAAATTAACTACTGAGGGAAAAATCTGAATTATATTCTGTATCTGGAGGACATGAATGATTTCCTGGTAATAGAAAATATTTCAGTACTAGTGTCCTTGCACTCAGCCCCTTACTCTGAAGAGCAGCAGAAGAAAAAACACCCTCCTTCATAAAGATGTTGTGTAGAGAAGTCTATAAATTATTGAGATCTGTTGTGATACAGAGAGCTCACATATGTGTGTGTCTGCATCAGAGGTAGCTAGCTAAAATTGATTGCTGCATGAATAAACATTTACAGCTTCAGCCCCTGCAGTAGTTATTGTCCCCTCTCCCTCCTCTTGTCTCTAAGTTTCTAAGTGGTCATGTCCTACATGATTCTTTGCAGACTGTATATTGGAAAGGGCAAACTCTTGCTATTCTTCTGTGCTGTGCACTAAGCCCTTTCTGCCCCCATTACTGTTTGATCTTTTACAAGGTTATCCTGGTATGAATTATAGGATGTAATTAAGGAAGATGGTTTTAATCCTTCTCTTTGTAAGTGTACAATCTATTTATACAAGAACCAGCTACTTGATATTGTGAGTTTTGTACGGTCTATAACTGAAGGTGACCAAGCCAATTTCTCTGGATAGAATAAATCCTCCTTATCCTCACCCTTCAAACTTCAAACTGAACTTGATCCAAACACCACTTTCTCCCACTTAGAAAGAACTTCATTCAGTTTTAAGTTTCATTTTCATGCAAAAATGCTGTGAAATAGATTGTTCTCATGGTATTTTCAACCAAGCATTGAAGTAGAAAGTACCAGAAATACCAAGAGGAAACACACTATTGGACTGATCTCCAGGAAAGCTTGTCTGGATAAATAAGAATGCAATTCAGGTGAGATTCCTGGGAGAGCCCACAAATGCAAGGCTGCATTTCAAGTGGTATCTACAAAGACTTGAACTGAACAAGACATAATAATAAGAGGTTACACCAGAAAACATAAATCATTGGCATCTTAAGCAAAGTGTGACTGATATCACCTAATTTGAAATATTTCAGATGGTGGCATGATTGCTGAGCACAGGCATTCTGCCATGCTCCACGCCTCTCTGTCCCTGAGCATTCACAGTGAGTGACAATGTTGCTGGGTTTGTAATGTCAGCCTACTCCTGCCCTGTGCTGGGGTTTTGTTGCATGGAAACTGAGGCACTCTGGGGCATGACACATGGCCAAGTCCCACTCTGACAAGCAGCCTGTGAACCATCAAAATGTGCACCTCAGTACAGTTGTTCCTTCATCCTCCAACTTATATAAACATTGCAGTAACATTTGAACATCACTTTTAACTTCTTGTACTAACATTTAGGGGCACCATTCCCATGCCAGGCATTATAGAGCAATGGGAAGAAAAACTGTGACTCCAGATCTTCAATTTGACATAAAAAGGTAACTCCGAGAAGGAGGCAGAGCACTGGGAAGTGGTTGGAAATCCTATCCTTGGCATGTTGCCCAGGCTATTTAACAGCTCCATTTGCACCTATTGTCTCTGTTATTCTTTTCTACCTGCACTACTGTGTAACAATGAGGGCTGGGACTACCCAGAGTGGAGTGCAGAAGGATTTTTTAAATAAACACACACTACCACCATGCTACACCTTCCATCAGAGCAAAGAAAATTTGTCTGGGGTATCCAGAATCCTTGACATCAGTTGACAGACTAAAACTGAAGGTTTGTGCAGCAAGAATCTGTTATGCTCCTGCTCAAGCCATGACAGAGAACATGTACAGACAGGGATGGGCTGGCTGGGGCCTGATATGCTGCTGGTGAATGCTGAGCATCTGCTGGAGGAAAAAAAAGATGATGCAGTGACCTCTACATACCTAAATCCTATAGAAATAAATTCTGGGATAAGTCCAGAGAGACACTACTGATTCTGACAGATTTATTCTGGAGGCATAGCCATATAACTGGAAGCACAAATTGGCCCGACATGTAATCAGCTTTGGGATGAAAGGCACTATTTAAATTGAAGATGCTATTATTATTATTGTTGTTATTATTATTATCATTATTTCCTTTCTAGGGTGAGTGAGGCTCATGACTTTCATCTTCAAGCAGATGGGGAGGATGGAAAGAGAGTGATCTTTTATTTTTGTAATGATAGGAGAAAAGAAATTAAACAAGATATAAAGATGCTGTTCAAAATAAATGTCAGTGGGAAAGGGGAAAACTAAAGAATATGGATAGGGGAAAAAAAAGGAAAAAAGAAACCAAGCAAAACTGAAGTAGATTTGACCTCGAAGGAGCTGAAATTGAGTTAAAGTTTACTAGTGAAGTCAGGTTTCCCTTGGGGGGTAGGCTGCCATTTAAGCTATTTCTTCTCTTTTACTTGTACAGCATAATTCCCCTAATACAGTGCTATAGGTCAAAAAAAAAAAAAAAAAAAAAGATCTGCTACAGCTGGGCTCAAATTTCCATTTACTAACATGAAAAACCTCCCCTCGTATAAAGAGTTTAGGATTATTTTATGGGAAAAATGGGTCCTCAATACTGCCTTACAGAAGAAGGTAACCTGGAAGTCTGAAGCAAAAGCTACTTCCTCAGTGTCCTAGCTCTTGACAGATTATACTCATGAAGCTGCTGCCAACTCCCTCACTTTTGGTCTGAATTCCATGCTCAAAAAAAGGTACTCAAAAAAAGGTGTTAATTTCTATAAGGGTGACTGTTATTTTTAACTTTTCTTCACCTTTTCTTGAATCATGTTCTCTCCCTTCTTTTCACCACCACCCCCCCTCTTCACACAAACCCATCTCTTCCATTGAGATGAAAGCCCACACAAACTGGTGACTGATTGGACTCTGCCAGAGGCGTAATTAAGGAGCTTTTAGAGCCTACACTGATAATGAAAGAAAGGAGCGAACTGACACTAATCAAACAAACAAATAAACAAAAATACGCCGGAAAACTCCACGTATGCTTTCTCTCAGCTATGGCACTTGACAGTGCTACTTTTAACAGCAGGTGATAAGGAAGCTCCAGACAGAAGAGTGATTTTTGAGTTGATGGTGCCCCTTTAAAGACACACAGGGAGAGCATATACCCCACTGTGCAGGTATCAGCTTCATTTTTCCTTACCTTCCCTGCTCTGATAACCACTTTGCTGCTGCTACAGCACAATCTCTGCCAGTGCTTTTGCTAGTGAGGAGAACTATCTTCAAACACTGGTACTGCTTTTTGAGGCTGAGAGGGTATGATCTGTCAGGAGGTGGGAGACAGGGTTCAGCCAGAAATAGGATTTGTTCTATCTGAGGTTGTCGGAGAGTTTTTGTGTGGAAGCAACAACCCTGAATTCCTTGCATCCCAGAAGGAGCTGGGGACTAAATTAAAAGATGTGTTTATAATCACCTTTTGTTATGTTTCAATACCTGTTGGAAAAGGAAATTTTCTGAAACATCCACACTCTGAATGAGAAAATATTTTAATCTGTATGTCCCTGATAAGTGCATCTAATTTGTCTCCTTTGGGTTAACATCTCTTTTCTTTGATTAGGATTCTTTCTAATGTTGGCATGGGCATATTAAAATCAAAAGCCTTTTTATTTAGGAGGGACAGAGACAGCATTTCTGTTCCTCAAAAATTTCATTACAGCAGCTTTCTATACTCTATTGTTTCTACCCACTATTTCTTTATTGGTTCAGCCAACACACTCTTTCAACTGGAGGGTCAGAAATCCTGACATTTTGAACAGATGACTGCAAAACCATGAAGTCTTGTGCTAAGAAAGTGAGAAGAGGACAAAAAGGAAAAAACATACTGCTTATCCTTCTTTCTACCTCTCTAAAAATCAGGTGTTTTCGCAGCATTTCAATGTAGGATTGGGAGAAAAGAAAGAACCACTTCTGAGACCTGACATACCTGGAAACAAGGCAGATTTCCAAATCCTGAATGCCCTTGCTGTCAGCTTGTTTGTCTGTGTAATGGGAGCAATAATATCAATAAACTTGTGATTATCCCCAGACAGTCAGGCAGGGATGGGTGCCCTTGCTGTCCAGAGTGGGGGTGCAATAATGGGCATTCCCCTCCCTCAGCTGGAGACAGGGGAGCCTGACTGCAGCTGGAACTCTCTGATAGCTGCCAGCTAACAGCAATCCTGCTTGTGTGCATTACCTCCTTCCTTGCAGCTTTTCTATTAACCTTGGGAAAAGGGGTGAGCTGGAAGAAGGCTTAATTTGATGTCCTGTTTACAATTTACAAAGACATCATGGTAGTACCAATGCAGCCAGTACAATTTTACATGTAACTGGGGTCAGACTTACAGCTAGCAAAGCCACTAGTTCTGATAGGTAAAAATACAGACTAAACACTGAGTTAAGTCACTCTTCCTGAGACACAGAAAACATTTCTCTCCCATCTGCAGTTTACACTGCTTAAAATCAGAAATACACTTCTCCTTTTGTTATGTATGCTATGTTTTGTTATACTTTAATTACAAGTGAGAACCTGAAACAGGGACATAGAAAATTCAAGGCTCTCTATCCTGTGCCAAAAAAAAAACTGGAATTAGGATCTTCAGGGTGTTCTGCCATTAGAAACTTCAGAGTAAAATGAAAGTTAACATTGGCCATATCAAAATGATTTCTCAGGGTACAATTTGGATACGGACACTCCAAAGCATTTGGGAGGAATTCAAGCCTGTGGCCAAGGTTCAGTGTTTAGGTTCATGCTGTATCTCATCTAAGAGCTGAAGGGCAGCTAAAAATCCAAACCACACAGCTGGTGATTCAGTATATATTTGATTTGGAAGTATCCAAGAACCTTCAGAAATAAGTTTTCTGAGCTTATCACCAAAAAATCTACAAATATTTTGCAAATAATCTTACAATAAGACCAGCATGACTTCGGAATCTTCTGATTTTTTTTTTTTTTGCAATGCTTTTCACTATTTGCTGTTTTGGTTCAAGCTGGTAGTTAGCAACCAAAACACACTGTGGTCCTGCCTAATCAAATTTCTCATTTTGAGGTTTTGGGGAGCAGTGTTTTTTGCTTGTTTCTCTCAAACATGACCCCAGTTGATGATCATAGCTGGAGCACAGAGACTCAAAACAAAGAGCAGAGGAGAGTTTCTCCAACAGAGCAGAGTTATACTTAATACCAAAAGGTATTGTGGGCATTGAAAGGTTTTGTAACTTGAAAGGGTAACTGGGAAAACTATTGGAAGAAAAATTTGCTGAAACATGAATATTCCATATTTGACTGCACAGCTCCTGGAGCTCCAGCTTATAAAAGAGTGTGATGGAATCAGCATCAGTAGCGTCACCTCACTTGTTATATGGTTTATAAGTATCCTTTATTGCTATCTGCCGTGGGCAGAACTTCAATCTGATCCAGTAAGTCTTTCCTATACTGGAAGGAAAAAAGAGAGAGAAAGAAAATAAGTTACTCCTCTGTGCTTACAGGTTTGGGTAAAAAATTAACCCTGATATTCAAACTGCCACCAGATACCGAAGCCAAAGACCACCCCCCATTGCTCATGATTTGTGATAACAGACTGATAGAGTCCCTACAGTTGCACTATTCACCAATTTTTCTTTTTCACACAAGAAAGAGCAACAACATTTGGACTTACCCTGTGACAAAGGTTCCCAAGACTTTTTCAGCTGATCTACTTCCACGTGGTGATTCTTGGTTTCCCAAAGTAACTAAGTGAAATATTAGAGTTTTCATTAATTTTCCTTTGAGACTTTTTTTTCAATTCTTTGATTATGAAATTCAGAACTCACTATGAGCAGTGAGAAGGAAGAGGGTGGGGGAGAAAGGAAGGAAGCAGCTGCAAGTGGCACCAAAAGAGTCAGCCTCATTCCTTCGGTTCCTTTGACACCAGCCCACCCAGGTTTAACTGCATAAATTTGTGTTTGAAAGGAAAGCAGCAATCTGCTGCTTCTTGGGTCCTGTTTGCATGAACACAAAATATTCAATGTTGCTCTTTTAAGGCGACCATGTTTTACACAGGATTTTAATACAAGCGTCCAACAAGGTCGAAAATAGTGACCCTTTGAAATGGAAAGATTAACATTTTTATAGATAGGAGAGGAAAATAGGTAACTTGCAGTGGAGCATGAGAATTCTATCTTGTTTTTCTTTCTTTTATTTTTTCTTTACAACAAATAAGGCATGTGGATTGCAAAGAGGAGACTGCCCCATTAAAAAAAAAAAAGTCTTTTACAGTATTTTCCAATTTAAAGCTGCTTGCAAGTAGCACTCAGGATCATCTGAGAAAAGTCTGACTCACTAGTTTTTCAATTTAGTTTGTTAATAGCCTGCCTTTCATAAAAGCATCAAGCACAATAACAAAAATACCTAAATCAATAGGATGATGCAGCAATGCCTCACAGAGATATTTTTGAAATAAATATATACCATTCAGCCTGGCCTGCTTGACATCAAATTTATATACTCAATAAGAAAGCATAATTAATGGTCCCAAACTGTATTTTCTTTCACCTATTTCACATCTCAAGAAGCCGAATGCTTTGTCAGAGAGAGGGGGGAGGCAGAATGGAGAAAGCGTTCCATTCATAAATGAAATGAACCCATTAAAAATGACTTTCTCCCCAGCTCCCTACCAGTGTCTCCTGGGGACTGGTGTGTATTTTATTAAGAAAGAGAAGTGTGGAATGTGCTTGCATTTCACAAGGTCCGTAGCCAGGTGATTTATCTTCTCTCTTTACCCTGCCAGCTCCCTGGGTGTTCACTAATTTTGAGGGAACAAAGGAGACGAACTAGGAGCCCTCATTTCCTATTGATGTTGACATATCTGTAGTCAGGCCCACCCTATCTACCCCTCTGCCCACCATGTGGACCTACAATCAAATTTAATTAGCTGTTTTGATTTTTTATTGTTATCTAAAACCTTCTAAAAAAAAGCAGATTGTACCATGTGAATTGTAGAAGAAGGAAAACGTGTTGGCTATGAGATGCTTTTTGAATCAAAAGTACTTTGGTGTTTAACTCACTTGAAGGGTTTTGCGGGTCTCCCTGTTCAGTGGGGAAGAAACTGAAATGTGGAAAGTCAAATGACATTGTGTGTCTTCAGGCAGCTCAAAAAAGAGCCTCATCTGGTGCCAAGTCCTCCTTTTCAGACAAAACACGGGGACCAGAGTTAAAGCCATTGACTAAACAGCAGAAGAGGTAAAAATGCTGCTGCCATTTAGCCCTCCACATCTTTTCTCCACCAGTGAGCACCCCTCCAGGAGCAAAGTCAGATAATGTGGTCAATTCCTGGCTGCACCCAGACCCACTGCAGGTTTCACAGGAGGTGCCACAGGCCTGTTGTGTTTCTTTAAGTTGAGCTCAGAGCTGTGAGATGGAGGGCAGAGCCACAGGCTCATCCTCCCTTCTCCCACCCTGCTGTGGAAGTCTGGGGAAGAGGAGGGGCAGGCGCTGATCTTCTCTCTCTGGTGACCTCAGGGAATGGCCTGATTTTGTGTCAAGGGAGGGTTATGTTGGATATCCAGAAAAGGCTCTTCACCCAAGGTTGGTTGGGCACTGGAACAGGCTCCCCAGGGAAGTGTTCACAACTCTAAGTCAAAAAGAGTTCAAGAAGCATTTGGACAATGCTCTCAAGAAAAAAATAAATAGGTGTGATTATTGGGGTGTCCTGTGAAGGGCCAGGACCTGAATTCCCCTATAATCCTTGGGGAATTATTTTAATCTAAATTGCTTACTGTTATTTTCAAATGAAAATTAATCAAACACAATGAATAATTTTATGGTAAGAGTCTGCTTTAAGTCAAGGAAAATTGAGACACTTAAGCATTCAACAATCATTTGCGCAGAAATGCAGAAATTCTAGGAGATTTAACTCCTAGTTCTTTCCATGAGTATGGTACCTGTTTTTATCTTGTGGTAAAAAATCATAGCATAATAAGATAAACTTAAGTTCTTATTCAATTTTTATTCATCCTGAGAAAACAAAACAAAACAAAACAAAAACAAACAAGTGGAAAACCTTAGTATTCCCAGAGGCTTGTCCCTGAGGATAAGTGTAATAATCAGAAAAATAAAAGTAGGAAGGTCTTAAGGATTTAGTCTTATATTTTATCACTGAGCAAGTGTTGATTTTTATTTTTCCTTTTCCTCTCTTATTCTATTTCTGCAGCATTGTCCCAATATTTGGTTGATACCAAACATAGCAACTCATTCATTATCCTGAATATCTTCTGAGCCAAACTCCACCCATAAATAGGGCTGCACTGACTCATAAATCTCTGTGGCTGGATGCCTGAAAATGCATGTAGAATCCACCACTGGGTTTGGACATAATAAATAATGAAAAATGAGTCATGGTAGTTGCCATATTTGTAATGAATTGTAGCTTTGCAAAAGAGACAATGGAAGCTATCCTGAAACTTGCAAGATTAGATACATCTACTTTAAAAAGGCTTATTTATGATAGAGTGAAAGAGTCTTTGCAGAATTTTCCTTGTCACATAATGACTTAAAAGCAAGCCACGGGAAGTATCATAAAAATAAAATAATAATAATAATTTTAAAAAGCTGTTACACCTCTGTCTCTCGTAAAGTAAATAGAATTAAATTTGAATCTACATAATAAGCTAAACATTTTCCCTTATCAAGAGTAAAAATATCCCATGGGACAATATTAGGTCTGATGAAGCTTTGGCTTTGAAGGGAAAATATTTTTATCTCCATACAAATGAGAGGTTTACATTATGTTTTTTCTTCAGATTTTATTTCTCTATTAAAAATAGTTTATGTACATAGCATCACAAGCAAAATGAAACACCTTGATATATCAACAGAGAGAGTTCAGTTTAGCTTTTTTTTTCTTTAATGGCATTGTTTTCGTCCCAAAAAACCATCATCCTGAAGAACATTTTTTTGAAATCTTATGGATTGGCTTCATATCCAAAACTGAGCAATAATTACACAGCTAAATGAATAAGTCAGAATAATATAATACACAGAATAACTGTGACTGCTACTTTAATCTGGTTCTACTAGATATTCCCAATAAAGACTTAAAATAACAATATAAGTGTCATTAAAATGCCATCAGTTACAGTCACTAAACCATAGTATCTGATGTATTGCTTTATTTTTCTGTGCTGTGTCTTTCATATTGTGCTGTGGCAAGTGTTGACTTTTTAATTGCAATTGCAGTATGTCATCTAATTGGGCAATATTGCAGTAAGGAAGAAGCTTTCCCTGAATCCATCTGGCCCTTAATTTACACCCAACACAAAAACAGCTGAAGTCCATGGTCTTTAACATGAAGAAGGAATGGGAGAAACAGCCTTTTAGAAATCTTAAACCTTGGATAGTCTGTGCTTTTATCTGAAAATTAAAACTCAAGCCACTTCATTTTAAATTAAATATTTGGGAGTTTGTCCCTACCTTCGAGAAGAACTAAGGTTCTGTATTTTAGAAGTTAATATTTGTGTCCAAATATGGAGCTGTAGTTACCAACTTTTCTTTTAGATTACTTATGCTACCTAAACCAGAAGGTGCTCCCAAAGTCAGTTAGTTGAACTCTCAGAAGGCAAGGTACAGGGTACCTGATTTCAAGTCTACAAAACCCTTAGTTAATAATCACTTAATTCAGAATTAATTAAGAAAATGAATTAAATCTATCTGAATTTTGAAATGCAAAGTTACAATGGCACCTCCCTAAACACTGAGACAAATCACCATCCTACAAAAGAGAAAGAAGTCCTGAAATCCCAGACAAGCCAAGTTTGCATGTTCTACATCAGTGTGATCTTAAATTTGGGCATAACAACCAGAAGTATCCACATTCTGGGCCCTGAGCAGAAGAAGAGGCCAATAATTACAACACTCTCAAAAAGCAAAAGTTCAGGGTTCCAGAGTCCATCTCTTCTGTTTCCCATTGCAGGAGAGATGTTTAGTGTCCAGCCAGGGAGAAGGTCTAGGGAGGGTAACCAGGCTGAGGTCATCATCCAGTGGTCTCCAAACAGGTTCCAAATGCTGTGGAGACAAATCCAAGGCAAATAAGCAATCCCAGATCAGGGTGAGAGCTGGAGACAGTAACCTGGGTCAAAATCATGTCCCATGACAGCCAATAGCGTCCAAGAAAATGGGGCATGCCCGACATCGAGCTGGGGAGTCAGGTTTGTAAATCAGCATTCAGGAAAGGGCCTGTATTAACAGGGAGAGCAACCAGGCATGGGCACGGCTGCCACACAGTGCAACAGAGCTCCTACAGCTCAGAGGAACTAAAATAAAGCAAATTTCAAGAACAGGGAGCCCCTGAAGATGCTTCACCCGAATACTTTTACACAACAGACTCAACCAAAATTAGACATCTGAGTCATATCAGAGAGCTGTGCTTAAGTGTGGGTATCCAAAGTAAAAGTGGAGGAGAGCACTCTCAGGGCACTGGGACCGCTGAGCACAGTGATCTGTGAGGCAGCATATTTGGTGTAAGTGCAAATAATTGCCCAGAGACTTCCTGGAAACTCCTGAGTTGTGTCTGATGTCTGATTTCCAGAAAACAATTTTAAAACCTCAGAGCTCATCGGGAGAGTTTATCTGAGAAATAAATCCTTTACAATTTCTTTAATGTTTGTTAAATATCTCACCTACTGGCTATGCTTCAGGGGTGTTTTAATTAGCAAGACAAGTTTTTGCTGCAGTTTTCTTTTTGCCTATGTCTACAGGTTATTTTAAACTAATAAATTATAAGGGAATATCCTGAGTTTAGATAAAATTCCCAAATCTGTAGGCTTCTCTTTTTCCACTTTACCCTTTAATTCCAAAGTACAGTTTGGAAGTTGACTTAAAATTTTTCATAACTTGTCTGTCTGTCTTGTACGTCTGATTGATCTCTCTGGGTCCTTATCTCAACTCATGAACCCCTTGTTATATTTTTTTCTCCCCTCTCCAGCTGAGCAGAGGAGTGGCACAGCAGCTTTGGGAGGTGCCTGACATCGAGCCAGGGTCAACCCACTACACCTGGGAATCAGCAATTTGCATAATGCAGTGGGATATGAACAATAGGAACAGTCTGCAGTAGTGTTCAGCGCAGCTGAAAGTCCAAATTAGTGGCAAAACAGAATATACAGTCTCAAAGACAAATTTGGAGCACTGATGATGAGAATGCAGTGTTGCAAAATAAACCCAAATTTGAACTAGTCAAGAGGTTCCATTGTTCCTAGTGTGATAGAGAATCCTTTCTAAGCTGAAGCTATTTTAATGTGAATCCTTAAGCCTGGCTATAATCACATAACAAGACTAATTCAAAATAACAATCAGCCTAATCTGGTGTTTAGTACAATCAACTGAGAGATTAAGGTTCTAATTTATAAATCACTTGCATATAGTACCTACTTTCAGAATCCTTGAAAATTACATGCATGTCATTGCCAATTCACAAAGATCTTTAAATCCATGTATCCTCAGTGTCACAATGTCTTCTGGTACTATAGGCAACTTTCAGCTCAGTGTCTCACTCTGTTAGCTCCAGCAGTTGGGGCCACATACAGAAATAAAGGAAGAAGAGATCCTGAGGAGAGTAAAAAGTAAGGGAAATGTTTCACCACTATTTGAGAAAATATGCAATTTTTTGGGGGGAGAGGGGGGGGATGGTTCTGGTGGGTTAATTTTATTTGCTTTGGGTTTTTTGTTTTTGTTTTTGTTTTGTTACATTGATGGGATCCAGAACAGATTGATGAAATTCCCAGAAGGGACAAAAACAGGACACCAATTTTGATAAATCACTCAGAAAAATGGATTTTTCAGCTCCCATGATATAACAAAAGTCTTGAGAATGACTGGAAAAGTTTTTCATAGTACAACTGCGAAATTCACCCCAAAATAGAAGACATTGCAGCTCTTCCAAGAACTCTAAAGCACTTCTCCACAGCTTTTATAAAGCAACTGGAGATGAGTCACATAAAATGATCTTACCAATGTAAAAGTTAGTACTCTAAGTATACCATATCAACACTGGGAAGAACCAAACTGAATTTGGACTTGTGAATTTTATCTGCATTTACAGATCTTTTATGTGGTGCAATCAGTTCCAGAAAGAAATATTAAAAAAAAAAAGGAGAAAAGACAGGATTTATAAACTTATCCTATATACTTTTAAGAATTTTTAAGATTTTTTTTGCCTTACCTTTTCTTTTTTTTTTTTAACTTCTTTAAGTCAAATTCAAAGTCAAGTTCTGTTCTCAAAAATTCTGGTGAAATACCGATTCACCATACAAACTTTGAAGCCCTGCCTAATGACCCATATCTTCATAAATTCAAGTTCAGGCTTCATTAACTGTTCCTTTTTCTCAGTTCCTATATTATATCTACAATCTATATTGTCTGAAACTGGGGACAGAAAAGAGAAACAGCTAGGACCTTTGTCTTTGCAGTTCTCATGTGTGAGGGAGTTGAGATCTACTTTAGGCCTTTAGGAGAGTTGAAAGTTATAGTGGTCTCTAAGGAATCTTCATGTATTTATAGTCTTTCAAAAGTAATGCAGTTCCAATAATAATGCAAACTTAGCTCCCAATCTGAATGTAAATACAAGACCCTATTGAATCACAGAATATTCCGTGGTTGGAAGGGAACTCAAACATCATCTGATTCAGCCCATCTTGGAAAAAGCAGAGTCTAGACAGGATGGCCCAGCACCCTGTCCAACTGAACCTTAAAAGTCTCCAGCACTGGAGAATCCACCATTTCCCTGGGGAGATTATTCCACAGGCTGATTGTTTTCATTGTGAAATAAATTATTGGCTAATTCCTTCTAAATTGCAGCCCCAAAATGGATTAACTGCCACCAAAAAAAAAAAAATCACAATAAAAGAAAGGAAAGATTACTCTGAAATATGTTTCATGAGTGGTCAGCTTTGGCTTAGAACACAGAATTTCAGGAGATGCCCTTCTGCAAGTGGGCATTGGAAACCAGACCCTAATCCATATTCTCTTCAGGGAGATACAGGGTTAATTACAAGGTTGTTGTGTTGAGGTTTTATACCTCACTGTTTCTTAAAGTGTTTGAACCTTTTCAGGCTCTCCTCCATTCTTCAGACATACACTTGAGTGCTTTCCACAAGTAAATATTGGTTTATCACTAAACCAAAATGTCCTATCTGTATACATTTTGCATAAGTGTATGTTGATAAATAAGCTAGCAAGCCTATGCATTGCACATAAGGCATTTCTTAAAGAGGATCTGGGTTTTATAGAGTGTAAAATATGGATATTGCTCTATTTATCTTACTGTAGCTTCGTGGAAAGGTGACAGTGGATATTAGAATGCTATGCTTCATATACATGCTGAAACACACTTTACATTCTTTCACATGGAGCAACCCAATAACCCACCTAAAAGAGAGGAAAGAGGGAGGTACAAACAAGTGTAAAAAATATATCAGTCCTACCAAAACCAGATAGCCACTGACTAAATTCACTGACAGTGAATTTAAATTCAACTGAATTCAGTGGGTGCTGCTCCTTCCACCCTGGTTTGCCATGGTGTAAAACATGAATGCATACAGGACTTGCCCTTTAGTGAGTATTCCTAGTCGAGCCATAGAGGTTTCATTTCTGGATCTTGCAGCAAACTCAAAGTCTTGCATGTATTTCTCTTCACAGTGTGGCTGTGAAGAAGCACTGACTGATAGGATATGTAGATATGAATTGGTGTGTGAAGATCCCACGAGAAATCCAAAGCAGGAAAAGAAAGAGGAGCACTTGGCAGGACACAGGAGGACTTGAGGTATTTTAAAATATTTTTTGTTTGCTGATTTTAAGATGGAGGGTGTTTCTTTTTATACACCCTTTATAAAAAATTTAAGTCTTTAATGTAACCAGCTATGTTAGCTCTGTGCTGTGATTAAATTAGGAGAACTCAACAGCTGAGCGCTCACTGAGGTGAGTTTGGTCAATCTGAAGGATCAGCAGAACAATCTGTCTGTCCATCCACCACAGCACTGACACAGGCAGACAGAAATCTCTGAAATCACCATACTTATCAATGATAATTATAACACAAGAAAATACATATTTTGTTTTTATTATCTGACAACAGCACAACATCTTGGATGGCTTTCATCTCATCTAACTTCTGTGAGTTACATTGTAGACATAGCCTAGATTCCAATGACAAAGGATTTTTCTCAGGAATAATTAATTTGACCCTTATTAAAGATCTATTCTGATATAAATTAATTGCATTCTAGCACTGTCTAATTTTTCTAATGACAAACAGCACAGATGGAGTTCTCATAGGTAGTTTTGCAGTGTCCACATTTATAGAGCTGAGTCCCACCCACCAAAACAAGGCAAGTAGACAATTTCATCTTCCTCAATTGTCTCAGTGTGAGCATCTGATCATGTCACTAATTCAGCTGTGAGATTTTTCTCTAGTTATCTAATTATTTTTCTCTAATCTCATTTTATCATGAAAGGGGACTGTGGTGCTCTCCAGTGGGATCTGTGCTGCTGCACCTCCAAATGTCAGGCAGATCTCATGCAAGCACCTAAACACATCAACTCAGTATCAACTCTTAGTTTCTAGTGAATGGCATGGTTTTTTTGGGCAGAAGAGAGCCCAGTATGGTTGAATTACAGAAAGTATGAAAAACTTATTATAAAGCAGAACACTAACATATTCCTTCTATATGAAGACAGTCTCTGCTAGAGCAGAACTTTTTCTCCTTCTTCCTCCCTTTGCCACAGTCACTTCTCAGGCACTTTTATATTTCCTTCTGCTTAAAATGTGTGACAGATATGAAACCTGGGAGAAGGCAGCTTTTGCTGTTGCTGAGAAATACTGCTTGATTTTGAAGGATCATCATAAAATTAGAAATCCATCCATCTCAGATTTGACCAGACTATGCCTTTATTATTTAAAAAAAGTTATTATGATCAATAGCCACGGGCAAAATTCCCACCACCTTTAAGACTTTATAATAAAAAAAAAAATTAAAAAAACCCAAACAAGTCACTCGGTCTCAAAGAGTTTGTAAGACATTACAGACAGCAGACAGGCAAGCAAACTGTAAGAAAATGATGAGAGGATAGCAATTTCCATAATTGGCAATATACTTGTACTTGCAGCCCTTGGGCAATGAGACTATTGTCATGCTTCCTTATTTATTTATTGGCCTTGAAGCCAAGGAAGAAAAATAAAGGAGGATTCAAAAGAGGATAAGGAGACAGACTTGTTTCAAAGAAAGTCCCAGTAGCTGTGAGCATTTTTAGATGAGATTCTAATATCTGAGATAGTGAATTCTGGCTGAGCCGGTGGGCTCAGCTCTCACTTAAATGTGGCAACCTACTTTTTGACATGGACACTCAGCCAGTACAAACACCCCAGGACTAAGATATTTCTGGCACTGATCCTTCTGTGAAGCATCAGGAGGGAATGTGATGTGTCAGTGAAGAGAAAGCATGGACTGGTGAATCTAAACAGTACATGGATGGAGTCAATAGTGCAGAGATTTGTGCATTTTCCATTTATCACAGGACTATCCATATATTCCAGTAGGCTTGCTTATGATCCTGCTCATGATCATTATGTTTTCTCCTCATCCTAACTAAACATCCTGTCTGATTCAGCTACATGACCATAAGAGCAAGTAGAAATTTCCCTACCATTCCTGCCCTAATCCTTTCTTAGAATCGACCACTTTTTCATTTCCTTCCTGAAACTCATGATGCATTTCTCAGAATTGCAAGACTTCATGAGGTTTCACAAACAGAGAAGCCATAGACAGACAATGACTAGAGGTGCACAGGACATGGGAAAATTGTTCAGTGAAAAAGTAAGGGAGGAGGCAGGAATGAGAAACAGGCTGTGGGTATTGGAAGGTGACTGTCTTTAAAAGTACAAACCACTATACCTCGGCACTGGACTGGTCCTGAGACACACTAAAAGTGAAAGGGAACCTGTAAGGATCCAGTCATGCCACTCTATATTTCAGTTATCTATGGTACAAATTAGAGCTGTGAACTACGTGATCTGTTTCTGAAACATTCTTTTTTGGTAGTGCTTTAAAATAGTTTCAGATTTTGGCCCGTTTCTTGTTAGTCATTCATGAAGTCCAGTAAAGGTTAAGATTGCATTACCCAAATTTAGTCATCCACATGTGGGGTATGATCTCTAAACCAGTAACTTTGTCATCTTCTATAGACATGACATAAAATTCATATCCACGACAGATTAACCATGATTCATATGGATTCCTGAAATAGATGGGTACCATCCTCTGGAGGTGCCAGGCACTTCCAGGGACTAGAAGAAGTGCACAGGAAGAGTTTAGCTTAGATTCCTAAATTTAAACATCATAAATCTCTTAGCAATTCCCTATAGATCATTCTCCTACTCTAAACACACTGCACAGACTGTCTGTGATTAAGAAAAACAATTGCACAAAACAGTGTGAAAAGCAAATCTTGTCCTTCTTGATGTTGTTCCTTCCAGAGTACCAATCATCCAATCAACCCTGGCTGACACGGGAATCAGTTTTTTATCTTCCCATGCCTTTCCCAACTTCAGTCTTAACAGCAGCAGTCCTCTCTCAGCGTTGCTTCTGTCTCCTGACACTTGTGCCTTGCTGTGTGTGTACTGTTGGAAAGGTTTAACTGCCCCTAAGCACATGAAAGGAAAACACAATTTTGCTTGTGTATGTGTGTGCATTACTATTCCTCCAAGGATTGCAACGCTTTAATATTTTTGGATTAACTCATGATCAAACATTGATGAATCATGGTATTTTACTGAAAAGCACAATCCTTAAGTCAACCACCTAATCTAAGAGAAGAAATTAAACTCTAAACCAACATAAACACATTACAAGTCATTAGTGTAATTAAAAAGGAATGTATAATTAAAACATTTGTGTATTTTAGCTCAAATTCATCTGCGGTAGGAAATTTTAATGAACTGTTCATCAAAGAAATCTCTGGAGTCTGAGGATAAGTTTAGCATAACAAGAAATTGAATGTTTTCTTCTCCTCGGCATAGGAAGCTCTGTTCCCACTGGCTTCGAAATCCAAGCTGTCATTGGCTCAAGCAAACTAATAATGATTCTAAATGGTTATGATCGCTTCAATGTTTTAAACTGATGTTATCTTTTTTATCCCTTAAGAATCATGTTTTTCATAATTACTTCTCTTTTGTCCTTTCCTTAAGACAAATGATTTTGTAATTAGTGATGAAGGAACCAGTGATCACTCCAAGACATCTGTCAAGTTGTCATGAAGTATCTGTCCCTGTAGCTATATTTAAACTTTCTGTTTAATAGCCTCTTGCTTTATTTCACCATTACATCTCTGCGGTATCATAAGCAGGATACCCTAATGATCAAGTTCTATAAAACACAGAGCAATTAGATTGTAAGACATATTGCTCCCATGAAAGTCCTTCCTTCTCATAACATAACTCCCTCTTTTCCCTTCCTTCACCATCCCCCAGCCCCACAAGTTTGCTTGCAGCATTCATTAGCTGTTATTAGACAAGATAACTGTGTCAACAGCTAGCCTGATGTTTGGCCATGTTTCTGGGTTTGAATACTTATTTCAGGAGTCTTTTGAATAAGCCTGGTGGTCTGAATAACAGCCTCATGGGTAAAATATCATAACAAAATGATTGGGGTTTAGAAGATCTTCACTACCCACTTAGAAGTACAATATTGTTTTTCTAGAATGACCTTAAACTGTTATTGATACCCTACTTTCTTTCCCACCCATCCCCAGGGCAGAGATTGTCCCATTTTGAGTGTGTCAAGGCCTCTGGGAACCTGTCCCTGGCAGAATTCTCCAATGAGTACAGAACCATACAGAGACATTCATAATATTACTGTAATGTACATCAAGGCAAAGCAAGGATATTATTGTGTATTGTAATATTTATTTCACCCTGGGGTATATTTTCAAGTCTTGTATGCCTTAATATAAATCAGCTTCTTTTCCTCTTCCCCATTTTTAGACTCCAGGGTATTACTCTTTGTCTTAAAAATGGTACCTTTCCAAAAATTATTCTCTAATGAGGCAGGAGAAAAATGCCTTTGAATAAACCCAAATAAAAGAGAGACATACTGGAACACAGAAATATATTTTAAAATAAAAACAGAAGAAAACCAAACCCAGAAACAATGGTGTATATATGCAGTGACACCAGTCAGTGTCGTACTACACAGATAGATAGGTAGATACATAAATCAGCTGATCATTCAGAAAAGAAAATATTCTAAGCATATGGGCGCTTCTATGCTGCGATGATAGCAGATAGGAAATTGTAGGCAGAGATTTGTTTTGCATACTGTTCACCCAAAATGAACTGAACTTTCCAAAACATTTCTTTTATCCTCTCTGTTCTCTTAGGGCCTCTGAATACCAAGACAGAAAATATCTTATTCTACATTGTATACATTTAGACTTGTATACATTTAGTTCTTCATTGTATACATTTAGACTTAAGTTTATCAGTGTTTCTTGCTGCTTCAACAATTCAGAATATGATATTAATGTAAATAAGACAACAAATACTTATGACACCTATGATACAAATTGAATTATTCATCCAGCTTTTAAAATTACGTAGATGCTTTTACCTCTCAGTAGCTGTTGGAAAGTAATGTGAGATGAACACATATTGAGAAATTTTGCCATTGGACATTGTGACCTGGTCAAAGAAAGAGGCTGAACGTATTATTATGAGGAATATTTCAGCCAGGAAGTGGGATAGAGAACGAAGGTACAGTTACCATGTCTGTTTACTAATTAACAAGATTGTGTATGAAATGTGAGCTGCACTCCAGGTTGTCTTGTTCCACCACAATTTTTCTCCTCCTTGCAGGCATTTTTAGATGAAATCCTCAGGCTTTTTTCATGCATCAGATCAGGCAAGCTGAACATAATGGTTCCTACAGGCCTTGAATCCACGGGGCAAGTTTCAAAGTCACAAATGTAAATGAGGCATTCAACCCCCATTGATAGTCAAGGAGAACAGGGCACCTCTCTCCCCTTTGTGTCTTTGAAAATTTCCTGCTGTAATCTATGAAGTTTTCTCTATCACCGGCTAAATTTCCATAACCTTCAGCAATGAAATGCACAGACCCTCTGGGTGAATGAACTGTGTAAGCAATTTTTTCAACTTTATTTTCAAGCTCCCATGATGGATCCATTAGTTTCTTCCTGATGCTTGGTTTATTTACATAGAGATCAAACACAGGCATTATTGCAAAAAGGGAAAGGGGGTGGCAGAAGGGAGGGAGAGAATCCAGAGATAATCGAGACAAAAGCATCATGATGAAAGAGGCAAGCTCTTTGGAAACATGAGCTCTAATTTAGCCTCAACAAATCCTTTTGTCTTATCTGGAAAGGCATATATCCATGCATACACACACTCATATGCACACTTAGACACATATATAAAATGATGCTTAGTAAAGTGCTTTATACAACTGATGCAATCAGTCACACAGCAAAAACTGTCAAAGTCAATATTTTCAAGATTTCTCCAGGGAATTCAGGCTGTGCAAGAGATGTATGTTTTTCATTAGGGTTTACACCAGCATTTGGTGTAATTAATCCTAATGTTTCAATCTTCACATAATAAGCTTATTCAGAAGAATAAAGTATTGCAGAGTAATGGAAAGAAAATCCCCAACAGAAGCTGTTGTTCATTATACATGAAGGAAGGATATATGATTTTTTTTTTTTTTATGGTCGTACCTTCTACTTTCTTTTCCATAGTTTTATTGCCACAATTTTAATATCTCAGAAAGGAGTCAAAGGTGTGACTATCCTAGAACCTGTACAGAAGCATAGTCTGAGACACTCATCATCCAAGGAATTGCAGTTTACATGGACAAATGGTGCCCTAAGAGGTTACTAGCAATAGGCCACTATGGAGAAGGATGGGACATCCACCATGGAAACTGGGACATGCTTTGTCTTTCAGAAGATGTCTGCCCTTTTGTCTCCAAAGACAGTATAGACACATCACCTTTGAGCATATTTGCTGATGTGGTGCAGTTGTGTGGCCAGAGTGAGTCACAAAACCCTTCTGGGATGGAGTCCATATCCTAGAGAGTTTGTAGTGAGCTGCAGGCTGCTGTGACTGTGCTGCTATCCATACCTGAGCCAGCTGGGCTGAGGATTTCCCAGTTACACCTATTTAGAATTAACTTCTCTTCAGTCTGAAGGGCTGGTTTAGTCTATCAACCTTACAGGACATTTCCTCTCCAGCAGCACCACACCACTGAGAAAATAAACCGCACAAAATCCTGCAAACTAAGAATCTGAGTTCAAATTTGTAATTGCTGACGCCTCCAAACATTCGCAGTGATTGAAAGGAAATAATCAGTCATCTGATTAAATCTTGCTATCTGCAAGTTAATGCAGGTAATGACTTCAAGGACAGTCACAACACCTTCACTTAATTCCTGCAAACATTTCTCATTAACTCAAGGCTTCTGTTGTCTTTTCTTCAGTTTTCCTTTCAGGGGAAAACCAGGGAAGTTTCCTGCTCCGTACATACCCACTCTAATCTGAATGAGTAAATGTGAGGTGAGGTTGTTGTTTCTTAGACAGGACAGAGTGTATTTCTAAGTACAGATGGTGAAAGGGAAAAACAGATATGGACAAGAAAGAAATTAAAAAGACAACATTTTACCTTTTATCAAATCTCAGTGGCTGGATTTACATAGTTTAATTCTTCATGCATTTGAGCAAAGATGAAGTCTTATACCTAAGATATTTATTTATTTATTTACTAGCAAGAACCAAATAATTATTTCCTTACAAACTCAACACCTAGTAAAAAAAAAGAAAGAAGAGAAAGATAGCTAACTTTTTATTTTTGGGTGTATCTTAAGCTAAGAAATGTTTTCTCTATAATTTTGCTAAGCAAAACAAATGTTAAAGCATGAGAATACAAAAATAATTTTATTTTTGGTTGGAATTGTGAATCATCTTGTCAGGTCAAAATCTTTCATTCCAGGCTAAAAAAAACCCCAAGAAACAAAATGAGAGAGAAAAAAAAAAAAAGAAAGAAGGAGTGCATTGTTGGTTTCTTGGCCTTTGTGTTAATTAGGGTCACTTTCATCATCTTTACATGCAGTTTTCTTGTTTTGGGCTTTTTGTTGAATTTTTTTTTCTCTTTTTCTTTTCTTCCTAATTCTCTGATATAAAAGAGACTGTAGTAATGCTTCAACCAATCCCCAAAGGTCTTTACAGATAATTTCCAGTTGCATTACTGATTTATTTTTGCTTTGACCAGATGGCTCCAAGTTCATGTGACTGTAAGGGAGTGCTTTTGATTACCCTATTTATCTCTCCCAGTGCTCAATTTAAGGGTCAAACCTTGTGTAACACATTTGCTAGATAAACTATTCAGTGCTTCTGCCTTTTGGACACCATACTTCTGACATATGCTCTGTGCTTCATTAAACACAAAAGTTATTAAGTTTAATAAATGTTTTCACAAACTCTGTTTGTAACAAAAAATCTAAGTTTAAAATGTATTTATTTTATTCACATGTGGCTAGTGGATTGCTTTGACTTTATCACCTGGAAAAATGGCTGAATTGAAAGGCAGCATCCTGAATGAGACAGAGGAGGAGAAAGGAGAGGAGGTAGAAGCTGGGATGGTTTTTTTGTTCTTCTTTTTTTTTTTTTTTCCCTTGATATAGGTTATAAATGAAAAGCCGAGCAGAATGTTTTTAATGAAACCAATAAAAATGCAAAGGAAGATTTAATGTTTAAAGTAACGATAAATCAAAAGTGACAACTGAAATGCAATATTGTACCATGAGATTGAGGAAATAAATTCATCCATAGGGCAGATGTGCCTGCTGCTGAAAAAAAAAAAAAAAGTGATATGGGGAAAAAAGACAAAAAAATACTTTGAAAAGTTTTATCATCATTGTAACAAATTAAGTCTTATAAACTCAAAATAAAAAAAATAAACTATAAGTGTAATACTGTTGGTTTGATAGAAATACTCTGACACATCCATGAGGATGTATATTCACAGATGTATATTCATACATCTGTGTATATATATATATATGTGAATAAAAATGTAAAGAAGCTGAAGTTCAAAACATTTAAGAATAAAAAGGCTCATAAACATATTCATAATTTATTTTTAAGGTTTTTATGGATAGCAACATGAATAATTACCCAAGACAAATAGTGGCTCTGTACCACTACCTCAGCTGAAACCTTCAAAATGAGAATTAATTACTTGGAGGAAAGACTGTCTTGTAAAAGCATTGCCTGGGACTAGGACCCCTGTGATCTGAATCCCAGCTCTGTCATAATCATGCTGTGTGACCTTGCAGGATCTGCTCTGGCCTAGATTTTTCCTAGCTAAATTTAGGCAATTAACTGAGGTGCCTAAGTTGAGAACTAAGCAGAGGTGGCTTTCTTTCCAGTCATTGGGTGGAAAAAGGTATCTTCCATAATTAGTTCAGATTTTATATGGACTAAGTTGTACTTTTCAGAGCTGCCTATATTTTCTAATGATTAAGGAAGAATTCTAGAGGTAATATATATTGAAACTGGAAAAAAAAATTCTGATCTTTGGGTGCAATTATGACAAAATTATTCAGGCTGAATATATTAAATATTATTAAATATTTTTATTATATTATTAAATAAAATAATATAATTTGGAGGAGCTGGAAAACAGTCTGATGCTTTTCACTGTGAGTTGCCTCTCACCTAACTTCTTTTATTTAAAATAGGAATAGTGATGAGGTGATTTGAACTCAGGGTTAAAAACTGATTTTCTTCAATATGCAGTACAAACCTTTGCAAATGCTGATTGTCATGGTGCACCTCTGAAAAATACATTTCACCACTGATAAAATCCCATATAGAGTTATAGTCCTTTTCAAAAATGGATTACAAGGTGTGTTGTTTTCCTCCAAGGACATAAAAGAAATTGAGAGAAGCAAAGAAAACAACAACAGGTTTTGTTTTTAACTTCCTTGGGTTCTGACAAAAAAAAACAAAAACCCTCACCTGGACTGTGACCTTCCCCTTGGGAAGACTGAGCTTCATAGGAAGAAAAAAATTCTGCTTCTGGACATCTCTGCATCTCTGATGTGAAGAAAGGGTTTGGAAGGAGGTCTGCAGACAACTGCTAGAGAAGATGAAGTTGTGATTGTCTCTGTTTACACCCACAGGTGTGTGTGAGGTTTCTACAAGAGCAAAAGTCTGCAAAGGAGTTAAATAATGAGGAAATAAAGGACTGATAAACAGAGATAAAAATAAAGACAGGGAGAAAGAGAGAAAGGAAAAGGAAAGGAAAGGAAAGGAAAGGAAAGGAAAGGAAAGGAAAGGAAAGGAAAGGAAAGGAAAGGAAAGGAAAGGAAAGGAAAGGAAAGGAAAGGAAAGGAAAGGAAAGGAAAGGAAAGGAAAGGAAAGGAAAGGAAAGGAGAAAGAGAAAGAAAGAAGAAAGAAAGAAAGAAAGAAAGAAAGAAAGAAAGAAAGAAAGAAAGAAAGAAAGAAAGAAAGAAAGAAAGAAAGAAAGAAAGAAAGAAAGAAAGAAAGAAAGAAAGAAAGAAAGAAAGAAAGAAAGAAAGAAAGAAAGAAAGAAAGAAAGAAAGAAAGAAAGAAAGAAAGAAAGAAAGAAAGAAAGAAAGAAAGAAAGAAAAGGAAGGAAGTGGCGGAAAGAAGTGGCGGAAGGAAGTGGCGGAAGTGGCGGAAGGAAGGAAGGAAGGAAGGAAGGAAGGAAGGAAGGAAGGAAGGAAGGAAGGAAGGAAGGAAGGAAGGAAGGAAGGAAGGAAGGAAGGAAGGAAGGAAGGAAGGAAGGAAGGAAGGAAGGTTTTACCTTGCCCTTTTTTTTTTTAAAGTAACCTTGTACTCCTTTTCAATTTTCACTTCAGAACTGCTCTCCTCTCTTTTCCCTCTCTCTTTTTTCCCCCCCTTCATTATTTTAATGGCTACATCCTTGCTCTGATGTGTCAACGGTTGTGGAAAATCCTGTGAAGCAAGGGCTTAATGAAATGGCAGCTGGAACAGAGGGATAAAGTTCCTTTGGAGCAGCTTCAAAGGGGAGAGAGGGAGCAGTGTTAGCAAACAGAACAATGGTGCAGGGATGCTCATACACAGGCCAGGCACATCCAGCTGGCTGTTTAGACTCGGCACCCTAATGAGGCATGAAGCAAAATGGGTAAGTACATGGTAAGGGAGAGGAATAGAAAGAAAGAAAGAAAGAAAAAGAAAATAAAAAAATCAAACCAAAACAAAAACAAAAAAACAGTAAACAAACAAACAAGCAAAAACCAACAAAGGACTCCTATGTATAGTAAGAAAGCATTTAGACATTTTAAAAAAAACTGCCAAAACTCTACTACTCTGTTATAACAAACATGTGCTAATTTTTTGAACCAAGCCTCAGAAATCCTTGATTTAGTCTTCTCTTCCCTTCCCTTCCCTTCCCTTCCCTTCCCTTCCCTTCCCTTCCCTTCCCTTCCCAGAATTTCCCTTCCCAATTTTAGTGTACTTCCCCAACTAATTTTCATTCATCATTTTCAGGATTCTTTTTCTTGTCATATGATTGCTATTATTTCTGTAATATTTATTATTGAAATGGAAATTGTGGCTACAGCAATGAATGAAGACAAATTCCAAACGATACAAATAATGGAGATATCAGCAGTCTGAGCTAAATTAAGAAAAAAAAAGATGACACACAGATATACACACACACCCTAAAAGCACTTACATCAGTCCAGCTGTGAAGATGTCATTAAAAAAAGACAGAAACAGGGTTACTGTTATGCAACTAGACAGAAACCTCATCCTTCCACAATGCTGAAGGCAATGTTTCCAATCACAGAGCATCAGCCTGCGCTGAATCTCATACCTACAACACAAAATCTTTGATCCCCACCACTTGAGTTAACTCTGCTAAGAGGAAACAATAGCAGACTATAGTCTTCAAAATAGATTGGTCAAAGTCATTAAAATGTGGTCCTGACCTGCACCTTACAGAGCCACTTAGTGTGCAGAAATATTTCTAAGATATTTTCCAAACCTCCATAAAAAATTTATATTTCAAGGGTTATGAACAATGTATCCAGAAATTTCAAAGGTTTTAGCTATATTACATCTATAAATGAACTGGGGAGCCAATTAAATGCAGTTATTGTAAAAATATCACAATATTGTAGAAAAGCCACAGTCCCGACATACTGATCTTACTGGTCAAAAATGTGAAATGGCAGAGTTAAATCCAAACAGAATATAGATATTTTATGTGCTGTTTACAGAACTGTGTTGCAAAGGCATAAGCATGCAACAGGCATAAGCTTGTGTTTAGACTTATTTATTCCTAATATTGTCACTGCCTGGACGTCTGCCTGGGCACAGACCAGGTGAGCCATCACCCCAGTGGTGGCAGGGCACAGACCTGTCTGGTGATCTGTCTGGAGCTCTGGTGAGCAGGGACTAAGCCAAGACCCATCTGATATATCCAGGTCTGCTCTTCTGCAAAGACATCCTAGACTGGAGTTACTCACTTATCTTATCTGCAAGGTAGATTAATAATGTAATTTAGTTTCGTGGTTAGCAGAGAGAGTAAAGATGTTGACCCTTCTAATTTTCTGTGGATCAGAACTATATAAACTTCTTTACAATGGGTTTGGTGTATGAATGTCTGTTTCCCTTAATTGCCTTTCATGGGAACAAAGGATAACTAGCTCAAATGTCTTTGCTTATATTGTTTATATTTAATTTGAATCCTCCTGACCTTTATGCTGCTTGGGATGGGGTTTGTCTTTCCTCTCTTTGCTCAAAAGTTTAGCCTCAGCCTTAGGAAGAAAAGGTTTGTTTACTCCATTTATTTTGGGGGCTAAGAAGTTTAGCTGCTCACTCTTACTCTCTGTGTCTTGCTGGGAGGTAGCATTTCTTTTATGGATGCGTGTAATGTCTGGAATTGAAATTTAGTTGAAGGTTTCTTTCCTTTATTTCTTTCCCCCATCCCTCCCTCCCGGCCTTACTTTTCTTGCCTCCCTTTCATGGACAAAGGTAAGCGTGAATTTATCCTTGTCATGCGTGACAACATTTCATTTTTTACTCTGCGGGTGGTAAGGATGGAGGTTGAAATGATGATGCAGCTTCTCTTCACCTCAGTCAGGAACAGGCTGCCTGCAATCCACACATTCAACATTTCTTTCTTCATACTTTTTTTCTGAACAAGTGCTGTATTAGAGAAGAGAAACAGAGCAACAAAAAAAAAAAAAGTACATATTCTCTCTCCTCCAGTGACTGTAAACATTCTTCATGGAGATCTTTTTTGTGATGGACTATTCATACATGGTTAAAGTATATATAGATATCAGTTACAGTAGTAAACAGAATTTATTTACATATAGAGTGCATATAAAAATAATTTATAAAAGGGATAAGGACTTTTAAGTTATATAAAGAAGAAAAATTGTATTTAAGAACCTGCAGCAAGCTTTGTCTGGTTTAGGTGGCTTTTATCAATTTCATAAGCTGAAAGACAAAGCTATGATCAGGATGTTGGTATTTTGAAACCCTTTAGTCTTTGACATGTAGTGATTCTTTGGTAGCTTTGCTTCATGTCCACAACAGGAATACTACTCTAAATTGGAAACTGGTTGTAGGGCCAAAATACCTGTTCTACATTTTATAGATTCTACCCTGCTTTTAAAAATGATGATAAAAAGCAAACTTTCACAATTTTCCATACAGGAAGCTGAGGTAATAATGAACTTTAGGCCTGGATTTGTTGTAGCTGCTTTACTTGGAACCTGTGGTCTAAATCATCCCCCAAAAATACTTTTCGCTTTCTACTGACAATTTCAGGAACCTAAGAGAACTCTGATTCCTATGTCAGCATTTTATTATAGCATTTGAAAACTGTGGAAAATAAACTAGCTTGTACTGAGATTTATGCAGAGTTTGAATTAGAGACAGGAATGTAATTGGGATTTGAGCCACAAGGACTAGCATCCTTCCTGTTTCCATGCTGCAAAATAAAATTAGGATAATTAAAAAAAAAAAACAACCCAAATCTAAAGGAAATGAAAACAACTAATTCACTGTCTTAGTCTTCCAATTTAAAAGCCAGACTGGATAAGGAAAGGGCTGGTTGCTTATAACTCTGTTCCTTTGGCATAGTAAAATATTAAATAGTAGGCACAATGGGGGTTTGTGCCAGTTTGCTTTGGTGCCAGAATAGGGATTTTTGGCACATTCTGCTAGCATAAGCATAGTGTCAGTTGATTGTTTAGAGCTCTTCCATGCTTTGAATGAAAAGCTACTATGGTATCTTTCCACCTGTTCCACTGCAAAGCAAAGTGACGCCGTAACTGAAAAACACAATTCCTCTTCTATTTCTTCAGAGGAAAATAAATAACAAACTGCTCTTGAGAATATGCAAGCTATTTATTTTAGCCATGTTGGCTTGCAGACCTTTTAAGAGAAAATTCTAAATTCAAGATCCAATTCCTTGTCCAAATCCTTGATTATTGAGGAGAAAGATCAGCAGTGTTTAAAATCTTGACTTTAACAATCTCAGAAGGTCTCACAAACCCCTGTAGACCTGTTATCTTCAAGACTGTATGTATCTTGGGTAACCTTGGTCTGTAAATTAAGGATAATTACCTCCTGCTATTCAGACTTCTCATGTCTGCAGATGCCTGGAACCTGAGACTGACACATGCAAAACTGTTGCAAGGCCAAATTAAAATATATAGGCACATGGAAAACAACATGAGGAGAGAGGAGGCAGAGCAAGGGAAGTGAAAAATCATAAAATACACCATATGGTGAATGAGTGAGTAAGTCTGTAATTATTATTTTAGAAGTATAAGATTGTAAGACACATCATTATTAAAGCTTTCTGTAGCCATTAAACGTGAAGTAGTCAATCTGATTTTTTTCCTCACCAAACTAAATACAGCAGTTCAGTTTTTCCCATGAACTATGAGGGAGACTAGAAAGGCTGGATTTCTGAAATGGGTTTGGAAGAATAAGCACTTAAAATAAACACTTAAAAGGCTGCAGAGCAGTTAATGTACAGAAAAATTATAAGAATCAAATGTTCTGCAGTATGCCACCATTCCTCTGATCCACTCTACCCCCTTCTTTGCCTCTCATATTTGTTAAAAGAAGAATTACATTCTGCTACTCAAAGTCAAGTCTGAGTCCTCTCTCACTGCTAACCCTCTGCAGCATGGTAGAGGGAGGAAGTTGAATTTTGAAAATGTCTGAAGCCTGAGCATTATCAGACATTGCTTCTTTATTTTTGCTGTCCTCTTGATAGAGTCATTAGGGCTGCAAAAGACCTCTGAGATCATCAAGTCCAGCACTGCCAAGTCTACCACTAGGCCATCCATGTCCCTGAGGGCCACATTTCCATGTCTTTTGAGCAGTTCCAAAGATGGTGATTCTACCACAGCTCTGGACAGCCTGTTCCAATGCCTGACCATGCTTTCAGTGAAGAAATTTTTACTAACATCCAACCTAAACATGTCTGGCACAAATTGATGCCATTTCCTCTCACTCTAATGTTTGTTACTTGAGAGAAGAGACCAATCCCCACCTGGCTACAACCCCTTGTCAGGGAGCTGTAGAGAGCAGGAAGGTCCCTCCTGATCCTCCTTTTGTCCAGGCTGAGCCCAAGTAGCTCCCTCAGCTGTTCCTCATCAGATTCCAGGTCTGTTTCTTTCTCTGGACATGCTCAGCACCTCAGTGTCCTCCCTGTCACATGAGGCCCAGGACGTGTGGCCTCACCAGTGCCCTCAGCACAGGGGGACAATCCCTGGTGCTCACACTATTGCTGACACAAGCCAGGATAGCATTATCACTTTGGCACACCATTCTCATGTCCAGCTGCTGCTGACCCACATGCAGAGGTGTTTTTCTGCTGGGCAGTTTACCAGACACTGTCCCGGTCCTGAAATGTTGTCTGACATGGTTGTGATCCAAGGGCAGGACCAGCCCTTGGCCTTGCTGAATCTCACACAATTTGCCTCAGCCCCTGGATCCAGGTCCCTCTGCAGAGCCCTCCTGCCCTCCAGCAGATCAACACACTCAACTTGGTGTCTTCTGCAAACAGATTGAGGGTGCACTCAATCCCCTTTTCCAGATCCTCAACAAAGATAAACTGGCCCCAGTACTGAGCCCTGGGGAACACCACTGGTTTCTGTCTACCAGCTGGACATAATTTCATTTACTAACACCCTCTGGGCCTTGCCATACAGACATTTTGTTACCCTGCCTCCATGGCATGTAAAAGCTGAGTTGAATATGTATAAATAAAGGTGTGGGATTTAATGTGATATTCAATTCAAGCTCCTGAACACCGGGAATGGTCAGAAGCAGGTTTTTTTCTATCTTATTTCTATTTCCTCTCAGCTTCATAAAACTTGGATAGCTTTTCTGTGTCTGTGAGGGATTTCACTGGCAGCATGTAAGACATTTGCTGTACACTTAGCTGTGCACTTCTCAGACTGCTACTAATATTTAATTTATGCCTTTAAAACAGTGATGACATTGTGAAACTAAGAATAGATCTTTCATATGGAGAAGTTGTTTGTCACATGTTAAAAGGAAATGCCCAAAGAAACTTAAGAAAATATTCTGTATAATAAAATCTTAGAACATTAAAAAAATAAAATTTAAAATAAACTCAACCAAACTGATTAACCTAAACGCACATACACATACCCACACACAGACACCTCCAAAACCCACATCAAAGTCTCAAAGACTATATTTCTGATAAATTGTTGCAAGCATTTCAGTTGAATTTTCATATTGCATTTTGATCAAGACTTGAAGGTTTTTCCCCTATTCTACTGCATAACTCTCAAAGCCATTTTTTCATAGAATTATAAAATTATTTGGTTTTGAAGGGACCCTAAGTATCATCTTGTCCAAATACCTGACCATGGGCAGGGACATCTTTTATAGGATGGGTTGATGTCATTAAATGACATGAAGAAAAAAAAGTGACATCTATATTAAATTTCCAGAGTGAAGTAACCTGAAATCTAAAATATGCTTTACATGCTACTCTGTCAGTCTCACTAAGACCTTGGATAGGCAATGCTCTCAAGGAGTTCAGGATCTGACTCTGCATCCTTGGGTTATATGACTCAGAATCTACAATAAACATGTACATGGAACAGATTACAAAAAAATACACAATAGTGGTCAATATATAATGCACAAGATATTTTGCAGTTAAAACTGAAGACAAGTTTATGGTAGTGAGCTTTGTTTTCTTGTTTTATACAATTTTTTAAATGGTTTATTACTTAAATACCAAACATAAGAAAGATCCCTGAAAAATTGAGGTTGTGAAAGGTGCAAGTCAAGCAGATATAAGTGAAAAAAAAGTCCTCAATTTAGGATGCTATTACTGAATTATTAACTAATAAAAATTTTGCTGTTTTAGATGACCAGTGTTATTTTATTTACACACAGTCTTTGCTTATTCAATTATCATTACTTTAGCAACATATGAGCACACAGGCATCAGCTTTCTCTAAAAGTAAAGAAAGCCAGACTTCAGTGCCTATAGTGACTGTACAGTATAATTTACAATTATATGCATAAATTTACTGATGTCTTCACTGTTCTCCACCATCTCCCTCACTAGAAGGTGCCTCTGAAACCTCACTGCTCCAGCAACTTAAAATCTTCTGCATTTTCTTATTTAGCTTAAATTTGTTCCTAGTCAACCCAATCTATTCTTATGCCAACACTAGTGTTAGGCTAAATAGCTCATGTCTCTCCTTGGTGAGTTCTCCCTTCATTTATTTATAGACAACCATCTATCCTTCTAAGTCTTCATTTTTCTTGAGTAAACAAACCTTGTTTTCCCAGTCTGTCTCCATTGACAGATTTTCTATTGCTTTGATCACCCTAATAGACCTGTTCCACTGTTGGGCCAAATTCAGTTCATTTTCCTTTGTAAGTGTTCTCTTTTACATTCTCTAATTAATCTTGTAGCCCTTGAAATACTTATTCACATCCTTATTTTTTCAATGTACCTCTACCTATTGTCATTATTCTTCTCACTTACCCCTATACTAGGGAGATAGATTCTTGATTTTTTTCAGACCACATAGCTTGAAAGAAATTCCAGAGTTGTTCTTCTTTCAAGATCCTGATCTCTTTAGCACACCAGCTTCCCTTCATTTGTCAGAAACTATCCTGTAGAAATTGAAATAAACCATGGTTTCTTTAGGTTCTGACTTAGCTTCAGCTGAATCAGCTTTCATTCTGGTGATTCAAGTTTTATTTGTTTTTTCACCATCACATTTATAAGACTCTTATTTAACTTATATTACATATCTTTGCAATTTTTCCCAAGAGATGAAAAAGGGAAAATCTCAGGACAGTCTGTAAATGCTGTCTCCAAGAAGAACAAAGGTAAATTGCATTATCTTGATGACATGAATACAAATCATTAGGAGAAAGTATTTCTCAAACAGAGTTACATGTGGTCAACCCAATCACCAGTGCCAGTTTTTCCCAAGATATTGGTAAATTATTTTTATAACTTAAAAATTGTTACAAAATTCAAATGGTGGCAAAAAAAGCTAACTAGGTATTAATTTATTGTGTTGTTGATTGGCTAAAAAAATTGCAATTTTGATTCCTAGGGTTTGAAGTGTCCACAGTTTGCTGCAAAACAGTGAATTCTAGGGTCAACCTGCCTGGCAACAAAAAGAGCTCAGCACTTGCCAGAGGTGGTTATAGCTTCCCAAATGCAATATTTCATGTCTAATACGAAAATTGAATGATTCCGTTCCCTGTTATCCTTTTTTCCCCTCTGCCACATTCCAAGGTGAAAATGTAAAATGACTCCAGGATCTTATTGTATTTATGCTTCCAGATTCCGTGCCACACTTAACTACTTAGGTGCAACATGCACAGACACAAGGAACTAAAATAGCAAGAAGCACATTGTCTAAATATTTATGGGCTTGAGTTTCAAAATGAAACATCTGGGATTCTTTGGGTTTTTTGTTTGTTTTTTTTTTTTCCCTTTGACACTACTTTTCAAAAAGAAAAAGAACAAAAAAAAAAAAACAAAACTCCGAGAAGAAAAAGCTCAGATACTCCTCTGTTTAAATATAAATGCTGACTTTCTAAAGAAAGAGAAAAAGCAAGAAAGAAGAGTGAGGGGCATTGACACCCTCAGGGAAAATATCATCTCAAGAGAACTGACCTTTCAGAGAAAGCAAATTAAATTATCTTTCTCATCTTTTACTAGTGCAGTGACATCATTAAAATTCACGTTATATACCAGCATGCTTTCTTTTGTATTCATAACCTTAAACTAAAATTAATCAGTTGTCATATAAAGTTAACATATTTGTTAATGGTGCCCAAGCCCCAGTATGCATTGTCTCAAGGCGACTACTGTAAAATAACACAAATATTGTAGGGCAATGTCTTCTTCACCTTGTATCAATCTTCGGAAAATCAATCCAGAACATGTTGGGCTGGGGATGAAAGAGTCTCTGCATGATGAAAAAACAGTAAGTGTGTCAAACAAGTGTCTAATAAATAGGGTCCCCTGAAGTAGTGAGGTGCCGCCACTTGTGCAATACTTGGAGGAGAGGAAGGGTGAGAACAGCATCCTCTGGAGATGTACTGCCATCTTTTCCAGGGGTGCTTTTATCTCTCTGCTTGGCTCATTGAATGTCCTGTTCTCCCAGCTGTTACTGCAATATTTGCTATGGACCCTCTCTGTAACCCCTTTATTTGGGTGCTCAGTAGAGACTCTGGATTTTCAAAAGAATGGGATGCTGGAGCTGGTGAAATGACCCCAGAGCCTCAGGTTCTTAGGCTGTTCATGCAGTCAGTGGGAAAAACTGAACACCACAGCTAACAGTGACAAAGTCTATGTGCAAATTCATGGGGAAAACGACAAAAGGAGGAGCAACAAGAAAAGAAAAACCTATTCCCCTACAGTAAAAAAGCTATAACTAGGAATTCCAGTTTTTCTCAGTATCACTCTGTTAAAAAAAAAAGCTTTTTTTTTTTTTTTTTTTGTGGGGGGGGCGTTGTTTGGTTGTTTGGCTGTTTGTTGGCTCTTTTTCTGGATGTATATGTAAATGTGAGAAAAATCTGAACACAGCAAAACAGATGAAGAGACCGTACTATGTGTTTCAGGGAGAATTCTGCTACTGTGCATGAGCAATACAGCCTGCACATTTTGTGAAAATTATTTTATACATCCGTGTAGTACCTTAGTAAAAACATAATAACACTGTAGAGTCAAAATATATCACCATGGAAAAATAATGGAAAGGAGACCTTAAAAGTTTTCCCCAGAGTAATAAAACATGTCATTGAAGAGCTCAGAAATGGGTTAATGCACCCACATGTCCACATGCCTTTCTTTATAACACTGCAAATAAGAAAGTAATCCTTACAATATAGACTTGACTTCCTGAACAAGATATTTATTTGTTTCTGTAGAACAGTCTATGCCCATTCACATTAAGAAAATATATTTCTTTTTAGCTATAAAGTAAGGCATAATACATAGTATATATCCTATTGAATTTATATCCCTTTTTAAAAAAATAATTTCAGAGATTATATTCTTCAATTCATGCTGTATGGACTGTCTTAAGGTCAGATCTTTTCCCTCTATATATTTGCAAAAATCCTTTAACTTCAATTGGAACAAAGATTTTACTGTGGGGAAAAAAAAATAAATCCTTGTACAACATGAGAAGATGTTCAAAACCAGAAAGATTCTGAAGGTATTTCATTTGAAAAAGATAAAATGGTTTTTGGTATGTTCTGTACATCTTTTGAAAATCAAGGTATTTGAATCTGCCACAAAAAAGTCCACTTTCCGAAATCACTTCTCAGTAATCACTGCCATTGATGCAAAATAACTTCTAGAAACTGAGGTAGAGGAATAAAACTGAGTAAGAAGGATGAGACTAATAACCTAGTCAGGCTATATTCAGTTCCAAGAAAAAGAGAAATCATACAATATTTAGCAATTTGTAAAAGCCTGGCATTCATGGAAGTGTTACACAACCACCTGAGTTTGCCAGGAACAGTTCATTTACTTCCCACCAGTACTTGTTCAATCAGTTCTGTAAGAAGAGGAATACCAGGAAAGAATGAATAGCTGACAAGTACAAGTACATCGCTACTTGTGTTCATTGTGTGATGCCTCTTGTCCTGTCCTTGTGTACTGCTGGGAAGAGTCTGCCTTGTTCACTCCTTCGGATCAGATATTTATACCTACAGGTAAGATCTCCCATGACACTTCTCCAGGATGAACAGTCCCAGCTGTCTCAGCCTCTCTTGATATGACACATGTTCCAGTCCTCTATTTGTGTCTGACCCTTCACTGGACCCTCTGTATTAGTTCCATGTCTCTCCTTACTGGGTAGCCCAGTTCTGGGTACTGAAATCTAGAAATATCACAACAGTGACACACACTGACAGAAGGGAAGGGTTATCTCCTTTCCCTGCTTGCAAGGCTCTGTTTAACACAGTTTGGGTGGCTGCTGGCCTTTGCTCCAAGGTGTGCTGCTGGCTAATACCTTGGTGCCATCATGACCATCCAGGATTTCTCTGCTGGTTATTCCCCAAATAGTAAAAGTACAGTTACGTGGGGTTATTCCTTCCCAGGTGTAGGGAGAAATGCTCAGCCAAGGAGGATATGTGCATTGAAGTAAGCATGTTAAGCTACATAAATATTGCATAGGAAACAATGAAATATGTGATTTTCTCAATCACAAGAAAGGGAACAGTCAGTTACGGGCATTAAATATGGAACAGAGTTTTGCAAAGAAGACACATAAACTCATCCCTCAACCTTACAATTTAGTGTTGCTATTATATGGTATCCATTGTTTTCAATTTTACTTTTTTTTAAATGAATGGATTGAAATGAATGCTTTGTCTGTGTACAGATGATAGAGAGGGGCAATGGAAATGGCTTCAAGTTAAAAATGGAATAAGGAAGAGGATAATTTGTATATTGTACAAGATAAGGATTGGGCTTAAAAGCTCAGCAAGAGGATTCCCTCTAGAAATCACAAAAGCCTTTCCAATGGAAAGAGAAGCGAAGCATTGAAATCTGCTGCTGGGAAAGCAGTGGAGACATCACCACTGAATTCTTTAAGAGTTATTTGAACAGCCTCCTATTAAAAATGATTAAGGCAGATCTGATCTGACCATAGGACAGACAGATTAATTAGATGGCATCTTGTGATCCTGTACAGCCACAGTTTGATAAGATTCTAAGATTGTATTACATGTGAAAACACATGTCCTTAAAGATAGGAATAGGTGTGAAGTTTCCAATGATCAAGATTATAATATCAAAAGAAATAGGGAATATTGGAGGAGAAATAATCTGAAGTCTTAGATTGATAGTCTTCCACATCTACAATCCTGTAAACATTTGCTTATTTGAATCAATCTCACATCACTGAAATCAAATTATTTAAATTATTCAAGATCTAAATGTGCTAAAATACATGTGGGTCCTGTTTGCAGTTAGTTTATGCCTATTAGGTGCTCCAGCCAGCAATAAAGAAGAAAGCATCTGGGTACATGCCAGCTAGAGAATGGCATTGTGTTCACACATCAAAAGCAATAGAAATAAGGCTTCATGTTTATGTGCTCACGTTTGCATGACAAGGCCTTTTTACCCCCTTTTTATTTGGAGCTGAAGCTCTGAAGATTCCTTTGAAGAGAAAGGAAGAAAGGATTTTTAAGATAAAAATATTGATGATTAATTTAACCCCTTAAGCTAAAAGTAAGCATCTCTAAGTCACCATCTACTGAATTTTGAGCAACATTTATCTTCACAGAACCTATGAAGAAATGGGGTACAAACCCCAGATATCCAGTGAGATCTTTGTTCTCAGGTCTGGGCACAACCCAGACTTCCTCTGAAAAAGGTTTTGAATAATAATAATGAATACATTTTTCCATTATGCTTTTTTACTCAGTAAATTCATATTCTAGGATAACAGGAAAGTGAATTCGCTATTGATTTATTTATTATTTTGTCTGTCCTCTCTCTGTGTCTTCCACAAACCTGCCCAATATACTGATGTTTAGCACTCCAGGTCCCATTCTGGTTTTATGCATACTGGCTCAGCATTGCATGTGTGTGGTTTTAAACATGTGAATAGTTGTAACACAGTAATAAGTACCAACACCTTTAAACTATTTCTTCTTTTATTTTCTTTCCTTTTTTAATTTTTTTTTAATTTTTGTGAATGTGATCAAGATCCTTGTTTCTGGGCCCTTTTAAAACATTGTCAATCTTTCAGGGGAAGAAACCCAAATACAAAACAACACAACCTCCCCTCAACAAATTAACAGAGACAGGTTTCTGCCCCACAGCCTGTTCTTCCCCTGAAAAATCCCCTGTAATACAAGTACATACAACAACACACATACATTAAATTTTGTTGTTTGTGTAGTTTGCTTTGCAGTCTAGGCACATAAAAGGTCAGGGCACCCAGCTATCTGCTGATATTTGATGGAGACCCACAGGTTCTGGAAATCTTGGATAGATCTGGAAGACCACCATTGCCCTAGTGAAGGTCCCTTGCTGCCAGGGTTGCAGTTTACTCCTATGGGTTCCCAAAAAGCAGAACCGTGTCATGCTATTGCCCAGAGCACAGAGATAAATTCTCTCAGTGCAGTGAATGCAGTGATTGTGATTCACAGTGGGGAAATGCTACTGCCCTCTGCTTTTAGGAGATCTATCATAAAGAGAGCTCTGAACTTGACAAAGTTCCTAGTTTTGACATTGATAAGAAAAATTATAATCATAATAATTGCAAAATTACAGTAATGATAACAATAACAGCAATAAGAACAGCAGTGGTGATTTACTGTGGTGATTTATCTCTGATGATGAGGGTAATAATAATAAGAGCTAGTTCTCTGTGAAAAATTCTGTACAAAATGCATGCTTCATGACTGCATCTTTTGTTAGGCTTGAAAATCTACTGCCAGTACCCCATCCAAATATGGTTTTACAGTATATATAGACTGCACTGAATAAAAGTGAATAAATAAATAAATGAACATGTTTTGAACTCAGACTTATATGAAATTTAACTGGCCTCCTTGGCCTGTGTTCTTGATAGGCATGCAAAAACCATGACAGTGTTAATGGAATGATAATATATTCTTAAAATGCTGAGAGAGTTGCCTTTGAAGTGATTTGAAATTAAAAAAAAAAAAGAAAAAAAGGAAAAAAAAAAGAGGGGGTGGTCTGGAAGGAAAAGAAAGAGAACAGAGAGGGGAAGGAAAAAGAGAGAGAAAAAGAAATATATATGGAGAGAACCAGTTTGATTGTGGGGTTTCAGATATTCCCTAAGGGGAAGGACAGAAGGACTACGAAACAGCTCTTTCCCTTTATCATACAAGCAATTACTGGCAATTTGTTCTGGCCAGTAAAACTTCTGATATTATCATGGTTGCTGAGTAATTTATCATCAAAGTTTAATGTGAAAACAGGTGACTGTGTAATCACCAATCTAGGAACAGAAATAGAATCGTTATTATTTCTGCCTGAAGAGAGGGGTTCTTTTTTTTTCCTTTTTTTTTTTCCTTTCTGTCAATTGACTTAACGGCCAAAAGGCTGTTCATCACATCACCATGAATTATAAAACCTCTATTAAATATTCATAAAAGTTTTGAAATGAATGTGTGATAGAGATGAAAGCCAGGCTAATTTAAATACCTACCAGACCTGTCTTAATTACAGAGGTAAAATGAGATATAAAAATTATAGCAGCAAGGAAAGGGGAAAAAAAAGTTGAAACAGTTCATTCCCTACATTATGTGCATCTTCTTTTTAACCAGTGATGTGTAATTTGTACACAAGCTGAAGTGTACAGCTCTATTGAAAGAAATCAGCTTTTAAGATCCATTCTTTTTACTAATGGGACATTTTTGCGTCTGTGGGAAGTGACACTTTAACATGAACTTGTTTCTTGGTATGCATTTCTCTGAGTATGTGTGGGCATGTGTAAGGAAATTGTTCAATTAACTTTAAAATGATAGAAAGAAAACTAATGGGTGTCTGCAGTTGTGAGGCTGAAATACAGAATGTTGGGAAAAGTTGAAATGTGCAAATTCTCCCTCTGATAAATAGGTCTGTACTTGCTCAGTCTCCTGGTCCTTATTGGATACTGTGTGGGATATTTGAAGAATGAATCTGTCCATGAGTAGAGGAGATCCAAGCTTAATTATGTCTAACATCCTTTGGTTGGGGCAGCAAAGAGGGTTTTGTTTAAACACACAGACTGAGGTGCAGAATCAGGCCTTTGCTTTGCACCACAGTTTGTCAGCTTCACAAAGCTGGTAAAAAAACAACACTCAAATGAACAGATCCAGGACTCACAGGGGAAGATGCACAGCCATGTTGGAATACTTAAGTTGTGACTGCCTTCACTTGGATTTAGACTACCATCCAATTGTTCAGAGCTCTTATTTTGAGAATCCAAAATATTCTTTTCCTGAGAAATCAGGCTTTCTAATGTATGAATTATCCTACCACAAATAATTGTTAATTAGGTGCATGAGTTTTTGGGTTTTTTTTAAGAGGACTGACCTGGATGGCAGGTTTCATTGTAGCAAATATATGAAGTTAGATTCCAAAACCTTGCCACAGCTACAACACCATGTGTCTTTGATAGCTGCATCTGGTAATGAAAGTACAAAGATTGAGCATAAAAAACACGTCTGCCTAATTATTGTTTGTATTAATATTTGACTTTGAGATATTTTGATGAAAGAGCAAGTTGACATTGTCAAAAACATGACATTGTGGCATTTTTCATTTAGAAAAGATATTATATTTGATAACATATAGTTAGGACTTCTCCAGGGGAGGTAGATAGATAGATTTCTCAAATATATTCCAACCCTTTTCCTGTGTTACTAGTTTTCCAAGTAGTAGTAGTAGTAGTAGTAGTAGTAGTAGTAGTAGTAGTAGTAGTAGTAGTAGTAGCAGCAGCAGTAGTAGTAGTAGTAGTAGTAGTGCTACTATCACTACCACTATGTTCTATCACTTCTACTACTATTAAACTGCTGTTACTCCTTTTACATTGCAGCACTAATTCATTTTCCAAGCATGGAGAAATCTTCATGTTCCAAAAATTAAGCATTCACTTAGTAAATATTCTGGCTAGGGATGGGACTCAGTTATTCATGTAGCATTTTCCCAAGCCACAACTTATGACAGGGAAATTCAGCACAGTGTAAAAAGAAAGCCAAACCTCAAATCCTCTGAGAAGCAAAATTCGACAGAAAAAGACAGCTGAAAGTTTGTGTTCATAGTTATCTTATCTAGGACATGCAATCTATTTAGATAGAATTGACTTATTTTACTTCATTATTCCCCATGTCTCTATGATCGACAGATTAGGTTAGTCTAATAGCAGGACTTGAGTTGATTTCATAATTAGCATAGTTCTATGTCTCCAAAAATTCTTAGTTAAAAAGGACTTATAGGAAAGAACTAAGGTTTATAAAGAAAAGGGGAGGATAGCTTTGCTGACATCCTAATAATGACAAATTTGGACTTCCATCAAACTTAATCTTCAAAAGTCCAGCTTGCCTTGATTCCAAGGAAAATTAACTTGGTAACTTTAATGAAGTGCAGCCTTTATATATGTACATCACTGTCTCTTGTTTCCTTGTATGGAGAGTTCTGAAATATGTTTATAAGATTATGTAGTGGCAGAAGAGTTCAGATTTAAAAAAAAAAAAAAAGTATTCAGAGGTCTCAGTCAATATTCAAAGTAAATTTGAGCTGGTCTCAAATGTAAAGCAAAGCTCACCTGTTTGCTATGATTTATTTTAGTTTACTTCCTTACTTCCTTACTTGATTCTGACTGGTCCCATGAGACTTTTAGTCTTATTCCTAGTATAGAGGCAGCTCAGGTAAGAACCTGAATAAATGACCATCACCAGAAAATAACTGCTGCATTGATTCTCTGGAGGGAACTGAAAAAATATCCCTGGAAAAGTTTTGAGAGTATTTGCATTCTGTTTCTGACTATAAGAAAACTTGGGCTAAGGGCTACTGACTGACTAAATTGCACTTCAGTCCTAATTTAGCAGACACTAAACAGGAGCTTTGTAACTAAATTTTGTTTAAGACAGTTTTCACACAAACATATTCTGACTGAAGCTCACTACATGCAGCATCTTTCTAATGCAATTTCCATGTGAAGAGATATAGATTTTGACCAAGTACCATGACTGTTCTGAAAAACAGATAATGAAGTCTCAGGATCCAATCTGCCACATGTGGTCCTGTCTTGTCTTGTTCAGTCAACACTGAATATTCTGCACAGGTCACCAGAAATTATCAGGAGACTGAGGAGGTGACTTCACACATACTTGTCAAGTGGATACAGTTTTTAAAACCTTGATCTGAAGGCATGAATCCTACAGTATTTTGGGGTGGGATTGGGGGAGGGAGCTAATGAAATACCATTAAATTTAGTTGCCTGAAGCCCTGTCTTTTTTCCCTCTAGCCAGATGTAGTTAGCTGAAGTCTAACAAAGGTTTCTGCAGCAGGTATTTCATCTGTCATATCAAAACATTTTCAATACCCACTACCAATGCGACACTAAATTTTGGTCTCACATAAATGTCAGCCCATTTATAATTTTGGGTTGCAGTACTGCGAAAGGGAGATGACAAGCTTGTATTTCACACTTGCTATTGAAATGAATAAAAATTACTAGTCCCTTAAAAGAAAGGCTTTGAGGAGGAGTTTGTGTGGGGTTGTGTGTGAAAGTGTGTGTGCTCAGGCTCGCTTGTGCTTTTCAGAAAGAATATTCTGGCAAGCGTGTGGTGATTTGCAAATCTGTTCCCATAGAAATTTCACCCAGGGTGCTTAAAAGACTAAAGCTGGGCTATCTTGCTAATATCCCCAATTAAGGTGTGATATTAGCAGCCATGCATACTTTGGTTAGAGGTATTGGTGTGAATAAGAAGGACCTAAAATGGATGAGGGAACCTGAATGCAGTGGCAGGGATAAGATCAGGGATAAAAATTAATAGGAGATGGAACTCTCTCTTCAGGTGACACAAATGCATACTGCTGGAAAAAATAGCAGGCACTCGTTCATAATGATCACTACCTAATTGGAATCATTCTTTTGGATACATATCTTTAACAAAATGGTATGTTTAATAGAGATGGTAATGCAGTGCAGGACGTGAGACCTACTAGACTGACTGAGCATCTTATTGAGCTGCACAGAATGTGATGAGCACTTATTTGGATTCCACTTACATGTACACCCAAAATAAAATCTCAGAAGTCAATATTTTATCACCAACCCCACTGTCAAAAAAAAAAAAAAAAGATAGGAAATGTGCATATGGTGTTTATTTTTTCCTCTTAATGCGAAAAAAAAAAATACACAGTTATATTTTTCAGCATTTCCCACCTAAAATAAGAAGGAAAAAAAGGCCAAATAAAATGTCAGTATATAAGAGAAAAGTATAAATGGATTTGAATTTTTGAGGTACACACGCCTCACAGAAGCTGGGGTATGGAAAACTTTGTGATTCCAGGGTGGTATAAGGGCAGTTTTTTTGGTTGAACTGTCAAGTCCAAAAGCAACTCTCATTTACCCTGTTATATATAAGACACAATGTATATGTGACAAGCAGGTCTTGGTATCAACTCCAGAATATATCAAGAAGGAAATAATTAAGCACTCTTTAAGTAAAATACTGTGGTCCACATTTCAAAATGCAGTATGATTTGTATGATTTCCACTGAAAAAGTTACATTTTTGAAAAAGAGATAAAATATTTTAGATGCTTAGCTTGTTGTTTTAGAGCTTAAAACTCCACATTTCTGTGTGTTTATTTTTGACAAGGTCTACTTTTGAGAAAAAAGAAAAAAAATTAGTTTTGACTATATGATACATTTGGTCTGAAGATTGCTTCTATAAAACACAGACCCAAACTGGGGAAAAGGGACTAGAACCAACACTCTGACACACGAGCTGGCCTAACAAAATATGTTACAAAGTCATTCTCTTTCTCTGAACCTTTTTTTTTTCTTTTTTTCCAAAGGTACCCATTTTTAGCATAGGCATTGAAAAACCATCACCTGAAAATACAATCCAGGTGAAAACTGAAACCACATCTGCTACTCTTATATCAATACACTGGTCTAACAGTACCTGATCTATATTACCTGATCTAATTAAGGATGTCTCTGTCCATGGCAGGGGGTTAGATTAGATGGCTTTAGAGGCACTTTACAGTCCAAATTGCTCTATGATCCTGGGATTCTCTAATTGCTTATTTAACTGTCTTATTTAATGTAGATTTCTAAAGCCGTCATATAAATTGGGATGCAAATAAGTACAGGCAAATTTGCAACACATCTTCATGAAAGAAGTGTTTGTTTCTTTCCATTGATCATTAAAAATGATTAATCATGTGCAGTGGGTCTACGCTCTTGAAGTCTGGAGCTAGGTCATAAGATCTTTGAGCATCTATTTAAAAAGGGATTTAACAATTGCAATCATTTCTATCCTAAAAAGTGGTCTCTATTCCTCCTACAAAGCAATAACATAAGCACCCAACTTCAAAAAACAGCTTTGATTAAGGAGTAGTTTTCCTTACTAGGAAAGTTTTCTTTAGTAGGAGAGAGCTGTGTTTCAGATTTACTTAAACACTTGGAGCTGCTACTTTTCATTTTAGATTTGGTGTCAAATTTGCAATCCAAATAGCCATAAACTTATACACTAATTCTCTCTCCATCTATATCAGGAAACTGTGTAAGTCTTTCAATCTTCTTTTTTTAAGTGAAGAGAATGTTTTGACTGAGCTGCATGAATATTATGAGAATAATATATTTTGACGAAAAAAGTCATAAATATAGCATATATATATATATATATGTATGCTCATATAAATATGCACTTATTTATATCCATCTATATATGGAAATATATATGAAGAAGAAAATGTCATCATTGCAAAAGAAAGAAGGTTTTTTTATCTATCCATCAAGGCTCTTTTATCTATCAAGTTATGTTGGCAGATGACTGGTCCTTGGCACGATGTTTATTTCTTTGACCAGAAGATGAGAAATTACTCAGCATAACAACAGTAATTGCTGCATACAAAAAAATCAAAGAGTCAAAGCTGAAAAAAGCAGCAAGAATAGAAACACCAAATTTAGGTGTGAAGGTCTCAAACCTGGATCCAATGGGGAAAATCTAATTAGAAGTAAGTTGATCTGGGAGGGGACAGGCACAGAAGAATGCAGGGGTCAAGATAGATGGGGGAAGAAATCCAGAGCAGATAAGCTGGGTAAAGGCACTGCTCCCTGTCTTTGCTGCTCCCTGTGAAGTGCACATGTGTATTTTTGCTGGGCCACATGTGAACCTCTGCTACCAGACAGGCACTTAGCCAGCTGCTGCCTGGCTTCTAGAAGGAGTCCTCAGGACTTAAAGTCCACAAGATTCTGACTGCCTTATCGACTAAAAAATGTGGTTTTTAGTGGATAAATATATTCTAATTTTAAGGGAAATTAAGGAATGGTGAGAAAGTGATATACAGTGCAATTTAGTTTGTTGAATTCTTCTTTTGCACTTACATTTTTTATCAGCTGCTGCTTGGTGACCTCTTGGTTTACATACACTACAGCATTAAAGCTATATTTTATGTTCCTTTGGAAAAAGATGAGCTGTCTTGTTTTCAAGAGCACATTGTTTTGTTCTGATACTGAGGTCAGCAGCTGGAATTCATCTGTTCTCTAATTCCCTGAAGTTGGTCCCTCTTCTTCCTCCTCCACCTATGTTAAAGTAAACCTGAAGTAGTTGTGTGTGCCTCTGACTCCCTTCTATTTGTTTTTGGAGGCTTCCAGGATCCTTAGGAGGAATGGAAATAGAATTAGAAAGAATTTTCTGTGCTCTGTGTTCATCTCCTAGGGACACCAGTGGACAGCACTGCTTGCATGACCATCTGAGGAAAGCAAGTAGAGACAGGGAGCCTGTCCCTCTCCTCAGGCAGACCACATCTTAGTAACTGTTCTTTCCCAGGCAAATGAAGTACAAAAGAATAATGTGTAGCTTTCTCACATCTGGCAATATGGAATATAATCCTACAGGTAGTGCCTCTGTGTTGATTGTAGGAAGGATGTTTCTTACCTTTTGCTAACAGGGCAGCTGGCCACACAGGGCTCTGCATCTACTCCACTTGCAAACCAGATTTTCAGAGATGCAAAGAACACAGGTTCTTTCTGCCTCTTTTGAATCTTCTCAAATGAGGATGTTTTGTCCCAAACAAGGTTCTTCCATCATGCCCTGGAGAAGATCTCCTAAGGCTCTGATCATGATGTGAGGTTTGTGGCCAAGAGTGTTTGCTCCACCTCACAGCCCTGTGTGCCTTGAAGATATTCCTGCCCTGATGGCATTACATCTACATTACTAGTCCTAATTAACATAGGTGAAAATGAAAGAGGTTTTGCCTCACTAAGCAGGAGAGAACAAAGATTGAGCCTGACTTGTGAATGCATCTTCTCTTTCAAGAGTAAAACATAGAACTGTTCAGTACATCAGATGAAATTATCAGCCATCTGTGAACTGAGCATCAAAGACACAATTAAAATACCAACATGAATTCTCTTCAAATAATTTATAGCAATGCTTTGTGCACACATCTCTGTTCTTCCCTGAGCTCCAGGCCTCTCTGTAGTGATATTTTAATTTGCATCCAGAATATTGGAGAAAAAAAAAAGTTAATAATAATAATGGGAAGAAGGTGAAAAAAAAAAGACGACAAAGGTTTTAGGCACATTATAGGTATCTTGGTTTTTTATTTCACCATTAGAGAGTGGAAAGCTCAGTCTCAAGGTTACAGAACTGCAACTAATCATCAAAAATAGCAATGAGAGCAACAAGGTCAAGGGCAGTAATGGGTGCCCCAGAATTTTTCTGTTACCAAGAGATATTGGCAGCAATGTTCACTCAAAGTACAAATTTTCTTCCTCTCCTCCTTACTCACTTTCCCTTCCTCCACAAGAAGTGAGAACTTACAAAAAATATTTCAGGAAAAAAAAAAAAAAGAAAGAAATGGAAATATGAAGAAGAAGGTGTTGCTGGCACAACTTTTTGGTTACACTGAGACTGAAATCAGAAACAGGAAATAAGGGAAACAAGCAAATGCATAAAGATGCTGCTTTCAGCCATGTTGTTGGGTAACTGTGGGTTTATCAAATATTGACAAACATGAAATGATTGTAATCAGTCACTGTCAGAAGGGAACAGGTACCCTCCTCTCTTTTACAAATGATCCAATTAAAGGAAACATGTTGGCTATAAAAGTCAAAATCAACAATGCACTGTACGCTGACAGCCCATCCAACATATAAAATCAATAGTGCATTCTTCTTCTAGCCAGCACAAAGCAACAGTAGCAACTTTCCCACCTCTTTAGTCAAATATGACACTGTATCAATCGATCAAAACTTAGTATTTATTGAACACTGGCTTCTGAAGAATGCAAAATGTATTGTTCTTTCCTTATTTTATTTCAATAAAGTTTAACTTAAAGGCATAACACTTGAGAGTGCTCAACTGTTTTATTGTGGTTAGATATAGCCATAGCTAGCAGGACAGATAGATCTAAATGTATATTAATACATGGTTCTGGGAAATAGATTACATTCTTTGCCTGAATGGGAATAGCAGTCTTTCTGATGCTGGTTTGCAAGATCCTTTTTTTTTTTCCCTATTTTCTCCTTTGTCTTTTGTTTGTACCAAAATTTAGCTCTGCTTTGAAGTGATGTTTCTGTGGAAGAAAACTTTCTTATCCCACAGAGATTTCATCAATACAGGAAGACATGATAATTCTGCTGAAATTGAATCTGTGTTTGTCATTCTCCACTGTCCTTGACACAGGGGAAGAGTGTTAAACATGACTGCATGCCTGCATGTGGTCAAAACTAAGCTCATGTCTAAGTAGGGTCCCTATAAGAAATACCTTAAGTATTTGTTAATAGCTTCTGATGACACTGTGTAATTAGCCTCAGTTATTGATCAACTAAATATTATTTTAAGTAACTTCTCTCTATTTAAATCCACTGGCAATGGCTCTATACTTCTGTAGCTATTTTTCCTTTCTTTTCAATAGGAACTAGGAATTCCCTAAGACAAAATTCAATTAAAACATTTCAGCAATTAAATGAACCAACAAACAAACAAACAAATGAAACTCTCAAAAGCTTTGCTTAGGTAGATATAAGGGGGGGAGGCTGGGGTTGTTTTCTTTTTTCTGGTGCATTTCTTTTTAATTTTGGTTCAATAAAACCCCTAAGATCATTGAATCCAGCCATTAAACTAGTGCTGCCACCTCTACCATTAAACCACATCCCTAAGCACCACAGCTATGTGTCTTTTAAACAGTCTCCATGGACAGTGATTACGCTATTACCCTGGGCAGCCTGCTCAAATGCTTGACCACCCTTTCAGAGAATAATTTTTTTTTCCTAATATCTAGTCTAAACCTCTCCTGGCACATCTTGAAGCTTTCTTCCCTAATTCTATCACCCCTTACTTGAAAGCTGAAGCTGTGCCCCACCTGGCTGGGATGTCCTTTCAGGTCTTTGTAGAGAGCAATGAAGTCTCCCCTGAGCTTCCTTTCCTCCAGCCTGAGACCACCCATCTCCCTCAGCCACTCCAAATCAGACTTGTGGTCCAGACCCTTCCCCAGCTGGATTCCCTGCTCTGGACACACTAAAGTACCCAAACATCTTTCTTCTATTGAGGGCTCCAAAACAGAACCCAGGATTTAGGGGGTGGCCTCAGCCGTGCCCCCAGCCCAGGGGGACGGGCCCTGCCCTGCTCCTGCCGGCCCCTCCATGGCTGACACAGGCCCGGGGCCTTTGGCCTCCTTGGCCCCCTGGGCACACCCAGCTCCTGTCCAGCCACTGGAAACCAGCACCTCCAGGGCCTTTCCCACTCAGCAGCTTTCCAGCCACTGTCCCAGCCTGGAGCTGCAGGGGGTTGTTGTGACCCAGGGACAGGACCCAGCACTTGGCCTGGTTGAACCTCACACAATTGGCCCCAGCCCATGGATCCAGCCCGTGCAGATCCCTCTGCAGAGCCCCCCTGCCCTCCAGCAGATCAGCACTCACACCTTGGCATCATCCTTTTGTCCCTCAGGACTGCTTTCTGGTTCTGTCTGTCTCCTAAACAAACAGGCTGAACTGCCCTCGAGAACTCCAAGGTAACAGTTCCACTGACTCCCCTCCTCAGCTCTTCAAGACTGAAAAGCTGTGTAATTTTGTGATTGTTATGCCCATGACAATATCCAGCCAGCACGTCACCCACAATTCTTTCACTGCTCAGAAACAAGACGTCTGGGTAATTCCTGATTTGAGCAGAACGGATCTGATCTGCAAGCTACTGATATCTCTGGGAAAACATTTCAGCTGGGTTCAATCACACCCTAAGACAATCAGACTTTTTATTTTCTTTGCTGAAATTCAGAGTTCATAAATTATGCACATCTCTGATATAATGGACATTGCCTAATTTCTCACATTGGCTGCTTGATTGTCATTTTACTTTTAAATCACTAGCTTTCCCAATTACAAGGCAAACCAGTTCATAAAATATTGACGTCTCAAAGAGACCTGCTTGTACCAGTTGAAGAAATGTGTGTCTAATTTTAATATGCCACTTTCCCCTTTTCTAAGAACATGGACAGTACCAACAAGGAAAGTGAATGACTTTTTCATCCTTTCTTCTTATAAAATGAAGTAATAGATCGTACATGTGTTCATATTAGGTTTATATCTTATAAACAAAAATTGCAGTTGTAATGGGCACTATCAAAGATATGTTTCTAAAAATATAATTTTTTCTTGAAGGTATTCAGTGATATCAAAGGCAACACCTATTTTCATAGAACATAGCTGACCTCTCCAAAGTGTTTTATTTCTTATTATTTAACTGTTTCACCAAAGTTTGCAATATATGAGATGTCCAGGGAATGTATATGACAGACAAAAGCTTATCCTGCATCTTTAGATTTTAAAAATTTAAATGGAAATTTAACAGCATTTTTAAATGGCAGCATCAAAATATTTAAAATCCAGGAAATCATTTATTTTCTTTTCCTTTTCTTTTGTGAAAAGTGCATCCATAACTTAAGAAGTACCATACATGGTTTTAACTATGTTAGCCAACTGGTAAGGGACAGGTTAATTTTCAGAAATTTTCTCTTTAAATGGTTACTATGCAATTTTTGTGATTTAGTAAATATCAGTGAAAAATGCTATATTAAGAAATCAGATATGTAGACCTTAACAACAAGAAGCAAAAACTTATCCTAAATAACACAGAACCTACCAAGAAGAAAGTTTTAGGGTCTTGGAAGATAATCAGTTCAATCAAATCAATTCAGAATAAGGTCTTGTGATAAAATCAGATGTATGCAACAGTAAATAAACTGTTAGATGAAAATTCTTTTGACGTAAATGAAGTACAGTCTAGACAGTAGCCTGTCTTCTGCATAAGATATTTAAAGATTTGACATTAGAATATGATGTCTACTTTTAGTGCTCATGATTCAGGATGTTGAATTAACAAAAATAGTTCAGAACTGCATATACAAACTAAAAACAGCTAACAGATTGGAAAATGAAATCCACAGTATGACCAACAAGGACTAAAATTATGCAATAGGTCTGAAAGAAAAGAGGCAATGTGCAATAATTTCACACGTACCTAAAACTGGCAAATATCTATGGTTTAGAAAAGAGTAAGAAGAGCAAGCAGAGTCTGCTTCTGATCCTGGGCAATATTGTCTTCAGGCCTAGAGAGACCCACAAGAGTGTGCTAATGCTTGCCCTGGGGTTTCCTATATCATTATTGAGATCAGAAAATTGCTGGACTTTCATCTGACCTTTGTTTGGAAGCCATCGTGTGTGAAGGAGCTCCTGACCTCCTGTGTACCTCTCTGGGCTGGAATGATGATGCAGACAAGGTGTACACCTGAATGCAGGAACTCAAGAATGCAGATTCAGTCCCTCAAGGAAATGTGTGAAAGTTTAAAACAATGTCCCATTGAAAATGGTTGATGAATTATCAGTTCAAGAACTGATGGCCATATCAGGTTTAGGGGGTTTTATCTTTTAGGATAAAATCATTATTTCTTGAAATCTGTGGGTTTCACATGTTCATTCACTATTTCCATAAGCATAAGGAAATAATAAAGCTTGCATTGCTATAATTAGGCTTTTAATACTCAGAATTCTGCAGAAATCTGTCACTGGTAAGAAAATAATTCACTACATATAAGTACTTGGCAGGGTTAAAAGGATTTTTTTCCTGCACTGCATCTCATAACTTCAAAGTATCTATTTTGCAATATGACCAAACCAAACCAAACAAAAAAACCTCAATCAACACCAAAAGGGGAAGAAAAAGCCAAAACACACTCACAAAAAAGCACAAAAACAACAACAACAAAAAATCCATGATATTAAAAGTATTTGGTGACAGATAATTCTTTTGTAAACAAACTTGTGGAAAATTCTGATATTTATACATGCTCTCTAGGCCTCCTGAATTCAGGAGCAGTAGCAGAATTAAAAGAACTTTGATTGCCATATTAGTAAGTTAACATTATTTTGACTTCATTTGGCAGGAGCAGCTTTACTTTTAATATTGGCTTTAATGTTCTTCTGTGTCAGTCACATATTCTAATACCTCATCTATATGTACATAGATAATCTCTCAATATGATCTATTCTAGTCTTTATGTACAGAAATTTTAAATATATCTTAATTGCTGTTTGTCTTGTTTTGAAAACTCTGCCAAATCATGCTTCCACATCCAGAAATGCAATAAATGCACGACTAAAGTCTAATCCTAGAATCTAGATGAAAACTAAAGATAGAATTCAGACTCTGTAAATTACAGAATTTCAGCCCATTACTCTGTGATGAAGGATGTAGCACATTTTTAAGGTTCATTTATTTCCTCATGTACTGTTATTTTCAATCTCTGCATCAATATGAACAACGCTCTACCTTTGCCGTTCCTACTTTCAGTTTGTTTATAAATAGCTGTTTGGTGTTCTGCTTTTCCTTTTTGTTCCCCTAAGATTACCTATACAAAAAGAAAAAAAGCTTTTGAAACAATAAGAAAAGTTAAACTTGGAAGCAGATTTTCAGAGGACATTGTAAGGTCTCTACCAGAATTTTAAAGAAGTTTAATAAACACCTGTTTAGATCAGTAGTAAATTAATCCCTATTTTAAGATAGAAGCATAAACCTTATGTTCCCTGATATTGTTTAGCTGTTTGTTGTTTTTTTTTTTCCCTCCAACAGCACAGGTCCCTCTAATCTAATATAATCTAAATACAAGGGAAAAACACTGTTGAATTCCTTTCCTTTGGCGTCACTCTGTGTTTTCATCCTGATGCTTTTTTTTCTTCATACTTCTTTTCTTCTACTGTTTGAACGTTATCTGCATGTCTTTAAGCATATGATTTTAATCTGTGGATCAAAGGAGTATTTGCTCAGTTCTGTACATATATTCACAATTAACAATGAAATGGGCTTTTTTGGGAGGACAAATTTTACCCCCAGAATGTGCTTTTGTTTTGTTAAGAGTTGTTTGCACACATTTTGCATGGTTTAGACTACAGACAAATATAGATGGATTACAGGGATCTAGAGAGACAGAAAAAGATCTTTTCTAACCTATTCTTGAATGCAATTGCAGGTGTAGCTGCTGTAGCAGCCTTTGTTTATCTTGTCTCTGCATTAAATACCTTACACTGAGACAAAAGCTTCCTCACCTCTTAGTCTCTGGTTATTTAGCCAGTTAATTCAATGTTCTTCTCTTTGATGCCTGTCCCTCTAGAGAACAGCTTTTTATTGTACTTACCCGTCAGGGGTGAGCTCATACCAAGTTACTTTTGTTGAGGGAGTACACATACCTAGACATCTAAGTACTTCTTCTATTTTCTCTCATTCTTTGAAACAGAGCCATAGAATCCTAGAATGATTTGGATTGGAAGGGATCTTTAGAGGTCATCTAGTTCCATCCATTCTGTCATGGGCAGGCACACCTTCTATTACATCAGGTTTCTTAAGGTGCCATCCAACCCTTCTTAAGTGAACTATTTAAGAATTTATTGCCTGCCTGCCTGATCTGTTGGATTTCTCCAGTGGAGTGACTACATCAGTGGAAGGGTTTGATCTGTGGCCATGGAATTTAGGGCTCTGCTCATGCTAAGGTTGGAGGCACTTTGCAACGCTCAAGAATAGAGACATTGTGAATTTCAGCCGTGACATTGTGGTGATGCCTTATGCTGTGGGCTCTGTATGTGGCAAATGCTGATAATATCTGGGTATGCATTCAGACTGCAGAAAACACATTCTTTTCCAGTGTTTGTGTGTATGAAAGGTAATGAGTTAGATACCCAAACATGCTTTTAAAAACAGGAAAGTCATTATTAGACCTTTTCTTTACCGTTGATTCACTTATAGTTATACAGGCATAGTTATTACTAATGAAATGTGAGGCATACATGCCATTCTTTCATTTTTTAATAAATTTAAAGTGACAAATATCAGCTCAGCCTCAGAATTCATTATTCTAGAACTGAATAAAATGAGTACGTCAAAATAGTCATAGTGTATAAAACCAAAATGTGAGATAAGTCTGTATCTTCTCTCCCAGAATGACTGGTCAGTCATATGGGGAAAAAATACTAAAAACAATATATAGAAGCATACACCCTCATTTTATCTGTAAATCAGTAATTTATCACCTGTCTGTGATTAAGTTTTCTTTCTAATCACCATAATTAATTTGTACTGATGTAATTCTGCTTTCAGGAGTTTATGTAATCTTGTTTATGGTGGTGGGGGAAGGACAAATACTGATTTCTACCATCATTGATCTCAGTGAGTCCTATAAATTATTTTTCCATTGATAAGAAACCTGTCTTTAGTTTGGTTTCATGAGATGGCCTGACAATTCTTTGAGCTTTTCCTCTTGCTGCTTGTCCAACCCTGTGCTTATAGAAGTCAGTGTAAGGATATAGATGCCTAATTTAGGTAATTTACATTTATGCCTCTTCCCACTTGAAGATGGCATTGCAGCCACTACTGAGCCACTGGTTCAACCTATGTTGTCTCTAAATCAGACATAATTTAGGCCCATGAATAACGTCACTGCAAGTTATGATCCTACCTTTTCATACCTTTGGTAAGCCAGGATAGAGTAGCAGTAGGAAATATTTTAGGGGAAAAAAAAGGCAAACCTTTATTTTCTTTTTTCTGCCTGCAGGGTAGAAGTCCATTTAAAATCTATGGTTAAAGCCTAATTTTTTTCAGTCCATCAGCTTTGTGTGCCTATGTCCAGAGCTGCCCCACGCAGAGCCCCTGGTGTTTGCAACTGAGCGAGTTTGCAAGAACCCATCTATAGCAATCAGGTCTGAGTCCAGACAGGCTGTGACTTGGTCTTGTTCATTTCCCTGCTCGAGTGCATTTCTCCCTCGTGCTACAGGGGAAGGAAGTGTGTTTTGCATAAAAGGGAAAATGTGCTGGTAAAACAAGAGTTTTGGAGAAGGAATATAGAGCACCTGAGTCTAATTCCATTTTGAAAAGTCTTTGAAATCAACGCAGTGTCTTCTTATAAGCAAGAAAAATGTTTGACTCTTATGGGGATCTCAGAAATCCAATGCATAGAGTATGAAATGTGTTGCAGTGTTCAATCTTATGCTAATTATTATAGGCCCTAAGACTTCATGCATCTATGTCAGAAAAATGAAAAGGACTGGTCTACTCAGTAACAGGGACTTTTACATACCACTGTAGAAGTGTGATCTTATCGGCAAGAAGCATTAGAAAATATAAAATACATATTTATCCATCCTTTATGTTGATAAAAAACTAGGCTGGATAGATAAGCAGATTGTTAAATACATTGAAATATTAGTTTCTTCAAGAGAAAGAGAAGAAGGAAGGGAGAAAACAGGAGTAACCTAACCCCTTAGTTGAACACAGGAGACAGACAGATGATTTTGTGAAGTGCTGTGCTGAGGCCATCACTGTAGTGTTCTTGTAGCAAACAGAGAAATAAAATGTGGGCAGGCATTGCTTTTAGCAACCCAGATAAATCCTCATGCACCTTGAACATGCCAAGCTTATTTCATACCAGTCTTTAAATTTGCTATACAGGTTTTGAAACAGAATTTGTTTCTAAATGCAGTTATTAAAAATAAATCTGTGGTAATCTCCTCAGATTTCTTTTCTGTACGCACATTTTCTAAGGTGAGGGAGTAGGGAGGAGGCAGTAGGTAGTGTCCTGAAGTAATGAATATCATGTTTTGAGTGCACAGACTCTGCTTTGTCTAACTAGAAATGCTTTCTGATTATGGGTAAGGAATATTGTCTAGTGGCTTATGTAGTATTTTCATGTATTTGCATATTTACTGATGAGGGAATAGTTGAAAACATAGCTACAAATAGATTCACACAGAGAAACCAATATGGAAAGGAAAAAAGAAAACAAACCAGACTTAAGTATGCCACATAAACACACCACATATACAGTAGTGTGTATACCAGTGAAGCATATTCCACAGAAGGGGAAACTGGACCAGTGCAGGCCATTTATTTTTCATTTTCCCATTAATTTTAATTATGGAATTCAAATGTATTACACTTGCTTTAAAATTTTATGTTATGAATGCATGCTGAGAGCTTTGCAAAAGCACATTTCAAACAATTCAATTTCCAAGATCTGTGTCTAACAAGAAGCAGAGGAACTGGGACCATATCCTACCCAGGTTTAAATTATTAATATATTTTTCATAATTCTCCATTGTCCTTCCTGGAAAACAGCACAATTCAAGTATTCTCAAGTGATGAAGGTTTCTTGTTTTTAGGTTTTGTGGTTTTTTTCTTTCCAGAATCTGCTTTTACTTCCAAATCTTACTTTTTCCTCATTTCAGGATTTTTTTTTTTTGCTGCCACTGCTGACATTAACTAAGTACATTATTCATATATTTGTATATTGAAAGTTGAATATCCTCCTGAAGGACCATCTTGTTTTTCTTACATGTAAACAGGAGTGGCCAAAAGATAGATTTGTGCAGCATTTACCAACCCACAGATGCCCAATGTGAGCCAATGCATGCAACCCACACCTGGGGATGCACTCACATTCTCATTCACACAGTTTACACAAATATGCTGGGCAGCTTCACCCCCTGAAAAAAGATGCCTGCATGCTCTCGAGCACCCAGCTCTGTTACATCAGTTTTAATAGTATAAACAGAAAATGCAAATTCATACATACCCTTAATCCTACAGACGAAGGGCCTCATTTGCATACCCTTCATAATTTAATTTAATTTTTTTTTGTCAAGAGTTGTGAATGCTTCATGTTTGCTTTAATCAGAATGTTGACATTTACACTGAAGCCAATTTCTCTTTTTCTATTCCATGTTTTGTTTAACCATGACAAGTGACAGCAAACTGGAGGGAACAGACTTTTTAAATTGGCTCTTTGCCTGGAATGCATCATTTCTCTTGTAGCTGTTTCCCCACCGCCCACCCCCTCCCTGCTAGGCACTGCAAAAAGAAATGTGAAAACATACTCGACGAACACAGGAGTGAGGTGTTAGTGCTTTTAGATAAAGATTTGTGTTGTATTTTAAAACTAGATTGCTGTATAGTTTCAAGCTATTAGCAAGAACCTATTACACCATCACTTTGGGTCCTTGGAGAGATGTGCTTAGTGTATTTCAGTAATTCAAGGCAAATAGAAAACCTACATGTGAAAATATTTAATGGCAAAGGCACCAACTGCTCAAGGCTGCTGAAGAGAGGCGGCACGCTCGCTGTTAACTCTTTCCTTGGGTTTTTCAAGGCAAGAGTTTCTGCTGCTCTCTCCAAGACTCTCAATAGGGCTCCAGTCTCTTGTGGATGTAGGAGGCTAAGAAAAATTTTCTCTGACTTCTGCAGTGATCTGTGTGCTTGTAGATGTCTGCTCACCTACCCGTGGCGCTTCACTCTGCTCTTAATCTCTATCAGAATTCAGACATTTCAAGGTGCATCCTGAATGGGAAAAAAGAAGTAAAATTTTCTTCATCAGAAAAACAAAAATGATATAAATAACAATAACACACACCACACATCCTTGCTCCAGCCCGGTGGTAAATTCAAAACTGGAAGTCAAGTTTATTGGTTATGACTGCTATGGGTTTACTCATTGTTCAACCCTTTCTTTATTGGGATAACGTTCTAAATGTGTCCAGGGCCACTCAAAGGCTGTAAGATCAGGCAGTTTACACCACAGAACAGTTGGTGAACTGTCTTTGAACAGTTTTAGTATTAGCAATAAAATTTCTGGAAGCTAACAGTATTTTTTCCCACAAATACTTTTTCTTTATTTCTATTTCTCTTTTCTTCCCCCCGAGTGAAAATGGAGAAACTAGCAATGTCCATGTGAAAAGTCCTCCACAAACTGCTGTTTGTCTTAGAGGCCTTGCATAGACCATGCAGAGATCTTCCATTGGTCCGACTTGCACAAACTGCTAAGTATGGAGATTGCTATAGCACTGGTAAAAAAACCTGAGTTTTTGAAGACACAGAATCCAACTGGTAAAATCCCTGTTTCAGGGTGAGGTCCGGTCCTGCCATGAACCATATGAGAAATCTCAGTGTGTCCTGAGGCACTGCTTCTGTACCCTGCCTGTTGTAATGAGAGCCCAACGTTCCAGGTACAAAACAGGAAAACAACACGTAGGAGATGGTAGAGAGAAGGGGTAAGATATGAGACAGAATCTTCTCCATAATGTGACTAAACAATTGATGAAGGAGTTTCCAGTGCTTTGAACACCACTTTCCATTTACTATGAGTATAAAAGGCATTGAGCATACACAGCCCTGTGTATCACAATTGTCTGTGTCATATGTATCCATTTTTCTTTCCTAAAACATATCTATGTATTTAGATTAAAAATGTACATATGATTTCTTTAAAATCTGCTTATCAAATATTTCTGTAACAACCCTTACATATAAAAAGATAATGTACCTGACAGATTATGACAGAGCTAGTAAGAAAAAAAAAATAAAAACAGACTAGAGCAAAACATGCTGTGTGTTAATCAAAGGAAACACCTGAAGCTGACAAAATAACAGCTAAGGCAACAAAATAAATATGAACCAAAAGTAACAACAGCCAGGAAACAAAGGACCAAAGTGATCTTTCTTACATTAGGTGTGAGTCAGGAGAACACACAGCAATTATTCAGCATCTATCATTCATATTTGTTTGCATTTGTACGATATCAGTCTGTGAGCTATGTACAATAAATGCAACATTTGCTTCTGAGCCAGGATTTTGCATGTGCTGGAGCAGAGCTGGGAGAGTTTGGATAGCTCAGGAGGTGAATGAGAGAGAATTAAATACCTAGTCACTCAATCTGTCTGTCTATCTGTCAGCCTAACTTCTGGGCTCCTATGCTGAGCAGAATTCTGGTCTAGACATGAGTCAAATGTTTGATCTTGAAAGGGAACCTGAATTCAGGGTAGAGTGTAGGTCTCCAGAATCATTATCTGGGGGAAAAAAGAGCCTAGAAAGTTTTGGGTGAACATTGTTTGCATACTTAAGACTCTTTTCCCTGGACATACTGCACAAACTGTTAGGCAAAATTTTTTTCACAAAGGTGTAGGAAACCTGCAGTTAAAAAAGGTGTATCCAGATAAACAGTATCACAGAATAATGGATTGGTTGAGGTGAGAAGGTTGCTCTGAAGGTCATCTGGCCCAATTTCTCTGCTCAAGCAGGGAAAGCTATGGTGAGCTGCCCAATGATATCTAGATGGCTTCTGTGTATCTCCAAGAATGGAGTTCCTCACAACATCCCTGGACAACCTGTACCAGCCTTCAGTTATCCTCACAGCAAAATAGCATTTTCTGATATTCAGGATGAACCCCCTGCATTTCACTTTTGCCCATTACCTCTGGTCCTGGCCACAAAAGAATCTGCCCTTTTTGCACCTTTCCTTTAGGTATTTATATCCATTGATGAGATCCCTCAGAGCTGTCTCTACCTGAGGCTTAACAGCCCCAGTTCTCCCAGCTTTTCCTCTTATGGCAGATGTTCCAGCTAATTTTTTCATGTCATCAGCAAACTTGCTGAGGGTGCACTCTGCTCCCTGCTTCAGACAACTGGACTCTATTCTGTACAACATGTCTCTGAACAGCTCTATGACAAGAGGGAAGGAAGCCTGTACACAGGTTCCCATGGATAAATGCTCCCTCTGAAACCCAGAGAACTTGTGGATGTCTTTCCATATGAATACCATAAAAATTGGGCTGCAGATCATTTCTGTGAACTCCCTTAATGGATAATTTTATATGAACTGCAAAAATTGAACAGGAGGGATAGATCCAGGGTAAGAATATTTGTAGGCTTATAATGATAAATCAAAAAGTAGTTTAAAGTTATTTTATTTGGTAAACAGAGAGGAAGCACACACAAGTTACTTGGCATTCTAGGTAAGCAGTGGGAAGCAGACAAACTGTTCTTCCCAGATTAGAAATAGGAGCATGTCATTAATTTATCAGGTTTTATTCTCAAGCAGGTAGCTGGTCATTTGCCAGAAAAAAGAAGTTTAAGTCCATTCAGGCATTTTCCTACTTGTGTAAGTTCTGCACTTCAGGTAAGACCTGCAGATGCCAGTTTGTTACAGTGGGAGGAACCTCTGTTCTGGAACAAAGTAGTTCTCTCTTTAAAAAAATAATAGCCAAAATTCACAAAAATATTAAAGTTTTTGGAAGACCAGAGTTCTTCTGGGTGATATGGGACTAATCTCTTCTTTTTGGCATCACCTGTATAATGCAGGGTCCTATTAGTCAGCATTGAATATACTGAATTTCCTTGCTGACCAATGGAGTATTGGTAGCACTTAAGTCCTGTCAGCCACACAAGTGAGGCCAGACAGCTAACTCCCCCTGTGGACTTGGTTTCAAGTAAACAATTTTCCATTCAGGAATTCCTTCCTGCTACTTCCCTGTGTGAAAAGTTATAAATCTCATCAAGAGGGTTGTGTGGCAAGCTAAAAATATTCAGGGCCTCGGAGGACTCATACTTTTGTCCCTCTCCTTTGTTTCAAGCATTCAGCTTAATTTATGTAATTAATTACTGGAGATTTAAATAATTTAAATAAATAGATAAAGAAATAAATAGATAAATTAAAAAATAGATAAAGAAGTACTGAGAGGTTTTCTCTTTCCCCTTAGATTTTCCAGCATTGAAGCTCTCACACAGAGCAATACTGTTTATGAGAAAATTGGGACAGTATAAAGCATATATTTTTCTCATTTGTTATCATTAAACTATGTGTATTTTCATAAGAGACACTTGTAGTTTGCCCAAATTCCTTGAGCAAGCATGTGCTGACAGGCCCATGTTTTAACCCCAGCTGGTAATTCTGGGCTCTGCAGCCACTCACTCAGCCCCCACCATGCACCCAACAGGGAGGAAAATGGCAAAGAAAAGGTGAATCTCTTGGCTCGAAATAAAAGGAGTTTAATAACTAAAATAACCCAAATAACTAAAGTAACCCAATCATCATCCAAACATAAAAAAGGGAGGGTGAGGAATAAAACTGAAGAGAAACAAATGTTTCACATGTTTGCTCGCATGATTGAGCACTGATCAATGCCCAGCCTGTTTTCCAGGGTTGGTTACAGCCAGCTCTGCCCAGTTTGTACACTGGGGTGATGCTCTGTGTAGGGAATATCCCTTTCTCCAGTTCAGGTTAGCTGTCCTGGTCATGCTGCCTCTTGGCTTCTTGTGCATCTGCTCATTGTAAGAGCACAGGAATCTGAAAAGTCCTTGATTTGGTGAGTTCTACTGAGCAGCAACTAAACCATCACTCTGGTATCAGTATTCTCATACTCAATGCAAATTGCACCATTGTACCAGCTACTAAAAACCAAATTAGTTCTATCCCAGCCAAAACCATGACACCATGAGATGCAGCATGCACTCACTCACAGTCAGACAGACTCATATCTAGCCTACTAGATGCCCAGAATTCCAGGTAGGAAAATATTTTTCTTGGAATCTTGACTCACTTGTAGATATGAAACTTCTTCAAGCCAAAAAATGCCTCTGCTGTCTGTTTCCTCCCCTGGATGTATTTAAGGAGGAGGATTAGATAATGAGCATGGTAAAGGAGATGAGTTTCTGTGAGTTCTTGTATGTCACTTGGTGCAGGGACAAGACTCCAAAAGGAGTCCAAGAGCAGCCTTCAGTAAATGAGAAAACCTTGTTTTGACAGACACACACAAGTGAGTGCACAGAATGAATGAATTAGTATTGTTCCATGCCATTAGATGAGCTTCTGTAACTGGCCACATGTGTATTCTTGGTCTGTATGGCATATGAACTTAATCCTATTTTGGCTAACATATTCTTCCTAGAAATAATAGCATTCTGAGAACATAGATGGTTAGGTATAGAGGCAAAGGAGAAAATTTCTGAAGTTACCAGATAATAACATATTTGATTGGTGCTCTTTTTGAGAGATGAGAAGTTGTCTTTTTTCATGAGTTTTTAAAACATGTAGGGCTGTGGTTTCTTATTCCAATGTAAAAGAGCAATGAGTTTCACGCATAGGAGAATGCATGAAATACCAGGTCTTGCTGACATTACTTTCTAGCCTTTCAGAAAATGCCCAGCCCTTCACATTTACTCATGACCTAAAAATTAGCCCAAGTGGTGTCATTTTTCAACCTGCTCCCACTGTTGCCTGGGGTTATCTCTAGAATGTCAAGGCCTTATTCCTCTTGGCCCTGCAATTTGTGTCATCAGTGACATCCATGTGAAGGGAAATTCATCAATCTCTTAGTGGACAACTCAGTGCAGCCACAGAGACATTTCAACCTAATTCTCTGTTACCGTTTCCTTGCTGGCATCATAGGAAAAGATAAGGAGGAGTTGTAGCCAATGACATAGAGAGATTGGTACCCTCTTCCTCTGTGTTTAGAGGGTGTAAATTGTTTTCTTTCAGGATTTCTCAGTATTCCTCTTCTAGAAGTTGCCAGCCTGAGATAGTAAAAGCAGCAGCTACTGGGATTGGGATCTGTTTGCCCTCATTTTGGACAACTCTTGATCCACTCATGTTAGGCCTCTGAGCTGCTGTCTACAAAGTCTTAATTTGAAGAGAGAGTAAGAGAAGCATGCCCATGGAAACTAAGAGGAAAAGTTATAAATAATTTTTTATTATCTTAAGTTCTGTGCATGGGCGTGATTCTTCAACCTTGACCTTGGTTTAAATAAAAATAAATTAAAAAGTATCAGCTCTTTCTTTACAGCAGAGACTTATTATGTACCATCTATAATGCTTATACAGTTCATGAAAGCAAATTTGAAAGGGAATGAAGGAGACTTTAACAATGCAGAGCAGCTGAACAAATATATAACAATTCCTTGAATGAATGATTGGATGATACCTAATAGCAGGGAGTTTGCAATAGTACAAGATTATCCTCTGATAATTCTTCAGTTCTGACTGTGGCTGCCTGATAATCCCCGAAGCTTCTAATCTGCAGGATCTGAATCCATAAAGAATGACGAAAAAGAAAAAAAAAACACAAAAACTTTGCAATCAATTACAGTTACTGCCACAGAGCCATTAGTGAGCAGGTGAAATAAGTATGACCTTTTTAACTTCAAAGTCATGTCAGAAAGAAAAATATATACATAAAGCCCCTCAATCCTCTTGGAATTTGAAATAAAGTTTCAGTTTTTAATAAAACGTTTATTGCTTTTTTGAGTTCGGAAGATAGTTTTCTTTCTATTTCTTTTCCAGATGTCAGTTTGTTTCTTTTAGTCACACAATCATATTAACTCCAAGCCTGCAACCAGAATCTGCTCATTTAATTGAAAGGTGGATGAACAATTTCTATCAAAATGGTGGATGGTAGGATGAGAGTGTCTTTGCCCTGTGTTTTGAATCCTCTTCTAAACCCATTTGCCACAGTAAATTTTCCCAAACTGAAATTCAGTCCTTCAAACTTTTTCTTGAGATGATAGTTTTCTGGAATATTTCTTCAATTATCTAACTTTTGTCATATGAACAGCATTTTTTTTCTTGTTTCTACTTTCAATGTGTTTTATAGTAGGAGTATTTTCTTTGTTAATTCTGTAGTACTAAAAATGGTGGAAAGAGCCTCACCTCTAGCAGACTTTGGAAACCAAATCTAGAGTCATACAAACTGCAGCTATTGCTCACTGGTTCACTTTTCCATTTAAGACGGATACAGATGTATAAAACATTGAATGTGCCAGCAAGGTATTAAGGATTCTTAGCTTGGGACTTGACATTGGGATCTGAAGCTTCAGAATTCAGGAATTTAGTCTGTGCCGGCCTCAAGATAACAAATACAAAATAGCATGGCAATTAACTTACTTGCTTAGCGTTTTGTCTTGTTACCTACCTTTGTTATGTATTTATAAAAAAATGTCCAAATATCAATTTAAATGGCACATGGTTGAATAGAAATACCAGTTTCACAGGCAGAGCTGGATCATAAGATAGAGAATATGTAAGATACAGAATTTCCTGGGAGATTAACATTTCCATGAAGTCAGTAAGATGACCTAAATGACTTGCTCAAAATAAAATGAGAGACCTATGACTAACAATGTAAAATCCTCATTTTTGAGGTTTTAGGTGAGCATCCAAAGACATTTGACTCTACCATGGACACCTGTATCTAAATAAAGCATCTCAGTGTCTGGATTAGAAAACCTGGACTGTGGTAAATTTTCCTTTTAGCTGTTACCTAACAGGTTCAATTCTTTTTTTCTCACCCTTAATGTGGGAGTTGAGAAACTCATACACTCACAATATTCACTACCACAGTTTGATTGCACCAATACTGCATTTGTCAATGTTACAAACAGCTCTACTTTACTATAGCTTGATAGAGATGCACACCGGAAAGATGATGGACATTTTATCCAACACAGATCATTGCCTTGATTTGTATTCTGGCAGAGAATGAGTAAGAAACTGGAGATGGAGGAAAAAAGGACACGGATAGAACAAAAGCTAACCCCTGGCCACCTCCCTGACAAGATGAGATAATCATGCTGTCCACAAGAAAAGCCCTTCAAATGAACAATAATTTAAGTGCATTTCCTCCTTGAAGTCACCTTGACATGCTGAAATACTCAAGTTTAAGAAGAAAAAGACATCAAAGGGCGCTCATTAGAAAATGTGACTTTTGATGGATAATTTAAGTGACAAAGTAAAGTTAAGCGTTTGAAGCAGAGGTCTTGCCAACATAATGTTTTTCACAGCTGCAATAAAACTAGGGACTATTTTGTGGTAACTGCAGAAACTTGTTTGTGACAGTTGAAAATTCAGTTGGCCAATTCATTGCAGCTTTTTGAGAGAATATCCTGTCCTTCAATCCGACATAATCATCACCCATTTGCAGGTGCTGTATAAAAGGGTATGCACTAGAAAAAGGATAAAATATTCTCAGTAAGTTACAGCTGTATTTTCATAAATGTTCCATGGGATGTGGACTGGGTCAAATGGGGAAAAGTTCTTTCTAGCTTTCTGGTGCTCATGACAGTTGATGATCTTTTTAGTTCCCATCTTTTTAGAGGAGAATGAAAGGATTCCCTCAGTCCATTAAAAAATTACAACAAAAAAAATGCTATGGGGGATGACAAAATAACTGTTTTACATCTCTTTGAATGTCATCATTTTAATTCCATCTGTAGATATAGAAAAGAAAATGAGTTTTATATAACATTTTGCCCTATACTTGCCATGCCACTTTGAAGATGGATTTGTGACCTTATAGAAATGCCTTTCTTACTGATGATGCTACAGGGATTCTGGACCCCTGGAAAGCTACTACATATGAACAAAGCCTCAGTTAGTAAATTAATTTCATGCACCTGTATGGCAACACTTCCCCCCTTATGTTCTGTTTATTGTTATTGAACATGTTTTGGTTTTAGTCATTAATGACTCATAGTCCTGTGAATTTATCAAAGTTGATCTAAAACTTTGTTTTATATCAAAAATAAATGAAGCAAAATGAATTACTGACAGGAACTGAAATGCACACAATTTTTTTCTCTGTCTCCACTTCAGAAGTGTGCTGGTAGCACACTCCAGAAGTAAGTGATGCTCCCACCCACTGCTGTTTGTAGAGGATCCCATCCCTGATTTCTTTAATTGAATGACAACTCACTGATTTTCAAATCAGAATCAGAAAGCCCTGACAAAGCTTCAGGGTCAGCATCATCTTTCAGTAGGACTGCTCGTGCTCTTCTATTCTGCTCCACCAGTTTTACCTGGCTTTTCCTGCACAGGGAACTTTACTATGCTAAGCTCTGCACTCAAGAAACTAACAGATAAATTTGAATAAAACAAGCTCAGGAAATTAAACTGACCTTTCTACTTTTAATATGTGTAAGTGAAAAAAAAAAAAAAAACAGCATTCAAAATTCATAGTCGATGTTCGCATTATTAAGTAAAAGAAAAATGGATAGTTTTAGAAGTATTCAGTGACTTTTTAAACTGTGACAATAACATCATGAAATCAGTTGGAATTGCAGATTAATTGCACTCAGAAAATTGCCATCCATCATTCTGAGATTGTTTTAATATGTTGAACTCCAAAGCTGAAAGTTGCTTTAAAAAATAACATTTTTGTTCATAAAAACTGAAGAGGCTTTTTAAGTACAGGAAAGAACTGCACAAAAACAAACTGAATAAAGAATAGGAATGGAAATTTTTAAAAGCCTGTAGCTAAATTAATTTCATAAACCCTAAATCAAAGGAATATACAGAGATCCTTATGGGGAAAAAAACAACCACAACCAAACCCACCAAAACCCCTTAAAATTCCTTGTTTAAATGACCACTTGCACAGACGCATAAAGAGGAAGTTTTAACGTGTCAGCCAAACTGGAGAAGTAGAAACTAAAATACCCTTCTATACCTGAGCAGAAAAGTCTGACACATTGTACTGAGAATTTTCTCCCAAGTCCTTATTGCTTTGAAATAAAAAAGCAATAAATCCCAGGATTAAAGAAAAAAAAAGGAAGATGGAAACACTAGTGCCAATAAAATTTACAAACTCAAATAAAGGATTTCTCCATCCCTTTAAATATCCTACAATAAACTCATAAAAACCTAGTTTCTTAAACAAGAGGAAAATGCTTTCATTTATCATACTCACTATGTAAAAGTCATTGTTTCAGAAGCTACACTCTTTGCTTCTGATAAGGTTATACTATTACTTTCCAGCTCAAGACTTACCTGAGGCCCACAGTAATGCTTATTACATATACAATAGAACCAAGGAATGAGTGAATTGCCTCAGTGAATACCTGAATGGACTAGCTCAACCCTTTAGACAAAGTTTTAGATAAATCAGAAGTCACTGCTCTTTCTCCTTAATGAAACTTTTTACACTTCCAAGTTCCAGAAAGCAGAAAATATTAAAAGATGTTCTCTCAGTATGAAAACTTGATCATCTATTTTTACCACACTATCATGATTTTTCTATATAAGTACCTCTATAAGAAAAAAAAAAAACAAGGGCCAAAGGATCACTTAGCAGAAAAGGCTAGACAAACCTAGCTGAAAGGGGAAATCAGGTGAATTAAAATAAAAAATAAGAATCTCTTTCTAATGAAGAAGGAAAGCTATGCACAAAATTACCTTATTCACCACTGCTTTGTCCTCAGATCAATACTGAATGCTTCTCTGGAAAAGATGTTCTAAACAAAAACAAGCTACTAGGCTCAAGTAGCTTGAGACGGAGTCAAGCATGAAATTCTGTAACTGGTGCTACACAGAAGATTAAGCTGGATGGCTGTCATTATTTTTTGTGGAAGATGGTGAATGTCCAAACTAAAAGAGATGTTGTGCTGGATTCACTGTTCAGATAAAGCCAAACTGAACAGGAATCTGAGACTTGGAGCCTCTGCCACAGTGACCATGAGTTAGCATTGAGGGGGAGAAAAGGAAGGTATTACCAGTGTAAAGATCCTGTGTATCAGGAGAGTAGGTTTAGGCACTTGGCATGTGTAAAAGCTTGAAGTCTGCCCTGGCAGATAAAATCTTCAAGGGCAGCCTCCTCAAAGCACCAGAATGATCCATCTTGATCTGCACAAAACAGGCCAGCATGGCCAGGGGCCAGGCTAGCTCAACGTGTAACTGTGAGTAATAGCACTGAAACACTGTCCAGGAATCCAAGGATTGAAGGAAGAAGGCCATATCCCAGCTGGAGTTAAAACTGGTAAGGAATGTCAAGGGCAACACTTAGTAAGAGAAAAGAATACTTTCAGCAAGAGGAAGACCAAGGTTAGCACGGGATTGCTGCTGGAAGGACAGGAGTCCTTGTGCTAGAGACTATAGCAAAAACTCAGATGCTCAGTGTTTGCCTCAGGTTCTATTGGCAAAGAGTAATTCCAGGCTTCCATGACTTGACAGGCTGGAGAGCTGGGCATAGAGAAAACTAAAGAGTTTTAACAAAGGGAAGTGTAGGGTCCTGCACCTGGGGAGAGAGAACCCCAATCACCAGCAGAGGATGAGGGGTGACCTACCATGGAGCAGCTCTGCAGAGAAGGACCTGGGAGCTTTGGTGGGTGACCAGCTGGCCATGAGCCAGCAGTGTGACCTTGCAGCCAGGAGGGACAGTGGTGTTCTGGGGTGCATTGGGATGAGTGTGGCCAGCAGGTTGAGGGAGGTGATCCTGCCCCTCTACTCAGCCCTGGTGAGGCACATGTGGAGTGCAGAGTCCAGTTCTGAGCTCCTCAACACAAGAAACACATGGACTTACTGGAACAGGTCCAGTGGAGGACACAAAGATGATTTGGGGTCGGGTGCATCCCTTTTATTAGAGGAGACTGCAGGAAGTTTGGCCTACTTATTCTGGATAAGAGAAGTCTGAGAGGGAATGTCATTAATATGTAAAAATGTCTTAATGGAGGGTGACAAGAAGATGGTGCCAGACTCTTGTCAGTGGTGCCCTGTGATAGGAGAAGGAGCACTGACTATAAATTAAAACATAAGAAGTTTCACTTCAGCATGAGGAATAACTTTGTGTTGAAGGTAGCAGAGCACTGGAACAGTTTCCAATGGAGGTGCGGAGTTTCCCTCTCTGGAGACACCCAAAACCACCTGGACGTGTTACCTGCTCCAGGTGGCCCTGCCTTGGCATAGTGGCTGGGCAGTAAGATATCCAGAGGTCCCTTCCAACTGTCATGATTTTAGGAAGTCAGAAAGACAGATGGTTAATGAGGAGCTTCTGACACCTTTGCCAGTAGTCTGAAGTATAGGATGAACCAAGCACTCACCAAAGCAAAATAATTGCGTGCAGGCTGGGGATGGCTACATAGCAGCTCTGCAGAAAAGGGCCAAGGCTCTTGCTGACACAAGGCAGCCGTGTGTCATCTTGCCAACCCAGGATGACCAAATGAGGCTGATCCTCATTAACAAATCTGTATCCAGCATGTTTTAAGAATGACCCTCTATCTGGCACACTCATATGCCAGAGTCATATCAGGTCATACAGTCTTGCGTCTAATTTTGGCCTTCAAGTACAAGAAAACCCAAACAATGAAAAAAAGTGAGTTTGGGAGGAGATGACCAAGAGAGAATGCTGGAATATATCACATATATATTATTCTGGAAAAGACAAGGATAAATATTTCAGCTTCCATCTACACCATAACAGAGCTGATAGAAGTTGAATGCTCTCAGAAGTACACACAGAACAGACAGGAGGCCATAGTTCCAATATGTGGTAAGAGAAATTTTCATTGAACAAAAGGGAATAACAAACAACATAATGATAAAAATTGTTAAGCCCTGGAACAGGTTCCTAAGAGAGATGAGAAAGGTCATAATCTCTGGACATCTTCAAAACTGTCTGAAAGAAAAACTGAGCAACATGATTGAGATCTGCATCATTCTGTGTTCAGCATATATTTGGATAGTCTTCAAAGGTTGATTCAAGCCTAATTTTTCTGCGAGTTCTTGTGACTTTAAAATCCATGAATCTCTGTTTTTCTTTGATGAAATAGTGAAGAGTTTAAAGTGCATTCCACTGCTTTTATGGGGAAGGATTTTGCATGTAAATGTCAACATTTTCTGTTCCCACTGTTAACAGACAAAATGGATGTACATATTCACTGCACTTTAGTAAAATCAGTCTCTACAAGTGCCTGTATCTATGAACAGTGTAGCACAGACAATAATTTTTTTTTTCTTGCTGTAAAGAGTCTCAATTTAGTGGAAATCTTAGTTACAGGCTTAAGTTTAGTTCTCATAAATCACACAGGCTGAAAGGTAAACTAAGTTACAGGGGAAATAAGTTTCAGAATCATTATTTGAGCACAAGAGTTTGACTAAGAAATGGAAACAGTACAATGAAATAAAATGAAATATGATAAAAATAAGATAAAAATTAAACATAATTTCTATTAATGATAGCTAATTTTTCTATGGCATCCTTTATTGACACATTTGCAAACTGATATCTGAAAAGAACTTTATAATCTCTGTGTTCTGAGTAGCTGTACAGAACATTTTTTTAATAACTTCTGAAATGGAATCTACAATAATAAATCTGGTGTTTATTCTCCTAAGAAATGCATTGAGACAAGTGCATCTCAGCTTGATATTCACAAAAAAGACTCCTGTTAAATGACTTCCTTGAATCTTATTTTTTAGTGTCGTTTGAACCTTACTTATTACACATCTTCCTTAATGCAGGACTGTATCTTAGAAGTCTCTATAGGTGTTGGAAAGGGCTCATTCAAAGTTGATTTTATGCAGCAGCTCAAATATTGGAGCATTTGAAGAGAATGAAGCACAGATTCCTAGAAGAGGTACAAACTGATAGCTTTCTTGTGTCCACACAGTATCCAACTTCTGAATTATAGATAACTGTGACAACACTTTTTTCCACTTCTTCCTATTTCACCTGTATCAATATTATTCATAAAGTTGGGAATGGGAGTAGAAATTCAAAAATGTTAGTATATACATAAACATAAAGCATAAATATATAGTCAGGATGCCACTAAGAGCCCTATGTTTCTTTAAAGATTCATTTTCACTTTGGAGTGATAAAATAAAATATTTATTTTAAGTTGTGGGTGAAGGAACATACACATAAGGAGCTTCCTTCTAGCAAAGAATCTAGAGCAATCCTCATTTTCCTATGTTCTCTTGCTCAGTCTAGCTAATCTTGAATTTGCTCATACATGAGAAAATATTAAATGTGAGAGTGCAAGTCTCATTTCTCGTGGCGGGACTTTTAGCCCTCAGGAATACTGGCTACATGTCAGAGGAGGGCAGCAAAAGGATCCCTACAACCAAAGCTCTGTGTAGCTGTCCCAAGATAATTCACATTATCTTCCTTGTTCACCCTCTGACATTTGCGTTTGAATGATCCCCATACTGATTGCAGATTTAGCCAAAGAAGTTTGGAAAACACATCAACAAACCGACTGTGAGTTTCTGCTTTTCTGGTGAGGCTTGATATCACCCTGTACAGACACAAGCCTTCATTCAACTGCCCACTCTGGGTCAAGGCCATCTAACTTTTAGCTCCATGCTTGTCCAGAAGGAAATGGAGCCCTTTGTGAATGGAGTCCTTTGTGAACGGAATCCTTTGTGAATTGAGTATTTTAAAGCCATCAGATACATACAGAGAGTTCTGCAAATCTTCACTCTGAAAGCTGAGCCCCTACTTAGAAAAGAGTGGTCATTTATTTATTTAATTTTCCAACATACACTAATAATAATAATAATTGCCATATTTACCATTACTGTTTGAGCAGAATAATCCCATGCAGTCAGTTTACAGTGTGATACATTTTTGATGTAAATGACAGAACACTGGAATGGGAATTAGGAGATCTGGATTGTATTTATGGCTCTACTATAATCTGGTCTATGATCTCTAATAAATTATAACACTTTTTGTTATCCTATTTCCCAGTTCAAATTTATCTAATACTTCATCCAGAAGGCAAGTATCTTGTTCAGGGAATCTTCCTTGTCAATATTCCTCATTGCTTATTTAGATAATTTCTTCATTACTTTAATTGTATTATTATTAAGAAATAGTACTTTGGAGAGGTATTGCATCATGTGTAGCTTATATAAATCTGGAACAGAGATGGGGGCTATTCTTTTTTGCTAATGTAACATTTCTGTAAATGTTAAAGAGCTCTAGGAATGCAGGAAAATGAGAATAAAAGACAATATTGTACCTTCAGCTAAAACCAACCATCCAGACTCAGGAATCACTAATAAATCCATTAATTTTAGAAAATTCTACAGTGGCTGTGCTGAGACGATAGCTTAATAGCCAGGTCAGGGAAAAGGAGATAATTTCACTTTGAATACAGTTTACTGAAGGAACCACGAACACTTAGGGGATTTTAGCTGTATCTGAATTTCAAATACTTCTAAATTTCAGCTCTGGTTCTATATAGCATGAGCTTCAGCATGACCCCACCCTTAGCTTTATTATGTCAGGCATTCTTTTGATGTGATTCTTCATCCCCATTTGTTATGGGTGTTTATGCAAGAAGGAAGTGTACACAATGAATGAAAATCATGACCTAAGCATAAACAGCATATTTTGTATCTGAAGCTATATTTACCTTGCACTGAGCAAGTGGTAGCCTAATATATAAAGTAAATATAAAGAAAAAGAAAAAGAAAAAGCATGACTATGGGGCTAGATCTAGAAGAGCCAATGGAGTAAGTAAAAGCAAGGTGAGAAGTTTGACTAATTTTAACAACCCAAATTTTAGTTCAATCCTAGGTATTGTATTAGGTTTTCACTTCTGGAGATGCAAAATCTGTTTCACATTGAATAGATCACAAACATATTTCATTAATCTTTCAGCCTTCTTCCCATTCTGTTCATTGTAACAGCAATACTCAAATCCAGTCTGCGAATGAAAAACATAATTCAAACACAGCAGTGAGTAGAGGGGTTACAGATCAGGATTGATTTAAATGGACTGATGAAAATGCACCTTCATCATATCCTGATTCAGCTAGGCACTTGAACATATGCATAACATTTAGTACTTGACCAGTCCCAGACAGTGCTTACCTGAAGCAGAGCTTTAGATGCATTAAAATGGTTCAGACCTCTTATGCTAGTCTCCTACTATCAGGGAGTCAGCCATTCATAAATATTAGCTCTGGTTTGTTCTGGCACAAAAATGGACTGGTGTCTTTTTAAGTACGAAGCCAGACTGTGGACTGCAAATGTGAAGTAGCTGACATTGAGAGGCTGTGATAGCATGTTCTGTAAAAGGGGGAAAATTGCAACATGGCAGGCAGTGCAGTCTGCTAATCTGTCTGGCACTGGAAGTTTTCAGAAAAATTATTCTGAAACAAAGAAATTCCCATAACACAAGTGAGAGGACACAAAAGAAAAACAAAAACCAAACCAACAAAATCAAACAACAGCTCAGGAAATTAGAAAGGAAACTCAATCAGAAGAATAATTTTGTTTAGGTGCCTAGTACCACAAGATCAAGACTTTCAGAAGTTTTCAAACAAATGGTGGAACAGTAAAAGGTATCATCAGTTTAAATTTGGGATCAACACACTGTACATAGAATCACAGAATAGCCTGGGCTGCAAGGCACCTTAAAGATCCTGCCATTCCAACTCCACTGTGATGGGCAGGTACAACTTGCACTGTGCCAGGTTGCTCAGAGACCCATCCAACCTAGCCTTGAACACTTCCAGGGATGGAGCAGCCAGAGCTTCTCTGGGTAACCTGTGCCAGGACCTCAGCACCCTCACAGTAAGGAATTTTTTTCCAAATATCCAATCTAAGCCTACTGCCTTTGAGTTTGAAGCCATACCCCCTTGTCCTGTCCCCCTATGCTCTTGAGAAGAGCTCCTCTCCATCTTTCTTACTGGACCCCTTCAGGTACTGAAAGGTCACAATAAGCTCATCTCAAAGCCTTCTCTTTTCAGAGAATAATATCAGTTCTCTCAGCCTTTCATCATAGGAGAGATGTTTTTGTCTGCTTTAAAGCAGGGCAATCAGTGAATCTGTGCTTCCTACATTTTAAGTGTGGAGAGCAAGTTGAAGAATCGGGGAGATACCATCTCCCATCTCTTTCTAGGCACCAAAGCAAGAAATGCACTGTCTTCTACATGTCTGGGATAGGCATCTGAGAACCTTGACTGCAGGCTGTGTCACAAGTACACCCTCTTCTGCAATGAGGACACAGCTTTCTTCCTTCTTCCGCTAAACATGAACAGAATGACATCCTCAACTCAGGCTGGGGGCAGGTTCTGAAAATTACAGCAAGACAAGGCTCTGCATGTAACACAAACAATGAAACTCTTCAGCTCTGAATGCTAATAGACCATAAATATGGACATAAGTTGGACAGTTGTGTAACAGAACTGAACAATGAAAACCTGGGATGTCTAAACACCCTGGCTTATGTGGAGCTATATCTGGTACCTCCGATCAGTGCTGCTGTCAATGATGAACCTGTAACTCAACAACATGGACATCTTATAGAGTTTGGCAAGAGCAGAGGTAATTTTACACCATCAAGGATCATCTATTCAATCTCAAGATGAGTGGTATGGAATGAGCCTTTTTTTTTTTTTGGGGGGGGTAATTAAACAATATTAACTTTCAGAAAAATGTGGGTCAGTTTAATTTATTATTGTAGATGTAATCAAAGTGAGTGTATACAGAAGCTTTGAGGTCTGGATTGTTAAAATTTAAACAAAATGCTTTAGTTCTTTTGCTGCTTCAGTCCTCCATCTCTGTACATGACTCATAATGAAGTCCAAATTTTTTTCCTGTTGACCCATAGCTTTCATGAAAAATGAGGAGTGACCTTTAGGAGAAGAAGACCTGTCCTTTACCACCATTATTGTCAAGTCAAATGCATATCAGTCCTCAAGGTGGACGGGGTGTGAACACTGTTTGGGAGATCTTTCTCACTAGACTTCATCTGGCTAAAGGAAGGTATTTAGCCACTTAAAACAAGTTAGAGGTATTATGTGCTAAAGTTGACCACCACTCACACGTAATTCAAGTGAGGGCTCAAGGTGGTGATTAAATTTTGCGAAGGGAATTTGATCTGTGCTTAACTCTTTATCTCCTTTATTCTTCTAGAAGTCTCTCCCAAACAGGAAAATTCTCCAAAGTAAATCCCAGCATTGTCTGCTGCCAATTGTGCTTTGTAAACTCAGAGGTTAGGATCTGAATGACAGGTACCCATCCTGCAGGCAGGAAAATGTTTGTGTGTTGGGTCTGTCTGGGTTGTCTAAAGTTCTTCGTAGCTGCTTGTTTGGTGCTGCTTGAGAAAAGTGGCCAAAATGACACTGAAAACAGACTATTTTAGCTACTGCTGAACAATATTTACACAGCATCAAGGCCTTCTCTATTTATAATATCCCAATAATTGCATTTAAGGCTCACAGAAGCCATAACCAGGCAGAGGACCCAATCTTGTCAGTGAGAGAGTCCATGCTGCACATTGTCACGCTCAAAAATAAAGGAGATGTGGGAGGATTGAGCAGCTTATATTCTGGTTGGGTACCATCTGTGTTTTGGTCTGAAGATGGGACATGGTCAGTTACTCTGTTTGCATAAAGTTTTTTGACTTTGTGTTTTCTCTCTCTTCTTCCACTCCTCCACTTATTAAGCTATTTTTATCCTGGCCTATGTGTTTCCTTGCTTCTGCTCTTTCATTCCTCTTCCTCCATTCCCCTGTGGAAAGAAGGGAGCAGTGATGGCCTTTTCATGGAGCACTTAGCTGCTTAACACACAACAGCATGGATGAGCTGGTGAGTGAAAGTCCTGGGCAGTACAGACATTCTCTCAAAGGAGCCACCCACCTTCTTGCACTAAAAAAGCCCTGTCCATAACCTAATAACATATTCTGCATTTACAGCCTCCAGTTTCACCCACAACATCTGCTTACAGTGCAATTAGTGCTTACGTATACCTTTCCTGTATTTAACCTTTATCTTAAATGATGATGGGTCACAATTTAGCCAGAGCATTTTGCCCAATTAAAGATATTCTTGGCCAATGAAGTACCATCATTGCAATCTATATCCTGCATCAGAAATAAGAACACCATAATTCCCTCTTCTGCTATTGCAAATAAAAATGCCAGGACCCAAAATAAATGCTTTACATAAGCATTTCTGTAATAACTAACAAGAAATGGAAAGAAAAGTTTTATTAATTTATTTGCACCATAATGAACATACCACATCATTATGCTCTCTTTTCTCTTTCTTTGCTTTCTCTCTCTTTCTTTTCAGACTTTTTCTCCTGTTTCTCTCTGTTTTTTTTTCTTTTTTTTTTGTTTCTTCCTAAAGGGACGCTTGAATAGAACTATCTGGTTTAGAAGATGAGGCTGACTGATTACTGTAATTCATAGGGCCTTAATTAGCTGCACAAACCATTAGCTACAATTAGACTATTATAAAACACTTGATGCGCTGTGTCAACCATGGGGGCTCATTTATTCTTGTGGCAGGCAAGGGAGGGGGGAAGGGGAAGAGAGAGCACTGTACAGCCAAGCATGCTAATAAAGAATGATTTTTGATTTAAGATGTTGCCGATAGTCCCTCAAAATTAATCTCAATAGCTGTCTAATTTGTGTCGGTGGATGGTATATTTATTGTAAAATGACACCAAAGCTAAATGAGTTACCTGAAGCAGGACTGCTAATGTCAGCGCCTGGAGACGCAACTCCATATGCCATAATACAGCAAGGCACTGGGGCTGAATACTCCCAGTGGAGCACTTTGCTTCATCTGTCTCTGAAAATGCAGCAACCTGACTTACACTTTATGATCCTTAAATAATAATAATTAAAAAAAAAATTAAAAAAAAAAAAGAGAAACAAATTCCAGAGCAGCTTTCAAAGGTGGGGGGGGGGGGGGGGGGGGGCTTAAAAGGGCATGGTCCAGGCAGAGGAAACTTTATTGAAATTGGTTTAGGTGTTGGCATATGCAAAAGTGAAAATTATGAGATTTGTCTTTAAAGTGAAAGAGAGAGGAAATAATACAGATGAAGTAGATTTTTCTAAAGGGCTTAACACAGTGGGAATGTAAGTATGACATTCTTTAACGTAGAGACCTTTTTTTGTTTGTTTTCCTATTGTATTTTCTGATTCATATTGTATTGATCTAACTTTCTAGTTGCAAATTGCTGGAAATACATTTATAGATTCCTTTAATTTATTTCTCTTTTTTTTTTTTTTTTTACCCTTGATTAATTTCCTGCTAAGCACCTTTGCAACAGAAAGTCAGGAGCTTAAAATAGGAGAGATTGGTTCAATAATATATGGCACTTGGTCTTTTCTGTACCATGCATGAAAGTATAAAAGCACAGAGGGAAAGAAAGTAGAATCTGTAGTTAATATGTTAGATTGGGACTCAGAGACCTGAATTCTGTTCCTGTTGTGCCCTACATGACCTTGGGCAATTCCATTTCTCTGTGCTTTTGTGCAACATGGGGACAGTCGCACTTTCTCTCCTATTATGCTTTGTTTCTTTCAACTCTGGGGCCCAGATTCACAAAGGTAAATCAAGGTAATTTATCTTGATGGACTAGAAAGTAAGAGCTGAATTACCTCTGTGGATCAGGGTCTAAGCTTTTTGGGGCAGGGATTGCCTATTGGTTTGGGAAAATACAGCACTTGGCATGCGGGACCAAATGTCATTTAGAAACTCTAAATCTTCTTGCAAAAAAATCCCACAACATGCTGCTAATAGGATGGAGTTGTTACACTGCATACACTGTGATTAACTAGCTGATGATCTTCAGCGATGCTGCAGCTGCCAATACACTTTGTACTATCCTCAGCCATTAATATCTCAGCAGAAACAGAGCTCAGAGTGTCCAGCCCCAAAATTACAGGCCTCTGTCGCCAGAGCCAAAGGAAGGTGAGTCATAATTGCAGTTCAGTGTCCTGTGTCTCGCTTAGGATGCTGAGCACTAGATCTAGTCCAGAGACAAAATCTTGTGACCCTCATCACTCTCTTTACACAGGGAAATGCAAATGTGAGGTGAGAGGGAAGCGTTACCTGAGTGATGCAGAGGTGGCAGCCACCATTTCTCACACATAGAGCAGTCCCCTAGAGCAATTTGGTGTGATATTGTCTTTCCCTGTGTCTGGTCTGACTGTTCCAGAGCAGGGCAGGTATCATTGTGTGCATGTAGAAACTGGCTGCCCTAACGTCTCTCCCTTAGTGCAGTCTTGAAAATCAAGGCTTCTTCTCTGCACATCTTTGCCAAAGAATAACATTGACATAGCTTTAACAAAAATTGCCATGATATTAATAACTGTTTACAACATATACATTCATTTAAACTAAAACATTAAAGTTTCATTTTGAAAATTTTATTTCCCTTGAGAGGAAAAAACAAACACCTACCTTCTCACCCCTCCAAGGTATTATGGTATGCAGAAATGTAACAGCAACAGAAAAAACAAATTAAAGAACACCAAACAACAATCTGCAAACAAAGCATTTTGTCCTACATGTCTATGGGAGTGCATGTACCTATGCATGCATGCAAATAACAGCTATACACTCTTATGTGAATCTAGGCATTTACAAAGAAAAAAAATTTTATAAATTGTCTTTCATTCAAAAATCTACAGAAAAATATCCTGTTGCACCTTACAGTCAGTCTGTCAATAATAAAATAATTTACATATAGGCATGGAGCAGTGGTAAAGATTGGTGTCAGAGAGAATTCAATAATTAGTAGCTAATTGTAAAATGTACTAAGTTAGATAGGTTGCCATATTATAATTATGGTGGAAGATGAAAAAGGATTTTCTGGATGATGAAGGAAGGATCAGTCAAGGATGACCAAGAGCTCAGTTCAATCTAGTAGCATGATTGCAATTAAAAACCACACTCATAAACAGTGCTCCACTGGGATTTGAGAAAATACCCTGGTCTTATAGGAAAAAAAATGGGTAAGTTCAGCTGCACATTGATCGGATTTACAAAAGGAAGGAATTTATTCTTTTGCTTTAGGAGTAGTTATCAACGTATTTTCAAAAGAATCCATGCTCCACACACATGACCAAATGGAAATTCTAAATAAATTACCTCAAATTCTTTATTAGATGATATCAGAAAACAGACTGGAAGAAATGGGTGGGATGGGTGGCTCCTCTGACAGAAAAATAACACCTATAAGATGGAAAAGTATATTTAAAGTCTGTGATCTTACAAAGTTTATTAAACATTTATTCAGTGATTATTGAACAACCACTGTTCAAGCAGCAGTTTGTTCAGTTTCCAGGCAGTCACCTTACAGTAATAATGACAGAAGACACGGATGCCTCAGGAGATGTTCCTTGGGGAGCTTTTCTCAAAGCCCCTGAAGCAGGATGCTTTGGCAGCAGCAAGACTGCCAGCACAGGGTGGAGGCTTTGTGTTCTGAACAGTAACAGAACAGTGAGAAAAGCCAGGAGCAAAATCACAGAATCACAGAACAACCTGATTTGGAAGGGACCCACAAGGATCATCAAGTCCAGATCTTAACCCTGCAAAGAACTTTTCCCAAGGGTCACAACCTGACCCTGAGAGCATTGTTCAAAAGCTTCTTGAGCTCTTTCAGGTTTGGTGCTGTGACCACTGCTGCTCTGGGGAGTCTGTTCCAGGGACCAGCCACCCCTGGGTGGGAAGAACCTTTTCCTGATATCCAATCCCAACCTCCCCTGGCACAACCGCATTACCTTTGGGTCCTCTCAGGGCTCCCCAGAGAGAAGAGATCATGGCCTGCCCTTCCTTTTGCCCTCACAAGGAAGTTTTAGACTGTGATCAGGTCTCCCCTCAGTCTCCTCCTAACTTGCTCTTTTTCAACCACACATGAAATTATTCAAGGTTTTCTCTAAGCATTTGGACTCCTTGCCATGATTCCTCAGGTTTTGGATTTCCATTTGTGAGGCAGTGCTTTATTTGGCTTTCTACATAGTGATCTACATTTCTCCTCCCTCCCTCCTTCCATGTCAAAGGGTGTGCAGGCCTTCCATGACTGTTATGGATATGACACATCTACATGAAAAGGGAATAAAGGATTTCAGGAAGGTGTTTTCAAAAGCTCAAGTGGCAGGCAGGCACAATATTCTTATTAAGGATCTATGAGTACTGTGAGACTTCAAAAATCTTGCATTTAATTTCCTGGCTTCTGGAGCTAGTATGACCCTGATTTCTGTATTCTTTCCTTTTTATCCTAACTTTCCATTCAACAGTTTAAACTTACAATGTTATTTTCAGTAGTTTGGTTAGTATGTTGCTTTTTTTATTCCTTTTTTTCACTCCCCTGGGAAGTCAAACTGTAGACAGTATTACTTAGTGATTCATCTATATTTCCTTCTTGAGCCAATTCCTGCTTGTTGCTTAGGTCTTACAGATGTTTTGTAGAGATACTGTAAAAGCAAAGAGTTCTCAGCCTCCAACAATACAGATTTTAAAGTCATAAGCCCTCCAGTTTCTGGGAAAATAATGGAGAACTCACACAAAGAGAGCAGGTGGGAAGGGGAAAGATTAAGAAGAGGCAGAAAAATACCACCTTTTTTATTTACTGTGTTTGACTTAGATCTCATAAATTCTCTTTAATGTAATGATACCATTTTTTCTTGTTTCAAAGGAAAAAAAAAGTCTTTCAGATCAAAATTTATCACAGTCAAAATTAAAAAAAAAGGAACAAACCAGCATAAAACATTTAACAGCAACATTTAATAATGTATACAATAAAATATTGCTCTAATATATTGACAAATACAGCAATAAAGTATTAATGTGATTATGCTTCATCAGTGCAACAGCCCTTTCTCCTTGTCTTTCAAACAGTTTGAATAAAGTCTCTCCCCTCTAATCAACAGTTTCACCCTAATCTTATGAAAACAAACAAACAAATAACACACTAGAATTTTTAAGAAAAGATTATCAAATTAATTTTCTTGTGACAACATATACAGATACAAACTAAGGTAGCTGTAATTTATTTTTGGTTTACACCAGAGTAAGCGAAATGGGAGCTTATTCCATAACAGCTTAATTAGGAAGATACTGTAGCTGCAATTTCTTTATACTTATTTTCACCACTCCTGGGAAAAAAAAGGCAAGAGCTATGTGCCACTTTCCAGATTCCACTGAGACATAGGAAGAGGGGTTGTCCAACCTATAAATGAGATCTACTCTTGAGCTGTCAACAATTGCTGTGATGTCTGAATGCAGCCAGACATCTGACATGGTCACAGGGACTTGAGGACAAAAGTGAGGCACCTAAAACGGCAATTCAAGACAGACAGAATCCAGAAATCTCTTCAAATCCATTTCAGAGACAGAATCTGACTCTGGGCTGCTGGTGTCTCCCAGCTTCAAATCCTCTCACATAATTAAACAAGCCAGGTCAGTTTTTTGTCATATCAACAAGGGAAGGTTCATAAGGCTGAAGCACTCTCACAGTCCATGTCAGCTCATGATTCAAGGCTCTTTTTTCTCTGAACATCTAAGAAGCCATCTGCATTTAAGAGATTCTATTTAATGGTGGGAACATAAAGGGTAAAGCAGATAACTGAGTGAGAAACCCTCCTTTCAAGCATTTTAATTATTATTTTCATATGAGCTCTCTGTCACCAGATCTTATCAGCAACTACTTCATATATCCTAGCTGTCTTATGGAATTGAAATATTCAGGAAGGATAAGGCTACTTAAAAGTACTTTTTTTTTTCAATGTGATTGTTTCTTCAGCCACATTTCCTCCTCAGGACTGAGAAGATGTTGTTCTGGATGGATGAGACAAATGGAACCAGGTGCCTCAATTACACCTATACATGTGTCCTGGTGCCCTTAGTGTGCTCACAGACATGTCATTGCCAAAGCCAGTTGGGGCTCTTCAGTACAGAAATCCAGATATTTAATTCACATATAGCAAAATATTGCGTCACCCCAGGCTGTGTAAGAAGCGCACTTCAGAAATCTCACCTGAGAAAATACATAAGAATTCAGTTTTGTATTTCCAAAAATGTCGGTGACTGCTTAAGCAATAGGAAAGTTACATGTAGCAGAAATAACACTCTTCAGGTTTGTGAGAGAAGCTCAGATAGCATTGTTAATGGCTTTCAGACGTGTTTGGAATTAATCCCTTGCATCTGTTTGTCATCTTTTTCAGATTTAATGACTTGATGCTTTTCTGGGTAAACAAAGAGGCTCTCTTGCTCATACGTGCTGCTTAGAGCAGTGTGGATACCTGTAAAATGAAAAGGTGACTAGACTGAAAATGTCATTTGCTGTGACTTTGCTATGACCTTTATTCAAGCCAAATTCCAGTCCAACATGAGTCACAGCAGTCTGATGGATGGAGTTGCAGCTGTTGAGTCTGCTTCTGCACAGGCCAGGAACGAGACAGGCGTGCCTGCAGCTAAATCTAGACATCAGTGGTACAGAAATCATCATCTTACCAGCTCACTCATCTTCCATTGTACTTGGTGAAGAACAATAGATACTTCCAGGTCGCAATTTATCTGATCTCTTTAAAATCTCTACTTTGGTCTAAGATGAATTGCATCCTGGAAATGCCCACTAACTATGCAGAGCCTCTAAGGTGATATCTTCATTGTAGACATCTACAATTAATCATGTGAATTTCTGTATAGGTTTAAAGATGGTGGAAAACCAAAGTTAATATTGGAAGTTCCTGTCTATTCTTCACGTTACTGTCCCTCTAGCCCTGCTGCTTTAGAAGAAATAAGGCTCTCATGATATTTGCAACAGAGAACTCCTTTTATATGTAAAGAGGACCACTTTTATGGGCAGAAAAGATTCACAAGAGTGAAAAAAAAAATGCAGGAAACAAAACAGACTGAATTGCTAATGATTAAAATTTATTCTATTCTTCCATTCTTTTACTTATACTTCATATTGACTGCTGAAAAATTAGGTATGATACCAGACCTTAGGCCAAATCATCACTATTGGAAGTTGCTAACGCTGGAGGTTTGCTCCGCTTCTGTCTTTCACTGCAATCCTCCGGGTGAAGGAGGCAGTTTCATAAAACATGACATTTTCTAGCTCAGCCTCCTACAGAAACCAGCTGTCGATGAGCACCAGCAGCCGTGGAGCTGAGCATCTTTCCCAGCCCCTGCTGCTGTGTGGACAGCACCACACACACACACACACACAGACACGCACGTAGTTGTGTTTTTGTGTTACTGCCTCTGCAGGCTCAGCCTGGAGATCTGGGTCAGTCCCCCCGCAAGGCTGTGGCTGTGAGGCTGGAATTATGCTCCTCATTTCCAAACCATCCAGAAGCATCACAGGCTGCACAAAGGCTTTCCGTATTCTTTTTCCAGCTTGTGTTTCCACCTTCCTTGGACTGAAAAGCAAACAGGTTACCAGATCAAAATGAGAAAATGTCTGTACATAGCAGAAAATGCATGTCAGAGATGAAAGTTATAATATTAATTTCAGGGTATAAAACCAGAATATTTTCAAAATTCTGAATTTTCCACCATTATTCTCAAAACTCAAGATATATGAAAATTGCAAAAAAAATTCTGTCTTTGGAAAGCATTTAGGGCTTTTTTGGTGTTTTTTGGGTTGTTTGTTTGTGGGTGTTTTCCTCCTTGGTGTTGTTGTGGAGTATTTTTGTGTTTTGGGTTTTTTTGTGGTTGTTGTTTTTTTGGAGGTTATTTTGTTGGTTTTTTAGTGGTTTTTTTTTTTATGTCTTTCTGGTGTGTTTTATTGGTTGGTTGATTGATTTTTTTTATTTGTTTGGATTTTTGGGTTTTTGTTGCTTTTTTTTCTTTGGAGGGTGGAGTGGTGGCATTTTTTTGTCTTTACCTCTGGTGTAAAGCTGCCCCTCAGGACAGGTTTACAAGATCATGAGAACCATATTGGATCACATCCTTGCAGAAATAATTTTTATGTATTCCAAGTACAATAAAAAATATTGGCTGTATTTGTTCCTCTTTATCAGGTAAATATGTATATGTGCAGTTCTTTAAAAATATTTAATTATTTACTCAGGAGACCAGAACAGTTGTTTTGCCAGGTAAATACATTTTGAGTCAGCTTCTTAAGACGTGTTATGTTAGATATATTTCTACATAAATGCATTTTTTTGTAAAGAAAATTCTTTTAAAAGGCAAAATCTATTACCTTTAGAGCCATTTTCTTCTGTCATGTAAACACAGATTTGGAAGTCATGTTTTGTGTTATAAAACAGTGTCAGCAAAATTGTTTGAAGATGCACTTTCCTTGATCATATGGGCCAGAGTCTGATAAGAGCAACAATATTGAAAAGTTGATTAACTGATTAACTGATTTAACATTAAGTGATTTTAGTAAGTTTCTTTACTTACTTACATAGCAAAGCAGATTACTGTGTGGGACACAGAAGCAGCATGAGACACAAAAGTTTGGCATGAGCAACATGAGAGGACATAGGAGAGCTGAATCCTTACTCCAGGAAAAAAAAGAAGAAAAATGAGTGTGCTGAAACACTGGTCTGTGTCTCAGCATTCAGTTTCACTTCCAAGTAGAAAAGTCAGAAGCTGATTGCTTGATCACAGGTCCTTTATCAGCTGTTCTAGAGATGGAAATGCCTTTGGATCTAGGGCTGTCTTCTTCAGTTTTATGTTTCCAATATTTCTGGGAAAAATTTTTCTTCCTTTCAGAGGAGTTAGCTCATCAAACAGGGTGATATGTCTGGCTTTTGAAGGTGGTTTTTCCCTTAATTGCTTTATGAAAAACCATATCTAAAATTCAGCTTTCCTAAGTTTCTTCCTTGCTCATTTTCTTTAGAAGTAACAGGGGACTATCACCATGGCTATCCATTTGAAATGTATGGCAACATGTTTAGGAGTAATGGTATCCCTGTGCTTGTGGTAGTCAAAGATAAAGATTTGTAGCAGAAGAAATCAACTTTATTACACCAACCTGTATCCCTCTTCTCCAGAACTCATGTGCTCAAAGGCTCACTCTTCCTTTTCTTTTCTGTTTTCCTAATCAAAATATTTGTTTAACTTTCTTTTCCAATGGACTCGAACCTTTCTGGTACTGTAACTTTTACCTTAGATGTTGCACAAAGGGATTCCATAAAGGCAAACCCAAAAGAAATCCACCTTGTAAGCCCTGATTCTGATGTTATTAATCATTCATTAATCAATTCATTTGATGCATTACAAGCTCTTTGATTTACTAAAGTTTTACCCCTAAATTTTGCAAGAAAATGGTGTGAGATATAAGGATAGGGACAGTTACTTGGTTGAGCTGCAAGTAAATGCTGAAGAAAGTACTGTGATAGCTAACATGGAATGCCTGAAAGCTCTTTATTTTCAGAACTGGTTGGAATAAGTCTGAGAAAATGAGAAAATTCCTCCTTTTCCACGGTTCTTGCTATGCCTAAATTAGAAATACTCTATGGATATCTGATTAAGGTGGTATAACTCCAGTGATGTTAATGATGGCATCTGACATTTATGTTTTATTTGATATAAGCATGTGTCTGACTGTGAGCAAGTAAGTGGATGTCAACAGAAAAGCAAATTAAAATTGCTGAATTCCATAGCTAACAGTATATGAAAAAAAAAATTGAATTCCCCAACTTAATGAGGTTCCATATTTTCTAATTTCACCCAGAATGTTGAAAGTATGTCTAAAAGTTGAACAATGTTTGATGCATTCTTCCTTCCATTTGAAGAACCTTGGTAATCTGTCTGAACAATTTTAATAATAACTCAGCATGATGCCTTTACCATTCTCCTTCCACTTTTTTCTCTATTTTCTCTTGGGCTACTAAGAGAACTTTAATAACCCAACAAGTTTGTCTTCTGCCCACTGAGAATGCTGCAAATTTTATTTGCTGGAATCACAGCACTGGAAAGATACTGTGAGTGAAATACCAGGATAAATTGGTACTCCCCAAATATGTTACCTTCAAGCTGGCTTTCCCAAACTATCAGTCTCTTCCCAAAGAACAGGTTTAGGACCACCAAGACATTGCTCATCATCAATGGGACAGTTCAAAACTTTCTATCTTTTCACCAACATCAGTGAGTCTTTAATGATGTGTGCATTTCTATTTCTTCCCGATCCCACTGTTTTATGCACTGAAGCACTTTAATCTATGTGTCAGATTTGGAGATATATTTAGCTGTCTAAGCTTCCATCAGTTTCAGTGGAAGATTTGGTAACAAAATAAAGGTTTTGTGTGTGAAATCCATTGAGGAACCTCTACTTCCACCACCTTCCTGCCCCACTGAATTTAATTTTATGTTTGTTTTTCTTGTTTGTTTGTTTGTTTGTTTTTTAATGTACAATATCTGAAGACTCCATAAGGTGAGATCTGCAAGTCTTTGGTTTCAGATGCTACTACCTCTTGCCATCTGCTGCTCTGAATGTCTTCCCTGCTCCCAGACCTATGAGAACACTGGCAAAAGACTGGGCATGATTAGACTTCAGCTACACCATTGGAAGGCCAGCATCTTCATTCAAATTAGAAGAAACTCTTCCACTCTGGAACATCTCAGGGAAGAGATGTATTTTTCTTGTACTGAATCTTTTAGGTAGCTGTGGTAGCTTAGTAGGTACAAGGTGAACTTCCAAGAAGGCAGAGCTTAAACATTGAGAGATTTCCCAGAGAAAATTTGTCAGCATCCTAAGGTTTTCCTGAAGTTTTGCTTCCCAAGTTATCTTGAGGCAATGATGTCTACATCACAGTTGGTGTCAGTCATAAACAGGATGTACATTTAAGCATGTATATATAGAGATATTTTCTTCAATATTATTTCCTGAATAGGGATAGAAATCATAACAATACACTTGAGGAATTATTTTTATGTTTACAGGGTTGAGTGTAAAATATACTGTCTACTTCGTAAGAAAAAGAAAATTTATGAACACGAATGAATGAATAAAGAGAGTTTAAAAATAAGATAACTATGATGTTTTTGTTTTGTTTGCCTATGTTTGTTTAGTTTGATTTGACTGTGATTTTTTTTAAAGGAATGAGTATAGTTCTATTCAATATTCACTTTAAATATTCATGTTGCATTGTTTCTTATTCCTAGTGTTTAAAAAATTGCTACCATAAATTCTTATATTCCTGTCCCTTAAAATGTTTATGATTTAAAAATAAGCCAGTCAGCAGTGTCAAGACACACTGCTTTTAATTTAGGTAAGAATTGCCTTTGCAGAATAGAAACAGGATTTTTTTCTTTTTTTTTTTTAATCCTACCAAAGAATTCAGGATTAGAGACAAGCACAGGTTAAAAATAATTTGTAAGTACAGCTACAGAAAGCCTGAGTGATTCATATAGTTTCAATTCTTCCTGTGAATTTGTCCTTTGCTTTCAATTGTTCTTATTTACATATAGCCTAGTTTCAGAGCAGAGACCTTTTAAACACATCGATAGGTCAATAAATCTATGCTTTTAATAGGGATGTACTTTTGTCCATTCTTTATTTTGGAGCTTTTCATTATGCACTGTCCTGCATGACTATACACTGCTGAACATGAAATGTTTACGTTGAATTAATTTGTTCTTTCAACACATTTGATTATTAGAAAGTGCAAAAGGGATGTTTTCAAGGTTTATAAAAGCATATGTTGACCTTTCTTTGAGAATATAAAAGGCTGATTCTATTACCATTATACCCTCTGCAGAGGGGATGTGGTGCAATGCCTGGGAACACATAAATTCTCCCAGAAGAACAGAGAAGTTACATTTCCAAGGACAACGACTTAAGGACACTCTTCTGTTATGGATGTAGACTTTTCTTCTACTTTCTGATGCCTTCTTCTAGTTGCCTTTGCAAGTCATGCACAGAGCTGAGAACATGTTCAAGAGTCTGACATCTAATAACATGAAGCTCTGCTTAAACACAGAATAACTGTCTGAACTTTGAGATGCTGCTCTCAGAAAGGAGTCTGAGGCATATTTCCTATGAGGATGGCCCACTTTGCACCCTGCCTTATTACCTGATTACAGGGATCCCACAAATGTACGTGTGCCAAGCAAAAAGGTGCCTTATGCCCTGGGGGTCTTGCTCTTTTCAACCAGGAATGATATTGAAGGGTTACCTCCTTGGAGTCCAGTGGGCTTACAGGGGTTGTGTGGTGTTAACAGCTCAAAACCTCCCAGGCCAAGACTCTCAGGTGTGGTAAGACATCATCTTCTACTGTAATTTAAAAAAAAATCAACCAAACAAAACCAACCAACCAAACAAAACAAACAAAACCATAACAATGAAAAAACCCAAACAAACAAAAACCCAAAACCAACCAAACATTTAAAGGTCTGTCTTTAAATCTCACTCTGAGGAAATTAATTTCCAATGGTACCTTGCAGATCCTACAAACTACTCTTGTTCTTATCGCCATCCCTATATGTAAGGGGAATATTCTTTATGATTAAATTGTGACCAACGACAGAAAACTCTTCAAACTATAAGAGTAATTTTGAAATACTCCGATAGAAGAGCCAGAAGAGTGGGGAAGGGATGAATCTATAGAGTTCGCAGTATTTTGCCCAACAGCTGAAAGGATGCAGGAAACATCAACAGCAAACAGAGCACAGAACTGATTATCCTTGTGATCCTGCTCCTTATTTACATCTGAAGGCAGATTCACAGTGACTGTAACTTCCCTTCTGCTTCCCACTGCTTGACAGGCAGACTGTGCTTGCCTTGTCTAAATCAATGACTTAGACACAGCCTCAGTGTCCATAATGCTAAAGATTACAGTCACTTTGTACAGCAAGGGTTAATGTGAAGGATACTGGAAGGAACTCTCCAGCTCTCTTCTGCTGGGTCATATTTGCACCATGCAGCTGAGGGGAGTATCTATTTGAGAAGTTTCTGGTTTTTTTCAAGGGAAGATATGTGGGTAAAATCCCTAACTATTAAGAAACAGCAAAGCAGAGAAGAATGCTGTGAATAGTGTTTCTAAAATGCCACTGTTTTTCTGAAAGCCTCCATAAGTTAAAAATTATAGTCTTCTTTAATACCTGGCAGTGAAATAGGAAAATGAGTATAGGAATAATTTCCTGCTGGATTGCAGCAAACAAACAAACAAAATCAGAGTCTGCACATTGAAGATGCACAAGCTCTAAACCTCCCCTAAACATGGACAAAAGGCAAGACTGTAGAAAATATACCTCCAGTTTGGCGTGAAAAAATTCCAGTTTGCCTTCTGCACTGCAGATCTTCTTAGTCAGGTTGGCTCCCTCTTTCTCTCTACCTCTTACAGTTTGGACCCCTTGTACTACTAAAAGCTGGACAATTATAAGGTTATCTGTGTTATACAGTTGTTATACAGTAGAACTTCAGCAGGTCAAAGGAGTTCTTCTGTCTTTGGTATTATCACTGTCCCATTTCTCTCACAAGTGTTATACTGCATATTCCCGGATACTGTTCCTCAGTCAATCTATTCTCCTAGGTTTATTTTTATATCAGATCATCATCAAGTGGTCTCCATTGTACAAAGCACTGTTCTCAAAAGTGGCTATTATAATTCAGCTTACAGTGATGAACACAATTACCTTTAGGTTCATTTAAAAAAAGATGAAGAAAAGAAGAAGAAAAAATAAGAAATTCATCTGAACAAAGAAAGTCTTTGTAGGAAGGTCAATTGTGTAAAGGGACAGCTGTTTGAAAAGAAAGACACATTGATCTAAGCTTCAGAAGTAGTAAAAATATACAAGAAAAATTGATAAGTCAGACTCTCATTTAAATGAAGGCAGAGAAAATAATTTACTGAAAAGTTTTAAGTCTAATACAGTATCAGTAGCTAATGCTGTTCTAAAGAAATTATCTGATGCTTTTGAAGGAGTAAAACAAGACAAGGTCTCATGCTTTTTCAGAGACTGTTTCTGAATATGGGTGGAATACGGATTTTAAAGAGAAATTTACAATAAGTAATAAATTGAGTATTTTTTACTCTGTTAATTAGGCTAAATTTCCACATATGGTGTGGAAATACAATACCTCCATTTCACAGATGACTGATAGAATCATCTGGGTTATCTACTCAAGGTTGCAGAGAAGGTATTTATACCAAATTGGTGCTCAGAGCAGTGGATCATGTGATTTCTCATCTCCTTAGGGAGGTCAAACAGGATGGATTGAATTTGAGCTGAAGGATTAGTTTTCATATTCAACCCTATGCAAATAAATAAATTAATTAAGAAAAATCTAGGTCAGCCAAACAAATTCAGTATAATATCAGCCCAATGAGTGAGTAAAAGTATGCTGTAATTGCTGGAAGAAAACTACAGTAATATTTACCTCACAGTTGAAATAGCAGAGTTCTGAAAATCCTGAGATCCTGTTCCTCCAGGAATTTTTAATTTCTCTCATAATTGTATAATAGTCCCTTCACCCCAAGAGTTTTTGACCAACGGGGATCAATGAAATATAATTTTTTAAATAAGTACAATTTCACTGGAACACTTTTAGCCTGTTCTATCCTGTTATTCTTATATCTGCATTTTCATTCCAAGCAGAAAAACACTGCATTCTGTTTTGCAGAAATCTTAGGCTAGAAGTAGGGGGTGTCTGTTCCTGTTGTTGTTTTTTATATCTTTCCTCATTTTTATTGGTAAACTATCAAGCAGGATGTTCCCCCCTCCTGTTTTTAAACAGCTTAAACTGATTGTATTTCAAAAAAATGCAGATGCCTATATCTTTTATAGGAGGAAAGTCATTAAATTTTGTAAATGTTAGAAAAAAAAGAAACTATGAATGATATTCTGGAAAGTGACGGCATCGTAAAATATGCACAATCTGGTCAAGTTCCAATTAAAAAAAATGTGTTAGCATAAACAACCTTTAAAAATAGCAATGTAAAATTTACGAGCACAGAGTGGATTTGGAAGTTGTCGCCACACCCAACCACATTTTCAGTTCTCATCAACCTGGTTTCTAATTCTGCATACATTTTAGATTTGCTGACATTTTCATATAGAGAGAAACTTTCTGCAGCTGATGTGGAAATCATCAAGCCCTGCAAAGCACAGAAAGGGGATTCTTTGGACATAGAAGAACATTGTGCTGACAATTCCATCTTCATCTGGCAAATATTTCCTTTCCCTTTTGTTACTTGCTGATGTTGCTTCTTCAAACTGCTTGGAAATTATACAGAATCATAAATTAATTAAAATTGGAAAAGGTCTCTAAAATCAGCAAGTCCAACCATTAACCCACCTGCCAGGTCCACCACAAAACCATGTCCCTAAGTGCTATATCTACCAGGTTTTTTAATATCTCCAAGGATGTTGACTTCACCACTTCACTGGGCAGCCTGATAATTCTTTTAGTGAAGAAATTTTTCCTAATATCCAATCTAAATCTTCCCTGGAGCAACTTGAGTTTTGCATTAACTGTTAGAGGATGTTTAATCATTCATGTTTAAATACCTAACAAAGGGAAGCTAGGGAAGGCATCTATTATACCCAAGGCATCTGATCAACATATTTTCCTTCATCTACTCCTCTCCTGTGAGCCCATTTTGAGGCAAAAAATAACTACACTTTTAGGAGTTGGTGGATTTCTTCAGTCCTTTTAGGTGTCATGAAAGATCCCAATCACTTTAATTCAAATCCTCAAATTAATGTCTGTCACTATAATTAAATGTAACTACCTTTTCATTCTTAAAATCTTTGTTCTTCTGTTGCACAGCCCTGAAGCTCCTTTGAGCATACAGATTTCTAACTTATAAACACTTGGGTTTTTCTGGAACCTGAAGTTGAAATTCTGGGTGTCTGTGTGCAGTCAAGTGTTAACAATATTTCAATTGCTATTCACCAGCATATTCCTTCATCGCTCTGGTGTTCCAGAATGTCTTCCTACCTTAAGATGGCATACACCTAGAGCGATCAAAAACTTTGTCAAACTAAAATTAAGCCTTTATTTAAATGTATTTATTCTAATGTGGAGAGACTAAAGTTGCTCTGTGCCATTTATTCAGAGAGAGGGATTATTTGTAAGAAAATTATGACAACATATCTCCCAAACATTATACCACTCATCTGAGAGGGTGAGACCCTTGAGCCCTGAACTAAAAAAATACTTGGATTTCACATGAAGCAGTCACTGGGAAAAAAGTATTAGTGACTGAAATATGGACTGGAATCCATGACCCTCCTTCCCAAATGAGTGCAATAAATACTAGGAGTCTCTTGCTTTAGTTTTGACTCAATGAACTATTAAAACATGCTAACAAAACCATAATTCTCCATAATGCCAGTTCTGTTCATCTTAATCTTGAGAGATGAGTTCCAATGCTCTTATCTATTTCTCTCCCAGTTTTGTGTAAGAGATGGACTGGTTTCAGCTCTCCCTAGTTACTGGAAGAGGAGATTCAAACACTTTTCATGTCTGTCAGTGTCTACAAGGGCACTGACAGAAGAAAGGTTTCACTGATAGAGAAAAAGGAAAGATAATCCCAGGTCTGACTACCAGGTGATGACAATCAGACTTATATTTCATCTAAAAATGGACATTGATTTCTCTCCAGAATATTTCAGCTCCTCACTCTGAAGAAAACTAAGCCAAAATATGTTGATTTTTTAATTCACCGCATGATTATGAACTGTTTTGGCTGACCCATATTTTTATGTTCTGGCAAATCAGCTATTAATTAGAGAAATATGTGACTCTTTTCTTGCCAAATGAACTCAGTACCTGCCTCTACTTTGCTATTCATAGTGGGTGACAAAAACAAAGAGATAAACAAAGAAGTATTGGCTGCTTAATAGAAACTGTTCCTCAAATGATGCACCTTTTCTGCTACAGAGTTATGCTCCTTTTCACCCTGAGAATCCTGTCTTTTTTTCTGTTTATATTCACCTCATTACCTAATACACCATCTTATCTTTCTACCTACCTCTTCCCTGAAAGGCTTAAAAAGTCAGAGAACATTGCCAACCAAGAGATTTGTGTTTATAACTAAACAAATGAAGATTCCAAGGAGACCCTGCTAGGAAATGCTACAGCTCTCAGTGGTGCAATGTTTTGCTGCCTCTTCACGTGATGAGAGAAATCACATTTTGAAGAATACTTTCCACACAAGACATTTTTCTTCCTATCCTCTTCATTCGCAGCACCTGCTTCAGGAAATATATATTTTCCACATACTGCTCAAATGAACTAATCTATTTTCACTATGTGTCCTTTTTGGCAAAATATCTACAGTATTTTCTTTCATAAAGACAAATTCTGCTCTTTTGGTATTTTTCCTCTTCCTCTTTTTATTAATAAAAAAATATGATCCCTCATTTCCTCCTTGGAGAGAAAGGAAAAAAAAAAGAAAGAAAAGAAAAGGCAAGAGAAAGAGCTAGGAAAACATAAATAAAAAGAAACAGTACTGAAGCCTGAAGAAATTAAAAACTTAGGGCTAGAACCCCAACTATCAATGAGGCCTAACCTCATTGAAAATCCGTCTGTGAATATTTAGTTGTTTAGTGTTTCTGCAATGACATTTCTGCAGAGAGCAGCATGAACGAAAAATTGCCATTTTTTTATCATCTGGACTGAAACTGCCAATACTGTGTCAGCTAGGAAAGATGAATTATTCCATTCAGCCTCTACAGAAGGTGCTTAAGTAGAGTTAGGTTCATGGGAGACCAAGTTTCCCAAATAAAACTACATTTCTTACCAATGCACAAGGTATTTTGCAACAAGACTTCTACTATAACTTCTCTATCAGCATGTGCACTTATCTATCCATCTTCCTGAGCAGTCTTTTTTTTTTTTTTTTGGTGTTTTTCTGGGGAAAAATATCTTTCCAGGTGATGAATCTGTTTGCGGCATCCAAGGCAGATTTCAGTCCATCTAAAAATTTATTTATTTTAAGTTTAATCCCCCTCCTTTCCCCACGTTCTATATGATTTTTGGTCTCCTTCCTATTGATCCCTGGTGTAAATGAGAGAAGCATGCCTTAGTACTGTAACACTTCTCTGATTTTCAGCACTTCCATGCAATTTGAGATTTTCATCAGAGTATCTAACACAAAATTATGAAGGCCATTAGTAAAGAGGTGTATCTGTGAGGGATTCCTTTGTTTTAAGTTTTGGTAGTGTTTTTGTTTGGTTGGGGTTTTTTGTTTGTTCGTTTCAATTTATTTTTTTGGGATTGTGGGTTGTGATTTTGATTTTGGGTTGGGGGACGGGTGCTGGGGGAAGGGAGCCTCAGTTTTTATGAACATTTAGAAATCTCCAAAACGAGCCAGAGGACAAAAGACCTCTAAAAGACCTATAACTTTCCAAGGTATTTTATTTTGTTTGTCATAGTGATCTGTGAATATTTGATATTTGTTTTCAAAGTATGATCCTCTGCATCAATATGGAGAAGACACCAGAATTGGAATTCATAGTGACCTGAAAATATGTACGTAAAGGACAAAACAGCATAAGCTTTTCATCACTCAAGGAGAAACTGCTTGCCATAATTACACTCAGAACATCATTTGACATTAAAATGTCACATGTATTAGTAAGAGACCCAGAGAGGGAACTTCTATTAAGTGCTGGACTCATGATTTTGTATTTCAAGGTTTGAATTTATATATACTTGGGATTCTCATGCACATTTCTTTACTGCCCTGATTTCTAGTGGTATCAAAATTTGATCTTGCCCACTTTTAAGAATCAAAGACTAGGATTTCACCCTATTAAATTAAATTTCTGCTACCTTTATCTTCATTTAAGTCCTTCATTTCATTCATTTATTTTATTTGTCCTTGGATTAGCAACAGAGAGAAGACACAGATTGAAAATGTTGCTTGATTTTCTTTCTCAATAAGTGTGTTCCCATAAGATATTTCTGTTAAAATATAAGCAGGGCAGAGCAGCAATAGCCTATAAGGTGAAAAAGCCCAAAGGTGTAGCTATCCATAGGGAGTGGTCAATTGTTGGGAGCATGGATGTGTAATTTTGTACAACGTAGTTAATTTTCTTGTGGAAAAAAACACTGGCAACAGTTAATGTCTGTGCTGGATCCTGTTTAATACACTGCAGACACCTTTTCAGACAGCATCTGTCTTCCCCTGCAGGATGCCAGTAAAGCAGGTAGACAGTCTCACTTCTGAAGGGAAAGCAGCCCTCGGTATTTTTGGCTAATGCTTTCAGTAAGACAGATCTTCTGACACTGGAATTTACCCAGATAAAAATGATATTGGAAAAGCTATGACTTTGTCCAGCACTGAATTTAATACTGTTGCTTGTGACTGTTGGCCATTACCAATGCCTGAATGCCTTAAAAGAAAATCCAGGAATAGATATGACAAGGATGCTAATGCTTCTCTTGTTTGGTGACCAAAATGGTACTGTGCTTCTCAAAATATTTGAGGGATTGTAGTTTGTCTGGGTTGTGGTAAGAAATGGGTATCCATGTTTACAATATTTTATGGATTGGGGTTGTTGTTTTTCAGGCATAAGGGCAAAATTTTCTATGTTAATGACTTGTCCCAAGTCTGTGAAAGCCACAGTCAGGATCAATGGATGTTGCGAGCCAGAGGCACAGGACTTCACACCTGATACCTTCCAAAATTTCAGTCCCTTGACATGACACTCAAGGAACACTGAAGATGAAGAGATCATCCTCAATTTGTAAAGTTCACCAGTGGACAACTTTCCTCTTGTTCAGCACAGCTCTCAATGAAAGGAAAATAAAATCCATGAGAAACTATCTCTTGCCTTCAGAGTTCATGGGGTCCTTGAGGATGTGCCTTCAAATATTATTGATGACACAAATGGGCCTAATACCACTTCCTCACGAGTCATTAAATAGTCTGGGTGAGAGCAAGGACACTAATATAATGAGAAATGTTTATTTTCTTTCTAATAAGAATAATGGGAACATCTGTCACGGATTATATAAGTCTCTGAAGACAGAATTATCAGATGGGCACACCAAAGCATAGATAGTGGCAGTAAACTGTAAGACACAGACAAAACCAACTTCCTCCACCCCCATACATGGATCCTTTCCTCCTTCCAGTCTACTTCCAACTCCCACTTTCTTTGTTCCAAAATGAAATGTCAGAAATGGGCAAAGGCCTTTGAACCAGTAAGGAGAGGATGCCATGATCACAGCTCTGCTGGGCAGTAAGCAGTACCATGGGTTATTACACCCATGTCCCAGCCAAAGGCAGAATGGAACAGAAGATTTCATGCCCATACAGGGCAGAACAAAAGCTTGGCCAAGCAGATGCAGCTCTCAGGAAGACCAAGGACAGGACTGTCTTGGAGCCAGCTCAACAAAGCGGATGAAGAATTGTGCCTGGTTACTAAATTTGCTTGTGAAAAAGTGAGAATGGCTTTAGGAAAAATTGGTTTTCCTCACTGGTTTGAAAAAGAAGAAAACCTGCCAGTAATGATTTTCAAATCAGTGATCTAGAAGGAGCAAAGTAGATAATGTCCAGAAACTGTTTTTTTTAAATTTTTTTTCTTTTTTTACATTTGTTAACATTGTTACCTGTTAAGGTTTGCTCAATAATGGTGTGAATACTTTTGCTGAAAAGAAATTAAAAAGAAATCCAACAAACAAAATTCAAAATGTTTATAATGCAAACTGTTACTGAAGGTGAATTTTCTTTCCTGGGAATTTCAGTGATGAAAACAGAAAGAGGATCACAAAAGCAATGAGATCTGAAAAATCTGTGATTATCTGTGTCCTCTCTGTCAAAATGAATTCTGTGAACTCTCTCAAAAAAAGATATGTGATATATTTGGCAGAGGATTATAAGCAATGCATATCCTTCCATTATGCAATGTGAGTCATACCAGACTTGGATGTGACATGATTCTGGTGCTTCTCAATGGGCCAACATCTCCTGCAAAAATTTTGACTGTGATATGCTGGTGCTCATTTTTTTGGAAAGAAATGGAAAACATTTTAAGCAGCTTTGGGAGTAAAAGGGAAAAACACAGATGCAGGAGTATTAATCTGCTGTGGATAACTTATGTATGTCAGGGTCCATATTTTAAGTAAATGTTCACTGCATCATTAAACTTGGGCATTTACAGCATGCATCAAAAATAGAAACTTTTTTCAGTCAGAGGAGGCAAAGGTTTGCAAGGCAGGGTGTAAAATGGCACAATTCCATTGATTTCCATGAAGATACAGAAATTTACATCAGCCAGGAGTGTGGCCCAAAATCTCCTCAACAACAAAAAAAAAACCCTATGACTATGGAAAGGCAGGAATCTGCCTGACTTCTGACTTTGAGAAGGTTACAGACAAGGTTGACAGTGTCAATGCATACAGCATGATTTATCTGGAGTTTCAGAAAGCCTTCAATAAAGTTCCACATGACAGGCATCTGTTTAAGTTAAAAGCTAGAGGGATCCAGGATAAGTCATGGAAGTGAATAAAGAAATAGTTAAAAAACAGAGCACAAAGGCTACCTGCATGATGAGCTATACTGATGCCTGGGCAAAGCTGGTAACAGCAATGGTTCTGACATAATTGTGCTCTTTAGTTGCAGGAGATGTTTGAAAATGTTTATTACAAAAGGGTAAAAATAAAAAAAGGAAAATAAAAAGAGAGAAATGCAAAAAAATGAAAATAAAGGGAAGAGAAAACTATCCCCAGTCTTGCTATTGTTTCACAGATTTTTGCAGCACGTGATCAAGGAGGACAGTAGAAAATAAACACTTGCAATGAAGCAGGAAACCAGATCTCCAGCAGCTGAGTGGAATGCAGCTGCTTAAATACAGCCAAGCTACAATCAGCTCCAAGTTGAGAGCTTGTTATAGGGAGGGAGGGGGATACAATCAGGCTGGATCAGTAGGGAGAGCAGACTCCCCTTTGATCTTTCAGCTTTCATGCATGTATAAAAAATGCAAATAAAATAGACCTACCATTTTCTGTAAATTAAAGGAGTTTCCCCCCTCCCCCCAAATTATCCAGCCATATTTTTTCCATGTGCTTTCAAACAAATTAAAACAGCTTGAAAAAAAGGGACTTAAATATATTGAATGCATAAAAGTGGGAGTTCTGCATAATCAGTCTCCAAGAGTTCTTAAATCTCTGTATATAAACTGTTTAAAAGTAAATTAAAATTATTCCTTAATGAAATACAAATCTGAAGTCACTTGAATAACTAATCATTTTATGACCCATGCAGTGAATTTTTAATGCCTGCCTCTACCTGATTATTTTAGATATGTCTGTGTTGTAAAGTAAAAGCTACATAAATCATTAATGTGTTGATACAGATCAGTGAGCTGACTACACTGTATCTGATTCCTCAGGACATACAGTGTGTGATTCACCTCACTCCTATTTTATGGAGTCCAGATTTATTCCACATTTCTTCTTGGATATAACCTAATTCGAAGACTTTCAATGGATTCTTTATAGGATTTACAGGATCGAGATTTCCTACACCCTATAGACATAGAGTGTGTAAAAATCTACCACAGGAAAAGATACTACTTGTAAAACAATTAATGTATCCTTGCAGGAAAGCCTTTTATCCATGGTACTCAAATTGCTTTGCAACCATTAATTAAGTCTTACTTACAGTGCACAAAACATTTTTGAGGTAGGTAACTACTAGGATTTCTACCTACAGTCTGGTAAACAAGGACAGAGACATTGACAGCTTGAAATAGGAATAGATTTGGGAATAAAAGTCAAGTGTCCTTACTTTCTGTTACCTGCTTTAATGGTTAGAACACAAAACAAAAGAAAACAAAACAAATCCCATATGAATAAAAAGTACATTTTAAAAGTACGAGTCCCTGAAGTTGAGGAGAAAAAAAAAGGAGATCTGTAAAATATTTAAAACGCATAGACTACTGAAATTGGCACAAATTTGTATGTGAGAATTTGCTAAAAGGAGAAAAACAAGCCCAGCGGAATGAAATTTTACCTTTTTCCTGGATGGGTAACGGGGATTTGCCCTTCCTTTTTGGGTGCCTGGACTCCCTTGCACTGACAGCACCCCTTTTCCAGTGGAAGTGCTGTTCCTGCTGCTTTGCTTTCACAGCTGCCATGATTCTTTGCCTTGAACCACGAAAACGCAGCTTCTGAGTCATGTTTGCTTCTTTTGTTTTCTTGGATCGTTCCTTTCAGCTTCCATAAGTGAGTTTTGTTTCTTGACAAAAGTACTCCATTTGCTGAGTACAGTTAAAGAGCCACAGTTTAACGGAAAATCTGATATTGGTATTCAGGCACATTTTTTACTTTTTAACAGCATGTGCCCCTGGGCTAATATAAGGAGTCCAATATAATGAATGTTTCTGATGGAATAGGGTGCTATCGAACAATCCCATTGATGTGTGGAAGAGACTTTACGTGTGATCTTACTGCCAGATAAAGTTTTTACAAGACCAAATCCTTTGTCATTGAAATACATCCTGGTTTTACGACAACATAAATGAAAATAAGTCATTTTGCAGCATGTGAAGATATTCCTTGTGAACATTAAAAGATGCAGTCATACAGAAAAGGGTCACTCGTGTGACCCTTTGGCTTTTTCTGCGCTGATAATTTAAAAATGGGGAGAGTGTTTGTAGGAGAGAAAATACCACAGATATTTTAGAATGTATGAAAGGATAAAAACTGCAATCAGGTCAAAATATATATTTACTTCCCTTCTGCTTGTGTAAATCCAGAATGACTTCACTGGAGTCAACAGTGTTACCTTGGATTTTAAGAGAGTTATTGAAAGTGGAATCTGTTCCATTATATTATCAATATGGAAACCTGCAATTACCTCTCTAAAAGATAACAAAGAGCCTGTCAATCCTCTTTCTTTATCCTTGTTTGATCTGGATTGCTGATGTGCTGGGTTTTTGGTTTTTTTTTCAGCATCTGATGTATGTTAATTTACCGAGTATGTTTGTGACTTCCCTTGATAAGGACTCATTTATTTTTTGTTTGGTTCCTTATAAACTGACCGAGGGGGGAAGAAGCCTCTTTAACCCATTTCTCACATGCATTGTACAGTCTGTTAATGGGGTATTGAAATAAAAAGCAAGACATAAAGACTTGCAGACAGAAGAAAAGAGTCTTGAATGTGTTTGAAGTGTGCTGTTGATGGGGGAAACATGCATGTACCAGGTAATTATGCTGAAGTCCATAATATAAGTGCCTACTGATTTAAATAAGAGAAGGAACACATTACTTTGAAAACCAGAAGGGATAGTTAAATGGTCTGCTTTCACCTCCTGGATAAAATTAACTATAGAATTTTACCCAGTGATTGTTGCAATGGGGAAAGCATGCTCAGCCTGGATTTATAAGTGAGTGCAGTCAAGCTGAGCTATATGTGGTGCAACCAAGGCCTTTCTCAGCAAGAACTCTTAACAAGAACAGTATTAATTGTTCTGGCAGTCAATGGCTGCTAGTGGAGCTCGTTTATTCAGGAAACACCATTTAAAAAAAAATGTTTATGCTTCAGAATTCAAATACAAACATGAAGGTAATTTTGAGTCTTATTATAAGGTGCCCTGAAACTAACAATCTGAAAACATATATATGCCACCAAAATAGCCCTCAAAGCTGTATTTTATTTTTCCTGAAATTTATTGTTCATTTGCATATTTTGTTTTTTTATTATTAGTGTGTTATTAGTTTTTCTTCTGGTCAGAACATCTCAAATTCCTCACAGTTCACCTCAAGATGTAAGACTCTTTCTCTTGTATTTTTCTGGGGGGAAGTGGTGGTGGGGTTTGGGTGTTATCTATTATATAAATCTCACATGTAGATTTGCTGATGTGTGTCCAGTCTTTCTTCCTGGGAATAACAATGGATAAACTTTGTCTATTTGTTGCTTATTTTTTTACAATTTAAACATTCCTATTTACCTCCTTGAAGAGTATCTCTCCATTAATTATAGAAGGGATCTATGGTGAGTAGGGACCAGATTAAATCCCACAAAGTTAGGTAGGATAGATCCAATTCTAAACCTCCCATTAATTAGTTAATATAAATAATTAAAATAATAGTGCTTCTTTGGTCCCCAGTAGGTGCAGTGGTTGTGAGAATTAAGGAACAGAGCTAAAGCAAGCCAGACAATGATTTTAGCTGATTTTATACTTCTGTCACCTGCTCCTCTAGGGAAGCCCTCTACAAAACTAAAACAAATTTCTTGTCCTCCAACATGAATAAGATCAGAAGGAGCAGAGATTCCTCAGAGGCTGATAACTAACAAAAAAAACAGTCTCTGCTCAGAAATTATATTTTTTGAGAAACGTATTTACACTCCGTATGTGCCTTTTCCTAGTTACAATGTGCAATTTTTTTAAAGATATTAAAAGACAAGACACTTTTAAAATATTCTCATTAACAACAGCTCCTAAATTATTTCTTCCAGAACTTCATTGCAACATCTCCAATGAAACTACACTCCATTTTGTCTTAAAACAGTACCAGTAGTTTTTAAAGGTTGTTTGGTTTTTTGTTTGTTTTTTTTTTTTTTTAAATCTTTTGCCAAACAATCTAGGTGTCGCGAGAGAGTTTCTATTCCCCTTCCACCTGCATGTGGAGTCCCCCCAAGCATCAAGTACTCCTTCATTCAGAATGTTTTGTAATGTTTTCCTCCTCGGTGAAGCACTAGCAAACCTTATAAAAGCAGCATCACCCAATGTTCTTTCACACAAGGTGGCACTGAGGATGATGGTACAAAAACAGTTGTGAGTCTAAAGGAAAGCTTATACAAGGCAAGTCTGACAGGAATGTATATTCCATGGTACTAACTGAAACCCTGAAATGTTTGGTGCTGATGCTGCAAATGGGGTAAAATTTTGGTAGCATTTAATTCATTCCATGTAAAGTAGTTTCTTTCCGTGATCAAGTCCAGTATGAATTTTTTCTTGAATTCAAGGGCCTTTCAAATACATTTTTATGGCAATTTCAAGCATGTATTGCTCCTAGTAATATAGTCCCTGCTTGGTGTTTTAGGGCCTTGATCCTTAAATGGCAGAAGTCAGTTTAGCTTCATTGAAATAATTTTTCTTCAGCTATAGAGCTGACATCCAGTCAATAGTACTCTTGAAAGCTCCTGGTGAATATTGGTAAAGTCTTTTATCAAACTTTTTGGGATAAGTAGCTGTTAGGGGAAATTTCTAAAAGGTAAATTTCAAACTCTAATTCCCCTTGACTTTTACTGAATGTCAATGAGACTTTGAGTCATAAATTCAGACATAATTAGATGCTGAAATAAAAGAATAGGCAGTTAGTGATATTCTGGGGTCAAAAAAAAAAAGAATGAAGGAAGGAAGGGAGGAAGGAAGGGAGGAAGGGAGGAAGGGAGGAAGGAAGTGGCGGAAGGAAGGAAGTGGCGGATGGAAGTGGCGGAAGGAAGGAAGTGGCGGAAGGAAGTGGCGGAAGTGGCGGAAGTGGCGGAAGTGGCGGAAGTGGCGGAAGGAAGGAAGGAAGGAAGGAAGGAAGGAAGGAAGGAAGGAAGGAAGGAAGGAAGGAAGTGGTGGAAGGAAGTGGCGGAAGGAAGTGGCGGAAGGAAGTGGCGGAAGGAAGTGGCGGAAGGAAGGAAGTGGCGGAAGGAAGGAAGTGGCGGAAGGAAGGAAGGAAGTGGCGGAAGGAAGGAAGGAAGTGGCGGAAGGAAGGAAGGAAGTGGCGGAAGGAAGGAAGGAAGGAAGGAAGGAAGGAAGGAAGGAAGGAAGGAAGGAAGGAAGGAAGGAAGGAAGGAAGGAAGGAAGGAAGGAAGGAAGGAAGGAAGGAAGGAAGGAAGGAAGGAAGGAAGGAAGGAAGGAAGTGGCGGAAGGAAGGAAGTGGCGGAAGGAAGGAAGTGGCGGAAGGAAGTGGCGGAAGGAAGTGGCGGAAGGAAGGAAGGAAGGAAGTGGCGGAAGGAAGGAAGGAAGTGGCGGAAGGAAGGAAGGAAGGAAGGAAGGAAGGAAGGAAGGAAGGAAGGAAGGAAGGAAGGAAGGAAGGAAGGAAGGAAGGAAGGAAGGAAGGAAGGCCACACATAATCACAACCTATGCAGTTGTCCAAATCCAAAATCAAGCTACTTTATTAGAATTTTTGCATAAGTAGTGTCAAACTGTCATTACAAAATTCTCTAAAAGGGCTAAAATTATTTTTGAATCTGTTTTAAGATTTCTGAACAGTTTAAGACTTCAGTTAATCTTGAACTAAGCTGGAATGCTTAAAAAAAAGAGAATCTATCTCAACTGTTATGATGCTTTGTCAAACTACAATAATGTGGAAGGCATTGATGCCTGTCTCAGGTGATTCAGTCACAGCACCTGGTTGTTCAACAACTGCCTTTCAGGTGTAACATATTCAGACACTGAGACACTCAGGTGTCCTGACTTATTCAAGACATTCCAGGGCACGGAATAATTAATCACTAATTGAAGCAGAGATTTGCCACTTTATGGACTAGCCAGATGATATGCATGAGAGTCCTCTCCAAGAAAGAATGACACTACAGTACAGTCATCTTCTCATTCCTGCAGCTGTTTTGACAAGCATGTTTTCATTTTAACAAAGTTTTTATTTTAACGAAGACAAGTGCCAGATTCTGCACCTGGGATGGGGCAAGTCTTGATGTATGGACAGACTGGGGAATGAGAGGCTGGAAAGCTGGGGCAGGGAAAGGGACCTGGGGGTCCTGGTCAATAGCAAGTGGAACTTGGGTCAGCAGTGCCCTGGCATCCAGGAGGGACATCTCTGTCGTGGGGGCAACAGGCCCAGCATCACCAGCTGGGCAAGGGAGGGGATTGTCCTGCTCTTCTCTGCTCTGTTCTGCTCTGCTGTAGCCTCACACTGAGCGCTGGGGGAAGTTTGGCATGCCACAATATAATAAGGTTATGAAGTTCTTAGAGAGTGTCCCAAGAAGGGAAACTAGGGTGGTGAAACACCTGGAAAGGAAGCTGTGTGAGGAGTGGCTGAAGGCACTTGGTCTCTTCATCCTGGAGGAGACTTTATCATAGTCTACAATTCCTTGTGAGGGCAAGAGGAGGGGCAGGCACTGATCTCTTCTCTGTGACCAGTAACAGGACCTGAGCCAAGGGCCTGGAGAGGAGTCAGGGGAGGTTTAGGTTGGATATCAGGAAAAGCTTCTTCACCCAGAGAGGGTGGATGGGTACTGAGCAGGGAGGCACCAAGGCTGGCAGAGTTCAAGGAGTGTTTGGGCAGTGCCCTCAGGCACAGGGTGGGATTATTGAGGCTGAGATTGCAGAGCCAGGGTTGTAGTTTGAGGATCATGATGGGTCCCTTTCAATTTAGCATATTCTATGATACTATGGTGTGGTCTCAGCATCTGAAAAGAGGTCAGTGGTGTAAGGAAGAGGCTCAGACTGGGTGGTGGATCTGGGGTTGTTGGTTGCTGCAACACATTTTGTGAAAGAAATCTGTCTATGCTTTGTTTCCAACTCCCAGGACAGAGCTCCTGTTCCAACAGATACAGACAGAGGAAGCTGAGAATTTGTCTTCATCAGAATCCAAACAGAATGGCTGTTCTAGGACAGGTGTTAAGGGAGAAAATCACACCAATCTGATCCAGCAAGACATTTTTACTTCTATTTATTGTTTGTAAGAATTAATGTATTTGCAATTACCTTTTTGTAAGCATATTTTTGAGTTACATAGCTTCTCAAAATTATTTCAAATCACTCTGGAAAGATTTGTGTGACGTGGTCACTGAAATCTACTCTAGCCTCTAGAATTTTCAGAGTTTTTTAATAAGCTGAATGTTTCCTTTTCAAGATATTATTTAATATATGGCATACTGTGTAATTCATATTTGTGGCTGTAAGCAGACCTAATTCTTCATTCAAAGCTTTCATTTACAGAATTTCTAAAACAAGTTCAGATTCACTCAAGGTGAGAGAGTATTATGCTCCAATGATTAGATACGAATGACCTCATAAGAGTTGTAAGCAATCAGAGGGTGAATTTCAGTCTAACCTATAAAAATTACAAACTCTTTAAAATTTAGGTCGTCTTCCTGAAGAAATTTATATTATAATTAATTAGAATTAGTAACAAAGAAGCCATAAAAAATTTGAATGTTAAAGGAAACACAAGTAATAACAATAATACTGAAAAACAAAGACTGACATTTAAGCAGTAATCCTTACCACTGAATGTGTGACAGTGAGATAATTAAATATAACATCAGTTACATAACTAGATGAAAACAAAGGTGTAAAATGGCAACGCATCCTTTCCACAGTATTGCAGTTAGATAAACAGAAATGATAATCAAAATGTTTTGTGTTTCTAGTTCTATTTATTCTAATATTCTAATATACTTTATTCTTTTTTTTTTTTATTTCTGTAGGGTATTTCTGTATTCTCACTTTTTTCCAAGTCCTCCAAGTAAAGCAAATCTTTAAAGATTTCAGTAAGCTCTAAACCAAGCTTTGGAATACCAATTTTTTCTGAGTAGCCTCAGAAAGTGAATGCCTTGTATCACAAAGTAGAAGTGAGAATGTTTTTGCTGCTTCATAATTTTGATAGTAAAACTTGAGGAACTTATGTTCACAGTAAGGTATCCAGCAGAAACACATTAACAAGAATTTGCCCTCACTGACAACTAACAGTAACACAATCCAGTTAATGACACATTAAAAAATTAAAGAGAAAAGAAAAAAACAAACAAGACCCAAAAACAGAACAACAAACAAGCAAACAACCAAAAAAAGAAACCAAACAAGACAAACCAGACCAAACCAACAACAAATAAGAAAGCTACATCCATAAGTGTGGCTAGACTAGGTTTATGTTCTTAAATACTAGGTTATGCAATGCTTAATCATACTTAGAGTCATTTCTTAGGCAAGAATAGCTACCCCAGAAACAGAAAAATTCCTTTTGTGAATAAGTGATTTTCAATACAAATAAGTAATTCACAGTTTGTCCCAGATACCATTTATTAGAATTATTACCTCTGAGTGTTAGATGTGATTCCTCACAATAAGTTATATATGCAATGGCCCAGATGAGCAAAAGAGCAAAGCTGCATCTTTAGGCCTCGGCTTAAAATTCAACAACAGTAGTAAGTGTTAAAATCATGAAAGATATTTGAGATTGACATACAAATACTCAGAATTCACCTCGTTTCAGTGCTGCGCATGACATGTTTTACACTAATGGCACTTTTCCACCTTCTACATAGAAATGTTCATCAGCTCTGACCAGAGGTTTTGTTTCACATTTTGTGGTGTGTTTTGTCTGAAACCTGCTTTGGGGAGGAATAGTAGAAGCGAATTTAATTTGTGCCCTCAAGGGAAATGAATGGATTGTGTATCCCTCTTCCCATCAGAGAGTAGCTGGAACATGTCCTGCTTTTCCAGCATGGGGACTTCAGGCTGTACTTAGTGACCACACCAGGAATGACAGAGGGAGGAATGATTAACTGCTGTGAGGTGGGAGCCATGGATGCTGTCCTGGTCCTTATCTCTCAGACTGGATTACCCACATGGGAAAAAACTCCTAACTGGTTGGTCAGAAATCAGAAATGCTTTCCACTCCCAATATGTGGTGTATAAGGTACTGCTTTAAATATAACCATGTGTCTGGAAGGAAGTTTATACATTTAACAGAATTTCTTCAAAAAAGCTTGTTAATTTTCAGAAGATTTTGACATGGTTTTCTGACAGTAGAGGGCTAAGTCACAGCTGAGAAATATTCATTTTGCTTGGGGAAAAGCAAAAGAAAATCACTAGATATTGGTGATTCACTTTTAAGATTTCCTAATATATATTTCTTGTCATTTTTTCAAAGTGTTTGTAGTCATGACTTTCATTAATTTGGGGTGTTTCTTAAATTAAACATGGTGGTTTTGTTTTGGTTTTTTTTTCTACAAAGTAAAGAACAATTACTCTATGCTATAGCAGAGACATTCTGTGTAAAATATTTCAGGACAAGTATTTGTTTATTGCAAATGAAACCATTTGGCAATTTTCAAAGTAGACTTTTTATGTTTCTTATTTACTTTATTATTTTCAGAATCTGCTTGAGTAAGCTTATAATATACAAAAATCCCCAAAAACTCTGAAATGGGATATAGATTTGATTCTTGTTTGAGAAACTGGGAAAAAAAAAATATATATATGTATAATATGTATATATATATATATCTATGTGGCATTTCCCCACCCATATTCCCCATTCCGGTTCTAATAGGTGGTGTGCATGTGTGCAGCAATGGTCATTTATGGAGTTAAACTGCATAGATTTTTATAACCTTCTGTTTTATCAGGAAAAGGATATGTGTGTGAGTTACAGATTGGGTGGGAAATAATGAGAACATTTATTTATACTCAGTAAAATATTCAATCTTTTCAAGGAGCAACAAGTGAACTTCATCTTGCAAAAGTCAAATCACAGTTTCGTCCTCTTTTCTTGTTTTCTCTTCCACCTCACTGTTTTCAGACCTCCATCCAATATGTTTTTTCCTGAATGTACTACACAAAGCCACACTCCAGATCTCTGGGAGATTCTTGTAGGTATTAATCTTAATCATAATCTTAATCTTCATCTTCATCTTCATCTTCATCTTAATCCTTATTTTAATTAATCTTAATCTAATGAAAGGTAGAAGGCCTTCAGAAGTTATGTCTTTACTGGATTAAGTTCATCAGAGGCACTGAGGGGGAACAATAAACAAAAAAAAATTACTCTGGGGACTTGTTGATAGAAAAAGCAAATTGGGACAGAAGTTCAAAAGAGCAGAATCTCATTGAGGTGACTTTATTTTATACAGGGATTTTTTTTCCCCCTAATTAAAAATAAATGATTTACAGGACCCTGGTACACTAGGATATATATATTAAAAAATCATAGGTAATTTTGGGTTTAATGCTAGTAATAAATTAGAAATCCCTTCAATCTTTGAAGTGCTCTAATCCCCAAATTATTTTAAATGTTCAGTGGTTATTTTTATTCATTGAAAAAAAACCTGTCAATTTCTGTTACATGTGCTTATAGAATTAACTCACAGGAATCTCAGTCAGTTGAGGAAATTATCACAATTTGGGACAATAACAGGTCTTTTGTTAGTTTAAAAGATGAAAATTGAAATACAAATAAAAGAGATATTTAGACTTACCTCTAAAAGATGACTTTTAGTCACACTACTCAGTTGTCTAAATTAAATATATAAGTGGTTTGGGTTTTTTTCCCTAGATTCACTGCATAGTCATGGAGATAGATTGGGATGTCTTAATATTGATTTCTCTTACCTGTCACCTAAAATGTCATCCTGAAATTGTTTTGCTCTCAGTGTTCACCACCAAGGAGATGTACAGAAATTATGCTCTTAACTTGAACCTCTTTTAAGTGCCTAATGTTAGATGGAGTGAATCTGGCTTCATTTCTGCAATTCACCCCTTTTTCACAATGACATTACCTAATACCCAGAAGGTGTTGGCTGGGAAGATATTTCAAGAAGTTTGCCGTGTCTGCAGGTAAATAACCCGACATCAGGATTTTTAATTTTTTTTTTCATTACTATGTGTTTTGTCTGTTTGTGTGGATTTGCTTGTTTTTGGTTTGGTCGTGGTTTTTTTTTTTCTTTTTGAGAGGGGATTATGCTGCTAGACTCAAAAGAACTAAAATAAAATAAAATAATTCAGATTTCAACTCCTTATATAGATGTAGACAGTTTTAATATCTTCTTTATCCCCTCCATCATTGTCTGAGGTGTCTTATCTTATAAAATGATATTACACAAGTTTTGCTATAGCTCCTTTTTTAGAGATAGGTATAGTGAAATATCAGCCATTTGATTATACAGAACTTTCCCTGGCTTCTCTTCCAACTTTTGTCTAAAGTAAGATAAAAAACAGGACATGTTCAGATAGTGGAACAGCATATTATGGCAGGTTTTTACAGTGAGCAAATGTTATTTCTTATTATCCAGCCAATCTTTAAGATGACTTGGACTTTGTGAAAAAACTTTGCTAAGAAAAAAAAAAAAAAGGAAAAAGAGGAAAAAAGAAAAGGCATTGGTGGGGATACAAATTGCATGGTCCACTTTAAAATCTAATTCAAAAAAAGTTCCCTGTGATTCATTCTTTCCAGCTCCAAGGCAAACAGTGATATTGGTAGCACATTCATAATTCAACATGGTTAAATGCCAAGGGCCGAACAGAGAGCACCCTCCCGGCCAGTACGAGCAGAATGACATTCATGGTTGATTCAGCTCCTTGCAGCAAGCTGTGTAATTGGAAAAGCCAAGGGAAATGACCCCAGTCTCTGTGTCCTGCTGATGTCAAAATGCATTCGTATCACCCTGACAAGTGGCCGGTTTGGAGGCTTCCTCAGAACAGGACTCCGAGAAGAAAGGCGGGAGGCGTCAGAAATAGCTCCAGCACAGGTGGGGTGTGCAGTGCAGGGCAGCTCAATCTGTGCCTCTCTGTTGAGAGAGATTGAGGAAAGCAGGCTCAGAAGAGGACATCTGTTTAGCCTAATTTGGTATCTTAATTACACTGCATGATATGCACCAATGTGCTTAATGACACTTGTACTTAATAAATGTGTAGACACTGCCGTAAAGCTGATCAGTGCAATCAATAGAAATGGATAGAATGTTTGAAGATGACACTGTATTCAAACAAAAAAAAAAAAAAAAATCTGTAATTTATCTGGTCTGGGAGGTGGGGGAAATTATAATCTAGGACATGAGTGAATGGGACAATCTGAAGGTCTCTGTCATTTGGGGCATTCAGGTCACTTCAAGGGGGAGAAAAGTTGTCCTGAGTTAATGCTACCCATGATATGTATTTTTCCTCTTAGATCAGTAACATAAAATATGGTTTAGCTAAACCATGCCTACTCAGAACATTAAAAAGAGGTAGTATTACATGCTTAGTAATCATCCTTGATAATGCATTGTTATTAGTAATAATATAATAATATTTATAATAATATATTATTAATACATGCACAAAAACTTGCTCAGATGTATTTTTCTATCTGTTAAAAGAAGAAAAAAAATAAGAAAGTCATTGAACAAATGAAAAAATTGGTTTCTATTCATTTCTTCTGAGCCATGGATTGTCACTTCCACAGGGAACTGTGGAATAAGGGTCAGCTGCATTTATACACCATTTAAAAGGTTTGGATATTTTTGGGGGAGGAGAGGGTGGTTAGAAAATTATGTTCTTTAGTACATTCCTACCACCCAGTACCAGTTCTTTCAGAATTTTTTTACAAAATATCTCCCTATATTGCCCTAAATGTCACAGTTTCTTTTTACTAGACTTGGCTTATTCCAGGTACAAAATTCCCTTTTTTGAGAGGATAGTTTGATTACTTTGTTGTAACTTTTACTATATCCAGAGCATGCAAACACTTACATTTGAATATAAGGTCATATATGCTTTGTTTATTTTTGTCAGTTTTTGTATTGTATTTGTATTGCATTTACTTATGTCAGATTGTAAGCAATAAATGCTTAACATTTTTCTAGATTATTTTCCATTTATCTTGTACTAGTTCAGCTTCAGTATTTTAGTTTGTTTCATTGGTCAGGAATACAATTATAAAAAAAAGTTTCACAATCTTTAAGTAAATCCCTTACTAGAAGTAATATTTCTAAATAGATAAATTAGTAAGACTTCCCTATCAGGTCACAGAACCAGAAAAAAACCACACAATTCCTGACAAACATATCTCTTTTCTTCTTAGTTTTTTTTTTTCCCTTTCTGTCTCACATGAATATTTACGTGCAAATATGTATACACATACATATTATCACTGAACCTTGCCTCTCAATAATACTTGATCTGAAGTGTTTGTCTGCTTTACTGCTGAAACACTTTGCCTGTCTTCTTCACCTGTTTCTGTGTCTGAAGTGACATCTGAAAGCGATACTTGCTTAGTAATTTGTAGACTAATGCTCTTTTTTGCATTTGTCCAGCATTGGACAGATTGTTTGGTGATGAATTAATGTCACGGCTTTGACCTTGTGTTTTTATTGCAGATATCCCACACATTTTACTGTTTTTACCCAAATTATGATGGCCTAATAACATTGCAAATTAACTGACAGCTATTGTCTTTAACGTGTTACACTAAGAGATTGACCCTGCTCCAGAAAAGTTACAAAATATAAAGATGAAACTGCTCAAATCTCCAAAAAAAATTATCAGGGTTTTTGTTGTTTTATTTTTTTTCCCTACAACAGTAGTTTAGAAAGGAGGTAAGATTTCTTTTTGGTTTTGGAAAGAATTGTGTTTTACTCCCCAAGGGTGATGACTTCGATCTGTCAAAGACGGACCAGTCCAAAAGAGTTAGAGGGACAGCTCTGAAGAGGTAAATAAGTGTACTGGTTACTCTTAGTCTTTTCTTCTGGCTCTGATGTCTGTGATTAAGATTGTACTTACAATTGACACAACTCAATTCTAGCAAAGGAACGTATTTACAGCACCAGAATCCACCCATGAATTTACATGTGTAAAATAAAAATTACCAAAGGATATTTTTTTGTGATTGTTAATTCTGCTGGATAACATGAATCCTTGGAAACTCTGAGACAGTAAAAGAAAGTGAGGCAGGCCATGAAGGGAAGTGGCAGAACTGGGACTCCTGTAAATTTGTTATGCCAGCTTCCATGTTGAAAAAACCTGCACAGTCTTGCTAGAATTTCTCAATCTTATTTCTTAGTGTGTACTTGTTCATGTGTACCTGAACATACACACATTTTGTGTGGTTTTTATCTAATGAAATATTTCTAATGGGAGCTGCAAAGGAGTCCAGTGAAATGTAGCCCCTAAACTTATGTGACTCACCCACGTATTGAGCATCTAATTCCCACAGATGCCTCTAAAAATCAAACTAGTTGAATGCATAACTCAGTACAAATTATTTACTCAGCTCTACTCTTAATAATGATGCTTAGCTGGAGCTGAACAGCGTTTTTCATCTTCAAAGTGCTCTTCATTCGTTGACTAATTCATTAGTCTTCTAGATCTCACTGGTAAGATTTTCCTGAAAAAACACAGGTTATTATTTTAGTTTTGCTCCAAATCCTCTCATGTCTTTTGGTTATGTTGCTTCAGACTTACCTGAGCATCTCCTCATTCACTCACACTCACTCATGGCCAAATCCATCCCCAAGGTAACCCCACTGAAGCTGACTTGAGTCAACTTACACCACGGATGCTTTTGGCCCCTGCTGATGACAACATTTTTCAAATAGAGTCCCTGTAGATGTTTATCCTGCTCTCCACCCCCAGCAATCATTTGGCCAAGCTATACATATTTACTGTCTCTCTTTTCATCTTTCCTCATAAATCAGTCCCTCCAGCCTCTCAGTCATGTTGGTTGATCTTGTCTTTATTACCATCAATTTGCTCACAATTATGTAGTGCTTAATAGCTTTTCTGAATAACTTTAAGTCAAGAATGACACACGGCAGGGGAACTGCAGTGGTTGTGAAATAATTGGAAGAGCTGGTGGTGCTCTAGAGTGGGGGAAGTTTTGCTGTTGCCAATTATATTGCTTTTTTTAGTTCTGACAAAATGGCAAGAAACATAAGGGGGAAATTATTTCCACTAAATGTTTTCATTCAAAGACAAATAGAAATAACCTTTTTTCTTGGAACAAAAAATTTCTTAGAAATAGAAACATAAATACACATTTTTTATTTGCTTGTGAAAATCACTTAAGCATATTCTATGAAATCACTCAATAACTTTTTCAGAGTGGGAAATAGAAAATGTTCATTTAGCTTGAACTGTCTTTTATCAGAGGCATTAGTTGTACATTTATTCTGTTCTTAATGGAAACACAGATAAATAAATTTATAAATTACATTTTAAATTACACTTGTCTTCATTTCTCTGGATTCTCCTTATTTCATACACTACTTATTTGTCATCTCCTCCCACTCAGCATTTGCCTATTATCTTTGCCTCCATTAATCCAATCAAAATACTTCTAAAACCTGATTGCTTGTCCTTTCTGGCTCTTCTTCCAAACCATTTTAGAAAACTGCATTTTATTTTTTATCCCCAGTAGGTTTTTTTTCTCATTTGTATGTTTTTCCTCCATGGCTTTACCTTGCCCTACCTCATCTGATCTCATCTCTTCTGCCCTTGGCCTCTCAAACACCTGCATCAGTGAGCTCAGGGGTCCCTGCTGGCTGCTCAGGACTTCAGCTGAGGAAAACTAAGTCCCACCAAACTCAGGTCAAACAGTGGGAGGATGGTGTCCTAATATCATGATATTGCCAGATGAGATGCATCCTTTGACTCAATCTTTGCTTAGGTGATAATTACTTGCTCAAAATGTAGACTATAATTATTTATTTTTTCATGTGGGCATCAGAACTTTTACATCTTATGTGGAAAAGGAAGCACATAAAACAGTTGGGGAGATTGAGAATCTCTTAAACGGAAACCCTAGAAATAGTGAATCAACTATAACTTGATGTTTATATTACAGTATTGTTCCTTTAGATACTATAAAGCTAAATCCAGGAAGTAAATTTCAGTTTTATATTTTTCATGATGGGTATAGCTCTCTTTCTGTGTATATGTATATGTGTGTGTATACAAGGCCCGTTGTGGTATGGGGTACATTATATAGTAAAAAAGGTGTGAGTTTGAGGATTGATTTATTACAAAAAAGAACATCAACTGAGTTTAAAAATATGTTTCTCCAAAGAAAACCAAAAGGACTGGCAGGTCTATCATATTGATAAATATGATACATGAACAATGTTTCATGTGCCTACAGAAGTATTTCCTTGAAATTGAAGCCATATGCTTAGTCTACAATCTCTCCCCATCTGTAATCTTGAATTGTCTGAAAAGTGTTTTAATTATTTGAAAAGCAGTGTGTTTGCAATGGCAACTGGTAAGTTATTACTTATGCATGAGAAAATTCAGTCATGACTCAACTTGTTTGGGTTGCTAATAACATTTGAGTCGAAAAACCCACCAGGGTCAATTTGAAAACCTAAGTAGAAACTCATATTAATGTTATTATTAATATTATTAAACAGAAAGTTGAAAGGCAAAGCAGAAAGTGTTTTGCATACATGTAAAAAAGATGTTCCTCTGCAATGTTTTATATTGACAGATATGTCTATAAAGCTGGTACACAGGGGAATGGTAGTAGGAGGAACTTTAATTGAATCTGAGCTGCAGCAAACTTCTGAAGAATTTGAAGAAAAGTAATTTCAGTCAATTAAATCTGAAGCAATTGAATTGAGTGCAACAAGCAGGATGTAAACCCAGCAACACCGGAGTTCTAGAACGTGACTTAGGACCTTGAATTTAGACACAGTTTTCTAAATTTTGAAGATGTTCATACATCCAAACATCAGCACTATTACCAGAAGGTTTCAAAAGTTTGACTGATTTAATGGGTGATGTTCTAAACAGGACTGACTTCTACACTCCACATACTATTGTTAGCTCAGGAAGTCTCTGCTGCTAAATGCACATGAAGACATTAAAAAGCAATAATTTTCCTGCTTGGTACACGTTTTCCTTGAGCACTCACTGTTTATCACATCCAGAAATGGGATGATGGGCCAATATGTTACATGACATTGTCCAGAAAGTGACCTCCAAAAGTCATTTTTAGTAGCCAGAAGAGAGCTGGCTGATCTTTCCTTAAAATGCAGGAGGTCTTGCTCCACAGGTGTAAGAAATCAAGAAAGGAAGACAAGAGAGAAACGTGGATGAGTCAATATCTCCTTACCCTAAAGGGCAGGGAGGAAACGCACAGGCCATGAAAGCAGGGACAGGTATCCTGCGAAGAGTATAAGGATGCTGCCAGCTGCATAAGGATGGGGTCAGCAAGATCATGGTGCAGCTGGAGGTTTTCCAAGCAAGGAAAAACTAGTAAGAAGTGGTTCTACAGAGAAAAAGAAAGTAAAATAAAGAGAACTCTCCTTGATGAGTAAGTCTTACAAACAGGAAAAAATAAATGAGAAGGCTGTGGTACTCAGTAGTTTTGTTTTAGGCTTCAGCAACAGTCTCCTTCTTACACCTCTTAACTGGATGACACACAAAAAGGGGACTGGAGGAGCAAAGTCCCTCCCACTGTAAGAGAAGATCATGTTCATGACCACCTGAGGAGCCTGAATGCACATAAGTTAATGGGATACCATGAGATGCATCCCAGAATCCTGAGGGATTTTTCTCATTTGCCAAGCTAACTGCGTGTGATGCCTGAACATCATGGCAGTTAAATGAAGTCCCAGGTGACTGGAAAAAAGGAAACACTGTACCCATATTTAAAAAGGGTGGAGGAGGAGGAGCCTGGGGACAACCAGCCCATCATTCTCACCTTTGTGCCTGGTATGGTCATGGAACAGGCCCTCCTAGAAGCTGAGCTAAGGCACATGGTAAACAGGGAGGTGACTTGAGGCAAACAGAATGGCTTCACCAAGGCCAAGTCCTGCCTGACCAACCAAGTGGCCTTTTGTGATGGTGTGACTATATCAATAGAAGACAGGAGAGCTAAGGCTGTCATCTATCTGGACTTCTGTGAGGCCTTTGACAGGGACGCCGCCAAAATCCTTCTCTCTCAGTTAGAGAGAGATGGATTTTTGTCGGAATTCAGGACATCCCTCTGGCTGTCCTGGATTGCCAGGACTCCTGCCAGGAGGCTCAGAGACCTTGGCACAGAGTCCAAAACACCTGTGACTTTGATTATGACCCATGGAAAAAGTTACCAACCTTATATGAAGATCTGCAAGCCACAAAAGTGTAAGTAGAATAATGATCCGTTTGACACAGGGTAGACGAATAGATTTTTTGGAGTTTTAGAATGGGGGTTCAGGGGGCATGTCTCTGGCTGTGTCCAGCCTTTCTCCTTCTTGTTCTTGGCCTCCATCTTCTGCTGAGATGTTGGCACTTTTAGATTGGTTTAGAGTAGAAGTTCACTGTCTAACATAGGTGATAGGTATTGGAAAGTAATTGTAAATATTATACACATAGCTTTTAGTATAAAAAGATAACACTGCCCTGGGGGCAGGCAGAGTGCCTCTGTCTTGCTGAGCGGACCTCAGCAGGCCAGGAGAAAGAATTTTATAGACAAGAAACAATAAACAACCTTGAGACCAAGAACTGAAGAGTTCTGACTCCTTCGACCACTGGGCTGGGAAAAGAGACTTTCTAACGTATCTTGGGGTCACTCTGAGCAGCAGAAGTCCCAGGAGATTTTGATGGATGGACTCTGTTCAGTGGATTAGGAACTGGTTGGTCAGTGGATTCCAGAGGGTAGTGGTCAGTGGCTCAACAACCAGAAGGAGATCAGTGACAGAGGTGTCCCTCTGGGGTCCATACTGACACCAATATTTTTTAATGTCTTCATTAAGGACAGGGACAGTGGGATGGAGTGCACCCTCATCAGGTTTGCAGATGACCCCAAGCTGAGTGATGTGGTTGACACACCTGAAGGACGGGATGTGACCTGGTTTTAACCATGGTTTGGCTGTAGCAAGTGGAAAACGAGGGGAACAAGCCAGTGCATTCACTAATCAGCTGTGACTGATAACCACAGAGGGCTTGGTGAGAGGAGAGGCTGGCTCTGGAAGAAACATTTACTACTTTGATTTGTTGGCCAAGCTGCAGCAGACGCCAATGAAACTAGTGGCTGCAACTCAGAAATTAAAAGAGAAAGAAAGAAATGGAAAGGAGGGTAGGCCTCCAAGACTGATTACAGCTGCATAAGCATTTTGTCATAAGCAAAAAAGGAAGGCAGACCAGATAGGGGCTTCTAACAGTGACAGAGATAAAGAGGCTAAAGTTTAAAAGCACGGAAGTTTAACTGCCAGTGTTTATTTATAGCTTCACACATACAAAGGCACTGCTATTTCAGGGAAACTGCACTATTTTTTATATGTGTCAGTTTTGAATAGTCCAGACACAGTAAAAGTAAAATAAAGTGAACCGCATGTGTTAAGGAACAAATTTAAATAGCAGTGGCTCTGAGAATAAAGTGTACATTAAAATAAGGGAAGAGGCTATAGCTCATTTAATTTGCAGAATAAATCTCTGACAAAGATCCCTGTCTCGTGCACAGAGATGATATTAGGAGTTGAGAAAAAGATATAAGCCACAGTCTGATATAATATGTGTGTTGGTGTGTATGTGTGTATAAATTCTGCCGCTTATCTATCCCACTAACTATCCATCCATCAGCGATGCATGCACATTCATAAACATTAATGTTTATTTTATTCATTAATACACAAAGACTTACCAATTAGCTGTATCAATACCTTATTTGGCAATAAATTCTTTGAGGCAAGGTTTTTCCTCATTTTTATACTTTGCACATATATAGGATAGAGAGATAATTGGTTCCATAATGACAAAACTGTTGTGCTTCCTTGCTACCTTATTTTTTACTGACATTATCAGAGTTGTTCAATAAATGCCAGCTCTTCATTGTCTGATACACCACTTTTACTCATTATATGCCACATGATTTATAGAGAAAAAAATAGTGGATCACATTAAAAGTATTTGAAATTCCAGTATTTTACTGGAATTTCAATGGAATGTGCTTTCATTGTCTCTATGTGTCTAGATATAGTTTTCTAGCCTACAAACAAAATAAATATATTTTTTCAGGATGAACTTCTTTAAGTGAAGGATGCAATACTACTACTTATGCTATACAATACACTTTCACTCTTACAATGAAGAGAGAAAAGCTATCCCAAAAATCCATCCTGATGTTTTTCGTGGTTCACATGCATTTTACTTATAAAGGGGTGAATTGTTGCTTTCTCTATTGATTACAGAAGCATAAAGAAAGAAGCAGCTTTATGACAGATTTTTGTCTTGGACTGTTGTCCTTGTGCATGCCTTTGTCAAGGCAAAGTTCAAGTATTTCAACTTTTATGCCTCTCATTCATGGAAATTGCCTTTCTTGAGATATTACAAAGAAAAAAAATCCTCAGTTTTTGTAGTCTGCTGCTGTAGATGCCCCTAGGAAGACCAAGCCCTAAACTCTGTGTCTGTGTTTCTCCCTCTGAGCCAAGACCCATCTCTGCTGATGAGAAATGGGCCACAGCCTTGCTGGTTGCCCCACAGCAGATAACGAATGGGGAAGAGGAGGCAGATGGGCACCATGCCACAAAGGGGATGCATCCAGCACATTACAGAGCATCAAAATTGCCTCCGAGACAATTAGTAATTAGCACAGAGGTCTTCCCAAATTAGTGTGCTCTAACTCCCAGGACTAACAGTGCAAGTGGGCCACTGGACTTTGGCTTGGCACTGTCTAGTTCCCAAGCCTAGAGAAACTGAGATCTGTTTTTTTTTTCCTATCAAACATCTTAAGAAGAAGGTTGGGAAATTTAAATCTGGAGTAAAATTACAATCTGAACTCTAATTTAAAGACAATATTTGCTGCCTTTCTTATAAGCCAATTGTTTATGAACTCCCAATTCCCACTGCAAGTAGTAAACTGTCTCAGAACTGTCTTAGAGAAGCTTGGCCTATTTTTTCCTCTTCTTCCAAATAACAGCTACTGTTAAAAAATTTAATACAAACCTCTGCTCTTGATATTTCTCTTTCTTTTTAATTAATTTTATTTTCCTACTTATTACAGGTTAGTTTATAAAACTGTAACATTATCTTCTGAGAAACCAAAACAGTCATGATTCTCTCATTTGAAAAACATTTATTTATCTTATTTCTCTTAAAAAGAAAGAAAAAAAAAACCTTCTTGGTAATTACTGATTTCTATGTCTTTATTTTCTCTCAATTCCTTATTATGATTTTTTTTTAAAAAATATCAGTTGAGTTTTCATTTCAAAGAATTCAAAAGCAAAAAAGACTGAAAAAAAATCATCTCAGTTGATATTCCTCATTGTCTTTATCCTTCTCTTTTCACCCTCTCCTCCTAATGACTTTCTGACACACACACACACGAAAGGCTAAACTCCTAAGATTTTAATGAACAGTTGGTTTTTCCTTATCTAGTAATTGGTCCTTTTGATTTCAATAGTCTTGCTCATAAAATAAGATACAACTAGGTATTATCAAGGATATATTAATCACTAACAATTATCTAAATGACTAAGGATCTTGATTTTGCATAAAAAAGATTAGATTGTTTTAAGATTATATGCTTATGAAGATGCCAACAACATTGTAAGAACTCCCAAATCTAATCTCTTTAAATCTTTCCCTTAGTACTGAAGTGGACTAATCAGTGTCTTTTGACCTTCTTAGTGAGAATAAGTGAACATTATTTGGCTATTCCCCCATTTTTCATTAGACAATATTGTATGGATAGTAATTTTGCTATATATATGAAGCACAACTCCTTTCTCCCTGAAACAGACAGAAAGAAATTAAATCACACCTATTCAGAGAGGCTTCAACATTACTGGGATAATTCTGCAGTACTTCACTGTGCTTCTGACTTTCACTTTGCTTATGGCTCATTCCAAAATCAATCTGTAGCCTTTTATGTGTTTATAGCATTATATTGGCACATCTAAGTATACAACAGCACCTCTTTCCCCCCATGGTGACTTCCAGCATCTTGCTGCAAAAGATGTTTTTGGGATGAGATTTTGCCTGCCAGTTATTCTAGGGTGACTTTGTAAAGGTCAAAGAAATTACTCTCAGTTTGTTCTAGCCAAAAACTGGCACACCCATATGGGGGCAAATAAAATCCACATGGGTTACACTGACATTGCAGTGGTGATTTTGTTTGTTTGTTTGTTTGTTTGTTTATACATAGATATGTGTGTGTCTGTTTGTGTATTTATCTCCTCCAAATCACTCTTAGACTCTCACTGCAGCCCTGTCATAACTGAAGGGAGAAGACAGTTATCTCATGACCTGAAGGCATTAGCCAAATTATCATGGATCAGACATCCGCAAAATACAAAATGAGGTTTCATTTGACATAGACATTTACATCAAACATATACAGAATAATTATTTCCACTGGAGCATTGATGAATCAACCAATGGCAATTTAATGAGAATACTGTCTGTCCTTGTAAGTTATATTCCCCTTCAGTTGCAAAGGTGCTAGCCAAGCGCATTGTATCACTCAGTCTTGTCAGAGTAGATGTTCTGTCACTGATTAAAGAGCTGGATGTCCTCTTTAGTCACAAAAACATTTCATGGAATAACCTTGTTTCTGTCTTAATGGATTCTTGCAATGTAATGAAAGGCTCCAAACTGGACTTGAAGAAACCCTCAGAGAGACAGAGAGTGTCACTTCTCACTTAGTCACCGCTGGCAATTGCTGCCACTCTGCCCATAGCACACCTGAGAAGAGATGTACAAGTCATTTAAAAGGCACATTCCGTCAAATGCATAATGGGCAAGAAAAGCATCAGAGGAGTTTGTGCTTCCTTCCCCCTCCCCAGCCTCCACAACTTTCAGATTTCTCAGATTTGTCACAGCCAAACGAGGGGGTCAGGAATAAGAAAGAATATTTGATACCACTGTGTGAGCTGAGTGTGACATGCTGATGGCACCTTGGTAATCTCTGCCAGGCAAATGATTTCCCAGGGTTTGCAGGGAGGAAAGGGGGGGAGAGAAAGGAGAACTGACAGTGCAGTTTCACTCCACATCTGCTGCCAATTTTAAGGAGTCACTAATTCACAAACTATATGGTAAGCACATTTAACTGTTCTAGCATTTTTCTCATGCTTCATGAAAACAGAGATAATAACTGGTAAACCAACTGTAAAATTAAAAGAACTAGATGTTGCCAATAAAGACCATCATTTCAGGAAAATAAATTTGTTTCTTGGAAGCTGATCTCTAACGTATGCTTTAGGTGCCCACAAGAAAAGCAATTCAACTGGAGAGTAAATTGATCTTGCTCCACTGGTTTATATGAACAGAGCAAAAAATATACACCAACAGGTTATCACTTAATAACTCTTTGTTTCCCTAATATTGAATCAATAGCAGGATCACTTGGAGTCATCAAATCTTGAAGTGCAATGAAAAAATATATTCAAGGACACACACTCTTAGATTCACACACACACACACGCGCACACTCACGCACCACTGAAGAAATAAACATTTCCAAGGCAAAATGTTCCATCACACTTAAGGCAATATTGGTCTTCTGAAGATAAGAAACAGCAGCTTAATACCTTCCCACAGAACTCATGGTCCAAAGCATCTGCTGGTATAATTCTTATGTCTGCAGAGGAACTGGTTGTATGCACAGTTATAACTGTGTTTTAAAACACACTAAGAGCAAGATGATCTCATCTCCGTGGTATCCACAGACCGGACACTTGGGAATAGGACAAAGCTGCACCAGGGGAGGTTCAGACTGGGTATAGGAAAGTGTTTCCTTGCCAAGGAGGTGGTCAAACACTAGGACAGGCTTTCTGAGGAGGCAGGCAATTCCCGAGCTTGCCAGGGTTTGAGTGCAGACTGCACAACACCTTTAGCAATACACTTTTACTTGGTCAGGCCTGAATTTGACAGACATGATTGTAGGTTCCTTCCAACTGAAACAATCACCCTTTACTTCCTATTTGACTCCAGTCATAGAGATAAACATGTAAAAATGCTGAAGGTTTTGTTGTTGGCCCTCAAATTATATTCATTTTTCTGATAATCCTAGATTTTTCTTACAGTGTTTTTATATCTAGAATTTGGAATGAGAAGATCTCTTGCCAAGATCCTTTCCCTTAGAAGGGAGGAGGCACAAACTACTTGGGTAGTCACTGGCTAAACTGCAGTTCACAGAAACACTCTTGCCATGAAATTTGCTCAGGCTCCATCAAGGTAGCAGATGGGTTCAGGACATAAACTATTGTATACAGATTTCCTTCACTGTAAGAGAAATAGGAAGGTCTAGGGAAGTTATCACAATGTAATTTCACTGACTGCGTTAGAATTAGGCAAATAGCCTCTGAAATTATTTTGTTTCTTCCTTTTGGCAGCAAAATACACCCAAGATGCTTAGCACAAAAAGAGTTATCTTACATTAAATAGATGCATCTTATGAAGGATTGACATAAGCCACAGATTTTTTTCGTACCCATATGTCCCATTAAAATGGGTTTAAGTACAGTTTCTATCAACAGTGGTACACAAGAAAGAAATTAATCTAGAAGAAAATCAAATTATTTTAGTTCCCTTACTTGAAATATTGGCTTTATTGGGAAAGAGCCTCACATATAAATTGAGAAATAGCTCAGAACAAGCTTCAGAGTATTTAAATTCCTTCTTTCCCATGAAAAAACACTGCAGACATCTCTGCTAGGATCCCCTATCCCTCTACACATAAAGAAATATATTAGTAAGCTCTCATAGCACCTGTGTTACTGGTGCTAGCAATATTGGGAAAAAAACAGCCAAAACCTAACATTTAGACAAATTAATAAGATAATATCTTTCTCTGTTGATGAACTGTGGAGAAGCACATCCATGTGAGATGTAGATGACATCATGTTGGTTATAGTTTGCATGCAACAGACAGGTCCTAAAGCAATGGTTCAGATTAATGTCTCTAATAATAAACATAGTGTTAGCAGCACTGTCATACCTGTGGTCAAATTTCCACTCCTAGTGAGAAAAAGAAAAAGAAAAAGAAAGTTATATTTCAGGGACACGAATTAATTGGAAAGCTGTATTTCCAATACAGTTGATATTAAGCTTTTCCGTTGACACCAGAGCTGTGAAATATAGCTGACTCAAGGGGTAGGAAAATAGAGGAATATGTTTTCCTGACAACTGACACATGGCCTGCTGTCTCCTTAAAGGGCTGCTGGCCATCCACTCTGCTTCCTGACTCCCACAGGCTGCCCTGAGTCTCAGCAATGGGTGAATTTCAGCAAAGTTTGGCTGCTCAAACACAGTGTGCTTCAGCCAGGGAATAGGACTGGAAATCACAGATGATTGATTCATCTCTCTGGGTTCCTAGCATCACCTGGTTTGGGAATATATATCAAGGCCCCTATTTCTCTTAGTATATAAGGAAGTAAAAATGGCTGCAACCCATTTGTATTAAAGCAATCTTTTTTCTTTCTTTTTTTTTTTTCTCCCTTTCAAATTTTAAATAGGATTCAATGTTAGCCCTGATCCACACTGGTGAAAAATATGTCAGTTCTAGATTTTCATCAAAAATAATTGTTTCATTAGCTCAGAATTTATTTAATATCTGTGGAATAAAATGAATAACTGATAATGACAAAATGATACCATTTATTTTATGGTTTATGTATGCTGATCACTGTAAATACCAGTAAATCAATCCCTTCTGAATGCCATTACAGTTAACAGTCCTTTTAGAGAACAAGAAACTGAGGCCAAAAGTCACTTTTCAAGAGCTCCACACAGGAGCAGATATGATCTGAGCTTTTGGTATCCTTATCACCATAATTCCTCCTGAAAAAAAGATTTCTTAATTAATTTGTCTGCTTAAAGGGTGCACTGAATGAACTTTATTTGTGCATATCAGTGTGTGTAAGCAGCTTCTAGAGTCTCAAAAAGAAAAAGATGCTTCCCAGTCCAGAACAGCATCATCAGCCAGCTTTAAAGATCTGTGATAAACACATTTATCCACTAGAGGATGCCTGGGCAAACTCTTCTGGGTAGAAAACAGGTTCTTATACTGAAAACTTCAGTGAGGGATGCTTAAAAGCACAAGCTTGTGGTGACAGCCCTAATTTGCCTGCTTCATTCCCATTATCAGGACACTGATAAGGCAGTGAATGGGAAGTTCTGTGTACACCATCAGGCATTTAACAGGCACTTTAACAGGCAAGGCATCCTGATGCAGCTGGTGCAAGGCACGAAAGGAGTTTGGAAACATGGGTCTGAAAAATCAAACAGAAATGGGGTGAGACACGCTTTAAGGTTATATGTGTGCTTTACTGAAGCAAAAGGTTTAAGCAAAAGCTGTTTGAACATAAAGCATCTCTGTCTCTTTTACATAAGTTCCCTGGTCCTCACCTGGTTCTGAGGTGTGGTGCATATGGCTTAACTCCAACCATGAGTGGGGCTGCAGGAGGCAGTGGGAGCTGCCTTCTCAGGAGACCGAAGCATGGGGAACTGATTTTTGCAGGATTTAAGGTTATGGTTTTAGAAAACTCTGCAGAATTGATCTGCACAGTTTGGCTTGGTGTGATGATGTGACTCTCTGGCTCGCTCTCAGCAATGGAAGTTCACTGTAGGTTTGGCTCATCGGGATTAAGAATAAGGCACAGAACTCCTACCAAGTTGTCATTCTGCTGCTTTGACAAGGTCCATGCTTGAAGTCAGTACTGAGCAAAAGAGCTGAAACGACAGTTCAGATATTCTCCCCAACTGCAACAGCTCTCTGCATTAAGAATATTCTCACTTTAAACAACTGCACTTCAATACACATGACAGCTATTTCTAATTGACTCAGCTTTGCACACAATGTATTTGCTCATCCTCTGCTGCTACCAAGAAGTTACTGTAACAGAAAATAAAAAAGAAAACAAGATCTGAGCCTAAAATCCCAAGTTGCAATGTATACTTTAGAGAAATATCTACAATTATTTTTATTGTTTGTATCCAGTCTGTTTATTACCAAATGTTTAACACGATGAAGTTCAACAGATAGAACAGCTAATAGTACTAGGTATTGAATTTACAATTGAACACAAAGTGGATGAGTCTATTATAAACCTTATCCAGGGAATGCATTTATGAGGCATCCTCTAATCAGCAAAGAGAGGGGGCATGTTTGTCCTTTCTCTGTTGCTTTGTGAGTTAGTGTTAGTCTGAAAGACTGGCTTGTATCCAGGAAACAGCAGATGCAGGTGGATAGAATTTTTTCCCTTGCCTTTCACTTCAAATAGGTTGGTAGGCAAAATTTAATTATAAAAAGATAACCAGAATTACTTCTTTCACAATTAAAATAGTCATAAATACAAGCTCAGAAGACTCCCCTTACATCTCAGTATATCTTTCCTGACTCTGACTCAGTGGCACATGTTTTAAATGTGATTTTTGCAAGCACTCCTAATCTGAAAAGTTTCAGAGAGTTTTAAATATTTGATTTATTGAGTTGTTTTAATATAGGTTAATTCAGCTTGTACCTACCTTCTCTGGATACTGGAGGACCTGTGGTGTTGGTTTACATTATGAAAAAGGAAACATTTATCTTGTGATATTGATACTATCCTGTTAAGTTGAAATATTCAACTATTCTTAGCAGCATTGGAAAGGCTGATACCAACAAAATAAGATGAATGCTTCCATTTTGTTTCAAAGCAAAGTTCATGAAAATAAAAGGCCATGGTCTCTACTTGATTAAATTTTCTTTGCTCTCTCTGGACATCCTATTATCAAATGAAAATGCAGATAATGGGCTATTTTGATCTGTTTCTGTCTAGATTGGCAAATCATTATCTGTGTCCTCTCATCCATTCACCACACAGAAAAATTATCTCTTAATACTATTAGAATTTCAACAACTATAAAATACTGATATATATGCAATCTTTTTCTCCATAGATCTTAGAAGCCTTCATAAAAAACATTAACATTATTATTTTCTCTTGTCACATAAAAAAGGCTATGACACTCCTTTAGCAAATCAGAAACTGAGGCAGAAAGTATTTTTCAAGGATATCAAACAAGTTTAAATTTTCAACTATACTTTTGGGAAAACACTGGCCAAAACTAGAGATATCTAACCATGCAGTGCTCTTGACACATAATGACCACAACTATAACAGAATATAATCTATAATTATGGCTAGGAATTAGAAATTGTCTAGGGACTTTAAAACAAAAGAACACGCTTTCTTTAAGTTTCTAGAATATTCTTTCTATGTTATTCAGTGATGTGCCATTTGATAATGTACTTTATACAATAAGGTGAATGAGAAAATCCTAATACTAAATATGGCCATTTGTTTAAGTTAATTGATAAAAGCTGGAGTTTTTCTGGCATGTTGGACAATAATTTTATTGATATTATATCTAAGATAACAATTTCATAATAATTTAATAATTATATAAATATTGTATTTATTATACACAATATTGTATATTTTTAAATAATAATTTTATTTTATGTGCTGCCTTGCACATAAAATAAATGAAAAAATTTCATCCACATATCAATATTTTAGGAAAGAGAATTTTGTCCAGATGAAACAAGAATATCATCAAGAATATGGTAGACTAAAGCAGAATTGTTCCATTGATGAACATGAGTGTGCTTTTTCCTAAATGAATTCAATATTTCCCTACATCTTTTATTTTAAGAATTCCTTAGCTACTTGCTAATATTCTCCTCCAAGCACAGTACTGTTTGTTTTCTGTGTTTGGCTTGCATTCTACCACCCCTTTGACTGGTAAAAATCTCCCAGCATCTCATTGTCCAACTCAGTAAATAAGTAAGAATTTCCTGGGATTTCCATGAGGAAGCAGAAGTGGAGATGGGGTTTTGTATTTCAAGACTACATCTTAACACTACATCAAAACATGTTTTAGTCTTTTACTGGGCTATAACTCAGAGCATACTGCTGCTCAGTTCTTTACCCTCAGTACTTAAGATTCTAAGTGTAGGTACTTCAAGCCACAATGAGTTTCTTGTAGAAACAGATACTCTATAAAAATTATACTCTACTTAAGTTCTTGTGGATAAACTGCAGAGACTGAGGTATCAGTTCAAGACAGAGTGAAGTAGGTTAATGATTAGGATGCAGACGACAGGTTTTGTGTAAAACAAAGTCTTGGAAGTATAAAGTGTATTCTTGGTTACCTTTTTATTTTTGCTAGATTATTTTCTGGTCTTTACCTATCCATGTGCTTATACTAATATTTTCTTGCCATGGGAAAAACAAACAAATGAAACAAACAAAAGCAAAGCGAAACAAACAAAAGCAAAGCAAAACAAAATAAATAAACCCTAAAAAAACCAAAAAAACCCAACAAAATCAAACAAACAACTCCCTTCTGTGCTGTGATTCATTGATCTAAGAGACTCATAGACTCATGGTCTAAGTAACACAAGCAGATTTTTTCAGGACCTTTCCATTAATTATTGGACAAACCACTTATATTCAATATGCTAAAGCTTCTATTTACAAGAATCTCTCTATTTTTGTAATTAGAAATCTTAAATTTATATTAAAGAATAGTTAAAAAATTTTCAATATGACTACCTGAATGGTTTCAATATAAAACATTGCAAATTTTGCCCATATTGCTAATAAACTGCAATTCTGAAATCAATCCCATATTCAGTTTGAGTTTTAGGAGTCTAGATATGCTTTTCAAGGTTATAGAGATGTTCGTCATGGTTTTACAATGTCTGGTTTCCAGTTAAGGGGCTGTTACCCTCGGGGGCGGGACTAGTGGAGCCACCTAGTTTTGAAGAGCCAATCAGCTGGCTAAGTTTGAAGATTGACACCTGGTTAAACCACTTGAAGGAGTTGAACACACTTCTTTGGAAAAGCGCTTTTGAAAGTGAGCAAAGCCCAGGAAATCTCTCAAAAGGCTTTGGGCTTTCAAAGAGGTGACTGGGCAGCTGAGTTGGGCTGGGCCTGGCTGGGCCCGGGCTTGTGCAGCCCGCTGGGCCTGGTTGGTGCATGGCTCAGCTGAGATTTCTGCCAGTGCTGGGCCGTGCCACTGAGACTGTCCCAGCACAGTGAGCAACCACGCGGGCTGCACAGTCAGAATCAGGGCAGCCTGGGAAGTGCTGTGTGGCCACAACTGGCTTGCAAATGAGCTTTGTTCTACCCCAGGACCAGCACTGGGGATGGCCCCATGGCCAGACCTGGGGACGTCCCCAAGGCCACGAGTGGCTGGCACCTCGAGTGGCTGCCAATGGCCTTGTCCAGTAGTGGCCACATAGCCAGGACTGCACGGCCTCGGCACAGCTCACAATGAACTTTACATTGCCCCAGCCATGCTGTGGACAGAAGGAGCAGAACAGCAGCAGAAGCTTTTCTTGTTTTTGGTGTTTTGCATGAAGAGAAGTGCTGGGTTGAGCTGGCAGCCAGCATGGCTCACACGGTGTTGGCAGAGACCACATGAGCAGCAGCGAGAGGCATAGAGAGGGATCTCTGCAATGCAGAGTCTGGATGAGATCAACTTTTCAGCCTTGCAGAAGTCTATAAAAACTGTTTCAACTGATAAGGCTTGGGAACAAATTAACCTACAAACCTACGAACACCAATTCTCTTCTGAATCAGGAAAAAGAAGGGGTGAAGACACGTAGAGAAAACAACATAGGACACTGAGGTCAGTAAAGCAGGAGTCAGATTCTAGAAGGGAGGGGATTGAGGAGATGTCTCAGTCTTAGGCTGAAATTCTTTTGTGAAATTGGTGAAGCCATATTTTTGATATATTTTTGATATCAAGCTCCATTTTTTCCTGTAATTCGTGAAGTGCATGGGGCGATGCAGCACTCACCTGCAGCCCATGCAAAAAGGGCTCGTGCTGGAGCATGTGGATACTGAAAGCTGTGATCCAATGAGAAGCTTGGACAGAGAGAAGTGACAAAGGGATAGAAGAAGAAAAACCTCTGTTCCCAGTGATAAGAGAACATTTGTTTTTATGATAGAACAGCTCATACTTAAAACAGTACCCCATAGCCCATGAAAGCAGCTTTGAGAAAGCTGCAAGACTTTCACACTGCAAACAGATTTTCCTTTCTTGGCGGCTGATTCGCTGTGACATTGAAGCCATGAGAGAACTGTTTCTTGTGGAGAAGTCCCCATGGCACAGCAGGAGAGATTCCTCTCCCTAAATGGACTGAAGAAAGACTATTTTAGAGATGGTAAACTGACTGAAAATCCCAGGTTTGGTCTCTTTACAATGTCAGTGGGAAGGAAAAGAGGATTTGTGGGGAGGAGAAATGTTCTGAAGGTTTATTCTTATTTCTTATTATTTTTTCTTTTAATTGTGTTTTAATAAAGCTTTTTTAATACCCTTTAAAATTTTGAGCCTGTTTTGCCCTCCTCCTAATCTAGATGTCAAAGGAGGAAATTAATAAATAATTCTAGTCAGGTGCATTAGAGTTTGGCCAGCACTAAACCCACTACAATGTTTTAAGCCAGAACTTTACAAAAAGGGTCACTCTCACCTTTCTCAATGACATCTGTGAAAAATCAGTAGATTATCTCTTTTTCATTCCTCTACCCCCTCTCACTGGGAGTCCCAGGTCAAGGTTTTATGTACATATTTAGGACTAGAATAATCATGTCCAACACCTGATACATAACTTAGCTCTCTCCCTGCCACCTCACTTGACAATGAATTTTGACTTCTCATTAGAAAGACATTGTGCAGTCATAGCAACAAAATGGATAAACAGTGTGCTGACACCACCTGCAACATCCTCAGTGATGGCTGTGAAATAAAACACCCTGAACATGCTTTCAGAGGAGTTAGAGCAAGGAGCCACCATAATGGGTTCTACTGGGTTTTGGCATGTTTTTATTGCTGCTTGTCCAGCATGCCCTTCAGTCCTTCTCCTCCTAAAGCTTACAGAGCTTTAAAGTGCTTCCTTAGAAGTGCAGTTGTACTCAGGGTGAGAGAACAGAAACACCTTCTAAGAATATGACTTGTGATTCTCTCTCAGCTGCTGCACTTGTAATGTGAACAAAGAGATTCACAGACAGGCAGACAGAAAGACAGACCAAATTTGACTGCCATGTTATGGACTTGATATGTGAAATTAAAGAAATTAAAGATGAGTGACAATCCAGGGTGAATTTTCTCAGCTGTCATTTGTGTATGAAGGAATTTTTAACAGATTTTCTTTTTTTTTTTTTTCCAATAATTTAACTGTTTGACTTCAATTGAAGGTAGATAGCTTGGCAGTTATTTGTTTCTGAAGTAAATGAAAGTGAGGAAAAGCATCTGACACAGTTCAATTAATTTATTGATGAAGAACATAAGAAACCTTTACCAACTGAAAACTTAAAATATGTTACCAACAAGCCATGTATCATGGTTCTGAACCAGTTAAAAAGGAGGCCAGCTCAGCATGACTTTTCAAGCTGCCTTCATACTCTATTTCTTTAAAACATATAGTTTTGTAAAATTTAATAACCCCCCCATCTGCTTATCTTTAGAGAAAATGTACCAAAAAATATCAATGTGTACCAGACACACAAATTATTATTTTGCCATCCATTTAACAATTTTGAAAACAGAAACATAAAAGCAACAGAAAACCATCTAAGCCTAGTATAAGGAAGAAAGACTTAATATTTATATAACAGAACCAAAGGCTATATGAAGTTTAATAAGTCTCTTGATGTAAGTTTTGGAAGTCCAGTTCAGAGCTTAATATGTCACAGAATGTACCTTCATATACATATTTTGAAATATCCCCTTGAGAATATGTTATTGGGTAAAATAAACTAGGTTATAAAGATGTAGAATTGGTTAAGGAATGATTCTCTATTTTTTTTCTTTTCTTTCCCCCCCTGCCCCATCTCTCAATTCCTTAGTTATCATGATACAACGTGGAGCTTTCCAACATTTTTTGTATCTGCAGTACACCACAAAGCATACACTTGTTTATAACTTCTTAATTGATGTTCATGATAGCTGTGATTTCCAGACCGTGCTCTTTCCCAAACACTGGATGTGTCATAAACTGTGTAGTGCCTAGCACTGCAGAAAAAGTAGCATATTCTGCTCTTCATGAAGTTCATAAGGATTCAATCCTTACATCGTAGCCTTCATTTCACTAGGACTGGTAGTGTTACAGCCCAGCAAAGGAGCGAGTCAGCTGATATTGCTGACATTACCTCAGCAGGTAAGAGAGAGCACATTTGAAGATTTGAGGTGTGGTAGATCTCTGGGTGATTTTCTCTGGGAGGACACATCTCTTTCTGCAGAATGTTGCCTTAAATATTTTTAAAAGCACACCTGGTGCAAGAGCTCTTCAAGGAAAAATGTGATTTTTTTTAATTTTTTTTTTTTCCCTCAGTGACTTGCTGGTTTATTCCCATATATGAATGCAAGATTTCAGTAATTCCCAACTTCCTCTTCTGTCTTATCACTGTTCTAGAAAAATAATGTGTGCCCCTTCATAAAAATAAATATGTTCTATTTGCTGCTACCATCACAAGAAAAGTTAGTATTATTCTTAAAATGTGATTTAAATAGATCCCATTTCTGCTCTGGATAGCAAACATAGGAACTATTTTGTGATTTAAAAGATCTATTTCACTTTTATTCAAAATTGAGATGAAAGAGAAGAAAGGAAGAAAAGAGGGAAAAGAGAGAAGAGGAGATGATGGAATGGAGCATGGAGAGAGGGAAAAAAGGGAAGGAAGAAGGGAGTAGGAAGGGGAGGGAGGGAAGGAAGGAAGGGAGGAAGTGGCGGAAGTGGCGGAAGTGGCGGAAGTGGCGGAAGGAAGGAAGGAAGGAAGGAAGGAAGGAAGGAAGGAAGGAAGGAAGGAAGGAAGGAAGGAAGGAAGGAAGGAAGGAAGGAAGGAAGGAAGGAAAGGAAGGAAAGGAAGGAAGGAAGGAAGTTGCGGAAGGAAGGAAGGAAGTGGCGGAAGGAAGTGGCGGAAGGAAGGAAGTGGCGGAAGGAAGGAAGTGGCGGAAGGAAGGAAGGAAGTGGCGGAAGGAAGGAAGTGGCGGAAGTGGCGGAAGTGGCGGAAGTGGCGGAAGTGGCGGAAGTGGCGGAAGTGGCGGAAGGAAGGAAGGAAGGAAGGAAGGAAGGAAGGAAGGAAGGAAGGAAGGAAGGAAGGAAGGAAGGAAGGAAGTGGCGGAAGGAAGTTGCGGAAGGAAGTTGCGGAAGGAAGGAAGGAAGGAAGGAAGGAAGTTGCGGAAGGAAGGAAGTTGCGGAAGGAAGTTGCGGAAGGAAGGAAGGAAGGAAGGAAGGAAGGAAGGAAGGAAGGAAGGAAGGAAGGAAGGAAGGAAGGAAGGAAGGAAGGAAGGAAGGAAGGAAGGAAGGAAGGAGGAAGGAAGGAAGGAAGGAAGGAAGGAAGGAAGGAAGGAAGGAAGGAAGGAAGGAAGGAAGGAAGGAAGGATTTCATGTCCTTGTGTAACCTTACAAGAGCTAATCTTATATTATTTCAAAAGAAAGATACAAAATGTCCAGCTGACAGCCCTAATTCCCTAAAGAAACCTCAGTATTCCACAGACAGAACCCCCAAATCTAGTTTCCATAAATCTTTTGTGACGGCCAATATATCAAGGATAAAAACCTAAGTTTTGCTAACAAGAAAGTTCCTCCATTCCAATTTAAGATATTTCAACTGAGAGTTTTCTAGCCATGATCTTAACATGCAAGGCACACACAAAGTTGACAAAGGAAATTATTGAAGACAGTGTCCCACTGTAATTAAAACAGTGGAAAGGCAGAATGCAGAAACTCTCCCACCCACCATTCACCCTTCCCATCCTAATGCAAGTAGAAATACATGCTTTGTAGACCACAAATACCCAGGCTGATTAATTACATGGCTATGCAATATTACTCATGCATTCCTCCTGAAATGTCAAAAGGATTAGGAGTGCCACATCTTTCCTCCCCAACTCTAATCTAAAGGAGCCCTGCTGAAATGAAAACAGTGCAATTACTTTTGTACACTGTCAATTTTACAATAGGGGAAAAAAAGAGCTTTACAAACAGCAAATAATTATACCACCACTTAATGATTGATTTAACATAGAAAACCCATCTAATTCCTTTTGTCGTTACAATCTACAGTACTAACACTCCAACAATGCTGCCTTAGTGGTTTGGCATTACATTAGCATTAAGAATAATGCTAATATAAAACCTAGCCTAACTTTTTATATTGTTAATCTGCATCAATGCACTGTACTCCCAGTGTATTGTGAGACCTATTAGTGTAGCAAACATTTGGGGTGATACAATGCAGTGTAGCAGCATCATTTCAAGAAAGGGACTTGTGCAGAATTTCATGCATTTGAAAAATTAGCCTCCTACAAGGCAGTCAGAGTAAGGGGGCATGTACTTTCCATTTTGCTGCAAACAGTAGCCAATGAACTAAGTCGTACTGCACAACACAATTATATGTTTCCAAGCCCTGCCTACTTCTAAAGTGATCTTATTGAGATGATTGCTGCCCCATCTTTTGACTTTGAGATGGAGATGGACTTAGTTCTGATATTATTTATAGAATTGGTACTGCATTGGGATGGAAAGGTCTTTTAAAAGTATATAGGAGAGCCTCATTTCATACTACAGGATTTTGGAACAATTGTTCATTTCTATTTAAATACACAGCACTTTAACAATTGCAGTATGAATTCAGTAAGAAGCAGTACTAGTCTTGTAGTTCTAACCATTATTTTGTTCATATTAGGCCTAATATGAACAAAATAAGGAAAAGGAGCATTCTTGCCTTAATATTGCAGATTTCATTGTATTTCAATTGGTCTATTAATTCTGTAGGCAGCAACTTTTCAGAACTTCTGAATTGCTTCTGAACAGAAATAAATCTGAAAAGGTCAAGGATGTTTTATGAGTTTCAGGCTTGGGCCGGAACAGGTTAATTTGTGAATGTTTTTTAAAACACGGACATATTCAATACCTGGTGTAGATGAAAGAACAGGTAGAATTGGTCATGTATATATATCTGATATCAAAATTCAGGAAACTTGATTGTCTTGCCCATTCACATATTTGATGTAGTGTCAGTGAGGGTTTTAGCTTTCCATTCATCTCTAATAAGAATGAAATGAACATAACAAGCATTGAAATAGAGTGAAAGAGCTGCAGTATGAAATTGTACCCTTGAATATCCCATCAGAGAAGGCTGTAAATTCTGCACTTTCCATTTCTTGGTCAGAAAACACGTGGACTAAGAATGAAAGTGTGAAATCATTAGAGTTTATATCTCAGCCTGGCTGTAAGCTTTGGCCTATTTCTTTAGAAGTGTCACTACTTCCTGTTTAACATATCGACCTGCCTATTTGGCATTTGACAGCAGTATTGAATTTTTGCTGAATTTTATGCCTCAGGAAGGACATAAAGTAACAGGTTTTCCCCTGGGCTCCCCCCTCCACAGCCTCAAATTTACTATGAACTTCAGAAACACTTTGTAATCTCATGTAAATATGTTATGTCTTCTTTTGTGTTGAAAGCAGCCCTGTTTTTTTTGCAGGAAGGGCAATGGGGCACTGGGGGTAAGGGTTTCCTTGACTCTAGAGAAGTTGCTTCAAAACAATACAAAGAACAAGTAAATAAATGTCCCTTTTATGTTTTCTCCCACATTTTATTGGCTGGTTTGGGTGGATCTCAGCATGTAAAGTTCTTTTTGATGATCTCTCTATGTGCTCTCCTGCTATCTTTTTCCTCCTTTATACTTTCACAAAGCCTGGGCTCTAGGCTGGAACTGCCAATGTGGTGGCAAACGGTCTGAAAGGCAATTATTGCAACACTGAAAAAGAAAATAACCAGTCTTTTTCTTTTTTCCTTTTTAAGATTCAAAGCCAAATTTTAAAAACCTTTCAGCTCCTTATTCCAAGTAGAGAATGAGTTCCAGATGAAATCAAGATATTCAGCCCAAATGGATATCATGGCACTCAGCACTAAAATTATGAAATACCATGGAATTTTCAGTGCTTGTATTGCCGTCTGAATACTGCATAGAGCTATCAGAAAAACATAGACATAGAGGATTCTTAAAAATCACCAAACCAAAATTAGTTAACGAGGAGATCTGAGGCAAAAAACCCAAAAAGACTGACTTGCAATGATACTAAAAATCAGGTGTGCAGAACTTTGCTGCTGTACCACAGAGTCTCAGCATCTTCTCTTTGCTTCAGGTGTCTGAGACATGGAGTGAAGCACGAGGGTCTGGTGGGTTCTTTGAAACCTGCCCAGGATGAGAAGAGTTACGAAATGGACAGTTGAAGAGTATGTGTGGGTGTGTGGGTGTGTCTGTGTCTCTGTGCCTGTGTTGAAGGGACATAGAAATGTCTTCAAGATGCCTAGGGATCACTTGAGAAAAAAAAAAAAGTGCAATGTGCTAAAATGGACCATAATTCTTCTTTTCCTCACTGGCCGCATGACAGAGAAGGTTGTTGAGAGAAGACGTGTCTTAGAGGCTTCTTCAGAGTCTCAAAAGAGCATTGTTTATAGGCTGCAGATCCAATTCTTCCTCCTCCTCCTTCCCTGATCCGCAGCTTTTAGATACAGTAATTCTAGGTTCCACTTCACAGGAGACAATTAGATTTACCAATATTTAATTTTAAAGCACAGAGTGTTCATGACTGCAATAACTTCAGTGAAGGGACAGGGACACCCAGAGCTCATAATTCAACTAGAATTTCGCATTCTAAAACTTTCCTGTTGCTGAGCCCATTCTTTCTAACCTTTCATTTTTCCTCTTTGTCACTTTGCTCTGCCAGCATTCAGCATTACTATTTTTTTCAATTACTCTCAAATTTTCATCCACTATACTATGGATGCCTTTAAAAGTTCTTTCCTTTTTTTCTTCTCTTATCTAATAGGTCATGAAAAAAACTTATGTCTTCTTATTTTGTTCTTTCTTTTATTTTTCTTTCCTTTTTATTTATTTTTTTTTTATAATTTCTTCTTTGCATCGATTTATCAGAGGGGGACAAGAGTGATGAAGTTCTTTACTGCAGAGTAGGAATAACTGAAAAGACCACAATTACAACAGAGAGGACGAAGTTCTACATCTAGTTAGTTACTTAGCTCAGACACAGGAAATAATAATCATTTACACAAAGGAAATCCCACTGCATAAAACTATCTGGAAGGGATAGGTAAAGTCCTCTTGTTTCACTTTCACTCATTTCTGCCAGACTTGATGACACATTAACTTTTTTTCTTTTTTTAATCTGTTAGTATATTAAGGCATTCCTTTAACCATCTCTAAGGTGATAGAGTTCTAACTTCTTATCAGAAATTATTCTTTTGCTCTTGGTCAAAATAGACTTTAAAAATTATGGAGAAAATCTGAATTATATCAATGACTAGTGTGATAATCATATTTTATTTTAAACTGCAGTTGTGGACATTTCTGGAGTCTCTTTATCAGAACAAAAGAAATATGAACCATCCTTCTGTGACTCCATTTTTCCTCTTGAATGTTCTGTTAGATAAGGAGTCAAGACTGAAGATGCAGTGATCCACGGAAGTGGACATGAATATGATTAAATGAGATTTAGGGATCAAAGAAGCTTATAATAAAAGTTTAACAGATGGGACAGCAGGAGCAGGTAGAAACCAAGCAAGTACGTGGAGGGCAGAACACGGAAGATGTGTCTCCAAAGAGAAGTCCTAAGCACAGACACAAACAACTGGAAAATTATTTTGTGTCCTAGCACCTAGCACTTTGGTCTCCTAGCATTTCATCTGGAAATTCGGGGCCAACTCTTAACACTCTGGGTTTTTCAGGCTATTGAGGTGATATTTAGTAAAATATCTGATCCAATTTCACTATTTGCAACCAGCAAAGGGGATCACAGGCATTCCCTGCTCCTTTCCCGCAGTGTTTCTCTGGGTAATATCAGATGTATTGTTTCTGATACTTTGACTAGGCAGGTAAATTTCTCATGTTGAAATTGTTATTAATGGTTGGGTGATTTTCTACAAAATTAGTGTTCTGAATAGTTAGTGTTATTGAATAGTTATTTAGGTAGGCTTTACAGATGACACAAAGAGAATGGAAGGAATGGGGTGATAGAAGGGGAATGTAAAGTAGAATAAAATAGTTTTGTAAACACTGGGTGAGGCTCTCTCAGTCAGTATTACCTAAGCACAGCTTTAAAAGCCAGGGAGTTGACTAGAGTCAACTCAAAGTCTGGTAGTCCAGTAAGAATCTGCCAAAATCTAAGAAAAACCAGCTGGCTCTCAGTCAGAATACAATTCTTGTGTAACTTACTAATTTCATTTCCATCCAGATTTGAAAACGTGGACTACTTCCATCGTTATTATCTGGTCCAGTAGGCCAGATAATCTTGATGAAATTCACCCTCTTTTAAGTCACATATTAATCAAATGAGAGCCTACTCAGGTGACCCATATTAGCTTTATTAGACTGGTCCTTTCACAGACTTAATAGACAAAGTCAAGCATCAAGAACAGAATAATTCCTCACAAGGTCCAAGCCTATCCAAAGGGAAGTCGTGAAGTACAATGCAATGACTCCATTCATTTCCAAAATCTTTATGAACAGATTCACCAGGGAGCTAAAGACTGCTCTATAAAATGAACATATTCCTATGCCTTCCAGCATGGTCCCAGCTGTTCTCAGTCTCTTCCGCTGACACCAGGACTTCATCAATCTTTGATCTCATCTCCAGCTGCAAGTTTTAGGATCTCATCCTAAAGAGCAAGCACAATGCTAAAACAGTTCCACAACTACTGCTTTAAGAGGTGGTAAAGAAGAAAATATATAGAAGTCTGTTTCAGCTGACACAGCCCTTGTTCCCCACTCTGAAACAGGTTTCAGACCACAAGCTACTCCAAATTTTATTTAAACTTTGTAAGACACTATTTTCCATATGGGAGGCTGCCAATTTTTAGTGGAGTTAACATTATGTTCATACAATATAAACAAGGACTCCACAGGTCCATCCACACCAGTAAATTAAATGATCCCCAGGAGTGGCCTTTGTCATTGCAGCTGTTGTTTTCAATTCTGTTTAGGGACGGATGCATGGGAAAATGACAGATGACCTCAGGCAATGTCCTGCAAGGATGAGTCCAACTCTTTAGAAGTACAGATGAGGCTTTTCCAGTGTCCAGGCACATCCTTTAATTTAATGGTGCGAGCAGACAGAACAGTATTCACCACGCTTACCAGTAAATGTGAGAAACAGCTTTAATGACAAAATCATGTTCAATTTTTCCTCCAAAGGTACTTAAAATTCTCAGGTAAAGACTCACTTTTAAATTAGCTCCATACAATGGTCAGTGTAATTAACCTTCTCTGCATACTATTTTCCTAATAAAAATGGCAAAACTTCTAGTAGTGAAACTGAAAAAGGGCTTGAGAAACTGATACTTTCACAAAACAATAAATCAAAAGTGTCAGTTTTAAAGATAAATATACAAAAAATAATGATTTGTTAAGTTCTGGAATGTTGTAAGTCTGAAATGACATTCATAAGGACACTAATGAAAGTGGTACAAATACTAATTATTATTACTACTGTTGTTGTTGTTGTTATTGATATTGAAATTGGTAATAATATTATTAGTATTAATATTATTAGTAGCATTATTCAGTAACACCAGAGCTCTACCACATTCTCAAGAAAGGCTATCAAAAGTTTGAATAAGCTTCGATGAAAATTACTCATAATTCTCTGACAAAGTTGATGCAGTGATGTGTTACTAAATCTGAATGATTTTTCTCAGGGTTTTTTTTTTAATGCTCATTAGTAATTAATTTTTCTTCTTTAAAGAAGATGAGGTTTTCTTTGCATAAAAATGAACCATGGGCAATTTCCAACAGAATGAATTAGTCTTTTTCTTAGCATGCTTCAATAAATAGCCTAGGCTAGGATATTGAAAAGGCGCTTCAGTGACAGAGGTTAGTTAATTTCTCATGTGATTTTGAGTTAATTATTTGTTGGGGAGGAAGAAAATTTCATACCTTTTTTTTTGGTAAAATTAGGGGCAAAAAAATGCCCTGGGGCTAGTATAGTACAATGTTTAACCTCAGGGATAAACAGGGCAGCAGTTAGGCAGTAGGCTCTGGTACATAGGTGTTCTGGTTTGGCAAGCTCATTAGCCATGCAAAAAAAGTTTATCTTTGAGATATTAGAGGAGTAAAAGGAAAAGTTTGGAATCAGGAAAGTCAAATACCTTCTCTCATGCCCCCAGTGAGTATATTTCATGCATATATATCTGTGGCACAATTCTTAACAAGTTAAATGGCGACTGTGGTTTTCGGTTGTCCTATTTAGTCAAATAAAGACATACATTAACATATATAAATATGTGTATAAATGGTGTCAGCTTTCACTGGACGATTGTGGCCAACATGAAAAAGTGAGGAAGTTCTCTGTGAAAAATGCATCAGTGCTTGGAATAAAAAAAAAAACCAAACAAGCAAACAAAACAAAATACAGATTTTGGGGCAGTTTTGTTTAACCAACATAGAAAAGCTGGAATAGCCTCACCAAAATAGTTCTATCCCACAGCATGATCTTGCTTGTATCCCTTCTGACTCCAGCTGCTTGCCTACTAGTCAAGTGCACCTAAAGGACTTGATGGACTAAATGTGTCCTGATATTCAGGAATATGTGGTGATATTGACAAATGCTCACTGTAGTCCAGAATGAGGGAGAACCACCCAACTCATTTTCATCTATGACCTACTGGTATAGTAAGCATTAATTTGAATGAAGGTCTTGGAAATGCAGGAGCTTGCTCATTACTTTCTGTTCTCTGTCACATCTATTCTGTGACCTACTGCCTCTGCTCCTCTGTTTTACTCTCGGACCAGCTGCTGTTAACCATTATATTTTTTCTCTTTACCATTTTTTCGCTCAAAGATATAATAGGCAGTTATTCTGAACTCTGTATGATCTAAGGAAGTCTTGGGAAAGAGAGAGAGACACACACATATGTCTGTAGTGTTGAGGGAGATTACAGAGTGCAAAATAAAGTAATATCTGCATTCCTTGGTATGCTTTAAATTTGACTTGATGCAGAATTATCAAGCAAAGTTATCTGACCTGTGTTATGCAGGAGGAGTTACACAAGGTCCCATTTGGACTTAAAATCTATGAATCTATAACAGCAATAGAAAGTACATATAAGGTGACCTTCCCAGATTCACAGTAATCTTCAGTCGAGAATGTCTTATCTGGCTATCCATGCAACAAAAAAAGGGTTATAACCGACAATCTCAAAAACACTTCAGTATATTTTAACAGCAAACAAGGTCATTTGCAATAGTTCATCAGTTTTCAGACAGCACTTGAGTTTTTAAATTTGGGTTTTCTGTTGGGATTTTATTTGGTTTTGATTTTTTGTTGCTGTTGTTGTTTTTTGTTTGTTTTTGAGGTTTTTTTTTTAACTGCAGATTGAAACGGGGGTTGGCAGGGATAATTTTTAAAGTCTGCTGGGAAAGATAACATTTAGTTCCTAGGATAAGGGGTCTTGTCAAGAAGTGTCCTGACAAATGTCTGCTTTTTCAGTGCCCATAGAACACCAGTACATAATGAGACAATTGCTAAGACACCATTCCTTTGCTTTTACTCCCTTGATTAGTGATAACTATAATTTATTTGAAAGAGCACAAGAAATGACTAGACCGAGCAATGTGTCCTTCAGATGTAACCTTAGTAGATACTTAATTCATGCCATTTGTTGACCAAAGCAGAGTGGGTCAAATGCCCTTGTCTGGTCTATGATAGCAGAAAAAAGAGTGTGTAAACAGTTCCAACAGTGTGAACCATGATGAATTGAGCAGCCTGAGGTCTCTGGATGAAAGAGGAAAGGGTTTCTGGAGGCAGCATGAGGAAGAACTGCCCTGCAGGGGGGCAGATAGAGAAGAATTATGTCTTTCACTTCCTGACTCCTGAACATGAAGTGTAGGTGAGAGAACAGTGTAGGAAGCCCATATCTACTATGGGATTTTTTTTTCTCTTCCCTTAGGACAGTCTTTCTGGGGCAGAAGTGTCTCCAGGACTGACTGTACTTTCCATGCGGTCACATCTCTCCACAGTGGCGCTGTTTTAATTTGCAATCCCCTTCTACCTCCACTTCAGCCCCCGTGTCCTGCTAATACATGACAGTGGAGTGCTTTTGCTGAAAAAGAGGGTAAATGAAGGGCAGATCTGGCAACCTCCAGTTCGTTTTCTCATCTCCTGCCTGCTGACATACAGTGATAATGCTGTCCCTATTATCTGTCCTTCAGCAATAGAATATATGTGTTTGCAGAAAGCAGTGGGCTAGGGTTAGGAACCTCATTCAGATAAGATATCCCATGTATCTTCATCAGGAAGTGCACTGAAGAAGCTCCACAGCTGACCAAAGATTTTAAATGGACCAAAGAGAGAACTCCACTTTGATTCATGTTTTTCCCCAGAACTCCTGCCCCACACATGCATTACATTGTTTCAAGGGCTCAGTGAACAGTAAGGCATCTAGCTCTGCTGAAACAAACAAGCAAACAAACGAGCAAACAACAAACCAAAAATCTAAAAGCCAATAAAAACAAAAACAAAAACAAAACCCGCAAAAACAAAAGTGGGGACAGTTTGCTTTATAGTCCAATGTCCAGAGACAGTGAAAACATGAGTTAGTCCATCTCAGCTGGCCAGGGACCAGAGCTAACTCCCTGACATAGGTCACAAAGTCAGTAAAAGAATATTCTTTATCTCCATCTCTGTTTGTCTTGTTCAAGGCCATGAGCTTGGTGCCTTTATCAATCTGCCTTTCTCACTTAGCTGCTTTGCTTGCAGTTAAAGTTGCTTGTTCTGTTTTGCAACATAAAAGATAGTTCCTGACATGAATAGGAAATTATGCTCTATAGTGGGATGATAGTGAGATGATATATTACAGGTATGTATTTTAGAATTCTACAGTATGGCATAGTATTTCTACTATACTCTTTATGTCTTTAAACCTGAACTTTAGCTAGACTGTCAGTGACCCAGACACAGCAGAATACATCATTATCCCATATTAATGTCCCTTAATCCTTCCTGGTTTTTGTTTGTTTTTTGTTTGTTTTGTTTTTTTTTAACTACTCTCAAGAAAGCCACTTAATAAGGACAGAATGTCAATAACTAAGATAGGGATTGTTTGGGGCTGGAAAGCATAATTTGTAACCAAGCAGATGTTTTATCCTGGGTACAGAACAGGAGAAAATATCAAGCGTCTCCTAAGGCAGCCCACCTGGAATCCTGCTGCCTCTCATGTCCTGAAAACATGTCAGGAATGCTGCAGATTATGGAGGGTTATGGAGACAACCTGTTTCCTTCCCTAGTTGCTCAAAAAGAAGAATCTATTTTCTTACCTCCTTAGGAAAGCCCTTAGTATGGATAGGACTCAAGATCAAACAAAAGTGGGCTGACGACTTTGGAACCAGATTCCTGATCCACACTTTCAAACCTGCATTCTGATGCGTAACTTATTCTGCAATCAGAAATGCTTTTCTAATTTTAACTATGGAAATTCAAAGGTAACTTATTTCACCAACACCACAAAGAACTGAATCCCAGGAAAAAAAAATGGAATGGGGGGTGATCATACCCTGGGACATGACATGCTCTCACTATCTTTTTAATGGACTGTAATGACTGTGCAGTCTTTTTATTCCAATGATTACATTCATTTACATAAAGAAGGAAAATCAAAATCTAGTAGAGGAATCAGGACATGGAAATGTAATATATAATTTTGTACCAGGCTATAAATAAGACTTCACCAAAAATGAAGCAGTTGCCTCTGAGGTCAAAGGTTCCCTATTCCAGAATCCTCCAGAGCAACATCCTGTCTCCAAAAGAGAACAGGAGAAGACATTTAGTGAAATAATAAGATGGATCAAACAACTACTGAGTGATTTCTTGCTGATACATTTCCCCAGCTCCTGGCAGTTTGTGATGCTGGCACATCTTGAAGGGAAACTAGCATCCTTTCCACAGCACTTAATAACCTCCCCTGGACCCATTCCTTCTGGACTTTTCCACTGCTTTTTTTAATCCTCTTGAATCCTCAGAAACATCCTGTGGGGATGAGAAATTCTATTTAATTGTGTGTTGCATGAAAATTGCCTTCATAGATTACAAACATTTTTGTCCAAGAATCTCTTGGATACACCCTGATTTCTGTGTTTTAAAGACTAATGTCAGAGCGATTCCTTTCCCTTTCTCTTCCTGTGCCTGACTCTGTGAGAGGCCTCTGTGAGACACTTGACACCATGACCATTTTCTCAAGCTTCAGTGCTTGACTGATGAGTCCTTCGTTGCCCAAAATCCATCCTCAAACACAGATAATTTGCCACTTTTTCTTACTTTCCTTTTCCTGCATCTGAAACATTACTTTTTTAAAAGCTGTGAGAACTGCAAGGAATATTTAAAATAGGGCAATACCTTACGCTCTTTCCGAGGCAGCTACTTTACACCTCTGTTAGCCCAGTTTCACACAGGAGCCCCTAAATAAACGGGAATGTACTATTACAGAAGGCTGGCATTTAAACACTCTCATTCTCCATCTATGGGCCCAGAATCTGCTTATTATTCATTTGTGAGGGGATGTTTTGGCCCTATGAGCAGTGGAACAAACCCTCAAGATAAGTAACGTCTGAGGCAGCTGCTTGAGTGGATCCATCATTATCACTCGAATACGCTCTGTGGATAAACAGAGGCCTTCAGTCCCTGGGGCTGCTAATCTGACACCTTTCATGGAGCACTAAAAGAATTCACTTAAAATTAAAAACAATGCACAGCTGTTTCAATGGATAAGTCATGCCATTTGCATGAGGATAATGGATAATCAATATACAATGGTGACACAAATTAAACGTGGATTAAATAGTCATTGTTCCACAGCTATGCTCTATGTGATTTTCCCAGATACTGTGTGATAGTCCTGTATTTTTTATTACTGCTTCGAGAAAAATGCATTTTCTTCTCTTGGAAGATGCTTTTTCTTTATCAGTCACACACTGGTACAAAACAAACAAATGAAAGTGCTAATTTTCCCTGTTTATCTACCACATCAAAGTTTACTTTTTGAAGAGTGATAGAGATTTCTGAGGGGAACTATTTCTTTTTATTTCATTCCTCAGATATTCTTGGTGCAAGAGATTCTGGGAATGGGCCAATTATGATAGGGCATGGTGAACTTAACTAATTCTGAAAGTTTTCTTGTTTCTGATATACATTTTCTGTGGTTGATATGGAGATACAGACTCTAGGATATAAGGCAGACATCATAAGGATGAATCATTCCCTGGAGATGTCTGTCTCCCTCCACACAGTATTAAGGGAGCCAAGGCAAACTGCTTAGTTTAGGAGTCCAATTTCTTGGTGGCTACAATTCTTTAAATGAACCTTATTCCTATTTCTTTTTAAAGAGTTGTCTGGCAACATTCAGATTTAAGAGATATTCCTATTTTCAGTTTACTCATACAATAATAATTAAACATTTCAACACCATTAATGCATTTGAACCCACATTTAGGCAACATTAGGACACACAGCTACTTCCAATGTAGAAGTGTGACCTGAGTGATTTATGAGAATTTCTTTGAGGGAGAAATAGCAGACCCATGAAACTTTAAGCTCCGACCATTCTTCTCTTTAAGATTTAGTTGGAATTTAGGCACTGAACTCCTGTAGTTGCTTTTGAAAGAATTAAGTTGCAGTATCCAAAATTTCACCCAAGCCTCAGTGACAGAGAACATCTGAAAGAGGGAGCTGGAGGAAGTTATGCACAGGACCAAAGGTTGTATTTAGACTCTGAATTTAGCTCTTAATAATTTCAGATAAGTCAACCAAAAACCCATAATTAATAACAAAAAGTAATAATGAACTTCTGTCTAACATACACTACTTAACTAACCTCAATTCAAATCACTGACCTAGAAGTATTAAACTCTCTTTCCTATTACTAATCAGATGAAAGAAGCAGCAACTGCTCATAGAAATGACTTTTTTTTTTCATTTGATTCACTGAGATAAATTAGGTTCTTTTCAGTCTGTGTGATATTTTTTCACAGGCAGACCTGATGCCAAAAATCCCACTACTTCTTTTTATTTGTCAAAACTTTTAGGGAGAGACAGAAAAGTGGGGAGTGTTAAAAATCAGAATTATTTTAGTCATAGTTGAATTATTTTAGTCATAATCTTAAGAAATTTTCATCCATGTAAGAAAATCCTTTATATTGGAAAATATTGGAATGTCCCATTCTGCTGCTTCACCCTGTCATTTTTCTTTCAAAATTGAATAATTCTATATTAATTATGAAGGAAAAGGGAGGAATGCTTTTTTTTTTTTTTTTGGATGGTAAAGCCATGAGCTTATGGGTTGTTCTTCATCTGGGTTGAAAAACATTCCACTCATTCTTGCTACACATGAGTACTTAAACATCATCATTTGAAATAAAAAGATAGCCAGAGACTGAGACAGACCTCAGACAGACTTGACAGTAGATTTTAGAAACTATTTTGGTTTTGAGGTTTTTTTTGGTGTTTTTTTTTTTGGTTTGTTTTTTTTTTTTTTTTGTGGAACCGGTAATGAAATTTGCAGTGACCTCGTGGGGAACAGAGGAGGACCTACATTGTGCACTTCCAAACAGCTCATCTCAGGTCCTGAAAATCTGCTCTTCCTTGGCTCTCCTGTTTGCCTGTTTGATCTGTGCTGTAATGGGAATGCTGCTGCTCTGCTGCCAACCATCTGAGATGCTCACCATTCCCAAAGAATTTTTCTCTCGAGCTGGCTGCAAACTGACATTGCCTTTTTGTAATATATTTATCTGGGTATTTGCTGGCAGGAACAGAGAGAAATGCCAGTTATGTAAGTGAGAAAACCTGTTTTACAAGTGAAAATAATGTCTACAATCTGGGAGATTTAAATGAGTCAGACGTTAGGATACACATTTAAACCCAAATCTGATATTTAAATGCAGCAAATGCTTGTACATACATGTAACCCTTTGGAAATCAGTGAAGAAATGTTCACATGACCTAAACTTTTCACAGGTGTGAGACTTTGCATGACTGCTCCCTCAAGTGGGAATATTAAAATTTCCAGAAGGGAAGTAGTAAGTGGAGGTTCTTACTGAGGGCCACTTCCTAACAGCTGCAAAACCAACTGAATGAAACTGCATAGCTCATACCATCAGCTGAGAAAAACTACATTGGAATAAATTATTAGTGGCCAAATAGCCAGCATTCATGCCAAATATCAGTTAGAATTCCAGAGAAAAAATGAATGCCCATCTATTAATATATGGCTTATTTCAAGCAAAAACAAAACAAAAGCAACCATCCAAACAAACAAACAGCTGAAAAACCCCAAAATTTAAATTTTATTTATTTTTAATGTTGTCTGGCTGCAGCAACAGATAATTAGAAATATTTAATGCAGGAAAACATCTGCAAGTAAAAATTTTTTAAAGCCTAAATCTTAGCATTTGGCAGTACAGAAATGATATGTTAGGCATGTTGCACTCTCTCTCAGTATGATAGCAACTAAAGTGGCTTAAAATTGGATTCATTTATAAAGCTGGACACCATTAATATCACCCCCCGCATGACAGTAATTCATTTCACTCTGGTTTGTCTGCACAGCAGTAGGGGCTCTGGTCCTTGTATTCAGATCACAGTCCTAATTAAGTATTCATTATAGAATACATATTTTTTTCATTTTAGATGGAATATCAAACATTCATGCCTGGTATTAAACTTGTTTACCAATGGACTATTGTTTTATTAATAAACACTGCCATACATGTCACACTAACTTCAGGGTCAAAAAGAGAGCTGAGTTGAAACTCAACATTACATACAAATTTCTTGGGACCTTTTTGAAAAAAGCTGCAACTTTTGCATTAGTTTCAATCTCTGTGATTAGAGGAGGAGTCATAAAACCATTTGAGATTCTTTATTCTACTTCCTCTTTGAATGCACCTGAAATCTCATGAGGAAAAGCCAATCAGAGGTTTCTGGTGTCAAATAAAAGTCAATGGCATTTATTTAGGCTTAGTTTGCTTTTAGTGTTGAGCTCACAAACACAAAAGTACAAACGTACATCCATAATGCAGTTGGTAATTCTCCAAAAATCGAGCGGTCTGAGGAAAATGTCTTGGTTTTGGGTCAGAATAATAATTTCCAAGCACTATGGAGCAATCAACATAAACCCATCCAGCTCAATTCAGCTTGCACCTGTAGAGTCACAGGTGACATAATCTGCTCTCCAGCACACCTGGAAGGCTCATCTTTCTTAGGGCCTTATTTTACAAGTCTATGTGAATTGTGAGTCTGCACCTTGCAAAGATACACAGTCTTGCTGGACAAAAACTTTCCCAAAGTAGAAGAGAGAATCAAATTGCAATTAATGTTACCTAACCATAGAAAAGTAGAAAGTGTATTCATAGTTCTCTGTGGTGAACCAAGGGAGAATCCAACTACTCCTGTATAAATGCAGGTTTATGATGTATCTAAAGTGCAATTGAATGTCTGAGACATTGTGAGAAAGAGTACTCTTAGATGTCAGCATCCAGACCCTTATTTCCTTATTCTGCCTTGGTGAGGTTCCTTGTGAGCTCCAGGAGACAAGAGAGGGTTGCCTCGTGTTTCACTCATTCCCTTGACCTGCCAGTTTGGGATGGACTGGGACCCATCAAGGTTAACATGTACTTTCAGTGCTGTGTCACCACCTCCTGCATTTGTGGTTTAAAATAAGCCTTAAGAGACAATAGAGATGGCAAACAACTGTACAGCAATTTCTGGATTTAGAGTATATTAAAGAAAGTGTTGACTAATTCCAGTATTTTCATCTTCATCATTTCCACATATGGACACTCCCAAAAATCTGAGAGGATAAATTCAAAGTAGTTTTCTTATAGAGAAAGAACAATCAGGAATAATGGAATAAATTCATCTGAAGAAAAATTCTTCAACTTAAGAACTTGCTTTTTCAAATAGAAAAACATATATTTGTCCTCTTCAGAAAAAAAAAAAAATACAAAACAAACCCTCACCAATTCCCCCTTAAAAATCCCCAATCAACCAACCAATGAAAGCTCAACACTTCTCAAAACAAACAAAAACCACAAAACAAAACATGAAAACACCTCATTCAAAACCAAATAACCCTTCCCCCAAAAAACACTGTGAAACCAACCTGACTTGGAATGGGAGTTGTTTGGGTTTTTCCTGTACCTAAGAAAAGCTTCATAGGATTATACAAAAAGGGAATGGATTTATTAAGAGTTTTTTCTAGGAGAATTATTCTGAGAGTTCTAGAAATGGTTGTGGCTATTTTCAGATCTTCTGCTTGGATTATTCAAATATTATTTGGACAATTAGCAGAAAATGAGAGAGAAGACAGAAAATATAATGTACAGTACAGTTTTCTCTGGAGGAAGTTGTGTTTTGCTGAAAAAGTAATTAAAGAAAGATCTTTCTATGACAGTATAATCAAAAGATAAAATGCTACTTTGAAATGTTCCATTAGGTTGAAAGTTCCATTTACCACCTAGGAGGCAGTTTTGATGACTGAGCTATTTTCATGAGTGCTCCATGACAGACTTCAGCCAAAAAGAAACACATTAGCACAGACCTACTCTTTCCACTGTTTAAGCTAACAGATTCCATTGTGAATTAAACAGACTGAGGAGCACACATGAGCAGCTTTGTCAGGCAGAGGGACGTTAATGAATGTCTAGTAGTCAGAAAAGGAGGAACTAGCTTCTTACTCTGGATAGCAGGTGTCCACACCGAACTGCAAACATTTATTTGGATGTAAACCATTGTGTAGACACCTCTGACAGTTATCTCAGAGTCCCTTCATAATCAAGAGGATGATTCTTTCCACCCTGAAATACATATGTAAAGCAGACTGTGTAAATTGAATCACAACAGCTCCTGCCACTGTCTGAGGAGTAAAAGAGAGTTCAAGATGATGTGTTCAAAGGAGGATGGTGCTGAAAATGTCTCCCAGATACAGTTAGGTGAGATGAACCCAAGAGGATGTTACTTGGTACCCTGGAGTGACAACAAGAAAGCACATAAATACCTACAGCTTCTTCATGTAACTCAAAGACTGGGCTTAGCAGTAGGTTAACAAAGCTGAAAAGAATAAGTAATGGTAGTAAACATGTCTTTATTTTACATTGAGTACAATACACAGAGCATCAGAGAATCAAAGAGTCATAAAGCAGTTTGTGTGGGAATGGACCTTAAACACCCCTGGTTCCAACCATGAGCAGGGACACCTTCCACTAGTCCTGGCTGGTCAAGGTGACATCCAACTTGGCCTTGAGGGATGGGTCAGCTGCAGCTTCCCCGGACGACCTTTTCTACTGCTTTAAAAACTTCAACAGGAAGAGTTCCTTCCTGATATCCAATCTAAACCAGCTTTCACTTGGTCTGAAGCCACTCCCTCTTGTCACTGTAAGTGATTTACAAATAGTCCCTCTCTTTCTAGGCTCCCTTCTATGGGAGTCTATGCTATGATATTTTCTGCAAAATCTTTTCTTTAGGATTTTTTCTCCTGAGAAGCTGAGAGGCCTCAGGAACAAAGTGTAAACAATGATTATCTGCTGCTGTGGAATGCAACAGGTGGATCTGTGATTGGTCTCATGTGGTTGTTTCTAATTACTGGCCAATCACAGTGAGCTGGCTCAGACTGTCTGTCCGAGACACAAGCTTTTGTTATCATTCCATTCTTTTTCTATTCTCAGCTAGCCTTCTGATAAAATCCTTTCTTCTATTCTTTTAGTATTGTTTTAATATATATCATCAAATAATAAATCAAGCCTTCTGAAACATGGAGTCAACATTCTCATCTCTTCCCTCATCCTAAGACCCGCCCTGTGAACACCACTATATCCTCAGGTACCGGAAGGCTGCAGTTAGGCCACACCAGAGCCTTCTTTACACCATGCAGAACAATCCCAGTTCTCTCAGCCTTTCCTCATAGCAGAGGTGCTCCATCCTTCTGATCATCTTGATAGCCTCTCTGGACAGGTCCCAGTCCCTCCTGTGCTGGGAGCCCAGGGCTGGATGCAGTGCTCCAGGTGGGTCTCAGCAGAGCAGAGCAGAGGGGCAGAATCCCCTCCCTGCCCTGCTGCCCACGGGGCTCTGGATGCAGCCCAGGACACGTTTGGCTCTCTGGGCTGTGAGTGCCATGGCTGGGCCATGTGCAGCCTCTCACCCACAGCACCCCCAGGGCCTTCTGGGCAGGGCTGCTCTGGGGCTGCTCATGCCCAGCCTGGGCTGGCACTTGGGGATGTCCCAGCACCTTGCACTTGATCCTGTTAAACCTCATGAGATTCCCATGGGCCCACTTCCTGAGCTTGTCCAGCTCCTTTGGATGGCATCTTGTCCCTCAGGTATGTCAACTGGACCACTCAGCTTGGTGTCACCTGCAAGCTTGTGGAGGGTGCACTCAATCCCTCTGTCCATGTCATTAAGGAAGATCTTGAATACCACTTGTTCCAGTGCCACTTGTCGCTGATGTCCATTGGGCCTCTGGGGCATTGAACACCCAACCAATTCCTTATGCACCTAAAAGAGCACCTACCAAATCCATCACTCTCCAGTACAGAGAGAAGGGTGTTTTGGGAGACTTTGTCAAAGGCTGCGTTGTTTGTCACAAAGTCCAGTGTGAGCAGGACACCACTGTACAGCTGGGTCCAAAGATGTAGGACCAATGCAATAATAGCACTGAGAGAACTCAAAGTTTGGGTGAAGACACCAGAGATAATGTTTTTGCTCTTCCATGGGGAAATATAAATAGGGCAATCTGCTGCATTTTGCCCACAGAGAAGATTAGTGTATTAAACTCTTTGTTAAAGGCAGAGACTTATTTTGGTTTTCAGTTTTCTCACATGTAAAAGGGAATTAAAATTTTGAATCATTCTGTGGTTCTCAATAGAGCTGCTATTTTCTTTTTCTCTCTTTTTCTTTATCTGTTATTTTCTGGTTTTGAAACTTTTTAAACTTTTATTTATTTAATGACTCATTTGTTAGAGACCAAAAATATAAATATGTAATATATAATATTATATATAAATAAATAAATAAATAAATATAATGCACATCTAAGAAGTCCAATTCCTGTGTAGTATTAATTATTCCAAATTTAAGTTGAAGCTAGGAAATTTTTAACTCAGTCAGGAAAAATGAAAATGCCAAAAATATTTTCCTGCTTTTCAAGAGAGAGTCAAAAAACATCATAGCCACCAGCTACAAAAATCAGCAAAATAAGGTAACATATTGCACTCTATAACCTAATAATATTTAAATCATATGTTTTTTCTTTGGAAAGAATGCTTTTTCTGAGTTACATGGGATTCAAATTGTGTATTCTTCATCTTCAGGGAAAAGCCCAGGAGCTGAGGACTGTATATTCTAAAATGGTTCTCCTTCAGTGTCAAGATACATAGACAGCTATTGCATAATCAAGAAAGCGCAATTGTTCATAAAATTTCAGGTAAGTATTTAGAAATACAATACTTATATTGCTGCGCTTATTCTCATTCTAGAGGAGGAAATATCTGTCCAAAATTTTTTCTGTCCAAAATCACATATTTCTGACTTTTTTATTAACTTTCTGTATGAAAGAAAAAATTTATTATTTAGTTTAATAGAAGTACTGTAAATCTTTAAATGCTTTTCTAGAGTTCTTTGACATACTTGGGAAATCATCAGGTTTTGGTGGGGTTTTTTTTGGCTGGTTGGCTGGTTTGGATTTTTTTTTAAGTAGCCGCTATTAATCTATTGTGACTTACATTTATTTAAACTCGAAAAAATAAGCACTTTAAATACTCTAATAGAAATAAATATAAAAAGCGCATTTTTCCATATTTGCCCATTATTGCCAGAAGAATTTGCCAGTTTGTGATAATAAACATAAAAGTCCAGGTTATAAGTATATATATTTGCATAGAATTTCGTATTCCTACTGATAAAATGTTCAGGAGAAGATAACAGTACTGCTTTTTTTGGGCTGGAGTGTTTCTATTGTTTTGATATATCTTAATGTGCTGTACATAAACATTCCAAAGAAAAAACTTGAGAAATTAAAAAGTATTTTTGAAATTGCCACAACATGATGTTTCAAGCCTATTAGGCATTATTTCCATTTTTTTTTTTGAAACAAAAATCAACAAAATAGGCATGATTTGGAGAAGTATTTAGGACTTGCCTTAAGTACATTGTCAGGCAGAAAACCAGCAGAAGTCAGTTGGAATATCTTCTAGCTGCTGTTCAGAAAGCCTTTCTCAGTAGTAACTCGGAGCATGGCAAAGGCAAGATGTGACCTGCATTATCTGCTCTCTGCTGTCAAGATCAGATGGAGTGAAGTCCTGTGACGTTTTCAGAAGCAGCTGCCTGTGATCCAGGCAAGAGCTGGATGTGGAGTGGATTGACCTTCTAAAAACCAGTCACTGGTGGAGATGTTTTGTTCCTTTTATATAAATACTGCCAGGTTCCTGTGCCAGCCACTATGGAAAAAAAATGCTTGGCATCAACAGTTACAGATGACAAAATTCTACATGGGATCTGTAAAACACAGAAAAAAAAAATCAAACCAAAGCCATCAAAAACAAAACCCAAACTCATAAACTTGCAATAAAAATGTACCTTTTCAGTTCAAAGGATTCCTCAGATGAGGTGTCTCACAACTCTGGTTCTTCCTGGGACAGTCCTAATTGTGGAACACAGTTTATAGAAGACCCAGTTGAGGTCTGAGCCTTTCAGACCAGAAGGGGAGATCTTCCCAGCTATGATGACTATGTGTTTTGGTCTCCCTTGCCACTGGAAAAACACCCATGGGCAGCATTGCTTTCTCCAAGCTGCTTTTAATGTGTCTCCTCACTTTCCAGGTCTTTGTGGGGATGTGCCACACTCTGACTACTCTCTCCTAGATCAGGTGAATGCTCAAGCACAGAATATGCCACTGAGAACTGCTGTGATAGTGGAAGGCCTCCTGCACAGTGGCAGAAGAGGAGAATTTTTTTGTCCTTCATCTGTGCCTTTAAACACAGGAGTGAGAAGGAAATTTTCCAGGCTATTCATTTATAACAGGCAGAATGAGCTAGAAATATGTCCTAGTTATTGCAAACCTGTGAGAAAAGGATGTGGTTTGAATATGACTGAATAAAAATGAGGGCACACAAACTCAGTGAAGAGAAGAGATGTTACAGTGCTGAACAATAATGGTTACAGTCTCATTTTCTGACAAACTGGAATAGAATATAATCACAATGTGAGCTCCATAATTAAAGCAAAGATAGCAGTGACATTTTTATTGTATATTTCAACTGCTGAGTAAGTTCCTTTTTTTCTATTTTACTTTTTTTTTTTTAAACTCATACAGAAACTATTCATTTTTGCAGGCAGGAACAACCCAGCTAGTGGAACTCTTAATTGCATACAGCTTTGTGCCAAGAAAACTCCAATCCAGTGAGTCTGTTTTGTTAAGAAGCTATGGTGAAACTCTGAGGTTTGGTTTTGAAGTGCAAATGTTTAGCTATAAAAAAATAAAAAAAAAAATAAAAAGCATCTTTCAAAATGCATTCAGAAAACCAATTCCTTACTCTGTTTAGGTTCTGTATACAGTTTAATTTTTAGCCAAAATACACTGGACTTTACAATATTGCTGAAAAAAATGCCAAATGCCAAAATATGTTAATGTTGGAATACTAAAAGGAAAATTAATATGCAGAAATCTTTTAACCAGAAATAAAATTATGAATAACTTAAACTCAACCATCTCCTTTTAGAAGCAGAAATATTCTTTGCCCATTTTACCCATTTATTTGAGTGCCTATCTTACTCAAAAATGAATTTATTCTCCTGCTCTGACATTAGTTTGTATCCTGCCATTAGTCATGAAAATATTTAGATTTCTTTTGGAAAAAAAAGAAAAATTCCAAACTTGAAGACTTTCAATATATTCTGTGCATCACATTTCTGTACTGCCAACCATAGTTCTTTTGTTTGCTTTTCTCAGTCCACTTTGCCCACAGTTGTCCCTGTCCTGGAGTCTTTCTATCTGAAATAAATGAGATTGTGGCATAAAAACATCCTTCCTTTAAAATACCCACAAACTTATATAGAAAACACAGTCAACATGTCTAAAAGTTACAACTTCCTTCCAGACTCTGATGAGGTCAGATATCTCAGATAAGAGTTTGGGAGGGAATGAAGAAGAATAAGCAAATATAAATTAAATATCCTGCATGATTTTGTATGGAAAAGATGTAGCAGAAGTAGAGAAAAGCTTGGGCTTCTAAATATGAAGCTCTTGTAACAATGATTCATGGAAAATTTTCACTGACTGGTCACAGATAATTGAAACTTGATGAAGAAATCTTCAGGTTTTCTAAGCTCTAGTGGATCGGAAACATCCTGAAAATACCTAAAATATCTTTTGTTCTGATGTATTCTGGCCTTATTTTACTGTCTTTCTGAAATCAGTAATCACTGCAAGTTAAAAAAGACAATGAATACAAACATTGTCAGCTCAATTGACAGTGAAGATAAATTAATTACTCTGCCAAGAAGTTTAAAAAACTTTCTGAGTTTCCAAAGTAGCTTCAGAATTTGTCTTCTTTTTGTCTGTTTTGTTTTGTTTTGATTTTTGTTTGAGGTCTTACTGCAGGAGATTTTGGTTGGTTGGTTGGTTTGTTGGGTTTTTTGTTTGTTTTTTTTTTTTTGTGTTTTTTGGGTTTTTTTTGGTTTTTTGTTTTGTTTTGTTTTTTGTTTTTGTGGTATTTCAGCAGTTCTTATGTATCTCAAATTGTTTTTCCTTTCTTAAAACCCCTTGAAAAATTCCCAATAAAAGAATAAATCTGTCACATGAATTGATTTACTGCACAGCAAGCTCATGTTTTTAAAGATGTCTCTATTATAGGAAAATTAATTTCTCAAGCTACTTAACACACTTCTAGTAAAAGCTTTCCACCCCAGGGAGTGCAATGAGCAACAGTACCCGTGCAGGCACAGAAGAAAGTTTATCAAGCTGTGCTTTGTTACTATTTCCAAAGAACAACTTCATGTTGCAGCAGGAAAATACAGATGTAAACTTCTTAGAACTGTCCCAACTATAATTCCATTTTTTCCTTTTTTTCCAGTTGTTCAAAGATTGACACAATGGTGCAAGAGCAAATGCTTGCACCAATGTTTTTTGGTTTGTTTTTTTTTTTTTTTTTTGAGTAAGTAAATAAGAATCTCCTAAATTTTATGACCACTTCTGTGACACAGGAGTATGTTGAAACTATGGCTGAATTATATGTTCCAAGTATTAAATGGCTTTATATTATATAAATATTAAATATATTCCAAACTTAACCCCTTCATCTTCTTGCCCAGACTTTCTCTATCAGATGATCTCACAGGACAAACGTTATCCAAATTCATAGCATCACTGGTCAAAGAGCACATCTGGAGTTCATCTAGTCCAGGATTCAAGGCAGGCTCTACTGGCATCACTAAGTCAGAGCAGACAGGGCTGTGAATGGTCATGGCTGGAAAATTCCCAAGGATGAAACTCCAGGGCATCCCTGGGTGACATATTCTAGTAATTGTGACCTGGTGTGAGGAGAAAGATTTTCCTAATATCCACCCTGAACATCCCAAACCACAAGTTATTATCCTCTTGTTTCCCCCTGCTGAAAAAAAACCCTGTGGCCTTTTCATTTTTGTTAATTCCCGTGAAGCAGCTGCAAAGTGCAGTTAGTTCAGATCTTATGTCTCAACCAGGAAAGTTGTGAAATGGGGCAGTGAATGGCAATTCAAAACAAAGAACACTTCAGATAAAAAGTTTAAAACATCTGTAGTAGAAAGAATTTTGCCACAACTCCTCAGTGATCTCCATGGAGTCATGCAGAATCCTCCTGACCCTTCTGTCTTCCTGAGTAAACTGTCTCTTTTCCTCAAAGATGCAACAAGAAACCTCAGGAGACCAAACCTTCTTCAGAACCTCTTCCAGCTGAGGTGGAACCAGCTTAAACAAAAACCATGGCAGCTTCAGAAACAGCTTGTGTGTACAGATTTTTCATATAATTAACTCGTAATTAAGCCTTTGCCAGCTGAGGAGTTGACACTTTCTGGATTCACAATCCAACTTTGGTGATGTTGCTTTCAAGATCAGTGAAAATTTGCCTTGAAGAGAGCCTGGGTCCTTCAGTAGAATCAAAGAATCATGGCACAGAGTTAGAAGAGAGCCACAAGGACCACCAGGGATTGCTTGAGGTCCATGTGTGTGCAGTCAGGACTTTGCTACTAGAAGAAAGAGACTGGCTGTAAATTCTGTTTAAATGCTTAAATCACAACTACCAAATTGTTAACCAGTGGAATTCAGATTGCTACCCATCTAATCCCAACCACTTCTCAAACCTGTAGCACAGCTTAATCAGAACAGTTTTTGAACATTTATTATGAGGCAGAAAAAAACCCTACTTTTGTTGGTTAGTGAAGATCTCATCTCCACAATGTCAACAACATGTTTTGTATAATGGTTTTAAAATACGGCCAGTGCCTTTTTGGTCTATGTTAAGCCCTATAAAATTAATAAAGTATGTTTCCAGTGCTGTTAAATTAGTGGTGCAGTTTGCCTAATAAAATATGTTTTGCTGTCCTGGTTTTATGGGCGAAGTAATAAACTACAGTTTCTAAAAGCAGCTTGATACAGTACAAAAAGCCCTTGCAAGTTTCTACTTAGATTCCAGTCAAAAATAATAAGGCACAGATTATTTTTAGATAAGGGACCATATGTTAGACAATAGACATTTTGAAAAACACTGTAGTTTTCATAATTATGTTCAGGTGCTATTTTCATATTCTACCCTACAACTGTAAGATATTTATTTGTCGTTTACAGGTGTAGAGTAGGATTATAAATATATACAATGTGCCAAAAAATGCAGAGAGCTGTTAATCTGCTGTGATTTATTAGATTCTTAATCAGTTCTTATTGCCCTCCTCTCCTGACTCCTGAGACAGAACAAGAGGCTATTTCCTCTTTTCCTCTTGCTTATGTTTTCTGATGCATTTTTCCACCTGTTTGTTTAAGGATGGAAAAAAAAAAAAAAGAGGGGAGAACAGAAGTAATTATCTTCTGCTCATTTCCCCAAAAATAAAGAAATCCATCAGTTAAAAAGGGAAAAAACCCTATGATTTCCATATAAAAGGAATAACAAAGAACAATTTGTGTCTATCTGGGACATTAATGATTTTTTAATGATGTGAATATAAAAAGTGAATAATTCAAACAATATGGTGGCTAAATCTTGATTGACTCTGAGCTTGGACTTGGTGGAGACTATATAGGTCACTACTTCTAAATCTTTCATAGCAAGGCTCTTGATTATTCTCCTAAAAAAAGGATTTATGCACATGATTCAAGTGGGTGTATTTTTTGTTTTCTTTTTTTTTTTTTTTAATTTTGGTTTGGTTTGTTTGGTGGAATGGTGGACCCAACTTTAAACATCTTCAAGGTGGGGACATGCTCGGTGTTCACAGTCTTGTGTCTCTTCCTGCCTCCTTTGGAGGATTTTATCACCTTCATAGTTGTGTGTTGAGGACAAATAATATGAATAATTTCTTAAACAAATCACTCTCAAATGTCTACTCAAGTTTTTTGAACAACTAATTACTATGTCAGCCAATGAGTTGGAACATTTTGATTTTTCTCCAAATTTTTCTTGAACTTTTGGATCATCATTTCAAACTTGGTGCAGAACTCTTACAAGACCCTGAGTAAAGAAGGGCATCTTACCTTGTAAGAGGTTTGTAGCTTTTATGACACAAGGGATCATCTGCCAAAATAAAAAAGCTGTGTGGCAATAAAGAAAAAAAAAAGTTAAAAATTTGAAATTTCAGTCCAGAATAAAAATGGAAAGAACAAGGGAATCTATGTGAGCTTTTTCCAACTGTTTTTTACATCTTTTTTCTTATTCAGAATTTTGTGCAGATGTGAAATTAAATTTGCCTTGAATTGGTTTGGCAATTTAAGAGGCTTTTTTTTAAGATGTGAGATGGCTGCACATGGGCTTTTCCCAGGCTTCATAGCTTAGAAACAACCTTTTATATGGTGATAAAATCAAAAGTGTTCCCTGGCCACCAGAATATAGAGTACCTTGTTGCAATGATTTCCAAATTTTTATAACAGGTTAAATAGTAGACCCTTGTCTTTCATCAGAAAACCCTCTCAGCCTATTGTACAAGACTCCTCTGAAATATGGAAGACAGGAGGACAAAACTTTTTTTTTTAAAAATAAGGTTTTGAACTTAGTTTAACACTGTCCATTATGTAAGTTTTAATCATTAGATTATGAAGAAGAATATAAACAAGATTTCTAGACATCTTGCAAGTCTTTAATGTGGATTTAATGATGAACTAGATTTATGTGACTCTTGGCAGCACAAAGCCAAACATTTAGCTCCATAACAGATCTAGTTGATGAGGGAAAAGGTGAGTCTGTAGGCTACTGCAAGAGATTAGGGAACCAGCTTTCTTTTTTCAAGGATTTCTGTGTTGTCTAAAATAACTAGTATTTAAAGCATTTTGCCCAGATTAATGATATAATACTTAATTCCATTTTTTTAAATAATGAATCTAATATTTCTTAATAATAATGAGCATAAGACATTCACTGAAATTTTGATAATGTTTAAAAATACTATTTCTTCACGTGTAGGACCCATGGAGTGCTGAGATATAGCCACTGTTTGTGCCAGAAATTCCATAAGAGTAGGAAATGAAAGTTCATCAGGTCTGACTTTGCATATTGCCTTCAAGTGGTGCTAAACCTAGCACTGAATGACACCCAAAAAAGCAACAATATGAATATCAACCAACAGCTTTTCCATGCTCTAGGCAGGTTTGCAGAATACTACATCCAAAATTGTTGCAACACCACTTACTACCTGAATGATGTGTTTAAATTGCATATTTTTTTTCAGTAAAAGCAGAGGTAAAAGGTTAGGTCTTTTCCTCCAGATGGAGGGTCAGTTTTCATAAGGAATATCCAGAGGAAGTCTGTATCACCTCTCAAACCTTGAAAAAGGAAGAAAATGTATGAAATTTGAGCAGAACTGCTCACTTTACAGAAAGAATTAGATCAGGTTCCAAAAGGACCTTGCAAGTATCTTTTACTGTTTCCTTCCTTTATTAATTTTGTTTCCAGTTTTATTAAGGAATATCTTATTCTGACCCTTACTGGAGTAAACTTAACTAAACATTTTAAACAGTAAAAAGTTATCTGAAATTTCTTTAAAAAACATTGAGAACTTCTTTTCTTAGGGATCAGTGAACAGTGAAACTCTTTATAAAACTATGTCTCAAAACCTTTGTGTTCTTTTGTATGTGTTACTGAAGTGTTATGTGGAAAGAAGAAGGAAATGTGACGAAAATTAGAACCTGAAAATACTTACAATGTATTATAAACACTAACAAGATATTTAAAGATCTCTATTGCTGGGTTCAACTTTGTGTAGAAAAGTTAAGCTAAGATTTGTTTTATGTTGTCCCTTTGAAACTTGGATCCTTAAAGAAGATTTTTATTGATTTGATTTTCTTTTCACGTTACCATTGGCTGTATTAATAAAACAACTATGTATAGCTCCAAATAACTCCTGCAATAAAGCGAGAGAAGAAATACATTTTGCTCCATCTAAAGCTTCTTTCCTCAGTTATGTTTGCCAAAACATAAACTTTACTTCTATAAGGTGATCTCAGTGTCTTTAGGAGGAAATTCCAATTATCAGGCAGGGAATGAGCAGCAGCTGGAATAAAGGAAGAGGCGGCTTAGTGAGAAAGAGAACACACTGCTTCATTCTTGAATAAAACAGATCAAGCCGTGGGAGATTCACTTTTGCTTTTGAATAAAGGCACTGGACTAATTTCATTTAAGTTGGGCGTTACAATTTCCGAATTTCTTTGGTTGACTGTATGGTGGGAACTGGAGAGATGGAGCGGGGGCTGGAGAGCAGGTGGCAGGTATGGCAGTCGCATTTCCCACCTTCAAAAGGGCAGACCAGGTCTGTGAGTACTGGTGTCGTTGCACCACAGGCAGAGTGTGAGAACACACTCTCTTTATGCTTATGATATCACTTTCTCACACTTTGTGATAAGGAAGCTCTGTGTGCATGACTCCGAGGCTTGAGAATTCTGGCGATGATGTGGTGGGTGTCACACTGGAGCAATCCACACTGAACCTCATCAAGAGCAACCCTTACGTGACTTCAGAAAAATGTACCGCTTGCCTCTCGTGAAATAGAGGCTTCTAACCCACAGACACACCTCTGAGTTGCATTTCTGAAGTGTTGAGAATAGCATATTTTTTTAACTCAAATTAATGACAGCTCTTGGCTTTTGGTAAATAATTTAAAATTCTAAATGAGTGGATTTTAAAGATTGCTTTCAAGAATCCCTTAAAATAAACAAAATAAAAATCCCAAACAATTAGCCAAAATTCTTTAGGATTCTGTTAATTGCTGTCTGTTGCTCTGTGAAAAATTCTCAGATACCCCTGAATTTCACAAACTAACACAAATTTTAGACTAAATTTTAATATGTCCGACATTTTGTACATAGCTAACTTACTATTCATGTTCTCATTCCTGTCTTTAATAATAGTGGTTCAGTTGTCAAATTAATGAGCAATATTTCACCACATGACTGAGATGAATACTACACAACATGAATAGCAAATTATTGAAGTGTACTGTTCATATGCAAAACCTAAATGATAAAAAACAGCATCTAATTACTCATTGTAATAATTATAATTATAAGACTGACTTGGATGCATGATTGATTTGTGACTTGTTCACACACACAAAATCTTTCAATCATAACACAGACACTCAAATATGCAGATTTTATATGACTGTATAGATTAAATACAGAGATGAATGAAGAAAATATGAAAAATCATCAGCATGTGTCAAATATTTCATTAAATTCTGTTACTTTTTCAGTGTCACTTTTGAATAAAAACATTTTGAACCACTTTTTCCTCGAGAAATCTTCTAGTCAGTAAAGAAACACCTAGAAAAGAGAAGAAGTAGACAAGTTGCAGCTACATTGCCAAACACAACATGCTTTCATTTCTTAAAGGAAAACCAATAACAAGTTCCACACAACACAAAAGTGATCATGCTAATGAGATGATGTCATGTTTATTGTACGATCATTATCCCAAGAACTATGTTAATACATTCACTAAGCCTCCTGTGAACAGTGTGTGGTGGCCGCCCTCTTGGTTGGTACAGCAGCAATTTAAACAGGGACAGCCAAAGACAAACTCCTGATTTGTCACTTGGTGACCTGGGGTTTCACCACTGGGGATGTGACAAGGCGAGGTCGACAGAGAGTGGGGTTTGTAAGCAGGCCTGAGTGAGCACTGGGCTTGTCCGTGTAGTAAGAACTTTCAACATTTTAAAAGGCATCAACCATTAGGAGAAGAAAAAGAAGAAGGAAGAGGAAAAGGAAGAGGAAAGAGGGAAAAGGAAAAGGAAAAGGAAAAGGAAAAGGAAAAGGAAAAGGAAAAGGAAAAGGAAAAGGAAAAGGAAAAGGAAAAGGAAAAGGAAAAGGAAAAGGAAAAAGGCATGGGGAAAAAGTCACCAACTCAAGCAGCTTTTCTGAGAGGTTTTTTGAAGGCTTTTTTTTATTCCTTTCAATATTTAGTACATGATACAATCACACTTACTCCTAAACAATGCAATATGCTTACATGAAAATACTGTAGGTTTCATTTTTGAAAATATGTTAAAATACATTCTTCTTGCAATTTCTGTTCCATTTCTTTCAACAAGCCTTGAGAAAAGCATCTCAAGAAAGAAACAAATTTATTCTGAAAAGAATCATAATTCATAATTAAACAAAATTGTTTCTTTAAAAAATTACTTTAATTGCTGTGTCTGTAAAACAGTCTTTAGTGAGTTACTAGTCTGACAAAAATTTGGTGTTTAAAAAATACTTATATATTTTCTGAATATCAGTTTGAGTAGAGTAATCATGCAGGTAATCAATATCTGTTTCTTCTCTCTAATCAATCTGTGCCCTGAGTACTTTGCTAGGAATTATAGACAGGGAACTCTTTCCCTTTAAAATCTTAATAGGAGGACAAAGAAATGTGATAAGTACACATGGTTACAGGAGTTTTTTCTCAGATTTGATTCCCACTTTAGCAATACAAAAAAACCAATATATTTTCCTGCCCATCAGTGTTTGGATACAATCAAATACAGAATCCCTCTGTATTTGAATCAAAGTAAATGAGAATTAAACTGGGCTTTTAGTCTTTCTATTCAGCTTTAAAAATGACAAGCCTACAGAATATACAGTAATATTTCCTTTTATAACTGAATAGTAATCTCTTCACTTATACTAGCATTTCTACCTAGCTATTGGAGCAGAAATGTATTAAGAGGGGAAATGAAAAAAAAAAATCAAAAAAACCACCAAAACTCCTCTTCACCTGCCCATAGTTAATGGGATTAATTCCATTGCACCAATGCATTAACCTTGCACTTTTCTTTCACATATTTATTTCTGTGCTATTTTGTATATTCAGGTTGTGGTGGAAGGAAAACCATTTAGTCTCACAGGCAAAGAGAATGGACTAACTAGGATCATCTCAGTATTTTTACACTCTGGCCCTTCAGGCTTAACAGTGGAGGACACTAACAGGAAGAAAGGAAAAACCACCCCACCAGGAACTGACAGTGATATTGTGCAGTGCCCCCACCTCAACCCCTCCCTCTGGCATTGACCGTGCCATGGAGAAAGAATGCAGAGCCAGGCTTGGTGCAGCAGATCTGTTATTCCAGAGGCAGGTCTGCAAATTCTGCCTCTTTATGCAGGGTTATTATCCTGCTAATTGGTCTGAAATTCTTCCCTATACCACCAGCCTGCAAAGATTCCTTCCTAACGCTGCTAAGTTGACATGTGAAAGCAGGTATCAAAATTCAGATGCTTAACTTCATTCTTAGTTATCTGATGCTACATCTAACTGAGCTGCCCATGTTAGAAGTATAATTGTCTTCACCCAGTAAGGCGAGAGAAATCACTCTAGGAGGTCATCAGCCTGCACACCTTTAGAACAGCTTACAGGATGCAGTGAGCAGCCCTTGGAAGTGATTATCTTTTATTCTTAAAATTAGAGATAGTCACTACACCAGCCACAACTTAAGTTTCTTACTCTGAGGAAACCATTTGTGTGAGATTAAGTTTGTACCTTAAATTTTGCATGAACAGGAAAATCGTGTTCTATACACTGGGAGGTTGTATTATGAAATTATTAAAATGCTATATAAAAATATTAACAGAAAAACTGACTACAAAATAGCATGGCCTGTGATAAACATATATGGGTGAAATAGGAAGACAGAGAATTTCATGGTCCACAGCACTGGAAGCAATAGCAGCTTACTTATCTGCAATAACTAGACATGAAAGTAGCAAGGAAAACAAAATGAAAAAGTAAAAATAAGGGGTCACACAAAAGCTTTGCAAACTGAAAGAGCTTAGGTGTCCTATCCAATGAAAACAACACCTGTGAAAGTAAATAATAAACCTAAACAGCAAAAATATTCTTCTCACATGAATCAAAATTACCTATTTATGAGTGAGTAAGGATAAAAGATTTTACCACCATTAGTCCTCTTTGATGCATTTTTTCAATGTTTTTTTCTGTCAGGTTTTATTAGAACTTTTGGTCCCCTCATCACCCTCAGCTTCCATTCTGTTTTTTTGAATTATATCTCTGTATATTGGCTTTGTATGGTCAGGTTTTGATATCAGGGTAGCTACAGGGGTGGCTTCTGTGGGAAGCTGCTGGAAGCTTCCCCTGTTTCCAGCAGAGCCGGCGCCAGGCAGCTCCAGGATGGATCCTGGCCAAAACCAAGCCAATCAAGAATGATAACAATGCCTCTGTGGCAACATATTTAAGAAGGAATAAAAGATATTGTGCAGAGGTATTTGTGGTCAGAAAAGAGTGGAGTGAGGATGTCTGAGAGGAGCATCCCTGCAGGCAGGCAGGGCAGTGCAGGAGGGCAGGAGCTGCTGCAGGCTCTGGAGCTCAGATTCCCCTGCAGCCCCTGGAGCAGCCCAGGCTGAGGCAGCTGTGCCCCTGCAGCCCAGGGAGGGCACGGGGGAGCAGAGATCCACCTGCAGCCCCTGGGGGAGCCCGGCCTGGAGCAGGGGATGCCCAAAGGAGGCTGGGACCCCATGGGAAGCCTCTGCTGGAGCAGGGTCCCGGCAGCACCTGCAGAGAGAGGAGCCCAGGCTGGAGCAGGATTTGCTGGTAAAATTTGTGGCCCTGTGGGGGACCCACGCTGGAGCAGCCTGTTCCTGAAGGATTGCAGCCATGGAAGACTGAGCCACACTACATCAGCTTGTGGAGAATTGTAGCTATGGGATGGACTTGCGTCAGAGCAGTTCATGCACTAATCTCCTGTGGGATTCAAAGATCTTTTTGAAGCAGGGGAAAGACTCCTCTCCCTGATCAGTGATGAACTACCATAACCCCCATTCCCATCTCCCTGTGGTGCTGGTGGGGGAGGAAGTAGGACCTGGAAAAGAGCAGGGGGGTGGAGGAAGATGCTTTTAATGTTAATTTTATTTCTTATTATTTGCTCTTATTTTGTTGGTTATAAATTCAAATAATATACATGAGGAGAGTCCATTTTGCTTGTAATGGTGTTTGATGAGTAATTTCTCCCAGTCCTTAACTCATGAGACTTTTTTATATTTTCTCTCCTCTGTGCAGAGATGGAGGAGATTGAGAGAGCAGCTTTGGTGGGTGCCTGACATCCAGCAAGGGTTACCCCACTCCTCTCTGGTTTTGATGGAAATCAAAACAAAAGCACAAAATAATATTTCCTACTTAGTCAAAATCAGAGTGAACCAAACATCAGAAGTGCATCTGTGTGAATAAATATTTTCAAATTATAGATCGAGCTCTGAATCCTTGACTTTTAAGCAACACAATGGTGATTCACATCACCTGAAACTTTAACCCCAAAGCTGATGAATGGGCTGTCTTTTAAACCTTTTTGCCCTACTTTAAATTAAAAGTTATCATGAATTTGAGACTTTGTAACTTCAAATACTTGTCAATATCTCTGAAAGCACATCACACTCCAAAGGTTGCCTTGAACCCCATTAATCTGTTATCAATAAACAGGATTTTATGCCCTGCTATGGAAAAATGATTAGTGATCTTTGATGTAGAAGGCAGAAATCGAGGTCCTCTGAACAAAAACAATAAAACTGATTTTAGGAACAGCTTGACCTCACTTCTTGCTGAAAAGAAGATGAACCAAGAGTGCTGGCACAGGATTCTCTTTCCTTCTCAAAAAAAAAAAAAGAAAAGCTGCTTTTTGGAGGAAAAGAAAAGCTCCTTCCATAGGACAAGGCTAAAATACCATATTTTGGGAGGTTCACTGTCCAAGGCAGACATTACTGGAAAGAATAAAGCCACAAATACTGGAAGGTATATTGTGATAAAAAGAGAGCATATAAACAAAGTGCAGGCAGCTGAAGAAAAAAACTACAGACTGATAAAAACCCCTCAGTAAAATTAGTAACTGTCCTTGATAATAGAGGGAAGTATAAAGACTGCACCCATTTTGCAAGTATGAGTTACTCTTTAGTGGCTGCATTTAACAATTTCCTTGTCCCAATTATATATTTAAAAATTAATTGAGCACACCCAATTTCCTGTCTCTTTGCTGTCACTGCATTGCTGTTGCTTTAGGTACCTGTTTATAGCTAAGTGTCCATCTTACCCAGGGCTTTTGGGTAGCATGGTTATAAATTTTAATCTAAGCGCTGAGAAAAATGTGACACAAACCCCAGTCCTAATGATTTTCCTGGGTTTTTTTCAGCAATCTCTCTGTTTCAATTAAAAAAAAAAAAATTACACTCAAAGTTGAGGCTTTGTAGTTTGCAGTTAAATGTACAGAAGCAAAGGGTGTTTTTTGGGAGAAAATTAGGTGATGAAAATTGCTATGGCAAAGGGTACAAGGTAATAGCATAGAAGATGCAGATTTTGGGGTCTGTGCTATTGCACTATTAAATTTAACATGTTCTAAATGCTTAATGGAAGACAGGAGTTCCTCCATCCATGTTCAAGAGGGCTCATTAGTTCTTGCACAAAAATGCAAATTCATGGCTATAGAGGTCCAGAGGGGAGCTGACTGTGATGTTATCATCCATGTGGCTGGATTATATGAGCAGTGCTCAACAAGACCATGCACACCCATGGCTCTAAAAGCAGTTTCCTATATGGAAACTTTGGTGGGATTCAGCTCCAGACAAAGAAAACTCCATAAGTGGTCTGTGAAGCTGGGGAGCAAGGAAAGTTTACCAACCTCCATGATCTCTACTGGTCTTCCAATTTTTTTGTTGACTTACAGGACTAGAACACATTGAAATGCCCTTGGTTTTCCCTACTAACCTCCCATGACTCTGTCAAGAAGATGCATGAAATTAATTCTTGGTCAGGGCACCCCCAGTGGAACTCATCTCCCAATTTTAGATCTCTGTGATGAAGATGTCTATGAATCTCACTGCTAATATAGGGTGGTATTCAGGTAAGACCTCCTATATTGTTTGCCCTCTTCACCCTGGCCCTCAGATTAATGAATGGCTACACATTCAGTGGATTTTTGTAGATGACATGCAGTCTTCTGTGAAGACAAGTGCTTGCTGAGATGTGCTGGCACTGACAGTTTATGTAAAGATTTTAGCTAACCCTATCACTCTCCCGGGTCCATGATAACAGACCAATTAACCAATTAACAGACCATTCATCAAAATGTGGCCAGTAGTGGATGAAGGAGGAGATTGTGCCCCCCTGCTTCCCTTTGGTTGGACCCCACCTGCAGTGCTGCATCCAGCTCTGGGGTCCCAGCACAGGAGGGATGTTGGAGCAAGTCCAGAGGTGAGGCTCCCAAGATAATCGCAGGGATGGAGCACCTCTGCCATGAGAGAATTGGGATTGTTCATCCTGGAAAAGAGGCTTTGGGGTGGCCTAATTGTGGTCTTCTAGTACCTGAAGGGAACTTATAGGCAAGATAGAGCAAGACTGTGCACGAGGGTGGGTTGTGATGGGATAAGAGGGACTGGGTTTAAATTGAAATGGAGTAGATTCACATCAAAAATTTGGAAAATAAATTCTTTACTGTGATGGTGGTGGGGCCCTGGCACATTGCCCAGAGAAGCTGTGGCTGCCCCTTCCCTGGGAGTGTTCCAGGCCAGGTTGGATGGGGGTCAGACCAGCCTGGTCCAGTGGAAGGTGTCCCCCTCCACAGCTGTGGTGTTGGAACGAGGATGATCTTCAAGGTCCCCTTCCAAGCCAAATCATTCAATCATTCTATTTTATTTTTCACCAAGAAGTCCAAATAAGAAATTATTTTAGACATGACACCCAAAGGAAAAGGTTTTTTTCCTGAGTAATATACATATTTGTCATTAATGTTTATTATGCTGATGTTAAAAGTTGCTTTCAGCTGAACTGTCCCATGATTTCCAAACACCACAAATTCCAGATTTCTTATCCTCTCCCTCTGGGGGTGAGGTGGCACAGATTAGCTTTCCTGCTAAGAAAATAAAACAAAAGTTATGGAGCCACTTTAAAAGGAAAAATGGGAGATTAAAGCAAAGTAATAATGTAGCTTGAGAGGGCAAACTCTATAAAGAAATTGTACCTTGCTCTCTAACTGCACAGAGCACATTAAGATCATAATATTCTATGCCTTTTTGGGCTTTGGGGAAAGAAGGCTGTCCCCTGACTAGCAGAATAAATGAAACTTTGCTTCTTATGTTTGTTCTGCTTGAAATTAAATTCTCTAATATCTAATCTAAGTGTGAATTATGACTGATAATTTTTGCCATTTCATGTTTACTTCTAAACTTTCCTGAAACTGACATTTCTTTTGAGGTCTAATAAAAATCGTGCATATAAAATATACAAGAACACTGCTCTTTTTTTAAAATATAACCAAAATTCAAATACTGTTTAAATATATTCAATATCAGATGTTTCCAGTGCTACTGTAAAGGAGCAGAAAGAAAGACATGCAGATACGGATACACCAACACAGACAAGTGATTGTGAATACTTTATTTCCTTTGGGAATTGGGGCCACATTGCAGATATAAGTCAGAGGTCTTTCCTCATCCTCTGATCAGATTTGCTCACATCTTTTCAATTTGTCTGTTATTGCTGTCCCCAGAAACAAAACACAGCTTTAGCTGAATTGAGAGGCACAAGCTACTGTGAAATTTAAATAAAGTTATCTAATATTGCTGGTGGTCTTTTCTTGAAATGAGTTTGTATGATGAATCCAATGTGGTATATGTGCCTGGACTGCCTATAACCACCCATTTCTCTCACTACAAATTTAAACACTCTAAAATTTAGAAATTTAATTTTCATTTCTGCTTTGTTAAATTTCTTGCTGCAAAGTGTTCATTTAGCAAGAATAAGATTTACAGATACCCTACTGGTAATACGAAACAGCAGCTTTTGTTGAGAAAATCAGAATATAATTGTTACCTAGGGTATTTCAAAACAGCACACAACAATTAAGGTTTGAAATAACCTTTCTGCCAAGGGTATCTCATTACTTCAGCATAGCCAGTAGCACAACAAGAAAAGGGTTAAACATGATTACAGGTAACATAAAAAAATCTGTTTCTTCAGAAGAGGCCATCTTTGTTTCTATCAAATGTATTTTTACCAAGTTGGTATTCCCTCCAGGACCTACCAAAATTTTGTGAAAGTCAGGAAATTGGACATCTTGTTTTTCATAATGTTGGGGAAATCAAATTTATGTTCTTGAGCTGAAGTTACTGGCTTCAAGTATCTGTTTGCTGCAGTTCAGGGGGAAGGGGGAAAAAGAAAGGGAGAGATAGGGAGAGGGAGGGAGGGAGGGAAAGAAGAGGCAGAAGGAAGGAAGGAAGGAAGGAAGGAAGGAAGGAAGGAAGGAAGGAAGGAAGGAAGGAAGGAAGGAAGGAAGGAAGGAAGGAAGGAAGGAAGGAAGGAAGGAAGGAAGGAAGGAAGGAAGGAAGGAAGGAAGGAAGGAAGGAAGGAAGGAAGGAAGGAAGGAAGGAAGGAAGGAAGGAAGGAAGGAAGGAAGGAAGGAAGGAAGGAAAATCTGTTTTATTACACACAAATTGGGGTATTCAGTCAGTGCAGACAGGGTCGTGGTACTGAATAAAGGTGTCTATGAATCATAGAAGAATTAATGCAATGCAATCCTTCCTCCAGTTGTGTTAGGCTTCTAAGGTTATTCTTTTTTCTCAGACCATAGAAATAAATAAATAAATGTAGGAGAAAAAGGTACACAGTACATTTTTGTGCAGGAAAAAAAAAAATTGATTTTGAATGTGATCTGTCTCAGATATTCAGTGAGAATCGAAAAGGAGAGCTACATCTTAAGGAATCATATTACATAGAAAAATGTCTTTAGACAAATGCTAGAAGGGAAAAAAAAATACAAACAACCCAGAAAGAGAAAAGACTGGACTGAATAAAAGGAAGAAAGGCTGTGCTTAGTGTCACTGAATTCAGTAAGTGATTACACGACACAGGGTTCATTCAGGACCTAGCGAGTGATCTACAGCCTGTGTTCTGCAGGAGGTCAGAATTGAGATTAAAGTGACCTTTTCTAGCCTCAAATTCCATGAATCCAGTTCTGAACCCAGGGTCCCAATGGAAACTAAGTGACGATATAGAGTCTTTGGAGTAAGCTAACCTATGGTTGATGGATGGTTTTACTTCTTTATTTCCATAGAGTCCCCCACCATATTACTCACACAAAACAACTTTCTCACTTGTGACATTCAAAACTTTTACAGAAAAAGGAGCAATGGGTACACATAACCACAAGTACCTCTAAGTAGGAAATGAGAAAAGGTTTTAAAACTACTGGGAGATACTGTTTCTGGAGTAATTAAAAAAAAAAAAAAGTACAGGAGTGCACTTGAAGATGGAACTTCATATGTTCATGGGCAAAACAAATAAGTGTGATCTGTAATAATGAGGAACTGGACTAGGCAGTTGAAAAATTTTGTTCAAGCTTTGTTGCTTATGTTCCTAAATTCTGGAAATGACAGTATAGATTTTCCAGTGTCACTTAATGACTGAGGCACAGAAAACTTTTTTGTTTTCAAGGTGAGATTCTGCATGAGCAAGCACTACCTTAACACATTCATTTTAAAACTCACAATGGAAAGACAAAGCTGCATGGGTTGTTTGAAACAACAAATCCCTCCTTTAGATATTGTGTACCCTTCCCTCCCTCTCATTTCAGTCAGATGTCTTCAAGGCCCTTTTTTAAATGGCAGTCACTCACTGGACCTGGTCCAACAGCCTCAATTTCTGCTCTGAATCCACCTCTGTACTTTCACACCAGGATAGACAGAGAAAATATGGGCATAGAGAGGGTTAATCCTGAAAGACTACAAGGGGAGAAAAAAAAAACCCTGTGTAGAGTGGGAAATTAGTCAGCAGAGACCTGACAAAGTGCTTCCTACACATGCTGTTCTGTCAGGCTGCACAGCTTCTTCTGCTTCAGAGGTAATTACATAGATTTTCTGTCTTGTACTTGCAAAAACACAGCACAGCACTCCACCACTGCTTGTAGCTCAGTGCTTCAGGGCTCCAGCTGCATGGGGCTGGAAAATGTTTACACAATTTCTTTTAAGATTTTTAAACCACAGTAAGGGACGTGGCTAACTCTTCATCTGAGGGGGCATATGAAAGAGTCCCCTCTGAAGCTGGGCTTGGTTGAAGGGAAGGACTTCCTTGTAAGGCAGTGTAATTATCTCTCTCTCAAGGAAATGGCTTCTGCCACACAATAAATCAAACAATAAATGCTTTTGAATGTTTTAACTGGAGAAGATTCAAAAGAATTTGGACATTGATCTGGATTTCAAATTCTCACTCTTTCAGATCCAGAATTGTGGTCTTAAATCCATTGCAAATTTTATACACTGCTTTTCTGGGGCCCATTCAGAAATGCATCCATTCTTCTTGATTTGACACTTGCACAAATATACATATTCAACATATATCAAGGTGTTTATCATTAAAAATAATATCTGTGAATATAGATATTCCTCCCTCATTATTTTGAACTGCTTCAATAATTTTGTGGTTAATGCAGTACTGTGATGAGTATTCCAAATAATCTATAAATTCAGATTTAAATATTCAAGCCAACACTTGCAACATGCACTTTCATTAGATGTTGGGAATGAAATGTCAAATTTTTTTTAAAAGACATTTCTACAGTATATTAAAAAATTAATGTATTATTCCAACATGGAACTACTTGAGTAAAGATACAGCAGCTTTAAATATGTTCTGCTCTATGTACAAGTCTTATGACAATGATGGAAACTACAGAAATAATAACCATAATAATAAAAAAACCCTAAAATTCAGGGTGAAAGTGACATAGAAAGTCTACCTAATCACCTTGAGATGGAAGAAATTTATTTTCTGTTGCCTATGACACACTGTCCACACTCTAAAAATTTCCAACAGTCCTGCCTATGTTTCCATATCTTCATTGTTAGAAACTCATTCCTGTTACTTTCGCTCCATCTTCTTTCAGCTGCCAAATGGAATTGCCCCTTATCCATAATGCAGACTTTATTTCCTCTGTGGCACTGCCTTCAGAATGGCTGAAAACTTCCCCATTTTCACTCATCCTTCTCATTCTTTGACTAAAAATCTCTGCATGTTTCCATACTTGTCAAGTTTTCCAGACTTCTGACTACCCTTGAAATCTCATGAAACCCACTTAAAGCCAGTTTCCTGAGCTGTAACACTGAAATCAAGTAGACAAGTTGAAGTGTGCATTTTAAAATAATAAACCCATATGGAATTTTAATTTTATTTGGAATTTCATTGGTTTATTTTATTTATTCATAAAAAGGAAATAAATTCTTCTTTCATGAAAAGAAAGGTGCTGGACACTTTGTGGCACTGGAGACATGCTTCATTTCTAAGTACTTCCCAGACAAAAACTTCAATTTGTTGTCTTGAGTTGCACCTTTATTATGAATACAGCAGTAGATTATCACAGTTTTTGTTTACTTTACACAGAATTCCAGAATGTGCCAGGTTGGAAGAGACCACAGGCTTTGGAGTGATCTGGTCCAACCTCCCTGCTCAAGCAGGGCCATCCCAGAGCATATTGCACAGGATTGTGTCCAGATGGTTCTGGAATATCTCTAGGGAAAGATACTCCACACCCTCTCTGGACAAGCTGTTCCAATGTGTGGTCACTTGATACTTACACTTAATTTTCAACCTAGAGGAAGAAATGCATGACAAAGTTCATTACAAAAGCCTGAAATAATGAAACCATTTGATTAGAGTAAGACATTTGTTTTGTCTTTCAGCAATCATAATGCCTTTTTTCTTCTCCATCATGTTTATTTTCATCACAATCATGACTTATGCACCCTTCTTGTACTCCATCAATCTGTTATCTCCAAAGACAAACAGTTCTTTTTACCTGGTGGCAGATGTTTGGCTCCTAAACAGTTTCTCTTCTCATTGTGACCTTGCTTCAGGCTGAGATATGAAGAGGAGGGAAGGGAAAAGTGAAAAAAAGCAAAAAAATCAAAGAGAAACACTACTAAGGGGAAAAGGTGAGGTTAGACCTAAGTCCTTTAGAAAATGTCATCTGATTTGAGCAGAAGCAGTACCAGGCACGAAGGAGGATCAAAGCAAGGTTTAATCATTGCATTTCGGGATGATTTTTTTCCCCATGTTTTTGCAGGTTTTGGTATTTTCAGGATCTATTTCTCACATCTTTTTCAGGTACATGGATTTTTCTGTGTGGGCAGAAGGTGTGAAGTTGACAGCAAAACTCTGCCAAAGGTAAATAGGAAAGATTTTCTTTAAAGCAACTGCTAAGAATTTGTGTTGTGTCCAGATAAACCAAATGAACTTCTATACCAGATAAGTCCAATTCGCAAATGTGCTTGTTTTATTGCTTGGAAATAAAGGCAACTCTACTAGTTTAAAGAAATTCTCACTGTTTAATGATAATTCACTCTGACTTGAGAAGAGTGATTTTTTTTCTGTTTTTGACAGGGGGTGGTGTTTGGTTTTTTGGCTTTTTCTTTGCTTGGTTTTGGGTTTGTTTTGTTTTGTTTTGTTTTTATTTTTGTTTTTGTTGGGTTTTTAGTTTGTTTGGGTTTTTTGCTGTTGTTTGCTTGTTTTTTAAGGAATTAATTTATTAGGGAGATTGGTTGCACCCACTTCCATGATGGATAGAGGCAATAAGTGTACAGGAATCCAGCTGCTATAGCAGATTATATTCTATAGAGGATGTGTTACCTCAATAACTAAAAAATCAAAGAAAATGCAGAAAGTAACAGCCACAAAAAAAACCCCATTGCATAAGAAAATTATTCTTATCATTGCATAAGAAAATTATTTTCAGACTGAAGCTCTCTCAGAGTTCAATGCCGTTTTACCTAAAAAAAAGAATAAAAAATCCATGGGCAGAACTCCTTTAAGAGCCTGTAGCGAAGGTAAGTGGCAAAACAGAGCAAGAGGGGAAGCAGCTTCAAGCAGAAGTTATTCTTTCTTTTCTCTTTGTGAGTTTAGGCCTAGATTGGATTGTGCTGTGCTTGAAGTTTTGTGTTAGAGGATATTGGACATGTTCTGCTACTCCTTGTCATTAAGGTTGTTTTTTTATTGCTGGAGTTCAAACCTGCTCTCTCTGTTCTGCAGGTCTTTGATATCTACATAGTCCTTTGGTTTCATCATTTTGCTTTCATCAGGAAGGTATTCAAAATGCTGTCTGAGCAACGTGGATTTATTTGCTGAAAGCATCTTGTCATACGATGTCAGTTTAGGAGTGATCATCTCAGCCAACGCTGGCAAAATAAAATGAAATTTTTTCTTGTACAAAGTTTAATAATTTCCATCATGGGTTTTGCACAGGAAGTAGAATGCTGAGGCTGTGGAAATCTTCTCAGCAGTAGCACAAAGCACACACAGGCTTCTGTTTTCACACAAGCTTCAGCAGCTTCTCTTTATGAAAGCAAGTGTATTGCACATTAGAAATCAGATTTTATTCCCAAACTAAGCCAGGTTTTGTTCCTAAGATCTCTTTTCGCTGAACTTTTACATTAGATTGGTTTTGAGCTTTTGAAAAATGAAAGTTAGCCTGAGAATTATCTCAGTACAGCTCCTAGAAGACAATTAAAATCTCTCAAGCTATCAACCCAATTGTCATTAATTGGCTCTCCTGCTATAGTTCAGTAGTATAAAGGTCATAAAGAGCAGGAGTCTCTTAGAAGATTTTTAATCTGGGGGAAAATAGATCTCTTCTACTAGCAGTCAAAAAAAATTTCATTTTTTTAAATGAAGATATCAAAAATACAATTAGTTTTTTTTTCTCAGGTTTTGTTTAGACACCTGGCTTTCAGAAAGAGTAAGAAAAAGGGCTTACATTAGGAAGAGGGACAAGAGTCATCCTATAAGCAAGCATCACCTGCTTATAGGCTGAATCACCTGCTCTCCCAGGTGGTTACAAAAGATCATTTTTAGTCCTGGACGGTACTAAGATATTCCGGGGATGCATTAAAAGATATTGTAAGTGTTATTATTGCTTTGCCTTCCATAAACTTTCATGTCCTTCACCAAAATTCATCCAAGCCTGTACAATTTTGAGCATGGAAGGCAAATACAAAACAAGAACATAAATGGATACGAAGCAAGCTGACAAATCTTGTCGGAGCTGGCACATCTGATGATTGCAAGAGTAGAAAAACAATGCTGCATCCTCTAGTTCCCAGTCCACTGTTTTAACTATTGAACCAAGTTGCCACATCAATTTCTTTCTAACCATAAGTTATGGAAGAAACCTAATAGCTGCAAGATGGGAGAGAGAAAACTAAACTGGTAGAAAAATACTTGCTTCTCACTATACTGATAACAACACCACTCATGAGGAATAGGTTTGTTTTTTTTAAATTTTATTTTATTTGTTAACTGGTTGACAGTATTCATTTAAGAGGTGGAATTTTATTGGGATTTCTTGAACAACAACATCCAAACCAAAAGGAATTGTGACAAAAAAACAGTTATAAAAAGATTCATAGAAAAATAATATACTCTTTTTGTTTGGTTTAGTTTTATTTTTTCCCTTAAGATTGCAAGCCCTATTACTTCCACTTGTTACTAAGAAGAAAAAGAAGATAACTCCTATCTAAAGAAATATTTATTTCAGTATATTTTCAATTCAAATAAACAGTCTACCTTCAGCAGTGAAATTTATAAACAAAATAAAAGTGGCAAGATTTTTTCCTTCTTTACTCTCCTTCTTTTATTTATATAACCACAATCAGACAAACTATAATGCTATCTAAACAACTACACACATTAGGAAAAAAATGAAGATCAATAGCTATAATTTGACACATATCCAGTGTTCACTGTGAAAACATCAATAGTACAAAAGCTTCATGGGCATAGCAGGGAAGAGTCTGTTTGGGAGATGGTGTTGGCAGAAGATTAAATAACCACATGTCAGAAAGAATAAAAAAGAAATTCAATAAACTGAGTGCATACTGGAGATGTGCAAGTACCTTGAGCTGAACTGTTAGTATTAATAAGAAAATTATCTTTGTCTTCCAGTCATTCAATTACTTCATGAACAAATATTTTGGCTCGGATCTCTGATATTCAAACATATACTGCCTTTCCTATCTGCCAGAGGACTACTACTGGAAGGCAGGGAAACAGGAAATGACTTGCACGCTGGACGATGATATCTTGAGCTGCCATTTCATAAACAGCACTGTAGGTGACTATTCATCACATCCTGATCCCTAACCCTCTGAAGGAATCATGAGAGGGAGATGCAGCCAGCAACTATTTGGCCAGGAAGAAAAGAGACACAGAGTTTATGGAAAGCATCTAATAGAAAGTGGAATTGAGGTTCAGGGCTCAATCCCCATGTCCAGTGTGTGCACGTTGACCCCTCCTGTTGAATCTCACGGTGTTACTCTGATATATGCACTTAAGGACATGCCTACGGACTTGCAGGATCATGCTTTCAATGTCTTAGCTATCCATTGTTCATTAGGTTATTTCAAAATGTGAGGTGCTTTGTAAGACCACAAGTCTTTAATACCTGTTAACCACTTAACTCCATTCTTTTGACCATTGTGCCTAATCCACAAAAGCTTTCTCGTTAGTTTGTTTTACAAACCAGTTTTTGTTCTTTCTTCTTCAGGCAGTCTTCTGCTTTTCGTTCTTCAGGTGATGGGAATTGCAGTCCTTTTTTATTTCAGTTAAAGTTTTGAGCCACACCCACTTAAAAAACTGGTCCCATCAACTTTCTCACTCTCCCTCTCTCTCTGCAAAAAACAACCCAGGCTGGATCATCATTTTGCACTGAAAAAGCTATGTCTTCAAAATGAGCTGATATTGTCAACAAAGGTAAAACAAATAAACAAACAAAGAGCGTAAAATTGTTTTGAAATATGAAATATGCATCTCACAAAAAGGTACTTTCATATTCCTCCTGCCTGATGGTTATATATGACAAATGGGTACTTCCACACATAAATTATACTCCTAAAAGCTATTTTGTATGTACTTGTGCACCTAGTGAGAATTCTGAATATTCACATTTATCTCATGTTTCCTACTATGCTGCCAGTTCTTCATTTTGTGATGATATAAGTAATGAGATTTCATTGGTTGTGTTTACATTTTTAAAGACTCATAGAGTGATTTGATTATATGCAAATTCAATTGTAACTAAACCAAACAAATGAAAAAAAAATCAAAATACGTTTCAAGCTGCCATGGTTAGGAAGAGGAACATCAGATCCTGTGTCTTAATTAAAAAAAAAAAAATCATTGCTTTCTTTAAATTTCTTTACTGAGGCTTTTTAAATTCTAATAAGGCCTGATCCATGATATCTTAATGTCCATGTCTAGTAATACAGAAATTTAGGAATGGATTAGTGTCTGCAGTTAAAGTTACTTAATTGAGGCACCGAGCTAAGGAACTTACTTACACTACACTTTTTGACATTAATGCTAAGATTGAAGTATCTGCACAGGGAAATCCATCCAGCCCAGGACCTGTCTACACTCTAAGTACCCAAATGGAATATTCAGGTTGATAGACCTCTCAGTATTTGGGCCATATCCCTATATATGTCACATTTTATATTTCTTATATTAGTTAAATTCAGTCCTACCTAAATTTTAAATTCCCAAGACTGTAGACCACAGCAACTCATTTTTCAGCCTTGGGTTTTGTTTTTTTTTTTTTTCTGTTCCCTGTATGTATTAGCCATTTGTTCAGTGGCCCAGCTGCCAAGGGCTGAGATACATCTCCCACCTTTAGCCAAGTTCTTAGAGACTCGAGAAAGGCACATGCGGTCTGAGTCCCAATCATCATCATGAATCTGACTGCTGAAATCAGTCAGGATGTCCTTGTTGATATTCCCCAGAGACAGGATATTGGCCTCGTAACTTCTGTGGGTTTCCCATGTTGGGCCCAAGAACATGAACTTTTTCTGATCTACTGGTCCCATATGTTTTTTACCCAAGGATGATAGCTCATCTGGGTAGTTTAGTTTAAAATACAAGAAAATGTTTGGCCTGTCAGATGGTCTAGATTTAAGCTATACAAGATTTTTTTTTGTCTGTTGTGAAAAAAATCATATAATTTACAAATACATAACTAAGAGGAGCCATGCTTTCAAGCATTTTCAAGTAAGCCTGCTCTAGTTTACACTGAGAACTGAATTCAGTCCACCTGCTCAGAGAATTCAGCATGAGAAATGCAGTTTGAAAGATTCAAGGATAAAGCTACAATGCTAAAGTTGCCCACCCAAATGTACAGGCCAAATAGTGCAGAAGGGTTTGCCCAGACATTTCTCTATACAGGTCTCTTCTACTAAAGCATCAGTTTTCATCTTCTTAAAATCTGGTTTGGCTTTCTTAAGGCTTTTTCTTTGTTTTTTCCCCCCTTTATTATTATTCTTCTTATTATTTTTTAATTCTAATTTTAATTTTTTAAGATTTAAAGTGCCTGAAACAGTATGAGTGCTGTGCTCATGTGAGTGATGGATATGAGTACCTGATATGATAAGGTCAAGGGTCTACATCACATTTCTGACCTGTGGGGGACACGAGGAGCTCTTAATGGTGCAAGGTATGATGGAATAGGGACTGCAACACCTGTGCAAATGAGGAACAGAATGCATGGCACAGCCTCACACCTCCTGCCCACAGGCATGAGTTGTCCCCAGAACTATATCAGGATTTCACCCCAAAGGAAAACTATTGGCTTAGACCTGGAGAAAAATCCTGTTAACAAACTAACATGAGAATAATTAGGGAACGAGGAGCAAACTCAGGAACTGAAAATATTTGACAATTTAAATGCATCCCTACAGAGTTACTTTATTAATATTCCTCATGTGATAATAAAGAAGACTTAGAATCAAAACTTTCTTTCTCTTCAGTAAACGGTTAATTTACTTTGACAGCAGAGTAAGAGATGAGAATGTTAACCTGCCATTACCTAGTGTCAAAGGGCATTTATGCCACAGCTTCCAGATTTGAGATATTTTCTAGCCCTAGAGAATCTTGTTCAGCTCATTCTGACAATGTCTGAATATTTTTAATACACTGAGAAATGTCTGTAGACAAGGTTAGGAGAAATATACTTTTTTTAACTTTTTAAAAATTATTTTTGTGAAACAACTGCTTCACATTTTAATAACCTGTTTTCCAGGCTACATAGCTTTACCAAAATTTTCAGGTTTTTTGCTAAAGTTTGGCAAAGAGCAGAGAATATTCTTGAAAAAAAAAAAACCCAAAAACCAACAAACAAACACATTTCTTCTTCCTTTTATATAACTCCCTTATTTGATCAATTCATCTTTCTTCTTTGCTTTATCCACTTGGGTTTCTATGTCTTATAGTTGAAGCCAGAGAGTGATTATAGATCAGCTGATTGAAGAGTCAGGATTTAGGCATCCTTACTGTGGTGGATTCAGCCTGGCTGGATGATAGGAGCCAAACAGTCAGCTCTTCTCCTTAGTTGAAGAGGGGAGAGAAAATATAATGAAAGGCTTGTGGGATGTGATGAGGGCAGGGAGAGGTCACTCATCAGTTGCCAGCATGGGAAAAAACAGACTCAGCTTTGGGAAAAACAGTTTAATTTCTTACCTAGCATATCAGAGTAGGGTAATGAGAAAAAAATGCCAAATCTCAAAATCCCTTCCCCCATCCTTCCCTTTTCCGAGGTTAACTTCATTCCAAAATTCTCTATCCTTTCCCCCTCAGCAGCTCCCAGTCAAAATTCTTCCCAAACTTCTCCAGTGTGGGTCCTCTTTGGGGTCACAAGTTCTGCCAGCAAAACCTGCTCCAGCTTGGGATCCTCTGTAATGGTGCCACAGGTGCTGCCGGGACCCTGCTCCAGCAGAGGCTTCCCATGGGGTCCCAGCCTCCTTTGGGCATCCCCTGCTCCAGTCCGGGCTCCCCCAGGGGCTGCAGGTGGATCTCTGCTCCCCCGTGCCCTCCCTGGGCTGCAGGGGCACAGCTGCCTCAGCCTGGGCTGCTCCAGGGGCTGCAGGGGAATCTGAGCTCCAGAGCCTGCAGCAGCTCCTGCCCCTCCTGCACTGCCCTGCCTGCCTGCAGGGATGCTCCTCTCGCATCTTCTCACCCTGCGCTCTTCTTTGGCTGCACTTGAACTTTTTTTTTCCTCCATTCCTAAATATCTTACCCCAGAGGTGTCTCCACCATCACTGAAGGGCTCAGCTTGGCCAGTGCAGGGTCCATCCTGGATCCAGCTGGCCCTGGGACTGTAGGATACAAGGGAAGCTTCCAGCAGGTTCTCGCAGGAGGAAGCCCTGTAGCCTCCCTGCTACCAAAACCTGGCCATGCAAACCCAATTATACAGCACCTGAAAGGAGTGTAGAAAATCAGCATGGAACAAGGAGATTGATCCCACATAATGCCATGAAGAGAGGGGAAAAGTATAAAATATCAGCAGGCCACCAGTGACAGCTTTAGATAACATTCCCAGGTGCTACTCAGGAGAAAGTACTTAATAAAATGTAGCCTTCCCATCCTTGTTTTCTACCTGCAGATTGCAGGCAAAGTATCAGTTGGACAGGAAAAAAAAGAATCATGAAGTGATGAGAAGCCTTGTATTTCTGTCTGTGACACACAGAACTCTGTGTCTGTCCGTGGGACACCCATATCTGCCAGTCACAGGGTAGCTTAGGAAACTCAAATCAACATCTGAAATTTGTGAATCTGAATTTTCAAGTTAAACCAGAAAGATTCTGACCTATTCCTGCAGGATCTAGTCTGAAGCAAAAGCATTAAGGTGGTGATACCACAGAATCAATTACTTAGCCAGACTGAAGCTCTCCTTTTGCAGCGTGTACATGTAACCACCACGAGCTCCAAAAAGAAATGAAACTGTGAAAATGTCCTGATAAACAATATATTGTTTACCCCATCCACTAAAAAGAATGGGGCTGCAGAGGGGAGGAAGCAGGGCAAAAACTATGTGCAAGATTGTTTAATCCAAGGCTGTGTCATAATGCCCAAGATTAGTAACACACCAGGAGGCAAAGTTAAAATTACATTAGAAAGGGTTACCTGAACCGTATCAATTTCTAATTTTTCATTCCCAAAATGCTTTTTCTTAAGAAAATTCCTGTGTAGCTAAACACATGAAATGATAGTTTGCAAAGAGTACAAAGGAATTATCCACCTACCTCTTTTAATAAAGTCTAATTATTTATAGAGTGACTATGAAAATCACAGCCACAAATAAGGAATACAAAGAACTCCACCATCTCTTTTATCAGTCAATGCTAGTATAGCTAATTTTGCTTTCAGCTGTTTTATTTTTCCATGCTTAAATATTATTTCCTTTCTTCCACCCTTCATTTTAACAATAGAAAGCATAAAACTTAATTTTTATTCCCTGTTCTTTTTAGGAACTCAGCATTGTTCTTCATAATTTGCTCTTGTCATCTCTGTACTTATTGTCATGCATGGGTTCTTTCATGCATCTTCATACTACCAACAGTCTTTGTCCTTTTACATCTGACTTCAAATGCTAGATGTGAGCTTCGCACTGTTCAGATTTCATTGGTGTTATTGTTTTTATTATTTTTCAGAAGTTGTATTGCTATGTAAGCACTTTGATATCCTCACAAGTGTTTTTTCCCCTGCCAAAGCGCTACATTCTTTTTTCCTTCTGTTTTTTTCTTACTTGATTCTGTTTTACCTCTAGAGAATGTATAGAATAATGTAAATATTAATGGCAAATGGGATTTTTTTTTTAGCATTGGCCACAGCTTTCTCAAAGCCAAAATAATCTACATATTCATGTCCATTTTGATGTTCCTTGAATCTCTGAGGCACACTGTAAATAGACCTGCATTCCTGATGCTGAATTTAGCATGTTTGTACTTAATACATTAGAGACTTTTTCCTTTTTTCCCAGCTTTAGCCTTGTTAAAATAACCTGTAATACTGGCAAGGTCAGAGAAAAATGTCAGTTATTTGTTCTGTAGGTGCTGGACAGGCAAGCTGGAACTCCCTAGAGGCTCTTCTAACTTGTCTAACCAGGTTTGCAGAAACAAACTTCTTTTTTTTTTTTTTTTTTCTTCTTCTCATAAATCTGCAGGCTCTGTGTTTCATGGCATTCTGACCCCTTTGCCAACTAGCAGCTCCTTGGATGAATAAGCTACACTTAGGATTTGTGGGCTCTTTTTTCCCCTTCTGTATTGTGTATGTTTCTAATGAGACTCGTATTTGGTTTTCAGAGCTATGTGACAGTGAGTCTTTAAACAAGAGAAAGCTGAGTATGACATAACCTGTGTGGTGCTTTTTCTGCGCTTCCTACACAGCTTTGTTTGAACCTGATACAATGGTACAGATGTCCCCCATTTCCATTTTAAAAGCCAACAGAAATGATCAAGCAGCACTACTAGACTGTTTCTTGCTGGCTGTATACGGGGAACATTCAGTGTTGATCCCAGCTGCATGAAGGAGAGGGAGCACACTTAATGGGACACATTTTCAGTTCATATGAAATGAACTGTAAAGAATGGATGATGCTTCCTACATCAAGGGACATTTGGTGATATTCCGGGCACTCTAAAAACTCAATCCACACTGGGGTTTTTTTGGCTTTAAAGACAAAGTAAAATAGTTGCAGAGCTTACATACCCCGAGGCATTGCTTCAGCAGCGATTTTCATTTGTGCACTAAGTTGTAGTATCTCATTTGAGATATAAATCTTTGTGGATATTAGACAAAGGGTAGTAGATCTGACAGCCTGCTTACTGTAATTCAGGTTATCACATACTGACTAAGCTGAAATTTTCCATGGAGGATGGGGTTCATTGTCAAATAATAGTCAGTGGGATCAGGTACTTATCTTTTGGAAACTGGCTTTGCTCCAATGAGTTTTGGAGGAAGGCTGATTTATACTTGCTGGGATCTAACCCAGGCTCTTCCCTATCTGCCAGGGAAAGGAGGAGGGCAGAGCAGCCCTGTGAAGTGGCACAGGAGAATTGCTTCAGAGAGTCAAAATCACCCACGCTGCAGACATTGTCATTCTATAACTAAATTGCAAACTGTCCCTTTTTTTCACTGACTTGATCAATTCCACTGTACTACAGAGTCCCTTGGAAGCATCAACATTTCCACAAATTTATGTCAAGCGTCTTACATAATGGAACATGTTGTTTGGCATATAGATTTAGAAAATAAATAAGAAAATATCTGAAATCAGAAAAGAAATAAGGTATCTTGAGCAGCGCAGGAGAGGAGGAAAGCACATTTATAACATTTTTTTTGCTGTGAACAGTTAGATTTAGAAGAGAGGAAATGGCAGCACTCTCTTTATTTGAAGAAAAAGTGAGATTGTTTGATGAGAACAGCCTAATCCTCAGTGAATGTTCATCAACTTCATAAAACCGAGTTCCAAAGCCTCATGGCCATCCTTCAAGTAGCAATACTTTCAGTAAGTTTCCACTGAGGATATTACTCTGATGCCATGGAGAGTGCCTTAGAGTTTGCTACAAAACTGCAATGCATCAGTGCACACCTTCAAATGAACCATGAGAGGTAGAAGGGAAAGCTTAGAGTTGGAAGTCATTTTGTTACTTAAGGACAAGTTTGACCCAGATGGCCCCTTGAAAGTCAGTGAGAGATGCACACTCTGAGGAACCATTTTTTCCCTTTTTACCAGGAATGAACAAATCATTTCCAGTAATTAATATTTTTGAGAAAAGTAATTGCCTCTTTTCCTGCGGCAAAGTTAAAAAAAAAAAGCCCTATAATAGTTTACATCAGCAGGTTTTCAATAAGTTCATTTCTCCATTTCATTAAGTTAGGGTGTGTATCAGCTAAGTTTTTTATCCCCTAAGTTTTTTTTATAAGTTTGCCTTCTCAGGGCACAGATCTGACATAGTTCTACAGTCAGCCTTTTCTGAGGTGATTGTCACAATTTTGTCCAACTAGTAAATTCCTGTTAGACTTTTCACACTGCTTTCATTCCTGGTTAGTTTGGATTATCAGCATTTCTGGCCTTAAAATCCTTGAATATTTAACAGGACATCAGACTCTTACAGATTATCTTTACATCTGAGAACTAGAAAGGTCACTGGACTGATTTAATGTTTTGCCTCTAAGTTTTCCCTCCCATGAAATACTTATCACTATTTGACTCAAATGACAACTCGTGCCTCACTATCCTCTGTTCCTGTATTTTATTGTTATTAGGTTCACTTCTTTATTATTACTGTTAACATCTTGTTATCACTATACTTTATACTTACTTTAGCATTAAGGGTCTGTAGATAGGTAATGCACAAAATCCTAACAATTTTTTATCTTCAGAGCTTTCAAATGCTAACACATAGCAGAACACATAACATACACAGAAGTATGAAGTAAACCAAAAACAAATCACTATTTGCATTTTAAATGACTCCCCCACATTCAAAGGGGATGTCCCAGGATGAGCAGGAAGCTTTATCCAGATGAGCAGCTAGTTTCTGTTATTTTCCTGAAACAAAAAAGCAGAAGTGAAGTCTTGGACTTATTAAGGCTCTTGGCTGCTGAACCATTGGATCTAAATTATTAGGATTCAAAGCCACTTTACTCTTCATATCTTTTTTCCTGTTGTTTTTTCCTTTTTTCCTTTTTTTTTTTTTTAATTTGCAACCATTCTTTAGCTTAGCCTTCTGAGCTGTGTGGTGTAGATTCAAGGTCCACAGAAGATGACCAAAATGATATCTGTGTGGTACTGAATAAGTCTGATGTGTTCCTACCCTGAATGACAAAATCCAGGTTTCTACAACAATCAGCTTTGAAAGGGAAGGAAGGTACATTTTCACAACATAGCTTCCTTCAATTAAAACAGCTAAGGGAAACATAAAACGGGGAAAATAATAATAATAATAAAAAAGAACTCATCTTTAGCTGCCAGGTTGGAGTAAACTCAAAACCTTCAAACCAGCTGTACTGCGAAAGAGAGAAAGAGCTTTACAGGCTGGAATCTCTCAAGGGATCCGGAGGTGATGCAGGCTTTTTCTTTTTTTGTGTCTCCCTATTTTTTTATTTACCCTACAGTCTCACAAAGTGGGAACACATGAAGTTAAAAGGAATAAGCTTGTCTAACATCTAATAAGAGAAGAATCTGTCACTGCCAGTGATGTGAATGGGAATACAAAAGCTGTAGGCATGTATACTCCTTCTGCAGCAAAAGCACAACAAGGCAAAAGGTTAGCCTAAGATCTGCTCTCAGTTGCTTTGGAAGCTCTGTTTAATTGTTAGTCACGATGCACTGTGGGCAGAACAATTAGTTGTATCTATATTAGATCTAAGCTGTAATTATTTGTTACATTAATCATGACTAGAGCGAGAATTTAATTAGTCACGAACATTATGTGATTTTTTTTTTCTTTTTTAATTTTATTTTAAGGGGGGGAAATGTCCAGTTTTCTTATTAAACACATCTTAATAAAGCGAGTCCTGGAAGTCTGCAAGCCAGCATCATGCCCAGGGTCTTTCCACCTGCTGAATATGCAGGATTTCCATCCCAACAGCAGAGCCGAGCACTGACTTGGATTTACAGAGCCAGGTATCAGAGCCAGGCCTGAATTCAGACAAACCGGGTTGGAGGGGTGGGGGAACGAATTTTGGAGTGATTGCAATGATGTCTCATCACTTAGAGTTCGAGCGAGATGCATTAAAGCCTGTAAAGAGTGGAGGGTGAATTTGCTCCACCGCAGGTAAAACATCCCCCAAACAGAACATCCCTCTTTGCGTCCAGCGTGGGACAGGCAGATGGCATTTCTGCTCCCGTTTCCCTGCGCTAGCAACACTTGCAGCAGGGCACTACTGCAGGGAGGCCTTGCCCAGCGCTGGGGCTCCCCTCCTGCCGTGCAGGGCAGAGTTTTTGGCTGCCTCGCTCCTCCCTCCGCGCCGCCGCCGGTGCGGGAGCGCTGCCCCGGCTCCTGCAGCCTCTGCAGCCCGACCCGCCGCGCCAGCGCGGGCGAGGCGCCGCCGTCCCTGTGCCCGAGACAGCGGAACGTGACCGTCCCTGGGCCCAGGCAGGGGATGCTGCCGTGTCCGAATAGGCGACAGCCACCCCCCGTGTCCTGCCTCCTGAGCATTGCTGGGTGTCTCACAGCAGGGTTAGCAGCAGAGGAAGGGAGTGATTTAACTTTGGGAAAAGGAAAGCGAGATGTATTTTCAGGTGTTTTTAAAGAGTTTTTTTTCCCTTTTTTTTCGCCTTTTTTTTTTCTTTTTTTTTTTTCCTTTTTCCTAATGCAAAGGACAAAATTGCGAAGGAGCTATTTTGGAAAGGTTGGGGGGGGGGGGAAATAAAAAGGCTGGGCTAATGTGCTGGTTGAAGGAGAAGCCATTTTGACAGCAAAAGAGAGATGACAGACATTTTCTGTTCCTGGGACAGCTTGTGCCACTTGTCCTGGGGTTCACCTGCCTTCACATGCATGCCCAAATCTGCGCTGTGTGTGAGCATCCCTGCAACAATGTCAGCAGGGCTCTGAGCTGCTGCCTGAGTCAGATTCCTCTTTTCAGGAGTGGTACCTACATTACAAAACCCATTGATTTTGATCCACAGAAACAGCCCCACCACAGGGGTTGAGACTATTTGTGTGAGTAAGTGCTCTCTCTGACATGACAGAACTTGCCTGAAGCTGAAGGATAATTTTCAGACATCTGCTCCTTACAGAAGGGGCTTCTTCTCCCACAGACCACATTTCAGCATTTGGGAGTTCCTTCATTATGCTTTCTTAGGTGAGTTCATGTATTATGGACCAGGCAGCAATTTGCCAAACAGATTTCAAGGTCTGATGCCAAACCAGAAATAAAGTAACATTCATGTAATAGTTGATTCCTCTTTATGTGTCTAAGGTCTTGTCTTTCTTTCTACTGGTAATCAAGACAAAAAAAAAAAAAAAAAAAAAAAAAAAGCTGGGGCAATTCTGCAATTCAGGTTTTAAGCATTAAAACAGGTCTTATTACTGAAATGGTTATGTAACACTGACCATATCTGTCAGCTTTAGAAATTTATCTCTTTGTGAAGGGTTTAGTTTTTGTGAGTTTTGTTATTGTTGTTGTTGCTTTTGTTTTTCCGCAGTCAGAAAAAGAAATGTATGAAAAACAGTATAAGAAAAAGACATTAGGCTAGTTTGGAGTCACTTTGTTTTTTTTCTCCCTTATATGTGGATGGCTGGAGCATTTCTGAGTGAAAGCTAAATTGTCAAGACAAAACTTTCTTCTCAATGCATCCCTCAAGGTGTTGCGAGCAAAGTAAGGCCTTTGTCATCTTAGCATCTCCACCCCCAATATAAGAAATACAAAAAGAGATGATGTTTCAAAAATCTAGTCCACCTACTAAGAATATCTTTGGGGAGTAAGGCTTGCTCCTTATCTGACCTTGGCATTGTTGCATGCATGCAAGAAACACAAATTTATGGGAAAAGTGTCTTTCAGTTTTTCCTCCCAGTGCTGTTTGAAGACTGAGTATCCCATCATGTCCTCTTGAAGTGGCATTTACAACAAAGGAGCAGACATATCTATTTCCAGTGACAACAGTCTCTTGGTGCACTGACAGCTGGATGAATTTTTTTTTACCGTTTATTTATTTAATTACATATTTGTTTTAGTGGAAAGTAAAAGTAAAAAGTGATAGATGAAAAGTCATGAATTCTTCTCTACATTTCAATCAGGCTGAAATAAATTCCAGTTACTCAAATAAAACTATTAGTTGACAAATTTCCTACTTAGATATTTAATTCTAAAAGGTTGTAAATACCTCATTAGCACGTTCTTACTGAGCATTTATTAAAACATTTTGCAGTGTTTGCAAACAGTAATGATCAAAGGTTTAGCCATTGAAGGATGAAGCTCAGAGTCTACAGTAATGCTCAGCTCTGAGAATTGCCACGCTCATTGAACAATTGAACAGCACCAACCTTTGGCATTTCCATCCATTTTTTTCTTTCCCTTCTTCTTTTTCTTTTTTTCCTCTTAGACCTTCATTTGTTTCACCTCTTGGGTGCAAGGCACATTGCTGCCTTTTGCTGAGAGGTCACTGTTCCAATGACAATTTCTGTGCTGAAGATGAAGGAAGTGGATGTTGGTCTACATAATAGCACCATGCCATGAATCAAACCTATGACCTTTTAGTCTGAAAAATCTTTTGCTAAAGATTAACATATTCGGCAGTCAGTGACCTTACCAGCAGAGGGAGATATGGCATCAGGCAGTGCATCATTCTAATGCATCATTTGTCTATCAGAAAAACTGAATATTCTACACTGTGTAGAGGTTAGGTTTGCACACGGATAATACCTACCGGAGTCTGTTGCTGACTAGGTGTGTGGACACTTCAGCACAGGGGATGGTGTTTGACATAATTCCCAATCCAAGTGGAAATACATTAATACAGCATAAGCAAAGTGGAGGCTTAGGTGATTAGATATTATTAAATACACATCATTATTTCTAGACATTTAATCTAGGTGCTTGAGATACAAAATCGAGCCCCCCAGATGCTATCAGAAAGAGAATTCTCATTGCAGCAGGGCTTAAAACCCCTGTACTCCAGCAAATCCAGGATCACAGCGGCTCACTGCCTTCCCAGCACTCATATTGCCATGGATTGTTGTGCCTTGCCTTTATGCACAGCCAGTGTTAGAGCTTTTAAACCATTGCTCGTCATTTCCACCTCCCATTGCACCTGTTTGGAACATGACATATTGCCTTTCCAGCTTCATGGTGCTCTGTCCTTAACACAATTTCATTCCCCTAAAATTCTGTCATTGCAGTTCTGCAAATGGAGCTGAGGATTCCTTTTCTTTCACCCTCCTGGTATTGTAATTTACATTTATTGCATCATTGCCCTTTAGATTGTCGTGTTTATATTATATCTCTATATTTATAGTGGATTGCCAGCATATGTCCCTGAATGCAATTTTATTTGGTTGCATTCAGGATGTTTCTGAAATATGTCAGATATTAGTGATAATATCATTGCTGTTTTAGACACTAAAAGAAAATCATCAGACAATTGTCCAGTAATCAGACTCAAGAAAAATGAAAAATGAAAGTTCCACTATTTTAAGCTAGTTTTCCAAAAACAATCTTTGTGAAAATTACTCCTAATTTAAAGGAAACTAAGGTTTTGCCTCACCCCACCAACAGGGCAAATGGCTCTTTTTGGACCAATCATAGAAATGAGCTTCCCTAAGTACATTGCACCTTAAGGCTGACATTATTGCAGGAAAGCATATACAGCACCTTGTCAGCATGGTATAACTGGGCTTGGCCAAGTTGTCATTTCTGACAGGTCGGTGTAATGAGCAAGAGAGAGCTGAGATGGTCGAAAAGTTTTTTTTTACTTGTTGTTGATGTGGGTTTTTTTACCCGAATCAGCAGGGTAGAGCTGTTTGGGGTGATAAGACCATATATATGTGTCTCATTATGAGCTCTACATTATCAAGTTGTTGTCACCCATGCTATCACACTTAGCCACATTTATGTTTGGGATTCATTTTGTACAATTTCTTTACATTCCTAACCTGGGAACAGCAGAAAATCTGATTCTCTGGAGCAGCAGACATTAGCTAGCAGACTGTCCATGCATTTTTAACCTACATGCACTTGCAAAATCACTAATAATGAGAGGTGCTAATTGCATTAGAGTTTTTCTTCTGCAAACGAAAAATCTTGAAACAGGTAGTTACATTCAAAAAAAGAAAATTGAAAAGTGAAAAAAAGAAAAAAAAGTAGGATTTGGATACAATAAATGTAAAAAAAAAAAGGAAGACTTTTATTAGAATTCTAATGATTTTGACATTTGTGCTTAAATCCTGTAAGGAAAGCAACACAATACATTAGAGAGTGAAAAAATCTGGGACTTTTTTCAACAATGTTTTTCCTGTATTATTTTTACATATGACCCTTCACTTCTCTGTGCCTTAGTCCCCAGCATGTCAAGTAAGAATAGTGTTTCCAGTCTCCTTTGTAAAGCGTTTTAAGACGTACAGATGAGAAGCACTTTATAAGACTTAGGGATTAGAAAAAGCACAACAATAAAAGAGATGAAAGGGATCAGAGGTTAGAATTTAAAACACTAATAATAATCACACTGTTGCAGAATTAAGATCATAAAAAATAAATCCTTTTGAGCTGCAGCTTGAATAGAGGGAATGGGAAAGGGACAAGAAGAACAGAGAAATAAAACCTCCCTTTAGTCAGTTGTCAATATCATCAGTACAAAAACACACATACATACTTTGTGATGCCATTTGAATTATGTAAGGAAATTTGAAATAGGGCAAGAAATAGAAGCTATTCATGTGCAGAGAAAGATCAGATAAGTAAATTAAACTATATGTTGAATTCTGCTGTAAGCAGATATCCCTTAAGGCTACAAAAATAATGATTTGATTATCAAAGCCGTAGAATGTGTGGCTCATCTCCCTTTGTGTTACAAGGAGCCTTTCCATTAAATTTGTTGTTAAGCAAAATGTCTACGGGAGACTCATTTTGGGTACTGATTAGTCACCTCTTAGGAGAGGAACTCATTGCCTTCCTTCCGCACGCTGGAGTTACATTCCAGCAAGGAGCTGCAAGGTCAAGCCATCAACCCCATGTCTTCAGCGTACCTGGAATGAGTACATTCTGCCAGCATATTCAATAAAACAATTACAATAGCATTAATGCAAATGACCAATGCATCAGATGCAGTGTAGAGGCAGAAGATGAAATCATTTTAGCATATTCCGCCCCAAATTTTTTGAACTTGTTTTAGTCCACAGGCGTGAAGGTCAGCCAAACAGGTGGCCCATGGCGGAGGAATCTCTGGGTGGCATGGAGCAGAGAGGTTGCTCAGCAAGGTTACCTTGATCTTTTTGCCTCAGCACTTGAAGTCGATCACATTAATTTTCCAGGGTGTTACACCATTGGTGCTGAGGTGCTTCATATGTCTGTTCTGGTGTACCATAGCTCAATGGAGTCAAGCAGCTGCTCTCCTGTCCTGATGAAGATGATGGGAAAAATAAAATGTTCTTACCCAAGCGTTGAAAGAATGGAGAATGCATGGCAAGGCCATAGCATTTGCTGGATGCATATATTTAGGGAATACAGCAGGCCTTCCTAAGAGTGCTGTTCTTTAGAAATGTTTGGCAGCTGCTGTGCATCAGACATCCTCTTTGCAGGTGAATTGAAGTCTGCTGGATGTGAAGAGCAGCTGTCATGCAGAAAAGAAAAAAGTATGAAGGATATGCTTATGACCAGCCAGATGCCTCCTGCCACAGCACATCAAATGATGCAGAGATTTGGGCATATGTTACCATTGCTTCAGCAATGTAGGTGGGCTCAGCACAGCCCTGCCAAAGTCACAGGATGGAAACTGTGCAGGTGTGCTGCTCAGGTGCAACATGAGCTCTCAGTCTAAGACATTTGACCTTCTGTGCTCTGTCATTTCCCTTTTTCATCCTGGTCTCTTGGCTGCTCTGTTCTCACTAGAAGTGGTGAGGTACAACCACATCTCCATCATTTCCTGCCTTGGATCTGTTTGGTTTTACTGCAGACAGCCCCACAAAGCCCCACTGTGTGTGCACTCTGCCCCACTGGGTTGGGAGAGAGAATCAGAAGGGTAAAACTGGGAAAACTGGAGGGCTCAGCTAAAGACAGTTTAACAGGTGAAGCAAAAGTCACATACATGGGCAAAGAAAAACAAGGAATTCCTCCACCAATTCCCGGTGGAAGGAAGGTGTTCAGCCATTCAATCCCCAGGGGAATGGGGCTCCATCACATGTAGCGGTGACTTGGGACACAAATGATCTCTCTTTCTTCTTCTCCCCCCAGCTTTATGTGTTCAGCATGACACCATGAGGTCTGGAATGTCTCTGTGGTCAGTCCTGGTCTGCTGTCCCAGCTATGCCCTCTCCAGGCTCCTTGTGTCCCCCCTGGCTGGTGGGGTGGTGTCAGGTGCATAAAATTCTTTGTTTGCTCAGCAAAATTACAACATCTCTATTATCATCTCTGTTTCCAGCACAAGTCCAAAACAGAGCCCCAAAGTACTATAAAAAAACATGATTCACTCTACCCCAGACCAAAAGAGAACAGGACTTGCCATTACATGATCTAATAGATTCCCACATCAACATTTTACATTGAAATCCTACATATCACATATTAAACTTCTGATATCTCTCTCTATTTTTTTTTCCCAGTAAGGAACACATTCAAAGCAAGAAAATATTATTCATTCAGCACCAGTCCAAAAAGGAACAACTGTTTAAGATGACTAATCATCTCTTCCTCAAGGGTGTTAGACTGGAGGAAGTATTTGGTGATGGGTTTGTGGTGGTTTGGCAGGATCTGCAGAGACTACAGAGCATCCTGCAGCTGTACTAGTAAGACTTAAAAATTACAAGATCCATGCTACACTAAATTTCAAAAGCAGCTCAGCTTGATGTCTGATTAATTTCTGTAAGAAATGAACTCTAGAGGAAAATCTGACTTGGGTGTCCTGTATGTTTTTATTTGCAGAGTTCTGGAGAAACTGGAGAAAGGAAATTGCCAGCACAGGCCATGTGGGAAGGTTTCCAGTGACGCTCTGCCAGAAATTGAACAGATCTTATCATAAATATGATCATTGTCAATGCTGGCTTGAGTACTGCTATCAGTCCAATCTACCAACTTCTTGGGGTCCCATGGACAATTGTGGGATTTAAGGAGAAGAAGGGAGATCAAGACTGTCTTAGGTTTCCTAGCCTGTATCTTTTACTTTCTTGTTCTTGTTCTTGTTCTTGTTCTTGTTCTTGTTCTTGTTCTTCTTGTTCTTGTTCTTCTTGTTGTTGTTGTTGTTGTTGTTCTTCTTCTTCTTCTTCTTCTTCCTCTTCCTCTTCCTCTTCTTCTTTTTCTTCTTCTTCCTTCTTCTTCTTCCTCTTCCTCTTCTTCTTTTTCTTCTTCTTCTTCCTTCTTCTTCTTCTCCTTCCTCTTCTTCTTTTTCTTCTTCTTCTTCTTCCTTCTTCTGCTTCCTTCTTCTTCTCCTTCCTCTTCTTCTTTTTCTTCTTCTTCTTCTTCCTTCTTCTGCTTCCTTCTTCTTCTCCTTCTTCCTACTTTTTCTTCCATTCTTTCTTCACTCCTGATCAGTTGATTCCATTTAGAGAGCCACAACATTAATTTTTGACCATTAAAACCTTACAAATAGTATTGAAAGAAATGCACAGGAAGAGAGAATCCAAACTGGTACAGATCTGAACAGATAAAAGCTTGCACCACTAAGGAAAAAAGCTGCAGCAGCTTGATGCTGTGCTGCACAGGTGCTCCTGAGCACCTCCTCTGCACAGCTGTGTTGTGATTAGCTCAGGACGAGCATCCTGCTCACCGCCGTGGGGCTGTCACTGCCCTCCCCACTCCTGCTTCTGAGGCAGGGCCTGGCAAGTGCCAGCATGCAAAGTGGCAGAAAGGAGGCATTTCTCCCGACTCTCACTCCTGCAGGCAGCCGAGTTCACAACTCACCCCGCAGTGATTAGAGACATAAAGCTCCCCCCTCCCGCCGTCTCCCGACTCGGTGCATCATTGCAATTGCTAATTTAAGCAGGACGTGAGGTGAGTTCTATCAAAGAGTGAACCTGACCCTTCACCTCCCCAGCACTACCCGTGGCTGTTGCAAAGCAATTGTGCCCGTCAATGGAGAACAGAGAGCAGTAAAAGTAATGAGAAAGGTAATAAGAGTTAAAACAAAGGTAGATGGACCTCAAATGAAAACAGGAAGATTTAGGGTACCTGGAGAAAGACAAGTCAGCATTATATAGAGACGAATTAATACTTTGGGATTAAACTGTGTGTGAAGGGTAGGGGCATAGTGCACTAAAAATAGGAACAGGGTAATTTAGAAGCTAATCAAGCTCTGTCACAGACAAAATTAATAAGTAAAAAAAGTTTTAACAAGACATTAGCCATCCGAAGAACATAGAAGGCCTGTGGAGGAGGATATTGTATCAGAAGGTGTTATTAACACTGCTATTATTAGATTGGGTGTGATTAACAGGACTTGGTCAGAAAGAAGCAAGGTGAAGTTTAGAAGTGCAGTGGTGGATCACCCAGAATGTCATTACAAAGGTGAAAATTCTAAGAAGAAGCAGGAAGTAGAGGAAATAGTTTTGAAAAATGATAGATGAAAAGACAGTGAAGTGTTCTGAACTTTTCTATATGGCATAAAGGTGCAGTGAGTGAGAACAAGGAGGTGAAGGTAGTTGTTTTCTCTTCTGTCCATATTTCAAGTGTCATGATTAACATTTGCAAAGATGAGACTTCATAGACAGAGGACTTTTAGAGGCTCATTATAGGTTTCTCTGACTGTTTTTTTCCCTGCATTGATTTGCAATTTTGACTTCATAAGAACTGAGAGACAGTTGGCTGTAAATTAGTGATACTTCCAAGAAATCAGTGGAAACAAACTGATTTCCACCATTCTTGTGATTCAACATTCTTTTTGAAAACAAGGTGAAAAAATATGAGTTTCATAAAGGTGAATTTTTGAAGGACAGGTCTGGCTGTGATCACCAGGTGAAGAAGCAATTTGCTGAGCGTCAAAAGAGATGTGGGCACAATGAGAAAAATATCACTGGCTCCAGGCATTGATTTCCAAGCATCTATTACTGAGCACCCCCAGAGGCAATGTCCTGGTCTTGATAGATGCCTCTTTTTTTAGGTTTTTGGGGTTTTTTTGGGGTTTTTTTCCCCATTGTTCTAATTAGACATAAATATCTATTTGCTTAGAAATGCATCCATTTCTCTGAGTTTTATTGTAGAATTTTCTCGTTTTGCTTATATTTTGGACAAAAAGTATTGTAGATCAAAAGATACTTTTTTTTTTTTTTTTTCCTGAGGCTTCTCTGCTGTTGCTTCTCATCAACACACATACAAATAATCAGATATTCCAAATGACCCTTTCTCCTTACCTGGATCCCCCTTGATTTGTTGCCAGTTCTCTTTGCCATTGCCCTAACCTCTAAAAAGCAAAATCTTACAAAGTCAATAGGTAGGGGTTTTTGTGTGCTTTAGTTAGATGTAATAGATCCTTAATTAATCAGGAGGATCTAGTATTAACTCAACTCAGATTGATATTATCCACAAAGAGCAGCGTTTTACCTGGAAAACAGGCAATTTTTCAGCACTCTGTCACTGCCACATTTCATTCCCACCCCTTCAGACAGATTCTTTAGCCTGTGGTGCCAATCAGGAGTGATTTCCCTGGACTAAGTGCTGTTACATGGGGGGAGTAAACCTGGCTGTGAGCTCAGGCTCTGTATGCCTGCATCCTTTAGGCTTTAACCATGCACTAATCATCAGGGCATCCAGTCACCATTATTCCTGCAGAGAAAATTTGACAGGTGACACTGTGACAGTAACATTGCTGCTGACCGCCAGCTAAGTCCCTGGCTCTGGAGCTGCACGACCAGTGGAAAACTCAGCAGATCCCTTCTTCCCTGCCTGCATGTGCTCACCACATTTCGACTGAGCAAAGGCGTCCCCCTCTCCCTGCAAATCACATTACGCTCTCTGTGCTCTGATGGAAAGCAGGAGTGAACCTGTAGAGCCCTGAAACACATAATATGCATGGCTGCTGTTTTACACTTGTAACATCTTGTATGCACTGGAATGTACAGCTGTTTACACTTGTAGCTCTGTCAAGTAAACAAGTGGTGATTTCTTATGATGGAGGGGAAATTGGCACAGGGCTGCTATTCACTCACCAACAGCCTGGCAACTCCTGGTGGTGGAAATCATTCTTTAGGCACCAAACTGGCATCAGGCTTGCTGTAAAACTGGCTTCTCTGAGGTGGAGGGGAGGCAAGAGGAAATCTGTTGGCTGCATCTGCACCTCCAGGAAAGGCAGCAGCCGAGTGTCTGATGGGCTCTGTCTCCTGCTGCAGCCACCCACGTAAGTGGCTCACAAATAGCCTGTGCAGTGGCTGTGCCAGGCTGTGCAAATCCATGACAGGCATTTTCAGGTAGCTTCTCCCCCAGAGCTGTAGAGCTTGTAACCCAAAGGATGGCAAATCTGCGGGAGAAAGTCTTGGAGATAAACCTTATCCCCTAAAGGTGATGCTATGTAAATTTTAGGTCAGTAAAGATGGCTATGAATAACAAAACAACAAAAATCTAGACTGTCTTTTCAGAAATTAACCAGAGGGAGAATCCAATGAAGCTGAGCTGCAACTTTGCATCAATCAAAAAGAAGCTGTGTTTCCAGAGGTTGCTTTGGTATTGCTTTGCAACAGAAGGCTAGTGTGTACCAGGAATTATCAGGAGTTCTGGAGCAATCTGAATTTACTCATGGAGATTAAGTCCTTAAAATATTAAGAAACATGAATCAGATCAGCTCACAGGTGATTGGACGTGGGAACGGGGACACTTTTCACCAGGTTGCACAGAGCCCCGTCCAGCCTGGCCTTGAGCATCTCCAGAGATGGGGCAACCACAAATTTCTGTGGGCAACCTGTGCCAGTGCCTCAGCACCCTCACAGTAGAGAACTCTTTCCCTAATATCTAATCTAAACTGATTCCCTTTCAGTCTGAAGCCAGCCCCCTTTGACCTGTCACAACGTGCTTTTACAAAAAGCCCCTCTCTACCTTTCTTGTAGACTCTCTTTGGTACTGGAAGGCTGCAGTTAGATCACTCCTAAGCCTTTTCCAGGCTGAGGAAACTCAATTCTCTCAGAATAGAATAGAATAGAATAGAATAGAATAGAATAGAATAGAATAGAATAGGTTGGAAAAGACCCTTAGGGAACATCAAATCCCACTATAAACCTCACGCTGAGTCCAGACTAAAACATGTCCCTAAGTGCCACATCTACATGTCTTTGGAGGCATTTGGGGATGGTGATTTCATCATTTCCCTGGACAGCCTGTTCCAAAGTCTGATCTTTTAGTGAAGAAATTTTTCTTAATATCCAGTCTAAACCTCCTCTTGGCACATCTTGAGCCTATTTTGTCTCATCCTGTCCCTTTGTTACTTGAAGAAGAGACTGTTTTCCACCTGGCTCCTCTTTTCAAGCAGTTGTAGAGAGTGAGGAGGACCCTGATCCTGCTTTTCTGAAGCTAAACACCCCCAGGTCCCTCAGAAACTCCTCACTGGAGTCCTCTCAACCCCTCACCAGCTCTGTAGCCCTTCTCTGGACACACTCCAGAACCTCAATGTCTTTCTTATCAAGGGGGACCTAGGATGTGTGAGTTTCCCCTGTTCTTATATGTGTGCCCTTTCCATAAATGCTTGTCCTATTCTGATCCTCAGACACAGACATTTGCTTCTGGTCATAGCTGCAGACAGGACATGGGACTAAATGGTCCTTTGTTAGAGAAAAGTGTTTAAATTCCCTTCAGGTTTTCAGTGTATTAAAAAATTAAATCTCTCTGTATATAACAGAGTTTCTATCAAAGGAAAATTGTAGTCTGGTTTAAGAGACAGTAAATTGTTTTTTATCATCTTTTTCTGGCCTGCAATTTTACCAAATGATCAAGCAAGAAGAATTACATTTATTCTCCATGGCAGCCTCTGTTTCAACTAAAAATAAAAACACAAAAAAAAAAAAAAATTGAAGAGAGACCTGAAAATATCCTCCATGAACAATTACACATTCTACCATCATAATGGGGGCTGGCAGGTCAGCATGTCAAAGCTGACATATAAAGAGATATAAAATAAAATATAAAATAAAATAAAATAAAATAAAACAAAATAAAACAAAATAAAATGGGAGGGATAATCACTGCTAAAGCTGTAGCATTGAAGGAAAGGGCACCCAGGCACCTACAAGCTCCCTTTACCCATCTGATATCTGGGCAACCTGTAATGCCTACAAGGACTCTTTTATGCAGTCTCTAGGATGGAGAATTACAGAGCACGTGAGTCCTGCCAGGGTGCAAGGCTCCTCTCCTGTCAGCAGAGGAATAACCCACAACATCCCATTCGTGACCTCTGCACGTACATACATACTCATATATCTGTGCTTTATTTATGGCTTAATGTTCTTCTCATTACTCGTGATGCAGAAGAAAGCATTGGAAATTTGCATTTGTGTGACTCAGGAAGAATGGAGCAAATTGCTTTTAAATAAAACCTACTGAGAGAAAAAAAAATAAAATCACCATTTACATTTCACCCAATATGCATGTTTTTAAAAGTCTTGAAGTATTGATCACAGTAGTTAGGCATAATCAAAAAGCCTCCAACAGGGTCATAAGCACTGCTCTGCCTATATGGTTTTTTGTTCTCAGCATTAGGAACATCTCCCTTGAGTTTTTCTGGAGCAGTAGTAATTGGATGATTAAAGCAAAAGCCAGATCTATTGGAATTTGAAGAGATGGTGAATGCTATAATAAAACAAAAAATAAAACCGTGTATCTACATGGTTAAAAAAATCAATAAAGTTTAAAGGAATAATGCAAAGAAAGAAAATAAGAAAAGGCTAATTGCTCCATCTTTTTGCAGAGTTATTTCCTGAGTCACTTTCCAATCTTTATTCTTTTCTTTTTATGTCTCTGCAGAATGACCCTTGGTCTCCTTTTTCACACATATGCAAAACCACAGCTACATTAACAACTCTGCTGCTTTCTCCCTTGATTCCTTTTCTTTCCTGCTTAAAATTGCCCTTTCTGGCCTTATTACACACAGTGGCTAATGCACTCAGCTTGGATAGAAGAGATCTATGTTCAACCCATATTTCTACCCCTAAATAACTGTATAATATAGGGCACAATATTTAATGAGTTCCCCACTTGTGTAATAGTGTCAGTATTCATTTGTCTATTCTGACTATTTAAATTGTCAGCCTATCTGGTAGGATCATCTCCTTTTCAGAGTCAGAGTTCAGATCCCGTTCTTAGTTTGGGTCTATTGGCACTACAGTAGTTGGGGAAAAAAAATTTTAAAAAAAGGAATAATCCAAGTAAATTCAGTTCCGCAGGGGGAAGTGGCAATATTTGCAGTTATATTAGGGATCTGTTTAAGCACTTGGCTTGTCTCAGCAGTGCCCAGCTCTGAGAAAAACCAGGGAGCTGCACAGCAATACTTCTGCTGCTCAAAGTGCACCTCCATTAATTGGCAGAATGAAGGACAGGCTGTTAACTTTCCTGCTGGTGCTCTGTGTACTGACAAGATGAATCTTCTAAATAAGACATTGTATCCTGTGGCTCAGTATCATTTACAGGCACCAACCCATCCTCTGTTTCTTTTTGAAACTCTGGCACTTGTTCCTCTCTGATGGCCTGGAGGTGGTCTTTTCAACCCAAATTGGAGCACCTAAATAAATGTGTTACCTTGAAAAGATCCCGAGCTGTCATGGTTTAACCCCAGCCAGTCCCCAGCCCCACACTGCCTCTCACTCACTCCCACATCGGCAGCAGCTGGGGGAGGATCAGAAGGGTAAAAGTGAGAAAACTCACGGGCTGGGATAAATACAGCTTAATAGGTAAAGCAGGAGCTGTTCACACAAGCAAAGCAAAATAATTACTAGGAATTAATTCACTGCTTCAATTGGCAGGCAGGTGTTCAGCCCTCTCCCTGAGAGCAGGGTCTCATCATGTGGAATGATTACTTGGGAAGACAAAAAACATCATTCCAAACATTCCCCCTTCCTCTTTTTTCTCCCAACTTTACACACGGAGCACGATGTCACACGGTCTGGAACATCCCTTTGGTCACCTGGGGTCACCTGTCCTGGCTGTGTCTCCTCCCAGCCTCCCAAGCACTCTCATCCCTCCCCAGCCTGGCAGGGCAAAAAGCAGAAAAGGCCTTGGCTTTGTGCAAGCCCTGCTCAGCAATAACAAAAACATTTTTATTTTATCAGTCCTGTGTTCAACACAAACCCAAAGTACTGCCCCACACCAGACACTGTGAACAAAATTCACTTTACACCAGCCAAAACCAGCACACCAGCACCCATTGCAGAAGACTAAGTTGCTTATTTATCTCTTTAAATACAGAGTCCAAACATTTAAACACCTTACTTGGAAGATTTTGGTGCACACTTGCCCTGTCTCCAGCTATGGCCTTGAATGTGTTCCAAGAAGTCCAGATCTATCCACAAGTAAACATTATTCCTCCTACTGAGAATAATACCTTTCATCATTCCCAACCAGATGTTAAATGTTGTCAGGCTGTGCCTCCAGCTATCTCACAACATAGCTCCTGAAGCTTGAACTCATCCTGGTGTCCTGTCTCTTCTCCCTTACCTTTCCACCCTAATTGCCTCAGCTGTCCTGGCCATGTCCTTCCCTTCAGAAAAAAGCAGAAGACCTAAGAACAGGCTTCCCCATCTGGAAAATATTAATTCTTCTCTCATGAGGACTGTGTCACTGGTGTTGGGGTGAGGATTGAACAGATGTGTTGTGAAGTGCTTCCTTATTATCCGGAGTGCTCTGACACAGAAGGACTTAACTGCCCCAGTGAGAAGCTGGGGGAAAGTGCCCTGATTGATGTCACAGGCAGTGGGAATACAGAGGCACATGGAGGGGGTGTGAATCAGAAGACCTCTATTGATTTCAAGCCAGAGAGTGGCACTGGTTTACTGTAGCAGTGGAGCTTACATTTTAAGATAAAGGTGAAACCCTGATTCCTTTGAAGACAATAGCAACTTTGCCATTGACTTTATCTAGGCAGTTTTCAATTTTAGGAAGACTGACCTGTTCTTATTTGAGGCAAAAATTAAGCAGCCTTGGGGACAATTTTTAAAGAATTCTTACCCTCTTGTTTCTCCTGTAAGTTTCAGGGCTTACCCTAAACTAACGATAATAATAATTAAAATTCCTTGTGTTTGTTTTATTTAGTGTCCTAAATTTACTAGATATATCCCAGGCAAACAAATGAACTCCATTCACTTTGCCCTGAAGAATGGAAATTCCAAGGACAAAACTACAGATGGAGATTAGAAAGAAAAAAAAGGAAGATATATTGCTTTTAATTAAAGTATGTATCCACTAGGCAAGAGTGGGCCTTTAGGAAACAGACTTTAACACATAAGAAGTGAGAGATCCGTGAATAGTCCCAAATAACCTTATTGGAAGGGGAGAGGAGAGAGTGGAGAGAGATGAGGGGAAGAAGACAGGAGTTTCTGAATGTGAGAGTGAATATTACTAGGAGATGAAAATGAGACACATAAACCATTAAGCAAATTTCAGACTGCAGATTGACTTTAAAGCAAACCATAACTGAAGGTTTGTCTTCACATATGTCCCCTCTGGTTTATATGGTGTATCTAGTGAGGGTGTGTCTGTGGGACAGTTTCCAAATGCCATTCCAGAGAATGGTAATTTTCCTCCACAAAGAGGAAAAAATAATTGTGCTTAAAGGTTGAGCATTGGTTTTGTTTTTTCTTCAGTTTATGTTCAGTCAAAATTCACTGATAAGAAGTTTTACCTCTCTCTCTGAGTCTCTAAAGGCCACCTTTTCCCTTCCCTTTTCTTTTTCCACACAGCTTCTAACTGATTTATTCTATGTTGTTACTTTGTTTTTTGCTGTTCCTCAGCTGGTTCTTAAGCCTGCCAACTTAATTATATCTCGGTGGCTGTTCTATTGAAGAAGAAGTAGCAACAAGAGAAATATATATGCTTGTATTTGCGTATATGTATTTATTTTATATGTGTAGCTATGTAGCTCACAATATACACATTTAAAATCCTTGCCACCTTCTGTTCCAGAAGAAAACTGGAGGTTTCCTTTGCAGTTTTAATTTTGGAAGAGTGAGAAAATGAATTTCTATTCCCCTTAAAAGATGGGACTTTTACTTGATGTTTAGGCCAAGGATCTGCCTTGAGATTATGAGATTTGTAAGGCTTTAGTAGCAGCTGGGGGAAAATTCCATATCTCCCTTATTTATGAATGACTTTGAACTTATGGAAAAGCTCATTTGTATACATCTGGATAATCTATGTCTATAGTTAAAGCCACTCTGTAAAAAAAAAAAAAACAAAAAACCAGAAAAACAAAAAATAAAAAAACAAGCCCCCCATCAAACAACAACAACAAAAACCCAAACAAAACCCCAAACAAACACCAAAAACCACAACCCCAAAAGCCCCTAATCTTGGAAAGCAAAAATAATAGAAGTAATACAAAAGCAGCTGAATGGAAATATGTGTAGATACAAGCCAAACACAATGAGACATTTGCTACAGGATGAGGAACCAGAAAATTACAAGCATTTAAGAGAAATGCTGCTTATTTTAAATTCACTTGCACATACCATAGTAATATGCCTCACTATGGCAGACTGCTAGGCAGAGGGGAAAAAAAAGCTTTGTGAGTTCAATAGCTACCCACTGATTGTAAACATGAGGAGGAACTCTGTGAACACAGTGCTGAAATATAGGGTAATTTCCTCTTTATTAGAGTCCATGAAGTCTGCTACATTAATGGTTAGGCTCTGTATACAGTGCATATAACAGAATTATACAGATATTTTCTGCAGTTCTTTACTTGCTTTTTTAAGTTCCTTCAGGGAAAAAAAAAATAAATAAAAAGGGCAAAATAGCCCTAATTTTTCCTTTCCTCCTCTCATGATATTTCCCACCTCTCATATTAATATGTAGTACAACACAATCTGTGACTGACATTTCGGTAATGCCCTTCAATGACCTACACTGATTTTAAGGTGAATTGAACTTATATCAGGTACCTCGACTCAGTCTCCCGTATTGCTTTTTAAGGAGAGGAAAGAAAAACAAACAAACAGGTGTTTGAGGTAGAAAAGGAAATTAGTCAGTGTATGACGTAGTCTGTCTGTGGGCCAGGCATTGCAGTATGTGAAGTCTTCATCTCAGAGGGAGGATTTGGTCTGGAATGAGAAAGGAGACGTGCCACTTCCATGGTCATAATGGGGTGACTGTGGAGAGCACACAGTGGCACTGCCATGGTCACTTGGCTGTAGCTGAACCTTTGGAAAGCAGCTTGATTTTCTGAGGAGCACATATGGGATTGGTCCTTCTGGATGACCCTGCCCAAGACCCAAGAGACCTATATGCCCACTGCCACGGTGAGGGATGGTGCCATGGTCCCTTTTCACCTCAGTCCTGGACACAAGTTCCAGTGACATCACAGGATCCTGTTCTCCAGCCCTGTCTCCTGAGGGCACTTCAGATCTCATCTCCTGGAGTCATCCCTCAGATACATGCCATGACTGTTCTCCAGCTCCCTCTCCTCTTCATCCTGATGGGGTGCATGGACAAACCCTAGGTCTGAGTAATTCCTTCACATTTCCTTACCTCTCCTTCTTGTCTCAGGACCCCACAAGACATCTCTGTTGGTGAGGGCACTGGGTCACCTTGGCTTGGTCTCAGGGGGCATCCCTGTGCCCCTGACAGAGTGAGGGCAGAAGAATACACCTGTGCTAGCCAGGTGTATTCAGAAGAGGAAATGTTCCTTTTGTATTATGAACAGGCGTGCTCAAAGTGTTCCAGGTTCATCTTCTAGATATCTTGGGAAAAAAAAAAAAAGAAAGAAAAAACCAAAAACCAAAAGCATTTTCTCAAAAAGGAAAAGAAAGAAAGAAAAGGTCACTTTACCACAGTATTATTACCTATTTCAGGGTTTCAGAGAAGAAAGACAACATCAGAGGGGCTCGTAAACCAAATATTGTCTTTGTCCCAGATGGGACACAATTTAGCTAGAGGATTACTTTTTATTTCTTTTCTACAGGAGCTGCCCCAAGATTTGATGATAATGATGAGCCTAATGTTGATTTAAAATTGTGACATTTGGAGAAGAGCAGTCCATGGCATGTTTGTTAAAGGATAGGGACCAATTCTTACCTTGCTGACAACTGAACTTCTTTCAGATTTCCTTGGTAAGCCAGACATTACCATTATTTCTTGTACTTTACTGTGCTAATTGGTTAAATAAAAAAAAATTAAAAAAGGTGTTAGGGTAATGTAAAAGAGAATAAAAAGGCTGAGATAAAAAGATTCAAATCTGTTGATTGTTGTAACTATTAGAAATTTCTGATATCACTACTTGTAAACCTTTTCAGTGTGCCAGATTAATACAGAGAATGTATTTTAGGTCTGGATTTTTATTATGATGGTCAATATTATTTGCATCAATAGAATTAGAAAACAACCTGAAAAAACATAATTCTTTGTTCCTTTAATGACAGTCAGGGCAATGTTGAATCCTATGCTGTTTTATTGTTTCTTTTCCTTACAGATGAAATTTAAGTGAAGGCTTATCAGAAGGGTTTCTTCTGTTATCAGAGCTGCTTTGACTATCATTCCTCCCTTCCTTTTTGCCAAGCCTGTGTTTGCAAAACAGTAAACCCGAATCCAAGTCCCTGCATCTGGTGTCAATTGAAATAAAACAAAGACAGGCTCATTTTAGCCACATAATTTAAGAAAGAAGACAGTATGATAACATTTAGAACAAGCCTCATACACACCAGCCAGCCATTATCCTTCAGAAGCAGGTGGCAGATGGCATGAAATCATCTTCGTCAGACCTCCAAAGCTTTGCTGCCACATTTGGGAGCATGGTTCTTGTAATGACTACTTGCATATTCATACTGCGTGATGGGCACTTCTCGATTTCTGTGCACCTCATTTTGGAAAGAAGCTAATGCGGCTACACATGTACTTTATTGCGCCATTCACATTTGGCATCATTAAGAAGAAGGAGAAGATGAGTTTTGGGTTTTTTTTCCCCTTTTTTTCTGGGTGCGTCCTTCTCTGCTTGCGTCAGAACGGCACAGGGAATCAAAATGAGCGGCAGTCTGGAACACCACGACTTGCCTGAAGCTGTGATGAAATCAGCTCCTGTGTAATGCCTCCTGTGAAATAAAAGTCAGGATAAGTCCTCTATGTCATATGGACACATCTGACAAAAATAGATTCTCCTTCAGATCCAGAGCTCGAAAGTTGCTCTCTGGTTTTCACGACGTGGTTCTCAAATCCCTTTTCAAAACCGGGCGTGTGAAGATATCTGCAGTTTACAAATCATCAAGGTGAGGCACATTGCTTTTCCAAGAGTGCCAGGAGAATCAATGGCAGATCTAGAGAATTTACTGAGTCATGAAAGAGCAGTTTGCTCCGACCTTACTTGCACTCCTGAGTCTGCTTTGCTGATGGCAGTTCAGGCAAGTCCATGATAAGATTCCTCCTGACTTTAGTGGGCTGTCACACATTGGCAAGTCTTAGAACTGGGCTGTGGGATATTGTAGTAGCTTATGCTTCAGTTAAGGACTTTTGTAAGCTAGTGAGGAATCAGCTTTGGATTCCTGCAAGTGCTGAGAAATGCAGAAAACCTGAACACCAAGAACTCAAAAATGCAGCAAAAGGAAAACATTGATTGCTCCAGTCTGTGTCAACATCAGCCCCACCAGCTTCCAGTCCTGAAACCACCATTATAGAAAGGGAACAAAGAGAAACATGACTGATTTTGATCTTTCAGCTTTTTCTCTGGGTCAAAGGCAACATGGTACTTTGGAAATCCTCTGACACATTACATATGGCTGTCAGAAGTCACTGCCACTAATGTTTCCTCTGGCAAGAAAAACACATTCTAGCATTGGCTCTAGCACTTCATTTCTCCTGGACAAAGGCAAGGAGAGCAAAAGGCAAGGCCCACAGGTTCAGAAGATATGATCCTGCCTAACACGTGAGTGCAGGGTGCAAGCACACATGGGAAATCAGATCAGAGAGCCTGAAGACCTGCAGAAGAATCAGAAAGAGAGTAAGAAGTAACCTGCCTTAGTTCAGAGTACTTGCCTACTGCATTTCATGGTTTCCAGGACATTTTTTATAATGGATCTTCACTAAATCCCCAGGTAGCAAAGTGCTTGTGCTCAATTTAAACACATGCTTAATTTAAGCATGTAAATAGTCCAATTTATGTTCTATCAAGGCCCAATTCATTCTCATTAAAACCTTATTTTAAAAACCTAACAATGTTGCTACTGCTTGCTTTCATCCCCTTCATCTATGAGTGTCACTTTTCCCCTTTTTTTTCCTTTTAATTTTGCTGCATTAAAATGTTGCATATTCATATAGCAGCTACAAGTTTTGTCTGAGAAAAATACATTGCCTTCTAAGACTGCTCTGATCAGCCAGAAGACATTATTAAATACCATAAACAAATACAGACGTGCACTGTGACATCTGGATGGAAATAACCCTACAGTCACATTTTGCAAAGGAAGCCCAACCAGAAGAGCTCAGACATGTAAAATGAACATTAATGGCATCTTAATGTCCCTCAGCTGCCTCTAGAGGGTTCAAATATGTTGCATCACAGCCAGATCTAGAGGAGGTTTGTCAGCAGATGGAGCCTTGTAGGAAGTCAAAATACTATATTAGATACATTAATGCCCCAAACTGATACATTATGATGTTTTTTGAGTTATTTTTGTTTTGTTTTTTGTTTTGTTTTGTTTTGTTTTGTTTTGTTTTGTTTTGTTTTTTCAGGGCAGGAGGGATGCTTATAATTAATTATATATATTTTGTTGTTGTTATTAAGCCAATCACTATTTACTTGAAAGCATCAAAAGCTGGTAATTTTTTCTATTTTTTTTTTATTTTGCCAAGGGTGATTCATATGCATATATTATTGTGAGAGTAGTGAGAAGGGAAAGGAAGATTTTTTTTTTTTATAAATATAATGTTGTTTTGATTAGTTTCAGCAGAACTTTATAGTTCACCCACAGCAAAAATAAAGAAGAAGGATGAAATAACAAAAGAATCTGAGTGATGTATATGAATATTTCTGTGCATGTCTATGCCATTATGAATACAGGATTCAAGCTGATATGAGCCATGGAAGCAAAGAAACCCACAGAATGAAAAGGACTTAAAGAAAAAAATTCACTAAAACAGAAACTGGAAAGAAAGACATTTGTTAAATTCTTTTAACCAAGAAGTATTGGTGCAACTTTTCTAAAATCTTCTTAGAAGTACTGTAAAGTCTTTTTTGCAGACATCTCAAATAACATTATACTGAAGGTTCTTCATGTGTCAAAACCACATATTTGGCCCCTTGGAAAAAAAAAAAGGTCAAACATTATGTTTGGCTTGCATGTATTCAGTTTTATGAGAATATGATATTTCAGATAATTGTGAGGGAGGAACTCTTTGCAGAATCAGAATATTTTATGTGTAACAAGACACTCGGAATTCATATTTGGAGTGGAATTTCTCCCCAGAACTGTGCTGTTGGTATTAGTTTTTTGATTCTGGAAGATGGAACTGCTTTTCCCATTCTGTTTTCTCAGTCCAGGACCAATATTAACACTATAATTTCTCAGTGGTTTGTCTTTATGGAGAAAACATGACTTGTGACTTGCATTACTGCCTGATGAAAAATAAGCTGCTCTCAGGTTGGCACCACGTCTCAGGTTCACTGGTTTAATTTTACTCCTGTGTGGTATGGGCCAAAAATTCAGCATGATTCTTTGCCTAACAAGCTGTAAATTGGGTAACATTTCTGTTACCCAAACAGCTTGAACAAGTTAAGTTAAATAGTATAGATCTGGTTGAAACAAGAGGAATAATTTAGTTTAGTGTGATTTAACTTATATTTTTTCAAGGTTGGTTAATATCATATTAACCAGTCTTCTGAGATGTGCAGTGTATTTGTTGCTACTGCAGCTTTTTAGCTCCTTAAGAGTATTTAATTTATGGATCTATAGTGAAAGCATATTTTGCCTTTACTATAGATGCATCATTAATATTTCTATATATTATTAAAGATATTACTTTTTAATATATTGGATATTTAATATATTGAATTTTTGCTACTCAATTCGCAGTGCCATGTTTTTATTTTTTAGTTTTAAATTTTAAAAAATCCATGAAAATTTTCTCAATAATTTCAATATTTAAGAAAACCATCATGATTCGCATAGTGCATATCCAGAAATATTTGTATAATAAACTCCTCTGTCAAAAGCTTTAACTTGTAACTTTGGCAAGTCATATTTATCTTTTAGCACTGTTTCCTTGCCCGTCTTTGGTCCATTCTGATTACATTTATAGGCTACAACAACAAATACCATGACCATGTGTTTGAAAGGCCCTGAAATGACAAATACTGATTTCAGTCATTGTCTTCTGGAGTTAATAGCAGACACATATGTTGTGAATAGTGAACCCATTTCAGAGCAGGCTTAAATAGACCCTTTTAATTCCACACTAAAGACCAAGATCTTGATTCTTTGATTTCCCATACCTGGAGTGGTCAAGGACAGGTTGAATAAGACCCTGAACATCCTGACCTAGTGGGTGGTGTCCCCGTGCATGGAGGGGCTGTTGGAACTAGAGGAACTTTAAGACCCCTTCCAAACCAAACCTTTTTATTATTCTCCGATTCCAAAATCATCAGAAACTGTAGTGAATCCCTTCTGAATGTCGTGTGTCTTTTTCCCCCAACTATGTCAGAAACCTCAAGCAACAACAGTTTGACTTCAGGTAAGTTATACAGGAGTTTAAAATTACTTGAGACAAATTAATGTGTTAATATCATAGAAATGTTTCTGAAACAGTGTGTATCCTTCCCAGGCACTTACCTGGATCTTCTCTATTTACCTCCAGTTTTACTCTGCTGAGGGAATCACTGCCTTACTATATTCTTTGTTATGCTGCATTCCTAAAAACACACAGCATTTAAAATTTGAGATGTTAAATAGTAATTTGTATGTGCCATGAATTAGCAAAGGAAAACAAAGCAGAACTAAAAAAAAAAAAAAAAAAAGAAGAAAATAAACAAAAATAAACAAAACCCCCCAAAAAACTATCAGAAACAAAACCCAAAACCCAGAAGAGGAACATGAGTTTTAGTTTCACAGGAAGGCTGTTATTGCCCCTTTAAACAGCTAAAAAATTCACACACAGCCACATCTTAAGTAATGTGTTGAGCTGTCCAAAAGGTAATTTACATGCTGTCAAGGCAAACAAGAATATGCTCACAAATTCAAGAGCAATATATGTGCAATTTGCACAACATCAATTCCTTGGTTGTTTTTTGGATGGAGCCATCGCCATCAATTAAGTTAGTGACTCTTTGATTCAAATTACTTTTTGACACATAGTGAACAGAATAGCTCACAAGAGCATTATTTTCCCCATTGTTCCCTTGGCAGCCATAGAGTAAATGCAAACAGGTGGAAATGTGGAACATCACTGCTGCTGAATCACATAACTGACCAGCTAGGAAGAATCAGCATAATAAAGATTATTTTGAGGTGGGAGACAGTGGAAATGGATATTTACATCCTGCCTGTTGTTCGGCATGTGACGTAACAGCACCAGTCTGCCAAAGAGGCAGATTCTCAGATGGTGAAATATGCTCTACTTCCATGCTGCACCCGTAAGATAGAGCCATTATTGGAACCAGACCACAGAACTGGCACTCTGGAAAATTATATTCTAAGGTGCAAAATTCATCTACTAATTCCATGTTTTTCCATATAAGAAGCACAAGGGCAAATGGGCAAATGTGAGTCACCAGGTGAGGATCACATAACACTTTTGTGTCAGAAATGTTACACTGGAGATTTGCCATCAGCATAATGTTTAACTAGTTCCTGAAATGTGGCCTGAGAGATCAAACTGGACATAAGCAGCAGTACCTTGTAGTGGGAAAGTACTGGTAAGGAACCCCTTCTCTTTCTTTGCCATGCCCTGTACTCCAAGCGCAACTGTATGCATCAGAGGTTTTATAAGTCCTCAATGGATTAGGATTTCACCTTGAGTCAACCCTGGTTCTATGCCTTCATTTCATTTTTTTTTCTGACACAGATCCATCAACACAGACACACAGTGGTTTTCTTTTCCCTTGCACCTTACAGAGGTCTGAACACAGAGTCAGAGCCTACCATGTCATTAGCAATGCGCATATGGAAGAAAACCTGCATCAGTCTGGCAAAAAAAGGATACCAAATGCTAAATTAATATCTGATAAACTGTTAAATAAAGTGCCTTGGGCAATCATTTAAAGTGAAATGGGAGGCAGCTGGGTCTTGCCACAGGTCTAGACCTCAGCCTGGTTCTCTGATGATGATTTTTATACGGCAGCGGCACAGAGCAATGAGCGGGATCATCACATTGCCTGGAGATGTGTTGGTTTGGGAAGTGCTGACATCACTGTTATCAAAGCCTTCTGCACTGTGGAAGGTTATGGTGCTCATGCAAGGGCTTTCATGCTCTCATTTAAGCTTAACAGCTTGCAAAGGAGAATTTCCATTTATAGAGGTCCTTCGGGGCTGCTGGCTGGTCTGTTTGGCATGAATGACTGACACACCACAGAACAGTAGCAATGATATGTGCTATACATAAGCTAACAATGATTGATTAAAGTAATAAGGGAGAGAAGATACTATGCCTGAAGAGACAAATTATATAAGCAGCTTGCCTACCACTATGGAGATAACTGAAGTAAGAATAAATGTTGACAATGGATTATGTAAGTCATTGATGGCATTTAGATTTCTGAAAAGGATGCAGAAAAAATAAAGCATCAATCATTTCATTACACATGCCTGTTCATTTTCCTCCTCCATCTCCAGCTTCCTATTCCCTTAGCTGAACATTCATTAAAGATAAATCTCATGTATTTTGCTAATGACTGGGCCATACTGGAGGGTCAGAAAGAAACTGTGGTCATCAGCTCGTTTATCAGTTGTACTTAGCAGCAAGTGCAGTCAGAAACTGTTCTGGACTTGGGTTCTGATAATAAGCTGGGGCATAATACATGCAACAGAAATAGTTGAGCAACTAAGGTCTACTTTAGTGATCATAATATATTCAGATATGAATTATTCCTCTGGGTATGTGAAAATAGAATCTCAGAAACTAATGTAACTTCTCTCCCTCATCACCACCCCCCCCTTTTTTTTCCCTTTTTTTCTTTTTCTTTTTTTTTTTTTTTTGAGACTGGTTTGAATCTAATATATGGAATAATTTTTCAGGAAGTGGAATGATATCAACAGAAGTGCAGAAAATCGACCATTATGAAGAAGAGAAAAAAAAAAGTGTGAAGTTCTGTATCTAATTGGCAGATATAGAGGACGGATACCAACTATATCCATCCAAGTAAAAAGTATCAAAAATAGGACAAGAGACAAGGATATGGTAAAGCAAAGATAATAAGGAGGAGCAGAAGGCATTTGAAAAGTTCAAAGGATATGTTAAGTGGGAGGAATGGGCAGATTATATGTGTAGATAAAGCAAGTAAGAAATAATTGGAGTGAAAATGAACACTGAACATGAAACAGGCCAAGACATCTCAGCCCCACAGGGTTTTAAGATATTTACACAATAGTCAATTGGGAAAAGGGTAATCTTTGTAAACTTGATAATGAATTAAATTTTATATAATGAATCAGCACCACAAAACATTCTGCTCCTTATTCCAGTACCTTATTCAAAGTCTGCTGGAGTTGGTGGCAGTTTTTCAGTAGCTTTTCAATGATTAGATCAAGTTCTATTAAAATTATATATCAGGTAGGTTGAACATTCATAACCTAGGAATTTAGGCTCAAATCCTCAGCAGGCAGCTAGGCACCTAAGACCCATCTGGTCCTTGGTCTATGAAATTCCTTTGAATATCCTATCAGTTTTTTTTTTTTTTTTAAAGCAGGTTTCACCTCCATTCAAAGATTTTTTTTAATATATATTAAAATGTGATATTCTAAGAAATGCAAAAAAATGATAAAAAGAAACCCAGTCTAATAAAAATCCTAATAAATTCATAATGAATCGAATACCAGGAAGACCTAGAGTAAAATAATAATAAAAAAATAAGGCAATAAAACTGTGAATTAAATAATCTCTATTTTTATATTGATTTTAAAACCTTCTGATTGGGGAAGATAAATACAGCAATACAGCCTTTATAAGAATTTTAGGATATAAAGAAAAAAATAATCTAGGATATTTTCAGAGTGATGGTTGCAAATAGAAATATCCCCATCAACAATGATAGTCACCTGGCCAATTCATCTGGCCAGACCCTTCCCATGGTGCATTTGTCCACTGAAATGAATGATCAAACTGTGAACAGAGCAGCAGTTTCTCAGTGAGGTGCAAGGACAGTGAATAGAGACAGGCATTCACAACAACTCAAAGTAGGACAGATCTATTATGTTCATTGCTTGTGGAGTTAAAAACCATTCCTCAATTCAGGTGCAGAAAACACAGTAATTTGTCCAGTTCTTAGGCTACACATAAACACAGAACCATAGATCCCCGGGGAGCACCACTGGTAACCAGGCTCCAGCTGGACGTAATTCTAGATTGCATTCATCCAAGCCATTTGCAGCCAGTTTTTCTCCAGGAGAATATGTCAAAAGCTTTTCTGAAGTCTGGGTAGAGTTCACACCCACAGCCTTTCCTTCACCCACTGAGCAGGCCACCCTGCCATAGAAGGAGATCAGGTGGATCAAGCAGGGCTTGCCTTTTCACAAACCCATGCTGGCAGAATTGCAGAGTGAAAGGAATTGCAGGCTACAAAGGCATACTCCAACCACTAAGGTCCTACAGAACAGGTTTCCTTCATTTTCCTTTTCCTTTCTTTTTTTTTTTTTTTTTTCTCTGTTTTATTTAGTTGTTTTTGTTTGGTTTTATTTTTTTTTTTCTTTATTTAAGAGCATGATAAGGAGAATATCTTTACCCACGCCCACATAATGGGATGCCAACATTTTCTGCTTCCTTTACAGCAGGTTGCTTTCTCTTTCTGGTTCTGGCAATTCTTGTTCCCCACATGAAATGCAATGTCTATACAATTACGGATGAAATCAAAGTGAAATATTCAGAGCTACATGACTCTTCTTGAGGCAGAACTGTGTCTCATTAATGAACTGTGTTGCCACACTGAGGTTAGTAAATAGCATTAACCCTAATTTAATGGTCAAGAGAATGAGGCAAATGTTAAGAGCGGAAAGTGCAACTTCCCAACAAGGGAGTGAGTTAGCAGTACAGCAGGACAGAGTACACATATTTTCTTTCCCTGATACCTTCCTGTTACTTCAGCCTCTGTTTTCAAAACTTAACATGGAACTTTGTCACAGGAAGCAAAATTGAGGGAAATACAGACTCCTCTCTCAAAAGCTTTGTGTGCTTAGGGGTTTTGTTCTTTTTTTTTTTCCATGTTTGTTTGCTTGTTAGTTTGTTTTTTAGCAGTGTGCCATGACTTAGCAAGTCAGTTCGGAAAGAAAAGGGGTGTGTGGGGGTGAAATCAGTACTTTTTATTTATTGGGTCAGGTTATCTGCCTGTCAGCAAAAGGGAAAAACATGCACTTGGCATATTGCTGCTGAGCATGCTTTCTATTTCATCCCAGTGCACACCTCAGCTGTACCCAGCATTTAATAAGCATTATATTTAGTGCCCTTTAAAAAAAAAAAATTGAATTATTGCTCTTTTTATGATTCTATAAAAGCCTTTAATAATTTGGGGGCAGAAGCTTCATCTTGCCTGCCTGGCCAATAGTCACTGAGTGATTAAATTATTCATGCAGGTTTCAGTTAACTTTGTTTGCTGTGAGCAGATCATGGTGTCTTTAGTTTGGAAAGTGCATGTATCTGGTGGTTTCTGAAGTGAAGTGGGTGGGTCAGTGGAGATGGCAATGGGATTTAAATCAGCAAAGAGTTATATTAAAAAAACAAAAAATAGGAACCCCCTTAAAAAAAAAAAACAACAAAAACCAACCAAACAAACAAAAAGCAAAAGCAAAAGCAAAGAAACAAAACCAAAAGGATATGGAAAAAGGATATGTATATTAAATTCTGTTTTTCAGTACCCAAATTGGCCTGGAGGACACTGAGGGCAGGGAGAGAACTCAGAAGAACTTGCTTTGAAAGAAGACTGCCAGCACTTTTTGTTTCACTGCTAAGGCTTAAATTGGGTAAAGGCCCATGGAAGTCAAAGTAAAAAACTTCACTGAGGGTTAAGGCAGGATTTTGGATTTCTGTAGATACAGATAGTTACAGTGAAATCGTCTGTTCATTGTGCTGTGGTTTACTCAAGACCTTGTTTTTACCTTCAGAGGTAGAGAAAATACATGAATTTATATCATTTTCCAATAACAGAATTGACTTACACTAGTCAGAGGGAAAAGAAACATCTAGGATAAAACAACTTTATCCCATGATGTCATGACAAGTACCATTCCATCTGTTTGCTTGTGAGATCTACCCCCACAGGCTTAAAATCACATTGCTGTCAACTTTAATCTACAGGATCCATTTTAGTGTCCTTAAGATACAGCTTTCATGACTTTACAGTAAATAACTTGTAGAAAAAAAAAATATGAACAAACAAACAAACAAAAAACAAGTGTGATGCCTCTATGGGCATCAGTCTAAAATGTACCTGTATAACTGAAATGCAATTATTCAGTAGAGGAGTCTATAAGTTACTGATTGGGATGAAAATTTGTAACAGTTTAATAAATTATTTTGTTTGAATTGTGTTGTTTTCTGGACCTGAGAAACTGACAATTTTTGATTTCCTGGGAAATACTAAAAAGAGAAAAAAAATCTGTTTTGTTAAAAAAAGAGAAATGCTTAAAAACTAAAAAAAAATAAATGTTAAAAGCTTTTTAGTACCTACACAGAGATTTTGGACTGGCAGCACTTGTTGCTTTCTAAAACAGACACAGACCGGGAAAGATGCTGTCATGTTTTTTGTTGTTTATTTCTTTGTTTGCTTGATTTTTTTAATCTATGTTTTTTAATTATTATTTTTTTGAAAGTGAGGTGCATAATTTACAGAAACAAAAAAGGTCAAAGAAATAGTGTACTGCTAAATGCAATCCTAGTCATCACCATTATTAAGCATTATTAAATGCCTCCTGCTCCAGGAATTTTCCTCATGTCTGTCATGTTTTGCAGTTTACTTCTTCCTCACTGTTGATAACAAGTCCTTTTTCTTAAAATTAATTTTTCCTTACTGGCAAATCCTCTTTTTTTGCTTTTTTAAGTTTTTCTTTCCCTCCGTGAAGACCAAGCACAATCTCGACTGACAGGTTGTGTTTTAAGTAGCTGAATGTTGGGATTATTGCAGAATTTTTACAGTCTTGAGTTGTGTCAGGCACTAATTTCAGTAATGGAGAACTGCCATGCAGGTGCTGGCAACAAAGAAAGACACTCAATGCCCTGAACAGAGCACTATTAAAGCCTGATTCACTGTAGGATTTCTTCAATCACTTCTCCATCAAAAACTTCAAAGACTTATAAAAAGCCAAAATTGAAGTCAAGCTGCGGTGAATCAGGTCCCCACGTACACTAACCTTTAATTTAAGGCGTACTGGAGAAATGATGAGTTGTATCTCAGGCCGTGGGGAAGGGAGAATGTTTCATGATCATTCATGGCTTAGACAAACAGCAGAGAAGGAAAGCATCTGGGAAAGGCACATTGACAAAGAGCAGAGGACATAACCCACCTCATATCTACGCATGGCAAATCAATTTAATGTCTTTCATTACTGCTTGAAAACGGAAACTTACATGTGAACAATAAACTTTAATCTGGTTGACAACAGTTTAAAAAATGCACTGGAAGCAAGTTTCGGCTGCATGACATACTTTATGACACTTATTAAAAAGACATACTTGTAAGTCAATTAACCTGCCCAATGGTACATTTTAACTTGTTTTCTATTAGGAAAGGCAGCAAAAGGGCAAAGTTTTTCATTTGGGAAAGTTCTAAGTTGATTCCTTTTCCCTCTTTAAGTGAAGGACATTGCTGGTGTCATCATTCCTGACCAGTCCAATATGAAATATAAGCCATTGGTGTCCACCAACCCATATTGTCACAGGTAACGGTTGCTTATTCCCTAAAACTTTATAGTCATTGCAGTCTGATATGGTAATTCATTAATTACAGTAATGATGACACCACAGGATGAGGCAGTTAACAGGGTTATACATCTATCTGTATATTACAGAGAGCATCATTTGCACCCAACAGAGGTAAGGTCGCAAAAGAATTTTAGCTAAGCTTCTCTCATCCCAAAACTTTCCTAAACATTGGGGTGTTCTTGTTTCTGTTCCATTTCCCATCCCCTTACCTCTCTTTGCAGTTTGTGCTATTAAAATATAAATATGCACACAAACACGTAGACACAGGTAGAGTCTGTATAAATTTATTTTTTATCCATAAACTCTCCATATAACATTTATAAATATGCATACAATGTATAATTAAATATATGTATGCACTGTATGTATTATAAACATATTTCTTTTATACATAAAGACTCAGGTACAAAAATACATAGGGGTTTTGTCTAGATTAAAAAAAAAAATTGCTATGCAATTTCTGGTGGCTTATGTCTATGGTAACATGTGCTGGGAAAGGAAGAAAGAAAAGGGAGGGGAGAACTAAGATTTTCTCCCCTTGTGAAAGTATATTGCATTACACCTGGACTCATGGTGTAGGGAACTGTCAATGGGTAAAACAGTCCAAAACATGTAGACAGGACAGGCTTTTTTTTTCTCACAGTACTGAGATTTCAACAGAATGGATTAAAAAAACAACAAAACCACCAACCAACCCAAAAAAAAGAAAACCAAAACCAACCAAAAAAAAGCCCAACCAAAACAAAACAAAAACCAGCACCAACAAAAAGCAAAAACGACCAAACAAGAAAACACCACAAAAACCAGCCAAACAAAAACCAACCAACCAAACAAATAAAACCCCAATACCAGTAAGAACAAAAACCCACCTCAACACCAAAATCATAAACTCAACACCAAAACTGGTTGATCTGGTTGGAGTCTGAGAACTAAGAACAGTGAAACTTTGTCCAGTTTTGCCTCCTCATGTGTTTCAGATCCAGTTCACTGATGGTTTCAAGTTCAGCAATGCTGAAAGTGCTTGAAGCTTGCCAAAATCACTTTGATCTGCTAGTTAAAGTTATTGCAAGGCTGGTAAATTTGCTAATTTGGGTAAGATTAAAAGTAAATTTTTTTTTTAATTAGATATTTGATACTTTTACATAATTTCTCTGCCTAGTCTTGGAAGTGTTGAACCAGAACAGCAGTATTTTAATTTCTGTAATAAGTATGGGGGACAAATAGGCATTTTAGGAACATATTTAAGCTGTATGCTGAGTTTCCCCTGAATCATTATTGTCTTTGTGTCAGGGTTCTTCTGTTTTCTTGCTTTAATTGCATACAAGTGAAATTTGTACAAGTGTTTAGAACCCTTCTAGCTTCTAATGGCAATGGATTTTTGTGTAACTTCATATATTTAAATTCTTCTCCAGAAGATCAGAAAGGTTATATCCTAAGACCGTCCTGGTTCTTATGGAACATCGATTTACTGATTATGGGGATGGCCATAAAGAACAAGTGGAAGGTGATGGATTGCTGCATAAATATTTAAAAACTCCCTTGGGATTTATATTTTCTGAGTCTGTCTTTCTTGGATGAGCTTATTTCTAAGTGTATATTTTTAGAGTCAGTAATTATATACATGTGTACATATTTTTGAATAAATATGTAGTAAATGAGCTTGAACGATCCATAAAAACAAAGGAAGGTCTAGAGTGTTCCATGGCTGTATTTCTTCAAATATCAAGAATTAAGTGAAAAAGAAATTAGTCAGGTAATTACTAAGTAGCTAGCTAGCCTATAGTGGAAAAATGTGGGGAAAAATGGAAAAAAAAACCCCTTCCACCTTTTAAAATGCATAGAGAACAAGCCTCAGAAGGGCCTACAAACTCAAATGCTCTCAAGAGGGTTTGGGAGGGAAAAGTGCTTTCAGCAACTCTTTTTTATCTTCAGGTTTTTCACTTTATCTCACTTTTTCAAATGCTGGAAGTTGACCCTCAGAGGGTCATGGAATCTGATTTATTGTACTGTGTTTAAATCAACAAAGTCAGTTTCTCAAACTGTGCTGTAAGTTGCTGGTAATCTTACTTGAACTCACCTACCTTCCTCTTCCTCCCCACTTTCATGCTTGTTTAGAATGAGAAAGATTCTGGTATCAGGAAGCCAAGAACATAAAAGATATCATAATCATAAGAGTTGGCTTCCAGCATAATGTGTAATTTTCCAAGTACACATGGTGTGATTGTGAACAGAATTATAGCTTTTATTTCCTTTTTTGCTTTCTTTGGTTCCTTTTTTATTTTTTTATTTAATCATCAGTGAATGATCAGGTTTTGGTTTTTTTTTTTTTTTTGAGTTTCATAGGCTCTCTCATCCAAATCTAATTTAATCACCTTTAATATTTTTTTTCCTTGTAATATCAAAATGTCAAAATCTCTGATAAAAGTAAAGGCAATATTAGAAATTATCAAGAAAAAGCAAAGCAACTATAATTCATTAAATAAATCAACACTAACTTTTGCAAAGAAATTATGTATTTTGGTACATGTCAATAGGGAAATGGTGTTAAAAGTAAGACTGCTGTGGATTGTTGGAGAAACAAATTTACATTAGTGTTTCTTTATTCCATGCTGCTAATGCAAAGAGAAAATTGATAATATTAAATAGACCAAAAAGAAGAGGAAAACCTGGTCATGCTGAAGATAATTTATTTTCATTTTTTACATTGTATAGTAGAGAATGGGGAATTTTATCGTTGCTCACAAACTAAGAATATGCATTTTTCAGAGTGAACTTAGATCACAGAGTTCATTCTTTTGCCTTTTCTTTTGGCATTCCCCTTAAATTCTAGAAAAAGGGAATGCTTCAGTTTGTTATGGAAGGTTAGAAGTGACTTGGGTTGATGGGAAAGAGTGAACAGTATTCCTTCTGCTAAATGTCAGTAATTTAATTTATAAACTTGCATTAATAAGCTCCTAGATGTCTCTTAAAGGTCTTAATTTTTAAGGTGGAGTCTTCAACATTGCTGCAATTAACCCAACTAATTTACATTGGATAAAACTGTCTTAAATTCCAACACAGCTCCTGAAGACAACAGATGTATGGTGTTGTACCATAATCCAGTGGAATTCTGAGCTTGCAAACCAAGGCACTGCTCTGAAACATGGGGTGCTGACAACAAAGTGGGTTTGAAAAACCTATTTGGTTTATGCCATCTGACATTTACATCACTGCCCTAAGCACTTGAAATATTGCAGCATAACCCCTGGGAATGATTCTGCCATATTCCCACGTGGCACAGGAGCTTATCAGGATCCTTCTTAATGTCTCTATCCAAATAATCAGCAACAGAAAACTTTATTTATCTGGAAATGAACAAGAACCCTTTGGGGTAGAGTTAATAACATAAGTGACTATCATTTTTTTTATTGCAGCAATAGACTAAAAACAGAAACGGGTCTTAAAAGCTACAAAACTTACAGATACAGAAGAGAAGAGATAGCAGTGTGGTATTGTGATTCTTCTCCCATGCCAACAGGTCTTTCACTGTGTTGTAACACATCATAGTAAAAAAAAAATTGTAGGTAAATCTGCTATTTTAGATGAAACATGAATGTGTTACCCACTGTGACAGAAGGTTGCTATTTTTTAAAACCTTTTTGACAATAGAAGTTGTTGTTGATAAAGCAGGCTTGGATTATGCTTCATTCTGGGGGTTTTGGGGATTTTAAGAGTGATGTAGGTATTTGAAATTCTCCAAGGTAAGTGTCAAAAGGGATGCTTCCAACAGCATCATGTGATCCCTTGTGACCCACAGGTTCAGTCAATTTTTTGCATTGCAACATTTAGAAAGACATTAAAGTATTTGCACAAAGAGTTAAAGCAGCACAGACCCCTGAATCGTGTTAACCCAAACATTTAAATTGTTATCCTTAACTCCATTTCTATCCTTCCATCCATGTATCCATCCTAAACTTTGACATTTCAGCTTTCCACAACTTAACAATGGGTTTTGGTCTTGTTTTGTCATGGTTGTGTTTTCTGTTTTGGTTGTCTTTTAATTCCTACTTGCAGACTACAATACAGTCAACTCCTTACTTTGATAAAGGGAATAAGCTGAACTGGTCTATTTTCTCATTATAGGCAAACTTCTAAAACCCTCTGATCACACGATATCCATTAGATCATACAAAAATTTAACCCCAATGGAATAATTCATTTTTCTAGTCCCATACCCTGCATAAATAATTTCCTTTTCTTTTATCTAGTTGTTCCTATATTTAGCATAGCAGCCTACAGTATGGCAAACATTGTCTAGAAAAGTCTGCAGTGCTGAATTAAACCCACCAAGCAAAAACTATCATTCCCTTTGGCAGTTTGTTCCAAAACTTTGTTTATCTAGGCTTCTTAAATATGAGGGCCTGATTTCTCCTTTGAATTCAACTCTAGTGTTCTGCCATTTACTTTTTACTTTTCTTTGTTGAATTAAACAAATTTTCAAATTTCCAGTACATTCTCCTTTTTACCTTTGCTTTTTCCATTTTAAAGCATTTCTTCAAACCATTAGGCCATTTTTTTGTGAGTCTTTTCTACACTTAAAACTACGTGGTCAACATGGATACTTAAATTCTGTGTAATATGCCACGAATGGTCTTCTCAGGGCTGTGTCTGTCTTCCTCTGTTAAAATAGCCTTGTCTCTTTCCAGGGAAACACATCATGGAAGCACTAAATGGTCTCTGTTTGTTAATTTTGTGACTGGGATGATTCCACTACCCCCCTCAGATTCTGCATTTCTCTTTCTGTACCAATGGCTTGAATGTGAATGTTCTGCAAAATTCAAGAGCTTTCTCTTAATTTGCTGAATTAAGAATTTTTTTTTAATGGGCTCAGTTTATTTTGTTTTATTTGTTAACCACTCTCATTTTCATTTAATAAATGTTTTTTAATAACTGCTAATATCTCACACTAGTAGCTTTTTCAATGGAATCTAAGTTTCTGCCCTTTCCAGACATATTATGAAGAATGATTTAGAAAATTATTAATAACTACCACATTGGTGCACCATAATAAAACAAGAAGTTTTTATTGAAGTTTCTTTCTGAGGCACAGAAGAGTGAGGATTGAAAAGGCAAGAATTGCTCCTGTGGATAATTTACTTCAGGATGTTGAGGAAAAGGACAAGTCTCAGGCAGAATTTAAATATCTGGTCATCTCATGGGTAGTATAAACAGTCCTATAAATAAGTGGGGGGAAAAAAAGAGAAGCAGTCATTAAAAGCAGAAGGTGCTGAAATAAGTAAGAATTAAATTGCCTTCAAAATCAGGATTATAGAACATAATTCAATAGTCCTGCATTAACTTTAATGTGGGTCAGGGAACTGGCTGAAGCATAGATTGCTCTCACCTCATCTGACTGTAGGAAGAGAGTGCTTGATAAATAATGTGGCTCATTCACGACATTCTTAAATTTAGACTCCAATATCTGTAACCATCTAGGTAACAAATAGCTCTGCAACGAGTCCCTTTTGCTGGAAATGCATCTCTAAGTGGGCAACAGGCAATGTGAAGTTTTCTACCCTGACAAAAAGCCCCCACTCCCCATGGCACAGACAGCACAGGCGTTTGAATCTGCTTCCACAGGAATTATTATTATTCTGGTTGTGTCTGTGGTCACTTTTGAGAAGTGCATTTTAAAATCATAACCATGACAAGGCCCAAGACACCATTGGGTAAGAAACCTTAGAATGCTATCCAGGGCTTTCTAATGCAAAGCATGGGACACTGCAATGAAAGGCTGAATGCCATCTCCTTTCAAGGAAACAACAAGAGAGCTCTGAGCTGGCAATATCCAACTGTTAAGGCTAGATCTGAAGCCCAGTGGCATCAATAGAGAAACCTCATGGATTTCTTGGGGCTGTGGACTGGACATTACGAATGCTCAGCAAAGCACTTGCACATATGCAGATGGTCCTTATTCTCCAAATCATTTAAGGACACTCTGAACTTTCAGTAAGTGCTTACAGCTCTGTTGAAGTCAATTTTAGCATGCTTTAAAGCAGTTTGTTGAGCTGGGAGGAAATGATGGATCTGGGCCTCAGTGAGTTTTATGGAAATGCATGATGTACTTAAATTTAACATATTTATGTAGTAAACTCTCAAATTTCTCCACTGAGTCCAATTGAAAAATGAATAATACAAAACCTCTGGCCCTTTGCTTCCTTTGAGCTGGAGAGGCCAAGCAGCCCAGAAGCTAAATGGTTACCTATTTCTATGCCAGACTTTTCCTCAAATCCCAGCAGGAAGTTTCAACTTAATGGAGAGGCTAAACTTCTGTATTCAGCTTTCTATTTATCCCTTGCCAAGAGTATGGAAAACTGCAAGTGGATCTTCAGAGGGGGAAGAAAAATTAATAAATTTGTTAATTTTATTTGCACAATTTCTGGCTAGATCAATTCATGCGCCCTCAGATTATGATTGCCTTCATATAAATTGGACTCAGAAGCTGACAACTTTCATAAACTCTGTGTCAATGAGAAATACCAGTTATGTATAAAATTTAGTGGTTAATACAGTTTTTATTTTATTGCTAAAGGTTCCTGTGTAGCTGAGATGATTTAAGCAGTCAGTAAGTTTCAAGGGAAAGTGCATAGTAAAATGAAGAACAGTATCTTGCTCTCCTCTGTAGCTCTTAACTTTGCCAAGAAATGTATTTCTTCCAACATCTGTTTTTGTAACAGGAACTCAATTCAGCAAAGAAAGAAATGAGAAAAAACCCTCTAAAATCTGACATGAGCATTTAGGAAAGACAGGCTTCTATTTTATTCAGATATGTATGCAAGGAAAAAATAATCATGCAATATTTTTATTGGAATGAGATTTATGGAGCACTTCTGACAACCACCTACACATTGAAATGCACTTAATTCTGAGAGTGATCTCCAGAGCTTCAGATTTGTTTCCAACTGCTTTGTGCCTTATGCTGCTAAATTCTATAACTTTGCTTGCCAGGCAGCATTTAGTAAAGCAAATGAGATGGATTTATCTATGCTGAAAATATCCAGGGTTTCTGTTACTGTTGTTAAAGCTTAATACTGCAAATACTGATGTGTTAGATTTACCTATGTAAGTCAAATAGGATGACTCACAAGAATGAAACAGGATAGCTAAATATCAGGTGTATAGCTGTAGACATAGATTGCTGCCTTGCTCTGTGGTACAGACTTTTACAGACTAGACAGAAAACTGCTGCTCCAAATATGCATTTGTGGGTACTTTCAGTCTCACTGTCATCAGAGCATCAAAAATATCATGCTGAATGCAGTGCAAATGACACCATAAAGTAATTGATATTATTAAAAGTGTCTTTCTTTTCATTGTGAAATTCAGTATTTCTGTAAGTTAATAACTCGAGGAAGTGAATGGCTGAAATAAGTAGTGGTGAAGGGAAGATCTTTCTTCAGATCAGAATCCGGATGAGAAGGAAAATTCATATGAATATACTGCAATTAAGGAATTTTTTTTTTATTACTAATAAGCATTCGTTATAAAGTGAAAAAAAAATAATAAAAAGGCAATGAAACCATGTCATCTTGTGAATTATTTTTTCCTCAACCATGGTAAGAAGCCAGATGAAAAGCAGTTAGAAATGAAGGCAGCTTTGGCATAAGTTTTGTGGACATGTAGCAAGAGAGAGGATGATTTCAGAGACATTATTATTTTTGTCATTTTAATAGAGTTCCTGGCCCTGCATTAACAGAAAGTGACTCTGAGAGATATTTACCATAGTTACCTGTCATCTGTATGTACTAATATCTAGAGTGTTGGAGATTTTCTCTAAAGGCAACTTTCAGGGCTGGCCTGAAGCTATATGATGGATATCATAAGCATTTAGAAGGACACCCTTGAGGCCTATATAAAATCTGGAACATGGACGTACTTTCAGGCTTTCTCCCACTTGGGTAGGCCCTGCACTCACCAGATTTGTTATGATACATGAGGGCTCACAGCTGAATTACCTGTGTTGTCCATTTAAGACTTTGAGCAGTCCATAGTGTTGCAGACTGTGACACCTCTTTGGTATTATACAGAAAAAATACTCTCTGCAACGCCAGTTAAAAAATCAAACTGAGGATCGTAATGCCAGGAGATATTATCTCAGACAAACTAACAAGCATCAAATATTTTGTCAGCCAGCAAGTAATTTTTTTTTCTGGAGAAAGATCACATTTAACAAAAACTATGCTATTTTGAAGGAAATGGTTGAAATGTATTTCACCTCTCCACTGCTGAATAAATTAAAATGATGGTAATGCATCTCCAGGATTTTGATGTCTGTTAATCCTGGGTAACAATGGAACAATTTAATCTAAACTATAAAATATTGACATTTTGCTATATGTCTTTATATTTACATATATATACATAAACGAGCCCAGGCCTATGTAGATGTAGACACATACTTACAATTTTAGTAAGAAACGTTACTTTTCATTTTTAGATTACAAAATACTAAAGAAGAAGGCAAGAGTGCGTCCTGCTGTTTTACCCCTGTAGAAATACAAGAAGGTGGGAAAAAAATTACATAGCCAGTAGCTTCTTTAATTGGGAAAAAACCTCAAAATCTTGTTTCTCAACTGCAGACATCTATCCACTTGGAAGCACTACTTCTCGTAATTCAATCCCTGCTATTGAATGTAATAGAAAAGCATAATAAAACTTGTCTCCAGTGTTCACTTTACTGCCCAGGTTGAAAAAAAAAACCCAAAACAAAAAGCAAACAAACAAAAAAAAAGAACAACAACAACAAAACCACTTCACACTGTAAAACAAAGGCTAATATTAGCAAAAGACTAAAACACTGGTTGTAGCTCTCACAGGAATTTGTACCAGGGCTGCTCTTCTCCTCTTTACTCCCTGATAATTAACCATCATTTCTGCACTTCCTCATCTTCTTTGTATTGATCTTTCATCATATAATGGGTGCAAACAGCAAGAGGAAGGCTTAATAACAAACATTAAAATGAATAAATAATTGCAGCCACAAATCTTCCTCAACGAACTGATTATTTGTTCAGTGACAATATTACAAGAAATTGGCTTTACATAATTTAAAAGGACACTAGCAAGTAGGGATTTTTTAATAGCATTTTTCCTCTCTACACTCTCTGAAAATGTATGCTAAGGGCTGTTGGTCCTTTCTTTAAAAGAGTACAAAAGCTTAACTTCCCAACCACTTCTTCAGCATCTTCATTTAATTCAGTAAATTTCTGAGGAGGTAGGAATGGCCTATCAGTGATCAGGAGTGAATTACCTTTCTCAGAGGTCTACAGGAGCACTGGCCCAGAGTGTTTGCGTGCCTGATTTTCCTCTCTTATCTTGGGTGTCTTACAGGTCTGAAGGTCAAGAGCTCTAAGTAGATCATTGAGGGTAGACAAAATGAAAAGACTGAAGGAGAGGTCAGGTGAAGAGACCTTGGGTGAGGAGAAATCTTCCCATGTGGAATGAGATGAATCCATTCATCCCTTCTCCCTGATGAGCTATGACCTCCTCACAGCCACATGACAGGAGAGGAGAAAGAGCAGTTTTTGTCGTCTCCTACAATCTGCAAAGTCAAGAACCCTGGCCTCCTCTTCTTCAGGACAGAGCTCAAGCCTGTGCTATGACCTTTGCATTAGGCACACCCTTATTAAGGCAGCTGAGGCTTTTGTGTAAGTGGCTCAGTGCTACCAAGAACAATTCAACAATCTATAGCTGAGTTAAAATGCTGGTGAACTTGAGGGCGTGTCTGCCCTCGGTGAGGGAATTCTGTGCCATGGTGTTATGACAGGTCTCCAGCACAAGCTTGATACATTATGCTTAATTGAGAAATCCACCTTAATGCAATCACCTTCATCACAGAGACGACAAGTATCAGCATCATCAGGGTATCAAAGTTTGCTGCTGCACGCAGTCTCTGACCTGAGTACACACAACTGGCCATTTCAGAGCTGTCAAGGGTCTGCCTGATAAACACACCCATCTGTGACATGTCCCAGACACTTGAAATGAAAGGACTTTGAAGGTGAGAGGTCAAGTGTACTTTATTCACTAACATACTTCTCATTCAAAAAGCTCCATAACAAGGTGTCCACACGTTGAACAAGTAATGACCTGAAAACAGCACGATTTACAGGATGATATGCTGGCAGAAAGTTTTCTAACACCTCCCAGAAGTGCACTTTCCAGAAACCCACTGCACATAAACATAAAGGTCTGCAATCTGTCAGTTAATATTAATGTGGTCATTTACTGGTAAGTTGTAATAACATGATGCACATGGGACTTGCTACACTGACCTTTTTGGTGGAAGTGATTCATTAAATGGTCACTCATTTAGACAGCAGTAACTATTTGCACAGCTATTAACATTTTAGAACTTAACTAGGTATTTATTGCTTTCAAAAAGAAATTTTTTTACCAAGGTTAGCTGAAGACTAAGATGTGTCTGAAGACAGATTTTTCATTATTTAATAAAGAAAAGAATTTGAAATACAGAAGCATTATAAAGGGGTGGGACATTTATATGAAATATCTAACTTCAGATTAGTCCAAATGTCTGAGCTATTATCTGTGTGCTTTTGAGCCCATAACTACAAATCATTGCTTTCTCTGTCAAAGGCTAAATCAAAATATGCCTTTCTTTCTTTCCTAAGCTGTTTTTAATTCCTTTATTTCAACACTATTTAAAGAGAACAGAGAAAACATGAAAAAGTGATAAGAGCAATTAATTCACTAACAAGATACACCCTGAAAACAAGACTCATCAACTTCAACAGATACTTTCTTCTGTCACCAGGTTGACCTGATTTCTGGAAATCTGGGTTTAAAATCTGCAAAAAACTAAAATAAAATATAGATAAACTGATTACTATGTGCACTTGTTTTAGCAAATTTTTAAGACAAGCAATATAATTTTTCTTGATGTCCTTAGAGGTGCCAGGTGTCTTTTCTTTCATTTTACCTTTTAAACTTCTAAAAAAAAAAAAAAAAGTCTAAGAACTTTTGCTAGCCCTCTGGGACACTTTTGAGACTGAATATCATTTCCATACTTGGGTTTTTTTGTTTGGTTTTTTTTTTAATTTTTCTATGCCCTCAGCCTTCTGGCCACAAGTCTATGCAAATGGTTTCCAATCTACACTTATTTTAAATCCCTCAAGCCTAAGCTTGTGGGATGGTCTTTATATTTTGTGAAAAATTTAGAAATTTGATTCACATATAGAAGATATTTTGCTCTTGAGGTGTGTGGGAGAGCCATTGGTGACTGCAGCAAGATTTCAGACTGGGCAGTAATCAAGTGGAATTCTGTACATGAATATGGAGAAATGACATCTTCCTTCGTTTTATGGTTGTTGTTCCACATTTGTGGATATTTGGCCACAGGTCAGTCACAAAACCCAGCATCCCTTTGAGTCTTGCATGAAAAAAACTTCTACATATTTTTGTTTTCTTTTGCATTTCCGTGCAGCCAGGAATTTAACAAGCCTGAGATATGAAACAGGAACCTAGAGTCATAGCCTCACCACTCAATCAGCAGCAGTATCCTTCCAGAAGAGTGGCATCTTTTCAAATTTCCCAATGCAGCACCTCCAGAGACGGTGTGATGAGGCATGCCGTACATGACCAGCCATCAAATATTAGGAGCGACCATAAGAGTGACAGGATTGTTCAGCTGAACAGCTACAGTCAGTCTGGTTAGCAAGGGATCCTTCTTTGCTTCCCAATGAACTGTTTAAAGGGCTTATGTTTTTGCAAGCCTCTCCAGTGTCTCCTCTATTTGCAAAAAGCACTTGCATTAAAGCAAATCTAGGAAAACACAACTCCACTGGGAAGTGGAGCAGCCATACAAAATCATTATCCCAACAGCCCTAAACACTCCAAACTAGACTGTTGTTTCACAACATGTTGATCAGAGCAAGGCTGAGTGGCATGTGCGTGTGCAGGCGATAGATGGTACATTTGCTTATAAATGAAGTGGGGAAAACAGCAGGGGAAAATAAACTGTTAGTCTGGCCCGTGGGAGAGCAGAGTTCAAGTTCTGATTCAACCACAGAAACATCCACAGGCTAATGGGACACTTCACTCACTCATGCCTCACTTTGCTTTTGCAAAAAGACTATGATAGTTGCCTTTCCATATCATTATTAAAAGAAAAAAAGCCCTTTCTTTAGCTTTCACTCACTGTAAGACACTTAGTGATACACAAAAATATAGATTGACACATCCATGTGAAAACAGCTGAAAGTGACTAAGACCCAATTGTGAAATACATATACAAAGAGACTCAAAACTGTGGTAACAGACAGCCCATGTCTGTTAGTCATGTGCCAGCATAAAAGAAAATAATAATTAGGAGTGAAAATAAGATGCAGTTCTTGCATTAGACAAACTTTACTACATAAATTCTTCAGTGTTTTCACAACTCTTGCTTTGCCTGCCTTTATTTTTTTTTTTTTTTTAGCATTTAGCAACATTATTTCATGAGAACTTTACACTACATTCAATACTAATAGCGTAATTAGTGGTGGAAAATACTTAGTTGTCACCTTGTATTTATTTATGTTCCTGGGATCATGTAAAGTTCTGCTACATTAAAATTTAATTTGAAAGAAAAAGAATTTTATTCATTTTTCAGTGTAATGACCATTTCTGCTGGCTTATATGAATGCTAAAATATTGTTTGAACACATTTTTCCATTTGTTTTCCAAGCATTTATGTAAACTCCTAAAGAAAACAGTGCAATGCTTTGTTGGCTGACTATCAGACAAAAGAATTGTAGACACATATTTTATTCTCAGCATCTTGTCAGGAAATGTTCACAGTCCCATCCATTATTTAGCACTTAATTTGTTAATCAATTGATTGATTGATTTGGGGATATTTTACACTGGGATTAACATGCACACACACAAAAATCTTGTCTCTATGGTAAATTCAGGAAAATTGTATCAGAATGTAAAATGTTCTGATGTTTACAGATGTAGATTGAATCTGTCATGGGTTGGCAACTACTGAAAATAATTCATTGCTTTGAACATAAATATTTTGGATCAAACCTCAAAGCTTATTTGATTTGGTATGATTATTCCTTCCATGTTCAAAAGAATGTGAAGCCATTCTATGGGTAGGAAAACTGTGTTTAATGCATCATTTCTTCTGAAGAAATTATTTCCCAGCCGAGAAACAAAAGAAAGCTGTCGTCAATCTCAAAAGCCCAATGTTCTTCAATGCCATGGTGTTTTAGGACTTCAGATTTTTTCACCATCTTTCCCCTCACAACTCTGGGATAATTCTCTAGGAAGTCCTTTAATTGATAATTATCAGAATCCGTAGATATATATATATTCCTTTTATGGTGGTCATTGCAGACAGGACTGTAGGCTGAGGCTTACATTTCTTGATAACAGCATTGCTTTAAGCAACTCCCCATTTCCCTCCCTTTCCTGAGTTGTACAAGATGACCATTTGTGACACTGCACACGTGCTCATGGTAATGGGGCAAACTTTGTTTAGATAGAATATGGGTGCTTTTATGATCTTTAAATGGTGGATACTATATACTCTCTGTGACCCAGCATTTAGAGACCCACAAGTTCCCAGTCCTGACTCTTAATGATTTAGATTCACTATACTTCCTCCTGTACTGTTGAGTCTCCTTAAAAGTTAGCTTGGGTAACCTGTGAAAACTCAGTGGAGCTCTTGTGGTCCCTTTTGAGTCTCAGTCTGGATATATTCCAACAGGGCACTTTCAAGTCTGCATTGCCTAAGATGTGGGGCCATGCTATTTGCTCAATGCTTTACTGTGATACAAATTCTTTAAACTTGTAGCATTTTGACAGTTATGCCACCAGGGTTCCTGGGGGGTATCCAAGTATCCAAAATAAAATAACTTTTAACTTAGATTTGTTCAACTTGGATTGAACAAACTGCTTTAATACAGAGCAAAACAATTATGCTCTATCTGACCAAAAAACCTTTGTGCAGCTTTTGAACTTCCACAACAACAAATAAGAAGAAAGGTGTTAAATGGGACAATTGCATACCTCCGTATCTTACCCATATGTTTTCTTCATTTATTGAAGATCACAGATTTGATAATATTGCAGTTTTGTGTTCCATGTTCTCCTTTGTGTCGAGAGTGTGATCATGCACATCGGCAAGGACTCTCTTTTTGGTGAATAGAGAAAGAGAAAGAAGGACTTATTGTAAAACTGGGATGAAATCCAACCATGATAGACCAAATGTAGGTTTCCAACTGCCTTTCACTGTGTTCTGCACATGAGCATCCAAGGGGCTAGCTGAGGCTCTCATATTTGGATTTTTTAGTGTAGCAGGTTGTGTGTTGAGAATACTGGGACATGGACCAATGTGGGAGACAATCCAGAGCCTAAGAAAACTGCCACTGTGCTAACTGAACTGTCTGAATTAAATCTCAGACACCTCAGCACTAGATGCTCAAGCGATTTCCCCTTCCACCTGAATGTATTCCAGATTTGTTATGAGATTTACCTTTTGGTTTTGGAATCTCTTTTTCCCCTGTTGATTTGACTGTGTTAGAACAACTCACATACACAAAAACATACGCAAGGGAAAAGAAAAGAAATGGGCAGGAGAAGGGGAGGGGGACGTGATGGGGACCAACAACTTGTTTATCAGATTCACGTTCAACCATCTGTTGTTAATGATTAGATCTTCAGCTTCCAATTTTCATTTGAATGTTATTGCTCATTTCTAGCTGGGTACCGAAACGTCACTTACCAGTGCACTCAGGATTCTAAATAAGAGACTATTTAGATTGGAAATCTGTTGGAGGAGGAAATTATGTTCCCTATTATACAGCAAAATATGTTTTCTAACACTGACACTTTCTGATACTGTGTTGTTGACTTTTTATGGAAGGAGACTCAAGGTCTGAGGCTGAGAAATTAATTCACCGGTGGTGCAAATTATATTTGGACTAGAGGGGGTTTGGTGAATGTCAAGGGTCCAGGTTCTGACCTCAGGCAAAATGGTGTAAAAAAAGAAAAAAAAGCCTGAAGTCATGAAGTATTTATTCCAGATCTACAGAAAAGAGAAGGGCCTCAGCATCCACCAGTTGAAGATTAAGATGGTGCTTTCTGTACCACACAGCTAGAAGATATATTTTAAAATAGAAATAATACAGTTTGCCCTTTTCTGCTTGTTTTCACTAGTTTCACCCCTTCTACTTCCTCATGTACATAGAGCAACACAATAGTAACTTTTGGGCTAGAACCTGGCTGGATTCCTGCTCTTTTTTTCTAGCCGAGCTTAGGAACAGCTGAACTCTGATGTACCTAAATCTCCATTAATATTCCTGTGAATAGCTATCTACAAATACTACAGATAATAAAACTAATAATTATCTCTTTTTTATATTTAAAAAAGTCAAATGTCACTGTACTTATATCATCTGTTCCTAGAACAACTATTTTTCTCATGTCATAGTCTTTCTATTACTAATATTTCTGAAAAGAAAAAGATATGTTATTATTATATTTCAAAAGAAAAAATCATAAGAAAATGTTTCTTGACATGATTTCTATTTGTAGCCCCTTTTTCTTTGATTGTCTATGAGCAATTAAAAGATAGCCTATGACATTGCTTCAGAGATTTAAAATTAAAATATAAATCAGAATACATATATACACAAAGGCAGACAAACAACAAAAGGAAAAACCAACCCCAAATCAATGAAATAAAGAACAGTACAAAGTCTAGTCTCATTGTGAATTGATTGTATATAAAAATCATTGTGACAGCCTAGCACAAGATGATCCATGTTTTTTGGCTTACTTTCTTTCCTTTTTTCTTTTCCTTTTTTCCCCAAAAAAGAGGTTAGGTGGTCCTTTTGACTTAAATTTTTTTCTTTACCAACTGACAAAATGACTTATCAAATGACACCTATAGCAGAAAATCCAAAAGTATTACTTGGGCATTGAAAAATCCTGCAACAATATGAGGCACTTCCTCATCTTTTTAAGTTAAAATCAAGAAAATCCAGAAGTAGCCTTCTCCAAAGCACCTAAGTGACTTCTGTATACACATATAAATCACAGAGGTACTTTGGAGTCTAGATCCCACTGGGATCCTAAATGCTTATATGATTTATGAAAATAGGACGCATATGGCTGTGTTACTTAGGTAATTCAGAAAAAATGGCTCCTAAAGGGAGAGCTGATCTAGCTGGTTTTTGCAGTTACTTTGTTTGTCTTGCAATCATATTTTACTTATGGAATCTTTGTGCTCTTATGCTTGTGGGCTGTGGCAGAACATTAATTTGCTATTTTTCAGAGCTTGCATGCAGCCTATAGAATTTTTTTCTATTGATTGCAGGTAATTAAATTGTATTTGTTTGTTTTCATCACTAATGTGGTTTCTATGGGAGTTTGACCTGCCATCTCTATGGCAAATATAGTAGTTTTTACCTTTGTTGGATTTTAGTATTAGCATCAAACAAACAGGACAGATATCACTTAGACAGGTTAGTGATTTGCACTAAAAAGGGTGAAATACTTGCATTACCATGTTGAAAAGCATTTTATTTTTACATCATACTTCTTTTATCATGCCCTGAATAAAGAAATGGATGCTCTAATTTATTGTAGACTCAAATGTGCTTCCTGTATCTTTTATGTGGCAAGGACACATCACTGCAAACTGAACTAAGTGCTGGGTGTAAGATGAAAACCTGAGATGTGCAAATCCTTTCTGTTTCTGTGCACCAGAAGTAACACAAATATTAGAAGTATTAATGATATCCAGTTACATGGTAAACCAATTAACATGATGTTTGCAATCCTTCAAAACAGTAATACAGGTCTACAAATGTCACCTATGATATTTTATGTCAAACATTGTGTAGTCACAAGCAATGTATAAATACGTTATTTAAAAATATACATCTTGGACAAAAATGTTATTTATATTGGTAGAAACTTCATTTGAGTCCTCTTCAGTGGGTGAACAGGGTAATTAACCCATTTAAAAGCAAACAATGGGTAGGTGTAAAGTATAATAATGATATTTAACAAGAGGATCCATTATGTGGTGTATTCAGAATGGACTAAATGAACAGAAGGCAGTCATACCATGAGGTCTTCAGGGTCAGGCACTCGGAAAGTGCTGTTTAACTGTGGCTTCACAAGAACTCTTGGGGGTATTCTGCACTTGTCTTATGCTGGATGAGAGTGTACTGCCCTTATGCAAGAGTAAATGTGAAAACAGAACTGTAACCATCACTGGGATGTGTCAGTAACATGTGAAGCTCCCTGGAGAACTTGAAGATCCAGGTATCTTGGGAATGAGTGATATGCAGAAAACACAGCCTGTGGGGGAAAAATCTACACAGCACAAACTTCTGAATTCCTTTTTCTCTCCTAAGTGTGTAAAAATATCAGCCAAAAATCCATCTAGTTGTTGCAATACTTTAAAAAGGTCATGACATGACCACTGACCTTCATCTGCTGACAGTGACATTTTAGCTGAAACAATAGAAACACATGTTTTTAATTTTTAAGGTCCTGAGCTCAATTTTAATAGATGGTGAGAACTGCTAGCAACCCAACACTGTGAGGATTGCAAACCAGTGAGCAGTGTGGTGTTATCTCCTTGTCCTTTATCTAAAGGATAATTTTAAGGAAGCAAGTGCTCGATAGGCTGAACCTGTCTTTGATTGAAAGACATTTTAACAGGGAAACATTCAGTTTCTGCAGACCTTATTCGTGGGTTGGCTAAAACTTTCAGCCCTCAGTGGATGATGTTTGAATGCAAGTGTAATTGTTGCCATCACAGCCAGCACGCTGCTGCTTCGGCTGAGATGGGCTCCAGAATTAAACGCATGAGCAATTCCCAGCTTTGGAGCCAGTACTGCATAGCTGGGGGCTAAAATGTGCCTGTGCTCTCTGCAGACTGGGAAGAGCTGCCTTGTGCAATTGCACTGCATCCCACACATTTCTCATCTCTGAGGTCCACTTCTTGGCACCATAGGAGAAAGTTGGTTCTGTGTAAATATCAGGAGACATATGACCTTGGACTTTGGTATATTTGGGACCTAAATAGCACTTTTCCCCCTCTGTTTCCTTCAGAGCAAATGAAAAATAAAGGTGCTTAGAGAACTTAAACCAATTTTCCAAATGCTTACAGCTTGGATGAAGAAAATGCAAACAGCAAAAGCAAAAGTCACCCCCCAATTCCAAATTGAAATATTTTGCTTGAGGACTTTTTAAACGCCTTAAATTTTGGAGGAATTTTATTTAGAAGGACATGCAGATCTATTGAAATTTTCTTTAAGTAAACAACAAAAAAAGGGAATAAATGTTTCAATTAAGACATCATAAAATAAAATCTTTGCTAAATATTTACTTATGATTGTGATTAACTGCAACTGAACAAGACAAAATGGATGAGGCCTACAGCACTATCCACATTCAACATTTACATTGGTCCTGCACACCTTCATGAGTCTCTTTAACCTCTACCCTGCAAAGGCTGGGGCTGAACAAGAGGTTGGGAGGGTCAAAGCTGGTACAGCTGACCCAAGCTGACCAAAGGCATTTTCCCCACCCTGTGATGTTGTATTCATCACTCAACACAAGCTGAGAGAAGGGAGGAGGATGGGGCATGAGTGAGTAAGAGAAACATTCATTATTAGAGTGTTTTTATTCTGCACATCCCAAGGCCCCACTTCCCAAAAAGTGGATGGACATCCTCTCTTGTTGAGAAGCAGAAAATAAATATTCCTGTTTGAGTTTTTGCTTGTTTCCACATGTGGCCTTTTATTCCTTCCATCAAAATGCTTTTGTCTCAACTTATGCATTTTTAATTTTGCTTTCTCCCCTCTTCTACTGAGGAGCAAGAGTGAGAATGTGCTGTGGTCAACATGCAGCAACCAGACGAGGTCAGCCCTCATGGTACCATTTCAATTTTTGAACATTTCATTTCTTTTTGCCTTCAAGTTCCTCTATTATGAGAAGCGCTCAATAATTGTTCTTCTTTTAGCTTTTCCTATCTTATCATTGACCCCTTATCACCCCAGATCCTAGGGTCTCCATGGGCAGCTCTTTCTTGCCTCCCTAGAGCTTCATCCTTTTTTGTGTTGAAAAATACATTGCCTTATACCAGTTAATCCAAAACCAGGGCATTTGTTCTCCAAGGAAAGTTCTGTGATGATGAATGAAAATGTGAAGGCCTCTGGATTCTAGGTGGTTTAATTACGTACTTATCTAAATGTTATTGCACCTATGGACAATAGATGTATTTTGACTGCATTATATCACTACTATCAAATTAACTTTGGAAAGAGCCAATTAACTGCTGTAAATTATTCTACTTCAATTAAAAGAAACAGAAATTGTGAAGGATTTTAATATACAAATTTGAATCCACAGATTTATGAGACACCAAAGAGAAAAGTTGAATTCCTTTTTTGTAAGAAATGAGAAATTATCTGGAAGGAATGCAATAAAAAATAAGGATTAAGCTAAGTGTCATTATCATTTTAACTTAATTTGTCAACAGAGTAATATATCTAGCTATATTACTCAGTTGACAAATCAATTACAGTTATAATGAAACTTTATACGATTTTACTTTTATTTAATTAGTTGCATCAATATGTTTTTTTTTATTATTTGAGTTGCACATGAATGCATCAAAATATAAATGATTGAAGCAGGTTAATTATAAGCTTTCAAAGCATACATATCTTAGAAACAAAAAGAAATTTACAGTGCAAAATGCTATAAGTAATGCAATTTGCAAGATGTTTTGTTAAGCTGGCTAAAGGCCATTTTCTTAAATAATACTACTAATAGCAACAATAATCCATGCTTTTGTCACAAATTATTTTGTGATTTTACTGAACTGTGATGGGTTGGTTGCCTCTAGCTGGATGCCAGGTGCCCACTAAAGCCATTTTGTTACTCTCCTCCTCAGCTGGGCAAGGGAGAGAAAATATAACAAAAGACTCATGAGTCGAAATAAAGAGAGGGTGAGATCACTCACCAGTCACTGTCATGGGAACCACACACTCAATTTGAGGAAATTAATTTATTGCCCATCATATCAGAGTAAAGTAATGAGAAATAAAAACAATTCAATAAACACCTTTCCCCTACCCCTCTGATCTTCCAGTGCTAAGTTTTACCCCTGAGTTCCCCACCTCCCCTCCCACAGCAACACAGGGGAACAGGGAAATGGGATTGGGGGCATTTCATCATATGTCATCTCTGCTGCTCCTCTCCTCACGTGGGTTGGGCTCCTCACACTCTTACCCTTCTGCGGTGTGGATCCCCTCTGTGGGGACTGTCCTTCACAAGCCACTCCAGAGTCCTTCCCATGGGTTGCAGTTGTTCACAAACTGCTCCAGTATGGATCCTGCATGGGCTCAGTCCTTCAGGAGCAGGCTGCTTCAGTGTGGGCTCTCCACAGGGTCACAAGTCCTGCCAGCAATCCTGCTCCAGCCTGGGCTCCTCTCTCATGGACTCACAGGTGCTGCCAGGATCCTGCTCCAGCAGAGGCTTCCCATGGGGTCCCAGCCTCCTTTGGGCATGCCCTGCTCCAGCCCGGGCTCCCCCAGGGGCTGCAGGTGGATCTCTGCTCCCCCGTGCCCTCCCTGGGCTGCAGGGGCACAGCTGCCTCAGCCTGGGCTGCTCCAGGGGCTGCAGGGGAATCTGAGCTCCAGAGCCTGCAGCAGCTCCTGCCCCTCCTGCCCTGCCCTGCCTGCATGCAGGGCTCTCCAGAGGCTTTGGTTTCTGGACAGTAATTTCTCCCTGTTAAATACATTATCCCACAGGTGCTACCACCTTGGTCATCTGGGATCCAAGATGATCCAGCTGGCACTGGCTCCACTGGGCAGGGGAGAGCTTCCAGCAGCTTCTCACAGAAGCCGCCCCTGCAGCCCCCCCGCTGCCAAAGCCTGGCCGTGCAAACCCAATACAAGAACCAGCTAAAGTAATGGATGGGAAGTTATTCCCTCAATTTTTTTTTTTTTTCTTCCTTCAAATCTCTGCTCCCAAGGGTAACACATTTTATTCTCTGCAATGGAATGTGACTCCAACATGAAGATAGTGAGTCATCTAAAAAAGTGTTATCCGGTTCACTGGTGCTAAGTACATTTGATGCATTATGCATAGAGAGGGGGAGTGGTAATTTAAGAGAAATTTACACTATGCTATTTTATGTATTTATTTATCTTTTTTTTTTTTAACACTGTTACAGTGTTACAATCTAAGCAACTGCTGCATCAAATGACGATTATACTAACATTAAGCTATAGATCACCTCCTTAAACAGACACTGGGAATTACATTTCTGTGGTGCTACACAGCACTTTTAAAGTAGGCTGTTGCAATTATGCCACACAATTACCTAAGTGGCCCTGATTCAGGAATGTATTAAACATGCTTAAAATTAAATTAAAATGAAGCTTGTGTTTAAATACTTTCCTATATAAGAAGGTGTCCTAATTTTTTTCTGTTAGGTAGGAAATTGCTGTGTTAAATCAATAGGTACTTAAGTCAGTTATTCACTGTCATCCCCAGGAACACTTGCACTGAAGCCACAGACAGATGGCATCCCAAAGATGCTAAAAGCCAAACAGCCATCTCTATTGTCCCATCACTACAGCTTTTCCTCTCCCAATCCATGGCACATCACAGGGTAGTAGTGACAATGCATGCTTGGCTGTGGGGAGTGGGGACCATGTCCAGTAGTATGATTTTCACAGTAAAACTCAAAATGTCTCCCCTCAAAGTTAGACTGGACCGATCCTGGACAGAGAAGGTGAAGACTCATTTTTTCATTCATAGAATGCGTGCAGTTTCTTCATCCTTAGGAGCAGATTCAGACCTACATTTCTCACCCCTAGTGCAGCACTTTAATCACTAGGTGATGGCCATTTAATGAGGGGAGAGTGTGATTCTTATTCTTTTGAAAATAATAGAATTAAGTTTTGATGGACTGACAAAAGAGAAAGAATTACAAAAGCTCCAAAACATCAAGCTGCAATTCCATGCTCATCTCCTGGCATTTTCTTGGCTTCTTTTCCCTCTTTTAAAGATTATTTCATGTAGGAGTCATACATTTTCTAGAGCTCAAGTTTACCCTTCTTCAAACTAAGTGTCCTAACACCGAGAGCAGACATTCCTCTGGAGTTTTACTCTCTGACATTTTATTTGTAGATGCTCGACTAAACCTCTCTGTCCTGTGGAAGCCCCATCTAAAGAAGGACTGGGGAAGAGAAAACTAGATTTACAAAATGTAAATAGGCTTTGCTTTCTGGTTTGCCAGACCCTCCTGTGGCCAGAGCCACAAAGTGCTTCTAATGGAAAAAAACATAAAAAACACAAAAAACAACAACAACAACAATAAAAAAAACCTGCTTGGCATAAAAATGGGCTAGCATTGGACTGTGCTGTGTTCCCCAGCAGAGAATAGAGTGAGCAGGTATGTCCACAAGGCAAAGAAGAGCAGAGACACAATTTCAGGACGTCAAAGGTGTAGTGCCTGCATGTGACCGTGTTCACAGGGGTTCTGGGGTGAGGGAAGAGGCAAGAATGTTGACTCCATGATCAGAAGGCTTGATTTATTATTTTATGATATATATATATATTTATTACATTATCACTATACTAAAAAGAAAAAGAAGGACAGGTTTTCTCAGAAGCTAACTAAGCTAAGAGTAGAAAAGAAAAGAGATAACAAAGGCAGCTCTCCCGGACTCTGTCCGAGATAGCTCGGCCTTGATTGGCCATTAATTATAAACATCCAAGATGGGCCAATCACAGGAGGACCTGTTGCATTCCACAGCAGCAGATCAGCATTGTTTACATTCTGTCTCTGTGGCCTCTTAGCTTCCCAGAAGGAAAAATCGTAGAGAAAGGATTTTTTGTGAAAAGATGTCTGCAACACCTGCACAGCTCAGCACGTTGTGCTTAAGTGGTCATGCTACCATGCTGGTGCACCTTGATAAAGTGGGTGTAGTAATTTCAGCTCCAGAATTAACTCCTGGGAATCATTGTGCCTCGACTTGTGAATCCCACCTTCTCTTTCTGTCCCCTGCTTTCAGTTTTCCATGTGGTAAATCAATAATTCATTAGAGTAATGACAATACTCCCCTTGTGTCAGTCATTAGGCTGTAAGCATGACTTCTTATTTCAGCCTTTTCTGGTCAAGGAGGATTTTTTTTCCCCTTACAACTCAGTGGCTATTTAGACAGTTTTACTCCTCATATGTTTTTAAAAGGCTGGACTCTTCTTCCTCCCCTGCAGAGAAGAGAGTTCTTAAGCTTTGCTTCTGGACTCAAAAAGGATTTAAAGAAGTGAAGGAATCAGGCCATACCACAGTAGTCAGTCTAAGGGACTGGACCATCAAAGAAAATAGTCAGTTTGAGCAATGTGAATATTCAGGTGAAATTTTGCTGTTTTAAGAGTCAATACTTCACTAAATTTGGAATTCAGAAGTGCATTCTTGTTGCTTTTGCTGGCTGTCTTTTGGAGTGTTTCCTTTTGTCACTTTCTCTGAGATTGTGGTCTGCTCACAATGGAGCAATGGAGCAGTCAAGAAGAGATATAAGGGGTCAAATATGTGATATATTGGAGTTAAAAGGAAACAAACAACAACAACAAAGAAAACACCTTACTTTTCTCTTGTGCATTTTATTTCTCTGACACGATTTTCGAAAATAATAAAACCGAGATTCCTGTGAGATTTCAAATATGCAGATTTCAAACTGAAGAGTTGTGACAAGAAAGAGAGAGTGATGCACCAAATGTTTACTGGTACACTTAGCAACAAAGATCCTCCCAACAGACACAACAGCAGGTAGTTTTCCTCTTATAGTGGTTTTGAGGAACACTGTCTGGAAGTGGAACATGGGGATTGTTTCAGTCCTTAAGAATGGATTTACACAAATGCTTGCATAATCCTAGAATGCAGTAGTCAGAAGTCTGTGTGGTTTCTGTAATAATACATGTTTCCATTTCTAATATTTCATAGTTTTAAAAATTTTTATTGAGTGCAAATGAGCATATTTTTTCCTTTATTTTCTCTTTCCTTATTCACCTATTCTTTTTCCTATTGTCGTTCAGAAGGAAAGGAAATGTTTTTTCTAGAAAAGTACTTGGTACATATATAATAAAAAGCCAAGAAATTAATGCATTACAAAAAATTTTCAGTATTTTTTAAATTGGTTACTCCACATCATTTGTGTGAAAACTCTACAAGCTCTATAATGAAAATATTTTAAAAGAAAACAATGTTTTTTTTATTTGCCATGAACTTAGAGATATATTAAACAAGTAAAATCTATTTTAGTAAGTATACGGATAAGTTAGATATATTTTTATTTGCCCACATTTCAAGTCAAAGGATAAGGAGAGGATATTGAGATGCTATTATTTTTCTCATCTCTCAATTGTAATAACTGTTTTAAGTCAAAGGTTTTCCTCTGCAATCAAATGTCCATGAGTTAATGGAACTCAGGAACAGTGAAATTATTTTTTTGGCAAAGGTGAGACTGTGCATATACATAGGTCTTCTCCTCGAAATACTTTTAGGTCCTGTAATTTCTTATTCATGGCTATCTTCATCATTTCCAAATGAGCTGACCCCACATGCCCAAAACTAGACAAAGCAAATTCAAGTTTAAACTCAGGGGAATGGGAGAGTGGTGGGATATAGGAGCAGTACTAATATGTGAAGATGATTTTTTAAAATACATTTTGAGGGTGTATTTTGATAGTTAGAGAAGGGAATATATTTAAAAGTGGGTTTATAATCACCAATGTATCTCTCCTCTGCAAGAACAAAACACAGTGGGTCAAAAACTACTTGGCGATAATCATAAACTTTTTTCTTTAAATTTTGGTGCAATTTTAAAAACTCTTTGTAGAGCATTTCTTTATCAATGAACCCACAGTATAAACTCTGACATCTCTTGTGAAAAATGAGTGTGTCTTTACTTCCACTTTTAATGGAAAACCTTGGGAATAGATGAAGCTGGGAGGGTGAATACAGTGACAATGAAAGACCTTCAGTACCTTGCTCTGCTCCTCTGTACACTCTTTCTCATCTAAAACACTAATGAGAAAGTTACATTCTTCTGGTATAATTACTTAACTTCCTGTAGAGGTCCACAAAAGTGGAAGATAAGCAGATCTCTATATTATACTTACCTCTGTGGGTTTTGGTATCTCCTCCCATAGCTGCCACTGACCCAGACACCAAGATATTGTGCATTGCCACAGCACCCAGGGGGCAGATCCTTCTAACCTCAGCCTTTTCTGCAGCCCACACTTTCCTAGCAATTTTGTTGGAGGCAAGCTCTTGATTTGACCCAGAATCTTAGAAAAAAGAAAGGTTTTAAAAAATTACACATCGTGTTCAACTTTTTCCCCCCTCTTTATTTTAGTCTTCTCCCCCCTGTCCCATCATGTCTCAAAATGCCTCTTCACCTCAATAAGATTTTGACATTTGGGAAAAACTTCCTTTAAAAAAAAAAAAAAAAAGGATAAAACAGCTTGGCACAAGGGAGCTGCAGCTCTTCAGTTCCCATTAGAATTTCTGAAACGACAATAGCTGAAAGGTTAGGGCAAAACCTATTAGAAAAGAAAAGTTGAGGTAAATCAGGTGAGCTCATCGAAGAAAATAGGGAAAGATTGGTTCCCTTTTGGGATTAGGTCTAATTAAGGTGAGCAAGCAGCTGTGCCTGTTTGGAATAACAATTGTGCTAGCATGTCACTTTTTTTCTGCTTAGTTTAAATTTATATAGTTTGGGAATGGTGGATGTAAGAAAATTAGAGCTCATTTAGAATCTGTTGAAAGGACACTGCGCCTTCATTATTAGTTTTGCATCTGAATTTTCCTGGGGCTGTCCTCTCACTGTTATAGGTAATGGATTTTTCCCCAGATGTAATTGGATGAGTTTAATTTTTTCTTTCATTACCTGTCTAGAAGCCCTCTGCCCCTATTTCCCTTTGTGTTTTATTAGGACTGTAACCCCTATTTAAATAAAGGCTTTGATTGTGATTATATATGTTCAATCAGCACTTTCTGATTGAATAGTTCTGGTCACACAACGCTCTTGCCTAGCATTTTTTACTAATTACATTTTTGCCATAGTTGTGTACTGTAGAACTTAAAACAGTGCTTGCTTTATACCTTTAAACTCTGGCTAAAAGTTTGTATCTCCCATGGGCCAAAGTACTTACAAAAAATTTAGGTGTTTTCCTGTTGTAAGGTATATGAGCTGAACTCATGTACCTTGAGGTATATGAGGTCAGAGCAGCTGCCCACTAAAAAGATATAGCACTGATTACATCCTCTCCAGAGTATCTGGATATATAAAGTAAGTTGGCTCCATTTTAAAAGTCTTCTGTTGTTTTGATTTTCAGGGCTTTCCTGAGGGTTTTGATTTCTCTTTATTTTTTGTGGGGATTTTTTTTTTTTTGCATTGTTATATGGTTTGGCTTGATGGTTTTTCTTTTTTTTTCATTTTCAAGATGTATTTTCTTCCATTGATAAGTTTTAAAATTACTTTTACTGTGTAAAGCCATGTTGAGTTTTCTGCTGTTAAAAATTACCACACAGGAAATTATTTGTTTTTTACAAACATCTGATTTATTCTGATCCAATTCTTGTGTTCCCACACCAGAGGAGTTACATCAGGGTAAGGAAAGAACTCCATTTTAGGCTTCTAGGGTTTACAAAGCTCATTGGGAAGAGAGTATCTTCCTCCAAATTCCACTCAGTGTCTTTTAGCTCCTTTAATTAATATAAGAGACCTAATGAAAATTCTTGATTACAGTTGCAGAAACCCAATTCTGAATCTTAACTTTGGGAATCTAAAGATCTGTCTCATTCTATCCTCAACTATTAATACATTAATTATATTTCTTTCCATAATGCGTAAAATACCACATCAGGTTAAGCCTCCATCAGTTAACAACACTAACCTGGAGATATTTGGGGACATTCTTTAAAGTGAAAGCAAAGTGAAAAAATTGAACAAATGACGAAATCAAAATGATAGTTTTTGATATGCTTTCCTTTTAGATCTCTCAGGAAAAATGATTGCACAAAGCTGAAAGAAATGCATACCTGGTCTGACACGAATCACAGGTGATCCTTACAGCACATCTCAGATCAGAGGGAGGATGTGATGAGGGAGGACCTTTCCTATAGAGAAGGGCTGAGGGAGGTGGGATTCCCTTGAGAAGAGAAGACTCTGGGAAGCCCTTAGGGCACCTTCCATGACCAAAAGGGGTTTATTGAAAGGAGGGAGAGAGGTTTTTTATACTGATAGTGACAGGACAATGGTGGGCGGCTTTAAACTAAAAGAAGTTAAGTTTAGATGAGGTATTAGGAGGAAATTATTTTTGTGAGGGTGGTGAGATGCTGGCACAGGTGACCCAGCAAAGCTGTGGATGTCCCATGCCTGGAATTGTTCAAATACAGGTTGGACAGGATTTTGAGCGACTTGGTCTGATGGAAGGTGTTCCTTTCCAGGTGGATGAAAACCAGATGGTCATTAAGGTCCTTTCCAACTTGAGCCATTCATTGATTCATTCTATGCTCTCCTTAGGTAAAACTAAGAGTCTGTCTCAAGATTTAACAGGGAAGGACATTAAGTCACAGTTTTTCTTGTAACTTGTGCAGGAACAACTTAGGTCTAGATCTTTAGTCTAGACTGGACAAAACTCTCCTGATCTGGGGAGTTCATTGATACATCCTGTGATAGGAGCTTGATAGCATCATGCTTATAGGATCCACTTCTTCAGAGTATCAGTGGTGAGAGATATTGAATGGAGACTCAACTATCCAAATATTTCCACTTTTATTTTTTCATCTGCAGATTCAATTTGAGTAGACCGCTTTGGTATTTCAGCTTTGAAACATTTTCATCCATCACATTATTAAAAAATGACTAAACAGTGGGTGGTTATAAGAGATCACTTTTGGAAGTAGCTTACAGATTGTTTTCATTGCCATCCTATTGTGCATACAAACAGCTTGTATCCCTCCATACATATTTATATAACTTAGATGTTTTAGAACTCTTTTATTTGGAATAATTTCAACACCACAGAAATGCTACTTTAATATCAACAAAGTAAATAATAATAATAGAACTTTGTGCTTATGAAAAAATAAACAAGTGAAACTGTGTTTTTTACCGAAAACCTCATTATTTACTGCAATTCTCTGGAAAATTGTCATCAGGCTTAACATAATGACTTCAAAACTTCATTGTTTAAGAGCTCAAAAAAGCTACAGCATCAAGGATTTTTCTGACAAAAGAAAGGCTCCCTCTAAAATGGGAAGGATGAGAATTCATGACGATGTAGTGAAACATAACACTATAACATCAACTTGCAATATTCTCAAGAAATGTTTTAGAATTTCTTGTACCCCCTTTACCAGCGTCCCCCCTCTTATTTTGCTTGTTGGTGTCCCTGCACATGTGGTGCCTCCAAACCTCACTAAAGTGACTGCTCTTTTTGGTGATGATTCTTCAGTCTGGACATTAGAAATAATATAAACAAAATAATATAGACAAACCCCAGTTCCTAACACCCCAGGAGCAAACTTTTTCCTTGGCAAAGTTCAAAGGCTGTACAGGGCTGAGGATCCAAAAGCAAAGAATGGAGCAAGGTAATAAAGTAATATAAAGGTCAGATAATTTGCAAAAGCAAGGCAGAGGTGACCTCAGAACAACCATGTGCCAAATGCTGATTTCACACCTTCCAGGTCAAACTCAGTCTGCCAATACTCTGTACAATGCCCTTACAAAACTGCAGAATATCTGAAGATGGTATTTTAGCAGACTGATTTCAAAAGAAAATATAGTAATGGTAAATAGAAGTTTTATTGGTGATTCATGTGGAGCAGAATGGCTTATTGAAAAGTGCAGCAAGAAATTATGACACTAACAGATTTCTTGTTGGTCTCTTCCCTTTTCAAAGTATTTTCATAGTTTTACTATTGACATAAAGTGAAAATAATGTTGTCTTGTATATACAACATACATATTTCAGGCAGATATGCTTCATTTTTATGCAAAAATACTCAAAATAGCCATTGAATTTTTACATAATATTTGTATTGCAAACAGCTTTGTGGACATCTAAGTAAAGGTTATAATGAAGTTACATCAAACAAGTAATGAATTTTTAATTTTATTTTATTGAGGATGAATTTTTGCAATTCTTTTTTTTTTCTGTCCTCACATTAAAAACAACATCTGTCATTAAGCATGAGCTTCACTTAGAAGTGAAATGAAAAATAAAAGACTGATTGTTTTCTCAGGAGAATTTAAACTAAAGTGCAGATCTTTTTTTTTTTATTATTGGTTTAGGTTTTTTCCTAAATTGAAATAATAATGGTTGGGGAAACTATTCCTCAGTTATACTTTTTCTATTTTTTGTTTAAAGACTTGCCTATCAAAAGTTTCAAGTCTCCTGTGGTAGAGACAATAATATATTCTTTTTGACTTTTGAAACATATTCTAAACATTACTTCCAGCTTACTTGGTTGGTTACATCTCTTAGTAGGTAATAATGGCATTGATATAATACTTGCAGTGCTAAAGGATTCCAGACATCAGTTCTTAATGCAAATGGAGTCTGTTTTGTAGAAGGAATTAACAAATTTACTCATTACCAACTTCTCCACGGGATAATAGCCACCAATGGATAGCTGAAATTAGGGCAGTTATCTAACCTAAGTCTATAACATTTTATACTATAAGGAAATTATCCTCCACCCTCCAATGAGTCTTTTGGGGAAAATTTAACTTTAGAAGAATATAATTACGAGGGATATGCAAATAATGGATTTTTTTTTCATGAATATTCATTCAAATACAGAGCAATATCTCTGATTTTTTTGTGATCTTCTGTGACAGTCATGAGTTCTGCTTTGCTTACATTAACACTTCCAAAACTGAAAATATATTGTATGGAGTTCATTTTTTGGACTAGCATGTTATTTTCCTGTTCATCACTACATAATTATGTAAATAGTAAGAACTCCCATTAATTTTTAAAGTGCTCAGTAAACCCATAGCACTTTTGCAATATTTTTATGTTAAAACTTTGATGATGCAGATGATTTTCAATTTTTGCAATTTACACTATTTTGCAGGTATGCTGTACGTATTGATGGCTAACAATGTAATTTCTGGTTAAAAAAAAAAAAACAAACCAAAAATATTTCTCATTAATAATGTCCACCCAAAGGAAAATGGATGAAATATATTTTTTTTTCATTTCATCGTTTGGGAAGAGATCTGGATCTGCTGACAGATATAGATACTTAAATTGAGCTCCTGGCCTAACCTGAGTCTCTCTTTACCCTACCTTAATGGTGAAGAAAATGCAGGATATTGCAGTGCAGATCTGTAGGCAGGAGTCTGCCAATCAGAAAAGTAAAGGCAAATTAAACAATTTTATTTCTTTTCTTTCTTTTTCTTTCTTTCTTTCTTTCTTTCTTTCTTTCTTTCTTTCTTTCTTTCTTTCTTTCTTTCTTTCTTTCTTTCTTTCTTTCTTTCTTTCTTTCTTTCTTTCTTTCTTTCTTTTTATTTTTTGAGATATTTGTGCTGTATCTTTAGTAATTGAAAGTGCATTTAATAAAAAACAAAAAAGGAATTTTGAGTACTTTTCAATCTGAGAAAATTCAACTTCACTAATAACACTCTAAGGAGTCAACTTAAAAAATGGATAACTGAGCATTTTAAATTGCAGCACATCATTTCTGTAAAAGTTGAGTGCACAGCAAAAAATAATTCAGTAGAAGGGAAGGGAAGTTCTGGGAAGGGAAGTTGGGGAAGGGGAAGGGGAAGGGGAAGGGGAAGGGGAAGGGAAGTTCAGAGATGGGAAGTTCAGGGAAGGGAAGTTCAGGGGAGTTCAGGGAAGGGAAGGGAGAGGAGAAAGAAAGAAAGAAAGAAAGAAAGAAAGAAAGAAAGAAAGAAAGAAAGAAAGAAAGAAAGAAAGAAAGAAAGAAAGAAAGAAAGAAAGAAAGAAAGAAAGAAAGAAAGAAAGAAAGAAAGAAAGAAAGAAAGAAAGAAAGAAAGAAAGAAAGAAAGAAAGAAAGAAAGAAAGAAAGAAAGAAAGAAAGAAAGAAAGAAAGAAAGAAAGAAAGAAAGAAAGAAAGAAAGAAAGAAAAAGATGCATATATGTATGCAACTCTAAGGTTAAAGATCACAGCTGAAAGAAGATGGACCTGAAACATGTCTCTTTTGCAAAAGTTGCCCAATTGTCCAGTGGAGTACACAGACAGTCTGAAGAATCACAGACACAATGAAGTTGGGTGATGAAATAATAGAAAATTTATAACAGCAGTATTACTAACAGGACCCACAATAACTTTAACTTAAAATTTCCAGGTCTAACTTAGATGATACATGAAACCACCAATATTAATAAAAGCCAGAGTCCAAATTTATTATCTTTGAATGATCAAATTCAGTGAATGTTCTGCTCCTCGCTGCATTATGCAGAGAATTCAAGTCACAAGAGATAAGATTCAGATAACTTCCATTCATGACTTACAATGTCTTTTTCAAGAGCTTATTGCTGGAACAATGGTGATGCCATATTGCATCAGGAAAAGGTCTGAATGTCATTTAATGAATATAACTTTAATTTGGGAAGGCTTGAGCAGAGATATGACTCAATTAGTTGGTATACACTGTCTGAGTAATTCATTTCATGGAGTTAACAATCAGCATGGGCATGTATATTTATGTGAAAGAAAGGTAGCTAAAATTTCATTCATACATTTCACTGTTGCTTTGAGACAGGGAGATGCTGTAAATCATCATCTACTTCATGGATGACATAAAATATATACTTGGTTTACAGTATCTTCTCACTGACTGCCAGACATATCGTAGCTGATGTGGGTAGACTTGGCCCTTGATGCAAAGCCTTCAAAGGTGGGAAAATGCGGCACACTACCATGACTTCCAGCTAACAAAAAGAGTAGCACAGACACCCGGGGAATACTTTTGTTTCAATAAATCCCACTAATCTCTCTTTTTGGAAATCAGAGTGCATCCTCTGGTGAAAAGCCAGCCTCTGTAACTGTGCTTTGTACATAGGGCACAGCAGAAACTCACAGAATGGCAACTGCTATGGTTAAGGGGGAAGAGCTCTGTGCAGGCACATAACTATTCTGGTATCATAATGCTGGAATCACTTACTGTAACGGCCAGCTAATGGGGAAAGATGGAGAAGAAGCAGTTTCCCAAGTCCCACTTCACTTACAGTAAATTAATGCCTGTGGTGAACACAGATAAACTGAAGGTAATAACAAAGTTAGCAATCTTACATCTTGGATTCCATTCATCTACTTGAGTCCTAGGTATATGCTTTTTACCAAAGCACGTTCCTCCTCTTCAAACTGCATTTCTGAGCAGGTTTTGGTCTAAATTGCTGTGCACTGCACATTGATGCTGAGAGCCTATCGGTACTTATAAAGGCTAACTATTTTCAAATTCTCAAAATTTAGATTAATATAATTCATCAAATTCTTCAGCAAAAGTTTACTAAATAGAATTTTTCAAGTGAGAAGGAAATCTAAAGTAAATAAATCTGTATTTCTACTCTCGTTGTAACACACCACCTGAACTCCTGCTCCTTCAAAGTGCTGGTTTCTGCTTCACAACACACACCCCAGGAAACGGCACTATCTGTCAGCTAAGGCAATAGGGCTGTACCTCGTGAGAGAGCTTTCTTTTCCCTTCAGCATCCCTGGAATTGGAAAGATCACAGAGTTTAGCAAGATAGGAACACAGGACTCAATTTTCAATTCTTTCTACAGACATGGCTTCTGAAGGGCGAAGTTTTTGAGATGGTAAAAGGATTACTCCACTGATGCATATCATCAGCTTATATTTAGGAGCAAAGCTGGAAGTGACTTGGAAAGAAGGGAATTCTGTTACCTTACTAATTGAATCGGAATGTCTTATTAGTATCCTCTCTCAGTAATCTGATATGAAAGTCACTAATATGATACGACTGTAACACAGTATTAGCAACAATATATTCTGATATGATATGAATGCTAATGTAATAAAAAGGAATGTTGCTAATGTGCTAATCGGATAAGATATTGCTAATGAGATATGAGAGACTCCACTAAAAAAAATTATATTACTTCCCTTAACTTTTTGAAGATAGCATTAACCTTGCACACCAGGAATACCTCAAAATGTCCATTTGCTCTTTTCTGGATATTTATGATTCTTTCTTTCCCCATTTCAGCTTTGTAGGCTCTGTGATTTTACTTACAGACTACTCAGACTCAATAATAAAGAGAATAAATTATAGAGTGATTTGTGAGTCTCAAACCAACATGCATGGATGTGATAGTTACTAAGCATTGGGATAATGTGCATATTTAAATAGAATTGCTTAGGTTAGAAAAAAAACACCATTAGGATCTTTAAGTCCAGCCAGTAATCCAGCACTGCCAAATCCAACACTAAACCATGTACCCAGGTGCCACATCTCCATGTCCAGGGATGATGATTCCATTGCTTTCCTGGCCAGCCTGCTCCAATGCCTGACCACCCTTTCAGTGAAGAACTGTTATTGAATATCCAACATAAACCTCTCCTGCTGCAACTTAGGGCCATTTCCTTTCATCCTAACTTTTGTTATCTGTGAGGAAAGACCAATACCCTTCTGGCTGTTTATATTCCCTTCTTTCAGGGAGTTGTAAACAGTGAGAAGGTCCCCTGTGAGCCTCCTTTTCTCCAGGTTAAATACTCTCAGCCACTCCTCGCAGGAGATGTTCCTTTGTTTCATCTCCAACAGTCTTAAAAAAATTAAGACTTAAAGGTCATAACATTCAGGTGAAGGAGTGTAGTGTCATTTTCCACATTACTCAGGAAGAAACAAGGTCAGAAAACTGAGTTATTCGCCACATAACTAGAGGTGAATCTGTACCATATTGTAGAATTCCTTTAGATGGACAACCAATTTATTAATAAAAATTTTCTTTCCTCTAATACTTTAAATTTTCTTCTAATTCTTTTCTCTTTCTCTTTTTCTCTTTCTCTTTCTTTCTCTTTCTCTTTCTCTTTCTCTTTCTCTTTCTCTTTCTCTTTCCATTTTTATTCTAATTTTTTTTTTTATTTTCATGGCTTGGTGTGTTCTCAGGAATTAAAAGAATGATGGTGGTATTAAGGTAATGGATTGGAATTGCCCTTAGTTCCCTCATCTATGAGACACTAAATAGAAAACAAGACACCTGAACTAAATTTATTTCTGGTGCATCAGTAGAAATTATGATTTTAGCACCAATGTGAATACAGAAAGTGTTGGAGTCAACACATTTAAACTAATATTTAGCAAGAGGAAGTTTCAGTAGCGGAACTTATAGTTAGGTGCTGCTTTGTGCATCATTGGGATGTATGCTATATTACCTTAAATAAAATATGCAAAAAAAACCCAACCCAATATTGAATTATGGGACATTCCTCACTTAAAAAACAGGGGAGAGTTTAATTTTTTTTCCAATAAACATAACAGCTACTGTTAGCAGAAATGCCTATAAATGTGTGTGAGGTGGGTTTGATTTTTTTTCTTTATTTTTTACCATGTGAGGTCATATTTTCATAGTTAAACTGACATGACTTCCATAACAGATTGCTCCCTTTTAGTGCCTGTCACTCTTAGGCAGAATCTCTCTTCTCAAGAACAGTGTGTTACTACACAAGTTAGAACAAGAACAAGGGATGGGACATATAACCTTTCTTCTTCTTTTGCTTCTTGGTTCGTTTTTTTTGTGCCATTTTGGCAAAGTTGTACAGTTATTTTGTGGTTTAGATTATCTGCAAAATGGATGTATTAATAATTACCTTCTTGCAGAGGTAATTATAAACTGTTTAATACTGATTAATAATTAGAAATGTTTTAATCCCCTTACAGGAAGGGAATTAAATGCAAAGTACTATTATGACTGTTAATAATGCACAGTGAACTTTCATGCTTATATGCAGTGGTTTCCTCTTTTATCCATTTCCCAGCTTAACACTTACTTTTTAAATTGAAACTGTATTAGGCAAGGTTATTCAGGAGAAAGCAGAATGGTGGTTGCAAGGGTAAATTTGAGGTAGAGGGTGGGTTATTGAAAGGAAATGAAGCCACTGACTTCATTGTGTCTTACAATAGAATGGAGGAAAGCAGCACAAAAGAACTATTAGTATTAATATGAATAATGACCTATAAATATTCCACTTGTTAACCATGTAATCAATTCTGTGGTCTCAATGGATGTCTATCTTCCCTTTTGTATATTTGTATATTATAATTTAAATGCATACATTATAATGAATTTTTTTGGCTTACTGGCTTAATGTATGAGAGACTATTCATTTAGCAGTCAGATATTTATTCATTTCTATTGGATTGGAATTGCAAAGTCCTTACTTAGCAGATTTAGTACACTAAGTAGTTATTCCATAGGGTAGTAAGGTTAACATGGGAATGATGCAGGGGTTTCTAAAGCTGACAGAGGCATCTGGTGCTCAGCTCTGGGTACTACTTGTAGGCATGTTACTCAGGCAGGTTTCAGTCATTGTCACCCTCTTGAATCCCCAGTGAGCTTCACACCCGAAAAACATACATTTGTTGTTAAATTGTAGCCTGATGACACTTATTGAGTATTTGCAGGTTGGCAGACGAAAAACGGAAAGTTAAGACACCTGTCACACTATCCTTGATGACATTGTCAGAATATTTAATTTTATTGGTATGAATTTTTCCTCATTGTTTCATCGAGAGAAAACAAGTTTGTTTCATCCAGTACTTAAGAGAGGCTTGGGGCAGTGGTTTCTGGAAATTATTGAGGTAAAAAAACTCTAATGCCTCTATCCTTGCTGTTTGTTCTTACCCAGGTTTAGAACAGATGCTGTGATTTAACTCCAGAAGGAGCCACACAGCTGGTCAATCAGTCCACCTCATGGGATGAGGGAGAGGATTGGAAGGGGAGCAGTGAGAAAACTCATGGGTTGTGATGAAGAGAGTTTAAAAGCAAAAAGAAAAAACGAACAAACAAACAAAAAGTGTGCAAGGAAAGCAAAATAAGGAACATATTCACTACTTCCCATCAGCAAGTAGGTGTTTTTCCATCCCTAGAAGACATTGAGGAGGACGAGTCCCATCATTCTGGGTATCTCTACCTTCTTCCCATTAGCCCCAGGCAATATTGCTGAGCATGATACCATAGGTTATGGAACATCCCTGGGGACATTTGGGTGGTCAGCTGTCCCCTGTGTGTCACCTCGAGTCCTCTTGGGCATCCCCAGCCTCATTAATGAGGGCAGAAAATACCTTGGTGCTGTGTAAGCTCTGTTCCTCAATAAATTAAACTTCTCTGTTAACAACAGATTCCATCATAAATACAGAGCATAACCCCTAAAAAGGAACTATGGAGACAACTGACTTTATCCCAACCCAAACCAGTGATTAAGGTGAAATAGACACTGGTTTCCAAACACACAGTGGCAATATAACTTGCTTATTATCTTCTTACAGGTAAATGGCTTCCCCAGCTGTAAATCATGTAAATCATGATCACACTCAAAAATAAGTAGTCTATAAATATATTTCCTTAGAGAGAAAGATTTTGAAAGTTATAGGGAAAATAACTAAAAAAAAAACAACTAAAAAAAGGACTCTCAAACTTATTTTATTTCTTACTATGTTATTTCTTTTATACTATAAGGCTTCAGCTGCATCTTCAAAATATAACAAGTTGACTGTAGGGTGTGTGTTGTATTCTGGATATCCGAGCTGTCTAAAATGTCACTGAAATTCTAGGAAAATGAATATTCAGTGACCATAAAGGTCAATCAAATAGTCAGAGAAGCTTGTAGAGACAGAAGAATAGGGGAACATCTGCATAAACATACGAAAGCAGCCCAGCTGCTGACCCTTGCTCTCACACAGATGTCTGTCTGCTCTCCCATCTCAAATATAGGTATTTATATAGGAAAAGCAGTGCAGGAAGACATATGGATAGCCACATGTTGATGGATGGTTGGTTGGCTAAGGCTGTCACTGAGAAAAGAGGCGATGAATAATTTTGCTAGGGATGAGAGCCAGTACTTTTTGAGCCCCGCACATTCTGGGAGCTGGAACTCCTCACTGCCATATCACTGAGGGGGCAGCTTTCTCCTGAAAAGCATCCCAGACTGACCTGCCACCCAGTTGTTACAGAACCAATTTTCAGGTGCTCTCTCAAGTCTTTAGCACCTTTTTGTTTAGAAAGAAAAATAAAACTCTGACACCTGTGTCCCATCTGCTGGATATTTCCATTTGAAATGAGGAAAGAGAAAAGTGTTTCAGTCTGGAAGGGGACTTAATCATTTCACCTGTAACTCTGTTCAGATTTCTCATAGATTTCCATTACTGTCTCCTTTAATAATGTTCCTTACTACCTCCCTCTTCCTTGCACAAATTTGGCTTCAGTTCCATCTATTCCTTTCCTTCTGACAGACTACAGAACAGTTCATCCAAAGTCATAAATCCTCACAAGTATGATACACAATAGAGATTTAGTGACTTTTCCTTTTGGGTCCAACAAAGACCTCAGAATCTCTCTTGATAGCATTAACTTCTACCTTTTTAATTTTTCAGGAGAATAATTTTCTGCAAAATTGAAATATTTTATCTTAAAACTATAAATCTTATTTGTGATCTTGCACCTTTTAAACAGCTATAGGAGCCACTAGGGACTGCTACTTTTCCTATTTTGCCTGATCAGTTTAAATTGACTATTTTTTACTACTTGAGCAACATCCATCCTATATATTGTTATATAGGATATAGTTATTGTTCTTTGGATAATTGTGAAAATTTATTCCACAAGGTTTGGGCTTTTTTCATTTTGCTTTGTTTTGTTTTGATTTTGGGGTTTTTGTTTGTTTTTGTTCTGGTTTTTTTTTTTTTTTTGCTTGATTTTTCCCCGAACTGGGATATCAGGGCTATTGGAAATCACAATTTGGATTTGTTTCATGTCTTTTAGTCAAGATATTAATAATGTGGTTAAAAGCTGCTGTTTGAAAGAAATGAATTTATGTTCTATTGCTACCTTTCTGTATAATTTAATCAAGAGAGTCTCAATATCAGGCCATTTGTATTTATATTGTGACTTTCAAGCAGGTACACTACAAAACTTTCTTTAAAGGAACTAGAATAAACTATTAGCTGAACTAATAGAGAGAACAGGCAAGTCTGATTTGAGAAGTTTTGACTTGCTTGCTTCAAACAATTAATATGAGACATTGAACTCATGGTTTTCCCCATTTTCCAGCTATAGAAAAAGTGCTCTTTTAAACAGATTTATATTTAAAAATAACAGCAATGAGACCAAAATTTGTGAAAATTACCTCTGATAAACTATTGGGTTTTGGTTTGGTGGGGTTTTCTTTTGTGTGCTCTCAGTTGAGTTAGGTACATGGTATGGATTCCTAGGGATTTGCAAATTTGCCTTCTTCAAAATGAATTTCAGCCAACAGACCATATTCTGTTCTCCACTAGAAAATTTGTGTTTAATGAAAAGGAACCCTGATAACAAAATCTGAAAAGCTGCATAAACAGATTTTATCACCACCTCTTTCTACAGGGTTTCCAGAATCCCCCTCAAACAAACATTCATAGAAATCCTAATCCAGCTTTCAAGCAAGTGGCAAGGTTTCACGGTTTATAATGTTGTCAGCACACAGAGAATGCTGATCTGGGATAGCACAGGGGATCCTTACCTCTTGCACTGAGAGCATATCCTGACCATTGATTGCTAAAAGTTGTCATTCACCCTTTTTACATTCTTTTCTTAAGAAAGGAAGGATATGAGACCCGTGAATAAGGAGGAGAACCAGATGGATACCAGTCTGCTTGGCACAACACACACAGCAAACCTGGCAGCAAGGCACTGGTTTGTATTTTAACATAAAGAATTCAAAGGACTAAAGATTTGTGTGAATTCAGACTTTCAGGTGTGATTCATTGGACTTTAAATAGATATACACAGAGCAGACATTTTCATCTGAGCTAGTGACTGCATACCCTCTCTATAGTAAATGGAGAGAGGTAATCACATCCAGGGTATGATTCCTCTCATTTTAAAGCAAGGTTCCAAAATATGCTGTGAAGCACATAATTCTGTTCACTGGCTGTAAGGCACGATGACTTAAGGTGCAGACAGTGTTGTACATGTTTAAAGCTTGATAAAAGCTAACTCTTAATTCTCTAAGATATATACAATTTATACAAAGATATTTCTACTCTGCTTTAAAATAGTCAAATAAATTTCTATTTATGTTTGGTTTAAGCAGTTCTGTAAATATCGCAAAATTCCTACTGATCTGGTACAGAAAGATGTGTTATAACAATCCTTATTTTGTATTTTAGGATTTGATAGAACTTAATAATAATTTAAAAGTCCCTCCAGGCTTTGGAACACCTCCAGATTAAAGAAGTAGGATTTCCCTCCAGACCAGAATGTGTGTTAGGGCTGTTAGCACTAACACACATCAACTTCAGCAATACAACACTTTTTCTAGTACTGAGGAACAAAAAAATCTATCACATCATAGAAAAATCGGAAGGATATAGGATTTTAAAAAAAAAAAAGTGCTTGAAATGAAGAAAAAACCCAAAACAACTGTGTGTGTAGAGGGATTGGATTGGGGTTTATTTTTGTTCATTTGTTGATTTTTTTATTTTTTTTTTTTTTTAATAAGAACATTTCCCACAGCAAACACTCTCTGGAATCCCAGTCTTTCTTTTATACACATTCCCCTATGTGCTGCCTCTTGAGTGTCCATTTGTTTGCTATGGTAATTTATGTCATTCTGTATTGTATTATACACCTAATGCACAGCTGGTCTCCTAATGTAGATTTCTTCACTCTTGCTTTCACACAACCAAGTACTTATCTTTCCAATTATTTTCCATGGTCTCTGATTCTCTAGGCAGCATGATATTTGTGACTGCCAAGCTTCTGTAGCAGCCTGGGTACATTCAAATCCAAATGTTAATAGTTTCTACTTCCTACACGGGTAAAATGGGAATTTTGCTTTTTCAAACCACACAGCTCATTGTTCAACACTTCTTGGTACCATACCATGCTGCGGGAAACATATGAAAAAGAAATATATTGGTTAGTTTGCTTGGGTGTTTTGTTTGTTTTTAATCCACCTGTGCTGCAAAACATTAGCACAGACACACACACACACACACACACACACACATAGCAATCATTTCTTAACTGTCTTGGACTGAATGATGTTGTTTCAGAGCAATTGAAACAACTTTCAATGCCAATCTGAGCATTTTCATGGACTCAGCTAGACATGGACATTCAGACAACTGGAAAGATAAAGATGGCTCCACACCAAGATTTTAATGCATTTGTTTTACTTTACATTTGATGTGATGTAGAAATGTGCTAGAGCTAAACTGAAATGGTCTGAATTGGAAAGAAATAGATGCCCGGGTATCTCCATAATATCTCAGATGGATTACTGAACTTGCCATCACCACACAGCCCCAGTCACAGTAGCAGTGGCACTGGGGAGAAAATATTCTCTTGGAAGAGATTAGGCATATTTTTTAAAACCAGAGGTATGTCAGTGTGAATTCTTCATTATGGTATTTGAAAGGGCAAGATGAAGTGCTTCCCATACCATTGCACCCTGTGAAGACACCAGAGGAGATTGTGAATAAAATAATTTGAGAATGGCAGCAGTGGTGCTGTTTTCTACTGCATGGACCCTTGGAAGGGGTGGTAGCTTCCCTAGGACTTCCAGGTTGTTCATAAAAGTTCTCTTTGACAGAGCTGTGGGCAGAAGGCTTTTCACACTGAGAATCAAGACACATAGATCTTCAGGCACACAACCCACAGAAAATAGACCAAACAAAGAAATTAAAAAGACAAGACACTTCCTTAAATTTCTTCCATCTTCCAAGTGTTTTTATTAGAGCTGCTGTTAAGTGGTTTAGAATTATTTCAGCTTTGCGTGGAGGCTTTCTCAGAGCTGTTTCAAAGAATCAGAATAAATAGAAAGCAAAAGGGACCAAGGAATGCATACACCACCTATGGACCACCCAGTGTGGTAATTGACTCAACAGAGATGTATATAAAACCCTTATGCTATTTTTGAAAACAAAACAAACCAAGCACACACACACACACAAAATGAGCAGCAAACAAACAAACCAAACCAAATCCCTTAGGAATTTCCATCTCACCTTTGTCCCCCTAAGGTGATATAAAATCCTAGGGGGGAAAAAAAAATCCCTTCTTAAATCTGGTGACTGATTGAGCATCACCCCACTATGTACACCAGTGGGTGAAGGAGAGCATGAAATTCATTACTTTGGTGTCTGTGCTGCATTCTCCTGCTACCCTGAATTACTCTTCATTTTGGCTAATATACTGTTGCTTGCTAAGATCATCGCTAACTGAATGATTTTCCTCCACCTGTCTGAAGAGGCATGAAAAGTAATGAATAGGCTAAGACATCCTCTCACCCCTAGAAAATGTCCTTTCCAGGTCAAGGTTAGAGTCAGAGTGGTGAGAGGTATGTGCAATGGGAGCTTGTTTCTGTTGTAATTGCTAGCAGACTAAGCAGACCCGAGCCTCCAGGGATGTCTGCCCATCAGTGATAAATTGATACAAAATATTCTTGAAAAGTTTGTTTTGTTACCATTATGCTAATATTTACTTAGTGGATATGAGTTTTGCGTGAAATGCCTACAGTCCAGGGGAGAAGGAGGCACTTTAAATTAATAAATAACAATAACAATGATGACATCAGGGTCAAGAGAAAGAATGGCTAATGAAAAATATCACCTGAGCTCAGTCAGAGCACAAGAGCGAATCCAGCTTGATGTGCATGGGGGAATTCTGGGAATTTAACAATTAAAGATTGTTTCTCCAGAGAAGAGGGGCCTCCATTTACTCAACGTTGCTAATGAAGTGTAATTCATTTCACCTCTTCCCCACCTTTCAAAATCAAAGTTCAAGAGGCCGTAGCAGACAAATTTCAGAGGACAGGCATGCATACCTCTTGCAATGCCACTCATGCTCTTTAGGGAATATCCTCATGTTCTATTAATTATTGTACTTCTCTGACATTATTATTCATGGACTAGCATCTCAAAATACTTGATTTAGCAGTGGTTCTGGAACTAATACTAATAAGTACAAGACTGTGCCTTGGGTAAAACATGTTTTTTTTCTTATGGGTACAACAGAGGGTAATACTACTCTTCACAATTCAGTCAACTTTTACCGGGATTTTTTCTTCCACGTCTGTAAGCAGAGGGCTTTATTTTGGTTAATTATGTTCATTTCCCTATTAAAGAGGCAGTGTTAGGAGCACAACATTGTGAACACCACAGGAACACCACAGGAACACAACCCCGAGTGGTACTGGTGCCATGTGACCAGCGGTGAAACAACAGGCAGAAGTGTGAGAAGATAACATGGTCCCACACTACTGTCAAAGACAGGAATCCAGATGTTTAAGAGGGGTAATGAGCAGGCTTTTAGCCTCACAAAAAGGTTCTAGCCATAGACGTGCAGAGACTTCTCCAGCAGGTTGCCTGGCAAACCTCCATCCTGCCACGGCACTTGCTTGGATGTGAGATCAAATTGCATTGAAGTATTTCTGCCTCAGACAATAGGGGTCATGGGGAAAAATTAACTATCAAGTGGGTAGTGGTTAATATCACAGTTTGCAAGGAGATTTTGCACTTACTAGGGCTAAAGAAACTGACCTTAGAAGCTTGAGTGACTGAAAGTACCTCCCTTTTGAAAGTCCTTGACATTAAATCAGTTTTTCTCTATGGAACTGAAAGGCCAAAGAATCAATGCTTTAAACTGAGTGAATTAAATGACACTTTAAAAAAAAATTGCATATTATTTCATGCTTTCAGACCACTAAAGTTTTTCAAAGTAAAAAAGAGCAAATTATGAATTTAGCTGGTTTTTGGGGTTTGGTTGCTTTTCTTTTGCCTGACTCCATAATCTCATTTTAAGGTCTTGAGAAAACTGGAACTTCAGCCTCACTTTACTAAATATTTCTTGTTAAATTGGGAAGTTTTTGCCCCTGCATTTTGGGCACTGCATATGTTTGTTGAGCTCTTACCAGGGTCCAAAATATGCTTCAGCCCTGAGCTCTTCCATGATATAAGGACACATTCCTTAGGAAGAGCTTAGTCTTTCTTAAATGTGAAATTTTATCAAGTAAATTGACTCACTACCAGATGTTGAAATATATGTCTTACAATTTTAAGAACTTTAAATAAAATTTCTCATTTTTATTTATTCAAAAATGTACTCAGAGTACATAAAAGCTTATAAGCAATTTTTAATTTGAAAAATAAGCCAGCATTCTATCAAGCAGTCAGCTGTATATAATCCTCCCATGAACTGCACTGTGAGAACAATTCCTTTTTTATTTTACAAGGACGTGATTTCTTCTTCTGACTGCTTGATATTATTTTTAATATGTACATGCATACATACATACATGCATACATACATATATATATATGTGTGTGTGTGTGTGTGTGTGTGTGTGTGTGAGAATTTTGGCAAGAAAACAAGAAAGAAAACAACCCTCTAGGATTTTGACTGATCTTGGCATTTCCTTATATATTGGATATTGGTGTGAAGAGCAGATTGCAATGTTTAACTCTCTAATACATGCCATGAAAGACTTCACTGATACTCCCATGCTGAATTGTTAGCCATTAAAAGTCTTTCACAGTACATACATTTCTGTACATTGTTGCTAGATATTGCTTTGTATGGAATTTTTTATTAGGATAGAGAAATTTGGTGGATGTCAAACAACACGGGATATGTATTACAATTTATATACACCTATATTATATATATATAAATATGTACCTGAAATGAAACAAGAAGTACAATTTGATTACATATAACAGCACACCATGTATTTGTGAAAAGTATATGGCAATTAGTACTATAGTTTTAGAACAATTTGTGCTGTTATAGCTTTAATTCCAAAAATATACACACTCTAATATGGTAGTTGTCATCCCAGAAATATACGTGCTGTGATAGTTGTCATTATAGAAATATACATACTGTGATATCTGTCACTGTGAAATACATACTCAGTAATAGATGTCAGCAATGAAATATAATAATAATCATAACGTCTAGCATTTTTCATCCTGGGTCCAAAAGAGCTTTAAAAATATAGTATCATGCCCAATTGTCAGACGGAGGAATTGCTGTCCAGAGAGGATAAGTGTTCTGCCCAATGTCATGAAGGAGACCCATGGTGGAGGTGGGAAGGGAAAGCAGGTTTCTTTTCTTGGACATTATGCTGCCTCTCATCAAAATCGGTCTGCATGTGAAAAAAATTGATATTCTGCCACAACGGGACCTGAGACTGTACAGAAACCGGCAGGACTGGCTCAGCACCTTCCAGGATCAAGGCTCATTCCCCTTGAACAGAGATAACAGCACAATTCACAACAAATCATTTGTCTGACAAATTAGCTTCCTTCTACTTCCCAGCAGATCACAGCCTTCTCAGATTTATTTGCTATCTGACAGACTTTTCTGCCTGTTTTTTTATTATTATTAGTATGTCTGTGGAGACACTGTTGTGTTTTGTTTCATTTTGTTTTGTTTGTTTTGTTTTTTTTTTTCTTTCCTTTTCTGCAGTTTAAATAGGGTACTTATTTGCAGTTGGTCAGAGAAATTCCATAATATTAATACAGTCTTCTCGACTGGGTAAAAAAGCAAGCATATCTCCCTGAAAATATTTGCATCTTTAAAACTACTACTGCCAGAAGTAATAAGTGTTTGATAAACACATTCCTGGCAGGAAAACTCCGTGTCTTGAACATTCATAGAAAATTGAGTGTCAGAGAATTAATTCAGGTAGAAATTCACATAGGATATTTTACAGTGTTTGTTGGACTCCAGAAATGAGATATATTAACTCCTAAGATTAGTCTCCACACAAAAGCTGATGCAATTAGGAGGGTTCAGCACAAGAAATGCTGATAGCAGAACATGAATGTCTGAAAGTTGTTAGAAGAAACAATATGATTTAATAATAGCAATGCTGCCATTACAAGCCTGGTCATTGTGCAGGGCATGGTACAAGCATAGCACAGAATTATACACTTATTTAAAATGGCCTTTGCAATGAGGATATTTTTAGTCAATGATTTTTGTTTTGACACAGAATACTGCTGCCAGGTGAACTCTTTACAGATTGGGAATAAAAGTCTTTCGGGACTCTAAAAATATACATGAAGCACATGCTCATAAGGCCACAAATTTCCAAAATAAATTTCTGGATAATTTACAATGTAAAATTTCTGGTAGCAATTTGTCTACAAATGCTTTTTATATAATTTCTATAGAACTTCTTATGTTCAAATCTCATTCTTTGCCCCTTTTCCACCCACTTGCAAATTGGTAATGACTGAAGAGAACTCTTGCATAATGAGTCAATCAGCCAAAAACTTACTTCAGCATTTTATTTTCTGTCTTCCATTTTTAACTGTACTAAATTTCTGAAATTGTTCTTATTTGTAGTATATATATTACTTGCCTTACTGATGGAGCCAATACGGAGCCAATACAGTGCAGTAGGACACCATCAAATATTTCATAAAGTGATGGAGGTGAAGAATTAAATTATATGAAAATGTTATCACCAGCAGTAACTACACAATTAAAATTTATGTATGTGATGACTGTCATTTAAGATGAAGGAAACACTTGATGTGAAAAAAATCCCCATAAACTGGAAAACATCAGCACATCTCCATATTTATTTCTGTAGGAGATGACTTAGAATCTAGAAACATCCAGGAACATTTTACCCCAGTAAGGCAGATAAAATTCAACAATACTTTGAAGTTTCCAAGGCTCTCCTTCTCCTGGGAGTGTCCTAGCAGGCTATAATGGACATGGTCTTTGGTGACTAAAGGAACTGGACATATTTCAAAATTATGCTGGGAGAACACTGTGGAGTAGTTGCTTTTTTTCCCCTCACAGTAACTCTTTGCCCAGCTTTGTTGATGTGTGGGATTTAAAAACCTGTTTTTTTTTCAGGAAAAACAAAGTTTATGCAGCATACAAACACTGGGCACAACCTTAGCTGACAAGTGAGCTAGACAGCTTTCAGGTCTAGTGGGAAAAAAGAATGGAAAAAGAGATGAGGGGGGAGGAAAAGAGGTGAATCAGACATTTTCTCATCTCTGCTGTGAGTAATATTCATGCAAGGCCATGCCAGCTTTGCACCTGTTTTTCTCATTTTCTATTCAGCTTGTCACATTTGTTTACAATTTGTCTTATTTTGTCATTTTCTTTGTGCTCTCCACCCTATGCCAAACACACGTGGAATTTATTTGCAATTCAAGAAATGTATTGCTGATGAAGCGGGACAGTTTTTGATGGGCACCCCAAAGAGAAAGGAAGGGACTTCTGTGCACAGCAGAGGTGAGAGAAGAGAGACAACAGGTTGAGCAGAATCAAAGTATCCCCCTTGCTCTTCGGTTGCAGTAAGGGGAAAGCATTTAATGCTTACGAGAAGTTTAATCCTTGTATAACAGGCAAGGGACAAATTCACTCAGGAGATGAAGAATTACAAAATCCCTTTTCATGCACCCATAACTTTGAAAATAATCTAACATAGACTTTCATGGAATTGGGAAGACCTGTAGGAGGCCCTTGTTCTCCCATGCATGTAGCATATAAGAAAAGATTAAAAAATTTCTATTTTAATACATTAACATTCATGTGTGGACTTTCTGAGAGATTTAAATATGTTTGTTTTGAAGCAGTGTTCTGCCTGAAAAGAAAGAAGAATGAAAAAAAAATGAACAAAAACCCCAGCAAACACCCCAAACAAATTAATAAAAAAACATAGGGTGCAAAAAGCCAAATCCCTAGTGATAGTAATTAATTTAAAGTCACAAGGAAGAAGCCAATTTACACCGGAGGTGGATCAGGCCTACAGGATTTAACATATTCCAAAAAAATCTGGAAACTGTTTCTATTAATGTGCTTCTCCAACATATGCTAGCTTTCAGCAAATAACTGCTTTTGTTTTCAGAGTTTATTTTAGGAATTAGTCACAGATTTTATTATTGAATATAAAGGTTACCAGATCTATAGTGTAACATGGTAAATGAAGTGGTAAGTGAATTCATGTTTGGCAATTTCCCACTTTAATTAGTATGCATTAAAAAGGGTGCTTTGCTCCACATTACATTTTTTTGTCTGCTGTAACAATATTAAGTTTACACAAAAGCCTGTTTTGGTGCGTATCTGCATCGTTCTGACCGCTGCACGCACATGACACATGAGGCTGGTGGAAGGGTTGCTTTACAGGGTCAACCAAAAATTGTGGCCTTGGCCTCCCGTGACCATTTCTATTCATCTTTTTGTGAGAGCCAGGGCAGGCTGGGCAGGGTCACTTCCAGAGCCCATGGCCACATGCCAGCAGGGCTCCGTGAATTCCTTCCCCCTGAATTTCCTCCACATGTTCAGCTAGCTAATTCTGCTTCCCTGCTCTTAGCTTGATCCAAACCTGCAGAAGCCACTGAATGTAAGGACTATTTCAGAGAGGGCCAGGCCCTCAAATTGCTGTTGGTCATTTCACCCCAGAAGCTGTTCTGAGTTTGTCACTTTGCCGAGTCCTCCGCGCACTTGGCGATTCATTCAGGTTAAGGAGGGAGCAGCCCCTCTGCTCTCCCCATGTAAATGCATGTGAAAATGCACCAACATCACGCAGTGTGTAACAACACGAATTTGGCTGCACGAAGCAGCACAGGAGCTCCTTACTGGCTCCTTCTCCTTTGCTGTGGTCATCCCTTAGCCCAAATTTAAGTAAAACATTGTGCTAAAGAAAATGAACTTTGGTGGGGGTTTCCTGGTTACTTTTGAGTGTTGTTAATACCAGACTTGGCAAACCATTCCTGTCTAAAACCAGTTGAAACTTTGGTTCTTTCCACAACAAATTCCTTCGTGGAGCAGAATGCATCTCAAGATGATGCATATGTTGGATATATTTCTGATCTTACTGAAGGATCTAAAGATATTTATCTGCTTCAGAACATATGTGAGAGATCCAGAAAATAAGGCTGGATTTTCAAAAGTGACTTGAATAAATTTAGTATTATTTAAATCTGTGGTTTTGCTTCTGTGAAGTAAATCTAGCTTAGTTAGGACTGGAACTATGTGATCTTTAAGGCCCTTTCCTAACCAAACCATTCTGTCTTTCTGTGAATGTGTTTGTGTTTTTATATATTTATATATTATTTACAAATTCATACATATGCAGACATATATATACATTTAAACAGTTTCTATTTTAAAATGCCTGAATTAAAAATATGTCAGAAAAAGTATAAACCACATAATGTAGCTTATGTTTATTATTCAGTATCTATTAAGTGTAATTTAAATAGTGAAAATATTACCGCTGTTTATTGTTATTTTGATGGTTGTTTTATTACTATATTATTATTATTACAGCACTGTTATAGCATCTATTTTGCTTCCTCATCCCAGAACACCTATTTTTAGCTCACTTAAATTAAGATATATGAAGCAGCTGAAGATTCATAAAGTTACAGAAGGATGAGCATGAATGATTTGCGATAGCAAAATAGTTTAGCATTAACCAACAGAGAAATAAGAAGCATGGGTCCTAGGAGGACAGTGGGAAATATGCTCTGGAAAGCCACCAGTGCAGAGACCTGCAATTTGCCCCTTCAAAATATAGAGCTGAGGAGTGCAGGCCTGCAGAACAGAGTTCAGTGTGGAATAGGAACAAGTATTTTGCTGGTCTGCTCCTGGTTTTTATTGAAATGTCAGGAATTGATTTAATAAGACCATATTTAGAGAGAAAAAATAGAGAAAAAAGCTAAACAGAGTTAAAAAAATACTGAAATTTATAGTGAGTCAGGAGAGCCAGACCAATTCCATGTCTCGGTTCTAAATTGTAACATAACCTTAGGAGACCTATCATCTAGTAAAACCAGGAAAAAAGAAAGTAACCTCATCCAGAGTCTGCTTGTTGAGATTGTTTCCCTTAACAGTAAAAGCAACAGCAATGCAAAATCATTAAAAATCTACATTGTGCTACTGAGTGATGCAACATTCATCTCACAGTTTAGCAGTAAATGGGAAGGGTTAAGGTAGTTTTGAATAACTTTTTTTTCTTTTTCTGTCTCCCAGCCAGGGCTGGAGAACATTTCAATAGCATTTTAAGATATCTGCATGAATTATTGGGACCCTGCCTATGGTGCAATGTGGGCTGCAGCACTGCCCAAAAATTTTTAACACTCGTTCTTCATCTAACACAGAAATGATGTGCTTTTCTAGGTCTGCATTATACTGGGGGTCAGTAAAGATAATAATAATAGCTTCTACTGGCTTTAAAATACAGGATTCACTCCTTATCTCCCTGCTTCTATAAGCTTGCCATATTATGGAGATACTGTGGGGAACATCTACACAATCACAAAAGGATCTATCTCCATTGACTTTTTTTTATTTAATAATAAAATGATTTAATCTGTAATTCACAGCTATTTCAGGGATTCTATTCTCTCCCCATAAAACAAACTGAAACAGAAAAGTTTTGGGGTTTGTTTTTTTGTTGATTCTTTTTTTTTTCCAAAAGACCTCCCTAGCACTTCACATTATGATTTACTTTCTCAAAATCAGCTCATTCTTTTCCTCCTTCCCTGAGTATTTCTACCCAACCTGCTGCTGGGCTCGGGCCCAGATATTTTCTACCCTGCTAACTTATGTTGCGTTAATTTCCTCCTCTGTCTGTCACATGATACTCACTGCTTCAGCTGTACTTTACTGCCATTTAAATCACAGTTCTTTATTTGATTTCTCTTTTAACAAGAACATGTTAATTTCCTTTTCTCCAGCAGAATTCTCAGGGCCAAAAGTTGTGCCTTTGCTCCTGAGCATTAGGACATTTTACAGACACCCCTCCTTCTTCAGACCTATTCATCTTTATCTTTCACTGAACAACAGCACTGCAAACAGGGTGTGAGACAACACAGCTGAATGATTGATGCTCTCCAAGTCCTGAGTTTCTTTTCCTCGTTTATTCACACAGTCACCCTCCTGAGTTAAGGGTTTCGAGTGGTACCTGCCATGGTGACTAGGGAAACAAGGGTAAGCTGCCAAATCCAGCGACTGTTTTCTTGTTCTCATATTGCATTTCCTTATCGGTTGTGACAATGTGCCACAATTAATGATAGCAGAAATACCTATGTTTGATACCATATGCATCATACTTAGTGGTGATGGATTAGCAATCAAGAAAATTAATTCTGCCTTTACAAAGTAACATCTGAACTTTGAAGTTAGGCAAAAGCTTTATAGGGTAGTGCAGATAAAAATTCTCCTGGAAATGGCATAACTGTGTTTCTGTTGTACCTACATAATTGGTTCTGGACTGATCCCAAACAGTATGGTATATTTCTCAAGAAAATGCAAGTATCACTCACTAAAATTGAATTTCAGGTAGCCCTGTGAGTCTCGGGTAACACTGTATGTATATTAGTGCCCATAAGAAGGAGTTTGATAACAGAATCTGATGCCTTGAATACATCCAGACCTCCTGGATGACCTTGGCTAAACACCTACAATTATTCTGGGTTTTAATTTATAAGTAGATTAAAGATCTTCCTTAGTTCATTAATTACCTTTTTGATTGAAAATTGTTAATAAATTTGAAAACTTTCCATAGTATAGAGACATCTATACTTGTACCTTGATTGCAAAAATAACAAAAACCCAGTGATGGAAAATGTTATTCTGTCAATCAGGACATTCTCCTTACTTCATAGTCTATAATATCTTTAGACAGGCTCATACAGAACAAAGAAAGCTGGAATTTAAGACAGTTTTGAACATTGATTTATCTAGGTTTCACCAAACACAGATTACTTACCCCACTGGAAAATATCATAGCAGCTGTCATTGTGGCCTAAAATAATGTACAATGTTTCTGATTCCAGATACCACTATGATCTCATCTATTTGAATTTAAATAATCAAAGTTACCACCCTTTAAAGATCCCAAATCCGTCCATAACACATATTAGATATTTTTAGCAGACTGAAGCTCTTTGGGAGACCATTGTCCAATCATGACGTTGGTATTGATTCCTAAAAATGTGTTATTGCTCATTGTTTAGTTCCTTGCTGCCTTCCTTTTGATAGAAATGATGGAATTATTTTTTATCTTATTTCAGACATGTACATTCTAGACATCAGCACTCCATGCAGCCATTCCTCATTGTTTTTAGGATTAAATTAGCAATTTAGGGAGGGAATAGCATATAGTGTTGCCAAAATTTATACATCTGCTTAAGGATGCAAGAGATCTTCCCCGTCCATGGCAGGGGGGGTGAGAGGTTGAAATAGATGAGCTTTAAGGTCCTTTCCAATTCAAACCATTCTACAATTCTCTTTTCTTATCATGCATTGCAATTATTGTAATAACTTAATTTCCACTGGTTATAAATGTTGGGGCTACTTCCTCCAGTTTCACCTTTAACATGAACCTCAATTGTTCTATCTTTATTTAGCTGTCTCTGTAGTGAAAGAAATATCTGTTTGTCAGTTAGAGATAGGTAGAAACACATGAACGCAAATGCAGCAAATAAAGTTATTGTGCTATATGCAGTATTTTTTTTGAACTAAGCATGATTTTCCAAATAAACTGAGCTCTGTGCTTGTGTTGGAAGTTCTAGGAAGCAGCAAAAGGAGTTTATATTGTAATAGAGAGCTGAGGCTGAGAGGTTTCCCACTGATTAAAGTAAATGCCTGAAAATAGAAGACTGAACAAGTGGATGTGATGTTTTGGCAAATAAGAGGGCCCCTCCTCTGTTTCAGATGAGAGTTTGGAATTAGTACTGCATGAAGATATAGTGGCCTTTAGCAAATAGCAACAGGAGAATTGAATGCTTGAATTTTTCATATGGTATGACTTCATGTATGTATATCTTTATTTATTTAATAAAAAAGTCATAAAAATATATTTTATTATTTCCACTTCCTGACATTTATTTAGTCAGAGATCACTTTTACACAGACAGACAATGGTGATTCGAAGTTTCTAAAGAGTTTCCATTCTCCATAAATGCTAATAGATTTAACCTACTGGAGGGTTGTTTATAGCAGTTTATTTTCATAACTGTAGTCCCTAAGTCTGGCTCTTAGAAACAGCAGGGCTGATAAACCATGAAAGTGCAATTTACAGAAGACCCTGTAACCTGGATTGCTGGAAAGAAAGAGAAGTAAAGAATTTTAAGAAATGACCACTATTGATTGCCTCATACACTGGATGGCATTTTGCCTTCATCTTCAGGATAATTGGACAGGGGGATTACAAATCCATAGCAATAGAAGGCTTTCCTTACTAGACAGTTAATGCACTATAAATCAGCTAGTAGGAATAGCTCCTATGTTGTAGCCTATATTTTCATTCAGCTCATTTGCACTTCAAAGCTGAAGTCGATAATTCAGCTCCAAGTAGGTGTAATTGGAGGATATTTACCTTTTGTAGAATATGAATACAAGCTGAGAAAATCTCTAAATTCATTTGCACAGGACATTACCAGTCAGATCCTGGTACTCAGACACATGGCCCAGTCTCCAGCTGAAGTCAAGAGGTGAGTTTGGAGCTGCTCATAAATCCCTCAAGGTTTGTGTGCTGTGGCTAAACAATGTTTTCTCACTATTGGTGATCAATTGTTTTTTGCTGAAGTGGTAAGTATTGCCTTTGTTTTTTAAATACTAAATAAGCAGCCCCTTCCTTGTCTTATCTCTGCCAGGGTGGATGGAGGTAAGTCCCCTGAACCCCTTTTGTTCTAGCATCCTGCAGAAGGTAGGACAGAAGACAACTCTAGAAAGGCACAGCTGAGCTTCTCAAATCATAGGTCAATGACTGGTAAAATTCAGCCAGGTTTGAAATCAAGGAAATAGAGTAAATAAGAAAAAGAAAAATAATTTAATCTTTTTTCTTTCACCTGCTATTTCTTATGGCATTTCTGCCAAACAAAACTCCCATCATAACAGGCATGAAAAAATTACTTAATGTGCCTATCCTTATGCTCCCTCCACACGTGCCCACTCATGCACACACATATTAGATTACCTAGCCTTTTGCAGAACCTGGACAATATAATACTGCCACACGTTGTTTTGTGAGCTCTTTCCTACCTGCATTATGTCTCAGAGCACACAGAAATATGCATCCTTTTCAGTGCAACTACTAGCTTTGAATGAAGTGAATGCACAGGCAGTTTTATCATTCCCATCTGGCTCCATTTTCTACTGTGATAAAAAATGGAATTGAGGTTAGGCAGAAATGGTCTCAAGTATCATCTCCAACAGAAGATGAGGTGGGATTTTTTTCCTCTGTGATGATGCTTTTCAGTATTGGTATTTTTCTCAGGTTTAGGGGATGAGAAAGAAGACAAGAATAAGACTTTATTCCATATTTTATAAATGGGAAATGAAGTTCTTCAGCTCAAGCATCATAACTTTCCCTCAGACCCCAGATCTGCACCAGTACAATATGAAGCTCACTTTAGCCATTACAGCTGAATATTTGGTACCAAAATATTAGTTTTAAATAATCTGCTATATTTGCTGGCCTTTAAAGTTTTTGTTTTGTTTTGTTTTGTTTTTTGGGGTTTTTTTTTGTTTGTTTGTTTTGTTTTTCCCCAGCAGAGTTATAACTTCCAGTGCCACAAAATCAAAGTTCATGGCTGCAAACTTGTTTTTTCTTACTGGGTAAGGGGTCCTTTTTCAATAATCTTCTGACTCTCCCAAGAGTAAACAGAAAACCCCAACACTGAACTTTCATTACTCCAGTTAGAACAATCCATTTTATAATGGAAAGCAATACCACTTATGTCTGGATTATTTCCCTTAAGAAACAAAAAGGGAAAAGTAAAAGAGCCAAATTTTGTGCTAATATGACATCAGTGTCCAAATATGGCATTACTGGACATCCTTGCCCGATGGATACCCATGAAGGTGATAACTGTGGATCAAGGAATCTTATCTGGGCACATAGGAGCAAGGAATTAAACATCTGGGGAAAATACCAAATTAGAAGGAACCAAATGCTATTCTTCTTCTTTCACTGAAGAAACCAAATGCTACTCTTCTTCTTTCACTGAAGAAACCAATGCCTGTTGAGAAATCAGACTCAAAGTCATTGAGTGTGACAGGATGTAGGTGTCATGCTTAGATATCTCTGTGGAACCTGGTCTTGAAAAGCCAGCCTGGTAAGTCTCAGGAGTCTGAGTGGATAAGTAATTATTAATATATAAAAAAAAAAGACAAAAAATAAATATGAAAATGCAGTCAGCCATATGTCAAAATTTTCTGTATTATTTGAAAAAATACTCCAGTAACTACCAGAGATTGCTAGATTATTCAAATCTTGGAAGTTATTTTTGCTGCATGTGTTTTATTTGTTTTTTTCTTCTTGCACATATGCCTACATCATTCCAGGCAAAAAAACAACAGATCTGATTTAAAGTGAACATGGGTTATGTGGCTAAGTAGCCAGTTTTGCTCAAGTAGGGTCCTAACACCCTGTTGCAGAAAGGGTAAATATGCTGCCTTACTTGGAAAAGGGATCATTTCCTTCCTAGTTGCATTTGTAAAATACTAAAACCACTAATATTTTATGGATCCCTTAATTTGCTTGCTTCATTCTCATATTTCCAGATTTTTTTTTTTTCTTGTTTAGGCTGCACCTCACATGACACCTCACCACTTCCTTTTTTAGGAAGTGTTTCCATGTGTATAATAGATGGCACTGTATATTATGGGATACTGCTTGAAATTGTGCTCTATGTCACCCCAGTCCCTTAGGGGACTTTCTCAACTTCCCCAAGAGAATTTCAAGCCTAATAGGCCTAGGTAAAAAGGATCTTCCCCCCAAGACCCCACTACAGTTTTTCATTTCTTTACTATGATGATTTACTGGTTGTCTGACCATCATTCCAATTATAGCTCCTCATTTTAGTGTTTTCAACCTTTAAATATTGAAAATATCTGGTCAACCTTCATATTGGCAAACTTTGACTCAATATTTGCTGGTAAGGTTGAGGTTTCTTTATAAAATTCCACTGAAATTACCTGTGATTGTTTAAGAGAAGTGTAGACAACTATTTGTGAGCTTCAGTAGTCATTGAGAAAGAATAAACATCTCTTCAACAATTTTACTTCCAGTTATATTCCAAAAACTGTTGTAATACACAAAAATGCATATACGGAACATCTTGAAAATTATCTATCTTCTATTTTTTAAAATTAATAAGTTTTAATCAATTATGCGTAGCGCTGAATCAAGTTGTCTGAATTATCCAGCAGCTTTTTTTTTTTTTGTTTAAATCCAAAATCCTTAAAATTGCCATTTCATCTACAAAGAGATCCTGAGAATGGAAGAATTTTTTGAGGCACTGTTTTGGGAAACAACCCTTTTCACTGAGCCGTCTTTACTGCAGAAATGTAACATTATATTCTTTTTCCTCTTTTGTTTGAACAGCATAGTTTTGAAACTACATTTTAAGAAGTGGGAATATGTTTGTAGAAAGTCTCTTTGTTCCTAAGCATCTGTTAGTACAAACACTCACCTTTTAAAACCGTTTTTCAGTCTTCTAGAAGGAAACAAAAATAACTGTCCAAACCCAGAAAGGAAAAAAAAAAAAAAAAAAAGGAAGAAACTACAGAAACTACCCCCTACCCCTCCAAACCAAAACCAAACATATCTTAAATAACTCTTTAATAATCAGTGGAAACATTATGCCAGAACTCAGTGATAGATATCTTCAAACAACAAAGAAAATATAAAGAGGTAAAAGACTCCTGACTTAGATACTGGCCTTGAAGTCAGAAAAACTGGTTTCTTGGCTGAACTCTGTTACTGCTTTACTCTGATACCATGACTACTGCATCTCCCACATTTCATTCAGTTTGATTATAAGTTCATTGGCCCAAGGACAGTTTTTCCATATGTAGAGTCCAGCAAGGCTCTGCACTCAGCTGAGGCCACTGGATACTGTTATAATAATCCATTGCTCTTTTGAGGTCGGGTCAGTTGACCTCATGGACCTTCCCAGCCATCAGCTCAATGAGTAATGATTGCCCTGTATCAATCAGTACCAGTTTGTTTTTTTCAGGAACAAAAGAGGCTAAATTCATAGCGAATGTTCTCCACATAAAATGATGTGACCAGCACTACGCTGATCATTTTTATTGCCCGTCTCTCCAATGTACTGATGGAATCATTACATGTGCAAAACTGTTGCTGGCATTTCCCTTTGCTATCTCTGACAAGCTCTTTTGTGTCAATGCCATTGCTTTTCAGGGATGCACAACCAGTGTTCCCTTTTGTAGCAGGGATGTTTCTAACGCACTCTTTGATGTATCCAGCGATAGTGTCATGCGTTCTGACACATCCTACCACTCAGCAATGGAAGCTACTCCTGTCTGTGCTTTTGTCCAAAGCTTTTTGACATTCTCCCTCTCGGTGCTGCTTTCAGAGTTTTTGCTTCAATTTTTCTCATCAGCGTTGCATTTAGTATAGATCCATTTATATATTTATTTCTGTATTTACTAATTTGTTTCCTAGATTGATACCGCGCTTTTATGCCATGGACAGATGAGAAAGGCCCTCCTATGTCTCACTCCTGGCCCAGCTTCCTCCCAGAACTCTGTCCCTGTCCAAGAAACTGACTCACAAAGTGAGGAGGGACAGATGTTTAGAAATTAATTTTAAAGATATTAACATGTTAAATATTTTTTTAAGATGAACAGTGCGTCCCTCTTGTAAACAATGCAAGGAGGAAGAGGAGTTTACAGCTTCTCCATAAATCAAGGGTATGTCTTTCCTAGGATCTATTTGAGGACCTGCAAAATCCTCCAGGTAATAAAAGTTACTTAAATGTTTCATTTAGGTGGCAGAAGAGATGAAATCAAGCAATTGAAAAGAAATTCCGAGGAATCAGATTGAACACACATACAAAATTATTACATATGTGTAATGCATGCATGGCAGTTATCTCTTTGTCATATTAGCATTGCACTGGGAGCTTCCATAAATTGAGAATCTCATTTCATTTTTTTTTTTATTTTATCAATCAATGATTTTTTTGGATCAGCTTTCTGCAGAAAATGATATGCAAAAGCAATAGAAGAGAAGGAAAAGGGACAGTGAAGTGATTGAGTAAAATTGTAGTTCAATTATCTGACTTATCCCCAACTGATTTCTTATGTGGCTGCAGAGCAGATAATTGTCTATTTCTTTGTCTCCAAAACTTACTACCTGCTCACTCTTTTGAGTTTGAACCAGATGAAAAATGAGATGTACTCAGGCAAACATTTCAAAAAGAAGACTCATTTTCTGGCTCCTGGGTCACATGCCACAGCAGTGGGGACAATATCACAGGTCTGCACTGCTTGCTCCATGTTCCTATGTGTTGACACAGCCAGGCAACCTGACACTAACAGCTGGCTCCTATGGAGCCATGGATCACTGGGAAAACCTGTGGATCTCTGTCCAAACAATGGGAGAACACTGCGTTATGTCCAATCCCCAACTGCAGAATAATTTCATGCCTTTTCCCTGATAACCTGTTAGGTCTCACATGCTGGGAGATAAGAAAACCTAGATTTTTGCTCCAAGTGCCAATAACAGTGTTTTTGTGTGCCTTAAATAGTTCAGCAGAATTGATGGTTGCAGGTAGTAACAAGCAGCCCCTGAGCTTGGCGATCGCTGTCCCCAGAAAGGCTAAAGGGTGTTGTGGATCTGATGCTTTGTTAAACAGATGAAGGCCATTTCATTTTCAAAGACACAATTAGGCAGTGCACTGTGTTAAAAGCATGTCTCTAGGCATATTCACACAATGAGCATGGCACAGAGGATGCAAATTGTGGCACCAGAGCTGACTACAACTGGAAGCAATCTTTGCTGCTTCAGCTACTGAAAAGATGGAATTCACACCTCAGGCTCAGAGTTGTGCTAATGCAACTTCTTGGACACAACCAAATGGGTAGGAGTGGCACTGTGTCAAATTGAGTGAGGCTGTACATTTTTAAAACAAAATACTGAGGACATCCTAGAAACATGGCTTAGAAAACTGCTTTACCAGAAAGTCTACCCATTTCTGAGAAACTTGCCCTACAGTTCTCTTGGAATTGGTCCTCACTGCCAGCTTGACACACTGCTAAGCATCCCTCTGTGAGCCTGAGCCACAAAGTGAGTTAGTTACAGTTCCTGATTGTGGTAATTGGTCCTTATTTCAAGCCATAAAGATTTGTGCTATTTTCCATTCAATAGAACACCATGATTTAAATCTGGTATCACCCAAAATATCAGGCAGATACCAGCAGAACTATGGGACATATCAGAGCTATCTGAAGGCTACTTTAAAATGTGTGCAAATGCTGATTGCTTCTCTGAACCACCCCAGGACTTACAGGGTCTCTCCTATTAACCCTGCCCCAAGCACAGAATGGGACAAGGAATGATTGTGCTCTGTATTTAGAAACAATCCAACCTTTGTAATTTCTGCCACTTCTCCCTCTCGTCCTTTTATCATTCACAGCATTTGCATGAACACAGGATCTTCATTTCAAAGGGGTCCATCTGCTCTGGCTGCTCATTCTCTTCCTGAAGTTATAAACCTCTATTTGCAACAACATAATCCTCTCACCACAGCAACCTGCAGTGAGGTCACAAGTGGAGGATTGTGACTTCAGGTGGGGAAATGAGCAGCAGGAGCAGATGAACTGTTAAGAAGCAGAGATCCCATTTTCATTGCAAATGTCCTTTGCAATAAAGAATGATGCTAGGAAAAGGCAGCCAAGGGAGGACACTGAAGCAGAAAACCATGCACACAGAAAGCATATTCAAATGCTTTAAACAGTTGCATACGGTGAACTAGCTCTTGGAAGAGCAATATCTTAAGATGTAAAACAATTAGCTATTTCCAGTCAAGCTGACAATTAAAAATTAATAAAATAAAAAATTTCAACTCTTCCTTACAAATTATAACTTTTTCTTTTCTCTTTTCTTTTCTTTTCTTTTCTTTTCTTTTCTTTTCTTTTCTTTTCTTTTCTTTTCTTTTCTTTTCTTTTCTTTTCTTTTCTTTTCTTTTCTTTTCTTTTCTTTTCTTTTCTTTCTCTCCTCTCCTCTCCTCTCCTCTCCTCTCCTCTCCTCTCCTCTCCTCTCCTCTCCTCTCCTCTCCTCTCCTCTCCTCTCCTCTCCTCTCCTCTCCTCTCCTCTCCTCTCCTCTCCTCTCCTCTCCTCTCCTCTCCTCTCCTCTCCTCTCCTCTCCTCTCCTCTCCTCTCCTCTCCTCTCCTCCCCTCCCCTCCCCTCCCCTCCCCTCCCCTCCCCTCCCCTCTTTTCCCTTTTTCTGTTCCCCTATTTCCCCTTTTGCCTTTTCCTTTTCCTTTTTTCTTTTTACTTTTCCCTCCCCCCTCTCCCATTCCCCCTCTCCCTTCCCCCTTATCCCTTTCCCTTTTTCTCCTTTTCCTGTTTTCCCTTTTCCCCTTTTCCCCTTTTTTCCTTTTTCTTTTCCCCTCCTTTTTCCCCCCTTTTTCCCCTTTTCCTCTTTCATTTCCATTTCTACTTCCGTTTCCCTTTTCTGAGAAAAGCAGCTGATGGACAGCTCTAGAGAATGAAATCCCCCCACTCCTATATCAGCAATTTGATAAAGAGCTGCAGGAGGCCAGGCTTTTCCCTCACTCTTACACTGGGACCTGTGAGTGCACACACTGGCCCTGACAGACACCACACTGCCAAATTTTCCTGTTGGGGAGCAGTCAGGAATCCCTGCCTAAACTGCCAACATGAGAAACAATCAGCAGAGATCACTCCTGTGAACGACACAGCAACCCCAGCCTCCGGGGAAATACTGGACCTGCTTTTGTGCTTCACCCAAAAAAACAAGGGAAGATGATCCATGGCACTCAGGCGCCAGAATGTGTCCCAGGAATGTTCAGTTCATCCTGCCCTGGTATGAGGTGCAGAGCAAAGCCCGTGTCACAGTCCTGGGTGGGGCAGCCTGGAGGAGGAAGGCTGCATCAGGGAACATCCCTTCGGGAAGTGGATCTGCCTGTTTTCACTTGGAAGAGGAGGAGGAGGAGGAGTGGGCCAGGAAAATTCTGACTTCTTGGTTTTTTTTCCCCTGATAGTTTGAATACAGGAGACACAACCCCTGGTGTGGTAACACACTGCCTCCAGCTCACCCTGCCCATTTGAGTCCTGACACGCTTCCTGACAGGAGAAGGTGACATGACTGACATTCAGGGCTACAAGGTTGCTGGGCTGTAATCTCTAGTTAAAATTGAATCCTTTATATTGCTCTCTGACAGTACAGCCAGACTCCTGATAATTATTTGGAGGCTGTATTATTTGGATTTTATTTTGCCTTTTGAAGAGAAACGTTGGTTGGATTTATTGTTCATCACTGGCTGCAAATTAAAGGAGAGTAAACTTTTCTTTTTCGTCTTCAATGACTAATGCAGCAGTCAAATCTTTCGGGTTTTTTTGTTTTTCTTTTTAGTAAAAATTGTCTGTAAAGGTGGTAAGGGAGAAATTTTATGTCAACATGCTTTTCAAAAATCCACTGCCACTGAAGAAAGGACATTTTTGAGTTACCCATCGATTGTTAACTTACTTGTTGCCATGATATAAGGAAGAGGAAAATGTTATACAGATGCCACAATCTATAACAACACGAGTAACAGGAAGATTTTAGACAGAGGGAAGGGAAGGTCAAATTCACTTAAGCAAACAGCTGAGGCAAAGAAGTGGATTTAAACTTTACTTAAAGGCCTGGTGTGTTATTGCATTTGGGGTTATTTCCATTGTGTGATGTGTTCTGCATATCTGTCTCTATCTATCCATCTATCTATCTATCTATCTATCTATCTATCTATCTATCTATCCATCCATCCATCCATCCATCATACTTAGATGATGTAAAAGAAGATTTCTTATGAGAAACACATCTGATTAACACCTTAGGTGCCACAGTGCCCATCTCTGCAGGTATGAATTTGCAAGGTTTGAGAAGGAAAGAGCTTTGGCCCAAGCAACTTGGATTAAATACTGGGACAGGTTGGGAAAATTTTCTCCATCAAACACAAGCCTTTTCAAATGTTTGAGACTATGAGGTAGAAAGGATCCTAGAAACTGATGAGCCTTGAGTTTGCTTGTTGTACTGTGTTTGCCCTAGTATTAGCATCTGGAACTTAACACCTCTGCAAGTGAAATCCATATTTGTTTAAGAGGTAAATAATGAATGGTGGTTTTTTTTTTGTTTTTTTTTTTTTTCTAGAGCTTTCCACATATGCTAGTAAAGGCAAATAGTGTATGTTTCAAAGCTTGTAATGGTGGGCAATACACATTAAAGAGCAGGAAATACTGAGCTTAAAGAGCAGCCTGAAGTCCTAGAAACATCCACAGAGATAGATTTGATCCCTTTATGACCCTCGAGTGAGTTAAATGAGAAATAAAGTAAGGAGGAATGACTCATTAGAGAAGCCACCATGAAAAGAAGCCTGCTTTTATTATAAAATATCCATATGAAGCTTGTAAAAGCATTAGCTCAAATATATGGAAGTTCCAAATAAATGATTAAGAAGGAATGTGAAAAACTTTTCTCTTGGTCCTAATATTTAAAAAAAAATAAAAAAAAAACCTCCCAAAAAACAAAAGAGGCACCTCAAATAGGCATGAAGGTCCATGAACAAAAAATGAAACTCAAAATATCAGTTGTCTTGCCATGTCTTACTTATTGATACTTTTCTTTTATTAACTTCAAGATAAAGAGCTTTTATCTTTGGGGAATCCTTTCTTCCTATCTTAAAATCTACATTGCTTTGTAATACAAATCTGCTATGTTTAGAAATGGAAATGAAAAAGCATTGTCCAGGAGTCAGAAAACTATGTCTGATGTCCTGGTACCTGGAAAAGAACCCCAAGCCATGGAAAAACATTTTGGCTTTTTTTCTCTTCTTTTTTTTTTTTTTTTTTTTTTTTTTTTTTTTTTTTTTTTTTTTTTTTTATGACAATGACAATGAGGTGGCATTTCCAAGGCAAGTTTTCTTTGTTTGGTCGGTAGAGGCTTGTTCTTTTTTTCTCATATACATACAGCAATTAAATCAGTATTGATAGTGACATTTGAATGCTTTATCTCTTTTCCTCAGCTGGACCTGTGCTGTCATTTCTTCCTGTGGATAGTTTCACAGCAAACTGCTGAAAGCCATGTAAACTTTCACATTTTCTTTGACACTGAGTCTGCAAGAGTCATGAACACACCTGCACATCCTTCTTTTATAATGAAGCTAGTTTGTTCACTCAACAATTGTGAATTACCAAAATCAACATAATCTGAGGCACAAAGCAATAACTTAGCAAGACATTTTCTTCTGTCTTGGAAGGAATTTTTTTTGTTTGGTTTTTTCCCTTTTATTTTTGCATGGAAACTTCTAGGTAATTGATTTCTTGTTTCTTTAGTGTCTGTTCCATGAGTATAAATGACTGTCAGTACATACTTATAAAATGTTATGCCCAAAAGTACACAGACACCTTTAACACCCATGGAAAAAGCACCTTCTACCCACACACACAGAAAAATGTAATTCAGTGTGCTCAGAATTATTGCTTAAAACCCAGGAATATTTCACTGGTAGAAATAGAAGGTGTTTTTCTAACAATGTATCAAAACATGAAAATAAGCACATGAAATTGATCTGGAAACACAATTAGAAGAGTTAGGTTCATAATTTCATTTTCTGTCCAAAAGTGGTTATGTATTTTTGAAAATCCTATTAGGTGCCTCCCTGCACCTTTGCAAACTAAACACAACTTTAAGTCTGACTGTCAAGCCCTTCTTACAGGAATCTGGAAAATTTCCATTGTGTAACTACTTCCACTCTAACCCATGTAAGTCCCTAAATTTGCCATGGACACAGATTAAACAAATCTCAGGTTCTATGTCAGACTTAGGTGACACTTCAAGAAAAAAAAACCAAAAAAACTATTCTGTTGTTAGGAGAAAAACAAACAAACAAACAAAAAACCCAACAAATCCACCCCTCCAAAAAAAAAACCTCACAAAGCAAACAAACACCCATGCAACCAAAAAAAAAATTAAATTCAAGTTTTACGGAAAATATTTCTTATAAATGCATATTTGTCTACTCATCCACCTCTTAATAATCTTTTTTCAACTACCTGATGTAGTGAGAATAAAATATTCAGGACATTAATTTTATAAAAAAGGATAATAAAGGAACTGAGAATGCACGGTTTGGCCCTTTAAGGGAGGAGAAACCCTGAAAATTTAGCTGTTAGGAGAAAAGAGAAAACCAGTGCTGATATCCAAATTTTATTAATGCCTCATGTTCAGTAAAATCTTCAGTCAGAGCTCATCTCTTGTCAGAAAGACCAACAAAATGCCACAAAGCTGTGGGAAGCCAAGCATCACATGCTCCTTCACCAGGGGATGATATGTTTTTCCTCTGTTTAAGGTTGTTCAGGATTGTTTCCAGATGTTTTCTGAGCAGACAGGGCAGTTCTAATCAATGTTCTATCTCCTCTACTTCTGCCCTGTAGAAGAAGGTTCTGCAAGGGTCCTGTTGAGAAGTAATGTTTAAAAACTATAATTGTCACAAAAATCTCTCATCTTTCTTAATTTCCAGAGCGAAATAGTGTTTTTCTATGCAAACTTATTTCCACATTAATTCACTGGCTGTGATCCTAGCTCCACTGGTGTCAATGAAAGACTTTATTGTTTGAGACTCAACTTACCTGTCATGGGAAGTGGGACATTTCTCCAGGAGAGAGGTGGATCAGGGCTGATCTTAGAGGGAGCTGGACACAGATCTTACAAAACCCCTCTTCATGCCACCAACCGGGCAGGAGACTTTTCAAAGAGTTGCTAGATTAATTAACATTCAATGAATTCCATTGACGGCTTTTTAATCTATTCCTCTGAAATATTTTGATTCTTAAATCATTATGACTGTGAGTTAGGATAAATATGGCACCTAACTCTACTCCCAGGTGAATAAACTGTAAATCACGGTGCATCTGGATGAGTTTTTGTTGTTATTGTTTCCTTTTCATATGCAGCTCAGTGTGCCTTTGAAGAACATCAATAGATTTCTTTGATTCTGAAGCAGCAGTACTGAAATATTCAATAGATTATTGAATAGGATAGGTGTTAGGGAAAGATTTGTCAACAGCAGCCTCAAGCAAAATACAAAGATTATGGCACCAGTTTTCAATAGATTTTTTCTATCTGCTTCTAAGACTCTAAAATTAGAGTCTTGCATATCAGTTTGAATTTGAGCTGTCTGTTAATCTGAGAAATGTAACAAGAAAAATCAACCACCACAAGTATGACGCTCTTTTCCATAATTTTTCAATATTAGATCTTTCAAAACTTTTCTTATTCTTGCTAGGCACTGTCAGATTCAGGGCTTGTCATTGCAAGTCTGTTCAAATGTTCTTTATTGTCAGTCACACAGACACTTCCCAAAACAAATTTGCACATACACAAACACATGTGAAGTACTTATCTTCATTTGTTCACCAGATTTTACCAAAGGTTTTGTCAAAGGAGGAAGAAAAAGCCCCAAAACTATGCTTTTCACCTCCTCCTATTTTAACATACTGGAGTGACAAAAGCTTTCCTGACCTCAAAGGACTCTTCACTTGTTTTGAAAGGGATAATTTTTTCAGCCTGTTTTACTTAAGCTTCTTTTTAGTTATTTGCAACTTCACAATCCCATTCACAAACTGTTGCCATGGTAAATAATTATATCACAGATGAATTGTGTATGCTCCCACTTCATGGCTGGAAGAGAAATTGTAAAAGGAGAGGTGAGAATGAGAGAGGGGAAAAAATCAAAATCCTTTAAAATTACAGGGGAGAGAGTTGAGAAATGATTACCTCCTCGTTAACATAATTAACTCCATGAATTATAAATTGGTATTAGAACTTCTGACAAAAGGAGTAATTATATTTACTCATGTAAAATTAAACAATACAAAAAAAAATTAATGGGATTCACCAGAAGCTCTGTTAATATTATCATAAAATTCAGAGATCCAAATAGCTCAGATTTAGAAGTGATTTAAGCAGCATAAACTTTAGTGCTTCTTAGATTTGAATAGAGTGAACATGTTTCCTCAGTGTTTTATAATCAAACTATGGCACAAAGCACATAAACCCTCTAATTCTTCAGAAAAGGGAGTACTAATATACAGAGGCAGCTGCATTCTTCCTAGAAAGGGACTGCTCAGGGACAGCTTTGTTTTTACAGTGAATTTGTGCACACAAACATCCATACACACACACACTAAACTCTGTTACACACATACTTCTCATGAGAACAATAAATCCCACAGTTGATCTCTGAACACTGGGAGAACAGGAATACAACAGATGCAGATGAAAGGTAACCTAATCTGTTGGTTTGCCTTTGCTATTACCACTCCCATGTTTCCTTCTGTATAACGCACACCAAACTCATCACAGGATCCACCTCAGAACAGGATCCTTCTTGCTTAAATTTAGATATACTCAGCTCAAGTCTGACATGATTAGCTGGGCTTCTTCTGGAATCAGTATAGACTGACAGCTCAAAATCATTATTTGAAATGAACTCTGTTGCAGATGGGATTGATTGTTTTTGGAGATGTCCTCCTTGTTTTTCTCTCAATTTAAAGGACACTTTTTTTTTTTTTATTATCTAAACTCTGATCTAATTTTCCTACCTTATGTCTATGTTGCAAATATCCATTAGGGCTTTATTTTAATTTTATTTTCAACAGCCTGAACAGCCTTTCCTATCCCAATAATTTAATGCTTCTCATTTGATGCCTGGGTCTGTCTGTCTATCTATCTATCTATCTATCTATCTATCTATCTATCTATCTATCTATCATCTGTCTGTCTATCTGTCTATCTATCCATTTGTTTGTTTGTTTGTTTTCGACTGTTACCCTTGTTTCTCTCCCAGCAGGAGGCACTCCTGCAAGCCTACACACTCTGTGAGCCATCTAGTTCATGGAGTTTCCACCACCGGTCAAAACGGCAGGAATAGCACTGTGGAGCTGAGGATTTGGTGCGCTGACAGTAACCAGTGGGACTGGCTCCATGCAAGGGCAGAAAATAGCAGAGATGGTGCCACGTGCTGGTGTTTAGGCAGTTGCCCATTTTTATTGTCCCTGGGCACAGCATTTGCCCTGCTTCCAAAGTTTTTCTCCAATTCCAACCGCTCCATAGGCATCCATAGCCTCTTTAGTTGATAAGCCCAGATATTTTCCACCTTGCATGAATGTTCAGCATTGAAGTTCTGTACACATCCCACCCCACACACTTCCCACAACAAATTACACTTGTGAACCACATTTAAATTTCAACAGATTTTTGTATCCTGTATTTTTGTATCCTGTCTGTCATTCCCCACCTTGATCAGACACATAGAAAAGAGAAGTCATTTCACCCAAGACATGTCTGCATTTAGTATTTCACCCAGGGCATTAATTTCAATTTTCATGTTTCTACACTATTTTTCCCCCCTGCTCTCTCTTTCTGTCTCACAACTTTGTATATGACAAAAGCCTTACCTGCCAACTGTTGGGAAAAAAATGTGATTTCTATTGAATAGTGCACTTTGGAATGAAAGAAAACACTGTATAAACGAGGCTGAGGAACTCATTCACCTGTGCCTATATTACTGTGAAATCAATTATGCAGGGCTCTTTCGAAAGTTACTGATTGTAGCAAATTGAATGGCCTCCATTTCAGCATAATTTGGAGAGGTTGATGTAATCAGAGACCTTACAGCATGGTGAGATACAAGATTCGTGATATTCAGATGGGAAAAGGGCTACAATGGTTAAGCTTATTCTGTACTCTCTGCTTACTGGCTGTAATGCTTTCATAAGTACAAATGGAATTGTTTTGATGAAGGCAGAGATGGTTCTGAGGGGCAGGAAAGGGGGGAAAAAGAGAGAGAAGAGGAGGGAAAAAAAAAAAAAAGCCAACAAACCTCTATCAGGTTGTTTGAAATCAAGGTACTGTACTGTTAAGCGAGGCAGCAGTGAAATCTAATCCTGAGCATAATTGGTTGCAAATGAAACACTTTAATATCAAATCTTGAGTTGTGCCCTGGAGCGGCAGTTCAGGTTTGCATGAGCTACATGTAAGTGGAACTAAAATGTGTCTTTTTTCCTTTCTCTCTTTTTTTTTTTCCTTTTGCAAAGGTACATTCTGTTTCAATCTGTTATAAATTTGTGGGGCAAAGTAATTGCTCCTCAGTTTATAAAGCCAAGATATTCTGTCTTGAGATGTTCTGTACCTTGAAAAATAATCACATAAAAATAAACAAAGAAAAAACCTGATTCAATAACAACAAAAATAAGCAGATTCCCGACAAAATCCATCTCACAATGTTAGCCTGCCACTCTGGGTCCTGTTATGTGAAGATGTTTATTAAACTTATCATTATATTATATTATATAATGACATTTTATTTGTACTATCAATCTTTTGGAAAACACAGAAAGTGAAAGAAAACCTGGAAGGGAAGGAACAATATTAGCACTTTGACTTTCTAATTTCTTCATGTTCTAGAAAACTTCACAAACAAAGTATGGAGGTAAACTTCAGAATTTAGATTTATCTCTCTTTGTAAAATGAAATTATTCCAATTATTGCCTTGTTTTGATTTTTTTTGGGGGGGTTTTTTTTGTTTGTTTGTTTGGGGTTTTTTTGAGAGGAAAAGTAAGTGCTCATTTTTGCAGTAAAATCTTCAGTGAGGATTTGAAATCACTTTGTACTGCATTCAGGACACTGAAGCAGGGATCTCACAATGTCTCTTGTCACTTTAGAGGATGTGATCTCTGCCTTCGCTCTCCCAGTTTGTAAACTAAAAATAATAACACTTCCTTCATCTGGAGTAATTATCTGCATTTCATTTTTTTTTAACATAGGAATTAGACCATAAAATTTTCATGCAAAATACCAAGCACATTGTACACATCCCTTTCCTTGTTTTTCCGTCCATATTCAATGTTGTCAATAAGTGAAACTCTCATTTCTAGATGTTCAGAATTAAGCAGATTTTCAGTCTTTCTGACTTATTAGAATTTGAGTATAGAAGCAGTAAAATTTTCATAGACAATATTGCAGTATCAACTTCAGCATATTTTTCAGCTTTTTCTCTATGCTTATGCTTATTTCTAAAGAAAGTAAAAGCAAACATACAAGGTTAAAGATAAAAATTTAAAAAATAATATTTTTTAAAAAGTTGTCTGTAACCATCAACCCCCATCTCACAGATTTATGTTGCTTCAGAATTTCTTGGTTGGCTCTCTACAGTGGCACAAAATTTCAACTGCTCTGACTTTAATACACAACAGCTCTTTTCTAATAACCAAGAAGTAATGGAGTTCATGAAAGATGAAGTACTGGAATCCTGGAACTTGACCCAGAAAGGGCTCAGCAAATAAATCCCAAGTGACCAGAAGATCATAATATTTACTACAGTTTCCATATTGACTCGGTTACATTTACTATAAGCCATAACAGAACTCCTTATATTCATTTTCATACCTACAGCAAAAGGAAAATTGACTTCTTTCAGGAAAATTTCAGATTCTTTCTTTGCATGATAAATTTGCTCTGTGGTACAGGTGGTTGCAGAGCCTTACCAGGGATAAAATATTGAGAAATCTGAATTGTGTATATTTAATACAGCATGCACTCCTGACTATAAATTTCATGCAAGATGTAAAAGAGTTAAAGCATGGAATCATTATGTATTCTTGACTGAGATTCTTTTCAAAGGTAACTAAAGGTTATCAGGCTGATATCATTTGAGAGCTTGACAGAAAAGAGCCACAGCATCCTCTATATTCTTTATATGTGGAAACCACAGGACTTAATCTGTTATTTACTCAGATAAAAAATCTGTTATTTACCCTTCACATTTAAAATTATAAAACTGTAGATATTTACTCCTAAGAGGTTATTCCTGGAAACTATTCCAATCCTATGGATGAAGTTCTCTAAAACACTCCGTGTCACCATATGCTCAACCAGCAGCTTGCTGCCACAATGGCATTTCAGTAACATTATAGAAAATTTATTAAAATAAATATAGAATTTATTCAAATGACGAATACCCAGAGAAGCATCTAAAGCAAACTCTTAAATTTCTAAGAACATTGACATGGAAATTGTCTTATTCTGTTTGAGAGCTGAAGAAGCATTTCTATGTTAAAAGTAATATGCACTACAGAAGTTGATCAAATAATACATGTTTTGCCTATTTCTAAAAGCACTGCTTTGAAGCTCTCTTGCCATCTCCATAAACAGCTAAATTCTTTTCCAAATATTCCAAAAAAACAGTCTGCTTTATTTTGCTTTTTTATTTCCTTCACTAAAAAGACAAAATCCAGAAAGCTGCCTGAATCTTTCAGTTACAACTTGTTCTCGAACTTCGCCCCTGGTGCTTATTACACGTGACTGAAAGAGAAAAGGAAAAGGTTACAGCCTCACTCAACAATTACATACAACACACACAATTGAATGGCAGCTGGACAATGAACCAACTACAATACAGGATTCCTATTACCTTCTTCAGCCCATAAACCTGGAGTGGTTCACACAGTTCACAAGAGGAGCAGCAGCTAGGCCACCCATCCCTACTTGGCTGAAAGGTTTCTTGGAAGAAGTTTCTCATTTACCTGGATTTCACTCTGCTGTTAGTGTGAAAGGAGAGAAAGGAGATGGAGTGACAGAGGAGGAAAAGGGAAAAAAAAAATCCCGCTTTAAAATTTTACAAGGGAGGAAATAAACATAAAACAAGGGGGAAAAATACAGTCTAACCCAAAGAGAAGCATGTCTCTTGAAATAAATATCTCCCAAGCTCATAAACAGTGAGGCCAATGGTCATGAACGTAGCAGATGTTTATTGCCTCTTACACCCTCTGCTACTTTGGGATAATCACTTAAATATCACCAAATCCAGTTTGAATTTAAATTAGCTTCATATTTTCTTTCATGATTATTTCATTAAAAAAATCATATGATTAGCCAATTAAACAGAGACAGGAGAAGCAAAAAAAAAAAAAAGAAAAGAAAAGAAAAAGAAAAAAAAACAGTAGGAGAGCAATAGCCTTTAATATTTTCAATTAAGATGCAGTGCCACCAATAAAAGAGGCTTACATTTTCATTTTATGGGTACCTATGGAGAGCATTAAGACACAAATGACTCAGAGCAAGGTAATCATTTCAAAATATATTGTAGTGGAGGACTGTAAACAGTGCAGTGTATTAGCTTAGATGGCATGTGATGAAAATATCAAGTTTCCAGAAAAGCATTCAGCATTGGTTTAAATATTTCTTAGGGCATGCATTTGAAATGCATGTCTTCTTTTATGGGAGCAGAGGCAATGTCCTTATGGAGAGCAGAGTTCACTGCTGTGGTGGAGGCTGCTCCTTGAGCCGTGCTCACGGGTCATGCTGGCTTTTTAACTCTACCCAAACATAACAGGCTGAGGCCCCAAGCTGTGGAAGAGGTTACCAGCACTACAGAATCCCATGAAATCACTTTAGGCTGGTCTAATTGACCCAGGGACAAAGGGGGTGTGGTGGGTTGACCCTGGCTGGATGCCAGGTGAGCACCAAAGTTATTCCATCCCTCCCCTCCTCAGCTGGACAGGGGAGAGAAAATATAACAAAAAGCTTGTGGTTCAAGGTAAGGAAAGGGAGAGGTCACTCAGCAGCTACTGTCTCAGGCAAAATGGACTCAGCTTGGGGAAATGAATTTAATTTATTGCCCACCAAATAAGGGTAGAATAAAAAATAAACCCCCCCAAAAAAATTAAAAATAATTCCCCCCACCTGTTGCTCCTTCCCAAACTCAACTTCACTCCTGATTTTCTCAACCTCCTCCCACCCAGCACTTCAGGGGTATGAGGAATTGGACCATGGTCAGTTCCTTGCGTGTTGTTTTTGCTGCTTCTTCCTCCATCTGTGCTGGACTCCTCACCCTCTCCCCCTGCTCCAGCATGGGGTCCCTCCCATGGGACTCAGTCCTGCGTGAGCTGCTCCAGTGTGGCTCCTTCCCACAGGGTCAGTCCCTCAGGAAAAGGATTTCATTCCAGTGTGGGTCCCCCACAGGTGCTGCCAGGACCCTGCTCCAGCAGAGGCTTCCCATGGGGTCCCAGCCTCCTTTGGGCATCCCCTGCTCCAGCCCGGGCTCCCCCAGGGGCTGCAGGTGGATCTCTGCTCCCCCGTGCCCTCCCTGGGCTGCAGGGGCACAGCTGCCTCAGCCTGGGCTGCTCCAGGGGCTGCAGGGGAATCTGAGCTCCAGAGCCTGCAGCAGCTCCTGCCCCTCCTGCACTGCCCTGCCTGCCTGCAGGGATGCTCCTCGCACATGGTCTCATTCTTAAGCTGGCTGATGTTCAGCAGTTTTCACTTATTTTTTTCCCCTTCTTAAGTACAGTATAGCAGAAATCCTGGCACTGTCACTGATTTTATTGGCCTTGGCCAGTGTTGAGTCCACCCTGGAGGTGGCATTGGCTCCATGAGGGTCAGTGGAACCTTCCAGCAGCTTCTCACTGAAGCTTCTCACCCTGCAGCCTCACCATTGCTTACCATGCAAATCAAATACAGGGAGAAATCACAGGTTTGTCAGGAAAATGTCAGGTAGGGGCCACAATTACTGCCCAAACACAATTCAAGGAAAGCAAGATCCCTTTATCAGAAATCCTTCCATCCCTAGTGCACAGACAGCAGGAACTCCATTAGCTTCATTATGGTAACATCTAGGAGAGCATATCAGGGACAAAAGAACCATGTTTTAGTTCAGGCAAGAAATAATCACTTCCAGTAATCTCCAGGAATTTATTTGATCTTTATGAAAGTCTTTTTCCAGTTACAGATATTTATCACTTTAGAATTTTAACTTCAGGGTTGTTTTTGGCTTTTGGGTTGTTTTGTTTGGTTTTTTTTTTGCTTTTTTTTTTTTTTTTTTTTTAGAACTAATAATAGGAAAAAATCTTAGGGCAGTACTTATGTTGTCTTCCTCTGACTCTATTTTCATCTTATCCCCCTTCATTTTCTTTTCTTTCCTCCTCTCCCCTCTCCTTATTTTTCCCCTCATATAAAAGAGTTCTCAAAATACAAAAATAATTAGATCTGTTTGTTTAATACTGAAATAAATGTACATCCACTGCCCTGTCTTTGTTACTTGTAATTTCTCCATGACGTAGTTCCAAGTAGCATTCATGTCAGAAAGGGTTTTACCTTGATTCTGCCAGGCCTTTTGCTTCATCTTGTCAGTCTTCTCTTCTTAAATTAAAATACTAAAATAGATGTACAGTGATACCTAGGATAGTGCTTTTGGGTGACTCCATCTTCTAACTTCCATCTGTGGACTAGTGCCCATGAGTTTTTTATTCAATATTGTCCTTCCTTTCAAAATGAGCCCAAAAGGAAGGGTGTCTCTAAATATAAATGAAATTTAGCATCTGACAGATTAAGCTTATCATAGTTTTTTGCTATTTTCCCAAGAAAATCACATTTATGATCAGCATTTCTGAAATGAAAATATTTGACCTGGGGATGAAATTTTGGTGGAGTTATTTTACTGAACAGTGAAATGTCATCTTTTCAATATAATGAGTAGAAATTGCATTATTTTGGATTAAAAGGGAGTTGTCATGATGAGAGTGGAATGACAGTGGAGAACTTCACAGTCTCCGGAGTCACTCTGGCAGACTGGATGTTTTTCAGCATTCTATATAATGTTAGCATTATTTATGTATTTTACACCTCCTAAGAAAAGAATTTGCTAATTTCCTCTACTCTGGTGACTATTGATGATTATTTGGTCAGGCTGACCACAGATGTGTGTTGCCATAATCAGCAGAGACATTGGCAAGGGACGCAATGGGAGGATAGGTGCTACAGGGGGCTAGCACTGTGCTGTCAAAATGGTTGCTTCATTCAACTGCAGATGCGAGTTCTTAATAACAGTTCTGGATGCTCTATAATGTTAAAATTTGCAGGAATGGTTTAGTTTTAGCTTCAAGTGAAAATCAAGCCCTTTCTGCCTTTTATAGCGATAAATTTGGCTGTAGAAAATGAGAGTGATGCTATGGGAAAAGCTGACCTCAGACCTTCAAAATGGTGGAAAACCCATGAGCAGAGAGGTTGATCATATGATTTTCCTGTTTAGTCAGCCTCAAAGTATGTGGCAGCCTTTCACATCAGTGCTCCTATCACTCAAGCTGAAAGAAGATTTTGAATTTTTATTGAAATGGAACACAACACACATAATTCTTGGACAGATTGTTTGAGGGAAGAATGCAATAGTCAATGCAATAGTGGCAAAAAATTGCATATATCAGCCAATAAGGGGAATATTCTCATTTTTTTACTCTGAGGTCAGTTAAACACCACCAGCTGTTAATTTATTTGTTTTTGAGTAAAGGTGCAAGGCACAGGGTAAAGTTAGAGGAGCAGTGACAAAGGCACATATGTCAAGGACGTAATTCAGAAACAGGCACTAGATATAATTACTCAGTGACATACGCATTGTTTCAGTACAGGGAATGAAAATAAAGAAGAGACATTAATCAGAATGATAATCAGTCAATGATGCAATAATGGTGATCTAGCTGTACTTAGTTTGAACACCTCATGTCCAGGAAAATATCCAGGTAGTCACCATTTTCATACTGATTATATAATGAAAAATGAGAGTAATGATTCAGGTTTGGCAGCCACAGGGTTCTCCTGTGCTGAGAAACTAATAAATGGACACTAAATCTTGATATACATATCACATTGGGGCTGTCAGAGCATAATCTTCTCCAGAAAAGTTTCCTTGATAATTCAGTGCACCACAGTTTACTTTTCCCACTTGACCAGCACTTTAATAGCATTAAAAATACTTCTTACTACATTAACACTTCCTGTGGATATTATATTTCTGACACACTCTGTCGTGAACGGCGGAAGAATTGCAGCACACAATATGCGTGAACAGCAAATCTCAAAGTTTATTGATAGCTCACACATATTTATATTGGTGTTAATGAAGCTTATACATATTGCAAAGCTGAGCTCATTATTGGTTAAAACACACATGAATCAACCACACCTACTTCTATGCTGTAATGATTATTTTGTTTTTTTGTTTACATTCTTGTGGCTATTCTACCTAGGCTATCTTCATTTTTCTGGCAAAAGATTTTCTCCCCCATCTTCATGTTGCAGCAAAGGTCACCATGACCCTTGTCAGTGATTGGACACTGATTACTTAATCCCCAGCTTGTTTCCCCGAACCTTATCCAACAGTATCACATCAAAGTGGCCTTTCTTAGCTAGCCAATTATCCACAAAGCTCTCCACAACACTCAAATAGTATTTCTTTTCAATACGAGAGGATGTTTTAACCAAGTGGGACCAGACAATGTTTTGTGCAGTGTTATTTTTACTGTAGGGACACGGTGTTGTCCCTTATGAACTCCTTGCATTTAGATTTTGGCACAAGTGTGTTGCCAGATGGGTTGAATGTGGGTAGAAGTTTTTTTCATTCTCTCTACCTCTTTTACAAATTGAACAAGAAGTGTTATTAGTTGATTTTGCTATTGATGAGAATTTAATTATTTCCCTATTCCTCTATGATGAAAGGAAGCAGGACAGCCATTGCAACTACAGAGAGTAATTCTGTTTTAGAAAGCTCACCTACCAGAAGAAAGATACAATATGTTAACTTTCTTTAAAATATTTTGTATTAACTTCAAACATTTTTTCCCTATAATGGCAAACACAAAGCTGAAAATTAATGCTTACTCAGGTAGCCATAAATGAAAACACCCATTTACAAGTTAACTTACACATAAATAGTTTTGAGGAAATTTAAGCTACCACACTCTCTAAGGAAAAGCTTGTTATCTCTGGGGCATCTTTATAAATATTTGGTTTTAAGGTTGTGGGATTTTTTTTGTTTCTGTTTTCTTTGATTTGGTTTTAGTTTGGATTAGTTTTTCCACTGGTTGCTTTTGTGAAAGTGAAAAGGTACATCAAAAGTCATGAGGTAGCAAGTTTCTTGCACCTCATAGAAAATATAACTGCTATATCCCTGCTCTACCACAACATCTGCTCTGGATGTGTGTATTCTTATGCAAAGAGACAGTTGAAAGTTCAGAGTAATTTCCCAGACTTCTTTTGCCTAACCCATTCTGGAATGATAGAGCTCAGACTCTTGATTTAAGTGAAGTTTTTGTTGTTGTACCATATGGTAGTGTGAAGAAACCTCAATCAAGAACTATTATGTGTTTCCCTTGAAAACCTAAATGAAAACAGAGAATTTCCAAATGAAAAGTGTCAGGCTTTGCAATCAACAAAGTGTAAACCACATGAATGGAAATGACTGTTCAGGCAATAGTTCATGATGATGGGAAAAAATAATGTAAAAATAGAAATATTTTCAAGGGGACACATGAATATCATCACACATTTCGTGCTGATAAATTATCAGGTGGATTTTGGGATGGGGCTTTCTGGAACCACCAGAGGAATTTCTCCCTCTGAAGATTTGAAAAGGCATACTGTAAAAGTCTTTCCAGGAAGGATGGTGTTACCTATTGAAACATGGGACCTGAGAAGGTATTAAGGGAAGGGAGATTTCAGATTTATCTACTGTAATTTCCAACTTTACTGCTGCACCACTCCTTACTTATGGTCATATATGTTCTTGTGTCTCCTGGGCCTATGGTTCTACCCCTGCCATGTGCTCTGTGCTCCTCTCCTCATAATAGTGCCACTGATGCATCCCACATCCTCTCAGGACCTGTATCACTGCTGTGAGGGATCCATATCTGTTTGCTCCTAATAAACAGATATAAATAAACAGGTTTTGTTTGGGGATTTAATTTTTTTTTTTGGTTGGTTGATTGGATTTGTTGTGGTTTTTTTTTTTTTTGCAAAACCCTTCAGATAATTCCAAAAACATGAAAGTAATTTCCTTTAAATTCTGTTTTCTTCTTCTCAAGTCCCTACCTTGGAACATGTCTTTTTCCTCTTTATATTCCCTTTTCCCTCTTTATATTCATCCACCACTTAAATACTTTGTGAGAGAATTAAGCCAACTTTTTGTCCATTTGATTCCTTGGCTTGCCCATCTGCTTAAGGATGTCTTCTTTACTTGGCATTTTTCATTGCAGACAGAATATGCTGTTACCCACATACAAGCATGGCATCTTTGTCTCTGAAGCAATGGCACTTAAACTCCAGGAAATTTTAATAGAATGGTTCACATTCAGACTCTCACTCTTCTCTAAATACCTACTGTGAATGAGCTTTCTCTTTCCTGCTGCTTTGAAATGAACAATTAAAGCGAGTTCCACCTTGAGTAAGCCTGGGAGCATGTTGGCATTTCTGGGCTTGGTGGAGGATGTGTCGTGTGCTGTCACCATTTGGTTTCACACAATATGACAGTATTTTTCCTTTGTTAAAATCATACAAGAGGGAAAAAAAATAAAATAAGAAAAAGGAAAAAAAAATTGCTGAAAACAATTGGAGTTTACAGAATTGTTTAACCATTTACTGCCAGCCTAGATTTGAAACCTTTACCATTAAGGTGTTTCATCCAACAGAGGGGCAAATGTCACCACAGCTGAAACCTGTGAGATTCCTTCACATTTTACACATCACTTCACTCTTCTCCCATTTCCCTCCGTGCCTGAAGTCCAGCAGCTACTCCTATCTACACTGCCTGATGCAAAACCTATCAAAGCCAATGGAAATGGTCATATTAACTTTGCTGGGCTTTGGTCCAGGTCCTGAGCCATATGGAGCTTGAACCAACCTTGACCTCGGCGGAGATGAAACAAGTCACCTCCGACATTGTATCAGTAGTTTCCTACAATCCATCAGTAAGATGTGTCACATATGCAGCATGAGTGAGTCCACCTGCCAAGAGTGATACTTTTGCTCCACTGGCTCATGGCCAGTCGGTTAGTCATGCTATTTTCCCTGCATGATAAGAGAAGTTATGCATATTAAGCATTTTTTTGCTCCTATTTAAAAATGACAGCCTGGGATCTAACTTTGCATTAACTGCTCATAAAGTTCTGCAAATTCCTCTCCTTTCTTTTGTGATTAGCACATTAATGATCTTCAGATGGTTCAGTGCAATGCTGCAGAAAGTTTGGATGACTAACAGACCTTTCTATTGTCACTGCTGGTGAATGTTTAAATAAAGGTGATGCAATTAAGAAATATTCATACAAATCGTAGGGGGAAATGAATTGTGGTTTTGAGTTAAATGGGAAAGCATTAATACAGTCCTCACAGCAAAATGTCCTCGCATCTTTAGCACACTCAGGTCGTAAGTATGCAGCTTAGGCTACTGCAGAACTCTGATTCACCTCAAGGAGTCAAGTGAAAAGTGCCCTAAAACTGACAAAGAATTCACAGATTATATATCACATATGCAATTAAAAGTGATCACAATCAGTTAATCATAGTAATAGCAATTGGGAAATTTTGCCTAGGCTTTACCATCTACACAGCTGTTATTGAAAGATGCTTTTGCATAATGCCATTAATATAAGATATTAAATACAAGTATTTTCAAGATTCATTATTTTTCCCTGTCAATTTTCCTTTGTCAAAATTATAAAAGTCAGAATCTAAAAAATGCCTCTGAAAAGATATTGCCCTTACTACAGCTATAATAAAACTAGTAAAATTAATAAATTTGTGTCTTTCAGCTATTCTAAATCTTTCTGTATCATTAATAATATTTTTGACACAAATTCTTTTTGTTGTTTTCTGTGCAAAATTCTATGTTTAAGAGACACAAATTAAGTATCCTTTTAAAGCTGATTTTTAAAATGGTTTTGCAGAGAGAGCTGTGTACCCTTGACAAAGAAAAGTTTTGACTTGTAAAAATAAGCATATTGGGTATAAGTAAAGGAAATGGAAGCAGAAAGCCACAAAACTCAAACTGTTGTACCAGAGGATTCCTAACCATGGTTACTAAGCAATGCTAAGATTAGACCTGAGCTGAAAATCTTGCAGGGATAAACAGAAGTTTCAGTTAGTGATTATGTATTAAGTAGTCTAGTTTTTTGCATGTTTGTTTGGGTTTGTATATTTTTTTTAAATCTGTGCTATGTTAGTGTTACAGAAGAGCAGTGAATGCATTCTATAATTTCAATTACTTCACACTGCTTCCCACAGCAAGCAGACACTGCACTCAGTATTGGTGAGAGATTGCAAATTGGGGTCCAGGAGCTGCTGTTGTCTTACTCCATGCTGTTCATCTCCGAGACAGTGCCTAATAAATCTCTAGTGGGGACATACAGACCTTACAATCCTTAGGATTCCCTTAGGGTGGAAATCACCACATTAAACAAATAATTATTACCAAGAAAATCTTTACCAATTATTACGAATTTACCTATGACTTTCTTGGCTCATGTCAGACTGAACATTGCAGGTCTTGCAGATGAATGGTCCTGAAGAGCTTTGAAGAAGTATTTCATCAGATCTTTCTGATACACACAGCACAGATGGTTATGCTGATTTATTTATTTATTCCCCTCCAAAATATGAATTAGCTTTGTGCTTTAATCAAGTAGTCTCTGTGTTTGTACTCAGATCAGCATATATTGTAGGCCACATCTAACAAATGGTTCACAGGGCAGTAATTGTGCTTCACAGCTTCTACTTCCATCTTATTCTTATTGGTCATACAGGCATCGTTTCAGAAGGTTAATTGATGAGACCAAGCTCAGAAATGAGGGATCAGAAGCAGAATGGCTCTGTGAGATTTATGGACAACAAAAGATTATCATAAGCAGTTCTGAGATGGGGAATGTAAAATAGTATTTAATGGGGGGGGGGGGGGGAACCAGCAGCTAAATCATCAGAACTTTTTATGAACTCCACAGAAATTCCTAAGCTCTTAAAGCTTCTGTGATCTAGGTTCACATACAAGGGATGTGCCTGTAAGCAGGGTGGGATCACTTAATTTTCAGTGCTTCTTTTGACTTCTGTTGTTTTTTTCCAGTAATGCTTTGAATCAAGGAGTGGAATATCTGTGTGGTATGCAGAAAGGGTTCTTATATTTCCATCTATGACTTTTTCATCAGCCAAAGACTGTGAGAAATTCGTGGGGTCCAAGGTCCAGCTTAGTGTATGCATGGGGATTGTAGTCCAGTGCATTTCCTTGAGTGGGTGCTGTTGGCCATGAGGCACAGGAGGAAGCTGACAACACAATGAGTGCTCAAAGAATTAAGAGTTTCTAGGAAGCAACACATTCCCTGTGTAAGCACTGCATTGGTTGATAAATGGATTGGCAGAGAGCTTGGCACATCTGTAAAGCCTTTGGTCTTACAGCACCTGTGTGTGCAATCTTTTAGTGTTTGTTTGCTGAAGATAGGTGCCTTCAAGGTGCATCTGTATTGTGCAAGCTTCGTAAAATTGATTAGGGTGTCCACAGTGATGTCTTGGCCAGCACTCCAGGTATCCAATAGCCAGTTCAAAACAATTACTCTGTCAGAACAAAGTCTTCATTTTTTGTTTGCGAATTTGTTTACTTGTTTGTTTCTTTTCTCCTCCTTGGAAATATGGCTGGGAAATTCAGTCAAATGGTAGCCTTACTTCAGGGGAATCTGGCGCCAAAAGCTGAATTCACCATTGCTGTAAGGATCTTGTGTGACCTTGAGTAAGTCACTTCTTCTCTTTGTTCCTTAGCTTCTATCTGTAAAATGGAGATAAATGCATTTCCATACCTCATGGGGGCCTGCTAAAATGCATTCATTACCAAGATGTACATTTTATCTCCAATTTACACATTTTTTCTCTGCTGTCCTTGCTAGAAATCTGATTGTCCAACCAGTCCCAATGTAAACCCTCTTGCTTCTGAGTGGAAGCCAGGATCTACCTATTAAACTTTTTAGAACTGCTTATTGCATATTTTTTCACTCTGAAACCACCAAGACTGTTCTTTTTGTCTATGGAATTTTGGACTGAACAGGAAGCTTTACCAATCCAGTTTGATCCTGTATTTCTTGTTTCCTGCTATGTATAGTTCAGGGAATGGTGCTAGCGTTTAAGAACAAATTTCCCTAAGTCATCAAAATTATGAGCCACTTCTTATGAAGAAATAGTGCTAATTAAATCAGACAAACACAGATAGATACAGTTGTGGAGATCATATGGTCCTACATTTTCAAATCATTAAAAAGGCAGAAAGAAACTTCAGGACTAATACCCAATTTTATCAAGCCCATCTTTTTACGATGCAATCACTTCTAGAAAACATTATGCTATGCTGTTCTTTGAGATCATTGATCCTCTCCTAAATCTCTTAAATGTAATGTAATATTTTTATATATATATATATGTGTGTATATACACACACACACACACACACACACACACACACACACACACAGTCACACACACACATATACATAATTACAAAATTAGAAAAACAGATGTTGATGAAACATTATGAAAGCTATTTTTTTTAATCAAAAATGAAAATGTTAAGAGATATCAAGCTGGTCAAGCTGCCTTCAGCTTCTACTTATGATGGCCTAATTTTTTACTTTTAACCCTGAGGAAACAATTTATTTTTTTCCCCTCTAGGCCTCTATAGATTTTATAGTTATGTTATAGGGAACTAGCCTCATAGCTCTTATTTCCAAAATGGTTAATGAGGACTGCAAAAAAAACCCTCACATTCAGTTGTATCATAGGTTCTGATAGATACTACTGTCAAATAACAGATGAATTAAGGTTTTAAAGAGAAAAAAAAAAAAATTAACTGAATGGCCGAAACACATTCTCATTTCTGCAAAACAGCAACTGTTACAAGAGGTTTGGATGCTTTTTAGTAAGGGACAACCTTTGCCTTCAACAGTGGGGTAAAACCAAGCAAGGATCAAAACAAAATAACTTTTTCCCAGGAATCTGTTGGTGATGAACATAAAGCTGGAACCTTATCTGCTATTGAACTCCTTGGTAAAAAGCTGAAACATGGTAAATGTTGCTCTGAGCAGCAGTGAAGAGCTGAAGAGTTGGAGGAAGAACACAATGGGGATGGTGTGTGGAGCACTTCCGAGACCCTGACTTACACAATCTCATTTTACCAAGCATAATTCTGTAAGCAGTGAATAATCTGTAGCTCACTAGTGTCATCATTTTCTTTGGGCAACCTTTAGGGTACAAAAACTGACCTGTTTCAAAGATGAGCTTCGTATAGTTTGTATAGAAAGCAGTTAATGAACTATAAATGACAAGGGAAAGTGGCTAGGTTAATTTTTTTATCAATGAATAAAAACAGAAACAGGACTGTGTTTGCAACTGCAGCCCATGAGCACACAGAGAAAATATCACTTACAGTTTCTTTATTGATCAGGTTTTATTGAGCAGCCAGTACATCCACGTTTATTTTTTTTACACTTTTAAAACAGTTCTGCCTGCTGAGTCACTGTTTAACGCTACTTTAAATCAGGTAGCACTTTAATGCACTATGAATATCCCTAAAATTTAAATTATTTTTACAGTTATAAGGGTGAAAAGTGTTTAAACTACAATCATTCACATTTTATTTTCTTTCTAATAAGAAACTTTTTTTTAATTGCTACAATTTCCAGAAACAAGTAAACCTATGAAGACCAAGTGACATGGTTCTCCTATCTTTTTTAGTCATCTACCTGCCATTTCAGGTACACAGTCTTGTGCCAACACTTATTCAACTGAAAATGTGGGAATTTCAAATGAGATAAATCTTGAAACAATTAACTATTTGAAAAAATTTAACAATCCAATGTTTAGCACCATCTAGTTTTTTAGTCCCAAAACTCTTTCCACACAGGAAATATTGTGGTCAAATTATTGTTTAGTCATATCATTGTTTAGTCATATCATACTTATCTACTAGTTAAAATTGAGCTGAAATACATTGCTGTGATTGTCAATATTTACCTGTTGGCAGAGTTCTGCAGCAATATTTTGTGACAAATTCAGTCTTATTTTAAGGGCCCATGCCCATTTAATGGCAGTGTATATGACTACTGGCTTCTGTTATGATGAAGAATATGGATCTGTCCTATGTGATCTGCATCACTGTTAATTACTCATTGATTGTTTATCCTTAGTTTTTCAGGATTTTTAGCCTCATGAGTTTAAACAGTCTTGATCAACAGATGCCAACTGGGGAAGGTTTGAATACATCTCACAGTGAGCTACAGAGCAGCCAAGTACTTTGCATTACACAGATGCTGGAATAACACAGAGCAGCACCAGCACAGTAATTAAAGAATTACATCAGCATACCCTACAGGACTTAATACACACACACATATTTGTATATTGACCTTGTATGAAAGCCTAGATAAATTCTAACTTCTTGTGACACACAGCTCAGGCACTCAAGATAGAAGTTTTGTGGCCCTGATCTCTGTACCCACCACCAAATAAAAATGCAGTTTATTCAGGATCTGAAAACTCTCTGGACACAACCAGCTCTCTCAGTTTTTTGAAAAATAGGGCTGGAAAGAAATGGAATAGAATAGAATAGAATAGAATAGAATAGAATAGAATAGAATATTTATTTTCAAAGGGATCAATATTTCAGTCTTTCTATTTTGATATCTGCATCTCTTAAAATAAGATGTGGTACACCTGGACTAGAAAAGTGCAGCTGTTACAAAAACACTCTCTATGACTCAGAGAGATTTATAGTTTAAAACTTCAACTCCATCTCTCCTGAAATGTCTTATTGGCCAGAAGTTTGTCAGAGCTTTAATAGAGACATAGGAATTTATCAGCATGTTTTCTTCATGGAAAATGGCTTTTTGCCAATACCACTTATCTCACAAACTCCCAGTTGTAGGAATACCACACTTGCATTGTGGATATAGCACAGACAATTCCATAGTGAAGTCACAAAACTCTGCATATACAAAGTTTATATCCCAAGGTCAAAATTTCTTCCCACTCTGTGAGGTTGCAAGGCCACTGTTCAAATATACAGCTAGGCATTTTTTCCAAGATTTATCTCCAGCATACTTCAGGTAGAGAAACCCTTGAACCATATTTCTGTTGAATGCAAAAGAGAGAAGAAATAGAAGTTTCTGAAACTGAGAATACAGGACTGAACTGCTCCATGACATCTTCTTAGAAAGGGCAACTCAGAGCTGTATCTAGGAAGGGAAGGTGGCAAGGAAGCAAGTAGTTATGGGACTATAAAAATTACTGTTTATTGTTTTAGATTTCCTGGCCAATGCTTACAGAATCCCAGAATGGGTTAGGTTAGAAGGAACCACAATGCCTCATCTGGTCCCACCTCTCTGTTCAAGGAGAGTCATGGCACAGGATCATGTGCAGATAATTTTGAGATATCTCTAGTGATGGAGACTCCACATCCCCTCTGGAAAATCAGTTCCAGTGCTTGGTTACTGCTCAGGAAAGAAGTTTTCCTCATGCCCAGGTGGAACTTCCTGGGCATCAGTTTCAGCCCATTGCCTCTTGTGCTATTTCTTGACATCCCTGAGCAGAGCCTGGGCCATCCTCTGAGCCTTCCCTTCAGATATTTATACTCATTGATGCAGTGCCCTCCCAGCTGTCTTTTCTCAAGGCTGAACAGGCCCAGACCCTCCAGCCTTTGCTCATTAGAGAGATGCTCCAGTCTCTTAATCACCTTCGTAGGCCTCTGGACCTGCTCCAGGAGCTCCATGTCTCTCTTGTCCTGAGGAGCCCAGAACTGGACACAGCATTCCAGGTGTGCCTCACAGGGCTGAGTGGAGGGACAGGATCATTTCCCTCAACCTGTTGGCCATGGTTTTTGGCGCCCTCTCATTTTTCAGCCGCATTCTGAAATAGCTTTGACTTTTTTTCCTTTTTTTAATGTGTCATTATAACAGGGCTCATAACTCTACTTGACAGCTGGACTCACTAAACCAAGACAATTAATATATGCAAAAGTAGAGCTTACCAGAAGAAACCCTTGTTGCGGTAACTTCTTTATAAAAAACTGGCAAAGCTCAGATTTTCTTCACACTGAGAATGGCACTACAGGGAAATGGTAAGACAAATTACTTGCATGACTCTCACCAAGTAATAGGAATCTTCTTGATACTGAAAGTGTATTTTCTATTAAAAAAATAACAACAAACAAAAAAAAAACCCAAAACAAAAGAAAATAAAAAATAAAAACAAATAAACAAAACCAAACAAAAGAAAACCACAAAAGCACTTCACAAAAAACTCCGAAGATGATGAAAATACATTATCATTTAAAATGGTTGACTGTTTCATTGATTGACTTTAAAACTGGTGTTTTGTTTTAGGATAAACAAATAGGATAAGGAGGAGTTTTGTGAAGGAGAGGTCTTGTACATGCACATAAGAAGAAAAAGAATAAAAAGAATAATCTATAGAAAAAATAAGCAAAGTTTTGGGGTTTTTTTGGTTTGTTTTTTTTTTTTTTTCTGAGAAAAACAAAATTATATACTTCTCCATCCATTAATAACTCTTTTAAAAATGTTAAAAAAACACCCCCAAAATGATAAGAATTTGATAAGAAAAAAAGAAGGTATAAAAGAAAAAGTTGTGCTCTTTCTCTGAGCAAAGTCTCTTGGGTATCAAGAACATTAAAATCCAAGGAAGACCTGTTCAGCTAGTTGTGTTCATCATTAGCATCTCTTTATTCTCGGTTATCTTACCTGACTCTTAACCCTGTAGTGTCCCACAGAAGGGATATCTTCAGGGTTGCCTCTCTGTGATGAGTCAGAGAGGAGACAACAGAAAAGCACATTGTTTATTGCGTATCAGGAAGTTTCCAGCTAGCCAACAGTTGCATCATTTCCCATTCAATGAGCACTTGAGTGCCAGCAGATTGCCTCCAGGTTGAGAGCACAAAGTGCTGTGGGTGCTTTTTGTGGCCCACTGGCACTGACACTACCTGGAGCTGACATTAATACAAGACAGGAACCCACTCTTGCCCTGGAGAACGAGTTTGGTCTGCATGTGGGCTATAGATCCTTTTCTCTATTTCCTTCAGCAGCTGCATGTTTTACCTGAGAGGTGACTGCAGTTTATCTTCAATTTCAGTGGACTGAATTATGTTCTCGAATGTATCTACAGAGCACACAGGAATTGTTTCCTTAAAAGGGATTTTATTCCAGGAAACATGTTTTATTCTTGCTCAGTATCTTCAGAAGCATCTAGGGTGAAAGACACATGACAGCATGAGACATTTGTGCACCACACTATAATAGTAAATCCATATTTTTATCAAGGATCCTGTAGCAATATCTGTACAAATAAATTGAGCTTGTTTAGTGCCAGGGAATATATCTGGACACAGGAACCTTATCAGCTAGAGCATTATATACTTAGACCTGTCTGTGACATATTTTTGACCTGAGTCATCTAGAACTCCCTGAATCAATTCTCAGACATGGATAAGGAGTTACCTTAAGCTGGAGATGAGTTCTAATGAGTAGTTCACATGCAATTACTTTGTTTCAGATGATAAGCAAGTTAAGCCATTACTGGCCAAGCTCGGTCTGATGCTTTCAGTGCCCGAGAAGAATCCCATGTGTTTTTCACTTATAAGTAGAGATGCAGCCAGTAGTGTCAAAAAGACTTGTCACAGAGGTCTCACTGCAGTACTCTAATGTCAGAAAAGGTCTTGGTCACCTCTGAAATATTGCTTTTCCTTGGATGGAAACACAAAAGCACATGCAAGGTCACATCACATTTTCTCACCTACTTCTCCAGGATAAGGGTGCAACTTAAAATTTCATATGGTAGTTAAGCCTTTGAATAGAATGAGCAGTAGAATAAAGTCCTCATTTGGTTTATCAGGACACAGAATAGATATGGAAGCAACAGATACAGCTCTGAGCTCAAAGAAATTCAGATGTGATGCCAGAGGTGCATCACCTGGATGAAAGTAAAGAAAATAGCTACATTGCTTATCACAGAGAGACAGCCACAAAATCACAAGTTCCTCACCCACTGATACTGGTACTATGAGGGGTTTTTTTTTGAGAGGGGATTGAATTGTTGATTTGTTTCAAGATTTTTGGGGTTTTTTATGTTTTTGTTTGGGGTGGGGTTTTTTTTGGGGGGGGAGGTTTGTTTTTGCTGGGGTTTTGGTTTGTTTGCTTGTTTTGAGTGGGTTGTTTTTTGTTTGTTTTGTTTGATTTTTTTAAGTTAATTGCCATTATTGTCCAGTGCCAGATATGGATTTCTTGCAAGGAGATTTCCCTGAGTGATATAATGACGAATCAAAAGGCTTGTGATGATAAAAAAGAAATAACTCCCCACCAAAAAATACCCCAAACCAAATACAAAATAATTCTCCAGAAGACAGAGGCATAACATCAAGACATTGGTTAAGAGCAATATGTGTCTTAACTCTTATGTAATTTAAGCATCTTAAATCCCAAGATGAAGTCCAGTAAAAGCTTTTAAAAGACAGCTGAAATGAACTAAAAATAAAGTCACATCATAAAAGGATATAAGAAACAGAGATTTGTGAAAAGTCTGTCTCCAGGTTCCTGACAAATATCCCTGTTTTGATAAAAAGAGAAAAGGGAAGGGAACTTCAATGAAGTACTGAGCTTTCAGGCAGAGAGATTCTTTCTCAATATACAAGGACATATTAATTAAATTGCATCTGAAAATTACATGTTCAGTAATTTTGAATTTCTAAGTGAATACAGTGCAGCAAGTTTTTAGGAAGCATTTACATGTGAGTGAAATGGGTCATGTTACATTGTCACAAGGTTAAATTCCTCTCTGTACCATGCCCAATGTTTTCAAGCTCATTTCACACTTATACATTTTATTCTTTGTGGCACCTGAGAGAAATAAAATGAAATAGCATCAAATAATTCAATACTAAGAAGTGCTTCTCTTTTAATGGTAAGAATAACAATATCTTTAAAAGAATGCTTATAAGTAGGCAGTGTGGAAAAGTTAGAGTGAGAGAAGCTGAAATTGGAAAACCACAAGTGTTAAGAATGAAATGAAAATTATAAGCAAAACCACCTTCTTTTTACATTATTTAGTTTCCAGCAGAACTGATTTGTGATCACTGGAGTGTCCTTGTGGTGTTTTCTTGTTTCACCCATATCTTCTTTAGATCCATTATGCCTATTTTTTCCCTAAAGCAATTTATATGAAAACCACCCTATGCTCACTATCCTTCTATATATCTTTAACTCCTTATATCCCACGAATGATTCTTTATCCTAAATGTATATGTCTAAATACCTCCAATTTTACTTAAAAAAAAAAAAAAATTAAATTAAAAATTTACTCAAAAATAAAAAACGTCAGATGAAGGTATCTAACCAGCTCAGTTATACCCACCTCCTGACAACACACAGAAAATACATTCTCACTAGATATTTGATTTCCAAAACAACTAAAGCTGTGTAGTCACCACAGTGTCTCAGCTCTTGCAGCTCCTCCTCCTTCACGCTTTTTTCCCGATCCCACATTTTAATCTGAATCCCGAATCCTATGCAAACAAGGCACTCACATCCCTCTGTCACGGTGGGTCAGAACTCCTAGAGCAAAACATTTCTGATCTGTCCTCTGCAACCTCTGCCCCAGATCTCTCCTCCCTTCTGGACCATTCCTCCTGAGGAATGGCCCATGCCATGGCTGAAGGGGCACACTGGATAAGTGCCAGTGGAAGGCACCTAAGAGTTTGTACAATTGCTTTGCTGTACTCTGAACACACACTATTTTCCTCACCATGATTTTTAAATTGAGCCATTAGTATCTTAGAGGCCAGGATGTCACATTTCTGTTTTCCTTTGGATGGATTTGAGAGTGAGATTTCCAAAGGGTTTTAAGATGCCTTTTTCCATTTCTAAGACAGAGAAAATGTATAGTTCTTCTATGACAATGTAAGCTCCCTGTGGTAAAGAAAAGTTTATCCTTTTCATCTTAAAATCATTAATTGGCTGAATTTTGAATTCATGAGATTCATAAGGGCCTACATTCTGTGTCATGCCAATGAGCTTTTCATGTCATCTGCTCTGGGATCCTGGAAAACAGGTGAGCAAGGAGTGGTCAAGGAATGGTAGAGGAATGGTCAAGAAGAGTCCTTTGTCACTATATCTGTCTTTCATTAGAAAGGAAGCATCACTGGGAACATTAAAAACTACAGTCCTCTGGTGACATCCCATAATAATTTATATAAATCAAAGAAAGAACTCCAATATTTCGATTCCCAAAACTTTGCTTCTGTTAGAAACATTGCCCAGAGAAATACTGAGCAACATATAAATAACACTGGGTTGGGTTGTTTTTTTTTTCTTTAATTAAAAAATGTCAAGAGCTTCTTTAAAATTTTCATTGTGTGATTTTATGCACTGAAATACTGACTATTAAAGCATTTGTAGGATAAGGTGTTTATAAAGTAACGCTTTCAATAACCTACACTTTTTCTTTTTCAATGGCTTTCCAGCAATGTGAGAAAGTGTGTGAGTGTGAAGGAACTGGAGGAGGAAAGAATAGTACCATATTTTCCTAGTTTCACTCTGGAGAGAGCATCTTGACATGGAGAAATGTGTGAAATATTCTTGTCTTCTAACTAGCTGCATTTTAAAAGAAGGCCAAAGAAACCTGAGGAAAGCAGAATTATTTCACAAAGGAAGTATTCTTTCTCGTTTTTTATGCAAAAGTTATGGACTCTTTTTACTAATCAAAGAACATAGAAAATTCAGTTTGAATGTTATTATGCCCAAAGAAGGAGAGCAAATTCAATCTTTCAGCTGTAAAAAAGAGATTTTACTCCTATTTTAAATGCAAATCCCCAGACATCTTTGCATAGCATCTCTACTCACCCCTTATAATGAATGGATTCTTCACTGCTGAAATCTTGAAATCTTTATCAAAACTAAGTGCCTTTCACTAATGTGTGTTCTAGTTCAATGACAGGTTTTAGGATTAGGCATAGGAACAATGAAAGCCTGTGCTGTGACTCATGCAGGTCAGATTACTTATCCACAAGGTCCTTGGTGGTTATAAACCCAATGAATCTAATAATCATATATAAAGGTGGAAAAGCCTGTGGGTGAGAAGGGAGACAAAGAAGAAGAGTCACAATCAAACAGTTTTCTAAATTCCTAAAAAAGACATAAAATAATAAAGATGGCTTGAAAGGGAAAAATGTAAAAAATATTCTGATTTTCTTATGTATATGCATACACACACACATCACACCTTGGAGATTATCTTTAATTTGGATGCTCAGAGATTTGTAGATTATTTTTGTAGGAAGTTGCTGCATTGATACAGTTTATATTAACCTTCTATGGCAACTGAAACTTATGATCTAATTTAACCTTACCAAAAAACTTTTTGGCCCATGCGGAATCATTGAGGAGGTAGCATAGCTGCATGCCATCAATGGCTGTTGGACACACAGAAACTGGGAACGATTAATGAACTGTTGTGGGATAGAGACATGGAATTCAACTCACAAGGCACCAGTCCCCATCCTTGGGGTTGTCTTATGACTGTTAGAGTGAGATTTCTATCCCAGTGGGCTATAAGGAGATCAACAATAATGAGCAAACAAATTACCATATCTCAAAATTCACACCCCATCATACTGCTGACTACTACAGCTTTACCTACTTGTTTTTACCATGTTAATGATCATCAGACACTGCTATCAGTGTCTCTACCATCATTCAATTTAATTCAATTTGTTTGATTTAATAGAATTTCGTTCAGTTTTAAAATTACATTCTATGGACAAGTACAAGGGTTTGTGGAACAGAAAAAGAAAGCTCGAGATAATATTCATCCCTGAAGAGAAAATCATTTCAAGGTATGATAAAGTAATGAAAAGAAGTGGGGCTTCATCCACTTTCTCTGTTTGGGTGCAAAATTTTAGACATTACTCTCTAGTCGTGCAATGCAAGAGACAGGAAACACTTATTTCAGGTTTAATCACTTTGGTTTGTTTGTTTGTTTATTTCTATGTATTTGGGGAAAGAGTAATATTACAATTCTGCTTTCTTTTTCTCTCATTTGCTATTATATGTGGGTGAGTAGGGGATAGTGAACAATAAATTACACTACTTAGAGCTGTAGGCTAAGGCTTTTCTTGTCAGTTGTGTCAATAAAGTACACACATAACATCAGTTTCCCATTACACCCATCATTCAGACTCATATATTACTCAGTATAATGGGAAAGGGGCCACTGAAATCTAAAATGAAAAGAGAAATTGAAGTACAACCAGCAGCAGCAGCTGAGCCAAAAAGCAGCTGTGGTAGTGAAACATTTAGTCACTGCTGCTGGGAAAAAAGAGCTATCTCTATAGAGGACATACAGTGCCACATGCTGGGAACTGTGCAGCAGGTGGGTTTCTGTGGGACTGGAAGGCACCCATCTCTTAGTATTTTCTTTTTTTTTTTTTTTTTTTCCACTATTACAATTGCATTTCATTTAAAATAATTGATTTTAAGCCCAAACCACAGCCCAGGTCATACTATTGGCTGAGTTTCATCAGCTGGTTTCATTGGTTGTTTGTACTAGAGGGCAGATGCCATGATTTGTTCTTAGGATAAATTTTTGTCTTTCCAGTTGTGCTGCTGGGTGACTTTGCCACAGTGCTGTAAAGCCTCATTTCTGGAGCACCTCATGCTCAAAGTTGGAGCTAGATCTTGGAGAAGTATGGTTCATTCAGATGATGGACAGGACCAATCTATTTCTGAAGCAAACTTTGCTCTGCATATTGTCATAGTCAAACCTTTATTCAAATCTTTATTTCTTATCTGGATGGGGGGATTGAATTCACCCTTAGTAAATTTGTGGATGGCACAAGTTGGGCACCTGGTTGAGAGCAGGAAAGTTCTGCAGAGGAGCATGGACAGTCTGGATTGATGGGCTGAGGCCACTTGTTGAGGGTCAACAAAAACAAGTGTTGGATCCTGCACCTTGGCCTCAACAACCCCCTTTAACTCCAGGCTGGGTCAGAATGGCTGAAAAGTTGCTCAGAGGAAAAGATCCTGGGGGTGCTGGTCAACAGCAGCTGAACTTGAGCCCATATGTTCCCAGCTTGCCAAGAAATCCAAAAGCACCTTCTTGTATCAGCAATAGTGTGGCCAGAAGGACCAAGGAAGCAATTTGGCCCCTGCACTGGGCACTGCTGAGTGCTCTGTCCAGTTCTGGGCCCCTCAACTCAGGAAGGACATTTCAGGTGCTGGAGCAAGTCCAGAGAAGGACAATGGAGCTCAGGAAGGGTCTGGAGCACAAGTCCCACTAGGAGCAGCTGAGGGAGCTGAGGTTGTTTAGCCTGGAGAGGAGTCAGGACTCAGAGACCTTATAACTCTGCAACTCCCTGACAGGAGGGTGCAGCCAGGTCGGGGTGGGTCTCTTCTTCCAGGCAATCACACACAGGGTGAGAGGACATAAGTCCTAAGTTGTGCTAGGTGAGGTTTAGGTTGGGCATTAGAAAGAATTTCTTCACAGAAAGGGTGATTAGGCATCAAAATGGACTGCCCAGGGAGGTGTTGGAGTCACTGTCCCTGGAGTTGTGTTGTCACTGTGATATTTTATGAAAAATCCCTTTGCCAGGATTTCTTCTCCTGGCAAGATGAGAAGCCTCAGCTTCTCCATGCTTTGCTTCTCTGGAGTGTGATTTGGAGAATTGTTTACCCAGCATGCGAATTATTTTTAATTAATGGCCAATCACAGCCAGCTGTGTCAGGCTCTCTGAATCTGTTGCAGGTTTTTATTATCATTCTTTTCTAGCCTTCTGACATCTCCTTTCTCTTTCTTCAGTATAGTTTTAGTATATAATTTTCTTTTAATATGATAAAATATCATAATATAATAAATCAACCTTCTGAGAACTTGGAGTTAATTCCCATCTCTCACCTGGTCCTGGGGACCTCACAACACCACAGCAGTGTGTAAGGAAAGGCTGGACACAGCACATGATGCTATAGTCTGGCTGACATGGTGGTGCTCAGTCATGGCTTGGCCTCAATGACCTCTGGGTTTTTCCCAACCTAATTGATTTTGTGATTCTATAAAACTGATAAATTCTCCACTGGTTCAGCTAAATTCTGACATTCTGACATTCACTAGGCGCTCCTGCAAATCATTTATTACTGTTGCTTGAATTGCGCTTTTATTGTTGTAGAATCATAAAGTCATATCATAGTTTTGGTTAGAGGGGACTTGTAATTATTATGTAGATCAAATCCTTCCATTGGGAGGGACACCTTCCACCTGACCATACTGCCGAAACTCCCATCCAACCTGAGTGCAAAGAATTCTAAGGGTGGAGTATTCGCAGCTTCTCTGGGCAACCTGTGCCAGAGTTTCACCACTACTCTTCATAGTAGGCCAAAAATAGATGCAACTCAGAGGATCAGTTTTTCTATTTGGATAGCCAGTTGTTTCCTCTCCCTATTTAGAAATTGTCATAGCTTGTTCTGAAGGTTGCACATAATAGAAAGCCCCTGCAAAATAAGGAGAAAGGGAAGGTGTTATCATCCCCATTTCACAGAAATGGAAGACTAAAGAACAAAAAAGCAGAGCCTAAGCCCCAAGTGATTATATTAACACCTGAATTGTCTTTCCATAAAATTTATGAAGTGAACGGAAGATGGAAAAGCAGCCTTGATTCTGACTTTAAAACTGTGAAAAGCAAAACAACATTGAGGCTCATTATTAATTATAGCACACTAGAAAGGGAGGGAGAGAGGTGGTGGAATTATAGTCTATTTTCTGAACTAATACTTATGAAAACTGGATGGCATCGTCTGTGATTTCATAAATGTTCTGGAAGAAAAGTGTAGTGATTGCATAATAACCCCATCGAAAGGGTGGTTGATTAGTTTAGTCAATTTGGCATACATTTCAGCTATTATTTTCATTTGAGAAGCAGAGGCTGAATGACACAGTTGCTTTTATCCTGGCACTTTGAAAATGAGCATCCTAAAGCCTAAAGTAGTTTTTTCTTAACTTCTGCACAGCTTGGGACATAACTGTGACAACAGTGTTTGAAGATAACAGAGTTAAAAAAAAAGTTCAGGACTTCAGGTTTGAAGGGAATTGTGGATTTCTTAGCTTGCAACCATGCACTAAAAAGAGGGGCAAAATCCTACACAACTTGTGTTTGTAGAAGTGTTCAAAGTTATATCTTCTGTGATTAGATCACTGAAATATCATTAATATCAGTATGTAGTTATTCTCTGTGCCTGAGGGTGTTCTGAAATATTGGTCCATACCCAAAAAAATGTCATTAGCTTCACAGGGGTGAAATGCATAGCTGTGCTGGAGAGCATGCAGACATTTAGTAGGAAATTACTGTTTCATACAGATTTTCTTTGATCACAAAATCTGCATTTCAGAATTTCTGCTTCTCTTATGATAAATTCATTTATCAGTATTTTATCCAAATCTGATCTCATCGATCCATTCCATGTGGTTTTCTTGGGTTTTATTTTGGAGATGGTGTCGTGTTTTAGGAATGGTGTTCCCCAATTTAGTACTCCCACTGAAAAGAGCATCAACTGCTCCATCCTCCCCCTTCGAAAAAGGTAAAGATTATGGGTTAAGATAAAAACAATTTATTTGAAACTGCAATGAGATAAGAAAGTGATAAGTAACAGCCAAAAATATTAATAAAAATGGTATAGGAAAAAGAAACTATTTACACAAAAAATCTGAAACAATAAACAAAACTGATTGGATCTTCCCCATCACATTTCCTCCTCTGGGAGGAACACACTTCTACTTGGAAGTGAGTGATATTCCCTTTTCCCCACCCCTAGCAATGACATGAGGTTGTATCAAATAACGTTAGGGGCTGCCCACACACTCTAAGCCACACCTCTTATTGGCTACGACAAAATATAACCCTGTCCTTGGCCAAAAGCGCGACAGTTCTGTAGCTGTTGGTCCTCTCCTTGGCTGTGAACTATAAGTCAATGTCTTGTCCTTCCTTAACCATCACTTTGGAGGAGTAGTCACTAGCTCAAATATACTGTTATGCTAGTGGAAAACTCTATGGAAACCACATTGTGTGTTCTGAACAGCTTTAACTGTGGGAAAAGGATCTTAATTCCATTTACATACATGTAAGTAGATCTGTTCTGGATAAGACATAGGAACTGAAATGTCCCTGTCTGTGCCTAAACTGGAGGACCTTGGAGCATTTTGAGCTTTTGAGTCAAAGGTATAAAAACTAGCCTTGGTCTAAATCTTCATCAGCAAAAACTAAACCCTTATCTTGGGTATTGTCTAACAAAGGAAAAAAACAAACCATGAACAAATGCAGCATAACTAGCAGTATTTACAGCCAAAATTTGTGCCATTCTAAGGTAGTATCATGGTTTAACCCCAGCTGGCAAATAAGTAGAGTCACTCTTCACTCTGTGCCCCATTGGCATGGGGAGGATATTTGAAAAAAAAGATAAAACTTGTGAGTTCAGATAAGAACAATTTAGTAATAGAATAATAAAATAATATGTAATAATAATGGTAATAGAATCTTAATGAAAAATGAGACTCAAAGAAGACAGGAGTACAGGAAGACAGAAAAAAAATCCAAGAGAAATACAAGAGAAACAAGGGATAGAAAAAATTGCTCACCACCCACTGGCTGATGACTAGCACATCCACCAGCAGCAACTGACCCCTGCTGGCCAGCTGTCCTCAGTTTATAACTGGGGATGAGGCTCCATGAGATGGAATATCCCTTTGTCCACGTTGGGTCAGCTCTCCTGGCCATGCTGACCCTTTGGCTTCAAGTGCACCGGCTTCCTGGAAGAGCATGGGACACTGAAAATCCCTTGACTAGAGTGAGCATTGCTGACCAACACCTAAAACAGCTGTGTGCTATCAGCATTGTTCTCAGACTAAATCCCAAACACAGGACTGTACCATTTACTGGGAAGAAAACTACCTTTATCCCAACCAAAACCAGGACAGTGGAGTGCAGGATCCATGTGTTCTGCTGCACCACCCGGACCAGATGAGATATACTCACTGACCTGGGTGTCAAGAATCTGTAACACTTATTATATTTTTTTTTAATTTTATCTCTTTCACATATCTTCTCTCCCAGTCCTCATTAGGACTCTGAAATGCTCTTGATTCTAGGGATATTTTGTGGGTTTTTTCAGGACAGTGTCTAAGAAGCGTGTGACAGGTTCCAAAGCTCTTTAAACATCACTATTCATAATTGTGTGTATGCTTATGGATTCACCAGATTCAATAGGGTGTAGACTCAACTTAAGCACAACATGGACCTAGAAATCCCTATACTTTCTGAAAGTCTTGTGTTTTCTGTTAATTCAGATGGAGAGTATCAGATATAAAGCAGAAGTAGAACAACTCTGCTATAACACCTTGTCAGAGGAGGAAAGCAATGTGAATTGTTCCAGCCATTTTCTTTCCTCCATTCTTGTCTTATTATTTCTTTCAGAGCTTTGCTTACATTCCTCTTTTATTGTTTTTTTTTTCCATTTTTTAATCCAATTTGTCTTGTTTCTAGTCTGTCATTCATTTTTTTCTTTTTGTGTTATTTTTCCTCTTCTTTCTTTCTTTCTTTCTTTCTTTCTTTCTTTCTTTCTTTCTTTCTTTCTTTCTTCCCAAACTACTCCCTCATTGTCAGTTTGCATCCATCCCCAACTCTGTAAAACAGAGCTTTCAAAGTGTATGCAGTTAGTGCATGTTGCTTGCTCTGAGAGAATGAGGGACACAGAAAGCAGTGACTAATATCAGAATCATGAGTGAAGATATGTTTTATTCATAAACCCTGCATCTCTAGTGAAATTAAAAGCAAAGCAAAGGGTCGAAGCTCTGAACCCTCTTTCCTGGAGCCTGTAAACCAATAAAGGCTTTATATTAGCTATCGATATCTATCTCTGACTTGGCTTAATAACATCTTATTCCCTGTTTTCAGCAGCCATCAATAATATTTCTGCCTGCCCGCTCAGGTCCCCATCTCTGCGTGCAATTGCATTATAAGGGTCTATAAGCCCAATTTGCTTCACATTCTTATTTTTGGAAAAGGCTGTCTGGCTTTTGTAATGAGAGCAGCTGCCAAGAAGGCTTGACAGAATTTGTGGCCCATCTGGCTTATAATCTTCATTCAATATCGCAGGAGCCTAAACTCCCAGACCAACTGATAAGTCAGAGCGTGCAGGCAGGCAGTGGCAGTAATCTTCCTTGTGATTTCTCATTAAGGACAGGGACATCTCAGTGAATCTTTCATATCCTGGCTATCATAGTTTTGTTTGGCTGTTTTTGGTTTTATTTTTTCTTTTTTTTCCCCCCTGCCCTAACAAGACCAATGTTGTTCCATTTCTTAAAATTATGTTAAAAAAAAAAGAAACAAAAAACAAAACAAAAAAAAATCAGTTTAAAAATTGCTTGGGTTCTCTTGTATCATGTTTAAGAAACTAGGAAACTGATGTTTTGATTCTGCCTTTAAACTCAAGAGCAGTTTACCACTATTCATACTTGAAGTATTTGTGCTGACATATTCCTCTCAGAATCATAGAAAACAAGGGAACAAATGATCCTGAGACATTGTCTAGCATATTTCCCTAAGATAATGTGGAATTAGTTACATCTCCAGGATCCTCAGACCTCAGTCATCTTTGCATCATCCTCAGACTACCTCATTAACACTTCAAATCCTCAATTTCCAAACTTCATTTTCTGTTATCTCAACTTCTCCACAACTCTCAATTTCTGCTCCAGACACAGAAACAAGCTGACTATCCTGCATGCAGTACCCTACAAATCCTTCGCTTCTTGAACAGTAATATCACCAAATCTTTCGCTGTTTCCTCATAAGCTGTGTTTTCTGGAACACTGTTCATCTTCACACTCAGTTCCCTCTGAGGAATACTAAATGGCATGCAGAGATACTTTCACCACCCATGCTTGGGAGGCCAGTCAGCTCCCTTGGTCATCCCTTTACGTTTGTTCCAGCCTCAGCTGTCTGAAAGCTAAACCTTACTCATAAACTCACCACTTTGACTCTTTCTAGGGGTCTAAACTTCCTGCAGGTGTCAGGGATAAATAGCTTCAGAGCTAATCATCTCACCTAGTTTAGAGATTTATCTTCAGAAGGTCTGAGATGCCTTTTGAGAAGGCAGACTTTCTCTGTTGATTGCGGTGGGGACAAGCTATGACCAGAGGCCCAACTTTTACAGGACTATCAAGATCAATTCCTCTATAGCAAAGGAAATGAATAATGTATTTTTTTTTTCTTACAGCTCTCCATGTCACATCTAATTTTTTGATTTGTTGTAAGATGAGAAGCCCACATATTTTGTTCCCCTCTGTTAAGGTATCCATCACCCTTGAGATAAAAATTGAGCTCATACAGTGGTTATCTGTAATGTGTTGGAGCTTTTATTGAACATACTTTTCACAAAAGCCTTTGAGGTCTCCTAGAGCTTTACCACACACACTTGATGGGAAATAGCCCAGGAGACATTAAGGGAAGGGACAACAGTCCAAATGGATAAGCACAGGAATAAATACATGTTCATACAGTATTTTTCACACATTCTTATGACATAATTTTTTAATGTTGAAAACCTCTCTCAAAGAAAGAAACAAACAAGCAAAAAAAAGGAAACAAAAAAGCAAAAAAACCCAAACAATAAAATAAAACAACATAAAATAAAATATGAAGAATTGTACCTTACTTGGAGGAATAATTTCATAAATATGAGGATGAAGATCACTTTAAAGTCATATATCCTGTCATCAGAAAAGAGAGAAGATAGTTTAAGAAATTGAGGAGCATATTTTTCCAATTTTTTTGTCCTTTGTTTTTTCATTCCTGAGGTCAGACCTAATTTCAAACATGTTAGGCAGCTTTATAAATGTAACCACATGGACACTGTGCTTTAAAACCCATTCAGCTGTGTGGTCATCTGTTTCGTAGCATAAGGTTTTATGGGGATGAGGAAAGTAAAAGTCCATTAGGCAACCCTGCCAGCATTGTAAATAATTTACTTTACAGGTAGGTCTGCTGGTTTTTTTTAAGGGCTCACTGCGGTTTGGCTAAGAATGCTGTTTAACTTCTAGCACTACATATTGTACTGCTTCCATGTCGTAAGAATTACAGGATAAGAAAAAGAGTCCAGGTCAAACAAATTTTATTTCATTTTTTGGTTAAAATATTCTGTACCCAAGTAGTTCCTCATGATCTCAGTTACGGTGGATCGGAGGATATGGGAAGGATTCTCATACTTCTTTTCAGACGAGTAACAACTACTTTCGAAGTAACGCATTTTAGGAAAAGCATAGCTGAAATAGCTAAAGGTAAGCCACAGTCTGGAAACCACAGATTACCTGCTTGCAGCAGAGAACCCCAGCTCATTAGATTGCTAACTCACAAACTCATTAGCTCTCTGCTCATTAAATACTTAGCTACCTTTCGTTCACGTCTCATCTTTCTGTTCAACATATTATTTGCTCCATGCACCATATAGGACTCAGAGCTGGTATAAAGCAGTTCATTTCAGAAATTCAGAAATTCAACAAGGTTTAGCTATGAAACTTCCTGTGCCTCTGCTCCTGTGCCTTGGGGGGGGGGTTTTGGTGGTGTTTTTTTTGTTTGTTTGTTTGTTTTTTTGATTGTTTTGTTTCTTTGTTTGTTTGTTTGGGTTTTCTGTTTGTTTGCACGCTTGCTTGCTGTTTAGAAATTTTTTGGCCTCTGTGTTGCATCAAATTTATGTGATGAAAACATTTAAATAAAATAAATAATTTAAATAAAAAACTCAATCATCAACCTTTAGTGTACTTGGAAAAAAATAATATGACAGAACAGATTTGTTTCCAAATTTAATCTTTGTATTTTTCTCCACTAAACTTGAAACCATATTTTCCTGAAATATCTAAAACTGCAAATTGGCTAGTGTGTGAAGGACTATGCCTGTTCAGTTCAGGAATGCATGCTTCTGATTGGCAAAAGAACCCCAGCTCTTGCATGTAACATTAAAAACCTGAGTATAGTTACTGCAATTGAAGGGATTAGTCATGCGCCAGAAGTGAAGCAGAGTATGCTGCAGAAAACTTAAAACTGAAAGGAAAATCACGACCTGTCAAAAAAGAAAAATGTTAAACTTAACTTTTTAAACTAGGATCACAAGTACCAAAAGTGTGGCAACCTGCGGCCTGGAAAGCTTATTTGTGCTTATATATGTTCTTCCCCAAAATCAGATGGACTGAAATGTGTTATTATTTATATTTCATGAGTTTCCAAGCAGTAGATGAGATCAGTGTCCCACCATTCCAGATTTTTAAAGGGCTTAGTGCTCTGAAGGGCTGAAATGATTTTAAGCTGGGTAGGCAAAACATAGGAAGGTCAAATTTCCCTTTGAAGCAGACTCCATTTCAGGGTTCTGGGATGGTAACTTGCATTTCAGACAGAGCAACCACCCATCAGCCTCCAGGTCTTATTGTCACAAAAGCAGCCTTTCCTGCTCAGCCTTTTCCAGCAATGAACATGTTGGATACAATTCTCTTTTGATTTTATGATGTAAAAAGGTAGGAAAAAATTACTGATCAGAATTATGACAAAATAATAGAATTATTTGGATCAGAAGGGATCTAGTTCTGCCTCCCCCACTGTGGGCAGGGATACCACATACTGGACTTGGTAGCCAATGGTTACATGTTTGATAATTAATTTTGGGTACTACAGTTTGAGAAAATGGTTATAGCTCCTTCCTCAAGAGAAAGGTGCCATAGAAACAATGTTGTAACCCAAATCAGCTTTTTTTTTTTTGTTGATGGTTTGGTTTGGTTTGGTTTTTTTTTTCCTCTCTTAGCTTTAAGGTAGGACATCGTTATGATTTACAGAAGAATCAGGTTTCCATGTTTTGGGGTGATAAGATTTCAGGTATTGCAGCATTCTGTTTAAATTTCCCAGATTTGCTCCTGCTGTTTTGACTCCAGAATGTTGTCAGTTCAAAAAAAGGTAGAAAATGGTGACAAGGGCAAGAAAGTAATAAAAATAGCATTAAATTAAGAGTAAATAAAATTATTTCCACATCCTCCCTGCAAGATCAGTAGTAGTCTACATCTCTAACAATATAAGAAGCAGAATGAAATTTGAAGGGAAAAGAGATGTGAGATAGGAAAAAAAATAAAATAAAAAAAGAAGGTTCTATAAAAATTCAGCTTATTAATGGGAGATACTGCAAGAGGGGAGTTCAGGGATTCATTATCTCAAAAATAGCAGTCCAAACTGACAGGAGTGGGTGAAAACTTCCTGACCCCATGGACTAGTGGATTTCACAGTTACTTGTATTTGTCTTTTTAAGAGTTAGGAGGTGTTGGGAGGGGGGCAGAAAGGAAAGGAATAGCCTGCTCTCTGAAGCCTTGGGGCTTTTCTGATACCATGGAAAGGAAGTAGAGGGAAAATGAAGCATAAACAAGCTAGAGCTCCTGCCCACAAATAACCAATAGAGACTAAAAATACTATTACAACTGTACAATAATTTAAGGTCATGGTATTCCCTTTTCTAAGTCTGTGAAAACCTGACCCACATAAGGCATTAAAATTCATAACACATGAAAATTAGGAACTCCTGGAAGCAGTTTCTCTTTCTATAAGTACAAATTTTCACTGCCTACGTCTAGCATTTAAAGGAAACCATCCAGATAATTAAAATGCCTATAAATGAAATGTCAAAGTTAAATGTTTTTCTTCTTTTTTCTTTGCCTTTTTTTTTAAGGAAAAATAAAAAAAAGGAAAAGTACTAATGCTTAGGGAAAATGAAACCTTTATTCTAAAATAACATAGCTTAAATCTTTGTAAAAGAACAGAATAATTAAGGTTTGCAAAGTTAAGCGTTTCCATAGGTCTAGCCATTTCACTGGCCAGTATATAAACTTTATGTGGGAGGGGAGGTTTATAATAAGTTTATATATTGTTTTAAATATTGTCATCATTTCATTATTTTAAACATGAGTCAGAGTGCATGTAGCTGTCACTCCAGGATTCCAGGAAGAAATTAATCATATACAGAGAAAAAATTAATAAAAAAGTCTATTTGGCAGCCTTCAGATTCCTTTTCATAACTCTCATTTTTCTCTGATAGATGGAACTGATGAAACAAGGAAATAAATCATGCACAATTAAAATGAGTAAAAGCTGAAAAGACTCTATCAGTGATTATGTTAAAGAAAATGGGAGGTGGAGGGAATTCAAACATGGGTTGGATTCCCTCATTTATCATTCATTGACACTGATACCTGAATTTTAATTGAAACCTCCCATGTGGTTGGCATCTGTCAGGACGAAGCAGGTTTTCAGCAGGAAGAGGCGAAATCTTTGTTGTGAGCTGGATTTCAAAACTGAGAGGAAGCAGTAATAGTCCTTCTTATCTGCTGCCATCGTGGTAGCCTGGGAATGATGCTGGAGCCTTGGAGGGTTCAGCTTCCCTTCTCATTATGGATGGAACTCAAATAATATAAAGCATTTTGTGTCTCCTTACTCTGCCAGGTAAATGGGTATGTTACTCTTTATATTGTGGCAGCTATAACCCATTCCCAGAACCACAGCTGTGATAAAGAATGGCAACATAATTCAGTACTCAAAGTATCCCTCAGTTCTTACAATTTGAACCAATATTTTTAAACTGTATTTTTTAACTGTCACTTAAAAATTAGGGGTTGAGGTAAGTAAATAATAATACTAGTGCAAAATTTTCACCAGACCAAACCTTTCTGCATTATTTTTTCTGCTTATTTATGCAATTTAATTGCTATCCATAAAGAATATTGTGGAAAGTAAAAAAAGAAAACAAACCAAGACAAAACAAAAAAAAAAATTTAAAAGAGATTCCTTCTAGGAGAATCCTTCTTGTTGCTGCTAAGGATAACAACACTACAAGATTTGAGAATGTTAAGGTCTTTTGGGAAAACACGTTAAATTTATATGATCATATGGGAAAAGCAAAACAGAATAAACACCAGGCTGATAAGGTTTAACAGATTCATTTCTTCTGTGGGTAAAGTGTGGCCCTGATTGACCAGTTGGTTCCCCTTGTGTGGAATCTCATAGTTTTCTATTTCAAAACACTTATGCCGTAACTGACTAATTTATTTCTGCGTCTTCTCTGCTTGGTGATGTAATACTGTGCAGAAAGCAGGTAGGAATTTAGTCCCAGTTCAGTTGGGATATCTGCTTTTGGGTAACTAAATGCTTTTGGGTACCAAGGCTCCATCAAGGAAATGACTCTTAAGAGCAGTGTTGCATTTTCTCATCTTAGTGATGGAGGAATTTTCTCCTCCATTTTCCCCCTCCTTTTTCAGAAAGAAGGATGTGACTCTTATGGTTTCCACAGTATCAAAAGAAAACTCCATCACCTGACTACAGTATTAAGTGAAAGAGTATTTTATGCTACGGGTGATACTGGAACAAGTCTCAAGTTACTGCAAAGAATACAGAGGGAGAGATTACCAAAGTTAACTACTGAGATGTGGAAACTCAGTTCTCAGCAGTAGCTTAAGGGAATTAAGCTTCAAATCTTAATACATTCAACGGCTTTACTAATCATTCATCAACTGGAAAAGGAAAACTAACCCAGCTGCTGAGAAACTAAGCTAAAACTAAAAAAAAAACCAACACCAAAAAACAGTTTCCTTGCTTAATCGATACCACTTTACCATTTTTCAAGTATTCCAACTGTAAAATGGGGATAGTCTTTCTTATTCCTGAAAATAATGCTGAGACTGTAAGTATTCTGTTTCTCCTATTTTTTTTTCTTTTTAAATAAGTTTGGATTCTCTGTTAATGGATGTCAAACACAAGGGTAGATAGGCATGTGAATATAAAGAAAAAAAAAAGATTTTGTGTATTTGACTGAATCCATGAAACAGAAACAAGTGGGAAATGGGACTTTCCCAGGGTTGCATGTGACAGAGAGGGGCTAACTTTCAATCCAAACTTTTTTTTTTCCATTACTATTAGACGTCTTGCATGAGGGAACATTTTAAGCCCCACTATTTTACCTTAAGAAAAATTGATACAAAAGAGAAAGGACTTTCCTGGGGTGATGAGCTGTAAAGGGAAAGAATACAGATTTTTTTCTGTGCTCTGAAAGCTACAGAGTAAGTGGCATTGAAAAGCTATACTGGCAATAATATGTGATAATATAAAAAAAAGATTGCACTTCTTCGTGGGAAAATGATTGGAATTTAATATTTGTGATCAGTATCTCAGTATTTCCTGATGTTCTTTTATCAGAAAAAAAAGAAGAGGAACCAGAAAAAAAAAAAAAAAAACAAAACAACCCCCCTCCCCCCAAAAAAAAAAAAAAAACAAAAAAACCAAAAACAAACAAAAAACCAAAACCTTTATGAATAAAAAGTGGGAAGGTCTAACACCAACAGAAGATCTCTGCATAAAGCTTTAACTGATATATCATGCAATGCGTAGAACTTGATCTTCAGAGGCAGGATCTTGAATATCAAACCATATGTATTTGCATGGCTAAAACCTCACTGCTCCTGGCTATAGATCTCCTCTTCCATAGGCTGGGAATGCTCAGCAGCACCTGACAGTACAGTGTGAATCACAATGGGCTCTGTTTGGTCACTGCTGGAATTAGCACAATGGAAGAGTTTCACAAAGTTTGAGCATTGTAATTCATTTGAATTCAGATGCTTGTGGGTAGATTCACACAGACTAAGAAGTGGCTACAGGAGTTTAAATTAAAGGTGATGATAAATAGTGGTGTATTGAGTTGTGGGAAAGAGTCTAATGACGTGCCTTAAGGACTAACACTGGGTCCAGCTTTATCTTCTCTAATGATCTGTAAATGAGAGTCAATAGCACAGTTATTAAATTAATGGATGCAACTAAATTGGGAGGTGTTGCAAAGCCAAGTGAGGTGAGAGGAGCAATGTAAAAGGATATATATGAGACATAGTGATAAAAGAACAATCCACAACTCAAAGCTGTAGCGTGGGATGAAAAGCAGATGGAGGATAGGTATGTACTTGAGGAGTAAGAGAGAAACACTTGGAAATTAGTTCTGCAAAAGGAAAAAAATAGAAATCACATTGTTTAGCTGAATTAGTGCCAGTTTGCAATGTTATATAACACTTAAAGCAGACTGAAAAATGATAGATTCACTTCTGTTTGCATACACAGAGATACTTTTTCGGGATAAGGTAGACAGGAACTTACATCATTTCTGTTCCACTGCAAAGATTAAAGGTTTTGAGCTGTGCAGGTAAGAGAAATTTTTAACCAGGTGAAAATGTGTTTTCAAGCCTTTGCTTTAGTTCTTTTCTTGGTGAAAGACCAAGGATAAGATTCCTCAGAGTACTCAGGTATTTAGATAGATATGTGCCTAGTGAGATTTTCAAAACCATCTATGCATTGATTTTGATGGGAATTAGGCATATGTGAACAGTTGGAATACTCATTTGATGTCTATTTTCCTCTTTATGCATGTTAATAGCTATATAAGTGTTTAAGCTACTTCTGAAAATGGATCTTAGCTATCTAAATGAATTGCGTCTTATGATGCTTAGGCTGAAATTGCTTTAAAAATCTAGGCATTAAACCCTGATTCCTGATATTTCACTTAGAGCTAAATGTAGGAGTCATCTCCCATAACACTGGTTGCCTAAAATTTTAGCCTCCTGTCTAAGCTGCATGTCAAGGCTTTCTGTAATCAATGAAGGGAGTTAGATACCTCCAGAGAGTGATTCATCCTAATATGGTGCCTAAGAGAGGTGACCCATTTCCACCTCTCCCTATTAAATGTAGAGACAAGCTAGATAATGATCCTTGCCCAGAATTCACTTTTAGCATAGATGAGGGAAAATCATCCCCACTGCTATGATTCTCAAAGGTAAACTCCAATCTGATTGATTTCAGGTTAACGTCACCTATAAAAATAGAATAAAGCTTTTGATTTCATCAGAGAGATGTGGGACGTCTGTTACAAATATCCAGAATTATAAAAGAGAATATTCTATCATTGATACTGGTGCAATATTCAGCTGAGCAATATTAATAGAAAGATTAAGCAGAAAGTTCAGTATGTTTCAGGCAGTATAAAATAATGCTTATTTTATCTATTGAACCTTAATATTTATTAAAGTATTTTTTAAGTGGTCAACCCTTTTTGTGGTTTTCTTTTTTGGCAAGAGCTATCTCTCACTCTAAGCTAATTTTTTAATTGAGCTGAAAGTTCTGTGTCTGTTCATTGTCATTATCATGAATTTTAGAGTAATTGCAAGAAGTGTTTGTTAGGTCTGTCCCCCTTGAGCATATGAAGTAAATAATACCCCTGTTGTCCTATGTATTTGTTATTCAGCTTTCAGCAAGTAATCCAAGCAAAATAGGATCTTTTTCCCAGATAAAAATAAGTTCCACAGCAGAGCTTGGAAAGGGTAGAGAAGCACACATAACTGAAGACAGTGCTGCCAGCATGGTGTTCTGCGCTAGCAAACTGCCAAAAATAATAGCAACAGCTTTTCTTTTTTCATTTTCTATTTTTTTAAGGAGCTGGTTATAGAGGACCTTTTATGTTTAGACAAGAAAAAATCTATACTAAATTCTTTTTAAACTTTGCTGCTTTGTTGTGTTTCTTTAAGTTTAGGTCCGCGGGGAGATGTACTGCCTGTGGTTTATGGAAGATGGCAAAGATATGATTAAATTAGCCCTTCTATTTCAACAGCAACATCAAGAAAGGTTGTCACAGTGCAGTAAGTTCTTCCAACAGGATGTGGAGGGATTTTTGTTGCTGTTGGGTTTTGGGTTTTTTTTAAACTATTGAGATCAATCGTTATTCATTAATAATACTCAATGCTTCCGTACTAAAGAAGCATTTGTCCAAAGGGGCTAAACCACTTTTATAGATAACAGCACCATTGTTTCATTTTTTGGATATGACTATTTAGGCAAAAAGGGTTATGAAGGTTGTCCAAGGTTGCACATAAATTCAGAGAACAATGAAGTCTTGACAGTGACGTGTATGCACATTGGCTTCACAGAAGAAGGAAAGAAAAATTTAGCGTTTGAGAAACCAAAGTACACACTAAAACTCAGGTTTCATAGCAGCACAATGGAGATTTTTGCATGCTCCTTTTTTTCTGCATCTATACTTTATTGCTGTCTTTTAAGAGAACTGTTTACTTTCACATAGCCATACGCTTTCATTTTTCTTCACAAAAAAGAAAATAAAAAAAGAAAATCTCATCACACCTTTCATGGCTATTACTCTGACAGCTTACTTGTATATAGCAAGTAAGTTACAGAGCACTTAAAAATGTAGCTGCAAGGCTATGTGACGACTGAGGAGTTGCAAAGATGATTCTATGCAGCATGAGTCGTCCTTTTGGAAGTTTGGACACTGGACTTATAGTTCTACTCTGCATGAGTTTTATGAATTAGACTTTCAGCAAAAATCTAAATGGGTTATAAACAAGTAAATAACTTAACAGTGCTTGAATACTAATAGTTTTGACATGATATCTGCCTGGGCTTTATAAGTGACCAAAATATGGGAATGAGTTATGTTCTGTGGCCCTTCTCTCATCCTTGGGGACAAAGAGCCTTCTAAAGTTATATATCTGTTTATATCTATATCAGGACGATTAATCTGAAGATAATACCCTTATGCCATCTAAATTATTTGTTGCCTAAAGATATGATGCTGTCAAATGCATGGACAATTACCCATTCTGAATACACAAATTCAGGTTCTAAATGATGGTCTTGACACATTGAACTCTTATGGGTGAGTTCAATAGGATCTAACATACACAAATAACTTCTCTAGAGCTTTTTGAGAATTCTCTAGAGCTTGTTTTCTATTCCACAGTTCAAGGCATCTTTGGGAAAATAATTTCCTCTAAATTTGGATTGACTTATCAAGTGTCCATTAAAGAAGAAGGAATACAATGATTCCATCATAACCCTTATTTTATGTACTTTCATAAGGAAGCTTTGCACTTAATTAGCTACTTATGATGGAGAGAATGCTGCATTTTGAGAAATGGAAGCACAGGATATGTAAACACTTACTGAAATGAGCAATTCACTTCAGATATGAAATATTATTGCCTTTCACTTAAGATCTTGAAGGGCACTCAATTATTATTCTACATGGCATTAATGTACTTATTGGTATAGCAAAAAATGCACTTTACTATTATTTAGATTAGACCCTTTTTCCTCTTTCTGCATGTATTTCTAGTTTTTCAGGACGTTATGGAGTCTTTTTAATGTACAAGCTCCTTCCTTAATTGTTTGTTTGAGTCTTTCAAGTCCTCATGACAGAAAAGAGAAGAATGGAATTGAACAATGAGACCAAAGCCTTAAAATACAGAAGGTAAAAGCTGGAATTGAATCATTATGGTCTCTTCTGTAGTGGTTGTAGGCTGTTTAATTACTATTATTATTTACTAGTTTCCAAGTACGTATCTTTAAATGACATCTTTTTCCTTCATCGTTGTATGGAAAGCAAAATTGTTGTCAAGAAAATGCACTGTTGGTTATTTGTCACTCCCATGGAGTTTAGCCGCAGTTTGGGGCAGTCTGCCCTCTGAAATTGGGACTGAAAATCCGGGCTGAAATAAGTACACTAAGAAGATGAAAAAGGATGAAGCAGATGCTATTAACAGAAAAGGTTTGAGATGACTCTTCAAATGAGAACTTTCCTTGGGATCAGAAGATTTAATTCCTTTCACTGCATTTCAGTCTTTGAATGTTGGAGATGAGTGTTGACAGAAGAAGCGACTCTGAATTGTATGGGTTACATCTTCATGTCAAATGGAAAAAGTGATTGAAAGAGTAAGGAGGTGGTGGGGAGGAGGCATGTATTTCACCAGTGTTCACTGTGCCTTTAACAGTGTTTCACAGGAAAATAACAGAAATTAAAAAGTAGAGGTGAATATCCACCAACCTAGGAAAAATTCCGGATCTCTGATAGTCTTGTACTTTTTTTCATTACTGTGTTAGACCACAGTATATTATATTCACAGTTGTTAGCATCTGAGACAGCTAGGCAGAAGCTGATGCAGTTGTTTGAGTCCAGTTTTAAATTAACACTCTTTTTGACACGCATCACCTAAATTGTTTTTGAAAAATCTCAATCTGCAGTATTAAACAATAACTAAACCCAGTCTCCACTTGAGTTCAGTTTGATAGATATTGGATTAGGCCCTTAAGATGCAGCACTGCAGCCTCTACTTAGTTCATTAAGGGCACGATCCAATGCCCAGTGACATCAATAAGAGTTTTTGTATTGATTTCACTAGATTTTTGATTGCACTGTAAATCCCCGATCCAAGCAAAGCTCTTAAGCCTGTGCTTAAATTCATTGCTGGATCCAGTCACAGATAAACGCCTGTTCTAGTTCTCTAGATTCTTTGTGCAGTTTGTCTTTTATTGCTGTGATTAAAATGGTGAATGAGGACAATACTTCTACAAACTCTCTGATGTGTATAGAGATAAAAGTTACTTCCCCAACTGTTTTTCTGCAGGAAAGAGCACAGGATGGATTGTGGCAGATCTATGGACTCTCTAAGCTCAGAAAAATATATCACAAAATATTTCATTAAGGCTGAATGTTATTTCATTTTGACTGTTTTCAGACCCCTAAATTGTTAAAAGAATTGAGGACTATATTGCACAAACTGAAAGGAAAAGAAAAAAAAATCACCACTAACCCACAAGTTGAAGAGAAGTTAGCTCAGGAAGGAAAAGCTTTAGATCTAGGTTACAATAGAGCTGCAAATGCTGACAAATGACAAAGCGTGAACTCTGAGCAGTGTTAGACTCGTCTAATTTTATAGATTTTAACATAATTATCAATGCTTTCCTTTCAGCTATTATACCATTTTAATTGCATGCAGCTTATTTCTATGGTTTATAGAGCTATATTTGCAACAAGAAAATGAAAGAAGCAAAATGAAAATGGAAGAATTATGCTAAAGAATCTACTGAGTTCTGAATCGGTGCCTTTTACTTTATCTGTGATTCATTTTTTTCTGTTTTTGACTTTATACTGATGGCTATTATAGGTCAATGATTGTCTAGGTGTTTTTTCTGCTGAAGAAGTCACTTCGCAAAATTTTCAAGCTTCAAAACTTCTGAAATGCCACTTCTTAAAGTTATATTTTCTATTTCTTCATTTTTTTAAATTTGTCAAAATAACCAAGGAAACTTTTCCATTGTCTTCTGTGTCCCTTTCATTCATGCCATGGTTTCATTACCACTCCCTACTCCAGATAGACGTTCAGCACTCATCCAGGAAACTGAGAAATTTCTGAGGCCCTCTAGAAACCACCTCGCCCCATGCATTTATCTCCATTTTTTCCCCCATGCAGTAATGTAATTAATTTTCTTTTGTTCTATGGGAATATATTTCAAAGCTGCTGTATCTCTGTGTATTTTAGTTTGGTTTCACTGATGCTGGGGTTTACTTCTTGGGTGGAGTTCTTCCTCTCCTCTTGCCTTGACACTTCAGCAGCCTAGCAGCTTCATCATAATTCATGTTATTACAAAGAAGCCAAAAGGAATTATTAATTATTTTATGCTTATTGCCAAACTCTGTAGGGCAAAACCATGGCCCACAATGAGTGTGCAAAGCATCTACTGCAAGAGGAGCTCACCTTTGTCTGGAGTCTTCCAGGCACTACAGGAGATGTACTGAATGTTATGTTATCTATCCACAACACGTGCCGGAATTTGTTCTGCCCTTGCTCCAAGCCATGCAGTTGATGTTGAGCTATGAGACAAAAATAATAAGCTCTGGTGGGAGGGAGGCTGAATTATCTTGGGCTGCACAACACAGAAAATCCACCACACAGCTTTTAAATTGGCGCTCTCTTGTGCCTCACGCCGCAGTCAGAACTGTCTCATACCTGCCCCAGATCAGCCAGGCAGATTGATCTTGGTACATACATAACTGTTAATAATAATGGTCTGTTTCAGTGCTTTTATTACAACAGCATTATATTTACCCTCCAGGAATTGCTATCAGAATCTTGTCCCCTGTTTATATGTACATGTATAAATATACTGACTGCCAGCAGGTGTGCTGAAGAAAAATAGGAGGGTTAGAAAATGTCTTGCAGATAAGAATTTCTTTTTAAATGTTAATTTTTAAGACTTCTCCCCCTCTGCCCCCAGTATATCTGACTGTAAACTTCATCTTTAAACTTTTTTTTATTATTATTATCACTATCATAGCTAGAGCACATACAGGCAGAACATCAGTTTAGTGTGACCTTTCTGAAATCATAAGCAATTCTTTCTCTTTGTCATAGTGATAATAGAATGGATCAGATACTTCCTGAAGACATTATAATAGAGTTCAGCTGTCTAAGCTGTACACTAATGAAAAATGTAAAATCCATCTCTTCTCTACAGTGGTCTCTAGTAGAACAGAGGCGCTGTCTTGCAGAGAGCTTTCCATATGGTACATTAGGAACTCTGATATTTCTTGTACTGTATGGCAGATTTCACCATGGGCAGGACATCCTTTTTTCTTTCCATTCTGTATGCCACTTCTCTAAAGACATGAATGTATTAACTAACAAGCTTTTATCTACCTTACCCATTCTTTGCTAACTTCCTTTGCAATTGCAAACTACAGTGGGATACATGAGACAGCAGAGGAATGTGATAAATGTGTAATTCCTTTGACTTTTCATACTAATCTAATCCTTCAGCAGGTGTATATCAGTGAAGCTCCACTTACTTCACTACACTTTTTCAGCCACAACAGTTGAACATCTATTGTTTACTGCTTAGGGAGATTTTTAGTTTGGTTTTATATTTATGTGGAAAAAAAAATAAAAAGGAAAAATGTTAAATAATTTGAATGTAATTTTTGGTATAAAAATATATAGAGAAAAATACCTTAGAATATAATTTCTGTAAACACGGCCCTTATGTCCATTATTGCAAAAAAGATAGTATTTCTAGTAAAGCTGCTTGGTTTTCAAGTGTTCAAGGCCAGATTGGATGGGGCTTGGAGCAAACTGGTGTAGTGGAAGGTGTTCCTGCCCATGGCAGGGGGGCTGGAACTAGAGCATTTATGGAATCCCTCCCAACACAAATCATTCTATATATCTAAGATTATCCTCTATCTACTTAAACAGAACAAACAATCAAACAAAAAAACCCACAAACAATCAAACAAACAAACACAAAGAGCGTGTTCTTACTTTTTTTTTTCTTTTTCTTTTTAACAGAATGCCATCAATGTCATTTCCTTTTTTTTCCTTTTCACCTTTCAGTTTGGTGATTATCCAGGAAAAGAAGATAGTAAAAGATGAAGGAATATACGGTTTTAACTAAGAATTTTATTAAATAAAAATGACCAGTAAGCTCATGCATTTGGATTGAAAATAATGCATTTTTTTTGTAATCTTTCCAAACAGGCAGATTTCAAAAGTTTTTCCTTCTATAATGTTCTTACTGGACCCTCTATTTTTAGGGCAGTTCTAATTTCTGTGCCAATCTCTGGTAAAACTGCCAATAAGATGCTGATTAGTGTCCATTTTGATGGGATATTTCTTATCTATATCTTGATGCATTAGCTTTAAAAAAAAAAAAAAAGAGGAAAAGACACTGTTCCTAGTAGACTTGTAGACTTATATCTATTACACATTTTTGGAATACCATTTAAGTAATTATTTTGTACAGCACTTCTTAGAATGTGCTTAATTATGAAAGGTGCAATGTCATACAGGAATATTGAGATTGGATTCTCCACCTCTGCCATTAATTTCATGTGCTATTTTTCTTGTTTCAATTGGCTTATTTTCTTTTATACCTAATTTTTAAATTCAGCTAGTGTGTAAAAAAAAAATCACATCAACTATGATAATACCTGGCCACTGTGGTTTCCATCTGGATTTTCTCTGTTGCTTCCTCTGAAGGCTCAGCTCTGGTTGGACAGCATTTCTGTGATTTTGGCCAGACATTATGGGAAAAGAATATGATTGAGATCTGGTTTCTGACCCTGCATGAGATAAAAGTGATCAATCTGTTATAGTCATTTGCATGGCTAGTCAGAAAAATAACAACTCTTTTTGCAAGTCAAAGGAGCTAAAGTTAGGGTAGCTGAAAAACAAGATTTTGTTTTGTGAAAAAAGCAATAATATACATAGTTCAATGTGTCATTAGCTATTTCAAATTTTACACTAAAATGCCAAAATTCCCTTCAATGGTTTAGCAAAGCTCTTTCAGTTATGCTAGTCATGAGATACACATTCAAAAAACTCCTAAAAAATCTGGAATAAGAATTTTGTTACATGTCCACCAAAAATAAATGTCATAATGAATGTCATGATCCAGAATAACAAGTGTTCTAAAGGTCAAAATAGTGAATCATGCCAATGAAGGCATCAGCTCACACTCCAAACCATATGGCCCTGATTTCATCTATCCAGTGAACTGCTAGAGAAACTGGACTACTGATGGAGTGAGGAAAACTTGATAATTGCTAGTCTGTTTAATCACACACGGAAAGTCATTAATTCTCAATCAGCTCGAGTTTCAGAATCATAGAATGATCGAATAAGCTGTGTTGAGAAGGATCCACTGGGGTCATGGAGCCCAAATTCTGGTCCTGCATAGACACTCTGAGTCTGAGTTCAAGAAGTGTTTAGACAGTGCTCTCAGCCCATGGAGTGATTCTTGGGGTGTCCTGCATAGGGCCACCTGCATAGGTGTTGCACTCCATTATCCTGAGTTCACTCAGTCTACTTCTACTCCTATTCTATTCTATTCTATTCTATTCTATTCTATTCTATTCTATTCTATTCTATTCTATTCTATTCTATTCTATTCTATATCCCACCATGTGCCTGAGAGCATTTTCCAAACATTCCTTGAACTCTGTCAGGTTTGGTGCTGTGACCAGTGCTCTGGGGAGCCTTTTCCAGTGCCCAGACACCCTCTGGGGGAAGAACCTTCTCCCGAAATCCAAATTAAAACTCTTCTGACTCCTCTCCATCCCATTTCCTTATGTCCTGTTGCTGGTCATCTCAGAGAAGTGATCAGTGTCTGCCTCTGCCCTTTTCCTCATTTCGAAGACCCTAATGAGGTCTCCCTTGAGTCTTCTCTTCTCCAGGCTGAGCAGACCAAGTGATCTGAGCCACTCCCCAGGAATCCTCACCTCCAGGCTCTTCCCAATTCTTGCAGCCCTCTTTTGGACATTCTCTAATGGCTCAATATATTGTTTAATATTTTGGGACCCAAAACTATCTCACCACTTTAGGTGAGGCTGCCCCAGCCCAGAGCAGAACAGAAAAATCCCCTCCCTAGCCCAGCTGGCAATTCTGGGCCCACTGTCCGCCAGGACAAGGATGTCCCTCCTGGCTGCCAGGGCACTGCTGATTCATACCCAGCTTGCCACCAACCCAGGACCCCCAGGTCCATCTCCAAAGCTCTGCTCCCCAGTCCCTTGTTTTCCGGTTTACACACATAACCAGAGTTTCCTCATCCCAGGTGCAGGATCTGGCACTTGTCAGATTCTTAAACTTCACATGGTTGCTGATTCTCCATTGATCAAGGTTTCTGCCCTCAATAGTCAACATCTCCTCACAATTTAGTGTCGTTGGCAAACATAATTAGTATTTCTTCAGGCCTCCAAGTTCTTAATGAAGATGTTGAAATGAAATGGGTTGAGGATGGAGCCCTGAGGAACCCCACCAGTGACAGGCCACCAGTCTGATGTCACCCTGTTCACCCTTTGTGCCCAACCCATGAGCCAGTTGCTCACACATTGTGTAACATGATTATCCAGCCATGTGCTGGATATGTCCCTGTGACAATCAGTACCAAATACTCTACTGAAATACAAAAATATTACATGTCCTGGTTTTCCTAGATCAGCTGGGTGGGTTGCCCTATCATAGAACAAAATCAGATCTGACAAGAAGGGTTTTCCCCTCATGAAGCTGTGCTGGCTGTGATCCATGCCTGTGCTGTCCTCCAGATGTTTTTCAATACCTCATAGAAGTGAGAAAGACCAACCAAAATCATGTGAAGAAAATATGGTAAGGATTCAACCCAACTGCAGTTTGGAGTGGAGCACAAGCAAAGAAGACCAGTTTGTGTCCTTGTTGCCTAAATGTGCATCATAAAGACTTTTACTTGTTTCACACAGACACACAGCCATAGCCACATGCACAAGCCCAAGTTTTTAGAAAGAAAAGACAACAGAAAAAATCACCATCAACACTAAAATTCTTACACAGGTCTCCCTTGACTTGTTTTGTAAAAAAACAAACAAAAAACCCCAAAAAAACAACAATAAGAAAAACCAACCAACCAAACCCTCCAAAAAAACAAAAACAAACAAAAAAACAAAACAAAAAACAAACCCAAAACATAAAAAGGTCTGTGTGCTTTCTGCAGTGCTGCTGTTAGAGGAAAGGAAAGGAAGTGTGAATGCCCTCTTTTGCATCTGAAAACACTGCAGGAATGGAGCATGAGAAGAAAATCAAAAATTAATTTTCTCCAGACAAAGGCAAGGGAGCACTTTTGTACTAAGGAACTTTCAAAAGATAAGTCTTTATTTTCTTTTTGTTACTCCTAAGCTGCAGTAAATTCTAAGAGTAATTAAAAAGTATATCCTTCCCAGTCTGAGAAATTAATTTTGATACCATTTTCTCACCTTTTATATTCTCTTTAGATAATGGTCTGAATTATAGTATTATTGATGATAGGGATTTTCACAGGGCATCTTGTCTTCCCCTCTCCCTTAAAATGGGATCAACAACTGTGGAGATGTCTGTTTAGCTTTGCACTTACTGACTTGCATGGACCTTCTTAGAGAATCTGAGTAAAATCTGTTAGAGTGCAATGTATTTCTTGTGCAAACCAGGGAAAGCAAGTTTTATATTTACCTTTACATTGACATTTTCTGTACATATCCAAAGTGTGTCTTCTCATTTTCTTGCTACAATAAACAATAGCAATTATTTTTCCTTGATTTATTTTTTCTAGGTATCTAAAAAGTCATCTCTTCTGGGGCTTGATTCAGTTATTTCTCCAAATTTGAGACCTCTACCCAGTTGAAATACTTCAGCTGGAAAACTTCCAATAACGAGAAAAACAGAAAGATTATCTGTGCATCTTGCATGCGGTAGTTTTGCATATACATGCTAATATTCTGGGCTTTTTTGCTCAGTTTTTTATCTAAATCTGGAACTGTTGAGTCATGCTAGGAATGTGACTCACAAAAAAGCATCAAATCTATTTTATTCAGAAATTTTACCTGATCACTGTTCCTCAACTTGTATTTGTGCAGTTAGTTATTTTTGAATGCATATGTCCTTTTTATACGGCATCATATTTTTCCAGACCATTTATCCAATTTGTCAAGATCATTTTACATTCTAATCCTGTACTTTAAAGTGCTTGCAGATCCTCTGCGTATTTAATAACCATAATCTCTCTTCCATTATTCAACTCTTTAATATTTCTTAAAGGGCCAAGTACTGAAATTACTCTAAATTACATCTGAAAATTACAATATCTCCAAAACATCCATGTATTTTTTAAAAAAAACACATAGAACAGCAACTTTCCATTAACTCTGAGACAATTTACCAAAATATTACATGTTATTAAACCACAAAACTTCCTTTTTTTCTAAAACAAACAAAAAATGTGATTACTAAAATTAACTATCGATGCAGTTATTATATGTGTTGAAGAAAAAATGCCTAAGTTTGAAGAATTTGAGTGGCTGACTAATATCACCTCACATTTTTTGCACTGTGGTAAAATCATGTGATAATTTATTAATACCATGTCAAGGAATAAAAGACAGTGAAGAAACACACTCCGAGAGGCATGGTGTTGGTTTCTTTTTTTGCCTTTTTTCCTATTGTTACAATTGTAATCTTCATTTTATAATGAAGGACCTAAATGCAGGTTCAGGGGTGCAGCTAAAAAGAATGATTATCTCATGCATACATTCATACATATATATATATATATATATACACACACAGACACACTCTGCAATTCTTCCACTTTTGGTAAGTTCTTTTTGTGTACCTGCACTAATGACCTTCAGTTATCTTTACAGCTCAGATGTCTTTCAGTTTGCTTTAGATATTGAGCAGCTAACTAACCCTAACCCTACAGTAGTTCTAGCACTGGTGCTCTCAGGTTGATGTTTTTTTAACCTTGAAGCTATCTCAGTGTATTTTTTCCTACAGACAGAAAAAAGATCACAGGGCGAGAGACTATATTAATATTATTTATTTCTTCTGAGTTTTTTCCCCAGTTCGTATTTTTTCCTCTTAGAATGTAGAAAAAGAAAACTGTAGCCAGCAAGCTTTCACACTTAAAGTAAATAAACCAATCTGTACTTCTTTGTTCAGGGAAGAAAAATATATCCATGAGCTGTGTGAAATTCTCTTGCCTCTAGAAAAGGATTTTCCTTGGCTTTTTAGAGTATTTTTTATTTCATAGGTAAAAATTCCATTGGTTTGTTTGTTTTTTTTTTTTCTGCTGAATGAAGTTGGCATTATGAAAAAAAAATAACATAGGGATTTTTATTGCAGAGATAGGAAAAGCAAAAGAAAATATAAGCTACTGCACTAGGACAATTGCTATACATGTTTTAATTTCTCAAATTGTAAATATTAGAAAAGAAAAACATTAGATATTGTGTCAGCCATTGTTGAGGGTGAGCCAGGCAGAAAGCAGCTTGACAACAAAAAATGCCAATTCTTGGTGGGAAACAAGCTGAGCAGAAGTCAGCAATTCTTGCAGCAAAAGGGTCAGACCCATCCTGAGCTGCATGATCAACAACAGAACCAGCATCTCCTGGGAAATGTTTTTTTTCCCTCTATTTGACCCACCTCAAGCCTCATAAAGATGTTTACTATGTCCAGCTTTGTGAACTCCAGAAAAGTAAGATGTGGAGAGACTGAAGCAAGCCCAGGGTGGGCCAGAGGCTGGAGCTCACCGTGGACACCACGCTTGGTTTATTCAGTGCTCAGCAGGGAATTGCTCTGGAGAGACCTCACAGGAGGGAAAGGCAAAAATCAAAAAATCAAAAAATCCCATTCTAGAAAGTGCACAACACAAGGGGAAAACCCAACCTGTCATAACACAGGAAGGTCCAATTAAATACAAGTGTGTAATTTATTATTATTTTCTTCTCCCTCACCTGAAGAGAGTCAGATGCTGGCTCAGGACGGCTCGGAGAAGGGGTAGAACTACATCCTTGAGAGACAACCAGGAATCACCTGGATCATGCCTGAAAAATCCGCTCTGATTGGCTCAGATTTGAGCAGGATTTTGGACTACAGGATGTGCCTACAAAAGTACAGGGTTCGGTAGTATTTTTGTTTTATACATTCTTCCAATTTTGAGTGTACTACAAGTTAGAATCATCAACAGAAACCTGGGAGAGCCTACACAATACTAAGAAATGTCTAAGACCATGGCAAAATTGTTTTACAGAGCTGATCAATGTTGGAAAAAAATGCTGAAAGGACTGCCACGCTAATAGAAAGTTGTTTCTATGAGTAGGAAATAAAGCTTTCATTCATTAATCTTTTTGAGGAGATATTGCTCCTCCTGAACAATGTCTTATAATTTCTGGGCTGCAAGCTATCTAGAGTGGCTGAATAAGAAAATTCCTGTGTACCAAGTACTAATACTCTCTGTGTACAAAAAAAAAAAAACTCCTCTTCTAGCTCTTTTTTTTTTTTGTTTGGCTTGTTTTTTTGGGGTTTTTTTGTTTATTTTTGTTTTGTTTGTTTGTTTGTTTGTTTTTTCTTTTTTCTTTTTTTGTTGTTTTTGAGGTGTTTTTTTTCTGTGATGATTCCTGGGCAATATCATTGCAGTATCTCATTCCTAGGAAAAAATATTCCTTATGTGTTGGGGCTCCCCTGTGTATTTTTTCATCTTTAGTCTACCTATGGTACACATAGGAATTAAGCTTCTAGTTTACTTCCTAATTACGTTAGAAAAAAATAAGAGAAAAGGAACTTGGAATTCCAAAATCAATAAATATTACTTGCGTGTTACTCAAGGTGCTCCTGAGTCCTGCCAACTGTAATGATCAATATTTAGGCACCATGCAAAGAAACTCCTTTGGACTTGGCCTGAGGCACTTCAGCAAATGGTATCCAATTCCCTGGCACATTTTATACTAGGATCCCACCTATAAACAGTTTACAAAGAACTAAAACATGATTGCTAGAAGCTACAGATGTAAGAAATCTTGTTATGGATGGCTGGAGGGACATGAGTGAAATGTGTTATAGATTGTTATGAGCCAACTATTGACCTTTTAGCCTCCAAAACCTACTCTAACCATTTATCAAAATCTCTATTAATCATTTATTAACTATTTAGAAGCTATAAAAGAAACCATAATACAAACTGTGGCTTCTGTATTTCTACATCTTCTGCCAGGGGGGACATAGTGGCAACAAAAAAGACATATTGGCCATGGCAAGGATTCCTGTTTCCTGAATAATAAATATGTGTTCTAAGCCCTTAGCTGGGATTTAGGACAAAAAATGCATTTTTCTCTTGCTGTTCTTTATTCAGAAGTCCATTCTGTCCTCAGTTGCAATTTGGAAATGTATATGGGGCAGTTTTCTTTCTGAGAAGAGGGGAAAAAAGTGACGTCACATTAAAATTAAAACTAGAAAAAATCATGCAGTTCTCACACAAGCTTCTCAGAAAACAGGGCTTTAGCTGTGAGTTCTGTGTCCAGCCAGAATGTGAAGGCACTGCAGCAGCAACATGCTGTGGTTTTGCTCTTTTTGTGGCTTTAGCAGGGACCTGCCAGGTACCAGCAGCCTGACGAGGGTTGTCGCAGGCAGGTGACACTCTGGTGTAGCTGAGAGTGATCAGATGGGACCTCACTGAGGTGAAACTCCAAGTCAAGAGCAGCCTGCGTTCTCACGATCTGTGCACATATCATAAATGTTAATGTAGTTAAGCTGGGAACGTTCCTGCCAGGTGAGGGAATGCTCCCATCCCTGTATTTCAGATTTGGGAGATTATATTAAAAATAACAAGAAGAATCAAAGCCACATGCCGTACAGCTGTGACAGATAAGCGTAACAACTGTGAAACCTAACAGTTTTGATCAGTGTCATATTGTCAGTGAGTAGGGCTGACAAAGTCAGGGATCTTAGATGAATGTGCACATACTTCCTTAAGTAGATATGGTTGTTTCATTCTGCACCATTTATCTTTCCCTTGAACTTAGACACAACTAATGAATATAAGAAGTATGATATAAAAGTTTTACTAGTCTCAAGGTTTGACATCAGACCATCCTTCCTTCTCCTCACATATAGGAACAGTGAGAAAATTGTGCTATTAAACCATTATCTGGATATTTTCATGTCTTAAAGAGTCTCACTTAGTTACATCTGCTGCCATGTGGAGTAGATCTTTTTCAGTCAGGTGAAATTATTGCCATTTAGGTCTTGGGAGCCAGCATAAAATAAAATGTGATAAATAAAAATGTAAGATAAAACAAGATACTAGTGAAAAAAAAAAAACAAAAAAACCCCCATGCTATAACTCAATATTTCAACTCCAAATGGAGTTCAACTCCATTTGACTTGACCTTATTCCAGACTTTGCACTTCCTTGCAATGGTCATTTGAGATCCATTTCTTTTCTAATGATTTAATGATTTCAAGGGATAGAATTAATGCCATATATGAGTTACTTCATATCAAAAGAGATCCAAAAATTTATCAGTTTCCATTGGAAATACCTATTAAAATTACCTTACTTTAAACCGCTTCCATGAGTCTGTTGGAGTCTTCCAGTAGGTAGAAAAAAATAAGGAGTAAAATAATATCTTCTGCTTTGCAGTGAAGTAGCTTTACAAGTAGGCAATTGTTGTGTGTCTGCTGAAAGGTTATATCTTTTAAATAGTATTTGATTTCATGACTTCTAATGTTTTGTCAGATACACATAATTTTCTTTCTCTTATTTCCATCTGTAACAGGTGTAATAAAAGTTACTTATGAAATAGCTAGTGAAAATGAATTTTTTTTCAAATAACACTTGGGTACAAAAAGATGGAAAACTGTTATGATTTAAAATAGAACAACCATGGAAGAGAGTTGGCAACAAAACCAGAGCCTCCAGCTTCCCAATCAATACCATACCAACAAGAGGGTATTTCCCACAAAAATAATTTCTGTTCAAGCTTTTTCTCTGAAAAAAAGTCCTTTCTCAGACCAAAGTTGTGAAGGGAAAGGATGAGAAGCAAAGAAATCATAAATGTAATGTTGACTTAAACATTATGCTTTATTTATCTTTCCTGTAAAAATTTTAGGACTCCATGATATTTTATCTAAACTTTTGTATCTGAAACCTTGATAGCCCTGCAATAGATAGAAATAATACATGTTAAATTTAAAATAAGGTAATTTAAAAAAATTAAACCAAACCAAACCTGAATTTAACATCTGTGAAAATTTGTTGAATTTAACCACACGTGTATTAGAGCACTTCCAATGTTGGAAGGTGCCAATGCATATATTCCTGTTAGAAAGAATGAAGGTGTTTCTTAAACTGATATTTCTTTGAAGGTGGATGGAGCAACACCTCTAAATTTGAAATCCAGAACCTTTACGTCTCTTCATGACTCTATGAGCTGAACATTTGAGAACTCTTCATTTCAAATTTTGCCACTCCTTCCCCTACATGTGTCTGTGAAACTGGAAAGTTCTTTCTGGACCATTAAAATCAAGCTGTCTCCTCCTGTAGATCTAGGCAACCATAGTGCATAATCTCATTTATAAATTTATCAAGCTCCATTTTTAAACTAGTTATGCTGTTTGATTTCCCTACTCCCATTGAAGGACTGTTCCAGAACTCTGCTCCTCTGATGGTAAAAAGCTCTTTCTAATTTCAAGGCTAAATTTATTCATGAGCTGTTTATACCCACTTGTTCTTGTGCCAGTATTGGCCTTTAGCTTAAAAAGCTCTTCTCTCTCCCTGATGTATATTGAACTGTTAAAATATCTGTTAGGCTGTAAATATATTAGACACTGGGTGAAAATCCACCCTTTCAAAGATTAATAAATGTCAAAGACAACAGAATTGCAATTCATAGTTGTATCTTTAGCCTATAAGCTCTTCTACTGTAGGGACCAATGAAGCTTGTTTATTTTTATCCTTTCCTCTGGACCAAACCAATGCACAGTGTAGTGCTGTGTCCTTGTAGAACCATATTAATAATAAATACCAATGGTATGTCAGTTTTTTGTCATGAGAATCAAGAGATCCTGCCGGTAATTCCTTTCTTTAGCCCTATGAATCCAGATTTAAAATTTTGATCTTACAGTTGTGCTTTAATAAAAACATAATCATGCATAATTCCCTGATGTGCAGATACCTATTGTCTTCAGTGGGAATTGGCTCAGGACCTTGTTCAGTTTTAATCAGAATGATTTTCTTCTCCACACAGACTTTTGGAACTAAAACTCATTAACTGATATGGAAAATAACTTTCCTTTTTCTTTCTCTTTTATTTTTTTTCCCTTTTCCTTCTTTTTTTTTTTTTTTTCTTAATAGGAGCTATTGCATTGTGTTTCCTTAATTGCACCATGTCATGTCACATTGCAATGTAAAATGACATGGTGTAACACTTTGTGACATGTGATAACTATGATGAATTACATTCAGAACAAAAACCTGCTTTGAAAGGATATATCTGATCAGGAAGAGAGTAAGTATTTCAAGCACTCCGTGGATATTTTGGATTAACAGATAATTCCCCATCACATATCACAAATGTTTAATAATAAGATTATGAACATGCTGGCAGAGGATTTTTCCTGGCTTTTATCCTAACATATAATTTTTTTTATTTACTGTAGCAAATTAATAACTTCTATCCTTACAGTGTTTATATATATATAAATATATATACATGTATGTAAAGCTAACTACTTTCAAAGAGATAAGGTTCCTATTCAATTTCTTGGAATAATCATATTAAGGAATTAAATTAATGTCAGACAGAGAAGAGAGAGGAGTTCACCATAGCAGAAATGTTTTTTTGTTCAACAGAAAATACTAGGATGATTTTACTAATATATTAATTAAAAAACCCAAACAAACAAACAAAAAAACAAAACAAAACAAAACTCAATACAGACAAACAATTAACAAACCAAAAAATCACTTGTAATTTTTTCAGATGTCATTGAAAGTTAAGCATGAATTTTCTTCAACAGTAGTTTTAAACTAAAAAAAAAGAAAAAAAAAGTATCAGAAAAATGCCTAGAAAGTGCCATTTTTAGAATCTCACAGTGACTTTCAGATCAAATGTGCCTGATTCATATCAGAACACAATTTTAATTTTTTTTCCCCCTTGACTGCCAGTAGTACAGCTGCAAGTCGGGATATGAAAATCAAGCCATGTTCTGCTGTCATTGAGCCATTGCCAGAAAAGAGGATCTTGCAAAGCAACCTTAGCTACTGACAATATTGTTGATGATGCATGAGACAGAGAAGAATCCAGCAGTCTTGTCCAGGCTGGTATTGATTCTGCAATGGGAATTTTATTTAAAAGGCTTTTTTTCTTATTCTTTTTTTCTCTCTCTTCTCTTTTTTTCCCCCCTTTCTTCTTTTTATATTCCCATTCTTTTTGGTCTTTGTTTTTTGAGTTTGGGTTTTTTACTTTATTGGGGTTTTTTTCCTCTGCTGGTTTTTTTTTCCTCAAGATGACAGATATAACTGGAAAACCAACAGAGTGCAATGAGAGAATGAGTAGCTAAGTTTCCTGTACATGTTTCTCTAGTTTCAGATGTATTTTTTATTTCTTTTTTGAAAAATCATTAAAGTGCTTGGTTGTATTACTTTTTTTTTGTATTGAACTTTTTATGATTTAAGGGTAAACTGTTTTAATATCTCTCTTAATGTTATGAAATCTAGCCTATTCAAAATGAAAAAAGGCTGGGATACCCTCTAAACCTCTTCAAAAGTGTTCAAAAATATCCTTGTAAAAACAACTGAAAAGAAAATGTGGAGCTCAATGATAAAAAATGAAAAATTAAATGAATATGAGGAAATTATTCTCTTGTTACGTTGAAGGAAGCTGAGATGTCCTCAGATGTCTGAGACCCATTTTCTTGTTAAAAGCTTCACAGACTATCAAGTGGAACATGTGGCTGAACATGCTCTTCTCAGATCCTTCTCCTTCCTGGAATCCTACCAGGCTTTGAATCTATATAAAATCCATATGCTTTGTCAGGCTGGAATTTGCTGTGTCTCCAACAAAACATTCCAATGCTCTGACACTTGGTATTTTAGAGGTGGGATTGCACCCTAGCATTTAGATCAGCTGCCTCTCAGAACAGTCTTTTCATTTGTGTTGTTTTGTGTGTTTTTTCTGGGCAAGACTCAAAATGATTACTCCATTTTTGACTACTTTCCCATTTATTTCACCTGGATCACAATTCCTCTAACTTGAAGGTAGAAAAGAAATTTTAGAGAAATAAGTTATCATAAGATGTCTTCAGTTCTTTGTAAAAGAATGTGCAGAAATAGCAAGAAACTAAGTAGCAGGTTGCTAACATTTGTGGTGGCAACAATTAGGTGGCAACTAGAGGCAAGCTGATGTCATAGAAACGAAGTTATACTCACACTCTTGCCAAAGAAGCAGCAGGAAAACCATTGGGTTTTTTTTTTCCCACTGTTCCCTGCAATTTATTGTACAGAACAAGTATCTGCTTGGCTTAACATATGAGATGACCTTAAACATTGAAATCTTGAATGTGTTCCTTGGTAAAGAACCACCCAAGGGCATGAGTGAGCAATCTGCTGTGGTGGAAGGGGTCCCTGCCCAAGGCAGGGGCTTGGAACTCGATGATCTTTATGTTCCCTTCCAGACCAAGCCATTCTGTGGTTCTATGTTAAGACATTGAAGTCATCCTCCCCATCATGGCAAAGTCACCTCTAATCAAGCCATTTCTCACAGCCCTCTTTAACTACTCCTAAAATATTCTTAGAGACCTCTCAGGATGGGCACCTAACACCTTGTCCCTTTGGTCTTGTCTGTCTCACAGGAGTTGGGCTCTGTTGACTAAAAACAAAAAAAAGAAAAAAACAACCCAAGCATCATCAAAAAAACAAAAACCCACTAAACCCAACACAACAGAAACTTTTAGAAATGTGCCTTGCTAATTTTGTAGAGCTGATTTAGAAGGGACTCTAACCATTTCTGAAAGATAATAAATTACACATTCTCGAGGCAGATGTACGGGAAAGGCTGCTGGACATGCTGCTCCTTTTCCACATGGGGAATTATTATAACAGAGCGCCAGCTCTGATTAACTGGAAGGGAAGATGAAAGACAGTGAGGATAATATAATTGTGTTTGCTGAACAGTGGACCTGAATGTGCTTAAGGTCAAGCATTGCTAATATGCAGTCCCTTAATAAGAAAAACTCACAACATTTTTGGATGGAGTAACATTATCATTATATCTGTTATGAAGAAGAATATAATGGAATAAGGGTGGTTGGAAAAATTAAGGGTATGAAGAAGCACTGATGTAAAATTAGAGAAGAGAGGCACTAGGGAAGGAGGGAGGAAAAGAAGAGGAAGAAAAGAAGAGTTAGGCCGAAATCATGAAACACAACTGCAGTTCGTGGGTGCTGTTGACAGCCTCTGGGAATTATCTATTTTCCAGCTGAATTCAGTAAAGCTGTATTAAGTGGAGGAGAGATTAGCTGGAGAAGCAAAGCTGATTTGCTTTTGTAATCTGGGGATCTGTGAATCCCAGCTTTTCCTACACCCCGTGAGTATGCTAAACCTGTACTTGAAAGGATGTGGTCTGCTGAGTCATGCCAAAGCCAGAAAAATTAAATCTTTCCTTCCTGCAGGGAAAGTCAGCAGTGAAAGGAGAAACAGGACTCATGCAGAGGTTTCATGATGTCCATACAGACACACTATGCCAGACACAAGAGGGGTTGTTGAATCCTGGGGATTTGTGCAGAGCTTTGGGCAGAGCAAGTGGGGAAAACTTGTTTTCAAACCCTACACAGAAAGTGCCAGATATTCCTAGCAGAAAAAAGATTTCATATCCCATCCTCCCTAGTCCATATCCTGTTCCCTCAAAGTTCTTCACTATTCAAAAAGGCAGAGAATAAGTCTGTGTGCTGTGAGAGTATTGGGTCATTGCTCAAGGAGGGAAGAATTAAGGTCGGATTGACATGTACCTTAACGCTTCATTACTTGGTCTTCAGAAGATTAATTTTAGGCACTCTGTCCATTCTGGAAGGCCATTAGGTATTACTGGGCCACCTTAGCTCTATAATAATGAAGTCTGGGTCACTTCCTTTATTTTTTTTTCACCCGAAACAGAATAAAAGTTGTGACTTCTATGGTGTCCCTTTGGATTTCAATGATGTTATGGGGGTCAGAATAGGATCCCCTACAAAGAATAGGTGAAAACACACCACCATTGAATACTCACAGCTTTAATTGAATCAGGATTTAATTCAATGAGCCTTATCCTTTGAGCTGTTAATTGTCTGGTGAAGCACCTTTAGAGATATAGGTATGTTTTTTGTTACCCTTATAGACAGTTGTTTGAACGGACCTGGTTTTAAACATTTCTACCTGCTATATGTATTATAAAAGACCACTGAGAGTCAAGTCCTTTCTCAGTAGGATTTACAGCCTTAAGACAGATGAGCAGTATTCCTCAATTCCACAGATTTACTTAGAGCTGAAGAAACAGGGCTGAAGATTTCATACAAATTCAAAACACAGAACACATTCACACAGTAGTTTTACCATTACAGGTACAAATTAGTACCTCTCCAGAGGAGAATGCCCCACATCAGTTTCTTTAATGGCACAAGTAGAATGAATATAAACAGTTCACACTGTACACAGCTGTCTACTTCCCATCCCTATTTGTGAGAGGTGTATCAATACATCAATACACAACTACATACAAAATTGTAGAAGAAATTAAAATATTTGAAAGATGAGACATAGGAAAAAAATTAGAAAAAAAAATCTCCCCTAAAAGTAGAGAAAAAATGACGACTACCAAGGTATAAAATTGTTCTGTTGGTGTCTGGAATTTACCAATGATCTTGTACACTTTGAAGGTTGAGGGATTTTTTTTTTGTATTTTGAGGGATTTTTTGAACAAATGTCTTCACATTAAAGAAAACGTACAGCTGTACCTTTAACATTTTATAATTATAAGACAGACAGAAAGTGTTGGAACAGGAAAATGTGTGTGAATGGGGGTTAGCATGCTGAGACATTGTATTTCAGCTGTGAAAATCAATACTTGCTCCAGAGATAGGGCACTTGATCAGAAAGGATATTGCAAGATACAAAAGAGCAGATATGAAATACCATTCCTGTGAAGTTCATTTCTTGCTCTTATTACATCAGTTCAGCAGAAAACATGGTGTGCATGAAACTATGGCAGTGCCAGCAATTTATTATTGCTCTTCCAAGATTTTTAGAAGATTTGGATGATATTTCAGCAGAATTGTGCTTTGTACTCATTCTTTAACAATAATTAAAACCCTGGAGATCTAGATGATGCATTTGGGAAGGTTTCCTTGTATATCCTGATCTTTTCTCCTGTTGCCATTTAACACAACTGTAGTTTGGTATGATTCTGCCCAGAAAACAAAACCAATATTTCATCAAATAAGAAGAAATTTTCAGGATTTTTTTCTTTAATTTCTACTTTTGAGAAGACATTTTATTGGGTTTTATATTAGGACAAAAAAAGAAAGAGAAAGACATGCAGAGGATAAAATAGACCATTGGAAATACATTAGATTGGGAGACTGTTATCACACTAGTGTTTGTAAATGGATGTGTCCCATTAACGTTTCTCATGTTCTTGTTTCTGGAAGTAATTTTATCCTGAATTTGAAAAAAAATTCACAAAATCACCATTAGACAGACAGATATGGATATAAAAGAACCCCAGATTTTAGGTGGTTTCCAACCAAAGAAGATACTTGCTGTGGAAAAAGGATGACCCCTGGAACAGAAAAGAAGGAAATATTTTAACACCAACATAAAGTATTTCACCTCCACGGTTTCATCCTCTTGGATTGCTGCAAGGACCGGTTTCATGAATAGGGCTATGTCTGAACTTGGCCAGTCAAACACTGTGCAACCTGAGAAGATTTTGTCTCTAGCTCTGTAAACTCATTCAAATAATTTCACATTTCCATTGGCATTTTATTATTATTGTTTTCATGTTGATAAAAAAGTTTCCAATAAACATGAAGTAACTTGAATTCTATGAAGAAAGCACTTTGTGTATCAAGTTGTGTTAGTTGTCTTTAAAAAAATGGAGTAGTAGCCAAGCTAATCTTAATTTTGATGCTTGTGGGAAAAAATATACCTTAAGTATTGCGATAGAGAAGATTTAGACAGGATTTTATTTGGCTTGGGTGGATTTTTTTGGGGGTAGGAAGTTTACTAGCTTTCACAAACTTGCTTAGACACCTGAATTTTAACTGTAGTTCATAAATAGAAATATATTAAGATAAGTGAAGATCAGTGAGACATTGCAATGGGAGCCCAGAGAAGCTGTGGATGCCCCATCCCTGGAAGAATTAATCAGATTCAATGGAGTTCTGATCAATCTGGTCCAGTGGAAGGGGTGTCCATAGGAGGGAAAGGTTGGAACTGGATGATCCTTAAGGTCCTTTCCAATTATTCATGAGGTTCTTTGAAAATTTGGTAATGGTTTAATATCTTCAGGGCCCTGCATATTATCCCACAGACACCTACAATGCTGTACCACGCTGCTCTTTCCGAGCCAGGAATTAATCACTCTCAACTTCGTCACAGGAGTGGAGCAAAATGGATAGGGGCCAAAACCCCCTGTTTCAGCTTTTGATGTTCTAACTGTGCCTCATCCGGGGTATTTTCCTTGCACAGTCTTTGACCAAACAAGCTCAGACGTACCCCTGCTCACAAAACTGGTCCTTGCAGCAATGTAAGAGGTGAAGCCTCGGGGGTGAAGTTCTTTCTGCATTTCCCTTCTTTTCCCCCATTTGTCGGTAAAACGGCATCTCTGACTCTCCTTCTCTGATAGAGCTGTGCTGGCAGGAGGCTGTGTCATCGGCAGTTTTCAAATTGCAGCTGGTTGCTAGCCCACTCCTGCAGTAGAGCTGTGACACTGACACTTCCATGCAGCTCACAGCAAAAGATATATTTAATTTAGAATAATATCCCAGAGAGAAGGTGGAAAAGACAAGTGAAATGGCCTGTTCTGGCAATCATTCCAAAGCTGGTGTTAATGTCTTTGGATTGCAAAGTGGAGAAAAATAAATAGCTGAAGTGCTTTACCGATTAATGCAAAGCAAATAACTCTCAACAGCCAGGGTCAATGACTGTCACTGTTGCAGCTGTGATCATCACACAAACTGCCCTCACTTCATTCGTGTAATGTCCTACACCTGCACGCTGGCTGTAAAGAGTCCCCAAAGTGCCTGCTGAGTCACAACAAATGACCCTGGAATGGGAGGAGACATATCAGTTTAACTGCCCAGATAGCAATGCTTGTTGGGGCACATTTGGTTGACATCCAGAGGGCATTGACAAAAGTTTTTTACCACCAATGCCATCGCTGCAGCTTCTCCCTTCTCACCCATCACAGGTTTCTCTAAGAGGGAAAATAAATAGCTCACTGAATTAAATCTAACGAATGGGACATTTGCCTTTTTTTTTTTAATGCTTGTCAATAACAATATACTTTTCATGTTTCTGTTTGAACATAATCCTAGAGATTAGCAATTAGGAGGAAATAATAGGGCCTGATCTTATGCAATATGGAAAGTGTTATTGTTCCTGCTATATAGATGGAGAGAAAATTGGAAGAGGTTCAGAAAAAGGGCTAAAAGGATAAGTCATGCCTTCTAAACATGGCTCATAGGCAGCTCTGACTACCTAGCTTATTAAAGAACAGGCTAAGATGTGATTTGATTGTAGTCAATACATGTGGAAAATTTCTCACAGAGAATTTTGTTAGCTAGAAATTGTTGTATAAAAGCTTCAGGGACTGGAAGACCTTCCTGGTATAAAGCACATTTGTAACAGCAAAGCTAAAATAACTTTGAGCCATGATGGACTCACAATGACCTAATATCATTTAATTAAGATTTTATTTCCCCCCACCCCATGAAGGTCATGCTATAATTCATCCACAAGATAAGTATTTGCTGTACGAGCTAATGAGCAAAATTCATTGGTTAAACAATATCATGGCAATACTACTTCTGTTCTTATAAATCTATCTGCACCTCAAAAGTGAGCTTTTCTCCCCTTTTTGTCTCTCCACCATTGATGCATTGGTTAATAAGCTCTTCTTGCAGAATATACTGAAGATTAAAAATTTTAAAATCCCAGCTTCAAAAGTAGCCACCTAAAAAGTTTTACATGCGTGCCTGGCCACTGGAAGGAGAGAGCTGAAAAGTATTCTGTCGCCTCCAGCCATAGTTTAGACTTCTAACAGCAATTTTCTGAAGTGAGAAGTTCTGCAGTATTTTCTGCTGTAAAGTCTAATATGATTTTTAGATGATAAACAAGTTAAAATATTTGTGAAATAAAGATAAAACAGAGATAAGCCTGAGCTTACTGCCATTTAATTTTGGAGGTATCTGCCACACATCTGTCTGTTACAAGACACAATATAGGGCGGAAAAAGCATTTTTTTTGCTTAAGCTGCAACATCTTTTGCTTTTATTGGGAACTGGAAGTTCCTGGTTTGGACGTCAGTGTCTTGACCAAGATAGCATCTATCACATTTAGATACAGAGGTTTAATTCAGTGCATGGTCGGTCAACCATGAAGTTCATATTTGGTTCTGGATATTAAGTTCCCAGGCATTCAAGGAGGTTTGTGTCTGTGGAGTTGCTCTGGGCCCATGTCTAGTGCAATGTGAAAGAGAATAAAGCACATTGGTGCATGTCAGGAGCCTTCAGGCTGCAAGTCTGGCCCTTGCTGTTCACAATTGCATGCCACAAGCCAAAGAGGGTGCTAAACCATGAGCACCAAGAGGGAATGACAGCAAGAAATGTGGCTAGCACACAAATACTGTGAATTTTCACAGCAAACCAGCATCATGTTACTTAGCACAGGTTTTCTGTAATTGTGATACAGTGAGAAAAATCACAGTGTTCAATGGCCCTTAAACTCTCCCTTCCGTCTCTGTGATGGGGTCATCTTGCAGTTGATATGTAGGGAGCATGGGGCCGTAATACAAAATGTGCAGAAATAATGGATGGCTCAGGATCTCTTAGAGAACCTTTTTGTTTCCAATCCTGTTACTGCTTCACCTGTTTGCCCGGGTCTTTGCTGCAGTATTTATGGAAAGGAGCAGCTCCTTTGCCACTCCTGCTGAGTTACCACCAGCCATTAGTTCCCTTTGAAATCTCTGAAACATGGGGGTTTCCTGGTCCATTCAGCACTGCAGGATGTTGCAATGCACTGGGGCATTCTCATGCCAGTCAGAAGACTGGTTGCCTAGGCAAATCATTAAACCTCCATGAAAAGTCTGAGAAATTTTGCATTAACTTCAGCTATGTCTGAAGAGATGAGAATAAGATTGATAGATGCTCACTGGGAAAAGGAAACTACCCAAAGTTTTCTACTAGGCAATTTGCAGAAATCATGGGGAAAAAAGAAGTGGTTAAGAATGTGAAAATTTAGGTCAAAGGGAGCTATGAAAATGGAAAAAAGTTTTAGGCAGCCCATTTTACTGCCAAGAGAAAATAGGATTATAAAATACAGAGGGAGAAGTGGACAATGTCAGTAGAATGAACTCAATATCTGAAAAAAAAGAGTCCAGAGAGTAAGAAGTTATGAGTACTGTTCATAACAGGCAAAGCTGGGTAGTATTTCAGTGAAAATCATAGGGCAAAAAGCACAGTTGTAAAGGGCAGAGAGAAATTGAAAATGTCAAACAGACTACGTCAATTTCTACATAAAGAAAAGATAATGAGTTTTATTCAAGAGAGATTCATGGGACGGGAGCTAGTTGGCACCTGACCTGCTCCTGAGACATGGTTCCCTAAACATTGTGCCTCTAAATCCAGCATAAATTCAGACTCACATCAAACTCTTTAGCATTTTGTTTGTGTTGCCTGGAGCACTGGAAAGATTTGCACCAGGAGCCTGCATAGATTCCTCTAAAACCTCTGTGATTCTCTTCTTGATTATAAACATGTAATAAAATGTCTCTAATCATGAAACATCACCCTCTATCATCACCACTGAAGTTTGAAACACCAGTGTCTGTCATAATTTTTGATGAGAGATGCCTTTTTCTACCCTTGGTTGTTCCCCTGACACACTGGGTTCCTGACCACTGTCCTGTTCCTCCCCAGAAGTCTTCAAACAAATCTGAGTTATTTCAGCCACTTTCTGGGTTGTTTTCCTTCTTTAGAGCACACCGTGGGATGTTCACAGAATGTGTCATGGCCACAGGACAAAATTTTGGATGTGTTTCTGCTCTCCACTACTGAGAAACCCAGAGAACTCAGCTCTCAGTTTGAAAGCACAGTGCTCTGATGAACAGCTAGAAATTACAGACATGTATGCACTTGAGGACATTGTTATGGCCTAGTTAAACTGAAATAAATTGCACACTTCTAGACTTGCAAGTTTTCTACTGGGAATACTTCACTGTAGAAACATGTTCTAAATATTGGCCTAAATGGGAGAGTAGGACCCAAGTGAAAATCATTGATCAGCTTTGGAATGAAACATTGTTCTTTAAATATGAATGGGTTTGCAAATGAGAATTCTACAACGTGGAGCACCATTTTAGTTTTATTATTATAATAATAAGCAAACAAACAAACAAACAAACCTACTGAGCACAGTAATTGAAGTATACTTCATCCTGATCTGCAAATTAATCAGAATAAGGTACAAGACACGGAATGGGGAAGTACATTTATCATTTAAAGAGACACCTACAAATGCTTTAGCAATCTGAAACCGATGTTCAACAGCCTGAAAGAGGTGAAACATCATTCTTGGATGTGAACAGTTACAGGATATACTGACATAACTATCAATGTTTTGGTAAATACTACCTTTTTTGTGATAAAACCAAATCCATTTAATATATGGAGGGTTTTGTGTTTATTTTTGTTTTTTCCTCAGAACTATAAAAGAAAGAGAAAAGATTAAATTTTCCATTTTGGAATTTAAGAACTTGTTTTAAGCTGCAGATCCCATTTTTATCTAGCAGTTTCCAAGTGAGTTTTGCTTGTTACAGGGGAGGAGGAAGACAAACAAGTTGAAATTTCCTTCTTTTAACTCTCAATATTTTCTATCAGAAACACTGACACAAATAGATACAAATCTATTAAAAATATGATCCCTATTGTTACTTTACACACACACACACACACACACACATTGATATGAACCACAAGAGTACACAAGTAAATTCTGTATTAACTCTACCTTTATTTTTTAATTTTATTTTGTTATTCAGCTTGCAGAGAAGAAGTGGTCTAAAAAACAGATCTTGGGTAATAGCTGTGACCCTCTAGTTTAAAGGCTTTACTCAGTGTAGTGAGTACTGATCTTTCAGTATTTAATGGTGAAAAAAATAAAGTCACAGCCACATAATAATTCAGTCAACATATGAAAAGGGAAACAGCATCCCACTCCTTATACTTCCGCACAGGACTAAACAGATAAGTACCCCATTGAATAAGAAACAAAATAAAAGCAGCAGAAATGTTTAATAGTCACCTGAAACTTGGAATAGCTCCCCTTAGCTGCATTCTCCGGCTATGAGATTTCGTCATTTATTTCTTTCCTGCTGGAGAAAACCAGCAGCTAACAGGTTAATCCCCTAGCACAGCATCACACCTGCAATTGCTCTGCTCTCCCCAGCTCCCAGCAGACAGTCTGCAGCTCCGCTGATGTAATGCTGTTTGGCTACGCTTTAACTTTCCTCTTTGTGCTCTGTGTATGTACCCACTTTATTACAAGGGAGAAAGATAACCCATTTCCAATCCATCTATCCCAATACCATAAGAAGCTGAGGCAATAACAATTATCTCTATCCTTACATTTTCTCTGTTCTCTGAATAGTTCTTGTACAGTAATGAATTGTAACAGCTCCTTCACACAGATTTCTCTCCCATATAATTAATGTCCTAAGATATTCTATTTACTGGTGAAGCAGTTTGAATCAAAAAGTGATTACTTTTGAAGTAAACAGAGCTGCTAACCACATTTCACAAAGACGACAGCGGTTTCCCTTAAAAACAAAAAACAACAACACAAACAAAAAAACCCAACCAACCAAAAAACAACAACAAAACACACATCAAAAACAAAGGCACAGACAAAAGGAAAAGAAAATGGATCTTTGAAAAATCAGGCTGTGCACTGGGATATTTTTCCTTCATAAACACCCTTTACAACAACCAAAACCACAACAACCATGATTTTTTTTTTTTCTGTTGTGTTTTTTATTCTACAGTTAGAACAGGGAGTGTCCTAATCAGCAGGCTGGTTTTGAACTCTGGATATTCACAGGTTGAATTAGAATATGTTACTTTCCTGCAGATCAAAATGTAGCCAGATCCACAAAACATCAGAAAAAACAATTTTCCTGAAAGACAGTTTCCCAAAAAAACATCAGAGTGAAAATTTTTCGCCCTGAATATTGTGATAACATACTCATGTAACTGTAGATACAAAATGAGCATGAACACAAGGTGAGATAACTGGTGATAACTGACCCTGGATTGGTAGTCCAGATCACCCCTTCTAGCTCAGCACCTACAGCATAAGCAAGGGCAGAGGAGACTCTCCATTACACAGAGGGATTGCCTCCTAAAGCTTTGCTTGTTTTCCTGCCCAACCCACTTCCTATCTCCTGGTTTTGAGTCTCCTATAAAGGGATATGAATGTGTGTGAATGGATGTAGTAGGGTTGGGATAGCTGACACTTCCCACCGGAAGGGAAACACAAAAATCTCCTGTTTTGTTCTACATATTCACAACATGAAGTGAGTGTAAGTGTAACCATGCTGCTCTTTAGATGCACAAAGCCCTATCCAGATTTTGAGAAATTAAAGGAAATGCTCCCTTCTAGCATTTACTTTGGTAAAAGTATTTTCCTAAGAAATGTGAGCAGCTCATCCATGACTCCTTTCTCTCCCTGTCAGGAACTGAGGTTTTTCATAATTTAGGCTAACACAACTACAAGCACTAGGTTGTTGCAGTGTAAGTCATAACCTGCAGCATAAATTCTGTCATTAACTTGAACAATTGGAGATGGTCTGAATCCTGAAAGTATTACAGTAACTAAAACTCCCAACTCACTGACCCTGAGCCTATGCTACTCCTACCAATAATTATGGTAACTTAGGAAAACTCAGTCAACCAAGAGGAATGCTTAGGTTCCTACACAGATAATGAGAAGGGAGACATTTCACCACCACACCATGAATTCCACCTTCAGAGGAACCAAACATGCTCTGCCTGTAGTACATAGATCCTGTGCATCGAGTTTACACCCCCAGAAGCTCTCTGTGGTTCCAGGACTCTACATTTCAGATGCTGAGAAATCTAAATTAGGTTTATGGAATAAGCCATCAAGGTGTGGTCTGGGCGTTCTAACAGGAGGGGTGCTTGCTTTCTGAGACTCTACAAACACCCACAGAGGATCCTGTGTTAGTCCCTTGAAACACAGACTGAGGTCACAACATGGGACTGAATCTGAAACGCCCACATTGCCATTAACTGTATTTGCTCTCTGTTTTGAGCTCTTTACATTTTCTAGGTCATATTTAATCATTTTCAATTCATCGATGGATCTCCTTAGTAAGGACATGTGCCTGTAGCAGAGGACATCATTTCACATTCATGAGAAACAAAGCACCTAGTAAGTCTTATAACATCAATAGACACTTGTGGCATTGCATCTTCCTAATCTCCTTGCCACCCCATACCCTTCACTGTCTTTCCCTGCTTTGTTTGCCTTTGAGGTGTTTGGAAATCCTTGGCAGTCACATTTAATATTCATCTCCACATGTTTAGTGTAGGATCTAGGTTCCAGCAGCTGATTTAAAAGGGAAAGACAACTAAAAGAAGTAACTAATAAACAGGATCTCCCTACAGAGTAAGGGAAATTGAGTTCCAGCAATAATTTTAGTAAAGTCTTGCTAATAGCAAATAGATTATTTTTGCAAGTTTCCTGTATGTTACTCAGACCTGTGCATAAAGGTCTAGACACTTGCTCTGGATTCTCAGCTGTGAAGGTTCAACAAATGCAAAGTAGAACAAGCCTTAACAAGTGTCAGTTTTTGGACTAATGGAAGGCTGTGACCTCACCCGTTCATAAGAATATTTCTCCTTTCAAATCACTTGGGCTGGACAACACCCAAACTATGAAAATATAGTTTTATTTAAATATAGTGAAATTCCTACAGGTGGTAGTGGTAGGAGACCCATATGTTTCCTTGCTCACACAGATGGAAAGTGTAATAGACACTGAACAGCTGAGAAAGTGAAATATGGACTCCTTTCCCCCTCAATCTTTTGCAAATGCTTGCACAGCTCCACTGGCAAAAAATGTAGAGGCAACTTGGACCCAGCCTTCATCAAAATATAAATACTAATTATGTCTCCTTTCTAACAGCAAAGTCAGGCCATTATTACAGCACCAATTATCTGCTCATCCAGTATCTATGCAGTCTCAAAAATATTTATCTTCTTTGAAAATAATTGTGTTTTCCTCTTTCTGGTGTCTATTTAAAGCTTCAGTACATAACTGAGTTTGTGCTGCATCAAGCTCAGCATAGCTTTCTTGCTCATAAGATTCATCACTATGATAAAAAAATCATCCTATTATTTTGCAACAATATCAGCTATTTATGTATTTTCAAAAGAATGATGAACAACACCACAATTTTTTAATCATTTGTAATTGCCATTATTTTGTAAATAATTATTCCGCCCCACAAGAATAGAAGAGTAAGAATATAAAATTACTCTTAACTACCTTTCCAGCATACTTCTCTATCTGGAACCTTTTAAAATTATTTCTTGTACAAGGCACATATAAAACCATAATTGTTCTGCAAATTATACCTTTGTACAGACTCTGCTTAAGTACTGCTCTGTCTATCTCTGATAATCACAAAACACTGGATAAAATATCTCAGTCTTTGTTCCAATTGCCTCTAAATAGTTTGGTACACCAGATATGATCTACAGGTCTCAAAAAATAATTTTAAAAAGGTTTTCAACATTCAGATGGCATCCCTTATTCTTAAAGTCTGTGGAGTTTGTTTTTTATTTTTTTTTTCCTCTAATAGCAGGGAGATAAGATCCTCTTTTTACATGGGATACTCTATTTTCTCTTGTAAATTGTGGAGAACAGCTTTTTTGGGAGGTAAAATAAATGAAAAAATAAGATACATAACATTGCAAGCTGTTTGAATCCAAAAATAAGGTAAGATTTTTTTTCAGAAGATTTTTTGAATATAGATTCACTTTTTTCCTTTCTGAAAGATAGAATAACCCATTTCTGCAGTGGGATGCGATTGTTAATAAATGTTTGAGGCTTGTATGGAACTTGTTTGTGCTCTTATTTACTCATTTTCATTTGGAGAACACTGTAGTTCAAAGTTCAGTTAGTTTAGTTCATGAGAAAGCAGGAGCACATCTGTGTACTTTTCTTTGATTTGCAATTGAATTCTTTTTTTTTTTTTTTTTTTTCCCCAGGGGTCCATATTGCACAATCTTAAATGAATCATAAGCAAATGAGTGCATGCAAAAAGGGGAACAACATAAGTGACACTTAATGCTGGAGGCCTTTGTTCAACTTTATACAGGATATATCCTATTAAAGAAAAAAAAAAAATGTATCTTACCATTTGCTTACTGAAATATATTTTAAGTGCCCACAGCGCAAAAGTGCATGCAAACCTACACAATGCATTTACTCAGGGAAGAGTCTGGATGAAATATCTGATAGGTACAAAATACTGATTTCTGTAAAGCCTGTGTGAAGAACGGTGAGTTGAGGAAGGACAATATATGGTGAAGCTTCATAAGCTCCCTGATTCCCTGCCCTAAGGAGAAGCCTCCTCCGTAACTTCACAAAAGAAGCATTTTTCTGTCTGACCTTTAGTTTCCTAGTTGCAAATAAATTATATTATTTTGTCATTTCCCTCACTGTCATTACATTGAGAAATTTTTCAGACTCTGACTGCCTCAATAAACGTTTATATGATGCTTAAGAATTTGGGACTATGGTGTTCCTTGGACAGTTATTTCCACTGTAAAACAAATGAAGAATAAAGAGCAAAGCCTACTCTCAAACTTCTGGCTAGGGAAAACCTGCTCTGCAGAATCTTGCCAATATAACCAGGAGCTATAAGTTCACTACTAACCTGTTGAGACATCCATGCATTGACCTCAGTGATAAACTCTCTGAAAATCTTGCATGATTTTAAGCTATGTGATTCTCATATTTTGTCTATGACGCATGCTTTTATCTGGTCTGGGGCAAGGTGTGCACAAAAAGACCCCAAACAAACAAACAAACAGACAAAAAAAGCTGAGAAATACTTCATTTTATTTTCTTTTTTAAACTGCAGCAGGGTCTTCTGTTTTTATTTTGAGGTGGGGAGGGAATTATATTTTATTTTAGTATTGTTCTTCTGTCCAAAATGGAGCATCACTCCAGCTGGAGGAAGAGAACTGGAAAACACACCTGGTGCTGGAAGTCCCATCATTGTATGCCCTAAGTGTGCTTAGTGTTCCAGGTTTATACTAAAATTTGTATTACATTTAGATGTCAAACAAGTTGATGCTCTTAATTTTTTTTTCATTACACTCCTCTTTTTGGTTATATTTTTTTAATTGTGTGAGTTCAGACTCTGAAAATCCTCTCTGACACAACTAGCCATCAAGCAGATTATCCTAAGAGACAAGGCAATTGACACAGTCTTTATCCTTAAGCTCTTTGGCTGCTCATTCAGATTAGGCTGAGCACTTTGAGTTAGATACAAAAGATCTTTAAAAGCCATAAACTTGCTTCCTGTGAAAGACAATGTAGAGAAGAGAGGTCAGATCTGTTTTTTTTCATAGTACTACTGGAGCTAGGGCTGAGCAAGTACACTGGGCTGGTTTTTGTGCTTGTCAGACTCCTTTGAAAGCAAACAAGACCGTTTTTAGAATGGACATATTTACTTTTATAAATGAAGCTAGAGGCAGCTGTTCTACCAAATGATCCTATTTCTACCACCTTGGAAGTGTTTTACCTAACTGTCAGTGGAATTGCTCAGATTTACTGATACATGCAAGTTTTGCCTCCAAGAGGAGCCTAGCAGCCATCTTAGATTCAGTTCTTCATCCATAAGTATTCTACAAACACCTGCCACAAATCTGCAGGTAAGATTTTCATTCCTGCAAGTTTTGCAAACTACCTTTGCTGCAGCTGTTTGCTGAGAAACACAAGGGTCAATGTACCATGCTTAGGAATTCCTCCTGTGCATGGACTGTGTCAAATTAAAATGGGCTATATTCCTGCACGGGAAACAAGAACTGCAAATGCACAGTACCAAAATTGCACATAAGAAAAAGTTAAAATGGATTTGATTTTTCTAATTGAATGTTTTCTGTTATATGTCGTCAGTCAACTTGGTACTTAGGCCCTAGAGCAAACCCACTGAATTAGAAGAACCCTCTGCCCTGTAGCTTTCTACTTCAGCTCAGTCAATGGCACGAGTAAACACCAGTGCAAGGGGAGCTTTATCCAAAACAAAGAAATACTTGCATGCATCTGCAGCCAGGCTTCTGCTCATTGCTAAAGAAAAACATCCAATCCAGATCCCTGGATCTTTCCAAAGGGCTCTTCAAGGCATGCCATGTGGGACCCTTCTCCTGGTCGTGCCAGCAAGCACCACACTGGTACTGCCTCAGCTGGAAGCCACCCTCAGCATACATTGCAGCACAGCACCTGTGTTAATAATATTTGGTGACTCCTTTGTTTCCAATTTGAATCTAAAATGTGCAATCTGTACAGGATATGAGCTTATTTCTAAATCCCGATGGATGAATGTTCTGTATCTTAATAAATTATTTGTGGAATATAAAACCCAGTTGTAAATTAAGGCGTCTGTTCTGATGTGATTTTATCTTGGATAATGCTGACACTTGCTGGAGGGCTCAGATAGTTTGTAATCTGTACTGGATTTGTCCCTTCCCTCCTCTAAACAGAACAGATAAAAATTGGCATGTTTGGTATTAGACAGTCTGAAAGAACCATCAAAACACTCGCAGTCTGGGTGATGAAGGAAAAAAAAATAAAGTTTAGTCCTAAATTGTTAGTTTCTAAATATGTTCTGCAGAACATATGACTCAGGGAAGCTGTGATCCAGGGTGTTTGCAAAATATGGTATGAAAAGGAATAGTTCAAAGGGATATAATTCATTTTGTTGATGCTTGGTAAGGATAGGAGCTGCAGTAAGAAACAGCACAACTCTTGCTTTCTGATTCAAAATTTACTGAATTTCAAAGTTTTGCTTACCACTTGAAAATATTCTGGATCAGACTAACTTTGGCCATAAGGGTTTGTCTACATGTCAGGGGAAGAAAATGTGATCATGGAACCAATGTTAGAGGAGGAGACAGGAACACCATCACGGGGTCGTTGAAGTTAGACAAAAGAAATCATGGGAGAGGTGCCACAGTATTTATTAAATATGTAATTGCTGAAGTGCTCCTTATTCTCTGTAGGATCCTGGGCACATGTGACCAGGGATGGAGCAGCAAAGCATGGAGAGAGCTGTGATTTCAAACACTCCAGGAGTTGTGTTTTCTCCAGTGACACTCAGGAAAGGATGCAATATGATAGGTATGGCTTTGGTGATGTTTCTCGGAGTTGAAATGCTTATAAGGGCAATCTCTTGTGGTCAGCACTTTCACCAAGAGGTATTATTCTAACAAAAGAAAATCATTCATTTTATTTGGCAGAAAGTTTTTTGTTCATGTCTCATTGGATCCTCTGAATCATGTTGTGAAAAAAAAGTATTTCCTGCAGATACATTTTTTTTTCATTAGCTTGACTTTTAAAATACTTTGACTTTAATGTATAAAATTTCATTAAATAGTTTTGTTTAACATATCTCACCCCAGTACATTTGGGGATCTCATGCCTCAGTTTGTATCACAATTCAAAACTCAGAGCTGCACCATGCCTTTACAAAGAACATTTGCCACAGTAGAAATAATGCCACAAGAATGGGATGCCATCTTGTGTGCTGGAAGGTGCCAGCACAGACCTAATATTTTGGCCTGGAAAGAGGTGGAATATTTGCAACAGTTACAACAGAAACTTTTATTAAAGCATTTTCAGGTAACATCTGGATGTTAACAAAATAAAAGAAAATAAAATAGTTTTCAATTTTCTCAATATTTCCTGTGGGAATAAGAAGCAGGGGGAAAAAATACATCATCCCTATTTATTATTATTATTTTTAGTAGCAGTTGTAATGTTCAACACACTGTTTCTCACAGGATTTGGGAGTATCCCATTCTGTCCTGCTTGAGATCTTTAAATGCAAATGTAGTCTATAAAATGGGCAAGAAACAATAAAGCACCCATTACAGCAAGCTTTTTAGCCTACTGAAATGAGATATTGATACTACAGTTTATATGCAAATGGCCTTATTGGCATCTGAAACATAACATTTGACCAGGCTCAGCAACCTGTATTTAGGCTTCAAATCTTCTCACCTTCTGGTATTTACAAGTGCAACTGGAAATGTAGCTATAAATATTGAATAGCATCTAAATGTTCAGAAAAATAAAAGGCTCAGGGGAGACCTTTAACTATTCACACTTCATGGGAAAGATGATTTTATCAATAGAGTTATAGGTTTCTGTAAGAGCTGTGTCTAGGATACCCTTAATGTTTACTTTAATATTACTCAAATGGTAATATCTAGGGATGAATTTTGAAGTGATGAATCTTGCAAGGCTGGGATTCATACCATACAGCTCTTACCACCCACTAATGAGTTGACTATTTTGTCTCTATAGATAACAAAGAAAATGAGAAAATTTCTGAAAACTTATCCATCTTATCCTACAACTGATTTAGAGTGGACAGACACATTCCAGATGAATGAAGAAAACAGATGGTTTCAAAGGTCAAAAATGGTCATAAATAAATTAAATTGTTTTACTTCATAACTAAATAATATAAAGGAGATGTAAAGACAACTGAACAATCTTTCAACACGTTGCTGTTTTGTTCCCTAGTTATGTTTAGGAGCAATATTTAAAATATTTATTATTTATATTTTGGTTGAATTTCAGGGCTCCAGAGTTCTGAAATTTTTTACCCAGCTTATTCACTTTCCATCCCCACAAAAGCAACAACAGCCCTGATTTCAGGGTATCACTGCAGTTTGCACTTAACACAGCTGACACTGAGCAAATTCTGGTGCTGCTCTGGCTCTCAAGAAAGCAGGAAGGAGGAGGAAAGCTGCTTTTTCACACATATCCCAAGCTGTTCTTTTCCACAGACAGAGCTTTATCCACGCATTACCCAGCACTACCTCAACCATTCTCAAGACAGCATGGTTGTCTCATGAATTTAGAAGTCCTGTAAAAAATCAGCCACTTCCACAGATCCATCACTTTCCAGCATGACCTGGAGGGAGGGAATGTCCAAGCCCCTGCCTTGTCATGGCCTCTACAGTTACCTGACCAATTTTTCTCTTCCTGGTGACCAGAGATGCTTAGCAGGGGATGCTGTTGCCAGAGCAAACATTTTCTTGGCAGCCTAGGGGTTCTATCACAAGAAAGTTTTTTTCAATTAAGGGCTCCTGTTTGAATGGAAAGTCACCTCCAATTAATAATGCTCAGCACTCAAGAATGTTCTTCCTCCTCTTCCAATCTCCTAATCATGAAAAAATGGAGGGGTCAGGGAAATGACAGTGGTAGAAGACTCTGCATCCACATGGTACTGTCATTTTAAGATCAGAGAACTCACACACCACGATTATGGGTTATACAGATATGCATCACAAGTATATAACTTCACTTTTATCCAAGGTAGCATGTTGAAATTAATTAAAAGGATGAATAACTCATAACTGATAGCTCATAACTCATTCCCAAAATACTTAGTCTTCATAGCTCATTCCCTTTTGCATCCATGCGCTCAGCAGCATTCAAGCTTTTATCTAAATAAGACATTTATTTATATAATGATATACCACATAAAATAATAATTGTGTTACTATAATATTTAATATATAATGTGCAATATTATATATAACATAATATACAATAAGAAATACATGAAAAAGTAGAATTTGATTTGGTATCTTTGAACACACAGATAATGAAAGATATTAAAAATAATAATAACTATAAAAACTGGCTGGCAAGCAGCTATAATGTGAGTAGAAGTAAAATTCCATATGGGAAGGCTGCCTTTTGGCTTATTGCAGCTTTTCAGATATCTTTGTCTGAGGGTTCTGGTATTTGACATTTTTAGACTAAGAACTGTAGACAAAGAAGGGCTTTAAAAGCCATAACTCTTGGCCCTTATGTTCCTGTAACAAACCAATGCAAGAATTTCTCATTTCCTTCAAATAAATCATATCCCAATGGGGAAAAGAAAAAGCACCCAATCAGTGAAGTGGAAAGTATGTGGATTCATGATAATTTTTCATTTATTGAAGACACAGATGTTAATTTTTTACCCAGTTTCTTTGCCTTTATTGATTCTTGTCCTGTTGCCTGTTTGCTGTTTGCAAGGAAAGAAAAATGTGCAGTGTTTTCTTCTGCAACCTCCTGAAGGAATAAAATTAAGTTTAAAAGTAAATTCTTTTATAAGCAAAATAAATTATAAGTGAGTGTTGTGGAGAAGTGCATAGTAAATTGATTTCTGTGCACAAATTGTCCTTTTTTGTGATTTGTTGATAAAATTTTAATGTTAGACATGTTAGAACTGTTAAACACATCATGAGGACGTGGGAAATGTTTTCACTGAACTGTGAGTTTATATTTTTTTATCCATTTATCACTTTATTTTTAAAAGCAGTTTCTAACATAAAATTGGAAATTTTGCACTTCAGGTAAGCAGAAAATAGAATCTTAGTCATTATGAAAAATACATTACAGCACAATGCAAACTTTCATATCTCAGCTATTGCAGGCTTGGATATCTGGCTATCTCATGATTAGGAGGTACAGAAGTTAAAATTAGTACTAAAGCTAGAAGAAAACATTAATAGGAAAAACAACCAAACCAATACAAAGAAAAAAACCAGACAACAAACCAAAAAAACAACCAAACACCGAACCAGTCCTTGAAGTACTGTTTCACATATGCAGAGTTCTAGGAAAGTTTAATAAAGATTTAGTAAAGTTTGAGAGAAAGTAGAAGAGGGAGAGAGCAGTTACAAATTAAAACCTACTTGTAGGAATGAGAAATACTCAAAAGACTAAACAGATATAATAACTCTTTCTAGGGTTGAGTCACTGAGTCACTGAACACTTGAAAAAATGAAGGCTCTTTTTCTTATTTCTCAATTTGAAATACAATGGTACATAGTACCACACAGTCTGAAAGAAATTTCTGAGATCCAGTGTACAGATTGTCATGGCATTTTGGTTCTAGTGGAATCGAGACAGCTGATGCATGGAAGATAAGAACCCCAGAAAGTTCTTGTGCAAAAATAGAAAAAAAAAAAAAAAAGAAAAGAGAAAAAGAGAAAAGAAAAAAAATTGGGTTGATCATCTTGAAAAGTTTATAAATTTTTTGTCTATCAGTCTTTTTTACTTTTTCATTTTTAATTTCTTCCTCTCTTCCTTTCTTCCTCTCTTGCCCCTCTCTCTCCTATTCTTTCTCTTTCTTTCTTTCTTTCTTTCTTTCTTCCTTTCTTTACTTTCTTCCTTCTTTTTTTCCTTCCTTTTTTCCTTTCTTTTTTCTTTCTTTTTTTCTTTCTCATTCATTTATCAATTAACTTCAAGAAAACTTACTCTGGATGTGATAATTTCTATATTGTCAAACAGATGGAAAGAAAGAAGGGCTTCAGTGCCAAACTTTTCTTCTGACAATGATTATTCTCCTGTGTACTGTTCTCACAGTTTTTAAACAGGTCAAGATTCCATCTTTGTCCTTGGGATGGCTATTAAACAGGGTAGAACATATTCCCATGATAAAGGGTTTTCTTGTAGTCAGCCAATTTTTAAAATTTTACTTCATTACTTGAACAAAACCCCAGTAATACTCTTCTAACCCTAATGTTTTTCACATAAAATTTTTCTCAGTCTGATATGTCCTTATATCAGAGACAATTTTATCAGCTTAATGTTACTTCAAACCTCTCCCGTCAAATTTCTTTCTTTAGACCAGAGATAGGCAGAAGATCACATTTCCAAAGCCAGCACAATGAACAAGATCCTTTGCAATATCATCTGAATTTTGAATGTGGTAGATGTTACGAAAGAAAAGTGCCTACAAGAAGGGGAACAAGGACTGAACAAGGAAAGAAGGAAAAATAGAGAGAATACATTAGTGAAGGAAGGACAAGAAAAGCAAACAGCTAAGAAATCCTTTATTCCAGGTTTGTAACATCTTTTAGAGACGCACTGGGTTGTTTTCATTTCTACTGACCAATCCTTAATGCTTTGTTGAACTTAACTTGAAATTTCTCAAGCAGCAGGGCTTTCATTTGCTAAATTTCTTCCTTTTTTCCCTTGTTCTCCCTTTAACCACCATAAAGTACCTCTGTCTCTTTTTTGCTCCACTTTTCAAACGCCCTTGGAAATATATCTTGCTCTCCCATTCCTAGGTCCCTGTTTACTCAGGCTAAACAAATCCCAGTCTTTACATCTGAATGTCTGAATGTGAAAGAGGGGGGATGGTGACTCCAGAATTGCTTAATTCAGGGAGCAAGGTTAAAAATATATTTCTGGCTGAGTATCTTGTTTTATTAATAGTGTTTAATTGATCATGGTGAAAAGGCTGTTATAGTCAAGTGGAGGAGGGTGTTACCTTCCAAAACATTTTCCAGCAAATTTACTTAATTGTTTCTGTTTACTGAATACCCATTAGTGCTCTGTCACGCATTAAAAGCAATGGGCAGGATTAATAACAGCCTGCTCACCCCCAAAATATCAGAGCCACTTTATGTATTGATGGCAAGTGATTCATTAAGTTTAAATGCATATAAGCTATAATTTTCATCACATTCTTGTATTTTTTTTCGTTGTGAAACTCAATATAACTCTGATGGTTTAATACTTTATAGAAATGGGGAAGATCAGAAGATTTGCCAACTCTATTTGTGAGGAAGAATGAATGCTTGGTGATACTAAGGCATAGCACAACAACAGTTAATTAACATCTTTAACATGTTTCCTGCATTTCTATTTTACAGATTACACAGCACTTTCTGAAAGAGAATAAACACTTTATAATAGAGGCAGTAAGAAGAACAATGTTCTCTGTTTTTTGAAGGCCTTGCAGAGCACAGAAAATTGCTTCTGCCCTGGAAAATCTACCTGCTGCTTTAGACTTGAAGCAAATGAGTTTCTTCAAATCTCTGATGAAAATAAAGGGCTCAGAGAGGTCTGTAACAATCTGTACTTTGAATAACTTACATATTTTATAATAGCAAGCAAATTCTCCATGTCTGACCAAATATTCCTTTTTTCTAATGGAGGAAGTCAAGTACTGCAGAGCCAATTCATGCACCCCATCTCCCTGGCTTTCACTGATCATAGAATAAAAACCAATAGAATTGCATTGTTACACACAACAGCTTTCTTTTTTTTTAACTTTTTTCTTACAAGTGGAGAAATTTAGTAAACTGTGTCTTGCCCTAGCTGGAACTGGTCTCAGGCTACATTTCTTGAATCTTCCTTGGATGTGGATTTCACATACCTCTCAGGATGTGAAAGACTGGTTTTGACTGTTTAAAAATCTTGAAATCAGATTCAGGCTAATACTCAGTTTTTTGAAAATAATGGCTTGATGCAAGGTGCTTCCAGCACTGCAGGATCTTCTGAAGTCTGTATGGAAAACTTCCAAAAAAAAATCCTTGGAAAATGAGACTCTTCCCACACAAGTTAGTGACTATTTCAGCACTAGTAACTTAACCAGTTTTTGTAATGAACACGGATGTTGCTTATTCTAAAATGTTGGAGTGCCATGTAGAAAAAAAAAATAATTAAAAACCCCAGTGGGGTTAGTTACATGCAAGATATGTGCAGTGATTGGGTGAGCCCTGTGTTCTTCTTCTGTCACTGATTAAGGGTAAAAGAAGCCACAAGACTTAATCCACTGTCTGTGCTCCATTCATCAGTAGTAGCCCTGAATATTTCTGCTTAAAGCCTGACTTTCTTATATATTGCATTTAAACATCTGTGTCTGGTGTGCAGCTCAGAGTGGTTCTACTTTCTTAAATGTGGTTAATTCTATTGTAATTTATTGCAACAAAAACGAATACAGTATATATTAACATCTAGCTATGCACAGAGTTATGGTCAGCAATACATTTCAATTTTTTTAGTGTAAAAAACATGACTGAAAATCCTGCTTCATTCTGATTTTTCCTGCTGTTCCCCTTTTTGCACGGTGTATTTGTCTCTAATGCAAGACTGCAAAATGTATCTGCACATAGTGAAGCAACAGATTTCTATTTATCATCTGCTTAAGTCAGATAAGATCCTCGTTGTGTATGTAATTTCTCTTTATCTGAAGATGCCTTGTGCCTCTCATTTTTCCTTTCATTTTAATGACTTTATTTTCAACTTTGATTTCAGTCTCAGTATCCTTCTTAGTTACTGGATCTTTGGGACTCTCTACCCCTTAGAAAGCTAGATGATTAATTTTAAGACTCACAGAGGCAGATTCTGAAATTCATTTTATTCTGGTCACCATTCTTCAAGTTTTATGTTTTCAGCAAAACTGATAACAGAAGAAGTAGCAATGGTGCCAAAACAATGATATCTTTTAGGATTTAATGCAATACCCATTGAAGCTCCTGAAGCTCTTCCCAATAATTTGCTTAAAAGTAATTTTGCAGATTCAAATGGGAGAAAGATAAACACCTTTTTTTTTTTTCTTTTCTTTTTTGCTAGTGATTATGTGCTAAAGGTCTAATTGCAGTACTTTATCTTGCAAATTTTTAATACAAAATATTTGTTAAAGTGTTTAAGGTTATAGGAGTGTTAACCTTCAGGCTTAGTAACAACCATACAGGGGAACAGTATTCCTTGAGGCTTTTTTCATAAGTTAGTGCCAATTTACCAGAGAGGCTGCCTTTCAAAACATGTGTCCTTCACGTGTGTGTCCCTCTGGGTTCATAACCATGTGTGTGCAATTACATACTGAGTACATGTGCTACTTCATAGCATAAAAAATGCCCTTAGGATGAAACGGGTGTATGTGTGAGCACAGCTGATGGAGACATTGATCTAGAATTTTGTTCATTTTCAAATCACCCTCTTGGTTGAAAGAATAAAATATGCATAAAAATAGGAATAATAAGAAATGCAAACACAATGTAGGTGCAGCTCCAGTAAGTGTTGAAAGGCAAAATTCTCAGCAACTTATCTAATAAAACCTAAAACACACTAAATTTCCTTGTAATTGGTACATCTCATACTTTAAGTGGTGTGAGTGAGTGTTTTAAGTTAAAATTAAAAACAATTTAAAAAAACCTCACCCAAAACATAAACAAAACAGTCACTAGAGATCTTCTTAGACAATAAACAAACTTTTATGTACTTACTGGATTCTTTCTGGACCAGAGGTGACTGCTCTGGGGTTTTCCAACTCCGTGCTGCTGCAACTTTTCTTGTAGGAGTTACTGAAAGTGTTCTGTGTCCACATAACAGTTCTTATATTTGTGAATGTCCTGCAACACCCATTTAGCACCATGCAAGCTCTAATTTACATCCTTTATCTCTTCCTTTCAACCTGTTTTTTTTGACACAACAAATTATACAGGAATATATTCCATGTGAAAAATATGGTTGGCAGCACCTGGATGTGAGTTAACCCGGTTTTGGGGTTTAACTGGCTTTTTATTTCCTAAAGAAATTTTCCATTTACCTAATTCTAGTGACAGTATTCAGTAGCCCATGTCTGTAGACTGGCACCCTCCTGGAGGTTGCAGTATGGTATCTCATTGGAATCCTTTAAAATAGTTATGAACAATCACACCCAGAGTCTTATACCAGAACACGTTTTCTATACAAATTATGGCTTGAGATTTAAGAATGTAAGCAAAAATAGAGAAGAGGATAACCTTTTGAGGCAACACCCTTAAACATGATGATGTGGTCTGTCTTCAGTCTAATCAGTGCTCATTACTGCCTCTTGGGATTTTTTTTTTCCTCACTGCATTCTGAAATAGGCCTTTAAAAGACTTTTACAACTAATGTTAAAAATCACTTTTGAACACAAAAAACAAATACTCTAAGATCTTAAAATGCAAGAAATTGCTTTTGATTAATATAAACTAAGCTTCCTTACTATAGTAATTTATGAATCATGGGATTAGATTTATCTAACTGATGTTAATTTTGCTCCAGATAACTGTGAAGTTTCTCTTCTGACTCAATTCATAATTAAATATCAAAATAATAAGATTTATGTTAATTTGTTTATTCATTTTGTAAATCTATAGGCCATTTTGCTGGCAAAGTTTTGAGTAGAAAGATCCAAGAAATATTGATTTTCCTCCTCTTCATGACTATTTAATTGGTTAAAGTGTGCCCCATTCGCACGAGCCAGCAAGTTGATGCTGGTTACATTTTAATAAATGTACTCCTCACCCGATCAATACATCCCTGGGAAAAAAAGTGCTGCTCCATCATATGTTAATGGGAAGAAAATCTTTTTACTATAGTCAGTCATCATGACAAACAAGAATATGAAAAGTGTTAATGAAATGACCAGCTGTCTATAAAACGAGAGACTCGCAAGACAGTTTCTTTTCTTCTTTTAACTCAATGAAATAAAATGGAAAATTACACTGGAGCTTGTTGAACAGGAGGTAATGTTCACGGATGGAAATCAAATGCCATAAAGAAAGTCAGAATTGAACTTAATGTGCCTATGATCCAGAGAATGGAATTCACTATAGCCATGTTGACATAGAATGTATTCAAATGTTCATAATGGAGCAATTCAGGCCCAGTCCCAAAGATGGATTTTAGAGTTCTGGCTCCTATTTAGGTTTCAAGCCGCCCATTGATTTAATTGATTTCAGGAAATCAATCTGAGGTTAGGGGAGTTCTAAGCAGAATCTGAGAGCCTAAACATGTTGATAGATGTTATAATTAGAACCATATTTTTATTCCTTTATCATTTTTACCTCATTAATATTTCCAATGGAGGCAGTGGGACAAGCTGTGTAACTCATTATGAACCTAACCTAAATATACCAGATGTCATTTAGATTTCACAGATTTAGGATTTTTAACACCACTAGAACCAATAAATAATCTAGTCTGATATCACAGACTTCTGGTATTTATCAGTTGGTCCTGTTGAGTTACATTTGCCTAATCAGATCTCCAGCAGCTGCAAAAAGAAGGATTTATAATTTTTTTATTACTATTATTATTAGTTATGCATTCTCCATGGAAGTTTTATAATCCTGTTTGATTACCAAATCAAGTATACTTTTAAGGCAACAAAGCCTCAAAATCTGAATTCATATTGAAGATTAGACACAAAAAAGTGTTTAGACATCTCATAACTTGAAATGAGCTGGCCAGTTCCCTGAAGTTATTTTAACTTCTAGCTTACTGGACTATACCCCCACCATAACAGGCAAAAAAAAAAGGTATAAGCGAGTGAGGCAAAGAATCTACAGCAACTGATACACTGAGCATGGAAAAATCTCTATGAGGCAATAACAGTCAGTGAAGAGAGAGGGCTTGAAGCTTTATTTATTTTTGTGGTTTAGCCACTTGTAACAAAGGTAGTTAGGTGACCACCTTAAAGGGACTGTTGGAAATAAAGAAACCCGTAAACATCGGGCACCTGAATCAATCATTTAAGACCAAGGAAAAGAACTGCTTGATTTATTTGTTGTGAAACATTATTCAGGAGGTGAAAAAGATGGTTTTAATACCTTTTGTAATTTGATTTCTGAAATAGGTGTTCAAGATTCTATGACACTGAAGAGTACTTCTTTGGGGATGCAAGTAAGAATGGGAAGAAAATTCTGCAGCTTGTTAACAGTTGAAACTGAGATTTCTGGTTTTTTGTTTGTTTGTTTTTTTTTTTATTTTATAGGTACTGCCTGTATTGTTGAAATGTTTGCTACCTTTCAGTTCAGTGGAGAAACCCCATGTTGTTCTTCCTTTCAGTGGTTGTTCTTCTGCTCTCGTGATTTTTTTCATGTCTCATCTAACAGCAGCCTATAATGTATGATAAAGAGAATGTGGAGGTACACCAGCATGCCCTCAACTCAGTTCTGAGTGAATATTAGAGCATCTCTGCATAGTTCAAGTAATCTGGAATTCTTTCTCCCAGATCACAAGATGTATGACCATTTTCTTCCTTTAAAGTCACTTTTATTTGAATATTATTCTGTCAATAGTTAATCTCCCAACCCCTCAAAAAAAAAGCCAAAAAACAAAAATAAACAAAAACTAAACAAAAACAAACAAAAACACAATGAAAAAAACAGATTGGAGAATGGAACAGAATGGGGAAAATAGAAGAAAGGATTTGCTTTTAAGATCCCCAATAATCTTCTTTCAAGCCTCTTGTAAATCACAGAAAATTTCCAACATAAAACAGTTCTGAGTTTTGACTGAAAACATTACTTTTTGAAAATAGCATTAAGCACAATGAAGTCTGCCCTAAGTGTAGCAAGAATGTTGACTCCTTTTTTTTTTTAAATAAATGTTGCCTTTATAAGAACGTGTCCTTGTTTTTCTGTTAAAATGTTTTGTTTGGTTTGTTTTTAAGGATAAAACTCCCACAAATCTGAAAAATCTTCACACAAAAACCCACCCTGGACAAACAAACCAAAACTCCATGCAGTCAGGTTTGACTGGCTGATATAAGAAACTGCATACAATGGTTGAATCTTTCTCTGTGCTGCTTACTTTGTTCCATTCTTTTATTACTTCTATGATCTTAACAGATGAATGCACCAATAGCTCATTTTGGTCCTAACTCAGCTCTGCCTGTCTGGTTTACTGCCATCAATATTGCAGATACAATATTGCATCTAGAACTTAAACTCAGTGAAAGCTTTAAACATTGCTAAGGTCTCGAACCAATTCTCAATGAAGAGAATCACTGAATGTGAATCTTCCCTTTGATTTCAATGGGCTCATCAGGGTCTAACTGATATGGTACATCAGAGATTACTCACTAAATTCAGTTCTAAATTCATACTGTCTGTTAGTCTATGATTCTTAGAAAAAGGACATGGATAAGGAGTGTTTGTGCTCATGAAAGTGCAAAAGAAAGAAAAAAAGCTGTCTAAACCAGCTATTGTGAAATGTAATAAACCAGAATATTTAAATGTTCACCTGACTGAGGACTTCAAGAGGTTGTTATAGAGAACAGAAATCTGTGGGGACCCACAGGGAGCACAGTTTTCTGTGAGAGGTTTTTGAAAACATATTTTAACTTCTTTAAGTCAGGATCCTTATACACTGTATTATGCATTCTGAGAAGATAGTTGTGTAAAGTCCTTCCTTAGTTGTCTTATTATTGCTTTTGTTTCCCTCTTTTTCTCTCCTTCACCTTTCTTTTTTTCTTTTTATTTTTTTTTTATTTTTTCCCCTAACTTCTGCAACTTTTCAAGGAACTCCATGGCTCCATTTGCAGCAGAATGCAAAACCACCTGAAAACGTCAAGAGTATCTGAAGCTTTAGTCCTTAAGTGATCCTTTAATCACAAGAGAAATGCAGGCAATTTTTTTCCACCTCTGGCAAATGAACACAATAGAAGAACAAACCTAAAGATTCTAGCCTAAAGAGGTGGTAATTAATGAAAACAGAAAAAAAAGTGTCTTGGTATGTTGTGATAAATGTGGATCTTTTGGGAATTTGTCCTGCTATGTGAAAGAATTGATTCCTCATTATTTTTTTAGCAGCGCCACAATTATTGTACAAGGTGCTGCACGTGGGCTGGGGCAATCCCAAGCACAAATAGAGGCTGGCTGGTAAATGGATTGAGACCAGCACTGACTAGAAGGACTTGGGGGTGCTGCTGCATTGTGTGTGTCCAGCCCAGAAACCAGCTGAGTCCTGGGCTGCATCCAGAGAGGAGTGGGCAGCCAGTGGAGAGTGGGGATCTGCCCCATTCCTCTGCCCTGGCGAGAGAGATCCACATGGGGAGCCATGAACAGTTTTGGGGACCACAACGTGAGGCCCTGGCCCTCCTGAAGTGATCCCAGAGGAGGAAGACAACGGTGATCCAAGGGCTGGAGCTCCCCTGCCAGAGGGACAGGTTGTGGCCAGGGGTTCTGGAGAAGAGAAGGGTTTGGGGAGAACTTGGAGCACCTTCCTAAACAGGTACAATAGGGAGACTTTTGACAGGGTTATGGAGTACGAGGGGTAATGGCTTCAAAGCAAAAGAAGTTAGGTTCAGATGCTGTGTGTTCAGAAAAATTTCTGGTCTGTGAGGTTGTTAAATTATGATAAGCTATGAAGCCAGAGAAAGTTTGGAATGAGGACATTAAAAATATCATAAAGCTATGAAAGGTGAGATTAGAAAGTCACACTATGCATTATGATATCAAACTCCTTCATTTTTCCCTTTTTTCTTTTTTTTTTTTTTGCAAAGACGAGCCATCAAAATGCATACAATTTTGTGCAGGGAAAAGGAGAAATGCTAAAGTGTAGAAACATATCCTGCTTGAATTTATTGTATTGAAAGTATTTAAAGTCACTTTTTTTGAGGTAAAAAATATAGACAGACGTTTTTAATACTAATTTATTTTTTAAAAACTTGTAATATGAACTGCAGAGAGTGAGGTTTCACTATTAAGTAATTTTCTCTATTGAAAAAAAAAAGCTTGAGATTCTGCATCAAGAAAGAGCTGCTGAATAAGTACAGGATGCACTGAAGAATCTGTAATAATAGGCAGATGTAAGAGAAAAGGAAAATGATCTCTGCATGTTTCATCATAAAGATCATCTGGGATTTCGTGTGGGAAATTCAGCACCAATGTCCCTTTATTCTGATCTAAGCTTTAAAGAGAACCACAGCACCTTTTCTTTTTTTCTTTTCTCTTTTGTTTTTTGTCTTTTTAGAAGAAGACATTGTCCAGAACACCAAAATTAGATGTATTAGAGGCAAAATGTAGGAAATACATCTTCTTGATCTTAAAGTCTTTAAGTTTTCCAAGTTAGCTAGTTAGTCTGAGAATTCTTTTTCACAAGTCAATAGTGAAATTAACCCTTTCTAACATTGGTAACTGGGTAGTAGACTCCTAAAACTTAGTTAGGGTCTCTGTAAAGGGTGATTTTTCTGTATGATTTAAGACACCCATGACAGAATCCATCACTTGCCTTCTGGATGGGTCTTTTCCTGCTCATGGAAGTAGAAGGGCTGTGGTTAAGTCACACTTACGGGGTGATGCAGAGCTTATTGAAATGGTGAGTGGCATTTTTGCACAAATATGAGGTGCATTAGATGAGTCAGCTGGACCTGAAGGTCAGTCAACACTCTCCTTCCATGAACACTTTGGAGGGACTTTCTGGAAAATTGTCAAAATATTACATTGCAACTTAACAAAAAGAGTCAAACAGACATTTCTTTCCAGAAAATGCTCATATCCAGAGAATGAAGCAAATTGAAAGAGATCAACTTTATTCTTTAAAAAGAAAAAAAAATAATTTATGTTTTGAGTCCGTTAGGGTTTTTTTTTTCCTTTTTGTTTATTTGTTTGCTTGATTTTTTTTGTTGTTGTTGTTCTTTTGTTGGTTGGCTGGTTTTGGCTTTTCCTGGGGGTTGTGTTGATTTGGTTTGGTTTTAGTCTTGGTTTTGTCTATTTTTTGGTTGGTTGGTTGGTTGGTTGGCTGGATTGGGGGTTTTTGGTGTTTTTTAGGATTTAGGTGTTTTTTGAGTTTTGAGATTGGTTCTTAGGTCTTTCATTTTTGGTTGATTCTGTTTTGTTTTCTTAATCAAGAACAAAATATCCACATAAATATTTGATTTTTCAGTAGCAACCAAGAAAAAAAACTAGTTGACTTTTTTTTTTCTTCCCTTAGTAGAGAAAAAGTAAAGGACAGAAACTGAGTTTCAATTAGAGCTTCTATAAGATAATGACAAAAGTGATGATTTTGTTTCCATTGCATTTTCTTTAAAAGTCACCATAACTAAAAGATTTCAATCTAATTAGACAGAGTTGATAGCTTGCTGCAGGTAGATTGCTCAAAAAGATTTATATAATATTATTAGCTTAATAGACAGCCAAGACAAAGGAATAAATTATCTATTTTGTAGTTGAAGTATTATATCAGTGTGTCCCGTTGTTTACTTGTCAGCTGATAGTGTATCAAACCTGTCCTTCAGCCTTTGTGCATCTTGTAATAAGTATTTTATCTGAATGAATCTTTATCCTGTAGTATAAATAAATTCAACTGTATAAATAAGTTAAATCCTGTTTTTGAAAGATGCATTTATTTACATCTATTCTTTTACAGCACATCACTTGGAAGTATTTCATTTGATTTGAGAAGGAGAGAGCAGACTGACTGCAAAAAACAGAATTAACACACAGTAGCATTCTCATAAAAAGCTATCTTTTTTTTTGCAAATACTTGTGCATTTGTGGGAGTCCTCTGTGCAGCCAGGAAATGTCACTGCAGATGAATTTTAAATAAAGTGTTCATATTTCTTTGGGGACTTTCAGATCAGAAAAGGAAATGGAATATTTACAATTTGGTGCATAATTCATTTACTGTGGATAACTACTAGTTTTATTTCCACCCCTAGACTCAATGCATTGAAACCTTGTTAAAAAATAAAAATCTTAAATATTCAGCTATAACTATGAAGGCCAGGTGGTAGTTGTAGAAATAATAGTAACAACTATAATTACATTAGTTATTTTTCTATTTAGACATCCATATAAAAGGAAGGAATAGAAATCTCTGTCTTTTATTATGTCTTTTATTATTATTTGAGGAAGAAATACACTTAAGCAGAATGCTGCCACTTTGATATTGTTTTGGTGTACATTTTGTATAATTCTAGTTTGCTCGCCTCTTATCCTAGCACCAATTTTACCCTGTCCTGGTAAAATTATAAAATATATAAAATACCTACCACTGACTTCAATGGAGCTGCCTCAAGTTTACATTTGTGTAACTGAGTCGTCATTGGCCATTCCACCACGGCATCCTTTGCACAGGATAGAAGCAGTTATTTTTGTGAGTTGAAAGTACAAAACTCAGTCAGCAGAGCCCTGGTTTCTGGCCTCCATCTTACCTCAGCAATGATAATGCACTAATAATTAAGTACCTTGATATTTATGCAGTTGGTTTTATTTAAGATGAAAGAAAAAGGGTGTGGTGTTTATGCAAAATATTCATATATTTTCTTTTCTGCTTTGACAGGGGAAAGGTCAGGCAAAGGTCACCTCATCTCATGGCTAACCTGATATGCAGCAGATAAAAGTTTCAGTCTGATTTCGTGCCTATCTTAGCCCCTGTATCACTCTGCATTTATGGAGTATTTCAAAATTACATTCATTTCTATCCCAGTCAGATCTCAGAGAGGGCTTTACACTTGATAACAGAATGAGACAGACAAGTTCCTTATAAAAGAGGAAATGGCAGGAGTGAATTTAACCTATTTTGAACAAATTGCATTGGCTGACAGTCAAATATCATATTGATTTTAGCATTGCTCACTTTATAATTTGCTACATGGTCCTAAGTCCAGCATATCTTATTGACCTCCTCATACCCCTGCATTACAGGCAGCTTCAGGTTTGCTGAGGTATATTTCTAACTTTTTTTTTTTTTAATGAAGGAATGCACACTGCCCCCTGCTGAAAGGCGGCCAAAAAACCTTTCTGTTCTTTTTTTACACACCAAACTTTCTTTCTTCAGACTCTATTGTCACAGTTATTGGACATGTGAATGGTTTTGGCCTAAGCTTTAGTGATGCAGGTAGCTCATTATCCTTGTAGGAGTGTGAAATGTTATGGCAAATAAGTTTTTGGTCTTTCAAAAAGCCTTACCACGTACTTCTGACTTTGTCTCCAATGGCAAACAAATCTTGTACCATAGGTTCACTGAGTGATCATGCTGTTAGCAGAAGTTAAAAGAGTCTTTCAGGTAATGGCTGTCTTCTGGAATGGGCTATCAAAGTACATTTGGAGATATTAATCTTGCCTAATTTCAGTCTGACCTACCAAAATAGGCTCCAACTTTAGCCTGTGCAGGTAAATCAAGGCTCCAACAAGCAATTTATCCCTTCTCAGGGAAGCTTGTCTTAGAATGGCATAATTCATAATTCTCTGCCTGTATCTCCCTCATTTACTAGATTTGTTCAAGTTATGGGGATGAACTTAAAAGAACTGATTCTTGCCTTTAAAGCTCTCCAATACCCAAATGGAAACCAGTCTATATCTTTCAAATTAAACTGTAGAGCTTCTTGCAATTTTTTGTTCTTATTTTTTTTTAGATCTGATATTTTTGAGGGTTGTATTTTTTTCAAAAGCTACTCTCAGTTAATGAATTTTTAAAATTGAATATGGATATGTAAAATGTCAGCATACATTTTTGATTTTATTGAAAAGCAAAACAAAAGATAATCTATCTCCCAAATCAGAAACTACAGTACTTTCTGGAAAACTTCACCTGTTCCAACAGCAGCTCCTTTCCTCTTTCCCTTCTCCCAGTAGACAGTGTAAAAACTGAGCACAGAGAACTCTATTCTTCCACTCTGTGATCAGATACTCCTCTCTCTTGGACTACTTCTTTGCCCTTTTTTAAACACACTGTACAGAATGTCCCTTTGCATTACTAGTAGGTTAATCTCTCAGGTCTTTGTTACCTCTAATTTCTTGTCTTCCACTCTGTTAATAAAGTCACCTGGAGGCTGATGGAAACTGCCGACCTGGAGCACCAAATAATATTAATCAATGACTGATCAAAGATGAGGAAGATGCTGAGGTTTCTCCACATGATCTGCTGAATGCCTTCACTTATCAGATACCTGTGTAATTTGGCACATTTCTCTTGGGCAGATATTTTTAGGGTGACATATTACCATATTGACGGCTAATTATGGGACAATATCTGGCCCATTTAGCTAATTTTGCTTACCTTATACAAATTCTAAAAGGAAAAAATCTGTGGATAGTTTCAAGTACAAATTACAGAGCCCACCTTCTATTGGGGCACAAAACTTGAAAAGAATTCTGCTGCTTTCTGCTAGTCCTGTCTTTATTCCTAAGTATTTGCCATTTGTTGGACTAAAATAACCATTTCTATTCACAGAAATCAGTACAGGCTGCTCAAGAGAAGTATTTCTGATATACAGAAAGATCATGTCTCATGGGCTCACCAGTGTTTTGTCTTGGATTTTTTTATGGTACCAGTTTTGTCTGAATTTATCTTTTTTTTTTTCTTTTCCTTTCTCTTGGTTTGCATTTATGTGGTGCTTGCTTTAGGTCGGAGCTCGCCTTTTAATCTCTGTTCAAACAGCACAAGGAAATTCCGGTTCATAGGAGCTCTTCTTATGTATTGCCACAGCTGCATTTGAGAAGGCAACGTGGCCATATCAATAGTGCTTAAATCAGAGAAATTATTATCCTAGGCTCCCCCTCTAGTTGTGCTGAGAGTCATTACTTAGAATCCCAGAATCTCAAAAGTTTTGGGTTGCGAGGGACCTTAGGGACCACTTCTTTCCAAGCCTTTGCCATGGGCAGGACACCTTCTGCACAGTGCAGAATATTCTAACTTAAAATTGTAATGGACAGAAATTTAATCCTGAACAGTAACAGTAATAGGAAAAATTATGACCCATCTTATGTGGAAGCTGTTCAATGGTTCTACAAGAAGAATTGTCTTAATAGCAGACAGATTGGGAAGAATAGCATTATTCTTGCCATAAGTAAAAGGTTAAATCAATAAAATCAAACATTTTTTTTAGTATTTGCACCAGGGAAAGTATTTGGTGTCTTGTCTTCTTCAATAGATTTAAAGTTTCATATCTAAATGCTAAATTCTTAGCGTGCATTCAGTAGTAGGAATTTCTATAATCAGACAAAACTGATTTTTTTTTTTTTTTTTTTTTTTGTATTTTGAAGAAGGATTTGGATTTGCTTTAAATTGGTAGGTTGAGGTTTTTTTAGGGCAAGATCTGACTGCAAGTCATTGACTTCAATTACTTGTAAAAATATGTTTTGTTTTAATATTTATTGGGGGGCTATTTATTTGTTGTTGTTGACTCATAAAAATTTTGTGGAAAAATAGAATCAGAGAAAGAAAAACATATTGTGATTTTATTTTGGTACTTTAAACATTTTTCATGTGTTTTTGAGAACTGTCTTTTTAATTTTTGTCACAAGTAAAAAGCTTTGCAATTAAAATACAACAATAAACTATATTTCAACAATTTTATGCAAACACACTGAGTTTGAATTACTGTTGCAGTACTTTGACAACCAGAGAAAGAAATCTCTTAGCAATTAAATCACAATTACCAGCTATTCTAAAGATATTTTTAAATGATCACACTCTCCCACTTAAATCCAAACAAAGCAATTCTGTTTAGAAAATCTGCAATGGTAACTCCTGATTTATCAGGGCCTTCAAGTAGGTTTTTCATTTCAAGAAGCCTAAAACTTATGCCTAATTCTTTACCTGAAACAGGGCCTTATTCATGGCTCACACCATTTCTTTCCCTACCTGCACCAGCAGTGAAACATCAACCATATTTCTACTGACAATTCCTTGTGACACCATCAACACATGAACAAGATCTCTGCAGCTATTTCTTTTTCCCCTTGCCTGCAAATAGTTTTCATCTAAAAGGCAAAATCAAATAACTATCTAAAATAATGCAGATATTTGTTTATCTTACCCTAAGAAGAAATAAAACACACGTTTATACACTCTGGGAGACACACACAGATGTGCTTAAGGGATGAAGCACTGCCTTCATTGCAAATGACAAAGAAATCAAATGGATTGCTAAAAGCAATAGAGCTTCTTCCCGCTCTGCCAGGGAAAAATGGCTGCAGCTCCTGCACCTTAACTGTCGAGAGAAAACTTTATTATGCTTTCTCTCTCTTGCTCTTCCCTCTCCTCCCTCCCTGCCTCCCTCCCTTCTCTTTCTCACTGTATCAGTTTATCACATAGCAAACATGACTTCTCCTCAATATATCTCTCTTTCAGATTTCATTGACCTATGACCTGTAATGTCCCAATTTGCTTCAAGTACCTTTATTTATGCCATTCCTAGGACCTATACATTTTGATCTAAGAAATGGTATTCTCTCCTCAGTGCCTATGGAGCACACTTTGCAGGTACCATCAGTTCAGAAAAAGCAGTCACCCAATATATGAGATTGTGACAAGGTATAATGTAATGGTAGTTATGTGAACCTCCAATAAACTAGTGGTACTTCACAGATTACTTGGAGAGAAAGTCTTTTAGCGTGCTTGAAGAAGTATGAAATGAATTTCATTTCCTTCTCATTTGCCTTGCTTTTGAAAGGTTTCATGCAAGATATGTGACCAACTATTATAGTACTAATCCATCCATGACAGAGCTCAATTTTCCCTGAGAATTTACTTCTGAATGGGCTGCAGAAAAACTTGAAAGCTGAAAATTAAAGTAACTGAACAGAGCAACCACTGAGGTGTGGGCAGCTGTCTGTCAAGAAAACCAGTTGGAACAAAAATGTAAATTAGATTTTATTTTTATTTATGTTTTTAAAGCAATCTGCAGAGGTAAAGTTTTACAGCCCTGTGTGTAAACAAGAGCAATGAGATGGAAGTGATGACAAGCTGCTGTTGTTGTGAGTTATTCTCATTAAAGTAAATATAAAAAAAAAAGACCATGGGTTGTTGACAGTTTTAAAACAGAGCACTGTTCTGTATTTAGTCACCCATTATGAGCAGAAACCCTGTGGTAATTCAGGCACTCATTTTATTTTTTTTTTTCCCCTTCATGTCACTAAACCAGATAACTTCAGTAGGTTATAGCCACAGTTCTTGAGCAGGGTCCTGAGAGTGGCTGAAATGGATTTTAAAACGCGTAGCACAATTGAAGATAATGCTATATAAATAGAGTGCTCAAGTGAGCGCAGTAAGCTGGGCACGGACACGGCACAGACAAGGCTGTGGTGGAGCAGGGACGTGGCACCCACCCACCACCCCGTGATGGAGACAGCTCTGTCACCCTGCACAGTGCAGGAGCCTTCCCACTGCTGCTCCAGGCCAGGGGAGCAGGGATGGGAAGGGACATGGGTGGGATATCTGCCAGGGAAACGGGTGCCTTCAGCCCCTCCAGCGCCAGGGAAGGTGCCCCACAACAGGATCTTAAATGTGACAGCTGTAGTTGGTACCAAAAACTTCAAATACCCTGGGAGCAAGACAAATGGGAGGCTGGCTTCAGACACCTGCTTCCCACCTGGACAATTTGTACTGGTGTGGCCATATCTGAAACTCAGAGTGGGGTTTTCTTATTCTTGACTGTGTGTTGGAATAAAAACATTTCTATCTGAGATAGTCACCATTTCCTGGTCAAGGGGAAAAAACCTGACCCTTTAAGAGCATATTTCATTTCACCCATCTCAGATATAGGCCTGAGATTAATATTGTCCAAAAGTTCCCATCTTTTCTCCACTGGATGTGAAGGAGTTTGAGTGAGTAGCTCAGTTGGAAATGTCTACGTGTAGGCAGAGCATTCTGACATGTTTCCTTACATTAACAACACAACAATTCTCACTCTGCAACTCCCTGTACATAAGGGCTAATTTCTCTAGAAATATTGACAAATTTAATCTTGGCCTAAAAAGCTCTCTAGTATGACTGTGAAAAGAACTATTTTTGTGGCACATATGATTATATTCTACCTCTGCCCTGCAGCAAAGCTGCAAACATTTGTGAATTTGCCTGAGGCAAAAAGTTATATGTTTTCTTCAACATCTGATAATCATTGCCCGGGAGAATGAAAGGTGAAATGGAAGGATATTTGGTGAAACGAGAAAAACATGAGATTCCCTCTCCCTGAACAGAATTCCAAGTAATATGACAGATCAGTAGAGATGCAGCAATTTATGCCATTGGAGAATGTGACCCAACCCAATTTTCTAAGTACGATCTCTTTTTTTTCCAACAACTGTTGAAGCTAACGTAAGTTAGAACAGGAAAAAGAGTGCATTCCCTTGCCACTATGTGACACTGAAGAAATATTCCTGAAAATATTTTCCACTGTTTTGATAAGCACATGTTTTTTATCCCTATAAGAAGTTTTGAAGGTGTTTGCCCCTGGGAAGTTCATGGTCTCTATGAAATTTTATCTGTAAAACTGACCAATAATGCTAGAACTTCATTAGATTGAGTGGAATTTCTTTGAAGGGGGCATTTGATGGGTACTGGGCCTATACAACTTTCCCACAGTAAGGTTGGAATAATTGCTGTCAGTCCCATCATTGATCCCAAAAATTTTAGGTGGATTCATGACCATGCTTTTTTCCTACACAAATTACTTACATGGTGTCCAGTACACTGTTAAAATTTTCTATATTAAATTCTAGATATTCTTCTGTATCTAATTTCATCCCATTATAGTTTCATCCACATACAGAGTGGCATTATTTAATTTCTTGCTTTCTTTTATTAGTTTTTTTTTTTTGTTTTCATTAAAACAAGAAAGAAAAGGGAAAATGTGAAAGGCTTGTAATTAAAGAGGAAAGATGTTTTTTACAAAGATTTCCCATTCTTTACAAATTAAGTATTTTCACAAAGATACCATCCATTTGTATTTAGAAAACTTAAGTTGCCATGAAAGGTCTCAATATATTATTGGAGAGACCAGATGTCAAAAATCTCACTTGCAAAAGTCAGAAGTCCTGGAAAAAATATTCTGTCTCCTCTTACTTACAGAGAGATTGCATCCCTGGCAGTAAAGAATTGCTTTGTTATATGGTAAAGCATGATTTAAAGGAAGCATAGCTTGCTTGAAAAATACCATCCCTGTCTCAAAATCTTCTCTCTCCTTGCAGGACATCCTGGTCCTTTCCCTTTTAGGATTCTTTGCATTTAACTTTGCATTTTAAGTGTTGCAGGACCTCAGCTAAGAGCACCTATCAGTTGTCAGGGGTTTTGCTGTAAGGGAAGAGCACTGCCAGGGTTTCAGGAACAACCACCTGTTCATTTTTGGGGACTGCCATGCTGGAGCTGTGCTGGTACATGTAGCCCGGAGTCCTGCCTTCATTAGTGCTTTGTGCTTGGGGCTCCAAGTGTGGTGCGAGTCCCACTGCCCTGGAAAAGGGTTCCTCTGCAGGAAAAGCTCTTCTGACTTCCCAAGATTTTTACTGGAAGTTTCCAGAATGACAGATCTGAATATTTCCCCCTCTTTTCTATTAATAATACAGATCGTGAAATTTCATCCAGCAGTTTTTGCTTTTGGTGCTTTTGAGTACCTGCAGACAGAGGAGAAAGGAGCTCTCTTGAAAAATAACAATACAGTAAATAATTTGACAGTAAAAAAATATACAGTAAATAATTTGACTCATATTTATTATTACATTAAAATAAAGCAAACACAAGTTTATACATTATGTACATTATGATCCGGCTTGGCTGTGGTATTTTTTTTTTACTGAAATATATTCCCATAAGGAAAGAAAAAGTAAAAGCTTAGAAATATACTGGGCGGGAATCCAAAAAACATCTATCAACTATTATGTGATTTTTGTTTGACATTATACTAGTGGATGATTATTTTGGTGTGTTTGGAGGTTGGGGTGGAAAATAATGACACACAGACCATTCAGGTATGCAGATTGCTGAGATCTTTCAAGGAAACAAAAAATCACTTGCACATGTGAGTGTCTTTGAAAATTTAGGTCTTTAATGTCTTTATGTATAATTTCTTTGTGTCCTTTAAAATGATAATTTTGTCTCTCTTGGCTTCACATTGTAACTGAGTCATTTCTGTGTTTAAGCAGCACTTAGGACATGAGACTCTGGATTTAAGACTTGAGCTATTACTGTGATGAAAATGATTTGTAAGTAAATCCAGGTGAGAATCTGCTATAACCATTTTCTGTCTCTTTACCTTTGATTCAACTGAAGAAGCAGGATTATTTATCTTCCAGAAGAAATTTTGGGGTTTTTTTCTGCAATTTTTTTTTTTATATTTTTGTTCATACATCAAAACCATGACCAGGATTTTTGAACTAATCATAACAATTCCTTGAGGTCTTCCAAATCTAAAAATATTGTAAAAAGCTTTTTTTTCAGAAGCATTGTGCAAGTGGCTAAGATTCCCAGCTTGGAAAAAAACAGATATTTATTGAAACATAATTTCTATGGTTTTATTGTATTTCCTACCTGCTCTTAACTTTGAATCCCATATTTGTGTTTTGTCTAGAAATCTATTGGTAATCACCCATTGAAATCAGGTTAAGAGAAATAAGAATATAAAAATAAATATGAGAGAAACAGGGAAGTGGAAAGAGGGAGAAGACTACAAAATATCCATATAAAAATCAACAAAGAGAAAGGACCACAGGAAATAGGCAGCTCATAGGAACTCATGCTGGGGCTTTTGTTACAGAAGGAAGAGCCTGGAAAACAAACAGAACCATAAAGTTTGTGCTCAGTATGTGCCTTTAAGCCATTGGCATTAATTAAGATTCTATGGCTTACAAACAATTATGACATAATTAAAGTGAGATTCTTTCTACAGTAAAACAATAAGAAATGACTTTTAGAAACCGTGGGAACTATTAAAATGGCACATCAGTACCAAAATGAGCAATATTTACTAGTATTAACACTATTAAAATGCCTTTTGAAGACAAACTTAGGCAATTATTACTCAGAAAAAACTCACAGTTCGAGATATAGAACAGTGATAATTAAATCCCTTTCTCTATATATCTCTGTTTTTGGTGTTTGACAGAATGGAGTCTTTAAGAGAATATATTTTAATGGTCTTGAATTAGCAAGATTTTCAAACAGAGAGAGTGCACTTAGCAGGAGGTTGATATCTACTGAAAGCTTCATTATTGATATTATTATATAGATTAGGGAGCTGTTTGAAGGGCCCAGCCTACAGAGGCATATACCCATGATGTCTAAATGCTGTAATGTCTACAAAGTTTCAGCAATTGGGTATTGTGTATTTAGAATCAGGTCTCACTTATTCCAGGAATTTTGGAGCACTATACAAATTCTTCTTATATTTATGAAATTAGGATTATGAGGAGAAATATTTTGCCAATATCTTTAAATAAAATCTTATTTTGCTTGAAATCACAGGCGTCAAAAAAGAAAACAAGCTGCTGCAATCTTGGTGAAAGAAAATTTTGGGAAAGGAGAAAAACCAAGAAAACAAACAGACAACAAAAAAGTATTTCTTGGTCATTATCCTCTTCATTGTCCATTACACCATGATGCTCAGCTTTGGAATGTAGTTGAATTAGAAGAGAGAAAATATTTTTCTTCATCCGCTTGAAAACAACACAGAAGTTTTTTAAAAGAGCTTGGAAAGGCAACAGAGTGATTCTTGTCTGTGATTGACAAGAGATGAACATTTCTATTGCACATATTATTACAGGGGATTTGACACCTGGTGTCGTGGCATGGTCTCTTTACAATAAAATTCAGTCCTTGGTGCTGTTTATTCATTCTGCATCAATTTAACTAAAGAGATGTGCAATAACGTTTAAGTAGGGGGATGCAAATTTGGGTTATATAGAAGAGAAAAAGGTCAAAGTTTTGTATGAATAGTAATATTTTTATTATATTCAGGCATAAATGAGAATGAAAAATGTAGATAGGGATAATTATAATAATAATTAAAAATACAAAAACGTGCTTCTGAAGTTAAACTTGATGGAATTTCTCTAGCAAAATATTTAATATGCATCATTTAAGGAAAATAATAATAAAAAAAAGTTCATAGGCAAGTCTTTGGTCACACTGATTTGAATTTCCCTGTTTTTCTGAACAAGGATGAAATTATTTATTTTGTACCAGTTCAAAGTCAGAAATTACTAATCTCAGCTGCCCTGGAAACAGTTCTTATAAAGTTCTTATAATCTTGTTTTGGATGAGCTAGCATCTCCTGCAGAATTTTACATCCCATTCTGACCCTGTAGTCCCAATCACAGAAGATTTACACAGATACAGATCCAAGCCATAGTGGATACATAACTCTGAAACTTTCATTAGCAATTACATTGAGTCAGGTGGACTCTGATAAATTTTGAATTTGATATGTTTCTAAGTATTTTAATGTTTTGAAATTTCCTTTAACACAGGAACAGATATGAATACAATGAAAAAAAAATGTGGTTCTCAGTTTTTTATAGGCTGCACTGTTTTAGGAACAATATCTTTGTCATGAGAACCCAACTCTATTCAGACCAGAATAGTGCAATATGATGCCCTTAATGCTGTAATAGTTTTGAACTCTAATTCTGAGTGTTGTCTGGCAGAAATAGCTGTCTGGAACCCACCAGAAAGTCCTACTTCATCAGAAAAGGCAAGATTTACTGTGCATAATCTTCATACGAGAGGGCTGCCCCAATCACTGCAGCCCTTTCACTGCAACCCAGCAGGGCCAAGAAAAGCTCTTTAACTTTCATGGCTAGATAACCCAAGCACTAATAAAAATCACGTTGTTTGATAGGAGTTATCTCAAGCAGTTGTCGGCCTAGCTGGATCCCTGTGTTTTGATCCTCTAGCCATTAATGCAATATACTGGCATTACTTTCTCAGGTCAGCCCAGTCCTTCCTCAGAGACCAAAGGCTCCTGAGAGCTAGTCTAGCACCAGAAATTATGTGTTTGTCTTTTCCAGATCCAAAAGATTCCATTTCAGCTCTTTTCTAGTAGAAGGTGTCTCTGTCCACGGCAGGGAGTTTGGAATGAGACATCCTTTAAGGTCCCTTCCAACCCAAACTACTGTACAATTCTGAGTTTCCATGTCTGTGAAACATGGAGTGCCCTTACTCTACCAAATAACACGGTTATACTAACATTTTCTTATTTCGGTCTCATATTCTTATTTTCTTATTTAAGGTCTCACTTATTCATTGTAACTCCTTCTAAGTGGAAATGTTAATGTGGAATAAGTAGGGGACATAGTGTTCTTGTATTTTTTATTAAGAAGTTTGTCAAGTGAGCAAAAATACTGTTCCTTGTGTGAAAATTGGTCTAAAGACTACTATTTGGCTTCATAATCTTATCAGTGAACTAAAAAATGTACTCTTCTTAGTTGATTTTATTTTTCCTTCTAGCTGAAGGTACAAAGCCCAGGAACTTTCTGTAGATGGCTGGATAATTTCCCAGGTAGAGCTCTTTCCTGTTGTAAAAGACGAAAGAAAATATAAATATTTTACAAGGTGTACTTTAAAAAGTAGAATATTTATTAAAAAAAACAACAAAAAAACCCCAAAAACATCGTTGTTGTGAAGACCATCATCCTATCTGGTGACAGTGCACAATGTCTGTATCTAAAATATGTTAATCTACAAAATCAGGCACTGGGGTATTTCTAAGGCAATGGCCATTTTTAGATTAACATAGATTAAACAGAGATCCTTCTCTGAAATACAGGCTTCCAATTATAGTATTAATTAGGTATACCATAAATGCAAGTCTAAGGATCATATATACTTAAATGCATTAAGGTTTACTCTCTTATCTCTCTTCATAGCAAGACTATTCATTCTTTTCTTCCACCTAATGCAACTTCTTTTCAACATTTGTCTTAAGATGTATTTAATAATGAAAAAAATCATGGTATCTCAGAAGAAAGTTGGTAAATAGAACAAGACACAAACACAATTGAGGTCTTTCCAAAACATCCCAAAAACCTCAATGAAAAGCCTTCGGCCTTTCCTTTTCCTGTGCACCTTTAGCTAATGGCAATTTACAAGAGCATAGGAGCCAGGACTTTGACACTAACAGAATTATGCAGAACAAGAGTCACATCTAGGTACAATTTTTCCCCTTTATTCCTCTGTTAATATTTGAACTCTACTTGCCAAGATGATGGCTCTTCTAGTCATTGGAAGTGTTCCATTCAGTCCCACAGACAAGTAAAAGTGAAAATAAACCATGCTGAAATTCTTCCTACAATTCTCCCTTTATTTGGTGCCTAGAAAATAATTTTCTGGGGAATTTCTGCCCTTGGCTTCTGAACTTCATTCAGTACCTGGCTCATCATTCTTGTAAAGGAGTATATTAGCACATGCAGAACAGGAGTACATTAGCAATCATAATTTCTTTCAGGTACTAAAGGTAGTTCATTTTGTTGGTGCAAAAAGCCTCAGGTGTAAAGTAGGTAGTATAAGAGCTGGAAAAAGATCCCATAAATAATTAAAAAAAAAATAATTAGGCATAGCTACATGGAGGTTTAGCAGTGATTTCCATAAATGGACACCCTGCATATTGGGTTAGCTGATGTGACTTTTTTTCCTGTGATAAACCATAAAACCTCAGATTCAACCATTTTCACAGCTAATGTTTTGCATATCCTGTAATATAATGTATTTTTTTTAAATCACTACAGATGGGGAAATGCAATGGCTCATGAAATTGATGAGGGAATATAAGGCCTTTGGATCAAATCTGCTCTTACACGAGTATGAGCTTGTAGCTATAAGTCTGAAAACTCCAATCCTCTGGAACGAGGCAAACCTTAAACCTTGCAAGAAGGTCAGTGGAAAAAAAAAAATGAAAGAAGGAGTGTTCTTTCTGTCTATCCTCTCTGCATTGGTAAGCAGCAGAGCCTCAGATATTTCCAGCACAAAGCTTGGTGAGAGGTTTCTTTAGGTGGTCTGAAAAAGACAGAAGCTGCTTGAAGATAGTAAAATTCCTTGTTCTTTGTCCACATACAGTGGGATTAAGGTTTGGGCAAATAGAGATATGTAGGTCAGTTTGGCATGGCTGACATTTATATCATTAGCTATAGGCTGAGTTATATTGATCAGGAGTCAGACTCAATGCTTGTGAGTCCCTCCCAACTCAGGATATCTCATGATTCCATGATTACCTTCAACATCCTGCAAAGGGTCACAAATACTGCAAGCCAGGAAACATGGGAAACAGATTTTCTTAATGCTGGTCTGCACCTGTATACATCTGGGTTTGCTATCATAAGAGGGAAAAGTTTTAGTCGGTTTCAAAAAAAAAGGTGACAGTGGACACCATGTATTTTTTTTCAAAACATACAACACACTGCATTTCATCTGGTATCTTAGGGGTTTATAATTATTTTTTTTTTATCATGAGATCTAACAGAGCTTCTTTCCTGGAAGAATTCCTTCATTACCAGAATTAAAGCTATGTATAAAGGCCAAATATTAATTGTGATCACTATTTTGCCTTATCAGATGTAATTTTGTTTTTTTAAAGCATTTCTAGAAATTAGTGAAACTAATTGAATAACCTAATAGTGTCTACTAAGTAGCCTTTATGAAATCCTTTTCACAGTCCTTTGGCTTGCAGGCAAATATTCATGTTCAAAAAATACATGCAGCTGTAATTAAATATAATTGGAGTCCTCTAACACCACAGACCTGACTGGGTCTCTTTGAAGCCAAAGGGAGTCAAGGGAGCTCCAAAGTTAGAGATCACGTAGCAGATCAACAGAAAATTCAGTCTGCAAGCCTTTCCATGTAGTGGTTTGCAAGACTTCCATTCCTCATGTCTGGAAACTTGTCCACCCACCCTGAGGAAAGAAGGAAACAAGCAAGTAGGAAAGTTAGAACTGTGAGAAAGGATTGAGAGAAGGAAGGTGGAGGTAATGCTGGGAAAGAGCAATGCACTGGTTCTCACCCATTTGAAAGCAGTCTTACCTCTTCATAAAGATCCTCTTGACAAGCCCACCTGAAAAAAAAATAAAATAAAAATAAAATTAAAAAAAATTAAAAACTAGGAGAGAAAAAGAAATAGTCTTTCTCACTCCACCTCTAAACTGGGCAATGTCCTTTGCAGTTTGGGGAAAATTTGTACATGAGGAAAAGTCTAAAAAACTACTCCATGGCCCTAGACCAGACCAGTGGGCAAACCTAATTTTTTTTTCCACCATATTTCTGTACCATGCAGTTCAGCATCATGCAGATATCTGTAATGCACTGTTTAGAATCTTCCATTTGGTGAAGAAAAGAGAGATGTGGTGGTATATAAGTGCATTTGTCATTCCAAAGAAATTGGTCCTTCCAAATGAGGAGTGAAGTTTCCTGTTGGAGAAAAGCCACAGGTCACTTCCTCCAGCTGCACAGATCAACATGAACCTCACTACTGCAGGAACAGGCATTCATCACATGTTTAAAAAATAAACAAGAGGAAAAAAACAAACATATCTTAAAAGCAAAACAAATCAGTCTATAAGATGTCAGTCATTGTCACCAATTTGATACATATAAAACAAGGCAACAACTCATGAGATAACTGTAATTCTTTTCATTTATTCCTTTCATATTTGCAGGAAAAACAGGAGATTTTCCTCTGAGAAATGCACACACACTAATGCACACACAAACAAGTTAACAAGACCTTAATCTGACCACAGATATTCTATTCTGACTGGTTAGGAAGAAGCTGAAGGATCAGTATCAGGTTTTTACTTAAATAAATAAGGTATTAAAAAAAATTTAAAATAAAATTAAAAAAAAAAAAAAAGACCGGGAAGTAGAAAGAAGAAGCTTTATTTACTCTGGTTTTAGCTGAATAAACAGGCATTGTACAAGGCCATGGGATCCATGCTGTAGTCCTACACAATGCTAGGGATTGCTTCTTGAGCATCTCCATCCATCTTCAGGTGACTGGAGGATGCTTGACTATCTTACACGAGTTTTCCAGTTCCCATTTCCCCAAATGCTCAAGTCAGGTTCTACCAGCCGATTAAACTGATGAAACCTACGAAACGACTGATGATTTTTATGAAATTGTGAGAGATCTTAGTTCAGTTTCTGCAAGCTCTACAAGTGTCCCAGCACCAAAGCAGTGAAACCTCTGAAGTCCCTTTTGTGTCTGAATGCATATACAGTAATAAAGCCCAGCCCACACTTAAGCTTCAGCAGCACAGTCAAGTCTGAAGTTTGCTGATATAAAGTTAATTTATGCTTTAGGTAGCTATATGACTGCAGGCTCATTCCCAAACTGTTTTGTCCATGTACAGCTGAACAAAGAGGGAAAAGGTGACTCTGGGATCATGCAAAATCAAGTGCATTTCCAGGCTGCACAGTGAGCTGTAAGAAAACTGTAAGCTGCCTGACAGGGTCCAGAGCACAGCCTAACATCACCCACCTCACTGCACACAGTCACCCTCAGCCACACCTTGAGGCAGGCAGAGATCATAAACTTCTCCAGTGTAGTTTCACTCTGCTTATGTTGGCCAGTAAATTAATTCAGCCAGGCTGCTGGACATCTGTGAAATCTAAAATCCTACTTGGCATCCCAAAAGTGCCTTCAAATGTGATGCGTTTTAGTGTCAAAAAGTAAGGCTTGGCCACATTCTTGCAAAATATATGTATGGCATGTATATGCACACTGACATACAGACAAATAAACAATTATAGACACACATTTAAAAATGTGAGGAATAAACAAAGGGGGAAGATACAGCCTCAACATCTCATTTGTCTAGGAAGTGGAGGATGCATATTTTCATCACCTTCCCCAGTACTGACTGGCTTGCTAGAAATGGTTGAATTTATTATTATCCCATGCAGATGACAACCCATTTTTGGTGCCCCTTCACTTGTTTTCCTCAGTAGCACTGCTTTATCAAAATGAGCCTAGCTTTTAAACTTAACTTTATGTTTTCATTTTACCAAAGACCTAACTGACTGTCAGTATGAGACCATGGGATGACTATAATCTTTAAAATGTTTGCTTTCTTAACTTAGGGAAATGAACGCACACTTGCCCCTTCACCCTTCCTCCTCTGTCTCTCTTCCTCACACACACAGAAACCTGAAATCCTATGTTAAAATAACATCATTAAGGCTGCAAAGTCAAGCCTGCAGAAATTAGAGAATGTGAAAATTAAGTTTTCCTCTGAACCTTAATTAGCTGAAGGTGGCAGGAACCCTGTGGAAAAAATAGCATGTGATCATGTAATTAAAGACTGTGCCATAATGCCCCCACACAAGGGTGCCAAATTAATGTTGCGCGGGCAAACTTAATTCAAGCATCCCCTAACTTGTTTTGAGTGCTTGACTTTGCAACCTCAGTAATGTCCCTTTAATGCAGTTTTGTGTGTGTAATTTTAGGCAGAACTATCTTAAAGAAGCTTTTGGTCTGAGATATTACTGTCACTGAATCTTATTTAGACTCTTATTATATTATCATGATTTCATGGCATTTTAATTTATATTGCATTATTGGGCTGTTAACTTACTTCCACTACTCAATTAGGTTGACAATATTGTTTCACTTCTAATATGCTTCTCTTGCTATTCAACATATTATAATTATTAGAAGGCTATTTATATTTACCTACTGCCAGTTAAATAAGGTTCTCATGAGTGTCACCATGTTAGCTACAGACCTTGACAGGAAAAATATTGTCATAATACAGTCATATAAACATGTTTATAAACTTTTCAAGCTCATGTTAAGAATATAATAATACAAAATTAAAATAATAAGTGCAGAGTAGAACTACATTTAACATAGAGTCCTGCATTGATTGGATCTTTGATTATTTAATGGCATACAGTTGAGAATATTGCATGCTTGTTTTTATTGGTATCCCTTATAACATCTCATAATGCCATTAACATTTAATAGAGCCTTGTCTTGAATATTTTTTTATAATAAATATTATTATAATTATACATTTTGCTAACATCTTGTTTTTTGAAGCAACACTTCTAAATTCAGAAAGCCTCACACATCAGAACTCAGTGATACATAAAATCAGAAAGCTGTACTTGCATTAATGGATGTGCTTTTTTTGAAATGCTGTGAGTGGAGATATTTAAAATAACCTACACTGGCATATGCTTTTTAAAATGCTTGCTTCTATCTATTGATTACATAGGATACCAATACAATATGTTAGGTAGTAATTACTGCTGGGATCCAATCAGATCAGTCTTCTTCTGAAGATTGATTTCTAATGGATCTCATTCATTAAAAGAAGATAGTTGGGACAGCCCTATCCCATTTAATCTTTATTTAATGATTTAGACAGTGAGCAGGTCTGTTGCTAACTTTTTTTTTTTTTTTCATTCTGGGTGAAGAATTCAAGCAATAACATGTCAAAAAAAAAAAAAAGGAAAAAATGTTTCTTTAATCTTGAATGGCTGTCTCATGACCTCAGCAGATTTAGGCAGCCTGGAACAAAGCTGAGTTCTCAACAGCAGAAAAGTGAAGAACTTTCTAGAGCAATCTCCTCTGGCCCTCCATATTTGAAAATAATTAAGTACCTGGAAATATAATTTTCAGCTAAGCCCAATTCAAATGTAGTTAGATTCATGTAGGAACAACATTTCAACATTTTAGAGGATTTAGTCCAAAGATTCCACACCATGCTGTTTCAACATCCAACTGTTTCCTTTTTAAATATTAATTTTAGTAGTGCCTCAGGATCCAAAAAGTTATTCAGTCCCTCCCTGGAGTTTAAAACCCAGAATGCATACATAGGTAGTAATATCAGGTGCCTTCCTCAGTAATCAATTAGCAAAGCTGCACCTATGTGTGGAGGTGTGTGAGAGGGAGCTTAACACACACCTAATTTTGCAGAGCAAGTTAATAGCTTTCGTCCTCTAATTAATTTTGCTGCTAGTCTGAGCTCACTGTAATTGGTATATCCAAAAGCAAGGATTAGCAGAGTGAACCAGACCACTGGCCTGTTTGCTTCAGCTGCTTGCTACTGACAGAGGACACTAGCAGGAATTCAGAAAGATGGTACATGAAACCCTGTAACAGACAGCTGCCATGTAATTTCCTTTAAAGCTCATATCTTCCTTAAGCTTTTTGTGTTTGCTTGCATAACATTTTGCAAGCGAGAGAGAGCTTGGATTTGCAGTAGTCCAAACACAACCAGCTCTTCACTGGAATCCAAATAAGCACCTTTTTGCAGATTATATAGCTTGAATGTGCACCTGCGCTACATATGGCTACACAGCTGATCTTTCAAAACTGGGTAATTTAAACGGAATTATTTAAGTTTGAGATAGTGTTTTCTTGGTTCTCCTTGGGAAATCCTACAGATATGCACTCTGCTATTGCTCAGTAATTTTGTGAGATACACAAGCTTCCCAGCAGCTCCTCAATAGTGAGGTGCTAGATGGAAGCACAGGAGGGGGGATAAATGTCATTTGGGGAGCAGATTGTCCATTTACATGACAAGAGGCAATCTGTGACTGCTGTGTGTCAATATCACAAAAGGACCAGAAAGTGAATGGCTAAGGCATGTTTTATCACCTCCTTCCCACTGATAGCCATTATTTTCTGGGCTCCACCACCATTTACACTGAGAACACCCCTTGCGAATTTTCTCATCCCATTTCTGACTTTACCTTCTGACACCTGTGTTTGACCTGAGTTTGACGAGAACTGCCAAACCTATATTTTCAGAGGTCTTCAGCAGCCTAAAGAGCAGGCATGAACACTCAGGAAAAGAGGCAAGTTGAAGGAAGATCCATAGCTCCTGACTTACAGAGTAAGCTCCTGATTTACAGGATTTTTTTTCATTCAGTCTTACTGCAGTCCTCCTCCCATCTCCTTCCCATGGTGTCAATAAAGGAAGTTTTTCATTCCTTCCCACTAATCACCTCTGACATGAACTTGGAAATCTTGTCTAAGAGAATCAGCCTGTTATATTCTAGGACGGTCTCAAGGAGGAAAATGCAGATACAGTGCCTTTGAATAGTATGAACGAAAAGATTTGGAGTTTTTTGTTTTGTTTTAGTTTGGTTTGTGGTTTTTTTTAATGTTGTTTTCATTTGCTATTTTCTTAACAGAGAAAGAATGAAGGCCGAAATCAGTGGATAATAAAGATAAGATAGGGCACACTGTTTCTTAATAAGAAAAAAAAAAATCTTCTGTTATTTCTTAACAGTAGGAGGGAGTCTCCGCTTAAAGTTATGTGCTTCCTTACATGACAGAGCTCTCATCAGCACTCTGTAAACTGCTGGACCAAATTCTCCACTGTGATTTCACTGGGGTTGTAAGAAAGGAGAATTTAGCTCCCTGTTGATAGATGGCTGGCTGTGTATGTGGGAGGGGGCTGAGGGGAAGGCTGTTAATTAAATTTGAAGGCGAGATTCTGCTCTTTGCAGCTGAATTAAAAATAAAATACCAATTGAAGTTTAATTACTGTCTTTGCTTACTTGTGCATTCAAACTTGAAAGATGACTTCACACTCTGTTTTTAAGCTCCTGTGGCTCAGAGATGATTACGGAGTTTGAGTGCTATGTGACACACAGTCTTATCAAATACCCCATGCTACCACAGAGGCATTTATGCTGCTGATAAGGTAGTGAGCAAGTGAAGCCTCAGGGCCAAATTGAGAGGGATGTTACCCTGCAGCATGCAAATAGGAAGGGGGCCTGCTTCAGGGAACCCCAGGCTTCCCTTGGCCTCAGTTGAGGTAATGATTACTCATTAACCAGTAGCAGTTATTCATTACTGGTTAACTATGAGATAACTATTGCTGTCCTGCAGTGGGAGAAAAGATTTAATTAAGACTAAATAACAGGAAGGAAACCTGAAAGGACGTCTGTAACAGTGCCTTCTGCCCCTCCTGTCCGTGAAGCAGGGATATTTTTCATGGTAAGGACTGAAAGACTGTAGAGTAGATCAGTGCTGTTTCTATTAGGAAGAGGAGGATGTGAAAGAGCATAATTAAATGCTTTTGTATTAACATTTGCCAGGTAGTTGCATTTCTGTATTTTTCTTCACTTTTGTATTCCCTCTTCTGCTTCCCAAAACAGAAGATTTGTGCTACTTTTAATATCACTGAGCATTATTCCAGAAGTATCCTTTATAGCAATAAATAATAAAAAAAAAAGGAATAAAGCAGGTTTTTTGATGAGTGTGATGAATTAATCCAGCCCTAATTCCAAGTACCCACCAAAGAAACTCTGTCAGTCCTCTCCTTATCTGGACAGAGGAGAGGAAACAAAACAAAGTCCTGTAGTTTGAGATAAGGGCAGGGAGAAATCACTCATCAGATACAGTCTCATGCAAAACAAACTCAGCTGGGGGAAATTAGTTTAATTTATTACCAATCAAATTAGAGTAGGGTAATGAGATGGAAAACCAAATCTTAAAACACTTCCACCTCTTCCTTCTTCCTGAATTTTGCTCTGGATTTTCTTAGCCTCCTCCCCCACAGTGGCAGAGGGGGCTGGGGAACAGAGCCGTGCTCAGTTAATCACATACTCTCTCTGCAGCTTCTTCCTCCTCAGGGCTTGCCCTACACACATCCTTCCCCTGCTCCAGCCTGGAGCGCCTCCCATGGGAGGCAATCCTGCATGAACTGCTCCAGTGTGGATCCTTTCCACAGGGTCAGTCCTTCGGGAGCTGACAGTGCCAGCACGGATTCCTTCCGTGGGGTCATTCCCCCATGAACTGTTCCAGTGTGGATCCTTTCCACACGGTCAGTCCTTCAGGAACAGGCTGCTCCAGTGTGAGTCCTTGCCACGGGGTCACAAGGCCTGCCAGCAGGATTCCTCCCTCCATGGACTCACAGGTGCTGCCAGGACCCTGCTCCAGCAGAGGCTTCCCATGGGGTCCCAGCCTCCTTTGGGCATCCCCTGCTCCAGCCCGGGCTCCCCCAGGGGCTGCAGGTGGATCTCTGCTCCCCCGTGCCCTCCCTGGGCTGCAGGGGCACAGCTGCCTCAGCCTGGGCTGCTCCAGGGGCTGCAGGGGAATCTGAGCTCCAGAGCCTGCAGCAGCTCCTGCCCCTGCTGCCCTGCACTGCCTGCCTGCAGGGCGCACATTGTCACTACTCTGCTCCAGCTGCTGATGCATTTTCCTTCCCTTCTTGGCTACCTCACACCAGCACTATCACAGAGGGGCTCAGCCCTGGCCAGTGAGGGTCCATCCTGGATCCAGCTGGCGCTGGTTTTTTTGGATATGGGGAGTTTCCAGCAGTTTCTCAGAGAAGCCACCCCTATAGTCCCTCTGTTACCAAAACCTTGCCATGCCAGATGGATGTAGACAATCATACAGAGTTTTAAGCACTCATATAAGGAGGGGAAAAAAAAAAAAAAGAAAAAGTGAGCGCTAAGCCCCTCTGAGTTTATTTTATGAACACTCTACCCGAGGGTGCTGCAATGTTTGAGTAAGGATGTCAGAGGCAGTACCACACACTTCCTTACTCCCCTGCTGCCTCTGGCTCTCTGCCTCTCCTTTTTAGCAATTCATTGGAAGCTTAGGTGGAGTTGGTGGCCCATAGCTATAGTAAATCAAACTAATTACATTTGCACTAAAGCTGAAAATGTCTGCAGTGGATATTTTTTCCTTTTTTTTTTTTAATTTAAAGTACAGACTATTAATATGTCTTTACTAAGTCTAAATTATACCTTTAATGTAAAGCTAAACTGAAGCAACCGGTGTTGTTCAACTGCAGCGACTGCAAAGTCCAAACCCCATTTAAAATGCTGAATTGTAAGGATACCTGTTCATCCAGGACCATAAAAATGGGGGCTGATGTCAAGGAAGACAAGCAAATGATCCTTAAAACCTGATTCAGGAAATCTATAACCTTCTAGAAAGCCTCCTAGAAGCAAGGCAAGATCCACTGGGGTGTCTAAACTCATGAATCATGAGGACTGTTCAGTTTACCCTAAAGTTCACATACATTCAGCAAGCAGAAGAGGTTTCCCGCTTTCATTCCCCCTGCCAGGGCTGATGCAGCTGTGCACAGACAGATGTTTTGCACCACTTCAGATGTGATGGGGTGTTCTGCCTGTCCTCAGCTGTCAGCCCAGGAAATCACAGCCCTGGCGTTGTAGGTGTGTCACGGGAGCTGCAGACCATCTGTCAGCTGCTCGGGCAGCCTGTGCCCGCTGGGATGCGCCTTGCAAGGCCAGGCACCCGCCCGGGCGGCTGAGCTGAGCTCACCCCTGACTGCTCCAGGGCTGTGGAAAACACCCTCGCGTAAAATCCCAGATCTGGAATATTTTAACTTGTGAGTTCAACCTCACCCTTCGTCTCCACAGATCTTCCTTGGCCATATTTTGGCCAGTGGACAGTCTGCGGAAAAAAAACTCAAAACGCATTTATGGAACCTGGTCTAGTGTTGAGAATTTGAGATGTTGGTAGATATTTATTAATTGCTGCCTCTAAGGAAACAACCTATTCTTGAAGTTGACATTCTCAAGTTTAAGAGATTTTGGGGTCCCCTTTTTAGGGTAAAAGCACGCCTTGTATATTTGATGTTCATTTCCAGGATGAGAAATGTATTCTTCTTACAGTCATCTCGTGGGTTTGCACAAGTAATGATAATATCAGTTGGAAAAAGGAAAGGATGAAACATAGTTTTTCCAATACTTTCATTATTATTCAAGGGGGTTGTTTAATTGTCAAAATTAATGGATAATTGCTGGATAATTTGAGGGCAAACACAGTCCTTTCAGTGTATCAGATTAATCAAATCCAAAAATTTCTGTCCTTCTGTGAAATGGTTAATGTTTGGAGCAGAGTAGATAATGCAAATGAAAACTATTATGCGGAGTTAGTTTAACGATACGCAATTTAAAACTGTAGCAATTGTTTTTGGTCAGTTTCTTGCAATCTGCAAGGTAATTTCTTTCAATTTATTTGGAATTAATCAAGTGCAGTGTTGAAAAGGCAGAGTGAATTGATGTTAAATAGTTTTTGGAAGATGTAATTGTCTGATGATTTGTAAATAGCCAAGCTTATCAAAAAAGTAATTTAAATGTTATGCTGACAATTTTGTTCAGTTTGGTGTACTCTGTAAACTTGTGAATCCAATTTTTAGCCCTCATTAGCATCAGAATTCTCTTTGCAATGCTAAATGACTGCAGGTACTTCTTATGTGTACCCAAAGCATCTGTTGCTGAACTTTTACTGATCCTCAGCCTGCAAAGAGAGCACACTATCAAGTTTTAATCAAAAGTACTTCTGTTTCCTAGTTGCTATAATCTAGATATTCTGTTGACAGAAAGAACTTAACCAGTACTAGTAATTTATAGTCATGCACTATAAGGCACAGCGATGAGTTCATTTCAGAAATCAATGCAGTTTTTAAATGGTTCCTTTCATTCAGGTTTTAATTGCTTGGCATATTTTTTCAATTTTTCATTATTTTCTCTGAACCGTAAAATTTGAAAAATTCCTGCCTTGCCCCTCCCTCCAATGATTAAGGAAGAGGGAAGAAAGGGGAAAAAAAATCACAGCTGAGAAAGAACTCCTAACCAAAAAGAACTTCACTCACTGTGTTTTTCACAGAGGACTAACAACAGCTTTTTTGTATGATCTCATGAATTTTGTATGATCTCTTATTATTAATGTTGGTTTCAAAAAATGGTGTTTCTGCATTCACACATTCCTCCATGTATTCCTATATTTTATTACATCCAGGAGTAGTGCATTAAAAGAATATCAAAATATAAACGCTCCAAATTAGGAGACATTATAAAACTAAATATTGTTAATTTAATGTTAGTTCAACTTTCTTTCATATATGAATTATGAAAATGCATTTTAAGATAGAATCATATTCCATTTCCACTGGACCTTTCCTGGGTCACCAAACAGCCAGAAGTAATGTTTCTAACATGGTTAGAAATAAACTAAGAGGGAAGGAAGACAGGGAAATTGGGGAAATAATGCAAAATGAGCTAAAATTAAGAGACAAACAACTAGGATAAATACAGATGGGGAAGGATCCCGGAGGAGCCTTTGATCTGGACTCACAAAAAGACTTGAGGAAGGTGTATAAAAACAAAACCCACACAATCTTCTAATTGTGTCTCCTAAAATGTAGCTGGATGCTGACACAAAAAAATGAAATAAAAAAAATCAAAAATCTTTTGAAAATTTTTTTTAAATCCAACTATAAAGCATTTCAGAGGAACCATCATGCTCTGTAAATAAAATGGGTGGCTTTTCTTTTCTTGTCAAAAATCTCTAAAAATAGTAATATTTTACCAATTAAGTTTATTTGTGGAATTTCATATTTGTCACAAAAGTGCTTTGTCAAAATAATAAAAAATGGGGGTTTTTTTGTCTTTTCAGGAAAGAAAGAAAAGCAAAGTGAGAGCAGAGTCATGTTGAGCATTTCTCCCAGCAGCTGATGGAATGTGCTGTGACCCATGAGCACCGGTTTGGGCTCTTCTGCTGCCTGCACATGTTCATCTGAGCTTGGGCCTCCTCTTAGTTCATGGAGAGAAGTAGACTCTTTGAGGAGAACTTAGCTTCTTTTGGTTTATAGGGCAACATACAGAGATTAATTGTACCTTGTATTGCTTATTTCATAACATATTTTTACTGCTGTGAAGGTGTCTAATGCCTCATACTCTGAAAGGTTCTCTTAGGTGGAGGTGTCTGTATGCTGAAGCTCTGAAATTAAAGGGCATGTCTGCACCCTGACCAGATTAAAGACTAATTATAACCTTTCAGTTAGGTTTGGCCTGTAAAAAAGTAAAACAGAAAAAAAGAAAAAAAAGAAAAAGAAAAAAAAAAAGAGAGAGAATAGTAAATTGGATAATTTGGATAAATAAAGACTAATTATAACCATTCAGATTGGTTTGGCCCATAAAAAAATAAAACAGAAAGAAAAAGAAGAAAGAAAAAAAAAAACAGAAAGAAAAAGAGAGATAATAGTAATTTGGATAATTTCATTGCAAGTCACACACACCCTTTAGGGAAAAAATCAGTTATTAAGGTGCACTTTCATCCAGCAGAGAAAGCCCTGAAAAAGTCTTGGAGTCATACAAACTCCAACAGTAAATCTGGGATTTTCAGCAGTTGAGAATGAATGAGCAAGCCTCATAAAAATCCTAGATCATCAGTCACTGAAATCTCCACATCAGGAGTACAAACTTCCTTGGACAATATGAAAATGTATGCAAAAGTATTAAAAACACAAGTGGTTGTGCTGTGCAGGAGGCTGGAGAGTCTGATTGGTCAAGGTCTCAAAATTTTGAAAGCAAACATAATGTGTCCTTTTTCTTTGGACACATTTTTTTCCTTATCTATTATATCAAGTCGGTCTGGAGCTGTTTGTTGCACTACACACACAGAGGTTGGATAATCTCTATTGAATAGCCTTACCCTATACAAGAAACAGGCTCACAACAAGAAATAATTTAAAAAAAGAAAAAGAGAAAAAGTCTAGCTCTCCATTTAAATTCTAGGTAAATTATTCACTTTTGTGGTTTCAGAGCGCTTGTTTTGAACCTGGAACACCATCTTTTAAGGTTGCAGCCTGAGGACAATGCTAGGAAGACAGAGCAGCTTGGTTTGCTGTAGTTTTCAGTAATGTATTTTAATTAGAGCTGTCTAAACCTTCCTTTGCACCCCTTTATTTCACTATTCCTTACATATAGGAGAGCAGATGAACTACAGATATATATACATATGTGTGTGTGTGTATATACACACACATATATATACATATTTTTATATCTATCTACTGCAGGCATCACTGCTCTGCTGTTATATTCCACTGCATTGAAGAAAATGAATCTTTTCAAACAGGTGAATTTTCCAACAGAAATGGACCAGACTCAGTTCATTGAATAGAAAATGTAATGGTGATCTAAACCTATTACCTTCAATGGAGTCTGTGACATTTTCTTCAAGCATATTGATCTGCTGGAGAGGGAGGTGGGGGACCGAGGGAGAAAGGGAACTTTATTTTTTTACTTAGTGTGTTGCGTCAGTCATTGTAATGCTAGTCACAATGTGTAAAAGACTCAAAAACTCAACAGGGCTGGTCCTTTTACAGGGGCTGCTATGAGCACTTCTCTGAGGCTGAATTAAAAAGCTGGTTCAAAATCAACTCTGTGTGTACTTTAAAACCAGCATAAATGAGCCTAATTCTCCTCTGCTCCCCTCCAAAATTCTCCCTTGCACAATAGTCAAACTGATTTCAGTCAAATACACCCAGAGCTTGTCCAATGGTCCATTCTTCTTTTGTAATTTATAATACCTTTCAGCTAGTTAATCACATTTCTCTCCATGCATATCTCTTTCTACTAGGCTCTTAATAGTGACTGAACAAATTTCAAATCTTATTTAACCTAATTTGGATTGGCAACATGTCCTTTAGAAAGAGGGGGGAAGGGGGAGAATACCACCACCAGCCTGTTTCTTGTATATTCTAAGTTTAATTTTATATTTTATTTTATTTTATTTTGTTTTCGTTATAGAATCATGTCTCTGGAGATTAGAAAAGCAGCAGAGAATTCTGCCTCATTACGGAAGTGACATTTGTGCTGTTATAGTTAGGGTTATGTCAGTGTTTCTATTATAATGTAATTCCTTGGCTTTACTGAATAAAATAGTCTCTTATTTGCAAATATTTTACATGAACAATGTGGATTCAGGTTTTGCTCTACGTGTGACAACAGATATTCCATCTTTCCATTGTGTAGGTTTGGTTTTATTTGAATATGCTGCAAATATTTTTGTGTTTAAAGAGCACAGGTAGGACCTTCAAACTATTACTTTGCTGGTAACATCACCAGTAGAGATAGAAGACACATTAAAATTCTTTGGCAGGATCACAGTGCTAGTAAAGTTCTTTAATATTAACATAATATTGAGTCCATTTATTTTGGCATTATCTTAATTTGATCCATTTTGCACCTTGTCCATGGTATATATATTTTTTAATTTGTGCTAGCACATGAAGCTATTGCATTTTGTTGTAATCTGAATTTTATAATCTTGATTATTACTTACAAGCAATCTGCTGCTACAGTTGTTCCTAGGTGTTTTTATAAACTAATTTAACATCTGTTTGTACTATGTAACAGTATCGACTTACAAATGGGCAATAGAACTTAGCATTGTTGAGAATTACTATGCAGATAGATGAAGTTACATTAGTAAAAGTAAAAACCACTCAGTATTTTATTGTAACTTTGTAAATAAGCTTTGTTATCAAGATTATTTTATTTTCAGTAGGCCCTCTGAATTGAATGGCTAAGTTATTTACAATAAAGTATCAGCCAATATGTTTTATTTGGAAATAAATAAATAACTACTTAGAATGGTAGTTAAATTGAGTTTTAAAGTTCCAAACCATTCTTTACCCATAATGTGATTCTGGGATCTAAAGGCATATATACAGCACGTGTTAGCAAGTGAGCAAATGTAAAGTGGGAGTTAAAAAATTGCTCTGAATCATTAGAAAGATTTAATTAAGATACAAAGCCTGTAAAGTTGTCTGGGCTGCACTGAGAGTGGAATTTAGGCCATGAAAAGTATCAGCCTAGAGCTCTGAGTATACGTGCTGCAAACACCTCCATTCAAATCTGTTTACTTACCTTGGCATATTTAATAGGATAAAAACATTTTCTAATGCTGCTTATTTCCTTTGAGCCACTGCCACAGAGTGTTTCTCTTCAGATATTTTCCAAAGTGGTCCAGATAGACCTGTTAAGAATTGTATCATTAGCAGAGGCAAAATTCGGGTTCCTAGGTATCCACTGAGGTTGAGGTTTTGTTTACCATGTTTCACATTGAAAAGGAACAAGGCACTGCCCCAAAGAGTATAAAGGAGATAGGAATTGGTCCCTGTGTTTTTGGAGATAAGGTTTAATGCACAGAGAAAAGTAATTTGTTAAGGGTCACACATGTTTGTATGGCAAAGAGGGGCTGTAATCCTTAAATTCACACTTACTCAAATTCCAAGCGACAGCTCAGAACCTTCACAAGGATCAGCTCCACCTACCACATTCCCATGAGCCTACCTCTTGGCTGGAGAGAATTCCAAATCTTCAGAATTTAACAGTGTGAGATACCAGGACCAGACTATTTGTGGCAGCCAGCTGAATTAGCTCAAACTCCTAGTGCAGACACAAAACCAAAATGTTCTGCTCAGTTTTGTCTCCAACAGTCATTATAAAAACCTATAGCAAAATTTCATCCAGCAGAAAATATCTATTCTGTGGTATTTCCTCAGATAAAGGACTGTTCTGTGTTGGTTATCATTATTGACCAAGGAGCACAAAAGTAATTCAAGAACATTTTGGGGGCATAAAAAAAGAATATATTCTCTTTTCCTCAGTTTTGCCTTTGACCTGTCATTGTTGACTTTTGTCGGAACAATAACAAAATGGTAGTTCAGCTCTTTCCTTTATGATGATGTTGAAGTTTAAGAAATAGAAAGGGAGGGTTGTTCTTTTCTTATTTATTTTGTTTTATTTTGTTTTCTTTTCTCTTGTTTTTATTTGTTGCAACTGAAGAGAGATAATGTAGAGGAACAGGAAAAGAAGGATGTGACAGAAGTTACGCATGCATATATACACACAGAAAGGGGGACTGAGGAGGGGCAATTTTTTTTTTCCCCTATCAATCCTTTGATTTATCAGATGGGTTAAAACATCTTTTTATTTGACAGAAAGGTACATGCGTTCAAGTCATCCATGTGATAAAATTAAAAATGGCTGTGGAAAAATGGGAAACATTTAGAAATTTTACTGTTAGTGCAACATGCATGTCCTTCTTTAAAGTATTCTTAAATAAAAAGTAAATTAAATGCCTTGAGACAATAGAAAATGTGCTGACATCTCCAGCAGAGAACCAAACATGGCATAAGACCACCAAGACCCCTTTAGAAAATATGACAAAAAATTATATTCTGTAAGTGGGGAAAGCAAGAGTAATAGATAAAAATTTGTAGAGATGGCCAATCATTTGACTTAATAGTGTTTATTTTCCCCCTATTTGGCCAGACATATTCTCAAGATATGTAGATAGATAGATAGATAGATAGATAGATAGATAGATAGATAGATATAGATAGATAGATAGATAGATAGATACATACATACATACATACATATAGATTGATACATATATATATATAATGTCAGACTATGACAGAATCTTATCTCCAAAGGAGTACTGGGAAGGACAGGATTAAAAAGATCAACAAAACAAATGATTGCTAGTGACTATATCAGTTTTAATTCATAATTACTCTGCCTTGTTTCTGTATCTGTTGATGTGACTGTGAAGTACGAGTCCCCTGCAACCTCATCTAACATCAGGATTAGCCCTGCTATTGACAGGCTGACCTCATGAGGTTTATTCCAGCCATGAGACTACAAACTCCTGATACCTTCAATGTTTCTAGGGTGGGTAGGAATGTCAATGAAGGTGTCGTGACAGACTTTAGCAAGAGCTATCAATCTAGATACTGATATCAGGGCCAAGGGGACTTGATTGGCGTGCACAGTCTTGTCTGAAACTTGTGCTGCAGCAAAGCCACCAATTGAAATAAAGGCAACATTTGCTACATCTTATTTTAATGAAGACACATTCTTTGCCTTTTATCTCTAGACCTCTTCCTCTTCAGGCCAATGGTGATTGCTGTCAACCAGTCTAGCAACCCAAGTCACTTAGAGAAGCATGGTGTGGTGTGATCTTTTACTGTAATGGTCTAGATTGACATGCAGCTGTAAAACACACTGAGAGAGCTCAGTCCACAGTTCTAGAGGATGAAGGGGGCATTTGTCACTTGCCTCTCTATTATTCACATTGCAGTGCTTTGTAGGACTCCCAGTCATGGCTTAGGGCCCAGTTATGTTTTATGTCTGACGTTTTTGTGGATGTTACTCTACTGGTTTTACATGCAAACTCACAAAGTATTGGTCATTGTCAATAAAACACAGAAATATGACTCATATCTGCCTAATTTTAAGAAAATATCCCCCAAATACAGTCACCTTATGAAACATATTCAAAGGTATGGGAAGTTTTAAACCCTGCCCTGTACTAAATAATTTTTACATTAAAATGTCCATTTTTTAAATATGGAAATTTCTCTTTGTAATTGATTGTATATAGATAAAGTTTTTATTCAGACACAATTGTGAATTGTTAAAGCAAGTCATTCTGACCTTTCTATTTTATTCAAACAATGCTGAAACATTATCTTTTTCCAAAGGAAAAATATTTGAATAAAGAGAAACAAATAAATATGTATTTCTAATGCTGATATTTTGTTTCTTTTAAAACATTAATGGTAATCCCACATGATACAGATTTTATTTTGTAACATTAAGTGAGTAAATATAATTGCTATGTGGATATGCATATAAAGAAAATCTCAGCGGGGAAAACTAAATACACTGGAATGTTAAAATAAAATTATTTATCAAGCTGAAGCAAAATTATTTGACTCCATGGAAATGAAATGTTTCCACATTACAAAACAAAACAACAGTAACAGCAACCACATTCCCCATCCTGCACACAACCACCTCTTGTTATATATTACTTTACACATTTTTTCCTATAATTTTCATTTTAGGGGAAAACATTCTCATTCATCTCAGTAAAGTCCCAAAAGTATCTTGGGGTATACTGCAGTTGTCCCCTTGATTAAGTAACTGCTCATCAGATTATGTGAAAAGGAGATGGACAATCACATTGTGATTAAATCTGCTGTGTGAGAGGGCTCATTGTGGCAGAGTCCTCACCTGCCAGCAGCTTTTACTGCCCTGCCAAGGGTGGTGCTGCCCAATGACTTCTGCAGGCCAGTCGTACTCAGATATCCATGCTGTGAAATCTGTGAAAATCTCTGAATATTGTAGGATAGAAGAGGCAAGATGGTTCTGCCTGTTGCTCTCAGAAATCATGCCCAATTCTCCCCAATGCTAGATCTTAATTTAGTGTGGACTTATTCTGGTAATTTTTGACTCCTTTGGCCCTGTTTCTACATTTAGGACAACCTGCCTAGTCCCCTGTTGGAATATTGAGCTGGATCTTTTTCCAGGTTCTTTTGTATTTTCCTGAATTTTATGGAACTACAAAGGACTAGAAAGACCAAAGATAGTCTCAGAATCACAGGCATGGTTCATGTAAGAGAAACAGAGTTGAACTTCTCAGACACTGCCAATTATGATTCATTGAATTAGCACCCATTTTCAAAGTAGCTGGAAGGATGTGGTACTGGATTTTGGTTTTTCTGGATTATAAATAAGGACATCTCTGAAATGAGGCCAGAATCCTCCATCTATATGATAACAGGCAAGTTTCAAATGAAAAAAAAGTGTGGTAGAAAGCCACATTGACTCAGATTTGTGCAGTTTTATTGTGAAAGAAAAAAGAAATGGGGCTGAAAGATTGTGGGGATTAGCAGGAAGGAACCCACATTGACTGCATGCAGCATGTTCCAAGTAATAAACAACAGTGTTATTAGTGAACATAAAGCCCGTGATAAACAATGCCATGATGTTTCATTCACTCTAATAGGCAGGAACAGATAATTGGGACAAATAAAGCACTGAAAACTGTCTCTAACCACCTTTCTGAGCTGCTCTTGGAACAAGTGAATAAGGTCCTGGCATGCTGCAAAACTCAGCAGTAGCTCTGGAAACCACGTTTTGTGTTTCACTAAAAGAGTATGTTCCCGTTGCTAATGGAAAACAACAGAAGCTAAAGACGATCGCGTGAATTGTCAGATCTTCTTTCTTTTTTTCCCTTTTTTTTTTCTTTTTTTTTAAGTGGTAATGAGGAGACAAGGAGACAATTCCACACATTCATCAAACAGCTTGCAGAACTCTCTGGAATATATTTCCCATTGAAGTCACAAACATTTCTAACTATGGGCACTTTTAAACTAAACTAAAGTTATTTGTTTTATCTTTCAACACTTCTCTCTCTCTGCCCCCCATAGCAGTTTGTGCATGGAATAGACTATTCTATTATATTTTCATCCCATCTGTCCTTATTTTCTTTCTCTTTTTTTTTTCCCTCCAGTGCTTTTTTTCATAATTATTTGAGAACCAGCTAGAGATTTGCCCAGCAATAAGAGTGCTAAGGGAAAAGCTGGAGTTGCTCTAATGCATTTGTGTCTGGGCTATCCTCAGACAGCAGGGGGGCTTTGTCATGTCAGCCATATTTTAAAATTTTGACAACATTAATCTTGACATTGAATCATAATTACTCCTCACCTGGGGTTTGATGTACCCAGAATTGCCACTTGCTGCTGTGAGCAAGTGTTTCACATTAGCAGTGATATAAGCCCAGGTAACTCTCTAAGCAGGAGGATAGGGGAAATGGGTCTTGGCAATTTGCTAAAGGTTTTTATGTAGTCTTAACAATGCAAAATGCCAGCCTAGATTTCAGTAAACTGTACATTCTGAGATGCTGCTGCTACAAATGCAGTGGTCTGGCAGCAACTGCTGACTTTCAGATCAAATAGATAGCAACACTTTGTAACTTTTAAATGAAAGAAAATCTTTTTCCACTGCACTGACAACTCAGATCAAGTGATAAAAACTGTACTCTGAGCAACAATTTTGCATGCATCTGGAATATGTTTTGTCACTCTTCATTCATGTGCTGTCCTCACTTTCATCCAAGAGCTGTGCCAGTTTTGCTCTAACAAATACTGCTAATATTCCTGTTTAATCAGCACAGACATAGAGACACGTGAATTGAGGCAGGTACATACTAACAAAGTCAGTGTGTGGGCACAGGGGTAGGCTAAGCACTGGGTTTTTTGACTCTGAGCTGCCTGTGAATTCCTGCTCATCACAAAGTTCCTCTGTGACTTTCAGTGCTAAGTGATGATGCTTTGGCACGCTTAACCCAACTTTAAGTATTGAAGTCATACCTGAAGAACATCCGCATCCAAAAACTTGTTTTGCCTCTGTTCCTCCTGCAGTCAATTGACAAAGATGGAGAACTCAAAAGAGTGATTCAGATTACAGGTGGCCTTACTCTCCCTCTATCAGGAGCTTAAGTGACTAAGCATGTCAGCTAAATGCCTTGGCTTAGAGCAATGCATCAAAGTCTTGGGACCCAATGGGATATAAGGACTTGAGTATCTAATCTAGGATTTACACAAAATGTACAGTAAGCACTTAAACTGTCATCCTTAGCTGACCCCTAATGTCCGAGGAGCTTAAAATCCTTTGCCACCTGACTTCTTTAGTTTAAAGTTCCCTAGGTACCTATAACTGTATTAAGGCTTGGCAGGGATGAGCAGCCTAACTCACACCTAATATTGATTAGAATGCAGCAACTAGGCTTTCTTCTGCTCAGGTCTCCTGGGGCATCTAATTCTAGAAGACAATCTTAAAAAGGCCTAATAAGCATTTATAGTAATAGGAATATCTATGCGCTGCAGTGGTTTCCACCTCTCTTTTCAAGCAGATTAATGGTTGTCATCTTTTCTTTAAATTAACATCTTAGTAGTTTGAGCACTTTGCAAGACGTGGGAGATATGTTCCACACTGCAATGGGGCTCAAATATTTCTTCATCAAGCATGTGCCAAACAACATGATGTATGCCATCCCAGCTGGAGGCAAAAAGTAGAGAAAAATGATTTTTAATCTGCTACATTATTTAATAATCTGAATTTTGGTGGTGGAGTAGGAACACAGAGTTATAGAGCAAAGAGGCAAATGGAACACTGAAACATAATAGTTAGGTTACTCAGTGGAGACAGAGATAAACCACCTTTCACATCCTGTAAAGGCACAGTTCATATTCCATCAGTGCCTATAATTTAATTTATATGCTCTTTGTCCACATTCTAGTTTATCCTGCAGTACTTTTTTTGCATGCTGGTATCCAAAGGATCCCAGAGTTTAATAACGGACCAATTAAAAGAAAGGTCTAAATACTGTGTTCTCTGTTCAGAAGCTTGAATTTCACAATGAGGCTTTTTATTTGATACATAAGATGGCTGAAATAAGTTTTGAATCCCATGATGTCAGGATTATGTCCAAACCCTTAATCTCCACCTGTAATGTAATGTCATTTTCATACCCAATAGAGAAGAAAAATTTTCTGAAAATATATACTTCATTTAGATACCAAAAAAAAAGTATTAAGTATTGAAAACCCTAAAAGAGAGACCTAGTTTTAGCCACACTTCAAGATCACATTTATAACCCTTAAAGACATCTAAATCTTCAGACATGTTTTCCTGACTTTACTGGTCTTTGTGTCTGCCAGATGGCTCCACATATTCAAAAGGAAAGCTCAATTTTTTAACCTGAGTAAATCAATAGTCTGGGTCCACTTTCTGCTGGGTGCATGAGCTGGCAGTGTCAGCTGACGAGGGAGTAAGTATGAACTGATTAGTTATTTCCATGACTGGAAACAGTCTTCCTGTATTATTCTTAAGGAACATGGCTGAAATGTGGAGAAAAGTCCTATTGAAATTGCCATAAAGCCAATATTAGCAAACATGGAATAAAACCGCGGATATGCACATTGGTGTGTCCGGCACGGGTGTGTACAGACACACGTACGCATGCCAACAAAGTCAAAACCCTGCCAATCTGCCCCTTGCGTTGCATTTTTGTGCCAGTAAAACACAGATCTAAATATCACACTACTAGGGAAATCCAGTAGGTCATAGCACAAACAGCAAGGAGAGCAGTTGGTAACTGCAACCTTAAATGTTGAGCCGTAAAACTCAGTTATAATCTACATTAATTCCTTGGGATATTAGTACTTGTCTTAAGCCTCACAGAGAAGGATAAACTCAATAAGATCTTGTGAGATAGCGTGTCTAGTGAATATCATAGTAAATATAAGTCATAAAAACCAGAAATCCCTGAAAAAAGTAGATATGATTGTTCAAAATTTCTCAGAATAATTTATTGATCAATCTTACCCAGTTTATTTTGATAATTCTGTATGTGTTTCTTTGCTATTTTTTTTTAAGAAAAACACATTTCACATTGTCCATATAGCAGTATTTGAGTAAAATGAGCACAATACACATAAAAATTTTGCTTTAGACAGGTGACTTCCTGAGAGCAGATAAATTGTAAACCACAAAAGGCAGAGAACAATTGGACCCATGCCCTGTGTGGGGCATGGCAGCTTAGAAAAAGTGAGGTGATATGTTTTGCTGGGGAGTAATTTAATTCTTCTCAGATTAACAGTGGTACTTGTTAGAATTTTGGCTGGAAAATTTTGCATGTTTGTTTTGTTTTGTTTTGTTTTGTTTAGTAAAAACATCACACTTAAAGGGAATAGTAACCTCTCAGAACAGATTCATGCAGTATGTTTGTGTGCCAAGCACTACAAAGTTTTCAAAGATCTAAAGTCAACTAAAGGAGAAAATTTGCAGGAGCATTATGATCCATGGACAAGATTCCCATCTTTCTGATCATTATCTCAGATGTGCACCATTACTCTGCATCACACCAACCACCACAATACCTCCCTGAATTTGCCATGAATTCCCTCAAGCAGTGGGAAGGATGAGTGGCACCAAACCTTAATATTGCAATGTATGCCCACCTGTATTGCCTTAACCAGATCTTTCAGATGGCCCTTCCATTCTGTTTCCATTATATTAAAACTTCAAAAGCACAGAGTTGCATTTCTTCACAAATTAGACGAGATGTAGAATTACTGTGATGGCAGCTGAGCCACTGGAGGTTGTTACACTTGTCTCAGTCAATATAAAATGCCACTCTCTCACACACACATACTCAACTTAAAATCACAGGAGAATGCAAGAACTAAAAGCAGTGGCTGCATGCATATCTTATGACCACTTATGGAAAATCTCCAAGGTTATTCAGCAGAAACACAAATACTGGACGTTTGTTATATATAGTTAACAGCAAGACACAAAAGTATGCTGAAGCAAATGAAGGAAATTTTTCAGCCAATTGAAGGTATCACACCTAAAAACAGTTCCTGCTTGCCATTCCCCCTCCTCTGTGTAAAATTCAAACTGTGCATAACAACCAGAGAGTAATATGATTCTTGTTTGTAAAGCTACTGTAACAATTTTTAATTATTTAAAAATATTCTTTGCATTGTAATTTCAAATAGAAATAATTTTTGTTATTAGTGAGAAAATAAGGTCCCATATAAACATTTGAACTGGACTTACTGGTATGTGTTTCATACCAAACATGTCTTCACTGCATTTGCTGAAGCCTATTCCTATTTGACACTTTTTAATATTAAAGCAGTATCAGACCTTTTCATGACCAAAGGGACAGTTGCTCAAATCATGGACCAAACCTTCTTTTCTGGGGCTTGATTTAACACTTAAGTGCTAAATTTAGCACTTGATTACTAGTGCTATTAGTTTTAAGTAAATGAGAAAGGACTTTTCTCATAAGGACATTTTCTCTAGTAATGAAATCACTTACAACACTAAATCCCATTGACTTTAAATTAAACAGTAATTGGATAAAATATATTAAACACCTATGAAGAAATGTTGAAAAACTGACCTTACTCAGGTAAGAGTTCTAACCACTACTCTAGAGAATCATATTCCCAATCTCAGTGGCCAAGAAAATTAATTTAATAGAAAGGAAACTTGTCAGAGGGATATACTTGGAGCGAATGGCAACTTGGAGTGTTAAATTTTCTCCTACCTTTGAATAGACAGAGTGACAAGGTTAATATTTCCCTAAGAAATATTTTTTTTTTCTGCATCTCATGGAAATGCTGAGAAGAGAAGTTGTTTTGGTCATCTCTGATATTCTTTAATTGCTCCAATTAAACTGATGTATTCAGAACTTCAAAGTTATTGTTTTTCACTTACATTAAAAGAATATAATGTATATGATGATGATTTTTCCTTAATGACCAAAAACAAATGAACAAAAAAAAAAAATCAAGATAAATGAGTTCTTAAAATGAAGAAGACAAAATTCCTTTCCCTTGAATTCTTAGAAAAATTTGAGAGGTTTTCAAAAACTTCCATTTCATTCTGATTACTATGTTTTGTGTTCTTAACATGGGACAGAATGGAAACTACAATCCCCTCTAAAAAGCTAATTGTGGGATGCAGCTCAGCAGTACAGTCACAGATGACTGCAAGAACTTCTCTGGAAGTCTCTCACAAGTCACCTCCAATCTGAAATGTGCCTGTGGCCAGGCTCCTCTCCAATTTCCATTAACTGTGCTAGCCAGACTTTAAGAGACAATAAGAGAAGTTTAGGCCCACAGTTCACACAAGTACCGAAATTCAAAGGTTCTCCAGGTACTTTTGGGTTTAACCTCAGGCTTCAATTGGCTGAGATTCACAGACCAGCTGAGGCTGGATGAGACCTCTGCAATCACTTGGTCTAAGCCTTGCTCAAAGTTGGGCAAACCATGCTTCAGTCTAGGTTCAAAGCTAAAGCAAGTGCAAAAAACAGGAGCTGAGTATTCTTCCAGGGCCTAATGGGGGAGACTGGAGACCTGTTTTTTCATTAGATACCAAACTTTTAGAAAATTAATAAGAGAGTAGATTGATCCAGACACTTGTGTTACCTATTACTAATTTATGATGTATGATAGGAAAATAAATCACATGTTATTGATTCTGGATTATGAGCGTGTTGTGTTTAATTACTTTTACAGCATCGTTTATCTCTTTTCCAACCCTAGAGAACAAGAATTTTTATTACATATTGTTGTTTCATCTTCAGGAATCCAATGATCCTTAGACTTCAGGTATACAAATTCTCCTGACAAGAGTAAAACAGGCACTGGAAGATTATTTAAAAGTTAAAAAACCCCAGGTTTATCTCTGATACATCACCGTAATGATTGTTCTAATGATAATTCAGTCTTGGTTTAAAAGAAAAATCTACCTTTTGGATCAACATCTCAGTGTTTTTTTCTCTGTATGAATGAACATATCCTCGTCTGACAAACTTATTTTTGTGACTATTATCACTTACTGTATTTCACAGTACCACCCAGTGAAATGATAAAATATCCATCACAATTCCTACTAAGTTGCAGCAAAATCCATAATAACTGAAGTCTAGTTCTGCAACATAGCTAGACTTATTGCCCTGAAAAATTTGTTTCACATTTTAGTTTGAAAAGTAAATGTGGGAAAAAATAGAATGATTATAAATGAGGTCTCCAAAGACCTACTATATAAGACCTACTATAAAAAAGTAGAAATATTTAATATAGATTATTATGCAAACAAGATTTTCATATCCTAAATTTTAATAAAATTTGATTTAACAAAGCTCTCTGAGGAGCTGGCCCTTAGGAGTTTATCAAGATGAGCATTAACTGAAAGAAAGGAAAAAAATAGCTTAAGCCTAAATTGAATTATAGGAGAAGAGCTAAAAAAACATCATTTATGTACTGGACAAAAATTGCGTGCAGGTTTTTTTTTTTCTTTTTTTTTCTTCTTTTTTTTTCTTCTTTTTTTCTTCTTTTTTTTCTTTTTTTTTTAATAATGTTTAAAAATATAAAATATTAAAGAAGAACTGCAGAAAAAGAAGCACAAAAAAATTCAAGGTGAAATTAGATAAATTGAGTTAGAGAAAGTTAAAATAAACCTGATTTCTTAAAAGTGAAATCCTAAGGGACTTAAGCTCCCAAATACTTACATTGCATTTCAATTTGAGATTTTTTATTTTTTTTTCTGTTAAGCAGACTAGATGCTTCTGAAAACATTGCACTGGGTCTGTCTAAATCGTAATTAGATTTTAAACTACTTGGTGTACTGGGAAGATCAGACAAGCTTCAAATTTTCTCCCTCTCTGCTCGGATATCTCCAGGACTGCAACTGAAAAGAAGGAACAGATACAGTACAAGGTACAGGGAGCTGCAGGGGAGTTCAACTCTCCTCTTTTATGTCAAGTGGAATCAAGGGTCATGCAGCATTTGGCTCCTGACCTGTCCACCCATTTCTCCTGAGGAGAAACCACATTCACCTCACACAGACAGAGCCTGAGCTTCCCGTTTGCTAAGCTGTGCTGGCTTTTAAGTGATGACAAAACTGGTAGGTGTCTCTTGTGTTTCTGTTTTGTGTTTCTTTCATAGTTAAATCACACAAATAACAGAATTAATAGCAATTACACAAACACAGATTATCAGTTAATGCAGCATTTAACACCTTTATCAAAACATGTCCTTGCTCTCCTATTACCCACTTATTGTTTTGTCTTCTTACTAGCTACTGCGTGCAGGTATATTCTAGATTATCCACTAGAGAAAGCCACAGTTCTTTTAAATTCATCATCATTGTTAATTATCATCATCCTTGTCAGTGACAACCCCCTGCTAAACTGAGATTGAGGTGGTATGGAGAGATATTTTGAGAATATCTAGAGAAAGGTGTCTCTGGTGGCACAAGGACCTTATATATCCCAGCATCTAAATTTTAACCACACTTTTTAAAAAGGCCCATCGAGGGATTTCTAAAGACACAAATTAAACATTTATGCTTTTCTCTTGTTAAAAGCCAATGGGAAGTTAGTACCTGTCCTCTACATGCAGCAGCAACTCAATTGCTTTGTCAGAGGTCTGCAAAGTCCCTGACTGACCGCTCCCACTGTCCACAACAGCTGCCCAATAGAGGGCTGAGATTGCCCCACACCTGCAAACTTTCATGGAAAAGTTGGACTAGGCTCTGACCAACCTGGTCCAGTCAAAGATGTTCCTGCTCATTGCAGGAAGTTTGGATAGTCTGGATAGTTTTCAAACGTCCCTCCAACTCAAGCTATTCTATGATTGCATTATTCTGTGGTGCTACATTCCTCTTTTTCAGATATAACACGTTTTCTACTTTGCCCAGGTTTGTAAAGCACTGGCACCAAGTTGTTGCTGTGTGTTACTGAGGTCTAGCTGGCAACAGCAACCCAACTTTGTTGGTACCTCTGGTGCATAACCCACCTTAACTGAGGGGATGGCTGACAGATACCACTGCTCTAAAGCTGTACCTGGTGACATTTGCAGGTTACAGCTCTCTGCTCTTCTTCATGAAGGGATCACAGAAGTGCTTTTCTAGCCTTAAAAACTGGGAACTGAAGATAAGTGGAAATATTTTAAATTTGATACATCTTTCCTTTCTGGCGTTGATATTACTACAGTATGTGGTTTTATGTGTTCATATTTCTGTAGATATGGCTTATGAAATGCAATTTGCTGTGTATTTTTCTATTGTATTTTATGGCCTCACATTTTATAATCCTATAGCCTGAACTTCATGGTTTCTTTGTGTCTACTCTCTTTGATGCAAATATCAATATGCAGTTGCTTTTAAAATGCCATTTCTTTCCTGTTTAAACATAATCAATACAAAGAAAGAAGAAATAAAGGAATTATATTTTTCTCCACACAGAATATTATCATTTTTTTTCCAGAGGAACATCTTTGATCATGTTATCTTAATTTCTGAGTGACACCTGGAAAAGAATTTCCACCAGCTTTTTCTATTCAGGGTGTCGATGTTCTACTTGTTCCAAAATCAAGTGCAAGATCAGAAAGGGCAAACAGAGACTTGGTATGAATGATGGAGAAATCCTAGAGGAAAATATGAAAGAATATACAATTAATCAGGCCTATTCTGAATACATCAAACATGCACACGTTGGCTCAGTGGCACATGGATGTGGCACAGGGATCATAAGTCTTCTCTGATGAGGCTTCTGAGTGTTTATAAATCCTTGACTAACTACACTGCAGTGAGTGGGGCTAATGGAGTAGGGAGGCAAATTCCCTTAACCCAACCTGGTCAATCTGTGCTTTCACTCAGATACAACTCTGCCGCCTTCATCTTGCAGTTTTTCAATGTAACCTGCATCGTTACAGAACAACAGACAGAACTGCTGTAGGGCCTTTATCCCCAGTCATGACTGGCTGAGCGATCCAGGATGGCTTTTCTTGACAAATTCCACTGAATTGTTCTCTCCATGAGATTTGGTGCAGATCACCAGATGCAGAAAGGCAACTGGAAAAATCTTCTACCCAACTGGAAGTTCTCTGGAACTCCCCTTAACTGATGAAAGGCCTACAAAACTTATGGTTCCAGCTGTAATCTAACAGTTTAGGAACTGTAATTCCAATATTGAATCCTACCAGAAAATTTACCACTGGCCACAAGAACGCATGATTCAGGACAGGGAACATCTTTCTGTTGTCTCAGTAAAAGCTGTCTTACACCACCTTGTTTTTTCTTGGTCTAGACACCTGCACATGCCCATATATATTTTCCATTCTGACTACAGAAATTAGAGCTCTGGCCCACTGCATCAAGGTGCTCATATTTTTGTGAAGTCCTTAGAAAAAGTGTTATTATATATGAATGCTGAATTTTATTGATGAGAAGTCATCATGGGTAACTTTAGTGTGGAAATCATCTAACTATACCAGAGAGAGAAGCAAGGTAACAATCTTAACAGACCTATCCTTATATTGATGTTATAGATGGCCTTGAGACTTAGGCATTAATAATTTCTGTGGATTCCAGGGAAGTTCAATTTTAAATCCCTTGAACCAGCTTTCTCCCTGGAATGCTGGATTCATGTCAGATCAATTCTTAAAAGAAGCATTGCTTTCTATATTATTTAATGTTTTGAGAATCCGTGAGAGAAATAAGTGATCAGTTAATACATGAAACCCACAAGGCATGAATTAACCATGATGGAGATGAAGACCCTTCTTTCACCTTGATAGCCTTGGAGAATGGAAGCTGGCAGGACCAAGGAGCTGGATTTAATGCTGCATTTACCACAGATGCCTTTCTGTCCTCATGTAAGTACACAGGGCACAGCTCAGATGGCTAACTTGATCCTGACCACTAGGCTGGATTGACAGTGCCAAGGGTGTGCCACACACAGATAATACACACTTTGAGCCACAGAGGTGGCTTGAAATTGTAGTACTTAATTTGGGCATCTGCACTTAGCCAGTCTGAATGCATTTCCTTCTTTCCAAATCTCCATCTCCCAAATGCAGAGTGGAATGATAACACCTTCTCTGAATGACAGGTTTAGCACAACCCTTAATATACTAAACCTGCTGAGTGTTGGACAAGCACAATAATCATAAGGACTTTCTAAACTTCTGGAATAGCTAACCAGAATCCTGTGGCAAAACCAGTCTCATTAAAACAGTTTCTTGTATGACTGACACAGTGATTATTTAGTATTGTATTGCTGGTATTTTCTTGCTATGAGATATTCCCAGCCTAGCTGGATGTGAGATGAGGTGAGGTGGGACAAAAGGGAAAAATGGAAAAAAAGGAAGAAAAAGGAGAAGAGGGAAAAAAAACTAAGAAAAAGGGAGAAAAAAGGGAAGAATGGAAAAAAAGGGAAGAAAGAGTGAAAGAGGAGGAGAGGAGAGGAGAGGAGAGGAGAGGAGAGGAGAGGAGAGGAGAGGAGAGGAGAGGAGAGGAGAGGAGAGGAGAGGAGAGGAGAGGAGAGGAGAGGAGAGGAGAGGAGAGGAGAGGAGAGGAGAGGAGAGGAGAGGAGAGGAGAGGAGAGGAGAGGAGAGGAGAGGAGAGGAGAGGAGAGGAGAGGAGAGGAGAGGAGAGGAGAGGAGAGGAGAGGAGAGGAGAGGAGAGGAGAGGAGAGGAGAGGAGAGGAGAGGAGAGGAGAGGAGAGGAGAGGGTCTGGCAGCAAGACTTCTCCTTCATTTTTGTTGGCTTGCTTTCAAGCAGGAATATTTTTTTATCATTGGATGTTGTCCTGTTTTCACTCAGTTTTAATACCCTCCATTGTATGTATTTGTCTATTCTAGGTTCAGAAGCAATGGGAGCTTTTTATATTTGCAGATGGAGCTTGATTGGCAAGAGGTATTTTTATCGTGAGTTTCCACATAAAGGCAAGTAAAGATCCTTGCAGATGATAGGTGGATACCATTTGGAGGAGGTGGAAAGGAGCAGCTCATGGCAAAGGCACTGGGAAATTTGACTCTCACCTATGCTGGGACACTGTGGACAAAGAAAAAAGATTCTGTTATGCAAGTAGTTATGATTGTATTGTGGAAAACACTTCAAGCCCCATGTAAGGCGTGGGATTTACTTAGAATGCACACATTTACATCAGAATTAGTCACACTAAACTCATTTATGAAGAGAAATAAACAATTGAATGTTTAGGATTCAATTAATCTGGTCTCTTCTGGATATTATATCTAGGATAAGACTTCACATTAGAAGGAGCTATTTTTATCACTTACTGCATCTTCTGAATTACTGCTACAATATGGGAACTGGGGTGATTAGCTCAGGCACAGACCTGTACACTGTAGAGATCCATCGCTAGAGAGATGAAACTTTCTTGAAGAGTCAAAAAAGTATGAACACAATAATGCAGAAATAAGAGGATAATAATAGGTGTAGTTTTTTTTAGAAAATTGAAGCAAGGCAGTTTTTGGAGTTCAGTGACCTGCCTATATCCTCTGAGATTCTGTTTACGCATTTGTACATGCGTATTTTTTCTCATAGCAGGTGTTGTTCTTTAAACTTCAAGTCTTTATATACATAGAAAATATTTCTTTAGGGTGGAATTGTGATGAGTAGGACAACTATATCATACAAAAATGCTTTGGAATTGACATTTGTGCTTGTTTCCTTTATATTTGTCCTTGTTTCCTTTGCATTTGTGCTTATGTGGCTTTTAAACTCTCCTGGTAGACCTAGAGGCAATTTATACAACTAAAATAATGAAACCTTTGACCCCTTTGCTGAATTTAAGTACCCTGAAAGATGGGAAACCCACAAAAGGCCCAGCTACCTTCTTATCTCAGCTGCAGAAATCCTCACTTGAAGCAAAAATAAAAGCTTGTGAAAAATGTGAGGACAAATACAAATGATATCTTGAGATTTATTTGTGTTCCTGGAGAATCAAAACACTTATCTAGGAGGTAAAGAAAGAAAAGAAAATAATAATAAAAAGTACCTAAACAATTACCATCTTATAGGACAGAAACCATCTTCCTTTTGTTTCCCAGCTCACGATAAATGGTGTTTAAGACTTTGCATTTAAGTCACTTTTTGTTGCACTTTAATCTGGTAATTAGTTTTTCCATGAATCAAATACTTTTTAAGGAGATCAAACTGAAATAGCATTTAGCTTAATTCTGATGAGGCTGAAGTTATGCTTCATTTGACCAAGGGTGTTTAAGAGTTGAACAATAATGTGCAATATAGAAAGTCTTTAGCAGCAACCTTTTCCATTCCAACTAGTGCATAATATTGGTTTTGCAATCATTTAGTAATTATATAAGGAGGACATATTTATTACGAATTATTGATTTTATAATTACTGCTGCTGGTGTTCACATTATTACACAATGAAAATCTTTTAATATACAATGTTCTTCACCCTCAGCTGGCAAGCAGATAGTGCAATGCAATTTACTGAGTAGCCAAGAGTAGATTTTTATCGGCGCATTTTTTTGCCAACTACCTAAGTAGCTCGCTTTCTGAAAAAAAAATATTGCTAATGGCACTTAAACCAAGAAGAATATCCAATCTCTCAAGGTCATTCCTGGAAGATGATTATAGTCAGCCAACGAAGAAAAAGAGAGAGAGAGAGACAGAGAGAGAAATTTGTTTAATTGTTGAGTTATTGGAATGCTAATATCACCAGGGTAGGTGATGGCTTTAAATTTGCTGTAAGCTAAATAGACATAAAAGGCCACTATCATACACTGGATCATGACACATGAAGATATATCTCTTATGAAATTGATTTTTCCATGTGTGCAGGCTGGCTGCTCAGTGCAGCTAACCTGCCTGTAGAACCGCAGGGAAAAGTTATATTCAGGGCTGGTGTATAATTGTCAATATATTTTATATTCTTGAGCAAGGGATTTTTCTTCAAGACGTGTACAAAAGAGATTGTCCAAGTTCACCATTTGATTGGATCTGCAGCTGCTCACTAATAGCTGTTGCTAAGAAACTGTCCCCCCAAACAAAGAGGAGTTCTGCACCATCAGAAATCTTTGGAAATAGGGCTCTCCATTACTGACATCAAAATTTAACGTCCTGGTTACAGAATTTAGACCTGGCAGGTTAAGGGAAGAGGATTCAAGTACTTCCACAACTTCCTCTGCACTTGCCAAGACTTAAACTTTGACTGGAATGGTGCAAGACAGAATCTCTATTTCCTACAGACGCAGATACCCACGTAAATGTACACTTAAACATTCAGATCTGACCATGACCCAAGGTTGCATGTGAGTCTGAAGCTTGTTGCTTGATTGCTTTCCCCTCAAAAAAATGTTTTTATTAAGGTATGGCTTTCAAGTAATCTTCCTGTAAAAGAAAAGAATAAAAGAAAAAACATTTACAAAATACATCCCACTGAAGTCAGTGTGTTCAATAAGAAGAACTCATGTTCATTCCAGTATGGAATCCAGGTCATCCCAGATACGTGATATCCTGCTTACTGCCTCACCACATTTTTATTCACATGTACAGATGTTGGAAAGAAGCAAAACATATTCAGACTGGGAAGGACAGAGGGAAGTTTCTGGCTTGAGACCCGAAATTATCTGGCATGGAGCAAACTTCTGATTTTACTACAATGTGAATACACATATAGGAAACATAGAAGAAGTAGAAATTCACATTTAGTTCTTCACAGGATTTTGACTCCTCAGGAATCGGGGTGGGGGGAAATCTTTAGAGATCTCCATATTGGGAAAGGTTATATTTTCCTTTCTTTAAATAAAGCAAGAAACATGCAATAACATTACACTTCTACTGATTTGTAGAAAACAACACAAACACAGACATAATAGAAATAGGAATGATAAACTTTGTTTTTATATGTTGATATTTCATGCAACATGACTGTCTTTTCTGAGCTCCGCAAAGTATAAAGTAAGGATTGCAAAAGCAGTATTGCTGTCATTTATTTGGATTCAAAATTTCTAATTTTAATATTTTAAGCTCTGTCTGGTATATTCCTAGGTTGAGACCACGTTGTTCTAGCACATTTCAGGTAATTGTGTCTCTAGCTAAAATGGAAGAGCCAAGAGCATGTCAGGACATCGTCGTTCTTTTCCAGAGAAAACGGCATCAGCATGTAATGTTTCACCTTGCTCCCACTCACCCTACTCTTCAGTTTCCAAAAAGGAAAAAGCAAGCTGTGGAATTTCTAGTTGGGTTCAGGTAGGTGAGAAGCACTCTGGGATTGTTTTGCTTTTACTAAGTAAAAAATATAGTGATATAAACAATTGCAGGAGCATATGCAATGTATCATAATGATTGTGTTATGCTGGCCATGGCAAGTTTCACAACTGGGTGTGCTTCATCATGAAAATGCCTGAGCGATGCAATGTAGGGATCAATCAATCTTGGCTTGGTATTGAGACAAACTGTATGGTTTAATGAGTCTTTTCTGTCTCTTATAGTAAGAGGAGATCAATCAATGAACAAAATCAGATCAGTGATTTAAAAAAAGGTTCTTTTCAGGGTTTATACCCAGCAGTTTTAAACTTCAAAAAGTCTGTGAGTTATTGGGACAATAAGATAAAAGAATAAACCTGTTACTCTCTATTTTTTAAAGACAAAACAAAATATAAGTCAGCAAACGAGACTTTCTCATTGTTAGAAACTCCTTATAAATTTTTGAAATGTGTAAAACAAACAACAATAAAAATGTCAATCTAAAAAGTATGATTAACTGGAAATTTAATAAAAATTCCCATAAAATATCTTTAATAAAACATTACAGATAAGTTTTAGTCTCTGAAGTAAGTTTCTCTGCTTCCTTTTCCTCTCTCCATTGATAATGTAATAAGCTGAAGATGATAAATTTTCATAGATACCTCCTTGAAAACCCAGAGAGGGTTGGGTCTGGGTTGTGGATATTCCCTGATGTGTGTACACAACCATGAAAATTTATCAAGCTGTTCATTAACTTGGGCATTTAAAAAAAATGATTTTATCAGCACAAAGAAGAAAAGATTTTGCATCGAAAATTCATAACTATTTTCTAGTTTTGTTGAGGAACATTACATAATTTCCAGAAAATATTAACCAGGAACAAATTATCCAAAGGTAAATTGTTAAAAGAAATTCAGTCTCTGAATATTATCATTGCACAGGCTGAAGTACACAAACAGCTTTTTTGCTTCTGTGGCCAGTATAATACATTAGAAACTTGGAGTTTTCTAGGGAAAATATCTTGGAAATGCCAAAACCCTTGAAAAGCACAACATCTCAAAGTCAAAACAAGAAGATTGCAACATTGTGGAAAAACTTGGTTTTGAATCTCTGTAATCTACTCTTCTTACATGGTTCAGTCTAGGAGTCCAAGTAAAGGACATATTCCTTGCTCTATCTGTATAAATAGGGAAGGGGGGAAAAAATATTTAGAGATGTTTAAATTTTTCTAAAATAGACCCCGGGATTTATAGGGAAATAAAAATGGGCATCTGATTTACTTTCAGGTCTTGCATTTCACTCTGTTTTAATAAGCATTTTAATTAAATAAAGTGAAAGCATCCCTTCTGTCTTAAGGTGACCAGATATGGCTCTCATGAAATCCTTTGTGCCTTTTTTTTCCTTGAAAATGTCAAGGAGTGCAATAATAACAATTAATGATGATGACTGTTGCTTCAAAGCCAAAGACGGTGAGTTTAATAGGTTCATAAGTCCATTCCTAGCTGTGGAAGTTGATTTGTGACATCCTGTCTCAGGCTGTCAGGCATTTTGTTAGTGCTGGCAAAGAAATATTTTATTTTCTTTTTGTTAAAAAGAAAAAAAAGTCATTTAAGTGATAAGAATAATTTTAAATATTCTTCAACATTTAGAAATGTGGGGCTTATTTAAAAAAAATAAATTAGGTGCAAATATACTTTATATAAACACAAAAGACGGATAAGAAAATATACAACATGAGAAAATATGTGTATTGTAACAAAAAATATTTTTCCACAGAATGCAGGGGAACACAACTGAATTCCACCAGAAACATAAACTTATGGAAATTGAGGTGAAATTCTGAGACCACTCCAAAATTTTTCTTCTGCTGGCTTGCTTCAATGCTGTACTAAGTGCCAACTGATGATATATCTGTCCATCTGCAAAACTATTTTCATGTCACCATCTGTCTTTCACATATAAACACTATATAATTTTTTTATGTAGCCCCTGCTTTAACAAAGACCCTTGGATGTAACTGTGTGAGGGATGATGGATGAAACAACTATCACTGACCTGAAGGCATCAATGACTTGCAAACTTCTCATGGGCTCAACTGAGAAGACAGAATAATTACAATCTATCAGAACAAGGACAGCTAAGTGGTTTTAAGTGGGTTAAATTTTGGGTTGGTTTGTGGGTTTTCATGGGGTTTTTTTTGTTGTTGTTGTTTTGTTTTGTTTTGTTTTTTCAAGACAGTTAAACTAAGCATCCTCCTCTAGTTAATCTTGTAAACTTCCTCTTTAGATAACAAAGCTAACCCTATTTAAAGGCTGATTCAGCTCACCTGGTGATTACAAGTCAGGCAAAACAAATGTCCTTGTCCCTCCATCAGTTACAGAACAAGACTGACAAGAAACATCAAAATTCAATAATAATATTGAGGTGGAATGTATCTTTTTTTCTACAAACACTTCCTAATTTGATCGAAACACAAACTGAAAACAATTCACTTTTAGAAACCACTTTAGCAATCTGTAAATCAGTATGACTTCAGAGATGGTGCTCAAAGTGAGCTTTCAGAGGTTTCTTCACTTTGAAGTCTAAAAGTAAACACAATTAGTGCTTCAATTTTGTCTAACCAAAATGTTTCAGCTGGTGCAACATAAAATCAATATACGTAGCAATAAAAATAATAATTACACAATGATGTTGGTACACTTTTCTTTTTCCCTTTTTTTTTTTAATATCTATATAATACTAGACTTTGATACCATGGAAAGAACACACACTTTTTTTTTTCCCCCTCAGGTGGGATTCTGATTTATATCCTTTTTATCAATAAATTTCTAGAAAGGAAGGATTTTTTATCTTTCAGGGGGTCAGATAAGTAATCAAATATCCTAGAATAACATCTGTATTTTTCAAGACACCAAATCACAAGTTATTTGAAAGCAGTCCTCTCTGTCATTTACTTTTTCTTCAGTTAATTGCAATGGCAAATAAAGTTTTGCATTGCTCCATGTCACCACTACAATGCTTGTGACTTCTCAGAGAATACAGTTGCTGCTGTTTCTCATTACCTGCCTATTTTCACTGACTACTTCATGGCAGAAAAATCACTGGTGAACCCTTATAGGACTCTTAGATTTTGAAGTGAGAGGATATCACAAGGTTTGTTCAGTGTAGGCTTCTTCATAGAAGAGGACCCAGGATTTTTAATTCCTCTTTCAAGTCAATACCAGTGCTTTGGAGAAAATAATATTTTGCAGAAAACAAAATCCAGTCTTGCTAAAAACAATCCAGCAATGGAAAATCTAATATAAATCTTGTCATTCTAACAGTTAATTACTCTCACCATAAAAATGCAATGTGCCTAACCTAACCTGAACCCTCATTTTTTTCTTTTTTTATCTTGTCCACTAGATTAGCTCTGAAATATTATCTTTATTTCTATATTTTACTGTGGTATTTCCCCACTTTTTAAACGTGACAAACGTGCTTTGCTCCTAAATGCATTACTGAAAATACACACTAGGTTTAGACACAAAACCTATTATTGCGTGTCAGCTGATCTCTACTGTCTGTTCCATTGTGTACAATAAATCTGGGTTAAACATAAGATAAGCTGAGTTTGCTTAGCCTGCTTTTCACTGAGCTAAACTAATTTGAACAGCCTTGATTTTCTGCAGGGTAGACTACTCCCATGGATAGTTCTCATGAATCAGCTGACTTGTTAGGTGTGATGCCAGAATAACCTGTTCATATATCTGAGTCTAATAGTATCCTTGTCCCTGGTTTATTGGAGGCAGAGAGCACTGTGTACCACTGGCTGGTATTCTTCATTATTTATCATTCCTTTAGCTTTTGTATCAACTCCAAGCTTTACTGGTAATGATTTTATGTTTTCTTCCACCTTGTTGATAAAATGTTTACTAGCATAGAGTCAAAAATCAATCCCAGGGAGACCCTAGTCAAAAAACACCTTATTAGTATTAATTCCCAATTTGCTGTTATGTTGTGGGGCATAGCTATCAACCATTTCTTTAATAATTCAATGTGATTGGCAAAACAATGGGGTTTTTTTTTGTTTGTTTTTTTTTAGTTTCTTGTGTACAAGTCAACTTCTTTAAAGGAGTTACATTATTATTCTACATTATTACTTTATTGAATTGAATCAGTCCTCTCATCAAAGCGCTGACATGAGCTGGTTTGAAAAGATTTATTTTCAACCTGTGCAAATTCACTGCCATTAGTACCTTACTTTCCTTTAATTCATTGTTAATTCAGGCTTGTCTCAAATGGTCGATCATTTTGCTTCAAATATAAATGAAACTCATAATTGCTTGGATTATCCTATTTATTCTTCCTTTAAAAAGTTTGTTACTATGCATTTTTCCCATAACACTTCAGGCATGTCCTGAAGTTTTAAACACCGGATTAAATCTACTTTAATGGTTTGAGCAGCACCTGAGACAGCTCTTTGAAATTCTTAAATACAAAATTACTGAGCCCTAATGATTTAAAAAGGGATTCTTATGTGAACACAATAGAATTTAAATGGGAAATATTTCATCGTGATGTGGCAAAGCAGTTCCGGTCAGAGCCCCTCACTGACCATTTCTAAGGTTTCCATACACCACCATCCCACTCACATCCTGTTGCCACATGCAATATATGCTATTTTGAATGACACATTGTTATACACTTTGAAATGGTAATTGTTCAGATGACTTTGTATTAACAGTTACAAACCAAGGTGTCTTCATTGGAAGAATTTACCTTTCATGTGAGCTACATAAGTGAGTTGCAGTACTCCCTGGAGAAGAGAGATGTAGTAAGGGCTCCTAGCTCTTTGATAATTAACAAAAAAATCAGATCAAGAGGTTGTCCCAGCAGAACCTAAACTGCTTCCAGTGCTGGGCTACCAGCTGTTTCCTTTAACATTGCAGAACAGGAAAGGAAAGGCAAAAAGGGAGTGAAAAGACACCTGTCTCGAGGTGGTTTTGTACCATCCATGGTAACAAAGAGATCATATCATTACATCTTCAGTCACATCTGATCAAGCCACTGTAATGATATCCCCTACTGCCACTCCAATCCCTTGCTCATCATTTTTACAACTGTGGTAGTTATGCTACCTCTGGTGCTGCTTGCCATCTAGAATTACTGTTGGGGCTGCCTCAATCTCTGTTGTGCTGTTAATAGCAAATTTAGCCATCTGAGTAGATCCTCATATTGATACTTAATGGCTTCTGAACAAGTTCCCACTGCAATAGAATTGCTTTGTTGGTGTCTAAGGACATGGAGAACAAACACACATACACAGAACTTCCAGGCACAGCAGCCAGGGACCATTTGCAAGATCACCCTTTGTTAACCAGCCAAGGAACAATAACTCTGTACTCAGCATGAATCTGGAAAGCAGCTGATATTTAGATGCTTAAGTGGTTAGAACACTTGGTGAGAAAGGATAGGCCTTAACTTCTGGTCTTTCACTGGAAGTCCATGATATTTTGATGGCAATTTCCACTTTTGAAGTCTTTTAGGTAGAACAACAGATGACAGCCATTCAGAGGTTGCAGGTTCAATTTGGACTTTCATCTGCAATCTTGCTGCTTACTAACTCATGCTCATGAATAACATGGAGAAAATAATGCTTTCTCTACATTCATTACATCTATTTAGTTTACAAATTCATTAGAGAGGGTTGGGGTGGGGAAAGTTTTCTATTTGTTACTTATTTGGTTTGGTTTTTACTCTGGATATATGCAGCATAACATAACTGATCAGTTGAGTAAGAAACTGTACTCTGCTAAGAGTGTTAACAAAATCACACGGCATCATCATCTCTTTGTCTTTCTCTGTCTGCAATTCTACATACATGTGGAATATCTAATAAATTCCCCTCCTCTTACTTTCCCCAGGAAAGAAAATTTTACAAGTGTTTTCATTTCATTGATTTTATGAGAACAATTCTATTGGACAATATCTGAAACAATAAACCTCAAACTGGCTGAGGAGATGGCAGCTGATATGTGTGGGCATGTATTCATTATTTGTTCCCCAGTGACTGTACCTATGTGGAAAACCAGAAACATTCCTCAGTTTTAGACAGTAAATATTATTTTAAATGGTATATAAGTTTAATCAGTAATTAGTCAGTAATCAAATCAAGCCAATCATTGCAGATCTTCATTTGTATATATTTTTTGTCCTGTGCTTCTTGAGTATTGCTATAGGAGAACATGCAAATTAAAACAATCAACTAAGTTGTATGTGAAATAAAGGACAGAAAAATGAACACTGATTTCATCCTGTGTTTACCTGTAATTTCTAAAGAATTGCCTATTTTGAGGAAATGCCTTGATTTTTTTTTCCCAATTAATACAGAGTAATCTACCATAATGGTAGGCAATGAAAGGATTCCAGCTTTTTCAGCATTTACCACTATGTGTTTTATTTTTATTTTTTCTGCTAGTCTTCATCTCTGCAACAACTTCATTTGCCTTGAACAGCATCACATAAAACATTTCACTTTACATAAACTGTGCTTCCCTCAACCAGTTTCCTATATCCAAATGTAATGTGATGAATATGGTTTTCTAATGGATACAGATCTGCCCGATTTTTAGTTGGGGGAGAAATTAATTTACTAAGAAAAAAAAAAGGAAATAACTAAAGTAACATGTCACTAAAGAAACATTTTGACTACTGCTATACACTCTTAACATTGCTCTTCTGTAATTTTCATTGTTGCTAATCTATTTTTCTTTATAGGTCTGTCTTTAGCTCTGATAGAAACATATGAACCAATTGACCAGGTTGAATTTAGGCTGATATAGAACTAACCAGGTCATAGATACCCATTTCTTATAAGTCTCAGGAGTTAAAACAAACAAATAAATATACAAACAAAAACAAACAAACAAAAAAGAACAACCAAGAAAAACTGGTCAAAAAAAGTGTCACACACTACTGTTGGCTATGAGAATAGTAGCAGGTATTCTTCTTTACACATCAATTAATCCATGTGGAAACAGACTAATACCAAGAAGAAAATTTAGTTTAATCATCTGTCTTGGATTATATGTTTTGTTTTATTTGCCTTGGGATAAGGATTTCCTGCATGCTCTGTCATGGTTCCTTCATCCAGACATTTCTGGGATGGCAGAAAGAGGGATTACACAGAAGTGATGAGCAGGACTGTGCTCCTGTCTGCAGTGGCTAAGAAAGAGGATCTGGGGATGAAATACCTTGATGGAAATTGTTTAGGCCTGAATCAATAAGGGAAATAAACTGCTTACCAAGAACATAAAAGACTTTTTTAAATGTTTTCCATATGTGTATGAACATCACTGATGGTGTAAGTAAGCCTAGTGTTTATGCATGTGTGCTTACTAAAATAGGCAAATATTTAAAGAGAAAAAAGAATTGCATCCTCAAAAAGGACCAAGTTAAGTGGAAAAAAGAGAGAACATGTTAAGGTACACACAACAACAACAAAAAAATTGTTTGTGTATGTGTGCTGATTAAAATTGGAGCATTTAAAGAGAAAAAAGAATTGCATCCTCAAAAAGGACAAAGAAAGTTAAGTGGAGAAAAGAGAGAACATGTTGAGGTACAGAAAACAACAACAAAAAGTTGGAAAAGTTGTATGCCAACATTTCCTTTAAGAGAGTTATACCAATATTTTAGTACAAAAAATGCTATTTAAGCAAAAACTTTTCCAAATTTCTCAATAAATAATTTCTATATAAGAAATGGAAACATTTTCAGTTTATTGAAATTATTAAATTGTGTTAAACTTTGACATCCACTAAAGAGAAAGAAAAAAAAATAATCTTCTAATCTGGATAAGTAGACTTGTATCTTGCGTTTGATCTAATGCCAAGGGTGTTTTTTAAAAAACAAACAAAGAAACAAACAAACAAAAAGCCCACATACAAAATTTATCTCTATTACTTCATTAAAATTTGTAGTAACAGAGGAATAATAATATTACAAACACATTCTCCAGAGTAAATCTGTGCTCATTCAAGTCTCCAGAGCAAAGGATTTTGGTTTCAGAAAGATCTGCAAATCTTGGTTTTGTCATGGTCTCAAAACCTTGACTTCAAAAAAGAACCAATTCTCAGTCAAATTACTTAGAAATAGCGTCTTTGATTTTTTTTTCTCAAAAATATATATATTTCATACTCATTCAGAAATGGATTTTTTTTTTCATCAAATGATCACAAGAACATTTTTTTATTTTCTAATGGGCTCAATTTAAAGTTTGAAACAATATAAAATTCAAGTTTTTTCTTTCATTTCTTCATATAGTTTTGTCATGAATTCATCATCTTTCAAAGAAAAACTGTGAATTCTAACACCTCTTATTTATAAGGTTAAAAATAGATCAATACAGTGCTTAACTGAGTATGAGCCATGGGGTAGAGTGGTGCCAAGTGCGAGGATGGTCCTGTTTTATCATCAGGCTCCCCAAGAAAAAAGCTAGTTGGATTCTGGTTTTGGACCCAGTCAAATCCATCATTTCATTATGAATGTGTCGTACATCTTTGAGTAACCTTGACCAAGGACATCAATGCCTGAAGAAGTTACGTATAGCTAAGTTCTGGTGCTGCAATTTTGCATTTTAAGTGCTGCTGGTACGTGCACAGGGGGGGCAACTATAGAGCAGTATCTGAGCTTTGTTGACCCAGACTGCATTTTTTCACCTACAAAATAAGGATAACCATGATTTTCTATGAGCTATTTTGAGTGTACTCCTATAGAGTGAATAAGTAGGTACCATTAGTATGGCTATTAATAATAATACATTTGGTGATCCGTTGAGCAAAATCTTTGTTTCAAGCTCCAAGAAATGTAAATCTCCTACTCCCTCTATTAGCCAGCCCTTTCCTTCACTTCTTCCCTTCATTAAAGTGAAAGCAGTATAAAAGGTCTGATCAGGATTGTAGCTGCAAAGTCAATAGGAGCCAGTCATTTAACTTCTTTAGGCACCTTTGAAAATCCCAGCCTGACATCACTACAAATTAGCTGCACCAGAGCAGGGTTTTTCTTGGCAAGTAATATGTGAGTTACAAAGCATTTCTGCTTAACAAATGTTTCCTTTTCGTTAAAGAACTCTCAGAGATTTTTTTGAGCTGGATTCTCAACATGGATTTTTCATATGGAACAATAGTTAGCACCCTGACAGTTAACACAGTAAAGAACGATTAGGCAGTAATTTATCTGCTTCATTGTGTAGCTCCAAAGAGATGAGAAAACTTTTCTTAAGATTTCTAGCAGGGGTTTTGGGGGGTTTTTGTCAGTTCATTTTTTATTCATATCTGCTTATAGTTATACTGGACCATTGTGTTATGCAGATTGAACAAAATTTCACTACTTCTCTTGTTTTTAAAGAACCTTTTGAATGTTTTTCTCCATACTCTATTTATCTGAACCCCACTACCAGGGAACAGATTAGCTCCATTAAAGTTTTAGAGGTTGTCACTTAATAACATGCAGAATTAGATGTTTAGGTAATGTATCTAAAGCATGGGAAAGTCAGGCACTGAGAAAACAGTGCATAAAGCTGAGAAGCTACAGTAGGAAATGCACAGGTGAAATGAGACACAGATTTCAGAGCTGTGGGAAAGACATTTTGATCTGGTCTGAGAGAAATCTCTATTATAACTGCAGCTAATTCTTGAGCTTTCTGTTAAAAAAGAATCTAATTATAGACTTTAGAGGATGAACAAATCTGAGAAGGACACCTATTCTTTTACACTTAAAAGCAATTCAGGAGTACATTTTATCAGACCTATCTTTTTTACTTAGCATGAGATGAAAAAAGTCTCTCAAGTGCCTTTACAGGACAACTAAGCTATTTTTAAATTCACAAATCTGGGCACATGAATGACTATGAATGACCCCCTCAGATGACCAAGACTGTACTAGCTCCCTAAATCTTTCCACAGTAGTTCTACCAGTTTACCTAGAGAAGCCTAAGAAAGCTTCCAAAGCTGGATGGTGTCAGTTCAGCTGTACTTGTCAAGGACTGAACAAAGCCTACATGACTCCTCCATTAAAATAAAAAAAAAAACCCAAAAAATCAAAAAAAACCCAAACAAAACAAAACAAGAAAAAAAAAAAACACAAAAAAACCTCCAAAACTGTGAACCTTCCCCACTCTATGAATTCCAGTGTAGCTAAATTGTTCTCACTAACCAAGTCACTGCTGGGCATGCACATCTTGGTGCTACAGTGTGCATGTCTAAATAAAGTTTTCTGAAGGTTGACATTTTGGGCTTGGGGTTTCTCAAACATCAATTTTGGTATTTGGCAGTACTTACTCAAAGGATCAAACAACTCTTTAGTCTTACATCCTACTGGTATCAACAACCCCTTAGCACTTTCATGTTGTTATAGATCTATTCCCCCCTGATATGCCTCAGGGTCTAGTTTATCACAATTACCACTGGCAATAAAAAACAATAAAAATTTAGGTTATTATTAATGATTCAATATATTAAAATTATTTCAAGATCTACTTCTAATTAAAAAGCATTAACCCTTCTATGATCGTGGTCCCAAAAGTCATCTTTTTTAAGCAAAAATAAATAAATCTTCTGCAAGCACTCTTTAATGATGGCTATGGCCCTAAGTCATTCACTCAGCTGTTTTATTACTTGTCTTTAAGTCTGATGAGTTCAAAGCAGATGTGCATCCCTGAATTCTCAATAAAAGGCCACTGCTTGTCCTGCTGAATAAGAACTGCTAATTAACACCAATTAAGAGCTGTAAATGTCATTTAAACTTGTTTGTTATTTTTTCAACTCAATAAGAATACAGAAGACAGAGGAGCCTGGGATCACCTAGACTGAAGCAGTTTGAGGGGTCATTTTAACTGGTATATAATATGCAGTAATAATTGAAAAAAAATTATAAATATATATATATATCTATAATGGAAGGATTGCATTTGTAATTGGGTCAGTTGCAGAAGATACTTCAATATTGTTTTTTTCAAGAATTATGAGTTATCAAAAGTAAAGGTCCAAAAACCCTAAACTCCAAATTCATATAAAATAAATCACTGCTACACATACACACACATTGGCTGCAAAGGAGTAAATCTCCCTTAATACTGATTTCCTGCTCTACACTACATTAGCTCACAGGTGCCAGACTTGAGACACACATTCAATGAGATATCTGAGATCTTGGATAAGAAAGAATCTTAGCACAACCAGAACTGATGACTGCACTACAACTACATTTATTTAGTATTATGTTGCAGAAGGTTGATAATGGATGTTCTGAATGTGAATGAGTCATCTGGAATCAGATGAGTTTACTAACAGAATTTGTTCCAGAAGATCTCAGGTTTGGAAAAGTCTTATCCTTAGGTTGAGGGACTTCATATCTGTCTTGCCACCAAAACTTTCACTAAAGTTTGTGTGTCTAACCACACTCCTTTGAAATTGCTTTTCAAAGAACACAAAGCAAATAGGTAAAAATGAAAAATCTGAATTTACATCAGGATTGTAGCTGCAAAGTCAATAGGAGCCAGTCATTTAACTTCTTTAGGCACCTTTGAAAATCCCAGCCTGACATCACTACAAATTAGCTGCACCAGAGCAGGGTTTTTCTTGGCAAGTAACATGTGAGTTACAAAGAATTGTAACACCTCCTTCGTGTTCTTTGAGGTCCTACATCTTCATATGTTGGAGTGGAGTAGCTATAATTTATTATTTGCCAGCTTGTTATCTGCCTCATCAGCTATTTGCTGCAAACATATTCAGAATTACTGCCCAGGTGACTCAAAAGCATTCCTGTGATAAATGGGTTTCTCCTGATGGTCCTGAGCAAGGTCCTCACCACACACCTGGCTTCCTTGCTCAACAAGCTGCAAACTGCACCCTTCCTAGTCATGACCTTCAATCAAGGAATTTCTCTATCTCTCTTAAATAGGGAGCCCAGTGAAGTGGGCTCTGTTCAGAAAAACTGTCAGGCAGGAGCTGCATCTGTGTCTTTACATCAGAGTAGGCCAATGGAGGGTTTTGACATGCTGTATGAGAAACAGTGAAAAAAATTCTAGAAACAAAAGACTTTAATCTCTTACCATCCAGTTGACTGCCCTCACTGATGCCTTAAGTTTAGCTTTCATGTTTTCCAGATTCTCTACTGCATTAATATGTAACTCTGAATTTCATATAAAGTACTAGCAAGTTCTCCTCACAGTTTAGTCAGACAAAACAATCCTTTTCCAGCTGAGAACCAGTGATGCCATTGCAGCTTCAGGCCCAAAAATTACAAACAGCAAACTGAGGAGAGCAAACTGGGAGGATGGGACTTCGCAACCTGAAGCTGTAATTGGACAATTAACCCCAATATGGAAACGGACCAAAACTTATAAAAGTGTGAAAACTCATGACCTGTAGTCCTTCTTGGGTGGAGCCCTTGTACTGCCCCAGGTGTATCTTTTGAAGGCCTTTTAATAAATCCCTACTTTATTCCTTTAAGTCTACCCAGCCTCTGTGCTAGGTGGCCTCTCAAGGCATCACCACCTCTGACTCATGCAAATAATCTGTCTCTTTCGCTTCTTGTCCCTTTATTTTGGCCATTAAGACTTGAGCATGAATCTGATTTGAGAAATATATATGAAAACAAGGCAGAATGAGGATTCAGACCTTCACCAAATAAATCTAAAGGCAAGTTCCCTAGGCAACCAGTAGGTTGCTAATTAGTTGGGGTGGATTTTGTCTTTTTTCTCTTGTTTTCAGGAAAGCAATCTGCTTTGTAAGTAACTTGTGCTTTCTAGTCTTTCTTCCCATCTCACTTAAGCAAAGCTATCCACAGACCTACCAAGAAGAAAACCTTACCTTTTAGGGGTTTTATCACACATGCAGGATCCTGATTGCTGAATTTGTGTTGAAGTGGCTTCTAAGAAACAAAGAAACTTGAAGGATTTCATATGATATTCATTTTTTAAAAAACATCTTTTACAACTCGAATGCCTTTCAAAAAACTCTAAAAGAGAAAAAGGAAAAAGGAAACAAAAATGGGAAGGCAAAAAGAGGAAAAAGGAAAATGGAAATGGAAAAGGGAAAAAGTGAAAAGGGAAAGGAAAAGGAAAAGGAAAAAAAGGTACTATTACTATCTATTTTCATGGGCATATGCTGGCCCAGATTAAATTGATGTGCCCCTGGATATAACATTTAAAACAGGATTATTTTTCTAAGAGAATAGCAGCCCAAACCAGAACAGCATCCCAGTAAAATTTCTTCAAGGGAAAAGAGGAGGGGAAATAAAAAAATAAAGCCAGACAAACAACCAGATAAACAAACACTTCTACCTTTGAAGACTTCCATTCTATCTGCATCTGTCTTGTTGTACTCCCACCAACTAGCTGTTATTGAGTGCTTTTCAATTGGCATTTATGACTGCCTCTAATGGCTTGCTTGTACATGAGGCTTGCATATCTTAACTAAATATTCAGTGATTTTTCCTTATTCTAATGTTCTTAATTAGATTTATGAACTCTTTACCATGTTTTATGTTGATGAGGGACTGAGAATAAAATCCCGAAATGCTCACTCTAATAAAATATCACAGCTAACCAACTTGTGCTATTGCATGTGTTATTTCAGTGAATAATGAGCTTTGAATAATGTTCTGAATATGTTACCAAGGATGCAGTAAAGAAATATAGACTGGTGATCTATTACAATACATTAATAAATACACCGGTACATGTAGTTCACTGTCCATAAGGGGTAATGGATCATGCTGTGAGAACAAGTTAAGGGATAAGGGGATTGGGACTTTTTGTTTTTAAAGTCTGGTATATGAATGCCCATTTTCTATAAAGCACATTAATATTTGCTCTTTCTTTTGTATGGGTTTTTTTTTTTGGTTCTTTGATTTTGAAGTAAATTAATGAATAAGGTGTAAAAGTGGGATGTAGTATAATATAACTTTTTCTTACATTTCAGATCTGGAAATATTTCCCTTCTTTTCCTACACTAGATATTGAAAATGTTTAAGCAACATAAACCATGGTGCTTTAATCTAATAAAATTTAAAAAAAATCATGCCAAAAAAAATGGTATTTAGCTATAATTACAGGAAAAAATTCTATACCTATATATTTGTCCAGGATATGAAGACCAAGATTGATTTTTATTAGCAGTTTCATATCAGTCCAGTGTGAGTTCTCTGAATACTAAGCCTGCTACTGCATTGTGTAGATAATCATGCCTTCAGTTCAGAGAAAAATATAAATTTTTCAGAAATAATATGTAATATTAATATGTAGAAGTAATATGTAATAATACAATCCTATTTATTTCATCAGCCCACTGAATAAACAAAAGCCTATTCTACTGCCATTTTTACTTCTAAAAATCCTTGGTACTGTAGGAGAGACCAGGAGGCTTACTCTGTTTCGTGGTGGTTTTGTGTGAGCAGGCAGTCATATAATTCATTATTCTACCAAACAGATTAATTTTGTGACTGTCTCCTATCATTCCTTCTTTCCTCTTTTATAGGACTTTTGCTGGCTTTGCCAATGGACTTGAAGCACTCCAGTCTTTCCACTGACTCCACTGTGTATCTATATTGATGTGCTCTTTCTGTCAGAGACCATTTTTCACTGTTTTCTGAATAGCTGAGTGGATTTTGAATCTTGATGAAGGCCCGTTGATGTTCCTGAACCTGCTACTGTGACTAAAATGGTCTTATGAAATAAAAGTAGCATACCAAGGGTAACTGGCAAAAAAGCTTCTAGGAAGTTCCCTCCAGAATGCCACAAGAGTTTATATACACTTTTTGACTCACACTGATCCATGTACAGAGCAACAGATGTCACTCCAGTGCTGTGACTGACTTACAGAAATATGGTTTTCCATTCACATGTATCTCAAAAAATATACCTTTAAAATTTCAGAAAACATTATTCATGTATCTGTGAATGCCTATGTATCCAAGCCATAAACCAAGACCAATATAGACCAAGTGAGTGAATCTCAGATCAAGGGCTCAGGTGTATGATATCCAAGTCCTACCTTCAGATGTAAGCATGATGTTAGTTAACTTTTTACACAAATTTTGACTGAAAGCATGAGACAGTAGGTGGTCAAAGGCCACAAAAGATAAGACAGGTTAAAACAGACCCAGAGGATGCTAAAACAGGAAAAGTTGTGTCATAATTCAAGCGCAAATACACTAAAATAGAAAGCTGAAAATCTCTACTTAAAACTGCAAAGAAATTAAGACTTGGCAACCTAGTATTGTTGAGGTATTCATAAAAGCAATGGAAACCATTCTCTCCCTGAATGACTAAGAAAATAACAAATAATTACATTTACAATTATAGAATAGAATAATGGAAAATTTCAGGCTGGATGTCTAGAGATCTATTTCAACTTCTCTTAAGGAAAAGGCCTTTGATCAAAGGTCCTGTCAAACTGAATTTCCAATGAGGTCTATTCCACTGCTTCTCTGTGAAACCTATTCCAGCGTTTTACTGTTCTCACAGCAAAAAGGTTTTCCATCTCCCTCCATAAATCAGATCCTGCAATCCTTTGAGCCCCCTGCTTGGTGGTCCTACTTTTTCAAAGCAAAAATTACACCGTGTAGCAAACTAAAGCTGAACACGGTGTTCCAGGTGTATCCAAACAAGTGCTGGCCAGAGTGGAATAATCACATCCCTTCATCTGCTGGCTATGTTGTTGCTCATGGATCTCAGAAAACAGCTTGTCTTTATAATTACAAGAGCATTCTGCAAATTTATGATAAATTTAATCTCCCTCAGGACTCAAAGGTCCTCCCAGCAAAGATGCACCTAAGAAGGCATCTGCCTGTTCTGCTCCTGTTTCTGTCATACCCACTAGGATTTTGAACTTACCACATGTTAAAGCTTCTGCAACTTCTGTTGGTCCAGGCTTGCTTGTATTCTACTTGCAAAGTTTCTTTCCTCAAAGTGGTAGTGCTCCAAATGTCTGTGACCTGTGTGTGTGAAGGCATTTACAGATACAAGATATTATGGTTAAAAATGGCATTAAGTTAATGTGTCACATATATCTCACACAAAAAAGTCTCTGAGACAATTTTAAAGGATTCTTAGCAAACTGAAATTTACACAGGTAGAGGCAGGAAGATCTTGTGCTCTATAAAGACCATGTATGTGAAATAAGTTCAAGTTTTAACTCTGTCCAGTTCCATTCAGAACACTGGGAGCTCCTGAGCCCGTCACCTCCTCTTTACCACTTTGCTACACACAGCTACTTTTAATTTAAAACAATGGCATCATCCTCTGGTCTTTTCTCCTCTACAAGCCTCACCTTGTGTTCCCCAGTTCAAACTGATCTCTGCTTCCAACTCCTGTTATGAGACTGGGAGGTGGGAGAATGATGAGGATGTTAGATCTGTCAGCCCAAAGAGGACTCTCCCTAACTTTTCATAATCCTCAGGTCAGAGCTGTGAAATGCACAGGGAATGTTACTTTTTTTCCTGATTTTTTTCCTGGATTACATAAAAAACGACATCTTCCCTCTGTGGGTGCGCTAGCATGAAAATGCAGCCCAAAAAGCAGACCCCAGAAGCATACAAGTATGAACAATCTCCTTTCAAAAGAAACAATTTGCAACTAGAAAATATATTTTAGTCAAATGAGTCATGATTTTGACAATTTCTTTTTTGTTTTTCCCAAATGGCATTACAAACCAAACAAGCACCACATGTTGAGAGCCACAATAAAGTGTTTCATTTGAAAGTGTTAACTTGACTTCAAATTGCATGTTAAATGGACAGTTATTTCAAAATACGCTGTAATTTGGCACATCACAGTTGGACAGGCTCAAATGTCAAAAACGGCTTTACTTACTGGACTTTCTTCTTATACAAATTTAGAAATTTCTTTCTGGGGGTGCTACTTTAAATTGGTTTCTAAAAAACAAACTCAAAGAACCCCAAACAATTTTTTTTTCCTTAGTTTTCAGTGATTTCAGCTCTGTCCCAATTTGGAATGAAAATAAATGCCAAAGATTGGAACATCAAAACATTGAGACAGGGATTTTTTTTCCTGATCAGCTCTAATATGTATATATACCAAAAGTCTTCAAAGCAGTAATTTTGAAAACCCAAATTAACTATAAGAATTTTTCAGAAATGAAGAATTCTTCAGATTTAATGTTTATACGTTCTTTTACATTGTAATGTTTGAAGGGTTTCTTGGATTTTATAGTTGTTGGCTGGAGTATGACCATCAATGGGTTTTGCCAAGGAAACCAAAATTTGTTCCTTCTTTTTTTCTATTAAGCACAGAGATACCTTTTCAATCTGCATTTCTTATATGGGGTCTGTCCTTCCCTCAAAACACCAACTCTGTATGCTAATAACTCTTTATTTATATGTATATAATATTCAAGCATGAGTTTTAAAATTAATATTTATAAATTAATCTTTAAAAAATTATGAAGGACTCACTAACAAAACCAAAATTTATTTAATCATAAAAATTAGTCTTAATATATTACATTAGCTATCCTCATAGTCCCAAATGTCTGTGTCTACAGTGCATATCTGTTACTGCAACCTGCATAAATATCAAGAAAATAATGTATTTTCTCTGTTTACTTTTCCTTAGGATAAACAGCAAAACAGTAAAAAGAGGCTAAGACACAACAGGGGACACAAAACAGACAAGCTGCAACAGCCTACATGGGAGAATATTACAGAATTACAGTTGTTGCAATGGCTACCAGCTGTGCATCTGGAATAAACAGGTTTGGAGCCCAGGAGTTTTTAATGCAGGGAAAAGTTTGCATCAGATGCTTACTCCTTTACGTTTTTATTTCAGTCTTTACTTCAAATGTTTTAAGAAGAATATTCCAAAACCCCCAGTTATTTTTTGTTGTTGCTCTTGTTGACTGCTCTGTCAAAAGCTACAGGCAGGTAGAGGCATATTAAAATCTTTGTTACTAATATTTCAGTTCACTGCGTTTGATCACGGAGGATTATCTGCTTGCTTGCTTTGTGCTGCTTTGGCAATGATAGGGAGAGAAAAATTTTGGATACATGAGATCTGCAATTGTCCCTTTACTTCTATTGATCCTTATAAAAAACACACAAACAAGGCATTTCACTGTGACAGGTTTCACATGCTTTGACCCTAGAAGATGAAGAATTTTTCTGTGTTTTTATTTGAGGGGATGTGTTTATGCACATGGACATCCCCACTGTTAAGACATAACCTCCAGAGCACCATCCCTTTTATGCAGTGAAGGAGACTATGAACACTGAAAACAAGAGTGTTCAGTTAAATTAGTGTGTTCAGAAGTCTATCTTCATACACATGATAGCAACTGACAGTGCACTTGGATGGCATAATAACTGTAATTCTGTCATTTTATCACTTCTGAGGGCCTGACCTTGCATACCTGCTTAAGGCAGGTAATGGAAAAGAGTACAGAAAAATATAAATAGGGGGAAAAAGCCACCAGCAAAGAAACCCAAAAATGTGATTATGTTGTGTGTATGCTGACAGTCTCATGGCTCACACAGCCCTTGAGAACTTGAATAAAGTTGGGACAGTCTAGGAAGTAATTCTCTAAAAGACACACCTTTGCCAGCAGCTTCTGACTTGCTGCTCTGTACTCATCCAGACTTTCACCTGTTCAGCGTGCACCCCCGTTGCCACACGAGTTCCATGACCAAGTTGTTTTTGCTGGGAAAATACAAGGTTTTGGCAAAAAAAACCTGAATATCTAGAGCTCTTCCAGGTGGTAGACAGGACAGACATTCTATCCCAGGGATTTGGAAGCATCTTGAGTTTCCCTGGGGGTCACTGTCCTTGAAAGCCAGCACAACAAAAGGTTGGGACAATTTATGTTTTGACCACTTTGAAAAAGAATGAAAAACCCTAAAACTTTGGATTTCTCTCCAGAAAAAACCTCTGCGTGTGGGCATATTCCAGTGTAGAAAACTTTTTGTGGATATTTTTTTCCTCAGTAGAACTAGATCTATCCCGCACCTGATATGAACAAGGTTATTACATCCTAAGATGTTATCACTATAACGATATTAAATCTAACATATTTTTTTTTAACTAGAAAGCAAAAAAGTCATCAACAATTTCCTTAGTAATATTTTATCCATTTTCCCCAAATTTCCTCTCTCAGTCAAAGATGGTGAGTCTTTCAGGTCTATATCTTTTCAGGAGATGAGATAAGTCAAATTACATTGAATTTATCAGAATCAGATGATTTTTAAAGTTACTCTCAGAAGCAAGATTGGAAAACTAACACCTGGCTTCCACCCCAGGCTAAGTGCAGTGGCTGTGGTCTGCTCTCATTCTGCAAGCCATTGGGTCTCCTGTCCTCCAGCTGTTGTTGGTTATGGCTTCCAGCTGTGTTCCTTGAAGCAATCTGTAAAAACAAGCATTCTTTAGTTTTTCCTTTTCTCTTTTTAAAGACTCGGACAACTCAGATAATTTCCTGGCATTCCTTAGTAGCCCTTTGTTTAATGAGAAGATCAGCTGGCTGCATAGCTTTTTTTTCAGTGTATACTGCCAGCTAATGGCAACTTTATTAGGTATCTGCAGTGAGATGATGAGCCACCTGGGAGTATTAACACCTGGATTTACAGTCACAATGGTAGAGCATATTGAAGTCCTTCACTACACTGAATTACTCAATAATAGCTTTTGGAAACATAAATAATCAAGAAGCATCATTTTTGAAGATAAAAGTCAGGAACGTGTCTGGCTAATTGACCATGATGGAGTTATAATAGTGAAATACTGCACACTTTTGGAGTAAAGTTCTCTATCGTGCTGCCTCTGTCTGAAGCATTGAGGGCTGGTAGCTCTGCAGAAGTTTATGGATAGTGACTCCTGCACACTGCTCCTGCCAATAAGATGCACATCAGTTTCTTCATTGGTCTAATCTATTGCAGTAAATTCTGGCTCTAAGAAAAACAGAGACAATGTGAAACAGGAGGACTCCAAACAAGATTATCTCGTGGAGAATGCCATCAAGATTGCTAATTCAGTTTGCATCAAAAATCAGGAAAGATCAGATCCTGGTAGCAACAGAATGTTTCATCCTGTTTTTCTGTATTCAGTTAAGAAAATGTTGAAATCTATTTGTGCATTTCAATCATTTTAACTCTGTCTGATTAAGAAAATGCTCTAAGTTACACAGATAAAACTGCTGAAGAAGAGACTTAAGTGTGAGCTTTGCAACTTGGCTGAGTTGAGACATATTTACTCAAGTTACTTCAGGGCAGTGAAGGATTCAAGGCAGTGGAAAATGCAAAATATAAAACTATAAAAGTCTCTGTGAATATATGGCTGCATTTTAGCTCTAAATAGTACTTGCTTTTATAATGGGTTTCAAATGGAAGATTCTGTTGTGTGCTTATTGTTGTTTTGACTTGGTTTTTTTTGGCTTTGGGTTTGATTTTTTTTGGAGGGTGAATTCTTCCTTTTTTTTTTAATTTTCATTTCCAAATATTTCTCAGGAAAAAAAAAGTAAGAATAACTCTATGCAATCTCTTCATGCATATAAATGATAAACTTAACTCTCTCAAACTGTAAATCTTTCTGTGCAAAAAAAATCCTGAATTTGTGGTTTGTTTCTGGTTTTGGCGGGTTTTGGTTTTTCTTTGGTTTTTTTTGGTTGGTTGGTTTTTTGGGTTTTTTTTTGGTTTGGTTTTGGTTTTTTTTTTTAATTTTGTGTTCAATTTCTTCTTAATTTGTTTTTTGGTTTTTTTTGGTTTTTTTTTTTTTTTTGTAAAATTATAAAATAGAAATAATCTTCCCTTTCTTTAACAACATCCAAATTTTCTATGGATATTTTTCTCTATAGCTACCAACATTTGGGAATTAAAAAAAAAAATTAAAAAACCCTTAACAAAAAATTATATTTAAACTTCAGGGAGTGTAACAAGTTTCTCAACAAACCAACACTGGAGAATTTATTTCAGTAACAGCTTTCAAATAGAAACCACAAGATTTTACTTGCTGCCTCTTGCAATTAGCTGGTGAGGTACAGAATCACTTCTCTGCCTCTCCCCAACCCAATGAGTGTTTAATTATTCATGCAAAGTGAAACAGCTTCAACAGAGCAAATGCAAGAAGCCCAGGCTGCAGTACCTCACAGTCTGGTGGTTTAGGGCTCAGTGTTGCAGGTTCCTGTTTCTCCTCCTCTGCACCAGGGACACAGAAGGCTTCAACTCAGGTGCTCACCATGCAGGTGACAGCCCCAGGTCCCAGGGCTCCCAGCATCTCCTGTGGCCCAGAATGTCCCCATCTCACTGGGGCTCCCAGGCCCCTCCTGACCCTGCTGTGGGACTGAGCCCTGCAGATGAAACAGCAGCTCTGTCTCCTCACCACAAAATCTGACTTTGGTGCAGCTCATGTTCCTAGAAGCTCATTTATTATGCAACAAAGGCTCAATAAATTAACTATGATTTGCTCTCCCTTACCCCCTGCATCTTTTAAAATGCAGCCACTCATTCTGCCAGCATGTTTTGGAGCCACAGAAGGAATTCTTCCCTTTGAGGGTGGTGAAGAACTGGCAGAGCTTGCCGAGAGAAGCAGTGGCTGCCCCATCCATGGGAGTGCTCAGAACCAAGCTTGGAGGGAGTTGGAGCAGCCTGGGAAAATGGAAGGTGTCCTTGCCCATGGCAAGGAGGTTGTAACTTCAGGCAGGGCTGAACAGGTCACAGAGACCATTCCTAAAATGTTTGCATAAATTCACCCTCACCTTTGTATGTTTTTGTTGTTTTCTCCACACCTCCCCGGGTTACAAATTACTCCACATTCCCAGGAATCCCACACTGTCACCCAATCCTGAATTCAAGTTTGACTGGAAATAGTCATAAAACACACATGCCTTACAGCCCTAACGCGTGGTATTTGAAATCATTGCCTTGAATTGCATTGCATTGCATTGCAGTATTCTAGAATTTTTTCACCATGTCAGCAGCCCGTTTAAGTTTCAATCTGACAAGAAATGGACTCCACATGTGTCAACTGAGGCAAGAAATATTTTGGTAAACTAACTTAATGGATGTTCCCCCATTTACATGGAATTGTAAACCAGGCATGTCCTACTGGGAACTTGGCATTTGAATGAGGCAATGTTGAATGGAATTTGAGGATGTGGGGATCAGATGCAGACTCAGGAGAAACACAAGCATGTGTGGGATGTTGTAGGACAGGCCAGGATTGCAGCTGTAAACTTAGGAACTGGGGAAGCAAACCATGGGCATGTTGTTCTTTGGGGGAGAAAATTACAGAGGGGCAGTTGGAGTGGTTATAGTAAACCTTGCATATTTGTGTGAACAAAATAATTAAATAGAAATATTGTACCAAATTACTCACTAATTAGGCACACAAAGTTGCTAACTGCCAAACTAAGAAAGTGCTTGGATTTCAGTTAACCTCTTAGAGTGTTCAAAATTTTAAATAAAGAAATGGACAGGAGAAAGACAAGTCATGCAAAAATTCCTGAAAGGAATAGTCAATGCACTACAAAACACAGGGCATGAAGCTTTTTAGAGTTGCTGCCATTTTCTCCCTTTCTCTGCTAACCAGTCAGATAAAAATTTGCTTAGACAAAGGCATCCCAATTTAGACTCAAGGGACTTCAGCATCTATTGGAATCAAGACAATCTAAAAACAGCTCTGTTCTGCTTTGAAAAGGTAAATGAACCTTCTGTGGAAAGCAGAAGTGTGAAAGGTTCAGAAGAAACCTATTACAAGCTCCAGCACACACTTGTGACAAGAATTGTGACTCTGTATTTGCAGAACAGAGTCTCCCCAAGGGATGCCAACTAATCTGAGACACTAAAACATCCACTTCGTCTGTATAACTTCTTCCCTCAGATGATGGTCTAGTCATTCCCTGTAATGCTGCTCGTACAACAAATGAAGATTTTTTTAGTATTCTTAAGAGCAGAGATGTTAAGTGGTGCTGGTTAGAATATACATATTTAAGCTAAATTGTACCCTACTATGCTATTTTGTTAAAACAGGAGAATTACATAAAAGTGCATTGGTTGCAATAAAGTTTTGTTCATGATAAATTTTATTTTTAGAATTAAACCATCCTCTTTTTTTTTCCTTTTGAAAGAGAGTGATGGGTGCTTAAGTTCCTTTTGACATGAAACAAAACTCCAACTCGTTCATTAGGAAAATATATGTTCCAACACTTTTTCCTAAGTGGAAAAAGAACAAGTTTCAAAACCTTGAAAGTTGCCTCAAAATGAAAGTGTCATCCTGTCGACAGCTTCAATTCTTTAAATTGTTTTTCCTGACACTTAGTAGAACTTCCAGTAAATCGAGTTCTTTGATCATATCTGAAGAATTATATGTCAAAATCGTGAAGCTCCTTGTTCACTTTCAGTCTCGCCGTCTTGCTAAATAAACCTCTGCAGCTTAAGTTTTTCATGTTGCTTAGTACAGAGAAACAACACTGCAAAAATCAACATTGCAAATAGTGGAAGTGAAATCACACTTCAGTTGCTACCAGAACTTCACGACTGCACACAGGAGCACACACATTAGCATAAATGCACCTCGACATGCTCTCTGCCTAGGTGTAGTTACCACCCCTCCCCTGCTGCTGGTGCCAGCCAACACCACCCACCCGCTGAGTGGTGGGACAAATTCCTGCAGTCCTTTGATGAACAGTGCCTGCTGCAGGTCAGGTCCTGGGCTATTAGTCCTCCAGTCTCCCCATCTTTCACAGACTCCAGAGGGGGTTCCCAGAAAATGAATTAAGGGATTTTTTTTTTAAGAGTTGAAAAAGCAGAACCATTTGTAAAAGCCAAATAGTTAAGAAAAACTAAGCAACTGTAAGAAAAATTACAAATTCTTGCCTTGTGGTAGGAATTATTCCAGTTAAGTAGAATTTATTCAAACTGTTTTCTTTAAGATAGTATTCTCCTCTGACCTAAAAGCCCAGGAGTAAGAGGATGACTAAGGTAAGGCACTTGGTGAAATTTTAGACTTCTGGAAGAGGAATATCTGGATGAAGCTGCTCCTAGGTTTTTCACAGGTGCCAAAAATTTCCCATACTTTGCAGGATAGAAGAATGTTGCTGGTTTTTAAATATACATAGCCTTTAAAATAAAAGGACAAAATTCAATGTTTTAATGCCAAAAACACAAACTCAGCTTTAAAACCTCTTTTGAATAAGAATGACAACAAGCACTGGCATCTCGGTGGCTTTTTTTTGATTCTCCTGTTAGTTTTTTTTTTTAATTCTGTAGTACAAGGTTTGAGATGAGCATTAACATCTAGCTAATTTTGCCGTGAAACTTCATTTTAGTGCTGTGTGTTTTAGCATCTCTTATCCTCTGGATTCATTACTTAGAGAATATCTGGTATAAATTTTTATTCACTTTTTCTCTAAAATCAGTAAATCAGCTGTGCCTTTACTGTAGAACAAAGGAAAGGAGACACTTCAGAAAAATTCTTTCTATTAGGGCCTGGTAAAGGCAGGGAATTTGTCATGTTTTCAGTGCTTAATTTTCATGTTCCCTATACAGAAGCAGAGGTAATTTTTGCTTTTGACTGCTTCTTCACATGTGGCCCAGCTCTGAGAGAGCAAGCAAATCCTGCAAGCCTTTGTTCCAACCACCTTTCAGATTCATAAGCAGTTGTTTGCAGGAGTGGAGTGGCATATGCACTTTAGGTGTTTAGTTTTCATAGCATACCTGACCTTTCAAAAGGTGATTGGAGGTGCATATAGATCCCAGTACAGACCTCAGACTGGAGCTCACAAATGCCATGGGAACCAACATCCTAATTGCAGAGGGGCTTTTTTTCCCCCCATTTTTCTTTCTATGGAGTACGAGGTTAAATGAATGCAAACTCCCCAGCTACATACTTACAAGGTTCTATTAGTGTTTTCCCTCTAAAATATTTTAAACAAGCAACTGAACACTCTGGCTATTTAATCATTGAATAAAAGTAGTATTTTTAAAATAATAATAATAATAATAATAATAATAATAATAATAATAATAATAATTCATGGCATTTCATTCAAGAGAAATTTTCCCAGTGTCTACTTTCTTCAAGCCAGAAAAATCTGACTGGTTTCCCCCCAGAAATTAGCAGGAACAGCAGAATGCAAGATATTCTATGTCTTAATGACAGAAGCATTCCAGCTTTTTTTTTTCTTTTCTCTCTTTTTTATTTTAGATGTTTTTGTTTGTTTTTGTTTTTTTCTTTTACTTTATGAAGAAAAGCAAACGAAAAAATTTGTAAAGTTTCTCACCAGTTCCAATATAGACATAAACAACCCATTCCATTCTTGTCTCACTGTTCCTGTCTTAAATCTGTGCAGTTGCAGATTTTTAAAAGAACAGTCAAGTGTAGCAGCACAGCCAAGGGAGTGATAAAGGAGAAAAAGAGAAAGAGATGTAATAAGACTGGGTTTGAAAATGAAGAGGAAAAAGGAAATGCTTAGTCCAGCAGGTTAAAAGAAGGCTCAGTGAGGACAACTCCACCCAATTTGGTGCAAATAATATAGCTGAGTAGCTTGCCACCTCATATGTACAAACTTCCAATCTGTGCATCTCTTCGGAGCCATAATGCTTAGCACTGCAAATCACCCACTGAAAGAACCATCAAATCTTTGGAACTTATTGATACAGTTACCTTTGGGCTGCTGAGCTGAAGGCAATGTCCATTTTTTTGTCTGTAAACTTTGTCTGCAATTGCAAGAAAAAGAGAAGAAAGGACAGTATTAATCTGTGCAGTGTATTCTGTGGGTACTCTTCCTCTTTGGATCCAGCTAAGCTAAGAAATCCATTTAACCTTTTAGTGTCAAGTTTGATGGACCCAAGGTGACACTGTATTTTTTCATTGTGCAGTACAGTTTATGATTGCAATAAACCTGAAAGAAAAATTGATGTTGACAAAGATTATATATATGTTTTTCTTCTCCTCCTGCTGAGATGGAAAAGTGACAAGTGTCACTTTTAAAAAGCACTAGCCTCACGTACAATCTAAGGACAAGGTTTGTCATCAATCATGTCTTTTCATAAGTCTTCACTGATGAGTTTGACTTTGGACCTGCAATCTTTGAACCCTCTCTCAGCTTTTGTCCCAGAATCATAGATTCATTCATTCATTCATGGATTCATGGATTTTTAAGGCCAAAAAGGACAATTACAATCATCTTGTGTGAACACAGGCCACAGAGTTCAAGCTTTCATTCTTCCTCCCCCTACTTCTTTCACAAATGTTTTCACATTTTTCTTCTCTTGCACTCAGTTGCTTATTAAACTCATTGTGATGCTTAAACCTTGCTCTGAACTGCCTCTGCCTCCCCTTCTCTTTGTTTAGGATAAATTCCTTCCATGAATCTCACTAACTCTTGCATAAAGCTTGAAACCAGCGACCTACAACATCTCCTTGCAGAGAATGTTACATCATCCTCTTAAAAAATAGATGCCATCTACTACTGTCATCAGTAGACTATCTTCAACTAAATATTCATCAGCAGATCTCTTGGAAAATTTGCATTTAATAGTGTTTCTAATAGAAAAAAACTAGAAAACTTTGTCTTAGTAAATATGCTTCAATTAAAGATACCATTTAAACTTATACCCAAATCTGATTCTTCTCCAAGTCTCAACATCCCACTTCCCCTTTTTTCTCCTTCCATTTCTCAAGTCTGTCTGAGTTTGTCTCTCTCCTGTTCTACCTGTCTCATAAAAGTTTTAATGCAAAGAACTTCTCAGTTCACAGGTAAAATAAATTGTCAATGTATTTCTAGTAACAGTAATAGCCTTTTATTCCCTCCACCCCTCATACAAAAAATTAATGGGATACACCAATCTGCCATTGTGCCCTTGACATGTAATTTGTTATAAATAATAATACAAATGATTACAGGGAAAACTACTACTGCTAGGAGTGCATCAGTTTGCCAGCATGGAGATAAATAAGACAGCTCTCTCTGTGGGTGACTCTGTCATCACGTTTTGTTCTGGCGCTACCCAGCAGGCTTAACAACATGAGTCCTGTTATGGCTGGTCTCAAAGTTTCTTCAGAGAGAAGCTGGGGGGCTAAAGCCCCTTTTCTAGAGAAAAATAACTAAAAGGAGTTAAAAATAAGTGGCTCTCCTATAGGTCTGTGTGTTGAATGTAATTAATTGCCCACAAGTCGCATATCTTCCCTTCTTCACATTATTGCAAAACCTGCTGCACTTCTTTGGTACAGCAGTTACTCAGGTTTTATCTTCTACAGAGACAAGCTGTAATTTCTTTTATAGGGAAAGGAAAAAAAAAAGACTCATAACAGTGAAGGCAATTACAGGAGCAACAGTCAATGCCAGGAATAGGAGAAAGAGTTGTTGTGTTATTCAGGCACAAACCTGGGAATAAGGAGTCCTGGAATGTACAGCAGTTCTGCCCCATACCTGTGTGGGCAATTCACTTAGGCTTGGCAGTAAATTAGAGATTTATACAGAAAATTTTTTTTTCTAATCCATCTTCCAAACTTGAAACTGCTTTCATCATCTTACGGGTAGTAATATCAGTTGTTGATATAAACAGACTGTTCATATTGTGTCACCACTTAGACTTATTTAAATACAACTGTGTAAATAAAGATCAAGAACTAATCCGCTACCAGAACATTCTTTCAAATTTCAGGTTCTGTGTATGGTTTGTTTAGTTTGTGGTTGAACACAAGACACATTTTCTATGAAAATATGTAGGAATTTTCTTCATCTCTTTGAAGAGCTGCCATTAGAAATATGAAGGCTTCAGCAGAAGTTTGGGCAAACCATAGAGTAACTGGAATGTGGAGTACCAGGCAGTTGAATGTTACATTTTACACTTCTCCTGCTGATTTGGATTTTTTTTTGCTTAAAGATTCTCTTTTTTTGTGCTTCACAGCATCCTGGAAAGCATAACTCTGATTATCCTATACTCTCTTATGAGTGCATGAGATATGCTGTTCATAATGAATTGAAGCTTCAAGTGACACAATTTTTCAGCAACTGCATATCATTTGGTGCAATACAGAAACATAATCTGTTAGAGGATTTACATGGAATTGAGCAGAATCAGTGTCAGTTACCTGGAAGGGTCAGATTTCAGTAGGCAAAGGTAAACAACATGAAACTGCATTTCAGATTTAGTACAAAAAAGCTCAGTCAAAAATTGATTAAAGAAATGTTTCATTTTAAATAAATATTTTTTAATATTACATTCCATGGATTTTTTTTTCAGTCTGATTCATTGCAAAAATATTAATGAGATATCTTTTATTTCCTCAGAAAAAGGAATTTCCTCATCTTATTACCTAAGTTTTTATTACTAAAATGCCTCAAAGCATCCATTATGATTGCATTTATATAAGTGTGGATAGTAGTCTGTTTTTACCACCAGAAGTTTACAACTGAAATAGGTTGTATTGGCAGGGTATGTTAACTGCCCCAAAAGTTCCAAGCCCAAACTTTTTTCCCTATGGAAAGAATGTAATTGTGATCAAGGACAGGTGCTTTCAAGGACAGTGCATCCTCCACTGCTCAAGCAGGTCTCCTATTTCCCACTCACATTCCCAGACACACATCCAATTATACAGGGAGAACATTATATTCCAGGTCCAGAAAATAGTTCAGCAAAAGCAGGAATGTATGGTTTTTAGAGAGGTTTACAGGAGCAATGTAAACACCTTGCTGTGCAATATTCCCATTAGAAAAATGAGGCAAATTTCTTGTGGAGACTTAAAGGGTTAGTAAAGTAAGGACATCAAATTAATGACATTCATTATCAGAGAAAAATAGAGGATTTTATTATTATTATTATTATTTAAATAGAATTGCTGTAAAAATTGATATGCATTTTGGCATACCAAATGGTCGTGTTAGCATCTGTCCTTAATGTTTCAAAAAAGAAGTTGTACAGTCAGAACCTCAAACTCTTAGCAAATATTAACAGAAAGAGAATGGATTTTCTGAGGAATCACTTGGCATTCCCAGTTTGGGTTGTATATAATAAGGAGCCATGGATGCTTAACCCTGCAGAAACATGGTTTTGAACTTAGTTATGCCATTTTGGTGCCCGCCTTTAGAACCTTATGTCAGAAAAAGTCTTGACTTTTATATGCAACTGTTGTTTATGCTTTTACTTCTAGTTTGATTTGCAGCATAAATAAGTTCTAAAATAAAGATAGCATGTACTGACAAGCTTTATGACACTGTTTTAAATATTGCTGTGGAAAATAAGACTTTAACACCAAAAAAAAAAAAAAAAGCCCCAAACCAACCACCACCCAAATGTTAAATAAACAGACAATAGCTGTCAGTATTAAAAAGCTGTATCTCTAAATTGAATTCAACATATAAAATTATCAGGTTTCTATTCAATCTTTAGGGATACCCTCTAATCATTTATTCATTTCTACTTCCAGACTTGTTTCCTCTCAATTGACAGGGAATGGCTGTACAAGGCTTAAAAAATCAGTCCTTTCCAAATGGACTTAAAAACTGACAGCTTTGAATTGCAGGCTACAGACTGTTTTGAAATTTAGTTTTGATGACTGGATGGTCTGGCTGTACCTTTTTAGGACCTCTGAGCTATTGAAAAATATTAGAATAACGCAATCAGACTATAAAGTACCAATGCTGTAAAGTATCCAAGACACACCTTAGTGCTGCCATGTAAAGGCGGGCTGCTCAAGCTGCCATCAGGAATGTTTCAGGAAACAGTGTTGTGGCTGAGAGAAGAAGCATGTACAGTGTCCTTTCTCTAAGGAGCAGCTGCTGCAAATACTGAGGTGGAACAAAAAAAAAATTGCTTCATAACCTGACATTAGATATAGTGTAAATTTAACTATATGATTAATCTCCTTTATTTCTTATTTCCTTATTTTTTTTTTATCCTCTGATATTCATTCCTTGAAGTTAACAGCCCTTCTTTTCTTTTTTTTTCCTGTTTTCCCCATATTTTTTCATTTGTGTCATCCTTCAAAGCGAAGTAACCCCCTCCAGTTTAGTTTAGAAATAAATCAATATCTTTCAAAAGTGGAAGGCATGTGCACTCAATGAAAATAGCAAAAAGGCTTCACTGCGGACAAGTCGAATGTTAAAACTTAATAAAAATGGGATGAAAAGATTAGTGTGAAAAACAAGCTGCTGAAGTTTCTAAAATAAAAGAAGTAATAAAAAAAATTTTTCATATCCATCAAAAGCAAGAAACTTGCCAGAGAGTTTATGGGATTTACAAATGACCAAGATGTAAAAGAATCATACAAGGAAGATAATGTCATAGCAGAAAAGAAAAATGAATTCTTCATATCCATGTTCCCCGTGAAGATGGGAAATTTGGTTGTTTCTCTGTGTTTGAATGTCAGTCTCAAAATGAAGTGTCAGCAGAGGAGATTTTAGACATATCGATAAAAAGTAACAAATCATCAGGACCAGATGGTATTTACCTAAGAGTCTGAAAGGAATTCAAATACATAATTACTGAGTTAACTTTGATTTAAATCCTACTGCTTCAGGATAAGAAGTAAGGGAGAAAAGGGAAGAGAGAGGATAGAAGGGAGGGGAGGGGAGGGGAAGGGAGGGAAGGGGAGGGGTGGGGAGGGAAATTCATTGCTTGTAAATATGTTTTTTCAATAACTGGAATAATATTCTATCACAATTTCATCTATTTTCAGTGTGTAAGTTAATATTGCATTATGATTGCATGCAGAAATACTACTAGAAAATCTTTGTTGGGGTTTATGTGGGGAAAAAATGACATCATTTGGAACACCACTTTAAACATTTCAGTAATATGGATTCTCTTCTTTTTAAGTATTCTGAAACTTCATCACATTTTTGAGCTTAAAATTTTAGATATTAATATTTTTTCCCATTTATTCCACAACATGGCAGCTATCACAATCAGACTCCTTGTTCAGCTCATTAGGAGGAGAAATCATAACAACATTAGCAACAAAAGATCTCCAAAACTGTGTTTAAATCTTGTTTTTATAAGGAAATGCAAAATTCATTGCTGGCGACATGGCAATTTTCCAATCAAACATTTCTTTTGGTTGCAGAGACAGAAAGCATGTGAAGACAAAAAGGCATTTTGGCATTAACAGCTTTAACAAAGCTCATTACACAGTGACTGCTGTCGCTGTGAAATATTGTTCTTTGAAGGGTAATACTAATTCAAGTGGCATAGCACTGCATATGAGTAAGGGGTCCAATGACCTTGAATGTTGAAAAGAACTACAGATCTTCAAAGTCCCACGTACAAACAAAACAAAAATGTAGCATGTAATGGAGACCTGAATAATGTAAAAGGTTTTGTCTCTGAAGAAGAGAAATGAAGGGGAGAGAGAAATAGGGGAAGGAAGAGGAGGAGAAAAAAACAGAAAGAAGTGGAGGAGTGAAGTATCAGCTTTAGGCATCATAATCAGAAGATGTGAACTGTCACTTCTTGCCTAGTTCTCACAAACAGAAATATACAGACTCAATGAATAGATGAAGAATGTCAGCAGTGGTGTGAGAAAGTTGGTAGAGTAATTACACCAAATCTAAGAGCAGACAAAGACTTTATTGCTGTTTGGTTGGTTGGTTGGTTTGGTTTGGTTTGGGGTTTTTTTGTTGTGTTTTTGTGTTTATTTTTTGTTTGTTTGTTTTTAATATGAAAAGAGATTAGTGGGTTTGGATGCTTGTTTTTCAATGGAAAGGTGACAAAAGTGTTATGATAGAGGTGAGGAATGTTGGTCATACTTGTTGATAAGAATTTCTGGTCAAAATTTGAAACAAAAAAGAAAAATTCTATTCAATTTAGAGGACTAGCTGAAGGGATGTTTAAGGACTTAAAAAAAAAATGGACAGAAAATGTAATGAAAGACAGAGAAAAGGCCCACAGGTAAGAGAAGAACTGAGATGGCATATTATGCCATTGCATTTCCTTGGTTTTTTCTATCTTTGTTATACTAATACAATTCAACATGCCTCCTGCATAAAGACAATAACATTTTTAAAGTTTATTTTAATTATTACAATCCACCTTTTTTTTTTAGCCTCCTCTCAAACTTAATTTCTTTTTGATCAAACTTCTTATCAACTAAAAGAAAAACCCAACAATCCAAAATATAGTGATAGGCCTGTTGACTCAAGATATTATTTTTATATTATTTTAACGTTCAAAGTGACTTTAACATCTACTTTGAGTCTTTTGGAAGTCTTCTTAAATTGTCAGGTAAACAAAGTTTATATCAATTCTGTTTCATATTGATAATTAAATAAAAATCTGTAAATGCTGAAGTGGAGGTCCAACTGGAACAGAAATTATTGCTGTATTCATTCTATGACTCTACATACCACTTAATACTAAGGATGAAAGCCACTATATATGTGGCTATATATATAGCTTCATCTATATATGTTAGTATAATTTAGAACTAAATAGGTTGCTGCCCTGTGAGGTAGCAAACAATTTCTCCGTATTAAAGTCTTAATTCAGCAGAGTGGATGAGTCAGTGGTGAATGGAGCTGCATCCAGCTGGTGTCCTGTCACCAGTGGTGTTCCTCAGGGATTAATACTGGCCTTAGCCTTCTTTAATACTTATATAAATTATCTGGATGAGGGGATTGAGAGCCCTTTCTGTCAGTTTGAGACAAGGCCAAGCTGGATGTGAGTGCTGATCTGCTGGAGGGCAGGGGGGCTCTGCAGAGGGATCTGCACGGGCTGGATCCATGGGCCGGGGCCAATTGTGTGAGGTTCAACCAGGCCAAGTGCTGGGTCCTGTCCCTGGGTCACAACAACCCCCTGCAGCTCCAGGCTGGGACAGTGGCTGGAAAGCTGCTGAGTGGGAAAGGCCCTGGAGGTGCTGGTTTCCAGTGGCTGGACAGGAGCTGGGTGTGCCCAGGGGGCCAAGGAGGCCAAAGGCCCCGGGCCTGTGTCAGCCATGGAGGGGCCGGCAGGAGCAGGGCAGGGCCCGTCCCCCTGGGCTGGGGGCACGGCTGAGGCCACACCTGGAATGTGTGCTCAGCTTTGTTTGCTCACAGCAAGAAGGACACTGAGGGGGCTGGAGTGTGTCCAGAGAAGGAAACAGAGCTGGGGAAGGGTCTGGAGCACAGGCTGAGGCAGCTGGGAGGGCTCTGCCTGGAGAAAAGGAGGCTTGGGGGGACCTTCTCACTCGGCAACTCCCTGAAAGGAGAATGGAGCCAGGTGTGAGTCAGACCCTGCTCCCATATCACAAGTGACAGAATGGGAGGAAACAGCCTCAAGGTATGCCACGGAAGGTTTATTTGGACATTAGAAAAAAAACCCAGAAATGTTGTGAGGCATTAGAACAAGCTGCCCAGGGGAATGAGGGAGTCACCATTCCTGGAAGGGTTTAAGACTTGTAGTTGTGACACTTGGGAATATGGTTTAGGGGAGGGGTTGGCAAGGTTGAGTTAACAGTTGGACTAGATCATCTTAAATTACAGTGTAAATATCTTTGATATTGTGACTCCTGTTGTTAACCATGCTGACAGCAAGATTTTTAGAAAAAAATTTTCCTCAGTACTTCTTCCTCTTGGAGCTGGCCAGATTTGGCATTTTTTAAATATGGATGAGAGAGAGGAATTTTAAAATTTGTGGTTCTGTGGGACACCTGAATTTTAGTTGCTTGTACAAAAATAAACAAACAAACAAAAACGACAATAGAAGAGTTAGAGGAATCTTCCTTCACCTTTCCAGGAGATAAAAATATTGAACCATTCTTTTAAGGGATGAGCTGTATTGCTCAAATGCTGTCAAAGGAACAAACAAATTGAAGCTGTTCTTGTCACTGAGTTTTTGGGTTGAAGGAAAAGCAACTCCAAGGATATTGCTGTCCGTGGCCTGAACTCTTTTTGCAAGTATATGACAACTAACTCATACTTTAGAATCAAATGTAGCATTTCACTCAAAAAAAAAAAAGGAAGAAAGAAAAGGAAAAGAGAAAGAACCTTCAAACTTAGTTTTGTATAGCCTATTTTATTTGTTACTTTATCTTTTGCTTATTTTTCATAAAGATACTCCTAGTTGTTTATCTTCTATGATTTTCTATGATGTCCTTTGATTTAAATTTAGATGAAGTTTGAAGAGTATTGGGAAGCCTACTTTTGTTGGAGAGCATTTCTGGTATATGATTCCAGTATATATAACACCTCATTAAAAGCAGAGACTTCCTTGGATGTATTTATTTATTTAAACTATGAATTGGGTTTTATTTTCCTTAAAATTAAGCTTATTTTGTTTCATTTAATTCCATTTAATTTATTAATAAAATAGCTGAAGGTAATTTTTCCCATAGGAACATGAAGATGAATCTATTAACAAGAACCAAGGTACTTCAAAATTAGTTAAATGTCCCCTGCTGTCCTTAGCAAACTTTCATTTGCCTAATTTGTATTCTTTTTGTAGTACTTTCTTTAGATTTTTGGTTGTTCATTAGTTTGCTTGCTTTTTGGAAAAAAAAAAAAACCCTAACAAAGCAAAACAAAAAAATGAAAAAAGGAAAAGTTAATAAATGATGAATTTAAATAAAAGACACAATAGAATTCAAAGAGCAGAATTGAAGAAATAATCATCTTAGAATCCATAACAACAAGGTTATGTTTCACAGCACAAAAATATCTTATTTACATTGAGAAAACTGTTTTTCCACTTTGTATTTCACAGAGAGTATTGAAGTTTGGGATTTTTTTTTTCTGAAATCTGGTCAAGGTTTAAGTTTTCTAAGACACAGTCCCATTGTTCTAAAACTTTGCATGAGGGACAAGAGCCAAAAGCAGTGCAAGGATCCAGCACACATAAAACTGATTTTCTGCAGACAAGTAGGAGACACCTATGGGTTACAGTATATCAGGGACTTGGGCTCCAGACAAAGTGAAACCATATGACCAGGAAAACTGGACCTTGATCTCAGTGAAGGACTCGACTTCTAACTCTGTTCCAATCCTGTTATGAGTATTAAATTTCTGTACAACAGTGGTCTTAAAAGGAAATTGCAAATGCTGGCAAGCAGTGCTTTCTCTTGATTCAGCCCATATCTGCTTGTGTTGGGTTGTAATTTTCTGCTGGGATCTGACATTGTCAGAGGACAGGCTTCCCAGCTCAAAATGTTTACTTATGGTACATTAAAATGGTCCTGTTTAATGCAGTAGTAGCTAAGATCTCCTGGCTACGGGGAAGTATCCAGACTGAAAGTTAGTGATTTTTTTAATGTTCTGATGTTAGTGACAACATCCATATATTTATGTGAAATCCTGATAAAACAGAGACAGATAGAAGATACAATGTGCCTATATATTTTCTATTTAAGGAGTATACATACACATAATTCTAAATGGGATCATAACTCAGATTTACTGGTACTAATCCAAGAAGTTTAATACTATTCTATACAGATAAGAAAAGAGTGTAAGAACAACCTCAAGATTCTTGCGAATCCTCCATGGTAAGTGTTTAATTCTGTTCTCATCTATTTAGATCTTACACCTGTGTACTTCCATTGGCTATATCAAAGGTCCTTTTTTATACTGGTGGAGCTGAGGGTAGATGTCACTATCCATTTCACAGAATCTCTGTTCAGTATCCTTTATAGTCTTCCACAGATCCTGCTCCCCACCCCATGCCCCCAGGGTACACCACACTTCAGAGTACACTCATGTCAGGTCATCTTCTATCATCTAGTTAAAACCAGGCTTGGCAATTTGTTATTTCTGATAACCTGGAGATGTCATCCAATACCTGGAATTTAAGCTAAACTTATTTGGACAATCAGCTTCTGTTAAAATTGATTGTTTGATTAAGCATGACAGAAAGCATTAGGCCAAAAAAATCCCCTGAACAATTTAAGGCCTTAAGGTGACTTGGCAAAGTTCATAAGGGATTTAAACGTAGTTAAATTAAAAAAAAAAATAAATCTGAGATATTTATCTTAGTGTATTTTGAAAACAGTCATTATAGTATTGTTATATTATTGTTATTCATCACATATTATTGTAAGAAGATGACCCTTTGGTGAGATGAATAAACTCGGAAATATAGTTCTATGCTGGTTGAACTTTAAACTTAAATTCTGTTGCACTTTAAACTTTAATTCTGTTAACTTTAAACTTAAATTCTTTTATTCATATCTCTGAAGAGGGAAACATGTTTATATTTCTTTTTTCTCCCCCCCCCACCCAGAGTAAAATAATCAGAGAAAAAACAGAGATTAATTTATCAATGACATTCTAATAGCAATTTTTAAAGATGTTTTCAATGTGTGATGAGTGGAATGGTATTGCACACATCTAATTAATATATATGGTTTGCTAGTTAATCCTTTACAAGGAATACTCTGGAAGTACAGAATTCTGGAAGTACAGTAATTCATTGTTACCACTAGAATTCTAAACAAAAGCATAGCATTAAACAGATGGTGAGATTTATTTGTCCTGTTTACTCCTCATCCTAGTAAACACAGCTATGAAAATGATCGGCTGGCTCTTTTTTTGTCATGAATTTGATACTGATGGCTGCTATTATGATAGCTGTAATGATAATAACAACAATCATAATAATAATATTTTTTTTCCTGCTACTTCCACTCAAAGACCTCAGTTAAATTAAGATTCTGCATGTCCTGTGAAGGGAAATAATTTTCATTCTTTTTTTACAATTATGTAATGCAAGGCAAAAGAAAGTTACACTGATTTATATTTGCATTCTTCCTTTTTACTTTTAATTTTGTTCTTTGTTGCAGGGATGAATTTTATTTAAAATAAAAGTGTAAATTATCATGCAAAATGAGGCATTTCAGTCATATGGTAGTTTCTCATTAGGGTGGTCAAGTGTGTATGTACAAAATAAAGGTTATTTCACAGTCTTTACTGCCTTCATTTGAGTTTCCATCTTTCAGTTGACAAGACATATCAATCTCACTTTTCTTACTCTCATACTTTTTGACTTTTTTCTCTGTGTTACAGTAGCTTGTTTGTATTACCCTTGAGCTTATTTTGAATTTAACATGGGGAGAACTTTTACTCTTTTTGTAGAAACATAAAATGGCTTGGATGGGAAGGGACCTTAAAGATTATATAGCTCCAACCCCTCTGCTGTGAACAGGGGCATCTTCCACTAAACCAGGTTACTGAGAGCCCCATCAACTTGGTCTTTACTTTCTTGATGTCCATAAGTCTCCTGCCCTGTATTAAAAAATAATTCTTAGGAGCAGAAGAGGAAGTATGCATTCTTAAACAAAGAATAAAGAAGGAATTGAAAAAGTGATATGATATTAACTTCTGCCATTAAAAAAAAATAAAAACCACCCAAAAACATAACCAAAAAAACCCAAAACCAAACCAAAAAAGCCCCACCCTAAATTATCCTCAGCTACACACACAGAGAGCATTAATATAGCAGAAATGTAAGATGGCTGTACAGATTAATATTGGTTAGAGTTTATCTCAGTCCTGACATGAGCGCCAAATTAAGAAAAAATACTTCAAGAAAGGGGATGTATTTCAGTGACAGACCTCTCTTTTGTAGCTGGTGTTCCTATCTGCCCTTGGTGTCAGCACTCTAAAGATTTCTGATGCTTGTGAACAAAACACTGTGTGGACAGTCAGTCCAGAGTACACAGATATCTGTCTCAGCATGGACAGGTTTCTTCTGGATCCAAGGGCCTCACTTACAGACATCACTGAGAATCACCATGCCTTCTGATACCCATCACTCTTGTCCTAAAGGTGCTTGTAACAGGTAGGTTCTGATAATGAGGGGATGATAAATCTCCTCTGAGAAAAATACCATTGCAACCAGTGAGATTCACTGTGTTAGTTATAATGCTGACTATTGCATGATGTGGCCTTATTTTTGGCTGAGTCAGAAGAAAGACTGAGAGACTTGAATACAGCAGGAAAGCTCCCCCTAAGTCTTCATGTGTTAAGGAGAGGTGTAAAACTAGAAGTGAAGTAGTTCCTGAAAGACATTCACCTGAGCAATATTCTGATGACATCCTTTTACCTCATCTCCATCAGAGTTTTTCAGCACAATCTGCTCCTCTGTGAGTGCAGAACTGAAGTGGTTGAACCTGTTCAAATCCCTTAGTATGCCAAGCTGTTATGTTCCAACCCAGTTCCAAATATCTCCTTCCTGGACACCCTTTCCACCCTTTCCAGATGCATGACAAATCACCCTGGGGACACAAATTAGTTTAAATCTGCATCTGTCCACTAGAAAGCAGAAATTTGATACCTTGGCTGCATCACACTTGTCCTATTAGATCTGTTCCTCTCATCTGTTTTTTCTGTATTGACAGAGGTCCAGAGAATGGAGCCTAAGGAGATGAGGGGAGAAAACAACATCCAAAAGTTAAAAAATACAAATAAAAAATAGGAGAAGTAGTCTCAAAAGCTAAAAGAGCAGCAAAGCCAGCTTATATTCAACAGCTCTTCAGCTGGCAACTCTCAAAGAGCTACTAGTTAGCATTCTATTTCCAGGGTTTTGCAAGCACCCTATCCCATTATGAGGGGAATATAATCTTCTTTTTGCTACATGGTTTGTTTTTAATAAATCACATGCAGAGCTTTTATAACATAAGCTTCCAAAATAAAACTTGTGTACACACATTTCACATAAATAAATAAAATAATAAACACACATGCGCACTCACACAAGCAGAAGCCAAATAATTACTGAGTTGCCAGGGTCACAAATGCTGGATTGTAAATTATAACTTGGTTTGAGAATTTTGCCCTGTTTGACTCAGTTATGATAAATATGCTTCAAAATGTAAACTGTGTGATGCTGATATACTGTGGGTGTATTCACAAGGTGTCTGGTTTCCTCTGATCTATTATTATGGCTAAAAAGAAAGGTCAGCATTTTATCTGCTTCTGGAGGAAACACCAACTCTTTTAGGTCTGTACAATACCATGAGTTTTCTATGGCAAACCACTCTCTTTCATTAAGTTAAAAGTGGGAGTACTAATTTTATACTTGGTTACAATAAGGACGATCATTATTTTCTAAATAACAACATTTAAAATCTCCAGATATGCACAGTAAAACACATGAAATTATTTAAAATTAAGATCTTTGCTACAAAAATAATGTAGTTTTTGGCTTGTCTGATAGTTTTGTTTGTATGCATACTTTTAGTGCACGCTTCTTCAGCTTCTTGAAACAAAAACAAGGAAAAACTTTTAGGAACAAGGGGGCAAAGTTTTACCTTAAGAAAGCCACACAGCTTTATGAATTTAGGAACATAAGTTCAGATTTAAGAAATAAAATAGACTTTTTTGAGATGTAACAAATTCATAGCACAAAGTATATAACGTATATATGGCATGCTATTTTGGACTCATCAGAAATTACACGGACCATCTTTGTCCCTGTGTATTACAGGATGATGGACAAGAATTTTCTCTCAACAAGTTTCTGGATGACATAAAATTGGAGAGAACTACTGTGACTCACCGGGATCTCCACAGGTTGCAGAAAAGATCCTTGAAAAGCCTCGTGAAGTTCTAAAAAGGCAAATATGAATTTTTGTATCTTGAATGTAATAATGCCCGGCAACAGTACATACTGGGAACCACCCAGCAAGAAAAAAGCTTTGTTTTGTGCTTTCTAAATATAACTGCTTTTTTTGGGGTTTTTTCTCACTATGTAATTCCACAGTCTAAAGGGTAAGAAAATGGATGGAACTGGGTTTTTTTGTGGCTATTCCATCAGTAATTTTTCCATAGGTAACTGCTTCAAAAAACAAGAAGAAATTGTTGAGAATGAATGCCAAAATGGGCATTATCTCTTTATTCTTTCACATAGTCTTTTATTTGCTCACATTACAGTTTTTGAGCCCAGGCCACTGATTCTAATGGCCCTCAAGAAAATATTTTTCTGTGTCCCCTGTGCAGTAACTCAAAATTTAAAATACAACAGATGAAATCAAAAATACTCTGTGTATTTGCAAGCAGATGGAAAATGGGGAAGGGAAGTGAAAGGTAAAAAGGAAGGTGAAGGAGAAAAAGAGTAATAAAGGAAGAGAGGAGGAAAGGAAAGAAGGAGGGGAGGAAAAGGGAATATAAACCTGAGCATAATTGATAGTCTAAAAGAATTATCTTTCAGCTGTGGTATTTCATGAGGAAGGATTTAAAATCTTAAGCGGCATAAACTCTTTGTCTCTGTAAGGTGTGGTAGGCATTTTCTATATATTACAGATGCATTAGACAAGTAGATAAGATTGTAAAAGGCATGGAACAATCATTGGACACAAAACTGCTTCAGGCACACCAATCTACAGGTGCTAGCGTACTACAATTACAACAACTAGGTTGAATTACAGCTACCCAGCAGAGATGTAATAAAGGTATGAATTATTGACTTGGCATCATCCTGAGACAGCTTTGGTCACAGCCTTGCTATGTTTTGGAGATGATAGAATGAAATTTGTGTGATGTAAAATTATAATCAAAGAGAGTTCAGGATGAAAGATGACTGCCAAGGTTATGAACCTTGGTGGGAGGCTGCAAACTCTGATAAAAAAGGCACTGCAAGGAAGAAAGTATTGATCATTTGGTTTCACGGAGCCAACTGAAAACACCACGGTCCATTCAGAATATAACTTCAGGATTTATTCACTTGTTCAAGCAGCGCGTGTAGCTCAGGGAGTTAATTGTATCAGAGTGGGAAAGGATGAGAACACATATCCCAAACTGTGCTTTGAACCCCAGGGTCACGCAGTCTGCCACTGGAGAGAAAAGAAAGTGGGAGGAAAGTGTCTGTGATGTCTGGTCCAAGGCGCAGTGAACACTGGGATAAGAATAAAGATTTTAAAAATTACTTACAAGGCAGCAATAATGCTCTGGTTCCATAACTTAAAGCTTTTGTTTAGGTTAGGTTAATTTTGTTTTTAATATATCCTTATGTGGCTGCTTTTTTAAATGTGAAATAATTAATATCTCACAACATTCAAAAAGGGGAAGCTGAGAAACACCAAAATCAAACTGTGTTGCACATCAGGGCAGGAACAGGTAGATAAGAGAAGACAGAGAATTGGGATTGTTGAGCCTGGAGAAAGCTCTGAGGAGACTTGAATGTGTCTTTTCAACACAAGGAAAAGTACTTTTGCAGAGACATTTTACAGGAGTAAGATCAGTGGGAATGGCTTTAAGCTGAAAGAGAGCAGGTTTAGATGGGCTGTTAGGAAGAGACTCTGTGGCATGGCAGTGGTGAGGCACAGGAGAAGGATGCCCAGAGAACCTGTGGATGCCCCATCACCCCTGCAGTTCATCAAGGCCAGGCTGGATGTAACGTCTGTTATATACAACAGGTGATGTAGGAAAAGGAGAATCCCCATGACTGCAAAATTTTGTGAGGGACTGGTACAGGGTGGTTGGATTTGTGTGTCCTGAGAAGAGGAATCTGAGGATGAAGCTGCCCAAAGCATCTGTCCCCTGCCAGCAATAATAGTAATGGACTGAAAGACACAGGCTGGGAGCCAAGTCCATACAACACTACCCAAAATTTCTTTCCCCTTCCTCTCTCTCAGCTCTGTATTTTTCATCAGACACCTATAGGCTAAGCTTACCTTGAATTTTAAGAATTGTGAAAAACAGAAATATTGAAAAAAAGGCAAAAGTAATTGGAGAATTTATCATTAAAAATATAAAATTCATATTTTTGAATATCTTTGAAATATCTGAACAACAAATTTTTATAGATAATTAGAATTATCCTTCCTCTTTACTCTGAAACAAATATTCAGATATTTTACTGATCACTATTTATTTCAGCCCATTTTTAGATAGATAATTTCTTCTTTTTTTTGTTAGGATATGTTTTTATTAAACATTTCTAAAAAATGTCAAACTCCTACTAAAAAGTAAACTGTACTTCATTGCAATAACCAAATATTAGAAAATATTCACCTTAATCAGTAAACTATCACAGTATGTCATATGTGCTTTCACTCACTGGTTTAATGATCAAATGAAAGACCTAATATCAAGTAAGAGCCAAGACTGAAAATGTTAATTGCAAGCTGATGACTGGGAGCATTCTATGAGACAATGAATCAATTAATTAAAAGGAAAAAAAAAGAAAAAAAGAGAAAGGTTTATAGCAAAAGACTCAAATGAATTTTGATTTCTCAGTGTTCTCAAATAATTATATTAGCTGACTAAAAACATCCTGTGTAGAATTTGGAACATAAAAAAAGAGAGGAAAAATAAAGGGGGTGGGAGGTTAAGATGACAGACTTAAGCCTGGTCTATATTTTCATAATTTGTTTTATAACTAAAAAGCTACTGTGAGGAAAACAAAAGAGAATATAGGGAGTGAGGGGAGGGAAAGTAAATAAAAAAACTTAGGGATTATTTAATATTTCAGAGCAATCAAGAAAATAGAAAACTTAACAAACAATAACAATCATAAAAAAAATTAAAAATCGATATTTTTGAAATATATTTACTTTTAATAAAGTATATATTTCCTGTAAAAATATTTTATTTTTGATATTTAATTTACTATATAGTTGTTTTGTTTTAGTTCACCTATAGGTCCATCAGGACCTTTAGCAACTCATAATTATTTCACTGAGTTTGAGTCTTTCCCTTGTTATTGTTCTAAAAATATCTTTTCTTTTCTTTTCTTTTCTTTTCTTTTCTTTTCTTTTCTTTTCTTTTCTTTTCTTTTCTTTTCTTTTCTTTTCTTTTCTTTTTCTCTTCTTTTCTTTTTCTTCTTTCCTCTCCTCTCTTCCTTTTCCTTTCCCTTTCTTTTCCCATTTCCTTCTATTTTTCTTTTTTCTTTTTCTTTTTCTTTTTCTTTTTCTTTTTCTTTTTCTTTTTCTTTTTCTTTTTCTTTTTCTTTTTTCTTTTATTTTTTCATCTTTTTTTTTCTTTTTTTTTCCTTTTTTTTCCTTCCTCCCACCAATGATTAGAAGAATTAAGATTAATGACAGTAATCCATTATCTCACTGATGAATGAAGTCTGAGATGATATCATGCAGTATTTTCTTCCTAGTCATGTTTAGTTCATAGCCAAGCTTTTCCAGATGCTTAAGGAATTTGGGTCAAAATTTTCTTTGTGGTCCTATTTCATACACATGTTTAAATTAAAATGATTAAACTGAAATTCAAAGATTTACACTGTGCCATAGAAGAGTTTCATATGTTTACATAATTTCAAATACACATGAAAAATTCAATAACTCATATTAATGCATTTTCACAGCATGATCAATTAAATTGTATTTTGCAGACATTGGAGTACAGTTTTATAGCATCAATAACAAATGTAATAAAACTGCATTTCCTTATTAGGTCTTTTTTAAAGAAAGAAACAACAACTGAGAATCGTTTTCCTCAAAGATGCTTTCTTTTAAAAAATGGTTTAATTGTTCTTATATTGCATAATAAAAGAACAGACGGTATTGACAAAATTAATTCTAGAAAAAATGGTTGCTGTTTGTTTTTTATCTTTCAATAAAGCACAATGCTTGACTGGAATTTGAAAAATGGCCTAATAAAAAGAAAACACTTACTTACAAAAACGTGAGAATTGGTAAAATAGTTGTTTTACTTTTTGTCATTAAATAATGGATTTAAAGAACTGGAAATTACTGTAAATATTTTTATTTGGAATAACTGTATTTGCAATTATTTTAATGAATTAGAGGAAATGTTCTGGAGTAGGATTTTTTTTTTTGGTGTATACTTGATACATATTGCTTTTCACCAGACATTTCTCGTCTTTCCTCTCCACTTGCTGTACAAAGGCTTTTATCTTCAAAACTTTTTTCTTCCCTGCTGATATACAGGCTGGGAGAGAAGGGAAACTTACTTACTCAGGAAGGGGGTAAATTAGCCTGTAGAACTTCTTTTATGAGGTCTGAGAGATTTTCACTGACCTTTGACTGTCTGAGAAAGATGATGTTTGTGTGGATCAGAGACATCAATAATTCTGTGATTCTTTTGTCCTAGGTCTTTGAAATCCCACTCAGTCTGGTCCCAGAACTTGTCTGGGTCAGTACATCACCTAACAAGGAGAGTGTGGAAGCAGATTGACATAACAGGCTGCCTGTCTCTACTGTCATGTGTGGAGTTTGGGGAAGTGCCTGGCAGGCAGAACCTCTCACTTTTGGAATACACTAATTTACTAATCTCAAACAGGCACAAGGACCATAGGGAGGTATTAATATTCCTTATGTGTTTCTGGAATTCCTAGCTTGGGTTTGTTTTCAAAGGTTTTTTTGAGAAGAATTGAGGGTGAACGTTCCATGTGAACTCGTGTTCTTGCAGGTGTCCTTGTTGATCTTTTTGAGATTGGACACTTCCTGCTGCTTGTGTACCTATCCTTAGCATCAAATCTAGTGGATTTTTATTAATACACGAGAGAATACACCATAAAAGAAAGCAGATGGTGTGGTTTATTACCTCACTTTGCCATGTATTACATTTCTAATACCACTGTGTTAAATTATAAGATTTAGGACAAAAAAACAGGAAAATTTGTTAAAGTTGAGATATTGTTATCCCCATAACATCTGATGTCAGAAAGACATGGTTTTAATGGGATATTTGATTGTCTCTGCAGTGCAAGCATTAAAGAGAAGCAATTTATGGGTCCTTGATCTTCGATATCAGAATATTTTTAATGTGGGCATCTGTAACCCCTTTGGAAAAAGAAAATGAATTTTAGGTTCTCGGTTCTCTACATAATTTTTCATTGGACATTATGACCTCTGCAAAGCCTGAAGAGAGTTTACATGTGGAGGCTTCCTTAATTATAGTTCATAGAATGCTGAGGTTTCCACACTGAAGTCTGAAAACCACTTTTTTAAGAATATTGCCTTAGTATTCAGATGTTACCTACAGCTGGGAAATATTGCAAACATGTAGAAAAAGCAATTTGAAAAACCTTGGCATTCTCAAAAAAACCCCACACCAAAGAATTCAGTAAGTTCCTATTATGCTCAGGCTGAGCTGTTGCAGGAGCATTTGTGAGAACCACCTCTTCAGGGGTCAAAAGGTATAGGTCTCAGAATAAGGGGTAAGAGTTTATAGTTCTTTAAGGTATATTCATTCATGTTTCAATGTTCAATAGTGTCTCAGGGAGAGGCAAGCTCAGTTTAAATCACCAAAACTCCTGTTCCATATTTACATATCCATTTAAAATAAAATTAAATCCCTTAAATGAATAGCAGTATTTATACATAAGTGATATTTTTTTACCTTGAACCATAATCCTGTCTTAGCTTCCTAGTAGTGATTTATTTTGTTCCCTGCTGTTTTTATCATAAACAATATTCAACATGACAAAAACATTAAAAAATTATTTTACTTCATCCTATCTGTTTGGCAGGAAAAGAATCAGCCAGAGTAATCTTTTTAGATTGCTTTTTTGTTTGTATTTTGAAGACAGTAGAACTTTGTATTAATTTAGAGGAAAGAAGAGAGAGGGAAAAAGAGGGAGGGATGGAAGGAAGGAAGGGAAGAAGGAAGGGAGGAAATGGTGGAAGGAAGGAAGAGAAAAAGACAGAAAGAAAGAAAGAAAGAAAGAAAGAAAGAAAGAAAGAAAGAAAGAAAGAAAGAAAGAAAGAAAGAAAGAAAGAAAGAAAGAAAGAAAGAAAGAAAGAAAGAAAGAAAGAAAGAAAGAAAGAAAGAAAGAAAGAAAGAAAGAAAGAAAGAAAGAAAGAAAGAAAGAAAGAAAGAAAGAAAGAAAGAAAGAAAGAAAGAAAGAAAGAAAGAAAGAAAGAAAGAAAGAAAGAAAGAAAGAAAGAAAGAAAGAAAGAAAGAAAGAAAGAAAAAGGAAACAGAGTTATTATACAGAATTCATTGATAAGAAAGCTTCAGTTCAATAAATGGATCTCTTTGCAATAAGTCAACCTTCATATCATATTTATGCAGTAGGTCTGGAAAATCCAATCCTTTATGGAAGCAATTACTACATAATATGAAAGAGTATTATTTATTATTTTCACAAAACTGTGTGTTGCTGTGACATCTTATTTTCAAGTCTTTTAAACCACTTTATCCTGATCTATAACTTTAGGCATCCTAGAAAAAGGAGTATCCATCCATTGTGCTCTTTAAACTTGTCCATTGATAAACTCTTTTTTCCCAGCTTTCCAAATATAGAGGATGTGAGAGAAGTGTTATGATCTGTGATCTGTGCTTAGATAATTATAGTGATAATTATCTAGATATGCACAGAACATTTTGTCAGGCTAGAAGAAAGTCTTATCAGACCCTGTCTTCAAAGACATTTTCTATATGATCCTATGTGGTTTCCTATCTCTCCAACATATTGCACCAATTATTATAATCATTTTCACATGTCAAAATTATCAGCTTTTCTTTTTCCCGTAGCAGCATAGAGTAGATTTATAAAAAATTAATTTAACAACTTGGGGTTCCTTATTACCAACATGCTCTCCTGCAAAGTGTATTTAGACACTTATGAGAAGGTACACAGATGACTGATTAAAAGATGATATAAACACATATCAGTTTAATAGAACTGGAGCAGCTCATTTTTTTAAATTCTGAAAAAAAACAGCTATTTCATCCATGGAAGTGTAGCAATGGTATTTGTTAAAAACCCTAACTTTTGTCCTTTTCTTATTTAATATATAGGTTTCCAAGCCTTCCTCTATAAATAATATTTTGTGTATTTAAATACTGTGTAGTTGTGGAAATGTTATATGGTTGTTCTCCTATTCAGCTCCTATAGTTATCTAGTTTGAAATATGAATAAGTCCCTAGAAATGGAAAAGTATCAATATTGAAAACAGCTAAATACAATTTTTGTGCACATAATTATGAGGTGAAACTTGTGGATATTTAAATTTGCAATAATTGTTCTATTTTTTGGCATTTTTTCATAATCTCTCTCTTATTAAATTGTTGGTTTAATACATATTAAACATTCAAAGTGGCATTTAGACACTAAAATGAACTAACTGTTCAGGGTTTTTTCTATGGGGAGCTTCATACCAATAACTTCCATTCCTTTCCAATTTAGAGGGTTAAAAACCCCATCTACTTATATTTCATCTCCTGGTAGACTTCAGGATATTCTATAGATGCTGACGTTGATACCACTCTGTAAGGTATCAATAGAGCTGCAAGGCATCAGAGTCTAGGAAGGAATGATAATTTTAAATGCTGTGTGGGCTGGTTGGAGTGTGTCTGAAGGAGAACATTTGTGGAGAACAGACACATTTCTTTCTTTTTACAGCAAAGAAGTACACACTTCTGTGAAGATTGTTGTTTTAATGTAGCTCAGCTTTGTTTCATTTTGGTTTGGATGTGGTTTAATTTGCTTTGGTTTGGTTAACATATGGTTGGATCAAACTGGACAGGGAGCATTAGCAAATCAGATTTTCTCAATCTCTGGGGGAAGTAGGATGGTATTCATCTGACTGAATTCTGCATCTGAGCTGTTAACTCTAGGACACACTTTTGCAGTCAATATTCAAATATATGACAATGTATCTAAACCACAAACGATTATTTGTTCCTTATGCAAGAACTGTCATAGCTGTGAACATCTATGCACTATGGATGTGTAAAATTAGACATTGTTCTCACTATCTCTCCACTTTCCAGATGAGAGTGAGAAGATGATCAGCTTCCTAGGACACGCATTATCAGGAGGCTGATATGAGAAGGACACAAAGTGCTCCTCTCATAACAGTTGGATAGAGTTTCACATAGCACTAAGGCAGTTTTGTGCAGGATAGGCAACACTTGGAGTTCTCCTGAATCCAGGTACCCTCTGCAAAGGGATTTGGTAATGAAACTATACACGCAGCAGAATCTCGTGTGATTAGGATAGACAAAGAGTAATTAGATCAAACATATGTTATTGAGGCAACCCGTTTGATAGATATTGTGGCAAGCATGGGCCCCACAGGCTCTATCTCATCTATGTTTTTTATAAAAAACCAGAAATTAGTTGGTCAAGTATTTGTCCACCTCTTTTTTCTTCTGTAAAACAGTGTATTGCAAATCTATATTATGCTGAATTAATCACTTACATTTTTATTGTCCATAAGAACTAAATGATGAAAGGTGCAAAGCCACAAGCCTCTGTAAACCTCTGGCAAAGGTTCCAGAAGCCAAAACTTACTCATAGGAGCACTAAGAAGATTTTTTTTTCCCAGGAAAAACAAAACAAAACAAAACATACCAAAACAAAATAAATCAAATCAAAACAGTATGTCTGGGTAGAAAGAAGCCGCCTTAAACACTGTTTTGTTTTGACTGTGCTCACATCCTGTGGGTGAAAACCTAAGTCCAGGAAATAATTTGTTTCACACAGGAAATTTTCTTACCTATTTCTTTGTACCTTTCCCAATTGAAAAGTTTTAAAGTATATTTGAGAAAAAAAAAAAAAACAAAAAAAACAAAAAACAACCCAAAAAAACCTCCTAAACATTTTTCTTATTTTTCTTTTCTTTTCTTTTCTTTTCTTTTCTTTTCTTTTCTTTTCTTTTCTTTTCTTTTCTTTTCTTTTCTTTTCTTTTCTTTTCTTTTCTTTTCTTTTCTTTCCTTTCCTTTCCTTTCCTTTCCTTTCCTTTCCTTTCCTTTCCTTTCCTTTCCTTTCCTTTCCTTTCCTTTCCTTTCCTTTCCTTTCCTTTCCTTTCCTTTCCTTTCCTTTCCTTTCCTTTCCTTTCCTGTTGCCTTCCCCTTCCTCTCTCTTCCTTCCTTCCTTCCTTCCTTCCTTCCTTCCTTCCTTCCTTCCTTCCTTCCTTCCTTCCTTCCTTCCTTCCTTCCTTCCTTCCTTCCTTCCGCCACTTCCTTCCTTCCGCCACTTCCTTCCTTCCGCCACTTCCTTCCTTCCGCCACTTCCTTCCGCCACTTCCTTCCGCCACTTCCTTCCTTCCTTCCGCCACTTCCTTCCGCCACTTCCTTCCGCCACTTCCTTCCGCCACTTCCTTCCGCCACTTCCTTCCTTCCTTCCTTCCTTCCTTCCTTCCTTCCTTCCTTCCTTCCTTCCTTCCTTCCTTCCTTCCTTCCTTCCTTCCTTCCTTCCTTCCTTCCTTCCGCCACTTCCTTCCGCCACTTCCTTCCTTCCTTCCGCCACTTCCTTCCTTCCTTCCTTCCGCCACTTCCTTCCTTCCTTCCGCCACTTCCTTCCTTCCTTCCGCCACTTCCTTCCTTCCTTCCTTCCTTCCGCCACTTCCTTCCGCCACTTCCTTCCTTCCGCCACTTCCTTCCTTCCGCCACTTCCTTCCTTCCGCCACTTCCTTCCTTCCTTCCGCCACTTCCTTCCGCCACTTCCTTCCGCCACTTCCTTCCGCCACTTCCTTCCTTCCTTCCGCCACTTCCTTCCTTCCTTCCGCCACTTCCTTCCGCCACTTCCTTCCTTCCTTCCGCCACTTCCTTCCTTCCACCACTTCCTTCCTTCCTTCCTTCCTTCCGCCACTTCCTTCCTTCCTTCCGCCACTTCCTTCCGCCACTTCCTTCCGCCACTTCCTTCCTTCCTTCCTTCCTTCCTTCCTTCCTTCCTTCCTTCCTTCCTTCCTTCCTTCCTTCCTTCCTTCCTTCCTTCCTTCCTTCCTTCCTTCCGCCACTTCCTTCCTTCCTTCCGCCACTTCCTTCCTTCCTTCCTTCCGCCACTTCCTTCCTTCCGCCACTTCCTTCCGCCACTTCCTTCCTTCCGCCACTTCCTTCCTTCCTTCCGCCACTTCCTTCCGCCACTTCCTTCCGCCACTTCCTTCCGCCACTTCCTTCCGCCACTTCCTTCCGCCACTTCCTTCCGCCACTTCCTTCCTTCCTTCCGCCACTTCCTTCCTTCCGCCACTTCCTTCCTTCCTTCCTTCCGCCACTTCCTTCCTTCCGCCACTTCCTTCCTTCCGCCACTTCCTTCCTTCCGCCACTTCCTTCCGCCACTTCCTTCCGCCACTTCCTTCCTTCCTTCCGCCACTTCCTTCCTTCCTTCCGCCACTTCCTTCCGCCACTTCCTTCCTTCCTTCCGCCACTTCCTTCCTTCCGCCACTTCCTTCCTTCCGCCACTTCCTTCCGCCACTTCCTTCCTTCCTTCCTTCCGCCACTTCCTTCCTTCCTTCCTTCCGCCACTTCCTTCCTTCCTTCCTTCCTTCCTTCCTTCCTTCCTTCCTTCCTTCCTTCCTTCCTTCCTTCCTTCCTTCCTTCCTTCCTTCCTTCCTTCCTTCCTTCCTTCCTTCCTTCCTTCCTTCCTTCCTTCCTTCCTTCCTTCCTTCCTTCCTTCCTTCCTTCCTTCCTTCCTTCCTTCCTTCCTTCCTTCCGCCACTTCCTTCCTTCCTTCCTTCCTTCCGCCACTTCCTTCCTTCCGCCACTTCCTTCCTTCCTTCCTTCCTTCCTTCCTTCCTTCCTTCCTTCCTTCCTTCCTTCCTTCCTTCCTTCCTTCCTTCCTTCCTTCCTTCCTTCCTTCCTTCCTTCCGCCACTTCCTTCCTTCCGCCACTTCCTTCCTTCCTTCCTTCCTTCCGCCACTTCCTTCCTTCCGCCACTTCCTTCCTTCCGCCACTTCCTTCCTTCCGCCACTTCCTTCCTTCCGCCACTTCCTTCCGCCACTTCCTTCCGCCACTTCCTTCCTTCCTTCCGCCACTTCCTTCCGCCACTTCCTTCCGCCACTTCCTTCCGCCACTTCCTTCCGCCACTTCCTTCCGCCACTTCCTTCCTTCCTTCCTTCCTTCCTTCCTTCCTTCCTTCCTTCCTTCCTTCCTTCCTTCCTTCCTTCCTTCCTTCCTTCCTTCCTTCCTTCCGCCACTTCCTTCCTTCCTTCCTTCCGCCACTTCCTTCCTTCCTTCCTTCCTTCCTTCCTTCCTTCCTTCCTTCCTTCCTTCCTTCCTTCCTTCCTTCCTTCCTTCCTTCCTTCCTTCCGCCACTTCCTTCCGCCACTTCCTTCCTTCCTTCCTTCCTTCCTTCCGCCACTTCCTTCCTTCCGCCACTTCCTTCCTTCCTTCCGCCACTTCCTTCCGCCACTTCCTTCCGCCACTTCCTTCCGCCACTTCCTTCCTTCCTTCCGCCACTTCCTTCCGCCACTTCCTTCCTTCCTTCCGCCACTTCCTTCCTTCCACCACTTCCTTCCTTCCTTCCTTCCTTCCGCCACTTCCTTCCTTCCTTCCGCCACTTCCTTCCGCCACTTCCTTCCTTCCTTCCTTCCTTCCTTCCTTCCTTCCTTCCTTCCTTCCTTCCTTCCTTCCTTCCTTCCTTCCTTCCTTCCTTCCTTCCTTCCTTCCTTCCTTCCGCCACTTCCTTCCTTCCTTCCGCCACTTCCTTCCTTCCTTCCGCCACTTCCTTCCTTCCGCCACTTCCTTCCGCCACTTCCTTCCTTCCGCCACTTCCTTCCTTCCTTCCTTCCTTCCTTCCTTCCGCCACTTCCTTCCTTCCTTCCTTCCTTCCTTCCGCCACTTCCTTCCTTCCGCCACTTCCTTCCGCCACTTCCTTCCGCCACTTCCTTCCTTCCTTCCGCCACTTCCTTCCGCCACTTCCTTCCGCCACTTCCTTCCGCCACTTCCTTCCGCCACTTCCTTCCGCCACTTCCTTCCGCCACTTCCTTCCTTCCTTCCTTCCTTCCTTCCTTCCTTCCTTCCTTCCTTCCTTCCTTCCTTCCTTCCTTCCTTCCGCCACTTCCTTCCTTCCTTCCTTCCGCCACTTCCTTCCTTCCTTCCTTCCGCCACTTCCTTCCTTCCTTCCGCCACTTCCTTCCTTCCTTCCTTCCTTCCGCCACTTCCTTCCGCCACTTCCTTCCTTCCGCCACTTCCTTCCTTCCGCCACTTCCTTCCTTCCGCCACTTCCTTCCTTCCTTCCGCCACTTCCTTCCGCCACTTCCTTCCTTCCTTCCGCCACTTCCTTCCGCCACTTCCTTCCGCCACTTCCTTCCTTCCTTCCGCCACTTCCTTCCTTCCTTCCGCCACTTCCTTCCGCCACTTCCTTCCTTCCTTCCGCCACTTCCTTCCTTCCACCACTTCCTTCCTTCCTTCCTTCCTTCCGCCACTTCCTTCCTTCCTTCCGCCACTTCCTTCCGCCACTTCCTTCCGCCACTTCCTTCCTTCCTTCCTTCCTTCCTTCCTTCCTTCCTTCCTTCCTTCCTTCCTTCCTTCCTTCCTTCCTTCCTTCCTTCCTTCCTTCCTTCCTTCCTTCCTTCCTTCCTTCCTTCCTTCCTTCCTTCCTTCCTTCCTTCCTTCCTTCCTTCCTTCCTTCCTTCCTTCCGCCACTTCCTTCCTTCCTTCCGCCACTTCCTTCCTTCCTTCCTTCCGCCACTTCCTTCCTTCCGCCACTTCCTTCCGCCACTTCCTTCCTTCCGCCACTTCCTTCCTTCCTTCCGCCACTTCCTTCCGCCACTTCCTTCCGCCACTTCCTTCCGCCACTTCCTTCCGCCACTTCCTTCCGCCACTTCCTTCCGCCACTTCCTTCCTTCCTTCCGCCACTTCCTTCCTTCCGCCACTTCCTTCCTTCCTTCCTTCCGCCACTTCCTTCCTTCCGCCACTTCCTTCCTTCCGCCACTTCCTTCCTTCCGCCACTTCCTTCCGCCACTTCCTTCCGCCACTTCCTTCCTTCCTTCCGCCACTTCCTTCCTTCCTTCCGCCACTTCCTTCCGCCACTTCCTTCCTTCCTTCCGCCACTTCCTTCCTTCCGCCACTTCCTTCCTTCCGCCACTTCCTTCCTTCCTTCCGCCACTTCCTTCCTTCCTTCCTTCCTTCCTTCCTTCCTTCCTTCCTTCCTTCCTTCCTTCCTTCCTTCCTTCCTTCCTTCCTTCCTTCCTTCCTTCCTTCCTTCCTTCCTTCCTTCCTTCCGCCACTTCCTTCCTTCCTTCCTTCCTTCCGCCACTTCCTTCCTTCCGCCACTTCCTTCCTTCCTTCCTTCCTTCCTTCCTTCCTTCCTTCCTTCCTTCCTTCCTTCCTTCCTTCCTTCCTTCCTTCCTTCCTTCCTTCCTTCCTTCCTTCCTTCCTTCCTTCCTTCCTTCCTTCCGCCACTTCCTTCCTTCCTTCCTTCCTTCCGCCACTTCCTTCCTTCCTTCCTTCCGCCACTTCCTTCCTTCCTTCCTTCCTTCCTTCCTTCCTTCCTTCCTTCCTTCCTTCCTTCCTTCCTTCCTTCCTTCCTTCCTTCCTTCCTTCCTTCCTTCCTTCCTTCCTTCCTTCCTTCCTTCCTTCCTTCCTTCCTTCCTTCCTTCCTTCCTTCCTTCCTTCCTTCCTTCCTTCCGCCACTTCCTTCCTTCCTTCCTTCCTTCCTTCCTTCCTTCCTTCCTTCCGCCACTTCCTTCCTTCCGCCACTTCCTTCCTTCCGCCACTTCCTTCCGCCACTTCCTTCCGCCACTTCCTTCCTTCCTTCCGCCACTTCCTTCCGCCACTTCCTTCCGCCACTTCCTTCCGCCACTTCCTTCCGCCACTTCCTTCCGCCACTTCCTTCCGCCACTTCCTTCCTTCCTTCCTTCCTTCCTTCCTTCCTTCCTTCCTTCCTTCCTTCCTTCCTTCCTTCCTTCCTTCCTTCCTTCCTTCCTTCCTTCCGCCACTTCCTTCCTTCCTTCCTTCCGCCACTTCCTTCCTTCCTTCCTTCCGCCACTTCCTTCCTTCCTTCCGCCACTTCCTTCCTTCCTTCCTTCCTTCCTTCCGCCACTTCCTTCCGCCACTTCCTTCCTTCCGCCACTTCCTTCCTTCCGCCACTTCCTTCCTTCCGCCACTTCCTTCCTTCCTTCCGCCACTTCCTTCCGCCACTTCCTTCCGCCACTTCCTTCCGCCACTTCCTTCCTTCCTTCCGCCACTTCCTTCCTTCCTTCCGCCACTTCCTTCCGCCACTTCCTTCCTTCCTTCCGCCACTTCCTTCCTTCCACCACTTCCTTCCTTCCTTCCTTCCTTCCGCCACTTCCTTCCTTCCTTCCGCCACTTCCTTCCGCCACTTCCTTCCTTCCTTCCTTCCTTCCTTCCTTCCTTCCTTCCTTCCTTCCTTCCTTCCTTCCTTCCTTCCTTCCTTCCTTCCTTCCTTCCTTCCTTCCTTCCTTCCTTCCTTCCTTCCTTCCTTCCGCCACTTCCTTCCTTCCTTCCGCCACTTCCTTCCTTCCGCCACTTCCTTCCGCCACTTCCTTCCTTCCGCCACTTCCTTCCTTCCTTCCTTCCTTCCTTCCTTCCGCCACTTCCTTCCTTCCTTCCTTCCTTCCTTCCGCCACTTCCTTCCTTCCGCCACTTCCTTCCGCCACTTCCTTCCGCCACTTCCTTCCTTCCTTCCGCCACTTCCTTCCGCCACTTCCTTCCGCCACTTCCTTCCGCCACTTCCTTCCTTCCTTCCTTCCGCCACTTCCTTCCTTCCTTCCGCCACTTCCTTCCTTCCTTCCTTCCTTCCGCCACTTCCTTCCGCCACTTCCTTCCTTCCGCCACTTCCTTCCTTCCGCCACTTCCTTCCTTCCGCCACTTCCTTCCTTCCTTCCGCCACTTCCTTCCGCCACTTCCTTCCGCCACTTCCTTCCGCCACTTCCTTCCTTCCTTCCGCCACTTCCTTCCTTCCTTCCGCCACTTCCTTCCGCCACTTCCTTCCTTCCTTCCGCCACTTCCTTCCTTCCACCACTTCCTTCCTTCCTTCCTTCCTTCCGCCACTTCCTTCCTTCCTTCCGCCACTTCCTTCCGCCACTTCCTTCCGCCACTTCCTTCCTTCCTTCCTTCCTTCCTTCCTTCCTTCCTTCCTTCCTTCCTTCCTTCCTTCCTTCCTTCCTTCCTTCCTTCCTTCCTTCCTTCCTTCCTTCCTTCCTTCCGCCACTTCCTTCCTTCCTTCCGCCACTTCCTTCCTTCCTTCCTTCCGCCACTTCCTTCCTTCCTTCCTTCCGCCACTTCCTTCCTTCCGCCACTTCCTTCCTTCCGCCACTTCCTTCCTTCCTTCCGCCACTTCCTTCCGCCACTTCCTTCCGCCACTTCCTTCCGCCACTTCCTTCCGCCACTTCCTTCCGCCACTTCCTTCCGCCACTTCCTTCCTTCCTTCCGCCACTTCCTTCCTTCCTTCCGCCACTTCCTTCCTTCCTTCCTTCCGCCACTTCCTTCCTTCCGCCACTTCCTTCCTTCCGCCACTTCCTTCCTTCCGCCACTTCCTTCCGCCACTTCCTTCCGCCACTTCCTTCCTTCCTTCCGCCACTTCCTTCCTTCCTTCCGCCACTTCCTTCCGCCACTTCCTTCCTTCCTTCCGCCACTTCCTTCCTTCCGCCACTTCCTTCCTTCCGCCACTTCCTTCCGCCACTTCCTTCCTTCCTTCCTTCCGCCACTTCCTTCCTTCCTTCCTTCCTTCCTTCCTTCCTTCCTTCCTTCCTTCCTTCCTTCCTTCCTTCCTTCCTTCCTTCCTTCCTTCCTTCCTTCCTTCCTTCCTTCCTTCCTTCCTTCCTTCCTTCCTTCCTTCCTTCCTTCCTTCCTTCCTTCCTTCCTTCCTTCCTTCCTTCCTTCCTTCCGCCACTTCCTTCCTTCCTTCCGCCACTTCCTTCCTTCCTTCCGCCACTTCCTTCCTTCCTTCCGCCACTTCCTTCCTTCCTTCCTTCCGCCACTTCCTTCCTTCCTTCCGCCACTTCCTTCCTTCCTTCCGCCACTTCCTTCCTTCCTTCCTTCCTTCCGCCACTTCCTTCCGCCACTTCCTTCCTTCCGCCACTTCCTTCCTTCCGCCACTTCCTTCCTTCCGCCACTTCCTTCCTTCCTTCCGCCACTTCCTTCCGCCACTTCCTTCCGCCACTTCCTTCCGCCACTTCCTTCCTTCCTTCCGCCACTTCCTTCCTTCCTTCCGCCACTTCCTTCCGCCACTTCCTTCCTTCCTTCCGCCACTTCCTTCCTTCCACCACTTCCTTCCTTCCTTCCTTCCTTCCGCCACTTCCTTCCTTCCTTCCGCCACTTCCTTCCGCCACTTCCTTCCGCCACTTCCTTCCTTCCTTCCTTCCTTCCTTCCTTCCTTCCTTCCTTCCTTCCTTCCTTCCTTCCTTCCTTCCTTCCTTCCTTCCTTCCTTCCTTCCTTCCTTCCTTCCTTCCTTCCTTCCTTCCTTCCTTCCTTCCGCCACTTCCTTCCTTCCGCCACTTCCTTCCTTCCGCCACTTCCTTCCTTCCTTCCTTCCTTCCTTCCTTCCTTCCTTCCTTCCTTCCTTCCTTCCTTCCTTCCTTCCGCCACTTCCTTCCTTCCGCCACTTCCTTCCTTCCTTCCGCCACTTCCTTCCGCCACTTCCTTCCGCCACTTCCTTCCGCCACTTCCTTCCGCCACTTCCTTCCGCCACTTCCTTCCTTCCTTCCGCCACTTCCTTCCTTCCGCCACTTCCTTCCTTCCTTCCTTCCGCCACTTCCTTCCTTCCGCCACTTCCTTCCTTCCGCCACTTCCTTCCGCCACTTCCTTCCGCCACTTCCTTCCTTCCTTCCGCCACTTCCTTCCTTCCTTCCGCCACTTCCTTCCGCCACTTCCTTCCTTCCTTCCGCCACTTCCTTCCTTCCACCACTTCCTTCCTTCCTTCCTTCCTTCCGCCACTTCCTTCCTTCCTTCCGCCACTTCCTTCCGCCACTTCCTTCCTTCCTTCCTTCCTTCCTTCCTTCCTTCCTTCCTTCCTTCCTTCCTTCCTTCCTTCCTTCCTTCCTTCCTTCCTTCCTTCCTTCCTTCCTTCCTTCCTTCCTTCCTTCCTTCCTTCCTTCCTTCCTTCCTTCCGCCACTTCCTTCCTTCCTTCCGCCACTTCCTTCCTTCCGCCACTTCCTTCCTTCCTTCCTTCCTTCCTTCCGCCACTTCCTTCCGCCACTTCCTTCCGCCACTTCCTTCCGCCACTTCCTTCCGCCACTTCCTTCCGCCACTTCCTTCCGCCACTTCCTTCCTTCCTTCCGCCACTTCCTTCCTTCCGCCACTTCCTTCCTTCCTTCCTTCCGCCACTTCCTTCCTTCCGCCACTTCCTTCCTTCCGCCACTTCCTTCCGCCACTTCCTTCCGCCACTTCCTTCCGCCACTTCCTTCCTTCCTTCCGCCACTTCCTTCCTTCCTTCCGCCACTTCCTTCCGCCACTTCCTTCCTTCCTTCCGCCACTTCCTTCCGCCACTTCCTTCCTTCCTTCCGCCACTTCCTTCCTTCCGCCACTTCCTTCCTTCCGCCACTTCCTTCCGCCACTTCCTTCCTTCCTTCCTTCCGCCACTTCCTTCCTTCCTTCCTTCCTTCCTTCCTTCCTTCCTTCCTTCCTTCCTTCCTTCCTTCCTTCCTTCCTTCCTTCCTTCCTTCCTTCCTTCCTTCCTTCCTTCCTTCCTTCCGCCACTTCCTTCCGCCACTTCCTTCCGCCACTTCCTTCCGCCACTTCCTTCCTTCCTTCCGCCACTTCCTTCCTTCCTTCCGCCACTTCCTTCCTTCCTTCCGCCACTTCCTTCCTTCCGCCACTTCCTTCCTTCCTTCCTTCCTTCCTTCCTTCCTTCCTTCCTTCCTTCCTTCCTTCCTTCCTTCCTTCCTTCCTTCCTTCCTTCCTTCCTTCCTTCCTTCCTTCCTTCCTTCCTTCCTTCCTTCCTTCCTTCCTTCCTTCCTTCCTTCCTTCCTTCCTTCCTTCCTTCCGCCACTTCCTTCCTTCCTTCCTTCCTTCCGCCACTTCCTTCCTTCCTTCCGCCACTTCCTTCCTTCCTTCCTTCCTTCCTTCCTTCCTTCCTTCCTTCCTTCCTTCCTTCCTTCCTTCCTTCCTTCCTTCCTTCCTTCCTTCCTTCCTTCCTTCCTTCCTTCCTTCCTTCCTTCCTTCCTTCCTTCCTTCCTTCCTTCCTTCCTTCCTTCCGCCACTTCCTTCCTTCCGCCACTTCCTTCCTTCCGCCACTTCCTTCCTTCCTTCCTTCCTTCCTTCCTTCCTTCCTTCCTTCCTTCCTTCCTTCCTTCCTTCCTTCCTTCCTTCCTTCCTTCCTTCCTTCCTTCCTTCCTTCCTTCCTTCCTTCCTTCCTTCCTTCCGCCACTTCCGCCACTTCCGCCACTTCTGCCACTTCCGCCACTTCCTTCCGCCACTTCCTTCTGCCACTTCCTTCCTTCCGCCACTTCCTTCCTTCCGCCACTTCCTTCCGCCACTTCCTTCCGCCACTTCCTTCCTTCCACCACTTCCTTTCTTCCGCCACTTCCTTCCTTCCGCCACTTCCGCCACTTCCGCCACTTCCTTCCTTCCTTCCTTCCGCCACTTCCGCCACTTCCGCCACTTCCTTCCTTCCTTCCTTCCTTCCTTCCTTCCGCCACTTCCACCAGTTCCTTCCTCCCATCCCCTCTAGATCTCTCTGCTCTTTTTTCCATACCTTCTATTTTTTGTTTTAATCTAAGTGCCACTGTACTTTCCTATTTTTAATGGGGACAGGAGGGAGAAGGCACTATAAAGCTAAATTACAGCCAATCAGATTGTACTCACAGCTGAACCACTAGAAAAATTGCAGCTCATGAAATTTGTCATGGGTCAGAAGCCTGAGTAATTTCATTTTAATCAGTCTTACTTGAAGCAGATTTGCCATTGCAGCAAAGGATTCATAGAAATTTAAATCTGGGAGAGGGAATGCATAAAGGAGTATAAAAGGAAATGCCCAAAAAAAGGAGCCTTTTTAGGGTGGGGGTGGTTTGGTTTTTTGGTTTTTTTTTGGTGTTTTTTTTTGTGTAGTTTTGCACAGGGTTTTTTTGTTATACATGGGGTAGTCACCATATCAAAGCTAAGAGCTTTCAGTATTAGTGGAGATTTTGGAATCATCATCGAGTATGAAATCATTTGAAGTTTATCAACATCTTTATTACTGGGACAGTTAAATTGTTCCCAATTATATCCCAAGTATGCGTACACTTGATATTGACTTGGCTAAATCAGTGCATTTTTACACACAAGATCTTCCCCCATCCACAGTTTTTATTTTACTGTCTTCCTCTGGGTTTAAATACCCTCTGAAATTTGCAGTGTTTCTGCATGCTCCACAAGCAGAATAAAAGTACAACTTAACTGCACAGCAGAGAGAAATGCTATTTCTTTTTTTTTTTTAAAGAACCATCTTAGAGTCTTTAGCCAGTAACTAGAATTGCTAATGCAAATTACATTAAGATTTTCCTCAAATTGCTTGTATTTCATAATCAGAACTCTGCATGCCGATTAGGTTATAGCTGTAGGGAAGAGCTGATCTTAACACATGAGGAATTACTGTGCATAAAAGAAGAAAAATTATTTTAAAAGTTCATTTCTAATTTCTTAGGGAAACTGGAGGTAATAATGAGGCTTTGCACGTATTTAATTTTAAAATACAGATCTTTAAGTGTTTGAGCCAAACAATAAAGAAGCCAAAATACTATTTTCCCCCAGCTAGAATTTAGAAACAAGGTCAGGTATATATAGTTTCTCAAACAGTTCTTAGCAAAGAAAAAAACATTTACAGTAAAGTCATTCCTTGTCTTACATAGCTGATCAAAGCCTAGAATACGTGGAAATGGGTTGAATGGCTCTTATCTTCCTTTTATTAAAAATAAAATAAAGTGTTTAGAGTCATTATTTTAACAAAGCTATTTCAAAGTTCCTTTCAGGGCTTTCCTTTGGGGAATTTTGGAACTTTGCGCAAAACATTTTGTTAAATCCTGTATGACTCTTTTATCAATACATTCATACCAGTACTATTCATTATGTAAATATATTTATGTAAGTGATGAAGTTCTGTGATGAGTGACACCTTCAGTTGCTACCACATCTGGTAGTCCCTGTTTAATAATATCGAGGTACTCAAATCCTAAATAATAACAGAAAGAAAACAAAGTGGAGGGGGAAAATAACAATAGCAATAACAAAACAAATAAAAACCACCAAGCCCTCCAAACCTCAGACCTTTCTAATCTGATGATCTAAAGGCAAAGAGGAACTCAGTGTGTGAAGTGCAGATTTTCCCTTGAAAATTTTCCCTACTACACTTACGTGCAGTAGGTAAATGTTACTGGTGAGTGCCTTCTGGGGGAAGATTTTCCAAGTTACCTCTGCAGAGACATTTATTTTTGTTCCTCCCCACCCACCCTGCACCCCCTTATTTTCAGGAGTCTCTATATTTTTATCTGTAAAATCATTCACAGATTATTATCAGTGACTGTAAGAGATACCTTAGAAAAATACCTCAGTTATCACTGATACATCACTATTACTATTGATCATATAGTAAGCACGTTTAAAACTGAGTTTTAGACTTGTGATGTATTTCACAGAGACTTCACATACATGAAATGTTTTATGATCTACTTCTTACATATTTCTTTCAAGTGTGAAGCAGTTCCTCTTCATTAAAAAAAAAACAAAACAGAACAACAGGAATTTGATTTTTTCATTAATATACTTGGTTAGATTTACGGAGATTTTTTTTTAAAGAAAGATACACAGAAACAAGAGGGAAGGAAAGGCGCTTCATCCATTGTTCTGACAAAAATACCCAAGAAAAATCCCTTTGTGCACCCATTTTTGCTGAGGACTTCAGTGGGCCTTGTTGGGAAACTGCATTTGTCAGGAAATGCGTGGTTGATATGAGCTCATCAGGGGGATGGATGGCCCTGACAGCCCCGAGAGCTGTCAGCTGAGCGATGAGTTCTCAGCATGATTGGTGTATGATGTCCGGACACCAGATTGCATAACAACCAGTCCAGCAAATTTATTGATTTCTTTTCTTCTTTGAGTGTAGGAGTAGGACAGTTTAACACATGTAGGAGCCCTGAAGGTTGTTGCCAGAAAGAGCTTTCTTCTGTTAAGTATAGTAGTGTCATTCTTTCCATGCTAGACCAGAAATAGAGTTAGTATGACCAGAATGATCAATTGTGAACCTAAGTTCCAAAAACATATCTCTGAAGAAATGTGCATTTTTAAGAGAAAAATATATCCCTATAGAGAAAAGGTCTCTCTCAAACATGAAGCATGATAAATACATTAATCTGAAAATATTTTATTGTTTAATCAATACTATATGGTTAAAATTGCAGCAAAATTATATTTACGTATCATTTTTATGTTCTTTCTCCTCATTGGGTTTTTTACTTATGTGATTCATTTACAAACAGAGATGTTACTAGTTTTTGTGTATCTCCTATTTTATGGGAGCACTCTTCAAATGATTCTTTTAGCAAGTAAAATATTCCTTTGAATATTAGATCTGATTCATGATATCATATACCCCACTGTGGTGTTCCCATAAAGCTGAATTAATTTGACTTTATATTAACTAACTAAAATATAGGTATCCAGGGCTTTGACCCAGGCTGGGTGCCGGGCACCCAAGACCATTTTATCATTCCCCTCCACAAGTAGACAGGGGAGAGAAAATATTACAAAAATTTCATGAGTTGAGATAAAAACAGAGAGATATCAGTCACCAAATACTCTTACAGGCAAAACTGACTCAGCTTGGGGATATTGAGTTTATTCCTAAGATAATCAGAGCACAATTATGAGAACAAAAACAAATTTTAGAAACCTTGCTCTCAACCCTTCCTTTTTTGTGCGCTCTACCTCCTTCCCCTCATGATGAAGGGAGTCAGCTCTCCATGAACATCTCCAGCACGAGTCCTGTCCTTGGGCTACAGCTTTTCACCAACTCATCCAACACAGATCCCTTTCCACAGGATTGATCCTTCAGGAACAGGCTGATCACACAGCAGTGTGGGTCCCACATGAGGTCACAAGTCCTGCCAGCAATCCTGCTCCAGCCTGGGCTCCTCTCTCATGGACTCACAGGTGCTGCCAGGACCCTGTTCCAGCAGAGGCTTCCCATGGGGTCACAGCCTCCTTTGGGCATCCCCTGCTCCAGCCCGGGCTCCCCCAGGGGCTGCAGGTGGATCTCTGCTCCCCCGTGCCCTCCCTGGGCTGCAGGGGCACAGCTGCCTCAGCCTGGGCTGCTCCAGGGGCTGCAGGGGAATCTGAGCTCCAGAGCCTGCAGCAGCTCCTGCCCCTCCTGCACTGCCCTGCCTGCCTGCAGGGATATTCCTCGCACATGTTCTCTCCCATTCTTCTCTTTCTCTTCTCTTTCCATGCAAAGATTCCCTTCATGTTTTTGATGTTAATAACATATTTTTCTTAATTTTGTTTTTGCACACTGTTCTGTAGTTCAAATTCTCAGCTGCAAGGGTTAAAAAAAAAAGTGAATGAACATTTAGAAATTACTTAAAGTAGCTGCAGCATTAGATAAGCGAATTGTGGAATTAAACCAACCTCGTTTGTGCTTAGCAACAAAATGATTGTTTCACAAGTGTAATGGAAACCATTACTACAAAATATGAGCCTTTGAGGAGGGTTAAATTCAAAGGAGAGGTCTGGGGATGCTTGTTTTGCCAAAGCTCATTTCTGTGCTGATGGGAAGAACATCAGAACTGGGACATGGCTGCCTGTTTAATCACAAATCTATCCTACACACTAGCTAGCACTATCCATAACTATCACATCTATGAAGGAACAGAGCTGCTGTTCTCAAACTTCCCACAAGATATAACCCTGGAAGTACCTGTGATCAAGTTTTTCCAGACAGAAGTTAAAAATAAGCCACAAGGCAGGAAATGCTGAACATGACTCACTGGTGTCAGTGTTCATACATTGTTTTGAAGAGTTTCTTGGCTATAATTCTTCCTTCAAAGCAATTTCCTACTAGCACTTTCTAACCTGTTCCAGGGTGGCTTTTCTTTCACAAAATTCTTCATTCATGTCACCTTCTGTCCCTCTGTCTCTGGTTTTCACATCACACTTTGCTCAGCTAGGTGTCTTATTTCAATGACGGAGTTCAACAGGAGCTTTCAGAGAAATTGCTGAAATGCTTTCTTTCACTCCCAAAACAGTAAAAGTAGCTATCTGATATGTTCCTAAACATATTTTTGAAAAGAGTATCTTATTCAGTATATTTAGTATCCATAAAAAACAAATAAAAAGTATTATCAAAAATTAATAAAGGGGTTTTTTTAATGAAACTTATGTATATATATATATATGTATATATCCATCTGTATATATACATATACACCAAATGTATCATTTTTCTAACAAAATGCACTTTAAAGAAGGAATCATAATGATTTAGGAACTTAGACTGTAAGTCAGAAATCAGGAAGTTTTCTGATTGTGTGCCTGTAATTAAGGTTTTGTTTTTCTTTACCAGTTATAACTTGACTCCAGTTTTGCTAAGTGTAGAACAAAAATACAATCAGTACATAAACACCATATTGTCCTGTTCAAGAACCATGAAAGTTGTTAAAAATCATACTTTTTTGGCACAGTAATTATAGCTGGTATGTCAACCAGGAGTTTGATGTGCTAGAACAGAGTGAATGCACATATGTGTATCTATATACACGTTTATATTTTTATTAGACGATACTTTGTGACCTAAAAGAAAATTATTATATGAAAAGAAAAAATGTCACACTTTCTGTACTAGAATACATATAGAAATAGCTTTTGCTTGCTTTTTCCTTTTTTTTCTCAAACTTGATCTGAAAAGTGTAGAAATACATTGAAAATAAAAGTTTTGGGAAAATGTTTAAAGAAGTTGTTCTTCATTAAAGCATAAACCTATAAACCAAACTATACTTCAAAAATACTCCCCCCTAAAAGTGTGTTGGAAATTCATAATTCATTTTCTAGTCTTTGGTGCTGAAAAGCAAAAATCTGTTCTAAACAAAATTTTATTAAAAGAGATGCCATGGTTTAACCCCAAGCCACTCACAGCCACTCACTCACCCCCTCAGCAGTGGGAGTGGGGAGGGAATCTGAAGGGTAAAAGTGAGAAAGTTCATGGGTTGAGATAAAGACAGTTTAACAGGGAAAGCAAAAACTCGCACACAAGCAAAACAAAACAAGGAATTAATTCACTGCTTGGTGGGCAGGCAAGTGCTCAGCCAGGGTTCCATCACAAAAAACGGTTACTTGGGAGGACAAATGCCATCACTCCAAATGTGTCCCTACCTCCTTCTTCTTTATACAGGGAGCACGATGTCACACAGTCTGGAACATCCCTTTGGTCAGTTGGGGTCACCTGTCCTGGCTGTGTCTCCTCCTAAACCCCCAAGCACTCCCAGCCTCTCCCAGCCTGGCAGTAGGAGAAGCAGCAAAGGACTTGGCTGTGTGCAAACCCTGCTCATCAATAAGGAAAAAAAACAAACTCTGTATTATCACCCCTGTGCTCAGCACAAATCCAAAACACAGCCACTGGGAACAAAATTAATTCCACCCCAGCCAAAAACAGACCAACAGATAAAACTTCAAATTAAAAAAGTTTTTTTTCTAGAAACTTTCTTTATGAAATGACACCATTCTGATGGGGAAATTTTAATGGGGTTTGTTTTCTTTTGTTATATTTTCTATGAACAGTTATAGAAGTTTTAGATTTTAACCCCTCCACTTCTGGCACCTTTCCTGTCACTTTGTGAAAATATGTGCTATTTTCAAAGATATTGTGGGCTGCTGGAGAGCAGAAGAAATCTTCAGAGAATGTGAACCATTTTCCCTTTGAAAATCATCTGAATCACATCAGGTTCCTATCACTCATGTCATTTTTCCATGATGTTCCATGACACACACTGAAAATACAGACAGAAAAAGCCACTTTAACAGTTTCTGTTGGTTTTAGTGGTTTTTGTTTTTTTTTTTTAATCCCAGCCATCTGCCAGAATGTATTATCCTCAAGAGCACTGACAGAACAGGTTTCTTTAAAAACATGATTAAAAGAGTCACAAAATGTCAATGAGTAAAGAAAGGAGGGTAGCAAAAGAAACAGGCTGTTAATTACTGCTTTACATCCAAAGTATTAGATTTAATAGTTAATTAACATTTCTTCAGATATTCTGATCCACTAATACAATGTAATCGAAATGTATCCTCATATTATATTTCCAAGATAATTATTACTGGCTATATGTATCACGTCTCATAAAGGAATTATAAAAAATCCTCTCTGTCATGACAATAACAACTATTTACCTTGTATATATTGACTTATTTTGATTTTACCAAGGAGGTACAGACAAATATAATTATTTTTAAAGCAGATTCTATGGAAAAAAAAAGTGAGAATAAATCTTTACTGCCCCCCAAGAGTTTTGCAATATTTTGAAAGAGGTGTTTCAAAACACATTGGAAAAAAATATAGATGCTTCTCTCATTGCTTTGACCAAGTGAGGTCAATGTTAAACTCCCTTCCTAGGGCTGACTTTGAATACCTACATCAAGGTTAGAACAGCAATGTCCAAGCTTCACACAGTGTGGCATCCATGCTGAGATACCTGCTTACAGTAAAAAGATAATCTTTTTTTATTGAAGACCTACTTTTGAGAAATTTCACATAAAAGTTGTGTTTGGCAAGGAAGCCATCTCTATTATGTCTACAGAGGACAAAGATTGGTTTCTCCCTGGGGGAATTTTATCCCAGCCTAAAGTAAGAAGTCTCACAGACATCAGATATTTTAAGATTAGGTGATATGAATCCTACTTTTAGCAATTAACTTTGGAGTAAACAGATGGGACACCAATGAATTAATTTTTCTTCTGTGTTCTTTACTTAAGAAACCTCTATCTTCATATATTTTAAAAATGACAAAGCTACAGGTGACTCTTGAGGGATTTAGTGATTCAGCAATTAAATCTCAGATATTTAAAAAGACTAAGTAGACCTTTTTTGTTGATTTTTGGGGGTTTTTTTGGGTTTGGGTTTTTTTTTTTTTTTTTTTTTTTTTTTTGTGGTTCTGTTTTTATTTTTGTTTTAACCTTACAAAACCCAAATATCAAACAAAGATCTGTGGATAAAATACTTTTTTGTATGCTTTTAAAGCAGGAAATCATCAGCAAAGTTACTGAGAGTACATATTCTACGCCTTCATGCAGGCTGTTGACAAACAAGCTCAATAAGACTGGACACAGCATTAATCCCAGGGGAATGACGCTGACCACAGGCCTCAATCTGGATTCTGCTCCATTGATCACAACCCTCTGAGCTTTTCCTTTCAGCCAGTCCTGGATCCACCTCTCTGTCCATTTATCCAATCCAGATTTCCTGGGGTGTTATGGGAGATAGTGTGAAAAGCTTTGCTGATGTAAAAGCAGATGGCATCTACTGCTTTGATGTCATTCAGATGGCATTCACTGCCCACAACATCTCATAAAACCCAGCTACAGCCCTACACAGGAATACCCCAAGAGTCACAGCCTGTGCCTGAGAGCATTGTCCAAAAGCCTTTTGAACTCCAGCAGTCTTGGTGCCATGCACACTTCAGGGGGAGCCTGTTCCAGTGCCCAAATACTCTGTGGGTGAAAAACATTTTTCCTGACATGTGACCTAATTGTACCTGGACACAGGTCCTTGCCCTTCCCTAAGGTAACTTACCACAGACATCTTTTATGAAAAATCCTTGCCTTAGGATTTTTTTCCTCCTGAGAAGCTGAGAAGCCTCAGGAACAAAATGTAAACAATGGTTATCTGCTGCTGTGGAATTCAACAGGTGGATGTGTGATTGGTATCATGTGGTTCTTTCTAATTAATGGCCAATCACAGTCAGCTGGCTCAGACAGATTCTGAGCCACAAGCCTTTGTTATTCATTCTTTCTTTTGCTATTCTTAGCTGGCCTTCCGATGAAATCCTTTCTTCTATTCTTTTAATATAGTTTCAATATAATATATATAATAAAATAATAAATCAAGTCTTCTGAAACAGGGAGTCAGATCCTCGTCTCTTCCCTCATCCTCGGACCCCTGTGAACACAGTCACAGTAACTGGTATGATCACAGGAAAGAGAAGTTGGCACCTGTCCCTAAGATCTGAGGTCCAAAAGGATAGGCAACATCATCCATTTTGTTTTATTTTCATAAAAGATTGGAGTGATACTTTATTCCTGTGCACAGCTGTACGCTGCACCCAGAGCAGAGGGGAGTGCTCGAGGGTTCACTGGAGATTGTTCAGCTGGAGCACACAAAGGATACACCAGCACTCATAAAACAACAGCTGAATGAGCAGACAATAAAAGCCTAAATGCAAGAGGAAGTTAAATGATAAAGAGATGCTGCAGCACTGAACTTGCTTAGGTAAGAACTTTCTGCCCAGTGCCACTCCATTATGATTAATGTGTGCACATGCGGACTTTATGAAAAAGATAATGAATTGATTGTGTTCTTAAACGATGCCATTTTAGACCTGTTTGGATTCCTGCCTTCCCCGGGGAGCAGATGACCACAGTCTGTTAGCTTAAACAAATGAATGTTTAATGGTCATCTTTCTGCCAGCCAAGTGGAAAAGGGGAAACATTTATCAAGAGAGGGTAGGAAAAAACTGATCAAGCTGGCAATTCATCTGGGATTTAGGTGCTGCAAAGAGCCCATTGAGAAGGGAAAACTGCAGCAGTTACCACGCAAAACTCACTTCAGGCATTGTTCAGAATGTGGAGGTCACCGAGTCCACAAATGGAGAGAATTTCACATCCTGGCTTTCTTAGAATACAAAAGCCATGAAAGGTTCGTTTAATTACTTAACCACACAATGAAAACAGCAACAACAACAAAAAGCAAGAAAAGGAAGATCTCATAGATGATATGATTATTCTTCAATGTTTTTAGTTTATACATTCAGCATTCTGTTCAATGAGACTAGGAGCTAACAAAAGCTTTTGACTTTGTAAAGGGTTTTCTTTTCTTTTGTTTCCATTTGTTTACCTTTTTTATATCTGTTTTACTCTATTTTTTTTAATCACACTTAAATTTATCTTCTCTAGTCAATTGATTTTATTCTTAATGGATGCATTCCTTAAGCAAAGCAGATACTCTAACAATTCAGTGTCTTCCCATGTATTGGCTTTATTTCACTCGTTTTCAGATGTCTATTTTCCATGAGAAAAACTATCTGGTGATTAGTTCAAAGCAAACACCAAACTTTACATGTTTAAAGTAACACAAATCCTTTGTCCAGAGACATATATTAATCTTTCCTGTTGGTGAATCATCATCCACATTTTTCTGCTGTTTACAGTGATTAGAAAATAAAAAAAAAAATCCTCCACCAAAAAGCACAATGAAAACAGAAAACAAACCTTAAGGAGTGAAACAACTCTATATTATAATAAATTTTGAATTATCAAGTTGATGTAAAAATTGTTATCTTTGTGACAGTAATATTTCAGTGCCCACTGGAACAGGAGAGAATTAAGTATGTAGCAGTACAGTCTGGCTTCCAATTCAGTAGGAAACAGCTTTTCAAAAGGAAATAGTTGGTATCCTGGTGGATGAGATGAACAGGTCAGCAGTGTGTCCTTGCAGAGAAAGCTCACTGCATGTGGGCCTCTATTTGCAGCAGTACAGTCAGAAGATCAAGCTGCAACAGAAAAAAACTTTATTCTTTTTTGGTTTTTGTTGCTGCTGGCTTTTTATCCTGTTTTGTTTTGTTTTGTTTTTTTTTTCCCTACCATTTTCAAACAATGAAACAAAAAGTCCAGAGAATTTGTGGACTATCTATGCTTTGAAACATTGAAAATCTGACAGGGTCAAGCCTTAAGGTGCTTCATCTAACCTTGAACAAGGCTCTGAGGTTGATATTAGAGCAGGTGACTTGCACAGCTCCCCTCCAGAATGAACGACTTCGTAAGACTGTATGAATCTGTGATTCTAAGGGAATAATATAAAAACTCTAACTAAAAGTTGATATTCATATGGGGAAAGACTTGAGAAGGAAGGTGCATGAATGAAACATAGGACACACAATAACACCTCCATTTTGGCTGTGTCACTCTTCTGTTTAGTTTTGAAAAATAGATCGATTTTTTTACATAGACACTTTTTTGAGTACTTATGGAGTGAAACCAACAAAAAACTTCCCAAAACTATTAAATCAAAGAGCTGAACTTCTAAAAAGCTTCATTCAGCAGCATCTCTGTCCAATAATGTTATATATTTTATGAATTCTCCTTGAGATACTTGCAGAACTGGCCCAGTTCTCAGCATCACTCACCTACATCCAGTTTTCCTTCTCCATTTATAGCCCTTCCATTTTGAAAACTTGCTTATCCTAGAGATAGCTTTCCTGAACATTATGCACCATAGCAAGAAATTTTCATGCAAATAGCAATTTTCATTCTTAGATATTCTTACATGAAACTCCACAAAATGCTGAACAAGAGGCTGACTAGCACAAAGAGTTTCAGCTGGACAGCACCCTAATTTTAAATGATCTGAGATCTGGGCAATTTCTCTGATCTCTATTCAGCACAGGCAATTAGGTGTCTAGTTTGATGCCCATCTAAAAACTACTATATTCCATAGAAGAACATTGTCCTAATACATTGTTGAGATATAGCCTGCAAAATGTTTTGAAGAGTACTTTATATAAAAATAAGTCACTAACTTCTGTTAACATATAATATTTATTTTCCCAAAAGTTCTGGACTAATCTTTTTGAAATAAGTATAATCCCTTTGACTTTTCATGAATGTTGGATATCCAGCTGAAAGTATTTATGCCTTCATTTGCAGAAAATTTTGATCATCGAGGTGTGCTCCATGATTTTAACATCTCTAGAGCTAAGTGTAACCATTTTTATTTTTTTTTTTACTTTCCTTGAAGTTGATTTACAATTCCCAAAAAAAAAAATTGGATTGTATATGCAAGCAGTCATGAACTTCAGGCTGAGCTGTACACTTTAAGGTCTTCATTGTCAGGGATGTTCTGTCAATAAATATTCTCAAGAAGATCCCTATTTAACCAGGGTTGGTTTATGTGGTTCTTTTTTTTTCTTTTCTATCAACTTCCTCTTTTCATACTACCTGGAGAAACACATCCAGTTAGTGATGTAAACCAGATGCTCAGCTCATTCATTCTGCTAGCTACATTTCCTCTTTGTAAATTATAGACGTGCTAACCTATTTAAAACATAACTCAGGTGGCTGGTGAACCACAGCGCCTGCCAGCTCCTCAAATATAGAGGATCCACTTACTCATCTGCTCTGTCTCCATCTGCCTGTTAAATTTGGATTAACTGCTCATGGTCCAAACAGATAGCATAAGGATCTGTTTGAGGAAAAGTATTCCTCTGAACTCATCTTTTTTTTTTTTTCATTTTCCTCTACATTACCCTTTCCACTTATAAAACACGTTTGTTGCTCTGTATAAATGTGACATGATGTAAGACGAACTGCCACCACACATCAGAAATTAGAAAGAAAATTTTTTTTTTTTTCAGAAAATAATTCCTTATGCGATTTTTTGTTTCTTTTGGCTCTTAGCAGATTGAGTATTGAATTGTTCAACCACAGTGTGTGGATAATTTAATACCCGGAACATTCCTCCTAGTGTGAATTACAGACACATTAGATTGTTCGACAAGGCCCTGAACATATTGTTTCAGGCCTTATCTATTTCATAGAAATCTTGTAAAAATTGATTGATAAAATCCCAGAGAAATCTTTCTTAACAAACCTGCTTTTCTTGAAAAAAAAATATACTTAGAGAATCAGCTAGTTGTTATCCTTTCCATCCACATCCATGTACTGGATGAATGTTGGGTGATATTTGCAGGCAGAATGGAAGCTTTGGGCAGCATTTGTCAGGGAAGCCCTCCTGTTGAGTCTCAAGCTGCAGAAAAGACATCCTTGCTTTCTAAAATCCTTTTCAGAGAGGTGTCTAGTTATGGCTGGATCCCATCTCATCCCCAGAGACAGCCTACAATTTATCTTTAAAGAATCATTTAGGTGCAATTCAATCTTTGTGCCACTTTTTTTGCATGGGATTAAAGATGGCAACCCAAATATATTCATGCTAACAAAATAAGTGATTAGTTTTATTAGCAATGATAATGATAATGATTAGAAGACTTTAATCAGATTTTTTTCCTGCACAGTATGTATAGTCATAGCTAGTAGTCCAGTGCACTGTTTTTTGAAGCAATAGTGGAGCAATAGTAATAAAGCTAGGAAAATAAATTATTCTTATGTAGAGATTGATGTTACTCATAGTAACAACTATGGGTAGGTTTCTTTGCTTAGCCTCAAGGAGTAATCTTAAGAAGCATTTTCACTCAAGTGAGGAATCTCCATGTACAGTCCCAGAGTGTGTTAGAAGTGCCTGTTGTTAAAAAACAGGACAAGACTTTTATGTTATATAGTGACTGACTGTCAATCATGTATTTCTAGGCTGGCTGTGTCAGCTCAGCAGCCTTTAGCTCAGCTAAAGATAAGTTATCAGTAAAATCACTTGTGGGTTCCTTTATCAGAAACTTTGTCTGACACATCCTCACCAGTGCCAGTTTCTGTCAGGAAGTATTTTCTTCACATCCTCAGAATGCTTAAATTTGGGATTGGTGAGTCAGGCTGTCCTAAGCCTTCTCCAGCACCAGAAGCAATGTGACCTTCCCTTCTGCATCCATCACTGATTACTTGCAAATAGTGTAAAGTTTGAGCTGTTTTACCACCACTTAGGCAGAGAAACCTGCTACAGGGATGTAAATCAACACAGATACATCACCTACAATTGAGCACCATTCATTTTCATTACCAGGAAATCTTATCACTCTCTTTTTTTTCCCCTTGTGCTCTATCTCCCTCTTTCTAAAATTTGTGAATAATAAAATGTAGCGAATCTCATTCAAATCCATGAAAGTACTTCTATGACAATTTTGCAAGTCAGAAGATAATCAAGATTATTTAATTTAAGGGGTTTTGTTCAGGTGGATGGAAGGATGACCATTTCACTGTGGAAAACTGAACTTATGTTAAGTTACAGCAAGACTGAGATTTGTACTGATCTTACTCAACTTTAGCCATCTACAGGAAGGAGAAATTCATCTCAATAATCATTTCAGAGATCTGTCTACATCCAGCTAAATCATTCTTTAGAGGTGCTTTTGTTTTCCATAGAGAACAAAGGCAGTCTAGACTCCAAGCATAGATTAGTTATATAATGTTGTGTGGTTAGTATTAGATGAGATTAATCAAACCTTGGGAGCACAAAGAAATAGAAAAATCTATTGTTACCATGTAAACGTACAATTAGGTAGTAGTTTGCCTTTTCTTTTCTTTTCTTTTCTTTTCTTTTCTTTTCTTTTCTTTTCTTTTCTTTTCTTTTCTTTTTTTTCTTTTCATGGGACTTAAAAAAAAGAATTTAGATGACTCACTGATATAATCACAATTCTTAGAACTTGGAGATGATTTTTGAGGCACTTGAAGTGAAATTGGACAGAGGGATCATAAGCAGGTAGCAGTAATTTAGTATTGAGGAATATATAAGCAGTGTAGAACATAAACTATTCTGCATTTAGCAAAGAAATATTTGATGGGGAGGTCTTCTGGCTTTTTACTTTTTAAATTGTGCAGGTTCTAAATTGATCAATGGTCAAACGAAGACTTCTCACATCAGTTTCACTGGGTGTAGCATTCTTCCTGAAGGGCCACTGAAACTTTGTGAAGTGTCAGAGAAAAGGAGGCTGAGAGAGGACCTTCTTACTGTTCTCTGCTGTGTGACAGAAGGCTGCAGCAAGAGGAACTGATCTCCTCTCCCAGGCCAAAAACAACGACAACATAAAACAGCCTCAAATTGTGCCAAGGGAGGTTAGGCTTCAGGAGAAATATTAGGAAAAACTTCTTCTGTGTAAGGGTGGCCAAGCATAGGAGCAGACTGTGCAGGGAAGTGGTGGAATGAGATGCCTGAAGAGTGTTACCAGCTGGTCCTGGGAGGGGATTGTCCCTCACTTAAAGTTCTGTGAGCAGTTTCAATCCCACAACATTAAAAGGACATTAGGAAGTTATAAAGTGTCTAAAGAAGGGCAATGAGGATACTGAGGGGTCTGGAGGGGAAGTGTGGGGAGAGTTTGAGGACACTTGATCTGTTCAGCCTGGAGGAGACTGAGGGGAGAACCCACTGGGGTCTTCAGCATCCTCATGAGGGGAAGAGGAGTGCAGGCACGAGGAGTGCAGTCCCTTCACTCCGTCAGCAGTCACAGGACCCAAGGAAACAGCAGGAAGCCGGGTCAGGAAAGAGACTGGATTGTTATTGATGCAACAATATTATTGCAATATTGTTGCATCAATACATGCATTTTGTATGTATATGTAATTATGTAATATATTACATAATTACATGTACATACACAATATTGTATATAATATAATAATACATAATATATAATATATAATTATGTATATTTTATATCTATTATATTATATAATTACATATACATACATAATACAGTGCTACATTGCATAATTACATTTTGTACAATATTCAATATTAATAAACTTTTGTAATAATATGATGTAAAACCAGAAAATCTTTATGGATGAGGGAGGCAGAACATGAAAGTTGGGGTAAGAAGTCTTTTGTTTACCAAGAAAACAAATATGTATACAATACATTAAAAATATCTTTGAGATTTTAGATTCTGTTGGGTAGCTTTGAAGGTAATTGGTTTGTATTATTTTATGTGTATTTATTTATCTACTGTAGTAAAAAAATTAAACAGAAAATGGTTCCTGAGAGGTCTTTCCTCACATATTTTAATTTTCAATTCTGAATTTTTACGTCCAAAAAAGCACACAAACATTTAAAGCCACAGATTTGCTTTTCCTGAATTTGGGTGAAATAAAAAGTCGATGACAGAAAAAATGCCAAGAAAATGTAAATTTAAGATCTATGTGTTTACTTGTATGTGCATTTGATAAGACTCAATTTTTCCTTCTTTTCCTTTTTTTCCTTTTAATAGCCTTTATTGACAATTTAAGGCTAATCTAGCGGGGTGGGTATGCAATTTGTTTTGAAAAAAAATGAAGTAAAGGGAACAGGTAGTTTATGTTGCAATTACAAAGTTTCAACTTGGATTAATTCATAGTCATGATCAAGCAAAGAAAATACGAGGATGAAAACCTTAAATAAAAATAAAACAGAAATTGTGTTCTACAATAATGGCTCAAGCCAGAGAAAAATTTTCATTTCCTGAAAAAGAAACCACAGCAAGACAGGCTGAGTCTCTACTGTGATTTTAAAGAGGCAAAATTCATCGCAATACTTGGTTTAATAATTTTTTTATTCATTAAAGTATGGTGTGTGGTAAAATAACTACATGGAAGAGTGGAGATGATAGAAGAACAAAACCATTAGGAGTACTTGAAAAAATTGAAACAAGTTATTAGAAACAAATGCTAGAGATGCTGGCTAGGGAAAAAAAAAAAAAGGGAGGGGCTTTTCAATTGTTTGCATTTCATTCGGAAAATCACCAGTGATTGACGAAAAAGCTAACAGACAACAATTTCTGTCAGGAATAAAAGATTACCATTCGTTCTGTCTAGGAAATGTCCTCATGAAAGACAACATCCATAGGTGAAATCCGTAGGCCAAAATCCTCATCAGTTTCAGACACTGAGTTTCACGGACACCCTGTAAAATAGCAGCAGATGAAACCTCACTAAGTCAAATACAGCACTGTAATGCAAAAAAAAAAAAAAAAAAAAAAAAGCAGAAACAAATCCTACAAGCAGCAAAAAAAAGAAAAGATAGGTGCTATTTTTTCACAGTTTCAAGCCACTTAGTATGGCCTTAGCTTAACTTATGGGAGGTATGCAGAAATGCTTCAATATGACAGAAAATTTTGCAGGAAGCGTTAAAATGTGTACAGAATTAAGGCTCAGACATGTAACCAAGTCAACCACTCTATCATATCTTGTGTTACAATCTACCAATGTCATTCCAGAAATATATTGTTGAGGCCCTCTGGCTCTGGCTATTTCTGTACATTTCCAACCAAACTATCCCATGGTTGCTTCAGCCTCTGGAAGTTCTGGAAAAATTTTCCTTGAATGCAAGCTGAGGATATTATCAATTTCTTTGTTAGTCTTCTTTACTTTCATAAAACGACCCCAAATATTTTGATCTTTTCCCATTGGTTGTTTCGGGACTTGTGGTCACAGTTTACTTTCCTGTGTGCACTTTCCACTTCTGTCTCTGAAGTACAGCACCCAGAACTGGGTATGATGCTCGAGCTAAACCCTTATCATGAAAACCAGAGGAATAATTCAGGGATCTCACAGGCCACTCTTGTGTTCATGTATCTCAGTATGGTACTTGCCATTTCATATTTCTTCTCTTAGTCAAACTTTGTGTTTAAACATCACAGTCAAATAATGGAAAAATCAGTGTAGTCTTAATTTTATAATTTTTTCCCCTACCTCCAGCAGAACTCTGTTAGTTGTGCTGGAGCAAATTACTTTATTTTAATGTGCCTCATTTTTCTTATTTTTAAAGTAGGACTACTGGCATTGCCATCTCTGTGTTCCTTGAAATCTAGGGATAATTGTTACAATATGGGTAAGATTAGTATTTTAGATTATACATAAGTTTTTATAGAACATTTTGCTGCTGTCAATTCACTTTGTTTCCACACTAAACTGATTGTGTTTTTAAGGAAGTGTGAAAATTTTAAATCTTTTTGGCATATATACATACATATAGCATAGAGCTTCTGAAAATCCTGTGATACAATGTGTTTTTTACACATTACCCCTAACTACTAAAACATTGTTTGTTTAGACTCCAGTCCCATACTCTGAGACCAGATTTATCAAAAAATTTAACTTTGATTTTGTTATAATGTTGCAATTCATTGCATAACTGCCTCCATTTTTGCAATAGCAAATTTCTGCCACTCTCTACCAGTAAAATTCAATGTTAAAAAATCTATGAAAATGGGCCAAATGTGGGTGTAAAGATCTTTTACGTGCCAGTATGGACTCTGTGCAGTTTGAATTTATCAGCGCAATGTATTAAGCAGAGGAACAACATTGTTATTTTAATAAAAATAAAAGCATGGATTACATGTCCATTAAAATGAAATTCTGTTGGAAAATAGTTCAGTGCATTCTTATTTAATATATTTAATTTTTACTGAGAAGCAAAATAAAAGGCTACATGCAAGTATTTTGGAGTCTCTTGTGAAGGCAATGCTTATTCCTTAAAGCAATGCTCTGTTTCTGAAAAAAAAAAAAAAAAGGCCTTTTCTAAAGAGTGAGAAAAAAATAAGAACATCTAGTATTACAAGGGGGTATTGAGCAAACTTAAGAAAGTCAGTAATAATAAGTCATCACTATTAATGTGCAAATATATTGTAATTTAAGTCCTGTCTTGTGTTGTTTCTGGTTCTGCCAGCCAGCCTAAAAGCATTGTGACAGAAGTCCCAACAGCAGTCTTTTTCAGCCTGTTTCCAGAAAGGTTCTACAGCCAACCAACAACCACATCTACAGGTGTAACCCTACCTATGCTCACCCTCCTGGGTTGGGGAAGTATGATACAGAGATCCACTTTACACTCAGATGCTGCACCTCTTCACATGAAGTTATCACACTATATGTCAGTGAAATATTCAAAAGGAAACTAATGAGGAACAACAGAAAAAACCAAAAACAAAACAAAACAAAACAAAACAAACAAAAAAAACCTACAAAAAAAACTCAAAACCAACATCGATACATAGAATTGTGAAGGTTGGAAAAGACATGCAGAGCTTCAGGACACAGTATGTATATCTGCTTGAACTGCTAATAAGTATTTTCCTATACATTAGCATAGAAGCAAACTCACTATTTATGCACCAAAACCTTAAGCACCAGCTGAGCAAAATTATGCACAAGGCTCCAAGCTATCATTTTCAGTGTGCAGGGATGTTGATAATATCTCTACGGCAGGAAGCTGCCCATAATCACTGATCACCAAACCTCTTACTCTGATTTGAAGAGTGGGAGAGGGAAGGCAATTTTAGTTTTAACTGTTCTGATGATTCAGAGCAGAAGGCATACTGGGTGATGGTTTAGAAATGGTGCACTGAATACTGATCTTCAGCACAACAGTTTCTGATGCTGATGGACTTCAAGGTTGAGAAATTATTCTACTGTGAATATATGACACCACAAGTCAGAATATTGTCCAGAACAACCAATTACTTGAGACAGTGAAGCAAATCTTCCAGGCCAGAGAGAGAGATAACTTTTCATCTGAAATTTTAAGCCTTATATCAAAAAAGGTGAACAGACAATTTTTGGAAAAATATTCTCATGAGATATTATTTTTGTCGAAAGGAAAAGATCTCCTGTCATTTATGAAACTCATTGATCTGGAAATGTACTGCCATGAAGTTTGAAAAAACTTTTGTGAAAACTCTCTGAGTATGATCCATAAGTAAGGTTGTTAGGCAAATGGTGATAAATGATCACCTGTGTTTAAGAAATACAGGTGTAAGGCTTTACCCTTTGCAATCAAATTTCTGTGCTTATATTACTATGTTATCTAACAATAAATTTCACCATATGTTTTTATTTCAACCACACAGTTTCAATATTTCTTCACTACTTATTCTCCTTCCTTCCTTCCTTCCTTCCTTCCTTCCTTCCTTCCTTCCTTCCTTCCTTCCTTCCTTCCGCAACTTCCTTCCTTCCGCAACTTCCTTCCTTCCGCAACTTCCTTCCTTCCTTCCTTCCGCAACTTCCTTCCGCAACTTCCTTCCGCAACTTCCTTCCGCAACTTCCTTCCGCAACTTCCTTCCTTCCTTCCGCAACTTCCTTCCTTCCTTCCGCAACTTCCTTCCTTCCTTCCGCAACTTCCTTCCTTCCTTCCTTCCTTCCTTCCTTCCTTCCTTCCTTCCTTCCTTCCTTCCTTCCTTCCTTCCTTCCTTCCTTCCTTCCTTCCTTCCTTCCTTCCTTCCTTCCTTCCGCCACTTCCTTCCGCCACTTCCTTCCGCCACTTCCTTCCGCCACTTCCTTCCGCCACTTCCTTCCGCCACTTCCTTCCGCCACTTCCTTCCTTCCGCCACTTCCTTCCTTCCGCCACTTCCTTCCTTCCTTCCTTCCGCCACTTCCTTCCTTCCTTCCTTCCTTCCTTCCTTCCTTCCTTCCTTCCTTCCTTCCTTCCTTCCTTCCTTCCTTCCTTCCTTCCTTCCTTCCTTCCTTCCTTCCTTCCTTCCTTCCTTCCTTCCTTCCTTCCTTCCGCCACTTCCTTCCTTCCTTCCGCCACTTCCTTCCTTCCTTCCGCCACTTCCTTCCTTCCGCCACTTCCTTCCTTCCGCCACTTCCTTCCGCAACTTCCTTCCGCAACTTCCTTCCGCAACTTCCTTCCTTCCTTCCGCCACTTCCTTCCTTCCGCCACTTCCTTCCGCCACTTCCTTCCTTCCTTCCTTCCTTCCTTCCTTCCTTCCTTCCTTCCTTCCTTCCTTCCTTCCTTCCTTCCTTCCTTCCTTCCTTCCTTCTGCCACTTCCTTCCTTCCGCCACTTCCTTCCTTCCGCCACTTCCTTCCTTCCGCCACTTCCTTCCTTCCTTCCTTCCTTCCTTCCTTCCTTCCTTCCTTCCTTCCTTCCTTCCTTCCTTCCTTCCGCCACTTCCTTCCTTCCGCCACTTCCTTCCTTCCGCCACTTCCTTCCTTCCTTCCTTCCTTCCTTCCTTCCGCCACTTCCTTCCTTCCGCCACTTCCTTCCTTCCTTCCGCCACTTCCTTCCTTCCTTCCGCCACTTCCTTCCTTCCTTCCGCCACTTCCTTCCGCCACTTCCTTCCGCCACTTCCTTCCGCCACTTCCTTCCGCCACTTCCTTCCGCAACTTCCTTCCGCCACTTCCTTCCTTCCGCCACTTACTTCCTTCCTTCCGCCACTTCCTTCCTTCCTTCCGCCACTTCCTTCCTTCCTTCCGCCACTTCCTTCCTTCCGCCACTTCCTTCCGCCACTTCCTTCCGCCACTTCCTTCCTTCCGCCACTTCCTTCCTTCCGCCACTTCCTTCCGCCACTTCCTTCCTTCCTTCCTTCCGCCACTTCCTTCCTTCCTTCCTTCCGCCACTTCCTTCCTTCCTTCCGCCACTTCCTTCCGCCACTTCCTTCCTTCCTTCCGCCACTTCCTTCCGCCACTTCCTTCCGCCACTTCCTTCCGCCACTTCCTTCCTTCCGCCACTTCCTTCCGCCACTTCCTTTCTTCCTTTTCCTTGTCATTTTTGATGGAATATATGCACTTATAACAATCTCATATAGCCTAAAAATGTAAAGGGAAAAATATATCCCAAAGGAGAAATTATATTTGTTCTCTTCAACCCCGTCACATATGCAGTTGTATGTTATGCTCTAAATTCATACATATTTAAAAAAAGGACATGGGCAAAGATCATTTTCAAGTGTGGAAACTCTGAAACCTCCAGCAAGGAAATGTATATTTATTTATTTGGTAAACAGCTCAGTAGATAGAAGTTTGAGGTCTATATATATAATTGAAAATAGTTTAAACATAGGTAGTGAAATTCTACTTCCTCTGAAATGTGTTGTATCAGGTAAAAAATAAGAAATGAGATTTTAGTCACACTTTTCTGTGTCCTACTCACCCCCTCTCACCAAATGCTATGAATCCAGAGAAAAAGGTTTTGTAATGTGAAAAGCTTTGCCATCTAAGAGCTCCACAAAGATCTGGAAAGCCTCTGAAAAGTCTGTGAAGTCCTTGATTTTGTCAGTAACTTATCAGAAGTTCTGTTACACAGGACTTGATTTTTCTTTTTTGTAAGATTTTACCAAAACCAGAAGATCTTTAGAGGACATATCAGCCAATGCATACTTCCACACAGGAATAAAGCAGGTTGGGTTTTGGTGTCTCTGTCATGTTTTCTCTGTGTGGTGGTTTCAGTTTACCTATCCCAAAGAGAAATTTTGTGAAATATATCTTCATGAAGTGAAGTGCTGGAGCTCTGCTTCCTGGGAATCGGCTGCGCATCATTGACTGATAGAAAGTAGAGAACAAACCTATTTTTTTTTTCTTTGGTTTTTCATGCACAAAATTTATTTTTCTTTAGTAGGCTGCCTTATCTCAACATTCAAGTTGGTCTCCCTCTTATTTTCTCTGCCCTATCCATCTGGTAAGTGGAATTGTTACAGAGGCTTGGTGGGTTTGGTGAGCAGCTGGTGGTCAGCCAAGATCAACCCATCATAAAATTTACTAATCAATAAGAATATATTTTCCACAGAGGACCAAGAACACTCCAGGTGCCCATCAGCAGTAGCTTGTAGAGGCTTAGATTGGCTGATATGTTACAGGGATGATGTTGTAACCTGCTTTGTCCTTCCATCAGACTGTGCCTGTATCCAAACCTGACTGCTATTTCTGCTGTAATTGTAACCAGTTTGATTCCTCAAACCATCTCCAGCTCCATCTGTTCTCCTCTGGTCCCCGTATAGAAAAATATTTTGCTTTGCTTTCTCTGCCTGAAGATTTCATAAACATTGGATCCCATTCCAAACTGTCCCCTCCACCCACTGTTTATGGAGTCTGCAGCAATGGATAGGATCATGAGGGGTGTGCAGGATGCTTTAATAGGTAAAGAGTTTAGGGCTTAGACACAAATTCCCTGAGTTAGGGACTGAGTCCAACCCACTCAGTTAGTCTTCCCTATGCTCAAATTGAATAAAAAAGTAATCTTATCCTTTACAATGTTAATAAATATTTGCTTCCCACTGTGTTATCTAAGCCTCTGTGTGACCTTTGAGTGGACTGCTATTGTCCTCATTGTCTATTTGTTTATTTATGTATTTAAATACTTAAATCATGAGAAAGCTTCTTAGTTACTAGATTCTGTTTCCATTTTTTATCCATATATAACACAGCTCAAATATTAAGCAAATATTATACATTTCCATGCCATGACAAGGAACTATCTTGAAATCTATGAATTATTAGATAATATTAATTTAGCCATTTAATTTTTATAATGTTGATAATGTTTATGTTGTATCCATTAAACTAAAATGAGGGCAGGGGATAACAAAAAAGATGTCTTTTACTTAAAGGAAATGCTGGGTTTAACATGAGTTTTCCTGTCAGCCTTCTGCAAGAGTTGTCCTTGACACCAAATGCCAAAACATCTTTTTTAATATAAATTATTAAGAAAGAGCATTGCATATATTTTGCACCAGATAAATTATGCACCCATTTTAATCTAGACGAGAAATAAGGAATTCCTATTTCACTGCACATCTGAATTTTGTATGGAATTTTGCACATACTGTGATGCTGGGCCCAATATTTTATGCATCAGCATATCTCATGTTTTCTTTATAAACTGCAGAGAATCTGCACACTGAGTTATGTGTTTTATAAAAGGAAAGAAAGAATCTAAAATTAAAATAATGTAATCAAACAAGGAGTGTTGCTTGAGTTTTTTTTCCACCATTTCCTGCTTCTTTCTACCTCTGAACATTTTCTAGTTCTCTTTTGGATTATTTTGAATCTCTGCAGTTACATGAAATTTCACAAATTAATTTCTCAGTAAGAGGCCAAAGAAGCAAAAAACACAGTGCACCAAATCTAATAATCTAAATGCTACTCTGGTCTCAGACTTTTGCTCATTTGAAGTAAACTCAAACAAACTTTTTTTTTCCTTTTCTCTCTTTCTTTTTTTTTTTTTTTTTTAATGTGTTGAATAATGTGGTTACCTTATTAATTTTCACCATGTTTTTAGTCCTGCCAAGATTGCCTCTAGCAAGGGGTATTGATAGGGAAAGATGAGAAACATAGAAGGTTAACGCAGAAGGGCAGATAAACAAATAGGATTTGATCCAAAGCCCGCTTGAGTCAATGAGAGATTTTTCCATTGACTTCAGGAGACTTTGGATCTGACCCATCAGGCATTTATGTATCAATATGGTGAAATGCTGAGCAGCTCCTATGAAATGTCAGTTGTCTTCAACTCCCATCTGTGTCAGAAGGAGTTAGGGAGGTTCACTGCCCTGGAGATTTGGAGTGTTTAAAAGTTAATAAGAAAGTACACGGCTGAGAGAGGAATAAGGGGACAGAGACCACAGACTTTACTTACAGCTCCTGAGAAAGCCTGTTAAAGTCAATCAGATCAAGCAGGCACAACTGCTTTGGTGAATTAAGCAGAGTGAAGGAACAGAAATGAGGAGATAGCATCTGAAGTAGAAAAGGTGGGAGAAAAAAAAAAAGGCAAAAAACCAAACTGAGTTTAACAGGACAGTGGAGAATGGAGGAAAACTCAGAGGAGAGTTGAGATCAAAATTGAAGCGGGAGGATGAATACTCAGTTATGTCTGATTTTTGCCTCCTAAACACAATCAACAATGGGAGTTCAAACATTTTTATTTTATTGTTTCATTCTCTTTTTAGCACTATTTAGTTTTCACTTTTGATTTCGAACAAGCCCTAAAATTGCATAAGGTCTCTGGGACATTTACAACCTTCTATTTCACATAACACTCCTGGGATCTTCCCTAGGGGCTATATTTGAGAGGCAAATTAATTTTGTTCACAGCTGCTGGCATGACACAAAGACTGTTTTTCCCTTCACAAATTTAACCCCTTACTATATTTATTTTTTTCTCCTATTCTCTTCACTACTGTGCCAGAAATGCTTTCCATTTCTGAGATGTGTGTTTCATTCAGCCAGCCTCACAAAACTGAGGTGCTATTAAAAGGCCACCATCAAAATGGGAAGTGCTGGAGAAAGGCAAAATACCTGATTTGTGTTAAGTTACATCTCCTGGGTCCCTAATCCTAAAAAGAGTCAAGAAAAAGATTCATAGATTGTCATAAATCACTCCAGAGGGGATCATAAAGCCCCTCTGCCTGACCTAAAGCAGGATCAAGAATTTCTAAACTATGTTTTAGTTCTGCTTACATAGACAAAGAAACAGACCAGGCACATATAGACAAAGAAACAGGCACATTGTGTGTTTTATAAATAACTGCAGCTAATTAATTAAGCTCAAGCAGGCATAATTTCTCTAATGATAAATAAAAAAAATAACCCCTTTCAATCTGGCTGCATAAGAATGGTGTAAGAAAATCATCACAAATATTGAAATTCAGCAGAATAAATTATTTTACTCTGCTTCTATCTTTCCTAGCAACTCCCTGACATACACTGCATATGATATTTTAACCTTTTATGCATAAGCTTTGGTGATATGGAAAATAGTATTGCTTTTGTTTTCTTCAAAACTAAGTCATTCCTTTTCCCCGGGCCAAAACAAGGTCTATGTGTCTGTTATGCTGCATGACAGTCATGAGAATAATATAAAATCTTTTAAATTTACCCTAAATTTTGCATTGTTTTTGTTTATATTACATTGCCAATATCTAAAAAGTCAAAAAAGGAAAAAAAAAAAAAAAAAGAGCAATAAAAGGGAAAATATTGAACTGATTTTCTAGGGGAAATGGAGAAGAAAAAATAATATAAAGGATTTAGTTTGAGTAACATTTCCAGCCTTAGTGAAGGAAAGAAATATTAAAATATTTCACAATATTTCTCCACATTTTTCAAGTTTAAGAGATTTAGCAAAATAATGGGGAAAAAACTCCCAAGCTTTGTCATTTAGATTTCAAAATATTGCAGTGAACAAGGCATAAAATACATTTTGCTAGACTATGGAAAATATTTGAAGATCAAATTGATCTTGAGGAAGTTTTATTTAAAAAAAAAATCTATTGAATCTCTTTCAGTAAAATGGTGTTTTTTTCAAAAATGTTTATTAACTACTGAGATATTTTCTGAACAGGGTAAAATTTTCACAACTAGTCATGACTGAGACCATTTGATGAAGGATGAGTTCAACGGTAAGTCAGTAAAAATAGGATTTATTTAAATTTATTTCATAATATGGTTACTAATAGGTAGGTATGCATATTTCCTTCACGGTACTGGTGAGAGAAACACCTGGAACACACAAATCAGTGCTTGATACATGGAATTATCATGCCCTGGAATTATTTACTTTATTTTTTTGCATTTCTTTTTCCTTTCCCTCTCTCTTCCTCTTTCTCTTGCAAGATATTTCTTTTCTTCATCCTCTTCCTCTGTCTCTATTTCTCTTTATTTCTGTCTTTTCCTTCAAGGAAATTGATATGACTACTTAGATTACTTGGCTAATTGATATGACTACTAGATTACCATGCAAACTAATAAAGGTCTGATAAAAGCCCCTAGAGTTCCTTTTAAGTAGTATAATAAAGTTGAGAAAATACCAATTTTCTGACTCTGCCATGATGTAAATCGTCACTATCCCAATTTATCAACTTTTAAAGTTGATGCCATATATATAAATATATAAAATCTACTTAAGACTCGACTCTTGGGATCTTAAGACATTGGTCATTTTATTAATGTTTAGTGGTATTTCTTTTCTTTTAAAAGAAATTATCTGATTTATTCCAACTATTTGCCAAAATATTTTATTAAATAAACAGCCAATATTAATTCAAGGAATAAAACATTTAGGAAAAACTTATTAAAAGAAAGCTCCTGAGAGTATTTAGGCAGCTGATTTAAATGAAACTTGTGGTTATATTCTCGTAGATAGTGTTTTAGCAGCTATGGCTATGTTGCTAACTTAGTAGCATGTTGATATATTATCAAAGAGTGTACTTGTGCTGCTCACTCAGGAGGTTGTAACTACCTGAAAAGGGAATTGAGCTCTGGTTTTCTTAAAAAAACAAAAAACAACAACCAAAAAAAAAAAAACAAACCCCAAAAAAACCAAAAACAAACACCAACCAACCAAACAAAAAAAGCCCAAAAACCTAAAAAACCTACCCTCATTATTTGCTCTTTATTACTCAATAAGTTGTTTGTTTTGTTTGTTTGTTTTTTTTTTCCCTTTTATTTTATTCCCTTACACGTAAAGCAAAGTCCATCCAGAGCTCTCTTTTGGAAGCACATTCCCACACTTGTGCTGCTGTTTTTGGTGGCTGCTCAGAAGCAGAACTCGAGTGAGTGCCGCTCTGTTGCTGCTGTACCTGCTGCATCCCGTGAATCCAATTTACATGTTATCTGTGCTGTCTAAGGGGATCTGATAGCGAGGTCATTATGACATCTTGGCTTGAGGGGCATTAAGGAATCCATTTTAAGTCAGCAAAGAGCCATTGTTATCATAGCTCTGCAGTATGATTAATAATTTTGAGGTTTCTTCTCCCCCACCTAGCCTTCCCATACGATATGTTAGTACAAAACCTTGACCTTGCAGTGAAAGATAATAACAGAACATATCTGTGGTATCCATGTGATTAATACAGCAGTCTGGGAGTCACAAGGAGACTTATGGAATACAACTAAGATGCTTGAATACATCAATGATCTCTTCACGTTGTTCACCTTCTTACTAAATAATTTATCAGCTTAATGATAATCACATTCAAGTATCATAATTACAGCCAACTCTTTAAAAAGCATCAATTCAAAAGCTGAAAATGTAGCCATTCTTTCTTTCTCCCTCCCTCCACACTTTCTACCATTAGCTATTAATGCCAAAATATGGTCTTTATTCATTCTACTGACACAATATAAAACCAACGTAGATTTCCCATTTTTCATAAAATTTCCATTCGCACTATTAGTTTCGCTGATAGCAGGCTGGGAAATGTTGTTAGGCTACAAGATGGACGACACTGAAAAACCTCAGCATGTTAAGAAGCCATAAAATTTTATTCAGTTCATTTACTGCTACAGTCCAGTAACCCTATAGTAACAGTGTGCTATTTTTATTGTGTATTTATTTAAAGCTTGAATATTCCCTCTTCTGGGCCATCTAACCAAATTACTCAGGTTTCCTAACAAACTCTATTGTGGAAAGTCAAGAGTGTGCTTCTGACCCATGAGTCCTCTTTCTTTCAGATATCCTTGGGAGAGTTGTCTGTTGTTTCATAAATGATGAGTTATAAGGAAAAATAAAAAAAAAGTACAAAGCAACAAGCCATGAGTGCAACAATTTTGCCTTGAGGAAGAATTTAGGGATAGGATCACAGAATCTGTAAAAGAAAAATTAAATCTTTTACTGAGACATGTAAGGACTCTATTCTCAAAAAAAAGAATCTCAACACATCTTTTGTGATATCTTGAACCCATTTTAACCTGTAAAAACACAAATCAACCTCTTAGTAGATGCAGCTTCTATCCTACAAACAAATTAGTTAAAATCCTGTAATTCCAGATACTCCTGAAAACTAAGTGTAAATAACAATTTTTTTTTCATGTGGTAGTTCAGGTAAATGACCTAAACAGAAGGAGGAAAAAACCCCAAATAATCAAACCCCAAACCAACTCAATTGTATCAGTCTCTAATGAGCCAGTGTGCAAATTGCTTCTTTTTGCTTCCTTTTTTTTTTTTTACTTATTTTTTGGCCAGATTAATTATTTATTTATTAGCCTCACTGTAAAATCTTATTTCCATTAATAGTGTTGAATAACATTTTGAATAGCGTTTCAACATTTCGTACAGGATTAGACAATACACTCACCAAAAATTTTTATTAAACAGGGGTTTCAGTTCTTTAAATCTTGCAAAATAACTGGGGAGTTTAAGGCAAATGACAAGGGGCAAGTGGGGTAAACCTCCAGAAAATATTCTTCTGGAGCATGCCCAGAGAAGGGCAGCAGAGTGGAGAAAGGTCCATAGGATAAGTCATATTGGGAGCAGATTAGAAAGCTGGGGGGACTCAGCTTGGGGTAAAGGAGGCTCAGTGGACACTTTGCTGTCTACAAATCCCTGAGAGGAGGTAAAGTCAGGCTATTTTCCAGGCAAAAAGTGACAGGATAGAAGACTTAACATCAGGCTATGCCAGGGTAGGTTCATGTTAGACATCAGGAAGAATTTAGTCACAGAATTGTTGTCAGGCATTGGAATGGGCTGCCAAGGAAGGTGGTGGAGTCAAGATCCTTGGAGGTGTTCAAGAAATGACTGGATGTTGCAATTATTGCTGTGGTCTAATTGGCATGGAGATTTCACACAAAGGTTGGACTCAATGATCTTCGAGGTCTATTCCAACATAAATGATTCTGTGATTCTGTGACTAATCAGGCCATGGCACTAGCAAAAAAATCCACCCTGCAATCACCCACGCTATTAAATAATCAGGTGAGATTGAGCCTGGTCCATCTACTGCTCTGTCAAATTTCCTCCTGACACAGTCTGGGGTTGATATGATTTTGGGTTAGTAGGTAGTGTGGAGGCAGCTGATTGGTTTTGAGAGATAAATAATAAGTTTAGAGTCCAAGCTGGGCTGGACCAGAAAGTCGTTCACTTCTAATTTCATCTGCTAGCATTTCTGTAGTCTCTATTTGCTACCACCTTAGCAGGAAGGCAGGGTGCTGGTGGACTTGGGTCACCAAGGTCACATTAGTGAAGTGAGGACAGAAGAGTGTTGCACAACAGAAGCTGTCCTCATTAGCACAGGTGAGAGCCATCTCAGAGACAGCCATATGAAAGCAAGGCATCTAAGTTATTTCATCTGGACTCACTATTCAACCCAAAGGAGCCATATCTGCTGAGAAATTCATTCCAACAACCAATCATTTATTTTGCAGCAGACTAAATTGTCCTTGGGAACAGTTTAATGTCTCTTTAAGAAAGAACCTAGATGACTATTTGAAACTGGATGCTTAGCTTCCAGATGGCTATATTTACACCAGATGATCTAAATGCATGATTAGAAGTTGCCAACTACACCTCAGTAATGAGGAAGAATCTATTTAACATAGAATAAAGTAGATGTTCATAAATTAATTATGAGAGCCTCATAAGGACCAAGCATGACTGTAGCTACAAGACAAATTGTTAGCTGGAACAGCTTGCAAGCTGCCTTTTAAAAATTCCTGCCCATGTGAACAAGGAGAATCTGACCCAAGATGTTGTTAACAACACAGTGTACACAATCTGTGGTTCAGGAAGTCCCAACCTCACAGATGACTGGAAAGTGAATATATAGTGAGGGACAAATAGCTTCATACTTTCAGTGTATGTCAAAATCTTTCCATTGGCATCTGCAACCTAAGTCAAAGAAACTAGAGAAAAGATCAGGTGGTTTGTGTTGACATTACTATGAACACACTCCACTATATAAATAAAAACCAAAACACCTGAAAATAGAAAAAAAAAAAAAACCTACACCCCCCTATAACACCTCCTAAACCCTTTGAGTTTTCCAGCTTGAGAATTTCTCTTCCATGGCACACAAGCCATAAATTCCACCCAGGAGCTAAGATGCAGTATATTTTTAATAGAGATATCAGATTTTGTTCTAACAATTTCCAGCAGGAGAGTGTCCATTAAAATTCTTGTGAACTGTTCTACCTTTGTGATATTCAGAAAATAAGGTCTATTTTACAGGAACTTGTGGTGTTTTAACACGGATTTAGATTTCAAATCAAGACACAAAGAAGAAAGAGAAGTTGATATCTGAAATGTTTTCTGTCAACACTACCAAATCATTTAAAGACAAAAGGATCAAAATGTTGGATTTCACATTGAGCAGTGAATTGTATTCAGAAGCATCACAGAAGTATAGCCAAAAATAGGTACAACATTTTACACTGAGTACATATAATAATCAATGTATGATGTTATAAATATTATACTAATCACCATTATTGTAATAGAGAAGAAGTTCAAAAGGTGATTTAAAATAGATTATTTTTCCTTTTACAGAATTAGGCAATTTAAGATTATGAAAAAAACCTGAATGCACAATAATGTCTTGTCCCTGGCTAAAGGTCTTTTGAATGACATATTTCTGTAAAATATTTCAGTCTCGGCATTTTCTCATATAGAATGGTCATGTCTATTTTGTCTGTGCTACTGATTTTCCTCAGACTTTCAGAAGTGTTATGAACATATTTGATGGCATACTGTACACTGAAACCCTTTCAACACTTTCTTCTGAGTAAAATATTTTTGCAGTGCACATAAGTTTCTTTATTTGGGATGATGGGGACAAGACTTTACAGAGAAGCAGAAACATAAAACAATAATAGTAAAAATAGTAAAATAATAGTAATAATAAGAAATAAAATATAAAGCCACCAGCAGCAATTTAATTATCTTGAACCCTGAATTGCATCATTAACAAAATCTGGAGACTCACTTCTGCTACAGCTGGGAAGATTATGATTACAGCTGTGTTATGAAGATATTGCTTTCCCTTGTAACGGAATGAATTGGACACATAGAAGTGTACAGAGCTTGTGTCCCCCTACCCCCAGGCCACAAGAGAGAGGGAGCAGGATGTGTCCATTTACATTAGGGTAAAAGGCTTTGAATGTATTTATTCCAAAGATCTGTGTTAAAGACTAAGAGGTCATGAGGAATATGCCACAGACATTTCCCAAGGGACGGGGAACATACATTAAAATGAAAAGAGAAACATGTACAAATTAATCAAACGGTGACTATGGGTGCTTTCAGCATCTTTAACACTGGTTGGGGAACATTTAAGAATCGATATGTGTAGTAAAAAAACAGCCTCTTATAGCAAAATGTCACACACGCTTCCCAGAATGGCTAATGTCAAGTTCCAAACAATTCTACTGACCAAAGCAAAATGAAGCAAATTCAAGTAAGTAAACCAAACTGTGTGATTAACTGGGATTGAATGCAGCATTTTTGAAAGGGATAATTTTCCCAATCAAGAGAAAGGCCCTGATTTTCACAAGAAAGGAATGTCAGACACTGTTTAGTGCAGGCTCTCAGGCACAAAGAACTTCATGGGACTGTGTGGAATGAATATGCTGCCTGTGAAGTCTGAAATGTTATACTACAGTGAAAAGGCAGTACCAGCATGAAATAAGAAAACCACAGATTTCCCTTTTGACTGGTAATTTAAGAGATAAATAAGGAAAACAAGGATTAGAACACAGACCACCTTTCTCTCAGTAGAGTATCAGAGGCATTAGGCTTCCAAATTATGTTTTCTTTTTCATGCTCTCTCCCTATGAATATTGATGAGCCAGTGTGGAGCCAGGAATACCTCAACAGGAGTCACAAATTTACGTATATTTAGGGGATAGGGCTGTCCTTGGGTAACAGAAGGACTCATTCAGTCTCAGGAAAGATGATTCTTATGTAAGTGCTTTAAGCACTTGGTTATAGAGAAGGAAACATGAAAACTAGGAATAAATCAAAAACATTGCAGAAAATTTTACCTCTTGTCTCTAAACAAAATTCCCAGACCTACATGGTATTCATCTTTCTAAGTGCTGGTTTAAACAATGAAATGTGGCATGTAATGTCCCAGTAAAAATCCTTTATGTAAGAAAACTGAATGCACCATGATATTCAGTACTTGTTCTCACTAAATATCTAGGACGACAGGTGGCAAATGTTTACTCTGATCTTACATCAGTTTAAGAAAAGTAAAACACAGACTGGAAATATATATCTATCAAAGACATAATAGGAAAAAAAAACCACCATGATGGGGATTTTAGAATAAAAAAGTATAAACATTAGGTAAACTTATAACACAGTGAGAGAAAAATAAAAAGTCAGAAAACTATACAGAAGAGAGGACGAGTGCAAGCCTCAGAAGAGCCTTTTACAAATCAACATATCCAAGATACATTTCAGGGAAAAAAAAAAATACAACAAATCCGTAAGACTATTATTCAAAAAGAAGACTCTTTGCCCCAAGGCTGTAGCTGAGGCTGGAGCTCATCAACCCTTGCTCCCTGCTGACATAAAGAAAAGAATTTCAAATAAGAGAGTTCGAAGAACAAAAGATGTGCATCTCAAAGCAACTAATGAAAGGAAGAGAAAACTCCACCTCCTACTCCGAGTTAACTGAAGAAATAGGGAAAAAATGTATGAGCACAGCAGAGCTTCTTTTCCCCTTTTCTTTTGCAAACTCTTGAGAGAGGAAAAAAAAAATAGAAGAAAAAAAATGTAGAGACAGAACATTCCTGAATGGAAACTTCAAACATGTAAAGTCAAAAATAAAGCTTCAATAGGCAGACAAAGCCTCCTTGAATATATCCTTCTATGCATGCATGTGTGCAAGCTCTGCTATTTTTCATCTCTAAAGTTATTTAAGGACATATTTTCTGGAAAAAAAAAAAAAAAGAAACTTCACTTATGCTTCTGTTTCTGTATCTTTTTTTTGTCACCAAATTTTCCTTTTGCAAAAGTCCTCATTACTTAGTTTTTCCAGACAATGTCCCAGTGAACTTTGAAATCTTTTTAGCTTACCTGTGATTCCCACAGCTCTTCTCCACTACCAGGTTGTTTGGATATTTTTTCCAACTGCTAAGTTCTACTTTAAGAAATATTGTTTCCATCAGTATACTTTTATATGAGTTAACCAGGAATATATGTTCCAGTGTTTGCTGTGATGATGAATTACAGTGTAGAATGATGAAGGAAATCAAATGTTTTCAAACACTGTCAAAGCTTATTTTTTGATTCAAATAAATGTTAATAATAGTGTCTCATATGAAAATCTGTCCTTCAGAAGGCTACTGAGGAAAACCAACAAATTTTGTACTTAATTAAACATAAAAATATTAAGTTATGGTAAAGAAGAAGTGTAACTTTGGTTTACTTTTTAATTATTCTTATTTTCCTCTTTTTTTCACAAATTTCTCTTTTAAGTATCATTTTTTTATTATTTTCTAATTGAAATTCCAAATCTTGGGAGTGTAAAATTCATTAATTAATCCTGAAATGAGAATAAAAGCTTTGGAGAGCTAACATTAGAAGAAATGAATTTTAGTACTGTTTTAAAAGTTTGTAGAGGCACAACCCTCACACCATGCCCAGCCATATGATGGATCTGTGGCAGTTCAGATAACAGTAATGAACAAACAGGACCATTCCTAGCTCTGGTCTGATTTTAAATCAACTGAGAGGTGGCAGGACAAAAGAGTTTAGCACTCTGAAATTTTTAGATGTGTCTGTGCTGTACAACCTTATGCCAACTCAGGGTGCCAGGGCTTTTATGCTTATGCTTACAGCAATATATTGGTGGGGTACTGGGATGAAGAGCACTTGCCTTGCCTCACCTTTTTCCCATTAATGCCCACCTATCCCTTAGGTGAAAGGATTTCTGCCCAACAATAAGGTATAAAGCATTTATTTTATTTTTAATTATGGGACAATAAAGAAAGAACATTTTCCTTATAACACAGAGTCAGTTAATGTGAATGAACTCAGCTAAAACTTTGATGTTTCCAGGAAAGTCAAGTCTATCTTGCCATTCCAATACTCCAGGGGATTAAGGGACTCAGGTGAAAGGTTTCTTTTGATTGCTTACTAGATAGCAATTCTCACTGGAGATATCACAGAACCCCCTGGACATGGCCCTGGGCTACACACTCTGGGGTGATCCAATCTGAGCAGGAAATTTGGGCCAGATGATCCTCTGTGATTCTTACAACCTGACCCACTCTGTGATTCTGCCATATCAGGTTGGCAGCTTGGCTCAAAAAGTCTTCTTGATGAATTTTGCTGAATGTTGGGTGGACAAGGCAGGCCAAACAGCTGTGAGACTAGTGAACAGACAAAATTTTGTGACTGTGGGATTGTCACATGCGAGTATGTGCTCCCAGCCTGTACATCATTTCTAAACAAACCTGGCAACTAACACAATGTCTGCTGAGAAGGCTGTTAAAAGATTCTTTGTGTTTCTCTTCTTTATTACCTAATTTCTGCCCCAGAGCAGACTGCATTTGCAGAATATCATGTCTTCATTTACCTATGCATAATCAATGAATCTTAGAAAGAGCTCTAAGTGTTCAGATTCTATGGCAATGGGATGGCAAATCCGTGCATGCAATTATCAAGGCAATTATTGCCTTAGAAAATGAAAATGCAACAAGCTTGATTTGCTGTGTTTCTTCAATCAAACCACAGAGGCAACTGTGCACAAAGCTTTAAAGGGAATGAGGGTCAATTCAACCCTTGTCAGTATCGTGCCTACTTTTGTCACACAATAGAATCTGACAACAAGATAACCCCATCACTTTGATTTCAGAAGGAGAACATGGGAAGTGAAAAAAGCTTTTCTGAATTCCCTGTAGCTCCTATTTGATCGAAGAACTCCAGATAAAAGAATGAAAAATTGTTTAAAATACATAATAAAAAACTATTTCAACTACCATAAAAGTTACTGCTATGAAGACAGCAATCATCTTCAATATGATGTAAGTTTTCTGAAACTACAAAGGATTTCTTATCAAACTCTTGCCTCTTTAAGGGAAGTCTAGGTATGTTTTTGTTTGATTTGGTTTTAAATTTTATTGTCAGCAAAAGTATCACAGGGAAGCTGTGAATGCATGACAAAATCTGAGATGTATTCAGTGATTCAACCAATGAATTATTTAAGCCTAGGGAAGAAACTATTTTTTTTTTTTTGCCAGTTCCACTCTTGCTGAGGATAGTTTTAAGCAGCATACCATTATCTATCCCTTTACTATACAATGCAGAAACTTTGCTATGCAACTTGTTTTCACATTGCTGTTGTCAATGATCAAAAAAATCCTTTCTTTCTTATGACTCTTGGCATGGCTGCTGGGAAATGAAAGTTGAAAATGCTTGAATAAATAAAATATAGAAGATTTATTCAACAATTGAATTATTTAAATCTACATAAGGAATGAGACCTGTAAGGCAACACTTCTGTTTGCAATTCTCCAGGCTTTTTGGGGCTTATTTGATATATAATTTCCTTAACAGCTTACTGTGGTGTTTGAATCTTACTATTTATTTTTCTTGAAATTACTAGAGTAAGATGACTGCTGGAGAAAAATCTACAATGAGACAGGTTTTGCTGATCAATTAAAGTCCCATTTTCTCTTAGCTTCATAAGTGTAAATCAGGAATAACTATTGACTAAAACATTTGTAGTGAAGTTACTCTAGATTTACTGACAAAAGTGAAAACACAATGGAGTCCCTGAGGTTCTTTTGTGCTCAGGTAGTAATATTAGATCTATTGAAGTGCCAATTGGGTATTCACCAGTGTTTGAATTCTGTTGTTTCATTTCACCCTTCACAATAATTTTAAATAATTTTAAAATTTGTGAGTATTTCTCTCCTCAAGGGGGGCAAAATTGATGGCAAAAACTTTAAATAAAAATGCATTGTTTGGTTCTATGCCTCGGTTATTCCTTCATTTGTTGCATGATTTTACATCTGGAGATCAAAGTTGCATGAACAAAGGATAAAACCTGAGTCAGATGACTTGAAGTTAAAAGGCTTGTTACTGTGGGAGAGCTCTGCCTATGACTTAGCATATTTCACTTAATTTCACCTTGTTTACCTTTGCTTTGATTTCACTATCTACAAAACTGCTATAATAATTTCATTGAAAAGATCAAGCCTTTTACTGAATTTATTTAAGGACTGTGTTGTGAAGACAGTGCCTTTGCAAGATGCTCTCAATGTCCATCGTTCTAGGTGATACAACTTTCTGGTCTTTTCCGGAGGACTATATGAGTTATGATTAGTTGGGTTGTTGTTGTTGTTGATATTTTAAGAAGAAACAATGAATTAATATTTTTTAATGACTCAGGTAATAAGCCGATCTGTGTATAATAAGAATTCAGAAGAAGATGTCCTAATTTTGGGTTTATTTCATAGTAATTCCATGGACCAGTTTTAGCTCCCTTTTCAAATATCCTTCCTTTCTGGAGCTGGATATCCAGCCTTCTACAGTCATCCCTATGTATTATGTATAGAAATTTTGTATCTTTTTAAGGAAGAGATGAGAAATTTTAACATCCCTACTTTTTTTTTACTTTTTTTTTTTAATTCCTCTTTTTAATTATTATTTTTTAATATAAGAACCAATGATACAATTAAAAAGTTATACACTTAGCTGTATTATTATGAAGCAAGGAAGCACTTGAAAGACAGCTATGTGGGTTGTAGAAAGGCTACCTTGAAAAAGACCCTGGTTAAGCTGTGTGATGAATTTCATGCCCACGTTAATATTAGCATATCGTTATTTCTAGTGTCGTGTGCAGACAAAATGCCACAGCATTTCATTTGACACTGCCATTTAACTATACACACAGTGTGAAGTCAGCTAAAACTAATAGGGAGATGGTGAGCAATACAAAGACCTAACGCAAGATACTTGATTGCAGACCAAAGTAGTTATTTTGTGCAGAATGGGCTTGTTCAGTTTGGTTTTTTGTATAATACCTCAAAGAAATGCTAATGAAGACAACATGTCTCATTAGAGGAATATAAGATTTCTTTAATTTGTTTTCTTTTTTTTTCTTTTTTCTGTCTTTTTTCTTTTTTTTTTTTTTTTCTTTTTTAAGAAGAACTGATGCAGTTTTCTGTGGCTTGAGTAGCATTATGGATGTGGTAACCAGCCTGGAAAACTGATCCCACTTGACTCTTTTAATGAACCCAAACTAAACCTACTCAGAAATTCTTGAGTGATTTCTGGCACATGTGATCATTAGTATATTGGAGTTTTTTTGGAGGAAGCAAGGGGATTATAAAACAATAAAATTAACTCCTTCTGTGGTACTTTTTTCTCCATTGGAAATTAAGATTTGTCACCTAGATTTTAAGAGAAGTGTGAAGATATATATGGTTGTTTTCATAGGTACATAGAGTCATGGAATCACTTGTGTTGTAAGACATCTTAAAGAACATTTATTTTCAACTTCCTGCCATAGTCAGGAACACATTCCACCAGACCACATTGCTTCAAGTACCATCCAACCTGGCCTTGGACACTTCCAGGGACGTGACAGCCACAATTTTTCTGGATAACCCGTGCCAGGGCCTGATGACCCTCACAGAGAAGAATTTCTTCCTAATATTGAGTGCAGACCTACCATGTTGTCTTGCTTCGTGCATGGAAACACCAGAGTTTTCATGCACCAGAATTTTCATGGACCAGAGTTTTCATGCACCATTAAATAGGAGCAAAAATCTTTCCAGGACCATAAACCCCGTGTCATCTTCCTGACCATGGCTTCAGAGTCGGCTGTGGCTATCACAAATTAGCTATTTGAGATGTGTTCTCATCAGAAGAATCCTCTCAGACCCAGATCCTAACCTCAATGAAAGGATAAATGCAACCTGCAAAGATTCATCCAGATAAGAGGTACAGCTTTGCATATCACAGAGTTCGGCAGCTACAGAGCTGTTCAGAAATTTTGCATATATCTCTGAATATTTACCAAAACTGTGGTTTTGTTCTGAAAGTAACTATTTTGACAAAAGTAGTGAAGCTTTCCCAAGTCAAAGGTTAAATTCAGGTCTCAGAGAATCACAGTGACCTAGATAATAGCTGAGATGTCAGGAGGGAGGTGAAAAAAACAGTTATAGGTCATTGATCCCAATGTTGTTTTTTTTCCTAGATACTAAGAAATCAAACAAATCAAAGTTGTATCCTACATCAGAACAAAAAATAATTCCGAAACAATCTTTTTATTTTTTTAATGAAAAATTTTCTAGACAGACTTAACGAGCTGTCACAGTACCAATAAATTATATGCTCATGAGATTTTCTTCACAATGTTGTGAAAAGAAAATGTTTATATCAAATTCAAAAAGCATCTTAAGTTTGAACATATAACTACTTACTTCAGTTAAGTTTCTGAGAATATGCATGACACAAATGAAGAAAGAATAAGACAGAGTTTTTATTATGTTCCTTGATCCAAAGAATTCTTAGAAAGAATTATCTTTTTCAGGCTAGCAGTAGAATTAGTCAGGACAATTTGTTGTCTCTAATAAGGATGGCTTTAATGTACTTAACACTAGATACTGACTCAAAAATGAGTTTACTGATCTTTGGATGTTTCCTAAAAAACACCCTAGATTTAGCATTGTGCTATGTGAAATGGCAAAAAAGCTCTCATATTTTTCTTTTAGAATTATATTCTGTCAAGTACCCTTCACACTCCACTCAGCAAGACTGGCTTTGGTTGGCTTTTGAGTTCAACAAGCTGGTTATTGGTGCTTGCATTCACCACACTGATGGCATGATGTGAGGAGTCTCAGACATCCTTTTTAACCACAGAACAACTTTCTATTACTGAAAACAGGGAATCTTCCAAAGGCCAGGAGAAGAGTACTTAGAATGAAGGATCTAACCAGCAGAAGGAGAAATAGATGCATGTCAGTAGAACAACAGCCACAGCGTCAGCAAAAGGGAGTAGAAAAAGGATATGGGTTGAATTATATGAATAGAATTAATTAGAAACAATAAAAATCCTCAAAATAGGCATGAAGAGAGGAAAAAAAATTTGTAATATATTCAAACCTTCAAAAATTTTGATTTCTTTAGACTTTTTTTCATCAGTTTTGACATACCCAGATAAAAACAGTTTTGTAATTAAGTTACTGAGGTAGCACTTGAGAAACTTCAATTTATTTATTGGCTCTAGTAGATATTCTATGCAATTAGAGAAAATGTCTTAGATATTGGGATTTAAAGGCCCTGACAACAAAACAAGGACAGAAATATTTCTCTCTCCATCCCTTAGGTTCAATTATTTTCTTCTAGTTTATGTTCATTAGGAAAATAAAGCAAATATGAAAAGATTATTTAGTATTTCCATAACCTGACATGGGAATAGGGCCTAGCCAAGTCCTGGCTCCTGTATTAATGAATATTCTTTATAAAGAAGGAAATAATTTTACTGGAGAAAACTAGATCTTTCTTATGCACACATGTGAAGATTGGTGTGTTTAACTTTAAATACATCAAGACTTACAACTTTCCACCCCAGTTATGTTCTGAGCTGTGTATATAGCCCAACACATAAAATTTCTGCTGTGACTAGTAGGAAGTAACAGGCTTCATGCTGACCTGGGCACCCAGGGTTTGAGGACTATTTCAGATTGTATTGACTAGACACGATCTCAGCACGATTTGCCTATTTTAAAAAGCCTTTTGGTAAGTGGTTACTGACTAAATTGTTTTAGCCCAGCTGTTTTAATACTTCACAAGGTGAAGTTCTGACAACCACTGAAATCACTAAGTAACAAACATTAATTCTTTATGCTAATTGGTGCTGAGGAAAGTTAATGAATAACTTCAGCTAAGAGTCAATTTAAGGTGATTTAAATTTTGTAGTAACCAGTGAATCAAAAGAAAGGAAGGCAACTTAGAAAACTCACAAAAGCTTCCAGAAGAAAACACAAAATTAAATCAAAGTCATCATTATGGTTTACTATTTCATTTAGAACCTTATTAATTGGCAACCCCATAAACTCACATTATTCAGTAAAATGGTTGATTTTACAAGAATATTTGAGTGTAAACCAAGGGATGGGCAAGAAACTGTAAAGGTTGTGTTGTCAGTGTTAAATGTGTTATGAAATGGAAGCATATCAGTCAGTCTCATTGGAATAAGAACAACCGTTGTATTTTGATAAGACAAGGCTTGAGCTAAAATAACAATAAATTCTTATCAGCACTTAGTCAATGCTATCCATTTTGACCACAAGGATATTTTTAGTATAACACCAGGAAGACTATGAAGAAAATCTTGAGCCTTGTCCAGGTATGTGAGTTATAAGAATGTGAACTGACTAGCCTGGATTTACAACAGCAAAGTTGTGCCTAATGGTCTAGAGCACCTTTATGGTGACAGGACTGGCTTGGGAGATAGTGGAGAGCAGTAGAAATAGTTTAACTCGTCTTAGTGGATATTTCGGGCTGTTTTCCTACAGCAGTAGGAAAATTAGGGCGAAAAATATGAATTTATATTAAAAATCTGCCTAAGCTCTAACGTTGAAGTTGATTCTCCTCAACACCTCCAAGCAGGTATTGCGAGAGATGACCTCCAGAGGTCACTGTCAACCTAAATTGTTGCACAATTTTTTGAGTGTTTCATCCTCTACACATTCAGTAGAATAGTTGTTTAAGCACTCCTTGAGGAAATCTAAGTCTCAAATGGCTTTGAGTCTAGTAAAAATTTGGAGATCATTCCAGTGAACAAATTGATTTGCATGGCAAGAAATTAATTTCCAATTCAGCATTGCTGCACAATCATAGATCCACATCCCTAACTAATTATACAAAGCTTATTTCCCTTCTCACATCAGGAAATGAATGCATGACTCCTAACAGCCTAACAATGAAAGCAGTTTCTGTGTGAACACCCATTCTTACTTGCTTGGGAACTCAGTCACCTTCACTAGAGCCCAGCTGTCTCAAATTCAAGAACAGAGATTTGTTTTTTCTTGTTTTCTCGGCTTCAGTAAAATACAAATTTGGCAGAAATAATAAGATCCAAATGCTCATAAGTAAATGACAGCTTAAACAAAGACAGTTGGGCAGTAATTGTTTCTGTGTTTTCAGTTGCCTCCATTTCAAACTTTGTCATTGACTTTATCAGTACATGTTCTCTGTTGGCTAAGATTTTGGTTAGACATGCCAAGAAAAATAATTTAGAATTTTGCAGTCTTAGCATTTCACAGCCCTCTGTTACCTGCACTATTTTTCAAGTATTTTCTTATGTCCCTCTTTTCTGAATAGAGAATCTGAATTCTGCACTCATACTGAATATTTTATTTTTGAATACTCTGAGCAAAGGCTTTTTAACATTGATTTTGACTAAAGAGAGAAAAAAGAATACCAAGAACACCTGATAAAAAGCTGTGACTTGTAAGGCAAAATTTTATTTCTGGCACTGGGGTTGGACCAGAATACCCTTTATCCACAACTCTGTAAAATCTGTGAATTCTTCAATAATGCAATTAATTGAAAAGTTCTAGTGAGTTCAGCAGGCCAGGTCCTTGAAATACATAAGTTTTGGGGGAAGGATGATACAACAGAGGGCAACACAGTCGCCCAGAAATCCTTGTGTGCCGATGAACATAATCAATGTGAGTGATGAGGGCTTATATTGCATGGTGACAAGAGCTGGGACTCACCCCCACTTTTAGCTGTCTCAAAGTTAAGTGTCCAATTTAAGCTATTCCCTTAGTCTATCCATAGTTAATGGAGAAATATAGCTAAGACAAATCGCTTTCTGTAGATCTTCCTCTTAAACACCCATCATGAAATGAGTTTAATTGTCCTCCAGAGGCACCAATCCTCCATAGCTGGATACAGAAGGAGCCCAGTTGTCTAGCTCAGTCTGAAGATGTGATCTCCCCTGGCATGCTGTTTTTATCAAAAGATATCATTGTTTTCAGATGGGGAAAAAATAAAAAGGACTCTTCTGTAATTCTGTAATTTAGGTCTGATTATGGGTATGTCAGTTGTTTTCTCCTTGTTTCCCCTTTTCTTCCAATGATAAAACTGTTTTAAGGAAATTAAAATGTAGCATGAATACCTATTGAGAATGATCCTGTGTGAGCTCCAAAGTCAGTTTCTTGCACTTTCCTTCTCCTGTATTGTTGCATTACTTATCTTGTGTTGTCTTCATGCTGCTCTGCACAAATCAAAGAAACATCTTTAACAATTAGCCAGCAAACCTGTTTTCCTATCAATCTGTCTGGTTTCTTGCCTTGCCAGGAGGAGAATGCAAATTTCTTTGAGCACAGAAATGCAAAAGTGTGTTTTAGAACTTTACTGCAGGTTATATGTCTCTTCAACATAATGGGCAGATAAAGTTTCTTTCCTTTCCAGAATCATTAATTTTTTTTTTTCATTAAAATCTGTCTTTAAAATCAATGATCTTTCAAAGTAATCACAGGAGGTGAGATAGCTTTAAATTATTCCTGATGCCAGAGTTAGGAACCCAGGCTTCCTCCTTTGAGGAAAAACTGGAACAGACTCAAACTGACTTACAGACACACTGTTACCTGACCTCCTAATTTAACACATTGTAGAGATTGGGCACAAATTTATTTTTGGAAAAGATTTCAAAACAACAACTACTGTTCCTTTACCATTCTCCTGCTGTGAATTTTACAATCAGATGAGAAAAAATATAGTGAACATTAATTCTATCGTATTTTTTGGAGTTTCAAATAGTAATATGTGTTAAACTGGAGTGACTCATGTTTGTTCTAAAGGGATTGAATTGATCTTCATTTCTGAAATGACAGAAGATATCACTGCCCACACCTTTCATATGTCTCAAGGGAGAGTAAGTTGGCTAAATATAAATTACTGAGTTTGTGTGGACTTCCTCCAAAAAAAAGATTTAGTAGTGTAAGGAACAGAGAGAAAATAGTACTGGACCTGAATAATTTTGAAGTCTAGCAGCAATATGTCCATCCCAAGAATGTTCTCACACTCTTCACTTTTCTTAACTTTTCGCTTTCTGGAATGATGTCTTTGCTAATTGTGTGAGAAACATTTAAATTCTGACATCTCAGAGAAATTCGTACACTGTTTGTGTATACATTAACTGATTCTATTTAACTGTACAGACTTGGTGTTGAAGGGAAATTAGTGAGGAAAATATTGCATCCCATTTTTAGTTCAGGAGAAGCCACAGACACTGTAAGGACCTGGCAGGGCAGGATCTCAGGTCTCATCCAGTCTTCTGCTGACTCGAGGAGCTCATAAGTTGTTTTAACTCTGATGTTTTTTGTATTTAGGTCAAGTGGCTATTACCCAGGCTGTTTTAGTTTATGCAATATGTTTTAGAATTAGCTATTACCCAGGCTGTTTTAGTTTGTGCAATATGACATAGAAGTCTAAGAAATCTCTGTAGTCGCTGAGCAGAAAATTATATTCTTTGTACTAATGGGCTGAGAATGTTATTGTACAACATTCAAATTTTAGCTGGACATAAATGGAAAAAAAAGTTGACTATGTGTGGGAAAATGTATAAAAATATGTTTGCACCAAGTGGATCCAAGAAGATCAGAGTCAAGGAAACAATGGTCATCAACAACATACTCCTTCCAGTGGAAGATTTGGGACATGGGAGAGCCATTGTCAGCTTTCTCCTCCTTTCCAGAACTTCTTCTCTGGGAGAGTTCTGTGGACTGCAGAATCCAGAAGAACAAAGGAAAGTTAAGCATAAGACAGAAGAAACAGAGCTGTATAAAATGCAGATTAAAGCTTTCATTTAAAAAATCCCAACCAACCAACCAACCAACCAACCAGCCAAACAAACAAACAAATAAACAAAACCCCACACTAAATAATTATCACAAATCTCCAAAGTACTTTCAAGTCCCTCTGAGGAAATCAACTTGAAAAAAAGATGTTATTTGAGAAACGTAGAGCACAGGCTGTAATTCACAAGCTTTATGCGTCTTCATGAACTGGCCACATCAGTAATGCCACTTTCATTGGGTCACAGTTGGTTGGTGGTATTCCATTCTGTCTTCATGGTGTCACAGAATGAGAAGAGTTAAACAAACACAATAGTGAATATACATAGTTAAAAACGTAAAAGGTAAAGTGAAGTCCCAGGATATACAAATTTCTCTGAGGTGCTACAGCTACCATTTCATTTCTGTTTTCTTTGTTTATTTATTTTTAATATTATCTAAAACTGAAAATTCAATTTTCTTTGGGTATTTCCTCTATCCACCATACCCTATGAGCTTCTTGTATTCATCAACATCCTACCACATCCAGATTTCTGAAAACAATGTGATTTCTTCTGTTCCTTCTTATAGAATTTTTCACTAGTTGGACAGACCTCTCTGTAATTAATTATATGTAGGATGATGTTCAGTCTACAAATTTCTGTGATTAATTTAATGCCATTATTGTAAATCAGTCCCTTTGGAATGATCTAAATAAAACTTTTCCTTTTCTATTGTTTATTTGAATGTCTCACAAACAAACCCTATCTTCTGAAACCTGTCATTTGGTCAATCTATATTTATTTTTTTGAGCTACACAGAAGAAGGCCTTGTAGATCCAGGGTTGATCATCTGAGGGTTATCCTCTATTTGTTCTTTTTAGTGGGTAGCAGTGCAGAAATGCATTCCAGATTTGATCAAAGGCATCTAGTATCTTACTCTGTTCAAAGGCTGCTCATTCATATTTTACAGTTTCAAGAACAGCATTGACCCAACAATCAATATGAGATGTTAAGATGATTTTTTTTTTCTTCTGTCCTTACCTATAGTTGCTTGAAAGGAGCATTTATTTATAAGCTGTCACCAAGGTAACTCCATTTTTTTTAATAATTAAGCCAGCAGTTATGATGATTCAATCCTAATGCAAATTTTGTTAAAAGTTTTTGTTACTGTAGGCTGTGGAAGATGAGTTTAGGTACAAACCAGTTGTGTGAAGTATATCAAAGAAAGACAAAAGCACTTGCAGTACCCAAGAATTGGTAAAATAAATGCAGAGGTAAAAAACTCAAGTAAAAATTTCAGGAACATTTCAGTAGTATTCAAGGTATCCCACAGCATTTAAACCTCTGAACTATTTACCTTCTCTCATCATACACATTTGAGCTTTGTTATAATAGAATAATAGTTGTTTTTTCACACCCAGGAAATTCTCCATCTCACAGGTCTGACACATAAGTAAATAGTAGCAGAAAGCATTTTCAATAATAATGACAATAATAATAATAGTAGTAAAACATGTAATTTGTCCATCAAATTTGTAAATGTTTTTTCTTGTTCATTTTTGTCTTTGCTTTCCCCTGAGAAACATGAAATTTTTGGGTTAGAGATCAACTCTCCTATTTCTTGTGATGAGTGTAGAGGGCAGAAATTTTACATTCTCAAAACTCTGAGTGCCTCAGGATATTTTTAGGGAATACAGAAGTTATATATTGAAGGCTCTAATTTTCAAGATTTTTGAGTGGGGACCCCCCCCTTTGCTTTTCACCTGCATCTAAGGTGAATGATGCAGTCCCTGCATTCAACCTCTGTGTAAAAGTAATAAAATATTTACTGGGCCAGATTGAATACACAACTGTATTCTCATAGCCCTGGGGCTAGAGCACTCACAGAAAGGGAAGCAGGTACCTTTTGCCAGGCTGAGACAGGTACAGGAATTTGAAACCAGGTTTCTCCCACCTTCCCTTCTCAGTGTCCTTACACTTCTCTTTTTTGTCTCCCCCTCCCTAAAAAATAAAACTCAGAAACCCTACAGGGACTATTTTAATATTTTTGATTCTTTAAATACTCAGCCAAAACATGCACATTTGAACTGAAATAGTGTTCAGTTGTATGGTAGGAAATAGACATATTTTATGAATGACAAATAAATCCTTGAGACATTCTTTGCTTTTTTCCTGTTCCCAAACCTGTACTTTACTGATATCTTCCTGAAGAGAGTCATAAGGTTGGTGAAAAACCTAGTGGGTAGTGCCATGGGACACCTTATGAGGGAAAATATATCTGCATGTATGTCTAGAGAGTTAATGCTAATAAATGTTTACTAGCACATAAAAATAAAATAACTTTGATCAGTAAGATAGTTGGGGATTTTTTGTTCACTTTTCTTGAGTTTCTGATTCATTTTTTTAGTTGTGGTTTGGTTTCTTTTTTTGTTTTTAGGAAGAGTTGTACACATGTGAATCACTTTACTACTGAAGCTGGGGATAATGTTCAATATCTGACTGGTAGGGGCTCAGGTGCTGCGATCATTTTTAATGGTGATGGCATGTGGAGGAAAAAAGGAGGAAAAAACAGCTTTATTTTACAAAAGGCTGTTGGAATACAGCTTTTATAATGCATCAGTGCTGCTGCCATCTACCGAAGAAAACAGGATATTCCAGTTCAGGAGCACCGGTAATCCAGCAAGCAGAGTTCCTCTGCCTCTGCATTTGTTTGCTTGAACGAGGAATCTTATCTCAGATGCCGCGTGTGTGAAGTTAACCGAGTGTGCACAAGTAGCCACTCACTCCTGCAAAGCCAGCCCAGCCAGCACTTCTTTGCAGATTCTGCTATGCTGTCACCAAGCAAAGCTCAACAGGTGATAGCCTCGTCATCTGCCTCTGGGAGAATCTGAAATTACAGAAGTTTATTGCATTTCATTTATCATGTCGTGCTTGTTAACATGCTGTTTTATAGGCACATTGCTCTGCAGTGTAACAATTTTAGTGTGCAAACTCTATGTTTTTAGTTTAATTTGCAGCAGATATGATATAAAGATAAACGAGATGGTGTTTTTTTACCCACCAAATGGAATTGTCCCCAGCAGTTTGCTAGCCATCAATCACAACAGGGATGGAAGACCTTCTGCAATACACATTAAGAACACCTTATTTGCAAAGGCAAAAATGAAGTAAAGGGAAATCACTATATATAATCTCACCCATGTCTCTATATAACAGATTACAACTATACAGAGATTTCATAGCCCAGAAAATTACTATGGAGACAAAACCAGACTCGATGAACAGCATGCATGTTTGCACCAAATCTCCTAAAAGTGCACATTTGCTTAATCGTGATTTACTGACATAGTTTGAAAAAGGCCTAGACTGATTTGTAACTAAATTTTGACAGTTGCATGAGGCCCTTAATTAGCTTCCTTTTCTCAGGTTAATCATAGAGTTCCCTCTAGCAATAATAACAGAAACACAATTTTAGACAGGTACCTACGGCAACTATCCTCTTCTTTCAGGTGTTTGACCACACTCTTAAAATTTCAATAAATTAATATTTCTATGAGAACATCAGAACATGGCTCAGAAGAAGACAGTCAGAAATCTTGATACAAACCAGGAGAACTGCCCCCGTAAGTGTGCCATGTCTCTCTTTGCCAACAGGTCACTTTTCACCTGTGAAAAGCTTTTACCTTTTTCACCCATATGAATGGTTGTGTTTTCTCAGACTGCCTGTTATAGAAGCATTGAATCATAAAAAAGTTTGGGCTGGCAGGGATCTTTAAAGGTCATCCTTTCCAGCCTTCCCTGCAGTAAGCCAGACCTGCTTCAGCTAGACCAGGGCATTCAGAGCAACCCTGAATGTTTCCAAAGATGGGGTATCCATCATCTTTCTGGGTAATCTGTTCCAGCCACTCACCATCCTCACCATTAAAATCTTCTTATATCTCATCTGAATTTACCCTCTTTTGTTTTAAGATCTTTAACCCTTGCCCCAATGCAATAGGCCATAGTAAAAATTTGTCCCCATTCTGCTTATAAGCCTCCTTTCAGTACTGAAGGGCAGTTGGAAGGTTTCCCCAAAGCCTTCTCTTCTCCAGACTGAACAATGGCAACTGTCTTAGCCTTTCCTCATAGGAGTGGTGCTCCAGCCCTCCAATCATTTCAGTGGCCTCCTCTGGGCTGGCTCCAGCAGGTCCCTGTCCCTCCTGTGCTGGGAGCCCAGGGCTGGATGCAGTGCTCCAGGTGGGTCTCAGCAGAGCAGAGCAGAGGGGCAGAATCCCCTCCCTGCCCTGCTGCCCACGGGGCTCTGGATGCAGCCCAGGACACGTTTGGCTCTCTGGGCTGTGAGTGCCATGGCTGGGCCATGTGCAGCCTCTCACCCACAGCACCCCCAAGCCCTTCTGGGCAGGGCTGCTGTTCATGCCCCAGCCTGGATTCATGCACTGACTCCAGTGCAGCGCCTTGTGTTTGGTCTTGATAAACCTCATGAGATCCCCATGGGCAAGTTTTCCAGCTTGTCCAGGTGCCCCTGGATCACATCCTAACCCTCAGGTGTGTCAACAGCACTGCTCAGATTTGGTTCATCTGCAAACTTACTGAGTGTGCTCTCAAATCCTTTGTCTAGGACACTAATGAAGACATTAAACACTGTGGATCCTGACAGCCCAAAGGATCACCTCTTTTCATAGACCTCCATCCAGACATTGGGAACTTCTCTGTGAACATGACTATCCAACCAGCTGCTCGTCCAACCAACTTTCCATCCATCAAATCCTTGTCTTTCTAGTTAAGAGACAGGAGGTTGTGGTGCTCTGTGTCCCAAAAGCATCACAACATTCCATAAGGACTGCGGCTCTCTCCCTGCCCTTGCCCACTGATGCAGCCACCACATCAAGGGTGACAACAAGGTCACTCCCTCCTGTTTCAGATGAGCTCCTCAGAGAAAGCTGTGTCCTGTAGTAAACAGGCAAGGATCACACTAAGGTAATGTCAGGCATACTTTGATTTCCTACCTTTTGCTCACATCATGTTTCAGTGCAAGAATTATTTTAGTTCTACACAGAACTTTTCAATGCATTGAAAGAAAGATGTTTTTATGACATGAACAGAAACAGTAAAGCTCATTCTTTTTCAGTTAATGGACCATAATATATATTCAGCTTAATTTATTGATAGACTTTGGATAAGAATGAATATAACTTTTTAATAGGATGTGCTCTGTAATTATTTTTTAAGTTAGATGTTATATAAAGATAAATCCTCATAGCGTAACTGCATTGTGTTAGATAACACATTTTATTTTCAGGTTAAATGTTTAACCTTTTAAGAATTTTCAATAAATAGTTGTTAAATATTTTAAGGCATTTAATACTGTTATTGTTGTTGGTTTTGTTATTGTTATTGTAATTATTACTATTATTATGACTGTCAGAAATATTCCCTTTCCTTTCTTACAAATATTCTACACCTTGACTTTTCCCCCTTAAATAGGAAACAAGGAATATAATGACTAAATTAAAATGATAATTAACTCACATCAATCAATGTGTTTATTTTGCATTTCTATCCTTTCTCTAACTTAAATTCTTCGATAAGGGAAAATCTTAAAAAAAAATTTTTAAAACAGAAAACCTCTTCTCTTTATAATAATTAGAAAGCAGATTTCCAAAAAGTTTACTTATCAAAGATTAAAGAGAGAAAAAAGAAACATAAAAAACAAAGAAACAGAAGTATTTTTTAATGGAGTATGAGTGAGTGGGACAAGAGAATTTACAAAGAGAATGCATTTTGGTTTAAAAAAAGGTGTTAAGATAATTCTGACAAGTATGAATAAAGCTGTGAAGTTCAAAGTAGAAGAACTTACAGTTTAAAAAGTAGAAGAATTTGCAGTTTAAAAAGAATAAACTGTCCTTCAGTAGTTTTTTTTTGTAAATTCATGGTCCCAAGTGGAAAGGACAAAAAAATACAGTAAAGACTTAGTAGGAATTAATAAGGAATATGGAAAAAAAATAAAAGAGGAAGGAAAGATTACATTAAAAAAATTAGCTAAGCATAGATATATGGACATCAACAACAGCATCTCCCTTTTCTTACAGTTTTTATCACCCTGTTTCTGTACACACACACATAAACATGTCAAAAAGAACCTCTTATGCAACCAGCAAGAAAAGAGAATGTTGCCAAAGATTCAGAGCAGAACTAGATCTGAGAAGGATCGTGCTGTGGTCATTATGTTTCACCTGAAATACTTACAAACACGTGGGTGACAAACTCTAAAGTTCTAGAAAGCAGCTAAATGTTATAGTCTACTTTTCACTGTGTTTTACTCAGTGAAATCAATGGAGAGGGAGAAATTTTTCAAGCAGATAGCACAGAAGAGGGGTGTCTCACCGCAACACTTCAAAGACCACTGATAATTTGTATGTGCTCTCTGATGCACCAATTTTAGTTTCCAGATGCTCATTTTAAAATTCAGGCAGGAGAAAGAAAAATGTCCTTAAAACACAGCTTCAGTAAGCTACATGAAATAAAGTTAGTTCTGTCCACATACATACCCTGAAAATGAAAGCATGCAAACCAAAATCAGGAAGGAAAAAAAAAAAACAACTCCGAAAACAAAACGCAAAATGAAACCACTAAAGCCGACACAATACAAGAAGGGTTCTCCACTTGCTTAATTTGACCATTTCAATGGAGCATGTTGTGTTTATGTTCTGGCTGTTTATGTGAGGAACTAATGAAGCTGTTTCTCCCTTTAAGGGGCCGGGGGGATTTGGGGAGTCGTTGCGAGGTTAGCGCTCGGGCTAGTGGTCTGTTCAGCCAGAGAAGCTGCTGGGAGATGCCCACGAGTCGTGCTGTGCAGCAAGGCTCTGCCCAACTACATTTCTGAAGGGACATGTGTGTTTTATCTGTGCAACAGCTGTTCCATTACCTCCCTTAAAATGACTTCGTAAAGCAAAGAACCTTTTCCCAATTTATTTTACTTGCTCTCACTGAACAGCTTATCTGGGGTTTGCTCCAAAGCCTGTGGAATTCAATGGAGAGACTTTTCATTAACTTTTTAGAGCAGGCATCAGATTCATTAGTGAAAAATCTGTGGATTATTTCTGGTTTCCTCTGACAAAAGTTCCTATTTTCCTCAACACAGGGCATACTATATCCCCTATTTTAGATAAAATTAAACATCAAAGGGGAAATTTCAAAGGTTCAGAGCTTTACCTCTGTTCATGTATATGTTGTGGTTCTTATCCTAAGTTTAGTCCAATACTTTTGTGTGCTGAATGAGGTTAAAAATCCTGAAGCAGTACTTAACTTTATAGTTTTTTTTTTCTAACTGTGTAAATGTTTATAGATTCCACCTGAGATTAGTTAAAGGCATGAGAGAAGCAAAATTGAGGCTTGAAATGGGTCAGGAGGAAGATCATTTGGATATAATTTGCTTCTTGGTTTGTTTTTTTTTAAATCTAAATAAGTGTGTTTAGTAAAAAGTTATTTTAAATGAAATCAAAGATTTTAATTAGATGAAAATACTTATTCTATTGGCTCTGCAACAAAATATATAACTTCTCCATTTCATGAAAGATTTTCCTTAATAAACCAACTTATGACTCCAATTTGATTGATTTTTGGAAAAGAAATAAATTTAAACAATAATAATTTAAAAATAATGAAATAATAGACCTAATTACCACCTCAATTACTAATATCAATTATCTTTTTTTTCTTTATAACTGCAGTAGGTGACTGTTGGAAAGGTCAGGATTTGAAATGAAATTACAGGCTGTGGTTGTTTCTCACACTACTTATTTCATGCTATCAGACCAGCCAGATGTCAAGATGCTTAAAAATCCTTTGAAGAGTCAATTTCCAGTGGCTGGAAGACCAGGTTTATTGTTTGTTTTACTGGTAAGGAAGAGGAATGCTAAACAGTTGCTACTTAGGCTGCTTGTGAGCAAACAAACAAAAGATAACAAAAAAACCCAAACCAAAACAAAAAACACCATCACCACCACCACCAACAACAAAATCCAATCATCTCTGGCTAATGCAGGACATTCCTACCTTGCCTTGTCAAGGTCCATACAGAAAAAATATTGCCTGTGTTCCATAAGCAGTGTTGTCATGGAATTGTTGAGTTAAACCTAAATGACCATATGCATATAAAGCTTTGAGCAGGCTTTCTATCTTGCACTGGAAATTAAAGCCTAAAAAGAAAAGAAATTTTACAAAGAACTGGGGCATATCTTGAGGTCACTCATTAGTTTGTGGCGGGGGAGAGGGTTGTTTTTGGGTTTTTTTTGGTTTTTTGGTTGTTTTTTTTTTTTTTTTTTGACTTGAGAATAAGTACAAAAAATGAGTAAGAGCATCATGAGTCTTCCTGAAAGCAGATCAGGAGTGGCTTCTGTCCATGTAATAACCACATGTTCCTGCTGGGGTGACAGCACTGCCTAGAAGGGCTAGAAGTGAGGACCCCACTCTTCTGTGTGCCCCACACATCCATGAAAAACCACAGGTTTGCAGCTTCTAAGCCATCTAATTTCCTCAGAAGTTAGGAATGTGAGACTTACCAAACTGGATGAATGCAATGAAAGAGGAAAGTGGAGATTCTATTGACACCTTCACAGGGCAAATCACTGACTAGAGCCGTAGAATATCCTCAGCTGGAAGGGACCCACAATGACCATCAAGCCCAACCTCATCATCTTCCCTTTCTCAGCCCTCTCCTATGGTTAAACGAATATCCCACATGAAGAATAGTCTGATATGGTTATGTTTAGACATCTAAATGTTTGACATGAAAGAGAGGGAGGACACATCCCTTTGTGGGTGTGGGAAGTGACCACAGCCTCTAGTCTCTACTGAATGACCCCCTAGGTGGAGCAAGGGCATGAAGGTGTGAGGTGATAGGAAAGTTAGGCATAAACTACATGCAGTCTGGGTCTTGCATAGTAAATTACATAGACAATAACAAAAACCCCAATAGACTGAAATATTAGGGGTCTTTATGAGGAAGAGAGAGGCCTAACTGAGTTGTTGTGTGAATAAGTTGAGAGTGTGAAATAATTTCAGTTATTTTTCTCAAAAATTGTCTTTTGAAAAATAAGATAATACGTCACATAGGCTAAATGCCTTATCACCTATTTTCTTTGTGAGCAGATCTTCCCTTGGAACATGGGGAGGGAGGATGTGGGAAACGAACAAGAAATAAAGAATGGTATTGAACCAGAGGGACAGATCCAAAAAGTTGCTCCTGAGGCCCCAGAGTTAATTTGGATGGTTTCAACAGAGAGACATACAAAGCAAAACTGGGAAGATGTAAGGGTCACTCAGAGCCAGCTTCCAAAACCAGTTCACAACCTTTGCAACAAAAATAAGAGAAGCTGCTGAATAACACCTTGCCCCCTGAGCTATCCCTCATTTCCTAGGTATGATGTGCAAGAAACTTCTGATGTGCATTACACTGCAAGACTCAGGCTAAAGCCATCAGCCTGGTCCTGATCCCATCTTAAGCCTGTTTAAATATAAAGAAAGATATTTTTTCTTTTTTAACTTTAATAACTTTTATTGCCTTGTGTCTTCAATTGATGCTGATGTCACCGAAACAGAGGTAGACTGCTCAAAACAGTCTGCAAAGAAAGAATCAGCTGCCCTGAGAATCAGTGCTGAAGTCTGCAATTAGGGTTCATCCTATGATATTTCTACGCCCCTCCAAAGCGAATTCATAGACAAGAGTTTTGACCACTACACGGTCTGGGCAAGAAAAAGGGCTTCTTCAAGTTTAAAATTAATTTCTGATTAGGTAGTTTTCTTGGTGTGAAGGAAAACTTTTGAATTTGCAATATAATGTTGTTAATGATACGTGGAGAAAATAAAAAGATCTTTTAATTTCCCCTTCCTAAATTCTTATGTAAATATATTCTTTGAATTGTGTAGCTCATATGTATTTTTCATATGCCAGTTATATTACTAAAAATTTATATTAGCAAAGGTATAGACTGATATTTTAGCTCAATATAAGGCTTTGCTAATATTTATCATTTATTCAGCTGTTCTCACTCCTTTTATCTATTAGGCATGAAGGTTAAGGCAAGAAAAAAGCAATTGTTTTGGTTTGCTTACTTAGTCAGACTCTATCAGAACAGGTAATCCAGCTGTGGGACTTATTACCACAAAACATAGCCAAAATTACAAATGAATTAAATTGCTTTCAGGTAAAGTTATTTCCAGAACCAAGGAAAAGCCCATTAAAAATGTTAGGCAAAATAATATAGGTTCAAAATTTGGCTCTGGAAATTGTAGGGATTTTGTCTTCCCTGCTGTCTGAACCTGAGGAGGGATAGCAAAGGGAGATATTATTGTTGGTTGTCTTGCTCTTCTCATCTATCCAGGCCTGGTACTGCCACTGAGAGAGACGAGACACTGAAACAACTGAACCTGTATGTGACCTGTTTACCTGTTTTTATATTATGTCTTTACAATGGAAGTGTGGAAGTATCATTATTCCTGCTTTACGGGAGAGAAAGACCAAACGTAGAAAATGATTCACCCAAGGCCATGCAATGCATCATCTGTGTCAGATGGACAGGTCAATTTGGTTCACATTATATTCCATGGACAACTCTTTGCAGGACCTGGCTTTGCTCTCAGGATTCAGTCTGGAGCAAATTTCACTGCTTTAGAGAGGAAGTTCAGGTGTAGGAAAAGCACCAAAGCCCTGCTTCAGTCAGGGACAAGAACAGGAGCACAGAAGGACCATTTGACTTGGACAAGGCAATCAGGTTTGAAGTAGTCTTAAAAATCCAAATCCTTAAAGATCCCATGCAGGAGTAGACTGAGACACTGATTTCAGAGATTAAAACACAAAGTTCGTAATTCAAACTGTGATGGAACAAGATGAATACTGTAAGGCTTGCAATCTCCATTTCCTGAATCTGAGTGACTAAAACGTTGGTGAAGTTAAGATCAAGCTAAATTCTGAATTTCAAAAACCTTAATTCCATTTTTTATTTGAGATACTAAATTTGAATGAAAAAGAAAGAAATTAATTCATATACTTATTATACATTGTAACATAATTGTAAGTAAAAATAAAATGCTCAAAAATAAATATATTATCATTGTCCAATAGGTAATTTTTGGGTTTTTACTTTTTTCTTTTTTTATATATTTAAGAAAGTAATTTTCAAGATTTTTTTGGAGGGTAGATTATTGTTTGGAAAGAGTTAAAGCCAGGGGAGTGATTGCAGCAGGAAACAATTCGTGTACACACATTAAAATACATATGTGAAATCTATAGTCTCCTTAAACTTTCTTCTTCAAATAACTTTATGATTTTTACTTTATAAGAAATAGAGAGCATTATGAGGGACATCTCAATATTGTTTTTTAATATGATTCATACAATTCAAACTTTTATTTTTTATGCAAACTAAAATGAAGTAGTCAAAGGTCAATTATTTAACTTTTTTTTATTAAAGAAAATAAAAATCTTGTGGGTTTGTTTGCTCTTGAATGCATTTCTTTACTGTTCCTGAGAAAATATTTTATGTATTTCTGAAAGATTTTGAAAGGAGGGAAGGTTATTTTACCTCACTTGTATGCATCCTTTCTAATATCCCAGTCCCAACAAAGAACTCAACCATCAATGCACTTCACAGTTCTAAATTATTCATAAGCTTCTAAAAGCAACAACAACAAATAGAAACAATAACAATAAAAGGATTAAAAAAAACCCCAAAAATGAAAAAACACTGGAAATTAACACTGAAAAAAACCCCAAAATCCCCTCAAAAATAACAAAGATGGCATCAAGATAGGAATGTAATCTTACTGCAAAAGTTTGAACTGTGAGATTGAAAAAAGCAAATCAAAAAACAAATATCACAGAAGTGAAATTGTGGGTATCTTCTCCTGGACTGGCTATGAGCTTCAGTGTTGAAAATTGTGCTGCCTTGCATCTGCTTGTGTCAGATAATGAAACATGGTTTTAAGTTCATTTCTTTTTAGGGGCTGAAAAAAAAAAGTTGAGGTAGAAACCATGTGCTATGCAGTGCTGACAATGTTGAAGAGTTTCTGCTAATTAAGAGTGTGTGTGAAAGGGTGGAGGGTCATGAATTATATTTTCCATGTTGCATATCTCTACATTAATAGCTAGCTGCTGTGTCTGTGTTTATGAATACAGCCAAAGATCATTATTGAACAGTCCTGGAGCATAAAATTTCCACCTGTCCTCTGCCAGAAGGAAATATCTTTCTATTTTATGCTGTTCAATTGAGCTGACTGTTCAGGAGAAGATATTCCCCCAAACCAAGAGAAACAGAATGCAGCTGCGTCCAGAAGGACTGTGTGTCTCCTCAAATATCAAAACAGTAGTTTCCATAATATTAACATTTTGGGGAAGATTTAAACCCACAAAAGTCAGGAAATTTGGCATAAAACCTGCCATTCACTCTGTAACTCATTTCTATATGTCAAAAAGAGAACATGATGTTATTTGCCATATGTGTAGCTGTATCACAGCCTGGTGAGGTGAGGTTAGACTTGCACTGGGAAACTCCTTAATTCTGTGGATTTAAATCAGACCTATAATGCTGGCATAACAGTGAGCAGTGTCCTCGATGTACAATTTGGTTTGATGTGAGAATCTTTATCCGTGAGTTGTTGCTATGGGAAGCTGTTGCTAACTTCTACTGAGAGAGTAAAAAGGATTCTGTTTGCATATTTAAAAATATACACAGATGGAATATGTACATACACAAGCACACACAAATACATATGCATTGACATAGACCTCTATGTCTATTTTTATATTTCATTTATACAAATTGTCCATAAGAAGAAATTATGCTTGACTGGGTTATTGACACATCTTATAAACCAGAAAGAAACAAAAGTGTTGTTTTGTTGTTTTATTTTTTTTTTCCCATTCAAAGACTGGGCAGTGCATTGTCTAGATGGGAGCCCATTAAGAGTGGACTGTAATTGAGGCAGTAAAGTACTCTTTACTCTCTTTTTTCCCCTTTTCAGCCACAGGAAAGGCTTCACAAAGTACTCAGCATATTGGCTGCTGAGGGCTTTTGACAATCAAGTTCCATCTGCTCAGTATTGTGCAAGACAAAATATACATATATAGTCCAAGCCTTGGAGAGTGTATAATATGATCTGATCCAGGTAGGTGCTTCACTGACTATCCATTTGACACATGCAGTGACCAGATCTGGGCATAGAAATGCAGTATTTGCATGAATTTCCTGGCATATGTTACGATAAGGATTCCGAAACTCTTGAGCACACCACTACTTATTTTTTCTTTCACTAGTTTCTGGACCAGACAAACCTCTCTTAATGCTAGAGGAGCAGTCAGTATATAACACATAAATACTTCTAAAGAGCACCATATAAATATATGAGCAGCTAATTGCAATTGAAATTGGTAGAAATCAGGATTTTGTGCAGCTTTAGGGCTTAAGACTTGTTTTTAATTTAAATCTCATGTTGAAATAAATGCGTATAAACAAGTATTTCATAAAACCTTTTGCATCCATTATGTTGGAATTGAAACTGAAGCTCTTTGCTCTCTTTTTGTATGTGTTCAGAGAAGGGTCTAATGACTTTACTTTCTATTATTTTAATTTGGGTAGAAATAGCCTGGCCACCCTTCAGCTGAAGGGATGCAGCTGCACTTCAGGTAGAATGTTTTATTCTGTTGATACAGTTTCCCGGGGTTTTTTTTAACCTATTTGTGGAAAAATATATGAACAGCACTGTCTTACAAAACACAGTGAAGAAAATCCCACAAATGGCTTTTCACTATGTTTTCTAGAAATGCTGAGAGTTGCAGTGTTAGCTTTGTGGATACCACAGTACACAATGCCTGGCAACTCTGGTGCCATTAAATAACACTTGCATTAAGACTCACTGTATGATTTTACTGCCTGTCATAAATATGAGCATTATGAAATAGAAATCTAATGTCATAAACTTTTTTCTCACTGAAAATAAACTGTTAAAGACTGGTTGTCTTCATTACTCTACAAATAAAAAGACGGACTTTTCCAACACACCTGCTGACAGAATGCACTGAAAACCAGATTACTGTACGGCAAATAAATACGTAAAATATATAAAAGCAAAAATGTCTTTCCAGAAAGGCCACTATCCTTCCAAGTTTCAGCACAAGACAAAAATAACAACTTGCGAGAGTGCAAAAAAGGTGTCTTGAGTTGAGTTTTCACAGATCATTGAAAGGTTGAGGTTGGCAGGTGTCTCTGGAGGTCATCTGGTCCAGCCCTTCTGACATCTAGAGCTGGTTACATGCCAGGGCCACCTCCCAACACAAGCTGTGGACTTTTTTCCTGCAATGCACTGATTTCCTCCAATGAAATTAGTGACAGTAACATAAACCTTTTGTTGGATATCCCCAGGATCTTGTCTAAATGTGGAAAAAAAGGAAATTTCCAGTGATGTGTATAAAATTCTGACATTATGCATAATTTATGTAGCCAAACTCCTAAGCAACCTCAGACTGCAGCCAGTATTGTCTGTCACTCTTCTCTAATCTTAGCTAATCTATTAAAGTATTTATTAGCACTGTAACTAAGGGATACTGGGGAATGGGGGGAGCTGAACTCTAAGTGATGTGCTTTCTTAACTAATTTAAGGATGTATATGGGATTTTTAATGAAGTAGAATTTTTGTGCTGATTCTTAGTACAGTGCTGTACCCGTTCAGTGGCAATGTGTGGATATGCCACTGCCTACACAAGAATTATAGATTTGTTCATTGTTTCTCTACTCTCTTTCTCCTCCCTCTTCCCCAGAAGAAAATTAATAACAGAAATTTCAGCAATGTTTCCAAATAACCATGACAAAATTTCTCCTGCGTTAATTAAGCTAAATGAAAAGAAATACTTTAAGAGTAAAGGAGAATTTTTCCCACTCTTTTTCTTTTTCATCCCTCTTAACCTTGTACTACCAACAACCTGATCAGAAAGTAAAGTATATTCCTACTGAGACTCTAACATAAAATACTGACTTGGGTTCCCTTTTCATCTTCCCTTCACACCCTCCTTCCTTTTGCCAGACCTCCATGATGAAAAGATATGTTTGTTTCCAGTGTTGTCTAAAAATAGGCAGGAATCATGAGGATAAAAAATTTGTTAAGAATGCAACAGCCTTTGACCAACTATTTAATGAAAAATATGTGTCTGTGTAAGCAGAGTGTTTTGCAGATAGCTACACAGCTGGACATATAGACAGACGTTTTTTCTTTTTCATTTAATAGATCAATGAAAACATTATTTCAATTGGAGGTCTTGAACTTCAGATAACGATAATTGGAGTAGATTAATTACATTTAATGAGACTATGTCGGTTTATGCTAGCTGAGGATCAGCTGCACATTTTCTTCCATTTAAAAGAACTGGACTAATTTTGTGCTTAAAAGATGAGTAGATTTTTTGAAATTTGAAGAATGAAGAAATATGCTGCAAATGACAACTTAAAATGGAAGTGGTAAGGTGAACAAAGCAGCAAAAGCAGATTTTGCAATGAGATAATTTCTTCTGAGAATGTTTTTAACCTTACTGATAACCTGTTTGATTGTTGAATGTTTAGGAAGAACAATTTCACTGTGCATATCTATTAGATTTTCATTGTACAGCCCAATCTTGTAGTTTGTGCTAGAACATCATGTGAATATTTCCATTCTGCCAGATCTCCTCACCATCATGGTTTCTCCTTGTAACAGTCTTCCACGGTCTGATGAATAAAATTCTTCCTGCACTGTGATAACAAAGTGGAAAGTCTTGCTCTAGAGTGACCCAATCAATTTATTTCCAAAATAGAAAAAATAAGGAGCACTTTTAGGTGATGTTTCCACCTCTCAGTATTAATGAGATATACAGATCTGTTTCTGAATCATTCCTATTGTCAGGAAATAATGTCACATATCCAGACTGACATTTAGGAAAGTGTGAAAGGCTATACTTAACTATAAATATATCTGATTTGACTGTAACATAATTCCATTTCAAGTACTTCTCAAGATCTCTTTTGTACTAGAACACGAAATTCTACCAAGGTTTCAGAGAGAAAACACAGCACAAAAACCTTAAAACTTAACATGGAGTAATGTGATATAACGTAATGGAACACAACATACTGTAACATATAATAATGTAGGGCAAACCCTGTCTTTTCCATCAGGGAACAGTATTTTCCTGAGTTAAAAATTCTCCTCACTCCAAATGAAAGGAGCATTTTATACCAACCATTATGAAGCAAGGACATAGAGTGAATAGCAGTGCTGCAGAATAGCTAACTTTAGCTCTAACAATGGCCTTTGAGCCATCTACTCAGGTACTTTTTGTGACTTGGTGTTATTAAAGTTTTTGTGTCTGTCTCTTCTTAAAGTTTTGAAAGGCCCAGACACTCGGAGGCTTCCTGACAGAGGCCATGCAAGTACTTGTTTAAAGTTCAATAATCTTTAAAAAAAATAAAAATCACCAACACCTTAAAAAATATAATTTATTTTTGGTTAGGGATCCTAATCATAAGTAAGGATCAAGTGTTTCTTTTATCACCATTGCTGCTGTCCACAGCTAACATTCTCTATGGTCAAGTGTCATGAGTGCAATCCCTGAAGTTAAGAAACCCATTTCTTTCCACCTCCTTGCCCTTTGACAAGTTAGTAATTCAGGCTGGCCAGCACAATGGTGCTTGAATTTTCCAAGTGATTTCTAATTTTGGAAATGCCCGTTTTGACTGTGTTCAGCAATGCCTATTTCTTCCTTAATTTCAGGAGGTCTGGGCAATAATTTGTAGAGAAATGGAGTGTTGTGGGTGCTCAGCATCCAAAGTACAGGTCAAAAGCTCAAGCTTGGTGAAAGCCAACATTGTGTGGCCATTGCCTTCACTGCATGCCATGTGGGTCAGCAATTAAATGCATATATTGACATTTTTTAAGATGGTAAAATAAAAAATAAAAAAAACCTATAACTATAAAAACAACTAATAAGTTGTAGATTGTGTGGAAGTATATCTATGTACAACAATATATTCAACTACTATTCATTTAGTAAAGATACAGGGCAAAAAGAAGCCCATACAAAGAAATCCAGCAAAAGATTGGACCATAAGCAAACTGAGAAATATATAATTCAATTTTGGATGAAAGGACACAAGACAAATAACAAATGTCAATTGGGATAACAATTTCGGTAATGATTTCTTTCACAATTTAGCACCATTTATAACACATAGTAGTTTTATGTTCTTGGGAGGTGGAGGTTGTTATTTTATATATTCTGTCACATAAGAATATGGAGGTGGACAATAGAAGAGTAACTGATATTCTGATCTAATGTCTAATTTTGCCAGCATGTATGTAATATATAATTTGTTGCATTGCTTCATTGCTACATTCACTTGCATAATTGTGGCTTTTGAACAAAGTAAAGGGTTTTTTACTTCAACCTTAAATTTTCTTTACCTTATATTTGCACTTTCATATACAATATGGAAATTTTAGTAAAATGTAGATTATCCAAGGGGCTAAGAAACGCTGCAATTACAAACAGCGTCTTTCTTTTTATGCCAATATATCTCAAAGCCCTTTAAAACTCACAACTACATGGAAAGAATCTCTTTTACACTTTAGAAAACAAAGCTGGAACTCAGGGGTAGATGCCTTTCCTCCAAGAACCAATGTGCTGCAGCTACACCGTCTCAGTGTTTCATTTTGTTACAGGTAGTCACAGAACATGAGGTAGGAGCATACTTAAAATCTTTCTCAGCTGGCTGCACGTGTTTATTCATTTGCTTCATAGTGTTAATTCCAAGCTGCAGAAGCCAGAGTCACTGGGATGTTTTACAGTACATCCCTGTTTGGCAGATAGGGTTCTTGGTCCAGCACTTTTGATACATTTTTAATTGAATTTGGCACTGTTGTGGTAATGCTGTAGGTTTGTAAATTTTTAGCCAATCTACTGTGCCCTACTAGGGTTATTTTATTGATTTCAACACCTGAGTTTTGAAGTTTTCTTTTTTTTTTATTTTAGTGTTTTAGGATTAGAGCATAATTTTATGAGGCAAAACCAGTATGGATTTATTTTTTGAAGCATCTCATGTTACTTGGACAGCAGGACCTGGACCAGAAGGAGACCTGGACAGAGAATAATTTAATGAAGTTCTGCAAAGGCAAGTGCAGGTCCTGCACCTGGGGAGGGACAGCCCTGGGCACCAGCACAGGCTGGGGCTGACCTGCTGGAAAGCAGCTCTGTGGAGAAGGACCTGGGGGTGTTCTGGTGGACAACAGGCTGTCCATGAGCCAGCAGGGTGCCCTGAGGGACAAGAAGGTCAATGGCATCCTGGGGTGCATTTGTAAAAGTGAGGGCCCAGCTCAACAAAGACGAGGATTTTTTAGAGTGGGTCTAACAGAGAGCTACAGGATGGTGAAGGATGTGCAGCATTTCTCTGCAAGGTAAGGCTGAGGAGCCTCCAGAAGAGATGGCTGAGAGGGAACCTCCTGAGTGTGTGTAAGTATCTGAATGGGGTTGTCCAAAGGATGGGGCCAGACTCCAGGAAAAGAGGCATTGGGAACTGAAAATGAAAATGAAACAGAAAATCTCATCTGGGTGTGAAGAACTGTACTGTAAGGGTGATAAGGTACTAAATCAGGCTGTCCGGGGAGGTTGTGGAGCTGTCTCTGGAGATACTCAAAACCCACCTGGACATGATCCTGTGGATCCAGCTCTCAGTCAACCTGACTTAGGATTGGATTATGTGATTCTATGACCTGTAATGAATACCGAAACAAATACTGAAATCTTTTGCAAAGTTAAATCCAAACTGAAGATTTTTGGATTCAGCCTAAATGACGCAGAAGCAGAAGAGCAGAAAGCTTTGTGCAGAAATCTGTCTGTGTTTTTCTGAAGCATATGGAGAAAAATAAGGCTCCTGCCTCAGAAAATGCCTAACAGAGAGTTTAAAGCATTGGTTAACAGGCCAATTGATTGCACAGGAGAAAAGGACTGTTTCCCTGTTTTATGCATGCCATCCAAGAGCATAGGTATTAAAATACCTCAACATTTCTATGTTGGTGAGGAATAAATAGTGAGCAACTATAATTAATAACTATTAAAGCTGTTTGACTGATCATATCTTCTGGCTTGCAAAATCTTTTATGTGCAGGTGTGTGCATTAATGAAATCCATTAAATTCATATATTTCAACAGATAGTAATTTACGATCTTTTATAAGATCTGTCATGAAACACAGTCAGAGATATAGGATTGTCTCAGTGCATTACATAGCAAATTGTACTCCCCTTTCCTCCGAAATGACTTGACTTTAGAGACTAAATATGAATGTCAATGCATTGGACAGCCACATTAGGTATACTTTTTGCTCCACCATCGCCTGGGAATATGTGGAATAAACCTTTTATCACCGGCAAAGCTGACAACAAGAGTGAACAATATTCAAAGTGGCTGGAGGAAAAAAATGTGTGGGAGTTCTATCCGTTTTACTTCATACATAAAAAGACAAAGAGATTAAGTGTTTAACCCTCATTTATGGATTGTAATGGCTCTCCTATGGGTTGCTAACTATTCTTTTTGAATTTTATTTGTTATTTTGCTTTTTCTTCTTGGTGCTTTCATAGAACCAAAGAAGATGAAGACACAAGCCATTATTTTAGCACTCCAAATCAAATTCAGAGAGCCCTTCAGCCCTGGATAGGTATGAAAATCACTCATTAATGTTAATAATAATGGTTATTTTTTTGTCCTGAAGAAATACAAGCTGTCAGTATGTGAATTAAAAAAGGGAAATAAGGACTAATTAGAACAGAAAATAGAAAGAAAAAAAAGGCCAATGCCTGGACTTTAATGAGTTAGTGGAGGATTATAGGTAAACTATATCAGCTCTTAAAATACTACTGACAATTCTCTAAGGGAGGCTTTTGTCCTGCTTGTCTATTTAACAGCACACTGAGATTATCATAATTAAGTATAGACAGTCAACACATTAAATGGATTATTATCTTCTGTATATACAATCTTCCTATAGTTATCTAATTATACATTTATTAAGGAGGAGCTATAATGCTATCACATAAAACTTGAACTTTCACCTTTATTTTAATGAATGAATTCACAGTCTAGAAAACTCTGCCATACTTCAGTTGCTAAATATGACAGGTGATTAGCCTTTGAAAATCCCAACTCACTGGGGTTTGTATCCATCATCATAAATGTAGACCATCAAGCTAAAGCCTGGAAGAAAGCAGAAAACTTCTTGATCACTGCTGTCTCCTGCTGATTTCTAGACATATGGGACCCATTTTGTCTGATATTTGTCTACAATTTAATGCCACAGAATCATTGGTCGTAGGTGACCCTATTATTTTGCTTTTGAAGGAAAATGAAGGGATGGATATGATTGAACAGAAGGGAAAATGGCATTGAAGCAGATTGGAGCAATTTGATGGAAGGGACAGAGAAGTAAGCTAGAACAGTTCAAAAATATAGACATAAAAGTAGTGTATGAGAAGGTAAAATTGTTGTCCTTCCACTTTATAGATTGTTATGGAGGAAAGAAAGAAAGAAAGAAAGAAAGAAAGAAAGAAAGAAAGAAAGAAAGAAAGAAAGAAAGAAAGAAAGAAAGAAAGAAAGAAAGAAAGAAAGAAAGAAAGAAAGAAAGAAAGAAAGAAAGAAAGAAAGAAAGAAAGAAAGAAAGAAAGAAAGAAAGAAAGAAAGAAAGAAAGAAAGAAAGAAAGAAAGAAAGAAAGAAAGAAAGAAAGAAAGAAAGAAAGAAAGAAAGAAAGAAAGAAAGAAAGAAAGAAAGAAAGAAAGAAAGAAAGAAAGAAAGAAAGAAAGAAAGAAAGAAAGAAAGAAAGAAAGAAAGAAAGAAAAAGAAAAAAAAAGAAAGCTATGTCAGATGTACAAAATTTGATAGGTTTCAGAGCAAAGTAAACAAAATCATCAAGGAGTTGAAGGCAATGAGTCATGAGGAGAGATGAAAAGGAATGGATCTGCATTGCTTGGCTAAAGCTGACTAACAGGGAAACTTTCTTCGAGAATACAGAAATGGGTTCTTTAATTTATATGCCTAGATTTCTGAAGACAAACAATGAAAGGGAACTTCTGAGATGCTTTCAGAGTAAGTTACAAAAAACAAACATTTATTTGAAATGATCACCCTAACTTAGAAAAGCATGGTGTTATGCAACAAGGTGTTATGGGATAGGAAGAAGATCTCCTTAAAACACAGTACAGCAGGACTGTGAAAAAATCTAAGGGCAGGATGAAAGCTTGTCTAGCAAATATCTAGCAATATGTGCAAAAGTGAAGATTTCCACAGTGTGAGTTATGATTCAGAAGATCCAGATCATTATCCTGAGGCAGAGGATGTTAGTGAAATAAGTTTTGTGCAACTAAAGCGCATTATGATTTAATTTTATTTTCTTTTTCTAACACAGGTAATGTGAAAAAAGGGACAAGACAAAGTAGCATGAACATTTGGGCACAACACATTTCATCAATGCTGCTGTAGCTCTTACATGTATGCATTTTTAAGCACATATATAAATAACATACTATCAAAGAGCTGAGGTGAGGTCTGGGATTCAGGAAATTGCCCTTCATCCACAGTTTCTGCTGCAAGGAAGGCTGTTGCTACAGCTAAAACAAACAAAGGCTTTAAAAAAATATTTGAAACAAAAAAGCACAAGATGGGTGATTGTGCAGGCCACTGATTGCTCTCCCTCTGAGATTCACAAGTCCATATTTGGGGGGAAATATTTATTGGTGTGCCTGGTTGAGGTATGAGACAGAAGGAAACCAAAAATAAAGTGTGTGAGAGAGAAGCCCTGATTTTCCCACACATTTCCATCCTTTCACTTCCTTCTGTACCACAAATGCCTATGATTTTGAGAGATGCTTTAAGTGAGAGACTCAGTATTCAGGGTTAATAATGAGGAGTGGGGAAGAGCTGTAACTGTGAAAATAAGAATGAAGGGCAGTTGTAACTTTGGACTGACGTTGAGAGCTGCCTTAAAAGAAGCTTGATAAGGTCAAACTAATAAACTTGAGAGTTGCTCAAGGGGAAACCAAATTCTGGAGCTGTGAGACACTTTGACAGATAATTAGCATAAAACAGGGTGAGCACCCCACTACAGAAAAAAGAAAACCATAATCACAAATAGAACTAGATAAGTCAAAATGGTGGACCAAATATTTTATTTGACCTGTCAGGGGCACCCACAAGAATTAACAAGGACAAAATTAAATCAATAATTCTTAAATTATGGGAGATTCATTCAACACTGTATGAGTCAATGACAACAAACCACATAAATCTGGTTATAGCTGCTGCATTTTGACTTCTTTGTAAGGACTGTGGGGTATTGCTAAGTGACATGTTATACATCTGAAACCTATGAATTTCGAAACCTATGAATTTCTGTGGTACAACATGGGTTTTCTTATCTTGTCACACAGGTTTCTGGTAATTTCACTGACTTTATGTGGACCTGTCCAGTACATGATTTACCAATATCAGTTAATTTCATACAAACTGACATTCAACAGCATTCAACATAAAATCATAGAAATTTTTGGGGGTTGAAAAGGACATTAAAGATCATTTGGTTACAACTCTGTTCTATGGGCAGGGAAACCTTCCACTATCCCAGGTTACTCCAAGGCCAATGCAACAAGGCCTTGACCACTTTCAGGGATGGGACAGCCAGAGCTTCTCTGAGCAACCTTTGCCAGGGCCTCACCACCCTCAGAGAGAAGAATTAAGAATAAAGAATTTCTTCCCAATATTTATCGAAAACTCCCATCTTTCCCATAGATCTAAATCTACCCTCTTTCTTCATCAACAGCTCTTAATGACTTACTGCTTTTATTCAAATGTTTTTGCAGTGTCCTGCTGACAGTACTCTTTCTTTCTTTCTTTCTCTCTCTCTTTTTTTCTTTTCCGGGATGTATTCCTCAGCTGTCAGACCTTATATCTTTACCTCCTCTGAACTCTCCAAGGTCTCTTATTCTTTGATTTGGATTTGTCTCTATTCAGTCTGCTAAATCTCCAGAAATGATTGTTTAGAAGACATAAGATAAAATGCAAGGAGCAGATATTTTCATTTTCACCACCTATTTCCAGTCTACTTCACTTTGCAGATGGCCGGTAACATAAAGTATTTTAATTTTCCAAACCCTTTAATTAATACACTTGCATTCAATGTTGCTTATGACATAAAATTCTGAGTATAGAGTCACCTGTAGCACATATGTGGTCTAAATTTACCTCCATCAGATTTTTTTTTTCGTAAATTAAAGGCTATTCAAACCCTGAATGAGACACAGAGGAACTCCTTCTTTACCTAACCTGTCAAAAGTTTCATGTATCTTTGTCTTAAGACATTGATAATAATGAGTGTCCTTGTCTGAATCAGGACACCAAAGTTATTGTTTCTGAAATAAGTATCACTTTCACAAAGAAATCTCACCTCTCTCTGAATCACCTGACAACAGATAACAGTGATCCTTTCCCTTCCCACCCACCTCTCCACAATGATATTTTAATTATGCTACTGATAGAACATGAACAATCAGGGCTTGAATCATACAAGGAAGCTTGTTAAATGAGTCCTTCTGTGAGTTTTTTGGGGAGGGATTGTTTTGGGTGTTTTTGTCTGATGAGTTTCTACAGCAGGAATTATAAACCTAATTTTCTCCTGTATTCTTTTCCAGGCTTTTGAATTTCACCTCTTTTACAGTCATCTCTAAATATATCAGTACATTTCAGAAGAATACTCATCTTTTGGAAACTTAATGGCACCATACAAAACAGGGTCATAGTAGAGAGGCTTTGAAGAGGCTGTGTTTTATTCACCATCATCCTTGAGGCCCACACACTAGTTCGGAGTTTCCTCACAGAAATTAGAGTGACCATGGCATACTATACCAAAACTTCATCTATCTTAGTATCCTGCCTTAGTTCTGATGGGAGTACAAGGACCAAATCTGTACACTACATAACTTCCCTGACATACATTTTTCAACAACCTGCACATCAAGATTTTCCTGAAATGGAGGTGATCCTTTTTGTTTTCTTGGAGCTATGCAACTTGAGACCTCTTTGCCCGTCATCCTGTGCAAATCAGAAGTAAAATGCTGTCATTTTGATCAGGTTGCATTTTGCACTAAGGCAAATGACAACCTCAGAGGTAAGTAAATGACAAAAGAGGCACTCATTCTGAATATGCTCATTGCTGTGATTATACTTCTGCTAAGCATATGGAATCAGGCAATCATTAGGGTAGCAAAAGAGCTCTAAGATCAAGTCCAACCATTAACCCAGAATCATGAATTTACCATTTAGCAATACTCTCAAGTGCTGCATTTACTTGTTTTTTGAATACTTCTGAGGATGAAGATTCCAATACATCCATGGGTAGGTAGCCTGTCCACCCCTCTCAGTGGAAAAAAAAAACTGTTATAATCCAACCTGAACCTGCTGTGGCACAGCTTGAGGTTCTGTCCTCTTGTCCTGTCCCTGTTTCCTGGGAGCAGAGCCCAACTCCCTCAGCTGCCCCCTCCTGTCAGGCATTGTGCAGAGTCAGAAGGTCCCCCCTGAGACTCCTTTTCTCCAGGCTGAGACCCCCTCCCAGCTTCCTCAGTCACTCTTCACCAGACTGGTGTTCCAGAGCCTCCACCTGTTTCATTATACTTCTCCGATATGCTCCAGCACCTCTGTGTCTTTCTTGTGTTGAGGGGCCCAAAACTGAAGACCATATTCAAGGTGCAGCCTTACCAAGTACCAAATATGTCCTACAAACACTTCCATGCCACAGAAAAATTTGGAAGGCAAAGCAATATATAGAAAAAGATGGTTTTTTGGGGTTTTTTTTTTTGTTTTTTTTTTTTTTTTATTATTTCTACCTTTAAACGCAAAGTGCAGTTTAAAATCTTTGCTGTAGCAAGAATTTCCTGTGTGCAAGCCAGAGACAATATTTGTAATACTTCTGTTTATTTGTGCATCTCCCAGCAGACCTGTTTGCAAGTCTGCTTCTGTGCACATATCTTTGTGTATATCAGTCCGTTTCTCTTCCTGCTGCCTCTCTCTCTTTCTTTTGTTATGTATGTGCTGTCTCCTTCCCAAATCCCTTATGCTTATTTTCCAGACGCATTTATTTATGTTCCCTCGCTAATTGAAAATCTCATATTTGAAGTTATTATTCTGATTGATGTCTGTCATTTTGATCAAGCAGTTGCTCACAGATGCTTTGTTAGAACAATTTTGCTTGTTAGTTTATCACCATCCATCTCCCTGCTGACCTTCTGTGATGTTAGGTAGCAAAACCATTAAATATCTCCTGCAAATAGAGAGGCAATTGGCCATCATCTCGTGGGTGCATGGCTGTAGCCCTGGACATTCAGCTGTGTAGGCAGGTTCCATCTCTGGCTGTAATGGGGACTTCCTGGACGGTGGAGCAGGGAAATTGTTTGTCATAATGTAGTGATGTAATTGTTCCTCCTTACAGTCACATGTTTTGGGAACCAAAATAGGGAAGGTGGTTGTGTATTCTACCATGGTTTTGCTCAATAGCTGGAAGTTCAAGTCTTCAATCCAACATGAACTGTTATGTCTCAGGAGAAAATAAATTTAATAAAAACAGCAGAAAAATTATAACACCTAGAATTAAGTCCACTAAAACCCTCAGATTCTCATTTTTAAAGTTCAGATTTTCAAAGCTGCTGCACTGCAAACTCATGAGTATTTCTGACAGAGAAGTTCCCTTGGTATCTAAAGTTCTGCTCTGAGCATGCCAAGAACTCTGGTCTTGACAGAGTGAGATATCTATTTTATGTTTAAATCCTCCCGAGATTCACAAAACATGCATGTCTCTGCCTGTCTTGTGTGAAGGACTTGCTCCCAGAGTTATACATTGATACGTATTAAGTATTTATTGGACCAGGGACCAGAACCCATGTGTTCATCTCCCACATGACTACCCAACCCAACAGACAAAAGAATCTTGCTTATTCATTCTTTCTGTCTGGCCTGATGAATATTTCATTTTATCTTGCAAAGTGGAATAACTTCAAGAAAGAGACTCTAAGGATATAAACCCAAGAGTACCCAATAACACAATAGTTAGAATTATCTCCCAGAAAAGAAGGCACATGAATTCAAGACCTTGAGCCAAAGAGGCAAACCATTCTTCTCCTCCATAAAACTGCTGCGCTGTAAAAGAAAACATTGTTTCCCATCACATAGTGCTTGCTGTCTTGCTGTCCATATCTGTCTTATGGATATGTTTCAAGAACACTCTGAGACTCTTTCAGGAATATGTGGGCTGAGCATTTTATGGAAACGTTCTTTTAAAGCCATGAAGGTCATTCATACAGCAACCATCAGTATTTTATAAAAAATGGCCCTTAGCAAATAATGCTTAAGATCATGAAGGGATGACTGAAGACAGATCTTTTTCTTTCCTGTATTTAAAGCCAAGTTTCTGAGTGAGTTTTTCCCCCTCAAAATAATCCACAGAACTGGTGTTTGGGCTTACTTGTATTTTATAAGGATGGCTTGAATCCTTGCAGCAGGAAGGAAGTAAATTTGAGTTTCCCAGTCTTTTGATCTTATTAGAGCTTCCCTGAAGGCCATGTATCTACTTCACTCACCTTTCATTTATGAAGAATATGCTTTTAGGAGTGGGTTGTGACTCTAAATCTTGAGTGAAGGATAGAAGTCCCTTGTAACCCTAAGGAAAGTCCCTCAGGATTTCAGAAATACAAGTTCCTTCTTCCTCTATCTTTCAAGTGGTCACTTTTGGTCAGAAAAATGTGTATTAACTAGTTCTCTTGATTTTACTGCTGCCATGGGTCTGGTTACACAAGGTTATTTAGTTCACAATCTCAAAGGAAACCCTGAGAGATGCAAAAGGAAAAAAAGGAGAAAGGCTAAAGGAAATAACAAATGGGAGCACAGTGGAAAAAAATGGAGACATTAGGAATGAATGATTCTTCTGGGAATACTGCTCAAAGTACTTCTTCACTGGTTTATAACATTTAGTTGAATACTAATAAAGACACCAGACATAATATACCTGTAGTGAAAATTTTAAGGTTTTTATTTTAATTATGCACTACAGGGTGTGTAGTGCATAATTAAAGTTTGTGGGATATCTTAGTTTCTGGGATATCTTGGTTTGTGGGATTTTTTTATGTTTTCTTGAAAACCAGAGCTTCCTGGAAATGATGGGAGAGAAGCATTCCTTGTGTGGGGTTTTGTACTTCTCATCTGCATCCCGCTTAGTAACATATAAAGAGATGTTCAGCTACATATGGGATGTAGAATCCATGCATCTACAGCCGAAGCAGGAAGCAGCAAGATTCAGCTATAGGTAAGTAGAGAGCACCAATGTCTCCTTTCTCAAACCATGACTCCAGAGGCTCAGAGTTTTCTCTTGCAGACATGGTGCAGCACAATAGTGTGTTTTTAAGATCATGCTGATTGGTCAAGATCATCTTGACTCATGTTTTTGAATATAGAATTTTTCTTTTTAAAAGATAGGAATAAAATAAAAAAAATGTGGGCCAGATCTCAAACTAGTAAGACAAGTATATGTAATTTAGGATATATTACTGTTTGGTTGGTTGTATTCTATATATGTTCTATATATGTATTCTATTCATTTTGGGGTTTATTTGGTTTTCTATTGGTCAAGATACAATCAAAGGCATATTTTGAGATGTTGTAGAGCCCCATGCCTACTTTTTTGTGATATATATTTTTACTTCAGAATGGGGTCTTGGATTTCATATGAGATATTTCATAATTGTGTACTGCTAAAGTCATCAGAGCTATGCAAAGGTATTTCAATGTGGTTACACTGGAGATAACTTTTGATGGTAGTAACCTCAATATCCAATAACCATGTAGCTTTCACAATCAGGGGAGAAGAACTTTGTGGCCTTAAAAAACCTTGAAAGATTAAATTCCAGGTTGGATTTACCCCTTGTATACAATGAACATGACTTGCCTTTAGAAAGTATATCTTTGACATTGAAAACAGAAAACTTTTAAAATGGCAATCAGACAATCCTACTGGCAAAATAAATCTGTAGTATTTTTCTTCCACAACCTTCTATTTGCAATTGCAACATGATTTATCCTGTCCAAACCTATGACTAATGAGATGCAAATAATATGCTATACATAAATTAGTGTGAAATCAAATCAGTATTGATAATATTTGCAGTTGTTTTTAACTGGAAACCAACGCTTTAAGTGATTAACTCCAAATCTCCTTCTTTCTTTTTATTGTTTTTCATGGTAGTTGCAGACAGAGCTTTTAAGCTAGTCAGGGGAAAGTATATTATTTCCATCCCCCTTTTAAATACTCTATAAAGAACTCTATCATTCATAATAGCTTTGTTTACTGCGTAGTACAGCATGTTCTAATTATCACCTCTGCCTCACTAACCATACGGTTTATATTCTCATACTCATCAGTTATTTTTATGCCCCCTGCAGAAATGAAAAGAACATTAATAAGAATAATTTTTTCAGGATATCATTTTGGGTAAAATTATGAGAAATAATGTACTAAAGCACAGAGAGACTTAGCCTTGTTTTAAAGTCTCACAGGAATAATTGAATAATTTGTTCTTTCTTTCTTTCTTTCTTTTGCTCTCTTTCTTTTTCTCTCCTTCCTTCCTTCCTTCCTTCCTTCCTTCCTTCCTTCCTTCCTTCCTTCCTTCCTTCCTTCCTTCCTTCCTTCCTTCCTTCCTTCCTTCCTTCCTTCCTTCCTTCCTTCCTTCCTTCCTTCCTTCCGCCACTTCCTTCCTTCCGCCACTTCCTTCCTTCCTTCCTTCCGCCACTTCCTTCCGCCACTTCCTTCCTTCCTTCCGCCACTTCCTTCCGCCACTTCCTTCCGCCACTTCCTTCCGCCACTTCCTTCCTTCCTTCCTTCCTTCCTTCCTTCCTTCCTTCCTTCCTTCCTTCCTTCCTTCCTTCCTTCCTTCCTTCCTTCCTTCCTTCCTTCCTTCCTTCCTTCCTTCCTTCCTTCCTTCCTTCCGCCACTTCCTTCCTTCCGCCACTTCCTTCCTTCCGCCACTTCCTTCCTTCCGCCACTTCCTTCCTTCCGCCACTTCCTTCCTTCCTTCCTTCCGCCACTTCCTTCCTTCCGCCACTTCCTTCCTTCCGCCACTTCCTTCCGCCACTTCCTTCCGCCACTTCCTTCCTTCCTTCCTTCCTTCCGCCACTTCCTTCCTTCCGCCACTTCTTTCTGCCACTTCCTTCCGCCACTTCCTTCCGCCACTTCCTTCCGCCACTTCCTTCCTTCCGCCACTTCCTTCCTTCCTTCCTTCCACCACTTCCACCACTTCCGCCACTTCCGCCACTTCCTTCCTTTCTTTCTTCTGCCACTTCCGCCACTTCTGCCACTTCCTTCCTTCTGCCTCCTCCTTCCATTTTATTTAGCTAAGCAGGAGTACAAAATGGATTACTATTTACATTTGGATAAATATCCTATGAATAACATTTCTGCAAATATACAAAAAATTCAGTTTTCTTCAGTGCATTACTCTCATTGTAAGGTACAATTGACCTTCATCAGAAATCAGCAGTTTCACATTTCAGTGTCCAGATTTATAAACACTGCCAATGATAAAGTTATTTAATAACCTGGTCCTAAATGTGGCAGAAGATAGAGGTAAATTCTAATAAGAAAAATATATAAAAATATATATTTTTAGCCCCCCTCTCCACCTTGCATTTTACTTAAGAAATCAAATAGTCAATGTTTGTCAGCTTATCTTAATTACTCTTGTTATGCTAAACACACAATTAACTCAGGTACTTCCCCCAGTGGTCTGGATTTCTTGGTAACAGCCTCAAATATTCTTTTCATGTCTAATATCAAAGAAGATCATTTGTTAAACCCATACACAAACATCCATTCATGGTATCTGCATTACACCACGCCCATTCTGAAGAGATTCTTTTTTATATTTGGTGGTGAGAAAAGCTTATCACAAACTAGAGCAACTTAAGTGCCCTTTGTCAATCAGGCTTCTTGATACACTCCTCTGAAACATCTGGAAAAAAAGTTTGTCGGATTCTGAATATATTTAAAAGGTTCCAAACTGCCCCCCCTTCCCAAAAAATAAAAAAGAACCGAACCCCCAAAAAACAACCAACAAAAAAACCCACCAAAACCAAAACAAAACAAAAAAACCCCAACAAAACAAACACCAAAAAAAAAAAAACCAAAACCCAAACAACCAAAAAAACCCCAACAAAACCAATTGGAAATAAGCTGGACAAAAGTGATTCCAATTCTGTGCAATATTTTTCATTTGTAGCTGAACAGATATATGACAGACTACAAAATTATCACCATAAGCCTACAAAAAAAATGCATCTCAAGCTTGCTGATGATATGCTTATTAATAGAAAATAGAATTGTTTCCAAGTTGGCAGACTTCAGGTAATTTTAAGCAATTTTCTTTGTCCTCATGAAGAAGCCATTGAATTTCACTAGCTACTTCGTATTTTAAGTCTATTTTGGAAAATAGATTTCGCTCAAATTGATCCAATAAAAAATTATTCACAAGCTTTCAATGAATAAATATTCATTTTCTCTGTTTTAAGTTTTTTTTTCTTTTTTATGCAACGTACAGTTTTAAGAATATTGATGCAGTTTACCATCTTTAATAAAGAGATGTCTCCTGTTGTAATCTTTTCCATATGTCAGTTTATGAGATATGATCACAAAACTTCCTATGCTTCTTCTTTGAAAGTCAATAATGTAATTTTTAAAACATTACTAGGAACTTATTTTAAGCCTTTTTTTTTTAATCAACTGCATAGAGCTAAGCACAGAAATCAGTATTACTGCTTCACTTTGTCTTCTAAGCATTCCCCAAAATACTTGTTTCCTCTTAGACTTCTCCTGTCCAAGGGAACCTGCACAGCCTTGTCATTTCTTTACAAAACCGCTTGTATTGCTGAATTTTGGTGTAAATGGGACTCCTTTATTATTTCCTCTGCCATAATAATAACTATTTATACTTGCCTGACCACCTATGCAGAGAACACCTAGCCCTTTGCAGACTGACCCAGCTGAATGAGTGGCAGCTCTGCTCTAAAGACCCCTCAAATGTGCCATCGTAGCATGGTGCTCGACCTAGCCAGAAGTGCATTTAAGGCCAAAAATTCATGGGAAAAAGAAGAATAGTCTGTTATTTGCAGGACTTTATTTCATTGAATGTGGGTTTTTTAGAGTTACAGTCTGTCTTGCATACAAGGAAAAGAAAAACCAGGTGAACAGTCATACTATACCAGTAGCATTAAACAGTTAAACCACACATTTACTTCATTATTCAGCCCCATACTCTCCAGGAAAGCCCAAATTCCATCATCTCACTGCTAGAAATGAACTAACTGAGAGATACACCTCCTATCCTTTGCTTTGTGCTTTTTCATTAAATGCTGTTGTGATGAAAAATGCTGCAGATTTTTTTTCTTTTCCCCACATTGTAAATGCTAAGGCCAGTAAGTTCATAATTACCCTCATCACATAAACAGTGCACATGTAAGGAAAGCTGGGACAGAAGAAATTTAATTCTCCAGCTGAGAGATGCAATCTCACAATACAGAGCCAACTGTTAGTTGTTGCTCAAACAAAATGAAGTCTACAGTCCTCTAATCCCACTGATTTTCATGAGCCAGTAATGGAAGTAAATTGATGCACAAGAACATAATGATTAAAAAAAATCAGACACAAAATAGCCTTTGATATTAACAGCTTCCTTTCATCAACTCTGAAAACTGCCCATCAACAATATAGTTAATTGGATCTGAAAATAAAAATATCCCTACAAATTCCACATTTTCTCCAAATACAAAAGTAAAATAGCATTCTTTAATTAAATTTTGGAAATAAATTTCAATTGTTTTGCTTGAGCAAAAATGATGATATAGCTAACCAAAAATCTCCAAAGACAGTACTGAAATCATAATGAAATGTGAAAATGAGCAAAAAAATGGAGCTCCATTTAAAGGGAGTAGGCAGGCAAAGCATTTATTTAGTATATAAAAATCTGCATATCATCCTTCCAATCACTCTGTCTGTATGCAAAACCAGTCATATAAAGAGTTTTATTTTCTTCTGTAGAAAAGGATTTAGTTGCTGAGGACTTTTTCCTTCCTAACTAGCTGTCAGCTGTTACTGTCAGCAGTGATTAAACATAAGCAGGAGTTGTGATTCATCAACAGCAGATAGAATCATCACGGATGTAAAGTATTCTTTGTTCCAAGGTCAGATCTTGTATGAAGCTAGGACAACTTTATGCACCAATCCCTGTGTCTGGCTTATTTATGGTAATTCATTTACTGTCATATCATTACAGAACAAGGGGAAAATTTATATGCAATTGTAGAAATATGTTCAGAAAACATGGGGAGGATGAAGTATGCGTGCATGTATGCGTGTCTGTTTTATGAACAATGTGATATGCTGGATGTATCATTATGCACATACATTCTAGTGTGAAAATTAATGCTTTGCATCTATAGAGAACCTGATGTATTTAAAAATTTTGGAACAGCTAAAAAGCATTACAGCATCCCTCTCCTGGGTATTTCTTTGGCATGTTTTTTACCAGTGAACTCCTCAGGAAGTCACTCACCAAATCTCTGTACACTACCTAAAACAACAGGACTCTTACCAGGATCAGCATCTCTGGATATTTTTAATACCTATTTAATGATAATAATTATAGATGGCTAAAATGAAGTGTAAAGAGATTAAGTGATTTGTTGGACTATGCACAGCAAGAAAATAACTAAGTGGAGAGTATGCCCTGGGATTCTGTGTTCTTAATCCTGTGTCTCAGCTAGTAAAATTTGTAATTCTAGAGAAGCTGAGAATTATGCTTGAGAATTATGCTTGACAAACCTGATAGTCTTCTCTGACAAAATAACCTACTCAGCTGACGTAGGGTGAGCAGTGGACATTGTATACTGGGATTTCCCCAAGGCTCTCCATGTGGTTACCACAAATTCCTCCTGGAGAAACTGGTGTGCTGGTGAACACAAGGAGTCTGTGCGGGTGGGGAAGTGGCAGAGAGGCTACACCAGAGACTGGTGGTAAACAGCTCCTTCTCAAAATGGCAACCTGCCACAACTGGGGCCCCCCAGGTATCAATACTGGGCACAACAATGTTCAACAGCCTCACAAGTGATGTGGAAGATGACGATTGAGTGTACCCTGTCTAAGTTTGCCAATGACACCACACTGAGTAGGGAACCCAACCCTGTGAGAGGGAGAGACACCCTGCAGGATGACCTGGGTAGGCTGGAAGAGGTGGCTAACAGGAGCCTTATGAAATTTGTCAAGGTCTTGCACATGTGAAAACATAATTCCTGAGTGCAGCACAAACTGGGATCTCTCAGGCTGGGAAGCAGTTCTATGGCAAGGGGAATGCAGGTCCTGGTGAACAAGATAAGTGAGAGGGAACAGTGTGCTGCAGCAGTAAGGAAAACTGTCAGGATGCTGAGCTGCACCACAAGCAGACATAAAGAAGTCATTATCCCGCACTATTCCGTGCTTGTCAGGCCGCCCCTGGAATACTGTGGTCAGTTTCAGCCTCCACAACACAAAAAGCACCTGGGCAGACTGGAGAGGTCCAGAGAAGGGCAGCAAAGGTGGACACAGAGCTGGGTTATCTTCCACCTTAGGAAAATCTGGGAGAGCAAGGTTTGTTCAGACCTGGGAAAAGAAAGTTTAAGGGAGCCCTTATCACCATGTTCCAGTCTTTAAAGGGTAGCTACAGAGAAGATGGAGACTCCATTTTACGAAGAGTTGCATGGAAAATGTAAGAGGCAATAAGTGCAACTGATCCCAGGGAAATACCAGCTGGACACAAGAGGGAGGTTTCTCACAATGAGAACAAACAGCCTTTGAAGTAATTTCCTCAGGGAAGTGGTGGATTTCCCAACATTAGGTACTTTTAGGATCCTGCTGGGCAGGGAGGTGGACCACCTTCTCCAGATCATGCTTTTGCCAAGAACGCCTGGACAAAATGATCTTTCAAGTCCCCTCCAATCTGGTATTCCATGATTCTGTTCATCACACTTGCTAAGAACAGGCAGTGTAAGAGAGGGTGAGGCTTTGCCAGCCATTGTTTTCTCTTCAAAAGAAGGTTTGCTCATTTAATGCGTACAACTGATCGTTAGATGCAAGAGTTTATAACAGTGAGAGAAATTTTATGTGCAATTAATGTGAAAAAAGAGCCATATCTTCAAAGAATATTTTATCAAATATTTCAACAGTCTCAAACCAAGAATGACTAGTGGAAATGTAAGTGAGCCTCATACATTCACTTAACCAACCAACCAAGCAACAGTCAAACAAAAAGAGCATCCACAAACGTCTGTCCCCAAAAAAAAAAAAAAAAAGAAATCACCAAAAAAATGAACCCAAAACCCCAAACAACCCACAGAAGTCAGAAAAATGCTGGCAGAGGAGTGTAAAGGGAGCAAAATAACTGTAATTGAATGATGATATGTTGGATTGAGACAGGATATTACATTTCCAGACGTCAAAGAACTTTTCAATTCACAAGACTCCTTGAAGAATCTAAGTATCATTATAAGTATTTTGGGCATAATCAAACTGATAAACAGAGTATCATGACCATTTTCAATTATGTTGCAAGCCTCAGGAGAGACAAGCACAGAACTCAGAACCTGAGGTCTTCAACACTTTTTGCAGTTAATACAGTAGGAGTAAAGGGTCAAAAAATAATTCATTCTTTAGCAAGCTTGTGAATAATACATATACTCGATTTAATTTTGTTTTGTTTCACATCTTTCAAAGAATCTGGAGGAAGCTGTTCTTGTCAGGCACCTCTGAGCCTGTAGTGTTACCCTGTCTGCTCAGATAGACACCAATGGATGTTTCCTGTCATTTGCTTCACCACAGTAAAAGATGTGGGTTGTCCACTAAGTGCTCCTGAAAGTGATACCAAACTTCCTCCTTGACCCAGGTGAACAATCCATTATACCATGGTTTTCTGTGTATGAAGTACAGGCTTTCTCAGAGCTCCAGTTACGCAGTCAATATCTCTGTCTTTTGTTAGACCACATTTTCACATTCGTAAGCACCCTTTTTTCTACATTCTCACTCTCAAACTTACTGGCTTTTTAGCTTCTATCATTCAAATCTGAATTTTCTGTGCTGTTGCTAGTGAGTTTTCTACTCTCCAGATTTTAGTGACTTCAGACTGATTTGGCCGGGTTCTTTTTCCTACGTGTCAGCTATCTCAGGGAATTACCGCTCAAACAGGACCGTGACAAAATGAGCAACCCTTTGCAGTCATTCTGGTCTCTCTGCTCCCGGTGCAAAGCATGAGGATGCAGTTCACCCCCCCCACCCCTGAGGACAATCTGCAAGGCAAACAGGATTAATGGGTAGAAGGAGTCACCTATAGCATTCCATTAACACTGTTCTGAAATCAGCAGCGTTCTGCACGACATCGTTCAGCCGTCCCGAGCTCGCCGTAGGCTCTCGATCCCGGCTGCCTGTGGAACACAACCCATTCTTCAAAGTTATCATTGCTCTTCTTCTGCATGTCATTTGACTCCGATGGATACCAAAAGACATATATCAGATCTTCAGCAGTACCCCATTGAGAGTTCTCCTGGCACTTCAGTCACTTAGGCATGATCTATGCTCTCAACAGTTAAAGATAATGACTTCAGGAGTAATCTTTCATAGGTTTATATTAAATGAGACTAAAGTGCAAGCAGGGTATTAAAGTACCTTGTTATTTGCAGACTGCTTAGAGTAACCTTAAATATGGAGATGATCAAATTTCATGACCTTTATTTTTAATTTTTTTCCTTCCTTCCTCTTCTGTGTGAAAGTCTGTCATGCATTCATGTTTCATCCAGACAGGTACACGGGCATCCATAATCAAGGTGTATGTGATTATACACAAACGCCACATGTTGGGTAGTATGACTAGCTCTGTCCTTCAAACACTGCATAGAGAACATTGCAGGCTGCGTATTCAGACTGCAAAATGGTTCCATATTCTTACTTTCATTTGATGTCTGGTCTGTATTATACTGACCTCTGCTTTCAATTAGTGCAGGTCTAGCATTTTCTTGGCAAGGAAAAAGAAACAGAGTCCTGGATATTGCCTTCATGGGCCTCTGTGTTTGCAGAATTGGGCCTTTCATCTTTCAGTCAGATACAGAATTATTCTCTGCTCCTTCTCCAAGCAGCAGTGATCTGCACAGTGAAATAGCCACTGTCTGCATTTCTGCAGAGTTAGGGTCACTTATTTACAGAAAAAAGACTCTGTGTATAAACACATACAAATGCACATAGACACATACAGACACATCACACAGGTGAGAATGATAACAGTGTGACAAAATGTGTGGTCAGGTAGAATTTAAGTTGATAATTTTTGTGTTCAGAATAATCTTCAAGAGAGCTGAAGTCCTATTCATAGCTCATTTTATAGAATAAATTGTTCTTTTTCCACTCTCTATTAAATAAATTTGTTCTTACTCCTCCCACTCACTATTAAGTAACCAATTGACATAATTCCAAGGGTAAAGGAAAGATGCAGTTTGTGCTACATTGCAAAATATTTGTGTTTGCTTTATTTTAAATAGAACTTTCTGTGAAGCTGCCTGACTATTTTATATATTAGGAAGACTCCAGGCAAGTACAAAGGTAATTCATACAGAAAAAGGCAATTTACCCAGTGATTTTTCACATGGATCTCAATAAAAGAAAAATGAATATTCCATGTATAATGGAATATTCAGTCCAATGCCAGCACTGACAACCTTTGCTGCTCCACTGCTCGAATTTTCCCACACCGTATTTACAATTTCCTCCCTCTGTGCTCAGGGAACATCTTCATGAATACCTACAAAGCCATGTCACCAGCTCTTTCAAATTCTTCTTTCTCTCTACACAGCAATGGCTTTTTAGAAATACATCTGAGGCGCTTACGCAGCCAGTCACATGTGCCCGTGGAAAGGGCACTCTCTTCTTTATGTAACTAACTCATGTCACGTACGATTATCTCACCTGCATACTCCTCCACCTCCTCCCTGTGCCAGCCTCACTTCTGGTCTCTCATTTTACACTTGAATGATAAGCCCCTTTGGGGAAACACCATCTGGCAAGATTTAGGTCTGCCGGATGTACAGTGCTGAAGGACCCAGACCTCAAAGCTTTGTGTGTAACTACATAATAATATCAGTAACAGCAAACTCTTATGTACTCTGGCTCCTCAAGGCTGATACTCTCGCCAGTTTAGGCTTCCGAAACCTGCTAATATGGGCTGACATAACAAATTAACAACAAGGGAAGTTCACGGAAGGGCAATCCAGCCAAAGCCTGCCAAGGATATTAGCATTCATTTTGCAACCTTGTCTCCAGTTTGTGCAAAGTTGATGGTTGGAGGTTACACTTTCATTAAAAATTGACAACATTTTTAAATGCTAATCAAAACTACTTGTCCTTTCTACCTCTATTTATCTTGGGGTGGGGGAACTAGAAAGAAAAAAAAAAAATAAAATAAAGGAGGGGGGAGAAAAATAACACATAAAAGAAACGTGACTTTGAACTGCAACAAATAGTCTCTCACATCTCTCCCTCCCTCCTTCTGTGCAGGACAGATAAGAGATATGCAGATTGAGTGTCAGGACCTCCGCTGCACGAGGGAAAGCTCAGTTTCTGGAGTTCAGGATGCTCTTTGCAAGAAGAGAAGGCAAGAGGCTGTGAGTCTGGGAGGCAGTGAGAACAGAGGAGGAGGAGGAGGCAGTGGAACGGTCTTTCCCCCGGCAATATTTCTGTGAGATGTGTGCCATTTCACAGAGAAAAAAGTAGGTAAGAATGGGGGAAAATAACAGGCCAGAAAGCTCGCAAAATAAATCTAAAAAATAGTGTGTATTTATAGAATGTGAAATATCGATCGGAACTAATCCTCAGGCACAGGTAATATCTAAGGGGAGTCTTAAGGTGGTATCTAACTGGGAAATATTAGCACATTTCTGTTGCAGTTAGAAACATACTAGGAGAAGTGAAAAAAGATTCCTTTTAAAGAAAAAAAAGGGCTTCTATAATATTATTTTTTATCATGTTATTTTATAACACTTTAATTTCTGAGAATGCTTATCATCATTTTTTATTCAGAAATTGAATACAAATTCATAAAAGATGCATTTTTTTGTTTAGTTGACCTTTTAAAACTTTATCACACAAAACTATTAACTTAAAAAAAAAAAAGTCTCCAAAACCAAAATATAATAAATTAATAAATAAAAAGGGATGCATCTTTTTTGAGCAGTTATATTCAGGATGCTCTGGAGCAGTTGGGTAACAGTGAAATCCAGGGGAACTGGCAGATGTTCCTGTTCCAGTTAATACAGCAACCACTGTACAATCAAGGTGTAATCTCACATGTACCTTCAGAGATAAGAGCAAATTGTTGCTAGATAATAAAAATAAAAATATAGTGGAATCCATACAAATGCCTACCTGATTCTACATATTTGTTTCCTTTTATTTTATAACGAAAAATAAATCCAATTTCCTTATCTGACTGTCTGTAACTAGACTTTTACCTTTTAATTTGGTTCCCAAATCCCTGGTTTTAGCATCTGAAATGAACTGTTTTTCTGCATAACTGGAGGCAACAAGCCTGAACAAAACAATTTCAGCTGCTGATTTTCTGCAAAACAGTATTGTTCATTCAACTTCAAAGAATGTGTGCCAGTTTGTATCACATCAGAACCCAGTCCTGCAGTTTGACTCTACTCCTGACTCAAGAGCTCAATATATGGCTGTAAATATTTAAGTAATAATCAACTAAGAAAAACAGAAGCAGTCTGAACATATTAGATGTTTTAATATTTGTTTCCTCTTTAAGAACATATTTTCCCCTTTTTCCTTTCCTTTCCTTTCCTTTCCTTTCCTTTCCTTTCCTTTCCTTTCCTTTCCTTTCCTTTCCTTTCCTTTCCTTTCCTTTCCTTTCCTTTCCTTTCCTTTCCTTTCCTTTCCTTTCCTTTCCTTTCCTTTCCTTTCCTTTCCTTTCCTTTCCTTTCCTTTCCTTTCCTTTCCTTTCCTTTCCTTTCCTTTCCTTTCCTTTCCTTTCCTTTCCTTTCCTTTCCTTTCCTTTCCTTTCCTTTCCTTTCCTTCCCTTCCCTTCCCTTCCCTTCCCTTCCCTTCCCTTCCCTTCCCTTCTCCTTCTCCTTCTCCTTCTCCTTCTCCTTCTCCTTCTCCTTCTCCTTCTCCTTCTCCTTCTCCTTCTCCTTCTCCTTCTCCTTTCCTTTCTCCTCCTTCTCCTTCTCACCTCCACCTCCTCCACTTCCTTCCTTCCACCACTTCTTCCCTTCCCTTCCCTTCCCTTCCCTTCCCTTCCCTTCCCTTCCCTTCCCTTCCCTTCCCTTCCCTTCCCTTCCCTTCCCTTCCCTTCCCTTCCCTTCCCTTCCCTTCCCTTCCCTTCCCTTCCCTTCCCTTCCCTTCCCTTCCCTTCCCTTCCCTTCCCTTCCCCTTCCCCTTCCCCTTCCCCTTCCCCTTCCCCTTTCCTTCCCCTTCCCCTTCCCCTTCCCCTTTCCCCTTCCCCTTCCCCTAAAAAAAGTGCAATCCTAAATCAAAACAACCAAACAAAAATATCCCAATCAACCAAGAAATAAAATAACTCTGTACCCCCTGGAAGCTTAACCAAATCTTTTGCACAATCAGCCTTTTATAAACTTAACCTCTACTCTTCACTCGGATCAAATATTCTTTATATCTGGTGCTGAAATGCTGCAAGATAATCCTGTATGCTTCTAAATGCTATATTTCATACCCCAGAAGTGGCAATTTTTCAAAAGAATATTTACAAAGTGTTTCAAGATTTCTGTAGGATGCTGTATGAAATAAAAAATGTTATTATTCTGAAATCCTAGTCAGCCATGGATTTAGGATCCCAAAGCAGGGACTGAAATAAATATGTCCTTTAGAGGGGGAAAGAGGAGAGAGGAAAAAAGGATTAAATTAATAATATTTCAAGGATTTTTTTTATTTTAAATTAAAATGCATGATTTAGACCATATTTCAATTATCAGCTCAACATTACTCTTTAAGCAAATGACTAGAGTTAACGAGTGAGCTACTACATATTGAATACATTGATTTTCTGCTTGGTGTAAACTCTAAATAGCCGATTAGAAAGCTGTGAATCAGAAGGACTCAGTGTACCTAATATACCCAGCAATAAATTACAAGCTGAAAGCCGTACAAATCTTTGAAGGAGAAATGTATTCCAAGCACATGACTATGAAACTTAAATGCATAAATGTTAATGGCAAACCTGCCCTATCTACCAATATAAGAAATAGTGCACATTTTGATATGCATATCAAGTTAATGCAGAAAACTATTGAGCTTAAAGGTATAAAAATGCTCCAGAATTATTTAAAGAAAAAAATATTACTGTGAAATGAATACTTAATTGAACAACAAATACGGGGGCTCGCCGTGTTCTGTCTTTTTTGTCCTTCCTCATCATCATCACTTGGGCTCACCTGGTGTCATGCTTGTGCAAAACGCTTTGTTCTGATTTTGAACTCTGCATAACTGGGCCAAAGTCATCTTGCAGTAATTTTGTCAGAGCTGAGCATGAAGGTTTGATTCAAGGTTTGTATTAACAGATGATCTAGATGAGCTGTACTGAACAAAAGGGGAATAGCTGTCCTTTCTTTAAAGATGGGATACTACCTGACAGATAAAGATAAACTGGTGATATGAAGTGTTATGCCCAAGTCCCTTCAAGCTACCTGTCTGTTTGTCACATCCTTATTCTTCTTTTGACTATCTGGCTTTCCATCTACTTTAATTAGTTGTCTATCTGTACCTCTTGGTCCTTCCTAATAGCTGTATCAGTCTATTTGCTACATCTGGTGTGTTACATCCATCTGATCCTTGCAGAGGTGGTATCCATCCATCATACACATACAGTACTTCTTCTGTGTCAATCAAAGTCAACTTCAGCTTTCTTTTTAATGTCTAAATGGATGTCTGTTGATAATTTTTTAATTCCCTGGGACAGGATCCATTTTTTTACTTCATGTATCTGCATTACTTATCACTTATTCCAGTCCGTAATGCTGACATGGGGATCTTCTTTTACTACAATAACTGTAGTGCATTAGTAGGAGTTTTCCTATTAGGGACACACTTCATCTGTCAAAACATGTGGGTTGTTCTGTGTTCTCCCTGCTTTCCTTCTGCTGCATAAATATTATGAAGAAAGAACTAGAGCTAGGGAAATATTTTATTTTAGTATTTCACTGATTTCTGAACTTATTAATTTATTACTGAGTAAATAATATTTTGAAAAAGCTGCATAATTTTAAGCATTAAAATACACTTGGAAAGGGTAGGATTTCTCTTCCTCAGCTTTAAACCTGCTTTAGTTTTTTTCTTTAAGATTCTCTGGGTAGTGTTCATTGAAAAGAGAAGCTACATCCAGAAAGTGATATATATGTTACCTTAGTCACACGAATTCTGATGGGAAAAACCCCATTCTGAGTTTTTTTGGTTTTTTCACTGACTATAGAGAGTTGCCAATGAGCTGGCTTAGGGAATGTTACTGCTTTCTAGACAAGTAACATAAAGCAAAGTAAGCCCGTATCTATTGTCACAAGGCTGTACAAAAATGAAAGTTCTCATATACATGCCTGGTTTTAGCTGTAAAAGTTCAAAAGCTGAAACTCTCAATGTAGGTCCCAATAGAACAAAATTGCAATTTCTTTGTTCTTCCTTTTTTCCCCACTGTGAACGAATCTGAACATCCTGGAAAATATAGTAGGAACTTAGGCTTAGCTGCTTTGGGAAGCTTGTGGCTTCATTTCAGATGTTAAATGTCTGTATTATATTTAATAATGTATATTAATGTAAAATTACAGGGGTTTTTTGTCAGGGATAGAAAGGTAACTAATATATATTTGAACAACAATTGCATTTCCTATCTTTAGAATACTCAACTGCCTACTGTGTATGACTCAGCTATCACTCCCTTTCATGAGGACTTAAAAAAAGAAAAGTAAAAAGAAAACCTTTAAAAAAACCCAACCCCAAAAAACAACAACCCAGAAAACCTAACCAGTGTGAAGCCTTTTGTTTGCATTCTCAGTTTGATTTTGTTAGAAAAAGAAATATCTGGTAATGTGTGCAACACTGTTTTTGGTAGTTCTCAGTATTTCTTTGACTGAATAGTTACAGCATGGCAAAGTTGGCCAGAACTAATTCTCATGTTTAATGCTTTCTCATCTTGGGCTGGGGCTGCGAATATCACGAGGGGGATCACAAAAATATGGCAGAATTATTTTGCTAAAATGCCAAAGACTATCCACAAGTCACTGCCTGGTAAGAGACATTAAACTCAAGCATTCATATTGAAGGCATTGAGTAAAACTTGAAATTGGTGAGCCACGCAACTTTTTGTGGCTTAGGCAAATGTTCCTGCTGGCAATATTTACTTTATTTTCCTGTTGTCTGTACATTCCCTTAGTTTATGGCATGAACTCCTCTGACAGGGTCAGCCTGAATCTACACTATATGTAACCCGTGTGAAAGTTTCGATCTTGTGGACAGAAATGATCTAATCAGGACTTTTTCACTTATTTTGTTTTTCCTTGTCCAGCTTAAGAACACCAATAAGGTCAGGGAACAAGCCGGTTAATTTGTACTCAAGTTGTAAGAGATTTGTACAGCTCATGACACAAGGAGATGCTGGCCTGCTGCTGGGGCAATAAAATGCTGAAAATATCATAAACTTTATTAGCTGAAACTCCCTTATGAATCACAGTTTCAGAAAAACAAGAGAAAAGAAGCAAGAGGCGGGAGCTGGCCCTGTAAAATCTCTCCTGCCTTTGAAATTGACAACTCCAGATACAGACACTGAATGTTAACGCTTTATCTAGAAAAAGTGCAACCAGCAGAGCCTCACAGGTGGGTTTGATGAAGAAAAAAGAAAAAAAAAAGGGAGGGGAAAAATATTTTAAAAAGAAAGAGAGAAAAGTAAAAAAGAAAGAAAAGTAGACAGAAGAAAGGAGGAGGAAAAATAAAAAGAAAAGAAAAGAGGAAGTTCTGGAAAGGGAAGTTCTGGAAAGTTCCAAAAGAGGAGAGGGAAGGGAAGGGAAGGGAAGGGAAGGGAAGGGAAGGGAAGGGAAGGGAAGGGAAGGGAAGGGAAGGGAAGGGAAGGGAAGGGAAGGGAGAAACGAATAGTTTAAAAACTCAATATCTGCTAAAATTCACAGCAGGCAATGATTTAGGGTTGTTAAATAATGTGTGACCAAGATATAACCACAGATAACCACTGATGATACAGTTTCATATTGGATAATTTCTATAATTTATTCAATACCAGTGACAGGTAGTTCATTGAGATTTTTGAAAGACTAATGGTAAAAAAAAATAATCATAATTAAAAAAAATAGGAAAAAGAAGTCATAATTGTAAACCACTGATCGGTTATCACAAAATATAATGATTCATTAGGATTCTGCATAGTTAGAAAAAATACTGTAGCATAGCAATATTTATTTTGTGCTGCTTTAAAAGCTGTGCAGCATGTCTAATAAAAACTCCTTGCAAAAATATATAACATTAATTCCAATTTTCTGTAATTAAAATATGCTTATTCTAAAAGGAGTACAATTACTTTGAGCTCTGACTAGTAGGCTACATCGTTAATAATGAGTCTTTTTTTCTTTAACACTTATTTGGAGGTTGAAATACAAATATCTGGCAGATCAGCTCCTGCCAAGGCCAAGGAAATAAATGCAATTTATGTAGTCACATTCTGCTTCCTCCAAGGTCCTTGATCACTGCATTGCACTAATTTTGAATCCAGAGGAACAGGCCTATTATCCTGCCTGAGGATCTATTGCATTTCAGCTCTATACTCCTTTGAATCAAATGGCCATTAGACTATACAGAAACTTTCCAGAAGCTTTATTTGCATTAAAAGTAGTGCAATAGGAGTATATCTCTGAGGAAAAACAGTTGGAGTGGTGGCCATATGGCCATATGTATTATGAGCTATTCTATCACTCCAGGACCAGTTGTATCCTGTGGATTGAACTACTGTTATTTAAGGTTGATGCGTATAGATTCTGCATATTCTTGGGTTTTTTTGTCTTTGCTGGGGGTTTTGTGTGTGTGTTCATTGTTGTTTTTATTTTGTTTTGTTTTATTTTTTTTCCTCCCTAAAGAAATCTAATCCATGTGCTCTGAACTGCTTGGAGACACCAAACTGGAGATGGGTCCATGGGAATGATAAAAAGAGGAATTTCAACATTGCAGTCTTCATATCAAGTTAAATGCTGTTATAGACACAGCCTGACTAGTTCTTTTTTCAGTATCAAAGCCAGGCCAGACGATTCCAGAGCACACATGGAACCTGTCTTTTATCCTGGCTAAACAGTAGTATGGACAGACTTTTCATTGCAAATCTGTCCTTGCCATCCTATTTTGCAAATATCTGTCTCGTTCCATGTTCAATTACTGCATGAAACTGAAGCAGCAAACAATTGCACCAAGTAATCTACTCTCTGTCCTACCCCAGGGCAGTATCCATCACACCCAAATAGTTCCTGAATGGTGTTTTTTTTTTGGTGTAACTCATTCTTTCTTGTTTTGGCTTCCACAGAGCCTGAAGGACATCTTGCCAAATGCAGTGTTAGTATAATCTTCTTTATCTAAAGCTGCCTCTGTTCACTGGCATGGGCAGGGTATTTATCAGTGCACTTTCATACAAGGTGATCCTGCACATCCTTCACACCAGATAGGGTTACATTCATGGTGCTAGGTACCTCCTAACATGATTTTTGACTTATCCAGATGTAAGGTGGCATATAAATGTAATCTTCTTTTATTTTGTTCTGGCACAACAGGATTTAAAAGGAGGACAAGAGTAGAGTTATATAAAAGATATTCTGAGAAACAGCATAATGCGGTAAAGAAGGACATATTTCTGTGGAATTGTTAAGCCATTATACAGAACTTTGCAGAAAATTGCATCCTTGCAATATATATTGGTTTTGAAAATCCTGTAGCAAGTTTATCATGCTTTGTTAGGTTTTACAGGGTTTTTTGTAAAACTGTATGTAACACAATCGAGGCAGAATACCCTTGGGGAGAAAAGGAAAAAAAAAAAAGTGGTGTACAAACAGCAATGTAGACTGTGACATTGGTGAAGTTATTTATGTTTACTCCTGAAAAATTGTGTCTTTCCAAAATTATGAATAATTCCAAAAATTCTGTCAGAGAATTGTCATTCTTCAGGTTGTTTGTTTGTTTGTTTTTCTACATTAAAGAAGTATTAATAGTTCTGTTCTACTGGTTTCTTTCCTCCTCTCTTGCCTGATAACCTGCCAAACAAGTTTGATAAAAGGTTTTTATGCTGCAAAACAGTGATAAAGTCTCATTCACTTCATGTGAACAGATGTGTAGGCAGAGTGCTGGACTCAAAATTCTGCCCCTTCTGAGAAATATTCACTTTTACAACAATCTTGTTAGAAACCAGCCTGTGCAATGGACAGTTATGGGCAGCAGTTTTGGTGTGTGTGGTTCCTGAGCTTGTGCAATATAGATTTGCCCCACTTTCCTAATCTTTAGTCCAGAGCAAATTTTGTTTGTGAAGGGTGAACTTTTCAGAGATTCTCATGGTTCCATGAGCTTTTAAACAAACAGAAAGAACAAAGCCCCAACAGCTGATGATAAATCAAAAGTGATGGTAGCTGTATATGCTTTTGATGCAAAATTGCATAATGAATTCATAGATTCACATATTTTAAGAGTTGTTTCTACTAAGATCATCTATTTTGAAAGTGATAGACTATGGAACTTCAATATAATATTTAATACTCCATGCTCAGCAATTCTCACAGAAAAATAACACATTTACAAGAAAAGATACTCAATATTTGTTTATTTTTAAATTAAAATGATTGATAATTTGCCTCATTTCATAAAATGAACTAAAGATTAATCATATAGACATCTTTTCTAATTATTTTTTTCCCAGCATAAACATCCAGCCAACAAATCTTTTAGATAAAGGATGCTGATACATTACAGCTGATCTTGCAGCTGGTGGACCAAATTTGCTGCTTGCATAAGAGAATGTAACTCTGCTGGAGTGAATTAAGCTATGCCTGAGCTACCAAGAGCTAGCAGCATCAAAAATGAGAGGACTTTTTATAGAGAGGTTTCTAGTTCAACATAAAGATATACGCAAAATTTTTGCTTTAGTGTGTCTGCAAATCAGTCTAACTGATCAAAAATAGACTCTTCCAAAAAAAAAAAAAAGTATGGATTTCAACTATAGCTTCTCTGGAAGACTGTGATTTGGATTCATTTCTTGACATTACGTATAGAATATACAATATACTATATGGAACTACTCTCCAGTATTCTGAATTACAGACTAGCTCATGGAAATCTGTTGAACTGTTTAGTAGAAAATAAATCTATACACATATGTCAAGATTTAAAAAACAATTTATTAACGCAGCTGCTGTTGCAGATTTTTGTAGCCGTATGCTAAACTCCAATTCCAGACATGTTGGTAGTTCTCAGGAATCAAAAATACATACATCTCTAAGAACTGTTCAGTAATAGAGATTGGATTATATCAGGCCCCTTTCACACTCTGTCCACTGTGGGGTGTTCTCAGGGTCAAGAGTGTTTATTTTGGCTGAGGAAAGAGGCCATGTGTAGTGAGGCTGACTGTCTCCCAGCACTCCCCATCTGCACTGAAAGTCCCCACTAACAGGTTTGAAATAACAATACGTTTGTCCTCTGGGGAAGATTAGGTAGAGCTGTGGAAGATTTTTGCTTCTCTCATACAGAAAGTCTTAAACTGGATGGTTTTCAGAAGGAAGGGATTTTATGACCTTCTTTTTGTCTACAGAATGCTAGAAGCTTTTCAAATAAATAGCAACCTGTGTAAAAGAGTGTATGAACTAAACTGAGCTTTTATTGTGTCCAACAGTCACATTCCCTTAAACTTTCTGTACATAAACTTTCTCACTGCTTTTCTACTAAAAAAAAAATGTCAGCAAGCAATGCTTTGCAAGAAGAAATTTATCTGCTGTATTGAACTGTCTGGAACCCAATTAAATTCAAGTATGTATATGTTTCAGGGAAGGGTATAAGCAAGAAATCAGGGTTAAGCTTTCCAAATTAGAAAAAGTTTTCTCTGTATGCTACAGTCATTCTGGAAGGAAAAAAAATATAAAGCCACACTTTTTTTTTTAAACGAAATTTTTCTTTTAATGCATTTTAATTGACGGAGAATTTGCTGAGGCTGTATTTCAAAGACAAGGGATCTCCTTTTATGGGTCATTGTTAAGCCTTGTTTAAAAAGGAGCTGGTGGCCTGATTACGTCAGCTCTTCAGAGTCTGGTTGAGGCTCAATTTTCTGCACTGCTGGGCTCTCCAGGCTTGGGGTGGAGTTTATAAGAAGTGGACACAGGCAGCAGTAAAGAAAATTTGACTCTTCAAATATCTCAGATGGGGCTTGAGAAAAAAAACTGAGAATACATGTCCACTTTTCAGACATACCTTCAGGACCTGGGTTTCCTGACAAAAGAAAGATTTTAATCCATTGGACACCCTTCTTTTTTCTCCAAATAATATTTTAATTCAGAGGTAATTGTGGATAGTTTTCAGATGAGATTCAGGTTAGAAGGTGTCTCTGCTCTATAGTACAAGATTATTTGGTAATACTAAATCAATCTTGAACGTGGTACAGTAAAAAACAAAGAAAATAGCCCAGACCCTGGAAATTATGAATATTTGCTTGCCTGGCACAGGGGAATACTGGCACATCCTTGTGTCATCAGGCCACAGATCCAAAGGAGCTGGCTGCAGAACCATGTTAGCATCTTGTCTCTGCTAGCCCTGGGTTAACTATCAGCCTGTCAGTTGTGCTTAATTCAGTTTGAGATTACAAATCAGCACCCAGAAATGACGGTGAACATCAGTGAACTTTGCTCAGAAAGTTATGTGCCTATGAATTAAAAGAGTAACCACTGACTTGACTGCAGTTTGTTGTGCCAGTCCTTTCCCTGGAATCTCAAAGGACTGCTCAGGGTCCCTTGCTCTAATCACAAGCTTATGAAATTTAGAGAATGTTCCTGAAATCGCTTCTCTGTGTACTGAATGTCACTACTTCACTGCAGAGGTCCCTGATTTATACATTGATGAAATTTATTATTGTTGTTGTTGTTATAGTGACCTTGTATGAATTTTTGATCCATCATATTGAAAGCCAGATTGCAAAATGCAATGACAAGTACCCCCTACTGCATAAAAAGTCAAATGTGTTCTTGAAAAGTACAATGTACATAGAATGAGTCTAGGGAATTGATCAGCCCTTTTTGTTGGTATTTGTCATCTAGCAGGTTCAGCCTCTGAAAAGAATTGTATTTGGCCTCTAAAACTGAAATTAAGAAGCACTTGACTTAAAAGCTAAAAACCATTGTGTACCCTTATTTGAAATAGTTACAATTCTTGCTTGAATAGCATATCCACTTTTCATGGCCAACTTTTAAACAACGTGCAAAACTAAGATAGATTTCAGAGAAAAGCTTTACAGATGACAAATGGATTAAATATGCCTCGTCATGAGATGTTCAAGGTACCTGATCTATTTGGCTTATAAATAGGGAAGACACAACCATAGGTTATAAATAAATGTCTTATAAATGTAAGAAAAAGAATTTGAATAAAACAGTTTAGCAGACAAAATAAAAATAAGATTGAGTGTGTGTAAGTTGAAGGTAGAGAAATTTGAACTATAAATAAAACTAAGGTTTAGCAGGAAATGTAATGAACAATGTGTGGGAATGACATGTCAAGGGTTATGTTGGATTTTTCATCACTGGAAATGTTTAAATCAAGGAGTTACCTCAACACTGGAAGAGGTTGTCAAGATAAGCCATAGAATCTCCATCTTCAGAGATATTCGAAATGTGACTGGATATGACCCTGAACAACCTTATTCAACTCTGAAGTTGTCTCTAACTTGAAAGTTTGTCCTTGTTTTGAGTCAAAAGTGTCCTCCATCAGAGGAAATGTCTGTTATTTGAAACTTCATAAAAGTTTTGTCTTGCTCTCCCTCTTCATATGTCAAAGGACTTGTAGGTTGACACAGGAATTATGACCTTCAGAAAAAACAATGACTGAGAAGGAAAAACCAAATCCTGTCTTTTATGATACCTCTACTGAGGTGGCTTTTTCTTCTTTTCATTCCCTCATTGCTTTTCCACCTGAACAGCTCTGACTCACTTGTACTGTCATTTGCTTTCTACACAGCATAAAATTGAAATAAAAGAGGCACTAATAAATACCAAAAGAACTACTCAGCTTAGCAAATTGGCTTTACATAAGGTCAAAGAAAATGCATTTCTGAAACCCTGTCACTATTTATTCCTGAACATTAGCAAATAGCACTACAAAAGGCCTGGGCTTAGACTATTTCTTGACTAACCTGTCTGAGCAGGGCATTAAATAGGCATTTGTTCCTCTTCATATTTCTATTCCACTTAAAGACTACTGCTGCAAATTCTTGTCCAGTTCTTCAGCCTTCTGAATATCCTGACCAATTTTCTGGGATGAAAATTTCCCAGTTGCCTCTATCAGACCTGAGTGGTTAAACAGCAAATTGAGGATCTTTCTCATGTCAAGCATGTGTTGGGAAGTCACAGAACTTGCCTCTGTAACACTTGTTTCAGTGACTGGTGTCTTCTTTTGGAATTTCCCCCTTCCAGATAAGTCCTCAGAAACTGAGGACAAATAATTAGTCTAGAAACATTGCTGGCTGGCCAAAGTTTGTATATAAGTTTTGTGTAAAATTTAAGTACTGAAATTACAGGCTCTGAGCAGTTCCAGTGGAACGATCAGCAGGGGATAATATTTTTCTCCCATCTTGTGACTAAGCATATAACTTTTTTGTTTTGTTTTGTTTTGTTTTGTTTTGTTTTTTTTCTTTGTGTGCTTCCAGCACACAGGACTGCTCGGCAGTGTGCATTTTTGAGCAGCTGAGGCAGAATGGAAGCAAAGCACTTGAAACGGTCCAGTGGTTCCTGGCTGACAGCTCAGGTTTACTGTAGAGGCCCATTGTCTTAAAAGTGTTGCAGGGAAATTTTGGAAAGCTTTGTTCTCTACAGGCATCTCTCAGTGTAACAAAACTGTAAAGAACCTGAGCTTTAGAGAAGTAACCACTTATGGTTCTTTTACTAATGATCTCTTTTGTGTTCCATACATTTCAAAAGTTCTGGATGAGATGAATTAGCCATCTCAGTACTGCACAGTTGAAACATATTAAATATTTCTACATTAAGAAGACATATTTTGTTTTATTAGGACAAAAAAATGTGTTGGGAAAAAGCTGTTTTGAAAAATAAAAAGTGCACATTTTTAGAGTTGTGTTTAAAACTCAGTTTTGTTTTGTTTCTGAAGATAACACTCTCATTCAAGCAACACTACTGGATTTGTGTCAGTAATTGATTTGAGAAAAACCTATGGTAGTGTTCTGCATGAGATCAGACTCAAAGGTTGGAATGATCTTCTCTGATCATTAGATCTATGAATCTATGAGAGACCTAAAGAGAAGCCAGTTTTGCATTCGGAGACCCTCTTGAACATTGCATCAATGAATTATCTAAAATAAATATACAAAAGGGAGAGCAAAATTTAATTTTTCTATAAAGTGAGAGAGATCTTTTTTCTAAGATCTCTCAAAGAGAGATCTTTCAAAGTGAGTTAAAAGTTATATAAGGGAAAACAGTGTTAATTTGCAATAAATTTCTGATGTCTCTGTGTTTTTCTAAATAAAAAATAAAAATCTTGCAAGTATTTCTAGGTCTTCATCACTCTTATTTTCTCTTTTTCATTCTCTCTCTTTCTCTTGTCAGGTCTAACTAGCTAGCTTGAACCTCACAGACTTTCCCCAGCAAAAGATTTCTAAAAATCAAGAAACCTGCATGAAATATTCTGGTTTCTGTCAAACACTGTACTTCATTGAAAAGATACTTAAAGGTTCTGTTTAAATCTCTTCTATCACTCCAAATATAACCTAAGAATTCTTTATTTTAAGCCATAATTTCCTATCACCCTTCTTCCAGTCTTTACTTTCCAAACTCAGGTTGCCACATGTCTTTCTGCCCTTATTATTTCCTGGGAGTCTCCCCAAACTGCCAAGTTGGTTTATGCCTGACATACATAGAATAAGTTGTTTCTGTTTTTTTCAGAAAGGGGGGAGACAAACCCGAAATTTGCTTTTAATATAAGGAGCAATTCACACTCTCATTTGAGAGCACCTCTGTTGTGCTAGATCCACATCCTGTGAGTTGGTTATGCCCTCCATGGATCTGGAATATATCCTTATATTATCCTATATCTGGCTTATATCCTAAGATCTTTTCATCTGTTTATGCCTGTGTGAGGTTTGTGTGTCAGGGTTTAGGGAGTGTTGTGGGACTAGAGGGGTGACTTTTGTGAGGAGCTACAAGAAACTTCCCCCATGTCTGATGCAGGCAATGTCAGTCAGCTCTGAGATGGATCAGACATTGGCCAAGGCCAAGCCCATCATCATCATGCTGGAAGCACCTCTGGGTGAAAAGAAAAAGGGGGAAAAAAGTGGGGAAAAAAAAAAATCTGTAAGGCAGCTGGGCCCTTGCAGCCCACGGAGATCCACAGGAGAAGAGAGATTTCCTTGCAGCCCATGGAGGACCCCGTGCTGGAGAAGGGGGATGCAAAGTGGAGGCTGCAGCCCTGTGGGATGCCTGTGCTGGAGCAGGACAAAATGTGTCCTTAAATTACATTCATTGAATAAACAGCTGACATTTTTCTTCTGATACCTCTAATGCATCAGGCACATTTATTTTTCTTTTTTGTCCTCCCTCCCCAAGTATGTCCAGGCATACTATTTCAGTGATTCAGTTTCCAAGGTTCTTTAGGCATATAAAGACATTCCTACAACTCAGGAGACACTGCATTATGGCACAGGAAAGTCTTTCTAGGGTAGCAAATACAGAGATAGGTATGGATGTGTGCATGTTTTAGAAGAAATTTTACATGGCATTGCACTTATGTCTGCTTATCTTTAAACTAAAAAAAAAATGTCTCTTTATTCTTAATATCACCTGTATCAATCTCTGCTACTCGATACTTTGAGGGGATGGAGTATTTACAAAGAAAAGTAATGAAGCTTGTGAAGGGTCTAGAGCACAAGTCTGATGAGGAGCAGCTGAAGGAGCAGGGGGGGTCTCAGCCTGGACAAAAAGATGCTCGAGGGCTCCTTCTTGCTCTCTACATCTCCCTGACACAGGAGGTTGCAGCAAGATGGTATTCAGACTCTTTTTCCAAATAGCAAGGGATACGATGACTGGAAACAGCTTCAAGTTGTACCAGGAAAGGTTTAGATTGGATTTTAGGAATTTTTTTTTTCACCAAAATGTTTGTTTAACATTGGAACAGGCTGTCAAGGTATCTGAAATGTGCAGATGTGCTGCTTAGGGACAAAATTTGGTGGTGGGCTTGGAAGCTTTAGTTTTATGTTGGGCCTTGATGACCTTAAAGGTCTTTTACAACTAAACGATTCTATGATTCTGTAGGAATTTCTCCTTTTCCCCTGAGGCACTTCAGGAAAGAAAACTTATCTAAAACCATTAAGAAATTCTTATATATAAACCAGACGTTTAATAATAACATGTACATTATTTGAATAAGAATTCATTGGCCTAAACAATCTAAAGAAATAAGTGACCTAAGGTCCTCCCTATATTGCAAGGTTATGTGATTCAATAGTTTTTTTTTATATAGAAGCTACTGATAAGATTTGCATAATTTAGGTAAGATTCTTTTACACTCCTGGATTCCTCCCCATTTGCCTTGGAGGAAGAACAAACAGTTGAAATATTTAAAGTTATCTGAAAATCCAAGATTTTTGTTGTACAAACATCTACAAACCATGTTTAGATTATTGATTCTTTAATAGCTCTGTATGTAAACACATGTTCAGGTTAGCTTGGCTTGTTTTATTAAATGAGTCATAGCAAATCACCATTTACTCCTTCACACCCTGCACCAAAAACAAGGTTTACACGTAAACATAGGCCTGAGGATTAAGGTTTAAACTGATATTCTTTACCTCTTCAGCAGTTTGTTTGTTTCACTAATGGCCTGTTAGTGCAGTATGTTGCAAAATTTGGATGCCCCCAGCTGACAACTCAGTGCCACGCAGCTGCTCTCACTCCCCCTGTGAAGGGCTTGGGGCAGAGAATGGGAAGAGTGAAAGTCAGGAATCTTGTGGGTTGAGATGAAGACAGTTAAGAGGTAGGACAAAAAGCAGTGCACACAAGCAAAGCAAAACAAGGAATTCATCCACTACTTCCCCTGGGTGGGCAGGTACTCAGCCATGATATGAATAGGCAGCAAATGAACTCTATCCCAGCCAGACCCAGGGCAGATATGCATATTTGTTTTAGCTATAGTTCAGAGCAGGGCCTGTGAAGGGTTATTTTGAACTCTCCAGGAGTTAAAAAGTATGAAGTGGAAATGTTTTTCCATTTTTTTAATAAACTAATTTTATTTTTCTGGGCATCTGTGCCTCCTTTATCATGGGGACATGACAAACCAGTAAGTTTACTTTTAGAGGTTTTGTTCACTATTTTTTATCTGTTTATTTTATTTTAATCAAAACCCAAATATGATAGGATGAAATTGTGTTTATTTTGTTTCTGGATATATAATATAAATATAAAATATAAATATACAATATAAAAAATTTCTATTTTATCTTATATGCATGGACAAGCCAAGAGTGCACTGACTTCTCCACACAACAATGTTTTCATGATGGCAGAAGGGATGCTATTTTTACTACATATGTGGCATATGGTGAAGCCTACCAGAAATCTCAAGTGTAAGCTTCTCAAAAGACCACAACCCACAAACTGTGGATTCATATGAACTAAATAATGAATAAACATGTATCTGGAGTTTCATTTCTAGCTCTGAAAAAAATATCACCAGGAGAAAATATTTTAGGTATTGGTTGATCCATGGACTTCTTAAGTGATGTTGAACAAGACTGATTCTTGATATGAAACCTATTAAATTCAGTGACAGCTCCAGCTTGAATTCGATAGCCAGATAATTTCATTAAGGCTGAGCAAAAAATGGTCACCAAAAAAATGGGAGTGTTGGAAGTGAGAAAATTCATCAGAGACTCAGGTGAGTTCACCACTAAGCCAAACTCTAAATATTAACTCTTTAAAAAAATTTTCTCTACTCAGTCTGTTTTGGATATTCTGCTCAAGAGTACATTTTTTAAAATGTCATTTAGACAACAATCTAAAAGCTGTATAAAAAAACAAGTATTCAGGTAAAACGGAGCATCAGGATAAAATAATTCTCTGTAGTTTAACAGAACAGAGATCTGCCTCTCAGGACCATATATGCCAGGAAATTTTTTAATAAGAACATGTAATCTGTCAGGAGTGCATTGAGGAAGGTTTATGCTAATAGTTTTGATGCGAGATTTCTTTTCAGAACAGGCACAAATGGTGAGAAGTGGGAATCCTCACAAGTTGCAATGCAGACCTGTTCACACTTAGTATAATTCTGCTCATACACAGAGATGGGGTTTTGGTCATTAATCAATTTCATTAATTCTTAAGAAATTTAAACATCTCTAAGAAGTAGTTGTGAGGGTTTATATATGTGGCATCATATTCAGCAGCTAGATGCAGATATATTTCCCAGAACAATCTCTAATGTCACTGTCATTTTCCTTACTCAGTGAGTTTGGTCTCATTTTGTGGATGCTCCACAGCAGGGAATATCTTTGGGTGTTCTGTATTTGCATGGAGTCTAGAAAAGGGCAGTCATAGTCCAAAGCATACCCTCTTAGGGACTGTTACACAAACATGTAAAGAATAATGACAATAATAAAAATGTCTACTAACATGTTAAATTAAGGAGAGCCACCTGCAGGTAGCTGATAATCATATTAAAGAAACTAGTGAACATCTGTAATTCTTTGTCCCCATTTATCATTTGGTGAAAGAACTAGGTCCTAAATCCAGCCTTGGTTCATTGTGGATATTGTAATAGCACTGTTAAAGAGGGAGCAGGGAGTGGGGTCTGTGATAGCTGAGAATGGGTGACACTGGCATAGGCAGATGATGGCTGCTTTTTCTCCACTACTTCTTCCATGCAATTTGAAGACTTTCAGGAAAATGCAGAAGAAAAAGGAAAGAAAGAAAGAAAGAAAGAAAGAAAGAAAGAAAGAAAGAAAGAAAGAAAGAAAGAAAGAAAGAAAGAAAGAAAGAAAGAAAGAAAGAAAGAAAGAAAGAAAGAAAGAAAGAAAGTTAATCAGACAATTGATGAAATATTAGCATTTCTTATCTCACGTTAATAAGAAATGTCACCAACAATAATAAATACATACATACATGCATACATAATGAAGAATAACACTCTATAAAGACAGTCGACTGTTTTATTTATTTTATTTCTGATCACTTAAAGACTACTAATGTTGACTCTGACATTTGGAGATCATAAATTACTTTCTAGTAAGCAACACTCCTGCTTCTCATATTCACGGTTTAAAAATAAAAAATACATACTTCTTTTTCCCTTTTTAATGGTTAATTAGGTCACTAATCAAAAGAAATTCTTAAGAGGAAAATGAAATGTTGACATTTTGCAATTATTTTCTACTGTGAATAATACATAAACACACTACTTATGGTTAAAGTGGCTTTCAAACCCTTTTTCTGCCATTAGGGCATGAACTGACTGCAGAATCAGTGTATTTTACTTGATATATTGCCACATTATCTACTTCAGTGCTTCCATTTAGTTTGGGTCACTTACATTTCATTATACTGTACCTTGGCTGAGTGCAATAAAAAAAAAGTTTATTGCAACTGCAAGTTCCTAATTAAACATCAGCTGTAAACTGAGCTACCCATTACAGATTATATATATAAAAAGATTATATTCTTGGGAATCACTCTATCATGCAACATGATTAATATATATGTGTTCTTGTAAATAGGAGTTGATTTGCTGTATACATAATGGATACGAATTAGCTTTTTGTTGAGACCCAAGGCATCAAAAATAAAGGGATACATAGATTTCCCATTCAGCTATCTTGTTAAATATGATAAAAGCATGTATATCCATACACAGATAACACATGCAGAGATGTGTTTGGCTTATTACAGTGTTCTTAGCTTCTATCACTGTGAGTACAGCAAGATTTGAACTTATAAATTCATGTCCAGGGTAAAATTAACCTCATATTTGGGAGTGAAAATTAAGTTATGAAAGTCAGTTAAATGGTTCTCTTTTTTACAAAAAGAAGGAAACTGAACTTCAGAAAACACTGTAAGCAGATTTCATAGCTTCTAGCAGAAACTTTGGATGGATCTCATGAAGGACACATTTAAAATTTACTTGTATTCAATATATAAAAGCTTATTTTTAATTGTACCACTGAAAAAAATCACTCTGGTGTTAATTTATACAACAAATAAATATTAGAATATTAGTTCTCTTGTTTTCCAGTTGAAGAAGATCCAGTTGGTATAAAAAAGGAAGTCCAGAAAGTTCCAACCAATGGAAGTGCATGTCCTAAGACTAAAAATTTGTAAATTAAGAAATTAAATGCAAGCAGAGTTCAATTTCTCCTTCCATCTTTTTAACTATTTTTGTATTCCCACCCAATTATGTCAGTATAAACTAGTTTTGGGATCATGCAGAGAGCCATTTTCAGCAACTGATGTGTTTTCAGAAAATATTTTTTTTTGTGCTTTGTTTTTTGCAAGGTATTTATATAGGTTTCTCAGAACTATTCACATTTTACCATGAAATGAAACATAGATCAATTACAGAATTCAGGCTGAAGAAAGGGTGTTGAAAGAATCTAGAGTGAAATAGATGATTGATCTCATTTAATTATAGTTCTAGTTCATGAGATTGAGTGTTGCTATCCTTGGACTTGTATATCTACAATGCAAAGAGTAATTTTTTCATGGGACCTTTCAAATCTGAGGTAGGAAAAAAACACATCCACATTAACACTTCAAATTGTTTATATTTGTGATGCATTCATCTGGACCAGTATGTAAAGAAGTACAAAGATTCTGTTTTCCACATAGAAGTACAGCCCATTTTTTTTTTTGTAAGTAGAAGATGTGACAATGGGATTTGGATTTGGGGTCACACAAATGTAGAAGCCCTAAAACGTGCTACCCTGTGCACCAGTGCTCAGACAAACACAAAAATCACCATTAATACTTTAACATCTGAAAATCAGATATTCACTTATGTTCATTATCAGAAAAAATTAGATAGAATAATCACCAATAAATATTCATATAATGGAAAATTGATAGTAGGTTTCTGCTGTTGCTGTATTGTCCACGAAACTCAGGTGTATGAACACACAAAATGGGAACTTTCCAGCACAGAGTCCTGTGCTGTCTGGTTTAGCTGGATTATCTTCCTTTCTCACTTTCCGGCCCCTATCTTGAAAAAGAGATTAAAAAAAAAAAATAAAATTAGAAACCATCCTTTTCCCTATGTTTTGGAAACATCCTTGCAAAAATACATGCCAAAGAGGTCTAAACTGAAGAAAAAGTAGATCAGGTATTGTTTATATGTTTATTACCATTCTATCCCTTGCTCTTTTAGAGCAGCATTCTATATAATCCATACAGAGACTGTTGATATTATTTCCATACCCCACAGGTTTAATTGGTGTAAATTGCACAAAGCTATTGCAGGTTCTCCAGCTGAGAGTCTGGCTCCGTTTTTCTGGAGGAGTGGAACTTTTAAAAGAGAAATAAGGGTTGAAGGGAGAGGTTGCTTCCATTAAAGTCTGTCTCAAACTAAAAGAAAGCTGTCATATTTAAAAACAAATAAACAAAGAAAATCCTCAAACATGGGGATTTTGCAGGCTCTCTCTCACAAAGATGCTGTAACAAAGACAACAGCTTGACAATAGCAGCTGCTGCATAGAGCAAAAATTAGGGGACAATGTCATTTTTAATGATTTTTTTAAATGAAATAATTAAACTGAAATAAACGAGATGTCCTAGGTTTTTGGAGTTTTTTTAAGAATCTGTCTCTCTGTCTTAGTGTTTATAAGTGGCAATGCAGGCAGACGACAGGAACATATGCCAGGAAGACTGAAATAGACAAAGTAATAATGGAAGCGGGATTTTTTTTTTTAATTATTTTTTAAAGTTTCATGCAAGCCTATGCCTTTGCCATATTTGTATGAAACTTTTAAAAAATCCCCAAAAATGCAAATCTCTACATATGTATAGACATGCTCATTCCCACACTCACAAAGAACACATTTTTGTCTTTATATCTACACACAGCTTCACATTTATAAATCAGTATCAATAAAGATAAAAACATACCCAAATATACTATTTTAAAATTATTACATATATATATGTGGAAAAGAACTCGGTCAATTTTAGAAAGAGTGAAAGCTGTGAAATTATATGTTATATAGCATAAAAAACCAGAATTCTATTTTGAGACATAATTCTCAGGTTTTTCTCTTTTTTTCCCTTGGTAACTTACAAGAACAATTTAGATATTTAGTTGCTTTCACAGTGCTCTAAAGCCATATGTTTCTATCTGTCCTGCTGGATGTGCAGAAAGGTCTCTTTTATAATGACTCAGTGCTATTCTGTGCAATTTCCTCACTTAAGGGCAGAAAATCTCCCTCAAGGAAAAAAAGGTTCTTTTTTTAAATCTAATCTTTTCTTCTCTGCACTTTCAGTAACTTAAAGGTTGCCTGAAAGTTATTTATTTGAGCTCAGTAAAGAACCACCATTAGTATCCCCCTCTCAATTAATGCAGAAAAATCCTGTTTGGATTAATTGATTTTAGATTAATTGTATATAGGTCAATAGATTTATTGGATTTATTACAATGGTATTAAAGTGCTAAAATATGATTTGTAAAAAAAATAATAATCAAAGGCTTTCTACTATATGCTTTTCATGATTGTGTTACTTTAGCTTATTCAATTTCAAAAAATCTAAAAGTTAGCTGGAGTCAATGGAGTTCAGTTCCCTACATTTCACATTACCTATGCTTATTTTGTGTATTAGATGTGAATGTGGAGGGAAAAACTGTGAGTTAAAAAACAACAACAACAAAAAACCTTATAATATTTTCTTTTTTTTTTTTTTCATTAAGCATAAATGGTATCCAAACAACAAGGCATCCAAACTGCTTTGAAACGTGACATAAATTATGGTCAAAGAAGTTCATTACATAAAAGAACAGCAAGAATTAGTTCTAACATTAGTCGGGACTGGTGCTTTCAAAAGAATAATTAAATGAGGGAAAAGTTGTCCTTCTTGCCTATTAGTGCTCCCTGAATCCTCTCAGTCATACAGGGGGAACTGCTATGTTCTTATATTCCAGTTGGATCTACTCTCAGTTTCATGTACAACTCCAGCCATGAACATAATCTTTCCCTTCCCTTCCCTTCCCTTCCCTTCCCTTCCCTTCCCTTCCCTTCCCTTCCCTTCCCTTCCCTTCCCTTCCCTTCCCTTCCCTTCCCTTCCCTTCCCAGAACTTCCCTTCCCTACCCTTTCCCCTTCCCTTTCCCCTTCCCTTCCCCTTTCCTTCCCCTTTCCTTCCCCTTTCCTTCTCCTTCTCCTTCTCCTTCTCCTTCCCCTTTCCTTCTCCTTCTCCTTCTCCTTCTCCTTCTCCTTCTCCTTCTCCTTCTCCTTCTCCTTCTCCTTCTCCTTCTCCTTCTTCTCCTCCTTCTCCTTCTCACCTCCACTTCCTTCACTTCCTTCCTTCCACCACTTCATCCCTCACTCCCTCCCTCCCTTCTTCTTTCCTTAGCTGAGTCTGAAAATTTTGAAAAAGACACACTTGCACTTAGACAAAATTTCCCCAGATAAAGCCCAAAGTAAAAGCAGAGACGCAGAGACAAGAAAATGTTTCCACACAGGATGACCTTTTGTGGGAAGAGGGGGGAGGTGGAATTTTTTACGCACTTCAATCTCAGCCTTGCTAGGTGAGTTTTAACTCTTCATTTTCTCCACATTTTTACCTTCTTTTTTCTCAGTAACACCAGGGAGCCTTTTCCTGTCTGGGGTTCTCCTCATTGCCCTTTTCGTTGACTTTGTGTTGTCACTCCGACCATAGTCTTGTTCTGCCAGATATGTTTCATTTTCTGCATGACTTCCCCTGGATGGGCATTTCAAGCTGTGATTTCTAAGCTTGATCTCACACTGTAGATCCTGTTATCTCTGTAAAAAGCTTTAAAGTTCAAAGTGAGTTGGATGAACAATACTTTAAAAGGAGTGTAAAGTCTAAGCATGCTCTGTGTGGGAGGATTTCAGAAAAAAAAAAAATCTGTTGTTTGCATGCTTTTATATGAGAAAGTAGAATTAAAAACTGAGATGCCAACTTGGGGTAAAAATGTCATAAAATGTTACTGAGGGGACTGAGGAAGTGCTTGTAGTTGTGGCTCTGTATGCACACAAAGTTGCCATGGGGGTCTTGCCACTCCTGGCCCCAAGGCTTCTCTTGAGCGGAGTTCATTCCTATGCCATTAAACTCCATAGCAGTTTGCCAAACTTTACACCAAACCTTGAGCAGAAAAAGCAGGGAGTACTACAATGTCAATAGCCACACAAAGGAGATGAATAATCCCTAGTAGAAGAAAAAGGATGATGTTTCTGCCTTTCTCACTGATGTCTGTATGGCTCTCCTCCACCTGGGCTCCCTGGAGCTTTCCCAGCTGTATGGGGGTTTTTGCCAGTCTTTCCAGGACAGACAGACCTGGAAGGGTGCACATGAAAGGTCTGTTCTTCTCGCTGTCATGGCTTGTGTTGGTATTTAAGACTTTCTGGCAATACGCCCAAACAGGACCATCCCCTAGAGCCATTAGCACTGGCTTTGCCCTGGTGTTTAAAAAGGCATCTTTAGAAATCAGTGACCAGTGGTTTTGATGTGGACAGAGAGCTGAGCTTTCCACTGATAGGGTATAATTTCCCTAAACACATGCTGGAAGCATGTTAGAGTACCAAGAAAAAAAAAATCTCTGAATCTTCAGGAAACTTTTGCTGGAGTAAGGGGCAATTTATTCTGTCTAACATGAGCCATTTAAAAGTTATGAGAATAGTCTCATAAATAAGAGGAGATGTGACAGAATTTTTGGAAGGGTTTCTTTTAAAGCAGCCTTTTTCCAAATAATTCACTGGTAGTACCACCTATCCCACTAAGCTACACATAAATTAACCTGGTTGTAAAAACCTTTACACAAAGAATTGAGCTCTAGATATAAGAAAGTTTATACAGCAAAAATTGCAGAGGTGACAAGGAAATTTAAGATCTAGCTGTGTAATGCACAATCTGGGTGGCAAACATCTTATGGTATCCCTATGACTTATTCATGAGACATGACTTGGATGGCAAACACAGATTCCAGAAACATATGCTTTAAAAGGAGAGAGGATTTGTTTGGGGTTTTTTTTGTCCAATTATTTATTTCATTATTCCTTGATGGTTTAAATATAGAAGCATGGAGAGAATTAACTCATTTAAAGCCTTCAGGGCATGATGCTGCATGGCCAGGGTAATGATTGCTACTGAATTTGTGCAGCCCATCATCAATTCTTCAGCCCAAAACCTAGGTGATCATGATATCCATGCTATGGTGGTGAGGCCATCATATCATGCAGCTGTGCAGTCCTTCCTTTTTCAGCCTTTATTTAAATTTTTCTATTTTTTCTTTCTTGCTTTTTTTTTTCCCTCCAACATATCCTAGGAAAGATACAGGAAAACCGTGAAGAGACACAAGTTTGTTTCTCAAACTAACAATTCAAAACTACATAGTAGTTGTCTTCACTGGGGATGGATGCAGAACATGGCACTGCATTGCATACTTAGTCCTGTTTTTATTCTGCCTGGGAATTGGAGCAAAGCGTCCTGTCTATGCCATGGCATCACAGTTATTTTTGCTATGGAAAAAAGTTAGGTGGATAAGGGAGAGTAGGTCAAATCATCATCTCTTTCTCAAATATATCTGGGATGTTCCTAGGACCAGCTTTCTTCCCAGGGCATCCTGTAATGCAATTTTCAGAGAGAGATAATGCACTAAATTGATCTGTCATTTGACTCATTACAGCTATTCTTACGTTGTTATGGCAAAAGAGCAGAGTAATAGAAAATCAGTGTGCTTAGGTTTGCTTATGAAAACTATTTGGTATTAATTTATCAAACGTAAATATAGCTCTTATATATATATATCTTTAACCACAACAGAACAAAGGCAACAGAGTTACAAGTAGAAACAGCAGCCTGGATTTGTAGCAAATACTGGGTTCAGGATTTGGACAAGTTGTGTCTCAAATCATGACTTTCCTTTTGTAGAAATATATTCCTTTAGTTTAGTCCCAAAAATGAGAAAAATAAGATAGCTTTATACAGATTCATTGTCTTTTCTGTATGCTAAGAAAAGTCCATATATGCAGAAAAATTGCAATGGCCTTTAAAGTAACTGTTTATTTTCTTCATATGTTCAAAATACACTAATTTCTGTTTATAAGTTGCATTTTATAACACTGAAAGCAATTAAACCTTCATTGTCCAAGCTTTCAAGTCAGTATGGCAATACTGTCATGTACCCATTCCATTTGGGAATAAACTAATTCTCAGTCACATGGCTAAACAGATAAATGCAGCTCCTTAGGTTAATCTTGTTTTATTATTGAGTGACATTCAGCTGTATGCTCTGTTCAGAGCTGTGGACTCTCCTTAGTTAAATATCTTTTGTATTATGGAAATAACCGTGACTTACCAAAGAGAAAAACAGTTAGAAAATTCTAAGAAACACAAAGGAAAAGAGGAACAAAACAGCCATCGTTAATTTTTCAGTTCTTGTGATTCAGAGGAGAAAAATCAGGATGTACTGCATGCTGTTTAATTTGTAGTTAATGACATTCATTATAATGACACATTAGACATTCAGAGCTTTGTCTTCTATTGTTTGGGGTTTTTTAGAATGTTGATATGTGAAGGTTTTGAAATGCAGTAGAGCTGCATTATATTATATTTTTTTTAATAATATAAAAATTGCATTATTTTGGCAAAAGGGTAGTCTATTTCTCTCAAAGCAAATTCCAGGTTCCAGTGAGGGGCAAATTCCAGATTCCAGTAAGGGAAGGCTTTGATCCTGGATCGATCCAGATTAGATAAAAATGGCAACCTCACTTACAGGGACACCACAAAGGCAGCTGTTTTCCTAGCTTTTCATTAGGTACAGACAATGTGCCCACGTCAGTGTTGAACAAAGGAGAACACAGCAAATTTAACCTTGATACTTACCTTGTCTCCTACAGACAATTTTGCCATTGAAAAGGAAATGTGAGCCTTTTTTATAAGAATGTTTCAGCAATCTATTTTAGAAAACATTGTTTGCAGTGTTTCTTGTCTGTTTTGGACAGCGGTCTGATAGAAATTGGTGTTTCAAACTCATTTCTAAAGTGGAAAGTGTAGACGTTCTGGTACTTGAACCTTCAGGAATTATACTGGAGTTGAATACTTTCTTAAAAGCTTTTCTACTAATTCAAATTAGTATTAATAGTAGTAATCGGGATTTTTCAGAAGATCCACAACAGGAAAAGTAGGAGCAGTGGAAATTCAGCAAACTTCTGTCCTATTTGACTAATGAATCATAGGTGGTAAACTCAATGATTCTGTGAGTAGAAGAGGCATCCTAATGGAGGCTGCATACCACAAGAAAAAGAGAAACAGTGGATTGGATTACTGTCTTGATATCTGAAAGGAATCTTTTGAAACAGAGGTTTTCACTTACACAGAAACTTACTAAAAAATAAACTTTATTTGTAAGTTTAGCTTTGGTTTGTTTTGCCTAGCAAGACAGTTAAAAACAGAGACACCAAAAGGAAAAATTAGAAGTGGTTTTACAAAGATTTCTTAAAAGGTAATAGCCTGTTTGGGTGCTTCATCTGAGAACTGCATCTTCTCATTTTCTCTACATGATGCACAGGAGTGCGAAAATTAGCATTTTTATACCCTAAATATGCTAAAAATGGGTAGAGGGAAATCCAGTTAACTGAAACTTGCAGAACACCCTAGATTTTCAAGTTTGTGTATGGAGTCATTCAACATAATAAGTTTACAGAGATGCGGTTCTGCCATAGTTTCCATTTCAATAATTTGATTTGCCTGTGATAGCAATCAGCAGATCAATTGCATTCAGGATGAAAATCTGGTAGCACCTGCCTATAGCAGGAACCTCTGATTTCATTGCAGCTGATGGTTCCTTCCAGCAATTCTGACTCTCTGTAGCCAGCCCTGGCAGTTCCCATGTGAAAAGATGGAGAAGGACATGCTAACACACTGCTAAAAGGAGAAGTCTGTAAAATAAACAGCATTCCTCCAATTCTCCTCTGGCTACAGCTGCCCCATAGGGACTCTGGCAACATGTGTCTGAATTAAATATCCCCCAACATCAGCTACTGCCAGACAATCAAGTGCCAATATGGCTCATGAAAGAGACCAGATTTTCTTTTTTTTAATTTTTTTTTTTTCTTGAAATCAAGGCATGAACTGCTTTAAGAAACAGCAACTCCTGTCTGGCTCTCAAATTAATGTGGCAAACTGCCATGATTTTCAATATTGATTTACAACTATATCCCAGTTCATAAACCTGTAGTAGTGACTTCTGCTGTCACATTATATGTGTGTAGCCAAGAAAAAGTGTTTTTAATTCATAAAACAATAATTCAGGAAATGGAAATGTTAGGAATCATCAATGTGTTGAACTAAACCATACAAGCATTAAATTTCTGACTGATGTATGTTTTTAGTGTTGTCAGTACTAAAACAGTAGCTGCACATCATGCAATTTTTTAATAAAAATATTTAGAGAAGTTAATTTTAATCAAGACACTTTATTCTCTCTGGATTGGACCATTTTAAAAGATTCTGATTTTATCTATTAATATGAAATGTAAAGCAAAGATCAAGATAGCTTTTTGCCTGGTCCATATGCATTTATAAAACTACTGTTCTGATCTGGATGTTACACTTCTGACCTCCTTGGGTAAGGTCATAAGAAAAAAGGGAAAAATTACTTCATTGTTAACAAAACCAATTTCAAACTCCTCTCTTTGATCCAGTGATGAAGTCTGTTATGATAACTGAGGGATACATTAATTAATGTGCTGAAACTCAATAGAGTAAGTAAAGCAACTATTGATCAGCTTTTGGAAACATAAACACACTAGAGGGAAGTTTAGACTTAACACTTATTATAAACAAACACTGCAGTATTCCACAGCAGTAGCTATAATAATGTGGCTTCCAATAGTATTTAGAGCCATTACCATAGAATATTATCATGGGGTTTGAGAACAGAAATGCATCTGACAAGCATTGGTATATCAGCTGATCAACTGTCAATGTTATCTATTATTTATTCTCTAGTCTTATGTTTTAAAAGTTTTTTGTTTGTTTTTTTTTTTTGCTGTTTTTTTTCTGGCTGTTTTGTTTTACAATTGGCAGACTGGCACTGTAACTTTAAAGGCTACTTTCCTAAAGGATAGATTTGTTCAAGTGAAGAGTGTGTGTGTATCCAGTTGAACTGAACATGGTTATTTCTCAACAGTCACTGATTTCATTTGTCCCTTTATTGCTTGAGTCAGGGGAGTGGATTAAGGCACAGGATGTCACTGCCACTTTAAGAGAGCATCCTTTTTGGAAAGCCAGTTTATAGTTTGGTGTTTATTTGAATAAAAAGCTCTTCTACAAAATGTGAGTTGTTTCCTGAGAGGAGGCAGAAGCTGAATAGTATTCTTCATGGGAAAGGGAGTGATTTAGTGCACTGAGTCACCCACGGAATTCGCTACAATCTACTCCTTCCTGTGTAGAAATGAAAGGATGTGGCCTTATTGTAGTCAAACCCATAAAACACATTGACACCCAGGAACACAAGTCCTCAGCAGTGTTACTGATCATGTTGACCATTAAAGGACTCATAATATTAGAAAGTCTGCTATAGGTCACTGCAAGATTTACATGGGACTAACGAACAGCAATGAACAAATTATTTCAGGACAAAGTTGGCTGTTCCAGCTCTGTTTGGCAGTAACTTGCTGTTTTTCTGCTGTTTGTGTTAGCTGTAAAGCAAGCATGTTGGGACTGAAGTAATTGGTCTTTTTCACAGTTATTTCCTTACTAGAAATCCACACTTAAGTCAGTATTTTCTGTTTTGTTGCCATCACACATTTTCCACTGATCGCTAAATTAAGAGGACTTCATTACAAAAGTATAAATATTAATTTCTGGCACAATTTCAATTTTTTTTTCCCAATAACTTTATGTATTGTTTGATTTGTTTCATTTTTTGGGTTTTTTCCCCCATTATTTGATTTACCTGGACAAGCTACAAAGATAATTTATCTGACTAAACAACTATTTGAAGTACATAAATCAGAGGTTCTTAAAACTGATATAGGATCCATTAAATAACAATTGAAGAAATAGTGGAGTAGCCTCACAATAAGAAACATGTTTAATACAAATACCTAAATTGTTATAAAATCCACAATAAGATATAATAGTCAAATTCTATAAACTTGTTGCATTAAAAAAAAAAAAAATATATATATATATAATTAGCTGGCTCCAAACTTGAGACATATTTTACATAACTACAAACCCCTTGATTAAAACTTCCCATTAATTTTCCAAATAATATCAAAAGGCAAACTAGGCTAGAAATTGGAAAATTAATGTAAAAGCACTGTAGATGTTCTTGAGACAAATTTTGCACATGTTAGATAAGCTTTTCTTTTAGAAAGGAAAATCATCATAGAGAATCATTTGCAATTTTAATATCATACAGCAGGGTCAGGCAATAGAACTTTCTGTCACAGGTCAATCACCTTAAAATAGGTGCAAGTGTGCAGAGTGCAAAGATGAAAGCCTCAAAATGAATAAAAGATGGTAAGAGTCACAGAATCACAGAATCAGAGAATTATTTAGGTTGGAGAAGACCTGAATTTTTGCGAGCACCCTTTCTGGTGAGGGATAGAGGTGATGTTTCTGGAATAAAGTCCTTGAATGTGAAATCACCTCTTGTTTCAAATTTACCCTGCAAGAGGCTGAACTTGAACTATTTGAATTTTAGACAACAGATATAAGTTTTGTCTGTGTTGCAGTTATATTGCAGTACCTTTAATTCAGCAGGAATAGGGAGATCTTAATTAAAAATAAGTGGGTAAAAAAGCCAGAATTTTGCTTTCATGCTAACTTCAAAATCCTTGATATTGCTTATTTCTTTTCTTCATCCTGTGATGCCCCATATGTTATAAAGCTTATCTTTTTTTTAATACTAAAACAGTCTATTCTGCAGATTATAATGCCATTTTCATTTCCATTGTACGCAAAGAAACTCTTCCTTTTCTTAGAAAATACATCTGTTCCTCTGTTCTATAAAAGCACTACTTTTAGTAGTTCAAGAAGCCTATTAAATTAGATTTGAGAAATGCTTTTATATATTACGTTATCCTTTTTAGTGTGGTTTTTTTTTCCTGTAAAATAATAATAATAATTTAAAAAAGGGTGGTTAACATGGGAATAGAAGTCCTTTTTCTTTTTTGCAAGGAGAGAGTCATGGATGAGCATGGAGAGAAAGGTTCTGCCTCCTCCACTGCTTGGTTAAGAGAATTATATCAATATTCTCTGGTATCAAAACTATCAAAACTCATTTTTTGTCTGTGCCAAAGAAGGTAAGACCACTTTTCACTTTTGATATAAAGTTGATTTTTTTAAGGTTAATTTTTGGACGGTAATTTGTGGTTTACTCTCTGTGTATGAATCTATTGTTGGAACATAAAGGTCAAGTTCTTCTATACATGGTAATGATGCTCATTCCCCTCATCTTATACAGGACTTTAAAGAATGCTCTGAGGCAAAAGATTTAACTACATTTAAATGGTTTTATTATATGGTAGCCTGGTTGTATTTATACATTAAATTTTAGCAAAGGGTGAAGCCTGTGAAATGAGTAATCATCCATGAGCCATGACAAAAAAAACCAAAACAAAATCCACTACTACATAACTGATGCTTCAGAACTTAGAGCAACAGAAATAACTGCTTTTTCAGAGGAATTGGGGGTATTTTTGCTTTTATTTTAAATTGTGTGTGTGTACTCTCCTTATCTTTGGGGATCTCAGTGATACAACACCTGAAATCTCCTAAATCTTAGCCCCAGCTCTGCATCATTTTTGAGAGGTCTAAAGTTGTGCAAAAAAGAACCCCTAAATATGCACATATCCAAGCTCCTCTTCACTAAAGAGAAATGATTCTCATATCTCAAAGTGACAGCCATCTCTAGAAATCACAGTGACCTATTCATTAAAGACCCGAGTCCCATGTGCATGGTAGAATTCATTAAATGATGTTATTCTCTGAGCAAATGCTATAAAACTCCGTGGTCTGACATTCATAAATATTTGTGTCGGGCAATTACCTGGTAAAACTTCAGCGTATTGAAGAAGAAATATTAAAATAAAGTCAATGCTTTTTGTTTGGTTTGTTTTAGGGTTTTTTTTTGGTTTTTTTTTTTTTTCTCCTGAAGAAGATTTGACTTCTGTCACTCAAGTTTAGAGCCCTGCTTCTTTTGCATGAAGAATGGGATAAGCTCTCCACATCAAAAATATCATCTTGGCCAAGGTCATTTAATTCCATGGAATCAGAGCTGAGACTTCAGCACATGGAGACATTTATAGCCCGCTGTCATTCTGGCAGGTGACAGAAATAGAGGGTGGAGCAGGTGCCGAGCAGAATTGTCATATTTTCATAGCAAGGCCGGGGAGCTCTGTGATTTATGGATGCTCAGTATACAACCGTGACGCCCCACAAGTGAATACACAAGTTGCAAATCTGTAAACAGCTACGGTGGGAATTTGCTAATCTCTGCCTGCTGTAGCTCATTCTGTACAGGTCCTCGAGCTTTGTATAAGAAAGTTTTGACATTGTGCTCTGTAAAAACACACACAGCATCTTGCCAGGGCTTGTCAGCAAGGACAATAACACATTTTACTAAGTCTGTGAAGCCTATCATTGTTCATAATGTCACACTGTTGAGAGCTGAAAAAGCAGAACTAATAAGACCTTTCTAGAACAATTTCTAATGTTCCCTGAAAAGCAAATGTGTCGTTTTACTTATTATGTTGAATCAAGGTAAGCCAAACTCTGAATAAAACTAAGACTAAGACATATTTCTCCATACTGAACAGACAAAAAACCTCTCATAGCTGGTTTTCAGGTATCCTGTTTATTTGGAATAAGATATTTTTTTGCTTTATTTTTCAGTCTTCACCAACTATTACCTTTTCTTCGTATTTTAAAGGGAGCTATGGTCATTGCCTTTCACTATGAATTCGCTACGAATGGAAATGTAAAAGCAAAGGAAAATTTACTGAAATTAAAAAATAAATCTGCTGTGTCTTAAGAGAAAATATTACTGTCTTTTTCACTCAAAAATGACTATTCATAGAGCAAGACCACTGAAAAATGTGATTTTTAAGTGAGAAGCTTCCTAAAAATATGATCATGACTACACAAATATTCTTTTTCACACAACAGATTATAAAATGCTACAACATAATGTATCCTGGAGATTACAGGAGTTTCATCAACATATTTAGAGGTTTAATTCCTTAGAAATTGGGCCTAGAATCACTGCAGCCCTCGAATCTTGAAAATTGGTGCCATTTCAGAAAAAGGTCTTCAAAATATTTTCAGTACTTCTGTTGAAAACAAAATCCCCAAAACTCAAAACAATTTCCCAAGTTTCTATCACTGAAATGCATCTATTAGCAGCTAAGTTTAGCTCCCCAGTCCATGGGTGGACCAGGAATTACTTGGTAGAATCAGAAAAATTTCACATACATAGTGACTTTCCACCCTATGAGATCTACAAGACTGGGCGCCTCCTGATAGGAGCTCTTCTTTGAGAGGGAGAAAAACCAAGCAGAAAACAGATGCTGTTTGGCTCCTGTTCTATTGCAGCAGAACCCAACCCAGCCAATTTACGTGGCTAGCTTAGAACTCGCCTCATGGATATCCTTAGTATCTCATTAATCCAAAGTACCTAGAGCTCCATAAATATGAAATGGAGATGATGAAAGGAAATTGCCTTTGAAAGCCATCACAGGCTTTTGGTCCATCTATTGTGGCTCCTCCCTGACCACACTGGCTACGCAAGAGCTGGTTTTCCCTCACAGCATGATTCACTCAGTGCACATGGAGCATTAGCCTTTCCCATCAGAGCTGTTTCTTTGAAGCCCTGCCACAACCTCCGTTTGCCATTCTGTGTCCTTGAAAGGCGGATGCTAATTCCATTGCTTTCACACCATGCAGATCAGCCTCCAGACACTCCAGTAAGAGGCCCGTGACTCAGAGGAGGGGGCAAAACACCTCTAGGTCAGGGCTGAATCCTGACTCTCACTGAGGAATTTCTTGATGGCTTGTGCCTGTAAATTTAGGCTGCGCTGCAGTGAAGTTGTACATAGGGGGATGTCACCCACCATTTAGCATCTACGTCTGGGCATACAAGGAACTCAAAAGGATGATTAGTGAAGCACCTATGGATTAACAAATCTGGAGGTGAGGCAGTAAAGAAAACAGTCTGGGTTGTGGTTCAGGAGTTAGCTTGCATCTCAGTTAAAGAGGGGGATTAGAAAAGGAGATAGCCTTATGGGTATGGTGCTGTCTTTACATGTGGCACAGCTCCTTACATTTGTATTTGTGTGGGACAGCCACAGCTAACAGTTTCAGAGTTGTTTACATGTCCTACTTCCAATTGCACAGCTTGGATGTTATCCTCATGGATGTGTTTGCTTTCAGAACTTTGCATGAAGGAAATTTCAAATGCAAATGTATTGTCATCTTGTTCTGAATCTTGGCCCTAAATGTGGGAAGCCACATCTCTAAAGAGATTGCGTACATTTCACTCTGGGAGGAAAAAGCCACCTTTTGTTCTTTGTTTTAATATGATTTACCTTAAAACATATTTTATAATTAAAATTTTTAATTGCAACCTGGTGGTTCTTGCACCTTTTAACCTTTAAAAACAAATTCAGAGCTTTTCAAATTGGTGGTGTTTGTTGATTTTTATCTAAAGCATATATGTTCACATGCAGTAAAACATTCTTTATTAGACTGATAACCAAGTTATTCATTTTACCCTCAAAAGGAAAACTACCTTGATAATATACCTTTGAAATATGCAGCAATTTGGTCAAAAAATACTCTGATGATACTTTCATGGCTGCAATTTATTTTTTTCCTCTCTTCTCTATTTTAAAACATATTGCCAGATTTATTTGCTATAGTATTAAGTTTCAAAGCCTAACCATTTCTAGCCCAACACTTCTAATGTGATACAGTCCTTTGACTCAAAAATCTTATTCTCAGATATTAAATCAACATGTGCCTTTATGACTCACCATTTATCTGTGGGATGATGATTGAATTCATAATTTAGAGAAGCATCTGTATAAATATATCTTTACTAATAACTGTGAAAGATAATCTTGCCATGTTCTTCTTTATACAAAGGGGGGAAAATTAAATCAAGAAAACATATCCTTAAAAATCTGTTAATCATACAGCTGTTCTTCATAGGGACATCCCTCAAAAGCTCCCTCCCTCCACAGATGCGCACAGAAATGAATTTGTGTGAAACTGCTGTACATGTCACTTTGTATACCTTACATGTAAAGTAATTTACACAAGTTTTAAGTCTCCTTTTTATTCCAGCAGTGATGCAAAGAAATAAGCCCCAGAGGGCCTTACTATAAATGAAAGCTTATAGTTTAAGTGTTATTAATTAAATTGCTCTTCAACCAGGTTATACTTGGAGCTACTCATACTATGCATACGTGAACAGACGCTGTGTTAAAACCCACATCAGTAACTACATCCTGAATTAATTCTCATACTTTATAAACAGAGAAAGGAATTGATATGCATTTCTGGCTTTGCCCTTTTTCCTCATTTCCTTTCTTGCAATTCCTTCTCAGAAATCCAAAGGCCGACATTGTTTTCTTCATAATGAGTTTTCTTTTTTTTGATATTGTGAGTCATTTTGAAGTACTGTGCACAATTGCCAGAAAAGACAAGGAATTAGGCATGTCTTCCAGTGCTGTGGTGCTGTGTATCAATAGCAAGTACCTCTGTGATGGGTGTTATGGCTTCCATGTTCCATTTTGCAACTGCCACTTTTGATGTTTTCACTTTACTTCTTCCCATTTCTTTCTTCACCTAAAAGATGAAGATGTTTTTTAATTATTTCCATGCAAATTAGAGACTGACAGTGAAAGTGAACCTGTCTTTGCAAACAGAGCCAGTATCAATGTGCAGGAATGAAAAAGAGAATTACTTGAGTTAAAATTCAGGAGACAGGAGACTAAGATCTCATGGGAATTAAAACTGGGTTTTAGCTTACAATAAGTTCAAAAGAAGAAAGATGAAACTCAAGTAAAAAATTATCCTAAAAATGTGTGCCATATGCTTCAAGATTTTGAATATTTTTTTTTCTTTTTGAAAGATACCTGCAGCACAATTTCAGTACGGACTCACTAGCTGTATCCAAAGGGTTTGGGGATTACCCCACTGCATGGTCAAAGGATTACATTTGAGAAAAGGCCATAACAGATTTACTTCAGACTGCCTCTGAAACTTATATATTCAGCAGCTCCAGTGCTGGAAATTCCTTCTGGAAAAAGATGAATGCCAGCAACATGCATACAGATTTAAAGTGCATTTACCATTTTACCCCTTAGATTTCCACTTTAGAAAGATATTTGATTTGTGGAAATCATTCCTGCTTCAATGGTACCATTGATTTAACAGGAGACATTACTTCATCATCAAGCTTTGATTTGGTTCTGGGTTGAGGCACCTCAGGCTTCCATCAGAAGACACCAAAAGATATTTCAGATGTTTTTCTCTCCCCACCTTGCACTCGAGTATAAGGATTGATATCTATATGAATAAAATTTCCAACATAAATGAAAGAGAATTTCATACTCCAGCATCAGGCCTGAAAATGAGAGGAAGCAAAACAAGAGTGATAAACAGACTCTTAAATGTCCTAAGCAGAGAGCAAGGAGGAGGGAAAATATAGAGTGGGTAGAAATGTGGTTCATTTTAAAACTTAATTTAATAAATTGTGCTAAAGATGCTGAAAAATACATTTAGCTCTCAACCTCCAGGACCCTACACTGTGAACTAGCATCTAGCCATAATGGGGTTTCTGCTTCATCAGCTGCAATAATTATTTTTCTTGATTTTCCTTGGTCATTTTATATAACAATTTCTCAGTGTGTATATGTATGCGTGCATGTGCTTTTATGTGCATTTCCTTTGATTCCTTTTTCTTACTTATTTTTCTTTCCAATCCAAAACAAAACTAATCCAAGACAAAACACTGGAAGAAGGAACATTAAAGATTGTTCAAGACACGTTTTGATGACTGACCTTGTAAATATTTCTTACAAGGAAGCACAGGTTCCTGGACAGCGCTCACTGCAGACCCTTTTTCTAGGCACTTTACAGAGAATAAAGGTGCCAGGGAGCTCAAGGTCCATGCTTGCTCCTCAATATAGAAGGTGGTGTACATGGCCTCACTTTTTACTGATAGCAGATAGCACACCTGCTATTACCAGATTCACTGTGCAATGATTAAACAAGGCCACAGGGTCCTGAGCAGTGCTCAGCATACTTCAGGCTTGGATTTGCATGCTTGGGACTTTAGAGACAAGTTGTGTCAAACACTTAAAATCATCGGCTATCTCTTTCACTTGATTTGCTCAAGAAGTGGGTGACACTGCTGGCTGGGAAGTGGCTCTCAGTTTTCCCTTCTCGCTGTCCAGAATTTCAATAAGACCTTTTGCTCCATTTAAGTGCTGGTGGTGTTCAATGAATCTCAGGATTTTATTTTCTCCAACAAGACACACTAGTGCACACTGTCTTGAGGATGTGTGAGTGTGTATCTATTAAAAAAAAAAAAAAAAAACAACAAAAAAAGCCTAAACAACCCAAAACCACAACCTAACAACACACTGATTTGGATCACGCTGCGATGAGTGTTAAGATCTTTTTGATCTGCATTTTCTTTTATTAACCATCCCCTTGCCCTGTGTCTGAGAGTGTTAGCTACTGTTTCTCAGTTGCACCCACTGGTAAAACCTGCCCTGCAGGGTTTCTCGCAGCAGTTGCCCTTCTAGCGTCAGCTCAGCAGATGAAAAGCAGATGGAAAATTCCAGGGGCTCAGGTCTGAATGTTTCAATCATAAGTTAGCATAACGTGGACTGTGTTTTGAGTCTGCTATGCAAAATGAGACAGCTGCACTCTAGTGAAGATGTTTGCACAGGAAAGTAGGAAAAACAAATAAAGGATTCAAGGGATTCACACTCAAAGAGAGAGAAAAAATAAAAAAGGAAAAGGTGAATACTGGGGTTATGAGTAACAGAGACAGTTTGCCTCAGCCAGGGGTCTTTTAGATCAGGGGCAGGCCCTATACCAGTTAAGGAACATCCTTTATCTGAGGCACTTACATTCAGTTTCAGCATGAAGTTTCAATAAAAGAAGGGACAGCCCATTTAAGCATAATCCCGAATTATCAACTTTCGTCTCTCCCTCCCTACCCTTCCTCATCACTGAGTGCAAAGAAGGTCTGAAGTTCCTGAATTGGATATCTCTCTGTAGATGCCTTGAAAAAGCCAACTGGCTTCATTTTTAGTAAATTGTCAAAGCACACAAGAAGAGACCCTGGAAAGTGAATGGGAGATGACCTGAATTTGAAATCAGTCTCAGAACAGGCTTAAAAGTTCTGTTAACACTTCTTTTCCATATTGGAGTCAAATTTGGACCACTCATTACCTCCAAAATTTAGACCACTGAAAATTTTTATCCTAACTGAAGACTGATGCTTATGAAGACCTCAAATTACCTCCTGCACATGTTCCTCATTCCTATTAATTTTATTTATGTATTTAAATCATTGCTCACTGGGATACTCTCATCAGATGCACATTTTGCTTTTGGGAGAGTTCCCAGGGGAGAGGCAGTCAGAGAGCATTACCACAGCCTTCTTCACCCCAACACAAACAATATCCCGCAGCATAACTCAATCTAAATTAGCAGGCAGCTGCACAGTACAGTCCCCCTATCAATTAATTTTAATAATAATACTTAGCATGTACAAAATATGTTTCAACTTCAAAGCACTTTTCGAACAGAGAGGGCCAAACTGGGTCTGCCCCAGTGTGGCTGTATTTGACAGAAGAATGGTGAAAAAACTGTGCTGCAAACACCATTCTGCATCTCTCTTGCCTTCCTTTTTCTCCACCCAGACTTGAAGTGATTTCACTCCTGTTTTTTCCATTTTGTTGGACAAAATGCAGCCACCTCCACAACTCACCACTGTCATGTTTTCAAGAGGGTTACAGTCAAAGCCTGAGAAGTCACTTACTTTGTGCACCTGGATAACATGTAGACTAGAGTTAAACTCTCCCCCTTTTTTCTATTTTTTTTGGGTTCAAGATCAGAAAAATGTTACCAGTCTAGTGCTGGAGTGAGGTGGTGTTGGAAAATTCACTATTTATTTTCCATTTTCTTCTAGTTTCTGATTTTATTTTCCATGTAAGAATGCCAGTACACTGCACCACACATTTGAGGATTTAAGTGGAACAGCTTAAGAAATTTGTTTCCTTTCCACCCTATGCTTTTTCCTGCCCCATTTCATGTCAAATCAACTTCAAATGATCAAGCTAGAATGGGTGCTGATGTCAGAAACCACTTCTATTTCCTTTGATATATTGCTCCCAAAACAAGTCTCTCTGCACATGCTGGACAAAAAATGTGCTGTAGGGAGGATGGAGTACTTCTAATGCAATACCTGCTAAAGCCATGTTCATTAATGCTTCAATTTTCCTGTTATTGTGAAACGTGACTCATAATACATCCACATATTAATAGCAAACCCATTGACTACTAAGAGGATGATACTGTCGGGGAATATTTAATATCAGATGAAAAGTCTCAGCCACGTGTATAAAAGCAAGCTGAATTTCTGTCTCACCAGATCTTTTAGGGCTGTATCAGCTCTTGACATTGCTGTACACCAGTTACCAGTTGGGGGTTCACTCATCTTTGTTTCAAGTACTGACACAGCTTCTAAAACAAGGCCCTATACGAGAGCCACAGGGAAGAGTTTCTCTGTTTTTGCACAATGAGTAAAACTTGTTTCAGCTTAAAAACAGAAAAAGAAAATGCTGTTATGCTCCCAGTATCTTTCTCTCCCTCTCTTTTCTCTCGCCTTTTTATTTTATTTTTTATGGATATAAAGCACATAATGAAAAATATACTGTAGATCAGCTGCAATCATTTTGTCATTGCTGAAGGATATTATTATCTAAAAAGCATTTATGGAAGAGAATATATGATCCATATATTCATAAAATTTGTTCAAATTGATTTAATGTTCTCAACAGTATATCACACAGCTTTTTCTCTGTTAATCACATGTTTCTTGGAAACAGAACACATATCTTTCTACTTTATCATATTCTTTGTTTAGTTTGTGTATTTTAAATATCTGATGACAAGGTAATTTAACGTATTGTATCATTTTGGAATATTAAATAATGAAGATTTTATTATATCTATATCTTCTGTACTTCCTTTTGTTCATTTAAATCTAACAAGAATCCTAAAAACATGTATTTCTGGAACACTGAATTTCAAATGGTATCATCAAACTATTTCCAATAGTTTTTACATTCACGTTCTCATTGGGGAGATGCTATATTATGTCAGTGAATATTTATGTGTACAACTCTAATTCTGGAACCTTCTTTAAATTTAAGCCATTCAAACTATCAAAAGAGAATTTAAGATATGTTTTTCAAAACCATTGTAATACCTAAAGCAGCACTAATTTGGGAAAAAATCTGGCATTTGAAAAAAATGTTTATAAGGTTTTGACATTCTTGTTTTTCTCTTTAACTTCTTTCTGTACTAATATTTACAGAATTTTTTTACGTAATTTTGAGAACTGTGTTGTGTTCTCTGCTTCTAAATATTTATAAAGAAGAAGAGTTTGTTGCAAGTGTGATCACAGTGTGAGGCATACAGAGGAGATTTCTACAAATGCTTCTCCTTCTGCAGATATTTCTTAGTGGCTTCATGTGAGTTATTAAATTGTTTACCCACAATTTTTTATGACATTTATTTTTAATTGGAACTTGATTACTATAATCACAACAGAGCATGAGAATTGCTAAGAGTTTCATCAGAACAAAAGTTTCTTGGATCACACAGAGAAACAGGATATGAACCACACATTACAGGTGGCAAAATCTCAAGGATAAAAGAAAAACGTAGAAGTGTGTTCCACATTTTTCACTAAAATTTGCAATGGGGTAATTATATATTTCCTCAATGAACCTATATCTTGGATCAGTTAGTACTGTTCATTAATTTTAGACGGGAAACAGGGCCTTTGGTTCAGCACTGAATGTATTACAAAATGATAAATAACATATTTTGTGAAATTACAAATCTATTCTAATTTAATCTAGAGTGGTCTGCCTGCATATCATTTCCTGGATCACTTAAGGCTATATGATGTGCTTTTATCTTGGATCACTGCGTCTTTCCCATTTCTGGTTTCCCATATTTTTGGTTGACTGCTTTACTCCTCATGTGGAGTATTTGGGAAAGTCTTTTGTATCTCTGTATACCTTTTAACAGAAAGTAATAAACTGAAAGTAGTTTTAATCCTTATTTCAAATAACTTTAGGTAATTTCCATCAGCGTCAACCTTAGAGGCATTCACAAATGAGGAATATGGTGTAGATACGTATTCTGATCTAATGGTTTTGAGTAAGTTTTTCCTGTATGTATGCCCTAACTTTAAGAACCTACAGGATGACAACCTTTCTTAAAAGTTGTGACTCTAACAGCCAAGTGCTTATAGTCATCCCAACCATCTCAAGGGTATGAGCAAAAGTTTAAATGAATAAATTCTAGAAAATATCAAAGAAATATAAATTCAAATTTCTAGTTAGCATGTCTTCACTTCAAACTGCTCCTAAGTGCTTTAGAAAGCCTTAGTCTTTCAGAGTAGGACAGTAATAATATAGCTCATTAAATGCTCACATTAATTCACTCCACCACCCTATGCCTCTGTCACACGCAGTTCAAATTTGCTCAAAAGTTAGTTGCTTTCAAAATAAGTCATCATCCTATTGGGATCTGAAGTGTGCTCACCCCCACCCCACCCCCCTGGGGCTCTATGGCCATTGCATTTAATTTAATTTAGGGGAAATCTGAATTGAATCTTGTCGTACTCCCCCCTGGGGAAGATGTGCTTCACAAATGAAGTGCTGCAGACAAAAAGGGAGCGCGCACAAGCTGGGGAGCCGTGAGTCTTCCCAGGCATTCATTTGCATATCTCCTCTCCTTCCCAGTGGGGACTGGAAACAGAGCTTTGTGTTTGCCCTGAAACTAGCTGGTCCTCATTAGGCATCAGCTGTACCCAGTGCATTTTGGGCAGGCTGTATTTGAAGACGCCTTCTTGGACTTGTATTTTTTTCTTTCCCCTTTTTTGCTCTTGAAAAAATGGTAAATAAAAAAATTATTACGTAATGGTTCTCTAGATGCTGATAGTTAAGTTACTGAGGGTTTGGAACATTAAGGATGGATTAGTAGGGAAGAGTGGCAGATGAGGTCACCATGTGTGACCTGGATTTATGAGGTTCTATCTTGATATCTGGTTTGGTTCAATGAATTGCTGAATTTTGTGGTAAGCCATTCTGAAAATTTCCAGGACTCAAAGAAACCACAGAGCTGAAGATATTTTGGTTTCTTTGATGGACTATGGAGTTAATAGCCTACTTTTCTTTGCTGGTTAACCCAGTTATTGTGGGTTGCCCACTTGAATTAACATGGGTCACCAGATGCCAAAACACACATAGTTCCATCTGACCTGGGTGAAAACCTCCCTTGCAAACCTTCATTTTAAAGTAATTCCTCAAGGTTCAACTTATGCAGATGGCAGACTTGTTCCCAAACAGCACAAATGCTATGCTTTTTCTGTAAAAATAAATTACGTGGAGGATCTCCATTGCCAGGTCACAACCCCAGGATCTGCATTTGCACTGTTTCTATTTCTTTGTGCCTTGCTGCATGGAGGGAATTACATTTTGCATCAAAAGAGCTGCAAATGTGCAGACATATAAGAAAATGTGTGGGCAGCTTTCCATGGCTGGTTTCACAGACTCAGTACATAAGGTTGAGACTAAGTTATAGCTAGGAGAGATTATAGCTTAGAAGAAAATCAAGAGAGAACACAAAACCCCACACTCTTCAGCAAAAAACATTTTATCCACTCATTTATTTTTATTTCCCCTCTCCCTAAAGAATAAAAACAAACCCACAAAAAGACTTTTAATAAAAAACTTCTCACCACTGCATTACTTCTTTAGGTTATTTTGGCCTAACTTTATCCCACCTCAATACTGATATTTAGAAACTGGGTCATAGCTTAAGACAGGTAAGTGGATGCTGTCATTGCCAGTGGAGAATTCTAGTACACCCATACTTTTAATTTCTTCTTTTTCTTGTTTCCTCTGGAAAATACTGCATGTCAAGAAAGAAAAAAAAAAAGTAAAAAAAAAGAAAACCATGTCATTTCAGGTTTCATTGTCTCATGTGTCGTCTTGTTAAAGTGCAGCATTTGGCTAGGACTTTCTTGTCAACTTACAATTCAATGTAAACTGACAACTGCAGCCAGACATGGTGTGAGTTCTAAAAGGATGTGTCCATCAACAGAGCTTTAAAACTGAGGGGGGTGGGGGAGGAAGGTTCACAAAATATAGTTATAGTATTTTCCCCCTTAAGTAAACAATAAAACATGAATTATATTTACATTTCAAAACTATTTAATGACTTGGAGATTTGTTGTTTTCTCCTTTTTTTTAATTATTTAAAAATATTAATTAAAGATGTATGCATCTAAAATCGGCATAACCTGAGACTCTTTGAAAGATCCTTCCCTTTATATTTGAGACTTACTAGTTCAGAAATGAGTAATGTATCTTGAACTTCAATTAGACAACCAGAGGTAATTAAAATAATTATTCCCATTCTCTGCACACTAAAATTCTGGTATTGAAAGAGACCTTCTTCACTCTGAAGTTAATAAATTTATATAGGTTAAAAAAAAATAAAATTGAAATTTTGTATTCCAAAAAAAGTAATGTCAATTTACTCTGAAAGTAATGATCTCTTTTTTGACAAGCACCTCAAAATTTTATAGCATTCCAGATCAGAAGGTACTTGTGTGTGGTGTCTGTATAAGTTGGACTGTTCTGTTCCCCCCTATCATGTAATGGTTTTGCCCTGGATCTCCCTTCTCTCCCTTCTGCTGCCAGTTATCCCAACTCCTCCCCAGTTGCCTTGGGGATCAATGTACCCTTTCTCAAATCCCTCCCCAGTGCCCTGTCCCTCACTCGGTGCGCCCACCCTTCTCTCTAGAACTCTCTAGAAACTTCCAGCTAGAGCATCGAGTGATTGGCTCAGGGGCCAGGGCCACACCCTCAAGTTATCACCATTGGTGTTCTCCCTAAGTCAATCTTTTGTATCCCCCTCCCCTCTGAAACCCTATTCGTCCAAGGACTGACTCCTCCCTTGTTTCCCTCCCTCCTTATAAGCTGTTGCAACTCCTTCATCATGCCCTTTGGGTGTTGGTTTCCGCTGGGGCCCAATAAATCTGGATTCACCCCAGCTGGAGAGCACTGTCTTGATTTCTGCTGACTGTAGCCATAAGCCAAGCCACGTCCTACCACAGGGTAGTTCTGCTGTTGTAGCACAGAGCATTTGCCTCAGGTGCTGTCCCGGGCCACAGAGATTGGGATAGTGCCCCCCTACTGCTAGCGGTGCTGGATAGCCAGCCGGGCTGTCCCAGAAGGACAATCACTCTTCAGCTGGACCGCTTCAGGTACCGTTACCAGATCCAGTTGATGTTATCAACTGTGTCCTAAATTTTGCAGAACTAGTAACTTTGGTGTATAAGTTACAATTATTTTCACTTTGCTTACCATTTTGTTAGAAATTAATCTGGCAGTGAGAAAAAAATATCATCAATCCAATTATTCACTAACATTCTTATAGTTAAGTTTTCCTGGTAAATTAGTTCTTAAAAACCAGCAACAACATCAACAGAAAAGAAAAGAAACACCACAAACAAACAAAAAACGCCACAAAAAACCAACCAACCAAAACAAACAAAATCAAAGCCAAATTATTTTTTCCAAATTTTTGTTAGTACTAATACAGCATGTTTGCCATGAATTTTGGCTTGTTTCTCTGCGAGATAATAGTGCTTTCACATCAGGAGTTTTTCTTATCTTAAGCTACTTTGATGTTTAAGTAGAAGCATTCTCTTATCTTTTTGATAAAATAAACAAGTTGATCTCTTAAAATTTGACATTTTTCTCCCAACATCAAATCATTTCAAAAGATACTGACTGACATTTTCCTCTTCTTCACACTTCTCTTACAATGATCAACATCAAATACAAATTCATTCTTTCCATCTTTACTTCTCCACCACCTCAGATGAAGATACAAAACTTCTTCACTTTTGCTTAGAACTGAATTTTTTTTTTTTAAGCAAGGACAGTAAACAGTCCTTATCTTTATAACTTCATCAGAGTTTTTTAATAACTAAATCCTTTTTAAGGTCAAAGTTTCTGAGAACACAATATTCTATACCATGATATGCAATATTTCTTTATTCATAAATATTTATTACTCAGCACAATCTTGCTCCTTGGTTTATAATCTTTCCTGACCATACGGAAAATGTGGTCTACAGCATAACTAAGAATCTTCTATGGTTATCAACATAAATAACATAGTAACTCAGACTGAGAGACAGGGGAAGAATGTGTGATTAGTAGCTGCTTCTGCTGCTGTCACTGATTTCATCTAAAAGCCACAGCCCCCCCTGAAAAAACAGGTGGCTTCAAATGCTGATTGCGTATAATTTTGTTTTTAATGTTACACATTTGGAATACCACGAACATAAACCTTTGATGACAAAGAAAAATATTTAAACAAACAAACAAACAACCCATCAATTCTTAATTCTGAGCTTACTAGTGCTCTCCAAAAGCCAATTAGGTATATTGAACAGCTACTGGTGTTAGACTATTCTGGTGTTTTCATGAATGCACTGAAGCTGCTAATCTGCTATGGATGTCACATACTAAGGGATATGCTGAGTTGCCAAAGCATACATTCAAAAAGTTACTCAATATAGTAGTATAAAGCATATGGAGTATATTTATATACCCTCCACTATGTACTGAAGGGAAAGGTGTGCTATAAAAGACCTCATAAGCACACAGTAGAGTGTGTCACCTGCTCCTGCACTCTATATTGTTATGTCAGTGAGTGACTTTATTAGCTAGACAAGAACTGCAGGCAGGCAGTAAGTGATGTATATTAACAACTTCTCTCAATTATATCAGGTCCTGACCCTGCTCCCGTTGAATTCCATGGCAAAACTCCCACTGACACCGATTCTGTAGGCTTGGGATTGCATTTATTAGCATTTGGAGACTATCTTTAATTTTAACTGTATTTTATACAGACTTAGAGAACATTCATCTCATTTCACAAAAGAGAGAAGATAATCAGTGGCTGAATTTAAGGCAGTTTCTGAAGGTCATAGCTGGAATTACTGAAGACAGAACTGAACTCACATTCTTGGTTTCTGCAGACATTCAAAGACAGGCAGAGGTGAACTGGCCTGGGACATAGGTTTTGGAGGGTTAGAGGACATATTCAGTGGAAGGTGCTGCACACGACCTGCACACTTGCTGTGGGGTTTTCAAGGGAACTCTGACTGAAGAACAAAAAATGTCCTATTTCAGTGCTAATAATTTGCAATTAAGCAGAATATTAGACAATCTGACAAACTGATTAATTCCACCATTTTTAGGGGCTTGTAGATACCTTACAACTGGCAATTTATGCACTATGTACCTAAACCCAAGAAAGAAAAAACAGGTGATTGCAACTGATTGATAGTGCGCAGAAACCTGAGTGACAGCAGACAGGAGCACATAAACCTGCTTAACAAGGATATTTAATGCAAAGTGGATGTGTTTGGTTACATATAAATACTCTCTCCAGAGTTACACTTTCCTGTCAGATTTTATACTACAGAAATAAAGGGTTCACATGCAACTACTGGCACATAAGGCACTCACAGCTGTTCTTGAAGGAAATAATTTCTATCACCAGCTGCAGTTCTCCTCCCCAGGGATGCAACCTCTACAGTTCTGTCCCTTCTCTTCTATTCATTCCTTATCAACTAAACATTTAAAAAAAAAAAACCCATGGAAATTAATAAACGCACTCACAATATTGTGAGTAAGTGGAAATCTGAGGCTCTTCACAGCATGTGTATCACACAGGACTTTGCTTGGGTCATAGCTTACAGCTCCTTTATGCCACATATCCTACAGACCAGTTTTTGTTCTGTGCCCCGTGGGTTTCTGTTCTTCCTGTTTTCCACTTCATTCATCTTTCAAAATATTTTTTTTTATGAAATCATGCCTGGTCTATAAAGTCAGGACATTTGACCTCAAATATTACACTAGTCTATCAGAGAATTACACAGAAAGGAAAAAAAAACCCCACAAATTTAAGGAGACAGTGTGTGTCCCATAGAGTACACATACTGAACAGATATAGGACTTTGCTCAGAGATGTAAGTGGGGTGTTACTTGAAGACTCTTTTTAATCCATTGTTGGGCATATGGGCTATTTGTGATATGTATATGATAGCCTTGTTTGTTCCTGATGTCTGCTGATATGCAGAAAGTCATCTGTAAAGAAAGATTGGTTTGGGAGGAAAACTAAACTAAAACAGATGCAAAAGGATATTGCAAAAGAATCTTTATGCCTACAGAAATACCTTGTAAATTTCAATAGGGATGAAAATATCAGATTTTTTCAAAAATAAACACAGCAGTTTTCAGCTTCAGTTAAATCCCACTGCATTGAAATGCCAACACATGAGAGTATTTAATGTCACTTCAGAGGCAACAGGGGAACTTCAGCTTGTACTTAGAGTTAACACATGCTTAAAATGTCCATCAGTTTGGGTTCTTAATATACAGTTATATCCTTTCTGCAGTCTTTAAACTACTTATTAATTACAATTATTATTGGTCATTTTACTTTGCTCATAGCTTCACTTCTATAAAGAGAAGTACCATAAGACTTGTGCAGAAAAGTTTGAGTTCACTATTGAAAGAACTCTACCGTTTTTCTATGATGAGAATTCTTTCAAGCCTTTTTTCCTTTATTTAATATGTTCCAGAGCAAAACTCATCTTATAATCTTTGTCCTTTATGTATGTCATTCATCCCCAAGTAGTGTCATCTGCTCAGTGTAGGTATCTTCACAGTACTATTTTTACAGTGCCATCTCTTTATCTTCACTCTTCCTTTCCTTGTACTATTCATCAAATCAAATATTTTGTCTAGTATCTGTAAACATTGACACAAAAACCTACCTGATATGGATTCAATATAAATAATGTTACATTTTATTAACTCAAAAAATTCTGTTTGTGTGGAACTGCTCTATGAACAATGGTATTTTTTTTAAGTCTGTATCTCTAGCCCCAAGCAGTTCTCCATAGTATTTCTAAAAGGTTGTGAAATAAATTATTCTTCTGGATACGTGAGAGACTTAATTAATGGATAATAACACTAGTTAAATCATCAGCTCTTTGATAAACAAGTTAAAAAAGGGAAAAGTAGAGGACTTTTGTCTGTTTTCCAAAAAGGTCCCCTTGAATCTGAAAAAAAGTAATTACTCTGAAGCTATGTATTTGCAAAACTTTCAAACAAATTTTTAGTGGAAAATATTATTTTAAAACTTGGTAAAGTGCAAAAAAAAAGTCAATATATTGAGTGAAACTTGGTGTTCCAGACCAGAGTTTTCATCCACTTGTAATACTTTAGCTTATGGATAATAATACTTAATATTTATGGATGGATAAATTAAACTAAAAAAACCCAAAACTTGGTTCATGGTCTTAGTCACCAATGTGCCTATCTTTACCTTCCCTTTTCTTGTATTCTTTGCAATCTTTGCTGCCATATTTTTATGTTATCGTTCGATTATAACTTATAGCAACATATGATATATAGCTCATATAAACAATCAGTAGCCACCAGACTAATCACCATTTTTGACAAAGATAGCTATTGCACAATTATGACAGAAATAAGGGTACCTTCCATGCCTTTCTCAGGTGGGAACAGCTGGTGAGTGTCTAGACTGAATCTATGGCAAAGAGTAGATTCATTTAGTCACGATGCTGTATGATATTAGGTAGACAATGAAATTCTTCTTGAACCCACTAATCTGAATATTACAATGTCCAAAATTAGATGGGCCTGCTCAGTTTGCACACACTTGAGTTTTGCAACAGTTTCTGTAAATCTATCAGCAATAAATTATAGCACTCTCCTCCTTTAACATCTTTGGGTTAACCACCCAAGAGAGAAGGTATTCAACTTTTTAGCTTAGAGCACCAGGGAACAGTGAATTTCAGGTACCTGAGCTAGTGCTCTGCATTTTTCATCACCTGCAGCTCTGCACTGGTTTGCCACAGGACAAATCACCCTGGAAAATGAACATTTAGCAGAATTAAACCCACTGTGACACAGTGTAAGTAAAGCTGATATCCAGAAACAATACTGTCTAGAATTCTCTTGTTTGTTTTCACTTTTCTTTGAATCCCCTCCTCACTTTGCAAAAAAAAAAAAGAAAAAAAAAAGAATTATATGGGCAAGCAAATTATAAGAAATAGAAGCCATTTAATATTGATAACGGAGCTGATTCCAAGAAAGAATTGCCAAGGATGCAGGAGAAAAGAAATTAAAAGACACAAAAGATAGTACAAGTATTTGTTACTTTTAATAGCAACTGATAGCATTATTTCAAGTAGCAGATTTTCTGGTCATAGCAGATTTTCTTGCTCATAGTTTAGGATGATGTAGATGGTATGGTATCCTAAGGTCTGATAATTATTCAGGTATTTCTGATTTTTTTTTTCCTTTATTCGGTGGCAGTTTGAGAATCTACACCAAAACAAAATCTGGATATGAATTATTTATATTTTTAGAATTCTTTTTTGTTTTTTTGCTCATTCACAAAGTTTAGAAAGTATTCTGGAAAATAAATTTGAGAATCATTAAGCTTAGAGAAACTTTCCATGATGAGATCTTCATTAGGAGCAAAAGAGCTGCAGATGTGTGCCAATTTATACCAGGTGCAGATCTGACCTCTGGCATTCCTTAGGTTTTATTCACATTGTTATCCACATATTTTTACATTTATGTTTTGAGATCCATGCCTCGCTGATATCTACTTCAGAGAACTTTATCTGTCAATCACCTAGACATGGATGCAACACTCATCACTTGTATTTGAATACTTGAGCTGTGCTCTCTGTCTGCATGTGGGAATTCCAGCAGTCATCATTATAATCTGTGACTGAAGGCTCATATTTTAGGGGTTCTGCCTACATATCCAAGGTGCCTAGAAATATTATATGCAGAGATTGAGTTGTGTGGCAAAGGAATTCAGGGAAGTCTAGCAGGAAAACAGTAAAGGAATTGAAAAACCAAAAATATTCACTGAAATGAAGGTAAGGTCCTCACAGCGGGATGACAAAAAATGCGTCTCCTCTGTAGGAGGAGTTAATCTCTTTCGGGCGAGATTAACTACTTTTTGAAAGTAAGGAGGTAGAAAAGGTCCAAGGTGAAAAGCAAATTCCAGGTGTCTGTATCTTCTGGTTTGTCATTTGTCAAAGTTGTTTAAAATTGGGAAGGGAGAATAAATAACCTAGGTATCTTCTATCACCCTAACTTCCAATCAGCTGTTTAGTATTCTCCCACTGATATTTTAAAGTTGTTGTGTTTCCTTTAAGAGAATCAGATTTATGTGCATTTAACATGCAGAGAAGAGGGGCATGTAAGTCAACCGCCACACAAAATGTAATGAGAAATACTCCTATCTATCAAAAAAACCCTGATCTATCTCTATCAAGAGTCTACCAGGTGATCCCAGTGGGGTTTTGACCATAATCCAGATGCTTAACAAGATTTCTTTTCCTACTCTCTCTACATTATATGTGAGAAAGTCCTCAGATTATGTACAGAATAATTCTGTTTATATTCAGCTCTGCTGAAAAGAAAAAACTGTGTTGATTAGTACTGAAATAATTCAGCCATTCCTTTTTCTTTGCAATGCATTGGTTTCATTTTTGTCCTCTATTTGTTCTAGTGTAAGACAGAGTGGACTTGAGAAAAGCAATTAAAATCCAGCATCAGTCAAAGGTGGGCAGCAAGGATGACGTTAAAAGGCAGCTTTTAATCTAAGATTAATTTGTAGTTTTATCGGGTGTCATTTACTGGAATTTTCAGCATCCTTAGTATGAGTGGTTTTGTATGTGTATGTAGAGACAAGTTTGGTCATGTTTACAGTAATATTTCACTGTGCAAAGCTTTGATGGCTCTGAAATTTCCTGCTATTTACACTTGTTATCCCTTAAGAGTCTCAGAACTGTGATACTTTCTTCCAAGGATTCCCTCAGTTGTGTTTTGAGCTTCAGTCAGAAGAAAACAAATGTATCACGTGACCCCTGGGCCTAATTACAGCAAGAACAAGCCAAAATTTGCATACCAGATACTCCTGGAATCTCAAACACTTAAAATAAAACAAAATGTTGAAATGCAGGTCTGTTTCTCCTACTAGTTAATCAAAAAAAAAGACCAATCCACAACCAGATCCTTGGGCTTTGTGTGATTAAGAAAGGGAAAAAATGTACAGAGAAAGTTATTCCTTGGGAATTACTGGCTCACATTTAACAATTATTATTTCATTATTTTGTCTCTAGTTCCTCAAAAGTTCATTGAATATCTTCTTGTTTGCATTTTAGTTTTCTCTTTTTTACTTCCCTACAGAAATTCCTCTCCATGTCAATCTATATTTAATGACTTTGGTTTAAGATTTATTATGAATTCACATACTTTGATTTTTTTTTTACAGCAGGGCTTCCAGGTTAACTCTTAGGAATATTTTTTTCAGTAAACTTTGAACAGCATGTAGACCCCTAAGAATCCAATGGGATTTTAGCCAGTTATGCTCAGTTGTTTTTTTTTCCCCTCTCTACGTCACTGTTTTTGAGTTTTATTTTCATGGGAGTTTTTTTGGTTTGTTGGTTTGTGGGTTCTTCTATTTATCTGGGGGTTTCTCTTGTGTTTTGTTGCTTGTTAGCTTGTTCGTCTTTTTGTGAACATTTTCCATTAAATAATTTTGAAATAACTCACTGCTGGAATCAGCCTGTCGCAAGAAGGTACACAGGAATTAAAGAAATATGCATGTGTTAGAGCATGGCCATATTTGGCAGATGTAGATGTGTGATAACCCCTCCCACAACCAGATGTGTGCATTCAGATCTGTGGAAATCAAAGAAGAAAATCTGGCACAAACTTCAACGCCCTTGAAGTATACCAGGCACCTGCCAAAATTGTCAGACTAAGCCTGCAGATCTTCAAAAGGGCTGCATTTGGCTCCATGTTCTGAAGTAGTTTACAAAGTGCCCTGCCAGCATAATGTTGGCACAGTATCTCTACCTTGAAATTAGTTTTAGGTAAAGACAATTTTATTCCAGCTCACAGAAACATAGAAATTGCCATAGCACACAAGAAACAGATAGATCGGGCATGAACTTTTAAAACCGGCTGGCACCAGATGCTTCAGAAAAAGAGATGAATAGTACAATTTGCCCAAAGGGGAAATACCTCCTTAAGCCCTTGTAGGTAGAAACCAGCTTATGCCCTGAAGCAAATGAACTTACATCCCTTCCAAAAGTACCTATTATAATTGCTGTTATAATTATTATTATTAATTATTATCATGATTTCTCCTATTTTCTATAGTTATTTTTATCATTTTAAAATATGTTGTGTTTATCACCATATAGTCTTGGAAATGTCCAGTTCTTTTCCTTTACTTTTTCATTTTCTTTCCCCCTGGAGAGTTTGCTAATGGATGTAATACAGAAATAATGGTTATAATTTGCAGCTAGAGAATTGCACCCATTTAGGGATATTAAAGCAGTTTTTCCAAAGACTATTAAATTTAGCTTCAGCACATCTATTTTGGGTTGAGTAAATATCAACATTTCATCCATAAAGTAATTAGCACAAAAAGGAGACAAGGTCAGTTTTTTCAGAGTAGGATATTTAATATTTGAAGACCCAAAGAGCCCATTTTCAACTTAGTTTACTTCCCCATGAAGACACTGAAGGTCTTGGAAGTTTTAGTGTGCAATGGAGCCTGAGAACCCCTGAAAATCTTCTGTCTATTCCTGATTTCCATTGTGTTTTTTCACACCAATATGGTGTTTTGTAATGTCTTTTCTTTTTCCTGCTGAGAGAAGAGTAGTTCCTGTTCAGAGGAGTTTACATTTTGAATAGACAAATGCAAAGAATTTCAGACAATAGTAAAAGCCTGAAGCTGAAACAGGGGCCCAAGAGGTATTTCAATCTGGTAACCTTCACTAAACTAAGAATAGAGCCAGTGTCTCTGGAGTTATTCTCCAGTGATGCTATAGCTGACCTAAATATTAAAGGATCTAATCTTCCAGTTCATCATTGTTTGAATAGCTTGTGTGACGTTGGAAAATGTGGTCAGGGCTTGGGCTTCAATCAAATGCATTTTTTCAAATTTAGTGTAACTTTAGTTTAAAAAACGTTATTGTGACCACATCTTCACCCAGCAGAGGATGGTGTATGGTTTAAGTGTCTAGGAGGCAAGTTGCAATTGCAAAGAGTAGACTCAGGGTAAAAAAGAAGAAAACACCAAAAAATATAACAAAACTTTTCTAATTGAGTTTCTTCCTCCACTCCTGAGCAGAGGAGGAAGAAACAGAAAACAAATGAGCAGCAATGTCTACCCATTCCTGCAACTCATGAAGGGGGAGAAGGCATATTGTGTATCCTGCCTCATTTATCACTGTCACCATCAGGTCCATTCCAGGAGGAGCACAGGGTCCTCCAAAGATCTCTCCCACACTTCTCACTGCCTGGTGTGTATCATGCATTGTTTGCCGAGTGATTAGTGAGGCATCTGTAGGTATATTAATGTGGAAGGTTGGATGTGTTTGACAAGAAGTCAATGATTCTTTCTGACATGACTTTAATAGACCCGAAGAGGTGGTCGTGGGATGATACTTCTAATGGGATATAGATATGAACGACCCAAGTTTTATGACAAAGGTCAATGATATTGGTGATTAGTGTGGAGAAGAAAATTTTACTGGCCTGGTAGGAGGCAACTTGCATGATTCATGGACAGTTTCCCCACCCACACCATTATTTAGGATAACAAAAAGTCCACAGCAAACAACAATTATGCAATTTATCATATAATAGTGAATTGTTAGACCTTGTTGGTAACTGTGTGGAGAAGATTAAGAACATTTTCTGATAATGTATGTGAATGAGATCTTTCCTGCCAGCATTTAATACATGAAAAGGAAGTTTCCAAAGAGGAAACTCAGTTAAAAAACAGCTACTAAGGCATTGCACATCCCTGCCAGATCACCCAGATCACAACCCAGATCACCATATCAGGAATCAAGGTATCTGTGATCCATCTAGCATTTAGTATTGATGGCAGAATGAAGATTTCATGTTCAACAAAAGAAGAGGATTGCAATGTGGGAGTTACTAGATCTCTACCACATTTTAAACATGTTTCACTGTGGAAACTCAGCTGTGATGAAAACACTCCTTGTCTTCAGTAAGAGCATGTGGTTAGACACAGACAACAACAAAAAGGAGAAATTACGATAGTTCATAACATGTATCATATCATGGTGTCAGAGAAAAGTGAATACTGCCTGCCCAGCTCCAAAAATATGAAAGTCCAAAAAAAAAGTTCATCAACGAAGTGAAACAAATCAGTTTTATCAATTTGAGCACTACCTAGATATTCCTAATTGACAGTTTCTTCAATCAAAAATGTTACTCTCTCATTCCCAACAAAGAACTGTTATGGTAATTAAGATGTAATGAATATGAAGTCTCTTCAGTTATCACACTGATGTTGACCTCACTGCCTGCTTGTCCCAGTATTGTCTTCTTTTGGACCATATTTGTACAGATAATGCAATGTGTATGCCACAAGAATTAAAAAAAAAACCCAACAAAACAAACAAAAACAAAACCAAACCAAACCAAACCAAAAACAACCAAAAACAAAAACAAAACAAAACCAACCAAACAAACAAAAAAAAAAAAAAAAAAAAGAAAAACCAAACCAAACCCAACCAAACCAAACCCAACCAAACCAAAAAAACCCCAAAGAAAATAAAATTCACACAGATCTCATTTAATAAAAAATAACACGGGCATAAGGGGAGAAGCGGAATAAGAAGGAAAGTGCAGGTATTATCAAATTAATTTGTAGAACCTAAAAATACAGAGAATATTCCCAAAGCCTGGAAACAGTTTCTTCTTCTCACATTCTTCAAGATCTAATCGTATATCTTAATACTAACACATTAGTGCTAGATTAATTCTCTTTTGTGACGAGAATCAAATTCAGAACATATTGCATGATCTTTGAAGTCACACTGTGCACTCTTGGTAGGAAGCACATTCCTGATAGTCTCTCACAGCAACCAAGAAAATAAATTTATTTGTGGGAACTTGTAATGTTTGTTACAATTTGTTAGTTGCACTTAGTTGCCAAGAATTATTGTGGTAAAGTACTGTATTTTATAAAATTAAACATTTAAATTATGTGCCAAACAGAGGAACTTGCATTAGAATAATAAAATTTAGTAAAATATTCAATGCCTGATGGAAACTTCTCAACTACCCCTCCTTAGGATGGTGTACACTGAACATTTTACTTATTAGGCTGCTGGTTTGAGTGAGCAGTGAGGGATCTGGAGACTCTCAGTTGATATTGTGAAGAGATGGAGTCCTCATGGTCTTCTTATAGCAGCACTGAAACAAGAAGAGGTAGTCAGCCACAGATTACTGTATTTTATTAAAAATGGAGAAAAAAAAGTCAGGCAAAAAAATATAAATTCACCCTTCCCACACCTCTGCTCAGAGTGTGGAGAAGGAGGATAGAATTGGACAACAAAAAATCAGTTTTGGAAATAATATGAGAAGATTATGCAAATATTAAAGGAAATGTTATTCAAAGAGGGGAATACCAAAATATAGAATTTGTAAAACCCCAATGGAGGAACCAGAATTAAGTCTTTTTCAAAAACTTATTAAAAAATTATATGTGGCAGCACTGGAATCTAAAAAATACTTAATGCAGTGTTGTTTACTCTGCAACAATATTTGAAAAAGTGTACTCATCCTCAAGATATTTTGGTTCTAATTTTTCCTTCTTCACCCAAAATATTTTCTTCAGTGTGAGTGTGTGTGAAGCAGTGTACAGAGAATAACCAAAAACCCTCCTCAGGCATGATACAACACACCTCACACAGAGCTTCTAGAGGTTTGCCAAAATGCTCACTCATGCCCGTACAGCTGAATATTGATGCCTAAAGATTTCCCTTTTTTTCATATATTTGTAATTTTGTGGATTATTAATACCTGGTTATATAGCTCCTGGTATTTTTCCTACCCCTTCTACTAGATTTTAGAGTAATAGGCTAACTTTCTAACACATTCCTGAAATATTGTTTGGTCTTATTTTCAAGAAGAGAATCTTGTAGAACATTTTGTTTTCCAACTAGAATCTGAGAAGACACAATGAGAAATGGGGCATAGAAGCCTTGGACCAACTCTAATGAAGCAGTACCCAGAGGAAAATTACCTAACCACCTCCTCTTCTAATTGGACAATATTGATTGGGTGGGCTAATTTGTTAAACTTATAGAAATTGTAGAAAAACAATACCAGGTCTACCCACAGCCCATAACTATGGAGGCACCTGGGAGTTTCCAATAAGGGCCTGCTTTTTCATTTTACCATTTTAATACTATTCAAGAGTTTCTCTTTTGATATGCCTAATAGATATTAATAAGCCTATTAGTATGCCTAACAGATATTGATAATTCTAACAGATATTAAGTGTATCCATGCCAACATCGACCTGTCATAAAGGAATGAAACATACAGACATGTAAGCACAAGGACAGAGGTTCATTCCCTGTGTATTGTGAAATTCCTGTGTCTCATGAGCATTCCAAGACTGTCAGGATTCTGGTCGATTTTTGCAGCAACCTTGAGAGTCATGGCCAGGACCCTGGACCATTTCCATGGGGCACAAAAGGGGGTGTTTTTTTTTTCAGTTTTGCTGGAGTGTGCTGTAGGGTAGTGCTGGGTTCCAGTCATTCACCTCTCTTGTACACTCAGCTCTGAACATTGTTGGTGTTGCTGTTCATTTTCCTATTTAGTTGCTAATATTTTTGTAATAAATTGTTACAAATTCATGACTTATAAATTGTTCTTATCTCACCAGTGATCCTCCTTGCCTCCACCTCTCCTCATACAGATCCCTGGTTTTATCCTGAATGCTGACAGTATGAGTTACAGGAGAACCTAAACCACAGTTAGAAGCTATGAGTGATAGAAGAACTTAACACTCCATAAATAGATCTAAACCTGTAAAGCTGCTTCTTGAACTTTATTTGATATAGTGCAGTATTGTTTCCTACAGTCATGCTTCCATGGATTTATTTTTTTTTTTAATTGCAGAATAGTTTTTATTTAAATGAATGAAATAAATACGAAAAAGCAAATAAAACATACATTAAATATATATATAAACAAAGTGCAGACAATTAAAATGCTGATGCTGGCAATTATGCCGTTAAAAATAGTGTATAGTTTACTTTCTAATGCCCAAGAATGCTCGATCTGCTATATCATATGAAAGGAAATCTCAAGAAAAACACGTGTTTTCTGCAGATTATCAAAACCTGGTCTGAAAAGAAAATAGACCTTTCAAGGAAGTGTCCTTCCTGGCATTAAACGTGCTGCCTCAGGAGCAGGAGTAAAATCTTTGTCATATTCTTCTTTAAAGAAAAGATGCATGATCAAACTGATAAAGTGATGTATTTTTTGAATAATACATTGCTCAAGGGCTTCAATCTACATTATATACTACATAACAATAATTTGTAATGTTTACTTAAACAGTGGCTCTCAACAAAACACTTAGAATCACTTAGCATCTTGTCCCTGAGCAGTTTGCATTAGAAATCTGGACTGCCTAATTTCATTGTGCTAAAGGCATTAAACACAAGAGAGAGGGAAAAAAAAAATCACAAAAAACAAACCTCATCTTGGACTGAGAGAGGAGAAAAATGTCTCTCCAACACAATCTCAAAAGCATATTCTGTCTGAAGTCACCATACCACATAAGATTGAATTCTCTTATAACTGTGTAGAACTAAACAATCATATTGTTACATATGTTAGGAAATGTCCAACAAAGGACAGGCCCTTTAACCTTCAGAACCACAATTTTTCCTCTCCCTGTTACACAATATGTGAGTTCCCTTCCCATTTAAACTGAATTAACGAACACCAAAGCTACTTTTAGGCTGTTTCATCAATGCAGTCTAAAGGGATATAAAGTAAGGAGATTTTCTTTGGCTGGAATCCAGATACTAATGGTGTTAAAATGCATTCTTACTGCATTTAAGCCAGTAGTTAGGTCAAGTAGACAAACAGATTTCAGAGGATGTTTAAATAAACAGTCTATTTAATGTTGCTTTGGAACCTGCATGTTTTGGTTGTCTAGCCTCAAAATACCAGCTAGTTAGGAAACATAAAAGCAACGGTGACTGCTTGGTTTGGAAAGAAATAAAAATAACATCAGGGTTGTATATGCACCAATTAATTTTATAGAAATATATTAGGTATTCATTAATATTCTTCCACATGCCTTGAAAAATACAAGCTTTTTTTAAAGACAATAGATCAAAAATGATCAAAAGGAAAGCTATTTAAAATTAAACTTACTAATAGGCTGTTGGAGCTCAGTGGCACAAAATATCATTAAGCTAAAAATGCATTAAACATGAGGCAAGCTTTTCTAAAGAAATGCACTTCTACAAAACCCAGCAGAGAAAATATGTATTAAAAAAAAAAAGAAGAGAGAAAGAAGGAAAAAAATATTAACTTCATTGTTTTAGAATTTAAACAAGTAACTGATACAGTTAGGAGAAACTCATAATAATAAGGATCTTTATAATTTTCTAACTCATTCTCTTTTAATAGATTCAGAAACTAGTTGGTAACATCATCCTGTTAGAGATATGTTCTAATCAATAGTAATTGAGATGGTTTGGATAGCTTCAGTGATGTGCTTCTGTGGAAAATGCCTTATTAGAGTTGATCAGAATACAGAATTTCTGCTCATCAAAAATCCTTATGTTTTGTCAGCTCTTTTAATCTTGAAATGAAATGAAAGGTCAAAATAACCCAATCCTTTGAAGAACAAAAATTTTCGCAGTAATTTAATTTGAAATCACTGAACTGTTTTATTTTAATGTCAAGCTAACCTCTCTGTTGACTCGAATCCCTTCTTTCAGGAAGTTTTCTGCCATTAAAGCTGTGACACATCAACCACAGCATCACAGGGCTTTATTGTGCCTTCCACCACAGGACGTAAAGGATACCTCGAAAATACACTCAATTTTAATTTTTTTTCCCATAAAAGAATGGAGAGGATAAATGAATGCTGTCTATTTATTTATGCATCCATTCATTTAGTGGATTTTGTTTTGTGCAGTATTTCTAAGAATAAAAAAGACTTGTAAAGTAAAGGATCTAACACCAAAATGGATAGTATTGAGTGGGTTCACACATGAACCCACTTATATTGGGTGGTTCACATGTCCACCACTTGCATATCTGTTACCCCAAACTACCTCTTAACTTTTATAAAAAAATAAACCTTAACTTCTATTGTAGAATAAGTAAATCTGTCAAACCATATTGGTTGTGCTGTGACTGAAGTTTTGGTGTTTCTTTGTTATTTTGCTTTAGAGATTTATCCTAGGAGGGTCCTGCTGAATCCACAAAAAAGAAAGATACTAAGCAAGAAAGAATTAATATTTGCCTTAAAAGAAAGTGCAAGCATACCAAAATGCCCACAGGTTACAAATAAGCATTTATAACACTGTGATGCTGATATAGAGCATCACTATAACACAGGAAACAACATATATTTAACAAAGGTAGGTATAAATGCTTAAATAAATAACCACCAAAGGGCAAAAAAACCCATGTGGGATGTTTAAACAAGCAGCATACAAGTTCAGGCAGTATAATCATCAAGTAAGAACTATGTGTAGAATAAGCAGAAAAGATGTCAGGTAGAACAAGAGACCAATTCTCCCTCTTAAATGTTAATGGATGCTGGATGAAGATTAGATCTCTCTTTCCACTTCCTTTAGAATATGGAAGGTACAGCGTCAAAAAGGAGGAGGAAAAGAAGGGAAAGAAAAAGCCACCTACTCAATTTATGGCTTCCTGTGTCAAACAAACTAACTGAGCCTAATCATGTCAACCCCAGGGGCTGCGCCTGTCAAGGCAGTACTAATTGTAGGGAAACATACACGTATCCCAAGAGCAGTGAACTGTTAGGGTATCTGGGCTCCAATGGGAAATGAAATGACCATTGCCAAAGCTGCTTAAAGATTTGAAATATCACTACCCAGAGATTAAATGAATAGGGAAGCAATAGAATTTAAAAATACAGTGGAAAGCAATAATATGATTAATACTCTAAGTCTTTTTACCATTAATACTGTCACATTTATAAACTCCCTTTAATTTTTTTTTCATGCTGTAGTATTTAAAGATGTTAAGTGTCATTATTCCCAGTCTATTGATATCTGAGACATGAAGCAATAAAATAACTCATCTGGGGTTTCTACTTGGCCATAGGTTAATCTTCAAATAAAATATATGGTTTCTGATATTCAATCCCCTGTCCAATCATTTTGGCCATAAAATTGGAGATACTACAGTGGTCATTATTGTGACCTCTGATCTCTTGCTATGTTATTAATAATTTAAAAGTACTTTTGTAATAAGAACACTATAGGTGGAGAAGAGCCGTTGACCCAGCAGGTAATAACCTACCCTTAGCAAAGACTATCTTTTGTCTGGATATTTATATGTTAGTTATCTGTACAAGTTTCCAGAAACTATCACATTCTGTCACACTTGTAAGATATTGTAGGGTTGGGAAGCATGAGCTGACAATCCTAGCTAGCGATATGAAGTTAAACAGTTTATTCTAATCTTGTTCAGGAGCTTACACATCTGTATGGAACATGGCTCTCAGGAGCAAGTGATGAGTGAGAGTTTTAAATGTGCTCAGAATGAATTTCTATTTCATGACTGAAATATTCTTTCGGACTAAATTCTTCTTTAACTGCATTTGATCATTCAGCTCCTAGACTAAGGTTCATTTGTGCTCAGGCTAGTACAAACATAAGTTCCATTTCCTAAAGTTTGGTAGCATCAAAATTCACTATCTTTCCTTTGTTAAACATTTCTATTTTAAGCAGTTGAAATTTGGTAGGGGTAAAAGAAAAGTCAGAAGTCCAGCATGGATGGGATAGCCTTAATTATTACCTAGAATTATAGGACAATGGAGAGAGAGCAAACACCAGAGCTCTTGACAGTGTTGGGGGAACGCAATTTTTTTTAATCTTTCTAGTCAGTAAGTAGAGTTGGGATATTTCTGTTATGGAAAAGGGAGGTAAAAATAAATAAAGAAAAAAGTATAAAGAAAAGAAATACAAAAGAAAAGAAAGAATAAGACTGAGAGAAGAATTACTGCTGCTTCTCATGCCATCAGAAGAATGAAACTCTTGAAAGTGATGATTGCCTGATGAAATGCAGAAAATTGCTGCTATTGACTGAAAACACCTTCCCTTCTGAAGGAGAAGAACTTCTCCCCCAGCCCCTCCCTCGGGGACAGTAACTTCAGATCTGCCTTTTCATTATGCCAACAAAAGAGAATAATACCATAACTGCATTATTCCCATTGGCAATCTGCTGCCTTAGGAAACTTCCAGCTTTGCCTGTGGCTAAAGGCAATGGTGCTGCCCTGGAACTGCTCAGCTCTTGTGGAAGAGTTATTTAAGGGAATTACTTGGAATTCTGAAAAAGGCTTATTTGGAGGGCATGCACTGCACTGGAATAGCTCCATGGCTGTTGGAGTAATTTCTGTGATTTCTTCTGTGTACATTCTGATGTTTATAATTTTAATCCTATAGCAGTAAAAAAAACAAACAAAGAAAGAAACCAACCCCCCATCAAAATATCATGAAACTCCAAGCAAAGAACCAAAAAAAAAAAAAAAGCAACCTCCCAAGCTGAAAAAAAACGAACAAAAAAACCAAATCATAGCAAACCAAGACAAACCCCATACATATCTCAGGTGAACATTAAAAGACTGTTAATGAAAAAACAATTTTATGGCAATTCTCATCATGGCCATATGTGACTTAAGGGATGAAAATCAGACAGATTAAGGACAAATTGAGGTCCAGATGTGACTGACCTAACTCCATTTGTAAATAAGGAGAAATCTTATCAGGCCTAAGGATGAGTATAAAAGAATGAAGATTGATACTGTCTGAATGCAATTCAGTAAGTCACAGCCAGCTCTGCAGAAAAGACCTAAAAAGACCTAAAAATACTTGTGCTCAATTGAGAGTCACACCAAACACTGCTACCTGATAAGGCCAAAGCCCAATACATACCTCATCTTCATAATGTGATGAAGCCATCAAATGTTAAAATGTTGCTCCACTCACCTAAGTTTAGATATCAAATGGATAACCTTTTAATTGCCATCCAGTTGATTGAAAATCAGCCTATCTTGTAAAAAATCATATATTTATATATGAATGTGCATGTATAAAAATATAAAAATTACTGCCCAGAGAGAAAATAGCATCTTCTAAAGGGTAAATCCACCTTATTTTAGACACCATCAGGGTATGTGATGGATCATTCTTGGAAACTGGCCATTTCTTGCTGCTGACCTTAAAGCCAAATCAGAGTGGACAGATTGGTTAAAATGCCGAATTTTAAGTGTATAAATAACATCAATTTATACACTTAATACACAGATAGTTTTTTGATGACCCTGAAAGTTTCTTGATTTTCTAAACAGTGAAGGAAAGGGGAAAGGTAATGGTGTCTCCATGTGTTTATGGAGAACATCAGCCACTAAAAATTCAAATTTCAGATAAAAATGTTCTTCTATATGTTACTATAAGTACAGTACTGTAATAGAAGAGTCAAAATTTGATTTTCAATTTGAATATCCAACACCAAATACATTTTAGGAAAGATAATTTCTAGGGTTGCCAGCTACCCAAGCTGTAACTATTGTTCACCTCATTTTATGGAAAATTCACAAAATTATTCATTTGTTTAACTCTTAAAAGTTGAAATTGCAATTTTAGTGAACATTACTCCCCCAGTTATTTCTGGGAGGGCCAAATTTGCACCCAAGAAGTGTAAGAGAAACTATTTTGCCCAACGGGCCTTGAAATTTGTGTTGTTTATAACTGTAAAGCTTTTAGTATTTAACATATTAAAATCTAAAGGGACTTGATGTGCACCCAGTATACTAAATGGTCTTAGACTGAGGCTACAATGAAAAATAGAATTAAAAATAGCCAGTATGGATTTGTAAATATGCCATATTTAAATATTCATAACTACAAATCTTGTTTATTTTGAGTCTTTGCTGTCTATTCTTTCTTGGTGAATTTAATAATCTTGTTAGATTTGATGTTTCCAGTTTCAGCCATTTGGAGTTAGTCAAGCGCATAAATCCCAAATGGAACATATGGAAACACCACTGTACTTTTTGTTACATACATAGCTTGGAATTGGCTGAACTGATGCAACTCAAACATTTCAGACAAAGAAACACCACTGGCTTGAGACCAAGACTAGGAGATGCAAGAGTGCAGAGCACATGCTGGAAAAGCTGGAAAAGTGCACGTGTTGTGTTACAGAATAAATATGCAGGACTTGACTACTTTAATCGCTCTTCTGAATGACAAATTCATTGATGCTACACTCTATGAATATAGCTGCACCTAGGATTAATCATTATCAAAGTAAATCAATAATATTACTGGGATATTTGAAGGGATATAGGCCCAGCCATGACTAATGAGATGTTGGAGAAGAAAGGAATTCACTTGCAAACAAAAGTTGGACATTTGAATATAGTTTCACCAAGAACTGGAATTCAGGGAATAAAAAGATTCAAACATTTTAAGCTTTCAAAACAGGTTCCATTAATACAGGTAGTTTAATTCTACAGAAATGTTATATAAGCATATTTTTCACAACATATTTTTTCTTCTTTCCTTAATTGAGAGAAAAGACTAATTCCTGTAGAATGAAACAATTCAGGGAAGCAAAAATTATTTTGACAAAACAGGAAAAATAAAGGAAGCAAATATTTAATTCAAGGAGATAAAGCATGGTGAGAAAACACCCAGATTTCAGGACTAGTCATGATTAGAGAGCAGTCAAGAAATTAGTTTTATCAGTGCTGTCAGCTCTTGAGCTGAGGACAGCTGCTGCAGCTATGTAAATATACCACCAGACTTAAGATGCCAGAAACTCCTAAATGTTAATACAACAATACAAGGAGATTGACTTTTTCGTGTGTAAATGATCAATAATATTTTGATAGATCCACTAAAAAGGAAAAAACAATTCCAGCTCTAGTCAGAGCTATGATTCAGCATGGAGATTCAACGTGATTGTCTGCACATCCTAGCTATTATTATGGAAAAGATCAAAAGTGGCAATATCTTCTGTCTAATTTGCTAACCTCAGTGCAGCAGCTTATGTCTTTCACTATTCCACCATGGATAGGGAAGGTGGATTTCTGCATGATTCCCAGATTTTTTTGTGGTAAAATTGTCAGCTGTGTTTATTTCTGATACTCTTTCAAAATCTCCTGTAAAGTTACATGTGTCATATTTGAACTCTATGTTTATGTGGATATGAATCAAGGGGTTATTTCATCATGTGTGTAACTTCTGGGTTTTACATGAAGGAACTATTAAGATATAATCACTAAGAAGCTTAATGAGGGAACCAGCTGTGAGAGATCATTACTGCAGTGACCTGCTGCATGAGGTTAGAAAGAGAGAGCAAGACAAAGAACTTTCATCCTATTTAACTGCAGTTATAGAAGAAAGAAACAGTTTATGTATTGGCTGCCTTTTTAGAGCATCTGTCTGGTTTTAAAAAATAATGAGGCTTGCCAAAGATATTGAGAGGTTTTTTTGGGTTCATTTTTCGTTATTTTTTAGTTTGGTTTTTTGAAGTGTAGATATATTAACAAGGACTATGAAGAAGGGTTCAGTCCTTGATCACTGATAATGCAAAAATAAGGAAAATTAACAGGAGTGTAATGTACATTTTTTTGGTGAAAGCAATATGAAATGTTAGTATTTTTAGGAGTTATCACATAACCAAAAGGAAAGTGTGTTATAATCTTCAGAGTGCCTGCAAAATGTGGGAGTTAGAAGGCCAATATTTGTACATGACCCAATAAAATTTCAATCTTCTTTCATCTCTTAATTTTGCTAGATAGACTTTGCAGTTTGTTATTGTTTACTAGGCTGATTAGAATAATTCATTGTTAGTCATTTTACAACTGTTTCATAATTTGTAGCTTAAAAAGGTGACTCACACAAGATATTCTGTTTTCTGTTAGCCTAGCCTGAATTGATATTTCTTGTATATTTCCACTTGAAAAACACAGAAATATTTTCTAAGCCTGATAGTTTAAATCCACTCAGTCATTCTGTATAATTCCTCACAATTCCTCATACAGCCAAGACTGGGGAAATAACTCAGGCAATATTTTCAAAAGCCAGTATTGTATAAGGGGCTATTCCTCAGTTAAAAGAAAAAGAACTAAAGTAGGTATTCCCTAGATGGGGGAAGAAACTACCTACTACTGTTGATTATCACTCTGTTTATTGCTTAATTTCCTACGTAGAGGTAGTTCATGCAAAAGCATTGTTCAGTCAGGGTTTGAACTACACTGCTAATGCATTCAGGGCACTTAGAGATGCAAATAATTGTGTTTGCTTAATAAAGGTTCCATGGAAAATATATAAATATGAACAAATACACTGGTGTGCAGGTTTTTCAAATTTCTAAGCTCACCTTCCCTGTTTGGAGAAAAGAAGGCTAGGTAGAGGGTTCAGCTTGCTGTCTCAGATCAAAACTTTAGGTGTTGAGTGATGAGACCCAAGTAACTGTGTCTCCTACCAAGGCTGCTTCTATCCACCCTACACAGTTGTCTGAAGCTTATGAGGGCAGGAACTCTTTCTGTAAGCATTTGGGGATAACAAACCTCCTCCATTGCTCAAAGAATGAGGTTTTGTGCTAAAATGAAAAATTAAATCCAGGGAATTATTATATTTGTTTAATACAGGACGTGAGCTCAATATTTTGCATACAATGAATGATGAAAATGTAAGGAAATAGACTTTTTCTAAATAAAGTATGATTTGATCAGATCTGAAAAGGAAACACATTTCCTACCTTTCAAGATTTCCAAGATGGAAACCACAAAAATATACAGATAATTTGATACTTCTCTCTTTACCTCTGAATTTTTTTAGGCTTTTCATGAAGTTTATTAGCAAATAGGTGCCTTGAAAATAAAGCAATCCCAAATCATATAATTCCCAACTGAATAACATGAGTTCAATTTTTATTTTCTCTCTACTTAATTTATATATATATAAATTAAATAGAGAGAAAATATACGTATTATATCAAGTTAAAAATGGGAAATGTGTTTTTGTCAAGTAAACTTTTTTTTCAGTGAGGTGAGGAACACAGCTCACTTGAGATGCAAGAGAAACAACTTCCAAGTAGTGATCAAGATGAAGCACAGATATTTTTGACGCATGATGTTGGTGTCACAATCACTCAGATGTTGCATAGTGTTGATTATATTCAAGTATATCCAAAGGCTGTTTTTGCTAATGACCATGGAGACTCAGAAGTAGAAAGCAACTTAGGCTTCAAGAATACCAGCTACATTTTTTTGTTATTTGTTGCTGTGGACATAAAAGTGGTTTGGACTTTGGAATTGGGATGTGAGAATGAATTAAGTATATTGTGATTTACATTCATGTCTGAAAGGGCATCTTCTTCCTTTTAATGGAATCAGAAGAGCAATTGACCTATAATGCATTAATGTGCCAGGTTTGAAATGTTTGCAGGCTAGGAGTTTGACATAAGGTACATTAGAACATTAGCAAAAAATCACACTTCTTTCCCAGACAGCTGAAAAATCAAGCAAGGTTGATTCTGTTGGTGTTATAGAAAGGATGCTCATATATTTAACATAATGAGGAAAAAGCATATAAATGATGGACAGAGTTTGTAAATGCCTATGTAAATACACAGTGAAATTGAAAACAAACGAACAAACAAACAAAACCCCTTTAGGTTTAACTATCTTGGGGGATATTCTTCAGGTAAAAGAGTAACTATATTCCCTGTGTAACTGCTTTTTTTTTTTGTAGTTACTCCTAAGCCAGAAGGAAATTTGACAAAATGAAAATTATGAAAATTTAGGCTGCGGATTTTAAAAATGCAAACTAAATAATACTAATAGAAGATGACTGACTTAAAGTTTCTGGGGTTTCTGGTGCAAGTGAGCAATGTCTTCTACAAAAACTCTTAAATAATATTTTAAAAGTGCACATTTAATGAGGGAAAGAATGTTTAACTGGTTGACCCCCATTTGTAAGTTCACAATTTGCTGGATAGTGACTGTTAATATCACATTAACCCATATTATTCACAGACAGGGGATCTTGGATCCTATGCTAGGAAAAGAGATAATTTAATTCCCACAGAGGCTGTTCTTCTTGTTTTGTTTTTCTTTATGTACACTTTATACATACTTTATTGACAAAATATAAACTAAAGTGAAGTGTATTAATATGTAGTCACACCAAATAGCTTTGAAAACTTACCTCTAAAAAAGAGTTCCCTGTGATAGTGAGAAACCATTCTCCAGATTCTTTCATATTTTCCAAAAAAATTTGCTTCACTGTGACTAATTATACTTTTCTATTTTTTACCATTAAAAGTATTTTGTAGAAATACTCTTGGCCAATTTTGTAGTCTGTTCTGTAGGTGTGCAATGAACATTTCTAAAATAACTGAAGGAAAACCAGACTATGTGATGATGTCTCATTTTCCCTATGTCCAGCATCCTGGGAAAGGCTGTTTTCTGCATATTTTTTCAAAGACTTATTTGTTTACTCTTTTTTTTTTTTTTCATTTAAGTGAATTTAAAAATTAGGCTGCATGTTATCATGTTATGGTATCCATTCTGGCTTCGCTTAGACAAATAGGACAATGCTGGTGTTCACAGGGGGAAGAAGAGGGGGGAGAATAGGAGAATGCTGAAGGAATGGGGGTTTGGAGGGAAGAAAAAGGTCCTGCTGTTTGGTAGGCAGCCCTGCTGGGAAATCTCAAATCAAATTCTTTTGAAAAGAAGTGTTATTAAAAGTAACTTTAATCCTTCCAGCCAGACGGCTCATAAAAGCATACAATTAAGTCAAACAAATGACAAGAGCACTCTCTCTCCTACCTGTTTCCCCCTTCAGAGAGTAATTATTGCAGGGTAGTCTTGTCTCGTTTTGTGCAAATAGCAGTGGAGTGCTTGAATGAGGTGCCAGTTTCCCCCTCCCCAGCCCAACCCCTCCTGTTCACTCCTACCAGAGCTAGCCTGGCTAATGTACACAGCCAGGAACAAAGAGGGGAATTTCAATATTTCCTCTTTGTGCAAGGTTAATTGAAAATCAAAAAGTCACTTTTAGAATGTCATATTAGAACCGTTAGTGCATCAATTTTCTTCAGTTTCCTGTCACTGCAGGAGAGCAGAAGAGGTATGAATGTGGATGGGAGTTAATGAGGGAAGGAAGGAAGGAAGGGAGAAAGGAGAACAGAAGGAAGAGAATAAGAATAAAATTAAGAGAAGGAAGGAAGTGCCAGAAAGAAGTGGTGGAAGTAGTGGAAGTGGCAGAAGTGGCAGAAGTGGCGGAAGGAAGTGGCGGAAGGAAGGAAGAAAGTGGCGGAAGGAAGGAAGTGGTGGAAGGAAGGAAGTGGTGGAAGGAAGTGGTGGAAGTGTTGGAAGGAAGTGGTGGAAGTGTTGGAAGGAAGTGGCGGAAGGAAGTGGCGGAAGTGGCGGAAGTGGCGGAAGGAAGGAAGGAAGGAAGGAAGGAAGGAAGGAAGGAAGGAAGGAAGGAAGGAAGGAAGGAAGGAAGGAAGGAAGGAAGGAAGGAAGGAAGGAAGGAAGGAAGGAAGTTTTTTTAAATTTCAGGTTAAGGTAGATTCAAACAAAGGTTTCTTTCAGAAAGTGTCCTGGTACTTCATTTTTTTTCATTTTGTTTTGTTTTTCTTTGTTTTGTTTTGCTTTGTTTTGTTTTGTTTCCTCAAAATTTTCTAATTTGGGAACAGATTTTAAATTAAGGTAAGCAACAGTCTGTCATGGTAAACCATTTATGTGGCAAAAAAAAAAGTTAATAGTTAGCATTGATCACTTCCTGTCCATGGTTGTTTACTGCTACAATCAGCAAGCAGATGCAAATGATAAATCTAGGTCTCTCATGTTCCATAAAGGACTCAAGAAATTATGGGGAATGATCATTCTATTTTCCTGATATGGGAAATTCCTGAAACCTTGGTGATGTTTTCCTTTTTGGTAGTAAATTGTTCACATCTGAGAACTGTAGACATATTTTAAGTCACCTTGTTCATCCAGGTCTCTATTAGAGGTTTTATGTGCTGTTAACATAGAAATAATTAAAGTAACTCACTCTTTGTGAAGTGGACATACCCATTTATAAATTCAATAAAAGATTTCAAGCCAATTCTGTACCATCTTGAAAGCTGTGAACATCACTGTGATACTGGGGTTCACTTTTACTCTGAAAATTTTGGGTGAATTCAAACAGCTTCCTGTTCTTCATAACGAGTAAAAAGTAATTGATGGCAACTTTAGAAGGAAATAAAAACCTAAAAACTTTCACACCATGTCCTTGTGAAGTCGTTTCTGTCATTTCCTGAATTCAGGTATTTTACATCACCCTATCCTTACCATGAAGGATGCATGAAATGTTTTCTTTTTGGTTGGTGATTTCACAATGTTTAACACAATGAGAAAAAAATTAATAATAACTATAAATATTATTTCACAACTTAACTTCTTCTGCAACTCAAATTGTCTGAATTCTTTACATCACTTTCTTTCAGCAAAATCTGGATAGAGTCTTTCAAGAAGTTGAGTGAAAATAATCCTCTCCTGCATATTGTGAATCTCCCTACAGTACAAGACTTTTAAAGACAAGAATCTGTGTCCTAATCTAAATCTTATTAATACCAATTGAACTCTTGCTACTGAAGCTCAGAACTGGTCTCTAGCAAATACTCTGTTATCCTAACTCTTTATCAAATCTTTCTCATGTATTCAATGTGGATTGAAAACAGGAAATTCTATGCAGAGCAAAATAGATTCAGGCCAAAATTGTCACAAGAGTTTGTAATTTCTGCATGGTATACCTCCTCTCCCATTTGCATTCCCTGCAATGCTTAGATTAAGATTTTCACATGGTCATGCTTTACCATCAAACAGGTTTTACTTGTTCACTCCCGTAGATGTTTTTGTTGCTGTTGCTGTATTCAAAGCAGGCATTTAATCCATCCAAGTTTGCCATCACTAGTGTCAAATGCCTCTGCTTAAGCTGCATGAATGCTCAGTCATGCCAAACTTGAAGCTTTCAGCCCTTTGCTGAAGCCAGCTGTGACCCATTACTAAAGGAGAAGCATTTTCTCTCCAGACTGCTGACTGCATGGAGCATATACATCCTTTTTTAGGCTCGTCAGGGCAGCAACAGGGTTGGGGTTTGGCTTTTTTTTTTTTTCCCTGATTTTTTTTTAAAACCTTTTTAATTTTGTGTAGACAATTCTAAAAGCAGCTTCCTAGGGGCTGTCTGATCGCACAATCCTCTTAGTCTTTCTTACTCTGTAGGAGGGCCATCATATTCCTGCTCTAAGTCAGTAGTTGGCTTTTCTCTCTCCCCTTTGTGTAATGACTGGAGTCAAAAGGCCAGCACCTTAACCACCTCCAGAGATGATGTAATGAATCAAACTTAAAAATGAGATTTTTTTTGCTTTCTCTTTTCTTTCAGGTCACACTTTTCAGGCAAAATCTCCATTCGATTCTACTCATTAGAAATATTTGAAATAATGACTTTTCATTTATTATTTTGGTCCAAAAACAATTCATTTATTTTCTGCAAATGGAAAAATAAGTCCTTTCATTTCAGCTTAATTTCTGCATTCAGTTATGACACAGTTCCCAGTTGTTATTTCTGCTTTCATGCAGCTTTCTACATCACAGCACGATGAAAGTCTTCATCTAGCATGAAATATGCAATGCTTCTGATTCTTAAAAACAAATCAGATAAACTTTTGCACTGAAAAACTTGCATACAGAAGGTGCAGGTGGCGGCTGTAGGACTTCTACATTGTCATTATATGATAGAGAGGGGACAAAATAACACATCTCAGCTCTCAGTACAGGGAAAATGCTCTGGTTATCCATATATTTTGCACTTGTGATATGTCATTGGGCCCTGAAAGAATACGTTTTGAAAAGCTAGTGTATACTCGATTGATAGTGGTTTTCATGTTATTTTTCCTCTTATGTTGTACATAAGGAAAGGACAGTTTGGTTTTTTTAAGGTTTTCAAGCATTAATCTGAAACTTTTCAGTGGATATTGAGAATTGAAACAACTTTATAAAATAAAGGACTTTAGTGACAAGAAGTGGAAATGAAAGAGTTTTTGTTGTTTGTGGAGGTAGAAAGGATAGGTAAGATCTTTGAATAAGTGTTGATCTCAACACAACCATGAGATACCTGCCTGGTGGAACAGGGCAGGAAAAGCCAAAGTTCTACAAATGAATCAGCTTCTTTTTTTTTTTTTTCATTTCATACAAAACCTGAATTTTTAATAGTAGAGTACAAGGCGCTGATAAATTCTTACAGGGAATACTTTGAGCAATTCCTTGTGCTTCTGGGTTTCATCAAGGGACTTAAGCTGGAATGGGTGTAGAAGGGTCTAGAAGTGTACTCAGAGGGGTAGAATGGAGCAGATGGGCAAACCAAAATTTCCCAGTAGATGTCAAGACAGAAAGATTATTTAAGGTGAAAATAATTAAGAAAATTGAAAAATTTAAGACTTGCAGATGACTTAAAGGAGGTAAGAATTTTTAACATTTCTACTTATCTAGTACCAGTTAGTAGCAGCATAGAGCAGGAGCCTGCTTTGATTTTAATGGAAAGCAATAAGAAATTGCCCCATAATTCCCAAAATTATTTGTCTTGTGAGTTCCTGAGCATTTCTTATATCTGAAAGAAATCTGTGTCTTTAATTATTTTCACATTATTTATATTTTGTGCGTGCCAAGCCTCAGGACCCTTGTTGGTCGCCTAGCAGGGTCTAAAAATGCTTCCTCCTTCATAGCCCACTCATTAATAATAACATGCTTTCTTTTATTTCTTGTTTTCCTGTGATACATTGGAAACAGTCTCCAGGAAGTATGCATGAGAGTTTTCAGGGTTTTTTAAATCTCTCAAATTTCTGCTTTACCTACCAATAAGTTGCACCACCTAAAGTAAACTAATTTGAGTCACAAACAATTTGCTGGATGGGCCAGCTTACTGTGGATTTGTGTGGTATGGGTTTAACTTTCCCTGTAACATGGATTCTTATCCTCAGATAACTAGAACTTTACTAAACTTTTTATTTCAGTTGGGAAAATTTTATTGAAGAGCTTGGACACTGTCAGTGCCTACAATCTCTCTTGCTGTGTTTCTGAATTGATTAGGAATTTAGTCTTCTGTTATTGAATATTGAATATTGTTACTTGTCTGTCTTCAAAATGTCAATGGCAGACTTCTTCTCACAGGTTCATCCTCTAGAGAGACACACAGATGTTTTGGATGAAGATGTACTGCCCCTCATTTTGTGGGCATTTATTTGTACCCTGGAGCCTCCTGCAGGGGCAGAAAGGAGGTTGTTTCTGAAATAATTTTTGTCTTGCTTATATCTTAACATTGAGAAGTGCCACAGGAACAAGCACAACTTATTTATTCAAGACTCTTGAAGTGTCCTTAGCCTATGAAAAAAATCCTATTTTTTACCTGGAAAGGACAACCAGAAGCTCATAAATCTCTAGGCAAATCCAACTGGACCCCTGACTCCTCAAAAGGGTGTTAATATGAAAGACATAACATGTTTATCTGGTGCTTGTTCTGCAACAATGTAGAAAGGAAATATGTTTGCTGAATATGGAGATCCTGAATGAAATTATTTGCAGTTTGGTTTGCTGTTCTTTGTTTGTTGTTATTTTTTTTCTTTTTTTCCTTGTGATTGTGGAGGTTGCTGGGGTTTTGTGTTGCATTCACTCAGACACAGGTTCAGAACAGACTTTGAGTTTGTACTGAAAATCTTCTTGAGTAACAGATTGCCTCAAAAATGCAATTATTCCTCAGTACATTCACTTTAGGGTGCTAGGATGGCTGTAACTTAATTTCTTAGTGATAAGTATAAGCCTGGCAAAACATAGATTGCCTTCTGGACATATAAATAGTTACACATTTTATATAATTGTCCACTTTCCAATAAAACTTGAATGCCAGAAATAGGGACCTGAGGAGTCATAATCAGTAGATGTTGACCCAAAATAGCAAAACAAGGTGTTTCTACTGGAAACAGCACTCTAAGCCATATACCAACGAAATGACAGGAGTGAAAACACTGCCAAGGGACTTTTTTGTGAATAAAACATATTTACAAGAAGTTTCTAGAGTTACTCCAACAAACCTGTTTGGTCATTTTTTGCTATTATTATTATTATTATTATTATTATTATTATTATTATTATTATTACTATACCTATTACTGTTGTTATTACTATTATTATTATTGGGTTTGTTTGATTTTTTGTTTTGTTTTTTTCTGGTTTGTTTGTCTTTTTGGTTGTTTTTTATGTTTGTTTCTTTAGGGTTGAATTTGTTATTGTTGCTGTTGTTGGGTTTTTTTTAGTTGTTGGGTGTTTTTTTGTGGGCTTTTTTTTTTTTTCCCAAGACATGTATTGAGTAACTTGCCAGTGTGCAAGTGTGTTTCTCATTTACTCATACAAAAAAAAAAAAAAACAAAAACAAAAATTCAAAACCAGGGCTCCACAGAACTTCTTCCTCTTGCAGTAAAGTAGGTAAATTTAAACACTGATGGTGGAAGTAGATAGTCTCAGTGGGATACTAATTTAAAAAGGAATTTGAATTTGTAAACTGACGGTTTAAAGTTTTATTGAAACAATGTTAATTTAGTGTTTATATTAGAGATTGAAACAATGAGGTTTAATATGTCGTGTATGCCAAGATGCCAAAGATGTTGATCATCTTTAAAGAATTGTAAATATTTTTGCTTGAGATAATTTCTATACATTGTTTAAATTCAGATATTGTATTCAGAGATTACTTATCTTGGGATTTAATCTGTGACTTTCCTAAGGAGTCAGGAATTGTGAGTATGAATCCTGAATGCTTTACTACTTTTCCACAGACAGAAAAATGACCAAAAGTGTCATATCACCTACAGCCTGAAAAGAGCTATGGCTAATTTTCAGATGTGCTCAAGATATTCTTCATCACTTTAGAGTTATATCTGAATAATGAGGACCAGTGATTAATGTCAGAGTCTATGGGGAAATCCTCAGAGTACTTTCAGTAAATCACAGAATCATGGAATGATTTGGTTTGACAGGGACCTTAAAGATCACCTTGTTCCAGCTCCCTGACATGGGCAGGGACACCTTCTGTTAAACTCCAAAACCCAAACCCAACCTGGCCCTGAACACTTCTGGGGACATGGCAGCCACAGCTTCTCTGGGCAACCTGTGTCAGGGCCTCACCCTCCTCACAGGAAAGAATTTCTCCCTAATATCTAATCTAAAGCTACTCTTAGTTTAAATCCACTCCCCCTTGTCCTGTCAGGACATACCCTTAGTCTCTCTCCATCTTTCTTTACTGTTCCCATTATCACTCAGTAACGGGGATGTAAGCAAGGGTGAAATGACTGCTTCTAGCAATAAGAGGAACTCCCCAGTGGTAAAACCTTTTGTCTCACCCAATCACATCTGCATGTCCTTGTCTGCAAACTGAAGCCACATTCCCTTGGAAGAAAGTCATTGCTATCACAAGCCTGGTGCATGAAGGGGATCCAAAACTTCTATCCAGTCTGTACCTTTAGGATGCTTGGTCTCTCCTTTTCAGACCAATGAGCCAGAGAAGTGGAGAAGTATTCAAAAATGAGAATAATGTTAGCAAAGTTGCTGAAGTCATCTTCAGAGGGAAAGCAGGATGTGCCTCTAAAATCCCTGACTATCTGCTGAAGTAAATATTCATGGTGTGACCACTGGCATATCAGTCTCTGCCCTTGGCCCTGCCCTGGGCTTTCTGACCAGTAATGGAACATTTTACAAAGGTCAGAACATTGCCTTTGCTCTGGGACATTTTGTGGTTCTCTCTGTCATAAGCAGAAAAATAATTCTCCTTCTTTGGCATATTTAGCATTGTGTATCACTAACATTTTGTATCATGGGTGTTAATGAATACTTCTGATTTCTTCAAAAATTCAAGTACTGAACACAAGGAATAGTTAAGTAACTTAAGTACATACAAATAATAACTTGAAATTTTCTAAAGGTTATTTCCAAGCATATTGCTCATTCACAGTAATTATCCCTGAGTATAATTTTAGTTAAAGATATTAAATATATTCCTGTCTCCCTTTTTCCCGCATTTGACTTTCCAAATTTCATATTATTTTCTAACATAAATTTATGTGTTCCCAGCATTTTCTGTAGAAGCATCTGTAAAACTCAGTATTATGCTTTTTCCACATATCTGTATTACAGATACAGAATGTGTCTAATCTATTAAAAAACACATTGTTGTTGGTGCTACTGAGGACACCATTCATGTTTATACATATTATGGATCAAAAAAACTTATCAGAAACATGATTCAGAAATCACCAGAAAATAGCATTGTGGTGATTAAAATCAGTTTTATCCTGGGTTGTTTTAACAGTGTAGTATAATTCAGTTTGGTAAGATTTAGCTGGCCCTGGCTCTGTGGTTTGTTCAGAGGTTTGTATCCTTTGAATGAATTTCCCTTCTGTGAAATTTGATTGAAATCACTCCTTGTTTAATTGTGGTGTGGTCAGAACTCACTGCAGCTGTCACAAAATGTACACCTCACCCACACATCAAAAGAGTGAGGGGTGTCACTGCTCTGCTTATTCTTCACGGGCTATTTCTAAGCTGAAGGCATTCAGAAGAACAACCAACAAATAAAAAAGAAGTTTAAAGAGAAATGCGTTTACCTTTTTGTCATCAAACAGACTCTGAAAACTAATCAAAATTTTGTGTGTTTTACCTCTAAGGGTCTTTTGCTTTTTGTATCAAAGGGAACTCTCGAATTTAACTGTTGGGGATTAACCTTCAATTAAGGTTTTCTTTAAACTCTCTATATTTATCCATAATTATGAAATGTGGGCATAGGAGCAGAAAGATATGATACAAAAGAGAAACTGAAGAGTAGGAGATGGATATTTCAAAGCTGGCTGTGCTCTGAAGAGACTTAAGGCATGTTTGTTCATTCAGAAATGCTTTAATTTTTATGCCATCTCTTCTGTTTCTTCAAGACTTGGAGAGAGAATGAGAAATATATTGCTGCTTAAGGGTTTGACATGACTGTTGTGCTGATTCTCTTATATTTGTTTCCAATTTCACGTATTTCCGGGGTGGTTTTTTTGTTTTTGTTTGATTGTTTTTTGGGGGGAGTTTTGTTTTTGTTTTTGGTTTAGTTTGGTTTGGTTTTTAGTGGGTTTTGTTTGCTCTTCTTGTTTGATTGTTTGCTCTTGTTTGCTTTTGTTGTTGTTTTTTTGGTTTATTTTTTTGGCTATAATTTTGAGAATTCATGTACACACAGCAGATAAAACCAGATCCAATACTGACAAGGTAAATTCCATTCTCTGCAATGGTTCAAATTAATCTCAGTATGCAGTTTGTGAAGATACTGCTTAAATGAGTGCAGGACAGCTGGGATGGGAGTCCCTAGTTTGTATGTGTTTTTAGATGGTCTGTAGTAGAATTAAAGTAAACCCTTACTTAGGCTGCCTGTATCTTTTATTTATCAGTTACTGTTGTCCTTGCCTCAGCTACAGCCATCCACATGCCAGCTGTCTAGTTAAAACTTATTATTTGTGCCCCATTTAAAGTCAAAACAGAAAGATGAGCTCTCCCAAAAGATGTCTCACTCCATACATCTTAGACATCTAATTTAGCATTTAGCTTTCTCCATTCACCAGAGACACAGCTAAAGCAAGTGTCTTAAAGGTGTCTAGTTCCACATGTATATTGTTAGCTAAAATTAATGTTAAATTTAATTCTTTTAGTAACTCAAATAAAATTATGAGTTGCACAGAAATACTTTCACTGACTTCTGTGGGTTTGGGGATTAGACCCTATGGATTCCTTATGCTTTTCTGTATTATTTTTACTGTCCTCAAGTAGTTTGTGAAATGTTGTTAAGTATTTGACCCCTGAACAAACATATTCTGAAGTCCTTTTTTCACAGATTTTGATTAAAATCAAACATTTTCTTGTTAAGGTTTAAAAAGTCTGTGAAAAAAGGACTTCAGAATATGTTTTTAAACCTTAACAAGAAAATGTTTGATTTTAATCAAAATTTTCGGTATCAAACTAAAAAGCTTTCTAAGCTTTACTTGAATAGTGATGATTTATCACATACAGAGTACTTTCTGCATATATGTATAGACAAGTGAAAATAAATACTTTGATATAAGATCCTTTTCTGTTCAATTTGATGCATTTTTTTCCCTAAATAAACCTTACAGAAAATGAGGAAATTATGTCTCACTCTTTTAATAATATCCACAGTTGATAGGTACTAACAGAATTCAAGTGACTTACTAGGAAAAAAAAAGACTTTTTTTTTTTTTTGAGAAAGATGAAGTTTATTTCATCATTTAGACCTTCCTTAGAATTTAACAGAGATTTAAATGGTGATTCAAAATTGCTGAGTATTTCTGAGCATTTCCAGACATGACTTTACCTTGCAAGTCCTGAAAAAGAACCACATATCAGCTGACTAGGGGCAGGTTTCATTTCTTCAGTGACTGTTGGGTTCTTCCTTACTCAAAACTAATCCTACACAGAGACCCAGATACAACAGGAGCAGAGGCCATATCAAGACATGAATTGAAATGAAGAAAGAAAGAAACAAAATGAAAATGTTCTGAAGGAAAGTTTTGGTGGGGGGATGCAAATTCTGGCTATATTTTATTCCAGTTTAACAGTAAAATCTTGCCTTATTCTTGTATCTGGGTTTGGGAATATTTTGTGTGAAGCAGTTCACTATCTGAAATTGGTGTAAAAATTGAGAATTTGTAGTAGCAGAGAACCCTAATACACTGGGACACGTGTAAAACAGATAAGTCAATAGCTGAAGAGTAGCCTTGAAAATAATGAGAGTTCCTTACAAACACATATCATCTTTCACATCCCTGGAATTCTGTGAGATGGAAACTTGTTGACAATTCTTATAGCATGTACTACCTTATGACTTCTTCAGCTTCAGCATTACTTTTTCTCCTCCTTAGAGTTAGTGAACACCTCAGTGCAGATGGGAAATGCAGATGGGAAATAGAAATTTTCTTTTGATTTTTCATTATATATATATATATATATATGTAATGAAATATATATGTAATCTCTCATTCTGTAACTTTGAAAGAGAAGGGATAGGTAGTCAATGTGTTTCTATTTGGTTTTAGAGCCAAGGTGGAATGGCTCTTTGATAGAGCATGACTCAGAAAAGCAGGGCTGTTGACTCCAAATGAGTCCATATGACTGTCCATGACTATTTGTTTTCATCAGCAGATACCAAAACTTAAAGCCTAACCAAAATCCAGACTTGGAAAACATGAAAGAGCAGAACAAACCAGCAAATTACACTGTGATTTTCTAGTTTCTGTGTTGATTTGAAATTTAATTTCTTTCAGGGCATTGCTACAATCCACAGTAAAGAGGGAGCAGCTGCAAAGTACTTTCAAAATTAGAAAAATGTTCTTGAAAGTTTCATTGCATTGAGGACAGGAATGTGATTTGCCTGTATTGGAAAAGCAACCCTGGTAATAACAATGTGCTTAATTTAAAATTTAGCTGCAGCAATATTAGTGAAGTTCTAAGTGTTCCAGAGCTATGAACAGGTGAAAATGGAGGAAGATAAACTGGAAAGGGACACTTTTTGGCAATGCACATAATATCATTAATTTCCTTAGTTCTCCCATATTTTTCAGATTTGCAAAGACCCAATTAAACCTGGTCAGGTGGCTTGCCCAAGGCAAGTGTGGTAGCTGGGAACTAGGTTATGACAGTCCCATATCAGAAGATGCTTTAAGCACAAGTTTGCTGTATAATCAAAGAGAATTGGCTTACCTGATACAAGGCAGCTTGTGTCTCCAAATCCTGGCTCAGAATTTTGACTCATATTTTTTTTTTTTCACTAAATATAATTCCAGTGGGGGAAGGATAAAGCCCTGATTTCCTTTGCTGGGATTCAACTACACTTTTGATCCATGACTGTATTGCTAAGTGAAATATTGATTTATGAAATCTGGGCTGACCCCTGCTTCTCTTTAAGCTATTCTTCAGTACAGGATAAAAAGGTGGAAAGCAGAGATATGCTGCAAAGGAAGTGTCAAGGCTCGGTTGCAAACATACTACAGTAGATCTGTTACAAAATCTTGAACAAAACCACTGATTTTACCATTTAAGAGAAAGGGCTGCATGGTCAGAACTCAGTGTTTTGTGAAGGTACCACTCACACAGCCATGAAAAATGATATTGTGCTTTTTATTCATCAGCCAGTTGGCATAAAAAAAAGACAGCAAAATTTCTTGGGAAATGTCTGCTGTATGGTTCATTTTGTTTTCCAAATGCGTGGCAATGTAGTGTTTTTGGCTGCAGTAGAGTTAATTTTCTTCATGATATCTGGCATAGGTCTTTGTTTTGGATTTCTGATGAAGACATGGATGATAATACAGAGATGTTTTTGTCATTCTGAGCAGGGCTTGCACAGGGTCAAGGCCTTTTCTGCCTCTCACTCCCCGCAATCATTCAGGGGCTGCACAAGGAGTTGGGACAGGGCACAGCTGGGACAGCTGACCACAGGGATATCCCATAACATACAGAAACACGCTCAGCATACAAAACTGGGGGAAGCAGGAAGAACAATGGGGACATCAGGAGTGCTGGTGTTTGTATTCCCAAGCCACTTTTACCTGTGATGGAGCCCTGCTCTCTCGGGAATGGACCTGAGCCCCTGTCTGCCCACTGGAAGTGGTAAGGACTTCCTTGTTTGCACTGCTCTATGCCTGGCTTTTCTGGCTTTTGCTTTACATGTTTTGGGTATTTTTGGTGTTTTGGGTTTTTTTTTTTCCTTTAATTTTTCTCACTTTTATTCTTCCTATTCTCTCCCTGATCCCAACAGGGCAAAAGAGAGCAAATGGCTCTGTGGGACAGAATTTGTGGCTTGGGTTAAACCCTAACAGCCAGATATAGTAAGTCCGTGGTTTTTTGGTTTTTTTCATACTGGTTTATCTTTTTCAGGCTTAGATAATGTATCTAGCCAATGCTATTTCACACAAACCAAAAGGATTGCATAAATCCAAGAAGTCAGTGCTAGCTCTCTTTCCTGAGCCAACTATCAAGGGTGATAACTAGCACTAAAAAACCTGGGTAAGGGATATAAGCAAAAATTAGATGCAGCCTTGGACTCAAAGGTTAGTCTCGGGATGACTTAGGCTCCTAAATTCACACCTAGACAGGACTTAGATACCAAAAGTCCAAACCAGAGGACTGAAAAACCTCTAGTTCATGCTCATTCAGCCTTTAGTTTCTCATTCTGTATGAAAGGCTTCCTGATTGCCTCTGAGAAGCTTTTGAGACTATTTAGCTGTACCTCTGTCTTGATAGAGACATTTTAGTGCTCATCTCGCAACCAGTTTCTTGGTTGAAACTGCTATCAGATGAGAGAGCATGCCTGGAAATCTGACAAAATTATGATCATTTTCCTCCCAAAATAGAATTTTTTCCTACCTTATTTAAAATGCAAGTGTCTGAAACTGTGGGGAACTCAGATTCATTTTCAAGCCTAAAACTAAAAGATGTGCCAAAATGAGTGTGAAAGAAACAGGAAAGGGGAGTGCTGAGGAGATGGGTAATTTTTGTCTTCCTCTTGAGGTTGTGTTACTTTTCTTTAAATTTCTGATTCTTATCCCACTGAGAGAGAATATCTTCTTTATATATATATATATATATATATATATATTTATTTATTTATTTATTTATTTATTTATTTATTGGAATTTTTTGCTTTCTGCTTTTTCCAACGAACTCAGGAGGAGGGAAGGAGCTGTGGTTTATAGAACACACAAGGACGTACGGAATGATATAGAAATAAATGGTAAAAAATGAAGCATTTGAAAAAAAAATAATATTAGCCTCACATTTTTGGCCTCTGAAATGTAATGGAGTTTCAGGGAAGAGCTTGCATTGCCTCCAAGCCTAAGGATGTGAGAAAGCCAACACATCAAGTGACTCCTGGATGTTGCATACTTATCCAGTGCACATTCAGAACTTGAAAGGGTCTCACTCCCCGCCCCACAGATGCCATTACTGGTGATATAACCTTTTGGGGTTATATCAGCAGCAAGACTGAGGAGATATCCCACAGGCACAGGATTGAAGTTCACACATCATCCCTCCCCCAGTCTCTTGTTTCACAAATATTCATATTCACTTTTCCTTGAGTACCAGTGTGGTCTCTGGTACGCATTCTGACACGCCAAACATAATACAGATGCAGAGGTGTTGACACATAAAGCCATGAGCCCTGTGGCCACTGGTTCATTTTCAAGCTAACAAAAACTCTGCTGTCTGTACTGTGGTGTCTCTGGATATTGACTCTTAGGCTTATGGACACTTAGATCCTCAGTCTCTGTCACTGAGGTCTTGCTGCATTCACATGTATGACAGAAAAAAAGAGAGCATACACAAGAGCAAAAAGGCAAGAAAAGTATTTATTAAGAAGGCAGGGCAGTCTGCTGTGATCAGGCACAGGGTTGATCAGGCAAGAGCACAGTCTGGCATCTTTCTGGAATGTAGCTGCCTCTTTTATCTGCCCTGCTTTCTATTTTCCTGCCTCTCCTCCCACCCCTCCTCAGCTCTCTCTTCCTCCACGTTTGGCACTTCACCAAATGATCCCATGACAAGTTTTCCACAGTTCCATAATCACTTTAAGATGTCTCACAAAAGCCATGTCGGGAGTCTCCTTTTCAGGGTGACCCTCTCTGAGCTTTGCCTGAGTAGCTTTGTTAGTGGCCTTCAGCAGTGGCTGAAAAGCTCAGGTCTTCATTACTGTCATCATTGTTATGTTTTTCTTACCTCTCTGTGTCTGTGTACTTATCACTTTCCTTGTTGAATGTTATTTCTTACATGCTGAGTAGCACTGAACAAAATAACTAAATTAATCAGAATCTCTCATGCACTGCTTATCCTTTCATATACAACAAATAGAAAAAGGGGAACTTCACAGAAAAGGACTGACAGTAGCTCTCCATGATAATAATCATGGTTAGAACAAAGGCAGAACATAATTTAGAAACATTGACAGGTGTGAAACTTGACACTTCCTTGCCCCATTCTGGACTGCAGAACACCAACATCCATCCTCTTAGAGGTCTAAAGAGCAGAGTCTTCCTTTCCTGACACCAAGAGATTCATGCTTTCAGAAAGATGGTACTAAAAACCAGAAGGACTAGGGTTTCCTGAGTGGATGTAAATTGGATGCAACTTTTCTACAGTGAAGGCATCAAATTTCGCATTTCATTTAGGGCAAAAGACCAAGCACTTTGAGACTGTGGTTCCTCTGTTTCTATACTAGCTCTTTAAGATATCTCATATAGATTTCTCTTTAGTCAACAGTATGATATCACCAGAGGATGATTCACTTAATGCATTTGTGCAACTGTCAAAGCACAATACTCAGGAAATCTTTCTCTGGGGTAACAGTTCTCTTATACTATAAAGGAGAAAAGAAAACTACTTTGGGTATAAAAATTCATGGTATGGTTATTGACTAGAAGGTACAAGAGTTCTCATGCTGGATACACATAACATTTCTTTCCAAAAATTGATTTGGTTTAATATTTAAAAGCAGGATTTATCATAATTTAAAAGCAGGATTTATCCTAAGTTTATTTTATTTCCAATCAGTGTGAGATAATTAAATTGCCCACAGAGACACTGTAGTTGGAAGTTCAGCTGTCTCAGGGAGTGAGTTTCCTATCCAGGTGTCTGTGTACCTACTGAAATTCAGGAATATTTCCTTTATATGTAGATGTTTTGCTTTTGCTGGCAGTGTGTGTACAGGCTGTAAAATGAACTTCCTTTCCTGTCCAGGTGAGAAGAAAACACAAGTAAAATAAAACAATGAAATATTAACTAGTTTCTTGAAGACTATGAACTCAGGCACTAAAATATTCGGTAACTTGCTTACAGTCACGTGCATCCTATTTGCTACAATTCTATTGAATTTACCTCTTCATCAACTTAATTTTAATCTCCAGATTGTATTTCCTCCACTGACGTTTTTAATAGAGATTTTATTTTGCAATATTATAGTCTCATAATTATGTTTCAGTACACATTACCCAGTATATTATGTAAAACACAGCACTTTGAAAAAATGGGCCATCACTATCAGACTACATATTTAGAAGAGATATTAAAATTACCACATTTTTTGAAATACTTTTTAAAATTAGAGTTCTCAATAGTAAACAAGAAATTGGATTATTCAAGAATAATTGGTTCAACAAATATTCTGTGCTATTCTTTTTCCAGTTCTTCCTCGTAGGCATGAATACAAAGAAAAAGCATTGATTAACTCATCAGTCCTAAAAGAAGGGAGAATCTTCTTTTCTAACAGACCAAGAAATTCACCCTTCAATTACAGCAAGGCATAATCTTCAGTGGCCTTGGGTGAAGCACATTCCAATAGAACAACTGCCCCAGGCAGAGGTATTGTAGGTAACTTCTAACGTTTTGCTTTAAATTTTGCGTTTCTTTGCCAAGAAATCTCACAGATTTGTCAAAGCTGGTATGTTAGTCATGTGTAGGAGCATAGCACACACTCTTTTCAATTTTGTGCACTTTTCATATTAACAGGTGTTTCGCAGCTATTGTGATAGGTTTTGGTTTTGCTTTTTTCCTCACATACTTTTTTTATCTACGCAGCATTGGTGCATTCAAGTCAGAATGAGTAAAAATACAGAGTTGAGTGAAATTGTGTGACGTATTAAATGGATGAAAAGGTTCTTTAATATCTTACCTGCAACCTCAGTACTCACCTAGCTACTTATTTTGTTGAGATTTAGGTCAAAGATCAATTACCTTTGTAATTAGGTTATATATCACAAAAAAGGTGATATTGGAGTCTCTTGTGAGAGTCCAAGACCAACATGTATCATAAGGAATATTCTTTGAAAAAAATAATTTTAAAAGGTTAATTTCTTATTTACTCTACAGGAAAAATATTCTGAGCTCAGTAATATTTGTCATGTTACTGTAAATACAGATCATCAAGTAATGTTTCTTTCCTAATAGCTTGGTTATTTTCACCTTTAATTAATTTCAAAGTTTTGATGCCACTGTTATTTTCTACAATAATCTTGAAGTTCATTTTCTTCTTTTTCAACAGAGTAATTTTTACTTGTAATTAGAAAAGTGTGCATTGGATAGACTGGCAAGAATTTGTGAGAATTTGAGTTTAAAGAGATTTCCATACAAAAGCCTGTGTAACATAAAGATGGCCTTGCTGATGTCATTGTGATTTCTACTGCCAATTGCACTTCTGAACTGCTATATGGCCTTGGACATGTCATTTCATCTTCCCACGCCCTTGGCTACCCTTCAGTCCTTCACCTTTCCCCACCGTTTAGGCTATTAACTCTGTGATGCAAGGATTTTCATCTTGCAGATTGGTGTTAGCCCTGTTAGTCCTTGATGCACTGCAGTAATATGAAATAATTTCATCTAAGCATGTGGAGTAATTAATTGTGAAGCTGGATGAACAATTCTAATTACATAATGAATAACACAGTCTTACTAATTTTACAACACTGTCCCAATAATCACTATTTCCTGTACCGCAATTGCCACAATGAAAATTAGTAGCTGAGTGAAATTCATGGTAGAGAAACAGAGATGAAGAGCCAAATTTCAAACTTTTTACTTTCAGTGTTTTCTCAAATGCTTACTTCCTCCTCTCCAAGTTGCTCATCTAAGGCAGGGATAATTCTGTACTGTTTTTGACATTATGTGGTTGAAATGATTGCTGTCAGTTCTTCCAGGCAGTATCATTCTTTGTGAATTTAAAAATTCCCTGAGGAGAACTCTGTAAGCATGAGGTCAGAGGGATGGAGTTGGTAAATGCTCTCATGCAAAGTTTCCTGATACCAAGATTTGTCTCCACAGTAATTGTAATATCCTCTAAAGCAACCTGTTCTGGATGATCCTGTTTGAGTAGGCATGCTGGACTATATAATCTCAAGACATCTCTTCCGAGATCAATGATGTTGTAGTTTATATTTAGAGGCTTTCATATATATCTATTAAGACCTGATAAATAATATTTATAATATAGGATGTTAATCTATTTTCAAATCATGATACCAGTGTAAATTTTCCTTGATTTCATTCTTTCCTATTGCACTACCATTTAGAGGAAATTTTTTCAGTCACTAAGTTGGGAAGATTCAGTCTTCTGTAAGGTGCAATATCCTTGAGGGCTATGTAACCTTTCCAGGACTAATTTTCAGAATAGTTTTTCTTCTTCCTTTCAAAAATCACTTCCTAGGCACCCTTGCAGTTATTGTACGGTCAGAATACACATTTTGCATTTCTTTCTGCCCTTCTCATTTCCATCTTTCCCTTCCAATTTCCTCTCCCACTTTCCCTGCAGCAGTTGTGGAGGAAGAAAGGAAATAAGGTTTGTGGTCAGTTCTTCAAATATTGTCTCTGCCACTCCTTCCTCTGAAGTAGAAGAATTATTCTCACTCTTCCCCTGCTCCCGTGTGGGCTTTTCTTATGGTGCTACAGGTGCTGCCAGGACCCTGCTCCAGCAGAGGCTTCCCATGGGGTCCCAGCCTCCTTTGGGCATCCCCTGCTCCAGCCCGGGCTCCCCCAGGGGCTGCAGGTGGATCTCTGCTCCCCCGTGCCCTCCCTGGGCTGCAGGGGCACAGCTGCCTCAGCCTGGGCTGCTCCAGGGGCTGCAGGGGAATCTGAGCTCCAGAGCCTGCAGCAGCTCCTGCCCCTCCTGCACTGCCCTGCCTGCCTGCAGGGATGCTCCTTGCACAGTTTCATTCTTCTCTCCCATTTTGTTCTCCCCATTCTCATGCCAGAGGTGCTGCTGACACTGCTGCTGGGCTCAGCCTTGGCCAGTGGTGGGTCCATCTTGGCTTGACCAGGCATTCAGAAACTTCTGGCAGCTCCTCAGAGAAGCCACCCCTGCAACCCCTCACTACCAAAACCTTGCCATGCAAACCCAGTAATGATGGAATAGGAACTTTTCAGGATATGCTGAAAACCTATTAGAAAGCCCCTCAGATCAAAATAAACAGCATTGAGTAGCATTTATCAGTTTCATATATATACTAAAAGTGGTATATTCTTAACCTAATCACTTAGCAAAATAATCTAGCTATTAGGTTTTCTTTATAATGAGTGGGGATAAGTAATTTGTTTTTTTAGCATGTGACCCTTAAGCTTATTTGATTCATATTAGTATGAGACAATTGAACTGCACCAAGTCCCATGAACTCAAATCTCACTTTGTTCTGACAGATCATTTTGTCATTGCTTGTCTCCTCAGCCCCTTATTGCCCTATCCCTACAAAATATCAAAGGGAAGCATACCTGGGCTTCTTTTAAGGCTGTACATACCCAAGGGCTATATGAGTGACAAGGCAAAGTACCAGCTTTCCTGTGATAAGCACCACAGGTTTTTTTGTCAGGGGAGGGAGGAGTCAGGAGGATTAGGGAAAGTAAACTGAATTGTTTTGCTCGTAAATACCTATGGGTTTGTCTGGTGTGCTACAAGAGAGATTGCCTCTGGGCTGTTTTATGTGCCAGCTGTTTGGGGAATTGTGTTTTGTTGCTGTTGTTTTTTATCCCTTTCCTCCCCTGTTTATGAATTATTGTAGCTTGTATGATCCAGCTTTGGGGTGTGTGTGTGGTAGTATTATTTATTTATTTGTTTGCTTGTTTGGCTTCTTCTCGTTACCTTGTTCAGCCCTTTGGAATGAGCAGTGGGTGTAATGGCAATCACTGTGTACACAGAAAATAACCCTGGTTACCCCAGAGAGAGTTGAGGGGTTTAGTGAAATCATTAGGATATATTTCCTACATATTTTTACACAGTAGCTACTCAGGAAGAGGAAGAAACCACTCTGTTTAAAATAGGAATTTATCAGAGCATGGGAAAAAAATTTGAATAGTTATTAATGATTACTATGACAAATGAGGAAGAGGGAAAGACTCTTTAACCACCATGTACTACCAATTAGTAAACTTATCTTCTCTTGTTATCAGATAGGTAAACTTAATTTACTTCCTTTTCTAAAAGCAAACTGCAGGTCCTCTGTCTTTTTTCACTGCTTTTCTCCCTAGTCTTTATCCTACCAGGGGAGGGGTACAGGAATTGAGGTGAGTATTTCTATGCATTATGTATAAACTCTGAGGATGTACTTTCTCTGCTCAGATGTAGATGTGTTCTATGTAGATAATTTCATCAAATCTCATCATTCTAATAATCCCTTGTAATCCTTGGAGGAAAATAGTCCATTTTAAGGGTTATACTGCTCATCATAATGCAGTCATTAAAAATATATAAATGTTCATATACTAGGTCATTTCCTTTCACTTTTTTCTGGTCCTTCTTCTTTTTCTTTTTTTTTCCCTTTTATAATAAATAAACTTCAGATATAAATGTATGGAATCTTTACCTAACACAAATGAGATAAATCTTGACCTGATCAATCTACACACAAAATTATGAGTTACCATAAAGGCAGCTAAAAGTTACACACTTTGATTCACCCCTGCCAAATCAAAGCCTCTTTTGTTGTTTTTTTTTTAGGTCTTGGCCTTGACAAGACTGGTTTTTAAACCAAAATACTTCTCATATTCTTGAAGAAACACATAAGGAAGGGTCCTTATGTAACAAACTAACGTAAATTAGATGGCATAACACTTAAACTTATATCCAAAAATTCACTTTGCCAGTATTCTCATGATTCAAGCATGAGACAAATATATTCTCTTTTCAAAAACACTCAGGATGGGGTTGCCAGGCCCCAAGCACATGAAACTTTCTAGCAAATTTTGGCCATGGATATTTTTAAACCAGCAATTTGAATCTTTAATGCATTTGAGATCAGGAACTATGCTTTTTTGGCAATGCCTGAAGTAAACTCTCACTATAGTCTTTTATACTGAAACAATTTAAATATGTGAATGTATTATCACAACACCAATGAAAGCAACAAACTAAACAATTCATTGATTTCTGTACAAATTAAGGTCTTTGCTAATTTGCACAGACACAATGGAAACAATAAACTCAATGAGAACAACAAACTGGCTAATTATCTCAATGATCATTTAATTTTACATTTGGTAATAGATACCTTTTTTGTTATACTAATGAGATGTAAATTATAATCAACTGCTTTTAAATCTTAAAAATATAATTTTGTGCATTTTAACTTACATGGGGATACCATGAGATGGTAAGAGCATCTCATACTATGCTTGATTGAAACATGGCAGTGATGTTCTCCTTCATATGTTTGATTGTGTATGGCAGATTGCAAAGACTAAATCAGGCTAAAACCTGCAAATACAGTTTAAAAAGGTTGTGCCCTAATCTCTATTTTTATCTTTCCACTAGTGACTGCATTATGGCTGAGGTATGTCACCTACAAATACCAGAGTGATGTTAAGGTTGGTCTAACCTGAGGCACAGTGGTATGGCCCTCTAGAAGAGGAGAATGACGGGTACAAGGAAACTTCAGCACACCCAAAAAAGGTGCTACCTTTACCGGCTTGGTGATAAAAGAGATTGAGACAAAGTGGCCAAACTGTAGTGAGCATTTTCTCAAAATCTAAAAATGTGCATGCTTTAACAAACATTTTGAAATGGACAGATTGATTTTTTAAAAGTATTTAAACCCAAGCATCTTGCCTTCCTTATTTCCCATGTTGATATTTTTGTATATTTTTTTCCTCTGAGTAGTCCTATTAAAAAAACCACAATTGCTAAAATCCTTACTGGTTGAAAATTCAATTAAAGTTCAAGTACAGATACATTTGAAGATTGAAATAGACAGGAGAGCTATTTAGTCTTGTGACTAGGTCTGAAAATGTCAAAGCAATGAGAAAGAGAATTACCTTTCTAGTGATGTTGCAGAAGAATCTAGTCTCCACCATTCCAAATTTTTTAGGAAACATTATCTTCCCAGAGGTTCTTCCAACTTGATTTAATCTAAACTTAACATAACTCTTACCTCTTGAATTTCCTTGCTAAATTTTTCTGATTTATTCCATCAATTCATTTAAATTCTAAAGCTGCAGAAGTAACAAGCTTGATGTAAAATCTAAAAAAATTTTGAAAAAGAAACACAGACACACAGAAATTCTAATCCTTGGGCAACTTGGGAAAAATTTCCTTAACAGATGATTAGAAAGAATAAACATGGTGCAGATCTCAGCCATAATGTCTGAGATCTAACCAAATTCACTGAAAGTTAGCTTGAGATCATGGTAAATTTTGTTGATTAAGATCACGAGATACTCCAGAATTAAAAGAATCTGAATATGATTAGTGAGATGAACTTTCCAGTTACCAGCATGCCTATTTAATTGCCCCAAAGAAGTACCAGCTATCCCCATGCTTCCTGAGCATTTACAGGTAAATTCACTTTTTGAACCATGCTGTCTGAGATTACCTCATCAAGAAATTAAATATGATAAAATCCAGTTTTACCAGTCAATTTTTTTTTCCTGACTAATGGAATCTTGCAAATGTATTACTATCAGGACAAAAGCTGTGTGGCCACCTACAGCTTTCTGTCAAGACTTTAAAAAGAAATACCAACTGTGCTATAATAAGAAATCAGCTTGCCAAAATATTCCAAAGAGCAAGAACTTCCAACTCACTGAAACTCTACTTAAGTTATTATATGCTTGAATGGCCCCTGGAACAACAGATAGCTGTGCAATTAATGCAAACCTTGTCATCCTTCTCCACCTCACTTGTCTCTGCACAGACCAGTAATGAGGCTCCTTTAGACACAGAATGTGTGCACAGCTCTGACAAACCACCTCAGTATGCAAAAAAAAGATGAGGGGAACCACAGGAAACATGACCACAGTAGCAAAAAATGTCAGTCCTTTCTATATTCACAATTTTGTCTCTTGGAGTCAGTTTGCACTGGGGCGGAAGGATGTGTGCTTCACTGTTGTGTATGCTTCACTGTTGTTAAGTATTTGTCTCCAAGGGAAATATTTTCACTTTTGAGGAGCAAACCAACAAAGTCAGAAGGGGAAAGCTTGTTTTTTTTTTTTCATGGACTACAGGACTACAGCTATTTCCCTCTTAAGATCTATCTTATATCAGGTGGAAAAATTACTGCCTGAAGTTTTGTGTTCAGATGAGAAAACATTAGCCAGTAAACCATTTCTTACTCAATTAAGAAAAAAAAAAGAAGAGGGACAAGCAAGTATACCTTTTTTCTAAAGTGATTAAATAACACGGTGGTGGAGTTTCTGAACAACTTAGTTCTGAATTATACATCTTTAAAACAAACTTGTTTCATAGACTAATCACATGCTTTATTCACTCTCGCACATCTCTTTTTATAGAACTCAATTTTGCAAATTACTCCATTGTGCAATTGACCTCACTTCTAGAAAATACTGTCTTTCTTAAATATTCTACCTTGGTCTTTTCAGTTTGAAGACATTATTCCCCATAATACCATCATTAACCACCTTAAATAGTTCCTCCAGCAATTTCATGTTATCAAGTATTTATAGACAGTTACCATCATCTTTATTTCTTGAAAGAGGTTCATATAGCTTCTTAGCTTCATAGATTATGAAGCCAGAAGGGACCATTGTGAACATCTCATCCGACCTCCCTCATAACAGAAGTCATAGGACTTCCCTGAATTAATTCTCTTTGAATATCTCTTAGAATATTTTGATTTAAACATTTCTAGCATTAGTGAATCTACAAAACTCCTGAGTTGCTCCACTGGCTAGTCTCTCTTCCTGTGAAAATTATTGCCTCTTTCTGACTTCTGCAGCACTGGATCTAAGTAGGCACAATGTGTTTCCATTACACAGATAAGCAAACAGTTGACAACACAAGAAGTGAGTGGGGAAATTCTCCCAGTTTTGACTTATGGATGCTTTGAAAACCAGCTTGGCAAGACACTGTTGTCTTTATGTAAAGGAAAAAGGGTATTCAGAGGGGCTAGGCCCATTCTAAATCACAGACTCATCAAAGAACCATTTGGATTGGAGGGGACCTTAAAGATCATTAAGTTCCAAGCCCCCTGCCACGGCAGGGACACCTTCCGCTAGGTCTGCATGTTATTGATCCTGTGGCTTAATTCACCTCATTGGTATTGTTGTGTCAAAAAAAATACTTGACTGATTTTGGGGTTCTTCTCTCAATGCACAAAGTGACGGAAGCGTATGAGAATAAGCCATGAAAAGCAGTGCATTTTACCAGCCTAAGTAAGGCATTAGAGATTTACATTTTGGCCTTCTCAGCACTCCCATAACTCACCCTTTCAACAAGTCACCCAACCTCCTCTGCATTAGCTCACTTGCCTTCAGTCAAACTCACTAACCAGACTGATGTGACTCAAAAACAGAGTAATTCATGCCTGTGAAGTATTTAGTGAACTCTTAGGAAGAGATGTAATGCAGTGCTATGATTGCAGAGAGTGAGTTTTCCTCTCCAGTTTCTCACGTTTGTTGAAACAATTTTCAACTGGAGTTTCTTGATTTCCCGTGTGTGAAAAGATCATAAAGCATCAAGAGTATTTTCTATTTTTGTTCTTATTTGCAGCCCTTACCACTCATCCTAGAACTGGAGTACCTGCCTGCAATCATGTAGCATTACCTATTAAGAGGCATCTGAGTGCTGCAAGAATGGACTAAAAATGAAGATGACACTGCAGCTGTCACACACAATGGAACATTTTGAAGCTGTTTGTGCTTGTTTTGTGCAAGGTGAGATCAGGAATTTCATCCACTACAGAACGTCAACTTGCTAAACACAAATCCTTCACAGCCAGAAAAGTCACGATCTATGTGAAACTGTGATCTAAGCAAGCTGATATAAGTAGAATGGAAGTGAGCCTAATGAAGATACTGATTCTCACAGAGATGTACCTGTATAAAAAATGAGGGCTGTTAGGAAGGACATACTCAGTTGTAGAGCCAAATTCAGCATTTCATTCTGTGTCTGATTATGATATAAGAAAGAATTTGGGGTGCTAAAAGGAACATTTTGGAATGAAACAAACTCATTTCTCCTACTTGACAACTTTAGATCCATTGCCTAAGAAGGCTGTATGCTGTGGGAAAACATAATACAAGATTCTACATGGATGTAGATTAAAATTACCTGGTTAAATATTTTCCAAAGAAAACCCCACATTTAGAATGAAAAGTTCCTTCTCCTTTCAAAGAATAACTAGGGATGTGATTCATCTGCCTCAATCTAACCTTCTGAGTCTGGATTTGAGATGGTCATCATCAGTTTCCTGAGATTAATATAGGAAAATGGGCAACATCTGGATACCATTCATCCACTCTAAGAGAGAGACAATGGATGTGCTGCCACACACATGGCATGTGCCACACACATGTCATGCCTCTTTCTCTTGACTGACTATAGACAGTTCCAAACAACTGGCTCAGACATATACACCAAATTATAACGTATGGGGTTAGAAGAGATGAAACCCAGCACTAAACCCTTTTAAATAATCGTTATGCAGGAATGAACTAAGAGCTCCCCAGATTAGAAATTAGAGACAAAATCCGATCTGTTCCATTTAGTCTTTCAACTTTATACTACTAGTCTCTGGAGAGGGGGGGAAAGGCAAAAAAAAATAAAGGTGATTAGAAAAGGACCTTGGGATTTTTCAGTTATATTGATTGGATTGCATATAAAAAGACTGTGCACGACATACCCATTTCTAAAATTTACCATAGAATTAATTTTTTTTTTCTTTTTGGCATGAATCAGTGCACATCACAAGATGTCTGCAGCAAAAAAAAAAAGAATAAATGTATGAACAAATCATCCAGCTATCAGTTCCTAGCCACATATTAGCAATTAAAAGATAAGATTATTATCTTAGGGGGAAATTCAGGCCATTTTCTTTATAAATCAGCATTGTCTAGGATATTGCTTACACAAAACCCAGTGATTTGTAATGTTGTTCAAGGCTACATTTCAGCATCTTCCTAGAGGTTCAGATTACAACTTCTTCACCTTTAATACTTTTAATAGAGTCTCGTGGAAGTTGCTTCACGGGAGGCATCTGTGAATGATACGTCAGAGCCATAGAGAGCTACTTTGGATTGTATGGACTTGTTGAGCTGTAATTGAAAACCCAGCACTTTTGTGAAGAGCCCTGAGTTTCAAAGATTGTTGAATTATTTCTGGATGAGGAGCAGTAAAAGATTACCTTTGTTTATATCCTGAAACATTGTCTTCAAACAGAAGTTACTGATTCTACAGATGAACATGGGGAAGTAAAAGTTTCTGTCTTGGGAAAAAAAAATATATATATATTTATATATATATATATATATATATATAAATAAATATACACACACACACATATACACACACACACACACCTTCCCTGATAGGTACTGGGCATCATGAATACCAATCTAACTGTAGACAAGCTTTTCTTTTCAGTTCCCTCTCCAAAGCAACAACACCAAGCTCAACATTATAAATTACATTCTTGGTGTCAAGTGAACTTTACCAAGCTCCTTTGAAAGACATAACCTTACTCTTTCTTATTCTCTGTTTTTCTTTTTTTTTTTTCTGTGAACTAGAAAAAAATTTACATACTTCAAGCTACATTGACAGATGCTGAGGTAGATAGATATTACACCCTCTCACAGTTAAGAAAACATTATATACATTATATTCTTTTTATATTTTTTTTGTGCTTTAGGTCTGTTGAGAATGTGACTATTAAGATTATATCCCAGATAAATAAGGTGAGAGAGAGAGATTCAATATTCTCAGCCCCCAAATCTCATGCATTGTCTGCTACTGTCCCAAGTTCAAATAACATTTTTATATGTTCTTCATCCCAGCCAGGTGGATTTTGCCAGGACCTCAGGGGCAGGAAATTCTGGATAATATTTGCAGCAAAGAATACATGTAAGAGGGAAGGCATGACAAGGGATAGAATATATTTATTCAAGCTCTAGCCCATTTTAATTTCCAGGATTTTGTCTACATGCTTTACTGATCCTGTGCTCAAAAATTAGACTTCTGTCTTTAAGTCTTGTGCTCCTGCTTTGGGTTTGAAGCTGTTACAAAGCTGGCAGGTTGAACGTGGCACAGCCATGTGGGCATATTTTAAAGTGTCAGAACTAAGTCTTTCACGGTTGCAAAATAAATGTAATTTGCTTTGAGGGGTGGACTTATTATTGAGAAACATTGTTATAATCCAAATTTTTCATTGAATCTCTCTCCCTCCTTCTTCCCTTCTTTTGCTCTCTCTCTTTCCCTCAGACTCCCACACAAATGAAGTCATGGATGCTCATACTCACAGGCACACTTTTGTCTTGTTCTTTTTCTTTTCCAGTCCCTCTTACACCAAAAAGAATTGAGCCATGCAATATCATATGGAACTAACAATTTGATTAAGATGACATTATGACACTAAAAAGAAGAACATAGAAATTCTGAAATCTTTTAGATAATGTTTTTTGCTAGCTTTCCAAAAAAAATGGCCCATTTAATGCTTAAGCATAAGCCAGGTTGTGCTAAAACACAGCAACCTTATTTATTGGACTGTGTTGTCCTGATCCAATAATTTTAATACGTGAAGGTTTGAATTTTGCATAAAGCAAAATATTCATTAAACATGCTGTGCCACATCCTTATAGGGTCAGAAAATGAGACAAAATATCATTAGTTTACAATGCTTATTGGCAATGAAGGATGAGAGAGGGAGGAAAAGATAAAGAAACATTTTCCTGTAGTCAAAATGATGTGTTTTTTCAGAACTCTGGTTCTCTGATGTGTCCTTTCACTTCAGTGTTTTAGGATCCTAAGCAGGATCCTAACTTGAATTAAAAGACATGTGGCAAATTGTTACCCCAAGTCTTACAGAACACAAAGTTCATCATTGCCCCAACACATTTACTGTATAACATAGAGTCATAGAATCATAGGGACCTTTGAAAATCATTTAGTTAAATTCACCTGGAGCGAACATATACACAACACACACATATATAAAGAAATTTCTTCATAGTCCCTTGGTTTGTTGATACTGAACTACATACTCTTTTTTAGAATGACATTTGGAATGAAGTTGGACTTTTGCCTATTTTCATTCAGAAGATCTGCACAAGTAGAAACACTCTTTGATCTAACATATTTTTTGACTTCCAAGATAAGAAGTTTGCCTTTCACTAATTTGTGAAATAACCCAATGACTACAGAATCCCTAAGAAGGCAAAGTGAAGCATAAACATTGTTCTTGCTTTAATTTAAAAAAAGATTATTCAAGTCTAAGAGTAAGGCTGGACATCACTATTATAAGGCTGGATATCACTCATATAAATAAATACATGAGCAATTTTCCAAAGTGAAAGAGTAGGGTAAATGTCTTGAATATTTCTTTTCTCTAAAAGTTATATTAATTCTTCTTAGTAAGATTATATTAACCACACTGAGCTCCTGTTCCTTTGTTTTAATATCTAGCCTTTGTTATTAATAAGAAAGAAAAGTAAAAAAAAAAAAATAAAGCTAAGTGTTTTAATTCTGTCTCACGTCTTCAAAATTGTAATACTAGTTTTATAAATTACAGATTTGTATTAATCATACAGTTACCACTCATTAATCAAATTCATATTTTAAAGCCATGGAAATAAGGTTTTTTTTCAAGTGTAAATTTAATTCTTAGAGAAAAGAAGAAGCACTGAAAAGAAAACCTTAAATCAGTTTGTCTGTAGATAATAGCAGTAAGAAAAACATCTTCTTATTAGCAGCATCTATCTTGGCAAAGTTTAATAACAAATTTAGTGTCCATAGATGCTGACAGTTTATAGTTTGCTAATGAGAGAAGAAATTATAATTTATCTGTATTTCAAGTTGTCATCAGGTATCTTCTTGAACGATCAATGCATTTTAATACTCGTTCGCAGACAGAAATGCATTTGTCTTCCAAGGATATGAAAATTAGCTAAGAAATCTGTGAGATAAGCTTTTGCTGTGGTTTCTATACCTTTTGTTATTACTTTCCCTCCTTATGTACATACATATATATATAAATAAAAATTCTTTCTGTATATTCATACGTACATGTACATGTATACGTACAGACATATTAAGTATATATATATATATATGTATTTGGATACAGATGGTGGAGCAGATCTGGGTCAGCAACAAGTATTACAGTCTCAGCATTGTTCAGAATGAATCACCCATAATAAATGTAATAAATTTAATTATACTTTTCTTGTTTCTATCTGCATGTGAGTATCCATGCACAATGGCATATGTTCATGTGTGTATAAAAAAGAATTTGCTTACAGTTGTCTGTGTTCAAGCTTGCCTACAGTTGAATTGGATGGGTCCCAGAGTAAAAAGAGCAATAACTAATCCAGGAACCACCCATGACCCTTGAAATTGTTAATCAATAGGATTATCTTGAAAAACCTAAAGAGAAAAAATGTTCTTTGGTTTCCATGCAGACAAGAGCTTGTTCTTTGTCTTTTGGGGTTTTTTTTTTGGTTTTTTTGTTTGTTTTTTTTTTTTTTTTCAATAAATGCTCCCTGTTTTTCATTGGTTTTCAAGTTCCCTTTCCTATTATCTCTATACTGCCTGCATATTGCTTAGGCTTTCATGGGCAAATTTTAGCCAATGCTGTGTCAAAACATACCACAATAATCATGCTCCTGTTTACCCAAAGGCACCACATTTCTCATGTGATTCACTTAGGATACTTTCCTCTTTTATCCATACCTCTGTACCTTTTTCTTATATAGAGGTTGCAATATTTTAATGTGCATGCAACACTGCATAGAGGTTGTTTTAAAAAAAATGGAAAAAATAGGTTATATGCAAATTCCCAAACTCAGTTAGAGATTTATATCTGAAAGCAAGGCATAAAATTTAAATTATGCAGTGGCAGTAATAATTATTATTCCAAATTGCACCATTTTGCTTGAGGAAGATTTGGGTTTGCCTTTCACTCTTTTTAGCAAAGCATGTTCTGACCTTGACTTTCAAACTACTGTTAAGCAATTTTTTCTAAGCTTTTGCAAAGATCTCTCCTTTAGAAGGTCTAACACAAATATTTGGAGTTTTTTGAGGGCTGAAAATATAAACAAGGGCATTTTCACATTTTAACAGATACAGTTGATATAAGCAAGGCTTGGAAATAGCTTTTGCACAAATATAAGTGTTTCGCCTCTTCCCATCCCTGTCCCATTTGAGAATAAGTAGCAAAAAAAAATTGTTTCTTAACACCCAATGGTGTACTTAGTGCTGGCAGAAGTATGTGTCTTCTATGGATTTATGGTGAGAAATGTCAATATCAAAGTGTTTGTGACAGCTCTTATCTCTGCTCTGTTGGGCTTCACGTGTATTAAAGCTGAAAGCCAGCTTGCTTTTCCTTATTTTATGTCTGTTTTCTTTTTTTTTGCAGCTCAGACTATTCAACCATCACAACAAGGTCGCACAAACACATGGTGGATGTTACAAGTGGAATCATAAGAGCTTGGCCATTTACCTGAAATGAACCGCACATGGGTGGTGACTATTTAAATATTCATATCAAGAATACAAAACATGAGAGTTGCAGAACTGGTTCAGATGAGGGATTTGCCTTGCCCCTATTGCTTCTTTAATTGTGACCATAAAAGATGCCTAGGGAGGTGCAAAAGAAGTACAAGCAGTAAGATATTTTATAATTAAACTGCATGGAAGTTGCCACTACCCTGAGAAATATTTGTGCATGTGGTTCATCATTTATGTAGGTTATACCCAGCCTGCATACTTGGTTGTCATTTGCTGCCTTATCATTGACTGCTTAAGCGGCAACATTTTACGAAAAATGAAATCAATTAATCAAAATCAAAATGTCTTCAAAAACATTATTGGACAATGCCACCAATAGATCAGATATTTTGCAGGCCCTTAGAAATAAATAAGATTCTTATCATGTAACTTCAGGAGTGCAAAGTCAAAACCTGCCATCCAACACCAGAGCTGTGGCAATAATTCAGGAATCCCACACTGTCTTTGCCAACATAAATGTGTCTGAATGCTTTTCTGTGCACACACAGAAGTCCATAAGTGCCAGAAGCAGCAGCTTTGGGTGAATGTGAACTTGGAAGGGATGACATCTGTGTTGTCCTGTGCTGTCACCATGCACTGATTACAGCAATAACAGTAATGTCCTCCTCTGCAGCCTTTTTGTTCAAGGACTTTAATTTGCTAACCTGTAAAACATCTCTGTGAGGATGGCTGGGTAATAACAAGTCTGGATCAATCTTTTTCACCTTTATTGTTCTCACTCTATCTCTTGTGCTCGGTTCAAAGCATGGTTCTCCACCACTTATGCTGGCTAAACAGTATTTTGTCACACAATTATTCATTTTAGGGGAGCATCAACAATATCTGTGCAAGGCAGCCACTAAATTTCTATTTTGAAGGGCTAAACTGTCTTTATTAACAGAGAAACCTCCCCTAGGGTCTCTGTGTTCCTGAGCCTCACCAGCCAGTCACAGCTATAACATCTCCCTTCTGATGTTGTATTACTTAGGCTAAGGCCTTGCTTACTTTCATAATTTCTAGGTGTGCCTGGGAACACTGCGTAATACCAAAATATAGAAAATTAAAATAATGCTATGGAATTGATATCATTGTCAGTTCTTAAATACACTTTTCAGTGCAATCCACAGTAAACAACAGAGCCATTTCTATAAGATGACTGTGATATTTTCAAACCTACTCTGCAGTTATTCAACAAACACAATAGGGGCTGATTTATATCAGTGTAGTTACTGGGGTTTGTATCCCACTCATTAGCACAACTTCATCCCCCATAGCACATTACATGCACTGACTTCCTAGCTCCTTCCTCTCCATCTCCCCTAATTCAGGACAAGGATGTGCTCATCCCTGACAGCATCACAGTTTTATAGATTTTTAAGTCTGAAAAAGATCATTCTATTATTTATTATTTATTATTGGATGGTTAGGATGTCGGTTAAGTTAGCACATTCTGGACTAGTACTTGCTAGAGAGTCTCACTATCAGAAAACGTGCAAGAAAATGAAAACACACAGTAAGATTCGGCAAAATCTCATTTGTAATCTGTACTGCTAGAATAAAATTCAATTCAATTACTTAAAAAGGACAATAACACAGGGTGAGTGGAGAATGGATTGACTTATCTTCCCCCCCAACTCCTCTTTTTTTCCCCATTGACAATGTTAAGAGACAAAATTTGGTATTTTCAGTCAGTTTATCACCCCTAAAATAGTCTTTTTTTCAGATCACTTAGGGAGAGGACTCTTTCTTGCCATGCCGTGGAGACATTTCCACAACAAACAGTTCTCTCAAGGCTTTCATTGTCATGAATAGCAGCAGCCCGGAAATCTGCAGTCATGAAGTCCCTCTCACAATTTGGTAGATTTCCCACAGCTACCAAACACAGGTCATCTCAGCTTATTAGGGTGCAATTTTAAGGATGAGCTGTTTAAGCGTAGAAACAAACATTTTCTTCATCCGTTTTTAGGAACAGAGGTTTTCTTTTTCTTCTTTGGGGGGAAAGAGTCTTCATCACTCTTATCTAACTCTGTTCAAGCTTCTCATTGGATCACAATTTCAACATCTTTTTGTTTCAGCACAGTGCTTTTGCTCATGTCTACCATTTGAACACTCCATTCCCCCATGCTTTCATGAATTACAAGGATATTTTAGTGTATCATAGTCCACCACCATGGCCTTACAAAAGAATTTCAGTTCAAAACTGAAACTGCATCTCTTCATTTTCTTCCCATCTGCAATTTGACTTTTCCTTCACTGACCTCAGTGTCTCTATGCTGTTTTCTCTACATGTCTTCACCCTTTTCTCTTACTCGAGAGAGGATTGATATCTGTAAGTTTCACCTGTGCGCTGAAAAAGTTAATTTCTCTCCTGGGCCTACAGATGGTCCTGTGGTCTCTGCTGGGCCCAGCATGACCTACTGTCAATAGTATTGAAGGGCTCTCTCATTGCAAAAACAGGAAATAAAAAGAGAACTTTTCCCAGTTTTTTCCTCTGTTAAATGTGGCTTACACAGGCATCTCCAGCTTCTCTAACTGGTTCTGTCAAGCACGAAGGAAGTTGCACTATTTTTGCAGAGATGGTTGCTTCTGTAGTTGACCTTTTTTCCTTACCAAAAATTCATTTAAGGCTGACTCAGGACAAAGACACACCTGGATCACTGCATCCAGCTCTGGAGCCAACCAATATATGAACATGAACTGGTTCATGGAGCAAATGCAGACCTGAATCATGGACCTGAACATGGAATAAATCCAGAGGAGGCCATGAAAAGGCTCAGAGAATTGAAGCACCTCTGATATGGAGACAGGCTGAGAGAGCTTGGATTGTTCAGCCTGGAGAAGGCTCTGGGGAGATCTTCTAACACTTAGTACCTAATGAGAATCTTCAAGGCAGCTGGAGAGAGACAAGAGCATGGACTGGTAGGTCAAGGGGAAATGGCTCCAAACTGACTTCAAATGGCTTCAAAGAGGACAGGTTTGATTAGGATAAATTTCATTAGATATCAATATGGCATTCTTTACTCTGAGGGTAGTGAAATACTAGAGCAGTTTGATCTAGATAACTTGTGGGTACCCCATTAGAACAGTCTTTTGTGGATGTGGCAACAGATAGGATTTCCAATTCCTAAGGACCTTGTTGTGTTGCAATTTCTGAGCTACTTATTTATATTGTATGTAATTTGGGTGGTTCTGGTGATTGGGCAGGCTAAGTTGTGTCTTATGTTCATGTAAGGTAGCCCTCTCTCTCAATAAATTACATTAAGTTAAATTCTGCAACGTCAGAAATAATAAAAAAAATCTTAAAAGTTTTCCCATCCCTTGAAATACTTCTTTCTCTCCCTTGAGAATAAGGGAAATAAAGGTAGGTCAGATCCACCTACAGAGTTATTTGTAGCAAGTGCTGGTTTCTGCTGAGTGACTTTCTGTGGTTATTTAACAATACTTTTATTCTTTGAGCACAGATGGCATTAGTACACCTAAGTAAGAAAATGTAAAGGATGAATATATTTGTAAGGTGTTATGATATTAAGATCAAAAGCTAAGAAATAAATACCAGATTATTATTATGACTCATGGTATTCCACACAACTTTGAGTCATACTCTCTTTCCTATACAATTAAATGACAAAATGATGCAGATGATGAAGTGCTAAAAGGAAATAAAAAAAACTAACCAACCAAACAAAATTCAAAAGACAAAAACAACAAACAACCAAACAAAAAAATTAAAAACAAATTCAAAACCGAAAAACGATTGCCAAACAAACACAATTATGAATCTTGCAATATTTTCTGTTTTGGTGGACATTCACAAAGTTGCAGCAGTTATAAATAAATTAGAATGGTTAGAATATCTATATACCTACAGAATCTAGACGATTCTCCTTCCTTTTAATTTTCATTTCCCTTCCCTTTCATTTCCCTCCTGCTTCTCTTCCATTTCCCTTCCCTACCTGGAACTTCCCATCCCTTTTCTTCCCTTCCCTTCCCTTTCCCAGTAGTATGTGTGTCAAAGAAAGTGTCTCTCACATTTCTCACCCCTTGCATACCCACATACACACAACTTACACGCACACATAAATAAATAGAATTGCTTATATAAAAAGTGTTCAAGGAAAAGGTTGTGCTTGCCTGAAGCAGAGGCCAGATGCTTTGACTTCCAGCTTTCTTCCATCAAAGCTGTGCAGTTTCGAAATTAAAATCTGCAGCAATAATGAAACATATTAAAATGCATGCAAAGTCTTGAGGGCTTATAATATGCTAAAAACTGGCAATGCATGTTTACATCCATATATCAACTTGGATGTGCTGAAAAGATTTAAAGTGTAAAATATGCAAATATGTGTCATATTGTCACACTTGGTCTCCCTAATGGAACTCCCTTTCATCTCAACTCTCCTTAATTTCATGAATATTGCATGCCCCTCACACCTTTTACTCCTGCTGCTGCTAGGCTGAGAAGATTATGAAAATATGTTAATAGTAACTTTCATCAAATAAAAGTTGCAATATTGAAAATAATAAAAAAGTATCCTAAAATACAAATGGTTGAGTTTTTTAGCTAATTTTTCCCCACTGGAAGCTCAGATAACTACCAGCCAATTAAATTAATAAGGAAATAGTGGGGAAATTATAAAAATCTATGTATGTAAATTAATGAATTCAGCAAATATTTGTGTGCATGTGTGTGTGCATGTGCATGTAAACATCACAAACATCTTAAGAAGTCTTTCTAGACAAAGAACCTCTGAAGGATTTTGGCATTGTGACACTTTTGTTTAAGCACAGGACTTTTTCGTTATTTTTTTTTAGGACTGCCAAGCAAATTTAAGTAGTTTTGGCTTTCTCCTCACGTTCATTATATAAGATAATTTTTTTTCAAGTTTTCAGAAACCAGCATTTCTTTAATAAACAGAGCTCTTTGGCAATCTGAGCTAAAACGCCTTTTTTTTTTTTTAATAATAGCTCACCTATTTATTTTTCAATTGCTTGGATCATGCCTGGTAAATTGTTAATTGTTACTTGTTTCTTGGCATTGAAGAGAGAAGAGAGGAGAGGAGAGGAGAGGAGAGGAGAGGAGAGGAGAGGAGAGGAGAGGAGAGGAGAGGAGAGGAGAGGAGAGGAGAGGAGAGGAGAGGAGAGGAGAGGAGAGGAGAGGAGAGGAGAGGAGAGGAGAGGAGAGGAGAGGAGAGGAGAGGAGAGGAGAGGAGAGGAGAGGAGAGGAGAGGAGAGGAGAGGAGAGGAGAGAGGCCAAAACCATCACAGTTGACATAGACATGGTACAGGCAATGATTAAGCATCATTTTAACAAAGTCACAGGCTTAACAGATTATTGGCTTCCTGGGCTGCGAGTGAGCAATGTCAGTTCATGTCAAGCTTCTTGTCAACCAACACCTCCAAGTCCCATCTACTCAGAGCTGCTCTCAATACATTATTCAAAGAAGAAATTGCAGCTCCTCCTCAGTTCATGTGTCAAGACATTAGGCTGGTGAGAATTTTGACAGAAAAACAGGTAGAAGTTGGATTGTTTCAAACACCTTTCAGAAACCTCTCTGCACTTCATCACTGAGCTACCATGGTTGCTGTCGACAGATGGCACGGTGAAGCCTCTCTGTAATAATCATGTAACTTTCTAAAACTGTTCCTTTTATTATCTGTCCTAAGCTCATCTATTTTTAACTACTGAGATTTATTATAAATGGAATAGCACAGCTTATAAGGTCGGGTAACCCTTGATTACAGCTACTGTAAATCAACCTAGATTCATTTTAATGAGACACTTTTTTTTTTTTTAATTTTTATTTTAAAGAGTTTTCAAAGAACAAACTTTTCATTGATTGTGCATGGTCATTTTTCAGTCTTTTACCCACAAATTCAGTCCATGAACTTTCACATCTTATTTCCAGAAACTTTGAAAATTTTAATTTTCTTTTTTTTTTTTTTTTTTTTTTTTCTGGCTGAACCATTGGAAATTTGGAAATCTAAATAGACAGTTGGTGTTTGAAATGGAAGTATACTGAAAACCATATACTTGAGTTCTGTAAATCTCCTAAAATTTTGGGATATGCAGGTTGGGTTACATAAAGAAATCCATATGGATTAGACAATGAAAACATTGTAGGCATTTCTGCTGCAATTTAAAGGGCTTTTACTCTGCATTAATTAATAATAATCCCAGGGGTTGGGCATCTCAAACTAGTTGAACTGGAAGTTCTCAAAGCATAGGTTCCCAGAGAGGGTATTAACCAAGCACTCTACCTATAACTCACTCTGGGGCTCTGACAACAGATCAGAGGTTCAGATTGACACTACGTCTGCTCCTAAATTCTCTGGAAAAGTCCATCACTTATTTTCCAGCAGGGGTCTGGCTGAAATAATGACTACTGGAGTTTCAAAACTGGACACAGACTTAGCACCAGGGGTTGCCATTCAGACAGAGTTTTAATTAGTTATCAGTAGGACTAGGTCTGCTTCCTCAAGCTGTCTTTTATCCTGTGTATGATACAGTTTTGGTTAAAAACAAGCCTGTGTCAACTGAAGGGATGAAGAACAGCCTTTTTTCTTCACTGATGTGCCATTTTGCTTCCATTCTTTTGAGAGTTCTCATTGCTGGATTGAATCTCCCTGGGTTGCTGCAGCCTATTTCTGATATTCTAGTTGAATGAAAACTACTGACAGAGTAAGGAAAAAGTGCCTGCCTCTTTCTCCCCATTAATGTTGTCTTCCGTTTATCTGTATGCAGAAAACTCGACATTTGAAAATATGTGTGATTAGATGGCATGTGTGTTCCTTTAAGAGACTTTATTTCTTAGCAAGGCTTCTGAAGAGTCTATTTCTTTTAATTTTTCATAAAGTGTAGCTTATGAAAAATTTAAATGAAATCATTTAGTAGTGATTGCTCCATAAACACAACATTAACTCCTTTAAAATTCCAATTATATAGGAGCTCACCTTTTTAAGTGGTTTTGAATGAAAATAGCGAAGTGCAACTACACTCCTTTCAGATGGATGGGGTGTAAAACCAAGGGCTTGACAAATTTCAACCATTAGAAATCTGTGGCTTCCCCCATACACCTCATGCAAATACAGCGTGTATAGCCAGATGATCTGGCTAAATTCCAAATGGAATAATTACATTCTATCTACTTAAAATGCTCCCATCACTTTCATTTGCTGGCAACATCCTTCTTCCTTTCCTCCCCTCTGATCATGACGTTTCACCATGGAATTAGCGATGTTTTGCTTGTTGTTAAAATAAGAATAGCCCTGCATTGACACACTTATAGGAGATAATAGGAGAGATGCTGAATAGACAGATATTAAGTTATGGCAAGATTGCTGACAGTCAGATATTAAGTTATGGTATCGTGGTCAGTGTGAAATGTATGTAGAGAGCACAGCAAGATGGCTCCACCTGAATCAATAAAGTTCTGTTAATTTGCAGCCTTTGGAAGATTAAATCTAATAGGTTAAAAGACACAGGCCTGATCCTGACCCTCATGGTACAAAAAATGGGATCAAATCTTTCAATGTAGACCAGCTTAACACGTGGGAAATATGACCAAAAGCAAAATATTTTACTTCACTGCCTTCAGGAAGAAGACTCTTGTATTTTACTTCAGGCATGTACTCTGTTTTTTGTAAAAAGGGTAACTTTCTGGAACAGAGAAGTTAATTTCAATTTTCATGTGAGAGCCAAACTCATCCTAATAGTATTGAACATCTCAAAAAAGAAGTTATGTGCTTGTAAACACAAACTTGCAGCAAAGTTTCAGCATAAATATTTCTTAATTTGAGCACAAATTCATGCTTTCTATTTGTCTGACAGTGTACTCAGTAGCACACCCTTTATCATGCTTTTTTGAGTACATTCGCTGTTCCTGAGAATAATTGCCCTTTTACTAACGTATATATAAAGAGAAAATGCTTGTCAGAGTTTTTGTACTAAACCAAACAAAAAGTAGATAGATAATGTTTTTTCAGATTTAGAAAACATACTGGCAAACAACCATTCAACAATGCCTGTTGAACATTTTTCCATTATTCAACAAGCCTGATTTTAAACATATATTTCTCTCTGTAGCATAAGCGTGTTACCCCTTGCTCCTCATCAACTAGGGAGGATAATTCATTCTTTCTCCTTTTACAATGTCCCTTTACATATTTGTGGGCAGATATTTTATGTCTCTCCTCAATCTCCTTTTTGCCAGACTGAACATGGCAGCTCTGTTAACCTTTCCTCAAACTGGAGGCATTATTTTCCAGTCCTTTTTATTATTCTCTTTCTCTTCTCATAATCCATTCCAATCAGTCTTTTCTTTTTGAAATATAGTGCATAATGCTCCATTGTGGCATCGGTTTCCTAGAAAATAAAGAGGGAGGAAAAAAAAGAGAGAAAGAGGAACATGTCAACATTTGGGAGTTCAAAAGTGCAATTTAACTGCATGGGCTCAACATGCCTGAAAAGTTTCAGGACTTAACTTTGATGAAAATAGTATACATGTGATTGAAATCAGTGGGATGATAATTCAGTGATTAAAAATATGCAGATCATTTCGTCTATGTAACTTTTTTTTTTTTCACTACCCAGTTTCTATAATACCTCAAATAATGCCTGTGAGGTTTTGATCTTGCAAAGCCAGAATGACCAATTAACCATGCTCGTCTTCCTGGGCCTTTCATCCACCATGTGATAAAGGCTATGAATGTTCCTGGACCAATATAGCATGCAAGCCAATCCTGTAATGAAAATATCATTTTCCTAGGATCCTTTTGATGATTTTTTGCCGTAGTGCTCCATATGCAGCATTTGCTGAACTTGTCTTTACGAAGTGTAATTAATGCTTTTACCACTTATTTATCTTTAAAAATTTATTTTTGCTGATTTAATGCTGTTCTTTCACATATCCAAGACTGTAATGCATTTTCTTTCCAGATGAGATTCTTGGAGGATATTAATTACCTCTAGAGGAAGTTAATGCATTCTGTTCCCCAAGCTGCTAGCCAAAGCCCAGGACCTCAGGGAAGTTGCCTGTGAACTTCACACTGTTTGACAGCAAGTGTCAGACACAGTCAAGTTGGGTCCACAATTCCAGGCACAGATTAGATAATTGTCTGGGCAAATGTCAAACGATAACTGTGTGTGTACATAATTATCCAATCTGCACATGTAACCCTCTTAATGCTTGCAAATTAGGCATGCAACTTCATCTACAAGTTACTTGAATGTGTTTTCACACTCATCTAGCTAAAAAGTCAGGCATACAAACTGTAATAATTATGCTATTGCTATGATTCTACTCTCGCTTGTGAGAGTCTAGATTGCACATTTTCATTCAATGACAATTCTCACAAACTGTATAAAAGTCTTTTAAGTTTGAGTAGAATCAGGTGCTCGGTTTTTAGTTTCCATCTTTGAATTTTAGATGCACTATGGAAATAGAAAGTGGAATCCTGTTTAAAATGTGATTGAAACCATCACCTGTTAAGCTATTTGTTTCTTTCTGCATTGTCTGGCTTAAGCCAGAAGAAAATTAAAATATATATTTATGTTATGTGCTGAGCTTTAAGTTATTAAGCCCCCCAAATCAATGTATTCATACTTTTTTCTTTACTTTCTGTAATCCTCTCTGCTGGACCTAGGAAAATAGACTAAAACATTTCAGCTTCTGTTTACACTTGTAATCCCCTTCTCATTCTCATTCAGAGCACTCATAGACATGCTGATGGAAAGCCCATTGAAATCCACAGAAAAGATTTCCTTTGACACCAGTGATCACTGGATCAGGACATAAGTTGCCCAGGCTGCCAGGGATTCATTCTGCAACTTGTTCTGAAAGACAAAAAAAAAAAAAAATTGTAGTTTTTTGTGGGGCAGAGAAGAGCATTTCAATGCACTCAAAGTGCAATGCTAATTAACACAGTCCTAAAGAAGACAACTTTGCTGGCCTAGAGTCCCACTGACATGCTTCCTCTGAATCCCAGAATATAAATGTCCTTCCTGAGTTCATTTGGACTTTCTCATGAGTTCTCAAAAATGAATGCAAAATGTTCCCTCAACACTTCTCCTGGCAGACTCTTTAAGAGTGTAGATTAAATTTCATCAGCCTTTGCTGATTTGACAGTGTTCAGGTTATCCCATATTCTTTAACCCAGGCTATCCTAATTCTACCTCGTGGCCTCTTTCTCCCTTTGTTAACTATCATTGCCTTTTCACTGTCAGCTCAAGCATCAAACCTATCAAGCATTTCAGAATTCTCCTCACCATCTATTATCTGCTTCTTCCCCTTCTGCTAAGTAGCAGACTTAACATTTTCTTTTGTCCACGCTTCACTTCTTAGACTCCCAGAGAACTTTTTCTTGATCCATTTTACTTCCTTTGCTAATAGCACCTCATTTTGTGCCTTTGACTTTCTGACTTCTGCTCTTACATGTCCTTACTTTTCTCCTGTAAGGGACCCTGTGTCAGAGACTGTGAACCAATTTCCACTGTGCTGTTTCACATTTGAATGGAATGTTAAATATTTAAACAGCAAAGTTCTTCTTGTGGTTGTTAAATCAGTATTAAGTGATAGTCAGAGCCAGTATTCAGGGAATAGAACGGTCCTCTAACTCACAGTCTCAAGTAAATTGCATTGGGGCCAAAAAGCTTTTAAAAAGCGAGATATTGTACTTAATTGAAGATTTTCATACTTTTTTCCTCTACAGGCAGCTTTAGTGTCTGTTTTTTTTCTGTTCTTTGAACAGTAAATAAATAGTTTTAGTTTATTTTTTTTATTAAAATAATTTAAAATAACACATGAAGAAATAAATTTATATATTTTTTTCTTTCTCAAAAATTTCAATTAGATTTTTTTACTACTTCTGTTGAGATTCTGAAGCATTCAAAAAATGATAAGAAATATAATTTGGAAATATTTTGACTGAAAAAAAAATTGGTTGCCATTTCAGGGCAAGAGAAAAACTGTTATGGGCTTTTTTAGTAGCTAGACTGTTATATTTAAAATCGCAGGGTTTTATTTGTTTGTTTGTTTGCTTGTTCTCCCTGCATAACAGTATTTCAATGAGAATATGTTTTCCTTACTAAAATATTAGAAAAAAAATCAGAAAGACAAAACTGCAAGTCCCCTCAAAAGCATAAAAAATCCCCACAGATTCCCAGAATTATACAAGGAAATAAATAATTTTCAGTACAAGGACTTTGGCTATATACACTGCTGACCATAACACCTCTCCTCTCACACACTAGCCAGCAGAGATGGACAATGTAGAGAAAATCTTTGAGTATGAGGCCCTGTGGCTGCATTTCCTGGAATGTAAAGCCCTCTTTGGGCTGCATGGGCACTTAGATAACAGAAATCAAAATGTTTCCTTCCACCACTCTGGATCTGAAGTTTTTAAAGATGTTTCTGGTGCAAGACCAGCGGATGAAACCTGTGTTTTTTCACTGCCTCAAGTAAGGCATCCTCTGTCACATATGGATTGGTGTGCACATTCCAGCAGATTTGTGGTGAAGTTTAAATGCCTAAGGCTATAAATACATGACTAACTGTCTAAAAGTGCCTGAGCAGGTTAAGTATGCAATTTCTCTTAAACGAAGTTCATCTACAAATCTCACAAAGCTTCTAATGGATTTTTTATCAATATGATACCAATTATATTTACATTATGATACAGAGTAAAAGGGGGTAATTTGTCTCTTGGGAAGGCTGAGGAGAGAATGTAGCATCCCAAAAGGTATTTACAAGAGAATAAAGTGGATAACAGCCTTTATTCACACACTTAAAAGTCAGAATTCACTGCTTGTTCTCAAATAACTTCCAATTTTGAAGTTAACAATTACTCACATAACAATCCTATATCTTCAGTATCAAATGCTCTTTGTCATGTTCATCTCTGGATAGAAATCTATTGGTCTCGGCTTCCTAAGTTAAGGTGGTTTTTCTTCTACATCCAAAGCAGGGCGGAGTTTCATATTGAAGAGAAGAAAAAAACATCTTTCAAGAAAAGAATGGCAGCATTCCAGATGCTGCAGCTGTTTTTACATTGTGTTCTCTTCTCCTTTTCCTTTGGTATTCCTCCCCCTAGATCTATTTTTACTTTGTTTTTCTTTCTCTCCCAGACAGTAAAGGAATTGACGAGACTGAGAATTTACCCTCAGCAATGGCTACAGTTCTGCTGTGCTTGTCAAAATCTGTATGGACACTGATTATTGCCAGAGGGGGTTTAGGTTGGGTTTTTTTGTTGTTTGTTGCGTTTTTTTTTTGTTTTGGGGTTTTTTGTTTTGTTTTTTTTTTGTATAATTTACTGGTGATCAAACTCTGGCAAGGTAAAGGTCATATTCTACTTGCAGAGTTAAAGAAACAGGTTTTGAACAAAATATTTACAATATTTGTTTTTCTACATTACAGATGAATAAGAGGTGGAGGAAAAAATAAAGAGATTATCTGAATGTCATTAAAGAAAAAGGAAACTCAGAGAAACAAGGGAAGTTCTGGGAAGTTCCAGGAAGGGAAGGGAAATATTCACTGCTGCCAGGAAAAAGAATTACTGTAGTTAACTTTCTGGGTTTTTTCCTTTTGATGCTGTTCCTGATTTCTTCAGATGGAAGTAAAATGAAACAGTTCCATTGTGTAAACATTCTATTTAATACAAAAATCTGTATGGAGTTAATTTATTAAACTAGCAATAATATATCAACAAAATTGAACCTAGCACTGCTCATCATTGAGAAAAAAGCACAGAGGTGGAACTAAGAAAATTTAAATACTGTTATGAGAATTATCTGTACAGTTTATTTAATGTTTACCATTTCTCTACCCTATAAAATGCAAGAATCAAAGTTTCATCTTCTGTAAAATTATTTGAAATAATAGTAGTTTGGAAGACCAAGAAAAAGTAGGAAATGTGTAACAAATATAAATGTATGATGACCTAGCCGTTCAGTAAAAGAAAATCTGGCTTTAATATTAATGCATATTTATGCTTAAAAATATTTTAGAAATTTTGACTGCCAGAATAAATTACTCTTTCTCAAAATATATGTATTTAATTTACCTATTTTAATATAGACTATATTTATTCTCCAGACTGTGTCTGCTATTGGACGTCTCCCCTGACTGACCTGATAGACTGAAGAACCCTCAGTGATCTGTACAAGGTCTCTGCCTAATATCACTTCTCAGTCTGTTACAAACACTGGGTCAGACATCCTTTGGTACCTCAGATTTCTGTAATAAATGGACAGAAATTGCTCCTGGGAAAAATCTCTTTAAATGAACACCACAAAAGGTCTTGGCTACACCTCCTACATATAAGCACAGCTTTGGCAAAGGATGGAGTCAAGGACTGACTGTTGAAGTCAAGACATCTCCCTGTTGCTCTTTGATTTTTTCTTGATCGGTGGCTGAGTCTGGGTATGTTTATCCATTTCATTCTTGTATGCAAAGCGGAGACACAGCCCCCTCCAGCCTTTCCAGGGAAGAAGGTTGATGCAGTTGTACTTAGATGGAAGAATGGATACTGCTCTTTTCAAATTGATTACAAAATCCTTTACAGACTCTGCATCTTATTAATATTGTACTCATTTTCAGGTGTGCAAACATATAAACCCCTTCCCTCGAAATAAACAATAGAGATATAGCACAACAGATTATTTCTTAAAATTTGTGTGATTTATTTTAAAAAATTATATATATATTTAAGTATATATATATAATATATAAGTATACATATAGAAGTGTATATATATGTGTATGTATATATATATATATATATATATGTATGAAAACCCAGAGGAATTTTGCCTGCAGAAACATGCAGATCTATGCTTGTGGTTAAAGCTCTTTTTTTTTCCAAATTTGGTTTTGAGTAAATGTGAACAAGAAATAGATCAAAACTGTTATCTGGCATATTCCTTGTGTCTTGAAGCATTCAGCCAGCCCAGGTTTGGAAACTGCAGGGTACCTTGGTGCCTTTTTGTACAGTGAACTCAGAAAAGCTTTTATATAAATTTCTTTAATATTTTTTCTGGTTTTATTTCTTGCAAGTTCTACTGTGGTTTACCAACTGCTCTGAATGCTTTCAAGTCTTAGTCCCTCTCTCCACTGGAGCTTTCCTTTACCTATTATATTAGTACTCTAGTGGCCACTGGAGTTATTCTCCCTTTTCATATTTCCTTTGTCCTGTATATTTTTAATATCTACTCCCCAGCCTCTCTCCACAGTAAACCACACAAACCGCATGTCCACATCTGTGGTTTTGTTAATTTTGAGTGTTTAGAATTATACCGTTGGAATTCTTTTTTTTTTTGATCAACTGTTTTTCTTTTCTCAGTTATGTTTCATCAGCAAATTTCATGTCCTTTGTGCGTATTTTATGCCTACCTTTGAGTTGCTGGTACATAAACTGAACACAATTGGTTCTTGTACTGATCCCGTTATCACAAGGGACACTTGAAAACCTCAGTTACCCCAAAATTGTGGACACTGCAGTTTTAGCATCTTTCTAAAGAGTAAAAAAAGCTTATTTTTGCAGGTTACCGAGTTTTCATTAAAAAATATATATTGCCTTTTTTTTTTCCTTCTTCTTTCACTTGTATTGCTAGGGTGGCCTTAGACTAAGTAAGATAATACGCTGTTTTCTTTTCAAAGGTGAGCTGAGAAAACTAAAGTGGAAATTGAGTTAAGTTTGATTTATGTGTTGTGTGTGCCCCACCAGCCAGTCTGTGGGGGAATTCATCATGTGGAAAAGATGTAGATAGCCTTTTCTGAACTGAAGGTTACTCTTTGTTGAACTCCTGCAGCTCCTGGCATGCTGACACAAACTGAGAATACATCACAGTTGCATTGCAGATACTCCAATATCAAGTCCCTAAATCGGTACACAAGGTTTTATTGGGTAATTTTTACTTTACTGTTGGTGTTGTCACATGTACCTATAGAAGCTGGATATCAATATTTAAGCTCAGGGTCACACAGAACTTGCAAACCTTTCCACACAGATGGTAAAGGTGTAGATTGTTGGCTGGAATTTCTTGGGAAAGACAAGCTGGTGTTTGTGTACATGACTGCATGTGTATGGGAAGATAATATATCCAATTTTCTTGATGCCTATCTCTATAATCTTTCCAAGTAAGCAATTGAGGGAATCTCCAACACAAAGCAGCTAAATTAAGGTCACAGAGAAGATAGCAAATGCCAGCATTTCATAACTTTGCAGTATTCAACTGTGCAAGATTGATGATTGTCTGATTTGCTATTGTATTAAATTTACTAAAAACAAACAAAAAACCCCAAGAAGGGAAACAAACAAACAAAAAGCCCATAACCAAAATAAAAACTCAAAACAAAATAAAACTATAAAACAAATAAAAAGAGCCAGCCTTTCTCCCAGAATTAAACTACATTGCACAACGACACCTTGTGTAATTCTGTCAAGTTTACTCATAAAAATTTCAGACAGCTTTCATTTGGGCTGAGAAAGTAACCAGCCATGAAGTAGAGGATTATTTTTATCCTTGTAAAAAATCATACTCATGTTTTTTTACGTTTCTTCCTCACAAAGGATGAATGGACAACTATTGGTCAATTCTGGAAGAAAATCACCCCTGCTTAAAACCATATTCCTGTTGTCACCCCCCCCTATGGTTACGACCTATCTGCATTTACTTTTGTCCACCAGTCTTGTTTCCATCTTCCCCACTGCTGTTTGTGGCTGTTTTATCCAGAAAATCATCATTGTCTTTAGAATTTCACTATTATTCTCCTATCTTCTGATAATTTTTCCCCTTCTGCCTTATGCTCTCATTTTCTCCTCTTTAATCTCATCACCGCCTTCAGGTTTGGAATTCTTACTCTTACTCTTCTGTCCAAAAGTGGGTAGGAAGGTGACAAATAGAATCACTATGAGGTCCCTATGTGTGAGATTCCTGTTTATACCTCTGGGAACAAATGATGTGAGCTTGTTTGTATTCTCTCTGCTCACCAACACCTTAATAATTTTCTGTGATCTCTCCAGTTTCTCATCTCTCTATTCCACTACACCTCTTTGCCTTTGAGTTAGTCTGAGCCCAAAAGAAGTACTGATTCTAGTCCTTTGCCAACTGATCTGACCCCACAGAAAGCATTTTCAGGCAGTCAGAAGGAAGGGCAGGAGCAGGAGACAGCTCAAACATTGTCCACCACTTCACAAAGCTAATCCATGCACCTCTGTTTACATGGAGATCCCATGCAGGGAAAGAAGAATGACCACTTCACGGAGATTTATCAGACAATGTAGGTAATGATCTGACAAGTTCCTCTTGTCTTTATTCGTCTTCTGGCTTGCTTTTAACACAAGGAAAATGTGGTATAAGTTCTGGGGCGAAAAAAAAAAAGCCGAAAAACAAACAAGAAAAAAAACCGCAAAAGCCTGAAGCAGATGAATAAGATGAATAGAAGTGAAAAAGGAGGTTGAAAAACTGAAGAAAAATGAAAACCTTGATTATATGTGTTGCTAGCAGTTTTGTCCACCATACATATAGTAAATATCATTCAGTGCAACCTATCTGAATTAGACTTTGGACATATTTTTTAGCAAGATAGAACATCTTAAGCATTTGCATGAGCTGGCATTTTTAATGTATTTGTACTTTTATGCATAAACAACGGATAAAGAATGAACATAAGCCTTCAATACCTCATTTCTATCCTCTCCCCTCCCACGCTTTAAATACTTTATACTTAAATAAAATAAAATGCATTCAGTTGTAATGAAAATGTGATGTAGATTGTTTTTGCCAAATTCAAGCTCGGTGGGAAATTATTTTCTTCTTGCTGGAAAAATTGAACACTAATTAACCCTCTGGAAGTACCTGTTTAAACTGAAGAGAGAACTAGAAATTTAAAGGAACGTTTTTAAATAGCTTATCTTAGTTAATTTTTTTTAATGTGCAAAAATATTTGAGGATTACTTTATTTTTCTTTCTCTCCTCATCCGTCCTCCCTCCTTCTGTCCAATGTAGGCCAAATCCTGCCAGGCAGATTAACAGAAACTCAATAGGCCAAATTCCAATGTGGTTTAAATAGGAGGTAAATTGGCAATATAAACAAGTGTAATTTACATACTGAATGTTAAGAGCTGTTGAAAGAATTGTGTGGAGGAAGTCACTCACAGTGCATATCAGGGTTTTTTAGTCCAGCAGAACCTGGAAACTATGTCACATAACACTGAATACCATCAAATGGTACTGTATATATTAATATTAATATGGTCAGAGCTTATAAAGTAATCCAATAAGGATACAAAGGGAAAAGTAACATCCAGAGTTAGTTTTTATTAATTTTATCATCTTTGGGTTGTAGAAAAATGTGTCTATCTTCCTATTTATGTGGGTTTAGTCCTATTCAATGTTTTTCTTCTTGATCTGGATGACTATGTTTAATTTTTTGAGGTGGAATCAGAACATAAGGGACAGCAAATATTTTATGGCACATGGTTACAGTTCAAAATGAGTTTGAGAAAGCTTAAAAAAGGAACTTTCTACAGTAGAAGGAAAAGTAAATTTTTAAAAGCCAATGATTGTGAAAATACAGGATAGAAATCTATTGCTTTGTCAGCAGATCAACAGAAAAAAAAATCATGATTTTTTTAATGAATCATTAGATGAATATAACCAGTCATATGACATTTTCTTAATACAGGTAAACAGCATGCTGAAATGTATAATTGAAATTCTTCCCTACAAAACCTACTCAGCTTTTGGTTCAACAAGTACATTGTCCAATTTAGATGTTGCCCTTCCGGTTAATTAGGGAGGTATTAACAAAAATGAAGGCAGAAATCAGAATCCCAGGAACATCACAGAGCATGGAATGTAAGCTGCTCGGCCTAGGAGCGCTGTGCGGGAGGACAAAATCAGTCCTCAGAGAAAGGAATAACCTTTATTTTTTCATCACCCTGATACACTGGAAAAGACTAAAAGGTTCTAAAGCCCAACAGGGAGAACTCAGTTCCCATATTAGGAGGAGCTGCTGGCAGTGAGGCCGGGGAAGCACGAGGAAATGTTGTCCGAGGAAGCTACGCCGTGTCTACCCTTGACAGCCCTGGAGATGAGATTACAGAAACATCTGTAAGGCAGCAGCAGTGACAGCCAGCCAGGCGTGGGAACAGAAGGTGGATTTCCATCCTCGGGAGGCCTGAGGGGTCTCCTTCTGCCAGGGGAAAATGTCTTAACTTCCAAGACATCCTGTGATGTCGTGGGCAATGACGGGAAGTCATTGGTCCTACTGCCTCTTTGAATAGCTAAATGGAAGTGCAGTCTTGCCTGTGACAAGTTATTTGCTTAGAATTTTTTTTATGGTCCAGCAGGGGTTGAGATTCTGCTCTTAAGCAGCCAGGATGAAAACTTTTATTCCTTCTAATCCATATTTTGTAGTGGTGTATCTCATTCTATGCAGTTGCATGCAGGAAACAAGAGACAGATAAGAGTATTATAGCCCATATTCACTATGGTTTTTATTCATGTGCTTGGAGAAGGGTTTCATACTATAATCACAGGAAAATGATAGTCACCATCAGAAGTTAACTCAGATTTTTGGATCTCTGCGTCATTGGACAGAGATTCTCATCTCTTTTTACTAAATAGAGAGAGAACCTGAGATGGAGGTGCTTCTTCTTGTTCAAGCTCCTGAGTAGTTATCTAAATTTAGGAAGGATAGATCTGCTGTACTCATATAAAAAGTCAGTTGTTACTTGTGCTGATCCCCATCACAGTCCTGATTTAATAAAAATGAGTGTTTTGTTTAACAGAACTTCTAGATTGTTGTAATACAGACAGACTTTAGCTATGCCTGTCAGTTTTCTTATTGTTCCAAAAAGATTTTAAATAGATCTGTGAACACGTTTCTTTATCTGTATTTCTTGCTACTTCTGTCAGCACTAAGGCATGGAGACCATCTGGCCTTGGAAATTTTTTCTTTTTTTCTCATGATGCTGATTATTGTGAAGACAATTGCCCAAAAGGGGAGCAAGAGAAGGTTGTATTTTTCTTTGATTTTTCATTGGCTAGAATCTCTGTCTCCTATTACAAATTGACTTAAATTCCTTCTATCTGCTGCTGGGAACCTAATGGAAATGTAAATTAAAATAAATACATTTCTTAGGAAAAAAGAGGGAGAGGAAAAACTTTAATCATTCAGAACCTTAGCATATTTCATAGTGTCCTAATTATTTTTTGTGTCATTTTTCTCTTGCTTCCAAAAATATTTCTAATGATATCACTCTGGTTTCTTAGAAACTTAAAGAAGGACTCCTGGGTTGCAATTATTTTATGAATAATCAGAATGGAATACTATAGAACCTCAAATTCTTTCCAGACTTGTAGAGAAATGGAGAAGCTGTTCACCAATTTTAGACAGTGACAGCAGATGAAAAGAAGCCAAGCTGAAGACTTTGACTGTTTTTTTACAGAAATAAGAAAGAATAAGTACAAGCACATAGTATCTTTTAATTACTTTTTTTTTCCTTTCTGGTGACTTTTTGAAATATAAGCATGAATACAAAATCTCAATCTCAGAAGAAATCATGCCTAAGCAAAATATTTACTCTGTACCTACAGTTGCTGGAAGGCTCCATGTGTTATTGACTTCAGCATTTTATTTATAAATTATCTTTTGTATTAGAAAAATATTATTTCTCTTTCTTTCTCCCTCTCCCTTTCCTAAAATATGCCTTATGGGGTAAGGTGGCCTGAGATTCTGGACCTTATTTTGAATTTTGCAGCTCTAAGGTTTCCTGTCCAATTTTATTTTATGAAATATGTGTTCCTTAAAATTTATCCAAAACTATCTTTCAGCAAGGAGGGAAAAGCTAATTTCCAGAACTGGTTATAACCTGCACAGTCTCTCAGCACCAGAACATCAGTTCATATGGAATTAAACAACAAGGAGGCAAAAGTAGCTAAATCCTGGTGTTTGACACCTTTTGGGAAAGAAACTCCGGTGTCAGGTTCCTGGTGGAGAGCTGCTCTCATCACACTGCCACGGGTTTGGCACAGGCCGGCAGCCCCCAACTCTGATTTTCACAGGGAGCTCAAGGAGAGAAGCTGACACTGAGGGAGTTTTTCTTTCCTGAGCATGGCTAATATTTTTTACATCACATTGAAGGTCTCACAGCAAGAGTTCATTCCATCACATCTCCCTATGATCTGCTGGATAAATGAAAAGGTTGTTGGAATTTCAAGACAAAAGAAAACAGCTGGTATCTCAACCCCTAGCATTGCACAGGTCAAATCATTGCGCCCTACATGAGGTATTTTACCTGTGTATACTCACCACAGTAACACACAATTTCTGTAACTTGCCTTTCAGAGTGTTACCTCTTGATGCAAGGAGAGCCACAGATAGAAACTGTTTTGTGTTTTCACTGTCATAAAAATAATCTAATAATTGGGTTTTGTTTGTTTTTCTTTCTGATCCTAATATTTGAGTAATATGCTGTTTTATACATCCTTTTAAAATTATATACGGTCACCAATAAATTAAAATCTTTTTTTCCAGCATCTTTAAGGAATCTAAATTAACCCACCAAATAAATCTTTTTTTTTGCCTTCATCTTAATTCTACAAAGGAATGAAAAACAAAATGCTAAAAGAGCTTATTCTTTCAGCTTGACTAATAAAGGGCACTCAGGTTCTCTGTTTTCAGTATTTAAATGACTGTTTGAACCACTTTCACTTCAGATAGTGAACTCTAAAAGAGCATTCACACGCCTTGGTGCTTACCTCAGCTGGAAGAAAGCATGTCATTAAATTTACAAAGTATATTTTAAATAAAAGCAGCATAAACAATAAATGTTTGAAGATGGCCCAATAGCACACCAAAACAGCCCCAGCCAACAAAATGAACAAAAAAAAAAAAAAAAACAACAAAAAAAACCCCAAACCCCCCCAAAAAACATCTCGAAAATCAAAATCTATAGAAAAGTAGAGCTCAGGTAAATTACTCATTTATACGTTCATAGTTTTGCGTGAGATGTCTCAAAGGAGTAGCAGTGCATCCACGCAGGTTTGTCACAAGTGGCAGCAAGCCTGTGGATGCTGTGCCTCCCTGCAGCACCACTGGGTTCCAGGCAGGGCACTCGGGGACATCCCTGGTGCCTCCAGACACGCCTGTGCAGGGACCAGCTCCAAGCAGCAAGTCCCAAAGAAAACCCTCCTTTTACCACCCTCTCTGAAGTGTGCTTGTGTTTCTGGCTGCTGCATTTCTTCCTCTGCCTCTGCTCTGATTCAGCAGCCCAGTAAATACAGTAATGCCAATGCTAATAAGAAGCCATGGGGTTTATAGTAACTACATGCTGATAACAGGTTAAGGCTTGTATTAACAGAACAGCATAAATCCTCAGGACCTGTCAGGCTCTGCCTGGACTTGTCTTGGCTGGCCTTGAGCTTATTTTAGCTTGCTCATTAATTGTAGCAGTAATTTGCCACTATGGCTGTTCTAACCAGTTATTAGCTTTAGCATAACCTCATCAATTGTGTAGTTTAGCACCTAAAGAATTCATACCACATAAAGCAACAGTCTAACAAACAAAACGACAGCTTTGTGAGCAAAGCTGTGTGAAAATAGGAAGATGAGGAATGATAAAACATGTCTCATAACACATAAAAATTATCCCTAAATGCCCAAGAATAAGGAGGAAGAAACACCAAGTTTTTACCGCACGTAAATTTCATGAGGTGCACTGGCTGCAGGTAAGCCATTCTCTTTATACCCCACTCTCCAGAAAACTCTCCTAAATTAGCACGTCCCAGGGAAACTGCAGTTTTATCCTCTTTTTTTTTTCTTTTTTTAGTTTAACTTGCTTCCAACACAGCTAGACAATGCAAGCAAGCAGTCTGCCACTCTGCTTCTGCCTTTCAGCAGAACAGAGGAAAGTGTGACACTCAATGGAGCATTGGCAAAAAAAGAACAACGCCATGTCATTCCTCAAAAGAATATTACTAGGTAAGGCCTTATTATCTTCGTTAATTATTATCTCCAATAATTATTTTGAAGTCAGTCTAAAACATCAATATAATATTGCTGGTCGTAACATACAGGAGAAAAAAATAAAAGCACAATAAATTAGGGTAAGGTTGACGTCTTGTTAAACTTGGTGCAGATTTTCAGTGAGTAAAAGGCCTCCATTCAACAAAGCCCAGTAGAAAATAAGAAATCTAAAAAGTAGCACGGTCTGTACCCATTCATTGAGGATCCACTTTTAGGAAGACCAAGTCCAAAAAAGAATATGGTGGTGGTGGTGGTGGATGTTTAACTGGACATGGTTTCCTAAATGTTATGTGAAAAAAGAAAAAAAAATAGAGAGGATCAAGGTAAAAATATTCAGAAAATGCAGAAAATTACAGTGAGGTGTTTCAACTTTGATAGATTACTTAATTAGAAGCAAAGATCTCCACTCAAAGAAAAAAATTCTGTGCTAAGAGACCTATAGCAAGGAGGCGTTTGAAGCATGGGTCATACCCAAGGTTTGCTCTTCAGTTCAAGAGGCAAAGTGAGCATATGGCCTTTGAGATGCAGGAAATAAAATTAGGCCAAGAATTAATGTAAACTGGTTTTATCTAACTTTTTGCTAGACGTAGCTGGCTTACATTATCTCTCTAGGCTCCTGCAATAGCCCTGAAGGGGTCAGGTAAATTGTCAAACAAGGCTGGACTTGGGCCCTTCACATCCTTCCTGCAACTAAAAAAGGCTGAGACCAAGTGTTTAATCTGGTTTAGATACTTAGTTTAGATAGCTAACAAGCATAAGAAAAATGTCCTATTCTGCAAAGATACACTTTCTTTTTTATATTTGTCTCAGGGAATGTGAAAGCAGCTGATGCACTACCTGTTAAAACTGTTAAAGGATCTTTTTAAGCGCATTCTTCTTTTCAGATTTTGGCTACATTAAGCAATACTTCTCTGGAAGGCCTCATTCTCCTATGTATGGACAGCTCATGGAAGAGAAAAACTTCAATACAGGCAGCAGAAATACACTTGGTTCCAAAAATTGCAGTGATTTTGTAACCTTCAGGAAAATTTTATGCTTATTCAAACTATAATGAGCATATAAACAGTTGCAGAAGAATAGATCTATATTTTTAATCCTTACTGTCCATTACAATTACTGTTAAGGTATATGGATAAAAGGCATGTAACTGTTTAATTTTGTGATTCTTATTACAGAGAAAGGAGAAGATTTTGATTCACAGGAAAACTGAAAAAAATAAAATCACACTGGGAGTTGTTTTTCAGTCAGAATCCTTTGCTTGGTTTCCAGGTAGATAGGGGAGATTGACATCCAGGATGAGCTACAGTAAATGCAAAAAACCCCAACTACATTTAAATTCAAGAACTTAGTATTATGAATAGTGGCATTCCTAAGTAAATGAAACATTTGAAAAGTGAAGGATAGCTGGACAAGGACAAAAACCATTATGACATAATATTTGTATTTTTTAAAGTAAAGGTAAAGCACCCAGGATTATATTTCAATTGCTTTTAGCCCACTGATTTGTAAACTGCATGTGTAGAAGAAAATTTTATTTCAATCCACAAACAGTGAAATACAAAATTGATAAACTGTACAAAGGAACCTCTGGTTCTTTGCGTATCTTAATACTTAGAACATTTTTCTAGAAAATAAGGAACATGAACAGGGAGTTCATATTGGTCTTTCATTTCTCTGAAAAAGCATCTTCTTTAAAATAAAATTGAAAGGCGAAAAAAAAGAAAATGAGTACTTAATATAAGCAGGCTGTGATTAAACACACGTTTCCAGTTCTATATGTGAATGTAAAACTGAGGACTGCTCAGTTTGAGGTAGATTGGTATTTTATCCTAAAAGGGACTAAGTGCTGCCAGGAACAGGTGGAACAGAGAGCAAGTGTTCCTAATTGCCTTCTTAGAAAAGACTCCCAAATTTCAGCCAAGTTCCAATTGAGGCAGAACATAATCAGTGTGACTCTTGTTTTCAGTCTAGAAACTGAAATGTTCCAGGAAATGCTATCTACAGTTCTCTGTAGGGGTTTTTGTGTGGGCAGAGGAGGGGAGGTGGGATTATGATATTTTGGATCTGATAAGTTTTGTTTCTAGTTTCTTGCTTTGTCTTCTTTTTGTTGGGTTTTTGGAAAGGTTGATTTTCTTTCTCTCTTTCTTTTTTTTTTTCTTTTTTTTTTTTTTTTAATTTAAACAGAAGTTGATTCTCTAGGGACCATAGTCTGGTACATTTCCCAGAACTCACTTGGCCTTGCAGAAAGTAATTTAAATAAATGAATGATAAGCAAACTCTTTTGCAGAGCATCACTTCTACACTGAAACAGGGGTAACTGTTTTGGGTGAGCAGTCAAACATTGAAGTATTTAGCAGCTCTAGGCAGGTTTTCTTTTCTGAGTAAATTTCAGCTGTTTGAGGGATCCAAGGTTTGGATGAGGGAATATTTTAGGAGTAATAAAAATTTTTCTTCCAGTATATAAAACATATTTCTAAACTCTATGTTAAATTTATAGATAGATATTACTTCATAAAGTTTTCATGTTCTTTTTTTTTCTATTTTTGTAGCCTGTCCATGTTATTTTTACATTGGTCACTTCCCTTAAGAAATACTTGTGCTGAATTTCCAATGGTGAAAGTCTTTTGAAGCTTTATATTCATACAAAGGAATATATTCAAGATATCCATATTCATAGGTAAAACCCAAATATGATAGAAGTAGCTAAAATTGGATTCATGAATCCTTTGGGAGTTAAGTTGTCCATAGCAATATTTGGACTTTCAAAATTGTTCTGTAAAGGATTTCCAGACATGGAAAAATAAATTTCTTTATGGGTTTGAGGGTACCATCTCTGGTCTTCAGCTTTAAAAAGTGGGATGGGGGAGGTTTTTTCCTTTCTGTTGTGTTGATATAGTAACCCCAAGGTCAGAAATCTTGGTGGAAGGGAAATCTGCCCTCCAAATTCATGATTATGGTCTTTATTTGTGCACAGTGAGGATAATTTCAGATATGAGCTCAGAGAAAAGGACCCAGTTCACATGATGGACAAATTGGAAGCTATTCTGGGTGATGGGAAACTGTTCTCTCCTCCCAGCCAAGATTTCTCTTTGTATTTTCTGATGTGGTCAAACAGCAATTTCAGGAAAGGCATAAGAGAATCCAGATTGAAAATCATTGAAATATTTTTTCTTTATTTTTAATTTCCATTGAAAACCAAAATGTTCCCTGAAAATTTTCAGGGTACTAATTTTCTGCCCCTTCTGAGATCAATCAATCATGAGAAGACCTAACCTGAACTGTCATCACTTAGTAGAAATTATGGGATTTGGATCCTCTTTCAGCAGCACTGTCCACAAGAGATGAGAACTCCAGTACCATCATGTTATTATACATTAACCTCATTTGACAGTAAAAGAAGGACTTTTCTTCCTCCTCCTCATATGCATTTGCAATTTGGCGTATCAGTTCCTGTGAAAAGCTGGGGAAATAATTGCTTATTAGCAGATAACAGATATATATATATATATATATATATATATATATATATATATATATATATATATATTTCTCCCCCAGGAGTGAGGCCACTGAACGGCAGCCTAACTTGTGATACGGCTGTCAGTGTTGCCCGGTTATATCCCATCTCCTCACAGAAAAGTGACAGGACTAAAGTCTTCTGCCACAATTTTCCTTGCTGGGTCTTCTGGGAATCAAACACATATGTCCAAGCCACTGGTGCCAGGGGAATGTCCATGGAGGGCCTGGGATAGGTGAGATCAATCTCTGTCTTTCTCCACATGGAAGTGTCCTAATTATTAAAAGAAATTTTGAGCATATATAGCTTGCAAGAATCCTTTGTTGTGTTGAGCTTAAAAGCACTCTGCCACTCTGAAATGTCGCCGTTTCCTAAGGAGTAGGGTTAAAACTGGAGTTAAGGCTGTCTGGAATGCAATTAAGACCTCAGAGCTGCTTTGGTAACCTGATCTGACAACATCAGGAAAAGTCAGCACTGGCTTTGGAACAAGTAACTACCCACAGTCTGCCTCCTGTTTCTCCCTGAGAGCCAGCAGCATCTGGGAGAATGCCACATGAGAGCAATTCCATGGAATAACAAAGGTGTGCAAAGTCATGGAAATATGAGGACAAATTTTAGTCATGACCATCCCTCCAAAGCAAAGGGAAGGATCAAAAATTTTTATTATCTCTGTAGGAAATACTACTACTAATAATAATAACAGCAACACACAATTAAAAAGGTTCTTATTTTCCATGTTTCCATGTTTGTGACCTTTTTTATATTTTTTTTTTAATAAGAAAACTACACTCCCCTGATGACAGACCTCCTGAATATTTCTTTCTTTTAGCAAGATCCTGATGTACTGACATTTCATGTTCATGCAAACAAATTCCCTGTAGGATAAGTATATGATTTGTACATTATTACTGTTACACTTGGACATAGAATTGCTGTTTCAAAAAGATTTCACCTCATTTTGGTGAGTGTTTATCTTCAAATCAATTGCAAATCTCCTAAGTTTTTACAATTGTTTGTAAGACAAAGCAATTAGAAAAATTAAAATAAAATCTATTAACTCCTTGTTATTGTGGGGGGAAACAGCATAGCATCCAACCTCACATCTGCAACCATTGATTCTGAAGTAGTGACTGACAGCACTCAACTGACTAAGTAGGTTATAACAAGCTAGCTCCAGGCTGGAATAGCCAGTAGGGTGCAAAGGAGAAAAAAACTGGCCTCTAAACTTTTCTTCAGCCGAAAGAAAGGCAGGGGAAAAGGAAAGAAAAAAAAAGAAAGATGGAAGAACGAATGCTCTGAAAACAGTTGCTGTCCTTGTTCTCTTGTGCAGCAGCAGCAGCAGCAGCAGCTTGTAATTGCCAGCTTTCTTTAATTCATAGTTATATCTTGAGGGGACAAGAAAGAAAAATTCTTTGTAACAGATAGCAATAAAAGTATTATTCATCTAATCATTCACAAGCACACGTGTTTGTATTTGAAATCTCTGCCTTCATGCATCCACAGCATATCACATACCCAGACAGGCAGAAGCAGCTACAGCAGTGTACAGGGACATAATCCAAATGAACACCACTCCACTGCACAATAGCACAATGTGCAGCTGAATGTGCTCTGCCCAGCTGGACACGGGACTGGAGCACATTCAAATGCAAATACCATATTTTCTACAAGAACTTTGCCCTTCTGAGACATTGTTTCTTCCATTTGGGTCACTCCTTTCCCCAGCTCTCTGCAACAGCAATGAAATGATTATTCTCCCTCCCAAACCCCATTTTTATGTCATACAGACAAATTATATTGGTCCTTCATGTCGAAGCACTCAGTGTAAATGCAAATATATAATATCACAACATGAGGCAAAAACACACTTCAGGACACTTAAAATGTCATTTCAAAACCAAATTCCTGATGGCTCTCAGGCAATGATTTCTATTATTGAACTGCTGCATTGTGGTGATTGTAATTTCACTATAGGTCAGTCTGCAGGAGAACCACACAAGGAAAAAATCGGTGCATAAAGCATCATTCCCCAAAATGCTGACAAGTCTAAGGGAACTGAGGATGTTATACAGTCTTCCCTGTGCAGAACAGGACATTGTCTGAAATCTAGAAAATGTTCAGGGGTGGCAAATTATATTTCCCATTTCCTTTCCTTAAAAAGTGAATATATTTGATAGACCAGTTCATTCTACCTCAATGGACAGCTTCCAGGATGGACATCTATCATATTCAAAGAAGTAGTGGCTCAGGCCACTAATGGTTTTGTTTACAATTCATATGATTCACAGATTTTAAAGGCAGTGGGAACAATGAGATCATTAAAAATGACTTTTTGTATACCACAATTCCTTATCTCCAGTGGAACATCTCCACGTCATGCTCACTGAAAGATCTTACAATCCTTATGCAAACATTCCCCTTCTCTTTCAAGACTCACTCAAAATTTAGCTTCTTCAAGAGATGTTTAATCTTCCAGAGAGGCATCCAAGCTTGATTTAAAGGCAAAGGCTTGGTTCAAGACAAAAAAGAATCCACTTTTCCCTCAGCACTTTGTTCCAGTGGTTAATCACGCACGCTGTTAAAAAATATTGTGCTTTATTTCTAATTTGTCTGGCTTCAGCTTCAGACATCGTCTCTTGTTATGCCTTGCTCTGCTAGATTAAAGAGCTTTTTAGTAGTTAGTGTTTTCTGCCTGTGAAGGTACTTAGACACTCTAATCAAATCACCTCTCAATCTTCTTCTTGATAAGGTAAATAGGTAAAGCTCTTTCAGTGTCTCACTATAAGGCATTTTCCATGGCTCCTAAATCATTTTTGTGGTTCTTTTCTGCATCTTGCCTGATTTTTTCATCATTGCTTTTGAAAGATGAGCATTAACAGTATTAAAAAATAGAAGAAATTCTAAATCTGTTTTATCTTCCTCATATATAAATGTTAAACCAGTCCCTATCCCTGCTGATCTCTTTAGACAGCCAGGAATTGCATTAGTTCTTGTCACATTATAGCCACAGCTGGGAGGATTTGCATCAGCTTGTTTGCCCACTGTAGCCCCTAAAAGTAGAGATACTCATTCCCACAGCACAATACTGTTGTCTGTTTCTTAGTTCTGCCTTTTATTTATTTTTTTTTAACTTGCATTTATTTTTTAGCATTGCTCCAGAAAGAAAGCAAATATTTTCATGCACACTTGGCAATCCTGTTGGGGGAATGTTGTTAGAGTGGCACTCTCCTCAGTAAATATTCACTCTTCAATTACAAATCAAAGCTTCAACAAAACAGAAAAAAAGAAAAAAAAAGAAGTTGGTGTAAACCCAGTGCATTAAATGAATGAGAATGTGTGAAATATCATAATGATAATAATGAAAACACAAGAATGGTGACCAAATTCAGGTGGTTTGTTTATATTTAATTTTTTCTTGCTGCTTAGAGACATGTTGAGTAACACTTACTTGCCCACATTTAGGCAATTTAAGCAAAATTCTTGCTACAGTAGTTGTCATACCACCCTCTAAATTATGGACGAGGTACAAACCTCTACCTGGAAAAGTCATTCTGCCATCTTAAACACTACTTTAGGATGAGATGAATGGCCTCCTAAAGATGCTTTTATATTTGCAACATAACGGGTTTACGTGATTACCTTACATAAATCACCTAAATTTTAGATGGCTAAAGTTAGGTGAGGTGAATCCCATTGTTATTTTTTTTTGTGGTGTAATGATTCTGTGAACTGTTAAAACTACTATTTATCAGTACAGAGATGGTTGCTATGTGGTAACGGGTGACATGAAGCATGAAATGTGTTTAAAGTGTTCTGACAATTGAAAGGAGCAATTTTACTGTGTGAATTCAGAAGTAGCTTGTGGTTTTAAGGCCACAAAAAAAAGCCAGCTGCAATTAATCCCATAACTGTACATGCTTTCATTATATTACCCAAGATTCAGTTGCCTGAAACACTGTAAAATCAGCGATCACCATATCTGTAAAGAAGTGTAGGGTATTTGCTATAGATCCTTCTGGCAAATTAATTAATTTTTATGGATGGAGTGGTTAACATATAGATGATAAAATGAGTAATCTAGTTATGTTTATACTGTAGGGAAAGAAAACATGTCCAAAAGAAACATGACAACTCAAAGTTACTATTCAAGCTATTATGTAAACTGAAGCACAAATTGAGTCATAAGGAACATTTTAGGGAAAAACAGAGATTGTTTCCCATTACCACATCGACTGGTCAGTCATGGCTTTACTGAGAGGAAATTTGGGCAAATCACTCCTATTTATAATGGTGTGAATATTTTCAGTCCTAAGTGAGACGAGGAGAAATAGCTGAAATGTTATTAACAGCTTGCAGAGCAGTTTTTCAAAAGCTCAAAGGAAGTCAATATTTCCCTTTCAAAAATTGTGATTGGCTCTCAGATTAATTTAGGTCTTTTGTATTTTTATTAGCTCCAAATCCATACTTTTGATTATTTGTCAATCACAACTTGCCATGCTTTCCTGACCTCTACAATCTTTCTCTGGTGTATCACAACTAGATATGTAAATTTTCTGGAAGTTCTGATGATTTGAAGAAATAAGTGAACAAAAGTCTCTCTTTTTTTTTCCTTTTTTTTTTTTTTTTTGAAAATATTGAAATTACAAACTAAGAATATAAATAACAGAGAGTTACTCATCAAAAACAGGGTGTAATTATTCCACTAAGAAAGTGAAGTGCATGCTCATAATTTGGTAACTTCATGGAAAGGATAAGCAGTATACTTACTGTATGAGGAAATAGAAAATTATTCACCTCTGAATAATAGCAAATTTATCTATTAGAGATGAAGTTGTTCTGCACACAGAAGCAGGATTCATTACACCTTGGAAAAGGGTTAGGTGTCTACTCTAATATAATTTTCTAGACTATGAGCAACTAACAAGGGGAATTCTTCCCATCTCTTCATTCTTTTATAACCAATACAGTGATATGATCCAGATTTAGTCTATTGTTACTTGATACCACTCCCAAAGTCACAAAAACTAATATGATATTTATGTGTGTGGCACATACACATCACTGTATTTTTATACAGAATCATATCAGGAGACCACCATTGCTGTAATATTTAGGGGTGGTAATGGAAAATAATGCCAGTTGTGAAAAAGAGCTGAAGTGCAATATTCTGTATTACCACTACAGATGTTGTCCTAGAAAAAGTGTTTCCCATTGCAAGCAAAATATTTTACATAACCATTTTCATTGTTACCCTTTTCATTTTAGATTATAAAACACATTGATAAAACAAATGAGGCTTTCATATATTTTCATACTGCTCTTGCTTTGGTTTGGTTTTGTGGGTTCTGTTTTTATTCTTGTTTTAATTTTGTTTCCCCTATCCCTCAACAAAACCTCAGTTGTACAAGATTATCTTATTCTTTCACAGCTTTTAGAGACACATACAGTCTTTACAGGCAGCAAGGAGAAAATACAAATAAGAAAACAAAGAAGAGATAGCTTAAGCTACATTACGTTGACTAAAATCTAAATTCTTTCAGTAGCAAGCAAGACTACCAATCTCTGTAGTGTCTGTTTCAGAGCACTCTTCATCTAACCAGTGGATTGCTTTACCACACATTTTATTTTTTGTTGAGCTTCAACTTCCCATATCTTGTAGGATCCAGCCTCATTCCATTCTTGGTGCATGCATCTTTCATTTATTTGTGGATGGTTATTATAAATAAGCAGCAGGGCTTTAGGAGAACGAATCTTGTCAGATGAACTTGACTGCTTGTTTATGACAGAATTACAAAATTAGTGGCTGAAGGGAATGCATTTGGCATAATATATTTGGATTTTAGTAAATCATTTGATACAGTGTCTCAAAAAATTAGTTCAAATTGGCTCAGATATGAACTCAGCTTCATGAACTGAACACTAACTGAACACCCATAAAGCAGGGTAATGGTGAGTGGCACAGAATGGAGATGTCTGGCATTCAGAACCCCAGCCAACACTGAAATTCTTCATTAAATGTGCATGATGCTGTGATGGAAAGCTGTACAAAGACAAAGAACAAGCACATGGTCTGAGTAAAAATGTTTGGGAGAAATAACTACTAATTCATGAGGAATTGCAGTTGACACGTCTCTTTATATTCCTTAAAATATTATGAATATGGTGAAGGAGCCAGAATATAACCACAGTTATAAACTCCCCTTTCCCCCCTCTTTGGCTAAGACAAGCATTATATATTTTATATTTTACATTACACACTGTCTATTGAGCATTACTGTGACAGGACCTCATATGACATAAGAATTTTCTGTGGATCTTCCTAAATGTCTAAGTAGATTTTCTCTTCTCAAAGAAAATCAAAAGACTTTTTAACTGTGAAAAAGACAATTGATATAGACTGGCTCTATGTTCTTTTCCTGAGATCAAAGTAAGGCCAACTAACCTGTAAATAGCTAGGTCATATTTTTGGCCTTTTTTAAAGATAGATTCAATTTTTACCCTTCTCCAGTCATTGAGAAATTCACTTGAACACAACAGTCCTTCCCAGATGATACAGAGGTTCTTGCAAAGGTATCAATTATCTCAACTGCACATCTGGTCTCATCTTCTTTTGTAGATCAAGTTCCCATGTTCAAACTACTGCAGCACTTAAATTCATCTGTGTCACATCCCTAAATGTTTGCAAATGTGGATGGGGAAGGAGGGTAATCTGAATTATTATGACAGCACATATCCCTATCTGGACCAAACAAGTACTTCAGAATTTTCGGAATTTTCCAGCCCTAACACCATCTTTATAAGATATAGTTGTATCCACTGGTGTGCAATGATATCCATGTACATGTGTAATGATCTTAAGGCAGTCCAGGGTTTCGCAATGTGCGAGAAGTGATTTGCAAATGCTTTGGCTTAGCAATATTTCTCTTCTCTTACCACTCTTTACACCCAACGTCGCTGTTCTTTCTCTCTCTCCTTCATATTAGATGGTAAGCTCTTTGCAACGGGGGCTGTTCATTTGCATTTGCTCTATAATGTGCATGTCATGCTTGAGAGATACTGACTGTTCTGGTATACATGAGTGCTAGCAACAAGCACTGCTTCTGTTAGATGTACCTGAATTGAACTGTCAAATGGTAAATAGTGTCTGTTGCAAGTGAGCTAACTGTGAGTGGCAAAGAAGCCCTGGAGATTGATGAACAATAAATAACAGTTCCCTTTTTTTTGTTGTTGTTGTTTGTTTGTTTGTTAGCCATATGTCCTCCTTCACCTGTGCTCGCACTGGGTGGATGGTGGGTGCTGAGGGTGAACTCCACAATGCCAGGACATGAGTAGAGGAGAATTCACACAAGGAGAACTAGTGCTAGAATTCGTTTTTATGTCAGTGCAGGGTACATCTTCAAAATACTGAGGCTTCCCTTTGCCACATTTTGCAGTGGCAGAGAAAAACAAAATGAGGACAGATCAGAGCAGAGACAGATCGTTTCACTGCAGATTCTACAGTGCTAAATCCAGACATCACTGAAACTTGATAAAAAAATAAAAGAGTGGGAGGTGTTACTAAGACTGGTAAAACATAGACTATTCTCCCTTTCACTCCTTTCCAGATATTCCATTGCCTCTTTCATTAAGTTGCTGCTGAGATTCTAAAAAGGTATATTTTCGGGGTATTATCTTCATATGGGTTTCTGTGTGGCAATAATCAGCAGGGAAGGATAACACCCAAAAAGCCCATGACCAATTGAGCATCTCAGGTGGGTTTTAGTCTAATGAAGTTTGATTAAAGTGTCAGTATTAAGCTAAAGAGTAGCTTGTTGAACAAAATAAGGAATAATGTTGCTCTTGATGAAATTCTGAAGTCCAGATGATGGTCATTGGATTTACACAAGTGTCGTGCATGACGATATAAAATTTACTTAATCACCAAAGTTTTCCACCCATCCAAGCTTGTGTGGTGATTATTTGATCTTTTAACTTGTACCACCAGCATCTGATTTTCTGAGTTTGTGGGTCACTCTCATCTATTTTATTTATCTGCACTTTCATTGGCAATGAACCATGTTGCTGTAATGAAATTAATGAAAAAGAAATTGAATGTTGTGATTGAAAAATGGTCTCCAGCTTTGAAAATAAACATGTCTGCTTTGCTTGAATACTTGTATTTGCTATCTGTTGGAGATCATTATTCAGTCACAACATTCAATACCAATTACATTATGGGGTAAAGTCTCATTTTCTTTTCCAGCAACTTATAAAGATTTGTGCTTAAGTTGTTTAAAACAAGGATGGGCATGTGAAAATCAAGGGCCAATGAAATTAACAAAGTCAGAATTTTGGCCACAACCCTAGGATAGGTTTTACTGCAATATAAACAATTCCTCATAGGATTTTAGGCTACAACACTCAATATTGATCTTGTTAGAATCCTTCACCAATTATAACTCAAAATACCACCTTCTATCATTTATCAGATCTAAAAGTCCTCAGTTTTATGGCATATTTGGTTGTAAGAAACACTTCTGGGTTTTCAACCTTTTCCTCATGTTATACTTACCTTCTTCCTGAGCATCCCCAGGTCAGACATTTCATCTGCTGGGTGTGGTGATAATGGCAGCAGAGGTTATGGTGAGGCTTCAGCATCCTGAGTCCTCAGCTGGGAAAAGTATCATCCCGATCTTTACATTTTCTTCTTCCTCTCTCTGGGATCTACATAGGGTTATTTTTACATATTTCTAAAGATATTTTACACCTTGCTCTTCTTTGCTTGTACTGTCATGCTACAACAAAATGTACTGTATATTTCCCTTTTCCAATGAAAATTGTATGCATTTCCTCTCTTCTCTTTGTTACCTCTCAACTAGATTTTTGCAGCTTCAGGTCAGTTTGTCATCAACTGGCATGAACAAGTTGTTAATATCCATGTGGACAAAAGAGGCAGCATGTGGCCTGTCTTTTATCAATCCATGTCTGTACTTCTCTGCTGTACAACCCATGTCCCCACTTCTCAAGCCCTCTGCTGTGATACCAGGTCTTTATTTCTCTACACTATGCCATTGTGATAGTCATAAATCCCTCATTCTACACAACAAAATTACTTATTGCTGCTATCTGCATATAACTGTGGTTGTGCCACACGAGAGTTAAACAAAAGCAAAGCAAATCTTCCACAGACACCTGGTTAATTACAGGAAAATACCTTTATAGCTAAACCAAGTAAAACAGATCTGTAGGCAGGTCAAGTGGACCAATCTGGATGTCAATTAGATGAAGAAGCTCATACTCAAATTTTAGGCAAGCAAGTTGATGGGATAGGATTTTGAGAAACATTGCCATCCTACTTTATTGCCTCCTTTTGTTTCTATATTTGACAGACTAATTCTGTACTGAATAAATCTTCCCTTCTTGAGACATGTCTTCTGATGGTGTTTGTCACAAGTACTATATCTGACAAATAAATAATAGCAGTAATGTCAGTATCTAATGGAAGCAGAAAGCTTTTAATAAGTTGATTTATTTCCATTACATTTTCTACCCATTGTTTGCTTTTTTATATTTTGTTTTGTTTACTTGCATAAATAATAAGTTCTGAGGAAAAAAATCCTTAAAAAGTCTTTTATTTTTTTTTCCATGGTATTATATTCTGGTTTAGGGCCCTAAATGCTACCCTAATCAAGACAACTATTATTATATAATGATGCTTTATAACATTGCTCTCTTCTTAAAATTTTTTACTAAAATATTGGCTGAAACAACTCCACATCATCTATTGCTATTTTTCCTAATGTTTCAGGTACTTTTACTGTGATTTTGTGAACACAGAATGAAACCACAATTAATATTCTGAGGATTCTACAAGACGAATACTGTGACTATTGATCATATGACCAACAAAAAATAATTTACAAAAAAAAAATCAGAAGATCATTTTTAGTGAGTGATCTAGGATTTCTAAAAAAAAGGGACTAAGACCTATTTTTTATCTGTTTGAGATAGATATATATTTGGATGCCATAATTCTTTTTAATCCCAGACATTACCTTTTCCAGAAAAAAAAAAAAAATGAAACTCTCACCCTAAAAATATGAGTGGGGTTACTAGCAGGGTTAACAAAAAAAAAACAAAAACAACCAAACAAACAAACAAAAAACCAAAACGAAAATAAAGTAAAATTAAAAAAAAAATACCAAAAACCACCCCAAAAAAGTGCCTAATTCCCCTTAAGAGGACCAAGAGGACCAAGAGCTTCAAACTTGGGAAGATGGCCAAAATAAGAAATTGTAATTCTCAAAGTGCAATTTAATATTTCTTTGGACTATCTGGGCATCTGACTAAATTTCACTCTTAAAAAATTCTCAAGACTCAACAAATAATGGTGAACAAATGCATCCCATTTACACTAACAAATGAACAGATCATCCATTTTTGCAAGCTTGTGAATATGGACTATTTAAATTGTCTTCACTTGATATTATAAGAAATATCATCTTAATTCATTTGGCATTTCATTATTTTAGTTCTCCTAAATAAATGAAACCTGAAAGGTTACAGTAGAGATTCCGATCAAACATTTTATCTGGCAATGAGGAGGGAATGAAAGAAAAAAAAAAAGCTCCCTTTGTACATTGCAAACTCCAATCTAAATACGTCATTTATATTGTGAACAAGCTGTTCATGCTGTCCTTGAAAGTGACCTCGTGCTGAAGACGAGTAGAAGGTTGCAGTCTTTATCTGAGCTGGCCTCCATGCTCACTCACTCTCTGCCTTCTTGTGGAGAAATCTGTCATTTAGATATTCATATTCAAATCAATCCAGGATAATACAATGCTTTCAAACAGCTTTGGTAGAAGGGCTTGAAAACATAGGAAATGCTTTTTTGGAATAATTTATAAAAATGTGCACACAGAAGGATCTGGTGATATTTCACAGGAAGAGAGAAGGATGTGGAATCATTTATCTCAGGGGTTCTAAGTGTATCTGGAACCCCATTTTCTCTCTGACCTGAATTCATAGAGTGTGCAGTTGCCTTTTCTCTATTGTACTGGCAACTAAAAAGTCAGGCTTTAGCACTTCAGTTTCCCTTCTGTGAAAGAGGAGATGATATTGCATTTCCTCACACAGCAGAGCTGGGAGTTTGATTATACTCATGTGTATGAAACCCTACTACTCACAAGTGGTGGGAAGAATAATGTACTTAGAAGAGGGGCATTTTTAGGTGTTGAGATACATTGCCAAGAGGCAAGACATGCTGTTAGGTGAGTTTTGGTGTTCTGTGTGAAGAAGATACCTCTGTTCTTCACTGAAGGTGGAGGATACCATTATACTGACGTTTTGCAAAGCCATCATAACTTAACTGGATAAATTATTAGATTATCCCACTATTTCTAGACATGGTGAGACCTCTTTTCACTATGAACTTGTGAAAAACAATCAGTAAAAAAACAGCAGATCACATCACACCTAGGAAAATAGTTGAATTAGCAGGGGAAAACACAGTTTTGGGAGAAGGCTTATTTAGTCCCTCTTTCTCATTCTCATTTTCTCTTTCTTTCTTTCTTTCTTTCTGTTGTGGAACATTCTTTCCCTGACATCCTGACAGCCAGGGCCAAAGCTTTCGGAAATCAAATGTGAACTCATTTTGAAATACCAGCAGCGTTTGAATTTTAAATTAACCTATTTACAATGAAACTATGCCTGCTGATTGCCATCATCTTCAGGAAAATTAACAGTAACGATCATTGGTGTCATAATGCAATTTCCCTGCAAAAATCACATAGGCTTCATTACTGTTTACATAAATTGTCATAAATACCAATTATAGCTGAACATAAAATGTAATGCTCTTTTTTTTAATCATAATCACACGATTGTTCTTCTAATTCATATGCTGGGGGAATAGGGTTTTGATTCAACCTTTGTTGTGAAGGAAATGTTTTGCTGGTAGTTAGTTTTGCTGTAAGTGCTTGTTGGCTTATTTTCAAATCCTCTCTCTCCTTTCTCTCCCTTTCCCTCCATCCATTTGGATCGCTTAGTCCTTGTCCCCTGTTTGCTTTGCCCTCTAATACACCAGAAAGGAACGTGTGGGCATGCTAATAGCAGGCAAGGGAGACTCACTGCTCATGTCCTCTAGACATCGGACATCGGGCTACAGAAGAATCAGTATTTCCGGTGGGAATTTATAACATCATTTTGTGCAATTACGTAGAAGACCCCATAAAGGAATAATGTAATAATAAACCTGTTAAAACCGCAAATTTGTTGCACCAATTTCTGTTTCGCTCATAAGTCAGCAGAACAAAGAGCTGATAAAGGGAATGGCGTGGTAAATTACTAAATTAAAAAAAAAAATACAAACAAAAAAAACCCTCAAAGACCAGAAGAAAGGGTCCAGTTTTATTTTAAGCACATTGTTTGCTACATATATTTTTTGAGAAGCTACATTTTATCTGTCAGCCTCGTGCCATATAAGCAGTGCAAGGTAAGCACTGTGTAATCGCAAGATAATTATCTTGTTATTTCTGTCTTCCAGCTTGAGCAGCAAGTGTAAACTCCAGTTCTGTCCAGAGTTTGAGGCTGGTTGATGACCACCAAAACCTTAGACTCTGTGTCTGAACATATTCATGCAAACCATGCATGAATGTGTGGATATGTATATTTATGGGTGTGCATGTGGGCAGTAAATGACAAAATGGTAATTACATGGTAAACTGAAGTTACTCACTTAAGAAATTCAGTTTCTGGAAAGAAGAGCTCTTTCTCATGCATCTAATGGTGTGCTCTCATCACTCCTGAATCTGTGGCTCAAATTATAATCGCTCTTTGTGTAGATTAGTTGAGATTAAGATCAATTTGCAGAGAAAAGGAAGAAAAAAAAATCACTGAATATTGTGCAAGATGGTCTGGCACTTGGGTAACCTTAGCTAGAGAGAAAGGGAGTTAGGTGCTGGAAAGTATACTGTTTCTTCTGATGCTAAACTAGACTGTAAAGCAGTCAGATATGCTCAGAAAAAGCAGAAAATCTTCCTTGGAGGTTTAGCTAGTCTGGATCGTAGTCCCGAATTTTCTCCCTGAGCTTGACATATTCAATATATTTGCTCCCTTTTGTGCTTTTGCCCTTACTAGATCCATGCCAAACATATCTGTAATATCTGCTCAGAACACTCAGGTTTTTTTGTCTGTTTTGTTTTGTTTTTTCCTAACCTGCCTGGAGAAGCCACATTGTTTATCTTACTCATTTTTTCTGCTGTGGTATAAATTCTTGGGATAATCTTGATTCGTGTTCCTCACAGGAGCTCGATGAAGAGCACTCAAGCATGTATCCCCAAATTATGCACCATCCATTGTCAGAGGGAGCAGATTCATCTGCAGGTCTATTTGCCAATATAAAGTAAAACTTTTTTTTTCTTTTGACATAATTAACCATGCCTCTATAAGATAAAATATTCCTTGCAGAGATCCCAATAGCTTTTTTTTTCCTCTCTTTTGTTTCTGATTGTTTTAGTTTGTAGCATTGAAGTGAATTTTTAGATTTCAAATAAAGTAGGTCAAAAATTGCAAATTTACCAGTTGTAGCTGTTCAAACAAACAAAAAAAAAAATTAGGGTGGTGAAAAATCTTTGATATTTGTGAAGAATATAAAGTATTTACTATGTCTTCTGCAGTAATATAAACCTGGTCCTGCTGCATCTAAATCAAGAAGGATCTCAAGTTCTTTATGGAGCACTGCATGACTGCTACTGGTTATGTATGTGATTAGTCCTGGATCTTGACATTTTCACTCCAGACCTCTTTTTGTCAAATCTGCTCCAAAGTCAGCAGATGTTCAGAGGACATAATTCTACCTTTGGTATCTCATTGAATTGTGGGTCACAATCAAAGTATTTACAAAGATGTTGAAAAGATGTGAAGCATTCAGCAGTGTGTGTATTTCAGCCAGTGAACTTCCCATAGAAATATTTCAGTGGAACAATCACAGAATCCAAAACTACAGGTTAAAGATCCACCTTATGACTCTGTAAAAACTGACATTTTGTGTGCATTGGCATTAAAGGGGAGATGTGTTCCACCACCACTGCTGACAGCATAGGAGGAATAGGTATCCACTACAACAGGGAGTGCAGTACAATAATTTTAATTTAGGAATTAAAGTTCTCAGACAATGTTTAACACTCTCATTTTTCTTTCACAAAACAATGAAATAAAGAAAAGCTAATTTTCCCTCTCAGTAGGAAACAATCATTTTGTCCTATCAACAAAATTGTATTTTTTCCTGGACAAAATAGAAGCATAGAAAACATTAGATTGGCTTGAAAGCCTTTCTTTTTTTTTTTTTTTTTTCTCACAAAATATATTAAAATATTATGTGTAGAATTTCTACATAAATACAGCTTAAACATAGAGATACAATAAAATAAAAAGTACTTTTAAATAAATTTGTGAAACCATTCAAGTATTCTCCATTTTTTATTTCATTTTAAACAAACTCAGACACACAAAATAACCATTGCTTATTTTTCATATGTTAATTCTGTTAAAAATTTTTGTATGGCTAAGTCATAAATACTAATCAATTTCATCATTACTGGAGTTTTTGTCTATAGAATTAACAGTCATGCAAATTTTTCTGCAGATCACTAGCCTATGACATTGGCTATGACTGCTGTTGCCCTCTTCTATCTCTTGCCACTCTTCTCTCAAAGAGGAATGTTTGTTTTAGGAATAGGGACTGTGTACCCCTTTGTGCTCCTAGCACAAGATACCTTTACACCAGGTAAGATTTTACTAAGGGTTTACAGCAGGTCTGTAATCTATATTTTCTGGTTGTGCAAAATGACAACATTTCAGTTCTGAGGGTTCAAAATGGATCTCTTGGACTTCTTGTAAGAAGAAGTTATTCCTACTTCTGTAATATCCAGATGCAAGTACTTTTATCAATGTAATTGAATAAAAGAGAAAATTTATTTTTCCATTCATTGCTTTTATGTTCAAGAATGAATACCTGAAATCAGGTTTGAATTCTTTGTTCATCAAAATCTCTGGTGGTGGTGCCAGCAACTGTTTTCAGTAAATTTTGACAAAATTACTACTACTATTATTAAAATCTAAAACAGTCTAAAATGCCATTAGAACACATTAGGGAAGAAAATCAGCTTTCTTAGAAAAAAGTTATCTTGTTTGTTAAGAATAAACTTATCTTCAGGAAGGATCCAAAGACTGAAAATTGCAATCACACAACATTCTGTGTTGATTAGTCATGATGCCTGCAAGAGATTAGACAAGTCATATAGTATGGTTATAGTTTCTTATTTGAATTCAATAATACGCAAGGAACAACAAATATTGAACACACACACACACACACACAAACAAAAAAGAATAACAAATAATAAATTTTCTTCACACATGGGGATTTCAAGGTTAATCCAATACAATCTGAAATAATGAAAAGATTCACTTTTTATTTCAATAGAATTTGCATCAGACCCATGAGTTATTGTATAAACAACATTAAACATTAATTTCTTTAAATATCTGTGTAATAAAAACTCTTATAAATCAAAGCAAATAAAATGGAAACAAAAGAGGCTGAAACTGCATACTGAAGAGTAACAAAGAGTTTGAGAGTTTGGGGAAATATTTTCTGGGGTTTTTTCCCAGTTGCTTTTTGGTGGGTTTTTATTTGTTTTAATTTTTTGCTGGCATACAACTATCGGTGTTATTTTAACTGATAAAGGCAGCTTCAATAAGCATATCTGTGGTGCAGATGAGGATGATTGCTCCAAATCTGTGTGTTGGTCTAGAAGAGGTCAAGAGGTTTTTCCTTTCCAAGCTGGGATTTTTCAAAACCTTTTTCAAAGAGTGCTTAAATAGAGGATGTGTAATTATTCTTTGAAATGGCACACAGGGTGCATAATAATAAGATTTTTGGTTTTCGTTGCTAAACGTTTTGTGACAAATCATAGAATCACAGAATGGTTTGGGTTGGAATGGACCTTAACGTCATCTTGTTCCAACCCTCTGCTATGGGCAGAGACACCTTCCATTGACCAAGGCTGCTCAGTGTCCCATCCAGCCTGCTTTTAAACACCTCCAGGGATGGGCAATTCACTGGACAACCTGCTGCAGTGATTCACCACCCACACAGTAAAAATATTTCTTCCTAATACATGATCTAAACCAGCCCTCCTCCAACTTGAGGCCATTCCCCTCATCCTATCACTATGTACTCTCAGAAGAGGTTCGTTGCCATCTTTTTTGTAGCTTCTTTAGGTGCTGTAAGGGGCTCTAATGTCTCCAGTGAGTATTTTCTTCTCCAGGCTCAGCAGCCCCAGCTCTCAGCCTGTCTTCACAAGAGAAATGCTCCAGTGCTATGTCCATCTTAGTGCCTTTCTTCTGGGCTCGTTCCAACAGGTCCAGGCACAGCTGGTGTTCTGGGTTGCAGGCACACTTTGCTGTGTCATATTGAGCCAACAAAAATAGTTCTGGTATTTTCAGTTAATGGAAAATCTAAATTTTACAAAAATACCTAATGAATGCAATTGCAACTTCTTTGTGCAGGATCAAAATTTAGTCATTTAGTCTCACCATTGTGGTGAAGGAGAATGGAAATATAAAGAGTGATCACTTCTAGTAGTTAAATCTTCCTTGGGATGGCATGCTGGTTACATGTTATTCCAGCAAGGACATATTTTGCTCTGTTGTAATTAATTCAATTTCATCTTAATTGTATTGCCTTTGGACCATTCTACCTAAAATTCTGTTTCTCTAAATGTTTCAGAAAAAAACCTTATGATTTCCCATGCAAGGTCATTTTATGCCACCATTATGAGATAATCGATATTAGTTGGGAGTGACTTCCTCATTCAGTATTTTATGGAAAATAAGACTTTATTTTCTTATTTACTCTTGTAAAACAGGGCCTCTGTTCACCTGAAATAGGCATGGTAGTCTAAGTCTTTGTTTTCTGGCACATCTTAACTCTTCCTTATACCAGATGTTTTCATTGATATTATACATTGTTGTGATATAGTTCCATTTTTTCCCAGTTTCAACCGATCAGGTTTTCAAGAGCACACAATTCTTTACAGCCTTCCAGTTTCCATTTGCATTTGCAGCTCCTTCCCATGCTGTGCCTCTGGTGAATATACATAGCAAGTCACTTTTTTTTACAAAGATCTTTAACAAAATCATTAAGATGAGGGTTGAGGAAAACATTTGAAGAATGCCTTGAGTCACAAGATGAATTGTGTGCACTCCCCACACATTTTTTGTGATGCAAGACAGGGAAGCCTCTGGATTATACTAAGATCAGGCCTGTGCATTGCTAGAAAGTTAACTTTTTGAATTGGTTTGTGGTAGGTAGGCATTTACACCCTGTCAGGGTCTGATTTCAATGCATCAAACAGCTGGAATGAGAATTCTCTGGGTCTTTAATGAACAGAAGTAAAAGATGTTTCTTATGAGCAGAGAATCTTTCTCTTACTGGAAACAACAGAACAGGAGGGTGTAAAGAGGTACCATCCTATCCTGTTTGGAAAGGTAGAGTAATTTAGCCCAGAGTGTATCAGCCACCTCCTTTTCTTATCAGCCACTTCCTCCTTCAGCACAGGCTGTGTGCAGAAGAAATAGCTTAAACAACAAATTGCCAGAGCCCACAATAAGAATCTTCAACAAGAAAACAATAAAAGAGATGACAAAAGAAATTTCACCATTGAGTTACACCTATTATAAACCCCATTTTTTAAATGTTGCACGTCATCAGTTCCATCATTATCAAACTCCTTGCATAAGAATAAAGTGCCTTGATGAGAGAACTGATCATATGTGAAGTTATGCATTTTAAGAGACTCTATCACATTTGTGTTTTATCAAATAGTTCCTAATGATGTTCCATAATACAAAATTAAATATTTCTGTCTCAGTTCTGTGTTCTTATTCATGAGTTGGGCATTAATTGTTAAACAATGCAACTGCTTGTTTATTTGTACTAGATGTGATTATTTATATTCTGAGTAGTCTGCAAGGTCTTTAACTGCATTGCCTAGCCATTTTTATGAGTTTGTGTGGGGAGAAGGGAAAGGTTAAGTTATTGAACTCATTTCCCTGCTCTTGTAATAGAAACTATTTTCCTTATTATTTTATTAAAAATAAATTGATTTTTTAAAAAGACAAGAAATAAGAGAGCTATAAAAATATGTGTTTACACCTGCTACGCATTTGATTATACTGGAAACTGTCTAAAGCAACTCCACTTGATATGAATGATATAGGTGTATTTAAAACATGTCTGTCTCCATATTTACAACTGTTTGAATGGTGAAATTTTAACACATTTAGTTGCTTCACTAAATCTGTTTTGTTTGTTTTTTTTTTTTGGTGTTGAGGAGTGAAATTCATCTGACTGGTTACATATATTGTTTATCTCACTGAGAGCTGTCTAGATTTTCCTTATACTTGCTGAAGAGAAAAAGGTAAATTTAGATAATAGTTCACATAATCTTCTGGTCTAGGAAATGCCTGAGATAAAGCACATAACAAAGCACTAAAATACTTAATACTTTTCATTATTTAGAGAAATTTCTCAGATATGCTCTGTAAAGTTGGGGAGATAGTTAAGAGGAATTTTCTCTGAACTTCTACCCATTTTCCTTGAGTCAGGCCTTATCAGAACTTATCAAGTACTGCTTTACTAATTATAATGATAGGCTATAATAAGAGCATTAAAATTACTATGAGTATACTTGTATTTACAGAACTACCTATTTACAGAGGCTTGAAAAAGCATTGACAGAGTAAAGAACTTTATAACTAATACAGCTTTTAAGGTTCTATAGAAAATAGATTTTGCCTGAGATCTTGCTAAGCAATATATTGTTATTTTGTAAACACGCTTTTTGGGGTTTAGTTAGTTTGTTTGTTCATGGGTTGGTTTTTTGTTTGTTTGTTTGTTTTGTTTTGGTTTGTTTGTTTGTTTGTTTTTTGTGCTTTTTTATGTGACTTTTTCAACTTAAAATTCACTGTAGATTTTAATGCAATAATAGAACTTTTATTTGGTTATGTATCTTAGCCTAAGGTCTAGATAAAATCTGTGACTGAAAATTTACACACACTTCCTCACCACATGGTGTAAGGATTTTTATTTGATTCAGATGTTGGAATACCTGGCTGAGTAACCAAAGTAATTATTTTTATTTGCCATAATATAACCAAAGATATAGTTAGGCAATGCATTACCTCATTCTACCCAGTTTATTCACTCACCTCCATCTCTTTTCAATGATTCTTGATTCCATCCATGTATTATACTACATGTGTAATGAGCTTCAATGAGCTTACTATTTCTGTTAAAAAAAAAAAAAAATCTTAGTTCATATCTACTCTCCTTTTTGCTGGAGTAGTACCCTGAAAGAGAACCAAGTTCATTTGGAATATACCTAGGAATCGTACTCAGAGAGGGATTCAGCTTTCCTTACATTATATGTTTACAGTGTAGAAATCTCCAGCTCTTCTCCTTGGTCTAAAAACTTGAGGAATAAAATCCTCTGAATTCTCACATATCTTCTTTGTAGAACTACTTTGCAATAGTGAAGTTGTATCTGAGCTGTGGCTATTTCTCTCCATTGATTACACAAGGATGCTTCTAATTGAGTAGTTCAGATAAAGTTGTTTATAACTTATATCTGATTAGGTAAATCCTTGTTTGAAGTAGCTCCTTTTATCTTTTCCATGTCATATATCACAATGGCCTGAGACCAGAAAAGTAAGATAATTTAATTCAAGATTCAGAGATATTAGACAAAGAGCTATCACTGTTAAGCAATCTTGCTTCAAATCAGTAGTGTGTGAACTAGCCAGTTCCTTGTTGTATTACAGCCATAAGAGAACTGTGCATCCTATTCAAGTATCATAATAACTTCCCAAAAGCCCTGAGGGTTTCTTTCTGGAATTTTCTACTCCATTAATGCTCTTATTTAGACAATGCACGAATCCTCATGATTTTTGGACAATTCAGCCATTCTGGGAGAACACAGATAGTAAAAACAAGATGTGGAATTCATTCTAGGAGATGATAAGCCAAAGAAACATGAACAGTAAAGCAAGGCTAACTGACAGTAAAAGTAGCACAACAATTAAAACCTTAACTAACAGCTTTTGAGCAGAGAGTTTGTTGGAGCTCCACCTCTAAGTCCCTGGTCTGAATCCAGATCTAACGAGACTGACCAAATGTCACTCCAATTAAACAGCGATAAAAGTTCCAGAGTGAAATGAATTCCACAGTCTGAACTCAGCTTCAAGTGGGCATTTGTCTTCATTACAAGCCCAGCATATATTTGGCACAGTCTGAACTCATGTCTTTAAAAGAGCTTCATAAGTTAATGAACAGGAAGATTGAAACATTCGCCTGGTGCCTACTACCGCATACTCAGGACTGGGGTAGGGGAGAGAGCAAACTTCAACATCCTTTTTTCTCCCTTCTTCATACAAAATGGACTTACTCCTTGAGGATCTTTCAGCTGTTAGAAAAATATACCAAGATAAACAAACAAGCTAGCAAACAAACCAACAAAAACCCTAACCAATAAATTTCCCCTCTTTCCTCCCATCCTGTCCTTTCCTTTCTGCTCCCATACTTGCCTTGTGTTACTCAAAGACTCAGCACAAACTTCCCAGAAAGATTCAAAAGTCTTAGATTTTCATTGTTCTTCCATAATTCAGTGTTCCATATATTAGCTGTGATAACTGCTAGGATAAAAAAAAGAGTGTAAATATTTTAAGGTCAGGCACAACAAAGTCTTCCTGCTCTGCGAATTAATTCCTTCATTACCATCAGAAAGACTTCCAGACTTTGCTTGATATATGCAGAGTATTAAGTACATTGGTGTGTAGCACAGATTATGAATTTCCTTTGTTTCTCATTCTAGTTTTATTTTTTTTTTGTTCATTTGTTTTGTTGTTTTCTTTTTTAAAATAATATTATTTTCTGATGGACAGAATAAAAACAATTTAGTCTTCTATTCATATTCTCCACACGCATGTCTTAGAACAAATGATTCACATCATCCAAGGATTTGCTGATGCTGTATATCTGGAAAGAAACATCAGTATTGTAAGGAAGAGTAATAGCTTGCTTAGGAGTTTGACAATCTGAAACAAGAAGGGAGCTGATTAGGCAGTGATTTGAAAATGTCTGAAATGACTAGCAGGAACCCAATCTTTGATTTTTTTTTTTCTTTCGTTTTGAATGCAATACGGAACAAGGTAGATGGAGACACTGTTGTAGAATCCCTGGTGTTAGAATTGAGGAATGATCTTTGGCCAGGACAGGGGCAATGCCAAAAAATTACCAAGTGCACTGTGAATTCAAAGCAACTCAGATGAGTCCTGTATTATCACTTTGTATGTGCACAAATAGACCAAAGAGGTTGCATATGTTTTCCTCAATGTTTAAAGTGATCTTGTGTTATATCTAAATTTTACCATTAAGAGTGTGTATTAATTTAAAAGTAATTTGATCTGATACCTTGAGGAAGTCACAGAATTAATTACTAGGATGGTCAGAAAAAGTCAGCATTCATCTTCTGAGACAACACTGAAGGAATTTCTTTTGTTGAACCAAGCAAAATTAAAGCTGGTATGGAATAGAGAGGGAGAGAAGAAAAGCAGCTACTTGAGCTAAAGGTAATTTTTACATGGCATAAATCAATATAAATGACCATGAATAAGTTATTTTTAGTCCATGAATAGTCTTTTATCCACTGGGACCTATAAACCTCTCTGGAGAACCATTCCTACAAAAACAGTGAGGGGAAAAATAATAACTGATTTTAAAAATGATTGCTGTAAATTCGGTGCAATGGACACAAACCATTGTGCAGTGGCAGCAGAGGTGAGTCTGGATGGACAAGGACACCTAATTCACTTTGCATCTATAAGTAAGCATAAAGCCTGACATAGATATCTCTTGTCTCTTCCCTTAATGATCTTTCATGTCCTAAGTGAAAAAAAAAATTAAAAAAAAAAAACCAAAGAAAAATAAATTGAACAAGCAGAAAGACCTAGACATTTCTTGTAACATGGTTCCAGTTTCTGCTCCACTAAGCTGACCCACAAGCATGCTCTGACTATGAAGTTAGCAGGCAGCAGACCCTCTTGACTCCTGGTGGCTTTTGAATGCTGTATTCTTAAGTCAGCTCTCCCTGTGCTCTGCAGCAACCCTGTCACAACCCAGCTAAGAGCTCTGACTCATTCTGCCAGCTGAGCACTTAAAGCGTGGTGTTACTCAGTGCTGAGATTTGCCACATGGCTTGAACATAAGTAACTTGTAAAGTCCATTGACTTGTGCTGTGAGTCAGAAGTCACTTACAGGATTTAAGAGCACCCATATATTTAACTGCTCTCTTTTTTACCACTTTCTCTTAGACAGCACCTTTATTAAAAAGCCTGCAAATACTTTTCATTACTTAGGACACTTTACTTATTCCTCTGGCTGTCTCAGTCTGTAAATTCCATTGTCAAAGACTACATCTCTTAAAAATTTGTAATGATCCTCTCTTACATCTGCAATTTTTTTTTTCCTTTTTCTTTTTTTTTCCTGGTGAACATTTCACAGAACCATAGACTTGGTCAGATTGGAAGGGACCACAAAGGTTCATCTTTTCCAATCTTCCTGCTAAAGCATTTGCTCTTTTTAATTTTTGTTTGTTTGTTTGTTTGTTTGTTTTAAGAAACCTTTTTAACTATGTAACTCTTGATAGTGGAAGAGCACAAAAAACAAACCAAATAAATAATCAACAGGGACATGGGCAAATGGGCATCAAAATGCTTCTTCCCACTTGAAACCCAGCTGTTATGGCTTATCAGTAGATGGCAAATTAAAGAAAGGTCTCACAAGGGCTCTCCCAAATACAGGCACAAATCAGGGGAATTGAAAGCAATGCCATGTATAACTGCAATTTGCTTAAAAATGACAATCAGCTGGGTAACTGACAGGTGTCAAAGAACACTGGAACATTTCTCCTGTGGAAAGATATTTCCAGGACCTTGCTCTTTCCTTTCTCTAAGTTTGGAGGGGAGATGTGTTTGTATGATGCTTATTTTCTCTATTAGTCTGAAAATACTCATTTGCTCTTCTTATCTTTGTTAAACTGGGCATTCAACTGACAAGATAATGAAGACATCCAAAATTTTGTCAGATAAATAGATCTGGTGATTTTACCAAATTTTTGGGACTACTTCTTGATAGCAAATGTTTGTGGGATCTGTATTTTACTTTACAAGCACTTTAGGGCAGTGTTTGTCATATATGTTTGTCATATATTTGTCATATTTTTACAATGCCAATCTGTTTTCAGCATTATAAAAAACTTACATTTACATTAGAATTCTTTGTAATTAAGTGTTCTTATAGCTTTTTAAAACACTATTGTTAAGAATCAGTCCTACAGTTTTAGCTCATTTTATGTAAGCTAACAATACACCGTAATAAAACATCTCAATTTCTTGCACCTCTTCCACCTCAGACTTGTAATATAAGAGACACAATTTGCCCTACAACTAATTTGAAAATTTATACGTATTTTTCCAAGCAACTTAATTCCATGAAATGCATCAAGTCAGTATATTTCTTAATTTATTTGGGTCCTTGTAAAGTTTCATCTGATAGACATAAAACTGTAAGATGATAGCATTGAAATGCAAGTCACAAGCTTCAATTAGGTACAATCAGAAATCATGCGGTGACTTCATTAAGTATCATTAAGAATGATCAAAATATTGCTCTTAGGAAAAATACATCAAAAGCATGCATTTACACATTGATTAAACAGGATCTGCAATTTCTAAAATCTGGTACGAGAAAAAAGAATGTAGTAAATTAAGTGCTCATACCCTACTTAGCAACAAGGGACTGCTTAGCAACCAACAAAGTGAAAAATAATGGATATGGCAGTGCACAAACTCTCAGCCCCCTTCAAAATGGAAGTATTGGGCAGCCATAGACAGAAACTGAAATAGATGTCTAGAAAAGGTAAAAAAGAAAAAAAAAAGAAAAAGAAAAAGCTTTTTGTGTCTCAATAAATTTCACTTATATCAAAGATAGCTAATGTGGTCTAAGAGAGAAGCAGCTGCCAACTACCAACCACTGAACAAGAGTCACAATTCCTCTGTGAACTGATCCCCTAGGTACAAGCTTTTTTGTCTGCTGTGACCACTTTTTGGGTCAGTATTCCATCTTTGTGTGGTTTCAGACAATTCAGGCTACAGCATCTTTAGAGAAAAATCCACTTCCTAACACTTTCTTCTCATATCCCAACATTTCTCTACCTGATAGAAGCCATGTTTAGGCTTCCAGTTGTCCTGACATGACAGAAGACAAGAGGTATGAAATTTTTCAGCCTGAGAGTTTGAGTTTAATTACTTGAAATAACACAAGTTTATAGATTTATTATCCTTACAGAAAATTTCTCTTAATTCTCAGTTTCTTAAATGTCATCTTCCACAAAATAAAATCTTTCAAATATTTCTTAGAGTAAAAATTTACCATCCTTCAACTCTAACCTTTTTAGCACTTTTAGATGGAATTGAATTACTCTTTCCCTCAGAAAGGTGAATTGAAAAACAAAAAAAATGGTTTTGCCTTGCTTGTTTCCTTAGAAGTCAGCTGAACCAGGATTATATAGAATTATTGTTAAAGGAATTATAAATGTGGGAGAATGATTTTTCCACAGAAAAATAGAACAAGTGAGAATGGCTTTATCCTAAAGAAGATTTAGATTAGATACTAGGAAGAGATTCTTTCCTGTGAGGGTGGGGAAACCCTGGCTGAGGTTGCCTGGAGAAGCTGTGGCTGCTCCATCCCTGGAAGTGCTCAAAGCCTGGTTGGATGAGATGTGGAGCAATCTTAGCTTAGTCAGTGGCACCCCTGCTCAGGGCAGTGAGTTGGAAATAGAGAACCTTTAAGATCACTTCTGACCAGACTTTTCTATGGTTCTGTGATATATTTGAACAATCAATGAGAAAACACAAATTATGAAAGTGTCATCAGCAGATTCTTTGATTCCATATGGTCTGTCACAGACAAAATTATGAAAACACTCTAGTAGAGATGCATAGGTCTCTAAAAAAGCTGTGTAGGGAAATCCCTTCCAACACACTCTAATGGTTCAGGGAAAAACCAGTAGGGCCTCAATTGCATTGATAGGAGCAAAGTAACCTAGTAGTATTATATTGGCTACTATATTGGCTAAGACCCATAAATCACTCAAAACTAATGGTTTTGGTTTGATGGAACATTTTTCCACATGGTTACTTTCCTATGTTGTGATCACTAATTTTAGAGACTAGCTTACTTTGTGAATATATGAATTAATCTTTAGATCCCTTTCAAATGTGAATTGAAATGTCACTTCAGATGTCAAGGGATATTTATGATGTGTATACATATCTAGTGTATTCTGTAGTTGCTTAAAATCTAGTCCAAGTAACTTTCAGTGGCTATAAATTCAACCATAAAACAAAGAGCTTTGTATCTGGTCCGTCACTCTTTCTAATTTTCTCTTTTCTTCTTTTTGTTCCTAATGCAGTTCCTTTATAAGAGAAGAAAAAAATCCCAGTGTATTTTCACTGGATTCAATTCTTGGACCTGAAAAACTTGTTTAGTTCAAAGATCTCAAAGCATATAGCACATATTAAAAGCTATACTTTCTGAAATTGCCTCAGATTTTTACCTGACTCCTGTAAGAGAATTGCAAGTCTGAGTAGGCATGAATGGATGTGCATGGCCCAAGGTTTACAAATTGCGTTTCTCAAGACCTTTGTGCAATATGCAAATGTTGTTGCATTTGCTTACAGCTGAATAAACTGAGGCATCAAGAGGTTAAGTGGCTGGCTGAAGGTTGTGGAGCAAAGCTATTCCAACACCATGGGCAGACCCCCAGGGTCCTGGTTTCCAGAGTCGTGCTGTGTCTGCTGTATTGATTCTCCCTTTACAACCACTCCAACGTGTTAATGGGCTACAAAGCTAATGGAATATTAAAAGAAGCTTAAGAATTTTGTCTCTTGAGGTTGGCTGGCCACATAATTTTACAAACAAAGGTTTATAAAACAGGGAGAGAGAAGAAGGAATAAAAGGAAAAAGGAAAAATGTCAGAACTGATTGATTAAGGGAAGAAGTAGGTACCTGAGAAATGCCTGGTCTGATGCCAGCACTGGTTCAGGTCAGACAGGGCTATTTTTAAATTATTTGGTATTTTCAGAAATTGATTACTTGGCTAACACATTAAGAAGTAGCTCTACACATTCATTTAATGGGCCAGTGCCTCTTGTACAGGTCTGGAACAGTCACATTCAATCTCATCTACTCCTCGTTAAGTAGTGTTTTCTTCTTCAGTGTGTTTATTTACTGCCAATGCTGTAAGCATAAAACATATAACAAAAAATAAATAATACCTTAAATAGTCTTTCAGCTGTATGGGCCTTCAGGACAAGTGACTTCACTTCAGGCCTTGTGAGCTCAGTTAAGGCTCAGACATCAATTCTCATTCTTTCATATACCTGCAAATTGAGTAATACTTTCTTTTCATACTGTTACCTTTTTAATGTATAGCCACTTCAGTCTAAAAGTGCTCTGAAAAAAACATGGTGGGTTCTTATACAAAAAAAAGGTGAATAATAAATGATTTTAATTTGATGACCCTGTGTGCACTGAAGTCAGAGCAGAGTGTTTCAAGTGAGATAAAACCAGTGACAACTTTTGGAGAATAACTAAGAGTCTATTGATGTCTTGAATAATGTGCACTTAGGTGTTAGCTGTTGGCCTCTTTTGCTTTTTTTCCCTGACTTTCTAAACAAAATAATATTCAGAGCTTTCAGAAAGTTGTTTCTAATAAAGGTACTCCTAGCCATAAAAAGGTTTTTTCTTAAATTATCAACAATTACACACTTGTGGCATTATCTGTGGGAATGCTGGGAATAGTCGGATGGCTGGGACTAGGTAAAATTGTGGCAGGAGTACTCTGTTTTGGTGTCACATAAGAATTTCAGAAAAAACACACAGAGGAAGATAATAGTGATGACAGTAGTGATGATGATGATACTACTACTAATGATAATAATAACAATTATAGTGCATAGACAATACCATGATAATATGCCTTATTACCATGAATAATAGAGATCTTTAACCTATATTGAGGCCTCCTTCTACCTTACTTATTGCAAATAAAACAGCATGGCTGAAAAGCTCAGGCACCAGAAAGAGTGAGGGAAAAATGGTTTTTCAGCCTCTGAGGTCAGAGGCTTAATTTTTAATGTGAGTCTTTGACTTACGGCCCCAGATATAGAAAGATTTTCCTTAGTCTTTGATTTCTTTAAAGTGATGACTTCGCAAGGCTTGGTGTGCCTTCATCTGCTGTTGCCCTCAGTGAAAGTCACAATTGATGCAAACATGAAATGGGCAGTATTCTGCTGCTGCAATGGCATCTGAAATTATTTTTCTGTTGGAGCTGTTCACTGATTTTCTATAGAGCTGTATACAAACAAGTGCACAGCACAGCCCTACCTGGGCAGGGTTTTACTACCATAAGTAAAAAGCCCACACTTAAGCACATGAGGTCCCATCCATCACTCCTCACTGATCATAACACATGCTGACCCTGTCTCAGAAGTAATCTGCTCCTATAACAAAGCTGAGATACACTATTAATGTTTTTACTGCTTTATTATCTTGAATATGATGATGATGTTGGAAAATAAAGCTATCATCAGCTTCAGTGATACCTCATGAGATAGCTTTCTATTTAATTTCCTCAGTAGAAGGTATATGTTTTTATTTTTTCACTGGAATTTTTAATCATTGTTGAGAAATGTCAAATATTCAATTGCTGATAAATAAGTCAATTATTGCAGACAATGGAATATGTTGCAGAATAAGACATAGGTTTGGGAACAACCTCTACTCCTTTATATTAAGGGGATGTGCAAAAAGGTGTTGGATCTTCTCATCAAAGCTGTATGACTTCTAGTCAGCCAGTTTTTGGATACTCACTAAATGCCTGCTCAGATGTGTCTCTGTACCATGGCTTGTTTCAGTGGCACATTTTGCTTTGCTTGCTTTTCTTCCATTGGCTATGCCTCTGCATTCCACTTAAAAGGAAAAAAAAAAAAGAAAAAACAATAAAAAAATCAGCAGTTTAGCTGTGACTTTCGTTTCTGTTGTGCATATCTGGCCCTTGCAGGACCTCACAGCTTGGCAGAGGGAGTGCAGAGATGGAGAACCAGGAAAGAGCTCGCGTGTCCTGGTGCTCACGCCCAGCGCTCAGGCTCATTATTCATTGCTTGGTAGACCCAGAGGTTTACCCATTCCAGCAATAAATATTTCCATAATCTAATAGATCTCACAGTAAGGTGCACACTGTAATATTTTAACACATTTTTGTTTCCTTGATTTCATCCCATCATTCCTAATTATACCCCCCATGAACTTCTCTCTAAATCTCTTTAATTGCACAATTGTAGATTTTCTTTCAACTTAGCCAAATGATATGTACCTGATTCGGTTCATCAGGCTTTACATTTTCTCCATCATGGAAGAAAATACCCTTCCTTTCACAAGAACTAAAAAAAAACCCTCCACCCTACCCCCAGAGGATGGTTCTGGATTAGAGGAGTTCACAGTACAGGATTGACATTATCAGGTCAGGTACATGTGGCATTTACAGAGCATTAAAAACCTTGTTCCCTCACATTTAATGCCTATAATTATATATTATTTAACTTTCTGCGAAATTTTAAGAACAAAATTGCTTGAGATGCCACTTCAGAAATAATTGTATTTGTTCCTCATCGCAAGGAGAATCATTTGCATGTCTTCACATCAAGAATTTTGAACCCATCTTTATAGGCAGGGATCCTAAGGCACAGAAACACAGTGGAATTCATCAGAGATCAAACAAATCATTACTGTTGGTAACAGAAACAGCATTGCTTATATTTCTCTGAAAATATATCATTTTGCTGTCACAATCTTCATTCTCAAAGCTGCATACTCCTGTTGACATTGAAATACGTATTCATTTAGTATTTCCAGAGATTAGTTAGGAGAAGTTCTTGCATCAGGCATTTTTTGGTGCATGAATTTTCAAATATGCATAGATTTATATCTCATTTATGAAACTCTGGGATCATTAGGTGTTTTTGTAAATGTCCAGTGGTCAACTGTATGTCCTAGTGTAAAAAGGACTGCAAGCCCAACTTCAGTATGGGCTTCCTATTGAAATATTCCTCAAAGAACACTTGCACTACTAGCTAAATAATTGTCATTATAAAACTAGAAATTCCATGTATCAATATCTAGGATATTAATATCAAGAACATAAAGAAAAAGAGCATGATTTTTTTTTCTTTGTAAAGCTAAATAAACCTCATTGCTACTTCCATTCTGGAATGTATTAATTTATAGTTAATTCTCTTATCATCATTATAAAAAACACATACAAAATACAGACTTTTCTAAAAAACAGAGTGGATGTTAATTATTTAAAGGTTCCATTTCATAGCTTCAGAAAAAGAAAATAAACAAATTCATTATTATTAATTGACAATATTTTACCAGTGTGTAGGGGCCCCAGTGAACTAAACATTATACAAGCCACAAAACACAGAATTAAATCTTGGCTCTGATAAAATGAGTACAATAATTCTATCAAGTTCACTGAAAATTTCATCCCTGGATGGAGACAGTCCTTCTTCTGAAGAGTATGCAAAATTTAGTCCCCAGTTTTGCACAAACACAGTGTGCATAATTTTTCTCAGGTGATTAGTAAAGCTTCTTTTTTATTCATCCCCAGCACCAGAACAAATTACAAAGATAAAAGCATTGCAGGGACTGAAGTGAAGTTGGATTAGTTGTCTGTGATGCCTTTATCATCTGTGATAACTTTACTCAAGGTTACACAGGTTTTTAAGAACTAGATTGGGGGTTAATTTAATAGATGATGTAACCAGTGGGTGTAATAAACAAATATGAGAGAAAGGGGAAAGAAGTCTCACTCTAGTGTGGATGGGTATTTAAGAGGGACAGATTGGTACTTTATTTATTTGTGAATGATTTATGTTGGAAATAAACTGCATGCAGATCAGACCAGAATGAGCTCATGGCATGCCACTCTTTCTTCAGGACATATCTCACCAGCTTCATTTTCTGACTTGCCATTTTACCGTGAATGCTGCAGGAAGCTCTCACTTCTCTGTGCTCTTATCACCAAGATCACCTTTTCATTTTAACTCATAAAAAAATCTGCAGAACCGAGTCTCATTTCTGAAGTTTAAAAGGCTTGCACTTTCTTGAATGTGAAGCCTGAATAAGGACAGTGGGTTTCCTGAGAGAGGCATTTCCCAGCACAAAAGAGTCCTTTCTATGTACAGCAGTAGGCAGAAGGGCAGAGTCAGACATGTCAGTCACCAGACACACCAATGTGCCTTCACTGCCTGCCAGCGCTGACAGCCCTGCAGGTCACACAGCTTCACTTTGCTCTGTCTGTGGAGATTTTTGTTTCTGCAGGAACTGATACAATGGGGGAAGAGCACAAGAGTTTCAATGCTTGCTTTCCATTATCCAGTGTGGGTTTATCCCACTTATTCTAGCAAGATTCTCAGCTTTAGCCTGTGTCTGAGGGTAGAGCACTATGGATATCCAAGGTCCAAGCTAGCCTTCAACTTGGAAAGGGGATTGAGCATTCTGTTTAATTTAATTGTTTGTACTGCCCCTGCTTCTAGATATTTCTGACATGTAAGAATTAACATGAATAATGAGTAACTTAGAAATAAACCCCAAAACAACAGCAACATCCTGAAACACATTTGTCTTCAAAGCTCAAGGGGTGATCACTGCTGAAGCTGTATGAGGATTTTCAGCAAAACTGCAGAGGGGCCTGCAAGTGACTGGAGCTTGTATTGTCCACCAGTGCTCCTGTCAGCATAAAAATACCTAGATAACTTATCACCCTGCAAGGAAGAAAATGCACCCCCTTGCTGAAAACCCATTCCAGTTAAATACCAACTGACAACATCAATTTTTATTTCCCCTCCACCCCTCCATTTTCCATCATGAAAGCAAACAAATAACTAAAACACAGGTTTGTGTCATCTAATTTATCCTTGTATTTGTAATTTATTAGTACTGTCCATTTACTTTTTAATGTCTCTGCAGCAATGATGCTGATTTTCACCTCTCTCATCTGGCTATTAAAATAAATCTTCAACACAACCTGAGGAACAGGGGGAAAGCCTAGGAGGAGCTACTGTTTAAAGTTAATCTTTTCTACTTACTCCAGTGTTAAATCATTCATCCATGCTTTGAAATCTGAAATCAGCGAAGGTAGAGCTGGAAAGAGAATAACAGACTGGTGACAAGACCACTCTAAATATCCATTCTTAAGAGATAAGGGGGAAAAACACACCTAAAACCATATTCTTTATATACTTTCTTTTTCTGATTATAACAATAGCATGGAAAACTGGCTGTTAAAGCCAGATTGATCGCTGATTAGATGACATATAGCCTTTATGAGTGGGGGCTAGAAACTGATAAATGTTTTTTTTTCCCCTTCACAACCTTTTTCTAAAGCTGCAGAAAATGTGTCATGCATAAAAAGTATGCAATTTTCATGTAATTAGAGGAACAGGAGATGAAAATGAGTTCCATCAGAGCAATCAAGGATGGTAATGTGGCATGGATTTGTCAGTGCCTATTTGTCATGAAAGCAAAACCCAACAAGTGTTCTATATTTTATTTCATTATTATCACTGCTATACCTTAAAAAACACTTTAAAAACATCAACAAAATACAATTTTATAACGCTGGTGTAAAAAAGCAACCAACAACCCATTGTATGAACTAATTCAGTCCCCTACTTTAATAAAATTTATCGGGTTTGGTTTTGACATTAGGTTAGTTTTATTCTCTCAAAGACAGAAAAAAAGGTGTGATTTATTCTGATGTGTTTTTAGTTTTGCTCTGGTATTATATGTCTGGGTTCACTGTTTCCATTACTACAAATTCATGCTATGACCTCTGCTGGTCTCAGGACTCCCCCATTCATCCCACTGAGTAATAACTGAAGGATCCAAATTAGGAGTGCAATCATCCTAAATTGCCCTATAATCAGTCACAAAAAGAAGCATATACAGCATTGCCTGAGAAATGTGTTAACTCCTGACCTGTCTTCACTACTTGTTGAGGAGGGTCAAGTCAGTTGTGTTCTGAACTGTGTGACACAGGTAAACACCTAAAGTTAGACCAGGTGAACCTGAGCCTTTTCAAAACCCTCATCAATGTCACCCTCTATTGTTCATGTTACACTTTCCCTCCTTGTGGACGTCAGGTAGCAAGTAGGAATTTAATTGGTATGGCAGTACCCAGGCCTCTCTTTTATCAACAGCCGTTAAATGACCGAAGGGTTAATGTAAACTTATGCTGTGGGTTTATTCAACATGTTCACAGAAAAGATAAATTCAGTAGAGCTGTGATCGTATGTTTGCATAGCAACTGGGGACAACACTCATATAAAATTATAAAATTATAAATCAGTGTTGGCAATAATAGTTCAGGATGATAGGACCTGCCTTGCAGGGTCAGATCAAAGGTCTCACTAGCCTGATGTTCTGTTGATGGCAGTGGTCAAAGAAAAAATGCTTAGAAAAAAAAAATAATAGCAACCAGGCAAATATGCAATGGTTGTTCCCCTGGTTTAGTCTCTCAGCTTCTGGCAAATCTGTGGTTTAGAGGGTAATGACTCAAACCATGATATACATGGTTAATATGGTACAATTTATTTGTTGAAGGAAACACTAAGCATTTACAATAGTTATTGACAGCTTTAAAAATTTCTGCCCAAGAAATATCCCTTCATTTATTTCCCATAAATATTTCATTTTATTAAAGTCTTGTTATGTACCAAAAAATATAGGCATTATACACAGACAGACACACTCCCCGATTTGTCACAGGCTACTCTGATTAGGAATGCAGAGCCCTTTAGTTAAAGGTTGCTGATGGTTAATATATTCCTGTTTTCTCCCTTCGGGCTGAAGGTGGGAGACAGTTGCTCTCAAGTCGCATATGTCTCTCTCGAGCCATCCATGATAGGTCTCTTCTCGGTCTTTCAAGCTGGCATATGCCCAGATTTCCTGCTAATGCAGTAGGAATAACAAAAACAAGAACTTGAGATGACAGAGAGTAGAAAACTGTTATAAATGGTTGTTTGAGTATTCTGAATTATAGATTTCTCCTGATGGCACTTGCTGGCGGAGTGCATCTCCCTCTGTGCATTGACACTGGTGAGGCTGCAACTCAAGTCCTGTGTCCAGTTCTGGGACCCCCCTGGCAAGAATGACATTGAGAGTCTGGAGCTTGTCCAGAGAAGGGAGCTGGTGAAGGGTCTGGACCATGAGGAGCAGCTGAGGGAGCTGGGAAAGGGGTTTCATCCTAGGGAAAAGGAGGCTCAGGGGGACCCCGTGGCTCTGCCCAACGCCATGACAAGGACAATGCAGCCAGGTGGGGCTTGGCCACTTCTCCCAGGCAACCAGTGATAAGCCAAGAGGAAACAGACTCAAGCTGCACCAGGGAAGGTTCGGGTTGGACATCAGGAGGGATTCCTTAATGTAAAGGGTTGTTGAACATTGGAATGGACTGCCCAGAGCTGAGATGGAGTCACCATCCCTGGCAATGCTCAAGAAACTTTTGGATGTAGCACTGAGGGCTCTGGTTTAGTTGACAATGTGGTGATCAGTCAAAGGCTGGACTCAGTGAGCTCAGAGGTTTTCTCCAGCCTAAATGGTTCTGTGATTCTGTGATCTGCATACACAACAGGGAAGGAATTGCTGAGGTTCACCCAGGACAGCTGAATGGTGACTGCACATCTGCAGGGATGGAGTGATTGACCAAGAACAGACTCTTCTGCCCTGAACCTCACAAGCCTCTGGCCTCAAAAATTCCTCCTGCATTCAGTGTTGCTGTCTGCTGTACACTGGTGGTGGAAGACACAATGTTTTTCCAGTAGAGTTTTCATTTCACAAATACCTAAGACACAAAGCTAAAATACTTACTAAAGGGAAAACAATATTTTGCTCTGCAGATCACTTCTTTAAAAGAAAGAAATTGGGAACTTCAGAAGAGCAAATCTACTGTCTTATGCCCATGTAAAGAACCAAGAAATTCTGTAATGATTTCCTTCTTCAAAAAAGCTAAACAAAGAAATTCAGAGGAATCCCCCATGGAGGGCTTATTTTGGGCTGGAAAGCATAAGACTATTTTTGGGTATTAAAAATAAGTTCACATGTTCCTAGAATCCTAGAATGGTTCGGGTTGGAAGGGAGCTTAAGGGTCATCAATTTCCAACCCCCTGCCGTGGGCAGGGACACCTTCCACTGGACCAGGTTTCTTAAAGCCCCATCCAACCTGGCCTTGAACACTTCCAGGACGGGGCAGCCACAGCTTCTCTGGGCAGCCTGTGCTAGGGCAGCCTCACCATCCTCAGGAGTTTCTTCCTATATATTTAATCTAAACCTATTCTCTTTCTCTTAAAATGCATTTCCTCTTGCCTTACCACTGTGTGTCCTTGTTAAGCTGAAGAAGATAAATCAAAATTCCTAGAGGAATATGACCCAGACAGCAGGTATTTGTGGTGGTTGCTTGGGTTGCAGTTGTGGAAGGAATAAGTTTGTGATATCTGCCTTTGATTTAAACATTCCCTCCAGCCACACCTGGCCAGCTCCAGCGGCAAAGGAGCAGAGGAACCCTGGTCTCACTTCCTTTTCCATTTGAATCATCTAGGACTGGAAGTGCCTGACTCACTTCTCAAACTCTTTGCCTAAAATAATCTGTGATTAGAGGAAACTTAGTTGTCTTCCTTATGCCAAGAACTACAGTAAAAGAGTCCTAATCAAGGGAAAAATTACTTTTCTCTTGGGAGCCCACCCATCCATGTTCCCTTTTCCATCTGTGGAAGCTGGGTCTAAGTGCTGCAATGGCTCAGTGCAGGATCTCTGGAGCATAAACGAACTTGATACCTCCTTAAGTTTCAGTCAATCTGCATTTTGCATAAATACACACTACTTCAAATGGTCTCAGTGAAATAAAATTACTGACATTTATTACTAATTAGCTAATAATGTCATTATCTAGACTAGTTAAAAAATAATCATGAGAAGTAAAAAAAAAAAATATCAGGGGAAGAATTATTCAATTTAGTAAACTTTTTTTTTTTTTGGAATTGAATAATTATTCTTCCTCAGACAAGATTTGCTGGGAGAAGAAAAAGCCCTTCCAGCATTTTTTTCCATTACGTCAGCTCTGCATAAGTTTGGGATAAAATATTAACTAGTCAATGATAGAAATAAAACTCTACAGCTCTACAGTTAAAGTGAACAAAGTGCTTTTATATTATTATTATTATTATTATTATTATTATTATTATTATTGTTGTTGTTGTTGTTGTTGTTGTTGTTACTATTATTATTATTATTACTGCTATTATTTTTAAATCTGTTTTCTTCTAAGAAAAAACTTTGCAGGCCTATTCAACCCTTGAAGCAAGGTAGGAGCCATGAGGAGATCCCATTTCTCCATAAAAAGAAAAGTCCTATACTGGAGGAAGAAAATGTAGCATGGAAAATGTCTGCTCCACATGATTATTGGACTGTCAGAAAATGGGGAACCAGACAAACGTAAAACAGTGAATATTCACACAAATTATCTTCTTGAAAATTTGGAGAAGGAATTTTCTATTCACTCTGAAGATGCAAAAATTTTTTTTTTTTTTGGTATTTTTTTATAACTCTCTAGTTCCTTGTAGTGCAAAATCATCTATGAAAATTGGTGAGCTCTCACACTCTACTTGGCCAGATATAGGGATTTGTGTTTCTTTACTCTCACGGGCACATGTTACAGCAGATTTCATGTGTTATTAGAAATAGAGGAGTCAAATTGGTTAGCATCTTTTGGAATGATCTCTTAGAGCATGAATATCCATGGTTTCGCAGGCAAAAATTTTGTGTGCATGAGAGCATACAGTAAGCATATTACATTTGGGGAAGTGTCTGCACATTTGATCCACCCAGTGTTCCCTAGGTATTTTTGATTTGCAGAGTCAAAGTGCAGCATTTGATATTTATAACATTTCTGGAGTTTCTCAAAATTATGTCCTAGGTAGCTGCAGTGTACCTGTTTTGTGGGATTTCTGGAGTTTGGCATTCAGGCTGAAGGCACAAAGTGCATCTAAAAGCATCTGGTCTGGTGAGACAGTGACACACCTGAAAGTTTTAAGTAAATATAGACTATAAATTCCACTGGAAAAAGAGGAAGATTAGCTGCTCTAGCTGTGACTCTGATGGGCTGTGTTTCTGTTTTTTCTCTCTGAAAACCTGGGTCTTTCCTCTCTGCAGAGGTGACGGGACATTAGAAGGGAGCTCGGGGGCAGGAGGAGGGAGAGGGCAATGAAAAAGAGGTATGTAATTGCTCAATAGAAGTTTCTCATGGGGAAACTCAGTACTCCTGGTTCTAGTCTCCAGAAGGCTGTTTTCTTCTCAGTAGGAAAGGGAGGAAAAGGTAGACTCTAGAAAGTAGACCCTCTGAAAGATAGATATGAAAGTGACAGAAGAGAAATATCAAGAAGGATTAAGTGATCTTCTGGACTAGCTCTTGCTCCCAAACAGTAAGACGTGCAGAAATGCTTTTTACCATTATCTGAAATGTTGTCTCTACGTCTCTGATTCCTCTTAATGTGAATCACTCAGCTTCCTAATCACAACATCAGACATTTAGAAGGAAGAAAAGTTTGACTCTCTCACATTATGCAGCACCTACCAATGTCAGGGGAAGTTGGGTATGAGTGAAGCAAAGACACACCACAGCTGTAAAATTCCCAGAATCAATGCTTGCTGCTTTAGCCTGCCAGGATTCTGTTTGGAATATGGTTTTGGTGTCTTATTCTTTCTTGCTAAGGGAGATGGGGGAATAACAGAATATGGACACAGTACTGAGGACAGAGATGGCACAATCTCATTTTCTTCCCTGGCATGATGATAATTTTTATTATTATTATTTCTTCCAGTCATGGCTGTTTTTCAGAAACGCCCCCCCGCTCCCCATCCACCCCTGCCCCTTCCCACCCTCCTTCTGCTTCTCAGAGATGAGCAACTTTGCCATCCTTATTGAGTAAATAAATAAATAAAAAAATAAATTTTTGCGAGACAGCTTGGAAGAATGTTTGATAATCTGAACCATTATAGAGGTGAAATTTCATTACACAGATGGTGACATCCCAATGTCTATCATCAAAACACAGCAGGTAGAAACAATCAGCTAGGCCCATTCCCCACTATAAAATTACACTTACATTAATGTCACTCTAGATTTCATTATGCAGAAAATGATATTGCACAGGTCTCTGACATGAGGGAGACTGGGAGAGGAGAGAAAAAAAAAAAGGAGAGATGTGAATCTAAGTGAGAGAATGGGGGGAGGATGTATGGGCAAGGCAGAGAAGCAGAATGTGAACTAGGAATGATGAGCTCTGCCAACAAAATAAATAAACAACCACATCAAAACCTTGTGGTGCTTGTGGCAGTGTCCTGTCTTGGTCATCTCCGACCTCAGCTCCCACTTCAGGTTCTGAATGAGAGAATCAGATTGAGAGATTGATTTCTTATGGGAGTAAGGTAGTTTCACATTTCATTTGTATTCAAAGGATTGTAGAATCATAGAATAATCCAAGTTGGAAGAGACCTACAATGATCATTAAGTTCAACTCCCAGCCCTACATCCCAAGAACCACAACTTATTAATAAGCCTGACCATCATAATTTAGTGAATCAGGTAGTACTTTTCAAAAAGTCATTTTTGCATGCTGAACATTTTAGGGATACTAGGGGAAGCAGTCCCAGATCTTTTCCCTTCCCCTTCCCCTTCTCAGTCCCATTCCCATTCCAGGAAGATGAATATTGCATTTCATTTTATTCAGCTGCCAGTCCCTAATATGGTTCAAACATCATGACTTGACTAAATTTCCTATGGTCCAATCTTCACACTGGTCACACCATTGTGGTTTTCACCAGAAAATTGCTACTTTGGTGCATATAAGACAAGATCATTCAGCAAGGCCACAGCAGGAGAAGTTAGCACAGTAACTTAGGAATACAAAATATTGATAAGGGAAACTGATGAACATTATCTGATGAGGTTTCACATATGAAAAAAAAAAAATAGTATTGGGTGCCAGAAATTTTTCATTTTGATTTAAAAATGGCATCTGAAAATATCTGCTTTGAGGGTGATGGGGCACTGGAACACGTTTCCCAGAAAACCCATTCTGGATGTGTTCAGGACCAGTTTGGCTGGGGTTTTGAGGAACATGGTCCAGTGCAAGGTCTCCCTGACCACAGCAGAAAAGTTGAAACATCACGATCTCTAAGGTCACTTCCAACCCACACCATGCTATTATTCTGTTTTGTCGTTTCTGATTTTAATGATGTTACAGGAAATATCACTGCTGTATTTCTAAAACCAAGTCGTGATACCAGAAAAGAAACTCAGAGGAAAAGGAATACACATTTATGTTGCTCATCTGTCTTTCAGCATTCTCACAGTTTTTTCACTCAAAAATCCAGGTGAACTTTTGAATCTCTCTGCTCTCTGTGCTAAGTGATGAGACAGAAGAGAATTTCCTTCTCTTATCAGTACAGTTGTATGATGCTTCTATTTTATATTTGACAAAAGGCTAAGGTACAGGTTTATACAAAAGTGGGAACCTTAGTATTCAAATTAACCTGGGTTTCTGTTACAGTTAAAGTGAAAGGGAGAATTACTTTGAGAGAATTAATTTCTTAGCAAAATAAATATTATCTGGCTTCAGCAGTTCAAATTGAAAGTGTCTTCCTGTAACACAGACTAAGCTGCTTTTATAATCAACAGGAATCTGACCAATGGGCATTACTGTGTGATGTATCTCAGTATGTTTAGGTGTCTAGTTTAGGATAACTTAAACCACAGCTGAAATTTACTGCTGTCACCTGTAAAACTACATTTGGTCTCAAACTACAAAGTCAGTGCCTATAAAAATTTGCTGCCATATTAGACTAAGGATTGATTGTAATATATGTTATATTATATCATATCATATCATATCATATCATATCATGGAATTATTAAAGTTTTAATTTCCATTAAATACTGAGAAGTCTGAGACCGTTATTGAAATTAGACAATAAACCTCTAAATATCTGAAATTAGAAGAGGTGGCTCCCATTAAGCACTTAAGAAATTTTGATTCTATGGTTCAAAATCCTTAGAACTGATAGGAGTTTTAATGAAGTACATAAAAATATACACCTGCCCTCACTAACATATATGGGTTCATTCTGGTTGGAGAAAAGGCTTTAAAAAGCAGTCACCTGACAGGGGTTCTTCCAATGAAATTTTACGTCCAGTTTTGTAAAGTGAAAGATATGAATATTTTAGACCAACTTTTGAAGACTAATTCAAACAGAATAAGAACCCTTATGTTTTAAGCATCACTGTGTTACAGCTTTTATTAAGCAAGAGTATCCAGAGTACAAATAATGGATCTTCTTTGCATTTCATTTAACAAATATATTGATTGAAGTCCCCTTTCAAACCTCAGCAGACGGGATGCTTTAGGGGTAATTTTTTCAAAGGAAGTTTGCATGGGGGATTTTACCAGCCAACTTCCCTTGATGTTAGCAGGAGCTGTGTGACTAAACTGATACATAACTTTGAAAAGACACCCCTAAACACCTTATGTTGAATCATTGGAAGTCTTTGAACTCAGCAGGATCATTGCCTGGATAAGAAGTGGTTGTTCAGATCCAACATATGAATCACTTTTAATAAACAGTGCTATAAATGGGAGCAGGATTGCATTTGTCCAAAGAGAAAGGGAAGTCTGCGGTAACACAGAACCAGTGGATTTGTCATTAAACCTTTTCTTACTTCTAATTCCATCTTGGGGAACACTTCTGCGAAACAACTTCATCATCTATGATGAGGTGGCTTCTTTAAAATAACTCAAATTTTCTTCAGTCAGCTGCAAATAAGATGTTCCCTAATGGATTTTCCTACAGTACATTTTAAAGCAAGCTTAGCTTATTCTAAAAAGTCATTTATAGGCAGCAAGATGACAACCAATCTGAAACTAGGGCCCAGACTTACAACCTAAAAAAGAAGGTTCTGTCTGGACACTGGTCTAAGCTCAGACATCATTACTTTCAGAATATTCAGTTCCAGTCAAATAATTCACTGTGTAAGTGTATCATGATTTTGCTACAGATTTATCATATTGATTGGATTGAGTAAAGATGAAATCACTTCCTATTCCTCTTTGACTTCCTATGCTGTCTCTCTTCTGCTGTTCCCTGCAGGAACTCTGTGTCCCCTCCATCTCCCATGGAGAAGAAATAGAGGTCTCATGGATGGCTTTTATAAGTCGTGCTGAGCAGGAACCTACAGCAAAGGTCAAATTCAGTCTGAATTATTTCAGACCATAGTGTTATTCCCTGAGTAAGCCTTTCTTTGTACTTTATATATTCTTCAAAAGGAAGTGCTTTGAACCATTGAATTTGAAAATTTTGATTTGACTTAGTTTATGCTCCAGATCTGAATAGAAATATATATTTTTTATTTTTTTCAGGAAAAAAGCAAAAATCTTCCTACAAACTCTATACATTGAGATTTTAAAAAAATTGTAGCACTGCTAAAAGAAATGTTAGACTGCCAGCATTATTTTGATAGAAATATTTTCCCCCCAAAAATGCTGTCATTAGATACGATTAAGGTAATCTTCCTAAAATTAGACAAACAGACAGAGAGGTACCATTGTTATCTCCTGCAGCTGTCTTCCTACCAGATTTGTGACATTTTAGGGGTATCTTTTCAAAGCAGCATACAGAGTTTTAACTGCATGACTCTCAGAGACATCAACAGAAGCTGATCGATTAAATCCCACACTTGCCTTTGCTTTGAAAAATTTTCCCCTAAGCTTCCTGTCTGCTGGGCTTTAGAAAAGTACTTCTCTATTTCCCATGCAGAGAAATGCAGAAAATATTCAATCTATATTAAAAGATGAATGAAATTAAAATAGAATAAGACTAAAAATATATAACATAAAATAAAGATCAGGATTTTTACTAGTTCTCTGCTTCCTTGATTGCTGATCTGGTACTGTGAATGCATTCCAAGCTTTGTTACATCCATCAGGGATGGTACAGATGGACATTTTGCCTGTCCAACCTGACTCAACCGCTTGAAGATTCATCAGAGAGAATCTGTTGGCAATTGCAAATGGATGTAATCCAGAGCCGGCAGATTTTGTTTCTCTAGAGGAAAGCAGGACTGTAAAGGGCAGACTAGACTGGCAAAAATATTTACTTTTATATTTCATCACTTCAAATTTATAATGGGACAAAATGCTTTTAAAACTTCACCTTTTTAATACGATACTAACAGAGATTTTCAATTCAATACATTTACTGACAAGTCAGACACTTGAGAGTGGGAAGCATTTTGAGTTAAAAAAAAAAAAAAAGGAAGAAAAAAGAAAAGAAAAAGCAATCAGCAGGGTGACATATACTTTATTAGTCCTCTTCAAAATCACTTCCTTCCCTTTCTCCCTTTTATATTTCTTGTCTTTCCATGTGCTCTCTTGTTACATTACATCCCTCATTTTAGGCATTTTAATCCCTCCAAAGGGATGCATCCCAGTGGCACAGGCAGTTGTAAGGCACAATTCTCAGCTACACCATGGCTCTTTTACAGTGCTGCGGCAGCAAAAAGCAGCCTTATAGCCCATGGAACTGGCCACTGTGGAATATCCTCCCTGCTATGCACAAAACGGGGCTTCAGAAAGCAAGTAAAGTCAGCATATTGGATATATAATGGCTTCTGTCACATTTTCCAGTGTAAAAGACCCCCATGCCTGGGGTAAGCAGGGGAATGAGGAAAGGGGTTCTTGTTTCAAGTCCTATCATGGACTTGAGAAAACAATTCCACAAAATTCAATCTGTCTAGCTCTATATGGCACCTTTTCCTTCTGAATAAGCTGCAGTGCAATGAGGAGAATCAGTCATTACTTGCTGTGGAAATATGGGGAAGTTCTCAAAAATATTTCTGAGGCAGTTATAAATTTATGGGATTTACTCACTTGACACCTGAGGAAATGTCAAACACAAGTATTCTCCTGTCTTCTCATAAGAGGTAGCTGCAGGATATTTACTTATTTATAGGTGGGAGTCTTATTCAATGGTAAATACTCTTTCTACTCTTTTGAATGGTCTATACTCTCCATACATAAGGATGTATAAGTCACCTTCTCCTTTTCCTCTGAGCCTCGTTTGACCAGTTGTTAATAAGTCTAGAGTTGGTCAAAACATTTTTCTTCCCATATTTTATTTGTTTACAGCACAGTTGCCACCAAAGATTTCATAACACTGAATGATGGTGTTCATGGCTGACCCACATGGAACAGGAGCACTCCCTGCTCTGCCAAGTCATCTTGTGCAAAAGTCCTTTTTTGTAGGTTTTGATCAAGCCAGGAAATCTGGGAATACTTTTGCATGGGTGTCTGCTGAAGATGACATAGGATAACTTACAGAATTAGCAGGTCCCCATCCTTTTGAGTCAAGAACTAATGCTGCTCCACTTTTCCTATTTATACATGACAAAAATGACACTGAATTGTGTTTTTCATCTACATATTCCCAAAAATTCCCTCAAAAGCAACAACGTCAAGATAAATTTTAAAAAATCATCTCTGTTCTTCATCCAACATGGGCACTGTTGGACTCCTATGAAATTCACTCCGTTTCTTTCTTGCTCCCCTTAGGGAAAGTTGTCAGCAATCCTCTGTAGAGAGGAGAGGGATGAAGCTATGCAGAAAATGCAGAATCAGGACAATCTTTCTGCTCTCTCTGCTCCCCACTGATGTCCTTGTTCAGGTGGTGAGTCAGCCCTCAGCTACACCTCTCCATTTGGGCATAGGAGATAATCCTTATGCCAATGGCCACAGCCACACACACAGCACCATGGAGTGCTCAATAGAAGGGCCATTTCACTGCATATCGTCAGTAGTTCCTGTGTACATATTTTTTTCCTCTCAAAAAAAAAAAACCCAACGCCCCACCAAAAAAAAAACCAAAAAAACCCAAAAATAAACCAACAAAAAACCAACCAAACAAATAAACAAACACTCCACCAATCAAAGAAACAAACAAAAAAACCCCACCAAAAAAACAAACAAACAAAACCCGCAAAAATCACAAAGAAACAATAAAACCAAAAAAAACCCAAAAACCCCATCCTGAAAACTAGTAGATTTTCTCAGGAAACAGAGGAACTTCAGGCTCATCTGGCTCAGTGCTCAGCACCAGCCACAAGATGTTTCATGTCCTCAAGCCCCATCAGTTTCAATTGAGTTGAAAGGCCCCAGTTCCCATTATTCTCTTCCTGTTAGTAAATAGATTCCTGCTACTTCTAGTAAGTTTTGGGTCTGTACTCTGTATCTACAGAAAGTAAAATGTAGAGACATTAAAGTAACTCTAGGTGCCTTTGTTCCTGCTTCATTCTCAGCCCTGACCATCCCTAAGAGAAGGTAAAGCAGCCTTAGGGCGAGTAAAAATTATACTCTACATGCAAATATTGCATATTATTTAAGCACTGCTTGGTAAAACTGAGTATTTTTTATGTTTTCAGCATTGTTTTATGTTCAGGAAATTAAAGAAACAAAATAGATAATTTGCAGTTCCTAAGAATTTATCACCACGCTTTCCTATTTCTCTTATATCCTTTGAGAGTACCTTTAGTAATCTGCTTCCAGCTCTGTTTACTCTAGAATACTATTTCAATTAAACTGGAAAAGTAATATTGCAACATTAGTTGGTTCTACAGTGAATGCCCAGTACATGTTTTAATTAGAGGTTTAGAGTTCCTTTAGAAATAAAATTCTGTGCAAATATAAGCTTTAATGTATAAAAGTACATGTACATGTATGTAAATGTGGATATGCGTATGCCCCTACAGTTAATATTATTTTTATTATTTGTTCATTTCACTTTTTACTGTCTTTGGCTATTTCTCCCTTTGTTTTGGATTTTCCCTACTCTATCCTCCAGAATAAAAAAAAAAAAAATAAAATAAAATAGTCATGACACTTACTAGCAGAAAACCTAACAGCTTTGAAATCTATTTTCTTCTCTTTTTAATCCTGCTTTAATCCTTTAGAGCTATAAACCAAGGAAAATGCCTATTTTCTACTGTATATATTTACAGCTTCTATTCTAAATAATTTTAGTGCTTTAGGATTTGCAATCACCATGATTTCCTATATGGAGGAAAAAAGAATATCAAACTTTTAAGCTCCACAGGGAACAATTCAGGATTCTTTAATGTAGGATTCATATAAAAGCAATCAGAGCTGTTCCTCTCCACTCCAGCTATTTGGCTTCTCTCTGCCATTGTCTGGCATATCCTTACCTTGAATTCCAAGGCAGTTACATTTAATAACTAAATGCACTGAGCCAATTATTAAATTCTTCACCACCATGATCCACCCAACACATGCAAACGGTGGACAAAGCTTAAAACCATTTCCTAAAGATGATAATACTCTAATTTATGTGCATGTAAGAATTTGCCTTACACTATCTATAATTGTGATATAAAGAAAATTGTTAATAGAATATAAACAAAGAGTGACCATGAGCTCACAAACCATTTTCATCCTATCAGAGATACAACTGTTGATGTCCTATTTGCCTCTTTTATGTGTATTAAGTAAAATGTACACAAGGAGAATAGGGAAGAGAGATGAAAAGACTCATTAAGCCATCATATTTTTGTGTGATTACAGCATTGTTCTTTACATGTTCCTATTATTCCTAGGAGAACAAAAAGAGAAAGGAGAACATTTCCTGATGTACAATTTTATAGTGAGTATGTTGAATATGTGGGACATTTCATGTCTGGTCCACCTAGCCAAAAAGTGACGATATTCACAAAACATCTTGAAAGTTATTCCACTAATCCACCAGCCTAAAACTGCAGAAGTGTCCTCTTAGAAACTCTCAGTGAACTCAAAAGAAGTGGAGTGCCTACACAGCACTCAAAAAAAAGTCCTTAAAAGAAAAAAACCTGCAATTGACTATATTGGCTCTAAATTGAGTTCCTCAATCATATGTAGTTGTAGCTTTCATGACCCTGGAAGCCCCTCTTTTTAGAATTCAATTCCTGAATCCTTCTATTCCCAAAGATTTCTGCTTGTCTGATGTGGTCCTTCCTGGAGCACTCCTGTGGAATATGGAGTTATCCTCGATTTTAAACTGACATGTTTGGGCCAGTCAGCTTTTATCTTCTGGATAGCTGTTTTCCAGTACTTTCAGATTGCCAATCATATAAAGTTTTGCACTGGAAGATTGAACACTTACTCAGATTTTTGAAGCCTATTGACAGAAGACTTCTTTTTAGCTGTCTGTCATGGACTGCTGAGAACAGCTTCCTCAGGGCTAAACAAACGAAGCTACTTCAATTTCCTTCTCCAACAAAATATGTTTCTACGCTCTTGGCCATCATAGGCACTCTCTTCTGTGCCTTCTACCACTTAAAGTCAAACTTATTTTGTTCTAATTTTCTGTCTGGTTCTCGAATAAGAATGATGATGGCTAATCTGTGCAGAGAAGTATCCTTGCTGCTTCTACTTTACAGTCGATAATGTTCAAAAATAAGCACCACATGCCTATTGAAATGACACCACTAACCTATAAAATGTTGGTCTACAAGATAAATATTATCTCTCACTTGATAAAATGTTGAAGAAAACAAAAGTCTGTGACTAAATATTGTTATTCTCAGAACTGTAATGGAACCTCTTAAGAACACAAAGAGGAAAGCTTCCTTTTCTAAAAAGAAACCTAAAAGAACTGTATGAGAAATCAAGGTAATTGCCTTTATCTTAGCATCATTTTTTTCTATCAGATAGTCATGTTTGCTTTTTGTGTGAGCAAAATTCTTCAGTTTTAGAAAAACAATAAAAATGACTGAGTGAAGTAAAGCCAATAAATACCTGTGTGGGTACTCTGATAGTTAATGCAGGATGGATTTGGTCAGGATGCAAAATTGCATCAAATTTTCTATGCATAAAAGACTTCTCTTGTCTTTAAACAGCCATAAATTTTCATGGTTTTGAGAATAAATTAATATCACATTATTCTTCACATTTCTCTTAGGTTTGGGTGCAAAACAGAAAGAGATATATGTAAGTGTACAGGCATACATCAAAAGGTGATATATATTCCCTCTTCTCAGGAAGCTAGGCTAAAAATGTATCTGACTTTAAAAAAATGAGAATAAAGTAGTTCTGACTTTAAAAAAAAAATACCACAAAACCAGTGTTTCAATTTCCCAACCAATTCTAAACCCCCCAAGACTTAGAAATTTAAAATCCAAATGCCCCAAACTGAACATAGAATAAAATCTGAAAAACTTTATTTTAGGGTTCATAACACACCATTCATTATGGCATTTTTCTTTCAGCATATCACGGGTTGTCATGGGTTATGGCTGGTAACAGGAAAACACAAAACAAGATGAGAAAATGTAGTGAGAGGAGTATTAGCAAATTGGCACCGAGTTCTTGAAAACCCAAAAGAAAGCTTATCCCTTTGGCCACCCTAGTGTCATGAACAAAGTTACAGTGATATTTGGGGACCAGGTTTCAGCTGCCATCAATTGGCATAGCTGCAACAATGGAGCTAGCCTAGATGGATCTTTGTTGATTTCCATCTGTAAGGGATTTGGTTTTAATCTTCCAGTGCTTCCTACCATTATAGTGTTCTCCAACTGACTCAAAATAAAAGACCTACTCTTTTCTTTTGAGTAACCCAGAATGATTTGCTAATGTCTATGTGAAGTATTAAATAACTAACACCCTAGAGAGAGAGGACCTGTCATCAGTGATTTTCTTAAACTCTCCTTTATGTGTGCAAATCATAAAACTAAGTTAGGATAACTGATTAAAATGTGATTCTTTCCAAAATTTTCTTTCCATAACCTTGTCTCTTTTTTTTTTAGTTTTATTTCTATTAATGTACCACTTCATAACTCAGAAAATCTGGCCCTTTTATTTTCTAAACAGCTACTTGTGTATTACCCTTTGGATATATTTATTTATTTTATTATAAATCCTCTCTTTGCTTCTAGTCTTTATTTCTTTTTCTTTTTATTTACCAGTAGGGAGACTTAGATAGGCTCAGTTTTCTTAATCCTCTTTATAAATTTAAAAAAACCCAATTAAGTCTGCACAAAGTCTTGTTTTTCTGATGTAAAAGAAAATCAGGCTTCCTGCAACATAATAATGCTTTGCACTTCTATAGACCCTTTTATCTGAGGTTCTCAACTAGCTGTAAAACATGCATTCATTAATTAAGCCTTGAAAGAGCCAAGAGACAAAACATTATGCCTAGGCTGCAGATAGGTAAACTCAGAAGCGGAAATTCCCTGTTTTGATGGAAGTAACCCAGATTTGAGAAGTGGGACTCAGAAATCCTAATTTCTATATGACATCTTTTGGTTCCACATGGAGTCCAGTCCAGTGCCAACTGTTTTAATATGCACAATTCTGGAGCTAACCATTAGAAAAACCCTTTTTTTGTGTTGTTATTCAGAATTTTCACAAGTTACAGTTCATTTTTCAGTGAAAAAACTGTCATGAAGGTTCTCTGTAGGTATAAACTGCTGCAATTTGACTTTACCCTTCTAAGGTCTGGCAGTGTCCTGAGTAAAATGAGTCTGTCCTTAAGTCCCCATACATGATAGACACATACCTGGAATTGCTTTATGTCTTCCAGCTATTCTGAAAGAAGAACACAAACAAAACTGTATTGGCCATCTAAGAATAATGTTGGAGAGCAAAGTGAATTACATGTTCTATAATTGGGCATAATTCTGTAGCAACAAAAGATGGAGAAAAAAGGAAACTTAAGTTTTACTTGTCCGTATTTAGAGAACAAGAAATAGAGGAAGACAAAAAAAGCCCCAAACTGACTGTACAAAAAAACAACCAAACAAAAATAATTACCTGCAGTTTTTAAATTAAACTAAGAGCAAAATTCATTAGGCAGGAACTTTAAGCATCATGATATAGAGGGTTCAAGGGAATGCAGCTTCATAGTAGAGCTCATCTGAAGGAATACACTTTCAAGAAGTTACTAAGGAAACAAGGTGATTTGTTTCATATTCAGCTTCTTTATATTCATTCCGAATTATTATTGCAATAGGATTAGAAAGAATATTTATACAGTTTCTTAAATTTAATTATTGAAGTCCATAGCCTGTAGTAGATTAAAAGTGAGGTTTCAAATTCAAATCTGATTTCGCTACAGTTTTGAAATGTTTGAATTCATTGGTAACAGGATTTACTTCATTAACTGTAGATTTCCAAAAGTTAGACTGAGTTATCAGGCTGAGTTATTCAACCTCTTCAGAATCCAGTGGAGAAACAGATACTTCAAGGAAGAACTGTACCTGAACAGAGTTTTCATCTGAAAGTGCCTGTTTCTCGCTCCTGAGTATGAAAGAAACCTTCGTGGGTTAACTGAGTCATACACAACAAAATTAAAAACATTTTCAGAGAGACATAAACCTCAGCCTCAACTGGCTTCCATAATAGACATTCATGTACACTCGTAACAAACAGCCTTTGCTGGTGGAATGAAACTTCCACCATCCCACAGACGTGCTGAGAATAATTCATTTCTATGCAGAGGCTCTTAATTGAATCATCTCATCCAAAATGAGGAACCGATTAACAATCTAGAAGACAAATGGCACCACAAAAAGATAAAGCTCATGATAGTTAAGAAGGAGGAAGAGAAAATAAAAGAATTCATAAATAAGGCTTCAGAAAGAAATATTTCAATAAATTCAGAGAATTAGGCAACAATATGTTATGAAAGAAAAGTAATAGAGAAGCTTATTTCTTTAAATAAACAATAGTAGAATAAGTTACCCTAATATGAAGGAAGAATAGAAACTTCAGTAAGAGATACGATTTTCTACTCCAATATGCCTTTACTGATCTTAAACACAGAAAGGAAGAAAATGGAGCAGAGAAAACATTTCAGAGCTGGCTTACGCTGATCTCTATTTGTGCTGCTGATCAAAATATGACAAATGTCACCTCATTCTTTGCAATTTCACTTTTGCTTTCCATATGAAGCCTTTTGAACAGATCCAAACCAGCCCTGAGAGTGTGCCTTGAGAGACTGAATCTGGAACAGAGACTAGATAGAGCTAAGAGAATAAAGTAGGTATTTATTAAAAGGCCTCAATGGATACACCTTGAGCAGTACAAGAGCCCAACCAGGCTGGACACGAAAAGGGCCAAAATACCCAAGATGGACCCAAAATGGTCACAAAATGCACAACCAGTCACAAGGGCGCACACTTTTATAAGTTTTGGTCCACTAGCATATTGGAATTAATTGTCCAATTACAGCTTTAGGTTATGAAGTCCCATCCTCCTTCTTTGTTCCCCCCAGTTCTTCGTTGTTTATACTTTTGGACCTGAAGCTTGTAATGGTTGTCCTTGGTCTCAAAGTTCCTTTCCTGTCCTTGGAAAAGGATTGTTTTGCCTACCTACTTTGTAAAGAGAGCTTACTGACACCCAATATGAAGCTCAAAGTTACATGCCTAGGCAGCACAGAATGTGAGAAATATGAAAGGTAAAATTTAAGGCATCAGGAGAATTACTCTTCCTTCAGATCAACAGGTTGATCTGGTTCAACTGCAATGGTTGTGCCTTGGCATGTGTTGACCACTCTAAAAAGCCTATAAAGAAATAGCATGAGATTACAAAGGCAGACTGAAAAAGGAAAAAATTGCACAAAAAATACCTGTACCACAGAAGTTTATAAAATGTGATAATACTAAAGAAAAAAAAATGGTGAAAAAAATTGCCATGCTTAACCTGTCACACAGCAATTTTTTGATTAAACCCTATTAAGATTTTTTTTAATTGTTTTTTAACTAATTTACTTTGGATGAAATTGCCTTTAGGCAACTAACAAAATTTATGTTGCTGGATGGTGGACAGGAAGACTAAAATAGTGAAAATTACAGGGCACTATTTACATTCATATGCCACTTTTTAAAATTAATTTACTTAAAAATTCACAAAGATAAGGTATCCTAATTTGCCATTTAAACAAGTGGCATATACTTATATGTATACCAGTATGCATTCTGCTTTTATATTGGTTGAATATCACATCAGCATCCATGAAGAGTTTTGAACTAGTCTCAGTAATTTTCTCTGAAAATCTGGAAATGAGTGTACCAGAAAAATGGAAGAAAGCAAACGTTGCCCTTATGTTTAAAAAAACAAAAGGGAGATACATGAAAATCAGGTCATATATATATAAATATAAAATCTCTTAATCTGAAATGCGTTTATCTAAAAGGTATGTGTGTGAATGACATGAATGAATCATCTGCTTGTACAATAAATACAGGTTTTCTCAATAAATTAACAGTATATAAAGATTAACTATAACTATAGACATAAGATAACTATATTTATTCATATGATATAACCTAGAGAAACTGATTGTCTGATTGTTCTAATATTCTACTAATATTTAATTCAATTTTTAAATTCTCTGCAATTTAGCAATTACTGCAGCAGAGAAGTGGGGCTTTGTTTCAGTGACATTAAATATCCTTGGGTGAGTGCATTTTGTGTGTGTATGTGTATACACTTCACAACAGTAGAGAATTCATATAGCTTGTGGATAAGTGAATCCCCAGTTTGTCAGTATTTGATGGGTGCTTGTCACTTTTCAATTTAAAAACTTCTTCTTCGTGAATATTTAAACAAATTAGTTGAAACAAGTGGCATAGAAATAAAAAAATTATTATTTTGCAACCTTTTGGTGTACTTGTCAAGACTATTCTCAGTTTTGAGGTACCTTCAAACAATGCAGAGAAACAGAGAAACAGAAACCCCTATGAAGACCTCCCAGAGAAGGAGCAAATTTTATACTCAGAAGCAGGTCAGACCCATCAGTACAATGCTTTAGTAAAGGCTTTTTTAGTAATTCTAATTAGCAGACTGGCAGAATGTTCTCTTATTGTCCCTATATTTTTGTTAAGGCTCCAAATTTCATTTCTGGATAGCACCATGACATTTTTTTCACTTAGTCTCCCAGTGATGCAGATCTACTCAGTGCACCATACCACACTGGTTAGGGTAGGTGTGTGTAAAGAACTGAGGACAAAAGGACCATTATTCTTCCTCTCTGCTCAAGAGAAAAGCCAGGCCCCAGCAGAGAACAGCACTTCTCTGTCTCCTGGAAAATCAATTGCAGCCTTGGAAATGGAGGCTGCAAAACAGTTGAGTCTCAGTCCAAAGACTAAAGGAAAATAAAACAATAACAAACTCTTTATATTTCCCAGTTTTTCTCCCTGGTATTTTTCTTTGACACAAAGAAATTACTCCCATTTATTGCAACTCTGTTGCTGACCTTGGAGTTGAACCCAGCTCCTACACAAAATCCCCTGAATCTTCCCCTTTTATGTACTTTTGGCCTACACCTCTAATTCGTGCTTTGACACTGATTATTCTTTACTGATGTGTTGACTTTCCTTTTCTGATTTGTTTGGATTTCAGTTGTAAGTTATACCTCAAACATGGCTTTTGCAGGCACTAAATTTGACCTATTGTTCTGATTCTGACACATTTGGGCAATAAAGGGTTGTAGGAAGAGAGTTTTAAATTTCAGTACCTATTCTACTAACACCCCTAGGTGTTGGATGCAAAGGGAGTAACTACCTCTGTTTTATTTCCTTTTTTGAACTTTGAGAAAAAAAATCCCTGTTAAATTAGTGGCTGGGATGGCTATTTTGTGCATTTTCTCTCCCAATGCATTCTTGCTTCTCTCCTTCATACTTTACCATTTTCTTTTACCTTTTCCCCCCCTGCAATCTGTTGTTTTCTTTTACTCTTAGAGATAACTATGGTAAATAAATACAGATTTAATCTTTAAATCCACTATCAAGAGAAAATGCACAGTCCAGGTGAATGGGGGAAAGATAGACAAGAAAGGGAGTGGGAAATATAAAGAAAAGGAAAAATCAGTCTGCCGATCAAATCTTTCATTTCCAAACAGAAATAATTACAGTGATGGTCAGTGGGGAGATTTGGGCAATTTATAGTGGTGGAGCAGCAAGTTCCTATCAACAATACTTGATATTCAGGGCAAGCCGCAGAACTACAAGTCCTGAAGCGTTGCCTATAATCTTTATTTCATTTTTAGATGTTATGCTGTAATAAAATGTAAAAAGGGAATACATAAAAAGTTATAGAGGTGGGAAAAAACATGGTTTGAAGTTGTATGGCATTTCTTGACAGGGCATGTTCCTAAGGATATGCAGAGAATAACAAATGCTATTTGAAATAAGTACAATAGAGATCTGAAACTAGATTGAAAACCCAAGTCAATTTTCCTGAGTGTCATTTGATTAGCTTTTTTATATAGAACTGAAGCTTAAACAATGCTGGGGATTCAGAGTGGAGAGGTGCTTGGGAACACAGTGAGAAATGGGTTACTCCTACCAATTTCATTTCTGTAGCTTTACAACATTATCATTGCACATTGTTTCAGTGTTTTTGCAATAATCCATAAATGAAGCAATGTCAGAGGGAATTTGATTGATAGCTGGGAAAACAGAAAAACTGTGAAAGTTATTTCTTTGCTCTTTCTCTGTCTGTCACTGCCTTCTGGGCAAGAGATGTTACCAATAGCTGTATAAAATAGCTGGAGTCTATTGCCTGGCTGTCTGTATGGGAAAACACTAACGAGTTTGTGGATATTGCTTTGGACAACAAAAGGTGACAAATATGCATGTAACATATTTGACCTGTGGATTGGTTTGAGTGATTTATGTTGGTGGTATTATTTTTTTTCTTTTCCCCAGCAGATACTGCTTGCTTTTTATCTCTGAATTTAGGAAAAGGTGGCTTGCTCTCTTGCAACAAAATTGACCTTGAACTTGGTTTTCACCTTTGGAGAATTCTGGGTTGAGGATGAGTGCACAGATAGAATTTTGATTTGCATCTGAATTAAAGAGGTCCTTCAGAGCTCAGAATTGAGTTTTGTATGTTTATACAAGCATGTAGAGCTCTTCCAAAAGGAATGAGATATGCAGAAAATTCATATTGATACTGAACAGCTGATTGTTGTTTCTTCTATACTTTCTCAATTTCTTTTTCTTGTTATTTTATTCCTCAAATCATCTAACAGTTCTTCAAACTTAGATTACTTTAAAAGGCAAGCTGACAGATGCCCTTTTTCATTTTTCTTTTTCTTTTTTTCTCTCCTTTCTTTCTTTTTCTTTCTCTTCCTTTAATTTTCCAGCAAGGATGTACTCTCAGCCCTTGCTTTATGTGTAAGAATGAACACCCAGACAATCGATGGAGATAGCAAAGGAGATGGTTCTAAGGGGCCAGGGTGATTCCAGCTGTCCCTTAGGAATACTGCACTTTGAATCCTGCACGGGTGGTGTTTGAAGCTACAACATTCCTCATAGCTTTAGGAAAAAATAATACTATTTTAAGAGGTGGTTTATATTGCTAACATTTTTCCCCCTATTTTTTACCCTCTCAGAACTCTGTCAGCCTCTCTGTCTGTCTACATAACCTTGTAGTAATGGAGTGCAAACCAGCCTCTGTTTGAAAGGTTTTTGAATTCCCACACAGTTCCCAAAATGCATACTCTGGAAGCAGTGCAATGTCCTTAAATTGTGACCATGAGAAATGACACAACGTGCATAAGTTGGAATTGTTCCTCTTTGGGTTGATCCACTCCTGTTCTACCACTTGTATGTACCATGGCCTCCTTTAATGTGTGTTAACAAAAATTGCAATTCATGGTGTGTGTTATGGCACATATTGTGTTTAAGTACTGAATGATGACAGACTTGGTGGGCTTCCACTGCAAATATTGCCCATGGGGAAAAGTTGCTTCTGAGGCTGTAGCAAGTAGTCTCAAAATACTATTTGCTTTCCTTTTCTTCGGGATTTATTGCATTTTATCATGTATTATATATTTTATTCAAAGAAGTCTTTCCAGGGATAAGGACTTCAGTACATAACAACAGCTCCCTTGAGTGGGAGATTTCAGGGCGACCTGCCAGCTCTTCTTGCTGCAGATGTCAGGCCATCTGGCTGCCATCTCTGGGGCAGGACACATCAAGGGAGTTGGCTGGCGCATCTCCCCAGCAGGAGTTACTTGGTAGGGGTAAAGAGGGGAGGGGAGAGTGTGAGGATGTGTGGAAAAAAAAAAAAATATAGCAGACTACTGTCATGGGAAGCTCGTGAGTGCAACTGGTTTTATGTATATATTTATGTACGTAGATAGAAAGACAGGTGTACTGAGAGACATTACTTCCAGCAAAGATTATTCAGGGTTAAAAATTGGCTTGGGTAACTCGGGTAGGAAAGACATCTCATTCTTGGTATTCAATATTTCTCATTTTTTGACTCCATCCTTTTTGTTTATTTTCTTTCTTTCCTATAACAATGCAGATAATGTGTGCAAGAAGGGTGTATGCGTTCTGGTGGGGTTTTATGGATGTGTGTATCACCGAATAAGTTTGAATGGACAGCCACCTCTTGTCAAAAAAGGTACAGATCTTTCTCTGACCTGGAATACTGGATAATAATTAACTTAGACTATCCGAGTTAACCACACAAAGAGTTGTGGTCAATTTCTCATTGTCCATGAGCAGAGCAGTGATGAGTGGTGCCCCTCAGGGGCTGGTGCAGCAGACTGACACTGCTCTTTGTTGGTGACACGGACACTGGGATCGAGGGCGCCTCATCAAGAGCACGAGTTCTGTGGTGTGTCAACACACTGGAGGGAAGGGATGGATCCAGAGGGACCTTAAAAGAGGTCTTGTCTAGGGAGGGGAGACCTCTGTGATGTAAGCATCACAGAATTCAACGCAGCAAAAAGCAAAGATCTACATCTGTATTGCAGCAATCTCAGACACACCTACAGGTTGGGTGGAGAAGTGATTCAGAGCAGTCCTGCAGGGATAAACCTGGGGGAGAAGAAAAACATCTTGAGCCAGAAGTGAGCGCTCGCAGCCCAGGAAGCCAAAAGTATCCTGGTCTGCATCCAAAGGAACATCAATTAAGGGGGGGGATTATCCCCATCTACTCTGCTCTTGCGAGACCTCATCTGAGGAACTGACTGCAGTTCTGCTGCTCTAAAAATAAGAAGGACATGGGGCAAGTCCAGAAAAGCCCACAAAGTTGATAGAAGGACTGGAGTGTGTCCCTTGTGAAGACCAGCTGAGAAAGTTGAGGCTTCCCATCGTGGAGAAAAGAAGGTTGAGTGGAAAACTCATAGGAACCTTCCAGTGTCTGAAGGAGCTAGAGGGAAGCCAGACAGGAGCTCTTCATCTGTAGTGGGTAGGACAAGGGGGAATGAGTACAAAGTGAAAGAGAGGAAATTTAGGTTAGATATCGGGAACAAACTCCTTACTCTGGAGGTGGTGAGACACTGGCACAGATTGCCCAGGGAGGCAGTGGATGTCCCAGCCTTGCAAGTGTTCAAGGCCAGGTTGGAGAAGGCCTTGAGAAACCTGGTTTAGTAGGAGGTGTCCCTGCCCGTGGCAGGGGGCTTGGGAGTAGATGATATTTTAATCTCCCTTCCCACTCTTTGCATTCTATGGTTCTGCAATCTTCTACCCAGATAAATGTAGCTTGAAACAAGGGAATGGTGCAACCTCAGGAATCAGAACTTTCTGGTATTTTTCTACAAGGATGACATTGTTCACTGTTGCTAAAAAGACCTGAAAGCCAAGGACAGTGGTTGAAACATAATTTTATAAATGAGGAGATGGCCACCAAAAATTGAATGTTTGATGCTTGGAAGCTGACTAGAGTTTGCTGAAAGAGCTTACAAAAGCCCCATCAAACAAAATCACCCCAGTATCAACAACAAAAAAAACCCTGATAAGGAAGCAACAGGAATGTGACTTCAGCAGATAATTTCTCAGAAGACCTTAGCAAACTTCAAGCAATGGTGAAATGTTGAAGTTTTTGAGTAATATCCTATGAATCCCAGTCTGGGACAGACAGGTCTAGAATAGGGAAAATATGCATAGCACATATCTCAAGAGTGTAAAAGGGTCAAATCAGTAACTCTAAATTAAGATTTAAGTTTTCTCCTCAAAGGCTGAAGTCTCAGTCTTGGTACTGGTACACACATTCCACCTTAAGTAATTCTTCTGCAAGAAAATAGGTAAGAGAAGGATGGAAGATCTACAGTTTGCTCTGAAATTAGCTCCCTTAAGCTGATCTTTCAATATAAATTTTATCAGAAATGCTTAATTTTTCAGAGCTAGAAACGCTGGTTTGCTACCACAAAGACACAACCTCAGTGTTCTTTGAGGGCTGATATAGGCTAATGAACTTTGGCACAGTCCCTTTGGTGATCAAGACAGGCTCATGCTTTTTTCTCCTCTGCCTCTGTCTGCCTTCCCTGTCAGCACTGGGAAGGGACCAATATCTCATCTCCCTCAGAGCCATTGTTACACTTAGGTAGGCAAGAGAATTAAGATCAGAATGTGACATAATTTTTTGTTTTTGTTTGTTTGGTTTGTAGTTTTGTGGGGTTTTTTGTTTTTCTTTTTCTTTTTCTTTTTTTTTTTTTTTCCCATGGAGATCTCTCCTGCATGGAATAATCAAAGAAAACAGGAACTGGTCCTGAAAAGGATCCCTGCAGTCACCACCTTCTTATCCAGGTCAGTCCTTTGTTCTCACTGACAGCTGTGTAATTTCAGGCATATTTGCTTCTCACCTGTATCTTTTATGTAAACTTCTTAACGAGGTTATTCAATCAAAGAATGTGATAAGATTTCATGCACCATGTGCTAGTCCAGAGGAGGGAAAACAATATGTTCAGATGCTGCATAAGTAATGAACATGGCATCTAAATATAAAGAGTGAAAAATGGGAAATAAAAAAAAACCTTGTACTTTCTGTTAATAGAAATTAGAAGCTTTTATGCTTTGAGTATCCACCTGGGTGTTTTGTTTTTTGTTTTTTTTTTTTTTTGCCTTAATGTTGCCATTATGCAATCAATCAAGCTGGGTTTGGGGCAGGTTTTTTCCCTCATTTCATTTTTTAATGCCGTTGAAGAGTTCTCCTGTTTTTTCTTCAGTTCACATCTCTTCTTTGCTCTTCTTTCTTCTACATTATCTCTCTTTAAAAAATTCTGCCCTTGTTTAAAATACAACAAACAACAAATGATAGCTAGAATTAGTCAAGTGTGCTTTAAGACCATGAGGCACTATCAGCAAATGCAATCTGTCCTCTATAGACCTAATATCCGTGGAGATGAAACAAAATGTTGTTTACTGAATCAACACTAACCACAGCACGGCCTGCATGGGGGAACCAGGCACACATTATTGCAGAGGCTAAAGAGTGTAAAACCACTGATCCTGCAGTTACAGGGTCATAAAATCCTGCTTTCTATGTGAAAAGCATTTAATAGTGGGCATTTTTAATACCTCCTCTCTGGGAGACACAAAATACAAGGGACCTTGAATAATTACTCAGTATAAAATATTGGGAGTAAACTTCTGTCAACAAAGCAGATGGTCCTCCCCCTTCCTCCGACACCCCCTGAATCCTCCAGCCTTGAACATACAAAGTGTGTTCTGACAATTTGACAGTTGATAAGGAAAAGACATTTACCATTAACTCTAAATAGGAACAAGGAGCACAAAATGAGAATACGGCCCTTTGATGAACATAAGTGTGAGTTCCAGTCAGCTGATCCTGGTTGTGCTTTGTGACACGGGACTGTTTTGTCTGTCCCTGTGTGTGCTATTTTTGATGGCAATAAAAAGAGCTTAACTGAATAACATTTCAAATGGGTTGCAAGCTGCAGTTTTATTTCAGGTTGTGGTTGTTTTCAGTGCTGGGCAAAGGCATAAACCCTGTGCATCCTTCATATCTTATATGTTGAGTTTGAACAGCACTTTCTGGATTTGTGTGTGGTACAGAAAATGGTTATCATTTGCCTTTACTGTAATAAACCACTTGTGGTTGGGGATCTTGCACAAAAGGAGATGATTCTTCTTTCAGCATTTATAGACTGCACAATTAATTTAGATTAACTGATGGCAGGTTGAATTTATGATGCCAAGTGTGAGAGATATAAATTCTACACTGTCTCTACTGTCTCAGAAAATATATAAAAGTATATATATATATATATATATATATATATGTATGTATATATGTATATTTAAATAAGTTCTTGTGGATTTACTAAAATAATTTTAAATTTAAAATGAACATTCTCACTCTTGATAGACTGGGCTGCACTGGTGCAAATGCAAATAATAAGCGAATATCAGGTGAATATCAGTGAATATTAACCTCAGCTCATGAGAGATATGAGGCAGTTATAATCACCTACAATATTAAACTAATATTCCAGAGTTGAGCAGAAAATTCTTCCCTAACTAAGTAAAAATCATTTCTAAAAATTCAGTCCATCTCACCTGCCCTAATGCTGTCATCAGATGAAATTGTAATTCAAAAATATAGTCATAAGAAATACAGATCCACTCCTTTCTTCCCTTGTATCAGCTGGGGAAATGTTTCTTCTTCTTCATAACATGGACTTATTCTGTCTATGTAGATTCTGTCATTAAGACCCTGCTGTATTGGTGATTATAGTTACGTTTTTGCAGGCTAGTTAAGTCACTGCTCAGCTCAGCCTATGGTGGTTGATCGTGTTAGGGCAGTGGATCACTGGCTCCAAGTTTCCATCTTAAAGCAAGCTGATTTCCTCCTTTGCTGGTTCCAGTGGGAACAGTATCATTACATCAGGCAATCCTCTCAGAGTCAAGTAATCCGTACTTGCTGAGAGGATGCGTGACCTGTTCTAATGTTTTAGCACATCTGTATCATTGGTAGGTGTGCACCACCCCAGACTGGAATTCTGGAGCATACACCTGGGCAGCTGAGGGAGCTGAGGGTGTTTATCCTGGAGAAAAGGAAGCTCATCTCTCTTTTCAAGTCCCTGGAAGGAAGTTGTAGCCATGTGGGTATTTCTCCAAGGCAGCAAGTGACAGAAGAGGAAACAGACTCAAGTTGTGCAGGTGGAGGTTTAGATTAGATATTTGGAAAAGGTTCTTCACTGGAAGGGTGGTCAGACATAGAAACAAGCTGCTTAAGGAAGTGGTGAAATCACTATCCTGGAATTGTTCAAAATGTATGTGAAGATCACACTTGGGAATATGGTTTAGTAGTGAACACATTTGTTGTACAGGTTAGCACTTGGACTCTGATCCTAGAGGTCTTTTTCAACTTCAATAATTCTAAAGCTATGAAGCCCTGCATTTTAGATGTCTACTTTAGATTCAGTCAGGAGTAAAAGGAAACTTCTGTTTGTTTCACAGAATGTGATATGAATGTGGTAGGACAGTTGTGACTTGCTGAAAGTTTTGAATTATTTGTGTTCTGACTCACATTTCAGATCCTGTATCTGTGGCTGGACAATTTCTGCAGAATTAAAAAAAGAAAAAAAGGTATTGTCACTCTAATAGTATTTAAATGCTGAGTCAGAAGAAAACAATGTGAAACCAAGATTCACCTTTTATTTCTGAAGAATTACTCAAGTGTTGCAGGCTGTAATGGAGAAACAGGTTTCATCCTTTGTATACAACAGCACAATAATGGAGCAGAAATAAGGCCAGGACCTCAGCTCCACAAACTGTAATATTATACCAATGCACAAAAGCTGAGACTCTCTTCTCTGTTGACTGCACTGTATGTGCAATGATTTCAAGATTAGCCATTTTTAATAATCTACATACATACAAAAGCACAGTACTACAGGGATAGCATTTTGTAATTATGCTCTGCATAATAGAGCAATCCTGTCTGAATAATGTCAGTTTGCAAATGGATTCTGTAGGAAGAGTTTCTTCAGTTTCGAGTTATATCACCTTATATTGCAGAGACTTTTGGAACAGAAAGCTCAGTGTTTGAGTAGGGGCACCTTTAGCTGCACTAACAGGTGCAGATGACTGGTGCAGGTATCCATGTGAGCCAAGAACTGCGACAGTGCTGTGGAAAGATGATGTGCACAAACCTGCTGGTGACAGTATCACTTGGGTTAAACATAATGGGGCTGTGTCTTGTGGCTGGCCCTTCTCCTTTCCTACTCAGGAAAATCAACAGCAGGACTATGAAGCCAGTGGAATTACAATTACACATGAGGCAACATGCATTATTGACAGCTCTGGTTTTCAGTATTCAAAGCAGCAATGAGGAAGTTTTTTCACAGCACAAAAGAAAATATAAAAAGGTAACCAAGAGATGGGAAAAAAAAGTTGAAAGACTTTTAATTTGACATAGGAAGGGGGGTTTTTGCCATTGAATGTAATTATATCAACCCTTCACCCAAGATTGAAGTATCAAGATGTAGCTATGATGTATTGTAACTGTACCTACTGGTAACTGTCTATAAACAATCATAAGCACAAGAAATTCAGAATTTTTGTCAAAATGAAACATCATTTCTTTGTCAAAATCCCAGAGATCTATAAATCCAGAGTAAAAGACAAACTAGACAAACAAAAAAAAAAAAACAAAACAACAACAACAACAGCAACAACAACAAATCCTGAAAACAAAAACAGAAATAGAAAGTAGTCTGGAAAGACACAAGGAATGGAAATTATCATTTCAACCACACAAAAATAAGCCAGTGATTTCCAGGGAAACTTAATTTAGCACACAAGAACACAGACTCACACCAGTTCTGGGCTCCTCAGTACAAGATCTTCTGGAGTAGATCCAACAGTTGGTGACAATGATGATTAAGGGTCTGGACCATCTCTCTTATGAGAAAAGGCTGAGGGAGAGGGAGCTGTTTAGCATCTAGAAGAGAGAACTGACAGGGAACCCCATCCCTGTGTGTCCCTGTGTGCAGGGAGGGTCAGAGCAGGGCCCTGGCTCTGCTCTGGGGCCCAGCAATGGCACCAGAGCCATGGGCAGGGACTGAGCCCAGGAAATTCCCCCTGGACATGAGGGAGAGCTTCTGTCCTGGGCAGTGACCGAGCACTGGGACAGATTGTGCAGAGAGGGGAGGGAGTCTCCCTCACTGGGGATATTCCAGAACCATCTGGACACAATCCTGTGCCCTGTGCTCTGGGATGGCCCTGCTGGAGCAGGGAGGTGAGGCCAAATCATGCACTGTGGTGTCTTCCAACCTGACCCATTCTGGTTTTCAGTGATTCTGTGATACTGAAGACAAACATTGCTATTCTGAGAGGCAGCTACTGAACACCCAGTTCTGTCACCTCGTTTAATTAAACAGAAACCACTGGTTATCATTTTGATCTCACATCCCAAGAGCCACAGGACAAGACCCTAGAGTGATATCTACATATTAACTTCTGCACTGAGACCAGGTGGTTTACTTACTGTCTCTGAAGACATTCAGCCCAAAAGATTCATTCTTAGCAACCTTGAATTAGTTGGGAAGCATTTTTGGCCAGAAAGTATCTCAGGGGCAATAGGCATTAATAATATCTTGAGGACAATGAAATATCCACTGTTAGATCCCTTAGACTTCTTTCTTCCTGACATTTCTATGTGTATGAAGGGGAATGTAAAGGGCTCTGTACTCTCGTCTGTGTCAACCTCACACAATCAGGTGAACCTCTTCTCCTACAAAGTCCCTGCCTTGTTCCTCTGGCTCATTCTTGTGATATTCTGCACTGCATGACCAGCATAAAGATGCACTAGGGTACTGTTTCTGTGTATAAGCTGTCTTATTCCTTCCTAATGAAAAGTTTGATATAAAACAAGGTATAAGGCAGACAAGGAAGATGATTTGTAGAAAATGCAGCAGTGCCTAAGATGGCAGTGGTCTCCACACACACATTTCTATGGTTACAGACTGATAAAAAAATGACTAAAATTCATCAAGTGCTTCTATAAATCTCTTTACTGAAACAGCAGTGCAGGAGCCTCCCAGGAACTGTAACACTACAGATGAAAAAGCTTAATCTTTCCCCACACTAGCCTGCAGCTAGACCACCACAGTAGGTGGTGCTGTGAAAGGAGTCGATTGGCATTCAGGTCTCTACAGGGGGAATAAGTAACAAAAAAATTACCATCCTTCACTTCCCTGCCCCCACCAACATCTCAAAAGTCGTTTTTAGAGCTGCTGAAATGTTCAAAATAAGAAAAGTTTAATCTCTCCTCTCCTCTCCTCTCCTCTCCTCTCCTCTCCTCTCCTCTCCTCTCCGGAAATCCATAATGGATTTACGTCCCAGTACAGATTTCGAGTTTTCACTGTGAAAGCAGTAAAATAAATACAAGGAAAAGGGGAGAAAAAAAAAAAAAGGAATCATAAAGAGCCACAGAATAGTCTGAGTAGGAAGAGAGATCATAGAGTCCAGCTCTTAAGTGAATGGCCCATATGGGGATTGAACACATCTTGATCCTACTGACATCAGGTTGTAACCAGCTGGGCTAAGGAAGAAAGAAGAAATTTCCTAGGCTAAAAAAATGAAGAAAAACCTAAATCCATGAAGACATTTTAAAGAACAAGCATTGCATCAGAGAGATTACAACAATCTACAAAACGTAGATGAAGAAAGGTACATAAGCAAGTGAAACTGGACTAATTTTTTTGTCTCTTCAAAGAGAGAAAGAGACACTATGATTAGAAAACCACAGCAGAGCAAACAATGCTAATACAGCAAATACACCAATTAAATACAGGAAAACACTTAAAAAAGGATTTTTTTTTCTATGAACCGGAAATCACTGAAAATCTCAGTTGGCTAGATTTTTTGTGGAAAAGTTGTACATATCTTCAGTAAATATATAAATATATATATACATATGTCCCATACATATATATTGTCCCATAGCATCAAATATTGAATTATGTGTAGGTAACTCCTAAACACGTTTCCATATGGACACCAGTTGATTTCTGACTGGCTACTGAAGGTTTGTTTTCTAGAGATGGAATTAGTTTTTAGCCTCAGAAAGAGTTTAGCAGACTTGGAACAGTCTGGCAAAGAATGGGCTGGAATTGTCTTCAGTGAAGAAATTTCTTTCTGTGAAAGCCAGGCTCTGATGGAAAGGATTGCCTACCAGCATAAACTAGATGTCTCTCTAATGATGTTTTGATTTCATACAGCACTCTCTGTTAGAAATCCCAAGAGCTGCCTGAAGAAATCACTTAGTGTTCCCGAAATCAGGAACACGTATACATACAAGTAATTAAGAACATCTTGTTTTTATTGTCTTGTTTTATTGTCTTGTTTTGCTGAGGTTCCTTTTTTTTATTTATTTGAAAGAAAAGAGAACATATTTTACATTAATTGGTCTTATGCAGAGTATAAAACCCTCACCACTGTGTACCTATTCTTGTCTATTAATTGCTTTCTCATCTATCTCTGATATTTTGTTTCCTTCCGTGGTAGTTAGTTGTGTCAGTCCCTCTTATGAGGAACTCCCTATGAGTGAATGATTTTAACCTTGGCTGAACCTCATTGATTTCAATCATATTCCGTCCAGAAATAATTCACATAAAATTGTGAAAATTTACAGTGCCTGCATTCTGAGGCAGGCTCCTCATATCTAAGAGTGCTCCTTGGTGACTGGAAAGCCCATTTGTCAATCATGGGCATGATAAATTAATTTCAATAGCAAAGAAAAAGAAAAGATGTGCAAAAGCCACACCATTTCACATTTGTCTTCACCAGCACGGTTCGAATGTGTTTCAATCTTCAAACAGATTTGGAGTCTTTTACTTACACATTTTGCAGAGGTAAATTGAAAATACTCATGAAGGAACTCTGAGCCGGAGTTGGTTGATGATCTAAAGAATGCTCACCTCAGTCTTCCCTTGAGGTGTGCTCAGTGTCCTCACAGGAGCACATTTGTTTGTGGAAACTGAAACTCCTCAGTGGAAATGTTAGAAGAAGGGAAAATCAGTAATAAAATAAAGATTTTGACTACATCCTCTGGATAGATTCCAGCTCCTAGTCAGTATTATTCCTCTTAATAACACAGGCTGACACAGTCTCACATAGATTGTTTTCTGATGTGTATGAAGACACCACGTTACACACAAAACATCAGTTCTTAAGTTAAATATCCTATACCCTAAGATATCTAAGTTCCAGACTAAAAATTTGCTCTTAAATTGCTGAACAATTTGGCTTCTTTTCTTCATTCCTCAACTATGTGTTATACACTATTAGACAAAAAAAAAATTAATGAACTCATGGGTTTCTCTTTCAGGAGAAGATAAGAGAAAAATAAATAAAACAAAAAAAACCTATAAAAAAACTCAAACAAAACCAAGAAAATCTGCTCATGTTAAGAAGCAGTTTACATTAGGAGCAAAATTTAGTAACAACTTCTTTTCTTATCATTTTATTCAGGAAATACTTATTTTGGCTGCAGTTGGGGTTTTCTTAGTGGGTTTATTTATTTGGTTGGTTCTTATTTTATTATCTCAATGGGTACAGGGGAGGGTGTCAATAGGACAGAGTCTCCTTGGTAGTGACAAAAAATAGGACATGAGGCAATGGGCAGAGACTGGAACACAGGAAGTTACAGCTGAATATGAAGAACTTTGTGAGAATGGCTGAGCTCTGGACTAGGCTGCCCAGAGAGGTTGAGAAGCCTGCATTTAGTATTTCCCTGGAAATGCTAAAAACTGTCTGGACAAAATCCAGAGTAACAGGTTTTGGGGCACTCTACTTGAGCAGCGAGGTTGGACTAGAAGACCTGGTGTCTTTCAGTCTTCCTGAATCTGACATTCTGTAGAATACACACAAATTGCTGGAGCAAGCTGGGGTTGCTCTCTTCTCCCATGATACTGACAGGACAAGAGGACCTAGCAGCAAGCAGTGCTGGTGGAGGGTGAGACCAGACATGGGGAGGAAGTTCTTCATGGAAAGAGTTGTTAAGCATTGGAATGGACTGCACAGAGAGGTGGTGGGCTTACCCCCTGGAGGTGCTCAAGCAATGACCAGGTGTGGCACCTAGTGCCATGATCCAATCAGTCAAAGCTTGGACTCAATGATCTCAGGGGTCTTTGCCAACCTAAATGATTCTGTGATTCTATCAAATAAAAGGACCACTTGAAGCTGGAATAAATGGTGCAACTCTTTTTTTCTTCAGTGACATTCATCATGCTTTGGGAAATAGTCAGAATCATGGTAGTTTAGCATAATGGATAAATCAGAAATAAAATAACCTGTTATTAAATTACACAAATAGGGCTTTTAAAATAGACCCAAAATCTACAACTATATTTTAAAGTAGATGATGCTGGAATGAACAGATTTAGAGACATTGTCTTAAACTACGTGATGTCCATGTTAATTAACACATTTTATCAAAGTTCATAGACCAAATTCAGCAGAATGCTTATGGTCTTGCCTGCCCAGTTTAGTGCCAGCACATAGCCTGACCTTCCACCACTTGGGTTCTCTAGTTAGGTCCCAAGGCTACTGCAAATGCTAAAATGAAGCACAAGACCATGACTGTGAAATTTGTTGCTGTCCTGCTTTTAAGGTATCTATTTTTCACGGAAATGAGACATCAGGGAGAACATGGAGTCAGATGGGGTAGACCTTTTACAGCACGTTTTTTGAAGTGAGCACATTTATTGTACATATCAGTCATAAAAATGCCTTCCTGGAGTGTCACAGACATCCTGGCTGGAGAGAGTTGAAAAAAGAAAGTGTATATAAATGGATAAAAGGCAGATAGAAAAGAGAAAGAGAGGTTAGTAATGCAAAATTTTTTACTGAGATGGCAGTAAGATGCACAGTAACAAAAGCAGTAATAGACCCTCTCCTCATTTACAAGTTTGATGTGACCAGTATTGACTCACAGTCACCTCTTATCATTTGTCTTTGAAAAAAACAATTTTGTAAACTGAATTTCGTGGACCTATTTTTCAAAATTACTTCCATAAACATTTAAATGTTGGTAATGATCATGCTGTTCATGTAGGAGGAATTTTTTCTGTTTTGTTTTGTTTTGTTTTCTTGCTTTTTTTTTTCAGGGATAGACAGTCTGACAGATCTTCCCCTGATTCTTTCTCTGCTCATTTGTGTGCACTCTTTTTTTTTTTCCTGTAGCACACTTCATTTGTTATTGCTAAATAAGGAGAAACAAATTGTACAGACAACTGGTCTGTTCTGAAATGGGTCCCCTTAAACCTAGTTTTCTCTCTTTGAAGGAAAGACAAGGACAGCTTTCTAGGATGGTTTTATAAATTGAGGACCCTGGAGATCTTTCTGCCATTTGTCTGAAGGCAAATTCTGGTGGCACACCATGTTGCATAGAAATAACACTGTTTTCTTGTTGCTTTTGTGGTACCTGACAGTCATGATTTAATTAGCTGGCCCTTAGACTGAAATGAAAAGTGACTAATGGACATTTGATACAGTGATGTCATCTCAGTATGCATCACATGACTAGTGCACACTGAGTGATTAGAAGACACAGATCTGGAATACAAAGAATGGGCTTCCAAAAATGTGAAGATAAGGGGCATGACCTCCAAAGCTTCTCCTTTAACAGAAAGGTATGGGCATGTGTTGTACAAGGGTAATGTAATATCCTAAGATTTTTAGGAATATGTTTAAATAGCTCTCTAAAAAATTCTTTGAAGGTCCAAGTGACAGCAAACAAAGTTTGGGCATTACTGTGATGGCAGCATTCTGTGACACAACGAGGATGGTGAAAGATGTTAAATTTTGATATGTCTTTTAGGCAGAAAAACTCTATGGGAATAATCATACTCTAAGATAAAAAGTTAAACATAATAATCAGCAGAGAAAGATGTCTCACACAAGTTCAGATGAATGACCTTTCCGAGTTTCCTGTGCTGTCTTTGACTCAAAAGTCAGACTAGGACAAACTTAAAGAGTGTTTAATCAGTTAGTCTGAGACAGTCTTGAGAAATCAAATAAAAATTACTTGGAATCTATAGAAAAAGACCCAAATATTTATGTTGTGATTCATCATCTTTAGTTTTTGTTATCTACACCGGACATCTACCTCTGAGCATTTTGGGTACTCTTTGTTATTGTCTAGGGAGAGAAATTCATCTAATGTATTCTGAGCATTTTCTTAAGGACAAGATGAATCATGACCTTGTTTCCCTCATTGGCTGGGGTGACAAGATAAAAAATATGTGGCTACCTCATTGATGTCTACATTTAGTCAGATGAATCCCAGCCTAATGACCAAGTGGAAGCTAACACTCTCTCTAATAGCTATTTGGACGCGCCCACATTATCTGAATTGTCTTGATGAAATAAAAGTAGGCTTGTGCCTAGATTTCCAAACCCTTAACCAAGTGACAGCTGGCTCCCTCAGGAAGGATGCTAAAATTTGACTGAAGATGGAGAATGAAAACCATCACTTTTCAGTAGGAGGCCTCTCTAGGTCATTTGTAAGGCAAGCTAAAGTGATTTTTCTCGAACACAGATTGCAGAATGAGATTCCAGTCTTTAAAGTTCATAATTTCTTTTTTGTTGAAAATATAAATTTTTATGGTGAGTAACCACTGCTGAGTGACAGGAGGAAATTTATATTGAAATATGTAAAACATGTTTTGTATTGATCGATTTTCAACACCGCTGTGTAGATTGCACAATTAGATTGACGTCAACAGATTTATTCCATTTCCATGATTCCGTCCAAGCATTTCAAGCTGTGTCACATAAAACACAAAAAAACCCTCCCCCCAAACTAATTGAAATAACATTAAGCATAACATTTATGAAATGAAACAGTAAGTATTTATTTAAGCAAATATTAATAAAACAGAAAAAACAGCCCATTATGTAATAACATTCTATCTTTCTGCCCATCTAATCTATCCATCTATTTTTTACATAAAGAATAGAAACAGATTTTCTTTCAGTGTGTTCTCACCAAAATCTGGTACTATCTGGAAGACACACATGCATATAAATTGCAGTATGTGTTAAAGATAAAAAATACTTTTTTTTTTGGTATAAGGTAATAAGCTTTTACACCCGCTTAGTTACTATGAATAGCTGATTTTTTCTGTTGTTTAACACAAACATGTGCTATGTAAATATGGTGAAGCACAAGAAAACATATTGCTTTGGCCTGTTACTCAAGAACTTTTATTCAGAAGTGTCTGTCCTTGCCCTAGAAGGGTAGATTAGCAAAACATAACAAAATGTAAAATACTTTCTGATAATTTTTCATCTCATATATCAAGTTTCTAGAGGAAGAAAAGTGGGGACAAAGTGGACACAATCTTTTTAACTTAGTATTCAAAATTCTTGATTTATACATTGTCCACAGACATCATTTATTTAAGTATTCCCTAGGAAAAGGGAAAGCAAAGACCAATGAATGGTTCTCAATGTTCACAAAACTTTATTTTTTTTTGCACATGAGAACTACAAATGTATCTGAGCAAAAGGAATATTTAAAAAATACAGAAAAAAAAAATAGAAAGAAGAGTGTGAAGGGACAAAAGGAAGAGAGAGAGGAGGGGAAGTCCATGCATCAAAGCACAAGAATAAAGACCAGTTTAATACAAGTAATACACACAATTGTTTATTTGCAACTAATGTTATAAAATTTTTGCATTTGGGGGTTCTATTTATGCTGATTTATTGTGTAAATGACAAACTTCCACATCTTCATTGCAGATTCTATTCCAAGTATATTTTCATATATTCTGGTCACTCTACACATTTGACAGTGCCAAGTGAACCTGAAGAAGTTCACACACATGAAAATATTATCAGCATAGATGCCCAAATACAAAAGGACATTCAGGAGCTTCTGCCTCATTTTCACATCCTTTGCGGGAAAAAAAAATTGATATGTTGGAGATTATTTTTCCTTCAATTGATACATTGATTTTACAGTGGAAAGTTCCATTCAAAAGCAACTGAACTTCACAGACTGGGGGTTTGAAACCCAGGGATATTTAAGGTTCCTTCCAACCCAGGCCATTCTATGATTCTATGATTAATCTCATTAGCACCAGATAAAGAGACCCAGTTTCTGTCTTTTATCTCAATCTCCTCCATTTCCCCAAACCTAGAAACCAAAATAAACAAAAGAGAAACACTTACTGTCCCTTCACTAAAGGCATTTAAATTTATGCCAGAGTGACTATCCAATAAGAAGGGAATCCAGCCCCCCAGATTTTTACAGCTTCTTTCATAAAACTCATTAATAGTATCCGAGTGAATATTTCTACTTGTATAAAAATATCGTAAAAATATCCCTATTGCATGACCTGTAAATGTTTAAAACTTTTTTTATGGAAGCACATATAATGAAAAATTGGTTACCACAGGTCATTACTGAACTTAATGTACATTCATTTATAATTCTTGTTAAATACTAGAACAAATCAAATCCAAGTCAAACCAAACCAATCACATGGGTTGTCCAATAAAAGGCTTTCATAGGAGAAGCCAAGAACAAAATTCTACTTCTTCCTGCAGTATTCAAATTTGAGCAATTTCAGTGTCATTTCTTTTCTCCCCTCTGGTAAATAATTGGAAGGCAAAGTTCTCATGCAAGCCATGAGGCCCCAAGATATGTAAAGTAACATCCAAACAGCAAAGTATTTTGATGCAAATTGAGTTTTCTCTGAAAATTAATGAATCTGAGACAGATATACAGTATGCAGCAAGATTCCCTCAAACTGAAAATAGAACAGCAATAAAAATGCCAAGAAGTGATAAGGCAGCAATAACACATGAGAGATTTTATGTATCAGTTGGAAAAAAATAGTTACTGTAAATGAGTGGGTGTTCTTGTGTTGTATTTTCCCTCCTACTTTCTTTTTTGTTTGTTTGTTTGTTTGTTTCATTTTCCTTGATTGCTGAACAGAAACGTGTCTGCAAAATGATGGATTAATTAGGAGAAACATACATCTCTCTTTAAAATAGGAAAAAAAAAACCAAAAAACTTCATCTCTATAAGATCCCTTCCAAAGTCCTCATTATTACAATGTGGTGGGCTTTGAAAGTCATTTACATAATAGCTAACAAAAATGTACTCAGCAATACACCGGGCCCACTAAACACGGGAGATAATTACACAGGGAGAATGATATTCCACTGCCAGCTCCATTTTCAAGATACATTTATTTGCCCTGCACACAGCCCTGAACAACCAAACACACATTAACATATCGTGTAGGTGCGTGCTACTGCAATCTACATGATGGGGGAAGGGAAGAAATACAACACACTCCTCTTGGCATATATGTACCACCTGAATGGTATTTTTCATTATCTCCTGCACTGGGAACATTGTATTATTCCACTGGGAAGTCATAGCGAAGAGGATATAATTATCAGCAAAGTAATGGGGATCCTCCTGCTAATGGCCAGCTATTCAAATATCTCAATATAATCGCCTTGCCCAATCTCTCCCCATTGCCTACTCTTCTGGAGAAACTCATCATTTTTTCCACTTACTCCAGCATAATGAATTCATTTTGCATTTTCTTTGTGAGAAATTAAGAGGAATAGCAATGTAATGTGTTGACATTTGAAATGCAGCATAGAAAAGTTTAGACTGGCAATTTAGTTTAATCGCCCACTAGCAGGGAGAAGCTTCTTATTAAATTAATTCTTGGTGTACAGGATATGTATTTCTCCATTGAACTCCCTTGTCTTTCTTATTTTTATCTTTCATCTACATCCCAATTCACTAGGGAGACAGCAGAAAACACACTCACCTCAAGTACTTTTATATATTGCCCTTTATGATCATTGATATTCACATAGAGGATGAGTGATGGGTGAAAATACTTAAATCTTCACAAGAAAACACATCTTCTGAAAATCAGTAGAGGTTACTAGTCTCTTTAAGAGAAGTCCACATAGAACAGTACTGATCATTCATTGTTGTAAGAGCTCTCATGGTGCTCTCCCAAACAGACTGAGCTCATCCCTTGTTTCTGATGTGATTACAGCATAGCCATTAACACTGCATTCATGCTTATGCTTACTTTGAATTTTTAACAGGATACAGAATTAATCAGTCCCAAGATCATTTACTTAAAAGGTTCTCTGAGTAGTGAAAAAAACCAGCTTCATAGAATCTATTTTTGAAGTGAATATGTTGGAGCGGCAGTTGGACAAATCTTTGTGGGTTTTACTTTGATTTGTTCTTATTTGTTGGTTTTACATGGATTCAACATACAAATATAAAATATAAAATGTTGCTCATTTGTGTTTGGGAAGTCAGTGTAGTCTATAATTTGGGGGAGCTATTGGGGAGGTCACCGAGAAGAAGAACAGGATGGTGAAATTGTAATTGTCACTTAAAATTTTTGGGTTACATATATTACTTATCATAATTGTTTCCTGATATTTTTGTAGTCTGGGGATCATTCAGAACAGTAAGAACACATTCCTTAATGCAGGCAACATTTTTTCTTAAATAAATTACTTTTATTTTAACAGAGTTCTATCTCAGCAGAAACTGCATAATTTTCAAAATCCATTTGGGTCTACTATTAATGAGATAACAAAATCTACACCAGGAGATATTAGAAATAGCATCATTTCAAAACAAAAATACAAACTAATTATATCAGATAATATGTTTTCATTCTGTTGTATAAAATAAAATGAAATAGATTGTGTTTTGAATAATTTAATCAAAGATCTTCATGGTAAAAAAACCCCAAAAACTACTAAAGCAGAGAAGCCAGTCTTTCACACATCAAGGAAATATTCACAAAGATTTCTAAGAAAGAGAAAGAACCTGGATATTTCTTCCTAAGACTAGGAAGAAATAGCAGAACTTGGATATTGTTGAGGAGTTTGATTGCTTCATGTGATACACTGTGTTTAAGGACAGAACCTTTTTAGGTGAAAACTGCAATGGTTGCCTCTATATGTTAAATGTATGCTCCTGAGCAAAGGAATATTCTCTTTTTTTCTTCAAAGAAGTAGGGCAAATTGTTCTTACATCACCTTGTCTTACTCTGGCAGAATATTTCACTGGCTTTAACCAAATAAATCTTCATTTACATGAATGGAAGATAATGTTCAATTTCCGTGGACTTATGAATTTTTTCCTCTGCTATTTCTGTTCATAAGTAACCAAAGTTGTGTGCTGTAACCTCCTGGCTTAAAAACCCTCTCAATTTCCCACAAGCATTACTCATAACTTAACACATACTATACTGAAGCAAAATACCAACAGCAGGTCCTTAACAAAGTCATCGATTTCTCAGAGTAAAAGTGTTTTCTACATGAAAAATCCTCCAATATCCTCTTGTTGCTAAGGAGTCTACTTTCCCCTTCTCCATGCCTAGGTACTCTGATATTTTTGTCTATTTCTTGCTGTTTCCGAGCCTGAAATATGGGAAATCTTTAATTTTTTTTTCTTCCTTGCTGAGGATCTTTATGAGTATTCAGGCTTCTCACTGCTATGCCAACTTCCTGCACTTAGCTTCTGCAGAGGAGACACACTAATTTTCACATCAGAGCCTACCAGTTTGTAAACTTGTCTTACACCATTAATTTCAGGAACCTTCCAATGTCTTTCAATGGGAAATTAGCAGTCAAATGTGTTTAGTTTGCAGAAACAGCAGCCACACCACTGACAAGAGCAACAACTCGTACAACTGTAAGTCATTAAGAAAAGAATTTCTTCAATTATGAATGCATACATTGTCAATGGTGAATGAAAGGAAGAAGCAAAAGGGAGAGGTGGAGGGGGGTGAAGTAAAAAAGACAGAAAGTGCCACAATAGGCTTCAAAACTCTCTGTGCTAGTCAAACTTGTCAGCATTCAGCCTGCATTTCCAAATGACTATTGTTTAAAAAAGTGTTAAAAAAGCAGACTCTTTCTATTGTTCATTGCCTGGAAAAAAAAAAGAAAATAAAAGAAAAAAAAATGAAGTTTTAAAGGCTATTTTTAAAGGATCCTATTTAAAGTTTTGGCAGAGTAGGGAACCTAATTACTACATGTCATTTGTCCAAATGTAAATGAGAAAAGAGTTGAGAAAGAGAAGAGAATAGGATCCATGGCCTTCTGAGGTTTGAAAAGCCACCTTGATGGTGACTGCATTGCTTTTTCATCCCTTCTTCCTGAGTGTGATTAGGTCCCAGAAGACAGAAATCAGCCTTTCCCCACTGGGAGCAGGATGAGGTGCCCTGGAGAAGGGAAAACAGGGAGGTAGCAGGTGCATGAAGACCACAAGGGTGCTGAGACCTCTGCTGATCACCACTGCTGGGGCCTGGGAGGATAAAGGAGTGAGGGGAGAGATACAATCACAGATTCCCATTTCAAGCAGGCTCTGCTCTTTCTCTAAAAATGCCAAGTGCATCAGGATCCCAAGTGAAGGGCATGGCAACCAAGAGTTAACACAATGCAAAGTTTGGTATTAGTGAGAGATCACTACTGAAAACAACCTAAAATTACTGCGGGTGTGATGGGTTCACGGAGTGTTCAGGGACATCAGCCCCCAGATCAGTGGTGGAGGATGGGCTCTCATCTCTTTTGGAAGCTTTAGAAAACCTCCACACTGTTTGCTAACTTTTTGTCTCAGGCTTTCTCTTTCACAACTTAGAGATAATTCACATTTTCCTCTCCCCCCACATCACAGCGTCCACTGTTCCATCATCACCCTCATCATCATCTTCATCATGCCTGCAGCTTTTCAAGGCTTACTTATTGCCCGTCCCAAATTGAAAGAAACTCTGTATTTTCATTATTATGGCCTTCAGAAGAGACCCAAGAGGAAAAGAGAACTGCAAAGCTGCTCACTTCCTAGAATTGCCAAGTCTCTCTCCATGCTGGCTTTGTGCAAAATTTCCTGCTCAGTCTTTGCTGGATATTTCTTACCTCAGGATATGTACCCTAAGGCATCCCCCACAGGTCAGGATGTAGAGTCACAGATACGAAGATAATGAGGAGCCATGGGCTACAGTGTTTTTCAGCATGCTGTTGTCATCTAGCTCTCTACATCTCTATTTCAGCAGGCAGCAGAGTGTCACATCCCCTCTCTATCAGGCTGGTTTGCTGGATCAGTTCTCAGACCTTGTATTTTTTACTTCTCTGTGTGTGTGTGTGTGTATGTGTGTGTGTGTGTGTGTGTGTCTAGGATATTTATTATTTGTATTTTTCAGTCTGGGTTATGACCATATCTGTCAATCATTCCTAAATTGGCCTGTAAAAGAATCCATGGTACTACTTGATTTTAATATCGTTTTTCATGGGTTTTTCCAGCTCCTTGCCTTATAACATCAATTCTTTATATATGCCTGTGCCTGACACTGGCTTTAATTTAGAGATTTAATCAACCTGCACTATGTTGTTTTGGTGAGTCCTCTCTGGCACACATCAAGTCTTTCTTGTGTTACCAAAATGACATTTGCCACAACTTATACCCTGTCCAAGAGCCCGGAATAGATGTCGTCAGTGCCAAGTGACATGTGCTACCATAGATAAAAGTTAATCACCCTTCTGACTATCTTACACATACATTTGTAGAAGCATGATTTGGTGTGTCAATCTCCATGCGTATTTTTTTTTTTTTAGTAGGATTGTCATTCTGCTACAGCACATGTATGCTTTCTGGCTTAATTAAATAATATGGCAGAGTTTTTACTGGCTCTTAAATTACTGTCAGAAAAGTTTCTGATGGCTAAATTTTTAGCTGTAAATTAAATAAATCCCTGGGAATGTTCAGTCACAGAGGTAAAAGAACCACACTGAATGACTCACCTTCCAGCTATCTATCTAGCCCTATGGAAAGGATGGACACCTTCCAGCTGCCTGTTGGGTCTATAATGCATGATAATCATCAGTGATGAACAGGGATTATTTGGGAGTTTACCAGTTAGTCCAGACCAAACCCAGGCCAGGAATACTTGTAGCAGCAAAATAGACATGCACATTCAGAGCACAGAAATGCAACATTTGCTTTACTGATACAGATACAGACCAAGGGGCCACTCACTAAGATGCTCTGGCATCTTTTGGCTGTAGGTGAGAGGCAGACATAGGTGTTTAAATATATATATAACTTTCTTAATGCACTGTTTGCTCTCTCTTAGAACATTATTAGGTCATTTTCTTAGAATAATAAAGCTGGAGGTAAATATAGTTTATTCATTTCTAACTTGGTCACTACGGAAGGCAACTGCTTCTCATAATCTTTCTCCAACAAAACAACAAAGACAGCTTATTCACTCACAATTTTTTAAGTTTTTATTACATCATAACAACCCTTTGGTTCTGACTCACTGAGATTCTAAAGGAAGACAACAAGACTGATCTTGTCCAGGTCTGAGTACTCAAAGTGCCAAATAAAATGACTCTAAGTCCCTTCCCCAATTACTTCAACTCATGGAGGAATTTTCCATTACAGCTCTGAAGCTGATGCAATTTTTATGCATTATAAGGCCACACTCTATCAATTTATTGCCCCTCAAATGAGTGCATTAATATTGATGGCAGCTAAACACATTGCAAACATGTTCTGCCCATTAATGCCCTGGAATAGAGTCATTATCCCATTTTAGTCCCACTGCAGTGGTGGGACAATGGGTGTACAGAAGGATCTGAAATAAAAACTCAGAAATGAGTATATTCAGACATCAGGGCTCACATCCACTACAGGCAGTCAGATCTGCTAAAGGTTCACAGTCTATTACTTGTCCCTGACCTCCTGGGATTTATAGCCATAAAGAAAAATTCACCCAAAAATAAATTTGAGGACTGCTGTGGTGGTGTACACATTTATGGTGTACACATTTCCTGACCTCCGTGGATGTATGCCATGAAGTACCCAACACCCATTATCCACATATTCAGGAAAGAAATGAATGGATATTCAAATGTGATTTCCCAGTACTCCAGTTTTCCTACTGAGCTCTGCAAATGCTTGCTAGGTGCCCACTAGCCTGAGAGGATGTAGTAATATCCTGATCCTCTTCAGAACAGCTGCCTATGAAGTGTCACACTTACTGGGTTTCCATTTGGAGAAGAATAGGAGGCAATTTCTGGAAACATGAGAGGCAAATCTACTCCCTCTCCCTCTCCTTTTTTCCCATCTTAGTGCTTCAGGTTAATAAAAAAACTATAGCTCTGAATGTAACAGGGAGATAAAGAAGTGTAATACCAGTGATTGCACATAATTTCCAATACTGAAATACTTCTTTCTGGAACTAAATACTGCCAAAGAAAGCACTTTTCTTCCCTCTTCCTCCTGCCTGCAAAATTCAGATATTATGTATATGTGCTTATGTACCTATTTGTCAATATAAAGAAAATATCTAACTATATATATATATATGTTACATATATTTTATACATGTATTTTGCATGCAGTGGAGTGTCAAGAATAAAAGCTTCTCACGCTCAAGATTTTTTATACCACCAAACAAAAGCTAACTTAATTTATTTTATAAATTAACTTAATAATATACTCAAATTATTGCTTGTTTGTTTGACTAAAGGCAGTTTGTTTGGTTGGGGTTTTGTTTGTTTGTTTTGGTTTAATTTTGGTTTTGTTATTTTATGGTTTTTTGTCACAATTTTGTTTGGAATCTTTGAGAATTTTATTCCTGGCCTTCCTAGTGGGGTAGGTTATAATTACAAGAAAGTATAAATAAAAACATCCTATTACATACATGAAATAAAAAAGTGAGAGAAAAAGAAATAATAATAAGAATAAAAGATGCTCTGAGCTTGAAGAATTTGACACTCTTTGCAACTGCTTCTGCAACAGCGAGCTACTTTGTGGTCATAAGAATGCTTTTAACCACCTGTTAACGTCAGGAAAATAGCTACCTTATTTTGGAGAACTCAGACCACAGATAATTTCACTCCCAAAAATCAAATCCTTATGGTCTTGGGGCCCTGCATTTGCAGTCCCTTACAGTGTCAAATACAAGTTACAGGTTTTACTCCATCATATCTTAAATGTATTATGACTCTGTTATTAGAGAAAATTTTCCTCTATATGTGAACATTTGGGGACAAGAGGGTTCCCCTCATATGCAGGCATCATGGATAACCAGAAACAGGACACCAAAGTCTCACAGTGAGATCCTCAAGCCATTCCTGTGGGACGTGAATCCCAACTCCTTCACAGTGCACCGCAATGCTCATTTATGCCCTTGGGAATAATGATGGAGGCTGTTAGAACTGATACTAGTTGCTGTAGGAGATGGGGACTTTATCTGTAAGTTTGGTTAATTAGAGGGAAGTATTTCCTCTTTAATTAAGGTAGGAGATTTTTGGATTTGGGGTTTTTGTTGGTTTGGTTGTTTTTTTTTACCAGAAGGTGCCTTGTGTTTAACATAGACAATTAACAGTTCAACTATGAGAAATAAAGAATTTTTTTTTCTCAGCTGCATTTTGAAGGCAAGAAAATAATTTAACCCATTAACATTGTTGCACTGTGCCCATTAACTACTATTTTAATGTTGTCTCTCTCGCTTATCAGTACTGCTAATTATGAAGAATTCTTGGTTGAGTGCCATCGTGTGCTCAGCGCTGTAATCAAGCAATCAAGCCTGAACTGGGGAGGGATGTGCTCAAGTTGGATAAAATATGTGAAAAAGAGAAAGAGATTTGGAGCCATCTATTCCCCTTTGGGCAGAGCCTCCACCAGAGACCAACAAGGAACCATTGCAGGTGGCCTCACTAAGATCTCAAGTTAGCAAAGCTCTTAAACATGTGATACAGTCAAAATAAATTAATAACCCAGTGGAAATTAAGTGCCAACACAGGGTCTAAATCAAGAAGGATATACTTTATGGCCTATTTTTTTGGAATATTGTCTTTTTGAACTGAAGGAGGGGAAAAGTTCAGTCTTTCCCTAAAGTCAATTGTACTAAGCATATTATCCCCTAGTCCTACTTTCTGGCAAAATTACCAATAGAGGTAACTGAGATGCTTTTTTAAGGCACCAGAACTCTGCACAAACCATCACTTGTTTTGTTTTCATGTCAAAATGCAAATATTATGTTTAAAACAGGAGGAAAATTTCCCTTTATTCAAAAATATGTCAGTTGCACAAGGTGATATTTTTACACCACTAATTTTCTTTTCTTCAGCCTAGGTTAGGCTTCACTTTTATGTCAACTGATAAGTATCAATTACTCCTAGTTACATCTCCCCTCCTTATACCACAGTTTCCCCATCAATTAAATGGGGAAGACTGATGTGTTCCTTGCAATATAGCCACAGTTCAACACAGCTGTATGGTATAGAATATGCAACATGACTGATGTTAAATAAATAAATAAGAATAAAGATAAATAAATAAATTAAACAGAAAAGCAATTCAGAATAGATTGATGGGGGGGAGGAGAATGGCTCTTAATTTAAATCTTAGTAAACTAGGTGTTATTTATAAATTTTTCCTTAGGCAATTTAATCACTTCCCAATAACAAAACTGATTATTTAGTCACAAACATTTCTGCTCACAGTAGTCACTTTTATTAGTAAGATCCAGTCTGATCTGATTAGAAAACAAACTTCAGGAATACCTCCTATTAGCTTCCATTCATCTCAGCAGCAATTTGAAGACCAGCTGATAGCTGTTTAAAAATAAAAGACACAAAAACCCCAACAACAAAACTCACAAAGGAACCTTCTACAAGCACTGGCACTAATATATCAGCCATTTATTCTTTTCCCCCGCTACTCCCAGTTACTTAAAAGGTAAAGATTTATAGATGACAAAGCTGTCAATATTGCATTAGAGCAAAAATAAACACAATGAGCAGCCACCTGGAAAGGAAGAGAAATTTGCATGTTGAAGGAGGCATGTACATCTTTCATCAAGCACTAAATGAAAATCCTATATAAGGCAGGTTTCTCATGAAAGTGCTGACCAGTACACTTGAAAGCTGGTATATTTTTCCTTTCCTTGGAAAAAATACTGTTTTAAAACCAAGAAAATGGCCAGGGAAACAAAATAAAGGGTTTATATCAGGTGGAGTACAAAAACATGGTCAAAGTTCTTGCTGCTTCCTTGCTGGTGACAGCATTACTTTCATCCTTGAGCATGTGCATTTTTGCCTACAATATTTTTTTTTCTCTTTTCTCTGCTAATTTCAGACATAGGGGACTCCTGAGCATGGTGGAGTTGTATTAGCAGGTGTGCATCTTGTACAGTGAGAGCAAGAAGTGAAGGGGAGCAGGCTTCATTGAGCTGACAATGCGCTAAAAAAAGAAAAAACACAAACAAATAAAAGACCCAAACAAACAAAAAAACCAAATAAAAACAAATAAATAACAAAAAAAAAATGGGGAGTGGGGAAGACAGAGAAATGAAGGCATCACAACTTTCTCAAGATTTCACGAGAAGAGTAGACGCAGAATCTGTAGTGTCTTGCTGAAGGATTTTCTCTTTGTATCTGCGCTCCTACGGAAACATAATCCACCGAGCCACATCCACACCCGTTAATTAAATGTCTGACTTTCCTCCCAGATTCAGCAGTTTGCATGAAAGGCGCAGGAGGGCACTGCCAGCTCCTCCCCATGATGAAAACCCTCTCAGCCAGGATGTGGCAGTAAAGCAGCCGGCAGCAGAGCTTGCTTCTCCTCCCAGACACAAAGCCCGGCACTTGCAGCTCTTCGGGGTACAATGCTGCCTCTTGACCAACTGCTTGTAACTGCTTTCATCCTCACTCTGGTTCCCAATTAGCACCTTGTTAGCCACACACCTGCAGTGCCTTCACCCGGAGGTCACTAAACCTCGTGGGCCCGCATCTCCAGTCTGTGCTCCAACCCCAATCGGAGATCAGTCCATTAAATCAACAGCTTTAGAGGAGCCTAAATAAAAGGGGAATGAGGTGATCTGCAACATTAACCCTTTTCCTCTCTGTTTTTTCCCTCATATGCACCCTTTGTCCATCTGTCGCCACTGAGAAAGTAATTAGCTAATGGGAACATTTCTTCTAATCAGGGCTGGGCAACAGCAAAAGCGAGAACAAATGCGACTCTCAGGCTATTGTAATGTTTTTCCAAATCCTTCTGGAGCTGTTACATCTCAGGAAGAGTAGTCAGGAAACTTGACTGATGTAGTAACAGAATCAGCAGTATGCTAAAAGTTGTGCATCTAAATAAGTCATTCATGATGGCTGCTTTGTGTTTTGGACTCATCAAAATTCAGGCCTATTACAGCATGGGGAGAAAAGCTCTGGGAAGTGAAATGAGAGCTGGGAGAGACAAATGTAAATAGAAAATGTGTTTCTGAATTGTGCTACAGGGACTAGTATGAATATAAGCTACTGGTAAATGATGGTGTTTCACTCAAAGAAGGATATTGTCCAGTGGTGCTAATACAAAGAAATAAAGTTTCAAAGAATTATCACAGCATAATATTGACTCAAAAGCACTGTCTCCAAGACTGAAGCTAAAAGAAATCTCCTCAAGAGAGGTGTATATGCAGCTATGAAAAGATAACAATACCACCTACATTTCAGGACCAATATTGCACTAACTTTTCATCTCAGTAAATTCGGTGTTTGATGCAGTAAAGCCCCATACTTGGCTAAGAAGGACCAGGAGGAATGTAATATGTTTTAAAATTTCTGGCACAGAGATGAGTTGAATTTAAGAAGAACAGATAGTGCAAATAATGCATATCTTTAGGGAGGGCTAAACTAGTGAACATAAGCTAAGACTTTTAACATGCAGGAGGTTGGTGTAATCCTTACATATACATTATTTTCACACCTGGGAGCAAAATAATGATTCTGAAAAATATGGTGGAAAAGAGCATTTATGAAGTATATTAGCCCTTGGGGAAGGAGAGAATATTCAAACTCTCACAAAGCAGGCCATTTTAATAGTGCTTATATTTTGGCAGATGGACCTCAACAAAGTTTACAGCATCTGGATGAACAATGCTATTCAGCAACTTTGCTCTTGAGCCTTCTGAGAGACCTTTGTGAGAAACCAAAGTTTTGGTGATCTGTCAAGAATGCTACTGTTTAACAATCAAGGCTTTGGATTTAACAGTAATAGACTCAAATCTTGGCCATGTCTGCCTTCCCAAGGTCACACCCTACTTTGTACAGACCTGGAGAGCATCTCTAAGGTTTCTCATTTCTGCAGTTCAGTGGAGTCGTGAATACCCTTCCATTCAGGCAAGTAAAAGAGAAACTGAGGTAGGATTATTTGACAGCAGTTCAGTTCAGGGTTGTCTGTTTCACTGTCAAAATCTACTGAATCAGCAGAAGTGATATTGGCACCTACACATCAATGTACTGTCAATTAATTAGAAAGGAATCAAATAAGTGATGCATTCTGCTTAACTCTGAAGACCACATGAACAATTAACGAGTGCCTACAGAAGTACTAATGATGGAATTACTTTGGAAGCAGAGGGATTTTTGAGTCAAGTAAGTCTCACAAGGACAAAGGACTAAAAGGAGAAAGAAACGACAGTAGATCAGGCTGAGAAGATATTTATTTTAGCTTCATATGTATAAAAACTAATAATATTGTATGTTGCTAACTTGATTTTTTGGCAATAGCATACTCCTCGGACTGTTGTTGTAATACAAATGTTTTTATGGATAAACTGGATGATTAAATTCTGCAAACATGCTGTGTCTGTTCCCTGCTTCACTACAGAATTTGTTGTATGGTCATAAGTCCAGCTGAATTTGTCTAAGTAGTAAAGGATAGATCCAGCCTTAAAACTGGACCTACAGATCCAGAACCCATAGAATGTCATACCATTTTTGCCATGGGATTGGTGTAATAAAAATAGCAGTTTCTAAGAGGTCTAGTCCACAGCTGAGGGTTTTTTTGGGGGAGGGGGTTGTTTGTTTGTCTGGGTTTTAAAACTGTTATTATTATTATTATTGTTCTTGTTGTTAATAATATTAACTCCAGGTTTACCACAAATGAAAAGCTGAGGCAGGAGTTGTGATAAGACAGCCTCCCTCTCAGATTTCTGTTGCCATTGTTGTTATGTCTGATGATAGTTTTTCTCATTATATTCAGGTTGTCTGAAACTAAGCTCCACTACACGTAACTAGCCTATGGCAGTGAGCAGAGGAAATAGCACTTTCAGGAAGCCAGAGAAAATCCATGTTAAAATATAGGCTGATATTATTAAGCTGGTTGTTGATGCAGTGGAAGTACTGAGGTTTGCTTGTTTAGACAGTTGGATGTGGTCAGATTAAGCACGCCTGAAATTCGAACAGAACCACAACTTAAATAAAAGATGACAAACAATTATATCCCACGTTTACTTTTGTGCTAAGGAGAGCTGTGACATTTCATTCTGAATGGCTTCTTAGGCAATGAAGGACTGCGAAAAATTGTATAAGTCTTTTGCTTGAAGTTAAGGGTGTGTGAAGTGGAGGCTTTCTCTCAGAAGCTTCCTGTGATGTGGTAATGCAAGGAAAAGTCTTTGCTACTGTGACCAACTCACCCATCTGTTATGCTGCTGCTTGCTGGGTGCACCGAGACTTTCAAACACTTCCCTGAGGGCTAAGTTAATGCTAAAGTTCTCCTGTACCACGTGTCCTGACAACCTCCATGTCACTAATTCAATAAATAAATAAAACAATGGAGACAGGGAAAAGGAAAAAAATAAATAAATAAATAAAAGTGGCATCAAACAGAGCCTTGACTTTATCTGCTTTTATTTGGTGGGGGGAAAAAAGCCGTATTGTTTTGATAAAAAGGGTATCCCACTTTCATCCAGCCACATGCAATCAGTGATTCCATGCCATTTTTGTACAGAAATTCCCTCCTATCTGCATCTTTTCCTTTTAGGTGTTGGAGGTGTTTTTCTAATTAGTTCTATAGCCATCATTCTTAGCAGCAATTCAGTATCTAGAAGTATCTATATAAAATAAGTCCTGGTTTTAACTGGTGATTTTCATGTAAGGCTTGCCTTACAGACAGCTCTGAAAATAACTAAAATAGCTTATGCCTTTCTCTTTTCTATATTTGTTGATGTGAATAATGCAGTTTATAATTTCACATCAACTTACCCCACTATAAGATATCTCTGGTATGATGAGTATAATGAAATTGCAAAATTTTCCCTTGTGTTTCTTGTTTGCTTCTTTTTGTTGTTGGTTGAGAGTTTTTTGCTTAGTTTTGTTTTTTTCTTTGGAGGGGGATTTTTTCAGTGCAACATTTCAGTAGAACAATTAAAGAACGGTTTTAAGCCATCATAGTATCATTTGATATCAGAAAATACAACTCAAGGTACGGCTCAGAAGTCAGATGTGGTTTACTATACAGGCACCTGTTAACTGACAATGAGAGCTGACATGACTATAATGGAAATGCCCAGTGTATATTTATGGAACATTAATTCAGCCTATAATATTGCAGCTGTCAAAATCTATGGGCATAGATTCAATTTCAGACATTTTCCTTTTCTTCCTTGTAATTCACTTTGATTTTTTTTTCATGTGGGTGTGTGTCAGAGACTTAAAAACAGATTAGTTAAATGTCCCATTTGAACTATTTTCTTTGTCCTCACATTCACAGTCTTAATGAGCCAGGTTGAACATCTCAGTCTTTTGAGAAGAACCTGTTTAATGCAATAGGCTTTTTCTCTCTGGCAAGAAGAGTAGGGCTGAGGTAACACCATATCCACTGACAAAAGATTCCCGTAAGTGGATGATGCTCACAGACTTTCCTCCTTCCCTCGGGAGAGATTTGAATAATGCAAGGTTAAGGGGCTTGGCATATTACCTCAGGACAGCTGTTCCAGTCCTGCAGAACAACATGAAAAAAACACAGAGGCAGACTGGGATGGGAGGTGTTATCATACAAACAATGCTTGCCTCGCTGCTGTAACAATGAGCACAAGGTGCAATGCTGGGACAGATGGATAGTGAGAAATCAGGAGGGAAAAGCACAGATCATAAGCTGGAACTGAGGAAAGGCTAGACAAAAAAAGCAAAGGTGTGTCATTCATGACATTGAAACTGTGATCTTGAGTTCTGCTGGCTTTTTTATCCTCCTGACTAAAGCTGTGATGAAACAAGGCCAGTCAGGGACAGAGAGAGGTGTCAGGAAGACATTGGTCACTTAAGGAATGAAACAGTGCTCAAGGGTCTCAGTTGTGACATTTTCCAGAGGTACAGACAAAAGGTTGAACATCCAACAGAGAACTGAGGCAAGAGGGGAGTGGGGAGCCAGGAAAGAAGAAATGAGAAAAAGAGCATTCATGTTGTTTAGGTGGGCTGTCACAGCTGACTCACAGGTTATGGTAGTCATCACAGATTTCAGCCTCACATAACTGGATTTAGGCAATTATAATCAATATTATTTTTAATAATATTGAGGTGCTTATTTATAACATAATGACTCTATTCAGGTAAATGACAAGTCCTTAAGGAAACTTTGATGGAGAGAGGTGTTTCTGTGTCTCAACTGACTTTTTGAGCCCTTTTTTCTTTTCCAGCTTTAATTCTTATAACAGCTTACCCTAACCACCATCTCTAGTTTTCACCAGTTTCATGTAAGTGTTCCTGGGTCATTATGTGTCATCTATTATACTGTAAGCTGGTCCTTCTACACTCCTAATTTTCCTAAGATTTTTAAATTTTTTGCAGCTTCCTCTTCACCTTACTATCTTGAAGGTGCTGTGTGATCTCAGAAAGAAAAAAACTTGTCATCTTTATGCTTGATCATGTGAAATCTTCATGAATGCTTATCAATATGACATGTTTCTGTCACTGATCCATCACATTGCAGCTGCACTTCAGTCTGCTGTCTTGCAGATATAACTACATGTTAAAAAAACCATAGTACTGGAGGATGTTATTTTTTGAATGAGTCTGTTTTCAGTACTACTTATTCACGTTGAAAAGATAAAAACAGAGTTATGACTGTCAGTCAACATAAGGTTGCAAAGCTACTTTCCCTTAAAGCAGTTGGAATTTTGACCCAATAACATGATAATTTTTTTTTTTTTGGGGGGGGGGTGGCAGGAAGGGGTTCAAGGCTTTTTCAAGGACCCTATTTCAGAAAATAAGGTCAGTATTCTGAAGTTAGTGACATTCATTTTTATCAGATAAGCCTGATGTCTCTCATCTGTGTCCACAGAGATTGACTGACTTATTCCAGTTTAAAAAATGGAAAATGGGAGAGTATGCTCTCCATCAAAAAATCTCCTGGCATAAAAACATTCAGAAGCCATCAGTTTATGTGATGTGAAAAGTAATTAAATGCAACAACAGCATGACATCAGCGGTGGATAATTTTCAGACTTTAAATGTCATTCCTTTTAAACTCAAGAGTTGTTTGAGGTTTTTGTCTCCATTTCACAAGATAGAGTACAAAACATTGTGACACGCTTAATATTTCTTCCGCCAAGCCGTCCATTCTGATTTCATTCTCACCCTTTACAGAGTTGTTGATTTCAGCCTGCATTTGGCTGCCAAAAATGCGATTGCACACGCAGCACCAAGAACAAAGTGAAAATGAATTATGCATTGGGAAGGAAGTTACATTTGAGTCAAAAAACTTAAGACTTCAGCACCTCCAAATTACAATATAATTTATGAGTGAATACATTTAAAGAGATAGCAACGGACTGAAGCAAGAGAGGGTCAGCCATGTCGAGGCTTAATATAATTTACAGTAGCTTTCAATTATTTATTTTTAAGAAGCCACTGAGCACACTGGATCTTTTCAGTGGTAATGTCAAAATATGGATATTGGGAAAAAGACATGAATAATAGTGACAGGTTCTTATGCATGATAATGGTATATGGGGACATTTAAAATATGGATCGCTCACCAGAGCAAAAAGCACATGTCATTTACTCTAAAAATACATGACTGTATGCTTAGTGGCTCTTCTCCTGCACTACAAAAGTTTGCTGAACTTGATTTTTTTTTTTTTTATTCTTGCTTCTTCTCTCTTTTGATTTAAAACTTTTTGCTTTGAAACAATGGCTGGTGAGTTCAGATTTACTTCCCAGAAATAAAAGAGGCAGGGCTCTTTACAGTGACTCAGGCAGAATGAAAGCAAGCCTTTTAAGACTTCCAGCTCATGCAGTCAACAATGTTTTGCTTTTTACTTATCTGTTTCATAATATTATAGCTAAAACAAGTGTGTGCCTTTTGACATCCTGGAATGAAGTTTGAAGACATGTTTCCAATTCCTTGAAAAGCTTCTTTCACAGAAACAGGCAAGTTTCTTCAGGACTGAAGTTACAAAATGCTTTTTTGATTCTCAGAATCCCTATGTAATACTTGCTCTAATACTGTAAACATCAAAATCACTGAAACCTTGATTTTCACCTGCAGATTTATGCAAAACAAGGTAGTCCAATGGCTATTTACTCAAGATTCCAACCTATGCCCAGACCCTGGAAACCAGGAAACATATTGAGGTGCCTCCAGCCACCAATCCAGACAGAAACAGACCCCCTACAACTTCTACATCATATCTGTTTGTCCCAGGCAGATCTTAAATGCCCTAAGGTAGCCATTTAGACAATTTTATTTAGTTTCCTAAAATCTGGATAAACGTGTCCCTTGTGCCTCTGTAGAGACCACTCCGCTCAGCATTTTCAGATGGTGCTTTTAGGATCAGCCTTGCACATCAGATTCCAGGGGACAACGGGGTCTAAAAGCTAGATCTAGAGTAAAAATAAGTTCTGCTTCCTTGGGTTACCACCAGCATTTTGCCTCCATCCTACCCACGTGGTTGCTTTACTGTTTGGGGGCAACCTATTTGGCCTTGGAAGTGCCCCCTCATCCTGTGGCTGTGTGCTCTCACTACAGGTATATGTGGTAGTTAATTTTCCTGTTAAGGCTGATCAGAAGTGGAAAATCAGCATATTTTACAATAACAAAATGAGAGTTAATGAAGTATTTAATACATTGGGACTGGTATTTAGTGCTTCCTCCTTTTTTAGTTCATTGATTTCTATGCCTCTCCTTCTCTGTGTTTCTCTCCTTTTTCTGCTCTTTCTTACCACACTAGAAATGCACTGAAGAATACCTGATCACACAGTGGAGATTCCCTCCTGAGGTGTGAGAGTTCTGGTCTCATAAATTAAACACTTTAAGTATTTAAAGAGGGATTTTTCAAAGGTTGTGGTACAAGTGCTGAACATTTAATGTAGAGTGCAAATCCTTGCAATTCCTTCCCGTGTTGCTACTTTACAGGAAAAACAAACAAACTGGGCTATGACCTGCAGTAGCAAATTCAAGGAAAAAAATCATAGGTTACAGTTTAAGGTAGAGGAAGGAAACCTTCTGCTGAGGGTTGGACATTTGCATTGCAATAGATAAGTGAATTTTTTAGAGTGCTTGTGATTCTAAGTAAACCACTCAGATTTTGGCATCTGAAGATCCCATACTTATGTATCTCTCCCTAAACATTGCATAAAACTCTACTTGCCTTGAAGCTATGGCATCTGGTCACAACCATATGAGTCACATTAATCCCACTACTATCATTATTGCCAATACTAAGAGTCCTTATCTAATTAAATGTGGACCTTACCCCTTTGGGTCTCTTAAGCAAAGCAGAGAAATAGGTAGTTTTAGGGTGCAATGCACCTTATTCTTGACTAGAAACCCCAAATATGTCAGCTAACAAGACTGGTTCTCTTCAAGTGTGCAGGGTTTTGACTTTTTGGTGGTTTTTGTTTTTGTTTTTTGTTTGGTTTTTTTTGGTAGATTGTAAAAGACATATTAAAATTAGCTGAGGATTAGCATAAAAGGCATAGGCACCTTCAATTACCTGAGGTAGATCATTCTCTATTTCTCTGTTTCAACTTAGCACTTTGTTAGAGATGAAATGTACTTATCTTAAATAAAGAGGTACAAAGGGTAGTTTTGTCATTTACCACTTTAGAAAAGCATTGACCTGAGTTTTGTACTTTGTGAATAAATTTGGGAGGTTTTTAGGGAATGCATTTTTGTTTTGTTTTGGTTGATTTGTTTGTTCTTGGAGGTTTTTTTTGTTTGCTTGTTTTCTATTTTTTTTTCTCACCAATTTTTTTTTTAATTTTTTTTATTTGTTTTCTTCTCTAGGGCTTCTTTATTGGAGAAAAAGTGATCATGGCCATTATTGTCCCATCAGCTGCCATGCTAGTAGAGACAAAGCAAAACTAAAATTGAAGAGATATTCAGTGATTGAATACCACAACAGTTCATGCAAATTCCTCTCAAATGCTAGGAGAGTTTGTTTTTTTCTTTTTTTTTTTTTTTTTTTTTGTTTTTGTTTTTGTTTTATCAAGTTAGCATAACTAGTTCATATTGTCATCAACAGATCAGAGCAGACCAAGTGACAAAGTGTGTCTGGGCATGAGATGAAATCACCAGCTCCCTGTTAGCAATAGTGGGGAATACCCAAAGACATTGTGAAATAAGGGGGAAATAACTTACTAAGCATTGCATCTTCTGAAATTCCTTATTGATTTTCTGGTATGATCTTGTCTGATATCACAACAACACAAGAGAAAATAGGAATTATCTGATCTTTGGTTTATCAATAATCTCATTTCTTAGAAAGTGTCACAAACCTAAACTGAATCCTACAGCTTCTTAACTGTTGACTCTGCACTGACTTTGTCTTATTTGTCTTTCCAGATATTGAAGATTCCTATGTCTGATTATTGTTCATGAAATACAAACTATTGTGGAGGGCAGGACTGGATTCTTTTGGTTTGGATTTTCACAGGGAGTGAATATTGTGAAGAAAGGCAGACTAGTATCATTCAGATGTTGTTCAAGAACATTGTTTAAGAAAGGTAGGGACAGGCAAGGCACATGTGTCCTCAGACAAGTTTTGCATACTGTAAAAGGGATTTCAGTACTGTCTTTGTGGCTGTCCCCACAAGCACATGGAGAAGTGATAAAGCCAGAAAGGTGGGAAATTAACAGCCACCTCACCTAGTCCCAGCCTCTACTCTTTGCTCATTTCATGACAGCAGAAAAAATATAACCAGCCCCAAGCAAGAAGAGAACAGTTCCTACTTTCTACCATGAGCCATGCAGGGACAAATAATGGGCTCAAAACTGAGAATTGCACAGATTGGTAGAAGAATGAAGGATAAATAAACCCCTTTTCTCCTTTCAATACATTACTGTGTTGTTGCCTTTATGGAAAGGGAGTTAACTGGCACCAAGCTGTTTATCTTCTTCAAACACACATGAGCTATAACCAGTGTCATTCATCACTCAGTCCAGGGGTGCTGCACCTGTGAAAAGATTGGCCTAGAAACCAATGGTAAGGATTGTCCAGCCTGGTTTCTTATGAGGCAAGAAATTTAAATCCTACCGCTTAAAAATGCTGGATTTGCTGAGGTTTGCAACATCAGTCCATCATGAACAGCAACTGCCCAGCAAAGCAAGGCTGCCTTTTACCAACAGCTGACCTTATAAAGCAACATTCCTAACACGAGTCCTTTGAGCCAAATACCTCACAGACAAAGGGCTTTTCTGATGATCTTCAATCTACATTTGGAGTTGCCAGTCTATGCCTTGAAAACTTCCATATTTTCCTCACGAATCATGCAAAACTCTTAAGGTTTAATGGTCTCTCACACTCTCTTTCCTCAAGTGATTCTACCCTTCAGGAAGATTTATGCCTACCTGTCAAAAGCTGCTAGATTTCTATCTCTCTTTCTTTCTACCTCTCTCTCTTCTTTTTCTACCCCCTGAAGTTTCAGAGCTGGTTGTCACTCTTTAACAGTTTATTTTCCATAAATACACAGTGAGCATCTCACCCTTCCCTCAACACTGGAGCACATTCTGCTTTCATATGCAAATCCTCTCAGTCAACAATGTAGCAGGAATATGTTTAAACAAGAATAGAGATAGCTAATCAATGTACTTCCCTAAGATTACTTATTCCTGAGTTGCTGAGTCTGTCTTTGCTTGGTCCTTGCTCAGTTACAACTCTTGTGAATGTCTAGGGAAGTTTAGTTTGTGAAACAACTGGGAGAGATGTGAGTATTAGCATAGGATTTTATATTAGTCTATTATTATATCAGAGATATCACTGGAGTGGACTCCTGAGGGTATAAATACACTGCAGGCTTCTTACTGACATCCTTCTATTACCATTGTGTATTTTTCCCAAATCAGGTACCTTTTATGACTTGGTCTGTAAATCTGGGAAGCTCCACAGCATTATAAAGATATTCCAGGAGTGCACGAAGCACTGGGCATCTGTAGGGGACTGACCCTGGCTGCGTTCCAGGCACCAGCCACAACCACTCTCTCACTCACCTTTGCAACGGGACAAGGGAGAGAAAATATAACACAAGATTCATGAATTAAGGACAGGCAGAGATCAGTCACCATCGTGGGCAAGACTGACTTAACTCGGAGATATTAACTGAGTTCATAACCAACAAAAGCAGAGCTGGATAATGAGAATTAAAGTAAATCTTAAAAATAGCTTCCCCCAGTGTCTCCTCTTTCCCCTTAGTGGTGCAGGGAAATGGGAATGGGGTTGTGGTCAGCTCATCACATGTTGCTCCTGCTGCTGCTCACAGAGAGGTTTGAAATCCTACCCCTGCTCCAGTGTGACAATCTTCCTGTGTGAGACAGTTCTCCATTAATTACTCCAAAGTGGGTCACTCTTTCACAGGGTTCAGCCCTTCAGGACCAGGCAGCTCCAGTGCAGGACCTACAGGTCACAAGCACTATCAAAACCCTGCTCCAGCCTGGGCTCCTTTCTCCACAGGTGCTGCCAGGACCCTGCTCCAGCAGAGGCTTCCCATGGGGTCCCAGCCTCCTTTGGGCATCCCCTGCTCCAGGCCGGGCTCCCCCAGGGGCTGCAGGTGGATCTCTGCTCCCCCGTGCCCTCCCTGGGCTGCAGGGGCACAGCTGCCTCAGCCTGGGCTGCTCCAGGGGCTGCAGGGGAATCTGAGCTCCAGAGCCTGCAGCAGCTCCTGCCCCTCCTGCACTGCCCTGCCTGCCTGCAGGGATGCTCCTCTCGCATCTTCTTACCCCGCACTTTTCTCTGACCAGAAATACCTTTGCATTATATGTTTTTTCCCTTCCTAATATGTTATCACAGAGGCATTACCATCATTCTTGACGGGCTTAGCCTTGACCAGCAGTGAGTTCACCCTGGACCCTTCTGGCATTTGATCTGCTGGTTATGGAGAAGAAGATTCAGCATCTCAGAGAAGTCACCAGGCACTCCAAAAAGCTACCAAAACCTGGTCATGCAAACCCAGTACAGGACCTCAGGCCTGTTCTTCCTTAGCTCTATTTACTGGTTAAATTAAAATATTTCCACTTCAATATATTTCAATATATTGAAAATGTATATATATTTCAATATATAATATATATGCCTTTCTCCCTACTCATATATGTTTAGAGGGGATTCTGATGTCTCTAGGTTAGCCAGTTATTTCTTAGATCTGCAGATATGTGTTCAGAAATATGAATATTAATTATTAAATATTGGGATATAAAAGCCTCTTTTCCAGCTCTACAATCTTTACAGATTTGAAAGAGTTATATTGTGGCAAAAGGATTTCTGATGATTTTGATTACCCTATGACCATTGAAAAGGTATTTAGTGAGTGTTCAGTATTTTCACCCTGTCCCATTTGATCAGAAAAACATTTTTCTAGCATTTCTGCTAAATATGTCAAAGGACTAGATTCTGTCTTTTTCCCTAAAAATGTTGGGCTGTAAGAGCAGAGATGAGAAATAACTATTGCTTCATTGCTTTTCTACTTACTGACAGACTAGGATTCTTCCCACTAAGATATTTTAAATCCTGCTTTAAATATTCAAACTGAGGGTGAAAAGATTATCCAACAGTGTTAATGTCAAATTTACTTTGCATGAAGTGCACTAGAAAGGAAAATTCGCCTTAACAAGGATCAACATTACATGCTAAAAGACTTGCACTAAACTACATTGGTTGATATAAAAGACTTTGGGAAAATATGCACATGTTCCAGAGTGTCTTTTTTTTCTAAGGTACTGTGAGATTTATGGTATTCCTCAAGAAACTGCATCAGGAACATCGTGATTCCTCACCTATACGAGCCCAAGCCAGATCTTCAGCTCCTGTTCATTAGAAGCTTCCTGGGGACAATGGGATATTTCCAGAGTTAAATCATGATCCTGAAATTCTCCTTATTTATTGGCAAAAATGATTACTTCATAAAGTTCTCACATTCAAAGGCTCAAAAGCACTTAGGAGTGACAAGTGAGTTTTGCATGGACAGTCAAAACAAAAGCTTTTCCCAGGCAAGTAAGCAATTTCCCCATCTACCACCCATCATGACAGAGCCCTTGTGTGTCCTTAAGGATTCAGTCATGGTTTCCCTTGACTATTAATGTTTCCAATTAAAGCAATCCTCTTGTTATCAGAGGGGATGTTGGGCATGTAGCAGTTTCCCAGTGTGAATAAGCAGTGCACAGCTGGCTCTATATCTCCTCAGTATGCCACAAAATAGAAGTCAAAACCTGTGGATGTGAAGACCCTGTGCTCTGCTAATTCCAGCAATAAACACAGAAATTTTACAGTGACATGCTGAATGAGCTTTTCATCCCTGTATTTGTGCTGAGAGACTGAGTTGGACTCAGTTCAGGTAGCAGACCCGTTTTAGTGAAGCAATGCTTTGGGGCTTATATTAAAGGGCAAAATAAAACATAATGCTTCCCTATCTCCAGCTTCAGAAACGACACTTGCTGTGTTTTTCAACCTCCTTTTGAGGTTTGTATTGGCAGAACATCAGTCACTTTATTTCTACAGCACCACTCTTCATAGCTCTAAAAGTGTTTCATAGAAGCCAGTAACATCCTAATTTCGAGCACCAGCAGACAAATTATGTGTTCAGAAAACATGCCTCTGTTCTTTGTTTCAAAACCTAGTTATCTAGTTTGTTTTAAAGTGGGGTGGTTTTTTTTCTTGTTTTATTTGTTTGCTTTTTTTAATCACTCCTTGTAAGCTGCATGGTTAATTTACATTTTATGTTCATGAACCAGCAAATGGTTAGTACATAAACATATATGCTGTTTTGCTCTCTTGCTGTCCCTCACAAGAACATGATAAATATGAATATTTTTCCTGTGCATTCATACTCTGAATCCAATGTTTAAGTATTGAAATCAAGAGCTGAACACACTGAATGTAAGATACAGCTTCTTATTGATTTTTCTTTGCACTGTTTTCTTAGTAACCCACTTGCGCAATGCTCTTATTTAAATAAATTGTATACTGATGAATTTAAGCACTATTCCGTATAAATTACCTCTAAATTCTGAAAAAAACCCCTCCTGTTGACATATTTTTTTTCCAGAGATGATTTGCATCTCAGTTGTGAAAACTAAGGCAGAAGTCAGTGGTTTCATATTCAACCCAAGGCACTCATCTTGGTGTATTTTTCTAACCTTGGGTCCTGTCACAGTTTCCCATACAATTAGAAAAGAAATTCCATGTCTTAAAAACGTGGTTGAGAGGGACTAAGTGCCAGTGACTGTATAGAAAACCTATGTATCTCCATAGGATTCTTTGAGAGAGGAAGAAATCTCCTTTCCAGTATAGCTTGGAGATCAGAATACTTCCTGTAGAAATGGGGGAAAGCATCCTCAAAAGCCTCCCTTGGACTGGTTTTGAGCTGAGTCTGAGCTTCCACATCGCAAATGAGCTTAATTGCCTCTTGCATGAACAGAAAGGTTTTTCTGGCCTATGTGTTGCAGCTAGATTTTTTAATCTACCAGAAGAGCCTACATATATCATGTTGGACTAAAACACCAATGTAAAAAGAGTGAGTTAATCTTATGGAGTTGTCTTCCTGGATTTAAGAGTCACTTTTTAGTTATGTTTACACGTATAATCTAGGAGAGACTATCCCTTAGTACTGGGCAATTAAATTCTGCTTGATTGTTCTGCCTCTGGTTCACACATTTTATGTTGCTTTACTGCACAGTGACCCAGATTTAGCAGCAGTGATGGAACATGCACTGGCCTCTGGCTGTTCCATAACATGGCTGGTAAAGCACACTTTTGGAAGTGAAATCCCTGGCCTCCATCACCCACATCTGCAGAGCTGAAAACAGTTTTAGCATATCCTGGGACAACTTAGGATCTGTGGGCCTGTGCCACAGAGCTTTGAACCAATGCCAAAGATTATTCCTTGGCAGGAGAGCTCCATGTGACAGAGCATGGAGACTGGGGAGCCAAAGGCAGCACAGTGGGGTGGTAAATATATCTGATGTGAGTGGCTACAGCATCATGCCTTGACCACGGGGCCAGCAACAATTCCTCATGCCTTTGATAAGCTATCAGGAGTTCAGTTTTTGGTGTGCTGTCTTGACTGTCTTTCTTCTATCAATATATTACCAACTTGAATCATTTCAAAAGAAGTTTTCTGTTCTGTTTAACAGAGTAACTGAAAGAGAGAAAAGATCCATTGAAGGATCTGAAGACGAGCAAGTGTAGCATACAAAGAGGAGTTTGTCACAGCAGCTATATCTCTATTTGCACTTCTGCTATTATTAACATATGCACTTAGAAACATGAAACAAACCTTAAAGCCTTTTTTTTTTTCAGTGCCCTAAAGCTGATTAAATCAATTGCAGATGCGGAATTGGTGCAAAACAGATGCTGAAAAGCCATGTCAATATCCTAAAGGAATCCATTCCATATCAGAAGGAAACTTAATTTCTACTATAAAGAATTTGATTATGTATTGTTATACCAAATGTGATTAATGTTTTGTGGTGATTAATCAACTGCAAAATGTATAATTATGCCATCTGTATTTTTCCAGCTTCTTGTCACTTAAGAATTACACTGGGGAGTGGGAGGTGGGATAATGAGCACTGGTGGCATTTAGAGTGCTTAAAACTGCACTCCAAAAGCCTGAGGAATCCACTAACAAAAAGAACTGGCATTTATTCTAATAGCAAAACCTCTAAGCATATTAAGTAAGAACCCAGAAGACCCATTGGCTTGATAGCTACTTATGTGGAAGACCCAGTTATGGAGTTCAAACAGCCTGGGACCCATGAGGGCTTGCTCCAATTCAAAGGTAACCTATTAAGACCCCAGGAGAGTATTCAGAATTTGACTTTTGGTCCACCTCCTGCTGTCTGATTTATGAAACAGCCCTGACACTGATGCAAGGATCATCGACTGTCTTCTGGTTGCATGTAAAGTGAGGTATATTTGCAGTGACAGTTGAGAGCAAAGAACTCTAACTACTTACATATATTTTATTTTTTTCCCCCCCTAGGGAAGGCAATTGTTTGGGTTCAGATCTTAGGTAAGACACTTGGCCCACAAAGTCATCTGTTAAACCGAAGAGATGCCTTTTCAAAATGTCATGCAGAATTAAGGTAAAAGAGGTAAAAATAAAGGTTCCTTTGGGAAGTTGGTCCCAACCACACTACAGATGAGTGATCTCTATCAGTCTTTTATCTGCTCTCAAATCAAAATACATCATTTGGGAGATTCATCCTTCATCTGTTTGGTGTTTGCAGAGGGAAGAAAATGTGAAGACTGAATCCAGAGTCTTAATAATTCCCACAAGCTTGTAATAAAAGCATTCTGGTGATACTTTTTTTATTTGGTTCACTTGTTTTCTTTCTTATTTTTTCAAATAATATAAAGTTGATGTAAAACATGGTCTAACAATGCTTCCCCTTTTTATCTATCTCATTTAACACTGTTGAAAAGTAGCATACTGGAACCTGCTGGAATCCACCAGAGCAAAGGCAGGTCCTGCACCTGGGGAGGAACAGCCCCAGGCTCCAGCACAGGCTGGGGGTGACCTGCTGGAGCAGCTCTGAGGGGAAGGTCCTGGGGGACAACAGGGGGTCCATGAGCCAGCAGCACCCTGGGGGCCAAGCAGGACAATGGAATCCTGGGGTCCATTGGAAAGAGAATTCCCAGCAGGTCAGGGAGGGATCCTGCCCCTCTGCTCTGCCCTGTGAGGCACATCTGGATTGCTGTGCCCAGGTCTGGACACTTTGGGAGCTCCTGGAATTAGTCCAATGGAGAGCTATAAAATTCATCAAGGGACTCTTTTAAGGATCTTCTTTCCCATGAAGAAAGTGTGAGGGAGGTGAGCCTTTACAAACTCAAGAAAAGACCAGTGGCAGGGGACCTCTTCAATGTGTATGAATATCTAAAGGGGAGGAGTCCAAAAGGATGGACCAGGCTCTGCTCAGGGATGCCAATCCATAGGAGAAGAGGCAACGAGAAAAATCTAGTACACAGGAAGTTCCACCTGAATAAGAAGAAAAGTTTCTTTACTGCAAAGTGATGGTGCTGGAACTGTGCATCCAGAGATGTCATAGAGTCTCCCTCACTGGAGATATTCCAGAACCATCTGGACACAATCCTGTGCTAGGATTGAAGCAGGGATCTGGGATGAGATGAGCCACTGTGGTCCTTTCCAACCTGAAACATTCTGTGGTTCTGTGATCTCCAAAGAAAGTGAAGATGAATGCAGGCCCATGTATATACTTTAATCATGATCATGGTGTAGTTTTGAATAAAAGATTCATGGGATAAGGTGGAAACTAAGTGTTAAGAACTTGAAATTGTGATCTAGTCAGTGCTTTTGTTTTGTACTCCTCGAGACATAAGGTTTTATTAAACTTCAAAAATAGTCATGGGTTTACTTAAAAGTCTTAAAAAGGAGCTTTTACTTTTACGTACACAGGTACTCACTGGCATTTTAGACACTCACAATAGCTGTTAAAGTTCAGCTGCAACTCCAGAAGACCATGGGCACCTCAAATATTGTGTCATATTTGCTAGTTCCTTTGTGGATAACTTGGATATCAGAGAAGTGACACTACATGTATGTTTAGGTATTTGGCCCACCCTATGTCTTTCAGTATATGGATCTCAGCTTTGAATTCTCCCTGTGAAAAGACACTTTTGACCTCCTTCTTGTGCTCTGTTTCTCCCTTGCCTTTTTAATTTCTAACATATCTATACAAGGTCCATTCTTCCTGAACATTTAAGGGATTGGTCATGATTGGTTCAGGACACTTGCAACCCCTCAATTAAAAAGAAACAAAATTATGTTACTGAACTGAGTGTCTGGCAAAACTCATGAATCAGGGAGAGGTAATGCCTGATAAAGGAAAATAAAGATTCTTCTTACATGAGCACATGCTTTGGAAATGAGCAGTAACAGGGGAAAAAATAAACTACAGTAGAAGTTGCATGACAGTTTGAGTTTGGTTGATATATACTTGATTTTAAAGTTGCCTCAATGTGTCAGTCTTTTGTTCATGGTTGGCAGATAGTGTGGATGCAGTAGAAGTAGTATAATGGTTTGAAATATCAGTGCAATTATGTTTTAGGGTCAAGTACCTTTTTAACATCCTTCCTGGTGAAAAAAAAAAAGAAAGAAAAAAAAAAAGAAACAAAAAAAAGAAAAAGAAAAAAAAAAAAAGAGAGTGGAGATGGCAAGAAACAGAATATAGAGAAAGCTCATTTCTAAAACGGATAATGAAAAGACAAAGACATTCGGAATCATAGTATTCTGTAAAATGTGAGAACACTAGGTAGTGGCAGTGCCCCATTTTGTGTCCACTACTGTGATTTTCTGCCTTCTGTGTGTCTTTGCAATTGCTGAACATTTTGAGCATCAGCAGAGGCAACTGCTGCCACCATGTCACCATCATCACCTTTTGTTCCTTCCTGAAGTACTCACAACTTGCTAGTTACAACTATTTCTCTCAAGTTGTTGATACAGTTTGGACGAAACTTATTAAATTACGATTGTGTGAGTGAGTGAAGTATTAAAGAGTGCATGTGTATGAATTGTTAGATTAAATAATGTGAATTAACATAAGAACAGTAAATCTACATTAGGAAAGTAGTTACTGGAGTCTCCCTTTATCATCAAAGAAAATAGATTCCACAAAAGGATAATTCAGACCACTGGTGATTTTCCCTGGAATTTGCACTCTAATTTTCACGTTAATAGAAACAAGTAACAATTGCATTGATTTCAGTGGTGATGAGACTTTTAATTTGCTGCTGATGGTGAAGGACTATTGGCTCCAGTAAGCTCCCCTTTTCCAGCCATTCTTTCAAAATGAAGTGCTCTAATTCTAAAGAATGGACAAAGCTCTGAAAATCATACTGCAGGGAAACCATCTACACTCTTCTGTGACTGGAAATGAAGGGGAAAAAAGCCTGATGACCCAATAGGTCATTCTCTTTGCTATTTTTTGTGATTTCCTGCCAATTCTGTCTCTGTAAGTCTTGATTAAATATTCAGTAAAATCATTACTTATACATAAAGCTATTCATTTAAAGGTGCTTCAAATAAAGCAGACTACAAACACTTTGTTAAAGGAAGGCAACATTCAAAAGATATCATATCTTTGAGTCCCAATTAGGCCAGATCATTAAGGAAATATATTGCAATTAAGTTTACATCCACTGGATGGAACTTGTTGCCAGATAACAGGAACCTCTTAAGAGTAGGTTTGATTTTTGTTTTTGGTTGTTGTTTCTTTTTTTTTTTTTTTTCTATCAGGATTATTATCACAGTGTGAGATCATTATTTCAGATAGAATATAGCCAAACTTTATTGAATTCTGAAAAAAAAAAGTCAATTTACCTAATTAAAAATTACAAGTTCAAGCTTGCTATTACAAATGAAAACAAATATGAAAACTATTTGGCGCAAATGGATAGGGTTTCTTCTGTTTTAAATGGATACATATACACATCAGAGTACTGTGGGGCAGTAGATTTACTTGTCTCATGCACATTGTGCTAAGGATCTAAGAGGTCACCTCATTCTGACTCAAAGATTAACTAGTGATCCACCATGAGTTTCCTTTATCTTCTTCAGTGACAGTTTCAAATGATTCCTTCAATCCTCAAATGCATCTGGCCTGGCTCCATTTAGGACACACATATGATCTCTGAAACTCTCATTTCAGCATAAAATTACTGTCCTGGATCTTATGCTTACAACTCTTATGATTCTCCTTTGATTTCTGCTACATCCAGCTCTTGCCCTATTCACAAACTCACAGTTTTCAACATAAGAAGCTGCTGCTTTAATTGAACCAATTTTCTAAATTACACAATTGGCAGCACTGGATGCATTTCAAGATCAAGAGCTCCATTTCCAAGTAGTTAAATTTTCAGTCCCTTTGTTTTCTTCCATCATAATTCCAATGTTCTTTTTCCCTGTCCAGCCTGCATGTACAGTAACAAGTTATAGAAATCTGAAATTGGTCTAATTGTCTCTCATCCCTTTGAAATCTGATTGTTTTTCTTTCAAGGATCCCACCCTGAGCTTGAATATGACAGACCTCTTTTTTTTCCCAGAATTCTGCCTCCTGCATTTTCTAAGCACTACTTCCCACCAGGTGTTTTTTAACAAAAAACTCAATAGACAGTGGATTAGTTTGAGATTTCCTGTGAATCGGAATGAAACATGAAACAAGGATATTCCTAAACTGCCTTTTTCTTAAGATTCTGATAAAAAAAATGAGAGCTAGTATAATTTTGAAGGACGTAGCAGCTGGAGTGACATATGACATATTTTGTGTGAGAACTACCCACTGATTGTATCATTACAGGGATGATGCTGCTCTTTGCACATACTGGGCTCAAATTAGGTTCAAAAGAAATCCCCTCACTAAAGAAAAAGTGAATTTATTGTCCCTGGCTTGCAGCAGTGCATGTAAGGGTTTAATCCAATCCATGAGTAATCTGGTCTGAGTTTGAATACATTTTTAGGAGGTAAATTTACCCTGAATGTAATGAAAAGAACCTTGATGTGTTGATGGTTAACTTCACCACAGATCCCAGATGTTCTCATCCAGCTTGCTTTATAATGTGCAGGAGCTGGGCTAACACATGAGAGAGAATTTCATCATGGAAGATGCTTTACTCACAGGTTGCAATACTACACCCCAAACTGATATTTAACTCTCATTGTCTCCTTTTTTATTTTGTCTTTATTTTTCCTTCCTGTTTTTTCTTGGTTTTTTTTTTGTTTTGTTTTGGGTTTTTTTGTTTGTTTGTTTTTTGGTGGGTTTTTTGTTTGTTTTTTGGGTTTTGTTTTTTTGGGTTTTTTTTGGGGTTTTTTTTTTAGTTTGTTTATTTGTGTTTTATGGGTGTTGCTATCATGTGACTACACCACAAGACTGAGAATTGAGAAGTAAAATTGTGAGTTGAGTCTCTGGGAGAAGGGCACCTTTGTGTTAAAAACACCCACAGAAAGTTGTCATAAAATAGGACACAGGACATTCTAAATAACTTGTTAATAAGTAATACCTTCCCTCTGGCAATTCCTTCAGCAACAGGGTACAAAGCATATCTTTTGTTAGGGCTTAAAAAATATCAACACTTTGTAAACATAGAATTTTTTGTCAGTTCTTATAATTTATCTTAAAAAACAATGGAGAAGAAAATACACATCTCTGGATAAAGGACAAGTTCAACAACTCTTTAGACAAATAACACCTTCCTTCCTTTTTTAAAATATTTGTTTAGGGAAGGAAGAAGTTATCTACAAAACCCCTTGAAAACTAGTTTGTCATTTATCCACTCAGACAGCATCAATAGCAACAATTGAGTTTTCCTTCAGTTACACACAGTAGTAGTGTATTCTTCAGCCTTTATTTTGAATTTCTGTGAAAGAATAATTAAATCTTGCTCTCTTTATTTCTCTTTCTCTCCTTTTTTCCTCTTCCCTCAACCATCAGTGATCTAGAGCAGGGATAGTTCTTCCTGTGCAGATGCTGTCAAAGGATGATTTTTATATTTGCAGCCTGCTGAACATTTTACAGTCCTGCCAACCACTCATCATATGCTCATGTCCCTCTTTCACTGTCAGAATGGGCTGAAAATGAACCAGCTGTGGGAGATGGAAATAGAAACATTCTTTGTAAGTATTCTTTCAGGTACACACTACACACTTTTTTTGAACAATATAGAAAAAAAATCCTTCTGTCTGGTCGTAAAACAAAGTTGATAAGTTTCTTTCAAGAATGAGATAAAGCAAATAATTGTGTGAAAATGTATCCACACTCTGTGTCTATCTGCAATTAATCCTCGATTTCTTGCATGTAGCTTGTCCTAGCTATAAAGTAACAGTGCCCTTGAGGCAAAGACTCCTGGAAATGATGTAAAGGAAAGAAAACTTGATGTCAGTCATGATTGACTAATCTACATACCCTCATGACTCTTTTATAATCATATTCTTTGCTTTTCATTTAGCTGGTGGTTTTGATTGTAAGGGATATCCCAGCAATTATATAGTCAATGTTAATAGAACTCTGATTGTGATCTCACAGAATATTTTATTTCCCTCCATGTTTGTCATCCAAGAAGCAAAACCAATAATAAACATTCTAAGTGGACAATTAGTGTTGATATTAAATTACTAAGAAAGAGAATATTTGCATAATAATTGTTGATAATAATGTATGAGGTCTCTATGGACTGCAGTGTGTTTAAATAAACTACTTATCCAGTTACTCTGAGTGTGATGGATTTAAAGTTTCTTCTAATGACTTTTAAATATTATGCTATGACCTGCTTATTTTGATGTTTTGTTTGCTTATATGTATGCAGCGAGCTAATTCAATAACTAGAATTTCAGGAAATCATTTGGAAAAGTGAAGAAGGAATTTCGGATGCACACATCTTGTATACTCTTCACAACATAGAGAGGTCTTTTACAGAAATGTCCTTTATCAGATCTTCCCTCTGTTGGTCCAGGTACTTTTGTAGATTATTTTTGGGATCCTGAGGAGCTGTAAGTAACTGGTGGGTAGAGTGGGCAGGGAATGCAGAGTCAAGCCAGTGTAAAATTAAAAATTGGAGATGCTTCCTGAGACTTAGGCCTCAACACTCAATGGTAAGAGTGTAGGATCCAGGAGGTTTTTTTCAATTGCATATGGAATAGTGGGGCAAACTGAAAGATGTTTTCACTGTGTTTGCAGTGTATCAGCTTCAAGGAAGTCCTGGTCTGGTGGCCATACTTTTTACTCCTATGTGCAACCTAGTATTGAGTACTTTTCCTTTTTTAGGGAAAAAGCTTACATTTCCTGTTTTGGAATCTTTCATAAATCGGGCCACCCATCCTCAAACAGGAATTGGTTTTGGTCCAGCTGCCTAAGCTGCTGAGGGTATTCCATCAATCTTTCCTGTCTTTAAGTAATAAAGTTAATAAGGCAAATTTGTTTTAACAGCTTGAAATATTTCAAAGGTTTCCATATTAGCCATTTATCATACTATAAAGTTATTTACTAATTACTTCAGGATGCTTTAATGCATTCTATGAGACCTAGATCTTAAGTAAGAGAGTTGTATGGGCCTGGATTCATTCAGATAAATCAACAAATTATGGAAGATAAGCAACTTCTTGTAGACAAAATCTAAACTCAAAGTGAGAACTTGGTGGTTCTGCTCTCATATTGCACCTTCATGAATAGATTACTATAATATAATTTAGTTTACAGTCTGATAATGTTACCTAAATCTTTACTGCAGGGCATTTGCATGCAGCAGGGCATCTAGGAAAGAATAATCCTATAAAGGCCCATCCTCACTACTCTATGACAAGAGCATCTTGTAATTCATCTCCTCTCAAAGTCATATGCACGATATAAGAATTAAAGAATATGTAAAGGGAAAGTCCCCAAAAAAGAATTAAAAGTACAACTATTTCAGTAATTGTGACATTGAGTAAGAAATCTGCAGAAATCCAAATCTGTTTGAATATAAATTCATGAGCCCATGAAGGGGCAACTTTTGAATAAATTAGTCACGGTGAATAGTTTACCCAATTTTATTATAATCTGGAAGAGAGGAGCACAGTGTGATATTTTTTTTTACCTGATTTTTAATGTCCTGAAGCATTTGTCATGTTGTTTACTTTGTAATCACCGGCTTTTTTACAGGCAAGCAATCTCCTAGTCTGAAAAAAACCCATACAATAGAGCAATGTGCTGCAGCCATATCCTGTCAATTTAGTCTCTGCAGCTTCAGTGCCCTGTAAATACCTTAGGCAAACCATAGATCTGCTTCAGCAAGGACATGGAAATTCAGTCTGCATATGGGTTAGGCTGATCCCCAAAATTTAGTACATATTCATAAGCAAAGGTGTTCTTCAAGATTATTCACGATTCTGATTTTGACAGGGTCATCTCTAAAAATTAAGGTATTCCTCAATTGCTTAATTACATATTTCTGTGCAGGTAGACAGACAGACAAAATTATCTCAAGAGAAACTAAACTGAATTAGTATCAGTCCAGCAGAGCTATACATCCGAGGAAGGTCTCAAATTCTTTCAAATTTATCTACATCTGATTTTTTTGTTGCCTTTTTTTTTTTTTTAATAGTGAAGATATTTCAATATTAGGAAAAGCTGTTTGCAACAAATCTCACATTTGCTTATATTAAACTGGGAGCATTGCAGAAGTTATTTAACCTGAATTCAGTGGCCACAAAGCATGACTATTTCCTCAAAAAAAAAAAATCTTATATTTCCTGACCTACAAATTATCAACAACTGGTACAGGCTTGTGTGTCCATGTTCTTGGTTTTTGAACAGGGCAAAACTCTGTCACATCAGTATTCATCAGTTATGCTTCATGTTGAAAGGGGAAGTAAAAAACAAAACAAAAAACAAAACAAACAAAAAAAACCCCAAAAAACAAAAAAAAAACCAAACCCAGAAACATGAAAAGAGTAGATCAAAGGACCAGCCGTGAAAGAGAGAAAAAATGCTTTTCAAGTGCACAGTATTTTTTTTATCTTGTTAATGGATTCTCATTGCAAATCCTAAGGAAAGCGACCATTGTAGTGTATGGATATAGCTTTTCTTGTCTTTTTTTTTTCTCCTTAACAAATAGATATATACATGTGTGTAAAATTTAATATATATTAAAAGTATTTGTATAGGTTCATTGTTCATTAGAAACACCTGGCTTTTCTGGAAAAGCCAAAGGAAGAGAAAGAGGAAAGCTGTAAAGTCAGATGTGTTAAAAAACATAAATTCCTGGAAAGAATTGAGGAGTGGCCCATGGTTGCAATCCCCTAGGCTGTTCTTTCCCTGGAATGGATTGCCTGTGGGCTGCAGCCCCTGTTCTAATGCAGTTCTGTGAATTAAGGGATGGACATTATTTTAACTTGGGAGGAGAGGAAAAAACAAGCAATTGTTAGCTCTGAAATGCTGTTTATAGGAGATTTGCTCTGTAATTAAGTTAAATTCTTGTGAGGGAAAGTAATGGGTGAAAAACTGCAATCATAGAAGACACAAGGTAAAGAAACAAGTAGATTCCAGATCTTGCTCACTGACTGCAGAGGTGAATAAAAGAAGATAGTGTCTAGGAGCTTCAGCCTTTCTTCCTTCCTACCAGTACTGATGCCCGTGGCTTTAAAGTTAAGTCAAAAATTGACAATGGATGTCTGCAAGTGATAGTAATTGTACAAGATGATATTACTTGTATTCTTAGGATAAGAGTTGGAAAAAACACAGTTTTCCACAGTCATTGGTTTTGTTGGAATAAAAATTGCTCAGTCAAAATTTTATTTTTATGGTCTATGAGCTGTAAAGACCATTTAAGGTCAACTCTTCATACTGTATTAGGTAAACATTTAAGAGGTAAATACTTTTATCCAAGTTTGCTGCGAGCAAAGAAATAGACCATGAAAACTCAAGAGAATGGACTTGATGTTTTCATGCTATTACTTTTACTGAGCTAAAGCTTCAGTACTAGAGGTGTTCAGAGCCTCATATTTAACGTGCAAGCTTCAAAACATCACCAAAAGAAAATTACATTGACACAGCTATAAAAGAAAAGTATTATATAGTCTATGGAATGTATGTTCTGTCATTGTGGTACCAGAACCATTTCTGTTCTCACTAGTGTTCATGTCAGGGAGAGTTGGGAACCATAATGGCTGAGGTCTAACCAAAGCTCCAGCTCTGTTTTCCCATCTCACTGCACCCAATTCTATGGGCTAAAACTTCCATAAGCTGTTCCTGTGTTTGCACTAAGGACAACCCAATCACAGTAAACATTTTTTATGTTTGTCTGACTGTGAAGAGACAGTCCCAAACACCTTAACCACAGGAAATAAGGACTGTGTGCTTATGACAGTTCATTATTGCAATGGAAGGAAGTGATGTGAATAACCTGTGGGGCACTCAAGCACTTGTATGTGGATTAGAATATTAGAAATAGATAATAGGAAATACTTATTGTTATGTATGAAAATTTCAGCAGTTCTAACCATGCAGGAACTAGTAGTAAACTGAGTGACTTCTCTAACTCAAATAGTACAAGACAGTAGGGTTTTTGTAGAGAAGATTTACTGTTAAAAAAACTACTGAATTCTCATCTTACACCATCAAGAATACTTCCTGTGAAGCCCTCTGTCTTATTGTTCAGAGAGGAATCAGGAAATATGGCATGGAAGAGAAGCAAGATGGAGGTTGGGGATGGTGAGAAATGGTTGAGATATGCTGGAAAGAGTGCTTGTGCCTTAAATTCTTCTGAGACTAAAGGAACTTCATGTTAGAGAGACCCTGGAAACACCCTTCTCATTTAGAACAGAACATATGAACACATTTCTTCTGCTTGCTTATATTTAAACATCCATAGGGAAATCCTTGACTAGTATATATATATATATATATATATATATATATATATTCCCCTCTCCTAACTCTATGGCCAAACAGTTTAAAAACACATTCCCCTCACCCTGGATTTGTGACTTGTTTTTCTTTTTCTTATTCTCAGACCCAAAGTTGTTCCATCACCCTCCTATGTTTTCAGTCCCTGTATCCTGGAGTTTGTTGGTAGGAAACTTGCAAGGGAAGCAGGAGACGAAGATTTGAATTTTTTGAAACAAAAAGGGAGATGAACTCAGAGCTGATTTTCGTTTGACAAGTACCTCTTACTGAGGCTCTTTCTAAAAGCTGATTTGGTTCCACTATCAGTGGGTGCATTTTGCTATTAAAGAAGGCACCTATGGTTAACATGCAGGAATTACCAGAGGTGTGTATGCTCACACAGCTTTTGGAGTTACTAAAAGTTGAGAAAGTCCTACAAGCATATTTCCAGGGTTAAATACAGGGACTATTCAGGATCATATTGTGGTCTCTTGGTAGACGGCTGGTACTTAAGAGAAATACTGTTATTCTCAATCCATATTCTGAGAGTAGTTTTAGACAAGTTAATTGTACCCATTCTCACTTTTTCTCTCACAATGGCCTGTCCTCTTAACACCTGAATGCCCCTAACTGCAAAGCAAGAATGTTCTGTTCCCATCAGGCTCATAGGGCTGTGGGGCTGCTTAATAATTACTTACTGGAAAAAGAACATGAAGATTCTCACACTCTTTCCACACAAAATTATTCCATTTCAGCTTCCACTGCCATGATGCTTTAGCTACTTCCATGGCCTTTTGAAGCAAATATGACAAGCAGCAACCAGAAAGTGCGCTTCATGGGGTGCATAAGAAAATTAACACTAAGAGACTGAAAGTTTTGCTTTTGATGTTTAAATTATTTGTGGTGGTGACCTCAGCTGTGCTTTAATGAGTATTTTGCCCAATTAATTTCCTTAGATATTTTTTGTATGCTTTAAAAATGCATGCTCAAATTTCGTTGGTTTTTCTTCTTTTCTTTCTGAAGTCCCTGTTATGTTTTCTACACTGTGAACTGCAGAAATGTTGCTGCAGTAAATTCCTTTTGTTTTGCCTTGTACAAATCGTAAAAGAGTATATTATCTTCATTTTTCTTCCTTCTTTCCAATTAAATATGTACAAGACTTTTCAGAGGATGAATAGGGAGCGTCAATGGGTGTTTTGTTTTACTGATGAGCAATTGTCATGCCCTTACATTAGACAGGGTTGAGAACTGAGAAAACTGATAAACAAACAGACAATATAGGCAATATTTAAACCACAGGATCTTGATCCTTGCTTCCTTTTTTCTTGCACTGCACACAGTAATGGACTCTGAAGGGGTCAAGGACCTTATTTTCTCCAAAAACATTTGATGTTACTTTCTGAACTACTCCTTGGAAATAAAAAGGAGTTTTTTTTAAAGGATGTGGACACTATTTCCATGGATTTTATGGGCTTTGTAAACCCAGGGAATGAATACATTCATACCTCAGTATGGTCTTCAGATCATCTCTGAGACTCCTTTGCACTGTCTTACTCCACCTGCTGTTTTTAATGGATTCCTCAGTACCAGGGCTAGAAGTTTGGGGTTTTTTTAGGTCTCTGTAAAATACCCCAAAAGTCTAGAGTAGTCAGGGAAAAAAGAAATAGGACAAAAACCCTCTAGGGACTTTCAGGCTTGACTTGTGAAGTCAGTAGATTAAAATAACCAAATCAACTAAATAGGGCCTGGGGAAAAGCTGGCTAACCCTCTGAAAATATCCAAAGTATTGTAAAATATGTGGTGTGAGAGCAATTACTCACAGGCCACAAAAAGAATAACAAGTGATAAAATGAGACTAAGAAACAGAACATTTCCACTTGATAAAGTGTATTTATCCTGTGCAGAAGTCTTCTAGTGCAAGGAGCTATTTTGACTCGTTTATAGGTGGCTAAACTACATTAATAAACAAGCTGTTAATCTCTTAATTTCCTGAGTTAGAAGGAGAACTGGCAAGATCTCCTAGTGGAACAGGTATTTTACCTCTCCAGTGCCTATGATTCTATCACACACGGTTCCTTTCAATTATCAAAGCATCATGTGCTCATTTCAGCAACATGACTCCCATTAATGTCAAAGGGAGACACGAGATTAAAAACCCCAGGCATCACTTTAAAAATGCAGAAATTAAAATGATGTATCATTTCTCCACTAGAGAAACCAATTCCCCAAATATGAGACCCCCTTGAATTTTTCTTCTACCCCCTTGCATTTTTCTTCTACCCTTGCTTATCCTCAGCACCCAAAAATAAATACCAAGTCCAGATTGCAATTAACCAAGAGCTTCTGAAGGTGAAAAAGAGAAAAGCAGAGACTTTTTTTTAGCCATTAAAGAAATTAAAGACTTTGCTTTTCCACGGAGAGTGTGATTTAAGGGCTAATCAGCACCATGGTCCTGCACATTATCTAAGAAATTGAAAATTACTGGCTACTAAACCCAGCTCTCAGAAACTCCAGGGGGATTCTCTGCAAGGCCTCTGATAACTTTTGAGTCTAGGCTTGAATGCTGTTCTCATCTTAATTAGAAATTCATCGTGTGTGTGTTCGTATATGTGTTTGCATTTGTATATATGTTTATTGCTGTGTGTGCACATACTTACACACATATTTTTTCTCCATATGGATGCACACACATTACAGAATATATAACTCTTCACTCTAATTGCCTGTTTTTTCCCCCTGTCATGTTTAGCAGATTATGCTCTCTACGCTCTATTTTCCTTTCCCTGTATTGGCAAAGACTTACAAATGCCCTATTTGCTTTCTTTTATCTCATTACATTATTCAGTGGTTTTCTGTACACATACACTCACAAACATCAGCAAATAACTTGCTTTCAAAGACTCTTAAGAAAAACAAGTGTATTTGTTAAAGAAAGAAGTTTAAGGCTGACTCAAAGCATAAGCAGAGTATTTGCTCAGGGCAATAGATTACCAAATATACTAAAATTGCTACAGTCCCACGGTTTTGCTAACACCAGAAGTCACCAGGATCTTCACACCTACAACTGTCAGCAAAGAAAGTTAAGCTGGTCGTTGAAGTAGAAGGAGTATTTGAAGAGCAGCACAGTGCCAGGATTGGTCATCAGCTTGCTGATGCCTGCCTGAGTTCTGAATAATCCCCTGGAAATGCCCCATCCTCTCCTGTGGATACCGGGACAAATTTGAAATGTATTTTTCTTTTTCAAATAGATGAATAACAACAGGAATTCTAGGACAAAAGGTGGGGCTGCTGCTGAGTGGCATGGGGACCTTTGAAACAGAGCTTGAGACACTGAACGCCTTCCTTCCTTTCATCTTTGCTGTCCAGGCTGCTCTCATGGAACTGTGGTGGTCAAACACTGGAAAATGTTTGCAAAGGTCTTGTAGGCTCTCTCTCCTTTAATGACATTCAAAGTTTGTGCAAACAGTGTCCTGACCAGCTTAACCAAACCCTTCTCTGAGTGAGAGGAAAGATGTTTCCCAGCAATCTCTATAGTCTAAAATACTCCATGATTCTTTGATTTGTTAGAAATGGGAGAAAATAAATGTTTATGGATCTGCAAGCAGATGGAGCTGAAAATAAACAGAGAAATTGTCAGCTTAAATGTGCCCAGCACTGTTTTCTGGTACTGAGGCCAACTGGCACAGAAAAGGCTATGTTCATATTATTAAATGCTTTTCACCTTCAAAAGAAGGTGGATGTGTGTAAATGGGTCCCTGGCTTGTGCTAAACACAAAACATATCTGAAAATTGGACTATCTCAACTCAGATAGTTCAAAAGGGTGTTGGGGACCACAGCTACAATTTACCTTCACAACCAACTGACTTCTGGAATTCAGAAATATTCCCCATAACTATTTAACTTATTAGAACTGGTGTAGCTGTGACACCAGAGATTTTTTTCTTCCCACAGTAAACATGGAGAAATATTTATATTCCTGAGAACTATTGTAGGTAAGGTATCTGGAATGTTCATCTTTCTAGAATTATTTTTGCTAAATTGTATGTTTCATTTTGGCTTTTGTTTTTTAAAAAAAGACTACCTAGAAAGTGTCAAGTTCTTTACAATTATTTTTCATCCTGAAAATTATGACCCATGGCTGCGTGACAGTCCATGTGTGTGGTGCTCTTAAAGACATAGATAAGATAATGCTTCTATATAGCCTTGTTGTAGTTTATTAGTGCAAATTCTTGATAATGGGGGAGGGTGATTCTGGAAAAAAAAAGAAAATTCTATGTGAGACATGAAAGAGAGGGATGAGATTTTGAGACTAGGCAAAGAACTATACTTTTTGCATATATTTCATATTGAGAGAGGTTCACTTTTAAACTGTTGTAGTTTGTTTTTTTCTTCACACACTTAAAGTGTATTTTCATAGTTCCTTAAAATACTTTCCCTGCATTATTATTTTTGGATTTTCTTTTCATTTTGATTTTTGATTTTTTTTTGTTTGCTTGGATATTTTTTTTTCTTTCAAATGAATAATTTTTGTGGACTATGTGGGTGGTTTTATTTGGTTGGTTTGCTTGTTTGTTTTCAGCTCACCAAATCTCGAACAGAAATATTTTTATAAATATGTTTTTCTGGTTAATGTGTGTGGTTTTTACCTTCTTACTTTGTCTTTCAATGTAGCCTTGAAGATCAGATTAAAGAGAGAAAAATTTGGGCAACTGGTGGGAAATAAGTGGAAAATTATGAAAAATTTTAAATTTGCTCAACTTCAACTTTAGTTATTTCTCTTTCTTCTGGTACAGTGTTATTTATTTATATAATAATATTTATTCACATCTTATTTGAACAAAAAGCATTTATAAGCAGAGTGTCCATAAGAAAATGGGCACAATCAGCTTTTTGATATAAGGCAGGGATGTACAAAGAATTCTTAACTGAATGTAAGTTATTATTTTAATTAAAGTCAGTGATGGGTAAAAGTGTTGCACTGACAATTCAGATCGTGAATGATTTGGTTCATCACCAAAATATTTCTTTCTCATCCTCTGCTTCAGCAATTTACTTCAGTGGAGGGCAAGTTCAGACTACTCAACTCTTCTCCAGAGGAACTTAACTGTTCTGGCCTGGACTGAAGTCCACTGAAGAGCTTTTTTGTCTGCCAAAAAGGCATCATTGCAATTGATCTGTGCTGGGTTTGTACAAGTGACCTCGGGGTGACTGTCTGTGCGAGCTCTCACTTGAGAGAGCCTCACTTTCAACAAGGGCTTTTTTTCATATTGATATTAAAGCAGGCTACCTTGTGAATGAATAGAACATGAAATAAAGAATAACCATAATAAAATAAAATAAAATTAAAAAAAAAAAGCAGTTTTTGTTGTTTGGTTGGGTCTGTTTTTTTCCCAAGGACATATCCACTTTCACTTAAATTACACTCATATAAGGGGTGTATTGCTCCAAAAGATACAACAGAATCTCTTTTGATCCACATCCTCTGTAACAATCAAAGTTTCACTTGTAGATTGCTAAGTTAACAGAAATTGACTGGAAAATCTACATGCTTAGGTGCTGCCTTTCCCAATGCTGAACTATAGATGCTAAAGCATATAGAATATTAAACATAAAAGGGATTTTCTAAGTAGACTACACACACACACACCACAGTTGAATCAATTCACTGATCCACAGGGCACAAATTCTGTCAGAAAAATAAAAGAAAAAAAGGGAAGAAATTCCATACATCCTAATGCCAACACCATTAATGTAGGGAAACAATAAATTCACTCCTGGACATTCTTCATTTGGAGATGGGAAAGTTTTGTTGTTTTTTTTTTTTTTTTCCAGAAAGACAGAGATGAGAAAGATACATTCATTACACCCTTGAAGGAAAAATCATTCAGCAGAAAATATAGGTAGAATAGCTGAAGAACAAAGAAAGTAGATTCTTAATCTTTTTTTTTCTTTCCTCCTAATGAGCAGATTGTTTCTTTTTATCCCTTTCTTAAAGGCATAAAAGGAACAATATAAATCCCTACAACCAAAAAATCAGAACCAGACAAACTGAGAAATTAAAATTTCACACAAAATATTTTCCTGTATCAGACTTTGACAACATTATACAGACTCTAGACAGGCAACCTGGGATAAGTTCACAACCTCCCGTTCAGAAATCTGAACAGCCACTAAAAGAAGCGAATATTAAAGTGTCATAACAATGACTTTATGAAAGGAATTGCACAGGTACAAACAGTCATAACCCCATCTCATTGGGAATGACAGTTTCTATATTTCAGAAATAGAAGATGCAATGCTGAAGTGACGCCTGGGTATTCCAACCAACAGAAATAACATTAGATGGGAAATGAGTCTTGAGCATAGGTGGTGAGTTATCCACGATCTGACACTTAAAAGTTCTCAAGTATACAGCCTGCATTTGCTTCACCTGCTCTGGAGATGCTTTAAAAAGGCAAAAGCAGCTGAGTGCCCAGTCCTTCCTCTCTTTCTGTCCATCCACAATCTGCACTGAGATGTGTGACGGCTGAATTTACATGCTGGATTTCTTTGTGGAATATTACACATATTCTTTGTGCTGTGCAAAAAGACTGTTGTTTTATCTCCAAGATAACACAACATCTTTAAGACAAAGCAACATTATACATATAAGCCTGCAGCTCCTTCAGGGAACCATAGTAAATATTTAATACTGCGTGTATGTACAATGTTGGATGGCAAAACACCATATAGTACTGAACCCAAAAGGTTTCTTTGGTGTCTTTATATATAGATCACCCACCTGGGCTAAATCTGGTCTACTGTTTTTTTTAACAAATATGACAAACTGCTGTGCTGGATGGTAAACCAAAGGTACTTTTAGTAGTAGTTATCAAGACTAATAACAATCAAGAAGGCACGCACTTTGCAGTACTGAACTCTTGACTATTCCAGGGCTTGTCAAAATAAACAACGCTCTAGATGAAAACAGTAAATATCCAGGCTTCAGAAGATCAGGAAAGGAAACATTTGTCTTAAGAAAGTAAAGTTTTGGTCCAGATTTAAATTCCTTGATGGATGCTTGACAGATGTTCTTAAAATTCATGCCTGCAAAAAGTAGAATGAATGAATGAATGAATGAATGAATGAATGAATGAATGAATGAATGAATGAAATTCATTAAATTAACTCCACAGGGTGGGAAATAAAAGTCTTCTGAAGGAACAATGTGTTATGGTAAATAGTCCATCATTCCTATATCCAAATTAATAACCCCAAGGTTAAGATCAAGGGTTTGGTCCTAATTTACATTACACCACAGAACTGGTCTGAACTAGTACAAATGCTGTCTTCAGCTGTGTAACATAATGAAATCTGGGGAGAAGGAGACATCCTGGTTAGACAAGAGTCTGAGACCTAAGTGCCTTGAGAGTTGCCAAAGGGATCTGAAAAGAACACAAGGTTTCCATCTTTTGGGGCATAAAAATGAGCTTTTTAAGTTCAGCATTTTACCCTGCCCTCCTGAAAAGACACCAGACACTAGCACAAGTCCCATGCTTTGCTCTACCAACACAAGTAATGCAGTTTGTTTTTTTTCTCTGCCTACACAGATATATGTGCAAGATTACCATAGGCTGTCTGCTTAGGCATTGGGAAACAGTCACAGAAAGATGGGTATGCAGCTAAGCATTCCATTTCTATAATTCCTTCATTTCAAGGCTTGTTTTGTTGGATAAAAATATGGCAGATGACAAAGGAACCAAGAAACAAGCAATCTCTAAACAACCAATCTCTAAAGATGGAAGCAAAATGAAGGAGCAGTGGGAAATCAAAGTCTGTCATATGAGTCAGGTAATGAGAATAATTCAAGGTTATTATTTCTTCTGCTTCTCTAAAAACTTCCACCAAATATTAGAGTGATTATTTATAATTTTCATTATATTGATGCTATGGCTAAAATCAAAGTCTCTTTTTGCTGAGTACTTTTGAGCAAATAGGTCAGATTCATCTTTCTCAGTTTTGGAAGTCTGAAGTCATCTGAACTATTTTAACAAGCCATTTTAGGATGAAATGAGCAGCCCTGAGCAACAAGCAAAAGTGCTTATATCTCTCCTTTACTTATAAAAGGAGTTTAGAATGACTAGTTCGTACTGAAATGACTAACTCAGGAGTCTTAACCTAAGTGAAATGAATTCTTCCTATTCTTTCCAACTAAGTTTATCACTCTGAAAAATAGGCACCTCATCTAAGATGGTTGCCTAGATTCTCTCCATAGACAATGGAGAAAAATAAGTATATCTTGAGGGAAATTTTCTCCACATTACTTGGACATCTTTCTTTTGAGAGGACAACTCCTGCTCCAGAAGGGAAGCTGGCTGGCCAGGGGCCTTCTCACTTGCAGGGGAAGGGAGTGACATGGATCAGTGCCTTGCTGAAAACACAGTGTCTTTTGAAAAGACATTATAATTATATATATAAAATAACAAAGTCAAGGATGTTTACTGTTGCCTCGGTTGAGGATGGATTTCACTCTAATGGCTGGTTATAAGACAGATAGGGAAACATAAAGTAAGAGTGAAAGAACAATAAAAGTGAGTGAGAGAGAAAATATAAGAAATAACTTCTGCAAGCCCCATGAGAAATAAACACATTTACAACTACTTTATGCACAGTTAAATTGAGATACAAATAAGTTTAGTTCCAAATAGTAAGCCAGAGCAAGAGACTCAATATCAGGGAAATAGTTCCCAGAAAATGGGAAACAACTGCATGCTAGCTATGGAGAGAACTCTATCTTGTAAGAGATACAGGACACAGCAATGGGTACTGAATGAAAAATGTTTGAATGTGAAAATAGTCAGGAAAAAAAAAAATCATGCATGATAAGATTCCTGGCTGATTGAAATCAGCAAATGGATTCTTTGTTTAGCTATCCAAATAAACATGAATTCTAGCCCCCAACCTGATCCAGCTTTCATTTAGTTCACTTTAGTATATAAATATATATTTTTAAAAATTATTTTTAATTCATATTTTTAGTTTAGATAGTTGAGAATTGAATTATATTACTTTTGTTTTGGATTCCCCCCTGTTTCCCCTTCTTCAAATCCTTCTAGCAAGCTGCTCACTAACATCCAAACAAAATAGCTGTTGCTCCATCTTCATGATGAGACTTGTAGGGCTTTTGAAGTTAAAAACTAAAAAACTTGGTAAATATGGTACTGACTTTGCTTTTGCTAGAGCATGAAAGGGTGAGATGTGCTGCAGTTTCTACACATATGCATACATGTGCTAGCTGCATCTTTTTTTTTTTAGAATTCAAACAAGTGATGCTATGAAAGATATGACTTGAAGAAGCAAGACTCGCCCCATGGAAGTTTTAGATACTGCAATACAAGTGAAAAGCCAGTCTGATGGATGACAGTCCAGCATAAAATATCTACACTTGTACTTGTGAGTACACACACACAATGCCAGCCACCAACAAGGAGGAGTGGCTGTGCTGCAGTTCTTCTTCTCAGATTAAAAAAAAAGCAACAAAACCCCTTGAAATGGTTTCATGTTTGTGTCTTCCACATTAAATCTGCTGAAATGAATTAAGCTGTAATGCTGTGAAGTAACTGACACTCCTATCACTCAATTTTGGTAATCGTTTGACAAATCTCCTATAAAATATAGCTATGTCCCAAAAACTGGTGTTGGCTTAAAAAATCTTTAATATTTTCTCTTTTTTTTTTCTTTCTTTATTAAGTAAGTATACATTAAAGCATGTGGAGTTTTTTACTTCTATGTTTTGTGGGATTTGACTAATAATAGCTTGCTTATTATGATCACAGAACATTTATCTGCACTATGATGCATCAGTCAATAAATAAAACTGACTGGTTTTTGGTCGTATTTTTTCTGACTGATGTAATCACTTTAACCCAAGAGCTGGGTCTCACAGTTGTTAAGAAACAGGGAAAAATACCCCAAAACCACCACCCTCCAAGTACTGCAAACTTGGAGTAAAATGCAGAGAGTTGGAAACAGGCTGTCAGCAAAGTCAGCGCAGTGTTTGTCTACAGGAGAAGGTGAGGTCAGCTCTGTAGGCTTCTTGGAACAGATCTACCATCAGTGTAAACTGATACAGCTCCACCAAAGTCAACTTGCACCAAATAAATATTCCTTCTTTATTTTTGCATTCTCTGTCTTTGCATTGCAGTGCAAAACAGTAGGAGTCACCTTAGAGAGGCTTTTGTGTATTTTCAGCTCACTACCAAGTGCCTTTGGAGGTCCAAAAGGACAGCACACTACCACAGGTCATTTGTGCTTCTTTCTGCCTCAGCAATAAATTCCAGCACACAATTCTTTGCTGTGCACACAAATAATCAGAAAAAATGGGAGAGAGCAATTTTCCTTTCTCTGCTGTGTAAGGTAATATTCCTAAGATCAAGGCCTCTGGAGTTGGTTGGAAAAAGAAAGGAAAGGTCTTCCCAGTCTTTCCAAGTCTAACCACTGTGCTAGGACATAACATGGACAGATAAAACTGAACACTGTCTTGGAGCTATTTCCAACATAAGTAGTTGTATACTTAAAGCAATTTTCACCTAATATTTATCCTTTCCTTTTTTCCTTACCTCTAACAGAACCAGGTTTGTTTTACTTAGCACTTAACAGGCTATTACACAGTTAAAGAGTGGAACACCTTCTCCTTTTTATTCTTATCCCTCCTTCATACTTCCTTTTTATCCTCTCAGCTTTCAATTTCTTTTTCTTTTCTCTTGCTTCCCTCTTTTTTCTTATTTTTTTTCTTTTCAAATTAATTTGCCCTTCCCCTCTAAACCTGAATTTTTAAAATAATACAGGAGAGCAACACTTACCTTACAGCAAGATGTCCGTGAATCCTCTATGCTGCTCCTAAACTTCTCCATCACACTCTGGCTTCCCAAAAGCAGCTTATGGAAAAAGGAATAGTTTTAAAATAGGCTGCACATCCACAAGGAATCAACATGTATTACATTGGTAATTCCTTTTTTTTTTTAATATCAAAGTAGAAACAAGTATATTTGTTTTAAGTAGTTCTTTACTTTTCTAAGAACTGTGGTGAAAAATGCTCTTTCTCTGAGAAAAGTTGAAGTCCAAATCTTGGAATACAGGCTGGTTTCTCAAATACCTCATCTCTGGTCAATAGATAACAGATTATATGAATAATTAAGAACATGCACAGGCAAGTTGATTAGTCTTTCATGGCTGTTTTTAGCAACATTATTTTGAGTAGCCTAAAAACTACTGTATAAAGAACAGACTTTGTCCCTGCCATGAACAAAGAAAAAGAAAGGAATTACTTAAGGCCCTCTGAACACTGAACACAGCCTAGGCAGATTAGAAAATGAGATTATACACCAGCTTAAACCTCTGTAAGCAGAAATGGAGGATACCAAACAAAAGGAAGTAGCATGTCACAAAATATTGCAAAATCAAGTAGATTGTATTTTGTTGTATACACAGTGTTACAGACACAGAATGTCTTAAGGATGAAAGTGTAGGATAATTTTTCCATACTATCCCAAGGACATCTGAATTTTGAGGGCATAGACCTCAGATGTGACTTAAGTATTATTAGTGACCTAATCATTCTTTTAGCCCAGTTAAAAGCAATCTTGGACCTAGAACTGTTCTCCCACTTTGGCAATTGTAGGAAAATTTCCCAATGACTGCACTTGATGATTTCAGGACACCTTTAAGAGTATTTAAAGTTTTGATACTCTGATTTTGATAAGTATTATTTTATTAGACTATATTTGACAGATTGGACAACGCTTTGTAAGATATTGATCTCATCTCTAAATCTCTGGAGTTTACCTACAGGTAAATCCACTAACATTTGCAAATCAAAGTGTAAGCAAAGGAGGGAAGATAATGCTTTGAAAAGGGACTGGAAAGAAGAGAGAAATGCCAAACTTTACTGCATAAACTTGCAGGCTGCTTGTTATCTTTTATTGATAGGAGTTATTTCAATTCTATCTTTAAAATCAAGAATCTGACTTTTTCTTGATTTACTCCCAGCTATATTAGCCCTGGAGAGACACTGCCTTCAAAGGGATCATATCATGGCATATGGTGACCTAAAGGTTATTTGTAGTGGAGAAATTGTGGCCTGTATCTGTGCATCACTATTTATTTCTTTTTCTTTCTACACCCTCAATCTACATTTTACTATCCCTCAATTCACCTTAAGTGAAAAACAAAGTCCACCCTTCTTCAAAATGAAGTGAGAAATGTCATCAAATAGCCCTTTAAATAAAAACAGGTCTTGTTCACTTATGAAAAAAATAAATTGGTGAAGACTTCCAACAAACTTTTTAGCAATTTTTTTGTTTAAATATACATGTAAATTAATCAATATAATAAGCCATAGGTCCAGTAGCAAAGTCAGTGCAATGTTTCTCTACAGGAGAACATAAAGTCAGCTCTGTAGACTTCTTGGAACAGATCTTTGCCTTCCTGGTGTCACCAGATTAAGCCTTTCTAAGGGATGAAATGTAGATCCAAGTGTCAGAAAATGCATGTTATAATATGATTCTTCAGCTGTGCTTTCCACATGTCATAGTTTCCACCAATATGAGCATGCTGCTTCCTATTTTGACCACAGAACAAACATCAAGTAGTGACAGTCGTGTTACTACACCGCCAAGACTGCAATTCTACATTGCTGTGCAGACCCAATGTTTTACAATAAGCTTCTTTTTACAGAATCACAGAAAGGGCTGGTTTGGAGGGGGCCTTAAAGAACATCACATTCCAGCCCCCCTGCCATTGGCAGGGTCCCCTTCTGCTAGATCAAGCTGCTCATGGTTCTATCCAATTTGGTCCTGAGCACTTCCAGGGATGGGGCATCCACAGCTTCTCTGGACAGCCTGTGCCAGGACCTCACCACCCTCACAGTACAGAATTATTTCCTACTGTTCCATCTCAACTGACTATTTGTCAGCTTGTAGCAATTCTCCCATGTTCTGTCATTCCTGGCTCTCCTAAATAGTCTCTCTCCATCTTTCTTGTAGTCTCTGTTCAGGTACATGGAGGAGCTCTCTATGAATCTCTGTCTCAAATAATTTTTTAATAATTGCTGTTTTAAATAAAGCCTTCATGAATTTTTCAGTCAGGAAAATCACTTTTCCAGATGTTCACAGCTGGACTATGGTTTCATTATTATTAACTCACCTTTTTTTTTTTTCCACAAATCAACTGTCTTTTCTGTCAAATTCTATTTAGATTTCCAAATTAGAATTTATACCCCAAATTTCTGGGGGAAAAAAAAGTTTCTATCATCAAGAAAGTGCTACCTTTTCTAAGAATGTTAAAAAGTTTATTAAGAGAGATTGCTTTGTCCTACAAAAATTCATTAATTTGCATATGAGACTATCACTGATATTGCCACCTCACAATTATTGCCATATCTTCCTCAATGTTACAGCTCAACATTCTTCTTTTCACCCTATCTGCAACATTCCTATATGCTTTTAAATATTTAGTTCCTTTTTCCAAAGGGTTTACAGACTGAAGTCATCCCTCTTTATCACTTCAAATATGCTAGATAGAAATGTTTCCTTTTTTGTTTGGTTTGGGGTTTTTTTGTCGTTGTTGTTTGGTTGGTTTTGGTTTTGTGGGGTTTTTCTCTTTGTTCGTTTTTTTGGTTTTGGTTTTAATCTAGGGATGAGAGAAAGTATATATATTTATATTCCTTTGATACAAGAATATGTACCAAATAGAAAGGAAGGGAGGACCCCAAATAAAAAAAGATCCACTCTGTAAATTTTATGGTTCCATAAATTCTGTCTGTTTGACAAAGCCATTTAGTCTTTATCAGACTGAAAACTCCGAATGTTGCATTTGGAAACTATGATCATGAAAATTTGTCACATCTTTACTGGATTCTTTCAGGTCACACTATTAACAGACTTGGGCCTGAGTTCCTCAAATGTATATAGAAATGCACTTGGAAGATGAAATTTTTTGCAGTTAAACACCTTCAATCACCACCCAGGATTTATCATGCCCTACTATCATGTTTCTTGCTGCCATCAAGAAAGGAATGGGTGGAGAAAGAGATTTCATTATGGTTAGTTTATCTCCACAGGCAGGATGCTTTTGAGAACAGAAGAGAAAATGTGCTCCATCTCAGTAGTGGCCTGATAAAATCCTTGTCATCTGCAGTTTTCCTTTCAGAACTTTTTCTTATTTCAGAACATTTCATCTAAATCATCACTCTTTGGGCAGTCCTGTGTGAACCATAATCTGTTCTGATACCACTATCAGTGGAAATGGTGCTGTCAACATTTATGTCAATACCGAGGTTGTAATTTCTTGACAGTAACGTTCCTCACTTGATGTAACACTCTGCTCAACCTGGGGGAAGTTCCTGCTTGGCGCTCCCTCACTCAGAATCCTTTGCTGCCCAGGCACATGGCAGGCTGAGAGGACACAGTGCCGTCCGTGCCATATTTATTTACTCTGCTAACAGCTCTTAAGCTTGTTTGGAAGAACTCTCAAAAGTGTAAGAGGGCAAAATGCACACAGACCAGGGATGGTTTGGGAAGAGGAGAGAGGGATGGGATTGCTCTATCATCGAATTTATAGGCAAACATGCATTTCAAGTTCAGTTTGTAGAAGTCATCCCTGTGTGTTCCATAAATAGCAGATAATTTCCCTACATTTTGGAGCCAATTAAAATATTTCACAATATTTTAATTGGCTCCAAACACAAGTCCAAACACAAAAAATAACTGTCCCCAAAATTATGGCTCAAGAATACTGATCATGGGTTATTTTCTAATCTTCAATTTTTTTTTTCCCTGAAAGTGCAGGAACACGAAAATCATATGTATACTCTCCAGTTTCACATAAAGTTTTAATATAAATTAATTATGAAAACCCAGATATGAAACACAGAGTTGAACAAATGCAGAAAAGGGCTACTTAGAAGGTCAAGAGAATGGAGAAATTTTCTTATCAGTCTATAAATGTTAGTTTGTTGAGGCTCCCAGAATGAAAGGGATACAACAGAGGATTTGATTGCTGTCTAAAATAACATAAGGGAAGTTCTAATGGTAACATGAGAGCAGGAAAGGGCCTATTATAGCTAACAGGCAATGTTTGCAAAAGACAAAATTGGTATGAAGTGCTGAAAATAAATTTAAACTAGGAAGTTGAAGAGCATTCTCACTCATTAGAGAAACTATGTTCTGTACAAATCTACCAAACCAAATCTACTACTCCCAGAGACCTGGGAGGAAAAAAATCTGATCTTTTTTAAAATGGAAAATGAAAGAGCTCATTCTGCATGCTACCTGCCATAGCAGAGCATTTTTAGGACCCCACCTCTCCTCCTAGTTCTAACATTGCTTGAAAAATAAGGAAATTCTCTGGCTTGTTTAATCATCTGTGTTTTGAAAATCATATTTGCCACAGCAAGTAAATTGAATATACAGTTAAGTCACAAAACACTTCTTCAAAAGGTTTAGTATTCCTGTGGGTGGCATGGACTTCTGGCCTGCGACAAGAATAAATCAAACACAGATCTAAAGGCAAAAGAGATGTGACTGCAAAGGCAGAATATATCCTGTAGCAGCTCAAATTCAGTAATTTTCATAGACTGGTTCATTTAGAAGTCTGGGGGATTTTTTTTTTTTAATTAAGCAAAATCAGAGTAAAGGGAATAAACATTATTTTTTATACTATGCTGAGCAATAAAGTTATGTAAGGAATGTTGGAAGAAAATTGTACAAATTATGAAACAGTCTACATAATAGCCAAAAGTAAAACTTCTTTACTTCATCTGAACTCACCCTTTCTTCAACCAAATAACAACCCTCTACTAGGTGTGCATAAATTCTAAAACACAGCTGTTTTGAATCTGCAAATAATCCCCAGATTGTCTTCATATCTTGGAAGTATATCATCAGTTTATTAGTCTCCACTTTTGAGGGTCAAATTGGAGTCCCTACTTGAGGACTAGAACATTCAACCTGGAAGACATATAACGAATATTGGAAGTGTCCCCAGTCCTCAGCTTCAGGAACAGCTGCTCTCATGCACCTATCATCAAATCTTGAAACACTTCCTAACCTAAACTCTAAAATGGTGGCAAAATTTTCCAGGTGATTTTATGTATTATGCATCTCCTTTAAATACAATTATATCAAGGAAAAAAATCCAACAGAGCAAAAAACAAAAAACAAAAAAAAAACCAAACAAACAAACAAAAAAAACCCCACAAAACACAAAACGCAAGCACTACGTAGTAAACATTAACAAGGAACTAATGTATTACATAGTCTTAATTGAGTTTGGATAATTGCAGATACTCATTTACTTCCCCATCCCTCTATTTAAAATGCTGCTGCAAGTTTCACATGGATAAAGTGTTTACCCATTTGGTCTTGGGTCATCAGCTCATGTCAGGCCAGCAGTTTATTCCGTAGTGGTCCATCAGTACTAGGGAGCTCTAAAATGCTACAATAATTCTAAAGGCAGCAGAGGCAAATTTGTTCCAAACTTTGGTTTCTCTTAGAAACCTCCTCTCCTCTCTCTGAGAAGATATATTCTCTGGGAATACTGCATACAACTTTGCAGCCTTGTGTTCCTCATACAGGACACAGTATGATGTGCTATATTCTTCAGTTCCCTGGCTCCCCTTGCCCTGTCTCTCAGGAGAATCAGCACCAGTTTACCAGTGACTGAAATCTCTATCTTGGATATTATTTTTACCAGCTGCATTTTAATATTGCCTCAGAATTATATTAGTATTTTCAACATTTGGCCACATTGTTCCAGTCTAATACGCCCACTTATCTACGTTACTGGGATTACGCAGCAGGTGGCTCCATCGTCGGTGAAGAATCAAGTTCAAATTGTTGCAAATACGTCTGCAAATTTCTTCTCTGTAAATTCTGAAGGGCTTTGGATGTGATAATGTTACAGCTCCACGTACCTTCTTCTTCTATGGTGCTTTTTACACTTCTTGTAACTCAATGCTCTTGATTTGGTGTTTTTGGGTTTTTGCTTGGTGGGATTGCGGGGGGAGGGGAAATATGTATAAAATGGTATCCTATTGAAAAAAAGGGGTTTGCAGTTGTGATTCCTATATTTATATTTTCCCCCTATTTGTCCATGTCCAGGACAGTGGTAGAATCATCATCCCTGGAAGTATCCAAAAAATGCATGGATACAAATGCTATGGATGTAGCACTTGAAGACATGATTTAGTGGTGATTGTGGAAGTGGTGCTCGGTTTACAGCTGGACTTGATGATTTTAAAGGTCTTTTCCAACTTTAATAATTATATGATTTTGTGAAAACCATTTGATTTGCTTGCCAGGTTCAAGTAAATTTGAAAAGGAGAGCTAGCCTTAAAACTTAATTCCTAGAATTTACCATAAAGAAATGTCTGATTTAAACATAAAACCTACAAAACCCCCACAGAAATGCCACTGAATATGACCTAAAATCTTTATGGATAGTAAAGAACCTTTAGAAAAGAAAGTTCTGCAAATCCCTCGGTTTTGGGAAAGTTCCATCTGTGGTAAATTGTCTCTTAATAAATGAGATTGGCCATGGAGGGTGCATTGTGGCCCTGGACATCACTGCAGCTCCTCTTCTTTCTCTGGCTTTGTAACCTTAAGAATCACCTGATTCCAGGTGAGGCTGCTGGGGTCCAGCCACACCTGGCATGTGATGATCACAGGCCAAAGGAAAGGCTCTGATACTGTGCTGAAAATGAGAGAAATACACTTTTCTTCAGGAGAGATGGAGAGTCGGGAGGCAATTAGATGAGTCACTTCTCCTAAGGAGTGACTTGGCAAATTCCCCTCATGGTGGACACATCTGCCTTTCTTTACCTGCAGACCCTTTGCCAAGACTAGTTTGTTTCCTTTCCACATGGCTAAATTTTGTTGAAAAAATAACAAATTGGTTTTAATGTGATAATCCAACATTTTAAATTACTTGTGGATACCTGAATTCTAAGCTCAGTATGATAAGCATTTATTTAATCTTCATATTTGTTAGCTCAAGTTAAAAATATCCACAGCTATAAGTTAGTGGTATGGTCTACTTTGATTGGGGAAGATAATGTTCATGAAATTCTGTCAGCAAATCTTGTCTGGTCTTTACCTTTGTTAAGCGTGTGCTTAATTTCCAAAATTCCCTCCCTCCAGATAAGGTCATATGGCCAGCTCTGTACCTACCCTCAAATCTCATTTCCATGTTTGTGCATAAACAAGCATAGAGGAGGTAAAGATCCTGAGGGAAATAAGGAAAACCACTAGCAGAATAATGAGTGACTGCTGCCTCGTTCAGGGAACCCGTGAGATCTCATGAGGTGTTGCCCTGAAGGGCCAAAAGATGTGGGATAGCTCATCAAGGACAAAATTAGAGCAAAGGAAATATTTATTTCAATGTGAAGGATGTTGAGCAAATTTGGCAAGAGGATGACTTGGTCCACTGAGTTCAAACAGGAAAAATATAGTGGGTAGACATTAAAAACCACTGTGGGACACCTGAAAGAGTACAGAGAAATGCAATCAGACAATTAAAAGTTTACCTGGAGTTGAAATTGGTAGTAGATAAAGAAAAACTTTCACTATCAGATGAAATGCAAAACAAAGACTCAAGAAGATTTATGTCCACTACTGAATGAAATCACTGGCAAAGGACATGGAAGAGGTGAGGGGGCTGAGCTTGCTTGGGAGGTTGGGAAGAGACACAGCTGGGACAGGGGATCCCAATCGACCAATGAGATATTTCAGACCATATGAAATCATGCTCTGTACATGAGGGAGGGTGGAAAGAAGGAAGGGCAATATTTGAAGTGATGGTGCTGCTCTTACCAAATAACCAGTCTGCATGGTGAGTCCCTGATCTCCTGGAGGTGGCTGAACACTTGCCCATTGAAGAAGTGAATTAATTATTGTCTTGCTTTGCCTGTGTAATCAGCTTTTTATTTCCCCATTAAGCTATCTTGATCTCAACCCACAAGTTCTCCAGCTTTTACTTTTCTGATTGTCTCCCAGATCCTGCTGGCGAGGGAGTGAGTGAGTGTTTGTGTAATTCTGGGCTGCTGGCTGGGGTTAAACCACTACAGACAGACAGTGCTCAATCACTCTCAGTAAAGAGTTCCTTCCTAATTTCCAGCAGGAACTTCCCGTGTTCCGCTTTGTGCCCACTGGGACGCCATTCCAAAGAGTCTGCCTTCACCTTCTTTGCATCATCTTTTCAAGCGTTTGCATACAGAGACATATTCTCCCTGAGCCTTTCCTTCTCCCTGAAATGGGCTTCCTGGTGACCAGGAATCATGGGTTTTTTCCAAACCATTTCTCCAGCCTGTTGAGGTACCTCTGGATGAGAAATGGTGTTCCAGCCAGCTTTCCCAGTTTTGTACAGTTCTTTCCCCATCATCTAGAAAAATAATGAAGATTGATGACCAGTGACTGGACTTTATTTAACAAGACTTTGTGTCAAGGATTGCCACCTTCCTGGCCCTTTTCAGTCATGTCTCTCTCTCTTTATCCAGCCCATGCTTCATCAGTTCCCCTGTGAGGATCCTGTGGTGACAATTTTCAGGGAAGCCAGGGTAGACATGCCCACTGCTCTTCTCTCACCTGCCAGCAAAGCCATTTCACCACAGAGGTATATCACATTTGCCAAGTGTGTGTCCCCCTTAGTGAATCCATGCTGCTGCCCCTGTTTTCTTTCTTGTCCTTCATTTGCCTGGGAATGCTTTCTGGGATTAGCTAATCATTTTCCCAAGGACTACAGGCTGACCAGCCTGTAATTCCACAAGCCTTCCTTCTTACCCTCTTGGAAGATAGGAGTGACCTTTGCTTTCCTCCAGTCCTCAGGCACCCCTCCTAGTCACCATAATCATTGAGCCTCTGTCAGGGGGTCTCACAATGGTGTAATCCAAGTCCCTCAGCACTTTTGGGCACATGGTATCAGGATTTATAGATAACAGATTTATGTTTGTCTAATTTGCTTAAGAATTCTTTAACCTGATCTCTTCTACTAAGAATAAGTTTTTCTTGCCCCAGACTCCTCTCACCACCCTTTTTTCTTATGCTGCCTTTGTTACTGCCTGCGAATGGTGTTTGGGTGTTGATTACATTCCTTTCTTTTCCATGAGTCTCACTAGAATGAGCTCTAAATTTTATGAGTTTGTCCTGAAATGAGACCACCTTCCTTTTTTTTTTTCTTTTTTTTTTTTCTTTCTTGAACAGTGCACTGAGAATTCCTTCCTAGCATTCCAAGGAAACATTTACTTGCTTATTGAGCATGTAATTCTCCCTGTAGCTTGCATGATAGGCAGCTGGGACAGCCTGGTTTGAACATCCCGGTTTGGACATCCTTTTTTCTGCCTATGTCATGTCTAAGGAATCTGCAAATTTACTTTCAATCACACATTACACCAATGTCTCCAGAGTGAGTGGGAAGTAGAGGCTTGGAGACTTATCTCATTGAATGAAGACCATATCAGGTATTTTAATGAGTAATTACTTATGCTGGAATTAGGGTTGGTCTCTCATGTAATCTCTTCCCCTTTAACAAAAAAGTACCATGGAATTTTAAATCCCTAGATTGTCAAGCACTGCTGTAATATTCTTGCCAATGAGTTTACTGTCATAAGCATTTGGAGAGAAAGTCCATTTTAAAATAATATTCATGAAAAACACTTTCTGAATATGTAATTGGGAGAAATGTCACAGCAATTGTTAGAGTTGCTCTCACTAATTAGAGAAAGTACAAAACACCACGTGATTTATGTGTTCCATCAAAACTAAACTAGGATTTCTGATATTGTATATTCACAATGAATTTTGCTTGTGTTCAGTATACAGACCATGCTTCAATTGCAGAAATCACTCACTGAATCATCAGGATGGAACAGATGCAAGAAAATTGTGATCTTCTTGATGAGAAACAGTAAAAAAAAAAAAAAAAAGGCACTGGATCAATTATTCACTGCAAATTACACACTTGGCTACCATGATCATTATAACTCCTTCACATCCTGTTACTCTACACTCCATTATTTCTGCTTACCCCTATGGAGCCTGCCCTTTTACCTTCCTGACACTCCCCTCTTTTCTAGCTGTCAAACAGACTATTTCAATCCCTGTTTAAAGGATTTCTTATTTCTCCTTTGTGTGCCCTGTCATCCCTATCTCTCCCCCTTGCAGCTCCATCAGAGTAGTGGCTTTCATGCCTAAAATGGTGGGGGAAATGCTGGTTTAAAGACCAACTGGCTTCTATTCACAGGGACACTATTGAAAACCAAACTGGTTTCTTAAAGCTCTTGCTGAAGTGTAGAAAAGTGTTCTTTTTCCCCTCTCTTCTTTTAAACTGGGGGATTTTTTTTATATTTTTCTCCCAAAGTCTTCAGACTGGTTCTTGAAAGTGCTGCTGTCATGCAGGAGCACTGTATGGCTTCCATAATGAATAGCACAAATAATTTTTTAACAAATCCTTCCTTTATCAGCAGAGCTCAGCACAAGAAAGGATTATGCACGGTGAATTTGATATAGAGGATGCAAAGGTACTGGCTTATAGGATAGTTGTTAATTGTTGGGGGTTATTAACAATATTTCTTCAATTTACCATTCAGCTGTCAAGGGTGCCTTTGTCAGTCTTCTATAAAGAATCCAAATATTATCCCCTCTGTCACTGTGAGATGTGGCAGTATCACTCTTTCTCTTTAACGTTTAATCAACAAATTCAAATGACTCAGCCAAAGCTGGGCAGGAAGGAAATCTGTGATCAAAGAAAAAACCAAAGAGACTTGCAATCTATGCCAGCACTTTAAGCATCAAATGCCTTGTCTTCACAAAGTACAGAAGAGCTTACTCTACTGCAGTACTCCAGCTTTCATAATATCTCAAGCTGCTTCGTGCTCTAAGGCATAATTTTGCTTTTTTAATAATTCCTGTCACTGGAGAGGAGGCAGAGGCAAAGGCATTTAAAATGCTTGTGTTGAACCCTGAAAAAATGTTAACTTTAGCTTTGATAGCTTTCTGCTTATTTTCCAGTACAATAAATCTATAAAAATTCTATCTATTACTTAAAACTAGACTTGGGCCTATTTCATCAAAAGATGTTTTAGATGTTTCAAATGGCCTGTGGAAGAGTCTGAAACAATCATTGTTTGGGGGCACAGCAGGGGTGGATCACTGAGTTCCACCCTCCAAACCCAGTGGGTTCTTTTGGGGTCCAGATCAGACAGGCCTGGTTTACAACAGGACCTTCAGCAGCCTCATCTCAGGAGCAAGATCTCATGTGATGATAGAATGGTTTATGCAGGGAATACAAGCAAAACAATCCTCCTTTGAACATTATTCCATTTTTCCTTGACCCAATGATCAACTCAGGACATAATGAAGGTATTTAATCCAGGTCCTGACTGGATGTGCTTTGTGGTACTGTGAGGTTATACGACCAGCTACCTCCATGGGAGTGGTGAATTTCACTCTGAGGAGAGAAGATGCAACATACTCTGTCAAAATAAAACAGTGAGAATAACAAAATTCTGTGGGAAATGTGGCAGTGATTTAACATGATTCAGCAGTGAGGCACACTGGATTATTTGCTGCATAGGGAACAGGGTCACACTGAGCTGTCAGGGAGATGCTCTAATTGGGCCATGAAGTTCAGAAAGAACATTCTCGAAGAAGACTCTGGGTGCACCTACATCCACTTCTAATCCCAGACTTGGTCAAAAGTTTATTTCCAAGGGTTTATTTTGCTTAGTCAACTCTTTACATTCCTTACTTCAGATTTCAAAGCACAACATTCCATTCATCACTTACCAAGGGTCAGTTTTAGAAAGGAATCTCAACCTCAAGAGCAGCATTGGGAAGCATCCCTGTTCAAGGGGAGAACCCACTGCAGGGCAGGAGAGCTCGGTGGCTGCCCACTCTTTATGGAGTAAGATGATGGAATTATGTTTGCATAACAGCAAGAGTTCTGGGTCACTGCTCCAGACAGCTTTTGCCTACCATGTTGCCAGTGCACTTATCCATCTGTCTTCAGTCACCACAGGCCCCACAGGTGGTTATGGTTTGAGGGGTTGGGGGCAGCACACCCTCACACCACCTTCAAGCTAAAAAAGATGGAATACCATGTGATCTTTATTTATCCAGTCTGGGTGCTCAGATTGGCTCATTTCTGTATAGGAAACAAATCTGAATGTAGATGATGGAAAGAGAAATGTTGTGATCCTGCCTGGAAAGAGTAGGAGTAGAAGTAGGCCATATTATGCTTGCAACAGAAGAGCATAAAGAACCTTAGTTTAGATTTTCCTTTTCTTGAGCCTAAGTTCCTTATATCTGAGACTTAGTCTGATTTAATTGGCTTTAGATAGAAAAGAAAAATTTGTTCCTACTCTAACCTGCCAGTACAGGCAAACCTGTCTTGCTACCTGAAAGCAATAGAAGTAACAGAACTTCCAGATTTACTTGCATTAAATAGAGATTATGTATGTTATGTAGTTCCTTAAATTTAATAGAAAAATTGAAAGGCACAAACAAGCAAATCACATATGTACTCTTCAGAATTATATTCAGTAAAGTTTGTGAGAGTATGCCTAGTTTAACTATATGAACCACTTTAAAATCATTATAGGATGGTTGTCTAAGATAATGGCCTCATACTGCAAGGGTTTTTTCATCTTTCTGACACAGAATTATTAATTCTGTGTCAAACATTTTGGAGAACTATGTTCTGTAACTTTTTGTGATTTCTGGGTTTTTTGTATAGGAGAATTTCATTCTGAAATGAAATTCATAATGTCCTATTTTCAGACAACTCAAATGTTTTGAAAAATACTTCTCCACACCTTTTTCTATTGATTAATACTGCTGATCCTATAAACAAGGTATTCAAAACCTTCACTGACAGAAGCTAACTGATTTTAAAGTGAACTGAGCACACTTCAAAAATTTACTATTAAATTACATGCCTTGCTGTCTGAGCAATGAGATAAATACCAAAGTACCTCACCTAAGATGTCTATTAGGAAAAAAATGTTTTGGATATATCTCATAGGAATACCCAGAAAAATCCCTCTGAATCAGTCATGTGGCACAAAGGTAAACACCAAATGCAACACTTTGTAGGCAGCTCTGCAGTACAAGCTTCAGCCATGAAGCTCATCCAATACAGAGGCAGAAGAGAGGTTTCTTTTTTTACTCAGTCCAAAGCCAAAAATCATCAGCTGATTCAAAGGGCAACCTACCCCAAAGAAAAGAAAAAGAAAGGAAGAGAAGGAAGGAAGTGGTGGAAGGAAGGAAGTGGCAGAAAGAAGGAAGGAAGGAAGGAAGGAAGGAAGGAAGGAAGGAAGGAAGGAAGGAAGGAAGGAAGGAAGGAAGGAAGGAAGGAAGGAAGGAAGGAAGGAAGGAAGGAAGGAAGGAAGGAAGGAAGGAAGGAAGGAAGGAAGGAAGGAAGGAAGGAAGGAAGGAAGGAAGGAAGGAAGGAAGGAAGGAAGGAAGGAAGGAAGGAAGGAAGGAAGGAAGGAAGGAAGGAAGGAAGGAAGGAAGGAAGGAAGGAAGGAAGGAAGGAAGGAAGTGGTGGAAGGAAGGAAGTGGTGGAAGGAAGTGGCGGAAGGAAGTGGCGGAAGGAAGTGGCGGAAGGAAGTGGTGGAAGTGGCGGAAGTGGCGGAAGGAAGTGGCAGAAGGAAGTGGCGGAAGGAAGGAAGTGGTGGAAGGAAGTGGCGGAAGGAAGTGGCGGAAGGAAGTGGCGGAAGGAAGTGGTGGAAGTGGCGGAAGTGGGGGAAGTGGCGGAAGGAAGGAAGGAAGGAAGGAAGGAAGGAAGGAAGGAAGGAAGGAAGGAAGGAAGGAAGGAAGGAAGGAAGGAAGGAAGGAAGGAAGGAAGGAAGGAAGGAAGGAAGGAAGTGGCAGAAGGAAGTGGTGGAAGGAAGGAAGTGGTGGAAGGAAGTGGCGGAAGGAAGTGGCGGAAGGAAGTGGCGGAAGGAAGTGGTGGAAGTGGCGGAAGTGGCGGAAGGAAGTGGCAGAAGGAAGTGGCGGAAGGAAGGAAGTGGTGGAAGGAAGTGGCGGAAGGAAGTGGCGGAAGGAAGTGGTGGAAGTGGCGGAAGTGGGGGAAGTGGCGGAAGGAAGGAAGGAAGGAAGGAAGGAAGGAAGGAAGGAAGGAAGGAAGGAAGGAAGGAAGGAAGGAAGGAAGGAAGGAAGGAAGGAAGGAAGGAAGGAAGGAAGGAAGGAAGGAAGGAAGGAAGGAAGGAAGGAAGGAAGGAAGGAAGGAAGGAAGGAAGGAAGGAAGGAAGGAAGGAAGGAAGGAAGGAAGGAAGGAAGGAAGGAAGGAAGGAAGGAAGGAAGAGAAAGAAAGAGAAGTTGGATATGATTGTCTTTGTTCTTCACCTCCTACTGCCCTGCAAATTCAAGAAGAAAAAAATAGAAAAAAAAAGAGGAATACTGAATATACAGCCAGTAGGGAGCATGGACTTAGTGAGTCAAATATCACACCAACAGGGAAACATTCCTGTCCAGCTGCATGAGGAAAATCTCAAGCCATGGTAACAATTTTAGAGAATATTTTGTAGCGCCCAAGAAGGCAAAACTTAAGACTTACAGTAAACATCTTTCATCTCCACGGATACCTTTTTTATTAAATAGGTGTATAAATGCTATCATCTCTTTTGTGAAATTCTCCTCCTGGCAGCTGTGATCCATGCTCAGGGAGACAGCCATAGCCACAGGTAAGTCACAGTCACCTCTTTCTTTATGGGACTACTCTACTTTTTTTATAGTCTGCAAAACACAGCCACACAAGGGGCTAAAAGGCAGTGCTGAAGGTCACATAAGGTGGAATCCAAAGGGCTGAAGGCTTTCTTCATCCTGTGCGTACCTCTCAGTCCCTGTGTCGATGGTTGGAAGGGATCTTTGGGGAGGTGGAACCTCGCCACTGCATCTAGGGGTGAATACGTCGATGACCGCAGGGGGACAGGATGTTTTCATCTCCTCTCTTATCCCCGGGGCACAGCCACCAGTTTTCACACACAGGAGTACCTGCTTCCTTATCAACGTTCTGATCATGTGAGTCTTAAATCTGCTGGAATGACAGCTCAGGGCTGATGCATGAAATAGTACTTAAAAAGGCTGCAGATGGGGAATAGAATATCTGTTCTTTAAGTGTGTATAAGTATTCCTTTTTCCATTGAATGCATTTTTTAAAAGCTCTGTGTTTGCTTTGTTAACTGTTGCAAGCTGGGCAGCATGAGTGCGGCAGAAAAACAGTGTTTTACAGTTAAAAAAAAAACAAACCAAAAACAAAACCAAAAAGCAGGTCAGTCCACTAGCTTGATTTAGAGGTTTCTTTTCTTAAAACACGTGTATAGAGAATAGTGGAGGGGAAAAATGTCTGGACATGTGCTTTATATTAGTTGTCTGGTGATGGCGACAGGTGCATTTGTCAGGCCCCAGGGAGCAACTCCATTAGATTCACTTTATTAATTGAGCAGATTACATGTTTTAGGAGATTTATTCCCTCTTCCTCCCCCAGCCTCCCTGCTCCCTTTTCTTTGATATTCTGTGGTTAAAGCAGGGAAAGGGAAAATAAACTTACTTTCAGCTTTATCAAGTTATAATTAAGCATGAGGGGAGTGGAAGAATCCAACAGTAATGCAGAGGGTGCATAACACTGACAAGGTCAATTATCTCCTGATAATTCTCACAACAGCAAGTATTAATAAGATGAATAATATTAATTGAAGCTGATTTTGTAGAATTCTAATTCTTATTTTAAAGTTTTATTCGACATAATGCAGACAGGATGGTAGATGCAAGTGGGAGGTGATTTAATGGCCTCCAGCCCTATCAGTTTCTTACCAGGCTGAGGGGTCCTTGCAGTATTTGCTGCCTTTCAAGACACCTGGAATTAAGAATGCAGAAAGCAGTAAAGGGAGGCTGGGAAAAAACATTTCCCCAGGATTATGGATGCTCTCCATGCTAATTGTTGAATGGGCTCCTTCCATATCACTTTTGATTGAAATACAAGTTTGAGATACTTTATACTCATGGTTCTTTTAGGGGTTTTGACTCTGTTGAACAAAATCCAATTCATGTTTGAGGTACATCATAATAAATCTGGATGATCTGCAATGTGACCAGATGCCTTAGTGCAGCTCAACAGACCTGTCCTGGCCCCCTTCTGAAAATTCCACCTCAGGAATTGTCATAGATGGGAGCATATAGCTTCTGTTTATGACAGTTTTATTTAGCTCATGAACCCTTCCTGCCATTACTTGTACCTTAAACTCCAGGTCATATATTTGGGAAAAAATTGTTTGTTTATTTTCATAGGAAATTGCCAAGACGGGGCTCTATTTTGTTTTACCTGGTGATCCTCTACAGAAAAAGTATAAATTAAAAGTCTCTTGTACTTTATTGTGCCCATCCTATGCTCCCACATTCACAGAATTCTAATGCAGCTAATAAGGTCTTCCTTGAACCCATTTCATTCATTTTTTACAGTGAAGCCCAGTGTGTTTACTAAGTAATATTGAATTTGAGCTTTTCCAGGAAAAGCTCACGCTTTTTAAATGACCTCGATCTGTGTTTTATTCTAGGTAGAATCACAAGGACCAAGCACAACTAACTAGCCAAAAGTCAATATATTTAGTTTTTACTCCAGAGAAACTGAATAAATAATACAGATAGTTAGATTGCCCACCGCCACAAGCATCCACTTTTCATGGAAAATTTATGATCTAAGTACACAAGACGTTGTGAATACACAAAAAAGGCCAGTAATCCTGAGTCTCTGGAAAACAAAAAATAATCTATTTATATCCATAAAATGTGCTCACTAGTGGGGGCAAGATTCACAGGGTTTTGTGTGCACAATGCAGCACAAATATTGACTAGTAAAAAGACTGTTTACTGCTGAAGAGATGGGAGACTCATTAGTGGCATAACAGAACCATAAGCTGGCCTCCTCCAGAGGCACAGAAGTTTGTAGCAATGAAAATGACGTCTGAGAAGGATGCTGCCATCTGTAAGTTTGAACACTGGAAGGCTTAGGGAGGAAAGAAATGCATGACATTATTCTCAAACCCTGATGAAAAACTTCCTATGAAGGAGAAGCAAGCACTTGGGAAATAAATGCAATATACTCAGGAAATACTTTTGTTTTCTGATAGAGGATGGCAGTTAGTGAGGAAGAAAAAAAAATATTTTTTTGCGTTTTTGCTTTTAAATGTCACCTTTTTATTTCCCATGAGAATTATAAAATATAAATTTACATTTTGACAATATATCCCTATGATAAACAAAGTGTCCCAATGGTTATGTTTGGGCCATTTTCCCCCAAACTCTAACCCTTGTGAATTGAGAAGTGTGGTATGGTGAGTGACAGCAGTCTAGGGACAGAGTATTAAAATTTGAAGCCTGCAAGTCGTGTTCAATAAAAATACATCAAGGGGGATGAAATCTTTACAATTCACCAGCACATTTTACTCTACAATTTTCAAAAGGAAAGTAGCAGGGGTCTCAATCAAAGCATGTTGAAATGTTCCATCAAACACATCTCTTGTAAATGTAGCCTGACAGTGCCTGCTTCCATTTCCGATCTCCTCACTTAAATGGGTAGCACATGTGTAAACGATGTTTATTTTATTGTAAATAGAGTGTTGTCTCTGTCCTTTAATATCACAGCTCTGTGTTTGCACCTTTAGTGTCTCCTTTAACTGCTAATTCAGTATTCTCCTATACACATTTATTAAGGCTGTGATGGAGGCCTCTGGACAGCTATTCCATCCCCCTGCATTGTGGCAGGATTGACTTCACAGACTTTTTCCATCCCTAATAATTGGGTATGACATCCTGCCCTGAATATTATTTCCTCATTTACACAAGCCCTTTCTGGCGTTTTATTCCATTTCCTGAACTCTTCATTTTAGGCTAGTTAAAGATTTTCTTCGTATTCAACATTTAGGTTTTCAGCTGCAGTGTAGTGCAAAATGTCCTTGATGAGAAAGAGAGGAAAAGTTGTTCTAACTTTTCACCTATCCCTTGAGAAATGTGTAGCAGTTCCTACAGAAGAAGAGATGGACACCTGCATCCCAGGGATACAGCCTTCTGGAGAATGCTTGGTCCCTCAGCTTGTGCCTAAGTGTGATATGTAATTTCTATCTGCTAGGTCACATTTTCAGATCTTTGGTGTACTGATGGTTCACATCCATCCTAAACACCCATCTTGAGAGCAAAACCTTTTAATATGTCTGATGCTATTCTCTGTTTGTGATTTATTTTGCAGCAGAGGTCATGCCAGGTTTTTCTTGTTTTTTGGGTTTTTTTCCCAAGGAATGCCTGTCCCAGCAGCAGGAATGCAGCCAGCTATGCCCAAGGCGCCTGAATGAATGTTTCCATACACCCTTCCCCATCGTGGTGTTCAGCTTTGAATTTCCATGGAATTTCCTTGTGATTTCAGTTAATGTGGCAAGAATAAGAAACATCCATGCTAACACTGGAGAAGGAGGCAGGAAGGAGCAGCAGAAACCCCCCAGTATTCCATGGAGCCAGTCAGTCTGGAACAGATGCCCACGCTGCTGTCTGTCAAAAGGATCACTGGGGCAAATACTCATGTGAAGGACCCCACTCCAGAGGACACTGGATATTGCCAATGTTGCCTGGAATCAAGAGAAAAAACTTTCTGAACAATATTAAGAGTGGTAGGATGAAAAGCAATTTTTTAATGAAAGGTTTCAGGTGGACAAAATATGGCTACACGCATGTGCGGTAAAGGATTCTTGCAATTTTGTAAGGTTAATTAATTAGTATGTCTAGCTATATCCAATAGGAGATTGGTTGTCCCACTAATCCACTCTTGGGTCAGCCCCTTGGAGGTGGTCCAGGGGATTTTTTGCCCTATTTCTTCTTAGTTTTCTTAAATTCTGGTGGGAAACAAGATGTCCTTGTTAGAAGTTCTCTTAATGATAAGACTAAATAGACATTCAAAAATGTGTTAGAAAGGGTAATTTTATTATTCTAAGATGTGAGAAAAGGAAAAAGTACTAGAAACCATACAACTATATATTAAAAATCTACAAAGCTACAAATATATGAAAAACCTAAAAATCTTTAGGCATCATTGATATGATACCTGATACTGACTGTACCCCCTGGGCAACTTGAAGATGGGTAGAGGAGTCTTGAGATCCTGGGAAAGCAGAAGGAAACAAGATGCCTTAAGGTTTGTCTCTTTTGTTTCTCACTACCCAAATCTATTTTAATTGGCAATAAATTAAGTTAATTTTCCTGTCTGCTTTGACCGTGACAGTAATTGATAAGTGATCTCCCTGTCTTAATCTCAACCCACAAGATTTCTTAGTTCTGCATTTTTCCTACTTTCTGCCCCTGTGCTTCTGATGGATAGTAGAGAATGAGCATCTGGGTGGGAGTTTGTTTCCTAGACAAGGTGAACCCGTGACAAGGAAAAGAAAAAGCCAGAAATCTGCCAGATAACGATTTTCAGCTGTAAGATCTTGGAGTTTTTTTTTTTTTTTTTCTTTTGTCAGCTAGAAAGAAATAATTTAGGTCACTGCAAAGAAGTTAAGCTGGAGCATAACCTGATCAGCTCTGTACACCCATTTTAACCTGTTAATTCATTCCTCATTGGTTTAGTATCTGGTTCTATGAATATTTCTGTTAATAACTTTACACACATGAATAGACCCATTAATCACAACTAAGGAGACTGGAAGGCTCTCAGATGTTTGCAAGAGAGTTCTGTTTGAGTGCAGTTTCACACAGGTTTTTTGGGTAATGTCCTCTGTGACATGAACCAAAAGGCATAAAAGATCAGGAAGTTGAGCAGGTGAAATGGCACCTCAATGTCTTTGAAAATACAAACCTGAGTCATTCAGACTGGCAAATTCTGCCAGGTTAAAGAGTGTAGTAGGCTGAATTTTCTAAGACAGCTCCTAATTTGGCACTCAGAGAAAACTGTGATACTTGAAATGAAAACGGTATCTAAATCTAAACTTAAGCAGAGGTGCCATCTTTGGAATTTGGCAGCTAGAGATTTGACAATGAAACAAATCTATATATTTTACACTGCACTGATAGCTGACAATAAAACAAATCTTTGAATTTTTACGTCCATTCACCATGGTGTAGGACCCTGTCCCTTTAGGACTCCATGAGTTATTTATGCTCAGATGTCGTCTAGTGCCAGAACCTCTCTCTCCATTCAGCTCAGACTGTGCTGAGCAAAACTGTAATCAGAGGACTGAAGTTAGCCTGATCTATTTGCATGGGACCTGTGGACACACAGAGGAGGTGAAAAAAAACTCTGTAAATATAGGTGCTGCAGGTCTTGCTGTAAAAAGAGACCAGTATGTGAGACTGGAAATGTCTGTCCATGCTTGCCTGCCATGACAAATTGCATTTCAATATTTACACCATGATCTAAACCCTTCTTCCCTTCTGCCATCTAATCCAAAATCCTACAGGCAATGTCCTGAAAGGGTCCAGAACAAGAACATGCACATGTTACTGCTTCCCCAATATTGCCTGACTTCATTCAGTGCAGAGTCTTAACACCTTGAGTGTTTACATCTTTGTCTATTCTTTAGAAAGGTCTTTCATTAATTTGTTTAATCATCTCTTGAAACTGCTTGATGCAGTTAGCATCCACAAGTTACTGTGGCAACAAGTTGCACAATTAATTCTGCTTTATGTAAAAGTCCTTTCATTTGTTTGCTTTTAGAACTTCACATCTGATAACTTTTTGACTACCTATAACTTTTGTGTCATGAGAAAAAAGAAATACTCATTTGTTACTATTCCTCACAATTTAGAGATATCTCTCAATCTTTTCAGACTTCTTTCTGTCTGAGCTTTGGGCTATTTAATGTCTTCCTGTACAGAAAAGTTTTATACGTTCAGTCTTGCCTGCATATCTGTTGTTTTATCCTTTCTCAGAAGCAAAAGGACAAGAAAGAAGGTACTCCATGTCTGATATGGATGTTCCATACAGGGGAATGAGGGTTTTGTTGTTGTCTTTATTTATTCCTCATCAGTTCCTGATGTACTGTTACAGAAATACCAACATAAGTGCTATTGTAGATGCAGTTATGCCAGCATAAACTGCTTTGTGATACATGGCAAGGGAACAAGCCACACTAGGATAAAGGAAAAACATTATAAAAGTCAAAGTGCACTCACTATGAGGGCTGCAAAGTATCAGTAAGAACAATAATAGCAATGATTCCTCTCTGCCTGAAATAAATTGTACCAATAGTTCTGTGCTTAGAGTCTGTGCTCATACCAGCCATAGACCAGAGCCACCCAGAAAAATGTTTTAGTGTATGCTTGACTTTGACCTGTGAATATTTTTACAGATACTCCTTTTATTTTGCTGGGAGCAGTCATCTGCTTTTCATGTGTACACATGCTTTTTTGGGTCAGGGCCCAAAGCATTTGAGCAAATATTTATCAGATATTTCACAGATTTTTTTTCAGCTCTACTGGGAGCTAGATTCGTTACACCCCTTCATGTTCTTATGCCAGGGGTGAAAATGAGCCTTTTCTCTTATACTTTGAAAAAGAACTGATTTATCTGATTGGAACCAGGAGCCTGAATTTTAAGCACATTAGCAACTCAGTTCTATGTCTGGTCTGTGCACACAATAAGGAGATTTGTATTCGAATAGTGCAAAGCTTTTCATCCTTGTGGCTTACTGCACAGGTGTAATCCCTAACAGGATGGATTACTTTTACAAGCTGGAGTCCCTAAATAAGGCAGTGGGTAGCATTCATGACTGTCTACGTGGACTTTGCCATTTCGAGCCAAGACTCAGACTTGGTGGGATCCCAGACCCATATTCCCTTGTCTATCTGCAACTAATCTGTTACCTCCCCAAGATTAGGTCCATTAAAAAATCCCATTTCTTCCTTCATCACAGGATATTTTTGTCATTGGAGAGGTGCCCTGAATTTGTGGTTCTGCCACAGTCTTATGGGATAAGAGCTAGTAGCCAAGACAGGCTCACCATGCATTGCAAGTAGGCTCTGCTTTGCCTACAAGTAGAGGGTTGAATCCTGCGATTTCTTTATCATCATTTCCCAAATATGGACTCAGACCTATACCTAAAAGTAGGCTGGCATAACATGAGTGCAAAGTGATTTTTTGAACACACTTTGTACTTCATTTAGCATTTCAAATGTAGAGGAGAAAGTAGCATGGATTAGTTACTTTTACCTTCCATGGGAAACTCTGGATGCACTGAAATGTGCTGCCAGATCTTGGACCATTACAGAAAAGTGTATTTGCTTCTAAGCATACAGTTATATTTTGGCCCTGATCTGATGATTTTATTTCACTTAGTCAATAATTTACCCACCTTTAAAATGTTTTTAATATCTCTTCCTAGAAGATTGTAATCCCAGGATATTTTAGGAGATCCTAAATCCTTCCTAGGAGATTTTATTTTCTCTGTAGGAGGAGATATTTACATTGGCATTGAATGACCTAGCTAGCTATTCCTTGTGATACCCAGAATTCCTCACAACTGGAGTGATAGTTTTAAAGGCTCTCCACTTTTACTGAAGTTTTCTTATTGTTTAGTGAAATAATCAGGGTTTCACTCTTATTTACTGATTTTTTTAAGTATTTTGTTGAAGATGGTTTCATTTGAGCACAATGTATTTTATTGAATTCAATGTTCTCATTACTTTCCAGCCATCATTAGCTTGTCTTTTTGCTCATTAAAACAGGTCTAAATGCTCTCTAGCCAGTTTCCATGGATGTACCCTTACAAGTCCTCCTATTCAACTTATCTTCTTTGTCTAGCAGTAATTTGCAATGCTTTATTTATTTATTTATTTATTTATTTATTTGCTGTTATTATATCCCAACAAACCTTAACAGATTTTACACTTGTGCTGTTGCTGGGGTATTAGAAGACAGCCATGAGCCCTTGTTCCAGTGGAAAAGTTTACCATGTTGTTGGTGGAAGCTGGAAACAAAACTGTTGCTAGGATTCAGCACAGTGAAATGGGGTAACAAGACTGGGGGGATTTAAAAACAGAGGGCTTAGTATGTTGCCACGGGATTTTATCCAGCTTGATTACTTTCTGAACAATGATGTAATGGTGGCACACTGGACAAAAATAAATGTTTTTGTTTTGTTTCTATTTTTTTTTTTTTGGTGCATCTTATGTCTCATATTCTTGTTTTCAAAATGAGAAGTTTCAAAATATTATCTTACAGACAGAATTACTCATTTGGATCTAAGGTATGATAGACAAGGAGATTTTCTTCATCCTCTCTCTTAACAGAAATTACCTGATTTACCTCCCAGTTATCTTTCCATTTGCTTAAATTTAAAGTGTCATTTACTTTTCCCTAAAAAAGCACAGCTCCTCTTCTCTGCTTGATTTTGTGTGAGACTCCAGGGGGATGTACTGCACAGAGATGAACATTCTTCTGTTTTTTTGGGTTTTTGGGTTTTCCTTTATTTGGAGGGGGGGATGTTGTTGAGCTTTTTGGTAGGTTGTTTTTTAATCTGGTTTGGTTTTAATTTTTTTTTTTTGGGAAGGTGGGGTTTTTTTGGTTTTGTGGGGTTTTTTGGTGGGTGTTTTTTATTGTTTTCTTTTCTTTGGTTGTATTTTTTTTAATTTGTTTTGGTTTTCAACCACATGATGTGATGAAGATGAGGCTGGAATCTGGTGACAACTCTTGTGGGACTTAATGTCAGAGTTTGGAATTGATGATTTCTGGGTTCAGGAAAAAATTTAGATCTATGATAGGTGGATGGATGGATGGATGGATGGATGGATAGATAGATAGATAGATAGACAGACAAACAGATAGCCAAGACTTAAACATCAACAGAAGAAATTAGCTTGAGAAACCTACACTACAAGTAATAACAATACATAGCTGTTGGCTTCATGACTTTCATGACAATACAATGTGAGGAAGGCAACTGGAGCAAGTCAGAAGAGGAAGGTGTCTTCTCTTTGAAAACTGATATTTTCAACAAAATTTAATGGTTGTGGCACTGACTAAGCTGCCAGCTCCAAAAAAAGAAATCTTAAAGTAACCCTGACAGTCCACCTACATTACAGATGTAGAACTGACAGAGGGACCAGTCACAGAAAAGTTGTCTCCCAACCCACCTGCTAGCAAACCAGTTTCAATCTGTATCATAGACAGGAACTTCACTAGGATTAGATTTAGGCATTGCTAAAAATTAGACACGGCCAAGGTTGAGCTCAGTGACAGTGCATGGTTGCTGTTTTATTTATCCTTTTGAGCTGCTGTGGCAGAGGACTTGATTGTGTAGGACTCGTGTCCTCAGCAATGTTGATGGTCACAGAATTTCTCAAATGCAAATTACCCTCAGGCTTCTGGAACCTTTGCCTCCAATTTTAAAATACAAGTTTTACAAAGGAAAATATAGTGTATAAATATGTGTGTGTGTATGTGCTATATATTGGCATATTTCAGTGCCCTGCTGGACCATTCAAATTTGTACAAAGGGAAACTTTTCCAGCTTTGAATTATATTCATATTCAGGGCTGTTTTTTAACTCACAGAAACAAAAGGCAAAATTATGTGCAGTACATTTATCACTCCCTGGTTGTGTCTTCACAAGGTACCAGATTTGCACTGGTGGCTACCAACAAAGAGTTGAAATCAGAGCTCAGCCTCATAGGAATCATATTCTTTATACATAAAGTCACAAACTGATTATTTTGTATCAGTCATCATTTATTCTTTGCAATCTGAACTTATTCTTTGCAAAGGTTTTCTGTTTATTTTCTGGCTTTAGAGAAATTTCTTCTGAGAATTTTAGTTCATGCCTGGAAATTAAGATTGATATCAAACTTTCCTGTTCATGTTTTTTTCTATTGGAGTCATGACATCTCACTTTTGAAAACATTTTGAACAAGGTTCAGTTATTAAATATGAACTTTAAGTTTTTACACATGGAAATTTATACCTTTTCTGGAACAACTGTTATTTCTACCTGGAAATTAATTATAAATACCCAGAAAATTATGCTGAAAAGCTTCTGTTTTGGAGTTACTCATCCTAATGGCAATAATATGAATGGTGTTTGATGCATCTGTACCCTGTAATTTTCATTAGTCAGATGAAAAGATGAAAGATCAGACCGTAATATCAGTTACGTCAGTGAAACTTCATTGTTTTCCTCTTGTATGACTCTTCTCAGAAGGCAAAACAATTCCCAGCATCTGATTTTCTATCTTGTCTTTTCCTAAAGATTGCCTAAAGTTCCATAACCATCTGGGCTCCCTTGCCTGTGTCATATTTGTTCTCTTCAAGGAAAGAGATTCAGATTTTATGTAAGTCATCTCCGTAGGGGGAAGTCCTGCTACCTGTTAGCACAGTGCCTGATTCTTCAAAAAATTAAACATAATACTGTGTCTTTAATGTCTCTCACTGAATTACAAATTGGGGAGCTGGCACTTCTCTCATTTTATTCATCCTAATTACAATTGCCCTGTCACTGAGATGCCAGCCTGACTAAGAGCAAATCAGGTAGTGAGTCCCTAGGGTCTTCTTTGTAACAAGAAGGCTGTCTCTAGTGGCTTCAAAATGACAATTTCCTCTCTTTTACTTCAAAGTAGAATGTTTCCCCTGGACAGTTTCACATTTGATTGTTTTCACTAGCCTCTCTGTCTTGAGCTGCTTGATTAACATCTCAGTCACCTAAGAAATTAGACTAAAGTTTGTGCCTTGGAAGAAAAAGAAAGAAAAAAAAAAAAAAAGAAAAAAAAAGAGTAAAAAACAAAGAAACTATTGAAAAATTATCTTTCCAGTAGGGAAGGAGTTGAAAGTACAAGAGAAATGAAGCACTAATAAAGTTTTGTTGCCTGAAACTGTATCTCATAGTAAGGTGGGACTGGCTTCTTGTTTAGCAAATATACAATACTTTCCTTCAGTAATTTTAAAGGGACAGTTAATTTATATTCCTGCTTGAAAAAAAAAACCAAAAAAACTCCAAAAACTGTCCATCTCTTTTTTTTGATAAGCAACTTCAAATAATATGTCATAAACTACAACCAAACAGGTAGGAAAATGCTTTAATGCCAGTGTACTAGTGTGACCATGGATTCAATTGCATGGTAGAGAACCTAAGACTTCAAGCTGCTGGTTATATTCTCTCTACTTGGCCTTTCTAACACAAAGATAATATATCCACACCAGCTGGAGAGATGCTTCTGTACAAATACCATGATGGTTTAGGACTGTGTGTGAAAACCAGAAGTCAGCCTAGATCCCTGGAGCACACAAGCCTTACTGATAATGAAACTCTTGGTTCTGTCTCATTGAGTTACCTGATTTATCTGCCTTTCCAGCTCCTGAGACACCTGCCACCCTAGTTCTTAGGCAAAAGGTATTAACACAGCATAGGTACTGTCCAAAGAGACAGCAAGGGGTCCTCTCTTTTGTGAATCACTGGCATGCCTGTGCTCCTCACAGCTATCTTTGCTGCTTCCCTTTCTCCTACACGATGCAGCCAGGAAAGGAGGACACATGTAAGCACTTTATCCTAAAGTCCCTTGCACAAACATAATGGAGGGAGCCCTGTTGAATAATAAGCAGGGTTCTTTTTTTGTTGTTGGTTTTTTTTGGATTTGTTTGTTTGTTTGTTTCCATAGCTCTAATTGTTACTGGTTTGGGTTTGCATTCAGAGTCACAATGTTGTTCATATTTTTTTTTACATTTCCACACCCAAAAGATTTACAGAAATAAATCTGGAAGAAGTATAGTTAATACCCTGTGCATGTCTCATCCTAAAGAGAAAGATGGAATAATTTGCAGTGTCCAGTTGCACTTGATCAAATGATTACTATCTTTCCATCTGGTTGTAAAACATTCCCACCTTTCACTAATTTGTCTAAATTTCTGCCGTTCCAGTCAAACTGGAATTTATTACTGCCCACTTACCCTGATTTACTTCTGAAATTATTTACATGGCTTCTGTCAATGCTATTTGCATATTTTTATTATGAATAGTGCTTATTTGGGGGCAGACTTGATTTATGAGTGTTTGGCATGCTATGCCCAGTTATTTAGTTTTCATTTCTGATTTGCACAAAGGGAATGAGAGAAGTGGTAATTCTTTTTCTCTTGACACAGAATATGTGGACCAATAACACTTGAATAAGAAGTTATTGTATTTTGTTTTATTTTGGTTTTAGGGTTAAATTCTCAAATGTAAACAATTACATCTTGTTAAGCTTTTATAACAAATCAAAATTATTCTTTCCTATATTCAGATCTGCTCAAAATCAGTATAGAAACTTGAAGGGGAAAATGAAACAAATGCAAGGAAAGCAGGAAAACAGCACCAACAGGAAAAATCTTTTCTTTCTGTGGTAGTATCTTCATCCTTACCAAAAAGAAGAGGTATATGTTCTTCCACAGGGACAAGGAAATGCTATTTGATGTTCTTTTTGATTTCTCTCATACAACTTTATTGGTATGTTAAAACCCACTTTCACTCACAGAAAAATGAGACAATAATTATGTCCACTTTTTGGTTTTTTGTAATTTTTTTGTTAACTGCTTTTCTGACTATTTTTCTACATATTTGTGAGGTAGAGGGGCAAAAGATATCTATATTTTACTTCTCCTCCTTGAATTCAACTTTTAAGTTGCTTTTCACTGACCAGAAAACAAGAGGAAAAAAAATAGGATAAAAAAAATCCCTGAAAAATTTTGAAATTTCTTGAATCAGAGCTGACTTTCAGAGTCTAGCTTTTTTGGCTCAGGAGCTGGTTTTGAGACCAGAGACTTCTGGTAACAGAGGTAGAAATCCTTGCAACACAAAGTGGTTACTATTTCTGACAAAGTTTTATCTCAAAGACTGGATGGGTTATCACCTGAGAGCTACACTCACACAACTCATATCTAATGATAGAAAAAGTCTGAATTGACTGACTTTTAAAAGATTAAACCATGTGAATATGTGGGCAAAATTCATATAATTTAATTGTAGCCACCTCAGAGTTTGGTCTCTAACAAAACCACAGTACTGTAAGTAATTGGAGTCAAAGGAGAAGCATTTCTGGAAAGGAAGTAATATCATCAGTTATAGAGAAATATCTTAGCCTGATTGCAAGTCTGACTATTCTTAAACAAGCACCGGGAACCATTCCCAGGGGAAAGTTGTAATTAATAGTTCAGCCTCTACTAAATTAGGTAGAATAGAGAGTATTCTGTGTAGGCTGCTGTAATCACTTGATGTAAAAATATAGTTACTTCAATAAGCTTAATTTAGGTTGAAGTGCAGTAGCACTAATACTACAAAATTTTGTGGAAAATACTAGGCTCTTCCTTACTGCACTGTCAAAGAAAGAACAATTTCTGGAAAACTGTCCTCTGTAAACCAACATCCTGTTGAAGTAAAATAATATTATTATGTTTTATATCTGGGGATGGAGTATACACATCTCATATTACTCAGTGAACTTTGTCCTGGAAAATAAGAGCAAAATCCGGTTTCCTTAAAAATCTGTATTATGCTGAATTCAGTAAAGCCTCCCTTGTCAGAAATCACCTTTTCCGTGGTCTATAGAGAACACTGCAGACCAGCCTAACATGATCCAGGACAAAGGGCAGTTTTATAAAGATGTATTTGTTTTGAGACTCTTTCAGCCTAACCTTTATTGTTGTCTCCTGTCCCCGCTCTTATTCCCTTATTTGAGATAGAATTTAGTCTCAGAGAATGGCTCCTAGAGAGACTCCCAGAAACGAGCACTACTAATGCAAGTTTTGCTCAAGGTTTACTGAGCTTTCCTCCCACCAGAGAAAACCACTGGCAGGGGATGGATGAGTCTTGTTACTCTGAGGAGAGCAGGATATGGTTCTGGCACCTATCTCACTTCTGGAGACTGAGTAGGGATACTGGCAATGATGTTATTTGACACAACTTGTGCTTCCATGCAGTTCATTTCAGAATGCCACTGTAAAAATTCCTCATTCTCGTTAGCTGGTTGCTATGTCATTAACTCACCATAGAGCCCCCATAATGTCCCATTATACTGTACTTTCAAGCTTTTGGCTGCTAATTAAGCATGGAACATTCTCGATTGTTACAAGTCTGAAATTAAAGGAAGGAAAACTTACATTATGAATAATACTGTTATATAATAATAATAATAATAATAATAGGATTAATGGACACCCAACTATGTACATAATTAGTCTAATTCCAATGAGAGGGTGATGGTGAATGTTTTATCAGTGTCACCAAGCCCCTGAAGTATAATTACAGACCTATTTTTTTCAATGTCTAGTGTGTGTTATTCATTATATTATGTGAAGAATTGAGCCTCTATTAAAAAAAATACAGGGAAGACAAAACTGTTTCAGAAGGGTTCTTTTATGTTTTGTTTGTTGAGAAAGTTTTAGGTTACTTTCAATGCCTTGTTTCTGTTCTCATTTTTGATCAGTAGTTATAATGTCAGCATAACCTCTACTAATTTCATGAACAAAATAAGGTACAATAATGAAAGTACAGGTCTCCAAATTGAAGAGGAAAAAAAAAGGGTTACTCACTTCCAAAAGTAAAGATTTCTAAAGTAGAGGTGATTATGTTATTTCTGGATTGTTCAAGTATATGTCAACCAAGACTTCCAACCTCCACCTACTTCTAGATATTGCTTAGACTTTTGTTATGCAGGTCAGCTATATGTTAGAATAAAATCCACTCACACCACTTGTTTGTATTTAAAACTATTTCCAACAATTCTTATGTAATTTTTAAAGGTGAATAAATTAATTATATTCCTATAATGTTACTTAATAATATGTATCGCATCTTTTGTTTTATATCCCTATTTCATTAGGACCTTATATAATTGAACATTGAGTAAATTTGGATCAACAACTGACTGCATGTTACCAGACATGACTGCTGAAGCCTAGGCATCTCCTTCTCTTTCCTTTTTTGACAACCTGCAAAAAGTCATGCTGAACAGTTGCCTCAGGACCACAATAATTTTAGTTGCAGAGGACCTTTGGAGGTCATCTGTTGCAATTTCCATCCCGAAACAGGGCCAATTTGGATCAGGTTATTACACGGAATCATGCATCAATTTTACATGGAATTTTCACAGAATCCTGGGGATGAAAGGGGGAAAGGATCCTAAAACATCAGGCATTTTAGCAGGAGCTCAGTGAAAAAGGACATTCCAATCCACAAAATACATTATTTTTTCAAAACATATTTTTCTCATGCAGCTCCTTCCATTCTTCACTGAAGTAGCACATGAAAGTAGTCAAGATGACTTCTGTTGTGAGGAGTTCAAGTACAAGATATTTTTCCTGTGAATACCTGTTGAAAAGGATTTCTAAATTTAAGACTGAGAAAAATACACCTGAACATTAACAAATTGCAAGTGGTTTTGGCATTCTGCAATATTGACAGAGCAATAATTTGAAAATAATTTGAATTTCGATGAGTAACTGCATAAAGAACCTTGTCTCTCTTGGACTGTGTGGTTGTTTTTTTCTTTTTATTTTGACAAGAATGTAGATTTAAGGCTAACAAAACCTTTAAAGTTGCAGTGAAACAACCTTGAAACTTCACGTCCAAAGCTATTGGTTTGGATGATTCTGCACTTTCTTGCCAAATCCAACTATTTCCACAATGCCCTCTCTTCCCTCTGAAATAAATAAAACATAACCGTGCCATTTCAAAATATGTCCAGGAAAATTTCCTGTTTCTCCTCCACAATATCTTCGATGAGGGTTAAATCTAGACAGAAAAGAGAATACACAAAATTTAGTGCGGATAACCTCATTTATTCACTGAATCTTTATAGTAGTGATCATCTGCTTGTCTGGATTTTGTTCCATGTTTTGTGTTTTTTTTACTAATTGGAAATCAGTTCTAGGAGTTTATGCCAGAGGGGCCAAAGAGTGTCCTTAAGAGGTCTTGTGGTTGGAAGGCAGTAACTTGTAGAGCATGCCATGACTGCAACAGTTCCGTGGAAGCTGGAAATGTTTCCAGGCTGGTTTTGTTTTGTTCTTCACAATAGCCAAGATTTTTTGCAGACACATTTCTCTGATTTCTGGTTTATTTCCAGACCTGAGTGATTTTGTATCATTTGGGAAGTCAGAATTTTCAAGGTCTTCATCCTCATCCTAATCCAACAGCTCACTGAACGAGGATAAAGGAGCTTGATTATGAAAAGATCTAAGCTCTGTGTTTTGCTTGTGTCTAGTAGCAATTATTTATAGTTAGTATTTATATTTTGGCATGATCATTATTATTAGCACTGCTTCATTTCCAAATACTGAAGAAATTATGCTGCAAAATGCAGTTTATTTGAATATTAAAATTCTATATCCTTAATTCTTTGAAAAGAGTGGTCAAGGGAATAGATAACCGTGACAAAAACATCCATTTAAATTCATGCAATAGATCTAAAACTACCAAAATTTATAGCGCTGTTCAAATCTGTCCTTTATTTATCATGATAATAACAGTAACTTATTTTTATAGAACAATGTTCCATGAAACAGGGTGAAACGAATAGGACAATAATCCTTGTCCTAATTTTTTAGTAACAGACCAAAGCAAACAGGTTTTCAAAGGGTAAAATGTCCTTTTAAAATATGTGCTCTGTCCTTCTCCTCTCTACAACCTTTGCCTTCACATTTTTGAAACTTTTTCTCTTCCCAGGATTCAGTGGCACTGGACTGTTCAGTGTCAGCTCTGCTGCTCTTATGGCTTTCTTAAATTCCAGTGTGGGTTTCCTCTGAATCCATTTCAGCCACACGTCTCCCCTGTCTACAGGGTTCCTGACCAAATACCAACCTCCTTGTCTGGGAGGACCATTTTGCTTTGGGAAGGCTTTTCAGTCTGTTTCCTTTGACAGTGAGTGCATGTGTGAATGTGCTGTCATGATTTCCAACATGCAGAAGGGAGTCAAATCCCACCAACTCAGAACATTCTGTGATTCTGTGATCTGAGGTTAGTGAGTCTAAAATCAAAATTATATCTAAGACCTTCTGTGCTGTTTGCCTGTCTTGTTTGGAGAGGCTAAAATTCAATACAGACTATAAAGTCTGCGCAATTTACCTCCTACAACAGAACATAACTTGCCAGGCTAGAAAATTCACTTAGCATCCTCAGCAAATAAAGTCCTTGTCCAGTCTTGAACATCTGGATAACTGGTAACTTGGCTCTTTGGGTAACTGAGTTAAGATCTTATTTAGAAACTTGGTGATTTTTAAGAAATTGTGTTCTCCTTCAGCTTCAAATATAGTCAGAAGAGACTGATAGTGCTTCTGAGGTACTTTAGGCATCATTACTCTTCAAATGAGCAAGCTGTTTTGGAAACCTTAGATGTGTTCATAATTCTAATAACTACACAGACGTCCTAGACATTCTTATTTTATTTTTCATTCTGGAACAAAATATCAATATGATATCAATATGAGTCAGAGAAGGGTGTTTGGTTCTTCATTTTAATAGTCATTTGACTCACTGTGAAGTAGCAAAAAAATTCAGGTCTTTTTATGGGCCTTTAAGTGAGGTCAGACATATTCTTCAGTCATACACATTTGAATTAGGAGGTACTGTGAGCAAAAGGAGTGAATAAAATGTTCCAGAAGTGAATGATGAGGGAGGGTGGGAGTGTTTGTCTATTATAGCCAGAAAACCTGTCTGTTTCCCAGAAAATAAATTACTCAGCTCAAGAAAGACAATATCTGGCCAACAAAGGTTATTCAAAAGCAGAGGAGATGAGTCTGTAGACTCAAAGGCCATTGTCACCAAACACAGGGGATTATGAGCCATGTGACTATTTCTGAAAAGAAAGAGGAAAGTGGAGGGCATGGAAGAACGTTGGTAGCACAGAGTGCAAAATTAAGCCATACCAGACAAAATCAGTCTCAGTCTTTTTGTTCATGATGAATTCCAGTGTTCTTTGAGATGTGTTAAAGAAAAAATGATGAACACTTCAGACACTTAACACTAAAAATCCCTCCACACGTTCATCTTCAGCATGAATGGCACAGCTTCAAACCAGACATTTCATACACTTGACTAGCAGTTCTGTTATCTAACAGCAGTAGCAAGCAATTATCACCTTAAAGACATCAGGGAAAAATGTCAAAAAAATTCCTTATGTCTGACTGGAAAAAATCAGCATAGACAATTTTATTTTGGTAAAGAAGCCTTCATATCAAATCAGTTTGCACCACCAAATTGAAGTTAGAGGCTCTCATTTATTGCCAGCTTACTGAATGGGAGACATGGCTGACTGACGACTTACTGCCTTCCTTCCCTTTCTCTCTGATGGACTTCATCTCACAGGTCCTCATTGTCTCAGTTCACCACTGAAATGTGTGATGAGAACTCTCTTCTAACTAGGAGTTCATTATCAATTGAGGTTAAAACATTGCAAGGGTTGCAAAATTTCAGTTGGCAACATGAGGGACAGGACAGGACAAAATAACTAAATCATATTTCCCAGAGTTCTTCAGCATCAGGTCAAAAAATAAGATATATTTTGACTGCATAGGACAAAATAAAGGTGTCTTATTGGTTGATTTTCCTTTATCTTGCCATGTATTTTTTTTTTCTATTTACTTCCTTTTGTTTTTCTGGGGTTTTTTTTGTTTTTTTTTTTTTTTTCAATTTTTAACATACTCGAGGTATACATATGCACATGCTCACATGTAAAGTTAACTTACCTCTGAGCCATTTTTTGAGCGAAATAAAAAAGTACAGTGATAAAGGGCTCCATTTGAACAAAATAAAACAAAAGATCCCACCATTTCCCACCTATGCTGTGCTTTCAGACATTGTCTTTCAAATATTCTGGGGCAGGTGCCCAAATTTCCTAATCATTAGGACTTCTAGGCCTACATCTGTTACCCTATTTCTACAGAACAATCCAATCATCACTGAAACTTTTTTTATTTTCCCCAGGAAATTCACTTTTGAAATGTCTGTTTCTCCAAAGTCAGTATTAACTATCCAGAGGTCTATATTAAACAGAAAATTATCGTTCTGACAAAGAGAAATCAACATGACCTTATCAGAGCATTTAATTCTGATGAAGCAAGGTGGTTCTTTTTATCCATATGTTTTATTTCTATTGATGCTGTTCTCAACTACCTTTTTCTCTGAATATAGCAGTGAAACCACTGTTGGTATAGTGCTTCATTTGGAAAATCAGCTCTTCTGATTGTTCCATCATGGAAAAGTTCTCTTTGCTTTAATGTAATTACAGCTGAGTAGCTGATTTCTTTTGAACAAAATGGGATTGATTATGTGAATAACATTTTGTTATATTAATCAGATTTTCTAGTCAGATGCATTACCTCCCTGTTTGTACACGTCCTTTGACTTCCTTGCTCACCAGAAATTGCATTGCTTATGACAAACTTTTTAATGCCTAAATCATCTTAAATGCTTAAATCATCATAAATGCCTCAAGCATCTTTGCAAACCACCACCTGCAATGGCCAAATGAGAACATTCTGCTTTTCTTCATGGGAACAACTCAAACAGTTTTGTGACTAAGTACCTGCCTCTGCTGAGCAGGAGTACTGGGACAACAGGAAACACGGGATTAAGCCAGAAACAATCATCCCTTGGGAAATGCATTGTCAAAAGGCTGTTATTGCCATCATTCTGCTTTTTGATAATAATTATCCATCCACTAAGATGTCACAATTGCCTCATTATAGTTACATTTTGATGTGGTTTAAAGCTACTTGAGAACTGCCAAGAGTTGGTGAGAATTTGCAAAGAACTTCATGTTTTTAAGGTTTGAAAAGTCTGATCTGGACAGATTTTTCTTTTTTTTTCTCTCTCTCTCTTTTTTTTTTTTTTAGGGGGGAGTGAGGATATGGATGATGGAAAAGAGCAGTCTTTTCATTTATATGATAATGCATGTCTTTCATAGACAGTGACAGGCCTACAATAGAAAGTTATTAGGTAACCTCCTGTCTATAGAGATGCTTTGAATACAATTCTTTTCCAGCTTTATTAAGTTACTGCCTTTGTTAAGCAACCAGTTTTGGTCAGTCCCACAAAACATGCCTCAAATAAGGTGCAACTCTACAATAGAACATTTCCTGCAAAGTTTAACCATGAAATAGTACATTTTCATATTTAAAATGGGAACTATCATTAATAGCCTTAATGCCTTACCCAGCCAAAGGCGAAAGAAAGGATAAAAAGGAAACTAAGGACATTTATAATAGTTCTTTTATTCTCCAAGATAAAATCAAAAGTTAGGATTATTTTTAGTTGGCTCTAGCTACCTGAATGTTAAACTTTTAGTTAAAGCTGTCATCCAGAAACTTTGTGTGTCAATGGAAAGTGACACCTAGAGATGGTGATTCATCCCATAGAGACTGAAATCTTGGAATGGGATGAATCACACCCAGAGCTCCCAGTATTTCACCACTGACTATGGAATGAGACTGAGCACCCAGCTTTGACTAGTTACAGAGGGCTGGTGCAAATACGTGAGATACATTTCACTTGTGGTGGGGTGGAGGACAATAAGGAATTCTGAAATATCTTTCTTACTAGCATTGCTTATTTCAATTTTAAATCTTGACCTTCTGAGGAAGGAAAAGTTAATTTTTTCTGAGATCAAGGATCATAACACAGAATATGCAGAAGTAACCACTGCCCTGTGTTTGTTCAGCATTTTACTTTTTATTGACACCTACACATGAAAGTTGGTTTGGTCACGGTTTAATTAATTCTGCTGGAGAAAGGTGGCTGCTTCTTATAAAACCTGTTGATGTACAAAAATTAATCACTGGACCACACTGTCTTAGTTCTAGGGACTATGATGGGCAGTTTTTTCTTAATTTACATAAAGAGTCAAGAGAAATTCAAAGTGTGGAAGCAGTTAGCCTTGGATATATTGTGCATAACTCATAACTCCTTGTGTGGCTAAAACCAAGTATCAATGAAGTTAGCTGGAGTGTGCTTCATCATTAAAGTCTGGCTTCAGAAACTGCACAATGACAGCTAAAACTTTTTTCTTTTCCTTTTTTTTCTCCTTTTTTTTTTTTATTTGAATGCTCAGAAGAGATAAGAAAGCCAGAAGAAGAACAGATGTGTTAGAAGTGTGAAATGGATTAACATCAAAGCCCCCTGGGAAAATCTGAAACATGAAATGAAGGATCCTGAATGACAAGAGCTATTCAGAATGCATTAAAAGCTCTGCAGTGCATTTTGGTGCTGTCTGTGTGAGCAACGCAGGGCCCTGTGTGCTAGGGAGAGATGCTGATAACGAAAGCTCTGTGAACTTCAGGGAAATTCAGTTCATCGCTGAGAACTCACCTTGCGCTACAATTTGAATGAGACAGAAAAATCACCCAAACTAGTGATTGCCAATATTTATTGTCTCCAGTGGCACAAAATGAGTGGATAATTTAAGCCCTGGACTAACAAGGCCATAGGTGAAACAGTAATGATTTAAAAATCAGAACCTATTTTTGTAATACATTTGTTGGGTGTTTCAATATAACCATGGATATTTATCAGTTGACAGATTAGCAGAATATTTTTATTCGCTTAAGATCAAAGAAGGTAAATAAGAAAAAAAATGTAAGATATTTTCTCAATTTTGTGATTTTTGAACAGATTGTTTGGAAGTAGATGATTTATAGCTTATGCAAATTTATGTTCATAAATGGTTTCTGATCTGGCAAGCACTGGCTTCCATATAGTTATTAATGTGCAGGTTACTGATGAGTTTTCACTTAATCTAAACTCAATGAAAATCAAGGGAAGTTGGTCAAATAATATAGAAAATATATCAAGATTTGTTCTGTGCTTGGAGACTGAACATACTGCAGTCTCAGCATATAAATCTCACACCAGACATTTTGGACAAGTACAAGCCCAGCTAATATTCACAGAAAAGGGGTCCCTTTCAGTTGGCTACAATGGACTTCTGATGAGGACTCAGAAGAACTTGCAGTGAAAAGCTGCCCGAAGTCAATACCAGCACTTCACACAATACCAATTGTATTCTTTCCTGAATATCTCTCTTGTACAGACATCATCATGACTTCAGTGAAAATCCCAGGCCTTTAAGTTCCATTCCAAGTAGTGTTTTCATCCCACTGCTGATACAGAGCAAAGGGTGATTTAAGCCAGAGAGTTCAGCTTGACAAGGTGCTGCTGTAGCCATGTGCAGGTTAAAAACAAAACAAAAACAACAGCTCATCCCAAACGGAAGCAGGTTTCTTCACAACCTGAAACACAGGCCAGCTCTCAGAGATTAGGATCCTCTTGGTTTCTGCAGAGGTTTCTGCCCCCACTGATGTCTGCCAAGTTTGGGACAGGCACATCAGGATCCCATTCAAGTGAATTTATGAGGCAGTCACTTCTGTAATTTTTTTAGCCTTGTCTGACACTTTAGTTCATATGTTGTTTGAAATAAGTCATGAGCTTTAAAGGGTTTCCAGCTTACTTGTGTATACTATCAACAAACCCCACTACTAATAGAATGAGGTGCAACTGCTGCATCTGCCATGCAGGCAGTTTATCCTTTTGAGTTTCATTTCTCCATTTTGGTTTTTTTGGGTTGGTTTCGGCATTTTTGTTTTTTCGTTTTTTGGGGTTTTTTTTTGTCTTCTTTCACAATGGCAAAGGATTAGCTGGAAGTGACTTAACTTTCTTTTATCCCATAGAGGTAAAGCTTGTAGAAAAATATAACCAGGGAACAATTCATTTTGATGCTTTTAAGGTAAAAATAACATGTTCCAGACTGAAAGTTTTATAGTTAGAAGAATCTATTCTAACAGAATCTATTAGTTTGTAAATCAATATCCCCTGTTGATTAATTTCCTAATAAAAAGTGCATGTCTTTACACTGTTTTCTACCAAGATCAGTTGTATTATTGGACTAAACAACACAATTCTTCCGACCTTATTTATGTTCACACAAATAATCCCATCACACGTTCAACATAACAACTGTTAAAATGAATATTCTCAGAATGTGTATTCCACCATAGCACATTTTTGGCACAGACTGTAGTTAAAATTTTAAATAGAATGTGCAAGAGTTCAAAACACAAGAAAAAGTGGATTTTACTTATTTTTAGAGCTATCTATTTCAGCTAGACATTTTTGCCTTCCTTTACAATCAACAGAGATTTATAAATTGTAAGAGAGAATCACTTGCCTGAAATTTAAGAATCTTTTTAAGCATCAAACTATTCTCAACTTGGAATTCGTTGTTTCTATCCAGTAACTATACACAGCGTGATTAACTTAGTTGTAGACACCTAAAATTTTGTTGATAGGATTCTTTTAAAAACTTGCACTTGTTTGCACTTGCACTCTTACTTTTAATGGAAGTAAGAGTTGCCATGGTTTCATGGAAAACAAACAGCTTGGATGTGCTGGGTAAAAAAAAGAAGGAAATAAAAAGTTCTCCCAAAAGATTATTTTGGAAGCATTGAGATGAAGAGTTCAGTCTATTGTCATACAAGTGTAGGATTGAATTAAACAACAATAAGCAGTCCTAGAAATGGTTCTCTGCGTAAATTTATCATTTAGTTGAAAAATATTTTCTTCCAAATAGGAAAAGTTGTGCCTATAGGTATATCTAAGTCCCTCATCATTCTTCTCTGCCTTTATGAATTCATTCTCTGAAGCTGTACTCAATTTTGTGATAGCCAAAAGAAATACACTGGAGACTGGAATTGTTTTGGAGACCAGAACTTTGTCATCATCCTTCACTTAGTATGACTTCAGTTGTGCTTACATTCATGCCAGAGTATCAATTCCTTCTATTATCTTACATTTGTGAGACACTTTGAAGGCTAAGGAATAGTAACTCAAATATCCATGACAATTTGCAGGCAAAATGCAAGATTTTTAAATTAACTATTTAATCTCATGAAATTACTTTGCATCTCCTGTTGTAAAAGTCATTTTAGATGCAGCCCTTTCTGCAAACCTGGATGGACAAAGGTGCTCACAAGTTGGCCATGCAAGTATGGAGACATAGCTCTTTTTGAAAATCTAAATCCAGCATTTTCAATGCAGCAGTGAAACAGAGAAAACACAACAGAACTAATGCAATTTTTGCACATACTGGGTAAATTATAAAATAATTAGTCATGTTTCAGTTTAAATAACATGAAAAAACTCCTTTAATTAAGATTCTTAATTAATAGTTGAAAGATTAATCAATCAATAATTATAACTATCATTATAGGGTGTAATTGTGCTTAATTGGAGGGGCTGATTAATGATCAGAATAAACCTTTCAAATTCTCACACTTCAAAATGTTGGGAAGTGATGGATTCCAGCTCACAGAGTTAAAAAGGAATCTAAGGATCATTGAAGATGTGTTCAGCTGCCAGGCCAAATTGAAAGCATGGGATTGAAGAAAAGCTTTCCATTGTTAGAAATATGCACTACTGAGTTACTCTTGCATGTGTGTTAGTGTGAGCAAAATATTTGCCAGAAGACCATAAGTGATAACTATTTTGGAAATGGCAAGCTTTGTTTTCTCTGTCCAAAATGTAAAATTAAGTATGAATAAATGCAGTTCATTTGGATCATGCCAAGTCTGAATATTTTGCTTACAGTTTCAAGAAAAATTTGGAGCCATAATTCTAAGGACAGCAGCTGTCCCATACAGGTACGTCTCAGGTGTGCTGTGCCACGCATATTTGTGCAATGCATTCTATTTCTCTCATTTATGTTGATGGGATTTCAGGATTGAAGCTGTCCTCAGCTTGAGTACTTGGCTTGATCATCTTCTGGCAGGAGGCATTAGAAGTTTTTAGGAAAAATAAATTGAATGGGCAAGTTTAAAACACATTTTAAAACACCCTCAATTTTCCTTTATTATTGTTTGTTTTGTGGTATTTATTTTTTGGTTTTTTTTTGGTTTTGGTTTTTTTTTCCCAAAATTCATTATTTTACATATAAGTGAGGTCTCTGGGTATGGTAGATCCCAAGAAAAAGCCTCAGTCTCATTCCTGGTCTTGCAGAACTCCCTGATTTTTTCACTGAACAATGTTTAATGTCACTGCTTCTCCCAGTCCAGCATCACTGAGTTAATCTGCTTAGTCATTTGGGAATGAAGGAAAAAAAAAGGTGGAAGCATGAAATTTTAAACTATTAAGTGAGGCTTTAACTGTATCCTTTATTACCCCTTTAGCTGTAGGAAAAAAAAAAGCAAAACAAACAAACAAAAAAAACCTCTAGAGAGAATAGTGTGCTTTAACACACCAAAACACTGTGTTAAAGATAGTAATAAATGTTATTTGGAACAGAAAAGCAAAAAAAAACATCCTTAAAGAACTTAACTGAGAAGGGCCAGGATTGCTGTTATTGCTAATTTACTTTTTTCAGGGAAAGCAAGGGAAATGTCTGAAACAGGAGAGGGAGAAAAGACAAAGAAAGGTGACAAAGATAAAAACATAACAAACCTACAAAATCCAGCTTCTCTTTCTGATGCTGACTCTACTTTCCAATGTGGGGAAAAAAAACCAAAGTGCACATTTCCTATTAGCTCCTCAAGAACTCGTACTCATGCTAGACTGTTTATGTTGATTTAGCTGCATTTTGGTGACCAGATCACAGAAGGTTTGTGAAATAAATGATCTTGTCTGTCTAACCCAGACTGTTATTAAACAGAAGACTAAAGCTCTCTCTCTCATAGGAGAGCTGAAAAGGAATAGGACAAAAAAAAAAAAAAAGGAAAAAAAAGGAGTTAAAGCAGAAAATCAGCTTGGGGTATTGCACATATTTGAGGCTGCTGATGGGTTCTCTGAGCCATTTTCCCTAACCCACCTGGGAGAGGTTTTCTTTCAAGGAATACATAATGCTGTCACTACAAATTTCTGAGTCCCAGGAGTGGGGGCTGCCAGTTTGGGGCACCTTAGGGAATGGGTGGGTTGCAGCCACCTGCTCCTTTTCTGCTATGGGGTGAGATGAAACACTTCAGCCTTCAGGAGAATCACTCTCAAGAGTGAAAAGTTTGTCCAATGTGTGTTTGAAAGTTCCCAGCATAATTGCAGAACAATTATGGGGGGTTTCATTACAGTGGCTCTGAAATCATGACACACAGTTACTCATCCTGGTGTAGTCAAAGTCGACCTTCCTTTGGCAAAGATAATTGGATTAGATCCATGCAGGTTGATCTTGCAAAGCACTAAGAACCTGGGTGATAACTGAACAAAAGATTTAATCGGTAGTTCAAATTTAATCACGGTCCTGTGGATTTCAGTGAAAGCATGCAAATTTACTGTAGCTCAGAGACTGGTATTCTTTATACAAGAAAACAATATAAATCTTGTTCTTCATTACAATGCACAGCTATGCAAAAAACCAAGAACTTCTAGAAACAGAGGATAATAAAAGTCTCATTCCTAATCTGACTCATTATTCAATAGCATATATATATATTAATATTATTTGTATTGGAGCTTTTTTCCAGCACTGAAGACTAGTGGCACAAAATGGCTTGTCTCCATAATGTTAAATTATGTTAGCTTCCAAGAACAGATGATAACAACTAAGCTTCTATCTGGCAGTGTCCCTAGTACTTAAATAGTCCTGAATAGCCCCAGAAATTCTGAGAAAGAATAATTTTTCCCTGAATTGACCATACCAGAGCACTTACATTGTGTATGAACTCTGATACCTGGAACCATTCCTGAACACAGAAGAGAAACACAGAAATTAAAGAGACACCTCACACTAGACTGAAATATTCATCACTGAAGTGGATTGCAGAATTTCTGAGAAATATTGTTTTATTCCTGCCCCTTTGTGAATGCTGGACTGCAAGAGAAGATAATCAGGGTTGTAGCCAGGGTCAGAATAAAAATCCGGGAACTTTCTGAAGCTGGCAAGGTTTGCAAACCCAGCTATGTAAGAAAAAAGCTAGAAAAGCAAAAGGAGATACAGCCATGAGACTTAGCTCCTTGCAATATTCTTTCAGGAACTTCTGTCTTAATTGGGTAGAATTTACCTGACAGCATTAACTTCTAATGGTCTTAGTCAAGTATTATTTATATAAGTCAAATACCTATGCCTTGTAAGCTTAGACCACTATATTGGATCAGCAGTCTTAAATGAAATATAAGTAGGTCCCAATAAAAGACATACATAAAATAAAAACAGGTCTTTGGACTCTGGGAATTGTGTTCAACTGCTAAATTCAGGATTGTCAACAAACTCCCTCCATTTTTATTCCTCGTATCTTATCTGGACAGCTGTATACTAAATGTCACCCCTTTGCACTTTGCATCTAAAGTCCACATCCAGATTCTAGATTTAATACAAAAATATTGGGAGAAAAAACAAAAACAAGAACAAAAAAAAAAAAAAGAAAGAAAGGAGAACCAAGCATCACTATGATTTACTCATCCAAGTTCCTGGTTTCTGTTAGGTTCTTGTGTACAAGAGGTCTACAGTCTCTATTTTAGGAGAAGTTTAATCCAGCAAGAGCATGGATGAGTCAAGCAAAGGAAGCCTAGTTTTTGAATCTCAGTGGGAATTTTGGATTGAAATAGACATTGGGCAGCTCCAGATTCAGGTTGTATTATGGCAGAAATACACGTCCCTAGGGAAATTCAGTAAAAAACCTAAGAATCCATGAAATATAGATATCATTCCAAAAGCAGATGGCCAAGAGTCAGAGTGATGTGTATATGGGATGCAGGCTAAGTGGCAGTCAGTACATTGTCTAAATCCTTTTCTGCATCTACCTTTTAATCTGTTTGCTTTTCAGTTCTCCATCTGTAAAATGGGAAGAACCAGTTATATCCTTTCATCCTTTGTTTATTAAGAAAAAAGTCACATGGGACTCTGCTATATTTTGCTGCATATTATAAATGAAATGCTGATCCCTACTGGGGCCCCTGGGCACTGCTGTTAAATAAATAAATTCATAGCTATGGTTGTCACAGAGGGGGAATATTGACTGCAGGTGAGGAATGGGTAGCAAAAGCAGATTAACTCTTAAGCATTGAGGATCCTGTTTTCCAGTCCTTTGTAAGGAGGAAAAAGTACAGAGAAAAAGAGAAAAATATATGACACACAAGATGAATTATTTCTAAAGGGAATGGTTTTGAAAATTTCTCCACAATGTATCAGCAGCCTGTCTGCAAGCATCAATTTTTTTTTTGCCTCCTTTACACATTTTTTAGAAAATTTCATGCCAGTGAAAGATGCAGGATTGACATTCTTAAATCTCCCTTTTATCCACAGAAAAGATAAAGCATAGTCGGAAAACATGCAGCTTTCCTCAGATTTTCAGACCAACATGCATTCGTTTGACCTAAAGGGACACCTCTACAGGAGGGAAAAGCAGTTTAGTCACCATTCTCATTTTATCCTTGGCCTTGATGCTGAAGTTATTACCCTGAGAATTGAGTGGGATACTTTGGTTTAAGTATGATATGGGCGCCTGTTCTTTCTGCTGATGCTATCCAGCTCATTTCACAGGGGCCAGTGTACAGTCTTCTGCAAACCTCTTTCAGCCACTTCCAACCAGAACACAGCTGCAAGCCCATTACAAACCAAAACAGCAAATTAGGGTTTAGGGGACTACACAGGCCAGTGCCTGTCTCCCAAAACCATCCAGCCACCCATAATACTGCTGCCTTGCCCCAGCATGCCTCTGTGAGATATTTTCTAAGGGGCGCAGATGAAATTCGGATTTTTAGAAGGCCACCAGCTCTCATTGCTGTCAGTGTAATATGGTCACTAAATTCCCAAAGACAATATTACTGCAAATCACCTCAAATGTGCTGCAGGCGGTAGAATGATCCCATAATCAAGAAGCTAGGTCTTTGAGGACAAGTTTAATTACTTTAATCTATACAGCCTGGAAAACATAATGGTTAATGGGGTAATCTACTGAAGTATGTGGAATTTTAAGTAGTATAGACTATGCCACTGGATGACACTACTCTCAGTACAGCAGAGACGATAAAACCAAGAGCATAAATGGTGACTGAAGAAAGCCTTAGATGTTCATAAATCAATAATTGATAAAATGTACTCTTGTGTAACTAAGTAGAATTTTATGTTGCAGGTAGAATAAACTGATTACATGATACTATAGTGCTCAGTGGAATTATGGAATGAGCTTCATTCATTCACTCTAATTGCTGCATATTTGTATACAAATGGCTGGAATGGTTCTATCAGTTTCGTAGTCTATAAAACTGCAAGAAAATTCTGCCCTGTGAGTCCACAGATGACAGCCATGATATTTTCCCAGCATGGAGTACCATGCTCCTGGAAAAGCTGAATATCAGCAGATACATAGAGGTTGATGCTCTTGATGCATCTGGCCATTCAGGATTTCAGAGCACTTTTCTCATGGGCAGAGGTGTTAACCCCTCTGTCCTGGCTGGATTCCAACCTGGGTAACAAGCCACCTGGACCAGATGTTGAGGAAACCTAAGGACGAAGTGGTTGAGCTGTGCAGAAATGAAACAATCTCTCATTAACATCGTCCGCTGAAGATGCTTTATCTGTCTTTTAAAAAGACATTAAGGATGATCCTGGGAATTACACACCAGTGAGTCTTAATTCAGCAAATGGACTGCAATGATAATTAAAAGTAGGATTATAAAAAATCCTAGATAAGCATGATATGTAACAGTCAAAGTAATGTGTGTTGTGTAAAGGAAAATCGAGCTTCTTTAATTTACTAGAATTCTTTGAAAGTGTCAAATAAATATTGGATAAAGGAGAACTGGCTGACATAATCTATTAGGACTTTCAAGAAGCTTTTGAGAAATTCTCTTACAAAAAGCTGTTAAGGAAACTAAGCTGTCATGGAATACGAAGGAAAACACATTATAATGGGGCAAAGACTGGATAAGAAACAGAAAGCATAGAAGGGAAATAAGTGCTTCTTTTTAAGGAGGCCTTGGCAGAAGCATGTGATAAGTGCTAAACTTTTAGAGACGCAAGAGTGTGATTCAGTGTTTAAGAGAGTCTGTGAATCTGATTGTTCTTTTGGCATTTTGCCTTTTTTTTTCTTTTATTATTGTCTGCTACTTGAAAAAAAAAAGTAATTTGGTGTTGTTTGGTTTTGTTTTGGGAGGTTTTTTGTGGCACAAAATTCAAATTATTCAATAGTGTTATATCTGATATATGGAAAAATGCATACATTTCAGCACATTAAGAGCAGATTTATCAAAGTTAGTCAAATACTGGTTTCTAGAACCAAACCCTGTGAAAGTGCACTAAAAGCACATGCAGACACAGTGTTCTGTGTCCTTTTCCAGTTAGAGCTACATGCTTGTAGCAGTAGACAGTGCTAGATGACTCAGTTTCGCCTATCCAAGTTTCTGGCTTGCTGAAGTGAGAGACAGACTAGGCTGGATGCTGGGTTGGGGAGGCAGAGCTGTGGGATGCCTGTAAACTGTAACTTGTCACCAGCTTACATTTATAGGTTGTGTTTCCTCATCTACATCCCACCTCTTCAGCTCTAACAACAAATAGAAAGACCAAATTTTTAAACATGTGCTGTTATCTTGTGGGAGATTTCACTGATTTTATAATTCAGATTGCATTTCTACTTCCAAGGCCCTTTTTCGGTATCTTGCAGAGTTGTGACTGTTTTGGGAGTCTACTGCTACCTCTGCTTTCTCCTGCTATGTGCCTACCCAGCATGTTCCCTCTCTGTTCATTTGTAAGGCAGCTCTTGCAAAATGAAAGTCTACAGAGAACAGGAATAGAAGGGTGACATGGTCTCTGTCACTCCAAACAGAAAATGTTCCAGTGACTTTTTTTTTTTTTTCACACCTTGTAGAATTTCAATTTTCCCTTTAAAACATGGATTAAACAATGTTGCCAAAAACATATGCTTCTGTGTCAAACATTTCACTTATTCAGGAATCTAGAGGCAGCTGGAGAGTTCTCACTGCCAAAGTGACTTCAACAATTGTCTCTTTCACTTTTAATTGGAAACATGTTCGTTTCAGGCATAGGTGTGGATAACCAATATGTGGCAGTGTTAATTTCCCTCACCATTCAGTGTACACACGCCCTTAGTGACCATTCTTAAATAGCTTGGGGAAAAAGATCTGAATCCATTGCCAAAGTGTCCTGAGCTCCTGCAGGTCTATGATTTGCCATGGCACAGATTTCACCTGCTGATTAAAGATGGGAGTGGTCAGCGCGAGATAAGACATCACCAAATGTCTCTTGCTCCTTGTAAGACCTGCAGTGAGCCACACCAGAGGGTTACGGATGAGTTACTGAAGCTGAGGGCCTTCTTATTGCATTAGCTTTAACCATTACAAAAGCACAGTTCCAGGATTTGTTGCCCTGCAGATATTTCCTCTGGGTTTTTTCTGTTGTGTGGATGGTCCCCCTTACACTGCAGTGCTCCAGACAATCTAACTACTAATCTTTCTATGCCAGTCACACTCTATTTATCCATGTTTAATGAACTTCATCTCACTCTTCCCCTTCCCTTCTATTTTTGGAGGGTAAATAGGGGACATTTCTAATAGGACCTTGCTTAAAGGCAAAAGCCAACATGTTAAATCTCATAGATTTTCAGGCTTAATCTCTCTAGCCTGAATTTCTGTGGAAAAGGTTGTAGCACTCCTTCCCAGATCTCCCTTCCTTTATCACCCTTTTAAAAAGCTGAGTTGGGGTTCAACCTCATGTGCTCATGCTGCAGGAAACAAATTGGAGGGAGGTTCTATAACAGTAATATCAAAACCAGTCTGTATTGGGAAAAGGTAGAACAAACATGCAATCCAAATTTAGCATATGTTGATAGGCAAATTTTCTCATGAGAGATGCATCCACCCTGGCTTTGGAACTAAGAGGGTGGATAAAACATGAAGATTAAAGGTTATCAGTTTGTCAAGAATGACCCATTCTGGGGGTCCCATGGGGTTGAGTGCTTCATTCTCAGCATCAAATCATGAGTGACCCATTATCCAGGCCATCATTACCAGATCCTGTGGCAGGGCTGGGGTTATATCTCTGAGAAAATTCCATATACTGACCTACGCGGGAGACTCAAAACTTGATCTTTTCTACTTCGTGATAAGCCATCACATCTGATGGAGATATTATCCTGCTCTCCCCTTTAGTATTGGATCTCTAAAACACCCTGTGGAAATGTATATCTATGTTTTTGTCCTTCCTCTAAGGTCTATCCTACATGTTCTTGTATCTGCTTCTTCTGCAACACATTTATTTTCCCTGCATGGTTTTGGGTGCTTTTCTAGTGCCTCTAAGAATTTGTATGCATGCACATGTATTTGAGACTAGGGTCTCAAACTCATATATAGTCACTTGTATATACTCATATATACTCAAGTGTATAGAGTGAGCCCTGTGCACAAAGAAACCTGCAAAATTTCCTATTAATCTTGTAAGTTATGCTCAAAATGTGATGAAAACTATATGTAAACAGATATTTACATTAAAAACAGTAATCAAAATTCGTTTAAGATAGTACTTGAGAGAAAGACAAGACAGTAGGGGAAGCCTGTGAAAGCAGAGGGCAAGAATTGATCAGATTTTGTTGGGGTTTGTAGTTTTTATATCCTTAATGGACAGGGCTGCTTGAGTTACAGAACCTGAAATCTGCACAGATGCTCAGAAGTAACTCTCTGTGTCGTCAACAGACACAGGTAACACACGCTTTGCCATCGATGGTTAAATTTCTATTTAAAGTTAGGGTGAGTTTGGCAACGAATTTTCTGCTGATCTGTTATTGTTTGCACTTTGGAAATCTCAGCACACAATAACATCCAAGATCTCTGTGTCTTATCTGCCACCCCCCAACACACTCAGCTCCTGCACCAAGAGGGATCCGGCTCTGGCCGTGCTGGGTGAGGGGATGAGGGATGTTGCCATCTAGTGGGTTTTTGTCAGGCAGAGAAAAGACTTTGCTAAAGAATTCTGCCTCAGATCAGCGAGTGTGGAGGCACAAGTCTGAGGTATATGGAAAATGAAAAACTGTCTTTCAGGACAGCTTTCTACAAGAAGCACACAGAGCATTTACCTGCTTGCTCTATGTGATCCTACGTCTCTGTGTCAGGATGTTTTGGGAGGCAGGAATACTCTGTCTGAAAAACACCCTGGGGGTTTCTTTGCCCCAGTGTTAGGGGCCAGGCCCCCTGACATGCTCCCTCTTTGGTATGCAGAGATACAGGGGTTGGACTCAGTGGTTATTTTGAGTCCCTTCCCACTCAGTACATTTGGTGATTCTGTTCTGTGGTCCTGTTCTGTGTTCCTGGGAGTGAGCACACACAGCTGCAGAAATGGTGAAGGGTGAGATTCATCTTCCTTCCCCTTCAAAACTCCGGCTCCTGCCTCAGATGCAGGGGCACCTTTCCTATTGTTCCAGCTCATCACTACAGCCTTCGTCATGAGGGGACTTTTGCAGACAGTATTGAAGTAAAAACGGGTTATTCATACACCGGCAGCTGGCGCAACCCTATCTGTCAGCCCCACGGAAATGAGGAATTAAACAGTAATAATAATCATCAAAACAAAATTAGCCCTTTCTTTCTTTAGAACCCTCCATTTGCGGCCGTTGTGCTGGGTACCAGGACCTGTGAGTGCCCAGCGGGGCGACACCCTCCTGCTCCAATCTGCCTGGTATTAACGAGCTGCTTAGCCGGGCTGCGACGCTGGGATGTGATGCTGGCCGAGCAGCAGCTGCTCGGAGCGCACCGTTACGGAGAATTAGCCCAAAGTTTATTCTTAGCCCTTCCTCTCAGCTCCCGCAACATGTTCAACAGCTTGTGCATTTTGTAATGCCTCCTTTCATCGCCATGGCAACCGCTAAAACTTAAGGTGTGTACGACTTGCACCACGGTCTCCGTGCTGCAGGCTGCTGGCAAAATGAAACCCTGGGTCTGCGCTCCTTCTCTCTGCTGTTGATCCAAAGGGCCGCAGCATGCTGGAAAGGCAACTGGGAACATGTGTTTGCAGAGTACTTTAGACGCAAGAGTGTGATTCAGTGTTTAAGAGAGTCTGTGAATCTGATTTTTCTACCCAGTTAGTCATTTGAGCTGGGGCAGAGGAGCTGTCACTGCTGGCTGAGTTGCTTCTGCTCTTCGTGTCGTTCCCGAGCTGGCTTTGGCAGAGCCCATGTGTATTGTTGCCTCGTAAAATGCAGCCTCAAATTGTTGGCAGGCAGTCAGGTAATGGGGAGGGCAATAAGAGCTGCACGATCACAGGTAGATCTATAGGATGCAACTTGGTGCTGAGAAACTGCCAGCTCCCACCAAATGGCAGATTAAGGAGCCATTTCTCCCTTAAAAGAACTTGCTTTTATACCTGAGTTACTCACTACAAGCAGTCAGACTTCCCATTCAGCTGATGGCTGTGTGAGTCTGCCTCAAAAATACCCAAAAAAAGGAAAAAAAAAAAAAAAAAAGGTTGATTTCTCAGGACTGAACCCTCCATATGTCACTCGGGCAAAGTTCACTGTACCCCTGTGTAGTTTTATTTCACCACTGTGGGTATATCCAGCCCCAGTTTGGCCAAAGGAGCAGCCTAAGGCTGTTACCTGCAAAAGCAGACACTGGGTTTACATTAAAATCTTTCCTAGTGAAGCCATTTTTCCTTTCTATAAAACAACTTTGTTGTGAATCAAATCCTGCAGCCACTAATAACTGTCCCTATGGAGAAATCCTACAGAATAGAAAAGGATTGAAACCTATAGGGACTTATAGAAATTAAATTGGATTCTATAGAAATCACTCTAAATAGCTCCTTAATTTAATAAAGGATGCTACCCCTTCTGTAGAATTTTTGCATCATATGATAAATCTAAAGGGAGAATAATATCCCTGCAAATATAATTGTTCAGATTGCTTTAAAAATCCTATAGAAAACTTATTTCTCTCTCTCTCTTAATTTTGCTAAGTCTTTTTCCTTTGCACCGGTGGCTTGAAATCGTAAATCTCAAAGCGTTTCACAAAGAAAGAGCACAGCTGTCTGGAGATCACGCAGCCCACCTAGTGCCACTTCCCATGTCTGGGAAAATCAATCCAGGTAGTCCTGCACTCTGAAGTCACCTTTTCAAACAGGATGCTTGCAGCATTTGAAGCTGCTCCTTTCTGTGTTTTGGGAGAAGAACAACGAAAAGTCCCAAGCACCCCCCTTTTCTCACTCTCCCCCCAAATACCTAATCTACCCAGAAACCAGGCAGTGTGAGTCATTTTAAGCCGTTTCTTCAACATGACTTCAGCTCAGTGGTATGCCCCACAGCCTGCAGAGATTTGGAGCCGATTAGGTTACAATTGTAAAATGAATCATTTTCTTTTTTATGCATTCATCAGATTTTATTTTCTTTTAATATACTTAAGTTATAAAAAATACACAAAAGCATAGAGCATAGATAGAACAAGTGTGTTGCTAATTCAGTTTTTCTTGGTTCTGCACTAGAACCTGTTAAAAATGTTTGTATTTTGATGTGTGTGTTGCATTCAAACTGACACCTCCAGCTGCTATATATTTGCTGGCTAGTAATCTTTTCCATTATACTTTGAAAAGAACAGATTTCTCCCTGTCTAAAATAAGCAACCAGCTACAAGGAAGCAATGGCTACACTGTGGTTTGCTGTTTTGTTGCATGCTTAAAATACTGGTGTTCTGTAAAATCTGCAGGTAAAACTGAAGCATGGCTGCTTGTACTGCTAGAAATTATAAAATGAACCCTAATCTAGTGAATATCAGGATAACTGTTTTGACTTGAGTAGAATTAATTTGGTTTACCCTATAGACTAGTCTATTTTCAAAATTTTATACATTTCTATTTTTTTTTTTTGAATTCTTATTTTCTGCTCCGGTGCATGAATGCATCCAGGAACAGACAAATCTCCCGATAGGAAAGAGTGGGGTGGTGGTACAATGTGTATGTGCCCTACTGTCCTGGGAGGAGGGGGAATCTGCTCTGTGCATCATACCCAGAGGGATTATCTGGTGGTGAGGTGCCACAGAACACATACTGGCCTGAAATTTAGCCCCGGGACTGTTAAAGACTGTACTGTGAGGCTAAAGGGTTGGTAGCAGTGATCACAAATGTATGCCCAGGCTGTCTGGGGGATGTCACAGTGAAAGACATAGAAGAAAAATTGGACTGGCAGAGAAAAGCTCTAAAATAACTGTATTTTAGAGAATTTCTTTAAAAATTCTTATTAATGCTTGTAAATAAAAATAGGTGGCAAGACCTCACCTGGAAGTGAGAATGTCTAAACTCTCAATCTAAATTGATCAGGGCAGAATTTACCTTCGGAAAAGGAAAGTCAAACCTTCTGTACCTGGGTATATGGGTGTGCATGTAATACACTGGCAGGGTATTTTTGCCTGTAGGGTTTCAGGAAATTTCCTCTGAATAATCTGAGTTGAGCAGTTGGTCAGTCTGAGTATATAATACTCTTACCCACCAACTTATCTGAGGCAGGGAGGGAGAGGAGCCACAGTTCTGGCAAGTCTTAAGGGTTTGTGTTTTTTTGTTTTGGTTTTTTTTTTCTGTTTTTTCAGGCTTTCATGAGGAGAGGAGAAGAATGTCTCAAATGCTGAGGACAGACAGTTGCTCCCTGTGCATCGAACAGCTGACTGGGGCAGTATCTCCAGATTCGTTATATAAAAACAAGATTGTCACAATCAGGACAGCAGTCAACAGGGATAAGAGAGGAAATAAATCTAACATCCATTAAAAACAAAACTACAGAAACCTGTTTTGCAGCAACTAACTGCAAGCCCCCATACTGTCCTAGAATATTCTTGCCAGCCTCTACCCCTAAAAGTATACAAGACAGTGCAAGATCAGTGTAATTAGAAATGGGTCCAGAACTATTTGTTTGGTGACTGCTGGGCTGTAACATTTGATGGCAACTGATCTGTCATCCTTCCTGGCAGAACATCCTTTAGTGGATAGGCTGTTCTGGGAACCAATCCCCAGTTTTCCTAAAAATGCTTTAGAAATTAAATATAAATTCGCATCTTCCCTAGTTAGCTGAAAGTGGCTAAGAGCTCCAAAAGTTTGGAGGGAAAAGGCAGTTAGAGTCACTCAGAATTATCATGATCACAAACATTTTGTTTCTGTAGTAAGTCAGGAGCCAAGATAAAAAAAAAAAAAAGAAAAAAGAAAAAAGAAAAAAAAACTCTTGAACTTATATTGGCAATCATAAGAATCATAAATCTGGATCCTCACCTCTTTATGAAGCCTAAAGGCAATAACAGCACAGGACAAAGGTTGTAACACTCACTGAAATGTTATGGGGTCCTGATACCTGCTTGGCTTTCATGCAACTTGGCAGAGAAGAGTATGAGTTGTTCAGGTTACAAAACAAGCAGTATAGCCAGCACCAAAATCAATAAGACTGTGCCTGAAAGCAAGTCCTCGATGTAGAGATAAATAACCACTGCAGTGCCTCCTTGCAGGCTGGCAGGGAGTGGGCAGGGGAGCAGCCAACAGGGAGAGACTGGGACCACTTTCTTGCCTGTTGGGTGACCACATTCCCGTTGGTCACAGGCTCTCTGTCCAAACAAGAGGCACAGATTCAGTGAGTCAAAGAAGCTTCAGGACTACTCTCAGCAGAGAATGATGTAAGTCATGGCTGGAAAATCAGGTTTATTTCTAGGACCCTGTACACTGGCTCAGAGGCCCTTATTGTTTCTAATTTTTATTTGAAAACTAATTTACTGTTTATTTTGGTGGTCTAATGGTCATTTATTCCTTCAGTGGTCAGCAAAGTGAAAAACTCCTTCAAAGGCCAATCTAGAGCAAGTCTACAGAAGCAGTTTGACCATCAGTTTCAGCTATTCTACATCTTTGCACATATCAGGAGAGCACCAACACATATTTTACTCTATCCCCCCCTCTCCATTAATACCTCCTCCCCATGTCACTATTAGCACATTTTCTAATCCTTTTTCCCCCCTGGATTTTTCAGTAAAATCTGGCTACCCACAGGGCCATCTGAGTGCTGGTACTGTGTCACAGAGGATAGCTGTCTGCTTTCATAACAGTGCAGCCTTAGGTTAGCTTAAAGGTGACCAGGTTCTTACTTGAGTTAAACACCTGACATAATTACCACCCTGAAACTAAGGTGGGTGATGGCTGGATACTCACTTGTGTGACTGTCCTCTCCTTTCTGCTGTCCCAAGACATTTTCTTCTCAATCTGTTCCCTCGTGGTGCTGGCCCCGAGCATCTCTACGTGGCCACTGAGTAAATCAGATCAAAGTACTGAGCCAGCTGAGAAGCATCCTCTTCACAATAAATAAAAATAAAAATAAAAATAAATTTTTTAAAAAAAGTGATTTTCCAGTGAACCCTTTTGGCTCACACTGAACATGCAAAGAGATTTAGGAGCTGTTTAAACTGGTGAGAAGATGAAGTTTGCACTCCATTTCAGGAGCTGCTGCTGTTTGTCTAAAGTATTGCTTTACCATAGGAGTTCTCAACTGTGCTCCTTCCATATCCCCTGTGATAGAAGAGAACTAAGAAAAAGACCCCTACAGAAAGTTTAGCACCAGGGGAAATTTTAATGAACATTTTAAACTCATTTACGACCCTTTTATGCTACCCAAATGTTTTCCAAGGATCCCAGAGCTGAGTTTCAGGATCACAACCATTGCATGGCTTTAATTAACTGGTGCATGTACAATACACTGAACATAAACAGAGTATCTCTAAATGCTAATGGCTGTTATTGAACCCCCATGCTTCCTAGTGCAGTAATAACTGGTACAAAGCCTAACTTACTAGCATACAAGATCCAATTGTGTATCTTCCTCAAGGGGTATTTATCTTCACAGCATGATTGCTAAGATAAATGTTAAAGTTTAAAATTCAAAAGTAGTTACTTCAGGGCATTATGACAAGACAACAAAAATATAAACTTGACAGAAGAAAAGCTTATGCATATAAATTATGTAGCCTTTTAATTGAAAGATATTTCATAATAGATTTTATAGCCAGCAGATTATTTTTCAAGGCATTTCTTCTTTTTTTTTTTTTCCCCTTAAAAATAATTTGCAAAAGGCACTTTTTCTCCCCTCCCCTTAGCTTTATAAAAATATAGACCAAAAAAACCCAACAAAACAAAAACAAAAACAACAAACCGAACAGCAGAGCACTGCAATTTTAGCCATAATAGTCAACATAACAATTAGAACAGTTTGTTACGAGGACGGGGAATAGGGCTGTCTGGAAGAAAAGCGCTGCAGCCAGCGCTGTTGACTCACGGCGCTGAGCACTTGTTTCCTTTCCATCTGAAGGGGAGCAATGCCACACAGCAGCTGCTGTAGGAATAGCAGCCACAGGAGACGTCGTCTCCAGCAATGATAAGCCAGGCTGAGAGGCTTAGCTTTATATCATTTTCAGTTTTCCGTTTGCAGAGTTTTTGGCGTGCTATTTCTTCTCTTCCTTAGGAATGATGTGAATTTTTCAAGCCCTCAGCCACTGCCGTAACCCAAAAGAAAATTTTCATGCATTTTTGGTGGCGCTGTAAACACCTTGCAAGACAACTAACCAGGTCTAGTGGAAATAGGACTGATTTTGCTTGTGAGATTAGAAGCACTGTGAAGATCTGACTTTAGCACATGTAGACATGACATGTTTTTCTCATCTGCATTGATGGCTATTGTCCTGTCTGTAACTCAGGCTTTCCTACTCACTCTGCAACTAAAAAAGGGCTGAAAATGAGCTGTTCTGGTAGCCTTAGTCCCACATGTGCACTGCCTGCTCTATTTTCACCCAAGCAGGAGAAAATAGGAGTGTTTGAGAAACGTTTTTAAGTGTCCACCTGAACTACTGGGCAAACTGTAAGGAGAAAAAGTCAAAGTGCATTTGGGAGTAGGTATGGGTCAGCACTGAACTGACAGACATCTTCCAGAAAGAGAGGGTTATCAGTTCTGCTTCTAGGAATTAGGAGAAATTAGATCAGCAACAGCCCTTTGAGAAATTTAATTGAGGAGCTTTCTGCTTTTATAGCTGGCAGCTCTCCCTCTTTCCAGAGGTGTTATTTAATCTAACCACCAAGTCACATCTGCAGTTTTAATTAGCATGTGTGTGTCTCTGTTGTTTTTCCTTCCCTGTGTAGCACACTGAGCACCAACGCATATCAGACCCTTCAGAGTGAGCACGTTTATTTTAAGTACCACTGGGCTAAATTCTGATTTTCGGTAATTTCCCTGTAGTCCTGTGGACCTCAGCAGGACCCCTCAGATTTTCACTCATCTCGCTGAGAACAGAATCTGGCTCAGGGTATTTGAAAGCTTTGTTATCAGTGAGGCAGCCTATTGAGTTGCTTGGTGCTCTAATTTTTACCTTGTTAGTGGCAAGGTTATCTTTCAGGCTAGTTTTTCCATTGCAAGTTGTAGATCCCAGCACAGTGGTATATGCTTTAAGCTGTTCTCACCAGTGCAGAAGCATAATAATAATAATAATAATACTATTAACAATAATGAACACAATAACAACACCCAAACAGCAGATTCACAATAAATCTTAATATCAATAAATATTACAAATATGCTCATGATCATTTATTATTTCAGAGATGGAGGAATTGAATGATAGGGAAGATAGTTGCCTGAAGCCACATAGAGGAGAATTAGGAAAGATAGGAAGACAAATCTAATCATCTGTCCTGTGCTCTGTCCACAGGACAGCAGCTCCTACTCCTCAGTGCTGGGTGCAGCCATGGTACTATCTGCATTCCCTTAATTAAAAACCAAACCAAAACAAAACAAACAAACAAATAATTAAAAAAGGGAACAAAAATACAAACAAACAGAAAAAGGGAAAAAAAAAAAAAGGAAAAGAGACAATGGAAAAAAAAAAGAAGATGATCAAAAGGCCACTTTAGAAAGAATTTGTAACTACCTCAATGAAGAATAATGCCAAATGCCTCAGGTTCTGTAGACCAGCGTACTGCTGTGGCAGGTGATGTATGTTGAGGCTATGGCTCTTTATACTATCAGTTCCAAAGTCTGGAGCTTCCAGTTTTCATGTTCTTATTCAGCTTGTATTTGTTTAGCATGAAAAGCTGTTGGGGGGTTACGGGGTGGTTTCTGTGGGAAGCTGCTGGATGCTTCCCGCTTGTCCAGCAGAGCCGGCGCAGGATGGACCCTTGCTGGCCACACAGTGACGGTGGTGACACCTCTGGGATAACAGAAAGCAGGGAAAAACCTGCACAGCAGCAACTGCAGCTGGACAGGGCACTGAGGATGTCTGAGAGGAGCATCCCTGCAGGCAGGCAGGGCAGTGCAGGAGGGGCAGGAGCTGCTGCAGGCTCTGGAGCTCAGATTCCCCTGCAGCCCCTGGAGCAGCCCAGGCTGAGGCAGCTGTGCCCCTGCAGCCCAGGGAGGGCACGGGGGAGCAGAGATCCACCTGCAGCCCCTGGGGGAGCCCGGGCTGGAGCAGGGGATGCCCAAAGGAGGCTGGGACCCCATGGGAAGCCTCTGCTGGAGCAGGGTCCTGGCAGCACCTGTGGGGGACCCACACTGGAATGAAATCCTTTTCCTGAGGGACTGACCCTGTGGGAAGGAGCCACACTGGAGCAGCTCACGCAGGACTGTGTCCCATGGGAGGGATCCCATGCTGGAGCAGGGGGAGAGGGTGAGGAGTCCAGCACAGGTGGAGGGAGGAGTGGCAGAGATAGTGTGGGATGAGCTGACCACAACCCCTTTCCCCATCCCCCTGTGCCAGTGGGGAGCAGGAGGTTTAGAAAAGGAGTAAATTTGAGTCAAGAAGGGGGGGAGGGCGTGAAGAAGGGGGGATGTTTTAAGAATTGGGTTTTATTCCCATTATCCTGCTCTGATTTTCTTGGAAATAAATTAATTTCCCCAAGCTGAGTCAGTTTTACCCATAATAGCAATTGGTGAGAGACCCTGGCCTGTCCTTATCTTGACCCATGAGCCTTTCATTATATTTTCTCTCTCCTGCCCAATTGAGAAGGCAAGTAAAGGAGTGGATTTGTTGGGAACCTCATGTCCAGTCAGGGTCATCTTAACACACAGCTGGAAGTAAGCCTAGAAGTAAATTGAGTAATGTATCCTTTGCTGTGGCTTCAAACCACTATTTATCACCTGAAAATTTGGTACTTACACCTCCATTTGTTTTCCAGATTTGCTCCAGCATGATCAGTATTTGTATCTTTTCTCCATACTTGTCTCCTGTGGTTTACTGAGTTTTTGCTTGAGCTATATGTTTGTCTGGTTGTCTGTTTCACACTTTTGTCTGGCATTATAATGAAGAACAGTAATAAACAAATATCTTGGATAACTAGTGATCATCCTTCTAAATAAATAATGCAAAAATTGAAAAAAAGGAAGAAAAGCTATTGTCTAAAAGGTTTTAACAGAGAAAAAAAAAAAGGAATCTGAAAACAAAAGAAAGAAAAGGGGTTAAACCAGAGTGCTGATGATCTTTCAGAAAGCACAGATTTAATTCCCAGCACTTCTGATTTCATTAAGAACTGCAGCCTTTTCCACTGGCAGCACAATTCTTGAGCTTGACAAAAACAGATGGGGAGGATGGTGGAAGTGGTAAACTCCAGAAGTAGCACTCTGTCTTCTAAATCAGGAGGTCACACCTTCAAGTCTTGACTGAAGAACTCAATCTTCCCCAGATCCCACAAACCCTGTTATACAGGTACTTGCTTATATGAGTCCCTGAGTGACGGATTAAAAAGCTCCCTCCTGGTGACTTATTCCCATGGAAAGACACAGTGCTCTCAGAAAAAAAAAAAGGAAAATACGAAAAACCTCATCAGAATAATGGAGGGGAGCTATTGCATTCCTCAAGTGCCATGTAATAACCTGTGCCTGTGAAAGGCTTGCAGCTGGCAGTGCAGGGTCGCAGAGAGAATAAAGACTGCTTCACTCTTCTGGTGCTGGAAACAGAGCTGCCTATTTCCTTCAGGAATCTGGATTAACTCTTTCCACATCCAGCACTCAGCACCCTTCTCCAGCCCCATCTCCGTGATGTATGGTGGGAAGAAATTAAGATGCTGCATCTTTGCTATCTGGAGCATATAAATGGGATGTGTTGTCCAAGGCACTTAATACAACTTTGGTTCTCCCTGTGAGCACATCCCTGGGGCATAGGGAGACAGCAGCAATCAAGGAGAAAACAGAATTCCCTAGTTCTGACCCCTAAAATAAATAAAAGCAAATAAAATATTTTCTTAATATACTCTGTACATATTTTTGTTTCTTTAGATAGTAAATAATTCTCTGTAACAAAAATGGTGCAGGCAATTTTTTTGTTCCCTGGATATAGTATTTTCTGATCCAAAATCACTTCTCTTCTGACTCTCTAGGACTAGGATTCCTCTAATTATTCCAGGGAAGGAGAGTGGCTGGTTTTTTTTTTGCTTGGATTTGCCTGTGTGGAATTGCAGTATACAACTGTTGTTGATGATGACTCTGTTTACAGAATATACAGGATTTTGAATAGATTGGGTTAGGTCTTAGATAAAAAAAAAAAAAAAAAAAAAAAAGAGTATAAAGAACATCTGTCTGAACTGTTCAATCAAAAAAAGGAAAGTGAAGCAAACAAAGATAATCAACTGCATACCCCTCAAGTACATTTGTATCACATACATTGGTTTCCTTACATGAATCACTGTCAGTCGATTTTCCCCAGTTGCACTTTACAGTCCTCAGGATGAGTGAATTATGCTCAGTGTGACAATGCTGGACAATTGTGTGAATAATCTGCTAGAAAAACTGCAAGACTAAGATGAAAAGCAGATTGATTCTGTTTTAAAGCAACCTCCTTCAGTATTTGTTGTGTCTGATCCTTGCCTTACACGAGGGCTGCCAGAGGATCAGCACAGTAAAGGTGGTGCTGGTTTATGAGTTGGCTCTGCTATCTGTAGGTTTTGGCAACTCTCTAATGAGAATGGTACAAACTCACTGAAGGTATTGTTTCCATCATACATCATCATGACATCCATAACTTCATCCAGCAGAGAATCAGTTCAACTTTAAAAGATTTATCAAACCCAGTCCAAATTGGGCAACTCTGTCTGCAAAGGTATTATGTACCAACACTTGACAAGCTATGTGAAGATCTGGTCAGGCTCTGCAGAAGACATTTAGGATTTTATGTTCCCTTTTGGTGAAGAAATTAAACTGGGAAACTCAGTTTTGACTATCAAAGGTGCATGTGGCCTGTTTGTTTCTGTGCAGATGTTCTTGGAAAATATTCAGAATCAAAAATGTGTTATGAAAGTTGGGATTTTTTTTTGCCAAAGCAATGTATTGAAAGAAAAGGAGAAGCCTTTTCACCATATTTTGTAAAGCTCTGATTAATAATTTTCTATTTGCATATTAAAGCCCATATACAGCCAGGCTGTACTATGGTTAGGAACATACAGAGTTTAATTTTTAAAACATATATGGCTCTTATTGTATTGTTATAATAATAATAGAGGTGAATGACACTTCCATTAAGATTTCCAAAGTAAGTTATAAGGATTGGACCTGTAGTCTGCAGCTGGTTTTCTATGAATGAAATTTGTGTTGGGGGCTCAGGTAATGTATCCACTGTGTTGTGCTTGATGCTGTAACACTAGAATGAAAAATCCAAAGGTAAGAATAAATGTCTGTGAAGAAGAGAAGGGAAGGAAATCCAATTAAATATATGGGTTGCCAATTGCATTAAGACTGTGGGGCTACATCTATGTAGAGCTTAGTCTTTGTACATGGTACTTCCACATAGGCTCAAAGGAGAAGCTTTGAATAGAAGTAGGGCCCTTTCAGGGTCCTAATGTGGCAGTTTTACAGCCTGGAGGGAGTATAGCCCCAGTAGTTTACAGATGGAACAAAGGGGCTGCAAGGAGAGAGGAAAGTCATACCTTTGCATACCACCAGGCTCACTGTGCTGGAGGGAGAATTCATCCTTCAAAGGGCAAACAGCATATCTGCAGGCAAGAAGATCTGCAGAAGAAACAGCTTTCAAGCTCACTGGAGGTCCTTGAGAGATGTCTGGGAGCCTCCCCTGGCTTCATCCTCTCTTTAGCATATGGTCTGCCTTTCTGCTCTATCGCTTTATGTTGCTTTCCACCAAGAGAAGACTTTTGTCTATGTCTGAGGCCTTGTACAAGGTCCTGGTTCCTGAGGCTATGCAAACATGAATATGCATAACCTACTAGCAGATCAGAGTATAGCCTAGGGCTGGACATGGAGAGGGGGAAGACAATTCTCAGCTTTGGCTTAGCATGTAACCTTGAGCTATCTATTTACAGCTAGATCCAAACCAGCATATTCGTACCCAAAATACAATTAATGTGATTTAGGCATTTAGAAATACTCCTGTTCATGGAGCCAGGTGGATGCTGAGCTGTCCAGACACAATATTGCTCAAGTCAGCAGGCCTCAGAGCAATGTTAATAAAATGCAGAGCCTAAACCAGTAAACCGTTCTAAAGAGTAAGGTAAACTACATGCAGCACTTAGCAATCAAAATGAAAGGGCTTTCAAAAGGAATGTGGGCTCTCAGTTCTGCAGTGTAGCTGTAATCACCTTCAGAGTCCAGGTGACCATAGGAAGTGGTTTTTTGCTATGGACTTTGCTAAGCATCCTGAAGTTCTGCTTGTGTAGAGGCGTGGCTTCCTCAGAGTGATGCTGCTGTTCTAGCTGAGGCAGCTGCCAAAACAGCAGAAACTACTCAGGACTCAGCAAATGGGTATCCTCAGTACTGAAAGGCTTTGAGATGGATGGCACCTTTTGTGCACAGCGACAATTACACATCCTTTTTAGCTCTGTATAACTGAATGTAGTCTGCAATCCTCTCACATACTGCCACAGATCCCATGCTATTCCCATGTATTTGTCCTTCATCTGTCGTCTCCTGCTTTTTCTCTGCTGGGGATCCAAGTCTGCTATCCAGGGAACCAGAGTGCTGTCCTTTCTCTCCATCCCTTCTTTCCACAGATGGTTGTTTCGTGTTTAAACCTTGCCAGCTATATAGCACAGACTGCCAGCATTCAATCACAGCCTGAGCCCAACATTCCCTATTCAAGCAAAACTACCGTGGGGATCTTAGGGAGCATTTTCTGTGTCAGAGCTTACTGTATTTTGCTTCAGCAGGTTAATTTCCTTTCCTGAAATCAATCCTTGCTTTATTAATCTTATGAGTTTTAAGGCAGGCGTTATTCTGCCTTTTGGGGTGTTTTTATTGCATTTATTTCTTACTTTCATTACAGCAATGATGCCACAATGAGGAATAAGGCCTCATTGTCCTGTAAGCTGTGTGAGCAAACAGCGCCCCTGGAACAAGTTGCATTACTCTGTTTTTATAATACAAGTAGACTTCTTGGTTTTATATCCTGCTAATAGGAATTTTCCCTCAGGTCAGTTTAGCACACAGTGTAGAGTTATTTCTCCTTTCTAATGTGGGATGAAGTCCACTCCTTAACATCAGCTAACAAATACTGTGCTATTGCCAGACCGTGGAACATCAGCAGGGTTTTTCAGCTCAACTTCCCTCTTTCCTGTCACAGAAGCTCAAAGGATTTGCATCTTTTCTGTCAAAGATATAATTTCTTCTAAAGCCTGAAAGGTGCTAACATGTCTTATGCTGAGTGTGGCAGAGAAAAAAAACAAACAGTTATTTTTTTTTGTGAATAATTCTAAATTGAATTAATGGGGTTTATTAATCATCCTGAAAATCTAGTCCTGAGACCAGGTAGGTGACAGGCTACTCTTCCTCCTCAGCCAATAAAGAGTGATGGGTCTACTTCCTATTGTAAGATCAATGTAAAATGTCTCAATTTCTTTTGAAATTGGCAATGTTTCTGCAAAGGGAGCCCAGGCTACTTCTTCAAATATCAGATTTTTGGACGTTTGTGCCTTAGTGAGGTGAATTCCATGCTAGAATATTGATCAGTCCTTTAAGATGATATGAAAAGTGTGTAAGGAAGGGATTGGCAAAAGCCCTGAAGTCTTTTGAAGTGCTTTATATTTTGTGTGATTTTGAAAATTTCTGAAATGATGAATAATGTTTTTTTAATTATTGTTATTGTGAGATAAGGAACAACAGTGTTGCATACCCCTAAAACATTCTAAGTAAAACTGTGAAAAGAAAGTCTTGATGAGTCATTAAGTGCTCTTATTAAGATGCTGGAGGTTCCATGACATTATTTAGTCATGACTCTCATTAAATTAATTTGCAGATACCTTGCTTGAAAAATTGTACAACTACATCCTCAATTTGTGCTAACCAGCCAAACTCTAAGGATACCTTAACTCTGCTAATTGATGCTATGTGGTTGTCTATCATGAAGATCTGTAGGCCAGGTTTAAGCTGACCTCTGGAATAAGGAAAGGGGTGGTGTTTGTGACAACATTTACTTCTCAAATAAAAGTGCCAATTGGAGCCATGAACAAAGTACAAAGAAAGGTCAGGGCCGAAATTCAACTTTTTCATACTTGGGTTTCACAGTGCAGTCCAGTACTAAGGCTGTTTCCTTTGTGTTTAACCAGTCAGATGAGGAAAATTACATAAAGAGCATTAAACACAGAGACAGGAAAAGTGCGGCATATTGCAAGCAAAAGCCTTGTATCATGGAAAATCATTAAGACTTCTGAACACAAAGTATGGTAAATAGTCCCAAACATCATAGCAATCGGGTCGTTGATGGTCTGCAGGGCCTTGTTCATCACTAGCATTTGCAAACTTACCAAGTCTTTGTACCAGCCAAAAAATTGGCTCAGTTTTGGAAAACTGAGGTGATTCTTTTTGGTTATTTATTTCAGAAGTCATGCAGGAGGACATTTATTTTTAAATAAAACCCTGGTCAATTTTTCGTGTAACTAAGATACAACTTTACAATTTCTGCACTTTTGCTGCTAGTGAGGAGCAAAGAATTTTAAGAGAAAACCTTCCTAATGCACCATCAGTAGGATTGCAGTGTTATGCACTTTCATGATGGGTTGTTTTTTTTTTTTCCATTGTCAGGTTTTTCAGAATGTACTGATCAAAAAATCTTGAAAGATTAATATCCACTGTTGGATAATCTGTTTGCTGGAAGAGAAGAGCAGGAAAAGATGACATCACCTTGTTGACACCAGTGTGCTGTGAGATGATTGTAGCAGATGCAATGAAGCCAACAAAGGGGTTTTATTGCCTTAACTTATGTCATTGAGGTGCAGGAAGCAAACAGAGTCCTCCCCTTTTCCTTCTGGCATCTCACCAGGGGACTGCAGGTTGATAATAGTGCTTCTGTAACACCAGGGATTTGGCATATTTAGTGCTCCGTATGACAATTTATTCTGTGGCTGTAGTTCCCCAATATACCCAGATTAGCACTTTCACTTAGGTTTAAACTCTTTACTGGGCTCTCCTCCTCTGTGTTGTTCTGTGGAGTTTTTTTAATTGCTTGAACAGTTCAGTAACTTGGTCTTTATTAAAGGTCCATGTTGCACAATTATTAAAAATACAGTAGTTGCCTGTAGTAGTAAAAATAGTTACATATTAACAGCAGTAATAAGGAAACTCTATGATAGCATATTGCCAATCAAGACAAGTATGTGCCCTTGCATGTGTGAGTGGGAGCAAAGCTGGTTTGGGACCTCTTATGGGAGTAGACTTGGTCTTGTGTCAAATTAATGGAGAAATATAAACTTTTCATTCCAGTTTCCAGAGGGTTGACTCCTAGACCTCATGTCTTGCCTCACAGGCTAACAAGCCCTCCTGTGTCAAGAGGCACTAGAGGGATTTTGTAGAAACCATGTAGATCTTGAAAAACACTGTTTTCTCTTTATATATTTGTGTCAGTAAGAACATCTTGCCTCACTGTCACTACTCTCTAATAAAGTCGAGTGTTCCTCATGAAGTGCACCTGTGTAAGGTCTAAAGCCCAAGGTGCTCCTTCTGTGTCATTTCTTTGCTGCTTCTTACCCTCCTTCCCACCAACACTTTCAGCCCTAGAGAGAGAGGCTGTGTGGAGACTTGACTGGAGCAGGTGGAAGAAGGAAATGTGATGTTTTCCATAGTCCTGCCATTCATTCTGCAGTTTCCTCCTGAGTTTTCACACAAAGGAGTGCAGCTGCAGGTGCTGTCTCCTCTGCAGGTAAATCTACACACTATTGCCTGAGGACAGCCCTGGAAGGTGTGAAAGGTCTGAATTTCAGCAGGAAACAAAGCGACCAAGCTTATTTGTATCCTTTCAGTTTTTGAGATTAATGGAGTTATGATGCGGGAATAGAGCTGCTACAGCATTAAATATAATTTCAAAGCCTTTTCATCTTGTCTTACTTGCTTTTGTGAGTAAGAAGTACACCCTAGGTCTTTCCTTCATGATTTTCTCACTTTGTTTTATGTATGTGTGTATCAAAGAGGGAAGTTCTTCCTCCTTTATAGTCATTCAGACTAATAGCAGGCTGCTACCAATAGCCAATCCCATCATCATGGAAATTTAGAGATAAATAATTGAGACTGCTGATTGTGGCACTACTATGAACAGAAGCTGCCTACATGCACACTCCTGCCCCTGCTTTCCATAGTAAATGTGCTGTTCTACTTCATAGCATTATGTGGGGATAATGCACAGCACACAGTTGCTTTTTCCCCCTATTTTGATGCCTTTTCACTTGGAAGCTGATGTTTTGTTTGCTGGCCTGGAAGCACAGTGTTCTGTAGCATTATGTCTGAGTGTGTTGACAGCGCTGTCACTTTGAGTTTCCATCACAGCTTTAAACTAATAAGGCGGGAGTAGAGATTTTGAACTGTGACTGAATTTGGGCAAATGCCCCCAAAAATTTGCTAAAAATTTCTCACATACGTTTTCATATAATTTCACGTTGACTGCTTCTGTTCCCCTCACAACAAAGTGCTGCAGATAAACCTTGCTATCACTCTTCTCTTAAACACGAACTCATAGCCTCAAATAGGCCTCCTGCCACCAACTCCATTTGCTGATGGATCTGTCATATCACCTGCATTTTATTTGCTAGAAATTCCAGTCTTGTAGTGTCTAAGTCTTTTTCCCGAAAGTACTCCTTTGTTTTCCCTTGTGTTTTGCTGAGGGAGGGCAAATAATTCCCAATCAACACCTGAATCCTACTCCAGCATCCTTCCTGAAGCTTCAGAAATGTCCTCCCAAATTTGATACTTATCTCAAATGTCTTCTATTAACTGAAGAGATCATCAGCTTAACGCTGGCAGATTTTTTTGAAGAAAGGAAATAAAGAAACCCCAAGCAAAAAGAAAAATCCAACCAACCAATCAAACCAAATACACACCAAAACCTTTGTATCCAAACACCAAATTTTATATCACAAAAGTAATAGTTGTGCTACTGTGACCCCGAGTGAAAAATCAAGGCAGGGAGAAATTTGCATCACTTCTCATGGGAAATTTTAAGTCTTGCCATGCTGGAATGAATAAAAAGTTTTTCACTGATGTCTACCATTTCATATAATTTGACTGCCAAAGGGAAAAAGAAATCGAACCTGTGATTCTTAGAAAGAATCAAAGATGGCTGGTGGGACATTTATCAGATGTAAACCATTATCTATCAACATTCTATGAAATATTAAGACATGAATCCTCATATGCAGAGTAATCAAAATATTTTTAAAAAATGTTTTCAAGCTGTAAGAATTTTTGTTGATTTTTAGAGAAAGAATTCTTTTTGCAGGGCTGAAATGTACAATGAGGTAGTTAAAAGATTGGTATTTCCATACATAGTGTTACTTAAAAGCACAGCATGCCACAATATTTCCTTCTTGTCTGATTTCTATATGTGATATAGATCATCCTTTCCTAGCACCTTCCTAAGTTAACGAGGTACAGAAAACCTCACAATGAGGTGAAAGAATAAATAAAATAATTACTGTTAAACTGGTTCATAGGAACTTATTGCTCAAGGAGAACTTCCTCTTGTGCTCTCATCCAGAAGAAAGTCAATTATCTTATGCCTAATGTAGACTCTCTTTGTGACACTGCTGTGTGACACTGCTCCTTTACTTCCCACCATGTGTACAAATATGGTACAAAAACATATAAACAAAACAAAGCAAAAGGTATATATACGCATAAATATACATATATATATATGTGTGTGTGTATATACATAAATATGTATGCCTATATTTTTGGTCTTCCAAAATAGGTAGAATGAGATTTCATATTAGTTAGATATCTTTTTGTCCTAAAATGGAAGCAAATAATTTTACAGAGATAGTAGAAATTGCTTCTTTAAATTCAAAAGGTTTTAGGTACTTGCTTGTGTTGTTATTTTCATCTGTGATACTGTGTGCTCATCAAAGTGTATTTCTTTACTGGAACAATCAAAATTCCTTTTGTTCCTTATAATAAATAAATGCTCAATTGTAAGACTGTCCTCAGAGAAAGTTCATGCAAAAAAAAAAAAAAAAAAAGAAATGAAAATGCCAAGAAATAAATGGTTACTGGGATAGCACTTGTTTTGATATAGTATGCAAAATCTAATTTGGCTGTTATGCTGCAGACACACACATGCATTTACCAACACACATACACAAAGACAATGAAAGAGAAAATTTGAAAATATGTTTTATTAACAACTGTATTTCAATTTTTTATTATTATTTTATTACAAATCTTTATGCTATGACCCTGTTTGATGTATGTGCATTGCTGTTTAGAGAAATCTATTATTATTTACAGTATTATTGGCTAGAGGCTCCAGCTGTTTTCTAGCAGCTTTTGTGCAAGGGACTGTGCAAATATAAAACCAGGATGGTATTGCCAAGAGTTTAGTCTGAATACACAAAACAGGGGCGCAAAAGCACGGGGACAAAATGATGAAATAAAGTTTCCATGAGTTGGTATCAGAGCACAGAATCTTCACAGTAATTCAATCCTGTAATTTTCAGTCTGACCCCTACCCAGAATTAAAAAGTTTTCTGAGATGTCACTGCATATTCTGAGGAGTGAACGAAGCTATAGGCTTCAAATCAAAGTGTCTCTCTCAGAACTGATTACATTTCCCTGTTTTAGGAAAACATCTTTGGTTGGGATATGGTTCTGCAATCATTGGAACATACTTTGCCAAAGAATTAAAAAAGATAACTAAAAAAAACCCAAACAAACAAATAGGTCTTGATGATCTCTTTGTGCATTCTTCCCAATGGGAATGCAAAGTTAGTGAGATTGCAAATACTGTGAGTTCTTGACTTCTGAAACTTGGTTGCAATTTCCATTTCCTTGGGTGTTTGTGCATCTGTTCTCCTCAGAAAGTTGTGCAGAGATCTTAATCCAACTCTTTGAAATGGAAAAATGTCATCCAAATCAAAAAGAATTCAAACTTCATGTTTTCAATTTCTGGATGACCAAAGAAGAACTGGGCATTTTTCTTTCTAATGTAGATTTTAAAGCATTAGCACTGATTTTTTGTTTTGTTGTTTTTTTAAGAAAGCATTTGAGCTCTGTATTAGGATGAAAATATCAAATTCATGATAGGGAAGACTGAATATTCTGTCTTCAAAATTTCTTGGGTACTTGCATAGGTGCTACCTGCTCATCCCACTGTCTCTAGGTGCCTCTTTGCTCTTATTTTAAACTCCACGCTAAACAAACCGACAACTCTTCTACAGAGTATGGGAATAAAAAAATAAAAATAAAATAAAATAATAAAATTTCAAAAAATCAAAACAGAGGAAATGATTGCTGCATGATCAGTGTGAAATTACAGGGCAAAAGTTTATCAGAGGGATCTCATGAACCTTGCCTCTCCATTATTGAGAAATGCTGGGATGCCACAGAAAATGATGGGATCCTGCCTCAGTTTTCACCCAATTATGCATCTTTTTTGACTCAACATCACAGTTCTATTGATCTGTAGCACAGACAACCCTCCTATGTACTCACAAATTTATCACTTTACTTGTTTTAAGTGTAGTGGCTGTGAAACTCACCTGACAGGTTGTCTGTCTGAGCAGCCTGATGAACACAGCGATTTCCAAACTTCAGGATACAAACTTTAGTACAATTTGATATTCCTCCATCCTTTGCCACATGATGGGGGTAAACACAGTAACAAAAGAAAAGGAACCGTAGCTCTCCAGGCACGCTGAACTGGAAAACAGGGATGGGAAGCAGAACAGAGCCTCCGTATTCCAAGGGGAAATGGGAAGTGTCCTGATACTGCATTTAAACATGCGTGTGTATCTATGAGGCCAGACAGGATCCACTCAAGGGGATTAAGGGAACTGCCAGGAGTGCTCTGAGCCATTGACCATCATTTACCAACAGCCCTGGCCACTTCAAATCCTGTGTTCATTTTGGGCCTCACTGCAAGAAAGAAAATTGAGAGGGTGAAGGGTGTCCAGAGAAAGGAACGGACTTTGGGAAGGGTCTGGAGCATCCTCACAGGCTATTAGGAGGCGTTGAATGATCCTGAGGGGCTCAGACTGGAGCAAAGGAGGCTCAGGGGGGACCTTGTGGCTCTGCACAGCTCCTGACAGGAGGAGACAGGGGTGGGTTGGTCTGTGCTCCAGGGAACAGGGACAGGACAAGTGAAAGCAGCCTCAAGTTGTGCCAGGGGAGGTTTAGAGTGGAAATTAGTGAAACCTTCTTCATCAAAAGGGTGGTCAAGCCCTGGCACAGGCTGCCCAGGGCAGTGGTGGAGTCACCATCACTGGGAATATTAAAAATATGTGTAGACATGGCAATATGTGTGGATGCTGAACTCGATAATCTTAGATCTATTTTCTTCCAGCCTTAATAATCCAATATTTCTGTAATTTTATGACATCATGCAAACAACGAAAATGCCAATCACATAGATGACAGAAAAAACAATAATTTAAACATAATGTAGGGTACCTACCTTTAGAATACATCTCTAAGAATTAAAGTTGTATTTATTAGGAAAAAGAAAGAAAGAATCATATCCAAGTCTTTCCATTTTATTATTGTTCAATCACATGTAATATTCAAGACTTTAAGCCTACAGTAAAAGCATTGGCAATCAAATAAAAAATTACTAATCATAAAATAAAAAGGGTAATGATAACATTTATTCTAATAAGCACATGGTTTAAGCCAGTAAAATAAAAGGGAATAATTGCCATTCTTCAAGTCCATTACAAAAAGAAGTAAGAGGGGAGAAAGGAATGACTGCAAAATTAAAAATTAAAAAAAAAAAACCAACAAACAATTGTATTACTAGAAAAACAAAATGTCAGTGGTTTATAAAACACATTTCCTCAAGTTTTAGCAGGCTTATCCATCAATAAATTTCAAGAAAAATATACCCTTTATACGTGTATTTTTCTGCAGCTTGTCTGCATTTCTGATACATTGTTTAAATGGGTTTCGCCTGCCTTAATAAGGCACATCATTTGAACAGAAACCTCACTGTGTGATAACAGGCAACACATAGCGAAAAAATGCCTCGAGCTTTTTTCCTTGCTATATTTGGCTCTCTGGGCTAAGTCGATTTGAGTTGGGCTGATTATAATAAGCCAGAAAGTCACTACGAACTAATTATTTTCTGTTCATTTATGTGATTAATGGTGAAAACTTGGATAACTTTTACATATCTTGAGTCCCATATAATTAATCATCTTGAACTTTACAAAAAAAATAAAGAATAAACCCCCTCAAGGTGCCCCTGGATTTTCTTCCAAAGCATTGGAGTTTCACTGGCATTAGCTCATGCAACTGACAAAATCAGGGGATGTTTTGCAAAGAAGTGACATGTTTGTGCAAGTCCTCAGAGGGCATTGCTGAATTTCCTCAGCCACCAAAATACTAGGAAATTAAAAAATGTGGTTGCAAGTAAGTTATTGAGTGAACTAATGACAGGGCTGGGGGTAAAAAGAGGAGTTGGGGGGAGGTGGGGGAAAAAGCAAATCACAACACACAAATGAAAAAGGACCTATCCTTCAGAGAGACTACATGGCTTGAAGGAAGTAGTATGGGGAAGACAGTTGTTTTGGATCAATTTGTTGACAGCTAAATCAAGCTCATAATAAGCCCAAATCCTGAGGCAAATGCTAGCATTTGATAAAGCCAGAGCATCCTCTTCAAATTGACAGAGTAAAGAGTTCTACCTTTCTCCCATTTCCTTCTTACTTTACCCTTCACATATTATACAGATAGCCTTGAATCTAAAATGTATACTTAAAACATGAAAAAGGTGAAAATTCCACACTGCATATTTCTTCAAGGGGACTGCCTTTGTTTCCCCTGTGTGGTGAGGACTGAGCAGGCAATAGAAGGTGAATATTGTACTTTAGGGAAGAGAAGCAATCTCTTGAACAATGGCAGTGTAAATGCCCATGTGCAACCCTGCCCAGTGGCAGAGGCACGCGTGAGAAGCTGGCTTAGCAGTGGGATATGCCAGTCCTACACCCAGTCTCATGTATACAGCACCACAGCTGCAGGAGTAGCAAAATAATGTAGAGGGACCCTGAAGATCACTTGGTTCTCGGGGCGTGCTCACACAGAAATCAGAAATTACAAAGGAAGAGAATCCATGTTCAGAATCCCAGATTATTTCAGAGATTTGAAGAGTTTCACATTTTCTCGGTAATCTAAGAAGCAAGGATGGGAAATTTGGTTCAAATTAATTGGTTTTACACACTTGCTATTTTGTCAAAAGCACTAGAATACATGTGATGATTTTCCTTATTCCTGTAGATTTACTATTTACAGTACTAGATGGTTAAACCTTTTAAGTAGTCATCCCTATTGCTGCTCTTCCAGAAGTCTGAGCCAATTCCATTTTCCATTCAAGAATTTAAAATAAATAATGTAGTGGTTAGAGGAGGAATCCACCTGTATTTAGTCATTATAGGATTTTAATTTGCTATTGCCTAAACCAAGCTTGCACAGAAATTGTAAGTCAAAGGTCCCCTGTTTAAACCCTGTGAGTTAAACAAGTCCTACTCTGTAATTTCACTCCATGCCAGACCAGGCTGAAGTCACAGTTATCACTGTGGAAGCCCAAGTCTGTTGCTTTTTCATGTGTAGGTAACATTCATCTTTTGAGAGACTCCTCCCTTCCAGTGTGGCCCCTGAGAAGAAGAGTCTATTTTCAAAATCCTCTTCTAGGATTGTTAGAGCTACAGAACTTTCAAATAATGAATCAGCCTCGGTGATCTCTTTGAAAGCCCTCTGTGATTTCCCATGTTGAAAATGAAGATGTCCAGAAGTGGTTGTGAGAATGCCATAGCTGTATCTGCTACTACCAATGTCCATTTGACATTGACTATTATGTGCTCTATTATTTAGCTGATAAGGTACATATTGGTTCAGGCTGGACTGTAATCTTCTGCATAATTTCAGCAAAGAATGGGAGCGAAAAGTTGGCATGCCAGCTCCTTGACAAATGGCTCCTTTTGTCAGAACCAGTATCTTCACTGAGGAAGGCAAGGAAAAGAAAACCTGGAGAGAGAGCTGGCAGATAAGCATGAATTGACAGTAATTACTTGAAGAGGGCCTAGCAGAAATTCTCCGAGATCATTCTTCTTCGGGGAATACACTAGAGGATCATCACATTGTGCTGTAATTATTACACCCTTCCCAGTCATTCTCTTTGCCTCACAACTGAATTAGCCCTAGTGAAAAGTGACATCCTTTTGTTTAAAAAGTGTGGGGGAAGGGGAGAGCCTCAGGGTTGGAGCAGAGGAATGTCTAGATGAGAAAACATTTTGTCTTTGGCCAGTGACTCCTCCCTACCTTTACAAACTACAAGTTGAAGATACTGACTAAATGTAAACATCTAAGTAGAAGTGAGTTGCACTAGGTTCCCTGCATAGTCTTGTAGGTTCCCTTTATAGTTGGGGAAAAAAATAAAAGAATTCATAAAGATAAGCTTCACCTCAGCCTGAAACAATTTTCTGGGACAAAGAAGTCTTGCCTTGTTTGTCACCTTTGATTAGCAGTGCCTTAAGGACTAAATCAGATGCTGAAGACTAAAATCTGATAGAGCAAATCTGTGTTGACTTCTGTTGGTTTCAGATAGGACCACAAGTGGCCTGGGCCAATCATTTAAGGGGAAAAAAATATGCAAACATATGCTTACAAACTTTAGTACTAGGAAAACTGTTCAGAGGCTTACTTACCACTAAGGTGCAGTTGACTTCAATCAAGGATAAGTACATGAATGTGCTAAAATAGATATTCAAAATTGTTTGGTGTTTTTTGTGCTTGCTTATTTAGTTTGGTTTTGGATTTTTTGGGGTTTTTTTTTAATTTTTATTTTTATTTTTAACAGTTCTTAAGCTACAATTTTCAGATTTTCTCATATTTGGACTATCTGCCTGCTGGACATGCATAAATATACCCCAGTTTCTTGTCAGTAACTAGTATAAAGAACATCCAGAATGCATTGAAGCCATCAAATCTTGTAAGTTCTTCTCCTCACTGAACTGGGGCATGTTACATCCACCCCTGATAGTCCCAGAGCGGATGACACAGTTATAGTTTTCTGTCAGTTGAACTGGATTTAGTTATGTTGCTTTTCCTGTAGTCCCATCCTCCAAAGAGACAGACAGGTGAAGTGGGGACAAAATGAAAAGCGCAGGGAGTAAGCAGTCTCAGAGATGTCAGAGGACAGATCACAGTAGAGACTTTAAGAACAGCATAAAAATGAGAGAGAGCAGTGTGGGGGCAGAGAGGGGGGTGGGCCTCTGTTAAATTTTTGTGTAAAAGCAAGTTAGAGGCAAAGCCTGTGGACCAAATTCCAGCCTGAGACATCTTGAGGTCAAAAACTTGTTTGGATTATAACAGAAGTCATAATCCAGCAGTTGCTGAGGGGGGCTCACACACCACCAAGGGCTGCTGTGACCTTCTCTGCTCTGCCAGGGACCAGGCTGGAGGCGCCCAAGAAGGTGACACACTGGGGACAGCTGATCCCAGCTGGCCAAAGAGATGTCTCATTTCATATGACACTATGAAATCTCATCAATAAAACCTAGAGGAAAGAGGAAGAGGGGATGATCAGGGTTATGGCATTTGTCTTCCCAGGTAACCATTGTGGACAATGAAAATCCGCTCTCCTGGGAATGGGTAAATCCCTTCCTGCCCATGAGAAGAGATTAATTCATTCCTTGTTTGTTTTGTTGGTTTTGTTTGGTTTGAGATTTTTTGGTTTTGGGTGGTTTTTTTTTGTTGTTTTGTTTTTGTTTTTTGTTTTTTGGATTTTTTTTTTGTACATATGGGTTTTGCTTCTAAACAGTCTTTAATTTAAGTCAAACTTTTCCATACCTTTACCCTTCCATTTCTCTTCCTCATCCTGTGCCTGGGAAGTGAATCAGTGACTGTGTGGTACTTAGTGGTACTCCACAATATCTATTCAAATTCTGGACAAGAAAGAGAACTTTAGTTTTTTTGCCCTTTGGAGAAGAAGTTTCATATATGCCCTCCAGGGAGTTTTCAGCAATGTTAGCACAGAAACAAAGAGTAACCTGTCTGCAACTAGTACCAACATCTAATCCACAAATGATAAGAAATTTATTCTGTCTTTAAAGTTTAAATCAACATGTAATGGACCCAATCATCATTTGTTACAGCTTTTTAGAAGTAAGTAAGGAAATGCTTATTTATGCCAATTGACAGTGTAGACTGAGAGAAATTCTGATATATATGATGTATATTCCCTATTTGTTATTTGCTATGGCTAGGCATTTTATTGGTTTTATAAAACTTCAAAATGTCAATAAAACAAGAATTTTAAAAAAGTTTGGATGCCATCAAATTATTCTTTGGCAGCACTGACTTCACAATGGGATTGGATTGTACATTAATGCTTAATTTCCTTTTATTGTATTTTTAACTGCCTTTTTATTGTATGCACATTTATTGTTGTGAAATGCCTTGGGATGACTTTGTCAAGAAAGGTGCCATATAAACAAAATGGTATTGATCTGATGATAAGCAGAACAACAACCAAAGAAGTGAGATATTTCCTAATAAACTTGCATACGGCAATACATTGTTAATGTTGTATTTTAGCTTAACACTTTTACTGGTTAAAAGTAACATAGATGACAAGCTACTACTCCCTATTGGATCTTTGATTGACAACTTTACTTCCATCAACCCTCTTCTGCAAACTGTGGTAGAAAGATTTAATTGTGTTTGTAATTAATTGGATTTTAATCAGACTGTATAAAGAAATTGCAGAAGATTTTTTTCTCCTTTTTTTTTTTTTTAAAGCAGCAAAAAGCTCTCTTTCAACATATTGCTAGGGATGCAGAAATATTCATTGCTACAACAGTTTGAATAGTGAATTAAAATGCATTCATGCTTCAATACAAAATTGGTTAGATTAGTTAGCATTTGAAGAACAGTTTCATATATTCCAGAGGAGAGGGAAAAAAAAAAAAGTAAAAGAAAAAAGAAAGAAAACCCTAAACATGAAGCTTAGTTTATTTTAAACCAAACGTGTATGGTGTTGAATTGAGCTCTCAAGAAAGGTATGTTCTGAGGCCTTTAAATTACTTGCATTGAAACTCATAAACATTCATTAATAAATTTCTATGGGAAATAATTTTCAACTTCTTTTGCATAACGTTACAGCATCTATTGAAATAATATTTTGCCATATCACAAAGATAAATCCTAATAAGGAAGGCAATTAAAGCCAAGTGGAGAAACAAAAACTTCCATAATGTTATCTCTAAGTACCAACTGGTAATGAATTGAATGCATTCTACGTGGGAGTTCATGGTCTTTTCGATGTCTTCAGGATTGGGATGAGTGGGTTGGCCCCTGTTCCCAGATTCACTACTTCTCTGCTTTTTCCATTTCCCAAGTCTTCATTAAATCTGGGTCTGGAGAGTTTTATGCATGCAAAAAGGCTGACCTAAGACTTTAACACATCTGGGTAGGGAGACATTTGCATGCTCCAGCAATTGTATTTAAAGCCATTAAAAAAGAACAAGAATGGGAGGGAAACACGACCAAGAGTAACAAGTGTCTAGCAGAATCACTGTAAAAAAAAAGACTGTGCTGAGTGCCAGCAACACCATTTCAGTGTCCCCATCAATTTTTATAGGCCATGCTGCTGTGTCTGGTGAGATTTAATGACTTGCAGTGACTGGCCAATGAAACATCTAAATGGTGGGGACTTGAGCCAAGGACTTTTGTTCAGGAGGTCTGAAGCCTTGAACATCACTTGTTCCATTTTTTGGTTGCTCTCCAGAGCAAACTCTCTGTTCTAAGGGAATTGACAGCACACAATATCCAAACAGGACTAACTGAACTGTTTGGATGCCTACAGGTAGCTGGATCAATCTCCTTAGGAAGTGAAATTCCTCTTAATTTGCTTTCCCTCCTGCTATTCTCCTTATTTCTTTCTCTTTACATCATAGCAATGCAGTCCTTCACCCTGTACTTTTGTTTCCCTCCTCAAGCCTTCATCATGTAGAGCAGCATCTCAAAGCAATGATTGTGGAAACCTTGAAGTAAATCATCATAGCCTCACTTCATATTTTTCTGTCAACCAGTTACGTCACTGCAAAAATGAAGGCATAGCAAAGCAATAGTGATGAATATTAAAGGTCAGATCCCCATAATAATTGTTAAAGGCCAGATCCTCAGACAATGCTATGAAACTGTCTGATTAAGCCTTAGGACTCTACTTTTGCCAGGCAAATGCTCTTCCAGTACACAATGATCACACCATTACAAATATAATGAATTTCTTCTGCCTAAACAGAATTTTTTTTTCCTAAGAATGTGTATCCAAGTGTAAAAGTCCTTGCTGAAGTTTTGTGCTGCAACTTCCAAGTATTTCCCTCTGTCACCTTCACTGCAAAGAAAGAATGACTCCTCTGCAAAGCATCCCCAGTAGTGTATGCTTTAAGGTCACCTATGAAAGAGTTAGCTGTACATTAAGTTATACCTTGCTGATAACAAGATGGATTTAGAAAGTGATGAGAAATGACACGGTACACATGTACATTAAAGCAGATGACAGGAAATTGAAAACATTACTGTAACTTATTAAACATTGATTTTCCAGACATTCCTTGGATATTGTTTGACGAAAATAAATGTTAACAGTAACAAAAGCAGAAACAATCAGAAAGGAATTGTAGTCTTGTTTTGGAGCTGGGAGTGAGAAGCAGGATCAGAGAGGATAAGAGAACTTGTGGAAACTGCAAGTATAGCACTTGGTCTACTCTAAGAAAGCACAAAAATGTTATGGTGCTATTATAACAGAATAGAATAGAATAGAACAGAATAAATAGAATAGAATAGAATAGAATAGAATAGAATAGAATAGAATAGAATAGAATAGAATAGAATAATTTCAGTTGGAAGTGGCCTACAATGATTTACTAATCCACCTCATTGACCATTTCAGGGTTGACCAAAGGGCACTCATTTAGGCATTGGGGCATTGTCCACACTTACAGACAAATGGCATTGACCACACATCTAAGAATTCTGCTCCAGTGTTTGAACAGAGGTTCAGAAAATCCATGGAAGAGTGGGGAGTTAGGATAGAACTTCTAATTTTAAATTCTGCTCGTGACTTGTAATGATCTTCTTTCAGAGACTTTGGAGAGTTTTGGGTTAGAGACACCCTACAGAGACAGAAATTTGCCACTTTACTGATGTAGAAGTATTAACTGCCTTTATAAATTTTCCCAAGTTCATTTATGATTAAGTTTGATTTTTTTTTTTCTTTAATTGAGTATTCTACAGATCAGTCCTGTCCTGAACACTGATCCTAGCACACAGGGCTGTTCAGAGTCTTAACCAGGACCAAATGCTGATATTTGTACTCCTGTTGATAAGCCCTTTAAAAATATTATGGTTTAATTTCAAGTGTCATTTGAACAGAAAATGGTTGAATTAATGCAAAAGGCTGCAAAGTCAAATATGTTCATTTAATGTAACTTTCTCCTGAAATCAGTCAGCATTTCCTTCTGAAATAAGCCAGTGTTAAACTTTGCAAAAAATTTGGTTTTACACTCATTGAACAAATTAGTAATCTTCAGCAGGAAAGAGGAGGATTATCTACAAGATGATGTGTAGGGGTTCAACCAAATGTGTGCAAGCACAAGTGCAGTTACTGGTGGGGTCCTGAGGAGGCTTGGCAGATCTGGACAGGGAAGAAGAAGCACAAACAGGGTGAGTGAAGGGGCTCTGTGGGGTCAGGTCAGGTCAGGTTGGGTCAGGTCACACATGGGGACAGAGGGAAGTGAACTCCTGGTGACAACCCCGGCTGTGACAGTCTAGGGACTGGCAACCTTGATATCATCTGGCATTGTGCACGTGTAGGATCTCAGCCTCCCATCAGGACTGATATAAATATTGCCTCCTGACAATTGTCTCTGTGAGAAGAAACACAGTTTTGGGCTGTTCACGGCACAACTGGACTTAAAATTTTTGTCTCCATGGCAATAAGATATTAGAAAGGATCAGGATCAATTATTTATTTTTGAGTACTCACCTTAAACATTCTTCCTCCTGTGTGCCCACACTAAAAGAGGGTGGCATGGCTCATGATGACACCTGGGAGCACTCTTGCCTTTGAGTCCTGTTTAGGGAATGGCTGGGAGAGTGGGAGAGTGCACTCAGCATAAGCCAAACCTGTGACATAGGCATGATCAAAATTAAATAGTATAGATGATTATGTGCCAGTGTTCAACCTGTCTTTTGACTCTTTGCAGTTTATCCATATAGATGCACTCTCTGGTGCCTGAATTTGCATTTGAAGTGCCTTCAAATATGTATTAAATATGGACACGCTATTTCATTTATTTTATATATACCATGCAGTAACGTTTCATTCTCCAATGCATACCTCTGCATACAGATTGGAACAGAAGATATCTTTTTAGGAAGGAGATGTGAAAGTATTAAATATATTACTGAAAGTGTAGCCTCTTTATCTGGTTAGAAATTTTTCATCAAAATACTTTTTAAACCTCTGAATTCTTAGATCTTTTTGGTAGAAAACACTTGTCTGCATTTCTTCAGGTGTCAGGGAATGCAAACAAAACAAAACAAAACAGAGATGTGTAGTTATCATATCTCCTTCTTAAATATCTGGGGTATTATTCCAGCACACTTTCCTTGTCTGTTCTTGCTTCCTAGAAAAGCAGAAACAATAGTAACAATATCACCACAGTTTAAAAATGAAAAAATATTATGAGGACACTGAAAATATCAAAGCCATTCCCTCCAAATGTGTAGTCATCAATCAGGGGTTTTGGGGTGTCCAAGTACTTGGATATTTTTGGGATTCCTAAATGTTACTGCTGGCTAGGGCATAGGAAAAGATAAAAAAAAATGACTAACCACTGTACTATTTTAAGTATTTATTTTCCTCTCCTTTTGGAATGATTCTGGCTCTGTGGTGTAGTAGGGCTCTCATTGTACTCATAAAAATCTGAGGATTCTTTGTCTCCATTGTAAGTGGCAAATTATGACACCTTCCGTGCTGAAACTGCTGAGATGCTGGCATATTGTTTGCAAGGTAAAATACACCTGAGAGCAAAATGGCAGCTAGGTAAGTCAAAAAGTGAGTAGATGTTCACTGGCTTTGGAGGGTGTCAGTGAGAGTACTGGTGCTCTGGAGCACCAGACTCCTGGAACCAAATTTAATTGCAATGCAATTTGGAACTTGTTCAGAGACTGTTTCTATCACTGGAAGTTCTGCACATGCACACATTTTATGAAAGCCTTGCCTGGGGGTATTCAGCATAATGATATTTTGAACCAAACAGTAAACTCTTCTATCCAGAGAAAAAAGGTGTGATTCTTTTATTGCTATTTTATTATTACTATTGTTATTTTTTTTTTTCCCTTCATTGTCTTGTTTGTGTGAAGGCTGAGAGGGAAGTACCAAACCTGGGTCTCCCAGTCCTTCATGAAAAGCAGTGTTTAATTCTTCTTTAGTAGACAGAAATGCAGTCAAATATATTTACTTACTCAAGTCCCCACAGAAACGTGTTGTTAAAATTCAGTGTTCCAAATCCTGAGAACCTGTTCCTGCTTTTCTGGACAGTTAATATTGCCTTAGCTATTTTGATGGTGTAAAACACTCACTTCCTTCTGAGAAAGCATATTTTTATATTTCCTCTTATATTTCTTTATAGTTAGAACTGCAAGAAAATATATACTGTCATCTCTGAGGACTTGTGATGGGTTTAGACAGCACCTACAACAAGTCTGAGTAAAAAAAAAAAACCATGACAATGAGAATTGACTCTGGGTGCATCAAATGATATTCAGATGGAGACTCCCATAAAAAGTGGATGCCTTCTGAAAAGGACATCTAGAAGTGTCCACTGGAATTTTTTTTTTGCTGTTTTATGAGTAGGTGACTTATGAAGCCCCCTACAGAAGCCTACTAGGGTGAGTCAGTGATTAATCTGCATAACTAATGAAGTCATGCAGTTGCTCCTATGCTAATACAGATGTAATACAGAGCTGTGTGGCATGTCCAGGGATGAGTGGACATGCCACATGAGATGCTACATCTCATACTTAACATCAGTATAGTCCAGAAGGCCTCAGCTTCACCAAAGGGAAAGCATTTTCTTAAAAGAAGGGTGGAATTGGTTTTAAAAACCTTAAGAAAGAGTTAATGATTCCGACACCTTACTTCAGTAATGAACTTTTCTATCTCTATAAATCCCCTCTTACTGAATTGATTACCAGCTGCACTGCTGTGCAATGTGTGGCTCACTGCTTTGTTGACTATATAAACTCAAAAGTCAGGCATATGTGTAAGTTCTGGCCTATTTGACATGGGCTACAGATTTGGGCCTTGGTGAATTCCTATAGTTGGAATGCGAGAGGAAGTCATGGCATCCCAACATGCGTTTACTGAAGAACAGAGCCCACATCCAGTGCCAGACATGAAATGGCTGTTCCACAAACCATGTCCTTATGCTGCCAGCCCCTTGGGTTTTGGAACCTCACTGTGCTACTCTGCCATGAGACCCAGTATTCCATTTAGCACATTCAGTCTGAGAGCCATTAGCAACATCTCCTTTGGAGTGCTTTTGTGGTGCTCCAGTTCCAGGCCTGCTAGACACAGCAAGGTGGTGATTGGTCAGGAAACCAAGAGTGACAAGAATGCAGAGATTCATAAACGTCTGCTCATGACAGCACCCTGAGCCACGGGAGTTTCAGGCAACAGAGACAGCAGTGTGATTTGCCCTCCAAAGATATAACTGCAAGAAAAGATCTGCAAAAAAACCAAAAATGCCATGAAGCTCAGGGCAAGGAATGAGGTCTTTCCAAAAGGAAAAGGTGAGGGTGGAGAGGAGGGAAAGAAAAAAACTGCAAAATGCAAGGGAAATCCTGAAAATAATTTCCTCCTTTGTTAGTTAATTGTCCCTCGTGGCTGCTAGTCCTGCTGCATCCTCTGTTAGCTGCATTGGTGACCTCTCAGTGCAAGTGGCAGTCATGTAAAACAAGCAATAAAAACATTAGTAAAGTCAGTCATTTCCAAGGCAATTTTTACTTACATATGGGCAGGAAGTGTATAAAGAACATCACTTCTCCGTGGACCCTGTTTGTGTTCTGAAGTACCTAATTTTGAATTAACATCTTCAAGGGTGTTTTCAATGGCATCCCTTGGTTCTAGTCAGGACAGAAAAGAAAATGCTGAGATATCCTGAGGAACATTCTTACTGTGGTATATTTATCAACCAGAAGGATCCAAAATATATTTTAAAAAAGGATGCTCTTTCGAGTATTTTTTTTTTTGGAGGGGGGAGAGTGGTTTGCTATTTACTTGAGTGTTCACGCATCTCATGGCTGTTCATAAAACACATTGAGACCTCAGATATGAGTGACTTGGGCTGCTGAAAAAAGAGCCACAACTGCAACAAAGCCTAGGAAACCCCAATAATAGTAATGTCATATCTTACAGATCCTGGAATCATAGAAAGGTTTGGATAGGAAAAGACCTTTGAATTGGAAAAGATCATCTAGTTCCAACCCTCCTGCCATGGGAAGTGACACCTCCCAGGCTGTTCCAAGTGTTCCAAGTGTTCCTTGAACACTTCCAAGGATGGGATGTGCACAGCTTTCCTGGGCAACCCGTGCCTGTCACAGATCTTAACAAGGAAATGTCACACAATGGAAATATCTTTTCATGATGGCATGATTTACTTAGCTCTGTAACCAGAAAGAGATACTACTTTTATCAAAGCAAAAGTAGATCTCTAAAAAGTAGCCAAACTATCTCTAAGCAAAACCAAACCAAAACAAATGTGTGGGTACTGAATAAAAGTCTCTGCATGGTCTGAAAGATGTGGCAGTCATTAGGTTTTCCTCCCTGTGCTGTCAAAACATCAATTAACTGTACATGCGACATTGGATTATTTTAATTTCTCTCCGTGCAGTCCTCAGTGCCCCAGTCTGTGCACAGTTCATATTCCTCCACAAATTTACCCTCATAATTCCTTCCTCTTGTTAGTTATCCCCTTCCCTTAGCAGGATGGAAGCGGAGACACAGAAGATTAAGTGACTTTTTCAAGGTCATTTAGAAAGTCTGTCCCATACTCCAAATTTTCAAACTGTATGTTAAACACAAAAGCTTAAAGTAGCTGTTGCTGTTCTCGTGTTTAACAATTAACAAGTACAGCACAACTGGGATATTATAAATGAGTTACACATTTACTGATTACTTAATTATAAACGTAACAGCTCACCATGTTTTCTCCAACCTGAAAAGGACAAACTCTGTAATTGCAGAGACCAAAGACATTGTTTCCATTATTTTCTTCTTCATATTCCTGCATATTTTTCTTTCTTTTCTTTTTTTTTTATAACAAATGTGCAATCCAGGTGGACAAAATTTCCAAAAAAGCATAGATGGAAATTAGGCATTTTTATTGACAGTCCTACACTAAATCCCCATTGGGGACTGTGAATATCTTCTTCCAAATGTCTTCGTACGGTTTGAGATAATGAAGGTGTCACTGTAGATTTACAAGACGATAGCATTCCATGATGAACTTTATCTTAAAATAACTGCAAGCATAATTATCCAGCATAAATGAGCCTCCAGGGAATAAATTTTCTTGAAAGTGACTGCCCCTAGTCCTATCACAAAAAGGCTGCATCTTCAGCAGCCACAGTGTACTGGAAAAGAAATCAAGAATATGTCTTTCTTCTCTGTACCTGCCTTCAAAATATTCATGTTCTGTGCAAATAAAGCCTGCTGGTGCCAAAGGCTATGTACAAAATGAATGTTCTTGCTTAAAGAGCCCACTTTCATTTTCTTCTTCCTTTTTTTTTTTTTCCTTATCTTCCTTCCAATGACAAGCAGACAATCAACCAAAGAAGAATAATGGAGAGCTTCCAGCACAGCATCATCCAGGGGAAGATGTTATATTTTCCTTAGGGAAAGGAACAATTGGAGAAAGAATCGATGAATGAAAGTTTCAAGCTGGATCTGGATATTGGAACATTTGTCCTGAAGTAATTAATATATATTTAAAGGAGAATATGAACCTGGACCACCACACTAGCACCTCCTGCTGTTGCTATTCTTCCTAAAGAAAAACATCTCCACAGGTTGGGAGAGGAAAAGCTCATTCTCTCTGCACTCTTTTCAAACAAGGCTTGCGTACAGATTGTACAGCAGAAAGTTTCTTACCAATTCCTTTGCCTTTGTTTTCACTTCTTTCTTGGTAATTAAATTACTGAGCAGGAGCTGAAGTTGCTCTTCTCTCTTGGAAACAGACCCTCAGAATTTCTGATGGCTGGTTTTCACAGCCCTCCCAGTGTTTAATTAAAAATAGCTAATGATAGAAAAGAGATGAGCTGGTGCATGTTAACCTCCTTGTCTCAGACTTACCAGGGCATATGACAATATGGTGGATAAAAGCAGAAAAACTTTCTCCATCCCACATTGCCAATGGGATGATCACTCTGTTCCTCACCTTGTCGGTTTTCTGTTTTAAGAGTCAAGATATAAACAGCCCTCCTCTGCATAAAATGCAGCTTCTTCATGGCAACTAAAAGCACAATGCACTTTAGGGGCTGAACTGATGTCTCTGGATGGTTTTGAACAATAAAAAATTTAATAAAAAATTAAGACCACAAAATGCTGAAAATTGCAGTGAAAAACCCCCAAATCTAGACTGACATCTTTGCAGCAGGTGCAGTTGTAACCAATAATCTTGAAAATTCAACAGTGTGTATATGTGAAAGCATGGAAAGGTATTGACTTTCTTTTCCCAACTTTCTTGTTTGTTTGCTTGGTGATTTTGGGTTTTTTTTGTTCCTTTTTGTGTTTTTTTTTTTTCTTTGTGTTTTTCTTTGTTTATCTGTGGGGGGTTTTGTTTGTTTGTTTTTGCTTGTTTCTTTGTTTGTTTGTTGCTGAAGTTGTCTTTTTATTGGTGGGTTTTGGGTTTGGTTTAGTTTGTGTGGTTTTTGTTGTATCTGAATTTCTGCTTTTTTGGTGGGTTTTGGGTTTGGTTCGGGTGTTTTATTAATAAGGATTCATATGCTATGGAATATAAAATTGATGTCTTGAAAGCTGCACTGGATTCAATTGGGATTCTTCTGCATGGCATGATGGTGAAAAATTGGCAGCAATCACCAATCACTTTGGTTTGTGAGCATTTTACAGCAATTTATGAGGCAAGCAGGATTGCCAATAGAAAAAGGTATGGCATGCATGTGGATTTAATACAGATTAAGAGACTATACTATTAATAGATAGTGATATTAGAGATATATCAATATAAAGATACTATTTATATGGAATTAGTCTTGGGATGTGAATTCTTACATTTCACCATGGTTTTGTTAAATAAAGGTGATCTCTACCCTAAACTGGAAGTGGGGATCTGGACTGGTGTTCCAAGGAAATCATTGTCACTGCAATTGTCTAGAGGGTCTCTACAGACTGCTGTGCAGAGGAGTTTAAATAAAAAAGTGGTTCAATCACAGACTGTAAAAAGTGATAGCACTGAAGCACCCATAATGAGAAAAGCTGTGCAATGGGCACATAGATGATATTCAATCTCTTTTCAGAGAGGGGTTGTTTTAAGAGAGAACTTTTTCTTAAAAGACCAAGAGCCTTCTTACTTTAACTTTCACTCTGACACTAGCTTTTAAAAATAATAACCAGTCTTTCAAAATGTTGAACTTTTCTGGCAACCAGTTTTTGTCCTAGCAGAGAAGGCCATAGTTCACTTTCTGGATTCTTCCAAGTTTCAAACACTAGGGCCAATATAAATCAGTCAATGTCATACTGGCAATGTAGTCTTTCCACACAGACCTGATGTTACCTCTCATCTTATTTTAACAAGATTTCTTCCCTTCTGTGTTGTATAGTGAAATTAGAGATGGTGAGGTCAGAAAAGTCAAAAGGTGAAAAAAAATCCTTCTGTGGTGGTTTCCTACCAGATCCATCTTGTTCAGTTAGCCTTGAATTGGTTGCCTTCCAGCTCAGTAGCATTGCAGATGGCAGGGTGCCATCCTCAGCAGGGGTGAAATGAAGAAAGTGAACAAAATCAGATTATCTTTGCTATTGTCAAAGGCAGATAACAAGGAAGATTAAGCTTAAAGCTGTTGTGTTCATCAGATGTTAGACTCCTGTATTTCCAGTTCTGTTAGGTAGCACTTTACAGGATGCATTGCTGACTACAACAGGATTCTGGAAATACTTGGCATGTAAGAAAATAGATGCAGCCAATTAGCACAACAGAGCATATTTAATATGTAAGAATCATCTGATTTAGGTATCACTAACTAAAAGTAACTAATCTATTTCCACTTCCTCACCCTGTAGGAAAGGCATAAGCAAACCCCTAAAAGGATCAGTTGTCCCCTTCAGTTTTTGGGGACAGGATGAATTGGCTGTGACTTCACATGGATTTTTCAGGTAGTACAAATGGCTGGTTCAGAATGACACTCTGCTTTTAGGTTGCTGAATGCAGCAGAAATGACTCTTATGTAATTAACATTTGATGGCCACTACAGTCCAGAGCACCAGACCAGTCTCTGCTGTATCTAATCCAAGGGCTGATGGACAGGGAAAGCAGCATTTGGGGCCAGCTCACAAACACATGCCCATTGCTCCTCTGAATCAGTAGGTGTATCCCCCAGGGACCCCACACAGCCATCAGAAATGTCTGCACCCCTGACAGTCTCAGTGTCTCACCCAATCTTGTACCAGAGCTCCTCTGAATAAGTCATTTTTTCAGAGCACTCATTTCAACAAAAAGGGAAATAAAGTTCATGGGGTTTTTTCTCTCACTTATTTTTAATATATATTGATCCACACTGTTAAGATGAGCAGCAACTGACAGATAGATCTTCTGAGGATATGAGCAGCACCATGATATGATCGTATAGTGCTGTTGAAATTCCTCCTCTGCTCAGGTTCACTAAGGCTGAATGCCTGCTTGCTGCAGCCCTACTTATTTTTTTAGGAGATCTCACTAAATTCTGGACAAATAGGTGAGATACAGTAAAACTGCTAACTGCACATTAACTCTGCTCCTCAAATGAAGTTTTTCGAGTCTGATAGTGCTATGGAATAGATTGGAGCATAAATCCTCATGTTTTGTGTTATAAACCTACCATTTGCTGATGTAGCCTGGGAAGAAATTTCCCCTCTGGGCAACAATTATCCATAAGATTGGGAGCTTGGGAAATCAGGTATTATATGAGCTCTGGTCTTCTATTGTATCAGCTGTGAAAATCAAGAGAAGGATAATATTTGCTGTCAATCCCCCAAATGAGGTGCAACCCACTAACAGATCAAAGCCCTGTAAAGCTTCTGAGCATTGGACATTATTTATTATTAGAGATGTACTATTGATTCTCCATATCTTTCCATACTTTTATATGTTCTGTCCAGACCAAAAAAAAAAAAAATAAAACCAAAAACAGAAGCAAAAAACCCCAAACAAACAAACAAGAAAAAAAAAAAAAGGTAGGAAAAAAGGATAAGGATATATGTAATTGAGAAACTGAAAGTCATGAACTCGATGGGTTTTGAAAACCAGTTTATCTGCAGATGTTAAGCCAGGAAATGCTTAATGCTGTTAAGCCAGGAGAGTATTACTAATGCAGATTAAAGCACAAATGCAAAGATGTGTTTTTGTAGTAGTGCAGGAAAGCCACAGAGGTAGCTTGGCAGGTGAGAGAAATTAGCTCATCAAAATGCATAAAGAATATAAAATTAAAATTTTGCATGTATAGATATTTTCAATGTCCAGTCAGCAGTGCTCATAGGATTTTGTATATCCTTTCCCCTTCAACAATATTTTACAGTATTGTAGTGTAGACAAGACCAGAGAAATCACAGTATGACTATGTGAGAAGAATATAAATTACATGAGTTGGAGTTTTGGGGAGGACAAAATGAAAATTGAATCAAACACCACATGCTATTTTTTTTTTTAATAACAAGTGAATAAAATTATATCATAATGTTTCAGTAACTGATGCTCTTGAACACCAGAGAGATCTGAAAGAGATTTTGTAAAGAGTAACAAATAAGATGTGAATTTATGATATAAAGTAATATAAAGAAAGTTCAGTGCAGTTTTGTTATTCATTACCAGGTGTAACATATAAGGTGCTAAAAAGTGGTTTATCTCTGTCCCTTCCCACCCCACCAAATACATAACCAAAAATCTCTACCCTCATGTCCCCAAGAGGACAGAACACATGCAGAACTCCCCTGTTTCTCCCCAAGAGCTCCTCAGAATTTATACACCCACCTGTTTTATTCTCTGTCACCTTGGAGCCACAGATTAGCTGTTAAATAACACTTTTGTGTTTCTATTTAAAACAAATATTAATTGTCATTTTAGACTTAACAGAAAGGAAAAAAAAAAAACAAACAGATTATTATTTTAGTGTTTTGCTTCCTGGTAAATAATTTTTAATGTATCATATAAAAATTATAAAGCTGCAGGTTGTTTATATATGTGATTTTCTATATTTTTTCCTTTACTTTTTGTGCCTTTTTACAATTTTTTCAATTTTTTCAATTTCAGAAAAAAATGATACAGTAGCAAACCCAATCTTAATACTGAATCTTTATATACTTCATTGTTCAGAATCTCTTCTGTGCCCAGAAATTGATGAAGTTCCAAAATCTCCTTTTGTTTTGGTTTATATTATACATGACTTTAAAATCATATACATAACATTAATATATATATATTAAGCATTTTAAAAAAAGAGGAAAATTAATATGAAAATATAAAAGGGTAAAAAAAAGGATCAAAAGAAAAACTACTTGGGAAACCACAGGGAAGAGGGAAATATGATATCTTAACTGCTTTAGTTAAAAACCAAATATTAATTTTTAAAAGAATAACAATTTTCAAATATTTATTTTTAGCAAATATATTTTTCAGTAAGAGAAAACTGTTAATAAAGCTGACTTCAATGTATATAATAATTTATAAATTTTGAAAAACATAACTTTTTTAGAAAGCATAAAAAGGACAGAAAATGTATAAGTATTTTCCAAGACACAATAACAATTTAAAAATATATGAATTATAAATGTCTTGTCTCAATGACTCTTTCTGGGGAAAAAAGAATGTTTTCCTTAAAAATTAGTAAGAAAATATTTTTGTGTGTACTAAATTCCATGGAAGTGGGCAAACAGAGTATTTCTAATGAGCTGGTGAGTGTTAAACCCCTTTCAGAAGTCTTCATTTTTATTTGTATTTTATTTTTACCTTGCTGTCAGTAAACTTCCACTGTTATCACACTAATTCATCATCGTTAGCAAGAGGGCTGTTTCAATCATAGTGTCATATACTGAGGGTAAAATTTAACTCTAAAATTTTGTGATGTTATTAACATTATTGAATCTACTGTAGTAATGGCCCCTAAATTGAAAACCTGAGTGGAAAATAAAATTTTAGCTGTAATTTAATTTTTATGGCCCTTCCCCACCAGAACCTGATGCAAATATTTATTTCAGCACTAACGCTGATTACTGTTATTTCATTTATATGTATTTCTCTGATCACTTGGCAGTTGAGCTACTGTCTGTCCATTCATAAACTGCAGCAAATAAAAAGACCAAAAACATCATGATGCAATGAAATCAACCAATTTTTTTAAAAAATGTTAAGTTCTTGCATTTGCTCACAGATCTACAGGTTTGCTTGACTACCCTGCTTATAAAAACAGGCTGAGGTTGCACAAAGAAACTGCAAGAAGAGGAGGATGTCCATCCTGAAATGAATATGATCTTTTCCTTCTGAAAACATAAATGCTCTGGTCATGAGTATGGTCAGGTACAGGAGTAGCAAAGTGAAAAAATAATTTAACGTTCTGAGATATAATTATGCTGTTCTTCAGCTTCTGGGTTTTTTTAGCTGTTTTTATTGTTGTTGTTATTGTTGTTGTTTTGTTCTGTTTGTTTGTTTGTTTTCCTTTCCCCAGGGAGAGAAAAAAACCAGAAGTTAAAAAAAAAAATTAAACTGAATAGAATCACTATCTAAACTTTTCTGAAAGTAAATTCAGATTCTGAATGTAATTTGGTTTTTTTGGTTTTCTGACGTAAAATGGAAAACACATGGGGAAATCTAAGCTACCAATTTATATTTCTCTGGAAAAATTTTTGGAAAACTTTCTGTGTTTTGCCACACATGGGTTTTAATACTTTAATATAATCGTATAAAAATGTTTAAGATGTTTATAATAATTATATACATGTTTATAATAATATATAATTGAAATATTTTATACTAATTATATATTAAAATATAAAAATATTAAATTCTGGTGGGTTTATTTTATTTTGTCTTGTGGTTTTGTTTGTTGTTTTTGTTGTTGGTTGAGGTTGGTTTTGTTTTAAATTCTATAAACCTGATTTATCTTATCTTTTTTCTTAAGATAATTTATCTCTTCTTCCTTAGATTTTTCCCTTAAATTTTCAGAAATTGAGTTTTATCTAGTTTAGGGGGAAAACTTGAAAAAATTGTACTTTCCAAATTCTTTACACAGAGTTATGAAGAAAAGAAAAAGTAAACACTGTATAACATTTACTATGCAATGAGACAAATAGAGAATAATTTTTTTTTCTGCTTTTTTAGATCTTGTATTTTAATCTTGATATTACCTTTCAGAAAGAAAGACTATTGAGATTTTCAAAGATGAACTAGAATTCATAGGAAAACAATGAATAAGAATTTTTTTTTCAATAACACCTGTAGGCCCAGTTGAGGTTAGTCTCTAATAAAAATTAAAACTCTGTATCTTTCACACCCTTTCGTAAGCAAAAACATCCCAAAGGAAAATATTGGTTTCAAAACAGAACCACAACATTACAGGGGGAAAACCATCTCCCATCCAGAGGAAGATCACGATTGATCAGTTGTTCAAAACAAGCTCATAGAAAAGGTGGCACGCGCTGAGCAATTGAGGAGTGTGTGAGCTCCTGGTCTGCAGCCATCCAGCAGGGAATGCTAAAGCAGAGGCATCAGAACTGCAGAGCAGTGGATGGCCACTGGGATGTGAGGAAAAGCTCTTTGCCATGGAAGGTTTACCTCATGAGCCAAAGGCATTCCTAGGGCAAAGACCGAAAAAGCTGAACTTCGGGGCCTCTGACAAGGCTTGACTCATTCAATTTTGTCTCCTTGTGCTTTCTCTGGAGGGACAAAGAAGACAAAGTTCACTCGAACATTTGAATTTTCCTTTTGCACTTCTGCCCAAGTTTCAGTGAAAAAAATATTAAGGGTTTAAAAAAAAAAAAAATCATCCCCTGTTTCCACAGGAAAGAACTACAGAGATACAGCAACTGAGATATTCAAATTTACTGAATGCTGAGTTTGTAAGCCCCCGTTTAGCTGATAACACAACTATGCAATATCCAACTTCTGCACAAATCATATGTGCAGACTGTGGGTTTGGATGTCAATTGTGTCACTGCAAACCTGTCCAATTTTATCTTGGAGATATAAATGTCTCAGAAAGTTTTATTCCTATAACAGCAGATCTTTAATTAAATTGAATATTGTAAAATAAATAAATGCATCTGTAAACATGCTGGAGGGCAGAGGGACATATTTTTATTTATATGATTTTAATAAAAGATATGTTTCTGGTTAAATCCCTGTGTGAGTAATCTAATATATAAAATGCAGTACAAGAAAGAGGTGTCTGTATGCCACAACTTTAACCAATTGTGCATTTTCATTTCAAAATTATTGCTGCATCATTTCTTCTTCTTCTTCTTCTTCTTCTTCTTCCTCTTCTTCTTCTCCTTCTTCTTCTCCTCCTTCTCCTTATCCTTCTTCTTTTCCTCTTTCTTCTTGGTTCTTCACACTTTTTCTGAAATTGCCCTAAACTTACCAAGTACAAGTTTTGCTTTCCTGAATCTGAAGCAACATTAGCTTGGTAAGAGTAAAAATAGGCCACTTAGAGAAAAGTGTCCACAAAAATCCCTTTTGTAGACAAAGCTGAGTGGTTTTTTTGTGGCTGGGTTTGGTTTTGCTTTTTGTTTTTTGGGTTTTTTTGGGTTTTTTGTTTCTTTTGTTTTTTTTTTTTTTTTTTTTTTAGATCTTGAGTACCTATTGTCTCTAAGTTAGACATTGTTCTTATTTAAAAAAAATACTCTTTAATATTCTTCCTACTCATTTCTGTCACAGAAGTTTAATATTTTTCTGACAGTCCTCTAAAAACACCCTCTGGAAGATATATTAGCCATTTAAGTGCTAATAATTTTTTAGAACTGTGCCCAAACCTTTGCTTCCCTGACAATGAATTCCACTCTCTATTTGTACCATGTGTGCAAAATATATTTTCTTGTCAGTTCATTTTCAGTTAGCTCTGTTTCATTTAATGTCTCCATGGCCTTGACTGCTGCCTGAAATAACATCTGTCTGCCTATTTCTGTCCTTTTTTTTTTGTGGCATGATTCTGCTCTACACCTTAGTAACTTCTCACCTATGAAAAGCATCTTAAAATCTACTGGAGTTGATTAAATTCTCATACTTATGCTCAGCCCAAGGGACCAGACACAGAGTTTTAATTTTTCTGCTAAATTTTCTTGCCAGGTCTTACAGAGAACCATGGGGCTGCTGGAACAGGACTCTGATGCAAGGACCACACAGACCTGCAACAACTCAGACAAACTGAGCTCATTCTCCAGGGTTCAGCTGGTTCTCCTGTAATGCACACATCTGTGTGTGCAGATGTGCTTCAAACCAGAGTAGCACCAGGGCTATTCTCCTAGATGTGTTATTACCTCTGGGTTTGAGGAATTCAGAGTACACTGAGATGGCTGTTTCTTTCTCCCATTAAATGAATGAAAAAAAAATCCTATCTTTATTTTTTCTCTTGGTTCAAATATACTCCTCATATTTTTCTTTTTTTTTTTCCCCTCCTTTGCCTAAACATCGAAAACTTTTTATGGAGATTGAAATTGCCCTTGGTTTCACCTATAAGGCACAGTTTAGACTTATTTCTCCTGCTGTGAAAACAAAGGGTTATAATAATTCACAATCATAACTGCAGCAGAAATGCCTAGCTTCTCTCTGCAATCCCAAGCAGACCTTTCCCTGGGATCACATGCTATTTAAAGTGTTTCATTTTCTCCTGGTACAAGCAGAAGCCTCATCAAAACTGTGAATTTCAGATAAGCGTTTATCAGACTTTTGCTGTAACCATCTCAGAAATGAGCTGTCATCAGCAAATTTAATCTGTCTCTGGCTGCTTTAATTGTTAGCACCATTTCTGCCAAATCCTTCACAGTCCTCATAGCATGGAAAGTTTCTTTAAGACTTTTAATTCAGTCAGCAGAGATTGCTCACACTATTTTTTTTTTCATATTTATGACTTACACATTTAAAAAGGTGGAAGATCTTGATTGAACAGCTGAATTATGGAAATTCAACTGCATCACTAGTATTAAATACTGAGCCTGAAATGTGGAAATATGTAGGTGAGAGGATTTGGGGAGAACACTGCCAGCCAGAATAAAGCTCTGGAAGATATTTTACTTTATTTGGAGTGAGGACAAATAGGAACAGATTTCTTTAGTGCTGTGGGTCATGGAATTTTACTGGTGTCTACAAATATTGCAAAGAGGCCCCAGTTTTAAGCATGATGAAGGACAAAAAATTACGGTCTTATGCTTAAAGTTGCTGTAGGAAAGCTGGGTTGAGTCTTTCATTTTGCCACAGGCTTTCTGTGTGACCTTGGGCAATTTATTGTGGCCTGGACTCTCAAAGGATTCAATGACATAAAAATCTTTGGAGCCTGTGGGAATGAGGTACCCCAAATGCCAGGTCCTACCCACGAGCACTAATTACTACTGGATTTTATCTGCCAGTTGTTTACTTACCCAGGGAGCGCTGGGAGATCTTCCTACAGTTCCTCAGAGTCCATTTCAAATCTGACACTCCCAACTGGGCATTTGTTAGGTGCCATCAAAATTTCTTCCACTGTTAACCTCTTCTTGCAAACCACTTATGTTAAACAGTGCACATGCTAATTAAACCAAAATGGCCCTTTTCTCCAATTAGTCCTTCAGTTTTGGCTTCTGACAGTGAACTCATAAATCTAGATCTAAGTGGATGATATGTACTGCACAATTAGGTGAACAGAGTATGCATTTATCTTTCTCTCTCTCTCTATATATATACAGCTATATAATTCCCTATGCCTATATGCCAAGATCATACATATCCATATATATATATATATATATCTCAGTGACTTTTACATATATATATATATATATATGTATATATGTAAAAGTCACTGAGATAGATAGATATATATTTCAGCGAGTTATATATATCAGTGAGGGACTATGATTGCAGCTTTGGACCTTCCCGACACAGCACACTTTCTTCTGGTTAATTTAGACATTCATAGCATGTAAGAAGTTGCTTAATTACAACAGCAACTACAAAACTTTCCCAAGCAATCTGTTCCAAATACAGTTAAACACTGGGATAAGACCGCTTGAATTTTTATCCCTGGACAGTTTTTTAAAGTTAAACATCTCCCGAAGATGTAAAAAACTTTGACTGGGAAAGAAATTACTAAGTTCTGCCTGTATTAGTGAAACTGTGATTCATGGACAGCAGTGGGTCGTTAGGCACCAATAAACAGTCCAAGCTGATGACTATACTCAGCATGTGGTGGGAAACTATAAAACAATAGAATTAGATTTATCTAATTCCAAAGAACTAATTTGCTGAGTTTGGCTTCTTTATCTTTATTATTTCATATGGTTGGCATTTGAATTTCTTTATTTTTGTAAAACTTGTTTTCCTGTATGAGGATCTTGCAGAGTCCACGGTAATCTGTTTTTACTCTGAATGTGTGCTTGTTCATTTGGTTGTTTGCTTTGGATAATTACATCCCTCCTGCCATATCATTCCCTTTTGTAAACTATGGGAGTTACTAATGCAGCATGATTTGCAAATTCAGATTATTCTAAATGAATATGCTATTTGAAATTCACTTCATGCAGTTTTAAGCATCCAAGTTTATAATATGCCTTTGCATTCATGCCAATAAAGATCAAATCTGAATGCTCAAAAAAAAAAGTAAAGATGAAAGGATGTATCTTCAATTCTTCCATCTGATTGGAGCCTTTTATTTTGATCCTAAGGGACAGCTGTGTCTGATCTTTCCCCAAGTTTTATGGTTGTGACATGATTTCTCTTGTTGAAGGGTTTGAAACTATCAAAGGTGATAGTCCAGCCCTCCCAGCCTGGTTAAGTCAAGCTCTAGAATGTCAAAAATTTGTACATAGAATCACTAACTTTCTATTCTGACCCAATTTAAAATGTAAGAATTCAAGGGAAAACTGAAGAAAGTCAAAATTAATATTTCATCTATGTATTTTTGTTCTCTCAGAACATATATGTCGTCATGTTCACTATGAAAGTCAAAAGAACTTTGTCTTCAATCCAGCAGGTTAAGAGAATGTCCTAAGCACCTCTGGTGATATCAGCCATCATTTCTGCCCCAGCAGAATTTTTTTCTTATGCTCTTAGGAAGGTGTAGGATATTTGGGTGGCAGTGGAATCCTTCATGACCCCTGTGAGGCAGTCAACACATAGGGTGCAACCTGTCAAAATCTGGAGTTGATATATTTTGAATTCAGTCACCAGGTGCCTCATTTCTCAGAACATGTAAATATTGAGACACAAAACTTAAGCAACCAATACACTTCACACCGTGCTTGAAAATATGGAACACATTGCACTGCAAATTTTCCGGAAAGTGTGAAAGTATCAACAGTTAATAAAGTCCCAAAGGAAGTCTTGTCCAGTGAATGGTTTTAGGAAATTGTAAAAAATCCCCAGAGGAGCTGCCGAGAGAGTCATTAACATAATGATGATACATTTTTCTCACATTCAGGAATGGACCCAACAGGGACTCCTGATGTCACAGACACATTGTAGTGATATCTCTATATTTAAAAAAAATTGAGTGGAAATTTACAGACTGTACCTAAACTGTCTCGTTCAATATCAAAATTGGGAAGAGTTTCTACATGATTTGTGTTTTTGCTCAGAATCATGATGCTACTTTCAATACCCTCTCACCTCTATTCTATTCCTTCCAACTCACTTGTCATCTCACTGCTTTACCCAATTGTCTAAACTCCAGAGAGCACTAGAAATGCTTTTTTTGCATTCCTTACATATTTGCATCAAACCCCACACAATCAGATCAAGGAATTCTGGGGCTTTCTCTGTGTCCTAGAAGAGAATATAATAGATGAATCTCAAGAGAGCCAAAATGGGATGACAAATACATAACCCAAGACAGAAAAATATGTTATAATTGGATGAAGACCAAACTAAAATGACCTGTGACATAGCCAGTGTTATGCCTCCAGGTCTTGATTTCCCAGATCACCCAGGCTGGGAAGGTGGCCAGGCCCACCATGAATTCAGTCCTGCTGGATTGCCTGGGTTTTTGTTCTTCTGTGAAAATCAGTGCACAGAAGGGAAGGAAGAGTGTGAAAGTACTGATGCAAATTCAGGTCTTGTTCCTGCTTAGAGGCAAACCACAGCTGAGATGTACATCCTTACCCAAAGCCCAGAAGTGTTCCCAGGCCACCTTGTAGGGACAGAGAATGTTTGCATTGAATGCACTATTAATAGCAAAGGCCTAATGTCACCAGCAATAGTCTTTATAATCCATACACACAAGGAACTACAATACACCAGTCCATACTGCAAAAAAAAAAACAACCTAAAATGTAGGACCAGTGGATATATTATAATCTCTGAAATAATGCTGGCTAGGACACTTCCTGACTGATCCTGTTCCAAGTCTGAGAACACGTATTTCTGCAAACAAAACAGAAAGCATCTAATCTTCATTTACAGATCTTCACTGAGTGAGAATCTACGGGAACCATAAACTGCTCTGCTGATTAATTAGCCGCATTGTGTTCTTTCAGACCTCATTGCTTATTTGTGTTGGTTTGAGAAAGTGCAGTTACACAAGTAGACAGGAGGGGACTGACCAGCATGAAACACATTTTCTTTTTCTCCATACCATTCCCCCATCACTCCCCTTCCATGCCAGTGATGCCTGAGGTTTTAGCTTTTATATTTTTCAGATTCTGTGCTGCTTTGCTCAGTGTGTAGTTCTGAGCTTCATGTTAGAGGATAGTAAGCTCTCTTCACAGAGTAGGTAGACAAAGCAATTCCTTCTCGCGCTGGGGATCAAGGACAGATGATCCAAATCTCAGGCCCAAGAGCATAAACAGCAGAATGAAGAGAGAAAAACAAGGACGGGACTTCATAACCTAAAGCTGTAATTGGACAATTAGCTCCAATATGCAAATGGAGCAGAACTTATAAAAGTGAGAGACCCCATGACTGGTCGTGCATTTTGGGACCATTTTGGTTCATATTGGGTGCAGCCCTGTCTGGGCTCTTGTGCTGCCCAAGGTGGATCCATTGAGGCCTTTTAATAAATCCTTATTTTATTTAACTCTGTCTAGCCTCTCTTCTAGGTCAACCTTCACAAGGCATCACCAGAAGCCTCTCAGCTCAAAAAGGGATCCTCTTGGGCCCTGTGCACAGGCAAACCATCAGGTTCAATATTGACATTTAAACACTGAATTGTCACTTCTCTCTTTCCTGAAGGAGTTTATCCTCTGAGCTGCTCAGATAATAATGCAAGCAAAAAATAAGCCAATAAAAGAAATAAAATATAATAAAAACAATTATCTGATTAAGTAAATTTAAAATAAACTCTTAATCTAAGGATTTCAGCCTTCTACTTTTATTAACTCATTTTTTGCCTATAAATTATTTTATTTTAATAGCCAGTCACCTTGGTACCTTAATTTAGTTGTTTTTTGCATTTTTTTCTTAAACTCCCATCATCCTGGATTTTTGATTTTTTTTTTGGTTGTATGGAGTTTTTTTTCCTCTAGACAATGCAGCTCAGAAGTTTTCATGCATCTCCTTGACAGATACAAACATTATTCCCATTGTGTCCTTACTGAATAAAATATTTAGAGTGCAGAGCTAGCACTGGAAGATTGACTGTATTCTAAATGAACTTTCTGATACCAAATGTAAAACTAGGGGGAACAGAGCACCAGTAATGAAGTGAAATACAAGGTCAAGTATTGGAAATTAATTAGTGAGTTCATCAACAACAATTCTTTGATGGTCTGAACTGCTTCCAGAAAGATAAGGAGAGAACAATTTGAGAAAACAACTGTTTGAGAAAACAATTAAATCCCATCCCATACTTGCATAGAATTATTTTATATTCACATGCAAATCCTAAGACATGGATACACACAAAATACTAATGCCCTATATATGCACAGACTGTTTCTGTTCTTGTTAACACCGCAATGAATCAGAGGTAAATTAACAAGAGATCTACAATACAAAATTGACAAGAGGTCTACTGCCATGATACTGAGGAAATTCAGACCATATATCTCTGACTTTCATCATCCATATTATCAGCAGCAACATATTTGCTACCTACAGATCTTCACAGTTTTGGATGTTGCATGAAGAAGTAACCAAACTCAGAACCTTTACCAGCCGGAGACACTCACCCATACAATATGGGTGGACAGTAGAGTACCCACCATCTTTCTAAGTGGACCTATCTAGACTCACTTTCATTGTATATTTCATTGTAAATTTCATTGTATATCAATGTGACTTCATTGTAGCTTCTGAGAATTTATATAACAAGCTCCATTCCTGCTGTGCTTCTTAGTGGAAAAGAACAGGAATTAAAATTGAAATCGTCCATGGGAGCTCAGGAATGAGTAGCCAATATAGAGCAAGTAAAACCAGATTCTTTCTTCTGTTTTCCAGCTAAACCTGTTGGCTCAACCCACTGATTAAGCAAGCAGACAGACAACAAGTATAGATTGGTGCCTGTTAGCTCTGTTTCCAGGCTGTTCTGCCTTTCATCTTTATCTAGGATCCCAATAAGGATAACACTGAGATATTGAATTGGAGTTTGAAGAAGCTGGGATCTTTGTCATCACGACGATCCTTGCTATTGAGGGACAGGAATGCCGGCAGGAGTTGCTGCTGCTGCTGCGGGCAGATGCTAACAGTGCTGGCTGCGTGCCCGCGGCAGCGCACGCTCCTGCAGAGCCCCCGCCGCAGCCGCCACCACCGCAGAGCAGCAGAGGCCTCATCCACAGGGTTCCCACGTGCACTGAAGTCACCGGGAGTTTACTCCCCAGGTGATTTTCCTCTCTTGATTTAGAGGGAAGCAGAGACTCATTGAAGTCACCTTCTTTTGCTGCCTGCTGTTCTACGCCACTTTGAATTTCTTCCCTAGGATGGGGCCAATGTTTCATTGATTCTCTTGACTAGTGGCACTTGGATAGCACAGGCTGAGATGTGAGCAGAGAATGGTCTTAAATTCTTCCTTTCAGTGAATAATGGGCTGTAGAAAAGAGTTTATTGTTTCTGAGATAATGCTATGTGATGACTAAATCTGGTGAGGAAATGGCCATCCAAGCATTACTGTAATAATGCAAGCACTCATTTATTTATCCTTTGATGAGGTTCCAAAGAGCCTAATCAAGTTAGAGACTCTTTATTGTTACTTTTCCTAGGCAGGATTTTGACAACTTATTTGATGTTTAAAGTAGAATGTTTTTAGCTATTAGTTTGATCTTTATTTTATATTTTTTGACTCATTAAAAAATGAGACTGACTATAGCCACATGTTTGTGATCTGCAGGAAATGCTGAACAAAATGTGTAGTTTTCTTACATCCTCTTCATGGCGAATAATCGAGATGTGAGATTGTGTCTATGGGTAAGACTGAGTGGGTTCAAGAGTTTAAGTATGTTGAGACTCTGGTCTAATTTCACAGTCAAAATTCCCTATATATTCAGTATGAAGAAGCAGCATGCACCAGCAGGGGAGGATTACAATGTGAGGTATTAAGTGTCTCAATTAGCAAATAGCAGGAATCCTCTCCAGCTTGTTCATCTTTCTTCCCAGTGCCATAGCATATTCTTCTGGGAATCAGAGTGCTGGACTTTGTGAATCAGAAGAAACTGGTATTGCACACACAAAAGGGATTTGGGGTCAATTTCAAAGGAATGAAGGTGATACACATAGCTTCTTCCCTTTCCAGAGGAAATCAGTTGAAGACAGCCCAACATGAGTCACAAAAATTTACTTATCACTCTGGCTATTAAAAAAATCAGTAGCACTAGAAAAAAGAAAATTCTGAACAATTAAGTCTCTGAATTGCAAAAGTGCCTCTGGTCAGTGTCCTCAGGCACTGCTCCTATAGGGCAGTGTCACTCTTTTATGTATCTTTCGTGAAAATATGTGTAACTTGCAACTTCACCTCCCTTCATATACTGACAACATTTTTCTATGACTGTATCAGTAAAGTCAATACAATTTGGATCCAGTTTCCTGAATTCCCCCACTATGCTTGAAACTGATTCCAGGCAAACAGACCACCTCAGGTGCCAAAAGTTTCTAACATATTTCAGTGCACTGATCAATAGGTTTGTTTTTGGTTTTTTTTCTTTCCTTTCCTAGTCATACAAGCTGCACAAGGTGAAAAAAAAAAGCCGTTGAATTAATATTTATTTTGCAACATAAAAGAGCCCAGCACTATCTACAAATGTTATAATTAATTGGGATTAATTTCATGTGGAAAGTTTGGCTCTGAAGGTGTTGATGGAGTAATACATCAAAGAGGCTTCACCTCTCTAAAAAATCAATGCTAAAGTAACCTTGATTACTGTCTCTGTTGATGTCACACATAACACTAATCAGTCATCGTTTGCACTGAACACTATCATGAACAAATATTATTTGTTCTCTTATTGGCATTTTTGAGACCCTGGGATAAAATTCACTGCAGCTCTCTAAGAGGAGGTTTTCACCTTAGGGAAATTGTACAGGTTGTTCAGGAACACATGGTCCAAGAGAAAAATTGAATGAATCTGAAAATCGAAAATAAGGAGACATACACTACCATGGAATAAGGGGGCACTTGCCTTACTTCATTTCTTCTCATCCTTCCCTTCCTCTTCTCTCTTTTCATCTTTAATCTTTTTCTCCTCTATTTCTCTCTCTATCTCACTCTCCTTTTCTTCCCCTTTTCTTCCCCTTTCTTGACTTTTCTTCTCACTTTCTCACCCCGAACTGAGGACTAGAAAGTACATTTGGCAGTGTCAGATTTCTGGAGGGAATGCTTTGCAATACAAGCAGGGGATCTCTAGAGATGCTGGGTCTGAAATACCTGACCTGTGCCGTATCTAAGCCTAATACAACCAAGCAAAATATCAAAGTGAAAGCACCCAGCTCACCTTTAATAAGGCTTGCTATCGATTTTTGTGATTGCTCCTTTTATTCTTCAGAGCAAGCAAACATCTGCCACCCAGCTCCTGCTCTGCTGTCCCCTCCCTTTTGATTATTCTTATTACTTTTCAGGCCCTCAGGAGTCCCTCCTCTCACCCTTCAAGTTCCTGTAACTGATTCAATCCCATTTATTTCAGTGCGGCAAGTTCATGCCGCTTCAAGCACGCCCCGAAAACAATTTTTGTATTTATATTGGCTTCAGGGAATCTTGGATCAAGCTTTCAAGTATTAGCAAGGATGGGTTCACATCTTGCCTGGGCACTCCACATGGTGCCTCCTGACTAAGGCTGTACTGAAGTGGCAGCTCTCACTCCCTCCCTTGCCCTTCTTGTCTCGGCAGGCAGCTGGAACTGACACGTGGGCTGAGCACACGTGATGGCATGAGCCCTCTTTGGAGTTTGTCCCACCCATGCTCCTTCTCTCCTGCTTGTCCACGCTGAAGAGTGTTTTGGCTTCGTCCGTGATTTATCCTCCTCCTTGAAGAAATAAAAATGGGTAGGGATGGGGTCAGTGTACAACCAGGCATCATGGATACAAGGCTTAAATCAAAAGGACATGTGAGGAGTTGGATTCCAAACCAAATCTGTTCTTACATAAAGAAATCCTCTGTGGATCAAAGTTATAACTAAGTTATTCCACCTCTACTCACATCCCATCTTCCTTTCTCCCCCCACATATTCATTGTGTGTATTCCCCCAGGGATAAAATCCAGTTTATGCATTTTTGTCATGAGAACAAATGACAGAGGAAAGAAGTTTGTGATAGCTTCTTATATTTTTCTAGTTTAGATAGAATAAATTAACTCAAAACAGAAAAATATCTTAAGATGCCTCTGTCACAGAAACAGTCAAGCATGACTTATGGATTTCAGCTGATGGAAAATATGTTAAAAAATTCATCACGATTTTTAGATACAGTCTGAATAGTAAGTGTTTATTTACCAGTTGGAAAACGGGGCTTTAGATCTCCTGTACTGGTTCTGCTTTGTATACCAGATGGTACCCTTATAGTGCCACAGTGTTTTCAAAGCCACATTGAGAAAACCTCCTTATTTCAATCCACGCTACATCTGTCCCTGAATAGGATGAATTAACCACAAACACACAAAGAATGAAAACAAATTTTAAACCAAAAACTGAGTGGCTATGAAAAACATACATACTGCAAATGTGCCAGATTCCTTTATTTAGAATAAAGAATAGCATTGCGGCCTTTTATTTTGTCAAATATAATTTTTTAGTGAGGAGAAAATGTTGCTTTTCACATTTAATGTTGAGTTGTGAACTGCGGTCATTTCCCTCGCCTTTGTCAAAACACTGGACAGCAGCGGGGAAAAGAGGAGGGGATGGCAAAGGTAGGGGAAATAGATCTCTTGTTGATGCTCCCAGGATCCAAGGCAACTGGTCAGACACGCATGGATGCTTTGGGCTGGCAGCCTGGGCACAGCAGATGTTGCTCTGGACCCTGGCTCTTTTCCCAGGTCTGGGATGTCATCTGGCTTATCTAGTCAGGCCCCTTTTCTTTACCAGTCTTTGTAAGACTGGGCAGAGCTAGACAGGCTGTCTGGGCTTATCACACTGATAACCATGCAGCGCCGTAGATCTCAGAGACAAGTGATAAGCAAAGAAAAACACACACACACACACACACACACACACTCAGAGGAGCAAAAATGGCTGTGGAAGAATAGAAAAGAAAAGGGAGAGTTCAGTTCTTTGTTGATTCAGTGGTAAATGCCCATAGGGTGCTACTGAGGACATAATGTTTGTGAAGATGGGATGATGCATGAGGCCAAGAGACTTGGAAAATATGCAAATTCTATTTTGTCCCGCCCAGGAGAATTTTCTGTATTTTTGATGCATTTTTTTAATGATGCATTTTTGCAAAGATGTGAATGAATGGATGAACTCTCCAAATGAAAAACACTACCTGATATGCTATTTTAGCCCCAATTGTTTATTTTTCTTTTGTTTGTTTGTCTGTTTCTGCCTTTAAATTTCACTTCTATATTTTTTGTCAAATTTCCCTCTATTCCACCTCTATTTTTTTGGATAAAAGTATTTACTGTTTTCTTAGAATAATCTTTTCTGACAGGTAAGATTACTTTAGGAGAGGCCTGTTGAACTATCGGCATTATAACACATTTTCTGTTGTGTCAGTGCTTGACTGATCCCTTGATTGCTTTGGGATCAATTAAAATTCCTTTTTTTCCCTTCCATGGGCAGGTAAAGCAGTAAAGGTAAGAGTAAAGTTGAAGACTGGACCCAAAAAAAGAAACATAATTAAAATATTATTGAAATGATATTTTTATTCTCATCTCCCCACAAATGTTTTCCAGCTAAATGAGATTTGAATATAAACAATCTTTAATAAGAGAAAATAATTAAAAAAAAAGAAAAAAATGGAAAAATTGTGTAGTTTGGATGATCGCTTTCATTGAAATTTCTTAGGTGTTTTCCAAGCATACTAAACATTGAAGAAGTTAATTTGTGGTCTTACTTACTGCCATAAAAATGGTAAAATTTAACAGGTGCAAGGTGGCAGAGTAATAGACCCAGTCCTGCAAAGGCTTATTGGAGAACAAAACTGCATTCAAACACCAACAGGCACCAAACGTGAAACTTTCAACCTACTCCTTGGTGAACAAATAATAAATCTTTTTTGTCTTACAGACAAGTAAACATTCCTGTTTGTCTGTGGCAAGGAAGTCTATCTTTGGTGTTTAGAAACCATCTGAATTATTTCATATTTACTGTACATAACTTTGCATTAAACCCCATTTATTTTCACTGTATTAAATATACAAATTTACAATGTAACAGTGAATCATGAACAAGAGATCCAGATCACACAAAAGCATCATTCTCTGTATCTATTTATAATCAATCAGCAGTACCACAAACACACAGATCCCATCCTTTTGCAAAGACCTTGTGGCATTTGCACATTATTTTCAATGACAATCACAAATACAAATGTTTGACAAATATAAGAGTTAGTGTTGATATCCACATGCACAAGGGACATGACAGTGATTTCCAGATGCCCAGCTGGAATTATTGTCCCTGCTTTAACTATCCTGCCAAACATTTCTCCAATCCTGTGATAATAATAATAATAATGATTATGATGATGATGAGGATGATGATGATGATAAAGAAATGTCCTTGGAGTTAGCAGTCATAAATGGGCTGAAAAAGAATTAAATGGAGAATAAGTGAAAGTGGGTCTTCAGCTGGGTTACTCAATTTCAAAAGGGAAAACTTTGACAAATTACATGAACAAGCAAGTGAAGTCAATGGAAGCAACGAGCTCAGGGGCTTGCAGTGTGACAGGTTCCTCCAAACTCTTTAAGTCAGCAGTGAAAAGTTATCTGAAACTTGCACATCAAGCAAGTGAGAACAAAACTTTCAGAAAAGGTTTCCAAAGGCATTTGGATGTATAGCCACCTCAAAAAGGACATTAGGAGTAAGCATAAAGCCTACGAGAAACTGAGGGAAAAAAGGGATTGATCAGCAAGTACAGGTACACCTTAGAGGTCATTAAGTGTAGAAATAATGTAAGAATTGCCAACAGCCACGCTGAGGTAGGTCTTTCAAAGTATATTAAAACAAATAACAAAAAAAGCTCTTTATCCACATAAATAAAAAAGAGAGCAGCAAAATAGGAATAGTATCATATGTGGCAGAGTTGGGTAGAGAAATGCAGTATATGTCTGGTTCTAGGTATTTAGACTCATTTTCCAATAAAGGATCCTTGAACAGACAGGAGACAAAATAAAAGTACAGAAGTGAAAACAGCTATATGCAAGAGAAAGAAAACTAATATTTTATCTAAATACATAAAATAATAAATTAATTTAAAATGTAATTAATTAATAAATTGCACCCTTTCTGAAATGCAAATTAACCACTGACAGGTAAGTCACTATAGGCTAATATCAGTAAAGAGAAACAGCTGGTCTATGATTTTATAATGTATAAATTATCTGCTCCTCAGTGGCAAAGCTCTGAAGGCATGAGAAGACTTCTCCTCTCTTGACAATTCTCCATCTGAAGCGTTTTGTGTTTATCCTGGGAATTAGGAGAGGTGACATTTTTACCTCTCTTGGCACAAAGGGACTTGAAGAGGCAACATAGCTGAGACAGAGCAGATGTGTTTCACTTCTGACTGACTTAGGGCAGATAGGGTTTGCCACTTCCCTCTGCTCATCCTGGCCCAATCAACGAGGGCTGAGCTCAGTTTTCATATCACCTCAGTGGGTTTAAGTGCCTGGATTCTGCCTGTGAAGTTATTTTATAAAAGGTGGGGCTTTTTGCATCTTCTCCTCCTTGTGCTCCTCATCTTTCGTCAAGTGAGAGGTTCTGGTAATGCGCTGCTTAACTTCTCACTGTGGAAAATGAGGAAAGAGCCTGCAGGCTGCATTTTATATTCAGCCTTTCTTTTATGGCTAGCCCTGTGTACTGAAGAACTGAAGCTCAGGTTTCTTAGATATGTGGTGAGGGTATTTGGTGCCAGTTGGAGGTACTAATTGTCCTCTCGTGATCTGCATAGTGAATTAAGTACAGCACATGGACAGAAAACAAACAGCAGTCCACTAATATTTATATAAATAAGATCTTTTTGCAGTAATCAGATTTCAGCACTTTGTACTCAGGTATCCCAGATCCTAGTTTCATATTGCTTAGACACACTCTGTCTCCCACCCAGAAACTCTGGCTTTCTTTTGGCACTGCGGCACAAAACATAAAAAAAAGAAAAAAATAAAACATTAAAAAAAAAAAAAAAAAAGAGATCAGAGACTTGGATTAAGTCAGATGGAGAAGAATAAAATCATGTTTCTGGCACGAATGTTGCAGTAGAAACAACACAAGGCATCACTGCTGTCCTAAGCCTGCCAGCTTTGTTCCGGGTACAGACATGCAGACCAGAGAACCCCAGGAATCTCAACAGGGACAGTACTTTGTTTCTGATTCAGATTTGATATGCACGCTGAAAAATATAAAAAAATAAAATGCTTGAGCACATTCAACTCACACAACTTCTCAAGACAGAACTATTTGAAGACTGTGGAAGCTTCTGAATTTATGTTGGGGACATATTTGGCAGATGTATCTGAGTGAAAATCCAGTATAGGAACTTTATTTGGCAATATAATTTTATATAGGACAAGGAGATAGACTACTGTTTGGATAGTTTAAAACAAAAAGAAAGAAAATGTGATTTTCTATTGTTAGATATAAATAATAAATATATAATATATATAATATATCTTATAGAAAGTATAATTATCTTCTATAAGATATAAATGATAAAATAAAAAACTCATCAAATACTTGTTCATAGAAGTATAAGAATCGAATGCTTTAAATAATAAATTTCTTGTTTGAAAATCTTTTTGTTTTGTTTTGCTTTATAATACCGATTTCTACCAGCAGGACATTAAAATATATTATGAAAGATTTATACTTTCATTAATTCCATGGCAAAGGTCATTTGTATCACTGGGTAAAGACAATGAGAAATGCTTTTCTTGTGAAACAAGGGTTCTTAATGAGACCACCTACTCCTTTCTTCCCTGCTGAAACCAGTTAGATGTATCAATTATTTGTTTTAGTAGGAAGAGCTGTATAATAGTCAAAGAAAGGATGTAAGCCAAGTTATATACAGAATTACTCTAAGAGGATCTATATTTCAAATATTAATCTGTAAGAGAAAGAGCAGCCTTGCCCTGGATAGGGATTGAGTAGCTCAATTCTGTGGATTTCAGCAGAGCTCCACCAAGTTTTGTGTTTCTGGATATTGAGCAATTATATGGAAAATGACAGGTATCTAAAACAACGTTTTGGTGAGACTTTCCAACACGCTGTAATGTCTAACTTGATTTGAACCTATTTGTACTCTAGTGCTTTGGAAGAACCCCGAGGTTTCTGTCCTTCAGAGGAGGCCACAAAAATAATCAAAAGGCTGAATTTCTCTACTATGAAGACAGGCTGAGAGAGTTGGAGTTGTCCAGCCTGGAGAAAATAAGGCCAGACCTCACTGAGGCCTCCCAGTACCTGAAAGAGGCTTGGAAGATGAACTTTTCACCAGAACTTCTGCTGACAGGAATGATAATGGCTTTAATCTGGAAGAGAGTGGTTTCAGATTAGGTATTAGAAAGAAATTATTGATTGTGAAGGCGGTGAGGCACTGGAACTATTGTCCAATAAAGATGTGGATCCCAGACCCTGGGATTGGTCAAGGCCAGGTTTTGAGCAATGTGGTCTGGTGGAAAATGTCCCTGCCAGTAGCAGGGCAATTGAACTAGATGATTCTTAAATGTCCCTTTCAACCCAAACTATTCTATGTTTCCATAAGTTGCCAGAAACATGACTTTTTGAATCGGGAAAGCTTAAAAAAACATTAAGAAGTTTAGTTCATGGCCTGGTTTTTTGGTGGTTTTTTTTTTGTTTGGTTGGGGGTTTATTTTGTTGGGTTTTTTTTTTTTCTGTCTACTACCACAAGCATTTCCTCCTGAAATGGAACTAACAGGGTTATACAGGGAAACCTGCATGTGAAAGATTGCAATCTGGTGATCTGCTCTTTACACGTTGTTGAGTTGCTGGATCATTTCACTGCACTGACCACCTGCTAGCTAGTGGAAAAACATCTTGAATTTAAACAGGGTATGTCAAAAAATTTGACTGAAAGATCTGTGAAGAGAAGAATTGGTTTGGGGACAGATCCTCATGATTTTTGAACCTTCAAATGGTGAAAAAAGAAAGTAAAAGCCTTTCAGCAGTTCTTACATTTATGTGTAAATGTTAATTGTTACAATGTTAGCATTGAAAAACACATAATCACATAAGTGATTATATATGGTGTTTTTTATTTAAGAGCTCTGGGAATCAGGGAGTTTCCACCCGAATCTGATTCTGACCATACATTCGAGGTGAATGTGTTTTATACTCTATTGTTATATAACTTTCATGTTAATTATTAAAGTTATATTGTTCCATTGTATACACAGATTTCAGCTAAACATAGCTTCTCATGGTTCCCCCTTAAATTTCTAACATAGTTTCTCATGATTCTTCTTATGATTATACAATAATTATATTTAGCTACTAAACAATCACCACATCTAACAATTATATCATTTATCATACTGCTTACGCAGGTGCAGTGATCTGAGAAAACACAAAGCCTAACATTTTCAAAGTCTGTCTTTAACATTTTCCAGGGTTCCACTATCACCATAGGCATGATAAACTGAAACATCTCTGTAGAATTGCTTTCAATTCAAGAATGGAATAAACAAAGAACCCCTTGGGTGAGAAAAGGACTGACCAATTCCTAAGCCGCTGCTCATCTGAGAAGATCAGAAACACTAAAGGAAGCCACCCAAATTCTGCAAACAGAGAGGTGGCTGGCTTTCCTCCAGGGTGCACAGCAACCACACAGGGATTACAGCCTCATGGAGGCTGGGGTGACTGCGGAAGAGTGAACAAACTATTATTAGCTATAACCACGCGCAAGTCTCAGGCTCCAGGCAGGAGGGATTTACATCAGACACGTGTCATACACGTGTCCCCTGCCCATCCTTAAAACCACATGGGTGTGACATTCCAACTTGAACACGTGAGCAGCCCAAAGAAGATAACGCCACAACATTTGCCTGCCCAAGCTGCCTCCCAGGGCACAAGATCCTCGTGGTGACACTCTCATCCCCACTTAGCAAAATAAAAGTATTTCAGATGCTTCAGCACAAGTTTGAAACTACTTTCTTCATGGAGCTCCCCATGAACTGCCTGCTGATAGGTGTTTTTCAAAATGCTGGTGACATCAAGAAAGAAAGGCTATAGTTGCTGTTGAAGTCACAAATGGGGGAAAGAAAGGGAATGTGAAAATTCAGCTGAGCTGTTCTCATCTAGGACTTGTGTGGTTCTCTTTTGTGAATGTGTTTTTTGTTTGTCTTTGCATTATTGCCTGTGAACAACAGAGATTTATTTCTTTCTTTTTGACTTCTTTTCCATCAGCAGCGTGCTATTCACTCCCTCAGAGCAGTGAAGGGTCTGAACCTGGAATTTTGCACAAGAACTTAACTCTCATACTAAGGGGAATTGCCCCAGTGAAAGCAGTAAGAGTATCTAATACTTGATCATGAGTTCTACTGAAAGACATTTCCTTCAAAATGAAAGTTCAATCCCAAATAATTTAATTCTTCAAAAAATGTTATATAGAGCTTTTAAATTAACATGTAAATAAACATGTAAATAAAGATTTTACGTTGCTGATTTTGAAACCACAAGTATGTAGATCAATATTGCGATAGGCAAAAAAACCCAAACTACCAAACACTGTATGTTGTAGGCATGAAATTCCTTTTGAGCCTGGCCCTTTAACAGATTTTGTTTGTCCTTTTAACTCTCAGTAGATACCGTGTATAGCTTTCATTGTGAAATTAAATTCACAATGTTTCATGCAACATGATTATTCCTTTGCCACCAACTAATTATCTAAAAAACAAAACAGAACAATAAAATATATGAATTATTGCAGAACAGCCATGGCAGCTGCTTGCACTTTTGCAAGTTTCATTTTATTTAAGTAATTTTCATCTCTCAGCATTTTTTTAAGTTATTGAGGGATTTTTTTTTCTTAGTTTTTGCTTTGGTTTAGAAGATTTTTTATGTTTTAACATAAATAAGTATATGTGTATATGTAAATAGGTGATCATACACACATCATACACAATTCATGTGAGGTACAGGAGCTAAACATACAGTAGTGGCTGGGAGTGAACATTTTTTAAGGAAAAATATACTGTAAAAATGTATTTCAGTAAGACAACTAAAATTAAATATTCTGGAGGAGTAACTTATATTGTAGGAAGAAAATTATAGATAACACAGGCAAATATTGATACACCATAGTTACTTAATTCCTGCCTAATTACTAAAAAGATTTATAGGATCATGGAATTGTAGCTGTAAACCTTATGGTTTCCTTGGCAAAAGTTCAGCTGATTAGTTTAAGAGAGAAATGACTTAGAGAAAACAAGATTCCTGACTTTGGTGGGATTAGATAGAAATTCTGGTCTCCAGATAATTATCCAATCAGGTCAACAACTGCAAGAATATTAATGGTCACCATCAAGGGGATTATCTCCTCACTTAAAGATATACTTATGTTCAAATATTTTGTTAAATGCAGCCTTCAAAACTGGACAGACATGAAAAAATGTATTTGTATGCAAATTGTGCTTTCTGCTTAAAGTTGCTAATCATGGCCATTTTTGTTGTAATTTTATGTTTCCCCATGTGGAAAAATGTGACTGTGGTGCATTGAATACACAGCACAACCAATTTTGTGTCACCTTAACAACAGGCTAACCATTTATTAAATATAGTAAGGCTAGTCCAAAGAAAGATAACAAGCCAGCTGTCTCAGTGGCTTCCAAATTGCTTGCTATCACCCAAAATAAATTTTATCCTGCTCTCGGACACTCTAATGACCATGCTTCCAGTTCTATACTGTCGATTTACATCAATAATGCAAGTGCAAAATTAATATCATGTCAGTGTGATGCATCATCTGAGAAAAATAGAAGCAGACTGAACCTATTCTGCAGAGGACCTAAGAATGACAAAAAACTGCCATGTTCTGAACTGCATCATAGCTGATGGCAGGTGACAGTCAAAGTCTTTTCACAATTGCTGGGAGGTAACAAGGACACCTTTGTCTGCTCATCTCAGCAGAATTGGCTAAAAGGAGATTCCAGATTCATTTTCCCATTTGAACTTTAACATTGTAATAGCAAAAAAAAAAAACTCCAACTTTTGACTACAAAGAAAAAGGAAGTATTTACATAGAACCTCTTTTAGTGCTTTACCAGCAATCACAATGCTGCTTCTTGCAAGAAACTCCAAAAAGAGCTCGCTCCATTCTTCAGACCCCCCACACTGGAGTAATCTGCAGTACAGTCACTATTCCAAACATCTGTTATTTTTCTGTCTCTTTCTTTTCCTTCTTTTCTTTATACAAAGCCACACTTGGTGGTTTTCAGCTGCTATCCAGTTATTTGGCAGAAGGATGTGAGAATCCAGCTTCTTACGGGCTTTCAGCGTGTGTGGGATCGAGGTAGCACAACAGTTCCCTCCTTTTTCTGAGACTGCTGCCGCAGCAGCTCCAACAACAAAAATGCACTGTCGGCGGTTTCTTTATTTCCATCTTTGTAGTGTTCTTGGCACCGAATTCTGGAATGGGTAAATTAAAATGGTGTCTGCCTAATCCCTCTGAGAGATTTGTTTGCAACTTAGACTACAGCATTTTTCTTGAGAAGACTTAAAAGATGTCTTTTTTTTTAGCTGGATTCTCATTTTGGAGTAATCAGTTTTCATATGTCACATATGAAATGTGTTCTTTAAGCTCTAAGGTACAAGTAAAGCAGCAAGGAAGTTCACCTGATAACATATGAGACACATATAACAACAAGGACTTTATTTCATGTTTCATTTCCTTTAATAAGATCATCTAAGAGACCACAGGAAAAAATGTATGTCATCTTTGAGGATCTTTCTTTCTTTCTTTCTTTCTTTCTTTCTTTCTTTCTTTCTTTCTTTCTTTCTTTCTTTCTTTCTTTCTTTCTTTCTTTCTTTCTTTCTTTCTTTCTTTCTTTCTTTCTTTCTTTCTTTCTTTCTTTCTTTCTTTCTTTCTTTCTTTCTTTCTTTCTTTCTTTCTTTCTTTCTTTCTTTCTTTCTTTCTTTCTTTCTTTCTTTCTTTCTTTCTTTCTTTCTTTCTTTCTTTCTTTCTTTCTTTCTTTCGTTTCCTTCCTTCCTTCCTCCCTTCCTCCCTTCCTCCCTTCCTCCCTTCCTCCCTTCCTTCCTTCCACCACTTCCTTCCTTCCTTCCGCCACTTACTTCCTTCCTTCCTTCCGCCACTTCCTTCCGCCACTTCCGCCACTTCCGCCACTTCCGCCACTTCTTTCTGCCACTTCCTTCCTTCTGCCACTTCTGCTACTTCCTCTCGTTCTCTTGCTCTCTCTTTCTCTCTATCCTTGAAAAGACCTTTTCTGTGCTTCTGCATTCAAAAACCACACTGTCGTATGGTTCTGGAGAATCAAGTTTCCTGTATATAGAAATAATATGCAATAAAAATGACTCCTTGTTACCAGAACTACAGTGCTTGCATGGAACACCATTTCCAAATCTAAAAGATGTCTCGTTCTCTTTAGAAATTGGATCTTTGAAACTTCTGTATCAATTATGAGTTTGGCAGCTTCTTTTGAAAAGGTGCAAATACTCTGCCATTAAACCATGGTCAAAGTTAATCACGATGTTTAAATAATTAGTTCGGAGAGTAGCAGAGCTAATAAATACCTGCTTCCAGCTCTTCTTCTTTCTCTCTGTGTAGCTTTCACCACATGAATTCTCTGATGTTTAATAAAGTATGAGCATCTGAAGGTTTCACTAAGGGGAGTATGACAACAGTGTCTTTCAAGTTGTATGTTTTCCCAGAATAACCAGCATTGTAGCAGCACATGACAGAATGTCTTTGAAACTGTTACTTTTCTGTTGAATTTGGATGAAGTCAACCGGTTGTGTAAAAAGATATTGTTGATGGACAGAAAAAGAGTGGGAGAGAGCATATATTGGATTCACACACAAACACAAAAAGCAATTATTCGGCATAGACTATAAAATGCAATATATTCCAAATGTGATTAAACCAACTGCAGACATCTACATAGCTAGCATCTATGGCTGAATTTCTATTTAAATTTAAAAAAAAAAAAGTTATTTGAGAGAAGACACTGATTTTAGTAGGGGAGTTGTGTTGCTCTCTTTGTCCCTTTTAATTTCCATTGAATAAAAGAGGGCCATGGATGTTTCATTCACATGCTGATTGTCCACTGTGTTTCCTCCTGGGCCCACCCCATCCAATAGTACCTCTACTTTGTATTAAAAAAGCACCTTTACTTTCTAAGGTATTATGCCTATGCTGTTTCAGCCAATCTTATTCTCAAATTTACCAAAGGGAAACGGAGTGGGCAAAAAGAACTTTTTTTTTTTTTTTTTGTCTAAGCTTGTTTTCTACACACAGCAAAAGGCAACTCATGAATCAGGCAAAGAAATGCATTGCAGACCCTTCAATGTAATAAATACCCCCTAAATTCAAATGAAATAAAGCAAGTAAGGAAAACATCTTTCTCAGTCATTTCAGTGTCCTTTGTGAGTTCTAAGGCTCCCCCACTTCTTTAACAGAGATTTTATTTTTGTTCAATTTCTTCCTACACAGAATGTTATGCTACATTTCTTTCCTTGTGCTCTCTCCTGAGCACCTTCTTTGAGTATGTGAAATGATGTGAGAAGGATCTATCTCTCCTGTTTGTTTTGTTTGTTTGGTTGTTTTCTTTCCCCCCATCTTCTCTTTCCTTCCACATCTGCAAAATATTCAATTTCTGTTGAAGATTCGCTATGCCGTGCAGAATGTGAAGGATGATGAGTTTGAAAAAGTTGTTGTGAACATGGAAATGGTAGACAAAATTGTAGACAAATCATGAAAATAATAGATACAATGCCAGACAAACCATGAGATAGAGATAGCAGGGAGGATTATGTGGTCTAGATCAAGTTATTGTTTATTGCAGGCTATTAAACATGACTGAGTTGCCTTTATGTTAATTACAATACTGTGCATCTGTCAGACACACATCTGTCCAGAGGTGTCTGGAGACTGAGAAAAAATGACAACTCACTGGATTCTTTCAATTTAAACATTCTCGTCTTTTGTTAAGCAAGTAAAATGAGTAAGTAAAAGAGACACCTTCTCTATAATCGTAATTTATCTCCCTTCGTTTTTCATTCATTTTCATGCTACAGTTTTGGTCAATATCTAGGTAAAAAAAAAAGTTTACAAACTTTTCCCTCCTGTTGCATCCAGTTATGGTGTGCAAACTGGTATCAGCTAGTTTCATAAACAGGAAAAGTGAACTTCTCCCCAGGAGTCTGAGATCTGGAAGATTATCTCCCTCTCAAACTCTGTCTCTGTAGGCAGCCTGTAAAATATCACATGAAATAGCACTGAGGCATTCAAGCTCACAATTCTAAGAATTCAGAACAGAAGTCTGAACAATTTCATATTTGTACCGCTGTAGCCAATGAAGAAAATATTGAATTTAGGTATGAGTAATAGGTCTAAGATAACCTCAACAGAATGTGAGCTGAGTCATCTAATCAGCCTTAAATGCTTCAAAGAATTTCGTGGAAATTTGATTACATCCAGAACATTGTATTCTGGGTTTTTCTTCATAAAAAAAAATAGAAGACTTGATCATCTGCTGAGGATGAACATCTTCAGTGTTTAGAGATTCCACTGAAACTTCAGTCACTTGAATAGTTTTTTTCTCTTCCATTTGGTCAGATTAAGTTTTGACTTTCCCCTCTCAGCTCAAACATGAGATTTCATCCAACCTTTATGGCATGAAATATTTCATTAACAGTACAATCTACCAACAGCACAGTAAGAAAATGTTTCCAGACTGGTATTTTGGGCCTTGCTAGTGAGGCACCATGTCAAGTTAAAAAACGCTGCTATGGTTGTACTGGTCTCTGTAGGACCAGGACAGAGGTCCCTACACCACAGTCCTGTACACTGAGGACGTAATAAGTCAGGCAGAGGAGCAAGAGGTCAGCATCTGTCCCAGGACGGAGAAAAGGGACCAAATCCATCAAAGCAAAGCCCATTTTCAATAGTCTCAGGTGGCCTCTAAAGTAAAATATGTCTGAATCACTGTTGTAAACCACTCATGATATAATGTTTGTGTGCCAAATATCCAAGCGCATCTTCCTATGAGAACTAGAAACTGTAGGAAGCCCTTCTCTGACAAGATGGCTGAAAATACTAACCAGCTCCAAATTAAGGCTCTTTATTTCTCTGGTAACACATTTTCTATCACCTGCTAAAAACTATTAGTGAGAAATTCTGAAAGTACTGATGTGAGTGTGTGTATGCAAGTTTACTTGTGGGTGTGCACACTGCACTGCTGAGTTTTGTCCTGACCCCACAGGTGACCATCCAGACCTTGAAGCATGAAGACTGGTGACCTTTCTAACATTTTTTTAGCTTCTGTAATGGCAAAACTGTTATTACTGGCAATAAAATTACTCAGACCTTTTCTAAAGTCCTGATATTGCAGTTGCCTCTAGTGACCTTGTCTGACAGTGAATTATTCAGGTTGACTATCAGCTACATTTAAAAAAAGGGGGGGGGGGGGAAGGCAAACAAAACAAAACAACATTTGCTTTTATTGGTTTAAAATTTACTGCCTTTTAATTTCAGAGAGAGACGAGTAGGGAGCCAGTCTTGCTCTCCCTCACTGGCATCAAAAATGGATAAATGAATCAATGTAAAACCTCAAGAAAATGAAGCAGTTTAACTATTGTTATATATTGATACCTTCTGATTCTGAAACTTTTTCACTTTATTCTCTGTATATTTTTTCTCTCTTAACTTCAGGCGAGGACTTTACAGATCACAAGCACCACCACATTTTGGCTGTGGTACAGAGGTTTAGTGAGGACAGTTGTCTCTCAATACGATTTAGAGGTTTCATCCCAACCTGGAAAACCTCTGATCCACAGAAGGACCATGCACACTGACAGCACCTGAGGCACCTCTGTGACTTTCTATTCCTGTTCACGTTCCAGGACCACATTTTGGGTACTGGCAGTCCCTGCCTCATTCTTGCTGTAGGATGTTAGTTTCTATCTCTCCACAGCCCTGTCCAGCCTGGCCATGGGGTCTGCCAAGCCATGCTCACCTGCAGAAGGATGTCCCAGCCTTGCCTCAACGTGCCCTCCTCTCCAGGGAAGTTCCCTGCTCCAGGAAGAGGCATCACAGCAGCCGTGGCTGTCAGGGGGTTCCCTTTTCCCACATCCCCCTGGGATGCCCTCAGCTCAGGTGTTGCACATCATCCAGATGAATTTCTGTTTGCAGCTGAAACCAGAAAATGTCTTTGTTAAGAACTCAAGCTTCATCACAAATCTAAATATGATGGGAGACCTCATAAATAATTCCATATAAAGAATGCAACTTCAGAGGGCTCTTCCTCCTCTCCCTCTGCCCCCACCTTTTTATTTTGTGCAACCAAGCTGGTGCTATCAGAAATGTGGGGAAGGAATATTCGTGGAACTGCATTGCCTTGCTAAATCCTTGCACTGTTGCGTTAGATGTGACCTTAATCTCCTTATTCTTTCTGTTAGGGGATCATCCTCTTCACATGTTTTTGCATTAGAATAAATTATTTCATAATTCACACTTTTACTGTTGTTTTACACATTTAATCTCTGTGAAAGTAAGAGCAGAAACTGCAGTGTAGGAGATGTCTCTAAACTACTCCAGAGATATCTCTGCAAACATTGACTGCCAGTGCAGCATGGGTGTCCCTCAACTCTGATTCATCCCAAACCACTGGACTAATTGTGCATCCTATGCCCAGTGTCTGCTAGTTCATTGGCCACAAGAAAATTTTCTAAGTGCTTTTTTCACCCACAGCTACACCTCTTTTCATGCAAGTGCGTTGTACATAATTAGAAGTGGAAAAAGCGACAGAAGCACTGGCAGAGGAGAACCTGCTATGTAACTTCAGACTGAGAGACTTCACCAAGTGGTGAGATCCCTCTTTTAACCAAGGAGCAAACCTAGAAAGCAAAGCTGAGAGATTATGATACACAGACTTTCTAAGTGACACCAAAGAGATGCTACAGAGCATGTTTTAAACCAGGAATACCCTAAAAGCAGTTTCTAAACTGGGAAGATCCAGGCAAAGAATATCATCCCTTGTGAAAGATCATATCATTTTAGTCATATTATCTGATATGTTTTTTTAAGCCGACCTGGATTTCTTTAATTTAGGAAGTCTACAAAATTTTTTGACAAAAAGTCAAAAAGCAAAAGTCCTTTGGTATTGATTGGCATGATTACTGCAGTAGGCATTGACCTGTAACATCTACAGAATTTTCAAGCCAAGGCTCCATTTGGTGTGGATCTTGTCCTGCACATATTACTTTAATAGTTCATTCCTGAAGACAAGCAAGCACAAAAGACAGGCAAAAATCCAAGTAGTGCAAAAATTATGTAATTTAGATCTTCAAACTTCTACAGCTGATTTTTTTTTTTTTTTTTTTTTTTGTGAAGCAAACTTTATAGCAAATCAAGAAAGCAGATGGGGACAAGACAAAGAGTTACCAGTATCAGATTACACACCTGTTAATCAGTCTGATTAAATGTCTGTTCATGCATCTTCCAGAACCACCTCATGCAATAAGAGTTCAAAGCATGTCATTTTTACTGAGCATATTTTTAGGTTTATTTATAGTATTAGGTGGGATTAAAACTGTCCAGCCATTAGGACCTCTATTCCTGGTTTTGCTAACACAAATACTCCTGCTGAGCTCAAAATCACTTAGTAGAGAAACTCTCCTCACAACAAGAAGAGTAGTGGGGGAAAAAGTTTCATGCTGTTTTAAGTGCTTAGAGAAAATCAAGATCAAGTCATAAAAATAAGTTTAAACCAGAAAAAATTCCAGCCATTTCTATTAAAATTAGTATTGTTAGATTCCAACCAGTGCACAACAACACTGGCAGATTATTGAAACTGTAAAAGACATTTTCTCTCTTTCCCTTAATCTTTTTCATTTTCCTTTCTTTTTTAAATGCAGTTTAGATCATAGGGCATCATTTGCTGCCCAATAGAAAAGTCTTCTTTATTCCAGGGGGACCTGGAAAGTTGATAGATGCCCCTGTGCTTTGGTTCATCCATCTGTGGAATAACACAAGACCTTCCTCTTGGGAGTGCTGATGTCTGAAAAATACTTTAGGTTTCCCAGGTGAAAAGTGCAACTCATGTGCAGGAAGATTATTATTATAATCTTTTTTTCTCCCAACACAAGCATTTCATAAACTTGCATTGTTGTCAGAATAGTTCTGAAATATTTTACCCTCAGGTTCATCCTTCTACCTATAGAGTAAAGCTCTCAGTAGTTTATTCTCAGTGTGTCTGTCTATGCACAGACTATCTTTTCAAAGTGATGCTGACATAGAAATTCACAGGATATCTATAATGTTCTTATTAAAGAGACAAATTAGTTATTTTACTTAAGCAAACAACAGAAGCATTACCTGCCAGAATGCCCAGGCACTCTCCATAAGTAATACTGAGTGCTGATGAGATGTGTTGTTTCAATGCTTTTTATTTTACATTTTACCTTGGTGGATAACTCAGCCTTGGTTGAACTGACTTAACTGCTCAAGTGCCAGAATTCTCAGGAATGCTCTAACATCACAACATTTATGACAGCAGGATTTTCTTTGTCAGGAAACTTTAAATTCTAATCCAAACTTGTCAGTGCCTACTAGATTTTTGTTTGTGGTTTTTTTTTTTTTTTTCTGATGATGATCTCAAAACTGAGCAGTTTAACAAAGATATATGTCCTAAGCAGAAGCAAAGAAAGATATAAATAAAAGACAGAAACTGGACATTAGTTTTGATAGTCATCTGCTTTGGGTCATGTCAAGGGACTTCAAAGTAATAAAATCTTTGTGGAAGCTTCAAAAGGTAGGACACCTTCTTCAATGGAACTGTAGTAACATAGCTTTTCCACAGAGTAGCTTAACACATTATTGCTTAAGTGCTGATTATGCTTTCAGGAATTCCTTAAAAATTTGTTCTATAATGTCTCTATAGTATCATTAGGAGAACACTCTACCTACTCTTGCCCAACGACCATCAATGTCAAAAGGTACAAATGTTTCAGATGAGCTTGAAACCTTCCTCTTAGCTTTTTTATGCATATATGTATGCATGAAAATTTAAATTAATCAACCCAAAGGATCACTGAATCACTTGTGATGTAAAAGATCTCTAAGATCATCAAGTCCAACCCACTGCAAAGACCACCCCTAAACAATGTTCCCAAGTATATCTACACAGATTTTAAATATTTCCAGCAATGGTGATTCCACCACTTCCCTGGGCAGCCTGTTGCAATGCTTGACAATCCTTTCTGCAAAGAAATTTTTCCTAATCTTCAATCTAAACCTCCCCTGGCACAACTTGAAGCTGTTTCCTCTCTTTGCTGATTAAAACTGGTTTGATGAGTCTGCCAGCTCTCTCTGTACCTCTGGGTGGATCCCATGTGGCCCCAGAGACTTGTTGGAGCCTCAGTGCTGTAGCTGGTTGCTAAGCAATTCCCCCACTCCAGTATATCCAACTACACCAGTTCCAGTTTTCCAAATGTCTACTTCTTTTCTCCACCACCACAACACATGGCTCATCTATCTATGCAACTACATGGTGTGTTATTCATTACAGAGTTACTCTCCAAAAGTAGCTCTCCTCCTAAATTTAGCAGTTTCAGCAGCGAAAAATTATACTGAGAAGAAGATTTGTTTGTTTATTTGGCTGATTGGTTGGGATTTTTTTTTTTGTCCCTCCTTACCTCATGTTTCTGGCTTATAATGCCACAAATGGTCCAGTTAGTTGTTACTAACTAAAGTATCATGCTTTGCCATTTTTTCTCGGCAGCGGAAAACACAGTTTACAAACTATAAATTCCCTCTACATAGAAGACTGTGGTGACTCTGAAATACTGTCCATATGGCCCAACAGAACCCATAAATATTGTCTGTTAGTAAGAAAAACCACATAATATTTCTCCCTGAGTTAATAGCTTCTGAAATAAAGCACTCTTTTGCATCCATTAGATACATAAACAGATACAGATCAAAGGAAAAAAATGAAGAAAATTAAAAGAGAGATATTACTTAATCTCAGCACAGATCATGTTAAGATTCCAATTTTCTGCAGCAAAACACTTCACAAGAGGGATAAAATCAACATTCAACCAGTTAAAATCACACTAGGTCTATTAAAATGAGTCATCAGACCAGATCTGAATCAGGTTTTTCTATGCTTGTAAAATAAGAACGTGAGTAAATAATATTTGTTGCACCTGTTTATAGCTTGCAGGATGTTAATTTTTTTTGAAAGAGAGATAATCCTCCTCCTCCACAAAGTAAATTTAAAGAGACTCAATGTCAAAGTCAGATATAGGAAGATGCGCAGCCCATTTATATCTCTCTTATCAGAAAGATGCATTTCCCCAAAGTTTAGTGTCTAAAACCAACATATATATCTAGCATCTAAATATATTTTTAGGATACTTTGGGCAGGGATTCAACTAACTACTAGGCATTTAAAGTAACATTTTGGTGGAATTTCAATTCCTGCACTCAGGAAACAAAGTTAGAAAGAAAATACTTTGCCTAGATACCTGAGACATCCTATCTGTTGAAGTCTTTTGGAGAAAAATTTTCAGGTAATAAGGGTTAATTTGGGAAGTCTCTCATCACCATCTCTGCCTTTACTGAACTGAGTACTCAGATATTTATTTCTTATTTACACTGAAATTTATCACTGAAATTGATAATTCTTCAGGACATCCTGACATGGGAAGTATACTCAGACTCTTTCCAGCTGAAATGATGATGTGGTCTATATTATGGTATGTATATACATATATATGTACATATGTACATATATAAATATGTGTTATGCAAAGTGTATTTCAAAAAAAATAAAAAAGGTGTTTGGGAGGTGAACTGGGTCAATGAAAAGGTTTCAAATGACAGTTGTTTCACCACAAAACACAAGCCTGGCAGCAGAGACTGAGGTATGCTGAAGGAGATGCAATCCATCTCCCTTTGTGGAATGAAGCTGGGTGGGAAGGACTTGCAGATCCTGCAAACCTCTGGCTCCAGATGTACAGAAAAGTCTGCCAATATCAGACATGCCAAAAGAAGAGATGGGTCTAGACTATAGCTGGCACCTTAATTTGTCCTTGTTTTTGTCCAGTGATTACTCATTTAAGTGAACAGTTGTTGTGAGTACTCCAGGAAAACGAGCTCCTCTTCAAAGCTAAGCTCCTTGGCAGGAAACTCAACTTTCATTTGTTCCTTTAAGCCATGCATGCAAAACTCGTATGTAGGTAGGAGAAACTCTGTTTCCAAGGCTAGTTTGGGCTTCTGAGGTGGAATTGCTGGAACAATGTTCCTTAGGTTAAGAAACCCAGGTCTCCTACCTCCTAGTGTTATACCATCTGTATTATCACAAAGGCAAAGAAGTGCAAGTATCTGAAAGACAGCTCCTGAATATGAATAGCTTCATATTCACTGACTTCAGCAAGTTTTAGTTTAGGCTTCAGATACCAGCAGTTTATATCATGCTTTTGCATAGCAAAGCTGTTCCTTTTTTTTTTTTTTTCCAGGAAAGAAAGAAATTTTCTGATGTTTGACAACTCAGGTAAGTGTTTCATCAAAATCTCAGTGGAAGAGCAAGAGGTATTTTTAGGAAAAAAAAAGGGAGAAAAAAACAAAACTTTTTTTTTTGTTTATTTAAATGAAAAATGAGAGAAAATATTGACAATTTTTTTAAGAGACTTTATTGTTTTCTTTAATCTGTAACTCTCCAAGGACTTCTTCTGGCATCAAGATTCAGACACTAAGAACTCAAGATTAAGGTTTCATTGGTAACTGCACTATAAAATATCTGAAAGTCCAGTTAAGTTAGTATCAAAGTGCAAATCTTCTGTATTCAGGCTGAACAAATCAAAAATTTGTTATTGTTTTTCTTTTTTCTTTTCCTAAGTACAAAACTATGTTTTGCTTAACAAAATTTCCCTTAAAAAGACTCTTTTAATTAAAAATAATAGCTGTGATTGATAATTTTAATAAATTGTATTTAATAATAATTTTAAGTAATATAGGCGATGGAAAAGAATGCCTGAAGATATTTAAGTTAGAAAAAATGCATTTTCCCAAGAACATTTGAATTTCTGTTTGATTCACTTTTCCTAAAATATTTATTGTAATGATGTTTTCAAGTTAGATCATTGAAACCATTGAGATAGATAAGTTAGTGGTATTTTGTTACTTTTTTCAACTGAGATGTAGAAAGTGGCTCCTCTGAATTAACTGAGGAATGACAGAAAAATGAGAATATGTACAAACCAAGCAGTTACCATTGAGAGTGTAAAAAAACTATCAGTTCCCTGCATTGTTCTAGTGATATGACAATAATCTAGTGAACCTGACCCTAAACCCATACCAATATGCAAGGGGAAAAAAAAAAAAAAAAAAAACCACAGAGCAAAACAAAACAAAGTGGGGGGAAGGCATTTTTGAAGAAAGTGAGGGTATGTGTTGAGATAACAATACCTCAGAAAAGTGACATTGAGCACTTCAGATTCTTTAGCATAGTTTTTAATCAGACTGAACTATGTCTCTATTTTTCCACATGAAAGAAGGAAGAGAGAGAGAAAGATGATGAGGTCCAGAGCTATGAATATGAGTGACTGAGTGATTTTACAGGGGAAGAGGCTTAGCTGCTGTTGAGTGTCTGTGAGAAGTACCAGTGGCAATTAACCTCCTGAAAACTGCTGCTGTGTGATACCTTCCACAGTCTCTAAACTACATAAGTTTACAACTGTCTCTGACTATCTCATAGTCAGAGCCTGTGTCAGAAAACTGAATAAATTTTGTGCTGCTTCGTAAAGTTGCAAAAGAAAAGCAAAAGTGTAAGTTGCCATGAAATACATAATAATACCCCATCCCCTGTATGGGTGGGACCTCCTTATCTGGAAATATTCTATTGTGCCATCATCACCTATGCTGTGGATGAATGGAAGTCTTCATTCTGTAAATGAATTCAAGATTAAGCATTTTCAAAATGTCTCATATTTGAAATACTGAGATGTCAAAAGACTCTAAATATCTGTCCCATGAGACCTATTAGCTCCTGTCTTTTCTTTCATCTTAACCAGTATGATATTTTATGCACAAAACAGAGATGGAATCATTAATTGAAATTAATAAAATCGCATGAAAACATACAGATTTCTGGTTCATGTTTTCTTGCTGGCTCATGCCACATAAATGAGATAACAGATTATCCAATATGCTATTACTGTGGCACTATCAAACACTGATGATTTTTCCTCACTGCACCTAGCAGTGCTTCAGCAATGCTGCTGTGGTCTCTCTCTCAGGATAACGACTTGTTAAAAAAAAAAAAAGAAAAAAAAGGAAGTAAGAAAGAGAGAAAAAATAAAGACAGAAAGAAATAATCATCGTAGAACATCCTGAGGGAACAGAGAGAAGTGGAAAAGCCAAAGAAAAAAGTAGCTAAGCCTGCCTTGACTGCATGAAATTTGTTGGAACGCCTCCTAGGGAAAGAAAATAATCACTTTTTGGGGTGATGGAATTTAAATAACTTAAAATTGTGCATACACAATTGGTTCTTTTGCTGCTCTTAGGAAAAAGAAAATTACTCAGTCATAGCAACCTATTTTTCAGCAGGAAGGAAAAAATAGAGTAAGTGGAAAATATCAGAACAAGTTTTGAAGCTGAGACACATTTCAATTACTAAAGTGAAATACAGTTCTTTAAGTATTTCTTGTTGATTTTCTCATCAGCATCTCTCCTAGCTCCTTTTCAATGAAAACTTAAAGCTTGGATGTGTGTGCAAACGTGTGTCCTCAGAGACAGCTCTGTGTCTCAGCCAGGCTGAACACAAACCACTGTGGGTGTAACAGGGTAAGAAAAGCTTAAACTACAGTAATTAGAGTCAATAACCCAAGCAAAGTAGAGGCAAGTAAAGCTAGCCTTAAGAAGTAAGCTTTGACAGAGTGGGCTACAGGGAAGAGGAAAGCCCCAGCACTCAGGTGGAAAGGGTTTGTCTGACAGCTCTGGGGAAGCAGGCTGGTTTTCTGAACAAGGAACTGAGCTGCTTCCTGCCAAAACAATCCTTGAGTGATCCTTTAAATTCAGGCCTCCAAATTGTTGGTATTCTGTCCATAAACCTGGATGTTGCCACATATTCTCAGCCATTTTGATGAACTTCCTTGTACCAAAGCACAAGTCAGAAGTTTTATTATTTTTATACTGAAAACGACAATACAGTGAAACCCAGGTAAGCTGCCATTGTAGAGAGCTCTAGTTAAGAAAACACCGAGATCAACCCACATAAACCTGCTTGTGATGAATCACCCCACCTTTCACAGAGCCTTGGTCTTTGCACAGGCCTCACAGGCAGACGAAAAATGCCTGCCTTCATCACACCTATACCCAAAACATCTCTCCCAAATAAGACTGATAAAGAGGAATATTATATCTGCCAAAGTTTAAGATTTCACTTGGCTGCTTTGTTGGGGAAGCTTATGAACATTTGTGTTCAGAGTGAGGAGTTTCAATGCCTCAGGGGCCTGCTTTCTCCTTTGACCACCTGGGAATCCAGGGGCTGCTCATCTTTAAGTATCTCCACCATGTGTTGGAGGTAAAACAGTGTGAACCCTTAGCCTTTGTCGTGGGTACTGTGCAGAGCACTGACTGTGCTGCCAGAACCTTAGCTTTCATCTTAGCATCACATTCTTTTTGTAGCTGACCTTGCACTCTCACCCTGCGTGAAGTAGTGGGATGCAGAATCTTTCAAACTGGCACGGAACATATGCAGCTGTGACTTGGGCAGGGTTCATCCTTCACAAAATCATAGAGTGGTTTGAATTTGGAGTACCTTCAGATCATTTTGAGCCAACTCTCCTTCCACTGGACCAGGTTGCTCAGGCCCCCATCCATACAGTCCTTGGACACTTCCAGGGATAGGGAAGTTTGCTTTCAGAGACAAACTCAAATATATTGTAAATGCATCTCCAGGAGCAGCATTGCTACCATCCAGCAGTGCTGTGACAAAGGTTTTGGTACAGCTTAAGGTTGGTATTGTACAAAGGCAGCTGAAATGGCTGGAGTTCACCATCCCTGGGTTTTTTTGCAGCTATAGTGCAGACATGCCCTCATGCCTTTTAGAAATGTTCGCCCTCTGTTTTCAAGAAAAGCAGAACAGTATTTTAAAGAATTAAACATGTATTAAGCAAGGCTTTACCTGTCTTTCAGAGTGGGAAGGGCATCCTGCAAGACTGCAGCTGGTGAGATCTCACATTTGAGTTATGCTTTTAAGCTGCTGCAAAGTTACTCGTGTCAGGGGCGCCCCAGGAATCAATGTTGGATCCACAGCTTTTTCAGTACCTTAAATGACTCAGAGCATATTATTTAGACTAAAAATTTCTGGTGTGCAGATGATAGTAAATTGGGAGGAAAGGTCATCCGTGAGAAACAATACAGTCAGGTAGGGAAGGATTTAGATCATTTAAGTACTTGAGCTAATAGATAGCAAATTCAATGCAGATAAATGCAGAATAATGGGTCTCGAAGAATGTAATAAAAGGACATAATATCTGCTTAATGGGAAGGTACTACAGCATATTGACCTGGAGAGAGATATGAGAGTTATTTTAATAATAAAAAAACCCTTATATTAAAGCTTTCAACTCAATTATTGTTAAGGAAATACAGTGTATTTCGTTAGGACCTCACCCAAAGTACTGCATTCAGCACTAATCACTCTACAGTTCAGAAAGCATGTTTAGAATTGGTCTTGAAGGGGTGATTTGTAGAGCAATCTAATGAAAGCACATTTCAGAGATATAAGTTTTGAGGACATTACAGTGAAGATTGAATGTATCTTCACCAGAGTCAGAGACTTTAGAGGTGACTGTCTAAGACGTCCAGTACAAGCTTAATGAATACTTGGCAGTAAGAGGTGAACTGTTGAGGAACTCATTACTTTAACCCCTCAATCTTCACAATTCTATTAAGTTCAGAGCTGCTGTCACGAAGGAACAAATTCTTATCTAGATTTAAACCACTGCAGTTTGGGTGAAATCACTGGAGCTACTCTTCTTACAGAACCATGAAGAAGAACAGGATCTGTCCTTCAATTTCTAATAAGAGACTAATGGAGCCTCTGCTCCAGCACAGGTCTCTCTCTGTACCCTCCCTTGTATCATTTGGCTATATAGGTTACAGGCTTGTTAGATAAGGGAACATCAAGGTCTAGAAAGTCCAACAGGGCACCAGAATTTCCTGAAAAAAAGGCACAAGACAGCTTGCTAAGTAAGAAAAGAATTAACTACATGCAATCAAGAGGTTTTTCTCTCTCCTTTCTGCTACAGTATGACTGAAAACAGCTGGCGGGGGGAGGTGGGCTCTGATAAATGGCTATTTTTTGTGACAGCAAAGTCATCACATTGTGTCTGCCGGAGACCTGCTAGAAGGCATGCCTTGTGAAGCCAGTTTTGAAGCTGTCAGTATGTGACTCTCTCATCTTCGCAATCTTTTTTTTTCATATTTTGCAAGTTATTATTTTTTCTAAAGCTAATGGGCAGTTTAAGTGACAAATCAGTTCCTTCCTGCCTATAAATTGGTGGTTTACAGATGTTGGAAATGTAATCTGGTATTTTGTTCAGGCTCCAGACACAAAATCTTCCTTGGCAGGAGGCCGTCATTTAATCAGAAAGTACACAGATCTGTTCCAAATGCATGGTCCTGGGTAAGCATTCATCATTTGGTACTCTGTAAGCAGAGAACAAGGGTGCTTGTGTATATTTTCCCTCATTCTGCTAATACAGATGACACAAAATTCATTCTTCTAAAATGATAATGTTCAGAAGACAGTTCATGTTTACCATATCCTACATTACCAGTTCTGACGCACTTTTCTCGTCTTCCAAATGGCTTTTAAATGAATTAGTTTATTTTAATCAGGGAAAGTTTCTCAATGAGACAGATAGAAGTTGTGTCTGATTTTGTTCTTCATTACCTCCCCAGATAAAAATGGAGGTTTTTCTAAGAATTACTTGCGTCATTTCCTTCATGAATAAACAAATTGTTGGAAGAGATGGAACATGAATATTATGAATGCTTTTGAGATGATCCAGAAGGAGACATAATCTTCTTCTAAGATAATTCTGCCATAACCTCCTTGAAAGGCTTGCAAAGATAAGCCACCTGCTATAAGATTAATTCAACTAACTGAAATAGAACTTTAGAACTGCAAACTTTCTGGATCTAAAAAGAGGTGGGTTGGTCTGTTTATATGCCTTTTTTCTACAAGCTTCTGGAAAAACTATTTTGTGTTGCACATAAGTGCAAAACATTACAGGTCAATGCTATTTTTTTCATTATGTGGTATCGAAATATTATATTTCATTTACCTGTCTTGTGGCATTTCATTGTCAGGTTATTATCTTCATTCAATTACATATAGAGCTTTCACTTCACAATCGACCCAGTAACATAACAGTGGTGAAAGCCAAAGGATTCAGTGAAGAAGTAAATTACGTTAATTTGTATATTTATATATACAACTTTATGCAAATAATTGTCGGTGGGAAACAAAGTAGAAATCAAATCCAATGTTAAGCGTACCAGGTTGAAAAAGTTGTCTAAAAGATGAATTGATGTAATACAAGCTTGGGGATCATTAGGTATTTATCATAAACTATTGGGTATGTGTACAAAAATCTGTACAAATCTTCATTTTTGTTTTTTATGACTAAAAGTTCTGTGATATTATCACACTATTTGTTTACTTTGTCTTTTAATACATTTTAATACACTTTTTTTTTCTGTGTGTGTTCTGTCCACTTATTATCAATTGAGGTACTTTTCTCTTTGTCTTTCCACTTCTATGATTTTGAACTTCCATTCACAATTGCCTTTCACTTCTTTTGAAATGCTCTTTAGCAGATTGTTTCCCTTTTCCTTGTTCTCTGCTTTATGATTTCCTTTGTGCCACTGATGTGACTTTCCTTACAAGTAAGGCAATGAATATAATTAATTAAATGAAAAATTAATGTCACAAAAATAATTGGAGAAAAAATATGATGAAAAAGTAGAATAAAATAATTTTCACCTAGAGAAAATTAATTATTAACTTCTTGTGGGGTTTCAGGTTTCTTTTCTTCCCTTCCCTTCCCTTCCCTTCCCTTCCCTTCCCTTCCCTTCCCTTCCCTTCCCTTCCCTTCCCAGAACTTCCCTTCCCTTCCCTTCCCTTCCCAGAACTTCCCTTCCCAGAACTCCCCTTCCCTTCCCAGAACTTCCCTTCCCTTTCCTTCCCAGAACTTCCAGGAACCTCCCAGAACTTCCCGGAATTCCCCTTTTTACTTCCTATTACAACAAGAGGAAAATAAACCTGTTCTTAGGCAATAAAAATACTTTCACCTCATCGGTTTCAATGATCTGGACATATCTCTTCATAATTTTCTGTGAAGTAAAGGATGCCCTCCTTTCCTTAATCTCTGTTTATTCTGTGCCTTTATTGAGGAAATTATTCTCCAAAGTTGCAAATTCAAAACATGTTTTGAAAACAATATTTGAATTCACAACACTTTTTCAACCCAATTCAACTCATTCAACACTGTCAGGGGTGGGTCCTATGGCAAAGTCATTTTTGGAATGAGGCAGGGGTGCTGTGGCCTTCCTTCACACACCTCACATTATCTTAATTTCTTGTGGCTTGTGAGCTCCCACCATGCAATATTTTTGCTGATTAAGGTTTTGCTGGTGGTTTTCCATCCTCCTTGTCAGACTTCTGGCATCCTTTTCACTCAAAAATTAATCAAGGAGATGAAGTTGGGTAACAGGATTCCAAAATGAAACCACAGGCAGGCTATGGATATCGAAATAGAACCCATCCAGCACAACACATCTTGTTAAGCTACAAAGAGACCAGCTAGCAAAAACACAGCCTCTGTTTGCTAAATGAAAGTTAACACGTCCACTTTGCTTTTATCTGCTGTTCTCATCACTCTGGAAAAGGTAGCCTGGGGAAGCTGCAGAATCTCATGAGTGAAGGCGTTTAGGAGCATGTCAGATGAACAACCACCTGTAATGGGGAAGTTTAGAGGAGGGATTTAGAGGCAGATGAAGTTTTGAGACCCTGTGAGCCCTATAATCTTCCATGCTGCTGTGTTCCAAGTACTTAAAGATATTGGAGGAATAGCCAGCTCTCATCCTCTAACTCTGTGAGTTCATTCACCCCTGACAACAAACCTGCACACCAGGATTTTTCCTACAGCAGTGGCAGTCCTACAGCAGTTTCTTCAGCAGCCTCCTGAATTCTGAAAAAAAATACTTCACGTTTCAGCTATTAAGGCCACGTAGGTTTCTAACAAATGATGAGGTCAACTGAGAGTGAAAAGCAAGTGCAGCAATTGCAAAATTAAAAATGTGCTTTATTTTAAGTCTGTCAGAAATGCAAACACAAGCTGAGGAATGCAAAGTAGTTTAACTAAAGCTCAGTTAAAAACTAGCATAATTATTATATTAAAAAAAAGTAATTTGACTGAAAGATTCAAGATTCTTCTCTTTTTTTTTTCCAATGGTAGTGAAATCACATTTTACATTTGATTTTTTTTTTTGGAAGACAATATTTCTCACGGCTTTCTTGTCAATGCTGGTATTACATTTTTTTCAAGACAGTGTCTTGCTCAAGGAAATCCCAGAAGCCACATAAGTTTAGTTTCATCCAAACTCAATCAATAGTAACATATATTAATTGTGGCAAATTCAAGCATTTCTAACCAGTATTCTTAACTCACTGGTTTTTAGTGAACTGGGGTCACCATAGGCATTCAAATTTCTATTCAAGTGTCATTCCCTATTAGTAACATACTATTTACATCTTGGGAACAACAATTTAGATTTCTCTGTGCCAAATAATTATTTTCCATTGTGGACAATGTGGGAGGGACTGTCTGGCAAAGTGTAGGGCATTGACAGAGACTTAGCAGTGTCAATTAGTATCAATTAGCAGTGTCAGTATCTTCCTTAATTTTAATAAAATCTTTCCATATCTATGTTTAAACATCATTTAAATCACGCTTTATCTAACCAGCTAGATGTGTCTTCAGAAATCTAATTAATTCCAAAACATTTTGGTTTGTCTTACAATCTTTTATTTTCCCCCACATTTTTTTTGGTGATTATGAGACTTAAACCAAGAGGACCATCAGTGGGAGATTTGTGGATTTCACATGGATTTCACAAGCACTTCTTGCAAGATATGTCTTCTCTGTTGTTGTTTCCCTAGAATTTTTTTAGAGAAAAACAACTGGTTTCTGACAGATGGCCTTTAAACAACTTAGTTAGCAACTTTTAATCCTTTGGCTTGAAATAAGTTGTGTGCCTTCATATGGCACATTGGTCCCCGACCTGAAGATCTTCAGGGCTCCTTTTCCATTCACTTTACATTTGTCACTCTCCAAAAATCTTGGAGAAAATATAAGATTTCACCCAAAAAAAGATTTTTTTGTTGTCGTTTATGAAAACAAAGTAAATCTTATCTATCTATCCCATCCACAACTGAATTCCTCCGAAAGATCATAACTCTTCCTAAATGCCTTCTTTTTCCTACTCTTAATTTGATTACAGTAGAAGTAGCACAATCCTAGAAAAATATTTTATACTGCAGACCTTTTCTTTTACTTATTCACTGAATCATCTCCTAGAGTTCATCTCAAGAATGCCTGGGCTAGAAAGCCTACTTTATCCAACTCATTAAAAGTTTCTTTAAAAGCATCTTCTTGGGAACCTAAGACCTTCAAAATTCAAAGCTGCCCCTACTGTCTCTCATGTCATATGGTTTGAAATTGTGAAACTCATCAGTGCGTGTTCAAGAATTGAAACAAAACATTATTGCTATTAACATTCTCCTCAGTCCCTGGAGGTGATACATGATGATCTGTGTGGTTCCTGGGTGCTGGAGTCAAAGAAGTAGAGGTCCCTGTGGGAGCAGACAGATGATTTTCTGAAATAAACAGTGTTAATTTGCCCTGGAGAAGCCCATGATCCAAACAATGTGGAATACTGAAAGACTACTAAAAAGCTTAGCTGTGTGCTCCTATTTCTTGGTGATAACTGTCAGTTTTCTAATAAAGCAATTTCTTTGACAGACAAACCACGATGTTCTGTTCCAGTCCTGTGAAATTCTCTTTGTCACATCTATTTTGTTTGTGTGCATGTTTAATTGTTCCTTCCTTTTAAGTTTCTTTAATGCCTGCTTTGTTACTGGACTGTAGTCTTTACAGAGCTTGCACAAAGTATTTACCGAAATGGTTGAAAATCAAATTTAAGGAAAAAAGTAAGCAACAAGTGCGTTTATTAACATAGTACTGTGAAGTGTAAAATGGATGACAGTATTAGTACAGCTTCCCTCTGGGCAGTGCTCCAAACCCCTCCTTTGATGATTGAGACATGACAAAACTTTGGCTTTGTTGTTTCTTAGCTTGTTTTTCAAGAAACTGCATCTCACCTTTTGGAGTTTGGATGTTTTGGGTTTTTTTTTTTCAGAAGTTTGGGTATTCTGCTGTATACCTTTGACTTCATAGCAGAGGTCTGAACATAAGACAGCATTATTAGCTTCATTGGAAGACTCTGACTTAGCTCATCAGAAAGAGAGCTTCAAGAATACATCTTCATTTGCAGGATCAGAAAAACCCCCAAACAGCCAAACGACTGAAAAACAACAAAAAACCCCAAACAACCCTCTATACTCCTATGTAAGTAAACGACTCTATGATTCTGAAGTTTTAAAATAAAAAGGTCCTTAAGAGCAGTTGTCCGTCCATCTGTCCACCTACCACAGTGTAAAACATGGAAGGACTGCATCCACTTTTTATTGCTATTTTACTAATCAAAGCAACAGGTATTCTTTAAGTACAAAGGCACTATTAGTGAAATATGTCCTACATCATCACATGAGTATGGTCTTAGTTGCTGTGGCTTCTAATCGAACCAAGAAGTTAATCTGAGATGTTCAGATGAATCCTTGTGAATGCTATTTTTCCCTTTTTTTTAACAGAATAGTGAGAGCAGTAATTTAATAAAGAGAATTTTCCATATGCTTATATTGCAAAGATTCTTTCTAGAAGAGCAAGTCTAAAGCCAACACAGAAACAATAACAAGAGGTTAGATTTAACTTTGCTTGTACTTTTGTCCTCCTTGAGTTCACCTACATTAGCCAAAATATTAATGGCACTATAGAGCTCTCCCAACTACTTCTTGAGGGGGAAGAGGGATTATTTGATTCCTTTTTTATCACAATTTATGTCAGTATAAAAGTTATAGAGATTGCCAGAAACCAAAGGAACATGATGTAGAATCACAGGAAAAGTGTAAAATCAATACAGCCAGGTGTCTGAATGCTGCACTTGGCAGCCCCTCTCTAATCCATAGTCAGTGCTATATTTTATGTATACAACTGAGATTCTTTTCCCAGATAATCCTCAAACCCAAATAGCCTGCGCCAGTGCAGTGACCACAGAGACAGGAGGGGTTCCTATTATGTTGTGTAAGGAAGGATCTTGAAATGAGTGTCCAGACAATACCTGCAGCCCCTGAAGAGGAGAGAAGTACTTCCAGGCTGCCTGAAATGTCTGGAAGTGTCTTTGTCTCCTAATGTTAGAAGAAGTCAAGGTAAGTTTTGCTTGTGACTTACATTTCTCCTGTTCAGTGATGTATTCCAGGCTCAGCCATGACCATTTTTACCTGGGAGATGTATGTTTTTCATAAGAGACTGTCAGGAAAAAATGCAGAGCCTTTTTTGCTTCCTCTTTCTGCTCTTTCAGGTAGAAACCAGACATAGCTAAAATCATTCTTGTGCATTCTTCCCCTCTCAAAATAGTAACTAATTTAAAATCTGTCCAGATCTCTAACTTCACACAATCAAAACAGTGAATTGTAGTAATTCATTTGTCTAGCCATCAGCCCAACATCTTGTCACAAGAGAAGGTCATTTGACAGTCAAGAGGAAAAATGAAACACTAAGGACTAAAATACCTAAAGAAAGCATTTAACACATTTCTTAGTATAACCAAAGTTGCTAAGCAGAAGAGTTTGTGGTGGGTAATCTCTGATCCTGCTTTCATGAGAAAGCTTTTGTAATTATATTCCATCCCTGCCTTGTTTTAAAGAAGGGCAGATCTTTCCTGGATTTGATTGGAGTTTGAATGATATTTCATCTGTTTAATTAATGTGAATTTCAGACAATTTTCTCAATATTATTGTTTGCTTTAAGTTTTAGGCTGAAAAAAAATCTGATATTCTGGACTTTGTTTATTCCATTTAAGTGTTTAGTGCACTTTGATCATCACCTTGTTCTGTAGTCTCACACATAGAAAATACATTTACACCCTCTCACACACATAGGGAAACAAATAAAACCCTTCACATTCATATATATATTTGTGTGTATTCCCTAGCTTTGTTTTATACTTGACTTATAAATTATTTTAAGAATGTTCTATGCTTGCAAAGTACATAGTTAAATGAAATTCTGATCTGTTGCCGTAGCTCTTCATTATGCACTACTGCAATACAAGCACAAACACAAATACAAATAAATAGAAATGCAAATACTACTACTAATGAAAATAATAATTAATAACAGTAGTAAACACCATTATCTTTGTCTGTGCCAAGGGCACAAACAGACTTAAAACTGTTTACTTATAAATTTCCTTATATATACACAGGTTATGAGTTCACCATGGCTGGATGCCCATTGCCCACCAAAGCCACTCTGTCACTTCCTTGCTCAGGTGGACAACTCAGCTCAACTTCACTCCCAATTTCCTCTACCTCTTCCCCCAGAAGAGCACAGGGAGATGGGGAATGTGGGCTGTGGTCAGTTCATCACACCTCATCTCTGTTGTTCCTCGCTGACCAGGGGCTGGACTTCAGACACTCTTCCCCAGATCCAGTGTGGAGTCCCTCCCATGGGAGACAGTCCTCCACAGCTTCATCCGTTTGAGTTCTTCCCACAGGCTGCAGTTCCTCCTCACTGCTGCAGCACAGGTCTGTTCCACAGGGTCGATCCTTCAGGAACAGGCTGCTCCAGGGTGGGTTCTCCATGGGTCACAGGTGCTGCCAGGACCCTGCTCCAGCAGAGGCTTCCCATGGGGTCCCAGCCTCCTTTGGGCATCCCCTGCTCCAGGCCGGGCTCCCCCAGGGGCTGCAGGTGGATCTCTGCTCCCCCGTGCCCTCCCTGGGCTGCAGGGGCACAGCTGCCTCAGCCTGGGCTGCTCCAGGGGCTGCAGGGGAATCTGAGCTCCAGAGCCTGCAGCAGCTCCTGCCCCTCCTGCACTGCCCTGCCTGCCTGCAGGGATGCTCCTCTCAGACATTCTCACTCCCCTCTCCTGTTGCAGTTGCTGTTGTGCTGGGTTTTTGCCCCCACAACTTCTCAAGCCTCTTATCCCAGAGGTGCTACCACAGTTGCTGAGGGGCTCAGCTTTGGGAAGCATCGGGTCCATCCTGGATCCACCTGGCACTGGCTGTGCTGGACAAGGGGGAAGCATCCAGCAGCTTCGTGCAGAACCCAGCCCTGTAATCCTTCTGTTACTAAAACCTTGTCATGCAAACCCAATGCAGCATTGTAATACTCTTTATTACACTACTTCTACTACTAGTTCTAGTAAAATACATTTTAAAAGTATTAAAGCACTTTTAAGGCTTCTTTTGCCCTAGGCATGGGCAAAGTTTTTGCTGCTGAAAGGATGTTGGCAGATTGTATTTTGCTGAAAACAAAGCTGAAAGTCTTGTGAGTCAACAAATTTATGTTGGGTGAAAATGTAATTTATGAATGTTCAAAAAACCCCCCAACGAATCAATGTAACATGCCTTAATAAGTTATGGCCTCTCTGCTGAAAAACTACTGACTCACTGGCTGCGTACTTGTGGGCTTAGATTCAGCCTTTCTAAATGTAGGTACCTAGGAAATGGATCTAACCTGGGAGCCTGGTTTCCATGGGCTCCCAGTGAAGTAAATTGAGAGAGAAAGGCAGTTTTAGAGAGTCAGGAAGATCTAGGCAAGACTGATGCAGCCCTTAGAGAAGTCTCTCTGGCTACAAAGGGAGCTTTAGCCCTGAGATTCCTGCTATCTGCCGCAGGCAGGTGTGCAGAGGTGGGTAAGAGATCCGGGCTGGTGTAAGCCAAAACTGAGCTCCTCAGGGCTATCCTGTACTTGCAATGGACTCAGGTGTGCTTGTAGCTCATTAGCTGGGAGAAAATCCTTTGCAAATGGCTGAGGTGAGGTGTCCTTCATGACTAAAAGAAAATGTTTGAACTGGCCAGGCAGTTCACAGCCTTGACACAAGGTGAGGCTGGATGACATAGGCTCTTTTGACCAAAACATTATTTTTAGTGCTTCCTAGAGAGTGGAGGCTCTTGGGCTTCAACTCTGTGTTTGGGCCAGTTTGATTGTTTGCACTGATACTTGCAGCAGCTTCCCTGCCAACCTACTTAGTCAAACTAATAAAACATCTTTACAGCACCTCCTTTCTGGCCACTATTGATTCACTTGCATGTGCTACCTCAATAGTAAGAGGCTGCTAGGATTTACTCCCTCTGTTCTTTCCTTCTCCAGGCAGTCATTACTCAGTACAAAACTCCCTATACCTGGTAAAGTTGTTGCTCTTGTTAATACTGGTTTAGCAAATTATTGATTCAAATAATGAGAACAGGAATTATTTGCTCCTATTGTACAGTGTGCAATTGGATCTCTGTTTTGCCCCAGTAATTTTCTCTATAGATCTTTCAGTGGTACTAGATAAATGGATCATAAAAAAATAAATAAATAAAAATACCAGGAAGCTGCCTGAGGTTGATGGTACACTTGAGCTGAATCCAAACTTTATTGGTGTTTCTCAGCTTCTATTTGAAAACTTATAAACACTGCTCTTTGGAGCTTTACAGTGGTTCTTTTTCTGCTTGTCTGGCAGAGGTACTAAGTCAGTTCTTCAGTTCTAATGAAACGATGTACAGCCCATCAAATCCCCATCACACCCGTACAAAGGCAGCACAATGCCAATGACCCCAAAACAAAATGAATTAATATTGCAAAATACATTTCAGAAGCTATTAGAAAATTTCAGCTGGAGGTTGACAGTCCCAGGTTGTCCAATGTCATACCTTGCTGTAATTTGCAAACTTCCCTCCATCGTGTGTTTCTCTTTTAGCATTTTAATCAAAGCTATGTAAGTATATTCTTATATTGGGCTGTTCAATGTGACAGCAAAATTCATATTGCGCTTTCTTGGGATGGGATAGAGTTAATTGTCTTCATAATAGCCGGTGTGGGCTGTGTTTTGGATTTGTGCTGAAAATCATGTTGATAATTTAGGGATGTTTTAATTATGGCTGAGCAGGGATTGCACAGAGCCAAGGCCTCTTTTGCTCCTCACACAGCCCCCCCAGCTGGGTGGGTGGGGTGCAGAGGAAATGAGCAGGGAACAAGACCAGGACAAGTGACCCCAAGTGATGCCAGAGACAATCCAGATCGCATGGCACCATGCCCAGCATATAAACCTGAAGAAAGAATGTTGGGGTGCTCAGAGTGATGATGTCTGTCTTTGCAGGTTACACATGACAGAGCCCTGCTTTCCTGGAGATGGCTGAACACCTGATTGCCCGGGAAAGTCATGGATGAGTTTCTAATTTTGTTTTCCTTTCATGACCAACTCTTGCTTTACCTGTAAACTATCTTTATCTCAACCCATGAGTTTTCTGACTTTTACTTTTCAGATTTTCTCCCCTGTCCTGAAGCACAGGGAGTGAGTGTCTGTGTGGGGCCTTGTTGCTGTCTGGGGTTAAACCACAACAATATTTGGATACCTAACAATGAATAACTTGACCTTCATGTGAGCAGAGAAGACACATATGTGCAAATTTCTACACACAGAGTGTAGTTTGTTGGAAAATCCATGGTTGTGTCCCTTCCCAGATAACCATCTCTCTTGGACCTTTTTAGTAAAGAAATATTAACCAGTGCCAGCCAAAGAGAGTTGAACCTAACCTTTCCTTCATTTGAGCAGTACCAGTTGAATGCTGTTAAATAACTGGCTGCCAGAGAAAAAGATATTCTATAAATTAATTGCTGTCATCAGCAGCAGCATCATTGTCATCATATCAAATAGCATTCCCAGACTGGTAAAAGGAAACAAAACATGCTAGAAGGAATAAGAATTTTCCATCTGAGCTATAGCATTAAATAAAGAAAGTCATAACTAAAACTCCTTCTGGTAAAGGGGACTAGAAGGCTGACCTGTAAGTCTTTTGGCACACAAATTTATTTCCATGTTCATATCTTAGAAAAAGCCTGGATCTGATTTGAGGTTTGGAATCCCAGCCTTACAGATGTGCCCACATTGATCCAGACACAGGATCTCCAATTCAAGAGAGAACTGAAATTTAAGATATGCTCTTAAACCTGTCTGCACCCTGTTAAAATCCACAACACTGAAAAATTCATGCTGAGATATTTACAGCTTCTTTCACTTTGTACTGGGGACTTCAGTGTCTAACTCAGTTCTTGGATTTAGGAGTCTAAAAGTTAAGTGCAGAGTCCTTCAGCATCACCATGTTTTAGTCATATGGTAATTTGAATATTATCTTTTCTTTCCAGTCTATTTCATTCATTAGAATAAGGCTATAGTCAAACTAGATGACTAATCCCTTTGAAAGAAACAAAGAAAAGAGGAAATAAGAGAGAGAAAACATTGACAGTTAAGCCTTATACATCAGAACAATATGATGGATTCAGAGGGCAAATGTTGTCAAAAAGATATCATAATGACAATAGGAACAAAAAGCTGGGCAACAAAGGCTTATGATGCATAAGTCAAAGATTTATTTTTCCTATAGTTTAAGATGGAAATTATTCACTATCTCTCTATGTTCTTTTTTTGTGCCTGTGTGTAAATTTGACCTAAACTTTCTGTTGGAGTACCACAATCTAAGTAAGGACTTATAGCAATGATTTCTATAGAAAATCATGGTTTGGTTTGAAAGACACCACAAATCTAGTTTGAATTCTCCTGCCATTAAAGGGACATCTTTGACTTGTCCATCTCCCTTAATCTGGCCTTATCCTGTGAAGATAATCTAAGAGAGATGGAGTTGCTCATCTGGAGAAAGCTCCAAGGAGATCTTGTTTCATCCTTCTGGTACCTAACAGGGCCCTACAGAAAGGTGAGAGAGGCCCTTTGTACAAGGGCATGCTCTGGTAGGATGAGAGAAATGGCTTTGAACTAAAAAAGCATAGATTTAGGTTGGGTACTAGGAAGATACTTTTTACTGTGAGAATGGTAAAACACTGGAATAAATTTTACAGAGAAGTTGTGGATATCCCATCTCTCTCAGGCTGTCTCCATAGGAGAGTTTGGGTAACATGAAATACCCCCAAGTCTTTATACTCAAGGCTGGTCTCAATCAATTAATTCACTGCCCAGACTGCACTTGTGTTTGGGATTGCCCTGACCCAGATGCAGGACCTGGCACTTGGCCTCATTGGACTTCAAGATATTCATGCAGTCCTCTCCAAAAAACCTCTCCAGCCTGCCCAGGTCCCCTGGCTGGCATCCCTTCTCTCAGGTCTGTGACCTCTCCTCACAGCTCAGTGTTGCCTGAACTTTCTGAGGATGCCACTGATCCCCCTGGCCATGGCACCAGCAAAGGTGTCAATGTTGGCTCCTCTGGGCAGCACCACTTACAACTGGTCTCCATCCAGACACCGAGTCAGTGACTGATGCCTTGTGAAGGCTGAACTGGAACAGAGACTTGACAGAATTAAAGAATAAAGTAGGGACTTATTAAAAGGTCTCAGTAGATCTACCTTGGGCAACACAGGAACTCAGCTAGGGCTACACCCCAGGTGAACCCAAAACGGTCACAAAAGGGATGCCCGATAATGAAGTCTCATACTTTTATAGCTTTTGTTCTATTTGCATATTGGAGTTAATTGTCCAGTTATTGCTTTAGCCCATGAAGCACCATCCTTGTTTTTCTCTCTTCAATCCACGTTGTTTATGCTCTTGGGCTTAAGATCTGGATTGGTTGTCCTTGGTCCCCAGCTAGAGAAAGAACTGTTTTGTTTCCCTACTCTGTGAAAAGACCTTACCCTTTATATGAAGCCCAGAACCACACACTAAAGCAGCACAGAATCTGAAAAATATAAAAGCTAAAACCTGAGGCATCAGACCACAATTCCATCCAGTAAACTTCTCACCCACAGAGTGCTCCATCTGTCAGATCCATGCCTCTCCTGTTCACAGACAAGGGTGCTGTACAGGACAGTACCAAATGCTCTGCACAAGTCGAGGTGGGTGATGTGAGTTGCTCCTCCCTCATCCACCACTACTGTAATCCCATTTCAGAAGGCCACCAAATTGGTCAGGCTTGGTTTGCTCTCAATTAAGCCATGTTGGCTGCCATGAAAGATTGATATTACATGTCTTCATTTGTTTTCCTAAATCAGTGTATTGACATTATCCTGTAGGATCGTTAGATTATAGAAATTTGGGATATTGAAGATGGAAGTTTAATGTACTTTAAATATAAGATTGAAAACACTAGCCTTAATTGATTAATAAGTGTATTTTTTCTTAAGAATTGCAAGTTATACAACTGAAAAATAAACAGTACAAATGCATGCCATTTCTGTGACTACTTTGGTAGGGACTATCTATGCATTACTTTTTCCTCCATGCTTAAGTCTTTCTCACTAAGACAGCATATATTTCAGTTGTAAAAGTTCAACAGCTTCAATTTAGCAAAACATGCTTCATTAATTTTTATAAACATTTCCAAAATAAAATAAGAAAGAAGTTTCCCTATTAATTACCCTGAGGATAGGAAGAAATCCTTGATCTGTTTTGACAGTGGTTAACTACAGATCAGAAAACGCTGTATTAAGCATAAGAAATAAACATGTGAAGGCAGGATGCAACCAGTAAAAGCCACATAAAGCAGACAGGTTCATAACCATAAAGTCAGAAGGAATCTGAATACTAAGGGGAAAATGCTGCATTTTTTTAGCTGACCAGACAGGAAATAAGAAAAATTCCTAACAGAGTTTATTAAAAAAAAAAGGCTATGGGGGGGGGGGTCAGAACAACAGAAACAGAATCTTTATTTCCTCTCTGGGTAACGTGTTTCAGCAGCAAATGCATTACTGCATGTGAACATACCTATGGCAAATATACTGGGTCTTTAGTCACTGCCTCACTGCCTCAATGCTTTCCAGTCTCAATGCACTGGGACTTTAGCCTGCCTTTTCTACATATTAATGTGGTTGCCATTATCAACAATGTCTGAGGACACCATCAGTCAAAGTTCAATCACTGATAAAGTTCAAATGAATCTTGGTGATTGTGTAATTCTCTATAAAAATGTTGCATTTCACTTGGTCCATCTTAGACACTCTCAGACATCAGCTGGAGGTGGGGGAATTTTTTGTCTTCTGAAAGGTTTGCTTCATTGGGTTGGCTATTTTACTTCACTAACATTTGTTATAAGTACCCTAGATCGACACTCAGTTCCTGAGGCTGAATTAATTAAAGACAAGACATTTCCAGTCAAAATCCTCTCATAATCATGCCAGGCTCAGGATGGTGTGACTCTGCCATACCGTAGTCCTCAGAATATCCAGACAGAAAAGGATTAAGTGTCTGACTTCTATAGTGAAACAGAAGCTAAATACCTCAAAAAAACAAAAAAAAAACCCCAAACCCACAATACAAAAAAAAAAAAACCAAACAAACAAAAAAAACCAAAAAAAACCCCAAAAAACAACAAAGACACAAAACCAAAACTATAAAATAAAACCCACCCCAACCTACCAACCAACCAAAAAACCCAATAAAAACCCCAAAAACAAACAGACAAAGAAGCGAACAAACAAAAGGGTTCTAGCAATTAAATTAGGATCCTAACCTAAATATTCTTTTTTCTTTATGGATTTATGAGAAAAAAACAGACAACTTTCAGCACAGGAATGCTTTCTTGTTGTCTGCAATAGGAATAGTAAAAAGAACTGGTATGAAGGTTGGGCTTGCAAACCTGTAAGTGATTTTTGCCTTTAACTTATAATTTAGGATTATTACTCCTCAAAATGTTGAGGCCTACAATCTTACAGCCTTGCAACATTTTTAATTTTGTTTGGCTATCTTTAAAATTCAGACAAATTAGGAAAATTTGAAGCCAAAATATTCTCAATGTTTTGGATAAAGCATTTAATGCAAGCAAATTTTACACAACATAATAAGAAGAAACAAATCCTGACACTTCGTAATTAAGAGAATGAATATCTTGACTGCATGGAAGATTCTAATATTTTGACACTTGGCACTAATTTGAAAGGATTCTTCATTTTTCTACAGATGACACTTCTAGATTTAAAAAAAATTCTACTGAAGAATGACAGCACCTGAAGATTATTTTAACATAATTCTGTTAATTTTATAAAATCACAAGAAGTCACAGGAGTTGGCAATTCAGGAAATCCTGGCTTTTAGTTTATATGAGAAGAAGAGTGTCTCTATAAATCACAAAGTGTTCTGAGCTGAAAGGGACCCATTAGGATCATCAAGGCCAAACCTTTATGAGTGGCCAAGGGGATTCAATGGGGTATGGAACCCATGACTTTGGTGCTATTAGTACCATATCAACAGCTTCCTATAAACTGATTGTTTTTTTCGTGCTATAGGGGTGGAGGGGAAAAACAAAATTAAAAAATCCCCAAATTTTTCTAGCTATTTCTGAGTACAAGTTCAACATCAGGACAAAAGAGCAAAATTAAGTTTCTCAAGAGGAGAAGTAACATGGAATCTGCCACGTAAAAGGAAGATCAAAAATTATTTGAAGATGCATAGATGTGAACAAACTCATACTCCTTATATCTGATCAGTCCAGATCCAAACCAGGTTTATTCAAGAACACATTATCTCATTACTCCTGTACTGTGTCTGAGCGGAATAATTTGTATTGAGACATTTTCCCAGGCAACTGGGAACTTCATTTATCAAACAATTCATTAGTGGAAGGGCCCAGGACAATGGCCATGGACGTGATTTCTTGTCCTCCCATCCTGCAGCATCTTTCACTCTCCTACCATGAATCTTTGTCATCTGCAGCAAATGATCTGTAGCTTATTCCGCATGGTAGTATAAAATTTAGAAAAATTCGTGTGCTTTTCTAAGGTAGGTGTCTATTATACAGACTTCCCTGATTGAAAGGGATGAAGTAGGATGACTGATAATTTAGTTTATTCCTGCCTTTACTGTAGTTTGCACAAACCAAGTGGCTACACTGAAGAAAAAAAGAAAAAATAAAAGAAACCCCACCCTAAAAATGTGACTCATGAGTTAGAGCATAGACATCAACTTTTCAATAATTTTGTTTCTGAAAACAGCCTTTATCCACTTTTAAGGTAGAACTTAATAAGAATGAGGTTGTGTGCCATGATGTTAAAGGGAGGAAGGACAGGTGAGAAGGAAGGGCTCCTTTATGCTGGTTTCTCAATCTGCTTCCCCCATTCAGCCCAAAAGGGGAAGCTGAGTGCACATCTGTGTTTTCTGATCAGTTCCAAAAACCTCTTCCATAATGTTATTAGAAGCTTTCAAAGCAAACCCAAGAGAGACATTTACTATTTCAAAGTCGTACAAATTGGAAAGAAAAGAGAATGGTGGAGAAATAAAAGGAAAAAAGAAAAAAAAAAGAAAAAAGCAAAAGAACACTTCACTGTGTTGTATTTACTGTTAGAGTCAAAGCTGTCTCATTAGAGTAGAAGAACAAATTTTAATTAAGTAGCATATTATACAAAACAGCTTTTCTGATTTTAATTGTTTCATGTACTCTTAAAATGTAGAATCTTAAATTTTTTTTCAATACTCTTTGATTTATAGTGATCTTTTTTGTAACTTCTGTTTTTTGAATAGATTTATTGATTCCCATGCATACTGTATTTCTGTACATATAAATTTTAAAAAATTAGGAAAGTAAAACTCAGTGTCTGTATTTCAGACAACAAAGGAAATCAAGGGCATGGAAAATAATTTAAATGAGCAATAAAAAGCATAGATGGAACGAGAAAGATAAAATATCTCAAAAATGCAAGGTGTTTTTCACTTTCCTTTTCTTACACTCTGAAACACCTATCACTCAAAGACAAAATAATTGGCAATAACTCATTTTTTACACTTTCAGACTACTTTTCTGAGAAGAGGAGGGGTCAGCAGAAGGTGAGAAAAAGCAAGGAAGAAAGATGAGAGAAAAGAAGGGAAAGAAAAAGGAATGAGGCAAGAGAAGGAGGAAAGGAAGGAAGTGGCAGAAGGGAGTGGTGAAGGAAAGAACTGGTGGAAGGAAGAAAAGAAAGGAAGGAAGGAAGGAAGGAAGGAAGGAAGGAAGGAAGGAAGGAAGGAAGGAAGGAAGGAAGGAAGGAAGGAAGGAAGGAAGGAAGGAAGGAAGGAAGGAAGGAAGGAAGGAAGGAAGGAAGGAAGGAAGGAAGGAAGGAAGGAAGGAAGGAAGGAAGGAAGGAAGGAAGGAAGGAAGGAAGGAAGGAAGGAAGGAAGGAAGGAAGGAAGGAAGGAAGGAAGGAAGGAAGGAAGAGAGAAAGAGAGAAAGAGAGAAAGAGAGAAAGAGAGAAAGAGAGAAAGAGAGAAAGAAAGAAAGAAAGAAAGAAAGAAAGAAAGAAAGAAAGAAAGAAAGAAAGAAAGAAAGAAAGAAAGAAAGAAAGAAAGAAAGAAAGAAAGAAAGAAAGAAAGAAAGAAAGAAAGAAAGAAAGAAAGAAAGAAAGAAAGAAAAAAAAAGAGACAACTGTAAATTCTTCACTGCTGTCCTTCATGGCTTATCTGCTGTGATTTACTGTTGTGATTGTTGACTAGCTGACCACTGATTTCAACGCAGGGGTATAGAAGAGACAGATTGACATGAGTTTCATTAAAATTCAAGAAACTCAACTCCACAGAGAGCATGACTAACTTCCTTATACATGACAAGAATCCCCACAGATGGTTCTTCACCCTTGCTAAAGGAATTAAGTCTACCAAAAGAATCCTTGTCTATAAGCAGCCAATTCCCCAAATCTACAGCCTCATCTGCACAGAAATTCTTTATACTGTCATTCTTAAGTACCTTAGGGTAGCAGTGAAAGACAGGGAGCCAACAGGGAGTGCTGACTGCTGCCTCCACTACCCCTCAAGCATGCTGGTGGCATAGGGATGATGGGATTATAAAGTAAACATAATAAAACACAGTACTAGGGCATTCAGTGGCCACAGTATATTTGCTTGCTTATCTTTTCCCTGTAAGAGCTGGGGATGAAATTCCTAGTACAACTGCAAAGTGCATGTGTACAAAATTGGCAGTTATTAAACCATTAAAGCAGCCCACAAACGAATACTGAATTTAGAATTTAGTTTTCTATACCAATTAACTTTTTCTTTTCATATAATTCCTCTTTTTTTTTTTTTTTTGTTGATTGTTCTCTCACTCTCTACAATTTCCTTTCAAATGTTGGAGTTTTCCTTCTCTGCTTCTCTGAAAGTCTGCTAATAGCTCGATACATTGTGTCGCTAAGGATAAAGAAGAAAAAGCTTCATTTCACTTTAAAAGAAATCCCAACCCTCCTGTCCTGTTTTTCTGTCAATCAAACCAGCAGTAATTAAAGAGCAGGATAACAAAGCTTTCAGCTGAAGACTACAGGAAGAAATATTCAAGAGGCACAACAGGATAAGAAAAATAAATAAATAAAAGCTTTTTCTATGTTAAAAATGAGAAAACTGTTCTGAGGAACATTTTAAACATTTGCTAATGAACAGGGACATTTGAAACACATGAGTTTTTAAGGGTCCAAAACCTTCATCTCTTGGAACCCAGAAGTCCCTTTGTAATAATCAAATTTGGTTCCTATCATATCAGACATGGTCTCTGAGAGCTCAGTGAGAACCCTCAGCTCCATGTCACTCAGAGCACTGTGAACAGACATCATACAAAAGCTGTTGATTTCATAATCAAAATTTCATTTGACATAAGAAAGGAGAATCAATGTCTTATTCGTATAAAATTATGAAAAACAATGAACATGTCCACTCTTTCAAGAAATATCAACAGCTCTCAGTAGAGACAATCAATATAGGTCAGCTACAAACTTCTGGGTCAATGAACTTAATATAAGGCCATCCACTCCATTCAAAGAGAAGAAAAGGGCACAAAAATTACATGGGAATTTTTCAATGAGAGAAGATGACTGCCCAGTATCAAGGATATTGAAGTAAGATGGAAAAACTCATCACACTACTTAGAAAAGGTCCTTTCTACCAGTTTGTCATCTCCAGATAATATCCAGCTGAATTCTCAGTACTGAGGGAGAAGAAAAAACTTTTGCAAAAAGATTTTTCCCCTCAGACCATACCTTTTTTCTGGAATTTTAGATGTTCAACTCAGCTATTCTTCCTACAGAATCCTCAGAAGAGATATTGATCCGTGGCTGGAAAAAACACAACTCTCTGGCATGGATGATTCTTCTATCATGGGTTTTTGCCATCAGAGAAAAAATGTGATGACTGTAAGTATGGATGGTGCAAAGTAGAGCAAGGCAATATGACTGATTTGCTATAAAGTTTTACAGAGCTGGCTGACAAATGGCCAAATCATTCCTTATCCCCACAGCAGGAAGTCTAGCTTCTTCCTTAGGGAGAGGGGCAAGGGCTACAAGCCAAATACAAGACTATCACCTCTGCCTCCTTTTTCTGTGGCAGGGAAATGTTGTGTCCCAGTTACTATCTGGCTTCAAACTGAATTTAAGAAAAGTAGTGATTGCAGCTGTGAAGAATATATGACTGGAAAGTGCCTTCATGCAGCCCTAGAAAATTCATCCAGCAAAAGAAATCTCCTCTGTCCCTTTTGTATCTATTACCTTTCTCATCAATGTTTAGGACTTGTCCCTTCAAACATTTTTGCTAGATTTTTAGTATGTTGCTTCTTAAACAAGGAATTTCCCTTGGATCAAGACATCCTTTCTTTGTCAGGCATGCCCTATCAGCACACTGTGGATTCAGGGAGGTCCTTTGCACAGGCAAGGAAACCACACCATTTCCCAGAAACACAGGAAGGATATTAGCACTGGATTCTAAAAGAACAACCCTGCCATCTCTGTCCTCTGGAGAGCTTTCATCCAGTCTGCTTGGCCTTCAGACCTTGCATCCTGCTATGATCAGCCACTATGAAAAAGCAAAGCTCTTAAACTAAGTGTAAGGAGGTAATTTGGTCAAAAATGACAAAAATGATGCAGAAGATGATCTGTCTTGCAAAACCATCCTGGTTTTCCCCTCTGTTGTCCCCTCACTCTTTAAACTTCTTTCTTGTCATCATCATTGCCTTCAATGAGGCATCCTGTTCAGAATTGTGGTGAATACAAACTGTGTAGTCCAGTATCCTTTCCTAAGACAGTCTTTTTAGTCTCCAGAAGGCACCTGGGATGGAATCAATGCATGTTCCAAAAGCTATTGCAAGGCTCCCTAGTGAAGAAGGCTTTCTTCCCCAGTCCATAATTAATTTTTGAGCTAAAAAAACCTATATTGTCAGTAGACATCATTCACATTGAGATTAAAATTTAACACATTGATTCACATTTTCCCTGAATTCATCTTTCTCCAGTTTGAATGGAGCTGTTTGTGTCTCCATAATGTTGGGTGACAATAAACTCTAGGGTTTAAATGCTCTTTAACTAAAGCAATGTCACTCTTTAAAAACAAAGTACTTTTTTTTTTTTTTAAAGGCAGAAAAATATGCTTAATCCCTGTAAGAAATCCAGCTTGAAAGTACATGTGTTCCTGAGCTGCTTTTCTTAAATCTTGCTCCCCTCTGTGCTACTTCTTCTTAGTTGTACCAGACTGAACAGAAACATCATACGTCACATGTTCATAACTCTTTCCTCTTCTTATGAAATGTTTTTCTGCTTTCTTTTCTTCCTGGAAACCTACTTTGTCTCTGCTTGTGTTTCAAGATCCCAGATATCTGTGTACTTCAGTCCCTGCTTTATCCAACCAGCTCTTCTTAAAAAAAACCACATTGCAGTAAGTCATATTGCTTTGCTATCAGAGGAGGCCTGATATTTCCTCCGCTGAGAGAATTTCACCAGCCCCAAAGACCAGGAGCCACCAGCATGTGAAAAATCAACCCTCCTCCCCCTGCAAGGCAGACTTTTAGCAGAACAGAGCAGAACACGGGGCTAACACTCAGAAACTTACAGCAAACCCCAGCAAGCAAACGAAACAGATGTCATCTGCCACAGTCTGGAGAGCAGATTCCCTGCCAGCCTTGATTCAAGACAGCCAGAATCCGTTCAACTTAAAGGCTCTAAAGGAGTTTTTCATCATGTCATGCAATGTCAGTGGTTTTTTTTGTAGGGAAAAACAAAACAAAACAATACAAAATAAACTCAGCTGATAGGATCAACATCTACTTATTTTCATATTTTTAAAGGCTTTTCTTTGCTGTTTTTCTTTAAGAATGCTGTGCACAAGTACTGAATCTTCTCCACAGCAACAGAAACTGAGGTCCCAAAGAGATTGAAAACTTATGCTGTCAGTTTTTATTATTTATCCCAAATAAACTTATTCCTCTTTTCAACCTTCCAAGAAAATTAAAAAAATAAAACAACAGCTCGTGTATCCATATATGCTGAAGTTTTATCTATCTTTATCTCCATATCAGGTTATTTTTTGCTATCATATATGTCTAGTTTGGGGTACAGAAATGAGGTTCATTTGTACAAAGATATATACTAAAACAGAGAAAATTTTCAATTGATTGGATCTGTTCTTGAAAGTATGAGCTGAGGAACAGTGTTATCTTAGATGTCTTATATAGTAAGTATTCTCCAAAATATAAGCACCAAAATATATTAATTTCTGCAAGTAAAAAAAAAACTGTTCAGATTTGTATTGGACATTTTCTTGAGTGTCTAATGACAGAAGATTTTGTCACCTGGGCTTTGCTGCTTTGGTCCAAAAAGGAATTAGTACCCTAGAAAATAAAATTATAATGTAACATGACACAAATAAAGCCTCAGCAGTTGCGAGAAGATCATCATACATCACACTGTAGTATCTGCAAAAGGCAGGAAGAAGTATAAAACTAAATTTAAAGTGATGGTTAATACAACTTTTCTTTCCAACAGCATTTTAATAAATAGGACTGGAATTCCATGGTGGAAATCTTATATTGAATCAGATGTTCTTTGGTGGCTTATAGCTGCCTATTTGCACATATAGTTTTATCCTCTGACACTGGAAAAAGCAAATAGCAGCTAGCACTTCTGGAGAGTCCTCTTTTGAATTAATGATCATGAGCAATGACAGTCCAATAACTGTAAATGACATCAGAATGTTTTGACTGTCACACAGCAAGGCACACTCGTGAGTGAGAAGAAAAGGTCTCCCTTTTTTTCTCTCCTTACTGGCAATATCACAAGAAGAACTCATTCCTCATCACAGCGTGGGATATGTACACCTCTCACCACTGGTACCACCAACTCAGCTGCATTCTTCCCTAAATAATAGTCCATGTCTCTCACAATTTACTTCAAAACAGAAACAAAAACATAACAAAAACCAAAATCAAACCTGAAACCAAAACCAAAACCAAAAACCTTGATAAAACCACATCAGAATATGCCTAAAATCTTACATTTTCAAAGGATGCAGGAAATCCCAAATTAAAAGGTGTCTGTCTACAATTCAGTAAGTGATGTCTAAGGAAATTACCAAAATGTTACTAGTACTCCAACCAGAATGTTTGTTGAATATTCTTCAATAATGTAGGATGTCTGTGTAGTTCTTATATATTTTCAGAGTAGAGCAGTTTTCATTGAATGTCAGCAACTTTTCTCTTTTAATGGAGAGCCCTAAATCCAGCCTGATATATTAGCTAAGATGATAGCAATCACACTTGCATCAGGTCATGAATCTGCAGGAAGCTCTAAAAATAAAAATTAAGAAATTTTTTTAAAGTTTCAAATTAATGTTATCTAATGAAGAATTTTTGTACAAAAGCTGAGAAATCACTGCTTCCTGAGAGTTACCAATAGAAAATTGACATTTATCTCAGTAGCACCACTTACAAAATTTTTACACTCTCTGTATGCTCTTGGGACACTTACGAATATTACAAAAAGGGCTATAGATGGCTTAAAGTAATCCCAGATTATTCCAAAACATTAATAGGATAAGGATGATACTGATGTGAATACTTTGTGTTTGCTAGTACCTGGGCTTAGGATTGTTTCAAGTTTTCTGTAAGCAGTATAATAAATAATATTCAGTACACATCAGTATGAAAAATTTCTTGGAGAAATATAAATGTAACTAGTATTAATAACTTTTCTTTTTCCAATGACAGCCTTAGTCAGGAAATGGGAATGGTGGGTGAAGCAAAGGGTTGTCTTTCTTCTCTGCTAATAACTTGCTAAGTCAATACAGGAAAATTGCTTAGGCAAACATTTTCAAAGTTAGGTGAATAAAGTAAGGCAGTAATGTAGATGCAGCTATAAGACCAACATGATTCAAGGAGAACTTGAATCACCTAACAAATAATTCTGCTTCATACTGTCCTGTTCCAGAGCTGTGCATACTCAGATAACCTCAGGACAGAAAGGGTGGTAGAGAGGGGGTTGAATCAGAAACAACAAGATCACAAATTTGTTTTGTAACCCACACCATGCTGAATCACAGGTTTCCGCTGCTGAATGGCGGTATATTGATTATATGTAAGAAAATACAGAGCTTATCAGAGTAAGTTCCATGAAACAGACCGACTAACTTTTGCTCCAAAATATTTAATCATACTTTTAAAATTATGTGTCTTAGCTCTTTTTAGTTCCAGGAAGCCATTCAAGAGATAACTGTTCAGAAAGAACAATCCCTTTTTCCTGAAAATCCAAGTCTGAGCCTTCAGAAATCACATCATCTCAAGTCACTAAGCTCCTGCAGTACATTTTGTAAAGATGAGAGTTGATTATAATTGCCCTTGGAGGGAGTGATTTCTGAGTCAGAGAAACACAACACTATCTATGACTATGAAGAGTTTATTTTCTTTTAATTTAGTTTGGGGTAGAAGGAAATAAAAGGGGGGTGAGTGTTGCGGCAGTTTGGATGAATATAATAAAAGATCATATAATAAAACATCTGTTAAGAACATGTGTTAGAACTCCAGGGTATACACTGAAACTAGTCAGTAATATCTGTGAGTGAATGAAAGAATGAATAAATAAGTGTATAAAATCATGATTCCTTCCATCATCCCTCCCCTATGGAGCCCGCAAGGATTTTTTAAGTCTTGTCAAGGATAGAGGAACCTAACATCTCTGCAGCTGTTATTCAGTACAACATCCTCGCATTGACAGATCTATCAAACTAGAGAGGAGTTCAAGACTTAAGAAAATACGAAAGGCCACTGAAAAAGAGAAACCATGGCCCAGAGAACTTTTGTCAGTGAGAAAAGGCAGGGGAGGAAATGAGAAGTTCAGAGAAATTAGGTGACCTGCTCTAGAATGCCAGAGGTGGGAACAGTCAGAGCTTAATGGTTTCTCTCTATTAGTGAATGCATTTCAGTAAATAATTTGTACTATTCTCTGAGAGTACAAATGTGTGCTAGCGTGTGCAGACCTCAGTTTACTGTTCCAGAACCACCTCATGGACCCTGGTTCATCTCTATTCCAGAGGGTCAGAGGCAGCATTTTTTATCATTAAAGAAACCCACTGCACTGCTTACGGATTCCAATGCCCTGCTGGGAGCACCTCACTTTCCATCATTTTGCTGCCTTATCAAAAATTACTTTTTCTACTTGTCATATATTAAAGAGCTTCTCATTAATGAGTGACAGGCATGTAAGTGGACCGGGATGAATAAAGCAATTTCCAGGAACTGTAAAAAATGCTATGAGGTCCTGCAGGAACCCTGTAGCAGCTACAGGAAGAGTGCCAAGATACCCAAATTCAGCTAGATATTGTTTTAGCCAAGCTTTAGCCAACAACCCATTCTTCCTCTTTTAGAAACAGGTGGCTGCAGTTAAAAGCAATACAACCCCAATCACTTACAAGCTAGTTATCTTTAAATTGTTTCCTTGAAAATTGGATGATGATGAGATATTTTCTATGTGTCTTTCCCTCTTTGAATTTCTGCTCTGAGCTTCTCCTTACAGGCATGTTGCAATAGCTGCTGGCTAAAAGAAGTAGCCAAGGGAATGCAGGCATTCTCAGTTCTCATTAGGATATTGAAAAAAAGCATTATCCTCTTCTTTATAATTATAGTGCTGGGGGGATATTATAGTAGCTAACTGTAAAGGTAAGAAAAAATATTTTGTCACATTCCTTTCTCCACTACCTGGATGGCACTGTGGAAAATATCAACAAAACAATGTAAATAGGGCTTTATGAACTCCCCAGCACTGGGACATCGATACCTTGAGAGGAAGCACACAAAAATAAGCAACTCAAAATTTAGTAAAAAATTGGGTAAAGTGACATCTATGTTGACACCAATAGTTCTAGAAAGTCTTAGTGAAAAGGATTCATCAACATAGTAATTTAAATGTCCAAAGTTTTCAAATTCTTTCCTCATCTTCTGTCCCATAATTCCTGTACTATGAGTGTGCATGAAGCTAAATAAAGAGTAATTGTAGCACAGTTGTGGTTTTTCACCTGTAATTTAGAAGCAAGCCCAAAGAGAAAACAATTAATCAAAAGTCAACTACTCACTTGAAGCTCCATGCCTTGGAAGATTTCAGTCTTATTCTGTAGCCCAAAATCCTGCACACTTCCTCTAACCCATGAGTTTTCTCTTTAGTGCTTCAGTATACTTTTGACATTCTCTCCATTTCAAAATTTAAGATCACAATAGGTCAATCTTAAACTGGATCTAATTAATGAGACAGCTAACTTAAAAATCATTGATCAGTTTTGAATATTAGCTTGAGGCCAGGTGTGCATTTCCCACGTTTTCTGGGAGCCAGGGAGAGTGACTTACTCTTTATTTCATCATGCCTCTCAAGAGATAAGGTAAATCATAAACTGGTGAGAGATGTTACTGTAACAGCCTTACCAGCTGCAATTTTCTATTCAGAAGTAAAAATGGACTTCGGGACGTTTTCCTCTTGCCCTGAAAATATGCCTGAATTTTGCCTTTGGGACATCATGTTTCAAAATTTAAACACTCCTTTGGTCTTTAGTTTTTGGTCCTCATGCTTTTGGACAGCTGTCAGAGTGAAAGGGTGTGCACATCTCATGAGTGGACCACAGGCACAGAACTGGGAACCATGAGATTGTCATTGGTTGTTTGCAACTCTACTTTGGCTTATGTGGGAGAAAAAACAGTGATCAAGAGAAAAAAATGGTACCGAGCACTATCACCAAATCATTTAAATGTTTATTCTGGATTTTTCCTCCCAATCTAATGGCATTTTAAAATATAATCAGATCAAATTAAACAGTCTATTTATTTTTTCCATTTCCTATGCTCACAAAGAAAAAAAAAAAAAGACATCTGTTGGGTTTAAAACATTTGAACGGGTACCAAAAGCAATCATACATGGGCACAGTTCTCACAGCAGAAGAAAAACCACAACTTTTAAACATGCTGGCCTTGGGTTGAAGTCATTGTGTTCACTTAAAGTGTTGTTCCAGCTGACAAAAACACACGTAGGCACACACAAAACAGAATCTATTGACAATTGCAGAGTTACTGACCAAGAATATGAAATAATATGCTTATTTTCCAAGGAAGTAAACCACTGTCATAGCCCAGCATTTGCCCTTGATGCCTCTGGCACAGCGTTGTTGAAGAAAGGACCAGTTGTTGTGAACCAGGAGTATACACACCACCCAGTGGGCAGCAAAGTGGAGCTTTAAGGCAGAGGAAGGCTTTTGTGTGGTACCATCCTGCTCCCCACCCACCTGGGCTCGCTGCTCATGACTCAGGCCTGAGACATAAACTCAAGAGGAGACCAGGAGTTGGCTCCAGGAGGTGCTAGGGAAATAATATTCACCTTCTGGCCTCTCATCTCTCCTGGTGAGCACAAAACAATTTGTTCTTATGTATATTAAACCTGGCCTAACAGGATAAAACCGTGGGGCCTTCAGGAAGATGGTGCTGGGGAATCAACCTCAGGCACCAGAAACAGCAATTTGTTCCAAAATCAGTTTGTTTGCCTTATTGGGAAGAGTATTCCTCAGTTAGGCTGAAGGATGTATGAAAACAGAATAGGTGGCTGACACCTTTCTTATTGAGAGGTAAAAAATTGTCTGTCACAAATGATATATGCCACAGACATCAGGTGTTGGGGGCTTTTTTGGTTTTTTTGGTTTTTTTTTTTCTTTTTTTTTTACTTATCCCTTATATTTTTTTTTTTTAACCTGGTCCCTGAACTTCACCCTTGTGCATTTGCCTTAGGCTATATCCTCTTTTCCCAGCACAATGCCAAAAGGTCATTTCTGGTCACTGGAGGTTGTGGCTCCAGGGAAATTCTTTTGAGCTCCAGTACCCCAAGACAGAATATATAGTGATTTTAGGGGAAGAAGAAACTATAATCCTGAAAATAGTATTTCTTTAACTCTAAAAATATATTATTTGCCTGTCAATTTTCAATTAGTGGGGCTAGCATGACCTGACTTTCTGAAAATGGTGTTTTAATTAACGAAGAAGTATCAGATGAATTCTCACACAAAGTATGAGATAATTTTTAAAATTCCAGATCTTTTAAACAAGCAAAAGTCAGGATAATTCTCAGAAAACACTTCTATGTGAGTATTATTTATAAGTGAGTAAAACCTTGTTGTTCGTTGTTTTTCACTTAAGCTCGCTTTAAGAAATTATATTTATTGTGGTATTTTCCATGCAATGTCTGCCCAACACTGCCTGCCAGGATGAAGCATTCCTGTCTGAAACTTTAAAAACTGGCAGTATTGTTACCAGTTGGAAAGAGAGGCCAGATATGGGAAATTTCAGTAAAAAATAGCACTGACTTTGTTTCCTAAGCTGCCTGGCTCTGTGATGCCATTCTTCCCACAGGATGCCAACACCTTTTACAACCTGGGCTACCTTCTGCTGCTGATGGCATCCCTGTCATCGCTCCACAGAGCTGCCAGCCCAAAGCATTTACAAACCATGAAAGACTGCTGAAAACCACACCATTTTAAAATGATGGATTTGAGGCTGTCCTTTCCTGCCATTCAGCTGCTGACCCCTCAAGGTGTGCATGCGCGAGGTGTCCAAGATCTTTTTTTTTGTAAGTGTGAAAGGAAAAAAAAACCAAAAAAACAACTTCTTAGTTTCCTTCTAATTAAAGGTGAGGCTTGCAACGATTGACTTCTGCTTCCTATTTTGGAGCTCTGAAAGAAAAATCACATTAAGACTTTAGAAAATAGTGGCAGTTAGTAAAATTTTAACAAATCAGGTCTGGAATTAAAGGCAGTGTGTTCTCTGGCCTTGTATAACCACACGAGATCTAATGCCCACCCTGGTAGAGTGTGACTGCCAAGCACACAGCACTGATGAAGGTGCAGCACCGAAGTGACAGGAGACGAAATACTTGTGAAAGATGCTGGGAAAAACTTCCTTCTGATAGAAAGCTTTAATGTTTCCAGAAAGCAGGCTGGATATTAGTTGCAATTTTGCTCTTCCCTGAAAGAGTCTCACAGAATGACCTGCACGGAATTCAATTTCTTTCCCTTGAAAGGAGGCAGAATTGAGTCAAGCCAGCCAGAATTTGAACCTGTGGCTCAAGGGAGTCTAAGTAATTCAACCCTTAGGCACGACTTTTAAGCCATCACCCTCCAGCGTATGATAAAAGGTATTTTATAAAGAAAGGAAGTGGAATTGTAATGAGGGGAGTTTTGGGTGAATCATAAAGTGAGACAGGCTTCAGATATTTTTGGAGGGGGTCATAAAATCACTTTTTTTTTTTTTTCAGATTATGGGAATAACAGCAGGAAACAACAATTGGGTTAAAAACATCTTCCAAATACTGAGTTGAACTCAAGATTTTATACTATTTGAGAAAGTTTAAGAAAGTTGTGGTGTGGGTTTTTTTTTTTTTTTTTGCTAGTTGCTTCCTCCTGACTTTTTGCTGTCATCTGCTCCTGAAAAAGAACTTGACAGGAGGCAATGTTTGTAGCTCTATTTCTAACACTTCTGAAACTGAAAATAATGGAAACCATATGAAAAAGTTCAATCTCTTTTCCAGTTGCAAACCGAGGAGCTGAAAGTTCAGTAGAATGTTCATGAAAATATTTATAGTTGTAATTTTTTTGATACTTTGCTTCTGAGACTCTTTCTCCCTCAATTTATACATAAAATTCATGGTGAATGTGACCTTAGCTGTGATGCTGTTTCTGCCTTTAAAGTAAATTTAGGTTAGAAAAGTAAGTTTTTTCATTTTCTTGAAAATGCTTAAACTTTGTCCCTGTAGGGACAGCTTTTGTTTGTTTAAATCATATAGAGTTTGGATTTTACTCAAAATCAGGCAAACTCCCATATGATGCTCTTTAATATAACTGCAGATATTGATATTTTCCCTATGAAAATGTATGCACCAAATTGTATCTGGTGGAAATGAGTTCCATATTTTTCAGTAAGTTTTAAATGAGTTGCCTTTGAATTTTGCTGAATATTTCCATATGTTTCCATTATAAGAAATCAAAATAAGAGCACTTTACTCATTTCAATACATCATTTATTTATAGATACACGTACTGCGGTTATTTCAGAAAAGAAAGCTGTTTTTAATGTTCCCGAAGATACTCCAGGGGCTGGAGCACCTCTCCTGGTAAAGACAGGATGAGATGGCAGGGAGTGTTCAGCCTGAAAAAGAAAAGGGAGACCTTTTTGCAGCCTTTCCATTCTTGAAGGGGACTTATAAAAAAAGACAGAGAGTGACCATTTACATGGGCAGATAGTGACAGGACAAGGTAGAATAGTTTTAAACTAAACATAAGAGATTTAGATTAGATATTTGGAAGAAATTCCTTACTGTGAGGGTGGTGAGGCCCCAGCAGAGGTTGCTCAGAGGAGCTGTGGCTGCCCCATCCCTGGAATTGTCCAAAGCCAGGTTGGACTAGAGCAGCCTGGGATAGTGGGAGGCGTCCCTGCCCATGGCAGGGGGTTGGATTATAAAGATTGACAAAATTAACAAGATTAACTCAAGCCATAATGTGATTCCATCATTTGTATTTCTTACATCTAAAGACATTTTCTGTCTTCAATATCATATTTTTGTCTCGCCAGATAACCAAGTTGGAACACATTACTCTGGGTCAGATTTCCTTTCCTTTTATTCTATGTGTTCTACAGCTGAGTTCTTTCTGAGTAATTCTTTCTTCTCAACAGGCAGGATCCTTCTCTTCTCCCACCTTCAGATCCCAACAGAGTATAGGAGCAAATAAGTTTTCTCCTTCTGTGCTGCATTATTTCCTTTCTATCAAAAAGTCACCCTCTCTTCTATCACCTAATTTTGTGAAATCACTTTGGGATTCTTTCGGTTTTCTTATAGTCCTCAATGAGCTTCAAAAATTTTGAAAAAAATGGATAATTTTTGGGCAGAACAGTTCCTCAAAAAACAAAATACTGCTTGCCCCAAACCAGAAAGCTCCAACTAGAAATAATTAGGTAGTAACAGGTTTTATAATGAAAATATGTGGCCTTTTGCAATTTTTTAAAATCACTGATTCAGGCTGCAGCACATTCTTGTTATTGTTGTACAGTGCTTAAATGGAAAAAGCTCTTTCCTGCCACTCAGCCCAACCTGTTAGTGAGGGGTCTGGGTGTGCACAAGGAGATGGGAGGGGGCACCGCCAGGACAGGTGACCCCAGCTGACCACTGGGTTATGGTATATATATGTATAGGGCATGGTGCCATGCTCAGCGTAAAAATCTGACCAGAAGAAAAAGGAAAGAGAGGCCATCAGGTGGTGTTGGTCTTTTCAAGCCATTGTTACATGTTACAGTAATCCCCTGCTTTCCTGGGGATTACTGAACACCATGGAAAGTGGTGGGCGAATTCCTTGTTTTGTTTTGTTGGTGTACATGGCTTTTGTTTTACCTTTTAAACAGCCTTTATCTCAACCCATTAGTTTTCTTCCTTTTTCATTTTTTTTCCTCCATCCCACTGTGGGGATTGGAGGGGCAGAGAGTGAGCAAATGCTTCATGAGGTTTAGTTGCCTCTGGGGCTAAACCAAGACAAAGGGACTCAGTCCTCATTGTTGGAAATATAAGTGATATTATTTCATGGTGACCCTCTAGAATCACCATGTTGCTATGGATTATCAGTTCTCAGCTTCAGGTCTGGGAATTTAGAAGATGGTTTGGTCTTTTTTTGCTTGGTTTTTGTTTTTTGACTGCATTCATCCCTTTGCAGTCCTGTTGTTGTGTGTATATATACACACAAAGCCTACTTTTGCTATGAGGATATATTAGAAATATTATATTGCATTAAAAAAGGGCAGAGTTCAATACTCTTCCAGAGCATCTTCCTCTGGTTTAGTAGAGGGCTGCTGTTGAGTGGCACACTCTTGGTAGAGCTGAGAATGCCCCTTTCCAAAGCAGCCCTGATCCTCAGAGTGATGGAGTTCGCCCCTCAGTTTTATTATGGGTAACTCATTTGTTGCTGTGCCATGCCAGCTTGATTTAACTAGCACATATGAGCAATGGCAACACAAGCCCGATTCCTGAGCATTTAAAACTGGCTGTTGAAGGCAGATGGCATTCTCCAGTTCTCACACTGCTCTACTGCAGAGAACTAAAGTTTAAACTATCAGCTACCTGCCATTTTTGAAATTGCTGCAGATAAAAACTCTTTGATGATTTCAGATTTCTGCTGCTTGCTTGCAGGCTTACAGAGAATAATTGCTACCATAAGAAAACTACTGAAATAGACAATAAACTGATTTTGGCTGGAAGTACATTGTAATTCTGTTCTATATTGGTATGTGCTGCACCACAGAGACAAGTGTTTCTTATAAACAACAACAAAAAAAATAGCTAAACTGAGGTGGAAGAAAAACAACCCACCAGTTTAATAGTTCTGATACAATAATCTGTGAATCAGCTAACGTGGAAACTTAATTGTTGCTGAAGAGATTAAATAGGCTATGTCTGGTATAAAACACGTGGGGCCATATGCCATACTGCAAGGCTGCAGAACAAAGGAGCGAGGCACAACATAATCCAGAACAAAGACCCCATCTGCAAGGGAAAACCATTAATGTGATATGTTTTTCTCATTCTCCTTTGAGGTCTTATTGCTGTGCTGTGTTAAATGTGAAGATCATCTAGGCTCTGTCTTCCTCCTCAAGATCTTCCACTTTGTCTGGCCTAGCTGGTCCTATGGTAGCTCTTTTTGGTACTGCTCCCTACAATGGTACTGAAGGTTTATTTTCATTGGTTAGACAACACGGCCCTCAAAGTTTTTCAGACTTCTTTGACTGTGCATTAAAACAATTATGTTTATTTTCACTTACCTGAATGAGTTCTGTAGTATTGATTTGCATTTGTCTTATCATCAGAATTGAACAAGACTTTCCAGAATCACAGAAAGCCTGAGGTTTGAAAGCATGTCTGGAGGTCACATAGACCAACCACCCTCCTTAAAGCCTGATCAAATAAAGCAAGTTTTTCAGGACATTACCCAGCTGAATTTTTAATATTTCCACTAAGGAAGACTCCACGCTCTCTCTGTAAACCTGGGGAATCTTCTCTAGTGCTTGATCAAAATAAACTACTTTTTTTTTTCTTTTTTTCTTGTGTTTTAAGGAGATGTCTTGGGTTTGGGTTGGGTTTTTTTTTTTTTTCACTTTATGCCTGGTGACTCCTGTCCTTTTACTGGGTACCACTGGCAGGAGTCAGGCTTTGTCTTTTTTATACCCTGGCAACAGGTGTCTATTCACATAGACAAGATCACCCTGGAGCTGCTCAATCCTACTAGAGGATACTCAACTTTACTTGACTTCATGTCTTGAGGCTTCAGCTCTGCCACTCACAATAAACTTTATAAATGGTGTAGCGTCTGACTGCAAACAAAACTATTTACAGGAACATGCATCTGTTCATTCCTTTAAACCTATTTATTGCATTGATTCTAAATGCTTTAATTACTTAATCAAATATTGTATAGCCTCAAATCAAATGCCTCATGGACATCTAAGAGCACTGTACCAGCACTGTTGCATTTATTAATTTAACATATGCTCCTCTCAAATGAAAATGTCGCATTAGTTAGATGGAATCTACTTTGCATAAAATAAGTAAAAATTAATCTCTACTAAATATATAGTTCTTCAGGTTTATTGTTTCCTCTTGAAAACACCAGCACTTTTATCACTGCTTCTCCAAATTATCTCCAGCATTCCAAAATTTTGTGAACGTTGACATAGATATGTCAGAGATGGTCTCAGACAGATTTTTTTAGAGTTCTTTGGTATAAACTATCAAAAATGTTAATGAAAATAAATCAGACTTAATACCAGTGGTCCAACAGGCTTCAACCATTTCTTGCAGCTGAAATCATGTCAACTTATTCTATGAGTACATCTTTCAGCTTGTCCCAAATTCAGAAGTGAATTATGCACTTGAAGTGTTTACCCTTTTTTTGCATTAGTATAATATTCACCATTAAACTTTTTTTTTCTCCTGATTTCTAACCAGAAGTTCCAATATTCCAACCTAAGTCCATCAAAATGGAGCACCTTTTTCCCATCCCTGTGCAGACTGAGGAAGCTGAAGGCAGCAGTCTAATTCACAACACTCTCTGCATTCCTTCTACTTTGGCTTTCTGCTAAATGGGTAAAAATTTCCATGTTCTCTGTTGTTAACGCTCCCTTTTTGCATTTGTTCTTTGATTCATGAGTAATCTAGCTGCTGTCTCTGACAACTTGACAGCTTTTGAGGGGACAGGACTTAATGGAGCTTCACGGATTCTCCTTCCCACCCACACCTGCTCTCCCAGCACAAGTCCTCAAAGATTTTACAAGAGCAGTGTTCTAACTGCCATGCCACACATAACTCCCCAAACCAGAAATTTATTTCCAAAATCTCTTTCCATTATTTTCTTTTTGTACCTGGTCATTTTTTTCTTCTGAATAATAACTGAATAAGGAACATAAGGAAAGTAGCATTTTTATTTTGACAAACATTGCCAGTATTTATTTTCTTTTGTTAAATCACTCCTTCCTGACTGGTTAACACCCATGGATTTTAATGTTTTATCCAGATAAATCTTCTACCCTTCTACCAGTTTTTGGGTCCATAATTAACAACTTTAGATTAGGTTTATTTAGAGTTGAAACCCAGCAGCCATTCAAAGGTGCATTCTAAACTAACCTTCCCTTTGTCCAGATGAGTCTGCAAGGACATCATTCATATACTCTACCCTTGCTCTGTGAAAAGAGCAGAAATTTCTATAACCAGAATTCTACCACCTCCTTCTCTGTTGTTGCTTGCTATCCCCTTTTCCATCTCCCTACTCCTCTCTCACCAGCTGCTTGACCTGCTAATGCAATTTTGCTGAATGTTCTGAACCATTATTTTCCAGGTCTCCTTTTTTGCTGGAAAAGTGGCTGTGATACCATCTACCAATTTTATTTGCTTAGAAACCTGGTTTCTTCAGCTCTGGAGATGCCCATTCAATCTAACAGTTTGATGCTTCCAGTCCATTTGCCTAATGGTCTTTTGTAGAAGTACTTGCACTCCTTTTATCTACAGGAGAAGGTAATAATAACAAAAACACATTTCCATGTCATATTGATCAATTATTGTTCATTATGTGCAGAGAAGGGCTCTTGCTAAAAGAAAGTGCTAAAAGCACTGGCTCTCCAAATGTCCTAAAATGTTTAAGAGCCATTAGGCCAACCAACTCAATTCCATCTCTTCACAAATGCTCAAGAAGCTCAAATATCACCAATATTCAATGAGTAGTGAATCACAATATCTGCTGTACAGAAACCAGGTGCATTTTTTCATTTATGTTTTCATGGTCAAATTGTACAACTTCCACAGCAAATAAAATACTAAAATAGCCTTTTTCTACCTGCCTGTAGTTTTCTAATTCAAAAAATCTGGTTTTATGGTTATCTTCTCCTTTAATTAAAAGTTTCTTATGTTTCTTTTTATTAAATTGGAAGAGGATATTACCATAGCTGAAAGGAAAAAAAAACCAACAAAATAGCACACAAACAAAAAACCCCAAACCCACAACAAATCCCCCAAAAAACCAACAAAAAACAAACAAACAGACAAAACAACTAAAACCCTAAAACCAAAAGCAAAAACAAAACAAAACAAAAATAAAAATACCCAACAATGACAAGGTGGGGAGGGGGAGAAGATCAGGAATGCAAAACCCCAGAGAACAAAAAGCAGAGGCAGCTGAAGAGTTGGATATTTTCCTATTGTTTTAAAGCCAGGTTTGCTGCACACTTAAATACACGTTTATCTCATACATCCAAGTCCTCATAAAGCTGAGATTACTATGTTATGTGAGTACACACACCACCACCACCACCACCACCCCCACACACATACCTCTCTTGATATTTCCTTACTGAACCAGTATTGATTTCTTTCCTAGACCTCATTTCATATTGTGCCCTGAAAATTAAATGATCTATTTAGTTTCAATATGGCCCAGGATTCTAATTGGATTTTGAGGCAGTAATTTATGTAATATTAATGGATACTTTCAGAAAACCGCTAATTAACAGCTGACCTTTATTTTTTCCTAAGAAGAAAGAAAGCAAGAAAGAAAGAAAGAAGAAAGAGAGAGACAGAAAAAAAGAAACAAAAACCAAAACATTAAAAAAGCAAGTAGTCTGAATTTAATTAGTAAAAGCCAGCACACATCAGGGACATTTGGGGGACCATCAAAATACATTATGTATTTGATCACCTTATGCCTATAAAAATGGCTAAATAATTTTAATGCAATTCAATAAAATGTGTTTTCAATGAGAGGGTTCAGCTCTGGGTGATAGATTAAAAGCTTCATATAACCCAGAGATTTTATAAGCTACTGGCAAACAAATTCAAAGTAAAAGATTATATTTTCTTTGCTTCTTTTATGTAGCAAGATTCCTTCATTTTCTGGGTTTTTTTCCTTTTATTTTTTTCTTTTCTAATATATATTAATAAATATATTCAGAATAATTTAAATGCTTTATGAAGAGAAAAAGAGGAAGATTCAGAGCTATCACCTCATCATTAAAAGACAAAATTCACTTGCTTGTTCAGAAGCTGTTTTCCTTCTTATTGCCATGTAACTCCCTAAAAATCAAGGATTTAGGAAAATGTACCCTCGAAACCCAGAACAATACTGAACCTCACAGTGAATTGACACTTTCACTGTGGTCTTAAGAATTAAACATGGTATTATGGCAAAATATGGCATTTTGAGAAACTTTCTTTTAGAAATACATTGTTTGTATCAACAGTTATGGATCTATTGTACAAAATATTATGATGTGTAAAACTGAGAATGGCTGTAACAAATATATACTTAATTCTCCATTCATCACTGCATTGTATTGCCTTTACAATTGTGTTCTTTTGTGTATTTCGTGATATTTTACTGTCTTGTACTTTAATGTAAGTAGCTAAATGAAAAAGAAGATGAGTAATCAGGGCCATAAATAAAAAATCCACATATATTCTACATCAAGGTATACATCAGCTTTAGGTCTGATCTGGTTCACATAAGTCCAAATGACTGACATGTGAGTATCTACTAACAAAAGCTAAGCCTCTTCAAAACTGTTTAAAAATCATTTAAAAATGAATTAATAAGTTTTTAAAAAGAAAAATCCCTGTTGTGGGTAAACCAGTCCAGTGGAGTTCTTAAGTGTGAATACAAAATTGGATTTAGGGACTTCAAAGCTGAGCATTGCAATAGGCAATTATTTTTCAGTCCTTTACTCTTATCATAGGATCCATGATCTCCAATTAGGCAGTGGGGTGTCTGAGGACTTACACAGAAAAGAAAAAAAAAAAAAAAAAATCATCCTTTAGCATGAGATTCAAGAGGACTACAAAACAGGTATTTTCATGAGAGACACACAATAGTTTTTGGAATCCATATCACTTAGATATGAGGTCTGAACAATTTATTTCTGTCATTATGGGAACAATAACAGGCAGGATTTCCTGAGGAACTAAGATGTCAGGACTGCAGACACACATTTAGTACCCTAAACTTTGTTTACTGAAATTTAGGTGTATATATGCCATATTTTCAAAGAAAATAAACAATTTCTGGTATTTCTTTGGTTTCAATCCTGGAACCTTATGATTAATTGGGACCTGACTTGAACAGTCTGTGAAAGAGTTGAAGACTCACAGAAAGAGGAACTGTCCCAATTTCTATCATCTGTATCAAAAATCCCCTGCATGAGTCAAGGTATGTCAGAGGCATCTTATAGAGAACTGACCTTTAAAGTCTATGGTGACTCTTCTTTTGTACTCAGTAGGCACCACAGGTGACCCTCAGGGACAGGGAAGCAGGGACATACAGCACAGTAAATCGAGTGTGTGCAGACATAACAGAAATTTTTGTCTGGGAAAGAATCCCACACTTTTAAACTGAAGTTTTTTTCAGAATTATCCAAATTTTTTCTTGTCTATCAGTTCATCTTTCCATAATGCTAGTTTTTCTATGACATTGCTTGTTTATTGATAGCAAGTCACGTTAGACCTATAGAAATAATTTAACAAAGATTTTTTTTTATATTTAAAGAATAATTTGACTCTGTAATGTCACATATGTGTGTATATATATTTTGTTGTTGTTGTTATGTGCTTTGCTCCACCAGTAATAAAGTCCACCTTACAGTAATCAGATCTGTTTACAAAACATCCTGGAGCCTGAGAAAAGATTCATCCCTTTCTATAAGAGCAACTAATCAGGGAATGGATTCTTTAAATCTTTCTAACCACCCAAGTATAGTTTTATTTTCCTTTCAACCACAGATGTGCTTGAAAGCATCAGCTGCTGTGTCCCCAAAAGTTTATTTCTGCTGTCTGAGTGTATGAAACACAGCAATCAATGGTATCAAAACTTATTTTTTCAATTAAATGTAAGATGAGTGGAGAACAGATGAATGGAGAAGTGAGGTTATTTGATCAATGCCAGCCTGCAGATCAGTGGTGAAGCTGGGAACTAGAGTTGTGTTTCACAGTTGCTGGCTAATGTCCTCCTGATCGTTATTTAGCACCACCTTCCCCAGCAAGAAACTATAGATTGGACTTACAAATTCTCATCAAGCTGTTAAGACAAGATTTTTTTTCCTCAAAGGTTCTTCGGTGACTAGCCAAATTTACATTTAAATGACTGAAGCCAGCCTGTTTACTTCCACTGTTTCCATTAAAGATGGATGAGGGTTTGCTTTCGGGAAGCAGCTCCCAGATAGGCTTGCATTTTTCCTTAACTTCTTCCGTCCCTTCTTTGAAGTTTAGCGCTGAGAGGAGTGAATTGAATTCCTCTGCTCTGTATTGTAGCCGGGTGCTTTTACATTTTCTTAACATCTCTTTGTTTACGGGCCAGACACTGCTCAGGGAGCAGAAACCAGGTTCAGAACCCTCCCTGCCAGAGCATCAGAAATGTCACTTGAGGAACAGAGCAACACGATTATCGTCATTATTCTTCACTCCTCTAAGGACTGTTTCCAGGTCGTAGACACCTATTGTGGATGCTTTGGGAATAATGAAAACCATTAACAGATTGTTAATGTGACTTGGTAACAGACCAAGCAGAGACTTATAAAACAATAAAGCTTTACAATCAATCTGATGTGTAACTAGGCACTGATGGGAGCAGGTATAACATCAGTTAGGGATGAATTTTAACTCTTCTTAGCACCCTGGTGATACTGAGATACTGAAAACTATCTCGGTCAGATGCATAGCAGTTTGGAGGTTCATAACCTTCGGGGAGTTTTTGTCAGGCGATCAGCTGAACCTGATGCAGCACCAAGTAAATGAGCCAACAGGCATCCCCTGAAACTGGGCGAGGAGTGTTTGTATCCCTCCAGGCAGCAGAACTGAGAGAAGGGTTACTTGGGGCTTGTTTTTGTTGGTGTTCAGGCTTGGTTCTGGCTGAGTTGTTGTTCTATTGGAGTTTTTTTTATTCTTTCTTTCTTAAAGCTAAAAGACTAAGACAGAGCTGCCGTGCCATGACTGTGTGCAACTGTGGGCTGTGGAAATGCTCAGTAAAAGAAATCAGAAAAATCAAATTAGAAATTTATTTTAAAAATCAGATTTGCTTTACTCGTTCACTGATCTGTTCTGCTGTCTTGGCAAATCAGATTGCCTGTTTGGGACTGAGTTTCCTCACCTCACCTGTGTCTGATTTGACCTTCTTATATTTCATAAGAATTCTCTGCTTCCTCTTTCTTTCTTTCTTTCTTTCTTTCTTTCTTTCTTTCTTTCTTTCTTTCTTTCTTTCTTTCTTTCTTTCTTTCTTTCTTTCTTTCTTTCTTTCTCTTCCTTCCTTCCTTCCTTGTCTTGCCCTTTGTTTTACAATGCTGACATTTTCTATATTGATGTGTGTTTTTGGCATTCTACATTTCTGGATCTTCAGGCTGAACTATCTTTACAGTCTGGAGGAGCACAGCACTGACTATGCTAATACAGGAGCTAAGGTTTAGAGCATCATAGCGGGTGATAACAAGATATTTACAGCCCAAGCAGACTCAGATTGAGCTGTGCACTCTGTCATTTTCATTTTATGAGCTTGCTCCATAAAACTGTTCCCATATGGTTAAAGTTAGGGATAAACAAACAGGTTCTGATCAAATAAGAAACCACTCAAATCTTTGCCCAAGGTTCATAATGAACTTTTTTTTTTTTTTAATCTCCGAAAATATTGCTTATGCAAATTTCAAAATCTTCTCTTGTTTTTGTCTGCTGGATCTTTATTTCTTAATTTAACCTGAGACTTATAAGCAGACGGAAATGCTGTTTTATATTAGTTCTGCTTTAATCGAAAGAAGTACAGGTGGCAGTTTTACAAGCTGCTGTTGTGCAAAGCCAGGAAAGGTTAAATGAAGCCCCTAACCAGAGTCCAATACACCCAATTTACAGGGCTGATTTCTAAGGAAAAAAAAAATACTTAAAGCAAGCCCCACAGAATATCTCCTTTTTCATGGGGACCTGAGATACAGGCACCCCAAACTGTTGATGTCAGTTAAATCCTGCTGCCCTGCCTTTTGAATTTGCCTATGTGCAAATATTGCACATTCATCTTGAGGCTCTGTTTATATTTCTGTACCACTATGGTGCGCTTGCAGTCCTAGAGCAGTGGCTAACAGCAGTCATAGTCCTTCTGCTGTGCAAAGGAGGAGGAAAGATGGTAAGATTTCCCTTTTTTAGCTTACACAGCTCAGTCACCATTCACATAGGCAAAGTATTTTGCCTGTTCATGGGAAAAAAAGGCTGATCCCTGGGTATAAGAAAGCTAAGATGGGAAGAAGGGAAGAGACATCAGTTTTAGAATGACTGTTCTTGCTGGGAAAACATAAGCTTTTGGGGCACAGACATATTTTTGTTCAAAGAAAATCTGTATTTGATAGTTTCTCTATTTCTCACTTACCTTGCTTATATATTGCTATGTGATAGCATTCAAATCACCAGATCTAAGCATAAAACCAAATGTAGTCTAACTTGTCTCATGTCACAGTACAATAAGCCTGGAGTGTCTCATTTTAAGCTCTTAGTTCTAGGAAAAATGTATCTACCTAAAAAAACCCATTCTGACTTGACATTCCTGCAGCCTAACATCTTTGAGGTGAAAAGAAGGAAGTCAGAGGAACTTTCTTGTAAATGAATTTGGGCTATTGTCATCAAATAGGACACTGCAGTGTTAGAAATGAATACATAAGAGGTTTGACTAGTGTCTTTGGATAGTATACAAACAACAGCACTCCTGGGTGCCTGTCAGAAATAAACTTCTGAATCTCTTGAGATTTGTGCATCCATAATCACCCATTTAGCTTCTGCCTGCTGTAGCAGAGATACTGGACAAAAAGCACCTGCAGTGCTGCCAAATGTTCCTACTTCATAAAAAGAGAACTACTGTATTTTCTGTGGAAGACTGGTGGGGTGAGATAAATAAATACAGAGCCCACATCATGCCTCAGTCTAGGAAGTGGAGTGTTAAGGCTCTGCAATTAGGGCTTTAAGAGCTGCTGAAACCTTGGCTAAGATGAAAGAAAGTCAGGTTTCTCTGACCAGGCTTTTAATCTTCCTTGATGATCCATTTCTGCCTGCCATGAAGAAGGTGCTTGTTTGAGAGGCATTATGTGGGTGCAGTTGGAAGGTGACAAGAAGAGGTCACAGAGCTGCTCAGTCCTTGGTCAGCTCCGCCCAGATGACATAAAGCTCTCAAAGATTTTATAAGCAAGGATGAGAAGCAATGTGGTGCATTTCTGCTTCTGGGAATTGCACATCAGTTAAGGGCCTTGGTTGCCAGATGGACGAAGGGGTTCATCCCAAAAGAAAAAACAAACAAATAAAAAACCAACCAAACAAACAAAACCCCAAACCAAACAAAAAAAATCAACAGAATGGAACAAAACAAAATAAACAAATTTTAAAAAGAGGCAAAAATACTAAAATAGATACCAATTCCAAATTCCCCTTAGCAGGAATTTAGCATAGTAGCCCTCTGAGCCATAATACAAGCACTTGAGCATGCAGGTCATAGAATCATAGAATGGTTTGGGTTGCAAGAGACCTTAAAGGCCATTTATACTAACTTGTCCACTGCAGTGAACTTGGGACATTTTCAACCAGATCAGGCTCCTCAGATCCCATGCCCAATCTGATCTTGAATGTTTCCAGGGATGGAGGATGTGGGCAATTTGTGCTTGTGTTTTACCATGCTCACTGTAAAAAATCTTTATTTTATTTAATCTAAACCAACCCTTTTTTAGTTTAAAGCACAAGTCATTCCCCCTTAATCACTACAAGTTCTTGTCAAAAGTCCCTCTCCAGCTCTCTTGGAGTGCCCTTAGATACTGCAAGGTCCTCCAAGGACTGTACAGAGCCTTCTCTTCCCCGGGATGACCAGTCTTGGTTCTTTCAGCCTTTCCTTTGGACCTTCCCCAATGGGTCCATGCCTTTCCTGTGCTGAAGGCCCCAGAGCTGAATGCAGTGCTCCAGGTGGGGTCCAGTGATGGACAAAGCTGGTGCCTTGGCTTGTAATGAAGGCTTTGCTCTCAGAATGTCTGGGGTAGCCTTATCTCAAAACCTAACCCGCTCTACTGAGTGCAATTGCATGGTCTGTGAGACAATTCTGGTGTTATTCCAGCAGTTCATCAAAGTTATCATCAAATTGAAGAGTTTGTTTCTTTTCTCCCTACTTCCTGCGTCAATGCCCCTGCCCTCCCAAATCCTTCTGTACTATTAAATCAAAACAAGGAGAACATGAATCCCTAGGATAATGTGAGTGAAAATGCATAAAGACCAATTACAATATTGCAGGAAGAAAATTTTTTTTTAGACTCCTACTGGTATGATACTGTTACTTCTCTTGAGCTGTCTGGTACATGCCTTATGAGCCAATTTAATTACCTAAACAAGTATTAATTACCTGATATTTTATGTTTTTTTTTTTTTTTTAGGTCTTATTTTGATCACTTTGTTTTCTGCTGAGTTGGTGAGTTGGATTGTATCCTGTGAACCGGAAACAGGATAAGGCTGCACATCTGGGGAAGTGAAGGCAGGGAAGAGAAAGGGAGGCATCCCTCTTGGTAGCAGCAAGATACTTGGGTGGGCAGAGCCAGCTTGGTTACAAGGATGTTTTACTTTCACATTAAGTTAGTAAGATTGCAAGGGGAAACAAAACCCTATAGATTTCCTTCTCCCAGAGCCATCCTGGTGCACCTAAACTCCTCTGCTATCACATGAAAAGGAGCAAGGACACAGCCAGAGTGCCCTGGCAGACACAGGGGAGCAGAAGCTGACACTCGGTGGCCATTGAAGGTGCTGAGACTCCTTCGAGGTGTGAGGTCTGGCATTACTGTAGGTGGAAATTGTTCCCAACCAACTTTGTGTAAGGGTTGGTATTCTTGGACAAAAGTTGTGTGGAAATAGACAAGTGTTAAAACCATCCTGATTACTTCATATCTCAGTAGATGTTCCATTAGGCTTTCATTGAGTTAATTGATTCTCCGAATTGTTTTAGTCCTTAAATAGTTACAGAGTAGAGTACAAAGCCTCTTTTTTTGTTGGTTCTTTTTCAAGATGTGAGGTGACAAATTTTAGTTTTAATTCTTCTATCGTCTGCTTCCTTCAAATCCAAGTATGGAGAGCACTTGAACCCTTTGTGATGCCAGAAAAGATCTGTTTGCCCTGCAGGCCAGAGAGCTGGTGGAAGGATTACATCTCATGCAACTCAGTCTCTCCCAACTGTTGCCCTGGGAGAGCTGCAGATTTGTCTTTCACTTGACCCAGAGCCATGTGCCATCTGGCTGCTTGTATTTTACTCATGACACATTCCCTCTTACAATCTCTTTTCCCCCTTTGGAGAATTAGGTTTGCTACTGGAATGTGGGGATAAAGCATTTCGACCACAGTAGGGCATGCACTAAAAATTATGAGGAGACTTATGGAGCAGTTCAGAGTGGATGACTCTGTCATATGACCTGTCATAAAGTTCAGCTGTAATATTTTTCATGAAGTTTAGCTTTCACCCTTATCCTCACCCAAATTACACCGGACCTTATCTTTTTATTATTATTTTTCTTTTTTTTCCCCTTTCTTTTTTTGCTGATCCGAAATCTGTAGTGGACGCCAGCAGGCAATTTGTTTCTATGCCAAAAGGAGGATTTTGGCTAAAGCTGTGATGTAATTGCTACTGTAATTGACCTCATGCAGGAAAGCCAAGAAACCTGTCCCACAAAAGCATCTGTAGCTTCTGTGCTCCAGGTTTCTGTTTTCAAGCCTGACTTGATGTGCAGTTGGCTCTCAGGATGTAGATGAAATACCCTTCTGCCCTTGTTTCCTCCCAAAAAAAAAAAAAAAAAAAAGAGTAGCAGCACTGCTATGGCAGTGCATAAAGCAATCAGTCTTTTATAAAAAACCATGAATGTAGCAAGTTATAATTATGGAACTCAGAGGCAGAACAAGAGCTCAGATTAACTTTAGTCTACTCTGGAGACTTTTAATTATGAACACCATGGGGAAATATGGAGTAACATGAAAAAAAAAATCCCTAAGTCTAAAATGGACATGTAAGGATATTAATAAGAGAATTTGCAATGCAGAAGAGATGAGATGTAGAATAGTATTGCCATCTGCAGTCATTAAAGTACGGATTTGTTCTTGCTTGCTTTTGCTGTTAGCCTGAGTGATCACAGGAATATTTGCTTCTCAGTTAAGTAAACTAGCTAATTGCCATACTAAAATGTCTGTTTCTCTGAAAAGGACAATTGGAAAGAACTCCTTCTTGAGGGAGAGCAGGAAATTGGTAACTCACACTCTTTTAAATTCCTATAAATTTAAATTCTCCAAAGTCTGAAAACAAAAATTTTCACCACCCTCATATGTAGCAAGGATTTGGATGTTTGTGCAATTAAAGTGTCACTAACACAGTAAAGATGCTATTCCTGCTTTGCTATCCATTTTTGCTGTCTTGTCAGGAAAGCAATTTATCCTCTACAATTATGAATTTGATATTAAACCAAGAAAACTTAGTCCAGAAGGATTTTTTTGTTCTTTGCCTCTCTGATGGCACTGGTGAATAATGATTTCCAAGAGTGAGTCTTGTAAACTTAGAAGTGCACTAGAGGACAAAAAACCCACCATAAGATAAAGTTATTATTATTATTATTATTATTATTATTATTATTATTATTATTATTATTATTATTATTATTATTATTATTATTATTATTATTATAAACCTCACGGATTTTGAACCAAAAATATCAGGAGATTAGTTAAATGATGATACAATTTTCTCAGTTCTGATGGAAATGGATAAGAAAATCTTACTGCCATTCAAATTTGTTTTAGACAACATATGTCTGACATACGTCTCTATGCAACACTTATTGGTTTTTTATTTTCTTAATACTTTTCTTACTTTTGTATGTCTGAAATTCTGGGGTTTAGTTGTTGTTGCCTTTTTTGCTTTGTTTTATTTTAGGTTTTGCATTTGGTTAGTTTGGTTTTGTTTCTTTTTTCTTTCTCTTTTCTTTTATTTTGTTTCCCTGAGTCTAAAAACCTATCTGGCAAAAGGACTTCAGCCCTGTCTTCAACAACAAAATTATTGGGTGAAGTCTGATTTGTTAATAATTGACCTTTCATAGTCACTGAAGTCTTCATGCACCTGCATGAGATGCTTTTGTTAGAAAAAATTAAGTATCTTTTGGCAAATCTGAGAGCAATTTACAGTAAGGTTTTAGGTTTTCATAAATCACCTCTCTTAATAACTTTCTATCCCTGATTATAGAAACTCACCAAGGTCTTCAGGGATGAAAAATTACTTGTAAGAATATATTTCACTACTTATTTTGTCCAAGCCTAAATCAGCACTAATAAAATAATAATCCTGCAATTATTATGGTGTTGTTAGCATTATGTCTCCATTATTCATATTTACAAAAAAAAAATTGAACTTTTTTCCATTGATAAAGCCTTGATTTTAATTTTCTCACAGAAATTGGAAGTGGTAAGATTATCCAAAGGACATCTTCTTCATGGATCAATTCTGCAATTGGACTGAGTGTCCACACTATCTAGTTTATGTCTGAGTTTACATTTGTGTAACAGCCTCTGGCCTGGCAAGGATGAAAGCTCTAGTGCCTTTCTAGGCAACTCATTCCAGTGTATCTTTGCTAGACCTCAAAGATTTTAAACTTAATTCTACACTATTTCATATCCTAGTGTTGTTTCTCTTGTGCACATAAATATTTTAGCCACTTTGACAAAAATGAAAGGGTAGGAGAGATGCAAATTCGCAGAAGCTGCAGCCTGATGAAAAGTATTTTTGTTTTATATTGAATAATGCCACTGGCTAGGTCATCTGTGAACATCTGTGATCCATCGATCTACCCACATAAATATCAATGCTTTGAGATAAAAGTCTAAGTCAATAAACTTTATGGCTGTGGCAAACTCATTACGCTGTGCGTGTTATTCTGTCACAAGGAGCCATGAAAACAATGCTGAAAAATTAAGAGCTGGGCTCGAGTGTGAGATTTAATCCTGAAGTCCACTATAAAACAAATGGGTTTTGAGGGTAGTTCCAGTTAAGATACCAGCTATTGTCTGAATGTTATCTTTAATTAATTAAAAAAGAGGAGAAACAGAGTATTCTTCAAGTTTCACCTTGGATTAATATGAATTTCTAATGCCCAAAAGTGGGGCTCCTAAATCCTTCGTAGAATAACAAACCAGGGATTGAGGAAAGCATAAAGATACAGATGACATGGGAAAAGGGCATTTCAGAACTTCTCGGGAACTAACTGCACAGGCTTAGTTGAATTGAAAGTTGTCCCTGCTTGTGGGAGGAATTTGTTCCAGGCTAAGTGGAGGTTTTCTTTCCAAATTTTCTCTGATTTTCTCATTCTCTAACAGCACCAAGTTAGAAGCCTTAAAGCCTATATCTAAGACAAAAACAGAAATCAAACAAAAAGAAATAAAGGGAAAAATAAATAGAAAGAAAAGAACATCACCGTCATCACAACTGAACAACATTTAACAGGGCAAATTATAAAAATGCCATTTTCCATTAGTTTTTACTCACCAAGAAAATGGAGAAGGTCAGTAAGAATGGACTGACTACCTTATTGAGTCTCCTTCTCCAACTATTAATATAGATTATGAAACAAAGCACAATACTTGTTTTTTAAAGACCTTTCCTGACTTTCTCAACTACTGGAAGTATCAGAAATGGGGTATATGGGGTCTATGAATATGGGGTCTACATGAGAGTTGGGGTTACTGCACACAGAGTTTCATGTGGGCCATAAGCATGTACTTATCATACGTGTTGTTTCTAACATGTAGGAGTTTAGAAGTGATAAAGTTATTTTTTTTTGGTTTAAATTATGTTACAAGGCAAATTTCACCTGCATTTCACATGATTTAGGCACTCCACATTAGTGACAGATATTTCTTCATTGTCCTTGGTCAGGAGGGTGAAGTCACCTCGTGCTCAGAGGCATTGATGGACAGTCCCTGAGGAGAGCAGCTGCCAGCCAGAGGCAGTGCTTGGGGAGAACAGTGAAATTGGATTACACCAGGACAGGTATAAGTAAAATAATTCATCCTGGTTCAAAGTTAGTACAGCAAAAGGCCAATCTGATGTGACATGCTTAAAGCTGATTGCTTAAGATCTACTTCAGGAGGGTTTGGATCTCTTAACTGGCTAAAACAGATTGTGACCTTATGATGGTGGGGGAAAAAAATATCTGACATTAGTCTGGTTGAAACTGCCATATAGATGAACATCTGTATCAGAAAGTACATTTCAGTAAAAATCCAGCTGAGAATTTTCATATGAGAAAAAGGTTAAGGGATTTATTTATTTAATTTTCTTCATAGAACAATTTTAACTTGTTCTAGCTACAAAATAATATCCCACACATACTTTACCCATTTATAGATGGTTTTGCAAAGCCTCATTCTAAAATCAACATAAACACTGTGCTTTAAACATAGTTCAAAAATAAATTGGAATTTAAATTAAAAAAAAACTAAAGATATTTCTGCATGCAACAGCTAATATCTTTGGGTGAAATTGTACTCTAAGTGTTTATGATCATATGCCAATTTGCTCATACATTCATCTACTCCTCATCTACTAAGAATATTAAATCAAATGAAGTGCAGATATTGTGGAATTATTGCACCACATTTGGATAAGGTGTTGGAAGATGTTGAGTTATTAATAGAATAAGAATAAAGAAACTGAGTAATCTCCCATGACCATTACAGTTCTAAGAAGTTCAGACTGGAAGTGAGACACAGCCAATCCTCAGAAATGTAAACCAATGTGGCAGAAGAAGTCAAGGTAGTGAAATATAAGATGGGCAAGTGACAGTTCAATTTTCTCATTGTTGGAAAATCAGCATCCTTTGCAAAACTATTAAGAAAAAAGAAATCTTATTTCAAAATATTGTCGATTATTGACTTAATTAATTAGAAAATTTCATTTTTTATAATTTTGTGTGTTTTTTACATGAGCTGACTTTCTTTTCTTCTTCCATTTGTGTAGTTTGCACTGTTCGCAATATGAATTTCTACTCCACAACTCTGAGAATTTGATAATGAGAAATTTCTGGTAAAATGACCTTCTGTATTGTCTCTTTGAGATGTCTTAAAAAGGTGTTTAAGGTGTTTTCTACGTTAATGGGACTCTAGAAAGTGCTCTAGGACAGGACTATCCTTAGATGAAAACACCCCGACCTAATTATGCACACACACACACACACACACACACACACACACACACACACACACACATATGTGTTTTTCTCCTTTTAATTGATTGTGTACTACTGAGAGTTCTTCAGGTACTCTGAACCACTGGAGAACAGGGATTGAGAGATGTCATTCCCTTCCCTTTCCTGCTTGGTTGCACTAAGTTCTGGGCAGGGACTTCTTCCATCACTCAACAGGTCTGCTGCAGAGGCCAGTAGGAGTTATAAGCAAGTCATGATCCCAGCAGCACATAGTGAAAACATATTTAAATATATATGTTTATCCATTAGCCTCAATAGCACCTAAGGGCTTTTTCAAGTGCTTTATCAAAGAGTGACGGCCCAAAACATGAAAAAGATGAAAGTTTTCATGTTCTTAGCCTGTTAGCAGATATTAAAATCTGGATTTTGGGGTTGCTGAAGGAATAAAAATAACAAAGTGGGTGGCTGCATACACTCCCAGGGGAGTTCTTCTAATTTTTTTTTCCCCTCTTGTACCATGCAAGAAAGATGCTGAAGGATTGGATTAACAGGACCTGCACGCCAAACTCCTGTAAAGAGGCTTTTAATTACAGATTAAAACAAAAACAAAAACAAAAATCAAAACAAACAAAAACCCCAAAACAAAAACAAACAGACAAACAGGACTCCACAAAACAAAGAACCCAAACAAATCAAACCGTTTGGAATGTACAGAGGCAAACTCAGGTATGAGCAAAGGAGCCATCTGTGCCAGGTCACAAGTCAGTGAGGTGTGAGTGCTCTGTGCCTGACAGGATCCATTAATGCAGCATGACAAGGGACACTCCCATGGCATTACACACCACAGCCCTGGAGCACCAGGCAGACCTGCAGCAAAAAAGTGTTTCGAGAGCACAGAGACAAACGTGTGCAGCATCCACTCAGCGCCCATTGCCTGCTTCCAGAACACCACACTTCTGACTGGGGTTTGTAAAAGATCGGCTTCAGAATCAAATAACAATATCTGATGAGATTTTTTTTTTTTTTCACCTGAGCTCAGAGGGAATGAGTGGTCATAACCCTGTACAGATACAAGAGAAAAAATCAACTTAAATTCATTCCACTAAGAAAGTTTTCTTGCTTTATTTTTGAAATTGCTGTTTTTATTTTGTTTGTATGTTTGGGATTTTCTTTAATTTTGTTTTGTGCTATTTTGCATTTGTTTTCCAAAAAAACCCTAACATATCTGTCATGTTGTTAATAAAAGGCTGAGTGAAGCCGTCAGTGATGTTACCTCTGCTCTGTGATGAATGGTAACAAACTGCAGCATCTCAACTCTGTGTTTGATCTCTACCCACAGAGGCCAGATGGTAACATTTTCCTGCTAGAAAAAAATGAGGATTTTTGAAAAATCTGAGCAGTTATGAATTTTGATGTTCTCCTCTTATCTGCATATTTCTTGTGGAAGAACGAAATATCCATTTTATGAAAAGGGTAATTATGTCTTTGGACATGAACTTTCTAGGTACAGAGGGTCAGAGTTGAATATCAAGTAATTTGATTTTTAAATTATCTATTACTAGTTCTTTAGTTATTTTGACCATTAATCACTTCATTGTGTCCGTTTGTTGAGAGCTACCTAGCCAGTCTGTGGACTTGTCAGTCTGCGACATTGAACATTATTTTAAATAAGTTATTTAATTGACACAGGTACAAGGATCCTGGAACAGAGGTGTCCAAAAAGTATGCTGGCAATTCTTGTATCTGACTGCCAGTTATCCATTTCTCCTAACCAGCTTTGTCACGGAAGTTGAATAAAGGAAAAGAGTAAACTGTCCTGACAGTTATAGAGCTTCCAACATATAGGGTTAATGCAACTATAAAAATATTTTATGGATAATTTCTTTCTCTGCATTCCAGGAAAAAGAATTTGGAAGACTGTATATAAATGCATCATCTGGTGACATTTACCCTAATAGTATAATTAAGACAGAACTAAATTAGTAGCGCTCCTAATGGGCTTTTTCCATGTCACTTATTATTTATATATCACTGCCAGTTCTGTCTTTCTTCATATTTCACATTTATATTTTGGAAGCATTGGAAAACATTCTGCTAGGCATTGTACACATGCATCATGATAAATATATCTTTTGCAAGTAATTTTTAATCTGAAAGAATACATTTTCTCCTACTCTCCCTTCACAATCTTCACATTAAGGACATAGTCTTGCTGACTTTGTATCTGTGCTTGTGCCCCTGGCTTCTCTGCACCAAAAAAAGACTAGATGTGAAAGTCCACAGTGGTGAGGGACCTGGAAGTGCTTCTGGAGATAAAAAATATCAGTAGTCCAAGCCTCAGCCAGCTCTGGTTAATCTTTCTGCATACCAGGTGAATTACAGGTGGGAGTAAGAACTATGGGAAACTGAGACCTGAATAGTTTTCAAGTTTTTTAATCTCCCCTCACTTAGTCACTCTCATTGCTTTTCCCAGGACTTCTCTATTCCTGCCATGCTGAGTTGACCAAAACAGAACACAGTGTTCAAGGTGACAGCAGACTACACCACTGATTTATCATTCTTCCCTTTATGGCACCTAGTACAAATGAAAAAGTTAAAATCATGAAGTAAAGTTGCAGCTTTCGGCTCCTGGTATATGCTCCCTGCAAATATGGCCTGTGAGACTCCAAATAAGAAAAAGAAAAAAAAAAGAACACGCCACGTAATGGATATTTAGTAGATCAGAGGGTATTTTGAATTATCTTTGGACAGTTTCTTTCAGCAGATAAATCAATATTCAGCCTCTTCTTTTGTCAGGTTGTGATGGGCTTTTGTTTACATCTGAAGATTAAAAGCAGCACAGTGTTAGAATATTCAGTGGAAGCACTGTGATAGATAAGATGTCAAGGAGAGCTCCAGGAACTACAACAATGCTTTAAAAAGATAAATAAATATACAGTGTTATCTTCTGAGCTGAAGCCTCATGCAACTTCACTTTTAAATATGTATGACCAGAACCTGTTTTGTTCATACATTAGTAAATGTTCTCTTACAAAGCAAACCCGTAGAGGATGGATTAGATTACCTGTGGAAGTAGCCACCACACCACAGGTATATTCAACTGCCAAATGGTAAAAACAGCCATGAGGACTGGCTGTAAGAAGCAACTCTGTTTTGGCCATGACCCAAGAGAAATCTTGGTGAACTTTAGGATTTCTGTCTTTGGTCTTCCCCAAATGACTGACTGAACTCAGGTGGCAAGAAGTTTTTCACTAGATCTCATCAGAATCTGAGGGAAAAGAATCTTCTGCACTTTTGAGAAAGATCTCATATCTGTCATATTTTCTGCTGTTTGTCTGGCATCTTGAGAAATTCACTGAGATAGTTTTGTGTGGCTTGTTCCTCCAGCTGGGGTAGCCCAGTGGTGGAGGTGACAGACTGATGAACAAAATTGAATCAACAAAATTATGGACAAGCATTCAGCCTTAGAAAATATTCTGTAGGCTATTTGTATATACACACTTTTTGCTCCTTCTCTACACCTCTGCTATGGCTTTTTTTCAGATACAACATACTGAGATAAAATAACTTGTGTTTTAAGTTAGCATAACTTTATTTTTTTACAGGTCTGGTCTTAAAACATGATGATGGAAAAAAAAAAGATCATTAATTTAGAGTTCTTCCTTCCTGTGGGCATATCATATATCATATATCATATATCATATATCATATATCATATATCATATATCATATATCATATTTATAATATATCATATATTCATATATCATCATTATCATATATCATATATATATCATATATCATATTTATTTATTTATTTATTTATTTTATATAGTAGTTCTTCATTCTCAGAACATCTTTCCACCCTCTGTCAAAACAAACAAAAAAACTCTACCTAAGGTGCTTGACAACTCAAATACCATTTAACAAGTAATATATTTCATTAACATTGATATCTCATTGGAATCTCATTGATAACATAACAATGATACATGTTGCAGGAATTAAAAGCCTTGGTCACATCATTAGAACAATTTCCCATGCATCAGTGAAATACTATTCCCTCTATACCAAAAGAGTATCTCTGGTTTCTTCACTGATCAGTGTAAATACAGATGTTATTAGAGAACAAGTTCATACTGTGCAACTTTACAAAAAAGCGCTGTTGGAGGTTTGCACAGAGTAATGAAATGGGAAAATGTTCCACAGGCCACAGTGGAGGGAGCCCTCCTGGACATGCTCATTCTTTTACTGTGGACTAGGAGACAAGAGAGAATTCAGCTTCTTCCCACTTGTTGGACTTGTTCTGAGCTGGTCCCTGTGGTTGCCAGAACCCATTCTATGGGGCAGAAACCTTCCACAGAGGGTAACAAGAAGGTATAGCCAGGTTTACTGGGTCAGTTTGAAAGTCACTCATGTGCAGCTTGGCTTCTAAATAAAGCAGCAGCTCCTGCCCCAAAGGGTTAATTATCTAAGGGACATCTGAGTGCCAACAAATGTGCAAAGGGAAAGCTTGGAAATGGTACCAGGTTCCGGTAGTCACAGGAGGTGCCTGAAACTCTGCACAGCTCAGTTTTTGAAAGTGGTAGTGTTTTCATGTCAAAATAAAAGAGTTAAATAGCTTTATCACAACACAGAATTCTCTTTGAGAGAAAAAGTGAAATGTATGGATGTAGGGGAGGGTGGATAAATATTCTTTTCTCAGTGAAAAAGAGAATATTTATCCACCCTCCCCTACATCCCCTTTAAAACTATGCAAAGAAATCAAGGTTAACAGATCCTTATTATTTAATCAAAAGTCCTTCCTATGATTTTTATTGAAATAAACAACTGATTTCATTATCTGTGTGACCTCCAAGACATATATTACAGCTTGCCCCATGCAGTGCTTATGATTTCAACAGAAATGAATAATTCAGACATCTGTCCCAGCCACTGTATTTTTATCACCACTTAAGTCATCTTTGGCAGTATTTTCACCTCTCTCTCAGTCAGAATTCTGCCCTCTCTTACTCTTTGTTTTCTATAGCCAGAAAACAAATAATTTAAGAATAGAATATTCAGTGAATTAGCACTACTGTTAAGTTAAACATTCTAATATTGGCTGTGTTCTTTTCTGAGGTTTTTTGTTTGTTTCTTTGTTTGTTTTGGTGGTTTTTTGGGGTTTTTTTTTTGGTTGTTTTTTTTGGGGTTAGTTTTTGTTTTTTTTTTTTTTTTTTTTGGTCCAAGCAAGTAATTGCTTTATTGTCCATTTAAATGTAAAATCAGGAAACTAAAAAAAAAAAAAAAAAAAACCAAAAAAGATTAAACAGAAAATTTGGATATTTCAGCATGCAGAGTGCAAATTTATAGTTAATATATTGCATATATAAAGGGGTCAGACACATTTCACATTTGGCAATTCCAAAACCACAAGTAAATTCAACTGACTTCACCCATATCTCATTTATTGCTCAATCAACCTAATGTTTATTTTACAAGGGTGCAGCGTGCTGAAGTATTTGGTCAAATCAGAGAACATGGAAATTTCCATGGGCACTTAGCTAAGCGTGTGCTTTAGTTCCACAGAGGTTTAACACAAAACACAGAGCCAATCATTCTGGGGGGAAAAATAAATAAGGACACTACAATAATTTTGTTCCCTAAAATATGTTTTTCACACTGATTGTACTTGTTGTACTTGAAAGACTTGAGTAATTTGATTGGATGTATTTGATTCTGTAGGGCTTATTACTGGTTTAGCTCTATCCATAACACACCCTGAGTTTGGAAAGGGAGGATAAGAAATGCTGCTTACTTCATTCAAAGAAGTCACAGACTGACTGACCCCAGGTGGTCTTTGAAATCTCCAGCAAAGTCTTTATATTGTGAAGTAGTTTCCCGCATTTTGTAGGATGAAGATACATGGTGGATAAGGAATGCATGACTGATGCAGCATCCAAGTTTAACTGAAATAATTTGAGGGTTCAAGATAATCCTATATTCATATTTGTAAGGAGGACATACAATTGTATTTAAAATTGACAAAACAACTGTAATAAATGGCTTTTTCCTAAAACTAAATTTCCCTTCTCTATATTTGTATTTACTTTTCTGAAAGTTATAGAAAGTCATACCTACAATAAGCTTAAAGCTGTATAAAGACTGCACAAACTGGCACTGTTATCCAGACTTCCAATAATTTAGTAACCCAGAAGAAATCTTATCTAAATCACGTTCTCTTTTTTTGTTTCAGTTTGGTCAGCAGGCTCAAACAATCTGTGGACATGTGAAGCAGGAGAGAGATATGGGTGCTACCTCAATGCAACTGATCTTTACACAGTACATAAGGAGATAAAATATCTTTCCTGTTTTCTTTCCCTTCTAAGTTAAAACACAATGGAGATAAAGAGAGATATAGCCCTCATGCTTGAACCTTTGATAGAAACCACAAGGGAAGCAGAAAAAGACAAATATCCTCCTAATGACAGACTCCTGATAGCAGAAATCCAACTAATTTATTTTCCAATATACCCTGAGGGGGGAAAAAAAAAAAGATTGAGTTTGTGGAGAGACTGGGAGAAGGAGAAAAAGCAGGCAGCAGAAAAGAAATGAAAACAAGGAATACCTAATTATGAATTGAGGTAACTCTAGATGTGCTTTGCAGTTCAGCATTAGGCTTTTAGTTTACTGCCATAGTAGGTAGGACCAACAATCAGGGATTAAAATATACTTTGTGTTCTTTATATGAAACCTGTGGAGCATTTTGGAGAGGTTATATATATATATATTTTATTTTATGGCCTACACAAGTGGCTCATGTTTGTCTCTCTAATTGTTTGCATATCTCAGTATCACTTCCACTTGGCCAACACTTGGCCATCAATCACCTTGATTCCTTCTTCATGTACTCCATGAAAGGAAAAAAAGCAAGAAACAAAGAATCGGGGAGGAACCTAAAGTAGTAGAGTACTGATGTCTCAATAATAAATACTTCACTGGACAAAAAAGTAAAAATAGTAAAGACACTACCTGATTTTGAAATATATACAGGGCTGAGCTAGACTGTTAAGACTATTTAATGACTTAGAGTTTCAGGTTTTGATGGGGTTTTTGGTTTTAGTTTCTTTTTTTGGTTGGTTTGTTTGTTTGTTTGGGGTTTTTTGTGTATGGGTTTTGGGTTTTTGGGTCTTTTTTTTTTTTTGTTTTTATGTTTTCTAAAAAATTTATCCACTTTACAGCCGAATAATTCTTTTAATGTCATACCTGCAAAACAGTGGTGTTGACTTCCACAGAAAGGCGCTGAGATCTCCTAATGAAACACATTTTGCCAGAGGTGAGTGTTACCCTTTTTTAGGGACACACTCAGATTCACAGGGGACTCCTGAGCACGGCAGTCATGTTCTTGTAATGGCTGTGATTCCACCCCTGGGTCACCCAAGGTGTAACAACAGCCTTTGTCTTGTGTCACCATGACAAGGGTAAAGGGAGACAGGAGCAGGGGATGGAGATGTGGGGGACAAGTAAAAACAAAGCAGGGAGGATCAGTATCTTTGGATTGAGGCACTCATACTGTCCTGGGTTGACTATATGATGCTTTTATCCCCAATCGTCTCGTTCTGTTTATGCTGAATAATAAGTTTTGCACCTTTAAGGCGTGTTCCAGAGAGTGAAGGGGGGAGAGAAGAAGTGCACAGTTTTTTTTTTCAGACACTGCTCTCACTCCTCCACATTCCTGCTCCTGACTGTGTTGTCTGTGGATGGACAGACAGCAGGACAGAGCTCTCCTTTGCTTTTAGTTAGTTTAGCTAGCTGAGGCAAAGAAGTTCCCTGGACTGTGTTTTTTTCCCTTTTCTTTGGCCCTGTTCAAACCTGCTCTGGCCTGAACTCCCAGGGGAGCACCGGCAGCTCCACCTGTGGCCTCCGGGCCGGGCCTGGCCTGCGCCATTTCCAGCCCTGAGGGACTGACCAGAGACTGAGTGAGCTCAGCTGCAGCCCGGGGAGGGGGTTCCTCAGTTTGTCATCTCTTTTGGAGCGGCAAGGGGTTTTATTGTTTAATATTGTTTAGGTTTTATTGTTTAATAAACAGTTTTTTCCATTTTCTCCAAGGAGGTGGTTTCTCCCGGACCGGCTCGGAGGAGGGGCCAATTGGATCTGCTCTCCTACCGCAGCCCTTTGGGGATTCTCTCCCAAATTTGCTCTGAAGCAGGACAGATACAAAAATATTTTTCATTCTAGTCCTGCCTCCTTATAGAATTATTAGTTTAAAACTGAGGTAAAAGCATTGTCACTGATAGCTCTGTACTGTCACTTATATGCTCAAGTAATAAACTTAGGAGTAATGTTCACATAATTTCTCATAGTAATGGCATGCGAAATGGACAGTTTTACTATAGATAATTGAGAATATACCCATACTCATCTCCAGCATCAGAAAAAACCTGTAACTAAGATGAATTTTTTAAAGTTTCTCTCTAAAAATGTGAAAATCAATCTCAAATCTCCTATTCCTGACCAAGTACGAAAACCATGGATTCAAAGAGGCTTCTCTTCATAATGCTTCCCTTTAGTCATGTCTTCTGAAGTGCCTGGTCTGTCTTCCCTGTGAATCCCAGAAGGATTAAGGAATGATAGAGGAGTAAAAGGATAGACTGGGACAATATGAAAACCATGAGGTGGTTTCAGAAATGTTAATGCCAAGGAAGACAAGAGCTGGTCAGCAACTGGAGTACAATAAAAAATATTTGTGTGTATCTGACATTTCAGGAATGTTCTGTAATATTTTACCTTCGTTGTGTCCAAATCAGTTTCACCACCTTTCTGTGTGCTCTTTATATGTAGTGAAGTGGTGAAAGCTTTTTCCACAGAGAAGGAATCAGATGATATTAACAACTCTCTGAATGGCCCATCAAAAACTTAACGAAACAACTGAATGAATGTGGGGGGAAAGTACTGGGTAAGGCAGATTTAAATTCTGTGTTTAGGAACCTTAGTAAACACGAAATGTTAAAAGCAGTTATGAAAATATATCAGAAGAAAGTCTGAGAATATATCAGAAGAAAGTCAACAATCTTTGTCACTTAGGTTACTGGGTCAGACTTATGCCTTCAGCTTTTTCTGTAAGGAAAGATTTTATGTGTTTTACAATCTGACCCAAAAATTCTAGTTTGCTTCAGAGTTGCTGGCTGTTTCTTACCCATACTAAGTCCTCAGTGCAGACTATTTTTAAGCCCATTTAAGGCTGAAACAAGTCTTCACCGATTTACAGCTTCTCACCTGAAGGAATCAGGGCTGTTCTCCCCTGTATAGCAGCTGTGCAGAGGTGAATGTGAGGAGCAGTGAGGGAGAAGACAAAGAAGGAGGAGAAGGAGGAGAAGAAAAAAAGGAAAAGGGAAAGGGAAAGGAAAAGGAAAAGGAAAAGGAAAAGGAAAAGGAAAAGGAAAAGGAAAAGGAAAAAGGATGGGAAGGGGAGTTCTGGGAAGTTCGGGGAAGGGGAAGGGGAAGGGATTAAAAAAAACTCCAAACAACTTCCAATGGCTGAGCTGATAAATATTTTGTTGTCTGTTCTTGCAAGCTCTTTTTTGCTCCTGCTTCAACTAATTCTAAGTTAAAATATCTTTAGTATCTGGATGCTGTCATGAATGTCTTTCAAATTATTTTTTTCCAGCTGATTCTAGCCATAATCTAACATTGCGTAAGTTCTTGCTAAATGTGTGACAAACTTAGGCTTCTGCACATTCTAGATTGATAATATCATCCAAATTCTTGTTGGATAGAAATGATCTGAGTGTAGAACATAGCAAATAAAAGTCAACACAAACAGGTCCCTGCTGCTCAGAATGCACAGTCTTTTGTTTAAAGCAATACCTTCAGTCTTACAAATTATATGTTTAATTGACAGATCTCTCTCGAAGTTACATATCTGCAAATGACTTCCTCTCTTTGTTTCATTTCTGTGGGTTCAAGTTCAGGATTTACAGCCATCTCTGTTTTAAGTAAGCTATTTAAATCAAAGTCTGTGTAGTCAAGTGCTGATCAGAACATTAGCCTGGGTTCACACCCTTGGTCTGCCACAAAATACTGGTGAGACCCTGGGCATGTCACTTAGCCTGTATTTTAACTTGATTTTCATCTCCCTGACGTGAGCCATAAGCCATATTGCCTCTCTGGGGTGTATGTTCAGTAATATTTTCAGTGAGCTTCTGTGATGGTTTTTCAAACCACATTATTACCTTGATAGATTTCGGATTGAACTGGTGCAGCACAGGAGGTATTTCTATTGTTTAGACAAGTTATCTTTGTCAAGCTGAAAGGAAAGAAAAAGATGAGAGAGAAAATGAAACCTACACCTCACTAAATAACTAGCATTAGGGATTTTATAGTTTGTGTTTCTTCTCTAAGAATGACTGGGATGTTGTTCTTATAATCCTTCACGTAATTTTCATGATAAGTACTTGACTTTTCTAGTTAGCTTGAGTTTGCCCTGGGTGAGAGATGTGCATCACCTTGGGAATAATATCTTTTTGTTTTATGCATATTGCTGGTTGAATACTAGTGCTGAATGCTTTTCACATTTCCTGTATGATTTGAATGCTCTATCTGAATCCTGACCTGCCATTGTTACTTGTGTCTTTTATTTCTCCTTTTAGTAGCATTCAATGTTTTATTTAATTTTTTTGTTTGGCTGGGTTTTGTTTTCCTTTCTCTTTTTTTTCATGCTTTTATTACAGCTATAAAAATGAAAAATTATTTTATTGTATATATACACAATTTCCTTTGAAACTTTCTCACTCATGACTGACTAATCACTACTAGGGGATATGGGAATCACTCTCAATAATGTGTTTTAAGAAGGGTATAAAACTACAGTAGAACAAAGAAAGAAATATTTACCAGAATACAATATGGTGCTAAGATCTCTGTAGTATCTTAGTGCTGGCAATATTTTCTTTGCTGGCATGGTTATAACTGTATTACATACACACAGGCACACACACACACCAGCACAGCCACATTTTACCACCTCATGTTTCTCAGGAATATGATCCCACTAATCTGTCACTATTTACCTCTGTCAGTGCCTGTGCCCTCCATATCATTTTCATTCCAGGGGACAGTCTCAGTGGGGTCCTGAAGCTGCACATCTGTGGGCATCTGGAGTGCACTGGTGGCCTACAGGAAAGGTTTAATTATAACCATCCCCAGGTCTAAGAAGATGGGCAAGGAAATGCCAGGCAATGCACTGAAAAATCCACTAAAAAGTCCACTGAAACAGAAATGTTAATGTGAGCAAACCTTCATGCCATCTTGGAATTCACCTATTTACTTTTATATAACGTCTGGATTTGCAGTGGCATTTTAGCATCACACTTCTATTTGGATACCAAATACACATTCAATTTTGTAAGAGAAGATATTTTAATAACTCTAAGTTAAAGGCAATTATATCACTTGGCATTATTTTCTTGCTGCTTTTTGCCATATTGAAATCCTCTGTTTTTCCCAAAAGGATAAAGAAAGTCTCTCCTCCCAGAAATCCTGACAGTTTTGAAATTCATTTTTTCTGATAAGCTTTGACATGTCTTTTTTTTTGTTTTCATAAAAAATATATATTAATTTATTTTTTCAGAATAAAAAAAAGAAAATCTAAATCCTAACACCTCTTTATGCTATCACATTTCTTAATTTTAAGGAGGAAGTATTCCAACAGAACATGCTCAATGTTAGGCATTACTTTATATCAAATCAACACGCGTACTGACATAGATGCACGTTATTCAACATGTGTACTTACATACATTTATTCTAACAGCCAGATAAATATGAATAAAATAATAAAATCAATGAATATTTTTTCTGCCTTTCCAGGATGATGTAATTTAGCCTATGAAAACCTAATGAGATTGTCTAAGTGTAAGGATAGAGATGGGCATCTTCCAAGGGTTTCTTATCTTTCTAGTCTCAGACATCAGCCAAAGATTGGAGCTTTGTGAACTGAATCCACCCACCTAATTTTTTTCTTTTTTGGACAGTTTCCTTTGTTGAATCATAGAGTCACGAATGCTTTGGGCTGGAAAGGACCTTAAAGGTCATATAAACCTCCTGCCATGGGCAGTTGTCCGACATTCTCTATATCCCTTAGAATGTAGATGGGATTCCATAAGGTACTTATGAAATGGGGTTTTTTTTTCACTCTTTCAAAAATATTTTATTTTTATATTTTTTTTTTATTTTTAGGGGTATTGCGCCTCTTCTTGAAAACCCACCCTACGAAGCGACATCTTTGAAGTCTCTGGATTACAAAACCAGAAGAATAATCCTCCTGGCCATGCTTTATCTGCTGTTTCAGGGTTTGAAGCAAAGGCCCACCACTACCTTTGGTGTGCCCAACACAGTGAGATGAATGCCTGCCCTCCCCTTGAAGACATTGGAATCCTCTCTGTGCAGATGTCTCAGCCACAGAGGAGGGTCTAAAGCCAAAGGTCTGGCTTTGCTAACACCTGACACAGAGATCAGTTTTAACCAGCAGTTTTAGGAGCGCTCCTGGAGGTGCCAGCAAGCTCATCCCATGCCATTCCGCAGCAGCTCCCTCTACATTTATTTCTCTATTGTTTTGTTTCTTTTTATGGTTGCCTGTTTCTCTGCAGGTAGCTCAGTGATTAGCAAAGCAACCGACTCTGCCTTTTTCAGCTCATCTCAGGGTTCCAGGCAAAACAAGCCCATTTGAAGCCGAGCCCAGCGCTCGCAATAATTCCCCATATGTTGATTTTCACACCAGCCTTGGGTGGCTGCACCTCATTATTTGATTTTCTCTGCATCAGTTTTGTTTGTGAGAGTGTGTGCATGTGTGCCTGTGCGTGTGTGGCTTTTTTCTCTCCAGTTTGAAGTCACTCTGACCTAAATAGAGGAAAGTGTGGGTGGCAGTTTAGTTGTAGGTGCCACTTCAAAGACTTAAAATGCTACAATCTGCAAATAAGTACTTTCAGGGAGGGGTGAGGGGTAGAAGATGTCAGTGTATATTCAGGGATGTTGCTTCTGACAGGTCTAACAACAGATGAACCCCAGAGGCTCTGATTTCTGTGGGTATTACACCCCACATGTCTCCAGAGCTTAGGGGGTGGATTTTTAAAGAAATCATTTGCATATCACTAGACCTAATGCAGTTAAGTTTATGATTTAGTAAAACTGAGCTGAAAGGGAAATACCACAAAAAAAAACCAAACATGATTACACTTAATTAAATCAAGGAAGGATCACAGCTTCCCAAAGATCATTGGATTAGATAGGATGGGAAAAAAAAGGAAAAAAAAAAACCCAAACATTCTTATGAACATGATCTAACACATTTAAACCTGGAATAAGAAACACCAGGAAAAGCAAAGTGCATTAAGCAGACAATATAAGTTCTACCATAAGATTCTGCTGTATACATAAAGCCAAAGTATTCTTGGGATTTGCAGACGTGTGTGGTTAAGGCTGACAGTCACTTACTTCAAGCTGTTACTGCTGTTAAGCACAAGCCCATCACTCAGCCACATCTGCTTATTCTGTGTGACTTTCTACGAGTTTAAAGATTAGTAGGAATACAGAAAAAAAAATAAATAAAGACATGGGCAAGTTGTGGCTTGGACTGGGTCACAGAGCTCTCCACAGCTTCCTAGTTGTGAGTCCAATTTATCACAGTTAACTTTCACATTTCCACTTTCTCTGCAAATTCCTTTGGGACCACCAGGCATTACTTGTCTTTCCATTCATGTTTTCCAGTCACTCTCTCAGAGAATGATTTTCACTCTGTAAGCCAATTGATGAAAAATTATTCTTCAGGAAATTAATACTGAGAATATGTTTTAGAAGCCAGAATTGCAAAACTAACACTGAGAAATGTCTTGGTTTGCTTGGAGAGGAAGAGAGCTGCAGCCTCTGCTGTTGGGTGACAGAGACAAGCCCAAAATCAGGGTGACCACTGGGCTGCATCCTTACAGCCCTTCAATTTGTGCAGCCACCAACAGAGTGATGTGACAGGAGTGACCTCACCTTTAGCTGTAGGTGACTCCATCTCAAAGCCAAGGGAGCAGCCCTTAAAGGTGACCAGCAGATGTCCAGCAGGTCAGGGGGGTGATTCTCTCTCTCTACTCTGCTCTTGTGATATCCCCCAGCTGCAGGGCTGCCTCCAGCTCTGGAACCCCCAACACAAGGGAAGTGTGGCCTGGTTGGAATGACCCCAGAGGGCTGGAGCATCTCTCTAAGAGAGCTGGGACTGTTCAGTCTGGAAAAGAGAGGGACATTATTACACATTCCAGTACTAAAGGGGCTATCAGAGAGCTTGAGAGGGTATTAATAAATTGCATAAACAGGACAAGGGGCAATGTCTTTAAGATGAAGGAGGATAGAATTAAAATAGATGTTGTGAAAGAATTCTTGGCTGTGAGGATGGTGAGGTCCTGGCACAGGTTGCCCAGAGAATATGTGGCTTCTCCATCCCTGGAAGTATTCAAGACCAGGCTGGATGGAGCTGGGAGCAACCTGGTTTGGTGGAAGTTGTTCCTGACCAGGGTAGGCAGTTGGAAAAATATGATCTTTAAGGTCCCTACCAACCCAAACCATCCTATGACTCTGTGAGTGAAACTATCTCCTGAGTATTCCAAATAACTTATCTACGCCAATCTAGGCTTATAAACTCTGTTTTTTATACTAAGGTATTTGCCTTATTTTTATTCATCTTATTTTATCTTGCATCTTTTTAATATCTATGTAAAAGTTTGGTAAGATGAGCAAACTTTCATTAAATAAGGCAGGGTTTGTCTTTACAAACACATCTGATGGTAAGTGCTTGTATGTGATCTTTTATTAATAAGGAGAAGTTCTCTAACATTTGGAGGAGAAATACAAGTTATACAACAGGTGTAATGGAGTAAGAACATATTCTTGGGTGGATGCCCACCTGCTGTACTTCAGCTTGTGCTACCTTGTTTGCCTTTCCTGAAATGTAAAAAATAAAAAATAAAAATAATTAAAAGAAAAAAAAAGGAAAAAAAAACAAGTTTAGATAATTCAGGGGCCATAAAGCCAGTAAAGCAGGATTATATTAAGGCTAGCAGTTAAGGCATTCTCATGAGTTCTGGGAAGTAGAAGTTGGAGGTTTCTGATGCATGGGAGGGACATCTGTGTAAAATGAAAAGTGAAGACTGGCTGCTGTAATCAGTGGTGTACACTGGGCACTTCAGAACAAGACAGACTGCGGTTTGTACAAAACCCAGCGCTGTCTCCTAAGCCTACTGAGGTGAAATCAGCCGCTGGACTGCTTGTCTATGTCAACATGATGGCTTTGGCTACAGGCAGTAATGGAGTTTTATGGAGTTCTGTAAGTCTTGTGGCAAAAAAATAGAGACACCTGTGAATACTGAGAGGCCCCAGCAGTTTGGATAGGGTTTTGTGAGAAATTATAATAGATTTAGATGCTTAAACTGTGTCTAAAGTTAAATTTTTCCGTCTGGGTTTTTACAGGTATGAGTCTTACTGGCTCTGCTCTTTTGCAGTGGACAAAATATCTCAAACATATTTTGATAGTCTCTTAGACATTTTTGACCATTTACACAATATCTCTTTAGGCTAAAGAAAAAGGTACAATACTAATTCTCTGCTTTTGAGTCAATAAAGAAGGCAACAATAACTTCCCCTAATATTCCTAAAGGCTTCAGAGTCATTCATTTCCTACCAAAACCCCAAACTCTACTGCCACTGTCAGTGGCAGTGCAGCCCCCTTTTGCCCATGCAAAAAGCAATGTTCTACTCTGGTGCATTTTTAGTGAGCTCTGTTGTCCATCAGGGATGCAGAGCCGACAACAACACTGGCTCTACAGAGTGAACTCAGCAGCCAGCAGGGAGGGAGATTGATGTCTCTGCACCAGGAAGTTTTGGCCAGCCAAGTGCTTCTGCAGCACAACAAGACCTCAGCAGCAGCTGCTTAAGCTACCCTGTAGAAAGGCTCATGTTTAGCAAACAATTTTGGTGGCATAATGGACTCCCCACTGCCATGGTTAGACAGAAAATTATTCAATTACATGGAATTAAATTATTATAGTTGTTGTTTATTGTTGTTGTTGTTGTTGCTGTCATTGTTGTTATTTATTATTTACTAAGTGCCAAATGGACTCAGTAATGTTCATATCTGGTAAATGTAGGGAGGGGAGTTACTTTAACACAGACAGCTATGTAGGTGTGCAAAGCCATTTGTTCATAAAGGACTGGGTGGGGATGTTCTTGCAGAGGTCACCATAGAAATATCTCCTAAATGTAAGCTTAAATGGAACACACTACAAGGAGAAATACTGTCTTAATATATATATACATATATATATATATATATATATATATATGTATTTTGGAGCTTTAAATAAACAGGAAAAGGAAAAGGGTTATTAGGACCATTTTTTGGAAGAATAAAGAGAATGAAGCAGAAGAACATACTCCCGTAAAAAATGGCTCTGGAGAGCTCCAGAGGTCTCAAACAGTAAAAGTTTGATATTGCTCATTCTGTGATCAGGCCTCCTGGAGCAATGTAGGGAAAATATTCCTTCTAAATCTTAACATTCCCAGTTTGTGTTGGGGTGAAAGGCTGTACAAACTAAAAGATCAGACCCTATATCTATAAGAAATCCCAGAAATATTGTATGAAGTTATTTTTCTCTCTACTTTGTCTACCAGTGTTTTAATTTCTTTGAAACTGGAACTGAATTTATGGAAGTAGAGGTTCTTAAGCCTGTCATCCTGCTTTGAAAGTTTCAAAAGTGCTGTAGTGCAAGTCAAGTCAGTTAATTACCCAAAGCAGTATTTTAATGCTTTTAACTTGCAGGAGGCTGAAATACAGAAAGAATTCCACAACAAGCATTAAAAAACTCCAATCTACTTTTTTAAGTAGTTCCATTAAGTCAATCTTCATATTTTTATCCGATTTTTTTTTTCTTCCTGAGTTTATTTTACCATTCTACAGCTATCCATCTTTTAGGAATAGTTATTGAATCCACGTATCCCAAATGGTTCATTCCATATTTTGTCTGGGTCACCTCTTCAAATGTCCTTCCTAAAGTTCTTCACTTTCTTCACCCTCAATCTATTCTCTTTTTCCCAGCTCCCAATTTCCAATTCCAGTTACTCACACAGTTTTAAGGATTAAAGTCTCATTTTATTTAATGGAGTGTGCACAGCTATATTTCATTATTGCCAGAAAAATCCATATGCCACATTTTTAAAAATAAATCCCCACTAGAAATGTTGGAAACCTTACAGACTTTGATTGAGTTGCCCCAGGTCAAACTGAACATCTGGGAAAGAACTTCTGCCTAGGAAATGGTTGTGCATCCTTGAATACTCCAGTGGCCTCACTCTTGGAATAGGCTTTGGTGAAGCTGTGTATGAAATACAAGGATATCATTAAATATTTCCATATTTCATATATTTTCTTCTGCACTGTTCTGCCAGCCCAATAGTGTACATATGCCATTGTGGTACCAGTTAATTATTAATACATATATCAATAGAATATGGTTAAATAGTGTTCACCAGATACATAATTTTTTAAAGGCAGCTTTTTTTCTATTCCTTTTGGCATTGCAAGCTACTCACAAATCAGTTGTTAATCTATTCAGTGTTTAAGGATAAGGGTCTGAGCCAAAAGCCCTTTGAAGTCAGCGAAATAAACCCCATGGACTTCAAAGAGCTCTGGATCAGCCCCTAACAGAAAAAGATCACAAACAAACACATATTAGACTATCGAGTTACTTATAAAGCGGTTTGCATATCTTTAGACACAGTAAACACATTGCTGTCATAGCAATTAAAAGCTTGCATCCAAAATCTGAATCTTAAAATAGCCTGTTAGGGAGAACATCCTATTTTCTTTCTGGGGAAGAAATGTAAATCTAGATAGGGAACAAATGGATTGATAATGTATTCCAGACACTATATGTGGTTTACATGACTATATATGAGGGATCTAATATAAAGAAGGCCTTAAATAAATACACTACACTATGTCATGCAGGCTCATTTGGATGTTTCATCATACTGTATGTTCAGAGAGGCCATAAAGGTTTGAAAATAAACTTGTATTTGTAACATATCCTTTTCCCTCTCTTTTGTATAACATGATATATATGACTTGTCATACTCTCCTTTTAATATTTTAGATTTATGAAATTAGTTAAAAAATACTGTTTAAAAATCCTTCTTCCTAATATTCATGCTGACTCAAAATATTATATCTCATGCACAATCTCAATATTATGATGTAGAGCTCATCCACTGTTGCAGATTCCCCATAGAGTTCTAAAGCTCCAGGATTTGGATCTTAGTAATTTTTGTCTGGAAGGATCCCAGAATATTTATTTTTATGTTGTACATTTAATATGGATACTGATATCACTTCTATACCATAAAGTCACTGGTAAGAAACCACTACCATTGTCTTTTACAAGTGACAGAAAACAGTGCAGCTGTGTAAAAGGAGGGATTATTCTCCCTTTTTGTAGAATTTAGGCATGTACATAGTGGGGGCATGTGAAGACAGAAGTGAAGACAGAAGTGGATACAGACATAGACAAAATAAATAGACAGAATAGAAATATTTAAGCAGACATTTCCAGAAGGTGATTCATCCCTCCCAAAGCTGCATACCTTTTAAAAAGTGTGGTAAACTTTTGTCCAAAGATCAGTATTAGTCTAGTCTGGCTCTCAACAGAGTAAAACCACTTTAGTTTAGTTTAGCTATCTCATTTTAAGATGGTGTGAGTAACTAAGTTGAAACAGTATAAGCAGAGGGTGAGAAAACTGGTAAAAATAGGAAGAGTTTTCCTTTACAATTAAGTGGTAAAAAATATTAACCAAGGACATGCAAAGTGAAACATAGCTCTTAGAACTTAGAACTTCTAATAACAGCAGGGCAGGCAGATGCCTCTTGGCCAACTGGGCTGCACATAAACATCTAAATCTATAAAGCTGCATATACAAATATAATGTTTGTAGACATATACTTTAGATTGAAGGGCAGCATTAAAACATAGGAGAAACGAAGAAAGAAGCCTTCCCAAACTGCACTTTTCCAGAATGGGGAAAGAGATGAGCTGATACGAGTACATGTCAGAGAACTGCAAACACCCAAGCTGTAATCTACCAGCTCACATCTGGTCACACATCTCAGAGAGGAGACTGATAGGAGGGCACACATAAATCTCTGGGACAGGGTTCAGCAAGGAGTGTTTTATATACAAGGGGTTTCAGCACAGCATCTTAAACACTTAAATTCTCACTTACCTAGAAATATGTGCGGAAACATTTTAAATACAAAAGTTTCAAGGTTCTTTCTCTGTGAACATGAATGTTTCATTGCGATTTCCTTGGGAATATACGATTAAAGTTTAGCTTGTGCTTGACCTTTACTGAGCAACAATAGAACTAACAGAAGTTCAAGTTCAAAATCCTTTTCATCACAAGGGGGCTTATTTCAATTTTCACTCTTTTTTTTTTTCAAACAAAGTGGAGAAAGAAAAAAAAAGTTTAAAATATTCAAGTATGTTACTATGTTCTTCATTTTAATGTCTTTCTTACTTATTTTGTTCTTTTTTCTCCTTTTTTTCTCCCTGTTTTTCTTTTTTATTTTCCCTTACCCATAATCCCTTCCCCAACCCCAGGAAAAAAGAGTAAGTGGAAAGGAAGTGAGGGGGAAAGAAGAAATTAAAATTTTGAGGAAAAAAGTATCTTTACAAATAAAGACATATTTAAATGAAGAAAAAATAAAATTCAGGGGAAATAAAATTCTTCTCTTTGGAAACACTTTGTTTTATTTTTCGCAAGTCTGTAGCCTTCCCATATTGTGATATCATTTTCAACTCCATTGCATATTTTGTCCTACAAAATTCTGGGATGTTTGAATCAGTGAATATTCAGAGAGATGTAGGGTGTGTTTTTGACATCAAGAACCTGTGCTTAGCACAAGATTCTGCTAAAATGTCTTCAGTTTCCAGTGTGCTGCTAATCATAGTCTTAACCTGAGAGAGGGAAAACCTTTCCATTTGCTAAAACAAACATTTACTTAATTTGCCTTGTTAAATTTAAGCCATTCCCCATTTTAAAACTTCTCATTGATTTTACATTCACTCCTCTGATGTAAAATCATCAGCTACTGATTTTACATCTGTCTTTTAGCTGCTGCTGCTGCTGCTGAGCTAACCTCAGCGACTGGCATATTGTACCAAATTAGGATTTCTCCCGTTACGGCAGCTGTGGGGTGGAATTGAGACAGGCTGATGAGACACCTCCAGCCCCCTCACTACTGCAGACACTGCAAAGAAGGAAGCCATGAACAACAGTTGCAAAACTGTTAGCACAAAACATCACCCTACCACAAGCAGGGGGAGGACGATATTTCCTTGCTGGCGTTTTCTCGTGTGCCTCGTCTCTGGTTCTTCAATGCAAAGTCATCAAACAAAATGTAAACCTCCTGGGTGAGATTCGTCTGCCAAAACGTAGCTGTTGACATCTGAGGCAGTCACTTGAGCCCCTGTAATCGATGGAGGATTAAGCAAGTTTAAGGCACAATTCATCTAATCCTAAAGTGCAAGTCAAAAAATGGGTCATTGAACTGTGCCCAAATGTTCCTATTTCTCTTTACTAATGGAAAGAGAGACTGAAGTATGGACTCCCGTGCATTTCTGCTCTACAGACACTTCACACAAGGTGCAATGATTCGCACCCCTAGGCCTGGCCCTGGAACAGGCTTAGCTGAAGGGAAAGCTGATGAATAATTAAAGCTCATTGCAAGACAGCATCCTCAGAGACAAAGTGCTCTGAACGGCAGAGGATGATCATCCAAAGCAACCACATCAGGCTCCCGTGGATTGTGCTGTGGTGCTGCAGGTTACGAGCAATGATTTCCCACAGTAGGTTCCAGAGGTGGCAAATGAGACTAGTGTCAGAGATATTGCCTGAACATCCAGATAAACTCGTTCACCTGAAGAGATCCAAAGCTCCTGAGCTTCTAAATGAACCCATGCAAGTCTCATAGATTTTGAGAAGGTAGATACCTTGCCAAGACTGCTCATGATTTTTCTTTTTAATAGCTATATATTTACAAAGAGAATGGTTTTTAATGTTCAAAACAGATGCCTCAGAATTAATTGGAGAAAAATAAACTATGAGAATGCACCTATTTTTTTTCTTGCATTTTTAACACATTCTGAGTCATTGGCAAAATGCTACAGTTGATTTTGACTACTCTTATGCTTGCCACAAAATCAAAAGTCCAGGGTATAACTCTCATATTTTCCTTTCTGAATTTCAAACAGTAGAAGAAATGGGGAACTTTGGCCACAATGACATGTAGGTATCATTTGGTGTAATTGATTTCTTTTCTTTCTTATCCCTTCTCTGAAAGAATATTTTTAAGAAGTGGTGCTTTCTGAGATTAAAAGAAAAATTTATTATTATAACACACATATATATTACAGATAGTTATTTAAAATATTTAATAATATAGGAATCATTTATTTGTTGTGTGTGTGAATTAAACCCATCAAAATGCCACAGGACAAATAGTAATATATCTCCTATCCCTGAGACTTAAATTTCTTATACTTTCCATTATTTGGCTTATTTCTCTTAGAGAGCAGAAAATGTTGAAACAGGAAGAAAAAGAGATGAAAATGGGTGAGATGCTTTCCATTCTGTTTAATAAAATAAGTTTTTAAAATAACACTGAGAGCTTGTAAACTGCCTCTATAGAGTGATGGAAGGAACACAGAGAAACATCAGCTGAATTGCCATATAAAAAAAGGACCCGTTTCCTTTTTTTTTTTTTTCTCGTCTTTCCCAGTTCTGCTAACTCTTGCACAAGGTAACTGAAACTTATGCATCTGAGCTGAAAGAATCTGATCAGTGGCATGTGCTAACCAACCTCGACACTAAGATATTTAGGGCAGCTGTCAAGCACCACAGCTATCTTCTGTGCTTCTTCTCAGAATTAATTAGCAGAAGAACAGCCTTTAATACACATGTTCTTGCCAAGATGAACTTGGAAGGAATCTTGTTCTACTCCCCATTACTGTCTGTTCCCAGCAAACCTCTAGAGGAGATAAATGTGCAAAATCTTAAGCTATCCACCTCCTGTTACTGCAGGTATAAGCCAGGAGTTGTAGGAGGCAACATCCAGCAAGTATTTTTGGTGCAACAAAAGAAATCAGCCAGTTTGGTGATATCTGGCTTCAGAAATTCAAGCAATTAACTATTTCTGTTGATTATATTGAAAAATATAGCTACTCATTCCAACTACTAATTTAATTTGTTTCAGTTGCATTCACAGTGTGAATCTTAAATTCTGCCTTGTGCCAAATAATTTGAGGAAGTACTACAGAGGTTTCAAAATCCACTTGTAAGTCTGTGTTTAAAGGTAAGGACCACCTGCACTGCCCTCAGTCTCCATTTACTTCACAGGCTGATGGGACTCCCTTGAGAATTTTCAAGACTTTCCCCTCTGACTTTGGCTAATGTTTGAAATATCAGTGGACTTTCTCAGTACTTCAGCAATATCTTTTCTTCCACCTCATCCTTAAGCCAAAGGGCACTGACAAAGAAAAGGTGAAATCTAGCCAAGAAAAAGAAATAAATTTAAGGAGGTAAGTTTGAAACTTGAATCAGATTGAACTTGCTAAAGATATTTGGAATAATTTTCGTTTTACTTGAATAGGTGACTAAAACAGTTCAGACAACCTTGCTTTTCCTGGAATTGTTTTACTGTTGTCTCATTTTATTTGAGTGGATCCATATATATCTTTTTTTTTTTTTTTTTCCCAGAAAAAATCCCAGTTTAGTTCTATGTGTATTTCATTGGTCCTCCTTTGGCTCACATTATATTTTTTTTTTCCTGATTGGTTTTATTAATTTATTTATTTAAATGTGAATAAAACACATTTAAATAAATAAATAAATAAATAAATCCTGAAGTAAACACTTCAGGATTTTTTTTCTAGTCCTGAGTAGTCGAAGAAGTGGAAAAAAATCTTGTTCACATATCAATCCAGAAACAGTTGCCACCATAGTCAGACATGAGCTCAGATACCAATAGTCCAACTCATCTCATTTAACTTTAGCTGTCTATAAATTATATGCTCCATCAAAACTGGCTATCTAGGCTTCCCTGATAACAAAAAGAGAGATGTCAACATCTCTACATGGCGGTTAATTTAAATTGTTTTATATGTTTTGGTTTGGTATTTTTAAGATTGGGCAAGTCGTCCAGAAACAAAATTAGTGCTCTCTCTTGACTGAAAAGGAAATTTGTACATGGCACTTTTTTAGGGTAGATGTCTATCTCTTAGAAAACCAACCTTCAGTGAAATTAATCCAATGGCACAGACAGTAAGACACACAGGAATTCCATTTCACTCTCCTTCAAAACAAAAAAAAAATACTTGCATTTAACTTGATTGGCTATTCTAGTAGCTCCATTTGTCTTTTTTTTTATTTTTTTATTGTGTCCACCTGAGATTCCTCTAATAACACCATATCATTCCTGACAAACTTTATTCTGAAGGTCTTGCAGTAGTTAATGATGTAGTTCTTACATTCCTGTTCTTTTTGGCCTTGCTTTAAAGCACAGTCCTCAATGCAATCATGTCAGAAAAAGGAAAACATATGATCAACTACCCACCACCCTCAGGACTTAACAATGTCACAAATGTTGAGTAGCAGATTTTAACTGCCCGTCTCCCTCCCCCTCGCACCACACCCTTTCCCTAAATCTGTGGGTACTTGATGCTAGTTAGCTCCTGGTTCGGTCTTTTTTTTTTTTTTCTTTTTTCCTTTTTCCTCCTCAATTTCCATGCTTAATGAGCCTGAGCTGAGTTAATAATGGATGTAATAAGTAATGACTCATTGTTTTGGGGCCTGTGTGTCTCTGTGTGCAGTGGCAGAGGAAGCCAGGGCTCCGATGCCATTTGTTCTGCCATGTCACTTGCCGCCAAGCAATGCCACTCATCAATAAAAGGCAAGATGACGGATGAGTTCATTTAATGGAATTCCTCCGAGTGAGCTGCAGCCACTGCTCTTTGTAGGCTCGTTCTCTTGTTCTTTGAGCCTCTCTCTTTCCCAGTCTCTCTTACTCCCTCTCCTTTATTTTTTTTTTAAATATTCAGGACAGTTGGAAATTGTGGCTGGCTGAGACAGCTGCCATTCGTGCCAGCAGCTCCTTCTGCTCTTAACAACTGCTATCCTGAATCAAACCAAGGGCTCTGAGCAGGGAGACTAGGTCAGCACCACCTCATAGTGACATCCAACAGCATTGCCTTCCCCTCACTCCCTTCCCCTCTCCCACCTCACTGGTCAAGCTGCCCAAGCATTTGAGGAGGAAAAGGGTTTGAGTGCTCCCAGTATGGCCCTGTGCATGCTGAACAGTTAACACAATCCTGTTCCTCTGGAAAAGGATCAGGCTCTGTCTTCATGCCTAATCTACAGCACTGCATGTTTCCAAACCCAGATTAGCTAAACAGGGTATTATTTCAGTTCCCACATGCATGCAGCTGCTCAGAACAATGAATGAGGTTCCCTTCTGTCTGCCTGTTCCCAGGTTCCTCTTCCTCCACCTGCTTCTTCTGATTTGCTTTTCCCTATTTTTTAATTCCAAAGGTGTGATTCTGGTATAATTTAAGAGAATAATTTTTCCCATAAAATTTATGCAGGTAAAAAATGCTGCTAGGCCAGATCCTTAGCTCAGGAGAAGTAGGAGAAATTCACAGGTCTGTAGGTTAATGGATCTCTGGTCCCATTAAGTTCAGCAGGTTTTGATAAAACATCTTGAGTAGAAGAAAAATCAGGACAATTTTACCCAAAACTGTCTTACATCTAACTTTCCAAGATTTCCTAATTTAATATGAAACCTTACCGAACAAGAAGTGAAGTTCCTTCCATTCCTAGTAACATAAATAAGGGTAAAACCACCTGTTCTCACTAGTTTTACCTGTTTACTGGAAACTCACTTTGAACTGGAATTAATATTTTGTTGAAGCTAGAAGAACTTTGTCCATTTATTTTAGTAAATTTGGAGTTTTTCATGTTGTGTTGCCTTTTCATTTTATATGCGTAAGTACATATGCATGATATCCCAGCTTGGATGATCCTGCTATGGTATCATTGTACATTAGTTTGAGATATGTTTGGTGAGAAAAAGTATAATATTTATTTTTAACCCTGCATTTTTATAGTATAATGGTTAGGACCATGATCACAGAAGGCCAACAAGCCAAGTATGCTGCAAAAAAGGCAAAATTACAGACACCAATTTTACTCTTTACAGCTTAAAATCTTCCAGGTCACCAGAGCTGAATTTCCCTTTTACTTTGCTTTTGTGAAACCACATCTGCAGGGGCTGAATCCAGCTCTTGGGACCCCAACATGGGAAGGATGTGGAGCTGTTGAAGTGACCTACAGGAGGTCACAAAGATGGACAGAGGGCTGGAGCGGCTTTGCTGTGGAGACAGGCCGAGAGTGTAGGGGGTGTCAGCTGGAGGAGAGAAGACTTCAGAGAGGGGTTAGACACCTTTCCAGTGCCTAGAGGGGCTCCAAGAGAGCTGGAGAGGGACTTTGGACAATGGCCTCGAGTGACAGGACAAAGGGGAATATCTTCAAACTGACAGAGTGTAGGGTTAAGTGAGGTATTAGAAAGAAATTATTTACAATGCGAGTGGTAAGGCACAGGCACAGGTTCTTCAGAGAAGCTGTGGCTGCTCCATCTGTGGAAACATTTAGAGCTGGGTTGGCCAGGACTTGGAGCAGCCTGGGGCAGTGGAATTGCCAGTTCTTGCCCATGGCAGGGTTTGGACCTAGATGGCTTTTAGGGACCCTCGTAATACAGCCCAACTCAACCCACCCTGTTCTAGGATTCTGTGGTTCTATGATAAATGTGGTATGGTGTACAAGTTAATTATCTTCTTTAATTAAAAAGAAGATACCCAACTGCAAGAGATTCCTGCACCTTGAACAACTAAATAACTGTGGGTTTGTGCAAATTTTCACTCCAATATCACTCTTTTATTAAGTATCAAAAATCTGGGAATGAGAAACAATGCCCCAGTGTCACAACTGGCTAAAGAGAAAGTGTTGGAAACCACAAAGCTTTGTCTTTCTCTGCTTGTTTATCATGTTGGTGCCTTGGACGTCACCAAGAAAATGACATAGGTATGAACTTCCATTAATCAGTGGGAAAAGGGTAAACCATACTAGGGTGGATAGCTAAAAGGAAGCTCTCATGGAAGGAAACATTTTCTTTGGTCTGTAGCCCATCTGAGAGTGATAATTAATATCTGCTCTCTTAAGCAGTCAGCATGAGAGTTTGTTTTGTATTTCCTAGAGCATGAGTGCACACTAGACTCAATCTAGCTGTGTTGGAAAAGATTGTGGGGTTTTTTGAGAAGGGTGTGTGCAGGTAGCTTAACAGGGAATAAAGGAGGATATTAAATATCCCATAGAGTAAAAGTGTATTAAATAAACCATATAGTAATATACAAAAAGTATGTTAAAAATCCTATGGAGTACAGACAGCCAAGAAAGAGATTAACAGAGCATCACATTTTATTGTTGAGCACAAATGTTCCATTCCTTTCTCTGAGCTCCTAATCAGCATTTTTCATTATTTCCCTTCCCCTGTATTTGGCTCCTGTGCCTCAGTGCCCATAGCAACACTTCCAGTAGTGTTAAAAACTAGATACTGCAGCCACATTCCCAGGCAGAGAGCTTTGCCAAGGCCTACATTTGATCCAGCTAGGAGCACATGCCCGCTCGGTGGTACAAGGTCATAATAATAATTCTCCCTTCAGGGGCAAACAGTCTTAGGAATGATCCCCCACTATTATCCCCTACTATCTTGGCTCATTTTGATCTCAGTTGTTATTAAGCTCATTTTATGCTGCAGTTGGAGCAGCTTGTTTACTTACAGAAATGGTTATTCAGAAAGTGGATGCCTACAATGAGACCAGAAGCCTGTGTGAGTGTGTGTGTTCAAGTGTGTGTGTGTGTGATGTATGTAGGGAGAGAAAATTGGTTTGTTTTAGGAACACACCATTCCTTTGAACTCCACAAAAATACGAGCCCTTTCTTTGATGGGCTTTGCTTTGGTTTTGGTTTGTTTCATTTTTGCCTTGCCCCAGTTTTCTCTCTGTAGTGTCTAATGTACATTTCAATGGATGGGAATGATGACAGAAGGCATTTTCAATCCCTTGAGGCATGGTTGCAGTCTCTGAAAATGCTTTGGTACTGAAGTATTCTGAAGAGAATAAAAGAAATCCTTTATTCTTCTTTTATTTTTCTTTTCCCCCCAACACCCCCCTTCTACTTATATCAAGATTGGAATTTCAGTTGTTGGGGAGAGAGAGTGGGGTTTTCTTTTGATTCTAAATGGCATCTTTTTCCTCCCCAGCCACTCTATTGATTTAGTTTGTTTTTTGGGTTTTTTTCTCATTTCCCCGCTTTCTCCTCCACTCCCCAAATTTTGACCAGGCTGTGGGTCCCACTACTGAGCACTCAGTCTTATAACTGAATATTGCATCACAACTTTCTCTTCATCTAAAGGAGTCAGGAGAATATTTAAGTTTGTTTCAATGAAGAAACATGGTTAAAAGGAACACTGGGGGTCAAGCTGAGTGTAGGAAATGGGAAAGCAGCAGAAACTTGGCAGAGAAGGCAACAGAAGCAAAGCTGGATGCTTTGCTTTCTTGTTCCAGTAGTTGACTGGAACAAGAAAAGAGATAACTGAATGATCTCATTTGTCACTGACTCAAACTTAACCAAAATATTTGCAAGGTTGACAAAAAGAATCCAAGGCAGGATTTGATCCAGCAAATAAAAAAGACTTCCCAAAATCGTTGTAAATGGAGGAAATCACTTCAGATGAGGCACCAAGTCACTTCTGTTTAGAGCTACAGCACTTTGGGTTGTGCAACTGGTGGTCGTCCCAGTGTATACAAAAATAATGTATGGATTTGAAAACAACAATGATATGGATTTGGATATAGCCTGTAAGTTTGCTCACCAAGGTCAGAACTCAGTATCAGACCCGGGTAAGATCTACAACACCTCTGGTCAGTTCCCTTCTCAGATCTAGGGGGGAGAGAGAAGTGAGTCTCCTTTTGAATTCAGATTTCTGCTTGTCACTTTTCTGTAAAACAAATCATAAGCTCAGAGTTTTCCTCACTGTTGTGTTTTATCCAACTAGATTGCATCATTGTGACAAGAATGTTTAATTCCCAGCATGAAAGTCACAAAACACCCTGCTTACACGACTGTAATTTTTCACACGTGTATTTGCAGGTAAGCATGCAAAGTAGGATAAACCTGTAGGTAGTTTCTCAGCCTTTGTGTGGATGAACAGAGGTGGTAAGAACAGGGCAGTGCTGATCATTCTTCAAAAGGCTTTGTGTATTCTGGGTGCTCTTGAAGACGCTGAGATGTCACAATCATGTTGATAGATAATGGCCCTCTATTGTCAGGACAACTTCCTTCTTTTTCAGTCTGTTCTTTTATTTCAGCTCCTTCCCACAAAGTTTACCAAAGGTTGACCTGTGGTAGCACAGCGTTTCTTCATCTTTATTTTTAAGGCAACTTAGGAATTTATAAAGTTCATATATAATTTTGACAAATACATAACTCAATTTATTTGTTATATCTCTGTACTAATACACGTGCAAACACATTCATTGTGAAACTTACCATTCTTTTAAAAAACATGATGGTTCTGAGCCACTCTGCTATTTATTTGGAGACACAAGCCTCTCCACTTTTTTGCAAACATAAATCCATTTCTGGCTTGTGTGTTAGAAGAGAACTTGACCAAAAGGCATCTTCCTCACTCATATGAAAATATATCAGCCTCAATTCCAATCTGCTACACATTTTGTACTATATTTCTTAGTCATACTATAGTGTTTTTTTAATTTACTCCACATGTACTGTTCATAACAGCTGTTTCATAATCTCAAGTCCATTTATATCTTCCTCTACATTGAACATAAGCTTATTCCTTACTACAGTTTCCCACTTGAGCTTGAGTGGGATTACCAGAGTGATCCAGAAGAAAACAAGATGTGGTCTTGACCTCTGTCACTAAGGCGACCACATTTGGAAGCTAAGAGTGTCCTCCACTCCCATTCATATGGTTTCATTGACTTTTTCAGATTCCTAAGTTTATTCTATGTCTGCAATGTGACTCCACATTCACGGATGACAATCAACAGAGTGAATTTCCCTGTCCTCACTGTCAGCTGCAAGACCAAATTCACATTAATGGCTCTGTGCCCAGCTACAGGAGTCCAGGCACTCACAAAGAACACCAGGTTAACTGAGACAGGAGTATTGCATGCAAGTAGATGGACTCCTTTCAGCTTCAGTTAGTTAAATGTTTGTAAAATATATTAAATTAATCCTAATGTGTATACAAAAAGAAAATGCAACACCCAACAACTATGAATTTTTTTATGCACAGTTTCCTTATTTACCTTCTGTGTCCCTGCGTCTGAAGAAATAATGAAATTATCATAAACACCAATCTAAAAAGATGAAACTTTTTTATTTTCCTGGAGTTTATTCCCACCTTTCTTCCTTTGCTGTGCTTTATGTGATGTACTGTTCATTCCTATTACCTCTTTATAGCTGTTTTGTTAAAGTTCATACCACAAAGACCTGTAAAAGAAATTTATGACTCCTGGGTTTTCAGCAAATTCTAAATAACCATAACATGAACATGAAACATTAATTAAAGACACTGGAGTCTAAGTTATAACAGAGATGCTGACATTTAAGCCCCTTGTACCATGTAAATTAAAAATGGTATGACAAACAGTGAGTAATTTGATGGTCAGGGGTTCATATAGATAGCTTAATATCTTTGTCATGAAAAACAGTCTGTCCTTGGTTTAACCCATACTGAACAGCCCAGGGGTCTGGTTCATAAAGCATGACACTGCCTAAACATTTTTACAGTAATTCATGTATCAGTCTGGGAATTGCATTGAATATCCTTGAGACTAAACAAATACACAGGAAATTTGTGAACTAAATGCATTAACACAAAGATAAATTCACTGTGTCAGTCCTGCCTCTGGTTCAGCTACCAAGATTTAGGCATTCTTGCCTAGAAAATCCAATGTCACACATTTAACATACTATTCAAATTTGTTTAATTGGTCATTAGCTTAGTTAACACAAGTCTTCCACAATGTATCTGTAGTGCTGAAACGTCAAGTTGCTGGCCACAGTAAAGACACCCCTTGCCTTAATCAACCTACAACAAAAGAGGTGACACATAATGTTTTTCAAATTGTGGAATATGCATGCTTATATGTTCTTTATATTCTTATAAGCAGCGGTCTAGCATATCCAAATCAATTGTTACACTCCTGTTGAGTCATTGCATAACAGCTCCCTAACCAACGCAGATCCGAGTGTCTGAGCAGGGCACAACAGGGAGGGTGGAGTAGAAGACCTCCAGCACTCCCATAACCATTCTTAGATTCTGTGATTTTATAATCAGCAGGAATGCAAATTTCCATGTGCAATTCCCCATATGCTAACAGAGATATCTAGAGCAGGCTAGATCACAGAATCATGGAAACACTGAATCATTTAGGCTGGAAGAGCTCTCTAAGAACACGGAGACCAATCCTTAACCTCTCACTGCTAAACCAAATCTCCTTGTCTGCTAAATACCTCCAAGAATGACAACTCTGCCACTTCCTTGGGCAGCCTGAATCATGAAACAATTTAGGTTGAAAGAGACCGCAGGGGGTCATCTAGTCCAGTTTCCTACTAATTCTACATTCACATTGATAAGGGTCCTTAGGGGCTTCTCTGATTCCCTACAAAATCCTAAAAGTACTGATATCTAATCCTTACAATTAGAACTAAAGTAATGAATTTGCATAAATTTTGTCTGTCAGAGGAGAGGTTCTACAGGTTACAGGTTATGTATATATTCCTCCACCCCTGGAAATGACAGCTGAAGTAGGAGATATAAGGGAATCTAAGTTATCTGAATGTTCCTCACAATTTCCATGAAGCAGGAATAGGGACCTATGTGTTGAGCAAGGAAAAATAATTTCTTAAAATAATTGTCTCAGCTGCTTATAAAAGGGAAACCTACTCTTAATCACATATTTAATTTTGACTCTACAGATAGTTAAGTTATAAGTCTCTTCAAACACTTAATTAAATATTTTGAAAAACTATAGGCAAGAGAAAGCCTGAGACAAATTCAGCAGTTACTTCCTGTGGAGAGCTAGGAAATGGATCCAATAAGTATGGTGGGTCCCTTCCAACTCAGGATACACCATGATTCTCGTATTCTAAGTATACTCAGAAAATTCATTCAAATTCAGTCTAAAAAGAGAAGTGCCTGTATTTTTCCAGGTTCTATCTTCTCATAATGCTTCTGACACTAGTTGCTGAGCTGGATTGGCATGCTACAAAAACTTTTCTACTGGAGAATCTAAAGATAATAACTGGAAAACATGGAGGTTGTCTTGATAGCTCATTCTGAGTTCTTCACCTTTACTTCAGATTTGTTCCATCACTTTCCTTGCCTATACTTCCTGCTTTGTGCTGTTATTCAATATCTCACTAGTTCTGTAATTTCAGCTCCCAAATTGAATATGATGTTCCCTCCAGTGGAACCCTCACCTTGATAAATTGCCAAATAGTAATTATTATTCCTTACAGAGCCTGAGATATGGAGTCATGGCTGTAATTTCTAAGGCTTGAGTGCCGAGAAATTTATGCTATACTTCTCTTCATCAGAGTTTCCATCTGAGATCATATTTCAAGCCCTTTCCTTTGATGATATGATTAAGATAATTCCTCTATGAAGTTCAAGCCTCCGTGAGATATCCAAGAAGGAACCTGATAGTTCTTAAGCTTTATTTGCTTCCCCTATGAATATCAGCAACGTATGAATGGAAAAAGCACACAGACATGATGTCTGATGGTTTCAAATGCTCCTAATTTTTTAATGTTAATTATTACATTAGCATCTGCTAGCCTCAAATATAAGACGTCTCTACTTGTGAGTGTAATATAAAACAAAGGAAAAGGCAGTCTCTGCCCCAGTAATCTTCTCCATATCACGATTTCTTTTATTAGCATGTTTACTTGTTTCTTTTGTATTTTTTATTTTTAAATTAAATGTTGGTGTGAAATTTTTTAAACCCATTTATTGAGATGATTATTTGAACTCTTACTGGGCCCAGTGGTTGTGCTTCACATCCTTCCTCGGAGAAGGAAAGAATAATATGATATATGTTTTAACACAGATAATCTCCATTTTCTCACAGGAATGCAGGAGCATTACAGACATCTAGGCATGTATAGCAAAATTGACATGCTGTTCATGTCAATTTTTTGACCATTGTGTATTATTTTGGCACTCTTAGTCTGAAAACACCAGGTAGTTTGGGAAATAGTATACTGTTATCCCCATTTTACAGGCCTCTGTCTAATGGTTTACAGTGATCTGTGTTGATTACTGTTGGTTTCAGGAGAGCAAGTTATTCTGTAGTTAGGGTTCATGGATCAGTCACACAACATGAACTCATTCTAAGCTTTCCAGTTTCTGACCAGCTTATGCACTGAACCTGAATGTTTATGCTCTCTTTTATGTGTTCTTATCCTTTATTCAGTACTTTTTGAAATTCTCATTTGGAACAATATAATATGCTTGTTTCTTCAATATCCTCAAGCTATAATGTAAGGATTGATACTAAATCAGTCAGGGTGTTACTGTCATGCGGATACAAGCATGCCCTATACAGGTGTTTTCTCATGAATATAAAATAAATTTGGATTTTAAAATTAACTGTTTCACTACTGAGATGTATAGGAGGCACTTCCAAATACTTGCCCAAATAATCTTCCCACATAAAAACAATTACAAACTCATTCCATCAGTGGGGAAGGAGGTAAAGCTTCTCTTTCTTATACATGCAGTGTTCAATTTAAGTAAAAAAAAAAAAAAAAAGAGGAAGAGCCTTACAGTGTTATATCCTAATCTTAATAATATGTACATAAAAGCTTTCTTCCTGTTATGATCCTGTTTTATAGGCTCATTGTTCATGACATGGCCTTATTGTTCATGTACAAGACAGATGAACAAATTTCTACCACACTCTCCACAACTTTCATAAACTGTGATTATAGATTGAAATACTGTATGCCTCATTATTTATTTATAGCTCTGAATATTTCTCAAGGATATTTTCCCTTTCTTTTGTGTTATTTTGTTTTAATGAAGGTGAAAGACTGTAGAAAACCATGCAAGCAATCCAAAGCCCTTTCTTTGACTATGAAATGGCTTGAGGTGTATCATAGTGTCCTTTCTTCAATAAGCATTATTTCCTGGCACAGCGAAATCTCAGTAAGTCATTACTTTGCTCATTGTTTAGGCTTCAAGTCATCAAAGCATTTAAACACATACTTAACTTTAGTGCCTGATTAAGTGCCACTGGAATGGGATTTAAGCACTTGCTTAAAATTTAGAGGGTGTTAACATGCTTTGCTGAGTAAGGATGAAATGCTAAATTGAAATCATATTTACGTTGGAGTGGAAACTATTCCCAAGTTTACTAAAAAAAATAAAGCAGATTTGATCATATTATCTGCATGTTTAACTGTTTCATTCTCCTCTTCTTCCAAAAAAAAGTGTTTGGACCTTTGATTTATAAAACCAAATGTTGCTCTTAAACCTGATCTACAAGCAGAAGGAAATTAGGGACTGTTTATGAGCAAACTGATGTGGAGAAATTATATCCTTTTGCTGAAGGGACAGATTTTCATGGTGAATGCTGTGCTATAATGTGAGGGGACAGGAAGACATTGAGGAAAATCATGGTTGGGCTCTGCTGGGAACAAGGGGAAGCCTTTTCATGTCTCGGGGAAGAAGATAGGACTTGAAGGTGTGGGTTGGTAGCATATGGGCAGCAGATTCATTCTAATTTAATTTACAGATTCAATCATCTTGAAGGCATGAGCCCACTGGAAAGCATTCTTCATTGGACCTGATGAAGCAGAGATTCAGAACATGTTTGTATGATTTCTTTGCAATTGTGTAGATGGTCATGGCAAGACAGAAGCCAATGCTAAATCTAGCTCTAAATCTAGCTCTGGAGGAAATGTCAGGGCATTGTTTATCATGATGGAGAAAGTTTTTTAAGGGATCTAAAAAACCCTTAGATAAAAATAAAAAGTATACTGACTGTGCTCAACATTGACATAATTAATTATTTTTTAAATATTCAAATTTTTAAAAAGCAAACATAGATAATCCTAAATGAATGGTTATGAAGACAAATAAATATCACCAAACCCTTCCATGTGGCCTCAGAGAGCATTTATTAAGGAATATTTTTCCTAACTTGTCTTTGTCCTCTTAAATTTTGAAACCCTTTAGACACATCTGTCATTATAACCTGTATGGATCACCTCCCCTCTTTCTCTACCTGTTTTTTTTTAGTCCCCATCCACCAGTTTTCCTATTCCGCTGCCCACCTGGGTGTGGATAGAGGTATCTTGATCCACCATTCAATGCCAACAAAATTAACCTTGCAATAATTTCACTTAGAAGGGACCTGGCCTGGGACAAGCTGAATTCTGGAGAGCTGCTTGGTCCAGCCCTTTCTTCACCAGGGGTACAACACACCCCTCCTGTCCCTGAGCATTGACTGCTGGGGATGATGAGGCCATGGGCAAAACCCCTGCATGATCTGGCAAGAACAGAATTTCAGTTTAAGGTCTCTGTTACTCAATCATATTGCTGGGTCTGGGAGAAATGGAAGTGGAGACTGAATTTCCTTATTTTTCCTCCCATTTTCTTTTTCAGTGTATTACCTCATGCTTAGAAGGATTTTTATTTTTAAGACAAGTTTGGGAGCATTTCTATTGATCAGCAACATGATTACTATTTGTATACACTGCTGGCACAGAAAGAACTGGTTATGATTCCTGCTATTTTGGGTATTGTCAGTACTGTCAGAAAGAGATAAAAATTTTTTTCTGTCTCACTCTTATGCTCTTTTTTTCTCTCCCCTGTCCTTCAAGAAAATGGTTCTTTTTATTTATTTTTGTTCTATCCAACAGTGGCAGCTGATTTTGAAGTGTTAGACTATTATTTGGGGGGGTTTTTTGGATGTTAACATTTTTTGCACAGAGGATAAAATCAATGTGACATTTCCAGAACAATGATAGATAAAAATGATGAGTGGTCTTTAAAAGCAGAAGGCTAATTTTTAAAAATGTCACTAGCGTACTATTTCAGAGTTTGTCAAAGATAAAACAATAAAAGTTATAGATATAAAAACTAATAATATTTCACTGGCTAAACTATAGATAAGCAGGTTCCACAGTATACAAGTTCTATACTCTTCTAAATATAATAGGATAGAAATGCTGCAAAAAGGGACAGAATTAAATATAGTTACTTTGGGTTATTTGATTAGACATTGGTTTGGGAAGACCTTGATTTCTAAGGCTATGACCTTGCAATCAGTTGTTCTGGCAAGGACTCACAGACTGGCATTTCATGCTACGGAGGATTCACATGGGCTCAAGTGATTGTGGTTTGATGGCCAAGTTTTATGAGTCACCTGAACAATATAGTCATTGTGCTTTTAAACCTATTAGTGTGTCTTGCTGTGAGTGCAAGACTCACTTTAGAATGATGGGACAATGTGTCTCTTGCTTTGAAAGGGTTCTGGGGTTTGACATACACCCTCTCTTAGTGGACTTTTGGCTATAATAACCTGTGTCCATAAAGTGTGGGAGACTCATGGTTTCCTGCAGCTCACACAGACTTTAACAACAACTTGTGTGCACATGTATTATTACTACTGCAATGGTTCCTGGCTATTTCATTAGCAAGCTATGGGTGAAAGTCTAGTTCTGAGGCAAAGACCTTCACCATTTGATATCATTGGTAAAGGGATGTCAAGGATCTGTATCTGCTCTGTTCCTAATGAGGTTTCACAGTCAGGAAAGAGCTGGTGTGACTCAGTTGTGCTAACCTGGCATAAGCCCTTTGATGAGCATGGAGAAAACAGAAGCAAGAAATTATCAGCAGTGAGGTTTTTAAAAGACAGTACTCAAGCTAAGCATGTGGCTATACCAAATTTAATAAATGGAGAGGCACAGACATCTAAAATTTAATGTGTTATGCATCCAGAAAAAAGGGAACTGATACTAGCAAAGATTTGCCAGCTACTGGACACAAAAGACCATGACCTCTAGTGATCTTGTCAGGATTATAAAAGTTAATTTATATATAAAATTGAAAAAACTCTTCCATTGCCAAATCTGGGAGATCTGTAAAATTTCAGTAAACAATATTTCAAGAGAAACTCCAAGAAATTCAACTCATACTTGAACATATCTCTGAATAATATATTAAGACAGTTCTAGTTCAACTTATGTAGCTTAGAAGTAGCTGCAAACCAGATGTCAGCATTTACTATGTTCAAATAGATGGCTTGTTTTGCAGTTGTGAAATATTGAAGTTAACAAAAAGAAAAAAAAGAAAAAAATCACAGATAGCAGTTTAAATGTGATGTTGGTTTTACAACCCCATTGTGGGGGAAAAAATAACTTCACAGTTTAACTGCAGATTAAATCTGATCTGATTCCACTCTAATCATCTCATTAGAAGCAAATGCACATAAATTGTGAATCAACTTGAAAAGAAGGGTTGGGAAGATTTATGACAACTCCTCCCATTGCTATATTATAGACACAAACATTAACCAAAATATGAGGAAAAAAGAAGGAAGCACTAAGCACCAGTTTAAGGTTTTGTTTAGCCTTTTTGCAATATATGAAGAGTCACAACTCCATCTCAGAGCTGGAAAATTGATCAGTCTTCAAATTAAAGAATCATAAAATAGCATCATAAAGAATCTCTCCTATAAAGAGATAGGTCTTATTTTTCTACATCATGTTCAAAAATAAATGTAATAAGTTGTGAGACTAAGCATGGGTAGTTATTTGTTGGGATTAATTCTGATTTCGTGCATTACTTGCACTTAATTCCAGAACACTGCAATTCATCCAAAATGTTTCTAAATATCTACTTAACTATAACATGTGTGTGTTTCACATAATCCACATTTTCTGAAACTTTTGAACAACATATGTGCATAATAATGGGATGATATGCTCAATTTCAGCTTCAGGGGTTTATCTTCAAATATTTCAAAGCATGTGATTGTTAACAGAAAGTACCTTTCCTCCCTCTAGGATCTTTTCTATGCTTTGAAAACAAAAATCATGTGCATGTTACCTCATTGGTCCATTATAAACATTTACCACAGCTTACACATGACAATATGCATATGAAACATTTTGTAGCAATGTTAAAAGCAAAACAAATGGATTTATTAACTGTCTATTCTTTCACTTCAAGGAAGTCCCACGCAACATGTACTTATGACACAAAGATGTGTCTTTGATTTCACAAATATTTGGTCATGTCAGAAATTTTCTTTGCTTTTGGTCCTCCCAGAAATGTTGCAGGAGGCCAAGGAGAACTTGCTTAAGGAGAACTCCTGCTTAGCATTTGCAGGCATAATACGAAAATCTTCAGAAATGTGATGCAGCAGACAGCAGGAAAGGGAAAGTAGTAGGGGAAGGAGTATGCAGAGAGCCGACAAAACCTTCAGGAAATAATTCCTAAGAATTGTTGTCAATGTGTATTGACCATGTTGGAAAATGAAAGGCCTGCACATCATTCACCTTTGGTGGAATATGAAGCCTGGAATCTTGACATGATCACAGTTGTACTGATAAATGTAGTATTGTGTTATAAAACATAAATATTCCAGAGGTTCCCAAAAAATTTGCATTCTTTTGCAGTTGTTTTATTTTTTTGTTTTGTTTTGTTTTTAATATGGTCAAGAATAGTCAAAGTTTTCTTCTCTTACCTTGTCAATACCAATGGCTGCATCGTTTAGCCTGAAACTTCACCTAATAAATATAAAACAAATAATAACACAGACAAAGATAGACACCAACTAAACACAAACATGAAAAAAAAGAAAAAAAAATGAATTGGTGAAAAATAATGTATTACTACTGAAACTGCATGGGCATTTTATTTAGTAACAAAATATTATGTAAAACCTCATTTAGTACTAACGTCATCAGAATTCTGTATAATTTGGTGTCAAATTTCTATTTGTGGGGCATGAATTACTTCAGAAATCTCTAGAAACTCATCAGCAATACTCTGTCTGAGACCAGACTTTAAAATATTAAAAAACCCCCCTCACTTTGAATAAGACATTCAGTTTAATTTTTAAGCATAGACCATGGGACAAAAAAAATAGTTTATGTATCATAGTAAAGGTAAAAACTCAAAAATTAATGTACTTTAGTTTGTGAATTAAAATTTTGATTATTAATTTCCAGTGTGCATCATGTTCCCAACGAAAATGACCCAATCTTGGGAAACAGCCTTCATCTTCAAGTATCTGTCCAAGGAAAAATGCCTACATACTTTGATCAATAAAAAGCAAGGTCCAAAGGGTCAGGAAGAGCCATTGTGTTCCCAAATTAATAAGAAAGACATTCATTTCTGCAGGACTGGCCATCTTAGAAGATTGTCTCCAGTGCACCTTAGAGACCTCAGTTTCAGACTGGCTTGATGTCTTAATTGAATTGCCTTTGCTGTGGAGTGGAGAAAACAAAGCCTCAGAGACTTTCCCAGACAGAGAGAAAGAGGTGAGTGAAGGGAATCCATGATATCTGCTCAATAAAAAGTGATCATTTAACTCCAGTCTGAGAAATTAAAAAAAAAAAAAAAAAGGGGGGGGGAGAGAGGAATTTATTGGGAATTTATTGACCACTGGTGATAAATTTCAGAGGAATGTATTTTTTTTGTATGTATGATACACAACACATAATAGTATGTAATGACAATAATTACTTCATGACCTTATTCATACCTAGCTCTTCTCATTATTATGGCTCAGAGCAGCTTACTTAGAAAGTTTCCCTTAATATTCCTGTTATGCAGAAAAGTGACTTGATCAAGGTCACCATCAGTCAGTGACAGAGCAGGAAATAGGCTTTGGACCTTCTCCACTTAATGCTGTATCTTTTAGACTTGAGCTTTATTTGTACATACATGTAGATTATACTTGCATGTGCACACTGTATCTTGGTATTATCTTGATATTACTGTATTTTGATATTACTGTGAACAGGGAATCCAGGAAATCTTCTTGTCTTATAATTGCTCTCTCTGCCAACACCACCCTCCTGTGCACTTTTACACAGTCTACCTCTGTATTCCCTAATTTTTGTCCCCAAGTACCTTAGGGATGCTTTCGAAGATCAAAGAGCCAATACTTCTCAGCAGTGGTAGAAAATACAGTGAATGATGATGGGGAAGCATTGTTCTTTGTGAGGTTAAGACTGGGTACTAGGAAGGTTATGAAATCTTAATTTCTGCATATTTTCAGCACTTATTTAGACAAAACCATGTTTGACTTCTCATTGTGTTTGTTTTAAGCAGAAAGTTAGAAGAGATCTCTCCAGAGATCCCTTTTAATCAACCTTCCTATGATCACAGAACCATAAAACTCTTTGTGTTGGAAGGGACCTTTCAAAATCATCTACTAGAAGCCTTCTGCAGTGACCAGAGACATCCTCCACTAGATCAGTTTCCTCACAGCCCTGTCCAACCTGACCTTGATTGGTTGCAGCTCTTGGGCATCCAACACCTTTCTGGGCAACCTGGTCCAGAGTTTCACCACCCACATGTAAAAATCTATTACCCCTGTTCCTAGCACAACAGAACGTGCTGAAAGATTTGTACCCCTCTCTATATGATCACCCTTTACCTTCAGGGTGACTGCTACAAAGGCTACATTGCTGCTGATTCTACACTACATACTCCCAGATGGGTTCTCATTTTGTCACACATGGCTTTCCTCCCTCACTGGTATCCTTGTCCCTTCTCCCGTGGTGCTGTTCCATTTTCCTGTGTGCCTTTCTCATCCATCTGCATGAGAAAATGGAGTTAGCATCTCCCAGCACTGAGCTCCTGCTCACACAGCAATCACCACAGTGTGCCACAGCCTTCCTGGCCATACAGGAACCTGAGCAACAGCACCACTGCTGCCCATTGCTGAGGCAAATCATGGTATCTATCAAATAAATCACAGCCAGCTTCAGGCGAGTGGAAGCAGCCACCAAGATGTGAATAAGGGGTAAAAGATGTGTCAGTACCCCAGAACTGCGTTTTGCCATGGCATGCCTGCTAAACAAAATATCTGGAGTTCTATGCTAAGGAAAGAGGTTTGCATGGGTTTGAAGACTGAATTAGAACATTTTATAGCACAGAATGCAAATAATCAGGTAATTTACTCTGTAGATGTACAGTAATTGCAGCATAATTAGAATAATTACATTTTACCTGCAGGACATGCACTTATGGCATGTTGTATTTGCATTAAATATTCAACATATACATTCCAGACCAATTCAGCTTTGCAGCAGTTCTATGAAGAAGTCATTGGATACATTACAGGGCTGAATTTAGCTTTAAGTACTTTATCTTGTGCAAGTTACTATCTTGACTGACATTCCCATTTTCCCAAAAATATTTTTTAGGAGAATTTGCTGAATTTGATGATGAAACTTGCATAGCCTGGGAGCAGCAATCCACTCAAAATTTAACTTCAAGTCGTTGGAATAACAGGTGAACAGAAAAGTGCAACAACCAGGAAATCACTCACTGCAGTGAGCAACTGAGCAGTTCATTCTCAATTGAACACAGGCCATATTTGGGGTCAAGCCAAGGCCTTAACTCCAGATGCTTTGTGCTAATGAGGGAAGGAAAAGCAACCAAAAAACTGCCTGAAAAGAGTAACTGTAAACACCCCTCGCTGCACCAGTGTTTTTGAGTGTCATGGGTCTGCTCCCCTTGCCTCTCCTCTGTGTGCCCTCTTCCCTTGGCATAAGGACAGGAACCAGCCGTGCCAAAGCAGCAAGGGCTAAGGGATAATGTGTGGGAGGAAGGATGAGTCAGTGCTTAGGGCAGAAGCTTGGGATGCCTGCAGACCTGGGTTCAGGTCCGTGTTGTGCAAAAATCTTTCCCCATGATCTTGTCCAAATCACCTATAATTAAACCTAGGATATGTGCAAATAGAGGTAAGGCAGGTGAGAAATATTCAGAACTGTTATGAGTCTAAAGTTTCAGGATTATATATAACGAGCTTGAAGTCTGAGAAACAGAGCCAGCAGGCCAAGCAGAGTCACAGTTAGTAAAAAAAAAGAATAATTTGGGCAACATCCCTCCAGATATATAACTTAAAGATAGGTATAGCTGTCCCAGGAGTAGAAACTGTTCTACTTTTGCAAGATACCAGCCCTGTTTTTTGGAGCAAGGAATAACACCAATGCTTCTCTCCTTCTAACTTCTGCATCCTTGTTGCTCAGTTAAAACACTTTGGGGGAAATAAAAAAATAATCCAACCCTGGAAACTGCCTCTGAGGTTAACAGGGATGAGATTAGGGTCCTAGAAGCACTGAGATTGGAAATGATTTTCAAGATCCTTGAGCTGAACTCTGAACACCAAACGGTGTTCACCACTAAACCGTATTCCCAAGTACCACATACACCAGTCCCTTCTGAATACTTCCAAGCATGGTGATACCAGCACTTCCCTGGGCAGCCTGTTCCAATGTCACCCCTTCAGTGAAGAAATTTTTCCTAATATCCCGCCTAAACCTCTGCATGTGCAACTTGAGGCATTTTCCTGTTTTTTGGTCACTTGTCACTTGGGAGAAGAGACCGAGCCCCATCTTGCTACAGTGTGAGAGGTCCCCTGAACCTCTTTTTCTCCAGAGTGAGCCCCCCAGCTGCCTCAGGTGCTTCTCATCAGACTTGTCCTCCACATCCTTCCCCAGCTGTATTGCCCTTCTTTGGGCACACTCCAGCACCTGAAAATCTATCTTCTATTGAGTGGCCCAGAACTGAACCCAGGATTTCAGGCATGGCCTCAACAATGACCTCAAGATGCAACAGGGGCAGCAAAATCCTCAAACTAAAGTACAACAAATCCCATGGCCCACTTTTCCCCAATCTGTAAGGTTAGCTTCCCTGCAGGCAGAACCAAGCAGACCCCACTGTGCTGACAGCCAAGTACCTGTCATATGGTAAATGTCATATTTGCCTTCCCAACCATGCAATCCAAGCTGCATTAAAAAAAAAAAAACAACTTTTGGCTGTCATCATAGAGGACTCCAGCCTACATTAGAGACACAGGAAGGAAGTATGGCCAAATGTCAGAATACTCATGGTCTTAGGCTTAGCAAACAGGACACTGTAGTCAGATAGTCCAGGGGCTGGACTGATCAGATAATTCCAAATGGACTGGAAAAATATGCAGTAGATATAATAAAGTCTTTGTCTCGGAGCTCTCTTAAAATTTTTGATCTCCACTTCAGATCTGACTGCAGCTGGAACAATGACTAATGTAAAAAATAAAGGAGAGACAGCATTTATTGGGACAAAACCATCCTTGGCCTTGTTTTTGATGACAAGTGCCCAACTTAGTGCAGAAACTTTTGCTGTGAGGCAGTGGACTATGACATTACTTAGCTTTCTTTCTCTTAATTTGCAATTTTTTTAGTCCTCCATTAAGCTTGCATCTCACATTTTTCAAAATGTTTTTCAAAATGTTTTTTCCTGCTCCGGTCTCCACTGCTGTTGTTTTTGGAGGTGTCCATTCAACATGCTGATTTCCCTGTGTGTGTGCAGAAAGAGTTCCTCCAGAGCCCCTTAGATCCTAGTCCTTTCTTAGCTAATTACCATGTGCCAGACACTGGAGTTATGGGGCCTCAGGGTGATCATTTTGTTGACAATGTGCAGCAATAACCATATAATCACAGCACAATTATGGAGCATTTATGGAGTTACTTGTGTCATGTCATAGATGAAGTTAGCAAATGTAATTTACCTCTCAACACTAAAGAGGACAGAGTCTTAAGGTCAAAGGGTGAGTTCTCAGTAAAAACTCCATTTTTTAAATCTGCTTTTAGAAGAGCAAGTCCCCTCAAATCAGCTAAAATTATATTTGTTGGACATCTCTTTAATTTTTTCTTTCTATAAACTCTAAAACTCTGGTGCAAATTTGCCAGCAGGAAATTACCTTTAATATGATGAAGGAAGATCAAGAAAAAAAAAAAAAAAGCAAACCTTCATAAAACTTCCCAGAAAAATCCTTGAACCCAAATTTTCTAAACAAATAAATAAATAAATAAATGCACTCATACATAAAAATGTTCCCCATCAACTCCTATCTGTCTCTTGATACCACTTATCTGTTCATATAAAACTCCTACCAGGTGCAGAGTGATTAGGAAGACCAAAAATAAAACCATTATCTATCAAGCTAACATTTCCCCACATCGTGTGCGGCGGCACACCGACTGCTGCCTGGATGCTCCATCACGTCTGGTGCTCTGAGGTGACATTTGGACAGGAGACACTCTGCCGCAGATCCGAACGGGGACGGGGCTTTGGCACAGTGAGCACCCGGGAAACCCGAGGGATACGGAAAAGGGGGAAAGGGGAGCGGCATTTACAGAAGGTGCTGCCCAGGATAAGTCAAATGGAGTAGAAGAGGGGCAGGGTTCGGGTTATCAGAAGGAAAACATATAATTCTTAGTAACGCAAAGTCTTTTTTCAAAGATTGGTGTGTGTGTATATATATGGTAATGGGGTACACAATAGATGCATAGGCATTTTGCCATATTACCATATATACATATGCTAATATATGTTCATATGCATACAAACACACAAAACCTCCCAACACAGACCAACCCATAAATATATAAATATACAATGTATTTCCCTTTTCCAATAAAAGAGGATATAGGCTCCTAGACCAGCTTTCATATATGGCAGCTTAGAGCAAAAATGTTTTATTCATGAATGATGTCTTTTTTCTTTTTTTCTCTTTTTTTTTTTTTATAAACACATAAAAATGTGAAACAATAAAAGTGATATATACCTAATAATGAGTGAGCCAATAAACCCCACCAGGCAACTTAGCTTTGGAAGTGGAAAAATTGACTTTGTATAACAAATTGCAGAATTATTAATCCTGTTTGAAACCCTTTTTATATCAGACCATTTACTTTAATTCTTGCTACTTTCAACATTATCATACATTATGCATTTTTTTTCTTTGTAATTTTTTTTTTCTTTCCACAAGTACAGTGTGCTCCCAAACTTTAAAGGGCTGGAAGCATTTTAAAGAGAAGCCTACTGGGGAAAAGAAAAAAACAGGGATAAATTATTTAGGCCATTCTGAGGTACTCATGCCTGCAAAAACTCCCTCACAGTGGTCCCTCACAGCCCACTGATGAATTAAACTTTGTGAAACCCCTGCAAGGCAAGGAAATACCATCTCCTGTTAAGTGAGCAGGGAAGTGAAAGCACAGAGCTATTTCTGTGTCTACATCAGATTGAGGTTGAAGCTTCCAGAGGGGTGCTAAACCCACCAAAACCACCCTTCCTTCTGTGTCCTGTCCTGGTGAACATCCAGGGATTCCTGCAAGTGATGGAAGGGGGCACATACAGGGAGGCCTTGCCTTAGGGTGTCTTTCTGAAGAGATATAAGCAGAAGCAAATGTAAGCAAACTTAAACAAAATCAGACACTCTAAAGGTAGATTGGTCTTCAGACACACCTGCAAAGAGGAGTGTGGGCTGAGTGAAACAGTGGCTGAGGAGAGATGAGGTGATGTCTTTTTTGAGGTAAAGCTCACATGATTCACCCAAGATCCCCAGCCCTGCTCCTGGTGTTATAAGCACTGTGTATTTGTGCCTGGGCACGAGGCAAACTTGTGTGGGTGGTAATATTCAGGTTATGTCTGCAATGTGGTCCTCTCAATGCCTCTTTTTTAGGAAGTATCAATAGAATCAGTATTTTCCTAAAAGACAGATTTTAGGTGGACAGTGTAGAAGATGATCCCCTTAGTCTAGAACCTGAAGTCTAAGGTCAGTGAGGACCTAGTGGTCCATCTGAGCTCTGTGAGTGCCATGTGTGACACCACACTGGATACAAGGACATGCATTTTACTGACTAAAACCAAACAACTGGGAAAAATTGGACTAATATTTTTTCTCAGGCTGTGCTAGTCAGAATCATGGCCAGCAATGGGACAAAGGCATAAATATGATAAGTGTATTGTTATATCCAGCACACTTTTTTTTTCTCTTCAGTAGAAAACTCCAAACTGCCCAAAATTAATCTTAAAAGGAAAACAAGGAAGAAATGTGTTTCCAGATGTAACCTGCTGTTAGCTCCTAATTCAGTAATTCAATGCCATTGCCTCTCTCACATTGTTCTCTATCTGTTCTTTTTAATGCACAAGATGCTTGCTCCAAACAGTGACAGCAATAATGCAGGGGATTTTGGTTTTAGTTGTTTTAAGCCCGAGAGATCTTAGGATTTCAAAGAAACCTCAGCCAATCACTAAAATCCCATGGAATCTGGTAGGAATGAGTTTGAACTCTTTAAGTTTAGGTAAAAAAAACCAAACATATTAACTGGTTGGATTTTGTAATTCAATATAGCAGTATGCCAAGCTTGGCTAGAGCAATAATATTTTTAGTCATTAACAGAGCTTTCCAGTAAGAAGATATGCTGTCAGCTGGCAATCAGTTCTCAAAATAATGGAATCAGAGGTCATGTTTCTCTAGCGAATCTTAAAGAATTAAATCTCTCGAACTCAGTAACTTGCTTTTCCAGGTGTGCTTAATCTCTACCTTTTTTTTTTCCTGCTGTGTTTGGTTGCATGGCAAGGCTTCAGTTTGAGATAGGACTGCAGGTGTGGCTTCTCTGAGAAGATGCTGAAAGCTTCACCCAGGTCCAACAGCGTCAAGTCCAGCTTCCCTCAGCCCCATGCCTCATTCCTCTGCACTGCCGAGTGGGAAAGAGCAGAGAAATCAGGAGTGAAGTTGAGCCCAGGAATGAGGGATAGGTGGGAAAAGTTGTATTAGTATTTGTTTTTTTTATTTCTCATTATCCTGCTCTGATTTCATGGATAATAAACTAACTTCCCCAAATCAAGTCAGTTTTGCCTGTGGTATTAACTGGTGGGGAATCTGTCCTTGTCCTTACCTCAACCCAGGAACCTTTTACTATATTTTTGTCTTCCCTGCCCAGCTGAGAAGGGAAGTGACAGAGTTGCTTTGGCTGGTACCTGGTGTCCAGCCTGGGTCAGCCCACCACAGCTGATTAACAGGTCATGCAGTTCAGGTTCAACAACACCAAAACCATCTGGTTAATTTGGAATACTTTTGTTGGCTAGCAAACATATAAACACATTAGGAGTAATGTTTCTCTATAGAAGTCTATTCTAAAATATCATTTTGGTGTATTACAAATTCCACCTTTGGGGAAACGTTCCTCTACTCTTCCTCTGAATAGGTTAGATAATCAGCTTGAAGAGTACTTAAGATATCGGGTGATTTTATTTTTCACATCTCTTCCTTTGCCAAGATTAACAATTTCAAACTTCCATACTTGCTAACTATGCATAATGCATTTCCAGATGTGAACACTTGTTTAAACCAGTGAATTCTCTTTCAGACGTAAGATTTCCACTTAAAGAAACCTGGAGTTGCCACAAAATAACTCTAATATTTTGGCATTAGTTACATCTCTGAGTCAATCTGTACAAAACAGCCTTAGGTTCCATCTTGGAAAATGATGATTCCAGTATCCTTCTCTTGTTTTCTCTATTAACTTGTAAGTCTGTGACAGAAATGTCTTCTTCCTTAATTTTTAATGCTTCCTCACTGGAGCATCTTAAAATCTATATTCATCTCTGTAGTAAACCAAATATTAATTTCCCTCTGCAGGAAGGGAAGAAGAGGTACCTTCATCGTATATTCTATCACCTTTTTTAATCTTTACTGATCATGAAGTGTATAAAATTATAAAGTTCTGCCCTGTATCTCATGTAGTGAACAGTGCACGTCTGGTGAATCCATAAATTTTCAACTGCACATAAAAAGTGTCTCTCATTTTTATGGAAAGGAATTAGTCCAAATGGGGTTCTAATAGCATATGGATTTTGAAAATATGACCAAAACACCTATTTTCATACCAATCAAATAACTATTTTATTTATTTACAGCATTGACACTCTCTCTTTCCTGCTCTCCAAAGTCCCCATAATTGGCTGCTGCGTCTCTCCATACTCCCTTTCTTCCATTATTTTGTTAGCTGTCTGTGTAACACTGATTTTGAAGCCGATCACAGTTGATGTTACTGGCAAAAAGGCCCAACACAACAAGCAAGAAAACCAAGTCCAAATCCCCCAATGATAATGTGCAAAGGAGGTTGTACTGTGCTGTAATACAAAGCACGTGAAAAACTGATTTACGTGGAGTAATTTAAAGTTTCCATTTCCAGACATGGAGTGAGACAGAAAGAGAGAACTAGGGGGCTGAGATGGAGGGACACTTGATTTATTTTATGATTTGAAAGCATTTCTATTTAATTTTTTCCACACAAAGGGTCAATTGCACAGAAAGAAGTACATTTGCATGAAGTGCTGAAGGCATGAGTCCCTGAACAAACCAGCTCTTGGCATTCCTACCTTAGGTAGGAAGGTGATAAGGCCCAAATGAAGTAAACAAATTTTTCTTGGGTGTGGTGACTCCAGCACCAGGCAAATTTTGTAGAACATCTTGTGCCAGCAGCCAAAGTGATTTACATAATTTTTTTTCGTTCTCTCTGAACAGAGTGGACAGCTGGTGAATCCTTATACCTATTAATATTTCAGTGCGCAATCATCTCTTGATATCTAACAAATATTTTTCAATCTTTGGGGCATCAGCTGAAGTAATGAATGATTCATTTACAGTCTTATAGGACTGATGGGCGTTACAGAGTGACACATTATGTTTGAGGGTGAAGAGAAAGAGGGAGAGAGGAAATACTAGCATAAGACAAAAACGTTATTATTGCCCTTTGATTGTGCCAAACAAAAATATTTTTCTAATCTGGTCCTCAGGGGATCACCATAAACCTCTGACCATCTATGTACATTTTGTGTGTGTGTGTGTGTGCATGTGAGCATCTGTGTTAAACTTTCTTGCTGTCAGGTAGGATTTTTACTACTTCCAAGTTCTTGGTGTCTCTAGTCTTAAACTAAATTGGTGAAGCTATAAAAGTTTTAATCTCTTTTGGCCCAGAAACTGTAATTTCTGTGCCAGCTGCACAGAACAAGCCATAGCAGTATGGAGCACACAATGTAAGATACTGTGTGCTGTTGAACAATGAAATCAGGTACCCAGTCTTTTGCAGAAAGGGAAAGGAGATGAATGCTTTGTTAATTCAGTTGGGTCTAAATTGAAAGGAAGACACATTTGATGGTGAATTGTGGTAGAGAAATTTATGGCATTAGTTTCTGATGTGAGATTTTAGAAATTTCTTATCAATATATTTAAAACTTGGATCTTGATAAGTTTCATAACAAAGCACATTGGCCAAGAAAGCAGCAATAGCAGGATGAAAAAGGCTGGATAAGTGTTCAGTGTAAAGGAATCTTTATTACAAAGGTTTCTTCTGCTCAGTTTTGAGGAATGCTTAGGAAGGTTAAATAACTTTTCATGGTCCCTTCTAGTGGTTGGCCCCAAGTGCACTCTCTAAATACAGAGCATGATGGGTCACAGTCCACCACAAATTCTGTATCACAGCAGCATCAGCTCTTGACATTCCTGTTCTAATGCTGCTGGGTTATGATCTGTAAATACTGTAGATCAAGGTAAAGCAGACTAGAGAAAAATTTGGAGGCTACATGCTGAGCTGTCCTAACACCCTTCTGAGGAACACCTTGGGCATTGCTCTCTGTCCCTCTGCTCCTTTGCATTTCCTTTTGCTACCTATCCTCATTGGCAATGTGTATGATTCACCTCTGAGAGAGGCCTTTGAATCTGTGACAGATAAATGTGATTGAGAGAAGGCACATATTTCATTTTAACAAAAAAATCAAGCCAAGCCAAACCAAACAAAATCAGTCCCTGAACAAGAAATAAGGCTGGACTTGTAACAGAGGCAGGAAGATTTTTCTTAGCAGTAAGTACATAAAATAATGCCCCTTGCTGTGTGCTACAGAAAAGAAGACACAAAAGAAAAATCCAAAGTTCAAAGAGAACTTTGTCATTAAAGTTCACAAGTATGTTAGCAATTTGATGTAGTTATTATTACTATTATTATTATTATTATTATTATTATTATTATTATTATTATTATTAACATTCTAGTTTAGATAAATTGGCAGTCAAAAAAAAAGAACACAGGCAGTGTAAATCATTTACTTTACTGCAAAAGAGAGGTGCTTCTGCAGAATGGGATGCTGAGAACACTTCAAGGTGTTACCCAAGGAATGCTGATGAACCCCTCCCCAGATCCCCCTTCAAACACAGGCAATATATGAGCATATAATTAAATATGTGTTCTTTGATTATCAGTCAAAGACTCATTACAAGTGGTACCAGCCCCTTTGGAAGGCACCCAGCCCACTTCCAATTAAAAACCACCTGACCATAAATAATAAAAGCATATTACACACACAGTAAATAATGGTTCTTAAAATAATGTATTTCAGGAGTTATATTTTAAGGGCACCATATGTGTTCCCTGTATAATGAGCTCTTCCCTCTATCAGTCCAACCAGCAGCCTCTCAAATCTAGAGACTTGAAATGATTAATTTGTTGGTTTAATTTCTTTTTTTCTCCAACATTAACCAGTTGCTTTTCTTTCTCCATTTTAAAAAGTTAAATTATCTGTTTTCTGCATTTACATATCTCCTTCATGGTAAAAAACATTCTGCAATTTAAAAGTGAGTTTTTAGAAAAGAAAGAAAGAAGACAATGCTTTTTTGGAGGTGGTATCTTAATTATGTATGAGGATGTTAATAAGATATATATGTAAATATGTGTCTATGTGACACGTGTGTGTTTGTGTGTGTTTGGCATAATGCTTGCCTATGTGTGTATTTGTACATATGTGCATATAAATATGTATCCTATGCAGACATAGTGCTTCAGATGTTAAATATACAATAAGTCCAAAAGATTCTTTCTGATTTGAAGTTTGAGTTGAAAACAAATCTCTGTGTGTGTGCGTGTGTGTGTGTGTGTATTTAGCTATTTTGAAGGAATGGGATGATGTTTTTCCCAACTGAAAAATTTAATTTTGGGAACAAGAAGGACTTTTTCCATACTGGTTGCAATCAGAATCTATCTGCATAATGAGAGAAACTACTGGTTTTATAGGAAATACTAACTCCTGCATTTTTAGTGCACCTTTTTAGGAACTCTTTAGTGCCCAGACCTCTCCACAGAGATGTGTACGTGTACATGCACACAAATGTAAACAAATATACTGTGCTCATTCAAAGCCTTAAAAATGTTTTGGATACTATGTAGAAAACTAATTAAGGGTTAAGCCTTACCAGAAATGTAACATCCAGAACTGAAATTAACTTTAAACAAAAAATAGAAATTATAGAGTTGTTACTTCTACTTGAAAAGGGAATATGAAAAGCATTCAAAGTACACTTTGTACCAGTTAAAAGCATTTATTTTTCCACTTTTGGAAAGTCTCATACATGGCTTCAGGCTGTCAGCATCGTGCCTGTTAGTGGGAACCACCTTATAGGTTGTTTCATAACTGGCTATTTGAGGGATTTCCTGACTTTCTGTGTTACACCAACAAAAAACAAATTATTAAGAGAAAAGGACATAAAGTTAGGAAGATTCTCCAGAAAGGGAAAGAGTGAAGATACACCAATGACAGTCCTAAGCACTGCAGCTAAAGCTGGTTTCCAGTAGATCTGTGCCATTTTGTTAAATGACTTCACGCTGTATTCTGTTAAAATGTCCTGTTATCTTCACATCTACTTGTAAGAGCATTTTTTGTTGTCCCCTATGGATGACCTGTAGTATTTTATGCTTCTTAGTGACAATATCAATGCAAGCAGCCACTGAGCTGTCTACACTCTTGAGACAGGATTTCTTTTGCTTCTGCCTTCTTGCCATTAAAAGTTGAGTATTTGCAAAGCCAGGAAGTTCTGTTGGTTTTATCCAGTAGATGTGGAAACCATTTGTCTTGATGGCTTAATGGCATTTGAGAGGACTTGATCTTGAGGAGAAGCCCTGTGAGGAGTGGCTGAGGTGGCTTGGTCTGCTCAGCTGTGGAAGAAAAAACTGAGGGGACACCCCAGGGCAGTCACAGCTCCCTGTGAGGAAGAGGAGGGGCAGGATCTGATCCCTGCTCTGTGACAGGGACAGGACCCCAGGGAATGGCCTGAAGCTGTGTCAGGGCAGGTTTAGGTTGGATATTAGAAAAAAGTTCTTCATCCTCAGAGTGCTTGAGAACCAGAACAGGGGAGTGACCACAGCACCAAACCTGACAGAGCTCAAGTGTTTGCAGAATGTTCTCAGCACAGGGTGAGATTTGTGGGAGTGTCCTGTGTAGGGCCAAGAGCTGGATTCAATTAACCTTGTCTGTCCCTTCCAACTCCATATTCCATTCTATGAACTTTGAATTGCTTTGATGGTGAGAAGGGTTGTGTTTGACTTCCCCAGTGAAGACCTCACATGGTAAAAAATATGTTTGTGTTCCACCTAGCTACTGCAATTTTCTCATCTGCTTTCTCTGTTATTATTATTATTATTATTATTATTATTATTATTATTATTATTATTATTATTATTATTATTATTATTATTATTATTATTATTGTCGTTGTTGTTGTTGTTGTTTTTGTTTTTGTTGTTGTTGTTGTTGCTGCTGTAATATGCAGGTACATTATTATCCTGAGACCATCACTTCTGAAACCCTCTGGATTTAAAAGAGACAAGTTCAGAAAGAAATCGTGGGAGACCCAGATACACTTACAGACCAATTGATCATGTTGCCACAGGAAACCAGCCTACACATAATTTTAATTTATTGCAAAAGGGACTGGAACCCCTATGTCCCACAGATAAGTATCTAGGCCAGGGAAATGTGATTCTCTGCCTCCCTGCTTTTTCTTACCATCTGCCTCTCTTTCTCTGTTTCTCTTGTTCTCCAGCTCTCATATAAACTAGAATAATTCCAACAACAAACACTAAAAAGGAAAATTGTTTCATAACATTACACATCCTTTTCTAAACGTTGGAAGTTTTAGGTCTCAGTATACCCCAAGGAAGAGAGGAAATTTTATACTAGATCTTTTTTAAATGTGTAACCTCACTGTATAAAAAGGAGCATCAACTATGTAACAACAGACTGTAAACATTCAATTTTCTTTCTTTTTTTTAAGAACTCTTGAGGGATGTATCCCAGAAGTAGGTAGAGGGGTATTAGGTCTTAAAATAGAATGAGGTGTCTATTACAGATGGACATAGGCATTGTACTGTTTCCACTGCATTAAGAAAGTGTATTTAATGAGAGTTTTAATCATGTCAGGATAAAGCAAAGAGGCGTGGAGGACAGAAGCATGTTTGAAGCCATCCTTCTTTCCTGAGCATCTGAGCCCTTCTCCCAGCCTCTGGGACCCTGGTCTCCAGGGCTTAAACCACCTCTCTGAAATCAGTCATGCAGAGCACACCCTTGGGCTTCCCTTTGCTGGTACCAGGCCTTGAGGGTAATGGGGTGCAGCAAGAATCTGGCATAATATCTAGCCATTACAGAACCTGTACAGAAATTGAAACATATGAGGTTGGCACAGATCTCAGCTTCTGTGGGTTAAATTCCTCATGTGTGAGGAAACTGCCTTAAAGGAGGAAGAGTTTGGAAGAACATGCTGTGATAAGTCAAGGGGGAATGGCTATAAAAAGGAAGAGGGTAGGTTTAGATTGGACATTAGGAAGAATTTATTCTCTGTGAGGGTGAGGTCCTGGCACAGGTTGCCCAGAGAAGACGTGCCAGCCCCATCCCTGGGAGTGTTGTGGGGCAGGTTGGATGGGATTTGTGGAAAGAGTCCCTGCCCACGACAGGGGCATCAGAGCAAGATGGTCCTTGAGGTTCCTTCCAACACAAAACATTCTCTGGTGCTACGAAATGTGAAAGCAAAACCCACCTTTGACCATGGCATACACCTCCCCAGATGAAGTGATGGAATTTCACATCAGGAGCCATTGAAGGACATGCTGGCTAGTTAGGAGAACACTGTTTAAGAGAGACCTGGGTTTAGGAGCCAGTCTATACTTTAATCACCACAAGCAGTGAATTAAATTCCTTTGTGCAGGCAGCATTAAGCATGTCCTACACAGAGCTCAGTGAGGTGGCAGCAGGTCCCCTCTGCCCTGAGAGCTTCCACCACAGATGCATCACAAACATTTCACCTGATGAAGGTGAACATTCCTGTAGTTGTTTTTCACTCCCACTAAACAAAATGATGCAAAACCAAGATCTTTACTTTGTCACACATGCCAGGCCACCATGCTTGTGACAACCTACCAACAAGACCCCAAAACAAACCCAAACATTTTAGAAAATGTTGTCCTATCCCTCACTCAGGTGCCATGATCACTTAGTGAATTCTGCTTTATAATACCCCTAAATACCTCATTACCATGACTATTACGTGACTTGTGGTTATCTTGGATTCAACCAGAAAGACAATCTTCTCCGATTTCAAATCATCTTGTATTCTAGATTTTAATATTATTTTAAATATGATGTCCATATGATAATTTTTGTGTGATGTCCACATCCCTTCACCTCCAAACCTCTGGATTAATCTGGCTCTCTGCAGCCTTGTAAAAATTGCTACTGTTAAGATCTGAAGGGACTCATTCTATTAGAATCATCCAAGAGGTTTCTGGTTAAGCAAAAAGGACTTGTTGGTTGTCCCCTGTAGTGTCTCTACAATTTCATGGGAATTCATCCCATAAATGCTTCATTCAGATGAATAAGGAAGGTTCTCAACGTTAGCTAGTAGCTCAAACAAATTTTTCAAAGAATTTCTATTTGGCCTGGGTTTTTTTCTTTATTATTTTTATAATTTCAAAGTTGAAATTTTTTTTTAATTAAGGTGTCTCAGGAATAAATATTAATACTAATACTAATACTAATACTAATACTAATACTAATACTAATACTAATACTAGTACATGCTCATACTAATACTAATAAATATATTTTAAATTTGTAATTTTTAACAACTCTTTGCAAAATATATGCCAGCAAACTTTTTTTCTCATTCATTATTAAATCATTCTTTTTTTTCTTTTTAAGAGAAAGAAGGAAAGAAGAAGGGAAAAATGGATCATGAGCAAGTCTCAGTTAGGAGATGATATCAGAAATCTTTCTGAGGATTTGTTTTCACAGGATTTGTTTTCTGTGGTTTACTGCTGCTCTGTGAATTTTCTCACATTACTTAATGTTTTTTTCCCACATTCTTGGGCAATGGTTTCATTTGAAGTGAGCTGGGATCAGTTTTAAAATGGAGGACTGTTCCTCCAGTAAAAGAGTGTTTTAGACAGCCACATGTTGAGATACCTAAGTTTCTGTGACCCAATGTGCACATCTCAAAACTGTGAAATGAATTTGGATGTGTGTCACAAGGCAAGTAAATACACAGGACATAACCAGGCAAAAAAAAAAAAAAAATCCACCACAACATCAACAGAAAAATAGTTTTGAGTATTTTTACCTTTCTACTACTTCACTATCCCATTTCTCAGCTCTAGATGAACTGGTGTGACACTTTTCAAACAGTGCAATAGGCAATGAGGCAACCGGAGTAAGAAACTTACGATTTGCTTCAATACATACTAGAGTGGCACATGGACAGCTTCGAATAAAAGGTTAAGCAGAATCTATTGCTGAATAAACATTTCTAGGGAGTATTGGTTTGGTAGTTACTTCCTTTTGAGAAGAGGAAGCTGTGAGAAGGCTCATTTGGGGCCGCTGTCCTCTGGCTTTGCAGCTACGGCTGTTTTCAGAGGTTTTGGTTCCTCGTCGGAGCTACACTGCAGGCATGTCTGTGCCCCAGCCTTCAGCCAGGCTGACCCTGACCTGCTGACTAGGATTCTGGCTCAGCCTCAGCCCGGTTCATCCCTGTGCACCTGTCTGGGATTCACTGCCCACGGCCGGTCCTGGCTCCATCGCTAGACCTGCCCTCCCCTCTGCCAGGCTCTCAGCTCCTGGCTCATTTTCCCCTGCTTGTTTTGCTCCTTAGGGATATGTGAATGCTGTTACACTGTCTTGTCAGGCAAAATGTAAATGAGATAGAAGGACTGAAATATACAGGGTTCAGAAAAAAATCTAAAACCCACAGGTTTTTGGGGTTTTTTTTAATCAATTTATTGTCCTTAAGAAATATATAAGTATATACAAATACATAAACATGGTGTGAGATATGCACTGTCCCTCAAAGCTCTAGGCCCTAAAGAAGTGAATTAATTTCTTGCTGATGATGATGTTCTCAAATTTTCCAAGGAAAGAGCCATATTAGGAAGCTTGAATCAGTGTCATTTCCATGCTGTCAATGATTCATTTATTGAGGGCTCTTCTGCTGATAGCAGAAATCTGTGAGTCTGTGACCCCCATCAGCTCTATCTATTTTTGGAAGACCTCAGAAGAAAATTTCACTTTCAGTATCTTTTGTACACAACCAACTTTCCTTTTGTCTACCACATCCTTTTGCTACGTCAGTGCATACAATGTTGTCAGTGCATACAATGTTGTATCTTGGGGTTGATGTCCTGTTATTGCAGAACCTAGAAGATAAAAAAGCACCCTGGTCTCTTCACAAGGAGAAGATAATGGAAAATCTGATGACATGGTTATGCAGTTCTGGTGGAAACCAGGTAGTATTGATGTTTATTATCCCTAAAGTATCTGGATTCAGAAAGTGTATATTGGAAATAGGGTGTCCCCAATACCTATATGATTTTTCCCATGTTCCCTTTCTTCTTTTTCTGTAGATCAAAATCTTATTTTCTATGTTTCTGTGGCATGTAGGGCTGAATTACAGTCAATGTTTTCTAAAGTTAATTTGCATTCCAGCTACTTCCATGATGAATAGACTCCACCTTCATTGTGTCTTCAATTTGACCCTGCATATAAGGTTGTCCCTTTTCTGGAATGTATCTACTGGTTGTTGCTCCTCTAGCATGGCAGCAACATATATATTTCAAATTCTGTTTTAACAGAAAACTTCCATAAGACCTTGGAAATGACATTTATTCCCTCTTTGACTTAATTTCTTATATTTTCCTACCCCCCAATTAGTGCTCAGATATGGTGACAACAGGGCCCTGGACCTTGTCATCACCATAAATTTATGTGCCTAAGTATTTGTCCGCTCAATCAGCAGGAATCACAGCACTAATCATCATATGAAATTATTGCTTTTTCTTGTCTATTCAGATATTTTCAGCTCCATGGGCAGCATGACCCGGTGAAATGGTGGCTCTCCAGAACAAAACACTCAGGCCTCTCCCAAATGTCAGGGGAAGCTCCAGTCTTGTTCTTGGTGGTTCGCACCATTTGTTTCTCCTCACCCCTCTGGCCTGGTGATTCTGTTTGCAGCATTAGTGAGGATAAAGACTATCCAGGATGGGAATTGAGGCTGGCACAAAGTGTGTGATTGGCACCAGTGATGAATTCTTATTGTGTTGAGATTTTGGGCACGACAGTTATTGGTAAACCAATCCGAAATAATCCCATTCAAACCTGCCAGAATTGTAACAAAGTGATGCCTTCCTGAAGATCTTTGCCAGAATAATGATTGATGCCTGCTGCCAATCAGTGCTGAGACACAGCAGAGCCTTGTTGTCACTTAACTGTGGCCACACTCAGTGTTTAACAAAATGAAGGGGTTGTTTTGATGTTTAATGGCTAAGGTTACCTACAGCTGCTCATTTAAGAGGTCCACACCTGTGTTCATTGGAAGGAAAACCTGGATTAACACTTGACTTCCTTGTGTTTCAGTCAATGCATCCCTTGAGAAACAATAAAACAAACAAATAAATAAATAAAAAACCCTATAGATACAAAATGCCTGAACAAAACCAAAACCAAACAAAGTCTCCTGAAAAATAATCAGCATTTGAGCTAGTACTTGCAAGGGAAATTAATGTGAATTTCTCATGTTCTAGTGTCATATCATAGGTGCCTCTTAGCTTCACTGATCATACATTACTCTACAGAATTCATCAAGTTACCTTTGCAGGAAAAAAAATCCACATATTTGATTTTTTTTTTTTTTTTGTCATTTGCAAGTGAATAGAATTAATGGATGAGGAATTCTACTCTGACACTCTTTTACTTAGCTTTATTGAGTAGCTGGGATGTTGTATTTTTTGCTGATCACTCTTTTTAGTAGTAGCAAACTACAAAATTTTTTTAGGAAAATGCCTAAATCTCACTGGTAGAAATGGGATGTAAGTCTATGCTTACATTTAGGCCTGTATTCAAATACATTCTGAATGAGGAAAATACTTTAAAAAATAAAAGGGAAAAAGGAAAAGTTGAGACATACCAGACTCAAGCTGCATGAATGCAAATGCTAAGGTAAGGGATAATAAACTGGTCAAAAATGTGGATAGGCCACAGTAGAGGTGGATACACTCATAAAGGTCCCAGTACCTTACATAAAGCTTCACTCTTAGTGCACTAATTAAAAACACCCAGAGACTCAGGACACAGCAATTATATTGATGCAATTTTTCTCTTTTATGCAAGGAGAAACTCACCTGATAATACTAATAACAGCACCTGCATAGCACTTTACATTCACAAAATGCTGTACCAACAGCACATAAACTACACCCTGGTTTGTATTATTTCTTTTACTGCTGCTACAGGATGGGTCTTAGAGGACAAGGAACAGGGGAAAAGTTCCTCTGCATTTGCTGCACTGTAGAAAAGGCTCCCTTCAAACTCGGCTTGCCCCATGGATTCCTGTTAAGTGAGGTTCTTCTTCCTTATAACTTAAGTATCTTTCCACACTAATTAAAAAAAAAAACAAAACCAAAAACAACAAGACAAAATCAAAACCAAAAACAAACTAAGCAACAAACCAGATGAAGAAACCCAAAACATGAACCAAATTAAAGGAAACTCCAACCACAACAATAAAACCCTCAAATATTTTTTGTTTAAATTATTTTACATATTCTATTTATCTTATGCAGCATCAGTGCAATGTTTGGACTGGGCATCAATCAATTCTGTGGATCCTTGCAAGCTGTAGTTAAAATATTCCAAGCATTTAGCATCAGCACAATTTTATACTCACCTGAGACAAAATAGATGACACACAACATGTTTTTTAAGCAAGTTTAATAACACTTAACAGCAGGGGAATGAATTATAAAGTTTTCTGAGATACACATTGAGAACTCCCAGCAGACACCAAGATGCCAGTTTACAAGTCTTGCCCCAAAGAGTCAGCTCTTCTCAAAATGTATTATTGCACTTATCAGAAACTGGCGACCATAATAATCTTGTTAAACCCTTTACACTCAGCATTAACTACAGATCATTTCACCCTCTCTGCCTGCATTACTGCACATTAAACCAGTTCTACCATTCTGTGAGAATACAAACTAAGGACCTCTTTTACAACTTTTTCCATCCATGTCAGAAGAGAACGGAATAAGTTCGTGTTCTATTTCTTTCCTCCTTTCATTAAAAACCCTCTAAGCTTTGTAGTCCTCATAGACATGAAGCTATGTCCAAGCTGGTTCCCAGAATATTGAGTAAATGACCTCTCAAAATCTCCTGTGAATGTGGTCAATATCCTACAGCAGCAGAGGCTGCTCAGGAGCTGCAAGAAACTGTTAAAACTTTCCTTTCTCTCACTTCATAGTACTCTGATATTTCCTAAACTTATTTACTCTGCTGAAATAAATCCTAGTCTTTTTTTTTTTTTTCTGCTAAACTCTGCCCTTTAGTTCCTAATCTTCATCTGTGTCTAATAAGGGAGTCTTTTACTCACAGCATTCAGCTGACAAAGTCCAACTCCAATAGATCAGTCAGTGAGTTGTGCCCGCATTCAGCTCTGTCCTGACAGAAATGTACACATTATATTACAAACTCTAATCTACATTAACCAGAAGCATGACTTGTGTCTTCCTTCATAAGAAAGCTTTTTTTTTGTCATCTTTTAAAAGCCATTTGACCAAGTTCACATGAGTAACTTCTGCATTATTCCTCTGGCTTTTTTCAGAGTCATGCAGCTTGCCAATTAAATCATTTGAAGTCGCTGGGTTATTGTGCCGTGTGTGATAGTCACGTAGGTGTATACAGAATGTGCTGCATTTAATCTTCAATGGATGGAAAATTGCTGGCACTGTGAATTTTGCCAACCTTTGCTTCTGCCCCCTCCCTCCCCACTTCGCAAATGGCTTTAGAATCTAAATGCAAACGCGTTAAGTGTAAAGAATGAATTTGGCATTTAAATTAATGGTTTCATGTCAGACAGCATACAGGTTTTGTTTGTTTGGGTAAGAAGCTAAAACCTGCATTAAATCTACTGAATGGCATTGGGTGATTGACCAGCACATTTTGTCCACAGGATGAGACTCAAAAACAGATCTTAGCTTATGAAATGGTTGCTTGACTCTCAGTTCTCAGTTCTACCTTTTTTTTGTTTTTTCCTTTCCTTAAAAATATCTTTACCCATGAACCAGTAGAGTTCCTCCCAATGCAAACTATCAGGGCTCACAGTACAAGTTTTCAATGGCAGCCAGTCTGAAGGACTGCATATATCTACCCTCAGACAGCTGTGTTATGGAGCTAAAGGAACTGCATCTAAATTCATGAGCCGATAAAAAGTAATCTGGCTAAAGTCTTTTTTATACCAGAATATACACTGATAATCACACCCCCTTGAATTACAAATGTTCCATAACCATTCAAACAGGTACCAAGTTACTGACATTATTTGAAGTAATGACATAATAAAACACACTTTAAAAGACAAACCCATAATTTACTTACTTCTCACTTAAAAAAATGTTCCAGAAATCTTTTGGGAACATAATTGATGGGACACCAGACTTCATAGGCTATCAAAGACCTGACTATGTTTTAATAAATTAGAAAATATTAATTTCATTTATCTTAATAATTAGATTTGGATTGTATTACTATTATTTCCTATGTTTTCCCCCATTTTTTAATCTTTCTGCTTATTTCTCTCTGTCCCTACCTTATATTATAAATTTCAACCAAAAAATAATTTAAAATTTTGTTGACCTGATGTTTCATCTCACTACAAAAGTATGGATTTTTCTCTTCTTCTAGGAGATAATAGGTATCTCTGCATTCTCAACCTGATTATTTTTAAGAGAGGTACACCAAAATGAGGCATTTCATGCACCCACTTTAGAGCACATCTAACATGCTTCATAAAGACTACCTGCATGTCTGTGCAATGCAAAGCAGTGATAATTAATAAGGCTGATCAGCATAAGGGTTTGGAACAACTTGCAGTGTCCATCCATCTTTTTAATTGTCATCCACTGTGCACTCCCTGAGATCCCAGGGAAGTCAGTCATGATGCCTCCCCCTACCTTACACATCAGGAACAAGCTGAGCAAATTTAACACCCCAGCTTGTGTTTTCTAGCAGAAGGGAATTTTCTACACCTAGTTGCCCTGAGAAACTCATACAATTTAACTAATTGTCTAATTGGTTATGTTACTTTCTGCTTGCCTGGTAACCTAGCACGTGGTTTTGTGAAAGGTGTCAAATTCTCTCAAAGTCGTGTGGTTAAACAGTGCTATGGGGCTGATTGAACAGAAAACGTTGCCAGCTCTTGGTCTTTAAATAAAGGAGGAAAAATGGTCATGATTGTGAGGCAAAACAAAAAAAAAAAAAAAGTTATGTATTGCGAGGTATATGTTTTAAATAAAAATAAGAAAAAGATAAACAAATATATCAGAAGACTTTTCAGCAACCCAAAGCAAAACTCAGCACATAATAGTCAGCATGGATAGGAGTTTGTATGTCCTTTAGCTGGAGATAGTGGAGAAATGATGAAATAAAAGCAATTTATTTTAAAGTTGCAGGGAAGTTCACAGTCCCTTATGTGAGGCTTCGAATTCCTACAGTGTCCCTAGTTAATGCTGCAACTCTCAGTTGACTTTAGTCTCTTCCATTGAAAACCTCCACACCCAGGAACTGTGCACTCACATCCTAGGTGTCCATGTCTGAAGCTGAAAGATTTTCATTGCAAGAAAATGGGATCTAATAACTTCACAGTTTTTGGTCTAAATTCTGCATTGTTCTTCTCCTGGGAGAAGTTTAGCAAAGAGAGAAAAAAAAAAAAAATAACAACCAAAAAACCAAAAAGCAAACACCAAAAAGCCAAAAAGGCAAAAGTAATTTGTATTTAAATGGGAGAATAGGCGATAAGTACTTTTAAAAATGTCAATAGATAGTAGTTTTGTTGCATTGAATACAAACATCTGTCTTTCCATACATCTGTGCTCAGCTGCCAAGGTCCAACACTGCAGGTTCATGCTTTAAACTTCAGTTCTCCACCCACAAACCAAGTACTCACTGAGCACAGAAGTGAAGGGTCCTGAGTGTGAAAATAGAGTGCTGATATGACATTAGGAGAGGACAGCTTGCTGGTCTGTACCACAATAAGGTTGACCCTGCCTGGAACCCCAGTGTCCACCAAAGCCACCCCATCACTCCTCTTTTTGGCAGGACAAGGGAAAGAAAATAAAGAAAATACAACAAAAGGCTCATGGGTTGAGATAAGGACAGGAGGAGATCACTTACCAGTTACTGTCACAAACAAAACAGATTTTCATTTACTACCAAGCAAATCAGGGTAGAACAATAAGAAAAAAAAGAACCTTAAACGCTGTAATCACTTCCACCCCACCCCTCTCTTCTTCCTGGGCTCAACTTCACTCCTCATTTTCCTACTGTCCCCCTCCCGGTGGCATGGGGGGACAAGGAGTGGAGGCTGTGGTCAGTCCATCACACACTCTGCTGCTGCTGCTTCCTCAGCAGGGCTTGGACTCTTCACATCCTCCCCAGATCCAGTGGGGCCCCTCCCATGGGAGAAAGTCCTGCATGGATTGCTCCATTGTGGGTCCTTCCCACAGGCTGCAGTTCCTCATCACTGCTGCAGCACAGGTCTGTTCCACAGGGTCAATCCTTCAGGAACAGGCTGCTCCAGGGTGGATCCTTGCCATGGGGTCACAAGTCCTGCCAGCAATCCTGCTCCAGCCTGGGCTCCTCTCTCTGCAGGTGCTGCCCGGACCCTGCTCCAGCAGAGGCTTCCCATGGGGTCCCAGCCTCCTTTGGGCATCCCCTGCTCCAGCCCGGGCTCCCCCAGGGGCTGCAGGTGGATCTCTGCTCCCCCGTGCCCTCCCTGGGCTGCAGGGGCACAGCTGCCTCAGCCTGGGCTGCTCCAGGGGCTGCAGGGGAATCTGAGCTCCAGAGCCTGCAGCAGCTCCTGCCCCTCCTGCACTGCCCTGCCTGCCTGCAGGGATGCTCCTCGCACATGGTTTCACTTCTCTCTGGCTGTAGTTACCATTGCAAAGGGTTCTTCCCCTTTCTTAGAAACACATCCTGGAGGTGTTACCGCTTTCACTGGTGGGCTTGGTGGGTCCCATCTGTGGAGCCCACTGGCACTGGCTCCATTGGATGTGGGGGAAGCTTCTGGCAGCTTCTCAGAGATGCCCTTGTATGGCCCCTGCACTACCAAGACCTTGCGATGCAAACCCAGTTCTTTGGTGGTGCATCCAGTGGCTCTTCACAAGATGTTTCAAAGAGGGAAAAAATCCTGGGACAGGGAGTGACTGAATAATCTGTTTGTTCAGATCTACTGCTGTTTTCTGACCAAAACAGTTGGACTCCACCATAAAGAATTATACTGATCTGTAAGGGGCTTGTGTCTCACCTCTTTTACCTTTAATTCTTCCACCTGTCTTTTACTTCTTTCTTCATGTTATGTCCTCTTTTTAATCAGGGAAAACACATCTTATTTCATGAACAGAAACAGGCAAATGTTAATTCCATTGAATTTTAGGCTCTTAATTAAGACAATTTATTTAGTACCTTAGTTCATTTATATGACCAAATATTCTTCCTGAAGGGACAATTTATTCTGCTTAGATCTCAATTGCCCTGAAGGTTCCTGTAGCTTTCCAGCTGCTGAAAAGGTAGCAGAAAGGAATTTATCTGAAGTATTCTAACCTAAATACTTCAGTTATGAGCCTAAAAGTTGAGTTCAGCCTATGTCTTCACACTCACAGCACCACGTGTAAATTGTTCCTTACCTCTCTTAACCAACAGCTTTTATCCAACCATTTAATTTATAGGGTGATCTCACTGCTCTCTGGATACCACATTTTGCTCCATGGGCCAGGTCTTGCTGAATTACCATAATTCAGCTCAGTGCAGAAGTCTACATAGGAATAACAACAGGTTAATAGTAAGAGAAAGCTGCATGATGCACCACTGACGGAATTGTTCTCTCCTCAGCTGTAGTAAATTGAGGAGATGTAGACACTTGCTTTTACACAATCCTGGTGACAAAACTGAATTAATTATTAAGGATGATGGTATGAGTAAAACTGCTTTTCAGCCAGGCACTTGAATCTTATCCCTTAATAAGATACACCAGAAGCTGGAAGGGGGAGTGCTGGTTGTTTGTTTTTCTTTTACCACAGTCTATCAGCATAAATGCCACTTCCTTAGTTAGAATACATCTGCTCTGTTGACAATGTACTCAAATTGCAAGCAAGCATTTAATGGTGTCATGCTGAAGCACAACAGAGTGGATGCTGAGAGAGCCTTAGGAGTCACTGAAATGAAAGGGCTTTTCTCTTAATTTCAGTCACCAGAAGACTTTGAAAAGAACATGACATCTTAGCCATCTGAGCTTTTTAAACCAGACTTTGGCAGATACACAATGCTCAGCTCTGTGGTACCTAAATAATTGAAGCTTTGAAACATCAAAGTGCTCACACCTTCAAACACTCAAGTTGCTTTATTTGAAAGATTATTTTCACAAAAAGAAGACTAACTCTGCCATTTGAGATCAATGGATCTCTCTGGAACACAGTGTCCCCACTTTAGATTGGAAGACATGGGCTGTTTACTACATATTGACTAGCAGTGTCCCAGGTGCAGAAGGCTTTTGATTAAATGGATGTCTTTGTGATGGCATGACACAATTACAGAATTAGGGATGACATTTGAATAAATGTCAGAACAGAAATTACAATAGAAATTTGAAATTCATAATAATTTCACTGGGTTTATATGTACATTTTAGTTTCTTTTTTATTAATAAAATCTAATTAAATTTCATTTTGCTCTGCTTTGGTTTATTTTTTACCCAGCAGACAGAAATCTTCTCGCTTGATAGTACCACACTCAAAATGTCGTTGGTGCAAAAGGAAACAGTATCTCTTGTATTTGAAACTAAAGCTTTATTGTTACTTTAATTAATGTTTAACAGTCTAAATAAAAGCCTAATCCTTTTTTCTTATTACTACTTATACCAATGCACATAGTGAAAATTACCACAGAAATGCCCTTTAGAGCTAACATTGTTACTCAGAAAATTTGTGCTCACTTTACTCTGAGTTCGAGTGTAGAAAGCTTCAGTCCTTCTGAAGAGGAATGCCTGGGGTGGAGTCAAAAGTTGTCCACGTCCTGATGCAGGGAGGTGGGTGATGTGCAGTGGAGGATTCCTCCTCCTCTTCAGTTTTCAGCTCACTCAGCCCTTTAATTCTCCTTTTCCCCCATTTCCTTCGCATGACCTCTCTACTGCATGTGACTTCCCAGCTAAGGTTTGCAAGTGCCCTAAAACCTTCACTATTCACAATTTTTCAGCTAACTGTACCAAATAATGCAAAAAGCTATTGTTTGTTACACAGTTTTGACTTTTGTACTCATTTCAGAGACCCCATACTGTCAGTTCAGTCCAGACCTGTGGTCTTGTGCCATCCAAAACTATTTTTATTGTGATAAACTGGGGGAATATCATAATTTTCTATTGTCTTAGTACTTCGATATCCCTGTTTTTGAAGCTCAGCTATTAGGCAGCAAATTCTGTAGAGTATAAGGAAATAAAGCAGACTTTCACTTTAGTATTCTTCTTAAAAAGTAAAGGTTTAAAATGCCTTATCTCTTTGCAAGACTGTTCATTTATGCTATCCATTGATAAGTTTTAAAAATACAATTAATTAGAATGCTCTTGACAGTAGCTGAAGATCTTTAGCCACTTAGATAAGGACTTTAATCTCTAGACTGCAAAAATATGTCCTCTCTGTGTGTCTGAATGGTGATGACTGCTTTCTCAAGCTAAACAACTACATGCAGATCACTACAAGGTAATGTAGTTTATCAAAACTGTGGAGATTTGTGATTATTTTGGGGCGTGCATTTGACTTGAGATTTTGCTATTCCTTTTAATTTTCTGTGAAGGAGATTATTGCAGCAATGGCAATAATATGTAATCCTTTTCTGTTTCCTATTTTCGTTTTCTGCTAATTTTTGGTATTTACTTATACCTACAGCTATATATACAAAAAAATATTTATATAGAGAGACTGTCAGATAGATGCAACATGGTAGAAAAATTTGCTCTGTCTTTAACAGTTCATAGTTTACATGGATTCAAGAAATTTTCACATAAAGAAACTAAAGAAAATTCCACCTAAGGCTGCTAAACATGCAAACACTGGCTCAAGAAATTTCCGAGGCACAAACTGTTGAAGGCTGTAAGTGTGCACCAGCAAAATGTACACAGACCTGCTTGTTATTCTGGTTTGCTTTACTTACCAGCTTCTGGGAAGTAGTGGAAAGAGAATATTGACTTCAGTGAACCTCTGGTCAGATCCAGCATGGCCAATTTTATGATCTGATGGCTTTTCTCCCTAAATGAGGTATTGAAGCAAGAACCCCTACAGCAAAACACGGGAGACATCTGATTTGATCTCAGTTTAAAAATGGCATGTCTATCAGCTGCAAAACCCAAAGTTTAATAGCAAAAGAGATGACTTTTTTTTTTAAATTCTGGATTAAAAGTGAGCTTTTGAACCAGCAAAAATCTTATTGCTTTCCACAGCGTGTTGTGTCAACCTCATGCTCACTCCATCTATGACAGAAAATAAGTTTCAAGGAATGCTGAAAAGTTATGTTAAAAACAAAGGCAAATGAGGTAGAAGATCATGTCATTTATTGCTTTGTAGGTAACTCTTCTGATATCCCTGTGACAGCTCCTGTCAGAGAACAGAACAAGGTAGAACTGCAAACCTTCAAGTCAGAGATATAGAAATTTGTCTAGAATAAAACTAGATCACTGAAAAATAATCTTTTACATTTCTGCCAAAAGTTGTATACCTCTGTCTCTCTGATGTATAGAAAGAGGAAAAATATGACCTCAATATTGCTTTTTCACCATTGACTCATCCCAGAATTGATACACTTGTGCTGTGGTTGCCCTGAAGTGTAATAGTGTACCATTAAATTCCAGCTGCAATACCATTATATTGCTATTAGAAAAGACTGCCGAGCAACACAATTTTTCAAATAAATATAAATTGTGAGCAGCCGAAATGTGAAATGCCCTCAAGTGCCCAGGAGCAGAATTTTTAAGCGTCCTTTTTTAGTGGACAGTTATGATCTCCAGCAAAGGGATGGCTCAGTTTCTCTTTCGATTTTTAGTGGTAGTCTTAACAGGCACATACAACAAAGAGCCATACAGAAGTCTGGGCCATGACCTCTGTGCAGCCTGGTGAAGGCACTGAAGTTCTGATGAGTATTACCAGTGAGAAAGTTACATTTTTGACCTCAAAGAGCTGGCTCAAAACCTATTGTGATTCCCAGCCCCACGCAGTTGCTGTCCTGTTATTTTGCGCTTGCTTTATTTGCCTTAAACCGGGGCAAAACTCACCGAATTATGACAGAAGAACACCGCAGAAGTACAAGGCCCTTTATCTAAACAAATGAAACAAACACAAATCTTTATCTTTCATCAGGCTTGTCTCCCTGAAATTCACACTTCTTCGTCAAGAGGATGCTTTTTACACCTACTCAGCTGGAAGACAGTACTCACTGCATGTTGTTAGCCAGCATTTTCACACCCACTTATTCATGCATATGCTAATAGTTTTCTCACTACAACTGCTGTGCTTTGTTCAGGACCCCTCACAGCTGTTTCAAGCATGCACCACCAGTCTGGCAGCTTCTGGGTAATTCACACCTGCTCCCTACCCTGTGGTATTTCTGTCACTGAACATGCAAGGGATGTATGATCATCAGCACTGACCACCAAGACTCCAGGCTCCTGCCTATGAGGTCCTAGGTGTAGAAGAGATGGGATACCCAGCCGAAATTGTCTGGGTGATGTTAGCTGTTAGTGGAATACTAGAACTCAGTTCCACACCATTGCTGAACTTTGTTCACGGTCTCCGACGGGTTTTAATGCTAATGTTGACAAAAATGCAGAGATGGAGGTGCTCCTGATTGCCAAGAAAAATTTCTTTAATCATTGATTTGTATTTAAATAGGTGTTTAAGAAAGGGAGAAGCATGCTTTAAATCACAGGTAGGTTGTGTGTGACTCCTTGCTAGGAGTACAATCCTTATTATTCAGCTAACTGTACCAAACTGTGAAATACAACTCCAGCGATTACCAGCGCCTTTATTGCTCATTCTGCTCTCTTTGTTCATTTAATAGCTGTAAATTAATGATGGAAAAATCTCCAAAATAAAGTTAGGCAAACCCACCAATGGCAAAGCAAGTCTTCTCTTAAAACTGCCATGTGGCAGTTTTATCCATGGCAAATTCCCACAAATTCATGGCAATTTTATTCACGGCAAAAATTCATGGCAAATTCCCACAAATTCATGGTAAATTCCCATGAATTTGTGGGAATTTTCATTTTTTTCATCAAGACACTACATTTTGTGGACTTTGGCTTCTTGATGTCTGGGTATTTTCACTGCAGGATTTGAGGAAATCTGCCTTTCATATGTTTCTGTCCTATCTTTGAACTGGGCATTTCTGCTGCTGTAAATCACAATTCTGAATATTAATTGGAGATAAAAACCACTCCAATTTATGTTAACCCATTGGACTGGGAATGATGGACACACCACCCTCTCTGCCCCTGTTGCTATGGGTGGGGAAAGTTCTTCCACTGGGATAGGGCAGGAAATTCTATAGTGTGATCTCAGGGCCAAGATTTGGATTCGGTGATTCTGATGGGTGCTTTCCAACTCAGTAAATTCTATGACAATTTTTCATATATCTCAAGTAAATATCTACAAAATCTGAGCACTTGTGTCACAGCAGGTGAACTGTACAATCATTGTTTGTTCCAAGAATTCCTCTCAAAATGTGTCATATTATTATTATTCCTACTTATTTGAATTGCAAGTCCTTTGAGGAAAGGGCTTGTTCATACAAGTATTATCACAGCGTAGTCCTGTTACCCTCATGAGAGGATGAAACACATCTGGGCTTTCTGGAGTCTCCTCCTACGATAATACTTTGTTGTAAAATGAGAGTTTTGTGAAAAATAGCAGAAAAACTAATTTTTGTCCAAGGAGATCATTAAAGCTTTGGAGATGTTATCTTGAGGGGATACATCAGAATTTTTTTTTCTGTAAATAGGTTTGGTTTTTTTTTTAATTATAGTGATTTTTGTTGTTATCTTATACATCTTCTCCCCAGCTGGAAATCAGCTGGATACACCGCTAGTCAACTGCCTCTGGAGGCTCCTTGGGAAGTGATTTCAGAGTTTCTTAGGGATCCAGTTTGATTGGGGTTATATGCTCGTATAATGTGACTTCCTGTACCACAGGAAAAAAATAAATTCGAAGCTTTATTACGTGGCAGACATTGACTTTAACTATAGTAAATAATTTAATAATTTTGGAGGCCATATTATCCTACTGAATTCAAACAGAGAAAATATTCATGAAGTTGAAGTTTAAATGGCTTGTTACTGCTGAAAGTGAAATTATCTCCCCCCTCTTTATTTGTTTATTACTCACATTTGTTCAAAACTTGACAATAAACTGAATATATTTTGCTACAAAATAAGTTTACTGAATCAGCCCAGAGAGGGTCCAAAGGAATTTAGTATGAAAATGAGGGAATCAGGAGGAGAGCTTGGACCAAAATTAAATTATAGAATAATAGAACCATGGAATCATTTAGATTGGAAAAGAGTTTTAAGGTCATCAAGTCATGGAATGGTTTGGGCTACAAAGGATTTTAAAACCCATCAAATTCCAACCCCTTTGCCATACACCCTTACACTTGGCCAGGTTGGTACATGCCCCATCCAAACTGTTTAGATTGGTTTTACCATCCATGGACATGGTTTCCCATACCACACCATCTCTCCCTTGCTTCTTATTCTTAATCTGAGAAAAATAAATTAAAAAGAAATGAAAAAGAAATGAAAAATAAATACTACATTGGTATTTAAGGAAAAAAAAAATCTCTGTAACCAGGTAATTAGAACTAATCTGTTTTATCTGCTTATTTAGTTTTTTTCATTATTTTTTTAAACTGAAAGGTCATGGGATACTAAAATTGAGTGTGCTGAAACATACATTCTAGACCTGAACACTCACGCCTTTATTTTATCAAAAGTAGGAAATATGTTGCAAGACCCACTTTGCATGAAACTGCACTAATTGCTGTTAGGAGTATTTTTAGCTTCTAATTCTTTGTTGATATATTCTTAGGGTATGATGAATGGCACATTTAAGTCAGAGTTTAGCAGTGACAAGTCCTTCATAATAGCTGGGTAGGTTAATGACATTGGAGAAAAGAGTTTGTGAGACAGAGAGGTAATTGTTTGCCTGGCTTGTTCAGGCTGTTAATATCAGCTGCATCAAATGACAGTGATATGAAAAAGAACTTGTTCCAGATGTTATGTTTCAGACCAACATTTTTATAGAATGAGTGGATTCACAAGGTAAAAAGCTTCCAGCTAATTTCAAGTTAATGTTTTCTTTATTTTTAATTAGAATCTATGCCAGACTGGCTTGCCTTTAATTACCTACAGTGTCCTCTCTTATACTTTTTGCAATATTGGACTTAAAAAAAAAAAAAAAAAAAAAAAAGAAAGAAAAGAATCTTTACATAGTAAGAGTTGAAAAAAAAAAAAATATAATTTTATATTCATGACCTCGTCAGGATGCACACAGTGAACCAGAAGGCAATAGCAATGTTCAGGTAGCTCTTGGCTGCTGCCACCCTGCTGATTGGAAGGCATGTCTAGGAAGGGGCTGTTTATTGCCCTCATGAATCAAGTGGATTCTAAGCAATCTAGAACCCAAGAAAAAAAGAAAATCAGGAGGAACTCTATAGGGTTCTATCTGTTGAAATCCCTGGAGTTTTCTGCCTTGCTGTGGCTTCACTTTAAAAAGGGCAAAACTGTAGTTTTTCTCACTTTTGCGGATCTTCCTTGGACAAAATTTTATTCTATAGCAATTTAAGGTACCTACCATCACTCTCAACAGAGCAGGGGCAGGAATTACACAGCCATGAAGTCATGCCTGAAACCTCCAGTGGTAAAAGACACACCTGACAGCACATCCTGTGTGCAGGCACAGAGAAAACAGAAACTGCACTTTTAGCTGACCACTGGTTTGGAATATGAGTAAAACACTCGTCTCGTGAGAATATCTGACTTTGGAGCTCAGTGGTAAAGAAAAAATAAATCAATGGGCTTGGGTTTGCACTCCAGGAAGTTTTGTTCAAATTGGAAAACGTTGTGTTTCATTTTCAAGTTATTTAAGACTTTTGTTTTCCTTTTCTTACCCTTTAAAAAGATCAATTTCAAAATGAAAATGACATTTTGAAATGAAACATTCCAGTTCATTCTGAAAATGTTGATATAAAGCATTCTGACATTTCCTAAAACCATTTTCTTTCATGTGTGCATGTGTGTACGAAGACTACTTGAAGGATGAGACTTGACCTTATAAATTCATACTTGTTGATAAAACAATACAGGCAGAGGTGTGCATGAAAATGTACTTTTCTCTTGCTAAAAATACTTCACCCAGCTGTAAAAAGCCCATAGGAGTAGCTGCAGGATTTAACCAGTTATTGTGAGCCACATGCAGCAGAAAACCCTTTTCTGTAGGCCCCAAAATGTTACAATCTGAAATAACCACAGCCCAAGCTCCTTCAATCCATTTTCTGTGCCATGATGCAACAGAAAACCAACAACCAAACAGAAATAAAAATTTATTGTGGGGATTCTTTGTTAGAGTGCATTCTATATGAAATACTATCTAAACCAGTAGGTACAATAGCTCATAAATATCTATTTGAATGCAAATGACAAAAAGTAGGGATATTATTGGTCATTTAGCTTTACAGCACCACATCCCCATATCTGGCCATCCCCAGTTGCCCTGGTTTCAGGTGAGATAATTTTCCTTCTAGTATCTGTAATGGTGCTGTGTTTATGATTTAGTATGAAAATATTATTAATAAGACACAGATGCGGTCACTCAGCAGTGCTTATTCTAAATCAAGGACTTTTCAGAGTCCCATACTCTGGCTATGAGCAAAGGCACAAGAATCTATGAGGGAGTAAAGGGAACATGATGAGGACAGATTACCCAAAATGGCCAAAATTATATTCCACACCATAAGAAATCATGCCCAATATGTAAGCTGGAGGGACAGATCACCACTGGTAGGTGGGCTGGACATTGGTCAGCAGGTGGTGAGAAATTTTGTTCTGCATCACTTGTTTCCCTTGAGTTCTATTCCTCTCTCTAATTTAGAGAGTATTAAATAATTTATTATGATTTTGTCATGTATTTTTTACAGTTATGAAATAGTTCTTATCTCAGTCCAGGAGGTTTAATTTTTTTTTTTTTTCCCCAATTCTCCTCCTTACCAGGGGGCCAAAGGGTAGCAGAGAATGCTGTACCTTGTTGCCAATTGGGGTTAAAGCTTTACGCCAATACAAACAATTTAGTGTAATATTATATTTGTATTTAAAAAGAAGTGAACAAAATCCAAATAATTTTCCTTTTTGTTCTGTAGTGTCAGCAAGTCATCTTTGTAGATCAGTTCAGGATGGGAGAGAAGTTCTTATTTTTCTGAAATATTTCATTGACCAAAACCATCAGTAACCAGGTGCAGTTGAGGGATGCCACCCAACTCAGCATAGTTAACGTTTCCAAATTTGCAGGAACCTGTTTTAAAGGATTTATTCTTGGTGTTCAATCTACTTTTCCTGCAATCACCTTTCTGTTATGCAGAAGTGGAAAAGAAAAAAATTTACACATTTTACCTCATAAAAACTGCTGCACTGAAAGGAGAAGCAAAGGGCTATGTACAAATTTGTCTATATTGTCTTCTCTTTCTCTCTCTCTTCTTTTTTCTTTTTTTCTTTTTTTAATTAAAAAAACCCATGTAATTGGTTTTAATCCTGCTTGAAATTGAGAAGATTTATAAAAAAAAAAACAGTGCTTAGCAAAACTGCTTTTGGGCTATAATCTCCCTGTACTCTTCCAAGAACCATGTCAGGTACATCAAGGACAGAAATCCTTCAGTGTGCTGAAAAATGTGACACTGAGAAAGAAAACCCAAAGAGATTTTCTTCCACATGAGACTGTAGAACAAGGCACAAATATTGGTTAGAAACTTATTTCCTAGATCAGGTTTTCTGATCCAACTGGTAATAAGAAACACAGTTCTGCAATTTCACAATTCAAGACAGAAATAAGAGAAAGCATAGTAAAAGAAGATTTAAAAGCAAAATTGCTAACAAAAATGAATGCTAACAAAATATTGTTAATAATAAAATTGCTAACAAAAATATTAAAATAAAATCTAAGGACAAAAAGCAAAGTTAATTTTCATGTGACTGTGGGTAGTCTTCCAGCTTCACTTTCTGGAGTATTCCTCAACATGGTATATCTGTATTAAATGTATATTGCTTCAGATGACAGAAGCCCATCTGATAAACTCGAAAAATTAATTTCTTACTTAAAATCTACTGTAATCTGGACTGGGTTTTTTTATCCTAGGAGAAAAGTACGAATATTTTTCTGTACCACTTTGATAACTATAAAAATCATGCTATAAAATGAAATCACTCCAGACATGTATATCTGTAGAAATATTTTTGATGATAACTCTATTGAAAAACAGGAATTTGAAACAATTAGTTGATTTCAATTATATATAAATATCTGTAGATTATATTCCAATTTCCTAAACATAAGTTCCTGATGTTATTTTTGATCTCCTCCATGGTACTTACTAGACCATAGAAAATTTTGGAAGTCTAAAATGGCATCAAATACCTATAGAGGTCAGGAAACTGAATACCTCTATTAATGTAAGTATCACTTTATATTATGGGCTGCATGAGCACATCACCCATGTGTTACAGAAAATTTGTAACAAACTCTGTTAGGGAAAACCTGCACTGATATTACCCTATTTTTTTTTTAACTTTTTTTTTCATATTTCGTACAACATATGCATGGAGAAAAGGAAGCTTAAGGGACACCCTCTTGCTGCTTACAAGTAACTGCAAGGAGCCTGCAGCCAGGTGAGATCTGCCCAGGGAACTCTGGAGTCACCATCGCTGGAGGTATCTAAAAATCTGTAAATGTGCCCCTTGAGGATATGGCTTAGTGGTGGATTTAGGAGTATCAGGTTTACAGCTGGACTTGATGATCTTAAAGGTCTTTTCCATCCTAAATGGTTCTGTGATTCTATGAGAAAAAGAGAGTTGAAGGGCTCATTTCCAGTGAATTTTATATTATCGATTAACTGATATTTAGACTCCTGAGGCATCACTTCTCATTGTGCAAAATAAGCATAAAAACACTACAAGCAATTAATTGCATGGGGTTTGTACTATGCTTTGAGATGGCCTATCAGCCCTTTATTAATATTAATGAGAAGAATTAGTACCAAAGATCAGGGATCCATGATAGCTGGAAGAACCTGCAAGGACCCTCCAGCTCTCATGCTTTATTATTTTTTAATCAAAGTGTCTGTCTTGAAGGCACAAAATTAAAGAACGGAGTCCTTTATGATTCCACAATGATTCAAATTAAAATGATCTATACTTGCATAATTCCAATGAGCTATTTTGTGCTAGTTAAAAACAGTTAAAAATTGCATAAATGAATGATTTAAGGGCTGCAGCTCTCTAATCTTAATGAAAGCACCGGGGTTTTTTTGTATATTTCTCAACCCACACATGTGACTAGAATAAATCCAACACAGAAGAGTAAGAGAGAAAGAATATATTTGATTGCAACATTCTGCTAGTGAGTTATCTTGAAAAAATTTGGGTTTCGGGATCATAAGCAATGTTTTTTACTTGTCCAAAAAGACAATTATTTTCTTGTAAGTATATAAAATACCCTGTCTTACATTTCCTTTTATTGCAACAGGATTTAAATGTCTCATCCAAGCTGGCTTTTCTGGAAGACTGTCTACACAACAGTTAGTGATAAACCAAGCTGTGAAGAGTTGTTCATAAACAATATAAATTTACAAGAAAGACATAAATAGGAGGGGAAACAGTGAGTAGCCTATAGCCATACTTAAGGTGAAGAGCAGGATTGGGGCTGCAACCAAAATGTTGTGTTGCTGTGTTGTTTAATGGATTCTATTGCCTCCCTCAAATCTGCATTATTATAATTTATGTAAATTAAGATAATCAGTGAAATACAGATAATTATTTTTTGGTGTACTACTACACTAATTATATAAAACAAAGAATAGAAATTATAAGATGAAAACTCTTCAGGTGTCTTTCTTGACCCCTGACAAAAGGCAGATAATCTGTTAACACTGACATACACCAGCTAAATGAGGCTTCCGCATCTGCCTAGAAATAGCGACACAGAAATCATTGTGACCTGTAAAAGCCTCCCAAGACTCTAGAAAAGTTCTTGAGCCATTGCTAAATGCTGACTTTGTTTCCTAGACAAGCATATTGTAGGGAAGTGGTGTTTGGACTACATCAGAACAAAGAAGCACGATCGTTACTGTAGCAGAACTTTGTCAAGCCTTTAATTTGTCAAGCCTTAATACAGCTTGGAGCCACCTCAAAGTACAAAGATCTCCAGTGCCTCTAGCAAATACTCAAAGAACCACACTGTGGGTTGTAAGGCATAGCTCAAGTATCTACCACCAAGCCACAGTCTACATGTCATTGATACAGCAAAACGGACCATTGGAGAACTCTGCAACTGCACACAGAGAAATCCTAAACCCGTAGATCATGAACATGGCAGATTGCAACAGTCCTTTCAAATATTTTGCAGTTTCCAGTACATTTGAGGATTTAGAGAACAGCAGATTTTTACATACAAATCTCCTCTGCACAATAAGAGATCTGACAGAAATCGTGATGTATGGAAAGCATGAACATTTTAATAATTAGACTTCTAAGCAGAAAAAAACCAAAACAACAACAAAAAAGCTAATTTCAAACATGTGTCAGATGTCCACTAGTTATTAATTTTGTCTCCTCTAGCCATGTCAAGATGTCCTATGCATCCTCCTGATTGCATAACTAGAACTCAAATTCTACAGAGCTGCTTTTATATCAGTATATTACATAAATTTCATGAATGGGAGAAATCATTTAGTCCCAGTTCCTCAAATGGTCTAGTGAAAATAAGATTAGGACAGTTGCAAAGCTCCTGTGATGACTTGCAGCAGATATTGTTGTCTTTAATATTTTAGCACAAAGAAAAGAAAAATTTTCACGTAGGTCAGTTTTTTTTTTCCTACCTGTTAATATTAATTGAAAGAGTGTATTGGTTAATTCAGTCCCTATGGTTCGAACAATATGTTCTTCTGATGAATTTCTATAAGGATATCAATCTTCCTCATCTCTGAGTCTGGTTTTTCATTATAAACATTTTAACTTTCTTCACTTGCTGAAATAGCCAGGAGCATGTGTTTAAGCTTCACCCAGCTTCACCCAGGGTAAATAAATGTAAATGTGGATGTGTCCTGGGGCATTAAAGTTAGAAGCTGAAGGTAGCACCTCTTGTGACAATAATCACACTGTTTCTCTGACACTGGCTAAAGAAACCTTTGGCACATATATTGTCACAGACATCTTTTATGAAAAATCCTTTTTTTAGGATTTTTCCTCCTGAGAAGCTGAGAGACCTCAGGAACAAAATGTAAACAATGGTTATCTGCTGCTGTGGAATGCAACAGGTAAATCTGTGATTGGTCTCATGCAGTTGTTTCTCATTAATGGCCAATCACAGTGAGCTGGCTTGGACACTGTGTCTGAGCCACAAGCTTTTCTTATCATTCTTTTCTTTACTATTCTTAGCTAGCTTTCTGATGAATTTTTTTTTCTATTTTTTTAGTATAGTTTTAATATAATATCTATCATAAAATAATAAATCAAGCTTTCTGAAACATGGAGTCAGATCCTCATCTCTTCCCCCATCCTAAGTCCCCTGTGAACACGGTCACACATAAATCACCCTGGTGAGCTGTTTCTGCTGCAGTGGTTCCTTGACCTTATTGGTAACCTTGTCTCTAACCAGGCCTGAATTTACCCATGGGAAATTTTAGCAGTTATAATAAACTCCACCTGAAATGGGGGACAGGGAGAAGGGAAGTCAGCTGATGTAAACTATTTGCTTCAGTATACATTGAAGTAATCTCCATTCTGTTACATCACTTCATGAATTTATGCCAAGCAAAGCCATATAAAACACCATATCCCACTTCCCAGATAGGTGACAGATGCTTCTTTTCCACTTGACAGGTGCTACCAACAGTGTGTTTACACTGTTTGTGTTCCTTGGCATGCATATTTCTATCTGCAGCAGCAAACCTCTGCAACACGTCAGATCACAGAAACACAGAAGTGGCCGTAAAGGACTTGTGCTAGTTGGTTTTCCTGCTCTTGGTGCTGTGTCCCCTCTGGTTCAGCTGGAACTTGTGAATAAGCTGCCATGATTTTTCTTTGTGAAATTTGCAAAAGAAATTTGCTCTGGGACTGAGAGCATGCATGTCAGATAACAAATTTATACGGCTGGTGTACAATGAGCATGGCCCAGAATATAAGGCTTGATAATGGAAAACCTGACAAAATCATAAGTGGTCCTAGTGGGCAATACTATGATACAGCGTTATTATGCCAGATTTCCAAAAACATATATTACTCAGGAACTGAAATTACTGTTTTGCAGCCCAGGAGCTTGTAATGCATTGAATAAGCTATAGTTTCTGACTAATATTTGCATGCCTGTCTGAGAGTATGTAAATATGACAGTTTCCCTCCTGGAAAAATCAAAATCCCTAATGAATTGAAGGGCCAAACATGCAAATAAACCTCATGATTCACACATGTGTCTCTCACTTAATTTTTCAAAATGTATTTTGCATTTTGATTACGCTACAAAATGCAGCATGGAGGGCAGAGCACTGAGAAAAATAGAAGTGTGTGTTCAACATATTTTTCATATCAAACAATGTGATTTACTTTAATCATTTCAGGAGTAACAAATAACGGCAAGTGCATGATTTGAATGCCTTCCAGGCGTATGTAGTCGATGTAGTCAAGCTAAAAAAAAAAAAAGCGAAGCTATATACATATATACATATATACATGCACATTCTAGTCTGTAGGCCTGATTTTTCACTCAATCACTCTCCTCTGGTATAATACTAGTTTTGACTTTAACCAAATTGTATTTGGTTTTTGCATATGTCAGTATGGAGGAAATTCATGCCTCAGATGCATGACAGACCTGAAACAGTTCTGGTTTACTATGTGTATATTGTTGGACCAAAAAAAAAAAAAAAAAAAAAAGAGAGAAAAAATATAAAAAATTGTTTTATTTATTTAGACTCAGATACATTCAGCTATGCAAAAAAAATTTTCTGTAGGAAGAAGTTCACCCAGGAAATACCCCTCACTGAATGCCTGAATGCCTGAGAGATTCAAGGAACTTCACATTAAGCTTTCCCAAACTCTTACAGGTGTAAGCAGAAAGTGTTTAACTTTCACTTGTCCTTCTTCTTAAGGTCACTGAAGACAAAGGGCAGTGGAGGAAAATATTCTCCTTGAAAATTTTTCTAAGAGAAAAGATAGCAGATGTCCTCTGGCAAATCTGGTTGCAGAAGTTTTAAGACACACATTTGCTCAGCCCTCTGACTCACAGCCTCCAAGCTATTCTCCTCTAAAAAACGCTGCAGGAAAAAAGAAATCTAGCTGAACCTCACCACTTCAGACCAGCATTAAATCCACTCGTGGAATTCAGAGCCACTGAACTCCCAGCTGGCACAGCTGAAGGCTGGCTGCTCCTGCCACCCCCACTTGTAGCAGGACTGTTGTGGCAATGCCAAATGAAAATATTCACCAGCAGATGCCCCTCAGCACCCAAACACCAGTGCCTGCCAGTCCCCGGCGTACCCCCAAAAAATCTGCGTGGTAAAAATGTCTTATTTTCAATTTATCAATGGTATCTTTGCTTCAGGTAAGGATTAAAACATTTCAGAACTTCATGTGCAAGACAAACTTTTATCGTTGAGCTATACAATTTTCTAGGATTTACCTAAAAAATGACATCTTCTTTTCTCTCCTTTTAGGGACGCTCTTAAAAAACTGAAAGGATGATTTTTGGTTTGTTTTGGTCATGAAAGATGTTTTGTTGGGGTTTTTCCCCTTCATTTAAAACACATAGAAAAAAAATACTGCCTCTTTTTTTTTTTTCTTTTCAATTTTGAAACACTGATTTTTATTTTATTTTTTGGAATACTATTTTCCAGTCAGCTTTAACGTAATACAAGTAATAACCAAGCCAGACCAAAGTAGGTGATTTTTTCATAACTGTCAAATAATGACAACATATAGAAGGGACAAATAGCACCCTGAAATTAATCATACAGAATAGATCACAGTGAATATCCCCTCTTTCTGCCCAGAAGATGCATTTCATTTTCCTATCTTTATTCACATAGAGATTCAGGCAGAGAAAGCTGCCTCCAAAAGCCATTTCTTTAAGATACCACGAAATAGAAAGGTTAATAGTTAACGCTGTGAAGAGTCCCATTATTAAAACTGCTTTGCCATGCAATACCAGGACAAATGGAAAATGAAAATTAGCCTAGACATCTACAACCTCACAAAGGAGATTCAAAGTCTCTGGGGTTGTCATTCCAGCATCTTTACATGATAATCAAGCAGGTTTTGTGTACTTACTGTAGTTAATGCCACCTCTTCCCATTTTCATTTTGTTGCAAGCACAGAAAATATAACCAATAATGTACATGTTCCTTTTTCTTTGAGGGGAGGAAAGGGGGAAAAAAAAGAATTTAATTGACAGATAAAATGGATGTAGAAAGGGTAATTTCATTTTCCATCAGAAGAAGTAAGGTTTTATGTTGGGAATTAAATTAACAGCACATGAAATTGGCTTTTCCTAAGTTCATATTTTTTAAACTTTTTTTTCCCCTTTATAAAAAGAAGAAGAAGGAGAAGGAGAAGAAGAAAGAAAAAGACCTCCAAACCAAGGTAGAGTTGTAAAAAGCCTGACAATGAGCACAGATGATTTCCAAAGATGATAAAACTTTTCCAGTGCTGTGTGGTTGTGGGCCTGCTTGCTTTTCAATCACATTTTCTGCTTGTGTGATACTAAAAAGTTATGCTTATAAATATTTCCTGATTTCTTTGTGTGATGTTCCACCCTCCAACTCCAGCTGGTTTCAAGCTGCACTCCCCACACCACATCTTTTCCTCTCTTTCCTCAGCTTATTCAAGTTGCCTGCGGGTTGTGATTTATCTTTGCAGTTAATACATTTGTATTCACGTAATTTTTTATTTTTTGCTTCTGTTTGGCTAGGCAAATCTCTATTGGAATACCAATATGTATGGATTTCCATATTGTCATCGCTGACAAAACAGCAACATGAGACTAAAAAAAAAAAAAAAAAAAAATCCAAGTGATGAGCAAGAAAAAAATATGCAGAAAAGGGAAAAATCATTTTGAAATCCCAAAATGTAGTGTCTTCCCCCTCCCTCTTTTAATGCATAAAAGTGAAGTTAATGACAAAACCCCTTGCTAATGTTGTGCTTAGGAGAAACAAAGAGGATATTTCTAAAGAGTTCCCCTGATAATTTATCAAGACAAGTGTAAAAATCAACTATGAGCCAAGCAAAGACAAAAATGCACATGCACACACAAGGTATGTACCCATAAAAAACCACAGCAAAGGAAGAAAAAAAAACCACTCATCCTCCAAAATTACAGCAAAAATTATGAATAGCATTATAATCAACCACAAGCTGGATGGTTTGACAGTTTTCAGTTTCTTGGTGAGCTGTCATAAGTTCTTAGGTTTAGGTACAAAACAATTTTTTTTTTTTAATTAGCTATTATTTCAACAGCATAACATCCTTTAATACAAGAAGGTCAAATTTTGCCTCACATTTTCATATAATTGTTTTTTTTTGCTCAAAATCTCAAGACAATGTGTGAGACGGGTGTAATTTTCAGAAGTACCTCACAACTTAAGAAGTCCCTGAAGGGGACCACCAGCTCAGAATCCCTAAGCAAATTCATTGAGATACACAAGAGGGTTTCAATGCTAAGTTCATGAAGCTGGTCATCAAATCTTCAGCAGTCTGAAACATCTCAGTAGGTGATGGACAGACCTGTGGGTGTCACTGCAGTGAGCTGATCTTGGTCAGCTGCCGAATGCCCATCCAGCTCCTCCTTCACTCCGTGGGACAGGGCAGCAAAACAGGATGACAAAGCTCATGGGTCAAGAAAAGGACAGGGAGACCACTTGCCTGCCCAATTACCATTACAGGCAAAACAGACCACTTGGTGAAAATCAATCTAATGTCATTCCAAATGGACTTAATTAGGAAGAAACTAATAAAAAACAAAATGCTTTTCTCCCACTATCACTTTTTCCAGGCTCAGCTTTACTCCTTCACTCTGATCTTCTTTATCTCGCTCCCCTGGGCTGTGCAGCTTGGTGGGGATAGTTAGAACCCATGAACTACAGCTTCTCACTGCTGCTCCTTCCTTCCCACTCTTGTTCTCTAGTCCAGAATGGATTCCTCTCACAGGATCCTGCCTATTTCAGGAATATCCACCTGCTCCAGCTGGACTGACTCCACAGGCCAATATAATCACATTTATCAATTACACAGCTGGCCTTTAAATATATATTTAAAATTATTTTCTAAATATTTACAACCAAAATAATGATATGACTTCTGGCATCCCTTTCAAGTGAAATGCCTTTGATTTAGATGTGGTTCAGATAACTCAGATAACTTGCTAAAGCTCTCAGATATTGCCACTAGAGAAACAGGACAATTCTGAAGACCATCAGATTCCCAGAACCTGATTTTTGTAGTCAGCCTCTACCTATTGACTGTAGGAAAGGATGGTCAGCCTCTACCTATTGATTGTAGGAAATGCTCCCTTCCATCTTTATGCTGGAAGGGAGCATTTCTATTCTGATATTTGAAGCTATGTGTTTTTTCCACATTTCCCCTCTTCTCCCCTCCCCTGTTCATTTTTTTTCCCTAGTCAAATGAGAGCTGGATTCTGTGAGCAGATTTGAACATCATCCTGATAAGTGAAGATAATTCAGTCACTGTGTGATGACTATAAAGAAAGACAACAGGTGGCATTTATAGAATCACAGAATGGTTTTTGTTCAAGGGGACCTTAATGATCATCTGTGTCCAGCCCCTGCCATGGGCAGGGACACCTGGCACTAGACCAGGTTGCTCAGACCCACATCCAGCCTGGCCTTGGTCCCTTTGCCCTAGCTAACACTGAGGGTTAGAAAACATCCCTTAGAAACGGATGAAAAGCTGCAACTCTCAAGAGCGATTTCTCAGGATGAATGTGTAAATTAGACTCAAAAAACTTCATCTAAAAGTATTTATTTCCAGTGCTTAATTAGTTCAAATATTGAATTAATTTTTAGGCATTGTTTAGCAGGGGAGCAAAATCTTGGTCTGATACAAAACTATTACTTGGCCATGCTGACCTGACTCACCTGTATTGATATTCCCAAACCTGATGCAAAGAAGGATCAGGAATGTTTACTGGGGATGGGGAAAATGTACACAGCTGTCCTCCTCAGCATTGTGCCGTGCCTGGATAGGAGTAAGCAGGGCACAATTCACTGTGGAGCCTGTGCAAAAGACGAAGATTCCCTAGTGAGAAATTTGAGGGAATGGAACAAACTCTGGTAGGATGCAAGGACCTGTACTGCTGTTACCATGTTTGGTGCCCAAGTCAAACAGACTGATTTTCAGAGACCCCCCTCTCCCCATCCCATCTCAGTTTGGGTAAATATTTCATCAGATCAAAGCAAAATGCTACCAAAATAATGTCTGGACAGCTACAACTCTGAGAGAGAGGATGAAAGAAAAAGGAGCCACACCAAGCAAATGTCAGTTATGTCACTTAATTCATTACTGCCTTAAATGAAGGCAAATGGATGACACTAGGAGCATTAATACAACTAACCTCCATAATAAGAGCTGAATTCCAGCTTCTAAGAGCTTCTTTATATCCTTACATGCATAAAAAATAATGCACATAAATATATATATATACACAGAAACATATTTACACATATTTAAGTGTATGCATTTGAACCATAGATATAGCAATACAGATCCTTAGCTTTATATATATGTATATTTATTTGTGCACGTTTATGCATAAATAGATGTTTCATTTCTCAAAGTGTGTTTTTACTCCTGTTTTTCCAGTACTGTGGGTAGGATCAGTGAGGAGGGACCAAATCCACTATAAGAAAGTTTACATTAAAATTAAATTATTAGGTTAAAAAAAGAAGATGATGAAGAAGAAAAGACAGGGAGAAAAAGAAAGACAGGAAAAAAGAGAGGGAAAGAATAAACAGCAAGAGGGAGATGAAGGTATGCATTTTAGGGTGACTGTGTTCTCAGAGAATAAGAGCTTTATCTTGATTTCCAGCTCTCCTTCTAACAATAAGGGATAGCATCTCAGAAAATGGAACTTCTTTTTTCTTTTTGCTGACCTACTAAAAAAAATAAATAAAACACAGTACAAAAAAAAAAAATCTCCATTGCTGAGATATTTCCTTTTTCTTACCTTTCTGCTGATAAGAACTCTCAGTGTTTCTAGATAAGAAGAGATACTTTATTGTCTCCTGCAAAGGTATAAGAGAAGAGAGGGAAAAAAACAATGCCTTTTGTTAGAAAGGAAAGCAAGTGCAATTTGGAAAGCGATTGTAATAGACAGTATTGCTGAAGGCAAACAGCAGCTAAGAAGTAAGCGTTTTAGAATATTATCCTTCCTTAACATTTTGATAAAGTTCCTGAAAATGGGAGCCACTTTTGCCTCTGCAGCACTTTAATTTCCTATAATCATCTCTGATGGAACAGATGATACACACAGAGTTACCCCAGGTATTGTTTAAGTGGGGACTGAATTACTTTTATACTATCACTAAATGATTGAAAAAAAGGAAGAAAAGCAGGTTTTCAGGATCACTCTGCTTCCCTGCTGCAAGCCCAGCATAGTGATGCTCTCACTAATTCTGTTTAAACTGCACTCCAGAAGTATTCACAAGTCAATTTTTTTAAAGCCATTAAAAAGAATGTACAAGCAACATAGTGTGGAAAGCAGAGGCAATGTTCATTATCAGGCCCAGAAGAAAAGGATGTGTTGAAGAGAAAAACCCACAAACTACAGGACTTTGAGGAATTTACTAGTTTTCTTTTCCACTTGGGTGACTTTAGTCTTCACTACCAAATTGAAACACCATTTCCTGAACAATAATACTATACTTTTTTTTTTTTTTTGACATCACGAAAGAATGCTTTTAAGGCATAAAAAATGTTTTTCCCTTATGTAATCAAAAACAAAACTCTATAAATTATAATGCTATGTACAGTCCAATTCCTCCATTCAATGCATTTAAATGGTATGTGCTGATTAAGCTCTTAGTCATTTATGTTAAACGTCTAATGAAAAGCTCTTTGAATCTGGTTTAACCCATATTAAATGCCCTAGTGGTGCCCCTGGAATTAAAAAAAAAAAGAAGAAAATTAATCCTATTCTTTGTTCCCTTTATACATTTTAATAAATTATACTGCATCTTCCTAATGCATTTTTGTCAGACAAAATGCCAAATGGTCTGATCCTTTCAACAAAAAGCCATGGAACAAATTTGCACATTAAAATGTAGAGTGATTCAACAATTCAAGGCGTAGTGTTTTCCCAAAGATGATGTGTTTTCTATTTTTCTTAATCAATCTGCATGATGATCTCTGCTTTTTGTGTAAGCAGGCTCGATTGAAAGTTTGCTGAGTTTATACTTTCTTCCTTCCTTTCGTTTTCAACAGCTCAAAAGAATAAACATAATTTTCTAAATTGTCTGGATCCCAGAGCATAATATGTTGTACTGGGTGTTCAGTAACCTGGCAGTAAGGAGAACCATAGATAGTCCATGTAAATTCAGAATAATCAAGGTGTCCTCTTCATGTCTCATTTACATAGATCCATGGAGATTCAGCATTGGAACCAAAATCCAGAGCTTACCTATTGCACTTTCAGGCCCAATCTAAAATCACATAGGCAGAGAACTCTTAAGTGATGTTTATCAAACATATTTTTAAAAATCTTTAGGGATGAACATTCCTAACATCAATAAGACATCATTTTCTTTCTCTTTTATCTTTTCAAAAAATAAAAAACGCAGCAAATTTTCATTGATATCTCTATTATACAGAGTAATTTTTCCAGTTACAGAATCAGCTGACTGTTTCTTGCTCTTTCCCCAGGAACATAAAAAGTATTCAGTTAATATAGTTAAACACAACCATGTTTCTTCGTCTGAAAATGATCTTCTCATTTTGGCTTCACACCTTGGAAACTTGCAAATTTTTTCAACACCCAAAACTTTAAAATTTTGTTAAAGGTTTTTTGTCTACATTTAAAATCTAGTCAAGGACAAGTTCCTCCACATTTTAGGCACACTAAAATCAGAATAAGTTCAACAACAGCAGCAAAAATGTAAATATCTCAGAAAGAAAATTAAATAAGAAATGGAAATACTTATGTTAATAGAATTCAAGATATGGAGCATAGAGTGCAACTAATGATTAGTTATGTGTATGTGGAGAAGTATGTAAGGAAATAGATTACACAAGTATGCTCTGTTTCGCCCTGCTTCCTAAAACATTCCTTTAAAGATTCCCAGGACTTGCCTGGAAAAAAAAACTATATCTATAAATTGTGACAGAGTCTTCAAAGAGACTTTTAAACTGATATACACTTACCATTATAGGTTTCTGTTTCTTAATTTAAAGGAAAAGTATTTATCTGCTTTGTATCCAGTAGTGGTCTAAAATGGAAAGTACTAACATTATTAAATATATCTTTGGTACTAAATCTTCTGGGAAATTAAGAAATACACTGATAATGAATGGTAAAGAATAGCTAGATTCTGGATTTTAGTACTGTGGACTTTAGCTGATTTGTGATAGGTGGGTGGATCCCAAAGAACTCAAGGCCTGAAGGTCATGGCTGCTCCCCTGGAGGCAAGGTGCTAACTTTTCCTGGATTTTCACCCTGAAATTCTCAGTAGCTAAAGCCTCCTATTTCTGTGTCTTGAAGACATTTTTGGAGCCACAATAGCTTATTCCTACATACAATCTGTGAACAGTAATTGCAAAGTAACATTTTTTGAAATTCATGGTTCTCTTGCTACGTAATCAAGACTTTGTGACTCTTCAAGCCTGGAAGAAAATAACCCCAAAATCTTTTCAACCTAAAATTCTTTTTATGCATGAGGAAGGCTGGAAGGTTTTCTAGACTTGCAAACCCTCCACTGAAAACGGAGTAGATAGAAACAATGACAGCTATGGTCTTATTTCAGTCAGTTTAAATTTATGCTGCTGTGATCCCTGAAGATGCACACCTTTAAAGTCCCTTTTGGAAATCTGGAAGCCTGAAAACATCATAACTCTGTGCCTAGGAAAAAACCCAAACCCTTGGAAATTCAGTACTTCTACCTTCATATCTTTAGGTTCCTTTGCTTCTTCATCTGACCAGTCACTTCCACACCACCTGGAAATTAAATGCAATACATATACCTCTGATATGAGAAGTTTGTTTTAATAAATAATTTCTTACTATGGAAAAAATTAAATTACAAAAATGGCAATGTTTGAGTATATTTCTGTTTTTTTGGTTGCTTACAGTGACTTCCTTTGCTCCATTTTATTTTTGGCTGGTTTTTTTGGAAGAGAAGGTAGAGTAGATAACCTGACTGAGGATAAGAAAATGAGGTTGTCAGCAGTGGAAAGTTAGGATGTTATATGCTGGGCCAGCTGTGCAAAATTCCTGCTGGGTACAGTTGTAAACTGCAGTGCATAAAGCTGCAGTCACTGCTTCTGTGGCCTAATGAGAAAAAAAAAAAAAAAGGAACTTCCAAGAAATCCAGGGAAATTGATTATGGATATGAATGGGATAAAAGCAAAGGTGTTCATTGTGTAGAAATTACTTCTCGTTTCACGTTGTCAGTGATAGAAAATATTAGGGGTGAGACTGTGGACTGAGTGGATGAAAGAATAAAGAAACATTGTCTCCCTGTGCTGTACATTTTACCTTACTCGTGCAACGATGCTCCAAACCACTGTCACAGGCAGCTGGTACATCCTGAAGATGAATCAGCAGCGGCCCAGAAACATCTGAAAACACCTGGCACAATCTTCCCTGATCTCTATTTCCCAGCTCTCTAGTCAACTAGCAGAACTCAATAGAATGTTGAGAGTGCAGGGTCCAGACCACTGCAGAGGTTTCTCACAGAGAAAGAAAGCAGGCAATATAATCTGGTGGTTTTGTAATAGGTCTCCTCACTTCAGATCTGTCTGATTATTCGTCCACAGTCATGCTCTGTACTTTCCTTGTGCCATGTTACAATTGCCTTCCATAGGGCATCACTCACCTTTTCATCCACAGCCATAAAATAAATGATTTGGGCTGAAGTGTTCTGTTGGGCACAGAACAGATGGTACTGGCCACAGAAAAAACCAGCAACACCTGGTTTCAGATACTCAGGCAGCAAATTCCCTGCCCCCAAAGCCATGGCTCATTATTCAGTCCAGATAATGGACAATTCAGACAAACTTTAGCTATTTAAATCTCAGTTTCTGAAACCAACCAGACTCTTCAATTCCCTCTGCAGATCCAGCTTTGCCTTGGCTACATCTGTCCACAACTGTACTCTAGATGGACTTTTCCATACATATAAAATCCTCTCCTAGTAACAAATATAAGTGTCTGTAGCTATTTCAAGCTGTTTTCTGTGTAATAGTCCCAGCAGCTGTTTTCACTTCAGTGGTCTCCCGTTGAGCTGTTATTTAAAAAAGTTATTCTACAGTTTCTTATCTTCATTCATTAGACCTGTCATCTTCAGAATCAAGTTTTAGATATTTCTTTTCTCATACCCATTATTTGACACCCCTGCAGAACATATTGTGTTTACCCTGAATTCTTCTACAGCCACTGGCATGATATATGTTTACTTGTAAAGCTTAAGCTGTTGTTTGAGGAGCAACTAGAAAGCAGAGAATGACCACAAAACCCCTTTTTGAGGCTGGCTTTAGGCTTTACAGAGATGGCCAAATTTCCTTGTACTGCAGCTTTCTTCATTATGTCGTGCACGTCATCATCAAAATCCCAACTTTTTGTGCAGAATAATGGGAAATAGTAAGTGATTCAGATATCCTAAGATTCAGAAATGTAGGTCACATTCACAACTGGAAACTAGATCTCTCACTGTTTGAAATCTGGATTTATCTCTTGTGCTGCAAAGCCTTTAGGAACGTTCTCTCCACGTTACTGAACTTTATAATTGGCTTGTTTTTATTTGCACCCTCAAAATAAACTATCAATAAAAGAAACATATTTGTTTTTCAGGACCCTTAAAAGTGAAAAGAATCACATTGATTTAATGTCCCAGCCCTTCTCATTAGGGCCTCCATGAAGTTTGGGCATCTTTCCTAATCAATGAACTTATGGGGAAAATCTGTGTCAATGCCTGCCTGCTTCTTGCAAACATAATCAGAAAAAGCCAGCAGCAGTTCTCAGGGGATAAGTTAGTCCAATCATATCTTAACATATGGCCACTTCACCTTCCTCCAGCACAACTATTTCCACAGAAAGAAAAAAAAGTGTGTGTATGGCTCCATAGTTAATAAGGGAACTGCTCTCTTTCAGTGTGCTCTCTAGGCACACTTGAAAGATTTTAAAGAATCAGTAAGCCTCAAACAAAGCCATATTTGAACTGAATGCTGTCTCTGCAGCTTCTTGGTGTGTTTCACCTCCATGTAATATGATCCCAGACTGCATTATTCTGGTACCTGAGTGGGTGACAGTACACAGGTCCCATTCTTTGCTTCCATAACCTTTGAGGTGAATTTAAGGAAGTTTCTTGCCCTCATTTGGCAACTTCTTTCAGCAGCAGGCCAGCAAATCTGCATAAGGTCTTCAAGGTCTCAAACAGCATATGATTATTTCACAGTTAAGCAAACTGATGCTGAGTGATTTGCCAAATGTCAGAAAGAGAAATGTTTGTAGGACTCACGAGACCTTACTCCCAGTCTGGAGGTCTACTCGTTAATGACACTTCCTTCTTTGGCAATTCTTCATGAAGCTGGTATGATTCATCCACCACCTGCTGTACAATATAGCTCGGCTTGACGTCTTGCAGCAAGATTTACTCTTAGGTGCTACATGCCAATGACAGTTTGTAATTAAGGGGACTGCTTTTTTTTTTCCTGTTTCTCCCCTAAAATGAATTATTTCATTCCACAGACCTTAATGATTTTCATTTGCTCTTAATTAGATAATTAAACCATGAGTTCAGATCATAACATGCTGCATTAATGATATCCATTTAATCAAAATGTCCGTTTGTTTTCATTGTATTATTTTTAGTAAGAGATGTTTAAAGAAATTCTTCATTAGCTCTTTTTCTCCTTCCTCTCGGCCTTTTGTTGTTTATTGTGAATAGATATAAACCTCAGAAAATGTTGAGATGATGGCAATAATAACACCAACTGCTACTTTTTTTTTTTTTTTTTTTGGTGATAACAAATCCATGATATGTAAATTTATTGGTACTATACTGGCATAACAGAATGGGAATTAACATATATTCAAATTTTTGAAATTTTGTAGTATCACAGTCCCTCTAGCATGGATATCACCTTTCAGAATATGTTAAGGAAGGTTCTTATGAGTTATATGTTCTCCATAGACACTGAAAAACAAAGGTACCTGAAAAAAAGTAATCTTTTAAAATCCTGTTTTATATATTTGCAAAAAAATTCCCATTTCTAACAAAGTTGGACTCTTCTATAGAGCAACACTGGTTTTGTCTTCCTTATTTCCCATGAAGGTTTCATTGCTATCAGATGTTTAACTCAAGACAGAAGCAATGCAAGTCATTTATTGTAATGGAAGTCAATGATATTGCAAAGGTTTCTTCCCCCTTACATAGTTGTTAGTATTATTTTTCTTTTATTTTATTTATTGTCCATTCTTACAATGCAGGAGAGCAGAATTAGTACTAATGTTTTCCGAAGACAAAACTGCAAATGATGAACCCAATCACGTAGCACGTAAAAACCACAGAGAAAATGAATGGCTACCTGTCCTGTGACTTCTTTTTAAAAGACCTTCCTGGCCTTGCCACAAATTTGGCAGATAATCATCCTTTAACATGACAACTCCATTAATGAATGCCCTGCTCTTTCACTTGCTGACTCATAGCAGGATGTCTCTCCTAATGGAATACCAACTGCATCAGCCCTTTTTCTGCTGTTACAATAGATTGAGAAGTTTTCTACAAAATCATGCCGTGAATCAAATTAGAGACAGCACTGAAGCTTCTTGGTGAAAACAAAAGGTGAAAACTCATCAGGAACATTTTATTTGAGAGCCTTAATATTTCGGGATCCTTGTAAGAAAACGTGAGTTTTTCAAGGCTATACAAATAAGAATGTTGATCCATCTTGTGAATCCTTGCTATGATCATGCAAGAGTTGAATACAATGATCCTTGTGAGTTCCTTGCAGCTCAGGATATTCTATGACTGTGTGAAACCAAACCTGAATAAATGCATCGCTGCAACTCACCGGTGCAAGATTAATGTAGAAAAATTATGCTTAAACCAAGGTACTAAAATGAAAAACATGAGGAAGGCTTAAGAGTTAGGGCAAGGCTTTCTGCCTTCTCTTGAGAAGGGAGGAAGGGAGGAAGGGAGGAAGAGAAGAAGGGAGGAAGGGAGGGAGGAAGGAAGTGGCGGAAGGAAGGAAGTGGCAGAAGGAAGTGGCAGAAGGAAGTGGCGGAAGGAAGGAAGTGGCGGAAGGAAGGAAGTGGCGGAAGTGGCGGAAGGAAGGAAGGAAGGAAGGAAGGAAGGAAGGAAGGAGGGAAGGAAGGAAGGAAGTTAGTTTTCACTCTCCTGTTTGAATTTTGATAGTTAATTATACATCTCCTGCCATCTAATTGGAAATAGAAATAAACATCTTAGCCAAGGAAGAGATAAGAGATCACAAATAGCTTTAATACTTTTTTTCTAAATTAAATTAGAAATAAGGTCTTTAATAAATAATAAAGATTTCAAAGAAGTTTTAAAATAAATTTGTGGTTGTATTTCCTATTTATTGATTTAAAATAAATTTGTGGTTGGATTTCCTACTAGTGCTGGGAAAAAAATTAATCATATTTTCTTCTGTTTTGATTTTGAACATGGTTGATATACATATGGCTTCAGTAGTCTTCTGCCCATCTCACAGTGTAGTCTGTTCCTGCCATATCACAGAATGTAACATGACATTGTCATTGCTAAGAAAGTTGGGTTAATTGTATTTAAAAATAAAATTAATTGATTGATAAATACATAACCACGGCTCATAGTATCTTTTGTAAACTTCAGGCTTATTAGCTGTATTCATTTGCACATGCAATCATTTAACAACTTAGCTGTGCTGGAATGGTATGGGGGCACAGAAAATCATTTGATATAGCTTGATGCTGAAGGAGTGGCTAATTGTAACTCCATGCTGCCCTTATTGCATGCTGCCACATTTATGATTCATGTTGCCAAGAGCATTCAGTGGCCAGCTTAGAGGCTTTTCATAAATCTTACATATTTTATAAAGCACAATGCAAAACACTGTGGGAATGGACAGGACTGTTGGCAAATTGAAAAAAAAAAAAAAAAAAAAAGCTGCACATTTCAATCCAAGTACCAAGATTTGCTAATGTGTTTAGAAAACTGACAATTTCAGTCTTAATCCTATTCAATCCAGTGCCTTGTAATTATGCACAACTAAGCAGTCATAATTTATGAAGCAGTAGAAGAACATCCAGACTGAAGCTTTGCATCTGGCGTTAGGCTATGGGGACAGGAACAGTGGTGGGGGCGGCCTCTGAAAGCCATCCTGCTACTTGCCAATCTTATTTAAATTTTATTGCTGCCCAAATTGGAAAGATTACATGGTAATTAGCAGTTTCCCCACCAGTATAGATTCTGCCTCTCCAAACAATCTTTGATAATGATCCTGTCCCTCCTCCCCGACAACTTCAGGGAAATTTCAGAGCCAGATATTAAACAGGCATTTATGAAATTGTGCTCAACCACCTGTTCCCTTGACCCGTGGCCGACCCACTTAACAAAGGACTGTATATCTCAATCAAGGCAGGTGATCCCATAGATTGCCATTTGATAATTAGCACACTCCTCCCTTCTTGCAAGCTTATGCAAGGCTCCCCTTAGGAAGATGCCTTCTCTGAATACAGGAGGGGGATGTCAAAATGATGCCCTGTTGAAAACTTAGCTAAAAACTTCAGTTGTGTGTTTGCAGAGTGACAAAGGAGAGATGAAACCATGGACAGGAACATATGATCAGCTGGAGTGTATCATACGAAAGGCTCATCTAATACAATATCCTGTCTTAGGCCAAAAATAGATGTCCAGTAATAAGTATAAGATCAGGGTTAGTGTGTGTGATATTTTTCTTGCTATTTCCTGAGCCTGCAATAATTGCACCTCAGGGTTTTTTGATCTGGAGATGGGTTATACAGATGTAATTATCCTCAATGACCTTGTCCACTCTCCCCTTGAAACCATAGAGACATTCAGATTTGACAAGATCCTGTGGCATGGAGCTCCATTACTTAATTAATGCAGAAAAACTGAGTAGAAAGTGATCATTCATTATTTCTCAGAATACAAGAACAAGAAAAAAGTTCAGGCAAAGGTTAAAAGCAAAAGAACTAGTTTTTCAAGCGAGGACTGAGGAAGTGGTTGGTGCTGTACATTATGGAAAATGAAAGTAAATCAGATTAAAAAATAAATTGCCATAATGGATGCATCAAACTGAGACTATTAATTGTTTATTTTACTGTTTATTTCAATATAATTTTAAGATCTAGAGGACCAGTCACTGTAAGAAAATGGGAAATTCTTTTGAGAGTTGAAATGTCATGGAAACATAGGACAATAGAATTTTTTTGATTGGAAGGGATTTTATATACCTTCTTGTTCCATGTCCACTGCCACTAGACCAGGCTGCTTCAAGCCCTGTTCAAGGCTGGGGCATCCAGAAAATGTCTGGGGAAGTATCCCATAATAGACACTATTTGTGTATATAGAAGCCCTTAATGAATCTACCAGTAGACAGCTTGGAGGCATCATTCAAATAGCTCTTGTTTTGTTATAGGGATTTTAGCTATATAATCTCATTAATCCTGAACTTCCTTCACATCTCCTTTGAAAGTGAAAAAGGAGTACAGTGACTGTGATCACAGCAAATTAAAAGGAAGAGGGACTGTGAAGTGGACATGCAGATTCAGGTTAAAATACTTATCCTTTACCAACCCCTATGAGAGCTACATTTATTAAAATTACTTGTTGCCTTACAGACCCCTTAAACTATTTGAAGAGGAAACAATTAGGGGACAAAACTGTCAGAAAAGTAGTATAGACTAAAGGAGTGAAAGACAGCAGAAAATATATTAAAAAACACTGAGGAAGGAAAAAGATGTAGAAGAATTAGACAGGAAATCAAGGCAGACAGGAGAAAAGAAATATTGGTGGAAGAAGGAGAGAGATGAAGGACCATTTGACAAAGGAGGACACAGAGAAAAAGAAAAAAGTAGAAGCAAATAGTGCAGTAGAACAGCTGAGAGAAAAAAAAATGTGAAACAATATATCCTCCAGAAGTCACATCTAACCTTAAGTATACCATGATTCCATACATAAAAATATCTTCCCATTACATTTTAGATAGTCATGGTTGAGGATATGTGAATGAAAAAACATTGCTGTTTTTTGTAGTGTACTTTCTCATCTAGAGTTGTAAGTTTCTCTAAAAAGTTGCAGGAATTTCCCTTAATTGCAATACAATACAAACAAAAGCATTTTTTTCCTTGAAAGATTGAAGTGTCCACCAAAACAACCCTGTGATTTGCAGATATTGTCATTTTTTTAACTAGGCTATAAATTAATTGCTATGATTTGAAGACAATTGCTACTCTGCATGTTAAAATACTGATCCAAGAGTTTATTGCCCTCTGCAATCAATGCTACTAATTTTTTGAGTATTTTTACATACACAATTGCAGTTTCAGCTCTAAAGTCTCGAGTGTGTATTTGGAGATTGCTAATGGAAAATAAAACATGAGAATTGTTTTCCATTTCTGTAACTCTTGGGATTCATTGTGATAAGACAGACCAGAGTGAGAGACTTCTTCTTCCCTTACCAAACATCACAGGAGAACAAAGGTATTTTCTGTTTTCATCATTTGCAATAAATTTCTTCAAATAAGGCAGATTACTGAGGAAAAAGATGTTAAAAAATATAATTATGGAAAGGAACTGGAAACAACAATGCAAATGTTGCCTGGTCAAAATGCAAACACAATGTACCAAATTCCTAAATTTGTTCTGGGTATATTTGTAATATATTGCTTCAGCAGAATGAATTTCTTATAATAATCACCTGCTTGGCTGCATCTGTCTTCTACCCAAAAATGTTGTCTGGTCCAAAAAAGAGAAAGAAAAGAAACAAAGGAAGGAAAAGCAATGTTTTTCTGATAAAAAAGTTCTGGAAAAGTAAAAAAAAAAAAAAAAATAACCAGTATGGTTGTGGAAATCTCAGTCTCATCCTGTCTTTTCTTTTTCAAACACGTGGAGATCAGTTTGTACTCTAGTAAAGCAATAAAACATTGTTTTCAGGAAGAACAGAATAACCTGATCTTGTTTTCCTGGAAAGCTGGAATTAAGTACAGAGGGGACTTACCCAGCATGGAGGTGTCTATCTCTTCCAGTAAATTAAACGTGGGATAATTTAGATTCCAAGAAAGCTGCCATCCTTAATTCTTAATTAATTTAAGAATTTAATTCTATCGCAGATTAAAAATTAGATCATCCTTGTCAGGCCTGCATCATTGTTAATGTATGCAGCTTTTTACTTTGATGGCCTTGCACTTTGTGCATGAAAGACATACACATGGTTGGAAATGTATCTGACAGTAAGACTGTCACACAGTGCCATACTGACAAAATTCTTCCTCTTCAGAAATGAGGCATCTGAAATGCTTTTGCAAGTGGTCCTGGGCTGGTGCCGGTCAAGAATTCCTGGGGAGAATGTTAAAAGGTCTCTTCCATTCTTTGTATAGACCACCGTAAAAATTTCTCACTCTGGCTGAGTTCCTGTGCCTAAGAATGCTTCTTGGGATTGTTGAATTAGCCAGCATAGCCCAACATCCTGGGAGGAGACCATGGTAAATGATCACAAAGCCAAGGACTGGGAGAAGAACAGAATCACTGAAATACCAAAACCTCCCTCAGCCATGGGATGAAGCCCTCCAGGAGCAAACTGCTCTCCTCTTTGTCTATATATTTATTTCTCAAATGTGAGTTTCATCTTTATTGACTAGGTTACGGAGTGTCTTTTTGTTTTAGTGTATTTAATATATAAGATTTCCTCAGAACTGTAGAACTAGAGGTTGTTGCATACAACGGTTCAGTGTTCCAGATTATTTCATCCATATTCTGGAGAATCAGAGAAGAAACGGTCTCATATGTCCACAAATGTTCCTATATGTCAGAGAGGTTGCCCATCACAGCCTTATTTTCTGTGTCCAAAGTTAAAAACATCAGCCCTGAAAAAAATATTTTTGCCTATCAGAAGGGATTTTTTTTCATTGTTTTTTGTTTCTTCATTTACTCTTTCGTTCATTCAGAGTCTGCTATTTGTAGACCCTTCTGGTTTGCTTTCAATTAAAATAAAAACCTCACTGTCACTTCTTATCCCTTTATTGTACTTTCTTTCAGCTCTGCTTGTTTGTGTGATCAAAATAACAGCCTACCAAGCAGAAATGGACAGTGATAGCAATTCCCTGTGGTTAGTGCAAACAGCTAATTGCCTTTAAATATCCATACATATTAATATCCTTGGGATCTCAAGGAAAGAAATCGTGAAATAGAATCCTCAGTCCTCTTTTGCTTGGAGAGAACTGGTGCACTAGGTACTCCTCTGGTGTAAATAGACAAAATTCCAGAATCATCTTGGGAATTAAAAGTTTACAAAGGTAAGTCTCACTTTCAAAATTTCAATGCATTTTCTTGCAGTGATGATTGATGGTTATCATCAGCAGAAAATCTATTTACATGTAAAATGTATGTAGAATGGACCACACAATTAGTAGGAAATTGCCAGTCAGTTAAAATTGTCTGATTTGCTCATGATTTTTCCTGGGGGGAGAAAAAAAAATTCAAAAAAGCCTGAGGAGCAAGCCTTAACAAAAGTGCTTGTTGCAGGCCATCAGGTCTTTGGATACTTTAATCTCTGTAGTCCTAGATCATAAAGAACATGATTCCTGAAAAACAGTCAAGTTCCTGGTGGGTAAATAACTGCTGCAGACTTTTCATGCAGCACAAAAAATGTGTGGACTGAGTGCCTCTAAATTGCCTCAAAAGTTCTCCTGTGACCCTAAAGAAGAACAAGAAGTGCCTGACATTTTGGAGAATGGAGGATCAAAGGTAACCCAGTGACATTCTGAAACCTGGCTTTGTTTTTCATGTCAGTTGAACAAAATCTGCCTTGTTAAATAAAGGCCTAAGGATTCATTCCAAGAAAAGGAATCAGCATGTTCTCTTTGATTTTTACAAGACTTCTAAATACAAAAACCTTTAACATTTCCATGTTAAAATTTAACATAAAGAAAAGGAAGAAAATACAACTAAAACCAGTTAGCAGAAGCTTCTAGTCCCTTAAGAATTGCTGCACGTTAAGACTGTATCACTTCAAGTGGCTATTGTTCCGACTTCTGAAGTGATAATATTTTGGTATAACTTCACTGAACTTAGATCGGTTTTTGGCTTAAAATGCATGGCAATTTATTTTTTATTTGCATCTCTCAAAGCCTTCTTATCTCTCACAATAAAACCTGGGCTGAAAGAGGCATAATATGTTTGTTTAACACTGCTGTAATAATTTAGTTTGACCTTTCATGGCCCAATTTTTTCTTGAAAGGCAACTATCTTATCGTACTGAGTACATTTGATTTACTGAACAAGGGAGGCAGCCACAATTGTTTCCCCAAAAGCCAGTCTCAATTGCAGAAGGCATAGAACTGAGAGATCTTCAGATGAAAGTTGCTGTGGAAAAGCACAGTTCATGTATTTATGAAGAAAAATGGACATAAGACAGGAACAAGCAAAGTTTGTTAGGTGTTTTTCTGACCCTAGCTACACACAAAGACTCAAGTACCACCTAAATGAAGGCTAAGGTGTTAGAGTCAAACACATCATATTAGGAACGTGCCAGAGTCCTAATGAATCTTCTGCCTCTGTAGCAGTCCAAAGAAGATTTATTCTGACTTGAAGCTCATATCATAAGCCTGTTTCCATCTGAGGTAAAGCACAACCAACAGATTGCCTAATCAAGAATAAAGCTCCCTAAGAAAGTGTAAGACTTCAGTGAATCATGAAGTCGCTGCTCTGTTTGTGTCTGATAACTCAATACCTGTTATCTTTGCTTCACCAAATAATCATAATGGCCACTTAGCTTTCAATTGCTTTAAATCCCAAACATTTGCTCTGTGGGCAAACCTGTACTAAACAGGCATTTAAGTGACATATTTCACCCAAATTTTCTGTCCATTTACAACCCAAGACCGTGTTGGTAGATGCCTAGGGAGCACAAGGGATTTCTGATTAAGGGTTTTCCCACCTAGAGAGATTTCCTGTTCTAACTTCTTTCAAACAAGTCTGGATTCCAAATTTTTTTTTTTTTTTTATTGTTATCAGTTTAATAGAATCTAGGTGAAAGTTAATGTTACTACCTCAGTCCCCTTCTAGGAAGCCAGGATCATGTGTCATAACCCACAGCTTCACAATGTGACCCCGTTTTGGAAGACCCAACCTACAAACAAAGTACTGGAAACAGGATTTGGCAGAAGATTTTAGTTAGCACATCATTGAAACCACTACTATTTTATATTATGTGGTTAAAAAGTATCCATATTTCTTTAAACACCCACCTGAAACCGAAAAAAACCCCAACTACAAACCCTCACTTTTCTCCCTGAAGCTTTTTTTTTTCCTTGCCTTTTGTCTGTAAGGTTTTAAAAGCATGGAGGAGTAAATTTATCCAAGTATCTGAAATATATGCTGAATCACTATTAGTAATTATAGAAATAGAATAACTAACCTACAATCTCAAGGTAAGCTAGATGCATTTCATATTTCCTGATCAGAAATGCAGCTAATGCACTTGGAATTAGTCTATTAAAGCTACTTTGCAAATTCTCCTGATATCACTTCACAGCATTTCCCCTTAAATCTCTATCTTTCTAAAGAACATTTCAATATTGGGTCAGATTATGAATATTAAAGTCATTTCAAAACCCACGCTAATTTTAAACTACAGGCACTGTGAATTGCAAATGACCTGAGCTGCTTAAGCCTCATAGTGTATGTGACTCATCCAGTGGCTTCCAAAAATCAGGTCATGAAATTTTCTGTGCTCACACCTCCAGTCCCTGAAATATCAAGTCACTGTTGTGACTCTCCATGCTTTCTTTTCAGACGTAATTTAAAAATTTAATTTATAGCCTGAGAAAGACCTGTTATCAGAGCCCCACAGTGCCCCAGAGATCAGTGATTTCTAGCACCAGGTGGTGTTTCCCAAGCACCACAAGATCCTGCTTCAAGCATAACTACAGCTGTTCTTCTGTCCTAGCTCACCCCAAAGTGTCCTACTATCACTTGTGCCTACAGGGACATGATTTCCAAGAATGCTTTTGCTGGGATTCAGGTTGGATATATCAGACTATGCCAGTGGAAGTCTGCATTTTGCAGAAGAATTAATTATTCATGAAGATTAAACTAATCTTCCTGAAATTCATCAGATTTTTATTATCAGAAGTTGGATAAATTTTCTATACAGTTGCATATACATGTATACAAAATATATCCACAGAAAGGTGTAAATTTTGAGGGAAGAAAAATGTAGACCCCAACAAACGTTCTTCTCCAATCCCACCTTTCCCAATTTTTGTTTTTCTTAATGTAGAAGTTGTCACAATTTTTCACCAGAGTGCAATAAAAGATTTTGAAGCTCAAATAAAGATGTGAATAATGTAGCAATGTATCAAGACCTGGACTTTTGCAAAAGGGAGCTGTTTGATTACCCAACTGTACAAGATGACAGAGATCAGAGAAAATAGAAAAACAGGGGACACAATGCACTTTTTGACTGCTTTTCCTAATAAAAAAAAAAAAAAAATCAGAAAACTATGTTTTCTGCATTTGCTAGAAAACTATGGACTGACACAGAATAATGAAACCTGGGGATATGTTGTCCTGCCTTACCTAAAAGCCCTTCCAACCCTAAATTTCCTAGAAAGGCTGATTCATCTAAACTAAAAATCTTCTCTATTACGTTTTCTTGCACCCTGGAGTTGCCCTCTTCTCTCCATAGTTTGTAAGGGTGTTGTGGGGTGGCTTAGCCTCGCAGCCCAGAGGCAAGGAGATTGCTTACCAATTACTGTCAGAGGCAAAACAGACTCAGATTCAGGGAGTTAACTTTTTTTTTTTTTTTTTTTTGCCAATTAATATAAATATTTAATTATTGATTTAGGTGTTGGGAAACAAAACACAATTCCAAAAAAAATTCCAAAAATCAATGACAAAAAAAATTCCAAAAATCAATGACCATTAAAACACTTAGGAAAAACAATCATCTGCCCCATTCCCTAGATTCAGCTTCACTTTTTCCCACTAGATTCCTCTCCTAGATCCTTTTTCTCCACTAGATTCCACCCTGCCATCACATCAGGCAACATTTGGTCCCTTCAAAAAGGGCACAATGGGTGCAGGGGGGTGGTTAGTCAGTGCACAGCAATTCCTCCCTATTGTTCTTTCCTCCTCACCATTTTCCAGAGTGTGCCTCCCAAGAGCTGGAGGGCCCATCTGCTCCACCGTGGAACACCTCCTCCTCCTGTGATCTCAGCGTTCCTCCACTCTTTTCCCCTTCCCACTCTGTTTGTGCTGCATTTTATGCGCTTTCCCACGTGTCCTTTCTCAGAGGGATGACAAGCTCCCTGGTGCTCTGCAGTGGGCTCGCTGTGGAGCTGGCTGGAAAGGCCCGTGCCCAGCACGAGGTAGCCCCTGCCCTCCTCCACAGAGGCCGGCCCCTCCAACCTTGGGTGTGCTCCCAGTACAAAAGGAAACCTACACAGTGGAAATAAATTGAAAAGAAAGCCATTTTGGTGCTTAAACTGGTGTGAATCCCTTCCTCTCTTACATTGACTAGCCACAATTTTACTTGATAAAATGTTTTTTTGGTACTCATGGGCCCATGGGCACCCAGTAAGGCTAAATTACTGCTCCAAATGAGAGGTTCTTGCAACAGACCCTTAAATTTTTTCAATCAAAGTGAATAGAGAGAGAGAAGATGTCTTTTTTATGGTTGGAAATATGTAATATTACATAGTAACCCTGGAACAGGGCTTTTGCTAGTGGCCTAATGTGTAGCACACAGACCTTTTCTCCTGGGCTATAAACATTTCGTGTAAGCTTTAATTAACCCTTTCTTTGTTTAACCAGCTCAACAAACAAAATGTCCTAAGTCTATTACTAAGAATTAGTTCACCTTTTGCATGGCAGCACCTTTCCTAAGATCTCTATTAACATTTAAATGAAGAAAGGTCAACTGCACACATTATAGCTCAATTGTGTAAAACTAGGCAAATGATGAGGGAAAAAATACAATACTGCAATAAAAGCAAGAGTTAGGAAGGAATGTTAGCTCAACCCACTTTAGTAAAATTGTAGGAGCAAGTAAAAAACTCACTTCTGAACTCATATGTTCTGTTGATGTTGTTTTATTTGTTTAGTGGCAAATTGTTCTCCTATTTTCTTTTCTCATATAGTGAAAAACCTCTGTGGCTTTCACAAACCAGAATTTGATGTTACTTCAGATTCATGTTGCTCTACATTGAAGTAGAATTTGACCCATATATTTTATAAATCAAATCAAATTACTGACTACTGTATTACTAGGTATCAGTTTTCCATTTGGCTGTTGAACCTGATGATCAAATGTTTTCTCTGGTACAGGAGATTTCCACATTCTTTCTGGTAGATGAACAGCTGGGACAAAAAAAAAAAAATCCTCATATCTCTTGTTTTTATATCTTTTTTTCATAAGTTTTAAGTTATTGAATCTGGCCAAAAATTAGAAACAAGTTATAGTACAAATGGAATTTCAGTTTGGCTCAGTGTGATCTTATAGTTGCGTGATTATGACCTTCCCATAATTTTATTAATCTGTAGAAATTTGCTGTGCAAAAACCATAAGCAGGAGCCCTTGCTCACTTCTGCATGTGTGGTATTTTACTTTTGCCTTTCTATCATGGGTGTACACATGTGTCACTGGGCCACACAGTCCTGGTTTCCGCCAAGGTGGCTTGAGAACAGATGGAAATGAACCATTTAAAAAATTTTTATCTCTTTCAGGACATTACAATTTAATCCTGCCAGCGTATCAAATCATCCTGTACTATGGCGATGCCTCAAAGGAAAGAGAAACACTTTGATTTCACGGAATCATAGAATGGTTTGGGCTTCATGAAACCTCAAAGATTACCCAGTTCCATTCCCACCATGGGCAAGACCACATTGCACTGGACCAAGTTGTTCAGAGCTCCAGCCAGTCTCAGAAAAGCCACAGCTGCTCTGCGCAACCTCTGCTGTAGTCCCACCACCCTCATAGCATAGAATTTCTTCTTAAAATGTAACCTAAACCTGCTCCCTTTCAGTTTGAAGTCATTCCCTCCAGCCCTGTTCTAGTCAGATGTCCCTGTCCAGCTCTCTTATAGACCCTTAGGTACTGCAAGGTAAGGTTTCTATAAATTTCCTCTGGAGACTTCTCCAGACTGAGCAACCCAATCTTTCTCAGCCTGCCTGCTGGAGATGCTCCAGCCCTCTGGTCATCTTCATGGCCCTTCCGTGGACCTATTCCAACAGGTCCTCATCTTCCTCATGTTGTGGACCCCAGAACTGCTGTCAATCCCTCTCCCTCCAGGCTGTATTTGTGATTGACATTGCCCCATCCTGGATGCAGGACCTACTTATCTTATTTCCCCAGGCTGGTGAACAGGCATAAAACTTAAATTTCCTAAATAATTTAGGATTTTATTTTGTTTTAAAAAAATTCTCCTCAGTGTTCAAAAGAACCAGAGCTACTTGGATGACCCAAAATCTTGTCGGGAAAAAAAGAAAGGCACATATTTTATAGTTTCTGGCACAGCACCTGTTCTGTTTGGGTTCCAAGAACACAACAGGAGTTCTAGTGCAATTAACACAAAATCTCAAAGGTGTTTAGGTATGTGTTGTTGCTAGACAAATAAAAATATATAATTTAGATTTAGCAGCAATGTTGGGGCCCTTGGAGATAGAGTCCATGCTGTAGCAGCTCATGGAAGTCCACCCATGCTCACCCATTGAAGGATTCCTCTCACACATGGCCTCATGCCTCCTCTCTCATCTCCCAGGTCTTCTTTCCTCTTTGCTGGTTCAGCTCTGGGGTAGTGACCACTGCTGTTGTGTTCTTGTCACATTGAATCTCCTGTGCTGTCCTCTTTTCATTGTCCCTTTCAGTTACACAGGAGAAAAACCAGTCCCAAAGGTAGGTCACAGCATCCTAACATAAGCACTGGATAAAAATGGGTGGCAATGCATTTTAGGAGGTGTCTAATCCCTCTGTAAAGAGAGCCTTGATGATAGCTAAACTATGTACATCACTATCAGTTGGATAAATTTAGCTCAGGTGATCCCACCAAAGGTGTTTATTATTATTAAAGCCGAGAAAATAACTCTCTTCTAAGAAGATTTCTTTAGAGTTGTGTTTGCCTAAAGCACAGTGCTCAGTGGTGCTCTGCTTCAAGGTTCAGATTCTTAATAGCTTTTGAAATGCTAATAAAGCAATAGGTAGTGGAGCAATTTCTATTTTGAAGGGTGCATTAGCTATCTACGATTTCCTCAGATGCAATTTATTTTAATAAATAAAATTGCTTTTATTGTGCTGCTTATCCTCACAATAGAAAGATAATTTAGCTACGTTTAGACACAATTACATGCAATGCTTTACCAAAGCTTCCATTTGACTCTGCATTCATCATTTCAGAGAGGTCAAAGTAATGTTTTATTTATACTCTTCACTGATTGGTTAAGTGTACCAAAAGTCCTGGTCTCAAAATTTGTATTAAAATACATATTTTTACAAATATTTATGGCTTCCAGATTCTATTCCAGCTATAGTTAAACAAGAATACTTGAAATATTCACAATAAAAACCAGTTTTGCTTAATTGCAGTAGTTGTACAAAATTTCAAGTTAGAAGTACTTTTCCAGTGGAAAGCTCTCCACTTCTGGTTGCTTTCAGGAGCAAATTTCATTGAAAAATACCATTTCTCCTATATATCTTAGAGAACCATACCATATTTTCGCCATACTAATGATTAACGTCTTTGCGAACAAATTCCTTTTACCTCCAGCCAGTTCCCACTGAGTAGATTGTTTGCAAAATTCTTCATTGATCTTTAGATGACTGTGAAAGGGAAATAAATGCAGTAGTAGTGTTGTCTGACGGGGTCACAGGATAAGAAAGAAAACTCTTGTTGTGACCATTTAGTGTCCCTTTTGGTTGCCAACAGACCTACCCATTCATCAGCCTCCTACTTTTTCCCACCCTCCTTGGTGGGCAAGTCTCACTGGGAGATTTCAGCACGATTTCATGATCATCAGATTAGCAGTAATGAGAAAGTCTGAGATAGTGATAGAACTGCTTTAAAATTTTCTATAAGAGAAAGCTTTAATTTTTAATTTTTATTTTTTCATTAACAGCAAAGGGGCCAGGGAAAACACAGGGCTTAAACTATGGGATTAGGTGTGGCCCAGGCAGATGACACATTCCAAATTCACCCCCATTGTTCAGCATGCTCTGCATTACTTCCTTTGTACAACAGGGATGAACATCCTTTCTCAGAGTATCATCTTCTAAGTCAGGACAACAACCTGACAAACAACTGGACTCGTTGGCAGAGCAGTGCATTAGCCAACTATGTGTTCATTGCAACTCTTTTGATAAATGCTTTAAAAAAATACAGGGTTTTTTGTTCTGTTTTTTTGTTTTGTTTTGGTTTTTTTGTTTGTTTGTTTGTTTATTTTGGGGGTTTTTGGTTGTTTTCACTGGGGGAAGGGTTTTTTTTTTTTTGGCGGGGAGGGGATGGGATAGTATTCCCCCACAAAGTTTAACCATGTGTTTTCATGCTCATTATTTTAAAGAACATGAATGACTGTGTGAAGGTGCATACGTGTGTACGTGTGTGCCCACCACACTAGCTAGCAAAGCTCTACCCAAATAAAACAAAATAACAAGCAGGGGCACAGAATTCCATTCATTTACTTGCCAGCCTGTGTACAAGGCAGGGAGGAATTGTCTCTAATGATGCTTCTTTCTTTGTTAGTATTTAAAAGGGCAAAACCATCATGGAGGTCACTTTTGACAAACCTGTTTATTTTCCATTTTCCACAGCATTTGCTGAGCATCCCGCTCAGTTAGTGATTTAATTTATTTATTTATTATTTTATCTGCACTGCCCCCTTCTTTCCTTAGCCTTTTTCCCCTTTTTACTCCTTGAAAACTATAATGACTAGAATCAAATAAAATGTCAACATTTGCAATTCCAGAGCTTCATTTAAGCAATAAAAATAATAATTAAAAGGGTAAAACCTTAGAGAGATTTCTTCATTTTATATGGTTTGCCAGAGATGATACACATTCAAAAAAGCCAGTAAAAGAATTAATTAGAAACAGCTAAAGCTCAACAAGCTATGCAAGTTAATGAAGCAGAGAGGGAAATGTCATCTTTGAGACCCAGAGCTACACTGGCTTGGATAATATATACTCCTGCCTTACTCTCCTAACTAAACCTCTTTTAATCTCTCCTCTAAAAAATCAATGCTAATGACACTGATTTACCAGGAAATGACAGGCAAATAATACCACAGGAGTTGTTCTTGTTTAATAGTAACTTAGTTCTGAAGAAGAATGGCAAGGATTTTATTTTGAAGCTTTGGTTTGCTAATTGCAAATTACTTTCAAATTGTTGGTTTTTGTTTTTTTTTTTTTTCATTTTCTCCTTCTGTTTTCTTTTGCAGCTGATCCTGAGTTAGAGAAAATCTCCCTCTATATCTGCAAGAAATGTTAAATATCTTACAGATTCAGACAAGAAAGATTCACTAGACTACTCTCTCTGCTAAGTTTTTCTTGCTTTTTCTCTTCATCTTTTATTTGTTCTGCTGAAAGGTAAATGAAGAACAGCAAAAATTACTGCATGTAAGCAACACTAACCAGCAGGTCTTGTTCTGCAGGAGCAACTTATGTATATTCATGCTTGCAGAATAATACATGGCATTGGAGGAGGAATTCTTTATTTTAAAAAATACGTCAGAAGTTAACAGTAATAAAATCACACAAGGCAAAGGAAAACAAACATTTTCTCTGAGTAAGTATTAAAAAATAATGAGAGAAAAGTATTTATAAAATTTCCTTTTATTTTGGAGAGTATTCAACAGTATGATTCTATCAGCTAAGTCTCCCAGTCATACAAATATTCTTTCCAAATATTTCATGTACAGCTCCCAGTACTGCCAGTATTATGGCATCTGGCCATCTTCCATTGTTTCTGGGTTAATTTTCAGTAATACTTCTGAACTATCTTCCCAGAATTCATGATGAGAATTGTCATGGCTTTTCTATTCTTTCTTTTCATTGTTCCAAATATTTAATTTTTCCTTGTAACAGCCTAAAGAGATATTAATGTGATGTGTACTTAGATGCTGAAGGTTTTAAGTTTTTTCTTTTTTTACTGAAGATCCCACCTATGGACAGAAAGCCTATATACCTAGCCACACATTTCCTAGGTTGATACAAATAATAAGCAGGAAAAAAAGTACATAAATGGTGAGTCTAGGCTTGTGGTTTTCTAATGGATGTGTAAAATTCATTTACTCTAAATTATATGCTTTCATCTTAAAAATTTAGTTATATTATACATAGATGTGTGTTTATTAATTTTTATACAGGCATAGAAAGACATTGTAATGTTATTTTTTTCGGTATGTATGTATGTGTTATTGGCATAATTTCATTCTAACTGGATGAATTATGGACTTTGTGACTCTGGTTAAGGCAATCTGCTAGTTGATCTGAGTGGTTCAAATTGCTCCTGCAGGCTTTACACCTGTAGAATAGGTGTAACAGGAGGAAAACCTCCGTGCCAGTGGTCATACTTTCCAGTGTAAATAAGGTAAACTGGATACAGAAAATCATATACAGACTGATCTTTTAGGATACATGCCAACATCCCATAGGCTGTTTCACACAAGACTGAGAGTGATATCAGCTCTGGTTCCCCAGTCCAAAAAGTTCCTGGTCTCAATTGTGATGAATGCAAAATGTGTAGAACACTATTTACCCGCTATTTTGCACTGCTGTGAGCAGTAACATATAAATAGATTGGATATTCATTAATATTTTTAAAGTTATCTAAGAACCTTACCTCAAAGGTGTCATATCCTTGCAAAGCTTTATTACAGCTATCACACAGGAGAGCCATGAGGAATAATTAATTAATGTTTGTAGAGTATCTTACAAATGCAAAGTGCAATGTGAATATGGATCATTATTATTTATTATCCTAAAAGATATAAAGATATATGGGAGAGCCTGAGCTCCTTTTAAGTTGCACTTCTATTGCATCAAAGTGGGCATAAAACTGCCTTAAGGCACCTGCTGAGGATTCAAAAGCAACAAGGATGATCAAATGTCTAAGCAGCATGATCAGTGAGGAAAGAGCAAAGTTTATGCTAAAGAAAAGACTGATGTGGAAACCCGATAAAAACCTTCAAATACTTTAAATATGCAAACAGAAAATGTATAATCTCTCTCTATACCCACTAGATATTGGATAGGCACAACAGAAGAAAATATATGGAATGAAAAATAAGGAGATCTTTTGAAAAAGGAAGATAGTTTACTCTGCTTTTTTTTTTTCTGCAGGGTTAAGACTTCTCTGCAGAAGTTTTGTAAATGTTATCTGTCAAGAAAGAGCAATATATTTGCTTCTGCCTTTTGGAAACTTTCTGGACAATACAGAATCATGGACTCAGAATGGCTTGGGTTGGAAGAGACTTTAACAATCACTCAATTCCACCCTCCTGCCATGGGCAGGGCCCTTTCCACAAGACCGTGTTCCTCAGAACCCCATCCCACCTTGCCTTGAACGCTTGCAGGGATGGAAGTATGATCTGGTTTTTTTCCCCAGAAAACATTTTTTTTTGTCATTCTGTGTGTCATCAAGTTCCTGGAAGGGCTGGAAAAGTGTGTAGATTTGGTACCTAGGTACAGGGGGCAGTGGTGGGCTTGGTAGAGCTCAGTTAATTGTTGGACTCGATGATTTTAGAGGTCTTTTCCAGCTTTAACTATTCAATGACTGTAAGATTCTATGACCAGAGATGTTTGAACCATGGCTGAGTGAGTTTTTAGGGTGGATTAGCATAGACATACATCTCATGATTAAATCCAACATCCTTACCTAATTTCTGATGCAACCTGAGCCCCCAAGCACACTCTCCATTTTCACATCTGGTCCTCTATTTGCCCCTCAAAATATGAAGGAGAAAGTGTTTTCTTCCCTCATAGACTGGTGTACTTTTTATTTCTTCTCTCAGTCAGGTCTTTATATATTCAAAGTCAAACTCACACTGAAATCTCAGCTTTGAGGAACAATATGTTGGGTTTTCTTTTTTTTTTTTTAAATTATGGTCATAAAAAGAAATTTAAAAAAAGAAAGAAAGAATATTCAAGCTGTATGAAGTGATCGTTTTAGTCTCCCACAGCTTCCAAGAAAACTTGCAGCAAATATTTACTTTTTTTTCCTTCCCCTGGAATTACTTAGTGAGTCTTAACATGAAGAAGATGTCTTTTTCCCAGTTATTCTCAATATCACTTCTCTCTGGGTGATGTCTGTCTGTTTTCCCCCCCTCTGCCCTTTCACACTGTAATGCTTTATGGAAAACACTGTGCCTACACACTGTGAATTCAAAAAGATGGTTAAACAAACAAAACCAGCAGTGCTGCTTTTCCCCATGTTTGTTGCTGAACAATTACTTGGGAAAGTGCTTTAGTAGGATGAAAATACAAAGCCAAGTGGGGAAACGAGAGGAAGCAAAACTAGCCTTAGCAATACCTTCTTTTTCAAAGATATATAAAGGTATATAAATGTCATTAATGTATATATATAATATACATATATGTATTGATTTATTTTAATTTGGTAATAAATTTTGCTGCATGTTTATTGATATACAAGAAGCATATTAGAAGCATATTGGCAAATAAACCAGCCCAAATGGATGCTTTTAGGTGAGGTGTGAAAGAGGTCATGATCTGGCACTGTGCAATTGCAGCCTGGAAAGCTGGTCCTGCTGTGGCCAAGGGAGGCCATTGCCCTCTCTCCTGAACCCTTGTGAGACCCAGCTGGGGTTCTGGGCACAGCTTTGGGGTCCCCAGCACAAAAAAGATGCAGACCTGTTGGAATGAGTCCAGAGGATGCCACGAAGATGCTGAAGGTCTGCTCTGGAGACAGCCTGAGGGAGTTGGAGCTGTTCAGCCTGGAGAAGGACCTGGGGAGACCTTACAGCCCCTTCCAGTGCCCACAGGGGACTTGTAAGAAAGTTATAGAGTGGGTTGTTTTTCTATTTTTATAGTAACAGGACTATGGGAAATTATTTTAAACTGAAAAAGGGTACATATAAATTGTGTGTGAAGAAGATGATGATGAAGCACTGGAACAGGTTAACCATGGAAATCATGGATGGCTTGTCACTGGGCAGCTTCGTGGTCAGGGTGGATGGGGCTCTGAACAACCTGATCCAGTGAAAGATGCCCCCATCCATGGCAGTGGGGGTGGACTAGGAGTGTCTTTGAAGGTCTCTTCCAACCCAAACCATCCTATCATTCCAATTGCAACAACAACCTTTTCTCATTTTTTTTTTCCATTTGTTCATTTTTCCTAAGGGCTTCAGAGTGAAAGACATGCCTGTGCCTCTGAATGGAATAGCCAGGATGAAATGTTCAAAGTGGAGTTATTCTGAACGTGAGAGTTCAGCAGAAGCATGGAGTTACTGCCACATTTCTTCCAGGCACACAAGATGCCCAGTCCAAAAAGTAAGAGCAGCTCTCATATCTTTCTATGCAGATGAACACCAATATTTCTTCAGTTTATTGAATTAATCTGTGCTCTGTTAAACAGTAGCATAGCCATTACTTTGTTACTCACAGGCAATGCTGTGAGAGGAAGAAAAACAACCAAATAAATGTTATACTTGGTGCTCTCATTTGCAGATCTGGGGCTTCTTTTATCACAGTGATATATGCTTATCTGAAACCTACTATACATTTTTAAATACACTACCGTGCCCTTGATGGCAGCAGAAGGAATTAATACCCTAATTACTATGAAATTTAGGCTTTACTACAGTAAAGCCTAAAGGCCCAGATACTTTAGGATAAGCAAATATGCCCAGAGCCTACAGAAATCACCACATGGTCAGCAAGGAAGGTAGCTGAGTGACCTGATCAAATCCACAGAGAAGATTCATGACCAAAGATGTATTATGTCAAGCTTCTTTCCACAGGGACTGAGAGAGAAATAGACATTTTAATTCACTTGGAGTTTCCAGTCCTCAGGAAAAAGCTGTCTCTGATACTAATAACTGAAAAAACACTGAGGAATAATGGCACAGAAGTTGGAAAGGTACACCCTTCACATAGAAACCTGGCTAAAAAGGACAAAATTCCACCATAACTATTTCTTCTGGCTTTAAAGAGCATCCACACTGGTCACAGGGTGAGGATGACTGACCTGTAGCTACGTGCCATTTCCAAAGGAAGAATAACAGGTGATTGCCTGAGCTCTCATTATGTTTAATTTCCCTGTATCATTCTCTATCCTGATCAAAAGACTTTAATAACTTTATTTCTTATTAAAGCATCTTCTCCTTGTTCATGATGAAAGAAGTCTTTTAAACAGGAAAGCTCAGGCTTCTTTTTATTCAATACTTACAGGGTCTTACTTTTTTTCCTTCTTCTTTCTTTCTTGTCTATGGTTCCTTCAAATTAAGTGGTTCCTTGCAATTAATTTGCTGTGAAAGGTAATCCTCATCTCAAACCACTCTTCTGGCAACATCAGCATTTGATACAGTAAATAAATTTTCAGTTATCTTCATATTCTACCAACTATACCAAGTATACTGTCCCACCAGAAATCGTGACCAGGTATTAAAGACTCCTGAGAACTAAATGATCCAAGCTCAGAAGCTCTGAATCCCATGATAAATTATACAAAAGGGGCACTTGAATAGATTTGTAACTGATTTTGCTGCTCAGAACACCTCCATTTCAATTAGAGGTAACCAAGAGGCATGACATTGAAGAGCAAAACTAATAATTTTTGCTGATGTCAAGAAAGGTTATGGGAGGTGAGGGGATAGAAGCAATGACTTCCATAAAATGTACATAATACAAGTACCTCAGTCCTTTTTTTATGTCCTTGAAGTCTATAAGGGCCATTTCTATTTAGTCTCTACTCCGTTGCTGTAGCACTGTCCTAACAGAGCAAAGCCCATCCACAGCAGGGTAACTTTGGCCTCAGGAATGCTGGAATAGATAGAAAATGGATGATGATCATTTCATTGACTGCAGATAAACATTTCCTACCTGGTTTCATGGGCATGCTTTGCATCCAAACATGTGCAGGATGGAAATCCCTGCAACAAGACAACCAAAGCCACAGTATTTACAAATCTTCTGTGCAATTACAGCAAGATTCTTAGCAACTGCCAGGCAGCTCTCTAGACTGTTAGCCCAATTTTGACTGCTGTGAATCCCAAACGTTTAAGTACCTCTGATCCCATATCATTTTTTTCCCAGTTTTAGCAGTCTTGGTCAGGTTATCTGTGTTGGGCAGTGAAAGGTAGGTTGGCTGGTCTGTTTGTATTAACAGCTAAAATACCTTTTTCTTTCTGTTTAATTTTTTTTCTTTTTTTTTTTTCTTTTCCCAGCTTGTTCAAGGCAAATGAATAGGCCACACAGATGTGACCTGTGTTACCACATACAACAGATTAGACTATGCCAGTGTAAATTATTGCTCTGTCCCTCTGCAGATCAATTACAATTTACTTCAGTGGAAATCCTTCCCTTGGAAATCTGACTAATTTTGTGCCAATAATTTGTGAACCCAGTATATTTACAGGTTCTAAACATGAAGGCCATATTTTTATAGGTACAGTAGAGTTATGTTTCTGTGTTTTATAGGTGTTATTCACCAGAAGGTCAGGCCTCAATGTAATTAATAAATCTCTCTGTGAGCTTTTAAAACTTTGGTCTTGGTCTTTGTACATGTGGTTCTTTTCATGGTTGTTGTTGCTTTTTTGGGCCTTTTTTTCTTTTTCTTTTTTTTTCTTTTTTAATAAATTCAAAACACTTAGATCAACTTTTGGGATCCTGAAAAGCTGAAAGCAGTAGGATTTTGCTTCCCTTATCACTAGTTATGATATCAAATTGTCTACTTTTCTTCCAGCATCTGTGTTTGTGTGTGTGTGTGTGTGTATATATATATATATATATATAAACACAAATGTTCTCTAGTAAAATAGCCTTACAGTGAGGAAGGAGTCAGTCTCAGTGACATTTTGTGATTAAAAAAATGCAGGGGATTAGAGAGAGAGGTAAGACCACAGTGACAATCACCACCCAAAGACAGACAAGAGAAATTCACCCCCTGAGAATTGTATTTTAGTGCAATCGTACGTGGCCCTTACCACCAGAGCTCCTGAAAAATTATCTCAGTCTCTGGAATCCAACAGCAAGGCTTCACAAATAAAGTTTAGGCCCTGGAGAAATCATGTAAGCTGTGTTTAAATATTAACCAGTTTAAAGAGTGGATCTCTTCCACTTTTCCAACCTATAGTGGTTTCTTAGGGAGAATCCACATGAGGAGCACAGGGGGTAAATCGAGGGGAGGAAATGTTTTTTGGCAGTAGGAGGAGAGAAATACCTGGATCACATCTTCAACTGGTGGACAACATAACTGAAATTATTGTTATTATTACTAATGTTAATATCAGAATATTGTTTCCTTAACAGGGATAGGCAGCTCTATTTTTTAACTTAACTTTATTTATGAAATAACTTTGTCTAGAAAGTTGCTGCATGGGGTAACATCTCCCTTACTGTTCTGTTCTATAGATATCTGCACAGGATTGTGAGCATGTGTTTAAGTTAATGTTTCTGTGTGTGCGTGTTCCTTGTGATAGTAAAATTCTAGGGGGTAGGTTTTTCTAAAAGATGCATACACATTTCAAAGTGCATGGCTTTTCCACCCTTCTGCTTTATAAACCATTTTTTTTTGCAATAGCACCAAAAAAAAATTCAACTAAAATTATAAACCCAGCCTGACTCCACTTATAAAAGTACTAAAAAATATATTTTGGGAACTGAAAATATTTGGAAACATGTTTCAATGCATTCAATTCCATGTAGTTTTCAGGATATATTCTGTGTACCCCTGGCTGTCGATAAAGATAACTTGGGTTTGTCAAAGTGGAAAAAGTGAATACAATCATTATTAGCTCACTACATTATGCTTAAAAACACTCTGAATAAGTACTGTCACAACTGGTACAATAAAATAATTCATCATGTTAATAGCCCCATCAGAAACAATGTGTAATCTGTACGTCAGGCAGGTGGGCAAGCTAAGATCAGAAAGACAGATATGCAAATCCAGTTCTCACTCTTGGATTACCTTCCTTTGGGATCTTAAGTGTGTTGCTCACTCTCTCACTTCAGAGTATTTAGATTTTGAAGATAATATGGTCTGCAATTTGTTGGTAAAACATTGCCCATGAACAGACTGTCAAATAATGTATTTTGGGGAAGCTAATTAAACCCCCAAATACTTCAGCATGTGGCTAATTCTGAATGCATAAATGGTCCCATTGAAACCAACATCTGAGTGCCTCCTGGAAACAGAAACTTATGGAACATCTTAAATTAGGGGGGGAAAAACCTCCTTGAAATCCTCCCTTCTCTTCATTTCAGAATCTTCCCCAATGAACCAAATGTCTTGCTTATCTGAACGCTGGCTTGTAAAGCAAACTGCTGTCTCAGTTTCAATGCATTTGACCTTGATGACAACTTTGATGTTAAACTTTGCAAAGATAAATGGACTGCTGTGACTGTGCTGTTAAACCTTACATAAATTGCACAGAGAACATGGAAAAAATAAAAATATTTTAAAACATAATGTAATAAAAAGAAGAAAATAAAAAGAAAAAGCCATAAGTTGATGGCATGTTTTCCTGAATTTGGGCCATATTCAAGCACAGATCACTGCCACATGCCTCTGTGCCATCCAGTCCCCTACTCACACAACTACTGCAAATGGTATCATTTTGCAACTAATTTACTCGCTTAGTTTTGGCCATTAGTCATTCCCAATATCCTCAATCTGCAGATAATTTTCCACATTATTAGTTACCCACCTGTCTTATTAAACTGGACTTTCTGAAACCCTGTGTGTCTACATTTTCTGCACCTTTAGATCAAGCAAATAATTGCCTGTACCTGGATGGAAGGATTTAATAGGAAGATTATAGTTGATTCCAAAAGTTAATAACTATAACATCTGGTTTCTCTTTTTAACATTTAAATGATAAATTCAGTGTTCAAGAAGAAAGGAGAAAAAAAATGAGAACACAGAAGAATGAAATGTTCTTATCATTTGTAGGACAAGTTAAATTTAGATGGGCAGAAGGTAGGTTTTACTCTTTTCCCCTTAATGTTCCACTACCTTGACCCAAAGGGACCAATCTTTATCACATTAATAGAGGGAATTTCTCAATACCGAGACAAGATTTGGCTCCTTTTTTCACTAAGAATGCCAAGTGAGCTGCATTATGCAAAATCTTGGTTATCTTTTGCTGCTCTTTATGATAGACTATGGCTGTTCTGAGATGCCTCAACTCATTTCCATTCAGACTTCTATAAAACCATCTGCATGTGAAGAGTTTTAAATATTGCTGGGTAAAACTGGGAACATTATTTTCCCCAATCAGTTCTGAAGAGATGGGGGGAAAGAGAGAAGGTGAAATTAAAGGGACAAGAATCTGGGGTCTTGCTCTCTGCACCTGAGATGCTCAGAGTTGCATTGGCAGCTATCCACAGGCACAAGTGCTAAACCTATTTTGCATATAAATTGACACACTTAAAAAAGATGCACACATCTTTAGCAGATGCATTTTCCTTGGTAGGCAAATAAAAACATGCTTGTTGCTTAAGTTCACCTGCAATGAAAACAAAATGCCCAACAGCTATTCAAGAGGAATAACAGACTTGAGCTCCAGCCTGCATGACTCATTAGTCTTTATGGATTCCACATCCAAATCTGAGTGCCAAAGACCTGATGGCCACCCAGGGGAGAAAGTAGTTTCAAAAAGAGATGAGTATCATGGGCACAGAGTGGGCAGTGTAATTAACCTGCCGAGGTGAAACTCTCCTTGGGGAAACATTTACTCCTCAAGTTTTCAAGATTCATTGAATATGGTAGTAACAGAAATGGAAGGAGCTATCCTAGTCCTGTTGCTTCATCTAGGGTTAAAAATAATATCTCCTGCTTTTAAGGGGGTTTTTTTTGTTGTTGTTTTTTGTTTTTTCAAAATGCATAGATTCACCAAATTCAGTTGGAAATACCTTGGATCTTCAGTAGACTCTGATGTAGAAGAAAGATGTTCTCTCCTTGACTGGAGCCTTTTCTTCCTTGCTGAAAGTTGGTATTGAGAGGTCTCCCTTACAGAGATCTGAACACAGAAATTAATACACTATTATTTCCCAGAAATACTCTGTGGACTCTGCTGCTCCTTAAGTGGTTTAACTATGGCAAAAGAGACTTCCTGAATTCCATGCCAGCTGAAGGACTAGAAACCAAACCTCTTCTTTGATCCACACTACACTCAGAAGTTTCTTCATGTACTGATAGAGAACATACAGACAGAGTTGGGTGTTCTGAAGCCAACCATACTGTTTTAATATATATTATAAGATGCATGACCATCTTTCAGCCTAACTGAAATCCACAACAGAAAACCTGTCAACTTCAACACTGTGGATTTACCAATAGCTGTGTTTACACTGCTTCAGCCATTTCCCTGCATGTTCAACGTTATTGATCGTGAAACAGCTACCTTGGGTTTAAACAAGTGAAAATATAATTTCAATACACTGGCATTGCATTGCCAGCTTTGTCACCGAGTTGTTTTCTGTGCTGATTTTGGCTCCTTTCTTAATTCTCACCTTATTTCACAAAAAAAACCTAAAAAAGTCTGTCCTACAGTGCTGTTATGACTCTACATGAAATCCTGTTGTCATTCAAACCTACAGTAAAATTCATATTCAGTCAGTTTCAGCTAAAACTGATATCTTTAAAAACATGTCCAGAGCACAGGAGCCTGGATTTATATACTTTTGCCAGAAGTTCAATTAGTTTGAGCCTTTATATAAACTGAACCTTGCTAGCTGTAAAATGGACATAAAGCTAATTAACTGCTTCATGAGTGTTCAGTGAGTACTATTCATATTAACATTTTTTTCAAGAAGGAAAAAAACAATAATTCATATTGTAATTTATATTTATATTTATATTTACCTGGTACTCTAAGCTGCTTAATTAATGAATCTATAAATTTCCATGTTTGCCTTTCTCCCTCCCTACCATCTGTCCTCCCCTCGTACATCACTTTCTTCTTTCTAGGTAAAGTCCATGTGCAATTTTCTGAAATCAAAGAAACTCTTAAGTAGACATCTATTTCTTTCTTTCTTTCTTTCTTTCTTTCTTTCTTTCTTTCTTTCTTTCTTTCTTTCTTTCTTTCTTTCTTTCTTTCTTTCTTTCTTTCTTTCTTTCTTTCTTTCTTTCTTTCTTTCTTTCTTTCTTTCTTTCTTTCTTTCTTTCTCTTTCTTTCTTTCTTTCTTTCTTTCTTTCTTTCTTTCTTTCTTTCTTTCTTTCTTTCTTTCTTTCTTTCTTTCTTTCTTTCTCTCTCCCTTTCATTGTGTTTGGGTGTTGTTACTTGTCTGTTTTTCCTTTTACAGTATAGGCATACAAAAAACAGAATTATTCAGGAAAAATGTTTCTTTTATTAATTTTTTTTTTTGTCCAGACAATGTAGTTTGGTTGACTGAAAAACCAAAACAGTGAATTCAGACCATCACCACCACAAAGTCAGTCAGTTGAAGTCTTTGAACCTTCAAGTCATGATCATAGCAAGAAAAAATCTGGGGAAATTAAACTTGTAAATTGGGAGAAGAATTGTGATAATTTACTGGAAATTTCTGGGCATTATTAACTGATGCTGGTTTCTTGCTGCATGTAAGCTATAACCCTTTGCCCATGAACTAAACAATAATTGTTTTACTGTCAATTGTTTTCTACTTTTACATGATAGGATATATGCAAAAGGATGCCAAAGGGAAATGTTGCAGTTGACACAAGAAGGAAACTATACAGAAATAAACTGGGAAATGTTCCCAGTATAAGATGCTATCCTTAGTAATAAAATTTGTCATAAAAAAGCAAATCCTGCATATGAAATTTCCAAAATAAAATTAAACATCCCCATTCTTGGTTCTGATTTGTATAATACTGTATTCTACACATTTGTGCCTTTTGGAAAAAAATGTTCAGTGTGAAAGCTTTCCTGTGACTTCATCAGTGACTGAAAGCAGCTAAAACCAAAAAATGTCATTTGGACAATGATATTGGGAAATCCAATTAACATTAAATTAGGCTGAGATTATATATCATAAGCAATTAGAGTAGGGCTTTGAAAAGTACTGTCCCTCTCTGATGCTTTCAAACCTTTCAGTGTTAATATTCCAATAAAAATGCTATTTTCCCCCACAGGTTTCATAAAGAATGAATTTTTGATTACTCAATCTGGTTGATCAGACTAACTTTATTGGAGTTGGTTTTTTACTTTCCAAACTTCAGCCATTTATTTCCCTCTCTTTCCTTCTCTAAGAACTTCAACAAACACTGCATTTACTCCCCCGCCCTGCAAATGGTAAAAGAAAGTTACCTTTTATTTATGAGTGATCATTTTTTCCTGTCTATATTTTGACAAATAACATGGCAGAAAATGATTAAGGGTCTCATTTTGCAATGTGACTTGTATGTTATTTATTGTTAAAATAAAAGTCACTTTGTGGATTGAAGTTTTTAATCATTTTTCCCCTCTGTCAGGAAATAGTTTTGTCAAAAAGTGATGATATTTGACAGTGCTGTTTTTTTAATGACAACTACAATCCTGGTAAGGAGTTTATCAGTAATTATTTCACTGTACTATAATTATATGGATAAACTATTATCTAGTTATTTTCCATTTAAATGATCTTCCTTTTTCCCATGTTACTAATAGGAATATTACAGTGCCCTGAATAGCTCCCACATAACATAAAGGATACACAAACATTTTTGAAAATATTTTCCCTGTCTCCTCTCAGAAGCATATTTCATCAAATATTCAACTCAATTTTGCAGTAAACATAATGAATACTCTAATTTCTTTGTCAATCAGACTGTTAAGCATCTTTGTTTTCCAACCTCTCCTTGGAAATCAATGGTTCTTATTCCAGTTCTGCTTATGCAAATGAATTATATTTTTTCCCTGTCCATGTCTATATTCCACCTAACTTCAGCCACTTTCCAGGAAGTTAAAAATAAGCTTTATCAATCTCTCCCTGTATTAAATAAAGACAAACAGGACTTAAATAAGTCCTTAAATAAGGACTTCCAGAAGATGATTCAGGTCTGGTTAAGTCAGCTTAAGTTGCTCATTAATTGCACAGGTGATTGGGGAAAAAAAACAAAACAAAACAACAACAACAAAAAAAGAACATCTCTTTAATAAATGTGCTAAATGATCATACTCAGTAAGTGTGTAAGTTGTTGTGATGCACCTACACATGCTCCTCAGAGTGTTTCTTAGCCGTGTATGCCAGACAACTCCACAAATGCCCATTAACTCATCACAGCTCTGTGAGGAGCGCTAGGTCAGGTTATAACTAAAGCAAATGAAGCCTAATAGGTCAGTGACATAATGAGGGGTCAGGGAAAAGGCTGGATCTCAGCCTTAGCCAGGTGTTTACAAGCCACCTCTCTGGGTAATGCTGAGAGAGGAGTGGGATTTAAAGGAAAGGAAAACACTGCCCTGCTGTGTCAGGACTGTGAGGTGCTGGTGGATGAAAAACTGGACATGACCTGGCAGTGTGCATTTGCATCCCAGAAAGCCAAGTGTGCCCTGTCTGTGCCAAACGGTGTCACCAGCAGGTCAAGGGAGGGAATTGTCCCTGGTGAGACCCCACATGCAGCACTGCATCCAGCTCTGGGGACCACAATAAGAAGGATGTGGATCTGTTGAAAAGAGCCCAGGGGAGTCCACAGATATGCCCAGAGGACTGGGGCACCCCTGTTCTTGAGACAGGCTGAGAGAGGTGGGGGCGTTCAGCCTGCAGAAAAGAAGGATTTAGGAAGACCTCAGAGTCCTTCCCAGTCCAAAGAGGTTAAAAGAGAGCTGGAGAGGAACTTTTGACAAGGGCTTGGAGTGATAGGACACGGGGAAATGGCTTTAGATTGAAAGAGGCCAGTTTTAAATTAGAGATGAAGAAAGAATTCTTCCCTGTGAGGGTGCTGAGTCTCTGGCACAGGTTCCCCAGAGCAGCTGTGGCTGCCCCACTCCTGGCAGGGTCCAAGGCCAGGCTGGACAGAGCTTTGAACAACCTGGGATAGTGGAAGCTGTCCCTGCCCATGGCAGGGGGTTGGATCTAGATGGCAATAGGGGAAGGGACTTCACTGTCCTTCCCAAGCCAAATAATTTTATCATGTTATTTAATACTTAACATCAATGGATTTTAATGCAAGTCACTTCAGAGGGAAATCCTGTCAGAGGTGATAGCATTTTCTTGTTCTTGGAGCATCATGGTCAGACAGCCCACATGGAATACTGTCACAGGTGGAGTGATGCACTTCACCTGTTAGAAGAAAAGCAACAACATACTTTATTGAAATAAAACAGTGAATTAAGGAAGTTTGGTGGCAAATATGACAGTGATTTAACAAGATTCAATATCAAGATACCCTTTATTACTGAATAGAGAACAGAATTACACAGAACTATCAGGGAGACCAGTGGGAGGACTGAGCCATGAGCTTCAGAAAGGATCCCTTTGTGTTCTAAACTCCTTCTCTGACAGATGTCTGGGGATAACTGGACCCACTCCTAGATGCAGATTTGGTCAGACGTTTAAGCCTAAAGAATGTATGTCTGCGCAATCAACTCCTAGCACCCCTTTGCTAAGATTTCAAAGTTTATTGTGCTATTAATCACTTCCCAAGGATCTGTTGCTGCAAGGAGTGTCTCAGACTTGAGGAATAACCTTGAGACGTCCCTACTAAAGGGGATTTCCTGGCATGCAGCCTGTCTCTGGGCAGGAGAGCCAAACAGGCCCCAGGCTGTCCACTATTTATGGACTAAGATGATGGACTTACTGTCATATTTGCATACCAGCAACATGTCTGGGTCACCCTTCCAGACAGCCCTTGGCTAGCCAATGCCATCCATCCCCCAAAGTCCAGAGTGAGACGCCAGTTGTATTAACACAGCAAAACATTTACTGTCACACTGGTGCAAGTGGCCTACTGGCATTGGCTCTGTCAAAGCTCTGCTTCTAATTTATAGTGTAACTTAAACAATAGAATGTAAAAAAGGCCAGCTTTTAAGCAGGAGTACAAATATTTTTATGGTGTATCCCTTCATTGGGCATGGCCTGCCTGACTAAATATCCTTTCCCCACGGATGAGGAGAGGCTGATTCAGTGGGAACAGTTAGGGCAAGTTCTCGATGGGCTGAAACAAAAAGTTGAGCTGCTCTTCTTATGTTACACATGCAAGTAACACAGGAGCTGAGTGTGGCCCCTAACACAGCAATCAGCCACAGATTGTTGTTTTGACAGGAATCATGAGGATCAGCAGCAGCTGGTGATTTAGGTTAAAGAATAGTCCCAGCACCTAAATTTGATTTCCCATCTTTATCTCCTATCTTTCAAACTCCCATCTGAGCTTGTTTTCAAAGCCAGGACTGAAAAATGGAAAAAAATGGCACAGTAGCCATAAGGGGGGACTCAGAGCTCTTGGCTCCCAGATGAATATAACTGAAATAATCACAATTAAACTACTTTAAATTTTCTGCACTCCTCATTTTTCCCCAGTCACTGTCTCAACTGAGAAAAAAAGAAAAAAAAATAGATGAGGTGATTTAAAAAGATCATTTTGCTAGAGTTTCTAATCAGGAAAATTGTTTTGATTATTCAGAGTGGGCTGGTTTCACGTTGAATCTTTTGCACTAATTATTTCTGGCTGGTCACTAGTCAGACTTTATCTTATTTTATCTTGTCTTATATTATTTTAACATTCAATCTGCACTAGCTACAGACATAATTTTTCCTTCTCAGCTCTGGACAGTTCTTACTTGCTTCAGCCCGTGATCATGTCAGCCTCAAGAGGAAAGAGGTACATGTGTAGGTCACAGAGATCAGAAAGGAAAGAATTTAGGCAGTAAAACCCTGATGTGAAACATCTAAGGAGGGACAATTTGAAATTGCCATGCGGGACTCAGAACACGAGCGTGTTAACTAGCAGCTCACAGGCTTTGCCTATTCCTCTGTTCCTGCTTCAGCTTGACAGGATTGGCACAAGGAAGCTCTCAAAACTGTCAAACTAGCACATTTGATGAGTCCAGGTTCTTTTCAACCCCTATGGCAATGTCCTTTTATTCATGCAGCAAAAGCTTGTTACCTGGTCACAAACACAGTCCTGCTTCAAAGCTCGCTGCTCTCTTTCCACTGCTGATTTCTGTATTTTCCCACTTACTCAGCATCAAACCCAGAAAGTCCTGGACTGCTGAAAATTCTCTAGGTGTTTTTTTTTTCTCTCCTTCCTTTTTCTTTTTTTCCATCCAAGTTCCTTAGCTTAGCCTTTTCCTCTTGCCATTCATTTTGGTGACAACCAAAGCAAAACCAGTAAGTTTGTTTTGATAGATTCAACACACAGTAAACAATTCAAACAAGGAAACAGTTGAAGATTCTCTCCATGGACCTGTGAAACTCATATAATGTTGATTCAGTAAAACTCATCGTCATATCAGCAAGACAGTAGAGTAAAGTACAGTAAAGCAGCACAGCACCAACCAAATAGGACAGTGTACAGAAACACAGACCAGGACAGAACATCACAGGTGTGACCACCTCTGTAAAACATTTACACACATAACACAGGACATGACAAAATATACATTTACATGGCTTGAATTGAAACTGTGATGTGTGCCAGAGTGGGCATGGTGTCATGGCCATCCAATCTGATGTAACTTGCTCTGATCAGATGTTTTGCCTTTCTGTTTGTCGCCAAGCTACAAGGGTGTGCATGGAGAAAGTTCTTGGGCTGCTGGGATAATAACAAAGGACTACAACAAAATATGCAGAAGTAGTAATAAAATAATTTATGTGGCAGCAAAGTAGAATTGCCTGTGATGAAATCAGTCCACTATATTTGCTTCAACATCTCTAACCAGAAGCTCTCTGTTGTGTCCCTGTGCATGACAGAGGATGATATTCCATTTGGAGAATATTTGGCTCATTTAATGTGGAAAGACATTGTCAGGAGTTCCAAAGTGAAAAGACAGAAAATACAGTAGGCAGATTTTTTCTGGTTTTTGTTTTGCTAGCTTTTAAATTGTTGTTTCTGTTTTACTATAAGTTTCTTTCTCTGTACTCAGGTATTTGAGGTTCTAGCATGGTTAAGTCCATAACCTCAGACTGTGGACAAAATTGGTTGGGAGGAAACTTCAAACACCGGTGAAGCATTATGCAAGTCTGTACTACAAAGATATTGTCTGTAGAGAATACAGTTAAATTGTTAAATTTCCTTTTATTTTTTGAGTGATCTCAACCTGGCTACACTGCTGCCCATATGGGATATATAAGGATCATATTTCTTATTTGAGTTTCCAACTCAATTTTCCCCTCATTACCAATAACCTTCCTTATATTCAAAAGATAGAATAGCATTTTGTGCAGGATTCTGTTTTTTAACAAGAAATATTACCATTTTTGTTTTTGTTTGTGTGATTTTGTTTCCAGTTGAGTTTCTTTACTTGCATGAGATTTCCTACTGCATAAAATCATGGAATCACTAAGATTGCAAAAGACTTGCAAGGTAAATGAGTCCAGCTGTTAATCCAACACCACTGTGTCCACCACTAAACCACGTCCCCAACTGTCACATCCAAGTACCTTCTGAACACGTACAGAGATGATGATTACAACATTTCCCTGGGTAGCCTGTTCCAATTCCTGACCAGGTTCCATGATAGGAAACAGAAAACCAGAGTTTTTTTCAGGTAAGTGCTGACACCAGCAGCCCATGACCCTTCCAGGCCATTTATAGTCTGAAAGACCAGATACATTTGTCTCTTTTTGCTCAGTACAAACACCAGAAAGAAGGTTGTGAGGTGGGTGTCGAGTTCTTCTCCCAAGAAACAAGAGGTAGGAGGAGAGGAAATGTCTTCAGGTTGCACCAGAGGGAGGTTGAAACTATATCACAGGAAAAATTCCTTCACTGAAGGGGTTTTCAAGCCCTGGAACAGGTTGTTCTGGGCAGTGGTGGAGCCACATCCCTGGAGGTAGCTAAAAGATATGTAGGCGCGCTGCTTGGAGACACAGTTTATTGTTGAACTTGCCAGAGTCATGTTTATAGTTGGAGTTAATGACTGTAAGGGTTTTTAACGATGTAAATTATTCCATGATTCCATTAAAAAAATCCCAAAAACTAAACAATAACCTCATGAGGGTTTTTTGATGGTTTAGGAGGTATATTGGAAATCCTTGAATATGCAAGGTCCTTTTCCATGCATTCATGTTGTGATCTTCTTATTTCTCAGACATACAAAGCAGTCATGAAGCAGCAAATATTATCAGAGGAGGAGTCACTGGAAAAGCCTTTATATCAGCCATGCCAGGCAATGCCAGAATAAAAGTGCGGGGAAACCAAGAAACACTAATTTGAAGCACTGATGCCTAAATGTTGTTCCATTCCTGAGCAAAGCACTGTAACTTTTGCTGAGTGACAGTCATGACAGAGATACAGTACATAAATCAAAATTCAGACAGTTTCTGAGTACCCACATGTGTGACATTCCTGCTGGAGGTGACTAAGCTACACAGAGAGTGATGGTTGGCACCTGGTTGTCTGAGGACAGTAGAAAGGAAACTGCTTTTCATTAGGCCAAGATTTGCAGGAGTTAAGTGCTAATTTTCAGAGCATGACTATAATTCAGCTTCAAATAATGTGATAAGACGGGCAAAGGCAGAATACTCTGCTAAACTCTCTGACAAGGGAACAGAAAATCCTCCACAGTTACAGAGACTCTAAGGACTTCTTCTCTCATTTGTAATTTACTTCTTCCCTATAAACTCAGTCTGACCTTGTCTGTACAGTATTGTCCAGACCTTTCATTTGTCATATGGTATATGGCTTGGTAGTATAGCTTGTGTCTCAATGTCACTGAGTGTCTGGGGCTTGGGATTTTTTTCACTGTTTTTTTCCCTCCACTTTATGACTTCAGTGGCTAAAGGAAAAGCAGCAAGAGTGTGGATGTCAAAATATGCCTGCATGTCTTTGCAAAGGAACTAAAGTTTAGGAAGGCACAGTTAAAATTTCTCAACTGAAGCATAAAAAAAACCAAAAAGCTTTAAGGTCAAGTGGAGAAAAATTTTTTTCCTACTTTTCTAGTGATCAGATGCAAATTACTTTTTGTTGCAATTTAGTTTAGAGGCAAATTAATCACAGAAAATAATGGTTTGGATTTTTGTTGTTGTTGTTGTTGTTGTTGTTGTTGTTGTTGTTGTTCATTTTGTCTTGTTTTTAATTACAGAGACTGAGAACACCGAGAGTGTTAGGTTTGTTTGGTTTTCCTTTGTTTGCTTTTAAATGAAACAGAAGACTCAAGAATTTAAGTATGAATTCAAAACTAGCAAAATATCTACAAGGAAAACTGATGTAAAGTACACTAGAATTGGACTGTATAGGTTGTTTTCTGCTGAGAACCAAATTCATTCTCTGTAGCACTGTTATCTCAGTGAGGTATCATGATTTAGGTGTGCTGTAGTGACAAGTTCACCTACTCCAACAATGCTCAGTATCAGAACATTTCTTAACCATGAACTAAGAAAGCTGAAGGTTTCTGAATTTTCTGTCAAAGCTACAGAAACTCATTGCACAGCTTATTTTTTTCCTGGCCTTGAACTTCAGAATCAGAAATTATTTTGCTAGGACAATACTGAATTTGTTACTGCTCAAGAAGATATTTTAAACATATATTTGTTGATGTGTGTTCATGTTTATTCCCGGTGTGCATACACGTGCGTGTACGGTGTGTAAGACATTGTGTATATGGATTTCTAGAATATGTCATCTGAACAGATGTTGTGATGGGAATCTACCAGAAACAATGTTTGTTGCAGTGACCAACTTTTAAAATTAAAATACAACATCTACATGAAATGTTTTGCCTTTCAGAATCCATTCTTTCTGAATGAATGAAACTATCTTTACATTTGTTGAAGAGTAAGGTTTTCTGAAGATATAGCAAGCTTGTGCTAATGGCCAATTTTAAATTTTTGAGGTCCTCTTCTTGTACCTGGAGTTATTATAAAGGAGGAAAATTTTGAGGAAAACTCAAAATCTGTGAAACTTCTCACCTAACTGCACCAGAACTGGGGAAAAAAAAGAGGGGTAAAACTGAGAAAACACATGGATTGAGTTAGAGGCTTTTTAACAGGTAAAACGAAAGTTGTGCATGCTAGCAAAGCAAAACAAGGAATCAATTCACCGTTTGATGGTGTTCAGCCATCTCCAGCAGCGCAGGGCCCCACCATGTGGAACGGCAACTTGGGAAGGCAAACTCCAGAAACGCCCCCTTCTTCTTTCCCCCACTGAGCATGATGTCACATGGTCTGGAACATCAGTTTGGCCACCTGGGGCCACCCTTCCTCCCACTCCCATCCCCTCCCCAGCCCAGCCACCAGAGAAGCAGGAAAGGTCTTGGTTCTTTGCAAGCCCTGCTCAGCAGTAACAAAAACATCTGTGTATTATCAACCAGCACAAACCCAAAACACAGCCCCACACCAGCCACTGGGAAGAAAACTACCTCTACCTCAGCCCAAAATGAGCACAACATGACATCCCAACTCGCCTTACCTGGACAATTCTCTGGATAGGAGTCAGATCTTGAATTCCCCAGGAGACCATTCCTCTCTGTCTCTTTTCTGTACATATCCTTGAACTGATCAGCCACATAAGCAGCGTTAGGTATGAAATAAGAAGCCTGACCTTTGGAATTGGCTCTCCCGACTGATCAGCTCAGCACTGATGTGCCTGGCATATTTTGACAGCGCTGGGAGTTGCGTATGGGAATTGCACATGTCTAGATGGGAAAATATTTTAGTGAGAGGAAAATTCTATAGAGAGGGGCATGGTGGAGTGAGAATTTCTCTGAACAGAGAGATGCAGTTTAGCTGGTTATTTTCTGGCCATTCTTTAGTGCATAAAATCAGGTTATCTTCAGTATTGAATTGCCTATGCATCCAATGAGATCACAGTCAAGAATGTCCTACAAACATGAAAAAATCTAGGATGTAATATATATACTGAGCAATACCAAGACCAGAAGACCAGAAATATCAGCAAGTTGTCAACTCCTACTGTCCCAATCCCTTTGAAGGCAGGAACTGAGGCTGTGTAAAAAATTCTTACTTAAAAGATAATTTCTTTTTAATAAGGCTTCGTGTTTGTCATGATGATTTAATTGAGTCTGTGGTACAAATTACACTTCCTGAGATTCTCTGTTTCATGTACATTTATGCTTTAATGTACAGAGGCATTTCTGCATTTTGTCATGGCTTCTTCCCAGACCAGCACCAAGGGCCTGACTCCCAGACTGCAGCAGCAAATCTGTGCTTTTCAGAGGCTCTGCCATCTTTGAGGAGCACACATGACAAATGTCTGAGCTTTAAAAAGGAATCTGAGACCACCAGAAAACAAATATAACACATGAGGGGTCAGAAATTCAAAATCTGTGGGTGGCTATTCTCACTAGCTCCTGTGGACCTCCTTACAGCCTGTGAGTGCTGGGGGGGATCTGACCTCTGCACACATTCATATTCTCTGAATGACCTAAGAGGACAGTTGTCTTTTTAGCTAGAGTTGGAAACACTCCAGCATATCTTTCACAAAGGAGAGACTGCCCAGAGCTCTCACAATGTGCTTCTCATACACTATTTGTCTTTTTTTTTTTTTACAAACATGTCTAGCTCATATTCTGAGTTAATCTGGACACCTGTGGGAGACCCAACATAAGATCTGAGAAATGCAATCATATATTCTCAAGCTTCAAAGGCCCCACATGCCTTTTGTCATGGGTTGTTCTTTTTCTGTTAGAAGCACAGAGCTGCATGCCCTTTTATCATGGATAACATCATCTCCTTTCTTTGGATGTGCTACACTGTCCAGTGGGTGCAAAACCCCAGGGTGCATCCCCACTCTCTAACCAACGTAAATCATCACCTTTGGGAAGAGTGAGGATGACAGAAAATGTCAGGGACACTGGGGTCGCCTCCCAGGCCAGGAGAATGCTGCACCATTTCTGCCATGGGAGCAGTGGGGAGCTGTGACACCTGGGCAGGGCACCCAGCACAGGCCAGTGGAGCAGCAGGTCCAGCAGAAAGGGTGACAACCTGCAAGTCAGTAGAGTTTGCTGTGAAATGGCATTACCACTGCTTTGATGAGGAAAAGGCTTTTGCTTAAGTAATGTCATCAATCTTAAATGGATCTGACAATAGTACTTGCCATCGGTGGAGCTTAAATAACTTTCCATGGGAAGCTGGGATCAGCAGTCTGATGTGAAGTGAATTTCCCAGTTCAGCAGCAGAACTAGGAGCAGAATTAAAGTCGTCTGAATTACAGTGCATCTTTCTCTGGGCACTACTGGTGTGTCCCTCTCTAAAACATCGCACTCCTTCACCTTTATCTATGTGTGATCACACCCCTAAACTAAAGAAAAGCCATGTGATAAATGTTTGTGGGAAGAGCCTGCTCAAATGCTTCCAGCACATCCTGGCAAGGTTTTATTACCATATGTATCCTGCTTGTTGGACAGCTAGCTAAGAAGGACTTTCTTGCAGTTAAAGTATGTGACACAGATGAAGCCAGATTAAAATTGCACCTCTGCTACCAATCTCCCTTCTGATGCTGGGCATGGCTCTTAATTTATCAGACCTACTAAACATACAGCAGGGAAAGCATCGTGCACTCTTGGTGGAGAGAGCTATTTGTAACACCAGATACAAACAAATTCGGGTTATAAATTAATTTTGTTTCTATAGAACAATGAGATAATTCTAGAAGTGCAAAATAGCAGAACTTCTCTTTGCTTTTTACAGTCAAACAATTCAGTATTGTCCAAAATGCCCTGGGTCAAATCAGGTTGTAAATACTAACAAAGATTTTGCTGGACTTGGGTAAGAATGTTGTTCATATTTATGTGGAGAAAAAGAACAGTTGCCCATCGCATGGGACTGGAATTTTCACTCCTTCCTTTTGCCATCTGAAATGTGGCAACTCTGTACAAGTTCAGCAGCAAGCACAGACAAGGACGGACTGAGGTAAAAGCTACTTCACCCAGGTTGTTTAAAGATATAGCAAGCTGTGAAAAGAAAACCATAATTACACAGGACTTGAGATCCTTGAACCATGTGCTTAAAAGATGATGTAGGCCTCAAGTTGCAATATGTTTTTAGCTATGCCAAACTGGCTGCTTTTCTGGCAAAGAATACAAGAGAATGAACAGAGTTGCAGGGAATTAAAGCTAATTTTGGGCAGCAATAGCTTTTTTGCCTGCATCTTCTCTTGCTGGTGGAATTAAGCATGAGGAGCCTTTTCACACTGGTGCAATCAGCCTGTGCCCTCAGAGTTACGTGTGTTGTGATATTGGACTCTGCTGTGCCCCTTCAAAGGCTTAATGAGTTGTGTTTGAACCTTTGTGAAGGGAAGAAGAATTTTTGAATGTTATGAGACATTTTTGCAAAATAATGGCTGGGGGATGTCTGCATGTCTGTGGGTACAGGAGGTTCTTTGCCTCTTTCTGTGTGGAAAGGAGAGTTAGGTTCTTCTGTCTCTGCCTGTATGTCCCTCTCACTGATAATGAAGGGCCTTCAACAAGCAGCAATGAGTTCTACTATATTCATTCTTCACTTTTATATTCTCCTGACTTTTACAGATGTTCTTTGAAAAATTGCATTAGGGATTTTATGATATTTAGAGCTGTCAGGGTTCTTCTATCCTCTCATCTCTGAGGCTGGGCAATTGCTGCACAAACATAAAAATAAGGTGAGAAGGTCACTGTTTCCTTCCATGTTCTCTGACAATAGTTTCCTTCTTCCGACCCTCTATATTTCCCCCTTCATCACACTGTTCCTTCTACCCCAGAGCTTAATCACACTATCAAATACACCTAGATTATAGGCTTTTTTTAGGTCTCAGCTCTAGCAGAACCTTAGATATCATGTTTTAGAAAGGATGCTTTCTGTTAACACATCCCACTGGAGGTGTAACTTAGAGGTTGTTAATGGATTCACACTGTCTATACCGAGGTTAGCATTATTGATAGGTTAGGGATCCAAACGGTTTCCTCTTTCTCAGCTGTTGTTCTTTCACAAAGTAAACCTGGGCATGCACCCTGGATAGCAGATCTGATGTCCTCCAACCAGGCTGTGCTCAGGTCATGTAGAAGACTGGGATCCTAAAACACTTCACAATATACCCCGTGAGGTATGTCTGGAAAGAGGAGCAGAAATTATAGCTAAAATATTAGCAGCACAGCTGATTGTGGTTTTTCCATGTTTTAACTTAAAACCCATAAATGACTAGAAAATAAGTGCTTGTGCTTGGAGCTGGGGATTCCAGCAGGCACAAACCAGCTAATGACCTGCGTGGCACACCACACTGCAGGGAGGCATGAGGAGAAGTTAAGGGAAAAGTGGTCGACTCACCACAGATCTGACCATGCCAAATCTGCAGAAAATGGGAGAGTTGCTCTCATGGCAAGTGGTGGTGCTCAATCTGCTCCTTCAGCTCCCCCTCCCTCCTCATGGACAGGCAGAGCAGCATCAGTGCTGCCCAGCATCTCCCTGCTCTGTGTTCCCTTTCCTGGCCACCTCTCCTTTCCCTGCTGCAACACAGGCTGGAAACAGCTTCTCCTCCAGGGCTCCCTGCAAAGCCTTGAGCCCGTGTGACACAGCCCTCCTCAGTGTTTAATGCATAAATCTTTGCTCTTTTCCTGAACACCAAATTCAGAGTATTTCCAGAAGAGGCTGTTGTTAAAAGCAGGGATTTATCACTGGGACAAGAAAATATGGAGATTACTGAAAACCTGCATCCAGACATTAATTCCCTAAAAATGAAACTGTAGTCATTCAAGAATTGAGAACTCTGAATCATGGAGGAAAAATGAAACTATCTAGACCAAACTAAAAGAAATGGTCAAAATATTGCAGTAGGGATTCAAGAAAAGGAAGATAACCTCCATCCTGCTGAAGAAATTGTCCAATAAAATGGTTTTTCCCCTCCTTCATCAAATATTCAAAACTGTTTACCAAATATGTGTCTTTTCTCCAATAAAACCGTGGTGTGAGTTAAGCTTGTGAGCAGATGGTTGTAAGTACATAAAATTTAAAATCTGAAATTCAAGATGGTGTGAGCAGATATATAAATCATATGATATGTTTTTCTGATTGGATGAGCAAACCACAACTCTTAAAACCAGACTTCCATTGCAAATAGCAGCATTTTGTGAAATTCACCTTCTGTTAGTATTTTTTAATAGTTGTCTAAAATTAGCTGTTCCCAGGAACAACCCAGCCAGCAAACTCATTAACTAAAATAACTGCAGAAAACAAACACAGAGTGGGGGCTAACCTAGGCAGTGAGACCTTGTTTTATAAATTTGAGTAAATATTAGTAGAGCATTTAAAACAGTTTGTCCAGCTCTATCAAAAGTTCATGTGTGTTACGAATGTGGAGGGAAAATAAAATAAATTTTAAAAGCCACACACAAATCTTCTCAATGTAAGAAAACACAATTGAGAAAAGCATAGCCTCATGAATAACATTGACAAGTCAAATAATGAAATGTATATTCCTTTCACACAAGACCACGCTCACAAAAATTTCTTCAGCTTTGTGCAAAGCATTGAATATTTTGATGAGATTGTAAAGCTAACTGGATTATTATCTTGAACTTCAGACTCTTGCCTGAGAACTTACATCAAGTGTTATCTGACTGGAAAAAAAAAAAGCAAAAAAGAAAAATAAACCCAAATTTCTGCCCTCCTGTTCTCCCTTCTCTCCACCATCAAGCCCTCTACTACTTAATCTCAATTCTAAAGTTTAAATACATCAAACTTTGTGTGTAGCTATTGTAGATGGCAGGGACATTTTCATCATAAAATCTAAAAATCCGAAATCTATCTTCTGCCACAAGGCCATATAACTTCCATAAGGAAATTTTATTTTAACATAAAGATACGTGGTTAAGGTAAGAACTGTGATGTAAAAAATCAGGGTTCAGAATCTGGATTTTTATGTACCAGCAATTATTTGTAGACAATGGCGTTGACAGACTTTCATTTGTTTAGGTGACATAGTAAGACTATCATGTGTATTATACTTACCACTGAGGTTAAAGAAACAAATCCCATTTAGGGTTTTCTAAGGTGTTGTGGTGAAGTAGGAGAATCCAAGACATTACTGTTTACAGTGACATTTCTTACCCCTACTTTTAGAAGCATTGTTTCAATGTGGGGCAAAACACACTGACACTTTCTGGAAGGGACATTTCTGTTGCTCTTAAAGGGAGCTTAAAAATGCTTTGGCACACACCTGATTCCTTCCAGCAGGTCTCTGCATTTCTCCTGGAACTGGTTCCTCTCAGATAAAAAACAAATGAATAAAGCAGCTTCTCTCAAGGCTGGAGAAGAGATAAGAGCTCTCAGGATCAGGCATGAAAAAGGTGTATTGGGTAGGCCTAAAATTAGAGGCTCTTATCTTTAAAGACAGCCCTGGTATACAGATGTGTGAGGATTTAGACATCCATCTAAAGTAAATGAGTAACTTTACATGAATTTAAATTTATGCTAAGGTCTAAAAATGTTATTTAATTTTATTTTGTGTATGTTTTTTAAATTAAATCACCCTATTTCACTCTATCCTTTGACCTTATCTCAGCTAGGTCAGAGTAAAGGTCCTTGTTATTTTGTGACCCCAAATAAAATGTGTGCTTTCCTTGTTAAACCCTGCTTCACAAGAGTAGTTCAGCTGGCCATAGCCATTGTCCTACTTCTAGGTGAAGAAAGTGCTAATAAACAAGTTGTGCAGTGATGAGAGACTGTAATAAGAATATTATTGTTGATGTATTTTTATCACGATTCTTCTTGTGTAAAGATTTTCATCTCAATCTTTCCTTGGGAATTAATCCAAGAAGTGAAGTGTGTAAAAATCCTTGGGAAAAACAGTGATAGTAACTGGTAGAGTATCATCAGTCAGTCATGTTTCCTGGGTTAAAATTCCCAGCCCAAATTCTTCCCCTAGGCTTGAAACTGGAGCAGTCAGCACCAGAGAGTGTTTGTTTTGTCATGGGAATGTGGTTGTTTTTCAGTTCAAACATATCTAGAATGAACATGAGTTGGCTGCATGCACCTGTGAAAGTGCATGAACACTGAACTAAACATAAACACACTTAAAGAGGGAACATTGCCATCATTTTTGTACCTAACCACCCACAGAAATGGTATAGCCAGTGCTAGTAACAGAACACAAGCCTTCTGTTGATGGGGCCAGATCCAAATCCTACCCTCCTGGACTGGTTATTAGCTTGCTTTGAGAACTTGTTTTGTGAACTTGAGCATGGAACCAGATTTTTCCCATTATGGTGTCAATTTAAATGTGAGATAGCAGCAAAGGCCTTGAAAACATGGGTCAAAAGTAGAGGACCCAGAACTGCAAACACCACACTGATGGGCCACTGCTGATCATGGAAGCAGCACAGCTTCAAGAGCTGCAATAGGATGGCATTCACTGAAGGAAAAAAAGTGTCAAGAGAGTGAGGGACAAAAGAAATCCCAGGCAAAAAAGAGGAGAAGACACCTGCCTCAAACTGGGAGCACAACTTCCCCCTGCCATCTTTGGGCAGCAAATGGGCAGCAGCTGAGAGTTGGGCACAGTCTAGGAAACCAACACTCTATAACAGGATATATTCTCACATGTGGTAGTGTGTTCTCTCCCTTTTAGAGAACTTGATCCCTTTAACCCGTATATTAAGACCACCAAGGGCTATAGTCCTCAACACAAACTGCAGTGACATGAGCTCTATGCCACTGTGTACTCGTACTTAATTTAGGATTGATTGTTAAGCATTAACTGTGTTGAATATGCAGTGACAATAATTGTTAATGAGTAGGAATAAACCATTAAAATAATACGTATTGTTAATGAACATCAATCTGGTGGAGTTCTGCTTTAAAGTTTAAATTGATTTGATTGATCAGTCTTCTAAATATTCCCATCACATCAGTCTCCTGCTCCCTGAGACAGAGCTATATACACATAAACATATTCTGACGTTTATATACATATATATATATATATATATATGTATATTCAATTGCAACATGTAAATGTCAAAAACAGAAGTGTGAAACACATCATACAAAAAAAAAAAAAAGTGAGAATGATAATAATTCCGAATTACTGAGGAGCTTGTTAAGTATCTGTGACTAAACTGCTAGGAATATAAATAATAATCTTTATCTGAGGTAAATCTTTATCTGAGGTAAATCTTTTGATCAGGAGATGCATAGCATACAGTCTGATCACCAAATTTTTTTCATTTTTTCCATGGTAGGATACAGAAACATTCTGGGTCCTTACAATTAAATATTTCAGGTTGTGTCAAGCTAGACTGTTAGGGATATTGTTACTGAGTAGTCTTTGTTCAGCACCCTCAATAAATAATCATTGTGTTTTTATTACAAGTGGCCAATTTGTCTGACTTCTCTTTCATGACAATCTCAACATGCCACAATTACACAATTTAATTGCATTGAACAATGGTCAGAATAAAGCAAAACATGGTAAGTTTAGGTTGCCACATTCATTGACATGCATTAAGTTCTTGGTCATAGGATCTTGTATTAGTGTATCTATAATGTCCTCTAGAAATCATGTATGCTGGAATTAAGACTTTCATGGGGATTCCAGACTTAATAAGTGAATGTTTCCAGAATGAAGGCATGATGTCAAGAAACCTGACCAGCTCAGCACATAAGACTGGCTGCTCTTTGCTGGGTAAAAATCTGGCTGATGGCCAGGCCCGGAGGGTGGTGGTGAGTGGTGCCACATTCAGCTGGCAGTCGGTCACTGCGGTGTCCTCTGGGATCAGTGCTGGGGACAGCCCTTCCTTATCAATGATCAAGTGCACCCCCAATCAGTTTGCAGATGACACCAGGCTGGGTGGGAGTGTGGATCTGCTGGGGGCAGGAAGGCTCTGCAGAGGGGTCTGGGCAGGCTGGATCCATGGCCTGAGGCCAATGGTGTGAGGGGTAAAAAGGGGAAGTTCTGGGTCCTTCCCTTGGCTCACAACAACCCCCGCAGCTCCAGGCTGGGGACAGAGTGTCTAAAAAGCTGCCAAGCAGGAAAGGACCTGGGGCTGCTGGTGACAGAAGGTGCCCAGGTGGCCAAGGAGGCAGAGGACATCGTGGCTTGTGTCAGCAACAGCGTGGCCCACAGTGCCAGGGCAGCAACTGTGCTGGGCAGTGTGAGCTCACACCTTGAATCTTGGGTTCAGCTCTGGGTCCCTAAGGACAAGAGAGACATTGGGGGGTTGGAGTGTGTCCAAGGAAGGGAATTTAGCTGGGGAAGAGTCTGGAGCACGAGGAGCAGCTGAAGGAGTTGTGGAGGCTCAGCCTGGAGAAAAGGAGGCTCAAGGGGGAGCTTCTCACTCTCTACAGGAGGGTGCAGCCAGGCAGGTCAGGCTCTGCTTCCAGGGAACAATAGGCAGGACAAGAGGAAATGGCCCCAAGTTACACCACTGGAGATTTGGATTAGATACTGTGGAAAATTTCTTCACCAAGAGGATTTTCAACCATCCAAGCAGGCTGCCCAGGGTGGTGGTGGAGTCAACATCTCTGGAGATATTTAAGAGGCTGGTAGATGAGGCACTTAGGGGTTTGGCTAAGTGGTGGGCTTAGTTGTGTTAGAAATGCAGTTCATCTTGGACTTAAGGGCCTTTTCTAAGCTCAATTGTTATGATTCTGTGTTGAGCTAATCACATATATTTCTGTATAGATTTGCTTTGCAAAAATATCTGCTGAAAGTTTTTCACCTGGTTCATTTTACAAAGAGATGATCTCTTTCTCTGAAGTCCCGGACACTCCCTAAAAAAGTGTCTCTGGATGTTCTGGACATATTCAGGTCATTTCCTACCAAGCAGATGTGAAGACTATAACCTTAGGAGCAAAATTGATATTTCACCAGTGAGCACAATCACTGGCCAATATTCTCACTGGACAATCATTTGCCTTGTCTATGTGAAACACTATTTTCTCCAAATATAAAGCAACATAAGTGAGCTTCAAAACTAAAATGGTTTTCCTTGTTTTTGTTTTTGTTTTTTGTTTTTTTTTTTTTCAATTCCTGCTTGCTTTCAGAAATCTGAGGCAGGAGACCAGATTTTTTGTTTCTCAGTTCACTGAAGCATTCTTGTTGATACAAGGGACAAAGCAGGTGATTTACTGGTTAAGAAACTTCCAGCTTCTCAGTTGAGAGCAAACTGCCATTTTCCTCTGCTCTCCTTCTGCTGTTACCATTTGTTATGAGGTGCACATCATATTGCTTGCAATCCATTGATATCTTCCTTATCACTCTCAGATGGGAGTTCAAAGGATTAATTTTCCGTGCTATGGGTACCTTTGGATTCATGGGAGATTCATCTTGAGTTGTAAAACATCAAATCCAGTGTAAAGTTAGAGACAATCTATGGGCCATATTCTACCAATGCTGATGGATAAAATTTGGATGCCACAGTCTTCTGCCTAAAAGTGAATCAGTGCAGAAAATGGCCCGGGTTTCCTTTGGAATAATAAATGTCTCATCCAAAGGATTCACACCTGTGAGCTGATGTCTAGCCATGCTGTTGAACCTAAGCCTGCAACCACAAGTACAATGAGAATGTAGCAGACCTGTTCATGCTTTGTGGGCTGTCTGTGTGCCTGGTGACCAACCCTCAAGGATTCATTGTAGGTCCAAACTTTAGACTCACTGGCACAAATGTTTCTGACTTCACTACAATGTCTGATAATGAAAGCCTTGCAGAAAAAATTAGACAACTGTGAACTGGATAACTGAAGATTTCGTCTGTGAGTGTTTGAGATAAGGATGCAATAGTAAAATTTGTCTGAATGTATTAAGTAGACTTGCTGCAGTTTATGCCTAATCATATATTTAGCAACATTTGCAAACAAGATCAGCAATTACACAGCTAAATGAAGACAGCACGTGTCTGGCTAAGCCACAGTTTATACATAAAGAAAAACAATCCAAGATTTTTTGATTCAACTAAAGTGCAGTAAGAAAAAGGATGCAAGAAAGGAATGCTATGAATATCATATCACCAGAGCAGTCAAATTATCTGTCTTGTTGATAGATAAAATACTTTTAATGCATTTTCTATTTGGCATACAAATTTTCTGTTAAATGAATTTTAATCTTGACAGGTGCACGATAGTCTTATTTTCCTTGATATTGTAATGGTGAAAGCAAAACGAACAGCTGAGGAAAATACCTTTGTCTTTTAAGAATCTAGTAGAGAATCCTTTGGTGCAGTAGCCATAAGGTCCAAAAGATAAACACAGGAGACAGACAAGTGTAGATCATCTACATGAAAAACTGGAGATTGTGGAATAGTTTGAAAAAATAAAGATAGAAAGAAGAGCATAGCTGAAAGCAGAGCAAGCCCGTCTAAGTGAGCTTTACTAGATGAGAGGCATCTCTTCTCTTTGAATATACACATGTTCCATAAAAACTTTTTGTTAAACTTAAATTAAAAAAGATTGACTCCAGTGGGAAACAGATTTGAGTTTTCAAGGTACAACACCTGCTTCAAATAAACATTCAGCCTGTTTTGTCCCTCCCAGTTGAACTTCTCCTCTAGGAGAATGTTCATTTGTGTTACAAGAAAACAAAGTGAAAAGAAAAAGGAAAACGAAAAAGAAAATCCTCCAGCCACACTTTTACTTTGGACTAATGTTCACCTGTGTGAAACAGAGTATTTTTTTCTCTTCCCACATAGGAGAATGACCAAGGACTGATTGACATCCTCAGCAGAATGCCAGCTTTTCAGCTCCAGACTTGCAGACGTTCCTCTACTCCTCAGAGCCCCTGCCCTAGAGGCGTTTGGCTGTCTTGCTTATTTGATTTGTGGTCAGATAGGAAGACTGAGCTTTGATAGACAGCTGTTCTCCTGATAGACACTAATAGATTTGATCTGTTTTGTTTGCCTGTGGGTTTTTTGTTTGTTGGGTTTTTTTTGTTTGCTTGTTTTGGTTTTTGTTTGGGCTTCTTGTTGTTGTTATTATGAGCTCAATTTTCCATATTTTATTTTGAAATGTTTATTATATTCAAGTTATAGACTCTTAAGTGCTTGGAAACATTTGGTAGTCATGAGATGGGAAAAGGCATTTCAATTTTTCATTGAATTTTGTAAGTTGAAAGGTGAGATTTTGGAATTTATTTGAGATATACTCAACTTTCTGCGGTGTCAGCAAGCAGAATTGACAAAAGATATACAAAAAATATTTTATTCTTAAAAATCTTTGACACTGTGTGACAAACTGAACTCCCATTCTCGATTTCTTTCTTTTTGTAGCAGAAAATTGTTGTGATTACTATGTCACTGTATATTTGAGGATGTTTATCTCAATTAGAAGACAACGTTTTCCTTTATCTGCTGTTCTCAGTGCCTTGCTGTGAGACCAGAACCTGTGTAAAGCTTAGTGGTTTTTGCATGGAGAGGTGCAGAAAGATGGACTCCACTTTCTTTCACTCCAATTCTGAAAAGAATTGGCTGAGTGGAAGCTCCTGGAGACTCCAGGAGAGAGTGAATATGGACACTTATAACTTTAGTTTCTTTATGTCAAAAATTAACCTTGTGAGTTTTTTGCAGTAAGTGACTACAAATGCAGATAGCATGAAAATTTTATTATAATACTGAAAAGATTCTGCAGATTCAATGACTTAGGTTCTTGTCCAGCTTCCTGGGACCTTGACTTTCACTTTGAATCCCACTGTGTGGTGCCTGGGAGAGCCATAGACTGAGGTAAGTTGTAGTCCTCTATTTTTATCTGTGCTCCTTCATCAGCAGAGATTTCTTTTCTCTGAACTGCTTTTTTTTTTTTTTTTTTTTTTTTCCTTTTAACAACTTATTAATAATCTGCACCAGTAAGGGAATGTGCATAGTCTGAAGTGACATTACGATCAAGTACCATTATTTTCAAAATGTGGGACTACTTCTCCTCTTAGGCTTGAATAAATCAATTTTAACCTTTCTGAAAAGTTGAGAGAGCTACAGGTGTGACAGTGAAAGAAGGGCACAGAGCAGTGCTTATGCCAAGATGATGCCTTATCCTCCACAGACCTGCTCTTGATGTCATTGCTTGCCAGCTGTTGACTTGCTAACCGAGGCAAAATATCCTTATTAAATCCTACTCGGTTTTTCACTGCAATTACCAGCATAAGCAGGGCAAAAATGTTTTTTTGTCTTTCATTGCTGATTACCAGCATCATTGCAGTGCCTTTCCCACGGGTTCCCAAAGATGTAAGTAGAGTGTGCATTAAAGGATGGCCCTAGGAAAGAGATAACACTGGAATGCACTCTTTCAATATTAGCCCTAAAGACTTGACTTTCCTTTCTTACCTCAGCCACAGTAAATGCATAATAAAATGAAGGAAGCAGCCTGAGTTTCATACTCTTCCTCCACTTTGCAGCTCTTTCATTGTCTCTTTCCTGCCTGCCTGACATTTGGGGAGCAGAGTAGCAAAATCCCATTTATTTCTGCATGGGTAAGGAATATTATTTACACTCTGTCTCAAGGGAGTTGTTCAAGTCACTGCATAAGGCATAGCGTGCATAGATGAATCCTGAATTGCCCATCACTCTCAAATAATATGAGGATGATCTATAAAAGTGCAAATAAATCAAACGATGGAAATTCCCCAGGCTCCATACTCCATGGGCCAGTCCTTGTAGTACAACAAAATTCCTGTGTCAAATATATCTGTCTCTGAGGTACAGTTGAAACTTTAAAGCATTAACATTCTAGTGGAATATGGTTATGAGGGGACAGACATGAGTACAGACAGATAAACCTCTGGAATAAGAAGATTTTTTTTCTGAAATAAAATAGGTCATGGATAATATATGGAGGAGGGGAAGCTCAGGTCGTTTCTTCAGACAACATTTTTCTTCTTTTGTGTGGTGAAATATATTTATTTACACACAAAAAATCGTTCTTTAATGGGCCTGAGAAAAGCCTCTTGGCACACTGAGACCGATCTCTTTTTTATTAATTTTACTGCAAAAGGTCAAAACTATATCTATTAAGTATATTTATACAGGAAAGTGCTAGACACACTCGATTACATAATGAGATTGACATCCGTGTCTTGTAAGATAATGATCTTGAGACACAGTCCTGGTGTAGCTCTGATCAAGTTAATAGAATTGACTTTGGACCCTTTTGTTTCTTCCAAGCTCTTAACCCAAAATGAATTGGGTTAATCTTTCAAGAAAGCTGTCTTAATTTTGGATGCCTTATTTGAGACTGTGGTCTGTGGTGTCTTGGTTTCCTTTTGCCACCTGGTAAAAGGGATCACTTAGACTTGTGCTTTGCTGAAATGTAGCTGCAATTTTTTTAACTTTTAGGTTTTTTTTAAAGGCAGATTTTTTTTGTGACATAGGAAGATTCTAGGCTAGAGAAACAATACAACTGTAAGAAAGCAAAGGTCTTTGTTGAAATCTGAAATAAAATAGATAAAATAATTCAAACTAACATTGTTTACCTGAAGGTTTTCCTTACCATTGGGCAGAGTACAACTCTCCTATTTACAATGATACATAAACTCAAAGATATCTTGATTATTATCTTATCGGCAAGAAAAAATTCTCTAATATTCTATTTTAGTCTAATCTCATCCATTATTCTGATGTCCTTCAGAACTGGTACCCCATATTCCAGTTCTAAAAATGGTACCAACCTTTGTTTAAATCATTTGCCACGTGTTGGCACTTTAGGGTTTGTGCTCTCCTCCCACCAGCCAACAGGCATTTTACTCTGTGGAAGGCACTGAAATAATTTGTGAGCCCAGGGTCACCTAAGTAAAGGTGTGACATCTTAGGGTCATTGAATATATTGTATTTTCACTATTTATCACAGCTACTGAAACACCCAGATTTAACGATCTCTGATCATCTACTGGCAGTTCAGTTCTTAACTGGCTTCAAAATGCTGACTTTATGCACTGGGGAAAAAGAAACAAACCAAAAAAATAAATTGTTTTATCTATTAAATATGCAATGTTCCTTTTAGGACGGAGCTTTTTGAGTTTCTATAGTAAGGTTGAAGAAATAAAGCAAATTTAGCAAGAATGTGTTGAAGCTTTCATCTCACTTACATTAATCCATATAAGAGCTGCAAATCCAGCCTTATCTTATTTAATCATTAATCTGGGATTCTTCTGTAGACAAGAGGGGAAATATAACATTTTCACAGAGTCATATATCTCATCTTAAAGTAGAGTGAATTATCTTGTGGGGGTGCTGATTTTTCTCCACCAAATGAACTTAGAGGGTAAGTCATTGTTTGCTTAAAATGAGGCAAAAATAATTTTAGAAGTTAAAATGCTGTGAACATAATTTCAAGGCAAAAATTTTAAAAGTAGAAGACACTTGAACTCCCCAAGATTTAAATATTGCAGCAAACTTTCTTAGTGACTTGAACTCCTACATCCCCAGTCCCTCTCAAAGCCCCACTACCCACGATCAGCCAGGTGTCCAAATCCACGCATAACAGAGGTTGAAGTTAATTTCTAGGAATTTAAGAGCTCACTTTCACTGGGATTTAAGGACATAATCCTGTGTGCCTTCCTTAGATTTTTGTTTTTTTGGTATTGTGACTGCTTCAGAGAGGCAAGCCAAATACCAGAGTTTGGATGCTAGATCCTAACTTTGGCCTCCTGGAATAACCAACCCAGTGCTGCAGAGCTGCAGCTGGGACACGGGACTGGGCTTAAGGAGGTCCTTGATTAATCCTCCACAGATGCAATCATGCTCTGGATTTACCCAGAGATAAAAGTTTCCAAAGAGCTCTGATAAATTCCATTAAGAATTCCATATTGCTGTTAGTTGCCAAAGGATGCAAAAAATGCACAGGATCTGAGAGTTCTCTCCCAAGTCAGGGGCTTGCAAGTGCAAAGAAAGACTCTAAAAGGTTATTTTCATAAAACAAAGGAAGCGAGTTAAATGTTTCCTGCACGTAATTGAAAAATTGTCTCAGCAATAAAAGATACAGAACAGGGGGAGCAATGGCATGTAAACAACCAATCAACTTGAGACCTGCTCTAGCTTCATCCAACAATAATGCCTGGACTGTTAAATCTCTCTTGCAGGTGCTTTATTTTCCTTTACAGCACTGCACTGTATTTTGCCTTCTATATCTGGCACTGAAAACACATTCTTCTTTTCCTTCTGATAAAATGATGGAGTTTACTGGGTTTCATACTAATACAGAAAGAAATAAAACAGCAATACCACCTAAGTGGGAAGGATTTTGCAGTACCAGGACATTCATCTGGGTCTGTAAATACCAGTTAATAAATACTGCAGTATAAACTGAGATATATGACCAATACTGCAATGGTTTATGTAATAATAAAAGATAGATAGATAGATAGATGATAGATAGATAGATAGATAGATAGATAGATAGATAGATAGATAGATAGATAGATAAACAGACAAATTGAAAGAAAAAGACTTAATCCCTGTCACTTCTAAGTCTCACAGTCAGATGCTGAGACACACAGGGATATCTGAGCTTCCATTAGCCTGCAAATTATTAAATATTTTTGACACAAAATGCTATTACATTAATTCCTACCAGCCTGAGAAGATTTAACTCATCTTGGATAGCTGATGGCATGATTTTCAAACATTAAGAACAGTCTTCAGTGTGGTTCATAAACTTAGAAATTGATTTTGAAGTCACTCATCTCTTTGGAAATATGAAGACTTCTCATCATATTTCCCAAAAAGAACAACGTTGTGTCAGCCCAACTAACTTCCTAAGGACAGCCCAGCATGGAAGCAGATTTTCTGTGGGCTTCCAGTAATGTCAGGGATGGACATATTAAGAGTGTGATACAGATTGTTCCAGAAGAAATCCCATTTTATGACATTTGTCTCCTTAAAATCATTGTCAAGATTATTAAAAATTATAATATTACTAGATTTTTGTGGATTTTTTTCAGGAATCTAAGGCTACACAACAAGAGGCAGGACTCAAAGTACAGTAAATGTAGGGGACACTTTTGCATGTTAAGATGTTTGGTATGAGTGCTGGAAGGACTCTGTCCAATCCCCTTCCCACTGAAATCAGAAAATGATGGACATCACCTCCTAAGCACAATTGTTAATAGACATATATTTTATCCTTTTAATATACAAATGCAGAAGATTAATACGTTGGAGAAACTTAGAGTTCCTTATAACCTTTTTTTTTTTTAAACAAAGTACTTGCAAATTTTTAAAATTCCAGCTTATTTAGAAACACAAATATTGATTCTTTCACTGAAAATTATGAAATCTTTTGAACAAATCAGAAACCTCAACTACATTCAACCAGGTTTCCTTTTGTGAAAAATTTGGTTTTTTCATCTAAACTATTTTTGTTTGGTTTTTGGTTTTTGTTTGTTTGTTTGTTTGTTTGTTTTTAAAGAAAAACTGTCAGAAAATTTACAAGCAATATTTCTCTCTCCCTTGCCAGGTTTTGTCTTGTGCTTGTAATCAATGATCTGACATCTGAAATTGGTGTTATTTTTCCTTCAGAATATTCTTTTGTTTAACTGCAGCACGCCATGCACACACTGCTAAATCCCCTCTTCAGGTACCTGATCTTATCCTGTGCCTGCATTGCTTTTTCTTCTTTCCCCCACCTTGTGCTTATAAATGTATCTTTAAAGCCCACTATCTATCATTTGTTCTGATAACTAACTAACTGTTTGCACATTTGTTTTCCAGATGTTGCTGCCAACAAATTATTCCCCAGTGATTTAAGCTTGAATTTCACCCATTACTGTTTAGCTTATAGGACATATTCCTGGAACTCAGAAGATTTTCAGCTTCAGTTTGTATTCCTTCCCTCAGGAAAACTGAAAAGAAAATAGTAAATTTCACCCCAAACCAGACCATATGAAAGGCTGAAATTCAACAAATGGCTTTGAAATATACAATTAAATAAAATAATCCACTGTGCCATTTTGTCATAGTATCTAAAAGGGATGTGATGCTTAATAGAAGGCAGATCTCCCCTAAAAAATCAATCTTAGTATAAAAGCAACACCAAGTCAATTACAGTGGTCTTGATACTAAAATAAAACATTCCTAAAGTATATCGCTATATGAAATGTCAAGGGTTTTTTTTACACATGGCATTTTCCTACCAATTTTCCTAATTTCAGCTATAGAGTAAGGATCTCACTTACTCCTGCCTGGTAATTAAAACAGTACTAAACTGAGTGTACCAGAACTCATGAAGTTTTTACCGCCCCCTGTCTAAAATGAGAACTTTAAAAATCTCTTTCCAGGTGCTGCCCAGTCCTTTTAGGTCTCAATTTGGCAGAGCTCTGCTCCATTTCCTTGGTCATATTATACCTCTAACATGGAATTTGCCTGCATTGAGGCAAGGCAGAAGTGGAAAGACCAGTTTGAACTGAATGTACATTTCTCTTTATCTCCTTCTCTTACTCCTGAATTGCTTTGCATCAACCAGAAAACGTTTTGGCATTTGGTTTGGGATTTTGGTTGCTTGTTAGTATTTTTTCTTTAATCAGCAGCATCATATGGACTATTACTGTGCAGCAGATGAGGCAACTTAGGGCAGAAATAAAGCACAGTGCTCACATAGTTAATGCTATTTCAGGGATCTATGCGTAAAAATCAATTTTAGTTATTCACAACCTTTTTTCTTCTTTCCTCACTCAATTACCTTATTGACCACTTATTTATAAACTAAAAAAGACACATATTCTCCCTGTCTGTTCCATAGAGGAAACAAAAAATGGTCTTATTTAATCCTGATGTTGGTGGAATTCTACCAAGGGAAAATTTGGCTCAGATGTTCCTGAATAATATCATTGAATGAAAATAGATTTTACTTTGGCTTAGTTATTCATTTTACCTCATTTTATTCTTAAAATATATGTTTGCGCATAATCTCACCAGATGCAGATGTCTGGTCCTGACTGTTAAAATTCAAGCAAATTATTATTTCACATATGCATAATAATATTGAAAACCAATAACATTTAACATGGTTGCATAATTTTGATACAATAAAGTCCTCACTTATGAGAAGTAAGGATGGGGAAAGTATATTTTTAAGTAAGGTACTGGAAAATGAAATAAATATGTAAATTAAACATTTTAAAAAGTTATTTTTCCCAGAAAATAAAAGTGGGTTGGTTTCATAACTGCTAAACACCATTACCTGCTATTGAGTTCCACTGCAGAGAGTGGATTAACAGCTGTTGTCAGAAATTGTTGGTGTAATGGAATTATTTATGGTGTCATCTGTTTAATTCTTGTGGGAGATGTTCACACAGTCTGTCAATGAAGTGCATGAATACAGCTAAAGCATGGTTTATTGACTATTCCAAATTATTTCATTTTATGTATGGTAAAACAGGCAAATTTGAAAGTGTTTGCCTTATCTGGCTTCTCCAAGTTTATCTAATGAATGTTAGAGTGGTTTTGAAATATGGCTTTTCCTTTTTCTGCCTCTGATCAGACTTCCTTGGTACCACTGCTGGGTTTGCACAGAAGTTCACATTTAACAAATACAACAGAACACTTTTATTACAAAGAGCACTACCTTGTAAAGATTGATGGAGATTAATTCTAGTCCACTCATTCTCATCTGGCACTTCAAAAAAATTTGGGATAAAACCGTTAGTCTCTGTGTGTTCTTATTTTTCATTTCTCTGCAGTTCTGCCATTGTCTCTCTTGGCTGGGGCTAGAAGCAGAATTGCAGAAATGCCACCAGAAAGGCTGTGCTACTGGGGAATAGATGAGGCATGTTGTTTCAGATTTAATTAGAAAAGTTTTGTACAGATTTGCTCTGTAGGCCACATTTCAACATTAAAGTTGAGGGCAGCTGATGCCATCTGCTCCATTTAATGCAAATTCAATGCAGCCCTTCGGCTCTTGGCAACTTACCAATACGGTCCTCAAATTATTTGGGCAAAGTATGACCACCCCTGCTGTAACGAGTGCCCCTGTTTTCTCCCCCCTCCTGCCTAAGCAGTGATGGATTTTTTTGTGCCTCTCTGGCTGGTCATGTATGATTTCGAGGAAAAAGATAGTTTCTATCAATCAAAAAACAACACTCATCATTAGTCTTCTGGGACACATGCTGCAAACCCTTAGGACCAGCTTTTCAAAGGAAGAGAATATTGTTTCTGATGTGAAGTTGATGGATGTTTCATGTACTGTGTGTGACAATGACACAAGAATTTCCAAGAGCAGAGGACCCTCCCAAACCTGTCTTAGCCGCTTTACATGATCCAGGCTTTAAAGAACATCTATGCCTCACTTCTTAATGGGTGCCAATGCTGAAAAATACAAAGAGATGCCCAGGAGAAAAAGTTGTTGTTAGAAAGTAATTATTTGTCATGTTTTCTGTCCAATTCAGAAGGGAACTGCCAGGGAGCAGGGGTCTGGCTTTCATGTGACTTAGCAAAGCACTACAGAGAGCTATGGAGGAGCAGAAATTACCAATGAAGTAAAAAACCGATAATCATTATTACCTTTTCCTAATTTAAGCACTGTACAACTATGTATAAACTGTCATAAAAATACATTTGATCAGAAGAGCAATTTCTAAAATCCTCTTTAACAAACAGACATATATCAAAAGAAAACCTACCGAAAAGCAACAAAAAAAAAAAACACACAAAAAACCAACAAACAAACAAGCAAAAAACCAAAACAACAAAAAACAAACAAACAAACTAACAAAAAACACACAAAAAACCACAGACGTACTCTTATCAGTGTGTTTGGTTTTAGAGCTGCCTTAGTAGATCAAACAGATAATTTTGTTTCACAGGAGGAGGTAGGAGACAAAGGGAGTCCAGGCGATTTTCCTCAGGTCACTTGGGAAATTTATTACAGACTGAGGGAACAGTCTGTGGGAACAGAACTGAGGGAACATATCCATGTGTCCCATTGCCAAGCTAATGCTCAAGCTACTCTTTGTGTTCATCATGGAAATACTATATCAAAAATACGATATTCATTCTGCCACAGGTGCAACATGTCTCAAGAATAATTGCACACTTGATACTTAAGAGACGAGAAATTGAATGCATTAAGGAAACAAAATGGAGGGAGAAAGCAGGGAAGGAACAGAGTGAGTAGAATGCAATAATTCTGCTACCTGTGACTCTCTTTTCAACGTGCTGTCATGCCTTGAGATCTGTATTTCTTCATGTTTGTAGAAATCCACTCCAAAGCACTCTGCCAGGGACACAGCTGCACCAGCTACAGTTGCTGCAGGTTTCAAAAAGAGGACAATGCCAAACTCTTTATTGTGGCAAAAATTAAATGAGGAATAAGAATAACAAACCCAAATTTTTCTATTCATCTCTTTGTTCTAGCAAAAATTAAATAAGAAATAAGGATAACAAAAGGCAAAATTATCTATCCATCTCTTTGTTTGTCTGTTTATTAATTTCTTGCTTTATTTGCTTGTTTGCTTGTTTGCTTGCTGTGGATAGGGACAGGCTGAATATTTGGAAATCATACTTTGTTAGAAGGGTAGAAAACCCCTGGCCAGGGTATCCAGAGGGGTTTGTTACTCCCTGTCCTTGAAAGTTCTTATCATTCTCCTAGAAAAAGGCATCTGTGATCAAATCTAGTGAGGACAACAATCCCACTATGAGAAGAAGGTTCAAGGAGAACCTCCAGAGGTGTATACTTTCTATAGTTTTGTAATTCTTTAAGGCATTATTCATGGGGCCCCAGCTTCCAGTGGGAACTCCAAACATTATGGTTGAACCTCTGGAGCTGGAAGGCTTAGCAACTTCAAGGGTTTTCACATAGCTAAAAAATTTCCAGTTTAGGTACCTCTAAGTAACAGCCCTGTTAATAATCCCTGAACACTAACAGAGCCTTCTGAGGCATAATTTATATGTTTTTGAGACATAATTTAGATTGCCACTTTAAAACGAGATAAACCTTACAACAGAAAAACCCTTTCTATTCTTTGACCAGAAAGAAGTTATAGGAGGAGTAGGTGAAATAAAAACCTCTACAGTGCAGCTGCCTACACTGAGTTAGAAGAAAGGGGGTCTTCACTGAAACTGGTAAAAATTTTTTAGTCATATGGGTTTTTCCTTTTGGCAGAAAAAACGTGATTTCTCAGTACACATATTAGTCTTAGGTTAATATACTGGTGCTAGTTTTCTTGATTACTCTGAGCTTTGGATGAGGGCCTAATTCAAAATGCTTCTCTTTGGAAAGATTGCCGAAGAAACAAGCATCATTAGGGATGATACACTAGGTGAGGGAGATGGGGAATTTAGTTGATTGTTTCAACTGTGAGGTACCCAGAAATATAGTACGTTATGAGGTTGCTCTTTCTGCTTTGATATATTGTGTTTGTCAGTGGTGCCTGCCACACTCAGATAGGCACCTCTTCTTGTTTTGCAAATGTAACTGTCTCAATAAGGATAATTAAATAAAGCCCCTGAGGTCCCATGTACCACAGTTTCTATTTCTTTCTTTCTGTTCTAGCCCATGAAGTGGAGGGGGGAAGGGTACAAGCTCGTTACTTCCCAGTTTACATTTGGGAGGGTTGTCGCTGCATCCATGCAATGCACTGTACTCCACTTACGAGTCTAAAATCCAAAACCTTCCAAGACAGTCATCATCTTATGGGGTCATTAATTTGTCTGGGGTACACGGGATGAGTGAAAGGCCTTTGCTTTTGGGAGATTTCTGAAGGCATTTGAACTGACATTGCACCTACTTCCATCAATTCAGTCACTCTTGTTTCTGAAAGGTGAATGTGCACACTTAAAACTGTGTTTCAGGAGTTAGAGTATGAATGAAACTAAATAAATCAAAGCCTGTAAAAAAGGAATTTAGTTTCCAGAAAGAATTTTCTGAAACAACTTAAACAATTTTCCCCCTGAAACAATAAATAAAGCTCAATCAGGAATACACCATACATGTTACTTTCTTCTATGTGTTAATTGCTTGTTTCACTATGAATATCTTAAGTAACTGCATTGAAACTAAATTAAAAAAAAAAAAAAAGAAAAAGAAAAAGAAAATGATGTCCTGGTTGGATGTAAGTCACCTGGGATGACCAGTATGGTAAATTTTTAATAAGAAGATGAAGCATTGAGTGATTTACTGCTAATCCCATTGTGTGAGCTGGAGGAGACTAAAGAACAAAGGTTTACCATCCCTTTGGAGATTTGTTTCATCTGCACATCAGCCTACAATTAATGGCCATTTAACTGTTGTTCTCCTGCTGGACATTGGTGGATTGATTCAGTAAATAAAAGTGACAGAGCAGTGTCCCATGGCAGTATAATAGAAACTGGCTGCACCTGTTATTTGCGAATCATTGCTTGCCAGGGCATTGACCTTTTCTAGTCTAGCTAAAACTAATAGGAGAAATTATGGGACTGATTAGTTAAATTTAATTATAAGAAGTTGTATGGCAGAATCTCAGTTCCTTGAAATTCATTGCAAACCACAGTACTGTGTCAATAACACCAACTCCTCCCCTTTCCCTAACTAGTCTTTACTTTGTGGTAATGAAAGGTTGGTTAGTTAACACTTATCAAAGCAAAAAACAATGATTACCTATTCTTAGGGCTTTTGGGGAGGGAAAGATTACTTGTTAATGAGCAGTATGTGACATCAAAGTCCGCTATGGCTTTCTCTTTTCTAGTGAATAAAGAGGAGGGAAGGATTATGCTGAGGGAAGAAAAACAAAACAAGATGAAAAATGCTCAAACTCTAAACAAAACCCTAGAAGTACACGGTGCAAGCATGTGTTCTCTGCATCCCAATCCAGTAAGAAAACAGCTGCCATCCAGTAACTAAGCATTTACAAATATTTAATGACAGGTTTGTCCTCTGTTTCAGCTGGCAGAGGTAAGAGGAGAGGGATGGGTACAGAGAGGGTAGAGGAAATCAGAGCAGAGTGATTTGATTTCTTTATACCTGCTGCTGTTACCAAAGGCAGCAGAGAAAGAAAACTGCAATGGGTTTTACAGCTGGCCTAATACTCTGCTTCTTTCTTGAAACAAGCTGGCTACAGGGATGGATCTAAAGCTGGTCAGGAACTCAAAGAAGTGGCATGTGTTAGCAGGGAATAAAACAGAGTTTGCGAGATGGTGGCCAGGACTGCAAGAACTGCATAAAACTGTTGTCACTGTTGAAGTTTTCAGCAGTTCCTGAGGATTTTTTCAGAGTGTATCTCCACGTTTATTCACTAATATTTTGATTAAAAAAAAAAAAAAAGAAAAAAATAGAGAAACCAGTAGTCCTTCTTTCTGTTCTTGAATTTAAAAAATGCAAACCCCAAATTCTTCTTTACCACAACTTATCCTGGAGGGTAAGAAGAAAAAGCAAGACCCACTTAGGTGACAGAGTTACTTCAGTATGTACAGGCACTCTGTTAGCTGCTGCCCTGTGGAGCTGAGCTGCAGGAGCAAGGTAGGGACAGAGAAGCATGCTTATTGATTAAGACTAAGGAAATTGTGACATCCCCAGTGCCAGAATTTGGCTGGCTATGCTCACAATGTTCTCCAAACCAGGAAAATGCAGGTGCAGGTAGGCTGATACAGGAGGCCAGCTGAAATGGGTGCAAAGCCTGGCTGGGATGGAAAGCACAGAATGAATTCTCCTATCCCCTGAGCTTCCTGGCAGGAAGCAGAGAGAATGGTATAAAAATGTGGCTGGACTCATTTGTTGCACAGCTCAAGCTCTTCACAGAAAGCCAGACATGTAAACATGTGGCTAACAATCCTAAAATTAATGTGCTGTGTTCAAATGGACCTCGAACAATTTGCTTTCATTCTGTCAGCATTTGCTTCTCTGAAAATAGAGGGGAAAAGCAAGGGGGAAAGGGGAAGAAAATAAGGATGAAAGTAAAGGATTAATAAAAGCCAAACACAACAGAGTGTGTCAGGCATCTTGAGAGGTCTCCAAACATCTGTCAGACAGTGCACATCAGACACAGTGTGTGGTGCAACTGGTATTGAAAACCATGGCAGAATCAGAAGTGGCATGGATGAGGCAAAAATACTTTGCAAGGAACATGAGTAAGCTGTGACTATCAGTGAGGGGGAAAAAAAAAGGCAAAAGAAAAAAAAGCAAAAAAAAAAGCCATGTTTCTACCCTTGAATCTTTGGAAAAGCTGTAGTTTTTTGAAAGCTTGGCCACCTTAACCTCCTTGCTGACTGTCTGCTGTTGTTTAAATGCAGAGCAGAAGATACAGCTCTTATCTCCCTCTTGGCATCAGCTGTGCTGCCATGAACCAAATGCTATGATGCATAAAATCCTGGAAAAAGGAAAAGTCTGGAAATCATGAAGCAATAACTCAGAATACTCCTCAAGCAAGAAAGGGCCCCACTGTGTGAGATGGCACTTTTCACAGAGACATCATAATGGGCAATCTGAGTAAAAAGGAGATAATTTGTGAAAAGAGGAAGAATAGAAAGGGAACAAGATTTAACCAAAGTCATGCAGTAGGACAGTAGTAATAAATAAATAAATCCCAGGTCTAAATATTTGGTTCAAGGTGCATCCAGTAAAATAATATTTCCTGGAAAAGCTTCTCCACTGTGAATTGGAGTAGATCCTCTCGTGGACAGTCTGTCAAATTCTGGTCAGTGTCTGCACCTATGGAAAAAGCTAGGTTTGATATGCTGAAGTTATTCTGGAGGTATTGCAATTAACAATGAAGTCTTGACTACAAGTCCAGACATTTCTTGCTAACTTGTTTTATTTTTCACATTCTCTGTTTGTCTGTAACTGCACATCTGCTCAAATATGGGACACTTGGGTTACACAGCAGATTATTCAAAACCACCTCCAAAACACAGGAAAATTACTTTGCTTTTTTTGTGTCCCTCAGCTGTTCCTATTACTTCTTCAAAAAAAAAAAAAATTATTCCTCATGTTAGACATGGTGCCCCTTGGGTGAGTAAAGGCTGGCGATCTTTAATTAAATTAATCAAAGCCAGGGACAGAATCTGTGGGGAATATTGGGAAAGCCTCTAGGTTAATTAATCAGACACAGAGAAGTAGTTTAGGCTCAAAACATAGCTGTTGTGCTTTCTTGAAACACAAACTGATATGAGTGGAAATATTTTCAGTTGCTGTTTTTAAAGGGCAGTGAAAAAATGTTTCATTCAGTTCTTCAGCTCATACAAGGTCATAGATGATTCAACCTAGTGAAGGCAAACTACTTCTAATTTTAGTCTTAGCCTCTGTCCCCATAATTCCTCAAGTCCAATTCTTATTTCTTAATATTTTTTCCCCCTGTTTTTATTTTTTTCTGTCTTGTAAGTACAAATTTACTACTCATGAAAGAAAGTAACTAATTACTCCTGGAGAAAACCAGGCAAAGTGATAAAAATTGCATCTTCTTTTGTCCCTGTGCAATTACGGAAATTGCACATTTCTGTCTCTGTAAATAATCTACCGTGTGCCCCAGGACCCAGAATCAGTCATGGACAAGTGATTAAGGGCAGAACTTCAGTGGAGGCATTGGTGGTCTCTCTTGACCTTTTAAAGAAAATATGTCCAGTGAAATCCTCCTGCCTGTACACAAAAAACATCGGATGGGAGGCCTGCTAGACTTTTACAGGACCAGTGGAGAGAATTGACAGACTTTTTAGCAGCTCCTGTTTGGGTGGGTTTTGTCTCTCAACATTGTCTCTCTACAGCCTTTTTCATTGCTGTCAATCCCTCTTTCACCCCATAATTACTAATAAGGTCTAACAAGCCCTGTTTTCCAACTTAATATCTTAGAGAAATGTCCACAAATACCTTGGGTGGGACTTCATTTTTTTATTTTAGATGTGACCATGTCCAGGTCCTGGGGTTTGCAGAAGAATGAGGTAGGTCTGGCAAGGCAGTTTAGCACCATGACACAGAAGGCTGGTCGCCTCATTCTCACAGAATTCCTATTTTCTTTACATTAATTTTCTACTGTAATCTTTTCAGTTCTGTCTCCTCTCTATGATGTTTTATACTTTGCATATGCCTCTTTCTTGCCCTTGATTGCTTTTTGCCCACTCCTATTCATTCAAATTAGCCTTTTTTACTTCCAGCATATTTATTGCTAGTTGGCATGAATAACCCTTGGGTATAAATTAATTTATATTTGAATACTTTCAATTTCCACTCTAATTCATATGTTTCAGTTAAGTCCCTGATGTCAAAAAGGCTCTCTGGGGAAGAGTGGGTGGCTCAAGGGATAGGTAATAAACTCCTTTGTCTTTTCCCTGTGGACCACTGGTTCAACGGGGCCTATAGAGAATTAGTAGGAGCTGACAGTCCTTTTCTTCATTGGTTTTATAGACTTAAGCTGCACAGGCTCCAGTGCTTTCATACCATTATGAAAACTGGGAAAAGAAGGAAGTTTTTTTTTCCCCTTCAAATATATTTAGCCAAATAGAAGTTTGAACAAAAGGATTATATTTACATGCTTCCTTCTAGCTGTTCCCAGGATATGTTTGGTTTGGGTTATTTTTATGTTTATGGATTTATATTTGTATTTATTATACACATATATAAAATTGCAGTTCATTTATGTTTAACTATGAACTAGGAGGAGCTTTTGTTTATGAATCAGAGCATGTTGGTGAGAGTCAAACAAGAACCACTGCAGAGGAATTAGACTATCTGCTGTTCCTATTCTCAGTTTGCCACTTAAAGATGTAAAAGTCTCAGGTGAGGTCAGGTTCCCCTTATGCAAGGTGAGGTACATGTGCTTGGTCAGAGGGAAGGTAGGTTCCAAAAGAGCTTGCTGTCTGCATTAACAAGAGGGAACAAAATGTCTCCCAATAGCATTTCACATACTTGTGATGGATTTGGAGGGATGAGAGAGGAAAGAATTGAATGCAAATCTTGCTAAAAAACTCTCTTTCTGTCAGGTAGGGAAGGAACAGGACTCTTTTTACAGCTCAAAGCTATGTTTCTAGGCAAACAATGTTCTAAAATCCCTCCACCTATTTATTTCCTGATATTTCAGCCCCCTGTTTTCCCACAGACCCAAAGCCCCTGTGATTTATTTAGTTTTCCCTGCTATTTATAACACTGGGGTCAACCAATTAGACAACAAGCAAGGGAAGGGGAAGGAAAAAAAAAAAGAAGGTGGCAGAGGTGACCAATCATATGGCATAAACAGTGAATCAGGATTAGTGGACATTCATAGCCAGCAGCTTGCAAGAAATCCATAGGCTCGGAATTGTTCACACAAACTGCTCAATGAGCAAGTGCAAAGACACTAATCCATAAAGGTCACATTCCACCCTTGCAGATTCCTCAGACGGAAAAAAGGAAGGAGGGGGACTAAATTAGTTGCATAAATTATTTGCGATGAATATTCCAAGAAGCTGTGGCTGTGTTTGTTTGTCACTTCCTACCCTAATGTCAATTAGTCAGGGCCAGATGTTAGCATACATTGACAACAAAACTCCCTCCAGGTCCTGAAGCAGAAAGTAATGAGTGAAGGTGGCAGATCTATGCTAAAAGGGTCTTTAATAGACTGAGGTCTAGGTTTTCACATGGATTTAGGTATCTAAATCCCTTTGGAGACCTCAGCTGCAGACAATTCAGTGAATGCATCAAAGAATTTTGGCACATACTTATTTTTCTCTCATTTTGCTTCTGGCAGTCTGGCTGCTGGGCAGACAAAGAAGGGGTCAAAAAGACCCTGAAAATCTGAAATAAAATTTTAAAAAATTGCTGGTCAGCACTGATGCCAAGAACAGAATTGGTTTAAGGCCATCAGCAATACCTAAAACTGCCTGTAGTTTTAAAAATAGCTTTTTTTTTTATGATTTGCTGTAAGAAATGATTTTTAAAATTAGACCTGCATTTCTGTCATTTCTGTGAAAAGAAAGATGGAAGTAACTTTTTCTATTGAATTTAAGCTTCTCTTTTTTTCTTTGTTGTTGTTGTTGTTTTTAGTATTGTTTTTTACTTTAGAACTTTAGAGCTTCTCATAAATAAATTGAATTGCTGGTCTGAACCATATCACAAATAGAGGCTCTGTGATCATGGTTTCAACCTATAGTATGTGATATGGGGAACATATTACAATCAAGCATCAGGGAAGATGCAGTCCAGTAAGGAATCATTCTTTATATGGAAGATTGAGGGCATTTGGCACTGCAATTCCCATTCCCATAAGGCACCACAGTACTGTAACCAGATGCAGTTTACTATTGAACTGACTCCAAATGAAACATTCTCATTTAATTTAACACACAAAAATTAAATATTTTGATCTGGGAATCTGGAAGCATTTTGTTTTGACTGAAAGTGTCAAAACTAAACATTCCAACATATCTAAGCAGTTTTTATTTTTCAACAAAAACTTTTCACATAGAGGAAAAATATATTTTTAGGTTTTTTTGGTATTTTGGTTTTCTGTTGTTTTGGGGTTTGCTTTGTTGGTTCAAGTTCAAGATAACAATATGGAAACATGGGCATGGAAGTATCTAAAGAGGTTGTCTAATACCTTGTCTTGACTAAGAAAGATCGGGTATTCTAATATCATTCCCAGCCAAAGTGTATCAAGTATATTCTCCAAATCTTCCACAGGAAAAGATTTCCAAAGCATCCACCATAATCCTGGTATTTGATCAGTCTCACAATTAACTTTTCCCTCTGATTAAATCTTCCCGTTGCAGTTTCACTTCTACTACCTGTCATGCTCCTTCATTTTACAAGAGCCTTCAATCTATCTAAAGATTGTCATTCTGAATTTCCTTTAGTAGGTTAAGGCACACAAACTCAAATACATTACTCCCTCTGGGCTCTGTGCCATGATAACCATAGGGGTTTGGTCCAGTTTGGTGGAACAGAGATCCTGTTGCCTTTCAGGGTGCTGTAGAGTAGAACAGACCCCACACAGGACAGGCAGGTACAGCACAGAGCTTTTGGGATTTCTCCTCTTAGTGGAACAGCAGATAGGAACAAAGTCTTCTACACTAAGACTTTGTGGGTGTTATGGGTGCCACACTGTAAGATATAAAGCCATTGGAGAGTGTCCAAAGGAGTGTTGGGCATGGGGAAGGGTCTGGAGGTGAAGCTGTTTAAGGAGTGACAGAGGTCACTTTGTTCATCCTGGAGAAGAGGAGGCTGAGGGGAGACCCCAGGGCAGTCCCAGCTCCCTGTGAGGGAAGAGGAGGGGCAGGATCTGATCCCTGCTCTGTGACAGGGACAGGACCCCAGGGAATGGCCTGAAGCTGTGTCAGGGCAGGTTTAGGTTGGGTATCAGGAAAGGTTCTTCACCCAGAGGGTGTTTGAGCACTGGAACAGCTCCCCAGGGAATGGGCACAGCACCAAACCTGATGGAGTTCCAGAAGTATTTGGACAAAGCTCTCCACCAAACAAGGTGGGTCTGCTGGGGTGTCCTCTTCAGGACAAAGGGTTGGATTAAATGATCTTTGTGGGTCTCTTCCAACTCAGAATATTCTATGATTTTATGGTTCTGTGAAAGGCAATAGGTATTTGTCTAGGCAACTGTGTTGGCCTTTGGACACCAGCAAAAAATACCTGCTATGGTCTAAAACACCCAACTGGCAGATGGGTATATTTGGTGTTTATATACTTAGGCTGTATGAAAGCATCTGTGTGTGGATACCTAGGTAAAGGTGTTTTCATCTACAGATTTAATCTGACCTTCAATGTCTACTTCCTTCACCACTATTCTGTTTTCTTCTCCTTAGGCTGTGAATTAGCTTTAGGGTAATCGGTGATTCCTTCAATGGCTGTCAGATTTTTTCCTAAACTTTGGTTATGTTCTAAGAATTCCTTTGGCTCTATAGTTAGCCCTATAATTTTTGTTATTTTATTTTTATTTTAGGAATAATTCTTCTGAGTCCCATTCTTGCTTGGATTAACCTTAGCCACTAAATTTCAGAGCTGTTGGAGTCTTAAATTTGTTAGTTTCTTATTATTGTTTTTGTCCTTTCTTCTCTTCTGAGGATTACACATTCATCCATTTCATGGCTACTTTATCCTAAGTTTATTACATATTTCACATTCTGGGTAGCTAGTTATTGGTTAGAGGATTCCAAGAAGGACTACCTTCTTGATTTTTCTGCCATTTATTTGAAAAAATAAAAATATAATTAAATTAAAAAAAAATATTAAATCATGTTAGACTACAAGGTATTTCTAGCATGTGTTTCCAACATAATATGATGCCAACATAATGCAGTCTTTTCATAAAATAAAATTATTACTTTCTCTAATTTATTGTTAAGCATATTTGAAGATGTAAATGAAAGATAGTTGAGTTTTGTTGAGTTAATCCCCAATGAACATTTCCACATGAATATGTGCCGTGGCTTGCTACAGTGTAAGATCAGATTCACACAACTTCGAGTGGTAAATTCTGTCCTTTCATCAGAACTGGTTCTCTCTTGCAAAGCAGGTTACCTTGTTGCTGTTGTTAGAGTAGACTTTCATATGGTTTTATTGTGGGGTTCCACTTGTAGTAAAACCTTGCAAAAGAACAGTCAGCTCTCTCTGTTGCTAATATTCTGATCTAGAATTTTTGGGGATTTTAATTAATTTTCCTATTTTGACACCAGGCAATTCACATTCATTCTTTTAAAGATATAGATCAGTCCAGCCATTATTTAATCTCTTTCTCTCTAAGATTAAAGGCAAATCCTTAAAAAAAAAAGCCCGAAGGATGAATAACTGTACCGTTGACTCCTGACTAAAATCATCTATATATCATTGGCTTTTTTGAAGGCCAGAAATCTGTCATCACATGCAACCAGAGCATCTTCCTTCCTCCAAGATTTTTGTGGTCCTAATCCTCAAAAGAAGGACACTGACAAGTATTTTTAACACATTTCCACTGATATTGCATAAATCCAGAGGCATTTATATGCTAATAAAATCAAAATAGATGTGATTAGTGAGTGGAGAGTGTCAAGATGGCTGTCCTTTTGCCATCAACCCATGATAACAGCACTGACGCTACATTAAGGCTCTGCATATTGCATAAACCAGGAAAGGTTATAGGACATGACAGACTTAGATAATAGTAAACCCTGAGAAATCATACCCTGCCTATTACATATTTATTATGCATTACAAATTGTAAATATTTTAAAAATAAAAAATATCCAAAGATACAGTGTGGGTAAATTCTTAATGCCTAATGAAATTATTCATGATATACAAAAAGCAACCTAACTCAACAAATAAGATGAAGGTTAATGCATGCGGATGAATATAAAAGAGAACCCAGCCCTGACGACTAATATGCTGTGTCCTTCCCCTGGTTGATCCCAGAGTGAAATTAATGCAACCTCATTTTCATCATTAAGAGCTATCCCTAGAGCTGAGGTGCAGAAGACCAGATAGGAAGCACAGAGCAAAATCCTGACCCTTTCCTTCCTTCAATTTCTCAGAAACTTTCACAGCTATTTATAAATATATATAAAATCTACCTTGTATTTATCTTTCTTATCTCCATCTTTAATTCATACTTTTCCTGTATTTTGCTTCATCCACTGTCTAACTCAAAAGGTCAGTCTCAGGTTGGAAAGGCCTGTGATGTGTAATGTTTGCTGAAAATAATAGGAAGTTCAAAAAGAGGTAAACAGAAGGAACAGGCATAATAGGCCCATGGAGGATTCCATTCTCTTTCAAGGATTTCTGATGTTCTTACTTATAATGATCATAGATCACAGTGCATCATGTCTAGAATTTCACTTCCCTTTCATTTGTAGCTGTAAGTCTGCTGGCTGTAGAGTGAAAATGAGTCTGGAGCCATTTGTGGATATTATGAGTTCTCCAGCACTTTTGTCAGTCCATAGATGTCAGCCTGTGGCCAGACCAGATAGTAAAAGTCTTATTTAGCTTCTGTCCTTTCCTGAATTATTTCAGCTGTTTGCCTGGGTGTTTTGCACATCCCCATTCCCTGAGCTAAGGAATGGGATGGCACAGTTAAGTGTTAAACACAATGCCCCCTGATACTCTGGAAAAAAATGCCAACTGTGTAGTGCAGAAAATGGGAAGGCAATATTGCAACACCCTCCTTAGTCTCACAAACTTGAAGCAATAGCACTGCTCTGGGAACCACAGCTCTCCACTGTTAATCTCTCCCACTTAATGACTACTTGCAACAACATTCTTCCTCAGTAATGCCTCACAAAGGCTATTTAGTTCTGCCTCATCACACCTCTGTTCCCTAAATCCCATTATTTGCAACTAGAATCCTGGGCTACAAAGGCAGAGGTTTGATCCACGTCCTCCCCTGTCTCTTGAGACAGGCTGTGTGGAGTCAGGGGCTCTGCTCTCCCCCAGCACTGTCTGCTGGGGAGCCTCTCTCACTCCTGGGGTTCAGTGACAGCTGCTGTGGGTTACCCAGGGCTGCACATCTGCACTTCTGCACTGTGAGGCATTCATGGGTCACATCCCACTTCTGGTGCTTTAGCTGAGGTGCCTCCAGAAGACTTTCCACCATGAGGCCCCTTCTCAAGACTTTCAGCAGTGAAGGTGTCTCCGGAAGACAGTTGTTCTCCAGAACTTCCACTCCTCTTCCTTCACCAACTTAAAGGATGCAAAAGCCGCTGGTCTTTAACTGAGACCTCAGTCTAAGCCCTAAAGCTACATAAGGAGCAAAAAGATGAGGCAGAGCACTTTGAGCAGCAGCTCCTGAAGGAATTGTGCTGGCCACCTCTGCATTATACAAAACTGTGTGGAAAAATGTAGCCTGGTTTGTGACCTGAAATATTTTCACACATGGAAGAGGGACATAGGGTGGTGTGTGTGAATCTTCACAATGTGTAATCCATGATTCCAGCCATCTATTCCTCAAGTTTAGCCTTATAACATAAATGAAAATATTCTCCTAGCTTTTGTTTTCTGAACTCTTCTTCAATAAGTTTTTAATAAAGAGAAAATAATAAAGAAAATGAATAATAAAGAAAAAGAAAAGATTTTTCTAGTGTAGGTGGAAAATTAAGAAATCTGAGCTCGTGCATTTCCATGAAGGATCAAATGTTATAAGTGAGAATAACTCACTTATAACATTTGTCTCTGTGTAATAATTGTGAATACTTTAATTTGTGGCCTGACCCAACTCATCTACTTGTGCCCTCAACACAGGAAACCACTGAGTAAATCAGGACAGGAGCAGGAAGGACATAAAAAAATGAAGATGAGCCTTTTATTGTTATTCCCATTTTTTTTCTTGTTACACCAACTGTCTACAAATTTCTGGTGCAAAAAAAAGTCCTCCCACCCCTCCTTGGAGGACCCTTCCTGTTCTCCAGGAACAGTCACTGGGACAGAAGGGTACTACAGTACCTCTATGCCCTGAGGACTACACTGGGATGTCTCTCAGCTCAAACCTATCATAAAAATGCTCCCACAGAACCTCCTTGCTGTCCTCCTGTCCTTTGGACCTGTGAGTGCCATCTCTGTAGCTTACATATACATAAAAAGTTGTACAAATGATTCAGAAGCTGAAAATGCCTCGGCATCGATCAGAGCGGGGGGAAAAGAGGTCCCTATTTATTATATCTGTTCTCTCCTCTCAAATCAGAAACTTAGTCTTATTTAATTAAGTTGTAAAGGTTTTCCTTGTAAATAATCACTTTATCATAATTTCCTGAAACTATCTAATGGGAGTTGGATGTAAATCAGAGCATTTATCATACTTCCTACTGTCGGTGTCATCACATGCTGAACCTCTGGATCTTTCTGAGTAATTGATATATCCTTGCCTTCCCTAACTCCTTCCTACCCTCTCTTTCTTTTCTTTTCCCCTCCCTCCTCACCACCTTGGGCTGGGAAAAGCAGTGCTGACATTCTGAGGAACAGTCTCTGCAGCGGAATGTCATTAAAATAAAAAAAATACTGTTGGAAATGATGCACAGGAAAAAAAAAAAAAAACAAAAACAAAAAAGCAAAAAACAAACCAAAAACCAACGGGTAATTTAGGAACCAAAAACAGTGACATAAGGTGCGGAATAATGGAATATGGAAAAGAAATTATGATGATGCCTGGTTGACAGATTGTTGTCATTCAACTCTCAGGGGCTTTGTCACAACCTTCCAGTAGGGATGCAGTCTTGAACATCTGGCCAGCAACTGGTGCAGAACCTCCAGGCCATGGAACTGTGGGGAAGTAGCAGGAGGCCCAGGGAGGGGGGCAGAGATCCCTGTTCTGCCTCCAGCCTCCACCATCACTTCTGTGATTCCTTTGGAGGACCATGCGTGTTGAGACAAGCGTATTCCTCCCAGGGGAAAAAATGAATTAGGTTAAATCAGCCTTAAAAAAATCAGAGTTTTATCATTCAGAGGGGGTTTTGGCTCCTTTTCACCATGGCACTTCAAGATTCCCTGTAAATCTGTAAAAGAGAAATGGGGGCTAGGGTGGACATGTTTTCAGGAGAGTTGCATTTCATTGTTTTGTTGTTTCAGCCCTCAAATCATAATGCAATTTAAAATACAGTTCCTTCCTGGCCATATAGAGCCCTTCAGAAGGATGGCAAGGCTCATCTGGAGCCTTGAGTTGAACACAATAGGAAAAAAAACCACAATAACCCTACCAGGCGAAGTATATTTTCATTTGCAAAAAAGAAATTACAGTGAATCAGCGCAGCTAGCCCAGCTGAAAAAGGTGAGATGACCCCCTGAGATGACATTTCAAAAGTGAGTAATTACTGATCTAGCCAAACCCTGTGATTCTGTGGTGCAAAGAGTACACTGGTTTTCTTTTGTTTGATTTTTTTCCCCTGTGTGACTTCAAAGCAAATTTTCTCTGAAGCAAAATGAAGGTTTCTATAACTTCTATGACAAAAAAAAAAATCAAAATCAAAAGAAAAAAAAAATCTTAATTTTACAAAAGCAAACAGTTTGTGTACCTCAGTTTGGGAATTTGGAAATATTACAGTAAAAAAGAGGCATTGCAGAGAGATAAATATGATTACTCCATTGAATGTCTAAGTCATTAGGTCATGTAGAAGTTTCAAATGCTTTCTGGTTTATCACAAATGCCTCAGGGCCAGTTTGTTAAGAAAAATGAAAAAATTTCAGAATTTTCTCTTTGGCTTGGAACTTCATACATCCATATTAAAAAAAATAATTGAAACTTACTTGTGTTTCTGTGGAAATGTGTGCATATTTTGTGTAAGCGTGTGCTCACAAAAGTATTTTTTTGCAATAAAAGCATTTAGATTTTTCGTTATAGAAAGTGCAAATATGTCTGATATATCACACTGCTTCTTTAAACTCTTCTTATAACTCTTATAGCCACCAAATTTACACCTCTATGTTGTTATAGTTAAGGAGCAAAAAAGTACATGTCTAAATACTCGATTTTTCTGAAGGGATGCAAGGGCAGTTTTCAGAACTCCTGTGAGGCTTTCTACCTGATCAATGCTTCAGCTCTCATTCCCTGGGCGAGGAGATTTCCCTGTCTTCATAAACTGGGGCCTGTAAAATTACAACAGTTGTTTTCAATCAAAAAATATTAAGATGGGTGATGGAATTGCTGGGTGAATTTTATAGGTTTTGTTCAAGAGAAAGAGCTTGAGATTAGACTATAATTGTTCCTTCCAGCCTTACAAATCCATAAATATTTCTATTGAATTAATAATGGTGATGGACTGATTTCTGCTGATCTTACCTCTGCTGCTACTTGTGCTTTATGTTCTTAACTGAATAATGTGAGCAGAGCCAGGCTCGATAGCTTAACATTATGACAGTAATCACTAAACTATATAAATGTCTGTCATGGGTTTTAAAATTGTTGCATCAGGTAATTATTAGTTGCCTTGATCTTAACAGCTATGGGAAAATGTTTAATTGCATTACATTACATTTTATTTATTTAAACAGTGCCTTTGTTTGATCCAAAGCACCAGGGAAGGATGAGAGAACATTATAAATTAATACTATCTGGCAGGCCAGCAGTGTGGTCTTATCTATTCTGTAGCACATCCATCTAAAGGGAACCAAAAACAGGAGCTAGAAATATGACACAATCCAATATTACAGTAGAAAATGTTGTGAGACTTATTATTAAATCTGTTAGATGATACATTTCTTTGGAAAGAGCCATATGAAACGATTGATGCGTGGATTAATTTATCTACTCATCCACCAGCCTCTGACAGTTGACAGTATCTCTGTCCTGGATTCATAGTGGGAATGAGGTGGTACTTAGCTGAGAATGCAATTGCTGTTAGTTTGGCCTTTCTCTTGAAAACAGAATTTCTAGCTACAAGTGAAGCACCTAAATCCCAGGTCCAGACAATCAAGTCCCTCTGGAAATCTGTGTCAAAGTCTCTGGCCTGGTAATTTGATGAGCAACAAAAGCTTTGGGTTTTTTGTCTTTTTTTTCCTTTTTTCCTGTACTCCCTCTAAGACTAGGGTTTTGGTTAAGGAAAACAAGAAGTAATAATGCCAGCAGGGACTCAACCAGCAGTCAGAAGACTTGATCTTCCTATATATCCACCATCCTTTTTTTATGAAACTAATCAATTAACTTTATTAGTGCACACTGCATTTTTTTCTCTTACCTTTTTTGTCCCCCACTGAGCTTAGGAAAATTGAATTTTTATACATAGCTCTTTAAAAGTGTGGGATTTGGACTGTGATCTGAAGACTTGTTTATGATTAATTTAGCAACAAACTAAACAAAAAAAAATAAGTTCAAAGCTTTGTGGACCTAAAGAGCTGTTCATAATATACATTTGTGTACATTCAGTGCCTTCAAAACCTGAAATCTGCAATCAGATGGACTTTATGGGTCTTTCTAATGAACATTATAGGCAGTGTGAGCTGATGTTGCCTCTGATATTCTCACTTTTCATCTTTAAAAATTGTATCTAAGTAGAGCTGGTAGAAAATTAATAAAAATATTTTCAACTGCTTAGAATTTCTATAACTACTAGGTATTTTTCTTATTGTAGGAAGTTTTGCTTGACTAGGCTGATCACACAATGAAAAGACATTTCTTGTAAAATCCTTTTGGTCTTTTAATTTCACATTTGTAAATCTCATTTGGTTCCTCACTTGGGTACCTCAGTTGTCCTCTTTTTAATTAGAAGGAATAAGTTCAGGTGTTAAAGTCTACTTTGAAAATGCAGAAAAAGGGTAAGAAATAACAGGTACTACACACCAGTTCTCAGGCAATACCCAATTCTCAGTTGGCCTTATGATCCATTTCAGAACAAGAAATCTTATTTTCACTTTCCCCTAATACAACTCACTCAATTCTGCATTGATTTATTATGCCTCTGTGCTATAAATCTTATTAGCTGTGTGTGCATGTTTCTTTTACAAATACAACACTGCCAGAAGTTTGTCCTCATCATAGTCAGACACTGTGTGAGCTTAATGGAAAAAGATAGCATGAAAATGAAGCAGGCTGCAAAAAAAGATGTGGAACTCAAAAATATTAAGTTTTGTAAGAATAAAGATCTAAACTGAAATGTAGTTGCACCTATTTCAAAGGTCCTTCCATCTGTTTTTTTTGGTTGGTTGGTTGGTTGGTTTTTTAGTTTTTTGTTTTGGTTTTTTTTTTCATGCTTTTGGGGACTAGGGTAAAAGGGAGTTTTGGATTCATTTTTAATATTCCAGATTAATTTAGAATTTATGTAGATCAGATAAACCTTTACCTTTTACCTGATCTACAATACATCTGAGAATTTATTACTATGATAGGATCCTGCGAAATCAGAAAGAAATAGCACAGAGATGAGGTGGGACTGACTAACCCACATAAAAACTAGACATGTGAACATCCTGCATGCATTTGTGAGTTGCTTCTGGCTTTATTTCAGGGCAGGTTCAGCTGTAAATATTAAGCAGAGAAGCTGAAAGAGAGTTCAAGAATTCTAAGAGAAGTTTTTGTGAATAAAATCTGTATTATTTCTCTTGCCTATTCCTGGGTAATTTGCATACCATATACTCAAGATCAGCACCTAAAAACTAAGACCTGACTTTCCTGATTGCTTGCACTAAGGAAATTGGAACATCTGGGCAATAAGAAGATAAGAGCCTGCCTTAGACCAATTCTAGCTGAGGATCAGAAATCAAGACTGTTTCTCTCAGCCTGATGTCATTTTCCTTCACATTTCCAGAACAGACCTGAAGACTCCATGAATCAGAGAACCTCTCAGTTCTCTGTTACATTTATGGTGATAGAGACATAGTCTGTTCCTTGATTGTCATGACATGACTTTTGAGTCAGGTCACTCAATGACCAGTTCAGGCACAGCTATCTGAGGCTGCTCTGGGAAGCTGAAGGGCTTCCCTACTTGAAAAGTTACTATATTTACCAACTATGGAAAGAAGTTTTCTGGCCTGACTTGTTACGGCTGACTTCCCCAGGGAACATTTTCCAAGCCTTGCCTACAAGGTTTGCTAGCACCTCAGTGCAGATGCCACCCTTCTCCTTCAGATCCTTCTCCTTGTAGGGATCATTCCTGAAACAATTCCTCTCCTCCATTGCCCAAGGTCCAAGAGATCTGCTTTATAGACCTTGGCTATGTGACAGATCTGACTGAGAGGCTGTAGGGAATATTGATTTCATTTCCCCTGAATGAGTCTTCAAACTATGCTGGTTATCTTTACAATGCTGTATCAGAAACCTTCTCTCACCTTGAAATAGCCATGTGGTTTCCTGCTCCCCATTTCTGAGAAATGTTTTATAACACCTCTCAAACTCAGAAAGATTTTGTCCACAAAAACACTAGAAATTGTGCAATGGTAAGCCAAGGGAACCATAGAAACACCAAAACCAAATTTAACTGAGAGGTATTTGAATGGAAAACATCCTGAAATCACAAGGTCTTAACTTTATAACTATTTTTTCTTCATCTGATGGGCTCAGTATTGGCCTCTGTCACAAGCAATTGGTGCAGCACAGTACTGGATGGGCCAGTGGCAGTATTGTTGCACCAGTTCTTAATTGTTTAATGTTCTGGTACAGATTTTTGCAACAACATTGATGATTAATCTAATTTTTGGAAGGAGAAATGTCAGGCTGCCTTTTCCATCAGCTCACACAGTCTATTTAGTTTTCCTAGGTTGTTTAGAAGCTTGATGGGGTTTAATTGAAAATGTCAGAAGGGAACATTTTAATTTGACTGCATTTGATATTGTGGCTAATGCATCCGGCAATCCATTGTAATTCAAGGCACTCTTCACACTCCACAACTGGCATTGCTATTATTTTAAAAGGTGAGAACTTTCATTGTTAATCTACATGGGGTGCTTGGAGTTGTTTATACTCTGCTTTTCTTTTATATTTATGTTCTACACTTCTACAAGGGCAAAATTCAAAGTGTATTTTCTGCCTTAAAAACGTTCCCATCTCGATCTTCAGGTTCCAAAAGATCACAAAATATCTTAGATCTCTGGACAGGCTTGTTTTTTTAATTGTTGTGCCAAAATGAGGAAGAAAACCAAACCAAACAAGCAAAAAACTAAAAAACCCACAAACATAAACATACACACACAACCCTCTCCCCCCAACCAAGCAAAACCCCACAAAACATTATATGCTAGGATCAGCAAATATAATTCTTTATTAGAAAGTTCACACAGGATATGGAAAGCAAAGGTTAAGAGGTTAAGTCCCAGTTTCCAGTTCTCATTTAAACAGTTGTATAAAGATGTGCCACAAAAGACGGAAATAAATTATGACGTTTGCAACAAACTCCATAATTCCTTTATGTATCGAGAGTTGTCCTGGAATAGAGGTTCATGCTCTATGTATGGTTTGCATAATGTTTCCCATCTTCACATGAAAATTGGGGATCCAGATTGTCAGGTATAACAGAGCACAATGAACCTGCCCAAATGCTTACACTTTTCTGTCTTATAGGATTTGATACAAGAGACGTATCCTAAAAATGCACATTTGGTCAAGTCTGAGGAAAGATTTTGCTCCATTTCAAGTCCTTCTGTGCTTTTAATTTTAATTCATTGCTAAGGGCCTGGAACTGCCACAGCTCTAGTCCTTATAGTGACAACCAGGTATGTTCCATCCCCTCCTGTGCAACAGAAATCAGATCCTTTTAACATAGATCTAGCAAACATACAACACAGAACCAAGAGAGGGTTTTTCCCTGGGAAGCATTCTGCCCTTGACAATTTTGACTATCTCTATGGTATTTCAGTAAAATGCCTCTTTTTTTTTGAGAATCCTAAAGAGGATTATTTGTGAATTGCTACGATCAGTAGCTTGGGATTTCCAGATAAAGATGATTTTGTGTCTACCTATTTTTTTGGGCGGCTTGAAACATGCAAGGCTTTTTACAAGAAAAAAATATGTAGTGGTAAGGAGATTAGGCAAATATGAAGTTCATTGAAAGTGGACATAAATCATAGCATCAGTTCTCTCTTTATTCAGCTCAGAGTGCTTTAATAGCTGAAGCGTACATTGATATGAAGTCACTTTCATTTAGAGACATTTGCAACACATTGGCATTAGCTAGCAAGTCTTAATTAGGGAAAAAAAAAAAAAAGGAAAATGAAGGATCACCCAGAGGGATTGATCTTTTGAAATGTTTGACCTATTTTCTTATCTCATGGCTGTGTTTAGCTTAGTGTGGCATTACCAAGTTTGCACCATCGAGTTGTGACTACTCTTTAATTTAGTTTCCCTGTACAGCTCAGTATCTACCTGAAACATTCAAAATTTGATGAAAAGGGGGAGACTCTGAAGAGTCTTGTTCAGTGGCTGGAATTGTGGTCCAGTTTCCTCTGCCCTCAATGGAGAATAAGAACTGTCTCTCTTAGTGTTCCAGACACTTGATCATGGAATCCTGGAATGGCTTAGGTTGGAAAGGACCTTAGAGATCACCTGGTTCCAGCCCACCTGCCATGGGCACTTTCCATTAAACACTGTTTTTCATGTATTTCCTCATTCTCTACATTAACACTGTTGAGTACTGCATCATTCCTAAAATGCTCTGATAAGTGTAAAATTTTTAGCAAATCTTGAATTCAAAACAAGGTTTACAAAACCTGGTCAGTAATAACAATTGACAAAGAATAGGAATTCCCTCTCAGTCCATGAAAAACACACACATCTTTGATGGATATTGTCAAAAAACCCATTTATTCTCCTCATGATCCAAGTCCAAATATTACAGAAATCCCAATGTAGCTATACCAGCAGAGGACAAGAGTCCCATAACATTAGTTATATAACAGTAATCTTGATATCTTTATCATTAAGGACAAGCATACAAGATTTTAGTCTATATCCACAGTAGGATTCCCTTAAATCTTGGAGGGAGAGAGCTGAAATCAGTACAGAATATGAGTCTATTTCATTTTTACTATTATTAATATAAGTAATAGCAAGTGAGTTTTAATGAAATAACAAGAGATTATTAAAACCATTTCTATAACTAATATGTTTAAAAGCTTTTTTTCTTATCTTTTTAAAAATCTAGGAGCTCTCAAAATCTACACAAACACATAAAATATTTCTGTTGGCCTAACTTTATTAAATAGCAAAACCAAAGAAAAGAATAAACCTTGTAACCAGATAAAATCCATACAATTCTTCCTGTAAATTAAATACTTTTCTTTATTAAATTTTGCAATACAAACTAATTTTCATTGATGGATACGTGTTATTATGTGAAAATATCAAGTTAATTTGTATTAAGTCTTTCCTCTGTGACACAAAATTTACCAGCATGTACTGTAGCATTTCTAGAAATAACATATAGAGAGCACAAATATATTAGGAGAGCAAAAAAATAAATGTGATCTTGAAAACAGCATTGCTGTTCTGACTTTTTTCTTGTTTCTTTTTTTTTTTTAGAGACAAGTTAATTAATATATTTGTTAAAGAGTATTTCTTAAAGAGAAATACATCCCCTCTTGGATAACTGTGATATAGAAAATCTGAATCTAGGGGACTCTTCTTTTTCCATTAATATCTGTGAGGGAGGAGTTAAAATGTTGTCCTACTCCTCTGTGCTCCCCACCACACACAGATCTGAATTGGTGAGGCCAAGATAACATCCAAAAAAATCTGAAACAATTAGTTGTAATTTTGTTTTAGGCCACCCTATGTTTTTCAGGCTGTTCTATCTGATGGGAATAACAGGTTGTGTTGGTTACCATCCCTCTTCTCTTCTAAATTAGCACGATTCATCCAAGAAACTTGCAGCAACTAGATCACAGCTTGCCCTAGTCAGTGCACAGCTCAGGCTACAGTAGATTACTGCTGATCTGACCCAAACCCCGTGTTTCATTTGGAACAGGGCTCTCCACATCCTTGGACATCAGTTGAGATTATGCTGCATCAGTTTGCTCAGGAGTTGTGTAGCAGGTCAATCAGCATTATGATGGAATATTGAGGTGTAAAAATAATGTAGGAGAGAGAAGGGAACATGCTTGCTTTTAGGGACTGGCACCTGAACAATGGTAAAAAAATTTTAACTTGATGAGGAAAGAAGTCTTTTGGTGGTCAGTTCACAAAGATGGAATGTATCTGTACTCCTGAGGGATTGGCACTTTCATTCACACTGTAAAGGATCTGAAGACCAATTTTTCTATTGATATAATGGCAATGATCATCACACCAGCTTTCACATTCACTTTCAGGATGTTTAGTACCAGATGGGAAATGTGAGTACTCCTCTGAAGGGGTCTGTGTTGCCAGTTGCAATAGTTAAACTCAAAACAGCCTCAAGAGCAAAAAGCCTGGTGCCATGTGCACAGGAGAATAATTTCACTAATGGGATATTACAAAGTATTTCTCATGAGATAGTCATTCCATAGTCAGAGTTCATTTACTGCTGTGAAACAGTTGAAGGTCCTTGGAATAATTGTGTCTGCCACCCTCCCCTGACCCTGGAAAGGTGGGAAATTTTGCGTGTGTGCTGGGAATGAGGGACATGCCTGCAGAGAATATAATCATAGGAACCCAGGGACCAACCAAAGTTGGAAGTGATTAGACAAACCCGGGGTTTAACATTTTCATCCTTTTCTGTATATCTTTCAGATTTGTTCCAGTATCAGACAGAGCAGCAATGCATTTATCTCAATCCCCAGTGCTGTGTGCCATTGCCAACATTATCTCTACATCCTTTGATAATTCGTCATCTACTGTCCCTGGGAAATCTGATCCCTGATTTTAGACAAACCTCTGCTCCCTTCACTTGTAAATACAAACCTCAGCCTAAGAAGAAATCTCCTGCTTTGCAGTCCATGTGTCCCTAATTCATGGCTAGCATTATGAAGATTATAATGATTTTTCTTTTATCTCCGCTCAGCTAATACACTAGTGATTGGGGAGAAAACAGAATCTTTTAGTTGAGATCCTCTATGTTGTTTGACACTCTGTGGTTGCTTCTATTTTTCATTCAGCTTCAGATTCTTGGGGAGAACTAAACCCAGTGCAGCCTTTGATCTTTTTGACTGGTTTCCTCAGTGGATGAAGCAGCCTTATAAAAAGGGCACAAGCCCTTTTTAGATGATAACATGCTGTACATTTTCTATCTCATTCAGCACCAGGGTGTTTGCAAAAAGCTCACCATCAGTATTCCAGCCTGTTTTTATGTGGGTCTCTATTATCTACAAAAAACACTTCCTGATCTGCTTTCTCAGAAGGTCCATATTAATTTGCTATGATCATTTCATTTTCTACGCTTTCCTTCACCTCGCATTAGTTTCTGCTGAGGCAAGCAAACTGTATGTGCTATTCTTTTTCTGCAAGCAAAAGAGGTCTTTTTTGTCCCTTACTGTGACACATGTTCTCTTCCTTTTTTTTTTCCCCTTTCCTTTTCTTTTTCATTGTGCTTTTAAATTTCATGCCTTAGTATTTTAATATTCTTATCAGATTCTTTAATTTAACAAGGTCCTGGTTGTTCCATCTAGATTGTGTGATGTAAAGTCTTACCACTTGTTCTGAGCAGCGTAATTCTGCTCTCCTCATTATGTATTTTTGGGTTAGGCAATACAGTTTCATGCTATGCCCTTGAATTTGTGAGGAAAATATTTATTAGAAGAGGTGTTTCTGCTCTCCCAGGTCCACTCTTCATCTCAAGACACCATGTGTCTTCCACCCTATTACTCATCATGACATTTTTTCTGGTACCACCCTCTCAAGAAATGTATTTGAAAAGTCCAGAAGTTCTATGAAACAAAAATTACCCAGACAATTGTTCTATTTTCATTGCATGGCAAATATGTAGATATATATTATCATGATGTTACATTTTTATCTCGGTATTTCATCGGATGAGCAACATATTCAGATATTACTGTTTCTTTATTTTAAATTTCACATGTTGCTTATGAAGATTATATTTAAGTAAATTATTTTTACTCAGAATAATCAGAAATAATAACCTAAGCCCATGTTTATACTCCAAAAGCTAGCTCAAGCCACAATGTTCATGAAGACTGTCTACTAGCTGATTTCACTAATCACTTGAAAAAAAAAATTGAAATCTCCTTGAGTTCTTGGTCATCCTTTCTATGCGTATGTGGGAGCCTGTTTCTTCATTCTATCAAGAACATCCTGGTTTAGCCACAAATAACATAAAGACCTTAAAAAGTAAATAGAAACTGAAAATATGGAAGTGTACTTTTTTCTTCAACATAAACAAAAGTACTCAGTTTTTGTTATTGAATTATATTTCATAGGGTAATCTTGCATTGACATTTGTTCAAATACTTTTAGAAATGGAAAATGTTATTTGCTTCAGCCTCCTCAAAGAAAAACAGTAAGTCCACAGCTTTCTCTTTTGCCACCACAAAACAACAACAACAATGAAAAAAATCGATGAATCCAGCCTTTTTCTGTGAAAGGTTTCAGTTTCGATGAATCACCTTTTTCTGATGAAAAAGTGTTTCGTTGAAAAATTCGCACCCCACTCTGTTTACTGTAGTGGCTTAGTTCCGGATGAATGCTTCCAGCAATCAGGATGGCAGAGGAGAATATAATCTGCAGGGCTATTGACTACTTGTTGAAGGCCAAAGAGAAGTTAACAATAAAACCTGCTGCAATGTACATTTAAGCCAGTTCGAGCAGAGAGAGGCTTATCACAGGCCTCAAGTGGATGGAGGCTTCTATTTGGCTCACCTGGCAGGTCTGCTGCAGACCCTTTTTAGAAAGGGCTGCTTGCACCTAAAGCCTGAAAGATCCATCCTATTTCATGCAGGATGCTTAGTTTCATCATCCATGTAAGCCCATGGGAGAGGGGGTGCTGAAACCAGTGCTGCAGATGTGCTTGTACCTCTGGAGAGACCAGGCCACATCACATCAAATTCAGCTGAAGAAATACTTATTTTTAAGACCTGATATTAGGTTCAGAACTAAAGTCTATCTGTGAAGCACATGGCTGTGAAAACTTAGTGTGCTTCATTTATTCTTCCATGAAAGCTATCTGGCAGTGCAAGATTTAATAAATAAAAAACCAAATAGATAAACAAATAAATACATTTTTGAATGCTAACATGTTAAAAAACTCTATATCTGAGGAAGGTAAAACCAGTACAAAACATTCATTTGAACTGAGCCTTTAGTATAGGAGAATAATATTTTTTTTCCTTTTAAAATAAATAAATTAAGAAAAAAAAATTAATAATCCAGAGTAGCAATGAAATCCCAAAGTACAAGAGTGACCATCCAATAACTAATCACTGTGGCAACAGACACAGAGACACAAACTTTCTTTTGTTCCTCAGTTAGCACTGTCATTTAGTCCCACTCACAATAGCCTATTTTAGAAGAATGGACACAGTTCATCATGAAAAGAAAGAAGAAAGGCTAGAGAAAGGAGAAAGTCAGCTGTAGTTATTATTTATCATTACAGCCCCCTAATCCACTAAGCATCTTTTCTACTAAGCTCATTTTAAGACTTTCTCCCACTCTATCTTCCCCGCTGGAAACACCTCAAAGAAACAAGTACAGAAGAAAAAAAGGTAGGAAAGAAAAATAGAATAATTACATGAACCAGACAAAATTACTAGAATAGCCAAAAATAGACATGAGGATTTCAGAGTGTCCCATTTTTACCAGTGATGCAGTCAACTGTATACTAATCTGAGTCACTGTGGATGTCCTTTGTAAAGAAAGTACATTAGATACATAAAAGCCTTTTCTTGTTTTGTTTCACGTTCCTGTCTGAGGAAAGTTCTGCAGGGGACATCTGCCTATGATTCATCATATTTTTAGCTGCCTGTCTCTTACATCTGAGAGAAGCTACAATTAAAGTCTGTCTCCTGTAGAGTGCATTAGCAGCCAAGGTGGCAACAGAGCTTCCTGGTTTAGAAGGTGATGACAAAGTCACTTTCAGACATGTAAATAAAATAATTTAGAACAATAATGAAGAGAAATGGTATTGTTTACATAGGTCACAATGGGCCTCAGAGGCCAGCACAGCCTACTCAAATTTAGTTTGAGTATTAACACTTTAAATCCTTGCACACAGATTATGGGTATGAGCATTCTCCTCTTTTTTATACATTTTCCCTGAGGCATGAGCTGCCTTTCCTTTAGCTTCTGACAGACCAATCATCACTGACAATGGAGTATCAGAAACCCCCTGAGTTTGTGTTGTGAAGGACTTCATCAGCTGTAAATAAACAGCTGTAAATAAACTGTTTCTGATGTTGTCTCCACATCAGAAACAGCTCACCCTGTGCACACTTAAAACTTTATTTGCAAGGTCCTTGTTTAAGGAATAAGCCTTCTGGCAGTCACTTAGCACACAGAACATCTCCAGTTCCTACAGTGACATCTTTGAAGGAACACAGTGGTGACAGAGGTATCATAAGCGGTAGGCTGAGCAATCAAACAGTTGCTGACACCTCACCAACCCTCTTCTTACATTTTTTCATCTTTGATATTAAACATATAAAAATGGATGGAGTGCCTGAATTACTTCAGTCATTCACAGACTATCTATTGTGGAGGATTCAGTGAAATAACTGCACTTTATTTTCTTTGGAATCTGAATTTGAATGCATCGTAACCAACCTAGAGTCTGGGTTACCAAGAGTAATTTGGACTAGCATTTAAATTATACAATTATGGCATTGCTATTCCCAACCTGAAAAGTTAAGAAAATTTTCTGACAGAAAATCCTGAAAACTGGATACCTGAAAGGAACTGCAGCTCTATCTATAAACACTTTCTAGTTTGTGATACTATTATTTGCTTTTCCTTTTTAATTAATTTTATATTTTTTTAATTTAACCACAAGAATACATGATATATACACTTTGACTTGAAACCATAAAAGTTGTTCACTGATTGATGAACTACTGAGGAATCGTTGCCTATTTCCTTTCTAAAAATATGCTCACCTAACACTGGAATCTGGGACATTTAACATTTTGTGAAATATGATTTATTTTGTAATATTATTTTCTTTGTCTCAGAAGTCTCAGAGTGAGTTTCTCAATCCCTTCTGTATCCACTAAGTACTTCTATAATGTAAATAATAGTAAATAGATTTAGGTTTTTTCCTTCTGTCAAGACAATCTAATTTAGACTCTTCCATGACACTTACCACTGGGATACCTGACAAGTTGTCCAGTTGCTTTTGAAATTCTTGACAAAGAATCCTAATTTAACCCAGAAAAAAACTAGCCTAACTTCTATTAATGTCATTGAAAGGTGGGGATGCTCACACCAAAATAGAATTAGGTATAATATACCCAGAAGTCATATATTTTATTTCAAATAGTAGGATTTTTTTACACGTGATAAAAGGTAGAAAATACTGAAAATGTATTCCTCTTCTATTTATCAACTCAAAGATCCTTTGTAAATTTACAAAAAGAAAAACTATGTTTTTTCTTGAGTAGAAGGAATTCAGGTTCGTATTTTAGTGTCCATAAAGTTCCATTTTAATTACGGGAAAATAATGTGAGGGAGATTGGTAATAGGCAAAACTTTGAGACCTTTTGTTCTTTAGTGCAGTGAAGGAAACCTCATTAGACAGGATTTTCTTAGTTAGCAGGGCTTCAGGGTTAATGAGCTGTGAGTGATAATATATAGTAGTAATCCCTCATGACTGTAACAAGTTGTATTTTATAAACTTCTTAATCTCAGTAGTGAAAGAGATGTGGGGTATGGGAAGGAGAATAAACTAATTTTCAGGGCTCAGGGAAATTCCAGTCATTTTACTCCCTTGTGTGGAAGTTCTTTGGGAAAAAACCTACAGATGCCCCATGGGCAAAGGACAGTATTATTACCTTTGCACTTACATAAATGTCCCCAGAATGACAGGTCTAAGGATTTCCTGAAGAACTGTTATAGGCAGAGAAAGCTAGCTACATGTGGCAAGGAGAAATCCAAGAGAGACTCTTTGGTGAAGAGTAAATAGAAATTTGTCATTTTATAGGTAATTTGGGGATAAGGGTCAGAAATATTAAAAAAAATCCAAAGTCCATAATTTATTAAAAAACTATAAAAATAAAAAATGAAAGATATGCAGTTGTTACTACAAACTTGCCTGGAAGGAGCCTGAAAGGTGGGGACGGTGCCCAGCACCCTGTTAGCACACAGTGGCATCAAGGGACATCAAAAGGATGCTCTGAAAAGTTGTCATTCTGCTAAACCACGTCCAAACAGCAGATAAGTGCTACCTTCAGCCAGCAAGACACAGAACTGTGTTTTCCATACCTACCTGGAAGGTTCTTTGTTCTTTAGATGGTGTCAGTGAATTTCCCTGGACTGGGGTAGCTTTCTTTTCTTGAAACACTCTGCTGGAAATATTACAGATTTTTTTTCCAGGAGAAGAAATGTAAGAACCCAATGCTTTCAGAAGAAGTTAAAAACCCTGTCTCTCTTGCCAGTGAAAAATCCATCTGCTTTCTTCAGTCAAGGGATGAGGGCATCAGTTAAATTAAGGATATCAGGATCCCACTTGAGTGCTGGTCGCCAGCAAAAATCTTGGGACACATTATGTTGCTGTTTTCTGGGGCCTGAGGCAGGAGAATGTACTTTAGTCTGCCTGAATTATAAACCTTACATTGCCCAAGAGGGAAACTTACATCAGTTTGAAGGACAAATATTTTGATGAAAAATACTTATTTTATTTGTATTTACCCCACAGTTTATTAAGCTTATAATCTAAAGTAATACTATGCACAAATGTTTATATTTTTCTACAGTTGCTTATTAACAAAATCCCTCTGGAAGACTTTATAAGTGTCAACAGTGGTATTTGAGACCCTTCACAAATTTTTTCGGCTGAGGGTAACATTTAAGATATGATCTATCTCAGGTGCCACTGATTAACATTTTGAGAGATAATTGTATTATAATTTTAGCTTTTTAGTGAAATGTTGCAAACATAATTCTTACAGTGCCCATATGAGTACATTAATGAGTACTGCTCTTGAACTGGTGTAAATCACTGTGATGCCATTGACTTCTTCTGGTTGAATTTTTTGCCTTTCAAAACTGCTTTTCAAGAGGAAATTAGGGCTTTTGTTTTACATGTTAAAGGTAAAAATAGTTTTGAAGAAAACAATTCATGGAACATAGTGAGCGGACTTAAAATGGATATTTTACTTCTGAAAATTTGCAATGATTTTTAGGGGTATTGTTCATCAAGGGCTGCAGCGTCCCTTAAGAGATAAGTTCTTCATCTGTATTTCACCCTTCAGGATGTGCTCTTGAAAAAGCAGCAGATATTTCAACAAATGAATTTTGATTTTTTGTTTAGGAAAAAAATAAAAAAAAAAAGAAGAAGTAAACATCACTGGATGTTTCTAATGAAATACCTGTCAAAGTTGTGGAGGTTGTGAATGTCTAGTTGGCCACAGATTTTAGCCACCAAGGCTATAAATAAAAGACTTTTCATGGAAATGGTTTAAGTCTTTTGCTTTTGTGGGGACAATGAGTTAAGTGATTATTGATTTATTTTGATATTTAATTTGAAAATGTTTCATGCCATCTGAAAAAGCATGGGAAGAAGACAATCATTTTGCTTGGTATAGTTTGGAGGAAATCATAACATTTATCCTAAATTAAAGTGCAAATAACAATGCAGCAACAATAAGTAGAATATTTTTTATATATAGATATAAATATGTATAAGTTTTTGTGTATGTATATATATAAATATACATATTGCAAAGTAATTTGCTTGTACTTTTAAATAAGAGCCTGGAAGGTGAAATAGCTTTTTATGAGTTGAACCAGTTTAAGATTTTAAGACTTTAATTTGTATATGACAAATCATTTTAAAAGAGGAAGCAACAGCATGGCCATATTAACAGTAAATTAAGCACTTCCTTAAATTCTCTAAGTGTAATAGATGAGGCTCTTGTTGGCATTGGTAGACTCTGAATTAAGGCTGTGGCAAGAACAATTACTTTCATGGTGTCCTATTCAAGTAAACAATGTAAGCAAGAGGTTCTGTATAGATTGGAGCATATGTTTTAAGTTAAAGACATGCTGAAATGTTGTCCTGAACAGGGATGTTTCCCCAAAGTAAGGCTATGGGCTAGCTGCCCAGTTTGCAATATAACATGAAGAGAGAGAGTAAAGCCATACAGAGGAACAGTGCAAGGAAAAACAGTCTGGGAAATGCAAAACATACAGGGCCAGTGAGGTACCATTGTTTGTAATAAAAGATTGAAACACCTTGGAACAAAACTCTTGAAATAAATTTAGAAATAAAGTGTAATATTACCACAGAGTCATATCGTCAGTAACAAGAGTGTTGGAGAGGGGGGAAAAAAAAAGGAGAAAGAGAGAAAAGATCCAAGTGGTAATATTTTAAAGGGTAACCAATGCTCACTAGCAGCTGCAGTAAGACATTAAGTAATAGAGCACACTAATGTTAACAGCTCTCTTGGTAAGAGTGGTAAATGAAATAAACCTCAGCATTCGGTGTATCATTAATCTATAGTGAATAATGGCACTGGTAGTGTAAGGAGATTAAAAAGGGCATTGTAAACATTTGTGGCTGTATAATATACAAATTAAAAATGTGTGAACGCTTGCAGCTGCATAATCTACAAATTAAAAAGTGTAATAGCGTAGCATTAATTACTGGCTGATCAATTCGCCCATAATTGCTGGCATGTAGATGAACAATTACAGGTCCGAAATGTTATTTGAGAAAGAGACATTGACCTTGGAACCATAAGAAATGATAATATGTTATAAGGTAATACAGGCTTGTGTCAAAATCCTCTATCGGTGCATGTTCTTGCAGGCTGGTTTGCTAGCAGCCCTAATCATACTTTTCCCCATATGCAATTGTGACTGAAGTAAACCATTTTCTGCCTGAGCAACAGAAAATTCTGACTGCTCTGTATTTCCTGTAGTCACTGTACTTGCTGCTTTTGTGCGTGGGACAGATTTGATGGTCTCGTGTGGTGGGGCTGTGACACGGGTGGACAAGAACAGAGCAACTGGCATCACCTACCTGGATTTGTGCAGAGCATTTGGGGCTGTCCTTCAGGACATCCTTGTCTGTAAACAGGAGAGAAGAGATTTGAAAGCTGGACCACTGGGTGAAGGAGTCGCTGCCCTGAAGGTCACGCGCAAAGTGAGCTCTAGTCAGCGGTTCAAATGTCCAAGTGCAGAGCTGTGGTGAGTGGTGTCCCTCAGAGGCTGGTATTGGGACCAGTTCAACGCCTTTGTCAGCGACACGCAAAGGGGGAGAAGGTGGATTTTTGGATATCTAATGACAAGCCTCTGATCTGTATAAGACAGAGGGGATGAACCATCACCAACAGAGCCTGTAGGCCTGGCTTTGACTCCAGTAAGAGGTAAATCCTGAGAGGTGGGATGGTGTTTTTTATCATGGCAATGTCCTCCCTTACACAACTCAATCGTAAAACTCCCCTCCCCTCCCTCCAGGGAAGATCTTGGAGGTTTTACCCCTTCTGATAGGGCATAACTGTCTCAACTGCACCGACACACGATGAAGTTGTCATGTCTTGAAAGGTGTCAAAATCCATCAGACTCTCAAAGCACCCCCAGACTCATTTCTGGGGGCTTCTACCAGAGCTACTGGACATTCCCACCAAATCTAAGAGCATTTCAGCCTATCAGACTTCATATTCTGGGGGCTTTGCACCTGACTCCAGACTGATCAGGATGGCAATCACCACTTCAAAACTCATCACTTCAACCAACGAATATTTAAATTGCAACGATCAAGTCTCATTGTGAGACCCATGGGTGGTAACATGTTTATAGTCTTCCTTTCTTCCTTCCTTCCTTCCTTCCTTCCTTCCTTCCTTCCTTCCTTCCTTCCTTCCTTCCTTCCTTCCTTCCTTCCTTCCTTCCTTCCTTCCTTCCTTCCTTCCTTCCTTCCTTCCTTCCTTCCTTCCTTCCTTCCTTCCTTCCTTCCTTCCTTCCTTCCTTCCTTCCTTCCTTCCTTCCTTCCTTCCTTCCTTCCTTCCTTCCTTCCTTCCTTCCTTCCTTCCTTCCTTCCTTCCTTCCTTCCTTCCTTCCGCCACTTCCTTCCTTCCTTCCTTCCTTCCTTCCTTCCTTCCTTCCTTCCTTCCTTCCTTCCTTCCTTCCTTCCTTCCTTCCTTCCTTCCTTCCTTCCTTCCGCCACTTCCTTCCGCCACTTCCTTCCGCCACTTCCTTCCGCCACTTCCTTCCTTCCTTCCGCCACTTCCTTCCTTCCTTCCACCACTTCCTTCCTTCCTTCCGCCACTTCCTTCCTTCCTTCCTTCCGCCACTTCCTTCCTTCCGCCACTTCCTTCCTTCCGCCACTTCCTTCCTTCCTTCCGCCACTTCCTTCCGCCACTTCCTTCCTTCCGCCACTTCCTTCCTTCCGCCACTTCCTTCCACCACTTCCTTCCTTCCGCCACTTCTGCCACTTCCGCCACTTCCTTCCGCCACTTCCTTCCTTCCACCACTTCCTTCCTTCCGCCACTTCCTTCCGCCACTTTCTTCTGCCACTTGCCTTCCTGTCTATGTTCCCATCTTTTCCCTTACACAGTTTCTTAAATAATATCTTTACACTTTCATACCACAGATATTCTTAAGTAATATCTTTACACTTTCATACCACTGTACTGTATTACTATCAACAATAATAATCAAAATACTTACATACCTGATTACCAATGCAACCAAATTGTCCTAAAACAAACCCCACATATATATATTTACAAACACCAACCATTCAGTGTTGTTTCACTCTCATCTGCCCCAAGAGATCTATTAATAAGAACCTGGGTTGCTCTTGCCTTCAAGGCCAGATCATTACAAAACCAGCCCTGAGGAGAGAATGAACCTTGAAAAGCTGCAACAGGTAAGAAATCTTGAAACTAAAGGTAGAAGGAGAGAGCTCTGAGTAAAAGAGTCTTGGGTAGGAGATTGGAGGTATGGCTAACCTAAGACCAAAGATGGAAAGCAATAAAAGAGGACTAGTCTTGAAAAGGGAGAGTAGATAATTAAATCTTTTCATGTGTAGGCACTAGTTATATCATCCTTAATTACATACTGCTTTTCTACTAGAGGCAAAACCCGCAGTGGTTTGTAGATGGATGCTATTGCATAATTAAGAGCAGACAAATCTGACATATCCTTGCTTTAGTCGCAACAGTAATAACTTTTCTAATGTAATGCATAAAATTTATATACAACATTTAGGCCATGATTCTGCACATTATGTCCTCTTGCTAATTACTTAAATAACTCCACTCATTTTAATGTTACTTCCTTATACTTAAAACCAATCCTATGTACATGCAGAACATCGCATTAGCCCTCATCCCAGCCCAGAGACATTCTTAATTCTGTTCCCTTGTCCACAATTAAATCTTCCTGTACCTCTCTATATGCAATCTTGTTTGATTATACAGTTCACCTCCCATCTACATAACTTCATTATTATTTTTTCCTTCATTACACCAGGTAAAATCTCAGAGTCTGTGCAAGAGAAGAACACCAACAGACAACCGCAGAGTACATTTTAGGTTCAATAGAACACCCCTGACTAAGAAAAAGTTCTCTCTCAACTGAATGCATATGACCTCAATGCTTTGCTCCATGGACTGGCTCTCCAAAGAATACAAAATCAAATTCAAGATCTTAGACCTGATAGTCACCGCTCTCCATGGCTCCTGCACAGCTTATCTGAGAAATTATATCTTCCTGTGCAGCACTGACTGTCCATAACAAAAAACACTAACTCTGACCCTAGGAGTGAGACCTGAAAGTGCTGAGGGTGTGTGTGCAGAGAGTCCCAAAACACATCACTGAGCCCAAGAAATGCAACTTTTCCAGCAAAAGTATAAGGGAAGAAAAACAAAAATTCCCTCAGATTCTCTGGCTGTATTCAGTTATTTCTGTTCTCTTTGGCAGGGATAATCTGTAAAGTGTCTGAGACATTGGAATGAGACTGGAACTTGTAGAATTTCACATTTCGTGTGGTTTTTCCACCAAGGATTTTCATCTCTTTAAATTAAGTTGCTTGTTCAGGTCAGCCATTTTAAAAAGGAGATGGTCATTCACTGGAAATGCCAATTCACCTCATTAAGTGGTGGGAAGCTTTCGGCTTTGCTGGAAACCATGGCTCATCTCACTTTCTTGCACATGTTCTCTGTGTGCTGTTGGTGGACACTGATACCCCAGGGCCGTGCAAGTGAAAATCCTTAGATAGCATTAGGGCAATTTTAATATATTTCACATTTATTTTTACATCTTGAATTGGCCTGTGATTACACACTGCATTCATAGTCATTAATGTATGTGATATATTATTTCTTGCCTTTCTTCTTTGTTGAAATATGATTTGGCTGATAATGGCATGTTCTTTTGAGGAAAAATATTTTCCAAAGGATGAAGGAAAAAAGCAAAAGAGCATTTCGGGCTTTTTATTTTTAACTTGTTTTAGAGGTTTTTTTATCTGAGAAAACTTGAAGAATTTAATTTTCTTTTTCCATACAAAAAAAAGAAATTCAAGAGAAAAACTGGTTATTAAACAACAATAATAAAATAATAGAAAAAAACAGCCTAAAATATGTGGATAAAAATGAATATTAAAAAGAAAATACTTTTAATTTATATTTTAAATTGTTGTTGATTCTATCAAAAGGTAGAATTTTTGGTTGTTTTTTTCTTTCATGCTAGATATAGGTTCATTGCCTTGTTCTTTACAGCTTTTATAGGAATAATTCTGTGAAGGCAGTTCAGAAGCCCAGACTGGATCAAATCTGTATTTTCAAGTTGAAACAAAGTAATAAGTAACCTTGGGTTATCCATGAATGTCACAAAACCTAAAGTCAAAGGAGACAAAATATGAAATATAACCAGACCTTTTGACCACTGGTGGTGACTTTTAAATGATTCAGGTTTTGGACAGTCAGTTTGATATACAGTGTACAACCATGTGTTCATGAAATACAAAAGGTCTACTCACTGAAAAACTGTCCTTCCTGCCCCTAAATGTACATCAAATTATATTGTGTCATGTGGATGGTTATCTCTAATTATGCAAGACTTTATATATGAACACATATCTATGTATATATATGCATATATCTATATATACATACTCATATGAAGAGCTAAGAGACTGAAGTGCAACAAACTGCTTTTTTAGAGATCCTGGGCTCTTATCTTGTATGATAAGCAATTATAATTGCCACATTAACAATCAGGATTTAACAGTGATTATCTTTTCTGAATGTTACAATTGATAGAGTAAAGGGTATTTAGATGTTAGAATGCTTGATGGAAAGCCAATGCTGATATCTGCCATCAAAGATGGTCTTTTCATTGCTCCTAAAACCTTCCTTATGATGTCCCTGAGCTATGAATAAAATAGGTTGGAAAAGCAGTGAGTCCCTTTTAAATCTTCTTCCTTTGGGGTTTGATGTTCGTCAAGAAGCCAAGATGAATTTCAACAGCAACAGTAATGGCAATAGGTAATTTTGGTTTCATTCCCCACTTTTACAAAGAAAGCTATTACCTTCTGAAACATTATATTTTCTCTATAAATCTTCCTACAGATAAAAGAAAAACGATTATGAAATTTCAATAAAAAAAATTGTTGATTCTTAGTTTAACTTTTTTTCTTTTCATATTTTCAGCGTTATTCATATAATGCTGCACACGTTGGTTTCAGGTTCAATGTCTCATGGTTTAAGTAAAAAAAGCCCACTGTGTTTCATATTTGAAATTAGACTTATAATTATGTAATGAATAAATCTTTTTAATGTCTTCATTACCAGTTTTGACTCATCCACTCTTTAAAATTACTGCAAGATTTTCCCAATCCCCATATCATATCATCTAGAAATCATCAGTCACATTGAAATGACCCAAACCTCAGCACATCATCATTTTTGATGTGATGTTATCTGATGTGTCCTTACCTTGGATCTGTGACAGTGATAGGCACCCCTTACCCTCAAGGGCTGCACTTTAACCACAAAACATTTGCCCACAAATGTTGGTTTGTGTGTCAGGGAGCTGACGGTCCACATTGGGATGGGGGAGAAGAAATTAGAAGAGAAGAGAGTCTTTTGGTCAAAATCATTAAGAAAGTCCTTGTGGAGCGAGCCACACAGAAGATGTTAGCTGTTATGTGGCAGCCAGCTGATTTTACAGCTCCCTTTGCACATAAGTAGATTGAGCCTCTGCTGAAAAAAGGGAAAGAAGGGTGGAAAAAAGGCCATTTGGCTTCTCAACATGGGGCAAGACTTCTCTTTCACAGCATTTGTATGTCCTGCTATGAGAATGAAGAGAAAATAAAACAACTAAGACCAGATGCAATCATTGTGACAGGGAGTTTGAACAGTGGTAAGGAGTGTTTCTTTCCAATATTTAACAAATGTTTCCATGACACTGATGCCTATTGTACTGTGTTCATATTTGTTACATTCTGGAATGGTTATCCTGTTTTATACATTGATCGTTTTTAGATGGACTGAAATTTTATATAAATTCTCTTCTTTAACAAGCTGCAGATGAAGGGGAGAAGAGGGAATGAGATGTTTTATATTTTTAAGGTGTTTTAAAACCTTCAGGGAAATGTATAAAAAATTATGTAGACTCTAATATTTGTTCCAGAATATATGTGCAGATTTGAGATTAAAACCACAAAGAAACAGAGATTTCAAGTAGAAATCATTAATTGTTTCATTACTGGCCTTTCTTTTCAGACACATCCTTTGAAATGAGTGATAATCAAGGCGGCTAAAGCTGTATGAAATCAGACCTGTAGAGAGGGAGAAACACCACACTCTTGCACCAGCTGTTCAGGCAGAGGTATAGCACAGTGAGGAGTATTCAAGGAACACTTTAACCAGAAGTGATATTGTTTTTACACCTCTTGGATTGGTGGAATGGTTGGCCATTGTATCAGAACTCGAAGGGATTATTTCTGCAGAGAGCTTTTTGAGGGTCAAATGACAGTCTGGCCATGAGATCCACCTCTGTGATCTTGGCAGTGCTGACTGCAGGAGAGGATGTGTGGCATGGAAATGGCACTGGGATGTAGCAGGCCAGACTTTGGTTGTTAAATGGCCCAAAATATCTAAATGTAGACCAAGAATGCAATATTTTAAACAGAATTCTGGTGAAAGGCACTGTTTTACAAAGGGTATCAACCTTGAACCTTATTCCTAGCATAATACATACCATACATTATTTTTGCTCTTTTTTTTTTTTATTTAATCTGAATTGAACCTTAACAGTTATATCAGTCTTTAAGTTATTGGCATCCAGGGGCAAGGCTGAATTTTCAAAATATTTGTAACACCCAACTCCCACAGCTAAAGCAAAGTTGTTTTAAAAATATGGCACTCAGACTGTATAAGCTTATATTAATTTTTTCCCCCATCTCCCCTGTGAAGTGTGGCTTAGAAGTCACAGCTGATGCATTAGAAAAAAGAAATACAGTAAAATGAATAAAATATACTCTCATTCATATTTTCCTAGAGGCTCCTTGGTTGTTAATTGAAACTTTTGTCTACTTTATTGAACAATAAAAGTGACAGAAACTACTCTCAGGTGTCCTTCAGTATTAAAAAGAGGATAAAGGGTTCCTAGAAAAGGTGACAGAAATTAATGTGGTGAGCCCAGCTATCAAACATTTTGATATGTGAATTGCCTGATATTTCTATAATGCCTTCTTATGATTGGAAATGTTATCGCTTCTATTGAATCAATAGAAAATGTTAAAGCTCCGTGGTACCCCAATTACAAAATAAAGCTAGAAGGTTAACATCTGGGACCAGCAGAGATAGAAACAATTTCTATTGTCATACCTTTCTGACAAGTAAATGTCAGAAACATAACACCTTCCGCCAGTCTCAGTACCGAGCACATGTAAAAGAGTGATTGCAAGGCAGTCTCAAGTCAAATCACCTGTCATCTCAGTTTTGACATGGAATTACTTTTGTTTTATGCATCTATTAACCTTGAACTATCAGCATTTGTTTTAATGTTCTGGTCTGAAGTGACCTAAATGTACTTCTTTAATGCACTTACTGCTGTAGCTAAAAGGGGGAAAGAACAGGGGAGAAAAAATCCTATTAAGAGGGGGTGGGTGAAGTTGTCTGTGGCTTCTGTGGCATCACTGGGAGAGCAGCACCCTATTTCTCAGCTCCTCCCTAGGGGTAAAAATATCAGGAATTTACCTGGAAAAAAAATGTGGGGAGCCCAAAAACACCTGTAGTATCTTGAACAATGCTTCTGGCCTACAGTCTGATGCTCTATATACCACTTTTCCTCACACCAGGGCTTGGGGGAAGGGATATTGGAGGATGCAGAACTCTCCATATGTTGCAAGACAATCAAAGATCTCCACGTTTCCAGGTGTGGTGATGGCTGAGACATCACATCACTATCAAAAAACTATGTCTGAAAAATTGCATGTCCGATCTAAATTCTGGAGACACATGATAATATAGAGATGCTGATGCTCGTCTACAACCAGGACAGACCACAGGAGTAAAGTGTTGCCTGGATATTAGGATATGAAACTTTAAAAATTACAATAGATAAGCTTTTTTGTCCCCAATTTCCACTACTATAAAAATAATAAAAAAAAAGGTTTGAAATTACTCATGCCAATCATCCCTAAACAAAGAAGAGAAAATCTTTTCACTTGTAAGTTTTACACTGTACCTCCCAGCCTAATTTCCCTGTAGTGCAAAGAAAGAAGGGTGTCCTTGAACCACCAACTGAACAAATTATGAACAAATTATGAACAAATTATGTCCCAATTAAGAAATTATTTTTTGGTTGGAACAGTTTATACTAAAGGAAACTAAAGTTTTGAGCTCAGCTTTTGAAACTAACTGCTTACAAAAATCCTTTCCATTGGAAGATGCAGCCTTCTGATCCTAAATTTTATCCGGACATATTGCATATTTTTGGGCGTGTTGAAGTTATTCTTAGAGCTCCTATTGCCACAGTGCTTGGGCATTACATTTTAATATGATAATCCTCAAATCTTTCTGATGAACAATTTTTGTTAGAGGAATCTAAATTCCAGAGATCTGGTCCATCAGTTGCGTACAGCAGAAAGATTCAACTGCTTGACAATGACTTTTGGGTATATAAATTTGAAAATCCAGCATACGTAGAAAGGGCCAAATATTTGTACAGGTCAAATATAAAGGAAGAGTGTAAAAGTGTAAGAGAGCTTTTGAAAGCATCAAAATAGATCAGTGTTCACTTCAAACCTATTCCTCTGGTGTCCACTCAGACTTACACATTCAATTATCTTGTTGTTATTTGTATGCAAACTCCCACCTTCATCCCCTTCCAGGAAGATTATTTTTACTGTTACTTGGCAGCACAGAGTAAGAAAATTTTCTCTGCCAAATATGTATATGCCATTATTTGGGGAGCTGCATTGACCCTTGAATGTGTGACTTTCTGGGGTTAAAAGAATTCTTGTCATAACCTCCTGTTTTTCTGGGTTTTGTCTCTTCTAAACAACAACAAAAATAACATTTAAAAAAAAGGAGAAAAAGGGAAAAGAAAGAAAAAAAAAAATTGTTTGGACACCAATCTTCTAATAAGTAGGGGATAAGAATCAACACGAATGTGGTCTTGAGACATAATTTAGGCTCCCAATTATCTAATAACATAATAGGATATTAGGCAAAAAAAACCACTTGCTTATTTTCATTATTGCAGGGTTATCTTAATGAATTCAATAAATTTTTACAAGCATTTAAGGATGCACAGAAAACATTTGGACAACAAAAACCATGGAAATATGTAAACTTGCTACAGCTTGACACCATCATATATTTGTAACTAGCAGCTTTTAAGGCTTCAGAAGAACTCTGTTCTACAGTGGATAATTTCTATGTAGATTGATTTGTCTTCTGAAGAGATAATCAGGGAGCAGATATATTCCTCTATTTAAGTACAAGTCTTTTGGGGAACCCTGTCACTGTGGCACACATGGAGTGGAAAACTTACTTATCCTGTGGTAAAACATAATATTCTCTAATATTCACCATACTTTTAAATCCAGCATATTGAAGCATTGGTTTCTCTTTACTCCTATTGAGATATTCTGGCATAGCCACAGTGTATAAGGATGAAGAATCAGGCCATTAATATAGTCGCAGTTGTAATTGCATTTTTTTTTCATACAAAGCTCCAAAATATGAAGTTAGCAGCTTGTTATGTGGGCGTGCATTAATAAGCACAATGGGGGTTCATAATAGAGCTTCGAGGTGCTAATGCAGAATGAATTAATGAATTAATAATTGCTATTAATTAAAAATAGAGCAGGATACTAGCCAACAGTGCCTGAAAAAAGTCTTAGCAGTCTATCTGTCATACCTCACTTGTGGCTGTTTCTAGGGTTTTTGTGCAGACTGTGGGAATAAAGTTTGGTTTGGGGAGAAGGAAGAGGAAGAGGTGTGGAAAAGCAGGACCCTCAAAAAAGAAAGGGTTGCTGAAATGGGACAGAAGTAGAAGAAAATAAAAGACAGAGTCACTGTGAAAACTCCAGCAGGGAAAAGGCCCAGATGGCCCATGGAAATGATAAAATTAAGCCTCAAATTGATGGTGATACTAAACTTGGGACTTGATTATCCTGACAGATGTGCATGCGACTCCCATTGACTTCAATAGGAGGTGTACGTGTGTCACTGATGGGGAAACCAGACCTTAGAACCACTGAGCTGTGTTCACATAAGGAGAGTGAGCAAGAGCAATGAAAATCTCATGGTAAAAACAATGGCTTTAGGTCTGTGCAGCAACCCATGGCTCAAAAACTTCAGCGAGCAAGATGTTTTCTGTAATAAAAAGAAATCTCTTTCAAATTTAAAGCAGGGAAAGTCTACTACCTGGTGAAAAAACTACAGGAATCCTGTGGAATCCATTCCCTCTTCCACCTACTCAGCCTCCTTATCCCACAAAGTGCTACCAGTGCCTGGGTGAGTTTCAATCCTTCATGCTGGTGCAAGCATAGAGTAACTCTATAAAAACCAGTGGTTTCACACCAGTTTGCACCAGCTCCATTGACATGCAGATCCAGATTGAGGGGTGTAAAGAAATACAAGATAATAACCTAAAATGGCTAAAAAGGGTCTTGTCTGAAAACTCGAACGATAATTCTATGATTGAAAGGATGTGAACATTATAGCAACTTAAAGGGCTATTAAGCCAGTTCCTATGTGAATCTGTAGTGTGAATTGCATAAGCATTTGGAATGTGTTGATGATAAAGGGATTCATAAAAGTTGTTATGCTGATTTTATGTTGATGGATGTTAGAATATAAGGTGAGTTATTAACCAAAGGAAAGTGAGACTAATGTTTAAGTGCTGTGATATATGTGTAATTGAAAGCAATTTCTTCTATAGAACAAGGAGATTGTGGGCATAAGTGAAACAAACTTTGAATTAAATGCAGGTGAAGTAGAATCTGTTGGGTTTTCAGAGCTAGAAAACAAAAGGAAAATAAACTTGCCTGAAAAAACAAATATTACTACTAGAAATAAATAATTTGCATTTATATAGAAACTTCTATTCAGAAAAAGCCCAAAGCAAGTTACCCACTTGCTAAAGCATTTATAAATAATGCTGTATACACAGACAGGCATATACAATAACTTTTTCGAGGGATCATATGCCTTTCTTGCAGAAATGTTTTCAGTCACATAGCACTTCAATAAGACCAATAAAAAGACTATTTGCATCTTAAGAGGGGAAAGCTGAAGAAGTCAGAGGTTAACCAGCTTTAACTTGATTTTTCTGAAGTGAAGAGCACAACTTTGCTAAGAGGAGTCCTGTGAGTAGAGCCTGGTGAGAGCAGTGTCTCTGAAACCAGCGGGAATACTGATGTTCCCTCTTTTGGCACTAACTGATGAGCCTAAGGTATTCACCAGAAGAAAACTTGAGTTCTGCCCTTCAGCTGCCAATGTGCCCACAGAAAATCCTGTGCCTGATTTTCTGCCCCCTCGCAGCAGTGATCCTGGCTGGTAGCAGGGAGGACTCGTACCCTAAGGAAAACCAGGTGGGTGGGGTGCAGTCCTCTGAGGCTGCACCAATGGGAAAGCTCCAGGTGTTGGGGCCAAGCCTTGCAAACGTCTCTGTCTGACTGACAACCAGCTGGGGCTGTTTCAGCTGTGGACAGGAGGGGTATTTCAGTCAGATGATCAGCAGCTATGGATCTTTAGTCCCCCTGAATAAATGTCGGTGTTGCAGCAATATTTTAATCAGTAAGAATTTGAAGTGACTGGCATAATCATGTCTCATGAGAACTGTAACAATCACGTATTAATGTGGGTAAATACTTTGCATACCACCATGTGTTCTGTACCAAAATTAATGGGACCAATTCAAATTGTAAATATCTGTGCAATCTAAACAGAGATTAAGCAAGAATTGAATGGATTTGCAGACATTTTCCTAAGTCTTTGACCTAAAATCTTCATATATAATCATGATACTGTATTTTTTCACTGAGGAAGAAATATCCCTGAATAATTTTCCCCTTTGTTTTCCACCATTTAGTAAAGGTGATTTTCCTAAAATTTTAGGTCCAATTGGGGTATTTATAGTTAGCCTTACCACAGAAAACTGGGTTCTAGTAGAACATATATCAAGAAAACGTAGGGGGTAATAACCTAAATAAAACATTTATTCCAAGTATACAGAATACAGGAAAAAAATTGATAGGTAAGCAATTTTAAAAAATCATATTTAAAGGCTTCTGTAACAAAATAATTGCTCTCTTCATCCCACTTTTAATAGATTCTTAAACTTCTACATAGTTTTAACAGTTGCTTGAAATAACATAATCCAAGGGACAAGATAACATTTATAAAAAAGTGGTGACTTAGTAGAAGGACCAGTTATATACTAAACATTTACCTTCTGCCTTGAGGTACCTTAACAATCAATCATTATATGTTGCAAATCTAACTACTGGAAATTTTCTATATATTAAGCTTTCATTTTTAATTTTTATTACAAACACTTTTTTTCGGTATGAATAAAGGCTTAACTTTTTAAAAAATCTTTTTCTGCTTTCTTTCACTTTTCCTTCTTCTTATTATAAGAAAAGGGGAAAAAGGGGAAAAAAAAAGGAAAACAAAAAGGATGCCCCAAAGCCATTGATGTTTGGATTAGAGCCTCTGGGACTTTTTGTACTTCACTAAGCTATGCTAACAGTTTCTGCCTTTTTTTACACACACCTAATATTTTTTGCCATTAATTATTTTGCCATTGAAATAAAGGATATTGTACTGTGAATTGCTGCCTGCTTCTTAGGCACCAGTGTGTGGGATAAACCTTTTATAGAGTGACACCAGTCAGCATTCAAATTCCAGCCTCTCCCATTGCATTCACTTGTCACTGGAATATCTTCCAGTTAACCTGCACAGATCTGTCCTCGTGTCAGACACCCCTGGATTTGGACACTGTGGATCACCCTGTCCATGGCTCCACAGAAAACCACACTGCCAAGAGAGTCCTTCCATCACCTGCAAACTTTGTGCATTCTGGTTCCCCTTAAAGGTTCTTGTCATGGGTTGATGACTTTGGCATAGGATAATATTGATGAAAATGTCTGTCTTTGATGCACACTTCCTTTGTGGATTATCTGGCATTTAGTTATGCTCACACACAACACCTTTATATTTGTTAAGGCACTTTTCTCTGGTCTATGTTTTTGTATAGGTGTATACTTTCCTACATTTCCAAACAGTCCTTTTCTGCTTCGGCTTAATTTTGCTAAAGGTCTCAGAGTCAACAGAAAGAGAAATATATACATGCATTTAAAAAAAAAAAAAATTAAAATGTTGAACAAAAACCATAAAGAAATGGAATTGTTGATTAGAAAATTTTTGTTAACATTTGAAATGGTTCCAAATCTTTTGTAGCTCTGTGTTTGTTAGGTTTGGTTTTGGCCAGTCCTCAATAATGGTCACGTTTCAGAGATGGAGAGCTAAAACATAAAATGTTCAGAGGTTCCACAGGGTCACCCAGGAATAACATAAGAAACATCCCATTTGTGACCCTACAGCACATGAATTCCATTGATTGAATGTGACAGAGAAAATTATCATAAACAATGGATGATCTTTCTTGCACCCTGTTTTTATTTCTTCCAATAGACCATGTCTTCTGCCTGATCATTAGGACTGTTTAATGGAGATTCCTAGTGTGGTGAGCTAATCTAATTTTCCAACATAATTAATTCTGCATCACCTCGGCAGCTGCATTCTGATGTCTAAAAGACAATTTCTAATTATGTGAAAGCTGACCATTGAGTTCCTGAAATCTGTGTGTTTTGCTGCTGTACCATTATCCAGATATGTTTTTAAGTATTTCCTTTTTCTTTTTTTTTTAATTTTTTATTTTATTCTATAGAGATAAATATTATTAACCATGGTGGAAGTTCGATGTTTTTTCTCTTGCTGTCTCGAATGCAACTGCCCTTTCCTTCCTTGCTCTCCCTCCTTGTATGAGCATTTATCTTGCTGGGCTGAAATGGCTGGAACAGCTGTGTCAGGAGGTTTTTAGACATAATAGGGAGAGCCAGGGTCCCTCACAGATTACAATGCTGATAGCCTGGGATCCCAGGCTGGAAGTCATCTGCACAAAAAATACATAGGTTAAAATTTGTGAAGGGTCAGCATAGTGACAACACAGATGCTTTAATCAGATTTCCTATTCATTCTACAAAAAGGCAACCCCTCCCAAAAAAACCCAAACAACTAAATAAACAAAACAGCCTACAAGCCAACAGCCAAAAACAAAAGCCTGTTTGCAGACCTTGGGTGAAATGAGAAATGCCTCAAGAAATGTTGTGGAAAATATAAACCTTTTCTATTTATAGTCAGCTCAAGGCAAGTTAGTTTTGGGAGACTTCAACATGAGTCTTTTTTCTTTTCCAATACATAAAATTAAAGACTGTAGGTCTTTCTTTTTCCTCTCCCATATTTCTCATTCTCCTTTTTTTTTTCTAGGGGGAGGGGGAAGGCAGGGGGAAGGATTGTGTTGTTTGTTTTGGTTTTGGGAGTTTTGCTCATTTGGGTTTTTTTTGTTTAATGAATGCTCCTTTACATACAGATAATTGCAGGATTTCTGTGGGCATTTTCAAAATAGAACCAGCTCATCCAGGTTGAGTAAAAGCATTTTAGACATGGGACCAGAAAGACTCATGACAATTAGGTACCCAATTTCTATTCCCCTATCTGATACAAATACGTAATGTCTTAGTGGAGGTTGTGATGACACTTGGAAAATTCCTGCAATCCCTTTAAAGGAAACCTCAAACCTACAGCTACTTACACACAGAGACATAGTACTAGAAAAAAAAGTCATTTAGTGTGCTGAAATCTTCTGGGATTTGGTAGATTTATTTTCTCACAAGAATGAGCTGGTTGTACTCATGCTCTTCTTTATTGCTTCTTTGAATTTCTGTCTTAGACTCACCTTTCTCCTACTCTGTGAAAATATTTGGTTGACACAATGTGAGAGTGGTTTTGTGAACATTTCTTTAGCTTAACCATTACTTTTTCCCATGCTGAAAATGGAAGTTTGTTTTGTTTTGTTTTGTTTTTTATTTAATAAACAGTCTAGGTCTGATCTACCTGAAAAAAGTTACTCTTTTCATCAGAGTATTTATTTCATTGATAACACATACACAAACTATTTTGGTTGTATTGTAAGGGTAGTTTAGTTTAGTTTGGTTTAGTTTAGTTTAGTTTAATTTCCAAGTAGGAACAACACTTACTTTCACTCTTAACTATGCTATTGACTACAAACGCAGGCAGGAGTTCTGAAGATGAAAAATCCATCTAGACACTAGTGTTTCAAATGATGGATGGAACTATGCAGGCAAGAGGCAGTCCAGGTGGCCCAGGAGTCACAGCCAGGAGCAAGGAAGGTGGAGGCAAACACTGGAGATGAGATGGAGATAAATAAATCTCACTCATTTTCTCTGTTTCTCTGGATCTGTGCCAGCCATGATTTCAACACTGAGTCTTACAGGTATGTTCTGAGAAACACTCAGGTAAATTATTTTTCAAATATGATTGACATTTGGCCTCGAATCATCCCTCAGGCTTAAGGCACCTCAGAAACACAGAAGCCCTAAAATCAGTGAGGAACTGTGGAGTTTTGAAGTGAGCATGGTCTTGAGATTTTGTTCATATGAAATCAGAAGCAGTCAAAATCTCACCATAGAAACCATAACAATAACAAAAGTAATTACACAAATTAAAACCCAAAGAGAAGGACAGACCAGAAGTCCAATCCTGATTAACTCATTATTAGAGTTTTACTCTTCGGCGTGTTCACATTTTTTAAATCAGCTTTGAACTAAAAAAAACATTCCCTTTCTAAATATCAACAGAAAGTCCCCCAGATTGGAAAATTCATTAGAACTTTCACTTTCCTAGTAAAAATACAGTCTTAGATGGAATTTTTGTTTCCCAAATAAAATTTTTGTGAAAGTTCCCAACCTGCTCTAGGTCTAGACTGCAATCATAGACTCCTGTGTGTCAAGGCCGTCAGTTCTGGGATATTCCTCTCCCTGTCTGGATTCTGTGCTATGAAACAGGTGCTTCAGGGAGCAAAGGAGATGTTCTGCTGGGGAGGCCTCAGTGAACAGGAGTGGATCCAATGTGCTCTGCAGCACTGCAGATACTCTGACAGATGGAAAATGCAACAAGAATTTCAGAAATATCCTGTTGTCTGCTAATACAGAGACCACCTCTGCGTGACTGGAGATATGGAATGGAGAGCATTTCTCATGCAATTCACTAACATGATACCCAGTGTCCAAAAAATCCAAACTCCTCAGGACTGGACTATACACTTTATGAGTTTTCCAACTATTGAAAAGAAATCAGCATGACCCATGAATTATTATTGTCCTGGTCTGCCTTTGGAGACCCATCTTATAAGAGAATGAATAATCTTCTCTGCAAAAATAGAAGGGATGTGTGACAGTTTATTCAAACATATCCCAAAAGGGATTAATTTCTGTATTTGACCAAGTGAATAAACCTTTAAGTTTCATTACATATAATGATTTCTTTCTCATTGACTATAGCAGGAGCTTAGACTCCCTTCTCTTCAGTTGTAGATACCTCCTTATGAAAATCTATGTTTAAGTGCCTTAATCTGTGAGCTGAATGCTAGAAAGCAATTCTGGATGCAGTAATTGAAGAATGTAAACATCTCCACTCCTCTCAAATCTTTATCAGCCCAATAAGTAAAGCTTTTCCTACCATGCTACTGTTGTGATCTCTTCAAATAAAAATAAAGCAAGCAAAAAATAAAGGGAAAAAATGCTGTTGTTCATCTTACTGTAGTTTTCATCAAACAAGAGTTCCCAAAACTCTTTGAACTGAAGTTCAGTGCCAGTTCAGTCTCATGAGAAAAACTGTCAGGAGAAAAGCCAAGAACTGAATAGGCCATGGCTATGACTTGAGGGCTGACTTGGAGGCCATGGTTGGGGCACTGTGGAAGACAAGACTTTGCCATTAATATGCTTCTGTTCAGCAAATAAAGGGCCTACTTTATTTGGTGAACAGAAGCATATTAATGGCAAAGCTAAATTGTTTTCAAAGCTAACCAGGCTGTGGCTTTCATAAGCTCTAAACTTACTCATAACTATACAAAAGGGACCTAACAGAACATTGCAGTCCCAAGACTCTTACCATAATAGATAAGAAAGATCTTTTCTGGTCTTTGGGATGTGCATTTGCTTACATTCAGTGACCAAGTTTCACCTTCAACAGCACCACCACAACTCAAGCTTCATTTAAAGTTTACTCTCAGGTACACAATAACACTCATGCATTTTGCAGGGTCCTGTGCGTGGTGTGTCCTGCTTGTGGCACAGCAAGCACTGTCCACCCCATCTCACAAAAAAATCAAATTTCTTTACATTAGTATTTTCATCACTGAAATCCCATGCAGACAGCACACTCACCTGGCCTCGTGAGAAAACTGCAAGGCACTGAATATATGTGTGTGGAGGTGAAACTGTGAATGCTACCTTTTTTCTGACCATAGGCAGAGGAAAGGTTACTTAAGATGTGCATCATACTGCTGCAGAACCTGACTGAAATGGGAAATGTTCCCAGAGAAAGAATTAAAGACAGGTGGTTTAGGCTATGGCTGGTCCTGTACAAATGTTTAAGGAAGAGAAAGGAGCTGAGTTGTTGAGTGATGAGTACAAGACAAGGAGTCTCACAAGCCAACATGGCACATAAGGGACTTCTTTGCAGCCTCTTGACCTCTGCTCTTGGAAAGGCTCACAAGGGATCAGTTCACCCCCTTTGGGCTTTTGTGTGAAATTGAAGAATGAGTTTGAACAAAGCTAAAACTGGAGAATTTTTCAAGTTTCTTCTATTGATGGAGGAGACCTGCATTGTGTCCTATATGGAAAAGATTACCAGTGATAGAGATTATTCCCCATGCTCCCAGCAACTTCAGGCATGCGGCCTTGCTTGGAAATCCCCAGAGGAGCTGTGAGTGAAAACAAATGCTAGCACAAAATCTCAGAGGCATGTGGCATACTGCTTAACAAAGCTTCTGCCACTTTCAGTTTGAGAAAATTATGCAGGAAAAAAAAAACCCACAACCTAAAAATACCTTGAAAATGAGTGATGCCCATTCACTATTGGGGCTAATGTCACAACATTTACTGCAGCACAGCCAAAATGTCTTCTCACATCAGGACATGTTACTGTGATTTGCATAATTTCCCCACTGCTGTGAAATGCTGGGGGTTGCTTCAGTTCTCTGATGCCTGTGGACATCTCCTGTGGGCAGCACTGGGGCCTGCACAGCCATCTCCAATGGCAAATGTGTCTGAAGTTTGGGAAACAGACCATTGATGAATAGCGGTTATTGCTGTTTCAGATTAGCAAATCTGGCACCAGAAAATGATTTCTTACTTCCAGATTATGATAAAGAGGTCTAGCTGTAAAGCATTATCCACTATAAATAGATATCTTCCTGTACCACAGATAGGATGATATGTGGGGTGGCACACCAGAGCTGAAACTCCTTGCATACCAACCATAAGCAGCATTTATCATTCATCCATAATATTTGTGCTGCTCCAGCTATGCATATTTACCTTGTTGCAACAGACAGACAAATGGATGTAACCAATACATTTGCATGATTGTCTAGAAATAAATTAGCAGTATCTGGCTATTGGGGCACAAATTTGAGCTACCAGAAATATTCTTGAGTATGAAAGGAGGTAGATTTAAAAAATCAGCCTGGAAAAGAAATTGGGCTTGAGAAATACCTGACTCATTTTTCCCTTGGGGAGTGGGAAAAATTGGCATAGTTTAATTTTCCATTGGAGCAAACCCAGCCGTAATGGGAGACTTCAGCAAAGTCCGCATCACCCCATTTCCCACTGCTGCCCCTGAATGAGGTTTCTTCCTCTGCTGACAGAACCCTCTATCCCTTTCTGCTGAGCAGCAGCAACAGCAAGTGGTGTGGCTGGAGCACACTGGCCCCATTTTGATCAGTGCATTTTCCAGGGTGAGGTTAGCCCTAGGTTCACCCTCAGTACAACCCGGGAAGGTTTGGGCTCTGATCCATTCTGCACACCATGACACACTGCCCTAGGTAGCTCCTGTCTGCAGTGATTCCTTCGGCTTCCCACACGCCTTTTACTTATTTATTCTGTCCTAATAGTGTATTCAGGCATCAGGCCACCCAGAGCTGCAGCCGGAGCTGTGTCCAGCTGGTGCTGACTGGCCTTGTCTGAGGTGCTCTGGTGATTGTTGCGTTGGTGGGAAAGGAAAAGATGTCTAGCCAGATAATAAGTCTCACTTTTTACAGCATCGGATATTTTGTATCAGTGTCATTTGAAAGGATATCGCTTTGCGAGATTGATCCAAGGCTGGCATGAAGAATATGCACTCAAATCTCTTTTAGAAAGATTTATAATATTAACCTCAGGCTATTTTTAAGTCACCGTCAATCTTTATAGAACCAGTGCTGAGATTCATTTGTTTTCCAACTGGCAGAAAGTCTCTCTTACCTTTTGTAAGCCAGCATTGAACAATTTGGCTTTGGGTCAAACTAGTTTAATGAACTGTCTAAGGTTCAAACTTCATGCTCCTATTTGCAGATGTTCAATAGTCAGTCTGTTTTAGCAAAGGGAGTTCATTAATATTTGCAGCTAAAAAGCCTTCATAACATTGATGTGCGAGTGTCTGCTGTAAATCTCTTAAGGAGCTTAAATCTTTTTTATGTGGAGGCATAAGGTCTGATTCGCTTCTTGCTTACACTACTAGTTTTATGTGAAGTTCCTTCTGTGGTTTTTTGGGGTTTTTTTCGTTTTTAGGGTTTTTTTGGTTTTTTAATTTGGTTGGTTTTTTTTTTTTCAACTGGCAGGTCTGAGGGCAGAATCAGGCCTACAGACCAAAATACCTTTTTCTAAACTTTGTGCAAATGCTTTATGGGCAGTAATACACATAAACCCATTTTAATTTTCCATAGGCATAACTGACTCAGTTGCAAGTCTTGTAAACCCTTATAGTTTTAATTGAGAAGCGTGACCAGCAGGTAGAGAGAGGTGATTCTGCCCCTCTGTTGCACTCTGGTGAGACCCACCTGGAGCTCTGCATCCAGCTCTGGGGTCTCAGCACAGGAAGGACATGGGCATGCTGGAGTGAGGAGGGACAGCAAAAATGATTAAAGTGGTGTAGCACTTTTCCTATAAGGAAAGGCTGAGAAAATTTGGATTGTTCAGCCTGGAAAGAGAAGGCTCTGTTGTGACCTAATCACAACCTTCTAGAACTTGAATGGAGCCCACAAGAAAGATGGAGAGAGACTTTTTACAAGTGCCTGGAGTGACATGACCAAGGGAAACAGCTTCAAAGTGAAATAAAGTAGAATTAGATTGGATATTAGGAAGAAATTCTTCCCTGTGAGGTTGGCGAGGCACTGGTGAAATAATACCCAGAGAAACTGTAGAGACTCCATCTCTGGAATGGAGGCTGGATGGGGCTTGAGCAATCTGGTCTGGTGGAAGGTGTTCCTGCCCTTAGCAGGGGGGTAGGAGCTCAGGTGATTTTTTAGGTCCTTTCCAAACCAGGCCACTCTGTGATCTTCAAAAAACATTGCAGAGGTTGTTTTAGCACTTCTGTAAGAAAGTTATCCCACTGAGAACTGGTTAATTTTTCATGACTAATTACCATTCCATTTCTTTAAAGCATCCTTTGGTTTCCTTCAGTCTGAACCACCAGAAAAGTGTTCTGTCATGGCTACCTTAGGTCATTCAAATATGCTGAAAGTTGTTTTAACAAGGAAAAGAAAAATTTTCTCCTCTTGTTTATAACAGGTAAGGAAAAAAAAAAGAAGGAGGGCTTCAGCTGTAGCAAGAGAAAGGATAAGCTAAAAATAGGGGAGCTGGAGAGAGTGTTTAAACAGTAGGGCAAATAAGTATTTGGATGGATTGACTAGGAAAGTCATGGACACTCAAACACAAGAAGTTTTTCTGAACAATTACGTCAAAGAGCTGTCAGCAATAGTTCAGATATAGCTGATCTAGCCTTGGGATAAGAAAATGGCTTAGTGACTTTTGATAATCTTTTGGATTTTTTGTTGTAGGCATCTATGAGTGTATAGCTTGGGTGAACATTTTTGTGGAAAAGTAAATAGAATTTCATAAAGAGGAAACAAATCAAGCTCTACTGATAATTTGACCCTGATCCTCCTTTCACCATGGGAAAAAAAAAAAAACCCAACAAATCTAAACCAAACAATAAAGCTCACCCACACATACTTGAAGAACATTTTTCAGTGCAAGAATCTATCATATTGGCTTTTATAATGCAAGAAAAAAGACTTTTCTCTAAATCTACCATATATATATACAGGATATACTTTAAATTTACTTTTATTTTGAACAGTGGGAAAAAAACATTAAAGAAAATTTCAGTCTGTTCTAGAGCTTTTTTCCTTTTTGTTAATGAACATTCTTCAGTTGTTCAGCTAATTAGTGAGTAAATACAATGCAACACAATGAGTAACCAGAGTGATGACAGCATATTAAGACATGTTCCATGGGAAAAAAAAACAAAACAACTTTTTTAAAGAATGTAAATTTCCAACACTCTGCTTGGATCTAAAAACAACCCCACCCTCTTTATTTGAGAAAATGATGGTTTTTTTCTCTATAGTGTCTCTGGGAAATGTGAAGTGTTTAGGCAGTTATTTCTATGACCTTAAAATAGCCTTTACTGTCTTGGAAATGCAGGAGACTCAGCACTCTTGACTACTGGCTTGCTCTTTAGTCGCTTCAATGATACCACATATGCCCATCCAGCTACTTCTTGCTGAGTTTCCCTTCTTTCCTCTTTCCTCCTCATGGTTTCCCTTTTTTTTTTTTTTTCTTTTTTTTTTTCCTTTGGCTGGCTGCAAACACTACATAATTTAGTTTCCCTACCAAGGCTTCGAAATGACTAATTCCTGCAACATATTTCAACACATCCTTAACTGCTAATTGAAGTCTGTGCACAAGTTGGTGGATGGTACGCACCGATGGGAACCTCTCTTGCAATAATGTGCCGAATCCGCTCTTTATCTCATTCATTGCCGACGTCTCGTCTGCTGCAAGTCCAATCAATTTCTGTAGCTTTAAAAGATATGTCCTCTGTTAACTTTCTATGTGCCAAAAAAAAAAAAAAAAAAAAAAAAAAACGACGATGGAAAATTAAGCATTACCTTTGCTGCAGTGAAACTTGATTGCTTCCAGAAGACTCAGGGAAAAAATGTTGTTGACATTTTTTTTTACTTCCAGTCTCTGCATGGCAATAAGGTATGATGGCTGATTTATCAAAGAGAGTGTTCTCATCAAGCAGGAGAGCGAGAGAGAAAGTTCACGTCGCACAAAATGAGCTGCTAATTTCTTTTCCATTTCACTGACAATATGGTATTGGAGCAGCTGTGATTAGAACAATGGATGTTCCCAAACTGTGCTCCATTTAACTCCTACAACTCTGCAAGGTCACACAGTGGGAAAAGGAATTAAAGGCCCTTTTTTTTTTTCTATTCCATTTTACTATTTTTTCTTCCTTTTTCTCGAACGGAAAGAAGGAGAAGGCAGAGTTAATGGAGACTGCGAACTGGTGGAGTAGTCTCCGAGGAAATTTTGGATGCCACTCGTGTTAAATCAATCAGGAAACCTTAAAGATACCCATGAGCAAATCTTTGTTAACTAAAGAATTTGGAAACCCCAGTGCATCCTGGTCAAGGCAATGAATGCTGTGTTGTGTCTGTATGTGTCTGTATAATCCACTGGTTTAGTCCTGGCCTCACAACAATGCCATGCAACACCAGAGACTGGAAAAATACAGGTGGGAAAGGACCTGGGGGTGCTGGTTAGAGCAGCTGAACATGAGCCAAGCTGTGCCCAGATGGGCAAGAAGGCCACCCTGGCCTGTGTCAGCAATAATGTGGCCAGCAGGACCAGGGCAGTGGCTGTCCCTCGTGTGCTGAACACTTGTGAAGCCACACCTCGAATCCTGTGCTCATTTTTAGGTCCCTAAGACAAGAAAGGCTCACAGGTGCTGGATCATGGACAATGAAGGACAGCACAGCTGGAAAAAGGAGGGACCTTCTGGCTCTGCACAGCTCCCTGACAGGAGGGGGGTCAGGCTCTGCTCCCAGGGAACAGGGACAGGATGAGAGGAAAAGGCCTCACATTTCATGTGCAGGAATTTTGATTGGATAATAGGAGAAATTTGTTCACTAAGAGATTTACCAGTCAGCAGAATAGGCTGCCCAGGGCAGCATTGGAATCACCATTTCTGGAAGTATTTAAAACACAGGTGTGGCATTTAGAGACATACTTTGGTAGTGAGTTTGACAGTGTTGTATCAACAATTGGACTTTCTCCTCAAAGCATTTTCCCACCTAAATTATTATATGATTTTACAAAAATTTACATCCAGGCCCCTAGCCTAACAGTCAGTGACTAAAGAATAATGACTTAGTTAGGGTACACTTCTCAGCCTTTGGAGACTTCTGTTTCATCTTTTCTGGTATATTCTGAAGTGCCTTTGCCTTTGCCTCAGTTTCTCAGGTCTCCACGGAGTGATAAGATTTCCCTCCTCCAGATTTTGTGGGCTTTAAAATATTAGAGATTGTGTGATATTTAGATAATTAATGGGGCTATGTAAGTATTTGTGATAAAGCCCTTTATAGAGCCATTCTTCTGCTACAGTTAACTTAACAGGCAGGTGATAAATATTCTGCCTCCTTGATTTTGCTCCCTTCACTGCAGCTTGCTGTCACTTCATTTTTAGGACTTGATTCTTTCCCTTCAGTGCTGACTTTATATCAGTGTTGTCTTGGGTGGAATTGCACTCTTGATCTGTTGGAGTAAAAGAAGGGACAACTTTCCTACCATTAGTACTCTGAGCTTTGTTTTGGTTTTGCCATTGCATTAATCTGGGCAAGATGAGAAATATATTCCAAACTATTCATCATTCACTGTTTATATTTGTACATAGACTACATTCCCAAAACTACCATTTAGCAATTAGCAATAGACATTGGAGCTTCTACAGTCATTATTCAATGCTACAACACAGCAGCAATGTCAGACTCTGCTGGGATATGTGTTTCATTTCCATCAGTTTTGACAAATTCCTCAACATCTTTCTGATCTGAGCCATGTAAGCTTGGATCATAATTAGCAGTTAGTTTGGCAGCAATTTGGTTCTAGAGCTGCAGAGATATTGATAGAACATTCTCTGCATTCTCTGCAGTCCTCAGAATATGAGCAGCATTTGCAATTTGGAATAAAGCTGCCGAGACACCATTCCCATGCAACAGTTTTAAAATCAGACACAAGACTTATTGTCATTTAAAAATAGTCAACAATAGGGAAACAATAGGGAAAGTATTGTTTCATTGGAAGTGGTTGAAAAGCACTGCTGGTGTGTTTATCTGAATATAAATTCTCAAATTTGACTACCACTTTGTGCATATATATATATATATACGTATATAAGTGTATAAATATATATGTATATATGTATGTGTGTGTATATAAATATAGATATAAATATGGATGATATAGATACGTAACAGTGATTAAATAGGCAGTATTTGAGTACTGGAGTCGCATTACCTTATTTTCTAAACTCCATAGGACTCCCCAGCTGAAAAAAAGTCAATTCTGTTTTATTCCCTAAACAGTCCATAGGCCTCTAGCAAAGCACAAAAAATTACACATTTGGAAAGGCAGAAGTTAAGCTAGTTTTGTTGCCTACATTAGTCTGTTAAACTAGTCCTATGGACTTCTTAACCAAGCCCCTAGCTGCAGACTAGATGAATATATTAATTTTATGGAACCCATGTAATACACAAGTGACATGCCCTTTTTCATATAAATTTTCTTCTCCTTTACTCATTTTTAATAACAGTTTTATTCTTGTTCCTCTCCACGTACAAAGCTTTGGCAGATGGAGTGTAAGTAGTAAAGTTTCTCCTAAAGAGCAAGTCACCGTTGGGTAAAACAACACAATTCCAAGAGGTGTGATGACAATGATTGCATGTGCTCCTGATGTAGAAGGAAGAGTTCCTTCCCCTTTCCACTTCTCTCCATATTTGCCTACAGGCAGACCCAATTTACTTCCTCACAATCAGATTTAATGCAGACCTGTTCTTTTCCTGAACCAAGCAAGTTCAGTAAACTTATGACTTTGTGTGTGGACCTTATTCAGTACATTCAGTACAGACAGAATTGTTCTTTACTCTCCTCCTGCAGGTGTTCATATTTCCCACAAAGACTAGTAAAAGTTACTTGCATAGCACTTATCTGTGAAATTATTAGCTCAGCAAAAGCTGAAAAAGTAATAATCCTAATAATGTATTTGGCTTTCTCTCTGCATTCTCTGCATCTCCTTTAGGGAAAAAAATAGCACTGATTACTAGTGATTCTAATGATTACTAGAATGGGTAGCTATGGCACTGGACTGTGACTGTTTTCTCTCCATCTCCCAACCTTTGGCATGTGTTGAGATGCTTTTGCATTTTCCACTGGATATGTTTTTGCTATCTGTCAAGTATTATAACAGAATTCTTAACTCAAGCCATAGAGGGGCTCTTGCACTTTTATATAAACTCCCAGGTTTAGCCAATATGACATAATTTTCCTAAAGACATTGAACCCATGGTTATGCACAGATATTTAAAATTCCCAATTTGAGGTAAATCCTAAAGTTTTCGGTGACAGACTGTTTGCTTAAAACAAAATAAACAAAGAGCTATGTAAAATGAAAGGACTTCAAGCCTCTCAAATTTTCACAGGACCATTCAGTCCCATCATACCATAGTTTGAACTTCTAAGTCAAAACAAAAACCAACAACAACAACAAAGGAAACACACCAAAAACCAAATCAAAACAATGAACAAAACCCCACAAAACCCCAGCTTTTCTTTTCTGTAGCCTGATTTTGTGGTTAGCCCTGAGTAGCCCATGTCATTCAAATTGTGGAAAAAAATTATGAAAGTCCAAAACTGTAAAAAGAACAAATCAAGGGCGAGACAGAGTTCTGATTTTAATGAATCAAGCAGCCTTTTACAAAGGCAAACTTACCCCAAATCCTTCACAAACCTGGTTCAAACATGCATTTAATGCCTTCTTTAATATAATTACTTTCATATTGAAGTTAAACACTCAGGGCTCTGTTCTGCTGTCACACACTATGTTACTCAGGTTTCATGGTCTTTTCAAGCCCTGGGTAAGCCACACGGCTCTGTCATGCATGTCCTCAAGCAAACATATAATTTGGGAGCTGTCTGGTTATGTGAGTGTTTCTTGGTTGTTTGTGTTCACATATGCACATGTTCCATATTTATTCTTCTTTGGGCTTAGGAAATCAAGCAGTTTTGAAAAAAAGCTCTTCCTAATAAACCAAATTTTAATAAAAAAATATGTTATCATGTGGAAGAAACAGTCTTTACTCTGTTGGAACTTTCCCTATCTTAAGATGAGTTGGAGGAAATTTTGCAGCACAGATGCTTTGGGATTTCTCTTGTACAGAAAAATGGTTCTTTGTGTGTGAAGTATCCCAGTGTAGATTAATGATTGAGTCAAAAGTCAATTGTTCAGCATGCGTCAAAAATGGTTTTGATGGAAATTGTATCATAGAAGTTTGCTTTCTCACTCTTTCACCACAAACTTTCCATTTTTTTAGAGGTATTTACATGAGGGACTATAGAAAACAGAGAAGATGAGATAAAGAGGGGGAGGAAGACTGTACAGAAGAATTTAGAGAGAAATTAACATTTTGCAGTGAGAAAGAAAACTGCTTCTAAAGCTGGCAGTATTTGTGGCTTCAGTAAAGTATAGGAAGAAAGGGGAGGATTTTCGCCATGATTTTGGGTCTAGAGGATGGAGTGTGCATACAGTTTATGCTTTAGGGTAAGGAACACTGAGCAGTATTTGAGTGAGTGGAGATTTTAGTCAAGTACCCTCATCCACAGGGATGAAAAAGAAACTAACCCCCCAGACACAACAGTTCTGTGTTTTCAGCAAGACCAAAAAATTCTGTATCATTAGATTTGTCTTTCCCTCTGGAACAAAAATCATTCCCTTCCAGTCATGAAGGAGACCAATTTAATGTTATATATGAGCCACTAGCTATGTCACAGAAAAGTCAAAGATCTTCCTCAAATCTACAAAACAAGTTGCTAGCAAAAAGACCAGACTACCAGAATCATGATTCATAGCCCCTTACTCACATCATCTCAATTTTGACTCAAAACAAGTGCTTTAAGCCATACAGGACTTTCAGTTCTTTATCAATTCATTTTTTACTGACTTCACCAGTTCCAAGCCTTAGGAAAGCTACAGTTCAGACAAAAAGTGCTTCTTCTAAACAACTCCCATCAACTTTATCCCTCAGAAAACCCTTCTATCAGCCAAGCTTAGTGCTGAGTCTTAAGGTTGCTGAAGATGCTGATCATTTTAATTTAAGATCTTCAGTCTGAGCAGAATATTCAAGGTTATGAAACTTCATTGCATAAGCAGAACACAGAAATTACAGAATGTTGCTCCTTTATGACATTTATTTAGGGATTCTCAAGAACATTACCCTTTTTTCTATACCACTTCGCAGAGGAAAAGTGGTTTTTTTGGACTCCCTGAGGAACTAAATCTTTATACCTCAGTTTTACCGGAAAATGTTTAATATTTTACAGGACTTAGCATTGTCTCATAAATGTGGTACACGATGTGTACATCTGGAATCCTTCATTTTTTCACCTGTAAAAATCTGTATATTTTTAGACATTCTGAAGAGGTCTCTGGCCAGCTGAAGTAATTGAGAATTTTCTGAACAAAAAGTACAAATAATGCAATTTCTACAAAACTGAAATCTACCTGTAAATGCCATGATCTTTGGTCAGAATATTGTCAGGTTCTTTCCACATCTCATTGAACAGACTGCCTGAAGTTTGGATGGTAATAGTTGTTTTTATGTCACGTGCATGTTGATGTAAAAGGATTTGATTTATAGACGTCACGTGTTTTGGTGAAAAATAAAATGGGATATGTTTCAGCATTGTACAGAGAAAATTTCCTTATTTTCAGGATCCTCAGTCTTTCCTCTTTCTGTTCTAGGTAACTCTTCACTCTCAGATTTGTATCACTAAGCCTGGGATTAAATTTAGCCAAATTTAAGTACTAAGATGGGGTTTAACTGTGTTGAATGGGGTGAGTTAGAGCATGATTCACCCTACACAAACACCCATAAAAAATCATCTGAGTTGAGTCTGTCTCTGAAGTTCATATTTGTTTTCTCTATGAAGACAGTGTAGATTACTAGTTTGGACTAGAAACCAATTTTCAGATGGCTAAACTTAGGGGGCATAGAGAGCAATCGTGGTAGAAACCCATGTGACAGCTTGATGACCCCTTTCTTCCTGTGTTCATGTTTCTCCAACGCCCTGAATAATAAATAAAATGTAATGACTTTTTGCAGAGCTGGAGATGGGGAACCTTCCTTTCTGCTTCTTCTCAGTAGAATCTGAAAATCTGAGCTCCCTTGCCTCCCAAGAGCAGCGACACAGGAGACAGGAACAGCAACGCTGTAAGGGTAGAAGTCAGGGACACCCCCCAGAACAACATTTGTGGGTAACACATCAAATTACCAGGGGATAAAAAACCATGGGCTGGGGCCTCTGAGCAGATCACAGAACCTGGAAGACAAAGTTTATGCTTTCAGTCCCTCACTAACTGGTCTCCAACAGGGAGAGACATATAATGTAGGCCCAAAAAGGATTTCCTTCTCCTTGAGGATTTGCACACTGTATTAGTGGCACTACTAGTTTTTGTTGCCCTGTGATTTTGAAGTATGCATCACAATTAAAGGCAGAGTGGGAGTTTGAACAAACTCTTGGTTTCCTCTGCTCTATAAAAGCAACAAAATGCTCTCTAATAAAACAAAAGGAGTGCACATATACAGGTTACTTCTCAAGAACATCTGTGGCAATATGCATAGATATTAAAATATCTCATCTATATGTCTATATATTTACATTTTTTTACATAAAGAGATATATATTTACTTGGTTTGGTTTTGTTTTGTTTTTTTTTATTACTTTTTCATTTTGTTTGGAACATTTGGCAGCTAGTGACTAAAAAATTATTTTGAGTTTAAAAGCCAGAGAAAAGTTTAAATGACCTTAGAGAGCTAAGTTGTGTACTTGTAAGACCTCTTGTATGATCTCTAGAATTGCTGTTGACAGATAGAGCCTGATTGACTGAAAATCAATGTGATCAGATGTTTTTATGGATTATAGTGGCCTCAGCTAATTACACAAGATTGTCTTTCTAGATCCAAAAGGTTTCAAAGCAAACTCCAGGCAGATGTATGCAGGATTAATCTGCAGACTTGACAGTTTTTCCTAATTATCTTTTATAATAGCAGAAACTGGATCATCTCTGAACTACTAGAACAAATAAGTTCTGTGTTAGCATCCCAAAGCACAGCCACCTTTAGTCTCTCTATATTTGCCTTCAAGCACTTGTTTTAATGGTTATAAACATATCTCTGCATTTTATCTCAACTTTCCAGTTTTCTCAAAGTCAGTACCTGCCTCCCTTGGTCTTTTCTCACTGTGGGAATCAACACCTGATATGGGGGATTGTTTTTTACAATTTACTTTCATATCTTTCTTAGTCAAAAAAGAGAAAGAAAGGAAAGGGTCCAAAAACACATTTCATGTGGGTTCTGTAAAAATAAGGTCTAAAAACACATTTCATGTGGGTTCTGTGTTCTATCAACACCTGATATGGGGGATTGTTTTTTTACAATTTACTTTCATATCTTTCTTAGTCAAAAAAGAGAACGAAAGGAAAGAGTCCAAAAACACCTTTCATGATGGCTCTGTTTAATTTCATTTATATTATTAATCTAAATATATATGAATCTAAATCTATGTTTTCATTTAGACAAATATTATATTCAAAATATGAAATAATTTGTGTTCAGATTGAATTGCCTTCCCTGACCCCCTCTGGTTTATTTTTCTGTATTCTCAGGCACATCTTGTCATCCTTGGAGTAATCCTTGGAGTGTCAGGAGTTGGACTTCAGTGTTGCTTGTGGGTCCCTAGCAACTCAGGATGTTCTATGAGTCTATAGTATTACTTTTTTTTTTTTCTGTTTTATTTTGGCTGTTTGGCTGTTTAATTTTCTCTGTGGCTTGTGATTATATCTGGGTCTACAAATTGTGTACTCTATCACAACTAAGGTTTCAGCATGGTCCTACTTTAGACTAAGAATCCATTCTTTCCAAAGTTATTTGTGACAAATCAGAATATTGCTTTAGCTGCATTATCAGTACTTGCACATTTAGGGCATTCTCCAATCGTATAAGAGCTCAAGGCATAAATCCCTGCTTTGAAGCTCTTTTTCCCTAGCCTGAAAACGCCTTCTTGGAAGACATTACCTTAAAAACAATCTTTCCACTGAAGGGTTTCAATTTCCATAATCCCACCTACCTTTGTAACGAGGCCTTGATGGAAAGAGAGAAGTCAGTGCCTGGTGAAATTCCCTGTCAGCTTTGCCAGTTTTGGCTTTACATTCGTTTCTCCTGCTCAAGAACAGGGATGAGGATAAAAATCTTCATTTGATGGACGCTGGATCTCCATGTAAAGAAAGCCAAGAGGCCTTGAATCGATAGGGTTTGTGAGCCTGAATTAATTTATACAGCTAAAGTTCTTTGAAATCTTGAGCCACAGAAGTTATTGAGATGTAAATTTCTGTAGCCATGACAGTCCTCTCCTTTTAGTCAGTGTGGAGGAATACTCTGAAACATTCACTTCTTTGGCCACCCCAGTGTGGTAACTCACAATGTGCACAACTTCATTGGGAAAAAGTCCCAGGCTCCAGAAAAATATGTCTTGATACTTGTCATGGGGGCTTATAAAATGGAGAAAAATCACATATTTAGAGGAGTTTTTTTTTTTTAAACCATATAAACCAATTAAGACGATAAACCAATTATATCTCTGCCAATTATAACATTTGACCATGGGGTTGTGATTTCAACTGGAATTGAATCACACTGAATGAATTACAAACTCTTGAGGTTTCAGAAAGTAGAACCCGGCATGTGCAAACATTCACTTAATGAGACAAGGTCTCTTGGCCTTGAGGAGTTACTGTAGCCTGCATCCTGACCCTTCTATTTTTTTTGAAACTCATTTTTGTCACTTTCATTATATTTTGGCCCTTTCAGAAAATGCTACAAGCTCACTTTCCTGGATGGTGTTTGCACCCACTCAGTGCTTCAAGCACAGCTCAGTTCACAGTTCACTGTTTTGCAAGGGTCTAGAGACCACATGGAGTTATTTTAGTATCCTTGCAAGGTCTTTCCATTTTGTAAGAAGGAAAGTATAGTGATAAAAAAAACCCACAACAGATGCATCATAACTGAATGAAAAGTCACTCAATTTCATAATAGTCAGTATGGCCAGATTGTAGTTTAAGTGCAGGTCCACAGATGAATGCACAATTGGTTGGACACGTAACCACTGTTAATGGCTACTTTTAGAGTGTGCAAAAGTCAAGGGTTCCATTCCTTCCTTCCATGGATCCAAATGCAGCATTATTTTTTGCTGAGAGTATGGTGAGAATGACTGTACACACTCTGCCCATCACACCTTGTGACAGTGTCTCAGTGTTGGTACTGTGTGGAGAGGTGCATTTTAGTATCAGACACTGCCAAGCACCAGGATGCCCAAGTGGCATGACCAGGACACCCAAAATCCATCTTGGCTGAGGAATTGCCTGGGCAGAGCCCACCCCAGCAGGCCAGGGGACACATTAAGAATGAGCTGTGATGTTGGCTACAAATCAGTCCCCAGCTCTTGTTGTGTCTAAAAATGGAGACAGATTTTAAAAGTGCAGAAGATGGAGCCCTTAGGCGGGATGTGGTGCTGATTTGAAAGAATGATGCTCCTTTGGGGGTTGGTGTAAATATTCAAAGAGACACCAGAAAAAGCTGATTTGGTGCAGTGCATCCTTCTGATCAGCAGCACACTCAACATACATGGAGGTGTGAGTGGAAAGTACAAAACCAGGTCTCTGCTGGATGTGTGAAACTCCAGTCAGAGCAAGAAATGTCTGTCAGAGAGGACCAGGGTCACACCAGAAACTGGTGTGTGTGTGTCAGAAGAGATCTGGTGTGATCCTGAGGAGAAGGGACCCAGTCCCTTCCCAGTCACCAGACCACACTTTCTTGTCATGTCTTTTCCATTTTGGACAACTTGCTCACATTTGCCTTTGATTCCTTGTAATGCTACCTACAATTCACATCTCCTTTCCCTGTCCCTCCCTGACCACATTTGGGGTGTGGGGTAGGAGCAGGGTGTGAGCAGGTACAAACTGGAGAACCTGAAATATCATTAATGGAATTTACAGCAGCTATGAACCTGGTGCTCCATACTTTATCCCTGATTTATCATTTTTACAACATTTCACTGTGAGAGTTTATGGCAATTTATGTCATTACACAAATTATACAAATTGCCATTAACGGATGTAATGTACTATAAAGAATTGGAAGCATGAAGAAAAAAATTATTTGAATTTTTCTTCTGCATGTTTGCATTGCTTTATAGCTTAATTTATCAATTCAGTTAATTGAAATTTATATCATTAGAAGAAAATGCACTGAGGTGCTTTTTTTCCTCTTCTTTTTGTCTGGTTTTTAAATTATAGTTTCTTCTTTTTTTCTTTTTTTTTTTCCTCCATTGGACCATAATTGCTGAACCTTTTCTCTGTCAAAGGAGATAAGGTGAAAATGACAACCATCATTTCTATCTCTCTCCCCAGAGACTGAACATATCACCTCTGTGTTAAATTTACCTCCACACATCTTTGCTTTAGGCTTGTGAGTTAATCCCAAACAGTCCCTTTAATTCTGAAAATATAACACAGTTTTGGAAGAGAAAAAGCAGCTATTTTAGTTGCTTAATCACTCCTTGTTTTTTAGACAACTTCCAGTCTCCAAATACAAATTATGTTCTGTCACTAAGTGGTTTATCCCAAAGCTACCCCACCAGTTTTCAACAGTAAAATTATAGGGCAATATTAATTCTTCATTGCAGATGAACCTGGATCATTATTCAGGTTCTTTGTGTGATGTGTGCTACTAAAACACAAACTAAAAGGATGTCCTTCCCACAAGAGGGACAAAATCTGATGAGAGAAGAGGCAATTTACAACAATCTACAGGCGATGGCTGTATAAAGGCAAACAACAACCTCCATGCAAAAGACAGGCTCACAGCACTTTCCATGCAGCTTTCCCATTACACGGATTTTCATTTGGAGGATTAAAGGAAAGGTAAATTGAAAACATATGAAGGGAATTTGTTTTTTTGTCTTTCATATATGACCTCTTCTCATGCTGAATGAATCTGTGAGCCTGACATAGAGGAAAAGGAAGAAATAAAAATACCAACTTCACAGCTGAACTTTAGGAGTTTTTACACAGCCTCAAAAGCAGTCTGAAATCACCCTAGTGCTAACAGAGCTATTTTTTTTGGGACAAAAAGTTTGAAATCCAGGGGTAATAAGGATTTTTAAAATTTTGCAAAATCTCTTTCTATTCTGAAAGAGAATTCTTGTGCAGTATGCAGAAGTGACAGCTTGATTCATGTATAGGACAGGAGCACTTTCCCTGTGCCTGATTGCAATGGATTTAGCCATATAGACACTTCATGCATTTGTTCTAGCAGTATTGCCTCTTTAAATCACATTGGGCTGTTTGCTTCAAAGACTGCCTTTTATGCTCATTAAGCACAGACTATCAATGCACTAAGGCCAAAAGGTTTTTTTTCCACCTTTGCATGAGGGAAATACCTCAGCATTAGCTGAGCAGTGCAAACTTGTCCTCTCGTGGTGACATTGACCAAGGCTGTTCCCCGACACAGGGCTGCTTTCTCTCCTGTTCCCAGCTCATGCAGGGTCTTGTGCTCATATTATACTTTCTCTGTTCCAAATCTCTCTTTTCTTTTGAGGGTGATCCACACCCCTGAGCAGGATTCATTCCTGGCTGCCTCTGACTGGTCCCATCCCGCGTGGGTTTACCTTCGGCAGGAGGGAGAGGTGTGAGCCCCCATCTCTATTTCAGACGAGTGCCCTGAGTGATGTAATGCAAGAGGGAGCTGCCTCTCCTTATTTCTTGATAAAAATAAAAAAGTTTGCAGTGCCTGGGAGGTGAACCCAGCTTTGTCAATATATGTTTGTCTTATCCAACAATTATCCTCAAGGACTGGAAAACTTTTTGGTGAAAGGCAAATCTCAAACATTCAAAGACACAGAAGGACCCCAGGGTATTCAAACCAGCCACGACCATGGTGCACCTGTAGAGTAAGTGCAAAACAAAAATGTAAATATTCAGATTTTTCTTTGGTAAAAAGTTATGAGCTTGGAGATAACTACACTGCAATTCCTTTCAGCTAATTTTAACCATCCAGAAGTTGCTATCTGCTTTATGAAGTTATTTGTATAGACTCGAAATTCAGTGGGGAGCTGCTGGGAGAATTTTATATATTAGATTATTATCCTTCCCTGGCTTAGGTACTTCAATTTTAGCTAAATAAAATCAAGGGAATGTATTACATTTTAAATGTATATAAGCAAATGTAAGGTTTTAAGTATTACCTGACATATCATGTTTCAAACCTTTGCCTACAGTGAAACTGAAGAGTTGATTTGGTTTAGGAATTTGCACTTTATCTTCTAACCTCTCAAGTCCAGACCTTTATAAAATCAGTGTGAGACAGGAATCCAAATGCAGTTTCCTAGATTTTCAGGCCTTTAGTTTTTTTTTTTTCATTATATAGTCCTCAAAAAAAACTCATATAACTCGATCATTATTATTCTAAGATCCATAAAAAATCAATAAGGTTCTATTGGTCAACTGAAATAGTGAATTAGCTGCAGAGTCGTTAGCTCCAAACACCTCAGGAACTGAAAAATGTGTTTTGGAGAAAAATAGGAAGAAAAATAAAGCATTAATTGACTTTGACATTCAGAGTCAGTAAAGCATAAATATACTTTCTCATTTATCCTGCCTGTTTTATTTGATTTTGATTTCTGCTCAGCTGACTACAAAGAACACTCTAAGCACAGTGCAAACTTTGTCCAAACAGTAAAAGTTATGGAGCAATGAGCAAAAATGCAAGAGTTAGGGCAAATGTTCAACTGCAAATGCAAAATCTTTTCCTCAAAGGATAAGTAAATTTGATGCAATTGCTTTTATTACTAATTTACTTCACTGCACTTCAATGTGCACCTAAAATTCATCCATTGAAAATTTAGCCCATATGCACCACAGTCAAAAGAAATCTCTAGGGAAACGTGATCATATGCTGTGATGACTTTCTAGGGAGCAGCAAAAACAAAGGAAAAATAGCTACTACTATTTCCAGATAGAGAGGGCAAACTTGAGGGGAAAAGAAAAAATAAGAAAGGGAAAATTAGTAACTTACAGCAAATATTTTTAAAAAGATAAAAAAAATATGCTGAACACTGTTACATCATTAGAGCAGACTCAGCAAAAGATTTTAATAGATTGTGCACCTTTATCAATAACAGAATTCCACTGAAATATTTTATTTCCCCATTGTTTTTCAAGAAATTTACTAGTTACAATTTCAATTGCTACAGAATCAACTTCCACAGCAGAGGGATATAATGTCATCTATACAGCCAGAGACAGTGAAAAATTTTTATGAACTCACAAACTGGGCAGGGAGTTATTTGTCCTATCTGAGGGGGTAGGCCAAGGAATTTGGAAAAAAAAACTGGGATTTTTCATTAACAAATCATTTTTTGTAATGGTAGATTAATATATAAAATCTGTATTTTATTTGTGGCCACTAAAATGACCTATCTTTGAGAATATGCTTGTAAAACAAACAAAGGAAGTATGTGGGAATGAATGCAAAAGATCTCTTGTATACAGAGAAGATACTGAAGAATAAAAATGAGAGGAAAACAGGGGATGCAATGCAGAAAACACAAGTAATTTTTTTATTTCTACATTTGTCTGTTTTGGTTTTGGAGACTTCCTTGAGGGACAAATGAGCCTTGGGAGCAGCTAGCTGAGTTTATCCAGCAACTAGAAGCATTTGGAATTGAACATATGTTTCAAGGCCAGCAGCTGCTCCTCTCTTTCAAAATTAATATGGCTTTTTGGGAGATTGCAATAAGTCCAAAAAAGGGGGCAAAATAGAAAATACGGGCAGACAAGGAAAATGAAAATATAGGCAGTCAACCCTTCTTTTAAAGCTTTGCTGAAAGTTGTAAGGTTTTAGCCTGGAAAAGAGAGGCAGGGAGGCATATCCACTCTCCCAGCATCAACAGATATTTCTTTCCTTCACATGACAAGACACAATGCACACAAGTCCTTGGATCCTTCACTGATTTTGTCAAAGGATGTTTTTGTTAGCAGCAATCTTGGAAGCAGTGAGGACAAGGGAACTAAGGCATTCCAGGACATCTTACAGAGTCCCATGATAATAAGGCTTCAGCATTACAGTTCTTATTGACTAGCCATGGGTTCAGAGCTGGTGCCCTGGAGGTGAAGAGCACATTTGCTCAGTCTAAAATTCTTTAATGCAACTGGTAAAACAACATATGTCATAACAATGTGATGCTCAGTTCTGGATCTGGGCACAAGGATTTATTTTAAAATTGAGGAAGTTTTTGCATTCACATGGACTGGCCCACCACAGACCAAACTGGGGTATATTATTGAATAAGTGCTTCCCACAGGTTTATTACCTTCAACCCCTTCACTCCAGCACTAAGGGTGGATAGGCATCCTGTTATTGAAATAAAACATTTAGAGAGTCAAGAAAACAGACAATGGGATTTCATAACATTAGTGTATCAATTCATCTAGTCTGGCTACCACAGTTTCATCCTGTCATGTCTGTCTAGAAGCCCAGAAATAAAGGAAAAGTACAAGTCATGAGAGTATCTCAATAATCTATGCATATCAGACAATCATTCAATATTTAAAATTAATAATATTTTTTTTCCAATATTCTTTTCTAGGAATTCATTAAAGTCTTCCTTGACCCCTTTTTTATTTAATTTTATTTGCATTCTTCTTTTAAAGGTGAAAGAGTGGGTATCTGAAAGCCAGGCCTACGAGTCCTCGGGTTTGGCACAAGGCAGTTTGTCTCACTCTGTCATTTGTCTTTTATGTACGAATGCACAGATACATATTTAATTTATACAACACTTGTTACATCCCAAAAAGGAACAGCATTTCCTTTTACTCTTTATAAGTTTTTCAGAACTTTCAAAACAGGGGTTTAAAGCACCTCTTCTTTCTTGCTTTGTTTGTATATAAACTGATATCAATCTTTCCATTTGTGGCAGAAATATTGGAGATTTCTAACACGTCTGGACTTTATCTCTGTCAGCAATACTCTAGTGGTAGTCTTTTCAGCTTCACTTCACTGGAGGTTAACCCATCCTTCAAATTAAATACTCTGAGCCTAATTTGGCCCTATGGGGAATTCAGAACGATTCACTTGACACCATCATCTTCTTTCTACCTTCAAAGTAGAAAATAAAGCCTGAAAGAAAGTCAAGTCTTAATAATACTTCTCACTGTCACCTAACCTGAATGAATCCTTTCTTCCTAAAGCTTCTGGATGATGGTAATTTGCAGCTCTGTCAGAAAGTTAGTGATTCTGAGTTTTTTTGGAACAAGGGACTTTTTCTGACTCAGGTTCCTACCCAACATGTCAGCTCCTGCCCTGTCCTGGGCTGCCTCCTGTATCCTGTGAAACCCTGCAAAGGTAAGGCTATCCATGCCTCCAGGGCAAAGGAAAGCCAGATTCCCACTGCCAGCCCAGCCATTTTCAAGTGCTGACTGAAGAAGTCTCAGTTAATTTCTCAATTAATTAAAAATGCAATTATTTGATGATGTTAAGTGGCAAACAATGGTAATTTTCTCCTCTTTCCATCCACCTCTTTTCAAGCTGAGTCTGTTGGAGAAGCAAATATTATTGTCAAATAGAGGTCCTCTCCATGGCATTTTAGGGCCCTGAGCTTGATGTACAGTTTCAAACTGGATCAAAAATAACAATAAAGGAGATTTCTGAATGCACAGGTTCAGATTATGTCCATGAGACAACTCAGGTTTGTGAGTGCTGCTCTCAGAAGAATGCAGTTGACAGAGCAGGTACTAAGCAAGCAATTAATAAAAGAAGTTGGGTGTTTACAACTAGTTTTCCTACTGTTCCACATCTGGAATATCACACATCTCCTTTCCTGGATGCTTGCAGGAAACAAATCTGTGAACTAAGAGAGTTTAGACCTAAGGGCCATCCCTAGACTTAGAACATTGTACGAAGCAAGTACACTGCCAAAAAAAAAGCAAAAGCCAATAGAAATGAAAAGGGGGGATATAAATGTGATATTATTTTCAATGGAATAATCACAAGGAACATAAACATGAGTTTGGGATGTAGAGAGACCTCAGCTCAAGTTTTTGCAGCTTGCCACACAGCCTTACCATTATCTTAACACATTTAATTATTAATACCTCCATGGTGATGAATCAAAAGTGCTGCATTTGACTGGCACAGGATGGTAAGTGCTTTGAAAGTCATTATCCTAAACACAAAAAGATTTTGAATAATCCTTCAAAATGTCAAGGCACACATCACATCAGCAATTGTTAAATATTTCTTCTGAGGAAGAAGTTAATTTAAAGCACTTTTGATGTTTAATGCCACTCACGATGGCAGCTGAAAATTAACCCTCTGCATTTCCCTCCTCCAGACCTCAGCAGCCTCAGTATAATGTTCCAGGGTGGTAGGATATTTTCAACACATCTTATTAAAAAGAAATCAAGGGCAGCTTTAGGAAGCTTGAAGGATGAAAAACTCAACGAAACTTCTAAATCAATCCACGGGAAGCAAGGAACTGGGAATATTTTCCTGTCAAATCCATCTGTAAAATGGGCCCATTAAAATTCTCCTTTTACTGCGGATGATTCTCCTCCCTGCTGAGTGAATTTCACTGAGGAAATATCAAGCTCCTGGACAGGATGATCCCCATTCTTGTGGGAGGGATAAAGCTGTGTTTGGCAATTTTTGTAGCAATTCCCCCCCTTGTTGGGTGGGTGAGAAGGAGGAGAATGTGTGGAGACTGCAATAAACCTGTATATATAGGTATGTATTGTTGCTAAGAGAAGACAGTGCTTGAATTTTATCATAAACACCAAGATGGCCATGAAGTTATGAGTTGACCATGAGACCAATTTTTTTCTTTTTTTTTTAGGACCCAGTAAAGCTGTGAATCACAAAATTTCCTTCCTTACTTCAACATTATGTTTCCTACTAATTTCTCATCGAAACTGATGGAAGTTTTTCAGTCTTGGGAATGAAATTTGTTCTCAGAATGAAATGTAAGGGAGTACTTGCCTGGGTGTTGCTCAGGGTTTTCCTTATCTAGCAAAACCACCACCCTTTGAAACTGTCACTAAGTGTAAAATCAGAAAATTTACATCTCTGGGATTTCCAATGATATGAAATGGATCACTGGCATGTACACTTCTTGTCTGAGGTTTTATACTCCATTCTTATAAAATGTTTTCTTATTTCCCCTTCTATTTATCTAATTTCTTTATGCCAAAACCTTTCAATGCTCAAAATATTTAGAAACATTGTCATGAGCAAAATATTTTCCATGATGCCTAAAACTTCTCCTCACCCTAACCTTACTATATCCTCTAAGGAGGTGTTTGGGAGACACTGTAAATAACAGCAAAACAAGAAACCAAGCAAACAAACAAAACCTTTGCAATTGTATGGTTAGAGATGCATGAGAAAACAAACAAAAAGAATAGCCAAAAAATAGTCAAGAAAATATGTTGTCCTCAAATTCTGAGAGTAAGTCACTTGCCAAGGCCAGACATAATTAATGAAATATGAAGTCCCAGAAATGTGGTGAGATTCATTGTGACCCAAATGCCAGAACAATATTCAGAAATCCTTTTACATGAGTAAAATCTGATTGGAATTCTTTGCTTCTAAGGAAAATTACTAGTCTGGTTGAGTTCTTGGAGTGGCCGGAAGCTACTGACTGGAGCAAATAATTTTTGATAGCAACTAAAAAAAACCCCAAAAATACAAGGATAAGTCTCAGTTAGGCTCTCTGTTCCAATGCAGAGGCATTGTTAGACTGATCATTCACCAGCAATAGAAGGCAGGGGTCTGTGCATTGGGGAAGAATATGCTGAAGAAACATGGTGAGGTGGCTGAAGTTCTGTAAGGATCTTCTCACCTGTGATATGTCTTCTACTGCAGAGTGAAGGCTGTGTTCTTTATTGAAGCCTCTGTTCCCTATATAATCAGCATTTGATGCCAGTGTCAGTTTTTCATTGATTGACCTGGTAACTGAGTGAAACCAGTCAGTAAAACTGGGCAGGTCTCAGGTAGGACCTCTTGTTTACTACCCTGAAATCCCTGTTATGAAGTGTTAAAACATGGAAATTAAATCTGGTTCTTCTTGCTGCTGTTCTCTGCTCTTAACATACCCAATTTAATGAGCTGCCTTTCACTCCCTTTAGCCCAATTAGGCTGCAGAATTTGCATTTGCTCTCTTTTCTGGGTGACATAAATATGCCCCTCCAAAACTGGCTCCTGACTTGCTGGTTGTGGCTTCTCTGTGGGAAGGGAATTATCAACCACTGGAGCAGCCTCAAAGCTGTGGACCTCCAAGACTGTCCTGGCACAAGCACAGGCAGAAAATACCTCTCGTTGTCCAGACTGGGTTTCTATACTTAAAAGATTAATTTTTTTTCCTCTCCAGATGACTTGGTTTATATGAAGAATACACGAGAAGTCTCCAATGTAGAGAGCAGCATCAACTTTCAGAGGCAAACTGAACTGAAATTATCTCACAAAGTTACATGTATTGCACATAGAAGCTTGGAAATATAGAGAAAAAAGATAAAACTTTGTGTTATATCATTACCAGAAAAAATATTTTATGTCAGGGAATAGCAGGCCTCTACCTCACCTGAAAGTAAATAAGAAGGAAAACACATGTAAAGCTAGGAAAGTATTTCATAAGGAAGTCTTTGAGGATTTTATAAAATATGAATGTTAAATAATATATTTGAATATGCAATCCAACTCAACAAAGGCTTGTATCTATGGGAGTTCCACCAGTGTCCTCACTATTAATTTATTTAGCTTTTGCTTCCCTTTCAGAGATATTAAAATATTATTTACACACTTTTAGAAGCCCTCAATGGCCATTTAATTGACTTTATAAAGTCACAGAAGCAATGGGATATTAACAAAAAAAAATCATATGAGGGATCCTAATTCTAGGCCTAATATTTCTACATTAATCAGTAACATCACTCTGTGGAAAACAAAAGAGTGAAGCAGCATTTATATTTTATGAGTTTTGAAGAGTTTTTTTGCAATGCAAAGACAGTCAGTTTTTAAAGAGGCAGTTTAGGGAGACACTTTATAATCAACAAAGGAAAAAGAATACTAAAAAAATTCCTGCATTGCTAATCTTGAATAGTGAAATCCTGCTAAGTTAAGGAAATAGAAAAACGCCAAGTACAAATTCTTAAACACAAAATGAAGTTTTCTAATTAAACTGCCAGTGATGAAACAAAGCCATACAGGTGAATACACTGAATTAAGTTTCCAAATTCTGCAGACTAGATTTCATTTTTTTCACCTCCCAGCCATTGCAAGCTGAAAAAGATTCTAAGACAATTGAGTAGAGTTTAAGAAATCTAGTCCATCTGTAAATGTGTGACTAGTATATTTCCCAATAGCTTTTATTACATTATGTACTAAATTTATTTAATTTTGATGGAAGACTTCAGAAGTGTCTTCTAAGGTTCCATGGCACAGACAATAGCAGTATTGCAAGCAGCTGAGTAACATTCTTCATAATAATGTGTCCTCCTTCTGCTTAGGAAAAAAACCATACTTCAGAGTTTTGCTTTTAGTTTGGTATCCATTCAATCTGACAAAGATAGCTCTGAGTGTCAGGAATTATGGATTTAGGGGCTTGAATTTGGTTACTCTGAGTGAAGCCACCAGTGTCTTCCATGGGTTTGTCCCTTCAAAGGTCAGGAGAGCTCAGTGCAGATGTGTAAATGTGGTACAAGCCATAGGTTCCAACACTTCTCTTCCCTCCCACCTTCAGTGCCTTCACAGCCCCTTCACCATGTCACCAGGGAGAGAAGGCAGCTCTGCCTGACTGGGCCACATCTGAATCAGCACCACACCTGTTTGGTGAGTAAATACCCAGCACCCTAAAGGATGCACCACTGCCAGCAAAGCGTAAGTGGTTTTGCCCTGATCAGACTGTCCCTCGTGCCTCGGGATCCCCTGGAACAGCTTGGGAGCCATCACACAGGCACAAAGCAGGCAAATGTGGGAGAAGTGCATATGCACTACCCACCAAGAAAATTCTAATCTCACCTGTCATTCACAAGGAGGCTGTAATATCCATGGAAATGCATTGTAGACTTTGCTGCTTTTATTCTGGAGCTATTTAGTGCATTTACATTTTCTATGAAACTCAATCATCTTTCCAGCTTTTCTTTTTGAACCTTTTATTTTTCCCATTAATCTGTTAATAATTGTTGCTTTCCTGGCATTCTTGTTCTGTTAGGTTATTATGCATTCCTCAGCATTCTGCAAAATGAAAAATGGAAAAAATCACATGCTTTTCAGCTGACTTAACACTGCGTAAAATGCTGAAATTATTAATTGAACATCTTGATTATAAATTAGGTGGAAATAATGTTGAAGAAGCAGCCCCTAGTCATATAGGTTTATTATTAGGGCTACATACTGAATGATTTGAATTCTGTTCTAGTAGTGGTAAATATAGTTATTATGGAAGAATGTGAGCTCGTGGATTTTGGCTGAATGTCAGCTGAATCAAGCAGGGTATTTCATCTATAATTTAAAAATGCATGTCCTAAAACAATGTCTGTGTTATCTCTTGCTTCCACCCCATCCAAGAGTAACGTGGTTATGATCTCACATAAGATAAGGAAATTATTTCAGCCACTACAGAATAACTAATTGCCAATAATACTGCTGTCAGCTGTCCCTGTGTGCAGCAGCACCCCACTGTGCTAAGCTCAGTAGACTTACAACACAAAGTTTGCAGTGCATTTATATGATGACTGAGGAATTGCAGCTGTTATGGCAGATTTCATCATTAATGCTGGTGATGTTAGATGACCTTATATAGCTTGTTTGGATGCCAGACTCATTAAGTGGAAAGATATTATCCAGACTTCATGGGTGCAGCTTTTACTCCCCTGGTGTACTTAGCAGGGCCAAGGTTTCATGATAAGAGTCACTCAGTCAGATACCACACAGTTTAATGCTGCCTCATAAGTCATAATTTCTTATCCTCCTGATTTAGCTCAGTGTTACAGATTGTATATATGCTGGACTATTTTTTGTGCTTTAGTCTGTGCAACACTGACCTTGGTAGAGTCCCAGGCTGTCCAAGGCATTTAGGCACTACCATAATAGATATGTTAAGCAACAGCTACAATCGTTCTCGTCCATCCAGGTAGGCTTGGAGCTCAAGATCTGCTGCCTGACAAATGTGCTGCCTCACCACCACCGCAGCACCACGAGGGAACCCTATTCATCTTCACAAATAATGCAAAAGCCAAGGTGTATCTGATTTGAGGCAACTGAAAGGTCCATCTATGTTTGTTTGGGGGCTCTAGAGGGTTAGGGGAAAGGTTTGCCTGAGAGGTTAAGAGCTTATCTCTGCCTTAGATTGAAGAAAACTCTTAAATCTGAACAGCTTTTTCCTTGAGGGTACAGAAATGTGATGAGACCTTCATTATTTCAAATTTCAGATAACTCTATTTCTCACTATTTTCTTTATCTCCTTTCAACTGTAACCTGTTTCTCCTCTCAAATAAGAAAAACATGCAATGGTGGGTGGCAATCCGGGGCTGTCAGCTGGTAATCTGTTTTAATTTCCTGGCTCTTGTTCATCTGAAAGTTCCAGACTCAGTTCTCTAAGTAGTTTGCTGGAAACAATTCACAAGGAGAAGAGGGTTTCTTATACCAGTGAAGGATAATCTGTACCCCCCAGGATTGCTCCTTGTAGCCTAAAATCTCCTTCTGGACACAGTGAGACATGAGAATCCTCAGGAAAGCAGGGTTATGGCATTTTCTTCTGTGCAGAAATAGCATATGGGGGAATAGCAAAGAAAATCTACACAAAAAAAAAGCAATTTCCACATTTTCTGCTCCTTCAAACCCTTCTCCATATCTGTATGAAGTAAGTTATACTTTAGCTGTCTATATAAGAATACCCAGATGAAGGAATAAGGGAGTATTGCTCTGAACTGACTAAAAAAGCAAAAGCATCAAAAAATTCCAAGTGAAATATATATCTACAAAAAACATCCTTCCTTAATTCCCATGTGAAAAAGCTTAGGCAGATGTAGATTAGAGGAGATACAGACTTTTAACAAGAACCACAAATTGGAAGAGCAACTTGACAAGTCATAAAACCTTAACAGATTTCTGTGGTGATTCCTGTGCAATGCTATCAAACAAAACTTCTACCTGCAAGAATTCAATGCTGCTGATACAGAACAGACCAGGAAAATATCAGGACAGATTTTTTTATGGGATTTCATGCACATCACCTGAGTGGGGATAACTGGAGGTGTTTGATTAAGTGATTCTGTTGGGGAGGATGGGCTCTTGTTTTCCATGTATTTAAATGCTGCCTGTGGGTGACAACTGAGCAAACCATGAAGACCAGATGATTGCTTTCTGAGGCACCACTCAACAAATTTTAGGTGAAGTAGAAAAAAAAAAATTCACTTGACCAACACAGGCAAATTGTTTTGTGTCTGCTTCGCATCATGGGTTGTCCAACTAGTGCAAAAAAATGTGGCTTGAAAGCTGATGAATAGTGGATTATTTTCCTGGGCTACCTTCAGACATTACAGGTGGTTGTGGGGTTTATCCATGCACCCTAAAGTTCTAACTTTCAGGAAAAATGCACAAGGATGTCTGCTGAAGTCAGAAACAGCAATAGAGCAGCTTCATCCTTTCTGGAAAATAGAGAATCATAGAATTGTTAAGATAAGGAAAGACCTCTAAAGTCACTGATTTCAACCATTAAACCATTGCCTCTGTGTTCACCACTAACCTCAAGTGCCACAGCCACACCTTGCCCACTTTCAGAGATGGTCATTCCACCACTTCTTTGGGCAGCTTGTTCCAATATCTGAACACCTTTTCAGAAAAAAAGAAAAATCCCACTATCCAATCTAAACCTCTGTTGTGCAACTTTTGGCCATTTCCTCTTGTCCTGACAAATACAGGACCCATGACAAGCTATTTTCTTACTTTTTATATTTGTCAATCTTCTCACCTTGGCTATCATAGGCAACTGATATCTGTTCTGACAGTTCAGGCATTTGACACTCCATTCATGGTATGGCCCAAAATAATGCAAAATTCTCCACTAGATTAAGGAAGGCCTGCAGAATGTGCTCACTATCAGCTTCTCTTTATGTGTGTGTGCTTTTCCAAATGTACAGTTAAATATATAAGCTTTCTCTTACTGATCAAACTTTATTCTGGCCTTAAAAGCTTCCCAGGCACTTGGTTTATGGCTATTTTTTTTGGTTCTCAGTGTTAAATCAATTGACAGCCTTGGGGGAGGAAGGAATTGTGCTAAAGAATAGGTCACTGCTGAGTTATTTTTGTTGTGTTGGTATTGTTTTCCTAGTTAGTGTGAGAAGATGCCAATTTTTAGGGAATAAAAAACAATAGTAGGCTTGTAGATAAATGGATGCCTTAGAAATACTCAAAAGAGCTGCAAACGAAAAAAAGAAATAATATATCAAATATTTATTAAGAAATTCAAGCTTTTAACATGGAGTTGCCGAGAATAATTTGGCTTGACCGTCTGTTCATAAGCAATATTTTTTTTGGCCATATCCAAATCCCAGTGTTGAGGTACTGAAGAATGAGGTTCCTGCCACAAAGAGGCAGGAGTGGTATGGAGTTATTAATCAATCAACAACCAAAGTGCAGCTGTCTGCCTCTTCCTGACACCACCGATTCTACAAATTTATATCATGATTTTTTGACTGTAGTTATGAAGTAGGAAATCAGCAAGGTAACATTCCCCTGTATTGGCATCTATATCTGGTCTTACAATATATTTATATGGACAAACAATTTGCCTGAGGATTTCTAAATACTAAATATCTTCTTGGGAAAGGCAAGAAGCTTTGTTTTTAGGGTTTTTTTGTTTTAAATTGTCATTCATCTTTTTGAATGTAAATTCTCTGTTGTAATAGGAAAAGTGTTCTGAAAATCTGAAGTTTTACTAAAGGATGTCATGGCGCATCCATCCGATTCCTTCATCAGCCTGTGTTAGCTCCAAATGCTCCAGAGAAAAATGAAAAAAGACCAAAATTATCAGAAGCAGTATGTTCCAAGATACACATCATAAAACACAAGTGGATAAAATGATGCTCCAATATGTAGTTGTTGTTTTTTTAGCATGAATTGCAATACTTTATTTCCTCAGCTGTTTGGGTATTTTTTTCACTTAATAATTAAGGCATAAAAAACTTGGCATAATGATTGCCATTTACTGTCCATTCTTATGTGTTTAAAATCTGTGGGGTTTTTTTAAATATTCTGGACCATTTACTCAGTATTTAGCATCTAGCAATGGCTGGCATAACGTACTTGTGAAAAAGGTTTATGAAATCAGGGCATGTAAAAAGTCTTCCTGGTTCTAACAAGGTGTTTGAATATCTAGAATCACTGAATCATAGAATTTTTTAGGTTGGAGAAAAGCTTTAAGACCATTGAGTCCATTGAGATCACCACTTCCCTACGCAGTCTGCCCCATTGCTTAATAACCCTCTCCATGGACAGATTTTCCTTAATATCCAATCTAAAATTTGTTGCAGGCTGGGGCCATTTCCACCTTTTTATTTTTTCTTACTTTGGAGAAGAAACTGACTCTGATATTTCCACAACCTTCTTTCAGATGGTTGTAGAGAGGGGTGCAGCCCCCCCTGAGCCTCCTTTGCTACAGAATAAACACCCCCAGCTGTAACTCATAATGACTCATTTTCCACACCCTCCTCCAGCTCCACTGCCCTCCTCTGGACATGCTCTAGCCCTCCCCCATGTCCCTCCTGTCATAAGGAGCCCAAAATTCACCCCAGGATTCAAAATGGGGCCTCAGCAAAGTGCGGGACAGGGGTATGGTCACTACCCTGCTTCTGCTGCCAGACCATTGCTCTCATGGCCTTCTTGGCTACCTGGGCAGACATTGGCTCCTGCTCAGCAGCTGTAAAGCAGCATTTCCAGGTCCTTTCCCACTGGGCAGCTTTCCAGACACTCTAACCCCAGCTGGAGCTGCAGAGAGATGCTGTGACCCAAGAACAGGATCCAAGACTTGGCCTGGTTGAACATGACAAAGTTGGTCTCAGCCCATCTATCCCATTTGCCCAAGTTCCTCTGGACTTAATGAGACAAAGACTGCATTCCTATTATCTTATTCAACATTGAGGGACTCTTGTTGTCTTTATTTGACCCTCAGTATCTTCTATTTGTAGTAGGCATTTGATGTAATGAAAAATCAGAAGTGGAAGTGGAAAATATTCTTTCCTTCTGAGATTCCTTTTGGTAGCAGGTAGAGCTGTGTATGTTCATCATCAAATTTCTGGCTAGGAAGGAATCTGGAATATAACAGAATAAACTTTGCATTATGAAATAGAACCAAGGCTTCTTTGACACTTGAAAAATATAGATTAAATGGACGGATTTTATTAAACAAAACACATACTGGAGTGTTGGGGAAACTCAAAAAAATCACATCTGGGATTTCATCTAATTTGATGTTTGAAATGGTAATTTAGATATGCTTTTAAACAAAGGAAAAAGCATCTAGGTTAAACACTATATCAAATGAAAAACAAACACTATGGTATTCACTCCCTTAAATTTTGTCTATCTAAATGTGAGGCACACATTTTAAGTTGAGCACCAAGACACCTTCTATACTCAGCACGGAAAGGATATCACTTCCAGATGAACAACAAAATTCATGAACAACTAATGCATCAACAAAAAGATATCTAAGATGGGAGTGGGGAGATCAATCACCCTCTTCCAGCGACTGTTTTTCTCCATTGACTACGAAGAAAGTCTGGAATCACAGTGTAAATTTGATGCCTAACGCTGAGACAGATAAAATTAAGTGAGATGAGTCCTATCCTAAATATCTGCCACCCCATCACTTTTTTTCATGGTTGGATTCATTGTTGTTAATGGTTGATTTCACTTTCTGCTCTTATATACTGGCAAATTGCTCTTGCTCTCTGCTTTTCTATACATCAGGGGAATATTTATACAGAGTAAATAAACATTTCCCCAATTTCAGGAAAATAATTTTTCTGCACATTTAAAAAAAAATCTAACATAAAGCTCAGGTAGTAAACTTAATCTCTCATTGTTGCTGGAATATTAAAGGAAATATGGAAAAGGCGGATTTTTCCTTCTAACCTGTTTAAAGCTGTAAACTTGCTAAGCTTCTTTATTTACAGATATAAACCAGAGTTTTCAAGGATTTCCTTTCAGAGATTATGTCTGTCCTGAAAAAAAAAATTCCTCTAAACAAGCCAGAGTAAATCATCATACTCTTTGGATTTTTGATTTATAGCAATGAACTGTTTTTTGTAAATCAACCAATGATCCTCAAAGGAAGGTGCCCTGAGGCTTTAAGGCAACTGAGACTCTGCTCAGAAACTGACTTCAAGTGAAGCAACCTGGTTGAAATATCATCTTCCCAGTTTGAGCAAGCTTTTCATTTTTAATTGAAAGTAGGAGCACTGGGTTAGAATATAAAAGGCCTCTCAGTTCTCTGCCAAAGCCCCATGACACCACACATCAACACCTTTTTTTTATTTATCAATAAGTTAATTTACAGTTTTGGAGGGGAAATGTATAGCTGGATGTATGCCACAGTGTTCTGACGTAAAATAACCCCTGGTAGCTCCCTTTGCCAGTGGTTGAACTCATGCTGCTTAGTTCATGATTAAGGTTCAACTTCAGCATGTTATTATGATGCAGGTGGACATATGTGAACAGGGGAGAGGATTACAGAGTAATTTCAAATGTGAAATTATACATTTATATATACACTGTGTAAAAATATTTATTTTTTTAAAAAATATTTTCTTTCTGTTGAAAGTTTGTGAATTCTTGCTTTCACTGGAACTCAAGTTTTTGCTGCTGTGCATATTTTCTGTAAGATTTCATGCTGGGCAAATTATATCCACAGCAGTAGAGCATCAATGAGAGGCAGGGAAGCAAACAATTTAATCACAGAAAGAATTCAGAGCAGGTATATAACCTTGTGCATTTTTCATCCCAGCAGCCTGAAGGTCGTTATATCTCAACTGGGAAGAACAAAAGAACAAACTCTGCTCTGTGAGGACAGACACAGAGTTACAGAATCATTAAGGCTGGAAAAGACCTCCAAGATCACTGAGTCCAACCATTAAGCCAACATCACCGAAATCACCACTAAACCATATCCCCAGCTGCCACTTCCACATGTCTTTGAACACTTTCAATCATGGTGACTCCAAGAGCGATCCAGGCTAATTACCTCCAGCTCCCTCACCTGCTCCCATTGGATGGTAACAAATGTCAACTGCAAAAGCTTTTCTTGAGCAAGTGCTGCAAGAAAGAAAACAACAAACATAGAAACCCTCTAAAAAACCAAAAACCAACCAGATAAAAAAAATAAAATATCAGAAACTCATTAGTTAAGCCAGATTTTGGAAGACTACTTTCCTTTGTCCTGCTTTTGAAAAAAGATTTAAATACCTTAAATAGAGATTTGCAGAAGCATATCCTGGATGAAGTTTATCCCAAAGCACCAGTCCCTCAATGACTTTTTAGGATGACTGTCTGGGAAATATGGAACTGTTTCTTCTCTGGTTGATAATAAATTATCCAAGTTGCAACAGCTAATGGCATTACTCTCAAATATGTGGTTCAAGTGGCCAAGACTTGCACTCCAGCACTGAAATTCTCAGGTATTTTGTGTGGGCAATTCTGTTTAAGTAGTAAGGGATATTTTTCCTTTGAGAAGGAAAAGTTAAAATGTATTACCAAAAACTATATTAAAAAAAGAGAAACTTTCCCCTTCAAAAGCATGTATCAGTCACCTTATCAAAGAATTTGAAGAACCACTACTTTCAGTGTTTTCTTCCCATATGCCAAAAATTGAAGTGTATTCTAAAGTCTGCAATAATAAAATGAAAGGAAAAGAAACAGGCTTCCTCCTGAAGCTTTTCCAAACAGTAAATACATTTATTTATCAACCTACAGTATCGGATATACCTGCTCCCAGTGGACTCGCTTAGTACCAGGAATTATTGCTGAACAGAAAGCTTATTTAATCTATTATGGGTCAGAATTTTTATCAATCTGCTTAATTAGAGTTCTCTGCCTCCCTCTCCCTTTTTTTTAACAGCTTAATGAGGAGTTTCATCACTCCTGCCAAGATGAGTCGGGTGTTTTCAAGCAGATGAGTGTGATGTCAGTAAATATGCAATATGATGTATCTTTCTTGTATTTCCCAGTCAGAAGTAGGGTCAAAAGCTTCATTAGTTCAATAATATTTCAGGGAACTCTTTAAAACTTTTAATAAGGACATGATAATACACACAATATCTTTTTCAAGCTAGAGCCTCCTAAAAACTAAATTAGATGTTTAATGAAAATTAGTCATCTAGGCTCCTTATGAAACTTTTAGATGGTTTTATATGAAATAAACCCCATTTTTGGAGTGTCTTTCATGAGGGAACTACTTCCACATAACATTTTAATTGAAATTATTTTGTATCAAATGGGAGAGGGAATTGGGAATACATCTCAGTTGTTCCAAACAATGACCTCATTTGTTATATGGAAATCATTCCTTGATGAAAATACATGCAGAAATAATAGGACTTTATTAGAGTAAACAAGTAAGTCTGAAAGTTTTAAAAAATTACTCCCCTAATTAAAAAAAATAAAATACTGTCATCTTGAGACAGCTATCTGCCATTGATAGACCCCACCTAAATTATGAAAGTCTGAAAAATAATAGTAACTGAAGAGGATCTAACTTAATGGAAAGTGTAATCTGTGATCTGTGAAATAACTGTGATTATTACTTGCATCATGGTTTCTACCTCTGTAACCTGGATTTGCTGAAGTTTTTGTGGGCCTGTATGGTGTGTGATCCTGCTCAGCATTTTACCAAACAGTAAAAATGCAACTTTGCAGAGCAAGTTAAATTTCAAAAGTCTGGGAAGATAAGCCACTACAACCTCACTGTTGTACTGCAAGAACCTACCTCAGCTGAAGTTGTTGGAAGATTTTCCTTCCCCAGACTTCAGTATTTCTATCCATTTCCTGTAGAGCATTTTCCTTAAATCCACAGAAGACCTAAACCCACAGAACTCTATTTATTTTGTATTTTGGTGGTGTAACCCCATTTTATGCTCGTCAAGAATCTGTTCCCAAAGAATTTCTGTCAACTACAAACACACAAGAAATGGGGAAAGATCATGTTTTCAATGAAGTCAGTACAGATATTATTATTGCCTTCAATACCACCAGCATTTTAATCACAGAAGGTTTTTAACTCAGCGTTTCCCATTAACTTAAGAGAAATATTCAAGTGAAAAACGATGGTAAAGTGAAGAAACTTTGCAAAATAATTCACTACTTAAAACATCAGGTATCTTAAGAGAACAAGTATGATGGACAAGTTAGAAGTATAACATCTGTAAAAAAATTAAAACAGTCTTATTATTTATTGTAAATAAATACTAATTTAATTTTATTTATTTACTTATTTATTGTAAGTAAGAACTCTCAAGATAATAGTAGCAGAATTTCTGGTGAAATCGCCAAGGTGCATAGGTTAAAAAGAAAAAAAGAAAAAAGGCTGCATTATCTACATTTGATTTCATAGATTATCTGTAAAAGGACAGGTGGCTTTATGAGAAAGCAAAATAAGTCTTACATTTACATCATTGTTTTGTTGCTTTTTTCTGGAAAATACTGAGATGAAAGGCTTTTTAGAAAGGCGAAGGAAATGATGTAGGTGAAAAACACGTACTCTCTTACAGGCAATCAGATACTGTTTATAAAAGTTTCTTTCTTCAGCTGGAAAAATATTGAGCTAAACCCCCAACTTTATTGAAACAGAGTCAAGAGATTATGAATAACCAATCTCTAAGGAATCAGCAAGCATACATGGGATTTCTGTTTGAACAATGATCTAATCTGTGCTTTTATTACTTACTGTTGGTAAAATCCTGGCTCTGCTAAAGTCACACTGACAAAACAATGTGATTTTGCTCCACTTTAATTATATTTCCCTTTCAAAATATACATGATCATTCTGGAGTTCTGGAGATGATAGAGTTTTGCTCATGTTTCCTAAATTATAGTAGCCTGAATTAGTAGCAGTAAGATGTACCCCTCATTTATTTTTTGCTGATTCTGTAATAAAGGACCAGAAGAAAATAGAATGCATCTTATTTGGGAGATAATTGTGATGCTCTCTTAAGGTAGAGCTACACTTTTATTTCATGAAAAATACCCTGAACTCTCTACAAATCAGCATAATACAAAAAGGCAAGGGTTTTTTTGGTCTTTATGCCATCTATTTTCTATATTCAGTCTACCAAAAAGACCCAGAAGAAGAATAAAATTATAAGATCTATGCAAAAAACTTTTATAACTGGGATGAGCAGAGAGTAACCCCAAGGTGTCCCATTCTAAGGGAGATAAATAATTAAAAGTTTCCTATAAGACACAAAAAAAAATTTAAAATCTCTAAAATAAGTAAATATCCCTGTCTGTCTCTCCATCAATCCATTCCTCTCCCACAAAGATAAAATTTCTCACTGTCTACACAGAATTTATTTGGTTTGAAAATTTATTACTCTGGTATGATTTGAAATGTCAAAAAGGTATTTACTCCCCAGCCATGTATGTATGATTGCAAGTGCTTTAGAACATACACTTTAAATGTTCAGGATGCAAGTATCCATTGATCAAATGAATTCTTACAAGCAGCTGTGTTCTTTCACAGGGATGACAATTTCCTGATAAATTCAAACTATACAGCATTTTGAAGTCTTTTTGAGATGAAGAGGTCCATAAATAAGTAAGACAATCTCAGACCGCTGGTCAGCCACAATGTGTTACACAAAGTCACCATCCTTTTGGCAGATGCCTGTAAAAAATAACACAGGTCACATCAAAATCTTCAGCAGCTAGTGATTTTGTTCACTCCATCTCAGGTGCCAGGGTGGATCCAGTCCAGCCCAGGAAGAATGAACTGGCATAGATGGAATGACAGACATTAGGCATAAGTACTTTTTATATCAAGCCTTTGGCAAGTTACTTGTTGGAAAAATCTGTTCTCATGAACACAATCCAAAATCTGCAAGTTGTGCTACTAAGGCATATGATAACTTCTAATACCCAGGGATATGCTAATACCAGCCATCCTGGGATATGCCAAACCATTGCCAGGATAATGGCTCATTCCAGATGCCAGACAAGGTCCTTTTGACAGCCTTAGGGCATTTCAGTATAAAAGCAGCTTTGACTGGGCTGTTCAGAGCAGCAGATCTTTTCTCTTCCCCCAGCCCCCCAACAGAAACTGTAAATAAAGTTTGAATGAAAAGAGGATGGATGCATTTACTGCTGTGGTTTTGTTTGTTGGTTTTTCTCAGGGTTTGTAAGGATTTTGTTTGTTTGTATTTTTAATCTCTCCACATGTTGCATCTAAGACAAAAAAAAATCTTCTTTACTATTATTTATAGATCATGGAGACCAGAAAATAATAACAAATACAAACATAATGAAAAAACCACAAAAGAGAAAAGGTAGAAATAAGGCTTTACAGTTTGGGTTGTTTCAGAACACTAAAGAAAGAAGATTACTAGAGATGAAAACAACAGATTCCAGGTGATTAGTTGCTACACATGGACAATTTTTCAATGAAATATTAAGGTTGGTGGAGTGCTCTATTCAAAAAGTAGTAGCAAATCCTCAATTATTAGATTATGTACCAAATAAATTGCTTAATGCATACCTAAAGTTTCAGAAAGTTTAATTTCTAATAGTGAAACTTTATTTATTTATTTATTTAAAAATTAAAATTAAATAATCAATTGAAAAATGCATAAATACGTAATAACATGGACGGCCAAAGAATTCCATGTTTTTCATAGAAAACTGATCATAAAATATTCACAGATGAGAAGGGATAGGTGATCCTCCAGAACAACAGAGAACTGATAGAATTTCCATCAGGTTCAAAATAAATTTTGGGAAAAAAAGAAAAAAAAAAAAACATGAAACACAAAGCTACTGCAGGAGGTTTTACCAGTATATCAACTAGTAATTAACCTTAATTAGATTTAATTAATATCATTTAATATTAATCATATAATATTAAGTATTAGATTAATATATCTTCATATTAACTAAGATGAATTATTAAAAAATTGAAATAGCTTAAATAAATGTGAAGCTGATTTATTAATTATTTAAAGATTTAGCATCAAAACTGTTTATTTTCCTAAAGTACACAATAGTTCTGGGCTGCTGTGAGTGACCTCTATGGTCCTCCACTCATGACATGCCAGATGCACTAATATTTAATCAGAGTTCAGTTCAGTTGCTTACTCGTACAAGTGAACCAGCTACAGAGAAGCTGGTTTAGCCCCTGAACATATTCAGTTGCATTCTGGAAGCGTGCAGTCTACCCAAACTGAGAAGTCACCTTTTTCTCAAGTCTAATTAAACTGATTGCAGGGACGGGCTAATGAGACTGGGATTAGGTTACCTCTTCTGAGTAATGTACTCTATAAAAAATCAATTTACCTCACAATCAGCAGCACCTTTTGTATATAACTTTAGTGTACATTTCTCAAGGAATGCAGCTTGGAATGTCTGCATAATGCAAGCAAGGACCTTAGGCAGTGAGTGGTTGAATGACTTTCACCAGGAGGTCTGGGGAGAAGCAAGGACCAGAACAACTTTCCCAAGTTTGACACTAGCACCTTACTCCTTGGTAATTTTTCTTCTACTTAATTTGTTTGGATTGGCACAAAGGTCTGTAGGAGAAACTTTATTGCCCACGTGGTATGAGGTTTCAGACTAGATGGCCTTTTTGTCCTTGACAGCAAGGAATGTCAAGGGAGCTATGAAAATATAGTACAGGCTTAATACTAGAGGTTCTGTGTGTATTTTTTAGTACCCATACACTCATCAGAAGGTGAAAAACAAGATAGCAGTAAAAAAAAATCAAGCGGTCACACAAAGAAAAGTTTCTCAGATCAGTTCTATTGACCTTGCTCTTGCTTCTTGTCAGTTCCCCACATTATACAGTGAATTCTTCCATATATCTCTTGGAAATAGAAATCTTCACAGAGATACAGCATGAAGGAGAAACACTTAATGGGCCACATTACAGCAAAATCTATTGATCTGCTTTCTTTTACTTGTAGGCATGATTGAGGGCTCAAGTAATTGAATTTTCTTCTTGTAGTCTGACATTTTATTTTCTAATTTTTTTTCTTTGTTCTTGAGACATGCTAAGCAAACAGAGATGAGACTGAAGCAGGGGCAGCCTAGGCAAGGAGAATAGTCTAGGCAAGGAGATCTGAACTTCCATTTTCCTTCCTGATAATTTGAACTGCCATTGGGACCAAAATTGGACATTGGCACTTTCTGAGTCTTTCCATGGAGTTGGCGAATGGAGAAAGCAGTGATTTCTTTAAATTGGAATTTAATCCTGATGATCACATCACTCTTAGCCAATTTCCACAATGCTTATAGAGCCAAATTTGCACTTAAATCTTAGTACAGTAAATGTAGACATCCAGCAGAAATTACATAAAGACAATTTTCTATGACCAGGAGTCACTTATCATCCTGTTACAAAGACCTTAGGCCAGAAATCCCAGACAGTTTAATGAAGTCATTTTGGAAAATCACAATATTTCAGAGAGTATCTTACTCTCCTTGTAATCCATTGTCAGAGGACATGATTGAAGGTCCAGAGATAGGTCAGTTATTAGCTTATCAAAAATCCCTTTCATCGCTGCTGAGGATTTATAATCAACCAAGAGACATGCAGCTGTCAGGATGTGGCCAGGAACACATGCAATGCCGGGCTGGGCAGAATACAAATGATCATATAAGATCGATCAGATGATTTTTATAAGATCAATCAGGTGATTTGTCCTTGCACTTGGCTGCTTAGGGAGTGTATCTACAGACTTTGATGATGCTACCCAAGTCCTTCTTGGTTTGTTTCTTTTTCTTGCTCTATCCCTTCCCTAAAGTTTTAGGTCCCGAGAGACAAAATTCGCAAAAGTGAATCTTGTGAATCATTGTTCACATATAAAACAGTCTACAAAAACAGTAATGAGCAATTGAAACAACCGACAGTCACAGAATTGTAAAATATGCTGAATTGGAAGGGATCCACAAGAATTGTCAAAGTCTTGCTGCTGGGCCTGCACAGGACCACAGGAATAATGAATATATCTTATTTCTTTCATTTCTCTTTTACTTTCTTTTATCCTTTCTATCCTTTCTTTTATCCTTTCTATTTTCTTCCCTTTTCTTCCTGGTTTCCTTCCTATTATGCAGTAGTTATGATGAGGCAGTCTTTATCAGTGAATAACACAGCAAGGCTAGAGAGAAAATAAGAATGACCTTTAAAGTCATCATGGAAATAGTTTAGATAATTCAAGGGTAAAGTAAGTTGGTTTGATTGCTGAGTAGTTTCTTTTGTTTTGTCTTGTTTTGTTTTGTTGGGTTTTTTTTTTTGTTGTGTTTTATTTCTGGAGTTTTGTATGCTCCAGGACAAGCCTCTGATCTTATGATGCCCTCAGGTATCTTAGTGAATTGCATTTGAAATAATCAAGGAGGAGCTCTTTGTGAAATTCTTACTGCAATGATCACAGGTGGTGATGTTAAAGGGGTTTGTGTTACGGCCTGGACTGCATTCTTCCAATCTCTTTAAAAGTCATTCTCCAGCAGAAAAGGAATTTCCATTAAATTCATAGCTTTACTGTTGTTGTTTTGGATTAATGGTTTACTGATATAGGAACCAAAGGACTGGGGCAGACCTTTTCCATGTCTGTAAATGTAAATCTTTGCAACAGATTGAGGTAAAATGATCTTCTTGCAAGCCTCTCTTTCACTTTTCATTTCAGTCCATAAATATAAATAATATGCTTGGTAGAACAAATAAGTGGATTTTTTTTTCTGACAAAACAACAATTAATTTGAAGGTTTTGTCTTTGTAAGGATTTTATTCAGGATCAGATATTGTTTTGATTCGTTTAATTTAATGAATATGAAAAAAAATAAAGTATATCCAGTAACTTTTGTGTCCAGTTTATTAAACTTTTTCATTACAAAAAAAAAAAAAAAAAAGAAGAAAGAAAAGTGAAACTTGATTTCTGTACTATATCCTAACAGTCAAATTGTGCAGAGAAACCTTGATACAGAAACCCATTTGCTTGGTCAACAATTCTACACCACTCTACCTCTCCCAAAATACAACAAAAAGCTAAATTATGCCATGGAGTATTGCAAATTAACTGTTTTATATGCAGGCTTTACTATATTGGGAAATATATTAAAAGACCCCATTTCTTCTGTGACTTGCAGCCTCCTTAGCTCTTTTGAGCTTAACAGGACAAATTCTGTAACCCGGCTAAATTTCCTACAGAAATAATTGTGTACAGTGACAGCAGATCAGAAAATGAAGATTTTTTTTTTCAGCAAAAGTGCATCATACTGCATGTCTTCTGAGTCCTTTCTTTCTTTCTTTCTTTCTTTCTTTCTTTCTTTCTTTCTTTCTTTCTTTCTTTCTTTCTTTCTTTCTTTCTTTCTTTCTTTCTTTCTCTTTCTTTCTTTCTTTCTTTCTTTCTTTCTGATTTTAAAGCTGTGATAAATCGTGTGTAAGGAAAATAACAATACAAAACTTAAATTTCACAACACTCCTAAACCAGGAGACTACAAAAACAATAGAATTTAAAGTTAAACTCACACATGAGTGCTTTCAGGAGCTAGCAGCATGCTAGGGTAGCAGTTTGAATTTCATTTTTAAACATTTTCACAGGTAAATGGCACAGAAGAAGATGTTACAGGATATTAGATATATTTAAATCAGAAACTGCTTCCTTTTCATTTTGGTGGAAAGACTTATGACAATATTGAAAATGAAATTGTATCCTCTTTATTTATTTAATCCAAAAGCTAATAAAGGAACTAATTTCCTAAACTAATAAGACTGAGAGTAGATAAAGTCTTGTAACCAGCCAGCACATCTCTCTCCAGTGGAGGATGGGCATGTTTTAGGGAAGGTCCTGATAAGAAGCTTTGTTAGTATGGTGAACCTTCTCTATCAGTCTCCAGATTTATAAGCCTTACTTTGTTGGTTAAGAGCATGTGTATGCACAAGGGCAATAGCGTGACATTGATTTCTTTAGGAGCTCCTCTTCAAAATCAATGGAAAACTGTGTTTAAAAATTGAAGGTACGTTATGGTGTTAGAATGCAATATCTTATGACCTGATCCAAAAGACCCTTAGGTTAAGTTTCATCATCTGGAGTTTAGACATCTAGCCAAACTAGGTATTTTAACTCCTCTCTGTGATCAATGTAGAGAAAGAGGTGCCTTTTTTTAACATGATGTGTGATTTATCCTTTGTATTCAGTCTGAGAGTAGTGAGGGGAACAGTTAACCTTTTCCTCTCATTTTCTGTAAACATTTCAGTCTGCAAGTTGTTCTCTTTTCTCAGCTCCTCAGCAATTACTCAAATCCTCACAAAATCCAAATATCTTCCTGCTTGCAAGTTTCCTTTTAAACTATTTCTGCATACCAAAACCAATGCCAAAATAAGCCAGAAGTACAAATAAAACATACAGTGAATCAAAATCATTCCTAAAAATTATTTCGCAAGAAAGCCAAGGAAAATTAAATTCCCACTTTCCAATATCATTTATTATATAAAAATAGTGCCTAAAGTTCCAGCTAGCATTTCAGCCCTGACACATTAACTTCAGTAGATACAGATAGCAGAAGGTAGTCTCTGCCTTTAAGTGCTCATAATCTAAGACAAAATAACAAAGTCTGGAGGGAAGGGAGAGGGACACAAAAACTTAAGGGTGAATTTCCAGTCTTAGTAAAAGAAATGGAAGTTTTGAAAACATTTCTCGGATTTGAACCCGTATAGTTTTCCAAAGACACACAGTAAGAGGTTGCTCAGAGAAGCTGTGGCTGCCCTGTTTCTGGAAGTGTTCCAGGACATCTCCGAGGCCTTACACAAGGGATTGAGGAGCCAACAACGAGAGGTGTCGCACTGGACCTTGTGCTCACCCACAGCGAGGGGCTGGTGGGGATGATGCTCCAAGGCAGCCTTGGCTGCAGTGACCATGAGAAGGTGGAGATGGAGATCCACAGGACAGTGAGGGGGGCATGCAGCAAACTCCCTGCCAGAGACCAGACTCTGGCATCTTCAAGGACCTCCTCAGAAGAGTCCCATGGGATTGAGCCCTGGAGGACAGAGGGGACCAAGAATGAGGCTGAATTTAGAGAGTCATCAACTCAAAGCTCAAGAGTGATGTAATCCTAGGCACAGCCACAGGTGTGTTGGAGAAGTGATTGAGAGCAGCCCTGAGGAGATCAACTTGGTAGGTGATGGCTGATGAAAAACAACTTGAGCTGGCAGTGAGTGCTCCCAGCCCAGAAAGCCAAAAGTGTCCTGGGCTGCATCCAAAGCAGCATGGGCAGCAGTTCAAGGGAGAGGATTCTCCCCGCTCTACTCTTCTCTTGAGAGAGTTGGTGAGAGGCTCTTCATCAGGAACTGCAGTGACAGGACAAGGAGTAATGGGTAAAAGCCAAAAGAGGAGAAATTTAGGTTACTTATTAGGAATAGGTTCTTTACTGTGAGGGTGGTGAGGCCCTGGCACAGATTGCCCAGAGAGGCTCTGGATGCCACATCCATGGAAGTGTTCAAGGCCAGGCTGGATGGGGCTTGGAGCAACCTGAGCTACAGAGAGGTGTTCCAGCCCCTGGAAGGGGTGTTGGAACTAGATAATCTGTAATGTTCCTTCCAGCTCAAAGCATTCTGGATTCTACAAAACCTGTGTCTGACCTTGGAACTGGACAAGACCCTCTTGGGTTTCAAAGCCATATAATTTTGTACATAAGTTAGTACAACTTTTTGACATCTGAACTAAGTACAGAGAGTAATTCTCTTGACACAACATTTAAAAAGTAAAAAAAAACAAAAACGAATACTAAAAAAGCAAAACCACACATAGAAGTTAGATTATTGACTTCAGAAATATATTTACTGATTTTCATCCCATATACATTTTTTGACTGTAAGACTCCTAATTTGCTATGTCATTTAAATGAGAGGAATGTGGGTATTTTTCTAAGCAGTCTACCAGCACAATGAAACAAACCCACAGATTTGTCAATTTGATTGCTAGTCTCTTTCCTCATTGTCCTTTTATTATAAGGAAAAAATAGCGTCTTATCACTTCAGCAAATGGACCAAAAAAACCCCTTTCTTTCAGTCTTTCAGCCCCCCTCACATGCTGGGAAGAGGGTAGAATTTGGCAGTGTCCCTTTAAATTGTCTTTGATTCCTGCATATAACTCTTCTCCCGGGTTTTAGTGCCATATTGTAATGTTAAAGTGTAAAACTCTGCATCTGCTGAGGCATTTGGCTGGAAAAGCAAGTATGTCAACTGCTGTCCCTAGCTGCCATCACACATATGGATTTTCTGTGTTCAGCTCTGCCATCTGGTAGTTAGACCTAAATTCACTCCTCATTGAGTAAGGACTATCTACCATATCATACTTCATTCTATATGCTATCCCTTTTCATAGCCTTGTTTTATGAAACTTTATGTAGTGTTTGTGTGTCCCATATGTGTGAAAATGTTGAAAGTGTTCAGAAATATTGAGGAAACACTTTGTGGGTATGGCCCAGCCAAACACACACACACACATGTGTGTATGTGTGTACAGGCACACTCACAAGCCAGCAGAGAACCTTCTCCAGGGGAAGAGCAATAAGGCATCCTACTTGAAGACACAGCTCTGTAAATGTAATTTCTAGTGCTGTTGATTAGAATTTGGAAATGAACATAGCAATCTATAAACAGAAACTAGTGTCATTTGAGAAGGACCACTTAACAGTGTAATGAGGATGTGGGTTAATATCCTTTACAGTCTCTTTTCCCTACTTGTGACATCTTTGGTAGCAGCTTAATCTGGTGACATTTCCTTCCCTCATTACTATTTTGTCACAGGAATAAAGCACTGGGGTTTTATGGCTTCTTACCAGAGCAGGTGCAGCTGTATTGGATTGACTTTTTCAATCCTTAAATGCCTTAACCATCTTTCCTTCTCCTTGCCAGGCTCTGCTTATGTCTTCCACTTGAGTACGTATTTAGGAGGAACTGCTGGGACAGTGAAAAATGCATTTTACTGAAAAGCTGAAAATGGGGAGTCTGCAAGATCTCAGTAAATTTCAGGAGGGCTAGATCAAGACTATTTTGTTTCAACAACTGAAAAGGGGTTGAGATGAACTTAAATCGCCGCCGGTGCCAAGACTCATGAATTGCCAGGATTATGAAATAATTTTTCTTTGTGATGCTTTAGGAATTGTATTTTTACTAGTTACAACTTTTTGTAGAATATAATTTGGAATCAGCTGTAGAGTCTGAATTGCCCTTGTGTTGGGAAGGTAGAGAGGTGACTGATGACAAGCTCAGGCAAGAATGCAGAGAAAGGAGCATAAAAGCCTCCGAACCTGAGCAACCTGTGTCTGATTAAAACAAATCTCCTATCAGTTTTAACATTTTTGAGGGAATTTATTATTCTGAGTTAGTTACTCTGTATAAGAAAGTAAATTGAAAGTTATACCTAGCTCTTTAGTGCCACATATTTTCCATGGATTTCAGTTCCAGTGAATTATACCTAGGCTAGGTGTAAGCCATTCTTAGGTGGTCAGGGATCTCAAAAATCTTTTGTCTATATATCTATCATGTTGTCTTAAAATTCTGTCACATATCATGGTGCCTTAAAATTCTGTCACATCGTCAGGTTTTCACTCTTGTCTCCCTCACGTAAGCCCGGAGCTTTGTTCAGAGCTTGGTTTGAGTCCAGCCCACCTACCCTCAGGCGCTAACCAAGGCCCACAAAAGAGGTGCTTTTTGCTCAGTAGACAGAGGTAGAGAGTGAATTATGTTCTTATCAGTGCATGCCTTGTCATTTTTAGCATCTTCGATGCACTTGAGACATCCATATTATACCGCCACACACGCAATGAAGCTCCTTCTGAAGTGCCAGGCAAGATAACCCAGGAGATCTGACAGGACAGTAGGTGCTCCTTTTTTTGGCACCTGAATGTTACCACTCCTGTTGCCTGCACAAAATGACTCAACCTTTTTAAGATCTGAGCCTCAACCAGAGATTTATTTTCTTTCTGTGGCCAGTGACCTTCAAAAACAGCACAAAAATAACAACACGAGGAGAAATTAATCATCATGTCTTCTGGGCAAAGCATAAATGGGACTTTTAACCATAACTTGTGATCAGTTGCAAAAACTTTACAATGCTGTTCTAGGTGTGCTTACTGACCCAAGAAATCAACACAGAATTGGCCAGTATGACTCAGGTCTTGTGGGAGACACATGTTTCTCTGGAATGGCAGCTGGAAACCAGGAAGGATCTTAGGGCATCTCCAATGGCACTGAGCAGCCAAATCTCATCTTATTAAAACAATGGTGGCAGAAGGTACCTTCAGAAAGCAATCCATCTGACCTGTCTGGTGCTTGTTTCAGGTCAAAAGGAATCGTGCTCTAAAAGTACCTTACCATTTCCACAGATATCAAGTGGATAGCCTATCCTAAAGTGAAACCTTTGGAATTTGGTGAGATGAATCTCATGCTATTCTCAGGTTAACCTTGAATAATTATGAGACACAGGAACAAACAATTAAAAAAAAAAAATGAACTGGCCAGATGTCAAGAAAATATGTCTCATCTGTGTGCTCTAATGAAGTAAGTACAGATGTCCCAAAAGAAATGATGGAAGTAATTGAGCTTTGAAAAAAAAAAAAAAATTGGATACATTAACGCCTTTGAGGTTATAATGCAAGGAAAAATCATCTGTAAGTGTGAATGAGACAGAAAAATGACTTTATATATCTTTTGGTTCTATCCTATTTTCCTTCATATGATAGCTTTTTTTTCCTTTCTTTCTCTTTTGCTCACTCCCCTCAGGCACTTTGTTTGATCTCTTACATCACATACATGGCTCTTCATTGCTTCCCTTATTTGCATTTATTTATCTTCTGGAGACTGCATCACTACACAATCAAACAAAATTATTGAACCTTGAAACAGTTCTAGATTGCAAAGATGACACCATAGTAAATTCACATTTGAAATAAAACCTAATCAAATATTATGAGAGGATATGTATCAAATCAACCTCCCAAGAGTGTTTGCATTATAAACTTAATTTTTCAAGACTATGTTTGCATAAACGTCCAGCCAAGTTCACCTCCAGTGCAACTCATACCAAAGTCAACTGAGTTACGTTAAGAATCAACTGGAGTCTATTTATGCATAACAGAATAGTTTAATTTATCTATTAGCTTTATCTTTTGTAATGTTAGAGGTAGCAAAAGATTGTAGATAAGATATCTTTGTAGTATTAGCTGAAACTAAGTATTGAAACTTCTTTATCCAATTTTTTACTTACAAAATAAAAATAAATGCAAATAAATACAAAAATGAAAAAAACCCTGTGAATAATATTGATATTTTGGAGGCATATTTTACTGCTTTTGATTATTTTTTGCACAAAAAAATTAATCATTTAAACAGTCAATCAATCCATTGCTCATCAGAATAGAAACATTTAATTTTATATATAATTAAGAGCTGACATGACAGGAAAATTAAAAAAAATAAGATCTTGTATTCTTCATCCTCACTCTTGTTTCAACAAAAGAGTGAAACTTTAACTTGGTCCTTCAATTTACTCTTCTAACCTCCTGCACCTCCTGAATTCTGAACCTCCTGAAATCTGTTTATGTTCTTCAGCTCATCACAACATTGTTCTGCAAGATCTGGAGGCGCCATGGAAAAGCAAACACTCTTGACAAGTTATCAAAAACAGAGCAATAATATACCTAGTTTTTGGATGCACCTTGTCTCTGAATCCTCATGTCTCATTTACAAAATGAAAGGAGCAAAAGTAGTCTTGCCTTTCACATGAGCTCTGGTGTTGAAATTCTATCCAGATCTTAAAATTCTAAAGACCCTAGGGGAAAAAAGTATACACACACCAAAAAAAACCCCTAAAACCAAAACAAAAGAACAAATTCCCCCAAAAAACTAAAACAAACAAACAACCCTCACCCAAACAAACAAAATCAAATAAAAAATCCCCACCAAAGTCCCAGTAGAAAATTTTCACTTACAACTTTCTTACATTTTTTACTTGAAAATATTTGAGTTGATAGGTCATATATCACATCACACAGAGGGGTTATCATCAGTACTGTCTTGTCCCAGTGGAGTGTGTGTCTATATGGATAAAGGAGAAAAGCATCCAAAAAAGGTTAGCAACTTCTGCTACCACACCAGCAAAAACTCAAGCAGATTCTGGGCAAAAGAATAGCCTTAAAATATTAGCATTCTAACATTTTAAAAGCTTGATATCATTATTATTTACAATTTAAATGTTAGTCTTCCTGAGACTGCTCTGAATAACATAATCTGAGCTTATATCTGACCCTGGTTTGAGCAGGAGGTTGGACTGCATGACCTCTTGACGTTCCTTATTATCCTGTTCTGTTTCCACCCCAGGTTACAATAAAGTGCACACGAAAACCCTAACAAGGTCAGCAGCTGTGAGAATCATGTGTGTGCCAGAGAGACACAAGAGGAGAGGAAGTCCGTGCATGTTTAAGAATCAAGTGGTGGAGGGTGTGTCCTTGGGATCCCAGCACAGTACTGTGGGATGGGACTGAAACTGGCTCATAGAAGTTCTTGAGGGGACCCCATCATCTACATCTGAATATTTTTTATTTTGACTGACTATGATTGAGGCTATCTTCCAGCCCGTGTCACAATTTTTTTATTGTCTAAGGAGATGTACAGGTAGATACTGCAGCTGAACTGCACAGGAGCTGTGGTGACCACTCGAAGACCTGGTTCTTGTCCTTCCTCCTCTGCCTCCCTGGCATGGACAGGTTTTATCTACTTTATCTGTTTTATGACCTGAGAAGAAGAAAGAATACAACCTATCACAAATGCAGCAGCATCTTCAGAGACAGAATATCCTTCAAGTGCCTGCCTGCCACAAAAAAAAACAAAACTCCTCTGGCTGTGACATCCAGCCAGTTAAAAGCATTTCAACATAAAGCCAAACTTTATGTTTGGGGCTGGGTGTTGGACAAGCAAAGGAAACAGGAACAGGATGAACAGCTGGGGTAAAAATCAAATCTGAGGACCCCAGAAAAATCATAGAATCATGGCTTGGCTTGGCTTGGGAGGAATCTTAAAGATTGTCTTCTTCCAACCCTCCACTGACATGGGCAGGGGCACCTTCCACTAGAACAAGTTGGTTCAAGTCCTACTCAGCATGGCCTTGAAATGGAGGAACTTCCAGAAATGGAGGAACCACAGCTGCCCTGAGAAAGTATGCCAGTGCCTCACCACCCCCACACTAAGGAATTTCTTCCTAATATCTGATTTACATATATCCTCTTTTAGTTTAAAACCATGTCGCTTTAGCCTGAAGTGTGTCATGGAAGGTTTAGGTTAGATATTGGAAAAAGGTTCTTCATCCAGAGGGTGGTTGGGCACTGGAACAGGTTCCCCAGGGTAATAGTCACAGCCCCAAACCTGACAGAATTCAGGGAGCATTTGAAAAATGCTCTCAAGAACATGGTGTGATCCTTGGGGATAGTTCTGTACAGGGTTAAGAGTTGGACTGGATGACCCTTGTGGCTCCCTTCCAACTCAGCATATTCTGTGATTGTGTTTCTATCACTATCTGCCCACGTACATGATTTGTTGTTCCCTTATTTTGTGAAACACTTTGGCTCTTTTTCCATCTTCAGCCCTGTACACATACAATTTTCTCCACAAATGCTGCTGAGCTTTATGAAATTTAGGTACAGCCAGAGGAGACATTTCCCAACTGTACCATACCCCCAGCAGTGTGCTGTGCAGACAGTTGTCTGCTTTGTCTCCACTTACACACTGAGCCCTGACTCACTGATAAAATATTTGCAAGTGTTCAGCATGCCAGTACATAATACCCTGTCTGTGCTGGACTGTCATTTCTCTTGCTTAATTAGAGCAGGGGCAAGTCAACATCCGGAATATTTTGAGTTGCTTGGACGAATGCTGTGTATAACCTAAAAGAGGCAGTTTGAACACAGGCACTCAAATACTTCACATCTGTCTTGATGTATTACATGACTATAAATTTGTAGAAGTAAATAATGAGGACATGTGTTTCAGCAACCAGGCTTTTAAAATCCCTGCATAGCCATTTACTCAGTTCTTGTAGAAGCCAGTCCTAGAAAATCACGAGGTGAAGATTTAAGTAGGCAGTGCCTCTCTAAGCAAACATGGGATGCCAAGGACTAACTTCAGAGGAGAAAAGAGCATTGCAGAGAGTGAATCACTTGTGAATCATCGCTGTGAACTTTTCCAGGAATGCCAGTTCGGTCATTGCAATGTGATCTTCAGAGCATAGATTTTATATGCATAGGATTGTCATAAATAAATCATAGGAAAATGTAATGAGAAAAAATGTAACACAATGTAAAGCAAACGTCTATATAGAACGTCAGCGGAACTTAATAATTCAATTCAGTGAAGGTCTGTGTAAGGAAAAGCCAGTGATCTGCGTGCTCTCTACTATGGGACTTGAAGAATCATGTGAGTTTACTGAAAGTTAATATACTATTCAAATTCAATAATGCATATGTCGTTGATAACAACACTTCAGGATCCAAATAAATAAATAAATACAGTTAATTATCTGCTTGCTGCTAGGATGTGAGATGTCCTGAGATCAAGACTGGGTGCAGATATTCAACCCATCTCAAAGTCTTCCATAAAGAAACACGATGCACGTGGGTGCACATGTTCCTGGATTTGAAGACTGCAGGGAGTTTCGAGGCTCCAGCGCTGAAGAAGTATTAGGGAAAGTGGATTATATTTTCATTACTTACACTGACTTAAAGTCAAGTCTTAAAGACCAGATTTTCAGAAATCCTTATCTAGAATAGGTTTTCAGAAACAGAGGAGTTCCCAGTCTATGTAAAAATAAACTGCTGTGAGAATCTACTCTAGTCATGTGAATCATTTTTTTTTCTTTAAATATAACCTGGTTAAGAGCACCCTGATGCAACTTCTAATGGAAAGAACAATAAACTCCTACCTTCCTTATTTATTTCTGGGGAACTTAGACTAAGCCTTTGTTCAGGGCAGCATAAGTCAAAATAGGCAACCAGTAAATGAAGTCCTATCTGAATCTCGTTGTTGAGTCCCAAAGAAAAATTGGTGCTTGATAATAGTGTCAATCCAATTCAAAGCACAAACTATTTAAAACAAAATATACTGAGACAAGTATGGCAAAAATGGTATCACATCATTCTCCACTAATCTGTGTCCTTTGACATAAAAAGCTCTCTCTGTTCCTTTTTTGGTGGGTGAAAAAAGATCAATAACATTTTACAAATTATTCCTGTGCCACACACCAAAGAAAATGCATTCATAGGATTATAGGAAAATCATTTTTTCTAGCATTATTGATGCAATTAAATTGCTGTTTCTACTTCTGCAATTACATGATAACAAAGTGTTAAATTTGAAATATATTAAAGGCAAGATTATGCTGCTTGAACAGAGGCGTCTACTGAGATGACCTATGAAGTCTGGGACATCAAAATGGGAATGACAAAATATGACGTACAATTTATATGAAATCTAAAGTCTTCCAGAGTGTTGCCTGGAGACCTAGCCACTAGTAATCTCTCCAGACATTGAAAATAAGGCTAATATATGAGAAAGAGTATGTAAGGCAAGCAATAAACATAAAAGAAAGCTCATGAGTTGTCAAGCTCTGATTTGGCTATTCAGTCTTTATCTGAATTTAAGGAAAAAATATTGTTAGGAATAGCTAGGGGACGTTCTTTTAGTTATTCATTATCTTCTAATTTATTATTTGTGTTTTCACATACACATACTTTGACTTTTCTCGGCATCATAACAGAAAACCCTTGTAGCAATGACAAAGGGAAAGAGAAAAGAAATCACCTCTAGATGAGAACAGGGAAATAAGATCTGACTTTGAATAACCAGAGCCTTCCTGTCTGTCAGTTAATCAGTTTATTTGTCTGTCTGTCTTTGCAAATTGGCACTGATATAAAAAAATCCTAGTGTAGACACACTTCAGCAGTAGGTTTGTCTTCAAAGGCAGGCAGAAGCCTTTCAACTTTGGAGCTGAAAGTAACCCCTAATTGCAATTAAGTGCTGTCACAGTAGCAGACCGTTTTTAAAAGTCTTGGAACACTATTTTGAAGTATTTTATGTCTTATATCTTGAAAGAAGAAAAAATCCTATTTAACTTCAGAGCTTACTAAGGGCAAGAATACGCTGCAGAATTTCTGAGTTCTAGTACCGACCTTGGAAAAGTCATCTCATCCCTCCATGGCTTGGTTACCCATCTAGAAAATAGGAAGGACAGTGCATCTAGTTGCAATGTTGACTTTCTGGGCAGGGACAATGTCCTGCTGAGTATCTATATCACCAACCACAGCAAGGCCATCATTCCTTCTGCAGTTTCTGTGAGTCAGTGTGCATTAAAAAACATAAAATTAATCATAAAGATGCTATGCATAATCCCATTATATTTTCAATTTCTAAAGGGGATCTGAGTTTCCTTTCCCTTTCAAATGTTTTAGCTAAGTTCTGTCTTCAACAGTGGTTTTTTTTCTTCTGTGAAGTTTCCATTTGTTGCTGTCAGGAGGAGAAGAACTGTGATACAAGGTTAAGCAATGCATGGAGGAAAGTTTTCTGTGTCCCATTACATGTCAACTATATTCTCAGATGAACCTGAAGAATATTTTTTTCTTCATGGTTTTTAAGTTTCTTAAAGTCCTATGGAACTCTCAGAGCTCCCCAAACTTGTTCTTATTCAGATTTACATTTCCATGTTCTTTAAATGCTCAGAGCACTGCAGAAAAGTTCAATAACAGAGCAAGTGACAGAACAACACAATGAGGTCCATGAGTACCATTGATTTCCTTTGACATAGGGAAGTTTTGTTGCAAACCCTACAGAAAAAGGCAAATAATTACATCTATGCCTCATAGTCTCATAGAAAGGAACTTAAAATTTATAAGCTTAAAAAAAGCTTATAAATACATTCCACTTCAAAACACCCAAACTCCGATGTTGAGTTCAGTTATTTCTGACTGAAATTAAGAGCTTAAGGCTGATATTTAGTAATAAGTAATAATTGAATAATTACAATGTTACTTTAGAGTCTAGGTATGGAGAAGGTGCCCATCGATATTGTTCTCAAAATTAGCTGCTCTGGGGTAGTGATATTGAATGAACTATGGGCTCTTCTAGGAACAGATACATGCTAAATAATTAGGTACCAAATGGACTTGTCCAGCTCACAGCTTATGACCTTTTGCTGTTTACACATTCTGTGGGGAGAGAAGGTTCATCTGAGGCCTCTAGGATTTGTGTTTCCCTATTCAGTACAGGAAAGCCTAAGGTATGTAGTTTCCTAATGCAGGCTCTGCCATTAAGACCCCACAGTAAAGTGGGATGAAACTTGTTTAACATGTTGGGATGGAAAAAAACAGAGATTCAAAGAAGAATCTGCCCTGTGAGAAAGGTCTCCTCTCCTCTCCTCTCCTCTCCTCTCCTCTCCTCTCCTCTCCTCTCCTCTCCTCTCCTCTCCTCTCCTCTCCTCTCCTCTCCTCTCCTCTCCTCTCCTCTCCTCTCCTCTCCTCTCCTCATTTTGCCTTCTTTTTTCAAAACTAAATTTGTCATATAATTAGACAAACCCTAATTTTGGCTTTGAGGCAAAGAAAAATACATTAAATATGACATTTGCTATACTAGATGTTTAATTTCTAGTTCCATATAAAAACATGATAAAAACATTAAGAAAAATAGGGGAAAATATACTGACTTCATCATGTTCCACTGTTAAAATCCAGTGTGTTGTAAATGGAGAGAGTCCAGTTTTGGGAAATTCTCTGATAGTTTCTCAGGCAGATATGCTATTGAGCTTTGCTTGTGGAGACACTAAAAATTTAAAAACGTGACTGCACCAACAATTATTTTTTAATATAACAGCAAACATATAACCAAAGAGGATGAGCACGGGCAACAAATATGCTGTTTGTGTTATCCGTACATTTCTGATTCCCATTCTAAGCTTATCTGCGGAGTCTCTCGAGTTGAACCTTGTATGTGCCTACACTTTTTCTCCTGGAATAATTTGTCAGATGACAGCCTTCCAGCCCTTGTCCCCTTCCTTAGTACCCTGCCTCCCCAGCCAGGCAGCAATCGGCAGCCGCTCGCCAAACTCCAGACCCCACAACCATCGCACTTCACTCAAACACAGTCGGGGACCACACGCCAGAGCACAAGAACAGCCAAGTGGCCAGGTGACAAATAATGCTGCCCCCACTGAAAGGGATAAATTAGCAGAGTCTTATTCTTCTCTTTCTGCCAGTTTCCAGGGGTGAAGCCGAGTGACAGCAAACTTGGCGTGTATCTGTCAACAGGAACACACCTGCAGCAGTGCCAAGCTTTAGAGCCATCATGTCTGCTCTTTCCTAGATGTTAAGAGTTGTACAGAAATACCAGGCCAGGACCTGGGCCACAGTCTGGTACTATACAAGTTCAGGGAAGCATCTGAAACATAGGAGCCCTGTATTAAAATGAACTTAATAAAACCTATGCATATTTTTAGTGCAAGACTGCGGAGCACCCTCAGGTAAAACAGAGGAAACTTAGTTCTGGATTTCATCCACCTGATTTTAGAAGTTATTACAGGAATTAAGAGACACCTTAAGAAGATCACTCTGCAGTTAGGACACATAAACATATTAGGAAGGTGTCTCAGACCCCCTGAATCACACTGCTCCCCTGCTCTTTTGCCCATGCAATATTAGGGGTTTCAGTTGCTTTTCTGACAGAAAACAACACGTTATCATTGCTCTGTTGATTACACAGCCACTTGTAACAGGCAGTTTGTTGCAGTTCACTTGGCATATTTATTAACTTCGATCTTTAACTCTCAATAGTATTTGGGTAGCTAATTCGACTCACTTCAAGACACTTGTCCAAGGTTACCTAGAGACCTCACGGCACATCCACTGAGGTGCTGAGATTTTACTTATTTGCCCCAAATTATGTTTCCATTATGCTGCTCTTTTAAATTGCCTTGCTAAAGTCAAGATAAGGAATATCCAGCAGATACCTGTGACCAGTTTATACATTGCTTGAGATCATCCTCTTCCACAGAGGGTAAGACTTCCTTGCTCCAGACATTTTCTCTCATTTCAAGAGTCCACGACTCCTGAAGAAAAATTTTAGCAGTAAGAAATACAGTGAAGCAGGAATTAAATGTCTCAATCTTTACCATGTCCTTCTTTTCCACTTTCCCTGCCCCATTCACCAGTGAGTCCATATTTTGCCTCATCTTCCCCTTGAGAATGATGCACCCAATAGTATCCTTTGTGGCTGTTCATGTTCTTTACCAGATTTAACTTCAGATGGGTTTGGCTTTTCTAACCCTATCCCTACACACTCAGACACTATCTGAGTATTTTTCTTTTTCTTAAATTTTCTAACTTCCAACTTCTACACTTTCCATTCTAGATTTGAGGTTTAACTTTGTGCATACACGTGGATTTTTCATGCTGGCTGGGATGGAGTATTCTTAAAATTGGAGAGGGTTATCTTTTAAAAATAGATATCCCTCCTGGGCCAATTTTTTTTCTCTTAACAGTTGTATCCAAATTGATTTATCTAACCCTAAAAAGAATGAAGTATACCATTTTGAATTTCAGGACTCATTATCTCACTATTTGCCCTGCTACCTCTTGTCAGCATACTGGAAACAATCATCTTATTCTCACTACTATTAAGCTGGTTCCTGATCTTCACATCCACTCTAAGGTTTCTTCTGTTTATATGCATGAGTTCAGCAGATCACCTCCAATCATCAGGTCCTCAGTGCCCCGTGTCTGAAAGGTGTAATCAATGTACTTCAGAAACCTCACAGAATGTTTGTGTCCTCTTGTGCTATCCTCCCAACAGGCATTGGGATGGTTGAAATTCCTCATTCAGGGGCATCTTGCAAACATGAAGATTCTTGTCTGAAGTCCTCACCCAGTTCTTCCTGACCAGGTGATACAGGCACCCCCAAAATCTTCTGTATTGGTCTGATGGCTGATCATAACTCACACACTTTCAGATGTGTCCTCTATCTTCTCCCAGGCAATGCTCCAAGCATTCCCACTGCTCCTGCCCATCAAGGGCAACTCCTCTTTCTTGTCATTTCAGATTGTCCCTCCTAAATAGCCTCTGTCCACCCACTGCAACACTCCAGGTACAGAGCTCTCCTTCCTAGTGAGACTATAGCCCTGAACTACATGCAGCCCTCTAATTTCTCCTACTCTAACCCCTTGCTATGTGCTTTAATGAGCAGACATTTCAGAGAGACACCCAGACATACTGATTCCCCTGAAAGGATGCAAGGAGCTTTCCCCATAATGTTGTCCTGCTGTCACTTCCCTATTTGTGTGCATCCAACTGAGGCACACCATATGCAGCCTTGTCTTGTCCATTACGGGGTACCCTGTCCAAATCACCCTGCACATTATCCTTGCCAAGCCAGCCCACCACCGTCTGTCCTTGATGGAGGGTCATCATTCTCCCTGGTCAGTTCCCCTTAACATCTTCCCCAAGTGCATCTCCCTCCAAGCTTCATGGATCTAAGAGCATAAGCATGAGAGGCTCTAAGAGGTTGTAGGAAATAAAAGCCAGGTTGTACAGCAATCATAATTATTCAGAAGTTGGGTTAATTGGGTTAATATTCTCAATGAAAGCAAGTGCTCTTTCTTGAAGATGTGACATCTTCCTGTTTCTGTCAGGCACTATTCCCTCACTGCTCTCTCTATGGACTGGCATAGAAATTCAGCTGCCCTTCCATTTACCTGTTAAATGTCTGGCATTTTCCTCTGCTGAACTCCCTACCTGCTGTGTGCCTGGTGCTGTTTCCTGCTGTCTACTCCACCTGTCCACTTTACTCTTTTATTTCCTCCTTAAATGTTAACATGGCACAGATGGGCTCTTACTGCCTGTGACTTTCTAATGGAGTTGTTGAATGTTAATAATACTTTGGAATTTAAAAAGAAAAAAAAAGATGGACGGCCACTAAAACACCAAAGAAAATAAAGATATGCATCCAGTGTATCCATCTGTCCGTGGGCAACACTGTGAAATAGCTCACTAGAATGTTTATTGTTGCAATATAGAAGCATTGAGAGTCCTCAGACAACACAGAGTTCCCTGTAGACAATGAAAAAAATTGCAAATTATTACTTTATCATATCAGAGAGTGAATATAAATTTGCCATGCACACAAATCCACAGCATAAAAATCAGGGTAAAAAAGTAAAGGTTATTCAGGGGTAAAAGAAGCCTGTTTTTTGCTTTGAAGTCCCTAACCCATTTTAGAAGGAAAATAACCAAGGCATTAATGATCAGACATTCCCAAAATTTTACTCCTTTGGAAGGCCCTGTCATTTTCATGTTATCATCCATTCAGAGAGCAGATGCAGCTGCTGGCATACTCGCAGCTGCCTCATCTCTCTTGATGTGTCCCTGTTCTTGCTTAATAAAAAACTTCTGTCTGGTTTGGCACCACCTCCTGTCTCCTTTTCTTCCCTCATCTAAAACTGCCGTATGCCAAAGAGGACAAAGAGACATCCACGAGGATATTTTAGGCAGCTGGGTAGCTGCGCCTGCTCTCGTTCGCAGCCGTAAGATCCCTGTGAGACAATGCAGCTGCTACCCTGAACGAGCTGCCACTGGAAGGTCAGTCCTACCCTCCAACCTCAAACACCACAGAAAATTAAAAGTCTGAGAAAAAAAAAAACCAAATACTTGTCTCATTATGCTGAAGTGGTTGAGGAGTCTCACCTCGTGTTTTTAAACGAGGCTGAATATCTGAAAGGCGACAATCACTTCAGATTTGTTCATAATACCATGCATTTGTCTTCATTCTGTTGAGCAGATTCCTGAGCACCTTGGCATGGACAGGATACTGGCACCTTCATCTCATCTGAGGTTTTGGTGTTGTAGAGGCAGGAAAGTGGATAACTCTACCTCTATTTTCATGTTTGAGAGTAAAAAACAGGAGAAAGAAGAATGCAGTATTTTCCATACACAACATTCCATCAGATAGAATTAAAAATCAAGCTATTTGAAAATAAAATAAATGGATTCTGGGCCCTTTTTTTGGTCAGTTTATATCTGATATGTGACATTTGACCTTTCTCATCTTTTCACCACTTCCATGGCAGCTAATTACAATCCTCCCTTCCTCCTCTTCCTCCTCATGATCTTCCTCCATACTTTTCTCTCAGAAAATTTAAGACTTAAAACAGTCCAGCAGTACTGTGCTAATGTGCAGTGTGCAGTTTTCAGGAATTCATCAGTGCCTTACCTAAAATAAAAAATAAATTAAAAAAAAAGAATTGTTTAATTTCTTATTTGGTTGCCTACAAAATGTGAACAATGTACAGACAGCCTTTACAGAAGTATTGTGGAAATTCATAAATTCAATAAATAAAAGTAGCTCAGCTGCAGAGAACTGAAAATAATATCTGAAATTAACTGGATTTAACTGTCTTTAATACAGTCATGACATGCAGCTTTGCTTATAAACAAACGAGTTCACATCTTAAAACCATATTTTACCCGGTCTGTATCTATCAAGATGTTATTCTACAACTTCAAAACTAGGAAAACTTGCATCTATGTTTTAATCTTAAACTGAAAATGAATTTTATTAAATCCATTTTTATTCTATCTGTTAGTTTGTTTCCTATAAATTTCATTCTCCTATTTGTCACCATTTATCATCGGATGTATGGACTGAAATCATATTCTATTCTCAGCCTTCATGCAGTCAAATTCTTTTCGTGTAAAACAGTCTTATTTTTGTCAACTTATTACTTTTGATGTTTCTGAACTTCTCTTAAAAAAGGTGCCCAACATAGGATGTCAACATCCAAAGAAAACTGTTCAAGCATAGAATACTTAAATTCTTTTGCCCAACATGTAGGACCCTAAGATTACATTAGTCTCTTTCATAATGGGTCACACTCATAGATTGTCTCCTCCCTTTTTGGTAATTTCTAATTGATAAATTCCCAGATTATAGAAGAATAATCAGTTCTGATTACCAAGTATATATTGTAGACCTAAGTTTCATAGTGCTTTTTGTTTTGGTGTCCATATCGCTGACCTGTTTTTATCACAGTCCTTTCCTCATGTTGATGGTGCCTGCAATGTTACTTCATCAGGAAAGCCAGGGGACCTTCACCCCTTGGCTTCATCCCATTTAACTTGAGTCATTGAAAAACCAAGCATGTGTTCTGAGACACTCTTCCTACTATTCAACATGGACATTTGGTGAAATTAAAGGAAATGTGTGCAACATACACAACAATTGTGCCAGTCTAAAGTCTGGGAGTGAGGATGACCAACATGAGTGCAAATAACTCTGCTGCTGAGCTGTTGTTCATTGACTTGTTGCTTTCCTTTGCTGTGATTATCTTTTTGGGGAAGATTGTACTACTTGAATATCTGTTCAAACTCCTCAGTGTCATTCAGCTGAAAACTTAACTGGTTAACTTTACTCGAAAAAATCTGCAATAAGTGTGCAACACAAGCAATTTTTTGTTCCTAAAAACAAAAATCTTTTTATGTTTTATCTGTTCACCACTTCGCACTAAGTACTTTTCTCTCTGATGCCTCTAAACACTTGTGTAAATCTTAATCCTAATTTAATGCTTTTACTGATTTATATTACACTACTCATACAGAGGAGCTGCAAGACCTAGTCAACATCTAGAATTATGGAAGTTCACTTTCTGTAGAGAGCTGCAAATCATCCTGGTTGAGCTGAAGGATTTGTTTTTGTCATGGCAACTGGTAAAAAAGTACCATGCAAGGGACGTGCTGATGCCACACTCCACAGAATCAGAAAAAAGTATAAGCCATGGGTTGGAGAGATGATGATGATGATGATGATGATAGCCACTATGCTGATGATGATAGCAATGATGATGATGATGATGATGATGATGATAAAAATAATAACAAATCCAGCAATAACCTTATCATTGGAATGAAAATGGAGAAAAAAAAAAAGGAGAGAAATGAAATTTAAAAAAAATAAAATCAAAAAAAGGCAAACAAACAAAAAAAATCCCCAAAACAAGAGACGCACAATATGGCTGCTTGCCATCTGCTGATTGAGGTCCAGCCTGTCCACAGGCCTTCTCAGCCATCTTCCCCCAGTTCATGTACTGAGCATGATTTCTGTGGCATGGAAATCCTTTTGGCCAGCTCATGTCAACTCTCCTGGCCATGCTCCCATGGAAATTCTGGTGCGCCTGCTCACTGGCAGAGAATGGGAAAGAGAAAGGAACTTGATTAAGAGTTGGGTATGACTTCAGCAATTCAAACATCACAACACTATCAACATAATTCTCATACCTAACCCAAAACCACAGAACTACACCTGCTACTAGAAAGAAAATTAACTTTATCCAAGTCGAGTCCAGGGCAGATTCAAAGCATATGTTTGTTGTAGACAATTATTCCAATTAAAAATTTATTCAAGTGTCTTGAAGGTGCTTTCATTTCACCTGTCTTCAGGCACTTAACTGATGAACACAACTAAAAAGTGAATATTACCCCATACTCATTAAGTGAAAGATAGTCAACTCTTCCAATATTTCAGACCATTTTAAACTTTAATTACTTACTCGAGCACCTAAAAGACTCTTCTTTCATCATTAACTTTGGGGATAGCTTAGAGCAATTTGACTTCTAACTTAGGTGCCTGTATTAAGTTTCTAAAGTTTTCTAGGGTAAATTAAAGCTTGTACAGAGAGGACAAAACCATCTTTATACCACTAGTAGTGCAATTAGGGTAATCTGGGGACAGGATTACCCTTACCCAGACAGCTCTACCTGTCTGGGCTATATCCTTCATGCTTCAAAATGCATATTTCATGCTTAAAATCATTAAGTGTAGAGGGCTGGGACAAAATTTTTCACAGGGGAAAGTCTGAGTATGTCTATGGAAGGGTTATTGTACCTTTCTCTGAAACATCTGGCGCTGGCCAATATTAGCAACAGAAGACTGGACTAGATGGACTGCAGGTCTGATCTGGTGTGGCAGTTCCTATGTTCCTGTGTTCTTCCTCCACCTGGTGCAAGGGCAAAACTGTCAGGTATAATGAGGAAATCTTTATTCAGGTCCCCGGGTAAGACTGTAGATTTGGCAATTAAAAAATCATCTTTTGAAAAACTCAGAGGATTTTGCCTCTTTTACTGATAAAATGTACATTATCTATACTGAAATTGTGCCAGTTCTTTCCCTATTTGTAATTGAGCAATATTACTACAGATAGATGAAAAAGACATTTCCAGAGGACTTATAGCTACTATTATTGTATATTATTTTTATTGTTGTCATGCAGTCATGGAGTTGAATTCATTGTATTTGTCCTATATTGGAATAAGGAAAAGATATTTTTGTCTCTTAAAGCTTATATCCAGATGAACTTCTCCTAGGCTTAAATTCTGTAATCCCTAAATGACCTGCTTAGCTGTATTGGGAGGTCTGCCACTGAGGCAGAAAAATAGGGACTTGCAGGTGAAGGTTCAGGTTTGAGAGCTGTCCCCTGTCCACAGCCCCAGTGATATGACACCAGCCAATAGTCTAAGTACCACAAAGGATCAGCAAGAAAATATTGTGCATCATTTGCCAGGCAGAGACCTCAGCACACCAGCAGCATAACTATTGAGCAAGGCTTGGTTTTCAAGAAGTGCAGCATAAAAACACTGCAGGTTTTTATCCACTGTTCTTTGTATTATAATTGTGATTGCTTGTAAACTAATTTGGTGAAGAATGACAGAAGAAAATGTGGCATTTCATATCTAGAAAAAATTCTTTAGCCTAATTATAGATATTTATTTCTTATTCAAATGTCTTAGTGTATCTGCTGATGTTCTAATCACTTCAGTGCTCCTGCAGCTGCTTTATCATATCCACCCTTCCATGAAGAAGTCACAGAAACTCTGGATCATGACCTTGCCAACTCTGCCTGAGGTTCTTTCTAGTTTCAGTGATCAGTTTTCAAAATCTCTTAGGATAGCTATGTCTGCTGCAATTTAAGTGAATTGGTTACCCATTAAAGGCTTGATGAAGGTATTCTGAATTTGTCACTTAACCAAGTTAACTAATTGAGGCATACAGTCATCCTAGATTCCCATTACACTCAGTGGAGACAAAAAAGGCACCTGCAGATGCTGTGTCAGATCTAAAATAAGCTGAATTGTCTTTTAGAGGAGCTTATTTCTTCCTTCCATTGACAGGACAAAGAACACAGCTGAACAGGAGCCTAAATTTAGTGCTCCCAGGAAGCGAATGGGATATTAGGAAGGATAAATCTGACTATAACAGTTGGATCATAAGGTCAAGTGCTAAAACTCATCACCCTGCTGGAAACAGTGAAATGGAATTACACTTTTCGGTACATTGTTCCCTCTTCTCTCACCTTCCTCTGCATGAGTCTGTGGTTAATCACTTTTCCTACCTTACTTGGTTTCCTATCTTAGCTGTTTGTACTTCCAGGAGATATTGTTGAAAATAAATAAATTTTAGTGATGGCAATTTAGGATCTTTCATTTGATCTTAAACACCAAAGCTGAAGGGCAGTACTGGTGAAATGGATTATTCATATAAAAATTTAAACTTTGGTTTTGAAATCAACAATGAAACAATAAAAGTGCTCCAGATGAAACCCAACTAAATTCCAAACAATAACTATGTCATTGCTTTTTCTTGGCTCCTGTCTAGACAGAAGGAAAAGCAAGCTCAGAATGACACGGTGCTCAGTCAATATCACTGTTTCGAATGTAGACATACTATAGGGTATAGAAATGAAAGACCATTAACAAAGAGAGGACTATAATAACTGAATTGTGATTCTTGATCAAAACTGAAGTCTTTTTATTATCACTGCTGCTGTTTCTTTGATTCACAATGTGAATGAGACTTTGTTTTCTGTGTACTAAATTTAAAAAAAAAAGATAAAGAGCTAATAAAATAAGAGCTAACATATGGAGTGTGGCACTGGCTGCATAAAGATTATGGATTTTATTATTTGTTGAAATGGAAATGTCAATGTAATCTCATGGGTTGATGCCATGGAAATTCCATTGGATTTTTCATGTTAGTGATGCATTTATACAAGCCTTTTGGATTATAAATGTGCAACACAATATTAACCCATTATATTGACAATATTAACCCATTAGATTGTCTGTCTGATGTCTTCTGGCTTTCATAGTATGCCACCACTAAATCAGAATGTATGTATAAAAACCTGGAGCATTAATATGAGAAAAACCCATCTCAAGTAATCATTCCTTTTATAATTATTTAATTTCTTCTGAAAATCCAGAAACTTCTCTGAGAGGAGGAGATAGCCCCTGACCCAGTTAGACAGAAAATGTACCCTTACAGTTCTCAGTTTTAATATCAGGGAGACTCAGGTACTCTGCAAATTCTAATAAAACACTTTTATTACTAGGGGTTTTTTTGTTTATTTTGGTTGGATTTGGGTTTTGTAATTTGTTTGTTGGTTTGTTTTTTTCTGTTTGTGGTTGTTGCTACTGTTTTTTGAATATTTTGGGGATTTTGGTGGGGTTTTTTGGGTTTTTTGTTTGTTTTGGTTTGGGGTTTTTTTGTTTGTTTTTTTGTTGTTATTTTTGTTGGGTTTTTGGGTTTTTTGAGGGAAGGTGCGTTTCAGCTTTCAGCTTTTGACATATTTATGTATCCAATCATATTGCATACAAGCTTTATGAAAGAAACTTGCTTACAGATGCGTGTGAGTAAGTACAGATGGGGGCATATGTTTCCAGGTTGTCTTTAGAGGGAAGAATTGTGGCAGATGTTGAAGAAAGGGTGTTCTCACATAACAGTTCAAAGCTGCAGAATAAATCCCTTCAGTTTCCCTTCCAGGAGCAGCACATATCTTTCATAACTTTTATAACACTATTGCAATTTGAAGTGCATTCCTCTTTGACAGTCAATAGAAAAATTTTAAAACTACCTTAATGGGACTCAACACACAATGCTGGATCACAGTTTTAAACCAACAAAAATCTTCCTGTAGACATTGGTTTGTCCCATCATTGACCATAAAGGGACTCTTGATCACTACTTCAGCCTTGTCAACTAATATTTAGGTATTCCATAGTTTAGGATGAACTCCAAAACAGATTATGCCCTTAATGTAAAACACATTAAAAAATACAATTAAGAAAGCTAAAAGAAAAATAAAATTATATAACCTCACTTAAATGTTCCTTGTCACTAATGGAATTACTTGCTTTGGTGATATAGACGGTAGACACAAGTTATATTATTTATGCCAGACTAAAGTGTGTTCAAATGTATTATTTGATTGTCATATTATAACAATATAGAACTGGGAAGAGAAAAGGAGAGGTGAGAAGAGGAGAACATAATTTTAACACCAATGTACTGAAAGAAAGAGCACAGTGAAACAAGCTAAAACACTGGAGCCGAATAAGTCAGTCAAACCTAAATGGAATGTAAGGAAAAAGGAAAAAAAAAACCAGAAGAAAAAGAGAACTGAATTGCCAAGGTGGACTTCTATACTGGCTTGAAGACAGAATGTGTGAGTGTCAGCATAAATAAAGATGCTACAACTAGTTTTAAGAGAACACAGTATTGGTGAGATGGCAATGGCATTACTGGGCTGTAATATATGAGAACAATTTTATGCTCAGCCTTTCTTGTGGCTCATGGAAGTAGTCAGGCAGAGGGAAAGGATTTCTAGTGGCAGATATCTGAGATGGCAACACACTTTGGAGAGAGATTTGCAAAAGAAAGGGTTTCATTCAAGGTGTTGCAATCCACAGCAGAAATTGAAGAGGTGGGACCCAAATATTTACGAAGATTCAAGGCAACCAAAGACAAGTTATAGAATCATAACAGCATTAAGGTTTCAGGTTTTCCTACTAAAGAAAATAAGGGATATCCCTTCCTTTCCTCTCCCCATTTGCACAGTTTTAAGGCAAAAAGGTGAAATACTGAAGAAGCCTTTTACACAAGGGATATGTCAGTTTTCCTTTGGACATGTGAAAAGAGAGATAACTGCTACCAAACCATTGTTTTCTAGTACAAAAGATACCTAAAACAGCAGAACTCACTCTTCCCACACCTTCAGATGCATTAATAATATCTGCCTTTTCAAATAGCTATGTAACCACCTTGGCAGAGCAAAAACATCCTTCAGGAATTCCAAACTTTGGTGCTCAACTTACAATAAAATTTCAGACAGAAAAAAAGTTTTAAAAAATGCCTAAGCAAACTCTTCAAGGGAAAATGGAAGTAGAGTTTTGAAAACATCCAGACAGGAAGGTTTTTCACCTGGTTTTAGGCAGTTAAAAGTCATTGTTTAATGATAGACATCCATGGATGAGCTACACACAAATGTTAGGCACGTGAGGCCCATGTTAGTTTTTTTAACTGACTCATCTGAGGGACAAGAACTACATTTCAACACTTTTGTGTATTTGGCAATCAACTATACTATATAAAAGACATTACTATCCTTATTTAGGTAATTTAATTGCTGCTGTAAGTGTTGATATTATTGGTCATGTCTGAAAATGTCATTTAGACATATTCCTCTGGAAATACAAAATTAGCTACAGACAGACAAGGTGATTTTTCTAATTCCACAAAGTACTATAATTTTAGCATCAGAATACACACAAGCCCTGGGCTCTAATAACTTAACATTCCCTGACCTAGATCATTTGCACCTTAAAATTGCTAGATTCTGTTTAACCCAATGCCATTGCAGAATATTTCACTCTAGTTATATTTGAAAGTTCCTTTTGTTTTTCTATTCCAAGCTTGTTTCTGACTGTGTGGTAGACTAGAACATTGGATGGAAAATTCAGAATTTGCAATTCAAATTCTCAGAGAAGGCTTTAATGTTGAATACTTGTGGACAACATTTAAAACTCCTGTAGAGTTAAACAATGTAGATTTTTTTTCCAATACATGGTGAACTGAATTTACAGATATTATTCAGTTAAGATCTGGAGATAATATTAATATGGTACTTATGCATAAAACTCACAACAGGCAAGTATTTTGTAAATTCAGCATTTAGTTATCTCTTATCCATTAACAGGAAGCAAAGCAAATAGCTCCCCCTTATATTCATGCCCCAAGCTAAGCAAAGGGAATGGAAAAGGTTTTTAGAATTACAAATAGAACCTTTAAATTGTAGAAACTTGATAATTTCATTTATGAAAAGCATTGCAGAACTTCTTCTTTCTACACCAGTTGTTATTCAAATCACAGTGCTGAGGATAGAAAAAGACAAAACAAAACAAAAAGGCAGTCAGAAAAAAAGACACAAAAAAATGGGGAAATAATAAAACACAGAAAGTGAACGAAAATAATCCTGTCAGAAACCCAGTTTCTTTTCAAAGATCAGGCAGAAGTACTGCATGTTTAAATATGCATATTGAAGCAAAAATTGAGGAAAAAAAGAAAGGGGAGAGTAGGGAGAAATGGGGAAAATACAAAAAGAATTATGAGCTGTTTTCAAAAAATAGATACCTGAAAATATGAGAATTCATCCATATAATTTTGAAATTACTATATGCATCTAATTGTGCAAATTGTGAATACACATTTTCAAATACTAAAGATTTATATTTCTTATACGACTATTCAGGTTTGAAAGCCCTAAATATAAATTAAGAATAAAATTACTTTATGTGTAAGAATTCAAAGCAAGAGTTTTGCACCTCCTAAATCCCACTCAAGCCCTCAAAATAGGATTTCAGAGGGACTTACGTGTCTCATAGGCAATATGTAGCTGGGAGAGTTTCACCCAAAGGGATAAAACATATTAGCATTACTTCTGCAACTAGTTTATCTACAGTCTCTTGGACTAATTACCTAAGACAAGAGTCTTTTCTTCATATAGTCTTTTAGTGTGGCAAGACAGATCTTTTAGAAATACTAAATATTACAACAAGGCACAGGATTGGATATTATGGATTTGCACAGCCAGACTTACAGGAAAAACTGGATAAAAGAATGTTTTTTCCAAAATCTGAGGCTAATGAGCTGACCCTCATCTTCTGAACATCTCTGAGAGCTAAGCAAATATTCCTCCACCCATTTAAAAACACAAATATTGAAACAGTGAATTTATTAATTGTTCAATACCAAGTACTGAGCATATCTAGACTATTGAGTGAATCCAAGTAAGATGCTTCCCCACAGATGAATATTTCTAAAGAAATAAGAACAGTATTCCCAATTTGTTTCCACTTAGCATGATAAATCAGTATAAAATATTACTGTAAAGGAAAAAAAAATGATAAGAAGTGTGAATTTTGAACTAGATAACCAAGCATACCCAAACTCAGAAACACAGGAAACATGTTGAGTCTGGAAGAGTATGTGAAAGCATGATGGTGTACTAATTGGTGCTGTGTCTCCACATTAAACAGGGTTTATTCTATATTTCCATCTTTCAGATTTGTTCAACAACTAATATCTGTGTAGGGAAAGTGAGATTGTTATTCCTGCTCAGTGGAAAAGGTGATATCTGAAACTTGTTGCACCACTGACTTATGGTGATGCTACTATTGGGTCAGAATTAGAATTTACAGGATTTTTTTAGTTTCTCTGGGAATTACATTTTTTGACCTTCACTTTTTTTTTTTTTTTTTTTTTTACTATGTTGATCGTTACCATAGAAGAAGATCAATCTTCATCAATCTAATTCACGTAATCACTAGATTAACTTCCAGGCGACTAACACATTTACCCACAAATCATCTGTTTTATGTTTCTTCTCTTTCAAGCTTCCTTGATCAGAGATTTTCGTGGACCATCACCATCCATGGAGCTTCAGCAGGAGGATGTACTGCAAAAGCTTGTAGGAATTTTTAGATGCTGTATTATCTACTACAAAAAAAAAATGCCCTAAACACACCAGTTTTCTCTGTAGCTCAACTTTCATTTGAGTTCTTTTTTTGCAACTCTCATTTTCACTTCCTGAAACAGTCTCCAGACACAAGGAGGTGTGTTTCACCCTTGTTGCTTAACTCCGTATATTATTTTCTGAATGCTGTAGGCAGCAACTTGGTATTGTACAGTTTGGAAGAGTTCAGCTAACGGAAGATATAGTTTTATCAAATGGCTGTCTTAAAGTCCTGAATAAAATATCTTTCACAAGGGCATCAAGACTGGAGTGTTGAGACCAGTTCAACAGCAAAGAATATTTGGGTTAATGCTTTCTGTAAGAAAACAAGCTCATTACATGTTTGGCAGAAATGAGAAGTTGAACGCCGGTTTCTCTTTTGGACACAGAGCAATTACACCAGCAGATTGTCAATATCCATGCTCAGCACACTTAGGTCTTGCATGGAGCCTTCTGTACAACAGAAAATAACATGGCACCTGGCAAGGAGAGATCTTGAACCTCTCTAGAGAAAAAAAAGTGAAGGCATTTATTGGGAAATGCAAATAGCTGATGAATTGGGTTCAATTAAACCTATCTTGACTGTTTGCTATGAAGAGTGCAATTAGTTTCTCCAAAATGTATTGTATATTCCTGCTCTGCAGTGAAAGGAGATCTGAGGTACCGGGGTTGATGTGCTGGTAAAAAGCAATTTGAATATATGAAAGCCACAACACAGTCATCTTCTAGATGAAAATATTAAAATATCCTAATGAATTTGAAGAAATTTGTTGTTGAAATCCTAAATTTACTACATTTGTATTTAACTACTGACATGTAAATAGAATCAAAAGGGTTAATGAAGCTTGTCATTAATATATGTTTGGGAACACATAGAGGGACATGGGTAAATGGAGTCCCCATGGCCAGATCCAATGTCCAGTGAAGGCAAATAAAGAACTACATCAAGCATGAGATCAAGCCCTAATCTAAGATGCAAACACAATTAAGACCAGACTGTACTATTTTTGGAGCTACTGTGCCTGGCTACACTTAAAAAAACTCAAATTACACACAATGAAATGGGAACAGAATTAAAAAAAAACAAAACAAAACAACAAAAAAACAACAAAAACCCTAATTTTTCAAGTTCTGTATCAGATGAGGAATGGATATAAAGTCCACTTTTGCACATAGTACCTTGTTTGACTCTTCCAAACACTTTTTTAGCTCCCATGACCTTTTTACAACGTCATCTTCACAAGTAGATAAGTTTGCTGTGAATTCTTAGTGTATGGTACATTATGCACACAGTGGTAATTGTAATTAATTCCAAAGGTATATATAAAGAATCCAGTGATGTGTCCTGCATTCTCAGAGCAATATGCCCTAGTTTCCATTCTAAGGAACACTTTGGGCTTGTGGGGTTTTTTTGGAAGTGTTTGTTTTGTTTTTTTCCAAACTGCTTTTGAAAAAGCCGGGGAATTTTCCATGTAAAAGAAAAAGTGTTTTACCTCCTCATTCCCATCTCTGTTACAGAATAAACTACCACCAGGCTCATAGTGAAATAACAAACAGTGAAATAACAACTGATCTAAGAGCTGCTTCTAATAAAGCAACATGTCTTTACCCAAAATTTGCTGTAAGTCAGCATACAAAGGTAAGTACCTATAACACCATGATTTTTATACTCTAGAGGTAGTTGTCTGACACTAATTATTCTGATTTTATAATGTTGACCTGTAATTTTTTTTTCTCCTTCACCTACTGGAACTAGTTCTCTTGCCTAGTTTGAACTTCGAGTCACCTACAGAGGAAAATAAAAAAAGATTCAATCAACTATTACATAAATTGATTTTATAAACTGAAATATACTAAATGTGAATATAGAAGGCTTTTTCATACAATGGTCCATGAATATTTAGCAGACACTCTTAACTGTTATGAATTTATGGATATTTCCATATTCTATTTCTCCAGCTATGTTGCTGGGGTATTGAAGAGAGAAAAATCCTAATTAAAAGTAATCTAAATTGGTTAAGAAATGCAAGAGAAAATCTAAATAAATCCCAGGATTGCCTGAACTAGGTAATGAATAAAAATAGTTATTTTTAATAGGCCCATAAGAGATTAATAGAAATGTCTCAAGTGATCTTTGGGCTTTCAGGTCATGGAAGCTACTGGTGATGTTGCCTAACAGCTAATGCACATGCGAACCAGGTATCCATAAATAAATGTGCATGTCTGTGTTAATTTGCAACATCCCACCCAGAATCCTCCACTTCAAAGGGGAAAAAAATGTAGAAGAAAATAAAGAAAGCACTGGTCATTTTCATCCAGTCAAAAAACAGATGTGGCAGAGGAAGAATTTGAAGAACAAAGCAGAAATATGGTGGCTGGATGTCAAGTAATAACTAACAGGACAGAATACATTTGGTCCACACTGGTTAGATGATATATTTTACACAACCTTGCCCATCAGCTGACACCTGATCTAAACTGGTTATCCAAGTCTGAGTTAAGACCTCCTACAAAGATCTACAATTTGACAGAATGGATTGTTCTATATACTTCACTTCCTGGTGTCTAAAACTCAGTGAGATGAACCAATGAATCACAGAATCACAGAATGGTTTGGGTTGGAAGGGACCTTGAAGATTTTCTTGTTCCAACCCCTCTGCCATGGGATGGGACAACTTCAACTAAAACAAGTTGCTCAAGAACCCCATCCAGCCTGGCCTTGAACACATCCAGGGATGAGGCAGTGCCTCATATATTCCAGTGCCTGCACAGTAAAGAACGTTTTTCTAGTGCAAACTAAACCTGCTGCTGGTCTTATACTATCTAAAAAGACTTTTAAAAGGGTGCAGAATATACACTGTGAGTAGAAGTGTTTTAACCCCAGCTGGCAGGCTGGGCCCACATGGCCCCTCCTTGTACACTTCATCTCGTGAGTGCCAGAGAAAACCAGAAGGGTAAAATTGAGAAAATTTGTGGCTTGAGATAAAGGAAGTTCAGTGGGCAAAGCAAAAGCCACAAGCACAAACAAAGCAAAACCAGGAATTCACTCACCCATCCCACAGGCAGGCAAGGTCTTCAGGCATCCCCAGGAACGCAGGCCTCCATAACATCCAATGGTTACTCTGAAAAACAAAAACCATCATCCAAGTGCCCCCTCATTCCTTTTTCTCTTAGCTGTATATGGTGAACATGACACTGTAGAGTGAGGAATATCCCTGTGGTCAGCTGGGGTCAGCTATCCCAGCTGTCCCATCCCAATTTCTGGCACATTCTCAGATCTCTCCCTGGTGGAGTAGGGTGAGAAGTAGAAAAGGTCTTAACTTACATACTTTACTTAGAGACAACTAAAAATATCACTGTGTTATCAACATTTTTCTCATACTGAATCCAAAACACAGCATTGTACCAGCTGAGTTGGGAAGAAAATTAACTCTATCCCAGCTGAAGCCAGCATAAGAAGTATTAGAATTTATGTAGGTATTCCACAAGAGAAAAAAAGCACACCAGAATTTATTAGTCATGTAATTTATTAGTTGTTAATTACTTGCTTCTCTTTATTAACATATTACACCTCAGAGAATAACTCTAAGGTAGGTAAATTAAACTAGACTTCCTTTGCTGATGTGTAATTTGCAACACAAAGAATGTAAATAATGAGTGGAGATGGGAATGGAAGTTAGTGCCCTGACAATGATAATTTTATCTGAGTATTGCCTTTGGGGCTTAAATATGTGCAACAGGAATCACAGCAGGAAAGCAGAAGCTGGAGGTAATATATCAGAAACAAGAGTGCAGAAATGAGCAGAAACGATCTGAACAGAACAAGATACTGTCAAAAAGAAATAGGAAAACTTCTGTATGGAAACGGGAAAACTTTGAAGAAGGAAGGGGAAATGACCTGGCAAACCCTTTTGAGGAGTGTCCCACAGGTATCAGCAGCAGCATGAGAGAAGGATCCATGCTAATAGGCTGGCACTGTGGCAGAGACACATTCCCCCCCATGTTGCATGCCTAAATTAGAGGGCAATTTCTGCTGGTCGAGACACAGAAACATTCTCTCAGAAAAAAAATGGCCTGAGTGCTGCTGAGTAGAGTCTGCTTTCAACTTGCCTCTCCTCAGATGTTTCACTGCAGTTCCTGTGTTCAGGGTTACCATAGCCACTGTCCATAAGAAAAATTGAATAGAAAATTTATATATATCTAGTACACATTTAATATTTATTCCTGTTACCACCACTGTTTCTGCAGATTTTTCATCATTCTGGGCCCACTGTCACCCTGACACCACCCTCAACATGAAGGAGAGCATTCATGGGTTAAGATGACCACAGTAACAGTGAAGAGGGTACCAGAGATTTGAGATTTGATTTTGAAATAGAATAAAATCGACACATGGTTGTGATTCAATATGGAACCAGTCCAGGCCTTTTCAATCTGTGAGAAGCTTTCCATTGACCCCAGTGAACACTGAACCCAGTGCTATGAATTCAAATAGTTGCTTATTTTATGCAAATCACAAATCCTAGATGCTTTGTCCTGCAGGTCTTGAGCTTTATACTAGTCAGTGAGAAAGTTTTGATCAGCTAAATGCAGTATTGAAATGGATAAATTCATGAGCTTTATTAACATTATTTGGAAATGTAAATAAAAGCATCTTTTTTTCAAGAAGGACTTTTTTTCAGATTTTTGCCTGCAAATAAGAATAAATAAAGAAAAAAAAAAAAAACTTAAACTGAAACAAATGCACAACCAAACTAATTGTCCAGATTCCCAGGGGGGAAAATAAATAAATATCCTTACTGGTTTTATGTTTCCAAAATGCCTGTTACTAATGAACTGGAATCAGGTATTTTTGGGACTTTAACTTGAATAGGTGAGAGGTATAAGCTAAGATCTCCGCTTAAAAAAATGGAATAATGGTGCAAAACCATCTCAAAAGACTAATTTACCTGCCACTGACTAATGTATGGCTGTTGAGAAAATCTCACACTTAAATTAGAAAAGTGATCCATGTTTGTGTGCTCCCTGAATAATATTGAGGTTTATCCATTAGAAAGGAAAATCTTTGCAAGGTTTAAATAACATAAACCAGGGCTTTATGGGCACAAGCAATGATAAGGCAGACATATGTGAATGAATACAGCTCAGCATGAAGCACAGTACACCATTTTCAAACTTTTATAACACAGTCACTTAGTAAGTACATGCACAAGGTGCTCTTCTGGAAAAAAAATATTCCTTCTTTGGGGGGAATACGCAGACTGGGATTAAGATACTTTCCAAGTTATCAGGATTGTATATAGTGTTTGGCATTGACAGAAAGACTCCACTGAGTCCACTGATTTACTCCAGAACAATATAATTTATTTTTTTAGAAGCTCTTGTGTACAACACAGCTACAGAAATTAAATAATGAAAAACAGAAGAGATAGAAAGGAGAACTGAGAGTAACATATAAGGAAAATGTAATTCAATTTTATTTGAAATCTAGGAAGCAAGATATTTGATAAGAAAGAAAAAAAATATAGCACAGTTCATTCAAAAATCTAAGATTTCTCTAGTTAATTGCTAATGAACCATTTAGACATATATCTGGTAAATGTCATGTCTTAACTAGAGGAATGGCCCAGTTATGTCAGGACATACTTCAGTGCTTCTGAGTATTGGGATCAGAGTCTGCCAAAGTGTTTTTTTAAAGAATACCTCAGCTCAGGACAAAAAGCTTCAGAAAAAAAAATAATAACTGCATATGTGGAGCAAGCAGGGAAAACAAAACAAAAAAAAAGGATAACAGAAACACCTAGGTCAGATGGAACTTTTAAAACCAAAAAAATCTGAAAAGTTAGTGCATCATCATAAATCTGCTGGAACTTCTTGAGAGTTTTGCCATGACTACTGATGAGAACTAAGTTCCTAACTTATGCCAGTAACTTCTGAATAGCCCAGCTAGAGACTGAGAGAAGTAAGGAAGTCTATCAATGCATTTCATCTAAGTAGTCTGTATTTTCTCTCTTGTACTCAATCTATCTGCCTGTCTGTTTATATATTTTTTGTCTGAAAACCAGAAAATTAAAACTGGAGAGCTAAAACCACTTTTTTTTTTTTTTATTTGACTTTTTTTTTCCTCCAGAATATATTCCTCCATTTTGTCCCCTAACTTTATTTTGGAAGAAAAGGAAGACCAGTCCTATGATTTTATGTAACGTTCATCTCCATGATGAATTCTCACTATATTGTTTTCTGTAATTCATCTTTCCTTGGTCTGAGAAGTGTGCTATTTCCCTAAAGAAAAAGTAGCACAGCTTCATAAATCTCAGTGTTTGGCAGAGTCCCAGAACTGACACTAATTCTGCTTTAGCCCACTTTAACAATCAAAATTTAGAAGAAAAAGGGATAAAGTTTGACCAGATTATTTTTTCTTTCCTATTTCAATATGTTAATGCAATAGGAATCTGACACTTTCAGAATTGAGAAAATGCTGGAGGAAAGTCTTTGATAAGTTGTAATGATTTATTTTGATTAATTAACCAACAAATATATATTTTTAAAAAGTGAAAAAGCAGAAAAACATGAAAAAAAGTGTAATCACCTTTTTTTTTCTGCAGAAAAAAGCTGCAGAAATTGAGCTATTAATCATAGCAACATGATGGCAAGGACTGTTTTCTGTCACTATGTCCAGTCTTCTGCCATCAGTGGCAAGATATTAATTTCTTGATTCTTGTGGAATTGTTTTCCTCTATTATTTTCTATCTTTTGCTGTTCTGTGAGTAGATCCAGCCTTTGTTTCTCTTCTCTGTTACTCACAACTTCCCCATGCACATTTTCAAGATCATGTGTAGGAAACTGCTGGAAACATTTCATTTCTGCAGCAAGGTGAATAATACTTTTGAAACATGACGTGGGTAATGCCATCTTAGCTTTTATTTTAGTTTTTTGTTTTGTTTTTCCAAAACATCTGAGAATATAATCTCATGTGAAGATGAGAACAGTCTTTTGAGATGCAGTTAATTTTGACACATTTTTCCGGGAAACACTGAATTATCCACGGTGAGTTGAAGTCCTCTGTAGTGATGCAAAGGCTCAGGAGGTGATAGAGACATCAGGGATTTCCAGATCACTGCACTAATATAGGCAGAAGTCTGTGGGCTTATTAATATTCTGGCCTTACCTGCACAAACCAGAACAACCAAGAAATGGACCATTCCTCCCTATCTGTACTTCCAGATTATTGTACACAGGTGCCTCAGTGCACTGCCCCAAAGGTTGTGTGCTCCTTTCTGCACGAGCCTGCCGAGTAGAAAGATCTTTTCCCCTGTGCAGTAGAGAGAGATTTAAGCTCAGTCTCTAGAATCAAAAGCAGAGGAATTCTGGTACAAAGCAGGTCTCTACTGAAATGCCACTATTTATACCTGCCTGTAATTCATTTGTTTGAACTACTTAGCAAGGTTTCCTGAGAACATAGAGGCTATTGTATGTACAATTAGAATTTCTACGTCCTCCTCCTCCCCATTTTCTTCTGTGCTGTCTCTGATGTTTTCTCGTATCCCCTTGCAACCTGTGTTCATGAATTCATACACAGTTATTTATATACTTACTTATTTTTGGTATTCTTAGAAAAAGTCTGGGTTTTATTAAAAATAAATCCTGGGCCATTATTTTGTTGCTCTCAGCCTGAAAAAGGTTCAAGAACAGCTTTTGCTCTGCCTTTGATGGTACCATCCATTCTCCTGCCTGTGGCTGTTTATTCACTTAAAGGTGCCTTTGAAATATTGTCTAATTCCTTGCTCTGTACTATAGTGTTCTTTTATGCTTTATGGAATGAGTAACAGACTCGATTCAGTAAAAAGAATTAGAATTAAAATCAATTGGCTTTATTTTCTGTGTCTTTATGGAAAATAATGACATAGAACATGCAATATTGTATCATTATCTCTTCAACAATTCTCATAAATTATGAACATATATTGCATTTATTCCTACCTATCTGGTGCTATTATTATACATTTGCTTCCTTAATTAATGCAATATTCTTCATTCTTTTCCTCCTGGAAAAGAACTACTTATGCCACTAAGGAAAAAAACTTGCTAGTCTATTAAACATAAATTGGTAAGCAGTTGGAATCCAGACTGAAAAATAAATAAAAATTCTTCATTTAAAAAAAAAGAAGGAAAAATAATTGTAGAAAGTTCTAGAGATGCAAAGAGGGAAGCATAGAATGTGTATATATATATGTGCCTGATTATAATTGAAATTAAGTTTAAGGGTATGAAAAACAGCCTGAGAGGATAACAACAAGAGAAGTTAGTGTACATTCAATTTTTTCAGTGAGAAAATCTGTGACACCAGTTGTCTTCAGAGTCTAATATGCATTATTATTACAGATTTCTGGATGGTGAAAGTGATATATTCACCTACTGCACTTATGATCTTTCAAGGGTATCTGGGTTTTCTTTCTCCCAGGAAGGCAGTCTGAGACTTTGGGTTCTAGAGAAACTCCACTACAATACAAAGGCAAAAGCACAAATGTAAAAGCTTAGGAAGGGCTGTGTTTGTTGCTCATTTCTTTTCTTAAAGATAAGTGAGTATCTGTTAGCAAAATTTCATCAGTCATGCCCAGGCTGCCTCGTCCTTGTGTAAGACGCAGTCCCTCCTAATGAGCAAATTCTGCAATATTTCAAGAGTAGAAAACTCACCTAAAGCACACCAAGGCACTTGAAATATTCATATCACTGTAAGAAACTTTGCACAAACCCTTAATATCACAAAGGGCTGTGTTTCACAGAGCAAGCAGTCTCTCTTGCTGATGAATATTGTACTAAACTAGAACAGCCTGAGACATACAAATTAAAACATAATATAAAGTATGAAGTCCCATGTATTATGAATTATCCTGGAAAGAACTAAGTAGATATTTACCATAAATTGTGCTAATAATATTTCATACCTGTCTTTAGCCCAGACCACACAACTCTGGAGCAAAGATGGTCTAGTCCCAAGGAACCATCGGGCAAGCCTGAAAACAATCCTGTAACTGTAGAGAATTGAAAATTGAAGACTGAAAATTAAAGAGGTACAAGACAGAAAAACTTGTTTCTGTAATGATTTACAATAGAATGTTTGTTGGAATAGCACTTTTGATGCCTCAGATTTTACCTTTTATATTTTTCAGATTCTGTGCTGCTTTAGTGTGTATTTCTGAGTTTCGTATTAGGGGATGGTGAGCTCTCTTCAGAGAGCAGGTAGACAAAACAATTCCTTCTCTAGCTGGGGACCAAGGACAAATGATCCAAATCTCAGGCCCAAGAGCATAAATAACAGCAGAATGAAGAGAGAAAAATAAGAAGGATGGGATTTCATAATCTAAAGCCATAATTGGACAATTACCTTCAATATGCAAATGAATCAAAACTGATAAAAATGAGAGATCTTGTGACCAGTCATCCATTTTGTGACCATTTTGGGTCCATCTTGGGGGCAGCCCTGGCTGGGCTCTTGTGCTGCCCAAGGTGGCTCCATTGAGGCCTCCTAATATATCCCTACTTTATTCTTTAACTCCATCTAGCCTCTGTTCTAGGTCAGCCTTCACAAGGCATCAGTTTCCTTCTGGATCTTCAAGCAACTGGAGCTTTTGTCTTCTGCAGCTGGAACAGACAGTGCTCAGCTGAGTTTCAGACAGAAAATATGCAGAACATTGAAATAGGAGTTTTAAGTGATGATTTGTTTAAGAATCTAAGAGATTTGGTTTATTATTGGTGATTATTTATTATTTATTATTGGTGATTATTCCAGAAGTTATACACACTAACTGTCTGTCCAGGAGAAAACATGGGACATAACATCACCATGCACATTTCAGTTGGAATTGATATAGAAACACATCTTTACTGCAGTGTTGCAACTGGTGAACATTTTACATTAAATATTTTTATGGATTTTTTTGATGAGTATTTTTACACTTTTGGTGGATTTTACCCTTTTTTCTAAAATCAAAATAGCATTTTTTCTTCTATGTATCTTAATTTCTTGTTTTCTTTTCCCTTGCTTCAAATTTAAAGGAAATGACAAGCATAGGAAGGAAAACCAAAATATGACCCTTTTTCCAACAAAAGTATTTCCCCAATACACCCAACACACCTGGAAATACTTACTTTAATATTTGACTGAAAACTTTTGCAGAGGCTTCCAACCAGCTTGAGCTGTGTAGTTTACTGTCCATGTGGCATAGGAACAGGAATATTTGGCTCTGTTTTTCAATTCATAAATATTATCTCTATTGCACAACAGATATGTACACTAATAGTGAGCAAAGACAGTACCAGAATCAAGCACAGGGCAGCACTGCCTGTGCAGGTTGGACTCTAAACTCTGAAGAAAAAAAACATTCTACTTTAGAGAGCTACGGCACAGATCACTAAACTTCAATGCAAAGATTTCTAAGATTTCTGAAACTCATCAAAACTTTCCCCTTTTATATTTAGATACTGTTACCTGAGTTAGTGTTCTCCACAATCATCTCATCTGTACAGCAAGACAATCCAATGAGAGACTATATTAATTTTTTAAAATTTGTGTTATGATACCAAGGAGGAAAAATAAATTAAAAACGGAAATTTTATCTAGTGTATTAAGAGAGAAAAAAATATTTTCTGCAACAGATGACTGATTAACTCCACTCAGATCTTCAACTATTTGCACAGACCCTTTTTTATTTTTGTTCTAGACAGGAGTGAGTTGTAAATATGAAAATATGCACCACAGAAAGAATATTTACTTTAAATAAAATCCTCTAGAAAGCCTAAGCTGTTTGATATCACAGATCTTAGAACCAGGGTTTCAATAAGAAAAGCCAGAATAATGACAAATAATATATTGGGTTTTGGTTTTATTATTGTTATTTTAAGAGCTAGCCTGAACCAAGAGCTTACAGATATTTTTGTAAAACAACACTATTTATCATATATTAACTAATCTGAAAAAGAAAAATGCTTCATATCAGTTTTTCCAAACAAAAAAATCAGGCGTCTACAGAATCTTCTTTTTTTTCCCCCTTACTAAGAGGTCTGGAAAAATAGCTTTTCTGCAGAGCTCAGTTACCGCATTTTCTCTACTAATGAATTCATCACACTTGTTGCCAGAAATTGAAGCAGATTTAACCTTCCTTTTCTAGTTAATCCTCTTAAGTAAGATTTTCTGAAACTAGAGCCTAACATGCAGTTTCTTAATACATGCTAAGATGGTAGAGTTAAGTTTTTCTAGGAGATCATTCCTTTTGACCACCAGGCCATTTAATTGGAATCCTTAAGTTTTAGTCTGATTTGGAGTCATAACATGTTCCAATTGAAGGTTTTGCTGCTGCCAAAGTGTTCAGATGGGAGAGAAAACTTATAAGCCTATGTGGTTTTAAAGAGAGAGAAAAAGGTGTTCGTCCAGAATTGTCCACACCCATCCTTCAGAAAACTGAAATAATTGATTTACTTCATCACTAAGGAGGAAGGACAACAAAGAAAAGTGTTAAGACATTTTTCTGACTGAAATTTCAAATATAAATATTATTATCCATTCACTAAGAAGTCCATGTGAAAGAAACATGGCCAACTCCAAAAGCAGAACCTCCCAGTCCTTAGGAAATTGATGCATCTGGTAAGGACATAATAAACTCTCTGCTGAAGTGGGGTCTCCTGCCAGCAAAGCCAGCAGGAGTCTTGCTGAACTTGCCACAGCAGGAATTCAGTCTTTCTGCATAGTGCACTTATATTATTCATTAAGTCACTTTCTGTCTCTGTACAAAACTGTACCAGCACATCCCTACCAGCATTAATTTCTAGAGGGAGAGAAAAGATTCTTAGCCTTGGAAATGCCTTGAAAACAGAAGCAGCAGTGCAAAGAGCAGAGCCACACAGCAGACAACCCTTTGATTTCAGACACTGGTACATGAGGGAGATTTGTCTTCTGTTATTATAGCTTTATGTCTTTTAGCAGAGCATCAAATAGAAGATGCTGAGAAACTATCAAGCCAATATTATGCTATTAATATTCAGATCTGGTTCAAACAGCAAGAAAAGAATGTTTCCCTTAATGTGAAATAAAAGACATTGTTCTTGGAGGATCTGTGTTTCCAAACAAAGGTAAAGTGTGATGGAACTTTGTTAATTTCTTTTCCTGATTACACAACAATATTTTCCCATGATAACAAAACTGGAAAGAAGCTGTACTACTTGTTAAACAAGCTTGCATGCTGTGTGCCCATTTTCTGTCACTATTTATGCTGCACTCTGAGCGGGGGATACTTGCCCTTTGGAGGAACAAGATAAAGACAAACATATGGGCCAGTTTTTTGTTCGGGTCTCCTAATTTCTCTGAACTCTTTATTATGCATCCAGACTGGCTAACGTCATTTAGAGGAATGCCAACAGCTCTTATCACTGTTTCTTTATTTTTCTGTACCTGAACACACCACAATTAGGAAATCATTCTCAGCTATTTCCATGCTTATCTCTCAAAACCCTTTTCTCCCTCTGCATGCTTGTATCAGCCACTGAGCCCAGGCCAGGAAAGCATTCTCCACACCACTATCTGTGTTCCTCATGAAAACCATTTTTTTTGAGTCTTTTTTGAGACTGAATCAGTCCTCAGAAGTATAGATAGTGATAAGTCCTTTCGCAGAACCATAAAATATGCCAAGTTGGAATGGACTCATCAGGATCATTAAGTCCAACTCCTGGCCCTGCACAAAGCACTTCAAAAACCCCAGCACATTCCTGAGAGCATTGTCCCAACACTCCTGGAACTCCATCAGGCTTAGTGCTGTGACCAGGGCCTGGGAAGCCTGTTCCAGTGCCCAACCAACAGCTGGAGGAAGAACCTTTTACAAATATTCCAATCTAACAACAGTATTGGGTCCCCTGACACAGCTTCAGGCCATTCCCTGGGGTCCTGTCCCTGTCACAGAGCAGGGATCAGATCCTGCCCTCCTCTTCCCTCACAGGGAGCTGTGACTGCCCTGGGGTCTCCCCTCAACCTCCTCTTCTCCAGCTGGACAGACCCAGTGCCCTCATCCATTCCTCACACAGCTTCCCCTCATGGAGCTTCACCACATTTGTGTCCCTCTTTTGGACACTCTTTAATGGTTTTGCATCTTTTTTATATTGTAGCACCCAAAATTGCCCCCAGAACTCAAGGTGAGGGTGTACCAGGTCAGAGCAGAGCAGGACAATCCTGTCTTTATCTGCCTGGTTCTCAATTGTGATATCTCTTAACAAAGAGAGAGAAAAAATATCCTGATATCTATACCTTTTGCATCTATTGTAAGCAGATTTTGCCATTTTAACCAGAAAAAGCTGGGAGAAGATTCACATTCAACACAACCACTTGTCAGGGGTTCCCCACATTCAATTCCCAAGGTGGATATGTCCTCAAAATCTCTGTGTAAAGATTTTTCATTATGAAAAAGAACTTTGTCCGACATACCACATCTCTTTAGGAGATGAAATCTAGCAAGGAGCCTTACTGGAACAGGAGCTGTTGCCCTGAAAACAAGAACAATGTCCATTAGTTATTCATTCACTTCAAATCACAGAATCATAGAATGGTTTGGGTTGGAAGAGACCTTAATGATCACCTAGACACAATTCCCCTCTTATGGGCCAGGTATATGTGAGACAGATTGCAGTGAGCAGAGAGGCAGGTTGATTATTTAAAATAACCATCACAGTCAGACAGAGACCAAACTTCACCCAAAAAAGGTCTGGATGAGGATCTTGTCTGAGACTTGGAGTCTATTCCCCATCCTGGAAGTGTTCAAGACCAGGCTGGATGGGGAAGGTGAAAGATGCAAGGAGAGGAGTCCTTGACCATGGCAGGATGGCTGGAACTAGATAATTTTTAAGTTCCTTCCCCAACCCAAACCATTCCATTATTCTATTTCACTTAAATCTTCCTGAAAATATAAAAAAATAGATAAATAAACATACACACACTCTCTCTCTCTCTCTCTCTCTCTCTCTCTGTCCAAAATTCACCTTCCATACCACACCGGGAACCTTTCCTAAGCATAGCACATTAACCCCACAGAGGTTAGGAACTGGTAAGAGACTTTATAACTGATAGGGAAAAAAACCCCACTCACTGTGTGAAACAGCTGCTTTCACACAGTTTGTCCAGTGCTGCTTTCCATACATGCTGCACAGCCTTGGAATCAAAAGGTCCTCTCCAGAGGAAAAGATCACAGGTGGCAAGCTGAGACACCCTATTGGTGTTCAAGCTCACATGTTTATGAAGTCAATAGAGCACAGAGCTTTTTTAGACAGTTGCTTCCAGTGGTGAAGACAAATGAAGAACAACACCCAATGAGCTGTGACTGGAACCCTACAAAATGTTTTGCTCATAAACTGAATTTTCATGCATGAAAAATAAAAACCTTTAGGGACCAGGACTGCTTGATGGTTATTTTAAAAAGCTAAAAATTTGGAAACCAAATTTCATCTGCATCTTTTTCTCAATCAAGTGTTTCTCAGCATATGCATCAGAATTTCAAACAGTTTTATTTTTATTTTTCAGCCCAATGTCCCATGAGTAGTTACCATATGTAAAAAAAACAGCTTTTGCCAGCAGGATAAGAGCAGAGAAGCAACAAGGTGCTAAGTGTGAAACTTCTGTACAGCATCAAATATTACACAAAAACAAAAGAGCAGTTTTCACAAAAGCTGAAAAAACTGAATTGAGAACTTCATATTTATTCAGCTTGGGTTTGTTTTGCTTTTTCTTCTTTTCCTTTTGTGAAACTATATAGACTTTCAGGAAATCCTTTTCTCATTCAGTTTAGGGATTATTTTCATTCATTTTAAAAGTAATCCATAAAAATTGCATTCACATCTAAAAAGTGGTCCTGGATTTTTCATAACTGTAGTAGTGATTAGAATGAAATCAAATAGAGTAACTTGTTCTGCCTATGTTCTTAATACTTTCCTTCAGTATAAAAAGGAAAAAGTAGTGAAGATAAAAATAATTTTACTTATTATTTTTTTGTAAATTAAATTCAAAGTTATTTTCAGTTCTCAATGTTATGCGTGTAATATGCAGCACTTCCTTCTCTATGGCTTTCAGACTTATGTGGTGTTTCCTGATTTTGGAAGTATCCACTAATTTCTAATGCATTGTCTCAGCAAGTTTCAGTCTTCTGGGTTATTTCAAGACCATGCATTTAGTGACAATTTTACCCACTCGGGTAGGTGACTTACTGACAATTTTACCCACTCGGGTAGGTGACTTACTGACAATTTTACCCGCTTGGGTAGGTGGCATACTTCATGCTCCTTGGCATTTTGATGCAGTTGTCTGTGGTTGGATTGTATATTGTTCACATACTCCCTTCTAAAACTGAATTTTGAAAACCTCAAAGTTTCAGAAGCTACCACAGGCTTCAGGACATTGGCAGAAAGGCACCTCCTGAGACACAGAGTCCAGACTTGCTTTTTGGAGGCAACACTGGAAATTCAACCATTTTATCTTTGTTTTGCTTCTGTGGCCACATTACAAAGTCAGTTCCTGAGCCTTCTTCTCCTGTTCTTAGAAAATAATTTAAAACCTTGGCTTATTTGCTTTCCAGCCATTATACACATATTTCCTCTTCTACTGGCATGTCTCTTTCTCTCTAAGTAGCCTGTCTAGCTTTCTAATGTTTACTGTCTCAAAATGTTTATTTGCTGCAGTCATATTCTGTCATCTTTCATTTTGCCAGGCTAAAAGCACCCAGCTGCTTTCATCTGCAGTAGTTTGATGGATTCTTCATTCTCTGGTCTCTCTAACAGTCCCTCTTTGTGCTTTCTCCCATTTGATTTTGTTCCCATAATTATTCCTGGTATTTCTTATCAAGCCACAGGAGTACATCGTACAAACGACATTTCTTCTTCCATGTATCCCCAAGCTCCAACAACTATCCAAATTAAACTGATAATAATAATTGATGAAAATTATCTGCACCCAAGATGATTATCTTCATCCCTATCAGTCTTTGTTCTAAAAGCAAGATTCTCAGTATCCTTCTTGGAGAGAATAGTATGGCAATTCAGTCTGTTAAATTAATTTGTTTTCAATTTCTTCTGTCCTCAAGATCATGCAGTTATTCCTGTATGATATTTTCATCTTTCTCTGTAATGATAGAGCTTCTCATAATAAGATAATCTAGCACATTTAATTTCAAATGTAAATCTTCAATTTGCAAAACTTTCTGTTGTTTTCCTGTTTGTGGGGAAATCAGGTTTTACTGCGGTATCTTTAGTAGCACTGAACTGTGGAAACAGTTCAGTTAGCTAGTGGAAAGAAATTAGTTGTTAAAGGAAAATTGTGATTTTTATATATTGAAAATTGGCATTTTGAGCATATGGAATTGCTGCTTCCACACATATATGTTTAATCCACAATTTACCGTAAATTGTCTTAAATCAAGAGATTCTTAACTCTCAGTATCTTGAATAGAAGTCGGAAGAAAGACCATCTCCTTTACTTTTTTCCCTTCTTTTTAAAAGAAACAAGTATTTTCTCTTTCACGTACACATACACACACAACCACTCTCTTAGTTATTCATTACATCCTTCGAAGAGAACTAAAGTTAAACTATCCTCTGAGGATAACAAAATGCAAAATTAACTCTGGACTGAATGAAGTGCATATGGCCATGGAGAATTATTTGTGAGCTATTCCCAGTGAAATGTGCATATCTAATTTGATTCCAGTTGTGTTTCATGAAGAAATAAAGTCTTTAGTGTCACATCCCTATTGCAATTTTTTTTCACAAAAGCTTAAGTGTCAATCAGCACCAAAATTTTCGCATTGAACTCTCCATTTCCCTTCTTTGTCTTCTGTTTCTCCCTCATACTTTCAAACTCCACACACAAGAACAATTCAAGAACAGGTTATTCAGGTTAAGGTAGTCTTTGCATGGCAAAAAAAAAAAAAAAACAAAAACAATCTCACTTGTTGTGCTGTGTTTAGGGATTCAGCACGGTTATGCCATTCTGGATACCCATGTTTGTATTTTCAGGCCCTCTTGAGAGCACAGGGATGGGATTTATGACATGTTTCAGAATAATGCTTCTTTATAAGCTGGAAATCTGATGAGCATAATATTTGGCACTGTCCTACAAGACATATTTGTTTCTCAAAAGGAAAGGAATAAATTTGAAGGATGGACTATTGAGTGGATAAGGAATTGTCTGGATGGTCAGACTCAAAGGCTTGTAGTCAGTGGCTTGATGTCATAGTGGAGAAACCTCACACATGAGAACTGGGACTGACACTGCTTGAGGTTTTCGTCATCAAAATGGACAGCAGGGTCCAAGGGCACTCTCTGCACTTCTGCCAAAAAACACTGAGCTCTGTGGTGAGGTGAAACGGTGGAGGGAAGGGATGCGATCCAAAGGAACCTGGACAGGATGGAGAGGTGGGACTGTCTGACCTTCATGGAGTTCAATGAGGCCAAACGTCAAGTCCTGCACTAGGGTTGGAGCAACCCCAAGCACAAGTAAAGGCTGAGCAGAGAATGGTCTGAGAGCAGCTCTGGGGAGAAGGACTTGGGGTTGTGGGCTGGTGAAAAGCTCAGTATGACCCAGCCAAGTGCACTGGAAGCCCAGGTAGCCCCAGCTGTGTCCTGGGCTGCATCCAAAGGACCATGGGCAGCAGGTCAAGGGAGAGGTCTCTCCCTCTCTGCTCATCTCTTTTGAGACTCCACCTGCAGTGCTGCATCCTGCTCTGTGGCTCCCAACATAAATAGCATGTGGCCTGTTGGAGTGAGTCCAGAAGAAGCAGAATGATCAGGATTCATTCTTTCCACTGTCTCTGAGTAACTCCGATGTTGAAGCACAGTACACTGCGTCCATCTTTTCAAATCAACCTGGATTGCTGTTTAATCTAAATGCCCATAGGAGGATCTTTAAGCTGTCATTTCTCCCCCAGTCTCCTGAGAAGCATTAAAGATAATTTAGGTATAGGAGATGTAAGTCAACTTTTTCTGAAGTGAGAAGACATGTCAGAAAATCTGGAACGTACAGGAATTATTTTTTCTGCAAAATCAAAAGGGAATTTTTGGTCAGTTTTCCAGAATTTGAATGAAAAGGTAGAAATTATTTCAGTAGAAATTATCACTTATTAACAACAGACTAGTCTCAATAATGATGGATCCTACAAATGGTAAAGAGCAACTGTAGAAACCAAACCCTCCTATATTTTCTGTAAAACAGTCTTTGGTTGTATTTTGTCTTCTTCAAAAGATTTTTTTTTCCACACAATTAAATTTCAGAACTCTATAAAGGCAGAAAACTCTGCAAAAATTGGTTGATATTCAACCCCAGAAATTTGTGAAAAAATACTGGGAAAGGAAAAAAGCTTGGTTATGGTGACATGTTCTAGAAGGGAAGTATTATGATTTCCTGAATTTGGATAGAAAAAAGTAGTTTAAGAGGAAAATATATATTTCAAAATTTTGTTACTTTCTAGGAGCTATAACATTTTATCTGAGGCTACAAGTCCTTTTTCCTCCTCTAAGCAATCTAGAGTTCAGATGTGGATGGAGCAGACTTCAGTCAGATATTTATTCTTTTACTATTTTCTAAAAAACATAACCAGAATGAATTGAATGTCAGAACAAGTCTCATGACTACCTTTTCCTAATATCAACTGTGAGAATAAACACTATTTTTATTCAGGTAATTATAACCTGTCTAAAGTCACTTCCTCCACCACTTTGTGGCTTACTCATTTTTTCCGGAAATACCTTTCAGGAAAGGTATTATTGACAGGGTATATTGTTACATATGTAAATGGATAAGAAGCAACAGCCTAGCAAATGGCACCTCTTATTATGAGGAAATTGAACTGCAAGGTTTTTTCATCTTTAAAATTAACTTTAGAAGAGACTGTCATGCGTTGATCATTTCTCACTCATGGCAAACAAGGCTGTAATATATCATAAGTGAAAAAATAACCCAATAATGCAGCACAGCAGCAAGACAATCAAACAAAAGGAGTTCACTTCATCTGCACTAGTTCTGTGTATCTAGGATAAGAATCTTGCATTCTTGTGTAATCAGCAGCCAAAAACAGGGATTTTGGGGACACTGTTTTAGAAATCTATTTTATGATGGTGTGATTCTCATACAAAAATGCTCCAAATATAAAGGCAGCTTGGAAGCAGATGTCAGTGCTGCAATAGTTACATTTACTTACATAAACCCCAATGCAGATGTTTGGTAAGTGCTTCTCTGTGTTCTGAGGTGCATATTACACCATTGCCCCTCAATTTCTTCTTACTGCCTTCAGGCACTTATGGTTGCTCCAAATTAAAGATATAATATGGAGTCATTTGGCTCATTTCAGAGCAAAATCAAATTATTCTTTTAATCATCTTCAGTACCTATCACTTTCACAGCTTCAGACTCCTGGACATGAAGTTGGGTGAAGATTTTGAGGAAAAGTCCTGAGGAAGAGGCACACGTACAGCAGCCTGTGCATGGCTGAATGATGGAATTGAGCAGGAGGAGACTGGACACTGCAAATAGGAGAAGAAAGAAGGAAGGAAGTATCGGAAGGAAGTGTCGGAAGGAAGGAAGGAAGGAAGGAAGGAAGGAAGGAAGGAAGGAAGGAAGGAAGTGGCGGAAGGAAGGAAGGAAGGAAGGAAGGAAGGAAGGAAGGAAGGAAGGAAGGAAGGAAGGAAGGAAGGAAGGAAGGAAGGAAGGAAGGAAGTGTCGGAAGGAAGGAAGGAAGGAAGGAAGGAAGGAAGGAAGGAAGGAAGGAAGGAAGGAAGGAAGGAAGGAAGGAAGGAAGGAAGGAAGGAAGGAAGGTTGGTTCATTCAAAGGCTTTAGGAAACTATTCTCATTCTAATACATCTTTGAGTGACTTTAAAAGTTACTAGACCATGAGACAGTGCCATCCACCACGAAAATGTGTTAGTCCATTTTTATCAGTTGAACTAGTATAAGTGGCCACATGCATGTTATCCTATTGTGCTCGTTACATGCTCAAATAAGGACAGCATTTAACAATTAATTCCAATAATTGATTAACATTTATCTAAATACCAGGAACTTGAGATTGATCCCTACTTGTTTTCATCCCCCTGTGTCCATTTGGTAATTTAGCCTGCATTTATCAGTGAATTTATTCTGGAATGCCCTAAGATGTCTCTTTGGATATTTACTCAAAATTCAAATGGCCTTAATTCAGTGTAACTTTGGAAGTGAATAGAAAAAGCAAAGCACGACCACTTTAATTCTCAGTCAGAGATCCACATGACAGTTTAATGAGATTGAAATAATCCACTTTAATAATTAATTCAGGATAATTCTGCAAGTGTCTCACCTCTGTATAGACAAATCCCTCACAGCTCCACAATACTACAACTCAGAAAAAGTAAGGCCACAAGTTCAGTCTATATGAAAAAGTACAGAAATTAACTCAAACACTGTCTGTGTCTGATCACATATCTATCACTTAAGAACATATATAAAGAAAAGAGAGAAAGAAAAAGAAAGGATAAGAGTAGATAGTGGAGAGGAAAGATATACCCATGGATCCAGCAGCTAGACTTGGTAGTTGCAGTCTTGACCACCAAGGGTGGGAGAAGCCCCTGCAATATGAAGTTCAGTGGGTTAATTTATGTTCAGATTAAGGTACCTCTTACCTTACACAGGTACCTCTTCCTGAGGGGAAGTTGTACACTGCCTGATGCACCTTTGTGGATCATGCACAGTCCTGTGGTAGAAGGCCCCAGAGATTAATCTGGAGTGCTCTGGGGACCTTTGATGTTTTTTGCACCTTCTAACACATGACAGCTGCCTCTCAGACAGTGCAGTCGAGCCAGTTATGCCCCATCAGAAGTGACAAAAACCTTCAGGCCTACATGGGAATGTCCTGAGATTTTCCCCTGGAAGCCACTTACTTAAAATATATGAATCAATGTCCTGAAAGTGAAGATAGGTTTTGGTTTTTTTTTTTTAATAACTAATGTTCCACATCTTTGAGCAATGTCTTCTTCTTATAGGTCCACATTTTGAGGATAGGCTGCTAGGCTTATTATCTCCAAATGACTCCTCACATTTTCAGTGAGTTAGGATGCCTTTATACGCTATTTCTCAAATGGTATGAATGGTAATGAAATTCTCATGTCCCTCTTTGCACTGGTCAAGAGATATGTATTCATATATCATTTAATTCTAATTATGACGTCATTTATCCTTGTTTTGCATGAGCCGTTAAGGACCCTCCAACATCCCCCAACCACTCTAACTCAATCTCAAGTTTTGGAATAGCATTTGTACTACTACCTGAAAAAGAAGTAAAGGGTGGATTTGTCCAGGCTAAGCTCAATTTGGCAATTTTATCCAACAACCTCCTACGTCACCATAAGCCAGTGATGCTGCTACTTACAAGTTAACACTTCAACTTATGCTCTCAAAATCAACATCCCTTCTGCAGCCAGAAAAAAAAAAAGAGGGGAAAAAAAAAGGAAACTAGTCATTCTTCTTTTGTCCTTCTAGGGCTGTAATGAGAACAAATGGAAGTGACCTTACATTGCGGGACACTCCTTTTAGTGTTTTAATACAAATTTCATTACACTGAAAGTCTTGCAAGGTATTCATTAGAACATTCATAAAGTCTTTGTGGAGGGCTTAATAGCTAAAACAAGCTATTGAAATTAGCCAATCATTTTATAATTGAACTCCCTATGAATCTTTTACTACAGTAAGGTGAAGTAAGTTGCCTCAGGTACTGGATGTATGTTTTACTACTTGGTGGCGTGCAAAATAAATGAAACTGATAAAAGTGATGTGTAAGACTTCACAACTATTTTTTGGTGTGTTTCTTATAGCTTTCAGCATTTGAGTTGAATCCATATTGAATTCTAGATTGTATTTTTTTTCCATTCTTCATAGAGATTTTCAGTGTCTTCTGTATATTACACAACTAAATTAACTTATTTATACCATGGAAAATATGTTAGCTGTTTTTTTGTACTGTTGTCCTTAAGATGAAGTTTTCCTTCTGCTAGATCAGAAAAAGGTTATTTACCCTGGAGTAGTAATATTCTTATTAGTACCAACCTTTAAGCTGGTTCTGTAATGAATAAGCTATTGCAGAGGGTGCTATGCAAACACATATATACAAAAACCAGAATTTCTTTCCTATAGAATTTATAACTAAATCTAATAGAAAAAATCAGTTCCTGCAAAACTGTGTGATTGAATACCTGCACTTCACTCCTTTGATCCTCAAAAGTAAATGCATGCTAAGTTGTGTTTTGTTATGTGCACTGAGATAATTATGTATCTCAGAGAGGTGATCAAGGTGTATCTTAAATTCACCAGTAAATAGTTCTCAGGCTCCACACCTTCTCCAAAGTACAGCTTCTTTACAGAAACTTTATTTCCTTGGGTAAATATGCCCAGTGAGTGAAATGCAGCAGCCTTGTAGGCATTGATCTCTGATTGTGTTCTAAAGAAGAACCATTAAATCAGTGATCTGCTGAGATATGTCTGCCTTAGCAAGCAGGGAAGACCAACAGGAGCTGAGCTGTGCTGCTGCTGGGGAGCTGGTGCCCATAATGTCCATGGGTTTTCCATCTCAGATCAGCTCTGCCATGGTTCTGTGGGCTAAATGTCCACTTGTGATTGGGTTACACTTGGTGTGCTCTAGAAGCATATTTTACAGTGTGGTTCCATCTGTGGACAATCTAGTTTGTAAATTTCACAATTTGAACCAAGGCGTAGCCAGTGAGGAAGAGCAGCGAATTTATTTGAGAAAGGCACTCCTGATCCAAATTGAAACAAGCAAATAAACAAACTCTCTCGTGCCCTAAAGTAAATGCATACTTTAATAAGAAAGGGAATTAGATTAATCCAATTTTATCCACAAAAAAGGGATATTTTTTGATTGCAAAGCGCTCTATTTTGTGATATTAGTGGTCTCTTCTAGGTCTTTGCTTACAAAGATTACTCTTTTGATAGCTCCTTAAAATGTCAGTACTGTTATATATGGGTTTTCATATACATTTTGACTTGTTTTAATAACTTTGGATTTGTGTATATACATGCACATGTGTTTCTGTGTGGTCACATAATGGGCAGAACATATATGTGCCCATGCATCTACATACACATACAAATCTCTCTATAAAAAAAATACTTTAAGTACAAAGAAAATAGAATTCTCTGTAAGTATAAAGAAAAGGGAAGCTCCAGAGAGTGCAAAATGGTTCTGGCAGACCATGTTTTGTGTATTTTGCCAGCAGAAGAATCGCAGGTGACATTTGTCTAGTTGTGGGATTTGCACCCAAGACTGTTGATGGCCCAATGAAAAGAGAAGAGGTTCCTCTCCTGGGATGTGTCATCCTACTGCAGCATAGAGGGCACCCCCAGAATTTCTTAGGGAGCCTGGAGGCTCTCCCAATGTCACCAGCTTGCCATTTACTCAGTGGCAGAGGGGAGTTGTGGTGTGCCCATCTACAAAGCAGAGAAAGATGCGCTGACTTTTCAAGGGATACAAAATAATGATACCATGCTACTTCCTAGCAAAAATCACCTTCCACTCAATACTCAGCAAATATTTAACATCTCATTAGAAGACATTTGGAGAAGGACATTCTTATCCAAACATGTACTCACATGCTTGGCAGCTTTGACTGAAGTTTCTGTGAATCCAGCCAGTGGATGCCTTGGCCTAGTTAATTAGTCATGCCTTCTCAAGTGTGTTGTCAGTCCTTGGCAATCTAAAAGTCTGGACATAGGCTAAGGCACTGCACAGTGGGAAGAAGGGCTGAAAAAAAGGCTCTTCCATCACAGGTGAAATGATAATTAGTCAGACGTGTATTTCAAGTGGCACCAGCATCAGAGCAGATTGTGTATGGTACCCTGTAATTTTCTTTATACTTTTAATTATCTTTTAATTATTAACAGTTCTTGTCCACTCCAAAAGCATTTGGCTAGCACCAGCTTCTTTTCTCTCTTTTCTTTTCCATTTTTCCCCTCCTTGTTCTAATCTAGCCCTAGTTCCAACTGCTAACGCATCAATGTCAGAAACTGCAGTCAAGCACAGCCTGTCCCCAAATCCCAACCTCTATAAACACGATGGCTCATTAATAACTTAAAAAGGATGATGACACTGATACTATTTATAGGGTCCTGCCAGCCAGGACTGCCAAAGTTAAGGAAATTAACATGGAAAAATTGTCAACTGCAAAACATTAGTGTTTATCAACAGATCAATCAAACTTCAACTACTGTAAATTGTGCTTTTAGCTAAATAAAATGTATCCCCAATGACAATTTATTGAATGCCTTATTTTGTTACTCTTGTGCCCTTGTATCGGTTTCAATGAGAGACAGAGGAAGAAAAAAGAGGGAGACGCAAACTCCTCCACTCCCTTTTCCCCGTTCACTCTGCGACTCCCCTGACACCTGCCAACCCTCCCACAACTGCTGAGCTCTCAAAAGTTACAGCTACATGTTTCACAATGAGTGGCAAATCAGAACTGCTGAACAAAATTCTCATGAAGTCAATTAAGTGTTAATTAGCTTTGACTGAGGGCACACGAGTCTCCAGCAAGCTGAATAAATGTCAAGGTGACGAGGCTGTGTACTAAGTACTGGGTTTACATGCATGGAGAGCTTATGATTTAAGAGGTTATTTCTCTCCCTTCTTTCCTCATTGCCTTCTCTCTCTCTCTTTTATATCAGAATGAGACAGAATGCTGCAGCAAGAATGAAGTTTTTCTTCACTTGTTCACAGCAATAATTTCTTCAAATTGTTGGATAGGAAATTTGCTGCAAAATGTTGGATAGTTTTGCTGATGCAAGAGAGGTTCCTTGGCACAAGAGATGGCTTTGGAGGGAAGTAACTGAAAGAGACCAGGGAGAAAGAGAAAAAATAGAAAAATATAATGTTCAAAGCCAGCTCTGACCTTAATGCTTTGTTTGCTGCACCTTCATTCTAAAAGGAATTATCAAATAGGTAATAATAACCCACAATAAAAATAACTAATACATAATTATATATGCACACACGCATAGGTGACATAAATTATAATTAAAACACAATCTTCTCTGTCTCGTAGAGCACAAAATTAATTTAAAACAAGCAAACAAACAAAACCCTTGACTGAAAACTGAGCTCTGATCTGACAGAAGCTGGGCTAGGAGAAGTAAAAATTAAGGCAAAATATCTGCTCCCATGACATGAATACTAGGTGTAATATTATGATTTTACTACCTTAAGCCTAGGTTGAGGTCTAGAGGCCTCAGCCAGGATCAGGGCCCCAGTCTGCTAGATGCTATTAAAAAAGATTACAAGTCCTTCCCACCAGGATTTTACAATCCATAGCTGTGATCTTGCAATTAACTTACAGTAGGTCGTTTCCAGCACGCAGCCCATGACATGACTGAGGTTTCAAACAGACGAGCGAGAGGAGAGGTGTGAGGAAGGAAACATTATTACCACATTTTACAGGTTCAGACGGAAAAATTAAGTGCCTTGCCCAGGGTCACACAATATATAACACTGATAATGAAAAAGCTGGGAATTCAGGCTTGACTTCAAGAGTCCAGGCTGCAGTTTGCATCACAGCACTCTCCCCATTGGGAGGATTTCTACGGAGAGCTAATGATATCCCTGTGTGGGTGGCAGACAAGGAATCCTCATCCATGACTAACATTTCTGAGGAGGTCTTTAAGATGGACCAGTTAAAACCAGCAGACCAGAAAATAAAGTTATAGGGATATTATGGAGGATACAAAGAGCAGACTATCAGATTTCTGTTTATTTCTGCTTTGTGAGAATAAAACGAGGAGGTGAAGAAATGAGACCTGCACCTAACTTGGATGCCCATTAGATATGCTTACTTAAACTCATCGGTTAAAATGAGGGCTTGGAGTTTGGGAACAATAATTCAAGTTCCTTCCCAAAACCCTTGTGTTTCTGCTGATGTATCTAAGAAAATGATAAATCCCTTTCTGTAGGAAAGTTTGATTGCAACAGAGGAATCCTAGCTTCAGCCCAGAGCAAAATTATTTAAATGTCAGACCTGGGTCAGGGGTAATTTCTCTTGACCATGAACAGGTAAACTTTGGGATTTTTGAAGGAAATCCTTAAATTGTCAAATTTAAAAGATTTTTTTAAACATTTAAATCTGTCTACTTCACATGGGAGTTCCCAGGGTAATGATATCATGAAGTACCTGAAGAGCTTCAGAGTTCAAGATCTCACAAGCTTTGAAAGGAAAGCTTTTTCAAAGCTTGTGAGTCCTAGATCTCAGAAGCCTTGAAAAAAAAAAAAATGGAGGGAGATTTCTACTGAACTTTCCTGAGATACAGGCTAAATAGCAATGTCAGAAAATTAAAAAAAAAAATTTAAAAAAAAGGATGGATCAACATTTCAGTGGCCTGTTCGTTTCTATCTTGAGATCTGAAAGAACCATAGGATACGTGAAAGACAAAGCAAAGAAATTTCTCATTTAGTCTGGCAGACATAATAGACTGTCTAGAAGAAGAAGTAGATATTCATTGAATCTGCAAGCCAACTCATTATTAGCTAATCAACATGAAAACATTTTTCATAAATGGATTATGGTACTTATTGGCACAGGGTAGACCATAAATACCAAGGTGAATTAAAAAGTATATGGACATGGAGAGAAAATCAGTGAAATATTATGAAACTAGGAGAGAATATTCTTCACCTGTTTTCATTGACCACATCTAGAGATATGTTACTGGGTGAGAAAAACGCATCTGCTACAAGCTGGTGGGCACAATACTTCTCTGAAGCTTTATTTCTTCTTTGTACATCAGGACAACTGATGTCCTGATGTTATCTAGACACCAGAAGTCTAGAAGAATGTAATATTTGTTTTGTAAAACATTTATTTACTGTTTTTGATCTTCAGTTTGAAAAGACCAATCATTGTTGATGAATACCACTGTTATTGATTCTGATAGTAGATTTGATCAGCAAATAGGAATGAAGCCAAGTTGCTCACACAGTGCCTAATAAAGAAACTGAACAACTCTGGGGATAAGTGAAAGCAGCCTCCATCACGTGCTTTAGGTCGACAAATATGTCTTGATGCAACAGCCCTCTCAGAGCGATGGGTGCTCAGAGATACCTCTTGTCTGCTCCAGAGGAGGCCTCCCTTTGGAACCAAGTGTTCTGCAAAGTAATGTGATAATAGAATCATAGAATTGCCTGGGTTGGGAGAGACTTAAACGATCATCACGTTCCAACCCCTGCCATGGGCAAGGACACCTTCCCCTAGACCAGGAGAATTCACTGTTCCATCCAGCATGGACTCAAACATTTTCAGAGATGGGAGGTCCACAACCTACCTGTGCTAGTGCCTCACCAGCCTCAGAGTAGAGGCAGGTGTAGACTTACAACTCCACATCCAGTTACTGATTAGACCTTGTCATGGCATCTTGCCTTGGAGTTGATTTTAATTGCTTGGATCTATTTTTTCTTCTATTATCACAGTCACAAATGTCAATGAGGAAAAAGTGTTTTCCAGGCATTGCAGACATCCATTTTTATTCTTTCTCCACAGCTCTTCCCTTGTTGACACTACCTTAAAAAATAACACGAAGGACCATAATAACTTTTTGGATTAAGAGTACGGGAGTCTATATGACATTCCTGTCAGGATTATCACTAATAGAGCAGGTTTCCTATATCTTCTGGACTGTGCACTTGAATATACAAGAAATTCTTCCACAAAAGAGATCAACATTTAGATTTCAAAGTTTACTAGAGCCCTTTCTTCCTAAGATACATCTTTCTGGCAAGCACAGGAGCTCTCAAGTAGGTGTAAATTACATTTATGGCCATGACTGTAAGGTTCATTGACATGGTTAGAGCAGTATAAAGTAGTCTCAGTGAAAATGATAATCAGGCCCTGAGGCTTAGACAGATGGATGGACAAAACAATATCTGTGTAGTTTTATGCTACCTTTGCAAAAAGAAGTCACCAGTTTAAAACAGAAATAAAAATAAAAAGAATGTATTGCAAAATAAATTGATCTATTATGGAATAAATCCCAGAACTGTGACACAAATGAAAAGTAGAAACAAACAAGAAAATGACTTAGTTCTCCCCCTGCATGTGGGTGACTGAATATAAATCTGATAAAAATCAGATAGGATAGCTGAGTCCCAGCTTTGACTCAAACAAGGCTCTCCTATACAGTTCTGGCTAAATCACTTTTCATACACGTCCTCAATCCTGAGCCTTGGTGTGCCCAGCTATAATATTGAGATGATGGCCTATATTTTTACTTTAAAACACTTTAACTCCATGCATAAAAAGTGCTATATGAAGCCTTTTGAATATTATAAGAACACTCATCTATTCATTCCTCTTATAAAATATATGCCTGAGCTGTTGGACTGATCTCACTTCTATATCAGAAACGTTAGAGAGGATTCTGCATCTCCCTATTTCACCTTGTAAATTAATATATGTGCAATCTCTTCAGTGTCTTCTGTTCCTAAATCACAACAGATATAAGCCAGTTCCTTGCTTCTATTATGTGAGCTCTGAAATGAAGGAGCATAGCATTAATTCTTCTAACCCTGCTTCTGTTTGAAAAAAGTGCACTCAGCTCTATGCCCCTCACTACAGTTGGAGGCACTGTAAGCTACATACACCATTTTGAAGCCATATTTTTCAATTAATACCTCAACATATACTTCAATAAGGGTTCATCTATGATTAGACTTCACATGCAGTTTTTTACTACTGAATCTAGCAACTTTTAGTGACATTTAATTACCTGGATAATACATCTCTACCTTCTAAACAGTACTTCTAAGGGTGAAGAAATGTAGTCTTGCTTTGAAATGTTAGTGGAAATTCTAACGAAGAGTCACAACAATCACTGTCATTTGAAAATGAAACTCAGAACCCACTTGTAAAAAACAAACAAACTAGTTTAATATTTATTTCACTTTATTTGTGACAATGACTTTGCATTATGAAGTTAAAATGTGTGGATTTTCATCTAGTGAAAACACACTCACAGATGTGCTGCTATAACATGGGGAAGGTACAAGAGCATTTTTCTGGTGATACATATAATGATGCATAAAATTAATTTCCACAAGCTACATAGAGGCCCTGTATTTGAAAGTGCTCACAACATTTCTTAGGTCCTAACATTCTTATACTCAGTCACCACTCAGCGAGCTGACGTGCATCATTCTTGCAGAAAACTCATCTCTTGGTGGATCCTGGTGCATTGAGTTTGTGAAGACAGAATTCTACTGCAGTGCACTGAGGGAAAAAAAAAAAAAGAAAGGAGAGCTCATTGGCACTAAGTATTTGTCAGCAGTCACAAAACTTTCCACTTGCTCTTTCCATAGCTGCACAAGGCTTAGTTGATTGCTTCAGCCATTAATTTGATCCCAAGAACCATCTTTGCTTGTTATTCCACATCCTTCCTGGCTGCTATTTACTGATGTCACTCGCACCAGTTGATGAAATTAGAATGTGATGAAGTCAGGAGTTTCTGATGGTGTAGGAAAATGTTGAACACTAGGAATTATTATGACAAACCTATTATACTTGCAACGATTTCTAAATTAGGACACTGGTGCAGGCCGAATTTTTTACTGTCCTTCAAGTTCTTGTCAGCCAAGTGCTTTCTGTGGTAGTGAAATGAGAATGCTGAAGATACACTGAACAACAGTCTGAAAAAAAAGCACTTAGCTTAAACATGTGTCACATTCTCTTTCTTCAAATCTACAGACAAGTATTTCCTTGTCCTAGAAATTTCCTTAAGGGCCAGGAATGATAACAATGTTTTTCCTCAGTTCATTACTGAATGCTCTGCCGTGTCTTAACACTTACTGCTTGCAGACAAAGAAAACAAGCTTTGGAGTTAGATATTTCAATTGTTTCCTTCAGTATGCTTCCATACTAGTTTGGCAGCCCAGTCTGTACTGAGGGCTGACAAATGCACACCCACCACCTAAACTGGCACAAAACAGCTTACCTACCCAGGTTCTGTGGTTATGTGCTGCATGCACCAGAAATTTCAGATTTCACTGTTTCCATACCCCAACCTACAGCAGCTGGTGATGTAGGCAAGTGCCTACTCCAGGGAATGATTACCTGGACTCTAAAGCAGAGGGGCAAATGAGTCCCTGCAGACCTCTGGGGTGGGAGAATGGAAGAGAATGGAAGGCAGAGAACTAGACAGGGAGTAGCAGAGATCTGATGCATGCAGACCTAAGATGCCTTGGAACAGAAACATGGCAAATTATGGCATCATGTAACTAGTGCAGCGGGAGAAAGGCATCTGTGAGCACTGCTGAGTGCTGTGGGAGGACTGCACCGGTGGCTTCCTAAGGATATAATCTGATGTTACATTTCTTCCCGTGACACAGCAAGTTAACAGACAGCTTTCCTGCTCTTTTTCATGATTGCTTATTTGCTTCTGCCTTTGCACAAAACGTCAAGATGTGACAATAGGAAGAGCTATGAAGGCAAAGAAAGAGAGAGAGAATTGTAAAAAAAATATGGCCTTCAACAATAATTTTCCTTTTCACTAGTTTGGTGTGCAGTAAATCTCTAAACCTACAGTATAAACCCACAATCTGTATATTGCCTCACAAATCTGAATATGGATATATATTAGCTCAGTTGGCCAGAGAACAGTGCTAATAACTCCAAGGTTGTGGGTTTGATCCCTGTACAGGCCATTTACTTAAGAGGTGAACTCAATGGCCCTTTTGTGTCCCTTCCAACTCAGAATATCCTGGGATTGCTGTGATCTGTGGTGTTTTTATATTAATAAATGCATATACATAACTATATGTATGAAGCACGGCCTTGCATGTGCACTGCAGAGAGAGTGGATGCATCAAAGATACGTTTCTGACAGAAAAAAATTCTCAGAAACTCAAAATACTTCTATTTTTTCCTTAGCCCTAGATCAGGGCTTGCTTCCAGTCATGTAAGAACAACTGCATCATGCAGAAATGCCTTAAGATTATTTTTTTGCATCAAATGGGTTGCACTTATAATTCTGTAAATCTTATACTGTAGACCTTATCCTGTGGTGTTCTGTGTCCATTTTGGATCTTTCCCTTAGCAGTTCCTCCAGTCCTCAATTATTATATATATTTGATGGGACCTGAACAACACATTGAGTAGTTTCTCTGTATTAAAGGATTAAAAACAAAGCAAAAAAAAAAAAAAGCAAACAAAAAAAAAACCAAAAAAATTCACATAAAAACAAAGTAAAAAAAAAACCCAACAACCAAATCCACAAAAGATACAAGTACTAATGTATAAATGAGGATTCATTATACATCAAGTTTCTGCTCATGTTAGTTTCAGCTTATTTCTATATTTTCAAAAGTTGTCACTTCATTACATTTCTTTAAAACACTTCAGTAAAATATGCTGGTTTTGAAAACAAGATCAGTAAAAGCTTAGTTTTGAGGGGAGGTAGGTACATTTTCTTAAACCAGACAACATCACAGCAGGAGAGAGTAGAAAAACACCCAAGCACAGGTCAATGGATGAAAGAACGCATTTCTGTTGGAAGGCAGGAGTAGGAATCTTCTCAGCTGGACTGCCTTCTGCAATAGGGATGACACTGGAGCTAAGACTCAGACCAGGTGCTCAACCCAACCTCAAACATAAGTGCATTACATCCTATATTCCTCTAATTGTGAAAATGTTCCTGCATATTCACTTTATAACTGCAGATCACTTTGTTATTATTTAAGATTGGAAAATTCTCTCTAAGCAGAGTGAGACTGGCACTTTGGCAACGAGGACCAGCACACCAGAACAAACAAATGGCCCGTTCTACCCAGTATCTGGTCTCTGGAGTCTGAAGTGGGAGGCATAAAATCCCCGTATTGTAACTAATTATGCAGTAATATACCATGGGAGATTGTCCCCAGCTGCCTGTATTACTAACTCATCTGAAACCTGGATGAACAGGAAATCTCAAGAGGAAACTTTATTCTCTCTGGATTTCCAGTTTTAAGAAGTTTTACTGAAGTTCAAAGAAACAGAACAAAAAATTGACTGCTTTTACTTTTGCTCCAAAAACCATCCAAAAAACAGTGAGGTTCTCTCCTTGTAAGCTCAAACAGTTGAGATTCTCACAAGATTCACTAGTGGGGTTTGGTTTTTAGAACAGATTTTATTTTTTCCTGCAGAATGTGCTGCAGTTATCAGCCACCCTCATAGTTTTCTTCTCTGAGAGCCACTCAGAGAACAGAAACTTATTGAAAATTTTGTCAACAATCAACTTTATGAAAGCTTTGCACATTGTCTGCCTAAAAGCTCTGTTTTGATGAGAAAATGACTATTAATGAGAACATGTTCTTTTCTGGCATCAGACTCAAAGAGACACAGGTCATAAATCTCTTTGATCTTCTCGCACAAAGCTAGAATCAAGGAAAGAAGCAAGTTCATTCTTTCCTCTCTTCCCCCCCACCCCCATTTCTTTAAGCTCCTGATTGAAACAATCCATTTAGTAATCAGTAATTTATCATGCTTGCTTCCTCCCACCCCTTTTTCCCTCTCCCTGTGCTTTTGTTTGGTTTTTATTCTTTATTTCAACATAACAGAAAATATTCCAGATTGTCCTCTCTGTATATTTCCCTTGTTTTAGCAGGAGTTGAAGGAGAGAATTTTTCAAGGGGGGTGGTGAGGAGAGTATTGGGGTGATTTTGGTTTGTGACATTTGGGTTGGTTTACTTTTGGCTTTTTTGGGTTTTTTTTTAGAAAGTATGTATTGAAAGTGGGGAAAAAGAGCACAAAAAAAGAAACTATAAAAATGAAATGTGAAGAAGAATCCTAATATTCTAGTTTGCTCAATGAACTGCTGCCTTTCATAGATGTGTCAATACTGCCATCTCTTGCCTTTTCAACAACCTAGGCAGGAAAGTGTAGTTCAATGGAAATTGGAGAATGAACATTCACTCACATACACACATAAAAGAGCTAAGTTTTCCAAGAGAGGTGAGTGAATTTTCCCTGGTACATTTTGTCTCATTTTAAGTGGAATTTTTTTCTTAATTTTTCTCTTTTCTGTTGCTATCTATCTTCATATGAACCTTAAGCAATACAGCCATGGCAACTGAGACCTCAGCTAGTGATTTGAGATTGTAATGTGGGTTAACTCAAGCCATTCTGAAAAGGAGAAAGAATCCATATAATAATCAAACAGTGATGAAAATAAGCTTGCATGTCTCCCATACCTGAATGTTGTGATGACAACATTCAGGTATGTAAATACACATGAAATGTACAGTTGTATACATATTTTTAACAAACATCAACTGTAATATGAGTATTTTATCAGAAAGCCTTAAGGTAGATAAATTGCCTATTGAAATAATTTCCAGAAATTGCAGACATGCATTTTAATCTATGGCTGGTTATGACAGTGATCTGGTTTGATAGGTCATGAAGCATCATGTCGCATAAATGCAGTGGCCAATATTTTGGACCTTATGACTATGATCTATAGCAGAATTATTGTTCCATGGAGATAAACTCACAAGAACTGCAGAGTCATTTGTCAGTGAGCAATGTTGTTTTCTAGGCCAGTGCAAACTACATTTCAAGCTTAAATGTCCAGCTCTTCAATTTTAATACCTTCACAAAAAGGTGCTATTTTATCTTTTTAATTGCAATGCAGTGGTAATAGTTATACCAGAAATATGTACTCCTCTGAAGTGAAAATCAATGAAAGTTTCATACTTAAAGTAAAAATTGATTTCTTAAGTTAGATGGGACAATTTGTGACTTTAAAAGCATATCACCATCTGGGTGATAAAAAGACAGATTGACACTTGAAATTTTTGTATTATTACAACCTATTGTTTTGGTCCCACACCTGGTTTTTGGTTATGTTGTTATAAGTCTTTTCCTGCTTACCAAAACAGGAGAAGTTGTTCTCCTGTACTAAGATGACAGGTTATTACTAAGGATTTTTTTCCTGAAGCTTAATAAGTACCCCAGTCCAAGGTGTGAGTAAAGAAAGGCATATGATGATCTTGTAAAGCTGTGGGTCCTCTGTTACAGTCCTCTGGGTTTCTCACAGGTACACAAGTTTAAAGACCTCACGCTGTTCACAAATGGTGCATTTGCCTCATCCTGTATGTTATTATTATTTTTTCTTGTCATGGTTTGTTAATTTTTGTGATTTTACTTGAGCATATCACAATGTGTACACATGCACAGGTGTATGAAGTGAAGTCAGGTGGTAATTAAGGGGCAAAAGCACTAAATTTGCCAGTTGTCTCCATTGCAAAGTAAATGCTTTATCAACAAACCACAGGTGTACAGCACTAAAGCAGATAAAAACATATAGGACCTGATATGACAGCTCCCTGTTCAAAATACATTAATCACCCAAGGTAAATTTGTGCATCTGTTATACACTGTAGGTGTTTCTCCTGCTTTGTTCCAGAGATATTAAAATAGATGAAAATCTTTTCTCTTTTCAATGTGGTTGGTCCAAGAAGCACACAAAGCGTTTTCCTATGTGATTTCTTGATCTGCCACGCCTGTTCTGCTTGCTCCTGTGTGGTCACACCACTCTCCTGCACAATGCACAGGTGTGGGGCAGACAACAGAGCTCTGCTGTGCTCCTCAGGGCCAAAGTCCACCGTGTCCAACCCAGGAAAAGTCTCAGTTTCATCAATAAGGTGTACAGTTCAATTAGTGTGATGGAAACTTTCCCATAATTATGTCTTTCAGTCAATGGAATGCTGTTTCATTTAGTCTATCAGTAATTTTGAACCCTCAGAGATTAATTAAAAGCAGATAATTTTCAGACAGGATCTCCAAAGTCAAATAATTCCCTCTGAAAATAAAGGTCTTCTGATCCATGTTGATCAATTTGGATGAGTGTTGGAGGACAACTGTAGTATCAGCCATACAAAACCGAGCTCATATATAAGAATAATGATATCAGCTCCTGATTTCATCTATTGTGAGAGGAACAACCTTGATTCTGCTGTCTCTGCTCAGCAGATCTTGGCAGCAGAAGAACACAGGTCACTATTAAGCCAGGTGGTGACATTTGTGCTTCCTGATCAATGGGGAGGTGGTGAATTACCCACTAGACTCATGGACCAAGTTAAGCCTTGTCCATCGACTTAAAGCTCTTTATAGCTAAAAGTGTTTTTTGAAGGTTTTAGGTGCAAGATAAATAGTCAAGGAAAGAATTTTCTGTACAGCTTATCATCAGCAACAGGGAATGCTTTATTTCCTTTCCCCAGCACTTTGACCTCATCTATTCTTTTTGGCTCCACTGGCTTAACCATTTCACCTCCAGGAAGACACACATATAAAGAAGTCAAAAGCTCATGCTTACATATGGTCTTGCCCACCAGCAAAATGCTGCAGCTTCTTAAATACAACCAGGCTGTTTCCCACCTCATGGTGCGTCTTGCTTCAGTGTTTGGAGCTATAATGTGCTTTTTTTGAGTACAGTGTGTTTAACCCTTGTCTCTGACCAAGATTTAATAATTTTATGAGTGTTTTTCCCTTCCCTTCTCCACCCTTCAATATCATCTATTGATTTTATGCTATTAACAATCATGGCAATAATAATATCCTAAACTTACCCTACGTGCTTGCACGCATTTTATCATAAATACATACAAGTACTCTTAAAAATGTTTATGAAGGAAAATTCAGGTAAGACACACAGAACTCAGACCCGGTCTGGGGCCAGAAGTTTTGAAAAACTTCTTATTTGGTACAAAATAGATCATCAGAGTCAGTAAAAAATGTTTTCTTTTCATTAAGCAAATGTTGCCTCAGCCTCATATGTGCTTCTTTCCAATGTGGAATATCTAAAGCAGCTAAAATAGTTACAAGGGGAGATTAAAGCAGATGGAATGACCTTTTAAAACTCTGCACTGACTTGTGGATTTCCTCAGCGGTACATCTGCATCTTCTTAGAGGATTTAGAGGGCACTTAACCTGCAGAAGTGTTAGGAACAGGGAGTATTTCTTTGAGGTGATTTTTTCAACAGCTTTTAGTGAATATCTCAGCTACCAACATGGAATGCCATATCCCAGGCAGAAGCTATCCTTTGCATTTTCTGTGTGTGTCTGTGTAAACATATGCACTGTTACATGTTATGCATTCATAATATCAGGATCACAAGGATAAAAATATCAGATAGTCATTGAAACAAATATATATATATATATATATAAAAGAAGCTTTCATAACGAGTAACAAATTTAACTTTATTTAACTTTCTTTCCCACATTATTGTCTGACTGTAATATCAGTATTTGCTTTTCTTTTAAAGAAATGTAGATTCAATTCAAGTAATCAATTCACTAAAATTTTGCAATTAGGGATGGTTCTCTATAAAACTTGAAAAAGCATCTTTAGTCCTCCATTTTATCTTCTACCCATAAATTACTGCTGCATCTGATGCAGCATCAGTAACACATGTTATGAATTCCTTTTACAGGTAATTCATTCCTTTCTTTTCAATGTCTTTTTATGGTTTTTTTAGGAGTCATTAGACTCCTGGCTATCCACTTCAGAAGTTTCTTAACAATTCTTTTAAATTCTTTTAAAGTCAGAAGTTTCAGAGCATATAATGACCAGATTACATTTTTTTTTTCTCCTTTTTTCCTTTCCATCTCCTTCATGGGTATTGCTGTTTCACTGCTGAGTGCTCCAAAATCCCTTTACTCTCTGAACACTCACCTCAAATCACACTGGACATGACAATGACTCCAGCAGTTGCCACCATCACTCGAGCCAAATATGATATTACAGGATAGTGCTGAGCATCCCAACCAGTACCAATGTGCAAATGCACAGGAGATTTATTGCTCTGGAGGATTTGTAAATAAGATTTCGAAAATGTAAAGAGAATTACTTTCTTCTAGTAAATTAGTTTCATTTCCAGTTGGATTTTGAAATACTGCTAGGTTATGGCAGATGAAGGCTTTAGTAATATGGGCTACTTTTTGCAGCATAGACTAGAAGAGAAAGTATTCTAGGAAGAAGATTATATTTTATATCCACTTAACACTGAAATTGGGGTTTTTTGTTTTTTTTATGAGTGTCATGACAAGAAACAGGAGTTTTAGCTAAATTGATAATTGATTTGTATAAGGTCTGGTATTCCCTTCCTTCCCTAAAGTATCAAGATTTAAAGCAAAGCTCTTCCCCATTAGGGAGGAGTCAGAGGGTTTTTTGTTACCAGCAGCAGAAAGGGTAAAGTGTCCTCAGAAAGTCACCTGGGCCAGACCCACAGGCCCACAGAAGCTCATGGGGTTTGCCACACTGGTGATTTCCAAATTAACATCCTCAGGTAAGATTTGGTATCTCTACCAGCCAGGTTCAGCCGTTTTTATGTTCCCACATTTTTTGTCCTCTTTGGTTTTGTTGGATTATTTTTTGCTCCAGACCACATGTTCAGGTCCACTCCTCTGTGGCACATGGGATGCAGGGGGCATTCCTGAAATCCCTTTAAGCACACACAAATGAGCCATTACTGTCTGCAATATGCTTCTCTTTCACAGGAGTTCAAGGGTGTGGTTTGCTCCCATTCCTGTAGTTCTTCCCCTGGCATATTAGTTTATCACTCATTGTTTGTCATTCAGCTTTGTTTCTTTTCTTCTTTGCCACAGCTCAAGAAATTCTTTCAGCTTGGTTTTCTTTCTTTTTTTTTTTTTTTAATGGGGGAAGTTTATTGTTTGGGTTTTTTGTTCTTTTTTTTGTTTGGTTTGGGTTTTGTTTGTTGTTGGTTGGTTGGTTGGTAGGTTGGGGTTTTAGTTGTTGCTTTTGTTTATTTGTTTTGATTATTTTTGTTTGGTTTTGGTTTTGGTTTTGGTCAAAGTGCTTGCTTTGGTTTTGGTTTTGGTCAAAACAAATGCTTTATTTATTTGCTTATGTATTGCTGCCACTTCTTTGTGATAGTGGCAGGATTCCTTTGTCTTTCACTGTTTTGTTTGACACAAGAAGTGGCTGAATGAATTCAAGTTATTTTACTCTTATTTTAGAGCTTGTTCCACTCTAACATGTATGCAAGACATGACATTGACCCAAACTGATCATTCATAGAAGTTCACAAAAATTCTATTCTTTATTACCTTTGTTTTCAATTTCCTGTTGATTTAAGGGAACAGGAGGTTATAGTGGAATTCTCAAGAAACAGCTCTGCTCCTGAGACATTTTCAGACCAAAATTTCAGATTCAAGAGATTCTATTAGCTCAGGTAAAAACTGAATAAACATTCATTGTATGTTTATCAATATTTATCTGAATCAGAAGCATATGAAAGTTCCCTCATCAGTTAGCTAACCTTTATGGCATATGAAATCAGCATCCTTTTCACAGGCTAGAGAAAGACATCACTAAAAACCTCTTGCAGCATTTAATTTTATTATTGAATAAAATATACAGAGTAATAGGGCACGAAAGAAAAGACATATTTATGTGAGAAGGAAATATATGCAGCAAGATTTCCAGAAGAATATTCAAGTAGATGTTATATACATATAAGTAAATATAGGAACCAATAATTTGATTTTTTTTTTTCTTGTCATTACCACAATAAAAAAGAAAATCCTGTTCAGGTCCCACAAGAGCTGCTGTTTTGAAAACATGACAACCAACATGCTGCAATGAAGTGATCTTGGGCTAATAAATAGCAACTCCTACACTCAAACGTCAGCTTTTGAAGTCACCAGCTCCCCATGAATATCAGCAAAATTACTTAACTGCTTTGCTTTGCTTTGGGACAGTTTAGGACAAAAATAGTTTGGAGGCTATTTGCCTCCATTTTGATTTCTGCACATCATTTCTGTAGCTGCTACAATGAGAGAATCTGTGGCAATAAATTCCTGCATCTTTATGCTAACAGGGGAGCTTCGACCAAAAATAAACCTGAACCCTCTGTCCACATTTGCAGATTTGTAGAAGGTCATTTGGCAGGGACTGAAGATGCCCTGTGAAAGAGAATCTGGAATCAGGGGTGAGTGCTCCACAGAGAAAGCCAGCGGGGTCTTCCTTTCTCCCACTAGGTCGACCCCAAACTTGGTTGGATGTCAGGGGGAAAGAGGCCCTGTGGGTCTCGTGAAATCTGTGGCAGGTTATAAGCACTCAAAGGGTGCCCATGGACTCCTAACAAAGCAGGATAACATGGATATATCTGCTCTTTCCTAAACACTCAGTGCATTTCATTTCGGCTGCTAATGAGAGAACCGTGTGTTTTGTACAGGCTTGTTTTGCAAAGTGCTCCTTTGATTCAATTTCTATGTGTTCCTGAAAAGATTAATCATAAATTTAAATGCCTGTGAGGCTGGAGTTATGGAAAGGAGTGTAATTGATGTTCCGGACAAAGCGAAATCTCAGGCCTGATGCATTTAACAGGAAATGTTTATTCTGTAAGCAGGGAACAATAATAAACTCTACGTGTACCCTAAGTACCTTGAACCTTTGTCCTGTTTTTTTCCAGGTAAAAATCCTTAAACTACCTGAATTCAGTATATAAAAACCCAGTATAGTATCTTTGTGAGTTTCTAGAAAAGTTAATTTAATCTAAGGTGTTACTAGATCCTTGTTTTAACTATTTTTCCATGGTGGACTTGGGGAAGCCTTAGCAATTCATTGGTCAACCAATAATTGCCAGAATTGTAAGAAAATAGAACAATGAAGAAGTTAATGTCCATGGACAAATTTCCCCAGCATGTAGCCAATAATTATAACATTACCAATAATTATAATATATTACCAGTATTACTTATCCTTAGCATCTTACCCACCATTTTGACTGGAATGGGACTCTGATCTGAGTGCAGCCAACAAGGAAGTCAATTCTTCACTTCTGCTTCTGCCTGAAGAGGTTTATATAGAAAGAGGGTCACTGAGTTCACATTATCCTTTTTGTTTTGCCAACAGCTACCTCCCAAATCCACAGGGCCAAGGCCTGTGCACAGAAGTGCTGCTGCAGTTGTTGCAAAGGGCCAGTGCTGACAGAGGAATGTTTTGTTGATCCAAGCACAGACTTCCTTTGGACAGAGGATATTTTTTCCTCTGGCCAAGAGGGTTGGCAAGCCACAGATTATGAAATTCTTAGAATATGAAGGACAAAACACCATATTTAAATGTCAGGAATAAGAAACACAAGGGTGAGTATTCTTCCTCTCACTTTCTGCTTTCTGTGTGCTCAACTTACAAGTCGTTTGGTCTGGTACCACAGCCCATTAAAATAAAAGAAACTAACATAATCTTAAAAGAAAAAATAGAAAAGAAAAATACCCCAAATAATTGCTTTCTATTCTGTGTCATGTTTTAATTAAAGATAGCAGCACCACAATCTACGATATATCTGGAAATTATTAGAAACCTTTTCCAGAGGCAAAAAGGATCAATACCTCTTTGTCTCAGTGGCATAAAACATCTCTGTGTTACTTCTTTCCTGCTGGCAAAAGAGAAAGTGAAAAAGTCTAAGATGGGAATAATAGCAGCACCGAAGGGGAGAGCCATGTGCCAGGTCAAATGAGCATGCTTTTTCTTTTGTATCTATTTTTAAAAATAAGCAGAGTGGTTTGCATTATGTGATTCCATCCCTGCCGTAAGTTTTGCTCCCTTTGTGTTAGGGGCAGCAGGGAGCACGTGGAGATACTGAGTCAAGACCCTGAAGAGGGGGAATGTGGCTGAGGGTGAGATGAGGGTTGGGAGTCAAGCTCTGGCTTCCCTCCCTGCCTCCACCATGGATGTGTGATCATCCCCATGAGCTGTGTGATGCTGCTCCATTTCCTTGGAGCTGAGCAGGTGCATGTCTTATGCCTTGCACAACGATGACTGTGTCCTCCAGAGAGGAGCTTTTTGTTGACTGTTCTTGTCTGCACAAACTGGATCTGGCTCTCACCTTGTCACTTTGTGAAGGACAGCCTGAAAGTGGTGGCACTCACAGCTGTTTGCGCCTCTCATGCCAGAGTTTGCAGCCACGTGTCTCACAACCCAAATTTGCCACATGTGGGGCTCTCCTGGTTCATCTTGTTTTCCCCACTCGTGAGTGAAGAGGAACAGGCCCCTCTTGGCTAACACTGCAAATAAACCATGAGCTAAAAGAGCCTAATGTTTTAATCCTTATATTGCAAGAAGCCAGAGGTGAGGAGCTCAGATGTCCATCCACATTATAGAAATCTGGTGTTAGAGAGCAGGCCACAGTTTGCCTGTGTACAAACTGAGATAATGGGACAACAATTAATTATAACATACCTAATTGTCTTGCTGTCACCTTCTTTTTTATATGAGGGTATTTTAGCCTGCCTAGGGAAGAGAAGCCACGTCAACACAGTCAAAGGGAAATATTAACCCCATGTCTTCTTCTGCCCCTTTCCTTTTTCTTGAAACTTCTTGTCTCTGTCTAGGCTGCATGGCAAAAGGAATTGGGACTGAACTTGCTAGACTCCCTGGTATTTCTCACAACAGAATGTGTGTGTTTCTGAGCAGAAAAGGAATTGAAAAAAAATGGTTTCAAAAGTCATTAACTTCCATACAGTCCCCACAAATTCATAAGTAAGTGGCTTTAGTATCACCAGATCATTAATTTCTTCACGGACTTTAAAAGTAAACAGTGCATTTTGTATGTCAAGGCTGGTGTCCTGTAGAAAATCATTTGCCTTCCTTTGCATTTGTCCAGCTCTCTTTCAGCTGGAGCGTATATTTCCAAAGAAATCATACCAGACCCCCAAATTTTTGGCTTCAAGACTGCTCAGATGACAGTACCAAACTCTTTCTATTATTAATTTACATTTCAATGAAAATTATAACGCCAAAATCTTTTGGAAATATTTATCAGCAAAGAAATTCACCAAAGTAGCTGACCTTTCAGTCACAGAGTTAGTTACCCTTCCCTCTGAATCACTCCTGGGCCTCAGGGTTTCAGGAAATTTCTCCCTCAGCCCCATCTTCATCCAAAGAATTTCCCATCCCCTCTCATCTGTGGGGTATGATAGGATAATAGCAGCAATCCAGTCCTTATTGTCTGTATCTGCAGATGAAGAGTGCTGTATAAGTGTAAAGTGTTATTATTATTGTAAGGAAATAATAATACTAATAAAACAAAATGAATTGAAGTCTTGTCTTCAGATGGTTATTTTAGCAATACAGAAATCTAAAGCCCATGAAATAGACAATTAAGAGGGGTTAGATACTTAATATCAGTCGTTGTGTTTGGGTAGAATTTTGCAATAACGCAGCTGCTATAATAATACGGATTTTTATTTCTCCTTCCAGAAAGGAAGCGGTCATGTTTTCGGAGAAGCCTGGAAGTCCTGCTGCAGAATGCAGAACTTTGTGTGCCTGCCTGTGAGCTCGAACGGCCTCTCCTCTCCTGTTCCAACAGCTCCATCTTTGGGAGAGAGGAGGGGAAGCGTTCCTTTCCTTTAGCTGGCTTTTCAAACAAAAGAAACCTTGGAAATCCTGTTTTGCCCTGGAATATCTTTTTTTGCTTCCCCTCTTTTCCCCATGCCTCTCCCCACATTGCTTTTCCTCAGCTGGGGGATTAAAAACCCCTCAACAATCCCCCCTTTCTCTCATTTCTGTCATAACTAAGGACCAGAGACTCATTTAATTAGTCTCTCTTGTGTGGCTTACAGCCCTGTTCAAGGCAAACATTTACCCCTGGGTTTCAGTGCTGCTGCTCAGCCACTGAATTTTCCTTTTTAATTTTTTTTGTCAGGAAAATGTGGTATCATGTTAATGGCTATTGGGGATCCTACGGCTAAATCATAATCATAATTGTCCACACTAATCATAATTGTCTTGCTGTTGCAGTGTGCGTCCCTCCCCCCTGTCAGCTTGCAGTCTCATCCTGCTCCCTTGGACTGTGTGCCTACGTTGGGTATCTGCTCTCACAGGCAGGGTTGACATTTCAGTCATTTTTGTCTGTTGAGTATCTGGGCTCAGGAGACAGGCACTTGAAGACCTTGCAGGAGGGGTCACTCTCTCTGTCTTCTCAAAATCCTCATCCCAGAAAGCTCCCATGAGGAAAACCACTTTTATGTATTTAGAAGGGCTCATTTTTCCCTTTTAAAGTGAGGCTAGCTGAGGAACAGGAGCTAGAGATCCAGATTAAGGGCCCCTCTTATCCACAGGCTGCCTTTAATTGCCCAGTTACATTTGGGACTCCTTTTTTCTTACCTCCTGAATCTTCCATGCCCTTCCTTGCAGTGGCCCATCTCCAGCAGAAGGGATTACATCTCTCCTTCACGTCTCATAAACCTGAGGGTTAGGACATATTCAGGACAGCAGGGGCTGGAGGGTGGGAAGCTCATGCATTACACAGCCCCAGAAGATGTTTTCTCTGTCCTAGAGGAAGTGTCTCCTCATCAGACCAGTTTTCAAGAGGCAGTCAGTCATGAACATCTGTCTCTGTCTTGGCAGCAGTGATGATGAAAGGGACACTCCTGATAACACAGTTTTTGTGGTGATATGGTCAGCATGTGGCGGCCAACCAGATGAGGCTCTTGCAGTGACATAAATACTTTGAATGCCTTAAATTCTGATCAGGTAAATATATGCATTAAATACCAAAGTTATTTAGAACTAGAGGCCTGCAAGAAAGTGCTGCAAACACTACAGTACAAGAGAAAAACAGGACAGGGTTTGGTATGTTCATTAATTAATTGCTAGAAGGGAGTGGGGTAAAAGTACAGGTAAATATAGGACTGTCAAGCCCAGAGTGACTTTTTTTTCCACATAAAATCAAAGAGGGGAAGAGAAAGAAAGGGGAAATTTAATTCTCAGCAACTACACAAAGGCATGGATAGAGGTCACAGAGAGAGAGCCAGTGTAAATTCTTTAGGAGCAAGATAGAGCCCAAGTTAAAAACAAACTGAGAAGCCAGAAAAGTCATGGAAGCAGACAGAGTCCATAAAAACCTTGGAACAAGACTAGAAAGGGTTCAGGCAGATGCAGTATGAGAGAAAGTAAAATCTGAGCTTTAAGAGGCAAGATCATAAATGACATGAAAAGTTAGCAAAGAAATAAAGAAAAATAGGTACTGAGTAATTGAATACAGTCCCAGAAATCTGGCACTGGAATTCCTTTGCTAGATTTTGGCTGCACAGTGCACATAGGGTCACATTAAACTGTGTCTCAACCAGGCCAGAGAACTTTCTACTAATTTAATGATGTAATTAATTAAATTTCACTGTTAAGAAAATATTTCTGGCGTTCTTAAACTAAGTAATTTGGATGTCCCTATTGTGATCTAACCTGAAATGGCAAGTAAGTTTTTAAACCCAGATTCCCTAAAGGCCAAACTAGTGACTTCAGTGGTTTCTTGTGTAATGAAAATAATTTGTATACAGAGTTCAATTGACCACATGGGTTTTTGTTCAGAGATCCTGGCTTTAATGTCACTGGAACAGAAACACATGTTGTCCTATCCCCACAGCTCTGCTGCATCCTAAGCACTCCAGCTTCTCCAAATTCATGCTGATAAAACCTCATTACTGTTCTGTAATGTACTTCTGATACACATTCCCATTTTCACTCTCATCTGCAATCCCCAGCATCGCCTGGGATTTGAAGAATAAGTGTAAAAACAGCTGTGTGGAAAGATGACGTTTTCTTACAGTATTTCAGACTCAATTTAAAACAAAACTTACCAGAAATCTCCTGAGACAGCCTTTTCTTAAGAGAATTAATTGATAATACTAATTCCACAGGTTTATCTTCTTTCATGGTATTGTATAAAGCAATAGTTTTTACTTTGCCAATCCAAGGTTTCTTTCCCCCTTAACTGCTGGGATTGCAGTAAGATTTCAGCATCTGAAACCAGGAAATTTGGGCTGGCTTGCAGCTGTGGAGTCAGGCTGACCAGTAAATCTCTCCACCATAACACCACAACTACTCACATTATGTAATCCTGTCTTGCAGAGAACTCCTGAACTACTCAAGAGCTACATCTAAACCCTTAAATATTACATATTTACATATCACAATATAGAGATATATATTCACATATTCATTCATGGTTCATTGCACCTCTCATTGGAAGGCTTCAGCACAAATCTATGGATCTGACAAAAAAACCCGAACTGAACACAATGAAAGAACAAAAAACAACCTTCTTAAAACTTTGTTCTGGGTCAGGAGGAAGCCCTGCATGTGGGGTTTCAGGAAAGTCTGTTTTCTATGCACCTCTGCTTCAGTCAATGGTGAGCTGAGCAGGTTTTCCTCTGCTTGCATGGCCTCCTCCTCCTCCCCTCGAGTATTTTTGGTCACCAATTCCCTCTTGGAAGCAGACAAGCATGTGTCTCAGCACATAACCTAGAACATGAGGTGACACTCCTCTGACGTTGCAAGAGGGAGAGGTAGTTAAACTTGCTCCTTAATATCATAAAAAGATGGGGAAAGAGTTAAGCATGGATGTTGCCTGCCCCTAGAGAGGAAAATTAGATGTTTCTGGAACACTTAGGGATCTTCTTCAGCTATTGAGAGACTGAGCTAGGTTTGTCCTTTCTCATGGAAAAGGAATAAAACAGATGAAAGTCAAGGTTTGTCCAGTAACTTAATAATCTGATCACTCCTCTGATCCATAAGAAACCCAGGAATCATTCCCCAGTATTGGTTGCCACTCCTTTAGAAATGGAGCTAAAATTTAACCTGAAATTGTACTTGGCCCTAAAATAATCTCAGACTTCAGTTTCCTCTGCACATTAGTAAGCAAACCCAGTCTCATATGTATTTGTAAAGAGCTTTACTACATAGGTATGAGTTTTGCTCTACAAATTTATAATTTCTTTTTTTCAGCTGAACCCTTTTCCTCTGAGTAAATTGTATTGCATAAGATTGAATTCCTGTAAAGCACACGTTCCCTTCCCTTTCAGAGGCCTTTCTGGAACTGTAAATATAAAATATGTTTACCTGAATATTGTTTGCATCCATCATTTCCTCATTCTCCACAACATCTCTGAGAGAAAAGGAGAAAATATAAACTCTGATCTTGTCATGGGGCTGTCCTCATTTCAGCCACTGTTTTCTAGTGTCAATATGAGATATAGTTGAACGAGTGCTATCAAAGTGCTGCTTTGCTGAGAGGTTTAAGATTACCAAGAATGATGGTGTTTTAAGTTAGCTGTTAACTTTGCACTGTATCAGTCCAGAAGAGATTCTGTTAGTGGTTGCCATGCTGTATCTGAAGGGAGGCAGCAGCTGGCTCAGGGGCAGAACATTTTTAAACCCCTGAAACGAGTTTATTTATTTATTTATTTATTTATTATTTACAACCATGGGATCATACAGTGAATATGAGGAACTCTTCAGTTTTCACGTATGCATGGTGCTGTGATGTGAGCGTCAGATGTGCTACCCTTGTTCAAATCACTCTTTTTCCCTTTATCAATTCTCATCAGCACAGTTGGACCCTTGAATGATGGCCAGCACCCATAAATATTTATTTATAATCTACTTCTAAGTTTAAGTATTATGATTAAATGTAACAAATCTATTTGTAAATTAATAACTTCTTAAACCAAACAAACCAACAAGGAAAATCATCTGAGGTAGAAAGAGTTTCCATTTGATTATACTTTCTGGCTTGTTTATTTTTCAGCAAAATGAATTTTTATCATACTTAACACATTCTCATGGAAATGAATTCCAGATATTTTGTTTTATAGTGGAAAAACATGTCCTCCTGTAGTATTTGAAATGAGTCTTGAAATGGCTTCTCTTTCCCAGTCCTGTGTCTAAACAAGTTTCACATTGAAGGTGCTCTGCCTTTGTGTATGTCCCCTGGTGTATTTTTGAAATACCTGTCAGTGGCACCCTTTTTACTTTCTAGAGATACAATTACCCCTGGACTTCCAGCTTAATGTCTCTAAAATGCTTCTTCGAAGAGGTGACTAAGAGTTTAAGAACATAAAATGCTGGGAAAGTATCATCAGCAAAACAATTTGACCGGAGATGTGAGGGCCCCCTGATGTTCACATTACTGATTCAGATCGAGGGGAAGAAGGGGGAAGGAAAGTTTCTAATTTTTGGATAAACTGTTTGGTTTGTGGCTGCTATTCCCCTGGTAGATACCTGACTCTGGCACAAGTTTAATGATCCAAGGACATGAACTGGTCTGCAGAGAAATCCAGGCCTGCCTTCTCTGCTTCCTGTTCTCTACTTGGCCCTGCCTTTTATGCCTTCCTTTGCTGCACATTGAAAGTTCAAATAGGTTTACCTGTATATAGCTTATTATTGGGGGCCTCAGCTGACAGTATAGATAGCCTTCACAGCTGCCTTAGGCTGGGGGATGAAACAAGGAGGAGAAAAGAGAGAAAAATTAACCCTCTCCCCCAAGTCCAGGTGGAAAGTAAAATGATGAACTACCCTAACAAGCCTTCTCTTCAGGGCATCCTCTGCAGGGCAGCAGGTGGTGGCAATGATTAAGTTGAAAATGATTTAAAATTTTTTTTTTTTTCTTCTTGTTTTCTTCTCAGAAAGAAGAGTACAATTATACTTCTCATTAAGACTTGCTCAGATCTCCCCATTGGTAGTTACTGTTTATGTCACTGCCGGTGCTGGTTGGTGCATGCCTGATTAGGTGCAGGTGTTGCACACTAATTGGCCATTAAGTTTTGGTGTGTATATTCTTGATAACATTTTCTGGATTTTAAAATTAGTATCATTCATTTTCTCCTAAGCTGTGTTTGTTTTAATATGAAACTGCAAACTAAAACCCACAGGGTGAAGAGTGGATGGATCTACACACACAGGCAAAGATTAGTAGCTACTAGGTGAAACATGAAGAGACAGAGGAAGAACAAAATTATTTGAACATCACAAAAAAAAAAGGTTTTGAGTAGAAACTGGGCACTGGATTCTGGTGAGAATCCTGCGGTGCAAGGTGCAAAAGAACACTTGGGGTGCCATGGCTATGGCAATGAGGCAGAAGCCTTGGGTAGTTTGATAAAAGGCCACTACACAGTGAGTGAAAAGTGGGTACAGGAGGAAGGTCCTCAGCTTTGCAAGGCTTAGAGCTGACAAAGTTCAAAAGTTCTTACTTCCAGAGTATTTTCTCATGCCAAGAGGTGCTGTGGAGAGACACAAACATGAGAAGGATGAGGCCTCTGAGAGAAGTGAGGCAGTGACCATATCATGATTTACATGCTGGGCAGTGTGGAAATGTACAAGTGTCCTTCATTTTCCTAAAGGAAAAAACACAAAATGGAAGGGGATATTTAATATTATAGATATTAGGGCCACTGTTTCTGAATTTAGTGAGCTTAGTGGAAATAGACATCACTCAAAAATTTCAACAGGTTACTGAAGAGAATTCAATAAGTAGGGTCTTAAAAGGATTGAATTATTTCAGTGTCTCTACTCACTATAACAATAGTCACTAAATTTCTACATTTGGCATTGCAATTAAATGTCCAAATTTATTTGGAATAGTCCCAGGCATTTAGAAACAGAACCTACATGGAAACAAAGGGTTCATGCTCAAGAAAAATCACAATCTAGTCTGTCTCACCAGGAGATGTGAGCTGAAACCTCTCATATTTTATGATACAAAAAATATCCAGAACAGAACTTAAACCTCCTTTGCAGATCCTTGCTTTTGGTGTGATGGATTCTAGAACAATCCTTACCCTGTAGTTAAAGAAAATCTAAGTTTTTATAAAACTCATATCTGAATTTTTTTCCCCATTTTTCAAAATTTGTATTTTGCATATATTCCCCCGATTATGGAAAATAATATTCTTTTCTTTATTGTTACTCATGTACTTACAAGTTAAAAGGAAGGCTTTCTTCATAGGACAAAATTCAGTATGAAGTACAGAATTACAGCCCTTATAAGAATGGACATCTTGTAAAGTACAGTTTTTTAGCACTGACCTTTCTTCTACCTTCCTCTCATGCTTCCTTTTTCTAAGAACCAAGTTTAATCCTTTTTGACTGCTTTTTGTTTCTGTATTTTTTGTCTTATTACTCATCTCTTTCTCCTTCTACATTTTCTTCACAAATATCATTGACTGTTGCAAGGGAGATCATCAGAAATATAATATAAATGTCCAGATCCAACCAGAAGTTCCACATAAGTTACTTTTATTCTCTCTTTTCACTGTCCTAACTTGAAGGAAAGTTTCTTCAATGTGTGCTCAGAACTGAATATTGTCTTAATAGCCAAGAAAAACTTGTGTTGCTCAGAACTGTGAGTTACAGGGCCATGTTCTGTTACCAGTCCTCTTAGTGCTACAGTGCTCACTGTCACCTGATGTTTGAGAATATGGCTGTATAACACAGCTACTTCTTTAAGGTTCTGATTGATATTATGAGGAAAAATCCGCAACTTGAAACACGATGAGATGTGCAACAGAGCCTGGAAAAGCAGCATCCCTCTTCTAGTGAGGTTTCTTTCAGTGTGAGGCTCATTAAGGCTGCTGGCCCCCCTGACACCTCGATTTCCCTGCTCAGGGAATTGGTGGTGGGCACTGCAAAGATCTGTCAGTGGGTTATGTCATCTCCGTTCGTCTCCAAACTGTTCTTCTCCAAAAGCATAAGGAAGTCAGATGGGAAAAGGAGGGGCAGGCACTAATCTCTGCTCTGTGGTGACCAGGGACAGACAGGACCTGAGGGAGTGGCCCGAAGTCATGTCAGGGGAGGTTTAGGTTGGATATCAGGAACAGTTCTTCACCCAGAGGGTGTTTGGGCACTGGAACAGCTCCCCAGGGATGGGCACAGCACCAAACCTGACAGAGTTCCAGGAACATTTTGACGATGCTATCAGGCACATGGTGTGATTCTTGGGGTGTCCTGTGAAGCACCAGAACTGGACTCAATGATCCTGATGAGGCCCTTCCAACTGAGCAAAATCTGTGATTCTGTGATTTGTGGACTTCTCAAGTCTGAATGAACTGTGCCTAGGTGGTTTTGCCTGTTTTTGTTTTTATTTCCCTCCCCACAAATAGTATTCTGTGGCTTAAATTTACTTACTGGAACACATTTAGATATTAATCTAACGTGTCTCTGCCGACCCGCAGTGGATCCAAGCTTCCTTTCCCTTCTCTCTCACATTGCCTTGTCTGCTGTGGCATACTGTGAGCAAAGCATTATCTCTCCAATTTGATAGTGCTGCCCTCATTGTACCCTAGATGTCCATTGCAGGATCAGGGCCTGTATTAGTTCCTTTCTCTGTTTGTGTCTGTGCACTTTTGCACAGCTTTGGGGAGCACTGCGGGGCCATTTGTGAAATGACAGTGCTTTCTGCCGGCGAGATCATTATAGGCAGAAGACATTCCAATGTGGAAATTACAGTTCTGCTTATAGGGAATTTGTTCTGCTTAAAACAAAAGAGCTCTACAAAAGGAAGGTCTCGCTGCACTTTCATCTGATTTGGAGCTACGCAGCTAACTTCCATGCTGTGCAGAAATGCACAAGGAGGGTTAAGTCAGTTTTACAAGAGCATCAGTTGGGTGAAAATGCATTTGACCTTCACAGGGTTCTTGAGTCATTCTTCAGCTTGAGTGGCTGAGTGAAGAGTGTGTCATTCTGTCATATAAAAAAAAAAAAGAGAGAGAGAGAGAGAAAAAAATTTAAAAATCGATCCTGTCTACTCCTGAAAGCCTTAGATTTCATTGGTATCTAACTGACATAAATAATATTTGCTTGGGTTTTCATTGCTATTTTTATTTAAATGTTCTTGGGTATGCCAGCTAGCAGCAAGGTCCATTTTTATAGCACAGTGAATTCCCACAGTTCTGGTAAATATAATCAGATAAGGGGAAGTTGAACTTAAACCTTCTGTTGCAGTCAATAAAAGTAAACTTCATAACCCAAGACTATATCTCTATTTATAATTGCTAATTATAGAAATCTATTCAAGGACACACTAAAAACAGGATTAGAAATCCATCTAATAAAATCCCCAAAAACATAAGAACATAGAGACAGAAAAGGAGACAGTCAGTGAGAACTAAGAAAGAAAAAGAAGCAGAATACAAAGCAACATATTTTCTTGAGCTTTTTACAAAAACAAATGTTCCTCAAATACGTTCCCATTGTCCTTCAGTGTTTCATTATCTTTGTAGCAGGAATTTCATATTTATTTCATAGAAGTTTTTTGACCAAATGGATCTAGGTGCAATTGTACAGGTGACAATTGGAAGCATAAATTCCTGCAAGGAAAAACATATAGGAAGAAAACTATGTGTTCCCCGCATTTAAGGTTCAAATTCAAGAACCTATGTCTCTTTTAGCAGATTTGCTCTAGCCATGAGAGTTATGAAGTTATGAAGAGAGTGCAGATTTGGCCAAATCATAGACATTCAAAATAAATTCCTAATCTGGTATGAGATAAAATCCCTGAGAGATCGGGGATGAGTTCAGGTGAGAAACTGAAAATTTGTATAATGAGTCACCCTATGGATTAAATTGTAGATACTTTGGATAGATGCTTAAGTCAGTCGAATTAATAACTCCCATTTCCTTCTTAAGTTTCTGCTTTATTTTACTTACTATCTATGTAAACATGTGGAAGGAAAAAATTTCATGTGTTCAGGCTGCGTCAGCTCCAGCACTGGGCATCAGCTTTTCACAATAAAAGAGGCAGTTTTTGTCTTTGCCCAAACTTCTAAAATATCAAGGTGTATGTTTGCTAGGGATGTGGCTTCACGGCAGAGCACAGGATAACAGCAGTGCACCAGCAGGACCAGGGCAGTGACCACCTCTCTGTGCTGGACATTGGGTGAAGCTGCACCTTGAATCCTGGGTCATTGAGGGGCTGGAGCTTGTCCAGAGAAGGGAACGGAGCTGGGGAAGAGTCTGGAGCCCCAGGAGAGGCTGAGGGAGCTGGGAAGGGGCTGAGCCTGGAGCAAAGGAGGCTCAGGGCGAACCTTCTGCCTCTGTACAACTCCTGACAGGAGGGGACAGCCAGGGGGGGTCAGGCTCTGCTCACAGAGAACAGGGACAGGAGGAGAGGGAACAGCCTCAAGTTGCATCAGAGGATGTTTGGATTGGATAACAGGAGAAATTTATCCACAGTAAGGGTTGACAAGGCATAGCAGTCTGCCAAAGGCAGTGTTGGTGTCCCCATCACTGGAGGAACTTGAAAGCCATGTAGATGTGACACTTGGGGACATGGTTTAGTGGTGGGCTTGACAGTGCTGGATTAACAGCAGGACCCAATCTTAGAGGTCTTTTCTAATCTAAAAAAATCAGTGATTCTAAATCTAGATAACTGCAGATGCAAAGAAATTTAACTGATCACTAACAAAGGCCTTCTAAAGAAACAGGGGTCTGAACAGTCGTCCTTATATGCATTTAAAAATAGGTTCATCTTTTGTGAAGAAGAAGAAAAGGTTTCAGTTGGGAATAATTCCAATTGTCTAAATGTGAAAAAAAAAGAAAAAAAAAGAAAAAGGTACTCTGTCCCTTGGCACAAGCCAGTACGTACAGACCATTACGCCTTTTTATTCTTAGAATCACAGAGCCATAGAATGGTTTGGGTGGAAAGGATGTTTACAGACCAACTAATTCCAAAACCTGTGCTGCTGTGGACAGGGAATTCTGCCCTCCGTGGCTTGACCATGCTTCCCTTCCCAGCCCTGCTCAGCTCCAAGAGGACCCTGAGAGGTGATGGGATGACACCTGGAGGTGCAATGGCCACAGCCTGCGCCTCTTGTTGGTAAGTATGGGTGAGTGACATGACCCAGCTGGGTTTAGGGTATGCTCCAGGTCAGATTTTCAATGGTTTACAAGTTTTTTCCTGAACGTGTACAAGGTGTCTTGTCTTCTCTGACAGCTGTGATGAAGGGCTGTAAACCGAGAGAGCTTCCTGTTTACACCTCTGCTGTGCAGTGAAAACTTTTATATAAAAGTGTCCTTTTGTATCAGCCCTCAGTATAAGTAATGTCTCTAAAAGAACTGAAAGCCACAACACATTATGTACCCTCCGTAATTACTCAGTACTATTTTGACATCAAAGGAACCAATGCACAATATTTGTGGTCTTCCTTTCTAAATTCACACCTTAATGATTTTTAGGGCAGTCAGACTGAAACACCATAATATTTTTTAAAAAATATATTCCCACTCTATTGACTAAACAAAGAGGAAAGAATTCAGATAATGGAAGAACAAAGAGAATAGCTACATAAAGTCAGAATCACTCATACTGTGCTTAAGATGACTGTTAAAATGTTGGGCTTTCTTCTCTTTTTAATGAATATGAGGGTTTTGAGAACAATTTTCAGAAAGGAGAAAAAGGAGAAAGCAAGTAAAGTATATTTAAGATCTCCTTGAAGACATCCAGAGTTAATAATGATATACACTGAAGAAAGAACAACTGTGAGATGGGTGCAAAATGCCACAAACCCAGCTAATTAAAAATGAGGTTATTAGTTTTTAGTTACACTGCAGTTAGAGATAATGCTACAAGGAGCCTGAGTGAAAGCACATTTTATATTGTACTAGGAATTGCATTTTATGTGGCATTTTATTTTATTTTAAGGGGTGCTTCTCTTTAGAGACATGAAGATTTCAATTATGACTTAAAATGGACTCACTGTGGCTTTTCTGTATATTTGGGGGAGGGGAAGGGGATAAGAAGGGTACAAACTTTCTTCCAAACTTGGCATTCCGCCAGAAACAGCAGTAAAAATTTGTGCCTCACCATAAAAGACAGCTGCCTAGATTTCCAAGATATGTGGAAATGCCTGACATCTATGGATTTTGTTTTCCAGGATGATCAATAGAAATTATTCACTAGTTTTGAAAGTGTAGCTCTAAATATCATTCTCAGTGTGATTCTGACTCTTTTCCAGTAGATTTATTGCTGGATTTCAAAGCAGCTCAGGTCCTACACACAGAGAAATAAACAAACAAAAAAAAAAAAAGCCCAAACCAAAACAAAAAAAAAAGCTAGCCTCTTTAAAAGCATTACTCAAATTAGTGCTTTTAGAAATTCCACTGTTGTTTACATAGATATTTAGTATTTAAATAGATGCTGAGACTTTTGAACAGGTTCATATAATCCATTCTTTGAGTGCCTACATCTAAAGTCCATTGCAGAGTGAGATTGTGGGACTGTGTCTAAGAATCACGAGTGGAATTGTCCAGCCACTCAGGTCACTGATGGAATCATAGAACCGTAGGACAATTTGTATTGGAAGGGACCTCTAAAAGCCATCAAGTTCAGCCCCCCTGCAATTAGAAGGGTTACCTTCAACTAGATCATGTTGAAATCTTTGTTTCTGCAGTTACTCTAAGAATTTCGTTATTTTGTCCTGTATTGCCTATAATACAATAAGACAACATAGGTATTTTTTAAAGTATTTTGAAACATCTTCAGTAGAAACAGTATTCACTAGCTGAAGGAAGCAACAAAAATATTTGAAAAATTTAACCAAAAAGAAAATAAAATTAGGATCTTACCTCCTAAACTAAAATTCAACAGAAAAAAAAAAACATAATTTGCAATTGCTTTCTCCCCATTTATCTATCTATTTATTCATCTACATCTGGGCTGAACTGTCATAATATGGCATTTTCTCTGCTGCTACAAAAAGCTTAAAATTAAAATGTACTCTAATGTAAAGAATAATCTAGTTAATCCAAAATTATTTCTTTGATATATGAAAGCAAAGTAAAGTAGCTTTTCCTGTGCATAAAATCAGGTCAAGGAAAATTAATACATATTTTAGCTACATACAAAGAGTCACCAATGCACAGCTACCTTTGACTTGTGTTTTTTAGCTGTATAGTCTTTTCTGTCCAAACCTAAAGCTTTGTTTACAGAGAAGCATGTAAGAGACAAATGAAGGATAATTTTCCTATCACCTAGAGCTGTCAGCCAAGAGAGTGAATACAGTCTTTAGGCTAATCTAAGGATCAAGCCAAAGAGATATTCCTCAGAGTGTTACACAATAAGACCTGCTTCTTCTTTTGGTTTTTGACCAAATTAAGAACAGCACAGTCCAAAGGATTTAATGATGTACTTGCACTGCTAAACTAATCAGTGCCAGAAAATATTCCTGTGTTCTGGAATACAATTGCCCATAAAGTTAAATTGTCAAACTTGTCCCTGGTAGAGTTTTGGCATCTGGTAGCCAGCATTCCCCCAGACATTTTCTGGGAACAGAAATTCAGGAGACAACATGGATAACTCTAAAGAGACATTTTGGATGTGGCCACCCAGAAGAACTTCCCTGTGAGGAGCTGGACTGATCCATGCCAGATGGCTTCTGCATCCAAACCGAGTTCTGGGCATGTATCATTTACTAGTAGAGATGTGGTTTTGTTTTCACATTTTGTGTTACATAACAGCACAACACTGGGTTGTAGAAGCCTGGAATGGTTTGGGTTGGAAGAGACCTTAAAGTTCACCTTGTTCCACCAAGCAGGGACACTTTCCCTTGGCCACATTGCTCGCAGCCCCACCCAGCCTGTCCTGAACATTTATGGAGATAGGACAGCCACAACATTTTTAGACAACCTGCTCAAATATTTCTCTATATTCCAAGTAAATTTCTTGATCTAAACCAACCCTTTTTCACTTTGAAATCTTGCTCAATCAACCCATTATCCATGCAGGATTTCTGGTGGCTTTTCCTAAACTTTCTCTTTGTTGGAGCACATAACCATTGAGCTTTCAGGAGATAATCTTTAATTTTTAACCAGATTTCTTTGGCCTCTTTGGCCTCTAGGGCCTTTTTCCACAGCAGTGTACCAGGTAGCTCTTTGAAGAGACCTGTCTCCTTTTCCTGAAGCCCAGGACAGGAAATGTGTCCTTGTTGCTTCACGTTCCCCACCACCTCCTTCTTGGTGTTGAGCACAAGGTCCAGTGCAGCAACCCTCCTCATTGTTGTTACTCTACCACTCAGAGAAGGAATTTGTCATCAGCACATTCCAGGAACCTCCTGGGCTGCCCCTGCTCTGTTGTTTTGTCTCTCCAATCAACATTGAGGTGTTTGAAGTGAATACTATATAAAAAAGTGTATTGAAATGTGAATGAAGTGCTGAATTAAACCAAGAAAACTTCCTCCAGAATCTGCTTAGTAACAGATTTAAGGAGGGAAACTTTGTGTCCTACTTGTGTCCATTTTGGCTTGGGAGGTATTTCAAAATTAGGAATTTAACTGTGAATTACAAAATGCAGCTCCATCCCAGTTCTCATTAGTAGAGACTCAGCAAGTTTAGGAAAAAAAATTGCAGCATCTGTCAGTTGTTCAGCACCCAACACACTCACATGCACATACATACTTAATTCAATAAAAATAAACAATGCCTAACGCTTTGAAAAGGTCACTCAGTCTTTCTGGTGCAGACACTTTGCTCCCTTTGTGACCAGTTTCACAAAGAGCACTCTTTTTGACTTTAGCCCTTTAAAAAGCCAACCTTTATGCTTTAGATTCCCCTCATCTCTATTGACATACTCTCCTGCGCTGAGGGCTTTGCTCCTGAGGAAAACATCTCACTCTCCCTCCCACCCACCATGCTAATCTTGACACAAACATCAGAACCTTCATCTACAGTTTAACATTTCAAATGGGAATTTCTAAGCATCCAAAAAAAAAAAAAGAAAAAAAAAAGTGCGTGGGGGTGGTGAGGGAGGAGGGGAAAACATCCTTGTGCCTCTAAGCAGAGATAAGCAAACAGAAAACTTTATCAGCCCTGAGGCTCAGGGCAGAGAATCCAGCTCCTTCCAGGCATCAGTCCCCTGTGCAAGAGGGGTTGGAGCACAGACGGCCACGATGAGCTTGCATGCTCCTGGGTAACCACACCCCAACCTAGCAATCATGTCAAGGTAAAAGAAGCCCAGTCACTGGTAAAATACCCAGCAGTTTCTGCTCTGTGCGTCTGTCAGGATGACAATGAGAAGATGAAACAAATCTCACCACAGTGCTAGGAGCAGTTTGAGCATGCAGGCAGCTTGAGGCACAGCCAGGTGCGGTCCATATCTTTCCATTCTAACCTGGATGGTGACTGAGACCGTCTGAATTGCAAAGGTGGCTGTCTTTAAGCTTGCAGGGACTTGGGAGGAGAAGTAAGGAGGTCAGGACTTTAAAACTGTAAAACCACATCTCAGATATTTTACTGCCAATAAGGTGTGCTTTCCCTCTTACTACAGGGTGTTGGGGCTAGTTGGAGCAGCGGTTGCAGGGTGCGGTTGACTAGTAAGTTTAGGGGTTTCTTTTGTACCTTTGGTGCTGGTTATAGTTTATTTAGGGGGGATGTTGGTAGTGTTTGTTTATTCAGTGTCATTAGCAGCTGATCCTTAACCGGAAGCTTGTGGTAGTTGGGGTGTTGTTGGTTATGGTCTTGGGATAGGATTGGTTGACTTATCAGTGGCAAGGGACCAAGCCAACTGCTTGTGTTGAGGAGAAATAACACCTCTTGGATTTAGTCAAATGAAAAGGAAAAGTTAGTCCAATACTGTGGTGTACATCTTTGTGGGAAAACATGGCCTGCATTTATCTGACTAGTAGAGATATCTGTATGGATATCCCTATCAGCCCCCAACTCCCCCTTTCAAGTCAACAGAAAGAAAGCAAAAGTTTTAGTGTGCATGTGTCAAAAGCTGCCAAGAAAAGTGATTTCTGGGTTTCCTCTTCCCATCCTCTGACTCTGAGAGGAGTCCCAGCTGACTGCAGATTTTCACTTTGCTAGATCTTGCCGGCCTAGCATGGGAGTGTGAGTCTCATCCCCGTTTTCCTGAAGGTTGTTTTTGAACTTACTCTGGGATACGTGATCATCTGATCATCACGCACAACAGTTGTAAGTTTTAAATCAGGACAAGACTTCCTGAAAACTGCTAAAAAATCCCCCATATTCTGTCCTACAATTCATTACAAGCAAAGGATCAAGGAGCTGACTGAAAGCACACTTAGTACTTTAAAGAACTTTGCCTTTTACTATAATAAGACAACAGGATCTCTCAAGATTTATTCTGCAGAAAGGGGATTCCTGTCTTTTAGTGAACCTCTCATCATGGAGATGGGTTATTTCAGCACAAGATCTCGTTCCTATAAACTGCTCAGAAAATACTCCACACAAGCCGTTTTCCTCATTAAAAATACCTTTTATTTTACTTCAGAAAAGAAATGTGTAGTGAAAAATTTTACATTATTACTGTTGTAATGTTTTATTTTAATTAATGTTTTCTTTGAAATTGTGCACTTCTATTTATCAAGTTCATTTTTACGACACAGTTTTTGCCTTATCTATTTAATGAAGTTAACCATATAACAAGAAAATGTGACTTCTTATGATGAAAATTATTTAGTCGAGAAATTATTTTGTTATAAATATCTATTGAAAAGGCCACAAATATAAACACACACAAAAAATTCCAATATCAACCCTGAAAAATGGATACAAATTCCAAACATAGTTTCATTTTCTTACAGAAATGATTTTTTAATTTTTTTTCACAACTTCCTTTGTATTTTGTTTTAGTTTCATAGTGAAATGAGGGAGAATGAATTAAAAAAATTCAATTAAGAAAAGTATTTTACCCATGAAACCTCATAAACCTCACCTATTTAGTTTTCTTCAATGCATTGGTTTAATACAAACATGAACTTTAAAGAAGTTTCTGAAGGCTTCTGTAGGGACTATTATCACCAGCAGAATATTCAGTTTTCTTTGTTAGGGAGAAGGAAAAGCTGGTCCTTCAGAGCTCTTATCCTAACACATTGCAGTGGAAACTACCTGAAAAATGTAATTAAAACACTTTTTCTCTCTTTTTGCATCTGCAAAACTCTTGCAAAGTCTTGTCAGCACAGGTGATGATGCAGTTTCTAAAGTGAAAACAACACACACATAGCTGTCCAAAAAAGATTTGGACCACACTCACCCTTTCCAGTGTCATATGTTTCTCTCCATGATTTCTTTCTGGGAAACACATATTATGGGTACAAAAAAAAAAAAAAAAAGCTAATATCTTTTCCAGTGTGATTGTTTATGGTGAGTTTTGGTGAAGTGCCTCAGTTTCATCCCCCCCCCTTTTCCTAAGCACTGCCTTTCAGCAGTGTGACTTGTTGGGAATGCAGAGTTTCTGCCTGAGATCAATGAGGGAACAGGGAACATCTCCCACCTTTGTGGAGTTATCACAGCCACGTCCTTTGAAACCAACCTGTTCATTGCAAGTCTCCTCTTCAAGCACTGACTCATCCCAAACCTGCTTAGCTGATGAAATCTGACAGCATCACAGCTTGAGTTGGCCCAACCTATTTAGCTTATGGGATCTGACAGGATCACAGCTGGAAGTGCCCCAGGAGATCTGATGGGATCACAGCTTGAGGTTTAGCTTGAGAAACAGCATATACACATTGATCCAAAGTTTGCATAAATCTTAAAACACATCCTAAAATGAAATCTTCTCCTCAGCTTTAAGAAAAAAAATACCAAATATAAACTTTTATAATATATTATTCTTTCTTGATCTATTATTTCTTTTCTTACCGTCTGTATGCACTTCATAAGACACAAAAATCAACCTGCAAAAATATTAAAGAATTCTCATGAGGATTACTATCCAAGCCACCAAACCTAAGGACATGAAGATGCTTGAAGTTTACTGGCAGTTTAGCCAGCTGTCAGAATTTCTCTATCTTTTAGTAGACCCATTTGTAGGGTGTAAGACAAAACCAACCTTTGCCAGAACATCAGATAAATTTCTCCTTAGCTCAATTCTTGTAAGAGTATCAAAAGTGATTGCCACTTTTTTGTCATAACAGTGACAAAAAAGTGGCAATCGCTTTTGATATTCTTACACGTATCAATCCAGTTTTTAATTAGTACAATTGCATGTGTATAATGTTTTATTGCATGCCTAGAAAGCCCAATAAAATGTAACCAATATATTTACCTTTCATTTTTATGCCTTTCATAGGCCAGCTCTGTGGTTATAACTTTGGTTTGCTTCTCAGAACATGATTGTGAGGGTCTGAAATGTGAGGTTTTGAATGTGAATATCACATAACTCCACATTTATAATTTGGAGTCAATAAACACCGCTTTTTCCCTTTTACATTTTCTGATATTAAAAAACAATTTGACAAGAGATTTCGGTGTTCAAATGTTAGTGTGTAGATAGGAATATAGAAGGTTTCAAATGGGAAACAAAACTAAAAAAATGAACAAGCAAAACAAAATCAAAAACTAACAAAAAATTAAGACAACAAATCTCTTAATATAACCAAATATAAGTACTTTTAAAAGTAAGAGATAGTTGTAATAAGGACACTTACTGGAATAATTACTAATGAATAGACTGGATACATTAAAATTGTAGACATTCGCTTTGATGATTTTGGCTTCCTCTTCCTCACTGCATAACTTTATTTCATTTCAAGGCTGCCTAAAATCCTTTATCAAAGACTAGATCTGTTGCACAATAAACCATTTAAAATGAACAAGTAGAATGTACCTAGCTCAGAGACAAATCATCTCTATTTCAGCTAAATGAATTCAGAAAGATCCTTTGCAGTCAAGGCATCAGATGAATTTTCTTGATTTTATTAAACCTTCAGACTATGTTGCTTCATTAGTTGATAACAGCAACTCACAATGCATACTTGAAGGATTCAAATTAAAAGTGAAATATTTTTGGACACCTGAGTCACATGGAAAGCATGACATGGAGAAATGCTGAGTAGTTCATTGACAGCAACCTAGGAAACATCTTCAGATTGGCTTGCTTTCTACTGTAGACTAAAATACCTCCTCAGCACTTGAAACTCAGCTAAAGTTCATGGAAATCAGGTCATAAAGACTTTCCTTGTCCATCTATCTAAAGCAGTGTTCTTCAACATTTTCAGGTTACTGACCCCCCTTATCAAGTAAAAATTTTCTCTGACCCTCTTACATTAACTATGAAAATAGGCGTACATAATGTATTTATGATAACAATGATATGCCTGTATAATTTAGTTGTGTGCATGTTTCAAGAGGTCGACAGAGAACGCTTGACCTTGAAGAGGAAGGGTGACTGTGGGAGAGTTTCATTTTCTTTGTTGATGCAACAATTTTAACTGCTTCAAGCTGACATTGCTTGTCTTTGATGACCATGGTGTTACAGTCCAGAACATGTGAAGTTAATCTAAGGTGGTCAGTAAATATTCCTTTGTAAATTTTCTGGGTAATGGGTTTCCATTCTAAAACACATTTGAAAAGTATGAAGGGGAAAACAAAAGGTTTTTCAAATTTGTGAAAGGGATTCTTCTTCCTGTCTTCTTTCTTTATCCATAATTGTTATGTTTCATTCAAGAAAGAATTTTTACCACACAGAAATTTTCATTGCAAAATTATCAACATGATTTTTTTCTCTACCTTACGAATAGTTTTTTGAAATAAGTAGTACAAATAATGAACCTGATAAAACACAATTACAAACTTTTTTGGCCTAGAAAGTTTCCAACTCATGCACGGTTGCATCTTTTTCCTGACATGTGTGTGGTATTTGGAATATAATTGCATTTGAATGTTGCATGAAGTTCATCAAAATTGTATCATAATTCCTTCTTTCTACAGCTTTTCCACATTCCACAGTTCACTCTATGTGGGGAGACACAAGCAGTCTTCAGATTTCCTTTTCATAAACAAGAAATATGAGGTGGGTAGCTTAGTAGGGGCTACTCAGATGGGCCAAGTGTATAAGGTACTTGGACTTACATATATCCTTCCAAAGATGTAGGGAACTCAAATAGACTTCAAAACGCACAAACAAACCAAACAAAAAATTTAGCAGAACATTTTTATTTTATTTTAGAGGTCTGGAGGCATCCAGGAGTTGATTTATGCCTTCTAGCTTATGCCATTCTAACTCATAATGCAGGTGTTGGTGTCTGTTGAATTCCCTAGGCTCTTTCGGGGCATGATGCATGCCAGCTAAAGTACACAGCTAAAGTAGCTGAGATGAATTGCTCCCTAAAAGAGCCCAGCACCCCAGCTGACTGCCACGAGTGCCTGCAGAGCTGGGGTGACTTGCCCATAATGCAGAGCTCTGCTGATACCTGACGCCAGATGAGATGAAAACTGGACTGGGATAATTATAAGAAAATATAGTTAAACAGCCTGCAGAGTTTCAGACGCCAGAGAAAACATCACCTATAGCAGATAAAGGCTGGGTTTCATCCCTTTTTGTGTCTGGCATAGGAACAAAAGTCAGCTGAGTTGGCCAAAGGAAGTGTGGTGAGAGCATTGCTTCTACACGAGCAGTACCACTTCTTGGAGAGAATTGTTTGAAGAATGATGGTGCATAAGTTTGTGAGGCTCAAGGGCAGTAGCTTACCCAGTGTTAGCATAGCTGACATGCTGACAGTTTATATGGAATTTATGTGCCCATTTACTCTGCTTTTTATGGGAAAATATGCTGTTACGTTACAGCTGCCACATCACATGCTACTTATCCTGCCTCAGAGCTACAGAGCACCTTCCTCAAGGAAATATACATACATCAAGAGGTTATGTATTTTTAAACAAGATTGTAAGGAGGAAATAATAAAATATGCATTATACTGCATACTTGCAGCTTTTAATTTTTCTATATAATTTATTTAGCAGTTTTAACTTATACTACAGCCATTTGCAATTGTTTTCTTCCATTCACATATTTGGAATGAAATAAAGAAATTGTGAACAAGGTAGTATTGTCAAAAGGACAAAAAAAACACTATGGAAGTCTGTGGAGGTTCCGCAATAACACAAATACAACAGGAACAGACATATAAAATAGGGCTGATAAGAGATCCTCAACAATGCTGACTATGAAAGTATATCACATGGCAAATTGGATAGGAGAAGGCTGGGATTAGGGACAGGAGTTTGTCCAATCTTTCAATTAAAACAAAAAGTTACCATAGGAAAAGAAATAACACTGCTACCATTATGCCATCTACCAAATTATCTTGCTGGTATCCTTCCTCATTCACCTTACTATACTTTTTTTTTTTTTGCCTGGAACTATTCCAATTTCTCATTTCAGAAGGAATAATTTGAAAAAGTTGCTTTATCCTCCTGAAGTGATGCCTTAAAACTAGTTTCAGTAATGATGTGGGTAATTACTTCCTACAGAGGTTAACATGAAGAATAGCCAAAAAAGGCCATTGCTGGAGTGTTATTGCATTTCACAGAACTAATGCTGGTTTAGTTAAAACCATTGTTTTTACTTAATATAACCCCTGTATAATGTTTGTGTGCTGTCAGGGGATGAACCAGAACTTCATATACCCAAGAACTGGGGATGAAAATTCACCATTATGTCTCTTACATGGCTCCAAGGAGGAAACATCTATACACTTCTATGTGCAATCCAGTTTCTGAGAATGACTAAAAAATCTACCAAAGATTCAAAAAAGAAAGTCGTTAAAAAAATGCTGCGGAATGACATTTTTCACTATTTAAAAATATCTCCAGTGCTGTGCCCATGTGTGTTCCTTGGTGTACATTTCCTCAAGCCCTCAGGATTGTACCATGCTGAAAAACACCTATTTTACAAAGGAGAATACTGAACTTAGGACGGCATCTAAAATATGCAAGACTGGGGTTGAAAATCTATGTCTTCTCTGGGTAAATATTGTGTTCTGCTAACCTGAAATTCTCATTTTTCTTGAGAGAGCAGAACCTTTGCTGCAAATGTGTGTACTCATCTGACACCCACTTCAGAATTTTTATGTTTTAAAACAATGTACATATTTTCTGAATGGCAACTAAAGAGACAGAAAACAGAGACCATCCATATGAGTTGTAAATTTAAGCTATATTAAACACTGCCTACTTCAAGTAAATGCTTTGATTAACCTAGTGCTGCTTGCAAGTGACCTATTCTTGCATATGAAACAGCAGTGGACAATTTTCCTGGGTTTGTTTGATTTTTTTAATTTTAGTTTTTTAATTTTTTTCTTGAGAAGAGAAGCATTTTTTTACCATTTTCTTTTAACAATCAGATGGCATCCACCAAATTAAATTAACACAGGTTGCCATTCTATTTTTCAAAGTTTATTGTTTACAGGTTGACAGAGAGCATTAGGTATGCTTAGAAACAGCATTCTTTTAGTTTTGAATCAGAGAGCTGAGAAATTTGCTTTAACTTATAAGTGCTAAGACGAGGGAAAGTAAATAAATTCAATATTAGGGGCCCTCTAAACTAGAGACAATTACAAAAGGAGAATATGGATAAGACTGGACAGTTGAGACTCTTTGAATCCAGAGTTTAGGCACACCTAGGTGAACTTTCTGAAGAGGGATCATAAGAAGCTTTTAGTGCAAATGACCAGAAAGGGAAGATAAAAGAAGCAAATGGGTAAAACAGATTTTACTATGTGTAATATCAAGAATCCTCAAAGAAAGGTAAAGAAAATAGATTAAACTGTGGTTTTAACTTGCCTTTAGGCATTTGAGTCTCCTTACCTGCAGAGTGTGGTCACTTCCCTTCAGTGCACTGAAAAAGATGATTCTTCACTTCCCTCTTTTCTCCCAATTTACACTTCCTTCCCCGCTGCTTAATGATACAGGATCTTTTCTTCATCCCAGTACTGAAGTAATGAAGTACCACTGATGTTTGTCCCCCAGGTTAGAAATTCATTACGAACCTCCCCACCATCAAATGAATTTTGCCATCCAGCCTTTAGTCATCTATTAATTATGCACCCTTTCCCTCTCAGCTCCTGCCATGGCAGTGTCCTAACACCCATTTTACAGATGGAGTTTAACTACAGGGAGATTAAATGTCTTATATCAAGGCACAAGTTGCAGGTGACACAATTCTTCCTGGTCAACAGATCCTAAGATTTGTCATCCTTTTCCTTGCACCAGTGTCCATTAGTACTCCACTGACCAATAGATCAGGAAAGAAAAATCAAAAAGCCACCGCAGTCTTGGCGCATCTTTTCTGCACATGGGCTGAGGGCCAGCACAATGGCTCTGGAAAGCAAGAAAAAGCACTGACAGAAATGCCTTACTGAGCTGAAACCAGGTGCAATGCTCTTTGGATACAACTGGAGGCTTTATGGGGTGTTCCACAAGAACAAATCCTTGTCTATTACAAGAAGCAAGGAACCAAGGCCACTAACTCGTCAATAACGAAATCTTGACCCACTTTAGCAGAGGACTTGTATAGTTCTCCAAAATATGTGTGGCTGACTCTGGTTTCGTGTCAGAAAATTGCCCATTCAGTAACATAAGTCTGTACAGTTTTGCTTTGCTTTGCTTCGCTTCGCTTTGCTTTGTGTTTTGTTTTGTTTTGTTTTGTTTTGTTTTATTTTGTTTCCCTGAGGGGAAAAAAAAAAAAAGAATCAACACATAAATGCAAAGACCTTCTTCATGCTTAGGGACACGTTTTGTTGATGGAGCTGGCAGTGTAAGGTTAACAATTGTATGTGATGATCCCTTAGTGGTTCTGCGGTTCCATGCTGTAAGACAACTCAAATGTCCATCTTGCATCACTAAGAATTAAATTTTGGGGATTGGCTGCACTCAATGGAGAGATCAAGGGAACAGCACAGAGGTTCTGTGCAGGATAGGGGAAGGCTCAGAGGAGACTGAGACTAGCACAGAGCAGTCTGGGGGGGAAAAAGACATCCATATTTGGATGAAATCTATCAGATTCTCAAAATGAAGAGTGAACTGTGGAGGAGGTCTGATTTATATCCTGGATTTTGAGTGATTTGTTACTCTGGAGAAGTGGCAAGCCCTTCACTTCCTATTTAAACCAGGACTGAAAATTCTCCACTTAGGGGATCAAAGTTTAAACAGAACTGTCTGCATGCTGCAAAAGATAAGCATGCTTTCATTAATATTTCTAGCATAAATGAGATCACCAATAAAGAAAATTGTAATAAACTAGGTTGGATTAAAGCTTCATTGTAATTGTTGCTGTTGTTTTATTAAGCTGCAGTATACAAGAACTCTAGTATCTGATATGTACCCAAAATGACTAATGTTAAGGTAAACTCATTTGTGAGAAAGGCAGGAAAGAGATTGAGTTATCCATAAAATATCCCAAAGGAATAATTTTGAACTCATTCAAACTCTTTAGAGGACTCACTTAAAACTTTCCAGATAGTTAAATTTTCCTTTTAAAATTAAGTGATTTGATTTTCATTAACAAATATGGCCTGAATTTTGAAAAATTATTAGTAATTCAAAAATATCCCATTTTATACATAGCCTGTATTCCCATGTGTTGAAAAGTAGGCTCATTTAAATGGGCTTTTACCTGGAAATAAAAACAGTCAAAATTAGTAGCCCATTTGAAAATTTAGATTTAAGTTTGATTATGCTTTTAACGAAAGAAATGAATACATTTCATTACAGCTTTTACTGAAAACTGAATTGAATCTTTACTTGGAGGCTATAACGGCATTCTTGTTCCATAAATGTTATCTTGTAATTTTCTCGTATTTGCCTGTCAGGCTGCTACCCATTAAATTAATTATCTAAACTATTTGAGGCAGGACTGCCTATTTTTCCCTATTGTACCTTTGCTGTAGTGGAACTGCAATGTGAGAATAGAGCCCATAGATGTAAACAATAAGCAAAACTCCTAATGATGGCAATGATAAGGGTGATAACATTTTATTTGCTTTTAGCTAGCAACTTATATATGAAGTAAAGAAAAACATAAAATGTAAGCCTGGCCAACTTGGATTATAATTAGACTCTGATGATATGTTTGCTCAAAATAATTAGTCACTGCATGATGTGTCTTACTAGAGCTTTTACTTCTTGAGGAAAACTATTGGAAAAAAAAAAAACAAAAAACTAAACTAAACAAACCTAGACCAAAAAAAAAAAAAAAATACAACTCCAAATCAGCTAGAAATGCACAGTGTTTTCAGAGATTTCCAGTCTTTAAAGGCACCTAAAACATAATCCATGCAGAGTCCCTGAACATTAATGGCCATTCTATTTGCCAGAGTCATAATATAATATATTCTTTGTTCAATAACTTAGGAGAAAGCAATCAATACACGGACACTACAGACTCCAAGTCTCAGGATTCCCTGCGGGGCTTTTGGCCTCTCCTGTAATGGGCTGTGTTGTTTTTAGTGCTGCAGTGGCATCATTTTGCTTAACATGACACTTTCTTCACTCATCTGCCACGAGGATGTTTGCAAGTCAAGAGGAGAAACATTAAGTGGAATAAAACTAGAGGAGTTAAGATGAAAGGTATTTCCCAAAGGCACAAGGAGAGGCTTCCAAGAATACAGCAAACTGAGATTTAGGAGAATGTACAGTCAGCAGCCAGATTAAGGTAGGAAAATATATATATATAAACCAGGTTCATATTTAACTCATATAAAACTGCCTTTGTTCTTCTCATAGAGGACAAAAATGGTAAAAGGCCCAAGGATTGGCCCACTTATTTTGTGGGCCTTTCCAATCAGGGAAAACTTATATGAAGAGATTAAGCTCCCTCTCAGTCTCAGTTTATGGTGAGGAGTTTGTATAAGAGGAGAAGACAGGAAGTGGAGAGGAGGGGTGGCCACAACGAAGTATGTTATGGCTGTTTTCTGCCCTCTAAAGTGACACAGGGAATGAGAAATTTATTTGAGCTGTCCTGAACCTGCTTTCTTCCACAGTAAACCACAAGGGAAACCCATAACTGCCTCAGGCTGTAATAACATAAGAAGCTCAGTATTGGAAAAGTCATGGGCAGTGCAACCTGTTGGTTTGCTGTTGCTCCATGCCTTATATTATGAGTGAACATATGCAGTAAGACAAGGAAACTTATTCCCTTGAAACCAGTTAATTCCTCTTTACTGTCTGCAGTCAGCACAGAACGTGTTACAGGAGGGGACTGGAGCAATTTATCAACACCAGAAGTTAAAGAACTCTCAACTGGCAGATACTCAAGCACTGAGATGATTTGGTCTGTGCAATTAATTTTTAAATGATAGTTATGAAGGCTGTGGGACTTAGGATCAGTAATTTGCATTTCAATAAACGCCAGTTCAGAAATTCTTCAGTGTTGCTGGAGAGCAACTGATGGCTTAACAAACTTTATTAATTTTCAGTTGAATGTTTATTGTGGTTCCACTTTGAAATAAGATATGGATCAATGCTCTTCTTGGCAATGGGCAAAACTAAAAGGGTTGGGTTCAGATAAATATAGAAGTTTGCATATGTGTCCAAAGCCCATCAGACTGGCTGGTCCTGATGTCTCTGGTTTTGTAAACTTAGCAATGGGCATCATCTCAGCACTGTTTATATGCAGATGTCTGGGCATTATGAACTGTGCTCATGTTAGTTGTCTTCTGATATGTGTCCATTCAAGATTATTGATGCAAGAGGCTGTCATCTATGCACCAAGCACATATTCAGACTCTCATAATGATTAGGCACCTGCTTTAGCTGTTAAATAAAAAAATCCATAAATGCTACATTTGACCATTTTCCAGATGATATTTTGATTATGTGATATCCTTAATAACTAAGTAAAACTGTGCATGCATGGATCTACTTATACGTAGTGTCTCTGGGTATGAGAGGGAACGTCTTTCCCATGGGTTGGAGATGACTTGCCCATTATCCTGTTGTACAACTTCTTGTTCCTTAAGTCCCAATTTGCTTCAACTCCACAGAAGATTTAGGCAGACCTGGTATTTCTCAGTCCTTCAAATCATTTTGAAGTAACTGTGTGCATCACTAGTTTCTGTTGCACAAAGTTAATTTTGCCCTATGCACTAATATGGTCTGCTGTTCCTTTGGGATCAAAGGCTTATCCCATAGCTAAAGCTCAAGAATCCCAGTTCCATTTCCTTAGGATCAGCCTCTTTACAGCTGCTATGATCTTGCATTTTTCAGCTCACATTTATATGCCAGAAACAATTAAGGAAGCATTTGTTTCATACATGGTACCCATAAAATCTCTAGCATCTCTGAACTGCATTATTATTTCCCCCAGGAAACAATTAAAAAAAAAAATTAAAACAACACATGTATATGTGTAGATATATATATGGATATAAATGAAAACCACAATCTATGTAATTACATTATTTCTAAGTTCTCAAGTACTATTTCCCTGTACTGAAATGAATCAAGATACTGCTACATGGGAAAACTGGAATTTCTTTTTTTTTCTCTAAATCGAATTTCTGTAAAAGAAAAAGAAGCAACAATTTCTAGTCATGCACAACTATAAATTGCCTAATGGTGGAGTAAAAAACCATAATTCTTTTTTCATTTTCTATATTTCTTCCCATCTCTAAAAAAAATATTTAATTTATATTTAATTTAAATTATTTTGTCAAGTATAAAGGCTAGATTTTTAGGAAAATTCAGTTTTTAGCATGCTAAACTGTTTTGAAACACTAGCCTTCATTGCATTAATTAATTTATTTTTAATATGGTATTAAACACTCAGAAAAAAGAAAGATGAGAGGGAATAACTATGAAAATACATAGTCACATATAAATACAACTCATGAAAATATGGGTAAGTATATGGATATATATAAGTACATTTACAAGGCATGCTGAAATTCTGATATACACATAGACATGCATATCCATGCCTATACTAAAGCGAAAGGGTTGATTTTTAATTTGAAATAAAGATTTCAATACAATCAAAGTGAAACTTAATGTAATGATGTTCTTTTTCATTAAGAAAAAATTGTAAACACTTCATCTTTGTTTTCTACTGCAGAGCTTTGTGAGAACTAAAATATGATAGTTTGTTGTTACAAGATGCCTTAGAGGCAGAACATAAACAAACATCCTAATCAGTAAATTGAAAATTAGAGTTCATTATTTTCTCCCCCCTTAATGATTGCAATTCCACTGGCAGGTATTCAGCTCCATATTCATATTCAGCTCAGTGAAAGCAGTATCAGACCAGTGGACTAGACGGATGACTAGTTTCTCCCAAAATATTGTGCTGAGGGCTGTGTCTTTGAGCCAGCAGCTAACTTGACAGGTACTGCCAATTTTTTTCCTCAGCCTGTGCAGAGGCAATACCTTTTAGGCAAAACACACAGCACCATGAGGCATCACAGTCCATTCCAGCAATATAAAATACACAGGAGTTGTGCTGCAGAAATTCTCATTTGACAGAAAGTTACAAGCAGTGAGGAGAAAGTGGAGAGCAAGACTAGGCAGCTCAGCTGAAATGGGAAGAATGGGAAGCCCTGAGGAAAACAGCATAGGTTTTGCTCTGTCATTTGTCATGGACCATCTGCCTGACCCAGCAGAGTCAGTTCCTTGGGAGACTTTGAATATGGACATCAGAAATGGCTTCGGAAATCTTTCTCCTTTGTGGTGAGGCTTCCAGCATGAACTTCTTCGGGCGACAGCAACTGTTCTAGATAATTTCCAAGGAGAGCCTCCCGTGAGACTGGCAAGGAGCCCAACTTTCTATATGCCCATGTAAACAAGCTCCATGAGCCAAAAAACAACCCAGAAGAACAGGACAAAGTCAGAGAGTTTGTGCAATACATTGCCACAGCTGAGCTGGGGGCCACAGCAAATAGCTCCAGGCTTTTGGAGAGACATCAGGAACACCTTCATGGTCTGAGAAAATATCTTAGATCACAAGGAAAATAAAAACATAAGCTGTTGTGGTGGAACACTATGGGGACATGCAGTACAAACAGTTTATGTTTTCCATTTAGATTGGCATTTCAAATGTGGTTAATTGTCTTACACTATTTACAAACTTTTTCTGAGTATTAAACACTACTTTCCAGTTTCCACTTGAAGACTAAGTGGAAATTATTTGGAAATACTTATCTATTTTAGAGTATGTTAGGGCTAGACTTTGAAATCCAATCTGGGAAGAGAAAGCCCTTTCCTGTCCTTCCATATAGGATTAACACAGGAGCATGAGGAAGAGAAGTGCAAGCAGAATATCTCGGTACTGCCTGGACCTTTTACAATCACACCCTTGTGTCCATGGGGGAAAAAAGATACTGGCAAATAATCTACTATAAATAAAAGACACTGTAGCTGTTTTAAATCATGTGACTTAGATAATGCACCAATTCTCCTGTCACAGCATTTTTAACAGGATAGAGAAGCAATCTTATTTAAACGGAGTGTTAAATTTTCAGGCTCCGCCTTCTGCATGAGAACTCTCTAGCTTAAAAAGTCCATCCTTTTTTCTAGGGGTGCTGCCATCCTGAACAAATGAGGCAGAAGGAAATAACTGGCTTGATCATGTCAGGCAGTGAGTAATGCTGATGTCAGACACTGGCTCTGAAAGATGCTGAAATTGTAAGTCTCGGTGATTTTGTGGTTTGAAATGCTGAGTAGAGGGATAGTGGATTATGTAGCTGAAGAACTGCTGAAAACGAGTTGTCTTGGTTGTGTCAAAATCTCCCCTATGATGAGCCTGGAAACCTCATCATGAGTCTCAAGAAAGCCATTTCTTTTGCTAATTATTTCTCTCAACTGTGCATTCAATTTAATGTGTCATTTGAGATTCAGATCCTCCACACATACACAAGAGTTGAATAACTGAACATAAACAGTGGGTCATACAGACCTGGTCCTCAGGAAAAAAATCATTTTTTGACTGTATTGTCAAATCATCGTAAAAGAAAATGGTGCACCACTGCCAACACGAGACATACCTGAAACTCCATATACCTGAAATCTTGGTCAGAATGACCCTTCCATCTCAGACAGCCTATACAATTTTCTTTTTCTTCAGTCCCCATATATTGAGAAAGAGGTACAACATTTTACCTTAAACTGCCTGTCTCAACTGTGTAGTAATTGAAGTAATTGAAGTTTGTGTTAACTTTTAAAAACAAATCTCATTAACCTTCTCCACCTTTATGTTTCTCATTTTTCTAGTATCTTTCATCTAAAAAGGATCAAGCCCCAAGGAAAAGGCTGAGGTTGTCCTAACAATTTTTTTTTTCTGACTAAAAAACCCAAAAAAACCAACCAACCAACCAAAGGCCAGATCCTCTAGAAAAAACAGAAATCTAATTCACATGAAAAATTAAGGATAATTTTTAGTCAAAGTATTGCCTTTTTTTTTCCAACACAGTTAGTGATGAATATTGATCTGAGTCATCTTGTCCACACATTCCTTTTCCCTTGCTTGTCAAGAGCATGATAATGATCAGTTCTCCACAGTTAAAACCTACAGGAATGTCTGCACTGCAGATTTCACTATACTGTAAGAGTCTCTGAATTAGCATATAATAGAAATTAAACCAGAAACCATGTCTGCACAGTAATCTGCACTTTCCCTGCAGACTGCCTTCACAGAGTATGGCATGCTGGCCTTCCAAGTCTGCACAAGACACACAACCTTTTAACTTTTCTCACTTTTCAGCAGGTTCAGCTCACTATTTGCCTTTTTTTCCCTATCTAGTAAAGAGGAAGATAATGGGGTAAACTCCCTAAGGCAACTCTAAATAAATGGATTTTCCATGCAAGATATTTGAATGCAAAATAGCATTTTAGCAGCAGGTGCTGACTGAGGTCTGGGTTAGTTTTGTCTAGGTTAAAGAGGAGCTTCCAGAAACAGAGGAACTTTCTAGAAATAAAAAGTTGCTTCATCCCTAGATCATGTCTATACAGTCCTATTTTAGGGCAACGTGTCTCCAGATTTTAGAAATAAATTCAGCTTTGCACGGAGCTAAATCTGCAACAAGCATTGCCATGCCCCCAAGTGGCGTGGCAATGTGTGTCTGGATCAAAACTGTTGCTCAGACACATAAATTGAATCATGGTCTGGGTGTGTTCACCATGTCGGAATTGCTCAGATGACTCTTATGGGCAGGTTCCAGTGGCTGCCCTTATCATGCTCATGTTGTTTTTACCCAGATAAGGAGATGCTGCAAGGGTAAACCCACTGGTATTTGGAGAGGTTCACACTAGATAACAGCATGAGTTCCGCAGCAGTTTAAGCAAGTTTAACACAATAAATTAAAAATGTAAGGACAGCAAGCTGACAGCACCTGCTGATTTTGAGCCAGCAGTTACTTTTTTTTTCCCCCCAAGATAAACCCTCCAAGTTGAAGAAACATTTCATTTATGACAGAGCAGTGCAGTGGTAGCAGCAGCCAACTTTCAAAGCAATTATTGCTTTTGAACTGAAGAGGGCTTTAAACATTTCATTCAGATCGATTTATTCAAAAGTGTTTAAGGCTCAGCCAAGTTTACTACTGGTGTGGTCATGGGACACTTTATGGTTTATCATAATGTTTGATCAGTTGCAGAGGGACACGAAACAAGGGGAAATGCGAAGGAGGCGGAAAAAATCTGTTGGGTGTTTTTTCTTTTGTCGATATTTCCATTTCTGGAGCCATTTTTGTGGTTGACAAGACATAGAGGAGGTTGGGGGCAGTCTGGGATGTAAGGCAGAATTAACTGTCAAACATTTCTTCTATTCACCAGTGGAGGGTTAAACTTTATGAAAGATTTTAAATCTTTCTTTTCCTTCTGAATTTGAGTCTTCCTTTTAATGTTTTTTTCTTTATTTTTGCTTTTTTTTAAAAAACTTTTTGTCCAGCCCTGTCTCCAAAAAAAGCAATAAGCCTGTCAAAGAAGGAATTAATTAAGCAAATCAATCAGTCAGTTTTATTAAGGAATTACAAAGCCCATGTGCAGCATTAATTATTTAGATAATGGGACATCTCTAAGCCTTTCTTCTCAATTATTGATAAGCTGCTATCTATCATTCTGACTGTTTTAGTACTGATTTAGTTGTGAATGAAGCCAGGTTATTGAGCCATAGCATATGCCAGTTATGAGAGGTGCTAGATGACTAGGGGCAGAAGAGAGAGAAAGATGAGAAGTATCATTTATTTCCATCCACAGTGATTGCACATATTAAATATTTCAGGGCACGTGTCTTCTTCTGAGCTGCAGATGAAAGGGAAACTGTCCTTCTGTGCTGATATCATCTGGGTGATCACCTTCGTTCAATGAGGCAGTACATGCCCATTCTTTCCCACTGCAATATCCATGCAACTTTTTTTGTTGACTTTATGTGAGATTCCTCATTAGGTTGTAGGGCCTGGAAAAATGAGAGGCCTTTCCACTGTCACAAGAAAAAGTTATCTTTTTTCATCTGCTGATCAAGGCAACTGTTCTCATTTTTCTCTTTACTAGGAATTTCATGACAACTGCTTTAATAGAGAGCCCTTCTGCAGCCCTAGGCATATTTTTCATGCTCACCTCATTAGATATAATATACAGGGAAGTGTTCTCCTACCTGCTTTCATAAGTGGAGAGCAAAGCCATTGACCTCATAATGTTGAAATTCAAGCAATCAAACAACAACTTTTTCATCACTGGGGAAAAGGAAATACATATAAATAGTTACTGATGGGAAAAAGAATTCATAATAAAGGAAACAATGAATCTCAATAAAATTATCTCATAATTGAGAAAACTCACATCCCACTTGAAAACAACTGCAGAAGGCAGAATTTTTTAGGAAATATGCTGACTATTATACAGTACATAAGGACAACAAGCTTCATTTATTACTGCCCTTCAAATTATGTAGCCATTTCAGACCATTTTCCATTCTTTCTAAGCAGTCTGAAAGGCTGCTCAATATAGACTAGCCAGTAGAAAGGGAAGGGTATAAAGGGCGTAGATCTGGCTTACAGGAAGATTGTATCATCTTGGCCTCCAGTACATTTTCAGGCAAATATTGGTGTCTGGCAGATGGACTATGGGTTTAGTACTTTGAGAATGTTCCAAGAGCCCAGAAAAATATTTACACTGTCCAGCTACACTGTCACAGAGGAGGGAGGATGTTTTTTCCCACACACCAGCAGCTCCACTCTCTGCCCTGGTGTTTTCAGGTGCTTAGGAATGGGTTGGGGTCAGGTGCTGTCCCTGCACACGCTGAGGTGCAGCCTCGGGGTCCCTCTGTGTCTGTCTCCAGAATACCCAGCCCCTAGCCTCAAAACTGACTACTCCTATCTTCCCCACATTGACAAGAAAAGAGACATGTTTCAAAGCACAAGCACATCTCCAGTTGTGGTCAGAAGGAAATTTATTGAACCAAATAACTGGCTTGGGTAAATTGACTTTGTGCCATCCTGTGAACACATAGCTTTGGAACTGGTGTGATGCTACACAGGATTAGAAATGCTAATGTCCCCCTCACAGAGAAAAGACTGCTCATTAAGCACTGTGTGTTCTCACAGTGCTTCTACCTTTCCACCTGCTAGAGCAGCATCAAAATTGGAAGCACTGTAGCATTTGCAGGAGGTGAAGCTGAAAAGGGTAGAGTCCCACCCCTTCACAGTTTCCATAAACTTGACATAGAGATGAGCATTCATTGTTACCCAGCTATGCAGATTATTTTTCCTCAGCTCTCACCCAAAAGCTATGAATAAGACATATTAAAAAAATTAATAGTTAAGAGTGAGAACTTTTTCTCACTTCGAAAAGTTCCATTTTGACACAGAACTTGACCTTGAATATGAAGATTCCATCCGAACTTGCATCTTATTTTCAGGTAGAAACCTGAAAGTGTAGTATAATAGCCTAAAGAAATGTTGCTGAAGACAGATATAAATTCAATTTTACTAATAAGAAGCAATTAGGGTTTGGAAAAGAACTGGATGAAATCTGTGAATTAAAAGCCAGGGGGTTAGGGAACAAAGCCTCACAGTTCCTGGCCATTTTTATTTGTTACTCAATTCAAGGAATGTGCCACTTTTTGTAACTGTGTGGGCTTTCTGTCTTCCAGTGTATCTATTACTTGTCCACTGACAGCTGCTTTCTGGCTGTAGCCTTAGGCTCAGCACATACTGCTATCACTTTGCCTCAGCAATGCTGTCCTGCTTTGACTTTTGCCAAATTGTGTGTCATATATGCTAAAAAAAAAATCTCTGCGGTTAAGGAAGAAGAAGGGGGAGAAAACAACCCAGAGAGGAACTGTATATTATGGTAATGCAGAAATAACAATAGCTTCAACATGCATAGGTGGACATATGTCTGTATAACCCCTGTATAATATATCTGACACTGACTGCAGCTCACTCGAGAGCCAAGCCCAGCATAGCTTGGAGAGTAGCACAACAAAATATTTTTGGCAGTAACCCAGACTCAACATCATTTCAGAAGGATGCATATTGTCACAGGACTGTCACCCTTGAGGGTCCATCTCTGAGCGACCAAGTGGTTTTTTGTATGTTTCTATTTTTTAAAAAAGGAAAAAAAAAAAAATATCTCCTCTCTTTTGGGTTGTGTGTCTGACAGTTGGGGGGTCAGAAACATGTTCTTGGTATGGATCAAAAGACAAACATGCATCCATTACAATCCCTTTTTCTTTTTGTCTCCCTACCCCCATGAAAATACAGAAATTCTGTGATTTGAGAAATGTAACGCAGGACAAACCTTGTACTCAAAATTAATAGCTGGATCCACAGTCCAGCACACAGATCTTTCTGCCCGAACTGAAACTGCTTCTGCTGTGACTCTACCCCACCTTCCAAAAGAACATGCTGGGAAATGGGACAAGCCATCTCCATCATGGAGGGACCACCACCAAGAGTCAGTCCTAAAAGCTGATGATGCTGAATTGCTCCTTTCCCCAGGAGTTCTGATGCAGCATGAGCAGCAGTATGAAGCCTGTGCTCAACCAAAACAGAGTCCACAGCCAAGCCACCTATACCACATCCCAGAAAGAATATTTCCTGAAGTGGTCAAATTAAAACGGCTGATGTTTCGAATTCTTGTGAGAAAAGTGCTATTAGCTGTCTAAAACCAAGAGTTCCGAGCTTTGTCTAATCCCAAAGATTTTAATTCCTGTGTCAGAGTGCTATCTAGCACTCTGCTGGGGTTTGACTCAGCAGTCAGTCAGATAAGAATAACCTCATCACTTTTCTGCATTGCTCATGGTTTAACTGTAGTTCTAGGTTAGTGAAATTCCTACCTAGTGCAATGAATCCTGTTCTTCTTTAAATATAGGCTGAATATAGCTTGATTTAGATGCAGAATTTAGTTAACAAGCATAATTCTTCACATTCCTTATTATGATAAAAATTTCTAGTGCTTTAGTCAGTGCAGAAAAAAAAATATTTTCTCTGTTGTAATTTATGATGGTCTGATTTTCAGCAAGAAAAAGAAAATGGTGAATGAATTGAATATTTATAGCTGTATCCCCCAGGTGGATCTGGCCTGATTATCTAGTCTCGGGATTGAGACTCTAAGGAAGATCATTGCTTCCCTCAGTTTGCTCACTAATCAAAGGGGTCCAAGCAATAACTTTGGTCGTGCAACACCTCAGTCAGTTTTACCTCCATTCCTGTAGGGGAGCCTTATGATTTCCATGATCATACACTGTGCTCATGTCTGTGAACTTTGTCTCAAACTTTATCAAGTTTATCCAATATTGATAGAAAGCAAAAGCTTGATTTGAACATGTTCAGGAGTGCTCAGATGTTCATTATTATTTCTCTTACTGAAAGAATAGAGCACATTAATTCCAGAACCATGTTATTGTGTCAGATGCTTTCCAGGCATGGAACATAAAAATGGTCCCTGCCCCGGAAATACTGGGCAAGACAAAGACAAAATCTAAAGAGCCCCTCAGGAATACTGGAAACTACAGGACAGTACTGGTTATTGTTGTTGTTGTTAATGTATTGACAGGCTTTCTGCAAAGGTTTTACAGCAAGGAAGGGCTTTAAGAAGGAATTTGAAGAAGATTGCAGAGATGTTATGGCTTTTCTTCACAGGAAATGCCAATGAAACCCCATGGGGATAAGTACAGTGGAAAGAACAAAATGATTGAAAATTTCACAAGCTGATCATGCAGGTTAAACACCATGTGCCAGCTGGAGGTTGGAATTAACCTCTTGAAAGCAGTGAGAAATTATGTACAGAAACAATCCTGAGCTATGACTGTCTTTTGCACTTCTGAAAGCAGAGAAAGAATGATGGCATGAAGGGAAAAAAGAGACAATCCCGGGTTTATGTCAAAAGAAAAGTTGTCTGCAGCATTCACACCCAGATAAAAGGGATATTACAGAAATTGAGATACGAGGTGTTGAGAGGAGAGGTGAGAGTTTTCCTTTCTGGACAGATGTGAAAAGCCATACTGTGCACATGATCTGAAAAAAGAGTCAGTCAGACATTCAGGGTGGGTACTGAGGGCCTGGGTCAATTTCTGCAGCACAGATGTCCCATAAGCCCACTTTGCTGGGCTAGAATGGAAATGAGCAGCATAATGGACACCCAGAATCTGGTCTTGTGAAGCAGGGAGTAGGAGGAGGGCTCAGCAGAAATCCCCACTTCACATCTAGCCTAGGGAGACCAAGGGAAAAATAACACGGAGATTTCATTTGTGTTTCAAATTAAAACAGACAAAAAGAGTTTTTATTATTGAATTTATCCTCTTTATAGCTGAAACAATAGATTAAAGTCTCCTATACTGCTTGCTAACTTGCCAGTATTCCAGTCTTCAGAACATTGCTGGTTTAATTCTTCATAGAGATTTTTATTTTTCTTTTAAAGTGGTATAAGCCTATCGGTAAATCAGAACTATTTTATTATCTTTAGTTTTCCTCTGAATTATGTCTTCTATACCTTTTCTTTAATTTTTTGTTCTGATATCTTTCCCCTGCCCTGAATTTTACTAATTCTCATTTTATCTATTTATGCACTATCCTCTTCCAACTGTCTTGTCCAGATGATTCACTAACAACTGGACTAATGGCCATCTCACTCCTTAGCAGCTGAGAGGGTGAGAGAATGAAGGGGTCAGGCCATCAGCTGCTGCAAATTGGTGCTGCACCATTGATTTAATTGAAATGGTGCCAGTTTGCTGCAGCCGAGAATCCGAGCCCGGGGCTCTGCTCAGCCCAGGCTCAAGGAAAGCACATCTCCAATCTGTTCACCCACCTGAAGTTTGTTACCTGAACTATGCTAAAGCTCAAGCTGGTTACCCATTGATGAACACTATCCAATTAAGGGAAAATGGAAAGCAGCAGCAGCATCCAACCATTTACTTTCTTTCTCGTGACCCCCTCAAAGACATCGGCACCTTCGCTCTTTAGATACGCGGATTTGGTTTTGGGGGAAAAACCTCAAGTAAACAGTAAGATCTAGAACACTGCCACAGCTCTACTGACTTAGTTTAACAGTGTCTCTTTTGCACTTCAGTTTGCTGATGGCAACACTGGTTTTGGTTCATGGCCCGTACATTTCACATTAGTGCTTTTCCAGACTGAGGCATAAATTTTAGCTGCAAATGTATAGCAACTCCCATAACCGTGCAAGGAGTTTTACACCAAAGTATTTAGAACAACAGACTTGAATTTCCTCTTTCCCCATAAACTGCTGGAAGGACCAGAGATAATTTCTGATCTGAACTGTTTGGTCTAGCCCTTCCCTTTCAATTTCTATTCAAGTGTGACCATTTTGCAAAATATGTGTGTAAAACACAGTGTATTGCTACTGTTTACTGTATGGAATTATACTACCAGTTTATCTTGCTCTGTGCTGCACATTCTCTTTATTCCCATGGACTGAATGAGTCAAAAAAAAAAAAGCCAAACACAATCTAAAGTCACATTCTATATACCAAATTCAAGGCAGACTCACCTTTCTGAGTTGTCAAGATTGGCCCATAGATAGCCAAATGACAAACACCCTGGATGTTGACATCTCCCTGGATAAAGTAGAGACAATATTACAAATTAAGTTAAGAAGAAAAGAGAAAACAACAAAAAAAAAAATTCCCCAAAATACCCACAAAACCCAAAAACATGAAGGCCTGCTTCCTTGTTTTTTTTGTTTTTTTTTTTTTTTGGCAAAAAACCTGCTACAGAAACAAATGTAGATGAGGGGGGCACTGAGCCATATAGAAGTGAGTAATTATCTACTGTTACAGGCCTTATTATCTCTCCAAATGTTTGCTAAAAATTCTATTGGGCAACCATCTGGACCCTGAGCTTTAACAGTGGATACAGAGTGGATTGTTGCTTTAACTTTTAGATGGGAAAATTTCTTTCTTTAATTCTTTACTGTCATCCTGTGCTAAATAATTTAGTTGAATGTCTCCTAGATAGTTTTCTGAGTCCTCAGAGTCAGTGCATTCTAGATGATATCATCACATAAAATATTCTTTGGAAGTTTATATATATCGGATTTTTTTTACCACTAGAGGATCTGAGGACACTTTGCCATCTGTTGTAAGGGTTTGCTAATGCACCTATTTTCTCTTCTATCCCTAACATTCTCTTTTTAAATTACTAGGCTTAATAATTTGCCTAATTGGTAGCCTCCCCCCACATCTGAAATTATATACAATGCATATTGCTTCAACATCCTCTCTGCATATGAAACCTAGCAGTTCCCCTCTAAGAATTTCCATTGTTACTGTATTGCTGTGGTTTTCAACAGCAAATATAATTTCCTTCATTCAGGCTGAGATAAATAATTCAATAACATATCATCAATAACTATAGACCAATTGCTTAGCTTGAAACATGTCTCTACTTTGCTGTGAAGGTCATCACTATCAATTATGCACCTATCTCCCATGGAATGTTTCAATTTACTATTATAATGATAACAATAAATGTTATGTTGTTTTTATGAAGGATATTTCATTGACATAGGTTTTCAGCTGGTTGTTTCGGGTTTTGTTTTTGTTTTTTTTTCCTTAAACCAATTTCCAGATAGGCACTGCAAGACATCAGCTTTAACTGTCTTGACCAAAGTCACAATACTGCATGAACAGCAGAACCAGAAATATAATCAGTCACCTGATGTTCTGCAGTTGCCTTTGGATATTTTCAGAGAAACTATGTGATGACCAAGCTGTGAGCCTTCTCCCGTGACACTGAATCCATATTGCCTCCTCCCCACCAAATGATGGCTTTCAACTCTCCCCAGTTCCAAGTTGCACAGGGAACCTGTAATGGGATTGCATCACATTTGAATTTACCTTTTGAAATGCAGCCCTCGGGCAGTCTCTGCATTCCTCTAGCTGAGCGGAGATATGGGTGAAACAAGTTCTTGATTTAGCTGCCAATAAGTGTCTAAAGCACTTCATGACTGACAGTCTGCAGAGGAGCAGCAGGATCCCATAGGAGCTAACAAGGAGATGCTGTTAAATCAGCCTCCCAGCCTAGGGTAGGATTGTTCCAGAAGCAAAGGGAAGAGAAGAACGTGACAAAGTCCTTGCTGTGTCCCTGACTTCCAGCACACTCTTATCCCAGGTGGGGAAAGGTCAGTGTGCCCTGCGCAAGGTGCAGGATCCTCCTCCACCTCCATCCCAGCACCTCAGGCACCCTCTGGCACCTCCTGTCTCTCTTCCCCAGCTGAGGGGAAGGAAAGACAAGGTACACACAGGTGATTTGCCTTTCCTTTAGTCAGAGGTCTACTATAAACGAGAATGCTAAAATTCTATATATGATACCATTTTCCTACTCCTCTCTTGCTGCATTTTTCTACCTATTTTCTTTTTAAATTCACCTTCTCTTGTTCTGTCTGGTCAGGCTGACTTCTCTGGTGGTATTAATTATTTCTTGAAATTGGTTGCTATTATACTATGTTTTCCTTTGTGGCTTTAGTACTTCATAAGCTTGGATTAGTTTAGCTTATCTGAGATCTTTTGCTTAAAATATGTAAATAAAAATAACATTTCAGTAAAAGGTTAATATATCCAAACAGGATTTTGCTTTTTCTAATCATAGTTAGGATCAGATCTGTGGAGTTATGGAACATCTCTCACTAACTTTATTAGAAGTAGGTGGGTGTTTGGGAGTTCAGAAAGAGACTGCTTGTAAAATCTTGACCTGAAAACTCCAAAAGAGAAAGTGCAATTCTTAGAAGAGGGAAGAAAAGAAGTGTTCCAAGGAGTAAAATACAACCATCATTGTAAAATACTTGCAAGACCGGGGGGTGTGGGATAAATTCATCTGGATGACAGATAAGCCTGAATGGGAGAAGAAATGCATAACATAGCTTTTAATTCTTCTAAGTCTTAGTTGAAACTCTTCCATCAGGAAAACCAGTGATTTCTGCACCCCAAAGCAGTCTTGGAAGCCACAAGCAGGGACTCAAAGAAGTAGTTTGAAAGAGGGCTTATTGCTTAACAGTGGCAATGACAATAATGAGTGGGGATGGTCTGTGCTGCAACTCACTGATGGACTCTCAGAGTATGCAAACACATTATTATAAACAGTAGCTGCAGAGAGAAAATGGGAAAAAGTGCCATTGTGCCAGCTGAAAGGACTCTGCAATACAGAGGGTAGAAATTGCAGCTGCAGATCAAAATTATAATGCATTTAACCCCATGCTATATAACACCCAGGACATTCAGCCTGGGAAGCACAAATACTACTTTAATCCTGAATTCTCTTTTGACCAGAATGAACTCTCGCAGACTTTTCCTTCCCTCCAGACGATTCCCCCCACCAGTCCTCTCCTCCTGGCCCCATGGAATCACCTGGCAGAAAGTCACACACATTGATGCAAAGACAGTTGAAAGTAGAGGGGATTTTCCTCAGTTCTCTTTCAGTGCACGTGGGTTTACATTTCTGAGCATACATGAACAGTCCATACACCAGGAATTACAGACAAACAGCAGTGAGCAGCCCAGGGATATACAACCAGACATAGGGCAAAATTTGTGTGTGTGCAGAGGGAGGTGAACTCCAGGCACCCCTAGTGTCAAACAGTTTGCCTTAAAATAAATGCTATCATTTAAGCCTAACCTCTCTCCAATATCATCATTATGTGATTGGGATTTTGTGATGGCATACTTGTCTATTTCAGTACCATCTTGCTATTGGGAGAAAGAAAAATTATTATCACAAGGAGAGCTTTGGAGCCATGATTTATTGCAAACCCATCCACTGATTTGTCTATTTTTTCCCCTCTTTTTCCCTCTCTTCTCTCCTGGTATTCAATGTCCCTACAGAAATGCAGATACGGCCTGCCCAAGGCATGAGCAAAAAGGACATATAGGCTGAATGAGGGAAGCTCAGCACATTTTTAAATTAAAAAGAACATCTGCAGTTTTGCTAGCTGGGATAAAAATTACAAGAGCTGTGTATTCTCATGCTTCAGGGCATAAACTGATCAGTACCTAGGGTCAGGTACACCCCAATCTGTCACAATTAGGCACATACACAGAGTTTTAAACTTTCTCTGGAAACGGCTGTTTTTGGCTGCTGTTGCTGAAAAACACAGTGGATTCAGGGGTCCACTGGCTGGATAAGGAACAGGAAGTTCTGGTTTTCTGTTACAATAGTTTATACAGAAAAATTTACGTGACTTGAAAATCCACATGTAAAGAACTTTTACTGTCTTCTTCCTTTTATATTTATGTTAGGAGTCCCCTCTCATCTTTTCTCTGATCTAGCAGGATATTTTAATCAGGGAGACCTCTCCCTAAAAGCATTTCTCTCAGCTCTTTGAAGCAGTTTACCAGGCATCTTTCTGTTCCATTTAGCCAGCTCCTGATTTTTTGTTGTTTGCTTTTAGTCCTAAAAGCTGTACCAGAGATACGATTTTCCTTTGTCCCTTTAGATGTTGTGAGCTGCAGACAGAAGGAGAGAAGAGGTGATGTGAGAGTTCACTTTTCCTGCCATTTCTAGACATGAGAGGACAGCCTCTCCAGGTAGCTGTTCTCATAAGTGATGCTGTCTGGACAGGCTAAATGATGGCATGTTGAAATTTCATATGAAGCAGAATGATTTCCATATCTGCAGATCCTCTTCAGTGGCATTAGTTATGCTAATAAAGTGGTGCGACTTTTCTGGCAGTGCTTGAGGCGGCTGCCAGGCTGTGACTGAAGACTCTATCTGGGGAAATAACTCAGCAAGTAAAATTCAGATGGCCGACAACCTGCTCGGGTTCCTGCTCCTCATCCAGGGCTGTGCATGAGCTCTATTGTTGAGCGCATAATAAACTGTGCCTAACTCAGACACAACCCCGCTGACATCTCAGACATTACTTTGCAAAGCTCTTCAGGACACCCCCAGTGTTTGCTTAATTTATGTGCTGATAGGCATTTCCATGACATTCATTGCCAGCGTGCAGAAAAGGCTGGCAAAGTTATTAGGGGAAGCAAGAGGAAAACAAAAGAGAGAGTCGGTTCGCACATTGCGCCAGATGAGCCCACCAGCTGCTGGAGGAAGAGGCATGTGCCACTCCAGCAGCAAAAGGAGGCAGGGTGAATGCAAGATGAAGCTGGTTGTGAGACTGCACCCTTTCTTTGCGCAGCACTGGGGTCCAGAGCCAAGCTGGGTGGGAGGAGAGGAATGAGATGCAGAATTCAAATTCTAACCCCCCGTCCCCAAGGAAAGCCCCTGGAAATTTGCAGTGCTCTGAGAACCAGAGGGTGGAGTCCTGTCCATACAAGAAATTCCTCTCTACAGGAATGAGCTACATCCCAAATCTCTATACATTGTGCTTTTTGGGGTTTAAATTTTCCTGGTCATTTTTATGGTTTTCCACTTGTTTTGATCCAGAATTTAAAATCAAATAGGGAAATCTAAGGAAGGAACAATCCTCTGTCTTGGAACCAGCTCTGGTCTTGGTTCTTCTGAAGATTTTATTCATACTATGTGGTGGAAGATTTCTTTGTGACTAATCTTTCATAAGAAGCCATCACAGAAAGATCAGTAGTAGAGTTTGAATTTATTTAGGGAGTGCTATTCTTTCATTCATGTCGTGATGACAATTGTTCTTCTGTTCAAGTTTGCAGAAAACTAATTTAACAAATGATGCTTTCACGTGTGTGTGCAGGATGAGTTTCTTTCCCCTTGGGTGATTTGAAGCTACACAAATGAGAGAGTATTATCACTTCCTGCTGAGTGCCCTCTTCTCTAGGACAAAACATCCTGGGTTTTTTCCTTCTGGCTTTCTGGGCTTTGTGGCTTTTGTACCTTGCTCAGGTAAAGAAGGAAACAATTTTTATCAAATCACTTTCTTCTCTTCCAGCATGTACCTTTCAGGAAGAAAGTTACCATTTAATTTTTCTAGGCCTTCAAATGCAGTTGTGGGGATTGAAAGTCCCCACAGACCTCTTAATGGACCAGCCTAACAGACTCACCTTTAATGTCCAGATGTTCATGTCACAGAGATGTCAGATAAATACATAATCTGTCCATTCACAAGAGTTTTAATATCTACTAGAGAAGCAGAAGTACTTCTGCCCCAAAAATATTCAGGCACCTCAGGAATTATAAGCATTTCTGGAGCAATGTTCATGCAGAAACCTTTCTCCAACAGCAAAAAATGAATCATAGCAATAAAACCCCCTAAAAGCAAAACCTGTTCCTCCCCTGCCCCAACCAAAATAACACCAACAGTACAAGATTGTCCAGGCCTTTTCCTTTCCCAGTTGGTGGAATCTACTTGTATCCCCATAGCCCTGTAATAACACATTGCTAGCGCTAGTAGCAGGCTGTCAGTTTTGTGTTGAGTTTGCAAGGCCTCAGATACATCTTTATTCTGTTTGAACTTTTCTTGACCCCCCTGCAGCTTTGTTTTGCTTGGTTTAGCTGAAACTGCAATTTTTCTAATGACCAGATGGCTATGGCTAATTTGTTTTATTTCTGTTTATCTTTTTATGCTACCACCATGGTTTTATAACTCTAATTCAATGTGGTATAGAGAAATGCAGCCCTGCTAAGAAAAGAGAGGCCTTAAGAAGTGGGGACATGGGATGTGGAGGAGTGGGGTGATAAGAGATGGGACTGGCACTGGAGACTGCATGGCTATAAATAACTCACTCAGGGTCACTTAAAAAAATAAGGACCCAGAGCTGGATGAAACCAGGTTTAGGGGTAAAAGAGGAAATCCTGTCTGAGACATAAGGAAGGTAAAGTATCTGGTACATTTGGATGCATTGTAGAAATGGAGTCCAACTAAAAAAAAAAGGGACAAGGTGTACAGCTGTGCTAAGAAGCATGTCAAAATGACCACAAGTGGACCTTAAAGTCAAAAAGAAGAAACCACAATCACCACCATCATGTTCCTCCTGGCAAAAGTTCCAGATGCTGACAACTCTGCATAAACCCTGCCACACACACCACCAGGATGAAACCACTCACCTTCAGTCCCAGCAGAGAGGGAGATGTGTGAGCATAACACCAGGGAAGGTGACAGAAACTCAGGTGTGTGTGCAACAGTCTCAAGCACAGAATTATTAGTGCTGAAACTTCTCCTGCATAGAAACGTTCTCTCTTTTTCCGCACTAATTAGATGAGGGCTGATAATGATTAAGCAACTAAGATTTTATTATGCTAACGATAAACTCTAGGCTTTAAGACATGTTTACTATTTGCCCATAAAAATGATTCTGAGAGTAGCACACTTTCACAATCAACATTTGCCATAATCTGTCAATGTCTGGAAGATGCACTTCATAACCAGTTTATGTTGATGAGAGAAAATAAAAAGGATAGTCCTAATCCCCTTTGTCTAATACTGTGGCTGGCTATTTACACCTTTTCAGTAGAACTGTGGTCTCTGATAGAGATGAAAATGCCTCTAGTCTAAATCTAATTGCACTCACACAAAGAGTAGTACCATTCACTGATATTTTCACTAACAACAGTGTTAATAAGAAGATAGCTGTGGCAATACTGTATTTCAGGGCTACAGGGTTACAGCTGCCTCAGTTTCCTGTGCTAAAATTGCAAGCATTAGCTCCAAAATGCTGTTGAAACCTTTTGGATGCAGGCACAGCTAACATGCACACATTTGGAATTGCAAGGCTGCAAAATTAGCTGCAAACATTATAAATTTTGGTGACTAAAGAAGGATAAAGACAGGAGGCAGGATCTGGGGTGGGAATGAGCCTTATAAATCAGCTTTGCCACCCAAAAAGGTGTGCGGCTGCACCACAGACTTGCTGCTTGCTGCTCATTATGTGTAATTCCCTTCTTCCAGGGAGTTCAGTTCTCCACTGGGAGAGAAGTGAGATGCAATTTTTCAGCCATCCAATCAGGGAACATATGATTTCAGGGGCACAGCACAGTTTACGGAAGAACAGAGAATGAGCAGCTGAAGTGAATAATTCACAAGCTATCCATAGGCCGCGATTTGTTTGTATAAACTATTTGGTAAATACTTACGCATAACTATCATATTCATAGTATTCAGGAATGGCTTGGGAACAAAGGCCAAGCCTCCTGAATAATTTATTCCCCAGGAATTATTCAGATAGCTCCCATGTATTCTCTGGAGCCTCTCTCCGTGGCACATTACCAAAAGGCACCGTGCATTAAGTGGGACTTGGCTGTGCCCCAAGCAGGACGGAGTGAGAGGGCTTGGAGCACAACCTGCAATGTCTGGAGAAAACCTTGTCTCCCTCCAAGCTGAGCTGCAGACACCAAGGCACAGATGTGCTGTGTGCCAGTCTCCAGTGTTTAAAGTAAAACCACAACCTGGTGAAATCAGTGCTGCAGCAATATGTGATGGTGACAGAAGTTTAAAATACAAAAAACCCCAAGATAACAAGGAAAAAAAAACCCAATAACAATCCCCCCCAAACAAACAAAATTGTAACAAAACCAGAATAAGCAACAAGAACCAGCCAAAAAATGTACAGAAATTTAGAGAAAAAACATCTTGAAAAGAAAAAACTTCTCCAGCTCTATATTATGAAGACCAGCTAATTATTTTGTTTTATTCTTTTCCCCTGGTATTATTTTAAAGAGAGCTGGTTCATTTATTTCTTCTGTTCATATTAATATTTGAGACATTATCTTCCCCACTTTCTGTGAGGATTCCTATAAATGGTGAGAGAACAATAGCAATCAAATTTTGAGATCTCAGGCACTGAAAACGAGATTACTTTGTTGGATTTTGCTTGAACATTGTGAAATGTTGCTCTCATTTTCATAGTTGGGAGGTTCTTACTGCTGTAATTTATTTACCAGACCACAGTCAAGCATGTGCATAGAAACACAAAGAGAAATTTTCCTTTTCTTCAAGTTCAATATTATGGCAATAAATTTCTTTTTGTTTCCACTGACCAAAGACAGTTTGGGTAAGTGCCTTCTTGATTGCATCTGCTAGCAGAAGAGATATTCCCTCTTCATTAGAACAGGGGCAGTTTTATCATTAATTTAAATGTATTGATTTTATTTTTTTTGTATAACAGATGCTTAATTTCAGTCAGGCTTTTCAGATTTTGAATGCCCACAAGGAAATTATAATAAACTTTCCCTTTTCCTGATGGTTTCTTTAGGGAGTATTTCCTTTCTGCCTATACAATAAAGGGTTATTTTTCTTTCTCACTGAATTTTTTCTGAGTAAAAAGCCATCCTTGGCTACAAGGGAAAAAAAAATCACAACTGAGAAACATTTCCTCACAATCAGTCTATTGAAATGCACCTTGCACCTTCACAAAAGGGGAGCTTCTGAACCATGATGAATAGGCCTTGATTTTACAGGTCTAAGTGATATTTGAGCCACAGTCATTCCTAACTTGCTTGTTTTTCATTGGGGTTGTAACTATCCAGGTTCCCCTAAAACAGCCAAACTACAGCCAGAAAAGGTTTCCACAAGTAGCGTCACTAGAATATTTAAATTTCACAGACAAGATGGGGAAATAAACAGGGAATTTGGGAAAGTGTTCAAAGGCAGACTGAATGGGGCATGGTCTGGTGGAAGATGACCCTGTCCATTTGAATGAGTTTTAAGGTCTGTTCTAGAGCCAAACCTGTTCTATAAATCTATGATTTTGAGTCAAACTATACATTTAATGTGCAATTTCTTTTGGTTTAGTGAACCAAAGCATTCATTATTTGTCTTCATTCTGCATGCATTTGGGAATTGGTTGGGGATTTGGGGTTCTGGGACTTTCTTTTTGTATGGTTGTGTAGGTTTTTTTGCATGTTCCCCTACTTGTTTACTTTGCAATGTGATAATATTTCAGTATAAATCATTATTTTGCACCAGCATTTCAGCACTTTAAGGTAAAAAATGTGCATTGTTGTGGCTCAGGGAAACTCTTCTGTCTCTTTCAGGAGAGCCTGAAGCAACTATCTGCTGTTTGCCAAAATCACAAATTAAATTGTTTGCCTGAAATGGTCTTCCTGATTGTTTTAAGACTGAATTTCTTTGAAAATCCATCTAGTTTAAGGTGTTGACCCTGACTATGTTCAAAGAAAATAAGGAAAACGTGGAGTTTAAAAAAAAAAAATTAAAAGGGAGACACTGATGGTTAGGATGGGAAGTGAAGCACATTGAAGACAGTCCTTGATCAACGAAATGATAAATAGAAGGTAGGTCAGGGAGAAGTGCCCTGGAACCACTAATTTGCAAGAGCTTCCTATATCATTAAGCATCCACTTTTCTGAGCAGGCAAAAATTAAAATTGTGACTAGTTTTAGGGACATAACTCTACATCAGTAAAACTCCATCTTGCTGACCACAGCCATATGCAGCTATTGCTGAACTAAACACTTTGAAAACAGTGAAAGGCTGATTTACCTGTCAGAAAGTGTTAAAACTCTTGGCAGAGTCAAAATTAGAAGTTAAAATGCCCTATTTTACTCTACCTTCTGCAGAAGTGCTGTACCTTTAATTTTCATAATCTCTGCAGCTTTAAATTCAACATTTATTTTTAACACATATATTTTAATGAAACATGAAATATAAAACGAAACTCCAGTCTGCCTCCTATGAGCATGGAGAGAAATCCTAATTACCTGTTTCAAAAGTGTGAAGCTCTTTCTAATTTTCCAGCAGCCAGGTTCCTTAGACAGCACTCAGTATTATAACTATTTATGCCAATTGTGCTATTTCATGCATAAAATTACCGCATTATTGTTGGAATAGATGCTGGAGAGATATCTAAGCAGGGTGTAATCACTTCACTTTCTATCAAATTGTGCTTCTGAAAGGTATCATAAATTTTATTAGAAGGCAAGAGGCTAATGGAAGCCAATCAGCGTTAATGCTGATAAAATTGCTTGTATTTTACATTATAAAACGGGGAGATATTTTTATCGTAAGGTTCCCTTTTGTTTTATTAAGAGCATATCATGGAAGCCAGGGTACAATAGTACAACAGAGGGTTGTCAGTAACCCTCTCCTGCTCCTCTTCCTGCCTTAGCTTACAAAAAAGTTTGTGTCTCAAGATGCTTTCAGATCTTTGATGGTGTAAAGGGAGTGCAAAATAGGTTCCACGAACACTCAGGTCTGCTGACTTGCACAACTCTTCGCAATGATGAGGTGCATCTCTGATGAAAATATTTATGTCCCAAATGTTATTTTGGTGTTTTTATTGTTCAAGCTAATTGTTTTCTATTAGGCTGCCGATAGAATCTGGAGAGGGATAGTTTTTATGACTCCCCAGCTTATTTTTAAAGCTCCAGAGTAGCAGAATTAGAGTGGATTTTGATATGGGAAGGATGAGAATCCAGAAATGGGGATGGAAAAAAGGAGCTTTACCCATCAAGAAGTAATTGAATGCGATTTAAAGAAATTGGTATACTTTGATGGTAAATTAAAAGTTCTTTTTTTTCCTACCTGTTAATAAAATTTTGTACTTAACAGAGCCACATTCGTGCAGTCATTTGCAAAACAGCTGGTCCAAATTAGTTTCTTTTTTTTTTTTTTTTCTTTTTTTCCAACTGCATCAGGTAAGTGTGGTTGTTTCTGACCTACAGTTAGGGAAACAGAGAGACCAGAAGTGAGAAGCCAATATCCCAAAGAGGGAGTTTGTGGTAGAGCTCAGAGTGGAAATGAGCTGGTGATTCAGAGGTAGCAGCATTTGGTGAATGCATTGGGTATTTACAAACTATGAGTGGTTTTTTCATGCCCTGGCACTGCAGGAACAGCACCTTTGCAGGCTCTGAAAATCCCAGTTCAAACACCTGCTTTGCCTGACACGAATGCTTATCTTCATCTGTAACATATCCACTGTCCCTGCACATAATGCAAATATTTACACCTCCACTTTCCAGGCCATTATTTGTAGCATTATTAATGTTATTAGCACTATTTGCACTGCAGCCATGAAGGCCCCTCCAAGACAGGGTGTTTTGTGTCAAACACTCGACAAACACATGTCAAAGGACAGTCATGGCACTGTTGGATTAACAATCTAAATACCTAAGGCAAACAGAGGCTGGGAGAAACTACCCTGGGTACCCTGAGCAGGCAGGTTTTCCTGTGTTTAAGAAGGCAGGTGACAGGTACCTGATCTAGGATCAGTTCACAACTTTGCCACCGATTTTCTGTGTAATACATTACTTAATCACGCCACAATTCCTCAGTTTTCCACAGGAGTAATGCCACCAATTTATTCCAAGTCTCCTTCAGGTCTAAAATTGCTGGTGCCTAGACCTAACTCCAGCTAATGAAAAAGAGTCATTGACAGGATTTGGCCCATTACTGAATTCATATTCCTGCCTCAGGTAGTCATGCATATTCCTGTCAAAGCCCACATAGTGTAACACTTGGTGTTAATGGAGTCACAGTAAGGATGGATTTGTTCTCATCCAACTACATGTTTTAATTCAAAGACCACATTACTGTTCTAGTGATAGATTAGATAAGAGCAAAACACATTTATTTCTTTTAATTCCAATTATGTTTTAAAATTCTGTTTCTGGTTGGCTGTTATTTATTTGCAGGGCTTTTTATTATTATTCTTTTATTGTTACACTGCCTTGGTGTAACTTTTTTTTCCTAATTTAATCCTCTATTTTTAAATACGATTTTCTTCTTCACCCACCAATAGCTGCATGACTGATTTTACTGAATGAAATTTATAACAATGACAGAACAAAAGGGAATTTAGTCTGAATCCAAACTAAAGTCATGTTAACAATATATTCAATTTTATAGCCTCAATTTCAATAGGGCGCCCAAGTCTTTCTGAAGTCAACAGTCTATTCTCATATCCCAAAACCTAAGTATACTTTTGTATAACTGGAATTAGTATAACAGTGGTTAGCTTATCTGACTTTGCCCCCTGAAATCATTGACTTTAAAATACCTGTCTCAGGCAGACCGCAGTGAAGAATAGAGAATTATTATCACATTTCCAGGAGAAAAAAAATGTAAAAATGTGAAATGAAGTTCAGGCTGGAAGTATTTATCATAGCTAGGTAGGAAGTACTGCTAGAATATAGAGATAATTTCAAACACACTTATCACATTCTTGGGCAGTGCATCTCTTGTGTCAAGATACTACATTTGCGGAATGGATTTTGGCTTTTAATGAGAACCATCAAACCATCACAAGACCACAGGCTGACAAAAGTCTGCTTTTCTGCTGTGTGACTAGGACACTTGCTTATGCTATCACTGCAGTTATAATCCACCATCTCAACTTCTGCTGCTTTCCACGTGTGATCAATGTTTCTTCACATTCCTGACCCTGCTGAACTGCCTAACACATCACCACCTCCCTTCCTCTCTGTGCCTTTCCATCCTGAAAGCCCCCTTGCAGAAAGCCCCATTGCTGACAATTTAAGTGAAACTGGTTCCACTGTGCCCCAGGGGGCATGGTACCTGCAGTGGGATGTTAAGAAGATATTCAGAAGATATTCAGAAGATATTCAGAAGATATTCTCCCAGGTGAGGTGAGGCTTAAGATGGAGCCATTTCTCCTCCTGAGGATGTCCCCCTAGTACACAGAGCTGAAATGCCAAGCTGGAGATGGGACAGAAGGTTTGCACAGCCCTGAGTCTGCCTCTCCTTGTGGAGAATTCTGCAGTCCCTCGTTAAAAAGCACCAAAGGCAAACTGAGACACCAAGTGTCTTTCATGTGCCAGATCATGCTCTGTTGGTCCAGCAGGAAGAGGCTGCTTTTTGAAAGGACAAGAGATATATCTCTGCACTTGTATTTTCTACCAGCTGATGTTGCCTCTGATGCCTCTTATAATAGAATTACCTGAGTTGAAGGGGACTTATAAGGATTACCAAATCCAACTCCTGGCCCTGTACAGGACACCCCAAGACTCACAACATGTGCTGAAGAGTGTTGGCCAAACTCACCCTGAACTCTATCAGACCTGGGACTGTGATCACTGCCCTGGGAAGCCTGTTCAGTGCCTGGCTACCCTCCTCCTTTGTTTTTTCATTTGATGAGGGTTTGATGTTCTTTTTTCCTTGTGCATGTTAATAACCAGATCCTTTTTTCAAGCATTTCTTTTGTTACAGTAAAATCCAGTGAAACCCAGACTAAGATGGAAAAGCCATAAACATCTTCAGCACTTCTGCCTGTATATAGACTGTAACTGAAGACAGCTGCAGCTGAGAAAAGAGTTTGCAGTGATGTTCATTCACTGTTGGTGATTAAAATACATCTTTTGAATCACCAAGGCTCTGAATCTGCTTCTGTGATTTGGGAACCCCCTGGCACAGAAGTAGCCATAGATTCATAGTCAGAGCACACATTACCCCATACACAGATCTAATTTTGGGCTTCATTGATAGCCTAGGAACGTTTATGTTCCACCTTTCCTTGGAAGTGACAAGACTTTTGTGTTTCAGGGACAAAAGCAAAAGTAAATCTGATCAGGTTTTGTGTTGTTTTAGGGCTCCAGGATTATCCAAATTTCATTTCAATCTCCATATGAATAACACCACTGTTATGATAATGGCTTTCAAATACTTATGCATCAAATAATTATGCTGACAAAGCACTATACTCCAAACTTTCCTCAGACTGATGATAGAAAACATGAATTATCAGATAAAAGTATTCTGTATTTCCATCCAGATTTTGTTAACACTGCTGTTCTGCAATCTCCCTGAGATGAATCTCAGCAGAAGTACTCAGTTGATTTACAGCCTTGCAATTCATTTGTTGTCATTTATTTTCCTTTGTATAAAACAAGATGTAACTGCACAAATGCTGAAATCCAGAAGTGCTGGATTAAGAGGATTCTGGCTTGTCAATGTCCTTTTACAAAGGAGAAACAAAGGGAGCTTATTCAAGGCAATACAAAAATATTCTGGCTAAGCATATGAAACAGTTTGTAATAATAATTCCTTTTTTCTAACAGGGAAAGAGGGTTGGCCACATTCTGTACTCGAGTGGTCCATTTCTACCTATACCTTTTCACTTCAGATCTTGCAGAGCACAAAGTATTGGCAAACTGAAAAAATATATCCAAAAATATAAAGACAGATGATAAGACTCTTAATACATGCTGGACTACACAAAGAATTAATTTTTTTTAATTTTCTTTCTTTCTGTTGTATGTATGTATCAGTCCTCTGTGATGCGTGAGCAATAAATTCACATCACAGCACCAAATTAGCATTATGACTACCTGTCAGCCACATGAAATACAGAACTCGCCTAAATTTGGGGAAGTTGGTCAGGTTTAATGAATGTCATCACTCAAGCAATAAATATTGCCTCTGATTTCTCAGCGAACTTACAATCGTCTGGTAAAGAGGGTAGATAACAAAAATGCTCAAGTTGCTTTAGTGACAACATGATATATCCAATATGCAAAATCAGAATTCTTCTGTATAATGCCACAGAGACTGACTGAGTAGAAAAGATTGATTTTATTTTCTCTTCAAAAAAGTTCAGCTAGATCTGTATATCAAACCTAGGGTTACAGGCTTTGCACAAGAGATGACAGCTTTGTGTTGGAGACATCAGGATTCTGGATAAAAAGATTCCAGTTCAGCACTCATCCAGACTTCCTTAGGCAGACTGCTTGTTTTCAAACTCCCATTTATTATGTAGGGATAATATTTTCTTTTTCCATTCATCTGGCTTGTTTATACTATAAGCTCTTTGCAGTATTATTTATCTCCGATGATGTATAAGTTCAGCCTGTGCAGAACAGACCTATATATTTTAATAAATCAATACGAAGATCTAGGCGAGAAACAGCTTTTTGCCCTAAAGACATTTTCAACATTTTTAACAGGAAAATACAAGCTGTCTTGAAGCTTTTTTTTTTTTTTTTTTTTTTTTTTTTTTGGTGGGGAAAAGTATAAACCACAGCATGTGAGAAGCTTACATATATTGAATTCCCACTAACCCTGAAGTCAGCTTGTGCATGGGAAATGAAAATTCAGGATATTCAGGATCTGGTCTTGAACCAGGTAAAATGGGTACTTGAACCAGAACTGTCAGTGTTGGAGTTGTATGTGCATTTTTATAACTGTGTTACACATGGTTGGTTCTGTGTTGCCATTGAGAATAGAACTCTTGATCTAACTGGAAAAGGAAAAGAGAAAGAATTGGAGAAAAACCCACTGTGAGTCTCGAAAGCTTTATTTGTGAAACTTTCTATTCCTTCTTACAAAAAGTTTCGGCTTCAAGTTTTGCACAGCTATGCAAGTTTGGAGAAAAAAAATTATTAAGCCTGTCAGTGTTCTGTTCTTTCTGCCTCCTCTGTTGTCTTTAAATGCTTAATTTTCAGAACATTCTTAGTACTTTTCCATGTTTCTTGTAAAAAATTTGTTGCAGATGTTCTCCTTCATAATATTTATATATACTAAAACTAAAACGCAAAACTCAGCCTGCTTTCTATTATTTATGGTGGAAAGTAATGTGGCAATAACTGTCTACGACTGAAAAAAGTATGTTTTTCTCTCACTCACTTGTTTTGTAAAGCTGCCTGATAGTATTTATTTTAAAATCATCACTGCAGAGCAACATCCTAAAAATACCACATCTCGAAACTAGACTTGTAAACCAATGACAGCAAGTGAATGTAAGTAGGGAATAACATCTCTCTGCTTTAACAATAAGAGAATTTAATAAATATCACATTTAGCATACACATAGCTCCATTTGCTGACTGTATATGCATATATACAAAGAATTTTCCTAGTAATAGACAGATTTCACCAGATCATTTTCCCATATAAATGACAGAGTTTTCCCTTTTAGACTTAAAATACACATAAATAAGCACTATGTTTGCTCACACAAAGAGAATATTCATTAAAAAAGATGAAAGAAAGGAATTGTCAGCAAAACTAATCATATCATACATACTTAGCTGTCTCATCTAAACCTAAATTTCACTTGAACATTAATATTGTTTTCAGATACACTGTACTATTATTTACCTTTTCTGGCCCAACATTTCAATGAATTTCTGTATTAATTATACTGTCTGGACTATTTGTCAAGGTAAAAACCAATTCAAGTAAAATGTTTCTGTCTCTGAAAAAAGGAGAAAAAAATCAGAAAAAAAATAATGCTTTCCTCTTTATTCTTTTTTTTGTTTTTTCACATTTTTTTAGATCAGTTCCCTGAAATGCATGGGACTGAACTCTTGGAGAAGGAGAAGCAAATATTTAAGACCACTGAAGAGGAAGCAGAGGACACATTTTCCCCTCCAGTACCAGCACAAAAGAGTGGAGTCACAGGTTAACCTGATCACTTTTAATATTTCTAGAATCAATGAACTAAGGCAGACATTTCAGAAGGCATTTAACTCATCCTGAAATTAAAAACTGACACACATTCTTGCTTTTTTGCCAGCCCACATGGTCTTGCAGTGCAGTGTAGGGATTGGAGGCCTAGAGTAACACAAAATCCAAACCAGCACTGGTGCCTGCATTTAGACGTGAACCAGGATCCATGCATGGAATCTCCAGAGTGCTCAGCCATGTCTTGACAGCTCTTGAGATGTTCAGAGAAACCTCCATTGCTTTCCAGGTGGTAGCAGGGGTGTATTTTCTCTTAAATCCCAACAGAAGACTCCTCAACTCAAACCAAAATAGGCGTTGAATGGGGCAGACCACCATTCCGGGCCCATGCAGATGTGTCCTGAATGCAGATGTTCTGTGAAAATTCTGTCCAACAGCTTCCTAAGGAAGGGTCAAGGACTTGCGTAAAGCTTTCTGCAGAAGGTACAATTGCTCTGGGAAGTGGACAAGGATGCTGTTGAAGGATGCTATCAATGCTGTCACAGGATGTTATTAGCATTATTAGGATGTTAACAACTGGCAGCGCTCATTTAGAAGCACTTGATGTCATAATGGAATTCAACACGAACACACAGAACATCTGTACATTCAAGGGCTTTCCTGGAAAACAAAAGGAAATCCTGAAGGGTATAAGGATTTTAACATTAAAGAAAAAAAGTTGCTGCTTTGATCAATACCCTCAGGATTTGCAAAATGGCAGCAAAGTGAGGAACGTGCCAAATAATTTTTGGCTTTGGCCCTAACTTGTAAGTCTGTCAAGGACTTCTCTTGCCAAATGGTGGAAAATGGATTACTGTCATTTTTCAAGGGACTGCACATCATTTTCCATTGATTGGCATGCCAAATCCTTCACAAAGTAATGAGTCAGGCATGATGCAAATCATCGTTGCACTGTCACTTTGATTGCAGAGCCCTCTATCAATGTGATTAAACTGGTGTGGCCGTCTAAAAGGTAACATACGACTCTGCTTGGCTTCCACAGTGGAAAAGAAAATTTTAGTGCTAGGCAGAGGAAAGAGGAGACAAACAAAATGGTGAGAGACATCAGTCGGTACGTGTTGCCATGCTTGTGAATAATTTTTTAGCTGAAATGGTAAAATACTGATCATGGCTCATGAAGAAAAGAAGTTTACTTGGAAAATTTACCATCACTATCATACATGTTTTCTTGTCTGTCACAGCCATTTTAATGCACTTACCTAAACTGCATCTGAAAATAAGATTTAGATTTGCTTCTTAATTAACTGTTGCTGTTGCTCACAGAACTACAGACACAGATAAATTACATTTTCAAGTGTCTTGTACTTCATTTTTAATGCAAAATCCCAATGAAACACTCAAATATTGTGAAATACTGAACACTTGTAAATACCAGGAAACTTTCAGCATCAAACCATGAAGACCTCGTCTTCAAACTATTTTTGATGTCAGAGTGTCTCTGACATACACTGAACTTATCTTTTTGCTTTTGGATTGAAGGATTAATGCAACTTCTAGACGCAACCACTTTTTTTTAAGATGTGTATTCATCTTCCCTCTGTGTGCTCTCTCATTTCAGAAGGGTTTAAGAAACTGCATTCTTACATGTGCTGAGGAAATTAATATTTTCTTGCTCCTTTTTGGACCAACTATTTTCATTAAAGTTTTCAAACCCCTGATCAGATTTGATAAAAGTGACTAGTGGGCTCCAAAATTGGGAAAAGTGAGTGTGACAGCTACAGGTACCCATCTGAGCACAAGCAGAAATAACTATGGCCATATATTCAGCACTATTTCACAGAGAGGCTAGAAAGGGAAATGAAGCCATGCTAGATCAGTCTGATGAGAAAGTAGTACTTTTAATATTTATTTTAACAGCCATGAAAGATATTCTGTGATTATTTATTATGGTGGAGGAGCTAAACAGTAGATTTAGGTGTCTACCTGTGAGCTGAACTTTAAAAAAACTTCCTGACAGTGCTGAAAAGTAGGTTAGCATTCAGCTCTCACACATCCAGCATCTTTGAGCTATCCCTAAGTGGCCTTCCTGCTACAATGCTTCCTCAGTAAAAAGTAAAATAATTTCATCAATTTGTACTATGGGATTTCTACTAATTTAGACAATAATTCATTCTTTTTGTGGTAGTTGAGGGGCTCTTTGATTTGATTTTACAAATGATGAGGAGATTCATCTTCATGTTGAGATCACTAAAAATCTGAGAACACGGTTCACATCAAAAATTTCTTATAAAAATTTTGGAGTATTTCTCCAATAGAATCAAGCCTCTGTATTGTCCTCCTTCTGGAAAGATGAAGGATTTTATTTAATTTCACATTATTTTATTTTATATTATTTTATATTATTTTATATTATTTTATTATATTTTATTTTATTTTATTTTATTTTATTTTATTTTATTTTATATTTATCTTATTCAATTTCATATCATTTTATATAATTTCATTTCTTCAGCAGAGCTGACAAAGTTAACCAAAAAAATAATAAAAAAAGGAAATCTTCAAATTCACAGTATTATTTTCATCAATGGCATTCCTGTGAATAACAACTAAAGTTTTTAAACTCAACTTTTTCATTGCTTTCTTTGTCTTCTAATGCCATCAAATTAGAAAGTGTCATTTGCAACAAGTTTCCATAAAAAGAAATTACTAAAAAAAGAAATGGTCATTAGAAAACTTCTATGAAATACACTTATTTACAAGCGAGTGGTTCACAAGGTGCAAGTGCACACAAATACAACCTGTGAAAATACCTGATTCTAGATGTAGTCAGAGATTTACATAAAAGTGATTTAAGTTGTTCTTAATTAAAAACCAAAACAAAACAAAAAAAAAAAAAAAGAAAAAATAATCAGCTCTCCATGTTGGGTGGATTAAACTTAAATTTAATCAGCCTAATTCAAAAGAATGAATTTTTGAATAGATTTATGTCTATATGGAGATCTGCACCCTGAAGATTTACAGATCGACAAAGACTTGGAAAACCTATTGGGTTTAGATAACTTGTTAAAATTAAATTCTTCATTTTTTCCATTACATTCTATCAGTATGAAATCCAAATAAATTCATATAGTTTTTAAGTTTACTCTCTAGTTGATTTTCAGAGTAAATTTTAATTGGGATGAATCCTGCCATTAATTTGTTGCCTGTGGAGAGAACAGACTTCTATTTTTGTGCGACTGTTTCATCAGTGCTCACCATCACAGCTGAAGCCCTCTCCCTGCCTCCAAACCCAGACTAGATTTTTCTTTCTAGCTATAAACTATGTTCATAGCCAGGTGCCTACAACAAAGGCTGCTCAAAGGTAGAGGTCTGAGAACAAATGTCATGCAGTGCTTTTTTTTCTGACTGAGCTTTGGTCTTCATCAAGGTCTGACAAATATTGGCATTATATGTCACTAAGAAGTAAAAGAGCATGCTCTGACCTTCAAGAATCCTCACAATATGTACATTATGTTGATGTGCCCTTTGTTTTGTCTCTCTTAGTTTGCTTTGGCGGCTTCAGCAGATTTGGTCTAATGCAGGGTTGTTTTACCAAGTTTTATCTGCCTCTTTTAACCATGAACTGGACAACTGGCACTGTCTGACACTGTTTTCCTTACCAGTACTCCCATGGCAATCAAGGCAATCACAGAGGACTGGGTACAAGTGCATTCTTAACACTGATGAGCACCCTCAGGAGCTTTGCAGATTTCTTTTGGAGGAAGAATCACCAGGTCTGACCACGCTTCCAAAGTTCTTTCTGTCTTTGCACCAATTGCTCTGAACAGACATTTGGGTTGAACACTTAAAGAAATTCATCCTCCTCATACACCTCTGAAGCAGCCGGCTTAAGTGTTGGAGCTCATATTACACCAGGAATGAAGGCTTCTGTAGTCCATAGGACTTTGGACATTCTCAGGGTTCTTTTCACTTTCCAGGCATAAAACGCCCTGATTAGGATTATTTTGTGATACATCAGTCTCAGTTTGATATGGGCTTTTGTACTGAGAAAGCCAAAAAAATTAGGGCAATACCATTTGAAAATGATGTAAAGTAGCTGTTCTGAAATGTGGTATAATACAAAATACCACTACCTCATCCTGCAGGAGATGTCTGTATTTTATAACCAGAAGCAAAACAGGCAACCGTGTTGCTAATATTTTTATAGTGTCATTTGTTTCAAGGCAGGCTCAAAATTGCTTAGATCTTTACATTCATCTTGATGTCTGGAATAATTAACTAATCATAAAGGTTGTAAAACAAGTGAGTCTGGTCATAGAACCATAGAATGGCTTGGGTTGGAAGGGACCTGAAAGATTACCCAGTTCCAGCTCCCAGACTTGATATTCAGAAGTTAGAAGATTCACTTCAGCTGAAGGTATCTGGAAATACATACAAATATATTTTTTTTTTCACATATGTATTAGGAAGTATAAAAGTCCTTCTTTATAATATTAACTTGTTATTGAGGTATAATCACATACAGTAAAGCTTAACATTTCTTTAAATATTTGACCATGTTTTGTTGAGGCAATATTTATCAAGTGTTGTCACTGATCTATCAGGTATGTCAGGAATAAGCTACAAATCTGTAGCTCTTTTTAGCTTTCACTTTTCATGTTTTTAAAGAAAAAATAAAAACAAATGAAAAAAAAATAGTCAGGTGAGTTTCTTAGTGTCTTAAAGAATCTCATTATAACCAGAAGTACATGCATACTGAAATAACTTCAGAAACAATTAGGAGCATGATTTTTTAAAGGCCTTACCCTCAGACTCTCTTAGACTCCCTTGAACTCAATAAGACTGCCTGAGCCTCAGAAAAGAGCTAGCAGGCAAGTACAAAGGTACAGTACATGTACTTGCTAGAAGTAGAAAAGTAGAGCAAGTTGGTTACAATGCATCATTTCCCCCAAAGTGATTTATTTTTCATGGATTCATATATTCTTGATGAGATATTAAAGCAGCTAGTCTGATCTCCCGTGCATCATAGGCCATCACAGTTTATGCCATTACTATTGTGTTGGACCCAAACTTTATTTGTAATTTAAATATATTTTAGACAAGCACTCAAAAGCAACATGAAGATTTACAGACGCTGTATCCACACATGCCTACAGTCTCACCCATGAGTTCTTTACTATTGATTTCGGGGTCCTCAGTTTTTGTAAAATTGGGTTCGCTTTGATGGCATTGTCTTAAGGTCAATACTCATGAACTTTTACTCATTTTAATCATCCTTGGTACCAGTAGCTGGTCAGAGTGGAATGGAGCCTTGCTGCAGGAAAGATGGCTCACTTAGAGAGGTATCCATGCCTGGCTCCATCTTTCTTCCAGAGTGAGAATTGACTCCTTCAAGGCTGTTTTCTTCCATTTGCTCCCTGACTCATCCTATAGAGCAACCTCTCATTTGTGAGTTGTTTGCATTGTGTTAGAAGAGGTATAATATTAGGATAGGTTAATCTAATCAGCAGCCAGCCTCTCACCTATAAATTCCATTATCAAGGTGTATCAATGACATCTTCAGGACAAAACACCACCATTTGGAGTTAATGGGTATTTTCAGAAGCTCTTTTAAGTGGTCTGACAGGTGAATCTGATCCATGTTGTGATGGGATAAAGGGGAACAGCTTCAAAATGAAAAATAATAGGTTAACAAAAAGATTAGTTTAGAGTAGATATTAGGAAGAAATTGTTTCCTGTGAGGGTGGGGAGGCCCTGGCACAGGTTGCCCAGAGAAGCTGTGGCTGCCACATCCCTGGAAGTACTCAAGGCCAGGTTCAATGGGGCTTGGAGCAACCTGCTCTAGTGGAAGGTGTCCCTTACCACGAAGGGGAATTGAACTGAGATGATCTTAAGGTTGTTTCCAATCCAAAACCTTCCATACTTCTATGATTTTATGTGTTTTCCAGGAATACCTGCAATGAAACTCAGTATATGTTTATATCCAAAATTATACTTTGCTATAGCTATACCTCTTTACACCTATTCAACAATACCTGTTTGTATGTATTTTATATAATTATTATTATTATAATTTTCTTAAAAAAATATTGTCATATGCAGAATATATCATACCCAACATTAAGAGGAAAGAAAAATGCATATTCCCATCTAGACCTACTCCCTCTAGATCAGCTTCTTCTTAAGGGAGATTTTCTTAAGGAACTTACTTAAACATGGACTTGTAAACCTGAAGGTGAGCAGATTTTAAAACTATGCTCTGCCATTTCTGAATAGCTGTTCCTTATGCTTAATTTAGGAAAAATGTCACTTCTTAGACTGTTAGGTTTGACTGTTTGGTTGGTTTTAATAAAATCAGCTGTGGACATTCTTTCTACCTTCTGCTGAATTCAATGACTTTTTGTGAGTATGTGATTAAGTCACTTAGTCAAGAAAATGGTAAGTTTGTCTAATATCCAGGATCTAAAAAAAATTTACGTTCCTAAGGTTCTTGGTCCACCCAAAATGCTGATACCTCTTGGCATGTGCTGTGGAACAATCTCAGGTGCCAGTGACACTTTTAGAGTTTTTACCAGGGAAAACCTTCTTTGGTATTTTGTACAGGTTACGTATTTTGCCATTTGAATGTAAGTTAAATGTAGTTTCTTAAATGCCGCTCTTCTGGGATGATCATTACCATTCAGGTACGAGACCTTGGGGTTATGATGGAAAGTTTTATGAAAATGTCAGCTCTTGTTGAGTAGTGGTCAAAAAAAGGCAAATCTAATGCTAAAAATCATTAGGAAATAATGGAGAAAATTGATTTAGACATTTGGAAACAGAGATGGTTCAAGCATATCTGTAGTACTGTGTGTGTTTATATCTTTAATGCCCTCATCATAATAATGAGGAAAATTGGTTAAAAGATTAATAAAATGATAACACATGGTAAAATGATAACACATGATAACATATTTTCCAGTTATTTTTTACTTTGGAAAAGTGTGGAGACGGAACCCTACACAATCATGGAAGTTTTGGTGATGAGAAAAAAGTATTGGTTGTTCATTGACTCTAAAAAAAAAAAAAAGAAAACAACCAAAAACCACAAAACAAGTGGAATCAAAGTAAGCTTCCAAGACCAAGATTCAAAATATGTACCAGGAGTTCTGTCTTCACTCAATTAGAGTAACAGTTGTGAGAAGACCTGTGAAACTCTTTCCAAAGAGGTTATGGGTGATAAAAGTTTCAGCATGTTCAAAGGGACAATGTCCAAATATATGGAAGAAAAATCTACTGATAGCTCCTAAATGCACAGGAACTGTGTCCAGGTAAGGAAGACTCAATGACAAAAGCAGCTGTATTTAGAAGAGCTGTGGGGCAAAACCTTCTTATTCTTGCTGAAGAACTTGACTTGATAATAGGATGAAAAACAGAATACTTATTCTCATTTTCATCATCTTATTAGAAACCTTGGGGATCTGAGGTCTCAGAATGATCCCCAGACTTTAAGGATTTAGCCTCTCTTCTGCAGCAACTTTTCTGTAAAATTTAGTTTTCTCTTTAGAATGAAACGGCAAAATAACTCAGTGAAAGGCTTCTAGACACAGTGACTCCATGGCATCCACGATTATGTGAGGATCACCAAGAAATTCCATAAACTGGGCTTTCTTTCTTGTCATTTAAAAGAACTATATAAAATTTCTCCTGGGACAGATTCCTGGCAGGCATTGTTTTGATAAAGTATTACAATAATGCACCACTGAAGCAGTAGCAATCCTGGATATTACAAAAAACGTGTCAAAAGAGTAAGCTGTTCTTTCAGTGTGTTGAAATGCATCACTAGAGGAACAGATGCCAGAGGAAAAAGGATTTGAGAGGCCACAGTGCTTTAGAGGTTCAGAGAACACCATGAATGATGTTTATTATTATTTATTTGTTGGGAGTTTTCTTTATTTATTGTATGGTACCACAGAGTGGGCTCTGTACAAATCTGTATTGAAAAAGAGTACTTCATAAGTTATTTAAAAAGAAAGTCTTTACAGTATAAGATTACTAATACACCAGCAAAACCATTCATCAGGTAACCAAAATAATTTTCAAAATTGAAATTTCAATTACAAATTTAAAAGAAAAAATATGCTTAAAAATTATAATTAGAATCCCCTTTTTCAGCTTTTGAAAGTCTTAAGAGTACTTTTACTTGCACCCATTAAAATTTTTTGAAACTCTGTATGCAAATACAGCAATGTCATATGTAGCTCGTTACTGGGCAGACTATTCTGGGAGATAGATTTTAGCTCTTGGAGTCCTATGAGTTAGCAAAGAGATCTACTCTGCTTTTCAAGTCATTTTCTTAGCCCTACGAATTGAGAATAATCACTTTCAAACATGTCTGAAGTACACCTGAAGTACTTATTTGTAAGTAAGAAGGCAAGATTTTCACCAAACTGGAAGATAAACATGAATTGCTGTCCTGCTTCTGAGAGTACTTACCTGTCACAGAAAGAAAATGCAGGGTCAAATTGGATTTTCTCTTGGAAGAGTTCCCTGCCTAGTAGGCTATGGAGGCTTCCTGAAGGGTAGAAGGAACTTCCTATTGCAGCTCCTCCCATGTAAATATCATTCACATAAAGAGTTGCCCTCCCTGCTGCAACAATGCCAAAGTTATCGGTCTCATTTCACATAAAGGAGTACAGACATTTTTAATTTTTTTTCAGAAGACTTGAATGACTGACATTTTTGTCCCTTCCCTCCATCTGTGCCTACCCCATACACTGAGATATTCTCTCAGTTCAAAACATGGACAGACTTTATTCAAACAGCCAGAGCTTTCCAATGGACTAACCCCAGCAGCATTCCTGGATTTTCCCATATTTTCTCTTTCCTTCATGGTGCCACCCAAAGATCATTCTGGACCATGATGCAAAGGGGTTTCATTACACAGGAGCACATACCCCATTGTTCCTAGATTCTCTGAAAACAGAGAAAATCTTCAATATCCCTTTGTTTCGTAGCCAGCTAACAAGCTGGCACTGCGTCAGAGAGCATGCAGGCACTTTTTCCAGTTGCCTTGTCAAGAAATGTTATATATAATAATACCCTGCTTCCTTCCTGCAGAAAAACCTTTTTGTTAAAGTTGGCATCTCTGTCTCATGGCCTTGAGAGCCTGAAATACAGGGTGCAACTTAATCAGCTAGAACAGTGCTGTGCTTGCTGTACTGAATGCACTCCAAAGGCTTCCATGGTGTAACGAATGGTCAGATGGTGCGTGGACTGACTCACTTCTCCCCGTGAACATGGTGTTTTGCCAACATCTGCATTATATTGTGTCAACAATTGCAATATTACAGAGTTGCTGCTTTCTTTTTAGCTCCTGAATCCATCCATTTAACTGTTTCTGTGTCAGAATACAACACTGTGCAGCTACTTCTACCAGCCTGATGTTATCCAGACATTTTTCTTTTGCAAACCTGTCCTCAGTTTTCCCAGAAGGTTAAAAATATATAATTCTTCTGTTGATAAGTGTTGATAAGTTCTTTCTGAGGAATTTAAAATTGTCAGCTTCGAAACACTACAGCTTCTTCTACTACAGTGGTACAGCAATGTAACTCACCATACTGGAACCAACACATCTTCCAGTGGGTTTAAAGACTGGAAATTCCTCATTAGCGTGTCCTCCAGGGAGAAAATAGCTGGGATACACATGTATTGTGCCAAAGATGCTCATTATTATCTCTTCTGTAAGGTAGGGTTTTCCCTCACAACAAATGGGAAGGGCATGGCAAGACTGTGTATACAATTTGAGATTGTAAAGTCCTGCTGCATCTGGGGATCTGCATCTCTCTGCACATTTTCAGAGAGGTGCAATTACACAGTGAGGTCCTTCTGTGTATGTGTACAAAGTATGGTGCCAGTTGCAAGCTGCTGCATCAAACAAATCCATCAGTGTGGTAGAAAGGGATTATATCACATGGCTTGTACCTTGCACAGGAAGCAAACTTTCAAATCACAAAATCCCTGCTGTAACATATCATAGAGTGAGAAAATGGTTGGGGAAGGGAGTGGCCTCTAAAAGCTATCTGGGCCAACTACTCTGCAATGAGCAGGGACAACTTTCACTATCCCAGCTTGCTCCAAGCCCCATCCAACCTGGTCCTGAACACTTCCAGGGATGGAGCAGCCACAGCTTCTCTGTGCAGCCTGTTCCAGTGTCACACCACCCTCACCGCCAAGAATTTCTTCTTAATATATGATTTAAACCTATCCACCTTCAGCTTGAGACTAGTCCTCCTGGAGACTCCAGGATGAAAAGCCCAACTCTCTCAGCCTGTTTCCTTAGCAGAGGCTCGCCAGCCCTCTGAGGGTTTTTGTGGCCTTCTCTGGGGCTTGTTCTTCCTGTGCTGGAGTCCTCAAACCTGGGTGCAGCACTGCAGGTGGGCCTCAGCCAGAGCAGAGGAATGGGGCAGAATCCCCCTCCCTGACCTGCTGCTCGTGCTCTGGGATCACCCCAGGACACAGCTGGGGCTTTCTGGGCTGCCAGTGCACATTGCTGAGTTACACTGAAGTTCTCATTCACCACCACAATCAGCTCCTTCTCCCCAGGACTGCCCTCAACCCATTCTCCATAGGAGCAATTTATTCCAGTGTGAAAGAAATTGCACTGCCCTACAGTGAACAAGGCAGGGGGACTGCAGGCATTAAAACACAGTGACTAGTCCTAGTAACTAGGATCTTGAGAAAGAGACCACACAAAAGCCATTTTAAGTGAAATAAATATGATAAATGCAAAACAATCAAAAAATAATTGCTGTTCTAATTTCTGGGGCTGTAAAACTAAAGGGCAAAGGATTTAAAACACAACATGACTAGGTATACTTGAGTCACCAGTAATACAAATAATAAAAGAAGGGTATGAGGAATCTGTGGCAGAGCTGGCAATTAAACCTGTATTTTCTAAGTCCCAGGGTGAGAATGATTGCCCCAGACTATTTTTCTTTTCAACTTAATATTTCCTCTGACAGAGCATATGTTGAAATGCTTGTGTTTTCATTATTAAATGCAGTTCTTATTCATAATCAGGGACTAATGCTTATTTTGCTAATAAGAATTAATGTAATTTTCCAAAACCACAACCAGGCATCATTCCTTAACAATTTTCTTTGTTTCATGGTGGTTTCTGCCTTCCATTTATATTCCAGTAGTCAACATTTTGCTGACTACAGATCAGATATTTGAAACTTGATTCATTTATTTATAAGATGGCTTCCACTATGTTATCTGTCCTCAGACATCCACCTGGCCATCAGCCACCTCCTCAAAACATCTTTTGCAAAGTCTTTTATCATGTTTGTCAGATGTCTGGGAGAATGTTTCAGATAGCTCAGGGCTTCTCAAACAGGACTAGATGCCTATGCTTAACCAAATTAATTTAGTCCAGGGTCTCACAGGTTAGACTATAAATTGTTGGGATTCAGTTTGTAGGTTAGAGCAGCTAATTTTAGGTGGTTTTAGTGCAGGAGTCTCCTTACATGCACTTTTTTTCTCCAAAGTCCTCTTAGACTTGAGGATGTAGACAGTGCAGTCAGCAAGGTCTAGAGACAGCACACTCTGCTATCCCACAGCAGAATGTATATTCTGTTATTTAAATACCTCATTGGGTCTTCATAATGGCAGCCAAAATTTAGTCAACACCCAGACACTGGCATGTCAGAAAAGATTTGGATCTCACTAGGCAGCTTAAGCATATGTATCTGCTGGTGATAGCTTGAATCATCCAAAATATTTAAATATCTCTGGTACACACGGTATAGCATCAGCTGGGATATCTGCAGCTGATAGAGGGGCTCTTGGACACAGGACAGGATAACCTGAGACACGTCCATTGGCATCAGATGCCTAAATGTAGACAACTTAATTGAGATTTTTCATTGCCCACTTGTTCATGCTAACCCTAAACACAGTTGAACATGGTTGTATCACCATATAGAACCAACTTCGAGTGCATTGACCTCTAGATGCTCATCTGAATCAGCCAAATCCTTCCAGATTTTGGGTTGTTGAGCCACTGTTGATCTGCAGCCATCTGGTTTCCATCATCTCTGTTTCCTCTGTGGTTTATCATTTCTCTGAATCACTGAAAAGTCTAGTGCAAGTTAGAAATAAGGAAAGGAGAAAAGTCACACTGCGTAGGGCTTTGCTCTGACCAGAAACTGTTTTAATTGAAGAATATTGGAGGAAAACAAAGGGGAAGAACCAGAAATATTAAACCAGTGTATTAATCTGGACTTTTTTTTAACATGGATAGAAAGGTTTAGCAAATATAGATTGGAATCTAAATAGAAAAAAAAAGGATATGCTGTAGGATTTATATAATTATATTTTTTTATATGTTTATGTATAGAGTTAACAATCTCCTAGTCTGAAAACCAACTAATTAATGACCTTCCCCTGGTACCATCCCTAACATTTTCTTCTGCTCACTGCAGAATTTTTCTCTAATGGGCATTTTACCCATTAGAGACCATTTCCTTTTCTCTCCTTTTTTTTTTTTTTTATAACTCTGTGCTTGCTCCATGCCTGTTCATAAGTTGACTCAAGTACTTTTTATATTCTCCTCTGGACCTGATCTTTCTTTCAAAGACTCTTTTTCCTGTATAATGCATACAGGAAATGCCTGTCCTTCCTATCTCACCTGGTCCACAGCCTGCTGTCAAGACTGTTCTGCTTGCATAAACTGTTCTTTAACCATCTGTCTCTTTTAATGGAGCCAACTCACTGCACCCTAATTTCCTTCTCCCCTTTAGTCCAGGATGGTCATGTTCCTTTGTATGCCTACACAAGACTTTCTTTGATTTTTCTCTTCCTGATATGAAAATTCAAACCCATCTCGAGTTTCTTGATGGATATGTATCCTTGCAACACAGGAGAGGTAGGAGCTGCATGAACAACCAAGCACCCAGAAAAGAGAAGCAGCACCAAAGTCAATTAATGATAGTTCATGAAGCTGAGATGCCTGGAAGCAGGTGAGTTCTCCCAAAACTTTGAATGGTTTCAGTCTACAGAGAAGCTTTAAGTATTTTCCCTGCCATTTGAATTTTAATCTATAGGGAACTAACCTCTTCAGATTAGATGCAAAACATAGCCCTTTCTGAGAAACCAACACACAGATACACACACACACACATACACACACACACAAAACCCTGAAGAGCTGAGCTGAGATCAAAACACTTGCTACTTTGAGATTCCTCTGGTGAACTTGAATCCAAGTCTTGAAGGTGAAATCCATCTTCTGAGTCCACAGAGCTTTCTGTTCCCCTGGAACTTCTTACAATGTCTATAAAGATTTCTGCTCTTAACCTTTCTTGTGTTATAAAAAGCACAGCCACATTCCTCGTAACTATTTGATGTCTTATATAAAACCCTTTTTAAAAAATCCCAAGATAGCATCAAAAGAAAAAGTTGCCCACCGTTGTCTTTAAATGCCATGCTTATTTAATATCGACATGAATTTAGAGTCACTGCTCTCCGAGTCTCGGGATCCCAGACAGCAATGGGGGTGCACAACCTAAAATCTGCCAGTTGTTTAAAAATAATAATAAAAAAAAAATTGACTCCATGGGGAAAATGTGTCAAGAGTAAAAGGCAGTGAGGGTGAATTTTGGGCAGAATCCAAACACAATTGTAGGAAAGAAGCCATTTTTTGGGGGATTGTTTTCTTTCTTTTTTTTTTTTTTTTCCCCCAGCAGCCTCATGACACGCTTTCTTCAGTTTTGCTACAAAAGTTAAAGTTGTTCCTCAGGAGAAATATGTGTGTGTGCATATGTGTGCACATGTGAGCTATGGTAGACCCAGAAATTTTAGACACAGGCAAAACTGACATGAAGGAAGAGGGGAGATATAACACCTGCCTTGTCAAAAAATGAGATATTTCAAATAGTTTACCTTCAATATGTCAACCACCAGTTCCTTGCAATTCTAATTTAGTTTTATTTTATTGTTCCCCGCACACATACATGCCCACAGGTGCTCATGTGTAGTCAGTGTATAATGTGTATGTATATTCTAAGGAATAATTTATTTTGATTTGCTACAGTCAGTGTACAATTATGTGATAGGTATGATCTCCGAGATGAATCATTTCTTCCTTTGTGATATGATGAGTATGTCATAACACATTAACATCCTACTGACTGCCACAAAATATAGAGAGAATCAAAAGACCAGACCAGGAGGGCAAGATAAAATAACAAGAAAAATTGCAATAGCCATCAGGTACTGGTTTGTCTCAGTTCCCATTGACTTCAGTGGTGCCTAGGATTGTGTAGAAAGCAAAGATTTGTTCATGCTTATCTCTATCATAAAGAAGCAAAGAAAACTTTATTTTGACACTTCACTGAAGTAAAAATATATTTATTTCTTCACAAGTACATATTTTTTGAAAACAGTGCTAAGAAATCTATTTGCCTGATTTTATATGTGTCTTAAGAAGTAGCTTGAGAGGCTGACTATAAAGAGATTTTGCCACCCTTCCCTCTTTTTGCATGTATGCAATTCCTTTTTGGTAGCAGAAATATCATTCCTGGGTGATACGATTAGCACCCAGGAATTTCTGTTTACAGTTATGCCTGGAGGGCTGAATCAGGACTGGAGCTAAATCACATACTCTTCAAATTTGTGAGTCCTCAGAGAACTTGCCATCTAATTAGGAATGATATTTGCATAGCAAATGACCTTAGAACTAAAAAATAATCCTTTTGGTTATTTTTTTCTTATTTTTCTTACTTAGTGGGGAATGGTATGAAATGCATTGATTAAAAATATGAGAGAAACAAAAGGGAGGGAAGGTTGGGAAATCAGGAAAAAATAAAAGTAGAACAATTAGGATATAAACCTTTAGAGACAGGGATATGAGAGACAGGGAGGAAAACGATAAATAAATCTAGAAACTTAAAGAAACAAGATTGTTGAACTAAATATGAAATCCCCAGAAAATGTCTTATCAATCTATTGTTTTTTCCTTTTTCACATTCTCTCCATGGACAGGTCAGAGAAAAGAAAATGGGGCTTAAACTGCTCCAGTGTGAGCTGTTGATGTTCTTCTCTGGTTGCAAAGTGTCTCCTGCCAATGAGGATGCTGTTGCCTTTTCTGCTGCTATTAGATCAGTTGCTTTTGACAAAAATGGAATTTCTGAGCCCACATCCGTATCAATGGAGAGAGGCAGAGGCCCCACTAGAGATCCTCCAAAGCTGACACCAGTTTAGGTGCTCAGAAACACAACTTTGACCAGTCCCCCTGCTCTCCACTGGCTCCAGGTTGAGATGATATTTTGCATATACACATGTAAGTCCTCTGTGATACACTACAGAGTTTTTTTCTGGATGAGCTCAGGTGTCTGACTCACTGTGGTAGTAAAATTCATCCTTGAGGGTGGATTATTCCAGTGCACCCCAGTTCAGGCAATGCCACTGTAGTTCCATGTTCAGTGTGTATTAAATGGTGGTGTAGCTCTAAGTGGCTTTGTCACCAGCTTTCTCTGTGTTTCTTACCTGAAGAAATTAGCCACTTCAACCTCTAAGAAACCTTTTTTTTTTTCTTTTTCTCTTCTGCTTTTCATATCCCTAGTTCCATGTTTTGCTATGGTTGTCACTGGCTTCTGTGTGTTAATTTGCAGCATTTTAATCACTGCTAAAATCATATAGACCTTTTTTTCTTAAAGGCAATGGGCAGTTTACATGCAAGCCTGCATGTAATCTTTCAGAAAGCTTCTTTATTGACTAACATTTACCTAGCTCAGAGGTCTGTGTTCAAAAATACTACATCAAATATTCACAGTGTTAATGAGAAAATCCATCTCTCTTGTAGTCAGTGAACTTTCACCCATTCTTAAGAACTGGAATTCATTTAAAGAGCAAAAATGTTTAAATAAGCTTAATTTTACTTGCTAAAATATTTTTTCCTTTCTCCTGAGGTGAATTAAAACAGCAAATTAATATCTGTCAAAATTCAAAATTTCTACAGCAATGTTTATAAGGATAAATATAAAATAAAATAGAATACATGCAGATTTCAAAATAGATAACAGCAGAGTAAAATTCTCAAATTAAATATATTTGGTTTTCACATTGAAAATCAAATCAGTTTTCACATTTATTGACTCTGAAATCACAAAATCACATGAAAGTTTTACTGTGTTAGATAATGTCAATTTCATGTTTGTATAGTATGTCCCCTACTGGAATTGTTTTTTATAATACAGAGAGGAATTTGTGGTTTAGTATGGACTTTAAGACCTGTTGCCATCTTCAGTGATGAAAATGTCATGGAAAAAAATTCTACACAAACTTTGGTGGGGGTGTGGGAGGGCAACTTGGTTTTGCTTTGAACTCAAGGAGTTTGAGTTTCATCTTTTCTCTTTTGCACTTTGCTCACCTTGTGCAATGACAGCCTTGTGTAAATGACAGCCACTGGATACCCCAGCTTGTGCTTCTTGACTCTCACAGGCCACAGCTATCAAACTTTCTGGACAGAGGAGTCAAACTTCTTTATAGAAGTCTGTGGGTAGGATTACAAAATGGAGACAGTAATATCACTCCCAACTATAAGAAAAGATCAGCTGATAGCAGTGCACAAAGGTCAAGTCTGGAATATTGTCAGAGTCCTCTTTGATTCCAGGCATTTATTAACCTCTTTACTGCCACAAGAAATGCCCTTTTCTTTCCCTGCCTCCCTCTCCTCTGCTTCACACTCTTTTCTTTGTCTCACTGCAGCATTTTATTTTCCTCCTGGCGTTCCCTTAGTTTTCAGCAATTCCCATTTCTTTCCCCTATCTCACTTTTCATCAGCAGAAGAGATGAGCAGAGAAACAACTAATATTGACATTAACAGTGTTGTCAATGCATCCATGAGAGCATCTTCACTTCAGGAAAAAGCTGTGTAACCCAGAACAACCCATACATCAACATCTGATGTCCCAGAATGGGAACAAGGGCCAATATGACGATATTAGCACATCAGCTGTGCAAATTAACTAGATTGACACTCAGGTTGTACCAATCCAGCCAAGCTGCTTCAGTCCAGCTGAACCGCTACTGCTTAATTTTTATCATTTAGTTTATTCAACCTCAGACTTTTTCCTATAAGAAATTTACAAGGTCTTTATAGGTTTCACTCAAAGTCAGGTGCTATGGCTGACCCTGTTTCTGAATCAGCACTGTGATTCAAAATACCTCCTGTTTGTGGTTTATACAGTAATTATCTTTATGCTTTAAATATAAATACAGCTTTTTCTACTTTTAGGTGACATCTGGGACCAAGCCCATGATTTTAAATTAAAATTTTAAATTATACAGTGTAAAATCCTTAATTTCTGCAGGAGGATCAACAGTTCTCTTGAAAAAAGTGGTAAACTCCACCCCAAAAACCTTTACTTCTACTGGGAAAAAGGTTCTTTCTTTCTTTCTTTCTTTCTTTCTTTCTCTCTCTCCCTTTCTTTCTTTCTTTCTTTCTTTCTTTCTTTCTTTCTTTCTTGGAAGAAAACATAGTCCATGTATTTTCTTGACAGCACTTTAACTGGCAATCAATTAATATTCTAAAATATGTAACAAATTCTATATTATTAGTCAGGCTGAGAGCTAAAGACCATAGACATTAATGGGAAAAAAGAAGCCTTTAGGCTTCTCTTGAAAAGCTGAGTCTTATGATTACTCAAAAGTAGCTGTCCTTTTTGAAGTTGTGTTAAACTATAATTTCTCATTCTTGTCTATAGTGATGCCTGTCCAGAGAAGGTAAGACTTTAATTTTGCATGTCTAGTTTGTGATTAGGAAAGTCTGGTTCGTGTTTAGAGTGGTGTCAATCTTTGTCTCCAGGGGACAGGACTCAAGATATAAAAAATTATTTTCGAAGAAGCAGAGCTCAATACTGTTAGTCTTTTTTGTGAGAAAATAAATAAATTGTGAATGTTATAATCACCAGAAAATATAATCCAGTTGGAAATAATGGAAATAATCTATTCCCCAAGTTGTTACTGTTCATGAATTCTCCTTTTAATAAAAAACTGAAATTAAAAGTTTTCATGGAAATTTTCTCCTCAGTCAGCATACTTTTATAACACTTCTGCATTTTTTTGTGCATGAGCAAATCTCTGCACTTAGAAAATACATGTTTTATGTTGAAGTTGTTTCCATAGGGTAAAAAATGTCTCTCCATATGAATTCCTGCTATTGGAAACTGGGATCAGAAAGTAGCTTTGGTGGGATAGTTGGATTTAGAAGCTGTCTTCGTGTGCCAGCCTTTCAGCTGTGCCTTGGATTGTCCTTGATCTCACCTTACTCCTACCTTACTTCTGTTGCAAATGTTCTCACCTTCAGTTGTTGTACACTCACTTACCTGAGCACTCAGGTTGTTTGTTAAAGAGGGAGCTGCTTCATTTAAATAGCATTTTTCCTTTTTCAGGAGAACACACAATTTCTTTGTTTACATGATTACTCTTCTATCAGTGATAAAGATTGATTTGGATGATCAATAAGGGCTTTGAGGGAGAGATGCTGTCATACCAACAGGTTTTTAATACACAGGAACACCCAGGGCTGCAAAGTACTTAAGCACATGCCAAAATGACTTCCATTGCCTTTACTCTCACTCTTTGTGTATGTAAAGTTGGGGACATATTTAAGTACTTTGCTGAGTCAAGATTGTTCTGAGCTGTAAAATGAGGTGGTTAGCACAAAGAGCATCAGTGCCCTCTGAGCTGCTGAGAGCAAGTCATTAGCGAGTAGGAAGTAAGGCTTAGATCCACAAAATGGAAAGAAAGGGTAAAAAAACAAAAAACCTGAGGGATGATAATAGAAAAAACAGCCTTGAAAAGATGTGACAGCCATGACATTCATCCATAAAAATGTAAAGAAATCCAAAAAGCGAAGGTCACTGTTCCATCCTTTCTTCATCAATTGTGCTGAAGTAATGCAGCTCACGGCCTATTGAATGTAAAGATCCCCTGCTGCTCTCAAACGCTCCCTACAGAAATACAATGTGCCATCGACAACTTTTAGGCCCCAGTGGGGTGAGCTAAGGACAGAGTCTTCTTGAGTACCGATCTTTTTCTGCTTTCTGGGGTGAAATTAAACCCCTAACAGAGTCACTGTGCAATTCCCAAAGGCTGGGGCCACTCCTGCTGAGGCTGAAGCCAAAAATGTATCAGTAACTTATTGAAAGCTTCATCAAGGATTTGGTTTTGATCCCATTTACACTGACCTTGCAAAACTGGAATAACTTCACTGAGGGCAGAGTGATCAATCTGTATGAAGAGAGTACTGGTAGCAGCACACAACTGCAGTCTTTGTCAGATTTCAGTGTTGCCCTGAGAAAAACAGAAAAATAAAACACCGCTGGGCATGAGGTGCCAGCCTTACCAAAAACACATGTAAAATCCCCCTTGGAAGGGGAGGTTTTCCTATTAAAACAGCTACTCAAAAAAAAAGAAAAAAGAAAAAAAAAAAAAAGGAAAAGAAAAAAAGAAAGAGAAAAGGGAAGAAAATTGCCCTGCAAGCTGATAAAAGCCCATCTGCCTGCTTTTGACAAGGCACTGTCATTCTTCACAGCTTCGCATCCTGTAGACATTTAGAGGGTCATAATTTGCAGTTCAGTTTTCTTTTTTTTCACTCCTCTCTCGTCTGAGTGAAGCAACGTTTGAGGAGTAGGCTAAGACGGCCTGAACTAATTCATCTTGTGACCTTTTAGTGCCTTCAGAGCAAAGTGATTTAATAGCACTTAATCTGTCAAAAAACTGAAGCTTTGTAAAAACTGTATATTAAGCCAGTTTTTATGGAGCATTAGCTGAAGTCCTTTCAGTTTACAAAATGGGGTGGTACCTTGTCTCTTCTCTTTCCTTTTTTCTTTTCCCTCCCTCTCTTCCACAAATCCTTGTTTTTCAGTAACACCATTTTGTATTTAAGGAAGACAGGGAAATATTCTAGACAGGTAACTCCGTGCATTATAGGGTGCATAGGAAAGGTCTCTTCCCATCCTTGTGTGATTTATGGCAGAGGGCTCTTGGAGCTGACAGGCATGGAGCAGGCAGCACACTCAGGTTCCACTGGCAATGGAGGGATCTTCTCAGGCTTGGCCATGTGCCACAAATGTTAGCTTAGGTTTCAGAAAATCAAGGAATTATTTGAAGACAGAGTGCTGATGATAATTTCTGACAAATTGTTCCTGCTCCTACCACAGTTGTGCTTCTGGATTGCTTTCTTTACATTAAGAAAGCAATGATTTTCTGAAACCTAAGCTCCTTTATTCTAATTTCCCTATCCGTAATGAAGGGAATAATAATATTTCCATTTTTTCCAACTTCTTTGTAACACTGAGCTTAAAGAAATTCCATTAAGAAACTGTCTTCTCATTTTCTTGTACAAGGTTCAATGTGTACAATTTACCTACTAAGGAACTTCATCTTTCCATGCCACAGTTAAGTAAGAGTGAAAATAAAAGAGCAATAAGAAAAATGAGCTGGTCAAAGATCTGAGTTTTCAAGTCCAATGTTTTCACATCACTTTCATTCTGAAACAATTACCCAAAAGCCTGAAAGACCAGAATATCTTTGTTAACACAGAAAATTAGGATGGATAGATTTTTAAATGTTTTCCCTGTGTCTGTGATAGAGACTGAACTGACTATTCTGAATTCTTGCTGAGAGTTATAGCCTGGAGATGCCATGTGGAGGATTGCAAGGAGAATGCATTTTCCAAGAAGTCTATGAAGGGCTGTTTCACATGTTCTCTGGATGCCTTCTGCCTCTGAGTTTTCCTATTCCAAATACATGGGAAAACAACAAGAGTAGCTTTGCAAATCAATCCTACATGGACAGAATTTTGATTTCAGCCAAGTTCGACGCCTGAACTTGTGATTCCCAGTTTAACAATTTCTTTCCCTCAAAAGATCTCTAGTTGAAAGTAATTTGTTGCTTGTTTTAAGCATCTTACAGAGAATTCACTGAAGTTAAAAGTTCACATTACTGTCAACACATTCATGTCCTCCACTTGACTCCTATCCTGCTGTTCCTTGTAACATGCCCTTGCAGGAAAGGACATGTTTGGAGGATTTGAGGATTTGGGAGTTTGGGAATTTGGGTTTCTTTTCTCAGAATAAATTTGCTGTAAGCAAAGAGGAGTGTCTTTATTGTTTTTGCTCATGTCCCAGCTCTAGAGGTAATTTCCTCTCAGATGTAAAACTGTGTATTCCCCTTACTACTTCCACATGGAAAGTTTAATCAAATGTGTGGTTTCCCCAGCTTGGTCCTCCTCTGTCCATGGTGGTTCTTGAGCTGAAGTGCAGGAGATTAAGATCCCACCTGTGGGTTTACACTGTCTGAGATAACAGTAAACCCACAAGTAACCACTTAGTGTTCTAATTAATTAAGCCAAGACATGCCAAATATCACCAAATCTTGGGTTTATATGGAAACTTCAAGATTTTTGGACACTTTGTGAGATGAAGGTTCAGAAAATATATACAAAAAGTTAGGACATGTTAATTATTTTGCATCAGTTTTGTAAAAGCAAAAAAAAAAAGAAACTACAACAACTAAAAAAAACCAACAAAATAAAACAAAACAAACAACAAAACAAACGACAACCAACCAATCAAACTAAAAGAAACACCAAAAAACCCAAAACCAAACACCAAAACATATACTTTAGTCAGGTGCAAGACTATAAGAATCTCCAATGAAGTTGATTTTACTGGCAGTGGCAGGTAGAGAATCATTATTAAAGCTGTAATAAAAGGCTAGTTTCAACCATAATGATATACAGGAGCAGTTCTTCATAACAGAGCAACAAACTGCCAAACTGAAATAATTACTTTTCTAGATGTGAAAACATCAGTTTTCATTAAAAACCAAGCAAACAAACAAGAGAAAAAAATAAAGATACATCTTTGTAACCACTGTTTGGTAAACCTTTGTTCCTGCAACATCGCTCTCCCTCCCCCTGTGTGCATCTCAGATTATTATCATTATTATTACTATTATCTTAATGTAGTGCTTAAATTAATCCTTTGTAAATTTTTTATAAATACACAGAATTAAAAACTTGCATAGTCCTCAGAGAATGCAAGTTAGGCAAGATGAAGCACAGATAACTAGAGGGCATGATTTAAGACAGACAGCTCCAACTCTATAAATTTTCCCAGTCAGCATTAGAGTCGCTTAATATTTTATGTAGTATTCCTTGCTTATATGTGACATTTTGAGCTCCTAATAAAGATACAAGTCTGGGATTTTTTCTTCCACTCCCCGCTCGTCTGTTTTGTAGATTTGCAATTATCAAGTAACTGACAGCGGATTTTTTATGTTCTTCTTTCTTCCTTCCTTTTTTTTTCCCCCCCTTCTGGTGCAATCTATCATTGTTTATCAATAATTCTGGAAGATTCTGAATGCAACTCTGTAATTATCATTCTAAGCACTTTTTTTTTTTTTTTGAAAACTGAGTGGAAAATTGGTGTGAAATTTCCTAGAGTGATGGTTTTATTCCCTTTGCATCTTCTATGCAGGCTTTTTTTCTTATATTTATTGCAAGTAGTTGTGACTAGTAAATCACCAGAATTTGGCTATTCTTAATGCTTTACCATATATCCACTCTGCCAATATAATCAGCAGTTATGCTTGCCTATTAAACCATCAATCAAAGGCAGCTATTCCATACATCAGCTCTTCTCTCTCCACACTGCAATGTCCCTGGTTTCTAAAGTCAGCATCCTCTCCCTCCCACCTTCAGGGAACTCCATCTTCTCCCAGTGCTCATTCCCTTCCAGACCTTTTTATTTTCAGATCACTATGTGTCTGGACCTGGCAGCTCCTTGGTTCAGTCCATGATTTCCCATTGTCCCAGCTCCCACAAATTTTTTGGTGAGAAGTCACTTCCTGCTGAACATTCAACTCAACAAAATATTTTCCAGGATGATGGTGTGGACAAAAACTGATCCACATGGGTTGAATTTCACTGTGTATGGAGGTCACTTCTTGGAAGGAAGAGTCTGAGTGTGGGTTTGTATCACTCAGCATCAGTAGAACCTCATTCATCAGGAGCATTATTAATAGCAAAGATATCCTGCAGCAACTCTGGATTAGTGCACTGCAAGCACTGCAGGCCATTTCAGTGATTTCAGGGAAGCCATGTTCAGCGATCTGTGTCCCAAATTACAATGTATTTCTATGGTTTGGGTACTGAACCAAGACATTAGCTTTCTCCAATGTTCTGCCGCTAATCTGGGGCAGGTCACCTTATCTCCATTTTACTTTGTTTATCTTGTCTATTAGGACACTTTTTTTTTTTTTAATCAATCCAAATGGGATCCCATTATTCTTAGGGACTGCACCCACAAAATGGAGCCCTGACCTCAATTAGAGTGTGAATGTGCTACAGTAACTGTAATATTTATCTAACCAAATTTAGGTGTTCAGGGGACTAACATCTGTGTCTCATCTGCACTCCTACTTTCCCTACAGCAGCAATGGATGGAACATATAATTTGGAAAAGAGGTCCTTGTCATTTTAACATAGATATCTGTGATGGCTCAGACAAATTGCACCTTGAGAGTGCCTACTTTTCATCATGGAGAGAAAGAGGGATGTAACTACCACTGCAGCTGACCACTGAGAAATGGGGATCTCTGTCACAGAGACCTGAAGTTGCACAAGATGGGACCGGGCTTAGTTTTCTCTCATCATAATTCAAATACCAAGAGTAACTCTTATGATAGTCTTGATGACAAAAAGCTGGTAAAATGGGATGAAAGGATACTATTCCAAATGACAGCAAGGTTCAATGTGGCAGCAAGTCTTGATTCATATTTGGGAATACTAAAAAATACACATCTGAGAGAGAAGACTCAGAAAGCAAGCCCTGAGCTTATTTCATGTTTTGCTAAGCAATAACAATTACAAAAAAGTCCCTTTTTTTTCCTATTACTTTTAATTGAAATTGAATAACACAGTGCTCAGAATCTGGGCACAGGCCAAATTATTCCTATTTTTTTTCCCTTTCCTCTCACCCAAGAAGGATTCAAAACAGGAAGCACACTTCATTTTAAGTGAGCAGAGCTGGCAATATTCTTTTCAATAACTGCCTATGTATGAAAGTTAATAAAGTCATTGGGCCAAACATATGCATGTGTAATTCCAATTACACCACAGTCATGTTTAATATAAAACCATCAGCTTTGTATTCAGCTTGGGAACCAAGCCTGCTACTTCAGTGTAAGGATGAATTAGAGGAATGGTGCACTTTATAGCATTTCTGTACAGTTAGAACATTCTTACCCTTTCCTTATTACAGCTGAGATTTAATTAAAATTAAATTAAAATAAAAATTAAATTAGAGAATATTTTTCATGTATTAAATAATATTTGAACATCCTCTTCATGTTTGCTCTCAAAATAGGGAATAAGTGCAAGATTATTTTTGGCCAAATGAATTTACTTGAGGATCATTAAATACTATTCCCGAAAGGTGAAAACATCTGTGCTTTTCTTCTTTAACTTTTTTTGTGAATCAATATTTATAAGGAATTTATTACCATAAGGTTGCTGTGGATTAAACCTTTTCAAAATTTTATTGTTTAACAACCAAGTATTTTGATGATTTGGCTTTAAAAAAAAAAGCAACACATTTACATGACATTCCTTTTTTTTTCTTCAGTTTATTTTAAAAAAGAGTTGCTATTGCAAAATAAATTTTCCCAAAGTTAGGCATGTGCACTTATATATGGCAAATGAATTTTTTTTTTTCTTAGCAGTGTTTCCTAAGGTGGTGGATCAAAAGTGATTCTTTAATTGACATCATCCCTTTACCTATTGCACCAAACTTGGGTTGAAGGAACACCCAGAAGACAGAAGCAAGTTGCTATTAGCAATAATCACAGCATTAATAAGATTATAAATAGGGGAACATTAACAATTTTTTTTGAAAGAATAAAATTTCCCTCCACAGAACAGATGAATAAAGCAGTCAGGTGTACGCCGTGTAACTTCGCAAACATAACTTGAAAATGGCTACAACGTTGGCTTTAAATTTACATGGCACTAGATTTTCCAGAACAAGATCAGAATTCATAATTTATTTATATTGTTATTTTTTTCTTGATTTAGCCTTTATTTTAAAAGGAGGTCTCTTAAAATATTGATTGCCTTTTTTTTTTTTTCACAGAGATCTAATAAAGGTAGACAGCAAGGTAGTACTCATACACTGCAGGAGCAAAAAGAGTGGGGGGGACATGCTTTCAAGGGGGAAAAGAAGGAAAAATTACTTTAAATAGTACCTTTTTCCTAGATGTTCTGAATGCAGTCATTCCTTCTCATAATCTCAAAAATTATCTGCCTTTTATCACCACTTTATAGCTATATGCTTCAGCATGCCAACTTGCATTTAAGGGTCTAAAAGAAAATAAAAATAAATAAATTAGGCTCTACTACATGCATTTAAGAAAGGTAAATGTTACAGCCCCTTTTTGCCTATGAGAAAGAAGTAAGAGTCACGGCCAGGTCCAAACTAAGTGTTTAAAGGATTGGAAGTAAGTCTGAAATTTCCATAATGAAAAAGTTACATTAAAAACATACTCTCCTTTTATAATGCTTGTGAAGACTACAGTGAATCAGAAGGGACATTCAGAAACTCTGTTATCCATCAGCAAATTTTCTGTTCTGCTGGGAATTTTAGTTCAGGATCTGAGCCAGGTTTGTAGGCAAAGCTATTTAGTCAAAAGTGAGCTGTTGTGGAGAAGTCCTTTCAGTGTGAATTAGCTGCACTTTGAACCTGGATGCCCAGGAGGGAAATGCCATTCTGGCTGGAAATCCTGGATGCCTCCAGGCTGGCTCTGGGAAGGGACAACCTGAAAGTTCAGAATCACAGAATTGCAGAACAATTTCAGTTGGGTGGGACATCTAGGCAGCATCCAGCTTAGGGCCGTGCTTAAACAGCAACACTTCATTTCTCATGCATGAGGTGTTCATAGCCTTGTCTGCATGATTTTTAACGTCTTCAAGGATGGAAATTCTCTGAAGCTCCTGGGATTTTGCTCCAGCATTTGGTCACTCTCACAGTGAAGATTTTTGTCCTTGTATCTCTTAGCCAATTGCCTGGTACACCTTCTGTCCTTTGTACCCACCCTTTTGCTGTGCAAAGAAAAGGACTTGTTTAAAAATATAAAACTGTATCTTAAAATTGATTCTATGTGCTGTTTTCTGAAAGTCACATTCAGTCTATAACAAAATCACACACTCTTAGTATTAACACCCCCAAGTTAACACCAACCATTTAATCTGTCTTTGTAACTATCAGTTATTTACAGGAAATAATTGCTCAAATTTCAGTGGAAGCATCATCTCTGCTTTAATAAAACATATGAAAAAAAAATCCATAATCACAGATAGACTTTCTGAAGCAGAGTAATTAATTTCATTTAATTGATGGTCCAAGACAATTTGAATACACAAAGTACTTCTTAATTATCCCAGTATCACCATGACCACATTAGATCAGCACCTCAATTTTATACTGCACGTGAATGATAGCATATCCAGGAGCACAACTGCTCTTTATAGTGTGATAGGCATTATTGTGTAACCAAAACTATATTAAGATTGCAGATTATTAAAATATTAATAGTGTTTTATCCCTGAGTATTTTTATCCATTTTTTAACATCCTTGACAGCATTTAAGAGATTATAATATCTAGTAAATTCACAGTTATACACCTTTTGACTGTAGGTAATTTTTTAGTTTTAATGATCCTTGTTTGACTTATTTACTGAGCATAGAAAATCTCAGTGTGAAATGGAGGGAAAAGTAGTGACACTCAAGAAGTGTATGGATTGCATTTTCTGATAAAGGGAACATAAATGAGCATCAGTCAGATAAATCATTGTCAGTTTGACAGAACTTCCTGAGTTTGCATTTATTTTCTACAAAGTGGAGCTATTTTGGTTTAGGGACACAAAAGAACTAGTTCAGATGCATATTTATTAAAATTCTTTTAGGCTGATCAACATTTCCAAAGTAAGTTTGCTTTGCATCTCATTCAGCCTGTCCTCACTGAATACATTTGACATTGGACTGGTGATTACAGTATTTCTGATCATCTGTCATGTTACACTGAATGCTGCCAGGTTGACTTCAAGCAGAGACTTATCCTCTTGTAATATAAGGAATATAGCAGTTCAAGAACAGAAAATGGAAAGATCAGCTTCAGATACTCTGGTTTTTAGTAAATTTCTGTACTGATAAGATTATCACCTCTTAATGAAAAGCCTTGGGAAAAAAAAACCAAAATATAAACTCTGAATTACTTTTTTTAGAAGTTGCATCTTGCCTTGCCTTCCCTACCTTTCTCCCCAGCTTTCCCTCCCTGTAGTTTTACTTTTCCTCCCCACCCCTTTGCTTTTCCTGTTCTCTGGATGAAGACAAAACGCAGCCCATCCAGATGAACACGTTAAAGGAGTGTAAAAGCAGCTTGTGCAATCCTTTCCCCTGCCTACAACACTGCCAATAACATGCTCCAGTGCTCCATAAGGCTTTCACTTCCCTCTCTGACAGATGCCCAAAAGCAATATGCACCCCAGCTTCATCAAACTTGCACTTTAATGGAAAACTTGAGCAGCAATCTCCCACACTTTTATATCAGCACCTTTGCCTCCAACACACTTTGTAACTTCCATTTTGGAAGTTATTCTGCCTTAATGTGGTTAAGAAGGACTCCAACACAAACCACTCACGGCAGAGTAATAACTTACAAAGCATCAGAAGTTCCCTGGTAGCTGCATGTAGATGAGAATCCCAAGACACTCTTCAGCAGACATGAGTTAACTTACACCACTCTCTCAGAGGGTGCAAATTAACTGTGGTGATGAAGCTGGTACCTAATTTGTTCCCACTCTAGTGCCAGTGCCTGATTGTATCATTCAGTTTCTCCTTTGTGCTGCTTATTATCTTCTATACAGGGACATAAGTGGGAATGATGATAAATCATAAAGAAGCATTTCTTTTCTCAATAAGCACGACATTTAGCAGAAGTCTCTGGCCACATCATTTAGCAACACCCATTAACTGCAGAGGGAGAGGGAGAAAACCCTGCATTGCATAGAGATTAGCTGGCAAGATGTGCACAAGATGTAAAATCTTGTGCAGTGTGAAATTCTCTCCTGTGAAGAAGGTTAGCACAAGGTTCTGTTTGCAGGGGTAAATGTTACTTACACTGAGCAGTGCCAGCAGCAGTAGCAGCCTTAGCTGCCTTGGCAGATAAGCATGCCTTTTCTTTCCTGACAGGAAAGCAGCATTACCATCCCTAAGAGTTTAATATGAGGAGTCAGGTTTTATAAAAATCATGGTGCTGGCATTAAAAAAAAAAAATCAAAACTCTCACACTTCAAAATAACATATCCAGGGCACTGCTGATATCTGTTGGTCTTCCCAACAACTTTTAACAAGGATGTTGTCTAATGGAGGATTTATAGTTATCACGATGCAGTCCTTCATCATCTGTTTCACATCCATTTTGTCATTATTCTGCTCCTAAAATGTCTCTCACTCCCAAGATGGCCATGAAGTCAATGCAGCAGCATCTCCTGAGTCCTGTGGATATAGGAGGATGGGGACTGACAAGCCATAATGCTCTCAGCTGAATTGAAGGGGATACAGATGAGATTTGTATAACAAAAGATCTGATAGTTGCTTTAGCTACAATCTTTTAAAAAGAAAAGAAAATGGATGTTTCGTGACAACTTTTCTGTGAAGAATTTGCCTTTTGCCTTATGTTTTAGGCCTGGAAACCTGCATGAGAGAGACAAGATATTTCTCCTGGATGCCTCTGCTCTTCTCCAGTGATCAGAAAAAGTTGGAAGCAGCCTGTCGCGCTGTTGGTACACTCTAGTCAAGCAAGGTCAGTAGTGCTGTAATGAGTGGCTCTATATTTATTCAGCACACCTCCCTAGTTCTCTTCCATTAGAAGAAACAAGCTCAGTTTCAACTGAATTCACAGAAGCAAAAGCTATTGCCAAAGGTGGGGTGCCTGTCTGTAAAAATCAAATCCAGCCAGCATGATGAGCCTGTCAGGGAAAGCTTCAGCGAGCCAGCACAATGTGAATTCTCTGACCAGACCTTCCCACGGCAGATGGGAGAGAAAAGCACATGTGCTTACAGCCAGGATTGTGACTTCCAGTGAAAGCATCCCCAGTGCAACTGGTGCAGCCCTGGACAGCCATTAACCAGCTGGGGCACACAGGTCGCTGGAGCTTTTGGCTGCAGAAGTCCTGACACTGTCTCATGTGAGACTTCTGAGTATAATAGCAATTAATTGGGGTTTATAATTAATAAGAGACATCTTGCAATTCCTTACTTCATTCTACTCACTCTAAGGGTAGACATAATGCTTTAGAGAAGCGTTTCCCCAAAGACTTTGTTTGGAGGGAGGAAAATAAGAGTAGACATCCTCAGTTAACTCTTTCTAGTTATTGGCAGAGGCAGACCTGAGAAAGAGAGGAAAGCTCCCATGGGCTGAACACAGAGCCTGACTGGAGGCAGACATAATCCCACATTCCATTCTGGGCTACTGCACAAGAGGAAAGGAGAAAGGAAATTCAGGCTTCTTTTAGTGGCAAATAGTACACTGAAGTTTTTACTTGTCATCTTGGAAGTGCATCGGTTTCACTATGGATATATGCATGAGAAGTTTTGTGGTGTGTGTTACAAAATAGATTGAAGCAGAAGGCTACAAGAGTAAAATCCTGGATTGTTTTCCCCCAGCACAGTGTGGCACCAGGTGGACTTAAGCACAGATCTGAGTAGAAAGACTTATTAACTTGAGTTCAGTCCCAGACAGCTCATGGACCCAAAGGGTATGTCCGTACTGGTAAATTAAATTTTCCTGGGCTCTGAGGCCAGCTGGCATGGAGCTGTCTGTTTTTATGCTGGTAAACTCTACCACTTTCCAAACCAGTTGGGAGACTGTAAATTGAAACCCATCCATGCCAGGAAACAGTCCAGTCATTTTGTAATATTATCATGTTTCAGAGCCCAGGCACACTTGAATTTACTACCATAAACACAGCCAATCTGTCTCACCTGGAGCAGTTGAAGTATCCTTATCCTCCATTTCCACACCACTATTTTTTTCCAGTGCTAATGAATGAAAAGCACCTCTGAGTGAGATGCACCCATGACATTGAAAAAACCTTTTTCCCAACCCATACAACTGAATATATCTGGGTTGACTGGGACTGACTGTGGGAAGAGCTCTCATCCATTGGCACCAGTGTCAGATAATGGCTGGTACATCAGCTCCAGAGCAGCAGAGATCCAATTTGGTTATTCTGTCACCATACTCAAAGATTAGAGGGTTACTGACTGCTGTGGCATTATTTCCAGTGCAGCTGTAAATTCCTCCTGCTGCAGCATAATTCTTCAGACAGCCCAGCTCAAGTTGAAATGTTATGGTGTTATGGATGTCCTGCTCAGACGTGCCTATTATATTACCTGTCGAGGGCTTAGACTTTAACAGAGCAACTGAAAAACAAGTAAATATCTCTAAAACAGGAGGAAATGTGTGTGCAAGGTGTGCTCTTGTGACACTGCTTCTGGGAATCAGTCCCCTCCTGCACTGCACGGTGCAGATAATGATGCTTTGCCTGAGAGAAAATGATCCTTCTATGAAAATGGGTAGGATATATCCTATTTTCATACTTACAAAATGATAAGGATTGTTTATTATCCCTTAACATCCCATGTTAAGATTATTCACTGTACCAAATGGGAGAGGAAATGTTTAACAGAACAAAGCTGGGTTTCAAGATGGAGATTGAATTTCTCCAGTTAAAGACAGGAGATGGGGTAATTTACACGAGTTTGTATTCATTTAAAAATTGACTTCTATATACCTGCTTCAGACATACTTTCAGCTCTCCTGGGCAAGTAACCCAAGCCACAAATTGTTAGCAATACTGTAATTTTACAAAATTGAGGTCTCAGAAAATACTGTGAAATTGTCAGGGTTCAAAATCTTTCTAGTTTACATGTATGTATGGGCTTACAGACTTGCAATGACCAAAAAAAAAACAAAACCAAAAACAAAACAGCTAAAGTCTCCTTTCTTTTCCAATTACTGTTTGGAAGACAAACACCAGGCTAGCAAATAAAATCCAGGAAGATTCTTCTGGATGCTCCAAATATTTCTTGTTGTTGTTGCTGTATCTATTCAAAACCAAATTATTCTGGTATTAATACTGCAATTTTTTTAAAAAAAATATTAAAAACTGAAAGTCCTAATATTTTTTCATGCTAGATTAGCCCTTTGTCAATAATTACAGTAATAATTAAAATCCCTGTAATTCAGATAACAGCTGACACAATTCATCTTTTTTTACCAGATTCTCCACAGGGTTTTAGCCTGTCAATTTAAAAATGATCTTGATCTTCAGCCATAGCTAAAATTTCACTTACTTCAGAAACCCTGTCCTCCATGAAACACATCAATGAGTGAGAATGAAACAAATGAGACCTAAATAGGAGATATGCACATGCTTCTCCAGAGAGTTCATTTTAAGATATAATTCTTTCTGTTTTGATCTTTTACAGTGGGGGTTTATCTGTCTCTTTGTTTTATTTCTTTACTTCTGTGAATCAAACCTGAGCATCACCATGTTTGTTCCCATGTCCTTTTCTTTCCTCATCACCAAAAAAGAACCAGCAAAACTGTGTATCATCACATAAAGATCAAATTCAGTGAATCTTCAGGAAGTTCAGCAGGGAATTTTTCTTTCTATTATTTTCACTTAAAAGATACTCTAAAATTTCAGAGGTGAATGGAGGCATACTTCCAGGAGGAAGGTTTTCTGCTAACTTTAGTTGTAAGAATTAAGCTGATGTGAACACAATTCATACTGCAAGTGTTTGGCAACCTTTGCAAAAGGAGAATAAACTACACAGAGTTATGTAACGTGCTGCACAAAGCAAAAGTGGATAGCTAAGTACAAGTTCTGAGCTACCATGCCCAGTACAGTTGAGATGCCTTGAAAACCTCACAAATTAGTTACATACACATTGTCTGGGAGGTGGTAAGAAAGATCAAATTAAAAAAAAAAAAACAATGCACAGCAAAACCATAAAAATCAACCAAAAAAAAAAAAAGCCAAAAAACAAAACCAAAAAAGAAAAAAAAACCCAACCAACCAAATAAAAAAAAAACAACAGAAAACCCCAAACATACAAACAAAGCAAACAAACAAAAATAATCCAAAAAAACAAAAACAGGAAAAAAAAAATCCCACAAACAAACAAAAATAAAATCCAAACCAAACTGAAAAAAAACTTCAACCCTCAAAACCATAAACCATCCTAACCTTCAAAACTTGCATTTTGATGTTAAAAGGGAGCCAGAACCAAGACTGTAAAGGCTCCCCAATATTATGGTATGACCAATGACATTTATGGTCAGTCAGAAGCCTTAAATTCAGCAATTTTCCTGGTCAACAAGGAACAAATGGAGAGAGCAGATCCATGAAATAAGAAAAGGAAAGGCCATTCTGTAACTTAACATTAGCATGTAGATGCTAGAGCCACTACGTTACTCATGGATAAAGAAAAATCTTAATTACATTGAAAATACTCTTAAGAGAATGTGTGGAAGCTATATATTGAAACTGCCTCCCTCTCTTGCCACTTGAAAAGCACATTTTTGGTATTGAAAGCACGTATCTACCCTTCCTTCAGCTTCTGCTCTCACCTGGGGAAAGGGGGAGGAAAGAGGAATACTAAGTAATATGATGAAAATAGAACCCGCACAGACATTTAGTCCTGATAGATATCTGAGTGGAAAGGGGAGCTAAATAGAGTAGGTGGCTTACAGATATAAGGAATGTGTTTGCATGCTCTAGAAATCCTACACAGGACAGAACCAGAAACCTTTTTTTCTTTTTTTTTTTTAAGGTGGAAAAGCCGTCAGGGCTTCAGGTCTGAATCCCAGCAGACAAAATGAGTTCATTGCATTTGAGGAAATCTGCAGAATTAGACAGCAGAAACCCAAAAGTTTAAGCACAGGTCAGAGGCTAAAAAGATCCACCTGACATCTCCACTTAGACTTGTGTGGACTCATGACCTGGCATCCAACCAGGCCTTTAGCTCACAGCAGAGCCCTTGGCACTTTATGGCAACTCTCTCTCTTCTTAGATTTACTTGTTTTCTTTTTTATTCACTTTTTCCTTCAGTAAATATTGTACTGAGATCCCAGTCCTCAAAGGCCAAATAAATAAAACCTACTTAAAAGCTATGTAAAAGAAAAAAAAAAAAAGTAAATGAAAAGAGAACATAAGAATTGTGATTAGGCATAGAAACTATTTGTATATACTGTGGTAGCCTAAGTTTCTTGAGACTTGAGAGAAAATTTTATTTAGTTTGGGGGATTTTTGCTGTTTTTTAACAAAAGAGCAAGGCTTGTAAGGTGGAGACTTAAATTTTTTTTTGTTCTAGACATGTTAAGGCTCAAAACTTGATTACAGAAAATTGATAGTTTTGTAACAATATTTAGAACTGGCTTTTTCCCTGTAAGTAGTTTTATTGTGCCATACAGACTTGATATAAATATATACATTATGTATATATGTGTATGTGAGGATACATGCATATCACTTTGGTCATAGATAACATTCTGCTCTGCAACTTGTTATGGAAATTATCCATGAAATAACAGACTGTGAGTGTGGCATGGGAAATATAGGGTGTTTTCTGATTTATTTGCAGACCTCTAGCCCTAGATCAAGTCTGCTGTTCTGCCATTAAAACACAACTTGATACACCTGTAATGTTGCAGAGACATCTACCTCTGTTCTCTGAAGTATTCCCAGGTTTTATTTTGAGACTCCTGCAGGGTGGAAAGGGACACTGAGAGCTCAGTGTTTTGGTGGTATTTAAGCACTGCAGATAGGATCAATAAAGCTCACAGTCATGTATTTTACTGTAAAATACACAATAACTAAAATAGAAAAAATCCTATATGTACAATACATAGGATCTATAGTCTGAAGTGAAGCAGAATCTTACATTTGGAACAGGGAGTTAATCACAAGAGTGAGAATATGGAGTATCATGACAGGTAATAATACTGGGTGGATGTCCCAAATTTTAAAAGACAGAATGAAGGATGAGATCACATATCTAATTTTGGCCCTAGCCACTGTCCCTGGGCATCAGCCTGGACAGTGACATTTTATTCTCCTCACATCTCTACTAGGAATAGAGAAGGGAAAAGAGCTATGCACATCTAGATAAAGCCCAGCGGGGCCACAGAAGGTATTCTGAGTCTCCCTGGCATCAGAATGTACAATCCTAAACCATGGGTGAAATTCATAGAAATTTTTAAATCAATTAACATGTTAAGTTCTGAAGAGATATTGTAAACTGTCCAAAGTAATAAAATCAGCAATGCATGGCATTACTTTCCTCTATGAAGAGCTTGAATAAATAAGACATTTATAAAAATGAGCAGAAAATATGAAATGAATATCCCAAGAACCATGAAAAAATATAAGCTAAAAGAGAAATTTAATTTTCCTCTGACTTTCTGAGAGAGAATGCAGTTGTGGATTTTATACATAATTTATAAGGGAAATTGGCCAGTTCACTCAGGTATACACCATATCAACTTTTAGGAAAGATGAAGCAAGCTGTCTTCTTTTAATTGAAATCAAATATAGTCACAGAAGAAAATTACTTCTGCCCATCCAAGAATATGGTGCTGTCACATGGCCAACAGCATTTGCAGTGTACATGGGGCTTTCTTCTACAAAGTAAACTTCTGTCTCAGTTCTTGAGCAGCCACAAAATGCTGTGAGGATTGGCAGCTTCCCCCATCCCGGAGCCAGTACTCCCTCACCACTCTCAGTACAAACCCTCATATTTGAGAGTAAGGTAAACCTATGTCCTACATACTGTTTGCACCTCTAAGAACATAGGAATTGACATAATAGATCAAACTAGTGATCCATTTAGTTTAATATCCTTCCTCTGAATAAGGTGTAGGATGCTTCAGAGAAAGTTGTAAGAAACCTTTAGTGGGCAATAACAGAATGACCTGTCACAGGGAAAATTTGGTGGGGACCTCCAAAACCACTGCATGCAATTTCCTGCTGCATCAGGCACCAGCTCCTGAAATGCTCTTCCAAAATATATGAAACTCAGTCTTAGCTTGTTAAATAAGATACAATCTTTCACCTCTCCTGGACTGTTTGTAATTATTAGGAAATGTGACCACCACTCCCAGGTTCTCTTATTGACTCTGTCCCTGTTTTTTTGTCTGTGTTCCTGACATATTTTCTTTAGTGGGCTGCTCAAACTCTCAGTGATTCACTTTCCCAATCTGTGATTAAGCTTCCTTATTTCAGTGAAAGAGGTTTCTGATGATTACAGAGCTCCTCAATAAAAAAGATCTTGTGCAGGTCTAAGTGCTTATTTTGACAATAAAAATAAAGGCACAAACACAGTAAACATTAAATTAGCCTGTGCAGCAGAGGGTGACAATATTCTGGTGATGGAAAAACACTGGTCATGCAGGTGTCACTGCTAGTGGACGAGGGAAGATTCAGCTTCTTCTCCAAGAGGATTGCTTGGATTTTTGACCTGCAGGCTAGCAGTGCCTGTTCCTTGGCCAAATGGGAAGAGTTGTGGTTCTTGTGAGCCCTCCTGGGCAGGTTGACATGCTGGCCAAGTCATTCTGACTCTTGAACCTGGTACTCTTGACCTGTACTTGGGTGTACAAGGACGGTTTGAATGGAGCTTTGGGAAATCTGGTCTAGAGAAAAGTGTCCCTGTCCATGGCAGGGGAATGGAGCCTGATGAGCTTTGAGGTCCCTTCCAAGCCAGGGCATTCTGTGACCCTGTGATTCTGAGAAGGACCAAGCAGACCAGCAATCCCCACTTCTGGGACATGTAGAAATGTAGACAGCAGGACACACTAACCCAAGCCTGAAGGGAGCCTGTGGTTGTCACCAGCCAGCCATGCTGAGCACAGGAATCTACCACTGACCTTCCAAGTCTTGCCATGATCTTCTATGGCTCTTCAGGTGCAACCTGAAATGTAAAACAGCAGGTAAATAAACACATGACTAAATCCTGAACTTCACAGCAACCTAGGGAAAAAGATCAGATAACACATTTCTACGCAAGCTAAACAAGAGCTATTCAGGAGTCTTTTTAATCCCTTTATTAAAAGGCTTAGGATTTGGCTGTTCCTTAGCTCAAGTAAAATGAGTTTTTACTATTGATGCAGTAAAATCTACCCAGTACATCCTGAAAGAATAAATGGAAGGGCATACAAGGTTCAAGGCAAATATATATTGTTGAATGTTGATAAATAAAATTAACTTATTTCTTGTTCAGGAAATAAACATGTCATGAAGTCATTTTTTGCAGTGGCTCTCTACAGATATAATCTGTATGGACATAGCATCAGCATAACCACAGGTTTGTGTTAACTGAAAGATGCCAGAAGTCTTTTATTCTATTCCTAGAAGCCTTCCCAAAATCAGAGTTGAATCCTACAGTATATTTCCTAATGCTTTGCCAATTTGACTATATAAATATAGTCTTTATATTGACTATATAAATATATACAGCCAATATTTCAGTAAAAAGTTGTTCCATTAAAGTACTTAAATTTTCTCTACCACTTTAAAATATCTACTAAGGGTTCAAGATTTCTGTGATTTTGTGAGGATAGATATATTTTTGTATATATACATAGGAGGAGGAAAACAGATATATGGGGAAAATACACAGATATCTAGGAGGTTTATCTTTTGGAAAAAAAAAAAGTAGTTTTGCAGTGTTTGGAGAGTCAGAAAAACAACAGTCCTAGAGTCACACCCTAACATGAAAATTATTGAAGTGTAAATATCTGGGAGACAGCTGAGGAGTGTGGGCAGAAGTGGTGAGAAAATTTTACAGAAGAAAAATAAGGATTCATGCAGAAAGACTAGGAAATAATTAAAAGGAGCAGGCAAGGATAAATGCTAGCACAGAAGCAGAAAGGAAGATAAGTTCTTTAGCTAAAAGGGGGAAATATATCAGCACAGACAGAAAATAATTTTCAGTCAGTAAGGTAAGAGAGAGAAGCAGCAGAGTTTCAAGATGAGTTTAATGCTTGTAGGGGAATGCAGTTAGAGTAGAAACAGATTCTGAGAGAAAGCTGTTGGCTGGGCAGGGGTTTTGTTGGTTTGAGATAAGAATTAGATTAAGTGGGAGGCATCAGCATCTAGAAACAGCAGACAGATTGCAGCAGAAACCAGGGACCATTGCTACCCTTTCCCAACACTTCAGTCACATCTAAAATCAATTATCAGTATTAATAGGACTCTTTCCACTGACTTCAGAGTGCTTTTGAGCAGGCTTTGACAGAGGAGTACAGATCTGCAGTGCCATTAAAGAGACCTGAAAAAGGATCAAGTTTTCTTACCCTAGTCCTGCCTCTCAGACCTCATTTGTAATCTGATCAATACCCCTTTCTAAGTTCTTTTGTATAAGGATCAATTTCTATTCTTGTTTCTGAGGATGGATAACTCCAACTAGTATTTTGTACTACCTCATGAACATCTAGTAGAGAGTAACTCTGGTAAGGTGACATGGTCCAGAGAACATATTGTTCTTTATCAGTTCTGTTATTTGATAAACAGTTTTATTAATGAGATGCGGATGACTCTTTCATAGCATGAAATAATTCTGCACATTATAAGGACAGCATAGGGAAAAGGGCAAGGAAAGGAGTTCAAGGGAATAACTACTTTTTGTTGTTACTGTTTTGTTTGCTTGCTTTTTAATAAAAGCTTTACATAGCTCTGTAAATCAGACAGCTGTAGACCTTAGAGAAAGAGTTGATATATAATCAGTGAAAGTTTTCCTCCAGAGAATTGCACTTAGCAGTTAAATAAAAACTGCTATTTAAAAGTCAGCAAGGCATGGGATGAATCCTCTGGCCAGCTTTTTGGATCTAAAAGGGGTTGAAATGGCCCTAAATGCTTGCTGGGTCATATCTCAAGATTGTCAAAGATGTGTCTTCCACCTCAGACTTCTGGGTTTCCATTGCAACACTTTTAAACATTAATTTTAGGCATTGGAATAACTCTTTGATGACTACAGGAGATAATTCGCTGTTGACAACAACTTTATTGTTAGAAGTCTTTTCTCACTTGGGTTTAGACATCAGCATGCCAAAATGCAGAGTTTCACCCAACACATTAACCACAATGGTGGTTCAGTTCACATCTCCACATTCTTATTTTATTTGTTCTTTAGCTCTCTGACAAACACTAACCAAAATAAAGTGAGAAAAAGGAGGAGCTTGGGTTAGTACAGAAGGACACCTAAGAAACATAAATGACAGCTCTAGGGTGCTGCACAGATTCTGAAAAAATTAAGACAGAAGAAGGATTAGGGACATCAGAGAAGAGAAAACATTCCCTTTTAGGCCAAGACACAGAGACACAAAATAGAAGACTCTTTCCAGAATTGCTCCTCTTGCTATCTTTTTCTTTTCTTTTCTTTTTACTTTTTTCATTTTATTTTTCCCTCTTTCTCTTTTCTTTTCTTTTCTTCTTTTCTTTTCTTTTCTTTTCTTTTCTTTTCTTTTCTTTTCTTTTCTTTTCTTTTCTTTTCTTTTCTTTTCTTTTCTTTTCTTTTCTTTTCTTTTCTTTTCTTTTCTTTTCTTTTCTTTTCTTTTCTTTTCTTTTCTTTTCTTTTCTTTTCCTCATTGGCATTTGTAGCACACCAGCATTCCCTAAAATCAGGAATGTGGTGTTTACCCCTTCTTCTAAATCATTAATGAGACTGCCAAATGAGAATGCACCAAACACAAATCCCTTTTATAAACACTTTCCCCTTGGCTTGCTGCATTGTTATTTATTACCAAAGCTTGTTTATATACCTAGGGCACTTTTTACTCCGTCTGACAGAATTGAAATTCAAGTCACTTTGGATTAATTTTGTTCATCAGCTAATTTTATAATTTATTTTTAAAAGTCAAGGCATTCTGGAGGTCTGTGGTTTGGGTTTTTTTCTTGCTTTCTATTGTTTCTTTTTTTCCCTTGTTTTTTGGGTTTTTTATTTTTGTCTTTCTTGCCTGCTCTTTTCTTCTGCCTGTAAGCCAACAGAGGAGAGCATACATATTATCGATAATGAATATGCTATTCAAATGTACAAAATGATTTTCAGATGCTGTCCCTGACACGATGCATTTGCACAGTGAAATTAGTGAGATAATTGTAACAGTTGCCCTTCACTGTGGATGACTGTACTTACCAATTGTGTTATTAAACTAATGACTTCACAGGTATTTAGGATCCATCTGCTGCTGCCAAACACAAAAATTATTCCAAATATTAAAAACTGTAAGGGGAGAGGAATCTGAAAGAAGACAGGACACTGAATAGATAAGTAAGGACTAGACAGATGCTCATGTACTTAAATTATATTGTGCAGTGGAATATTTGGCTGCAAAACACTGCATGTCATAAAACATGTTCTATATTTTCATGTTTGTTTTATGGCATTTTGGGCTGGTTCTTGATACTTGATAGCTTTGGGTCACCAAGAGTCCCACTGGCATGGGACAGTGGGAGGCAAGTTCTATGAAATATTTCACTGTCTTAGCTAACAACTAGGTTATATCTGAAGTGAATGCCCTCACAACTCTGTTTGGGACTATTTATTCTGCTGTAAATCATGGAATGAACTATGGAGAAGAAGATTAAGCCTAAAACTGAATATCTGTTCCAGAGGTGATCTTCTCTCAGTTTATCTTTCTTTCTTTCTTTTCCTTAAATACACACAAATTCAGCCCTTCCTGTTTTTGAATAACACTGGTCCAGGCGTAGAAAAGAAATACTTAAAGGACTGCAGTCAAGGATTGCAGCTCTGCTCCTAATGTTGCCTTATTAAAAAAAGAAAGAAATCAAACAAGAAAAAGCATCAAAACCAAAACAAAAACAAAAGCAATAAACCAACCAAAAAAAAAACCTCTTTATTTTTGAGAAAGTAATCCACTAAAGAGAGAATCATAGAATTGTTTGGGCTGGAAGGGACCTGACAGATCATTGGAATCAGAGAGTTCCTTCCATGGAAGGATCACTGCCTACTAGTCCAGGTTGCTCAAAGCCCTGGACACTGAAATGATTTTCCAAAAGCCCCAAGAGGCAGGCAGCAGAACTCAAAACCCAGCCCAGAAATTTACTGTTCTGTATTTTGGCAGTAGTGCTGCTTCCACACTCTCTATTTCAGACTTCACCAGTGAGGGATGTTTCTGAGTGTATGGTGTTCTTTCCCAAACATTTTTCAGCACAGCACTTTATGACTTTCTATACTGTGAACAAAAACAAGCTTCTACACTAACCCACACCCCAAGGTTTTTTAATAAACTGCTAACAAATCCCTGTAGATCTCTAGATATCTCATTGTCAGAAATGCAATAAATTTCTGCACAAAAATGGTAACACTTTGAATTACTGACTGCCTAGATTCTTCTTATCTACCAGCAAAAATGATAAAATAATCAATATTTTTCATTTTCAAAGAGTCTTAGCAATAAAGAGATAACACTTTGCTCTACTTTTGTTTTCTTTTGGCAGGAGGGTGGAAGCTGGCTGGCCTCAAATATTGCCATAATAACAATTGCCACCAAGAGCTATCTGCCCAGGTGTAAATATCTGTTTACTTCACTGCTCTGTGACTACATCTTGCTTCATATAGAACATGATTGGACATCACCATGGAAGACTGGTCTGAAACTCTTGGTTTCACCACAAAATCCAATTTTAGGACCTTAAAAGTTTTCTAAAACCTAAATTATTCAAGTGAGATAATGACTTTGGCTCTTCTGTCCCTACATCTGTCAAATAATAGCATAAGTACATTCTTTTAAGCCTTACATGAGATTTCTGGCAACAATCTCGCTCAGCATAATTGAATTTAGGTCAAGGTGGCTAAACACTGGGGAGAGCGTTTAGTTGTCTGCATAGTCACCCAAAGCAACTTCTAACCTCTTTTTGTCTCTGGGACATTCACCAGTGACGGAGATCTGCAGGAGACCAGTGCCCTTCTGGAGAGGCACCACGAGCCTGGGGGAAGCAGGGGCTGATCAGCTGAGAATATCATGAGTCAATGATGCTTAGATCAAAGCTTGTGTCTTCCAAACATCTGTGGACACAGGAGCATGTTTGAGTCACAAAAATGGAGGGAGTTTAATCTGGAGCTAAATATCCACTTGAAACAATCCTTAACAGCATAAAAAACCATTTAGCTCGCTGAATATCAAACTCCACATTTTAGAAGGCATGACTCAAGTTCACTGTAAGTCTACAGCTGAAGTACTTAATAGAATTTTGGAAACCTTACTCCTTCTCTTGAGCATTTTCTGCTGCCAGTGTTCAACATGGCAAAATCCCAGAGTTCTATCACTCTAAGAAACAGCTGGGATTGGGCAGAAGTGTCTTCAAATTATATGTTCTGGCTGTGCTCCAAAACCAGTGGTCATCTGAGTTCAACCTAAAAGGTGAATGAAGGTTGAAGTAATTTCTTCTTTTACCTCAGTGCTTAGCAACCATGCATGGATCCATGTTTTCACATGCTTAGTATGTTTTTGACCTTATTATCATGTGTTTCAAGGTTTTGCCTGGACAGTTAATTTTAACAAGTGGTCTAGGTGTCTCTGTTCCCCAACCTACATATCTCACACTGAGCAGGTGAAAAAAACTTGACCAGCAGAAAGAAAGAAAGAAAGAAAGAAAGAAAGAAAGAAAGAAAGAAAGAAAGAAAGAAAGATCCACAATGAAAAAATACATAATGTCCAAGAAGTCTGTATATCAAAAATCATAGATGGTGTGAAGATGCTTACTTGATATATACAGAAAATTAAAGTTCTTTATTACATAACAAGTAGCATCAGGACTTAATAATGTACAGGAATCTGAGGCTATGTCTTTAACATTCAAGCAACTACTATGATTATCAGGTTATTTCAGGTCATAATCAGTGTTTCTGGTGGATGGGTTGTTGGTTTGGCTTTTTTTGGTTTTAATTCTGATTAACTTTCCCAAATGAGTCTGATTTCACTCTTATAAATAAATGCACCCACAGTTTGAGATTATGTCTTCACGTTGTTACTTCCTGCTGTCCTTTCAACTGGCCCTGACTTTTCTGCTGAAATATAATGGAAATGTACAAAAAAAAAAAAAAAAAAGTCTTCATTTATTCCATCTGCAGAAGGATTTTTCCAAGTGTGTTTTGGAAATGTATATCCAGTGATTCCATTCAATCCCAGATAAAACAGAACAGTATCTATTGTCATTCTTTTTGCCATCCATCAGTGAGAAAGCTCAGTCACAGATAAGTGTTTACAAGTCACTTCACCTGAGCATCATCTCTGTATACCATTCATGACAGCCAAAAAACATGTGCCTCCATGACAGCAGAGATATTTGATGTGGACCATGAAGCTAACCCACCCCTAGGGCTGTATCCTTGGCTATGACAGACCCAGTTTGCAAGCTGAATATCTGTCATTCTTCTGCATTTCTGATTCTCTGTTTTGTGTATCTTTTTGTCCTTGTTTTCCCCTTGGGAAGACAGGACAAAATTCAGTGTCAGTCAATCACTGAGCGATCTCTTGTCCTAACAGAACAATTTTGAGTGTATTCAGTATCACTTGAAGCTCTGGACATATATTGTTGGTGCTTCAGTGGCTTGTATGCACTGGCCATGTGGAAAATACATACTTGGGGGACCAAGGTCATATCTCTGTGTGGCAGTGTAAAAAGTACTTTGCTCTTTAGGTTGTTACAGAATTTGTTTGCAGTTAATTGACCAGATCAAAAATCCTCTTCTAATCCCAATGCCTCTTCCAAATTGTTGTTCTTCATGGATTTCTGCTTCAAATTTAGTCTACTATAAAGCATCCAGGTATGAAATACTAGGCTGAAAATCCAGAAGGGGATTTTTGGCTTGGTATAGCTAGAGTTTGAGGATGGATGCTGTGCATCCAGTAACAAAGGCAAAACAATGGCATGCCCTTATTCTTTAGTATTACATAGCAGCTGGCTGAAATATCTAGCTAGTGTTCATCTTCATTCTGACCCACACAAATCAAATTCTGCACAGAGAACAAAAATAAAAATTAGATTTTGTGATTCTGATTCTTAAAAACAAAAAAAAAAGTCCAAAAAATAAATGCATTACTGCATTTCCTTATACCTTTTCACAATAATGGGGTTATTGAACTGTCATAAGTACAAGTTGGCCTCTGTAGTAACAGATATAAATTACTGGGACTTATTGAATTAATCCCTAATTTTCATTGGTAAAACTCTGTTGGGCAAACAGGGTTTATATGATGCAGATGAAGACATTCTGAACCATGCATCAGCTACTTGGGCCACTAGGAAGTAGATCAACTTTGTGATTAGTAAATGATTGATATTTCATCCAAGATTGCAAGATGATTAGTGAAATATTTTTCCTTAAAAAATTAAGAAAACATATATAATTGGACATTACATACCAGCACTTAGAGGAAGGTGTAGCTAGATTCTGCTGGTTCTTGTAGTCAGCAAGAGTCAGGATCCACCTCTGACCTTCTGTCAGTGCTCTGAGCTGACTCAAATGCTTGTAATTCTCACAGTAAAAGTGACATCTATTAAAAATGAAAAATAATGTTTACTGAAATTGTTAGGTCCTTTTTCTAATCATCTCTACTGCCTCCTTCTTCTCCTTCTCCTTCTCACTCTTCTTCTTCTTCTTCTTACTCTTCTTTTTCTTTCTTCTTCCTCTTCTTCTTCTTCTTCTTTCCTGCCGCATTTCTTTATTTATAAGACAAGGAGGATAGTTGACTGTGGAAAACTGGGATAGCCAGGATTTAAGTAGAAAACTTGCTTGGAAACAGTGTGCTAAATAGCTCTATCAAAATGATTCAGTGCTCGTACTGAGATACAAACACTTTGCAGTCAAATGTCAAGTCAATCTGAATATGCCCTGGCAAATCTACCAAAGAATAGTCTTATCTGGAGAGCCCTGAGGTTAATGTGATGCTTACACTGGGTTTTAGAGGAGAGTGAGTAACAGCCTGGGATTTGACCTGAATTTAGTCTTTACAACTACGAGAATTTTAAGAGCTTTTAAAAGGCAGAACATTATGAGACTATTGACAAACATGTCTGATCTAAAAGGGATTTTAAGAAATTTTTTAAAAGGAGGATATCTAAAGGCATTGCCTTCTTAACAGATGGACAAAGATGAAGAGACTTTGCAACACTGCTATCTCAATAACAGGTTTATTTATTTGCATTCATCCCCAGGTAGAAACCTACAGCAAAAGGATGTAGACTTTCATTTTCCTCACTTTCCCCATGAGTCTGAATGGTGGTTTATAAAAAGAATCATAAGGTGACAGAGTGAACATTTCATATATAACTTTAGAGCTTACCTAAAATCCTTTCAATCTGCCTATGTAGGGAGCTACACCAATCTGAAAACCTGAGTACCTATTTTAATGATATATATTCTGAGCAGAAAAGCCATATGCCACCTTTTTGTCCTGCGCAATGAAACCTAATGAGGAGAAATTCAAGCTATTGCAGAAGATTAGAAAGGGGTAAAAATTCTCAGATGCTCTGGATGAAAATTTGTAAAGTTAGCTGCAGATATCATTGCATAGCCCCTGACTGTTATTTTTAATCTCTCATTGACAAGGAAAAGCTTGCTGGGAGTTGGGACTTGTTATCTTCGTTTTATGGGCTGCTGCTCTTGGAATAACAGCGCTGATAGAGTGCTGGTGGTGAGTCAGTTGGGAAGGAGAAATGGACAACAGAGCCACTCAGCACACAGAGTGTGAGGACAAGAGAGAAAAGAGCTATTAATATGTCTGGTAAAGAACAGCAATTTCTTCATCAGTGGAAGGAGTCCTCGTGAAATAAAAAGTCACATAAATAATTTCTTCCCTTATTTATTTGTTCATTTTGATGTTGATCTATTTCAGAGTGACATGAGCTTACCCTTATTTAAAACCACTTAGATAAGAAATGGGAAGTTTTGAGACACATTTCCAGGGAAGGTTTGGAGGCATGCTCTGTTTCCTTTTTCTTTAAAATACATTAACATGCTTGCTATGAATACTGATATCTGAATATCTCAGTTTTGATACCATTAGCCATGACATCTACCCATGGTAGCTCCTGCTACCTGCTCCACCCTCCCCCACATCAGAAAAGGGAAGGCAGTGCAGATAAAAAAGAAGGACAATGGAGATAATCTGTCTTTTAGTTGCATCATACCTCAGCTGTCATATTGAGGACATTTAGAGATACAAGAATATGGAGCGGGGATGAGAGCTCCCACTCACACTTCAGTTCTAGTGAGGACCAAAATATTTGACTATTAATAGTACCCTTATTAGTAATAATATTAGTAATACACTTTACTGAAGACTGACCTGTTAAAACCAGCAGAGCCCTCCAAATTGTATGTAACACAATTTTGTGCAAATCACGTGCGATATAAAAGTCATTCATGTTTCATTCCTTCAGTTTATGTGGTGTTTAAATGACAACCCTTGCACTAGCAATACTTTATATGCCACTCATTTCCCTGATTTTTGGAATAAAGCCTACTTTCTGCTATCTACTCACTGACATTAATGGCAAAACTTCCACCAGTCTTAAAAAGCTAAAATTGCTGGAAGATGAAGGAAATTAAAAACAATTTCTGTGTGGAGAGCTCCAGTGCTACAGCTTCATGTAAGTTTTCAGTTTACTCTTCTCATTGACTTTTTTCACAGAAGTGGGGTATATGTTTATTTATTTGTTTCATTGGAAACTAGCTAATTAGATCAGCTCATCTATGTAAAGAACGAGCAGAAGTTTTGTTGGGAAGCAGGCATGTGAGGGGAGCATTAAATTCCTATACTTTACCTCACAGTGAAAATTTAATGCTTGAAGTCCACTGGGATTTTAGTTTTAAGGTGCATTAACTACCCCATGGTAAGTATTGGCAAAGCAGAACCAGAAAACAGGATGGGAGGGTGATATTATACTCAGTACACAGAACCAAAAGGGCTGGTAGTTCATAGAATTGTCAACATTTTTGACACAGATAATTCTAAAAACATCCACTAGTTTGATATCCATCTGGATCTAATGAGATTTGACACAGTAGACCCCCTTGAACTTCCATCCCCAGAATGTTTTCACCTTGCCTTTTGGATGTGCTCACAAGGGAGATGTGTTGGTCCTTTCATGTCAGACCTTAATTGGAGCATACATTCCCTTCCTCACTGTATCTGTTTCACTAGGGACTTTCATCAGACGGAGTAAAGGGCTTTTTCTCTCTCTCAGCCCCCTTTAATACAGAGCATTCAGCTCCTTCTACAAAGTGTCTTCATTTTTTCCCCCCTGTTTTTGAGGTCTCCTACTCATTCTACTATTGAAATGTTGTCTTTGTGCAGTCTGTCCTCTGTATTAGCTTCTTCTTGTGCATGGGTCTGTCTGTGGAGTCTGCATTGGAGGGGAGAGTGAGGGCTCAGGCTAACTTTGCATTTCATTCTGGCTTTCTACATTTATGAATGTATTTTCCATCAGCATTGTATTATGTGGGAGATTTTCACCTTTCATCTTTTAGCCTGTGCTCCACATCTATTCAGGAACCTTCATCTCTGTTCCCCACATTTTTTAGACCCAGAGATACACTTTTTTTTTATTACCCCAAATCTCTCTACTTCAGTCCCACTTGCCTTATCACTTTTGCTTTGTGAGTGCTTTTCAGTGAGTACTCCTTCTTTTCCCTGTACCCTTTGTTCCCTTACTTTCTTTTTTCTCTTGTTAAATGCCACACAAAGACATCTTTCAGTAGACAGAATGGTCCCTATCGGTCTGATAATTGTGTTGGCTGTACTCATATAAATGTTATTAGGAACCAGAAGATTTGACCTTGCTAGGTGTTTCTCAGTCACTGCTGTGGCTCAGACTTTGGATCTCAGCTGAGCAAATCATGTAAACATCTGCTGTTTTCTGCAAGACTGCTATTCTAACTGATTTGATTCAATTCGATTTGATCCAATTCGACTCTATGTAGAGCACTGCAATTCCCACTGTATCTCAGTATTCAATGCCTTCCAACACTACAGAGACAAACAAATGTCTACCTCTTAAGGGTGATCCTGCTTCTCAGATTCACTGCTGTCAGTAGAAACTGTGCTCTTTTTTTGTTTTGTTTTGTCAAATCCTCTGCTGAGTTATGATCTCTACTCTTTGGCTTCTGTGAAACTGTGCCTGCCTGCAAACTGTAGGCAAAAAAAAAAAAAAGTGCACATGTAATAGGCTAATTTTATCCACTGCTTTCTTACAAACTGTTTAAGAATTTAGTTTTATGAAACCAAAATAATAATATGATGACAACATTGGAGGTAAATCTTTCATCTGCGAAACAAAAGGTTTTACCTTATCCATATTTCTTCATGGCTCCCATTGTAATAAATTATTTTGAACTTAACTATGTCATTGCAAAGCATTATATAAAGCACATGATCATGTTTAAAATTCACCCTGAATTTCATCTGAGAGTTTTTTTTAAATATGACTCTTAGGTCACTGCTTCTAAAACTGCAGCAAACAATTTTACAATGATTGACTTCTGAATGCAGCTTTAATAGGACTGAGACAGTTAGAGTCAATTTGATTTTACTGGGCTTTACCACACCTGTTAGGAAAATGGCTTTCAAATTCACAGAAAGAATGAATTTCATAAAGCCAGAGGAAATTTATTTTAGATGTATAATTTAGCATTTAGCACATTTGACATGATTCAAATCGTTACTTGTAGAAAAGCAGAAAAGGCTCAATTCTAAAATAGTGTTCAGCATTTATCGCAGAAGAAAGACAGCCAAAATAGAGGCCACCACTCTTGAGACTCTGAGATAGCTAGATAGATCTGACTATTCATTTAGATTGCATTACTGATCAAAGCATACCTTCCAAACTGGGTGTAAAAAAACCAATCCGCTACAAGAAGGTGCACTCTGATAATAAAATTTAATAATTACTTTTCTAAAGTGTCTTTCTCACCCAATTAACAGGCCATTACTGTCAAACACTCAGAACTTAACAGGTTATGTACCACAGTGCAGTGCACTGGGTAAGAAATGGAGTGCAAGGACTTTTCTGTTCAGTCTGATTTTGTTGGATCAGTGTACCTTTTACTACCATGTCACTTGTTCTAGGAGGCTTGACCCCAAAATCCAGACGCAGGGTGAGATGAGTTAAGCCTCCAATCCAAATTGGCTGGAGGTGTTCAGAGAGATTTGGTGTTGTATGCAAAGACAGTCTGGTAGAACAGCCCAGACAATTCCTCCTGGAAAGGTGTGCACATAGGAGAGGACAGTAGGACGGCTCTACTTTGAGTGCTTAGTGAGGCAGACTCCTAGAGATTCTTCCAACCAGGAGCACACATCTCAACTAGTCATCACAGGGTCATAAAATGGATTGGGTTGGAAGGAATATTAGAGATCACCCAGTCCCACCCCCTGCCATGGGCAGGGACCGCTTCCACTCTCCCAGGTTGGTCCAAGCCCCATCCAGTCTGGCCTTGGACTTCCAGAGATCCAGGGGCAGCCACAGCTTCTCTGGGCAACCTGTGCCAGCACCTCATTGCCCTCACAGGGAAGAATGTGTTCTTAATAGCTTATCTAAATCTATCTTCTTTTAGCTCAAAGCCTTTAGTCAGGACTTGCTTTAGCCAGCTCTTTTCAGTGGGAGCAGCTGGACTCAGTGTTCTGAAAATTTAACCTCTGAGATAACAGCCAAACATTTCTATAATCTGGGCAATACTCAATTTGACACAATTATTTTTGCAACTATTATGAGCAATAATTAAATCAAATACCTCCAACATTAGTGACATTTCAATATTAAAAATAATTTTAAGTCCTGCAAAAAAATATGCATCTGCAAAAGGCAGAGGTTGAGGCTTAGAAGGAGCAGAGCTTTTGAACAAGCATCAGGGAATCTTCTGCTTTGGGAAGAGGAAAATGGGTAACCTGGAAGAAGTCCAAGTGAAAAGTAATATTGTCCTAAGTATGACTTCCTAGAATTTTAAAAATATTCACAAAGAAATGCAGATAGATGCATGATCCAGTTTAAACCATCACTGGAAATACACTGTAAGAGGAATTTTTTTTGTGTGTAGCTCAGTTAGTTTCTCACTTGTTTGAAAACAAGATGCCTGTTTGCTTTTCTCAAAAAAAACCCTCTGCCTTTGTTTCAGCACCTTCTGCCTAAGCACTTCAGCATATTGCATTATACACACTGTGAAATTCGGGGGTGTAAATCTTCTCTCTGTGTAGAGTCCTTGTTTTTTGTTTATAAAAAATAGAGTGTAAGGGGACATAAAACGTAAGTGAATCAAGCCCTCAGCTAGCATTTAATTGATAAGAACTAAAGCTAATATTAGATAACAAATAAATGGTCTGTTGCACAGGCATTTAATTAAACACCAAATTAATGCAGTAATGACCTACTGGAACTAACAGCCAGAAATGCTTTACTGCAGGCAAGCATCTGGAATGTTTCACCTTTTTTTTTTCCTCCCTCTTCCCTCCTGTACGAATACATTGAAAAGACACACATTCATTTTTAATACTCAGTCTGGAGGGCTTCTGCTTTGTCCTTTACCCTGTCTGAAACCCTAACATCAGTGGACACCAGAACAATTTTTGCCAGCGCCTCTTTCCTGATGGGCATAGCAAACAAATGGCGAGTTGGTGCTCCTTTCTCTTCCCCCTGCACAACGCCCTTCTGTGTCATTATCTGGTTGAAACTCAGCCCTGTACACCTTGGGTGATTACACACTGCCCAAAAGATTAATTGCAGACAGCACTTTGGATAATGGTCTCAGGTACGGAGCCTACCATGCCGTGGAGAAGGCACAGGAATCAATACATTTCTTTATCTGTACAAGTCCATGTCTATAAAAGTGCTTTCAATCATACCCCAGAATATCTGAGAGGTATGGGAGACTAACTCTGCTCAAACACACTCAAGATTTTTTCCAAGGCAAAATATGCAAGTCTTTAAGGGGACCTCAGTCATGTTTTGGTGTCCTCTACCATGCCATATGAAGTTGTATGACAAAGTAAAACTTGTGGGGCTGTTAGCTGGAGTGTGTATAGACATATATATAAAGATACTCATACATATGAGTTTCTGACTCTGCTGGATCTGAACACTGAATGGAGACAGGCATCCACAATATCCCTGATTGTCTCTACACAGGAGAGAGATATCCACCTCCCTTCAGTCACTGGTGGAAATGTTGGGTGAGCTCCATCTCTCCTGGCAGAGCTTTTCCCTCCCCATGGGACTGGCAAGGGGTCAGTCCTGTGTCCCTGTCTCAGCTAATTACCAATATTTTATGAGATGTGTCAGGGCCTATGTGTTTTTCCATAAAAAACTATTGGGTTTATGATTATTAAAGTGGATTTGCATTTTAGATATTTAGCCAGTCTTGTCTCAGTTTCAAGCATTTCTAGTTTCTCCTCTTAACAGAACAGAGATCCTCATGTGGAAGAATTACATTCCTCTGTCCCATTGCAACACCTTTGGAGGTCAAACACTCATGTAAAAGGACAAGGTAAGACCTGAAGCAAAGACAGCTTCAGCTTTTATCTCACTAATTATGGTCTAAATCACAGAGGAAGTGAGGGATCAAGAATTTGTTTTCCCACCCTTCACACAGGAACTTGATGTTAGTTGGAGCCATAGCTTATTCTAAGGTCTTGAAGGAGAACTCACAGCAGCACAGAAGATGTGAATCATATCTACCTAAACACATTACTCAATAGAGTGCATTTCCCAATCAGAAGGGATTTTCTATCTCCAGGTTTTGCCTCTTTATTTATCCATGGGCTTCGCAGGCTTGGATAGAAACAGAATCAATCTTACATTCAGCATCTCTGGTGTGCTCATCTTCAGATTTTTAATTCATCAGGCTACACTGAAAAAAGTGTTCATATAATGCTTATTGCAGTGTGCTCCCACCTCTGAAAAAAAAACAGTTTTGGAACAGAATTTTAGATTTCTTTTCTAAAAATCTACATTATAGCAGGTGACGCAGATTTGTTGTATTATCAATATCATATTAGTCAAAACAGCCAGTGAAGTCTAGAATACCATTAATTTCATCTTAAAATTTACGCTTGTGTTTGTAGGACAGAATAATGCCCTAGACTCCATTCTCTATACTGATCAGATCTTCACTGCCCATGGCTTAGATTGGAAACCTGAAATCAAGTGAATTTATCATGAACTTGGTACTAGCATAATAGTTATCATGGTAATAACAATAATCATAGTAACAATAATAATCACAACAACTGAAAAAAAAAAAGGAGACTTGTAATGGTCCTGATGATTCAGTAGGTGCCTGAATGCTGAATGAATGCACAGCTTGTGCCTGGGCATCGAGTGTCACCAGAGTCACTGTTTTTTGGATGAGGGATAAATCTGAGACCTTCCCTTGCCATTATAGACTCTTATCATTTTATAAGAAATAAGGGTTGACCTCAGGGTCTTTGCCACAAGACAAAGGGGAATTATAATCTAGTTACTTAAATTTCTCTTTCAGCTTCCAGTACAGACCTTTTTATCCTCCGCAGTTAGGAACTAACACCATCCATTGAAAAAGCAGTTCTGGTGTGCTGTATAGGAACGAGAAACTTTTGAAGACTTTGATGCTAAATGCATACACAAACACGTCCACGGAAATCTATTATTACTCACACACTCTTCAGGCAAATTCCATTCCTGTTTATAGGCACTGGCTCTTACTGTGATCACTTTGATGCTTGGCAGAGAGCATTTATACTGATATAAGTAATGCAAAAACTCCTGAATGGGGAGCAAATCCTCTTTTCTTTTCTCAGGCAATAGATGAAGTGCTAGCAACACTTGCTCTAAACAGAAGTACAGGTAACACCTCCCACCAGAGCACAGAACAGTACTAATTAGTTCATTAAGCATCCCAGCATCCCTGTGGGGTAGGCATGCATTTTATTATCCCCAAGTTAGCAGGCAGGTAGAGTTGACTACCTCAAAGACACACTTATGGTAAATGAAGGAACTCTAACGCCTACTCCTTTGTTCTGCTGGATAAACAGGCAATAGTTCAAGGCAGCTTTAATTCCATGTCCCATTATCTTTGTTGTTTTCTGTGTGTCACGTGGCAGTGCAACAGTAATGTACGAAGTCACTTTCTCCAGTGATGAAAATGGGGATTGTCAAAACCAGATAGCTTCCTGTTATAATAAATGCAGAATTGCTGAATATTTTGGACTTCTATTAAGAGTCTTCTTTGTCCCCCATGCTCACAGACCTTTTCCTGTAAGGTTCAAAGGAAAGCATGTTGTGACTTTGAGAACAAACCCGAGCCTTTCCAATGCAGCCTGCACTGTACACATGTGTACACAGTATATGAGCTGGTGCTACTAGGGATAAGGCATCTGGAATATCAAGTTCAGATGGCTCAGAACCAGATTGAGCTCATAAAATGAACATTACCACAGCCACAAAACTAACCGAGGTAATCATGTACTATTTAGACAAGCAGCAGCATTGCCCTTTGTGAAGGGCTTTAGAATGTGCAAGTCAAGTGTATGGTTGCATAAAGATTGGGGATATTACACCCAGAGAAATCCTCAGAAGACAACAGCATCATTAACTATTTACGTTGCGACTCTACCCATTACCGCATTTGACAAACAGTTTAATTTCAAGGAGGAAAAACAAAAATAAAAAATAAACCACACAAACACACAAAAAGGGAAAGAGGGAAAGAAGAAACCTGTGCGTCAACAAAGGCAGTTCAGAAATGAAAAGCAGGCAAGATGTCAAGCACCTCGAAGGAAAGAGATGGGAAATAAAAGGTTCTGCTGTTTTCCCTGTTCACTTACTTTCATTTGGGATAAATCATGGCTATTTGTCAAATTTAGAATTTATTACAACATAGCATTAATTTGAAAACATGCACAGAGAAACAAAGAGATTTTACGCTCTTCCCCTTCCTTCACAGTGAATTGAACAGTCACTTTCAGCAATGACAAGTCATTTTTAGCCATATATGAGCAGTATATAGCACACCCAAAATATCCAAGTAATTGTTTGATGTATATAAGTAATATATATCCAAGTAATTGTTTGTGGTATATAAAATTAGCCCAAGGGATAATTTGGTCTTTGTGTGACTCAGCTGCTACTTCCTTGACCAGACAAGGTTCATGATGTTGCAATTGTTTGAAAAGGCTGAGGGTACAGAAAGCTGATGTGACTTTCCTGGCCATTTAAGGCTCAGGAATATGTATAGCACAGCTGACAACAGCTAATGTATGAAACACAGAATGCCTGCACAATTTCAGCCATTTCAGTTAAGGTCAGAGGACTCCTGAGGAAAAACAGACTTCTTAAACATGAGTTGTAGAGAGTTAAGGCAATCTGTTGTGTTCTCTTCTGTGTCAGACTAAGGGGAGAATATTTTTTTTTATACATAAGCAATTGTTAGAGTTGCCCAGACAATCTGCTGGGATGCTCAGATCTTGATGCAGATCTGCCATGCAAATCCAGAGCTAGGATGAAAGGAAACAGATTCAAGTTCTACCAAGGAGGTTTACACTGCATATCAGGAAAAATATTTTCACTGGAAGAGTCGTCCAGCCCTGGCAAGGCTGCCCAAGTCGGGGTCACCATCTTTGGAGGGATTTAAAAGATTTAAAAGGCTGTGATGCTTGGGGACATGGGTTAGTGGTGGCCTTTGCAGTGTTGGGTTAGTGGATGGACTTGATGATCCTAGAGGTCTCTTCCAACCCAAACTATTCTGATTCTAATAGGTAACACATACAGCTGAGGAGCAAGCTTCTCAAGAGCTCTAGGGTAGCTCAAACAGAGACAATGAAAACATGAAACTCTGACCTAGGCAGGGTTTTCTTTTTTAATCAACTCAACAAAACACTTTGCCAATCATCCAAGTATCATCTCCTTATACATGGGGCTTCTATAGGGAATAATATTTTCATTGTGGGAGAGGGACAATTCCCATAGTCTTTGGTAGATCACAAAAATTTTCACAGCTGCCAAATTATATAGCATCATACTTCAGTCCCGTCCCATGGGGATAATATGCAAACCTCTCCTTACCCATATTTTAAGGGTAAAGGTATGCATAAAAATGCTAGCTGTTATGTCAGTCTGTTTTTAAATATATGATATACACACAAGAAAAGGAATTAAGGCAACACCCTTCTTTAATTCTGTCCATTTTAGTATGTCATTAATTATTTTCCACTGCATTTTTCATTTCCAAAAGGAGACTACCTGCTTAGCAAGCACTTATTAAATGCTTTCGTTTTAATTCATAAAGGAAAGTCTCATATGTTTATTACATATTATTCAACTTTTATTTTGAAGACAGATTCATTTATTTCTTCCCAAGCTTTTCAGCAATTCTCAACAATATACCATCTGTCTGCTTTGTAGGCATGAATATATTTAAATTCACAACACGACTGAAAACATACTCTGTAGGTGGGGATATTGAGGTACAAAGCGCTAAGTTGAAAAATGCCATCTAATTTTGAGGGTGTGTTTTTTTTGTAAAAACCACATGGCCTGGACTTTCCTCTAAGTCTTTTAAGGATGATAACAATCATTTCTGAGAGCTTCTTATGCAGCTCCACCTCAGCTGCTGCAAGAAGGAGGGTGATCCAGGAGGGGTGAATATATCAGAACAGGTACTGGGGGCCAAAGATGAGCTGAAATTTGGCTCTGGACTTATGGCAGGGGTCAGATGAGGATCCTGACTGGGGCTGGTCTGAGCCATGAAAGCCTCTGACTATCTACATGGCTGAAAAACAAGTTGTAACTATTCTTTCCATCTCTTTTCCAACACCCCTTTGCATGGTGAATTGCAGCCTGCTTCTTTTGTCTCCGTTCCTTGTCGCATTTAAAGTCTGCTTGTCCCAGGCAGCTGTCTCAGAGTCCCGTACTCAAAGCCAGATTTCACGCCCAGTTGCAACATCTTCTTTGTGCTCATGATATCCTCCAGGATGGGTTTATGTTCCAAATAGATTAAAATTCTCTGTCACACCAAAGCCCATGTAAATTGTTTTTCTTCCTACCCATGCAGACCAGCTGACTCTTCATGTCAACAAAAGCTTTTGCTTTCCTTTCGACCTTCTTTTTTGTCATAGAATCATAGAGTATTCTGTGTTAGAAGAGACCAGGAGGAATCCTCAAAGTCCTGGCCATGCGCAGGACAATCACAACAAACCCACCCTGTGTCTGAGACCATGGTCCAAACCCTCTTTGGACTCTGTCAGGCTTGCTGCTGAGACCAGCGACCTGGGGAGGCTGTTCCAGTGCCCAACCACCCTCCAAGGGAAGAATCTTTTCCTAATATCCAACCTAAATTCCCCTGATAGAAATTCATGCATTTTCTGTGCATCCAGATCAGAGCATGCTTAAGCACTCTGGGTGAAGATGATTTTTTTTTTTTTCTTACTGCAACTACTAAAGTCTAAGATATCTTTGCTAAGCAAATAATTTCATTTTGGAAGAACCTAGAGTCAGTCACAGAGAGACTCTGTAACAGCAATATGCATACACATGCACAGATATGAAAAACTCTCTATGAAGAGCTACAAAGCATAGAAAATTTAAATTTGGTCATAAAAGTTATCAAAATTATTATTAAAAACATGTGGGAGCTTTTTTCATCCTCCCTGAGAATATTTTAACCAGTGATCCCCATTCTACCTAGAATAAGTTCCAAAGTTAATGTAAAAGATAAACAAAATGTGAAAATGCATACCTTACCTGACATATGGCATCTCCAGTTATATTTAGACCAGCAAATTTGCTTAATCTGGATTTAAATATTAGCAGACTAAAACTTTAGAAGATTATGTTGAGGATTTTCATGTATTCATGCATAAATTTAGACATTTAAATCAGTATTTAAAGAGCTAAAATATGTCTGTTTTAAGAGTTCCCAGTATACCATTTCCCCCATCTTTTCTGCAGAATTTTGGATATCGTAGTGTTCATTTTATTTCTGCTTAATAATAAAATTCTAAAAAACTACAGTTTTATGTAGTCTAAAGTTATTTACAAAGTTGAGAAAAATTTAGGGAAGAAGTTCAGTCCAAATAGGGAGCAGAAAATAAAGTACTCAAACCTCAAACCATTTTTTACGAAGTCCTCTTTTTCTTTTTAAATGGTTTTTGAACTTCTCTACTGACTCTCTATCAAGTCAAAGAGAAAAAAATATTGACTGTAAGTAATGTTGTACCGTAGCTAATGCTCTCACACACCATATGGTTGGGAAGAAAAGTTGATCCTTCTTATGGATTTTTTCCTTTCTTTTTTTTCTTTCTGTTTTTTTGATAAAATAACACAAAAATTATTCTTCTGCTCCCAATTTATTTTTCTTTATTTTTTTTTTAACCCAGGAACTGAACTTCTCCTTACTTTCATAATTCTCATGCAATTAATCTGAAAATGAGATGCTGTTTTAAAAAGACATATTCAGAAGCATGCTAGCATTTTAAATTATGCTGTTTAATATTTTTATGTTCAGGAAAGCATGTGGCAGTGATAATTACCTGAATTTGATGATCTGCACTGCTAACAACTGCATTATTCTGTGTCAGTGATATAAACAGTGCCCCCACAGTACCCTGTGAAATGTCCCATTGCAGTAATATCAAGCTGTCATGATTTCATAAAATGCAGATGAAAATTAGTTTCACTGTCATTCTTTGGGTACTAATCAGGGAAATCTATAGAATGAGTATGAAATTAAAAAAAAAAAAGACAAAAGATGTTATGTACTCTGCAGAATAGAGAAAATAGTGTTTTAGACTGTGGGGCAGGTTGTTTCCAGAACTCATCTTAGAACAGGTGAATTTTTAAAGTATTTTAATTCCAAAAGCAAAATGAAGACAAAGTGACACAACATTTCAAAAAGCACCCGCTCCTTGTTGGGTAGATTTTTTCCCCTAAATTGATGCCTTGATCTTGCTTCCTTGACATGATGCTGCAGTGTCTTTTCTCCTGCTTGACTAGACAGATAGGCCATGTCTCATCTGCTGCGGCTCCTGTTATATGGTATTTATTTTGCTGTCACTACACATGATCTGGTTTAATCTTTGTGGACAGCACTGAATTCTATTAATCCACCTCTCCAGACACAGAGAGGTGCTGATTCACCTGGATGCCTGTATTCCAAATGTACAGGAACCAACCCATTAAGCTGTTCATGGAAAAGCCGAAGAAAAGCCATATCAGAATTTTCTTAAAAATAATCCAAATGTTTCAGGAGGAAAACATTGCAGGGACTTACTCAAAGCCTATTGGATTGGCAGCCACTATACTGAAGTTAACATGGCAATAGATATAAGCACAATTTCTGTACATTCCTTAGACAGGAATTCCAGTGTAGAAAACATTTGGAACAAAGTAAATTGTATCATCCTTACATATTTGCTCTCATTTTTTGGGGGATGTTTTCTTCCTAGCTGATGTGGAGCAGAAAGTCATAACTTTGGATAATTCAGGAATAGAGCCAAAATGCCACAACTTGATTATGAATGAAATGCCATCTGGATTCCACATTCAGGCTGATTGACAAAAGTCACTAGAACACTCCATGCCTCCATACTCATTTCGAAAGCTGTCCAAATGGTAATAAAAATAACCTTCCAATAAGGTCTTTTTTTTTTTTTCCTATGCAATAGTTCTAAACCTCTGTTACATCCTAGGACAAATAATGTCATACTTTCAGTCATAATACAGCTTTATGTGTTTCTTTTTCAGATCAGACCAAGGGCTTTAATTGAACCTTCCCATATTCCAACACAGATTATTTTTCTCTTACAATTTCTCACAAACTCTTTTTACAAATCATGGTTATGTTAATGTGTAAATATAATTCCCTTTGCTGAAAAGTCCTTATCTTTATTCTTCTTGTTAGATCTTCCATGTTATTCCTGGGTCTTGCAGAGCTTCATATGTCCCACTGAACCTTTCAGAGGTGCCACCGTATTTTTTTTGTAGGGACACTTTTCTTCTTACTATGACTATGCTTGATAGCCTCTCCTTAAGAATCTCTTTTAGTGTGTGCTAGAAGATGTTCTTGAACTTGTCCACAGGTATTTCTAATTTTTCTCATCTTCATCAGTCAGTTTAAAGAAGCATAAAATGTCATCTGCCTCATCCGTCACCATGTGTGTATTAATGTATTTATCTGATTCGCTTCCTCTTGCTCATCTAGGCTTGATGCAATTCTGAATCTTTCAGATCTCCTAATTTATTTCAGTCACTCTTCAGGCTTACTGAAGTTGAATTTCTCAGGTGAACTAGTCTGAAGTGATGTCATGCTTTAGCAGTTCTATAAGCAATTATCATCTTAATAGCCTGTAAGCCCTGTTTTGTATACTCTCTTTTGGTCTGCAGCCAAGCGAAGAAATCTGTTTACTCCCAAAACTCTTCACTTTCTCTATGGAAGCAGGAAAAGAAGCAAACAACAAAAAAAAAAAAACCTGTTAATAAAAAGCTATCTTCACTGGGTAGTTTGGCATTGACCTTTATCTTTAATTGTGACCAGTTGCAACTGATCTATTTCATTCCAGATAACCTGAGGAGTGTATCCGGTTTACATAGTCAGTACACGACCTCTTTGTCTCAAAGTCTAGACCAAGCTGAGATCAACTTTGCATGAAGGTAGAGAAAAACTTTGACAAACTTCCTTAAAACTTTTGACATTGGGTCAAAGAAACTGATTTAACAAGGGGATATTTCACCTCACTTAAATTAAGGATACTGATTCATGGGTGCTATGGTCCCATCCCTGCAAGTGTACAAGGGCAGGTTAGATGGAGTAGGGAACAACCTGGTCTAGTGAAAGGTGCTCCTGTCCATAGCAGGGGTTTTGGAACTTCATGGTCTCTAAGTTCCCTTCTACCCCAAACCATCCTAGGATGATTTTAAGCCTTAAATTCCACTGAAGCAATTTTTTGTAGTTAGCAAAAATGAATCTATTCACTTCCAGAGGATGACTCTGTCTCCATACAGAAGGATGCAGTGGCCAGCTCTGAGTAAGAAAGAATAGGAATTATTTCATTAAATATATGTATTAATTATATTAATTACATTATATCATTTATAAAAATACATCTATACCTGAAGATATAGAAAAATAGGAAAAATGTAGAAGATATGAAAGGTATAGAAAGATATGAAACTCCTAAAGGTTCTTTTTATGGGGATAGCTAACATGTCTCATATGTAGTTTAGAAAGTTCTGCTTTTCATCTCTAAACTGGAAATCTGTGTTTTCTCACCTGGGCTGCCCAGTAATCTTTACCAGATATATTTACTAGGACCATTTTATGCATAAAGAATTATCTTTAAGTGAGATAGATCTCCTTACTGAATGAGGCAACCAAAAAAAACCAGAAAAAATCATTAGAACTATAAGCCTGGATTTTTGATATAAAGCATGTGGAAAATTAAGGTGGGATGGATGATATGTCCATCATTAACAACTCTGAAAACTTTGGATGTTCAACAGCAATTAGCACTAAAACAATTCTTGAAGGGAGCTCTAGATGCTGTGTTATTTCCACATTTCCCAAGTCACCCTGTAATTTGCTGTCACTTTCTTTCCTAGTCAAACTTGGAATCTTTCCCCAAAAATATAATGTTTTCAGCAGGAAAGAGATGTCTCCCTTCTTCACACCTTTCACATAGAGAAAAGCACAAATGTGAGCTTCAGTGCAATTATCAAGAGGTCTAAAATATGAAAACATTGATTAACTTCCCCTTTTCCACTGCTCTTGCTAACTTCTACTAAAATGGAATCCTAAGGAAAATTTGACAAATCTGAGAAATAAACAAGAGTTTTATTTAAATTTTCTGAAGACATTTTTGCTGGCAATGGAGTTTATACCTTCCCTGCCACGTTAATTATGTCCCCTTTCTTCTTTTTTTTTAGTACTACATTGGTGCATCAGCTGAAGCTGACCTGAGAGTTTCCATGATACAAACAGCCCCTTGTGTGAAACAGTGAGCTTTATTTATAGTGACAGGATGCTCTTTGTGGTTTTTTTCTATTTCTGTGTTACGCACACAGATTTATTTACAAGTGGAAATACAGCAGTGACTACCCTTTGCTGCCGACAGCAGATGAGCTCTGCACTTTATTTAACTGACTTTGTGTCAGCTTCAATTTCTTGACTGCTTGGAGTGCAGGTTCTGTTGGTCCTTCCAAGGTATCCTTTGATCTTGCTCTGTGTTTGGTTTCCTGCTTTACCCCTTGGGCCCATGGTTTGCTGCAGGACTCCTTCCCCCACCTCCTTCTTTTGTGTCTCCAAAGAACACAGGCACACTTTCACATGTATTATTTTACAGATTCCTGTGATCATAGATGAAGGGGAAATCATCTCTTCCATTACAATGTGCATCACTGTAGCTCTGCTTTGCAGTCATATCTGTAGTAAAGAATATCTCATTTTTTACAGTTTTGACATAATATAGACTAAGACTTGACTTTTCTTTATAAAAGGAGAAAAGGTCTAATTTTCTGTTGTATCACTTAATTCCTGAACACTGGGCAAAGCTGAATGAGGGTCAAGGGAACTAATTTCACATTGGCTTATATCTGTTCTGGAATCAGGGATGGATTTCCCAGCTGCACAATGACATAATTTTGTACAGCTGTTCTCTTTCCTAACTCATGAGAAAGGAGAATTGTCCTGTGGTGTCTGGTCAACTTCTGCCATATTCCTTTGCCTTTTATTGATGCAGAATAAACAAGGCAAGCACAGAAATATTTTTTACCTTGCAATGGCCATGGGAACTCCTTAATCAAGGAATGCTCTCTGGTTCTTTCTTCCAATTATTCTAGTGGACTATGTAGGGTACCAAGGTGATGTAAAATTATTAAAGTAGAGTTCAGATGCAGACTCTGGTAATAGAAATGCTTAATAGGAAAAAATGCTAAAAAAGTAGGTGATAAAGTATGAGAAAATTATTCTTTTAAGTCTGGTACCAGAAAAAAAAAGAAAACTCGAGACTTCTCAGTCCCAAAGCACTTTCCTCATATTCCAGAAAGAACCCGGGAGTACAAAATCACACGCTACTCTAACCTTACAACACATTATTTTAGACATACTTTGGTGACAATTTCCAGCAAGATGAAGCTTAAAAAAATCTAACATTCAAAGAAATTCTTCTCAGAGCTCCTCCACAGTTGATTAATAGGAAAATAAAGAATACAGTTAATGTAATGCATATGCTTTTTACATGCATGTCTGTAAACACAGAATCTAAGTAAGGAAAAAAAAAGATATTCTCTTTACAACAAAGAGATGGGAGAACTGCACTTTCAGTTCTACAAGCAGGAACATATCTAACTATGTAGATGAGTGGCCCACAATGGCCATCCTCTGTCTACAAACATTACCTTGGGACCTTCCAAACACAGCAGAGCTGTCTGTGATCTCTGTGTAGAGCCTACATCACGGTTTGAATGAGGCATGAACAAAAGAAGAGGGCTATAAACACTGGAACTAATAACTCAGTGCAAAACCCCTATTTATTCTTTAAAACTAAAAGTAGGGAAGAATTTTGTTTTATCTTTCAGTCTTAGAGCAGGGGTCTACCTGAAATAAAATAAGTTTTTAGGTCTAGTCTGCAGTGTGTATATATGTGTGTAATAAACCACTGTGTCAGCTTCAGTAGACATCCTGAAATCTTCCTCTCATATTTCTCATTACTTATTTACATAACATGCATTATTTTTACCATTATTATTAATTTTATTTTTTTATTTTTAAAAATTAGATTAGGAGAGAAGTTGACAATAGGAGGCAAGACTAACTGAGCCACACAAGTGGTTCCTCTTACAGCTTGGGGTATATCCCAGCCATACCTTGACAATCTTCTCTTTTCTTTGAATTCTCCATAAAAGAAAACACATGTAGAGAGATGGAAATATGCTGCAGAATGATTCATCCAGGTTCTTGACCTGCGTAATCAGAGCACCAGGTCTGCTGAGAACATCACTGAGCTCAGCAGTTGATGGAAACAGGTTGGGTTACAGAAATTTGGGGCTTCTCAGACACTGTGTGAATTAAATAACTGTGATGTAAGCAATCACTTAGTGATGTCTCAGCAGCTAGGAAAAATTGTATTTGCAGAAGATGGTCAGATGATGAGACAGATAATAGAAATTGCATCTAAGTACCACAGAAATTAAGAATAGAAATGCTGAGGATGAATGGTATGGAAAGAAAAAGGTCATATTATTTTTCTGTTTGAAGTCACTGACTAAATTCAGGCTGACTAAGTTTCATCATCCTTAAACTTAGAAATTTTTCAGTCCATGTAGAAATGAAGTCCAGTATTGGCATATAATACCTTTTCTTTCTCATGTTTAATTGATTTTTAAGGTACATGTCAAAGTAGGACACAACTGCCAGTTCATATACTGCAACAATGTAGGGAAGCTGTATTCATATTTAATCAAAATTTAATCAACTGTAATAAAAGTGAACTATATAAGTGGAGATAAAGTAGAATTTCATGTCTGTATTCCAAGCATGTTCTATATTTTCAGGAAGTCCGCATCCAGTCTTTCTACATATCTGTGCTTAATTATCTAATTGCAAGTTTCTTTTTGAAAGGGCAAAGCCAGGAAAATCTTCCAAAGCCTGAAACAAGACTTTGGACAGCATAAGTTGACAGTCCAGTAGGGTAGGGTGAGTTACCTGTACATGATTCACCCAGAACACCTGGAATTAATACGGAAACCCCTCAGTGGCTTAGAATGACCATGACTGAGTACAGTCAGTGGGTTTTGTCTTGTCAGAGTTTTTGATGTAGGTCACAAAACATAGCTGGGAAATGGAGGAAACCCTTGTATCATCAGGGTGTTTGTGCTATGTTTTGCTACCTGTTAAATCCACACTCTGAACTGCAGTGTAGTCACCTTCCCTATATTTAAGATGGGACTGATGTTGCCTGTGCTCTCTCAGGCCAAATGTCTCCTCTGCTGCTTTGCCATATCCCAGGTACATCCTTCATTCCTGCTTATTCAAGTGCTTCCCACTCAAGCCATGTCATTATCAAAGATATTTATTTCTGAAGTGCTACTAAACTTTCATATCTAGTTCACTTAACATAACCCTGGAGAAAATATGGGTCTCCAGAGAAAAACTATATTCTATTTATTGATACTCAGAGTGACCAATTTTCTTACAAAATCCTTTGTCACTACTTCAGTAGCTCTATTAACCTAAAAATAATATAAACAAGAAGAGTTCATTTTCTGTTCAGAGCCCAACATTCCCAAGAGCTCTTTGCACAACATAAAGTTCTGCCTTCCTTTCAGGTATTTTCAGTCTTTGAGAACAATTTTGATCTTTATAAATAAAACAACTATTTCCACAAAGGTTGCACTCACATGATTTTTGGTCTCTGCAGTCTTTCATTATGCTTCTTACAAAGTCACATCACATTTCTCAGACTCTTATCCAGATATCTCACTCTTTTTTCTCTGCATTTCAAGTATTGGCAATAGTTTATGTTATTTTCTTACTGCCAAAACCTGAATTTTTGTCTTCTAATTATCTTTATCTTGATAAATTTTAGTGTCTTTTTCTAAGTTTAGGCCAGAGTGCTCTAGGACTCTTGTCTCACTTTTCAGACTTTGATTTGTACAGCAATCTGATCTTCCATTGGAGATTCATTGAACTCTCTGAAATTATTCCAACCACTCATGATTTTTTTCTCAGCTCTGTTTCAAGGGACCCAAAGTTTCTCTCCAAAGTCTTCTGTGAAACCAAGCTCTTTCAAAAGTTAATTTTTTTCCAAGATCAAAAAAGACTTGAAATTTCTTTAGTTCTTTATCAGAGATACCTTACATTTTTTTCATTCATGTGTAGAATATTCAACTAAATTTCCAGCTAAAGTTGCTATTCTTTGTCATCTAAAACCCCCCATTTTCTATTTTTTGATTTCTAGGTGCATTTATCTGTCTGTAATTTCACTCTGTGTAAAATGGAAGGGTTTTTTTTCCTTTGGCAATTAACACAGAACAATCAACAGTAGTAACTCTGAAGAAAATCATGCAAATTGTGAAATACAACAGGTGAGATAATGTGTCAGCCTGTTAGCCTTAGTATAGTCTTGGGAGAGGCAGGAACTTCTATACATAACTGTCTGCCAGCCCATCAAACCCTCCCAATTAGCCAGACTGTTCAGCAAATGTAAATTTAGAATTTCAATCTTTGAAGGGTAAGACAGCATTTCACACATAAATATTTTTGGCCTTACAAGTCCTTAAAACTGCAAAGTATTAACAGAATCGTGCACTCATACATTCATGCAAAAGCAAGACTATGAGACAACAATGTAGTTTGAAAGAGATATAAAGTCACTGTTGTTCTCTATTTTTTGTCATTATACCCAGTGATGAAATACAGTGTTCAAGAGAACTGTAAGGTAATTAGACCGAGACCAAGGAATAGCAACAAGAAGGATTAGAGAGCTAGAAAACATGGTCTATGAAGAAAAAACAGAATATCTGGAGTTGTTGCACAAAATAAAGAGATGTTTAAGAGGAACATGGTAACCAGTCTCCAAGTACAAGAAAAGCTGTTGCAAAGAGTAAAGGCAATCTTTGTTCTCCATATCAATGCACTAGAAAAAAATGGGTTTAAGTTTCAATCTGATGAAATTTCTGAACAGAGTGTATACTGGAGCACTGCTGTTGATTATTTAATAAAGTTGTGGACCCTACACCATTCTTGGTCCATTCTTGGACCAGCCATCTGTGGCTTTTCACAGACTTCATTTACTTTACAAAAATCCCACGCCTCAAGGTGGTCTCTGGCTTCCAGTTCAAGTGCTTCAGGGTGATTTATGTCTACACTAAGCATAGACAGCCCTCTCTCCACAGTAAACACCATGCTCATGCTATCTGTAGGTCTTCTCTGGACCCTATCTGCTCTCCTATTTGGCTTAAAGATAATCTATGTTTGTATGTTTCTGGTTTATTTCACATTTAATGTATCTAAAACACTGCTGCAGTTCCTTATAGCTGTATCTTTTTTCAGTATGAAATGGAGACCATGTGTTATGCTCCCTAGGGAGCAGAAGAAAAATGGATGGCACCGTGTGAGGGTACCAAGGAGAAGAGTACAGGATAGAAAGGTCAAACCAGCACAGCCTGGACTTCATCGCCAAGAGACCTGGTCCAGAATGCTGCTCCTCCCAGGTTACCACTTGGCTTCATCTCTGAGGGAGTGAACTGTGGTGCTCCAGCACAGAACCAGTAAACAATAACGGTGCTATGAGGCAGATGATGCTCTGTAGGAGAGGATTGGCTCCAAAGTGCTTGACCAGGAATTTTTTTTCCTTCCTGTGGTGGAGATGGCCTTTATTGACTTGTGTGGATTGCTTAAAGGTCACTCAAACATGCACAGAGGTCTACATAGATCACACAGGTTCCACAAGATCCCTACCAAGACAATTCTTTGTTCAGTGGGGCAGGTTGTGTGTTATGTGCCCAACTTGATGCGTTGATCCCACTTAACAGTAATAGGCAGATAATGGTGGTTGGCCTTCAATTCTGCCTTGGATGGCTTTTGTACATGGCTAATATATGCCCAGAAACTACAGAAAACTTATTGTGATTCACAAAATGATTTTTCAATCCACGAGAGTGCAAGATCTCGTACATTAGCTTTAGTGAAGGATGTGAGATTAAGAGCTGTTTGGATTCCATTCCATTCCATTTGGGTGGATTTCAAGGCTGCCATGCACAAACAGTGCAGAGGGAGTGTGTACCTTTCAGCATCACCACTGTGGGTCCCTCTGCTGCCTTCTACACCGACTGTGCAGAAAATTCAGTGACGAATGCAGCCGAGAAAGTTTGTCTGACAGCTTCACGTAGTCTCACTGCGTGTGAATGGGTGTCTGATTTTTTCTGCTCTAAGGTTGATTGAAATCATTCCCTTTTCTCAAAATGATTCAGTCACTTCACAGCAGTTTAAGCAGGCACTTCCCAGCGTTTCCACTGGACTCACCATGTGGCAGTGGCTTGGTTGCTGCAATGTGCAGCACTCCATGAAGCCTTGCTTTTATCTCCTTACACCAACATTGATTTGCAGCAAACTTTTTCCCCATTGCCCTTAGAAAAGGTGAAGTCAACAGCATCCCACGCTGGATCCAACTGCTCTTGCTCAGGATGTGAGAGTGCTGCTTTGTAATGATCATAATAAACAGAGAATCCCCCGCTAACATTTCCAACGCACCATGCAGCTTGGCATTTTCAATATATATTTAAAACAACAAACCAAGACAAGCAAGTGCCTTTCCCAGAAATTGCCAATGTATGCTCCGAGATCTCTTGCATTTTGCATTGTGTCAGTCTGTGTCAGAGGCTTCAGGAAAGGTAATACAGAAGATGAATGGAAGTCTATCATCTCAGTGCCAAGATGAAAAAGTGACAGCTCATAATGAAAAGAAAAATAGTTTCCATTTTGGGCCTCTGTAAGTAAGAAAGTGACAGAGCCATGGGAACTGTGAGGCTGAAAAATGGTCCCTTTGACAGACATGCCTTTAAGTGAAAGTGCATGGGATATAATACTAGCCATAATATAGGGAATAATGGTTATTTTAGGGATCACATGATTTTGAATAAATCCTTGACTACTCCTTGGAAAATGAAACTGAAAGAGACTGGGAAAAACTGTAGTTTCATTTACAGAATAAATAACCTAAGGATGTTTTTAGGTTTCTATATCTGTGATTGAAGCCTGTGAAAAGATTTTGGATATACACAGGGTAACAAAAATGAGAGTCAAGAGCTTCCTGTAAACCTGAAATGGGATGGATTGCTCATATTTTTGAAAAGAGAAAAAAAATGCTGCAAAAGAAGGCTCAGGATTACAAGGAAGAAGATTCTGGTTATAAAATCTCTAATAAAACTTCTTATTAATAAAACCATATATGATATTTGCTTTCAGGTGAGGTAAAATAAGAAATATTACCTATTAATGTAATTGCCAACTAAAACATCTATGGAGGCAAGTCCTACCATGTAACTTAAGGCTGCAAAATGCTTCATGACATTCTTATTAAAAGTGCTGCAAAGTGCTTCATGACATTCTTATTTTTCTGTTTAAATTGGTGTTTAAAGTCAGTTTAAAGTGACTTGAGACAGTTAAGTCCATGTAAATCAACATAAGGCTTGGTGTAGGCTTCCATGCATCTGGTTTAGAACCGACTCTGATTAAACCAGTGTGACATCACCTGATTGGCAAAGCCTTGGGGCAATATTCACCCCTGTGCAGAGGGCCAGCAATATTGAGCTTAAAAGGGGATTACATGGTGCGTGAATTCCACCCTAAAGCATATTTAAAATAGTTTTCCCTGCATGGCTTCTTTCTTCACCAGCTTTCCTCAGGAGGAAAGGTTAATAAGAATAATACTTTCTCCTTCCACATGAGTGTCTCTTTCAGGATCTCAGTGAATTCTGAAGTTCTTAAAAAAGCATTTATAGATTTTATAAGACATTGCATGCAATTCTTTTTTCAAGCTCTTTCAGAAAATTAAAGTTCTAATAATAAAATGGAAAAGGAGTAGATAAAATAGGTGCTTAAGTTTTCTCTTTGGGTTTGGGGTCATTTTCCAGACAAGGAAACTGAGGACCCAGATGGATCTCTGCTAGGAATACTTTTTACTCATTTAGAGCCTTGTCTTCATGTAAAAATTAGAACCATCTTTCAGTAGTTAAAATCAACGAGAAAAATCTACTAACTTGAAGTGGAATAAAATTACGATCTAGGGAAACAGCTGAAAGTCACACCATGCACAGTGTGAGGATCCTTTACTGTGTGAAGATTAGAAGCTAGCTCTTTGCCATCACCACAATTGTCTTTCTAGCTTTAAGAGATTCTTAACATAGCTAAACAGGGAAGAAACGTGGATCCTATGGTCTAGCATTGAAAGAATTTAAACTTTAAGCATGAAAAGAAATTTTAGGCTACTTAAAGAGACTATAACTAGGACAAATGGGATGAATTTAAGGAAAGAAAAGGCTGACAGTTAGGGAAAAAAGCCTTTCCAGTGAGGACTATTAGACTGCAGGATAGTCTCCCAAGGGAAGCGGTGAAAGCTCAGTTTCTTGAGTCATTTAAAACTGGACTAGACAAAGCACTCTGGAATATACTCCAGGGAGCAATCCTCTCTTGGCAAAGGGATGCACAAAATAACCCAATAGATCTCTCCCATCTTCCCTTCCTGTGATTCTCCTATTTCATAAAGCTCTGCGATTGAATGGATAGCAGAAAACTTTAACCCCTTTTTCAGAAGCAGAAAGCATGTTTGACAAGATATTGTGAGAGGAAAATCCTCTAGCAGAGAAGAGAAAAAGCTGCATTTTTCATAGCAAGTTATCAGCTTTTCTCTATTTAGGCTGAAGAATTGTAAAGGATGGTCCAACACTGCCTACTGGAAGGCTGCCATTTTCAGTACAAGTCAATGTTTGTTTCTCAGCCTCCCTAAAAATTCCAGCAGTATGGATATCACTCAGTGCTGTAGGTTTTTCAGGTTATTTTGTGGGTTGTTTTCTTTTTCCCCAAAAAAATATGCAACTAATAACAGAATGATTGTCCTTCTAAAACAGGATTGACTGGCTGCTTTCAACAAGTTGGGCTTTGATTATACCATACCCCTGCCCAGACTCATACTGAGAAAGAACTACCGTCCCTACACTTGCATGATCCAAGCCCTGAATCAATGTTGGGAGCTATTGGGAGTGAGGAGATATTACACTCCACTATTCCCCTTCTCCCTCGAGCAGGTGGGGAAGCAATGGCCTTGGCTTCTGCCTTGCAAGACATCAGCCAAGGGCACAGAGCAGGTGCAGGTGATGCTGTAAGCTGCTGCTGCTGCTGATAAAACCATAAATTTCCTGCATCTCCTGCACCAAGGAGAAAAGTGGGTGGCTCTGCAGGGAGAGAGAGGAAGGGAAGCCAGGCTCTAGAAAAAATAAATCCAGAGATGGTCAGACTTCTGTGGAACTGTTCAAAGAGCTTGAAGAAATGATTTTCTGTAAGAGTTAAGGAGGCATTCATTAACATGTATATGTTTTCTTAAAAAATCCTAGGTGTTGCAGCTCCTCTGGACCCCACTGTGAAAAGCTTGATGCAAAGACCAGCTCATCCCACAAATCTTAGAGAAGGTAGCGGTAGAAATGGTTAGGAGTTGATCACCAAGATGGTACAAAAATAAATTAATTAATTGCAACATAAGCTATTACTACTTTTTATTTACTCCGAAACTTCTCTGGAGCCTCCAGTCTGAGCTTTCCCCTGAACGAGCCCATACATTGACTTTCCATACATGCACTTTCAGATGACAAGAAGATAAAACCTGGTTGTTCTGGCTGAGACCAAGGATCCATCTGGCTCAGTGTCAGAAGATAGAGGTTCATGGGATAGGACAGTGGGGTGATGGCGGATAGTTGAATATGCCCAGGAAAACATAAAGAAGTTCAGGAAATACACAGTGACACTTCATCAGGGTACCTCCCTCGCCTCCTGCAGTTCCCTGTTAAATCTGCACATAGGATCACAGAACATCTCAGGCTGGAAAGGACCCATAAGCATCATCAAGTCCAATTCCCTGCTCTTCACAGGACTACCTAAAACTTATTCCCATGTCCACAGTTTCAACCAGATGCTCCTTGAACTCTAACAGACATTTGCAACACTTAATGGAAAAAACAGAACTTTTTCAATAGCTTTTTGAAATCTTGAAAAAATTTAACATCCATAATACACCATAGTAAATATTTCTAAATATTAAAAGCTTATGCAACCAGCTCTTTTTGAAGCTGTTTGTAGCCAACCTCATTTGATTCTTTCCCCACCTTTGGAGAAAGAATGCATGGCATTCTTTGCATGGCAAAGCATGTGATGATGGATACAGCAGCAAGTACCACAAATTACATTATTTCTTATTTATGAACAAAAAAGCGCTTAAGTTTGCAATCGTAAAAATGGTCTTTTGGGAAGAGGATTCTGTTTATGGCACCCACAAGTAAAATAAGACAAATAAGTCCCAGTTGTATCCACATTTGCAGATATACCTGTCACAAAAGCATGTGACTGAGGAAAGAGTCATTTTAGTCACTCAGGTGCCAGTGGAGAGCACCAAACTGCTGAGAAAACAATCATGGCTTAGATCTTGTCTTCCTTGGGATGACAATCAAGGCACGAAATTAAATTTCTTAATCTGAACTTCAAAGGTATACAAATTTGGAATTATTACTTTTCACTTGAGAAGAAGAAAGACTAAAGGATAACTCTGTTTCCTTTTTAATCTGAGAGGACCTTGGTGATTCTGGATGATGTTTGAACTGCTTGAGCCTTTTCATTCCTTTCCTGTCAATGGAACAGGAGGGGTCTTCAGCAGCTCAGGCAAACCTCTACATTGGAAAATTTTTGATTGAAATTTCCATTGGAAAGGAAACGTTTTCTCAAGGGGGATGTCCATTCCAAAAGAATTCCCAATCTCCTCTCTGGGATAAGATTGTACTGACATTTTCATTTAATTGGTATTTAAAAATATTAAATGATAGTCTTCTTTGTCAGTGTTCAGCCTCACTGCTTGAGAAACATGCACTGTAGCTAGCTCTCTGTTGATCCTTGCTGTTCTGACAAAACACAGCAAATCTGCTGCACTCTGTTTGTAAGGATTAGAGAAATGCTGCCCAGAACTGGAGTTGGGAATTTACCAGGAACCTGAGCTTCACGTTGGATTTGCGCAGAGCATGCATCTGTTACAGGAACCTAGCCCTCTTTTTGTCTTCAAAGCACTCTGCGAATATTGAACCATGCTGAAAACTCCTTTGGAAAAAGAAACATGGGGCAACTTCACCGACTTTGATGTGTTATAGCTGCTTTCTTTTTGGGTGTGATTTCCATGTCTAAAGGAAAACCAACATTATTGCTCTTTTTTTTTTTTTCAAAGGTAATCCAAAGTATTGAAAGTATTGGTAAAATCACATAAGGAAAAGTACATTTAAGATTAGAATAACTCAAAAAGTTGTGCCTCATCACTAAGGACTACTAAAATTGAGTTTTCCATCCTTGACATAGAGACATGGCTGAAGACATCTCAGGTAGGTATCTCCAAGACTGACAGGATCTTTCAGTTCTGGGACTTCTGCCCACCTGTCTCCTCAAATTTCCTGTTATTCTTTGTAAACCTGTCTAAAAGATTGGCCACATCCTGCAGTTCTGGCAACAAAAAGCCATTTCCCAGGATCTGAGTTGGCCATGTTTTCTGCTGATGACCTATGAGCAGCACACTGGACATCTCCAACCTGCCTTTTCTGGAAGAAAATCACTGTTCCTAAACTTTGCATTAGAAAATATATTCCATGCCACTTGTGGCAGCTGCAGTTCGTATGGATGATTGGTTAGAATGGATAAAAACAGATTTCCCAAACCAACTGTATTCAATGCAACATATTTTTCATATGTTTAATGGAACAGAAATTTTTATTTTAAGAGGCATTTATGAGCACTGCTAGCTCTCTGCCTAGGGAGTGAAGACCTGGTAGGGGGGAAAACTAGCAGGTGTAAGAATAAAATTAGTTTTATCACAAAATTGGAAAGGAACTGAGATTTTCTCTCCGTACTTCTGCTCTTAGCCACTGATGAAATACAGTCTTTAGTCACAAAAAGATCCTCCTGTGCTCACTGTTTAACCCTTTTCTGGGGAGCTCAGGCTAATGTACTTCACTCCAGTGCTGGCACGAGCAGCTCAACAGTGCTGGCATCACAGCCTTCGATTTGAGCCAATATCATTAAAAAGAACAATTCTTCATTATCAGTCCTGGAAACTTCCTCCAGCAATCCGTGCTTCAGAGAGTCAGGGAGCATTTTGTACTTCTGTGGTGAGTCCTTGCAGCCCCTCAGCACAGGAGATGAAACAATTCTGTCCTCTGTCCTCATATCCTGGTTCCCAGGTTAGTTTTAGGGGGGATTCAACACTTTTCCCAAACGCCTCCTTTTTCCTTCCATTAACGGAAAGAATATGAATCTCTAATAGAAAAAAAACCCTCTGAAAATGGCCTTTCTGTCACTTGATTCCTATGATTATTATTTTGTGGAACAATGGAAAGCAGCAGAGCCCCCATGTTTGTCTAGATCTGCATCTTGCTTGAAATGTGTTCACACATCACCTGTTAATGTCACCTTGCAGTCAGAGGGGGTGTATTCAGAGAGCACGAGCACTGATCTTTCTTCTGAGTATACAATTAGGGGTCTGTTTGTCCATGTTGCAATGAGAATGAACAACTCATTTAAATGAAAAAATTAATTTCAATTTGACTTAGAGCCTTGTAACTATGGCCAGTGTGATATGCAGTCTTACTGGAATCATTTTTGCCCAAAACATCAACCAAGGGATCTTATTAATGCAGACTGTCTCCGAATTGTACAATCATTTCTGGGTTTTGTGAGTTTGAAGCAGTAGTAAAAGCTCATTCTTTTGGTAGTGCAATAAAATTATTCCTTTTTGGTCAAAATTTGACAGGACATTTTGAATTCTAAATTTTCAGTTCTCCAAAGAGAGGGAAAGGGTGAGAAAGAGATTACTTGTGCTTCATTCCTCTTTAAGGCTGAAGTTCAGGTTGGGGTAAGAAGAAAAAAAAAATTGCTTCCTAAAATCAATTAATTTTACATGCTAAAAAAATACCCAACTCCATCTAGAAAAATGGAGAAACAATTTCTAATCAAATTGGAGAATATACACATCAAGAGTGGGAAAAAATGATGCCTCCCAGCAAGAGGAGTAGGAAGGAGGAAGATGAGTAAAACCCCTGAAAATAAAAGTGGATAGAAATTGAGAGTCGTATGAGATGGATAAATAAACAGCAAGGTTACAAGTTCACCAACCCACCCTGCAGGCACTATTAGGACTTTAATTTGCTTCAATCAGCAGCGTACGTGGTGTGTGTTTACTTCAAGGGGAACGGAGTCGATTTTCTGCTTCTGACTTAATATGCTACCAACATATCATGATGCCTGGCCAAATTCACCAAAGCATGTCTTTGCTGCTCTTCACTGGATTGTGCTCAGAGACACTTGTGGTACCTGTTAAAACACTTTAATGAATCTGATACTCATGAACAGTGCTGAAATGACAGCCCTGGAAATTGAAGTCTTCTATCAAACTACAGAACTCGCACAGTATGGATGAAAATACTGCCAGGTTCTGCCATGCTGTCCTCTCAACATGCCTCAAATTTAACCTGGAAAAATCATTTCTGGTGGTAGCAGCACTTCAGCCTCAATGCCTGGTCATTTCTTCCTACTTCAGATATAGTTGCCAGCAAGTGTATGGATTATCTTGGAGATTTTATGCTGCAGACAGAAGCTGGGCAAGACATTTTCAACAGAATTATTTCTTATCAGAAAAAAACAGTTGCATTTGAATCAAAGTGTTCTGGAAAGTGTTAAAATTGCAACATTCTCAAAAGGCAGGTGCTGAAACAAAATGGGTTTTTTATAGATTTAATTATTTCTTTAGAATTAAATAATGCCTTAATTGTATTATAATTATCCACATAATATGTCTTAGATAATGTACCAGATTTTGCTATTCTTTAAGTGAAGCATTTTATCCTATTGAATTTAAGAATTTCAGTGTTTCTTAAATGAGTCATATATGAATTTAAATAGCAAGGTCAATTTCAAAATGGGAAAATTTATTTTGACAGAAAAATAAAAATAGCCCGAAATATCTTCATTAATGTTTGGGTTTTTTTTTACTTTTTTTCCTTGTTTCCTCATCTTTAATCTTTTGTGGAAAGGGAAGAGAGCAGCCCTGTTTCTATGTACTCTGTATCAGGCAGTAGTGATGTGGGAAGCTGGAGGGAAAGGAGACTTGGGGGCAAATTTAAATTTTGGTAATGTTATGGCATTCAAGAACATTTTGGAAATATTGGAGCCCCATGTCAAAGTGTAATAACAATAATCTTAGTATTGCAAATTATTTTTCTATTATTTATGAACATTACCTCTGCCACAAATGCTCAAATCTGAGCTGGGTCTAGTGATGGGAGGGGCAGGAGGGGTTGTGATCCCTCAGTGCAGGGAAGAGACTTTGATTTCTGCTTTCCAATGGAGATTGTAGCAGGAGAGGAGGAGAGGGTGGAGGACAGGTCCCTCTGGTGCAGTCACAGAGGTGAGGGTGGGAAAGGAGGCTCTGCTGAAAGCCACACAGAATTAACAATGAGAAAGTTAAGAGAACTCTGAAAATACCATCATGCTGATTGTGCAGCTCTCCCCTTGGAAAAAAAAAATATATGATGTCAGCTTAAATGATAGTTTGAAAAAAGAAACAGAAGAAATAATCCCTTAAGGAGGTGTCTGAGAGTTGATACAGCAGACCTTTACACAGAAAAACAATGTTCACGGTGTGTACCAGCTGATAGCTATTCTCTCTTCTGACCTTTATCTTCAGGTGTGTGGACAGATCTGAAAACTCACTCATGGCTTTTCCATTTGAGACTTATCTTTCTCTTCTACTTATCACATGCCTCCTAGTTATCACAAAGCACTACTTGGCCATTACCTTCATCACAGATAAAAGTATTATTGCGTTCTCGGTATCGTCACTCTCACTCTACTTGATTTCTTCAACTAGATTGATTTCTTCAAATGACGTACTGCACAGTGTTTTGGTTTTTTTTTTTTACAGTTACTGAAACCTTGTGGATCTGCCAGCCTTTTTTTCATCTGACTGGTTTCTGAAATAACCTCTTCTGTGAGATGCGGCGTTCAAAATAGGCATAATTCTTGACTTGTGGGTTTCAGAAGAGAAATAATCACTGAGCAATTAGTTCAAAACCAAAACTGGCATAAATTTCACTATGGGCATGACTGACTCATATTAGCTATAATTATCCCATTTGCTCCATTTTGCTTCTAGTCCTCCACTGCCCAGTTATTGTGGGAACCCTGGTTTGAGTAGTGCCTGAAAGCTGAGAACAGACTAACCAAGCAGGCCAGCCCTGAAACTATGTTTATTAAACAGCATTTTCAACACAGATGTTCAAAAATAATTTCTTACCTTTCCCTCTCCTGAGAAACAGGTTTTGCAATGTTTTTCCTTTATGTGAGATACAGACATGGCTGCCAACACGATAATGTTGTGGGACCCAATACCATCTGGTAGACTAGATGCCATGGTCAATTCCTGGCTAATCTTGTCAGGTCAACCGTGAAAAACTGACATTCTGCCATCAGGAGCATACCCAGATTTATTTTTCCACACTTTCAGGTTTTTATGGCCCGGGATTGAGAAGCCTTCTTCATTACTTCATTAGGTACAAAGGCATCTCAGAAGCAAGGTCACAGGTCCTGTACAGCTTTTGTCTCCTGGATAGATCCTGTCTTGTGGGACTGTACAGAACCAAACCATCAAGAGGCCTAGAGTTTTGTTGGGTTGGTTGATTTTTCTCAAATGTTAAGAATTAATGTAAAGCTAGTGTCACAAGGTCATTCATTAATAAATTCCTGCATTTAACTCTGGGGCTGAAGAATGGTAGGACAGGACAGGATAGGATAGGACAGGATAGGATAGGATACGATTTCTCAAATTCTCTAAAAATGTTTTCAGATATGCTTCTTATCAGATGGCTGTACCAAAGGGACTGAGGGTGCAGTTGCAGAACCCATGTGCCAGGTCAGTTCAAGCACCTTTGACACAGCAGCTGAACTGTTCTCAGGACTGATGAGACCAGCTCCACAGACACATGGAGTCACCTGGAAATGCTCAAAAGGTGTGTGGATGTGGCAGCTGGGGTCGTGGGGTACTGGTGGGCTTGGCATTACTGCGTCAAAGGTTGAATTTGATGACCCTAGAGGTCTTTTCCAACCCAAAAACTCCATGATTCTATGAGTCTAGGACCCTGATTATTTGGCCTTGCTGTTACCCAAAGGTCAAAGCTATGCCTGTGTTTTCAGACAGTGGTACACTCAACAAACTGAAAGCAAGTTTAACTCTTATACCTGCTATGAGGGCTACCCAGTGCAGATCTGGACTCCTGCCTCAGACCTCCTGATCTGATTTGCCAAAACTCCTGCCTCAGACTGCTTTTCTCCCAGTTAAACCCTCTGTTACAGCTCCTCAGCCAGCACAGTGGTTCTGAGGCTTGGCTTCCCATCCCTCATCTGGCTACTGCATCAGTGCAGGATTTCTGCAGACCCTCCTTTGGGCTCATCACAGAGCACCATGCAGTTAAGCTGCATCTTAGGAACTTCTCCCCCTCCTAAATGATGCTCAGGTCACTGTCATTGAGCTCCCTGCTTTGGATAGGGAGTGACATCCCTCCTCCCTTGAGACTGGGAGTCATTCTCTGCCTCAGGTGGAAGGAGATCGCAATTTGTAGTCTGGGGTCCTCCATGGCACAGCTTTTGGGGTCTAGCTCTGCAAGACTGTGCAGAATATCCTTTTTTTTCTATTTTGAAGCTATTTGTAGGCTCTCACTCCAATGATCTATAATTGGAGTTGTGCTAGACCTAAATTAAATTCAAAACTAACTAGTAAACAGGTTGTTTTGCACAGGTATTTCATGCATGCAAATATCTATAATTATGCAGTAGTGTGCGAAATTCATACATATTTAAATATATGGCAATAGAGATCATGTTAATCCTTTCAAAACCCAGGCTATCTGAGAAACGGCTGAGTTAACATCACCTTGTTGTTCAGGAGCAACCAGATTATTTTTCTGCATTGCTATGTTTCTTAACTTGCCGTGGTTGTTTCCTTTTTCCCTTTGTCTGTCGCTCGTGGCTGATGAAACCCATGCAGATCTGAAAAGCTGCAGAACCGCATTGTCTGCATATTCCTTTTGCTGCTTCTCATCTGAAAACAGTACCTCCTGGCACCTGGAAAACCATCACAGATGCAGAACAGGTGATCTTTACAGAATGCTATTCAAAGTGAACAGTCTGCCAGGCCCATAGACAACAAAACACACTGCTGACTCCAGCTGGAGCGAGCGATTACTTTGATAACAAATTAAAACAGCCTCAGAAATTGGAAATGAAGGAGCTGTGCAAGGATGAATAAACTCCTCAGATGGCCCCAATTTTGTGCAAGTCTATCCAACACATGTGCTATAAATTGGTGCTCTTCATTAATAGCTACTGTTTAGACACTAACATCTTTCAAAAGGACGAATCAGGATCTGTCTCCTTTCACAGTGCTAACTTCCATCCTGATTGAGGAGACTATTTTCTCTTAACATGTTCAGAGCACTTCCTTGGGATCTTAAAAATTCTTTATGTGTCATTTTGCTTCTTGCATATGCAGACAATTGTAATGCTCAATTTAAAAATGTTCATATATTTTCTGTCTATGGGATTTTTACAGCACTGGATAATTCCTGGATGATTACTGTTTTTAATAACCACATAATTACTGTATTAATCAGAACTGTCCTATTGGCTTTTGTGTGACACAGAAGGGCAGAAGCAAGATAGAGATAAAGATACTCTGTATTTAAAAGAGCCCTGAAACATTTTCTTGAGCTCACTTTGCAATATGGCACACAAAGAGGTCAAAACACAGCAACAGCCTTAGCGGATATCAGGAGTCCATGTGCCCTTCAACAATAGTCAATTTGCAATAATTGAAAGCAGGTATGATATGTGAAGCTATTTTAAATGACAGCTAGCCAGACAGAGTGCTAACATGGGAGTAGCCAGGACTCCAGGTGAGTGCAGTGGATCTTGTGAAGGGGCACATAAACATGGATGAGACCCATCTTTCCTCAGTAATTAATGTTCTAAAATATGCTTAATTTTTCTTTTAGAAAGCAGAAAATAAAAAGAAAGGAAGGAAAATTGCTACAGGTTCTGCAGAAAGAAGATGAGTTGCACAGGACAAAAAAGAAAAAAAAAATAGCAAAAGGCTAAATTTTCCAAAATATGATGTTGACTAATTTGGTGCCCTAAGGCAAAAACTTTCCTGAAGTTGAGTGCATTTCTTGTTTGGTACACTTCATACAAAATCTCTGAGATGGATACACGTGTCTACATGGTAAAATGCTTTGATATATCATGGGATCATAGAATGGCCTGGGTTAGGGAGGACTTGAAAGATCATGTCACTCCACGTCCCTGTCACTGGAAAGAACACCTTCCACTGGACCAGGCTGGTTAGATCCCCACCCAACCTGGCCTTGGACACTTCCAAGGACTGGGCAGCCACAACTTTTCCAGGCAACCTGTGCCAGGGCTTCACCACCCTCACAGACAATACTTTTTTCCTCATATCTGATTCAAACCTATCCTCTTTAAGTTTAAAACCATGTCTCCTCATCCTAATACTGTTTGCATGTGTAAGAAGTCACTTTCCCTCTTTTTTATCATCTCACTCTAAGGAAGGGAGCGGTGGGGTCCCCCTGGAACTTTCCCTTCTCCAGTCTGGGCAGGCCCTGCTCTCTCATCCTGTGTTTGTTCCACATCCATGTCAAACTGGAGGGGCAGGGAGGAGAGGGGGGTGCCCAGCTGAGTCTGTCTGTCCATCCCCAGGGAACAGAAAGGGCAGAAGCAGATCATACTGAAGCCATGAGGACTCACTGCAGATCAGCTGTGTTTGAAAAGAAGCTTGAAATTACCAAATGCAGCCCCCTAAAGCACTGTCAGTTATGACTAAAAACATTAAGGAGTCCTCTTTACTTACAGGAAATGAAAAGCAACCAGAGTGTTTAATTCTAAGTCATTACTTTTACCAGTCACTTGCAAAGATTAAATTTGTCAAAGACAAATTTCCTTTCTGCTTTTGATATCTGCTTGAGCCCTTTATATTTCTTCTTAGGACACTTGGCAATGCCTTTTCCCAGCTGCTCAGTTTTCCTTTACTGCAGGCATACATAAGCAGGCAAGATGCTCAGTGTTCACTATCTGAACCCCACACCCAAGGGGCATCCTTTAATGGATGTGAACCCTGAAAGGAAGGTTACTTTCATTAGTGGGATTAGGAAAACATCCCCTGGTTTGGTTTGATCATCTCTTAGTTGGGTCTGATTGCATGAATCTGAAATGGAAACAGCACCTCTTTTTTTTTTCTCCTTTTTTTTTTAACTGACTTTGATGGACAGATCCTTTTTATAATGTACAAATAATCTTTGTGACCCTGATAAGCAGGTCTGATGATACTCAGCTGAGTAATGTACCAGAACTGAAATTTCCATCTACTTGATGTTTTGCATAGGGCTTTTGATGAAGTCACTGTCACCTGCTATTAACTTAATATCAAGTCTTAATAGGGTCCTTTTCTTTCCATCTTCACGCTGTTGGGGTCCAAATTAATTACTAAGGGGAAAAAAAAAAAATCTTCACATAAATCCTTAAGCTTCACAGGAAGGAAAAAGTTTCCAGTGCCAGTTGAGATCTAAAGGCTTATTAGGAATGTCTGTCTCAACCAGACATCAGTGCTGCCCCTCCCATTTCACGTACCTCACAGAGAGACACTTGAAAATATGCTTAGCTTTAGGCTGGTGCATAGTTAAGTGCAAAAGGATATCTGATGTATTTGAAGTTAAGCACATGCTTAACCAATTTGCTCAATCAGAGAGATATCCTGGCAAGAGAAAACATCTTCTTAACATTTCTTTATGTTGTGTCTCCATCCACACACTGCCTGAATGCTCTCATCTTTGCTTTACCTCACAAACAGGAACTGGCAGCTTTAGAGAGATTATCAGGGAGATTGACTTAGAACTGAAGGGCACATGATAATGGAATCAGATTTACCTGCAGATGCTAAAATCTTTATCCTTAGAGACTCTGACTGGGCAAAAAGTATTAAAAAATGAAAACACTCGCTCCTTTTTAAAAGGAGCATAGCTCTAATGGTGTATATATCTCAAATGCATATATCATAAATATATATCACATTATAGAATATTAACAATGGTAGATATATTGATTTTAGATGAGTTACTTCACTCTGGTGGGTCTTATTTTGTGAAGAGTTGCATTTCTGCTAGGGTCATGCAATTAAAATTATCATTAATGGTAATAGGAAGATGAAATAATTTTATTTTGTTCATGGAAAAAGCATACTTAAAATATAAATTTGCATTGCAAAAATATTTTACTATTGTTCCTTCCATTTCCCTCAATGCTCGAATGACCAGGGATTTAAAGGCAGCTATAAATAGCTGAAGTGTTCTCTAAGCCTCTCTCTTTTTTGTGCATTTCCAGGTATGTTGTATATCTAAAGAGGAAATGAGTGACAGCCCAGTCTGCAGCCTGTTTTGTAGAAATATATGGCATGTTTCTATTATGAGGTATTTACTGCTTCTCAATTCTGAGCTCGCTTTGGGGGTATGTTTGAATTACATACTTCTTTTCTGTAGAGAGGGATAATTTCACTGAAACTAGTGGAGGCAGGCTTGCTGGCAAACAGACTGAACTTGATAATTTTCCCTCTTATCCTGGTATACTGGATACTATTCATTTGGCATTTTGCAGATGGGGAAATAGAGACCGCTATGCAGAGGGGCTTTGTCAAAATCTTTCTCATCTCTCTTTCAACACCCCTTACATTACAGCAAAATAGGAAATTACATGTTTAGAGCACTCTGCCTGTTCTTTGACAAGAAATAGTCTCTCCAGAAAACTCTACAGAGTCTAAGACCAGTAAACACATCACTTCCCATAGAGAGAAACACCCTGGCTCCTGCAACAGTGGCTTCAAATCAGGTTTAAACCTTTCATGCCATGGCGGGGGCCACTGAATGTTACCCAAGTGTAAATAAAAGGTATTGAGAATTATTTTCCATTAGAAACATAGCTCCTCAGGAAAATGGGGTTTGCTATATGGAGCAGATGACACCCACATTTATTTACTTTTTTTTAGGTGCTGCCTATTGGGGCATATTCTCTGCTTCACTACAGAAGTTTAATTCCCTCTCAAATAAGCTGCCAAATGCTGAAAAATACCCCCACAACAGAAAGAGGCAAGGTGCTTTGAATGCAACCTTGTCGTCTGAGGGCAAGGTTGTCATTCCCACCCCCAGGATCTGCTCAGAAGGTGAAGGGTGCTGGGCAGAGGGTAAAACACAGCTCTGCATCAGGGAGAGTGCTGGACCATGCCCTCTGTACCCAGCTCTGAGGACACAGAGACTGCCAGCATGCTGCTGGAGCACATTTAGCTCTGGACAAGCCAGAAACTTTTGCTGGTTTGAATATGCAAAGAGCTCCTGGTTTTTCAGGTGCACTCACAGAAAATTGTCTTTTCAGTTTCCCTGGGTTGTTGCAATGTCAGCTTGAGCCTGGTCCCATCCAGCTGCATCAGTCAAAGTGAGCTCCACAACATGACATAACCTGACACAGCTGACACAGCCAGGTGTTACAAGCCAATGGACACCATGGTTCACAAACTATTCAAATTACTTTCAGATACATATCCTACCTCTCTGCTCAAATCCTTCCCAGCTGTCTCCTTTCTCAGCTCCATATGAATCAGGGTTGGAGGAAAGAGAAGCGGGGGGAGATGGGGGAGGAAAGAGAAGGCGGGACAGAAAACATCCTGCCTGGCAAAAATAATAAAAAAACAAACTGAATTCTTGCAAACCATATTGCCTGAAAAATTAACTCTTTGAGGGAGGCTCACCACAGCCTTGGAGACTCTTTTAGGCTTTTTGGGGGAGGGTTGTAAATATATCAGCTGTAAATGCACATCCTCTAGGTTAAACATTCATGCCTTGGAGTACTGTATACTAAAATAATAATAATAATAATAATAATAATAATAATAATAATAATAATAATAATAGTAGTAGTAGTAGTAAAAAAACTGATCTCATGTTTATAGGATGTCATAAAATCGAAGACTTGGACCAATTCCACAATCAAAATAGTCAAGCCTAGCAGCACCAGAGAGAGAGGCAGCCAGCCAGGACATCCACCCATGCCTAGGCAGGCACATGCAGTGGCTGTAGAAAGTTGTGTCCCAGGGAAACCAGTGAGAGAATCCATAGGAATTCCTGCTTAACAGCACTGGCCTGGGATGGTGCTGGCCCATATCAAGGCAGGCCACCTCCATTTTGCAGAAGAGAAAAGATGGGTTGCAGAGTTTAAGTGACTTGATGAAGGTCATACAACAAGTCTGTGGCAGAGTCAGAAATTCAGGCATGAATTTCATTATCCAGATAGCCATCAATCACCTTGGGGGAAGGGAGAGGTTCAAATGCAGAAAGAATGGCTGGATACCCAACTTCCAGAGAAGGTCAGTGAGAGCTGAATGCCTCATGTCTCCCATTACCACAGAAATCTCCCCCTCAGAATATAAGTGCTAAAAAAGGCCACCTCCCTCCTGAATATAAATCTCTGTGATTCTCTTTTCCTCTTAATTATAATGGTCTGAATCAGGAGGAATAGTTTGGCAGTCAATGAATTTACACCTCCTTAGTCAAAGAGCAGAATTCACCCTACAACCTTCATGCCTTTGCTTTAATGTTTTGTCAAAAGCAAATAAAAAATATGGGTGAAACCAGCACCCTAGGCCATTAAGCAGAATTTCTGACTGGTCTTTAATGCAGCATGTGTAAGAGAGCCCACAGTCCTCCCTCAGGTTTGTGATCCTTTTATCTACTACAGACGGCCTCTGTGGGATGCATCTCTCTGTTCCAATTTATCTGTGAGCAGAGGGAAGAGAGAAAGAGGGAGACACTGAGAAAAGGAGAGAGAGAGAAAGAAAAAAGGGAAAGAAGGAATGAAAGAAGGAAAGAAAGAAGGAATCAAAGATTGAAAGAAAGAAGTAGAAAAGGAAAGAGGGAGAGAGGAGAGGGAGAGATGAGAGGGAGAGGAGAGGAGAGGAGAGGAGAGGAGAGGAGAGGAGAGGAGAGGAGAGGAGAGGAGAGGAGAGGAGAGGAGAGGAGAGGAGAGGAGAGGAGAGGAGAGGAGAGGAGAGGAGAGGAGAGGAGAGGAGAGGAGAGGAGAGGAGAGGAGAGGAGAGGAGAGGAGAGGAGAGGAGAGGAGAGGAGAGGAGAGGAGAGGAGAGGAGAGGAGAGGAGAGGAGAGGAGAGGAGAGGAGAGGAGAGGAGAGGAGAGGAGAGGAGAAAGGAAGGAAGGAAGGAAGGAAGGAAGGAAGGAAGGAAGGAAGGAAGGAAGGAAGGAAGGAAGGAAAGAAAGAAAAAGAAAGAAAGAAAGAAAGAAAGAAAGAAAGAAAGAAAGAAAGAAAGAAAGAAAGAAAGAAAGAAAGAAAGAAAGAAAGAAAGAAAGAAAAGTGAAAATACAGAAATAATGAAAGAGAGAAAAGGAAGAATAAAAAAAATTAAAATTAAACCACAAATGTTAGTTTCTCTGATTTTGTATATGTATCTCCTTAAGAAATGCAAAGAAGCAGAACAAGCGCACAAAAACCCCCAACACCAACATTGTCCATGGAGCAGCTGAGCCAGCTGAGTACAGCAAGCAGTGTACAGGTGTCTGGTGCTGCTTTTATTCGCTGTATAATAGGTGCCTACTGGAATGGGAGAAAGGGCATGAGAAGCCGTCCTTGTCTTTGCAGAGCATGAATAGCATTTATCTCAGTGCAGTGGGCATCGCCAAGTTGGGTTTTTGTCAACCTGTCAATTCTTTTTTTTTTTTCTTTTTTCCCCCCCCCCCCTTTTTTTTTTTTTAAACAGAAAGCAGAGTTCAGTAAATAAAGATAAATGATTGTGCTCCTTGTCTGCAGACCCTGGAGCTAAACTGAACAGGCCTCTTATGGTTTGGACCTGCTTCATTGACTGTTCAGACAGCCCAGTAATACGACAGATGTACCCAGCCGTTCCCTCTTCCCCGCTGTCCATTAGATTATGTTCATTTTGTCTGAGATGCCATTATAAGTCTCAAGGTCAAATAAGTCACAGAGAAGAAAGAGGAGGACTAATTTTTTTTTTTTCCCTGCCGCCCTCCCTGCATAAGGACTCACTCTCAACTTGCAAAGCAGATCGTCTTTTAAGGTGCACATACAGCTCAGCACAATTTATTGAAATAAAATGCAGGTGTAACATTCACCCGGAGGCACGACAGCAGAGGAGACTTCTCAAGAGTGATTTGGGCAGCTTTCCTAAATTTCTAATGAATTATTTTTAGGTAAAATACATTAAGGGAAAGCTCTCAAAAAGAGGTAAAGAGGAAGAAAAAAGCCCGGAACAAATACACAGGGAAGCAAACTGCAAGGTCTGAAGGCTTTTCAAGGCACACTGGACAAGTTATCACATTCTGAGCAGAGCAGCTGAAATGTGGAGATGGGAGGGGAAGAAGAAACAGCAGCAGTGATTGAAAAATACCAAAGATTCCTAAAACCTCAAACCCATTAAATATGTGGGAATTAATTTTATTCTTGGATACAGCAGGATGTGTGTCATCCCAATGGTGTCTTGGGTAGTGATCATGTCTGTAACAATAAAACTAAACAATAATAAATCAGGGAACAAATTTCTCTTCTTTATGTAAATATTTATATTCTTTAAAGAAAATTAAAGAATGGCTACTGAGGAACACCAAATAGGACTGTTTATTCAGTTAGCATGATTTTTTTTTTCCCAAAGCTTGATTTTCAACAAGTGGAAGAGGTTCACTTATTTCTTTGACTTTTAGACTGTGCTGACACAGAAAGCTTAAATAATGAAATTTAGGGTTATGAAAGAGGCTTTTGTTTTGTTTTGTAAAAATAATTTGTATTTGCCTTTTTTTTCCCTTTCACTATGAGCAAATAGTTACATTTAGCAAGAAACGACATAAATACTCTTTCGGGCAAAACATTCAATAATCAGAATACCCATCACAAACAGAAAAATAAATCCACAAAAAAAGCCCCACAAACTAAAATCCACAAAAAAAGCCCCACAAAAAACTATTGTTTTTTTAAAAACAACAATTTAAATTTCTACAGCTCTTTTATGATCTCAAAAATTACTTATCCACTATATCTGGGAGGAAGAAAAACTCTGTTTTTCAGATTTAGCTGATCAGCCATCAAGGAATGGAAAGATTAAGGGACATAGCAAACCTGAAGCTGGTTGATTCCAGCAGAACCTGGAACCAATTCTGCTCCTCCTGTGTGTCACATTTAAATCCTTCTGTTGGACAGACTCCCTCTTTAGACTGAGGAGAGGGCAGACATGAGGCAAGCAAGCTGGATCCAAGACAGCTCTGAGTAACTTCATTTTAAAAATTAAAATAATAGGTGTTCAAAAGTATGTTCAGGAATTAATTTGCAATGGCAAGTTCTGATGCCCAGGGCATGTTAAGGGAACCCAGCCCAACCCAAAATCCCTTAGTATCCAACAACTCAAAACACCGGACTTTCCAAGCCTGGCCCTTTAGGAAATCAGAGTAAGAACCAGGCAAATACAAGGAATACCGAAGTGTTTCAGAAGAGAAGCATAAATTACTATATTCAGATCAAATTTAAGTAACTTTTAAAGTCTACCATGGTTCAGTTTTACTTAAAAAAAAAAATTAAAAAATTAAAAATTTTTTAAAAATTCAATCACTGAACCAGACGCATTCCCAGAGAGGGAATTCATGCTTGTGGCATGTAAAGCTGCTCGTTCCTGCCTGAGCTTCCCCGGGCTGCCAAGTGCATCAGGGCAGAGCCGCGCTGGTGCGTGCAGGGAGGCTCAGCCCACCCTGCCCCTGCTCCGAGTTTGCCAGACATAAACCAGCTCTTGCCCAAAGCCCCAAAACAGCACTCCTCTGTAGTTTGAGCTAATAAGTCTTCCTTTGTTAGGACTGTACGAGCAAAGAAGCCTGAGGGAAGCAGGAGGAAATGCTGAGCGACTGAGACGCTCCCCGAGGCCAGCCTCGCGTTCCAAAAAATGCAAAAGGCAAAAGGAGCTGCTCTGCCCTTTCTCGGATTACCACAGCCATAACCCCATGGTCTGGTCCAGACATTGCTCTTCCCCCTTTCAACTCCCCGTGGGAAGTCTTAACACTCATTTCTTTGCAAGGCTATTTTGGTCTTTGCAGTTACATGCTATGGTGATGAGAGTAGATTATTCCTTAGGGGAGCGAGGAAGGACCGCTTTGTAGACACTTTCCTCACCCTCTGCATGCAAGATTAAACACAAGTTGATATGAAGTATGCAGGGTTAGAAAGAATAGAGCCATAAGATTTTTAAAATATGAATCCACTCAAGTGAAACATAGACTAAAGTCTTGCAAATGCATTTTTGAGTGTGCTGCATTACTTCCCCATCGAGAGTTCTCCACATGATCCCTTGAGATATGCGGTCCTCTGAAGCCTGTAAAATTATTCTAATCAGCATTTGCTTAGCACTTCAGAAGTTCTGGCAAACACAAGCTAATTAATTCTCACAGTTCCCCCAGAGAAGGAAGATCTCATTTTGTTGATGGTAGCACAGAGGCAAGGATAGTATAAGTGACATGCCCAAGGCCACATTTTGGGCTGGTGTCTGGCACAAAATCAGAAGTTTGGGACTAGCTACCAAATCAGGCCAACCCAACCCTACTCTGACTCAAGAACATCAGATGTAAACCAAGGTATTTGATAAAGTCAAATAACTTTACCTTGTGCTTAGCATTAAGTGAGTCTGACAGCATTTCTGCCTGCAGTTATTCAAAGGAAGCTGCTTCTTTTCACCAAATGCACAGGAAAGTTGTGCATGAATTGGAGGAATTCAAAATATAGAGATGTTTTGGCTGGGAGAACTATATCCATTACCTTTGCTGCAGGGAGAATAATGTGAAATGGAGATGGGAGGAAAATAGTGGGAAAGGCAGGTGACGTGTCATGCTTTCTTTTCATCACCTTCTGCTTTTTATATAAGTGAAAATATTTTGGGTGGGCTTTATATTTTTTCCTCTTGGTATGTGACATAACCTTCTGGTGCAGGAAGAACAATTTATGGAAAAGAATAAAGAGTCATCATTCAACCTTGGGCTGGATGGGGATCTGAGCTGCTTAGAGTGGCTGAAGATGTCCCTGATCACTGCAGGGGAGTTGGAGTAGATGGACATTAAAGATCCTTCTGGCACAAACCATTCCCTGATTCTGAAATTCTGTGAAGCCAGGAGATGTCCAGAGTGTGTGATGGAGGATTGGAGCTATGAAAACTTGTGATGGGTTGTATAAGGCACATCATATCATACCTACGTCAGGATAATAAATTCCTAATTTTTAGAAATATTCAGAAATAGTAGAAAAGCACACACAAAGTAAAACTCCCATCAAGGTGATATAAAGTAAGGGTCATTCACAACTGTTGGTTTATAATTAATTTATTTTGAAAACTCTGAGGCAGAGTTTAAAGTTTTTCATGGAAATTAATTTCCTGACCTACTCCCACACACACGCACACACCCATTTTTCAAATAATTTTCACAGTTTTGACTAAACAGCTATTGAGGGATGCCCTTTGTGAGTAGACAGTTGAGCAAAGATTATCCTCAGTGTAATATGTGTTAATAATTCCTTGTTCTGGTGGCTCAATGTGACAAGTGATTCCTAGAGGAATCTCTAAGAATTGCATAAAAGAGAGGATGAGAGTTGTTAACCAGGAGCTGAAATTTCAATGGAGGGAAAAACACATCCCTTTTGAGAAAAGGAAGGGGAAAGAGAGAAAGGCAAAGGGAGGAAATATTCTATCAATGCCTGCATTTAAATTTGGGCTCAAAGCAAGAATCCCGAAAAACATATGTTATAAATATCTGGGAAAAAAAAATCCATGAGTATTTCTAATTGTTGTTTCAAAACTTTTATTCACTGAAACTTTTCTCTTTTAAAATTCTTTATCCAACAGAAAAAGAGTGAGCAATATAATTTTTACACAATAGTGTTATCTTTATTGTCTTCTGTTTTTCAAAGAAGCAAGTCAATAAAGCCAGCCCTTTTCTTTCAACAGTTATCAGTCAAATTCTTTTTAAGGGGTCAGGGTCAGAGACAGACCCATTATGTCTTTAAACTTCCATTATAGGGATTGTTGTGATACCACTGGCTTCAATTTGCAGGAAACCCTGCAAACTTTGACTCACTTTGATAGCACCTTTTTGCAGCTAGAAAAGCCCTGCAATAAAACTAGATTGGAAAGAGAAGGAATATGAAAAGAAATGTAAGTGCATGAAATGAAAATTATTTTCCCAAGGCAGGTTATATTAAAGATTGAACCAAAAAGTTATCTATGTTTTCTGGAACTTCGTGCTGTTTTCATTGGATGGCATTTCAGTGTTTTGTTCTTTATCTGCATTTTTATTTATATTTTTTCTTTTTACATTTTTCTCCTCTTTTCTTCTTTTTTCCTCTTCTTTTTTTTTTCTTTCCTTTTTCTTGTTCATTTTTATTTATTTTTCCTTTTTATTTTCCCTGGATAAATGGGAAAAATTACCAAATTGCATTCTTACATTCTTGTTTTATACTACAACAGCAGTTGTACTTATCACGTTGGAAAGTACTGCCACGTGGTGGGTGCTGTCCTCTAATGGCTGTGGTTGGAACATGGAGACAGGGAATTGTGTAATGCATGAAACTGGAATATTTTGAACACATAGGAGAACATGAGAGGAACTGGAAGCATTACACTCATCCCCATGAATTTCCTCTTCAAAATGATAAGTGACTACTTCCTAGGATTTTTTTGTCCCTGATATTATCCCTGTCTCAATTTCTTCTCCTTTTCCCCACTTATAATGCTAAAGAATTCCTCTGCCTCTTGTGATATTGTTTCACCTTTGTGATGTCAGACCTAATTACAGCTGGCATATGGGAGAAGCTGGATTTTGTAGGGGTGATGTTCTGCTGCAAGTGACTGCCAGGAGAAAAGTCCAGCCAAACCAGGGAAATGAACTAAACAACTTTTCCTACCACAGGGGTGAACAGCATTTGATGGAAGCAAAACTTCAGCAGACTCATATTAGAAACTGAAAAATGATCTATGTCTCAATCTTTTGAGCAAAAATTAACATCAATGAATGCTTGATGCATAATAACTACCCAGTGTTTTCTTCATTATGCCAGTAGTTTATGAATCCAAAGAGCTGCACTTACATCATGTAATTTGTTTTCCTGAGATGACTCGAAGAAGAAAAATGTCAAGTAATTATATACTTGTTACTCTCAAGAATTTTCATTTCAGGCTCAAGATGAAGACTAATACAAGAATTTGGGAAATAGTCTATAATTTCTGTTCACTTATTTGATGTAGTTTACCTTTATTGCTGTGGGGTTTTAATTGATAATTCAATAGAATATTTATATTCTGTCTTGAGGTTGCTGCACTAATTCTATTAATTCCTGGAGTGGCTACATGACATTCTGTTAGAATCATTATTTTCCTTTTAATAGAACATAGCAACAGACAGCAAGTGATTCAGCATACGGTAGATTGTTCCATTTATTGAAAATCAAGATACTGTATTTGCTCTATTACAATAATGAAGTTGATGATTTCCAATCTGTTTAATAAACTGTTTCTGCATTTGAATATTTATATTAAATCAACCAGCTGGTGAGATCACATCAGTGTTTTTACTCAGAAATATATAACAATTATTAACACTGAGCATGTTATTTGCTTTTTTTGTCTCAGCCAGGATGGCAGGATTTTTATGCCCATCCCATGCAAAGCACAAACTTAGAGCTCAGCCTTAGCTTTTCAATTTTAAAGTTCCAAATACGGATATTTACAAAACTGCATAGAAACATCCCTTGGGGAAACTGAGGCATAAGGTAATCATTGAGCAAATGTCAGAATGGGCTTCAGCCCTCTCTAACCTCCCATAGCATGCCACATTTGCCCTTAATCACTTGAATGATTGCTGTCAGTCATGCAGCAATAGGAACAGTTTAGCAGGGGATGGTGTGATGTGGTGTCATCAAGCCCACTCACCCTTGACATGGTGCTGTTGGTCATTATCAAGCTTCATATCCAATCTCTCCCCAGCAGCAGGGGAGATGGAATCAGATGATCTTTGAGGCCTCTTCCAACCCAGACCACTCTGTGATTCTGTGATTTATGTGGGCAGGTTGTCAGTAATTTGCAAACAGCTGCTGGTCATAAAATGCGTCAGAACTTCTGGTTCTTCACTTCCTCGCACTCCAATCCTTCCATGCACCTTGCTCTGGTGCTGAATCAGCTTGGCATAACCTCCTGTGCCATGGGTTTAAGGATGGGAATGTTCCCACACTGAAGTCTGGGAATTAACAATCTGAATTAACAATCTTCATTTTGCATAGCAGAGTTAGCATCAGAGGATTAGGGGGTTTTTAGCCTATCACTGAAAAAGGCATATTATCATAAAAGTTAAATAGCTTGGGAAACCAGAAGATGGATACCAAGAATTTCTTAATTTCTGGAATTTGAGGCTCCAGATGAATGCTGTCAGTGAAAACACACGGCAAAGAGGCAAAGCTTTGTTGGTAGATGTAATTCATTGGGTATGTGGTGGTTTCCAACACTGAAAGACAGGACAGATGGGTATGCAAGAAGCAGATACAATTTGTTTTACACAAATTTGCTAAACAAAAAAGCTACGAGTATAGTAATGATGAGTTTTCAGCAAGCCATCGGGGGACTGGAAGTAGCAGAAAAATCTTATTATGTATAGATTCATAGAGAGAAATAGCAGAGCAGTGTTTTGGTCCTATTTCTGTGCCCTTTCCAAAGGAGCCTACGGACATACAGACGGTTGGAATTGGCAGAGCTCTAAAGAAACTTAATAGGGTTATAGAAATTACTCAAAAAAACCCTACAGGATGCGTTAGAGAGTTATTTCTTCTCCACATAGTTCTTTGAACCATCTCAATAGAAGTATATTTCATTGTATGTTTGCTTTTACAAGGTGGTTTAAAAAATTATATGAGAAAGTTTGTAATTTTCTGTGAAGCCCTATAGGATTTTTCCATAAGGGAAATATCTCTGTGTATCTAATACATGCAGGATATTACACAGCACAAGAATTCCTAATGAAAAATTTAACTCTTGGTACTTCCTTAAGCATTAATGAGAGAAACACTTCTTAAGAAAATGTGCAAAGCATCCAGCAAGTGCTACCCTGGATAACACGGTGACACAGGGAAAGAAGCAAAACAAAACAAAGGAAGCAGCCTGTGAATATTTAAGAGTTGATCTTATGACTTATCTCTGTATTGACATTTTCAAGCTAAAAAACATTTGACTGAAGGAAAATGGCTAGCTCTCAGCAGCAACAGCAGCATTGTGCCAATTTCCTAGCCTAGAGGCAGCATGCAGAAAGAAGTAAGAGCAAATGATGTATACTTTGATGTAAGGTGTAACCTGGGGGGAGTGCCAGCCAAAATGGGGGGAGAGAGATATGAAAAATTAAAATGAAACAGCAGAATAGGTCACTGACTGTAGGATGAAGTTTAATCTCTCAGTACCATTAGTTTTAAGAATTGAAGGACAATTGGGAGAGGAGAAGAGAAAAACATGTGGCTCATTGTTCTGTTGGTTTAAAATTGTTTACTTTAGATGGCTTCAAGTCATTAAGGGGAAATGTAGGTTCTAACTAGAAGAGAGATTGTTGAAGAAAGTTTAGCAGGGTAAAATAAGGAAAAAAGATAAAGTTCATTGTCCCAATTAGACTTGAAGTGTTCTCCTGGTCAAAACCACCCAAGAAAACCTGGAGGGAAAAGAGGGAGCAGGCATAATCACAGTTATGCCTCAGAGAGTCAGACTGAGGATCAATCTGGGAAAAAAAATACACATTGATTTATAGCTTCACAGACAAAGGCAAATGATGGGCTGTGTAAATCACATCAGGCACAAATTTACCATTATTGCTATGCAAAACTAGGAAACAACACTGTCAGGATGCTGAGGCTGTTAATGGCAACCCTAATCCTATGAAGACTCAGTAATGTGCTGATGTAAATAAATCTACTGTCTTCAAAAAAGCCTCACAGGTTTAAAGTGAAGCACATGCTTAAGTGTCTGGAAGATGATAGTTCAAAAAACCATTTTCTCTTTCCTAACCAGCAAATTAACAATCTCCAATTTGCATAGCAGAGTTAGCATCAAGGGATTGGGGGTTTTTTCAGCCTATCACTGAAAAAAAGCATATTATCATAAAAGTTAAATAGCTTGGGAAAGAAGATGGATACCAAGAATTTCTTAAACTTGTCACCGTTATGGTACACCCAAGAATCCATCTTAGAGGCTTGGCACCAGATTCTTCCTCACACAGGAAGAATAATGGAATAATGCAGAGTGTGCAATCCAAAGAGAGCAGGAGTGTGCTATAGACCCTGGGTAGCTGTGCTCTAGCACACCTGGGGGACCACATTCCAACCTCCTGGATGCTTTACAAAGATTTTGTCCTTCCACCCACTCATAGATGACTTGAGGAGGAGGGAGGCTGGTCTAGTCCTGCTTTGGAAGCTAAAAGGAGCTATTGGATGAAGGGATATGCTCACTTAAACATTTTTGGTGACCTTTTTTTAAATGTTGCTGGATGGAGTGACTGCCATGAGCTTCTGTGGAACAAGGGATTGTGGGAGGAATTGAGACAGGATTGTTTGGGTTTTCCATGATTCTTGCCATGACTTCTTGCAAGCTGTGGAGCATAAAATTTTTCACTCAGTGTTCGGGTTCTCTCTTTCTCCATAATATAACCTAAAGATACTTTAGAATGAAAATAAAGAACCAATATAATCCCCTTTTACCTTTACTCTGCCAAACCAGGTCTGCTGACGTCTTCTCACTGCTGAGCCGGGACAGGACCCAAGGGAATGGTGGCAAGTTGAGCATGGGGAGGTATGGGTTGGATATTAAGTAATGATGAGGTATAGGTTGGATTTTAGGTAAAGGTTCTTCACCCTGAGGGTTGCTGGGCCCTGAACAGGCTCCCCAGGGCAGTGGTCATAGCAGCAGCCTGACAGGGGCATTTGGACAATGCCTCAGACACATGGTGGGATTGTTGGGATTTTTGTGTGTTCAGAGATAGGAGCTGGACTTCAGTGATCCTTGTGTGTTCCTTCCAACTCAGGATATTCTGTCATTCTGTGATCCCATGCTCAGCTCTAGCATGTTATGAAGTAAGAAACATCACTGGCTAAAAGAGATGCTTGAATTATCTCATCTGCAGTGTTAAAGTGTTCCTGGAGCATCACAAAATCTGGGAGGGTTGATGTGCAAGAGGGAGGGTGTTAATGACACACTGGCTAACAGTAACTGGATGAAAGGGCAAAAGATCTTTCTTCACTTGCTGCTGACCTAATTCAAAACTGATTTATTGTATACAATTAGTTTGCATTCAATCTCTCTCCAAGCCACGTGGCCAGACAATGAGGTTCTTTGCTGCCTGCACACACACTGGAAGAAGCCTTTCTTTCAAGGACCACTCAAGCTCTCCCATCGTGGTGGGCATTTTTAGGGTTGCAAAGATCAAGGTAAAGGAGGTGGCAAACTGCTTCCTGTCTTGTCCACAAAGTTTCACTGAGCAAAATTTTAATTGCCTTTCAAAGCAGATTCCTCAGGTAGAATTACACTCAGCTTGCACACTTAAGAAAGGAACTAACTCTTGCATTGTAGCCTCAGCTGTGATAAGGGATGCTTCGTCTGAGCTGCCAAAAAAATAATGGTGCTTACCCGCGCAGTATTTCTCTCAGTGTATGAACATCAATATTATCCTTTGCCTGTTTGAAAGATTTCAAAGTCCTTTCTAAATTTACTCTCCAAGATGTCCTTGTGGTGCTCTGTGATTACCGGCAATCAAAATGAGCTAGTGCGTGGCTTGTGCCGTAGCAGCTTTTCTTGGAACGTGGACCACGAGATCAAGGAGCTCCACTTTTACTTTCCTCACCATCGCTTGTGCTGCTGTTCCATCTGTAGGACGGGGTCAGGCAGCACAGTCTGGCTTCAGTCAGTGGTGCAAACCCGGAGCAGAGCTGAGCACAGGTGCCTGCTGCCGCAGACAACTTACAGCACACCTCTTGGCTCTATCTAAATCCTTAGACTTAACTGGCTGTAAGAGGAGAAATAACAGATGGAGGCTGCAAACAGATGGAGAAGCACAAACTAGCACTGAGACAATCATGCTAATTGTAATGGGCAAAATGCACAGCACACTGGGTGCATTGCCATGGCCATTACCCTGCGTCATCAGCAGGGGAACAAAGGCATGGGAAAACAGCCTGTGCAGGGCTGCAAGGTGCAGCAGGCTCAGGAGGCTTCATTTCAGAGTCTTTAGATGTCTAATAACATCAGCAATATCAGGGGTCCCTATAAAACCAGCGGAAACAGACAGGCAGCTCCAGAGAAGGATGGATTTTTACATAAAAACATTTAAATAACAGTGCCTTTCAGAGGTGTGTCTCTAGTCTGTCTGTGGCACTGACTAGTCAGACAGGCAAGGAGACAATTCTTCCTGTCTAGATGTATACTTTAAGGGCTAATTTTTACCAAAACAAAACCAATCAAGAGGAAAAATTAAGAGCAACAGCTGCCAGCACCTGATCCTCTTCACAACTCTGCAAACAGGCACCTGAAAAAGCTGCTGAGGCAATTTGGAGTACACCTTTCAAAACACAGAGAAAAAAGATAAGGAAAGAAATGTCACTCCCTCAGCCATTCCATGGGTAAAAGGAGCTGTGGTACACATACATGCACATACACACACACACATTTATATCTTTCCAATTAAGAAGGAAAAATATAGAATCTGCTGGGTTGAACAGGAGCACTAGTGAATTATCTAGTCCATCCTTTTGCCTGGGGCAAGACTGATTTAATTATCTCTAACACTTCTCTGATGGATGAGTGTCAAACCTTCCCTTGACTATCTCCAATGAAGGTGATCTGACTACCTCCCTTGGGTAACTTGCTTCATTGCCTTAAATGTACTAATAGTTATGAAGTTTTCCATAACAGTCAACCTAAATATGCAGTGCTTCATTTAGAGCCTATCACTCCTTCTTTTTTTTCTTTTTTTTCTTTTTTTCTTTTTTTTTTTTTTTTTTTTTTTTTGTTCCCACTGACTAATGAGGATAATTGGTTCCTCTCCTTTTTCAGGGACATGCCTTTATGTGTTTATGGACATTCATCATTACTCCCTTTAGTCTTTTCCTCTCCAGACAGGACGTGCCTGGTTGTCTGAAACTTCAGTGGTAAGAAGCCCGAGGCAGAAAGACGAACGTGTTACAAAAGGCAGAAATGTGGGCATTTTTAAAAGGTAACGAGGAAGACTGGGCATTTTGCACTGCCAGAGATTCAACATCTTCCACAGATACGAGGAGTGTGAAGCTAAAACAGGAAATGTATCTGGTAATACTAAAACGAGCTGCAAATGCAAAACATCATTCACCTGCAATGGGACACCAGGTGAAGGAAACTGCCAGGGGATGGCACAAACAAGGATTCTACCACAGCCCATAACCAGTTGGATGAGCCAAGGCTCTGTTCCTCAACCTCAAAAGCAGTAAACAAAAGTGAATTCCCAAAGGAACATTCCCAACATGAATAAATCTTCCACAGCTAAGACTAGCTGCTTTGCAGCCCTTCCACCTGTTAGAATTTACTCTGTCCTCCCCTCATCTCTGATTTAATTTAGACAAGCAGACAATAAGTTCTTCACAAAGACGTATTTAAAAGGTTAAAAGGGGAGAGGGACACCAATAAAGCCTTCTTTGTATTTTATTCTGTCATGAGGGTTAGCTGCCCCCCAGCCTATTCAGTCTGAAATGGCATCAACACTCCACAGAGACCAATTCATTCTCCAGTTCCTGAAGTGCAAACAATTCATAGAATAAAACAGCACCAGAAAGCAAGAGGAAAATCTCTGTGGGGATGCCACGAGCCTAGCTACATGCAGTGAAATCACCAGACTTCAAAACAGGAAGGAAGGGGGGTTAACTCTGGCCTTGATGGATGGTTCAGGCACTGGACATGGAACTCTCTGAGAGCTAGTTAGAGGGTCTCTATGTCTACATCACAGAGCTTGCCACAGCCCTTTTTGTGTTAGGTTTTTTATAATTTTTCCTGCTTCATGGATGGTAAATTTAGATAAATTGAGAGTAAGACTCAGATTTTCAGAAGGACTTTTTCTGATTTCACAAAGTTTTGGGCAATCAGTGGTATTCCAGCTCCCAAACACTTGAGAAGGTGAGCTCTAGCCAGAAAAGCTCTTGGAAAATCCTTCTACTTTAACTTGAATTATTTCCACTTTCTCAGACTCTCCTTTTAGCAAGCTACCACTCCCACATCTTCACCAACTGAAAGAAAAATATATTTACACTTCCAACATCCTCGCATGAAACTCTACAGCTTAACCAAAACTACCAGCAAAGACTGGGATGGAGCTTTTCAAACCATGAAAGGTGAACCATATCAGCTGACATGGGGCTGCATGAAACCTCTGCAATAATGGTGCTTCCTCCTATCTTTCTTTTTTCATGTTCCTGAAAGCCAGACTGAAGGATATACTTCTAAAACAGGACTTATCACCAGTGATCTAATGCAGAACAAGACACTTTTTTGGCCAGAGATGCATGGCTTCCTCTGACAAAGCTGAGCTCTAAAACTCTGCTGTTTACTCTGGCAGGATCCCCTCCTTAGGTCCATATCTCTACTCATAATCTGTGATTCTGCTGACATGGGATAATTCAGGTGTAGATCACAGGAATCCTAAGTGCCTCTGTGAATATATTTTCAGTTGCCATAAATAGGACATCACAGGGATGACAACAGAAGCCAAGTGTTCCTAATCCTTATCATTATCCCAGTTTCTGTACTTTCCTGGCCATGAAACCAGCAATTGACCCCACCCATACTTTCACTTCCACAAGTAAAACTGCTATTTTGAAGAGGGTCTGGAGCAAGCTAAGAAAATAAATCCTCCACCTTATCAGAAGCTATAAATGGCTGCTGGGAAGTCCTGAGAGATTACCTACTGGCTGGATATCACAGCTCCATACTGAAGAAGCAGCACTTGACTATTGACATTTGTTATTAATGTTGAAGAGCAAAATGCCTGTGATATTTTTATTTGGTATTTGTGCATCCCTAATGCCTCGTCTGCTTCATCCTGGGCTCTGTCATGCTCTCACTGACGTCAATAAGGGTCTTGCCAATAGACAGGAGGCTCCCCATTGGCTATTTCTCCAAACACTCTATGAATCTACTCTTATTTCTCAAGGCTTATCTGATTATGATTGGGAAAGTCATTTTCTTGTGGTGTTGGCACTTGCAATGCCCTGTCTTTATTGAGCCTGAGTCATGAACAAAATGTTGTTTTGGGTCTTGCCGTGCCTCATAATGAAGGACATTCAGTAGTGTTAATATCTTCTTTTATAAGCCTTTTTTATATATAAATTCAAGTACATGGAGATTCTTGTGACAGAACAGGCAGATGCAGTCTCTAGGGTGTTTCCTTGCTAGTCCTATGCCTAGGTGTCTTCCCACTCCTCCCCTGGAGAGAGAGGGAGGATGTGTCATTAAGACAAGTCACACAGATTTTTCATTAAAAACACTTTCACTGCTCTGATGTTTGAAAGCTTGAACAAGAACATCAGCTAAAACATGATTTGAATGAGTCAATACTAAGAGAAAAAATAATGGCTTGAAAATGGGAAAGAAGTTTTGAGACTCCAAAGACTTGTGAAATGGAATTTTCCTTCTATAAAGGTGAGCTAAATGATGGGAAAGGGTGACAGACGAGTAGTTCTGCAGGCCGATGTTCCCCTGCTAGTCCCCAAGCATGAGTAGAAGGGGGAGAAGTTGCACAGTTTTCCCTGCGACTGTTTGACCTGAGGGCTTTCACTTTGTTCAGGAATTTCAGTGCCTGATAAGTAGTTTACCTTCAGATGTGAGCCCAGTTTTGGCTTCTTCCAGAGACTGTCCACAAGCGTTTCAGTGAAGACAAAATGGTAGCAGCTTGGAGAAAGCAGAGACCAGCTTCAGCCCATAAAGACCACCAATCATTTGGTAGAAAATTACTTGAAAACCACTCATATGTGTTCAGTTGTGAAAGGTTTACTTCACTAATTGATAAGCATCCTCTTTCAGAGGGAAAAAAATCTCTTGTGGGATGCAGAACATTATGACACAGGAGGGAGATAAACTCTCTGATCATTAAAACATTGGTCTGAACACCAAATTATGCAGTTTTGGTTCTTAGATAATTGACTGAGATTCCTTCTGTGATCTTGTGTCTTTGCTTCTCTCCCTCACTGGCCATAATCTGAGAATGAGAATTGTAGTTCCTCTGACAGCCTGTGAACTTGGGCTGTAAGTAAATCATATGTACTGTCAATGAAATGTCACTGTCAATGAAATGTACTGTGATGAGCATTTTATCTTGGACTCATCTTACCTGGATTTTTCTGGCATCTTCTTGCACTTCCTCGATCCAACATTCTTGTATTTCATTGGCTCAGCAAATAAACCATGTGGTATTCACCCATGTGGTCTGCACAGATTGTCCAGATGCCTCCTAAAAGCCAATGAGTTGAAGTTTGGGGATATTTGCATGGGCTCAGGACAGCAGTGTTCATCCTCAAATCAGCCCAAAGCTCTCCAAAACCTGCAAAAGCCTCAGTTCATGATTGTTGATTCATGGAATACAAAGAGTAGTTTTAATTAAATGTTTAGAGTGCCTCACAGATTTACATCTCCACAAATGAGTAGGACTTCTAAACTTTCCTTTTTCCTTCTAGAAATCTTGAAATAAACTGAGAGCCAAAATTATCAGCTCAATCTACTCTTAATTTTCAGCAAATATTAATGCTACACCTGGACACCTCTAAATGGTAGAGAACTTTTATTTTGATGCCAACACCAGGTCTACCTTCACAGTCCTTTTGGACCATCAGCATCTCTGACATTCTCGCAGCTGCTGGAAAGCTCTTTGATCTCTACGGCAATTCTAAATTTTGTCATTTTCTTACTTGCTCAGATGCTTTCCCATAATCTCTCTTCCAGATATGTCAATCAACAAGACAGCAAACACAAAGTTTTTTTGCCCTCCAAATCTATTTTAGTCTCTCTCAAGATTACTTGTATATTAATTTAACACATCTGGGGGATTTCTGATGCATGGATACAACAGCATATTTTTCTTTTTTTTTTTTTTTTCACTATCCAGCTTGCCCTTGTTTTTCCCCTTTGATGTGTAATAATGAGGTGGCACAGGGGAAATGTCTTTAATCAATTGCAGGAACTTATAGCACTATCAGGATTGCATGTATCTCAAAACACTTTATCACTGTCTCTTTCCAGCGTTCATAATTCTGATGTATCTGGTGTACCAGTGTCATGTCATTCTATTACATTAAACAATCTAACCTAACAACGGAACACAGTGAAATGATGAAATGCTGGCCTGCTTCAGAAAATATAAAAAGATAATACACTTGTTTTCATCTGGGAAAGCTGCTATTAGTTTATTCTGTGGTTTCACATGATTAGAGGGAGAACTAGATAAGCAGGTAGACAGACAGACATGAGCACACTGCTTGGGGAAATGCAGCTCAGGTTCCCCACCTTAGCCTGTCAATTTGGATGCATGAATATAAGCAGAAAGGTTTCTTGCCTTTTGTTAATTGCAAATAAGATGTGAGATCAGAAAAAACTTACTTCATGTCTCTGCTTCCAGGTTTATTTGTACATTAATATGCCTTACACTTTCTCCAAAAACAGTTGCTCCTTAAATTCTTCAAGCCCACCTTACACCTTTATTCGTACTGCATCTCACCTTACTTTAGATATGTTCCCAATGAAAGTGATTTTACTGCAGTCAAAACTCTGACCATAACTCACTGAGCCATCTTGAGTTAGTCTTGATTTACCTGGCTGTGTAGCTCTGCATGTCAGAGCTCAGCTGCACAACTGCCACCGTATTTATTTCCCCCCTTTTTCCTTCTCTGGCAAGGTTTATAGCCCACACCAAACCTCAAGCTAGCATGGATACGTGGCTTTTGTAGCTGGTAGCCACTTCCAAGCTTGCCCAGAGCCACAAAACTGCCAACCACACCTCTCTCTGCAGAGCACACATGTGAAAATGGCTTGGGGTAATTTAGCACCAATTACATTTGGTTAATTTAACATAAACTTTGAATATAGGCAAGTTTAAAGTATGGATTTATATGCAGATAAGAATTTACACAGCTAGCAGCAGTGAATCCAGAAAATTTCAGGAATGCCATCAGACAGGGAAGAGGGCTGTGTTAAATATAAAAAAGTTATGTCAAAATTTTATGTGTACTGTGTGTATTTATTGTCCTTGACAGCAACTGGCTCCAGTATAGGCTTATTCTGGACCAAGAATCATTACTGATAGCCTGGGGAAAAAGACAACAGTAGAAACAAAAATTATCCATGTAAAACTTTTTATCCCTCTAATTGTTCATTTTCTGAATACTTAAACAAATCACTCTGTGTGTTGAGTTAAAAATCTCATTGAACACATATTTTCACATACTCACACCCTTTTGCTGTTTCCTGCCATACTGCAGCCATATTAACCCAACAGCAATCCAGTCATTTTTCCCTGTTATCCTGTATTTCCTCACTGTGATTTGGTACATGGTACACTTTGTTGGCATTGCTCTGGAAAAAGCACTCTGCAAGTACTAAGAAGATAAATGGAGATATCCTGAGAAGGGGAAAAAGTCTTTACAGTGTCCAAAGGGGGCCCAGAGGGGAATTCTCAGTTAGGAACTGATTGACAGAACAAGGGGTAGTGGGTAAAAATTGAAATACAGGACAATTAGGTCACCTATTAGGAACAAATTTTTCATTGTGGATGTGGTGGGACTCTGGCACAGGCTGCCCAGGGAGGCTCTGGATAGCCCAGCCCTGGTGGTGTTCAGAGCCAGGCTGGATAAGCCCCTGAGCAACCTGATCCTGTGGAAGGTGTTCCTGCCCTTGGCACATGGGGCTGGGACTGGATGACCTTTAAAGTCAATTCCAACCCTTAACAGGATATGGTTTCGTGACTCTGTGACTTCCCTTCTTCCTAGGATGTGCCTAGGATCTTAGAGACATTTCCTAAGCCCTTCCAATCAAGAATAATTTATAATTAATAATTATCCCCTATAAAGTTGGTAATCAAAAACAGTCTAGGGTTAACAACACTATCTGAAATCATAATTTAGGGTACGTTTCTCTGGGTTGGAAGATGCAGGGATCACAGTTATTGATGCTGTTTGGTTGTCAATGGCTTTCTTTACCATGAACTCCATGGTGGCATAAATAAGGTCAAGCAGACCAAGTGTCATGGGCTCAAAGTGTGAGTGACTAATGAAAGAATAGAGTTATTGATTCACACTGGGCAGAAGTAATTTTTGTGTTAAAACCTTGGCATCCCCATTCCTTGAAAAGCCAGTTGTGCTGTGTCATCCAAGAATGTCTGACATGCTGCTGAGAGCATGCCAAATGCCAGTCACTCAGAGGACTGTATCTTTAGAAAAAAAAATATTAAATTATTTTATGGATTTAATAATACATATATAAAAGTATATATACCACATAACAGATTTGCTGCATTAGCAGGAGCAGCAGCTGATTTCTAGCAATCTTATCACTGGGTCATCTTTCATGTATATGTACATACAATACCAATTACACTCCATAACACTCGAAATAGAGCCAGTAAATGTATGTGTAATTCATCAATGAAACAACACAGATTTTTCTAGTGATGCTTGACCCTATATTTTTCTTTCCTCCTTCTGCTTCTATTGTGTTCATTCATCATGTTATAGATCCATTCAAATCATAAACTCTTGAGGGTAAGATTTGTGTCCTTAATTTGTTTCTGAAAAATCTTGGTTACTATTATATACATAATAAAGGACATCACTTTTCCCCAAAACCATGTAGCCCTCAATACAACCTAAAACAAGGTCACTCACCTGACTGAAACAGAGTCACTGAAGCACAGTGGCCAAGCTAAGATGAGTAAACTGGCAAGCAGACTTAGAGACTCCAGCATGGGCATGAATAACACAGAACAAAAGCGCTGTGAGTGATGTAGTATTTTAATCACTTGTGCTCAGACATTAAATAACTCTGCAATATAATTCACCAGTAAATGTCTCAGACCTATAAAAATTTCAAAGAGCTTAAGCCCCACTGATTTCAGTGACTAAGAAGACAGAATATCTTGCGGATGGAGATCTACAACTGAAGGCTACAAACTTGTTACTCTAAATATGCTGAATGAGTGGGTATTTGGTGTAACAGTCTGGCACACTTCAGTGGAGAAGTTTCAGGTTTATTTTGATTTAATACCTTTGTGAGTAAGAACAGAATTAATATTGTTCGTTTTGACCAGTGAAAGACCAAACAGGGAAGGAAAGGTGTCTGTGTGAAGCTTTAGCACTTTCATACACAAAATTCCCTGGGTGCAGTTCCAGCAGCTCATCACCCGAGGACTGCTCACCCTGAAATCTTGCAGAGGCAGGAAGGCTGCTGGCAAAGGATGAAAGGATGAGGCTCAAGAAAGAAGATGACAGGGAGGAACCTTCCCTTTGCTTTTCTAAGGCCCTCACATCTCTTTCTTAACCTCCTGTTAAGGAGTACATCTCCTCCCACATGGAGAAATTCTGCTCAGCAGTCTGGTTAGCCATTTTTAAATCAACTCTCTCTTGTGAAACTAATAATCAATTTCCACAAAATCTTTTCCCTTTGTAACTGTGATAAAATGAGATAGCTGAGACATGGGTATAGGATAAATCTTCAAAGCTTTGATATGAAGCACTGCAGAAAGAAGTTTTGTCTCCCCCCTGGCCTGCTCACACCTACCTTAAGCAGCTGGAACAAGGGGGAAAATAGGGACAGAACAATAAAGAGAGTGACCAAGGTTTATTTCCAAAAGAAAATAAACAACACTATAATTAGTAGGTAGTTGTTTGGGTTTTTTGTTTTTGTTTTGGGAGTTTTTGTTTAGGATTTTTTTGTTTTGGTTTTTTGGGTTATTTTTGGGATTTCTTTTGGTTCTTTTGGGTTTTTTTTTTTTGGTTGCCTTTTTTTGTGTTGTTTTGTTTGTTTGTTAGATATTTGTGGTTTGTTGTGGTTTGTTGTGGTTTGGATTGGTTTGGTTTGGTTTGGTTTGGTTTTTGGGCAGGTTTTATCAGGCTTATACAGGATTGGCAACCTGACGTGAATGGTATCACTCAGGTGATATACCTGGTTAATTGTTCTTGTCATATATATGTTGTCACACCATTCACTGAGTCTCCACATGGGTTAAGTTAACAAACAAGCAAAGAGACAAACATTGAAACAAAATTAACAAACAAAGCATAAGCTGGAAATAGACTGTGTAAGGGCAACTATATTTTCTTTATGGTCTCAAAATTTATTGACAGCTTTAGCCTAATAAGCCTGGCTTTGCCATCCCATAAAAAGAAAAAAGAAGAGGATAGTAAAGACAGACAGCTGTACCAACAGGAAATAGACTTTAAGATATTATCCACATCTTGATGTAGGAGTTAGCAGAACTGCAACTGTATATATACACCCAAATAATCCAGGATGAAAACAATTATTGGCTTTGTCGACAACAGACCCAGAAAAGATATCCATCAGCTTTACAGAATGGTCACAGCAACAATGAAAGGATCTTGTTTCCCAGAAGTCTTTCTGGGATTACTTTGTGTTCACTTTTTTTTTTTTTTTTTTTTTTTTTTTTTGCCATTAGACAAGCCAGTTATGAACCCTTCACTCAGCTAAGAGAACACCCAGGTGAGTTAGTAGTGAACAATACAGGGTGGTGGCTCCCCCACTCTTCTCTCTCTTTCTCTCTGACTCATTTTCAGGATTTCTTGCCTGACCTTGTTGGACAAATTTTATAACTCCACCGTGGAAGGTTACAAGACATCAGGGCTTTTAATTCCAAGCGCAGCGTTTCCTCACCCCACCAAAGTTAGCTGGCAGTTCCAAGAAATAAATGACTTTTGCTGGGCTCTTAAATAATATGATTTGCATGCTTGAAATGAGATCACCAAAGTAATTGTAGAATATTGCTTGCCATTACAGTCATTAAAGCCAGGCAGATGTAGGATCATTCTCATGGAAAACTTTCCTGCTGGGTTTTCATGGAGATAAGTGCACAAAATCCACTTCTGAAAAGATGTTGAATAGAATGAATTTGCCATTCACTGACTGTCTGATGATGATTTGCTTGTTAATTGGGAGTTTAGGCTTTAGAGAAACCTTAACAAATGTGATTGCTAAATTCTGGAGGTTGCCTCCCTCTTTGCAAGCCGTGTTTACAGCTATAAATTCTTCTTTCATTGTATGGCATTTTAGTAGAGATTTGTCAGTGGGGAAATACAACATTACTCATTTTTATAGAGGGACTTCCAAAGGTATTTTCAACTTCATTGCATGGCAAGAATGTGTTAATTAAATTCATAAAGGTGTTTAACTCTGTGCTTACTTTTAAGCACAAGCTTAAATTTTAATGTCTTAGTGATTTCAGCAAGTGATTAAATGTGAGTAGTGTTTTCCCATCCAAAATTATCCTAAAAAACTGTTCTGCAAGTAGCTAATTATTTACATTGGTGGGGGAAGATTCAGAAAAACAGACAAACATCAATAACTAAACTTAGCCACAGAATATTTGACCAAAAGTCTGCATAGTGTTACCAATTGCCTGGAACAGAATTCCAGAATGGTTTGGATTGGAAAGGACCTTAAAAATTATCAGTTGCAACTGATAATTGCCATGGGCAACTTTCCAATAGCCCAGTTTGCTCCCAGTCCCATCCAGCATTGCCTTGGACCTTCCAGGGTGGATGGAGCAGACACAGCTTCTCTGGGCAACCTTAGTCAGGGCCTCAGCCCCCTCAGAGTGAAAATAATTCTGTCTAGTATCTCCTTACCAGATAAAACACCAGTTTGAGTGAAGGGAAAAAATAAAAGATTGGTTTTTATGGAATTACAACTGGAGTGAATTTCATTGAATAACTCAAAATAACTGGTTAAAACTGGGAAACTGGTACTGACTAAAGATATCTCTATAAAGAGACATTTTTCAGACTAGGAGGAGAAGGAGCCATGGGCTGGCTCTGACATTGCTTTGCTTCATCTGAAAACTGCTGCACCTCGTGCAGTGTACATCAAGACAGTGTTGCTGAGTGCCTCCCAACAGGGGATGAGGGGTGAGTGCATCCCCACCCCTGACACCAGCCTCTGGGTACAGCAGCAGGCTCATGAGTGCCTCCCAGCTCCCTCACTGGATCTCAAAACACCTTTTTTTAGCCCTGGAAAAGGGATATAAGGTTTGGAAGATATGCCCATAAGGTACCCTCATGTGCCAGCAGAGCAGAGATTGATGAAAGCAAGAAAAGGTCAGTCAAAAGTAGAGGGTTAGCAGAGGCAAAACTGCTGGATGTCTTGGCAAATTCATCTCTTCATCCTTTTCCCTTTGTAAAGGAGGAAACTAATTTCTGAGCTGCAGCACCATGTGTCCCAGGGTACAGCCTCCACTACAGAATCCCTCCTCACCACTGGCTGCAGGACAAGCTCAGTGCCTGGATTTCCTGTGGGATTTCTGGGCACAGTGAATACTTCTGCCTAACAGTGAAAACTTTCCTGTTTTTGAGGTGGAGAAACTGAGTCTCAGGGTGCTGAAACAGCTCACCCAAGGTCAGTAAAAAAAGACAGAAGCAGAACCCAGGAGTCCTGCTTGCCCCTTCCCTGTGCTGTAACCACTAAATCCCCCAATCAATAATGAATCTGTTACAGCAGTCTTATATTATACCTAATGTCAGGGGGAGGAAAAAAAATAAAAAAGAAGAAGAAGGGAAGAGAAGAAGTTGTAATAAAAGCACATAGGATAGAGATACACATTTCTCTTTAGAGCAATAAATCTTTCCAAAAGGAAGTTGGTTAAAATTCTTTACGTTAAAAAAATGAGGTCTACGGGGACTCCAAATTTCAGTTCGATTTTTAGCTGAGGCATTTTTTTTCTTTATCAAACACTTGGTGCTGTAATGTGATAAGGGCCCCATGCAGACCATAAAACTAATTTATCATCTGTAAGGTGTACAAAGAAAATGGTAACTGCCTGCTTGTCTGCTTGACATATGAGGTCATTTTTGCCGCTAGCTTTCTAATACTGAGCAATTTTATCAGCTATTTATATACATTAATTGTAGGCACCCATATGTTCACCGTTGTATTTAATAATGCATTGCATTGAATATGCATTCCTTAAGTTTTAGCATGCCGTGTGCATCTTTTATTTAACTGTTTGGTTTGCCTATTAAAGCCCATTATTCAGCTCTGCTGTGCAACCCTTCCTCTCTCGAAGGGGCTTATATTTCTTTAAATCTTGCTCACCATGTTGAAAGTCAGTGGTGTGAACAAGGCCACCTCTCTCGTCCCGAAGGAATAGCAACAAAACAAGCAGAATTGGGGCCACGGTCCACTTAATAATACTAAACAAAAAGGATTATTCAATGAGTCTCTTTCCTCGAGGGACAGCAACGCACTCATGGGTTGTGGTGTGCACGCAGACATGCCTCTCTATCAATATGGGAAGGGAATTAAACAAAGGCCTGATCCTCATGCCAGCTCCTGTTGATGGAAATGAGAGAAGGAGCTTGGCTAAGCACGTAAAACACCACAAACACCTGCAGTGCCCTCCTCTGAAAGATGGCTGTGGGAGGAGGAAGACTTTACCCTCTGCCACGGGCTCCTGCTTGGGTCTAGAGACACGTCATGTATCACCCACACTAGCTCTGGAGTGCCCTAATCCCTGCTGACAGCTGTCCTCACAAGCAAGTGGAAATCAAGGGAGAAAAATCCAGGTATTTGTAGACAGCAGCTCTGGGAGGGACTGTTTCTCCAAAGACCCCTTTCTCTAGTGCCTCTGCTCAGTTTTCACTTCCAAGATCCTACGGAACTCTGGCATTCTTTTGTGTCTGATCCATAGGAGCAGTAAATATCACAGACCTTTTCCAATGCAGTGGAGGTGGATGGAACACCTGGAAGGGAATGTCTGTCCATTCCTTCACATCATAGCTTGGAAAATGGGAGCTACACACATGTGAGGAAAAAAAGGCTTTATGCTGGGCAAAAAACCTTGAAAAATCGGGTGCTTTCCTGTAAAAACCCCAAACTTGCTTCACAGGTTCAAAAATTCCTAGCAGCTGGTATTATCAAAATGGTGCTCTGAGTACCACATCCTAAACTGGGTAGAGAAAATCTCCATTTCTGCCTTTTCTGGACAGGATGAGAAGCCTCAAGCATTGTATCCTATGGACCGTGCTGCCATCAGATAAAAGGAGCTGTTGCTGGCCTCAGAGATGTACACTGATGCCTTCTACAGATCTGAATTTTAATCTCTTGCTCGTGTTTCCAAGGAGCAATGGAATACTGTATATTGACAAACACTAGTTTTCAGGCAAAAATACATTCCTTATGACATTCAAAAGCATGTCAAGAGGAACATTTAGGGGGAAAAAGTTTCATCTCTCTGATTTATACTTTGTTGCCTTTCTTCAAATCCTCTTAAACTTGAAAATCCAAAGTTGCTCTTTAAAAACTCCACAAATTACATCTCAATAGAAAATGAATTTCCCAAAGGCTAAACTTCCAGGTTTTGCTTTTGAAAAGAAGATTCTCTAGCAATTTTGGCTGTCTTTGTAAGAGGTTTTTATTGTCTTCCACCAGGAAATGAAAAGCCTAAGTGGAGTTCGTGGGCAACAGGTCTGAAACAACAGAGATGCTTTTTGACAGCTGATCCTTCCCAGAGCCCACAGTGAGAGCTCGTGAGTGCCTCAGAGCTCCACCAGCCTTCAGCCTCGTATGTCAAATTCCAGCAAACTTCTGGCTTAGGTCTGTGTGTGATTAAATGATGAAGAGGAACACTCTCCTCTAGGCATTCTGTTTAGTGTGTTAAAGGGCTTTTCATCTAAATATTTTTCTGTTTGTTTGTTTGTTTCGTTTTGTGTCTGTGCTGACAGATAGCCTCTGCCTTCCTGCAGAAAGTCTGGAGAAGCTTCCAGCCTGTACTGGCCCAATCCACATTTCTTGGCATGACATACAGATATCCTCTCTATGGAGGAAAATACTTTCTGGACACTGTGCTAGCACAACATTCATCCTTGGGCAATTATACTGAGTTGTTATATAGCACATTTCGTACTGAGATCTTGCAGCATGTTCAGAACAAACCCTGCGATCCACTCAGAAAACAGGGATGGGAAGGGAAATATGATCAGTGCACCACAGCTAGGCAGGAGCATCCACCTAAGACACCCTTCCTGAATTTTAACCCTTCATCAAATTTGCACTGGTTCTAGCAAGGATTTAACTTAAATTTCCCTTCTCTTTATTATCTTTTGTTGAAATTAACCTTCACCCACACCCATGAAGCAAGGCACGTGAGTTGGGGTTTACTTGGTGTTCCCACAGAGCCCACAGGACCTTGCTGAGGTCCCCTCACCTCTCACCTTTTCCCCCCTCACTCGTGGGCATGCACCCCACTTCACTCCTCTGCCTCCAAATCCTCAATCCACAGGGCTGGAATTGAGGAGGAGAGCAGTCCTGGCTCTCCTGCATAAAGACAGAACTGAAATCTTTGCCCACAACTTTGCTGTGTCCCAGAAAGCAATCTACAAGATGAGCATAATAAATAACTGCTAAGAGGATTCTGCAGTGGTTTTAGGTAGGGAGTAATGAGAAGTCAGCATTGGGTGTTTTTAAGCATGATGAATCTTTAACAACAGCTAGGTTAAAAATTCTTAGGAGGAAGAAGGAAAAAGAACTGTTTGTCTCTCCCAAGCTGCCAACACCAATAACAACAACCAGGCTAAACAGAATTGTTCAGGAGATGGTGCATTTCAACACAATCAACTAAAAGAAAGAAGCACCCTCACAGTTTAGTCTTGCAGTTCATTTACACAAGACCTAGCAATTTCCTGATCCCCCAAAATACATCCTCTAAATGCAAACCCACTAATTTTTATTCATTTTTTTTCTTTCTGTCCTCTTTCTCCTGACTCCTGTCACATACCATTTTCTAGATGTCATGTACATATAAGCAACAGCAGCTACCTAATTGTATTGACGCTTTGACCTCTGTCCCTAAATGATCAATTATAGGGCCTGAAGGGACAGGGGACAAGATTAGAGTGAAGGGCAAGGGGCTAAAAAGCCCCTCTCTCCCCTCTAAGGTAGGAGGGCAGCTTCTTTAGCTCTTTCATTAGTTCTTGCTGTTGCTCCAGCCCCATTACCTCTCCCCACCCTCAGCAGTAAGGTCGTCTGCAGGAGTATTGATCATGCCTTAAATCCTGCTTCACCTACAGAACTGGACTGGTGAGCCAACTGTGATGAATTCTTGATGTTTTAAATCAAATTTATAGGATCTGTCTGCACCCTTCAGCTTGGCCCTGCCTCTGACTGCCGTGACACTATGGTCAGGGAAATTGCTAGGGATTTAACACTTTGGCCATACCAGACACCTTCTGTTGCAAAAGGTGAGGATTTGATTGGTGTCAATCATTCCCCAACCTGTCACATGGAGTTTTCAGCCAGCAAACATTTTAAAGACTGTCTTAATGAACTGGCGCTGCTCCTGTTGTCACCTGTCACTTCCAGCTCAGTGCCAGCTCACTGCCACTCTGGTCCCCTTCTTCTGTGGCTTTTCTTGCCTTCTCCTTCCCCTGCTCCAATCCCAACATAAACACAGCCTTCTCCACTTTCCAGTCCCCTCCTGAGACATCCCATTTCCTAAATCTCCAACCCCATGTTGATAAACGAGGAGGTAACCCCAACATTTTGGAGCAGCATGGGCCCTCCCCAGGCAATTTCTGTATACATAGGCTGCTCTTTTCTGTGAAATTCCCCAGCACTTTAGTGGAAGTGTCCCAGAAAAAAGGCAATTATTTAAGTCTTTTCAGGATAAGATTAGTATGGAGAAAGAAGGACATCCAAATAGCTTTCTAATGCCTTGGTTCAGCATTAACTATCACCTTGGCTGATCAGTGACTGAAAAAGTTATTTCCTTAGGTAAAACTTAACAAGAAGATGATCTCAACAGAAATGTCTCTGAAAACAACAGTACTCTGTAAACAGCAACCAAAATACTCCTACAAGAGTGGGCTCCACCCATCCCAAATGGAACATGAGATTTTTATAAGCTGGGGCAACTCTCCAGGTCTTCCTTCAGTAGCTACAGCAAGCTAATGTACATACACAGGGGTATGTGAAGAAGCTATAGCAGCTACAGCTTATATTTGTGTATAAAGAAGGTACAAACAAGGTAGGAAAATTAAACAGAGCCTGGAAATCTATTTCTTCCTTGAGAAGCAATCCAAAGGGTAGCTTTTCTTAGGCAGGCTACAAATCCAACTTAAATGTCAGTTTTTGCAATACCTGCTCTGATAAGCACCACTTGTCTTTTCTGGGCATATTTGTCATCACTGCTGATTTTTCCCAGCACATATTTAATTTCTGTCAGGGTCACTGGTGGGCATTGCTCAGGGAGGGTGGACTGTGATGCCTGTGGTGAGCAGGGAGGCATGAGCCACCTTTGGGGCTGTAGGAATAACCAGAAGCAGTGTTCAGCTGACTGGTAGCTCATGTCCTCTTCTCCCTATACCTCACACTTGACTTTTAAAGGTATTAGAAGAGATTCTCCTGTGATGGAAATTAAACCAGTGGGTTTGCATGAGTGGAGGATCTGGAAAGTCCGACTATGACTTCCTTTACACTGATAAGAATCAGGGAAAACTCCACCACAGAGAGCTGGGTAAAATGACAAAACAGGGCCAAGGACCACCCCGACCACTTTCTATCCTTCCCTGTGCCAAGGCAATGCATGAATTATATTTCACTTCTTCACCTGATTGTGATCTGGCAGGCAGGTGCAGAAGCAGCAACACTGATCAACTCCTGGTACGTTTATGTCTCGGTGTTTCATTTTCAGCATTTCAGGGAAAAATGAAATGTATCAATGTGCATAAACTCCCATTAATGGGATGTACTTCTTCAATTTACACTCAGGCCTTGGAAGTGTAAATATTTTTCTACTCCCTGTTTAGAGTTTTCTGTGATTTGCTCAGCTGTGTAAATTGCTGGCTTCTCCACGCACAAAGTTGTGCACGCTATTTTTAAAGTCAGCTTTTTATGACAGTGAGGTATTTAGAACAGGGATTTGGGAGGCAGGACTCCTGGAGCCCAGACTCGTCCTCATTCACAGCAATTTTACAGTCACATAACTCCATCCGTTCCAGGTAAGCCAGTCTGTGTTTCCAAGGTAAGGAAAAAAAAGTCCTGCTGGGTCCAGGTGTGTGATGGTGGCTGAAGTTTTTTGCTTGTCTGTGCCTCAGTTTCCTGGATTGTAGAAAAGGATTAGGAGGCCAAGTGCTCCTGGGTGTGACAAGGTGATTGCCATAGGCATGCTTCAACACTCCTAGAGAAGTTATTTCCCAACACAAAATAACTTTTGGAGGCAGTAAGGTAATGAGCTGTTCTTGTGCCACATTGAATCTTTTGCTGATATACAGGTTTTGACTGGAGCGAAAAAAAAAAAAAAAGAAAGAAAAGAAGAAAAACAAAAGATGAGTTGTGAAACATCCTTTATCTTCATGCTGCTATTTGAGTGTCAGAAGCCATTGGCTTAATGTAGGTGTCGACAGCCAACCTGTGTGTTTCTAGAGAGCAGACACATCCCAGACCAGGAATTGCTTTTGCACCTGGCCTTTAGACAGGGAAACACGAGACACTGTCTACTGCCTGTAGGGCAAAAGTCTGCTCCTACTGAAGGCAGTGGCCAAGCTCCCTTTTGCTACAAGACTACCTAGAAACAACAGAAAGAAAATAAAAGAGAGCATTTCTATGTCACACATGAGAGCCAGTACAGACACTGACTGAGGTTTTCAGGTCTAAAAAGCCACATAAAGACACTATTTCCAGACTTAATATGAGGGTCACTGCACCGAGCTTGGGGTACACCAAACCATGTCACGCTTGGAGGTTCACTCACTGAGGAATATGGAGTGACTCATGGGCTGGAGGATGAAAAGAAAAAAAATGTTGCCAAATTTTAGGTAAAAACACACGGATAGGAGAGCCCACACATGTGCATAGATCTGCAGGCATGGAGACAAAGAGATCTGTGCCCTCCCACTGCTCATGGAGGCTGCCACAGCACAGTGCGCCTCGACCGTGCGGCCAGAAGGGAGGGTGAAGAACAGATGTGTTTGTTCTCCTTAATGCAGCCCCATTAGGTGAGAACAGAACCAAATCCCCCATCTCATCTGGCTTAAAACACCTCATCCGCCTTGAAGTATCTGGGAGAGGATGTGCTGCCACAGAGGAGCTGGTGGCAGAGGAGCACTGCCCTGCTCTGACAAATGGGAGGCGCCTGCCCAGCGCAGGGGGCTGGCCAGCAGTGGCAAGGAGACAGAGGACTGGAGTTGGGAGAGGTGGTAGATAAATAAGGCACTCCCAGTGGAATCCATTACCGGCTGATTAGGAGAGCTATTCGGGTTATCAATATCCAGATAAAGCACAGGCTGCGAGGGGGAACTCAACCATGAAGGTGGCCCTGCTGCTGCCTCGCCTCCGGAGCTGGGAGGGCCTGGCTGTCCCTGGGAGCACCCCTTGCTCCTCTCCATCCCACACAAGGATGGAGGTCCCACTGCAAGGGAGGTCCCTGGACCTTCTAAAGGAAGTGTGGGGGGAGCATGAGAGGCTGCCAGTGGAGCAGAGTGGGGCAGGATGAGGACACAGCTTGCCCTGTGCCCCACCATCAGCTGGGGGACTCTGAAGGAGCACAGCATGAAAGACCACAGCCACAGTGTGCTCTCACGAGAGCCAGGAGTTGTGCCAATTAAAAGAATTCAGGTCTGATTTTCAAAGAAAAGAAAAAATTTAAAATCCTGCTCGGTCTTTTTTTTTTTTTTTCTGATTAAAAACCACTGACCTGTCTGGAGCGGTTGATTTAAGGACACAGGAAACAAAATTGGAAGCAGGATTACTTTGTCTCAACTAGCTTTAAATAACAGTGCAGCAGCCACCCCACCAGCACAGCCCTGCCTAGCAGTGCCTGCTCATGCTGCTCCCTGTCACACGCTTTGGGAAGACAGGGTGTAGCAGTGGAGCACCAAACTCACAGAAAGCTCAGAGGGGGGGTGTCAGATGGCCTTTGAGGTCACTATGGAGGTTTGCTTGGATGGCTGTCTGGGGGTCAGCTGGCCCTTCCAATAGGCACTGCTGCCCTACAGCACAGGTGATGGGGGCACAGCCCTCCTCTACACAAGAGTGTGGAGCTGATGGGTCCAAGAAACGGGTGAGACTCTCTGCAGTGTCTCACTTTGGACATGGCTTGTGATGGACAACCCAGATCTAGCTGGTGGTGTCACCCCTGCTCTGAGCTTGCTGTGGGAGTTCACTCCCCTCACCAGGGAGGATTGAGACCCCATTCCACTGGCTGACCTCCTAAGGCTGCAGCACCTGTACTCCTGTTTTGCTTTATTTTGGCACTTTCAGGGTCCTTGTGCCTGCTGGATGTGGTTTCTCTCAGCTCTCCTTCCCCACACTTTGCCTGCTCACCTCTCTGTGCCTCACTGCTCCCATCCCTGCCTGGCTCACGGCTCACTGCCCTGTCCAGCCAAGACAGGCAGGGTTGGATGTCTCCAGCTGCCTGATTAGGCTTCTCTTCTCTCCCATCTCCATCTCCCAGGCTCCAGTTTTATGCCCTGAAACAAGTGCAGTAGTCTCAGGCTCTGCATCCCCACAGCAGCCGATCTGCACCATCTCAGGGAGCCTTCCTCCCCTCTCTGCTGCCCCCACGGCACGAGATGAATCCAGCAGCAGCTGCTGGGATGCTTCCTGCCTGCATCCCAGGCTGGGAACATGACAGCAAGAGCAGCAGCATTTTGGAGAGTCAAGCAAAAACACACAAAGCAGAGGCTCTGTGCAACAAAGACTGCGGCACAGGGAAGGAAAGTTCGATACGTCTTTATTTTGGGGCTGTACAGCTCCACATTCCCACCAGTCCTTCCTCCTCACTGAAGCCTTTTCCACACCCTCTGTGCTCTCTGTTTATGTTCACCTGCTACCCAATTAACTCCCCGTTTAGCTGTGCACCTGCAGTGGCTTTATCCTCAGACAACTGCACTGGAGCCATTAACCCTCTAGATTGCATTCAGCTCTGAAAAATACCCATCTGAGCGGCTGGAGCATTCATCTGTGAATAGGAAATATGCTACAGTAGTTCATGGCTGGTAAATATGTGACGGGGGGAAGAGAGATTATGCTTTATTATCAATTGACTTGTGTCGCCAATGGGCTTTCTGTCATAATTGACTAATGCCACCCAGAGTGATATGTACTTCTGCTGATAGCTGCATTACAAGTTAACACTCCAGCACAGTATATGTTTTCATTCAATCTCTATAGGAGAAACTCATATATGGCAGCTGGCAATGCCCCGAGGGAGGAAATCAGCTGTCTTGGGACCGAGTGGAAGGCACTCAACTACAAACGACAGGAGACGAGGGAAGAATTGGGAAAGTCAAGGCAAAATTAGTCAGGGGAGATTTGGCATGTTGCAGCATCTCCTCCCTGATGCATCGAACTTTTTGGAAGCAGCCAAAGAGCTGGAGACACCCTGAAGCTGAAGAGAGGCTGCCATTGGGGTCTGGTCATTGTTTTCTGTTTTGAAGGAAGAAGAGGAGGAGAAGGAGGTAAGGAGTGGAACTGAAACAACCTGTGAGCTGAAAAGCTGCTGCAGAGGGGCAGCAGAACAGGGGATAAAGGGTCAGTGCTGGCAGTGCAGCAGCAGGTCTGGAGAGAGAGGGAGAAACTTTAGCATGGCTGGGGGGGCTGAGGAGGGGAGAGGAGGCTGGAGATAAAACCAGCTCAGAACAAAACCTGCTGATTGCAACCTGCTTCTCAGAGAAGGGAAAATTAACCTTTCGTATATCTCATAACAGAGAAATCTAAATACTCAGAACCAATGTTTCTCTGCCTTCTCCCAACACAAGATTTTGCCTCAAGGGAGCCTCACAGCCTTGTCCTGTGTCACCCTCTCCAGACTACAGTAGCAGGGACCTCAGTCTGCTGCAATGCCCATCACACAGAAGGGAGAAAAATGAGAAAAACAAGACAATGTATATCATCACTGGGCAAGACATTGGTTTGTGCCTCAGTTTCCCTCTGCACAAGCTGGAAAGCATTCACAAAGCTGCTTAGGTGTTATTGAAAGCTACAGAGTCTCAAGTGGAAAGTTCTGCAGAAACAACTGCTATTTCGGACTGGGAATGTAGCCTGGGCAGAAGAGGAAAAGTGTTTAGAATGCCTCATAGTGGCCTGAAAAGCAGCAAACTCCATATCAATTTTGTTGCTTTGCTTCCCCACAATTTCCTGGCGAGAAGAGTGACAAAACTTGAAGACAGCATCTTTGTACATGTCAGGTTTATGTATGTCAGCCTGGACGGAACTTTGAGCAGCCTGATCTAGTGTCCCTGCTCATGGCAGGGGGGTGAAACGAGATGATGAGATGATCTTTAAGGTCCCTTCCAACTCAATCCATTTTTTGATTCTGTGCTCCCACGAGCCTGTTTCTGTGCTCCTCATTGTGTGATCTCAAACTTTGGGACACTCAGCCCCCTGGCTGTGGCTCTGGCCTCCCTCAGGCAGATGCAGATGTCAGGGTGTTGCGCAGGGATGTTCCTGCCCATCTCACCCCTCGGCCTTCCTTCACTGACCCCAGCCCCTCACCCTTCCTCCCCAAGGAGCTCAGCCTGCTGCCCACCCCTGCTGCAAAACCCTCTGGAAAAACTTCTCAGCACCAGCCCCTCTCTCTGCCCCTGACCACATCCACCCACAAAGACACACTCACACACACACACACACACGGTCTTATCTCTTCCATTGCATGCACAGAGGGAATGTTGGCTTAAAAAAAATCAGGCCAGCTCCACAGCAGATGGAGGACTGATACAAAACCGTGCCGGTCAAGTGATCCCCCCCCTCCCCTTACTCTCTCCCATTCCTCCCCAATAACTGAGCAACAAAGAGGGGGAGAGGGAGGAGAGAAATGGCCCATTTTCCAGCTTGTGAGATGATTAGCACTGAAGAAAAAAAAAAAAAAAAGTATTTGCTGCACCAAAATATGCCTGGAGGTTGTGCAGGCACCAGCTGCCATCTAGTGGAATGCTGGTCTGGTTTGTCACCATCAGACACTGCCTCATTTACCTCCGCAGCAGGAGGTGAGGGAAGTGTGTTCTCCTAAATGTGTTAACTTAGCAGTATTATACACTAGAAACAAATTAATATATAATTCTTCTGTGTCTTAAGGTCATTACTGCTGAGGCATAAATTAATAGAGCTATTCCAGTTAATTCATTTTGGCATTTGCTTCTGCATGTCTGAGCACATATGTGATTGGGGCCTTCGTCTCGTTTCCGCTGGTGGAAATGATGAAGTCCTGAAAGAAGCTTTGCCATATTAATGTCATTTTTAACCTAAAAGCCAGGGAGACGTGGGCTCTGCTGCTTTTTTCCCCTCCCGTGCTCCTGCGAGGCAGGCTGCAAGCTTGGAGTTACTTTTCGGACAAATCTGAGATGAAACCAAAGGACACAGTATTTTTCCTCACAGATGTGTGTGTCCTACGTATAAGCAGGGCATTAGAGCACTCTTCTGAGAATAGCAAAGAAGGCTGTAATGCACATTATCTGATCACGGATGCATTAAGCTATCCTACAGAAATATAGATGTTTTCTTTTCAGATTGGGGAGAGAGCAGGCATAATCAGTGGATAATGAGATAACAGCTTTAGCATCCTTTTCCACCTCTTTCATTTCCCTTATTTTCTTCTTGGGGACACATCCTGTGGGGCACCATGTACCCCAGACACTCTGCTTGGCTGCAGCTTCATCCTCTTCTCTCAGAAGGAGAACAGGGAGTTTGGCTCCTTGTAGGGCTGGGCCATTACCCAGGGATCCCTTTTCTTCCTATGTCAGCGCTGGGACTATTTCAGATAAACAATGAAAATATGATGACGGAAGAAAACTTATTTTGGTTAAGGGTAGAATTTCTCACAAGGCTTGTAGGAAAAGAAAATGGGTCTTGCACTGGCTCCACCAACATGTAGCTCTTTCACACAAACAGAGCACACAGCATCAAGCCCTTGCATTTTTCAGGCAGAGAGGAACTTGTCTCCATCTACCAGAAGCCTCAAAAACAGTCTTCTTTTTTTTCTTCTTTCTTTTATTTCTTAATTAAAAAAGCAACAAAAACAACCCCTTTCCCCCTGCAAAATACTCTACAAACTAAGGGACAAAAAAATTTTATATATGATCAAATAAAACTATTTCCCAGACTCTTGCACAAATTTTTGCAAAGGAAAAAAAATTTGTAGTAAAAATATCATTGAAGTGTCTGCCTGAAAGATCCTTCCACCAACCAAAATGTCTCCTGGATCAAGAAGAAGGACGAAAATTGTGCAGAATTGTTTCAGGCTGGTTTTTCTTCACACCTACTCGAGTCCAAAGGACTGTCACTAATGCATTTATGTATTTTCCTCTCTGTGTTTTGGTGATGAGGGGATTTCAGCACTGAAGTTCTATGCAAGAGGTGGTTTGCAGTAGTGTACTTGCTGCAAAACCACCATGAACTTTATCACTGTTTGTACTGACAGCTTAGTACAGATTTGAATTATTTGGGCAGAGATAAACCATGCATGCAGAAGGCAGCAATTTAAAGTGTCCCAGGTGCAGCAGATGCTGCTGAAAACCACAAGGGCAGGGGACTGCACTGATCCTCCTCCTGTCTGCCCAAGAATGATGGAAACCAAACTAGGTGCCATGGATTGAGGCTGGGATCACAAACAGAGGCCTGAGCCACCCAGTGGTGCCTTTTCCACCACCACTTTCCTGTCCTGCAGAGAACATCAGCTGCCCTCTCCTTTGCAGAGACCCAAAACACCCCAAAAGCTTTTTCCACCCTGGCACACTCCTCTCCATGAGGACACACAGCCGCACTGGGACAGAACACAGCCTCACCACCTCTTTCTACATCCCTTGGGTATCTTCTCTGGTGCTTCTGTAAGCAATCTGGGGTAAATCCCCAAATTCAGTCAGTTCTTCCGAGGTACATTCCGAAAGAACCAACAAGAACACTGAATTCATAACACTGTCATGAGGAAGACTTGTGCTGTTCTCTGTAACATTGCAGCCAAGTGTTGAATTTTGCACAGTGAAGGTAGAAAGGGTCTGCTGAAATCAAGGGAGAAGAGTGCTGTTTGCTACAGGAGCACGGCTCTGTTTATGTAAATGAGTTCTTGCTCTGCATATACAGAGGTGCATACATATATATGAGTGTGTGTTTGCATGTGAGTGCTTTAGTTTTCTTGTGATTGAGCCTGTGGGCTCAGTGCTGCTAATAAGAGTTTTGTGTTTTGTTGTCTCTTGCTGGGTTTTTTGGGGGTATTTTTTGTTTGTTTTCTTCTCTCCTTCATTTCACCAGTAAATTCCTGGGGCAGCCTGGGGTCAAACTACTGCTTGCCAAGGAAAAGCAGAATGCCATTCAGATGTGTGGTGTTGTTCTGGTCCTGACCCAGAAGGAAACCCTTCCAGCACAAGTTTGGCTGAGGACAGAGGGCTTTGGAAATCCTTGGGAAGACAGCTCCAGCCACATAAAAACCCACTGAAACCAAAGCCTGGATCTTCATTCTTCAGCTGCAATCCCTTAATCTTCCACTCTCCATGGGGCAATTACTGATGGGGACTAAGACTAGAACCTGAAGGATGGAGGAAGTGAAATTAGTATGTTAAAATAGGGCTCTCAGAGGAAAAGGAAAAGGAAGACAATAAAAGACAGTGCTACATGTCTCCATGGCACACTGTCATTTAAAGGGCCAAATGTCTTCATTTCCTCCTCGTCATGTGAGAAGAAGACAGGAACCCAATCCTGCCTACTCCCTTCTTTAATAAAAAATATGTTTTATCTCTGTGGAAGGATGTGTTTCTTCCTGTCAAGAAGTGTCAGCAGCTAATCTGAACCTTTCAATAAAACAATGCCATTAAATAATTTAACCTGGGAAGAAACACTGATGGCTGTGAAATAATTTATGAATTTCAGATGTGTCAAACTTTAAAGCACTGAAGGGAAGAAATGTGAGAAATGGACCAGTGCGAGATTCCTCAGCAGAAAGGAGTTTGTGAGATTCCCCCACCAAACAAAGAAAAAAAATGTGAGGATCAAGAGCCACTAATACTTTGCCACATGAAAAAGTACATAAAAGTAACATGTATAAAGACATAAAATATACTTTCTATAGAAAATTCTAAGTAAAAAAAGTGTGAAGGAAATAACTTAATATAAAGACATAGCCTGTGTACCTGCCTGATGCCTGCATAATATTGCTATTCCTCTTAATACACATTAAATAAACACATCACAGGGAAAGCAGAGCTCACTAGAACAGTGGGTTTCAGCAGTGAGTTAAAGGTGACATTGCAAAAGAAAGTGACAGATGATAAAAAACTGGTTATTGCATACATTTAAAAAAATAAAAAGAGAAAGGAGGAGGAGGAGTGTACTTAAATGAGCTGGGTATTCTATAGTCTGTTAACCTTATTAAGTAAACATGCTATTTAAACCCCCTTGGAAATATGGGAGTAGAATGAAAACAACAGACTGAATGTATGTAAACACACGGATCTGGTACTCCAGGGCATTTCCTTTGCTCTCTCTCTCTCTTTCTTTTTTTTTTTTTCCTTCCCTTTTGCTATTTATTTTATTTTATTTTCATTTTCATTTGGCAACTTCTGCATTCAAAGCCCAGAGCTTGGAATTTCATACCTATTTAACACCTGGTTAAGCAACACTTAACCATTGGCACCAGCTGACTGCATCCCCATTAAGCAGAATTACTCTCATCATAGACATTGGAAATGGAAAAGACCTACCCGGTCATGTAGACCATTATACCACAACCAATGCAGGATTGTTCCATTTAGTAGGGAAAGAAGAAGGATGGGCTTGTCAGGGGATGATGACTCAGAAGAGTTTGGTTCTCTTCCCAGCTTGATCTTAGGCTTCCAGAGCGACCTCCAGAAAGCCACTTAACCTTGTTGCGCCTCAGTTCCCCATCTCAGCAGCAGCTTCCTTTCTCCCATCTCCACATTTGTCTTGCATTTTCTTCAAGGCAACATTTATTTGCACGTAGGTGTGTTTGTTGTTGTTAATAGAAAGGCTCCCTGATTTCAGATAAAGGGGGGGAAAATACAGCTGGGGCATCCATAATAGCCTCTGCTCCCTTTAAGGCTTTACCTCTGAGTAATAATGTGGGTTTTGTTCCTTTCCTGAACAAAGTGAGTAAAAAGAATGCAAGAAGATAGAGACAGATCAAAGATGACCTTTCTTTTGAATTATGATCTCACTCTTTCTTAAAACTGATTTAACAATAGGAATTATAAGCTTGAAATCCTAACTGATTTCTCCACACAAGAGCCCTTTTCCCTTAAGGTCCCCCCACTTTTATGCTCAAGCCTTTTTGGGGCCACCATGAGGTACAATCCATGACTGGAAAATGCATCTGCAGCATCTGTCAGCTAAAGAAATCTCTGCAGAAATCAGACAGTCACAAGACTTACTACAGTCCCCGAGTTTATATTAAATAATTCATATGCTAACACTTTCCACTGGTAGCAGTCAGGGGAAATCCCAAGCTGAATTTAACAAACAAAACAGAAGTTTCCACTCACCCCTCCTCCCTTCAAGTGGCCTGTGGCCAGAACTGCTCACCAGCAACACTGAGCTTCCTGGGATGTGGCTGTGCCCCCACCAGCACCAAATTCTGCCCATGCCATGGAGGAGCCTGAGCTGGTGAGCAAGTGATGCCTCAGCACCTCTGTGTCCCAGGGCAAGGGCAAATAAATGGGAATATTAGTCCAAAAGAAATATTTGCTGCCCTGAAACCAGCTGGTGTTTCACACGGATGCGCAAAGCCCCATCCCTTCTGTCCCAGCCCTGGCAGCTGTGAGGCCATGAGCTGGGCTGTCCTCACCTGGGATCCCGTCGTGCTGCGTCTGAAGATTGTCTTTCAGTCACTCTCGTGGGCTGTGCCACAAGGTGATGTGACATCAGAGAGGCCTCTGGGTCCTCTCCCTTGATGTGGGAGTGAGCTGAGACTTCTGAGAAAGCCAACAAAGGCACGGCTGGCTTTGTCTTTTGCGAGGAGGAGACTTTTATATTTACTTCATACAGATGCACACAGTCACTCTGGAAACCAGTACTCTTTTTTGGTTGTTTTCTACATGATGGGATTGTTCTGCATGCCGACTGACTGTGGAATGTCTAGACTAGTCTGTAGGTAAAAAGAAAGAATTTATTTTAAGAATAAATCTCACTCCTTTTGTAGGTTTTTTTTTTTTTCTCTTCTGTACAGTACAACCAAGTCTTATCCAACAGTTATTGTTTGATAGAGGTAGAGGCAACTTTTTAAAATGTTCATTAAAATTAAAAGGATATTGTTGTTAACACTGCAAGGACATAAAGGATTAGTACTCTCCATCTTGGAAATGTTAAAATATAAATGAAAATTTATGGGAATATATATGTGTATATAAATAATGGTAAATCTAATAGCTGCTCATTAACTTCCATGGCCTTATATCAAGCTCAGAAAGAGATCATAAACTAATGTGGGATCTTCTAGAAAAGGATAAGATTAACCTACCAAATTCTTTGCCTGCGAACTTAATGTGTCAAGCTGAAGAAACTAGAAACAAAATAGTGCCCTTCATACTGCAGTGTCCTTTATTGACTTTCTTTTTTTTTTTAACTTTTCCACTCCTTTTGACTAAGTTAGAGCCTCACAGCTTTTTCCCCAACTGGCATAAAATGATATCAGACCCACTGCATGCAATGATATATGCCTCTGCCTTCAGTCAAGAGAAAGTACATCACTATTTTATTGGATGCAGGTCTCAAGAGCTCATGAACTCAACAAACACCCCTATAAATTACTGGAAAGCCACACCAAAGTGTAACAACAATAAACTAGAAATGGCATAAGTGGCTTTACTCAGCCAGACCTTCAAACACTACTCTGTAAGAGATTCCCATGCTGCTTCCTTACTCATTGCAGCTATTACTACCTTCTGTACAACCAGATCTATTTACTCACATACAACAAACTGCTTATGTCTGTCCTGCTCATCAGACAGCCTGAGAAGAGTAATTTAAAAAAATATAGTGTATAGAAAACAAATTTTCTGTAATGCAAGTTTTTCCTTAATTACAGATTTTTCTATGATTTTTCTATTAGAATATTTCCTCTATGCTGAGGAAATATTCTAAACTATTTGCTTTGCAATCTGAAATCCCCCAGAGGAGCTGGGTGAAGGGGTGGTGAAGATGAGGTTCAGAGCTCATGAGATAAAGTTTACCTTGGTAATGACTTCGCTCCAAAGGTGAAGACGCAGTTCAGTACTAATGTCCACCCTTTTCTGGATTTCTTTGGCAAGATTGTCAGTGTACATGTTAATTTAATGCTGATCCTGCTGTTCAAAGCATTTCTAGCGTGAGCACATGTCCAATAGCCAGTAGAAATTCAACTGAGTGCATTAACTCATGTCACACCTTCTACCAAGCAGCCATTATCTGGTGTTGATTTCCAGTCACTCCAGACTGGAGGCAAATTTAGACCAACTATCTCAACCAGACAACTATTCACCAGGGAGTATGACAGTGACCACTTTGCCAGAACTGCACTTTTGGGGGTTTCCAGCCTGCTCACTTCATGCACTAAACTGAAAGTTGGAGCCTTCTCCATCTCCTCCCTGACACGCTTTTGAGCAGCAAGAATGTTGTCACTGAATTATCCAGAAACCCTCCCTTTTAAATGGCTTCTCACACCTGGCTTCCCCTGAAAGCTTTGATACTTATTGCTTAGAAATATTGGGTTTCTAAAGCTAATTGTTGCTGAAGCTTATATCTGCAGAGTCTCTGGGAAGGAATTTATAGCTTGTTTGGTTTGGACTTCCACGTCTTCCCGTATTAGATTATTCTACAGTCTTTCCACAGAGAAGTTATTTTGATGTTTATCTTCTCTCTCTTAATTTCAACCCATTATCCTAGTTATTTCCCCCTGGGGTAATTTTGTTCCTCCCTGGGTGTTTGTGTTGTTCAGATGTTTGCAATGGGCTCCCTCTCCCCCTCAGATGTTGCTCAGCCCTGCTGTGCATATTGACGGTTGTTCTTGTAAAACTTTCCTTGTAAATCAACCCCTCCAGCTCTCTAATCATTTTTGCTGCACTTCTCTGAACTCCCTCCAGTTTGTCTTCATCTCGCTGGTAATAACTTTGCCTATGTGTCATTTGGCATTTTCTCCTTATCACATTCCAGCAGAGCATCAAACCTTTTGCCCTGTTGCTGCGTGCTGTTGTCAGGTAGACTGGACTTGAATGATTGACGTAATCCCTTAATTTGCTGGAGGGGCAGTTTCAGATTTTTGTAAACCGGTAAATTGGTGATTTGAGCCAAATATGATTCTGGGGAGGGGGGGGAGGGGGTTGTTCACTCATCTTGTCTAAACAAAACTGGAGCTGATTTTGTGGATTTAAATCCAGGGAGCTCCCGGGTGCTTTTCCCTGCCGTTTCTGATGTTGGAATAAAGCATCAGTGCTAATTTGATGGCTTTCCAAACAGAATTCAAAATTCAGAGGAACAAATCCTCCCTGTTGCTGGGTCTGGGAAGCTTTGTTTTTGTCAGTGATGGCAGAAGGTGGGAGGGACACAGTCCCAGGCAAGAGGAAGCAGCCCCTGCACAATCCCAGGTCTTTAGTCCTGTTCCCAGCCGTTCCCTGAGGTACAGTTCCAGAGGGAAGGAATTGTGCTTCCCAGTAGATATGCCCTTGGTTGTTCTCTGTCTAAGAGTAACAGGCCTCTGTTGACTTCAGCCTCCCATCCTCATCTGAGTTTTACACTCTTCCATGACTGTGCTCTGGCTTTTTTCTGCTGCCTTGCTTTATTCATGGAAAACCATTCCACTCCTGAGCAGATCTTGGCCCATGGGGTCAAGGAGCTGGAGGGGCTTGCATCCTAAAACCTCATGTTGTTTCATGGAGCATGTTTTAATGTGCACAGTTGATTCAGATGTCCTATATCTTGAACACCCCTTCCTTGTTAAGAGTTTGCAGTCTCCTTACTACGGTTTTAAAAAGACTGAATTCTCTGAGCAAAAGGTTCCTATGACAAAAGATTGCCTACCTTTCCCATGATTACATTCCCAAAGGTGAATGCCAATGTGTCAACAGAAGGAAATATTTCTCCTGCTTTCTTCAATAATTTATTGGCATTCACAGCTTTCCCCTTCATGATGACTGCTCCTGCAGCTCTAAGAATATCAGCTCCACTGAGAGATTGAAATTTACTTGTCACAGCTCTCCCAGGCAGTTACAAATGGTGTGGTGCAGGCGGGCTCCTGATTAAAAAAATTAGAGAGGATGGGGAGCAAGAACACAGCCACCCCACCCCAAGAAACTTTAAAGGCCAACATAAATGCAGATGAGCCATTTTTCAGATAGACATTTTTACCTAAAAAAAAAAATGCTCAGAATCCATTCTTGTATCCAACTGCCTTCCAGCACAAAGATGTAGGTATGGGCTTATCATCTCCATGACATCTGGATGGGATAAATTGCTCGTTTCGTGCCTCAACCCATTCATCTTGTTGGCTTTTGAATGAAGAGATGTCCCAGTAGAGCTGAGTTTCTCAGAGTCAGTGACTCCCAGTGGGCTGCGCTCAGTTTTGTGACCCAGATCCCAAATTAGCAACCATGGAAGAGAGATTGAACCACTTATTCAAATTAATAATTAATAACTGGAACATGCTTGGATGTAATCTTGGAAATCCTCTCATAAGTGCCTCCTTCAGGTAAATAACCAGTATTTCAAATTACCTTTTCCTTTTTACTTTGCAATATCCCATCACAACATGGGTTCAGAAGGTTCATACTAATTCCAGCAGCACATCCTGCTTTCCTTGGGTGCAGCCTGTCACCATTGATCTCACAGCTGGACAGACAGAAGCAAGAGTAGAGGGGCCCAGATCAACCCATGCCCACCTGCACTGCCCAGCCCAGAGCTGCAATTCAGGAAATGCAGCAAGTTATCGCAGGTCGCAGCCAGCACTCACTGCACACAAATGTTCCTGTGGCACATCAGAAATTAAATCGATCAGATCTGAGTTAACATCACAGCAGCTCAATTGTCTTTATCAGCTTAGCTTGTGTAATTTTGTCTATACATGTTTTTTTCCCCAGAAAAGGATGAGTTTTTTAGCTAAGAAAGCATTTGCAGAACTTTTTTGTTGTACTGAAAGATGGTGTTTTGAGGGTAATTTCAGGGCAGAAAAGAGGTTGTTTGTTTGTTCTGCTATTTTTTTTTTTTTTTTACTTTAGAGGTTTTTTTTCTGTCTTGTTTATGAAGGCAAGAAGAAAATAGTTTCCTAAAGAGGTCTGTACTTAGCTTAAGCAGATGAAATTTGGAATAGATTGAAGCGTATTCATTTAGCTGTACACCAAGTTCTCCAAAAATTCAATTACAAGTAGTTTTGGAAAATCTTTTTTTGATGAAATATAAAAGAAAATAATATTGGTTTAATATTTTCTTTCATAAAAGAAAATATTTCTCTCTTGTCACTAGCTGGCCATCCGTAGCACTTTCATATCTCCTACCCCCTTCTGTCTCCTGTGTGCTTCCCACTCTCCTCATCACCCACTTCAGTTCCAGGCTCTAGCTGTCAAAGTGCTGAAAACTTTAAATTAATTTTATATGGAAAACAGATGTCCTTCTTGCAAGTATGCAACAGTTATTTTTCTGCTTTTAACTGAGTCTAGTCCCTCTCCCCCTCTGAAAAAAAAAATATTTTTCCAGAGAACCATAATTTAAAAAGAAGGCAAAACAAAAGTTTTGGTCAATAAAACTGTTTGTGACAATAAATAGAAATTTGTTTTAAAAACATTTACTTTACAATGCTGTTATACAATAACAGTGAGTGTCCATGTGAAAAGTTTCTTTGAAGGAATAAAAAAGCCTCCTGTTCTGAAAATTTGAGACTAGATTGCCTGCACTTCACTGAAAAGATGGATCTCATTTTTAACTCATCCACATGTCATTTAACTGACTTCAGATTTTCTGACAAAAATCCAGCATTTTGGTCTGATCAGCTCTACACACAACATTTAAGGGTGAAATGCCTTCCTTAGAGAGTTTCCTGACTCAGGATGCTGTGGGGAACGAGGGGCCTGCAGTGCCCAGCTCATCCTTAATGGTGAAAGCTGAACAGGGACGGGCTGTCCTTCTCTGTGAAAGGGCAAACCTTCCTTGCTGCCACAGCACCATGGCCAGTGGCTGCTTGTACAGGGTATTTCAGAATTCATGGATCCTTGATGCCAGATTCCCATTTTCTGTATCTCAGCCACAGATGGGAGCTGTTGCAGGCCCCTTCTGCAGAGCCATAATGAGGGAGACCCAAAAATGAGATCCACCCTGATCCTCTGGAAGTGCTGAGCTCCTTTGGAGGACTGTGCACACTCCAGAAGACCTCACCACACCTTGATTTTTGACAGCAAAGAGATTTCCCAGGATATTTCTTGCCTGGGAAGCCACTTCACAACCCAGACAGAGACCAGGAGCTCTTTCTCAGCACTGTTTGGTCCCAGGATATAAATCCTTATGCTTGGAGACTTTAGCTAGCCTCTAATTAATGAAGCTGAGGAAGAAACTTCCCTGTAGGCCAGTTATTCCATATCTGCCTTCTGCAGGGTTTCTTGTGTTTGCCTCTGAAACAGCTCCCAGGGCCACTCCAGGGGAAACTCCAGGCAGTGGCTCCGACCCCTTATCTCTTCTTAATATGAAACTCTGGATCCCACAGTCCTGACCAGAGTCTGGAAACCGCAAAATTTGCATTAAAATGTCCACCTCCCACCTGCTCCAGAGATAAAAAACCATTAACTAATATTCTTTTCTTTTGTTCTCTGTCTTTTCCCCTCATCTTTTTTTATTTTTCATGGAAAAAAAAAAAAAGCCAGGCACATTAAATTGGACATGCTCAAGTAAACCAGTTTGTAATGATACGTCGGACTTCCAGTAGCAAGAGGAGGTAATTTGGCTCCATTCTGTATTTAGATTTTGAATTTTCCTCTGTCGCAGAAAGGATTTTTCATCAGAGACTTTGGATGCACAATAGCTGCGGGCATTTAATCTGCAGAGGTGCTCCTGAGGATACACACTGTCTTTGGTTTGCATCCAGAGAGAGAAGACAGAGGTGAATTTGGAAGGGATCCAAAGAAAGAAAAGAAAAGAAAGTGGTGTTCCTAATTTTACACATTTCTGTGGCTGAAGTGTGTCTCGCAGGCAGCAGGATGCCATCAATGTCTCCACGGCCCAGGGAGGTCCCTTGGCTTTTAACCTCAGCTATTCCACTTCATAAACACAGGACTTAAAGTTCCAAAATGTCTGGCTATAAATGAATTCTTCAAAGAGGTACAGGGTAAGGAAATGTTGCCATAAATATGTAACATCCACCTCTTTCATCTTTTTTATTATCTGGATACAGAGAAACATCTCATAGCATTTGAGCCCCCTATTTCCATGGTACAAAAATGAGAATGACCCTCTCATCTCCTGTCTTCTTTTCTTAGAAACCTGCAACTGAGGAGATAGTCCCCAACAGCAAAGCAAACATTTCCATGATCCAATCATCACAGAATCCCAGAATGGTTTGGATTGGAAGGGGCCTAAAAAAACATATAATTTCACCCTCCTGCCATTGACCATTTTTCCCAGACCCCCATCCACCCTGGCCTTGAACACTCCTGGGGATGGGGCAGCCACAGCTTCTCTGTGTAACCTGTGCCAGGGCCTCCCTACCCCAGCAGCCAAGAATTTATTCCTGATATCTAATCTAGCTCTACTTACTTTCAGTTTGAAGCCAATCCTCCTTGTCCTGTCACTCCCTGCCCCTGTCCAAAGCCCCTCTCCAGCTCTCTTGTAGCCACTTCAGGCACTGGTTCTCCCTGGAGCCTTCTCTTTTCCAGACTGAACAAGCCTTCCTCCCTCAGCCTTTTTGTATAGCAGAGGTGCTCCAGCCCTTGGAGCATCCTCACGGCCTTCTCTGGACCCACTCCAGCAGGTCCGGATCCTTCCTGTGCTGCGGACCCCAGAGCTGGATGCAGCACACAGGTAGGATTCATGGGAGTGAAATAGAAGGGTAAACAGACTCAAGATGACAGAAATTGGAAGAGCTTCAATTCCAGTCTGTTTCATGAATGGTGCAAATCAAATATACGGGACACAAGGTCCAGGATTCCCTTAAGCTTTACATTAATTGTACAGAGTTTATCAAAAATCTTCTGGTGTTTGGAGGGCAGTCTGACAAGGGGTATGATTATTCTCAACCCATTTTTGCAGATGAGAGACTTAAATCAACCAGATATGGCTGGACTTGATGATTCCCCATGCTTGGAAGTTTGCAGGGTCAGGCTGGAGGGAACTTGCAGCAACCTGGTCTAGTGGAAGGTGTCCCTGCCCATAGCAGGGGAGTTAGGACTAGATGATTGATCAGGTGCCTTCCAACCCAAACCATTTAATGAGTCTCTGATTCCATGATATATGGAATCATAAAGACTCAATGATTTTACCGGTCTTTTATCAATCTTAACAGACTTATGATTCAAAAACAGCATTATCCAACTCATGCAGCCTGTGTCTCCCAAATAACCTTTTCTGCAGGCCTTATTCCTCTTGCAGCAGAGGCTGCATGTCTGAACCCTGGCACTGCAGTGCAAACCAGCCTTGAGAGGGATTAATCTGAGATGCTCAGGTGTGAGCTAGAGAGGCTGCACCTCCTCTTGTGGTTCTGGGTATCAGGGAGAGACCACCTGTGGCTGAGAGGAGGGTGGAAGGGCTTAAATCACAGCACAGCACACGTCAAGAGCGCCTCTGCCAAAGAAAGCAAGCAGTTTAAGCAGCTTGCCCAAGGCCACAGAGGAAAGCTGTGCCAACAATGAGCCCAAACTAGATCCCAGCCCAGATCTGCACCCACAAAGCTCCACCTGTGGAGGCAAACCCAAGCTCTGGAGGGCTGGTGTGAGCACGGCTTCACTGCTCATAGTGGTACAAACCACACAAGGCAAAGGTGGTTTGATTTGTGCAGGGTCTTACAGAGAAGAGCACACTGATTCCAGAGCTCCAAAATATTTCCCTGTTCCTCTTTAAGCCTTATAATGGCTGTCTTTACTTCTGCATTTTGTTACTGCTCACTTTTCTCTTGAAACTTATTTCTCTCCAACAGCGGTGGCCCCAAAATTACTGCTAATTTCCTGCAAAGAATTTGTTCTTTGAAACATACAGCATGGCACTTTTCATTTTTCTTTTCTTTCTATGTGTTTTTTTCACCCTTCTATCTGAGACTGGCACTGAGTCTGTTGAGAACATGTAAGTATAGTTGCTTTTCAATGGTGTAAGGTAAATGCTGAAAATGACATCTTAAATGGAATCACTAATACAGATGTAAGTATTATCTGAATGCTTCTGAAGTCTCCTATGCACAGCAATAGTGTCTTTATTTTCTCTCCTGATGCATGCACCTTTTTAAGGGCAGCTGACAACCTATTATTTTTTTCTTTCTCCTCATTTTAGAGCCTGAACTTATAGATTACATTCATATCTTAAAGCTGTAACCTGTTAGCTAGGAAATGTCTGAAAATCTAACCAAAACAGACATGGTGCCAGGGTAGTTGTGATAGTTACCTACTCTTCTTAGGCTTCTAAGCAGAAGGAAATGCATAACAAAATGTTAACCACTGGCTTATGAGAAATAAAACAATATGCTCCTCATTATGATTAGAAAAAGCACACAGATTTGGTGGCAGCCATGGACTCCCCCAGCTGTAAAATTTGATTTAAGGTGGGATTCATCTCACTTTGCTACCCACTGTGGAATAGGTCACTGTTACTTTATGTCTGCCTATAAGCAAGGTAGAAAGAGTCCTTTCTATAAATTGGTTCACTTTCCTTTTCCTTTTTTACATTCCTTTCAGGGTGGGATGAGTCTTCAGAAGGCCCTTCTGGCCTCTAAGGAAAGGAGAAGGAATTTTTGGAGGAAGCTCATATGACCATCCTGTGCTAGATGCCAATCCCCCCAACAGTGAAGTCTAGGCGACATCAATCACACAGGCTGGTTTCTGGGCTGCTGCAAGCCCAGGAGCTGGCACCCCTGCCAGCTGAGCTAATCTACTCTGAGCATTGCACTGCCCACTGGCACTGCAGCTCTGCTGAGCATCAGCTGCCCAGGGCGTTCTGCGGCTCTCAGCTGCTCCGTGCTGGAGCTGCACCAAGTCACACGCTCAGGAAGCTCGGGCAAGATAATAGATTGACTATTTGGCTTTGGAGATGCTCTGATCTCCCCCTGAGTCTGAGCCCATGCCTTTACATGGGCCAGATGGAGCTCCTCTGGTGAGCTCTTAGTCCATCCCTCTGCGAGGCACAGCAGAAGGCTGGAGGAGCAGGATAACTCTTTTTCCCAGCGGTGCAGAAATCCCCAGAGAGACACACAGACTCCTGTCTGCATCTGGAAGAGGTAAATGCAATTTCATGGTGTTTAATCCAAACAGTGCAACTGAACAGCAGTCTGGAAAGTCCACCACAGTGTTAGTACAGCATCAAGCCTCAGCCCTGACACCGTTTAGCACATTAGCCCTGTCTGACATGCACTAACTTCAAACCGGGATTAGGTTTCACGTGTCATTAACATGTGGAATGAAGCATGTGCAGGTATCTGTTGGATGACATCCACTATGAAAGACTGGGACAAACCAGCCCACCAAAACAAAGACAAACCAGTCTACCAAACAAACACAAGTAACAAATTACACATCCAGATTCACAAACTCAAAAAAGAAAGGAGGATAACAACATCCATACCAGTAACCCTAGCTCTCTGATCTCTAAGAGATGGACCACTGAAGGCCCCACTCAAGACACTCAGGATGGTCAGACAGGACTTTGTTAAGTAGAAGGAAACAAGATTGCCACATCTTATGGTGCAAAGCATGTAGGGTATTTGGCTTCTGGGGCTGCTGGGACTGTGCAATATTTGCCTTCCAGTGTTTGAAGATGCCTCAGAGCTCTCTGGGTAAGTTGTGGATTGGCCCTGGCCCTCAGCTTTGGGATAACAAATCCTTTTTTCCAGGTATTTCTGAGAAGCCCTGAGAAAGTCCTTTGTAGTGGTCAGACGGATATTTTTAATTGCTGTTCTATTCTGGGGACTTGCTAGACTCATGCTCAGCTCCCTGGCTTTCCAAAAAGCCCTTGCTGTTACTGCACAAATTGGGTAAGCTATATCTTTAGATGTTTTGCTAATGGGTGCCAGGTCATGAAACTAAAACGCTCAGAGACCTAATTTTTTGACATTCAGACAGCCTGAAACCTGAGATTACAGCAATGTAAAATTTTCATTTATGTCATGCTTGGAAAGGATTTTGTTTGCTTGCTTGCTTGTTGTTTTCCAACAAAGCAAAAAACAAGGGGTAGCTTCAAAAGAAAGCTGAAATTCTGTCAATTATGAATTACATGGAGTTCCATGCAGGCAAATGTTTTACACTTTTGATGCACTGTATGGACACTGGATCTGCACCTGAGGAACTGGTCTGACTGAGAGGTTACATCTATATTTACTGAAACCAGCAGGTCCTAGGAAGCAGACCTGCCTTGATTCTGGCCCTGCACATTGATATTGTCCTTGCAGAGTCAGGTACTGGTGTATATATAGATATCTGATTCATAACCCATCCTGTGCCTCACTGAAGGCATTGGTTTAGGACCTGGGTGGCCTTGATTTTATTATTAGTGCCTCCACTGACCTGCTGCTCAGCAGTAGGTAAATGAGGTCATCACTTCGTGACTCTGTTCCCTTTTGCAAAATGTAGATAAAAACTCTTTTAATCCTGCTGATGAAAGGTGGTATGATGAATAGCATTCTTACCAGCCTTCCCTTCCTTATCGTAGGGGTCTTTGTGAATCCATTCTATTAACAGCTCTAAGAACATAGAAATCCCTATATAAATTAAACACAAAACCTTGGCAGTGCCATGAAACTGCAATTAGGAAATGAAAAAGCTATAGTTTTCAGAGGAACAATAGACTTGCCCACATTGCATATCGTGCATAGATTTAAGTATGCATTTAATAGTCTGACTGGTAATAAAAATACTATATAGATACAATATTTTTGAATTATTATTGCTACGCTGGAAGATCCACACTGTTTCTGTACCCTGGCTCTTATGTGTTTAAATTTGTAACTTCACTGCTGCACTCTCAGACTTGTTTGCATTCAATTTCTTTGGGCTTTCTAAATTAGATATGTACGTGATGCTCTGTGTTAAAACTAAATCGATTCTTAATAGTCATGTGGTGTTAATATTAAGCCAATTAGGCTCAAATTAACACACACATTTATTTAAGCAAGACCCTGATCTTGTAAACAACTTAAGCATGTATTTTGATCTCTGGCTTAGGCAAGTTCCTAAGTACACCAGCAATACAAACCCTGTCAACCATAGCTCAGCTGGACAAGTTAATTACGGAGGCAAAGAGAAACACCACAGAGAAACTATACAAATAAATGCTGTCTGAGGTTAAAATAAAATTTAAGAAGAAATTAAAAGGTAAACTTAAAACTTGCAAAAAGTTATTTGGTAGCTACAGATTCAGAAAACAAGGTGTACATATCTGTTAATAGATTAGGGTGTTTTCTCTGAGATCTAGTAGGAAAAGGCATACTAAAAGTGATTCAGTTCTTTGTGAAGTAGACATTATCAGTGGGTGAGATGAACACCTCTGGTTTTCACTGCTCAAATCCCCACTGACTCCAGTGGGAGCTCAGACGTGGAGCTCACATGCAAACTGGTACATGTAGACACAGATGTGCAAAGCTCATTCAGATATGCAAAATGGGAGCTGAGCCATGCCTGTCATTAGAGGAGGATTCAATGGAAATTCCCTTTGAGGAACCTAAAATGTTTCCACTCATGTAAATCTTAAATAGCAGCTATACAGGTGAATAAACAGCCTGTTCCAAAAGTCACACGTGTCAATTGAATCCAGCCTCAGCAGATTTCATTTTAGTGTGACTATCATTTCTAGATGATAAGAACTTAAAACACCCCTCTCTTATCCCATCTCCAAATTATCTTCTCCCTTTTTGGCCAGATGCTGGTGAAACTTTCAACATTGAGGTGTAGACTATTTACTTTCTCCTTTAAAGTTTTAGACTCAGACATGTAGAGTCTACATGACATGTAGACTCAGGTTACATTGGCTTAACAAAATTCTACTCATCTGCCAGACTGCTCACATGTTAACAGCTGCCTATCGACACACATGCTCACAGCCCTTTCCGGACATGACATTATGTGAGATGGCTCAAAAGTGCACAACATTGCCTTAGGAGGGGTTACTGGAGTCCAGTACCTCTTTAGATCCCTTGAATACATTATTTTTTTCTTACCCAAAATGATGGCCATGGAAGGTTTGCACGAACTGTGTGCACAGACAGCAGGGTACACAAAGACAAATCTGAGAGGTGAAGGAAGATGAAGTCGAGGGGCAGGTCAGCTCAGGGTCTGCAGAGACAGAGTTCGTCTCTGCAGTGACTCTTTGCACAGCAGCCCACAGCTGCAGAGAGGTACAGGCAGGGCAGCCAGGTCTCCAGCTGTGTTTTTTGTCTTTGCTAGCTGTGGAAGCCTTCAGGGAAGTAATAAGGCCATATACTGGTCAAAATGTTTGTGGTCAAGAACTCGTGCCCTCAAAAAGAAGCAGTGCATAGCCCTGTTTTATGGCCACTAGAATGAACGGCGTAATTCATCCAAATTCATTCCCAAAGTAGTTCTGCTGCAGCCTGCTGAGAACTACTCTGGATGCATTTAGCCCATAATCTTCCTCCATCAAGATATGACTATACCCTCCAGTGGGCAATAAAGTGCTTTGGGGCATCTAATTGAAAGTGTGACAGTTTTACACTGTTGGGAAGCAGCAGTTGTGGGTGGCATGTGCTCCACTGGCATCTGAGGGTAAATACAGCAGGATATGTGGCAGTCTACAACTGGGAGCTACATTATGCATGTGCTGGGAACAGCAAGCCAGTGCCACAATGCAATTATAGCTTTAAACCGTGCCCAGTGTGTCTGTTCGGCAGCAGTAGACAGACAGCTCCAAATCATTATTTTTTTTCTGCTTACTTAGCTTCTGGTGATTAGGTTCCTGTTTTGCAATTGTGGTGACTAAACCAATTAAGGTGCAATTTAAAGAAGGAACTCATAAATACTGTACAAAGGTAGTATTGACATAACTAAACTTTGTGAAAAAAAAAGAAAGGAGGGGGAAGGGGGGTGGGGGGGGGGTTGTGGGAAGAGAGGAGGCTACATTTCCAAACTGAGCAATCCATTTTGGAAGACTCTGCTACATGCAGTAACTTCTGCAGTATGAATAAATATGCATAATCAAAAAGGGAGCACAGCTCGCTTCTCTCTATTGCTCATTTGATATACCTCTTCATGTCATATCCACTTTCACATAAACAACACAATAATAAAACATCTGCATTGCTAAATAACACTACTGTGTTCTAATTCCTCTGGAATGACATGAATAAGAACATCCTACTCCTGTTTATTAGAATTTATTGATGACATGAGTGTGTAAAAGCAGCAGAAGGCATAATTAATCCTGGTGCAGCCCCAAGTTACATGTCCAAACTTGACAAGTTTCACTCTTGACTTGCATTACTTTCCCTTGACGCATGGTAACACCAAGGGCTTTGACAAGGTACAGATGTCCTGCTAAAGGAGTGGCAGGAAAGGCAGTTTGCTCCTTGGTTCCAGCTTCTGCAGGCACAAAGGATGGGTTATGGCTCAGAGAGGAATGACGGGGGAATAGAGAGTACTTGGTAAAAAAGAAAATAAGAAAATAAGCATCCCTTTGCTCGAGATAGAAAACAGCCCGCTAATGAAGCTTACAGATGATGTTCAATTGGGAGGACTAGTGAGCCACGTCAGGGAAGAGCAATAATATTGGCAGATTTAGAGAAATTAGAAATAAGAGAAGAAAATAACAAAATTAGATCAATCTTTAGAAAGACATTTTGAAACACAAAGGCAGCTGGAAGGAAAAGCTGAAAGCAAGCTGTAACATTGAAATAAGTCTGGAGGGACTAATGGATGTGAAAATAAACATTGTTTGCGATGTGATGTGGCTATGAAAACAATGGCATATGTAGAAGTCTAGCCACTAGCTCAATTCACCTTATCTATCCCCAGGGAACTGGTGGAGACATCATCCTTGGAAGTATTGAAAAAAAACAAGTAGATATGGCACTTCATGGTGTGTTTCAGTGGGCATGGTGGTATTTGGCCAAAGGTTGGACTTGATGATCTTAGAATTCTTTTCCATCCTTAATGATTCTGTGATTCTAAACCTTTTCTCAAGGCACAGAATATATGAATATCTGACAGCTCTGTGACACACAGTTTGTGATTTGAGGGACTTCTTTCGGAGCTGGAGCCTGTGATTTTGGATTCCTGTGGCTTGTTTCATGACCTTTGAGGCACTGGCAGGTAACTAGACCTCTATGAGTACAGCCCTTGTGCCCTCAATCAAACAATCTGCTCTCAAAGGGCCCATATCCTCTCATTTTCTCTCTCTGTATAATTTTGTACACCTTGGTTCCCACTGTGCCCACAGGGACAGAGCTGGAGGAACAGGCATGACTGAGAATGAACAAAACACCACTGCATGTCCACTCCCAGAGTGATGAACAGTGTTCACTGGAGAAGAGCTTTTTACTGGGTGGGCTTGAACACAGAAGTCTGAGAAAAGAACCTCACCTACTACAGACAAGTGTTCTAGAAGGGAAACTTTACAATTCACCTCCTTTGCTTTTTGTACAAATTGCATCAAATTCCAAACATTGTCATACCAGAAAGCGAGCAACCATCAGCCAGCCTGGGCATTTTCCTTTCACCCTTCATCTGTCCTATTCTCTAAAATATTCCTTCTTCTATCCATACTTGGAAAGACCAAACCAAGGTTACTCTACAGAGCATTTTCCTCCTTGAGGCACCTGGAAATTGCTTGCAAGAGGAATTAATATGTTAACTCCCAAGCTATTCTGCTCTCAAGATGCCTCTGTTGCTGCAATGCTGTGGACTTCACTCAGAACCTTTTAAAATGCTGCAAGGCAGAGCCTTGTGGTACTGAGCCACAGTTTGGTAAAAGTTGTAAAAGCTTATGTTTCTATTTCTCAAAAAACTCAAAAACTTTGCCATTACTAAGACAGCAATTGTTGCACAAAAAATAACGTCAGGAAGAAATATTTATTTGTATCTTCTTTACATATATGTACAAGCCAGGAGGACAACCACAACTTGGGTAATGACTGTCAAAAAGACTTTGGAGAACTAGAGGCAATTCAGAGAAAAGCAGAGAGCTGGAGGAGTTGAATTATGAGTAAAAATCTTAAAGTACACATCTTATAAAAATTTTGTGTTTAGAAGGGAAAAATCCCACAAGTATATCCCCAGGAGATTTGTCCAAGCACCTATTTTTCCTTTTCTTTTTTTTTTTTTAATGTGTGTACATTATTTTCTCTCGCCTTCTGAAAAGAAGTGCAGTGAACAACTTTGAACACCTTCAATCAAAAGTGCATTTATTTCAAAAGCTTGTGTGATGATTAATATCTGCCTGCCCACAAGCCACTTTATTCAGATGGGATTCATATGGGAGATTTCATAAATTTAACAAGGGTGCTTCTCAGAATCTTCCTGTCTCTCATGAAACATTATTTTAATATTTTCATTTCCAGGGAACTCATCTGCTAAAACTGCTGCACCTATCTTTTCTGCCCTAGACAAAACTTTAGCAAGAATTTGAAGCACACAATTAGAAATGTGAGGATATAGTCCTGATGGATATTCACACTCCTGATATATATGTTTATATGTGTACACATGTATGCCTTAGCAGTTGCCAAGTTCCAGTGACAGCAGGAATGTCTCACCAGAGATCATCCCCCTTCCCCAAGCACTCTGGTCCAGAGGGTGTGAGGTGCTGCCAGTGCAACCAAAAAACAAAAAGGATGAAGTTTGTGGCAGCAGCTCTCTGGTCACAGGGAGCACCAGACAACTTTCCCAGGCATAGAAAAGGCTGTGACAAAGATCAGACAAAAGAATGATAAACAATTCTTATCCTAACTTGCTGCACCTTGTGTTGTGAACACGCGGAATGTGTTATGGAGAAATGTTTACAAAAGGGTGGCTTCTTAATTAGCCAATGGTGATGGTGAAAGGATCAATCAGGTCCACTTGTAGCAAATTAGGATATAATATAAAAAGCAATGAGTTTCTTAATAAAGGAATCAGCCTTCTGTAAATACATGGGGTCTATGTCCCTTATTACCCAGTCCTGACCTGTTGTGATGGCAACAGTTCACCCAGTTCATGCAGGTACCACTGAGGTTAAACAGACCCATGTCCTGTGCCAAAACTGCTCCACAAAGAAAAAAAATGGCTCATGGTCACAGGAGATCTCTTCTGAAGGGAACAGAAAGCCCAGTGTGCACACCAGGCCTATTCCTTGGGTAGCTGCTGCCTCCCATTGGCCTGGTTAATGATGTAAAGAGAAAGCCCTGCTTTGGTGGGGCCCTCAGGCCATTATTTACTATTGTGTTTCCAGGTGGGCAACAAGGAAGTTACAACAAGAAGACCAATGGCAATCAGGAGAGACTTGAGGGGCATTGGGATGTCAAGTTAAGCGGTCAAGAGCACGAGTGGTATATTGAAGATCAATATCTGGCTCCAAACCTGGTGTCACCAGAAGAATTTGGGGTCAGTTAACACAGAACCAGGCCTGCTGGTGACACACAGATTGCAATCCCTCTGTATTGTAAATTCTGAAATGGTCAACATGCTGATGAATGAAATAAAGAAAGAGGACTACTGCTGACCTATTACACACAGACAGGGTGGAGTTAGGATTATTTTTTTGAGGACCTTACAGTTACATTTTTCTTATGAGTCAAGCCATTGGCTGGCATTCATCTGGAATTTCATGTGTTCCAAAGTGGTGGTGACATCTCCTTTTGTGATGTAGGAGAAACAATGGGTTGCCTTTCTCCTTATCCTTTCATTGAACATCTTTAGAGGACTCAGTTCAAAGTACTTGGATAATACCTGGGACATCAGCTTGAATCTTTCATGATAGGATTAATTTTTCATGAATCTTTCATGCCTGTCTCAAAATGGAAAAAGGATCATTGCACAGGGGTGATAAGGGTTCATTGGAAGAGCTTTAAACTAGTTGTGAAGAAAAGGTGGTGGCATAGCCCTGTATGTTATGGAATGTTTTGGTTGTCTAGAGCTTAATGATGGTGATGATAGGATTGAGTGTCTGTGGGTAAGAATCAGGGGGAAGGCTAACAAAGCAGATCTCCTGGTGGGAGCTTGTTAAAGACCACCCAACCAGGATGAAGATAGATGAAATATTCTATAAGCAGCTGAGAGGAGTATCACAATGACCACAGCACAGAAGAGAAGAATAATCTAGGAAGTGCCAGGAGTGTGTGGGGGAGATCTTTCTGGCATCCTGACAACCAGGGGAGGACCCTCACAGGAGCTACTGATGGGGAAGAGAGAAGGGCTGATGGGAGATGTGGTAGGTGAGAGCTGTCCTGGGCTCAGCGACCAGGAAATGAGTTTTCCATTCTCAGAGAAGTAAGGAGAGAGGTCAGCAGAACTTCCCCTTGGAGTTCTGGAGAACTGAGTTTGGCTGGTTTAGGAACCTTGTCAAGAGACTTCTTTGGGAGACAGTCCTGATGGGTAAAGGTGGAAGGCTGGGTAATCTTCAAGAAGAAAACCCTAAAGGCAGGGGAGCAGGCCAAAAGATAGGCAGGGAAGGTGACTGGCTGAACAGAGCTTTGGCTGTTTCCAGAGAAAAACAGGAGAGTTTGGAACCATTAGAAAAAGAGGGAGGCAACTCAGAAGGACAGAAAGGATGTTGTGAGGGTGTGCAGGGAGAAAATTAGAATGGCCAAAGCCCAGAACTTAATCTGAGAGAAAATTGGAATGGCCAAAGCCCAGAATTTAATCTGTCTACTACTGTAAAAGACAACAAAAATTGTTTTATAAATACATCAGCAAGAAAAGGGGGGCTAAGAAGAATCTCATATTTTATTGGACATTGTCCATCCCTGGCTGGGAGGGTCTTTCTGCCCCACGACAGCCACCTCAGAGACATGATAGGGTGCAAAAGGATCTGCAAAAGGACCAGTTAGAGCTACACACCTGAAGACAGCCCTGACACAGAACCATAAATCACAGAATGGTTTGGGATAGAAGGGACCTTCAAAATCATCCCATTCCAAGCCCTGTGCCATGCACATGAACAAAAGGATGACGTGACTGGTCAAAAGTATAGTAACATGGGTCTTTGCTTGCAAGCTTTCCCAGGGCAGCAGCACAATAGGATGGACCAGGAGTATTAAGACCTTTAGAAACAGAGTTTTAGTGCAACCTCTAGTACTGTTGTCAGGAAACTCTTTTCCTGGCAAATTCACTGGAGAAACCCTCAATTTTTCTAAATTCTGTAGTTCGCCATGTTGTGCCAGAAAAATCACTTGTGTTTTCTGCAGCTGCAGTATCTGTATTTGACCAGAGAGTCTGTAAACCCTTTAGGGATTCTCCTGGTTTAACCAGAAGAAGAAATGGTGACACATAGGTTACGCCCGTCTCAAAAGGGAAAAAGGATCATTGCACAGGGGTGATAAGAGTTCATTGGACACAACCTGTGCCCCTAGAAACGATCAGGAAGTGTTTTAGATTCCACACTTCCTGGACTATTCCTAAAGTTTGTAACAATTTTGGCATTTTTGAGGTTGCAAAATACTCACATTTAGCTTCTGAGCCCCGTTTAGGTGCACGTGTTTTCTGAAATCAAAGAAGACTCCGTGGATTTATATATTTTTTCACAATTGGTTTCAAGTTCTATTTCACTCATATGTATGATTTTCAACAAAGAGCTATTGGTAGGTGTGAGTTAAGTTCCTAGCTCTTGAATAGACTTTTGCAGCAAAATGAGGCATAATCCAGGAAAAGGATGAACAAATTACCAGACAGTTTCTGTAGAACCTAAGTCCCTGTCTTTGTCACTGATGCAAGAGTTTCTTTCCAACAGCTCAGTACCCAAGAACCTGCAAGCACCTCTGTTTGTTTCTCAGCAAAGTACCACTCAGCCTTGAAAGAAGACACTTGGGAATCACCACCCAAGAGTCACAGCTGCTAAGCAACACCTCAGGTCCTGTCCTCTCTGACCCGGGGTCTTTGCACTGCACCCACACAGCAGATGAGTCTCAACAACAAAGCCCAGCTTTGGGAAGTAAAAGAGATGGACAGATTCAACTATAGGACTGTGATGCAGTGATCCTTTCAAAGTGTTTTTTCCAGGTCAGAGAAGACCCAAATCTTCACTTACCCCTTCTTAAAAATTTTTTTTCTGCTTATCAAGTCATTTACTGTAAAATCAGTCCATTGAGAGTAGAGTTGAGATTCGCCCAATAAAGATCTTTAATTCCTTTTCTGGATTTGTTCAGATAAAGATCTCTTGGCATACCTCACTACAAAAGAAATTTTACTGCTTCCATCCCATTCTTTGTCTAACTCATTTAAAATAGGATCTTTCATGGAAAGGGAATGATTTTTATTTTGTGTTTGATATGAAGCCTTGAAAAACTCATCTTTGCTTGAGTCTCTGGCTCTGGACTTTCATGATACTAAAAAAATAATAAAAAATAGAAAGGCAAATGTCTTTTAAGACAAAATTCCCTGCTCCTCCTCATTTTGAAATCCATAGATCTCACTTTGCATAGCATTTTCATAAACAGAGAAAACTCTCTATAGCAATGAAATAAAATTAAGATACAGTAGTGCCCCTCAGAACACCAATCATACTTTCAAAATAGACCATTCACTTACTGCAAAGGTTATTTCAAGCTAAGAATCCATTTATTTGAATGTATTTCCATTTTAATCAATATCCTTTAGAAATGGTTTCTTTCTTAGTCATGTAAGGTGAATTGATATAATTTTAAGGACTTGTATTTCTTTTCTAAATGTTCTTATAAGGCAAGGACATGTGTGAGATTGGATTTTCACCTCTGGTAGATTTGAGACAACAGCATTTTCTTTACCTTAGTGCAACAAGAAGATGAGTGCCAGAGGCAAGACTTTCAGAAGAGGAAACATTTCTACAGCACCTGAACACTGTGGTGACAATCCCTGGTTTCCAATCCCAAAAGATCTCTTAGCAGTGCTGCAAAATCTTCCTTTCCCCCTGAAAGCCTGAGACGCCTTTCTCCAAAAACAACTGAAAGACTCCCATTAAGTTCAACAGACTTTCAGTCATGGTCTTATCCAAGATGAGTGCTTTCTTTTAATGTGTGAATAGAAGGTAATTACCTTTCATTACCTCAAATGTAGCAGAAGATGGGCATGTAGTTTTTTCTGCTTGGGCTTGTACATTTTTGTAACATTTGCAAAATGCTGACTTATGCACACGGTTACACTCAAAACACAATTACTCATATATAAATCTGCATTTGTGTTTAAATGTCACTGGTAACAAGAACGCTTCTGGTAACAAATTTGTTTATCAAATATACATCAGAAAATGGCACATTAAATAAGAAAATGTTCAATAAAAGATATGCTCAGCATTTTTACAGACAGTTTGGGCCTCATCCAACAAACCCTGATGTAAAAAGAAACGTAATCATTAATGTCTAAGGATCCAGATTAAACCATAAAGGAAAATTCTCAAATTTTTGCTTTCTTTACACTTTCCAAGTGCAGCTTTTCACTCCAGGACCTGACTGTACGCCTGTATGTACTGAGCTCATGAATTGAAGGCAAGACGACTCATGTGCATTTCAAGGGAGTAAAAGAGTCTTCTGCTAAAAAACTGATAGCACTGCTGATTTTTTTTTTTTCCTGAGAGGCCTCTGAAATTTACTGCTGTGTTTAGATTTCAGGAGGATTATTAGTTTGATGGCAAGGAATGCTCGAGGATGACAAGGATGATCAAATATATGAAATTACTCATATTAAAGAACAGCAGAGAAGACTGGGCTCAGCCTGAGGAAAAAGAAAAAAGAGGTGATATATGCAACTGGTCTTAAAACCAGGGAGGATGACATGGCAAAGGTAAGCAGAGAAAGATTGCATTTTTCTTTCTAAGGCTAGAATTGTGAAGTAGCAGGTGAGACTACCAGATGGTAGGCAGAAAGTAAATAATAGCAGGGGAGCGTAAACCAGCCTTGGAGATGCTTCTGTCTGTTCCCTGAGTGAAAAAGGAATCCAAAGTCTGATTGCAGTTATTGAAGCAGGGTAATAACATTTGAGAAGCACTGGGACCTCCATATAGAACCATCCACACAAAGACCTATAGAAGAGCAGTACCTCTCTGAAGTGCCAGTGGAGGGTGGAGGAAGATCCTGGAGCATTTCCAGTGGTGCTGGAATTGGGCCCAAAGCTCTGTATTTTGATTACTTTGGGCTATAGTTTCTCTGGGTCTAGCAGAAAATCCAGGTGTGAATTCTTTTGCCTTTGCACTCTTTCCCATGTCTGGGTGGCAAATCACTGTCCTTAAGGTTTATCGAGGTATCCATGAAGCCATCCTTTAATATTGGTAAGAAAAATAGGAAACAACAGGTCGGTGCAGGGAATTTGGCAGCATGCAAAATCAGCACGACAGGGAGATGATTTTACCTCTGTTTATAGCACTGGTGAGATTGATATCAGAACACATCTGAAAAGATACTGAAAAATTGTCAAGGATGCAGTGAAGAGCCAGCAAAAAACATTAGAGAGTTTAGAGAAATGCCTTGCAGTGAGAGATTTAAGCAGCTCATTCTGTCTAGCATATCAAGGATGTATTTTAGTGTAACCTGAAAGTCAAAACTGAATGATTCAAAATGGTAAAGTCAAAAAGCAGCAGCTTTGTTAGGAGGCCTAACCCTCTGTCTTGATGTGACTGCATCTTAACACAATTATAATGATTTATTTGTAGTCTGGGACAAAGTTACATGGCCCTTTCCTAAATTTGAAGAGGTATGCATATATATTTATACATATGTGATGCTTAAGGAATTATAAAAATGTAGTATTAGGTTTAAAGGAATCATTATTATTTTATAAAATGCTCAATTTAATGAGTTTTTGGGGTTGTTGTTTAACCCTAGACAATAACTAAGCACCACACAGCTGCTTACTTCCTTCCCTGTGTCCCCAGCGGGATGTGGAGGGGAATCAGAAAAAGGTAAGACTCACAGATTGAGACAAGAACAGCCTAATGCTTGACACAAAGTAAAATATAATAAATAGTAATAACAAGAACACTAATAATAAAAATAACAATAATAACAACAATAATAATAATGAAGAAGAAGATAAGTGGGAAGAGAGTGAGAGGAATAAAACCCAAAAGAAACAAGTGATGCAGAAGATAATTCCTCACCACTTGCTGACCGATGCCCAGATCAGCCCCAAGCAGTGACCAGCCCCTCCTGGACAACATCCCCCAGTTTATACACTGAACATTAGTTCTGTGGTATGGAACATCCCATTGGGCAGCTCTACTGCCCATGCTGACCCTTGGCTTCCTGTGTACCTGTTCATAGGCAGAGCATTGGACACTGAAAAGTCCTTGACTGAGTGAGCACTGCTGAGCAGCATCTAAAACATCAGTGTGTACTCAACATTATTCTCAGACTAGATCCAAAACACAGCACTGTGCCAGGAACTGAGAGGAAATTAACTCTATCTCAGCCAAATCTAGAAGAAGGGGATTTAACATAAATTCAAATGCAATTTCTGCTTCTTCACAGAGAGAGAGAAAAAGAAAACAAAATCACATCTTTGTTAAGGGATGTAGAAAATTATTTTTCCTACAATCTTGTAGACAGATAATGTATAGAATTTGGTTTGCAAGACCACAGGAACTGCCAGAGCTTTCTTCTTTCTCTTGTATCTCTCCTCATGGAATTTACAAAGATAACAATTGTAAAATTTCTTGAAAAGAAATTGTAAAGAAGGGTAATAACATTTGAGAAGCACTGTCACTTGAAAAGCTCTATCAGTGTCATTTAAAGGGATTCAAGACGTTGAAAAGCCTTAATGTAACAGTAAGGAAAACATGGATAATTGTCTTTCTCCACGGCTCTCTGAGCCTTGTTCCTCGACAACACCCCTGTAGTAGTTTGGTGCCTCTCTGGCTCCTCATCATCATCTCCCCATTGTTCATTAATCAGCTGCATCTCCACAGGTGGGGACCAGCAGCAAATGTGGTGCCCTGGTCTGAATGGCTCTCACAAGACGTGAATCCTGCTCTCCTCACTGTGAGACAGTGCTGATGGCAGAGGGAGCCTCCAGCCACTTCGCCACCACAAATTCACATTGCAGCTTTTCTCTTTTTTGTACAAAATGAAATTAAAACTATGCCCACTGACCCTGTTCAAATGGCCTGATGCAAACCAGGCTCTGGCCTGGAGACGCAGCACACAGTTTTTCCCAATCCATGAGCTCCTAGCAGATGATAGAGCTCAGCTCCATGTGAAACACTATCTGCCCAGCTTATTGAAACAAGGCTGTGCCTTCTTGCACCTGGATTCCTAAATATATTTGCTTATTTTTAAGTGTGTTGTATTTAAATGCAAGCTTCAAATAACAGACACATAATGTAGCTGGTATATAAATAGGAAGGTGGTTCGCCCACAAATATAGCAGGACTATTAGAGGTGATCATTAGTTACTAATATAAGCAGTTATTTGAACATTAGCATACTGTTATTCATAGCAGAATTCATGATGCGTTTAATAAGTAAGTAATAGCTTCCTTAATAAACTTAGGAGCATAAAATCCCCTGTTCTGTAGACTGTCAAAGATGGACAATGACATTAGTGATATTAAAATTTGAAATTTTCAAAAGTTATCCATATTTAGATTTTTTTAAAAAGGAAAAAAATACATTAGGGTGTTTTTGATTGATTTTAAATAGATTTTCCACTCATATTAAAACCTGTTGAGATTAAATAGACAGAAAAGAAAATCAAAAGAATGGAAGAAGGTGTTAAAACTCTAAAAAAATGTTAAATATGTCCCCCCAAAGAGCAAAAGTAATTAATTCCCCATTACATGTTCCTTAAAGGATTTTATATTCATAAACTGACAATTCAGAAAGGACTATCCCATCAAGTTAGCAAACCAATCAACTATGACAGAAATGCATATTTAAATCCCCCCTTACCCAAAACCATGTGTGCTGCTCAACCAGTGAAACTGGGCAAGGGGAAACTGTAAACATTTCTGATTGCAGCCAACCACAAAGCCTACTTCCATCTTTCCAGTGTCATGATGTCTTCCTGCTCAGTACTTTCTTATCTCTGATTTTGTCATCATTTACAAAAAAGAGCAAGGAAATGAGGTGGCTTGACAAAGCAGCAAGAAAAAAATACTTTCTCGCCTGATGTTCCTTCCAGGACAAGACCAAGGTCAGTGTTGCTGGTCAGTCTCTGTGTGATTCATATAATTGTGAATTAACCAGGGTTAGGCTCACCTGTTAGACATTTCCAGGGATAGAGCTGTGGGAGCACGAAATTAAGCATGCATCACTAAGGCCATGTGAGGTGCTGAAATAAGCCCAGGTCAAACTGGAGGCTCTCCAGGGGAGACAAATCTTTTTAGAGGTAATTTAGAGATACATAAACACATGGTATGTTCAACCACAGCCATAGCCCAAGCCACTGATTTCATGGGCATTAGGAGATGTCAGCAAAATTGATTTGAAACTTTAAAAACTCTCCTATGTGATTGTAAATATTGCAATTTAATTTATCTTCAGTGGTTTCAATTAGATTCCAAATGATTTCAAGTATGGCAGCTAAAAAGTAAACAAGCTCGTTTGGGTTAATGCTGACAAATAATGAAATTTAATTGTGATTTAAGATTCCTAATGTTCATTGATTAGTTCATTCAAAACATTCCTTGAATAACCTCTTTTAAATTACAGAGTTTAAATAGTTTTCTTTAGTTTTCTAACACTGCACTTAGGTCACTCACCTCCATTAATTTCTATTGGTTTTTGTTTTTCTTTACATACTCTTTTAAAGGACTCCTGCTCATCTATATGTCACCTTGGTTACAAAAAATCCACTGAAACCACACCAAACTGGAGGGCAGCATTCACTGATGGCAGCAGAGAAAAGAACACCCATAGGGGTTCACACAGTGTCAAGACTCCTGGAAGAGGTGGAAGGGAAGATCACCAAAGAGGCCAGAAAAGCTTGATTGTGCAGGAAAGTGAATTCAGGTAAAACATGAAGCTGGAGGTCAGTGGTGACTTCTGAGTAGCCCCCTATCTCTGAAATAAATGGTTCTATTTGATTCTATTAAAAGACCAAACAAGACAGCACTAAAAAAATATCCCAAGGAAAAAATCTTCCCCAGCATAAATACTCAAGGAGAAACCCTTGCAAAGTGAAAATTTTGTTAGTTTTTTGTTCACTGGGTTTCTTGTTGTTTTTTGAGGGGTTTTGGTGTTTGGGTTTTTTTGGTTTTGTTTTGGTTTGGTTTTGGGGTTTTTTTCGGGGGCTGTATTTTTTGGGGGGGGTTCTGTGGGGGTTTTTTTGGTGGTTTTTCTGGGGGATTTTTTTTTTGGCTTTGGTTTTAGTCTTGGTTTTGGTTTAGATTGTTTGTTTTTTATTTAGCTTTTCATTATTTTTCCTCAAATAAAAATTCAGTTCTTATTGTGAATTCCAGACTTGCATCAATTCTCCTGCATTCCTCCCTTGCAGCTTTCTCAAGACATATCAAGGGACACCATATATGTAACACAGGAGATATCATGCTTGAACAGCCTTTGTAGGAACACATTTGGGCCCCACCTTTTGTTGCTTTAAACTTTCTGCTCTACAGATCCTGAAGACAAGATTACTTGGCACTCCACAGCTCTTTCCTACTGCATTGCTAAAATGAAATGTTTCAATATTCTTGCAATGAAACATTCTGACATTATCAAAATGCAAAGAGAAGACTGAAATTATTCATTTGGACTTACTCCCATAAAAAATGTCACTGAAATCAGCACATTTTCACAACAAATTTTGATTTGGGCAAAGCTGCATATACTATTTATTTTTGCCTTGGAAAATGGTTTCATTAAAAACAAATGACCAGCTTTAATTACAACTCACTGAGCTTTTGCTCCAAAAGTCAAAGCTATTAAAACAGCACTAAGTCTGCATGTACAGGGAAACAGATTCTGTCTTACAAGTGGCTATGAAAAACATTTTACTCCCCTTCAGAAGGGCTGGCATTCGATGTCCCTGGGACTGCAAACCAAATTTGTGTTTTTCCTTTAAGTGGCGTCCACAATTTGTAAGAAAAAAAATCAGGAATTTAATAAACAATTCAAAGGCAAAAGGTGAAGGGCGCATCCCAGCCCTTTGAAGAAAATTACCATTGACTTTTGAGTTTAGTTCTGGAAATGGAAAGCAGGAACTACAAAGCTGTGTCTGCACGCCACTGGAGCCTGAGCGGAGATCTGAGACAGGCCCAATTGAGCCATCTTCCAAACCAGAGTCAATACGGCCACGCCAGAGCAGCCCTCTGTCCAAACTGATTAGGCTGCTGAAAAGCTGGATTTTGTGACTTTGTCCATGCTATTAAATTAAATGTGCCTTAGCCCACAGCATGACACTGAGGCCAGCTGGCATGCAACAGCTCACATCAGTATTGAACCTCCATCGCCGTGCTGTGGGTGGGGGCATCCTGACTGCCCCTTGGGAGGGACCTCTGGCCCAAAAATAACACCTGAAAAAGTTCAGACATGGTTTGTGGGAGTGTCTGCTTGCCTGAGATGAAAATGCACCAGCAGTTTATCTCTGCAATTAATCCACAAAGCTGCGTTGCCCAATGCTGCTTAATTTAGTAATAGAAATATGGCAAATTAATCTGCCTGTGTGACTGACTTGTACATTCTAATGATTGAATATCCCAGCCTTTCCAGGGTTATGAGACACAAGACCTCATTGCTGCAGCCTGAGAGACACCTGTCTAGTGCCCATCTGAGCCCTCCTCACCTGTTACAGAGCTCCAACACCAGACCTTGTTCATGACCATCCTGCTGCAGCTCCTGGGGCAAAGGCTGACACACATCTCTCACTCACCCCGGGCTGTGAGGAGTTTGTATTGTTCTCAAAATAGGTTTTCATTACATCACAGACCAGTTAATTTGTGTTTGGCCTTTCAGAGGACTTCCTTTCCCTGGCAAGATGTGATGGTTTTCTTGGTTGACAAGGACCATGAGTCAAAGTCGTAGAATCTTTAAGGTTGGAAAAGCCCTCTAAGAGCATGGATTCCAACCATTAACTGCTATATTCACTGCTAAACCATGTCCCTAAGCACTACAAATACACATTTTTTTTCAACACTATTATGAATGGTGGCTTCATTACTTTCCTGTCTGCCTGTTCCACTAAGAAATTTTTCCTAATATCTAATTTAAACCTCCCTTGGAAAAACTTTATTCCATTTCCTCTGCTTCTTTGTTAACTGGGGAAAAAGACCAAGCTCCTCCTCCCCTCCCTTCCCCTCCACCCCCAACTCATTCCAGGAAACTGTAGAGAGATATATGATGAACCCAAATCTGGAACAGGATTCAAGGAAAAATAGGATCCACTTTACCCTCCCTCCATGGTGCTGCCTGTTGCTGTCAGGGCAAAACCAACTCAAAACTCCTAAGTTTTGGCACAACCCGTGTCTGTGAAGCAGAGACAGGGAGGATGTTAGGCTTAACTGGTCTCTGCTGCTCTCATGCTCTCTCCCTTTGCCTGTATCCCTCCCAGCATGGCAGGTGCAGCCAGGAGAGCAAACACCAGTCACCTCACATGCTCCAGGAATGCACTCTTGTGAATCAGTAATATTGTGTCACCAAGCAGAGATTTGAATGAGGCCCTAATTGTAGCATTTCTATGGAAGAACCACTAAATGAGTAGCTGGGATGTCAAATAAAGAGAAGGTGATGAACATCAGGAAGTGCTTCTGGAGAGGTGGGTTGAGGAGAACGGCTGGGTGGGTGAAAGGGAAAGAGCTGGGAAAGCAGTTGATAAAAGGAAACTTTGTATGACACTAAGGAAAATTCTGCGAGAAATTAAAGCCCACACAAGAACAAAGATGAGTAAAGAGCTCCAGACACTCAGCAGTGCTTCAGTTGGGTGTCTGGAGTCTTTGACAGAATATGTGATTCATCAGCTCCCACACACACCTTTTTTTAAATATGCATGCTCATTTCAACAAATGTGAAATTTCCAGGAAAAGCAAGAGCACATCACATCCACGCAGCCCTGAACAGCCTGGCGTGGGCACACTGATGCCATGACAGGGATTCCAGCTAAGCATGGCACAACCACCACACCATCTTCTGCCCAAGGGGTGGGCAAGAGGGAGCATCTTCCTCTTCTTCCCTCCCTTCCACTGCTTCCCTTGGGAAATGTCTGGGTTCTCTTTCATCTGGGTTGGGTGATTCATCTCTTGCACATATATGGGGGAAAAGAATAAAAAAAATATATCTGCCTCCTGTGGGACAGCTAAAACACGAGGTTTGGTGGATAGATCAGTATGCCTAGAGATCTTGAAGGCCTTTGAATAACTATCCAGGGGGTGCCGGGAGCCTGCCACATGCTGCAAAGTAGTCTTCTGCTGTCCACAGTTTGTTTTTACAAAAGAAAAAAAAAAAACACATAAACTGTTTCAGAACTCATAACCAGGGGGGAAGAAATTGTCACACAAAAACCTGATACGAAAAACATGTGGGATTGGATGTAGTAACACCTGCCTGAATCTTCAACAATCTCATACATCAGCTTCAGCAGGTGAGAACTGGCACATCCATGATGACATACAGCTCAAAGAGCTAGTAACATCAGAAATATGTGTTAAAGTTTTCCTCTTTCAGAATATTTGACCAAAATTGATATGAGCACTGAACCCTCTCCTCCCTGTCACACCACTCAAAGTGTCACGATTCCTTAGAAAAAGCCAACCTCTCTATCTGTGTCACTCATAGTCCAGACACAGGACCAGTAATTTAAATAAAACAAACAAAGAAGCCTTCTTATACTTAATAAGTATAATTAAATGTGCGGGCATTTTTCTACTGCCTTTTTAATGTTTGTATAAATAATGTAATAAAATTCACTATCAAAAATAACAGAAGCTTCTCCAGAGTTTTCATCTTCTTGAATCTCATGCTGCAAAATTTAGGGATCTTTGACGGAGAATTTATGTCTGACTTGCCCCCGAGTACCATCACCTCTGCTGGTGAGAACAGCCTTAGTTATCACTCTGGCTATGAACTAGACTAGATGACCTCATAGGTCTTTTCCATCCTTGCTTCCTGAAATTCTATTAAAGGCTGCTGTCAAAACCCCACCTCAATGTACACTGCCAGGAGGGGAGGGGGCATTTCAGTTTGCAGTCAAAGCAAAAAACTGGAATATGTAAAATTAAACTTCTATTTTTTTTCTCCTATCACAGCTGATAGGGGTATGGATATAGATTAGCAAGAGAAAATGTAATATTCCTCAAAATGCTCAAAATAACTTGGTGACTTAGACCCATTTTCCAAAGAAAATGAGATCTAGAGAAAAGTCCGAGTTTTTTTTCTTTCTATTGCCAACCTGGTTTACACCAAGAAACTGATAGCTGGATTATTATGTGGGACAAATACTTTCTTTCAATAAGAAAAAGAGATACATTAGAAGAGATAATTGGTTTAAGCATCCATGCCATAAACTCAATATATTCACTGGGTACAAACTGTGTTGAGTGTGGCTGAGAGTTTGAAAGCTATGGACATGAGTAAGCCCAGCCTAAGTGCTGCTTCCTGAAAATGAAGTCAATATTCCCTTTTAATAATTCTGAGAGGATTAAATATCCAAACTTGATACCTACAGTCAGACCAATACAGGGTAATATCATCAATATAATACAGGCAGGTTTTTTTTCATGGAATCACAGAATCATAGAATGGCTTGGGTTGGAAGGGACCATAGAGAACATCCAGTTGCTTCCCCCCTGCCATGGGCAGGGACAGCTCGTAATAGAGAGTAAGAGGGAGGGAGAAGGAAGGAAGTGGCGGAAGGAAGGAAGGAAGTGGCAGAAGTGGCGGAAGTGGCGGAAGTGGCGGAAGGAAGGATGGAAGGAAGGAAGGAAGGAAGGAAGGAAGGAAGGAAGGAAGGAAGGAAGGAAGGAAGGAAGGAAGGAAGGAAGGAAGGAAGGAAGGAAGGAAGGAAGGAAGGAAGGAAGGAAGGAAGGAAGGAAGGAAGGAAGGAAGGAAATGGTGGAAGGAAGTTGCAGAAGGAAGTTGCGGTGGAAGTTGCGGAAGTTGCGGAAGTTGCGGAAGTTGCGGAAGTTGCGGAAGTTGCGGAAGTTGCGGAAGTTGCGGAAGGAAGGAAGGAAGTTGCGGAAGGAAGGAAGGAAGGAAGGAAGGAAGGAAGGAAGGAAGGAAGGAAGGAAGGAAGGAAGGAAGGAAGGAAGGAAGGAAGGAAGGAAGGAAGGAAGGAAGGAAGGAAGGAAGGAAGGAAGTTGCAGAAGGAAGTTGCGGAAGGAAGAAAGTTGCGGAAGGAAGGAAGTTGCGGAAGGAAGGAAGTTGCGGAAGGAAGTTGCGGAAGGAAGGAAGGAAGTTGCGGAAGGAAGGAAGGAAGTTGCGGAAGAAAGGAAGTTGCGGAAGGAAGTTGCGGAAGGAAGGAAGGAAGTTGCGGAAGGAAGTTGCGGAAGGAAGTTGCGGAAGTTGCGGAAGTTGCGGAAGTTGCGGAAGTTGCGGAAGTTGCGGAAGGAAGGAAGGAAGGAAGGAAGGAAGGAAGGAAGGAAGGAAGGAAGGAAGGTCCCTGTGCTTTTAGAATGAGAACCGACACTACTTTAAAAAAATCAGCAGGTGTTCCCTCATGCCTTATGGACATCTGATGATTTATATGTGGAAACTTCCAATAAGGCAACAGCCAATGTACATTCATATTTCTGGGGATTTTGCCAGTCAAAGCTATACAAGAGTTAAACATTGCTGTGTATTATTTTTAGTTGTCTCAAGAAATGTACAGGAAAAAATACCAAAATATAGGACAACGTGTTGCAAAAAATAAACACTTAAAAAAGAACTAAATGAAACAGAAAAACAAAATGTATATGATTACCATTTCAAACAGGGAAAGACTGACCCATTGGATACTCCTGAGAATGCTCCCCCATGCGAAGGTATTCATATTCATATATATCAGCATTTGTAAGATCCAGCACAACATTGGGGTCATTTTGTTTAAAATATACTGTGCACTCAGCAGGATACATCTGCTTTATATTAGTCTTGTGGAAATACTATAAAGGGCTTTGGGGGGCTTTTCGTTTTTTTTCTGTTTTTACTTGGTGGATAATTGGGATAAAATTGAACCTGTGAAAAAAAGAAAGCAACTAAGGTAGAAAACCTTAGTATCCTGAGATGCCAAAAAGGAAACAGAAGCCTGAAAATTAATTAGGTTTTAAGGAAATATTTAGTAAAGTATCTCATGATATTTCAATATTCTCTTTATCATTTTATTGCAGTATGGTGTATTTTTTTCTATTCTGGCAACATGAAAATTTATATTTTGATACTTAATACAACCACAGCTCAGGTTCCAGATCAACTGATCGCCTTTTGGGACTGAGTCAAGTCTGTTCACCTTGTACTGTCATTAAAACACGTGCAAAGCTAGGAACTGGTTTAAACTGATCTGATTTGTGGCATCTTTCCTGCAATTTGTCATTCTCCTTGCACAGATGCAAATGACAAAGGAAGGGAGAATCAGGCCCTCTGTGCTGACAAAGGGCTCTTATCTTCACAATGTTTTGCTAGCTGATCATACTGTTTCCTTGTCCTTTCATTTAAGGGTCATCAAGATAAAAGTGTTTGTTTGAATTCTTTTTTTCTCTTTCTTGCTCCAAAGCCCTGTTATACATAATGTTCCTGCTAAGGTCATACTGTTGTTCCCTAAATATGCTTCTGCACAGCTTCATGGGCTGCTCTGCTTTTATAATTTTGCTTAATAAAGAAATAATGTTAGGTCTTCAAATAGAAAATACAATGAGTATGATAGGGGTCTTAAACACCATTCTCTCTTAAGTTCTCCTTCACAATCTTTCAAACCAACATAATTTGAGGGGATGTCCCCTTCTTCTATGCCCTGTCCTCAGGTCCCCAGCCCAGGCTCTGCTTTGAGACAGGGCAGAGAGGATTTATCTAAACAGGGTCTTGCAGCTTCAGCATCAGCATCTCATACAATCTGAGATCAGGAGTTGCTACAGTCATCTGTTTACTTTCTTCTTCAACTTAAATAAAACAAGAGGGGGAAAATGTTTGAATGAGATAGCTCCTGCTTATGTGAGCAATTCATGGGGAATAAAAATAAAAATCTATTTATCTTCAACCACTTGCAATGAATTATGAATACAGAGGTGTTGCCAATTTGCATAGAGCATGTTCACACAGCTCATTCTTGCTTAATCCTTTTGCTTGAGCTTTTTATTATTTCTTATTATTATGAATTCAAGCACAGAAGGCAATTTCATCATATGAACTATTTAGAGAGAAGACTGATTATGTTATTATGGAGAAAACTGGTTTTTATCAATTGATTTGGCAAATTCAGGCTCAGACGCTCTCCAGTTCCCTGGTCTCCCATCTTGATTACTGTGACATCCTGCTCAACTTACTTTGATTCATATTTTCATGGTATCAGCTATTCAAAGCACAAGCAGCAAAGCACAGAAATGAGCAACCATTAGTTTACTAACAACATTTTGGTTTCTGGTCCTTGCTTCTTTTTATTTCTTGTCTACCACAACTTTTCCAAGGGCTCAGTTTCAGCTTCTTTAAAACTGCTTCTGCTTGTACCCAGGACAACATTGATGCTGAGGAAAAGCTGGGTTCAGTAGAATGAAGTGCAAAGTATAATTCTCCTTCTGAGGGCAGAAATTATTTCAAGAGAGTCTCAAGCTAAGAAGGTTGGCAAAAAGGTATTACTGAGGTTCCAAGGCTTCTTTGTGGAGAAATTAGAGGTTGCATCTTTGCATGTTTAGAGAGGAGTAGGCTGGGAGCGACCTCTGTGTTTGATCACCCCTGGTTCACTGGATTCATGACCTGAGCCTTAGCTGGATGCTGTTGCCTTGGACTGCAGTGATGGCATACACATGTAACACAAGGATACAGAAGAGAGAGGAGTTTAAAGATAAACCCCAAAAGCAACAACAACAAAACTGCCAAAAACATGGTATATGAAAAAACAAGGGGAAAAAAAGTGGAAGCAGAAGAAATACAGATGGAGAGTGGCTTGGAAGATAGAGGGGAACAACAAAAGGCAGGGATGGTGGGAGTTGTCACTTGAATGAGGCCAAGAGGAGAGATGAACATGTGAAAAAAGCCAGCAAGATGCCAATCCATAAGCAGAAGAATTAGGTGCAAGAGCCATAAAAAGGTACCCTTTGATCTACAATGAGAGTCATCCACATCGGTAAAGTGGAAGCAGAGGAGGACTAAGTAGATGAAGAGAGCAAGATAGATTGAGAGAATTGAGAGCAGAAAAATCACTTTTTGGTTTAGCTCGGGTCAGGAGGTCACTAATGGCTTTGGCCAGGTGGCTTTCAGCAGAGGGGAGGAGTTGTGAGCCAGCACAGAGGTGTTCAAAAGGGAAAGCAGGAGGAGCAGAACTTAAGGCAAAATGAGGCATGCTCTGGCATATTGGAGAGCAGGGAGGGAAGAGCAGGAAGGTGACAGGGGAGCAGGGCTTAAGAGGCAAATGGAAGGTGCAGGGCATCAGGGCAGCACTGAGTGATGCTGGTGCAGAGCCATCCTGAGGCATTACTACTTTGGAAGAGCTTTCTGCTCCTTTGTTTCTTTCCACATCCCCAAGACTCGCTTCTCACCAGGGGAAAAAAAAACCAAAAAACAAAAAAACATAAAAGTCAAACTAACAGAAAAAAGAGAAATTATGACTGGCAAAGCAGGAAAATGAATGGCATCAAGCACAGCAAAGCACTGTCACGGCCCAGAGCTCCATCCTGTAATAAGTGAGTGGCCCAAATGTCAAAAGGGTTAGGGCATTCCCTGCTGACACAGATAGGCTCCTGAGAGGGAGCCCTCATTTATGGCATGCTGGAATGGGAGAGGGGGAGAAGGAAACAAGGTGGAAGACAGCTGAGAAGTAAATTGATTTACATTTAAATGTTATGTTTTTATGACTTTTTTCCCACTCCATGTGAAATCTCATCCTTTAAATTAGACAAACCAGGGTAAACTATTTTTTATAGTGTGAAAAAAAAAATGATTGACATTCTGAGGTAATACTTTTTAAATTCCTCCAATTAAACAAAGCGAATTTAATTTTAAGTTTAATTAAAAGGAAATTTAATTAGAAAGAAGATTAAATTTTAATTAAATTTCTCCAAAATCCTTATCCTTTCCTTTACTGCTAATATTTCTCTCGGAACCAAATCCCTTTTTAATATTCTTAAATTCTATTCTAGTAAACTTCCTCTTTATATTAAAATTATATCTGCCTGGATGTTCTCGCTACCAGGGAAAAAAAAAAATCATTGCCCCTTTTAAAATACTTGAAGAGTACACCTGAGACACAGAGTAACTCAAGAGCGACCAGTGGAACATTTGGATATGCTCTGAGTGTGACACCACTAAATTAACCCTCCTCCTACTCAACACTCTGCAGGCAGGGAAGCATCTGTGTTTCACCAGACAGTCCTTTCCTGCGTGCAGCTCTCTGCTGCTCAGCACACCCATGATGTCTGTACCGCTCAGCATTTTCCGTGCTCTGCTTGTGCATCCAGTTTTCTTCTCATCTGCTGAGAGTTTTTTGGGTGGGTTTTATGCTCTATTGTTTGCTTTACTATGTTATATTTGGGGGTTTTTCATATAATGGTTTGGTTTGGAAGGAACCTTAATGATCATCCAGTTAACATCCCTCTGCCATAGGCAGGGACACCTTCCACTATCCCAGGTTGCTCCAAGCCCAATCCAACCTGACCTTGGACACTTCCAGGGATGGGGCAGCCAGAGTCTCTCTGGGCAACCTGCGCCAGAGCCTCACCACCTTCACAGCCAAGAAGTTCCTCCTAATATCCCATCTCTCCCTGCCCTCTTTCAGCTGTTCCACTGTGTCCTATCATTGAGGACCCATGTCAGAACTCCCTCTCCAGGTGTCTGGAGCCTCTTTTGGCACTGGAAGAGGCTCTGAGGTCTCCCTGGAGTCTTCTCTTCTTTGCTCCGGGCGGAACAGCTGCAGTTCTCTCATCTGCTCTCTCTTCCATTTGCTCTAGTCTGCTGGAGAGATTTGGCTCACTCAAATGGTCTGAGCACATGCACCCATGATGGACTGAGTCGATACTGCCCTTGCTTGTCTCACATTCCTGTAATATCAACTCCAGTCTCCATAGCAGACAAAACTGTCTTTTGCCATAATGCTTCTGGAAAGGCTTGCAAGACTCTACTTGCAGGAGGCAGCTAAAGCACCAATGCATCCACTTTCCACCAGACTGTCCCCCTGAATCTCTTAGGATGCATCTCCTGTGCACAACCCCACTACCGTGCAACAGCAGGGACTGCACACCACCCAGCAGACGCAGACTGGAGGCAGCGATAGCAGGACAATGCTTGTCCTGAGCCATGCTCTCTCACTTTCAATTTTGTTCTTTTTCCAGCTAAGGCAACCATGTCCCATTGCAACAAAGAGGTGAAAGGTGAGCTGGATGTGCTGGGAAGCGGACAGGCAGGATGGCACTTAGCGTGACTTTCCAGAGCATCCCTGTCAATCATCCCCCGATACCAAAGTCAAGTAAGCTGTCACAGGCTCTGTCCAGCCATGACCCCACAGCCCAGCAGTCTGGTGGCTCCAGCACAGGGTCACAGCGCAGCAAAGCTGCTGTGAAACTGCGTCAGCCTGAGGTGTGTGCTGGGGCCAAAGGGTGGGAGGATGAGGAGGATGCCAGCCAGCACTGGCCCTTGAACCATGTTCAGGCTTTCTGTCCCCAGGACCTTCCACACTCATTATGAGTATGTGACCCACTGTCCCTGAGAACAACCCATGTTTATTTTAGTACGTTGCCATGGTGACCACTAGTTTTGCCAATGGATACTGACTTGCAAAGCATCGTTATTTGTGTAGTTACTCTTACATGTAAAAACTCTCCTGCTGGAGTCATATGCTATCTGCCTGCCCCAGCATCCCTTATTTAACAGGAGTCAGGACCAGGCACTTCAGAAATTCCATAAAAGGCCATTTACAAAATCCTGACTGTAGATGAGGCTTTGTCTACACACCTATCAACTAGAAGAGTCACACACCCACTTAAAAAAAATACTGCAAATGCCTATGTCCATGAAACCAAATATTTTTCCTTTTTTTTTCTATTGTTGTTGTTGCTGTTTTTTGGACAACAACCTGCATAAAATGCAACTTTTCTGCTGAAATTAAAGCAGTTTAACATTGGAAGGGCATCCAAATAAAATGCAACATCCCTGCTGATATTAAAGAGGAGTTCCCAGGAGATGCTGTGTGTGCAAGGGCAGTCCCAACTGCCTCACTTGCAACAGAGCTATCACTGTCCCACATACCACACTCTGCATCTTTAGAAGTACTCTAACCTGCCTACTTTGTCAACTTCTCTTCTAGTAGTCAACATTTCTGAGGTCAGTCAGGTTGTTCCTGAACAGCAGTCTTGGGGTTTTGGGGGGTTATTTTTTTATTAGATAATATTTTTCTGTTCCCTTACCCTAAAGTCATCTATTTTGTCCGTGAGAGCATTGTGCTCACCTTTTGATCTTCATGCTCTCCATGTCTCTCTCCCACACACTGCAAAAGTCAGCAGGAGCTGATCTTTCTCCTCACCAGCTGTCCAACCTGGCTGGGGTTTCTGAACAGAGGAATTATTGCCTTGTGGGACTTTTCTTTTTGTCTTCCCTATCTATCTTAAAAATAAACATGGACCAAATGACAAAAATTCGTACATTGCCAGTCTGTGCTGCAGGCAGTTACACAGTTACAGTGATTGGAAAACACATGGAACGGGGATTGATTAAAATATGGTGGGCCAATGGCATTATGCATCTTATTTCTTTCACAGATGCAGTCCTAAAAGTATTCTAGGACAGGCTTGAGAACATGGTGATAATATTTTATTTATAGTGATTAAATCGTTAACATGATGAAAATTTATATTCTTGTTTCTGTGTGCCACTGCTCATTTCCAAAATCTCTCTTTTGGGCGGGAGATATTTTTATTACTAGCTTCACTTTCAGTAGGATCAACACAGATGAGGTCTAATAGGCAATGCTAAGATATAAATAGGAATGGAAACAGGCAAAGAAAATAACATTACCACATTTTTTAAGTGAGAAACTGAGGTATAGAGAAATCAGCTGTGGGTACCAACTACCTGAAAGTGGCCTCTCCAGTTAATTTAAAGAGTTCCACAAAATTCATCTGGAAAATATGCTGCAAAACAGAATTCTACCTTGATTTGCAGAGTCCTAGATTGCTAACTCAAGAAAAAATAATCCAATTTTCTTAAATGCAAAAACAAAACTAAGAGTTAGGACATTTTTACTGCCAATGTAAATACTTGTATAAATATGATATCATCTAGATTATTAAATATAACTCTGTCTAGATATGTTGGATAAAATCATGACACTATGATTCAAAAATGCAGCAGAAGAAGATGGCAGATGTTTGTGCTATTCACCCTATTGGATGCTCTTTCTGAGAACATTTTCTGGGCCATTTACAAAATTTTTACCCAGTGGGTTTTGTGACACTGATCTGGAAACTCTTCACATGTGGGTGTTTTGTCATGGTAAGCTGTGTCTCATGATGGCTTGCTGTTTGAGAAGGTAAGACTTTGAAACAAATCACAAAAACAGACCTAAAACTGAAAATAAAAGCCCAAGAGCATAGTACTGTCTCCATTTAGTGGAGCTGGACTTTTTCAGGTGATATACCTAACCTGTGGATCAGAATTTGTCTGCAGAGGAGAAGGGATACAGGCAGTGCTGGACTGCATCAAGTCAGTGGTCAGTCTGATTCAGTATGTCACCTGGAAGGGACCAAGGAGGCATCAGAAGAAGGTTCAAGACATTTCTCTCATGAGAGAACTTTCCTGCTTTCCCACAGAAGGTTAAGGTCTTCTCAATCCTGGATGTATAAGGATTTATTTCCTTTCTCTTGCTCCTGTTGAAAGAAAACTGTTCTTTACTGTTTAGAGTATTCTGCAGACTATCTGGTGAGTAAGGAGCTTTCATCACATAGACACAAAAATAGAGAGAGTTTTATGGGGTGTGTTTCATTCCCGTTGGGTGCCCACCAGCCATGACTACTGCCCTTTGGGCCACACAATCAACCTCCTCACTCATGAAGATAAATGTCGTATCAGCCCTGCAGTAAGCCATCATCTATTCTTGAGAAACAAAGAGAGTATATAGCATGACCTTCCTTGAAATATTGGATCTATTTACACGGGTTTGCGTGGACCACATTACTTATGAGTCACCAAGGGGAAACTGAGCTCCTTGTAGATAAAGCGATCAGTGCAAACCACTGTAAATAAATCTGAAATTTCTATGAAGGTCGCACTGTGTCTGATTTATACTTCAGCACCCGATGAAATAATGTTGACCAGGTAAGTGGTTTTCAATTATTTTTTTTTATTCACATAAGAAAAGGAAAAAAAGAAAAAAACCCAAAACAATCCCTTTTTTGTAGACTAAGGGACTGCTCTATTTTAAAGTGCCTCTGGTTAGAGAGATGACACATGCCCAGGAAGTAAGTTATTGTCTGGCATAAGGCTAAATGTTCCTGGATCTGATTCTGCCACCCTAACTAACTGGGATGACTTGAATGGGCATACAGGGCAGAGAAACTCAGCAGTAGCCACAGATGATCCTTAGACAGATTGAAACTCCATTTTTTCCTGATTAATTTATACCTTTGTTTTCTTTGTTAACCCCAGTATAGGTCAAGCCTGAGTGAAACTTTTGTATCATTAAAGCAGGAGCTATCATAAGCACAGGCGTTTGGTCTTTCAAGGTAAGAAATTCTCCAGGGGCCATACTATTGGAGTGGAAGTCAGGAATGCTGCTTTTATCATTAATCTGCTTTGTGACCAGTTTCACGCTCCCTTCCAGCTTTCAACTGATCTGTCTGTTAAAGCAGGTGAGCCCTTGGTATTGGAGGAGTCTAATTAATGCAATTAGGAGCAATAATATGAGAACTCCATTTTAGGTTCAGGGATATTGATAGGTTTTCTATTTGCTGTCCATAATGTCACTGAAAGGTAAAAATGGTACTAGTAAGTGAACTTGATCTCCTTGTATGTCCTTCTGAGCTCCAAAATGCACATTTTAGTGTTCTAAGAAGGGTGAAATAAAAACTATTTTAGAGCACCTAAGCTTAGCACGGGAGGAAAAATATTTTGAGAAGTACAGCAAGGTTGAACTTGCTGGGACTGTTATTCATTCTCACAGAAATAAGTTTTACTTAACACAGTAGAAAGTCAAGATTCAGGAAGACTGAGGATTTTCAGAGACACTAAGCAGCCTTGGTGATCACAGCAGATGAACTTCAAATTTGGCAAGGACAATGATGCTCTCTGGAAAAAGAGAAAAGTTGGAGTTACTTCATGACTCTCCTACAATCTCAGGGAAACATGCCTTCATTAAAATTTCCTGGAAAATATACCCAGCACTCAAACTTCAGCTCAGTTTTTAAAGTTCTTAATAAAATGGTCTGAGTTAGAAGCTGATCTGAAGAACAGTCTTCCAGGGAGTTTGGCTACAATAAGGTTTTTATAAACCAGACTGAGATTTTAAAAATAAATTGGTTAATTTAAATCTGACTGGGACCAGCCTTTTGCCAGCCTCAGCAGTTCTGCCACACCTCAGGACCTTTTATCAAATCTATGCCTCAGCAAATTTAAATGCTAGTTTAACTGCTGTTGTTAGTTAAATGACAGTTAATTACATCCTTGTAGCTCAGATTAATTGCTTTAGCATATGAGTAGCTTACACATTGGACAGGATGTATCTGAAATGTCTCTGGGAAAGCTGAGTCAGAGCAGCAGCATTCTCTTCACTGTGAAACCACCTTTCTGCCCCACCAAGGGCAAACCTGAGCACCCGTCAGCCCTCCAGTGCCATCCTCAGGTACAGGAGGTGCCAGCTGGGCTGGTCACTGCCTTCTCAGGGAAAGGATTGAGAAGAGCCTCATGGCACACTGAACTAGCAAAAGCACTGGAACAAGTTCCCTGAAGAGGTGGTGGATGCCACATCCCTTGAAATGCTCAAGGTTAGGTTGGATGGGGCTCTGAGTGCCTGGTCTAGATGAAGATGTCTCTGATCATTGCAGAGGTGTTGGACTAGATGACCTCTAAAGGGCCCTTCCGACCCAAATTATGCTGTGATTCTATAGGATTGCAGACTAAAAAATTCTTAAAGTAGAATGCTCACATTGAACAGGTGGGGGTTTTTTTGCTGCTATAATTAACACCATTATGATTGTGTTAGTTCTTCTCACAAGTACCAGACAGGAAGAAACCCCAAGTTGTCCCAGTCTCTGTGTAAATTCCAATCCACATCCTAGAAAACTGCCACTTAAACTTTACAGTTAAATTACATCGAGTGATTGCTATTTAATTTGAGAGTAATGGCTTTAAAGTAATTGCACTGCAAAACCATCTATGCAAAATATTAATTCATATTCTTATTTATTTCATGTTTCAGTTGGTTTTGCTGCCTTCTCTTCATCCTGTTTATCAATAGTCTGGCGACCCTCAAAGACCATTTGAGGAGTGGTACAACCTTGGCAAGGGCTAAATCCTAGCAGAAGACTCTCTGAAACTCACTGTAAAGCTCTCCCATTCTGTTGCTCCACAGAACCTGCTTCACCATCTGCCTCGCGAATTAGATTTTTTTGTTGCTGTATTTCACAGATTTAAAAATATGGTTATTATGATCCATAAACCAGCTTTCACAGAGATTATTAATTAAGTCCCAAATATTGTACTGACGTGCTTTGTGAAATATATCTCCAACGTCAGAGCACTGCTGCTGTTATGACCCATCTGCATAATATTATCTCAGAGTGCTTAAAGGCCCCAAGTTTTGCGTTTGCTGCAGGGGAAGGGGGAGTTTTGTTTTGTTATCCCTTGTAGCAGTTCAAGAAGTAAAACCTGGAGCCTTAAAGTCAGGTGGGTGAGATAAATTGAAACGGATCTTATTGCTCCCAAACACTCTCCTGGAAACAATGGCATCTTGACATTTTATCAGTCACTCATGCGGTCATTCTCAGCGGTATCAGCCAGAGCTTGAAGGATAGAGCCGTAAAGAAAGGATTGTCAGCCATAAACATTCCTCAAAACCATGAAAGCCACAAATGAAAGCTTAAGTAATGGAGGACGGAATACCCTTGATATTTCAACAATTACCTGCAACAACAGGCTTTGTTCAGAGCCCAGGCCATTTTTTTAAAAGCCTTTAGTTGTCATGGCCAGAATAGGATAGGGAGGGGGAAACAAAAAAAAAAAAAAAAAAAAAAGAGAGAAAAAAAAAAAAGAAAAAAAGAAAAAGAAAGAACAAGAAGGAGAAAAAGAGAAGGATTAAAAGCTCTGCTGTGAAAAGATAAACTTGAGTGGCTGCAAATATAAGGAAGTTTATGGAAATTTTTCAGGTTTTAAAAAATCAAGACTTATTGCTAGATATTAGAATTATTAGGCTGGGAGCAAGATACTTATTTTTTTTGGTAGTTTTTTTTTTTTCTGAGAGATCATTAGAAAAACATTCATGCTGCTGAGCTGTTACCTCTCTGGTCATTTCTGATGTCAAATTACAGAAGAAAAAAAATTACACTTGCAAGCACATGGCAAATTGAAGGAGCTTCAGTAACAGGCAGAAGCGAGCAAGTGGAAAAACAAAAGTGAATTCAACTTCATTACACTTCAAGAAGAATACCATATTTATGTGCAGGATTAAAAAAAAAGGAATAAAATCCAGTTTTAAATAGTCTTTGTCCCAATATTTTAGCAATTTAGAGCTCATCGAAAGAAAGCAAAATGTAGTGCTTGGTATCTAAGTCAACCCAAACTCTGGAGGCAGTAAACATGAAAGGTTAAATGCTCTAGAAATTGCATTTGTAGAGTTTCTCAACTTAGGAGATTAATAGTTACTCAAAGCAATGGATAAATATTAGTAAAGGACCATTAGCAGGGAAAAACACATCAGTGAATCAGAGCTCCCCAGCTTATCAGATCAATTTTAAACAGGTTTATCTTGGACTTTTCCAGCACCTTAATGAGGAACAAATTGGTTTTTTACCACTTTTTGTTTCCTGAGATTTTGTTGATTTTTTTGTTGTTTGGTACTTCCAACCATTAATACAACTGGGTCAGTGGCATAAGAGTGTTAATTCCCTCTCCTTGCAGGTTCCTGAATGCCATAATTTAACGAAAGTTCCCTTTTATTACTCTGCTTATGGTCACCAAAAATTTAAGAACAAATATCTATTGTTTAATGTTTCCTACAGAGGAAGAAGAGATCAAGTAACAAATGTAAACAAACCCAGAAGCAGGAGACTAGCTATTTTTTCCTTTTATACATATACATATATATCCATAGACAACAATAGGAACAGCTAAGCCGAAACTTGTAAACTAGCATGACTAAGCCGGTGGCCAGAAAAAAAAAAAGAATCGTACCCTCTGTTTACAAACAAATATTGAACCAGGCACTTGAATAGGAAAGCTCTGTTTTACCTTTTTAAGATCTCTGTGAGGTTTTAAAAAACAAAAAAACAAAGAAAAAACAAGCCAGCCAAACAAAAACCACAAAAACAAATTTTTACAAAAAAGAGAGTGATGGAGAGTGATATTTAAAATACAGTCCTTGCTAAAGCAACAGAATGCACTCATTATACTTTATTAATGGCAGAGCAGAGAGCACAGCAAGCACTCTCTGTTTAACTGCTCACTTGCTCATGCAGAAACCTGAGTTCATTCAAAATGCTCCAGGACATGCCTGTGGCCCCTCACTGTCATTCTAAAAAAAAAAAAAAAATACAGGTCCCCATAAATCCCAGAACATTTCTGACATGGTGATGTGGATCTCTTAAACACCCAAGATTGTCTCAGATGATTCAAAACACCCAGGGGAAAGAAAGTGGAATTAACTTAGAGAGCTAAACCATCTAAGACACAGAGACATCTGCCTCTGGGCCAAGCATCTCGTTGACTATTGACTTCTGTGGGCTTCAAATGACATTTGGCACCTAAGTGCTTCTGCAGAGCTGACTACAGGATCTTTTTCCCTAGGGTACCTCTGTCTGGAGTTCATAACATTGCTCTGCAACCTGAGGGCTGGGTTTCGTTCCTGACCAGTTGAGTAAATCTTGATGATCCAATACCCACCTCTGCTTTCATTTGGCATTGTATGAGCTTGGGGTATTTAAATTGCTGCCTGCAAGGCTGAATTTCTCTGTGCCTCTGTAAACAGAGCCCAAACTCCTTTGGACACTGTCAAAGGCTGAGGTATCAGATTAGTGTCCACAGCCTTTGAATACAGTTTGTCATTTTAGAAGGGTGCTGGAAGCTGCTTATGCCCTGAGGTGTCTATGAGATGGAAAGTAGTTACCTTGTGGACCTGTAAAACTTCCCCTCACCTCCACTTGGGACATTTGTATGTCTCCTGGAGGAGGAACATCATGTAATCCACTTCTACCCATGGACTTCACAGACCAGGAACAGCTGCTCATTCTCCTCCTTGGCCATATAAACCTGTCAGGATCCTGCAAAAGTCTTAGTTTACATAAAGCATAACTTTTCACAAAAAAATCCTAAAAGGTTTCCACATCAGCAGTTTGTTTTATGCACAATTTTGATGTAGAAGGTCTAACAGGATAATTCAGAAATCTGTTTATACCAATTGCAGCTGGCAAACAGATGAAGGTGCCCTTATACATTTTTCTTATAATCAGCATTGTCTGAGTTCTGCAAAGAATGATGTTAGGAAGTTTAGAAGTTTTCTAAACTGGATTCCTTTTGGATTCATATATTCATCCCATTTTCATGACAAAAAACATTTTTTTCTGTGAATACTTCATGTTTTTATAGGGGAAAAAGCAGAGTTATCATGAGGTTAAATGTTGCAGTAGAGGTCTGAGCAAGTTGAAATACAAAGCAACACTTCTACTTCCTCCAATGAAATATGCATTTCATCTTCCATGAAGACTTGTTTCTTGCTAGTCTCTGTCAGCAGGAGCCATCAACATAACAGTGTTTTGCTGACCTGTGAAAGAGCTTCTAGTAACCACTACTCAAGAGCTCCATTAGGATGGAATCATTTAAGCTGATTCTGTAACAATGCGAAACTTTTGTAAAATGAGGTTAGGAGGTTGATGCATTTTATATAACCAAATGCAACCATTTTGGGCCTGAACTTGTGAGCTGCTGAATAGTCTCAGCTTCCATTAACGTCACAGACATGCTCAGCATTTTATGAGATCAATATCAATGAAATCTAAAATCTTAAGATAATGTTTTAGTTACAGTAATAGCAGTGAAAGTGCATAGGAATTTGAAGGCATTTCCAAAATAAAAGAAACAAAACCCATAGCATGTTTACTTGTTACTGATGACAGTTTTTAGTTAAATCTTTGTTTTGTATCTCCCTGCCTTACCTTTGTTCCTCTTTAATGTGGACTATCTCCTAGAATACATAGTAAAGCTAACATAATTCATGACTTAATATATTTTTGCCACTGTTCCTCAACCAATCACCAAGTACATGAATTTATTAATAATTACTTGGGCAGTTCTAGTTTTTAATGAGTACAACATAACACAGTCAGCCCATTAAACGTAAATGAAAGGGCCAATAACCAGTGTAGATGAATCAGATTAGAAGTCTAGCCTGAAAAGAATCAAGTCCAGTTCCCTGGGGTTTTTCTCAGGAAAGTTTATAATTTAGTCACACATATAAATGTACTAAACACTGTTCAAACCTTGTTGAGTTCAGTTGCCTCTAACTGGAGGCAAGTTCCACAGCCATATTCCTCTAATAGATACATATTTTATCACATTTTTCAGGCTAAATATATTAATTTCTAGTTTATCCCTATAAAAAAAGATTGTGGTGATACCATTAATGTTTATGGCATCTGAACCCATAAAGTTTTCAAGTTTTTTCTGGAAGATGCTTAGGATTGCTCATTCCTATTGACTGCAGTGGGCCTGAACAGAGTCCATCAGGAAGATCAGAGCTAGGATACTTCCAAAAATTTCATCAGTGCAAGTAGAAACAGCACTGCTGAGAAGCAGGTAAAATTATAGTTTGTGGGAAGTTATAAACCATTTCCCAAAAATATCCTTTCATCTTGAAACTTCTAGTACTTGAACACAGAGATCCCTCCTCTTTCTCAGGCTATTTATCATTTTTAGAGGCTATAAATTATACACACCGAGCACCAATTTTATACACCAACAACCATAACAATGCAGTTGCAAAACAGAACACTCTGAAGGGTATGTTCCCCTTTCAAAAAGGGTAAGGAAGAATAATAATGCAACGCCTAGGTCTGCAGTAATGCTTTCTGTTCAAGGATCTCAAACTGTTATAAGGGAGCCATTAACCTCATTAAACACCTGTGAGACAGGAATCTAGCCATTATCTTCACTGCTTTCCATGAAGAGGAAGAGTGGGGAGGGTATCCTAACATTTGTGCACCTTAAGGGCAAGTTTTGCAAATGCTTTCCACTTTTGCTATGACTGGTTCAACTCCGTCAGTTTTAAGCAAATTCAGGAGCAATATATTGATTGTTCTGAGCCAAGACAGATTACATGATATATAACATGCTGACAACAATGCTGGATAGATCAGGCTCCTAACACCAACTGACTGACTGTTGTTAGTATTGACATTAAGTTAATTCATTGGGAGGAAAAGTTGTACTACAGAAATCAAAAGTGCACATCACCACCTTCTCTCAAGCCAGGGATTAACTCATGGAGTTTGGGCTCTTCCATCACCTGGAAAGGAGCATGTATGTCTCTTAGGAGAGCTTGCCACAGATTGGAAGTGGGGAGTCACCTCCCTGCCAAGGGGGATGTCCTGAGTGAGGAGGGCTGAGTGGCAGAGCCAGGGCTGGCAGGATGCTGCACCTCTTTTCCTCCTGGATAGCTCTTAGCAATCACCATTTAGCTGAGTTCTGGATCACAGATCAGAGCTAACTTCCCTCTAGTCACTGGAGAGTGACTGTGAAAGATCAGGCTTTCAGTCTTGTCTATCTGGAGAAGCCTAGAGCTGAGCTTGGCAGCCTGAGCTGTTATTATATTCAGCAGCAATTCAGCAGCATATGGAGTACTATTCAACCCACCCAGAAATGGGTACTGCAGTCTGAATGTGGAGCTGAATCCCACCCTGTTTAACATTGCTGCTGTCAGGCATCCTATTTTTCAGATACTGAGATGCCAGAGCTGGCTGTCTTAGTCTTTCCCCTGTGTGTTTATAGCCTGTGTGACACTTTGACTCCTGCTTTTGTTTTATTAACAGTATTTTTTACAAAGTTTCCTGGAAAAACAGGCCCAGAGAGGCTCAACTGCTTACCTGGGGTCATCAGCACAGAAACAGAATCCATATAATCTGTATCCTTTGCCCCCAGATGACCAGGCATCAATCCCACACATGGAAGAGCAGTTTTCCACCAACAGTTAGCTTATTTTCCAGATACAGCCTTCTCTGAAATGTCTCCATGGCTGTCACCAGAGTCACATTGTCTCAATTTGAAAATCACTCAGCTCCATTCTGACACAGCCACTGGCACAGGGAGGTCCTGTTATATTGCTGTATTGCTTATCTTCCAACTTTGCTGCCTTTTCTCTTTTTAATATTACATCTAGATTCTTAGGAGATTACAGATGTAATTACAGATGTACATATTCACATAGAATTTCTTAGATACCTGAACAATTAAGAAATTTCAGACAGTACTCAGGAGGAAATTTCCAATTTTTGCTTCGCTTCTTAATCATTATGAAGGTCAGGCTTTGTTCACCCTTGTTATCAAGTATATTTAATGAAAAATGCCGAAATTGAAGCTTACACAAAATGTCCTTTACTTTACTTTTTTCACCAGCTTTTAGTTCACCAGCTTTTTTCACCAGCTTTTAGTGAGGACACTTAGGGAGTCTGAGGTTGACATCAGTTCCTCAAACTCCAGCACAGCCAGTGTGGTAAGAGCTGAACATGCCATGAGTCAGAGCATCCCTGAAGCGTGGAACAGCCAAGTGAGACATGAGATGAGTAAGGAAATGTCCACAGAGGCACCTGGCCAAAGTTAAAGGAGAGGTCAAGGGGAGAATGAAACATGGATCACAAAACTCTTGTCTTCTATGGAGTGCTCTTCCCACAAGGTGAAAAGGACTTGTTAATTTAGCCTTTCTATTCCAGTACCTGTCACCACATGAGACTGTCCTACCTGTTTTCCAGACTAATTAAATAGTTTTTTAATTCTTGAGGTTTCATCTGGACTCTCAGAAGTCAGATGTAATACAAAATGAGTCATGAGAAGAAAAACCCAATTGCTATACCCTTTCTGCAATGATGTTCACAGGAAACACGTCATCTGATTATTTTCTGGGGAAGGCTAAATCATAGTTTTGCACTGTGCTTTTAGAAAAAAATCCTTCTCTCCTTCCCACCCTCCAAGTGCATATACAACTCAGAAGTGCGTAGTCTTTGCTCTTTGTAAATATGCCTACCTGGAATATGAATTCAAGTTTGAGCATGTGCTTTGCTTGATCTGGAACTCACTTTGCCAAGAGGATGCAAACAAGAACATATAAGTGCTGACAGTTCTCCAATGCCATTTCCACAAATCCTCCTCCAGGGACAGATAAATAATGAAAAGACTGAATGGGAAACAACACTAAAGCATCTCAGCCTACAGAACCACAGGATATGCACCAGACACACATGGGTGAATGCTGAAATGCTGAGAACATTTAGTAACACAGATAGGACTTTGGGAATCCTCATGCTTGTCTAGGCTAACCGAAGCATAAATCTGGAGTAAATGGAGCAACAGTGATGTAAACTGTCATAACAGATTGAGAAACAGACACAAAGTTCCTACCATCTACCTATATGATAGGAAAAATCTTCATCATCTCTATATCAAGGCAAATTTCTTGAAATTCCTCTTTTGAATGCCTACTCTGCTGTTATAGCAGTGCTAAAATGCAAAATATTCATCTTACATTTTCCACAGCTGACTCCCATTCTGTTAATTCAGGCTTGACCCAAATGATCCCTCTCTTGTTTGTTTGTGTTTTTTATTACTTTGCTGATATTGGTAGGCAGTCTTTATGTCCAAGGCTGTCAGTGAACTGAGTTTGATCAGGCAAATCTTTACTCCCAAGACCGTGCTGCTGAACTAGAATGGTGGAGTGTATTCTCCATTAAGTGCATTAAGCAAAACAGCATAACAGCATGCAGCATTTTAGACTTGTAGCCTACAATTTCCCCTCCTGCCCATATCAGGGAGATCTATTAACCTGCAAGCACAGGATTTTTCCATTCAGTGATCACTTCCTTTCCTATTCATTGCTAACATGCTATTAACCATTTCAGCCACTGCTAAGTATTGAGCTGATGTTTGCAGAGGAGTATCTAAAATGATTTGAAGACTTTCTTCCTGATACCGTTAAATATTTCCTAAATTTCTTTATGGTGTAGAATGTTTTTTCCCTTATTTAGCAGGTAGATTTAGATCCCTCTAACTGTAAGGGGACCATATACAACTAGAAATCAATATATGAACTCTGGGACTTTTCAGATACATCAGGGTCTCCAAGTCTGAGAAATTAATGCTTGTTATTGAAAAGATTTACTTCAGCTTTCCCTAAGCAAAATCAGCCGAAGGACCTACAGTCTTGTGCTGCAGTCATTAGGCTGTGTCATCCTCCTGTCCCCACTTAAAAGGTGCTTGGTGTCTCTTCTCAGCCAGAGTTCAAGACAATGGCATCAGTGGCCCTGTTTTCTACTGTGGGCTTTAGACATAACACATCTCTTTTAGTAACCCAATACCATCTTTTTGATATCAAGCAATCCAAAAGTTTCTTTCTTATATGATACATGTTGTTCTATGAGAATTTTTCTGATTTTTATGAGAGACTGCCCACTTGGACCCATCTTTAACAACAAGAGGCAAGAAAGGGTGTTAAGCCCCTTAAAACCAGCTTAAAAGGGAAATGCTTTTCAAACAGCAGCTCTTTGGTTTTCAAATGATTCTTGTTCATTGTGCTTTGATTCTATTGACACTGAATGCTCTCTTGCTATACCTCAGTGTGATATAATGGAAGGAACACCATGTGGTAGTCTGCAGAAAAGTTGATTAAACTAGCAGACATAAAACTGCAAACAGCTTTTACGCGTCACTAATGGACTGGGACCGCTTGGCTTTCATGATAGCTCAGAAAACCTTACACACCTGAGGTGCTGTAAAAATGAGTAACAGTTAAAAACAGGAAGAAATGTAAAGGACAAGGTGCAAAGATAGATGGCTTTTGGCATGAGCTGTTCAACAGTGTCAGACCATGGTCTGTTTACAGGTACAAACAAAATAAGCTCTTCTTCTCACAGGAGAGCTGCCTTTATCCCAAATGTACCCTGGAAACTTGGTGATCAAAATTTTGACTATTAGCAGTCCCTTTCCATCTGTTAAAAAGAGGCAATGGCTTTGGTCAACAGGGACATTTAAATTGTAGGTCCAATATTTGGCTAACTAAGGATGAGACTTGGGACTTCTCTCAGACTTCACAGAACAATGGTCATAAAATATGTCCCCACATCATGTTTAGCTCTGGCCAGTGCTGCCTCTTTTTCACTTTCAGACCCTCAAAGCTTTTTGCCTTGTCACTCTCTTTGCCTGCCACATGTAATGGTGTTGTCTCTCCTTTTAGATCTCAGGACTCAGAAGGACAGAAGTTCCGCATAATCCTTTTCTCCTCTCCTCATTTGGTAGACACATGGGCTAATTCTCCAAGACAAACTTAACAAAGCAGTATCAGTGCAATGACAAATTTCTATAAATAATGCTGAATACTGCAAATGATATGCACTTGATAAATCACTTGATCATTAAACAAGAGAAGATGCCTTCTGTAAAATAAATAAACCATGAAAAGAGAAGGCAAACTTGCAATTTAATATTCATAAGGTCTGAACTGCTCAGGAAGATCTTGGCCAAATGTGAAGACACTCTGTGTGTCATGCACTTTTGACAGATGCTGTCCCCAAAGAAAAGCTGAAGCCAAGTCTGACACCTGACTCATACCAACAGGGAAGAGAGAGAAATCTTCAATGCTGGCTCAACTAGGCAGGAGACAGCAGGGTTTTTTATGGCAAAATCTTTTGACTGTCATAAATTTTCATGCTCTGTACCTCGATAACATGATGAAAGGCGATGGATTAGATCCATTTGTCATTATTAAGAATCTTGCTCATAGTTGGAGGAAAAAAGTTAACTTGCAGATAGTATAGCTCAATTAAGTGGAAACCACGCATCCTAAAGAAAACCAACCTTAATTGCAGAGCTTTGACCTAAAATGAATCAGGTTTGGTCTTAACTGGCTGAGCACCAAAATGTATATTCTATTATTTTTTATCTTGCCATAGTAATTAATGTAAGAAATGTTTCATGCCGAGTTAACTTTGCCTATAATGTCCTCAGATTAAAGAAATTGGAAATAGCATCTCTTTCAGAGTAGCTGCACAGTGTTCTCATCCCCTGAAGGAAACCCAAGCTCTGCTGATTAAGAAAACTTCAGCTTTTGATCATGAGTTATTGGATATCGACCATCATTCAGTCAGGGCTGCAGACTGACTGTCCTGAACTGAAAGGCTTGGAATCAGATCACATCCAGGGGGAACAGCTCTCCACGCAAAACTTCCTTCTCATCTAAATCAAGTCTACAAATAGCAACTCACGTTTGTCAGACATTCATCAAATGTGACATGCTTCATGGAGCCAGGCCACAAAAACACAGGAACCTGTCATAATAACCTCATGCAAGACAGTAGATGGTCCTGATGCTGGATGACATGCCAGGGAGCAGATATCGTGCTTCCTGACCAGGTGAAAGTAAAACTCAATCCTGTAGAAAGAGAAATTGTCATTCATTAATGGGCGGGTGGGGTGGGGAGGGGGGGAAGGAGGCTATCTGATCCAATTAAAGTGTACATTGATTACTGTCAGGTTGCAGAAATGCCAACACACAAGCATTGATCCTGCTTGAGGATGGTGCATGAAGCAGCAAGCCCCAAAACTGGGGGCTATTGGACTTTCCAAACCCACAAGAAGTAGCCATGAAACCCAGGCACAAAAGTTCCCCAGAGTTGGGTATCTCAGCCTATCTCTTAAAGCCACTACAGGTTTGGGCAACAATTATCACTGTTTTTGTTACTGTTCAGTACAGAATGCTGCAATTTACTGCTCATCCTGCAGCAAAAAGCTGCCTGCAAGTCTCCAGGCTGTGCAAGGACTAGCTCCACAAAAACACAGCAAAAAAGATATGATGAGAAAGACCAGTCAGTGTCTATCCAAGTCCAGATGACTTCAACAGGGCGGCAGGACTGCATCAAGAGGTAGCACAAAGGGAATGTTTTGAAAAACAGCTGAAATCAACAGTGAAAGAAAGTAAAGTAAAACAAAAATCTTAAAAAAAAAAAAAAAGAGGAGAAACTTTTTAACAAAACTGCATCCTTGTCAAAATGAGGGAGTGAGAGAAAGTAGGTTTAGACTGAAAGAAGTTCCTGTCTGTGAGGGTGGTGAAACTCTGGCTGCTCCATCCCTGGAAGCATCCAAGGCCAGGTTGGACAGGACTTGGAGCAACCTGGGATGGTGGAACCCCCATGGCAGGGAGCTGGAACAAGATGAGCTTTAACATTCACTCCAACCCAAGGCATTTTGTGAAAAACTCCATTCTATGAAAACTCTTTTAACTGCTAATGATTTTTTCGTTATGAAAATTTTCCCTTTTTTAAGAGGACATTTCCTCCCTTTACCATTCTTCCTTTATATCCCTTCCTTTCTATTTTCAACCTCCTACTATCACATTTTTCCATAATGAAAGCAGATATAAAATTAGGAAAATAAAATTAGAGATTAACACTTTCAACAAAATTTTTCACAACAAAAATCCCAAATAAGCAAATATTAATCTGTTTTGGAAAGACAAATTAAAATTAAAGCAAAACAAAACAAAACAAAACTTAAATAGATTTACTGGAAAAATCCTACTAGTAACAGATTTATGTATTTTCTTGTCCTAAAAGAAAAGAAAGATGGATGGGTTTGGTTCACCCAGTGAGTGGTTCAAGGGCCCATTGTGTCCAGTTGTGTCACATCCAGACACATCTACAACACTTACATGTGGAAATTTCTGTGCCATAGACAGTATATTATGATACCTACATTTATACTACTGAAAGTGTATCCTCTTAGGTTAAATTACATCAATTTTGCTTGTGTCAGTTCATTCGCCTTCAAAAAGGAAACTAATATGTCTTGTGAACACTTCAAAAATTCTATTTAATCCATTGATGAAATTATAGACAGAAAATATTAAAATACATGGACCTATCTATCTAATGTATTGATACATTTTCGATCAGTAGATGAAGTGATGCTATCACCAGAGAAATATTTCAATTGAGTGGCCAGAAGGAATGTAAAATTCAGCCTTCCCATGGAAGAAATCATGACTGCTCAATTTTGAATTATGTCCTTTAGCAAAATAGGTAATTGATGAAGTAGATAATAGCTTATAGCTGACTTTTTCGTGCAAAGCAATAGATGTCTGTAGGTTGCAGATAGAAATTCTTTCCCTTTTGATGGTCAAGTTCTAAATTAATATGACAGACATTTCATTGACAGCCTGTGATGGTCAGAGCTGGGTAACAGTACCCATCCAGTTTATGTACTGGATGTTGATGTCCGTGAGTTTGAACTAACAAAAACCTCCAAAAGTGCAAGGCACCTTGGAAAAATCTGCACATAGCACTTCAAACAGGCACATGTCTCTTCCTAACACAAGACATAAGAGATCTTTTATACCATGACAAAAAAGTGATAATAACGCCCCGTTGGATGGCTGAGAATTTGCAGCTGGAATGAGGTACTTCATGATTAATGCCCTGTGAGGATGATGCTGTAAACAAAACATTATTTTGTATTGCAAATAAATGGGTCTGCTAAGTGCTGTCTAAATTCCCTCAGGTACCAGTGGCCCACAGCTCTGAGAAAAATGCATTTGCAGAGCACTTAGTGTCAAGAAAGCCCATCTCTTGCTGCCAAAGGGTTAAGAGTCTCTCCAAATCAGAGGATAAACTCATTAAAATGGGACATTACTGGAGAAAGAAGAAGCCCTAAGACTCCTTCCCCATTTCTATGCCAGGTTAGCAGGAGGAACCAAAGGGCATAATACAGGTTTGAGTGCACATAAAACAATAGTAAGCTCCATAAGGAATGAGGATTCCAAAGTAAATAGAATAGTGAAAGTCAGCAGAGGCAAAAGTTAACTTAATATAAAATACTTGACTCTCAGGTAAGGCATTAAGAGGCTGTTTTGGCAGCCAGAACTAATAGCAGGCTTGCTGAAAGGGTATTGGCTTCAGAAAGAAGACAAATACAATCCTAATCCCTTTTGCCTGCCACACACTGGAGATGAGTGAAACCCAAGGGGGAAATTCTTATTACAGCAAATAGGTGCAAGTCCACAGGAAAAGTTAAGTCAACTTGACAATTTACAAATTTCCTTTCAAGCATGAAAGGTGGATGAAAACAGAAGGTTATTTTTAAAACCAAACAACAGTATTTTGTATCTGTTAATATCATTGCTGAAGAATAAGGGACATAGGAAAAAAGTCTATAATAAACCCAAGCTTCATTTCACTGGCACAAAGCCAGGACAAAATAACTTTTGTTAGACAAGCAGTATTAGAAAATCTAATACCAGGAAGAAATATTTTTCCTTCTTCCCGTCAGGGGCAGTGAGACCTGGCAGTTTATCCACAGCTTTCTGGGTGAAGATGCAAACCAAGGTAAAATCTGCTTATCCCTGACTTTGCTGGCTAAGGAATATACAGCACAATGTTCCTCAGTTAAAAAAAAAAAAAGAAAAAATTCCTTTACTGTGAGCTTCACGTTCCTTCTGATTTATTCCCCTGCAGACAAAAGAGGATTAGGGATAATCAAAGTTTGCCATCAGCATACCTGTACCATTTCACAAATGAAAGACCTTGAGCTTTGTGGAAAATACCCACACTATTAGGTGGGCATCTGCTTAACTCTTATGGACCTTTAACACATGTTTTGAAATGCTCACGCATGCCAGGACCTAGCAGTATTAAATCTTGCTTTTGTAGGTGGAAAAAATTGCAATCCATGCTCTGTTACAGTGAATTGACCGTACAGATCAAATTATATCCTACCCACTACATGGAGACAGATACACTGCAGAATCTTGTGCTCAATGCTCCCAACTCCCTTCTGACACCCAGCAAGCTGCACTTCCACTATTAATTTTGGGGATGGAAAATAAATACCTCCTTCTCCAAACGCATTGTGGTTTGGGTGTACAGCAACACAAGCATGAGAGAGCCAGTGAAGATTGCACCTGGGGCAAAAATAGCTAGTTTGGGGGTGAAATCCTAAATGTTAAAATCACATCTTTATTTGATGTTCCAAAACGTGGTGGCTTGGGTTTTTTTTCCCTCCTCTGTAGATCCAGATGTCTCTTCCTGTTGAGTGAGGAAATCAAAGAAGGCCACTCTTCTTTGTCCAAGTTGCTGTATGAGCTCTAAGCACATGTGGCTGCTATGAAAGCAGGATGGACAAGGAGAAAGGATCTGATGCTGAGGAGTAGACACAGATGCTGGGGGAACAGAAGCTGCATCTCAGATAGTGGAAGAAAGAATTTTACCCTTATAGACCATAAAGGAATCAAAGGGATGTGGTAGATGACATTAGAGAATTGGTTTGGAAATTTGCTCTGCTGCTTCTCACAGAGGTCACATGGGTGGAGAAACATGTCCAGTCCTAGGGGCAGTCTGTGAACTTAAGGCAGAAGCTGTGCAGAGATAACTCCCTGGAGGGAAGAACATAATTAAAACTCTGAAATGGAAAACATCACAGAAGTTCATAAACAGACAATGTTTAAATGTGTCTGTCAGCAGATACTCTGTATTATCATGAGCTACCTCAGATAGCAAAAAAAATTTCCAGCCAATAAATACAACAAAAATGCTCAATCGCAGCAAAATGCTACAGGAAATTTCCACACCAAGAGAGGAGTCTAGCAGTATTTTTTTATTATTTTGCTCTTACAACTTTTAATATAACATATATGTACCTTAGCTAGCATGACTGGGTCTAGTGTGATATAAAATAAGTTAATTACATAATTGCTACCATGCATTGCACTGTAATGCTATTTATATACAAAAAGTGTTTGCAGGATTGGGACCTAAGATGTTACCCCATGAAACTTGCCCCAAATCCCTAGTTAATTCTTTTTGTAATACTGCTCCTCTTTCACAGCACCTAATCAGAGGATTGTTTGGTGAGAGATCTATGTGATTATCTGTACGCATATATAAATATTCAGATAAATAAACATATAAGTATCTATAGATGTATATATAGAAATATTTTTACATGGAGGCATTTGAGCCAACATAAAAATATATCTTCTTTCCATCAGTGTCAACAAACAAGACGGGGACTTCTGAAGATTTCAGTTGGTTTGGGTTTCAAGATTCTTAAGATTCTTCAGATTCTCCCTCACTAATTTTATCTATTGAGTAATTTGTTGTAATTTAGGTCTTGGTCACCCTTGTATTTCTCTATAGTTGAAAGAGAGAAGGAGATGAAGATGTTCTTTGAGAAGGCGACTCTGCTCTTCTTTGGGTTGAATCACCCTCTGGAGATGCCTATTTCATCCCTGCCTAAGCAGCCAATATAGGATTGCTTCTTACTTAGCATGATGAGTTAAAAAATTGAAGATGGATTTGGTGCCTAGTTCCAAATTCCTTGATCAGCCAAATAAAACAATGTTTCCCCTTATTAGGGGCAGATCAGTAGAAAGGTGTTTGAAGGCAGTGAATTAATCCTGGTTGGTTCAGTGGTTGACCTCATCTTGGAACAGGCATCTGGAACTGGTGGCATCAATTCTAGAGGTGTCAGCCCAACATGACTGACCTCACATGGTTATGTTACAACTTTTTGACAGCTGAAGTCATATGAGGTCCTACTCTTGCTCTTCTTTTTATAAATATAAGCATGTTTCCTCTCATCAGGGTGAATCTCAGATCTCTTAAAATTCAAGCACAGCAAGGATGAAACATTGTGGTTGGGTTTTTTTTTTCAATCTCCCTCAAGACTGTACCTATCATTTAGGACAGAAAATTATTAAAGTCTGAGCTACATACCCAGGCTCCATCACAGATAATAGAAAGAGGCAACCAGGTTCAGAGAACAATTAATGCCCAGGGCCAGTCTTGATTTTGGTAAAGTGAAAGTCATTTTGGGGTGGGTATGAAATGTAGGAATGTCCTTCAACAGTGATAAATAGGAGAGGTGTTATGAGACAAGAAGAATGAAGGCAACAGTACAGCTGCTAAATGTCTGAGCTAGAGGTGTACATGCTGGAATTCAGTTCATCCAACTTCATCCACTTAAAAGATTGTCAGGTTCAAGTTAATCTAGGCTCTTTTCTAGTTGATGCAGAGAGCATGACCAGAGGGCCACCAGGTATCTCCACTATTGGCAGCCAAAACACTCATGGCATGTGCCAGCACTTGTCATCAGCTTCAGCAAAACCTCGATAACTAGTTGCTGGGTGGCTTGCTTTTAGTCAACTTAAATGAGGTGAGATGGATTCCGTACCAGGTATTTCCTGTGGAGGAAAATTCTCTTTATTTAAATGTTGACTTGAGAATGGGACACAGTCCTTCAAAAACTCTTCAGTGCTAATGACTCGGGAAGTGTAAAGCCTGGAAAAAGAATATCAGCTCACCTAGTATAACCACTTGGATATCATCAGCTATTTACTGCCACACAACCATAACTGCACTAAACCCAGTCAATTATTTTGCTTAAACTTAATCTGTACTTGGCTAAATTTACTTTTCAGTGTTGGACTGAAGACATCAAAAGCAAGAGAATTTTCCTCATCTCTGTAGTTTGTTTTGAGAGTTAATTCCCTTCTCCACTATAAATGTGCACCTTTTTTCCCCATTTGAATTTGCCTGGCTTCCAGCCACTGTCTCTTGTTAAGACTTTATCTTGATGATTCAAGATCCTTTTACAACCCAGCATATTTCCCTTAGGAGGCAACTTACACATGGTCACAGAGGAAATATATAACAGAGCAAGGAACCAAACCTTACACTCTGAAATCTCAGGATAATGCCGAGATCATCATCTCATCCACGCTGCTGACAGCACTTTGGAGAATGGGGATGGATAATGGTTATTAATGCAGCATGCAGAAAGGGTTTTTACAGGTGAGACTGTGAGAAAGAACAGTGTTACCCCTGTCTTGTCCAGTGATACACACTGCATGTGGCAGCTGGGACACCACAGAGGAGGCCTGGTTATACAGGACACAAAGGTCTCAGGAAGTCAGCAATGTATGGCTCTAGCCTCTCATGAGACAGACTGTTTCCCACATGTCTGCTTCAACCTGTTTCTAACCTAATAAAAAATGTCTGCCTTGACTGTACTCTGACTTTCATGAACCAGACAATGCTCTGTGCAACACTGCAAGTAGCAGGTGCCCCTGAGCCTGACATCCCTCATCCTCTTCCTCTAGCTTCCCCTCCTGGCAACCTGAGGTTATTGTGGCCAAGGAACATGAAAGGGCACACAAGTTTTATGGGAATTGGCAAAATTCATATATGAGAAAGCACCTTCTCCCTCCCTGGAGCTTCACCTTGACGTTGTGAACTGAAGCTCTGCTGTCTGTCTGCTGCAGCCCCATATAAAAAGAAAATTGTTTCTCATAAATTACTTCAGAAATGCACATTGCATGTTAATTGTAAAATAAACAGTTTAAATTCATTTCATTGAGCACAACATCAGAAAGAAAATGAGACAACTGCAGTAGATTATTTTTGTTGGATAGGTTTCAATCATCTTTACTGATGCCCTTCATTCTTCTGATTACCATCACTAAAAACCCCCATAGCAAATTTCATCTGAGTATCTAAAAATAGAGATATTTATAACTTAGCTGTTTTTGTGTCACAGTTCTCCTCCCCCTTTCCTCCTTGCATTTCTGATCAGACTTATTTCAGAAATATGTAAAACATCCAGGCAACAACTATGTACGGAGAGGAATCTGGAAACATCAGCACCTTCTTTTTTATCCGTACCAGAGCTGGCCAAAGGGGTAGGTTCAGCTTATTCCCATTTGCTCTGCCCAGTGTTGTCCCTGGAGACTTTTTTCTTTCAGCTGCTTATATGAACACTGCCTACTGATAGTTAGATCCAGCCAGGTTAGCAAAGAGTTCCTAATTAGACTGGTTAAACAAACCTAGTTTGCTTTCACACACACACACAAACATAAAAAAAAAAAAAAAGTGAAACAAACAACACAAATAGTCCATTCCTCAGGCCAGCAGGAGCAAAGAGAAAGATGGGGCAAGACAGAAAGCAACATCTTCGTCAGCGAGAGAGCCATAGCTCTACTTATTCACACTGAAGAGAAGGCACCTAATAAGCTGGATGCAAAACCAGCAAGTTCTACAAGTCTCAGAGATGGGTGTAAGCCACACCTCTGTGTTTGATCTTTTGTTTGACATCTCAAAAATTAAGCAATTCATATTGAAGTCAGAAGTCTACATGCTGAGCCTACATGATCACTCTGTAGGTTGCAAGTCATACCTTAAGGCACAAGATAACTTGAAACTTAGCCCAGGCTTGTTTAAAATTCATCTCAGGTTCATAGAACTACAAACCTCAGTTAACCCTGTGAACTTGGCTCAGTTTTAGGGTTTGAACAGTCTAGGTCTAAACACATTTAAAATAGTTTTTCTTTTTTTCAAAAGCAGCCTGGGCAACAACCGAAAGCCTTGGGAAAAGTTCCTGTGCATAGGAAAATAGCTAATGCATCAAGTTATGGTTTCTTAATGGCATTCAATTAACACATCACCGTTGTTAGTTGATTAAAAATTAACTGTGAATACACATTTAACATTTAGTACTTACAAATGTTCCTTGATTTATTAAAATTGTCAGGAGTTAAGGAGTCTTGGGATAAGCAGAGAATATTTTCTTTGCCTATTTTGGTAACTCTGTAATGAAGCAAGCAGCTTTTAATAGAGAATTCAGACTTGTTGAAAACTTTTCTGTAAAGCACCTTATAAATCATTCTTCAGATATTAAACACTCACTTTCCTCAATTCATGCTGTTTGTGAAAGTGTGTATTGACTAGCTGCTGTTGCACTGCAAGAAACCCCCTACTTTAGAATTGCAAAAGAAGGGACTGTTTTTGGGAAAAGTGCAGATGAGTTTCCTCTCATCTCGCATTTGCCAATGAGAAATCTCCATGCTCACTTTTTGGGTTGCAGGATGGGAAGAAATGCCACCACGGGCCTTTTGGCGCATGGCATCCCAGTGCCACTTCTACATTAACAAGGCAAGAGGTGACACTTCCAGTCAGGAATGGTGGCTAGAAGCAAGCAGATGGAAAGCCGTGCTCAGGACATGATGTGCATCCTCCACACAGAGCGTTTCCAGTGACTGCCAATCCCACCCCACCTCTGATGTGATTTACAGGACCACTTCTGGCAGACCCATCGATGCAGCCAGACTGTGTTCCCTGTCATCTCACACCGGTGTAGCTCCTCCTATGTGGGATCTCCCTAAATTTGGACATGTCAATACTGATAATGTATACTGGGCTGGCTCTGACTGCACGTGCAGTTGCTGCAATCACATGTTCAAACAGACATTTAAGCCTCTGAAGAAATATTTGTACTCTCAGATGTGGCTTATGTGTTTATTGAACCAGGTCCAGGCAATGACAGGCATGAGGACACTGCGGAAATAGAAACAGTCCAACCACGAAGCAGCTACAGTAGTGCAAAGAGCTCAACATTTCAGCTAAAAAAATTCAGGGAGAAGAGGGCTTTCCTCCTACCTGAGCACTGACATTTCAGGTCTGCTTGCTTTAGTCCAGGATCATGCCTCTCTGATAAAGTGACATATGGATGCAGATCACGAAAACAAGACCCCTACAATGTCAGCATTTGGTCACCCTGCTTGTGAGATGCTGACAAAAATATCTTAAACACAGAAGCTTACTTCAAACACTAATTTTCTGTCTTTGCTCTTCCACATTGATCTACTCCCAGTATAAAACAAATGAGAAAAAAAAAAAGAAAAGAAAGAAATGAAAAAAAAATGAAAAAAGCAAGCTTGGGAGCACTTTTTATCACGTTCCCCTCTGACTTGCTCCCGGGTAACACAGCAGTGTTTTTCCCTAGTTCTGAACCTAATGAAACTCTTGTCATGATGCAGGGATTAATCTGATTATTTATTATTTGCATTAGGATGATACCATCTGCCCTTCTTTCCCCTCTCTTCTCTTCCTCCCAGAATGATTAGGGATCTGTGGTGTTGAGCAAGATGGGCACTGTTAAGCCTGTTTCAAGGAAGGGAAGTGAGGTGGGAAGAATTTAGTGATTTAACTGGGGTTTGCTGAAGCACAGTCAAAAGCATCCTATCCATTTCTGTGAGCTGTTTAGCAGGCCCTAAGCACAAGCCTGCTCTGCACAGAACATCACTGTGAGACAGAGATTTAAACTGGCTCCAAAACAGTCAAATGTCTGCATTGCAGCATCACCACCTGAGGAGAGGCTAGTTCTGGCTGCTCAAGCAGACTGGTCATCCCAGCTTGGTGCTGGTAAACTGAGGTCCTGCAGCCTCCTCACTCAGAGCTGGCTCAATGTACAGCACTCCAGGCTGTATCAAACACAACACTAGCACAGGAAGCAGTAAAATGAGAAAATAATGTTTTCAATCATATGAAGTACTTTACCATCATCCTGTATCAAAGTGTATCTGCCATGCTGACAAAACAGGGTTCAGGATGAATGGTAAATAAAAACATTGTTTTCAGATTTTTCTGCTCTCAAGTATTCTGCTATATTTAGTCTCTTACCAGGTCTAATATTCTAGTTTATGAGAGACACCTGAGAGGGGACCTCATCAATGTCATTCAGTGAATGGAGGGAGGTGTCAGAGGATGGACCAGGCTTTGCTTAGTGGAGTTCAGCAACAGGACAAGGAACAATGGGCAGAAACTGACGCACAGGAAGTTCCACTTGAACATAAGGAAGATCTTTAAGCATACTTGAAAATCTGTGTCTTGTGTGCACTTAAAAATGAAGTGTCTGCGCATATCTGACACCCTTAACTGTTGAATTTACCTCTTGGGGTATTATTTATAGACAGCGATGCCCCAGTAAAAATCTAGCACTAATAACCCTTTTTGCCCAATGGGGATGCTTTGACATGGTAAGAAATCCATGAGCTGAGACTAGTTTCTACAGACACACCCTCCTCTACATAGTAGACTGGTCTTGTTTTGCCACTTGCTTACATGAACCACATGCTGCTGTTACCAGCATTTACTGCTTAAGTCTGAACCTGACATTCTTCAAGGAAATTAAGGGAAAGGGCTTACTCACCCCAATGCTCTTCATGTAACAAGTATGACAGAGCTTATATGCCTCAGAGACAAAGAAGGATCTACCCAGACAACAAGAAAATTCTGTCAGAAAGCAGGTATTTGTCAGCCTGTGAAATAAAAGGCTAATCTCCACACACACAGAGAAGCCCAGAGCATAATAATGGTAAAGGAGGGGCACCCAAATAACTTCAGGGAAGAAATAAGCCCCTGCCATGTCCATAAGAGAAATAAGCCCCTGCCATGTCCATGTCCATCACCCCACCTTGATGAATCACAGGAGCTGCTCTCTGGAGCACCTCAGGGACAGAGAAGGGTCAGTACCCAAGGGCACATTATGAGGTGCACCAAAAGAGGGTTTTGGAATAGGATGGAATCATTGAAAACTTGGGAGGAGTAAGAAAACTAAAAACACGGGAAATGGAGGATCGAAGTGGTTTGGGACAGCCAAATATGGGGAAACTGAAGGAAAAGGGAATAAACCAGTCAGCTGTGTGTAAATAGTTACATAGCATAACTACAGCTAGTGCTCTTGTCTGGGTCCTCTGGGGGGCAGGGGGGGTGTTGGTGATGGTTTGTGCAAGGTCTGTTCCACCCTGGGCTGCAGCCTCCTATGTCCAGGTGCCAGCAACATGAGGGAGATTGGGATTCACAGGTAGCTACTGGTCAGACTGAGTGTCTGAGCCCAGCTGCTGGTGGATCCACATTTTATCCATGTGGATATATATCCATATATATCACACAGACTTTCACCCTGACCAGTCACAGAGGGGACCTGATGGGGTTTGGGTGCTGACTGTGTGTGTGCAGAGGCTCTTTGAGGAGTGTGGATCTGGATGCATCTCTATATAAATACATATATGTTTGCATGCCTGTGTGCCTGCAGGGCATACACACTATGTCTTCGTACTCATGGGACCTCTGGTGTGGATCTGTAGCAGTCTCAGCTCTCCCAGGCTGCTCAGTTTGGTGTTTCCCTAGCAATATTTTCAAGCCACCAGAAATGTAGGTGTGCCCTATGCAACAAATTCAGCTATCTCAGTATTCAGAGTCATACTTTGGAGGCTTGGAGAGGCTACTATATCGTAATGCTCTGTTTGATAAGCTTTGCCAGCCAGATCTGAGGAAAGGAAGGAGAAAAGGAGGTACCTTTGGACAGTCCTGCCAGGCAGATGGACAGGGGAGCTTTTCTTTTCAGTTGAAAGATCCCAAGCACAATTGCAGGGAACAGTTTATGGTGCAAAAGGAAAGATAATAAGAATATAATGTGGAGGAAATTTTCAGATTAACAACTGTCTTCTCACTCTCTCCGCAGGCTGATATTGCTTGGTGCTTTCATTTTCTGTTACGCTTTACATCCAAGCAGACTGTGATCTCTCTTGATGAAGGCACTGAGACAAAGAGCAGTTGGGTGCCTAAATATCTCTGAATATCTCTATGGACATAGCTCTGAAGACCCTGAGCATTCAAAATTCAAAATGGGGTTAGATTCCTCCAGCTGCAGAACAATAACTTTTATAGCCCTTTTCCCCAGACAGTCTCAAAGCCTAGAGTTTGAGACTATAATGAGAAGTTTAGAGCAATTGAAGTCTCTTATTTCATATTCATCTGAATGAGGACAGCCTGGAACCTGGGATATCTCACTTTTTCGTTTAAATAGCTAGACCTTTTTTATCTATGAAAGGGGCCTTGAGTAAAGTAAGGCCTTGTGCTGAACTTGAAGACATCAGGGATGGCCCAAGTTATACCTATCAGATTTAGAGCCTTATCTTTGCCTAATTCCTGGATCTCACTGGGATCTAGGCAGGAGTTAGCCAACCCACTGCTCAAATTCAGGGGTGCCCAGGGTATGTTTCCAGGGTAAAAGCATAGAGACCAAGAGATTTATTATTCCCATGGATTAAACAGCTGAAAAGTGGTATGGTTTAGATGACAATTTGAGAGCATCTTTGGCACCAAATTCCTTGTTTAAGAGTATTCCTGAAATGAATTTATGAGCAATGGAGCAATGGGCCTTGCAGGCAATGTTTGCAATTGGAAAAGGTTTCATCTCACCTAGTTTTTCCCATTCCATCAGGAAGTACTGAACCTGGGGTCCTTCCAGTGACATAGGTAAGCAGAAAGGACTCCTTCTGCAAGCTAGGCAGCATGAATTACCTTCTCCATGGATCTGTCTCTCCCTTTCTCCTATAATAAGGAAATTGGATATTCATCTTAAAATAAGAACAGGAAAGAAAAGATGGACCTTTCCTGGCACCACACCCTTTCTTCCCAAAGCTCTGCCCTAACTGTCACTGAGTTTAAACCATAGAAAACTCTGGGAAATGACCACTCATTCCAAAATCTTATTCAATAATTGGAAGATGTTCACTAGCATGATGCAGCTTGTTAATTATGAAGCATTAAACATACCAGGCCAGATTTTGACATCTTGACAATGATGGCAATCTTGTATACAAATAGTCCTGCTGTAATAAATTGGACCATTTGTGTAATGGGATCTACCCAAGGCTACAAGTGACTCTGTGAATCCAAACCTGACACCTAATATTTATAACAGGGGGTTGGATGACTCAGGGCTTCGTAACAAAACGCAGAGTTTTTTCAGCCTCCGGCTACCTGCTTTAATCTCACCGCTGTCAACCGAGACAAAAAGTCAGCACCACATGACAGCTGTTCAGAGACATCCTAATGAGCGGGTGATGTTGGAGGTCCCGGCGGACATCACCCCGGGAAGCAGAGCTGCGCCCCGGGCCCGGCGCTGGCGGCCGCAGCGGAGGAGCGCCGGCCTCTGGGTCAGGGTCGGAGCATGTCGGGGGGCACACAGAAACCGGCGCCGCCGCCATCCTGCGGCATCTGCTCCAGGAGAAAGGCATGTCCCGGAGCTCCAGGCACGGCACCCCATCAGCACGCACGACCAAAAATAATCCCTCCCTGCCGCCCCCGACAGCTTTGGCTCACCAGTGAGGCCTAAACCATGTATTCTTCAGGGAGTGCAGCAAACCCGGAGACCATAATTAAAATATGTTAATCTACATTGGGCACTTACCCATGGATAAACACTTCCATTTGGCACAGTTTTCTGCAATCTTCTGAGATTTGTGACTGATCTCAGAACCCTACTCCTTTCCTTTTTGGCATTTTTGGTGTTACTTTTGAGCCAAAATTAAAGAAATATATAAAAATAAATAAAATTTGAAGTGAAGGAGAGAGAGGGGGGGAAATGACATTTTTTCCTCATAAGCTTTGTAATTCCAGCTCATTTTTACTGGGGGTGGGGGAATGCTGTCTCTAAGCTATGTGTTCATTACAGCCAGGGGGAAAAAATGAGGTTGGCTCCCAGTTTTGCTTATGTTGTTAAAAAGAGCCTCTGAAGCTGCAGTTCTGGAACAGGTCTCCTCTTTCTTTGAAAGCATGCTGTTTGATAGACTGTCATTTGTCCCCTCCTTTCAGAAGAGCCAGCTGGCAGCTAAGTGCTAAAGCCAGTGACTTGCATGTGTTTTTCTGACATTTAACAAATGGGAACAGCTTGCAAATCTGCATTAACTCACTCTGTCTCACAAATAATCATCGGCTACGCGGTGTAGACATTCGAACATTAGCGCAAACACAAAAGGGAGCAGGAGTCTGTGGGAAAAACAAATTGGCAAATAAAAGATGTTGCACTAAGGGACAGATAAAGCTTTTTGGTTCAGATGGAGGGTTCGGGTATCGTTCCTGAAGATGGGGGGTGGGTGGAGGTATGAGAAGAGCGTGGTGAAGGGAAGTAATCCTCTCCCTAGATCCACAGGGTAAGTTATCGGATTTGCACCTGGAATTATAGTGTCTTTCCCCACCATTCATAAGTGCTTATCACTGGAGCATTTTCATTCTGCAGCTTCCACCTGATACAGTCTGAGGAAAATACAGAAAGTGTACCCAACGCCAAGCTGTTTCCTCATCAGTGTTTCTGTGTGGGAGCTATGGATGCCCCCAGTTGTTTCTCTTTGTAAATTAACATAAGAGTCTGCTACTAGCATAAGAAATGCTATCAGATTGTTCATGTAACACAGGATAAACTCAAAACATGATCAGTTCCAAGGCTAAAATATAACAAGCAAAACATTTACTTTCTAGGCTTATGTCAGAGATTTGGACTTTTCACTTGAAAAAGAAATACATACGGGTAATTCCTTTAGCCTCTCTGAAAACTATAGCCACAGCTTTCAGGGAGTGAAAGACAAATCCAACTGTTACTTCATCTTAACTTCTCTTTATTTCTGCCTCCTGGAGGTTGAATAGGCTTCATGCCCAAGTGACAACGTGGGCATTTTCCTCTGGTGTAGGAATACCCTTTTTTCTTTGTTGGTAAACACTCTTACAGGCAATGGGGACAAATGAAGCTCACGTAAAATTATGGGAGAACCTCACATATAGACCACATACAATCATATAAGTTTGTGGTGATCATCTTCCTTTGAGATAACACTCCAGCCAGGACTCCAGCATTTGGACCAAAACGCTTCTCTTACTTAACCAAAGTCCTGTTCCTGGGAGTCATCACAGACTCGTGGCACCTGCAGGTACATCTCTCAAGGCTGTGAGTAGTGGGTTGCACTGCAGAACTGATCCCCTTCTTGGGTGAAAGAAAACCCCCACAGCAATGGCTCAGTTATGATTCCCAGAAAGCACCTGGTATTTTTGAGTACAATTATAAATTGTTTTCCCAGTGGAGTCAAAATAATTTACATTACTGGTAGCTGGGAAGGAAACATGCCTTGGCTGCTTCATCTAGCACACCAACATTACAGAAAATGTTGGTGTTCTTAAAAAGGGTGACTGCACCTGTATTTCTGATATAATTTAACCAACATGGTATAAACTATATACTGTACTACTTTGTCCCTGAATTCTCCTACCTCATACTGGTTGCAATTTACAATATAGTTTATATACAAATCTTTCACTAATCTCACTAATGCCAAGAAAAAGAAGCCCAGAATCAAATCTTGTGCCAGCTTTTCCACTAGGCAAAAGTCAGGCCTGTGAGCACAGCCCTTCTGGACCCTGCCTTGTCTATAGGTAAAGCCTTAGTGTGTCCAGGACATTGTAGACAACTGAACCCCTCTCCCACTGGGAGCAAAAGCAGCTCCATACTTTCCTGGGTGTGCAAAGCCTCTCCCAGAAAGAGCAGCAGAATTGAAGGTTCTGGATGGCTGTATCTCCCTCACCTGAACATCTGCAGGCAAGTTTTCTTGTGAGTTAAAGATTCAGGTTTCATTAAATCAGCAACCAGATCTAGTGTGTATTATCCTTGCTTATGGCAGGGAATTGAGACTAGATACTCTCTGAGGTCCTTTTCAACCCAAACCATTCAATGAGTCTAGGCAAATAAAGAGTCATTATTTGTGCTCAGCTGTGTTCCTCCGTTTCCCCCATCCCCCCAAATATATGATCTACTAGTAAGAAATCATCTGGTCATTCCAATCAGCTACAGGAAGTCAAGACTGTGACTGATAAATTATAAAAACCATCTCTAATTATTCTGTCATCTGTTTTCTCTCAAGTACTGGGCAATTTCAATGAAGCCTTAAATAGGGAAATCAAGTCATACTTCCTTGTCACAGATGCACTGTATTTTGTTTGCCTCTCTGAAATATAACTACTGTTATTTTTCCTGTAGCATCCATATTTCTTTTCACTACTTCCCTCTACATCCTTCTCTCTCTTGTTTCTTCTCTCTCTCACAACACTTGGCAAGTTTATTCCTGAAAAAATGTCCATCTGTAAAAAATAAGCAGAACAATAACACCTTGTAGGCATGATGTAAGTGTTGCTTGGGTTTTATTTTTGTACTGATACTTACATATTTAATTAAAGACAGTCCTGGCAGCTTTGTAATTGCTTAAGAGTATTCTAACAAAAGCTTAACTGCTGAAGTGAGCAGAATTGCATATTCCTTCATTTTTCTTGCTCTCCTTTAGTGCCTTCTGTGCAGTGCAGCAGTGAGTGTATGATTTACTATTGTCCTAGAACAATCTCTGCAAAACCTTACTTCTGATTCCCCTCCCAGCCTCTGCCTGTTCATACACATATCTACACATTTTTTCTCTGGAGTGGTCCCAAGGGAAGATCTGATTCACCTTGTACAACTACATGAAGTCAGTGAAGTTTCACCATCACAGATGAGGTTGGCCCCTTCAAGCAAAGCTCTGTAGTGGTTGCAAAATATATATGAAACAACCCAAAAGGTATTCTCTTCCAGATTATGAAGCAGCAGATCAGGCAGACAGATGGAGCAGAAGGCAGACAGGAACAGATAGTATTTTCTCTCAGAAAAAGAAACAGCAAATACTTCCATGGCTGAGCTCAGCGCGGTGTAGCTTTGGAACAAATATTTGAAAGGAATTTCAGGGGCTTGGAGGCAAGTTGCAACTACAAAAACAGATGTTGCCAACTGCAAGAAAGAGGAAAGTGCTCTTAGGTATTCTTGTGCCAGGTTCAGCTCCTTGACCCTTTTGATGCTATAGGGCACAACTAGCCAAGAGATACAACCACTGTGTGACTTCTAAAGATGCTGGGGTGTATTTATAAAAAACACCACGGAACAAAATAAAAACTAACCAGACATTTACCTCTGAGCAACCTTCATGCTAGAAAATAATAGGATGGACAAAATCAGGAACTGTAGAGTAAAGCTCACATCCAAAAGTTTTACACATGGTCTCATTACCAAAGTCAAACCTTTCGGTGCAAAGCTATTATGAAAGAGCAAATCTCAGTGACGAGACCAATTCTAGAGTTGCTCCAAAAACTTTGTTTTTGTGAAAAATGTTCCTGCTCACAGCAGCTGCCATGAAACTAATGAATGGATTTTGTCCTCCAGGAGAACTTGTACTGTGCTCAAGGAGTTTTAGATCAGGCCCAAAGCTGCTGGTTTTCTGTGATGAAGCTTGCCATGGAAAAGCAAAGAAATATGAAGCAGCAGAGACTGACCTTTCCTAAGGAAAATTTAGACCTAGGTAACAAAGTAATTTCCTACTAACTCTCTGGATCATTTAACACTTTATAACATTTTTAGATGCACATTTCCAACCTTAATGTCATTCACAGTTGTTTGTAAAAAGATATCACAGAAGTGTTTGGGTTTGCTTTGGTTGTTGTTGGGATGGGGTTTTTTTGTTTGTTTGGGATGGTTTTTGTTTTTGTTGTTGGATAATCAGAGACACCAAACAAATATTTGGAGGGTTTAGAGCTCAATGACACAGAATACCTTAGAAACAAATAATTTTAGTTACTTTTAGAAGAAACCTAGTGGCATTTTTTTTTTTTTTTTAGAGAATAAAAATCAGCCTAACCTTTTAATGTACATTGAGCAACAGTATCGATCCACAAACCTCCAGGGACAGCTTATAGGTAGAAGAGGTCAGGAAGAAATGCTCCCCTTTGCACAGCAGGGTGTTCATCGGGAGGAACCACCGAGAGACATTTGTTATTCACAATTTCCTGGAAAATCTCTCTGACCTCTCCTGTGCTACTCTTTGCTGTAAAAAATTTATGTGGGGAATGAAGCCAAACCAAAGCACCAGATTAAACTACGAATGGGAGAGGCTACCCAGAACAAATAGAACAACGTGTTGCTAAAAAGTCAGAGTGAAAGTCCAAAATCTGCAGACAAATGCACCCTTAAATTTCCAGGTAGCCCCTGCAATTCTTATAATTGGAAATTCCTCTACTAGTTACTTTTGGAAATAGACTGTTGTTTCTGGAAACTAGAATGGGGAAAAGAGAGCTGCTGCAATTGAGCTATCGCTTCTTTAGACCTGCTCCCTATCTCTTCCAGCCTTTCCTCCAGAAAACATAAAAATTGCAAAAAAAAAATCAAAAGTAACATGCAGACATTTATGGCTGTGCAGGCATGTGTTTGCATGTATGTGAAAGAGACAGATGGGAAGAGGATTCCTGACCCAGGAGTGTGATTAAATCCAAAGCAGGTTGATAAAGGATCTACTGTAGTAGGGTGTATTAAAAAAGAGAGTTATTGTATCTTCTGAACTGATCAAGGTGATAAAGTAACTGATCACAGAGAAGAACTGCTGGAACTGCACCCAATTCTACTCTATGAGTAAACAGAGTCCTGTGGCTCATTCAAGAGGCTATAAATTTAAGCTTAGTATTTCAGGTCTATATCTAAAGAGTGACAGAACCTCATATCTCCTGATTCATCCAGAAAGAATGCATCATCTTTTTGTACCAATCTAATCAGAAACACTTTTGCCACGTCCATTTTTCTTTTTTTAAGTCAAAAAAAGGCACAGAAGAGATTTAGTTTTGGGTTTTCTTTCCCCCCCCCCCGCCTTCCTCCTGGATATGGAAAAAATAAAACCAACCTCGACTTTGCTAAGCCTCTGACACAGATACTCTCACTACACATCTCAAAACAGAGCAACTCATTCCAATCCTGTGCTTTAAGTACCATCTAGTGGTTACAAAGATATTTGCATTTCTGTTGTTGGAGGGTCTTTGGATTCAGATTTCCACATCTTTTAAGGGATTAACTAGCCTTATCATTTTCTGAAATAAAATAAAAACCCCACTCTTCTATTTATTATTTCCCTTTTTGAAAGAAAATCTTTATGTCTTTTTACTTAGATCATCTCAATTCTACTGTAATATTTAGCAACTTTGGAGTAAAGAGGGCTCAAGAAAAATGTAAATGTGGGGTTTTTTCTTTTCCAGAGAGAAAATAAATGTCAACACATGATCCTGCATTATCTTTTATTTTTTTTAACGATTTTTCCATTAAGAGTTCAACACATATGTCTCTGAATATGCATTTGAGAACTGGCCTTCAATTTGAGCCATTTATTATTTTTGAAAGTACTGCTCCATCGATCTGCCTATCTTATATTAATATCTCTCTTTGTGTGCTCTCCTTTCCATATTGCCTGCCATCTGCTACATGATCACTGAGAGATAAGCCTGGTTCGCTTGTTTGATTAGTTATCTTGCTTTCTATGTCAGTGGACATTGGTTAAATGTACCCATTGTGTTGCTCTCCTGATATCAGCAAACTTACACCGTAAACAGGGAGAGGTGACCTCCTCTTTTTCACCAAATCTATGTGATTTTCTTCCAGCACAAGGCTCCAAATATCAGTAATCACATTCAGCTCCCTTTAAACAATGGTTTGGAAGAAATTAGATTTTGTCTCATTCCAAAATAGACATTTATGACAGATTAAATAAAAATGTTTAGGACACCTGTCTTCCTCCTGATTACAAAGGCTGCTTATCGATACAGGTCAGGTTCCTTGCTGTTGACCTCTAGTGATAATCAAGCTCCTCAAAACAGAGCCTTCAGGAGACTCCTCTGCCCAACTGGCAGTCCAGGGCAGGAGGGTGCCACAGCAGCTCAAAGGGCCTGAAATCAGGAAGGATGAGCTGAGTCCACACATGCTTCATCTCTGCTGATGTGCTGAGAGAGCCATCAGTCAGTGCAGCTCGTGGAGTGAGGGGATGATGCTGTTCCAGGCTCCAGCACTGCTCCAATAGCTTCCCAGGAGCCACAGGCAGTGCTGTAAGGACAGCCTAAACACCAACCTGGGCATAAACATCTATAGGTGTCTAAATTCAAGTGTTTTATTTACAGACAACATCCCACTCAATACTTCAGTCAGCTAAAATTTGGCAAGACAAACTCCACCACAGAAGGTTACTAATTTCACCTTGTAAGTCTAACTGGCAAGTGATGTGAGAAAAATAAAGACGATAAAACATTTATCATTCTCACACTGCCTCAGCACGGGTTATTACCCTCTCTGAGTTTGTCCCCACAAACATTCAATTTGGTGTTTGTCACAAGTGATGGAGCAGGATCCCATAAAGAAGGTCCTGCTGCTGATGGAAAATGTTTCTGTCCCTGGTTCTCAGTCCCAGCTGCTTATGCCCTCTCCCCCACAATGCATATTTCCAGCCATATTTGCATATAGCCATAGTCTAACTGGAGCTACCAAGAATATGTGCACAGGGAGAATTCTTATATGACAGTTTAAAAAGTCAGTTAAGTTCCTAACTGAGAAAAGCACCATTTAACTACTTTCCATTTGACAAAATTTAGAGATTCCCCCCTTCTCCTGATAGAATACTGCTCATGCTGCTTGTACCATACATCATAAATTGCTGCCTAATGTTGAGCTGTGAATTTTCATCCTAGAAGTTCTGGTGGAGACATTTTGACACGAGCACAAGATTTATTCCTGGGCAGCCAGTAGATCTGACATCTGTGATGACAGATATTCTTTTTTCAAATGAGTATAATGACACTGGAAAGAACAGGATCAAACTTAATGTCCCTGAAGTATTTTTCTGTGAGTTGCAGATGTACCTGCATGCAGATTTCTGAGGAATCCCCATCAGAAGCAGGGGCATCACGTAGGGTTATGGGAGCAAGACGAATGTGCACGTTTGTTTTATCAGACAAATGCATTTTGCCTGCAGGGGTGGGGAGGGCAGGAGGGTGGAATGTGGAGACCTGGACTGCAGCTAGTGGAGAAATCTTGCTTTTACAGGGGAAGATATGGCACATCTGTGGGCTACAGCACATTTCTGTTACGTTATCCAGAGCGAATAGTTTATTACGTATCATTACCTCTGAACAACAGATAATCAATTTGGATGTGTCCTTATTTACCTGGACAAACACTGAAAGGCTTTGCAATTTAATGGCCTAACTGTTTGTTAGAACAAATAGACCTATTCAATTCTGAGATCACAGTCAATCTGACGGTTTATAGCTGGTTGGTTTCTGCTTTCGAACTGTGAAACCCTGATTTGTTTTCAAGGTGTAAAATTAGCAGTAACATTTTCACATGCTAACGGATAAGTCCCTTATTGAAACATATGACTGCACTTGCTCGCTGCAGAGTGAAAATAACCTTGTTCAAACACCCAGCACAAAGCCCGTGGCCTGCCTGAATTTCATACAAGCCCTGAAGTGACACCAGGTGTGAACCAGCCCAGACATCAGCTGTCTGCTTGAGAGTAAATTTCAACTATTAATTTACAGGTTGGAGCAGGAGGTTTCCCACTCATTATCAAATTTTATTATTTGTATACGGTGTTGCCGAGTAGCAGTGGAGTGCTTGAAGCAAGCATGGGCATTTAAAACAGTGATTCTCTGAAATTATTAGCCTTGGTAAACACCCTGAATCTTCCATTGGTTTAGTAAGACACCTTGTAATCACACAGTAGTGTAAATAATTACAAGGTTAAAAAATAAAGGAATACCTGAACTCTAACATCTGCCTGGAGATCTTTGAAGCCAAAGGAGTGAGAACAGCATACAAGGAAAGGAAAAGCAGCAAGAAGCAAAAATGCATTTTACCATCTTAAAGCATCAGTTATTTTCTTCTGTTTAGTTGGGTAGGCCAAACTAAATTCTCCAAATCAGAGAGCCAATAAAAATTTTGATAATACCAAACCAGACTTCAGTGAGAGAGTTGAAGATGGAGAGAGAAATAGTCTGGCAACTTAAGCATCCTGTAAATCTGGCAAGTGTGGAATGAGTTGCTGTTTCCAGTACAAACACCAAGTTATCCAGCAATATCTCAGCATTAATCTACTTGAGAGACCTGCTGGAGATCAGACTTATAAAAGAGACATCTATTAGGATGCACTGAAAAATATACATGGAGTGTAACACATGTAAAATATACATGTGATAAAGGAGACACTGTAAATACAGTGATGCTCAAAGAGGATGCTTCAAAGTGACAAGTGGGTGCTCCCAGCACTCTCTGTCCAGAGGACAGCTGCACACAGATATACAGTTTATCTGCACCTATCTGCATTTTTCATTGTTTTTCTTTAACTGGAATATCATTTGTTCCCATTAGGAAAGGTAATAATACAGTATTAATATTACTCCCCTGCCTTCTTCTTGCCCCTTTTATTTTCAAGTCCAATCTCTTTTTGAAGTCTACATATAAAATAGGTTCTATATTCCCCTGTTAATTTTTATACTCCTTCTCTGTAGCCATTCCATCTTGGATTTGTCTTTTTGTAACTATTAGTGCCTATAAGTTCCTGTTGTATTTTTTTTTGTACTTTCCTTTCCTCTAGTTGCATCACTGAAATGACTCACAGACATCACACAACTTCTGTGAATAATAACTGATTATCTCTCTTTTTAAGTCAGATATGGCTAAGTTACAATTCCCCCTAAGCTCACAAATGATAGCACTGGTATCAACTGGCTCAAAAGGAATCCTACCAGCATCCTGAAGGAAAGTCCACATCTGACACATTTTTATTAAGTCCATTTACATTTTGGCTATCTCACTCTTGGCCATGCTGAGATGGATTATTTTTTATTTAATAAATATTCCCCTAAATCCCACTTAAGTCCTAGAAATTGCATATAACAATCTTCTGAATTTTGTGTTACTTAATCACCAACCTACAAAGTGCAGATGCCTTACTGGATATATCAGAAGCACCTAAAGGAGGTGAGGTTTGTGAAAAGTGAAACCACACACAACACACAGAACACAGCTGCCCCAGTAGCTCTAACTCTTGGGGGGTATCCATGGACACGGGGTGCTTCACTGCCATATTCAATTCTCAGTGATACCACTAACATCTCTCTTTAAGGACTAGATCACCTAATAGTAAAGCTAACACAACCATCACTTAGGTTTTCCCATCAAAGGGCTTCTAACATTTTTTTTGTTTCCAATTCTTCACATAAGTGGCATTTTTCCATATTTTACTGCATTTACAATTGAAGGTTCTCATAAAATGGAAGGAAAAAAAGACACTGTGAATCCTTTTCCTTATTACCATTAGGTCTAATATTATCATTGTCATTATCTTATACAAAAGTGAGTTCTTTAGCTTTTTACTAAGGCTTCTTGCCTCTGTATGTCTGTGAATGACATAGGACAGGCTTTTACTGCAGGTCCTGAATAAACTTAGAGAAACATTTTTGGACCAGGGTGCAAGGAGCATATATTCAGTGATTTCTAGGAATCCATCTTTAAATTAACCGTGCCTTTATAGTACTAAAATTCTGCTTTTTCATTACTGACATTGCTTAATTGCTTTACAATCAGAGGAAAAAATTAGAAATAAGAAGAAGAAAGAAAAAAGAAAAGCAGAAAATACCTGCCTGACTTAACCACATTAAGCAGCATGGTGCAAAATATAACTTAACAGTCCAGTGAACTGTCAGTGGCAGAAGTAATTGGAAATTGGTGGGATAGTTCTCTATGTGATGGGGATAGGAGTTTTTCATGCCTGTTTTTAATGGGCAAATAGCTCTCAGGGCAGCTTCATATTCTGTCATTAATTTGTAAAGATCCTTTATAACGTAGAAAAGTTAAGATAGCAAAAAAAAAAAAAAATCCAATTACATGTTTAATGACTTGGCATTTGTGGTAATGCTATCTAGCACTAATTCACCTGTTAGAAAACAGTCTATCTTTTAGTCCCTGGGGTTAATAGAGTGCAAAAGCCTAGTCTTATCTGAGGGTGGGAGAAAAGTGAGTAATTTTTTCCTACCAATAAGAAAGAAAGGCAATGACAAAATTGATTATGAATTTTCAACTTGCTTTTTTGAGCTTAGCACTTCTATTTTTTATTAATTACCTTTTAAAAGAAAATAACAGGTTTCTAATTGCTGGTGTCTCTCTGACTGCTCCCCAGGATTTTTCAGAGGCATGTGGGGCTTTTTTCCCTGTGTAGCCAACATGAGCACCTACTGGAGTGAGGCTTATACCCATATCATGTCACAGGCTGTGGAGACGATGCTGCAGAGCCTGCCCTTGAGATCAAGGCCTGTTTCACTTCCACATTGAAATGGGATCCATAATAAATATGGTTTGATCATTCAATAGATGGACGGAAGGATTTATCCTGGCCTCAGCTGCATGCTCATAACTACACTGAAATCAGCAGAGAATGCTTAAATGGGACTAAGAGCAGAATTTGTTCCACAGCAGCAGAGAAATACAGCTTATGCAAACATACATATTCATTTTCATGTCTCCCTTTATCAGTCACTGCTTTATTTGCATCTCACCCTGAATAAAAGGTTAGAGAAGGCATTTGTAATGAATGTTCCCATTTTAAAACATTTAAATAGTCTGCAGTATAAATTGAATATTCTAACTGACTGCTCTGGTGTGAATTTCTGAGTCCACTGAAAGGAAGAGAGGCAGCATTTTCTGTGTTTGTGCAACAACTTCTTTGCTTAATACCAGATTTGTCTGTGTCACAGCTAAACCGGGATTAGCCGCAGAAATGCTAAATTATGTTAGAATTCATACACTTCGTCTAGCCCATGTAAAACATGAAAATACTGTAATGTCAAACAAACAAACAAACCAACCAACAAAAACCCCAACTGTCATCAGTCCAGTGTCAGAAACTAGTTTAAAGATAATTTCTGTCTAATGCTGGAACATAAGCCCTGAAATGAAAACTTATCACCCCTGTTCCTAGCTCAGCTTGTGGTTCATCTGGCTGTAGATCGCTAATGAAGGCTGAATACTGAGCATCCAGTGAATTCTGTAACCTGGGGTTTTCTGAGCAGGGATCCCCACAACTTGCATCTGAACACTTCAGGGTCAATTATGGTTTTGTCCTTAATGTTGGTTGGAGAAGAAAACATTGAGCTTCATGTTCCCAGTTCCTGAACACCTTTCCTCTGCAGCACAGAAGATACAAAATCCAACACACCCTGAAAAATTTGCATGTCTGGTGCTTGGAGAATTAACACTTCCAGTGTGCCCTTTAGTGATGTGGAAGTTACAGAGAAAATACATAAACCTCAGCTAAAGGAGGGGATTCACCCTGTTTAATATTAGCTTATAAACACTGGGTTTAATACAAGTAGGTCATCTAGGCTCTCTTTACAACCTCTCTGAGAAAAAAAGGACTGCAAATAGTGGAGCATGCTGACCTCATGCAATTACTGAGGGTGAGCATGACTGTACTGCTCTTGAGTATTATTGTCTCCTTCCTTGACTCTAATCCAAGGGGAGACTAGCCCAGACTAGGGAAAGTCATGTATCCCAACACAACAATTTAATTTTAAAGAAATAATAATCTTTTGTTTATGGCCTGAATCCTTATTTGGATTTGGATGCTGTGAAAATGGGAGTCGTCTGCAACTGGATGGATGGATGGATGGATGGACGGACTTAATTTTTCTTTACTGTATGGTCAAAACCTATATTTGTGGGATTCTATGTTTGTTATTTTTTTTTAAGTTGTTATTATTGTTGCTTCTTATTTGGAACAACCTAAAAGAGATGTTCAGCTACTTTGGGGAAGCATGGGGTGCAGAGTCAAACTTGCTTTCCCTAAGTTAGTTGAAAGTGATGTGCTCTCATTCCCATGGCAAAGAACATTTCCTTTAGCAGCTGACAAGTTTTTCAAGGTGTTTCTGCACATCCTGTAGGGAAAGCAAATTGTCATCAAAATTGAAAATTCAGAATATGTTTTTTTTTTTTTTCCCCTGAAGGTCCTTAGGGCTCTTGAAATGCTAAGTAGAAAACTGAGCTCAATGCATATGGAGGAGATTTTCATATTTTAAAAGTCAGACAGAGTGTCAGCCGGCAGATGCAGCAACTCCAAGAATCTTCAAAAAGGCAGAAGCAGAAAAGTTTACTGCTTGTTCGATGGACACATTATTTCAGGCTGTGTTCTGCAGATTGAGAGGCAGATTGCCTAGGGTCAGAGGGTGACCCTGCCCTACAGCATGAGTATTATTCCTTCTTTTTTTTTTTTTAAGTGCAGATTTACATTTGGCTGCAACCTGCCTCCTTAATGATGGATCAGCCTTTTGTGCAGGTATAAGCTCTGATTGATGGGGCACGGGGATAGGAGAGGAGAATGGAGAAAACAAGTTTATAAATTTGACATAAGATTTGAATCGCAGCAGGAACTCTGCCAGTCTTCTTAGGCATAAAATTGGACTGGCTGGAGATATGTACTGCATGTGTGATGTTTCAGCACTTATTGCTTTCATTATATCTTTACTTACTCAGTTAACAGACTACTGAACTTGCAAAATCTAGCAGACTGGGGATTTTTTTTTTTTAATAAATTTTATGATGGGGGCAGGGGAGAAAGAACTGAAAACCCCAAAATTATGTAACTACATGACAGGACTTGATCTGAGGTAACTGAATATAATTTACTTGATTTCACTGAACTTAACTTACACTGATTTTCTCTAACTGATGACCTGACACAGTATTCTGGTTTGGGTTTAGCTTGCTTTTTTTTTTCCCCCTTCTGAATTGGCAGTGTTGACATTTCATGTTTCCCATTATTATTATTCCTTCCCCTTCCTTGTTTTGGGAATTAAATGGCTTATTGACTAAACAGCATTAGAAAACTAAAGTTAATGGGCCAAACTCTTCCCTAGTGCAACTTAATATATTGAGTTCAAGTTATATAGAGATGAATGAGTTCAGGGACTCCCTCCAAAGAGAGTTATTTCAGAGGCTTATTCTGAAAGTCCAGAGCTTTGTTGTCATTTCAATGGAAATTAAATGTTTAAAGAAGCCCAGTGCTTCACATTCCGCTGATATGATGAAACCTGAGGGTACTGACAACAAAAAGGCAAATCCATAACTTTTTTAATGGATTAGAACAAATCTTTCATTATAATCAAAAATTAATTTAATAATACTCTAGTTTATGTCTACCTATTCCCTGGAGAACTCAAATTGTAAGTGTAACTCACGTGCCCATCTTCTCCATCATTTCATCATTTCATCATTTGTGGTGAGATTTTAAAAGACATGGGGATGTGGAACATGGGGACATAGGTTAGGAGAAAGTTTGGCAGTGCTGGGGTCATGGCTGGACTTGATGATCTCAAAGATCTTTTTCAACCTGAATGATTCTATGATTTTTTAATTCCATCAATGGCAACTGAGGACAGGGCTGACTTACTGATATGACAAATGTCTGAGGAGCAAGGTAAGAATTGGGAGGATTGGGCTCCTAAAATTCCCTAAAATGCACTGATCTGGATTGGGCTGAGAGAAAACAGACCCCTATGGCTGCGTCAAAATTAAAATGTTGTTTCTTACCAGGAATTAGCACACCCATCTCATGGTCTTAGTGGAGCTTGTAAAGTGGAGCTTGCTGAGACAGACTGAATAGCTGGTGCTGCTGGTAACAGGAAAGGATGAGACTGAGTGGGTGAAGAGGTAATAGATGCTGGCCAGTCCTGGGTTCATTTGAGCACACAGAAGGATTTTGGACAGAAGGCTGGGGAAACAAGAGACTTTGTTCACTCACAGGGTCACTTAATGAGAACAGGCTGGGCATATACTAGACAGTACTACTCAGCCATGGAATAATAGAAACATATAAAATCAGGTGGAAAGTGAAACTTACTAGGTAAAACTCCATAAATCAATGGAAGGCAAGGTGTGCTCTCTTCTATAACTCCATTCTTATCCATTTTTAAAGAAAATACAATGCGCTAACCACCCCTCCACTGTGGTTCTGAAAACCTGATCACCGCTGTGGTATTTGAATAGCAGAAACTCTCTCTGCTGTACACCCAGCATGTAAAGTCTTTCTCAGGATATTCCTAGAGGGAAAAAGGCAGTTGCCAAGTCAGTTTTGTTCCAGTTCATTAGTGAGCGAAAGTGATTATCGTCTGACAGATGCACTAAGGGTTGGGTTATGTATAGCTCCTAGATGTCTGAGTCCAGTTTTTAGCAGACAGATGTCCACATTCAGGAAAGATAAAACAAGTCTGACAACATAGCTACTTCCAACAACTTTGCTGAAAATCTTTACAAGCAATGTGGGGCATGGCTGGATATCTGATCAGTCCTCTTCCGTATCGTGGTAGTCCCACCAGCAGAAAATAGATGGTGTGTGAGGAATCAGTGCTGTCCTCTGGAAGATGGGATATATTTCTTGGTGGGATGGAAAGGTTACGTATTTCTCTGTGGCTATCAGTCTAATGTGAACTGCAAGTGACACTTCTGCTTCAAAACAAGAAAAATAGCTCCATTCCCTCCAAAGAGAATTGTGTCAGCAGCAGACCTCTCTATTGCTCCCACTATTTTCTCAATGCTTCACCTCATCAGACTTCTGGGAGCTGACAACTATCAGACTGAAAAACAGAACAGGGGTAGGGGAGATTCTAATGCATGAGCAGAGCAATGAAGAGTGTCAATCCCATGCTTGCTATATTTTTTCCAACGACAAGAATGGCATAATATCAGCAAATAACTAAATCTAGTTACATCTAGCCAGTTACTTACAGTTTTCATGAGAAAAAAATAGACTCCTCTTGGTGTACTTTTTTCCAAAGAAATTTTAGAAACTTACATATGCTGAGTAAAATTGGTGTTTCAAGACCAAACACCCAGGTATATGTTAGAGCACTACAAGAATATGTTTCTGGAAAGCCAGGGGCTTTCCCACTGCATCCACCAGAAAGAAAGGAAGACTTGCAGTGCTGCCAGAGCAGGTCCAGACCAGGTCATCAGGCATCTCTGTGGGGACCTTAGTCTAAGACTGGGAACTGCCTCAGTGAAATCCATGGCTGGGTCAGGCAGGGCTGTGATAGAGCAGGAGACTGATTTCTATGGCATTGCTTGGGCACACAACTCCCTGAAATGAGGCTGTGGGCCATAAGCCTGAGGGACTGGCCACCAGTAACTCCTAACAGTCCCTCATGTCATTCTCAGCTTCACCCCAAGCTAGAAGGGACATGTCACTCTAGGACACGAAACAAAATCTTCAAGGTAAAAAGAGAGAAAGTTTAATTCTGACTCCAACATTAACAGATTTCCAAAAGTGACAGTGGATTGGAGGATGACAGTGACACCTCTCCAATGACACTGAACAAACCAACAGTCCCTCAAAGTTTTTGTCCTCCAGAAAAGAATGAAAAACAGTAAGCATTTAGAGGAAAGTGTGTGAGGAAGTTTGTTACAGAATGTAAACATCAGAAGGTTTAGAAGAACTTAAAAAACCAGGGCGACAGGACAGATGCTCCTTTTTCTGTTGGCACAATGAAGGTCAGAATTTGCTTCACAATGCACTTGGAGCATCATGAATTTTGACACTTGTTTGCTTCTAGAACGTGTTCCGGCTATCAACATCTATGTAGTTGCATACTAGGTCACTCCTGGGCTCTGTTGTGGCATATATTTATTAGTCCCCTTAAGGAAGAAACCTAAGCAGAGTTGCCAGGAGAGTTTGCTTATGGGTGTGCTGCAGATCAGCAACAGGTGAAAAGATGTGCTTCATTTGAAATGCAACACTTGGAATAATCCTGCCCTACTTCAAGAGGCCAAAACCAGAAACACACCACCACCACAAAGCACTTTTTCATGATGTGCCCTAGGTGTCACACCACAAAACCTTCCTACAGGCAGTAAAGCAATCCTTATATCACAGGATCATAGAACCACAGAATGGTTTGGATTGGAGGGGATCTTAAGGATCCTCTAGTTCCAGCCTCCTCCTCTGCCATGGACAGGGACACCTTCCACTGCACCATATTGCTTCAAGCTCCATCCAACCTGGCCGTGAACATTTCCAGAGATAGGGCAACCAAGACTTCTCTGGGAAACCTGAGCCAGCACAGTCTGATACTAAATCCAGCATTTAGAGCTGGAAAACACACACATAAATAATCATATCTTTTGGCCACAGGAGGGGTCACTGACGCTCAGAAGTCAGAAGAGATCACCCAGTTGGGATATGGATAGACCACTCTGCAGGGGCCAGATCAAGAGAGGGTAGCTGTGAGTCATATGAACTACTTGACTCAGGGCAACAGCCCATGGTGCTTGCTTTTATCATTTAGCACAGGTGTTGCCACAAATGGCAAGTGAAGGACACACAGAAGTGGCAGCAGAGAGTAACACAGCAAAATGTCCTTATCCAGCTCTGTATCTGCTCCACAGGGAAAGGCCCCATTCAGCTTTACTGGCTGCAGGTGTGTGGCAGTGCAGATGCCCATCACCTCCAGCCAGAGCTGTGTCAGAGCACAAGCAATGGCCCTGGATGTTCATCACTGCCTCTTGCAAGTGCTTCGGGACCCTTCAAGGTGAAAAATACTCTTCCTATCTGCCTCCGTGGCAGTATATGAGAACCTAGAAACGTTAGGTTATTAATATCAGAAAGTGGTATAAAGTGACATTTCTGATTGAAATAGCATCTTTCTTCAATTTTATTGTCAAAAATGTCTCTCCTAAACATTTTTCTGTTCTTTTGCCTCACCTAATTTAGTTATCTAGTTAGACATACTGGAATCTGAAAAAAAAAAAAAATTAATGCCTTTTTCAGAAGCCTTCTGTAATTTTTTTCCCTTAGCTTTTTCCTTTTTTTTTTTCTCTTTAAACAAATCTTCGATAATTATCTGAAAATGCCTATAGTGGTGCAATAGAGAGTGAGATTATTAAACTGATACCACTAATTTCATTAATTAAAAAAGAATCTTATTTTTCCTGACAAAAAAATCATACCAAAACAGGTACACGTATATGAATGTAATTATTGCTTGTGCACAGAGACATACATTGCTTAGCTTTAAAACAGTGAGATTTATTTGTCTTTTAATTTTTGCAAGTTTATGTTTTACTTTTTCTTCACACCCAAGGAGAAAAATATGTTTGTTTATTCCTGTTACGAAAAATAGAGATTTTACGTAAAAAAAAACAGGGATGAAACCAAAGTAACAAACAAACAGAAGTCATCAAAAATTATGAGGCAGGCAACAAATGAATGGCAGCTGCCAGGACTGCTGAAACTGTAAATATGAACAGAAAGTGAAGAATTAAGATAGCAAAGATGGATTTAAAAAATCACCTTTACTGAGCAGAGGAATTTGTTAATTTAATTATACTTAAATTATGTTTTGTACTCATGATACATGCCAGCGTGGTAGTGCTGGAAAGCAATGACTTCATTTTAGTAGTACAGGTTATGGTATGGGTTGTGGACTTCTCTAGTTTCCTATTTGTTTTAGAGAAAAAGGAAGGAAAGACTTTCTGGTCATAGTACCTGATGGGGGAAAAAAGTGTTGAGGTGGAAAAGTCCTTCACTTAAAAGAAGCATCCCTCCTCTGCTTTGGCCTCTTCACCTGTAAACCCTGTCCTGCTATGAAAATGGAAAACACTGTTTCCAGGTGACAGTATATATATATATATATATATATATATATATATATATATATATATATATATATGTATATATATATATATATATATGTATATATATATATATATATATATTTTTTTTTTTTTTTTTTTTAGTCTGAGCTTTGCTGTGAGAGAGCACCTGTTTGGATGCTTCCACAGGACCAAGAGTGTTTTAAGTACAGTGAGCTAGAGCAAAATAGCACATTTTACACTTTTGTTCAGCAGTCCTGAGAAGTTCAGCAGTTGTGGAGTATCATAAAATACAAAAATTTCTGTTTGTTAGTGCTGGCTGTTTTCCCTACATACAGAGAGTAAGTGTAGGATAATAATGACTATATGCATAGGATCTGTACATGTCACTTAAAGGTGCTCACAAGCTGTATTAATTCTCAAAACACTAATCATATTTTTAAATCACACATTAATTTATAACATTTTAGTTGTAGTTTCTGCAGCTTTTTAGGTAGTTTCTGGCTGTCTGTGCCAGATGTAGAACCCTTGTGTGGCCCCAGCCCTGGTAAAGACCCTTTCCTTGAGCTGAGATTAAACTTGTATGAAAACTACTTAATTAATCATAATGGAGGGCTTTGCTTGAAAAGTTATTAACTCTGAACTTCTATATATAAATAATGGCATAGTGGGATGGAGCTCTGAGGCAAGCCCTGGTCTAGAGGAAGGTGTCCCTGCCCATGGCAGGAGGTTGGAAATAAAGAAGCTTTAAGTTCCCCTCCAAGCCAAACTATTTTATGAGGGTCCAAAGGAGGCCACGAAGATGGAGAAAGGTCTGGAAGTGAAGCCTTAAGAGCTCACTTGGTTTGTTAGATCTGGAGGAGACTGAGGGGACACCTCACTGTGGTTTTCGAGATGCTCATGAGAGGAAGAGGAAGGGCCGGTACTGATCTCTTAATTCTTGCCACAGCAATAGGATCTGAAGGAACGGCGTGAGGCTGAGTCAGGGGAGGTTTAGGCTGGATTTCAGGAAAAAGTTTTTCTCCCAGAGGGTGGCTGGGCACTGGAACAGGCTGCCCAGGGATGTGGTCACAACACCAAGCCTGTTTGAGTTTAAGAAGCATTTGGGCAATGCTCTCAGACACAGGTCTCCTACCATGTAGTTGGAGCATTCTGTGCAGGGCCAGGAGCTAGACTCGACGATCCTTCTGGGTCCCTTCAAACTCAGGACACTCTGTGATGCTCTTGCGAGGCTCCATCCCTCTCCGCCCTCAGGCGGCACAGGACGCCATCCCGCGGGCAGCCGGGCCGGAGCCATCTCGCCGCTGGGCGCTGCCGCCGCCATGTCGCGCACCGCGCACCCAGGCGCTGCGGGCAGGGGGGGGAGCAGGGGCGGCCGCGGGCAGGCGGCCATTTTGGTCAAGGGCCGGCACCGCTCCTTCCTCCCTTACTCAAGATGGCGGCGGCGGCGCATGCTCGGAGCGCGGCCGGGGAGGCCGGCACTGCTGCCCGCGGGCGCTGAGGGGGCGGGGAGGGAGCAGCAGCGGCGGCGGCCATGGGCGAGACCGAGAGGCTTTATTATGTGTACAGCTGCGACCTGGACATCAACGTGCAGCTGAAGATGTGAGTGAGCGGCGTCAGGGCTCAAAGGGGAGCGGTCGCTGCCGCCCTGGGAGGGGGTAGCGGGCCGCTCGCCCCTCGGCGGGGTGCGCTGGTGCCGCAGCCCGGCGGTGCCCGGGGACAGGCGGTGCTGGCTCATCTCCGGTGCCGCGTCCTGGCCCGTGGGGAGGCGGCGGGCGAGGGGCTGGGCTGGAGCTGTGCTGCGAACGCGTGTCAGGTGTGCCGTGTCCTCAGGTGCTCCAAGGCAGCGATTGTCAGTGCTGGCTCCCAGAGCCTTTCACCTGTCAGAGAATCACAGATTGGTTTGCGTTACAAACACCTTTAAAGCCCATCCTGTTACACACCCTGACATGGACAGGGACACGTTCCATTATCCCAGGCTGGTCCCAGCCCCGTCCAGCCTGGCCTTTAACGCTCCGAGGGACGGGGCAGCCACAGCTTCTCTGAGCAGCCTGTGCCAGGGCATCACCTCCCTCACAGTAAAGAATTCTTTCCTAATTAATCTGAATCTACTCTGTCTGAAGCCATCTCCCGCTGCCCTGTCACTACATGTTTCTGTAAATAGTCTTGCCTATTCTTTCCTGTAAGTTCCCTCCAGGAATTGGAGGGCCACCGCTGTGTCACAGCTCACTCCTGAGTGTTACGGGAAGGAGATAAACTGATGACACTCTTGCTGCTTGTTTCCATGCTCCTCTGAAAACAAGGTGGTCTTACTGGGGTGTTTTACTGTAGCAAGATCCAGGTGCTGCAGCGTGTAAATCTGTTCCTACCTGAGCGTGTGGAAGCACTTTTGTTGAAGCTGGATTTACCCTACAGTGTTGTAATTTTTCGTTTGTTTTTTTAAGTTACTTTACTTCATCACAGCAATGAGAAGTTTGAAAAGTAGGAGGGATCTGGCTGACTCTTAAATGTTGTGCGCCCAGTGGTGGTGCATTATTAAAGTATCTTGCACTTTTCTGGCAAACTAACTTGGAGAAGCTTGTTAAGGGTTGTTTAATTTCTGAAAAAGTGATGGTAGTGGAAGGTGGCCCTGCTCATGACAAGGGTTGAAACTGGATGATTTTTAAGTTCCCTGCCAGCCCACACTGTTCTGTGCCATCAGGAGTCAGATTCATGTGATCTCTTTGATAGTTCATTCCACCAAACAAAATTAAAACTAGCAGTTTTTTTTTTTGTTTTAACACATAGAAGTGTATGTCATCCTTAGAATGTGCAGTGTCAGTTCTGTGCAAGTAACTTGTTAATTTACTCTGAAATGGTTTTGTGGAAACAAATAGATTTTTGTTTGGTGGAGGATTGATCTTACATGTGTTCCCATCACCTCAATTTTTTTTTTTGTTTGTTTGTTTTGTTTTAACTTGTGCATCCACAGACAGATATCTAATGTGCATGTCTGTTTTCATCGTGGTATAGCTGAAGCCTGAGAAATTCCAACAATTTCTCTTAATAGTAACATTGTGCAAAGTGCTGCAGGGTTTTGACTAAATTTTATTTGATCAGTCTGCTTAAGCGAATTTTATTTTGTTGTGGATTTGAGAGATGATTGACTTCCAAAACCAGTCATACATTTCATAGATCTTAAAAATTTACTTACAGTAGTTGTTCTGTGTTTTATTTTTCCAAATAGTATTTGGAGCATGTGTAATCTGATGTTTTCTTTGTCTATTTTAATAATAGCAGCCTATGTCTTCTCATTTATTGTTGCCCTACTTAAGCTCTGTCTGAGAATCCACAGGTTGTACTAGAAAAAGTTGCCTCCATTTAAAAGACAAACAAGTAATTCCTGCCTTCCCTGCTCTTCCCCTCACCCCCGCCTAAATCAGTACAGCAGTATGTTCATGTTTTCTGAGCTTTTCACGTCCTGAGTTCTTCTCTGGTGTTTGGATTTCACTAGAAGCGGTAGCGCAAAGTGAGAATAGCCTCAGTTCTGGGTAATCTAAGTATAAGCTATGGAAATACAATAGGATTTCTACTACAGATAGAATAAATTCTGGCTTACTTATGTTTTCTTCTTTTCCTCCTCCCCTGCCCTCTCCCCTATAGAGGAAGTCTGGAAGGGAAAAGAGAGCAGAAAAGCTACAAAGCTCTCTTAGAAGATCCGATGCTGAAGTTCTCGGGACTGTACCAAGAGACTTGCTCTGACTTGTATGTAACTTGTCAGGTGTTTGCCGAGGGGAAGCCGCTTGCTCTTCCAGTTAGAACTTCCTACAAGGCTTTTAGCACTAGATGGAAGTAAGTGGCTTGCCTTTTATTTCATGTTCTTCATAATTAGTGGGGCACCAAGTATTTGTTTCTGTCAGAAAGATTTGTTTTCCGTTGTCTTCTGTATAATGGCTTATGCTTCTTCAAGTGTCTGTATAGTTAGTGTTATCCAGCCAGCACAAAAACCACCTTTTTGTGTAAAGGGTAAGTGATAAAATGGCTACTTGTGATCTTGGGCATGGCCTGCTACTTCAGGTGACTTCTGGGGCCAGGAGTGATATATATTCATGCTGTTCACTGACAGCCTGATCCTTGCTACTCAGTTATCAAGCCAGAATATTTTTCTTTTGGTGTGTAGCCTTTAGTCATGGTGTTTGAATAGTTAAAGCCCACAGGAAAATAGTCCATTTGCCCTAAGAAATTTTTATTTAAACTAACAGAGAGTAATTTGAATTGTAAAGCTTTTATTTATTATTTAAACTTATAGAGAGTAACTTGAATTGTAAAGCTTTATGACTAATAAATGGTGTTTCTCTGCAGCTGGAATGAATGGCTGAAACTGCCTGTGAAGTATCCAGACTTGCCTCGAAATGCTCAGGTGGCTCTGACCATCTGGGATGTGTATGGACCTGGTAAAGCTGTTCCTGTGGGAGGAACAACGGTCTCGCTCTTTGGAAAATATGGGTATACTGCTTTTTCTTCTCATTTAAACCACATTTAAAGCTCACCTGTGAATAGTAATGTGGCACGGGTTATGAGAGATAAGTTTTTAAATATTTTCTAAACTAGGTTAACAGTTCTGTGTTTGAAAAATCAGATACATACATACATACAGGTGATTTTCTCCTGATTATTCCCGAGTGTAATTTCACACTTGCTGCAGTGCTGTATAAAAGAAGTGTTCTGTATAACACCTTTTTTCTTTTTCTTTTTTTGATGATCTACTAGCTTGGATTTTAAGATGGCAAGTGCTGAAATCACTTCATATCTACGCCCTTGTACTGCATGGATGCCAGTACTGATTACTTTAAAAAATAGTTTAATTGGCTTGCAATTAGGTTGTGAATGCACTGTTATTTATAGGGGGTAAAATGTCACTCAGTAAATCAGCACTTTTCAAAGTTAATGTGCTGTGATCCAATAGAGGGTGTGTTCAGTAAATTGGTGGATGGTAATACTAAAGTGGGAAGGATTACAGTAATAATCTGTGAGGTGAACAATACCTCGAAAGAATTTTACCTAAGTGCAAAGGAGACTGAGAAAACAGGTTGTGGTCTCAGGAAGATTAAGAGGCACAGGTACTTTTTTTGCAATTATTGTTATCACATACAGAATGGGGAGCAGCTGCCCAGGAAAAGAGAGGGAGTTGTAGTTTAGAGTGAATCTTAAGTTTTGTGTAGTTCAGCATCATGGTGCTCTTGTATAATTGTGTGAACAACATTGACTACATAAACGGTTTACAACTATGTGCATCAGAGACACTTCTGTACCCTTTTCTTTTCTTATCCTTTTCTTCTCCACTCAGATGGGGTATATTCTGTTCTTTCTAATCAACTTCAGTCAAATTTCTGACTACTGGGAGTCTGTATCATTGAATGTCTAGCAAGTAGGTGTGATGGAGGAAGTGTTATACCTAGTCAGGCTGAAAAGAAAGAATGTAGAAACATTTTTCTAGTGTGTATATACTGCTGGAAAATGGGAAGAAATAGCCTGTTTTGTCTAGGCAGTGGATAAGAAGTAAGACTTCACTTAGACTGAAGTGCAGGAAAAGTTTAGATTATCATTAGGAAAGCTGCTCTAATGATGCTTGAATGCAGAAAGTGACTGTAGAGAAAGGTTGTATCTCTCTCATTGAGGATGCTGCTTGAACAAAAAAGGATGAGATTGCCTTAAGGCAAAACATTGAACCTGATCAATTGGACTGTGCCCCAAAGACTGCTGGTAGCTGTTAAAGCATTAAAGCACAGTACCTGGAAAAAGATAAAAATAAATTTCAGTTATAAGTCTTACTTCCAGCATGTGGAACTCAGATGAAGTTGATGGAGAGAAACCAACAAAAAAATTTTGAATTTTGTAGTTTTTAAAAGAAAACCCTTGTAGTAATGCTCCATGAAATGGTGTGTAAATTCAAGGTCAGATGGTCTTTTCTAATTGTTATTTCTCACTTTTAATGTTCACTTTTTAAAATACTCCTGTCAATTGTATTTACCTGAAGTTTTTAGAGTAAAGCGATGAGCTCTTATTGGCAAAAGTAATGAATGAACTTGATTTCTTGGGGCATCTTTTATGAGTGGATCAGCACAAATGTGCAAGGTAAGCAGAGTTTTGCAGAGAAAAGATGTGGTCAGTTACCCTGTAAAGTTCTGTTCACTGCACACTTTCAATTATCAATTCAATTTCAAGCATTGGTGGAGAAAGCGGTGTGTGGAGAGTTTTGGCATTTTTTTCTTGGTATGTTTTTATTATTATTTGGCAGCTCAGAAGGCTGCTTTATGGCTGTTGACCTTTCAATGCAACTTCGGTAGCTTTTAAGTTCATTTTTTTCATACTGGCAGACCTGGGGTTACTGTTACAATTTGCAAGTCAAGAGGAATACTTTCTGCTTCATTACAAATAATAAAACTATGAAGGTCGAGCCTTCTCCTCAGTTCTTGTTTGTACCACCCCACTGGCTTTGGGAATTACCCATTTTTCTTCTACTTGCCCAATAAGTTATCTCTGACTTCACAATTTTCTTCTAACTCCATGTGCCAGTAAAATAAAGGTTGTAGAGAACACAAGGTGCGAGACACTTGTGCAGTAGAGTTCAATTATGCAATTTTGTAGTTTTGACAAAGGAAGCAACTTCATTTTCTTGCAGCTGCTGCTCAACTTTGATTCCTGACAGCTGTATTATTTTGAGTTTACTGATGTGATTCTGCATTTTTCCCTGCAGTATGTTTCGACAAGGAATGCATGACTTGAAAGTCTGGCCCAATGTAGAAGCTGATGGCTCCGAGCCCACCAAAACTCCTGGGAGAACCAGCAGTACAGTCTCTGAAGATCAAATGAGCCGCCTGGCAAAGGTAATGGAAGAGCAAGTAACCTTTAAATGTATGTGACAAGCATGCACTTCACTGGAGAGAAATGAAGACAGCTTCCAGTGCTGTTTTCTCACGTGATAGCTCTCTTGCTTTGGTTATTTAGGTGTTTCACAGGATTTATACAAAGGAGTAAAGCAGATCATATTTAATTGCTTCTGAAGTATTTTTTTAAAAAACCTTGTATTACACATAGCAGTTTGTTGGAACAACTTAAGATCTAAATTCTTTGTAAAGAATTAAAACATGAAAATGCCTTGAAGATGCCTGAAGACAAAATTCCATCAGGTTTAATAAGAGCCTCTCCTAACAGTGACTTGTGAGGACAGTTGAGTTTCTTTCAGAGACCATCTGTTATCTTTGAGGCTGTGTGGCATAGTGTTCCAAAGTGGTGTCATACCTGTACATTAGAAAGAACTTGAGTAGAACTGCAGAAATTAACCTAAGTTCCATTCATTTAAGCTCACGAATATGTACATTAGTATTTTTGCCTCCAAGCTTTTGTGGGCAGAGTATATTCTTGCCATCAAAACTACTGAAATTGGTCTGAGTGTGTTAGTTACTGGGCTGTTTTACTAGATGATCTCTGATTATTCAGGTGAGCTTACCCCAGGCTTTCCAAACTGCTCAGTCTGCCTATTCAGTGAGCTTTCTTCTTAATCTTTGTCTCCCAGATTTTATGCAGACCTTTGTGGGACTCCCAATGAAAGATAGAACCATTTTCTCATTAGAGATTTATGACAGTGATTAACTGTCTTTCAAGGGTGTCTGTTTTATTAGTGTAGTTTGCACTGAATTTATAATGGAAAGCTCATTAAAGCCAGTGGTGCCCCATTTCTTGATCATAGTAAAATAAATGCCCTCTGGCCTAAGGAGTCTTTGTAAAAAGACACTAAATATCAAGTCTTATTTCCAGTTCATCACATGGTTATATGATAGATACTGCGGGTTTCTGAGAAAGGCTTTGAGAGGGTAGGCCATGCCTTTCATGTTAGTTCTGTTTTGCAGACATTACCACTCACTCTCTCTAGCTCAAAAAGCACAAATAGAGTACTTCAGTCTTAAAATAGCTCGTTCTGTTTTAGCCTATTTTGGCATTTGGAAGATGATGGCCCAAGGCCTCTGAGGAATAGGAGGAAATTCTTTCACATCCTATCTCTCCATGTGAGAGTTGTAGTTAATGGCTAACAGAAAGCTAATAACATCACTACCCCCATTCTTTTCTTCTGAAAGATGTTTTGGGAGATGCTAATTTCTGAAGGAGGAGAGTTTTCACTGATATTTTGTTGTGGTCTTTTTTATAAAACCATTTTACCATCAGATGCTAGGGAATTTAGGGTTTCTGGGAAGTGTGTCTATGGGAGGTTTCATTTGCACAGCTGTTTACATAGCAGAGGAGATTCTTGTGATGTGTCACTCTGAAATAGCCATTGCTCAAACACAATCAGCTTCAGTTCTTCTGTGACTTATTGACCAGTTTCTGAATGCCTTCTCATGCTACTCTAGGTGAAGGTATATTTAAATATAGGTAAAAGGACTAGCACTTAGGTACATACATGGCAAGTTTGCATGGGCTTTGTTGTTCTTGGTTTGGGTTTTTTTTCTGTTTATTGAACAGACTTGTCCAGTGTTGTGCTATTGATTGGTATTGGTACCAGAGCCCAAACTAGAGTCTTCCAGATAAGAGGTAACTTTGGAGAAGAGCTTGGGAAGAATCTTTTCTCCATCTGAAAGATAACTCCTTTCTTTACATGCTTCTGAGTTTATGTCTGGACGTTTTTCTTATTGTTACATGGAATTTGTATAAAACCAGTGAGTAGGTGGTCAAAGAGTTTTACCTTGCCTTAAATAATTGATACTGTGGCAAGTCTCCCCTTTCATGTTGAGGTGCCATATGGTTGTGCTCTCACAAAACACATGAATGTTGCTAGTAAAACTGCTACTGATGGAAAAACCATGGCTTTGCATTCTGGAGGCATTGTGAATGCAGATTTTTTGTGTACTAAGGAATATTAATGGGAAGAGTATTTTAGCATTCTCAAACATGAGTGACATTAAGAGGTTTCTCCCATGAGTGGTGTGTTAATTTATTCTACTTAAACTTAAAGTATTCTTAAGTTCTTTTTGATCCATTCATTTCCATCATACCTTCTGCTGGCTAAATGAAATTAGGTAATAGTAATGTTGAGATACTATCTAAAGGGATGCATCTTACTTAGTAGCAAATGATGAATGCTTCTTTCCCTGAAGGGGACGCTAGCTTCTCTCTTATTTTAAACTGTAAATATTAATTCAAGACAACAGTTTTTCATGTGTATCTATATGCTTACAGATCTTCCAGGTCTTGTATGCAGACCTAATTAATTGCTGTATTACAACTTTTTTCCTCTATAAGGGAGGTTTAAAGGTTTAAATTATTAATAATTTTCTTCTGAAACACACAAAATAACTTTCATTTGTTTTATTCTCTAGTGCAGTGAACGAGAAAATGAACTAAGAATTTGTGACCAAGTTTTTTTCTCCAAGACTTTGATTACACAAACTTTAGCCCAACATACTTGTGCCTGTACTGTTAAGACATCAGTTTAGTGAGGATTTGAGAGCAAATAATGAGACAGTAAAATTGGTGCAAACTCTTCAATTCTCTATCTTCATAATGACTTTTATTTTTAGTGTACCTCTAGTGTTGAGCTATGGAAGGTCTAGTGCACATATCTGACAGATTGTGCAACCTGGACATCTCCCAGTGTATCCCAAGTCTTAAATCTTCTGTGTTGTTTTTTTTTGTACTAATTCCATCTCCAGTTCTGTGTGGAAGCAGCAGGCTGCTATTGTGTTCTCCTGCATCCAGTACCTTCATTCCTGCTGTCCTAGGTCTCTGTATTGCCTGTCCTTTAGCTGGGCAAGAAGTGACAGTGTCACTGTATGGCCTGTTCACATTCAGATGCTCATGGGTGGGCAGGCTGACCACAGAACAAAGTGAATGAAATAATGGTTGTAACCTTTCCTCTAATAAGAATAATTTTGAGGGGTCTCTTTGCTAGACATTTTCTAGACAGATACTAATTTCTTTGAGAGATGAAGGAACTTCATGTCCTCTAGTCCTTCTGCATCTCTTGCATTCTGCAATAATTACTGATTTTTTTTGAAGAATATGTCATTTCTTAGCAGCCAAAAAAGTGATCTTCATATTTGTGTGGTCCTCTGCTGGATAAAAAATTATCGTAAAAAATTTCATTAAAAATACTGTTAGTGTATCTGAAACTACAAATCGTATGTTCTTAATGAGTCCTTAAAACAACTTTCTTGCTATTGCTACAGTAGTTTGTAAGCATAGGAATAAGGCTTGAGCTACTAATCAGATGACTAAAGGAGAAAGCAAGCTGTCTGTGACTTGCTGTAAGATCTTCAGTTGACCCAGTTATCGTCTCAGTCTGGAAACAGCCTTTCCTGCTTAGGAAAGGCTGACACAGGCAGAAATATTCAGTATAGATAGTTTATGAAATACTTTATTTTTGTTTGGCTTGGTGAGCTTTAATATATGAAACATAGTAATACAAAAATGGGATGTCTTTTGTGACTTTAGTTAAGAAAAAGGTTCCTGTTTTTGCTATGTTAAAAATGCCAAGGTGATGTGCATGGATAATTGTTATGGTCTTTGCTGGGATTGGTATTTTAGATTGTAGACTTATTTTTATGGCATGGTTTGGCTGTTGACAAGGTGTGTACTATGTCACTATGTGTCTCCTATACAAGGTGAGTACAGTTTTTTCAATTCCTTTATTTTTTTTGTCTGATTTCATATTAGTATCTTGGTTAGAACTTTGGTGTTCTTTTTCTTGCTCTGAGCAGTTTAAATGTTATCATTGTGTTTTTTGTCATGCAGCTCACCAAGTCTCATCGGCAAGGTCACATGGTGAAAGTGGATTGGCTGGACAGACTCACCTTTAGAGAAATAGAAATGATCAATGAGGTAAGTCACTGTAGGGTCAGGTTTGGAATTTTGGGGAGTTTTATCATGCTAGTATGAACCTTCACTTCTTTAGGAGACTTAACTGCTTGGTTTTATTTCCTTCAACTGCCAGTGGAAATGGTGAAGGAAAAAGTAATTCTTCAGAAGCTTAAAGTTGATTTTACTTAAGCAATAATGAGAAGCACAGAATAGATTGGTTTGGAAGTGATCTTTAAAGGCCATCTAGTCCAACCCCTCTGCAATGAGCAGGAACATCTTCAACTGGATCAGGATACTCTGGGACCTGTTTAGGATGACCTTGAATGTTTTTGGGGATGAGGTTTCTACTGTCTCTCTGGACAACCTGTGCCAGGGCCTCAGCACTCTCACAGTTAAGTCCTCTCACTCCATGCCCTTGTCTGAAGTCCCTCTCCAGCTCTTCTGCAGGTCCCCTTTAGGCCCTGGAGCCTCTCCTTCTCCAGGCTGAAAACCCCAGATCTCCCAGCCTGTCTCAAAAGCAAAAGTACTCCAGCCCTTGGGGCATCTTAGTGGCCTCCTGGACTCCCTCCATCAGGGCCACATCTTTTTCACGTTGAGGTCCCAGAGGTGGGTGCAGCTCTGCAGGTGGGCTGTCACAGCACAGAGGGGCAGAGATCCCTCCCTTGAGCTGCTGCCCACCCTGCTGAGGAGCAGCTCAGCTCAGAGCTGGTTTTGGGGCAGCCAGTGCACGTGGCCAGCTTATGTCCAGCATTTCATCCACCATGTGCACAGCTGTCTTAGCTGTTTTCAGCTTCAAGTGAACTTGATCATGGAACATAGACTTTATTAATAATTTGGAACAGCTTGGAACAAACACTGTTAGGCATGATTAGCTTATCTCTAGTGTTTTAGGTTGTGATGGGGAGCTTTTTAGACATTTTACCTGTTCCTTGGCTTCAGAGTTGTTCAACTTTATTTTTTTAACTTTGGGTGTGGAGAAAAGACATTTGTAGTTTTGACCAAATATTTTTTAAAAATAAAATAATCTGGTAGTTTAATTCCTAAATGAGGTTTTAACCCTCATTGATCAAAATCAGCTCAAACTGTCTAATTTCTTATACTCATCTTGCATGACAGAACTCTGTTTTTTCCTGTGCCCTGAGATCTTTGTTGTCTTACTGATAACTGGAGGTTTGGAAGTCAGATTCTTTTTTCAACTAAAATCTGTGGTTTTATAAGCCTCTATAAATATTTTGATGTTTTTAGAAATTAGCCTATCATCTTTCTTATCTCATTTTTCCCTTTAGATTTTTCTTCTCCACTGACAGTAAAAATACAGTGAAATAAAATTTTTAGACCTGTGCTTTAAACAGAGAGCCACTTTATCTATGGTGGAAAGTCAAGCCATTATGAATGCATTAAATGAACTGAATTTACATTACTCATTGTTAAACTTCTTGCTTGTTTCTCACCCAGATTTTAAAGTTCTAGGCACTTTTTCTAGGTAGAGCATTTAAAAAATGCATATATGAGCAAATCTTCCTCTGAAGATGAATAAGCTGCAAATCTAATCCTGTAGTCCGAGTTTATTCAGTCTCTTTTATGGTGTTGGTTCAAAAAGATGATTTGTTTTTTCTATATCTTCTGTTTTTTACTTTGATGTGCATAATTATAGGTAATGATTTAGACAAAAACAAACACCAACTACCCACTGGTCATCTGATTATTCTGCGTTGCATTTTTTATACCTTTAGCCCACAGCTGGAAGCTGCTGATGAAAACAGGTTTTCATCTTTTTAAGTGTGAATATGTGTCACAAAGTAGGAATGTGAGGTAAGAATGTCAGGAAAGAGGTGATACGGTCTCAAGTAGTTCTATAAAATGATTAACTAAATAATTGCTGCAACAGCTGATAACCTAATTAATCAGTTACAGCACAAAGGAAGTAGGGTAATTGCTGTACTGAGAATGCTGAAGATTGATGCCCTGCAAAAAATGATACACATCTGTGGTGGCTCTTTCCTCAGAGGGAAAAACGAAGCTCCAATTTTATGTACCTGATGATTGAATTCCGTTGCGTCAAGTGCGATGATAAAGAATATGGAATAGTTTACTACGAAAAGGTATGTGCCCTGCAGGCTTTATGGTTGTCTTTAAAAAGCAGCATATGCACCTAAAATGAATGGGTTTTTCTGCTGACATGAAATATTCTGCTGCAGTAGAGCAGCAGACAGCTGTCAGTGGCAACTGTTTATGTACATACAAATCAGATAGTATAGATGCAACATGATTGCAGATGTCAGTCATTTGTGTAATAGAGTTCAAGATTACAGAATTTAACAAGTGTGAGTGATTAAAAACTTTCTGATTTATAGTTCTTTCAGTCACCCAGCAGTACTTTCCAAGTAGCTGTATGTAAAATTATGACTTAGATCTGGAGGATATGTACCTGTGTTGAGTGTTAACTTTATAGAAGATGAGTTATTAAAACTTTGCACAGGAGCTCTGCTGGTGAACATTTTCTGTAAAATGAACAAATACAGAAGTTTAGTCTTTCATACTGAAAATGCTGTGGAATAATTAAGTAAAAGACTTCTAGATTGGAATGTCTCGCATCTTTCCTTGCTGTTTATGAAACAGATCTATCTGCAAAGCAACACCTTCAGTATTTTTCTATTAAAATTTAATGGGATGGAGGATGGACAGTGAGCTTAATAGACACCAGTGTGGTATTGGAAGGTATTACCACTCTATGTACTGTGGAAAGACCTATGGACATAGAAAAAGCAGTGCATCTATAATCTGATTTCAAATAAAATTGTTTCTTAGATATTTCATTGTGTTTAGATTCTTAAGAAGTCAGAAAGTTACTGAATAATGCAGCTTTATTGGAAATAGATAGAAGGTAGGAAAAGAAACTGAAGCGCTCTTGAGACCAGAGGCACTAAGTTTAAGCAGCATTTATTCTGAGAATTTTAAAAAGCTTAATCATTACACAAAATGTTGACATAATGCAACATGGATTACGAGTATTTCTGTGTATATGGCTATTACTGGTTGGCATGGCCCGAAAGAGCTGTGATCTAACTTAAAACTTTTGAAGAAGGCAGTGAAACATACAGCAATAAATAGCAAAAAAGCAGGATTAAAAAAATTAAAGAGAAAACAGGTCAGAATCTGCTTCAACTGTTTGATGTATTGCAAGACTTGGAGTTTTTTGGCTTTCAGAGTGTTTTTTGAGGGCAGTGTTTGGTTGGAGTTTTTTGGTTGGTTTTGTGGGGAGGACAGTTGATTTTTTTCTTTTTGTGCCTTTGTTTTTCTTTTAATTTAGTTTCTTGGTGAATTTTGGTAATATGGATGAAAGTGGGTCTTATGCAGCTGTCTAGGTTAGCTGCTTAGCATTTCTTTTTTGGGGACTGGAGTTGACAGTGAGACCTCTCCACAAGTTTCAAATCTTTTTGCATTTAGAATAGCTGTTTTGCAGTACATCTGTACGCTTATCCTAGAACTAGCAATTATGGAGGACTGTGCTGTTGCAAAACTATCTTGTGTTACAAATCACAACAAAACCTACAATCTGTCAGATTTCCCCATGAACAAAATAATGTTATTTTCTTCTGTGGAAATAAAGGAAATACTTGTCTGGAGAGCAAGAATATATAACATAACAGAAAATGATCATAACAGAATATGATGAAAATATTGAAACTTTTAACTAACAGCTAACTCTTTCATAAGAACATGCTATACCTTTCACAGGTGCAAACATATGTGGCTCTGTGTCCTCTTAGCTCTTTTCTTTTTATAAATGAACATGGCATTCCTAAAAATGACTTCTCTCTGTTACCTCCAGCAACCTGCCATTATAGACGAATTATTCCCAATTTACACACATGACTTCTTTTTTTTCCATCATTGTGGTTTTATAGATGTGCACGATACAGGAAAGAAGATTCAGACTCCAAGCATGCATCTTTCTTTTAACAGATGTTTCTGAAGCATATTAAAAGTGCATGGAGCAGAATAACTATGAATTGGCTGCTCTTGCAGAAATAAAGTAATTGAATGTGTAATAGTACCATGTTAGAGCTGTAACTAACTGCAGTTTGAAGGATTTGTTGTTACAAAGTAGCTTTCCAACAACCTCTTGACCCTTTTCTGACAGCAGTGGGAAATGGTACATAAATTAGTGCCCGTTTTCTCAGTTTTGTCATGCTTCCAATTACAGTCTGCAGTCTGTGTATTGGCCATCGCCAGTCCAGTGCACCGAGCATAATGAAAGCAGGTTCTGTTGTCACCTGCTTGTGACCGATAGTCAAAGTGGAGATTACTTGTCACAGTTTTGTTGATATATTTGTTTTCAAGTGTTTAGGAAGAACTAGCCTGTTAAACAGCGACTGATAGGATTTGGGGTTCTTTGACTCGACATTCAATTACAATGATGTGAGGTGGCAGTGTCTCCTTCCATGTTCTGTGTTAACTTCATTTAAATACAGTGATCAAGACGTGAGGGATAGGGCCTGCTAGTAATGACAGCATCACTTTTGATTCTCCATTTACGCAGAAATTCTGAGTGACTTACCAAGTACAAATAACACCAGCATTTACCACTAATGTATTTTTGTGCAGGTTTCAAGTGAAACATGTCTTTGGGTAAATGATTGCACTGCTGCATCCAGTTCATTAAAAAAGATAAATAAATTCGATTATCAGAGACCTTTGATGGATTTAAAGGAAGAAGTACTGTCTACACCAGTGCTTCTCTGCTTTTTTTTTTTTTTTGGGGAGAGGTTGGTTCGCATTGGTGTTACTCTAAATGGTGTTTTGGTTAAAAAATAAGTTAAATAGAACCTCCTTATTTATTTGTGCTCTGAAACTGGTTTTCAGTAAGTACAGAGGAGTGTTGCTGGTTTGGAAAATTTCTGCAAATGTTGTGGACTGTCTTAAATGAACTCTAATATTTGTATAAAGTCACCCACACTGACCTTACTGTAGTAAAATATCTGCAGAGCTCTGTTACACAGCAGTTTAAAGCAACTTAGTACTGTTTAGTATTGATGTTGCTTTTGTTTCATGCTGGCAATGCAGCAGGTCACCTCAGGTTCTGCCTGTGCTGGGAAGTGTTGCAGCCAAGAGGAGCAGATTCACTGAGGGAAGAGGCTGCTGAAGTCCCAGTGTCTGCACCGTGTTCTTGTGCTCTGGTCTGTCTTTCATCACATCCCCAGTTAGAGGATGTCAGGGATTTCTGAGATTTCCATGACGTGGACTAAAGCTGTCTATATGGGCATGATCAGGAAAGACACTTCAAAAGTATGCACTTGGCCAAATTCAAGTGCTAATTTAGGCACTGGTTTGGTTTAGTAACTATGGTCAGGGTTGTGGTACTGCATGTGTTGCTCTCAAGGTATAATGGAGAATTACAGAAGGGTAGTTAAACAGCTGACATCCTCCACAGGACAGCTATTGTCATTCTGCCTTCTTGAGTATTCATTAAGCAGTCTGTTTCAAAATGTTTGCTCCTGGCACTGTTACTTGTCCCATGAATGCTTGGAAAAACTTGATTTCATGGCAAGTTTTGGTTGGGCTTAAAGCTTTCTTCTGTCATGCAGTGAAACACTGGGAATGGTTTTTCTGGTGGTTGAACTGAATAACTAGAACTTGTCAGCTTCACTCTACAGCATGATCTGACTACATTCAAAGAGTTTTAAATAAACAGTCATTATCATGATTCTTTTCAAAGATTCCAAAAGGGGTTGCCAGCAATGAGTGTACAAATCATTCTTTTAACATTAGTCTTGGGGGGAAAAACTCCATAACTTCATTTATAAACATTTTGACATGACACACTGGAAGGCTTTTTTGTTGTTGTTGTTTTGTAAGTAAGCAAAATTTAGACAATAGTGCTTTTGTCATTCTCATCCTGAGGAATTTTGAATTTTTAATGTCTGCCAGAGACTTCTAACTGTGGGGTACGTGCTCCGCTTGACCAGGCTGAAACCTTTCCTTTTTCAGTTAATGTATGTGATTTTATCATTTTTTCACTGAGGAAAAAATACAGCAATGGGTGTTCCTACTGCTTATCCCTAGAGAATCCTCATGGGACCTGGATACTCTGAAGAGTTTGAATGCTTGTTAGTAGCAGGATAGTAGCTTGTTGCTACTGAGTCCCCTCCAGTGTCAAGTTTTTCATACAGGGTTTTTGTGTGAAGGTTCTAAACAGAGTGGAGAGTTGTCACTGGGAGATAGGAATCTTGTGTTTCTATAAAGGCAAAGTAAGATTGCAGCCTTAGAGTTTAGAATTGGAAGATAAGAAATATCTTATAGGTATATAGAAGTCAGTCTGTCATCAGATGTGTTTATGAGAAGGATTCCACCAACCTGCAACAATTTCATTGTTTTTTATATAATTTGACTTTATGACATGATCTGAGCATTCTGCCTGGTGAGATGGCAGAGGCTTAGTTCAATGTGAATGCTGATCTGTCACTGCGACTCCAGCCCAGTTCAGTCTACTGTTAGTGATGCAGCATATTTTGTTATTATGGAAATACTTTGATGCTGCTATTTCTGTGCAGCGAGGTCAGAGCTAAGTTCATTATTTAGGCAATATGCTTTTAGAGCAGAGATACTGTAAGCAAATGTCATCTTTGCCTCTTCAGTGTTTGTGTGTGTGTTTTTGTTTTTTTTTCAAAGACTAATGAGAAAAGCAACCTGGGACCATCATCAGCCGCAGGCAGACTGTGCGTTTATTTCCCTTAACTAGGAAGGATATGTGTATTCTTACTGCTTTTGCTTTGACTTTTGTCAAAAGTGTTAATTCAGAAAGGCATAAGACACTAGTAAATGCAATTAAAAATGTCTTTCTAAGGAAGCATTTTAATAATAAGAGATATTTTACTGTAGCCAGCAACACAAAATTTATGTCGTAGGAAAAAAAATGTTTCTCCTGGGTGGTTAATGGCAATTTTAAACTCATATATCTTGTTACTGACAGATGATACTCCCCCTTGAAACAACCTCTCCTTTGAAAGTTACCTCTGAAAAGTATAAAAGTAAAGCTATCCCAAAGGGCATATATGATTGGAAAAGTAGGGAAAAAAAGAGGATGGCAGCAGAAAGAAACCTGAGCAGGTTACCTCAAAACTTAGTTACTGTGGGAAATGTTGGTATGTCAGAAAATTTTTTTCTGATCTCAAATGTACAGCAAAATAAACGAGAACAGACTCAGTAGAAATATGGCAGAGCACATGTTATGCTGAGTTTGTTTTGTTCTGAGTTTGACTGTTTTATTGTGTATTTTAAATGAAATGTCTTTTTATAGCATTTATTAATGTTAGTTACCCTCCAGAAACCCTTGTATTATGAAGTACAAAACCACATTGCTGTGTGTCTAGAAGACAGAGTTGCTACTTTTGTAATGCGGTGGCAGGCTTTTAATTTTTTTCTTTGTGTCTGGTTCAAACAGGAATCTTGTAGCTTCTCCCTTCCTTATTTAGACAGCATACATTAGACTCTAAGAGCATGGAATCTCTGAGAGATAAGGTTGCATACATCTTTCTGTTGAACTTTTAAAGTGTTGAACTTTAAGGAGATATTTTCTGCAATGTGGTGGTTTTTTCTAGAAAACTGTGTGGGTTTGGTGTAAATACAGAGCCTGGTTTTGTTTCTCTTCATGCTTCCAGAGGACAATGGTGGCAAATTTCTCCACTCACCTGTGTGGCATCACAGTAGTGAGCTGTCAAGCTGTGTCTCCTCTGGTGAACTTCATCTGTCTTGCCAAGTCGTTTGTCATCTGGGAAAAAGACAGAGAAGAAAAATAATCTGTTTATTATTTTATTTTTCCCCTTAAAACTATCAGCAGTTGAATCATTCTTCTACTGTGGTAGAGTTCACAATGCATTAATATGATACATTTTCTCCCTAAAACTTGAAATGTTTAATATGCCTTCAACTTTTCGTCATTCAGGATGGTGATGAGTCATCTCCAATTTTAACAAGTCCTGAAATTGTTAAGATTCCAGATCCCCAGATGTCTATGGTAAGCATGCTACATATGGTGCCATCTGTATTACAGAGTTACTGTTGAACTTTTCATAAATGTAGATGAAAGTGTGCCTTCTTAAATATTTTAAAATTCCAGTGGCAAGATATATTTAACCAGTTGAGAAATATCAGTGGGTTTGAATTTTGTATTTTTTTTCTATTTCTGCTGCTGCTAGATTAAAATGCAAGGATTGGTTTAATGCTTATGTTCACCTCCTTCTTTCCATGCATAATGTGCCTGCTTCTGAGGTGTAAGAAAGCAGAGAAGGGGGATTGTTGGCAAAGGAGATTAGAGGGTGGGAAGAGGGAGCTGAAGAAGAGGAATGTAGAATTTAGGGACTGGTGCAATAACTCTTGATCATTTCCTCTGTTAAAATATTTTCTCCCTACACTCTCTTGTATGTTGTCTTTCATGTAGACAGTGCCTAAGTACAGTTCTAGAAAAGATTTCCATTATTGTGGATGCCAATTCAGTGGGACTGGTATTGGCAGCTTTGGGAACCTTAATGTAAGTGGGCTTGTACTGGCAACACTGTTTGAGCACCATGTAATCTAACACTGCAATAGCAAGTCTGACAATGCTGGAAACTGCCTTGGCTGCTGAAAACTTGTTGGCACTGTGGCTCCTATTGTGGCTCCTACTGTTGCTAACATGGTATTAACAGTGGGACAAGTTTTTGAGATGTTTTTTCTTGCATACAAAGCTTTATGCTGCAAACATCATCCTAAAGAAAATGTTTATGAAGTGTTTAGCACGTTTGAGTGCTGTCAATCATGGATGTGTTGACTGAAACGCTTACATTTTGCAGCAATTCACCGAAAGGCAAGGTAGGGTTTGTTAATGCTAAGTCAGAAGCTGAAACAGACTCTCAAAACTCCCAACAATCCTCCAGGTATTATTAAAGGAGTTTTTTTGTAAAATAAACAAAAAAAAAAGCCAGAAGATGCTGTACTTTCAGATTTGAATTTTCATTTTCATGCATTTTTTCAAGAGACTGGTGAGTCCTCTCTAGATGGTTTTGCTTCAATAGAAATATTCTCTGAAATTTAGTATTTATAAATGTTGACTTACCCTCTGCGTTTAGGAGAACTTAGTAGAAAGCAAACATCACAAACTTGCTCGAAGTTTAAGAAGTGGACCTTCTGATCATGACCTGAAGCCTAATGCAACTACACGAGACCAGCTTAATGTAAGTCAGTCATATGATGGCTAAGTTCAATTTTATTAGGTAGATTGGTAATAATATATGGTGACAGTTTAAGGAAAGTACAGTTAATTTCAGTTTATAGAAAATAATGAATTAAATGTTTCAGAGTGCTTAGATAGAAGAGTCCAACTCAGAAAGGAACACAAGGTGCTTGTTCTTTTTTTTTTTAACCATTTAGGGGGGTTAAGAATGTGTGTTTTGTGCATGTCATGTAGGTGTGAGTGGTACACTTAAAGCAACTGTGTTTGCCTGCACTGTCAGTTCAATCAACCATGTAACTGAGAAACATTACCACGATACCATAGCTTTGTGTTGTTGGAAAGCTTTTTTTTTTCCCCCTAGCTATTTTTGTGTTGTCAGTGTTGTGCTTTCTCACAGTATACTTTGTTAACTTGTTGATTTTGCCTGTTTTTAAACTCACTTTCTGACTGTGTATCAAATAGATCATAGTGAGTTATCCACCAACAAAGCAACTAACGTATGAGGAACAGGATTTGGTGTGGAAATTCAGATATTACCTTACTCATCAGGAGAAGGTGAGTTGTTGAATGGTTTGGGCTGGAAGGGACCTTGTCCCTTATCAGTAAGCTTTTCCAGGTCTGTGCTTATGTAAATAAAATCTGAATCTAGTTCTTTGTGTGAGACATTAGTTTTTGAAATAATTTCCTTTGGCTAGCTTTCTGCTGATGAATTGTCCACGCTCCTGTTTAGGCCTTGACAAAGTTCCTGAAGTGTGTCAACTGGGATCTACCACAAGAGGCAAAGCAAGCACTGGAGCTGCTGGGCAAGTGGAAGCCCATGGATGTGGAAGACTCTCTGGAGCTTCTGTCATCTCACTTCACCAACCCAACGGTGCGGCGCTATGCTGTCGCCAGGCTTCAGCAGGCTGATGATGAGGTATTCACTGGTCTGTTGGTACATGGAAAAGTCAGCTGGTCCCAGGATTTTTGATCTCATTGAGTCCTTGAAATGTTTGCTACTTTTCACGACATTTTCATGAATATTGGTAAAGGAAAACAAAAGATGATTCACTGTGTTGCTATGTATTGTAAGGTTTTTGGGGAGCAGTCTTTACATAATTAGGTGTCACACATTTATATTGTCTTAGCATAAGCTGCCAATAGTAGCTGGTTTTGTTAAACAAGGTAAAACAGCTCTCACCAAAAACCAGTGATAAATTTGGAGTCTTAACCTGCAGAAGTGCTCTGAACTTAAATAGTAAATGGAAGGATTTTCAGCAGATCCATCTGGTGAATTCAGTATATCGTCATACTCTTTTGCTAAAGAAAATGAGTAGAAGATTATCTGTGGAAATGAGGCCTTTCTAATTGTATACTGATTAGAATGTGATGAGCTGTGATTATAAATAGAGCCCACTAAATAGACTCTAATATGTTAAATATCAATGATTTATATATTTTATTTTGACCATTAAAAAAAAAAGCAAACCCAGGTTTGAATGTATTACCATAACTCTTGATTCTTTGGAAATCAATGGAGTTTAAAATAGGGAGGATAAATAAATGATATTTTTTCAAGCCTACTTCAATAGCCTAGGTCATACTGCTGTGACATTAAAAATGTACCTTCTACAAAGTTTTGGAAGGTAAGTAAACAGAAGTTGAACAGTAAAGGCAACAAGCTGATTTTAGACAGCAAGTGGTTAAAAAACTGTTCTTTAGTATAAAACAGATTAGATATGTGTTTTTTCTCTTAGATCCCCAGCTACACAAAGGATAAAAAGAATAGTCCATAAGAGAAGAGAGAATTTCCATTCTTGATACCATAGTCCGATGTATGCTTGAATTTTCAGTTTTCTTCTTTTGAGACATAAATTGAAAGCTTTATTCTGTGGATGCTGGAAGCAATTAGGGCAGTTTAACTGAAGAGAATTTGAACATAGTAATTGCACCTGAATATTCACTAAATTAGTACTTATTGTCTATGAGTAACAAAGAATAGTAGAATGATAATGCAGTATCTTTTGGGAGTAAAACTGCATCGAGCACCAGTGTTGCTATGGTACATTGCTTGTTTAGGGAGACTTCCATTTCTGTGTTATTAGAGGTCACTAAATCCTGACTAAGTTTATCTGTAAATTACAATTTTGTAAACAGAAGGAGTTCTAGTTTTCTTTGACTGACACCCTTCTTTCACTTGGATTTTTTTCTTCCCTAAGGATTTGCTGATGTACCTGCTACAGTTAGTCCAGGCATTGAAATACGAAAACTTTGATGACATAAAGAATGGCCTGGAGCCTAGCAAGAGGGACAGTCAAGGTTCCATGTCAGAAACTATGACAACATCTGGATCTAATGCTTCAGAAATAGACAGGTAAGAAGCTTAGACTTCCAGCAGAAAAGTAGAAACATGTAATATTCTAAGACATCAAATTGTTTCTTCTTTTTAGGGGAGCTTTACATATTCATCATGTTATTTTATAATCTGAACATTAAAAAAAAAAACCAAGAAGAAAATAAAACCTAACAAATCCAGAGCATTCATGAAATGTGTTTCCTGATTATACATAGTTTACAGAGCAAACGGTGTTAAAGTTGTGGCCTTTGCTCTTACTACACAAAAGGAAGAAAACTTCTGTAGAGCAGGAAAACCACTGCTCTTACTTCCTTCTGTATTTGCAAAAGTTAAGGTGTCTTCACTGAAGTTATATGAGGTTCCACTCCCCGCTTTCATCACAGAATGTGGATCTAAAAATCCAGTCAGTTTGAAGTGAAAAGAAATTTCATTCTGCTTCTGCAAAAGACAGTGTAGGGGAAGACTTGTGGAAGCATACTTCTTATACTTGCAGGAATCCAAAAGAAAGACTGAGGTAGCTAATAAAGTATTAAGCAAAGTGCAAATGAACTTGGTAACCAAAGCCTTCTGTGAATATTTGGTACAGATTTTTAGGATTTTCAGTCTTAAGCTTCTAATGACTTGTAACACAAGGGTGTATTTTTTGTGTTACAGTTCTACAGCTTTTCATTGATCATTCTGCAACGCTGTAAAAGTGGGTGTTGTGGGAAGGGTGGTGTATTTTGAGGCTCAGATGATACTTAGATCTTAGAACAGCTATTTAATTACTTCTTTTCAGGTAAATTTACCATCTGAAGACTTTGCCTTGCAAATAAGCATTTGTCTGCTCTGTGTGGTTTCATTCCAAAGACTAGTGCTTGCAGGTGTTGTGTATCAGCAGTTTCATCTTAGAGCATTTGAGAAAGCTCCTGAAAATGCAGACTTGTTGAATTCCTATCTATGTCTGCTTATTTTGAATGGAAGATGTAATAAAATGCAAAGTTTGTTTAAGTGAATGTCCTTCACAGGCATAAACTGTAATAATTCTCCATGCACAGATTTTTGCTGTTTTCAGGAACTGCAGCTGTCAAATTTGCTGTTCATGCAGTTTGTTCTAAAACAGAGTTGGGATGCTACCTTCAAAGAAAGGTAGCAAAGGAGCTTCTCCAGTTTTCTGAATTTATTATGCTGTGGAAGTGAAATTTATTGTGATTTCCATGCATGCTCCCTGGCCCCTAAGCAACAGCCTTGAATCATACCAGTTACGTACTTTCCTTTGTGTAGTTCCCAGATTATGAGTCCTATTCCACCTGTTTCCTCTCCACCTCTTACTTCTAAGACAAAAGAGCTTGCAGAAAATGAAAACCTTGATGTAAGTCACATGATTTACTTTCTATTTATTGTACTTTTCTAGTGACCTGGTACTGTTTCTTCTTTTGTGTGTGAATATTTGAATCCTTTGGGTAAATCTCACTGAATATTTAAAGTGCCCAAAGAATATAGATTTAAAGTAAATGCTAAGAAAATAGCAGTGGCTTAACTGAATTTTTTTACAGGGTGTCTCTTTATGTCCATGATCACAGTATGCAAAGCTGGGGGACTGGAAATTGAAATTTAAGTATTCTTCTGTAAAGGAGAAAATTTTTATGTGATAGCAAACGCTATCACATACTGATTAGACACTGAAAACTGCATGTGTTAGGGTGTTCTAAAACAGTCTTTTAATAGAAAAAATTATCCAGATATTTCAGACTCTGCAGTCTGTTCTTTCGTATTCTTTGACATGTCATCTTTTTTGAACCTAAGTGAGACACTGTCTTGATTTACTCCTGCCAAGGACTATATTCAGTTTATGCCAGAAGTAGACAAGTAATAGGAAAGGGACTGGAAGAAGGGAAAGATAGAAGGTAAAGACACTTTGAAAGAATCTGATTTTAATCTGATATGCGGATTAATTGGTCTTTGAACTAATGATCCATTCCCTGTTGCAAATTGTCCTGTTTGAGTCTTAATACTGCATAGAAAATAAACCTCAAATTGAGCATATCAGTGAAGATACACAGATTTCTTGCTACCTGGACTACTAAACCTGAAGGAAGCAGCTAAATGTTGTGTATCCTATATAAATTTGTTTTCTTGACACGTAGAACATCTTCAAGATTGTTAGATGCTCTGGATACAAAACCGAGTGGGAAATCTCTTTGTGAGTTGATTGTTATGGCATTTACAGCAAGATGCAATTGCATAGAAGGAAAGAGTAACATATTATAAGTATAAATTACATTAAAGGTTTCTTTTTGGAGAACATGATGTGCTTTTTATATACTGGTAACGGGAGTAGCAGACCTTCTGCTTCTAGTAGTGCTATTGGATTTAAAGGAATATGTAAATTACTGTGATTTAAATATTAGGTAGGATTGGATTCAGATTTTAGAAGGAAATATATCTCTCACAACCCTTACATTTACTTGATGTTTTTCCTTAATGTTGTCTTTCTCTCTCAGATGCTTAGATTTCTTTGTAACTTAATTTTTTTTTTGCTCTTCTTAAATCCCTTCCAGCAAGACCTTTGCACTTTCTTGATATCACGGGCATGCAAAAATTCCACATTGGCAAACTACTTGTACTGGTATGTTAGAAAATGTTTATTTATACTGTATCAAGATGTAATTGAAATCACAGCTATAATGCCCAGAAGGATGCTCATCAAAAGATGACCTGTCTTGAGAGCTTCAGAATCTCAGTTTTTCTCAGGGTAAAGTAGTAGATTTAAAACAATATGCATTTAAACATAGTAATCTATAAATGGAGGCTAATGAAATGTAGAAATATGCATTACTGTTAGACTAAAGAAAGTGATGTCTAGAACATTATGTAAAATGTCACAAAAAGCAGCCTAACTGTTAAAAGTTGTGATTCAAGTTATTTATGGTGTTGGGGAGGAGATTAAGTTCACCTTCACTCTGCTTTGCTGTTTGTGTGGTTGTAATTTTTGTGCTTACAGTGTTTGACAGTGTTGGCTAGAATACTGAAGTTACGCACTTAGATAGTAATCAAAGGTGTATGTTAGGAAGTTTCATAAAGCAGATTTTTTTTTTTGTTGTAACCTAATTTTAGTTTTATTCCATTTATGGTTATGAGCACAAACAAAATGTCATTGCAGATATGTGCGATGTTAAGGGGGAAATTTAGTTGTAAATATTAGTTCATCTATACTCCAGAGAGGAAGGATTGCTTAGTTCAGGATCTTGTCTCAGCTCAGTGTATTAAGAGTAAAATTAGACGTCTAAAATAGTAATCTGCCAGCCTTCTGAACAAGTATTTGCATGTAGGAATTTTCTCACTTGAAACAAGCTGAAATGAATAGAGCTGTACTGTGTGAAGGTATGAGTCTATATGTGTATTAGTGTACAAACATCTGCATGTGCACAACACTCACAGCTATTTACTTGCATATATTCATGTATTTTAAAAGGAAGACCTTAGGTGCCTTTTATGTGTCTAAACCTAAGTCATATGATTCTCATTTGTAACCTTTGTACCTGCATCAAATAACTAAAAATAAAATAAATCAAATAACTAAAATCATAATGCATATGATCATATTTTAGTGTGCTAAGAGCATTAGCCACAGATAAGTTGTGAACTGGGAGCTGTGTGATATATGATGTAAATGTAATCAACAGTTTTTATAAAATTCTTGCAAGAAACCTATAAACTATGCTGAGAGATTCCATTTATAACTTCCTAAGTTTCATTGTGTAATTGTTTTTAGTAGGTTGAATTTTAAGATACTTAACTGAATGACTTATGTACATTTGCGAGCAATAGTTACTTCTGTTGCAGTGGCCAAAGACAATGTTCAGCTTCATTAAAAATTACTATTAAATATAAATTATTAAAATAATTGCAGTCTGAACTGGTGGGAGTAGAAACCAAGTGCTTCACCTAATCAAATATTCTTCATTAAGATGTTGGTAGTTTAACTTACTTCTATCAGCTTCATAGAAACTGTTCTCTTACATTTCAGCAACATCTCAGACACTCTGTCTACAGAAAGCTCAAACGTCCATAACTCTGGAATTTTTTGACTTACGACTTTAAAAAAAAAAATTCAACAAAATGAATAAGAAAAGTCCACCAAACCAAAAACCCTAGTCAATTTATTCTTTGTTTTCTTTCCAGACATCTCAATTTCTCAGTGACAAAATACAAATGTTGCAGCCACTGTATGAGCTGACGTAGCCATAAATCCTCATGGCTGCTGATCATTTGTATGTTTCAGCTATCCAGACACAGCATGCAACTAAAATAATCAATGGAAAAAGTACAATAACCCTTGAAAATGGAACCTTCTGCTCAGTCACTTGTCACTGTAAAGCTATCCTGTCCTTAAACAGTGGCCTCAGAAGTCAGTGCTACTGCTTTTTCTGTCTCCTCTTTGGATGTACAAGACACCTACCCAAGTATGAAGCATTACTCTTATTCCTTGCTTCAAAATAGCTTTGAGAAACTGTCCAGGGCTTTTTAACAAATGAAGATGAAAATTTCAATTCATTACTCGTGCTTTTCCTTCCAGTTTACATGCAGACTTTGGACTTACTTTTATACAGACATTTGTGAGAGAACAGTCTATAACATGCATTAGCAAGGCCCTAGGAAGAATCTTTAGTTACAGATTTTATCGGGGTTGTACACATGGAATAAGTTACATATGCCTTATTCTAGTAGATGGAATTTGTTGTGTACTTATAAATAAGACTACTCAAATCTGATCAGCTGCAAATGACAGACCTCTAATCTTGTCTCACAGTTATTCTGTCATGAAGAGATTATGCACAAGTACATAGGGAAGGTGTAATTCTTGCTGACATGAAATGTCCAAGAGACTGTCTTGAATTAGTCACTTTTGAATCCAAATGCAGTATTTGAAAATTTACTAAGATGCTAAAATTTACTGAGACGCTAATTTCTTTCTTTTTTTAATAGTATTTATCATGCTTTTACTTTGTTATATTTTTATTGAATGTTTTTGCTGGGTAGTACTAGGAGATACATTGACCAACAGAAAGAAGATACGTACATAGCTTTCAGTTAATAGCTACTTTTTACATGTCAGTGCTGCAAGTAGAACTTTAGACAAAAGCATTCCAAATGACTGCTTAACATGAAAATAAATTTTCAGTGTAGGTGTTCCAGATTGTACTATTAAGTTTTGTATCCAATTAATAATTTAGAAATGGAAACTCTGGCATGTAGACTCTGCAGAGCTGCTTTAGGACCAATACTTTTCCTTGTACCATTTCTAATGGTAAAACAGGGACCAGGTAGCGTGAGATTCTCCTTGTATTGTAGGTGCTCTTGAATAACAAGTCTGCAGCCACTAAATTATGTAGCAGGTCGTATTATAGTGGAAAACATGCTCGGTTGTACTTCTTGGCTGGAGTGTTCATATGATTTGGACTTCAGGTGTGTCCTCTTTGAGTCATGACACTTCACTGTAAGTGAAAAACCACAGACATTTTGATAGACTCTCCAGATCCAAATGGAACTGGGGACTATGCAATTTTAAGAGTTCAGCTGTTGGTTCAGCTAAAGATCTCAAAGATCATCTTCATTTTTAGTTCCAGGTCTGTAATACAGGGCTACTGTGTTTCACTCAAATTGTGTAGCTCCAAGAGGAAGGTATAACTCCATTTTTTTTTATGCTGCAGGTATGTAATAGTGGAGTGTGAAGACCAAGATACTCAGCAGAGGGACCCAAAGACTCATGAAATGTACTTAAACGTGATGAGGAGATTCAGTCAGGCTTTGCTGAAGGTAATGCCTCTGTGTCAGGAAGCCTGTAATGATTTGGGATAGTTCTTCCTTAAAAAGGTTCAGGCGCCTAAGAGGATGTGTTGGGTTTTTTTGTGTATGAGTGTCACATGCATTGAAATTTTATAAAAGCTTCCACTCCTGCTCGAATTTTGAATTTGTAAGCTGAAGAAACTGCCAAAAATTTATAGAGCAAATATTGAGAACTCTTTCTTCTCTTTTGTTGCTTGCTCCTGTTAGTAACATACTGGTTCTAAAATACTCTGCCTTACACTGGGTCTAAAACATTTTAAAATCCTTGTGTAATCAATGTTATTTATTTACTGTTTATTTAGTTATTTATTGTAAACTCTCATCCTTGAGGTGCAAGTGGAGAGGCTGATCTGGAACTCAGAAACAGGACTTGCTGTTCTGTGTGTCAGCAGCAGAGGGTGCTGGAGCAGCAGGGAAAAAAAACCTAAAACAGCCGAAAAAAATTCTGTCAATTGGAAGTTTTACTGTATAGCAGACCTGCAGTCTTTACGTATTTCCATGTATCTCACCTTTACATTATTTACAATTTTAGGGGGGTTACTTGAATCTGACTCTTGTGCTTCATAAGAATATTTTGCAGTTATCCATAGTAACTTACTTTGGCTGTGTGAATTGGTTTGTCATGCATGGCTGTTCACCACTGAAATTGTTGAAGCAAATTGAAGTGCGCTGCTAGGTCAGATAATTGATTGCCAGCTACAGTGACTGTGATTGTGTTTTACAGAAAATACCTTTTGAATTGACGGGAAATGGATCATTATTCACTTAACCTCTTAAAAGCCCAAAGGTCTAAGAACAAAGGAATGATTTCTAGATAAAATAATTACAGAATGAGGAATTAATTCTGTTACTTTTCATTCTCTTAGGGTGATAAGTCTGTCAGAGTTATGCGCTCGCTTTTGGCAGCCCAGCAGACATTTGTAGATCGGCTGGTTCATGTAATGAAGGCAGTACAGCGTGAAAGTGGGAATCGTAAGAAAAAGGTAACTAAAGGATTGGAAAGCCTGTCTGTGGCCTAAATTTGACAATGGGTAGGAATGTTAGCCTTTCATTAAAGTTCCTTAGCACTGAGATCTGTAACAGATGTCCATCCTTCTGTAATAATTTTCATTAACTGTGAACAAACTTCAGAAAGGTTCTGATAGTTCAAATTTCCAAAGTGTGTTCCAAGTTTGTAGATAGAAAACAGAAGAGGCCCTTATAAGCACTCACAGGGTGTTTTGGCCAAAGGAGTATATGAGAATAGTTAAATAGTTGATGATATAACTGAACATTTTGTGGGGATGTGGGAGAGTATCAGGTTATTGTCATGTGAGTGATATGCCAGGACGAGTAGTGAAAATCAGTTACTAGCAAGGTTTCATTTGTTCCAAGAGCAACAAAACTGTTCTCCTATAAGGTATGTGTTTATCAGAACTCTGCTTTCTGTTGGGTCTTGAGGAAAAGGCTTTCTATTATATGTTTCAAGAAGCTTTGTCCTTCTTAGCTAAAGTGTTTTAAGTGCACCTGACAGGTGAGTCTGGGAAAAAGTTGAAATGGCAGAGGGATTTCTGTTTGTGTATAACCTTTTCCTTTGACACACATCAGTATTTTTAAACATGAGTTTTTCAGTGTGATGGTTTCTTTAAATGTATGGGGTCTATTTATGCAGAAAAATAAAGCACTTATTAACAAAAAGTGAGACAGCTTGTTCTGTGTATCGATAACAAAGGCTAAAAGAAGAGGAGAATTTTTCAATTTCTAAGATTCTCTTTCCTGCTTGTGCATTAGTAGTGTTCAGTTGTATATTCTTTTAAGAGATCTCTGTAAAACTAAGAAATACGTGGCTTTTACTTTTAGATTTCAATTCAGCTAGCAGCAATTAAGAACTAGAACTATTCCTAACAGCTGTGGGCCTCCTTGATGTCTGTTTGTGTCTGTTATATTTAGCAAGGGAAAAGGCTAGAGACTTTATTGTATTTGACTTTTACTATGTAGGACACCAAGTGTAAAGTACTCAAAAATTGATGAGTTTTGTGTTTCTGATAACTACAGATGTAGGAATGTCAAGCAAGTCTGGAAATGAGATCAGTGCAAACTATTGGCCACTTGTTTCCTACTTGGTGGTAGGAAATTCCTTGGTGGAATTGAGGAATATAAAGTTTCTGAGCTGGATTTTAATCAATTTCTGAAACATAACTAACATTAAATTTTGATATGAAAAACAAAATCCTGTGCTGTATGCGGGCAGTTTAAAAATAAGTTTATTTAAGACTATTATATCTGGAACTTAGAAACTTGCTTGACTGTACTAACAGTAGATGGAATATCTCCTTTGTTATTCAAATTACTGCAAATAGAAAGTTTTTATTTTCCTAGATTATATGAATGAAACCTTGATTCTTTGTACAGGTAAAAAATTGAATAAATTGAATATTTGTTAGTAATGCATCCTTTGTTTATGGACTTTATATGTACCTAATATGTGTTTTATGTTGTGGGTTTTTTTCTTAAACAAATATTCATTCTTTTAGAATGAGCGGCTTCAGGCATTGTTAGCTGATAATGAAAAGATGAATTTAGCAGATATGGAACTTATTCCACTTCCTCTGGAACCTCAGGTGAAAATTAAAGGAATAATCCCTGAAAAAGCCACACTCTTCAAGGTAAGTGAGAGTTTCTGAATATCTGAAATACTAACAAGTCTTGTGAATCATAAGCTTAGAAACATCAGTTAAAAGATTTAAAGAGACAGATATAGTCAAGGCAAAGTGCAGTTGTAGCATGCTCTTCAAGTGGTTAAACAACTCCTTATTTTCTTTTGTTTTTCAATTTAAATTTGTAAATTTTAAAGCAGCTTAAAACTTAATAATTTTTTGGTATTAATTTAAAAATGTAACCTTACTGCTCAAGATTAAACTCTGTGCCTCGATTATTTTTGGTTTGCTGTGGAGGGAAGTGACTTGGTCAGTTGCAATAGATTTTAACATTCATGTAGATAATTGATCCCCTTTGACCCATTTTACATGGAAAAATTGCAAACAATTAAATGGGCTTTCTCAAACAATAATGTAAAAAGGCACTTTTGCTTTTGTTAAATAGATTAAGGAAGCAATTAATTGTTTAAGATGACTTGCCCCTAGGAGTTCTTTCTTGCTTATCCTATAATTGTGTCGCTTTTTGATCTGATCACTTTAAATTTGTTTTGATGTGACCTTTTGCATAGTGCTTCCTTGTTGACTGGAATTACATGCACACGGAAAAAGATTGAATACTTGTGTCCTTTCCTCTTCTGCTGCTGTGGGGTGCAGGGAGGGAGAATGTATCCTTGGTTAAAAAGGAAGGAAAGCATTAAGGTATTTTTCTTATTAAAATGCAGTTACACTTCTGGTAATTGGAAGTGGTACACTCTAAACTATTGAGGCAATGCAAATACAATGCAAAGATTTTATTTCTGAGCTCCATTGCAGCAATGTGTTAATATGAGCACTGTTATGAATCAGCTTAGTAGTGTATTTCCTTTTGCAGAGTGCCTTAATGCCTGCTCAGTTATTCTTCAAGACAGAAGATGGAGGCAAATATCCTGTAATTTTTAAGCATGGCGATGATTTACGTCAAGATCAACTTATTCTTCAGATTATTTCACTCATGGATAAGGTGAAAATTATCAATCTATATCCTTGTCTTTGTGTTTTCTTGATTTTCCTTGTCAAAAGCAAGACCGTTTAACACTGTTAATGCAGCTTATATTGCTGATAATTCCAGAGTTCTCAGATCCCTATGTGGCCTTTTTTTCTTTTCTGTAAGAAAAAGATGTGCAATTACCCTGTGTAGATTAAGAAAAAAAATTACAGAATTGCCAAACAGGCTCTCACTCATTATCAGTTTCAGTGGAGATCAATGTCCAGTACACATCCTTTTAGTAATAGAATCTGACTTTCTGTGCATTCATCTTTGCTTTTGTATATTGTTTTTTTTCCAGCTGTTAAGAAAAGAGAATCTGGATTTGAAGTTGACACCCTATAAAGTGTTGGCAACTAGTACAAAACATGGTATGAATACACTTATTTCCTAAAAATACAGTATGGAGAAGAATCTCCTCCCTGTGTTCTTAGTGTGTAAGAAAGTCTTGTTAGAGTTTAAGCCATGGAAGTAAACAATCTGAGTCACCACAGTGTTCCACAGGTGACTCAAATATCTTCAGAAAAGGAGCCTGGTCTGGGTTTAGGAGTAAATGACAATCAGCAGTTACCAATCTTTGCTGCTGACTTTCAGTGTGATCATGAATAAATAACCTAACACTTCTATTTTAGATCTTTTCATGAAATTGAGGAGAAAAACAAAAAATCAAACTTGGCTGCTTTTAGATACATTCTGGATAAATATTTAGAAAGTCATTAACATACTTCCTCTCATCTCAAAAACTTGTGAAAACACACCTTTTGCAAGTTAATTTGGTGTTAATGACAAGTTGTTTTAAAAGTATTGAAGGCAGGAGATTGGAAAATAGGATCAAAAAAGTGTTTTTTTTCCTATTAGAACCAGTTGAATGACTGTGTATTAGTTCTGTCCATTCATAAACATGTATTAGAGAGTAGTTTGAAAGTTCTGTGCATTGGAGATTTTCTCTTTTGGCTGTTTTCTGTCATAGGCTTCATGCAGTTTATTCCATCAGTACCAGTTGCAGAAGTTCTTGCTACTGAGGAAACTATACAGGTACGTGATGGGGGAGTTGTAGATTGCCTTCTGATCAAACAGTGTAAGCTGAAGGTGTAGATCTTATGCAAAATTCTTAGTTTTTCAGCTGATTTTTTGATCTGTTGGAAGACAAATTACTGCTGGAAACATTTGGGGTTTGTTTGAAAAGGTATACATAAATGACCACTTGAGTATCCCGTGTTCTAAAAGTAACACTATTTAAATAAATTCCAGTGGAGTTTAGTTACGATATTGAAATCCCAGCTTTGCTGTAATGACAAATGGCAGATAGTTGACACTTCTTGCTGCATGTTTGTCTTTCATTCATTTGACCTTGTCAAAATAAGCTTTGATTAGTTCTTTTCTTTTTTTCAATGAAACAACTAAATAATTCATTTGTACAATTTCTGAAGCCTATTTCCCCTCAATAGTGGATGTATAGGTACTGTAACTTGGTTTTGTTAGCAGATTTTCTTAATTCTCATGGATTTGAGTGGAGACACACCATTGAATAATGGCACACAAAACTCATACTGGTTTCAATCCCAGCACACAAGCTAGATAGCAGAGCTCAGCTGTTTGTGATAAATATAGCTGGATAAAAACATACCAAATTGCTATATGAGGTGAGCAGCTGATAGATTTTTTAATGAAAATAGAGCATATTTATTTGGATTTGATTTTTCATGGTGCTTTTTTCCTTTTGTGTAGACAATACTGAAGCTTGCAGTTTTTTGTAGTTCAGTAACTGTGAGCCAAAGCAAACTAGCTCTCAGCTCCTATAAACTACCTATGTTAAAAATATGAAGATCTGAATTTATTTATCATTTTTCATTATCATTTACTTAACAAATAAACTTACCAAATACTTATCACATACAAAAATACTTATCACTAATCAGTGACCAGCATCAAGTTACGTAAGTTGGAGTATTTTTAGCTTTCCATTCCATATATTCCATTTCATCTTCATAGTCAATAATTTTACAGACTATAAAGTGCTTTCTTGACAATCCTTTGTAATCTTAGAGGTGTACTATTCATGATTCATTCCATTACATGTTTTTATAAAATAATGCATTTAGAAATGCCTTACAACATCATGTGCCTGGAAATAGGTGTCCTATTGTGTCAGTTGCTATGCAGACATAAGGAGCAATTATTCCTGTGAAGAATTTTTAGTCTAAATAGACAGTGCACCAAAAGAGTGAGATTTCCTGTGCTGAAACATGATAAAATAGCTGGGCATCATAGACCAAGGAAATGAAAAGCAATTGAACACTTTCAGGTGTTCTGGAAGTTTAGTTTACTGTTTTTGGACATACTCATTTTGGATTTCACAGCAGTTCTAGTAAAGATGAGCACTCTGTATAACTACTAAATTAACTATTGAAAAGATTTAAAGCCAGCAAACCAGTGCTGCCTGGAGAAATGCAGATCTCCAGGAGAGAAAAGGTGTTTTGTTGTTTAGGTGTTACTTACCTTAAAATTTCAGTTCATGTTTTAGAAGTTCATTTACGTAAGTGTCTTAGTTTTTCATTATGATTTTAGTAACTTACTGTGCTGTCCAGGGGATTACTACACTCTTCTTACAGTGTTTCCTTAGATTGTGCTTACTGGAAGAAACTTTGCTTAGGCTTGGATATAACTGAGTTTTCTCTTACTCAAGAAGGGTAAAAGGATTGTTTGGCCCTGTCCAGATTTCACAGGAAATTCAGATTTTCCATTTCATGACTTAGGCTTATTTTCTTTTTTAGCACAATAGCAGCAGTTGGTTTTATTGAGAAATAGGGAGACATAAGGATGCTAAACTGTGTAAGAGCATGCTCCCCAGGTGTAGTTCTAGAGCAGAACTGTTAATCCTGTTTTAGTTTTTGTTGATATGACCTAAACAGTTTGCCTTGGAAGTATTGTCACTCATTGTTACTGATTAGTAACTTTTGAGTGCATTGTTAATCTTCTGAAACATTTAATAAAGGAAACTGCTTTTCAGTTTCTGTGCTGAGTATAAGAATATGATGATTGAGACAGGATATAAATAAAGTGATATTAAACTAGATCTTAGGAGGTGTTTTAGGGGTGGTTGTTAGTTTAACAAGTTGTAATAATGGCCATGTGTGGTCTTGATTTAATTTTTTTTTTCCCTGAAGACCCAGTTTCATATTATGTGGAATAACTAAATATCTTCATGGCATTCTCTCCAGAACTTCTTCAGAAAACATGCCCCTAGTGAGACTGGCCCTTATGGAATCAGCGCAGAGGTGATGGACACATATGTTAAGAGCTGTGGTGAGTTACAGTCTAACAGCTGGTAACTTCTTAGGTGAAGTCTGAAGGGTATGGTGGATGAGGTATTAAGTTATTTCAGTTTAGGTGGCAGCAAACAGGGCACTGTGCATGTACTTGCTGTCAGAAATGCAGTGAAAAGAATAATTTTAAACCTGACATGTCACACACAAGACCACTGTTAGCGGGTCTTGAAGGAGAGTATGAGTTAAATGCTCTTTGCTTTCCAGCAGCAATCTTATCTCTGCCCTCTCTGTATTGTGAGTTGGGGTCTTCATAGTGCAGGGACACGTAAAGCATTTATGTAATGATAAATCATCTGTATCAAAATTCTAATTGGTTTTGAAAACATTAGGCATTTTGGGGGCTGTGGTTACATTTGTATGAAAAGAAAAAATGGTTGTGTATTTCTTGTTTAGTAAACTGATGACCGTGTTAAAATACCATATTTGCTATCCATAAAATTAAAAAAACCTCCATTCTAACAAAAGAAAAAAAAAAGGGGCATTCAGATGTGACTCCACGGTATCTTCTCCTTTGCCCTTCTCTTTCTGGTGGTGCAGTCTTTAGAACTGCTTCAAACTGTCCTGGTTAGTGGGTGAAAGCAACAATTAAAACTGTTTGCTTTTTATCACTGCTGATCTTTTGAATCACAGAATGACACAGAATTTCTAGGTTGGAAGAGACCTTTAAGATCATCGAGTCCAACCCATGTTCTAACACCTCAACTAGATCATGGCACCAAGTGCCACATCCAGTCTTTTTTTAAACACATCAAGGGATGGTGACTCCACCACCTCCCTGGGTAGATGATTCCAGTATTTGACCACTCTTTCTGTGAAAAACTTCCTCCTTAATTCTAGCCTGTATCTCCCTTGGCGCAGCTTGAGACTGTGTCCTCTTGTTCTGTCTGTTGCTGCCCGGAGAAAGAGACTGACCCCCAGCTCACCACAGTCGCCCTTCAGGAAGTTGAAGGGAGTGATGAGGTCACCTCTGAGTCTCCTTTTCTCCAGGCTGAACAACCCCAGCTCCCTTGGTCGTTCTTCATACGGCTTGTGTTCCAAACCCCTCACCAGCCTCGTTGCTCTCCTTTGGACACGCTCAAGCATCTCAACGTCCCTCCTAAACTGAGGGGCCCAGAACTGGACACAGCACTCAAGGTGTGGCCTCACCAGAGCCGAGTACAGGGGCAGAAGGACCTCCCTGCTCCTGCTGGCCACACTATTCCTGATCCTGGCCAGGATGCCATTGGCCTTCTTGGCCACCTGGGCACTCTCCTGGCTCATGCTCAGCCGATTGTCAACCAGCACACCCAGGTCCCTTTCCTCCTGAGCACTGTCCAGCCACACCGTCCCCAGCCTATAAAGTTGCAGGGGGTTATTGTGGCCAAAGTGCAGGACTCGGCACTTGGACTTATTGAACTTCATCCCATTGGATTCTGCCCATCCATCCAACTGTTCCAAGTCCCTCTGCAAAGCCCTCTGTCCCTCTAACAGATCGACACACGCTCCCAGCTTAGTGTTATCTGCAAATTTGCTAATGAAAGACTCTAAACCCTCATCCATGTCATCAATAAAAATATTAAACAGGTCTGGCCCCAGCACAGACCCCTGAGGGACACCACTGGTGACCGGCTGCCAGCTGGATGCGGCACCATTCACCACCACTCTCTGGGCCCGGCCATCCAGCCACTTCCTAACCCAGCACAGAGTGCTCCTGTCCAAGCCACGGGCTGCCAGCTTGTCTAGGAGTGTGCTGTGGGAGACAGTGTCAAAGGCCTTGCTGAAATCCAAATAAACAACATCTACAGCCTTCCCTGCATCCACTAGGCGGGTTACCTGGTCATAAAAGGTGACCAGGTTGGTCAAACATGACCTACCCCTCCTAAACCCACGCTGACTGGGTCTGATACCCTGGCCATCCTGTAAATTCTGTGTGATGGCACTTAATATAAACTGTTCCATTATCTTGCCAGGTACTGAGGTCAGGCTGACTGGTCTATAATTACCAGGATCCTCCTTTGCACCCTTTTTGTGAATGGGTGTCACATTGGCCAGCTTCCAGTCATCCGGAACCTCACCAGTGACCCAGGACTGTTGGTAAATGATGGAGAGTGGCTTTGCAAGCTCATTTGCCAGCTCTCTCATTACCCTGGGGTGGATCCTCTCTGGTCCCATAGATTTATAAACATCCAAGCATTTCAGTAGTTCTTTGACTGCCTCTTCTCGGATAATGGGGGGACCTTTCTGCTCCCTGACACCATCAACCATTCCAGGCGGGCAGGTGTCTTGAGGGCAAGTCATGTTCCCACTAAAAACTGAGGTAAAGTAGGCATTAAGCACTTCTGCTTTCTCCTCATCTGCAGATGCTAAGTTCCCTCCCTTGTCCAATAAAGAACAAAGGCTGGTCTTACCCTTCCTTCTAGCATTAAGGTATTTGTAAAAACATTTTTTATTATCCTTTACAGAAGTCGCCATTCTAAGTTCAAAATGAGCTTTGGCCTCCCTAATTTTTTTTCTGCATGCTCCAGCAGCCTTCTTGAATACTTCCTTAGAGACCTGACCCTCCTTCCAATGCTGATACATCCTCTTTTTATTCCTAAGTACCTCCAAAACCTCCTTGCCCAGCCAGGCTGGACGTTTACCCTGTTGACCGATCTTTCGGCACACAGGGACAGTCTGTTCCTGTGCCCTCATGATCTCTGTTGTGAGGCATGCCCACCTTTCCTGAACTCCTTTGTTTTTAAGGGCTGTTTCCCAAGGGATGCTCTGAATAAGTCTCCTAAACAGGCCAAAGTGTGCCCTCCGGAAGTTCAGTGTAAGAGTCTTACTGGTGCTCCTCTGACTTCACCAAATATTGAGAACTCTATTATTTCATGATCACCCCACCCCAAGCGACCTCCAACCCCCCACATCTCCCACCAGCCCATCTCTATTTGCAAACAGCAGATCTAACATAGCCCTTCCCCTGGTGGGTTCACCCACCAGCTTCAACAGAAGGTTGTCCTCCATACATTCTAAGAATTTCCTGGACTGCCTCTTTACTGCTGTATTAAGTTCCCAGCAGATGTCTGGTAGGTTGAAGTCACCCACAAGAACAAGGGCTGATGATCTTGAAACATTACCTAGCTGCTTATAGAATGTCATCTACCTCTTCTTCCTGGTTGGGTGGACAATAACAGACTTCCAGTAGGGGGTCAGCCTTGTTGGCCTTCCCTTTAATTCTTACCCATAAACATTCAACTCCATCTTCCTTAGTTTCAATTTCTACGGCATCGAAAGTCTGCTTAATATAAAGGGCCACCCCTCCTCTTCCTCTTCCTTTCCTGTCTCTTCTGAGGAGTTTGTATCCATCCAGTGCAGTACTCCAGCTATGTGAGTCATCCCACCATGTTTCCGTGATGGCAGCTACATCATAGCTCTGCAGCTGCACCATGGCCTCCAGCTCTTCCTGTTTGTTGCCCAAGCTGTGTGCATTGGTATACATGCACCTCAGCTGGGCTACTGACTTCGCCCCTGACTTAGCCTTGCAACCCTTGGGCCTGCTTCCAGATAGCTCAGCTGCTTCCCCTTCCCCCTTCAAACCTAGTTTAAAGCCCTCTCAATGAGGTCTGCCAGTTCATGAGCTAAAAACCTTTTGCCCTTAACAGAGAGATGTACCCCATCTGGTTCTAGCAGAGCAGACGCTGTAAAAGTTTCCCCATGATCAAAGAACCCAAAATTTTGCGAATGACACCAACCTTTAATCCACTTGTTGATGATGCGGATTTTCCTGTTTCTTTCTTCATTTTCCTCTGCCACCAAAGGGACTGAGCAGAACACTACCTGTGCTCCTGCCCTATCAACTACCTGACCCAGTACCCTGAAGTCCTTTCTAATTGCCTTGACACTCCTCTTTTCAATCTCATCACTGCCAGCCTGGAGTATCAGCAGTGGGTAATAATCAGAGGGCTGAATCAGCCCAGGAAATCTCTCAGTGATATTTTGTACCCGGGCCCCAGGGAGGCAACAGACCTCCCTGTAGGATGGGTCTGGTCGACATATGGGGCCCTCTAGTTCCCTTCAGAAGGGAATCACCTACTACAATTACCCTTCTTTTCTTCTTGATGTTAGAGGTTGTGATCCATCTTACAGATGAATCATAATTGGGGGGTTCTCGGGGCAGACAATTTTCTCCTAAATCATCTAGTTGGGTCTCTAGATCCAGGACCTCATACCTATTCTGAACTGGTACCTGGCTGGATGATGGGGATGGGGAGGAGTTTTTGTTATTACCTCCCCAAATGGGGACCCATTTCCACTCCTCTTCATCTGGCAGGTGCCCTTCTATTGCCTGAGAGCAGGAGGCATATAAGTCCTCAGTCTCTCGGTCAGAGGCCACCCTTAAGGATGGAAGGGCTGAGCTCCACCAGTCTATTTCCCTTTCACTTTCCCTGATACTCCTTAACCTTTCAACTTCCTCCCTAAGCTCAGTCACCAGTGAAAGGAGGTCGTTCACTTGTTCACACCGCAGGCAGGTCCCCTCCACAACACTCCCTGAAGCCACCAATAAGCTCAAACACTCTGGGCACGGATGGGTCTGTACAGAAACATCTTTTTTGGAGGGCTCGACTTGGTCACTTACACTTGTACCAGCCACAGTTTTTGACTGTGTAGAAACGTTACTAACAGACACCTCAAACACAACTGGGCAGCAGAAAGACCTCAAAGAACACAGAGGACTCCTTACTAGCAAGAGAGCTGGCAACCCTGCCTGCTTGCCCTGCCTGCACGAACTGCCGCACGAACTGCCTTGTATACGCCCCAGAGACTCACCACACCCCTGTCTGCCTGCTCCTGTTCCTGCACTCCCCAGAGACCTCTTAGAATCAGCCACTCAGCAGCAACACAGGAAGCTCCACCCTTAGCTCCTCACTGACTCACTGACACGGATATCCAGGCTCATATCCATGCCTAATAGTTGTTTACAGTGGCCTTAAAATAGCTTCAGTTCAAAACATGTACATTCACTTAGTTCAAAATATTTCAGCTTCTTTTGAAGTACCTTCATCCCAGTATTGAGCTAATTTAGTCTTTAAGGATTAGGCATGTAACAGAATTGTAAGAAATTAAAATCCCAACAGTGTTGACTAAGTTCTAGAGTTTTAGTACTTCAAATGTTCTTCATAATGCTGACATTGATTAGTCTTCACCAGCACCACTCCTGCCCCAATTCTCTGTGGCATATTTATTGTTAGTGAACTAGAGCTAAAATAATGTAATATGCTGTTGTTAATTGTGTGGAACTTGTTTCTCTCCAGGAAAGGTACTCATACTGATGTTTACAATTTACTTTTTACAGCTGGTTATTGTGTGATTACTTACATCCTTGGAGTTGGAGATAGACATCTGGATAATCTGTTGCTAACAAAAACAGGTAATTCTTTTTAGCAGTGTAATTTTATAGCAACAGTTGTTTCATTTCTAATGTGTTGGTACTTTTTCTCTGCATTTTCCTTGTGAATATAACCCACTGAGTATTGCAGACTAGATTATATTTTAAAATGTAAGTTGTATTGTCTCATTTAAGGTAATATTTTCTCCAGTGTGTTATAAGAAGATGATTTCTTAACTAGAGGAAATGAAGGATTTGAAAATAAAACTACTTCAACTATTACAATCACTGCTGTGGGATAGAGGGAATTTCAGTTGTTTTCATTGAAAATGAGCTCATGTGTAGCTGCATGTGCTTCACAAAGTTTTGACAAATAACATTTCTTATAGGGGAACGTCTTTTTGAATTGTTGTTTGGCTTATTTTTACTTGCTTGCTTACTTTTGAACTACAGCTTCCCTAGGAGCTCTGATTGCTTGAATACCTTCATTACATAGTGGTGGAGAATTAAGAGTTGTGGTTAAGTGTTTATTATGAAGTGAAACGTTTATTGAATGAGAAACGTTTAAATAAAAATGTTATTTGGAAAAAGAGACCCATCCACGTGGAAGGCTTGTTAGTTACAGGTAAGGCTGAAGCATATACTGCTTTTAACCATGATAGTCTGAAAGAGTAGAAAATTTACAGTTGGTCTTGATTAAAAGTTCTTGCTCTAAGCTCATGGGGGAACAACTAAAGCAAATGTATTTTACCTTCTCTGTTTGAAAATATACAGTCATTTAAAGATCTGTCTTGAGAGGTCTCTCATTTATCTGTGGTGGTGGGTATAAATCTTTCCATAGCAGGCTCTGCTTGCATGCTGAGAGTAGTAATAGTTCAGTGTTTTGATTTGGGAGAAAGTGCATCTTACCTGTCTGTGTTAAGTACAGCACAGTGGCTTTACTGGAAGAATTTGGGGAGTACAGCAGAGGGCAGTGCACATCCATCGTACATTCCAAGTCTGAAAACCCACGGTCTGCCACAAACTGAGGGCTTTTGTGAGCTGTCAAGAGAAATCCTTATGTTCCACATATTCCAGATACAACAAAGACCTTCTACCAAGGCTTGTTTCTTGCTACTGAGGATCCCTTAGCCTTAAGTTAGAAGAAGCTAATTTCATTCTTCTCCTGAAGAATGCATGGTCCAAGTACCTCCTTCGAAATCATACTACCCTATATGCATCCTTTCTTGATGATATTCATGTAATGAATTGAAGTTTTCCAGTAAAGAATACTGGTTTCATATATTTCTTACATGTCATTACCCTTTTTTTGGCTCAACCTTTCAGTTTGGTGAATGTAGCCATATCTGTTAGACTCCTTCCAATGGAATTGGTGCATCTTCTTGTAACATAAGATGTTCATGCTTATAATATAGATACAGTATAATTTAAATATTAAGCACTAGATACAGAAGTTCATAAAAACGTACTGTTTTCTACACATTAGAAATGTGTCTTTTTGCATGAGATGTCAGTTACATAATGAAATCATTTCTGTTGTCTTTCATGACTCTTTTATGCCCATAGTTCTAGAAATGGAGTGGCTTTTTTGTAGTAGTAGTCTTGAAAAAGACATCTGGATTTTCACATTTTTTAGTACTGTATCATTATACTTCAAGGACAACTCTAGAAGTGTGTTTGGAAGAAGATGTGGAGAATGTTCAGTCAAACCATCCTTATCTGTCAGTACTGTTAAAAATTACAAAAAGACTTGCATCAGTTTCATAAATGTGTCTTGACTGGTAACTCAAAGGCCATTAAACACTCAGTATTCCATGGCAGGGATATTTATTTTCTCTGAAAACATTGAACTTCTTACTTCTCATGGAGACAAAATGCACTTTCAATTGGTCTATGTTTTAAAATCTTGTTTCTAAATCCGTAGCAGATATTACTGTGGTTTGTGGATAACGAGACACTTTTTCAGCTGTATGCCCAGGATTAGGCAACATCAGTGTGTCCTTTTAGGATTACAGACTGATTTATATATTGAAGTTGGCATCTGATTTAACAGCTAACGTTCCTTTTGTTGCCTTGGAAGGAAGATCTGGGTCATTGTGAAGCTGGATTGTGATATACAAGGTGTAGCATGTTCAGTTAACTTCCATGGAAAGTGCACTAGGCTATTACGTTGTAATTACGCCAAGCCTTCCCCTGAGAACATTTTGTTCTGCAGCTCTTACACTCACTGATTTGATTGTAGAGTCAGAATCTAGGTACTAATAAAATACCCAGATATGGATGTCTTCATATTTGCAAGGCAGTCAGTACATTCATAAGGAGAGTTAGAAAGTATTTCAGCTTTCATAGACAAGTGAAGTCTCCTGTCCCTTTAGAGGTATCTTAGTAATTTCAACTTGCTCTATAGTCATGCAGAGGTTTCACAAAGGTGCAGGCTATGTGTGGATATTGTAGGATATCCCAGACATTTAAATAGCTTTCTTGATAGCACTGCTTATGTGTGTTTCTGACCAACGTACTCTCACCCTAGGGATGACCAGCTTATCTTTCAGTAACCTCTGGTCACCTGCGTGAAAATGCAAGTTCCCAGTGTGAGTTCCTAAAGTACAGGGGCTTTGACCTGAGCTGTACACTTGTCATTGCTCTGTGGCAGGAGGGAAAATTGCTATGTAGATAAAATTATGTTATTAATATCTAAGAGCAGGTCAAAGACTCAGTGCTCAGAACTTGAAAACCACATTTGCTTTTGGCATCACGAGTAAATACATGAAAGCACTGGGCTGTCTTTTCATTTAATGTTAAGAGGTAGAGCTGTGGTCACCAAATGACACTACATTTATTCTTCAGTCTCGGTTAGAAAGGGTTGCCAGGAAAGACAGCAAGGACCTGAACTGATTCATATATAAAATGACACCATGTGTTTGTACTTCCTGTGGTTTTTAGTCAAAAAATCTATCCCAGAGCAGGTCTGAGATGGTTGAAATGGAAAACCTTCAAGATTCAAACATTCACTTTCTGTCAGTGCTTAGACAAGTACATTGTTAAGTGCATTTATTAATGTTGCAAAATACTGTAGTATGTAAAGTACAATTTTTAAAGATGTTTTTAAATGTTACTGATCTTGATAGAGGGACATCCTTATTTTTTTTTAAATAAAAACTAATGCATACTTTCGTGCTTTAGATTTCTCTCTGGAATTCCACTTTCTGTGGTGCTTATTATTAAAAAGAACATAACCTTTTAGCTTTTGATCTGTTAAAACACTTTTTCTTCTAGGTACCTTGAACAGCATTTGTCATCTAGTTATAAATATCAGACCTGGTTTTTTTTATAATATGCCTGAATAGAATGTATTTTGGGAATGGACAGCTTGCTGGGGAGGGAGGTGAGTTATAATGCTTAAGACAAGTTGGGCTCTTAACAGTTACATGGGTGACAGTGTTAAACTTTACCTCAATCTGTTGCTGCATACTGACTTTAAAACCTGTATCCTGAGTAAGTTCTTAAAAATTCACATTATTTTCATTGTTGTGTAGTCTTAGAAAAGTTGTAAGATGCTGCTTATGAAAGTAAATTAGGCATTCCGATTTTTTCATTATGCCACTGGTCTGTTAGCAGAAGAGAAATTTTTACAGTAACATTAGAATTTGCTGGGAAAGCCAGAAAAACACCCCATCCATCCAGTCATGTTCATCAAGGACTTTTCATAGTATTGCTTCAAATTTAAAATAGGAATTTAGTTAAAATAATAACTAAATTGTATATTTCTTTATATGGGCCAAGTTAAAATAATAGTGGTGCTTGACGGTTGCAAAGAAGTAATGAAATTTTTGTTTTGGTTTACAAATTGTGTTTTGGTTTAGTGTTTTTTTTTGTTCTTCCCCAGCAACACACACAGAGTAGTTTGAGATCATTTGCTTTTTTTACTGTTAAGAGACAATTGCCATCAGACTTACTTTATTTCAGTAATTGCATCTAATTTGCTCTGTCCTGTGCATTTTAAGGTTTTCAGAGTTCTGTCTGGTTTTCAGTGTTTTTTCCTAGCAAAATGAAACGATTTTCTGTGCTGCTCTATAGGCACTTTCTTCTGTATTAAAATCTAGATATTAGCAGTGAAAGTAAATGGACAGATCACCCTCTCCAGCTGCAGTCAGGTGTTACTGGCTATTGCAAGGACCAAGTATGAATTTTTATTCTCTACAGGTCCAGGCTTCACTTAATCAAAGATCACTGAAAGAAAGTCAGATGGACTTGGAAATCCCTGACACCCTGACTGGTAGTTGGGGTAACTTCCATGTTTCGTGCCATATCCTTGAAGTCTCCAGTGGCCTTTCCTCTCTATTCCACATGTTAGAAAACAAGGTGTTGAGTGGGAAAAGGTAGTCAAACTCATAGAATAAAATATTTTAAGAAAACAAAAGCTCAAAAGTACCCAGTAGTATCGACTCTTAGATTTTGAATTAAATAATTTTATATATGCATACTGCTTACTCCTGGAAGCTTCTCATCTTCTTCCAGTCAGTAAATGCCTTCCAGTGAGTAAAGTGTCTTCCTTTTTCTACAATAAAATAAACGGGAAGGGCAAGGTGATTTCTAGTGCACTAGTTTTAAATATGAGATCTGTTTCACATGTTGTCTTAAGTAACTCCTGGTTTTAGTTTAAATCATGACTGACACAAACAAAAAAACTCCTCACCTTTATGATTTAGCACTCATTTGGGAACAATAGTAAACCAAAGCAGAGGTCCAGTTTTGTCTGTAATTTATAAGCATATATAAAGTTTAGGAGCCCTTTAAATTAAGACATAATAAATTGGAAGAAGTTGTATCATGGTAAAACATGATGGTCTAAGAGATGGAAGGGTATGTGTTATGACATTCACCCTGTATATTGAAGGAAGGAAAACCATGTTTTACAAACAGTTAAATACTTTTGAAAAAGTAGTGTTGCACAAAGTTCACATGAAGGCTGGATTACTGGGAGGATAGGTGAATACTGTATATAAATACCATGATATGAGTATGAAGTGTTAGAGGGAAGTGACTGATACACGTTGTAGAGAGACCCTCCCTGGGGATACTCAGAAACTGTCTGGACATCGCCCTGGCTAAGGCACCTGGCTCTGGGTGTTTGCTCATCCAGGGGGTTTGACCAGGTGTCCTCCAGAGGTCCCTTTATTCTTGCAATTGGAGTAATGCTGAATGAAAACTGTCACATTCATTAATGTAATGAAAGTGGAATAATCAGTGTAACGCCCTGATACAATTGGCACTTGGGATGATCACATGAGAGACTTGCAACCTTTTTGTCTTGGTCTTGAAGATTTGAAATCATTGAGTTCATTAACTTCATAAGTTTATTATATATTAACATAAATAAGAATATAAATATTACCTATTTTCAGTATTAAATACATAGCAAATTTAATTTGTCCAAACCAGTCTTGTTCTTCACTTTTTCAGTTGTTAAGTCCTGGAGGGTAACATGAGTCAGGTTCCTCTGTAGAAATCTCTAAACCTTCAGTGCTCCCTCAGGCTGCTCCTGGTGTAGAAGCTTAGTGCCAGCACCAGGGAGAACCTTTTGTCCATGTTCTGTAGCATGGTGTGCTGGTTTAATTGATCTTGCAGGAGCTGAATTAAAATTAATCAAATCTGCATTTAGTAAACAGGTTTGAAAGGTCTTAAATATATTTATTTAAATGTCAGCTTGTACATACATTTTAAGTCAACCTAAAAAACAGCTGAATTTTGAAGTACATCTAGGAAAACTATGATGTTAATGCAGGATGGCCTCATCTCACTTTCAAAGTGTCTATCACTCAATTATTGAAATATTTTTGAATGTTTTAGATGTCTTTGTTACCAGTGTAAATTATTAATTATCATCTTTTATTCCTTATCTCCAGAGCAAACTGAAAAAAAAATATTTCTGCTACAAGGGTTACTGTTTTATTCAAAATGTTGTCTCTTGACTCTTCAAGGTGACAGGTTTAAATAAGTGAACAGAAAGCAAGTCCCCAAAGCTTTTCAGTTAAACATTTTTTCTAGCTTAATGATGAAAGGGTTCTGTATGTGGTTGGTTCAAAAATTTGGTGTACAAAAATGAGCTCTAAAAGAATCTCCTTTATCAGACCAGTAAGAATATAAAAAGAATCTCCTTTATCAGACCAGTAAGAATATATCGAAGGAATGTTTCTTTTTAGTAGCACAATTAGTTATGCGAAATGTAATGGTTGTGGCATTTATCAGTCAGCAAATACTTTGCCTCTTGTTGAGGATGCTTCTGATCTCTCTTTGAAATTGGACTGTCATGGAATTAGTTTCTTGGATTGAAGAAGAATGCTTATGACAGGTCTCAAAAAGCCTTTTCTATTGATACTACATTATTATTCAATGAAACAGTCAAAGACAGGTGATTAACTGAAAAATATGACTGCTCCATTTTTTTTTCCAAGAGCACTGAGAACCTAATCTTAGGAAATCTTAAAATGAACACACAAGCTGCAAGTTAAAATACCCAAAGGCAAATACAGCCCTGTCTGTAATGCTACTCAGTTCCATAATTCTGAAGCAAGACTCTATCTTCTGTGCTGTGTTTGTCTAGATAACAATCATGCTAATAATTTTCTACCTTCTTGTTTAAAAGATCTTCTATCTTGTATCTGCATGCATATCTGCAGTCTCACCATCTTTTTGTAATATAGCTGTGGTATGGCTCAAGTCATTGCTTAAATTAAGCATTCCAAACTGAAAATACATTTGCAGTACACATGAAGAGACATTTTTCTGCTTAACACGGACAGTATTTAACTGAGGCAAGATTATTCCTAAAAAATGGCTACCTAAGAATGATGAATTGTTTTATTTCTATTAACACTTTTTTTGGTATTTATAATATAATCATATATATATTGTATTTATAATATATTCTTTCTTCAGTTAATCTAAGTATTTTAGGGTTTTTGAAGTTGCTGGTAAACTGAAGTTTACCAAGGGAAGTTCAGTTGTTCATTCTGCCACCAATAACATCTCACGTGTAGTTCAGTGATACTGGATGGGAGCACTCTACATTCTCCCCAGTTAATGTGTGAACATTATGGTGAGCAGCATGGCAGGCTGTTGATAGGAAGGGCAGTTGCCTTGTGCATTTGAGGAGAGGAGGCATATACAAGTTTTTGTTAAAGCTGCAGAAATGTTCTAAATGCAGTCAGTTGAACTGAGAATGGAAACATAGTGATCAAGTGAGGCAATTCATTTTAGTACTGAGAAAGGGTATGACAAACTTTTTGGTGGATTTGAAATCCAGTTTCAAATTTGAAGTTGTAGTGATGTTTCTTCAGTGTATTTCAAAACCACTGATAAGTTTTGACTCTACTTGAGCAACTCAAAAGACTTTTGAAACAGCATTGAACTCATCTTTGGTGTTCAGTGACTTTGAAAAGTTGTTTATAGGATTATGAGTCTTACTTTCTCTTTGTTATATTAGTTGTATGTTAAATTTACCATATTTCATGCCACAGCAACCAAATGCAAAACACACATGGCACTGCTTTAAGTATTAATGTTTAAATTAGCTAACAAATTATAAAGATGTTAAGAATTAGTACTATCTATTATGTAAACTGTGCGTTTAAGATCTACTAACCAGTTTCAGTGTTGGTACAGTCTTTGTCAATGTACTCCACTTGTTTAAAAATCAAAAAGCTTGAATTTTAAATCAGCTTTTTTTCTTTAAAACCATAATTTCCAGTTAACAGCTGAAGATAAAAAATATACTGTTATAGACCTTATAGAAAACTTTCTGGGAGCTGCTTGCAATCTTCTTAATAATTACATTTTTCTAAGATTTGCAGCAAGAACTTTCATTATGCACAGTGTTTGTCTTTCCTTCTTCTACAGGTAAACTGTTTCACATTGACTTTGGTTATATTTTGGGCCGAGACCCCAAGCCCCTTCCTCCCCCGATGAAGCTGAACAAGGAGATGGTGGAAGGCATGGGAGGCACCCAGAGCGAGCAGTACCAGGAGTTCCGCAAACAGTGCTACACAGCCTTTCTCCACCTCCGCAGGTAACAGCACTGGGCTTGTGGCACAACCCGTGAGAGCCACCCTAAAGCAGGAGAGGACACCAGTAAATGAATTGCTGAAATGTTTCTGTTGAAAATTCAAAGCTTGTTTAAACGAGAACACAAGAATTTGTGTGAAACAAAGGAATGAAAGCATCGCAGTGTTGGTGTAATGTGGAGGGTGAATGTAATTGTTTAAGTTTAAAGCCCTCAATTTTGCTTGTTTAATAACTTAAATAGCTTCATTTCATAACTCAAGTGGGATATTAAATTATGTTTCTTTTTGGGTATGTTTTTGCCCTTAAGCTTCTTTTCCTCTGCTTATTGATGATCAAGGAACTGTCATTTTAATTTAAGTCATTACTCATTTGCTGCTTGATTCTCCTCCAGTTTAAATTAGTGATGATCAAATTCTTTGGCTTGAAGATGACACACACATATGCTTAGTTCAGTTCAGCTCCTGTGGGACAAAATTTAGCAACTTGTAGTGACAATCAAGCATGTCAGAAATTTCTTTAAATACCCAGAATTGTGGCAGCTAAAACCTCTTCAGACTCTGGTGTCTAGGAACCAACAGACCTTTCTTTTACACTCAGAATCAGCTTCATTCTTTTGCAGTGACTATATTACTTACCCATTAACTTTCTGAGCCAAGTAGCTCAATTTTGTTCTGTTTGAACAGAGGACAGGTAAGCACTCCTGGTCTGTCCAGGGATTTGATTTAGCACATCTTCAGTGAAGAGGAAAGATTTTCATTTTAATATCAAAGATTACCTAATGGAAACTTTCAAGTATGTGTAAGAAATTGTTAATATGGTAAGCTTATGTGAAAAGTACCTGGAATATGGAAAGCAGCCAGTGTTACAAAATAAAATGCTGCATGTAGTTCTTCAGTTGATAAAAGGAGGAAGATTAAGGAGTTGGTCTAGGAACTGAAGTTATTAATGCATTAAAAAGCCATTCAATAATTTGAAAAAATAGTGCATGTTGTCAGCAAGCAATATTTGTGGCTTCAGAGAACAGTCCAACTTCTGAACTTTGCTTAAAGCTGTTTAGTAATGCTGTATTTATTTGTCATATACTTGAGTTGTTTTTGTTTAAACCTAGCTGTTTCAGTGGAAAAGTCTGTTGTGTCAATGAAGGAGTATTCATTGAATTAATTTATGTAATGATTTGCTACAAGGATCATCATTAAATGTGCAGTATAATGGTAATTTGGGTATACAACTAAACTGTAAATCAAGATGGTTTTATTTTTAATGTCTGGAATTGTAGTTGTAATTATAGTATTGCCAATATTTGCTCACTTTATTGGAAATTATTTTTACATGGTTCTAGAAAATATGCCCTTAAGGTTTTCAGCAACAATACTGTATGATAATATTAAAATTACTGTAACTATTATTTTAAGCAGCTAGAACTATAAATAATTAAGATTACTTGTTAAAAAAGAATAATTGGTTGTGGAACACTTTAGTTCTAACAGTTCTGCATATTGACAGAAACCCACTCACTCACAGACAGATTTTCTGTCCAAGTAGTGTGTAATCATAACTTCTGATAGCTAAGACAAAATGCAAACTTGTCATTTCCATCAGATTGTGCTTTATTTTAGTTCTTTATTTCCCTGAGGAATAACCAGTTCTCTACATATTTCAAGTATCTTTGTGTATCAGGACTCCTGGTGGAATGGATGTTACATAGTGAAAAAAAAAATACAAGGAATTTTAAAGTTACAAGTGAAGGAATAGTTTTGTCCATTGTTTCTTGTTGTAAGCAGTTTGGCATATGATCCTTATTGTATGTTCTTTAGTTAGTTTGGGGATTTTCTTAGGGAGTAGGAATAAGGAGATGCTTTCTGCTTTCTTAGTGTGATCAGTCTTTGTCAGCAGTGCTGTAGTGAAGGAGCAGCTGCTGCACTGTGAATGTGTTGCAGGGCAAATTGTGGCTGTCAGCAGGACTTGGGCTGTAGCAGCCTCTTATGCTTTCGTTATACATGTTGAGCCTCTTTAAAGATGTTTAAATCCTGCTACATGTCAGCATTTCCTTTCCATCAAGAATTTCCTGCTTACACATTTTCAGCAGCTTCCATAGTTTCACCAAATGGTTCATGAGTCCCACCTCCCTGCTCATGGAGGGTCATCCCGGAGCACATGGCACAGGGGTATGGTCTGAATGTTCTGGAATATCTCCACTGGGAGAGACTCTGTACCCTCTCTGGGCAATTTGTGACAGTAAAGTATCAGTCAGAGCATTTCAGATTTTTTTTCCAGAGTGAAAATGGCTCTACATTGTTTGTTCCTTCCAAGTAAAGGTTTCCCCTGTGTTAATCCTGTGAGAAGGTGTTCAGTTTGAGTTACTGGGCATAGGAAAGGGCAGAGAAGTAGTAAGTAAGTTGGAGGAGGGACAGAAGCTGTAGTTTGGGGTGAGATTTATTTCTCTCTGTGGGTGGGGTTGTCTAGTTGGCTGGAGTAGTTTTTCCCCAGTCAGTTCTTTGTTTAGTGACTGAGGCTGCAGTCCAGATCTGAATGGAAACACTGTGCAATAAGAGGAAAGCTGTGATGGCCCTTGGGAAGTGCTGCTCCTTTGGAAAGATTGTAGTGCAGTGTCAGGATAGTGTTCTAAAAGCTGGTATTAGATGGTGAAGAAAGAAGAACAGAAGTGAACCTGGGTAGGATTACGTCCATATTCACTGAGTTTGGATTGCAAGGAAATACTTTAGGAAGAAAAAATGACATAATTTATTATAGCTAACTGTGACATGACAACGATTAGGGAGTATTCATACTCTTGAGAAGATAATTTTGTCATGGGGAGTCCCATGTTCCACTGAAAGAAAGGTAGTATCCTTAAGGCATTTTAAACTTAGGAATTTTGACTTATTGACTAAGGTCAGCAGGGCCTTAGTTTGGGACTGCAGGTAACTGTATACCTTCCTGTCCTTGTCTTTATAGTGGTTGTCTGTAGCTTCATAGTTGGTAGAGTATTGCAAAGCCAACACCCTAAATATTTGATTGGTTTAGGACATCTATATGCAAAGGGTCTGGTAAATATTGAAAAAATAAATAAAGGAATGCTTAGGATCAAGCAGATATTTGAGATATTAACTACTTGAAAACAAAAGTTACTGGTCTCAGAAAACATAGTAATGAGAATTTGACCTTTTGTCTGATGTGGGTTCGTTTCTTGATATATGAGACCTTTTCTATGTAGAAGTAGAATTTTCATGTTGAATTTCTTTAACAGTACTTCATGTTCAAAACAGAAGTTAATCAACCTTCAGTGCAGCTGAATCCTCATTAATTTTTTAAGTTTATTTGTACTGAGTTTGAAGAAAGCAAAGAGTAATGTGAGAAGAATTTAGTTTTCAGTTTAGGTACTTCCTTAAACCTCCTTAAAACCAGGAAAACCTGGCTCAGATTTTGTTCTGCCTGTGGATAGATGTCAGCCATTCCAGAGGCCTTTGTAATGTACATGTCAAAGATGAGTGATATACCTTGCTTGATAACAGTCAGGCTCCTAACTCAGGTGATTCAGCAAAATGTCTCTTCTTAGATGAGTTTGGGCTGTCAGTTCCCCAGCTGTAAACCTCATGGCATGTTTGCCAAAGATGTTCCCTGTAAGAAGGATTGCAATTGATTATTAAGTTATAGAAATGTTGGGGTGAGGGGCAGATCTGCAAATACTATAGTGAGCAATTCTTCCTTAATTTTTAGGGTTTCTTCCACTCCATACTCCCCCTGCAGATTACCTTTTCTTGATTCCCCCCCCCCAAATGAGTATCTTCAGGTGATCTTATTCCTCAAGAATCACGAGACTTTGTTGTATGGAACAGAACTGTCTCTTAACTGGCATCTAACAATGATCTCTAGACCTTTAAAATCTTTTTTTACAAGCCTCCATCACATAAATAGCTCCAATAACCTGTAGTGCTTATAAGCTCTTATCCTCTGTGCTGTTGAAGAGCAAAAGGGACTCTGAGACTTTGGATTCTGTGTCAGTTTGAAGGGAAAACTACTGACAGAAGGTACCAGTAATCTAGGAGGAGACTTCAGAGCATGTACCTGTAACATTTAAGTATGTGTTAAAGGAAATCTAGTTTCAGGCAAGTGGAAGAAAAATTGATTAAAATCAGTGGTGCCTGTTCCTAGCAGCAGAGCAACCTGACTGCCATATTTCTTAGCCAGACCTGAAACAAAATGGTAGAGTTAACTTTCCTTCTTTTCTTTTAATTTGCCATAAAAGTCATTTTCCTGACTCCAGCTCCCTGCTCTTGGGGAAGTGAAGTAAAACTTCTGAAAGAAATAAGGCACTGAGGATTTCTAGCCAAACAGTTGATTTTAGTGCTTTTCTTATGATGTTTTTAAACTTATATTGGAATGTGCTAGGTAGTGTTAGTTCCAGATAATAATAAAGTGTCAAGTGGTTTTGTTGGAACTTAAGTTTTTCTAGAGACATGTCTTTTTTGAGTAGTATTTACTTTGTAAAATACGGCTATGAAGCAGGCATTTTGTTTAGCTGAAATACTTTGCACTCCTTGCAATTGTCAGCTGATATATATTCAGCAGCTTCCTAATAAACAAGTTTTGCTGCTAAGAATTTGTTTTCTCTCAACTGTGAAGCTCCTGGTTCTCTTAGCAAAGCAATATTTCAAATGGTGAAGTCAGTAGCATGTTTTGTATCTTAAAGGGAACTAGATCTTTTTGCAGAGGAAGGGAAGTTCCAGTTTGTGCTGAGCAGCTTGAAAGTTATCCTCTAAAGAAGAAACTGACAGCTAATTTTCCGCAAGGGCAAAATGTTGTTCTTTAAAAAAATACTCATAAGTGTTTCCTAAACCATTTTAAAGCCGAAAACTGTTCTCTGATTTGTCTTTTAATGGTTATAGATGACATTTGTATTTGTACTTCCTAAGTGTACTGTGCTACCACTATTACTGGAGCTTAAATGAGGAACTGAAGACTTGGATCTGGTTAAATATTTAACTCATTATGTCAAAAGCCCTTGCAGTGATTGGAAAAATAATTTTTTGTACTTATGAAGACTTCATCTGTTTGAATAAATATCATGCTGCTGTATCACTTCATAATAAAAAATAACTTTTGCATCAATATTCTAGCATATGTTTATCCTAAAAGAGATAGAAAATTGCATTATGACTTAAAATACATGAAATCATAGTTTATATTTCATGTGTCTCTGAGTAAATGTTCTGATGATTTTAGAAAACTGTAACAAAATCAGAGCATTTTATTCAATTTTGTCAGTTTAAGAGATTTTGAAGGTTAAACTTTGATCGTATATGTCTGTCAGTATCTTGTGTTCTTTAACATACTTTAAATTAGTATTAAAAATGGGTCTCTGAAGCATTAACAGTTCTTTGTAAGATGATAATGAGTTCTTAAATTGTTTACAAAATGTCTTTTGTATGGTTTTACCTACATGTACAAATGTCTTTGTACATGTTTTACCTACAACATATTTTACCTAATGTGCTCTTCTGCTTAGGTATTCCAACTTGATCTTGAATTTATTTTCCCTCATGGTGGATGCCAACATTCCAGATATTGCTCTTGAACCTGACAAGACTGTAAAAAAGGTAATTGTAAAGCTTTCATTGTCTTTCAGTGACCCAGGACATCTCATTACAAAATTTTCAGTCACTTTTGATGAATGACTTATTTGTGTCTCACCTGAAAATACTTGCTCCTGTTCTATAAGCTTTGAGCAATTTCTTTCTTCACTGAAGTTAAAGATAGGAGAGTGTACTTGGAGAACGCTTAGCACATGTGCCTATGAATACAGAATGCCTTTTCATCATCCCTGTAATGCTGCACACTCTGCTCCAGCACTCTGTTCCAATGGGTACTTTAGCTAAAAAGAGTGTTTCCACCTTATCAAACTTAAAAGTGAAGCAGTCAACACTGACTGTATCATGAAAGATTGCCCCAGATAGTCTAGAAACCTTTAAGACATGGATGGTTTTATAAAAAAAGTCTTCTTCTAGTTGTAAAACCAGTATACTGAAGATCTAAAACCAGTAGGCTGGTATATCTTCATGAATGAGAAATTTTTGTTTCATGGGAAGGCAGATTTTTGTCCTATAATTCTAACTTTGTCCTTTATACCAGCTCAAGTCATTCTTCTCCATTTGGTGTTGGAGCAATAGTTGACATGAAAAATACAGGATACATCTCCATCTGGATTTCATTACACTTACATTTTAGACAAATGTTGGGGTTTTTATAATCTGATTTATAGTGAAGGGCTATCTGTTTTAATTCTCCAAAAGACTTTGTGGTGCCTGTGTGTCCAATGGAAATTAGTTCACTGTAATTTTTATTCAAGCTGTGGATTGTCTCTCAGGCTGTTCTTCACTGTTTTCAAGAAGTTATTTTAGCAGAGATTCAGAATCTTCAAATAAATATTTCATGTATTAATATCATTTCCTTAAAGAAAACTAAATTGTGACTTGCACAGATTTTTCCTTTTCTCTTCAAGGATCCAGGCTTTTCTATTTAGAGTTTCTTGGTTTCAAATCAATACAAAGAGTTCTTGCAGCTGTTCAGTTTCATATCCAGGAAGCTAAGCTAGTCACAAGTGCTGTGTTTTGTGGTAAAGATGACAATCTTCCCTCCACTCAACTGTTTTCCTGAGAAAGTGACAGCAAATTATTTCTTCTTACCAATACTTGAACCTCACCTCTGTCCCTAAACACCCTAAAGATTGAGTAGGTTACTTACATAGAACATGGGAGATAAAAGCCTAAAGTAGGCAACTGAAATGGTTCAATACCTTCAAAGTTCTGGAAGTAACTACACTTTTGTAGAGACATCTTCTTTGCAAGGAAGAGACCTTCCCAACAGTATGCAAGTCCTATCTTAAGAATCTCACCTTTATAAAGAAGATGCATTTGGCTCTGCCTACCCTTTGGAAACATGAGTGATACAGTAAGGAGGGGGAAGATCTTTTAGATTGCAAAGTCTACTAATAAATGCACCATAAATCTAGTAAAATTTGAAGTATGCATCAAAAGGTAGAATGGGACTAATTTGGGGTAAGTTTGTGCTTGACTGAAATGGTCATCAGGAGCTCAAACCAGTGGTTTCACTGAACTTCAGAAGTGCTGGTTCTTTAATGTTGGCACCAATAAGTTTGAGACTTAGGATGCATTTTAATCTTACTCATTACTGGTCTAGAGTTCCCTGTCCTTTGATCACAGAATCCCAGAATGGCTTGGGCTGGAAGGGATTTTAAAGATGATCTCATTCCTTCCCCCTTCCATGGGCCACTTCCACTAGGACACTGCTTGTGTGCAGGGTTGTTCATCCTTGCCTTGAATCAGTTCTTGTGACCTCTGATATTTTTTACTAAGAGTCTTCTTATACTTGCTGCTTATCAACATGCAATATCCTTGTTTCTTAATAACATCTTGGTGTTGCATTTTTGGTGGAAAACTCTCTCAAAAGTCTGTCCAAGGGTATATGCTTTCAGTAATTAATAATAATATGATGTTGGGTTCTGTGAAATACTTGTAAAGAATGGTTTTAATATAGCAATAGTTGAGTATTTCAGACTCTTCTAAAACTCTTTTACTCACTGTAAATTTCCAATATAATTTTATTGACTTAACAAATCAAGGTACAGAATTGAAAGCCAGAAAGTCTTTTCTACAGCTGAGAAGTATGTCACAGTTCACTTATGTACAATAATTAAAAATCAAGATTATGTAAAGCATAACAGTATTGCATACATCTGGAGATCATGCAAGACAGCAAAATCTAAAAGGAAACTCAGAATCACAGAGTATTCTGGGTTGGAAAGGACCCACAGGGATCATCAAGTCCAGCTGTTAAGTGAGTGGTCCATGTGGGATCAAACCCACAACTGCGGCATTACCAGCGCACACTCTGACCACCTGAGCTCTGAATTGGATCCATGTGGTTATTTCTAAATTCCATTACAAAGTAGAAATAACAGTGCTTTCATTGCATGAGAAGAACACGAGCTTAGTTGTTATGTGACAGATCACTGTTAGATTAAATGCAGCAATTAGTTATTAGGATCCTGAGCTCTGACAGTGGTGCAGCTCAGTGAACTGTGACTTTTACCCTCATGGGAGATTGCAAGCTGTCCATTCACAGAGCCTTTAAAATGTGAAAGCAGATAGAACTGAAGCAGTAAGGCAAAGGTTTCTGATAAGGAATGCAGATCACTTTGAAAAGTAAAGATTCTACTTCCCTGGGTTCTTTTAAGTTAGAGTGTGCTTGTTCCTTTAAAAAAACAAACAAACAAACAAACAAAACCCACACAGTAAGGTATTGTCAGGAAGATAGCCAAATTGTTCAGCTCTCTCTCAAGTTTTGTTATCTTATATAAACTTTTGGGTTTTTCTGACAGCTCAGCTGTTTCTGAATCCTGTTGACAGTTTGGTCTTTTTGGTTCAAAGTTATCCTTTAAAAACACTCCTTAAATTTGTACAAAAATAATACAGCATCTCAGGATCCCTAAAGAGTGGGTAAGCCGAGGAGCCTTCCATTAAGCACTTGTTTGTTATTATGATCTGCTGGGTGCTTATGACAATGTTCAAAGCTCCTGTGAAAGTAATTTTTTTCTCTAGTTCTCAATTTTTCATTTTTCTATTTTACTTTAAAAAGATAAACCAGAAAATATCTTTTAATGGGCTAGGATCAGAATCATCTTAACCTGTTGTATAACAGTGAATAGGTCATTGTCGTTTGGCAGGTTTCTTTAGATAATGTGCTAGAAAACTTGTTTGGAGTATTAAATACTCATTAGCCCATCTGAAATCAGTTATAAGCTTTGTTGGAACTAATAAAAAAAGGAACAATGTGCCTTGCTTCTCTTGGGGTGAGTGGCAAGTTGATTCAGTCATTTAACAAGGTAATACTGTACCTTGTTGTAGAAAAATTGAATAAATGCTTTCAGCATCTCCATTGATTTTTATTTTTTTCCTTAAAGCTTTAACAAAAAATCTATATATATTTCAACAGACTCAAATTAGGTAAAGATCCATTTTGGACTGACCTGCAAAATTAAATTACCTTTGATGTGTGAGACAAGTCAATAGCCATTTCAACCAGGGTATCATTTTCACAGAAGACAAAGTTGGAGATTTACAAATGTTTCTGTTTTTAAGAAGGTGTCCTGGTGAAGAGTAGAGGTGAAGTTCATAGCCAGCATTTTCCTCACTGGTGCTGTAGTGGCAGCACTTGGTGCTCACTTTCCTGTAGAGCCCTTCTTTTGTTTTAGGGGCCTGGAGCCAGTCAGGCTCTGGGCTTACAGGCAACAAGGTAGGTTACCTGTATTTCAATTAATCTGAATACTAGTTTGATGATTAAACTGCAAGGAGAGTAACTTCCCTTTTTGTAACACAAAGGAATGCTTACTGAAGTAATATATATATTGTATATCTTATAATGCCTATTGAAATATTACACTACAATTATTTTATCAAACAATTTGTTTGGCATAAAGATCTTTGATACTGGCACTTTTCAGTAGGTGTAGCTATACTGCTGCTATGAAGTAGACACGAATCATTCCAAAGGTTATTGCTACAGAAAGAGTTTTCTTTAATGGCCACCATTTTGCTTCCTCAAAGTGAAAGCCTTGCAGTGTTAGATGGTAGCTGAACTCCCAGTCTGATCTTTGTCTGTCACAAAGGGACATCCTGTCCCCCCAGTAGGCAGGATGGTGCTTCGCAGGAAGTGTCTGCCTGCTGGTTACAGAAGGGTGTAAAAACTGCATTCAGCAATAATTTTTGTGTTCCCCTTTTCTAAACTTTCAGCAGATAATCTATGTGGTCTTAGAGCCAGAATGAAGGTTTGATTTTAGTAATCATGCACATATTCTAAATAAAACTAAAATTTGCACCTGCCATATGGTAGTGATGGCTAGAATAAAATAAGTTGAAATAAAATGAAGAACACTACTTTTATTTTCCATGTCTTGATTTGTTGTATTGTCTCTTATCATTTCTTGTAGTGTATAGGTGTTTGATAATGGGAAGCTTATTGGTGAGAGTAGTTAAGAGAAGATGTTGGAAGGAGTTTCGTACTTTTAGTCATAGAAGGAAACCAAGTAAGATCATAAGGAAACTTCAGTGAAACATGTCCTCTTCTGTGAGGCCTTGGATGATTTGAGTTGTGATTGCTTTTTCTTTTAAGAATTTCATACTGATACGTTGAATGAGACTTTCTAGAAAAATCTGAGTGTGGAAAATACTCTCAAAGATTATAACTACTAACCTGAGGAACAAAGGCAGACTGTTTTAGGGGTTTTTTTCCCCAAATTATCCTTTACCATCTAATAATAGTGGGACATCCCAGGGAGCTCACTGACAGAATGCAATTGTTAAATCAAGCTTAAAATCTAACAGAAGATATATTGTCCAAGTGTTGTTTCTATCCAAAAGTTATGAAATGTCTTGGAGAAACACAGATTGAGTGAAGGCAAAATTGGAACAGCAGCTTATGTCATATACAACATTCTGTAAAATAAGCATAGACTGCACCTCATTTACACGGTGTATTGGCACAGGATGGTGTAAGCACATCTGGGTGCTCTGTTCCTGTCCTCCCTAAAGGAGCTTTAACAATCTTCTTACAGAAAAGAGAGCAAACTACTCATTTACTTAACAGAGAAAGATGGCAATGAGGGTAATTTTTTCCTACTGGCATGAAAAGAAACAGAAACTCCTTATGGCTGCACCTGAATATACAGATTTAGAGCACATCAGAATTTGGCAGTACGTTCTTACTTGCTTTGCATAGCATTTGTTTTCAGACATTAAATCAGTGCTGACCTTAATCATGCATTCTCACAGTTAAAATTGGACTGAAAATAAGTGAGTCAGCATTGACCTGAAAATAAACAAAGCTCTGTTTGAAGTTTCACAACTATTTTTGAAGATCATATGGAAAACTGGTTTATGAACCAGCTGTCTGCTTGCAGTGGGTATACACAGTATCACTCAGTGAGTTTACCAGGTATTTATAGAAAAATAGGTTAGGACTTCCCAGTTGGAAGAAAAGCCTGTTGTACTGACTCACTTCCCTCACTCACTCACACTGATCACTACTTTCCCCACAGGAAAACCTGGAAAACAGGGATTACCAACTGCACAAAATTTGTCTCCACCCTCAAACCTGGAGAAACCCTTTTCAGGTTCTTGGTGTTTAGTTTTATAGTAAAAACCTTGTCAGTTTTGACCAAAAAAAAGTAACTGCAAAGCTTAAAATTAGTTGTCTGTTTGATCCTTTCATCTTTTGTCGTCTTCATACTATTTATAATGAAAGCTGTCAGTATAGTGTGCTTCATCTCATGGTTCATGACACATCTCCTACTGCCAGTTTCTGATTTAGGCTTTTCTGAAAACCTGGCTCAAAAATATCACAAAAGGGAATTAAATTGAAAGGTAGCAGAGTATTCTCTTCAGTTTGTGTCTCCATTTCTTTGGCCTCTGAGATAATTGCCTTTAAATTTTCCACTCTTCACATATGCTTTTCCATTTCTCAGATTTCAGGAAAAAGACTGGGCTGAAATCATTATATTGACTTGTCAATGCATAACTAATAATACAATGAAGATATCGCTACACTCACTTTTTTCCCTGCCATTGCTCCTTGCTTTTCTATTTCCAGCACAGCTGCGGTGCTAATTGCTAATTGTTGGGCATTGTAAAATTAGCCAGTGCTATAAATTCTAAGTAGTAATGACTAAAATCTGGAGTCAATTATGTAGCCAGTTTTGCGTAAGGAAGAGGTGCACCATCACTCTTCAGATGTAGCTAATGGATTCAGCATTGTCACCTCCTAACAAAAAAAGCTTTTTATTTTTCTACTGGAAAGCCAGATGGTTTCTATCTGTCCTTCGTAGCAGATTTGACCTTTAAATGAGAAATCATCAGGGACCAATGATTCATTGGCAGACAAAGGACTCAGCAGGCATTAAAGGACAGTGTCTAATTGACTGAGCTCTGTTTCAGATGTCCATTGATTAAAGAAGGTGCTGCAAAGATGCTGTGTTATAGGCGAGGTTATTGTGAGCACAGAAAGCACAAATACCTGGCTCCCATAAGCAGGTACTTAACTGCTATTTGTGAAAGTAGCCCCATTCATTTTGGTACCACCTTTGGATAGATACAAAAAAGGATAAAATCATAAGAGAGGAAAGTTGTTTGTCTGTGGGCTGTAATACTGAGAGCACCCTACACTGATGCAGACTCACCGCCCTTGATAAGAAATGGATCAGCCTAATTTTTTTGGAAACTAGCAAAAAGAGAGAGCAGACATGTTTTTTCCTTTAGCATTAAATATGTCAAAGTAAATTATTTTTATTCTACAGGTATAAAAGTTGAAGCAGAGATGTGACTGGAGGTGCAGATAGTTTCTGAGCTACCTTGTTTCTAAACCTGAGCTAATTATTCCGTTTTTTTCCATCTGGCTTGTAGTGAAACTTACACTGCTTTCTTCCTCCCCTGTGCTCCCAAGTCAGCCAAAGGATAATTGAGAGTTAGTTCCCAAGTTAGTGAAATGGAAAGAACTTTCTAAGCTGGAGCTTGATAAGCCTTTTTAGGCAGTGGATATCAAAACCAGCAGTATTTGTTAGAAGGTGGTACTAGGAAATCTTCCTAGAGGTTTATTAATGCCAGTAGGAAATTTACAGGAGAAGTAAAGTCGCTTTTGCTTGATTAGAGTCTCTTTGTTTCAGCAGTATTTTCTTACTGCTCCAGGGAGGTTTATGCTTTGTAAAAGTGTCACATTGCCACTGAGCTTATTTTGCTTCGGCAGACGTTCCTCTCTCTGTCCATTTGGGTAATGACACTGCAGCTGCACACCCAGCTTTTTTGTTTCTAGGCTGTTGATTTTTCATGCATATTAATTAATTTCAAAATATTGAAAAAATACAGAAGTTGGAGTAAACACCAAAACATGAACCAAGTGTGAGAATACTCTTGTGCTCTTGTTGCTTTATATCAGTCTCTAGTTGATTGTAAGTTTTTGGCCAGTATGATGAAATTCTGAGCTGGAACAGTATTATCTTTGAGTACCATAGTGGCTGAAACCCCAATTCTCACAAAGTTCAGTTTAGAGATATTCACTAACATCGTTCTTATCTTCTATTTAAAAAAGAAATTAGAGAAGCCTACATGGGCTTATTTAGAAATCACATTTTGTTCAATTTGAAACCCATGGAAACAAAAACTGTTGACAGAATAGCCTCTCAAATTAAGTTTTTCATGCAAATAAAGCATCTGAACAGTTTGTGGTGTGCATTGTTTGGACTGTAAGCAACAGGAATACAGCAAAGTATTTACTGAAAAAGATGAAATGTGATAAGGATTAAGCCAAGCACTTAGTGCCAATTTCTGCCTCATGAATATTGGATGCTGACTACTGTAATAATTACAAGGCAAAACAGTTAAAATATTTTTTTAAATACATTTTTCCCTTTTTTTTTTCTCTCTTTTTTAATTGTTCTCTGTCTCATTTTAGTAGTGCTTACATCCAGTGTATATTATGAGGCATTGGAAAAGGACACTGACGTTTCTCTTTAGAGCAGCTGAAGTTGCAATGAGCAATCCCATGCTAGTGTGATAAAATTGTATAAAACATAAGCAGTGTTGCTTAATGTTGCTGGAAGAATAAATACTAAAGCACCCACTAGTCTTCAGAATGTCTGATTTATAATTTGTCTGAAAACTAAACAGGATTAACAAAGGGTTCTCATATGTGCATCTTATATGTCACCTTAAAATACATTACTTCCACCCGTAATTCTGAAAAACAGAGCTATTAATATCCATGAAATATGGATTTGGGAGCTGCCCTGAAGATTATAAAATTTTATAAAAGTTTCCACAGAATTTCCAGTTTGTCTTAACCTTGAGTGCTAAGTACCTAATCCATTTCTGGTAATGTTTTATAAGTGAGAGGATGCTTGCTAATGAAAAATCCCTGAGTTTAATATGGTAACTGTGGTCCATATTGTACAGTAAGTCTGATTTGAGGACACAACAAGTCCGTACAAATCTGCTCTTTGGTGGAAGGGAGAGGGCAGTCTTGTGCTTCGACAACAAAGGTGAAAGTGCAAGTGAAAGTCTTGGAACTCTGCAGGGAACTGCACTTACCCACAGCAGTACTACTCCCAGCTGTGTTTTCTTTTGATTTCTCAATCCTGAGCCCATCACATTTCCAAACACAAAATAGCCAAAGACAGAAGGTAAAACTTGGAGATTCATTCAAGTGAATGAAAACCCAGGCCTGCCCATTTTCTCAGATCTTTTACTACCGTTCTTAATAAGATGGTTAGTGTTTTCTTGAATATTTCATTTCTTCTTTTTGTCATCCTTTTTTTTTCTACTTTACACACAGCTCTGTGGGGCTTACTGTGAGTTTTCTAAGTTTTCTGTGAAATCAGCTTCATAGGACATCTTTGATGCCATTTTCTAAACAGTATTCATTTTAGTTCTCCTTGAAGACAATTCAAGGAAAAGAACAGAGTCTGAGTTTACAATCAGTTAACATCGACTGTTATTCTGATAGCTGTTGTGCTCTTCCCTTGTGTGTTAGATTTTTGGGATAATCATGATGTGAAGTAGTTTTTTGGGTTTTTTTTTGTTCCTGTAAAAGATTTTTTTCCCCCTTCTCTGACTTGTTATCTTGCTAAGTTCTCATCTTCGGTGTGATTCTGCTGTAAGTGATGATCCCCTTCTTTTTTCATTATCAACAGTTAAGCCACAAGTAAATTACACTTAAATGCTTGTGCCCACACCCCCACTCCCCCCCCCCCCCATATTTTCTTCTGAACTGTTCTTGGTATTCTTTTCCTCTTTTAATTTTTGTCATTTGAAAAACAGGAGCAGTATCAGGGTAACTGACAAAATTTCCTTACAAACTTCAATCCTCTTGTTGTAGATTTTAATACTAAACTATCCTCTGTTCAGGGGGATAGGAAGTGGACAACTTTAATTTAGTTTCAAGTTGAAAGTCAGTATCTTGATAGACTATTCTTATTTATTCAGCCTCTTCATCCTTGGAACATTCAAGTTCTCCTCTTGAGATTTAATATTTCAAAAGAGTATTTGTATATCAAATGGAGTTTAACGTTTCATTTTCTGGAATCAAAGCAAAAGTTCAATTAGATTCATCAAGCTTCTTTTTTCTCTGTTGTATAAATCCTGAACTATAACAATGCACTTGATTTAAGTATCAAAGTGGGAGCTCTAAGGACATCTTTGATGCCTTCATGATGGTCATCATTTTTAAGTGTGTAGAATGAGATAATTGTATATCTCATCAGAATTTCACCCCCCAAATTCACCTCTGTTTTTAACACCATGCAAAAATCTCTTCCTGTTGACCTCATCTGTGAGAACTTGTCAGCTTTTAGAACTCATCCCACAAAGGAACTCGAGAGATTTCAGATAAGAATTACTGTTGCTTTCCTACAGAAGCTATAGGTCAGTGTGTATTAATCTTGTTGCTGCTGTTGCAGCTCAAGAGGTAAATTGTAATTTTGTCTTGTTTCTTCTCATCTTGGTTTCAGCAATCAGTTTTAATGCAGGGCTCAAAAACTTTCAAGCAAAGACTCAATACTGGGCATCATTTGATCCGTCTGCTAATTGCGAACTGATTGAGAGATGTAACCATGGGTCAGTTTCTTTGCACATATATCAGTGTGCCCAGTGTGTTTTGTGGAGGTGGGTTTAATTAGTCATTCATTCTAGAGAATGAAACTGCATCTTAATATAACTAACTGCAAAGATTCTGAGGTCTTCTGTGAGCAAATTAGAAGATTGCCAAAGTATTTGATTACCAAACTTTTAATGTTTAAAGAATGTTACGGTGGTTTTTTTTCTTTTTTTTTTTGAAAGTGGAGCTAGTGATTTTGATGAATTCTCATTAACATTACCTTTTTTGTGAGCACTAAACTAGATCTGAAAGATATCTCTGCTGTAATTTGGGGATGCATTTAAGCTTTTGCATAATTGCGAGCGTGTGAGTAGTCCATTAAATTCCGTTGGATTCTACTGTGTGCGTCAGTCACTGCCTAAAACTTCTGATGTGGGAGTTAATAAACTTCCTTCTCCTCTTGTTTGTTATGAAGATGAAAGTTCTTCATAACAAGAACTTCTTAGAATAATCTGCTGAATCTCTCACTGGTAACATGCTTAATTCAAAGTTTGAACTTTTTTGGCTTAATCCATTCTTTCATATTGATCAAACATTTTTTTTTGAGAGGAAGTTGAGGAAAAACTACTTTATACTTACTTCAAACATATCAGCAACAGAGTTATAATGGTTATTTTGAATGAAGAAACTTTATGTTTATAGAACTCTTTTCGAACCTAAAGGATTCTACAATTCTATAATTTTTCCATACTGTGCCGGCTAGCTTAGGCTTTCTATTACAGTGCTGAAGGGCACTATTTTGGAATATATTGCCTTTGAAAAGAACACAGAATTATATGCTAAACTGAAATCAGTTAACACTCAACTGAAATCTTGGAGCATTTTTGCTGTCATAAAGAGGGTGTTGAGTATGTGGTGTTCTTGGTGCATAGAAAGCATACAAATTAGGACATGAAGGTAGTATCACCTCACAAATTCAGCCTTATTGTGAAAATTGTTAAAATAATTTGGCTCACATTTTTGTCACCAGCTAAAAAATAGTGAATTCAGGGAAAATGTTTAGGAAAGACTTAACTCTGTCTTACAGTCACAGCCATGAGAAGGTTAAGAAACACATAATTTGATATTTGCCTCCATGAGAGATTTTTGATTGACAGCTCTTTAATATAAAAAGTTTTAATGAGCTCAACTGTTTGAGATGGAAATTGGACAAATTCAGATAGCAAATAAGTCACAGTTGTTAAACAGGACAATTAATCATTGAAACAACTTGCCTAGGATATGAAACATTCTGACTTGGCATAAAGATAGGGTAAAAGAGATTGTTTGATATACCATTTTACCTAGTTCATTATGCAGGAGGCTGAAATACTTGAATATGATGGTCAAGCACAAGAGCTTGAATTGTTTGAGATTTATCTTTATGAGAATAAAGCATATGACTACATGGCAGCAATAAATCTTCCACAACTAATGTGAATTTGCTGGGCAATTTAAATTCCGTTACCAGCACTACTTTGCAAGGTAACTAGTACTTTAAATGATGGCCATAGTGTTGCTTTGGCAGTGCTAGGATCTAGGCTCATCAGAAGGTATTTCAAGGAGGAAGAGGATAAAACCAGGCTCAGTGGAGTTAGGGCTGGGCTCCAGTATATTAGGGGAATTTGGATCAGTTCTGAACTATTTTCTTAGAATTAGTTGGGAGTCACTGAAAGGCATCTACTGCCTCTTCACAGATGTTCTTGGCATTGCCAAGACAGAAATTGGAAAGTATAGGTATTGCTGTATTCTTAATTGTGCATTCAGAGCATTCAGATTTTAACTCATGTACAAGTCATAAGTACTAAACAGAATGTGTTACTGGTACAATGTTATTGTCAAAAGAAAAAACCATGTAAGGGGGTAGCAGGGTCTCCAACCAAGTGTTCTTGGCCTGTGGATACAGTTAAAGAAATTCTCACTTAGATACAAAGGTCAGTTTTGGCAGAGTTGATCTGCTGACACTTTCCTCCCATTCTGTATTCTTAACTGCCTATTCTTTACTTAAATCTACTTAGAGTTTTTTTTAAGACAAACGTTACCTAAAAGTAGGTTTAGAGTAACAAAGTGTTACGTCCTTTCTAAAATTATTAGGATCATCCAGACTCTTCCAAATTTGTATTTAACAGATGAAGTTCCTTGTTTTTTCTCAAGCAGCATTTCATTCTCTAGTGAATATTGAATGTTACCTCTTTTTCTCATAGCATTTCAGTCCTGCTTAAACTTGTATTTCTAAGTGCATCACTTGACTTTTTGACCTTGAGCTTTGAAATTACTGGTTTGAATTAGGGGATTGTTTCTAGCTTATTTAAATACTATTTTTTATTAGAGGACTTTAAATAGCTGTTTTAAATAACACTGCACATTTCCAAGAATCTGCTGTAGCTTAGAAGTAAGAGAGAGATTCTCCACTAAACAGCCAAAATCCCTGTGTCTGCTTCTGTATACATTGATAGAATAATGCATGTTTTTAACCACTGAACTAATTTTAGCCATTTCTGCTCCCTTTCCAGGTGCAGGACAAGTTTCGTTTGGACCTGTCTGATGAAGAAGCTGTCCATTACATGCAGAGTCTAATTGATGAGAGTGTCCATGCCCTCTTTGCAGCTGTCGTGGAGCAGATACACAAGTTTGCACAGGTGAGGTATTTTCTTCTCAGCTGCTGGACCCTGTGGTAGCTGAGGCGAGAGGTTGTGAGTGGTAGGTTCATCACTGTGTGATGTTTTAGTTCATTTTAGTACAAGATGAAACTGTTTTAGTTGTAAGGACTGGAGGACAAGCTTGTAGAGGTCCTAGGACTGAAGAACAGGCTTGTAGAGGTCCTAGGACTGGAGAACAAGCTTGTAGAGGTCCTATAAAATATTTTGAAGCACCTTAGCAATCATGCAATGTCTGGTGTCTGGGATAAGGCAACTTCTGATGCCCATCCAGGCTGGGCATGAGCAGCCCCAGAGCAGCCCTGCCCAGAAGGGCTTGGGGGTGCTGTGGGTGAGAGGCTGCACATGGCCCAGCCATGGCACTCACAGCCCAGAGAGCCAAACGTGTCCTGGGCTGCATCCAGAGCCCCGTGGGCAGCAGGGCAGGGAGGGGATTCTGCCCCTCTGCTCTGCTCCGCTGAGACCCACCTGGAGCACTGCATCCAGCCCTGGGCTCCCAGCACAGGAGGGACAGGGACCTGCTGGAGAAGGTCCAGAGCACTTCAAAAGTTACCAGAGGGCTGGAGCACCTCTGTTAGGGAGACAGTCTGAGAGAGCTGGGATTGTTCAGACTGGAACAGAGGAGGGTCCAGGAAGACCTTACAGCAGCCTTCTTCCTGATGGTTTGGGTTGACAATAGATTATTGCCTCTGTTATTTTTGTTATTACAATATTCCTTCTATGAAGAATGAAGTGTTTAACCCAACATCTTTTACTTTGTGCTGTGTTACTGCAATACACACTAGGAGAATAAAATACTTGATTCCCATGTTAAATAAAACTGTGTTTACAAAAGCATTTCTGCTTTGAATTTCCAATTCTTTTTTTTTTCCCTTAAAACCATCTGACATTTAGTTTGTTTATTGTGGATTTAAGATATTACACTATTTTCCTTAAGTATTAGACCACGACAAGAAATGGAATTAGGAGAAAAAATTAAACTGCTCTGAAAAGCCAGTCATTATCCTGATTTTTAATTGATTTTTTTCTTCAAAAGGCTAGTCAAATTCTGATATGAACTGTGGAGAACTATTCTTATGGTTATCCATTTTGCTAAAAAGCATCTGTTCTTCAAACTTAGTTTTTATTTTGAAGAATTGCACTGTAGTGCAGGATGAGAAGAAATAATGTAATTTCCATTTATGTATATATTTAATTAAGGTGATGTTTTATGAGATGTGAAAGAAGGAAGTGTAATTATATGGAAATGATGCAAAATTTGTTGTCATTCATTATGGATTACTTTGAACTTTAGGTGGAGAATGAGAATTTCATAAGGCAAAGTGAAAAATGCCTGGCATCTGCCTTGGGGTTCAAATAAAATAAAAAAAAGCTATTAGAAATATTCAAGTTTGAAGGTTTAAGTTTGTCCAGTATGTGTGTAGACCTTTCTTTTCATAACATACTGACAGTCACTTTTTTTTAAGACATGCCTTTTTACTTCATTGGCCTTAGGTGACTGCCACACTCTCCCAGATAATTGTTACTGCATTTGTGAAAGTGTATTACAGGTTTGATTCGGGTGACCTTTTCTTTTTCCATTCAGGCTTGTTTTTGCTTGATCTTTCTTCAGTTCTTAGCCCTGCTTTTAAAATCACAGGACAGATTTGTTCAGAATATTTAAAAGTACCCAAGAATGTTATTCCAGGTTTCTGTGGGATGGGGCTCTGAGCAACCTGGTCTAGTGGAGGGTCTCCCTGCCTATGGAAGAGGGTCTGGGATTAGTGGATCTTTAAGGCCCCTTCCAACCAAACCATTCTGTGACTCTGCCTCCCAGGAATGGTGTTCCATGCAAAAAACTGATCAACATTCCAGCAGGCACTGATTGCTTCTTCCATTCATATTTTTGGGTGTTAATGTACAAGCCCACTGGTGTATTTTACTTTGGACACCAAATAAGCAGATGTGACAGCCACTAATGTAGGTCTGATATAGTTATCTTATTTTGTGGTTTTTACCTCTCCAGCTGGCCCATGCTGAATTTCATCACAGAGGTATTTTCCTGAGGCTCTGTGCAATCTTTGTGCACTGCTGCAGAGTGTGCAAACTGTGTGCTTTTAGGTTCCCTTTCTGCTTCGGGCATCTGGTGCCTAGAATGAAAAACAAGTGTCTTGATTTGCAAGTGCTACAGGCATCTCATGACTCCGTGTTTTGGAGTTCCAGTTACTGCCTTTATTCACACTCTAAAAAATTTAGGCTTGCAGGCTTTCTCCTGCAAAGATACTGGATTGCAAGTGTGAGGAGAATGCAAAAAGAATAGACAAAGATTAATCAGCAGTTGACAAGTCTTAAGAATCTATGGTTTATTAATGTATTTTTTTTAATACTTCAAAAAAAACCTGATGAAAAGTAAGTGTAATTAATGTCTATTCTCTATATTATGGGTGAAATGGGAGGCTTCTTAGCGATATTTATTACTTCATCAGTCAAAATCATTACCTTTCCTTTTTGTCTGAGGCAGTCTTAAGAATTTGCTGCTGTAGTCTTGATGGAGTCTGCAAATCGTTAAACAAATGAACAATTAATGGGTCGTGAATTTGCCGTAAAGGGATCATCTTACTGAATGGCCAATTGAAGCTTTCGTTCCTTCATCTGTAATTCTGCATGGAATTGCCAGTGGCCTTGTTCTTCATAGTATTATAAGTTGTCTGGAAAAATACCCCAATGCCACACAGGTGTTATGACACAAGTGTAAACAGCCTAATGCCACACAGTATTTCATTTCAAATGCTGTTCAACACATTTTTTGTTTATCAGTAGATATTTATTCTTTTACTGCCTTCAGAATAGGCCTGTGAGGAATCTGCACAGTCTACTGCAGCACTTAAGAGCTTTTTAACAAGTCTGGTTATTATAGTAACCATGGTGTTTCAGTGTTCTATATGTCACTCTGCATTAAGTAAAGCTCTTGGATAAAGTAGTCTGGATGTTTTGGAAGCAGCTCAGTATTATTCTTTTATAACAATATTCTAAATTGCATTCAGTTTACAGGTGTGTTATGAAGCCTTTAGTTTAATTTCTAATGTGTCTCTAATCTGTTATTTTATCAGATATTTTACAGACCTCTTCATGCACTGCCTGTCTCCTTAATGGTTATAAAAAAAAGTTGTCTCAAAAGTAAATAAATTCAGCATTTAGAATAAGCTAATGGTGTTGTACAATAGTTCTCAAGAGGATGAAAAGGTGCATACTAATTTTAGTTTACACTAATGAAGACTGGATAGCCATTTCTCCCTGGAGCGTCATTTTCATTTTAGCAACATTATTTATTTCTGCAGAGGAAGGAAACAATCTACAGTTGAAGTGTCTAGTTTCACCTTTTATTTCCCTTGCAAATTTACAAATCAAGTCAGTTGTATTCAGGGCTGAAATGGTAAGCAGTGATTAGAAAAGTGAAAGCTTGTGGGATACAGGGTGTCTCACCTGAACTGTAGTGGTACAACTTCTACAACTGTAGAAGTTCCATGGATTTAGAGTATCTTCAGGCAGTGCTTCTGCATCAGAGAATGCAGGCACCTCAGCACAGGGCTTCTGTTTTTCTTTCTACTGGATGTAAAGATTAGATAGGGAATGTCTACCAGCAGGACTGTGTATATTGGATAAAATAATTTGTCAAGGGGTATATAAAGTTGGCTTCTGCTTTTTCCCTTAAAAGGTTGTGAAAATCATCTACCCTTACATATTTCACCATGTTTTTAAACACAGAGTTCAATTTGTGCATAGCATTTGTTCTTAGAGAGTAAAGCAGATTGAGTAATCTCTGTGCTGTTGTGTTTTTTTCTTTTCTTTCAGTATTGGAGAAAATAAGCATTTTGCCTGCTCATGGTGGAAACAAGCAAATGCTCAAAACAGGGAATTTCTCAAGCCCTTGTGGACTTTAACAAACAGTTTTGGAAGCAAAAGCTGCAGATTTAATAGTGTGAAGAACTGAGAACTCAGAAGGTAGAGAAGCTTTTTTGAATCTCTGTTCATTAAAGGTTTAAAACCAACCATTTTTTAAAGGAATATCATTGTTTGTACCATCCTTGGGAGCCTCAAAGGTTGAAGTAAGCAACTTCCTCTCAAGCCAAAGATAACTGGAAGAGTTGGATTTAATGATGAATTATTGTATGTGTTAATATATATTCTTATTTAAAAGCTAAAGCAGGGAAGCTACAGTTTCTCAGTGCAGGAAAACCCCTCAAAAAACTATGGTAATCCTCTCTCATCCCTTCCCACCCACTCTGTTCCTTGAATAAGTTTTAAATGTAATTCATATGATCCTTTATTTCCTGCCTTAGGCAATGTTATCATTTAGAATGGACAGTCATTTTGCCTGCTTACAAAGCGTTTTTAAGTACTGATAAGTTACCCCAGCTGTAGGCAGCCAATTGAATGATTGCTAACAGGCTTAGCAATGGGAATGCACAGTGAGCAGTTCAGTATTTCACGCTTTAACTCTAAATGTTTTCTGTACAGTGATTATATATTCTTCACTCTAATAAAAACATTTGTTGTTGCAGTCTTGAGGTGTTCTATTTTTTCTTTTTAATCTCACTTGCTGAGACATGGCACACTAGAGGATTATGTTTGTAACTACTGTCTTTTTGCAAGGATTTTCACTTCTCAGTTTACTTGATGCTGGAATAACACCACTCATGAAATTACTTTTGTGCCACATGTTGAGTTCATAATGAATCTGGTTTGTATGATCAATAATGTAATTAGCTCTTCATAAATGCGTGGCTCTCTTCAAAAGGTGCTCTAATAGTCCTGTATTTTTTTAAATAACATTTTAAGTCAGGAAGAAATCCTTCCCAATTACAAAGATAAGAGGGACCTATTTGAATGTGAATCTGACTGGTATTTGTGAATCAGTTTTGCTTTGTGCTGTTGTCCCTTTTTTCTCCTGTATGTATGACTTAAGAACTGCATTACCCTAGTTGCTTGGTGCTCATGTTGTTTAGGAACACACAGTGCCACAGAGGAGCCATCATATTTTTAGCCCCTCTTAACTTTAGCTCACTCATCTTTGGAGAAGTAGTAGTGATCATTTTCTTGTGGTTTGTTTTTTTTTTCTGTCAGACTTATATGTTCCTCATCTGCCTCTGTTTCTCATGAACTTGTTCTATGTACAGTGCTTTGTGGCACTTTCCAGGTATAATTCTGAGAGCCTGGACTTCTCAGATGTTTAGAGAGAATTCTGTAAAAAAAATTGGCCCTTTTTGTTCTTTTAATACATTTCTAATGTGCATCCTGCGTGCTCAGACAACTTCTGATCTTTATGAAGCAGCCACACTTCATTTGACGTGAATTCTTGTCTCTGACCCCAGCCCTTTCAACTGTACATATTGTAGGATTTTTCATCTCTTTCTTTTGAAGAAAACTTCCTGCTCTTCCTGCTCAAGTCTAATTATGAAGGATATGGGCATGACCCAGTGTGTAGCAGTTGACCAGACAGGTCAAGGTTGTCTCCTTATTAAAACCCAAAAGACATCATCAACTCGATCCTATAGCACATTTTTACTTTGCAGAGATGTTTATAAACTGTTAAATATTGACCTTTATAAATGCATGGTTGTTCACTATGTCTTGTGTTTTAGAATTAGCCTGTTCATATGCTGGACTATGCAACAGCCTATTAAAACTGTACTCTTAAGTTATAAATATTAGCATGTGAACCCAAGTGGAATGTGATTACAGTAGAAAAGGCTTAGGAAGAGCTAGACTTCACTGTACTTCCCTGTCCACTTTTTAAATGGAGAATATCAGGCACAGAAGCAGAAAAGCTTGCCTGAATCAGTGGAAAATAGTCCAACCAGTGTGTTCATCTGTGTTTCTGCATGTGGAGTGACTCTGCATATATTTTCAGTGTATTTTCCAAAGAATTTTGTAAAACGGTGAGCACTGACAAACCAACTGGATATGTCTCCCATCCAGCTAGTGGCTTTTTTAAGCTGATATGCCTATTCTGTTCCTAGCTCTTTCAAATCCTTATAGAATGAAGAACAGGACAACACTGAGGCTGCTACAACAAACTAGATGCAAGTAGATTTGTACTTTAAACCTTGTCTTCTAAATACCAAGTATTGTTGAAAATCGAAAAATATCAATAGGTTTTTTTAATATAGTCTTATATAAAGTTCTGACTCTGTTTTGTAAAATCTGATGGCTCTTAGCACCTCATGTGGCATAATTTATTTAAAATAAAACAGACAGTTGAAAAGAAGAAAACCAAACAAGCTGGGTTGCTGAGGGGATATAAGTTAATCTGTTTTAAATAAAATATTTTTTGGTTTTTGGTATGTTACCAAAATATTTGATTTACTGGAGTTAATATGTATAATAAGTTATCTATCATGGCTTGATATCACTGTATAATACCATGAGTCTATTATGTGTCTGTTGTCTCTAATAAATTCTGAATCCCTTGAATAACTACATAAAATTCTGTCTTGAGGAGTACAATTCTTAAAGGTGAAATCCTTTGTATATTTCAGAAAGATAGAAGCCTAGTCAGGTGAAGGTACCAATGTGAATGTCAGACACTGCACTTTTATTTTTGTGAGTGCATAAATGGGGTAGGCACACACACAGCACACAGCTCTGCATGGAGTGAGGCAGTGAGCTCCATCCTGTGTTCTGAGGCATGGAAACCAGGCTGTACCAGGTGTGCCACAGAGTAACTTGTCAAAAGTCACCCTCTTAAGTCCCTCCAGGAAGCATTACAGAGCAAAAGAAATAAAACAGTCATTAATTTTGCCATGGACTTATTTTGACCAGCAGTTGTATTTTATATAACTTGAGATAAAAAGTACAATAAAATTACCCTTGTGGGTTCTTTATTTGCCTTTCAGCATTCATCTTGGTCTCATACTGATCTTTTTTCTCACAGAATCTGTAGGGGTTCTTTGGGATTGAGGGTGGGAGAAGCAAATAAAATAACTTCATTTTTCCTTCCCTACTGTAGACTGTCCTGAGTTGTTTTCATCTGCCAGTGCATCAGGAGCAGAAAGTGCCACAGTAGGCTTTTCTTTTGAGGGTAAAGAAGCAATAATTTCCAAAGTAGGATTTCTGGGGAAGGCGGGGTAGAGGATTGAGAAAGATGTGAATGTGCTCTGTGCTTTTAATACAAAAGACCTCTACTTTTGGCAAGAAACTTCCCTGTTCTTACAGACAGTTTTCTGGTATTGTTGTTCTTGTGCAATTTAAAATAAAAAGTGCTTTTGCAAGGCTTTATAGGAATAATGACTTTGGAAAAGGGAAGAAAGAACAGCGAATGGGAATTATAACACCCCCTTGCAGAGTGGGGATAGCAGAAAGAGAGGCAGTCTAAATGGCCTGCCTTTTGTAGTCAGGAGAGGTTTTACTCACAAGACCTGGTATCATCAGCAGATGGTAAAATACTGTGGTTATTATGAAGTATCTGAAGCGCCTACATTTTAGGAGTCTTAAGGGAGTCATTGAAAACAGATTGCAGGTGGATTGTGTTAAAATAGATTTTTGTAACCTCTTCAGCTGATGTGATGATTCTTTGTAATAGTGAGGCTACTCAAAGTGTGATATTGGTGCCCTCCTGCCCTTCTGTCATTTAGATTGGACCCTTCAAGGGTGAAAGAAATTTCATTTTGGAGGATAAAATGCCCAATCCCAGTTGCTTCCTGAGTATTAACAGTGAAGTGGTTCACCTGCCTGGGTTCAAACCTGAAACAGGGAGAACACTGCTTGGGGAAGAATCCATAGCTCATCTACACACAGGCATTAATCACTTCAGCTGTGTGTGGGACAGTCCTTTCCAAAGGGAATTAAGCTATACCCTGGGGAGGTACCTAAATTCCAGATAAAACACCTCTGCAATTAGTAGCTGTGCAAAACTTAACCATTTGCAATTCCTTCCCTTGATAGAAGAGTGTCCTCTTCAGTGGTGAGGGCTCAGAAGGTGGCAATTTACAAGGGTCAGTGTTCATAACCTGCAGTGTAGAAAAAGTGATGTGAAGGTGTGGCTGAGCCACTGTGGGTAGCTCTGGAATCCTTTCTTCCATGGTCAGGCAATTCACTTTGGTCCAGCTTGTTTGTCCTCACAGTGACAGTCAGATAATTCCACTTTCTTTCTCTTGCTCTGTGTTTAGACATTGATTGGATTATGTGACAGGTAAATCATAAAGATACACATCCCAAAGTGACAAACAAACTGCTTTGTCTCACTTCATCTATTAAGTGGGAAGGTAATTTGCCATTTTTTGGTGGGTCTTCTTTCACTGGACATCAGAATATAAAGGTAATTATAACCAAAGGGTTTTCTGTCTCATATCTAATTTAACATCTCTCACTGATTACAGACTTAAAAACTCACATTATTTAAAAAAAATAGTTTTGGGTTTTGGTTTTGTTTAAAGTTTAGTTTCTTGTGCAGACATGTATGAACAGTGTTCTAGCTGAGAAGATAGGAAGTAATTAGGTGGAATCTCTGCTTTTAACAAAGCATCTGCAAACTTCTCTTTGGACTTCAGGTGGAGTAACCTAAGTTCCATATCTGCATGCATATATAGAGAGATGGCTGTACATCTTGCCTACTGATGGTGTAGCATCTTGTCCTGTGTCCTCAGGGCGGGGACAGAGCTTTTTTTTTTTTTCCAGTAAATACTGAATTGTTTTTTGTGGTTTTTTTCCTCTTATCTGATGATGTCAGTTGTACTCAGTGCATTCAGCTGTCCTGACATTTTTCTAATGCTGTATTTTCATTAATTGACATACAAGTGAGAGATTTCTGATGAAAGCACAGCTGGTCTAGTAGCAGTGTCTATTCCCTGAAGTGGGCAGCTTCCATTTCAGCTTAAACTTGGAATTTTTCTCTCTTTGTCTGTCCCTGCTGGGAGCCATTCTTATGTAGATAATGTCCCCGATCCTGCTGTGACAGACTCAGATGCTGAGATTTCTGACCCCAGGGCAGTGAAGGGGAGACAGTGGTGCCCTGATGGTTGTCTAAGTCATTCACCAACCTCAGGGATGAGGACATCGCTGGCATGACAAGAAGCTCTTTAAAGGAATTATTCAGGTGAGGTCTCTGGTCAGGTTCTCTTTTTCCAAGGGAAAGCACAGCTGCAAACCTTGGGACAGTGAATGAGGTTGTCTTAAAAGCAAACTACATGGCAGAGACCTGCAAGACCTGTTCTTGTTGAAATCCTGAATATGGGAAAAAAATGTGTTTATATAGTTTAGAGATGTTTTGCATAGTTAATCCACAAAGTTTACAAAAACCTGTAGGTGGTACATTTTCAAGGATATTGGGCCATACTGCATTTATCTTTTTCAAGGTGCAATGTGCCAGTAACAAGGTGCTGTGTGGCATCTTACTCCAAACGAGGAGATGACAGGTCTCAGCTCCTCTGCTTCTAACTTGACAAATGCTACTTTTGAAACGAGAACTGAGAGGCTCTGTGCCACAATCATGGCATGTTATCCATTGGCCTTGAAGATTTTTTTGCTTCTTGAACTTGCATCTCCCTCCCAGCTCTGTAAACTCAGTGGTGCAGAACCCATTCTTAACTTGTCATGCACAAAAAGTACCACAGCTTGGGGCTTTAATTTGAGGTGGATTTGGGAAGTGCCATTATAACTTGCCAAATAGCTGTGTGTTTTGATTGCACTTTGTGTTCAGACTTGGTTCACTGGCTTTTGTTTCTTCCATACCTTAAAGCTCAAAGGTGGCTGAAGAAATGTATCTGCTGGAGCCCCTGGTCCTGTCAAACAGTGTTCTGGCAGTTCCCTCCACCCTTCTGTCTTGGAAAGCTCTAGTAAAAATATGGAAAATTAATGTTTCTGTGCTTTCATTAATTAATTAATCCTACAGTACTGTACATACACAGGTAAAATTGAACTGAAATACAGCAGTTTTTCAGCTTAAGCAAGCAATAGCCACAAGACACACTGTGTCAGGCCTTTTGATCAGTGTCCATGTTTCCTGCATCTCTGTTGTCCAGTTTAGTGTGTACCTGATCCTGATTTAGTATTTTGTAACAGATAAATTATTTCATTCAGTGAAGAGATACAGCCAGAAGAACAGCTAATAGCTGTATGATTTTTTTTTCTCATTTATCACCACATGGGATGCAAATGGAGCTGTACAAGAACAACTGAGAAAATTACGTGTCCCAAGGATTATTTTCTTGTTTACAGTTTCAGACGTATAAATGAGCAAGAACAACTCATTTAAAACTTGGAAATCAGCATAAATCAGGATGCTACAGCTCAATCTTACATCTCTATTATGTGTGTATACAAAAGGCTTGCTTAGCATATGCTTTTCCACTATTTCATTATTTGGTTGTCCATGTGTATGTCCCTGGTCATGTACCTACTAATGTTCCTCAATAGTTTTAGTGCTGAGCCTTCTGCTCAGTCATAAAGGTTGTTGATTTTGTTGCTCATACTGAGTTCTATTGTAGCCATTGCCATTTTTCAGTCCTGGGTTGGGTCTGGGGCAAAAGCAAGCACAGCTGTGGGTTACCAGCTGTCCTGAGTTTTGTGACTGCAGTGTCAGTCTTGAATTTAGGCTCTCTCTGAAGATGCAGTCACTGAATGCTTGAATTCAGTTGCACAAAATACTGTAATGCAGGAGCATTAAGGAGGAATCTGGGGCCAGTGCAGTTGCTACCATACTGACACAGATTTGGGGCAATTACCCCTATTTTAATTGTACTAGATTAAAGCTGCCAGATGCATGAATGTTGTGATCCTGTATGTTTCAGTAGCTACAGGATCCTGTTCAATTCTTCACTACCTTTGGATAGCTGCTCAAGAGTCTCTTCTTCCCATTTGCCTTGCCAGACTAGCAGGTAAGGATCACCATCCTTAGCTTTTTATTTGGATCATGGATTATGATTTCTAAAGGAAATTTGTTCAAGATAGGTCCTGCATTTAAGCACTATCCTTCCTGGACTCTAGGTATTGCACTATGGGAGCATGGATATATTCATGTTTTCCATGTTGTTTTTATCACCCCACCATGGCAGTCTTGGCTACCTCAAGCCATTTGAAATGGCCCTGTGTGCTTCATTTTAGCCAAACTGGATCAACTGCTTTAGTACGGGCTGATTCTGAAATTACTAAATCCCACTGACTGACAATGCTGAATAGATTTCCATGGACCATGCTGGGAACTTGATGCAGGTATTTGTATGAAGCCAAAATACGTGTGACTGTTCTGCTTTCCTGCCAGTACTGGCATGTTCCTTGCCCGAACCAAACAGAGGGTGTTCCTAACTGGACATCTCAGCCATGGGAGGTTTTGAGAATTTTAAGAGTCAGGTCCTCCTAGTTGTCAGCAGAGAGGCTCAAGGCATTGGGCCATTTCCATCTCTAAAGGAGGTCACAGCCATGGGCACGCAGACTCTGAGCAGTGGAATTCACTGTGAGTGTGGATTAGGTGTACATCCAGGCTTTAACTTGTTTGACTCTATAGTCACACACTGTTGTATTGTGTTTTTATTGTTCCGTTTCTGTAATGGTTTGATCTATGTACCCCCATTCTCCCCAGATGGTTTGCCCCGAGTTGTTTCCCTTGTCCCCCATGTCAATCTTCTAATTCTGCTGACTCATTCCCCAATCTCCTCCCGGCACCCCTGTCAATCACTCGGCCTCCCATCCCCTCTTTCTAGAACCTTCCAGCAGGGGCACCAAGTGATTGGTCAGAGGTTGGGGCCCTCCCTCACAGTTTTCCCCAATTTGTTGCCCCTCCCTGTCTATCTCCCCAGTTTCCACACCCCCAGTTCTTCCCTTTGGTTGTTCCATGAATCCCTCCCTTCTTTCCACCCCCCCTTTATAACCTGTTCCAAGAGCTCAGTCTGGGCTCTTCGCAGCTGGTTTCTCTGAGGCACGGAGCTCCCCTTGAGCTCCCAATAAACTTTGGACTTAACCCCTACGAAGAGTCAGCTCCTAACTCCTCCACCATTGTCAGCCAGGGCCTCCTCTGCATTAGGGCTCACAACCCCAGCTGCCCTCCTGTACCCCCTGGGCACGGGAGAGTGTTGTTATGAACAAGTTCATAAGTTAATACAATTAGAGATGTTAATGTTAATCTGAAATTGTAGTAAGTTCATTGTGTTAACTAAATAGTTGTTCAATGTTAAACCTTTAAGTTGTCCCCACTGTTAATCCCCTTACCTTACCGATACCCTTGTTGCATCTGTCGGGTACTGCCTCCGCTGCTCTCCAAAATGGCGCCAGGAAACATCCCCGGGAAATACGCAAATTAAGAGACCTTCAAGAAAATCCAACCAAAGACCCTAAAGACTATGAGCTAGCCAAAGATTTAAGGAACTAAGCAACAGGTCCTATTAGCGTAAAGTTCTCCTACTCCACCAGCAAGGTTTTAGATGACCTGACTAGACTAGAACTGACTAGAACTGGGTCAGAATGGGGACCCTAGACGATGAGCCAAAAAAGGTGAATTCCTAGGCACACCAGGAAGCCCCAGTTCTAAGCAAAACTGTCTGCCTCCTCCTCCTCTGCGTCCCCAAAGGCAGCAGTGGCGGTGTGCACAACCCCTCGGGCCCCCACCCAGAGCTGATCACTCAGTAAAGGCATCCAAAAGGAGCTGGTGTCAGCTCACAGTGTCAGCCGCAGTCTGCCATGTCGGGGCTGGTCGGGCAGTGACCGGACGGTCACAAAGAGGACACGGCGACAACACACACACTTTCCAAGAGGACTCAGAGGTACAGGAATATTCAGGGAAAGGGTTAATCCTGTCACATTTTCATCCAGTTTGTTCCCTTTGTTTCCGTAAGCCTGAAAGATCTTTGTTTCCTTGGGCCCATCTTCACCAGAAATTGAGACCTTCACATACCACAAAGTATAAGGAGTACAAGCCCCATCACTGAGCACTGTGATATTTTTCCCATACTCAAATGCCTGTGGATGGGGCTTGGAGCAACCTGGGCTAGTGAAAAATGTCCCTGCCCATGGCAGGGGGTTGAAAAGAGATGGTCTTTAAGGTTCCTTCCAAGCCAAACCATTCTGTGATTCTCTGAGAGCTATAACGAGCAGTCTTCCCCCAGAACCACAGGAGATAGTCGTGTCCCAAGAAGACAGAACTGCTTTTCCCTAAACTTATTAATGGATGATGTTGCAGCAGAGAGCACCATGTTCTAGAAACACCAACTTCTCAGAAGCTGGAGCAGAGTCAAGTGTACTTCACACAACTGGGCACATCAACCATGCCTAAAATCACAGAGGAGATAATTACATGGCCCCAGAAAATCAAGTAGCTGTTCCCTTATGCCCAGCTTGTGCTCTGAATCTTCCCATAGCATCCAGTTGCCACGATAGTTAGGCTTCAGATGTGCTTTCTCTGATCTCTCTTATTTACCTGTTTTCAGGTGTTTTGTGAAGCTTAAAATAGCAAATGTGTTCAGTTCCCGGTAGTGGAAAGATGCCAGATGAGGCCGAAATTATTAACTTTTCTATGGTAGAGATTTGCATGAATTATGTCAAATTAAACATGAATTTCTACTCATACTGCAGTTTTCAAATGTCTCTGGAGAATTTTATTGGTTATTCCCTTCATATTTTCTTTAATTCTATAAAATCCAGCATGACTGAGGATGAGAAGGAGGATTTTTTTTTCTTATTAATATTTATTTGAATCATTGAGGAAATGAGGTTTACTTGAATTTGAAATAATTATGGTGAATTCCTGCTGGCACACAAAAGGACAGACTTTATCTCAGTGAAGACTGTCCCAATGAAGACTTCATCTGCTCCATGGCTATCGCACCAGCTGTTTTCCATTTCACATATATGAAGAGTTTTGCCAGTCTCCTTTAAATCCTATATATCTAGCATCAGGTATCAAGTATCCAAGTGGTTCTTATTTCATCTGTTGCATCTGTGTTGTCTTCTCTTGACCTTTTAAATCTGCAAGCTCTTCTAAGCAAGGATCATATCATTACATTTGCATAGTGATTATTGCCAAAGGTCTGGAATCAATGAGGGTTCCTATAATATAAATAGTTATGGAAGAAATTAGCAATCCAAGCCCAAATGACAGGGCATTTGTAAATAACATAGCCATATCTTGATAATTAAATTAACTGTAAAATCAGAAGGAACACTGGATAGCTGCACAAACGCCTGTGAAGAAAATGTGTACTTGCACATTTTCATTTTGATCATCCTGAAAATACCAGAAAACAGAAACTAAAAACTTAAAGAAATTAAAATAATTAAAAACAAACAAATTTGTTTTCTAATTCACAGTGAGAAGAGTTGTCAACTATTGGTTTTAAACTAAACTGTGTAAGCACACAGAGAAATCTTTTTAGCTAGATTTCTACACTGCGCCAAATAACTTCTGATGGAGAACAAAACAGGTAATAAATATATTCAGAGACCTTAGCATAAGGTCTGCACAATATAGAGCTGGAAAGAGACATCCAAAAGTTAAGCCTGAAAAATGTTATTGTTAAGAGGGCAGTAATGCCTTCCTGTGACTGACTCCTCACCATAAAGGCACGTGCTGGATTGCAAAAACAGTTATCCAAGGTTTATTTGTAACAAAATGATGGAATGATAGAATAATTTGGGTTTAAATGGATGTTTACAGAGCATCCAGTTCCACACCCCCTGCCATGGGCAGGGACACTTTCCGCCAGATCAGGTTGCTCCAAGCCCCATCCAAGCTGGCCTGGGACACTCCCAGGGATGGAGCAGCCGCAGCTGCTCTGGCTGACCTGTGCCAGGGCCTCACCACCCTCATTGTAAAAAATTTCTTCCTAATATCTAGTCTAAATTTACCTTCTTTCAGCTTAAAAGCACTATCCCTTTTCCTATTGCTAGAGGTCTAATAAAAGTCTGTGCCCATCTTTTTTATAAGCACTCTGTAAGTTTTGAAAATCTGATCAGTGGAGTACCACCATCACCATAAGGAAAAACTGCTTTATGCAGGTCCAGCTGTTGAAATGCTTATTCAGATAAAGGATTTCAGAGTTCTAATACCCATAATATTTTAAAGAAAAATCTTTTCATGCTCAGTAGCAGTCACAGAGCAGTTGAACATCAGGATTTGTCAGAATTAGAGAACATACAGAGAACATCCTCATGCTGCTGCACGTGTGCATGTGCATCCACACACTGAATTCAAGGAAAGAAAAATGGGTGTCCCATTCCAAAACAGATTCCAAAATGGAATAGGAAGATGAGTAAAAAGCATAAGCAAGGGAAGAAAATGCCTCCTAACACAGGACCAACAGCTGGACCAGGAAGCTTCAGTCTAGGAAGGAGACGAATGAAGAAGGATGTGAAAGAATTCTTTAAAATCTGCAGTGCCAGATTTTGTACCCAGTACAACAAAGATAAAAACTTGCTGAGGAAGGGACTTAACTGTAAGGAGAGCCTGAGAGAGCTGGGGCTGCTCAGCCTAGAGAAGAGAAGGCACAGGGCTATCTTATCCACCTGTATGAACAGCCAGTGGGAAGGAATGAAGAGGAGGGTCAGACCTCCTCCATGGTGACCAGGGGCACGACAAGAGGTGTGGAGGTGGTCAGATATGGGGACAGGCTGCCCAGAGAAGCACTGAAATCTCCATCAGTGGATGTGCACAGAACCCAGCTGGACATATGCTCCAAGTGGCTCTGCTTCAGCAAAAGAGTTGGACAGGTGGTCTCAACAGGGTCTCTCTACCCTAAGCTATTCTGAAAATCCTGAGTTGTAAGTGAAAAAAAAGCAGTAAAGAAGAAATTACTGTACTTTTCTTAGTGAACAGATGGTATCAAAAGGAAATTAACAAGACAAAGGCTGGAAACAAATAAAAGAGCTTTTTACACAGTGCATAATTGAACTATGGAGCTCTTTATCATAGTGTTTGTGCTAAATAGCAATGCTAAATAGCAATTAGATAAATGCATGGAAGAAACATTCATCAAGGTCAGTTAAATAGAGTATTACCCAGAATTCCTTAATCTACAAGTCACTGGAAACTGAGAGAACAGACAGAAAAATATATTTATATTTATATTTATATTTATATTTATATTTATATTTATATTTATATTTATATTTATTATTCTTAACAATGGGGTCTCACTCTTCTTTTGACTTTTGTTACTTGTCACAGTTGAGGACACGACATGACAGCTGACCTTGCATAGCTGGTCCTGTGTTTAGAAATACAATGCATGTGCATTTTGTAATCCATTTCACTGCAAATGCTCTGAGGAAAAAAAAAAAAATTAAAAAAAAAAAATGAACTAGAGTTTGTCTCAGAAGAAGAAAATGTGCCTTAGAAGAGAAAGAAATTATTTGGATGGATAACAGGTTTGTTCAGCAAGAAAGTTCCATTATAATTTCTGCTTTTGATGACTGCCAAGGCTATTTAAAATTTTGATATTTCATATGTAATACAGGAAATTCCATAATGAAAACTATTCAAGCATAAGTGAATATTTAATACGCTTTTCAGAGGCTTGGTCTACTTCTAAAGTATAGAAGTTTAAATAAAATCACTTAAATGACTTAGGGAATTAAGAAGTCTATGATTTTTGCAAAACACAAGAGTCTATTAGGAGACTGAAGCTTTTCCTGTTTAAAAAAGCAAATCTTACAGTTTTAAGAAAATCCGAAGCATATGCTGAAGAAATGTTTTATCATAATTAATTTTTAGGCAAAATAGGGAAGAATTTGATTTGCATGAGCCAGAAGACGGGCTATCTCTGTAATGGACTACAATTGAGGAGACTGAATCTTAGGGTTTATCTTTAGCTTTGGTTATGTCAAAAAAACAAGTTAATAAGCAGCTACACCACTGGCTTGCAGCGCAGGGAAGAAAAAGTTTGGGTAAGAGTTTTCATATTTCCTTTCTGGCTGAAGACCTGTATGCTCAAACAGAGAAGAATAAGTGGATGTGACAGGATTTTGTGCAAAGATTCTGAACAAGGTTGAAAATGTTGAGAAATTGGACAGTGTGGAGATTAATTGAAGTCTGGGCAAGCAAGTTTTCTCTTGAAGATGAGAGCAGCTGAAGCTGCCTTTGAACAGATGTCGGTGGGACACTGTGATTAAATACATCTTGTTTTTAAAGCTCTGCTGGTCCCTGTGGAGCAGTGATTATGAACCAGATCAATTATGCTTCAGTATTCGTATTAAGGCTGAATTTTTTTCCTGCTGTTTCCTTCACTCCGAGTTTTTGGAATGAGATGGTAGAAAAGGAGGAACTCAGGTTACTAACTCAGAAAGGCTGAGAGTTTTGTTTGGGTAGGAAGAATCCCATGGAATATCCTATCTCTTTCTTCCTCTAAATTAGTTTCAAATATTCCAGCTTTAGGTTTTGGGGGTTTGGTTTTGTTTTCTTTCTTTACTTTTTTTTCCCCCCTGTATCTGCCCTGGGTCAGTACTGACTTCTGTGGCCAGCATCTGAGCCTGATCCATGCTGTGTTGTGAAGCTGTTGTGAGCTTCATCTGAAGAGCTGAACACAGCTGTAACTGTTCCAAGTCCCTTTGTCTGTACTTTGATTGCTTTGATAATGTTCTTCAGTTATATGTGATGATAATTAAAGAACATTTAAAGCATTGTACACAAAAGAAACATGTAACTGTGCTGGAAGTGGGATAAAAATTGTCTTTATTTAAATGCTGAGATAGTAGGAAAAGAAAAAGGAGGAAGCCATGTGCTTAAAACAGCTTTTAAGCAGAATTTGATGGTCTGCGGTGCTGACTTCATCCACTGAGCCAGAGCACTTTGACAAATCTTTCAGTCACTCTTTGACCCTAAAGTTTGTGCCTCGGGTTGAACATGGTATTATGCCTGTTTTGCTGGGTTTAAACACCACCAGCACTTAAATCAGGGCTCTGGGAGCAGGCGAGCCTCTCAGTTTGTGGCAGCCTCAATCTGATGGGTTTGATCTGAAGAAATATGAAACAAAGTCAAGAATCAGACATCACACAGACTTTAACCAGCCACGTTACAACAGCTGTCAGCTACTGATGAAAGTTTTCCAGAAGAAGGAGAGCCAAAGCCTGTGAGCTTCCTGGGCTCCAGGCTGACATCATTTCCCTGAGTACTGCTTCTTCCCACGGGCTGTGATTTCCCTGAGAAATCTCTGTACTGAGTGAAAGTTCCACCACACTCCAGGGACTAGAGCAAGGACATGGCCAGAACTTCTCTGCGCATAATCCCCCAAGCTGTTGGACTCCTCATTCATTAGAGCTCATAAAAGCAGCTAGTTTTGATGACTGATTGACAATAATTACCTCTAGGATATAATCCCTCCTGTCTCTGACTATTTAAGTACTCTTCTGAAAAGTTAAGTGAGAAAAAGAGGAAAAAATCCCTCTTGGAAACTGCTTCCACATCCACTATACTTAACCCATTGGCTGTTAATTATTCACTGTGTGTGAGCTCACATTGTACCTTGCAGAAAAGGCACCATTAAAGATGTTATAGACAGCATTTATGAACACAAAGAGCTTTGTAAAACCACTTTTAGTCCATAGCACTCAAGACAAGCCTACACTACAGTGAGTCAACTGCCTCTCAGATGATTTGGACAGACTTTTATAAAACTCAGCACACAGTGATTTTGTTCTCTTTAATCAGTTTTCCACAGAGGGACCCACTGTGAATGCAAACCCTGGCACTGCTGACAAACAGAACTGAGGGTATTGAGATTTTTCTGCCTTTCCCAAAAGAAGTCAAAACTACAGATATACATTTTACATGCATATTTTGTTAAGTTTTGTTTTCAGCACAGTGTCTTCAACTGGTGGAGCTGTTTGATTAGTTGAAATTAACTACAGTGTATGGAAATTCTATCTGCCACAGGAAAAGACCCAGAGTGACACAGCAGGATGTGACAGGCTGCTCTGGAAGAAACAGTTTTCCCCTGAAGGCAGTAGAGCTCATTTTGGGATTCCACTTTAATCATGTGCTGTGGTCTCTCAGTATGTAAAAAAAGACCCCAATCAAAAGGGAATTACTGCCTGCAGATCACAGGGTCCAAGAGACATGAAAAACGATGTGCTGCTTCCGTGGGGAATGATTTACTGGCTCAGCACAGGCCCCTTAGAAAAAGGGCTTCTGTAATTTTGTTTCTTCCTAAAGAATGAGGAGAGGACACCTGTGCTGTGGCTCAGAATACCTATTTCAGATCCTTCTCATAGTGGGTTTCCATGGGAGATTGTCTCCAGTATCAAACCCACTTCAGGACATCCTTTTCTTTCTATTGTCCCACAGCTCATTCTTGCCTCTGTGTAGCACTGTGAGATTGTGTGCAATGACATCATACAAATTAACATGAAATACAGGGGAAAATACAGGGTTCTCCTGAATGAAGAAATCGGATGAAAGAAGTTTAATTGAGAGAAGTGATGGATGTAGTTAAAGTACTTCCAGTTCAAAGGAAGATACGCCTTGTTAACACTTAAATGAAGACAAATCAATTCCTGTGCACTGCTTAGAGCCCCCAAAAACTGTGCTGTGAGTGAAAAAAGTTCCCTGCATGTTGAGGAATGCACATGCCTGCTGGGCAGTACTATGGAAGGAAACAGAGACCACAGAGCTCCATCCTTCCCAGCCCTTGGGGAATATCTCTATATTTTGGAAAGGCAGCTGAGCTTCCAGAATAAGTCCAGTTCTTTCTCCATGATCTCACTGCCTTCTAAGGGTTTCCTGTGAAGGGTTGAAATGCTTTGGAAAAATTTCATTGTGGTCTGAGGGTAGTTTAGAAGTTTGGTGCCCATTCATCCTGATGTCTAGTCTTTTAATAGTCAAATAATCTAGTGGGATAAATGAATGGCAGAGAAACATTTAATGAGATGCATTAAAATTCTTGGAAACATAGAGTTTAATAGCCATTAAAAGTCATTAAACTTTTTTGTTTGCCTCAGGCAGACCAGCAAAGTTATTGGAGACTGCTGTGAAGTTTGAATTAGGTGAACTGAAGCTGTCTTCTAAGAGACATGCACATATGAGGGTAAATAACCAAAATCAGAATCCGTGACAAGAGGAGAAAAAGACAGTGTTGGCTTTGCTTCCTTTTAGGTACAGATCAAATCCAAGGGGGCAAATTACTGCATTGGAACAACTGGTTCTTTGAACATTGGAAGTTTGAAGAATGAAAGAGGCTCGTCTGCTACAGGGTGGTCACTCAGCTGAATTTTCAAATGGTGACAGTATTTCTTGTTTTAGCTTTGGATTTTTGTCTCCTGAAGCTAGGAGGATTACAAAAATTTCTGGTACACCTTCTTTTTCTAATGATTCTTGCTGCAGACCTCAGCTGTTCTAATCAGCAAAGAAATTAATACAGTCTCCTTTCTTGATTAAAGATTAAATTCCATGAAACATACATTCATAAAATCTTTTTGTGACCTCCCCAGTCCAGCAGATACAGCTGAGACCAGCCAGCAGCTTCAGCAGTTATACTATGAGGAAGCTCAGATGGATGAAAAGTGGTAACATATACCTTCCAGCACTGAAAATGTTCTCCTTAGCTTTGATGTCCGTCAAATAAAATTATGCTAGCCAATTTCTCCTCTATCAATCCCCAGAATATAGGATATTAAGAGCTTGAATTTTATATGAAAAAAAAAATTCTGAATCCAACTTGGTGTTTTATTGAAAAATGCTGTTTTATCACCTTAGATCCAGGGGCAAAACTATCACCTTTGATAGAAAGCATTAGCTCTCACTTCTCATCGCCTCTACTGAATAAACTATTTTAGACACTTTATTGCTACTATTATATTTAAAACAATCCACATTGTCTGTACATCTATCTTCTGAGTTTGCCCTTCCCATAGTCCTTCAGTCTCCTGTTGAAGACCATGGGGCAAACTTGGGCAGCACTTTCATGGGTACAAATGGAAAATATCCGTGATAAAGTCTATCCCTGCAAGATAATCCTTGTCCACATTTTATTGCAAGCAGCTTGAGCAGTCTGAACCTGATTATCCTAGGGTGATGTTATGATGCTAGTATCCCCATTCATGTGTTCTGTTTAAGCTGGATATTATGTTCTGTGCCTTCAAGACTGGCTCTGAAGAGTGAAAGTTTTGTTTTGGTTTTGCTATCAGCTGCTCCCCCACGGCTGGTGGGACACACAGACAGGGCAGTACATGGTGCTGCTTTTGCTTTTCGCTTGGCTTTTCGCTTTGCTCTTGCTCTTGCTTCTGCTTTGCTCTTGCTTTTTGCTTTGCTCTTGCTTTTTGCTTCTGATCATTAGCTACTTTAGCTAAGCAGTCCAAATTTTTCCCTGGACTGTTTTTTCTTTCCCTTTTTTTGGGAACCTGCTCTGGGCTGGGGCCTGGCAAACACTGAGAGTTTGCACCCTGTGGCCTAGCGGGGCCTACTCTGGGCAGCAGCTGCCCCAGCGCCAGAGGGACTGATAACAGTGCAAGCACCCCCAAAAGAGACTTTCTGAATTTTTCATCTTTGTCAGAGCGGTGAAAGAGTGGTGTCATCTGTTATTGTTCATTTTGTGTGCTGGGGGATGCTGTGCCTGTTAAATAAACAGGTTCTTTCCACTTCTCTCCGAGGAATCCTTCCTGACCCAGCTGGGCGGGAGGGGCTGTGTGAGTTTGCTTTCTGGAGGGGCCCTCGTTGGAGGTTTTCTCCCAAATCTGCCCTAAACCAAGACACTGATAAAGGTTTTACAGTCCTGCTCTGCAACCTGAAGAGCTCCTCAGCTTTACAGACAGCTCAAGCAGGGCAAAGAGCTGCACTTGGCTGGTATTACACAAAGTTCAATCAAGGCACTGCAGTTATAACAGCCTTGTGGTTCGGGCTTCAAGCTTTCCAATAAATTACTCTTTCTACAGCCCTGATGGTCTGTGATTTCACCTCCCTTGCAGAGAAACCGTTTTTCCCAAGTTTCAACATGTGCAAGAGAAGCTTGAGTGGCTGTAGGTAAGACAAGGAAGCAGAGGATGATCCCTCCAGCTAAGGCAGTGATATGGTTAAGGCACAGTAATCTTCCTCTCCTGGAAGTGATGGAAAAGCTCCATAATGGAGCAGACGTTCCCTGAGCTGCACAGATGCCACATTAGTGCTACACCCAGGTGTGCAGGGGGAGCTAATTGAGGCCAGATCTGGGAGCGTGGCAGGAATCGCCAGCTTGGCACATGGGACCCAGCTGGGCTTCAGGAACAAATTGGATCAGGGACCCAAGGCAAGATGAGGCTGTGACAGGGGAGGCAGCAGGCCTGGGAGGGGGGAAAGACAAAAGAATAATTAATTCAAGGAGTTTGGTACAGCAAGGAGTGGGGGTAGTGCTGAAAATAAATGCACAGCGCGTGGCTCAGTGCAGGGCTTTGAGGGCACTCAGCAGGATTTGATGGAAACCCCCTGATGATCTGTAGGGAGGGCAGCTCCATGCCCAGGCTCCCTGATGCTCCTGCTGCTGCTGCTGCTGCTGATGATGATGGTGCTGGTTCAGCAGGTGCTCAGCTGCAGCATTTGCTTCCTTCCATGAGAGCCCAGCGTGCAGTCTGGGAGGGGAGGAACTGACTGGGGAGTTCCACAGTCCCCATTGTTGAAGTTAAAAAAGACCTCTAAAATCATCAAGTCCAGCCACTGACCCAGCACTGAGCTGAAACCTTCCTTGAGCACAAGGATATGGGTCTCCCACCTTTCCAATAGAGGCAGCTGTCTAAAGCACTCTTTTCATGCCAATTTTGAGGCATTTTAACATTTCCTGCATTTTAGAGGCAGTCTGAAGGCTGCTGTGAGCTGCTGCAGGAGAACAGACCTGTCCTCCATCCAGGAGGATGTGGAGAGCTGGGCACAACAAGGGCTGGGCCCTTCCAAACTACAGCTTCAAATGACCTACAACCCCCCCAGGAAAGTATCTCTTTCTAATCAAATAATTTTAGCCATCCAAAAGCTTTGCTGGATGAGGCTCCTGTTGCTGTAGAATGCTACAACATCTGCCTGGAGACTTTTTTTGGTCTGTGGAGTTACCAGCTATAATCTTTGAGCTGTTTTTAGACTGAGCAAATGCTCTGTGCATATTAAGCTGTTTTACTGCTTCTGTTTTCTGATGTAACTTAACAATGATGCAAAAACAGTGTCAGTTCTGAGTTTCCCATGGAATTTGGATTGTTTTGCCACCATCTGTCTGCATTACTGACTTTCAAAACTGTAGGAGATAAAGACTGATAGTTTATCAAGCCACCTTTCTGATGTTCAGCTTTCTGGCAGACTGATGAAAACGTGTGTTGAATCCTAGTCTTGTCTTAAAAGCAGAGAGTCAGCCCTAAAAAGTAAAGCTGAAACAGGGAAGGTTTAAATTGTGTATTAGGGAAAAAAATCTCCAAAAAGGTGGTCAGGCATTGGAACAGGCTGCCCTGGGGCACTGGTAGAATCACTGTCTTGGGAAATGCTCAAAAATTGTTTAGATGTGGCACCTGGGGAGGTCTTTTCACAGTGAACCTGGCAGTGGTGGGTTAATGGTTGGATTTGATGGTCTTAGAGGCCTTTCCAGCCTTAATGATTCTGTTTTTCTTAGTAATAACTATTCTGTAATGCCCTAGAAAAAGCTAATGAAGTGGTTCAGACCTCAGTGCACTGGGGTTTGTATGGCTCTTTAAATTCTTTAAAGGAGAAAGTTCAAAACAAAACATACCCAAAAAGGCAGGGAGAGGAGGTTTTCAAGAAACAAAAAGCTTCTTGGAAAAAAAAAAAGTTCTGTAGAGGATATGATGACACTGTCTTTTTAAATTGGACCTCTTACATGATTTCTAACACCTAAATATCAAGAAATACATTCAGCTTCTCACTCATCATAGGTACCTATGGTACTGGCTTGATTGCAGACATGTGAAGTGCTCTGGGCTCTATATTTTTAGTTTGCAGAAGACCCTGTAAAGGTGATTTTTGTGCTATTTTAAACACGAGTGGACTTCAGAGGGTAGGATTTCTAGCCTGCCTTCTACTTTGTTGTTTGGAGAGGCACAAAAGTGCTTCCAGTAATAAACTGAGTATTTATCTAATTCACAGTAATTTTCATAGCACTTTGTCTTGGGTTTTTAAGTGACTCTTCAGATTTCCACATCACCTGTATAATTTCTTTTTATCCTCGTTCAGATTCTGCAAAGTCAAAATGAGACTAGAGACTCCAGTTTTAAAGGACCATTTATGTACATTAACTCAGGGAAATAAAACCCCACCACACAACACTTTGGCACTAAGCAAGGTCCTAACTGCCATGCAATCTCATTGAGCTGAATCTGTCCTAGAATTTGTTCTCCCCAGGCAGAATGGGCACAGCAAACCATTTTGTCTCAACGGTTCCCCTGGGAGTAGTTAGATCCTACATTTTTTTTTTTTTCTGCAGCACACAAAGTTCCCTGCCATCCCTTCAGCCCTGTTGATACAGCTGCAGTTTAAACCAGGTCTGTGAAATTATTTGGGTTAAAGCAAACAGCAAAACCTTATTTACTGCATCATTTTTATGTTTTTGCCTTGTTCTACATCACTGTGGACTCTGCTGTGCTGGTACAGCACATGGGAGGGGAAGGTGAAGGGGAAAGGGGGAAAAGGAAGGGGAAAGGGAAGGGGAAAGGGAAGGGGAAGTTTTCTTTAGAGAAGGAAACTGAAGGAGTGTTTTTACCTCCATCCTTTTCTGCTGTGCTCTTTTCTTTCTTGATAGGCAAGGGTTTGAGCTCAGCACATCAGTAATAGCCAGTTCCCCTTCAAAGGGAAAAAAAGGTGGATAGTGACCCCCAAGCTGGGAAGGAAGCAGAGGAATGCTGTGTAGTGCATGCATTTTCCTGGCTCATATGATAAATTCCTTTTCAATACCCCCAGCATTTTTTAATTTGAACTGCTGCCTGCTATTTGTTTTACTTTAATCTGTGTAATTTCTCTGTGTTTATTATCTTCCTTCCCACTGTCCCTCAAGTTCTGCATTTCTATCCAGCCTCCCACGATATTAGCAAGCCTTTTCATGAAGGGAGGACTGTGTATGTGGCGAGAGAAAACTTCAATAAATTACCCATGCAATTTGTAACTGTCAGAGTACAAAATACAAAGTACTTAAAAAAAATAAATAAAACAAATGTTTGCATTTATATTCCATACTGGGAACTTTTATTTTCCACCAAAACTAAACCCTTTATCTGAACTGTCAATGTTATAGATGGTGCCTTTATATATTTAAAGATTTGCATAGTTTTTATCAAATTGATGCACTTAACTGATTTAACATTCCGGTCGCTTATTTAGAAAGGGGGAAAAGATAATATTTTAAAAGAATATGAAAAATGGATTGCCTTTATTCAGGTCAGTTCATTAATCTGTCTTGCATTTGTTCACTTCAGACACAGCAGCTCTTTTTGGTGTTTATTCAGGATATAGTGTCTGAGAGATGCATTGTGGGATTGATCATCCATCTTGGTTTTCAAACTCTATTTATAAATTGTCACTTCTCTCATGTTCTTTTGTTACCAGAAGTCCACACATGGTGCTGATGGCCCTGACCAACACTGAAGATTAATTCAGGAATCACTTGTTAAAGCAAGGAGATTTGAGTTGGGTTGATTTAGTTTGATTTGCCTTTTTGGAAGCCATATGTTAAAGTTCAGGACTGCATTTTCAGATCCTGAGATCAGCTTTAACCTTACTGTGTGTTTTGTGACCATTCTACATAGATGGTGCAAATCTACCACGGTTCCCCAAAACTGCGAGTTCCTCACAGCCTAATTCAGTCTGTCAGAGCTGCCTTTCCCTGTCCCAGCGTAGGTAAGGCTCGTGCCTACAGAGTTCAGGCAGCAAGCCAACAAAATCCTGATCCATCACTTTTATAGTACTGGATTTCTTATGGCTGAACTCACTGAACTGATTTACTCAGCGAGCTCAGGAACACCAGGGGTGGTACCAGTGGGACAGGGTATTTCTCTGTGGCAGTCCCAGTCCAATTTATCCTGCCATGGAGCACAACCTTTGAACTACCTCAGACTGTTGATACAGCAGATTTTTACACTGAAAGTGCCCACTTTGGTCCCTGGTGTCTGGAGTTTGATAGTTTGTTTAACAGTCTTAAACAGGAAAATTATATTAAGGAGTATTCAGTCCAATGCACTAAAGCATAATAAAATTGGGTAGCAGGAAGGTTAGGTCAAATAAATTCAAATGGAAAAGAATGAATTTAGTCAGGGTGTTTAAGCACTTTATAAGCTTGGCAAAGAAGGCAGTAAATTCGCAATGGAACGTTTACACCAGGACTGGATGCCTTACTTAATGATAAGCTATGGTTCAGCCACCACAAAGTTATTGGGCTTGATAGCGTTCAGTTAGGGAGAAAGAAAGAATAATTCCCTCCGCCACAGCAGGTGAAATCCTATGGCCTGTGTTAAACAGAAGGTCATGCTTGCAGAGGGCTATGATCAATTCTCCTTCAAGATCTATGAATCTCTGCTGGTAGGTGTTCTAGGTTCCCATTTGCTCTGTGTTGTACGGAATATGTGAAAGGAAGTCCCAGACCTCTGTATGTGAAATTGGTTGCCGCTGTATTAATCTCTCAAAAGCTCTCTGGCCTTTGAAAACATACATCTCAATACCAACAGGGACAGACTGCAGTGTCATCTAGGCACTCCCAGGCTGCTGAAGCCCTAGAATTTGTGTTACAATACTGAAAGTTTAAATCCTGTTTCTGAGAAGGAAGTCACAATTGGACACAGGCTCTTTCAAATTTAGAGTTTTGTGCCCCATCATCCACATGAGTTTTGGACCCTCAGTATTAGGCAGCCTGAATTCACATCTGGAAGAATCCAATGACTGAAGAAATGCAGCAGAGAACCCACAGTAGGTGAGATGTGTCTGAAAGCAATGGGCATGTATGTCCATGGAAAGAAATCCAACTCTGAGGCTAATCTTTTTTCTTTTTTCTTTTTTTTTTTTTTTTTTAACTTCACGAAGTGTGTTTCTTCTCTTCTACCTGATACTCTGTGTTATGCCACTCAGGAATGGGAGTTCAAACTCCACCTGGCTGAGCTGGTGGAATTTATCCAGAGCACTAGGCATCATAGAATCACTCAATATCCTGAGCTGGAAGAGACCCACAAGGACCATCAAGTCCAACTCCTGGCCCTGCACAGGGCAGCCCAAGGATCCCACCATGGAATCATTCCATGCCTGAGCACATGGTCTTGAGCTCCATCAGCCTCGGTGCTGTGACCATTCCCTGGGGAGCCTGTTCCAGTGTGAGAGGCACCAATCTGATTTTCACTTATGCCTCAGCATATGTTATATTCTTGTATAACATTCACATGTTATACAAGCATATAACATATGCTTGCTATATTCACATGTACAGCTCCTCTTATAATATACATTCTATATATATTATAAGAGGAGCTGTACATGTGCTTGCAGCCCCAGGAAGAGTTCTCCTGGCAATCACTCAGGGCAGACGAAGCCTCCATGGTCGGATTGGGAGTGAACGCCGCCATTTGCCGGCGGAGCAAAATGCCCAAATGCCCGCCAAAAATGCCCGCGGGGGCGGGCTCTGGGAGGAGCCTCGGCGCATAAAACCAGCTGAGGGGGGCACAGGAGGCGACATTTTGTTGGAGTGTGTCGGCGTGAGCGGTCGCTCGCCTGCAGGATCCGCTCGGCGCTTCTTCCAGACCCCCCGCGACCCCCGGGTCCTGCTTCCTTGCTCCATCATTCTCGAAAACCATCCCGTCATCGCCACGATCGCTCCGTTGCGTCTCCGACGGGGCGGGCGGCGCTGCAGCCATCTACTGCAGCCGGCCACTGCAACCATTCACTGCAGTCATCCATTGCAGCCAGCCACTGCAACCATTCACTGCAGTCATCCATTGCAGCCAGCCACTGCAGCCATTCACTGCAGTCACCCATTGCAGCCAGCCGTGCTTGCCGGGCCCCGCCGCCGCCGGCCCGCAGGCAGCCGAGCCCGCTCGCACCCACCCAGCCTCGGTAGCGAGCAGCCTGCCGCTGCCGCCTGCTGCCGGTCCCCGACCCAGGGAGCTACGGCTGCTCCAGGACTGCGCCCGTGGCCGCGGCAGCCTGTCCCCTGCCGATGGAAGGGACACGCAGCCTGTCCCCTGCCGATGGAGGGGACACGCAGCCTTTTCCCTGCCGATGGAAGGGACACGCAGCCTGCCGCTGTTACACCCGCCGTGGTTCGCAGCACACGCGTTGTGCCCGCTAAGTCGATGAAGAACCTTTTCCTGATACCCAATTTAAACCACCCCCGATACAGCTTCAGGCCGTTCCCTGGGGTCCTGTTTCTGTCCCCACAGAGCAGGGATCAGTGCCTGCCCCCCCTTTTCCTTACAGAAATTTGAAACTCTGCTGAAACCCGCCCGCAAACTTCTCCAACTGAACAAACCCAGCGTCCTCAGCCACTCCTCCCATGGCTTCCCTTCACGGACCTTCACCACCCTCGTGTCCCGCCTTTGCACTGTCTAATGGTTTAATATTCTCATATTCTAACACCCAAAAATGCCCCCAGGTTTTGAGGTGACACTGCTCCAGTACAGAGCAGAACAGGAAAATCCCCTCCTTGCCTTCCTGGCAATGCTATACCCACTACCTCCTCCCTCACCAAAGAATATCCGAGATGAAAGAAAGTCAAAAATTGCCACAACATTGCCTGCCACAAACCTAACCAATCAACCAAATCAGAAAACACGTGCACAAAAAACCCCCACAAAGCCAACACACCCATGATCTCCATTACAAAATTATCATTCCCCTTATTTTCAGTCGTCAGAGAAGTCTTTGATCTTCCTGAAGTTCCATATGACTGCATTCCTCTTTCTGTCTTTTTGACATTTTCCTGTGAGTATTAATGACACTGGAGGATCCTCAGGAAGTGAGATAAGTGTCATGAGCAGCTCCCATGCCCTTTGTGTATAAATCCTTGACATACGGATTTAGCTAAGTCATGTAATGATCTTTGGGTAATTTTTTTAAAGATTAAAACTGCTCTCTTTCAAGTGCTAAGAATTCATAATTCCCACCTGAGAGAAAACTTAGAGGCTCCAAATTGCAACACATGGATCTTCTTTTTTAAATGTTATGATTATTAAACTTGATCTCACCATTTTTGGGGTGGGAAAGGGCAGACCAGTACTGTTATCCAGCCTCTCTTAAATGACTCTGCCTCCTGCTATTAACTGCTGCTTCAGAGAAAAGTGAGTTTTACTACTTGTCAAGATTATGTGGAGCCAATACAATGGCAATTACAATGTGTTAGGGCAGCTCTGAGCACAGGGCTACAGTTCTAATGTGGGCAAAATCCCCCACTGCTTTCTCTGCCACAGGAGCAAGCATCTCATCCATTTTCCTTGCGTCCTTTTTTCGATGTTCTCACTGAAATTAATCGGTTGACAGCAGCAAAGGCTTGCAACTGGCCTCCTGTGACTTAGCTATCCATCATGGATTTCATTTAATATAATAGTACCAAATGTTCTTGCATTCAGATATGTTTTGATGTTTGTTTAGGAACTTCATAAGCTGTTACCTCCCTCCTGGCACCTGATGAAGCCATGCAGAGTTTAGGAACTGTGGGTTGGAATTGCTTGTCACAGCTGTGGTGGCCATCCAAAATGCTTGTTACCTTTGGAATTAAACTAAGCTTGTCCATCCCTTTAGCCCAGTTTGCTGCCTTTTTATCTCCTGGTAGAGACAAAAGGGAATCTCTTTGACAGTTTTGCACAGAGACTGTGAGACACAGTGGGGCTGTAGCAATTCTGTCATGTGATGGATATTTGGGTCTGGGAATGGTTCTCTCCTCTGTGTGTTGATGGTTTTACATCCCTGGAGAAAAATTCCTTGGTCTGGAGTGTAACTGCTCATGAAAAGGCAGGGCTGCTTTTCAAGTAGGAAACCAGCTGTGTGCTACCTGTAGCCTGCTCTGCAGCCGCAGGAGCTGGACAATGGGATGGATACAAGTGAGGAAGGGGCAAGGGGAGGAGAAAACCTGGGACAAACCATTACTCCTGGGGCTTATAGGGTGAGAAGAATGGGATGAACCATGTGATCACTGCAAATTACCAAACACCCAGGGCAAAAAAAACATCTAGATAAACTATTTAGTGCAATATAACAAGTATCCATGGAAACAAGTATGTCATCCTTGAAGGGATGACTATACTGTTCGATGATGCAGCTCATGGAGCCCACAAAGCGGGCATTGCTGCGCCACAGCCCTTCCTGCACTGCTGCATTGCACTCCATGGTGTGGAGCCGCTTCTGCCGCCAGCCACTGCCTCCAGCTGCCCCACTCTGCACACAAATAAGACTCTTCGTTCTGTATGTGTGAATTTCATGTAAAGCTATTCACCAATGTTCAATTGCTCAAACACATGCAAGTCATCAGATTTAGGAAAAAAAAAAAGAAAAAAATCCCTGCTGTTGCTTTGGTGTTTCTGTATTCCTTTGACTTCATCTGTTGTCGGGTGGAGTTCCTACGCTTGAGACATAAGACAGATTCATACATGTTGCCTCAGACAAGCAGCCGCCTCGTTCATTGTCTCCGGCACCTTTTTTAGCCCATTCAAATCTTCTGGGTTGAGACAGATCATTGGTCTATCCATATGCCCCCAGACTCTGAACCAATAAGATTCCTGCATCCTAGGAGAGCTCCCACTGGCTGTAAGCTTCTGTCAGTCAGCCAGTGGCTGGTTCATGGAGCTGAGCTGGGCTGCTTCTTATAACTTGATTAATGCTAATGCCACAGTGCGGGTTTTCGGGGTCCAAGCTGCTGCCGGGAGCCCCAATTCTGGGTGGGTGCGGGCAGACCTTCTCCTTGATGCATCCCACCGTGGAGCGTCTCTGCTGCTAACGTGCGCATGCACAGTCCCGGACGACTAAAGATGGCGTGGCCAGGTAGAAGGAGGACTCAGAGGCTCCAGTGCTGTTCCAACAGGCTTTAATGTCGGGAAGTCCTAGGATGCAGGGAGGGAAGGAAAGCGGGCTACAGCCTCAGCTGAAGGGTACCAGAGTCGGGGTGCCGAGCCCCGATCCTGGGCAGGACCAGGGTTTTTAAGGGGGAAAGGGTAGGCGGGATTGTGGTACACTTCAACCACTAAGGAGAGGGTAAAGAGGAGGGCTCAAGGTGGGGTGATTGGAGGTACACCAATAGGGAAATGAGGGGAGGGTGTTGTTAGGGTGAGATCCAATGAAAAAGTGGGAAGCAGGGAGCTTTCTGGAAGAAAGGGAGGGAGTGTGTTACAGATGATTGATTGAATCGTCCCATGGTGTCCCAACCCCATCCTCTGTGTCCCCTCCTCCCACATCTCCCCCTTTTCTGTTAATTAAAAAGGCCTCTCCAACCATCTTCAAAACAGCTTTCTTGAGGCACAATATAGCAGTTACAACAATTCCTATGATGATGATGACTCATAGCAGGCCTCTTAAAACAGAGGAGGCCCAGTCAGGAATTCCCCATTGATTGAACAGCTTGTCCAGCCAGTCGGCTGCCTTTTTCGCAGTCCTGTTGCCTCCGCTTGAGGCGTGATGGCCTGGATCGGGAACGGCACGGCGGCAACCCCCTTTGCCACTCGCTCCAAGTACTCGCATACACCAACGTGGTGGACAGTAAATGGCATTTTATTAATGGTTCCACAGCGTTATATATAACGGGGGTTAACAGTCAACAAAATGGAGGACTAAGTAACGGTAAAGGGGAGGGGTTCTGTCTGCCCGTAACATCGCTGCAGCTGTCCGGCCAGTGAAAGATGTCCCAGCTAGCTCGCCAGCACAGCTAACAGCACAGGGGGGCACTTAACCCGATAACCGGGCTTTGGGTCAGTGCCTCAGGCAAACGCCCAGCATTATAGCTGCAGGTGCTGCCAGGTGCAGGACAAGGCCAATGAGTGGCTGCGGTCAGCAGGGAAAGAAGAGAGCTCTCTCCAGTTGGGGCAAAGTCCAGGTTTATTGGAGGTCCTAGGGAGGCCAGCAACCGAAGGGAACAGGGGAGGGAATTACATGAGGTTATAAAGGGTGTGGGCGCCAGGGGTGGAACCAGGTTGGGAGCAAATAGGAATCCAGGGGGCAGTGGGGAACATGGAATTGACATACAGAAAAGACAAATAAAAATAACTTGGGGGAGGGTCCCCGGCCCCTGAGCCAATCACTCTGAGCCCTGGATAGAAGTTTCTGGAGAAAAAGGTGGAGGCAGGGAGGGACTGGCAGGCCACGGGAGTGGGGTTAAGGGAAGGATGCATTTGTTAACCGGGGAAATTGGGGTGGAGTATAAAAAGATAAAATGGTTGCTATAACAACTGGGGTGACAGACTGGGAGGGGAGGGAGAACCAGGGCAGAACCATTTTAACTTAGAGGGGGAATGGAACAAACCAACACAATATAACATCTCCCCCTTTTTTGTCTAAAAACAAAAAGAACTGATGGTCTAAACGGAAGTAAACTGAACTTGGTTGTTATACTCAAAGGCGGAGTATTCGTCTCTGTACCAGGGGTGGCTTGGAGTGGCATGGCCCCCTTGATCTTCTTCTGAGGCTTCTGCCTCTTCTGACTGTCCATCTTCAGAAGCCACCACCTGGTTAATGTCCATGGTTGGAACTATCCTACCTAACAACCGCTTAATTAGTTTCCAAACAATAGAACATGCAACTAAAACCACATCTAAAATAAGAATAACCAAAAGTATAGTTCTCAAAATCTACCCCATCCAACTGGAAAGGCCCCATCCTGAAAAAATGTCCCCCAGCCAGTCTGACGTCTCTTGCTTGATGTCGTGCGCGAGGTCTTGCATCTTCTGGACAGAAGCCCTCGCATCCTCGGCCTTGGATGATAAGTTCATACAGCAGAGGCCCTCAAACTCCTCACATCGATGGTGGTGGAGGAGGAGCAGAAAGTCTATCGCTGCTCTGTTCTGGAGAGTCGCCTTCCTTGTTATTTCCTCGTCTGATAAGAGGTCCGAGAGAGCCGCTGATGTAAAATTGGCTTGCTTAGCAACCCAACACTCTAGGCGGGCCAATTCGCCTAGAGATTTAGCTGCGGATACCCAAGGCAAAAACAGGGTAACTGCAACTGTTTTTGGTTTAGACCAATGAGTAATTTCTGAGTCACACTCAGGGTCGAGATCTGTTAAGTTGCTTTTGAATCAGGCTGAATTTAGTGTGATGTTTCTTGCTTTCCAGTCTCTAATTTGGGTCATGTTGGGTGTAAGCAGCGACAACCGCCCGATGGTGCAGGGACCTCTGATAAGGCGAGAGGGGATGCCTGCCCACGCTCAGTCTTTGCAAATTAAAAACACACCTCGGGATAAAGCCAGGGGTTTGCCTCCAGGGGTGGACAGTGCATTTATTTTGGCGACAGACATGCACCACTGGTTAGTGGAATACTCCTTTTTTGGATTGCTGCACCACCTGGTAGTTGTTATCCATGGGGGCTGGGGTGAAGGGTGGAAGGAACTGAAAACAAAGGGAGGCATTGGCGGAGCCGAGTAGTTTGAATTCAAATGGGTCAGTATCTAAAGGGACCAGCCCTTTGATCCCATTCCTCCAAGCCACCCCGGGGTCAAAGCCGAATGGACAGGCGACCCTATTTGAGGTTAAAGGAGTAAAAGAAGTGGAAAGGGAGGAGGGAAAATCATTCAGATGGAAAGGGATCCCCACAAGGTGTGACGACACTGGGTCCTCTGCCGAGCCGGTGTCAAGGCATATGTGATCCTGGCCGAGGGCTTTGGCAAGAGTCCGCCAGACGTTTGTCTTCAGCTGAGGGATGACCCAGGGGCCCAAAGGCGGAACAAAGGGCCCGAGGGCTATCATCAGCAGGATGATGGTGACTTGGAAGGGGGCCATCCGGGTGTGGGTCACTAAAACAAAAAAGAAATATAATCAAGGAATGGTTCGGAAAATTAGGTTCTTCCCTGAGGGAAAACTAATGGAGGTCAAAATCCAGGGTGTAGGGTCTCCACCTTCTCCTCCAACACGCCTCCTCGACCTGAGCCACCACTCCGACCTTTGGTGCCTTCTTGGGGAGGAAGGGTTGGACCCACTTGGATGGAATCCACCTGAGACCTGAGGGAGTGGACACGCAGGCATATCCCCTCCCCCAAGTGACCAGGTCGAATGGCCCTTCCGTCTTCCAGGTCTCCGGATCCTTAACAAGGAGAGGGGGCCTGGCTTTCAGTTGCAGCTGCTTGTGTTGCCCGAAGTGCCTGACAATCGGAGGGTTTAGATTGTCAAAAGAACAGTTCAGAAAATTGATGGTAAAAAGGGCCTTTGATAGCCAGACATGAAGGGACTCCACCTTCATGGCTGTTCGTTGTTGTTCAGTAACCCTCTTTAGGCTCTGGTGGGTCCTCTCAACCACGGCTTGGCCTGTTGGGGAATAGGGGATGCCGGTCTTGTGCTCTACTCCCCATTGCTGCAGGAAGCTTCTCAGTTCCCTAGACTTATACGCTGGGCCATTGTCAGTTTCGATGACCTTGGGGATGCCCAGGACAGCGAAAGCCTGAACGAGATGTCTTTCGGTATCCACTGCCCTTTCACCTGTGTGGGCAGAAGCATAGACAGCACCAGAGAAAGTATCCACAGACATAGGCACGTAACTCAATTGGCCGAAAGAGGCGTGTGTCACGTCCATTTGCCACACCTCACAGCTGGAGAGGCCTCTAGGGTTAGCTCCGGAACTGAGCGAGGGGAGCTGATGGGATTGGCACTGGGGACATGTAGCCACAATTGCCTTGGCCTGTTCACACGTGAGGTGGAATTGCTGAACCAGACCAGGGGTGTTCTGATGGAATTGCTGGTGGCTGATCTTAGCTTGACCAAACAGATCAGGGAGTGGGGCCATCTGAACAGGAGCAGCAAGGGCATCAGCTCTCCGATTGCCCTCCGCATGGAACCCCCGGTAAGTCGGTGTGTGACCTGACATGCATCACAAAGAAAGGTTGCTCTTGGCGGGAGACTAATGTGACCAATTTGGAAAGCAAATTAAACAATGGGATGTTAGACACCTCTTGAAGAACCGCATTTTCTGCCCTGGACACTACACCGGCAACATATGCCGAATCTGTGACCAAATGGAATGGTTCGGAGAACCTCTCAAAAGCTCTGATGACAGAGTCCAACTCAGCTACTTGTGGAGAGCCCTCCACCTTAGCAACATCAGCCTCCCACTGCTGAGTTTGAGGATCCTTCCAAGTCATTACTGACTTGTGGGATGCTCCAGATGCATCAGTGAACACAGTCAGGGCATTCAAGGGAGTTCAGCTCTGAACCTTTTTTAGTGATGAAGAGAATTGTACATCCTGATTAAATAATTTGTGGGCTGGCCGATCAACAGTAATTTGGCCGGTGTAATTGTCCAGAGCAAATTGTAACATTTCATTGATCTCCAGCAGTTCATCAAATGTCTTCCTTTTGAACTGGCCCGATTCTAATTTGATGGGGATTTGGATGCAATCAAAGTCACACCCTGCATGCTCCCTGATCCGCGATCTTGCTTTACGGATCAATTCTGCCACCAGTTCAGATGGCTGTGTCATCCTCTTGGACCTATGATGGCCGAGGAAAACCCACTCTATAATCAAGAGAGGGTCCCCAGAGCCTTGGCCCTTGCCTTTGATGGTTTTGTCCCATTGAAAAATCATGCCATGGAGGTGTGGCACTTTTCCCAAAATGATAAATCTGAAAGGCAGGCCCAGTTGGTATCTGTGGGCCTGCCTGGCTGAAATGGACTCCTGGATTTTCTCCAGAGCTGCCTGAGCCTCTGGGGTAAGTGACCTAGGAGAACTGAGCTCCTCTCCTAATAACCTCTCATTTGGAGTTATTATAAAGCCAGAGCAGTAGGGCTCAGGAGCTCAGTCCCTGGGTAGGGACCGGGTGCCCAAAGCTGACTCGCTCATGCCAAGGTCGCGGGGCTACCATCTAGCAAGCATGGTGACTATCAGCTCCATAGTGATTGCAAGCTCTCAGGATTTCAGCTCTGCTTGCTAGGTAGTGGTGCCCTGGGCTGGAGGCTGCAGCAGACAGAGAGAGAGGAGAAGGAGAAGGTGCAGGCTGTTCCACGAAGATGGCTTTATTTGGGGACGTCTGTGAAGGGTCTCTGCTCTTCTTCTTTCTCCCCTAATGGGGTACAGTATGCTTCTTTTATAGGGTTGGAAAGGATCCAAGCTTGACCAGTGGGTAAGGGGTTAACGTGACATTGCCTTACAGGGTTACAGAGATAGGTTAAGGGTGGAGGACAGGGAAACAGGAATTTTCTTTTGCTGTTTCAGCATTCCTATTGTTCATATCCTCCATGGTGCTTTTCCTAAATCTGTGGGGTTTACTACACTCTCCCCGTTTCAATAAATTGAAAAGGGAGGGGGGCTAGGTCATTGGTCGGGATTCCCAGCCAAGGCCTTACCCAGTTCAAAGATCCACACAGTTGATGGACATCCGCCAAAGTCTTGATACTAGTTTTGATTGCCAGTTTTTGCGGAACAATGGTCCGCTTAGTTATTTCCAGACCCAGGTACTTCCAGGGTGGCATCCGTTGAATCTTATCCTGTTGAAGCTGGAACCCTGGAGCAACCAATGCATTGATTGTCAGGTCAAGCACGTGGGTAAGCATGTCGTCAGTTGGAGCACAAACGAGGATGTCATCCATGTAGTGATAGATGATGGCATCCTTGGCAGCTGTACATATTGGGGACAGCAAGGAAGCAACATACCATTGGCAGATCACTGGGCTGTTCTTCATCCCCTGTGGAAGAACACACCAATGGTAGCGCTTGCTTGGGGCTCCATGGTTGATGGCAGGAACCGTGAAGGCAAAACGTGGGACATCATCCGGGTGAAGGGGAATTTGGAAGAAACAGTCTTTTTTATATCAATAACTGCCAAATTCCAGTCTCGGGGGAGCATCGTCGGGGACGGAATCCCTGGTTGAAGGGGACCCATATCTTGAATAAGGTTATTAATTTGTCAGAGGTCATGAAGGAGCCGCCACTTATCTTTGTTTGGTTTCTTGATGACAAACACTGGGGAGTTCCATTCTGCCATGGTCTCCACCAGGTTGCCTTTAAGAAGCTGCTCCTTGACGAGCTCATTGAGCGCCTTCAAATTCTGTTTATTGAGCAGCCACTGCATTACCTGTACTGGTTGATCTGATTTCCAATTCAGTTCCCAGGTAAGGTGCTCTTCAGTGACCGCTGCCCGAAAAACCTGAGGAGCCGCTGGAAGGTCAATTTGGGCTCCCCATTGGGCAAGGAGGTCCCTTCCCCACGGGGGTTCCGTATAGTCCAAAACGAATGGGCGTATTGATGCCAGTTGCCCATCTGGCCCCTTAATTTGCACGATGCTCCTGGTTTGTTTGGCCAATTGCAGACCCGCGACACCACGGATGTGACCAGCCACATCCTGCAATTCCCAATGTGGCGGACATTCCCAAGAAGGAACAATCGTCACATCTGCCCCTGTGTCCAAAAGACCTTTAAGCAGTTTCTGGTCTCCCCACCTCGAAAGCTGGCACGTTATTCGAGGTTTGTCCCGCCCAAGGACCTGAGCCCAGGCCACCGAAGGATGACTGTCTTGTGATGGTTTGGTAGGCGGGCCTGGGACCCAGGTTAGCTCAGGCACTGGAATGGCCTGGGCGATGACTTGACCCTTGGGCAAGAAGAGGGGAGGATGGACACAGTACAGCCCCACCAAAAACAGTCCCGGGTCTGATGTCAAGAGACCCGGAACTATGTTGAGTTCGAGTGGTGTGAACTTTGTGTCTCCGACAACCACATACTTACATCCGATACGTCCCCAGTTACCTGGGCACTCCGGGCACACGGTTGCCAGATGGAATTCGGAGTCTTTTAGGTGTAGTGGCTCTGTCAGCTACAACCTGTAAGGTTCGTTTTTGGAGACAGTGGTTAGAATTGGCACAGGTCGGAGGCATAATAAACATGACAAGTCCGGTGAGAGAGAGTCACATTTAGCAGTGACAACAGGAGGTGCTCCCTTTTTCCCCTCCCCGCCAGGCGGTATCAAACCCGCCTCATTTGTGTTCTCGTGCGGGGGGGGGGGCTGCACTTTGATCTTAGTTTTTTGACAGGGGGTTCCCCCGAAGTCCCTGTCCCTTATTGAACTCATAAAATTGTCTCTTTAAGGGACAATCGGGCATCCAGTGCTCCAACTTCCCACATAGGTGGCATGGGGAAGTAGAGGCTGTCCTCCTGCATGGTCCGGGCGTGATGGAAGGTGGGAGGCAGTCCGGTGGAGGAGAGGGGTTTATTGGTGAAATTTCCAGGGAGCCAGTGGCGGCGACGCGTTGAGGCAATGGTCTGGCCCTGGGGTCGAGGTCTCCGGATGCGGTGGTAACCTTACGAGCACAGATTTCCAGCATGTGGTGCAGGGTGGGAGGAGGGTCCAGCGGCAGGCTGAGAATGGCGTCCCTGCATGCTGGGTTGGCGTTGGTGGCAGCCACTTCTTTGAGGAGTGAGTTCCTCGTTTCCTCACTCTGCTGGAGGGACCTTGCCAAGGTGACCCAGACGTTTTTTTTGGGCTGGGGGACGATCCAGCGTGGGGTCACCTGGACGGATGCGAGGATACAGGCAAAGGTGGCCAGACTGGCTACATAGGTGGGAATGCCTGGGATTATTGGGACGTCAAGCACATTTCCTCTCCTTTGTCCATGCTGGTGTACCTGATCTTTTTGGGGAAACAAAGACTCATTAGAACAAGTTCCCTTTTTTCTTGACAATCTCCTTGAAGACAGACAGGCACTGTGTGACATCTCTGTGCTTCCTAATAATTCCAGCTCCCTGACTATGCTAAGCTCATAATGGAGCTCTTTCATGCCCTGATAGGCATATATAAAACTCCGGTCAGTGGCATCTCAAGTTCGCTGGGCCAGTGTAAAGCACCGAGTAGGAGCATGGACCGCAAAAGGTACTTGGTACATGAAAAAGCACGCGACCTCAAAAATACCTTTTATATGAAAACCACGTGACCTTAGAATGTACTTCACACATGAGAAAACACGCAACCTCCAAAAACACATCTTACAAAAGGCGTGCGATCTTGCAAGTTCTTTGTAAAGGCTGATCTCTCTTGGGGCTGTTCAGATCCAACCCAGCTAGCTCTGGACTCTTGGCCCCTTGCAGCCTTTACAAGGACAAAAGTAAAAGACTGGAGGCACTCTTCTTGGGACCAAAGTCCTATTTGATTTCTTGATAGGCGTCACCTCGGATTCCAAGCAATGTCCTGGGGAAAAAAAAGTGGCTTGGGAGTCTCCTCACAGGAGATTTTAAGCTCAGGGCAAGGCAGATGGAGGAAGGGGGCCACAGCCAATGGGATACAAGTGAAGAAGGGGCAAGGGGAGTAGTATACTTGGGACAAACCATTACCCCTGCGGCTTACAGGGTGAGAAGAATGAGATGAGCCATGTGATCAATGCAAATTACTGAACAACCAGGGCAAAAACAACTAGATAAACTATTTAGTGCAGTCTCGTACTGTGGAAGGGGCTAAGAGCAGGCCTGTTAGCTAAAGGAGTGAGAAGAAACTGAGAAGTAAGAAGAAGCTGATAAGAAGCTCTCTCCAAGGCTGTAACCAAGGAGACCGAGAGAAGAAAGATAAAAGAACTTTGCAGCTGGACAAAGCATTTTTAGAAAGTTAGTTAACTGTCACTGTAACTTCTCACCAATAGTATTATGTTGATTTATTGTGGCCAATAGTAAAGATAGAAGAAGCATAAACAATTGGAAAGTGTATAAAAGTCAGCCATGTTCAATAATAAAGTGTTGCCAACCGAGACTGCTTGTGGTCTCTGCTTTATGTCGTGACCACCTCAACAGCAACATCGTCCCACGGCCACTGGAGCTGACGGGTGCCGGCTAGCTGCTCCCGGAGTGACTGGTGGAGACCACAAATCCTTCCACTCCCAGATTCTCGGCGAGAACCCCGAGTAGTGGCTCCGTCTGCGGCATGGTGACGCAGGCGAGAGCAGGACTGCAAAGCACTGAGGTGAAGGAAGGAAGGAGTGGACACACGTATGGGTGCCAAGGCACTTTATTAGCCCGGGCGGGGCCAGTAACGGTGTATGGTGGTTTGACAGGAAATGTGTTTCCTGGGATGCTGTGGTCAGGCCAATGGATGTTCAGATTTTAATATTGGCACCTAATGTGGCCATTGGGACATTGGGTCCACCTCTGAGAACACAGGGTTAAAAGCACGGCTCTCCCCTGGGAGGCTCTCTTGGTTCTGGTCAGTGAAAGGTTCAGAGCTCCTCTGCCCAGCTGTGGGCTGGGCAGGGCAGGGGAAGCCATGGGGCCAGGTGAGGTAGGCCCAGGGGAAGCCATGGGGCCGGGTGAGGTAGGCCCAGGGGAAGCCATGCAGCCGGGTGAGGTAGGCCCAGGGGCAGCCATGGGGCCGGGTGAGGTAGGCCGGGCCCTGGACAGAAGGGAGGGGAAGGCCCCTGCAGGATGGAAGGGTGGAGGAGCACTGAGAGGCATCGGGCAGCCACCCCCACCCCAGGAGAGACAGAGAGAGAGCCTGTGCCTGTGCTTGGCCGGCCGAGAAGGAGAAGGGAGGGGTGTGAGAAGGTGCCCAGCTGGGCAGCCATGGGAGTTCTGGACAGACAGAGCCTCAGATTTTTAACCCTTTTCTTGGATGATGGAAACCTTACAAATGCTAAGCCTCCTGGAGCTGAATGAGAAGAGAGATAGAGATAAGAGGAAATGGGTGACGAGAGAAATAGAGAAGAACTCAGGTGGAAGAGATGATGGAGTTAGCTTATGCTGGACTCTTTTTGACAGAGCCATGTTTCCTTGTGATACAGAGACAGCATTCTAGGGGGAGGCAATGCCTCAGGACCAAGAGGGTTCGGTGTGGGTACCCCTCGGCCCCAGGGGGTGAAAAATATGGGGGGACAGATGTCCCAAAGTTGAGACTGTGCCTTTTTGGAGTGGGACGGAGCATCCTTAAAAGTCAACCCTAGAAGCAGCTCTGGTCCGTGTTCAGTGGTGAGAGCCCTGGACATGAAAGGAAGAGGTCACCATTGGCACAAGAAGGACTCCTTCTCCTCTTGATGAACTCAGGATTGATTATTCTGACGGGTGGTGTCAGACCGAGAGTCAATGATTTGAGGGATGTATTGTATTGGGAATTTGGTGGGGAGGAGGAGGAGATGTATTTGTAAAGTTTTCGTTTTCCTTGTGTGTTTCTTTTTTTTTTCCTTTCCCTTGTAGTTTAGTTAATAATTTTTTTTTTCCTAAGTGGGAGCCTGCTTTGCTTATTCCTGGTCACATCTCACAGCAGAAACCAGGGAGAGGGTATTCTCATGGGGGCCCTGGCATTGTGCCAGTGTCAAACCATGACACGGTGTCAGGTAAAAACCGCTAGGGAGGCACTTATAAAGGGGAGGGTGTAACGGAAAGAGATACCAATGAGGGACCAATGAGCAAGACCCGGGGGGGAGCGAGGGACACAACTGAATCAATAGAAAGGGCCCGGGGAGGGAAAAGGCTCGGGGGACAAATCATATGCTAGGTGAGGGATGATTGACATAGAAGACTCTCGAAATGAAAGGGGATGGTTACAATGACTGACAGGTTACAGGTGGGAGGAACAAACCATTAGGAGGGAGAACATGGGGGGAACTGAGGGTCGAACCAAAATCTTACCTTCTAAAAAATAACCAACTTTACAACAAAAGCCATATAAACACACAATTTAGTGCAATACAACAAGAATCCATGGAAACAAGTATGTCATCCTTGAAGGGATGACTATACTGTTCGATGATGCGGCTCATGGAGCCCACAAAGCGGGCATTGCTGCGCCACAGCCCTTCCTGCACTGCTGCATTGCACTCCATGGTGTGGAGCCGCTTCCGCCGCTGGCCACTCCCGCTTCCAGCTGCCCCACTCTGCACACAAATAAGACTCTTCATTCTGTATGTGTGAATTTCATGTAAAGGTATACACCAATGTTCAATTGCTCAAACACATGCAAATCATCAGATTTAAAAAAAAGAAAAAATCCCTGCTGTTGCTTTGGTATTTCTGTATTCCTTTGACTTCATCTGTTGTCAGGTGGAGTTCCTACGCTTGAGACATAAGACAGATTCACACATGTTGCCTCAGACAAGCAGCCTCGTTCATTGTCTCCGGCACCTTTTTTAGCCCATTCAAATCTCCTGGGTTGAGACAGGTCATTGGTCTATCTATGTGCCCCTAGACTCTGAACCAATAAGATTCCTGCATCCTAGGAGAGGTCCAACTGGCTGTTAGCTTCTGTCAGTCAGCCCAGAGACTGGTTCATGGAGCTGAGCTGGGCTGCTGTTATAACTTGGTTAATGATAATGCCACTGTCTATCATGCTTAAATATTTTCTTCTATATTTTAGCATCCTTTTTTGACACTCGCTCCCATTGCTTTGGTCTGTCTGGTGTATCATAGGTGAGAGTTTCTATGGAAAACCAGTATGTCATCTTTGAAGGGATGACTATACTGTTCTATGATGCGGCTCATGGAGGTCATGAAGCGGGCATTGCTGCCCTGCAGCCCCTCCTGCACTGCTGCATTGCACTCCGTGGTGTGGAGCCGCTCCCACTGCTGGCCACTCTGCACACAAGTAAGACACTGTTCTATGTTAAGGCTGAACCCTCCAGGCTGTTCAGGTCTGATCCAGCTAGCTTTGGATCCTTGGCCCCTTGCATCCTTTACACGGACAAAAGTAAAAGACTGGAGGCACTCTTCCAAAGTCCTATATCATTCCTTAAAAGGAGTCACCTCGTGTAGCCTGCTCTGTGGTGCCATTGGGCAGCTTCCTCCTGCGCAGTGACATCCTCGAAAGCGGCGTCACACACGGTGCCGGTGGTGGAAGAATCGGCCGAAGCTGCCACATGTTGGGTGCCAATCATAGCCTGCTCTGCAGCCACTCCTGCCGCTGGCCACTCCTGCCTGCAGCTGCCCCACTCTGCACACAAATAAGACTCTTTAGTTCTCTATGCGTGAATTTCATGTTAAAGAGATATACTGACACCGTGCCTCAGTCACAGGAGGAGGGAGTGACCCCCTTTCCCCTCAGCATACATCACGAGTGGCCGCTCCCCGCCTCAGCCATCGGCAGGCACAGGGTAGCAGTTCAGCCACAAGCTCCCACGGAGCCGTGCACATACTAGCACACATCTTTCAAAGAGACACTCACTTTGGTATAGTCTCTACCAATGCACACATGCCCACAAACACGAGATCTCCTCGTATGTAGAACTTGTGTACATTAACACAAGTATATAAATCTGTGCACGCTGGTATGTTTAATGCCATCAACACACATATCTTACACAGGGCTATATTTACACTTGTAGAGCCTGTGCACACTCACAAACACAGGGATGTACACAAACTTAGTCATACCTGAGAGGGGGTAATTTAACACACATGTATGTAGTAATGCACACAACACATGTATACCTAGGTATATGTTGGCATCATATTGCAAAAGTTCCATGCCTTCTCGGTGATTTCTCATAGGCAGCTCCTCATAGCACTGACTCCTTCACAGCACAACCAGCAAACTCCAACTCTCTCTAAGCTACTCATGTAACTTGGGTGTAAACAACTTGGGGGAAACCATTATCAGGGGCTAAAACGTGTACAAGGACCGAACCATTTTGCTTAATTAACATTGAAACAATAACTGTTGCAATTAAAATAACTGTAGAACTCATAAAACACAAGGCCACAAAAATCTTTATAAGTGTACTGTTCAAAGAATAAATGGAGCGGTGTGGCCGGTAGAGCACGCCCAGGCTAGGTGACCAGCCCATCTCCAGCCGATGGGGCGCTTCCCCAACTCGTGGTCAGGTACCGCGCCTAAGGCAATGAGCTGCCTTGTGGACGTTGGCCGCTGAAACTCCAACCCGCAGGAGAAAGAAGAGGCGTCTCTCAGTCTCTTGGCACAATCGGGTTTATTAGGCCCCAGAGGGACCAAACACCCCCAACGAATCCCGAGGCTGAGAGCCCCGAAGAAGGGGAAAACTTCAGGTTATAAGGAAAGTGGGAGGGGAGGGTGGTAACAAATCAGGAGCGAGAAGGGAAGGATACATTGAAGATTGACATAATGACAAAACCAATCATACATAACTAAGGGAGGGGCCCTGGTCCCTGAGCCAATCACCCGACACCCTGGCCTGAAGTTTCTGGAAAAAGAGGCAGGGGTGCCGAGTGACAGGCAGGCAACCGGGGGTGAGAACTAAAAGGATACATACAGCAACCAAGGAAACTGGGGAGGGGTTTGGAGATTGACATTTAACTGAATCAGGGCAGGACCCTTTAACATGACAATGGGGGGAGAACAGGACAAACCCAAAACGAACAGCAACATTCGCCCTTCACTTCCTCCTCCTATTTGTCATCGTAGGCCTCACACTTGTCCATCTCACCTTCTTCCATGAAACAGGTTCAAATAACCCACTAGGCAGTCCCTCAGACTGTGACAAAATCCCCTTCCACTCATACTACACCAATAAAGATATTCTAAGATTCGTACTAATACTTTCTGTACTCGTCTCACTAGCCCTGTTCTCCCTCAACCTCTTAAGGTGACCCAGAAAACTTTACACCAGCTAACGCACTAGTCACTCCCCCTCACATCAAACCCGAATGATATTTCCTATTTGCCTACGCCATTCTCCAATCCATTCCAAACAAACTAGGAGGCGTATTAGTTCTAGCTGCCTCAATCCTAGTCCTATTCCTCACTCCATTACTACATACATCAAAACTGCGATCAATAACCTTCTGCCCTCTGCCACAAATCGTGTTCTGAACTAACGTCCTCATTCTAACCTGAGTAGGCAGCCAGCCAGTAGAACACCCATTCATCATCATTGGCCAACTATGTGTAAAATCACAGCTTCGGGAAAGAGCTTTCAGATAGAAGATAGTACCTGGAGCGGTGGCCGGTGGAAAGTAAAACGCCCAGGCTAGATAAGTGTCCAGCCAACCTCCAGCCAGTAAGGCACTTCCCCAACCCAAAGTCAGGGCCTTGTGCCTAAGGCGATGACAAGCCTTGTGGACGTGTGGCCGCAGTAGAGAGCTCCGAAGTCACAGGATGAAATGAAGAGGCGACTCTCAGTTTCTTCAGGGAGGGTGGTTTTATTGGTAGGGAAACGTGCAGGTTCAGGTAGAAGGAGCTGAGGGCCCCGAGGCAGGGAAAGCCTCGGTTTTACAGAGGGTGGGAGGGGTGAAAGATAGCAAATCAGAGAGGGATACATTAAGGATTGGCATAATCGGAGAACCCATCAAACACAGTTGTGGGAGGGACCCTGGCCCCTAACCCAATCACCCGACATCCTGGCCCGAACTTTCTAGAAAAAGAGGCAGGGGTGTCGAGTGACAGGCAGGCTGCCAGGGGTGGGGAACAAGAAAGATAACCAAGACATCTGGGGAGGGGTTTGGGGATTGACACAAACTGGTAACAGGGCAGAACCTTCTGAGAGAACAATGGGGGGAAAACTGAACAAGCATAAAACACACCACGACAAGTACCTGTGCCATGAATGTTTGGCAGAGCACGTGGCTGTTTTTTATTCCCTGTGGCAAAGTGACCCAGTGGCTTGTATGGCTCCTTTCTGTTGATGGATGGTACAGAAAATGCGAACCTGGGAGTGTCTCCAGGGTGCAACAGGATGTTAAAAAAGCAGTCCTTGATGTTGAGGAGCGCGAGCTGCCAATCTCTCGGGAGCATAGAGGGTGAGGGGAGACTGGGTTGTAGGGGGCCCATATCTTCAATTACTTTGTTGACTCTGTGTAGATCTTGGAGCAAGCTCCACTTATCTTTACCAGGTTTTTTAATAACAAAAATTGGGGTATTCAAGGGGGTATCAGATAGAACTATGTGCCCCAGGCACAACTGCTCCTCTACTAGCTCATTGAGCGCATTCTGTTTGTCTTCAGGGAGGGGCCACTCTTCCACCCACACCGGATTGTTGGACTTACAGGTGAGAGGTGGGGTGGTGTGCTCCACAGGGGCCCAACCTAAAAATCCCAGGTGGCATTTGGGATGTCAAATCAGACCCCCCATTGGGACAGGACATCCCTGCCCAACAAAGTGATGTCACAGGCGGTGACAAACAAGCTCACAGTTGCTATCTGTCCCTCAGGCCCCTTTATGCTCACCCGATGTCTGCTGCGGAGAGTGTTGACAGCTCCACCAATGCCGGAGACTGTGCTACAGGGTGGCACCAACTCCCAGCTGTGGGGCAACTTTGCTGTAGGGATGATGGTGACGTCGGCTCCTGTGTCTGCCATTGAAGTCGTCCGGTCAATGTAAAATGTCCAGGCTAGCTGGCCAGCCCGCCTTCAGCCAGTTGGGGCACTCTCCCAATACTTGAGTTGGGCACAGCGCCTAAGGCTAGCGTCCCACACTGCAGTGGCAGCGCTGCCTTCAGAGGACGCGGCCTTGCAGAACTTCAGCCCGTGGGATAAAGAGGGGACTCTCTCGTTGATGGCAAATTCACATTTATTGGAGCTCCGATGGAGCCAAGTACACCCAAGGGAGCCAGAACAGAAGAGAGCCCCGAGGGCTCTCTCAAAACATTGGATTTTAAAGGGAGTGGGAGGTAGAGGTGGTAACAATACAGGGAGGAATAGGGGTCCAGGTAGGGGTGATACATAAATGCTTGGCATAAAGGAAGAACCAGTAGTGGAAAACTTAGGGAGGGGCCCCAGCTCCTTGACCAATCATCCGACACCCTGGCTAGAAGGTTCTAGAGAAAGAGGCAGGAGTGCTGAGTGACTGGCGGGCAGCCAGGGGTGGGGGATGAGAAGGATACAATCATAACTAGGGCAACCGGGGAGGAGTTGGGAGATTGACATAAAACTGGCGAGGGGAGGAGAACGAGGGCAGAACCATTAAGAGAATAACATGAGGGGAACAGAACATATCAAAAGGCAAACCACAACATGCCATCATCAAAAGGTCGACACATTTGTCCTTCCATGAGATGGTGGTGGGGATATTTGGTCTTTCCCTGCTTAGAATATGTGAGAGGTAAATGTAAATGTCATAATTAGTTGAATCATAGTCTTGTCCAGGTAAAATGTACATCTATGCAAAGGGGGAATGTTTGCTCAGAGTGTACGGTGGCATAGTGCAAGAAATGGTGACTGTGATCTCATTGCCTGGTTCCACGGTGATGACCTCAGGGATGATGGTGATTTCATAGGGAGTATGTTTGTTGTCCCTCAGGAGAAGCACTTGGGTGGGTTGGTCGTCGTATGGAGGCCCTAAATAGCCTGCCAGGACTCTGACTAAGTCCTCGTCCAGCAACAAAAGGTGTACCAAACTGCAGAGAATGCGGTATAAGCTCTGATCTACTTGCCCTGTCCAGTGGAAGTATCTAAGACTGGCCTCGTGGCTCCGATCCTTGGAAATGTGCCATCCAGGAACTGGGTCTCCTGGATGGTAGGGAGCTGCTGCGGCCTTCCATTTTCTGTCATCGTGCGGGGCAAGGGCGCGCTTGGCCATCCGTTTCCTGGACAATGAGGTGGTTGACAGAACCGAGGTGGACAAGGAGAGGTGGCAGAGGATGTGAGGCGGCTCTCAGACAAGGGGATAGGGACAGTTGGCATAAATATGGCCAAATTGCTTACAGTTAAAACACTGAATATTGTTCAGAGTCACCATTGCCTCCCCCACACCCTTACTCACTGCAATTGCTACAGTCTGCTCAATTAAGGTGGCTTTGGTGCAGGCAGTCACCATTTGAGTAATGGAGGGCTCGGGGTCCTGGGGAAGAGTCCTAAGTACCTTTTTGGTGTTGGGGTTGGCATTGGTCATGGCCATCTTCTGCAGAAGCTCGTCCCTGGCCTCAACGTTGTCAATCTGGCATTCAACGGCTTCTCGCAGGTGGTCAACAAACTTTATGAAAGGCTCAGCTACCCCTGATGGATAGCTGAGAAGCTTTGGTGAGGGGTGGAGCTGTCTGGGATCTTCAACAAAGCTGTCTTGCAGCTAATTTAATGTCAGTCAGCACATCAACTGGTGGTCCTCAGGCCTATCAAAGACCCCATGGCCTGAAAAAGTATTCATGGCATCGTCTCCCAACCCCTCTACCTGATGTTTCTCAACTAATGGTCTTAATAGTTTTTTCCACTGTGCTTCCCAAAGTAGAAATTCAGTGGGGGACAACAGTGCCATCATAGGATACTGAAGGTCATGTGGAATTAGTGTGTGTCCGGTAAAAGTCAAGTCCAAAAGGTTTTTAAAATAGGGAGAGCCCCTCCCGTAGTCCTTGGCTGCTTTCCTCAGCTCCTTTATTTCAGTGTATGGGATTTGTTCCCACCATGCGTCACCTTTCCGGGTCAAAATGACCAGCACAACCACCCAGTCAAGGTCCCTCGCCAACTCCAAGTCCCCATCCCTGACTGCCTCCTCCCTGATCTGCACCCAGCTGCTGCCCGGCCTGATGCTACAGCCAGGAGTGCTGCAGACCTGATCTTCCTTGGAGGATGAGACTGCAGGCCTAGAGCACAGGGTCTCTGACTCACCGGTGGTGCCCGGTGACTGGGCCCCTGGCAGGCCAAGATGGCCGCCTTCCAGTCAGGCCCACTTCCGGTTCCGATGTCGTGGGAACTGGAAGAGGCGGGAGACGGGGGAGGGGGCGTGGCCTGATGGGAGTCTTATGCGCCAGGGTTGGCCTTCCTGGGGACTGGAACTGTCTACGGAAAGCCCACCCAAGGGAGGAACGAAAGGGACGGAAGGGGTGGAACCCAACGCGCATGATGTCATTGTGCAGGGGAGGGCAGGACCCAATGCAGGGGCAGAACACGACACAGTGGGAGGTGCCGATGGAAGGACAGGAGGACTACTGGGAGGAGAGGAAGCGCCATTTTGCGGACTAGGGTGGTCAGCCACGCAGTTGGCGCCATCTTGGTTGACTGACTTGCAACTGCATAAACTTGGGTCCAAACTAGGGATAAGGATCTTAGGATCAGGGGTGCAGGTAAGGTCCAGACTGGGGTGGCCAGTCCCAGGTGAGGGACTGAGTGGGGCAGGAGGCAGCAGGGAGCAGGTGGCAGCCCTGTGCCCTCAGGCAGGATCTGTGTCCTGTCCCACTCATAGGGGAAGAAGGTTCAGGATTGGGTGGGGAGGAACACAGGGGAGGAGAACTGGGTGCCCCAACTTTCTCCCTTTCTTTTACTAACTTAGAAATGGGATCAAATAAAACAATAAATTTTCCCACTTGAAAATTCCCCTTAACTTGTTTGGCATAAATACATTTCCCAACTTTCCCCCAAAAAGAAACAGAGAAAGCATCTTCCCGAGACATCTCAGGGAAGTGCTTGAACATGAATTTAACAAAAGCTTTAACTTCCCTCTTTGAAAATGAAACATTCCCCAGGACAAGGATGGATTGGTGTTGCAGTTCGTGTTTGGTTTCATCCGTTCCCCCCTCCTCAGTTGGACAAGTTGGTCTGGCTCGACCACCAGTTTATGTCAATCACTGTTTTCCCCTCCTTGTTATCCCATATTTGTCTCTATATCCCCTCCCCAAGTCTTGTGTCAGTCACCGGCACCCCGCCTCCAGTTCTAGAACTTTCCAGGTTGGGTGTCGAGTGATTGGCTAAAAGGCTTGAGCCCCTCCCTCAGCCTGCCCCTATTGGTCCGTACCACCCACCAGTTTTTACTGTATCAATTTCTTTGTTTCATGATTGGTTGTTTCTTGTACCTACCCCTTCCCTTTAAAACCCGATCCCCAAAGGGGTTCGGGGCTCTCTCCTCCTGCTCTCCTCCTCCCCAGCAGAGCTGCAGCTCCGCTCCCCTCTTCCCTCGTCACCCACCCTTCTTCTCCGACCCTGGAATAAACCAAGTTCACCCCACCTAAGTGGAGTGGAGAGTCGTCTCTTCCTTCAGCCCTGCGGTGCGGCTGCATTTATATCTTGGCTTTTCCACCCGACCCACGGTAGGCACCTGCCTCCGGCTTAGTGCTGGGGGAGTGCCTGGACGACTGAGGCTGTGGCTGGACTTGCTTATCCTCAGCCGGGCTCCTCTCTAGGACAGCCACAGCGGCAGATTGGCCTTGGAGATAGAACTCCTTTTGGGCACGGGAAAGATTTCCCTCATTGCCCCAAATGTTTTCCCCCAGCGAGGTAAACAGTGAAATTAAAACAAACAAGCCTGAGTGGGGTGCTCCCCAGCACCAAGTCACTCAGCAATCTGCGAAGACCTGGGCAAAAAGAAGAAAGACTCGTGGGGGCTGGTCAGCTCCTGCCAGTCCCTCTGGTTCACCAAAGCTCCCCCGGAGCTGCAGGCAGGTCGAAGGTGAAGCACAGAAGGTTGTCGACAGGCCAGGTAGAGCAGTCCTTACAGCATCAAGGTGCAGCTCTTCCTGGAGCTGGGTCCAAATGGTGCTTGATTTTCCTGACGCAGCCGCTCACAGAGCCGCAGTACTGAGGAGTGACGCTCAAGGATCTGGGCGAGTGGACAACTGCCCAGGTCCCTGTTCAGGCGCCAGCTGAGGGATCATGGTGTTGTTCCTGGGCAGGTGCCGTCGAGAGCTGCCTCCTCTTGGTCAGAGTGACCGGCTCCCCCAGCCCACCTTGCTCTCAGGCCCAGAAGACAAGACGTATGCATGACCAGATGATGAAGGAGGGCTCTGACCATGGCTGTGGGTGCAACAGGATTTACTGCAGGAAGGTCAGAGGGTCCAGGTAAGGTGAGGGCAAGGAGAGGGGTGGGGACACAACCACTACCAAAGGGAGGCCAGTAGCAGAGCCCAGAACAAGGTGGGGCCAGGGTTTATAACTGGGGGAAGGTAGGCAGGGTCAGGATACATGTATCCAATGGGAAGGGGAGTCAGGGGAGGAGTTGAGGTGGGGTGACAAGGGGTACACCAATGAGAGAGGGGGGAGAGGGTGGTTCCTATGATGAGACCCAGCCAGGAAGGATGAACACAGAACCTTCTAGAATCAGGGAGTGGACCACGGTTGATTGATAGGCTGAAGTCTCCTCCCAGGGCATCTCCGCCCCTTCCTCCTTGTGGTCCCTTCCCACACAGTCCAAGGAAGATTTATTTCAAGGATGGTCAGGGACAAGTGACAAACAAAAGAGGTCTGGCTAAGGTCCTTAAAGGGAGCCACTCCAAGGGGTAGGTACATCACACAACCAATGGAGAAACACTTGGGGAGGAGTACAGAACTTAACAAAACCAATAGATGCAGCAGTGCAGCTGAATTATCAATGTCCGGCTAGCTACCAGCACTGCTAGCAGCACGAGGGGGCACTTCTCCCGATAGCTGGCTTCGGGATAGCGCCTAAGGCAATGCCCAGCTTGCAGCTGTAGGCACACCTTGTGCAGGACAGAATCTAGTAAAAGCTGCAGCCAGCGGAAAGAAGAAGGCGGACTCCAACTGTGGCTTAATCCGGGCTTTAATGAATCCCAGAGGAACCAAAAGGAGAAGACCAGGAGGAGGGGATGACAGCAGGTTTTAAAGGGTAGGGAGAACAAGGGAGGTGCCAGCCATTGGACCAATGAGGGTACAGTGGGGAGTGGGGTCTAAGGGATTGACACCAGGGATGAGCAACACCAACGGGAAACATTCAGGGGAGGGGCCCCAGTCCCTAAGCCAACCATCAAACTTCCCTAGTTTGGAACATTCTAGCAGTAAGGGTGGGGATGGAAAGTGATTGGCGGGGTACCGGGGAGTGGTCAGGGAAAAGATACAAAGGTTTCCAGGGAAACTGGGGCAGAGTTTAGGGGATACATTGTTGACGGAGGTGGAGCCAGGAAGACAGACAGCTCCAAAGGCGGGAAGGAAGAACTGGGGCAGAACCAGTTTCAGACAGAAGAGGAGCGGAACAAACCAACCTAATAACTTAACAAAACACAGTGCAACAAATAGAGTCAACACAGGGGATGGGAGAAGCCTTGAAGACAAATCAACTGTCTGGGCCAGGGTGATTGATCATAGAACATTCTGGAATACAATGGGTGGATCTGGTTTGATAGACAGGAAAGGAGGGCAACACCCAATGGAGGAAAACAGATGGCAACTCTTTTTTGACGTAGCCCAATAGATATATTTAGCTGTCACAGTGTTCGTCGAATTGTGTTGCACCTTTTTTTGCAATTTTAGACTTGGCCTCCCAAATTGGAATTTGAGTCATGTGAGGTGAGGCCAGGGATAGATGCCCCAGGGTGCATGGTCCTCCAAGAAGATGCGAGGGGATTCCAGGGTATGCCCGGTCCCCACTGATGGGGAACATGCCCTTGTCTACGTTCCAAGCATACCAGTTGTCAGAAGAGGGAGCCCCCATTTTGGTTAAATAAGTGCAGCTATTACCTGCTTTGAACTTTATCTTATCTTGCTTAACGTTCTCATACAAGTCAGCATGGGTGAGAGGCTCATACTCAAAATGTACACAGAAGTCTGCTTTCACCAAGCCCAGTAGCTCAAACTCTTGGGGCTCGTGTCGAGTCCCGGGTCGAGGACAGTTCAGTGGCAGCGCCTCTGCCACACGGGCCAAGCACATGCATACACCAATGTGGTGGACGGTAACTGGCCTTTATTAACGGTTAGACGGGGTCTTTTATAACAGGGGGTAACGGTCATTAACAGTAAAAGGGGAGGGGTTCTGCGTGATCTCGCGATATCTCAAGACCTCGCGATATTTCCCCACATTTCCCCCCCCTTTTATGACCAGTTAAAAACATAAAGCAAAACTGACAAGTAGGAAACATGTAACTGGCAAGATGCAACTAACTTGAACGATATAACACAACTGCAATAAACTTGTAACTGCAAATGTTTAACAAACGGAAAGCTAACTACTGGTTTTTTGGGTTTTTTTGGGTTTTTTTGTTGGTTTTTTTTTTAAAAAAAAAAAAACAACACAAACTTGTTTAAAATGTAAGGCGACAAGTCATGGTGCTGACTGAACCCTATCTTTGAATACTTTGAATATCTCTGTAGGACCTCCCCAGTTTGTTTTTTTGTTTTAGTTGACCTCCTAGGACCTAATTATTTTTCCCAGAGTCTGCGACCTGTTTGATCTTAAATTAGAGAGGATTTGGAGAGTCCATGTCCGGACTTATGTTCCCTCCAAATCGCCCCTTGATTCTTTGACACAGGGAAGAACACTGGGTTACCTGGCATTCCATCCAAGTAGAGCTAGAACCTGGCCAGTGCTCGAACTCTACTTGATGGATACCTCTTTACATTTTTGCTGAGCTGTTTTTTCCCCCCCTGTCCTTCTCTGTGCTGGCCGCTTCTTTAGTTTGGTCATTGAGTTCTTTCACGACCCTGGTATGGTCTGCCATCGGGCTGCTCGATGATTCATCGCAGCCTTTAGGAAGCAGGGCATACAGGTCGCGGGGGTGTCTGAGGATTCAGTCCTGCAAAACAAATTTCACAAATCTCATTAGTTTTTACCCTGAAGGTCTGGTTTTATCGACTTAAGTGGGCACCATTTGATCTTATTATTTTTCTTAACGGCTGTGTACCCTTGCCCTATGAGTACCAGCCTCCAACCTGTTTCCCATTCTCCTAAGTCATTTTTAATCATAACTTGTGGGCCTTCTTCTAGTGCCCGGGTAGCCCAGTGCCTCTGGGCAGGACTTTTCATCTCCCCTTGAATTGATTCAAAGCTAGCAGGGCGGTTGCTAGGATGCGTGCTTGGTCTTTTTGTGGGATGGAATTGGTAAACCCTTCTGTTTTTGCTAGCACCTCCAGTTTAGTTTTTAAGGTTTGGTTAGCTCGTTTGACAATGGCCTGTCCGGTGCTATTATACGGGATGCCGTGGACTAAAGTTATACCCCACCTTGATGCAAAAGCTCAGACTGGTTTTGAAATGAAACTCGGACCATTATCTGTCTTAATTTGCCTCGGGATACCAAGCCATGCCATGGTAGTTAACCAATGCTGGATAGCTGCTTTAGAATCTGCCTTTTGGTGTTGCGTGGCCACGATTACTCCACTGTAGGTGTCCACTGTTACTGCAAGCCATGCTCGGGGTTTCAGCAGCTGGCATAATGTAAAATCTGCCTGCCATATTTCGGCGGCCTTGAGGCCCCTGGGGTTGACGCCGCTGGACCACAGTGGTGATTTTTGGCAGTAGGGGCATGAGGCGACGATGTGCTTAGCATCAGCGGCTGAGATCCCGCATTTCTTTGCGAGCGCTTTGGCCCCGATATGTAGGGATTCGTGTAGTTGGTGGGCTTCTCTTAGGGTCCACAGCCCTTTTGCGGCGGCGTCTGCCTTGTTGGTGCCGATCTGAAAGAATCCCTTAACTGGACTGTGGCTGTTGATATGGATGATAGACACGGTGCCCTTTCGCCAATAAAGTGCCTCTTCCAGCATCGTCGCCACTGTGGACACTGCCACACCGGGTCCAGCCATGGCTAGACAGAGCTTGGCCACGAATATAGAGTCAGTCACGATGTTAAGGTTTTCCTCCGGGAATAGTCCACATGCTAGTGCCACGGCAGCTGCTTCGAGTTGTTGGACTGAAAACGAAGGATTTGTTGTTTTAATACAATGCCACTGCTCTCCTGACTGCCATACTACAGCTGCAGTGGAGGTTAGTGAAGACGCATCGGTGAAGACTGTGGGTCCTTCTCGTGGCCGGTCAATTACCTTAGGTAGTAGGTCAACGTCAACGACCGTGAGCAGCTGAGTCCAAGGGGGTTTTGCTGCGTAATGAATTTCTCCCCCGAATCCAGCGAGGGCTATGGCCAGGTACTCTGATGTTATTGATGACTGTGCGGAAAGTTGTTTCCAGAAGGGCAGATATATCCTGGCAGGTTCAGTGCCCAAATGTCTCAGGGCGAGTTTTCTGCCTTTCATAACGAGGCTACCAAGGCACTCAACTCCTGGGGAAAAGGCGCGCGATGGTTTTCCCAAGACCACCCATTGTATTGGTTGAGCCTTATCAGGGGGTCCTTGGGCCAGCGCTCCTACTCCCCCTTTCTCTGTAAAATGGACATACAAATCGACCGGTGCATTTGAGTCCCACCTGGCGAGTGTGCTCATTGACATCTGATGTTCAATAAAGTCAAGCGAGCTCACTGCCTCTGGCCTCAGCACCTTTTGCTCCCATGGGCTCTTGCCTTTCAGGAGGTCATTCAGGGGGTCCATGACCTCAGGAGGGATCAGGATGATGTTACGAAGCCATTGTAGGGATCCCACCAGCAGCTGCATGTCGTGAAGCGTCCTGATGTTTCGGTGAATTTTTATTTGGGGAGGGGTTATATAGGAGTCTGAGATTCCCACCCCTAAAAAGGTCACACATGGTCCCCTCTTTATCTTCGCACTGGCAATTTCAAACCCATTTGCTTTTAAGGTCTCTGAGATCGCAGACACTAGCCGGTCTACCTGGCCCGTCGATGGCGCGGCGATCAGGATGTCATCCATGTACTGGATAATGATCCCTTCCATGTGGGATCATTCTGTCGGACTGGCGCTAGTGCTTGGTCCACCGTAATCTGGCAAATGGCAGGGGAGTTGACCATTCCCTGAGGCAATACCCGCCATTGGAAGCGCAGGTTGGGCTGGCTGTTCGGGAAGGTGACTGAAAAGGAAAACCGTTCTTTGTCCTCATCATGCAGGGGGATGGAAAAGAAGCAGTCTTTGATGTTGAGCACTGCACAGGGTTGTCCTCTGGGCACCATAGAATTCATTGGCAATGAAGTTTGTACAGGGCCCATTGGCTGGATCTTTTTGTTCACCTCCCATAGGTCATGTAGGAGACGAAAGCCCTCACCAGATCGTTTGGGTATGACAAAGATGGGAGTGTTCCATGGGCTTGTGGAGGGTTCAATGTGGTTTTGCTGTAGCTCCCGGGTAATTAATTCGGAAAGGGCAGTCATTCGAGGCTTAGACAAGGGCCACTGCTCGACCCACACTGGGTCTAGTGATTTCCATCTCAGTTTGATGGGCAGTTGTGGGTGTGTAGCAGTGGCCCTTAGAATAAATTTGTCATTTTAACCTCCAACAAGGTCAGGGCGTCCCTCCCTAACAAGGGTGGACATTCGGACATCACATATGGGGAGAGGGTGATGGTTCTCCCTGGTCCCCTCTCCATGCAAAGTGTTAGTGTGACAAGCTGGGTGCTTTTTTGGGCGCGAGACAGCCCTCCAACCCCACCTACCATGGGGGCTTCCTCCAACTTCCACTGTGAGGGCCAGTGTATATCGGGAATGACGGTGACATCTGATCCTGTGTCAACCCAAAAAGGGATACAGATACCAGGGCCATCAGGGTTGTTATAGAGACGGCAGACAGCCCACACTATTAGAGGGTGTCTGCCCACCTTCACAGCGAAGGCTACCCATGGGTCTCGCTCCCACGCCTTCATGGCCAGGGCCACCCAGGGGCCTCATCCCCAGGGAGCCGTTCTTGGTATTCCTGGGGTGTGGATGGACTGGTTTGGGCCATTGGCTGGGCTGTGAAGTTGACAGTGGGAGGGGGCAGTGGGTGTGGGAGCTCCATGCCCCATTTGCAATTGGCACATCCGGGCCACTTTGTGTTCCGAGTGGGAGGGGGCTGAGTGCGGCCCGGGCGCCCCCTCCCCCTCCCGTTTCCCTGATCCTTGGGTTTGCATTCCCTAGCGAAATGCCCTCTCCTTCCACATGTCCAGCAGGGCCCCCTAGGCCCCATCTGGCATGGGGGAACGGCTGTCGGTGGGTATCCTGATTGAGGGCAGTTCACTGCAATATGCCCTGCCTGGCCACACTTAAAACATGCCATCATGTTAGTTATAGCAGTGTGGACAGCTGCCTGGATTGGGGCCAGATGCTCCTCTTTAACGACATGCCTGATCATGTCTGCTAGGGTAGCCCCAGGTGGTAGCGGCCGCAAGATGTCCTTTGTGGCAGTATTACACTGCTGGCGCGGGCACTCTGCTAACACAGGGCCCTTTGCCTCCGATGGTAGAGCAGAGGAATCAATTGCTGCCTGGAGGCGGTCCACAAACTGCGTGAAGCCTTCGCTCTCGCTCTGCTTTATGGTAGACCATGGCGATGGTCTGGCGATAACCTTAGATGCAGAGCGAATCGCCTCTCTGGCAGCATGGGTTGTTGTCATTACCTCATGGGCTCGAAGGCCCTCAGCGTGTGCCTGGGGGGTGATCATAGTTGGGTCCGTGTCCATCAAGTGTTGCAAGCTGGAACCATGCAGTGGATGGTCCGCCCCAGTAACCAAAGCCAGCTGCCTTGCACAGTTGTCCTCCCACTCCTGTTTAAATACAATCATTCCTGCCCCATCAAAAATTAATCTGCATGTCTGTTTGATATCAAATGGGAGTATGTCATTCCCTCCAAAAACACTGTCGATGAGAGTAGAGACCATGGCTGAATTAATCCCTCTGTCCGCAATCGCTTTGACAATTGCCTGTATGTCCTTGGGGTTCACAGGTGTATAGGTTCTTTGGTTTCCGCCTGGCCCCCCCACGCGGACAGGAAACACTAACTTGGCTGAAGGGGCCCACTCGGCACACGCTATTTTTATTCTCCTCCAGTTCGTAAGGGGAGCTTGTTTTTTTTCTTGTTTTCCCTCGACCCAAGCAGGGGGATTGTGATGGCTACCCTTACGTGTTCCCACTCCCCTTTTCTCTGAGTCCGAATCATCCGAATAAGAGTCAGGGTCAGCAATGGACCACCTGCGGAACCACTCATCCCTGCTCGAGTTCGACTTGGTTCCAGAACTCGACTGGCTGGAGACTTCCGGGCTCCAAGACCCTTTTGTCAGGCTCCGACCCTGGCCCTTCGCCTTAGCCCTGTGCTGCTCCCTACCTCTAGGCTTGCCCCGCCTCCTGCTGGGGGAGGCCCGTGCCCTGTGATGAGATTTCCAACACGTATCCCGAGCGGCATCAGTTCCCCCTCCGTGCCCTTTCCTCCTGTTAAGCCCGCGTGTGTCTGCGCTGTTCTGAAACCCTTCTCTGCCGCTGCCAATCGCGCTCGCTTCTGTGTCCCCCCCCTTCAGGGGCATACCACCCCGCGGTGTGTAGGGTGGGCGCCCCGCCCAAGCTCCCTCAGGGTCCGAATCAATGGCGGCGCCCCCCGCCTCCCCGCTAACGGTGGGGCTCTGCGGCCCCGAGTTAATGGCGGGGCTCCGTGCCTCTGAGCTAACGGCCGCACTCTGCGCCTCTGAAGTAATGGCTGCACCCCGCGCCTCTGAGCTAACAGCCGCGCTCTGCGCCTCTGGGTTAACGATGGCTGCGCTCTGCACCTCTGAGTTAACAGCTACATTCCGTGCTTCCTCTAGCAGCCCGTCCCAAAATGACAGCCTTTTCCCCGTAGTTGCAGTGCCTGGGCTTGGGAGCTGCGAAGAGCGCTCCCGTGGCTGCGAATCCCCACACTCAGCGGACTCACGTTCGTCCGCACCCTGCCGGGGCCCCTCCCACAAGCAGTCCTGGGTGGCCCTCCACTTTCCCTGTTCCTGCTAGACCGGCTGAGCCTTTTTCAGTGCCTGCATGAGCCTGCCCCATGATTTTAGACTCCGCCCTGAGCCTGAGGACATAGCCTCCTCCGCTAGGGCCCCAGTACAATTATCCCATACCTCCAGGTGGAAGATATCCTCCGGATGCCTGATCACCCCAGCGCGCAGGAGCCTCGACACTGCAAGGACAAAATCGCTTGGCTCACAATCTATGCCCCAGTCTCTGTGAATTTTAAAAATGACCTTAGCAAGGGGCTCCATCCTCTCCACTGCTGGCTACTGACGCGAGACTTCCTCCTTCACCAGGTCCTGGCGCGAGACTTCCTCCTTCGCCGAATCGCAACGCGAGACCTCCTCTTACGCCAGCTGCGACGCGAGCCCTCCTCCTTCGCCAATTTTCTGGCGCGAGACTTCCTCCTTCGCCGACCCAGCGTGAGCCTTCCTCCTGCGTTGGTCCTAGGCGCGAGCCTTCCTCCTTTGCCACTCCTGGCGCGAGCCCTCCTCCTTCACCGAATGCCAGCAGGAGACCCTTCCCTCTTGCTGGTCCTCTGGGAGCGTCCTCCCCGCCGGAGACAGTCCTGCTGCTCCGGCCGCCGTCCACTCGCCCAGGCGATTCCCGCTTCCCGGATTGTTCCCGGGTTTCGGCACCACTTGTTGCCGCCGCTTGGGGCGTGGCATCCCGGTTCGAGGACGGTTCTGTGGCGGTGCCTCTGCCACACAGGCCAAGCACATGCATACACTAATGCGGTGGACAGTAACTGGCTTCTATTAACAGTTAGACAGGGTATTTTATAACAGGGGGTAACGGTCATTAACAGTGAAAGGGGAGGGGTTCTGCGTGATCTCGCGATATCTCAAGACCTTGCGATATTTCCCCACATAGGGGCATGAGGCAACAACGTGCTTCGCATCAGCAGCTGAGATCCCGCATTTCTTTGCAAGTGCTTTGGCCCCGATATGTAGGGATTCGTGTAGTTGACGGGCTTCTCTTAGGGTCCACAGCCCTTTTGCGGCGGCATCTGCCTTGTTGCCGATCTGAAAGAATCCCTTAACTGGACTGTGGCTGTTGATATGGATGATAGACACAGTGCCCTTTCGTGAACAGAGTGCTTCTTCCAGCATCGTCGCCACTGTGGACACTGCCACACCAGGTCCAGCCATGGCTAGACAGAGCTTGGCCACCAATATAGAGTCAGTCACGATGTTAAGGTGTTCCTCTGGGAACAGTCCACATGCTAGTGCCACGGCGGCTGCTTCGAGTTGCTGGACCGAAAGTGAGGGATTTTTGTTTTAATACAACGCCGCCGCTCTCCTGACTGCCATACTACCACTGCAGCGGAGGTTAACAAAGACGCGTCGGTGAAGACTGTGGCCTTATTGTGGCCGGTCAATCACCTTAGGTGGTAGGTTGATGTCGACGACCGCGAGCAGCTGCATCCAAGGGGGTTTCGCTGCATGACGAATTTCTCCCCTGAATCCAGCGAGGGCTATGGCCACGTACTCTGCCATTATTGATTGTGCGGAAAGCTGTTTACAGAAGGGCAGATATATCCTGATGGGTTCAGTGCCCAGATGCCTCAGGGCAAGTTTTCTGCCTTTCATAACGAGGCTACCAAGGCACTCAACTCCCGGGGAAAAGGCGCGTGATGGTTTTCCCAAGACCACCCATTGGGTTGGTTGGGCCTTATCAGGGGGTCCTTGGGCCAGCGCTCCTACTCCCCCTTTCTTCGTAAGGTGGACATACAAATCGACTGGTGCATTCGAGTCCCATCTGGCGAGCATGCTCTTTGACATCTGATGTTCGATAAAGTCAAGCAAACTCACTGCCTCTGGCATCAGTACCTTTTGCTCCCATGGGTTCTTGCCTTTCAGGAGGTCATTTAGGGGATCCATGATCTCGGGAGGGATCAGGATGATGTTACGAAGCCATTGTAGGGATCCCACCAGCTGCTGCATGTCGTGGAGCGTCCTGATATTTCAGTGGATTTTTATTTGGGGAGGGGTTATATAGGAGTCCGAGATTCCCACTCCTAAAAAGGTCACGCATGGTCCCCTTTTTATCTTTGCACTGGCAATTTCAAACCCATTTGCTTTTAAGGTCTCTGAGATCACAGACACTAGCCGGTCTACCTGGCACATTGATGGTGTGGCGATCAGGATGTCATCCATGTACTGGATAATGGTCACGGTGGTGAAGCGGCATCGGCTAGAGACATCCCAGCAAGCAGGCCAGCACCGCTTGCAGCCAGGGGGGCACTATCCCAACTTTGATGTCAGGCACAGTGCCTAAGGTCAGCACCCTACATTATAGAAGCAGTGCTGCCTTGAGTGAGGACGTGGGCCATGTTAGAGCTTCAGCCCGCAGGAAAAAGAGAGCGCTCTTCAGTGGTGGCTAGTCTGGATTTATTGTAAATCCAGGGAAGGCCAGGAACTGAAGAGGACGGGGGGAGGGATTACATCAGGTTATAAAGGGTGTGGGAGGTAGGGGTGGGAACCGCTCAGGAACGAATGGGAATCCAGGGGGGAGTGGGATACAAGAGATTGACTTAGAAGGAATACCAATAGTGGCAAACCAAGGGAGGGGCCCCGGCCCCTGAGCCAATCACTCAACGCCCCAGCTAGAATGTTCTGGAGAAAAAGGTAGGAGTGCAGAGTGACTGGCAGGCCACTGGGGTGGGGTTTGGAAGAAGATATATTGGTCTCCAGGGAGACTGGGGAGGGGTTCAAGAGGGGATACATTCACTGTCAGGGCAACTGGGGAGGAGCTAGGAAGCCTGACAGAAACCGGGAGGGGAGGAGAACCAGGGCAGAACCATTACAAAACAAGGGGGAATGGAACATACCAACTTAACACACCACAACAAAATGGGAAGGATTATAAAACTGACTACTATCGCAGATATATTTTCATTAAAAATTTTTCTTAGGATTTTTCTTCCTGAGAAGCTGAGAGGCTTCAGGAACAAAATGTAAACAATGGTTATCAGCTGCTGTGGAATGCAACAGATGCATCTGGGATTGGCTCATCTTGGATGTTTATAACTAATGGCCAATCCCAGCCCAGTTAGCTTGGACTCTCTGTCCGAGACACAAACCTTTATTATTCATTCCTTCTATTCTTAGCTTAGCTAGCCTCCTGAGAAGAAACTTTAACTTCTATTCTTTTTAGTATAGTTATAATGTAATATATATATCATAAAATAATAAATCAAGCCTTCTGAACATGGGAGTCAACATTCTCATCTCTTCCCTCACCTGAAAACCCCTGAGAACACCGTCACAGACTACTAGAACAGAATTACAACCAAAACCACACACTGCAACGCCCTTCATCCGAGAAGGGCCCTCCTCTCCTCTGAGGACAGCCAAGATAACTTCTCCCTGCTAAATTACACACTTGTTTCCTTCAGATGACTCCTTCTAATTTTAGAGATTTAAGACACAATAAGTACCCAAACAAACATAGGCTCTGACACAAACTAGGAACTTAATAGACACTAAGGACAGCCTGCCCTGAAGAATGTACACGTTGATCACTTAAAACAAAAAAATCAAGCTGAATACTACAGATAATACTGCAAAATACTAAATTGGTACTTGTAGCCTGCTCTGCAGCCATGGGAGATGGACAAATGCCAGCTAGCTGTTCCCCATGTGTGGCCGGAGGGGACCACAAGATCTGCCACTCCCGGGTTCCCCTCAGAAACCCTCGGGTAGTGGTGCCATCTGTGGCGTGGGTGTTGCAGGTGAGAGCATAGCTACGAAGTCCCGAGATAAAGGAAGGAGAGAGTGGACACTCATGTAGATGCCAAGGAGCTTTATTTCCCAGGCAGGACTAGGGACAGGTGTCAAGAGGGGAAGGGCTTGGGGAGGCACTGATAAAGCAAGTGGGCATGATAGGAAGAGACACAAGAGACACAGGAGAGGAGTGCGAGACACAGCTGGACCAATGAGGATGATATATAAAGAAGAGGCTCTGGAGGCAAATCATAGATCAAGTCAGGGATGATTGACACAGAAAATTCTCGAAATAAAGGGGGGTGGTTACAATGATAGACAGGGGAAGTGGGCAGCACCAGGAGGGAGGAAATAAACGTATAAGGGCATAAAGGGGAGGATCAAGGGATCAGTCATCTTGAGGGACAAGCCATTGGTGGGAAAACAGGAGGTAAACAACTTGGGGAGAAACCATTACGAGGGGATTACATGGGGGGAACCGAGAACCAAACCATATCTTAAACTTATAAAAGGGATAACTTACTTTACAACTAAACTCATATACTTTTAAAACACAAGACACCACAGGTATTTTTGTATTAAAACATATAAAACATAATAACCCAATAAATCACGCTATCTATTGCAATTGAAAGAATAAATGAACTTGCTAACACCAACCACAAGACTCCAACCAAAACCAATTCACACATACAATTGAATTACATATAAATAATTTATAAACCAAAAAGGAGATTATGTTGCTAAATGATAGGTTCTAAATCCTCTCTGCTACCCCTAATGGGTAGGGGGACTTTTCCTAGCCAGTGACCTTTGCCCTCCCCAGCCCATCACCATGCTACAAGGAACAACCTCCTCTTGACCAGCTCATTCCTCAATCCAGGAATCTCCCTTTGGACACCCGGGAACCTCACCGCACTTGCCCTTAAGAGCCCTGGATGTTATTGGAAGTCCCTCAGCTGGCCTCCCCCAGATGCCCAGGAACTTCCCTGTGCTCATCCTGAGAAGCCTGAGTATTCTTGGGTTCCTGGCCAAGAGTCCTATTCTTCTCTGGTTGAGTTCCTACTTCCTCCCCTATCAGAAGAGGAACAAACCCCTAACCGGAGGCCTCACTCTTAGTAGGTCTCTGGTTAAGAGTCTTTAGCCCATGACAGAGGTCCCACCTCCCCAGATGAGTCTTGGGGAGCCACCCTCCGAGCTGCCTTTGGTCAGTGGAACTCTCCTGTGCCCCCCTTTTTTCCGGATCAAAGGGTTGAGCGATGTCCACTCCCCCTCCCATTAGCCGCCCCAGTGCCTGACACTGTACTGGGAGACCCAGTCCCAAAAGTCTTTCCGACAAGTTGGAAAGTTGACCCAACCAAACCACCACCTCGGGTCCCTTTGACTTGACCAAAAGCAACTCCTAGGAGTCCTCATCACTCAGGGGAGGACAGGAACCTAAGTGGACAGGAACAGACAAAAAGGAAGGCACTTCCCCCTCCCTTGGGGTACTACACTCGTTCAAGTTCCATGTGCTTCCCTCCTTTCCCAGATGGCCCTCTGTTGTGGTTTGTGTTGTGTCTGTTCTGTTCCCCCATTGTTCATGTTAAAGGTCCTGCCCTATTCCCAGTTATCTGTCAATCCCTAAACCCCTCCCCAGTTACTATGGTTGTCGAATGTATCATTTTTGTTCTCCACCCCTGGCTGCCTGCCTGTCACTCAGCACCCCTGCCTCCTTTTCCAGAAGCTTCTGGCCAGGGTGTCGGGTGATTGGCTCAGGGGCCGGGGCCCCTCCCTCAGTTGTACGAGATTGGTTCTGTTGTCGTGTCAATCCCCAATGTATCTTTTCCTTCCCTCTTCTGATTTGTCCTTCACCCCTCCCATCCCCTTTAAAACCCGGGGTTTTTCCCCACCTTGGGGCTCTCAGCTCTCTTCTCCCTCACTCCCAGTTCCCCCTGACCCAATAAACCCATTTACCCTGAAGAAACTGAGAGACGCCTCTTCAATCCTGCGGCTCGGAGTGTCATAGAGGCCAACGTCCGTAAGGCAGGTTAATGCCTTAGGCACATCACTCGACTTCGTGTTGGGGAAGTGCCCCCCTTGGCTGGAGACGGGCTGGTCATTCCTAGCCTGGGCGTATCTTTCCACCGGCCACACCGCTCCAGCCCTCTTGCAGGAGTTTGGAACCGCAGTACTTGGACGCCCACACTCACTTTGGGGGTCTGAGTAACCAGTCCCCATCTCACTCTCTCCACATGCATGTACCCCCCACTTATGTCTCATCCCCAGTCACAAAACCTACCTATGTTGTGAGCCCCTCTCTGCTCCCTCTTGAAGGACTCCTGAGGTGTGGGTTGTCGTGTCCTCTGTTGCCCCTCGGGCATAGCCAACAGCCCTTCTTTGGTGCGAGAGAAATCCAAAATCCAGGTGGCCAAGAAATCAGCTGGATGCATCTCCCCAAATCTGTCCTTCCTGGGGCTGCCTCTGGGTGTGGCTCTCCCAGATGATCCCCCAGAAAATTGTGATGAACAGGCAAAATGAAATTAAAAGGAGGCTGATGACTTTGAAAAGAAAAGGTGCCTGCTTATTAAAACTGAGAACAACAAAAGACAAGGTCCCAGGATAAGCCTAGGGCCTGTGCAACAAGCCAGAGGTAACTGAACAGTTCTGTGTACCAAACTGTTTCTCTAGACACAAGGTACCCTTGAAAGACCCCGGGTGCTCTGCACCCAGGGCTTTTAAAGTCTCTTGGGGTTACTCAATTGGTGCGCTCTGCATCCTCTTGCCAACTGGTCCTTTTCTTGATTGCTAATAGGTCCATAAAATGGTGTAGTCCTGACCAATCATTTTGGAATACAGCAATCTGACTGGGTGGCTCTCTCTCCAACCGTAATTCGAATTGCTGTCATCACTTTATGATGTCACTTTTCTAGAAGATTCTTACTATTGCACTTTATTACTACTCCCCCTTCTCTGTTCTATTCATATTTAGATAACCATATATTTAACTCATTAACTTATTACATTAATTATGTAACAACTTACTATATTAATAATCTACTATAGTTCATTGTAATAATCAACTATTAATAACTCTGCATAAGAAAGTGAATTCATTTATAACAGCCGTGGTCACCCTCAGTTGGGTCAGAATCACTGAATGTTACTGTGCCGGATGCCTCTGGCATGCTACCACCCACGCGGGCCCGCATGGTCCCTGCCTTGGAAACCCCATGCACTTGTCAGAAGTCGCCACCAGCAGCCCTCCCGCTGCCCATGGCCCTCCACCGCCTCTGGGCTCCATCACCCACGTGATGTCTTAATCTCAGGCTCCAGAGGGGAGCTGCAGTGTGGGGTTGCGGTGTTGTTCCTGGGCAGGTGCAGTTGAGAGCTGCCTCCTCCTCTTGGTCTGAGTGACCAGCTCCCCCAGCCCACCTTGCTCTCAGGCCCAGAAGACAAGATGTACGCATGACCAGATGATGAAGGAGGACTCTGACCACAGCTCGGCTGTGGGTCCAACAGGGCTTACTGCAGGAAGGTCAGAGGGTCCAGGTAAGGTGAGGGCCAAGGAGAGGGGCAGGGACACAACCACTGCCAAAGGGAGGCCAGTGGCAGAGCCCAGAACAAGGTGGGGCCAGGGTTTATAACTGGATGAAGGTAGGCAGGGTCAAGACACTTGTATCCAATGGGAAGGGGGGTCAGGGGAGGAGTTGAGGTGGGGTGACAAGGGGTACATCAAGGAGAGAGAGGGTGGTCCTGTAATGAGACCCAACCGGGAATGGAAGCGGAGAGAACCTTCTAGAATTGGGGAGTGGACCATGGTTGATTGATAAGCTGAAGTCTCCTCCCAGGCCATCTCCACCCCCTCCTCCCTGTGGTCCCCTCCCACACTGCAGCAGACTCCACACCCCAGCCTGCCACAGCGGTGTGGATGGTAGGAGTGCCATGACATTCCTGAAGAAGCATCTTGAGAAAGACGGCCCAGGAGCACAGGCGTGTTCCCAGCCAGGGGAGTGATTTCCAGCTCAGCAGCAAACTCAGCAACAGCTCTTTAGGTGATGCAGAGAAAGGGACTGGAGCACTGTGTGGCAATCCAAAGAGTGAAGGCCTTTATTGAAAGCAGGGCACTCTGTGAAGGGAGCCAGGGACAGCAGCTCACCCAGCAGGGGAAAAACTGGGGTTTATATAGGAAAGGAGAGGGGTAGGGAAAAACTGGTAACAAATGGGATATAGTAACAAATCAAAACTGGTGTATGTATCAAAACTGATAACAAGTCAACATATAACTCGCAAAGACCTTCTCACAAGGTGGGAGATCATCCTAACTAGCAAGTATCTGGTTCAAAGGCCAGCCCTCCAGGGGAGTGCACTGAGCCCTTTGTGGGCTGATTCCTTGGCCCCCACAGTTAAAACATGTGCAGTGAAGGTAGCCTCTACTATTCTGTTAAAATAAGGTGATTCTCTCCTGTAGTTCTTAGCTGTTTTACACAGTTCTTTCACTTCCCCATATGTTACTGGCTCCCATCTAGGATTTGAACCTCCCCTTCTATATTGCACCAGAGCAGCAGTTAATTTAGAAACCATTTCCCAGTCCTCCTCTTTTAACACTGTTGTCTGGATCCTCTCCCAGGGATTGATGGAGTCACTGGATCTGGAAGGGCTCTTCTTCCAAGGAGGAGGAGAATGAAGAATAACCAGACACTAGCACGATCTTTTTATTGCTGGTAGGGTGGTTGTATCAGTGCTTGACCTTCGGCATCAGCCTGGACTAAGGCCTCATGGGCACCACCATGTTGGAGGGTGGTGGTTCTGGAACCATGGTGGGAGCAGTTCCAGTTCGCCCAGAGTAGGTGAAGCCCAAAACAGAAGGGATGGAGCCAAGGGAAGAGCCTTGGGGGAAAATGTCAGTTCAGGTGGAGGACATGACAAAATGGCAGTTGTTAGATGGCATGGCAGGATGTCTGGTGGAGGAGGAGGGAAGTTGGGATGATAGAGAAGGAAGGAGAATGGAAAGGGAAGCATCCAAGATGGCATGGCCTTTGCTGTCCCGGGCAGATGTACCCCACTAGAGCCTGACCTAGCTCTGAGCACTCTGGCTGCCATGCCGGGAGTGGGGAACAGCTGGGGACTGGGGTTTGCCCCCAGCTGAACCTGCAGAGCTGCAAGCTCTACAATGCATGCTGTTACAGTCACGGCAGGGACTGGGTAAAAGAAGAAAGAGGAGGCTCTTTGTCTTGAGGTTCCACAGGGAAGGTTTATTCCAGGTGAAAAGGGTAAGGCAAAAGAGCCTCAAGCACCTCAGTACATGGGATTAAATACAGTTGCAGGATACAAAAAATCAACTATTAGGGAAACTTCAAAGGTAGAGTAAGATGATTGAATCTTACAATGTGGGACCAATCAGGATGGGAGAAGGAGAGGGAAAGGTCACATGGGCCAATGGGGCATCGTATATTAGGGAATTTCTAAATGGGTGTTTCAGTCAGGGACTGGCCCAGGGAGAGAGTGGCAGAGAACATTCAGGAAAAAGGGGCAGGGTTGCCTTGATGGGCAGGGAAGGCACCAGAACAAAGGCAGAGAAAAATAGCTTGAGGAACAGGTTTAAGGGAGGATACAACTTAGGGATAAACCAACTTGGGGAAAATATGGCAGGGAAACAGAATGAACCATTTAACAGCAATTTAATCAAATAAACATGAACCGCAACATCGGGCCCTGAGTGAAGGAAGCAGAGAGGGACACATGGTAGCACTGAAACCAGTATTACCCAGGCTTCATCTGAGCACACTAGCATTATTCTGCACCCTGTATCCCACTCCAGGCTAGTCCAAGGGGCAAGAAGGAGGAGGACACAGGAGGGCGGAGTAGTCATAACTTGCTCATGCAGTAAGACAGGTTCCCTCCCATGTCCCACTCCCAGGGTCAGAAGGACAAGGAGCAGTCTTGGTTTGGGAATAGCTGGTAGTGGAACTGGGATCACAAAGCTTTTCCTCCAATTTTAATACTTCTAATATAGCACAGAAGGTGGGAAGCATGCAAAGTGCCATGAAATCCCCCTTGGTTTTTAAATTGTAAAGCTTCACCCCCACCGAGTCCCAAAAATCTGGCATGAAGATGTATTAGGGACTGAGAGGATGTTACAGAAGACCCACTTTATGATGGCTTTCAGTTCCCTTTTCTGTAATTCCTTCTCATGAGCTGCTAAAAGTAACTTAAATTGTACATATACATTATGTCCCACGTTTGACATTCCTGAGCCCATCTTGCGGAACTGGATTGGGGTTGGATATGCTCCCCTGGTTAACTGTGGGTGGATGTGTCCCCTTCCACTCACCTGTCTCCGCTGCAGGTATCCATGGGTCGCTGCTCCTCTGGATGCCCAAATCCACCAATTCACTTGCCAGACCTGACTTTGAAAACTCCACACCAGAAAGGGAATGGCCTACTGGTCAGCTTCTCCCTGCTGACATGATCCTAAGAGAATCCTGACTATCAGTGCCCCTGTTCAGGTGCCACTTGTCACAGTCTTGGCTTCCGCAACCTCAGAACCAGTGGGAGGTTGACCATCCTTTTATTCACACACTGGGAGCAGTGTGGCGAATAAAAGGATGGGTCAATTGGGTTACCAAAAAAACAAAAGAACTTCAATAGATGAAATAACAACCAATAAAAGCTGCACATGGCATGAGGTTGACTCCAAAGGACCCAAAAATGGGAAAAATACAACAATATATAAGGTAGATCTAAAGATAGAGGTTTAATCATAGAAAAGAATAGAAACAACTGTACATGTCAAATGTATTAGGAAAATTAATCCACAAACATCAGAGATTTATGTCCAAAAAGGAGACATCCTTTTATTCAAATAAAGGGAAAGGCCATGGGGCATTCCCCTGGCGTCTCTCAAATTTTTGAGGACGCAGCCTCCCTTTTTATCCTAATTTCCTGGCCGTATTTCCTTTCTCTCTTTCCCCATTGGCTGAGGTACTTGAGAGGTACAGACTTCCCGATACGCCTGATACTGAAGATTTCCCTCTAATGTGTAACTGTCCCTTTTAATTTTTAATTCTTACGGAATTTAGGGGTTTTTCCTCCCTCTTGTTTCTTTCATCTTTCAATGTCTAATTTCATTTATCAGCAAACCTAAATCTTAGTTGTAAAAGCAAGTATCTTTTTCTATTCATCAATCAGTGGAATCCTTCCCATTGTTTCTTTTATCTCCCAGTGCTAGTTTTATCTACCAGCAAACCCACATCTTGTTTGTAAAGACAAACCTGCTATTCCTCTCAAATGTCACCAACCAATCATTAACTGCAACTCAAAAACCAACTTATTTCTATATAGAATAACTCTATTAGCATAAGAACTCCCAGCAGCCATTTCTCCTCACCCTAATTAGAAAGGTTATTCCCATGACCTTAAGTCTATGGTTACCTCAGCTTGGCCGACTCCCACAAGGAGGCACTGTTAAAATCAAACAAGAGCTGTGGTATTTTTAATTTCAGTTGCCATTATTGTGTGTTAGATCTCTCCCAGGCAAATCTATTAAGAGACTACCAGAGCCATATATGAGGATATTTGCTTTCTTTACCTGTTGGGCCAACAGTCTTCGTGTAACACCTGTGGAAGGAAAACACCTCTCTTAAATTCAGCAGAAAACAAAGACTAGTAATTTAATCCGCTATCAAGCCCATAACTTGATTTCATCATATATTGTATTAGTACAGTCTAATTTAATTTTAATTATTCCCTCAATTTTACCATTGCATTATTCAGTTTTTATTTTTTCCAGTATAAATGTAGTATATTAATTTATTAATAGGCGCTCTTAAGTTAAACCAGGATTGGCAGCTCTGGGACTGGCAGCGTGTGGCACCACAGCAGGGCTTGGTATGATCATAGCAGGGACCAGCACGCCAGCTGCCATCAGTAGCATGTCCCCTAAAATGTGCCGCAGATTGTCACCATGCACCCTTCTGTCCTCCAGCTTTCCCTGCAGGACTGCAATATGGACTTGCAGTATCTGCAATACGGACTTGCAGTATCTGCAATACGGACTCACAGTTATCTGCACTAGCACTTTCAGCAACTCGATTGCCACTGTCTCCTGGCAAAGCCAAACAGCCCTTTCTTGTACAGTGGCAAATACAGCAGTACCCAACACCACACAAATGCAAGATTTCTCCTTTCCTGGCTTGAACTTGGCTTTTGCCCACAAGGCTGAGACCCAGCCTATGACTCTTTGGACAGTGTCCCAGTGGTCCCTTGTGGCAGTATGCTGCAGCCACAGGGTAGAGAGTCACCAGCTAGCACACATCCCGTGGGCAGTGGGCACGCAGGAGAGAAGCTGCCCCCAGATCTCACCTGAGACCTCTGCGGGGGGCAGTGCTTAGAGAGAGTTTGCAGCTCCCAGCAGCAGCTGGGGCGTGGGTAGCACAGCGAGGAAACAAGACACAAGGAGCCAAGATAAAGGAAACAGGGAAAGATCCCTCATATCAAACCCACTGGAGATGTATTCCCAGAAGAGGTCAGGCACAAGAGAAGAACAAAACTAGCCTTTTTAAAGAGGGGATGGTACAAGGGGTGGGTACAACTCTCATCCAATGAGGGGATTTCAGGGATGGGACACACCACTTAACGTAACCAATAGGGCTCATTCAGGGGAGGGAGGAAGCCTGTAAACCAATCAGCCATTGAAGCAGGGCTAACTGACACAGAACATTCAAGAACACAAAGGGAGTGACTACAGAGACTGACAAGAGCAAGGGGCAGTACAACTGGGATTGACAAGGACTTATAAGGGAATAAGGGGAGGAGCAGGGAGACTGACACACTGATGGGCAGATAAGTGGTAGGAAAACTTTGTGGTAAACAACTTACGGACAAACCATTTGAGGGAACAAAATGGGGTACATGGGAGAAACCATTATAACTGACTAACATTGTAGGTCTAACTTTTATATTAAAACAATTGTAAAACACCAACTACTACTACAGTCCCTAGCCCACTCCATGCCAGACAAAGAGGGTCTTTCTCTGAAAGCTTCTAAGAAATCCAGGAAGGGGGCAGGTGGATCACTGTACCAAACACTAGTGCACCCATGAAAAATCATTCACTCATTCTCCTCTGCTATAGTTGAGCAGAGGAGGAGGGAAGAAAACTCATGGGGTGAGATAAGGATTAGGAGAAAACATTTTAAAGGCAAAACAGGCTAAGAACTTTGAAAGGTATAAAGAAAAAATTATTAACAGAATTACAAAAGAATACTGAGAACTAGAATAAACCTTTAGAATAACATTTCCCTCCACCCCAGCCTTTCTTTCCTTCCTACTGACAGTGAGGGAAACAAAACATGGGATTTTTAGTCAGTTTGTTACTTCTAAAGATCTTTCTTCAGTTGGCTTAGGGAGAGGAGTCTCTTTTGTTATGTCATGTTCTTTCCAAGAACTCTCAAAGAGACAGTTCTTTGTGAATTTTTCCAACATGGTTTAATTTTCACAAATGGCAGTCCCACCTGCCATGCTAAAATATGAACCCCTCCCATGGGCACAAAACAGTCTTCCCACAACTGTTTTTCCATGGGTCATTAGTTCAGGGGGGTCCACTTTTTAAGGATGAGCTGTTCTGGTATAAAAGCAAGGGTCCACTTCCTCTGTCTCTGAAACTGAAGGTTATCTCTCTCTCTCTCTCCATTCAAGCCTCTCACCAGATCACAGCTTCTCAGCATCCACACATTCCAGTGTGAGCACCCTTTTCTTATGGGCTGTGGATGAATTCTGCATCCCTCCATGCACTTCATGAGTAACAGGAAATAGTTTTTGCATTATTGTCCTCACCACAGCTTGCAGAAGAATCTCACCTCTGAGGCTTGGATCACCTCCTCCCCCCTCTCTCCTTCACACTGACCTTAGGGTCGCCGTGTTCTCCTCATGTGTCTTCACCTTTTCTTTCTCTCGGATCTGGGAAAGAATTGGTGTCTGTAGATTCATCTGCTCTCAAGTTCTACCTATAAATTGAAAAGATTTTATAGAGTTCTGCAGCGCTGAGAAGTTCATCTCATCCAGGCTCCAGACTGGGGAATCGCTGTGCCTCTCGCTGCTGATCGCGTGGTCCCTGCTGGCACTGAGCAAGTTGCACCAGCTGCCGGCTTCACTCCACGCCTTTTCTTCATGTGGAGTGCCAAAAAAGAAAAGCTGCTGCCACCACTTTTGTCTTTCTGTCTGCAACATAGCTGGCTAAAAACAGCCAAGCAAATAAAGTCCATTGTGAGCCATGCTGAGATAGCCGTGGCACCACCCTGGTCGCACCGATTTCAGCTGCGCAGTCCTGGCCATGTGGCTGCTCCTGCATCACGATGGTGCTGGCCATGTGGCTCCTTGTGGCACCAGGACAGCCCCCAGGGGCTCAGCCTGGTGACTGCACCAGCACGGGGTCCAGCAACCACCTCCGAGAAGGGGGCCTGGATGGCTGCACTGGGAATGGGTCCAACAGCACCCACCACCACCACCACTCCAAGGGAAGGGAGGAAGAGAGGTTCCCGTGGTATCTCTGGTTTCTGTCTTTCCTAAATGTGTTATCACAGAGGTGTTAGCAGCTTTTCTAATTGCCTTAGCTGTGTGCCTGTTCTCAAAGGTAGCCAGAGATTGGTTTTGCCAGGCATGGAGGAAGCTGCTAGCAGCTATTCACAGCAAAAATCACTTCCATGGCTGGCTTTTTCCCTTTTTTTCCTCCTCACCAAAAACCACGCTATTTAAAACCACCACGTATCTCCTCAAAACATGAGAGTGTTGGACTCAGATTCCTTCTGCATTTAGTTTAACACTAGTTGCAGCTGCTTTACACGTTCCTTAGAGTGTTACTCTCCAGATGAGAGGTCATAAGGCAGAGTTTAATACCAGATATGCTCACGTGTGAAACTGAAAGGTTTCTTTTAATGGTAGCAATTGGAAAAGGTATTATCTCGTGTTTCAGTAACTTCATTCTTCGTTTTTTTAACATGATGACAGTAAAATACTCATCTATGTTACCTGTAATAATAGTGCAATTGCCTGATTTCATCTGGAGGAGACAGAGATGTGGTGGGATGATTTCCTGTAAAAACACAACTGTATAACGCCAGATGAGTACAGATTCCTCTAGCTCCATCTTTCATATATCCTAGATCCAGCCCATCAATGTTCCAGGTGATCAGTGAGAAGCTACTGTCATCTTTTGGCTGTGAGACTGCACTGGCATTACATGTCATTGCATCTGCAGTGAGGTCAACAGAGCTGCTGGTGTCTGCCTAGGCCGGGGCTGCCCTGCCTGCTGCTGCCACCAATTAAAATGTCACGTTGCACTGTAGGAATTGCGAGAAGTTATTTTAAAAATAGATGGTCAGGCACAGCAATGAGGAGCTAAGACAACACATGGACCTGTTGCTTATCTTGAAGATTGTTTATTGTAACTAAATAAACACTTTCATGTTCTAAACTTAGCCCAAAAGCACTCATTGGCCCCTGTCCTGCAGTGTCGCTGTTCCTGCGTCCCTTTACCCAATCAGCTCTCTGATCGTGCACCTCCCGAGCCAATCACTGCCCCACGCCCATGCCAGCCATACAACCTGATCTCTGCTTACAGGACCTGGCTTGTACCTTGCTGTTAGCCCAACCTTTCCCAGAGTGCTTTCTGTTGAGCTGAAGTGAACAGGATTTCTTGTCTCCCACAGTCAGGAATGAAATTAAGCCAAACAAGGCAAGCATTGTTTTTGAGAACCATTTATTGGTAATAAAAAAATAAAATAAAATAAAATAAAATAAAATAAAATAAAATAAAATAAAATAAATATAAAATAAAATAAAATAAAATAAAATAAATATAAAATAAAATAAAATAAAATAAAATAAAATATAAAAAAATAAAATAAAATAGAGTTACGCTACTAAAGAGGGCTAGAAAAGACAAAGAATGAGGAAGAAAAATGTGAGGGAGAGAGAGGGGAGACAGAGGGGAAAAAAATGGCTTTACCACCAGGGGTTGGGTTCTCAATGTCCACAAGGTGAGGGCTCTGCACGCTGCCTGCCTGGGAATGACTCCTGTGGTGACAGCGACTGGACATGAGGCAAGGGAGGTCCAGAGGCCTGGGTCAGGCTCAGAGGTGGGCAAGGTTGGATGCAGGTGACTCAGGCAGGGATGCAGGGATGAATCAGGCAGGGTGTTGGTCAGGGACACAGGGAGGCAGGACAGACACAAGGGCAAGCAAGAACCAGCAAGGGCAGGAGAGCCAAAGGCAGGCTGGGGCCAGGGCAAAAATGCAAGACTCAGAAGCCCCAGACCTTGTTATGCTGTCACTTTTGATGCCCCTGGCTGCTCCCAAAGTCCACCTGCTGGCAGGAGACCAATGGCCCAATCCAATATCCCACTGCAGTCCATTGGTAGAGGCATTTTGCCATCAATTGCAGAGTGTCTCTGGAGGGTTCAGCGTTATGAATATAAACAAGGCCAAACTTTCTCTGGAGAAAGAGGTTCTCATTTATTAAAATAGCTGCAGGGAACGGAGTACCTAGAATAAGCCCAAGCACCCACACAGCGAGCCAAAACCAGAACAGTGCGCTACCCCCAAGTGCACTGGGCTCTGCCAAGAAAACAAGTTTCCACAATAAAAAAGAACCCTGACCCAACTGAACTCCCCCCATTTATAGCCACCTTCAAGTCCAGGATTGGTCCATTTTTGATCCCCATGGTGATTGGTCCATTTCCAGGCTTCTCATTGGTCTTTAACGCCGTTCATTCTGGGCCAATCGTTTCTGCAGGGCTTCGAATGATTGGTCAGATCTTCCATCCAATCCCTCTTTGACCTCACCTTGCCCCGCCAGACCCCCCTTGCACCAAACCCTGGACCCTTCTCCTAGAACATTCTAATAACCTTTCCAACTCTTAACATAATGCAATTAATACAACATAATTAATACAATATAATTGCACTATGCCCTAATTTAACATGACTTAACTTTTACTTATTCAGTGTCTTTGGTATTCTCCTGCTGACTGCCTGTCCCATGTGAGATATGAACTGGCTGCCAGGAAAGGTCTCCCCAGAGACAAGGTTTTCCTCCATCTTCTCCTGGCTGCCTCCTTGACATGGCAGACGTGCAGACCTCCCCTACAGGCCTCTGACAACCAGGGTTGGGACAAATCAAAAGTAAATTGGCTCCTCACATCATCCTTCTAAATAAATCCATTAGAAGTGTACAGAACTGTTTTATTCTGCCTGTCGGCGGTGTGGGTCACGCGTTCTGAAGAGACAATTAACCTGAAGTGGGAAATTTGCAAGCACCAAGTTATTGTGCTGAAAAGTAAAACCAAGGTCTTTTCTCCTTATTATGTAAGACACTATAAAACCTTCAGTTTCTTGCTAGAGAGAGAGAGAGTTTCCAGAGCAGAGATGAAAAGATAGGATGAAATTAATAGAAATGCTGAAGTGTGGGGTTTTCTTTTTCTTCTTCTCTTTCCTGCTAGGCTATCACTGAGTGAATACAGTTCCAGTGAGGGCCCATGTGGTGGCACTGTTTGCTGAAGTCTTTATTTCACAGACTGAAGGACAAATCCTACAGAGAGGAAAAGAGAAGGAAAAGGACAAATCTCGCTAATGGAGCTTTTCATGTTGCAGTGGTCAAGTGATATGGTCAAGCCTCACTTTTATGTGCCTGAACCATCATGTTCTTTTCAGCCCTATTCCCAGGATTCCTGCACAGGGAGTATTGATCTTTTTATTTCTCCCCCGCTTTTTTTTTTTTTTTCTTTTTTCAGTTGCAGCAAATACCAGAGAATAGAAAAATAAATATTTTTAGATAAATGCCCAAGGGTGGGATAATCTACAGATATATGCGTACATGTTGCATATTCTTTTTTTTTTTTTCTATCAGAAATATGGTAACACTGAGCTAGTAAAACTTATTAACATTCCTGAATAGGAGCTCAGAAATTTGAAATGCAGATGTGCTGAGTACATAGCTTGAAATCTCTTGTTTATTGGTTGCTATTTTATACCTTAAAAAGCATTCAATATGCTCCTACTTGGAACTGCTTGTGTTCACACTTCTGGTCTTTCACACTTTATGCAATTATTAATAGTTAATATATCCCCTTTTCTTGGAGGGAACACAGCCCTTTAAAGTCACTGATATTACTGAAATTTAGTGGCATCACTTGAGATAGCTTTGGTGGAGAGATTCAGGTGCCTAAACATACCTGTCTAGGGCCTTTAGATACCAAGGGACATCCAAGACACTCCTCCAGGAAAGACACAGGAAATCTGGGGCACCCAGAGTCCCACTGCAAAGCCTATGAGCAGCAAGTGGGAAACCACATGGGATTAGCTCTCTCTGAGTGTTACAAGACCTTTGTAATGTCAGGATGCCTCAGCCTTTGAGGAAAAGGATTCAAAGGCTGCCCACATCTGTGTGGCACTGGGGTAGGAGCTCCTTCCTGCCTTCCCTTCCAGGGTGTGTTCTCCTGTCCATTACTTTGCTGCTGCCTTTGGAGTTCTTAAGACCCCATGTCTCAGGGGAGGAAAGAGTGGTAGGAGTTTTCTGCTATTTTATTTAATAAAATTATTATAGCCAGAGTCAGAACAGGAGAGGGTGGGAGCTCATGGCTGTGAGGAAGGGACAGGAAAGAAGGATGGAAACCTCCTTTTCTAGCAGCAATAGCAGCAATAGCCCATTATGGCATTTTATACCATTTGAGTCAGCATCTCTTTTTTTTTTTTTACCCCCTGAGGGCTTTGGTGCTCTCTCCAGCAGGTCAGCTGGCTGTTTTCAGACCCCAAGCCAGCATCTCTTCCCCAGATATGATGTGGGAGGATATTTCTCCTCTCTTTCATCATGGCTTATACCCCCTGTGGATCTACTCGCCAGATTTTGTGGGGCTGGATGAGTCATGTGGATTTTGAAGATGGGGTTCAGCTGTTTTTATGTGAAAAGTGGCCCTCACCTAAAATTGCAATTAGGTACAGTGGGACATTTCTGAAAGCATCAGCAGCCTTTGGGCACCCAACTCCACATAAACTCTTGTGAAATTCTTGCTGTAGTCCTTTGCAGAAAGAGACATGATAGCTCAGCCTGTCCCACCTCTCTTGCTTCCATACTCTACCCCTAAAATACTCCCAGTTAAGTAGGGATAGATGTCATTTGTGGTCATTGTGAAAGTTTGATTGACTTTAGGATCCCCTTCCTAATCAAGCCATTAACTTTTAAAGATGAAGCAGAGAAGAGCACAATGTAACAGCAATAAAAATAATTAGGGTTGGAAACGAGTCTTTGTTGCTGTCTGGGAATTTGCAGAGGAAAACCTGAGTTTTGACATGCACTATTATTGTCATGCTGCATTGATATTCAGACTGATGGTTGCTCAATGAATCTCTCTCTTCTTCTTCTTCCAGTATAATGTGAGACAAATTTGCACAAGATGAGAATATTTACGTGTTCAAAATGCAGACTTCCAACCTGATACTGTAAGAAAGGAAGTTTGTAATTGAAAATTAATTCATACTGGAAAGTGTAGTCAATAGACAATTACTGAGATACAGCTTGTGTTTATTGCTTGAGGAATTTTACACAAGATTTATAACAACTAAAACCAATTACCTTTACATGTAAAGAACAGTCTAAAAAGATGAAACTTAATTAATGTAGAAGCCTTCAAACATTGTTTATCTCCTGCAAATAATCACCAACCAAACAGTAATTAAAAAAAAAAAGTATGTGAAAGTCAGCATATTATTTGTGTTGAAAAAGATTACAGAAAAATCCCCATATTGTACACAATTTTTGTCCTATTAGTTTTGCAGAAGTGTGCCACAACCATTTTACTCTAGAAGAGTAGGAGGTGAAAATTGGATGTAATATTTGTGAAATTGAAATCAACTAGGCAGAATATTTTATAATAATATTCAGGTGCACTGCTGCCTCTTCCATCCTCTGTACCTGCTCTCTAGACCCCCCTGAAAACCCCAGAAACTTGGGAGTTGTATTCTTCATGCAGAGACTTCAGAAGGAGTTTCCCATTAATTCCCATGTGCGGGAAAAAGTATTTGACACTTGACCCAAATCAGAATCAATATCCTGTTCAGAGCTCTGACAAGAAATTCCTTATGGCATCAAAATGAGACTCATACCGAAGCCCACTCTTTCAACCCCTTTCTCCTGACCTGTAGTCATGTTCATTAAAAAATTTTAAAGTATTAAAAATACTTCTTGGGACAAGTTACAGTGGGAACAATTTTCCTGCTCTTGAGAGGACTATGAGATACCTTGGAAAATGTTTATCCAGAGTCCAGATCTGGGCTCATCAGGACAAGAGAGAGATGGGGCTCCTGGAGCAGGTCCAGGGGAGGCCTACAGAGATGAGGAAGGGCCTGGAGCATCTCCCTGCTGAGGAAAGGCTGAAGGAGCTGGAGAGGAGCCCCAGCTGAGAGGGAGCCCCATCCCTGTGTGTCCCTGTGTGCAGGGAGGGGCAGAGCATCCCTGTGTGTCCCTGTGTGTCCCTGTGTGCAGAGCAGGGCCCTGGCTCTGCTCTGGGGCCCAGCAATGGCACCAGAGCCACGGGCAGGGACTGAGCCCAGGAAATTCCCCCGGACATGAGGCAGAACTTCTGTCCTGGGCAGTAACTGAGCACTGGGACAGATTGTGCAGAGAGGGGATGGAGTCTGCCTCACTGGGGATATTCCAGAACCATCTGGACACAATCCTGTGCCCTGTGCTCTGGGATGGCCCTGCTGGAGCAGGGAGGTGAGACCAGATGACCCCACTGGGGTCCCTTCCAGACTTAACCAATTCTGGAATTCTGTGACAGACTGAATGCATTGCATTTCAAAATGCAATTTCAATACTTTTCTATCTAACAAGAGTTTTTAAAAAATCTCAGGATCTTAAAGGATCTTAAAGACATAAGGCCTAAGAAGTCAGATCAACCAAAAGTCTCAACACCAATTATAGAAGATGGTTCAGAATGTGAAGACCACCTCAGCATAGCTGGAGCCCAAGGGCACTGGCCAAATTGGGATAGTACTGAAAAATGGAAAGGCGAAGCCTCTTTTTCCAGAGTCCTGGGTTCTTTGCTGTCCACACATCCAAAACCAAATGCTTGCTGGGTTCAGATCTGGAAAGATGCTTTCCCTAGACTTTGTTTCTGGGAATCGCCATTTTGGTTGAGATTTTGGAGGAAGTTTGAGCCTTATATATTTTTTTTTCATTGTTTTGTGACTCCCATACTGAACAGGTCTTGGTAAGGTAACTAAGAGGCCTTTGGCATTAGTGCTATCGGGTTTCTTCTTTCCTCTCTGAAAGACAATAGTTTAAACTCTCAGTGACTGAAATGCCTAGTTCTAACTGTGGCATAGGTTCAGGATAAAATATGGAAACATGTGCAATGGTCTGTAGAAATCAGATAGGAGAAAGCAATTATTCCTTTTCTTTTCTATTTTAAATCAGTGAAACTGATTTAAACCTGTTGACTTTGGTCTTTTGGTGAGTTAATATTTTTGTAATAATTTTTTCTCTGTCCAAAAATCTAAACAGAACATCCAAATGAGGAGGGCGAAAATTTTCTTCTCTTTCTAACTGTAATGACCACAATTAACTTTTAGGTATGCATTTTGCTTTATTTTTTACTTTTTTTTTTTTAACTGGACCATATGTGAATAAGTGGATTTTGCCTTTTGCTTAAGAAGATGAAGATCTCCTGTCTGAAACACTGTGAGTAAAAACGTGGTCATTGCAGGGGAGTTTTGCCTCCAGGCACAGAGAAGAAAAACAATGAGAATTGCAGTAATTTTCACCCTGGAGTGCAAAGAAGCTGCGAATTAGTTACAGAGAGAGAAGTAAGTGCTTGTGAGTGGAAATTTTCCACTGATCTTCCCTCTTAAAATTATTTATGAGTTTAAAGAATAATTAGAATGGGAGGGAAAAAAATCCACAAGATTTATGGATCTCTTAGTCTAGAGCTTGGGGTTTGTGCTGCTTTTTCCAGAGCTGCAGCAATCTTAGGGTTTATTTTAGGTGCTGGGAAGGCACCTAAATCTTTAAAACCTACACCAAAACAGAATTTAGTGCTGAAGTGACCCAGGAGAGAGAAAAATATGCTGAGGAGAAGTGTGGTCTCCTGTGATTGTTTTCCACGTGAAATGTGTGAAGAGAAGTGCGGAGCTCTCCTGGGGAAGTCACTCTTCCCCTTTCTCCTGTGCAGGCGGGAAATCAGGACCTGATGGCAGAGCAGACTTGGTGCTTTGTGAGCAGTTTTGGGCACAAAAGACAAAACGTGTGCGTGGGCTGTTATGCACAGACCTCCTGGGTGACTTCTCAGCACTTGATTACACTTTAATTATTTTTGTAATGCGAAAGTGAGCCTACTCTCCTGAGGAGAAAGAACTGCTTCTATTAATCTATCAGGTTATAGCAGGGGATCAGCAATTAGCTGTGTGCTTTCTATTCTGCTATAATTATTTATAATGAGCGGCCTACAGGAGCCGTGCTTTCCGCAGCAAATCCCATTCCATCCAGCAGTTGGATGGGTTGTTTTGGTCACGGTTTGGGAGGTGGATCCAAGGGACTGTGAGTTGAACTGAACAGAGCCTGGGCAGGCAGCTCTGCCTGGTGCATCCCCTGTGACGTGGTGGCACCAACACACGTCCCCTGTGACATGGGAATGGCACAGACAGGTTCAGAGGAAGCTGCCAGCAGAACACAGCCCAAAACCTGATGGAGGAGCTTCCTTCCTCAATTCCTGTCGCTGCTATCAGCAGCACAGATGGTCTCTCCAGCACTTAAAGGTACCTTCACTGTCTTTTGGAGAAAGCAGAGGGAGAGCTTTGGGAGTGGATCCTAAGTGCTGGTCCTGCTACTCCCCAGTCATCTGCCAACACTCAGTTGTGCGGGTGGATGATATGTTGAAGGTTGGACTCGATGATATTGGATGTTCTTTCCAACCTCAGTGATTCTGTGATAGGTACTCCTATTACAGCACAGTATTTCAAGATACCAATGACCTGCCCAAAATTTATTCAGCCTTATTTCCAGCCCAGATATCTACAGCCATGTCTCACAACAATCTCAGAGAAAATTATTACTAAATATATCTCTTTTGTTTTAATAGGCAAAACTCATTCTTTTCACTGTTTTACTGAAAACATGCAGTTACTCAGCATTTCTACAAAAGAGGCTGAAGTGCCGCTGGGCAAGTAACAACAGTATAAGAAGTTGGATATGTTGGGTCTGAAAAATGCTGCATGGGCAAAAAAGATTTTGGAAACTATACTTTTGACACCTCCATTTGGCTAGGACATGCCCCTTAGTAATTTTCCCTTTCTCAACTGTTGCTTGGTGTGAAAATTTAATTTGTGGGAAAGAAAAAGTATATATGACCAAGCAACATACACATACAGAATAGACTGTGAAATTAATCCTCAGTTCTAACTTATCTAAATTTTCCAGATCTTGATACTGCAGCCTGATTTTTTCTTCTAAGAGTGTTTTTGGCAAGTGTTTCTGGACCAAGTAACTTCCCAGCAAAAGGGAGAATTTAATAACTGTAATTTTATTAAGGAGTCCTGCTTCTATTTGATAACTTCTGCTAGGAAAAGAGCTTTACAAGATTAGTGTCCCTCTGAGCAATTAAGTAGCAGGGTCCCCTAATCTCTGAAGTCACACACAAAACAAGTAGAGTAGTAGATTTTGCTTCTCTGGGATCATAACAATTATTTATTGCTTTTAATAAGTCTGAGTTTTCTTGGATCTGTCAGAATATCCTTTTGTACTAGTGTAAACGGGAGTAATTCTAACAGTCCATGGTGCTGATAAGGTGAAATCAGAATTATGACCAATGTATTTTTAATTTCTTGCATCGTGAAAGAAAAAGAGAGCATGGAACAACTCAATGAAAGTTCAAACCCTGTGGATTTCTAGCTCTTTCATAAAAACATGTTGCTTTAAAAGTTTCATCTTTACAGAGCTTCTCCCAATTTTCCCCTATAGAGCAGGTTTATAGTGGACTTGCGTTATTCAAAGTATTTTAGGGCAGAAAAGCACTCACATTGATCTTCTTTCATGGTTTTGTTTTGGTTTTGGTGCAGCTGTGACCTGGAGGGTGGGAAGGACCTGCCAAGGCTGTTTCCCCTCACACAAGCCAAGCAGGATGGTCCTGAGAAGATGGAATGTGCGATGTGCTGTGTCAGTAGCTCATCACATGCTGCTGCGTTTTGTCAGGAGGGTTGTATCCCAACACGTGGCAGTCAGTCACTTCAATAACTCCTGGAAAAATAAATAGGAACAAAAGCAGTGGGAATAATGGAGCTGGTCATGAATATCTTCTCCATGCTCTCAAGCAAGCAGGGGGACTCCAGCTCTCTGGGATTTTGGCCCTGGGAAGTTGCGCCACTGTTTGTCAAGCTTTGCTTGATTGAGGTGCTTCAACATCTCACTTGTCTCTGGGCTGGAAAGGTGCTTGCAGGTGGGTTTTGGCTCAATTGTGTTTACTTTTGGAGCCATTCCATGTCATCCACCAGTGTAACAAAGCTGTGTGTACACAGATATTTGTGTATTTGCTTGTGTTTATAATATACATAGGTAGGAGGAATCATTTATTAGAGTCAACTACAGCCTATCATTCTCTGTTTCACTGTGCTTTCTGTGCTACCTGTCTTTTATACACAGTGATTTTCCATTGATTTTCCTAGATTTCTGGAGCCTTTTCAAAGCATTCTCCAGCTCCTGGAAACTTTCCCCCAAAAGCCAACATTCTGGATTAAGGCAGGCTGTTCTGGAAGAGTGGATATGTTTGAAAACATATTTTCACAGCCATCACAATAAATTATTTTCATAATGCAGCCTTCAAAACTTGTGAGGTTTTTTTTGGGTAATTTACTGGGTAATTTACTGGTTAATACCTGAATGCAAGGTATGTCCTCCGAGGTGAAGTGTGTTCTCCTGGAAGCTTCATGCAGAAGCACAGGTTTCTAAAGGAATTCAGTAAGGGATAGAAGCACCAGGCTATCAGAGAGAGGGGATTTCTCACTGAATAACCTTTATAGCTCTGGCCTCTCAGTCCTGAATCTCAAGGGAAAGCTACTCTGCACCCACTCCTACCAAACAACCCCACACCAAATCATTCAAAAAAACAAATGTGTGAATTGGAATTCAAAACTGCACTGAACACTACAAATCCTGGATTCAGGAAAAAACCACTGATATGAGGTGTGCTTTGTTTTCCTCCTTTCTTTTGCAACCTGCTACCTTTCCTAAAGGTAATGAATCACCTGGCTCTGCTTTTCCTTGTAGAAGATTATCACCTTTTTCCCTGTGAACGATAATTTTTGCTGTACAGGTACCAGTGACATGTTCCCCCGGGTGATTTAACCTCTTACCATATCAAGTGTAACACAGAACAGTTGTTCTCCACCCAAATTTAACACTGACAGGTGCTGCTTCTCTTTCAGGTTAAGAGAAGATCCTGTGTGTCAAAAAGCTTGGCTGTTTCTCCATGCATAGCAGATATTACCATTCCCTGAACCCTCAATAGCCCTTAAAAATACAGAAGAGCTCCAGGACCATTCTTCCAAGGCCCATGTGTCATGCCTTGGGGATTAAGGCAAGAATTTTAAATGCAATTATTTGATACAGTGATTTCAAATGAATAAATTACCTTTCCCTCTTTAAGTCTGGGATGAAATCTTGATGAAGGGAACAAAGAACTTTGTTTCAAGGTGGCTCTGCTGACCCCAGCAGAGTGCTGGAGCATGGGTCTGTGAGGCTGAACAGTTAAATATTGCCTGGGGAGTAGCAGGCAGTGGATGTGACTCATCTCATGTCAGGACTGGCCTGGCCTTTCCTGTTTGTACAGACAATGAACTCACTGTCCACTGCAAATATTCTCTTTCCAGCACAGATTCCCTATGTTTTATTTGCACTAGGAAGGGAGTTTTTAGGTTGTCTTTTTATTAGGTTTTTCTTCACTAAAGGCAAATGATGTTAAGCAGAGCTCTGTGGAGGGTGAGGTGAAGAAGGATGCACAATTGGTTACTCCTGAGACCATCAAAGGAAAAGGATCATCCCACTGTCTGACTTCTGAACCTCACCAAAGGGACACAACCAATAAGTTGTCCCCAAAATGTTTCAGACTAAATGTTACAGGGTCCTGTGTGGTCTTGTGCTGCCTGCATGAATACAGAACCTATCTTAGGGTGTGTGGGGAAAGAGAGTTGGGGAAGCGAGAAGAACTTTGGTGGCATATTTTAACTAATTGTGGGCATGATTAACTAATTGGGTGGTATGGGGAAGGACAAAAGGTGAAGAAAACTGTGCCACAATGTCCCACCCATCCTAGAGAGGAATTTGCCTCTGTATTTAAGTTCGCCAAAAGGTTTATGTGAGGCTGTGTGCTGTGATTTCCATCAAGTTTAATGGTGTTTAAAACATAACTGCTCCAAAAGCAAGATGCTGCTTGGTGAATTTTATGCAGAAGGTTTCCATTAAATCCCTATAAACAGGGATATCTGCAATTGCTGTAACTCTTTATCATGCTTGTACCTTAAATACCAGCAAGATTAAAAGTGCTGTAGAACTGAAAAACTGAAAAAAAGCATGTGGGCTTGTTCAGCTCTCTGGAGAGAGGGCTGGTCCAAGCTCACGAAAGCACATGGAAAATTCAGCTTCAGCCCTTGGTGATGTAAAGGTGGGATAGCTCACAGAATCACAGAATCCGTCACAGAATCACAGAATTGTTCAGGTTGGGAGGCACCTTAGAAATCATCTCACACCAACCCCTGCCCTGGACAGGGACAACTTCCACTAGACCAGGTTGGTCAGAGCCCCATCGAACTTTTCAGAGGATTTTAGAGGATTCTGATCTGTATTAACAAATGGAATTAGAATTGAGGCCAGTGCTAGCCAAATCAATAAATTTTGATGGGGTTTGAGATTTTGATTGGGAGTTCTTTAGAAGGAGCTGCCCAAAATCAACATTCAGGTGATTTGCAGATATACCACTATAATAGATTTTAAATGGGAACCCAAATCATGATTTTGATATCTCCATTTACACACAAACCCAAACACTTAAAAAAGATGTTGAACATAAGCCAGTTCATATAAAAATCAGCTCTGAAAATCCATCTCTTCTTTCTCTCTCTACACTCCCATGCTCTTCTTTCACCTGCTCTGCTTGTTTTTCATCGCATTTGTTAATGCAATTTACCAATGCATAAAAAAATACATTAGACCCAGACATGTGCCATGTGTTTTTTAGCTAAACTTCAGACAAACCACTTAGATCTTAGGACTTCTCAATTCTAAAAATGCCTTTTTTTTCCTCCACAAGCCTTCACAGCTCTGTATCTCCTTTATTTGCCTTTTAGTACAGTCGGAGCAGACAAATTGAAGGTGTAGCCATGTTATTTTTCTCCAATTAAGTTAAATGTTTCCTTCACCATAATTACTTAAGTTGAGGTCTGCAGACAAGAAATTACCCAGGATGTGATCCCTAACCAACTTCCAAAGTCATAACAACTCGTACTGTTCCTTTCCAAACAAAAATTCTGACACTTAGAAAGTGTGGTGTTGCAGGAAATGTTTTGAATGTTAACAGTGATCCAAACTGCTTTGATAGATTTGATAGAGCTGTGAGTGCCTTGCCATTAATGCTACACAATCCTTTCTCTGTTGTGTTATTCAGAAAGCATTTAAGATGGAAAATAATTTTAATTTGAAATTGTTTCAAAAATATGTTTTAATGGGAATATGATGTATTTAATAATTTTCCTTCAGAAGCCCTAGGTGTTTCAAAGTTAATTTTTTATTTTCTAGCATGTATTCAAGTCCTGTGTATGTGTTTATGTGTGTATGTGTATTTATGCATGTGTGTGAAGTATTATTTTCTTTTTCTCGTTATGAATTCTTTTGGGGAGAGGAGAAAATATCCTACTGTAAACATCATCAGTTTGAGAGAAGGTGTAAAATTAAAAAAGTAAACTGGACCTTTCCAAAATTACTTAAATAGGAAAATTATTTTCTCTTTTATTATTTTAATTTTTAAAAAAATATAATTTGTGATTAAGTTTATTTATCTCAAATGGCAAATATGGGGTGATGATACATACTGAAAAACACCCAAACTCTGGGGATCTAATTTGATGGCTAATGTGATTACATCAGACAAGCTTTATCTAAAATCTTTGTGCCTCCAGAACATGCAGTGATTTCACCATTACTCAGAGTCTGGATTAATTTCATCCATCTCTGTTTCTTCCTGGAATTTAGCGATGCCCTTTGTAGCAAGGCTGTTCTCATCACATCATGTGTTGCTATATACATGCTGGCCTTAGATAATTTTCTTGTTTTTTGGATGGTGTCCATCCATTTGAAGGGGATGCTCTGATTTAATTACAGACTCTTACTGTACTGGTTGATCCAAAACCACAGAGCTCTGAGCTCCCCTCACCCTTCCCAAACTGAAGCAGAGCGTTCTTCAAGTTTCCAGGTAGAGGTGGAGTAGTCAGTTGCCCAGCCTAATTTGCAGTCATCTTTGTACAGAATCATATAATTGTTTATGTTGTAAAAGACCTCTCAGACCATCAAGTCCAACCATTCCTCCGGCACTGACAAGCCCAGCACTAACCCACATCCCCAGGTGCCACTTCCACATGGGTTTTAAATGCCTCCAGGGATGGGGACTCCACCACAGCCATGGGCAGCTTTTGCCAGGGCTTGACCACCCTTTTCAGTGAAGAAATGTTTTTCTTATATCCAGTCTAAGCTTTTTTGTCAGGAATTAGCTGGTGCCTCACACTGAACAGGGGTAAGGAGAGGCAGGACCTCTGCAGTACTGCCCCTGAAGTTATGGAGGACTTCTGCTGATGTCTGGGAACCACACAAAACGTGGCATTTGGGTGTGGAGGAAAAAAAGGGAAAAAAAACAGGAAAAATCAATATATAGAAATTAATGTGCCTTTTTGAAGACTCAAAACAGATGGGGAAAAGGTCAAGGATTCTTTGTTGCTAAGTGCGTTTCTATGACAACTGCAGTGTGTATGTTATGAGTGAGCAGTCATTTGTTCCAGCTGCTGGATCATTAAAGGGGCTGCATTTCCCGCAGAACTGGGAATGTTAGTCATGGATTATTTACTTTTTGCTTGTCCCTCTGCAGACCAAGTTTCAGCAGGTGAGACTCAGCCTGTACGTGAAAGCTTCAGCCAGTTGCAGCTGCACAGCTGCATCACAGGCCTGGATGGGTCTGGGTGGGTCTGGATGGCAAAGTGCCTGCCTTACAGGATGCTGGGGGAGCTTTGTAAGAAATCCTGGGAGATTAATTAAGATCCAATCCTGAAATTCAGACTGTACCTTAATGATGAGATACTCTATGACTCTATGATGCTGTGCTGTGTTGGATGTGTTTCTGAGGGATTTAAGGCATGACTTGAGAGACACACGTGACTTGTCCCACAGCATGTACAAAGGCTTACAAAATGTTTGATAATTGCTTTAGAAAACATTAATTAGTTGAAATGATGGTAGGAAACAACTTATTTCTTCGCATATTAAAATAAAGGAAAAAGCTGTAATGATGTCTCTGTCTATTGCTTCAACAGCATGGCAGTGTGGTCCAAGAAGCACAGATTTCGTTGTTCATAATGTGTTCATATTATTCATAGGTAGCTGGGTCATCAAAGCCACCTTCTCACTCCCCTTTGCATGTGGACAGGGGAGTGAAAGTGTAAAAAAAGGTTCACAAATTGAGATAAGGACCGGGAGAGATGACAAACCAATTATTGTCACTGTCAAAACAGACTCAGCTTGGGGATATTAGCTGTTTATTACCAATCAAAATGAGAACAGGAAAATGGAAAGGAAAACAAACAATAAGAACATCTTCTCCCACCCTTCCCTCCTTCCTGGGCTTTAGGTATTCCTCCTCAGCAGTGCAGGGTGATGGGAATGGGGGTTATGGTCAGCTCATCACATGTTCCTGCTGCTGCTCAGAGAGGAATCCTTTCCCTGCTCCACTGTGGGGTCCCTGCCACAGCAGGGAGGTCTCCATGAACTTCTCCAGTGTGATTCCATCCCATGGGCAGCAGTTACCTGCAAGCTGCTCTAGCTCGGGTCACTTTTCCATGGGGCATGATCCTTCATGCACAACTTGCTCCAGCCATGTCTCTTATTTTTAGAAACATGGCTCTGCCTGCACTGAGGTGCAAACAACACCTTATCCCAAAGACAATAGTATAGAATTTATTTAACAGTAAATATGAGTTAGAGAGTCAGAAAGAAAGAGAAAGAAAGAAAGAAAGAAAGAAAGAAAGAAAGAAAGAAAGAAAGAAAGAAAGAAAGAAAGAAAGAAAGAAAGAAAGAAAGAAAGAAAGAAAGAAAGAAAGAAAGAAAGAAAGAAGAAAGAGAAAGAAAGAAAGAAAAAGAATAAAAGAAGGAAGTGGTGGAAGGAAGTGGCGGAAGGAAAGGAAGGAAGGAAGTGGTGGAAGAAAGTGGCAGAAGTGGCGGAAGGAAGTGGCAGAAGGAAGGAAGTGGCGGAAGGAAGTGGCGGAAGGAAGGAAGTGGCGGAAGGAAGGAAGTGGCGGAAGGAAGGAAGTGGCGGAAGGAAGGAAGGAAGGAAGGAAGTGGCGGAAGGAAGGAAGGAAGGAAGGAAGGAAGGAAGGAAGGAAGGAAGGAAGGAAGGAAGGAAGGAAGGAAGGAAGGAAGGAAAGAAAAAGAAAGAAAGAAAAAGAAAGAAAGAAAGAAAGAAAGAAAGAAAGAAAGAAAGAAAGAAAGAAAGAAAGAAAGAAAGAAAGAAAGAAAGAAAGAAAGAAAGAAAGAAAGAAAGAAAGAAAGAAAGAAAGAAAGAAAGAAAGAAAGAAAGAAAGAAAGAAAGAAAGAAAAGAAAGAAAGGAAGAAAGGAAGAAAGGAAGAAAGGAAGAAAGGAAGAAAGAAAGAAAGAAAGAAAGGAAAGAAAGAAAGAAAGAAAGAAAGAAAGAAAGAAAGAAAGAAAGAAAGAAAGAAAGAAAGAAAGAAAGAAAGAAAGAAAGAAAAAGAAAGAAAGAAAGAAAGAAAGAAAGAAAGGAAAAGAAAGAAAGAGAAAAAGAGAAAAAAGAAGAAGGGAGGGGCTCAGGAGAGAGAGGGAGGTGGGGTAGGGGAGAGAGAGAGTGACAGATTAAATAGAAATAAGAGATATCACCACCCATAGATTCAGCAGTGTACTATCGGTCCTTCTTCACCCTAGGCTTCTTAGTGGTGGAGGTCCAAAGCTTGTTCAAAGCTTTTCACTATTTATACATTTTAGCAAACAAAGGAATGAATATTTATTTATTGGCTTAACTTACAGTCCAGGTTCCAGGAATCCATACTCCAGGCATATTTGGGGGTGAGAGGCTGTGCTTCAGTGTTTATTGCTGGTTGCAGATGACATCTGTCCTATAACTCAGGGTCAGATAACAACACTGCCAGGCCAATTTTATGTGTACAACACATTGCCTCTCCACACAGTTTTCCACTGTGGGGACCCTTCTATGGATATCTGGGTATATTACTCAGGATGTGCCAGCCAGGCCTCACCAGGCCTGCAGCCATCACTATTCCACTGCTCCTTTCGATGCTTATCTCGTGGCAAAATCCTTCTGTGGTCTTAAGCAGTGTTTGAAGCAGAAAATTGTGATTTTTAAGCCTCTACAGTGGTTCCCTCACAGGGTCACAGGTGCTGCCAGGACCCTGCTCCAGCAGAGGCTTCCCATGGGGTCCCAGCCTCCTTTGGGCATCCCCTGCTCCAGCCCGGGCTCCCCCAGGGGCTGCAGGTGGATCTCTGCTCCCCCGTGCCCTCCCTGGGCTGCAGGGGCACAGCTGCCTCAGCCTGGGCTGCTCCAGGGGCTGCAGGGGAATCTGAGCTCCAGAGCCTGCAGCAGCTCCTGCCCCTCCTGCCCTGCCCTGCCTGCCTGCAGGGATGCTCCTCTCAAATGGTTTCACTTCTCTCTTCTCTGTCTGCAATTAAATGAGTGCTATAACTTTTTTCTCTTCTCAAGTATGTTATCTCAGAGGCTTTACTACAATTAGATTTTCTTGGCCTCAGAAATGGTGGAAGCTTTGGTCAGCTTCTCAAAGAAGCCACCCTTGTAATGCCTGCACCCCCCCACCCCCCCAAAAAATCTGGTCACACAGATAGAAATTAAGTTTTTGAAGCTTTTCCATTCACTTAATTTCACTAATTTTTACCCCTAATTTTTGCATTAAAAAAAAACAAAACAAAAACAAAAACAGCCAACCAAACAAATAACACAGAAACACTAGAACAGGGGTGATACTGAGTCACTATCCATTGCCAGTTACAGTGAAAAACTTGATGTAATATTTCTGCTTTGTGACTAGTGAATCTGGTAAAGATGACAGCTTCAGTGTGTCTGGCACCGAAAACTGGGAAATAAACTCTCCAACCAATTTGCTGTGTTAGAAATCCGACAGTGCTGGATGCATGGGGACTTCTTCTCAAGGCATGGATAGCACTCTAGCCGACCAGGTTATACCCATGAAACTAGAACCTGTTCATCACGTTTCTATTACTTTTTCATTACATTTCCTGGATGCATACATACATGCTAATTATTTCCATGAACTTATTTTGATATGAGCAAGGGTCTTTTGAAGGTCTTTGTTGCTCGTTTGGGAACATCCTATTCCTCAAAATTCCCTTTTATAGGCCTGGACCCTCTGATGAATCTTTTTTTCCTTGAGAGTACCTCTGTTATGTGGTTATGATGCACTTCCCTTATCACTCTTTACTCCAACACTCTGTTCTCAAAACTAAGATATCAGTGAGCACATATTAATAACTGATATGAGTAAACAAGGAAACATTAGCTGGCACAAGACTTATTAGTCACAATGTAGGGAGTTAACACAAGGCCACATTAATCTCTGGCATTTGCAGTAAGCGCTGCGTGGTACGAAACTAAGCATTTCCCACAAATATATGGATTATACACTAAGTGCTAAAGAATTTTACAGCATCTTCCCTAACTGCTGCACAGACTTCTTCCTGAAGAGATACAACCTGCTTGGTAACATCTCTGAGCCTGTCAGACTCTGCCATCACTGGACTGAATTGCAGTGCTCCAGCTGACAGCCAGAAAGTGCTGCTCTCTAACTTTCAATACAGCCTCTGGCTGCTTGTGCAGTTCCTTTTTTTTTTTTTTTTTTTTTTTGGGTTGGGTATTTTTTTGCACATATCAATGCAATAGAGAACATTGACTTCTACTCATCGATTAAAAGACAAGGGAAAAGCAAGCAGTCATAAAATATCCCCTAGGACTGTCTCTGCTTCTCTAGACTGAAAGAGAAGACTTTTCTAGACTTCTTTTTGACCTTGTCTAGGAATTAAAATGTTTTTGATAATATATGTCTTTATAAGATTTCCTTTGGAAAACTGCCTATGCTCACCTATTGCCCCTAAGAAATGAAATTAAGGGGGATGGATGTGGGGGAAATAGCTTTGTGCAAGAAACATTAAGAATTTCTGAACCTGCATGATGGTTGATAGGACATTTTTGTCACCATTAAAAGACTCATTATCACATGAGAAAGAGAAATTGTTCCATTGCCATGACTTGCTTTGACTAGGCAGTAGAGTTAGTGTTATTTTGTTGGAAAATTCAGTTTTGGGCCCCTCACTGCAAAAAGAGCACTGAGAGGTTGGAGTGTGTCCAGGGCAGGGAACAGAGCTGGGAAGGGGCTGGAGCCCCAGGAGAGGCTGAGGGAGCTGGGCAGGGGCTGAGCCTGGAGCAAAGGAGGCTCAGGGGGGCCCTTGTGGCTCTGCACAGCTCCTGACAGGAGGGGACAGCCGGGGGGGTCGGGCTGTGCTCCCAGGGAACAGGGACAGGAGCAGAGGGAACGGCCTCAAGTTGCTCCAGAGAAAGTTTAGGTTGGATATTGGGAACATTTTGTCACTGAGGGAGTGGTTAACTGTTGGAACAGATTGTTCAGGGTGATGGTGGAGACACCATCCCTGGAAGAATTTAAAAGCCATGTAGCTGTGACATTGGGGATGAGATTTAGTGGTGGGCTTGGCAGCGCTGAGGGAATGGTTGCACTTGATGATTTTAGTGGACTTTTCCAACATTAATGATTCTATGACCTATGCAGTGGAAGTTGTAATAAAACCAGGCCTTCAATATTAGAAAGTCAGGCCATAATCCAGGCTTGACTAACAACTTCTCTTTGTCTTCTGACAAAGATTTTTTCTCTTCTGCACAGATTTTTTCTTCCTCGTGCTTTCCTTGTTGCAGCTGGTGGAAGAAGAACAAAGGAAATCATCTGCTCTGTGTTTTGGATTCTTTCCATCCTGTCTTGGTTTACCATATGGAGTGACAATGGACTCTGCTATTCAGATCTTGTTTTGTTCTTTGAGAAATACGGGGAGGGAGGCATTTATTAAATTCAGTCCAGAGTGTCAGGAGCAAGACTAAGCATCCCTCAGTGATTTAGCATCTCTGTGGTTGACAATCTTTCTGGAAGACTGGGCTCAGCTGCCCTCTGCAGCTCTTTATTCCTCAGTTTAAGCTCCTCACAGCCTGCCATAATGCACATTTCTCCACGTCACTTCATGTAATTTTGCTGATGCAAAAAGAGTTTCATCCCCGCTTTGTGGGATTCCACAGCCTGCTGGAGTAACTAATACAAGAATGACCTTAGCTCACTGCCTGTGCTTGTAGATGCAAAGATCTGGACTCACATCTGCTCCAAAATGAATACAGACAGAAAAACTTAAAGCACAGCACTGGACTGAAACATCCCCAGGGTTGTTCCTGTACTGGGTCATTGGCTTTAGAGAATTGCAATAGGACATAGGAGAAAAGATGAGGAAAATCTCTGCTGATAGTGCTTTTAAAGGGAAACTGGATCTAACTGTTCAAAGATACAGAGATGGGATGAAAATTAATGTATTTCTATCTCAGTGCATTTCAGATCAGCTTGTCTTAGATCAGCTACCCAAGAGGAATGGCACAGAATGGATGCCTGGGTGGAGTGAGAGTAAAACATCAGATTTGCAAATGAAGAAGTAAAATGTGGGGAGTCCTGCAGATGATGCTGATTATTCTAGAGTCTTCAGGGTGAAGTCAGGTTCTGAAGTCTTGTCATCTGCCAGGAAATCTCCTTTCCATGTAGGTACATCCAAAAATATGAGAACACGGTTGATATCTTCTTCCAGTTTTCCTCCAGCTGAAGTGCCTTAGGTAACACAGTCCTGAATTTGATGGCTGACTCCTTTAAAAATCTTGGAAGTACTTTTAATTTTCCTCAGTTCCTTTTACAAAGCATTGATCACAGGAAAACCTTGACAAGAGTATGTAAATCTTTCACCCTTGCTATGAAATCAGATGCCTCACAAGTACTGACCTCCTTCACCACTTTGTGCTTTATGGTGGAGAAGAACCAGGCAAAAAAATCATATTTATGTTATTTTCAATGTGGCTTAGGGACATTTCAGATAGCTGAATATGAGTTGCTTTGAGCCATATGCAATCTATGAGTCTCCTGTCCCACAGCTCCCCAGGTGCCAAGGCTTAAGCTGCACACGTGGGACAGGACAGCAGGGATAACTTTATCTGAAACCTTATTTATTTGCAGTAAAAAGTTAAAGCTTAAGATAATTTCCACTCTGCTACTGAATCTACAACCACAACTACTGAATCTCCAACTACAACCAGTTCTGAAATGAAGGGAGCAGAAAAATTAAACACGAGTTAAAGCAATAATCAGTGCGTCTCAGGATGGTGCTAAGTACTGAATGCATAAATGTGAATATTACCAAGCATTTGTGAGAAAAACTCCAGCTATTTCATAAGGCATATGCTGTAAAATGAAATTCTTTTCAGTTAAAAGAAACATGTAAAAAAAAGAAAGCAAACCCTCAAGGTACATTAATCAAAACATTGCATAATTCTAAATTATTTACTTATTTATTTATTTATTTTATTTTTTACCCACTGCAAAACTCAGGGGCTCAAATAGATGGAAATATCTGATAAGATCCCAAGCCAAAAGAGACAAAGCAGACCATAAAGGAGTCACAGTCTCCTCTCCCCTCCAAGTCACCCTGTTGGCTCCAGTCAGTTCCAAAACAGAAAACTGCAAAAATTAATTAGCCCCTAGGAGTTACAAGAGCAAGCTGTAGTAGCAGTAATTAATCCTCAAATCAGGGTGAACCAGATCACAATTCTTAGGGCATCTGAGAGCAGCACTGCCTGGAGGTGGAGGCTGAGCTTCAGGGGATGCCACGAGGGCCCCAGATCTGCCCCAGGCATCCACCACTGCATCAGGGGTGGCAGCTGCGTCCACCGCACTGAGGGACAGCCCTGCCCCTGGAAAAAGTGCCCAGCAGTGAGGCCAGAGGTTCTGGGCCTGGTGTCAAGGTGCCAGAGTGTTTGGCAGCTCTTCTGGAATCGCCCAGAACTGCCTCCTTAAGGGCTGTGCCAACAGGTCGGGAAAGTGCAAGCTGCCAGCTTGACAGGAAGGTAACCTCAGGCAGCATGCTTTGAATGTCATAAACACCCCTTACATTATTTGCCCTTAACCAGTCTTGCTTCATTTTTTTTAAAAGCAGAAATTTCAGAACTGAAAAGATTTATAGTACTTATTTTGTTAATTGCTTAATTTTTTTATTGATACTCAGCTCCAGGGTCTACCTTTCCTGATTTACTGCTTAAAATAAATTGAGAAATATTTCTCTTTTATTAAATAACTTCAAAATAGCTCTCTAATGACAGGATGTTTTCATTGCAATCAGTAATAAAATCCTCCTTAATTCAGAGGAATTGCTAAGCAAACGCTCTGTGTGTTTCCAAAACTTTCCTTCAAGAATTTTCTAATTCCAATTCCAAGCTTTTCACTTAAAAAAAAGAAAAAGGCATCTAAAAAAACTGTAGGAAGCCCAGGTAAAGTCTCTCTCACTGAAGACTTCTAGCAGAGAATTCAAATAGGCCTAAGCTCAAAATAGCAGGAAGGAAAGAATCTTTGTGAAATGGGGGTGATGTTTCACTCTTCAAAATTAAAACCGGAAGTTGTTTACTTTCGTGTAGCTAATAATCTTTTCATTAATCCAAACACACCTTTTTTCAATATATTATGAAGTTAAATTGTGCACTTCTGAGCTGTAATGTGCTAGAGAAATGCAGACTTTCATTGCAGCTTGTTAACCATTTAGGCAGAGTTTTTCAATTATCTGGAGAGGGTAATTGCTTACCAAAGTATTGCAATCATAATCCTCACCCATCTCTGCTGACATCAGTATGAATTTCAGCTATCTAGGAGAGTTTTTATTCTGTGTGTTATTTCCTTTGTCTCATGATTATCAGTTTCTTTTACCTTAAGTTCAATGCATCTGCAAATCACTAGAAAATAGTAATTTTTGCTGTGATGGCTCTCACGGATGTTCCTCACAACAGTCAAACTTTCTGAGACAAAAATAAAATAAGTGATTGCCAAGGTGGGTCTCTCATTTGTTTTGTAGGCTGGAGCTCTCAGGGCTGTAAATATGAAAAGAAAAAAAAATTAGCTGCTAGTACTGCTGATTTCAATAATGTGCTTTTAGGAGTGTGTGTATTTGCAGAGGAGAAGCGAATACATTCACTGCCATTTCAGGGACAAAAAGAAAAAGGGAAAATGACCCATAAGGACAAAGTGTCGTTCATACTGAAGCAGTTTAGAGCTAAGGTACTCTACTGTAAGAATGTGTCTGTGAAGGTCTGAGGGAAATAAATAATGAATAGTGAAATGCTGTGATTGAATTAGGATACAGCTGACATGAAAGAAAGGCAAGCAAGTCCTAAAACCTCCTGGTGTTTAGTGTTCAAGGCCAGGCTTTGTCAAATGTTCAAGGCCAGGCTGCCCTGAGCAGTGAAAGGCACCAAGGTCAGAGGGGCTGGAGCAAGATGATCTCCAAGGGCCTTTCCAACCCCAGACATTCTGTGGCATGATGATTAAGAAATGAACTTTACAAAGCTCAACCTCTCCTTTTGTGTCCAAAAATTTTCATGGTAGACCTGATCACTTCCATGCTCTGTGTTTTACAGTAGTTATTTTAGAGTAATGAAAAAAATGGCAAAAATATCCATTCATGTAATTACAGTATTGGATACCCCACCTGCTGATTAAAAAAATTAAGATGAAGAATGTAAAGATTGATCTTAAAAAGTCTCATGAGCAAAACAGATTTTTTTGAAGAAAATAAGATGTATTTGATAGCTGTTATTTTTCTGCGGGCAGTATCAGAAGATTGCAATAGATTGGACAATTTCTAAGGTTCAATTCTCCTGTTAAGAGTCAGTATTTAAACTGGTAGTAATGGGAGTAATGATTTTCTATACTCATTAAGTCAATATAATATAGTTATTTCACTGACAATGTAAAACACATCTTGGAGAGACCATAGTGATATTAAGCCTCATCACCTCACTATCTGACTATCAGGCTCTCCATTAACTACCTTAAATTAAGGTTTAAATATCTTCAGCATGTTTAAACAGAGAGCTGATTAACCATCCAGCACCCTCTGACTTCCTGTGTAGAACAGGAGCTAATGATTTCTCAAGTGTCAGTGGCTGAAGTCTCACAAGTTTAATTGCTATTGCTATTGCTATGCAATCTTTTTGCAGTCTTGATAAATTCAGGGGAAACAGCTTTTGGCAGAGGTTTTGGCAGTCACTGGGGAAGCAGGTGGTTGCCAGGAGGCAGGACAGGGTGTTTTTCCACCCCTAGCAGGACCAGGAATTTTGACAAGGTGAAGGCAGAGTTAAATTAAGGAGTGAAGGAATTTCACTGAAAAAGTTCCTTGGAATAAGAGCAGGAGTTGAAGACATCCAAATGCAGAAGAAACTCTAGGAGAGTGTGGGACAGAATGTTGAGGGCTTTCAGCAGATTAAGTGGCAAAAAGGTCTGTAGGAGTTTTGTACAAAATGGCATTCTTGACTCGGTGGCCCTTCAGTCCCTTGGAAAGTCCAAATCACACCTCATTGCATCTCTGTGTGTGTTCAGGCACATCTTCCATATGCTCACAGTACTGGCTGTGAGCTTTAACAATCTTGTCATCTCCTGAAGCATTCTCAGCCTGCAACTGCAGCTAAATGCAGCTTTGAAATAAAGCAAGGATTCTAAGCGAGCAGGTTTCAGTACATGAAAGAGAGCAGAAATTACCTGTGAGGGTTTTGCCTGTCTCACAAGTCATGATATTTTTTCTATATCTCTTCTCTCATTCTCTCACAGTGCTTCAGGGTGAAATCCTACTCTTTCTGGAGCCAGTTGAAGGTTTCCTTTTGAGTCCACCCAGCCATAATTTAACCTTTTTACATTGCCTTTAGTTGTGTTGGTTTCCTTTCTCCTAGTCCTATCACAGCAAAATAAACTCTACATTAAACTCAGTTAACTTAATTGCAAAAAAAACCCCAAACAATCAAAACCCAAAAACATAAAACAAAAACCCCAGGATAGTTTAGGATAGTTTCACATTTTTGTTTTGATGCCAGAAAGTCCCAGCTGAGGTTTGTTCTCCTTACTGCAGTATAAAATAAAAGGGTAAATGAGGTGAGCATGAGTTTGGTGGTTGAATGTCCAGAGACAGACTCTCATTCTATGCAGATGTGTCTGCAAGGCAACAGCTTTAGCATGAAGCAACATGGATATTTCTTGGCACAGTTTACATCCCCATTTGGTGCAAACTTACTTTTCACTGTAGTGGATCTATGTATGCTTTAAAATATCTTGGAGTTTGTTTCTACTTTACATCAACATTGGTCAATGTTACGTGGAAGCCCAAGAATTTGTTGGACTTCTGTTGATTTCTCCATTAACTTCTGCCATTTCAATTGCAGCTAAAGAAAAAAAAAAGACAAAAGTAGAATAAATATTTCTGTTCTTACTCTCCAAATGAAAGACTTTTCACTTGTGGCCTGGTAACCTTTGTAGAAGATGACCCATTATATTGACATCTGTAAGGACACCTGCATAAGTAAAACCCCTTTTATCCCAGACTGAAGCTCTGAACTGTGATACAGGTAAATAACTTCTTGCCAGCATTCACAGTTTTATCTTGGATATCAGTTCTTTGTCATTTTTAAATCCCCAGGTTTCTGGACAATGAAGTGAATTGAAAATTCTATTTTATTTTGAAAATCAAGTGCAAAAAAAATCAGAGTCAAAATGCAAAAGCAAAAGCCTGACCCTTACCTGGGACCTCAGAGGACACAAGCTGCAGCTCCAGATTTTACTTAAACCACTGCATGGGTGAGTTAAGAAGGCTTGGTGTGCCTCAGTAGATTAAAGGTGCCTGTAAGGGTTGTTTTCTGAAGGTTCAGAGTTTTACAATAGAACCAATTTCCCATGTACTTGGTATCGTAGTGATAACCCATCCAAAAGTCCCATTGTACCACAAATACAAAGCACTAAGCTTGTTTTTTATGCCTTAGGCTTTTTCCACTCCTGTAACCAGTCACGTTGCTCTTTTTGTTATGATCTTGCACTCTTTTTCCTGTTCCTTGTGTTTTGATTTTTATTCCCCTAAGGTTTTAGTTGGGAATATCAAAGAGGATATCAGGCAAAAATGCCAGGAGCCCTGTGTGGATGAACAAGGAGCTCATGGGCAAACTCAGACACAAAAAAGGAAGCCTGCAGAGGGTGAAAGCAGGGACAGGTAGCCTGGGAGGAATATAGAGACATTGTCTGAGCAGACAGGGTCCAGGCTAGGAAAGATAAAGTCCCAGAAGAATTATATCTTGGATGGGGCATCAAGGGCGACTTGAAAAGATTCGATAAGTATGATGGTGATTAGAGGGAGATAAGGGAAAGTGTGCTCCCTCTCCAGAGGAAGCAGGAGGTCTCATTGCCTGTGAGGTGCTCCAGGCCACACTGCACAAGCTTCAGAAGGCAAAGGCAAGAACTGAGAGAATGAAGAACTGCCCACTGTCAAAGATTAGGTTGAGGCCATCTGAGGAAACTGAAGGCCTATAGGGTCTGATGAGACACAACTGCAGATCCTGAGGAAACTGGTGAAATTTATGGCTAAGCCACTGTCCATCATATCTGAGAAGTCTTGGCCATGTCCTGCAGGTGGGTCAGGGCCATCCCAATCACAAGTAGAGGCTGGGCAGAGAACGGCTTGAGAGCAAACCAGGAGAGAGGGACTTGGAGGGTTTGGTTGTTGAGAAGCTCCATGGGACCCAGCCATGGCACTGGCAGCCCAGAAAGCCCCAGCTGTGTCCTGGGCTGCATCAGAAGAAGTGTGGCCACCAGGTCCAGGTGGGGAGGGATTCTCTCCCTCTGCTCCTCTCTGTGAGGCCCCACCTGCAGGGCTGCATCCTGCTCTGGGGTCCCCAAGGACCACATGGACCTGCTGAAGCAAATCCAGAGGAGGCCACAAAATGCTCCAAGGGCTGGAGTCCCTCTGGGTACAGGTGAAGAGAGCTGGGAGTGTTCAGCCTGGGGAAGAGTCCAGAGAGATCTTGGAGCCCCTTCCAGTGCCTAAATGGGCCTAATAAGAAAGAAAGAAAGGGGAGAAACATTTTAGCAGGGCCTATAGCAATAAAAAAAGAAGTTATGTGTTTAAACTAAAAGAGGGCAATTTAGGTTAGATATAAGAAATAAATCCCTTCTGTGTGGGTGGTGAGACCTTGACACAGGTTGCCCACAGAAACTGTGGCTGCCCCATCCCTGGAAATGTTCCAGAACAGGACTTGGAGCAGCCTGGGATAGTGGAAAGTGTCCCTGCCCATGGCAGGGGGTGGAACTTGAAGAGCTTTAATGTCCCTTCCAACCCAAACCATTCTGTGATTCTGTGTTAACACTGGAATACTTTTAAAGTTAATCCAGATGAAAAAGTGAATGGGAGCACAGCTTTGGCTTTTTTTTTTTTTTTTTTCCCCAGTACAGGACACCATTACTATATATTAAGAAGGGTGCAGGCAAATTGATGTGTCCAGTTATTTCATTTATGTTGTGTACATAAGCTACTAAGAGCAGAAAGGCTGTTCTGGCTCCTTTTGTTTAGGAAGGAAAGACAGTCAGCTTCCATTAGCCTCTTAAAGTGCTGATAGCTCTTTCTGATGTCTGCAGAACTGTTCAAAGAACAACTACCAGTTCATTGATGTGCTAATACAAGCTAATAGATAACACCTTCTGTGATTTTAGATACAGCTGGAAGGCATGATTAACCAGTTGTGTCCTCTTTAAGTGTCTGGTGCCCCAACACTGACTGGGAGATGCAGCTTAGGAGCTGATTATGCACTCAATAGAATCCAGTAACTGAGGCATTTCCAGCTATCTGAGATCCATCATAGTACTCTTTCCTAATTTTAAGAAATATTATTAGATATGTATAACAAGACCAAAATTTAAATAAGCTTTTCACTTCTCTTCCCATGTCTGTATTCTGTTATTTATTTGTTGCATTACAGCAATGCAGAGGACAGCTGCTCTTTCTCTAGACACACACGAAAATACAAACCATTTTGAGATGTGCTTGTACTTCATTCTGTTGCATGTGGTAGAGACACAGACCTTTGAATAAACTGGCACACAAAGACACCTGCCCTTTGAAATGAAATGTTACAGTCAGCTCCAGGTGGTCAGCTGGCAAAAGTGAATCAGAAGAGGCAGCGAGCAAAAAGATCTGTTTAAAGGGAAAGTGATATGGAAATAAGGGAGTTCCAGTTGTTTGGACACATCTGCTGGGTCTGGCTGTTTGCCCTTTGGCCTGAGAAGAGGCAGCAGTCACCATGGAGGAATCAGCTAAGACCTAAACCGGGGGGAAAATATGGGATTTGATGATACTGCTCAAAGCACAAAGACCAGCTCACTCTGGAGACAGGAGAATTTATGCACTTGACTCATCTGTGGAATGGGGAGGAAGGTTTACAAAAGTGCTCGGGGCTCTTCTCACTTAATGTTGCACAAAAACATAATGCATAACTGACACAGACTCAGAGGGATTATTGTTGAAAGTAAAAACCCTCAGAATCTCATCTTTGTGGACGAGGAGCTGAAAAACAGAGGTGACACCAAACCCCTCTGTTTCCCTGGCTTGGTCCTGATTTCACCAGATAGTCTGAGGTACCTAAACTTTATTCATTCTCTGCACTGCAAAGAGGGCAAGTAGAAAGGCAGAAGAAAAAAGGTGACAGTCAACTCCTGCTCTTGCTCTGCCTCTGCACACAGTATAGGTGCAAGAAGCTTGAGCCAGCCAACTCTGAGGTGTTTGATCCAATCTCCCTGTACTTCAGCTGTGCACTCTTGAAAGAGCACAGCCATAGAAATCTAAATCACTGGGTATTTTATATCTCAGAAGACACCCTCTTGACTTGGAAACTGAGGACACTTTTAACTGCGATATCAACTATTGTCTTAATTCACAGAATCAGAGAATCATAGAATGATTTGGTTTGAAAGGGACCTTTAAGACCATTTAATTCCAATTCCCCTGCCAGGGAAAATGACACTTTCACTAGACCAGGCTGCTCAAAGCTCTATCCAACCTGGCCTGGAGATGGGGCAGCCACAGTTTCTCTGGGCAGCCTGTTGCAGTGCTTCCCCACCCTCTCATTTATTCCTGATGTCTAATCTAACCCTTCCCTTTTACATTTTTACAGGCTTGAGCCAAATAGCTTGAGAGTCAGCCCCAGATTAAAACAGCCAGTGCACGTGGGGGTGTCCAGATGCACCTCCTGCCATGACCAGGGTGGTTTGGAGATCAGCTGTTCACACACAGATATCCAGAACTATCTGAGGCGTCCTCAGGTGTTGTCTCAGAGACTTTCAGAAATGGTCCCATGCAGCAGATACCACCCTCCACAAAGGTTTTGTGTCCCCAGAGATGTGCACAGAGATAACTAAAACCTGATACCGTCACTAGTTTGGTGAATGGCTCAATCTGCACTGAATATACAAAGCAGATCCCCATTTATCTGGGAACATCTTCATATGGGTGTCTTAATGTGGAAATAAATCGCAAGCAGATTGGACTCAGTCTTAACAAACAATAGGTAGATTGTGAACTCATTATCTTCTGAGTGTTGAATCCAAAAGATTTTGAAATATAAAACGTGCTTTTTACTGTTTCATAAAACAAGATGTACTTAATTACTCTCTTGGAGCTCAGCCTCTAAGAATCATTTCTATAGATATTCTGACTGTAATTCTCCTCCATAGGAAACTGCTTTTGTTGTCTTAATAATTTTATAGAATAAGATTACACCCACAGTGTTTCAAAAGCAACCCTAAGGCCTAATTTGCCAGCTGTCCTCAAGGTCTACTGTCACGTGGGGCTAGTAGTTAAGTTTCAGATGACCACCTGGTGCAAGAAGAGGGAAAACCTTTAATTTACCAGCTAAGTTGAACTGCTCTCTGGTGCAACATAAATGGGCTTCGGAAACTAAGATATAGGTTGTCAAAACCTGCTACTTCTCTAAATGCCCACAGCTGAGGATTTATTCCCACACCAGCTGACTAGCTGATGGAGGGAAAGGACATAATTCTTGATCTCAGGCTGCTTCTTATTCCTTCCTTCTGAACCCTGAACAGATCTGTAAGTGAACTGTGAGGTGAAGAGCAGACCTTACTATGCACATTTTCTTTTTGTAGGCTGTTCACCGTCACTGCTAGACACAAATGAGTAGTTTGTGCTTACAAGAGATGACACAAAAGTGTAAAGAATTCTCTGTTTAACAATAATTCTGATCAAAATGTCAAAAGCTTATTCACTGCTCCGTGTCAAACCTTGGAAATAATTGGCTTTTATGAAGAGAAGGCCATGATGCATTGGTGGTTGCCTGGGCAATTTCAGTGTCAAGTATGAACACCTCTGTGCAGTTTAAATGCCTTTTCTTTAAAGCCAGGTGAATATTTGCCTTTTTAGTCCACTGCTCCAATAAGCTCCATTTTTGTTCACACTGATTTGTTGCCAAGGCAGTCCCTGATGAGCACACACTCCTGCTTTGCCGTGCTGCAGGGCTGGCACGGTGACAGCTGTGTCCCCAGGGAGCTGTCACAGGCATCACAAAGAGAGGAGGAATGTGCAGTGCATCCCAAACTCCTGAATGCTTAGGGAGAAGAAAGAACAGTAAGGTTACCTCACCTCATCCCCATATTCTTGCAGGATTACTTCCAGTCATGCAGTCTCCAATCTAATTGGAAAGGTGTGAGCCTGAGGTCCTCATCTCTTCTCAGGGGGCAGCTGCTGCACAGGCCAAGCTGTTAGAACACCTAGTGAAGATATAATTTCAGTTTGAAATGATGGGAAAGGAGGAAGAAAGGAAAAACTTCCATGGTGTTTAACTTTTTTTCAGGGTAATCAACTCTCTTGGCAATATTTGTAAGTGGTTTGAAGAAAGTAGAAGTTTTGGCTGTCCTTAAAGAATCATAGGATCTTCAAGGTCAGAAAGGCCCTCTAGGATCATCAAGTCCAATTATTAGCCCAGCACTGCCATATTCACCACTAAGCTGGGTCCCCAAGTGCCACAGACACACACATTCCACCACTTCCCTGGACAGCCTGTTCCAGTGCCTGACCACCCCTTCAGAGAAGAAATTTTGCTGATGTCCAACCTGATGCTCCCCTGCCACCATCTGAGGCCATTTCCTCTTGTTGTGCCCCTTGTCACCCAGGAGGGATAGACCCAAAGCTGTCTGCAACCTCCTCATCAACAACTAATTTACAAATACTTCCATTTTTTCTGATTCTGAGCTTGACGCAGATGGATATAGAAATATGAAGAATACCAAGATGATGGCAAGAGTTTGGGTTAACAGGAACATGGAAAGATCAAATTCAGAATTCTGTTGGACCACCAGGAGAGAGAAAAGGATGAGAAAAAACTTTGTACAGGTTGATTAAAAGAAAAACTACTATACAACTCCAAAGAAGAGAAAGCAAGAAAAAACGCTGAAAAACAACCAACAAGCCTGAATGAATAACAAGCTGCAGAGTTGAAAAAAAAGAGGTTGAAGAGGGAGAAGAGTTACTAATATTTCTTCATGCAGTGGTCATTAAAACAGCAGTATAGAAAGATTTAGTGCAGAAGAAAAAGCAGCAGCAATAGGATCCAAAGATCTCCTTGATGCAGAGAATGTCAATGTTCATAGATAGTGGCTTTTATCAGCTTAAAGGGGATAAAAGCTGGCAGATAACTAGAAAAGGATGATGATTCATTAGTTTTCCCATGAGGCTGGAAAGAATAACTAAATATACCTTTATTTTCTATGAAAAAAATCTATGATGGGTTTGCCCTGACTGGACGCCAGGTTCTCATCCAACACTCCCGTCCTCAGCTGGACAGAGGGGAAGAAAATAGAATGAAAAAATGTTCATGGTTCAAGGAATTTTAATAAAGCAAAAGCAAAAACATCACACAGAAGCATGGGAAAGCAGAAGATTTGTCTTTAGTTCCCATCAGCAAGGTGATGTCCAGAGACAGAATCAGAGAAGCCCTGAAAAGTTTGGGTTGTGAGGGACCTTTAAAGGTGGTCTTGTCCAACCCCCTGCATTGACCAGGGACCTTTTCAGCTCAGTCAGTCTGTCCAACCTGTCCTGCTTGGGAAGTCAGGCTTCAATACAGACAAGGGTTGCTTCAGAAGACAAATACAGTAATAAGGAAAGACCCTCTCATCCTCCTTTACTCTTGGCTTTTTTTTTTTTCAGTTTTGGGTTCTTTTGTTTGTTTGTTTGCTTTTTTTGTTTTGTTTTTTGTTTTGTTTTCTTTTGGGTTTTCATTTGTTTGGCTGGGGTTTTTTTGTTATGGTTTGGTTTGGGGTTTTTTTGCTGAACAGATATCATATGATATGGAGTATCCCTTGGGACAGTTTGGGCCAGCATTCCTGGCTGTGTTACCTCCCAGTATCTTGCTCATGTCCAGCAGAGTCATTCAGGGGGATGTTGGGATGTTGGAGAGATGTCACAGGGGCTGCGCCAGCGCTGCTCAGAGCAGCCAAAGCACTGGTGTGACATCAACACCTTTCTGTGCACAGCACAGCGCTAGGAGTGCTGCTGTGGGGAAAATTAACTTCATCCCAGCCTGACACAAATCAACAGGTGAAACAGAAAATTACAGAGAAGGGTGGCCCCTTAAATTCATAAAACTACAGGAACTGAGCTTGATGAAGCCAGAGAAAGGCAAGAAGCAGAAGCAGTGCTGATAGTAAACGAGTAGGAATGGAAGGACTTTTGTGCTTGAAATCACAGGTACAAAGCACCTTCCTTTCCTCTTTTTTATGGTCACCATCACAGGTACATAGGCAAAATGTAATGTGTACCTGTAATCACAGATACATAGACAAAACCCCTCTTAAGTGCACTTTTTAAATACAAAAAAAGCTATAGAAAACTGTGTCAGGTTAAATTTTAGCAAAAAAACCCCAAACCCGAAAACCTAAAAACTAACATTTCAGAACTCAAGAGATGTAAAAACTTGGGCAGACTATCCTTGAAACAATTTCTTTTTTGGAATAACAGGTTGTATGAGGTGAGAAATCAGTTTTGCTCTTTCAAAGGGCCCTGTGCTGTGCCACAGAGGACTCTGTACAAGCTCTCTCATGATCATCCTGAGCCTCAGGCTGCAATGGTGATGTGCCCGCCTCAGTGACAGGACAGGTATGGTCTGGTATGACTACTGCTGCTTACATAGCATGTGCAATGCCCAGAGCTCATTGCAAGGTCTTGAGAAAAAAAAGAAAGCCTTTAAGATGACAGACATGATGCTTGGGTTTTAAATTATGTGTTGGGTGAACATGGGAATTAATTATTAGGAATATTTAGGAGTGCCTTATTGCAGCACTGCGTGACATGAGCAATCACAAAACCTTTTCTTCACAAAGAAAATTACTGCTGAAGGGATCAGCCCTAATGGAGTAATTGACACATTTGCAAAATTGAAGAAAAACAACCCATTGATCCTCATCCTGCTTACATCCACAAAGCAGCAAAAAAGTCAAGCTGCAGATTGCTGTATTAGCTGGAGGAGAGCCTGATTTGCCTTTGTATCCATTTTGGAATAACTGTTCTTATTGGAATTCTGTCTGACTGAGCAAGGTGAGATGGTTCAATTATTTAATCATGCCATCACTCTCAATTTGAAAGGCCAGTGCTAGAGCAAATGTGCTTTCTGTTTAATTTATGCCAATACTTAACCTGGTTGGTCTTTTCCCTGTTTGCGTGTCTTCAGTAATGTATCAGAATATAATGGTTATTTCCTCCATTTTTATATCTGTCAAATTTTATGAGTCTCATATTCCATGGGTGACTCTGAATATGAAAGCTTTGTTCACCTCTATGTGCTTTTCTGCAGACACAAAGATTCTGGAGGAGTGATGGGAAACAGATAATTTTAAGTCTGTCCCCTTTCATATTGAGAGGCAAAGATTTGCACTTTCATTATACATCTGCAAGTAATTTATAAAATGCTTGTAACTGGCTGATTATTTCCATAGTAATTTGTTTGATTTTGCAAGCATGCTACCTTTCTGTCAGTATTCTAGTGACCAAAAACCTTTCAAATAAATGATTTCTCAGCCTGTGTTAGACAGCCTAACAAGACTTTCAGTTTCTGACATAGACCTTCTGAGAATTCTTTTCCATGGTGACCTAAATTTTGAATCTTCTCATAGAAAGGAAAATGTTAACAGCAGAAATCAGTTAGAAAGCAGTTAGTTAGCTAGTTTGTTTTGCTAGAGAATGTCCTTTACTCAAAGTCTACTTAATCAAATGTCACACATAAAAACTGGAAAAGGTAAAATTGAGATGTGTTGGGAGAAGTGAGATTAAGAAAGAATTTGTAAGGTTCCTAAATGTAGCTATGAGGATCCAAAAATTATTTACAGACCCACAGAATGGATCCCCACAGAAGGGAATAGAGTGGACTCACCTGGTCACACGTCCCTGCTCCAGCAGGGCCATCCCAGAGCACAGGACACAGGGTTGTGTCCAGAGGGGTCTGGAATATCCCCAGTGAGGGAGACTCCATCCCCTCTCTGCACAATCTGTTCAGGGCTTGGTCACTGCCTAGGGCAGAAATTCTTCTTCATGTTCAGGGGGAACTTCCTGGGATCATTCCTGCCTGAGAAAAAAACCAAGAAATGTCAATGAAATTAAAAATCAATTGAATAGGTCATAAAATATATGCTTTTACCTTTTTGTGTTTTTTATACTCTCTTGGTATTTCACAGAATTAGCTTTGCACAGGAGCTGGAATATCTTTTATTAATCATCCTCAAAAGATTATTAATGTGATTGGAATAGTAAAACTTCCAGAAATATTGTTCCTGGAAATCATGAACAAAAAAAATTCAGTCCCACTGTAATCAGAATATTTATTTACATAGGATAACAATCTTTCAGAGAAACTTCAAGGAGGGAGTAGTTGGGTGAAGAGATGAAGCTCTGACAATATTTTGGCATCCTCTTTGAACACTTTGGAGTAAAACGTTTTTGTACATAGTTTTTAGGAAACTGTTCAAAAGCATGTTTCTTCCTCTATATAATAATTTTTAAACAAAGGCTGAAATCTAAACATTTCAAAACATGAAAAAATTGATTTTGAGGAGATCATCCTGATGCTTCAGACTTGTTATAATTTTAAGAAAACAGACTGAAATCCTTAGAGCATTTGGTGTTGCTTCTCCATAGTGTCACTTCCCAGCTGCTTTGTGGCCATGATTGATCTCCAAACCCCAAAATGCTCAAACAACCACGCCCCAAATGGCAGAAATCTTTCTTCCCATCCTGTTCTTTATGGAAATGGAAATGGATGGCTTTATATCTCTTCAGTTTCATTAATTTACAACCACAACTGTACCTTTTCTGACTCAATGTCCATTGTGTTTCATGTCTGCTTTCTACTGCTTCAAGCAAAATTGGTGAAAAAAATCAGGGAATAGATTAGAGGTTATTAACTAAGGGAAGGCAAGTGAAGTGGTGGTCAAAAAGTCTATATAAATATATAATTTATTTCTGAAATAATTATAATTAAAAAAAAAAAACTAAAACAAAACAAAACCCCAAAAACTAATTAAAGCTGTGATTAAAGAAGAATGATCAACTGCATTATTCTCCAGTGGGGTGACAGAAAACTATTAGCTGTCTAATTTTAGTGCTTGCTGTCTTTCAGCTTGAGGTAAAGCATAAACTTTAATTTCTAACTGTTATGAGAAGAACATTCAGGCAGCATGTTTTCTCATCCAGTGACAGCAATCTAGCTGTCTTGCATGGTGGGCCACCAGTGCTGTGGAGAAGATGGGAGGAGAATCACCCTGTCACTCTTTAACATGGCAAGGAAGACACAGGGGAGGGCTTATTTCAGTAAAATCAGTGTACAGACCTGTGTTTGGACCACCTGTGTGATCCCAGACCAGGGTCAAAAATGGAAAACCATTTGAGAGTGCCGCACAGTCACACTTGCACAATGAGAGTTCAAAGGAGTTTGAAATAATATTTGCTAAGGGATGGGGAGCAGAAGCTGCAGCTGTTTGCCCAATAAAATAAATTCAATATCCGAATGAAATTGGAACATATAATCAATATTGGCCTAGCAAGAAAAGAAACAATAATCTTACAGCTCTTTGGAAAAGGCATGGCTTTGTTCACCTTCTGGTCATGCCACAAAGCCATCTGTTTTTCTTCTGCTATATTTTGCTAAAGATTTTGAGGAGGGCATAGATTGAGCTTGCTACGCTGCAGTGACAATTATTGTTTGTCTCTGCACTAATGCTATTATTTCAAAGTAATGAAATTATTTCATAGGAATAAGTATGCAGGAAGGACTGCAGAGGAACAAGGAGTACGGAGCACTGGTTCTGCAGAAATAAATGAGCTGGTTTAAAAGGACCATATCGTTAAAAATGCAGGCCAGTGGAAATTGCAACCTCAAGATCAAATGTTCCTGAGAGCTGCTCACAGACTTGACATGGATTTTATGTATACGGAAGCATTCATACAAAAAAAGGAGACCTAGATTCAGTATGATTTTAACTTATTTTTCTATGAAATCTGACATAATTAATGATATTTATGAACTTTTCTTTTTGTTTTCAGTCCTTCCATCTACCCTTAAATGAATTTAATTTTCCTGAGATATTTTAAGACCTAAGAACCTAGTTTAACAGTACATTTCATCCTTAAATTCTGAGTCAAACAGGGATTAAAAGCTATTGTTGGAAGTTTTTCAACCCCTGGGAGCTCTTACTTTGAAGAATGCAAGAGCTCTAGAAGGGCATGAATTACACAATGCAGGTGGACCAGAAAATGGAAATTTGAGAAGAAAAATGTTGTCTTCTTCAACAATGAAAAGTAAAACTGCTCATGGGGGGCTTGACTGGAGAGGAGGGACAGAAAGAAAATGGGAAAATGGAGAGCTCAGGACACAAAAGACCACTGAGAGGATGTGGGGAAAAAAAGAAAAAAATATCAGTCTGGAGTAAAGACGATGAAGCAAAGGAGGAATGCCAGAGAAGGGCCTAACACTTGTTCAGAGTGAAGAAAGAGAACAAAATGAGGATAGATTGCAGTTTTAATTGAATATCTTGTCAGTCTCAAGCACGAGTTCCACTAAATTAACTAAGAAAGTAGAGACTTTTTTAGATATAGGAGTAAAACTTGATATCCACTGCTCTTGGAACAAAATGACAAAATGTCACATATGTAACCTTATCTCTGCAGAGCCTAGATTGCAAGCCTTTATTTGGGCATATGAGGCATTTCTCATGTTCTGTGAGTGACAAGGATATTGCCTATCTATTTATGTCTTTCTGCACAGTATCTGTCACTTACTCTACTTTTAACCACCATGGCTTTCAAAAATGGCAAAGTCTAAATGGCAAGGTACAAAGTTTTGAGCGTTTTTCTCGGTGCATTTTGCATGCTAGTAGTGGAACATAGCAGGCATTATGCATTCAAGTTCTGAATAAAGGCTGCATAAGAGGTCAAAAGAACAAAAAAATGCAACATAATCAAACTGAAGTAATATTTTCTGAGTGATGACTGCAAAAGAACGGGTTTAAGTGCAGAAAAGATTCAGTAGTAATAAAAAATCTCTCCAGTGCCATATAAACACAGCAAGTACAGATGCATAACAAAGTTACATTCTGATTATTTTGTTGTAAATAGTTTTTGGGTTTTTTTTAAACCAGGTCCATTAGTTTACTTGTATACATGTAAAATAACTGTTTTTAAAAGATGATCTAAACCAGAAGGATTGCAAATAATTTTAGACATTCTTTCCATTCTCTCAGCACAGGTTTAGATGCAGTAGATGTTGTAACGAATGATGAAGCCATCGATAATCTCAGATATCCCCTCCGTATTTTCTGCCCTGCCTGGATTCCAAGCAGTTAAAAAGTCTCTGAAAGTGCACCGTGCTTCCAAATGAGAGCTTCACAGAAATCCAAATGTGCCATTTAGCATAATTCCTCACCCGCTGCTGAGCTGTCCGCGGAACGGCCTCCCCGCCACGGAATGCTAATGCAATGTGCAGTGCTGCCATTTGGACATTTAACTGGGACTCAACTTCCAATAAGTCATTTCTCCTTTCTGATAGGAAGGTTTTCTCTCAAAATGGACCTATTTGTGCAAATTGCAGCCAGGCCTGGCTATTTTGCACAGTTGAGGGAAAGCAGGGTTGTGCTTTTTATGGAGTGAGCTATTGGGTAGATTCACATTTGACACAGAGTGCGCTGAGTTATCAACTTTCTCCAAGGGCAATCATATATCTTGTGCATCCAGAGCCAAATTAAATCTGACATTTCATTTAAAGCCTGAGACATCCTGATGCTAAAGCAGAGCATGAGTGGTAAAGAGTAGGAGGGCATTCAGTTTTTCTGGATGGATGTTTCTGTTCCTGCCCTGCTTGTCTGGGTTGTAGATAAGGTCTAATTGCCCACCATCATCCTATATTTTAGCCAGATGGAAATCTCAGATTTAATTCTTTTCCAATGACATTCCTGCCTGTAGTAGTTGTTGCCAGGCAATGTTAAAGAGGACTACTCTGAGCTGGCTTCAGATGGCATCGTAACCATCATTATTTATGTAGCATTTTGTGAAGATTTCTTTGGTTATCCAGCAGCCCTCATATCAAGCCTGGTAGTTTGCAGACAAAAATGCAGCCCCTGAATTTCCCAATCTCATTCAGTTCAAAATCTTTATTTCTCATTCTAGGTGTTCATTGCAGACAATCTTTTCCTGCTCTCAACCTCAAATTAAAAAAACAGACTCCTTTGTTGAGGTGGTGGATGGGTAAAGGTCACCAGGATGGGTAAGGCAAAGGTAGTATAAAAAGCTTTTATCCTTCATTACAGCCATGGAAATATTCAGTTTCTGGACTGGTTTCTGATATTTATTGAAATAGACTCATAAATTCTCAAAATTTACACACTATCACCCAGGAGTCCTAGGATAGCATCTATATCTACGGAACCAGGCTGAAATTCTGTGTTCATTCCACTTTTATTATGTTATTTTCCAGTGAAAACTGGATCAACAGTGATGGCCCAGTCCCAACAGAAACATCCAGCAGGATGTAATTTCCTAGGTATTTCATAGCAGAATTACTTCTGTATTTTTATACCTCCTCAGCCATGCCATCCTGGGTCTGTTGTGAATATCACTGTATGCAGCATGATTGTTATGAAGGAGCATTTTTTCCGATTAAGAATATTGTTCATGGCAGCAAATGCTATTGCTAAGGGTGAGAAGGCCCTTTTTACATGCTTCTATTGTTTCCTTCATTATGCTTTATTTCACATGTCACAGGCATGCACACCTCATACATCTTAATTATTTGATTATCGTCCAAGATAGAGATATCTTTCCTGCCTCTAAGGTGGGAGAAGTTGCAAGAGTGGGAATATAAACAGAAGTAGAGGAATTCACACTTTATATATATATATATATATATATATATATATAGGTTTTTTTTCACATTTCCTTCACTATTGATTTTTCAAAAGATAATTTTTGTGGGTGTAGTGTGAACTGCTCTAATTAGGAGCCCATTGACTGGGAACCATTATTATTTCTTCAACTCTTGGAAATGGGAGGGAAAATATAGATGGGGAAAAAAGAGGGTCAATATTTCATTGCTTTAATGTTTGTTAATTGCACACTTTGGACACTCCTTTTAACATTCTTTTTCTGATAAAAACCCTGATTTTTTTTTTCCAACAATGACCTCTTTGCTTTTATTAAGGTCAAAGAGGGAATGTTTATTCCTTCATGAAGAGCAACTTGGATTGATTGAAAGGAATAATAGGCCATTCAGCCCTTTTATTGAAAAGTGGCTGGTGCTTCAATTGCATCATCATTAAGCCTTGTTGGAAAAAGCAGAAGCACTATTGTTCATTTTGCAACATCACCCACCACTGTATATGCTGTTGGACAGTGCCCATTAGTTGTAAAGTTATCCCCTTACATTATTTCCTGGAAAGATTTCCAAGAGAGGGGAAACCTGCAAAATGCTGCTGAAATTACAAGTTCTTGCTTTTCCTATGCTGACAAAATTCACCTGAAACTTATTTTTCTAAGGAATTTGGCATTGACTCACACAAAAGCCTTTTGGCCTATGCTGAAGGATTCCTCAGTTTTCACACCCTGTCTGCCTTGCTGTCACTGCAAAGAACTTGTAGTTGTTAACATACTATTCCTACAGACCCTGGAGGTTAAAAAAAAGGAAAATGATTCCAAAATCCCATGTGGAAACCAAGAGAAGACCCTGGATAAAGCCCACAAGGACACCTAGGCCTTGTGTGCCCAGCTCCATGGCAGAGTTCCCTGTTCCTATGGAGGTGGTGGGAAGGGATAGGTACCAACACCTGATTGGTACCTGACCAGCTGGGTTTCCAGGCAGTCAGAGCAGATGCTGAATACTAAATGACACCTCAACCATCACAGAAATATATTTGTGATCTTCTTCACCTGCTGGCTTTGGGTGACAAAGTCTGGACAGCTGAGTAAGGTCAAGACAGGCTTTCCTAACTCCATATTCCACACTATATCCCAGCTCCAATTCCATCCCTGACTGGCAGCTCATGTTTCTTGGTTTTGGGGCTTTTTTTAACAATGCATCCCTACACATATCTGTTTCTTTGCTCACTGACGCCTGAAATCTTGGCTCCTTTGTTTCATAGTTGTGCAGGAACAGAGGCACACACATCACTTTTTTTTTCTTAGAATCAGAGTCACAGAACAGCTTGGTTTCTAAGGGATCTTAAGGATCATCTTGTTCCATCCCCCTGCCATGGACAGGGACACCTCCCACTATCCCAGCTTGCTCCAAGCCCTGCCCAACCTGGCCCTGAACACTCCCAGGGATGGGGCATCCATTCTTCCTCAGCTTGCCAAAGCCAGACATTCCCTAGGAAAGAGGAGTTAGGGGTTTGGAGCTCTTTCACAAAGAGAGGTGTGAAAGATGATTTGTGCTCTAAGCTGCAGAGCACAGAGCTGGCTGGGATCAGGATGTGGTGCTCCCATCAGCCTCATTACTGATGGAAATTGCCGTGGTTGCTCAGCTCAGTGCCTGTTGCATGCCGGAGGTGTGTTCTGACTACATCTGCAGGGCAAGTTTTCTCAGAAGATTTAAGCATGAAAAGATGAAGGAGTTCTATTTTGAGTCCCTTGCTGACGTTTTTCCTACTTTGATTTGCTACAACAGGGAGAAATTAAATGACCCCAGTCCTTGTGTACTCAGGCAATTAAATTCTATGCAAAACTGAACCCCAGACGCTGTGCTTCTGTGCATCAGGTGCTGATAAATACCTTTTTCAAGGCCATAAGCACTGTCTGCAACGGATCAAGAGATTTCATCCAGAATTACTCACTCAGCCCTTGTCCTTTGCCCGACAAAAGCTGCCACAGCCTCTCCACAGCTGCCAGTCCCACTTGCTCCTTGAAGGATGGCCTGGCTTTTAAGGGCATGTCTACATTGTAAGCTGCAGACAGACACATGCTGTGCTCTGAACTGGAGCTGCCTTACCCTGGGAGCGGTGCAGAGATGTAAATGCCAAACTGCTGCCACGCTAATGAGTCCAGCTGAGTGACATCGTGCCCTGCTGGGTTTTAGGCACATGCATTCCTTCCAGGGAGAGCACTGATGTCATGATCAACATCCGTCTCAAAACAACATTATTTTGTTTGGTGTCAGGGAGAAAAAGTATTAGAGAGACAAATAAGATTTTAAAACAACAAACAGCGGGGATATATATTTAGTCTTATGTTTTCCAATTTGACATGTCACTCTGAGTCAAGTTGGATAGGCTTTGATCCCCCAAAAGGGACTTTTTAATGTTCTAACAATGCACCAGTTTTCTTACAGAATGGAGCTTATGTTAGTGTTATGGTTCCCTTTATTTTTTGCTGATGTGCACAAGCCAACACTGCAATCTTTAGGTTAATACCAACAGCATAAAACCTGATCTTGTTTCAAAACCAGACTGAGCAATACTAAATAAATATTCAGAGTGTAGGTCCTGTAAACATGATTCACCATGCTACTATAGTTACAATTTTGGTGCTTAATTTGAGAATTATATGCTTTAAATCAAGCCTGGGACACCCACAGGCCCTGCACTCAGTGCTATGTGAATCTGAAGGGATTTGATGGCCTGGAGGAGAATGGAATAAAGCTGCTCTGCCTCCTTACTTGGAGTACTACCCCTTCAGTGACTAATAGAAAAAACAGTTTTCAATTTTCACAAGGTAACTGACTGTTGCCTAAACTACTCCCTAGAGAGAAACAGTTTGGGTAAAAAAACTGTTTGCAAAATACACATCAATGTACTGACAGCCACAAAAAAAAAAAAAAAAAAAAGGACTCAATGCATGTGACACTTGTCACATTAATGAGCACAATTCATATTAAGAGTTTGACACTTCCTAGCTAAAGCATTTGATGGTCTTTTCTTGTTATTTTCCCCAAACAAAGCTTAGCATACCAAGTGTGCCTGTAGTGATGGGGCATCTGTTTATAAATGTCCCAGTGCTGCCTCTGGGATGAGTCAGGTACAAAGCAAAGTGAAGCAGGATTAAGCCATTAAACAGCCTGCGAGCATAAAGTTCTCTCTACCTGCTCTCTCCTCTGCACTCCCGCTCAACCAAATACAGCAAATGTGTGCTGTAATTGCCACATCGTATGCCTACATGCTCCTGCCCTGGGTTAGCATAATAAACACCCTAAATCACATTATGCTGTGTATCAGTGGCTCAGCATTCAAGATCTGTTCCTTGCGAACTGAAAATTATGATTTATCCCTGCCTTTGATTTTCTCCATTGACTGCTGGCTCTTTCTGTAGGGTTACTGTGGAAACAGGAAGAGCATCCAAGGATATCAGTTTGTCTGTGGCATGTCTGTGCATACATATGTCACATCTATATGGCCTAGAGGTGTTGACGTGTAAGAACAAACACTACAAGAGGAAGGGCTTGTGAGTTAGGGGGTGCAGCAATCACTATTCTGTCTGCATCAAATACAAGGGCTCACGGTTGGAGTCTTAAATGCCAGTTTTCCTGCAGGATGTTCCACAATGCCTTATTCTGGACTAGGAGACAATATTCACATCTGCAAAATGCAGCAAAATAAAGCAGAATTTTCTATTTTTTTTTTTTCCCAGCTGGAGGGTTAGAAATCTTGATTCCTCTCTCAGAGTAATATCTACCATCTGCGAATCTCAAACAGTCTGTGTAACCCTGCCCCACCTTAAAAATCAAGCAGAAGAGGCTCTGAATGCAGTGCCCAGGTCTCCCTTGGCTACACTCAGATCCTTGCACTGACCCCAGTGGGAAACCCTGTCCCACACACAGTCCTGGATGGATCCAGCCTTCAGCATCCATTCCTCCAGTTCCCATGAGTCAGGGGAAATAAGGACACTGCCTTAGCCATCAGACTTCTTCAGACTACAATTCTCATAATTTGATTATTGTGAGCTGTTTGTTTTTATTTGTTGAAATATCAGATGCTGAGGATAGGCTATTAAAAATTACTCTGAGCAATGAGGAATATGGTAGGCAGCTATTAGTTTGAGATGACTTAGCCCAATTAGTATTCCATATCCTGTGATGAGATGAATTTCCTTCTTAAGATGGATAGCTGAAATTTATCTTGTTCTCTGATGAAGCTTTCCTATGTCTGTGCTCTGGGGGCAGATCTTTAGTACTCTGAGCTCCTTTCAACTGCTGATATTTCCTGTATGACTTTTCTGGGAAGGTGACTGTAAATCCTGAAGGCAGGAGCTGGAATTGAATGCACAGCATTCCTGTAAGTCTGAAAACACAGGTGTCATTTCCCTGCTGATGTTGTGAAACAAACAGATTTTTCCTGCTAATGCTGTCAGAGGGAACATCTTCCTGCACAGGACAGACGATATAAAAATACCTTAGGATAATAGAATATCCTGTGTTGGAAGAGACCAAGAAGGTTAATCAGCCCAGCTTCAGGCCCTGCACACAACAGTCTTAAGAATCACCCCATGTGGCTGACACTGCTCAGCTCAAACACTCCTTGATCTTAGTGCTGTTACCACTTCCCTGGGAAGCCTCTTCCCATGCCCAGCCACCCTCTGGGTGAGGAATCTTTTACTAACATCCATCCTAAGCCTCCCCTGACAAAACTGCATGCCTTTAGCACACAGCTCCACGACACCACACCTTGAATTTGTCATGGTTAGAAGGAGATGTGGGCTGTCTTGGCTGCAGCTCTCTGCGGCTTGGCTCTGGCTGGTCTGCTCTGCCATTAGCTGGAGAGGAAATTGGGTCAGGACTCCTGGCCTGCTCTGCTGCCTCTCTGCCTGCCCTGGTCTGCAGACTTGTGCAGGGATACACAACACAGCTGGCAGAGCAACTGGGAATTAGGAATGGGTTTAATTTGCCCGTGCACTATGTGAAAAACATTTTGTTTCACTTTACTTGGAAGTGGCCGTCTTGGCCACCTTGTTGCTCAATTACCTCATTACTTCACTAGCATCATGGCCCACGAGGGGAGCTGCAGGACACAGAGCTGGCTTATCTAGCAGATAAGTGTTTAGAGAGGCCAGCAGAGACTGCCATTTCTTCCTGTGAAGCACTGCCGCATAGATCCCTGCTGCAGGCAGCCTAAATAATTTTTGGAGCACACAAAGAGTTGGTGGTAGAGCCCACAAAGCAATCTCAGCTCTAAACTATCAGTTAGAAGCTGAAATCTGTCTTCTCAAAAGATGTATTCCAGTTTCATACGTGGGAAAGCAGAGTCACAGGGCTTTAGTAGCACAGACATCATCCTGCAGTGAAATCAGTGGCAGCTAGGGATCTCGTGGTGCTTGGTTCCTTTTCCATAACCACCCTGTCTTTGGATTAGATTTTGGAGTGGGTGCAACTGAAACCACCTCTCATTTTCTGTGACAGCATTTGCTGAGCAGTGTGATTCAAACAACAGAAGTCATCACCTGAGTGTTAGTGAGAGTCAACCTGTGCCACGGCCTCACCACCCTCACAATAAAGAATTTCTTCCCAATATTTAATCTAACCTTAATTTTTCATTGTGAAGATGCTCCCCCTTGTCCCTCACTTCAGGCCCTTGTTTAAAGTTCCTCTCCAGCTCTCTTGTAGCCCCTTTCCATAGTGGAAGGTGCTCTGGGGTCCTCCTGAAGAGATAGCAAAGACATTCATTCCCACACGTGCACTGAGCTGGAAAGTCTCAGAACCATTCTCACAAACTTAGGATAAAAGTTAGAGAGACAAAACAATAAATGAGTGTAAAGAATTAAATGTCTCCCTTTGGAAACTCCTTAGGTTAGGGGTAAAGTCCATTAAAAATTGCATAAAAGTCAACGCAATTGTCATTTTCATTTACTGCTTCAGGCACTATGGTACTGTAGATGATTTACAATGACAAATTCTATTAAAAAGTAATAAACCAACTCTCTTTAGAGGCAGGATTTATAGATGAAATTTTGAATCAACCAGACTAATATAACCAGAATTTTGGTCAGTTAAAAAAAAGACCAACAAAAAAAAACCCAAAACCAACAAAACAAAAAACCCCACAAAAACCAACTAAATTGCTTTAATTAAAAAGGGATTTTGTGTACAAAAAAAGTTTTAAATATTCTCAGCTGGATGAAAATGCATCTATATTTTGACAAACCAGGATCCATATGTTTTCTGAGGGGTTGTCAAATATTCACTGTCTGTAGGAACTACTCCCTTTATATGTTTATAACTATCAATTGCTTTATTAGTTTCTTGATAGATGGATGCTCTGTTTCCAAAATCTCACAATGAAGGCTCCGCCTGCACCTTTACAAGCAGCAGTGTCAGGGCTTTGCTGAAGAGCTGTATCCCAGGAAGCTGGGAATTCATTCAATGCCATATTGTTATTAAATAGACAAGCACAGTATATAGTGGTGCCCTGGACAGAATATGCTGCTTTCCCAAAATTTCTGCCTCTGGCTAGAGAGGCTCTGCACATCCCTTCTGCCACCACCAGCGAGGGAGGCTAAGCGTGTGAGGCTCGCTGCCCTCCTCTCAGCAGTTTCATGGTGGCACTAGAAACTGGAAACCTACATTTTACAGAGGCTGTGAGGCTGTATCACATCTCTGCTGCACCAGAGTGCTGCCAGTCCGTCTGTGTGCTGGTATATGCACCCAAATTTCCTCCCCAGGCACCCTGAGCAAAGGGGTTCTCCAAGCCTGACTGTGCTGGTCTGCGTTGGTGGCACTGAGAGAGGCTTTTTGGGGCAGAACAAAAACCCCAGCAAAACAGACCAGTGAGCCTTTTCATCCAGCCTGAAATAGCAGCTGATGTGGAAGGTGCACATGGATTTAAAGTGATTACCCTGAGTTTGACTTTGTAGGGCAAGCAGGCAGCCTGGGAAATAGGGAAGTGGTCTACTCAGAGGAGAGAAAGGGGTTTGTAAGTAGAGAGGTGGTGAGGATGCCAGATTCTACAGAGTGTGGGGACACAGGTGACACATTGCTTGAAGAACAAATAGGGAGAACTTAGTGTAATTTAGAAATTGCAAAATCTTCTCTCTGTTGAATGTCCAAAAAAATTTCTAATAGCATCAGAGCATCATTCATATTTCTAAATCTTCTCCTTTTTTCTCTTTCTTTCTTCCCCCCCCCCCCCTTTTTTTCTCTAACAAATTCTTGCTATAAATTCAACTCTTGCTTGTCATAAGATGAGTTATTGGTCCAAAGGAAGTTCAGATTTGGGGAACAACTGTAATGAAAATGCACAGCAGAGCCATACTAACACAACACCAGTGAAGGGAAATTTTATGCCTTACTAAAACTGATGCAGTGAATTACCCAGTTATGTAAAATCAGACAGAATGAGTGCAGAACAATGAATTGTATAGCACTAACTGCAGCTCTGGGCCAGGATGCAGTGTCTGTGCACAGTAAATGCACAACACAGAAGAATGGCCTCAGTCTTGATGTGTTTTCACTGCATTTATAAATACTTTGGTCAAACTTTGAGTAAAAAGGACATGAATCAGAGTGGATATGCATATGAAATACAGGTATGGTAGACTTGATGGTGATTGCAGGTATGTAAAAGTGATTTTGGGAGGCAAAGAGAGAGAAGGGAAGGCTGCGAAGCAAGCATTTTATCATGTGAAAATCATCACACACCTGTGCAACCTGAACTTGCCTGTGCCCTGCTCTCCCTGTGGTAAAGTACAAATAGTGACACCGAGCTCTTCTGCCAAGGGTTTTGCTTTGAAGACATTACTAGGTGTCATCACTCATAAATTTCCTTGTAACGGCTGTGAATGCATGGGCTTGGGAAAATATGGTTTGGGCTTTCTTGAACAGATGCAATTTGCTTTTTTTGGTTTGGGAGAGGAACATTTAATTGGCTCAAAAGACTTATAAGGCTGGATTGTGAAGTGATGAACTTTCCAGCTCAGCTTTGGACAAGCAGCAAAACAGTTTCACAGTCTCAGGTGAACCTGAGAGACACAGCCTTTGTTTCCTGTCCCCAGCAGAAAATCTTTTTTCTGAGCAGCTCCCAAGATCCCTGTGAGAGACCGAAATGTTGATGGTTAATGTCTCAAGTAACTGGAGATTTACAAAAGCAGCGTGGGCCTTGCTGCCTATTCAAGGTAACAGCTGAGGGCTGAGTGTGTGAACAACAGAGGACAACCACACAAACCAAGCTCTGCTTAGGAGGAAGCTGGGTTTAGAGCCAGATGAGAGAGGAGGCCAAGAAAAGGTAGATCCTGTGAGGTGGGATAGCAATTTTTATCCAGGTAATGTCCTCCCTTACACATCTGGCTCAGTGTAGAGCTCCCACCCAGGGGAGGAATCAGAACATTCCCATGTAGGCCTGAAGGTTTCCATGACATCTCATGAGGCATACCTGGCTCAGCTATGCTGGTGTGAGAAGGAGAGAGAGGTCATGTCTCTGAAGAGCTCATAGACCATCAAAGAGTCCCAAAGTGCTCCCAGACTCATCTCTGGGGCCCTCCACCCCAGGACTGTGCATGATCCACAGCGATGCAGCAATCAGTGCAAAACGGCCTCTCCAGGGGATGTACCTGGGCATTCCCACATAAATCTGAGTTTATATCAATCTACTGGACTTTGTGCTCCACAGGCTTTCCCCCACCCCATAGAGGGATACAATATATGAAAATAAAGGTAGTAGAGAAAGCAATCTTACCCCCTAAAGAGTTGCAGCTGGGTTAATTATTAAAGAGTAGGAGCAGGCCTGATTTTAACAGGCCACAGCTGTAGCCAATAAGAGGAGTGTTTCAAAAGAGTGGGTTGGGTGGTTGAGGGGAACTGGAGTCAGTGCCTAGGGGTGCTGCCTACAAGAAACATCAAGGAGGTACAAAACTCTGGCAATATGGAACCTTTGCAATGCAATGACAACACTACCCCTAACCCATCAAGGCAGTGACCATCCCTGCAACCAATGGGCCCTGAAACTGCAGCAATCAAATCTTGTAGCTGCACCCATTGGCAGAAAGATCTTCCTACTCTTATAATTTCTTTATCTTTCTTTTCCCTTTTACATTTTCTGTGTTGTTTTTATGCTTTTATATATTTCCATCTCTATAGATAATAATAACCAAAATGGCTACATACCTGCTTTCTATGGCAACCAAATTGTTCTGAAATAAACCCTACATGTATATGTTTACAAACCCTGTTCATTCTACAAACCCTTTTCAGCCTAACCCACTCCAAGGGATCTATTAACAAGAACCTGAGTTAGCCTTGACTTCAGGGATGGACCATAACAATCCCAAGGGAATTTAAAGCTTTGCCTTAGTTAAATTCAGGTTATTTATTTATTGTTAATTCCCGTCATACACATAGGCAGGGCACTATTAAAACTGCAGTGCAAGGTACTATTAAAACTCTAAACACTGTGTTTTCAGTTTTTTTTTTATAGTATTAACATAAATTGCACTTTATGTAATGTCTTTCCAAATCACTTTGGGGTACCAAATCTGGCAGCCTGGCTTTATTCCAACTTTTTCTCATGCCAGTGTGAGTTCTTGCTCTCCCTCAAGTCTTTTCTTTGATATGTTTGTGGGGGTGTTTCCTCCCCCTTCTCTCCACTTAGCTGTTTTATGATTGTTTTTTCACCCCAGAGACATTTTCTTTTCTTTGAATATTAAATGATAATTTTGTAAAAGAGCCAACCTCGCAGATCCTTATTGCATCTAAGTTCACCTGTGCAGCTCTACTGAAAAATAGCCTTGAATTAGCCTGAATTGGTGTTTCTGCATCTGCTTTTCCATTCTCATTAGTGGGAACAAATGCCATATAAGATACTTTTCACAAAATCCCAGGATGGGTTAAGACTGGAAGGGACCACAGTGCATGATCTCGTCTCACCTCCCTGCTCCAGCAGGGCCATCCCAGAGCACAGGGCACAGGATTGTGTCCAGATGGTTCTGGAATATCCCCAGCGAGGGAGACTCCATCCCCTCTCTGCACAATCTGTCCCAGTGCTCGGTCACTGCCCAGGACAGAAGCTCTCCCTCATGTCCAGGGGGAATTTCCTGGGCTCAGTCCCTGCCCGTGGCTCTGGTGCCATCGCTGGGCCCCAGAGCAGAGCCAGGGCCCTGCTCTGCACACAGGGACACACAGGGACACACAGGGATGCTCTGCCCCTCCCTGCACACAGGGACACACAGGGATGGGGCTCCCTCTCAGCTGGGGCTCCTCTCCAGGCTGAGCAGCCCCAGCTCCCTCAGCCTTTCCTCAGCAGGGAGATGCTCCAGGCCCTTCCTCACCTCTGTAGCCCTCTGGACCCACTCCAGGAGCTCCATCTCTCATCCTGAGGAGCCCAGACCTGGGCACAGCAATCCAGATGTGCCTCACAGGGCAGAGCAGAGGGGCAGGATCCCTCCCTGACCCGCTGGGAATTCTCTTTCCAATGTACCCCAGGATTCCATTGTCCTTCTTGGCCCCCAGGGTGCTGCTGGCTCATGGACCCCCTGTTGTCCCCCAGGACCCCCAGGACCTTCCCCTCAGAGCTGCTCCTGCAGGTCACCCCCAGCCTGTGCTGGAGCCTGGGGCTGTTCCTCCCCAGGTGCAGGACCTGCCTTTGCTCTGTTGGATTCCAGCAGGTTCCTCTCTGCCCATCTCCCCAGCCTGTCCAGGCCCTTTGGAAGGGCTGCACAGCGCTCTGAGGTATCAGCCACTCCTCCCAGCTTTGTGTCATCAGTGAACTTGGTGATGAGAACTTGCTTTGTGTACTATAACTTTACCTGATACTTTTTCAAAAGCCCTTTCTTTGGTCCCTGGGTCATACAGGCTGTCTTTCAGTGAGGAAAATACCTGGAAGCATTCACAGCCTTTCTTGTGGAGCCCTGCCTGACATTGCCTGCACTGTGCAATGAGGTCTGCATTTTGGATCAAGGATAATGGGCTCTTTAAAGTCAGGACTGATCATCAACAGTCCCCTCTGGCTGTCTTTTGATAAACAAAAACTTCTCATCATCAATTTTTAAAACAATCTCACAAATAGCAGTCAGCCTTAATAGATGGATGAGATCTCATTTATTTCACACTCCTTACATATGCTCTGTAATATTTCTTTTATTTCTGTGTCAAATAGGTCTATTTGGGAGTTTTGTAGTAAAGCATTATCACCAGAGAATTCTAGGAAGTTTAAATTGATAACATTTCTCTGGTTTGACTGATGTTATTGTTTATATTTTTTAATAATTGAAATACCATATTTCATATTTCTGGCAGAAATAAAGGAATAAAATTGTAGTATATGGTAGAGATAATTCATGCTATTAATGTATAAAATATTGTAGAATCCAAGCTATGTCTTTTGACCACCCCAGCCGGGAGCAGAGTCTTATTTTTATTCAGTTAGTTCCCGGACAAGGTTAAGATAATATCGAGTTTGTTAACATATGAATTGAACCTTCCTGAGCGGTGATTACTGACTTCCCTGGAATGCAAGAGTGATCTGCACCTCGAAGATTGCATCCACTGCACTGAGTACCCTCTCTGCTACATATGAATGCCGACTTCTCCCGGAGTGCCCTGATGACATCCGGACACCTGGAGCTGGACTTTTGTCTATCCCTGCACATGTATGGCCCCAGTTCTGCACGTGAAAGGACACAAAGGAGCATTCGGTCATCTCTGCCTCAGGCAGAATAAACTGTATAAAAGCATGCTGAACACCCTGTGTGAACTGAAGGGGAGACTCTGACATTTTGGTGGTCAGATCCAGGTTTACCCAGCCCCGATCCCGGGGTTGACACTGCCTCGGCTGAGATGCTTTTTTTTTCCTGATCGAAATTTTGTTTCACTGACAATCTAATAAATCATTGCTAAATTTTCTTATAAATTTGGCTCCCGATTTGATCATGTATAACAAAATGCATAAATTTTAGCCTTTGTCGTTCTGGTTTTACATTACAAAATCAAAGCAAAATAAACCTTCTAAAAGTCTGAAAAAAAGGTGGTTTCAAATTAAGATGAGTAAAGTCAGTCCATGGTATTAAGTTTTTTTTTACTTTCATCTTGTGACCCTGGGTAGCAAATCAGTGTGAAAAATCAAAGTCAGAATTCTTCCCAGTAATTTTCTCAAAAAAATTTCACTTATCCTACATTTAAATTGTATTTTAAGTAAAACATGAAAAGGGAACAACTGCTTCACTTAACAACCTTGTTAAAAAGTTACAGCAACTAGTTAAAGTTAATGATGTATATTCCATTTATTGACAGTACATGGAGACAGCCACCTCTGGAGGGGAACTATTTACACCTGTTTCAGAACTACACTGGGACAGAATTAAAAATCCACAGTTCTTGTTATCTGTATCTGTTGTTGTTAATCAGGGCAAACCAGAGTGGCTGCCTAGGATGCTGCACTGCTGTGTGGTCAAACCCAGGTGACACCTACCCCAGGTGTAGTGCAGTGAGGTAAATATGCGATAAAAGCCTTTTTCACAGACTTGTAGAATCATTTAGGTTATAAAAGACCTCTAAGATCATTGAGTACAACCATTGACACAACACTGCCAAGCCCACTGATAGACACGTGCTCACAGTTTTTTAATTCCTCCAGGGGTGGGGACTCCACCACTGCCCTGGGCAGCTGTGCCGGGCCTGGACGACCCTTTTGCTGAAGAATTGGAGAGATTCCTTGGATTTGTTTTGACATTAGCTCTTTTTACACCCTGTCTGAGCACTGAACATGGATAATTTAGCCAGCTGAATGATGCAGTATATATGAAACTTTACAAAAAACTCCTCAGATAGTGACAAGTTTTGGTCTTGCAGCAACTTTTAGCCTGTGAGTTCCCAAGGGCTTCAACAGATGGGGATTTGTGCCTGGAGAGTCAGCCTCACTTGCTGTTTGGAAGGGAGCAATGTCAGCTTCACCAAAAACAGTTTGAGAAGATGGCTGAACCCAGCAATGCTTTAAAACTTCCTGTACGGGGAGCAGAAAGTGAGTGTAAGTACATTTGGGATGGATTTTGTATTTACTTTTAAATTCTGAGCTCCATTTAAATAAGAATGATCTGTGGAAAGGCAAATATTCCTTCAGCCTTCTGCGGCAGATATTTCAAAAGTTTTCTGTGTCTAACCTGACCATTTCTGACTTGCAATGAAAGTCAATACTTTCTGTTTCTAGCACTGCACGTAATATCTAGTAACCAGCTGTGAAGTCCAGGTACTTTCATTTTCCCCCTGCAGAAAGGAAGACAAAAAAAAAAAATCTTTCCAATTCAATCCTTATAGAAACCTGAAATATTAAATCTAGTGAAGTTATTGTATTCTTTTATTAAGGAGGTCATTAGTTTCCTGAGGCTTTTTCATTCATCCTCAAAGTTGAATTCTGGCATTTACTAAATCAAGAGCTGGTTACAAATTAGGAAAGAGAGAAGCAAAATGAGATGCAGCCTGGAGTCTCTGCTTGAAGGCTGAAAGTTTAAATACCATTTTGGGTACAAAGCCATGCTGAACTCCACATGTCATTGCCTTTGCACAGCAGCTACAGATCCACTTTGTGAGTTCGTGTGGGTCACTGCTAACAAACCAGCATACAGCCCTTCAGCTGGAGTCTGCCTTGGTAATGAACATCTCCCACACCTGCTCAGGTTTCACATCAGTAAATGGGCATCCTCCAATGGCGGGAAGCACAACAGCTCAGAGGGGGTGGAATTAAGAAAAAAAAGAAAAGGTGGATGAGATGTGTGATGAGATCAGTGGCTTGGAAGTGGCTGAGGAGAGGGTGATCTCCAGTGGCTACAGCTGCAGTCCCTCAGTGATGTGCCCAGAGGAATGGGATCCAGTCCTCAGGCCACCTGACACAAATTGGATCATTGCTGTGCTTTTCAGGTCTGACAGCCCTTGAGAAAAACTGGCCACATCCTCAGTTTCTGTAAGATACAGATAATGGCACAAGCATTACCACTTTTGCACCAGGGTGCCCCTATGGACTGAAACACTGCTCACAACAGAATTGAGCAGACCAAGTTTTAAAGGAGCCATGGAGAGCTGCACAGTAGAGACTAAGGAGGAAACCACAGCTGAGTTGCACCTCAGCAAGATCCAACAGACTTTGGACCCCAGACCATGGAACCCAAGCTGTCCTTTAGCAGGAAAACCTAAAATAATAATGCTCTCTTTGCTGACCTGGCACGTGGAAAGGGACATGGGCTCTATTAACCTGCACAGAGCAAGGCTCACAGGAAGCCATAAACTTAACCCTCTTTTATCAGGGACCAGAGGCTGCACAAGACCAAAAGAAGCTCAAAGAAGTTAAAATTGCAACTGGCTTTGGGGATCTGACCCCAGCCTAACCTGTCAAGCATTTTTTGTAGAATATGTAACACGCCCCAAACTGTTAAAGCTGTTTCTATTTCAAGAATGACAGAAGGGTTGCACTTGCCTTTGCTTTCAAACATCCAGCAGTAACAGATCTTTCCAGGGATATGTGAAACAAGGGTTCTTCTAGCAAAAACATGGGCCAACCACTATTTTGGGGAGGTGCCCAGCCACTAAAGAGTGGGGCTGGAGGAAGCAGCCCACACTTCCCTGTGGAATCTGGGCTCCTACCACAAGGAATATCCTTCTCCTCAGCTCAGGGAAAATTTTTAACCTCATTGGGTTTGTCAAAGCTCTTACTTAGTATTTCTCTCCACTGCTCTTAATTCTTTTTTCCCTTCCCCCTACAGGCATAAGTTCCAAAAAACAGTGTGAAGGTCACACACTGGCCTGTCTCTAGTGACAAATGCAGAGATGAGCAGTGGTACCAGTCTGTGATGGCTCCTGGAGAACTAAGGCCTTTCAGATACCCTTTTTCTTTAGAAACTCCTGTTTTCCAGCTGCTGATCCAACTTCCCTTTTTCAGAGCCATACAGCCATTCCACTGGTTAGTCAGACAAAGAAAGTCTCTGTGTTTTTTAGACAGAGAATAAATGTACCTGCACCTGTCTAAATAATAAATCCTTTGCAAATCCTTTGCTGTAAGGTCTGTGGTGCATGAATATCCACTTTTCAACAAACAGAAATAAATGTAATGGGAGCTCAGTCAGGAGTTCCTAGACTCTGCCACTGCAAGAATTTTTGCATTGAAATCCCTGGACTAATGACAAAGCACTAAAGAAACAAAGTGAAAAAAAAAGACCTCCTAAAATATTTAAATTATGTTCTTTTGGCAAGCAAATGTATTCCTGCCTCAAGAGTGTAGTGCACTAGATATTTTCTGTTACCCCTATAGAAAAAGCAGATAACTACCTGCTTTACAACCCTCCATGTTCCCAGTGTTTGCCATTTGTGTGCAATAAAGGAAAATGCCATATTGACTGCAATTAGCCTTTCTTTTTACTTTTTTTTTTCCTGTTTCTGCTTTTGTCTACACTCTGAAAAATAAAGAATGTTTTAGTAAGAGTCTGCAATTTTGCTGAAGATCAATGTCCTTTGTCACAGGAGTGACAAAGGTTTTCCTTTGCACTCTCGATAACAGAGATGCCTGATAGTTATTATGTAGTCTTTTACCTAAATCATAGATGAATATTTCTATAGACAAACATAGAAGTGTAGCAGTTTGAGAAGGGTTTACTATATTATTATCATCAGTCTTTTTGATACTCTACTTTTCTTTTTTTTTTAAATAACAGGGAAGAAATTGTGGGGTAACATTTACAGTCAATTTGCAGTCAAAGTTACAAAGCATGAAAGAAACCATACGGGTTGTTTGTCTACCTAAAAATCCATCTCAAAACACTGCAGAACAGGTACATATGGCAGATATTGCAGATACAACTGATGTGAGACAGTTCATTGCATTACTGTCTCATTTTGAGCTATTCAGTCAGCTTTGCTAAGAGTACAGATGATTAAAGCAGCAAAAATAGGCAGTGACCTCCATGAGAATATGAATGGTTGCCATAAATCTTGTTGAAATGCTCTAATGAAACAGCATCTAACCAGCAACTACCACTAAGCTGAGCCCTAGGAAATCTGTTAAAAACTTAGACCGTGCAGGCACTGCAGGCACTAGCCCAAAACAACTTGCAGCCACGCTAGTGAATAATTTAGTTTGGAAGAGACCTCCATGATCATTTAACTCAACAATTTACCCAGCACTGCCAGTAATCACAGGTCTCCAGGTGCCAATTCCACATGTGATTTAAATCCCTCCAGGACAGTGACTTCACCACCTCCCTGTTGACAGTACTTGACAACCCTTCAGGTGAAGAAACTTTTCCAAATATCCTACCTAAACTTCCACTTTCACACTTGAGGCCGTTCCCTCTGCTCCTGTCCCTGTTCCCTGGAGCACAGCCCGATCCCCCCCGGCTGTCCCCTCCTGTCAGGAGCTGTGCAGAGCCACAAGGGCCCCCCTGAGCCTCCTTTGCTCCAGGCTCAGCCCCTGCCCAGCTCCCTCAGCCTCTCCTGGGGCTCCAGCCCCTTCCCAGCTCCGTTCCCTGCCCTGGACACGCTCCAGCCCCTCAGGGTCTCAGTGGAGCACCTTGGCTGCTCAATATGACGCAGCCACATCCTGACTCACTTGCCAGGAACCATCTCTACCCACCAGGCCTCCTGCAACCATGGCCACATACTGTGATTTTAAAAATTAAACTCGACTGTGCACATCAGCAGGAGCGAGTATGAACACAAGGCTGGTGCAGGATTCTCTCTCCAGGCTGGCAACTCTCACAGCTGCACACTCACTGGTACCCAATAAAAAAAACACCCCATCACCTCCTAGATTGTGGTGTTTGGAGCAGACTGACAACACAGGAGGGACCTTGAAGTTTTTTTGTGATTGCTCCTGCTGCTGGCTGATTTTCAAAGCAAGTTCCGTCCCTCTGCCCCTCTCTTCTTACCGCCTGTGTCTCTCTTTAATCTTTGTGGTTGTATTAATGCTTTAATCCTTGTTGGTTGTATTAATGCTTTCAAACTTGAGGAAAGTTTCACGTCTGATCACCAAAAAAAAAAAAAAAAAAATGTAACAGCCTCCCTGACATGAAGGGCAAATGAAACATTGATCACCACGGCTCTGGTGACAAGTGCTGAGTGCCAGAGGCAACTGTCACTTTGCTGTGTCCCGGGTTCATGGAGCACCCAGTGAAGCCCTGCTAAATGCCACTGCCAAAATATCATCAGGAAAAAAAACCCAAAAAAGTCCTTCCCTCAACAGGTACCTTTAACCTGTTGGTGGCTGTCAGACCTGCATTTTGCTATGCAGAAAGTTCATGGAAACCCGTGGGGAAAGTGCAAATACATCTAAGAATAAGATTTTTTTTTTTTTTTTTTTTCATCCTGAGGCAGTCAGCAAAATGAAACTGTTCCCAGCTCACGGATTCTGTCAGATGTCTCATTTTTTTTGCATTTTCCATCACATAGCTGGCACTGGTGTTTGCCTTCTGTGAAACAATGGGGATGTTCCATGACCAGAACTTCACAAAGTCCCTCTAAAAGTCATAAGCTGCTGGAAATTTAGGGAGGCAAATACTCACTGGTGAAGAATCTTGTACTGCCTCAGTGTAAAACAGAACAAATACTAAGAGAATGACAAGCAAGGGAAGTCTGCTGATTATTAAGAAAAATTTTGTTGTCAGGACTTTTCCAATGAGACAAAGTGCTATGTAAAGAGCACCATTCTTCTCTCCTCTTCCAAAGAAGCCCATAGACAATTCCATATTTATGGCTTACAGAAAAAAAAAACCAAATCCAATAGGTATTCAATTAAATACTATGACCTGTATTAGCCTAGATTTTATTTTGCTTTCTTGTAATAAGTTCTGCAAAAAGCCTCTTCTAATGTAGGGCTGGAGATGAAAAAACTGCACAGCTCCAATGTCGAAGAGGATGTTTGGTCTTGCCTTTGCCTGACTATGATAGCTAAATTCTACAAAAAGTGAGCTCTAAGTAAGTAGCCTGAGTTGTTATCTGTTTATATTATGCTGTCATCCACTTCATTTTCCCAGTTATAATTAGAGTGGTATCTCTACTACTGCTCCAGCTACTTATGGAAAGAAAACATTTGCATATGTCACATTACCCATTATGTGCAGAAATGCTGTATTCCACAGATAATTGTGGTGTCTGAATGTCAGATAAATTAGATATGCTGAGACCTCAAACAAAAAGTAAACTGCACAAAACTGTATTTGTATGGAGGAGTTCAATAAAGTCTAGACTCAGAACAGAGTTGAAGATTTAATAAATTTGTTGTCTTATAAATCTGAATTTTAATTTAGGGCAGGAGTTTAGGCAAGGGTAGGGGTGAAGACTGTGAAGTGTGGTGCACTGAACTTTTTAGAGGCATTGAAACAATGACAAGCCTCATCCTGAAGGGTTACAAAAGCCCTTTTTACGAGATGAATGGCTCTATCTGCCTGGATAAATATGTCTCAACTGGAAGTGCAATTTTAATTCTAATATGCTTCTGTTTGTTTTTTTTTTTTTTTTCTCAATCACAGTATTACAGCTATGAAGGATAAGTAACCATAACCATAAGCAACTATCTGCTTAAAAATGGTTAAATTAACACTTTGTTTGGGATTTTATTTCATAAAATTTTCTTCAGGTCTGTCTAACAAGACACTGTCTCCTCTCCTCTCCTCTCCTCTCCTCTCCTCTCCTCTCCTCTCCTCTCCTCTCCTCTCCTCTCCTCTCCTCTCCTCTCCTCTCCTCTCCTCTCCTCTCCTCTCCTCTCCTCTCCTCTCCTCTCCTCTCCTCTCCTCTCCTCTCCTCTCCTCTCCTCTCCTCTCCTCTCCTCTCCTCTCCTCTCCTCTCCTCTCCTCTCCTCTCCTCTCCTCTCCTCTCCTCTCCTCTCCTCTCCTCTCCTCTCCTCTCCTCTTTCCTTCTTCTCTATTTTTTTGTCTTCCAGCAGCACATAAGGTTTATATATAATTCCATCAATACCTCGAGGCAAACTATTTGATGATTATAATAAAAAAAAAAAAAATCTCATTTTGCTGTAGTTTGTGGAGGGAGTTTCATTATTGTGTGTCACTTGGTTACAAGATTTTATGGGACTGTAACTCCTAAAGGACATTTTAAACATACACTTTTTATGGCAACTAAACTCCACGATAAACGAAAGCATTAAAATAAGATATTGGAGTTGTTTCCTTCTGTCTTTGATGGATATGAATTGTAGACATAAAAAGTCTTGTTTTGCCCTTAAACCTCTGCAGCCTTCCCTTCCCTTTTGAGCAGGTTGTGAGCAGACAGACAAATGTGGTTTTTGTGAGTTTGGGCTGAGGAGCAGCACAGCAGTGACAAAGCCAAAATTTGGTCCTGCAGCACTAAAACAGGACTTCCTAAACCACAGGTTTTGCTTTCTTTTCCAGCCCCTTTTTAAGCTTTAAAGGCAGGTGTTTATTTTCACCAAAATGAGCTATTTTTGTTCTTTTGTAAAGAATACCTGTGATCCAGCCATCCAGTTCATGTTACACATTTACCTCTTTGTCTCACTCACACAAATGCAGAAGCAACAGGAAAATTCCAGAGGTAGTTTTGAAAAAAATATTTGTACTGGTGGCATCTGAACTAGCCCAGACTTCTAGAGGGTTCCCTGTAGGCTCATCTGAATGACATTTGAAAGTGTGTTAAAAATTTAGAGTAATTAACTGAGATGCAGAAATGCAAAAGCAATCAAGTAAAAAACTTTCCTTTTTATTCAGGAAAATTTAAGGCATAAAATTCCTTCCTCAGTTGTAAACAGTGCTTATGGTAATCTTCATTTTTTTTTTTTTCTGCTTAAAGCACAGAAAGAAACAAAACATAGTAACTGAAAAGGCTTTTTTTTTTTTTTTTTATGAGGGTGAGTATTGTATTTATGGGGTGCCCCAATGAAGGAAGGAATGATGAATCTGACTCCATGTTCTCAGGAGGCTAATTTATTATTTTATACTATATTATATTAAAGAATACTAAACTAGACTATACTAAAGAATACAGAAAGGATACTTACAGAAGGCTAAAAAGATAATAATGAAAACTCGTGACTTTCTCCAGAGTCCTGACACAGCTTGGCCCTGATTGGCCATTGAGTCAAAACAACTCACATCAGAATCCAATGTAACAACCACCTGTTGGTAAACAATCTCCAAACACATTCCAAAGGAGCAAAACACAGGAGAAGCAAATCAGATAATTACTGTTCTCCTTTTTCTCTGAGACTTCTCAGTTTCCCAGGAGAAAAATCCTGGGCAAAGGGATTTTTCCAGAAAATGTGAAAGCCTCAGGTGAGTATTTGGAAAATCTCAGGATCAAAGTGCAAAGAAAATTAGAAGAATAGACTAGACTAGACTAGAATAGAATCAACGCTTTTTTTTTTCTGTTTTTTGGAAAAAGTATAACAGCAGTTTCTAGCTCCTCACTATGCAAGAGCAGAGCCCTAGGGAATGCAGGCACACTGGGGCTCTCCCATTTCAGGGGCAGTTACAATATCTTATACCTCTTTGAAGGTCCAAGGTTATGCATGACTACACCTTCACTTAAAATATCTATTTTATTCCATTTCTTATTCAATTCTTCATGCTGCAATGATTTGAACTGTTAAATCTGCTTGCGTTTCCGTAAGAAAAATTTAACATTTGCTCCCCTTTGTATTTTGCAAGTACCTAATGAGTAATGTTCAACTGCCTACCAAGGTTAAAACATAACAATGTGGATTAATGTTTAAATCTTAACCAGAATAATGACTTTTTTAAAATATCTTTTTGATTTGAAGTCCCCTGAAATCAACAGGTCTGATGCCATTACTAAGCCTCTGATCAGTGATCAAGGCTATCTTGTTGTAATAGCAGACATGAAAGAATATTTTAGTTGAGCTCACAGGAGCTCTATGAAACAATGACAATTGTGGACCAGGCTGAAGCAGAAAGAAAACTGGAGTTTGATAAGCAAGTGGATTAGTCCAGAGAAAGCAAAGAGCATTGGTAAAACAGAGGGGAGAAACACAGAATCCCAGAATGGTTTGGTTTGGGGTGGACCTTCAAAACAATCTCATTCCAACCCCCTTACCATGGGCAGGGACAGCTTCCACTATCCCAGGTTGTTCCAAGCTGGCCTGGGGCACTTCCAGGGAGGGGGCAGCCACAGCTGCTCTGGGCATCCTGTGCCAGGGTCTCACCACCCTCACAAGAAAAATTTTCTTCCATATACCTAAACCAATTTCTCCCTATTTCAGATTGAAAGAGCCTGCAGCAGAGCAGACAGAGCTCTTTGTAGCTGACTCTGAGCCATAGCACCATCAAGGGAAGCTCCCTCAATTTAGCAATAAACTTACAAAGAGTCTTAGATTTGGAGATTTTATTTTTTTTCCTTCTTTTGCTTTTTAAATTTTATTTCCCTCCTCATTATTCTTTCACAACAAAATATGTTCAGTACTTAAACACAAAAGAAACACAGACCATCGGAAAGCAAAAGCTTCAGGGGAAAGAAAACACATATGTAATCTTTCCCACACAGAGTCAAACAATACAAAAGGAAAGAAAAACATCAAGGAGACAAACAAGAACACATATCAGATGAGGGAAGACAGAGATCTCAGGAAGAAAGTCATTCTGGCTGCTGCTGTGCTGGGATTGTTTGCATGTCACATGGTGCTTAATCACAATAAATTAAGTTTTATTTTGCATCTTGCAGCATGCTAACTTGGCTCAGCAGGTAATGGGAGGAGTCCTGGGTCGCCAAATGGTCTTTCATGGAGAATAACAACAATTTGCCCCCTGCAGGCTGGCATAAATAATGAATTCAAAATGTGCCTCTTTTGAGCTGATCATTCTAGCTGCTTCTTGTTCTTAAAGCTCGTTGGCAGGTTTAAAACCAGAAGGTCAGCCCCGCTGAAGCCACAATTACCATACTCAAGCAGGGAATTGTTGAGCTTGATCAAAACAGCTGTGTGTTGTCAGAGATGGAGAACCACAAAAGTTCCTGCAAAGTTCCATGAAGGTCCAGCCAAGGTGATCCACATCCCATTGGAAAATCTGCTTTGGGATGGATTCAGTTTGTCCAGCCTGGGTCTGAAATACCACCACACCTGAGAGGTGCCACAGCTTCCCACCTTTTTCTGCCAGCCTAAACACCAGCAGAGACTTCAGAGATTGAGATCCTGGGCAGGGACACGCCAGGCATACAAAACCACAGAGGAGATTTAGGTCAGACAGCAGCAAGAAACAAATAAAATCCAATTTTTCTAAGGCTACGTGTAGGCAAACATGGTGACAGATTCCCTGGACAAACAAAGGAGCCTCCAGGGCTGCAGTGGGGCATAAGGACAGGTTGGATAAGCAGCAGTCAGGGTTTGGGAATAGTTTGCATGCTTGTGAGTGGAAGGATTGACCAGTCAGCCAGACCTTTGAGGTCCCTTGCAGCCCTGTGTTCAGTGATTGATGGAAATTGTGATATGCTTGGAAGCAGCTTGCTCCCAGGTTCAAGAGGGCTCCATGCAGTGCCTCTTCCTGTTCTCTGGAGTTGTTTTGCCATTGTCTGTGCTAGGAGCAGGGTCAGATCCTTAATTAAAGCTGTGATTGGCTGCAAATATATTTTCCTGTGACTAATGAAGGGTCTGCCACTTGTTAGTAGCAATTTCCCTGCGGGTATCTTCACATTAGAAAAAAGAATGAGACCAAATGACTGCACAGAAGGCACTGGTGGGTCATTAAGTAATGGAAATAAATATCTATGAGTATCTACAGTTGTCTAGGATTTTGCCTGATTTCTGGAGACGGAGGAAGGACTGTGTGTGTGTGGGGGGGTGTGTTCCCTTTTGTCCCTGTGAACTGCAGCAAATTATCCCTGTCAAAATCAAGCCTTAAGAGAATAGAGAACTTCAATAAACACTGCAATCTCTCTTTGTCAGCAGAGTGACAGACAGCCTCAAATGCAGTCTCATGCCTGTGCCACAGACCTGGAATTAGTGGTGTTGAAGCCCAGTCCAGGGCCTGAAGCAAATGGCTGTTGCAAGGCACAGATGTTTGCTTCCTACCCTAAAAGAAGTCTCTCCATCTCTCAGATGAAGATTAGCTGTGCCAGGAAGGCCATCTACCAAAACCCTTCTTGTCACAGGGTAAAGTGCCTCTCTGTGTCAAAATGCTTGGCCAAACTCAATTGTGGCAGACTTGGTTCTTATTGAAGAAGTTACCTCTGGGGTAAATTTGTCTAATTTCTGTTCTCCATTGCTCTGTGTACTGCATTTATCTCATATTATTGGCTTGACCCTCATTGCTGTGGTGTCTTTTTACTCATTAGCTTGATTTTCATTCATGCAGCCTCCTGAAAGGCAGAAAATTGATACAATCCTCAAAGAGAGATGAATTCCCACTCTGTAGTGGAGCTGGCGCCTGGTTACTCCAGCATAAATCTCAATTGCTGTGGGTGGGTGAAACACAGTCCTCTTGTCCACTAAGGGTTTGACACTTCATTCTGAACAGTCTGAGTAAAGACGGAGGGTTTCTCTGGGAGAGGGTTTCACAGAGGTTTGTTTTTGTTTTCTGCTGAGGTTGGGTGTGGCTGCGCTCATTTCATGGGTGGTGATGAGTCTGGGGGGCAAAAAGCTGAACCCCAGTGCCTGATATTCTGTTTTAGTAAGATGTGCCTGTGGGGGTTCTCTGATGTCTGCTCCCTGGAAAAATTATGCTGAGACTTTTATCTTCATGGGCCCAAGAGTGGGGTTTCTCTAGGCAGATGTCTGTCTTCTTGAATCTTTTTTTAACATATCTATGGTTTTTTTTTCCTTTTAAATGAAACTTTCCTGTGAGTTTGGCCCCATAAATATGAATGAGCTCCCTCAGGAAACATGTTCACTGCTCTCTTTGGGAAACAAGAGTGATAGCCAGCACTGATAGGAAGTGAGTGAATTTTAGCTTGCAAAAAAGGTGACAGGTAAGAAATAATATTCTTCTCCTTCCAGATGCCACATCGGGTTAATCTTCATTAGTGCCTAAACAGAATACACAAATTTCTTCTATATAACTATGTATTTTTCATTGCCATGAGTTACTGTATTTTCTTTTTATGCTCTCTTTGCTCTAAATGTCCTGTGTGTATTAACAGAAAAAATTAAGATAAGGCTGTTTTGGAGAGAGGATAAAAAATAGAAAAAGCATGTGAATTCAATTTATAATCTACGTAAAGATAAATGAGGCTTTGCCAGTACCATGTTTAATCCAGTTTCAACAATACCAACGTGTCTGTAGTAATTCACAGGGTATAATGTGAGGTTTTATAGAGGCACTTGGCACTACAAGCTATATATTATTTGGGGGAGGAAAAATATTTCTGTTTTACAATTGTTTAGCATAAAAAATACACCCAGTTTTCCAGGCCACATTGAATGATGTAGCTCAAATTTTTGATGTTATTTATTTTAATAGGATCTGTTTAAATTAGGTTTTGCTTGTCCTGTTTAGTAACTGTGTTCCCATGAGGTTCCCTAACAGTGTCTGGCTTTTTATGGCAGGGAATCCAGGCCCATATAAACACCAGCCAAGCCCCAGGTGGGAAAGAATAAAGCCAGGGATTGGTAAAACTGAGGAAGAGATGATGGAGGCTGCAGAAAGAGGGAGGGGAGAGCTCCTTGGGAAGGGCCTTACAGGGCAGGGTCTCCTCCAGTTTCTTTCCCCAGGTTCAGGGGGATGCCTGTGGTTGTGTCCTGGGGAGGATGTGGACTTGTCAGTGAGAACTTCCTGATTTAAGAAAACAGTCTGGCTGCTTTTACATGGACCCAAAATCTGCATAATAACCCATAAACCGTGAGCTTATATCCATAAAAATTTGATTTCTATAGGTCACCATTCCCCAAGAATCCTTGTGGTGATTCCATTCAGGATTGGTCTTCCCCTGGGACGTGCAGAGGTTCAGCCACTGCAAGCTGAGGACCCCTGGGGCCTGTTGGGGGTTGACCCTTGTGCATGGTGGATGCTCCATCTCCACTGGGGAAGCCACTTAGCAGCTGGCCTCTGGACCCCTCTCCTCTCCTCTACATTTTTTTCATTAGGTTTTCAGATTCTTAGAAACACATTAATTAGTTCAGCCCTTCCTAATGGCAGCAGGTCGTGTACATGGACACCTAAAACTCCAGGGTTACTGCAGAAATTTCAAAAGGTTACTTTTGAAATTTCCTCTGCAGCATAAAGAGCAATCATATTGAAAATCCTTTAGAAATGTCACTAATCTTGAGTGCATAAAAGTTCTCATTTGAAATTCTATCAAATTAGTGAATGGCATTGCATGCATGAAGATAGGGTGATTTAGGAAATATGTTTTGGAAACAGGGAAAGCAATCCATGAAATTGGGCTACTTGGTTTTATTTTAATAGGGTATGAGGCCTTCTTGCAGGAGAAAATCATCCATGCTCTGGAAGAAAGGAGGAAATGACAGGAGAATTTTGATGGGGGTATACAATTAAAAAAAAAAAAACAAATGGCATAGTCTGGAATGTTCTTGATTTAGGATTGTTGGAATTCAATATTGCTGGAAAAAAAGCTAAAGCAAAGCCAGAGTGCAAGTGAGCACACAGCAATGAAGACATGGTTGTAATGTTGATGTGCTGGTGCAGGAAATTCCTACCAAGGGTTTCTGCCCCTGCCTGGTGATTCAGCTGGACACAACCAGGGAGACTAAAGGGGAAGATTATTAGGCATCAGTGTGGAGGGACCATGAAAAATGCCAGTATGATCTGTCAGTGCATGCAGAGATAGAGAAATATTAATGATATTGTACAAGGCACTGAGACATCTCAATGGGAGTTATGTGGAGATTGGCTATCTGTAACGGAGAAAGACGAAACAAATCTGTAACAAATGATGGGAAAGAAAACAAGAATGTACCTGGGAACTGCAAGGGGGTGAACAATCAGAGTTTCTGCTGAGAACACAGGGACCTATGTCAGGAAAAATACTGTCTTGGCTGGTTTAGACTATCACGGAATGATTGTGGAGCACGGATACAATAATGCAATCAAAGGGTGAATCATATTTCAGGATGTGTGACACAAAGTGTTTTTGTCAGAGGTAGAGAAGGGCCAATATAGTTACATGAAGTAAAGGCTAGACTACGTGCTTAAAACAGAAATGGGGTAAGAAATCCAACACAAGAACAACAAAAAACCCACTTATACTCTTTAACCCTGTTATACAGTTGTTATTAATTGTACCCTGTGTGGCTGAACAGGGTAGAGGAAAGGAAGAGTTATAATCAGACTGGAGGAATCTTTTTTTGCCCAAGGGTAAATGGATATGAATGAGAGATGAATAAATGCATGTGCAACATCTGAGTAAGCTCTAGCTACTGGAACAAGAGGACTACAGAAAGTTGCTCTGTGGGGTGGAAGAAAAAGAGAAAAAATTTGGACATAAAACTGAGTTTAGAAAGTTTATGACTTGAAATTAAAGCTGAAGAAGCTTGCACTGCTACTGAGCTGATGATAAGAAGTCAGGGACTGGTGCTGGAGAGTTATGGACCTCTCCCCTGGGGGAGAAACTGCAATTCCAAATAATCTTGGCAGTAGTCATCCAATTCTTTCCATATATTAAGTGTTATGCTGTGATTTTTCAATTAGTTCAGAGCTTCCTTTAACCTACTGTGGCCATATTTTCAATCCACATCAAAAAAAAGTGATATCAGTAATATCAGAATTGGATCTATTACTAGATTTTGAATTTGTATTAAGCTATGCTATAATTTGTGTTATTTTGTTTGTTTGTTTGCTTGTTTCTCTTCTTTTGCTCTGGAATGGGTTTCGGGAAGAAAAATATAAATTTATTTAAATATTTTCTAATTTAACTTCAGTTAAAGGCATTTCAAGGGGAGTGACGAGAATGAAAAAGAAAAATAAAGAAAAGGGGGAAAAATAATTTTTTCCATAATCTCAAACTGTATTTTAGGTCACTGTCTTTACAAAATGTTCTTGGAAGTCTGGGAAAATAAGTAATATACCATATACTGTAATGAATATTATCACCGTATTGCCTAATTAACACTAATATTTTTATAAAGGTCTGGAAAATGGAGTTTTATTATGCAGTAATCACAGAACCACAGGACTGATAACTTTCTCTCTGAAGCATCACTTTATTGCATTAGTAGGCTAATTTTAGAAGGAATAATACAAAATCATCTCTCCTCTGACTTGATTTAAAAAATCTCTGTTGCATTTTCTATTCTAAAAAATAGAAATAATAAATAATTAGGAATAATATACAGTATTATCTGAAAAATAGAAGGTTATTTTAGTGGAGGAAACAAACAAATACCCTTAATCTGTCACTTTAAGATTGCACAGTGAATACCATGACTTCTTGTGATTATTATGATTATCTGAGAAATTCTCCTTGTCTCTGCTTTGTTGCAGGCTTTCTCAAAGAAAAGCCACTTATCTCTCAGTGCCACCATTTCCCCTGTGTTTAAAGGAAATAATATCATTCCTCGCCTTGCCAGGGTTGCTAAAAGGGCAAGTGTTTTAAAGATTGAAGCTCTTTAGCTGTGGTGTAGGAGTTGGGACATATAAATAAATAAGATCTGGTGCAGCAGACTCAGGTTCGTGGCTGTGTAAAATCAAAGCTTTCATCTGTCAAGAAAACACATGTCTGGAGGGAATGAAGTGCAGTGAGATGATGTGAGGGTAGAATTAGGGTGACAGATATCCATAACCAAGCATACTATCTCCATCTCTGGCAAAAGGAAAAAAAAGTTTTAAACCCAGTCACCCGTCTAAATATAATGATGATATCATTATAGAGTCTGCACCCACTGACAAATGCAAGGCACTGTAGAAGCATAAACCACTTCAAGTAAATAGTAACACAATTTTGTCAGAGGTTGAAAAGTTAATTCAGTCCTGGCCCCATTCATATTACTTTTATATTTTTTTTATTATTTTATTGAATTGGTTTATAAGGTAATAAATAATGCTTTTCAATTTATCCAGGGTACATCAGTTGATAATGGGAACTTTGAGTGATTACAGAGACTTGGAGTTTGGATTAATATAATATTATATTCATATAAAGTAAAATTTTCTCCTGTAATATAGCCACCTTCAAAGCATGCAGTGGTTTCTGCTGGTTTTTGAGCCCTAGACTTGGCTTCTAGGGAGTTGTCAGTGTGAAATTGCAAATATAACGTGGAAACCAAGAGAGAACTAATTAAAAGGTTTAATTTTTGAAATTATTTCATTTTTTCCTCAATTAATAAGGCATGCATTACATATGCACAGAGACATATTCTCCTAAATAATGTGTGTTTAGAATCCTAAAAGTGCTAAAAATACACACACCCAAAAATCCACAGCAACTACTAAACAAATTAAAACCCAACCAAACAAAAGATACCCCCAAACAAACAATAAACACATGGAAACCTTGACAAAAATCTGATGGAGTTTGTATGACCTTTTTTTGTACATTCTGTGCCTGTTTCAGCTTTATACTTCTGAAAATAAGAAAATCACTGTCCCGGTGCCTTTCCATAGGTCCAACACATCTTGAATGCTTCATGCATTGCTTGGGGGAACTTTTGGGCTGAAAATCTGGAAGGCCCAACCCTGGTTGTGTTCACATTTTGCTCTCCTTCCACATAATGTATTTTTAAACTCGTTCTGATTTTCACTCCATTTCTAGCCTCTAACAATTTTATCAATTTATTTTCAGATAGCAATCATCTCACCCAAAAATCAGAGGGATCCTCTGGTCCATCTCCAAAACAAGAACCATGCTGCTGAACTATCACAGCATGTCCCTAATTTTGGGTGCCTTGTGTTGGCACATGCCCAGAAACAGGGATTGCTTAGGAATGTTTGGTTCATAATGCACTGGAGAACATGTGATGAAGCTGTCAGATATTTTTTCCCCCTTTTTTGATCATCTATGGCATCTAGCAAAGACAAGATGCTGGCAGTGTATCCAGAAGCCCTGTGATGGTGGCATGATTCTCTTCCCTCCATCTACTTGGAATTGTCTTATTAAATAAGTTTTATGCCTGATAACAATCCTGCAGTCAGGTGGATAACATCTCAGGAGTGCAATTGCCATTGTCATCTCAAGGAAAAAAAAAAAAAAAAAACAAAACCAAACTTGACATTCAGTCTGAATTAGAAAGCAATAAATGTTTAATGAGATTAGAATTAATAAATAATCTTTTATTTCATTCCATGCAGTAATTATTCCCCCTGAGTCTAATCCAAACACTAGTTTCTCCCTCCCAGGACTCCTAAGCAATGTAGGCAAATGTAGACTTTGGTGTCTTGGTAGTCAGGACAAAGGATTTCATCTGGAATGATGAGGAAAACCTGCAGAACCTTCCAGGAACCAGAGGAGAAGAGGATGCTGAGTGGGTGAGCAGCAGCAATGACCACACACACACATGTACAATTTCCCACTGCAGAAACAGCCAAGAGTCAGTGTCTGGCCAGGAAGGTGAAAACAATCCCTTGCCATAAACCTCCCTCTATTAAAACAGCAGATCACCAGACTGGTGGTAACAAGCAGAGCTCTTTACAATCCCATGATCTGAGCATCTCAGCTTGTGCTAAAAATTGTCTCAGCTCCTCCCTTCTTAGTAACCAGATCTCAGTTTAAGTTTGACCTTTCTCTTTATTTATTTATTTATTTTAATCTTCTCTCCCAGAGAGGTCAGTGATTGGTGACAGAAGAGAAGATTAATTATCAAGGAAAAAAACTGAAGAAAGGAAGTTCAGGAAAGAGAGCTGAATTGCCGAAGATGAAATCTCCAAACCCCATAATTATTATGCATATTTTTGATGTCTTCTGTGTTATTTTATTAGGAAAGGCCTAAAAAAATTTGTTTATTTTGATTTAATAGATGAGGTGTCTTAAGGAACAGGATGTAATAACAACAATTCTAGGTAATATATGTTGATATTTATGCAAGAAGAGAGAAGTAACAGTAGCCCAGGATGGGCAATCCTATGTGGAAAGGGCACTCAGGGTGTTGGCATTTCCTACATGACTTTCTGTGGATACCTGGTTTTTTGTTTTATTAAGGAGAAGGAATAATTCATCTGTTGAAGACCTGGATTTTGGCCTTTGCTCCCCTGCAGCAGAAAACACCTTCCCTCTTCCACCTGCTATGGTGGCACGGTGAGGCACAGGTGTTTCCTTTTCTGCTTGGAGCTGGGAGGGGAGGAAAAGGGTCACTAAAATATATACCTAAAACCTAAATAAGCAGCAGGGAGATGACCTAGGGGAGCAGGGCTGGACTTTATCATACTTTGTTTTAGCTATATCAAATATGATTTAGTGTAAACAGGCCATGGTTGTTCATTCAGCAGTCAGTGAGGGGAAAACAGAAATGTTCAGTGAGACTGCCTCCAAAAGAGATGGGCAGTTTGGTTTTGGGGTACCCTCAAGAAACTCAGGAGAAAAAAAAACCTAGGTGATTTTGCCCTGATAAATCTCAAAGGAACTTTAAAGCTTTTCAAAACCTTCATTTAAATTTCTCATTTTCTTCATTTTACTGAGAGAGAAACACAGTAACTTCTATTTTGTCTCGTACTTCGCATAGCTGGTACCAACAGCTGTGGATTGCTGTGTTTGTGCCTGGCCCTTCACATGAACTGCACTTGTCACACTGACAACAGTCCTACAGCTGCTGTTGAAAATCATGGTCTTTTCAGGGGATTCCTCTACCTCATTGCTAACTGTGTTTAGATGCATTATCCCAGGGAAAAAAAGAACAATCACTGGGATCACCATTTGTGAGTTTTTTCCCTGCACATCCAAGCTCTCCTCAAGCCAGCCCTTCAGAAAACAAAAGCCTCTGTGCCTTTTCTCTTGGTATTCTCTTGGTATTCTCTTTTTTCGATTTGTCTTGGCCTCTGACACTAAGAAAAGTATGAAACAATTTTTTTTTTAAACTTTTGGTGTATGATGCAATCTAGGTCACTATAGCCTGCAGGATTGAAACATTGGGATCTCATTAACTCTATTTTATTTCCTTCCCTTCCTTAGTCACAGAAAATAGATTAATAGGGTAGCACTTTGCAGTAAGTGGACGTTAATTAATGCTAAATTACACCAGAATTCCACTGGAATCACATATTAACAGTCACACTAAGTCCAAAAGACCTTGCCATGATTAATGTTCTTGTAAGGAATAACAAAAAAATTAATAATTATTTGTCACTTATAATAAAGTGTTACCAGTTAATTTTATCCCATTTTCTCTCCTGATTTTGCTGTAAAAATGAGATGCTGGAAGTCTAAAACCTGGTGTTTGACAGAAATGTGAGCTTCCACTTTCTGACCTGCTCAGGACTTTTCAGTGCACCTTGTCTTGTTGATGCTCTTGGTATCAAGAAATAGAGAAAATGTCTCTTAGTTTGGGATGCAGGACCTGGGAAAGAGGAAGAGTTATTTTAATTCCTGTGCCATAATTCACTCCTCAGTATTGGAAATTCAAATTCTCAGACTATTCATTAACTTGACAAACACCGTAATGAGTGCAGAAAATGGCAGCACATAAATCCATTCCCTTGACAAAGAACATAATGAGAATGGGAAGTGACACAAACTAAATAGATCACTTTACAGTCTGGAGACTGTATATACTTGCTTCTTGTGTAAGCACAGCTCTCCCCTCTTGCTTCCCTCTCTCCCTTCCCAGGATTCCTCTTTAGAGGCAAGCAATAGGGAACAAGGAAATGGTTCCAACTTGCACCAGGATAGATTTAGATTGGGTATTAGGAAAAACAAATCTTTAGTGAAAGGGTCTTCAAGGCTTGGCACAGGCTGCCCAGGGCAGAGGTGCAGTCCCCATCCCTGGGGGGTCTTAAAGACATGCACATCTTTCAGGAAGGGTGGTCCTTTCTGAAGTACACCTCATCCTGGGCTTCACACCAAGACTAAATTTAACAAAGATTTGTGATTAGTACTGTTATTTAATGGCACAGATGAAGTCTTAGTGTTTGCAAAATGCTTTGAGAATTTTACATAAAAAAGAATAATAACAAAGCTAATTTTACTATTAATAAAATCATCTCCATTGCCTTTTTCCACTAAAAATTTTCCCAGTACCCAGTAAAGGGATAATTGAATTCAAAACCTAGCTTGCCTTTTTTTCATGTCAACAGCACAGATCATTTACTACATTATAATGTCCTTCCTGCTGCTGTAAAGTGAAATCTAAGCATTTATTTGAGCCTTTCTTTCTTTTTCCTTTTCATTTCTGAGGAAAGTGCTCTCAGGGAATAACACAGCTTGCTTAACTGCATAATGCTTTATGCAGTAGGTACTTCAATTTTCTGACACTGAAACCTGAAAAAGTGAAATGTGTGAAACAAAGTCTTTTTGTAAGTATTCAGTATCAGAAGAAATTATCAAAGCCCAGAGTAATCAGGAAATAAATACACCAAGCACAAACAAGGGAACGTTAAAGATGAATCCCTAATTTTGTCCCAGTGCTGTGCAAAACAGGCTTCCACCTCCTCAGCATTCAGTTCCGAGTCCTACATGACCTTCGGCTCTAAAGATGAGAGTCATATATTTAACTACAGTATTTTTTATTTACTATACAAGTTGAGATGTAAAATACTTAATCTACATCGTAAAATGGAAAGTGGCTGAGTTTGCAGTGACCTTGAATGTGTCTACAGTAACAGCCCTTTGGCTGTGCTAAATTGCACTTAAGTTATTTTTCAAAAAAATATTTTTTTTTTGGTGGGGAATCAGAGAATACAAATCTAGGTGTTTTGCATGTATTTATTTTTGAGCATAGATATTCTCTGGTTAAAGAGCCGCAAGGAGGAAATAGCAGTGGAGGGTGTTCAAGGGAGTTGTTTGCTCAGTCCCTACTGAGTTTCTGCTGAAATTGGATACTGAGCTCACTTTTCTCAATATCAATGCACAGAAAACTGCAGCCAGAAGCATCAACACCTTCACCCACTGAACATGTTGAGGAAAGTGTTGATTAAAATCAATGATAAAACTCTTTTCACTCCTTTCCCTCTTGAATATAGAGGGGATGCAAGGAGCCAGCAGTTTCCTTGGGAGAAAAACTGAATTTCTGCACAATTTGTCCCTGAGTTAAAGCAGTGGCTGATTTTTCTATCTTCTATTTCAAAGCATGCTGGCCCTTATATATCTTATAAAGCTCTGGATCTGATTTCTTCTATTTTCTTTCCCTTTTTAATTTTTTTTTCTTTTTTCTCCCCTTAAATTTGAGCCAAATAAAAAGCTTGCACTACATTGCTATAATTATGTTTTTACTAGAATAATCACAGACTCCAGGCCAAAGAGGACAAATGTCAAAATCCCACATTTTAGGCAGGTGTTACCTTTCCTACTCAGCACCCATGAGATATTCTAATATGATTATTCCTGCTTACCATCCCTTTCTTCCTCTGTTTTAAGTTGGGTTTTTTTATGTGGCACTGTCTCACCTCCCCCTACAGTGGTGAAAAATATCCTAGTTCAGGTTGTCGTCACCTTGTTCCACAAACAGAAGGCTGCTGCAGCCACCAGAAACAGAAACATAACACAATGTGCGTGTTTTCTGGGGGTTGAGTTCATTTCTTCAGAGTAGCTGTGTTTTGGATTTGTGCTGGAGAGAGTGTTGATGGTACAGAGATGTTTTGGTAATTCCTGAGCAGGGCTTGCACAGAGCCAAGGCCTTTTTTGATCCTTGCCCCATCCCACTCACAGCAGGGCTGGGCTTGCACCAAGGGGCTGGGAGGAGACAACGCTGGGACAGGTGACCCCAGCAGGCCAAAGGGACATTCCAGACCATGCAATGTCCCTATTAGTACACAAGGCTGGGGAAAGGAGGAGGAAGCAGCAGGGAGAGCATTTGGGATGATGGCATTTGAGTTCCCAAGTCACCATTGTGCACTTTGGGCCCTGCTTTCCTGGAGGTACCCAGGCTCCTGCCTGGAACGGGGTGGATGAATTCCTTGTTTTGCTTTGCTTGCACATCCTGCTTCAGCCTTTTCTGTGAAACTGTCTTTATTTCAGCCTGTGAGTTTTCTTGTTTTCTCTGTTCTGGCTCCCTCCCCAGCCCATGGAGGGGGTGTGGGATGTGTGGGGCTGAGCTGCCAGCTGGGCTTGAGCCACCCCAGAGGGACACAGTGGGATTCCTTCCCAGACATCCTGGTGTCCAACACCAGGGGCAGAGCAGCTTTTGCAGACTCTGGAAGGTTTTCTCCACCGTGCCATTTAGTCCAGGCTGTTTGCTCAAAATATAGCATAACATTAACATTTAACATTTAAAAAATGTCTAGGTGAGAGAGAGAGCAATGGAATAGCTTTCCCATGCTCCCAAACCAGGGATAACAGATGTGGCAAAGAGGGACATTAATATATTTAAAGCAGTGATTAGAGGCTACTGTATCCAATGTGAGAAACTGAAATAGATTTATAAGGTTACTACCATTTTCAGAGACTATAGACCATTTTATAGGATGTGCTATATAACTTTTGTTCCTTCACCCAAATATATGATCTTTACCAGAGATTTAAAACAAAATACTGTAGCAATTTGGATTCTAAAGGTCAATAAAGGAAGAAGAAAAATGAAAGCAAAAACCAGTAGTGGGGAAAAGAAAAAAAAATAAGCCAGGGGAGGGTATTTCATTCATTCTATTTCTGGTGCTGTTGTTTTGCCAATTGAACTGCTATAAAGATAATAAAAAGAACACATCTCTGGAAAATGAAGGTTTGCCTTCATGAGGAAAGATATCGTGACTTCTAAAAGCCTTTAAAATTATATTTCCTAATAAATAAATCAACAAATGTCACAAAGTCACATAAAACACACTGCACATCTCATTAACCTTTGGGATATTTTAGGGGTTTTTTTTAGGTGAAGTAAATCTTTGCTGCAGACAGTTTGTGTGCATAATTTGTAAGCCACGCTGTGGCAGTGTGCCCTGCCTGGAGCCATAACCAGCTGTGGCAGATGTGGGGGCTGCACCCAGTTTACTGTGGATGCTGGGCAGTGGTGACCCAGGTGTTTTGCTGGTATGAAAACCTGACTGTAATCCATAAGGATTCACAGCAGGGCATTCCAGTGAGTGGGGACATCTCAGAAGGTTGCTCCTCCAGGGCCAGAGACTCCTCATTGCAGCTGAGTTTGAGGAGTGTTTGGACAACAGGCATGCGGTGTAGCTGTTGGGGTTTTCGTGTGGATTGGACTCGATGGTCCTTGTGGATCCCTCCCAGTCCAGTCCATTCTCTGATTCTGTGATTCCATTCCATGAGATCCTCAGTAAGTGATTAATAGAAATCATAGGTAGGACTGATTATGAACATATAAACTTTTAAGTGTAAATCATTGTCCAAGCCTGGGACTAGGAGGGGATCCAGCTGCACCCAGACTCCTCATGGGAAGGTGTTTAGAAGACCAGAGGATCCTTTCTAAGCCTTGGGGCTCAATCAAATTGTCCCTCTGATGGGTCTGTCAGCCCTTGTCCTCCATGCAGCAAATAACCAAGTTTACCTTGCCACTGAACCCTGTTAAACCACTTCTGCATTTGCTTTCAAACTGTGCTAATTTGCTGGTTTATATCAATAAACATATTGCAACTTGTCTTGTAACGAGTGAAGTGCTCCACTCCATCCGTGACACATGCTGAGGAGAGGAAATTTGCCTTGGGGCTGGGATTCTGTCTCCTTATGCCAAAATGATGACAAGCATGGAGAAAACTAAATCAAAACAAAAAACCTCCAAGCTCATAAAGAAGAGTGATTAGAAAGACTGAGTTTGCTTATTTAAAAGTAAGAAGAATAAAAAGAAGAGAGGTGTAAAAATGCAAGCTAGAGAGGAGCCCTATGAGAAGGCATAAGCACCTTTTGTTTTTCCTCCTTCTCTGTTTATTTAGTCATCTTGTAAGATATTGTAGTCAAATGTTGTGCAGTCCTGCAGTCAGAGGTATCACAGATTTCTTTCTGCTCCTGTCATCTGGGGGATAAAGATCTAGGGTGTATGAGAGCTTTTCCATTTTTCATAACTGCTAGTTCAGCAAAATATATTGTCCTTGTAAAAAGCCATCTCTTCTTTTTAGAAGAAGGAGTCAAGAACAATCTGTGCTTTTTTTGATGGCAGAAGCTTAGAGAATAAGTTATAGGAACAAGTGCAATGGGTATTGGTATGGTGGGCTGTGCTTGTGTGTTTGAGAGACAGAAAGGGATATTCTTTTTGGTAAACAAAAGTGGTTTCCTTTGGACATTTCTAACAGTGTTGATATCTTTGAAAGGGAGTCAGAGAAAGTGTTAAAATATTACCAAGGATTGAGAGGTTTCATAATAAAGAATGTTCTAAAGAAGTTAAAGAACTGTCTGCTGTGACATCCTAGGACTTGCAAAGTTATCACTTCAAGCAGTAAAGAAAGAGCCCATATGAAAATAGAACTAAGAAAATTTATCAAATTAGGACTGCCTAATATGATGCTAAAATGAGGAAATGGGCCTCTGCAGGAAAACCTCACAGTACTCAAATGGTGGGAGAACTTACTGGGAGAGAGGAACCTTGTGCTGGTCCAGTGTAACCACCACAGACCAGAACAGGCTGAAAGGCCCTGAGTGATGATGGGAGATAAAAAATAAGCTGATTTTTTTGACAGTTAAACAACCAGTTTGTAGAGATTTTCCAAATATTGGAAATGCTGTTTCCACCAGACAATGACCAAGTGGGAATTGATATAACTTTGGAAAAAAGTGATAATGCAGTGGTGGGAACTGTTAGGGTGATGTCCTGTTCTTTTCATCCTTATCTTTAGCCAAAGAGGTAAAAGACTGAATTCTTAAGAAGCATTTTGAGATACAATATGTTCTCCACTGGAATGTGAACCTTTGAGATGTATCAGGAAGGGGACAGGAGGAGAGATTGAAGCTGTTTAGGATTAGTGACTGTCACTGCTGGGACAGTCCCTGTGAGAACCAGGAAGCCTTTCTGAGGAATCTGAGTTGGGAAGATAAATGCACCTACCTCCTCCCTCCACACAGATACCCACACCCCACAGATATACTGATTGTAATGAAACTGTTACAGCTGATGAAAAACACACTAGCAAAAAAAAAAAAAAAAAAAAAAAAAAAAAAAAAAAAAAAAAAAAAAAAAAAAAAAAAATCTGGCCAGCTCTTGTGTACAAGACATTTGAGAATGACATTCTGTGCAGCACAGGAGATATTCCTAAGTCTTGTGTGAAATAAAATCCCACTTTGACCTCAGTGCACTGGTAAAGCATTCCCCACATTTCTAGCAATGTCCACGCAGGTAATGCAAACCCAGAAAAAGTGTGCACGGTATTTATGTCTTTCCCAGGAAGAAATTAGCAGGCGTGACAACCTCCCCAAAGGTGGGATGTAAACAACAGGAGAGACCTCAGCCAGAACAAGAAATGGAGTATCTGCCATCTCGTAATTGGAATTCAAATTTAATTAAGATGGAGAGAGAAATACTCATCAACCTTTCAGTGAAATGCAGGAGCCCTTGGTGCTGCTATCTAAACAGGAGAAAACAGCCTTCCTACAAGTATTTTTAAACAAACAAGTCTCTGTGTAAGAAAAATAGCCTGTAATCTTAATTTTCAAGTTTTTAACACAAGGTAGTGCTGAAATTGATCATCTTAGTACTAAGTCCCTAATTTTACAAAATTGATCTCAGCTGGTCAGAGACTGGCAGAAGTTGCCCAGAGAAGTTGTGGATCTCCATCCCTGGAAAAAAAAAATGTTCAAGGCAAGGTTGGATGGTTCTCTGGGATAGTGGAAGGTTTCCCTGCTCGTGGCAGGGGTGGATGGAGATGGGCATAACTCCCTTCCAACCCAAACCATCCTATGGTTCTATTCCATGGCGTGTGCATGTTTTGTGACCTGATCAGAACAGGTACAGGCAAGGAGGTAACCCCTAGTGTTTGCTGAGCCCCTGGCTCCCCCTCACACTGCAATCCAACAGCAGGAGGTGAGAGGATTACTCTGCCTGCATAAACTACTATATTATGCTACTCTACTATGTTTCTCAGCTGTCCCTTAAGTATGGGAAGGGACCAAATTTCAGGATGGGTAAATATTCTGGCAACTGGTTCCTTGTCAAAATACCTCCCAAGGGATCTGTAACCCTGTTCATCTATGGACTGCTGCTCAGGTATGTGAGCTGTTCCTGGTTATATGATTTCCAAACATGCCTGCTCTGGTCTCACACCTGAAACTGCATCTGCTGCAGAACTTGAGCAGGGTATCTGACTGCAGGTGCTGGTGCTTACCACAGGACAGTTACAGTGCACCTAAAACTAAAGCACAGCACTGTGAGGGCAGTGTGTGGCTTCCCACATAGCACACACAAAAGCAATTTCACCTTGTTATTACTTTCTGAGGTATATAACATCTGGTTAAGCTGCTAGATATCTATTTATAAAAGTATTCAGTCTTGATTTAAGACTTCAAGCAAAAGTGAATCCATCATGCTCAATGACAAAATGTTCCAGTGGTTTATAACTTTCAGTGTTAAAGAAGTGAAGCAATTTGTAGTTTGAATTTATCTTCTACCATGAGCCTTTGAAACTCATTATGTTTCCCCTTTCTTAAAGAGCTGACTGTCAGTTATCATCTCTTTTGCAGATTCTTTCAGATTGATCAAACCTTTTTTGGTGAAGACTGAGAAGGGGATTTTCCTCAGCCTCACCAAAAGGCTTTCCCCCCTCCCTCCAACTTCATGACCACCTTGCAGTTCTCCCTGTGTTTCCACCCTTTTTTTGAAAAGTTCTGTGCCTGTTATGTACATGTAGGGGTGGACACAGGATCCCGGTGTTGGCACTAATGATGTTTGAAAAGGTTCCAAGGAGATGGCATTGTGTTTATGGGCATGGCACTACCTTCGTGTCCTAACTTTAATGAGACCATTTGCTCCCCTTGATTTACATCCCAAGATGACCCGTAGTCTCTCAGATACAGAATGATGCTCAGAGCTGGTGTTCCAGACTTTTATATGTCCTCAAACTCATTGCAGAGTCCCTTTTATCTGAGACACCACCCTCAGGCTGTTAACAGTGACCTAATGTTTGCTTTGCTTCTGCGTGTTTGACTGGAATTTAACTGTAATATTTGTTAAAGTTAATACAACAGCTCATTAAAGAGGAATAAAAATCCCTATTGGGTTGCAAAGCATTGTGGTTAAAGACCTGAATTTGGCTTCAGGAAATCTGGGTGTTATTTTAGGCTTTTACTGTAAACTGCCTATGTAAATCTTAAAAATCAGGGGGACTTAATTTTCTCCTGCTCTGGTTCCGTTATATAAAATGGAGCAACAATTTTTCGACACGATTTTTATTGTCTAGGCAACCAGCGAGCTAAAAAAAATATTTGTGAGAGTGAAGAACAGGAACAAAATAAAAGGCTAAAGAGGAAATTCAATGAAGAAAGCACAAAAACAGAGTAAGAAGCTTCACAGTAGCACAGATTGGTAAAAAGATCCTCCTGGAATATTTGTTTCAGATTCTTCTATTACATGCATTATCATAGCAATTTTCAGTCAGCAAATCCATTTTACAATTAATTAGGCTTTCCCACATTTAAAATCTCTCTTCTGACAATGTGACCCAGTGATCCTGACCTGAATGTCCTGTTTGCCCTTTTGCCATCAATGCCCTTTAGCCTGTAATGCTCTTTTGGATCTGTGCATCTTACACCCTCTATTTGCAAATATAAATATATACTTTCATAATGCCAAATTATCTGTGCTTGAAACACAATCCTTCAACCAAATAGAATTGCATGCATATCATAAATATATATATATATATGTATATATATGTGTATATATATATATGATGTCACTGTATCTACTCAAGTGAGTGCTTCGATGGATAATAATCAGGTTGGAAAGCAATATAGTAATGGTTAATCTTGCCAAAACTCTGTTTCCACACACATATTTACATATTTAAGTCTGAAGCCAAACCCAAGCTCAGGGGAGCCCAGGGCTATGGACCTGAACCAGAACCAGGTGGTCAGGGCTGGCCTGTAGGCATGTGGCTCTCAAGAGGGGCTGGCAACATCAGCTGAGTGCTGTTGTGGCAAATATGCATTTCAGTCACACAGCAAAGGCTGACATCTATATTTTAAAAATATTTATCCCAGCTAGGCACAGTGCATAGTGATCAGGATACAAATGAGATTAATTCCTCCTCTCTGGAGATAAATCCAGATTAATTTGCTCTTCCAACAGTGCTGCACTTTCCCCCAGCACCCTCAACAGGCTATTTTTTAGTTATTATTTTTTCCTCTTCCCTTGCAGCCATTCAAAAAACAATTACACTGTATCTATACATTATTGTAAATCCAGTTATGGGGCACTAGATTGTCTTGGGAGAAGTGGTGAAGTGTGGTATTAAATTTAAACATAGTGCAAATGGTTTAAGCAAGTTTCTTTAGTGTGTGTATGTGTGTGTGTGATATGTAACAATTACAAATTAAAAAAAAAGCTCTTTCAGGCTTTTCTTTGAAATATTTTGGAGTCCAGATAAGATTCACTATTGAGCTTCCTTTCCCACTCTGAAAAAATGTTGTCAGTTGTTTTTATTCATTTTAAAATAAATTATGGGAAAGAGCAAAAACAAGTTTGTGTAAATGTAGGGGTTGCTCAATTCTGCTCCCCCCTGTGCCACTCCTTCCACTCCCAAGCCAGGAACACACAATGGGAGAGCACTTCCACAGCCCTGACAACGCCAGCTGCAAAGAAATCCATCTGCCCTGTCCCTCTCTCCTGTCTTCTGCTCTCCTTATAGGGGCCTTCTACCAGTTAGGGTTTTAGCTGCAAACATAAACATTTACTCCTCTGGCTCCCAGAGTAAAAGGCACCCAGGAGAATCTGCACTTTGTCCTCGTGGATGATGTCTGATAGCCCATGTTGGTGTTTGTCTGCTGCTGTTAACAATGGAACCCATGTGTGTTTGCCTGATTACACTCGCTGCCCTCTGAGGGCTGTGAGTAGAAGCAGCCATCTGTGGTATTTCCATTATTATTCCAAGGGAGGGATTATTATTTTTGTGAAGCAATGGTTTTTCCATGGATTTCAGTGAAAGAAACTGGCTAGATGTCACTGCCATGGGAAGGAGGTCCCTGCCCAGGCTGTCTCTGTCGAGGTGGCTTTGCTGTTGGGAGATGCAACATGCCAGGGTCACATCCCATGAGCTGGCTGCCCCAGAGCTGGCCTTTCATCATCTGGCTCCTTCCCTTCAGAAAGCTCTAGGTCTGCCCTCCCACCAGTGTGAACAGCAGCTAGGTCAGGAACACCATCCTGGAGTACCAAACAGGTCCTACCTGTCTTCTCAGTGAGGATTTCCTTGTTTGACTTGCTCAGTCACACCATGCTTGCCCAGGTTCAGATTTTACAGTTAAAAATACAAGTAACAATCAAAATGTGAACTCTCATGTGCTTAAAAAAAATCAAGGCAAAGACAAAATTAATTAGCATGCAGTTCATAAACGTGACATTGATGAATTGCAGCATAGCTATTGATTAATCATATATCAGTTACAGTGATCTAATCACTGTGGCTACAAATCAACTCAGACCTATCCATGGATTGATACTCAGTGCGAGAAATTAAATCAAAGGCTCCGAATGGTACAAAATTGCAGGCTAAGGTTTAACTCCCAGCTGATGCACAACTACCATGCTTGATTAACACTAATGGAAAGCTAACTAGGTATGCCTGCAGTGCACTGATATGAGAACAAACTTCAGCTGATTGAAGACTCCCTCTCTATTTATCCTGTTTTGGGCCCCCGTTACAGCCACCTCATTAATGAGGAAGTATGACCTCAACCTGGGTGTAATGGAGCTGCCACTGGGGTAAAAAATGCCATTTATTCAGCCACACTACTAAAGGAGCTAATTTGGTATGGTTTATTTCTACAGCCCTATAGGATACCTAGTTTTTATTAAGCACAAAAAAGATGTGGGGACTAATTTATGGAGAAATAATCCTGTGGCTTCATTGAAGCATTTAGCAGAATATATTTTGGAAGACCTGGCCATAATTCAGGATGGTAGAAAACAGTGTCTAGTAATGTAGGCACAGACATCATGGAGAGTAATTAATTTGAAAACAGCTGTTGACCACTTTTGATAGAAAATTTAAAGCTGGTTCTGTTTCTCTCCCATATCTATGTGTCAGGGCTCTTTTATCTCCTAACACACATTAAAAAAAACAAAACAAAGTAATTTAGGCAAAACCTTGCAGATTTTTAAAATGTATTTTAAAGTTTTCGTTCTAAAATGGAAAAAATTATTTCTCCCAAGAAATCCCCTGTGGCAATTCTTTTCATTATAAAGGAGATCTGAGCAGTTTTGTTCAAAGACATATTTCTAATTTGGGTGTCTCTGTTATAGTGAGACACAAAACTTTTATGTAAACTGCTGGTAAAACAATTCACTTTCAAGGAACTGTTTGTCCCTCCAAGGAAGACAAAGCTTTCAACATCTTAAAAGAAAACTACATAATCTTTATTTCAGGAGTTTAAGGATATTTTTGTGTGTGCTTTCAAAAATATCTTCCTCTCTTCACTACTACAAGATGACTATCTTTCCTCTCTTCTCTCATTTCTGTTGCAGTGAATTCAGGGAATGGAGTCAGTTGGTCTCTGAGTGCGGCTCCAAGGGGTCTCTGTGTCAGAGCTGTGAGTGTTGGATATGATATGGAAGGGTCATCTACACCAGAGTGTCTGCACAGAACCCTGAAACCCTTTCTGGAGTGCTCATCCTTCAAGGATGGAATGAGACTTGGAGAAACCTGCTCTAGGGGAAGGTGTCCCTGCCCATGGCAGGGGTTGGAACAAGATGAGTTTTAAGGTCCCTTCAAACCAAATACAATCCATGATTCTGTGATCCTGTGGATGCCAGCTTCAGCACAGCCATGCCTCTTAGCTGGATTTTTCCCACTTGGTTTACATTATCTAAGTGGTGGTGAGATACCAGGAGGCATTCTTTTCCTTTTTTTTTTCCCTGTTTGCAGGCATTCAGATCTGCTTGTGACCTCAAAATAGTAGGTATGCTATGAAACAAACAGCATCCATGCTCCATCCTCCCATTCCTGCAAGCAACAAAAGCCTAGTGGAACATATTGACTCACTGTTGTCAACATAATGATAGTGTTTGTAAAATAAACTCCTACCAAACACTCCAATAATTAGAATGTCTCTTTTCCCCCTCCCAACCTTATGTTCCTTTCAACACAATGACATCAATGTTCATTAATTCTATATTTGAATCTTCATCTTCTGTGGCAGCTCTACCAAACAAACAAAGCAAAACAATATTTAACAATAAGAAGATGTAAAATGTTTACATAGAAAGGGAATAAAGACAGTGATGGCAACAAAACTCTTAATCAAACTCAATTACAGAGACCAGGCACAATCTGCCAGAGCTGACAGTTTGCTGACTTTACTTATAGTGTTGTGTGAAGAGAAATCTTCCATTTACAGCCCTGCTGGAAAGTGGTTGTTTCGAAATCATGGAGGAAAATCACAGAGTGGGTGAATTTTTGTCAAAGTGAGTTTGATGACAGTGACTACCAAGGAACTGTGGGTATAAATTAGATGTAGTTGTTCCCTCTGACACTGTAGAAGATATAGTTTGGGTCACTGGTTCTATGTGTGCATCTGGGAAAAAAGTCAGTCTTTATCCCCAAGGTACATTTTAACAGCAGTGAGCAACAGCTTTCAGGAAATAGGAAAAAAATCTCTCCTGTTGAGGAAAACCCATCTACTGGGAACTTGACAGGATGAGAGGAAATGCCCTAAAGGTGTGATAGGTGAAGTTTAGATTGGATATTACAGAACAATTCTTCATTAAAAGGCTTGTCCAGCTCTGGCACAGCTGCCCAGGGCAGTGGTGGACTCCTAATCCCTCCAGGGAGGGATTTAAAAGATGTGTGGCCTTTGGGGACATGGTTTAAGTGGTGTCCTTGCCACCAGTGTTGGGGGAATGGTTGGACTTCATGATTTTTTAGAGGGATTTTCAAACCGAAGTGCTTCTATTAGTCTGTGAATGTGACCGGGGTTTTGTGTTAATCAAAGCCATTTAACAGGAAATTTGAGTATATTAGCTAAAGAATGAGGTAGAAAACAATGAATGATAATACTTTCCAATCTCCTGTGTTGAAGAAACATGTCCTCTAGGAAGAAAAGCAAAAAGCATATGAGGAATGCAATTTTTTTTTTCCAAGTGTGTGCTCCCTAAACTGCAGCTCATGTTGGGCAGAGGATCAGCAAAAATCCTGGGGTTCACTGGAGCTTAAAGGTGAATTGTGAGTTCTACCCTCCAAAGGAGAGAACAAAGCTATAGGAAAAACAAAACAAAACAACAACAGCAAAAACAAAAGGGCCTTTCTGATCTCAGAACCTGCCTGACTTACACCTGGGAGATTTTATAAAGCCTGTGCATCCAATACCAATTTTGGGTAGTGGAATGTATTTAAATGGAATGTTTCAGCATCCTGCCTGCATCCTACTCTCTAGAAAAGATTTTTTTCTTTCCTTAGGGGAAAAACATTGATTGTTCTCATTTATAAGGAGACAATTCAGGCAAATTATTTCCTTTGCACCATAGATTCATTATTATTTTATAACAAAAAATGTAATATAACTAAACTGTAGATTACTGTTTCAAAGTAAACAGTAACCTGCAGTTGTGCTTAGTGCAATACACATAAATAAGAGGAAGATATCAAGCTACAATGTCACTTACATGACTTTCATATGAGAATCTTGTATGAATATAGAACAGTAGACCACTAAAACTGCTCAGTCAACTTCTGGTTTAGAAATAGATGCACCTCTGATCATATATGGGGGTTTTTTTTGAGTAGTTTTAAAGCTGTCCGAATTGCAAATCCTTTTAAATGTCCATCTAAATGTCCAGGCTTTGTGCCAAGAGGAAATCAATCTATGCAGACTCTGAAATCTTCCAAGTGTGATGAGCCTAATAGGAACATTAGTCCATTTTATGTTACCTCCAGAGGCTTTTACAGTGAAAGTCTTACCTCTTTTCCACTGCTTTGCATGCACTGGTGATTAATTTTAGTTGAACATACTTAAAACAAAATTAGTTTCTTTCTAGTACTGTGTGAGAGTGAACCCACTTCTGGTATGTTTTGATAGGAAAATACATTCTCTTGGAAAACATTTTAAAAAAGCACCTATGAAAACATGAACATATATAGGAGGGCAATAAAACTAAACATTGTGGGAATGTGTAGATGGTGATAGTTTGGTACATTTTCAGTTTCCTTCAAGAAACCTGCAAAAGGTTTTGCTCCATGGCCCCTGTTCCTCAGAAGAGAGTGCTGAGAATTTTCCAGCTGCTCAGTCTCACCAGAGTGAAGAGACATAGGAAAATGTTTTGAAGAAAGTTTCTTTTCCATTAGTGGAGCCTTACCCTGTGATGGACTAGCAGTGAAAGTGTGTTTTATGTATGAATTTTATATCTGTCACATTGGCATCTAGAAATTAAGCTCTGTTTTCTACATTATTGTTATCCATGTCCTGTCACTCTTGTTCCATTCTTCCTCTTTTATTGCATGCTTCTGTTCTGGTCTTTGTATTTGGCTTCACGAGGGCTCACTGCTGATTTGGAACACTGTGGTGGCTTCCCTCACACACTCAGAAATGGGCAGAGCTGGGATTTGCCATCTGAGATGAGCCCTTTGTACTATGATGTGGTCATGCCTCAAAGTAGAAATTCCAGTCCAGCAAAGAAGACAAAAAATCACAGTGAAATTCAAATTAAGGGCTTTGAGAACACAGGTAAATATGTGAAACAATTTCCATTGCTCCTGACATTTCACAAGTGCTTTGCAATGACACCAGTGAACACCCAGCATGCCTTTGCTTCTTGCTCAGGAAAAAAGTGTCTTCCAGATGGTTTCTTTTTATTAATTTAGAGAGAGTTAACTCCATCTCAGAGCTGCAGACAGCTGACTGATGGATGCTCCTGGAAATCTGCTGATTGGCAAGACTGTATTTCACATTAGCTGTTTCAGAGTTACTTTGGTAATTGGTTCCAAAGGAGAAGAGGAAAAAAAAAAAAAAAAGATTTGCACCAGCCTAGATGTAACTGATTTGCCTCATTATTTCTGATTTAGAATTGACAAGACATAGATCAGCCATCGACAGCTTCATGCCCCTAAGAATGGAAGTTTCAGGCACTCTTGAAGTGCCAGAGAATTGTAGATTCATATGTTTTAAGCCTTTTGCTTTTATGTTTGCAAAATGAATGCAGATTGGGTCGGTGATATATGTGTGTCATTACATTTTCCTACACCTTTCTGATGATTTAACTGAAACAAATGGATGCTCTCAGGGTCAGTCATCAGGAGATCAGAGTTTGCTGTGTAAGAGCAATGTCCCACATCTCCCCCCATGTTCCTCCTCCTGAGGATGGCTGTCCTCCACTCACCTCCTTCCTCCAGACACTTCTTGAAGTGGTAGCTTCAGCTCAGGCTGACCTTCAAAGGTACTGTACCTTAAAATTGCACCTCTTACACTCCCCTGGGCCTTTACAGAGTTTTCCTCTGGGATTTCTGAGTTTCAGGGCAAAGTGCATGTACCAGCTGGGCTTGTATCATACCCTGATTCAGCATGCTTCCCTAAAGTCTAAATTATTGTTGTTCCTATACCTGGTGGAATGTGAGGCTGACTTTCCACACCTTGCCTTCCCTATTAAGGCCCATGACTGTGTGATGGTTTGATTATTGACAACTCTGAGACAGGACTGTTAAAAGATAACTTTTCTACTACTGTGGCTGGGCTTTGAGCCAATTTTCCATGGGCATTGTGGAAGTTTATGTTTTGCATGATTCAAAAGCAATTGGGGATATCCACTAATGGAAAGCACAGCTGTCCAGGAGTGTTAAATAAAAGACTTAGGGAGCAGCAGTGCACAAGGGTCTGGGACTCTATTTGGAAGGAAAAAACCTAAAATCTGATTTTGTTTTCCTACATACTATTGGATGCTGTCAGAGACTGGGTAGCATGCTGGGCAGGCTGAGCCAACTCACCCCTTCTTCCATACCTAGCTTTACAATGATAATCAAACTATCTGATCACTATTTGAAGGGATTCTAGCTTCTTTCATACCCTCATCACCTTTTTGTCCCCTCTCCCAAGAACAGGTATCTGAAAGTTAAACCATATTTATTGTCACTAAAGCATGAGGAAAAATGAGACCAAGATGCTTCACTGGCAAAATATTTCATGGCAGCTCTTCTGTGCAAAGTGCTGTCGACAGAAGTGGCCCTCCTGCTCAGGAACCTGTGCTCCACATTTCTTTTTCTCTTCTTCACATTCACAGAAATCTCTGCCCGGCTGCTTCTGCTTCACTTGTTTGTGCAGCTGAACCCAGGAGACAAAAACAACACCCCTGAAAACACCACTCCCAACATAAATCATCCTCTTTTATGAAAAAATTCACTTTTGATGAGACAATGTTCTATAGAAGTGAAAAGGTGAAAAGTTTAATAAACTTTGGGCTCACAACCTGCAGTGTCCCACAGACCAACTTTGCCAGCACCTTTCCCTGACAGACGATGCATGTGGCTTAAATTTTACTGTTACATCCTAAAAGTGGTATTAAAGTAAGTGAAAGGAAATGAGATTAAAGAAAGGCCAGAATATTATTCCAATTTACATTGTGTAATATTTAACTCAATTAGTCATTGAAATGAAGTGAAAAAATTTGCTCAGTCATAAAAGGGAGGTGAATCTGACCAGATGGATATAGCATCTGGATAATCCATAGATTTTGCAAAAACTTCACACATCTGTTTAGCCCCTTACTCTTTTGATTCTAGTACAACCTTAAAAGTCATTTTTTGAAAGCCTGATTATCACAAGGATACCTCATCAAATTTTAATTAATTCCCAAGATAAAGCTGCAATGGGCATCTCAGGGAATATTCTCTATTGAACTGACACACTGGCTAAAAAGTAGAGCAATAAAATTCCAATTCTTTGAAGGACTGTTTGGATTCTGAAAAACTGTCATCACATTTAAATACTTAATGCAGCTTATATGGAAATTCTGAAACATAGTTTTTATTGAAATCTTGCTTCTGCTATTATTTCATTACTCTAGCTGCTTTTCTAAGGGTATATCTTGTTCTGGATTTGGGCTTTTGGGGGGGAAATGGAGAAGGGTTGGGAAAAGAGGCCTGTCTTTGACAATTTGGCCAATCTTGAGTTGGAGGAGGACATGAACAATTAGTAGTGCCTTCCTTCCTTTTTGAATCTATCAGAATTTTTGGTTAAGACGTGTGTGCTTTGATGCAGCCTTTGCCCTTGGGAGTGCAGAGCATCACATCTGCTCAGGACAGAGGTGTTGGAACAGTTCATTTTAGCTGCTGAGGAGCCAACAAGGTTTGGAGAGTTACAGAGCCAGACTCGTGGCTGTATGTTGCATTCTTTCAAGCAGGACTTGCAGCTAGCAGAGCAGCAACAATGAAAGCAAATTCATTGTTTGGGTGAATAATGACAATTATAACATTGAAAGCTCCATGTGTTTTATGAACCTCTACCCCCAGAGTTGCTCTTGCATCTCTCAGGATTACAGAGAGGACATCCCTAACATTCCCTTGCCCCATTCTCAGTTGTCAGGGTCTTGCAGAAAGAGATCAGTAAATGTGATATATCAGATAATCTGTCAAATCAGATTGGTAGGGTTTGTGTGCTGCACTGGTCATTCTTTTTTTCATCAAAATAGCAAGTCCCACATTAAAAATGTTTAATTTGAGATTATCTGTTTCCATTCACAATTCTCAACTGCGAGAATTTCTCATCAAGATTCTTTTCCCATCAAGAGCACAGCTGTTTCTCTCATGCATTTTGTGAAGCCTAAGGAGTTACAGTCACTACTTTCACAGTATTTATGCTTCAGTTAAGGATAGGTGTATCTTTCAGAGAAAGAAATATTTTTCTTTCTTGGAGAAATCAATTAAAATGAGACTAGAAGGGACACTAAGAGGTCATGTAGTCCATCTCCTTTCATAAAGACAGGGTCAGTTATGTCACTTGTGACAAATGCTGGTTCAATTTTTCTTAGAAATTTTGAGTGATGAAAGCATTTCCTGATGCTGGATTTTAATCTTCTTTGCTTTATTACTTCTTGGCCTAACAACAGTAGACAGAGAAAAGAGTTTAATTCTTTCCTCAAGCTTCCTTTTTCCATTAAAGACTGCTTTCACATTTTGTCCCAGTTTTTCTACCTACCATATTAAAGTACATTAATTTTTTAAACCTTTTTCTTAAGTCATATTTTCTGCACCTGACCAAATCAGTCTAATTTTCTTCTGAGGTTTCTTTACAAAAATCCCCATCCTTCTAAATTGCTGTGCCCTCTATGCACCCACACATGGTTTTTGACTCAGGTTGTGACTGAGGAGGTTGTGGTTGTTCAACCTGGAGAAGAGAAGGCTTTGGGAGGCCTCAGAGCTCTTTCCAGTGCCTAAATCAGCTCCAAGAGAGCTGGAGAGGGACTTTGGACAGTGGCATGAAGTGACAGGACAAGGGGGAATGGCTCTAAATTGTCAGAAGGAGGTTTAGATTAGATATTAGGAATAAATTCTTCACTTTGAGGATGGTGAGGTCCTGCCCAGAGGATGCTCCATCCCTGGACACAGCTTGGAGCAATGTGACCTCGTGGAAAGTGTCCCTGTCCCTGCCCTTGAGTGTGAACAAAGTGGTCCCTTTGAACCCAAAACATTCTGTCATTCTGTGATGAGTTCATCTGTGACTTTTGTTTGGCTCAGTCTAATATTAATCAGATCCCATTCTGCCACACCTCTGCCAGGCCAGAATCCCCCTGTGGTGTGTGTGGTTCTGGTTTCCAAGAGATTCACTTTACATTTGACCTTCCTGAACAGCGCTTTACTTTTATCTCCACTTCTCTCCAATTGTTTTGAATTCTACTCCTCTTCCCCACCGTTTCCTAATGTTCACCTTGGTGGTCTCCGTGACTGCAATAAATATGTTTCCTACCCTTTCATCCAAACCATTTATGGAACTATGGGTTGTGCCAGACTTAAGAGAGAATCCTAAATAGCCCACAGTATTGACGGGGGGTAGCTATCTAATTCTGATGCTCTGACAGTAGCTGCATAGTCCCACACCCTGAAGGGTCACCTGGATAATGCTTCTCAAAGTTTTTTCTAAGCCCTTCATGTGAGACAGTGTCAAAGCTTTGCTAAAGTTGAAGTATATGACATTTCCTACTTCTCCCTCAAAGCCAGTTACCATGTCATAACAGGAATCAGATTAGTTTGATGTGATTTGTTTTTGATGAATGTAAATTGACTGATGCTCTTCTCTTATTATCCTCTAGGTGTTTACAAACTTTTGAGTTGTTTATTCCATTATTTTTGTAGGAATGTAGCTTCAGCTAAATCAGTACAGGTTACTGTTCCCTGACTCTGTTACAGATAAGCATTTTCAAGAGAGAATCCCAAATTAACAAGGAAAAAAAATCTGAAATTTTCCTTTTCTAGAATTCGAACTTTTTTTCCCGAGGCAAAACAAGAAAAATCCATTTTATTTGTGTTAGAATTTATGTGAGCTCTTTCTCTACATTTGGATTTTGAGCAAGATGATAGATACTAATGAAGACTTGTGGTTAAGACACTAATACACCCACAGAATTGTAATTCTGTTAAACTATCTCTGTCTGGCACAGCTCTTCAAAGCAGCACCATGGCATCTGGACTAGAATTGCAATTGTGCTTCTTCAAACTCTGAAGACAAGGAAAGAATTCTCTCTGCTGTTAGTAGCATTATTAAAATGACAGAGATGATCTGTCCCAACTCAGGAAGGACAAGTAAATGATACATTAAAAATTGCAGCTTTTTCACTCTGTTCCACATCTTCTGCAGCATTCACAAATCTTTGAGGGCCATCAAGTGAAAAGACAAAGCTCAAATGGGATCAGACTGACCAAGTTTCAAAGTACTGTCCCCAGATCTCTTTCCAAATTTTGTTCTGAAAAAGTTTGTACATGGTAGGAAATAAGCAAATAAGCAAACAAAAAAGGAGTTGAAATACAGGAACAATCTAAAAACCTGCAGCTCATCTAAATTTAAGCACAGGCAATAACTCAGAGCTCTGAAAATACATGGACTTGCAGAAAATGTGACCAAAATGGCTTGTTTGTAACATACTGACTGCAAAGAAAGGCACACTAAAAATTACCAATTCTCTCTTCTTCATCTCTACGATGAGTTAATTAATTTAAATCTCCCTAAGACACACACTGTCTATTTCTTTTGCCTTTTTTATTTGCTCCTGAGGATTTCTTTACCTTTTGATTTACTTCCAGTTGTTCTCCTCTCCCTCCTTAGTCTGAAGACAAGTAGGGGGAAATTTGGTCTTTCAGTACCCTGTTAAATTACAGACAGTGAGCTATGTAGGTGTTAGCATTTCTTGGAAGCAGGATCCCACTTTATTTATAGCTCTGCTGTTTAGCCTTCTGTGTCTTCATGCTGTGGTACCCTGCCAGAATGCCTACTGAATATGCAAGTTCATAGGCAGCCTCACTAGCAACTGAAAGCTTAATTTGTGACTGAAATAGGGGATGTGCTTGGAGCAATCACACAAAGATTTAGCATGGGTAACGATTTGATGAGAATCTGATAGGATTTGGTACTGTTTTGGCATCCTACTTTGGTATGTTGCTATCCTTGACCTAGTGTTTGACAGGGGGACCTGAGTGAGTCAGTCCTACTCATCATGAATAAAACGTGGTGCTTCTGACTTTGACATGGTTAACACATTTTCCTATGGGCAGCACTCTGTCAGCTTAACAGAATAAAAGAGAATAATTTCCAAAGTCTGCTCTAATGGGCCTCTTTGTTCTGGACAAGTCCACAAGTAACATTCACCTTTTTTGAAATGTAACAAAACCCTGAAACCCCACTCCAAGAAGCCCTCACCCCAACCAGCAGGATCTAGAGCTTGGTTAAAATATCCAGAATTAAGTGGCTACTTTTGTGTTGGATGGTGAAGTTGTCTTTACAGCCAGTGAAGAGCTTGTCAGGGTGGTTGGTCCTGTTGAATCCTTCTCTGGCAGAAATCATCATCACAAACTGGCTACTCATCTAAATTCAGAGAATCATGGAATCCTAGAATGGCTTGAGCTGGAACAGTCCTTAAAACTCACCTAGTTCCATCTGTTATGGACAGAGATCCCTTCCCCTAGACCACGCTGGGCAAAGCTCCACCCAGCCTGGTTTTGAATTTGTGAACTGAATGCCAATGGGATTGCATTATCTCATTCCACTGACTATAAAATAGCTCAGAAATCTACCTCACATACACACGTACTTCTGGAGGCCTAAACTGAGCTCAGCTAAGACCAGATCACAAACACAGTTGCTTGAAAAACTGAACTTGACAGCATGAGCAGCCTGAACTAGCAGGTGCTTAGGTCCCACCTTAGGCTCTCTTTCAGGAGACTGAGTCTTTTTGGTGTAGTTGATGGTTTCTTATATGTATTTTTTCCTAAATGGCTTGTACCTACATCCTATGCCTGGGATTTCTTGAACTAAGTTCAGCCAGTTCCTGAGACTAAAATTGCTGTCTCTTTGTGTGATGTTTTCCAGTCTGAGCTAGCAGAAGCTTGTGCAGTGCTTTAGAATTTTGAGTGCTTAGACACACAGGAGATGCATTTTAATGCATTGCCGTCTACCTCACGTCCATCACTTCATCTGCTACATGATTTTACTGGGGGCCACTTAATATTCCTCTCTGAAGCTGTTTTCTTTTTCCTGATGGATACAAAAGACCCATTTGCGCATGGCAGCTACTTAAAACCGCCCCGCCCCTCGCATCTGGCTTAATGTATATTTTATTAATCAAACAAAATCAGCAAAGGGTCGCAATGCAAAATTAGGGGGGAGTTGAAGCAGAAACGGCGAGCAGCTGCCAGCAGCATCTGACTGGAGACCCAGGTGCTGGGTCCCCTCTGGGGACAGGGTTGTGAGTGTCCTGCAAGCGCTCCAAACTTCGCTGTCTGAGGAGGGCAGGATGGTTTGGTGTTTGTGATAAACTGTGCCTGTCTCTTCAGCCAAGGTGAGTGTCCCACTGCAGCAGGTGCAGCAGTAACTCATAAAAGAGATGTTTTCTCTGTGTTAAAGGAACTAGGAATAGATAGAGACAAAGGACGGTGGAAGTGAGGCTCGGTTGTTCTGAGCTGACAGGTAGAAATTGATTCACAAATAAAATGTTGCAAGGTTCAGTAAAAAGGGGAACAGATAGTGAATTATGGGTTTATGGTAGAATCACAAGATAAGTGGTAAAGACAGTCTTGTATAAGGATCATCTGAAATCCAATGTAGAACATTGATTTTTTTATATATATATATATTTTTTTTTTATAAAATATATGTCTATGTTATGGTTACTGGTGTTATTTCTGCCCACCAGAAATAGTATTTTCTGACAGTATTTTCTTCTTCAAGACATTTCAGATATATATGATTGTTACATCCCAGTTCCTGGAAATGATTCTTTTCAGATGAAGCTGTGTTTCAAGTGGAAAAGGTTCAGAGGTGTGATAGTCATGTCTTCTTTTATATGAAGATCACAAGACCTGTAAGATAGTACGATGATCAGTAACTTAGGTCATTGTAGACAAGTTAGCATGATTTTCAGATTAAATCCATGGCACTTCCTTCTACGTGAGCTGTGCCTTCAATTCTTGAAGTTTTCAAAAGACAAACTTATCCAAAGCTAGCAAACTGTGTCAGCAGTTATTTGGTTCTTTTTCAGAAAGTTCACAAAATATGAATTTCAATGACTTCTGACAGGATTCATGATTCATTATGACAGCTTCTTACAGCTTTAGACTTGATAGTATTTTGTACCTGTAGTGAAGTTATTCTTAAAATGAATTTCCTCCTTTTTTTTTTTTTTCTCCCTTTCTTTGCTTTTACAGCTGGAAGATCTGCCAATAGTATGATCACAGACTAATCCTTTTATCTCTTAGTACCTTACATTTATTCTTCTACAAAATGCAACTTGCATATTATTCTAAGTGCCTTGAGCTTCTGGAGGGAAGGAGCCTCTATGTTATCATGTTGTTGCTATTAGAAATCACATGCTAATTTTTGCCTATTGCTCTTGCAACACTATTTTCACTTCCAATGCAGGATAACTGCACTTGGAAGCAGTGTCTACTCTTAGTCTGTGTGGGAGGGACACCAGATGGATGTGACAGAAAAATGGAGGAAGCGCAAGGTACCAGTAGCTTGATGATGATTTGTGTAGTAAGTGGCAGTCACAGAACTCCCACTGTCTAGATATTGTCAGGCATTTTGTAGTCATTATGGAACAGCAGGTAAATATTAATGGAAAAAGATTACATACTGTGAGACAAAGCATTAGCCTGTGTAAATCATGAGAGTTGGGCTGATGTCAGTAGAGCTGTAAGATTTTGGACCAGCTAAGGGTAAGGAACTTAAATTCTTCCTTCTCAAAAGAAAAGTACTTATCTTGAATCTCTTCAGTGATATGCTTCAGTCTGTTCTCTAAATAGCTAGTTCTTCAAGTACACATATTTATACATACACTTAAAGCCTGGGGCGTCATTATTTTGAAGAAGGGAGGGCAGCACGCACTATGTACACCTGAGGGAAAAGTCTGTATCTGTCAGAGTCAGCAGTTCCTGTAATTACACCCCCTGTCAATATCTGCTCTGGGAATTCCCCTTTCAAACCATCCACTTTTGTCCTCCTTCATCAGCAAGGCTGAGTGTGACATCCTCTAACAAGGTTGGTAGGGTGGTTACACGACTCAATTATTAACTCAAATGCAACTCGCGTACTGCAGCAAATAGAATTTCTTCTGACAGGCTGCTTGTCATATTATGGCCTTATTTGATTAACTCACCCCTTTGGAGGTGTTCATGATCTCATTATATCTTTAATGATAAAATTCCCTTCTGCTATGTGCTATTTTATATTATGTTAAAAGGAATTAATTCATTTTTTGCTTGTCACTTGCATAATTGGATAAATATTTAACAGGGGCAAGTTGATTAAATTTCTGCTAAAATTGTACTTACTACCAAAATATATTCTGGACACCTTAAACGTTGGTCTGTAGGCCATTGGTGGAGCAGGTGGTAAATCCAATGAGGCTCCTCATCTTGAAGGTCACTTCTGCTTACATCTGTGAAGTCAGAAAAAAAAAAAAAGGGCTAACAACAAAGAATTTAATTCCAGTAGTAAATAACTAGTTTAGTAGATTACTGTGCAAAAAAATTGAATTAGAAGGTGGGAGCCATCACTAAGGTGGAATGTGGCTGAATTCTTCAGAAACAAGAATTGTGGTTAAAAGATGTGATAAACAGGGTTTATTAAACAGATTAATACTGTTCTGAGTCTTTGACACTGAATCACAAAGGCCAGGAACTGATTTTTAAGCTCTCTTTGAAGTAGTTTCAATTTATGTCAGCAAATACAAACTGTGTCTACTCTTCAGGTCCACTGGCCTCCTTCTCCCATGATGATGTTTGGATGTCCAAATATTTTGATTTAGCTGTATCTATGGAACACAGGACTCAGTATGTTGCCAGAATTGGCAGCAAAATTTGTATTTCAAGTACTTTTTTGACTCAGGGTATTGATGTCAAACTGGCTCTTAATGCTTAAAAACATGGGCAAAATTATGGCTTTACAGGATTCACAAGTATTTCAAAATAATAGGTTTTTTTGTTCTTCTCATTGCCTCTGTTTCACTGTCCATAGATTGATATGATGTAAACACCAGTGGCTAAAAAAACTTTCTTTCATTTACTTTTAGGTCTTAACATAAAAATCATTGGAGAACGACATACAATTATTAAACAACTTTATTTAAAAGTTTTATATTATGCAAAATGTTGCTTAATATAACCACTGACATTTTGTATATTGTCAAAATAGGAGAAAATTTACATTCTTCAAAACTGAAAACTCTAATTTGATTACTTTTATTTTCCAGGTGGGTAACATTCCAGTTATAAGATTTTAACCACCACTACTCTATAAAACCCTGGGCTCCAAATAACAAAATAATCAGGGTCTCAGTAGGTCTCTTGGTTCATTCCTTTGCCCTAGGAAAATATCAGCAGGCACATGTTTTCATAGTCTGTTCTTAAAATACTCCCATGCAGGAGCTGCCCCAGGTAAACCACCAATGTCTCCCCATCTTTGCCATGAGATTTGGGCTTCAGTCTTCATTGTGTATAAACTCAACTAACTTCAGGTATACTTTTTGCTCTCTTGAAATAGAATTTATTTTATAAAGTCAGAAATTAAAAACAAATAGATTTTTGGGAAAAAAAAAGAAAAAATAAATAGAGGAAAACTAGAATTAGAAATATTTTTTATGTATCAAAGGAAGAGTAGGATTTTCCAAGTCTCATGTGGATTAAGCTATTCATGACTTCCAACTACACAAAAGCAGCAAAACTCCTCACACATCATGCCATTTCTCCAGATGAATCTCTGGAGGCACGTGTTTTTCTTCTTTAGCTATAAACAGAGATAGCTGTAGATGGTGTCAGGTGACCAAATTACATGCCTGAATGTTCTTGGATGCGCTACACTTTTCTGATCTTAAGTAAAATGATTTATTCATCAAAAGGCACCACTTTCAGTCTGATTTCTGCTCTCCTCAGAGGTTTTACTTACCCAGGAGCATTCCCAGATTCTGGAAAATAGTCTTTCAAACTGTTTGTAGAAGTTTTACCTTATGTGGCACTGACCTGGGCTGACTCTCAGCCTTACAATCAGGTCCCAAAATAGACTGGAAGTTTTCATGGGCAGGAAGCCAATCTCAGCTGGCACTTTGCATACAGCCACTCAGCTCTGGACAGCAAGAAATGTTATTTGTGTGAACTGGGTTGATCCTTCCCTGTTGGTCTCAGGGACAGAGAACAGCACTAGAAACATCTAATTTACCAGGACAGACATAGCCTATGGTGCACAGCCTAACTCTGAAAGTTCCCAGAAAGGCTGCAGAGAATGGTCATGTTTGGACATTTAACATGAAGGTATCTATGTAAATAAAATTTACCCAGGGGTCTGCACCAACCTGAAAAATTTTAGGGAGTTCATCATTAGAGAAAGAAAAAAAAAAAAAAAAAGGGGAACATATCTACAAGTAGTAATTGGTTACACTTCCATCCTTCTCTTTCAGTAGTTGCAGCAAAACCCTTGCCATATGACTCAGATGGGAAATGTCAGAACAGCATTCCAGACAACAAGCACTGTGTACTTTTACTAGGGGCCTGCCAAGGGCTGAAAATTATGGAATGAAAAATGAACAGTGAATATATCAATAAACAAACATGTTTGCAGGAATTAGGGTTGATTGCTACATGATTTGCTGTCTGAAGCACGGGGCTACATCAGCCCTGAGATGTGGTGTGCAGTAGAATGATCTGGCTTTTACAGCACCTGATTGAATGCATGTTGAATTCAGCTGAAAGGTTCTCAGCTACTTCAGTGGACTTTGAATTAGGCCCGTGGGACATCATTCATCATTATATCTTCCCATGCCCTTGGAAAGAAAGTTGTCATTATTTTCACTGCACAAGTGTGGAAATTGTAGTACAAACAGAGAATGGCCATAGTTGTAGAAAAGGTCACTGGTACAGCTCGTTGACACAGAACACATGGAAAATGAGAAGAGTCATGTCCATGAGATTTAATTGCTATATACACAGAAGTAATAACCATCCATAAGAGTCTGGGATTGATTCATTTGGTATTGGGTAAGAATGGCAGAGTTTTGAGGACAGAAGGTGAAGTTTGGAGTGCCTATAATATCACATCAAAAGAATTATTTTTTAAGAGCATGTTTTTTCTTCCAATAAACAATTTTTGATCTGCAGTATGAGAAAAAAAAATCATCTGCCACCTGAAGTCCTAAGCAATCCTTTCCCAGACCCTCATTTGAAACCAGCAGGTGACAGTTGTACTATTTCACCCTAATTCATCTGTCCTTTTAACCTGCAGGGGCCAAACAGGGGAAGCAGAATAACTTTTGCTCTTAACAGATCAAACCAAAGAAAAACAGTGGTGAGGAATGGGTTTTGGGCTGCACTTTCTCATTCATTTGAGGGAGGGGAGATTAATTGACTGCAGGGGTCAATAAAATTGCAGCACAAAGTGAGTTTTCATTCTGAGACCTGAGTTAACTCTATGAACTTTGGCAGGAATTCGCTGCCAACAAGTTATGTCCCAAAGAATTGGTGAGTATAAGCTATGCCTAAGCCAGAGCAGACATAAAGGGTTTAAGGGAAGGAAAACCTCACAGTCCTGTGCGAGAAAAATCTGCCTTGTTCTGCTGCTGGTGCAGAGGGCATACAGCTCGTGGCAGCTGGGACATTCTCCTGTGGGCATGAATTGAAGGTGATGGGGAAGGAGTGAGGATTCACCACAACCCTTATTTTTCCATTTTTTGGGATTAAAGAAACCATGGCTAGCACATGGTCCTAAAGGTGGATATTTTTTCTGTCTTTTAAAATAATTTTTCTAATAAGGTTGGAATATTAATAAAGATATGGGTCCTAAAACGACAATGAACAACATAGAGCCAATGCTTCATGAATTTTATTCTTAAATATTTGTGGGTGTGATAGATACTGTCATAAACTCCCTTAAAATAACAAACTGATTAAAAAAATATTTCAAAAAATCAGGGAATCACAGAAAATTTTGAGTTGGAAGGAACAAAAAAGAATCTTTAAGTCCAACTCTTGGTCGTGCACAGGAAAGACTCAAGAATCACATCATGTGTGAATCACAACATGTCTGCATTAATTTAGGTGTTATCATGTACAACAAAAGAAAAATTTAAAAAACTATCATGTCTAACAAAAGGAAAATAAAAAACTTGGCACCACAGATAGTGAAGTGAAAGCAAATTATCCACTACATTTCAGATTCACCAGTTGATCTCAATAATATGCACAACTTCTCCAAGGAATGAATACTGAAATGATGGAAATAATGAAGAAATGGCATAGCTAAAATCAATATCTTTCTCAAATAAAATAGTTTTTTGTTGAAAAAAAACCCTGTCATCAGTGCAGTAGAGCTAAATCATAATATTTTGTTATTGCCACATAAGGTATTTTCAGTTAAGGAATAGAAAGTGGGGATTCCATTGAGATTCTTTAAATAGCCAAGAAACTGTAATACAAGAGGTAATGGGAGGCTAGAAATAGCCTACTATTATTACAAGGGCTAGGGTCATGCATTATTATCTTTTTTGAACAATCTTGGCATGAAGTACTGGAGATTGCTTATGAAATTTGCTAATGACATGAAGGAGGAAGGCATCAAAGCAGAAGAAAAATTGGATAAAACATAGTAAGAAATGGTTAATGTAGTAGTCAGGTTAAAGATGGTTAAATTTGTTTCTACAATGTGGAAGCTCAAGAGCAGAGGGAGTAACAGCAAGAACTTCTCGTGCAAACTGCTAGGTCTTCACTTAATAACATCTTAAGAGAGGGAAGATCAGGATATTCTTGACAGTAGTAGGAGAGTGTTCAACAGCACACAGACACAGTGAGAAAAGCAGTTGAGATTGCTCAGTGAGGCATTTTCACCAGAGGCAAGCAATCACTAATTTTTCCTGCACAAATTTGCAGTGATAACTCACCTGAAATTGTACAGTTTTGACATGCAGGCTTAGATAAGAAGGAATAAGCTGGAACACATTTAGTGATAAACCTTTAGAGAAAGGAGGTGGTGTAATTTGTAAACGAGGAGGCTGACACTATGTCTACACTGTGTTTGCACACAGAGCCCCGCTCCAAACCCACCACAACCTTTGTGCTCACAGATAATGAGGCAGCAGCTCCGAGGTTACAAGTGGCAGTGTTTCAGCACAGATTTGATGCCTCAGTAATGTAATGCATGCAATAACTTGCAGCCTCAACAGAGAGACCTGGCATCTCCCTAAAGTGAGAGCAAAGGGGTGCTTGGACTACAAATTCCTTTGAAAAGTGATTGCTTTGTTTAGCTGAAGCCAACGGGAAGCAAAAACAACTCAGGATATTTAGGATGTTGTGGATAAAAAGGGTAAAGCCCTCTGAGCCAAGGAACATCGCTGGCAATAATAATGTGTGTCCACTGTATAAAAGGGCTGTTTGGATGTTGGGCTTTTCTGGTCCTGTACTTATTTGGGAGCTTATTTTTTCTCTATAGTCTGGGTCCTGTTACAAGATACAAAAAATTGTATTAGTAGTCAATGACCTCAGTAGTAACTATCACAGAATCACAGAGTGGTTTGAGATAGAAAGGGATCTTAAAGCTCATGCAGTTCCACCCCCTGCCACAGGCAAGGACAACTTCCACTATCCCAGGTTGTTCCAAACCCCATCCAACCCAGCCTTGGACACTCCCAAAGGTGGGGGAGCCACAGCTGCTCAGGGCAACCTGTGCCAGGGCCTCACCACCTTCACAGGCAAGAATTTCTTGCTTATATCTAATCTTCTTAGTCTCTAATTCATCCTAATATCTAACACATTTTGGAAAATACGTTCCTGTGATTTTCACTCGTTATGCAATGTTGGCTGCCTCTTGCTGCTTTGGCAGCCCTTGTTTGCTGAGCTGTCTTCACTGACATGGTTTCCAGCTCTGCTGACACTCTTTTTAGTGTTTCTTCCATCACCCAACATGCTTTTGGTGGCCATGCTGGGGAAGGATAATGGGAGAAAAGTCGATTGAAGTAGGAGGCTTCCCAGAGGCTTGTTCAAGGATTGAATTTGGTGCTTAATCACAGACATTAAGCAGCTGCCTAACCAGAAGGGCACAACTGTTCTGTCTACAGGCTCTGTGTCACCTCTGTCTGTCCTGTATGGATGTCTTGTGTGCCCAAGACCACCCCAAACTGTGCCAGTGGCCTCTGGAGATAACAGAGCAGTCAATTCTTCAGTGTCTCAGCTCTCCAACAGAGCATCATTATGCCTCTTCTGATATTCAACCCGGATTCTGTGTTTATTGAGGAAAAATCATCATCCCACAGGCACAAGGGCACAGAGACAGAGTGGTCTTGAAAATTTAGGGGTTGTTTTAAGACATACACCCACTTGACAAAGGGGGGTGGGAAAAATGTGCAAATCTTTGGATTTAGTAGTAGGACTCAAGAGAACAGAAGGATCTGAGTAACTGAACAGGTCAAAGGCTTTGAACTTTTAAGCCTAAGGTTAAATATGTCAGCAGTTTACATTCTCTGAAAATCAAACTTCCTAAATTCCTCATGTTAGGAAGCCAAATTTTTGACAGCTGACCTATGCAGGACTGGAATTTGAGTAAATCTGTGGGATCACCTCAGCATGGTGTCACCAACATTCATCACCTGACAGCTGTGGGAACAGTCTGCCTTAGATGTCTAAACTCACAGCACAATCATCCTTCCCCTCTGAAGCTTTCAGGAGATTCTTATATGAGTGTTACTTAATGTATTTTGAACCCTCTTTAAAAACTGATAATTTAGTTTTATAAGTACGAAAGTGACGGCAGACAGGCCCACGTTTTCTCTGTTTTGGTATCAGCGTAGACCTGGCCTACATTCCAAGACTGTACAATCTAATTATGAGCAAGACAAATAGAAAAAAAAAACCAAAACAATCAGTGGCCAGAACAGCAGATGAGAATAAAAATTATTCAGCAGTGCAGCTGTTTAGATTTTTTATCTTCATGTCCTAGAGATTCTATTAAGGTTTCTAACACAGACTGCCTGGCTGCTTTTTTTCTTTTTTTGTAATCTACCAATGCACTAAATATCCATAGACATAAAATGTACCAAAAAAAAGGCTCCTAAGCTGGAGGGAATAGAACTGTAAATGTGCAAAACTCTGCATATATATGTCACATCAGTTAAAAAGGAAAGTATAGTTTCTTGATTGCCTATACAAGCTCCATTTACTAAACAGCAAAAGTAACCAGACGTACATTTTTCAGGGAGCATTATATTGGCTAAAGGTCGCAAAAACAATTTCAGAGGAAGCCTGCCCACATTAGTTTCTTGAGATCTTGATTACAAATTTATAGGAGACATACCCTAGACATTGAGAGATGGTCTCAAAGATTGCTGTCCTTCCTGCCATCTGCACACTCCACTGGGAACATTAGAAACCCTGTCCATCAACCAAAATAAACAGCTTTTCTCATGAACAGGCCCAAAGAATGCCCTATAAATCATATCTGTCAAAAATGCTAGTAGCATTGCAGAAGACAGAAATCAATCCAAAACTCATTAGTTCATCTGACAAGTGCTTAATCTTATATTGTTTAATGCCAACCTGAACAACCCAGACAGAATGGAACCATGCAAAGCAGTGCCTTGATTTTCTATTACAGAAACTTTCTCAGTGATTATGGCTTAATCTTTCCTTAGATCTTCTTCCTTTTTAATGCTCCTGTTCTCTTCACCACCTGCCAGCAGATATTGACTCCAACAGAGTTTTCTTACTTCTGCAGGGATAGATACATCAGGACAGCCTCATTCAATAGCCTGCTAGATGATACCTCTACATTTTGATCATGTCCTCTGCTAATCAGGATAAGCAGCTATCAGTTGGATTATAGGTGGTGGTGTTTGAAGAGGTTGCCAAGCAGAATGGATATATTACTCATTTTTTATTAGATTTGTACTAAATCTTTTAATCTGCTGGCATGGAATAAAGGGTGCAATAATTCCTAGAACACATGAAATAAAGGAAAAACACAAGTAATTCATGAAAATCAGGGTATTCTGTTCACATATTTGGGGAAAAAGGTGTATTCCAGTTCCCCATGGAACTCATATCTTGTGAATCTCTTAAAATATTGGAAGAAAGTGTAGTTTTGTTTCAGTGGTTTTATTCAAGTGATTTAAATGTGGTGAGGGACTGTTTTTTCCACTCAGACCTACTGGTGTGGAATGTGTGACATCCATGCTGTTGGACTCCCTGCTTCTCCAATAAAGGATGTATTCTTATTACTGATTCTGAAAGAGCTGTTTACAAGAGCCCTAAATTGCAGTGACCAAAGCAAAATGCACAGGATGAGTCCAGCAGTTTTAGCAAAATCAATGGCTGACTTCCTATGTGGAGCTAAATTTATTAGTGTATACTTATACTTGCTCTTTCTGTTTTGTTTACCAGCATACACAGAGCTTTCCAAACAAAAATGTGTCCTAATGTAAGAAAATAAATTTTAGGAAGAAAGGCATTATTCTGTGATAGCTTTTAAAGTGACACTAAACAACATCCACATGGCATAAAAGTGGTGGGTTTGGCTCTCATTTGCACAAAACCTAAACTGAAACTTCAGAGGAATCATGATAGAATGCAGAATGGATTATGATTTTCCATGCTCAGGTGGTGAGTTTGACATGCTGTTTGTCACACTAATGTCAGGTGTCCCTTTGGAGCTGTTTATACCACAATAAACCACCAGAAATTCAGCTCTGAATCAAGGAGTGCACACAGCAGCTCACACACAAAGCCAGCAGCTCTGCACAGGAGCTTCCTGTAAATTCCAGTGAAGACCCAACTTGTATGGACATGCTCCAGTCAGGCCCCAAGACACAGAGCTGGTCTGCCCCAGTGCAATCCCTCTGGATTTTGGTGCCAGAGTCTATGCTCTGGGAGGAGCAAGAAGCCCTGTTTTTTACTGTATGTTTTGTGAGTGCTGTGCATACAGCTTAATTGCCAACTGTAGTTACAGTAGGGATGTAATTAGCTTTTTTATGCTTTTTTTTTTTTCCTTTCTCGTTAAAGAGCCAGTTCAGTTCTTGAAGGACGAGGACCCTTTGTCACTGATGTGCATTGCTGCATAAGTTAACTTCCCTCATCTCATGGATTTTGCTAAGTCAGGCATTAGATCCAAATCCGGGACTGTAAGTGATAATTAATTTATTCTTTTATTTTAGTCTAACTGTTTCAAGATGAATACAAAGGAACTGGCTGTTATGAGGGCTGAATATGTAAGGGCTTGTTTTAGGATTGTGGGGAGATAGATGAGAAGAATTCTGGAAGAAAATGTGGTTTGGTAATTGAAATGTTGCTTTGTGCTTTGGAACTGGGAAGGGGGAAAGAAAACTAAACAAAAAAAAAATTAAAATAAGGTCTGGGGGTCATCCAAGGGAAAACAGCTGAAAGGAGATGAAGATATAAGGGAGGAGATTTGGTGCTACTGCTGGACCAGAACAGAATGAAAAAGCATATTCAATTTTGACTTCACAGAGATTGTATCAAACGGCTCAGGACATCCATCAGCATCTGATAGCAGATGCTCAGGAATAACTTACAGGCTGTGCTACCTTAGGAACAATAAGTTCTGTAAATATATCCCGTCTGCTTTTTATAGTGCAAAATGATGAGAAAGAAGCAGAACAAAAGAATGGGATTATAAAGTGCTGCAGCAGTAGGAGTTAAGGAAATGGAAATGGTGTCTGGTTTCTGTGATAGGCCCGGGAGAGCATGAGGATGCTGCTTGATGTGGCTCCTGGATCAGTGGGTGATTTTTACTTCGCTACAGTTCCCCTTCTCACATGGCTTATTTTAAGAGGGGAAAAAAATTGGTACTTTAAATGGAATAGTTTCTGTAATAATCCTTGGAGATTTTACAGGTGTTGTCCTCTCAATCTTTTGTTCAAATCTCTTTTTCCTAAACTAGCTTCTCATCCACATTTTTCAGTTTTTATTTAGAAACTACTTTCCTCAGGGAATCTGACCACTGGTATCCCTGATTTCTGAATTGCTATTTCCCTGGGCTGTGTCCAGCACCAGCTCCAAGCTCCCATCAGTCAGTAAGGAAAGCAGCCTCCTGACCCCTGTTTTCCTGACCAGAATCATTCCCTTCTTCCCCTTGTACTTGTGTCTCACCTGCAGCAGCATCCTGCTGCAAAATCATCCCCTTTTTCTACCCCTCCCTCATCAGAAAAACAGATACAATGGCAAAAAAATGGTATGAATATCTCTGTCTACAAGCTTTTAGGTGTGTTCCTGTTTTAACTGCTATTCTAGTCAAGCATTTTTATGGATTCTCTCTCCTCCTTTATGCAGATGACATAATACATCTTTGCTCCTGTGTATTGACTCGAATAACAAATTTTTACTGCATCTTTGGGGTGTAGATCCCACCTAAAGGATGAATTAAATGTACAATGGGGGTAGTGATGACAGAACTGGAAGTGTTCAGAGTCTCAACTTCTACTTCATTTTTTGCAATATACCACTTTAATAGCAACAAAAACAACAACAGCAGAAAAAAAAAAAGTAATAATAGCACCTCCATCCTTGGAGATACTCAGAACTCAAGTGGGCAAGGTCCTGTGCAACCTGATTTAATTAAGCCTGCATTTAGTATCAGGCTAGATTGGATAATATTCAGAGGTCCCTTCTGACCTTAATTATTCTATGAATCCATGATTAGTAGCTGTTAATAGCAACGGCCCTGAAAATGAAATTTGAAATATGCACAGGGAATGAGATGATTACTTATATACCTTTTTGTGGATCTTGAACTTAAATTATTTACTGATATGTAGGCATGATGTTATTTAAATCACGGGATAATTTCCTTTCCCAAGAGGGAGAAGGAATCATAATTTTTCCTTAGACACATGCTTGAATGTTGTGGAAATCAATGGATTTTGAAAATGTGCCTAATGTCAGGCATGTGTTGCGTATTTTCTGGAGCTGTAGCCCATGGTGGGGAAGCAATATTAATAACAGAAAGTGGCAGTTCCTGGAGATTAGAAAGAGATTACATCTCTCAGTACTTCACCTTGGGAAGTCTTTAACCATTCCTCAGAAAACAAGACCATTATAATGAAAAGTCTTCCCTTGTCGACCCTTGAAATCTTATTAGTAAATGGGATCTTTCCTTCCCCAGGGGCTTGATTGACTAACAGCAGAGGAGTGATTCCTGCAAGGTTCATGGAGGCAGCCAAACTCTTAGGTTGGTACTTATTTTGTGTGCAGCAGGAAAAGAATACCTGTGGATTTATGTCCCATGTTTCACTTTATACTCCACTTCCAACCGGGTTCAAGAGATGTTCCTGTAAATATTGAAAAATATTTTGGTGTCCTGCTTAGTAATTGAAACAGAAAACTCACATCTACTATCATTAGGCAATAATTATTTTGTTTTTCTAGGGAGGATTAATAAAATAAACACTTCACAGATAAACTTCTAGGGCCGCAGGCTAAGATATTTATTGACTTGGAAGGTACTTATCTCTTAGTTCACTCCCATGTAAAAAAATATAATGATAGTAATTATGTTAAAAAAACAGATTACTTTTTAAATTATTTAAGAATGCTCTTCCAGAATGTAACAGGATGATAATTGCTCCAGCAGCTTTTATGACCTCTGGGGAAAAAAATTAGCCATGGGGAAAAGGGAGATACTAACCTGCTCTTTATTGTTAATTCTACTTTATTTATTAAATTATTTTTAGTTCAGCATCTTCATTTCAAATACACCTGGCCATTGGGGAAATAAACTGAATTCTGAGGGTGGGGAAAGATTCAAACCTCTTGAAATTGATTGTTATGCTAAAAGTCTCAAAAGAGAGTGATATCAGAGAATTGTCAGAGTAGACAAAACACAGATGTAACTAATATTGTAGCTCAGCATATCAGCATCTCATTGAAACTCAGATTGTTTTTTTTGCATTCCAAAACAGAACAAAATGTCATAGTTTGAGGACCCTTGCAATGTTTTTATACATAATGACCAAACTCCTTATTCTGATTTTTGTTTAGGTGTTCCATATTGTCATTATTAGTGTAAAGTAAATCTTGTAACAAAGATCATTATGTTTTTTTGAGCTTGCTTTTGCAAATTTAGCCCTCAAATATCCTTGAATACAAAAAACAAAGTGTAATGCCTATGTTTTTACATATCTATGAAAAATAAAAAAGCAATCCATATGGACACATATAGATAAGAAAGAGATCGGAGGATCAAGCTGACAAAAAATTTCCTCAAAGGGACTAAAAAGTCTATAAACTTCCTTTTTCCCCAGGACACCCTTCACATCTGCCCCTGGGTTTTATAAATTCCACCTGTGCTTTTATTAAACATGTTCTTAAAGGAATTTAATCAGATTATCTCAGGTTGATGTGGATACTCAACCCAAAGTAAATTGTTTCAATTTGCTGAACATCATAAATAAATAAATAAAAATGCTGATCCTAAGTGATGTTTGCTGTTCTGATTTGATTTCATTTCTGACCTGAAAAAATCAATTACTTCCACTGCCAAGTTTTATCCCCCTTTCTCCTCTAACTTCATACTTAAGTTAATGGACTGTAGAGTCAGAAGGGACCACTGTGTTAATGTAATCTGACGGCCTGCACAGCACAGACCATGGGAATTCCTTGCACTAATTCCTGTCTGTAGTAAAATACTTTATAAAGAAAGAAAAAAAAAATCATCATCATCTAGCGTTAATTCATTTTCATCTCTCGTTGTAAGAAGCTCATTACTACTCTGAGTAATTCATTCTAGATGGGTCTACCTCTGTGTGCAAGGTGTGAGAATTTAAAATATATTACATACTAAAGCTAAATAAATTGATTTGGGTTGTGGGTTTGATAAGGGGGAGGGGCTGTCAGGGGTTTTATGTAGTTTTGTGCCTTGGTTTTTTTTCCCTCAGTGAAGACAGGTTCATTTAGATGCTCTCAAGGAACATTATCCTACTTTGACAGATAAAACCACAGAGAAAAAAAAACCCCTGCATTCTCTCCTGAGTGTGACAATTTTAAACTTTTAGCTGTTATTTTACCTATTCTGTTTAGGCAGCAAATTTAAAGAACAGATCTGCACAGGAAAATGCACTTTCAGAGACAACTGAAACTAGAAGCATTGTAGCTGTCAGTTTATACATTATTTACTGCAAATTTATCCCAGATATAGGTCTGTAGTGATGTAACTACACTGCTTCCAGGACAGAGAGTGTCTCTGCATGGCATTATACTATACTACACAAATGTATCATCTCATTTAGAGGCAGCTCTGGCATCTCTGCATGGGATGCTGTTGTACCAGGTAGGCAGCTCTGCGCTGAGCAATTCAGGGCAAGAACTCTCTTTTCATTATATGCATGTATGTGTAACTGCCTCTCCCTGGGGCCCCGAGGTATTGCTGTGCTAGAAATAAATTATAATAATGAATAAGTGACCTGGACTCACACACAGTCCAGGAATCTCTGATGTATGCAAATGCAGCTCAGTGTAAAGGGCTGGCACTAAATCCGGGCGATAAAGTTAACTTACAGTTCTACCCCTGTGCATTTTAAATTTTATGTCAGCTTGTTGTGCAGAGCATTTTGCCCCAACAGAAATAAAAAGTAAAATATAAATAAATAAATGAATAAATAAATAACAAATGATAGCATCCACCTGTTCAGTATTAGCCAGAGCATAAGAAGATTCCTGAACGCTCCCGGTAGACTGTGACACAGGAATACTCTGGCCATAAACCCCAGTGACAGGCACCAAATTATTACACAGGAGCAAATTATTCCATTCCAAACAGTCAGCTATATATTTGCAAAGCTACTGCTCGTGAATTTTACGGCATGCCCAGCTCAGAGACATGGGGGCACAATTATGCAAGAGCTGAGCACATGTAAGGGCGGGGATAAATATCCAGCACAGCCCCAGAGGGGCTTTAGGGGGGTCCTTGTAGGGCTGCAGAGTCACAGGGAATGTAGGGGTAGCAGGTTTATCACCTGGCCAAGGTCCTCCAAGTGTAACCCTTCTTCTTCATCTTTTTTCTTCTTGACACGGGGCTGAAGCTTACAGCCCTTCGATGCAGAGTTTATAGTTAGAGTCCCAACGATCTGATGCCTGAAGGAGATAATTGAATTTCAGCCAATTACTGGAAATAGTGGGTGTCTTTCACCTGATTTTTACAAATTACAAGCCAGTAGTTTACAATGTATGAATGCATGTACAAGGTCCTGTGATGCTGTTATAAGATTCATGAGCTTCTACAGTGTGTTGGACTCCTCTGTACTTGTTTGTTTCCCAAGAAAAATAAACCCAAACCCAACAAAATAGTATTATAGAAAAAACACCCATAATTTTTCAGATGAGTTGAACAAAGGGAGAAGCAATAGTGATCTGCAGTAATCACACATCCACATGATAATGTCTACTGGATGTCCCCCTGGCAAGTAATTTGTTGTGGGATTTGATTTTCTCTTAAATTTTTACAGGCCCAGATGTATGGAAAACCATTAAGAGCTTGTTCTCCATGTTGAGCAAACACACAGGTTAGACCTTCATCCACCAGACAAAATTGAGGCTGCCTCTGTCCAAGGATTGTCTGGGATTATCTTTTTTTCCACTCCTTTTGATATGAAGCATTTTAATATTCATGTTAATAAAGTGGTCAGTCATTCCTGGACTTTACTTTACATTTTGGACCAAGCAACCTACTGTGCTGTGAGTAATTATGGTGATAAAAACCTTGTGCACACCAAAGAATTCCCCACAGGTGTTTACAAAACCTGATGTAGTGTGAAGAAGAAGCTAAAGAGAGGAAGCAGAATAAAAGCCACCTCCTCTGCCACATGAGGGATGTTTGCTGGTCAGGAATCACTGGCCAGCACATATTTTCAAGTTCTTGCAGTCAGAAATACAATCTGTGTCTGTGGCAGAAGGGTAAGAAATACTATTTATACAACTTTGTGGACAATTGCCAGTCCTCTGAGTTAAAATTCACAATTTTGGCTTAGAATATCAGAGGCTTTTAAAAACCCATGCCTTGGTAACTAACTAGGCAGGGAGAGATTCCTAATTTGCCAACATTAGGATTTTGGAGACAGAAAAATAAATCTGCTTTTCTTATAAATCATAAGGTAAATTTTGGCTAATTGAACAGCTTCAAAATACTGTTTTCTCTGTTCTCAGTCTATGGCTCTCAGTTCTAATGGCCTTAAATAGCATAATTGTGTCTGTTCATATGCATATATATGAATTTTACAGGAAATGCAAAGGGTTAAAACCAACTTGAAATCCTGAATGATGTTAGAAATTGCTTTTAAAATAAATACCAATGAAACATTAATCTTACAGTGATGACTAAAGCTACTCAGTAGCTGAAATAGGAATCAGACCTTTTCAAAAGAATTCATCCCTGGCTCTTTTCATTATTATCTGAAAATATGATATTATTTTATTATTCTCCACAACATATCTGTTCCTGTTCTGCTGCAGAAATTTGGTCTTTAACCTGCAAACATGATATTTGTGCTCTTTCACAACTGAGGCAGCTCTAAAGGAGACCCCACAGGAATCACTGGATGGGGAGAGATAAGCCCGGTTTCCCTGTCATGCTGTGAGTGGATCTCACTCCCTCTCTCTTCTGGAGAGACCCAGCATGATTCAGGGTGACCTCATTTCCCATGAGAAGAAAGATGCAAGGGGCTCCTGTGGTGGGAGAATGAAGAATAATTACTCACATCCAAAGGATTAAGGGGGTACCAAGCAGGAATGTGGGGTTCTTGGAGGAACGTGGCAACTTTTGCATCTCTTAAGCAAAGCATCCTCTATCTTTATGCTAGAGCTCATCAAAGTCTTCAATTCTCTCTGGCACCAAAAATCCCCTAGTTTTCTTAACTAGGTGTTTGAAGCCTTTCTGTAGATGTGGCAACTACAATGCAACAAGACCCTTATCAGAAACCTCTGAGATAAGAAAGAAAGCAGCTGAGCAGCTCTAGTCATCCCAAATTAATCAGAGTTGGTGGGCAGGGTTTTTGGAGTCAGCAATCAGAGCAGGGTGTTCTCAGGTGAAGGAGAAGTATGAGGAGGGAGGGAGGGAGAGATCCTGATGTGCACATTTCCTCAGTCAGCCTGGCATGAAATTTCCTTGACTCAGCAGTCAGACACCAGGGATTTACTGAAGAGCAGGCAAAGGGGCTGTGTTTGATGGGAGCTTCACCCACCTGCACGCAGCCTGAGCTGGGGGTGTGGTTCTCTCAGCCTTTCAACAAAGGGAACAATCTGCTCCTTCTCCACCTGCAGTTCTGTGAGGTTATGCTTGTGCTGCAAATTAATTGAAACAAGGAGTGCCCTGCATGGGACGCTCCTCTAAATGGGGAGCTCTTATGCTGCCTGTGGTCAGTACCACAGTTTGAAGGTGTCTTATCTTCCAGAACATCCCAGTGCACAATGCCATTACAATGTCAGGTTTGATCTGCATGGGAGAGACCAGTCCAGACCTGGCTGCAGAGTTTATTGATGTGAAAAAAGGTGCATTTCTGAGTGTCAGCTTTCCACAGAGCCATGGAGCCATGAGGCATCCAGCTAAATGACTCAGTTGCTCAGTCCTGAATCATGACTGCAGCCCTGGAAAACTAGGATGACTGCAGATACCTTTTTAAACTTTGAGAAATAATACACTTAATACAGGAATCACTCCTTATTACCATCCAGCCCCTTGCTGTAAAGTTATTGCAGCTGAGGATGAAACAATACCACCATTGAGCAGTGAGCACTTAGGTAACAGCAAAATAATTGTGATCAGTGTGATAAGCCCTGCTGAAATAACTCCTACTTTCTCACCCCTTTCAGAGATAAAGACTTTGTGATAAGAAGGCAGCTAGGAAAACGAAATTTATTTTGCTGCCTAGAATTACCTGTAATTTATTCCTGAAAAGTATAGAGAAAATGCTGATATTATAGCAGAGAGTGAGGAGGGGAGAAAACCTGTTAAGTTCCCTGCACATTTCTCATGCCTTTCGATGGTTTTCCTGCAGGGGCTGAAATCACAGCCTTGATGTACAAGGGGTATGGAAGCACTTTGGATAATGGCAGTGCTTCAGCCAGATTTGCACCTCCCATGGCAGTGAAGGGCTTTACCATTTCCTAGTACTTTTATTAATTTTGCTCTCCTCTCTTAGAATATCTCTTCTGGTTCACACAAGACAATAGCCTTAACACCTCCTTAGTGTCCTGCACCTCCTTTCTGCCCTCATCTCCATTCTCCCTTCTTCTGAGAAGGCCTTCCTGGCCAGATCCATGAACCCATCATCAGGAAATCATCAGAGAAAAGATGCCTGTAAGAGGAGTAGATTTTATTTCAAGCGCTGCTGCTGTCAATGTGGATAAACCATGGTTGTGACTGATAATCTCTGCTTACACTGAATAATGCAGTTTTGTGTAGAGCCATCATCACAAATTCTGGCAGACAGCTATTCCTTCCTGGAGCAATGAGTCTGAGTTGGCATGATCCTTCCTCACAAAAACAGTGCAGGGTTGAGCTGCTAATGCAGGTACAGTCATAGAATTATGGAATAATAGGATCACAGGCTGGGTTGGATTGGGAGTGACTTTAAAAATCTCCCAGTTCCAACCCCCTGGTATGGACAGGGACACCTTCCACCAGAGGAGCTTGTTCCTAGCCCCATCCAACCCGGCCTGGAACACTTCCAGGGCAGCCACAGCTTCACAGTGCTCACAGTGTGTGGTGTTACCTATTTGGGGTAGCTTAAGTACCTGTCTGCTGCATCCTTGGTATAGGTGAGTGGGGAAAGATGTTTTTTATTTGTTTTTTACTTTGGAAGCAAACTTGATATGTGTGCCAAATCTTAAAAAATATTTGAAGAAATGACATTTTCAAAGCTGCTTTTTCAGTCCATTAGCTTTTGTCCAGGCATTCTCTCTGAATCCTAAGGCAAACAGAGCTCCTTGGGAAGGGGTTAATAGAAAAAAAGTGGGGCCTGAGGAACATGATCTAGTGGGTGACATCCCTGTCCACAGCAGGGGGTTCAGAACTAGATGATATTTAAGTTCCCTTCCAACACAAGCCTTTCTATAAGTCTATGCTAAAAGTCCCATTTAAAGTGCCTCCCTGCTGCATATGCACAAAATCAAAGGCTTCCCATCTGCTAAAACGGCCTTTCTGCAAACGGGAAAAGAGTGGGAGCCTCATGTCTGCGGGAGGCTGCAGAAAATATTAATAAACTGTGGTATTTGGCAATCGACATAGAGAAATCTCAGCAGCAGCTGCCAATAAGAGTGGGAGTGTGAATGAGCTGCCTGTGGCCGGAGCGACGAGGGCCGGCTGCGGGCACTGCCGAGCCCTCCCTGCATCCCAGCTGGAATGGGCTGCTGGAATGCCGTCCGGAGAGCTGAGCTATCGCAGCAGCTGCGACCTGCCCTGCAGCAAGCACCAGCGTGGAAATTTCCACGCGGGCCGGAGCGGGGCCAGCAGGTGGCACTGCGAAGTAGCCCAAGACGAACATCCCGGCAGCATCCCGGCAGCATCCCGGCATCTCTGCCGGCATCTCTGCCGGCGCTGAGGCTGCTGGCAGACCACAGACTTTTTATTATTGTCATTCTCTACACCCCCGCTCTCTCCCCCGCCCCACCCAGCCCCACCACCACCCTGGATGAAAAGTGCAGTAATCAGCATGAGTGGAAAGGAAGGGCAAGAATGCCCAAAAATGTGGTTAATCCTGAGAAATCTCCTCCTCTCCCTCTCCTCTCCCTCTCCTCTCCCTCTCCTCTCCTCTCCTCTCCTCTCCTCTCCTCTCCTCTCCTCTCCTCTCCTCTCCTCTCCTCTCCTCTCCTCTCCTCTCCTCTCCTCTCCTCTCCTCTCCTCTCCTCTCCTCTCCTCTCCTCTCCTCTCCTCTCCTCTCCTCTCCTCTCCTCTCCTCTCCTCTCCTCTCCTCTCCTCTCCTCTCCTCTCCTCTCCTCTCCTCTCCTCTCCTCTCCTCTCCTCTCCTCTCCTCTCCTCTCCTCTCCTCTCCTCTCCTCTCCTCTCCTCTCCTCTCCTCTCCTCTCCTCTCCTCTCCTCTCCTCTCCTCTCCTCTCCTCTCCTCTCCTCTCCTTTTTGTGCTTCTCTCCCCACCCTCTCTTGAATTTCCCACCCTATCAGCTCTCCCTGCTTTTTTCAGGACAGCCCTGCACAAAAAGTTTGCCCCCACAACATGAACCAGGAGGATTTTCCCCCAGTCAGAGAAGGAGCAGTCCCTGTTTCCCTGCTTGCTTTGAGGATGTGACACATCAATTTTACCTTTTGTTCTGTGCACTCAGAAAGAACCACATGTGTGTTTAGGAGAAAAGCCCTGGCCCTGAGGCTGTATGCCTGGCACTGGCCTGTTGTGTGACTTCCTGCTGTTCATTTTCCTATTTCCCCCTGGGAGAAGTTTCTGTGCTTCAGCTGCCCAAAGGAGAGGCAGTCTCTTACATGGTGTGCAGCACAGCAGAGCACCGTGGAAATCTGATCTTCCCTTGCCTGGAGATATCACCCCTGAAATAGTAATTAATCTCGGGGTTAATCATCAACTTTCTTTTTATATAAATGAAACTCATATTTACAGAGTTGGCACAGAAAAGCGAGATTGCAAAGGGGGTTACTTTTTGCTTAGAAATTATGCAACATGCCTTATTTTTTTTTTTTAATTTTCATTACCATGTAATTTGTAATTAATTCACCATCTCCCTAAGTGGGCTTCAAAATTAGTGCCCTTGCAGTGTGTGTCTAGGCAAAACAAAAGCCCTGCCATCCTGTAATGAGATTTTTACTTGCTAAATTGTTCAGAGCTGCAGCTCACCATCAGCCCTGGTCTGGAGCAGTGCTTTGTGCACAGAGATGAGGTTTCATCTCCATTCTGGAATTGTTCAAGGCCACATGTGTTGGGGGGCTGCATAAGCTGATCTAGCTGGAAAGTTCTGCTGTCCATTAGAGGAAGCTGAAATTAAATGGTCTTTAAGGTCCTTTCCAACCCAAACTGTTTTATGTCTCCCATGTCCAAAATGTTCAGCCTCCCTGAACTCCACATGGGATCCCCACACGGCACTGGCACTGCTGCGTTGCTGGATTTTGATGGGCTTTAAAGCCACCAAGACTATTTTGGTCCAATACATCCTGTGTGACAGACCACCACAACTTGAGGGTGCCAGAGCCCTGATACAAAGATATGACCCCATCCTGTTCTATATTGCACATGGAGAAAGGGAGGGATGAGCCTCAGATTGCCAAGATCCAATGTCTACAATCAGCACATGAAAAAAAATTAGAAAGGGGGCTTCCTAGAGAAAGAACAGCAGATGTCTGTAGTGCTGTGGGGGATCAGCATGAGCCTTGCCCTGTACTGAGCTGCAGTTATGGGAGTGATTCATGGATGTATTATCATAGTTTTATGCATTTGTTAACTCAATAAAGAAGTCAGCCCAGGAGTGAATGGGAAAAGTCAAACTGGCAGTATCCCTCAGCGAGTGGTAAATCAATGCAATGAGCCACCATCTCTTTGCTCGGTAGAAGACCTTGAGGGCTGTGAAAGAAAAAAAACCAACAAGAAAACAACCCTGTTTCCATAAGGAAAGAAACTCTCAGACTGTATTTACATAGTCTGATTCTCCTTTGGTATTTTGTGGCATTTCTGCAGGCCTTGCTCTGGTTAACATGTTTAAACACACACATTTTCAAGGTTAGTTTGACATTAGCACATTCACTGCTCAGGGCACCTGATAGTCTGAAACACTCACTCAGCTCAGCCTGCCCAGTGTCCTGACATGTTCCACAGCTCACTTGTGAAATCTGCTGGCAGTCTGAGCTGCACACAGGTTATTGATAATAGAGCAGCATTTGCACCTTCCCTGGGGAACCTGAAATCCTCACACTGCCGAGTGCCAACATGTGTGGCCTCAAAACACATCAGTCGAGGTCCTTCTGACAGCTTTGGCAGAGTTATGGAAAGGTTCTCATCTCCTGGACACCTGACACACCTTCACTAGTCTCTTAGTTAATTTACTTTATCTAAGGTTTTCTCTATTGTTATGAAACCCAAAGGTGGTTAAAATAGGCAAGCATCTCCTTTACAATCCTGTCTGGTTTAAATGCCTCACAGACAGTGAAAGCATTTTTGTGGGAATTCTGTCTTTTGTCCCTGTTGATAACCTGGGATCTTATAAGAATAATTTATATAGGTATTTAATATTACAGCCTCACAGTTTCTGCCTGGTATAATTTCACACCTGGGGAAACCAAGCTGTAATAACATCAGAGACTTCTTTTCCCTTTTCCTTTTTTTTTTTTTCCCAAGGATAAGAATGAGTTAATAATACTAGTAAGAATAGAATAGACAATAAAACTCTTGTCTCTTTATTTCCTGCTGTACTCAATTATCAATTTCCTCTTACAGTAGGAGGGGCTGTAATTAGGGAAATGGGTGGCTTTGCACAAACAAGTTATTTTCATTCAGTATTGAAAATATTGCTTAGCAGAAGTTCAGTATCTGTATGACTTCTCAGCACTGTCTCAACATGAATAGGAAAATAGTAATTTAGATATACATATGCACATGCATACACTTGCCAGCACTCTGTTTTAATGGAACATTAAGCTAATGTCACATTAAGTTACAATACACTTCTTATGGAAACAAAAGCAGCATCTATATAAATATCAGATAGATGTATTATGGTCTGAAAAATTGCGATAAATAGCAGATGGCTACGCAGTAATGGGACACTAAAAAATATTTATCACCTCTTAGGAGTGTGCTGCTGCTCCTTTTTGTTGTCAGGACGAATGGCCAAGCTTGATGCGTGGTGTTTGAGGCAGTGCTTGTCAAACCACACACAGAGGCACCCAGGGTGGTTAAAATTGGGAGGTACAATAGTGGGGTCATCTGGTCCAATGTCCCTGCTCCAGCAGGGCCATCCCAGAGCACAGGGCACAGGATTGTGTCCAGATGGTTCTGGAATATCCCCAGTGAGGCAGACTCCATCCCCTCTCTGCACAATCTGTCCCAGTGCTCGGTCACTGCCCAGGACAGAAGTTCTGCCTCATGTCCAGGGGGAATTTCCTGGGCTCAGTCCCTGCCCGTGGCTCTGGTGCCATTGCTGGGCCCCAGAGCAGAGCCAGGGTTCTGCTCTGACCCTCCCGGGGTAAATTATCAATTGAAACTCAATTATCCCACAGATAATTGCAAACAGTGATGAGCTTCCCTCTCAGTCATCTCTTCTGCATGCTGAACAGACCCACCTCTCACGTGTGCTTGGAATCGTGAAGCATAGAACCATAGAATACTTTGGGCTGGAAGGAACCTTACAGATCATTTACTTCCAACCCCCTGCCATAGGCAAGGACACCTCCCGCTAGAGTAGATTGCTCAGAACCCCACCCAGCCTGGTCATGAAAACCAGTTAGGGTTTTGAGTGAAAATGGTCTGATCCTGGTCATTTTCAAATACTCAGGTTCACAAAGCTCATACTGCTCTGGGTCTAGAACAGCATGAGTGGTGAGTAGGACATGGAATTTTGTGTCTGCTTGGCAGGAGAGTGGATGAATTGCTGAATAATGTCCCTAAAACTCTTTGGGCCTCTTTTTTTGACTTTGTCTTGCCTGGCCAAATTTTCCAAAAAGGGTCTCCTGAAGGAGGAGTTTTCCTAAGTAAAACCATCTTTCTCAGATCTGGCAACTTTTCCCTCTGTGTCTGCACCTCTCTGAAATCAGAGACACATCTGTACAGGAGAGGTTTGATTTATACTTCAAAGTCAGACTGCTAAAGCAGAGAATGGAGGTCAAATTTCACCCACATAAATAAGCTGTTTATTAGAATAAGTTAGAAACTTCAAGACTTCTTTCTTATATTTCTGGTTTTAGTCTTCAGTGAAGATGACTTGTGTTGTCCGTCTGTATTAACTCTCCTTTCATTGTTTAGGCCAGTTTTTTAGCCTTACTTTTTATCTGTCTCACTAGTTCCCCTTTCTTCTTCATCTCATGACCAACCTGACTTCCTTGTTGACTTTATCATCCTCATATGTGTTATCAGCATGTAGGTTTATGTACTTGTAACTGGGGACCTGGGTCATTTTAGTGCTGCAATTTTTCTTTACCATATACCCAGGGCTCATGCATTCCACAACACCCTTCAGAGAGGAAGATTATGGGTCCTTAAAGTTGAGGTCACGCTTGTAGGTTCTCATTTTAGTCCATTATACACAAGGCAAGTTGGTGGTCTTTTCACTGAGTGAAGTTAGCTTGAAGCTTTGCTGAATCTGCCTATTTGTAACTAAGTACTGAATACAAAACTATGGTTCTAAGGGCAGACAAACATCATATATACTTATCCTTAATCTCTGTTATTTGTGTTCTGGGTAGTAAAGGACACTTGAGAAAAAATAAGACTCATTCAGGTCATGTCTGTTTCTGCCCATTCTGAAGGAAACACCCACCCATGACTTTCTCACCTCTCAGCCTACATCGGTCTCACATTCTGGTAATGAATCCAAGTTCCCAAGCATTTATGCAGGGAGAGGAACCTGCTCTGAAGTTGTTGCTAAAGATGATCTCCCTTAAAGATATTTCAGTTATGTAAAGGAAATCTCAGCTCAGCACTACATGAAGTCAGAAGATCTTTTATGACAAGATCTGGCAAATTTCCCTGGTTTTAATTTCATCTGAGCTGCTTCTCAGTCCTTCGTGGCTGTGCTATATGTCAAAATACAGAGTTTATTGTATAAATAGAGAATGGAGACAAAAACATCCTTGGGGAGGACAAGAGAAACTCAATTTTTACTATGGTCCCAGTAATTTTCCTTTTGTGTTGTGTTCTTGTGTTTTGTTCTTCTCCCTTCTCCCTTCCACAGCAGTGTTACCAACCGCAGAATTATGAAGTCATACAATAGTTTGCGTTGGAAAGGAATTTAGAGACAACTGAGTTCCATGGGTAGGTTCACCTTCCCCTAGATCAGGTTTCTCAAAGTGCCATCCAACCCCATTAGCCTGGATGGGACATCCACAACTTCCCTGGGCAACTTCCCAGGGCCTCACAGCCCTCAGAAAAGAATTCCTTTCTGTTATCTAATGTAATGCCATCCTCTGTTGGTTTGCAGCCCTTCCCTCTTATCCTGTCCCTCCCTGTCCTTGTCCCCAGACCCTCTCCAGCCCTCCTGAAGCCCCTTTAGGCACTGGTAGGGGCTCTGAGGTCTCCCCCTTCACTTTTCCAAGTGAACACCCTCAGGTCTCCCAGCCTGTCTCCACAGCAGAAGGACTCCAGTCCTCTGAGCAACTTTGTGGACCATTCCAGCTGCTCCACATCCTTCACAGAACTGCTGAGAGGAGTCTCAGAAAGAGTAGAGAGGGAGAATCACCTCCCTTGATTTGCTGGACATGCTGGCAGAGATATTTCCTCATCACAGAGACTGTTTTGAGGCTTGTGCTCAAAAGCAGGTATGCTAACAGAGCTTTGAACACTTGCAGAGTGCACAAAACCCCTGGAGAGAATTATTAATGACTTCAAGAAGCATGGTGGAATCTGTTTGCACGGGGAGGAAAGGGTTAAAGCCCCCTGCTTCCTTGCTGCATGATGGACAACACCCCAACCTCATTGTGCAGAGCAGCCATAGCAGCGCAGAGTCCTTCACCAATTAGTTACTGCTCACATTTCCCTGTTTCATACCTCACAGTTCAATAATACCTGGTCACAGAAGACCAGAAGGTGGTTAAGATATTTTATTTGAAGGGGGAAGAATGGGAGGGGGGGGAGGAAAAAAAAAGGAATAAAGAAAGAGTAAATGTGCTCATAGCATTCTCCTTTTCTGATGTATACCAAAGAAGGAAGCAAGTTATTCTCAACACACAGAAATTGAATAATTACCTCTGTTCCTTAAGGCAGTGTTATCATATTCGATGTATTTTTTCATTAAGCATATCAGACAGAGATCAATGAATGTAGAAGAGTTCTCTCTTCCCCGTAGCAGTGAATGCTAATGGTGCTGAACTGCCGTGATACCACACACCTCTCAGAAAGAAACAAATGCTGTGCACTCCATTAGAAACCTGACTCTTTGCTACAACCAGAAGAAAGCTCCATTTTGAGCACTGATGAATGGAAAGCTACAAATCCACCGTTAGTGAGAAAGGATCTTTCTTTCCTTCTCTGAGCCCCCAGCTAATGCTGTACAGGCAGGAGATGGGAGGATAGCACAATGTCAGTCTCTTCTCATGCAGGTTGTTTAAAACACAAATGTTCACATGCACACTGCCTCCCTACAATTATAACTGCAAGTGTTGAAAAATTAGGGTTTTTTACTTGTTTTCACACATGAGAGTCAGCAGACTCATCAGAGGCAAGCATGATTTTGTGACTGTCTATTATTCACTGAGTGTCAGCACCACACATGCCGGTTGTACCTGCCAGTGGATTGTGATGTAAACATGGAGTCATTCCACTAAAGCCTCTTTCTGACACTTTTTCAATGCCTGGAGCAATCTGAAGCTTCCATAAGCCAACATGGAACAAAAAGCAACAGTTCAGGCCAAAAGAAAAAAAAAGGTAGCTTTTATTATTTGGTATTCATGTCTTCTTTCCCATTTTACCAATAATACCTCAGAATTAACTTTGAGCAAGTAAAATTTAAACAGAAAGAAAATAGATCAAATTTACTTCATGTCCGATCAATAGAATTTATTTTGGAAATACAGACTGTACCATGGATATGTGTGCATTTGCATCATTCACTTTAGTCAATATAGGAAAAATGGGTATTTTGGCAGTATTGTTTCTATGAGTTTTGTGTCTACATTTGTTCACATGAAACCCAACAAAAGGAGGCCTAATAACCTGAGTCTCTTTGAAAGAGCAAAAACTTTTGTGTGTGTATGTTCTTACTGACCAGCTGAAAAATGGCCTTCTGCTGCTGGAAAAAATAACTCAAGGTTCATAAAGAAGAAATAGATCTTAGGTTTAACTCATGTGTATCATTAAGCATGGTGAATTATACTTCTTCTATGAAAAGTCCCAAGAACGGAAACAGTGAAAAAACTGTCTTTTCAATAGGGTTTCTCACAGGTTTTAGCTTAAAAACTAGATTAAAAATTATGGATTCACTGACTTTAATAGAGCAATTATAATTTCTATAAACAGAGCATGTCCTGGAGTTTATTGAACAAATACCATATTGCAAAAAGAGTCAGGGGAAACTATATTGTTTGACACAAAATATTCCCAAGAAACTCCCACTGAAATACTTCAGAATAATTCGGGGAAAGAAGGAAAGATTGCACAAATCCTGCACAATATATCAGCTGTCTCCCTGCAGTGCTTTGGCACTTTTAACCATTCCTGAAGTACGAAATAATCTTGGGATTATTCAGCCATCGTTTCTAAATAGCAGAGTTATGTAGTTTACCATTATCTTTGTAGTTAGATTCAGGACAAATGATGCAATTTTCTGGTTTGTCAAATTTAACTTTGCTTTTGCTTTGGCTGAGAGGTCCCTTGTGGAAACACTATGTAGTTTATTTATGGTTCATTTGTAAAGCAGATAGATTCTGTTAAGTAGACATGAGTTAAAAGTAAACTGATGTGCAAGCTGGTGAACATATTTTACCCTACTTAAATTACATTTACCTCTATGTGTAAGACTTCAGTCTGGCCTGCAGACACTCTACATTTTGTGCTCTGGATTAACCCATATATTTGTGGATATTTATCCTAGCTGGACTAGGTTTTCTCTATTGTGACAAACTGTGCCCATCCTGCCTTTGTCTTTCCTACCACTGTCATTCTGCCACCACACACAGAGTACCTGGTTCTGCACTAACTAAAAGGCTCAAGTTGATCCTTGCTGTGTTTGCCTTGTATTGGCTTTCCCTGGTCATCCTGATACAGTTGTATAAGTACATTTGATATCTTACATAGGAAACAATATTATTCTTACTAATTGAAGGCAGCTTGACTTGATGTAGCCAGGAATATGAAAACCAAGGAGATCAAAAGCCCCCCCCAAAAAGCATGCTGAACACTGAAAAGAAGTTAAGAGTTTTAGCAATATTGAAGGCACTTTATTAAACGGAAAGATTTGGGCTTCTGAAGCAATGGCCAATATGTATGTGAATTAGGCATCTGGAGCAATTATTAAAAAAGAAACTCATTTAGAAGGAATTAAAATCCTATAGAAAGTGGGCTAGTCATAAGGAAAGGATGTAGCCTGTAACTCATGCTGAGGAAGGGGTACATTAACGCATTAATTTTAAGAGTCTCGATCTCGCTTTTATTTATATTTAAGCTTTTAATCCTCAAATAATTAGTCATTACTAATATTTAATGACTGGTTTGCTAATTAGGTATCCCTAGATGGAAGTAAAGGCAGTTAAACCCTAACAAACTGATCATTAGCTACAGTAATGATCAAGTTCTTTGGGATTATTACTACTATAAACTATAATTAACAGTTTATAACAGCTATATTTTATTTTGTATTTTGTTTTCTCTAAAGAATACATCCTGGAGTGCTGCTGTGAGGCTGTGCTAAAACTCTTACTGTTAGGAATGTAGTGAAAGCACCTAATTCCTCCAGCTACAAAGGGAAATGTTTAAATATTTTCCTAAAATAGCTGCTACAGTGTGTGGTTTGTCGTCAGATGATGGCTGAAGAATACACCAGTGATGCATTCTAGTAACTGGGGGAAGAGGAAAAAAAAAAGCAAATAAACGAAAACAACTCACAAGATGTGGAGTGAAAGAAAGCCTAACTCAGACTCTGTAAATTTGCAGTTAACCTTTCTAATGGGTCAAGTCCCAAATTCTGTTCATTTTTGTCCCATTTCCTACCACAAAGAGCTTCTCTTGCAGTTTGTAACAGAATTAAAGGGAGAATTAAACTTGTGTCTCATTGCTGAACAATCAGACTTTGGAAATGGAGCTGACTTGATTCTTTTTCAGTAGTTGCAGTGAACTTGCAGTGAACTTTTCTTTTACAGGGATAGGATAACAGTAAGGATAATTAGCTCAATTACCATCTAGCTAACTCATTTTTAGGTTTGAACCAAGATGGGTGCCTTTTCTCTTAAGAATTTTCCTAAGAATTTCTCTTAAGGGTGTTCATTATCAGAAACATATGGCTAAATATTGCATTCTGGGCAGAAAATCAAAGTAGGCCTAACCTAAATTTGAGCAGCTGAGTGTCTCTATTTCATTTTATGCATTGACTTGGTCTCCATTGATGATAAAGATAGCTTGGATACCTAACTCATATACAGACTGCTCTTTGTAGGTAGATGTCTACTTAAAGATGAATATATTTGAGGGATAAGCCTCTTCAAGGGTGAGTGATCTGTAGACCTTCCAGGAAGGACTTGATGATCAATAACAGCTCACCATTTCTTATTCACTCACTTATTCACATTCACAGCTTAGCACCACAGGTACATTGGTTAGTCTGTCTCCCTGTTGTTGCTTGAATCAGTATATCCATATGTAAATACCTCATGTTGTTGTAATTATAATTCCTTAAAATCATCCATAATGCTTTGACCCAAGCATCTGGGCTCTAAAGGCATATCAACTTCTTAACATATTTATTTTCAGATTTTCTCTAGCAAAAAGCAATTGCTGACAGAATGACAGACTTCTTGTCTGTTTTTCCCTCTCCTCATTTCCTGTCCCAGGTACTCTTCCCAGGCTTTGTAACAGAAACCAGACCTGAAAGCAAAGACTGAATTTCTTTTTTCCTTAATTTGGTTCCTGATTTTATTGTTTGATTCAAGAGGAATTGCATCTGCATTCTGAGGTGCAACCCACTTTAGTCAGCACAGACTCAACTCCTCTGTGTTATCTGAGAATGTGGATTAAGCAGTCTAGTCCTGCTCTGTGATTCACCTTTCCTATTCCTCTTCCACCCCTCACATTTTCCTGAGTGCTTCTGCTGCCTTGTAAAGGTTAACTCTAGGAGCTGTACAGATTTTTTTTGAAGGTCCCTCGGCACTTCAGTTGTCCATTTTGACCACAGCTGTCTAGTTTACCCAGGACTTATCTCTCTGCCAACTTAGAGGTCTAACCTTAACCTAAGTCAAACTATAATTCACTTGCTTTTTCTCCGACATTCCTGTCTAAGTGCAGTGGACTCTGGACTATGACAAATGTGCTCAGGCAGTGCAGGAAACACTGAGCCACAAATTGTCTTGTCACAGAAATATAAAACCACCAGTTTTGCTCATTAGCAGGAATCCTGGACAGAAAGAGAGAATAGAGAGCAGAGTTTGCATTATAATTGTATTCATTATAATAATTTTGCTTTGTTTATTAGGTCATGTAGATGATGAAATATCTTTAAGGGGGTGGGCTAAAAATCAGAGTAGGGGCTGATGCAGACTTTTTGTGGTGAATGGACTAAAGAAAGAGGGAACAGAAACAGGGATGGGAGTATAATACAAGGGAGAATCCTAATATGGGTCACCAGGATAATTTTAAGGATGTACTCTAGGAGCTCACACTACCAATGCAATCTGAATTTTGGGAGGAGAACTGAATGGGTATCTCTTCAGGAATCAGTCCTGAAAAAGGTACCAAAAATTATTCATAAGAGACCTGCAGATAAGTGGGTTCCTCTGATATGAAAGAAGTTGCTGGAATTCTCACATTTAATCCTCCTTACCTGAGGGATGAATAACATAACCCAGCCTAGCTGGTACATTTTCCTAAATCAATGATATATGAGACAAGAGAAAAAGGTACAAAGTAAAACCAAGGTAAGAAATTGTCCAGGTTTTCACAGAGGGTGTTAAAAGCAGGAGGGAATATCCATGACCAGAGCCCTAATTTTGCAGAAAACACCTCTAAGAACAAGATAAAATGAGGGAGTGTGGCAACCAGTGGTGTGGCAACCAGAAAAACATGATTCAAGGAGACAGTGTAGTAGTAGTCATGCCCCTAAAGCATAACTGTGGACTTCAGGCTGCAGTTCCATCTATTTTTAAAAAACACTAAAATGACACAAGGATCCATTGGGGGAATTAACTGATCTATGAAAGGGGGTTGCAACCAAAATAATTTGGTTAATTTGGCAAAATATTCACAGCTAAAGCAAAGAAGAGGAAAAACACATCTCGGGGATTAGGCTGACTGGGGATTCATCCCTGGCCTCAGTTTGTGCCATACTGCTCAGCAGGTGATGGGATAGGTGCTTGTAGCAGTTCCAAAAGTCAGCCTGGAGGAACCAGGAATGTATTTCAGAGGAGTCAACCGTGTCAAGAAGGTCAGGAGGGTCCAACTACAGGTTTAACCTGAAACATCAGGATCAGAGCCATAAACTCTGAGTTCCTCTCTGGATTTCATAAGTAAATGAACTTTCTCAGCAGAGGCTGATACACTTGGTTCAATACAGTTGCTGTCCCACACATCACACATCCCAGACTAGCTGGGGAGCAGCAGTGGTGTTGGAAGAAGCTCAGACCAATCTGCTGTCTTTCCCCTTTAGCCACGATGTTGAACTGTCACTTTTGAGGACAACACAATGGTGGGAAGCTAATTTTTAGCAGATGAGAATCTGCCTAAGTACCCGAACATAAAATGCAAATACTGCTGCATTTAATTTACTATATGTAGTGCAGTAGCCCGCCTGTCAGAGTGCTGCCACCCATTTTTTTGGGCAGGTGTCTGATTCCATAGGAACCTGTTTAGAGGGCACAATATTCTCCTCAAAGTCATAAAGCAGCCCAAGAATCTGCTGAATCATGAGAGCTTCTTAATCTAAATTGACTCAAAATTGTAGGTACCACACAGTGGGGATAGCTTAGCTGTACACAGTTACCTCAGCTTTTCTTATTGGAAACGCAATGTGCAGTGGTATCAGGCAGGGAAAGCAGCTCTAACTTCCATCATTGTGAGGCAGTTTGTCAAAGTTCCCCAGGGAATCCTTGTGCTTCCCATTGTGTTTTGTTAACAGGGAATGCCAGCTTTGTAACTCTCAGTTCACAACTGGCACATAAAGGATGAGTACTTTTAAATGCAGCTTGTATATGTGAAATGCAATTGTCTAAGTGATACAAATTGGCTGTCTCTGAGGTTTTATTAAAGAGAACTTGATGCTTGATGATAGCCTTCCATTTACATAATTAAGACAGATGTTGCCACTGCAAAAGGCTCTCCAGCATAGTACTATTTTTGTTGTTTTATCATTATATCAGCTGGTTGGTTATATGGTAGTTGGAAAGTCTGGAGCTGATATTTTTAAAATCCTAGTACCCAGTCATAACCAGGTCTGCTGTTGTTACTTTTTATAAATTTTACTTATTTTAAAACATGTCCTAGATCCTGCTGTGCACTATAAAGTTCATGAACAGGAAGACAGTTTGAAAAAGAAAGAAAATAATCAATGTACAAGTTAAAAGTCCTACTTTTAAAACAGCAATTTAAGGGGGAGAAAAAAACAAAAAGCAAACCCAAGCTAAAAATTTGGGTACTATCTGTAATGGAGATTCTTTTATCCTGAAAGAATTGGTTCCTTTCAGTCCAAGCCAAATTAGACTAAACATCATTATCAGCACCAAGACTGTTTATCAGCTTTACTAGGAAGGTCTCACTTCTCTGCTGGTTTATACTGGCATGAAAATAATCTGACCTCCTGGTTTCTTAGGGTCATACATGTGGTCATCACTGTTTTTAGTAGACATTTATTAAATCTAAACCCCCATCACATTCAGCAGTGAGAATTAAATGGGTATCCTGAAAATAGCCTTGCTTTTGCTGATGAAAATGGTCTTTTGGTAGCTAATGAGCTGCTGGTAAAGGATACACTTTTCTGTTCCAAGTGTGTGGTTGCAAATAATAGGTTGGACCTTTTTACCAGAAATTATTTACAAAAGACTTTGGTTTGTTGTGTAGCAGCAAGTGTTCATGTCTAGGGTCTCTGTGCCCAGGACTGATCATTAGAGTCTCACTGCAAAATTCAAGTTACATAGCAGCTGAAAATCACTCTGAAATGCACAAACAAAAACCTCCAGCTTTGCTTCCCCTAATATTTTTTTGATTTCTCTTCCCACACTGTCCCAGAATGAAGAACTGCAGGGATGGAACTACCAGTGGAACTCATCCAACACAGAGGGCTGAAACATTTGTAGTGTGGGATCTTGAAGATCACGTCATTCCAAGCCTCCTGCCATGGGCAGGGACACCTTCCACTGTCCCAGGTTGCTCCAAGCCCCATCCAACCTGGCCTTGGATACTTCCAGGGATGGGTCAGCCACCCTCAGAAGTGGAATTTCTTCCTAGTATCTCGTCTAAACCGACTCTCAGTTTGAAGACATTCCCTCTTGTCTAGTTATTCCAGGGAAGTTCCTCTCCATCCTTTCTATTATGCTTGCATAATAAGAGAGGCAGCTGGGCTCCCCATTATGTTTGCAAAAACATTGAAGCCTCACCTTATTTATTTTTACCATTGGTTTGTTTTTTTTTATTTTACTTCTAGGTGCATTATTTCTTGCTTCCATACTACATCATATGGAATAGTTCTATCTTGTATCCCCATTATTTAGAAAACAAGCAATTTCACTCTTAAAGCCTTTAGTAAATGAGTTTTACAGGAGATGACAAAGTAGACTGGGTGAAATCTAATAAATCCTTTGGATGATGCGAACATTTCCCTGAATTCGTTATCTTTATTAACTATTAGAGGCATGTTCACAACAACCTTTTGATCTATCACTTAAGTCTAAATTACATTCTCCGTGGCTTTCTCCATTTACAAAGCCTGCAAATCAAAGCAATTCTCATACTTTCCAATATCTGAAGTCACTTAGATTTGGCCTTATAAATCTTTATGACGGTCATTTTTTTGGTAAAATATCTAGTATATTTTAGGCTATCATCAAACTTTGAACTCAGATGAAAATCAACAGACACACTGGAAATTATCATCTTAGCTAAGAAAGTACCATGAAAATTTACAGCATTAAATTCTGGACACATGTTTTATGTGCTTGTGTTAGCTGTCTAGTAGCCACAGGCTTCACAGATAAATGATAGGTAGTAAAAGTCTAATTTAAGGGTCTTTGAGTTGTACTGTGAGTTCTTTCTCCTTATTGAATATATTTAAAAGGTATGGAGACCAGCCTCCCAACAAATACATCTAAGTATAATTTTCAAAGCTAAGAAGAGCTAGTAGGCTTGTTTTTTGCCTCCATCCAACATGAATTCCAGTTACGAGTCACTTTTACAGAGAACTTTTACCACTTTAGAAATATGATGGTAGGTAGATATCATACTCCTATTTATCCATCTCCAGGACAAGTGCCACCAAGAGGGTGTCCCTGATGAGGAACTGGGAGTTGGTCCCTGGAATGGACCTGGAACATAATCTAGTTTTCCCCTTGCTAAATCTATGTTGACTGGAAATAAATAAATTAAATTAAATTTAGAAAATAATAAAAAAAACCACCAAAAAAAAAAAAAAAGGGAAGAAAAGTAAAAGAAAACAAGAAAAATAAAGCGAAATAAAGCTGGAAAAGAAAGATAAAAAGAAAAAGGAAACCTTATTTCTTGTCTCCTTATCCAAAGTGGTTATGCAAATATGTTTAGAATTCTGTTTGATCTTGCAACCTTCAACCTTTTACCTAGGCAATTAAAAAAAAAAAAAGATAAACAAGATATAATAAAAAACTGATCAACTCAAACCCCTTCCTCAGCTACTCAGGAATCTCTGAGAAAAGGTTTCTTAGGTTTCTCTTTTCTTCCTCTTATAGGATTTGGGTTCTTTTCCTCTGTTTGTTTGTTTTTGTGGTTCGGTTTTGTTGGTGGTGGTGTTGCTGTTGTTTGTTTTGTTGTTTGTTTTTTTGTTGTTTTGGTTTTTTGTTTGGTTTTGTTTTGGTTGTCTTAATTTTTCATCTGTAAATAAACAGGAAATGGCTTCAAAGACTCTTCAGCAAAAATTTACAAGTTGGGCTTATGTATCTTTATCTGGTTTTCAGAGACAAATTGTAAGCAATATATCAGCAAATATGGAAACACAAAAATTCAAGAATGTGCCAAGCCTGTTTAACAATCATTATGCATTTAGTATTATGGAAGAAATCGAGCAAGCAAGGGACACAGAGAGAAATCAATATTGTTCGCCACTGAATAACCACAAATCATTTAATAAAGAAATTGTATTCCATTTTATAAAATGGTGGCAGTTGAAGCCATTAGCTGCTCAAGATTTTTCTTTTAATGGAAACTGTCTGGCTTCTGTAAGAAAAGTCAGTTTAAGTAGTATATTGTAGATAAGGCAGCAGAAAATTTTAGTGCTTGTATCTTAAATATAACAAGGACTGGAGAAGAGAACCATGAGTGCAAAGCAAACATCTGGATAAGGATTTGCTAAAAGCTCTATGGAAACCCTCCATGAGTCTGGAAGAATCTCTGCAGGTCTACAGCCTGCACCCCTAAGAAGCAGGGTACTTTTTGGCACCAACCTGAATAAGATACTATTTTCCTAATTCAGATGCTTAGCCTTTTGGTAAGAGAGACCTCCAAGTGGAGGTCTCTAGAAGATAGTTTCTGTTTCCTTTCACTGATCAGGGAAACACAACACTGATTTACAGACTATTTTACTAAGTGCCCAATAATTAAATACAGCTTAGGTACTCAAATTAATTAAATTGAGTGAGTATGCAACTAAATAAATATATGTATAAATATGTGAATGTGTAATAGTAATTAGAGATGGTGAATGAGAAAATGAAAAGCTCCTTGTTTCAGGCAGGAGACATAACCTTCTCCACACTAAAAGCTCTCCAGTGACAGTAGTTGATCAACTTCAAATGTGTCTTCATGTTCTTGAAGCAGTTCTCCTTGAGGGCAGCTGTCCAGGAAAGCTGGTCCTGGTGCCTTAGTGACACAGTGCCTGCTTTTACCACTGAATCCAGGCAGATGAATGTTTTCTCTGCAGAGGCACCAAGCAGGACATCTCTCAGACATTTGTGGACAAAAGTCACTCATGAGCTTGGGCAAAAATAGGTTGTCTTTTAGACGGCTGTGTACACAACTTTAAACTGGAAGTTGTTAATATCTGAATGGTTCAGAGAGTAATTAAAATATTCCATCAAAGTTAGGGCTGGCTGGGGAGATCTGCCTATTGATCCACCTACGGATATGCCTTCCCCTGTTGAGACAACTAATGACAGTAGCTGGACTAAGATTCCAGACTCCTGCAAGTCTAATCACAGCCCAGTTATCAACAAACCAGTTTTGTAAAAAGTAATCGGCAAACAACTAATTTGATAGAAACATTGACACAAAATTGGATATCCAACAAGATATCTGATGGCTCTGGAGAGTAAGTTCTACGAGAAGCAGCTGAGGGAGCTGGGCAGGGGCTGGGCCTGGAGCAAAGGAGGCTCAGGGGGGCCCTTGTGGCTCTGCACAGCTCCTGACAGGAGGGGACAGCCGGGGGGATCGGGCTGTGCTCCCAGGGAACAGAGACAGGAGCAGAGGGAATGGTCTCCAATTGTGCCAGGGGAGGCTCAGGCTGGACATCAGGAGGAATTTCTTCATGGAAAGCATTCTTCATCCCTAAGCATTGGAAAGGACTGCTCAGGAAGGTGTTGAAGCCATCAATCCTGGAGGTGTCGAAATCACTCCTGGAGGTGTCCAAGGAACTACTGGACATGACACTCAGTGCTCTGCTCTGGTTGACAAGGTGGGGATTGATCAAGCTTGGACTCAATTATCCAAGAGGTCTTTTTGAAGTTAATGATTCTGTGATTCTGTGACTGGGGAGCAGGGGAAAATTCCATGAAGAATAATGGATATTAGGAAAAGAAAGAAGCATATTGGAAAATAAATATCTGTAGCTGGGGCAGGATGTCTTTGCAAGAGATGAAATCAATGCAGCAGTCAAGCTACAGCATTCACAAAATCACAAAAACCTCTTCTATTATTATACACCTAAGGACCTCTTGAAGTTTTTTGTTTTCTTTTGTTTTTCTTTTCCACTTTAATTTTTTTTGTTTGTTCGGGTTTTTTGGAATTTTTTTCTTTTTTTTGGTGTTTTTTGGTTTTTTTTGTTTTTTTGGGTTTTTTTGGTTTGTTTGTTTGTTGGTTTTTTTTGTTTTTTTGTTTTTTTTTTTTTGTTTAGGAACAGGGAATCCCAGCAGCAGTGATCCTGGACCAGCCAGTGACCACTTGATATTAAAATCATGACCTACATTTCTGTGATGTCATTACACCCTTCAAGCATCTCAAAGCCCAGTCATTTAGGAAAACCTGAAGTAATTTCATTGCCTTGAATTACATTCCTTTAACTTTCTTTAATATACTAAAATACTCTGAAATCCAGTTATGACAGCGATCACAGCGAGTCAACATTACCTACCCTCTGCAAGGGACACACTGCACAAGTCTGTTACATAAGAATAATTCAGCCAGTTCATTGTTGAGAACCAGAAATTCCATGGTGGAAAATACAAATTTAACTTAGGGAAAATAAATCCCCAAACCCTAGAGAGTCTACAGTGAACTGATATGAATCAATATAAATTGAAGTTTTTGCTAGATAATCCTAGCCAATCTCCCTGTCTTTGAGCACTTGCAGTCTGACATAAAAAGATACAGATCTGTGGGAAAGTAAAGCAACACTAAACAGCTAAAGGTCCCAAATAGATTTCATTGTTGCCAAGAGAATATAATGTGTGGTACATTCCAGTTAGAGGGGTGGAAAAATAACAATTCTCCTTTAATGCCAGTGGCTTAGAAGTCTGCCTGGATAAAATTAACTTTGCAATTAGGGTTATGATTCAGCACTTTAATAAATTTCCATTTATACAAACCACTGGAAGAAAAGAGATGGCTAATTATAATTGATGAGGTGGAGCACCTTAGCAGCCTGCTTTCTTAAGGAAAATGCTTGGGACGTGGCTGTAAGAGAGCTGTGGTTTTTCCAGTAATTGCTGTAATCAGCTCTGGAAAAGTAGGTGATCTGTGAGTAAGCCAACTCCTACTCTAACAGCAGGAGATTGCATCTGACCTTAATATTCATGCCATGTGATGATGATTGCACACATTCTTGCCTCAAAGAAGTAAGAGTACAATCAAAGGTTTTAAAGTCACATCATGCGGAGCATCTCTGCCACTCTCTCCCTGCACAGCAGGGTGTGCAGGCAGCAGCCCTGCTCATCCCTGACTTGCTGCTGAGCCTGGGGTTTGCTGAAAGTCCTGGTTTGGAGATTCCAACATCAACTCGGTCCCAGAAGTGGGTCAGAGGGCTTTGAAAACAGTAAAGTTACGTGAATGTGTTGCTTAAGGCTATGCTGGTGTCTGGGCAGAAGCACAACCCTGAGTTCTGTGCAGCCCCCACCAACTGCTGGTTTGGAACTTAGCAGATAACATCTGCTTCTGAAAACTGAACCTGTTCCAAATCTTTCCCAAAAAAGTGGATTAGTGGAATGAAGCTTAAACAAACATGATAGATTTTCTTGTCCATGAACATGCTTGAGAAGTTTATCTACTCCCATGTCCTACTGAGACATTCAGCTTGTTTTACTCAGCTAATAAAGTCATGAGTAAAGCGTAGAAATGGCAATGAATATTAAAAAAAAAAAAAAAAAAGACTTTTAGATGTACTGATACTATATGAAGTTCGGAATGATCTCCCATAACTTATGGCAGCAGCTAATTAGTCCAACTTTATGTGGTAGTTTAGGTCTTGTACGCATGGAAGGAGTCCAGAAAAAAGTTACTATTTTTTGTTCCGCCTTCCTAAAATCTTTAAAGGCAGTGAAAGTGCATTCTCACATTTGAGATTCTAGAGATCCCATTCTACTGCCGTTCCTGGTTTGTTCAGTCCATGACATGCCTTAAAACCAGCTGGAGCAAGAGCTGGAACTTTTGCCTTCCCTACCTTCAGTCTTCCTCTCTGAGAGGGAAGGTTTCCATTACCATTGACAAAGACATTGAGGTACATTCATCACTTTCTATAGAAGATTAATATATTCAAATGAGTAGCATTCTCATGTTCATTGGCTTCACAAACATTTCTTCTATGTTGGGATGTCAATATTTTTAAAATTTTGACTTTCAGGTTTATCCAGGCATTTGAGTGGATGGGAAAACTGGGAAATCAGCCATGGTGGAAGGTACCTGTTTTTCCACTCTGGCCAGATCCATCTTCATTAAATAAATATCAGATACTGGATATACATTCAAAATGAAGTCACTGTTCAGCAAAGAAACATGTTTGGGCAAAAATGACAATAAAATGTGAAACTTTCCTGTTTCCTATTGGAGTTTTTGAATAATTCCTAGAAGTTTTGCTTTTGTTTCTATTCTACTGTTCTTATTATTTTTAGCCTTTTCTTTTTTGTTTTTATTTCTTTTTTTTTTTCTGCTTGACTTGGGTTTTTTCTTTTCCTTTTGCTTGCTTTCTTTGTTCTGCTTTCTCATTGAGTCATACAAGGCTGGACAAAATGCTAGAAAATGAACCTAAGGGAGCAATCCCACACTGGGAATTGTGCCAGATGATCTGTCTAGTGTTTTCCATCTGTTCCATCCCTTGCAGTGCACTTTTCACTGGACTGTCAATATGCACTGGAGGAGTGGCGTGGATGTGAATGTATTTGTAAAAATGTTCCTGTAATTCATCACAGGTTTTTTGTATCCCACAGTGCTTTTTCTATTTCATTCTTCAATGAAATCATGTTAATGGAAGGCATTTCAATGTAGGAACAACAATGAGAGGGGAAAGGTGGCATCTGGGGCACACTTCCAGACCCCTCTATACATCCTCAGAGCTGAAGCAGAGTTGTCACCCATCACCATAAAGGCCTGAGTTATGAAGAATTCTCTCTTGCTAGCCCTGAACCAGAATGGTGGCTTCACCAACTTTTCTTTGCAGCCAGAGGTGTTGTTGAGAAAACCTCAAAAACCTCCTTCAGGCTGCCATTAGTTCATTCAAGTTGAAAAATAGGTAAACTAATAAGAATTTTCTTTAAGGCAATATCCCAAAATGTTGTTATCCCTAGATCCTGCTTTCACTGGGCTAATTTAAAGCACTCTGTGCTGAAAGAGATCCAAATTAAACCCTCTCTGCTGATGTCTCAATTTAATGTGGATTTACTATAGAGTAAAATGAGAAAAAAAAAGATCTAAGTTTTCACTGTCTATTAAAAACACAGACTATTATTAGATGAAGCTACAGAAAAGAAAAGATGTCAAAGATTCCTGAGAATCCTCTAAATTCCAGAGACTCCACTAAAGACTCATAGGTTGGGAACACTCTCTGTGTTCATGTCTTTAGCATTCTTCATACTCTGCAACTCTCTCTTAACCAAGACAAGCAGCTGCTAAAGGGGCTTTGGGAATTATTTTTCCCACACCCTATATTTTCCTCTCCTTCCTTCACATTACTTAAGAACTACTGCCTAGGAAGCTGCTTTGAATAGAGACAGAGAAGGTTATGAGCTAGTTATCAAATTAACATTAGATATCTTTATATCACATTGAAATCCGCAGGAGGAAGATATTTCTGGCCACTGCTTGTGTTGAGCTTGTCATTTTAATTTCTCAGCATGAAGAACCAAGCGATCACATCACTGAGCAGCAGCCTCCCATCCAAACTGCCTGCACAACCACTGCTGAGGTTCAGCTGTACTGGCAAAGACACCCTGCTTGCTCTCTGCTTCATCCTGATTTTAGGTAGCACAGCCATGCTCTGATAAAACACAGCCATATCAACCTGCACAGAGAACAAGTGCTCCTTTGTGCACCATGCCAGGGTGCTTCAGCAGCAGCAAGGAAAAACACAAGCACTCCTTCCATGCCCCTGGGATACAGCGAGTTTTCAGTGCTGCTGTCTTTTAATTCTGGTCTATTACATGCTCCCTAAACCTGAAACTGAAGTTTGCCCAGTAGAAATGCTCAGAACATATTTATCATGATCTCAGCTTGATGTATCCCTGATTTATGTGTTTGTGTTCAGGCTTCTCTCAAATCTGTCTCTGTGAGGCTCCATCTATCATAGAACAGCTCTGCCCTGGGTTCCTCAGTAAGTTAACATTTTCCATCTGAGATGAAAATTAATCCTTCTCTCCCTCTCTCTTGTATTTTCATTTATTTATTTATTTATTTATTTATTTATTTATTTTAATCTGAAAGGAAGCTCATAGCTACCTTATGTAAGTATCCAACTGAATTACTTGGCTTGAGCTTCTTACCTGATTGTGCTAGTCAGCACTTAGAGAATTCCTTCTCACTTTCCACCCAACAACTGTCCTCTCAATTTAATGTATTTTTTATTATTATCTTTATTCCATATAGACTTGTATCTTGGCTTTGCTTTGCCTTGCAGAACTTTCCAGGGGTTTGCTCCCAGGAGTAACTTGTCATGCTCATGCATCCCTACTGTTTCTCCCAAGGAAAAAGTATGTGCAGCAGTATGCTCAGCTTTTCCAGGGTTTGCCTGAGTTGATTTAAATGCACGGGCTACTTCTTTTCACTCCTAGATTGAAAGCGCAAAAGTTTGAGATCTCTGAGTCCACCTATCATCTTTACATACGCATCAGATAACACCACTGTGCACTAAAAGCTTTCCAAGACACTACAGATCTTTCAGTCCAGTGCCAGTCATCCCTGGTCACTCAGAATACATCATGTTTTACACAATTAAAATGCACAATCTCAGGTGAGGTGTTTTATTCCTGTGTATAAAATTATATACTGTTTGTTTAGGTATCTTTTCATCATGTTCCACCATGCAGCCTGGGTTTGGTCTTTGGTCCAGGGTATCCATCAATCTTGCACAGTGCTGTGAGTGCCCCTGTGATAGACAGAGTCTTGCCTGAACTAAAGCTGGAAGTCTGCAATACAGGAGCTTATGCTGAAGAACCACAAGTTTATAGCAATGAATTTTAATTCCTTGATTGCCGTGTGTGGCAATTACATGCTCAGTTTCTTACCCTCATCCTTTCTAGACATGAAGGATGAGCTTGGATCCAGAGGGGAAAAGAAGAAGGGGAAAAAAAAAAAAGAAAAGAAAAAAAAGGAAAAAAATAGTGTAATCCTTGAAATACCCCTACACAGCCCAGAAATCAGGTTTTGGAAGCAAAACTTTGCCATAAGAAAATGGGATCATGAAAGCTTCCACATGTCTGAAAGTAATCAAGTCAGAAAACAATGCACACAACTGCCAAGCCCGGCCACACTCTCCTTCCATCTGTTGATGGTTATCCCTTAGGCGGGTCCATGATGCTCAGCAAACTAACAAGGAAATGGGAGAAGTGAGATAAACTTAATCCAGCAGTCAGATGAGTGGTCCAGAGATTGCAACTGTTTGTCACACAAAATGTGGGTCGAAACCTGAAAGCAACCAGACACTGTTTGTTGACTCCCTAGAGACATGCCCTAATGTCCCTGTGTTGGCAGGACATCCAACCCCCCCTTTAGTGCAGAAAACCAAGGGGACACACCTCTGTGGCTCGGAGAGTGCCCCACTCCTCATGCCAGCTCAGTGATTGACCTGTCTGCTGCGGCTGGTGGCGGATGCCAGCCACGACCATCAGTGGAAGGTGCACATCTGTCTGCGAGAAAGGGGCCTGGCACCACCAGCTGGCTGCACAGAGCCCTCAGAGTGGTGGCCAGATGGCAGACATGGCTCCTGTCCATCCTAGTTTAGACACACATGATGGCTGGGCTCAAAAATGCCTCAACAGAGACTGTGCTGGGAGTGAAGCTTTCATTCAGACTCAGAGGTGGTGACTCCATCTCATGGCAGGGAAGAAATCCATATTTGCAAAGAAATCACTTTCTTTGCAAGTATAAAAGAATAAATTTATGCATTAACTTATATAGACATGTACATATGCACAAAATAATATGTGTATGTAAATATAAGCATATAGATATATACAAATGTATGCTTGCTTGGCATTTCAAGGAATAACTAAGGGCGAAAAATTTAATTTAATTCATATCTATTTCTTCTGTTTCACCTTCTTCAGAATTGACAGTGTTGGAGAATAGTTGGGGAAAACCACATAAAAGAAATTGAAATATTTTTTGCAGATAACATAAACTGCTCCAGTTTCTTGATTGTGATTAATGAGGCATAAACACCAGAAAAGCTTTGCTTCAGAGGGATGTCCAAACGTTCAAGTGATTATCCAAAGCTTGTTCAAAAATCTGATCTGGAAGGAAGAGTTTTGTTTTACTTTCTTTTTTGTTTTGGAATCATTTTGCAATATATGTATATTAATATTCCTCAGCTAATATGGGAATGGATTAGGAGTCACTTTTAGCCCCCAGTTATAAATCCATCTGCAAGGGATTTCCATAAAGAATATAGAGATTGTAGAATATTAATAAATCACTGAATGGAAAATATTCCCCAAATTAATTCTTCATATATATTAAAATCTTCTCAGAAATTCCTTTATATCTGGAAAAAAAAATCACATTTTTAAAGTACTTATTTTACAAGTACTATTTTGTACAGTTAAGCACCAATGGAACAAATTTGCATGCAGTTATTTTATTATTTGCAACTAATTTATTTAATAAGATATAGCCTCTGCCTCAAAGAGAGCACAACCAAACAGAGAAGGCAGAAAAAAATAAATATAGAAAAAAAATATTATTATCCCTGTTAGAAAACTGAATTTCTGCACTATGAGGGAATTCAGAAGCCATGATGAAGACTATGATATTAATGTTCACTGTGGAAAGAAAAAAAATATGAAGAGAGTTGACATGGTTATGCTGGATGTTTTGGTATGACATTTTCAATTAAAATGATGTTTCCAGTGTTACTGAAGCAAAGTTGTTTTTTTTTTCACCACACTGCATCAAATAGAAAGCCTTAATTTTGATATAAAGCACTATTTTCTTTAGGCTGGCAAGGAGAATTTGGACTTCAGTGAGGTCAAAGTGTTAATTAAAAACTTATTTGCTGTTATACCATGCAATGGTGAAGCAAATCCTAAGGTTTTGAGGTAACAAAGGTTTGTGTGCTTGTAAAAAGCCTCTGACAGCTGAGCAGGGATGGGACAAAAAGCCATGGGTCATATAGTATGACAGATTCAAGACAGATGTGACTGTAAGACTTCTTAAAATCTTCCTAGGATATTCCTAGCTGGTGGTTGCTTCTGATTTCTTCCTATTGCAAAAGACTTTTGACTTCCCATTACAGAAGAGGATAGAAGAAAAAAGGAAAGAACAGCTTAATAACTTAAGTTAAAACACAGGAAAAGTTCCTTATTTAACTGTATCTCCTTTATAAAAGTCAAAACCTTTACAGAACAACTCCTGCCACTTAACTAACTTCTATATTGTTAGATCATATTTCCTCAAAGATAATTGAAAAATCTGAAGAAAACATTAGAGATGAAATAAAAAGAATCAAAATTAATTTTAAAAAATGTGAGAAAATGAAAACATGGCTCTGACACTGACACATTGCATGTGTGTGTGTGTCCAGTTGTTCCTTGACCATCTCCAGGGAGGAGTACTCCACCCCTTCCCTGGGACTTATAGAACTGAGGCAGAAAATGTGCTCCTGGGTGCAGTTTTCAGGACAAAAGAAGAGGGAAAAGAGAGGTAAATTCAGGGAGGAAAAGGTAGCTCACAATAATGAGGGTGACAAAAAGATTTCTTTCTCCTGAAGAAAAGTGAGCTGAAGTAGGTGGTGGTAGCAGTGCTACTGATTATTCTTTAATCTGGTCTGATCCTAATGTCTCAGAATAGTAAAACTGTAGCTGTGATTTCTCCAGACTGATAAAAATGGCATTTTCACACCTGCATTTCATGTCTCAGGTAAAACAGTCTAAGAGCTCCTGGTGAGGGGGGGAAAAGTGCCAGAACCTTAATTTATGCAGACAGAATCCTTCTCCAGAGTAATTTACATACGTGTTTAGAATAACTTATTTTAGAATAATGGCTTTATTAGATAGACACATCCCCACCATCTGTAAATTTGGACGACATGGAGCATAGCTAAAGAACTTGGAGAAAATAAATTAAATGTCCAACATCTTTCATGGTACCCCTCCCAGGATCAGTGTTCCTAGCTCTTGTGAAGTATTTCAGACATTTTAGGGATAACGAGAATTCCTTGATGAGTCTGTGGAAGTCAGGTTCCTAGACCCAAAGTCTGAAAAAACAGGTTTAGTCAGAAAACACTCACTGTTCAAGATAAACAATTTCCAAAGGAGAAGAGAATGTGTGCATTTGTTTCCCTCGGACAAGAAGTGGTTGAGCACTATCACACCATGGGCCTTTTTCCACTATGGTATCTAGAAAATAAGTTCACAAATTAATAGATATTAACAAAGCAAAGAAAATTCAGTGCATCAGCAGACAGCAAATATTTGAACAATGAAGTGAATGAAATGCCAGATGGAGGATTTATGACACTATAAAAGATCCCCTGTGGGAACAAGCTATCTTTTCTCATCCAGAAAAAGTAAGGTCTGTGTTTCTCTCCTCTAATAAAAGCCCAGGCTAACCTCACAGGTTATTTATATGTGGTTTTTTTTTTTTTTTTTTTAGAACATCTGGTTATTCCTATATGAGCAATAAGCAAAATCAGACTCATAATGCTGTTAACATTGATCATTAAACCCTACTGCGAAGTTAAAGTGATCTAGAGTAAATTAATTAATATGCTGTATTTTCTGGTGCACTGCACAGTGTGATACATGATGCAGATTGGCCACAGACTCTCTTGCTGCCTCTGATGCATTCTTGCTTTCTGCACTAAGGACAGATTTTTGTTGGTGACATTATCTCTGGCTGAAGAGGCAAGAAAAGGTATTATGGGTTTGTGAGGCGTGTTCTTAGATGCCACTACCAAACTCAGGGAAAAGAGAGGGAGAATAAACCATATCTAGTAAAATACATAGTAGGACTCACATGAAATGGGTCCAGCTCTGCTCTACTCCACTTCAGAAGCAAGCAGCAAACGCTTTCTAAGAAACTAAGTAATTGAGTAAAAAAGGGGAAAAAAACCCTCCCCAAAAAAAAAACCCAAACAAAAAACAATGAGAAAAAGGACACACTAAAGAGAGAGAAGGTCAAAAACTTAAACCCAAAAGAAAAATCTACCCCTTGTATTTAACATGTGAATACATGAACAATGTGAACATTTGTGTTCACAAATGTGAACATTTGTGAATACAGGTAAAAAGGATTGCACTGATCTCTCCCAGGATCATACTCTAGTTGCATACAAACTATTCATTTGAGCAAGAAACTGCCTTTTACTGCCTTTAACTCTGGGAAGGAATAAAAAGGCTTCCAAGTTTTATTTCCCCTTTTTTTTCTTACACATTTTTGTCAGCATTGATCCCAGTCCTGGATCCTTCCCCTAAAAAAACAGTCCATGTCTCTTTGAAGAAAAGGGCACTACCTTTTGAAGAAAAGGCCACTACCTTTGCAGACACCATTTTTAGAGAGCTCTACCCAGTCTCCAGCTGCTGCTTCAAAAGTCAGAAGACCAGCAGGTGCTGTGTCACATCTGTTGGCCTCATGATGGCACCTTGGATGGTCTTGTGTGTCTGGAATACATCAGACACTTGAAAGTCCTGAGATCTCTTCCACTGAGTTTAACAAGAGAAAATAACCTGCTTTCCTTGCCCCCCAGAAAAGCAGTGTGCCATAGGTGCACTTCAGTTTTCAAAGTAATTCTCCCTTTGACCTTTGCAGTAGTCTTTTGTGGCCATTTGTGATGCTTCTTTTTGCCTTAGCTCCTCACCATGAAACAAAATATATCCTGCTGTCCAGATCCTGTGCATTATAACTTAAAGTTTTTAACCTACAGATATTAATTGATTGTGCCCTCTTCCAAGCAAACCTTGTGAATCTTTATAATGGAAATAACTTTTGTGGAATTTTTTTTCTGCTTTTGTTGTTTGCTTTCCCACTGTTTGCTGAAGGACAACACTGAACTTGGAGCTTGCTTTTATGAGAAATTGTGGTTTTTAACGCAAAGGCTAAATATCATCTACCACTTTTGTCTGATTGCAGAGTTCTGATGGCAAGCAACATAAATAGTGGTTTCTTATCATTTCTGATTCTGTCATGAGGCAGAAAATTGCAGGGTTTTAGTTATTTGCTAATGCATTGCCTGTTTCCATAATTCCAGCTGCAATGGCTAAAACAAGTGCATCAAAACTGTCACAGAGCTGTTTTGGATAACAAAGCAAAAAGCGACATTTTTGTGTGAAAATGAGGCAGCTGTACTGGTGCATATGAGCAAAATAGGTAAAACAGAGCCCAGTCTCAGCCTTAATCACTCGCTACAGTTACCAAAGTGACAATTATTTGCAATGGGAAGCAGAACTGCATAGCGAATGAAGTTTGTCACATTTCAGTGAAAATCAAAGCAAAAGCCAATTGCTGAACACATTGTGGAAGTGCATGAAGCCTTATTTAAGTACTTTAGGAAAATACAGGCGTGCCTGGATGTGTCATGGGTTTATAGTAAAGCACAGCCATTGGATTTTTGTATTTCATGGGTAATAGTTTTATCTTTCTATGAAGAGATATTGTTACTTTACTGTACCCTAGTCCTAGCTCATTTTGTGTACAGAAACCCTCAGAACATTTTGCCATGCCATGCTCTGCCACGCCATGCTGACCAGCCTTTGCTCTCTGAGCTGGCCACAGCCATAGGTCTCTCTCAGTTTTTTACTATAGAAGTCCTTGTTGGATAAAAGTGCTGTTTAACCTAGTCTGTGCAACATTTGTTGTTTTTTTTTTAAATCTTAGAGTAAAATCTGGCTGTCAGGTTTTATAAATCACAAGGGGAACATTTAAAAAGCTTAATCAGTAAGCCTTGAATAAAAGACCAATCTTTCTTGATCCTAAGGTGAATTTGAATTTTTTTTTTTAATTTTCTGGGGTTTTTTTCTATTTTGGATAATAATGATGTTCTTCTCTGGTGAATTATTTCAAGATTAATGCAGAGGGTTTATTCAGCCACTGTTTAGCATTATTGATTGTGTCATCATATGAGGCATTGCTGGTTGACCATTATGTCTTGTTTGCAGTTTATAAAGATGCTGAACAGGATGTGAAACTCAATAATGCATCAGCAGCAAATGCAAATTTTCTATATTTACTGAAGAGGGGGGAGGGAACCCACTACAAACAAGCAAACAAACAAAAAAGCAGAATGTTAAGCCAGGCTTAATGGGTTTATGGGTTTTGTTAGCAGCCTCCATCATTTTGCTTTTCCAAATCTGCCAAACTGACAGAAATCTCCACAGTTATGTGGGTCTTTTCCAGGTCCCTGATGCCCTAGCATTGCCAGCTGCTGCTGTTGAGTCAGTGACAGGCTCTGACTTCTCTGTGAAAGCCAAAGGGCCAACTTACAGCTCCAAACCTCCCTTTTCCAGGTCACAGCTCCTTTCAGGAATGTAAATCCTCAGCTGGGATGTGGCAGTTGATGCTCCTGACAAGATCACTGCTGATGGGAAGATGGGAATAAAACATCACACTTTAAAAAAAAAAAAATTGTTTGTTTTGGGTTTGTTTTTGGTTTTTTTTTTTTTTGTTTAAAGTGACATTTTGCAAGAACAGATTTTCAAAGTGGTCCAGTCTTCTGGTTAACTTCACAGACAGCAGAAGTTCTCATTTGTTTCATCTCCTTTTCCTAGAAGTTTCAGTCCTTACAATCATGAAATGGCTGTGCTTATTCATATCACAGTATTGCTTCTTTTTAAGAGAAACTCTAACTGCATTGCTTTCTGATTTTTAGCTCTAAATCCCTGTAATTAATTACATTATTTTCTTTCATAATTACAAGAATTAAAATAGATTATCAATCCCTATTAAGTAAGACTTCAGAGCCTAGAACTGTGGAATACTCTGAATTCCTTAATGAGCAGCAAGATGTGTATTAGTATCCATAAGGAAGAAATTCACATTCAAGTCTCAAGAAGGTGTTTATAAATTTAAAAAAGCTCATGGACCATTCTCATAGAATTACACCATTCTGTCCATATTTGATCATTTATATCATTACATATATAATTTGCATTATTTTTGTCAGAATCAGTTAGGTTGGAAAACACCTCTGAGAACAAGTCCATCATGTCAACCAGATCATGGCACTGAGCGCCAAATCAAGTCTCTCTTAAACAACCCAGGGAAAGTGGCTCCACCACCTCCCTGAGGAGCCTATTCCAATGCCCAATCACCCATTCTGTGAAGAAATTCCTCCTAATGTTCTACCTAAACCTTCACTGGCACAGCTTAAGACTACATCCTCTACTTCTGTCCCTTGTTGCCTGGGATCAGAGCCCAGTCCCCACCTGGCTGCTCCCTCCTGTCAGGAGCTGTGCAGAGCCAGAAGGTCCCCCCTGAGCCTCCTTTGCTCCAGGCTCAGAACCCACAGCTCCCTCAGCTTTTCCTTGCAAGATTTGTGCTTCAGACCCTTCCCCAGCCCTGTTCCCCTGCTCTGGACATGCTCCAGCCCCTCAGTGTCCTTCCTGAATTGAGATACCCAGAACTCGACACAGCACTCACGGCGTGGTCTCACCAGCGCTGAGCACATGGGAAGAATCATTGCCTTTGGTCTGTGGCTGGGACAGCCCAGGGGCCATTGGCCTCCTGCCCCCCTGGGCACCCTGGGCTCGTGTCCAGCCCCTGGCACCAGCACCCCCAGGGCCTTTCCCAAAGGGCCCTTTCCAGCCCCTCTGCCCAGCCTGGAGCTGCAGGGGCTGGTGAGACCCAAAGCAGGACCCAGCTCTTCTCCTTGGTGCCCCTCACACCATTGGCCTCAGCCCCTGGACCCAGCCTGCCCAGACCCCTCTGCAGAGCCTTCCTGCCCCCAGCAGATCCACACTCCCACCCAGCCTGGTGTCCTCCATGAATTTACCATGGGTAGACTCGATCCCCTCATCCAGATCCCCAATAAAGAATTTAAACAGGGCTGACCCAGCGCTGATCCCTGGGCACAGCACGGTGGGCAGCTCCCAGCTGGATGTGGCCCCATCCCCAGCAGCCTCTGGGCCAGGCCCTCAGCCAGTTCCCAGCCCAGAGAGGATGAACCTGCCCAGGCCCTGAGCTGCAGCTTTTCCAGGAGATGCCGTGGGAGATGGAGTCAAAGGCTTTGCTGGAGTGCAGGCACAGCCACAGCCTGTGCCTCACCCAGCAGGCAGCTCACTGCCCATCAGAGACCAGGCCGATCACGCAGCACCTGCTTTTTCTAAACCCATTCATAGAATGATGCCTGAGACTTCTGGCTAGTTTTCTTACGGGGAAGCTCTGACAGATCCCAGACTTTGGAAGCATTTAGGGTCAAGCACAAAGGGACCCTAGCTTCAGGATATTCATTTGCTTTCCTGATGCTAGTCCCACAATATAAGCTACACCCACAATATAAGCTCTCACCCTCCAGGCATACGGATAGACCATCATTTTCCTGTTTCAGCTGTTAATTTGCCCAGTTTTCCTACAGATTGCTATCAGTAGTCAATGTTACAATTACGGTTACTGCTGTTGGTTGTATATTGAAAAAGAGGATTTGTATTTAGACTGGTTTTCTATCACACAGTCATACACCACTTAAAAAAGCTTTGACTAAAAATCCTGAATCTGAAATAAATTTCACTAGAATCTCAGTCTTATGCTATTTATTATTAGCTTAAGGGAATCCACTCATGGATTGGAAAACAAAGTTCAAAAATTCCAGCTGGGTAAGTTATATGAAAGTTGGAATAGTTGAGTAGAAACAAACAGATGAAGATCTCTTTGTGAGATCAATTACACTGATTAGGTCTGTCCTCTGCAGATATTTTTGGATATTTTTGCAGATCAGATATGAAAACACAGCCATCAGGAGTAACATAGCCACATAAGTAAACCACCTTTTCAGGCTTTCACACAGCTTTTCAGGTTAATAAAGTTTGTTTGGGTTTTCTTATTCTCAGGTAGTTGTAGGTGACAAAACACTTACAGAAAGCTCATTACAGATTACACATTGCACTATTGCAGCTAAGATTGAGGAATCCTTCTGACATGACATTAAAAATTCCATCCCAGGTTTTCAAAGAAAATTCATTTCCTTGGGAGTTTTCTGTATTTCTCATCTTGTGACAGAAACAGCTGAGACTCTTCATGGTTGCTCAGATATTATCAAAAATTAATGATGAGCAGGGAAAAATATTATTTTTAATTGAAAAGTTTAAAATAAAGATTTTTTCTTAAAATTTTTCAAGCAATAGGTTTAAATTTCAGTTGATGATGCTGACTGAATATGAGTATAACATGGTTTCTTTGCGACTTGTATTATACAAATGGGCAGTTTTTCAGATGGTAAAAGAAAGGGGATGAAGTTCAGCTGATGTCACTGGTCACCAAATGATCCATTCCAGCAGCACTGGAAAGAAAACAGTTGAATTAAGAAGTTAGCGTGAAGGGTGGAGGTGGAGGGAGAAGCACTCAGTTGTAATGGGTGAAATCAGACAAGGTCTTTCACCAGTTTCATGAGGCAGGAAATGTATTACGATATTGATCATGTCAAAGTGTTTTCTTCCAAGAGCTAAAGTTTTACCAAGTACTGAAGGGAAAAAAAAAAGGCAGCACTGTAATTACTATACTACTTTTTATAAGTTTTTAGACTTCATCAATAGTTTTGATTCCACTCTAAGTTTTAGAAGAAAAAAGAAACCACTCTTGAGTAGTTTCAGAGAAGACCTTATGCCTAAGGGAAGAAAGGTGTTTCAAATTATGACACTGGAAGACATTATTAAATAACAGTAAAAAAACCCCTCTTTTATACTGTCAACCTTTTTTTCCCATAGAAATTCTCAAACTCTAAGCTAAAATGGGAGTAGCCTTGGGAGAAATAGTGTGAAGGTTGTCTCAGTTTATTCTTTTTTAGAGTAGATATCTACCTAGATTCCTTTACACATAGCTGCAAGGTTTGTGCAGAGGAAGATGAACGAATTATTTTACTTTAGTTACATTGTGATCCTGTACTAAGCAATTTAAAAGAGAAAATAACATTGTTAAAGATAGGTGAATAAAGCAAGAAAATATGAGCTATCTGCAGCCCTTCCTTTCCTTCCCATTCTCCTGCTGAAATGAAAAGCAAGAGAATATGAAAAACAGGATGGTTTTTGGTTTTTTTTTATTATTATTATTTCCCAAGGGCAAAAACCTGCAAGTAGAAAATCTGTTTGTGAGGAAAAGAAATAAAAAATTAGGTGGGTAATATTTATTATGAAAGTAGTAAAATCATAGCATCAGCTTTTTCCAACCTTGAGTATCTATAATGAGGCAATTAAGCTACCAGGTAAATCTATCAGTAGGACACAAAGGCATTAACAAGTGCATACCCCGGGTGCATCCTTTTCTCTGTGCAAGGAAAATTTGGGCATGCAGGCTGGAAGGAAACAGAACCAGGGTGCCAAAAGTCCTTCCAGCAGCACTGGTGGGTGCCAGGGCTGTGGGGAATGCCACGGCACACTGCCCATGGGAGCAGCAAACATCATTTGGGAATTGCAAGGGACAGGATAGTGAACAAAAAGGACGCTCTAGGTGTTTCTCACATTAGCATATTTTGTATGTTTTTATGCAGCACAAACCATCACCCTGGGCTCTGTTTCTACAGTAGAAATGATGAATTTGATTCAGGAGCCGCTTCATGAAATTCTTCAGCCAGTTTTATGCCTCAGGTCAAACTATAACAATTACGGTCTCAAAATTATGAGTTTATAGCCTCAATTATGATATTACAGCCTCATTATGTTCTCAAAATTATCCAAGCTTCTTAAGAGTCAGCACAAAGGTTAGCAAGGCTCGAAAATAAATGGTAGTTGCAAAGAAAAAAACCTGTTCTCTTAAGACAGGTGGTGTTTTCTCCCTTTGGGTGGGCAGGAAAATTTGGATGCTGGAAAGTACTCTTGGAAACCAAGTACTCTTGCACCAAGTATCCTTATTCATTGAATTGAGCTCTTTTGGATAAAAAATCTTTCACTAATGGAAAGGGGTGAACAACTGGCCTGTGGAAGACTTGAATCTGTAAGAACCACTATTTAAATGGAGTGATGCTTTGCTAGGAAAACAGCAGGAGTTATTGAACATATTTCCTTATGTCTATTTTTCTGTGTGTATATATATACACCTGCATATCTACAACACAATTTTTCTGTATTTCATTTAATTTCTCTGAGCTCCTTCACTTGTTATCTGTTCAAGTAAAAAAAAATTGATCTCAGCTCCCTCTTTCTTCTAGTGCCGGCTTGCAAGAAAATAAATGTAATGGAGACACTATGGAGAGAATGGTGATAGTAGAGCAGTCTTTTCAGCTTTGCAGACAAACCATGATTATGATGGCACACAAAACACCCTTGATAAAACAAAAATGTCCATGATACTTTCTCTGTTACACTATGGTCCCTTTCTTCCAAAAAAATATCCATTGCTCAAAACCTCTCAAAGTATGAATGAGGAGGAAGAAATCATGAGAAGGAGCTGACACTAGTCTGAATTCTCCCATGGCTTCTTTTCATTGCCATAGTGTTAAAGCTATTAAAAGCCCACAGTATATTGTGCTAAATAATAAATTATTATGTTTAGCTATTTCAAGAAATTGGCAGTGGTTTCAAGCATCAGAGCTCAGTTGTAGAAGGGGGATCTGACTTTCAAAAAGTAAGTTCAGTAATATTAAAACAAATGCCATTGAAGGTGTTGCAAAGCTAGAATAACAGAATTAGGAGGGTTTTCCAAAATCACTAGTGTTTTTGATAAACATCAGCCTTGACCCATCCCCAGAGCCTCTTGAAGCATGCCACACCTTGACTTAGATGCTGCTGTCTGGAGCAAGGATCCTTAGTGACCCCGTTACTGTCTGCAAGGATCCCATCAAAACATCAATGCCATACAAACAAATAAGGAAATAAACACACACACCTTCACCCCCTCCTATTATCTCTCTATCAAGAATAGAGATTGTGTCTCAAGATAGCTTAGTAAGTGTTACACCAAGTTTTAGATCGCTTCCCTGCCTGACATGACAGTCAATAAAATATCAAAAAATATTGTAGCTTCTGCAGTTTGTCTGGCATTGCTTTTGGCCTGATAAACTTGAGGTGTTGTTATTCATTACCCTGTCAGTCAGTCCTTGAAAGCTGAGAGATTTCTAACTTCTCCCTTGAAATGTGTCATGATGGATAGAAGATGACTGTAGGCATTCAAATGGGAAACATGGAGGTGGAATCCTTCTCTTCATGAGTGACCCAAACCAAAGAAAACTGGGCTGGCACAGGAACAGGACTTTTGGCACAAAGTCTGGTAAGGCTTCTAACCCTCTCCAAACACCTTGAGCTCAGAGGTAAAGGGTATTGCAAAATCTGTTTAACCATATAACAGAATTCTGGTTTTATCATAAAAATATCCCCCAGAAAATTTACTTTCCGTAAGATGATTGACACAAATGAAGCAACTGGAAGTCACAGAGGACACATTTATATATTTCTGTTTAAGCAAACCAGGAAATTCTGCTGCTCTGACACTCCCACTTGGAATTGTTGGGACAGTCTGGGGTACTTTATTTGCCTGACACAATTGTCATTTTCCCAGATTATTTCAGGGCACAGTGCAGGAGTTAGCATACACAAGGGATGATGCAAAATAGGGAATCTGAATGCAGTTACTCTCTTTCACAGAGTGACGAAGTTTAGTACTCTGGATATTGACATTTCAGAGTGGAATGGTCTTGGAATAGTGGTGGATGCATCTGGCCATTTAATATGGTTGTGGCCTTAGCTACTGACTGATCCAGTTTTAGCTGGTAGTCTCAAATGAGAAGTACTGTAATATTACTAAGGTTAGAAAGATATAATTCCTGTAAGCAGGAAATACTACTAAGAGAAAAATCTGTGTTGTTCCATTACATCTTGCTCCTGTATAGACAATTGGACACGTTCTTTAGACTGATTACCCAGATTACCCCTCCAGGACCACAGATAAGGACTGAGGCTCATTTAAAGTTCCTTCCTGTGAAGAGGTGTATTTTCTTTAGGATTCTGCCCATACTCTTAAGCATGCCCCCAGAAAAAACTATTTTCTCATCATCGTTATGTAGATTCCATAATGGTTCCATATTTTCCATATTGTTCCAATTGTTCCAAATGTTTCCATATTTTATTTAAATAAAAAGATCCCCAAAGCCTTCAGAAAATTGTCCAGAAGAGGACACTGTTTACATAAATGCACTATAAATAGCAAAAATCAAAAGCAGTTGCCAAAAATTTCTCACAGTAAAATTATTAGGCCTTCTTAAAAACAAATAGATACTAGAAATGTTCAAAGATATATCAAATGGAATATGGCTTTTTTGGCCCTAATGACCTCTCTTGATTCATATTCACTACAATCATAGATTAGGGCCCTTACAAATCTCTTCTTTTCAAAACCTGAAAGATTTACTCATTTCATGCCACATACTCAGAATTTACTAGTTTTTATCATCTAAGTAGACTTTCCTTTGTCTTATTGGATTTTTTAGGATGAACAGAACTTCTTTATTTTAGATACTTATCAGGACCAATCCCTTAAAATATCACACTGCTGGATACTTGTCATAAATTATATATATACCTAAACATTATTTTAATCATTACATACAGCTTATTACCTGTCCTCTTTTTTTACCATCTTATGATCTCATATGACTTCTAGGACAAAGCCACATTTAAAATCTCTTACATTAATTTTTAAGGAACTGAAATTTTAACTCAGCTGTCTGTATTAGAAGGACTTGTATAGCACAGTTTTCACAGTAGGACTAATACAGCAGCAGTACATGATAAATATGGTTTAGCACATTGCTTCAACATTTATGTGTTGATGTTGCTGAATACATACATAATATACACAGAGGTTCAAAGATATATGCCACACTGCCATGAAATGAATCAGAGCACTTAATGACAGAGAAAATATAGAAAGTCATATTGTAGCTCATGGTTCATGTAATCAGGGTCATCCAGGCTCTCAAAATTGAAGATTAAGCTTTTAAAACTACCATAAATGAGTCAGAAACCTTCAATTAGACGCACTAACTTCTTCAATAACATTCAAATGAAAAGTAAGTCTCATTTAATAGTGAAATAGGGGGAAGACTGTGACTGGTGTAATATAGTATAATCGTGAAATATAGGAAAGATAATGACTAGTGCAGCCATTAGCTGAGCACATTGAATAGCTGAGAGAGAAGCAGTGGCAATAAGGAACAGCATCTCACCTTCCTGCAGGGCTTTCCATCATAGGATCTCAAAGAATCTCACACAATAATAGCAGTGATTCGCACCTCTTCTGGGAGGGAGGCTGCCATCACAGCAGCACCTGATTATCCTGCTCGGCATTTAGAGCTCTCAAAGCCTGGGACACTGAACTACCCATCCCTGAATACTCCTAACACTCTCTCTGGCTGCTGTCCCTTTTGTTCCTCTCAGGATATATTTTGGTGCTTTTCCCCAAGCTTTTTTTGAGGAAGAGAACTGAAACTCTCCCTTCCCTCTGCACCCTTCGGAACATGAGCTGAAAGAACAAAATTCAGCTATCATAAACCTGGGGTGGAGTAAGAAGGAGAATCACTAAGGAAAAATAAAGCGGCTTTGACTTGACCAAGCAACTCTGAGCACCCAACAATGGCCTACGCTACTGTGGTAGAGTTTTTTCAAATCTCGATTGTAAAATTCTGATTTATGAGTCAAATTTTAAGACAATATGGGGAATGACACTTAGTATTAAAAAATGTAATTTACAACTCTAAAGTAACCCCAAACTCAGGGTCTTGTATGAAAATACAATCCCAGAGTAAGCTGCTCAATGCAAGATTGCATTAAAATTGTATACTGCAACACTTCATCTTCCTAATTGGTATGGATATTATCTAGCTCAAAAAGAGTAATTTAAATGATATCTCATCTTGAAGGCACCTGGAGCTGGCTGACATCCCCTCGATGGACTGCACATTTCCTCCAGCACTAAAATGCATGCTGACATGTACTTTCAGAAGCAAATGACCTGAGCTGGGAGCTACTCAAACTCAGTGATCATTCATATGCATATTCCTTTAATTTAGACATGTTCAAAGTGATAAAATACAGGCACTATGAAGCAAAGTTACAGCCACTGGGTCTCAAGATATACTGTCTGGACACTAATCTAGTTTTTGCCCTGGAGTGACAGATGCTATCATGATTGAGAGGAAAAAAAATCCTAAATGCCTACAGTAGATATTTGCACAACTATCTTATTCCAGTGAGAAAATATATTAGTGCATATTTAGAGTCTTAATATATTTTCCTACCCGGGACTGTGAAGTTGGATTTCACATAGGCTGATTAGAGACAAAACGCTTCCCCTTAATGAGTTTAATATTTTTATTTTTCTGGTGTTTCTACATCCACATGCATACTCTGTAGACACATAGAAACTTACACATGCTAGCACATCTTTGAAGATATAAATATGGCAAAGAGTGTTGACTTTTTGCTGACAATGTATACAGCTTGACAATACCCAATCAATTCATGCTTGGTGCCCTTTGGCAAATGAAATGCAATTTTTATCCTAAATCAATGATGAATTAATTGACAAGATGATAAACAAAGGTTGCATCTAATACATCACTGGACCTCTGTCCGTAGGGGGCCTGCAGCTTTGACAAAGTTGCTGGTGCTGCAGTTCTCCAGGACCAAGTTGTGACCAGGGTGTGGGCAAACCTGTCTTGAGGTCCAGCTTACAGTGTGATTTAAGTGTGCAAGGTAATGAGGGCCAGGAGGATTTTGGGTGAAAACAATGTTGGAATCCATTTTAAACACATACATAAACTTATCAGAATACTTTAATATTGTATTATGTTTCTGCATCAGGGAGCTTAAGTGAAATTATGTGCAATGATTGTACATCTTATTTTTTTTTTCCACCTGCTTCCAAAAGAGAAATCTTTCATATATTTCACCCAATTCCCAACCAATAAATAAGCTTTCCTTGAAGAATTTTTTTTTAATTTGGTTACACGTCAGGGTAGCTGAGAGTTATTAGCACAAGTTCTTCTCATAGGGAAAGTTAGTACAAGTGTTCTAATATCCCAAACAGAAATAAGATGCTGAAATAATCAATGTCTAGTACATAATGCAAACCCTTTAAACTAGCTACAAAAAAATAATTTGGGTTAGGATGGGAGGGGAATGGTTTTTCCTCTTATGGAAATCATGCAGACATCATAATAAATCCCCCTGCCTTTCCTATCCATTCTAAGTTGTTTCCTTTTTTTATTTTTTTAAGTTTTTTGTTTGTTTTTGTTTTAGTTTTGGGGTTTTTTTTTGGGTTTTTTTTGGTGGGGAATTACTTGGTGTGGGGTTTTTTTTGTTTTGGTTTCTTTGTTTGTTTGCTTTTAAACCAAGCATCCTTGGGCAATTAAACTAACCTACATCCAAGTTTTCTCTTGTTGTCTGTGATGAAGAACGGAGACTTTCCTTCCTCTTTTCCCAGAACTAAGATTTTGGTCTTTGTCAGTTCATCCTGTCTCCTAGGGGAAAACTGTGAGAAGAATCTATGTAAGATTCACATAAACTGTAAGGTTATATAAAGCCAAATCAACACCTAGAACCTACTTTAGGATCCTTAAAAAGCCAAGCCTTTTTTAAGCCAGAAATACTTAGTTGCACTTGAATAATGACAAGGAGAGTCTCACAGGAGCAGCAAGTTACTGAGTAAATGGAGGGGCCAAATTCCCTGTCAGCACTCAGAACAACTTGAATAATCAGTTGAAGTTAAGGAGAATTCTCCAAATCATCTTGCCTACTTCTGCACTCTTGTTACCTCCTGCTTCTAGAACAAAAGAGGTGTCCTTTTTTTTTTCCTCCCATGCTGCATTAGTGTGCAATATAGATCATCACTACACAGGCTTTTTTTAGTATCCATTTACTGAAGACCTTTAAAATTGTGAAATGAAGGAAATTCAATAGATAATTCAATCTCTTCTGAAAAGGTTTTCCTCAATTTTAGAACAAGGCTGAAATGTAGGTTTTCCTTCTGTTCTCAAAACTGCCTTAATAAGTGACTTTTGTTAGTCCTTTCTACTGTGTTTCCCCAATTTTCCAAATTATAACATAAAAACAATTTGGAATGAGGTAGAGGGAGTTCTATAAAGACTTTTTAGTGTTTCTGTTGATCTAGATTGGAAGTGAGATCTGCTACCTTTCATCTACTGCTCTTCTCCCTCTCCTGAGCTCCTACAAAGAGTTTGCCATGCCCTGAAAAATGAAATATTAATTTCAGCATATTCCAGTTGGAAAGCACAAAACCATGCCTTTGAGAGGTGATCCCTTCTCTCAGGATGAGAGAGAATTTCCAGACCTGTGTGCAATGATGAGGAAGAAAGAGGCACACAAAGACCTACACCTCTTTTTCATCAGGGTTTATAGAAAGATCTCCATGCTGGCTTGCTCTCTCCTCTCTCACACATAGTTGGAGAGCCCTGGTTATTCCCAGATCACTGTCAGAGCCCTCAGCAGCAGCCCAACAAAAGCATTTTGCCAAAGGCAGCTGAAGATGACTCACTGTTCCTAATTCTTCTAAATTTAGCAGATTACATTCCCCCATTCCCAGCTCAGCTCTCTGCTTCTGTGACATCTACTCATGCCATGTCTTCCGAGGCACCTCATGAGAAGCAGTCCTGAGTAACTGAGATTTCTCAAGCTTCAGATTCCATCATCCTCTCTGCACTTACTGGACACTCTCTGGGGTATATATAAAGAACTAGTCTTCCACTGACAGTGCCAGTATGATTTGGGAATCACAATCTGGTCAACAAACTCGTGGGACAAGGGTATTAGCTTTCAGTGCTTTACACAAATCTGGTGAGGAGCTGGGGGGGTCTCAGCCTGGGGAAAAGGAGGCTCAGGGGGGACTTTGTGGCTCTGCACAGCTCCCTGACAGGAGGGGACAGCCAAGGGGCAGGCGTTGGTCTCTGCTTCCAGGGAACAGGGATTGGATGAGGGAAATGGCCTCAAGCTGCACCAGAAGAGGTTTAGATCGGATATTAAGGAAAATGTTTTCACTGAGAGGGTTGTCAACCACTTTGAAAAGGCTACCCAGAGAAGTGGTGGAAATGCCATTCCTGGAAGTGCCCAAAAAACATGTGGATGTAGTACTTAAGGATCTGGTTTAGTGGTGGACATGGCTGTGTTATGTTAATGGTTGGACTCAATGATCTTAGGTCTTTTCCAGCCTAAATGGTTCTATAATTCTGTGAATTGTTACAGAAAATGCTAGCATCACCATGGAGAAAAAAAAAAAAAGTCAGGAGGTGGGAACCTGGCAGCACTACGTGAACAAAGCTGCAAGGAAATGGGGTACGGTGTTATTAACATTGCACTGGTAAAAATGCAAAAAGCAAAGTTCACAGAAATAAAATATTTCGATATTGTGATTGTGCTAAAGCAATACTGTGAAGAAATAGGTGGATCAGGAAAGTTCTATACAAACTGGAATGTCTTGAAAAACTCAAAGCTCTGTGCAGCAACAATCTCACTTTAGAGAACTAAAGGACAGACATCAAAAATTTAGCTATTACCCTAAAATCCTGACACAGATGATATGTCTATATTGTAGGAACCTCAGAGAGTAATCATTCTCACCTGTCCTAAACTCCTGCTTAGATAAACTGTTTTCTGAAGGTGCTTACAATTGTTAACTGAGCCTGGTTGACCAGGATAGAGTCTGATTTCCAATATGAATTTTTAGTTAAGTTGTATAAAATAAATGAGTTCATTTCAGTTAGTTATATTAAGGCATCTTGTCACTTTTTTTCCCCCCATCACACGTGAATATCTGCTGCAGACAGCTATAAAACATGACACAGGATCTGCAGAAACCCTGCTCTCCCCTGAAGCATCAGCTGGAGGCCAGGCAGGATGACAGTCATCATCCCAAATGGCACCAGACATCCTTGCGGGGCAACGGAACCGAGCTTCAAGTGTCACTCTGCTTGACAGATTCTGCATTGTGGTTATTGTGTTTTCCAACACCAAGCATTGCAGTTTGCTGCTAGGAAAAATGGCAAGCTTTTGCAGATATTTTTAAAACATGAATTTCCAAGCTTGCAAGATGGCAGGAAGTTAAGGCCAGACTTTGAAGCTTTACTTTTCTACTTAGATAAAGAGTCACTGCCCTGAGCAATTTGACAGAAAGAGGGAGGAAGACAAGCTGGACAAGTCTTCAGAGGTTAATGCTGTGCTGTTAAATTTATGTATGGAGCTTTGGTAGTTGTTTTAGTGGACTGGATAGCCCTCTTAAGGCCAGAAACTCATAGAGCTGGTGACGTGGCATCTAAATAAAGCAGATAGAATTTCCTCTTTCAGTTCTCAGGGGCAAAAGATACTCAGCTTAGTGTCAATTCGGTATTAACCTCCCAAAGAAGAATAGAGATGACTTCAGAGGTTATATTCCTGGATCAGCTACAGTTTCAGTTTCTGATTTAGTTTCTCTCTTCTTGCAATTTCCTGTGATGTGCATGTAGATAAAAATACTTAACTATTTCCCAGGTCTGTTTTGAAGCTAAATTACTAGATATTTGTTAAGAGCTTTGAGGCATTTATGATCATAAACTGAAAATTACATTCTCCTACCTTGCTGCTATTAAGGCTTATTATTTTCCTATAGCTCTACAGCATGTTTTCTTTTCAGAATATTGAATAGTATCCTAATAAAAGCAATATAAATGAAAGTCAGACTAGTGCCGTGCTTCTTCAGTCACATTTACAAAGAAACTGTAATTCATGCTGGTTGAGAAAAAAAAAATCTTGTCATTCTTGTTCAAAGATAAAAGCTATCTTTAAATCAAGGCTCTGTCTTTATATGAAAGTCAGGTATTTCTGCACCCAGAGTTTCTCTGGGTGACCCATCCCTGGACATGTGAAAGCCATGTTTGCTGGAGCTCTAATCAACCTGGTCCAGGGGAAGGTCTCCCCCATGGCAGGGGGTAGGGAATTCATGATCTGTAAAGCCCCTTCCAACCTAAACCATTCTATGACCTGCTTTTGTCTCTCAAGAAGAGATTTGTTTTTACGTACCTTCTCTCTTTCACTCCCTCCCTTCCTTCTTGTCCCTCTCCACCTTTCCCTTCCCCTCCTCTCTCTCCCCCATACAGCCATGAAAATTCACTGTTTTGGGAAACAAAAAAAAAAACAAAAACAAAAAAAACATATTAAATTTTGATATCAACATATCAAAAACCAAAAAAACATATCAACTTAAAAATTAACTTCCGAGTCCACCACATAATCCTCCTATACATCTCACCAAGGGACCTATAGGGTGGCAAGAAAATACAGAGTTTCCATTTTAGGACTTAAGAGGCCAGGGTAAATGATGGGTTTGACACACAGCTAACTGTAATTATGTTGGTGTGTTGCACAAAAGCACTTTGTCTTTTGCCATCAGCAGGGATCTAGAACCACAGAAACCAACAGGAAGAAGAACAACCAACAAAATGGGTGGGTTTTACAGGATAAAAAAGCTCTTCATTTTTGGCTACTCAATTTACTACACAGAAAACATACTGGAGAACTTCAGAACTTCCTCCCTCCAAAAAACCAAATCCTGGTGTATTTCTACAGTTATTTGAGCCCAGGAACCCTTCCTTATTTAATAATACTCTTCATTCAATTACAGAGCTGATTTACCTTATCATGGTACAAAGATGTTTTTGAGCTGTGGGGTTGGAACATGCATAGAAGAGAGATTGTATCTCCTAAGAGTTACATTTAGATGCATTAAAAAAGGGCAACAACACAATCCAATAATTCATTGCTGAACAAGATGGCAAGACCTTGCCATACTGGAGGTATCAAGGAGATCTGCAGCTTCATGAAGGTGAGTGCAGCTTTGTTGAGTGAGGCCATGTGTCTTGACATGCCCTGGACTTTTGCCTCTAAGGCTGTTGTCTAGAGTAATAAATTGAACGTGTCAAAGAATGTTTCCAGGCAATTCACTTGTCTCTACTCTAAATTTTTAGGACAGACTCTAACACATTTTTAATCTGTGCCAACAGGCACTTCCCCAAACTATTTTTGGGTGCAGAAGAACACTGGAGCCACGTCAAGCAGGCAGTCTGACTGCCGTCACCTGGGAGAAATCACTGATGTAGATGCAGGTCCTCCCATGTCAATCAGAACCATAACCAGGGTCTGATCAGGGATACATGCAATTATTCATACAGATGCAGCTTCATTGTTCAGTTTTGAAATGGCTTTTTTGCCGAATCCATGCTCCTGGGAATAATTTTTTATTCAAGTGAAGAAATCTGAGCTAGAAGGGGACTAATGAGTATCTCTGCCTTTCCTTTGTAAAGAATTGGGATGCTGTCCTTGACCACTGCAGATTAATGCGACAATGTGGTTAGGGGAAATTGCACTAGATGAAACACCAGTATTTCAAGAGCTTCTAAATACTAAGGGCAGCACATGGGTCAGGCTCCAAAAGGAAGAGAAAGCTCATCCAAACACCAGCATTTCTTCTGAATGCTCACTAACAATCCCTGGTGTGTTGGTGGCTGGCAGCAAGAAGTGACCAGTTCCCTTTGACCAGCTGTAAGAGACACTGGACTTGAGAGAGATGGGGACATTTCTGAAGAGACACTGCCAAAATACTGCCAGTTTGCCCTAAGCAAGACTGCCTGCTCTTGTGTGGAGTATGGCCTGAACCTGAACGTGGCCAGAACCAATATGCTGTCCGTTCTAACCTGTCCCATCCTCTTTCCTTTTTTAAACATAAGTCAATGGCATCTTTCAATCCAGTTTCTGCAGTCTAGTGATTCTTCAGCTTGGTCACCTGCATTTGCTATACTGCTTCTGTCTAAAGCAGTGGAGGGATGAAGAATAGCTTCATTTCTAAAGCCTGAAAAGCTCAAGCACTTGGGTGAAACCAGGATGCCTCCTACATCACACAGCAATAATAAAACATAACTGCATTCCTTTATTATCTCTCCCAAGAGGTTGTTGTAAATAGCAGTCATGATAGCCCATAAGTAGGTCTAGGAAAAAAAACCCAAAACAACCCCAAACAAACAAATAAAAGCCAAACAAAGAAAGAAAAAAAACCAACAATGTCCCCGCCCCCCCCCCAAGAAAACCCCAATCAAAAAACTAATGAAAACCAACAGTAATTCCCTTTCTTCAAGGGCAGAAGACAAACTGATGTACACTCAGCCCCTCACTTTCAGAGGGCAATAAACTCAAAGTCGGCAGCTACAAAAAACAAGCTTTCTTTATTTCTCAATTTTAGAGTTCTTGGGCCACAATAAACTGGCAGTTTCAAGTCTTCTGTATGCTCTTTAGCAACAATAAAACATACCTCTAGCCTCCCATAAGGACAACGCTGGGAATTCCTAAGCTCTCTAGACAGCATAAAAGATTGTTCTTCCTGTAGCAGTTTTGAAGTAATAAAACCCACCTTTATTAATACTGTCTGTGACAATAGAGGACATATATCCCAAGCTGCCTTTTATGCAGATGGTGTTCACTGTTCTGGTGCACAGATTTCATCTGACCTGGGGGCTGGAACCAGCATGGATGGACAGTGGTTGTGGAAACTGGCCAGACCTCTGGGTTTCCTGGCATTGTTCTTATGATGTCAGGTAGTGGTATGTTCTAGTCAGTAATCAAATATTCTTTGAATACTATAGATCATGAATACTTTCAATAATTAAAATGTATCAGACACAGAGTATTTTTTTATTTTTATTTCTATGAAATACATTTTATTTTGCTTTGTGACCAGTTTTTCTCAGCCTGTCAGCATGTTTACAGTCCCACTTAGTGTTTAGTGTTCACACTTTATTAAGCAAAGAACATCTTGAAAATCCAATTTTCAAGACTGAGGCAAATAAAACAAAAATAAGATCAAAGAAAGCATATTACTTGGAATCATTTGACCACAAGGTTGTACAAAGAGGGCACTGGCATAATTTAAATTGTTTAAATTGGCACAGTTTAAATTGGGGAAACCAAAGACTCCCACCAAGAAAAATTGTGTGCTTCATTGCAGCAGTTTGGACTTGCATGCAGGACACAAGAAACCCTGTTTCAGGATGGCACATGTTGGCAGTTAAAGTTATGTTGCCTTCCCACATGAATTATTGTTAACAACAGCAGCAAGAAAACCATATAATGCCACATCCAAAATGGGAGGCTTCTAATATTATGACCTGGACATTTGCATTTTAATTGCACAGACAAGTGAATCAGATTTAGTATATAATTGAATATATTGTCTATTAGTAACAGCACAGGTAAAACTTGGTCTTAATTTCATGCTATTAAACCAGAGTAAATCTCACAGTCTTTATTTAAATTCTAATTCATTCAATAATTTCCTAAAATAAATGACCCATGAAAGCTTTTTCCTATTTTTCCTGCTCATTTTATTTGTGGAGCTTAAAAAAAAAAAAAAAACAACCCTGAAATTAATAATCTGAAATTTTATTTACTTTAGTATTGTAACTATATTTTGCATGCCTTCCAGCTATGGTAAATCAGAAAATCAGTGTTGAACTACAGATGCTGAAGAATAAACCATGGACAAGCAGTATAAAACATCCACAAGTGCTATGTAAAACATCTTTCTACTGAGCCTCTTCCCAGAGAACTGGAGAATCTTCTTAGCAATTCCCTTATGCTTTCACTCCCATATCAATATTTACTGTCAATAGAAAGATGCATTTTTCCCTGTTTGAAGTAAGGTTTTTACAGTTTATCATTAATCTTATAAGGGAAACACTCTTATGAAGCAGTTTCTGACGTGGCAACATCCCAGTCTTTCAGCAGCAGGACACAACACTTTTTCTGCCTTCAGAGGATCAGATTTTTGTAGAGCCAAGGGCAATTGATTTTGGTTTCTGTACTGAGGAAAAAAAAAAAATGCAGCAGAGAGTAGCTGTGATGCTTTTGGTAATGTGTAATGCCATATCCATTCAAACACTTAGAACCTCAAAAAACATTAACCTTGCATAGGACCAACCAATACATATGAAATACTTGTTTTCTTCTGCTTCTGGCAGAAGAGTTTGGAAATGAACAGATGTACTTCTATAGAAAATTAATTTCGATTTTTTCTGAAAGATCAACATTACTCCTGAAGTAAAAAATTAAAATTAAAGAATCCGCTCCTCTTTCTATGATTCTTTGTTTAAATGAGCGGCCAGCATCATGCCCTAAAAATAGGCAGTAAATCTCAATCCCATTTTAATGTTATGACTTCCAAAGAAGCATTGAAAATGGATAGATGTGACTGTTGTCAAGAAGGCTTTGAGAAAATCAGACAATATGCATTGCAGAACTTAGTTCAGTTTTGCCTTTCACTGCTAACATAAGAGAAGTAAGGGATGCTGCCAAGAGGGATCTGGATAAACTTGATATATGGGTTCACAAGAACGTCATGAAGCTCAACAAGTCCAAGCAAGGTGCTGCAACTGGGCTGGGGCAAAACTCATGGAGAGCAGCCCTGCTGAGAGGGACTTGGGGCTGTGAGGAGGGGAGAGCTGGATGTACTCTGGACCTGAAATCCCCCATGTGCTGGGCTGATCCCTCAGCAGAGGCGTGGGGCAGATCCTGCCCTGGTCAGGTGGTGGGGATCCTGCCCTGGTCACCTGAAGTGGTGTGTCTGCTCCATGGTCCTCAACACAAAAGTAAATGGACCTCTTAGAGCAGGTCCAGAAGAGGCCATGAAGATGCTCTGAGGACTGGAACACCTCTCCTGTGAAGACAGGCTCAGAGAGCTGGGTGTGTTCAGCCTGGAAAATAGAGGACTTGGGGCAGAATTTAGAGCCCTTACCCGTGGCTGAAGAGGGCTTATAAAAAGGATGGGTAGGAGCATTTTATACAGGAAGATGGTGACAGGACAAGGGGTAGTGGCTTTAAACTGGAAAGGGCAGGCTGAGATTGGCTGTAAGGAGAGATCCTTTACTCAGAGGGTGATAAAGCAATGGAACAGGTTTCCCAAAAAGGCTGAGGATTCCCCAGCCTTGAAAATGTTCAAGCCCAGGCAGGAAGGCACTTGGAGCAGTGTGATCTGGTGAGTGACATCCTTGTCCATGAAAAGGGAATTGGAACTACATGATCTTTAAGGTCATTTCCAACCCAAAACAGTCTAGGATTCTCTGATTATATGATTTATAGATGGAGGAATGGTTGAAAGGAATTAATACTGAAATACCTGATAAAGCTTTAGCAAATATCCATTCATGGTCAAATGAGAGGCATTTAAATTATGTTAACGATCAGTGGATTCAATCATAGAACAACAGAATGATTTAGGGTGGAAGGGACCACTGGGGTTCATCTGGTCTTACCCTCTGCTCAAAACAATTAGGCATGTTATCCATCTATCTAGCCACATATACATAAAAATTTATTTTCCTCTCTGTTGGTTCATTATGTGTGCAAACAAGCACACACAAACACAGAGTTTCTAGAAATCAGACTCTCAGAAATGAAAATAAAAAGAAAAAAAAAAGAAATCTAATATCATGGCCGTCACCTTTATTGATTAAATATCCAGATTAGATGACTTAATTTGATAGTGTAGGTGTTCTGTGTGCAAACTGGGAAATATAGTATGGTCTGCAGAGATCATCATTAAACAACTCTTTCTGTTCTATCCCTCTAAATTAATGTATGGTTTATATAAATGGTTCACAGAGAGAAATTTGTTAATTATTCATGTGGGAGATTTTTGACAATCCCTGGGGCAATGAGGTTCAGAACAACCAATAAAATGGAAAGGCATATGTTTTAAATACCGCAATGAAATAATAGTATCATTCATTTGGAAAAAAAAAAAATAATTCACTACCTTAAATCTTGATGTAAGAACTTCTAGATATTTTCAGAAAGAGATTCTGTCATTCTTGCAAGAGCTGTGGTCAGGATGCAACATTTACCAGATGATGCTCCCAGCCCCACGTTACTGAATCACTTTAGCTAGGTTACAGGAAGAGACCCTCCTGGCTTTGAAATCTGTTCATCCATGAATATTCTTCAACAGGGGAGGTCAGCAGCCACTCAGAACAGAGAGTTTAATTGCAAATTTTAGATAAAGGCCCTTCCCCGAATATGTCATGCTCTGGTGATCTAATGTAATAGATTCATGTTCAGTAATGAAGTTTTTTCCCATGACAGTGAATTATGAAGTTATTCAACAAAATTTTAAAAAATAGACCACCAGCCTTATAAATTAGGGTGTTACACTTGTACCAAACCTTATCCTCTACATGTAATATTATCTAAGAATATCAGCAGTGAAATTTTGCTTCCAGCTCTTAAAGTAAAATTCTTCATTCTAAGAAATTAAAAAATAAAAACAAAAACCAAAAAACAACAAACCCCTTAGAAACAGCACAAACAACCAAAAAAAAAAGTCCTACAAAAACTGAAATGAAAGGGCCCACATGCTTCTGCCCTTAGTGATACTGAATAATCATTTATTTTGTTAATATATCCTAATGCATGTCTATGCTTGGATCTGAATTTACATCCTGTTTGTATTCTGTGTGCAGCTCAAAGGGGGCAGGGGGAATATCACTGGTGTCCAGCCACCACCACAATGCACTCCCTCTGTCCTCACAACAGTGTTGTGTGATCACAGTTCAACTGGGATTTTTCTGACAAAAGTTTGATATTGCCCAGTGAAAGGATAATTTGGATTTTAGACTCACAGAGATCATGTTGCCTTACTTCTGAGAGAGTAATTCAAGCCATGGTCATCTGTCAGTATTATATGAAAAAGCACAGCTGGATCAGGGTTAAAATCAGGTGCTTTATCTGCCTATTTCAGTGATTCACTTCAAGTACCATACAATTTGCACCCAAACTGGATATACCATTGTGCAGAAAAACTGATTCTTTCTAGCTAACCTTACACTTACTCTCTGATTCCTTCTTCCCCAGTAAATTACTGATAAGGTTTTTTGCCTGTCTTTGGAAATAGATGAGATCAAATACAAAAGAGAAGCAGAGGAAAGAAAGTTCAAGATAAGGGAAATGTCTAGATCCAGCCCTATGGCAAGTAATTCTCCCAAGGTACATCCACTTCAGGCATTATCTATCTCCATTTAGCAATGGAGAAGTTGTCACTCGAAGAGTGTTAAAAAAAGTAATGATGATTCAATAGCCAGACCAGGAAGAGCCATGGAGGAATTCTCCCTTACCTGGAGAAGCCATTTATTCCAGTAGAAAATCCGGACAGATCTGACATAGCTGTATTTTGCACAAAATATATGCTGGTACAAATAACCATGCAGCACCAAGTACTAGTGCCTTGGAGCAGCAGGAACTCACATGAGATTTCTGCACTGATACGTGGAAATTCCACAGTGAAGTCATAATTAAAACAATGGAAAGGAATATATTATAATTATAAAAATTATGTGTGGCCTTCAGAGCTCTGCCTGTGTTTCTGGAACTGTGTATGTTTTTTAACTGACCACACAGCTCATTATCTACCCACACATGAGGAATTTTCATCCTCATTGTGTATAAACTAGTTTTCTTAACTTATGTCCACAAGGACTTTAGACTTCCTTCTTAATTTATTCAGCAAATTTCACATTTTTTAGAGAAGATGTATTGAATCTCAGGGCCCGGGATTTGATTGATCCCAATGTAGAGGCAATATGTTACCACATTGCAGCAATGTCTGACAGGTATTTATTATGCACTTTAAAAGGATAAAGGCTACAGCTACAGGAGTCTGTGAAAAGCCTAAAGGTCATGTCCAGAGAAGAAATGTAACATAGAGAAAGTCATTCTACTATTAAGAAAATAGTGATCTATTCCACAATAGAAAAGACCAGATTTGGTCTGATCCAAAGCTCACTTAATAGGATGGGAGTCAGATAATTATGAATTTATATTAACAACATAAGAAGGGCAGCAGAGGGATTCAATTATTATGCTTAATTGGTTAGGGAATACCAAAAGTGCTGTATTGCATTTTATTTGGGATAGTATTAAATAAACATTAAGAAAAATTCCTTCAGATGAGAATCAAGAGGGTAAGGAAAAGAGCATAGCTGGTGAATTGTAAGACAGTGATTAGTTATTCATGTAGATTCTAGGGGCCATTAGCCTGAGTAACATGTTAGCTTTCCATTTCAGATGATTACATTTTGCTTAGTGAAAGTGTTAATATTTTTATCAATTAGTTATGACATTTCTTTTAGTCCACCTCCTAATATGAGTAGTTTAAATCATTCCTGTAATAGTGAATAAAAAGTAAATAAAGACAAGTGTATGGTGTATAGAAATATATTAGAAAATGCTTTATCACCTCTACAGGAACTGACCATATTTGGATTACTGAAATTTAGCTTGAATACTGGGCTACTTTTCTGTGTTTCTATATTCTGAAAAGAAGCTGCATTTCAGTTATAAGTGAAATTATTATTATTATATGGGTGTATTACTTATGTTTCTTGTTCACTGTAGCTTTTGAGATAATAAGCTTTCAACTGTGAGTTAAGTAATATTTTGAGTCACTGAAACATTTTCAAACAGTTTGAAAGATTCTGCAAACTATATTTAAGGATTTCAAAGCCAATTTAAAGATGCACATGCAAGGAACCCATTCATCTGTGGGTATCAGTGGTTTCAGATCTTCTGAGCAGCATTAAAATCTCACTGTTTATTCAAACATGCTTTTAAATAAAACCACACTTCATAGACTGAAATGTGCATTGATTAAATCACAGCCTTGTTTCTGCCCTGTGGAACTTGTGCTGATTTGTCTTCTCTCTTCTCATGCCTGAAATAAGAAAGGTGCCAAAAGCTTTTGAGTGCTGATGCTAGGGCTGAGCTGTCTTAGGAGTGGTACAGATGTGGAGTGCTCAAACCCCCATCCTGCCAGTGAGGTGTGTGAGTGTTATCTCCACCTCTAGAGGCAAAACACCTCTGGGTTACAGCAGGACAAAATCTAATATCGCAGTGCAACATGGGTCTATCCTCAGTAACAGTTTCACCTGGATTTTTATCAGCTAGGGACAAAAATCTGTCTGAAAGCCAATAGAATTCTTGCTCCAGTGCTTAGGTTTCCAGACTGATTAGTTACATGAAGCGATGGCTTCTGAAACTTCTAAAATATTTTTTTGTTGTTGCTGTTAAAGAGCTTTAACAGTGATGCTACAGAATATCCTAAAGAGATGCAGTATCTGTTCCCTAAACTCTTCCACATAAAGCAAAGAATGTTTGAATACAAGAAGAATTTAAATGATCTATAGTCAGTCTTCCTTATCTGGTGCTTAGATGTGATACAGAAATCATCCAAAGGAAGTGTCAAGGAATATCCTTATAGGCTGACCAAAACTAGCACAGAATTTTTTTTTTTGTAGAATTTTTACCTCCCCCTCTACTACATCTCTTGAAAATCAGTAGCACTATTCAATGACTGAGATGTAGTTTAAGCCAAAAATCCATGAGCAAAGCATCAGATGACAATTGTATAAACCTACACTACAGTAATCACTAGATGTCTGAAAAACTCAAAAGGAATACGCAAAAAAAAAAGTGCTGTGCCAAAGGCTTTATTCAGTATCTAATAGGAAAACCACTCTGGCCAGTTATTGAATTTTATTACTATAAAAGGGCTTATTCACTGCATTATGCTTTGACTGCTCAGAAAACCTGTTTCTGTCAGGTTACTGCATTGGCCACCATGCTGCTAAATCATTTAATGTGCTCAGTTTTACTCTTGAAGTAAGTGAGGTAAAGTTCCACAGGGCATGAAACAAACACAGCAGCAGCACTTCAGTTTTAATAGTGTCTGACACCCAGCCCAGCTTGCCACCCGTTCCTCACAGCTGGAACACAGCTGGTTCAGAAGGAGAGGCAGGATGGGATATTCTTAGGCTGAGGCAACAGCAGCTCTCCCAAGAACCTGTCAAAGCAAGCACTGGGATTGCTGCTGGACATGATCTCATTCAATATGACACTGGGCAAGCCTGAAAGATGGAAGCACACAGACTTAGCTGAACTCTTACATAGCTTAGGGAAAATCCAGGACCAGCTCAGTGACACTCTGGCTGTACACATTACCAGCTCCCTAGGAGCCGAGAGTTTACTTTAAGCTCTGACTTGATTCATTTAAAGTGCTTGAAGCCAATTAACACAATGTAATCACAGTAGTGGTGGTAGTACTCTACCTCCAGCAATGTGTGCTGACAGCTTGCTAAAGGGTTACAGGAAGGAAGAAAACCTTGGTTTAAATTCGGGTCAACTTCTTACCATCTAGCACTGTGGACTGTGCTCCAGCGGGGTGCAGTGCTGACATAAGCATTCACCTACTTTGATGTCCATGTTGCATAGATATTAACAGACAAGAGGAGCTGTTAAAAAAAAAAGAAAAAAAAAGAGAAAATAAATAAATTGTAATTTATTGGGATCTATGCACAGGGTAAAGCTTGCATGGGGACTCAGGTTGTTTAGCTTCCATCGCAAGGAAACATCTTCTGCTGGATGGGGCAAAATTCCTCAGCTCTTACATCCATTCCACAGCCCTGCATGGCTCCCCCTGGACACTGAAGATGCTTCATTATATATAATCTTAAGCCAAATACAAAAAGTCTCACAATTGCCTTAGCCATGTACAGAACACTGCCTTATGTGGCCATTCCTGCACCTGCAGAAACAGCTCCTGCTGCTGACTTAAAAATGTCGTATCTAAGTACATTTTTGCCATTTCTGCATCAGGAAAAGATTGCATGGGCTTGTTCCTTCTTCATTGGAGGATTGGGAGCTATTTCCTGGTTCCAGAGTCTGTAATGTAATTTAACAACCATTGCATTGTGCTAATTTGAGCACCTACAAAATCCAGTGACACCGAGACAAACACACAAACAAAATGCAGTGACTTCATCCCTTTACCAGGCTGAACTATTCTTTGCTCCATCTGTCCTTTATCTCATTTTAACTGTTCTGCTGTGTACCTCATTCCTTCTGCTACCCAAATATTCCTCCACCTACATGTGAACCTCCAAGAAGAGGTTCTGTTTTATATATAGCTGTTTATAATATAGCTGTTTTATATAAAATTATAATCATGTTCCAGAGAGCTTCACTTACTCTTTTAGTGATCTGTTAGTTAAAGAAATGCAGTCCCTATAGTCTAGACAGACAATTAACCCTGCTGACCCCAGAATACATGGTTAGTATTCCCCTGCATGAGCCAAGAATAACTTAATTAGAAGTTCAGCCTAGGAAGTGGCTGCCTATTGGTAACAATATTAGTTCTTCTCCATGATAGTTCATAAGAAGTCTTTCCCAAAACAGTTTACAGAGTAAAAATATATCTATATATCCCAGAGGAAAAGGGAAATTAATAGGTTTAAATAATAATGAAAAGACATACTGAAATGAGGTTTGAAATAGATGAGAAAGCTGATGTGGACGGAAACGTGTGAAGAATACTTTCATATGACATAGACTGGAAAAAAAGCTTATGAAAATATTTTTCTCTTTCTTACTATTAGAGCCCAAACTTATGAAATTGTTCAAATATATCTGCAAAGATTTGTTTTAATTCTGAATCAATTAATTTGCTTTTATCTGTATCCTTCAGCATGAATTTTCCTTAAACATGGATACCCTCCACATGTATTTGTCTAGAAATATTATTGAAAAATACATCAAATGTTATAGATTTGCCCTGAAAACCAAGTTTTCACATCCCACTTAAATTAAGCTTTATAAACTGAGTTTTTATTGCTTGTATATTTGATACACTGAAACAGTAAGGTATATCTAGAGGCTTATTCAGGTCTTCATCAAATTCATAGCCTGGTTTGTGTTTGTGTGGCCAGATTTTGGTGGCAAGAGGGGTACAGGGGTAGCTTCTGTGAGAAGCTGCCAGAAGCTTCTTCCATGTCCAAGAGATCCAATGCCAGATGAATCCAAGACAGACCCTGCATTGGCCAAGCCCCAAGTCCATCAGTGATGGTGGTAAAACCTCTGTGGTAACAGATTTAAGAAGGAAAAGAAGTTATTGCATGGATGTAGCTGTACTCAGAGAAAAGCAAGGTGAGCCATGTGTGAGGAGCATCCCTGCAGGCAGGCAGGGCAGTGCAGCAGGAGGGGCAGGAGCTGCTGCAGGCTCTGCAGCTCAGATTCCCCTGGAGCAGCCCAGGCTGAGGCAGCTGTGCCCCTGCAGCCCAGGGAGGGCACGGGGGAGCAGAGATCCAACTCAGCCCATGGAAGAGACCCACGCCAGAGCAAGGGGATGCCCAAAAGAGGGCTCTGAAAATGGGAAGTGGGAGCAGGGTCCTGACAGGAACCCACAGAGAGAAGAGCCCAGGCTAGAGCAGGTTTGCTGGCAGGACTTGTGACCCCATGGAGGACACTGCAGCAAGCTGTTCCTGAAGAACTGACCCTGTGGAGAAGAGTCCCACATTGCAGCAGTTCATGAAGAGCTGCAGATTGTGGGGAGAACTCTGGCTGAAGTCTGCGGGGGACTGCCACAGTGGGAGGGACCCCACCTTGGAGCAGCAGGACCTCCTTCCTTGAACCAGCAGCAGGAACATGTGATGAGCTGATCATAAACCCCATTCCCATCACCCTGCACTGCTGAGGGGGAACACCTGGAGCCGAAGGAGGGAAGGACAGGAGAAGGTGTTTTTATGATTTCTTTTCCTTCTTATTATCCTGTTCTGATTTTCATTTATAATGAATTCATTAATATTCCCAAGCTGTGTCTGGTTTTCCCATGATGGTAATTCTGTTGTCATCTTTTCCCATTCCTACCTCAACTCATGAACCTTTTGTAACACCTTCTCTCCCCTGTTCACTTGCAGAGGGGGTTGAGAGAGGGGCTTTGGTGGGCACCTAGCATTTATCTAGGGCAAACTTACCACAACCCTTTAAAAGTGATAAAAATCCTTAACTATACAGGGAGGCTGAAAGTATATGTACTTGAAGTTAAGTAGGTGGATCTGCATAAAAATGTTCCAATGTTTTCCCCAACAAATAAACTCCATGCATTATATGACTTAAATAACCTCCATAGCTTAGACATTACACATCCCGGAAACAACCAACAAAAACTGAAGCACAGGTTCAAAATGCTGTGCAAATTATCTGTAGAAAATGTGGAGAACAAAAGGAAGCTCCAAATTCATGGTTAGCCAAAGACTCTGGTTCTCACTGGAGATACTGGATGCTATGTGTCAGTACTTTGTGCTGAACAGTACATTAGCTAAACTAATTAATATAATGCTTATTAATATACCTTTAAAAATATATTTGATGTACTGAGTATGAATTGAACCATATATTTGATGAATAAATGTAAGATGTCTAACTATCCATTTGCAGATACCCTGACAGCAGGAAAGGAGATTAAACACATGGAACACATCAAGAGAAGGATGATGAGATGAAATACAAACCCTGAGCCTTAGAAACCATCTTTTCCTCTCTTCATTCAAGCCTGCCCAAATTCTGCACAATGCATGGGAAGGTAAGTAGCTGTGAAGATAAGCCTAAAGAAACAAACGTAGTGTTAGTTTGCCTCATGTAAGATTTGAAAATAATGCACTCTGTCAAACTCATTCAGAAATGTGGGTATCCTTTACTCCCAGTTCATAAACAGGTAATTATTTCGTGGAAACCTAATCAGTAATGGGACATGATACTTTAATTTCTGATCTTTCAATGAAATGTTGTCTGTTTTACTCAGTAAACACTTGTAAAAAGTATTTAAGACACTCTGACACATTATCTGTACAAAAAGGTGCACAATATCCTAATCCATGTTACAGTTCTGCATTTATCTAATTTTCTAGGGAGACTATTACTAGCTAGTACAATCAAAAAGTACAAGACAAGCACTGAGTAAGATGTAATTTTGACTTACAAATCTGTTTTTTAACTTAAAAGGCCCCTTTATCCTTGAAATATTTAAGTGTCAGTCTGGTAGAGGTCCAGGTTCTTCTCAGTACAAGACTAAAAAAATTCTATCTGCAGCTGAGATTTTCTTCTCACCATTCAGGAGAGAAGAAATTTCAGGAATTTCATCTTATAGAGAGCATGATTAAGAGACTTAAATTTCATCAGCTGCAATTTGAGATGCGGTATTAAATGTTACTGTAATTCACTATGACTTGGTTTTCAGGCTTAGGGTGAAAACATCCTAAGATCTACATCCTTAGCATTAAGGATGCAAATGATTTAAGATCATTGCAAGATAGATAAATGCATGGGAATGCCTGGGACCAAGCAACTTTTCTGAAGACAGCTTCATGTTCTGTTGTCACTTAGGAACTTTTCCCATCACAAGGTGATTTGGCCAATGCAGCTTAGCACTCACCTAGGACACCTTCAAGGAAAGCTCCAAATGCCTTCCAGAAAAGGGGATTACTGATTCATTGTGATTTTTTTTTTTCAGTTCATTATTATATTGTTTCAGACATTTAGAACCAGATCAAAAATGTTTACCTTAAAAATCTAACCTTAAAAACCTGCACTTGACAGTGCAGGAACAAACACTTAAGAAAAAGATGGTAAAAATTAGTCTCGTTTGCAGCTTCCAGAAATCTGCTCTGCAGTAATTCCTGACCCTGGGGTTTCATGTGTGGGTTTCTGCTTATTCTTTTGTTTGTTTCTTTCTTTGTTTTGTTGTTTGGGGTTTTTGTTTGTTTTTTGTTTGGTTTGGTTGTGGTTTTTTTTAATAATTTTTTTCTCTATTAATTTCCCTAATGTAGTAGAAGTTATGCAGTCTCCCAAATCAACAGAATAAAAATGAAATTTTCAACTTAACATGCTAAGCAACAGCTTCAATTCCAAAAAATCACTATAATCAAAAAGAATTACAAAATAACTGGAACATGGGATGAGTTTTTTGAAGGAAAGTGCTTTCAGGAATGGAAAAGAATGCAGATCTGTGGCTGGCATATGTGTTTTCTCCCCCTTTTTTGTATAGGCTTTGACATCATGTATCACTATACCAGTTATTTAACAGACATCACTTCCCTTTACACAGTAAGGGAAATATTATGCACTGTGCAGGATAAAACTAAACATCTGATTTTGGACAATAAAAAAAAAAGTAGGAGCAACATAAACATAACAGGAATTCCTAGATCACACTATTATTATTTTTTTTTTATGCCGGTAGAAATACATTTGAATATAAATTTTAATTTATTTGTTTTTTCCTGAGGTTGAAAATATAGAAATCAGAAATATTTTTAGGTTGAGTTACTTTTCACAGTAGAAATCTTTGTTATGCATGAATTATGTTATCTTAGAGCTATGATGGAGTTTAAGTACAGCAGAAAAGATCAGACACTTGCACAAGCAACTGGAACAGCCTAAGTGAGAAAGAAGTGTTACTTAAAAGGAGAAAACCTGGACAATGTTACAGCTAAAAAGTAGAAGAAAAAAAGAAGCCATATTGTCTCACTAAGTTAACAATCATAGTTTCCTAACAATCATAAGAAACAGCCTTTCCTACTCTTTCTGGTTTATTTGGGGCTTTTTTGTGTGTTTTTAAGGCTTATTTTTAGGGAGGTAGGGGGTTGGTTTGGTTTTGTTTTTGTTGGAGGTTCACTGTTATGTCCTGGAAAATTCAGCTGTGATGCTTTAAACTCATTTTAAAAACTCAAAAACCAACAAATACCTTTCTGTTCTTATGTACATATCTAAATTAATTTGGATGTCTAAGCTGCCACATCAGTCACCTGTTGCAATATAATTCCTGCTGACACTAGACCTGTGGACAGAAATACATCCCTGTTTTAAGGTGGTTTCAGCTCCCTTCCTAGGCTCTAATGCACTCAGTAACTGGGTCCCCATCAACTCCAGTGTGACTTCAGAATCTATCTGAATTCAGGCACTAATTAAAGTGTCTCAATCTGCAGCTGAATCCCACTATTCAATTTATTTGTCAGCATCTTAGAATATAATTGTTAGGTTAGTAAAGACCTCTAAAATCATTGTTTTAAACTGAAAGAGGGTAGGTTTAGATTGGCTATTAGGAAGAAACTTTTGGCTGTGAGGGTGGTGAGGCCCTGGTACAGGTTGTTGAGAAAAGTTGTGTCTGCCTCATCCCTGGAAGTGTCCAAGGCCAGGGAGGACAGGGCTTGGAACAACCTGGGATAGTGGAAGGTGTCCCTACCCATGGCAGGGGGATAGAACTGGATGAGCTGTCAGGGCTCTTCCAAATATATATTATTGGATTCTATGATTCTATGATATTGGTTCTATGACCATCAAGTCCAGCCATCAACCCAGCATCCTCACCAAATATCAAGTCCTTTGAGATAGCTCAATTTTGCCTCCTGAACAGCTGAGAAGCTGAAGAGGAATAACTTCTACATCAAACCTGAAAGTTCTCTGTGGGCATCTCAAACACCTTATGTATCTCAAAAAACACTGGGTGTTCAGCCAGCTGTTCTGAGCACTAAATACCCTTATATCAACATCTTGGAGAAGATCACATGTTGCTCCATGCCAGGATGTCATGTCATCTTGGTAGTGGAGCCTTGGAAAATGTTAAAGATAGACTTTGAAAATGTTAGGCTTTGTGTTTTCTCAGATCACTGCACCTGCGTAAGCAGTATGATAAATGGTATAATTGTTAGATGTGATGACTGCTTAGTAATTAAATATAATTATTATATAATCATAAGAAGAATCATGAGAAACTATGTTGGAAATTTAAGGGGGCTATGCTTAGCTGAAATCTACGTATACAATAGATTAGAATATAAAAACATGTTCATCTCAGATGTATGATCGGAGTCAGATTTGAGTTGAATAATCCTGACACCCAGAGCTCTTAATAAAAGCACCTGCATATAATCGCTTATGTGATTATGTGTTTCTGAATGCCAACAATCTCAGAAGAATTATTCATGGCATCACATTCTGAGGTCATCGTGCTCCCCTCACACCTTTATAATTAAAAGAACACAAAGAAAAAAGTGTTGAAAAAGCCTAGGAGCAGGTGATAAGTTACATGCAGCTTACTTGGAAAAGTGTCCACATAGATCTTCCGAAGTGTGAAACATGAAAAGATGCTATGATTTACATGACAACTCCATTTGTGTTACACCTAGGGAGTCAGGCCAGGTTGTAAATAAGACAAACAATAAAACTTTCCAGGCTTTGCAAAAAAACAAACCCTCCTTCATAACTATTTTTATGGTTTCTATTCCATTGCTTTCCTCTGCACCCCTTAACAGAGATTATTCTACCTAAAAGATTTCATGTAGTCATAGTAATGTTTGCAATTTAAAAATTTAACAGATTTGAGCCACTGACGCATTATCCTGGCAAGCCAGACCAGCTTTGGGTAACAAGATTTATTTTCCTTGTGTGCTGCCAAGTAAACCTGAAGACAATGTTAATAGAAAAGGTCACAGACTGATAAGCTGACATGTCTCTAATTCTTCAGGACAAACCCGTGGATGGTGAATTGAAATGCTACTCTGCAGCTCCTCAGGGGCAGAGGCATTAAAGTTAAATGTTACAGATGTGAAGGAATGGCAGCAAGCATGTTTGGTTTGCAAAAGAGCTTATGGCTGTGGTGGTAGGAATGTAGGAGACACCACCAGAATTTATTTTCTAGGCTAAAGGATATTTTAAGGACACACTGCAACCACTTCAATGTAGTGTAGATCCATCTGTCAAGGTGCAATTCATGGTGGTTAAGAATGGCACAGCTCACAGGTAGAATGGATACTTTAAAAGGAAGATCTATTATCTCAATTTCTGCTAACATAGGCTTTGCAATGTGCAGAGCAGAGGGGATGAAAGAAAATGGGAAGATCATTCTCTATTTCAGAATAGTGATTTAAGGCTTCAGACATTCCACCTGGAGATTGACTGCTTGCCTAATGTTCCAATATTCACCAATTTGAATGTAAGGACCACTTCTGCCCACAGTGGTGACACTTAGACCATTGAACTGGGACAGGGAAGGTGCCAAGGTCCAGAACAGAGACATCTCAGTTGTTAAATGGTTGGAAGAGCTCTTGGTGCAACCCACACTCAGCTACAGAAATTGAGGATACAGTTTGTAATTTAGGACAAACCAGTGTGTGTTTTTAACAAGCATCTCTGAAAGGACAAGGGGGAATGCTTTTAAGCTGAAAGAGAACGGATTTAGATTGGCTACTACAAAGAAATTCTTCCCTGGCACAGGTTATGCAGGGAAGCTGTGGCTGCTCCTTCCCTGGAAGGTTCAAGACCAGGCTGAACAGGGCTCTCAGTAACTTGGTCTAATGGAAAATGTCCCTACCCATGGCAGGGTGTTTCAAATAGAGGGTCTTTAAGGACTCTTCCAAACCAAATTATTCTGTGGTTCTCTGATTTTAGACTTGTTTGGAGAGTAATGGAGGTTATAGGATGGAAGCAGATGGTCCTATTCCAGCTGGTCTTAGAAAGAGAACAATCCTGGATTCTTTTAATTTACTAGTCCAGACACAGAATGCAGCAAAAAGGGCCATCATTCTTCTGCCAGATTGTTCATCTGTAAAGAGTTTTCAAATGAAGGTTCCAGAAACAGCTGAAGAAAAAAACCCTGTATTTGGTCTTTCCCAAGACTGATGGAAAATGAAGGAAAATTAGACTTTGCTTCTTTTCCCATGGATATGAACTGGAAGCTGCTACACTTACCCCTTTGGTTTTGTGTTCTGCTTCAGATGAACACTTGGTGGCTCAAATGCAGTAAATCCTTAGAGAACGTTAAAATGCAGCACAAGCAAAAATAACCCTTTTTTACCCTAGACTGAACATGATAAAAGAATGTGAAATATTACTACCAGACTTGCATGATTAATTCATATTAATATGGCGGCTGCTGAAGATACTCTTTCTACTGTAACTCAGGGGAGACTACGAAGACAAATTTTCTTCTATTTTTTTCCCCTTTTCTTTTTCTCCTGCTTTCAATCTGAAAGACTGCAAGCACTATGAGCAAAGGATAATGAAGAAGTTCTGCATTAATTATTTCTGTTGATTCATGCTAAGGCATCCTAGCAAAGATCAAGGTCCCACTGTGCTCCACGCTGTATAAACACATTGTGAGGGACAGATACAGCTCTGAAAAATTTGCAATAATAGAATGCCTGTGCAAAAAAAAAAAAAGTACACGCTAATATCTTATTTCTAGTATTAGCTTTAAGGAGGATAAATGTACCCCAGGAATCAGCCTACAGGATGAATGCTGGGCACCTTGGAAGAGCCATTGCCTGAAAGCACAAGCATAGGCAATGGCAAGTGGGGCAGAAGAATGACTTGGCTGAGCAGCAATCTTCTTTCAGAACTCAGGCACCAAAGAAAAATGTGTAGCCACTTGAGGCAAGAACAGGTGACACAGTAGGACTACACAGGTACTGTTCATCACAGTGGGGAGAACATCTGTGAGCCCAAAACTCTTGCAGAGTTCCAGCTGGCCAGCGCTGGGAGGGACAAGAAGACAGGCTTTTGAAACAAGTCAACAGCAAAAGGAGGATCAGAGAGAGCACTGGTCTGTTACTTGTCCCTTTCCACAACAGGACACAGAGAAAGCACAACCAACCATTTAATGCCTCCTTTTCCCCTTGTCTTTAACACTGATGACAGGTTCTGGGAACCCTGGATCCTTGTCTTGGAATACTGGGATTGCAGGGATGATAAATTCTGAGCCAAGCCTGAGACTTGCTGCTCCACCTCAATGCACACAAGTTTACGTGGCCAATGCTATTGTGGGACTGCTTTTTGGAACAGCGTTCACAACACCAAGCTTGTCAGAGTTGGAGGAGCATCTGGATGATGCTCTTAGGAACAGGGTTTAGTGAAACTATCCCCTTAGAAGTAAACAGTTTAACTAGTGACCCTTCTGTGTCCCTTCCAACTTGAGATATTCTGTGATTCTACGATTCTACTGTAAGTACCCTCAAGCTATGCCAATTTAATTGATCTGTTTTCATGCATAATCTCTGCCAGTTTTGATTGGTGAGCACAGGTAAAGGAATTCAGCAGTCTGGGCCTGGTTTTTTTCCTGTTTTCTTTTGTTTAGCTCAACTTGAAGACTAAGGCAGACCTCAAATACCAGCCTATTTTCTTTTTACTACCTGAGCACCACCATCTCTCAGTTTGGGGAGAGCTGAGGGGACAGCAGTGCCCCTTGCTCCCTGGCCAGTACACAGAGGATGTGGGCAACGCCACCACTTCCCCAGCCATCCTGTTCCAGTGCTTGACAACCCTTTCCCTGAAGAAAAATTCCCTAATATTCAACCTATACCTCCCTTAGTTAACACTCGAGGGCATTTCTGCTCATCCTGTCACTTGCTACCTGGGAGAAGGAGCTGAGCCTCTCCTCTGTTCTACCTACCCTTTGGGGAGCTGCAGAGGGCAATGAGGTCACTCCTGAGGTGCCTTTTCTTCAGCATGAGCTGCCCCATCACCCTCAGACTGGCGCTCCAGAACCTTTTCCCGTTCAGCTTCCCGCAGCTGCTCCCGCCCCGCCTCCAGCCCTTCCCGCTGCAGCCCACGTCCTGTCCTCTGCTCCTGTCACGGAGCTTCGGACATGCCTGCAGCTGCGGAGGGCCTCGGGGCTCCGATCCGGGCTGAGGGACAGCGGCTCCTCCGGCCCCGCCGCACCCCAAGAGAAGGCGTGATACCGTTCCTGGGTCTGAGGGAGCCGGGCGGGCGCTGAGCGTGGTGCCGGCTCCGTTCTGCAGACCTTTGGCCTCACTCCCTCCACGAGGGGCCGCGCATGTGCTTGGAAGCCGCCCGGCAGCCCCTGAAGAAAGGCTTGGGGGGCTGAGATCGGCCGGTGCGGCCTTGGCTTCCCCGGCTGCCATGTGCCTCACCACGGGCTGTGCCAGCTGCCCCGGGACAGTGATCCCGAGAGCACCAGGCTCCCTTCCTGTCAGGGCTCCACACTCGCAGCCCAAGATACCACCTCAGATCAGAAAATCGTGGAATGCTCAGGGTTGGAAGGGACCTCCAGGTTCTTCTGGCTCTAGCCCCATATGCCATAGGCAGGGATGCCTTCCATCAGCCCAGTTTGCTGCAAGCCCCATCCTGCCTGGCTTTGAACATTCTGTGGATGGGGCAGCCACAGCTGCTCAGGGTGATCTGAGCCAGGACCCTCACAGTAAAAAGTTTTTTTCCTAAATGTCTTCTAATGAAAAACTGTTCTTCTTGTGCTTTCACTTTCTGCCCTTGTCAAAAGCTGCTATTGCTGGTTGTTACTAAGCCCTGTTCAAGTGCTGCAAGGCCGCAGTGAGGAGCCTTTTCTGCTCCAGGCTGAACAGGCCCTGCTCTCTCAGCCCGTGTTCATGGCAAGGCTTCCCCAGCCCTCTGATCATCTTCAAGCCCTCATCTAGGCCCACTCCAACAGCTCCCCACCTTTCCTATGCTGAGCAGCCCAGGTCTGGACACAGTGCTCCAGGTTGTGCTGCTATCTTATTGCAAAAGTCTCATACCTTCTTGGTGATTTCTCATGAGCAGCTCCTTGCAGCACAGCCAACAAACTCCAGCCCTCCTCACAGCACAACCAACACACTCCAACTCTCTCCTCAGCTAGCTAACCCACTCTTTTGTAGCACTCATCTTCTTATTGGACACAGCTGTGGCCTGTTAAGGGCAGGCCTGTTTCTAATCTTTGGTGATTAGTACAGCTGCAACTCCTCAAGGGTGAGATTGCCTTCTGAACTATTCTCTTACATTGTATCCCTCCACAAGGTTGGGCTTCCTCAGGGCAGAATCAGAGGAACAGAATTGTCTCCCTCAACCTGCTGGCCATGTTCCTTTGGAAGTAGCCGAGGATTTGCCTGGCTTTCTGGGTTGTGAGTGCTCACTGCTGCCTCATACCTAGCCTTTCATCCCTCAGAACCAACAACTCCTTCTTGGCACTGTAAGAAATGAGGTAATACTTTGCTGCAGCCAAAAAAGTGTGAGAAACAAGTTAATGGCACTTGGCTTTCACAGGGTAATATATGAATTGATATTAAATATTATAATGTTGTCACTATTAAGATAATGGTATATGTTATAAAGAGGTTGATGTTGTTATAATGACCTAGTTATGAGGCTGGTTTTCACAACAGTGGTTTTGTATGTTTAATGTGTGTTTATGAGTTTATGTTGGACAGACTGTTGTTAGCCAAACCTTTGAGACACAGCTGTAAGAGGAATGGTGTATTGTGTGTTTCTACAAGTTTTATTGTTGTTTCTATTACAAAAGATAGATATTTTCTGATAGTTAGAGAAATGGTTTGATCCTTTTATACCCTCATTTCATCCCCTCAGAATGGTCTTTCCCTAAGATGTTTACTCCCTACTTTTCCCATCACTTGGCTGTCCCTCAAGATGACAATCCCCCTGTTCCTCCCGTCATGTTCTTAAGTAGCCATGTCAGTCCCAGTTGTGCTGCCCACCTTCCCTGTCAGTCACTATAAACACCCCATCATCTTCAAGAAATTTCTGCGTCAATCATCCCCTGTTTAGCAGATTATTTGTCTCTGGGGCTTCTTCCCACCTCTGTGTAATCCCTACTGGTTTTGTTAAGTATGGTTATGTTAAGTTCTACTCCTCCCTTTTCTTTCCCCTATTGGTTGCTTTATGCTCCCATCCCTTACACCCACTCCCTTTGTAAGAGCTGTTGTTCCCCTTTTTCTCTGGCACTTGTCCCTGGTCCCACTGAGGAATAAAGCCTCCTTGGTATGTACACGAGTGAATTCTCTCTTGTTCCTTTATCTTGGATCCTTGTAGTACGTATTTGGCAGTGTCACCCATGCCACAGCATTCATCACTACCTGGGCAGTCTCTGTGAGAGCCTAGGAGCGGCCACTCTTGTGGCACCCTCTGGCTGCACGAGGAGCAGCTAGCCAGCGTCCCATTGCTCCTGTGACTGCAGTGCGAGCCACAGAATAGCACTGCATCCAGTTATAATCCTGATGAAAACATATTGGTGCCAGAAAGAATGACGTGGGGCACAACTATGTAAAATCAAAATGAGTATGGATCAAGCTGATAAAACATCAGGGGTTATAAAAGGCAAAGCCACCATTTTGTGCACAAGCCTCTAGCGTTTGGCCACACTCTCAGTGCTGTACCTTTTGTTTTTCAATTTTTTTTTAATTGTTTTCAATAAAACTTTTATAACTCATTCTCACTTTGGGGTCACTTATAACAAGGGTTATTTGGTAAAAGAATGAAGGTAATTGTGTGTACTTATCTACGGTTTGGATGTGTTCTGGTTAATCTGTGGGCTGTTGTTGAGAGCTGGGGGGGGGGGGGAGGCGGTGCTGAAGATCTGACTAAAAATTAAGGAGAATGAGAGGAGAGGGGACAGGAGAGTAGGAATTTGGGGCAGAATGCAAGTTCCTGATTACCCATCCAATGGGAATGGGGACAGGGACCGCCCCTGGATGCAGAAGGGTGCAGCATGCTGGGCCCAGATGGTACTGCCCCGTGTCACCTCAAAACTATTTGGAGGAAGTCCGCATGGCAAATAAATAAAGAGACGGGCATAATTTAGGGACCTGAAAATAAAAAAAAGTTTTAATAGTTGTAAACAAGAAACAGCACAGAGGGTGAACCAGGTATGGGGTGCATTAAAAAGGAGAGGGCCAGAGTAGGATCAGTAATATATATAGGGTAGGTAAGGGGTGGATTCTGAGGGATAAGGTGGAGCGGTGGCCGGTGGATAGTTGAATGCCCAGGCTAGAGAAAAAGTCGAGCCAGCCTCCAGTCAGTCAGGCACTTCCCAGACACTAAGTCCAGGCCCTGTGCCTAAGCGATGTTTTGCTTGAGGGCGGGTGGCCGCGTGTAGAAACCCCAAGGCTGCAGGATACAAAGAAGGGGCGACTCTCGGCTTCTTAGGGTAGGAGGTTTATTGGAGAGAGGATGTGAAGGGGTAGGGAGCAGAAGTCCGGAGCCCCGAGGCAGGGAAAACCTCAGGTTATAAAGGGAAAGGGAGAGGTTCGGGACAACAAATCAGAAGAGGGGTAGGGAAGATACATTTGAGATTGACACTACCGGGGAGCCAACAGGAGACAGTTGCGGGTGGGGCCCTGGCCCCTAAGCCAATCACCCAACACCCTAGCCAGAAGCTTCTGGAAAAAGAGGTGGGGTGCTGAGTGACAGGCAGGTAGCCAGAGGAGGGGAACAAACAAGATACATTAGGGAAACCATAGCAATGTGGGAGGGGTACAGAGATTGACATAAACTGGAACTTTGGGCAGAACCATTAACATAATAACTGGGGGGAAAACTGAACAGACATAAAACAAGCCACAACATCTCCCCCTTTTTTGTTTAAAAAGGAAAAAGGAGCGGCAAAGGCACAATACAAACTAAACTGAGGTCTGGGCCTGCTCTGCCTCACAGGGGTCTGGTCAGAAGTCCTTGGAGTTTGAGTGCTCTGAGGAGGCAGTATCCCAGTCCTCGCCTATTTGTCCAGTGACTTCTACCCGGTTAACGTCCGGAGCGGCGATGGTTTTTGCTATGAGTCTCTTAACCAACCCCCAGACGATAGAGCAGGCAACTAAAACCACGAACAGAACTAAAAGGGCTATAAGAACAGTCTTCAAAATGGAGCCTGCCCAGCCCGACAGTCCCCATCCTTGGAAAAGGTCCCCCAGCCAGTCCGATGTCTGCTGTTTGATGTCATGCACCAGGCCCTTCATCTTATCAATGGTCACCCTCGCGTCCTCGGCCCGTGATGTCAAATTCAGACAGCAGAGGCCCTCGAACTCCTCGCAACGATGGTTGTGCAGGAGCAGCAAGAAGTCAATTGCTGCCCTGTTCTGGAGGGTCGCCTTCCTCGTTGTTTCCTCGTCTGCTAGGAGGTCTGATAAGGTGGCTGAGGTAAGGTTGGCTTGTTTAGCGACCCAACACTCCAGGCAAGCCAATTCTCCCAGTGACTTAGCCACCGACACCCATGGCAAAAACAAGGTGACGGCCACAATTTTTGGCTTAGACCAATGAATAATTTCTGAATCGCACTCCGGGTCAAGTTCTTTAATGTCTCTCTTGGACCTGGCCAAATCAGGAGTGGTTCGTTTCACTTTCCAATCATTAATTTTCGTCAGGTTGGGTGTAAACAGCGACAGCCGACCTATAGTGCACGGACCTCCAACCAGACGAGAGGGGATGCCTGCCCACGCTCGGTCTCCGCAAATGAAAAAGATTCCTCGGGGCAGAGACAGCGGCTGACCGCCATAGGTGGATGGGGTGTACAGCTGGAAGACTGAGTCGCACCATTGGCTGGCGGTGTATTCTTTCTTAAATTGCCGCATAGATTCAAACCGCTTGTCTCTGGGGGTATATGAATAGACAAACTGAAAACAAAAAAAAGCGTTGGCGGAGCCGAGCAACTCAAGTTGTGAGGGTTCAGAATCTAGGGGAGCTAAATTCTTAATCGCATCCCTCCAGACAAACCTGGGATCAACCGAGGAGGAAATGGGTTTGGTAGTTAGGGCAGTAAGGGGAGGACCAACAGGGTAGGGTATCTGAATAGGAGGGAGAGGGATCCCCACGAGGCAGGTCGACATCGGGTCCTCTGCTGACGCCATGTTGAGGCATATTGGCCGAGGGCGCTTGCGAGGGTGCGCCAAACGTTGGCCTTGGGCTGGGGGACGATCCAAGGGTCTGCCGATGGAATAAGCGACCCGATGAGGATGGCTGTCATGATGGCAAGGAGGTGGGCCAGGCCCATAGAGGCGGGAGAGTAACTAAAAACAAACAAAGAGGACAAACCTAAGAGATGTATTCAAACAAAGTTCTGCCCAGAGCAAGGAGGGAGTTAACTGAAAGGTAGCTCCGTCTCTTGAAGCTTCCGCCGCCACCGCCAGCACGCTTCTGTGACTTGCTCCATGTTTTCTGCCCTTGGAGTCTTCCCAGGGCGGAAGGGCTTGACCCACTTAGCTGGGATCCACCTCGGACCTGAGGGGGTGGACACACAAGCGTATCCCCTACCCCAAGTCACGAGGTCGAAAGGCCCTTCCGTTTTCCAGGTCTCCGGATCCCTAATGAGGACAGGAGGCCTGGCCCTGAGCTGCAGCTGCTCGTGTCGCCCGAAATGTCGCACGATGGGCGGGTTAAGATTTTCAAAAGAGCAGTTTAAGAAATTGATGGTATAGAGCGCCCTCGCGAGACGGATATGGGGGGACTCCACCTTCACGGCCACTCGTTGTTGCTCTAAGACCCTTTTGAGGCTCTGGTGGGTCCTTTTCACCACGGCTTGGCCTGTTGGGGAATAGGGGATGCCCGTCTTATGTTCTATTCCCCATTGCTGCAGGAAGCTTCGCAGCTCCCTGGACTTGTACGCTGGGCCATTATCCGTTTGAGAACCTTGGGGATGCCCAGGACAGCGAACGCCTGAAGCAGATGTTTCTCGCAATCCGCTGCCCTTTCCCCTGTGTGGGCAGAGGCATAGACTGCGCCAGAGAAAGTATCCACAGAAACATGTACATATTGAAGGCGGCCAAAAGATGGGATGTGGGTGACATCCATCTGCCACACCTCGCAACTAGATAAACCTCGGGGGTTAGCTCCCACAGGTATAGACAGGAGCTGGTGGGACTGGCAGTGGGGACATGTAGCCACGATCGCCTTGGGGCCTGTTCGTGAGTTAGATGGAACTGTCGAACAAGGCCAGGGGCGTTTTGATGGAATTGCTGGTGGCTGATCTTTGCCTGACCGAACAGATCAGGGAGGGGGGCAGCTTGAACTGGAGCGGCAAGGGCGTCAGTGCGCCTGTTGCCCTCCGCAATGAACCCAGGCAAATCGGTGTGTGACCTGACATGCATCACATTAAAAGGTTGCTCTCGGCGGGATACTAGATGCACGAGCTTAGAGAGCAAATTGAATAAAGGAATGTTTGATACCTCTTGTAGGATGGCATTCTCAGCTCTGGACACTACACCTGCTACATAAGCTGAATCAGTGACGAGATTGAACGGCTCAGAGAACCTCTCAAAGGCCCTGACGACTGCGTCTAACTCAGCAATCTGAGGCGAGCCTTCTACCTCAGTGATATCGGCCTCCCACCGCTGAGTCCGAGGATCCTTCCAAGTCATGACTGATTTGTGGGATGCTCCAGACGCGTCTGTAAAAACTGTCAAAGCCTTCAAAGGGGTTCTACTTTGAACCGATTTGATAGATAAGGTGAATTCTTGATTGAACAATTTATGGGCCGGCCGATCAACCGCAATTTGGCCGGTGTAGCTATCCAAAGTGAATTGGAGCATTTTGTTGGTTTCAAGGAGGTGATCAAGCATTTTTCTTTTTAGATGGCCCGAATCGAATTTTAACGGAATGTGAATGCATTCAAAGTCCACACCTGCCAACTCTCTGATCCGCGATCTGGCTTTTCGGATCAGTTCTGCCACCAGCTCAGCGGGCTGCGTCATCCTCTTGGACCTGTGATGGCTGAGGAACACCCACTCTATAATTAAGAGGGGATCCCCCGAGCCCCGGTCCTTGCCTCTGATGGTAGGGTCCCATTGGAAAATCACCCCATGGAGGTGTGGCAGTTTACCCAAAACAACAAATTTGAATGGCAGACCCGGGTGACATCTGTGGGCCTGCCTGGCCGAGATAGAATTTTGGATTTTCTCCAGTGCTGCCTGGGCCTCTGGAGTAAGGGACCTTGGAGAACTAAGCTCCTCTCCTCCTTTCAATAAATTGAAAAGGGGGGCTAGGTCTTCAGTTGGAATTCCTAGCCAAGGCCTTACCCAGTTTAAAGACCCACACAGCTGATGGACATCCGCCAGGTTTTTGATGTTAGTTTTAATAGCCAATTTCTGCGGAACAACGGTCGGCTTTGTTATCTCAAGACCCAGGTACTTCCAGGGTGGCATCCGTTGAATCTTTTCCTGCTGAAGCTCGAACCCTGCACCAATCAACGCATCGGTTGTCAAGTCAAGTGCGTGGGTAAGTAGGTCGCTGGTCGGAGCACACACCAAGATGTCGTCCATATAATGGTATATAATTGTGTCTTTGGTGACTGCACGTATCGGGGACAGCAAGGAAGCGACGTACCATTGACAGATCACTGGGCTGTTCTTCATGCCCTGTGGAAGGACCCGCCAATGGTAGCGCTTACTTGGGGCTTCACGGTTGATGGAGGGAACCGTGAAGGCGAAACGCGGAGCGTCGTCAGGGTGCAGAGGAATTTGGAAGAAACAATCCTTAATATCAACAACAGCCAAATTCCAATTTTGGGGGAGCATCATAGGGGATGGCATCCCTGGTTGGAGAGGCCCCATATCTTCAATGATATTATTAATTTGGCGGAGGTCGTGAAGGAGCCGCCACTTGTCTTTGTTGGGCTTTTTGATAACAAACACTGGGGAGTTCCACGGAGACGTGGTCTCCACCAGGTTGCCCTTGAGTAGCTGCTCCTTAACGAGCTCGTTGAGCGCCGCCAATTTTTGCTTGTTGAGCGGCCACTGCACTACCTGTACTGGTTTATCAGATTTCCAATTCAGTTTCCAGGTAGGGCGCTCATCAGTGGCCGCTGCCCGAAAAACCTGGGGAGCTACTGGAAGGTCAATTCGGGCTCCCCATTGGGCCAGGAGGTCTCTCCCCCACAGGGGTTCCGTATAATCTAAAATGAATGGGCGCACTGAAGCCAATTGCCCATCCGGCCCTGTAATTTGCACAACACTCTTTGATTGTTTGGCCAATTGTAAGCCCCCTACACCGCGAACGTGCCCTGGCGCACTTTGCAATTCCCAATGCGACGGCCATTCCCAGGAGGGAATGATCGTCACATCTGCCCCGGTGTCCAACAAACCCCTCAGGGGCTTGCCCTCTCCCCCTTTTGAAAGGTAACAATTGAGGTGTGGTCTTTCCTGCCCCAAGACTTGGGCCCACGCAACAGTTGGGTTTTGCGATTCAGTTGGTGGATATCCGATGGCCCAAGTCATTTCGGGAACAGGGATCGCCTGCGTGATCACCTGTCCCTTTGGCAGGAAGATGGGGGGTTGGACACAGTGCAGCCCCACGGCGAACTGTCCCGGGTCAGATGGTAGGAGACCCGGGATTATGTTCACCACGTGTGGTGTGTGTTTTGTGTCCCCGACAACGACGTACTTACACCTTATCCGCCCCCAGTTACCTGGGCATTCCGGGTTGACAGACACGAGACGGAAATCGGAGTCCCTTAGATGGAGAGGCTCCATCAGCTGCAACCTGAAGGGTCCAAAAGCAGAAAAGGTGGTTAACATCGGTTTTGGTTGGAGACAATATATAGAAGTCAAGTCCAGTGAAGAAGCGTCGTATTTGGCGGGCGGCGGTCCCTGCTTTTTCCTCTCCCTGCACGATGTTAGCTGTCCCGCCTTATTTTTATCCTTGCGCAGGGGGGAACTGCGCTCTGGTGTTAGTTTTTTTGCTGGACTGTCCCCCTTTGTCCCTGCCCCTTTTTAAATTCGTAAAACTCTCTCCGCAGTGGGCAGTCAGGCATCCAGTGCCCGAATCTGCCACACAGATGACATGGAGCATTTGCGGTGGATGGTCCGGGGGTGGACGAGCGGCTGGCAACTCTGACGAAGGCGTCTTCTGGCGTCTCTTCCGCGGCGCTGACTCGGGGCGGTGGTGGTCTCTTCCTCTCTCCCTCCCTTGATGGTATAATCCGGACCTTTCGGGAACAGACCTCGAGCAAGTCGTGCAGTGAGGGGGATGGGTGCACCGGAAGGCTGAGGATGGCATCTCTACACGCGGTGTTGCAGTTGGATGACGCCACCTCTTTGACTATGTGCTCCCGGGCTACCTCGTCTTCCACCTGCTGCTCGACTGCTTTCCTCAACCTCTCGACAAAGTTGAGGAACGGCTCTTCTGCGCCCTGGAAGATCTTAGAGAAAGGGAGAAGAGGGGCTGCCCCCGGCAGCGCCAGGAAAGCCTTCTCTGCCGCCCGAGCCGACTCCCGGAGTGCCTCCTGGGGTATGGTACTCGCCTGCGAGTACCCATCCGCCCAGCTCCCGGTCCCCAAGAGCTGGTCAATGGCCAGGACATTTCCCATGAGATCTACCCCGGTATGGGGCTGACCCCACAGGCCTGGGAGAGCCTCTGTCACCCCCCTCTTCCAGGCTGCCTCCCACAAAGCCCGCTCGGTGGGATTGAGCAGGCATTTGAAGAGGCGCCGGATGTCGTAGGGGGTGACATCGGCCTCGGTGAGTGTCGCCTGCAACACTCCCTGGAAATACTCACTGTCCCGTCCATAGTCCTTTTGGGCTTTGACCAGCTCTTTGATTTGCGAGTGGTTAAGGGGGACCCACTGCCGACGCACCCCACCATCCCCTTCAGGGTGGTAAACGACCGGGGCTACAGTTGGTAATGCAGCTGGCCCCGGTCCCTGGCACCCGACCCCCCCCCCCCCGGACCCCGAAGCGTGGGAACCGGAAGGGGAGGCGTGGGAACCGGAAGAAGGGGCGGCAGGGGCGTGGCTGGGAACTGGAGCGGGGCGGTCCGATGTTTTGGGACCCTCCCAGGAGGCAGCGTCAGTGGGCAGGGCATTGTTACAAGTGGGAGGAGGAGAAATGGGAGTTATTGTGGGCGGAGCCAAGGGAGGAGCTACTGCGGGAAAGGTGGGAGGGGAAATGGGTGGGTAAGTGGGAGGAGGAGTGGGAGGGACTGAGGAAAAGGAAGGGTTAGAGAAGGAGGAGGGACTGGAAAAAGGGCAAGATGAAGGGGCGGGACATTGGGAGTGACCGAGTAGCAGGAAAGGGTTAGAACTTGGAAGAAAGGGGTTCTGGGAAGAAGAAGGGGGTTTTCCCGCCAACCCAGCCATGCGGTCACCTCCATCTTGGGCTCCACAGGAGCCATCTTGTGGGACCGGAGGTGATCGAGGGCAAGCAGGGGACTTTAAAACTGGGATTTCTAAACTTGGGGCTTTAGAAACAGGGGATTTGGGGATGGGAACAGGGGAGGCAGGGAATGATGAGGAACCCCTAGGAGTCTGGCCAGGACTCCTAGGGCGGGGGGACCGAGAATTCCGAAGGGGGCCAGGGGACGGCTGGGTACCCTGCGCCTGGCTGGAAGGGCGAGCTGCGCCCTTCAGAATCCCGGATTTACCTTTGTGGTGACGGGAAGGAGGGTTGGGGGTAGAGGGAGTGGAACATGAACTGGGGTGAGAACTGAAAGTAACTGATGGTCTCTCTGAGCTCCCTTTAGCTCTCAAAATGCCTCTAACTTGTGACGCTAAAAATGTCAATTGGGAGAGTGAGGCGTCCCCCGACCTAACCAACTCCGAGAGTCTGTTAGTCACCCTCCGCCAAAAGGCAGGATCTTGGATTAAAGCAGGGGAGACCTCGGGGAACTCAGAGGAGATCCACTTAACCAACTTCTTAACTTCCTTTTTACTAAAAGAACAACCCCCCCCCACAAGGACACCCGCAACTTGGAAATAAAGCCCCTTCTGGGCTGCTGAGAGCTTGGCACCCATAGCTCAGAAAGATGTTAAAAATCAGCAACCGCAGACAAGCCTTCCCCGTACCAGTAAAGGAAAATGAAAGGAGGATAAGGCTGCCCCCCACCGGCCCCTGTCTAGATACAATAGAGATGGTGACAGAACACCGGGGGAGAAGAAAGGTGACAGGGAGAGCGGCAGAACACTCACCAAGTCCAGGGGGTGACAAACTGAAAACCGGGACGAGGAAGGTCCTGCAGCAGGACGACTCCGGGTGCTGGAGCTGCCGTCCGAGATCCCCGGGGAGCGCTACCTCGTCAATGAGGTCTGCTCGACCACGGGGTAGTTCCGCGTCCAGAGGGATTATCGAAATCCCGCCCGTGGGGTCCGTGCGCTGATGATCTTCAAAGCTCTACTGACCTCAAGACCGGTCAGGAGCTGTCCGGAGAGGGGCCCCACGTTGGGCGCCAGAACTGGAGCGGTGGCCGGTGAATAGTTGAATGCCCAGGCTAGAGAAAAAGTCCAGCCAGCCTCCAGTCAGTCAGGCACTTCCCAGACACTAAGTCCAGGCCCTGTATCTAAGCGATGTTTTGCTTGAGGGCGGGTGGCCGTGTTTAGAGACCCCAAGGCTGCAGGATACAAGAAGGGGCGACTCTCGGCTTCTTAGGGTAGGAGGTTTATTGGAAAGAGGATGTAGAGGGATAGGGAGCAGAAGTCCAGAGCCCCGAGGCAGGGAAAACCTCAGGTTATAAAGGGAAAGGGAGGGGTTCGGGACAACAAATCAGCAGAGGGGTAGGGAGAATACATTTGAGACTGACGCTAGCGTGGAGCCAACAGGAGACAGTTGCGGGTGGGGCTCTGGCCCCTGAACCAATCACCCAACACCCTAGCCAGAAGCTTCTGGAAAAAGAGGCAGGGGTGCTGAGTGACAGGCAGGTAGCCAGAGGAGGGGAACAAACAAGATACATTAGGGAAACCATAGTAACGTGGGAGGGGTACAGAGATTGACATAAACTGGAACTTTGGACAGAACCATTAGCATAATACCTGGGGGGGAAAACTGAACAGACATAAAACAAACCACAACAATGCGTTACATCTGTTTGCCACACTTCACAACTTGACAAGCCTCGAGGATTCGTCCCCAAGCTCACAGTTGGCATTTGGTGGGACTGGCACTGGGGACATGTTGCCACAATCGCTCTGGCCTGTTCGCGGGTGAGATTGAACTGGCGAACTAGGCCAGGCGCATTCTGGTGGAATTGCTGGTGACTTAATTTGGCCTGTCCGAAAAGATCAGGGAGTGGGGCCGCTTGAACTGGAGAGGCAAGGGCATCGGCGCGCCGGTTGCCTTCCGCGACAAACCCCAGCAAGTCAGTGTGAGACCTGACGTGCATCACGTAAAATGGTTGCTCTTGGCGGGAGACTAAATTTACTAATTTGGAGAGCAATTCAAAAAGTCGAATGTTTGAAACGTCTTGGAGTATGGCGTTTTCTGCTCTGGACACTACTCCTGCAACGTAAGCTGAATCTGTAACTAAATTGAATGGCTCAGGGAACCTCTCGAATGCCCTAATGACTGCGTCCAACTCAGCTACTTGTGGCGAACCTTCAACCACAGTAACATCTGCCTCCCACCGCTGAGTCTGAGGATCTCGCCAGGTCACCACCGACTTGTGAGATGCTCCAGATGTGTCTGTAAAAACTGTTAAGGCTTCCAGAGGGGTTCTACTCTGAACTCTTTTAAGGGTTAAAGTAAATTCTTGATTAAACAATTTATGGGCCGGCCGATTCACTGAAATTTGGCCAGTGTAGCTATCCAGAGCTAGTTGTAACATTTCATTTGTTTCCAAGACATTTTCGAGCATTCTCATTTTTAGATGGCCCGAATCAAATTTTATTGGCACGTGGATGCAGTCTAAATCAACACCCGCCAGCTCCCTGATCCGAGATCTCGCTTTCCGGATCAGGTCAGCCACCAGCTCAAGTGGCTGCGTCATCCTCTTGGACCGGTGGTGACTGAGGAACACCCACTCTATAATCAAGAGGGGGTCTCTCAAGCCTTGGTCCTTGTTCTTTTTGTTGTCGATGTCCCACTGAAAAATCAAGCCGTGAAGGTGCGGCAGTTTCCCCAATACTATAAATCGAAAAGGCAGACCCAGTTGGTACTGATGGGCCTGTCTGGCCGAAATTGAGTTCTGGATCTTTTCCAGCGCAGCCTGGGCCTCTGGGGTAAGGGTCCTAGGAGAACATAGCTCCTCTCCCCCCTTCAATAAATTGAAGAGGGAGGCTAGGTCTTCAGTGGAAATCCCCAGCCAAGGTCTTACCCAGTTTAAAGACCCACACAGTTGATGGACATCTGCTAAGCTCTTAATGTTTGTTTTTATTGCCAATTTCTGCGGAACAATGGTCCGCTTTGTGATTTCCAGGCCTAGGTACTTCCAAGGCGGCATCCTTTGAATTTTGTCTTGGGCAAGCTCGAACCCTGCAGCAACCAACGCACTGGTTGTCAGGTCAAGCGCATGGGCCAACAGGTCGTCGGTCGGCGCACAAATCAAAATGTCATCCATGATGATGACGTCCCCCGCAGCTGCATGAATCGGGGACAGCAGGGAAGCGACGTACTACTGGCAGATCACAGGGCTGTTTTTCATGCCTTGAGGGAGAACTGTCCAGTGGTAGCGCTTGCCTGGGGCTTCACGGTTGATGGAGGGAACCGTGAAGGCAAAACGCGGCGCATCGTCCGGGTGCAGAGGAATTTGAAAAAAGCAATCTTTTATATCTATGATAGCCAATTGCCAATTTCGTGGGAGCATTGCTGGGGAGGGCATCCCTGGTTGAAGAGACCCCATATCTTTTAGGATGTTATTAATTTGCCTGAGGTCATGCAAGAGCCGCCACTTGTCCTTATTTGGTTTTTTGAGGAGGAACACTGGGGAGTTCCATGGTGACATGGACTCCACCAGGTGGCCTTTGAGGACTTGCTCTCGCACGAGCTCGTTGAGCGCCGCTAATTTCTGTTTATTGAGCGGCCACTGCGCCACCTGTACTGGCGTACCTGAGAGCCAATCTAGCTTCCAGGTGGGGCGCTCACCAGTGGCCGCTGCCTGAAAAACCTGGGGAGCTGCGGGTAGGTCAATTTTGGCTCCCCATTGGGCCAGCAGGTCTCTTCCCCAGAGAGGCTCTGCAAAATCTAAAACGAATGGACGTACTGTGGCCAATTGTCCGTCGGGCCCCGTGATTTGGACAACGCTCTTGGATTGTCGGGCCAATTGAAGACCCCCTACACCATGGACGTGTCCTGGAACGTTTTGCAGTTCCCAATGCGATGGCCATTCCCGAGAGGGAATGACCATGACATCTGCCCCGGTGTCCAACAAGCCACGCACCGCGACTTGCTCTCCTCTGTTAGAAACACGACACATAACTCTGGGCTTTTCCTGGCCAAGAGCTTGTGCCCATGCTACAGTGCAATTTGATTGTTCCGACAATGGGGTTGTCTCAGCTACAGAGCTCGAGACTGGGGTGTGTTCTGGCATTTGGATTGCTTGGGCGATCAGTTGCCCTTTTGGCAGAAAAAGAGGAGGGCAGACACAGTGCAGCATGAGCGAAAACGGCCCCGGGCCAGTGGACACCAGACCCGGGACTATGTTCACTCCTGGCGGGGTCGTCTTTGTGTCGCCAATTACGACATACCTGCAGCACATCCTTTCCCAATCCGGGAGGCACTCCGGAAGCACTGGCACTTGATGGAATTCGGAGGAACGAATGAGTAATGGTTCCTGGAGCTGCAACCTGAAAAAGAGGACACAACACAGAGTCAGAGAGCTTGTAGGAAAACGAAGGGCGTCAAGTCCGGTAATATGATTTCTGGCAGTTGGAGGCGGTTCTCCATCATTCGTCTCCCCCCTTTTTAAAATTCCAGCGCTCAGACCCGCCTTATTTTTGTCCCGGCGCAGGGGGGCACTGTGCTGTTGAATTAGTTTTTTTGTGCCGGCTTCCCCGGTGCACCCATTTGCCCCTTCCTAAATTCGTGAAATTGTTTCCGGAGTGGGCACTGGGGCATCCAGTGACCCACTCCGCCGCAGAGATGACATGGTGCTGCGGGCGGGGTGGACCCTGGAGCAGTTGGTGGCAGAGGTGGGCGATGGGCGGAACAACAATCTGGGGTTGGTGTCTCTTCCGCGGCGGTGATGGACAGACGGGGCGGCTGTCGGGCACGGCTGTCAAAGGCAGGAGGGGCTCTCGAGGAGGAAGGCACAAGAACCTTCTTGCCGCAGACCTCGAGCATCGCTCGCAGGGTGGGTGGAGGCTCCAGAGGGAGACTGTTGATGGCATCGCGACAGGCGGGGTTGGCATTCAGAAACGCCATTTCTTTGAGAAGCTCTGTCCGCGCAGTCTCACCTTCAACTTGATAATTGATGGATTTTCGAAGCCTTTCAACAAATTCCAGGAAAGGTTCCTCGGCGCCCTGCAAAACTCTCGAATAGGGGATTTGAGGAGCCGCTGCCCGCAACCCGAGGAAAGCCTTTTCTGCTGCTTTGGTTGACTGGATCAGGGCTTCTGCCGGGATGGCCCTGGCTTGAGAGGGGCCGTCTGCCCAATTCCCGACCCCTAACAGATGGTCAATGGAAAGCATGCCACCATCTATGTCAAAGCGGGAGTCTGGGCTATCCCATAGGGATGGGAGGATCCTCAGTATTTCTTTTCTCCACGCCCCCTCCCAGAGAACTTGCTCTGTCGGGTTGAGGAGGCAGGAGAAAATCTGCCAGAGGTCAGCAGGTGTTATTGCTGCTCCTGACAAGGTGGCTTGGAGAATCCCCCTAAAATATTCTGATTCTCGCCCGAACTCTTTATGGGCCTTGCATAGTTCTTTCAAGGTGGCATGAGGGAAGGGAACCCATTGAGCCTGCACTCTACCTTCTCCCACTGGATGATAAGTGACTGGGGCAGCCATGGGAATGCCAGCGGGCTCCAGCGTCCGGGTTCCCACTCCTCCCCCCCCCGACTCACAACCGTGGGAACCGGAAAGGGGAGCATGGGAACCGGATGTGGGGGCAGAGGGGGCAGGGCCAGGGGGCCAGACAAGAGGCGGGGTAGATTGTGCTACTGACTCTTGGGTAGAGGTGGGAGGTTCCAAGAGAAACGGTGGAGGAGGAGGAAGGGGAGGAGACGGAGGAGGAGTGGAGGGCGGAGATGGGGGAGGAGGAGGGGGAAGAGAAGGGGCGGGGCAGGGCCGAGGTGGATCTTGGGACGAAGACGGGGGCTTTCCCGCCTTGGCCACGCGGTCCCCGCCATTTTGTGGCTCAGAGGAGCCCTTTTGAGGGTGCGAGCAAGACTGAACTTTGGACTTAACAACTGGGGCAACGGGCTTAGGGTCTGGGGGAGTAGGAACGGGCTCCCTAGGAGTTTGGCCAGAACTCCTCGGGCAAGGGGACCAAGCAGACTGAGAGGGGCCCGGGGAAAGATGACCACCCGGCGCGGGGCTGGCGCATGCTGCCCTTCTCAGGGTCTCGGAACGGGGACAAGGGGTATGGGGACAGTGGGTGGGAGCAGGGGAAGAGGTGGAACTGGGGTGCAACTGCGGACCAGACGGCAGTTTGGCCTTTTTCCCTTTAGAATCTAAGAGAGGAATGATGAGAGATACCCAATAAAGATGTTTTTCTAGTTTGACATTCCCCGTCTTGAGTTGTCCTAGGAGCTTTACTTTCGCCCTTTTCCACAGGGCGAGCTCTAGGGCTCGGTCAGGGGAGATGTCAGGGAACTGATCAAACAGCCATCTGGTTAGTGATTTTAACTCTTTCTTCTTAACTGAAACCCCACTCCCAATTAGGAAACCCACAACTTGGTGAAAAAATCCCTTCTGCGTGGTAGACAGGTTTGCGCCCATCCCGGAGAGCTATCAAAAGGGAATGAGTCTACCACAGTCTCTACCGCACACTGCTGCAGGGAAAGGAACAACGAAACCCAAAGTAAGAATGAAAAGGGGGTCCCAAACCAGCCCCTGCCCCAAGGAGAAGAAAAAGAGAGAAAGACCAAGAGGAAAGCAGGGTGGTGACCGCCGCAAACGGCCCCAAGAAACTCACCACGCTGGCGGGACGAACTAAGCTGCGGTAGCGGGGAGATCTTCGTGCGAAGGATAGTCCTCCTGGCGCTCGAAGGTTTGCTGTCCTTATCCCCTCAGAGCACCGCTCCCCTAAAACGGAGGCGTGCTGCACGGAGGGGCGATTTGGCGTCCAAAAGGAAATTACAATCCAAGCGCCTAAGGCAACAGGCTCCGGTTCCGGCCGACAGCTCTCCAGGGGGACTCCTTGGGCGACTCCACGAAGCTGTGCTGGAACGGCGGCGTCCTATCGTTGCCCCACGTTGGGCGCCAAACCTGCGGTTGTGCTGGTTAGCAGGTGGAGAGGGGGTGCCCGGCGAGCTTACCAGCCCAGCCCGCAGTGGAGGGGCGCTTGCCGAACTCAAAGTTCAGTCCGCGCCTAGGTGGGTCCACAGACGCCTCTTGAACACAATCACGAACCGCACAAAGAAAGAAGGGAGGACTCCGAAGGGAGGGTAGAAAGGCCAACTGGTTTATTGACCAGTAACAGAGCAAAGGGGGAGGCTGAGGGAAGGGAGCCTTCGGAGACAAGGAAACTCTGAGGGGAGCGAGTTTATAAATGCAGGGGGTGGGTATGGGTGGTGACATACAAAATCCAATTGAAAAGGAGCAGGGGTGGGTTCAGCTTTGGATGACAAGTGAAACGAACAAATGAACAAACGAACAAATGAACAAACGAACAAATGAAACGAACTTAGGGGAGGGGCCCCTGTCCCCTGACCAATCACCCAGCGCCCTGGAAAGAAGTTTCTGGAGATAGGGGATGGGTCGCCGGGTGACGGGCAGGGAGCTCGGGGCGGGGAGGACCTGGATACATTGAAGTAACTACGGAAACAGGGGAAGGGCCAGGAGACTGGCATATAACGAACCAGGGTGGGGGATTTCCAGACCGAACCACAGTCCAAGGGATGGGGAGGAAACCAGGGCAAACCAAAAACAAGATACCACAAAAGGCCAATGTTTGGAAGACCCTCGCACAAGTCCTCGGCCAAGACCACATTTGCCCTTCCGCCGCATCTACAGCAGATGGCCACCTGCCTTGTGGGGATCCCTCTTAGATCCAATGTCTTTCCTTCCATTTTAGTTACCCCCTTGCTCCCTGTATTCAACCCCTTAACCCCTTGGAGAGACATAGAAAGAAATTTAGCTGTTTTGGAAAAAAAAACCCCAGGAATTTGATTTACTTGGTTCATCCCATGCTTTCTGTTGTGTTCAATTCTTGTTTGAACCTGATTTCCAAGCTCAGTTATATACAGATGTTTAACAATTTAAAAAGGGATTCCAAGCAAAGAATTGGTGTGATAAGCCACACAAGATCACGCAAGGTCACCCCAGCAGAAAACCATGTGCCCTCCCTAGAGGAATTTTCTTTATTTGTGGTGACAGAGTGTGGGCAGGCATCCCCTCTCACCTGATCGGAGGCCTATGCACCCTCGGCCAACTGAACCTGTTTACCCCCAACAGAACCCAAATTTCTGATTGGCTAACCAAAAATAACGCCAAAGAATTGACCTGCCAAAAGAGATATTTGAGAGAATTAGGCCCAAATTGTGACTCAGAGATAATCCACTGGTCCAAGCTCAAAGGAGTCGCAATCACCATTTTTTTGCCATGGCCGCAGACACCCATGAGACATGTCATGGGTGTCTGCGGCCAAAGCACTAGGTGAATTGGCACACCTAGAATGATGGGTGGCTAAACAGGCAAATCTTACCTCAGCCGTGCTCTCTGACCTCCTATCAGATGAGAGGGTAACAAGGCAGGAGACTCTGCAAAACAGGGCTGCTATTGACTTTCTACTTCTTCTCCACAACCACCACTGTGAGGAGTTTGAAGGTCTGCATTGTCTGAATTTAACCACCAAAGCTGAGGATGTGTGGAAAGTCATCGATAAGATTCAATTTATGGTTAAGGACATAAAAAGTGAAACTTCAGACTGGCTGAGGGACATCTTCTCTGGGTGGGGTTTGTCAGCCTCAGCTGGGTCCATTTTGAGAACTGGACTTTGAGTTCTCTTCATTATTTTGGCAGTTCATGTAGCCTCCAGTGTGATTTGGTGCATGATAACAAGGCTGCTGAACAATGCTTTCTCACCACTTAGCATGAACGAAGCAACTATTTCGAAGCCAACTGAGGAAAGTCGGTGGGCTTCCACCCCAACTAACCAGCCATGGTTCAGTGACATTTACACAGACTCTGAGTTCAGTAACCAGATATTAGAGATTTTATATTAGAGGTTTTACTTTCCCCTGTCCCTTTTGTTTTTGTTTAAACAAAAAAAAAGGGGGAGATGTTGCACTGTGTTTTTATATGCTCAGTTGTAATGGTTTGTTACTTTGGTCTGTTCCAGTTCTCCCCTGCAGTAGTGGTTCTGCCCCTGCTGCCTCCTCCCTCCTTCCCCCTGTCAATCTCCTTGCCTCCACACCCTGCACCTTGGAAAATGCTTAGTCATTCCCTTGATCCCTCCCCAGTGTCCTGTCTATCACTCAGCTACCCATCCCTTCTTTCTAGAGCCCTCTACCAGTGGTGTCAAGTGATAGGTCCAGGCACTGTGGTTCCTCCACCGACATGCCTCTATTGATCCCCTAGAAATGTCTGTATCCCTGGTCCCTACACCCTCAAGTGCTCCCATTGGTGGATGGGTGAACCCCTCCTCTGTTTCCACCCCCATTTATATATTGTTGCACAAGTTAGTTCCCACCTTCTGTCAGCTGGTTCCCCTGGTTTGTGGACTTCCTTGAAGCTATCTCCAATAAACCTGGACTTAACCCCTGATAGGAGTCCTTTCCTTTCAGCTGCCTTCGTCATCAATGTCCTGCTGTGCAAGGCCGAAAGCCTTAGCTGCCCTCCCAGCCTCCTGTGGAATGGGAGAGTGTCCCCTGCCTTCTCCTGTGCCAGAGTGAGCTGGGGTCTCCGAGTCGGACACACAGAGTGACACAGCAACAAGGCTGCCTGTGCCCTTCCCAGGGATCTGATGCCACCCAGCTGGACACACAGGCTGCCAGGCTGCTGTATTGGCAGGGCTATTTGCTGCTGCACCTTTTGTCCAGATGCAGATACAACAGCACTGAACTCATTCCTGCTGTTTCTTCTATGGAGCTGCTGCTTCTTTTTCTTTGATAGAGCTCTGAGTGTCATGCCCTTCGCACAGCTCACATCGTTTCCACACGGCAACAGTTGGTATTCAGTGGCTTGTGTGGTATCTGGAACTCCTTACCAATATTTCACCCTTCTTCCAATCCCTTGCCAACATGGTGCCCTGTTCCTTCAGCTCTTAGCACTGGAGCCACTGGACTCTGCTCTTTTTCCTATTGAAATACATCCAGGTGGTCTACAGTGCAGGTGGGCTCCTAGTGCCCGGACACCACTTGGATCAAGCTCCTGGTGCTGCACAGACATGTTACCCAAAAGGGTGGCAGAGAAGTCTCCTTGCCTTGAGCAGTGGCCTTCCTGTGACTTGCTTCCAACTTGAGGTCAAAAGCCCCGAGAGCATCCTATAAGTACAGGGCACAGCTCCAAGGGAGCTGATCCCATCTCATTGCAGGGGATCTCAAGGGGCAAAGCATCCCTGGGTCAAATCACCTGATTCTCTGTTTGACAAGGGTTTTGGGAGCTTCATCCCACTTTGTAAAGGGAGGCTCTGGGGGCCTATTCCAGAGCAGTGGGTCTGCATTTGTGGGTGTTGGGCCCCTAAGTGTCATGATCTTCACAGAGCTAATGTTACATGTCTGGTTTTGGGGGAATTTTACTGTCATCTTCATCAATGTTAGTAGATGGTTCAAACCTTTTAGGACAACTGATACCACAGCATCTTCCTTAGCCATGTGGTCACATTGCTTTGGATGCAACAACAGTTGTAGTAGTGGGAGAAATAATAATAATAATAATAATAATAATAATAATAATAATAATAATAATAATAATAATAATAATAATAATAATACCACCCAAATCACATTGCATATAATTCTGTGATTTTTAGATTAGGAAAATAGAAGTCACAGTGTACCTATCAGGCCATTGCCTATTGGGAATCACAGGACATTTGCCAAGGTCTTGAATAGACACACTGGTACAGCATCAGGATGTCCTACATTCACTATTGTAAGACACCTTTTAATTCAAGACATACCTATATGCACAGAATGAAAAAGTGTTCCGTCTGTTGTCTGCTTTGTTTCTTAGTTTGTGTCTACAACTGTCAGGAAGGGCAAAAACCTATTGTAGGCAGCTACTGAATTATTTTGAAAAAAAATTAAATTATGTGGTCGTCATCTGAATATATGACTCAGTTTTCCAGTGGTGCAGTAGTGTTCATAATTTCCTGTACTCTTTTATTAATTGCACTTGCCAGGTTTTATCAAGAGGGCATTTACTTTTACTTTATACTCTGAACAAAAGGAAGAATTTCAGTGAGTTAGGAAAGGTTTATTCAGCATGTATGTATAGGAGAGAGACCAGAGTTTGGACTTCTCTGAAATGTTGCCATAATTGCAGTCTACCGTACTTTTAGACTGTCAAGAATAAAAATCATTTGTACTCTGTATCTCCACAGCACAGACAGTAAAACATATCTCTAAGGCAAAAACTCTGTAAATAGCTGACTTGACTGATCTATGTTCATTCTCCTGAATGCTTTACAGCTGAATTGTGTGCTAGCTTGCTAATTTACAGCCAGCAGTGCTTAATTCTACACAAGAAGTGCCGACCACCACTGTGAGAAAGAGCTAAAAAAAAATCCTGAACACAGTGTAAGCATTATTAACAGTTCACATTCACTTCTTAGGTTCATGTGCAAGTCAAATGGTGCACACAAGCACAAAACCCAGCCGTGGGCTACACAGAATAAAAAGGCATGCCAATTTAGTGCCAGAGTGTGCTCACAGAATGGATTTTGCAACTTTCAGCCCTTCTCTGGCTGTTTCAGCCCATTTCTGTATGCTCATTGATGTTATTATGAGCCACACTTTGTTACTGAACACACGTTGGTTTTGTTTGCATTCATCAAAATCATAATAAGTTCCTCTGGGTCTGATAATTTTCTCTGTGTACATTAATATCTTCATTAATAAAAAATATTAAAATATTTTAAGTTCAATTAATTACAAAATTAATTTTAAAATTATTTTTTAAAAATTTCAGTTTGCAGCCAACAGAAAAAAAAATCCAGCTGAATTGTAGAAAACAGAAAGAATACAACATTTTTGCAGATAAATAATAAAAAAGTTTTGATTTTGAGTTGAAATATGCAGCTATGTACTTAAAAAGAAATTTGTATGTTACCTTTACTTGTTGGAAGACTTTTGGTGACATGATTCTGAGCAGCATTTAGTGTTGTGCTGAATCATCATCTGATAAGGAGCTTTAGAATTTCCTTTAGGGTTATGTCCTTAGAGTATTGTGAAACAAACAAGTATATGCCAATCTGTCTGTGTTTGGTGCTTGTACTTGCTTGGCAGTGGAATATTATGTTTCATTATAGCAATTACTAATCCAAATCTGAGATACTGTAATTTTAATGGTCTGTTTAATATCAGTTAAACTGAAAGAAGGTCTGAAGTGAATGAAGACTGTTTCACTTTTGGAAAAACACCTTAAATACTTAAGCAGTCTGAGATGAAGACTGTATGCTGTGTCAGCTGGGCACAAAAGCCTAGCACAGGTTTGTACACATTGTTCTTATTTATATGTGCTGACACAGTTTGTGAGCTTGGCAAGCCGTGGCTCTGGCAGTATCCCTGGCCCACCCCTTTCCCCTTTCCGTGCTGTTGGCTCTCAAACAGAGGCTGTTTAAGGCTTGGACACCTTCAATGCCCCATTGATAGACCTGCTTCTATCTCTGCAGGCTCCTTCTTGGGGTTACTCCAGGGACCTGGTCCCTTTGCCATTTTTTAAAACTGAGTTAAATACCTCAGAATGCAATTGGTGTCTTAATGAATAGGCTGTTCCTTAAGGTGCATCACACAGTGATCACAAGTTGGAAAAGGGAATTCCCAGTTGGAGGGACAAATGAAGGCTACGGCTATCTGAAGGAGGGGGAAAAACTCAGGGTTCTTTTTGTGGTATTTGGTTAAATTTTTTTCTTCTATTTTCTTTGTATGTTCACTCTCAATTAGAGTAATTAATGCACACAGAATGTGCATGAAAGTGGACTTGTGCAAGAATTAAACGGGAAGGGACTGTCTATTGTTTTTATTTCCACTCAGCTGCAAAGAAATTGCAGCAAAAGGAAAGATCAGGTGGCAGTTTAGATAGAGCTGTGCAAATATGAATCTCTTAGTCAACTAAATATCCAGAATATCTGGAAACAGATTTTGGTGCTTAACAGAAAAAAGTAAAATATAATTATTTCCTGTCTCCATGGCTTTAGCCATTGCTGTCTTGATGGAGGTGATACTGAGCCCACACTGCTGATTGTAGGATCTGTAGGAGATTTAGACCTACAAATTTAGGAGATTTAGACCTACAAATTCTGCTACTTGCTGGAGTGCCCAGACTGAACACTGTGCAGCAAAAACACCTCCCAAGTGTTTGGACTTCCTGCAGCATTCCTGATGGGGCCACAGCAAATAATGGCAAAAAATAATTCATCTGAATCCTCAGCTTAATTGTTACTTCTTCAACATAAATGCACACAACGTTGTGTTCTTCATATACCTCCCATATCATACATCTGCCAGTTATTGGTTGCATAAATGCTGGCTACAAAACACATACCAAGTTTTCTGCTGTTTTTATGATTGTAAACAGTTGCCTTCCCAGGCTCCAGTGAGTCTCACAAGAAGGCATTGTAGAAACAGAAGGCATGAAGCAGAAGCAAAGCCTGAGGCACCAGTTTCTCTGTAATCTCACTCTTATGGTGGCATGAACCCTGGAAGTGGCCCCCAATGGCCTAGGGCTATTATGCAGACAAGTGAGGGATACCTGTACTCTGGTTCAGCCAAGCTTATTTCCTGAAGAATGATGATCTCTGTCTGAAAGCTGAGAACAAATTACGCCTCATTTGTTCTGCAAGTTCATGCTGGCAAACACCTTTCCCACCCACTCAGCCTCTGTAAGCTATATATATGTCAACTGAGATGTATAGGCTCTGGGCACAGATATACTTTTACATATTTGCATATTTTAATATATATGAATATATTAAAATATATAAATATTTTTATGTATATGTGCATGTTGAACCAGAGCTCATATTTCTGCCTCATCTGACCGGCAGAGCTGCCAAAGAGCCAACTGCCTCTTGCTATTGCATGGAGAGACTAATTTAACACTAATGAGAAATGAGGATATCAGGAAACATCTTGGCACAACCACTGCTGGAAAGAATCTCTGAGCTCTTTCAAGCTTTTCCTGTTGACAGGCTGCTGAAATTTGGCTTGTGGGATTCAGTGTGGGATCCCTGATAGAATGGGTTCGGTGGAGGATGATAAATCACAGGTATCTTGAGTCTGGAAAGAAGGTGTCTGAGCAACTCTCCTCAAGCTCATGTTGGCACACAGGGGAGACATTCAGGATGTGGTTGGATGTGAACAAATTTACACAGGAACATCCTTAATGCTAGGCAGTAATGTCCACTAATATTTTGCAGGCAACATTTTATTATAAATGGCAAATCATTATCTCCTCTTTTGGTATTCAGTGTAATAACATTTATCATATTGAGTTATTTTGGTATTCATGGGGATGTCAGATGCAATTCCACAGGAATTACTGTTAGAATGAATGCCCACTAAATTACAATGGAATTAATATGAAATTAGATATTACGGTAACATTATTATCAAAAGAGGTCATCATGATTGATGTGCTGTTCAAACGAGGATACCAAAAGGAATTACAGTCAGACCTGATTATTCCAAATCAGTTAGCAGACTCCATTTTTATGCAGATTACAATACATTTTCAAATTGATAAATCAGCCAGAAGTACTGGTAAAGAGATGTAGACCACTGCCAAGTTTTCCAAAGAGCTTCACTTCCATATACTTGAAACTGGGATATTGAAAAAGCCAAATGGCACTAAAATTAAATAAATTAGTGGAAAATAAGAGTGAGTTTATTCTTGATTTGGATTATGGAGATAATTGATGATTTCCCTTTCCTGGAGAGCTTGGAACCTCACCATTTTACACCTGTTTGCTTGGACTCACCTCTTTTCTTCTCATATGTCACAGCTGTCAACCTGATTTTTGTTTACTGGCTGCCAATAGCACAACACCCTCTGACTGTGTCCAGCCCCTCACTGAAAGAATCTCTCCATCTCTGAATAAAGGCAGTGTTTTTCACTAATGGAAGCAGCACATTTCTTGCCAGCTACACTTGGTCCTATGGTTGTCATCAAAAGGTACTTGTCAGCAAACAGTGAATTAGAGCCATGGAACCTGATGCAAAAATTAGAATCATTACTCTGCAGGTTGATCTGAGCATTTTCCACAATAAAAACTATGGATTAGTTTCTCTGAGTGGGAATATTTGGCATGCATTATTCCCTGTGTCGCACTGATTTGCATTGGGACTTTCTATTTTTTTGAAATCACCTGAAGACTTTCAGGTGTTTTCCTTACCTACATTTTCATTTCACAGAAAGATACAAAATGCAATTAGAGGAGAAAATCCTACTATTACAGCATTTAAAATTATAAGTCATATTTCTATCAGAAAGTAGCTATAAACACTTGTTCTGTGGAGATACTGTGTAGAGATACAAGCTGAGAGAGGTAGGGAAAAAAAAGAAAAAAAGAGATTTAACCACAGCTTTTCATGCAGACAAATTACCCCTTTGAGCAAGGATTTGTGGCATGGAGATGAAAGAAAATGCATATACTGCAAAATATATACAGGTGGTAGAAGACATTTTTAAGCTCCAATTACACCAGATGTTTTATACTTTGATTATCTTTATCTGTCCAGCCTCTGAATTAGGGGTTAATTACTGAGAGTAAATAGGCACTTTTAGACAGAGTGCCCTATCATGGCGTTTTCAGCTGATCAGCAGTGTAGCAGAGAGAAAAATTACATGGCTCAGGTTGGAAAAGACTGCAATATTCCCTGGGTTTTGTTAGGGATTCAGTTGCTTTATGAAACTGCGGGTCTGAAACCGAGACAAGTGAGGAAATTCAGTTCTCATTACATGTGGCTAAAGACAATTTCCAGGACAAACAATGGCACAGCGGTTTGGAATTCCTTAATAGGCAGGAGGAAACCTCAGCATCTCATAGTCTTAATGGTCACAGATAGGTGTTATTTCTTCTCTCCCTTCCAATATTTGGTGTAGTCCAGGAATAGTTTTCTTTCCTAAGATTTCCTCTGGTGTTTTTCGTAAGATTGGACTCATTTTTTGTTTTTTATTTGTTTGGTTTTTTCTCGTGTGGAGTTTTTTGTTTGTGTTCTTTTGGTTGGTTGGTTGGTTTTTTTGTTAGTTTGTTCGGTTGGTTTTTGAGGGGACGAAGACAATTATATGTTCATTCTTTGTGTGCTTATCTTTTGCTGGTTTGTGGGGTTGGGTTTTTTTGGTGTTTTTAAAAAAAAATTAGCTATTTTTTTCAAACATTTTCTATCTCTGTTTTTCTGTGTTGATACCTTTTTTCTGTTTTCTTAGGAAGAGAAAAATTTGCACTGATAGATGTGAGATAATCTATGATAATCTGTCCTTGAGGAAAACAGCAGTGCAACCTATTGTCCTTGTTAACATTGCTAACACTCTCCGTGAATGGCCATCTCTCTCTCTGAATCTGCATTATATTCCTGGGCAATGTACAGGTGTATCTCCCTGACTGCTGGAGGGTGTGCAGATTTACATTGTTGTAGTCTTTAAATACTGAGGAAAATAAAACAATGCATCCTTTCATCAAAACAAAGGATTTTTCTTTTCCCTCAGCAATGCCAATTTTGCTAATTTCCTTTGTCATGTTTTTTAATAGATACAAGTAAATACCCAAGAGACATACCTGATGCTGACAGGCACTGCACAGGACCTAAGGGTGACTTGCACTTTTAAATCAGCAACTGTAGGTCGGACATCCTTCTCTCCACCAATTGTGTTCAACATCCAATGCAGGAGATGGTCAAGAGAATTCATTAGGGTGTATGAAAAAAAGAATCTTGTACTGTAAATAAGTAAAATAAATACTATTATGGGAAATTAAACATTTAACACAGGCATCTGAACTCTGGAGATTATTCTCACACCTTATTTTTGGGTGGTTAATTGTGAACAGCGCCCTACAAAGTTTTAATTGTGGTGGGCTGACCAGAACATCTTCCCTTTGGTGATTAAGGACTTTCTTGAGGGTTTGGTGGGTCCTTTCTATTACTGCCTGGCTGGTGGGGGAGGGTGGAATACTCCTTTGATGTTCAAACCCCATTCTTGCAGGAAATTGGCGAATGCCTCAGAGGTATAGGCTGGGCGGGCCATTATCAGTTTTAGTTACCTTGGGGATCCCTAGTGTGGTGAAGGCCCACACCAGATGTTTTTGGGCGTCAGAGGCCTTCTCCCCTACATGGCCTGAGGCATAGACTGCTCCCAAGGAAGTATCTGACACATGAACTGACACATGAACATATTTGAACCTTCCAAACTCTTAGATGTGTGTGACATCCGTTTGCCACACGTCACAGCTGCGGAGTCCTCGCGGGTTCACTCCTGAACCCAAAGATGGTAGGGAGGACTCCTGGCAGTTTGGGCATGTGGCCACGATTGTCTTAGCCTGATCATGCCTCAGGTGGAATTGGTGGATCAGGCCAGGAGCATTCTGGTGGAATTCCTGATGGCTTATTTTGGGCTGCTGGAAGATGTTAGGTTGGCCAGCCAGTTCAACAGAGCAGCTAGGGCATCTGCTGTACTATTATCTTCAGCAATGAAATCAGGAAGGTTGGTGTGTGACCTCACATGCATCGCATAAAATGGTGGCTCTTGGTGGGAAACTAGATGGCTAAGTTTTGAGAGCAAGCTAAATATTGCCAGAGACTTCCTTAAACAATGCATTTTTCGCTCTGGATACCACACCAGCTACGTAGGCCAAATCAGTAATGATGTTAATTGGCCCAGGAACTCTTCGATAGCCCTGACAACTGCGTACAACTCAGCCACTTGAAGGGAGCCCTCAACAATCTTAACATTGGCTTCCCACTGTTCAATCTGAGGATCTTTCCAAGTCATCACAGACTTACGGGACCCTCCCGATGTGTCGCTGAAAACTCTCAAGGCTTTAAGGGGCCTACGACTTTGTCTTTTGAGATCAAATTGAATTCTGTGTTAAACAATTTACAGCCAGGATGGTGAATGAAAATTTTTCCTGGATAGCTCTCCAGAGCAAACTGCAGGTTCTCTGTATCAGGGAGCACCTGCTCCGAAGTCTCATTAGTTAATCTCCCGGTAGATAACTTGATGGGAATGTGAATGCATGCGAAATCACACCCGGCAAAAATCACATCCAAACTCTAGACTTACTGATCAGCTGGGCCATCAGCTCCTGGTGCTGAGTGATACTTTTGGACAGCTGATGACCAAGGAACACCCACTGTGTGATCAAGAGGGGGTCCTTTTGATCTCTGTCCGTTTGGAAGATGAGCCTGTGGAGATGCGACAACTTACCTAAGATGATGAAACTGAAAGGTCAAGCTGGCAACGGTGGCTTGCCAGTTTGCCAATGCCAGTTTGCCAATGCCAGTTTGCCAATGCCTGTTTGCCAATGCCTGTTGAACCTTGTCGAGAGCAAGTCGAGCCTCCTGAGTCAGGGCCCTTGGAGAATCCAGCTCCTCTCTCCTCTTTAACAAATTGAAGAGAGGGGACAGATCCCCTGTGGTGAGCCCCAGCCAGGGCCTGACCCAGTTCAACACCCGCACAGTTGATGGAGATCTCTCAAGGTGTCAGGATTATTATTGATCACCAGCTTTTGTGGTGTGATGGTCTTGTTGGCAGTCTCAAGGCCTAAATACCTCCAAGGCAGCGGCCTCTGCACTTTCTCTTGTTGTAACTCAAAACTGACTGCCGTCAAGGCAGTAATAGTGTCCTCTAAAACAGAATTAAGCACATTGTCATCAGAGGCACACACAAGTACATCATCCATATAATGTAAAATGATACATTCCCCCACTCTGGCATGCACTGGAGATGGAATTTTAGCAACATACCACTGGCAAATGGCGGGACTGTTTTTTCATTTCCTAGCAAAGGACTCGCCAGTGGTCGTGCATCATGGGAGCCTCTCTGTTCATGAAGGGTACAGAGAAAGCAAAACATGGAGCATCAGCTGGGTGAAGAGGAATTTGGAAAAAGAAATCGCTTATGTCAGTTACAGCCAGATTCCAATTTTTGGGGAGCATTGATGGGGACCGCATCCCTGGTTGAAGAGACCTCATGTGCTTGATGACATAATTTATTTTCTGCAAATCGTGGAGGAGGTGCCACTTGTTCTTCCCCGGCTTTTGGATGACAAATACCAGGGAGTTCCAAGGGCTATTTGTTTCAACATTGTTTCCTTTATCCAATTGTTCCTCCATTATTTCGGTGAGCGCACTTAATTTCTGTGTGTTCAGTGGCCACTATTCTACCCAGACTGGTGTATTTGTTAGCTAATTTAACTTCTGGGCAGGGCACTCCTCAGTGATCACTATTAAAAATCCTGGGGAGCTTTTGAAAAAAGAAGAAGGGCCCAGGGAATTGCTGGGGGTGGAGTGATGACACTGTGCGCCGTGCCTCCCTTCCCTTGGGAGTGCACCCACCCAACACTTGAGTCCCCAACCAGGTCCAACCCAGCCACCAGGGTACTCACCACACTGACGACCCCTGGAACAGAAGATTGCAGAGAAGGTCCCTGGTTCTGGAGAAGGTTCTCCTGGGCACCTGGAGACAGATTGTCTCTTGCCACCCTGGGAGCACCACTGACTAAAACGCAGCGTGCTCACACAGGGGCACTGATTTTTCAAGAGGCTTTACAACCCTGAGTACTCTGGTCCGGGGGACAGCCTTTCCAATGAGGTCCCTTGAGTGTGAGAGGGGCCCCATATTGGGTGCCAGATGATATGGTGGCCCCTCTGAGATGTCTGCAGCTAGCCCGATCTCCTGGCCGGTGCCAAGAGTGGCCACCTGCTATCTGCTCCTCAGGCCAGTCTGGGTGGCGCTATGAGCAGGGCTGCTTAATTCTCAGAAGCACAAGGCTGCTCTGTGCACCTGCTGTTGGTATCCCAAGTCAAGAAATCCAGAGTAAAGGAAAAAGAGATCACTTGTGTGGGTTTCCACAAGGTTTTAATTCCCAAGAGGGTCCAGGGACAAGTGACAACAAATGCAGTGTCACAACAGTTTAAGAACGGGGGAGGGAACAAGGGGAGGATACAAACATCAGCCAATCGCAGAACACCTGGGGAAGAGCGTAAGGCGGGGAATACATTGTGACGACCAGTGGGGGCAACCGGGGAGGAGAGTAGTTTAAACATACCCATGGGGTTCTGAGAGATGCAAGATAAAAATAGAAGGTTCTAGAAATAAAGGCAGGGTTGCAGTGACGGACAAGAGAGGAGGGCAGGGTTTCATTTATGACAGGGAAGGATCCAGATAAGGCTTTGGTCTTTAGAGGGATGGACAGGGAAATGAGAGGGTACAGCTCTGGGGTATACCAACGTACATGGGGGACAATCGGAACAAACCACTTTAAACCGACAACAGAAAAAGGCACTCCACAGTTAACCATCAAAATGGGGTAAATTCTTTTATGTGTTTTCTGTACCTGCACCATAGTCACCTCTGTTTTGTGAGAAGTTAGCAGCAAATATAGTGCATCCTCTCCTTCACATAAAAATATTGTGAGTAGTTTTAGGAGTGTGAAATCCATAGGGTCCTGTTGAAAGACATCCTGAAATATTTGTAGTCTGATTTGCATTAAGCATACTTTCATAACTTTTGCAGTACACCAAAAACCTTTACTATAACACTATGAAATACCTGTAGGAACTTTATTGTAAATGAGAATATGGAACTCAAATTGTGTATAAAATTACGAAACCACAGAGTGTAATAAAAGTAATAAACTCCTATTGTAGATTTTTTTCCTCTTAATTCAAAAATGTTATAGTTCAGTATCTGACTACAATACTTTTCACATGGACTAGCTGTTTTTTCTCTAAACAAAAACACTCTCTCATACAGTTTTGTGTGTAGTTTAAGATGTTTTAATTATAATAAAATAATGCTTCAATAAAGTAAAGAAGAATGATATTAATTTTTTAAGTATAGGTGAAGAATGTTATAAAAGAGATAAAAAGATCTATTAAATACAGAAAGGTTTAATTTGCTGCTAAATTTTATAGACTTTAAATTGGTTGGCTTTTGTTTGTTTTTATTATGGAAGTCTTATACTTCTACAGAAAAGTATTACTTTTGCTCCCATTAAAGTATGTAACAATTTTCAAAAAGGGTTTGTACATTATGTTCAATTATATAAAGGCTTATGCAAAAGAAAACTAAAGCATAATTGGAATGAAAACTGTATTCCTAGATTTGGTAATTTTGTATTTTGAATTTAAATTCCTATTTTAAATTCAGCAAATAAAATGCCATCCTACAGAACCCCCCTTGCCCCCCCATATAAATAAAGAAATTAACAGAATTGATGCTACTACTGCCCAGGACTACATAAGGCCAAGGATGCCTTAATTTTAAAATCTTTCTGATCATTGATCCCCTCTCTGGATTATAGTAGGGTTTGGAGCTTATTTGTAGATGTTTAATTTGTAGGAATAGCAAAAAGGAAAGCACTACTCTCTGCCTTCTGATTTATGCAAATTCCTGTTTCACAGCAGATGGGATGCCCCAACGTTTGTCAATAAAGTGGAAGGAGAGAGATAAAGATTGTTATAGGTCGTGCTTTTGTACTTACCAGCAAAGCAGAGGTTCATTTTTATTCATAACAAATCCTCCATATAGAAGAGATTAAAAAAAAAAAATCTTCTGAACTTTTCTGCCAATTCAAAAGGATCCATAATGCAAGGAGGAAACGCAAACTGGATTATAATTTCCCAGGCTCTCCTTGACTGGCCAAGTCAACAAGAATTGAAGGAAAATGTTTTTCTACAGGTGAAATAGCAAGCACTTTTTTAATTTGCTCACAGGTTAAATACATATATTCCCAAAACCAAATTAAAGGAAAACTTATATATGAAAGCAAATTAATCTTCTAATTTTTTTTATAGTAACTGATGTCTCATGAACCCTGCGTACAGTAACAGAAGTTATTAAAGTTCCAAAAGCAAGAAGCCACACTTAGTTCTTAAAATATTATGAACCAACAAAGGGTCCATAAGGATAAAAAATGTCAACAGGGGATGTTCCTACAGATGAGTGAGAACACCTGTTTCTCCTTCCTTCCAAGGAATATTCCAAGAGGCCCTAAGCCCATGAGCTTTTACTGGAGTGGAGGAAGCACTCTGGTGTGCCAGATACCTAGGATGAAATAAGATGCTCATTTATTTTTATATTTTTCTTGGAACGCCAGGAAGCTCTCTGTATTCTGAAGTTTTATGGACCAAGCTGTAACTCTGCATTGCTGTTAGACACAACTGGATGGAGATGAGTTGAAGAATACAGGTAGCTCCAAGTCAACACAGGCTGTTATCAGGATTTTTTGCCTTTCTTTCACTTCTAGTCTGTGATGAACTTCTGTGGCATGCCAGGTGTCTGAATTTATGTTTAATGGACTAAGAAAGAAGATATTCCATACATTTAAATGTGTTCTCTGCTTTCCCCAGTGCACTTTGCTGTTTTTCGGGCAAATATGAAAATGTGCTTCAACCTGGAGATAGGAGAGTTGGAGTTTTTGTCTTTTCTTTTCTTTTCTTTTCTTTTCTTTTCTTTTCTTTTCTTTTCTTTTCTTTTCTTTTCTTTTCTTTTGTGGTTTATTTATTAGTTTGCATCTTTTTAATGATATTTCTATTAAGTCCTAAGTCTTTCATCTTTAATGAAAAAGGTGACTTGCCCACCTTATTTTTCTCAAAAAAAACCCAAAACCAAACAATCACCACCACCAAAAACCTTTTGCGGCTCTTTGGAAATGTTTACTCTAAATGTGTCATCCACAAGAACTGCATTTTACTACATTTCCACATAAAGATACTTAAAGAATATATAATTTTATATTGCTTTTCATTTATAAGACAGTTGAAGATCTCTCAAGTACTTGGATATTTATGTTTTGAGCAAAGTGCAGTAAATTGAAATGGAAGAGCTTCAAAATTTTCTATTTAAAAATATTACTTTTTCTTGTTCTCATTCCACCTCTAATTATCAGACTGTTGCCATGTGCAGCATGGGGAGCAGAACTGCAAGGCCTCTATGGGTTACTTAGAATAAGTTAGAAAAACAACTGTCACAATAAACAGATTCTCTTGCACATCAAAAGCTTAGAGCATACCAAATTATTTTCTATACCATTTCACCACATAATAGACTTGTCCCAAAAAGCCTGCATGAAATTGGTTTTGCTCCTACTTAACTGGAACCAGTTATTTGAATAAAAACTATGAGTTTTTACCAGTTAAGTATTCCTGTAGCATGATGGCATAGAGAAGGGAACCCAGCTTTCACTGGCTGCAGTATAGCTGCTTTTAAAAGTTAAAGAGAACTTCCTTAAAACCAAGTTCCAGTTGGTTCTGTCTCTAACACACATCTGATTCCTTTCTCTGTTTCAGAAAAGTTATAGAAAAGAAATAGGTTTTCTATTCCAGTGGTGTCTAAAAAAGAGGAAGACAAACCATTTGTGCACAGGAAGAGAATTTGAGAACTTCAGCAGTAGAAGTCCATAATTCATAAACTTTTTTATATATACTGGAGATATGTGCTCAGAATTCTTTTACTGAAGAAGTCTTGATTAAAAACTTTGTAGACCACAACCAGTTGGAACAGTTCTATAATTTTGTATGTCTATTCTGTCCTAGAGATGTTTTAATGTAAATTTTAGGGAATGCATATATTTCTGTGCCTGATGAAGGGCAAAATTCCTGCCCTGATGTGGAATGTAAGTTTGCCTTATGTCCAGGTGTACATATGGATGGATGGATATTCGCGTGCACATTATTGGCCCAAACTCTTCATGATAAATAATATGTGCAAAGTGCACAAAGTGCAGTGTGTGCAAAGAGCAGGTGCTTTGCACACCTGCATGGTGGTGAATAGTTAGATATATGTGAAGTTAAATATTTTTGTGGGAAACTGTCATGAGGAAAGTGTCTCTGTTTTGATGTTTAAGACATAGTTTCAGTTAGAAACTAGGAGCAGGTAGAAAAAGTTGAGTCCTTTGCGGCTGAAGCATTTCAACTTGTCATCCCTCACAATGTTTCAAACTGGAACATGGCTTTGAAAGGTGCACTTAAAATTTTAACAGAACATTCTGCTAAGCCTGTAATGGATTTTTCTCATAAGAATATTCATTTCACTGGTGAAGTTTCTTTTCCTTTTTAATTTTTCCCCACCTAAAACATCAGTGAATCTAGATGTGAAGTTCTCAACATCTTCCCTGTGTGGTATTCACATGCCCTCTGAACAGAGAGAAACTGTGAGAGAAGCAGAGAAAAGAATGATCAAAACAATTCTTATCTCATTTGCTGCTCCTGTGTTTTTGGAATCTGGAATGTGTTGGAAGATTATTTACCTGAAGGGATTGCTTGGTTGGATTCTGGTGGTGGTGATTTGATTCATTGACCAATTGCATCCATATGTGGTGTCAGGACTGTTGGCAGACAGTCACGAGTTTTCAGTAATTAGTTTGAAGTATGATGTAGTACAGTATGTATCTCTTTAATGTAGTTGTAATGTAATATAATGTATTTTAATAAAGAGAGAGCATTCCAAAGCCATGGAGTCAGATGCCAGTCATTCCTAGAGCTGGGGTCATCTGATTTTACAATACCCCTGTACACTGATGAAATGGCACAGGTATTGTACAGGATTCTTAAATGTCATGGGCTTTGACCAGGGCCATTTTATCAAGCATAGGGACTAGAAAATGCAGCTCCTACAAATATCTATCTCCATCAGTGCCTGCAGCAAATGAGGATAAACAAGGGCATAGGTAAACCTGAATCTTTTCTAGGGGAACTGAAAGCCAGCATGAAGAAGAGATGGAGTTACCATAAGCACTGCATGACTTTGAAAAAACTTATGCTCAAAAGTCAAAGGGCAGGTGCTTTCAAACCCAGATACACAAATTTGAATATTGATTCAGCTCAAATAAGAGCAACAGCTGATTAAATTAATTTAAGTTCTTGCATTTTTTTGGCTTTGATATTACTGAAACTAGAAAAGAGTGGTGATGAAAGGGTCTGCTCTGTGCTATTTATGGCGTTACTAAAGATTTCTGCAGTTAATTTTCTGGACATGTCCAGCTAACTTTGCATATCCTAATGCTTGGAGATGAGTTTTGAAGGGCTGCACATAATTTTGGCCCAATATCCAATGAGGTTGAGATACTAAATATGCTGAGTGTTTACCCATTATGGGCTAAAGTTGCCCTGAAGGCATATTTCAAATTGATATATAGAACAGAAGGCGAGATTAAAAACCAGAAACAATCTGCTTTAAAATTATAATTAATGTAGAAAGACTAAAGAGCCTACATGAATTCTGTTGCTGTGAACAGCTTTCCAGAATACAACATTTCTGTAAGGAAAGGAATTAAGTGAAAAACAGGAAAAACAAGGTTTGTTTTTTTTTGCTTCCCAAGGCTATTTCTTCATTACAGGTGTTAAAAGTATATGTGAATCATTCTAGAATTTATTTACTGTGATTCAGAGTAGTCAGAAAATTCACTTCTCAGAGAAAATTCTAATTTTTATTGGAAAAAAGGAATTAATATATTCACCTAACAAAAAAAAATTTTGTTTTTATAATATGGCCATGGTGCCAAGCATACCTGGGGACTCCATGCTTTTTTTCTCTTCCACCATTAAGACTTGACATAAAACCTTTCCCTTCTAAAAGTAATGAGGATGCTGTGTTTGCTGGAACTCTTCAGAGCCCTTCATCATTTGGCTGAAGGATGCACCAAATGCAGAGTCTTAGGATCATGAACCTCCCAAACTTTACCAGCATGTATCACTTCTAAATCAAGTACTTCTTTGGGGCAACAAAGTATATTAAATCTTGCCATAGTGAAAACTGTTCGGAATATCGCCAAATCTTCTCCTGGTCTACACATCTATGATGCAATTTCTCTGGATTTTTTTTCAGTGAAATCCCTAAATATTGACTTAAAAAAAGCCGAAAATAAAAACCTGCTATGCTCTTTGGGGGAAGGAAAAAACAACAAACAAACAAAATCTAGAAGGAATAAAAAGAAGGACTACTAAAGAACCCAAAACTAACCCAACCAACTAAATGACAAAAAAACCACAGAATAAAATGCAAACCAAAATGAACAGGAAAAAAACAAACAAAGAAAAAAACAAAAGGAAACAACAACAAAAGAATCCTACAAAAACAAATCAAAAAAACCCTAAACAAAACAACAAAAACCCCACCCAAAACCGAAAAAACCACAAAACTTTTTTTTTCCAGTGATGAATTATTTCATTAAAAAATTAAATCATTGGTCTAGGACAGCACTCTTTCCCATTGCCAGAAGTCTTTGGTAGAACCTAGAGACCAGATGACACAGCAGACTTTAAGAGGAAATAAAAATTAATAGATGGCAGCAAAATGATCACACAGAAATTTCTGATGTCACAGCTGAATTAACAGTCAGCCTTTCTTAAAGACAGTAGTGGAGTTTCTTTAGCTCAGGTGTTATGTTTTGTATTATTTTCTGCCAATCCATAAATAATACACCAATGATAATTTAATAATGTTTGAAGTTCGTATATGTACGCATGCAATGACACGAGTACACGCACATTTTGTATATATTTAAAAATATATAGATATAATTATGTGTGTGTGTGTGTGTGTAGATTTATGAAATTGGTTTTGCAATTAGGATTGCAGAATGGTTGGGTTGGAAGTGACCTTAAAGCTGATCCAGTTCCAACCCCCTGCTCTGAGCAGGGACACCTTCCACTATCCCAGGTGGCTCCAAGCCCCATCCAGCCTGACCTTGGGCACTCCCAGGAATGGGGCAGCCACAGCTTCTCTGGGAAACCTCTGCCAGGGCCCCACCACCCTCACAGCCAAGAATTTCTTCCTAACATCTCATCTAAACTTATCCTCTCTTAGTTCAAAGCCATTACCCCTTGTCCTGTCACTCCATCATTTGACATTGTCAAATGTCTCTCTCCAGCTCCCTTGGAGCCCCTTTAGGCACTGGAAGGGTTTCTGTGGTCTTCACAGAGCCTTCTCTTCTCCAGCCTGAAAACCCCCAACTCTGCCTGTCTCCAGAGCAGAAGTGCTCCTGGCTTCTGAGCATCTTATGATTGATTTACATCCAAACATCCATCTATCTATTATCTATCTATCTATCTATCTATCTATCTATCTATCTATCTATCTATCTATATCTATCTATCTATCTATCTATATCTATCCATCCATATCTATCTATCTATCTATCTATCTGTCTATCTATCTGTCTGTCTGTCTATCTATCTGTCTGTCTGTCTATCTATCTATCTATCTATCTATATCTATCCATCCATATCTATCTATCTATCTATCTATCTATCTATCTATCTATCTATCTATCTATCTATATCTATCCATCCATATCTATCTATCTATCTATCTATCTATCTAATCTTATGGGGTGTTCAGGAAGACAGAAGCTTTTCTTCGTAGGGGGTAGCTGGCTCATTTTCCATTTGAATGTGCAAAATCTACTCTGCTTTATGGGTAATGTTTCTAATCCTTGTCTTGCCCATTACTGGTATTCACCCTATTTCCCCAGACACATTTAATTAAATAGCTATCAACAACAGACGATTAACGTGAGGGGACAAGGGGATGAGCCAAAACATAAATCAGACAGTAATGCTGTCTTCAGCAGAGAAGAGAGTATTGACCAGGATGACACCTTCTGTGAACTAATTATCAAAGCAACATTCCAAAGTAATTGTGAAACAAGCAATATCTTCTTTTTCCCCCTTTGCTACTTCAGTTAATGACAATGTATTAAAAAGAACACAGAAAGGACAAAAACAATAATAACAACAATAATCTCGATCATAAAAGCAACACAAATAATAAATCTATTTTGCTGCCAATGGCTCTCCTTTTTTATAGACTCCATCTGCCATGAGCAAGTAGTGCAAGAATCTACAATTTCTTCCATAGCCTTTTAATTACCTTACATCTTTCTTCTGTCCACATTCTGTTAGCTTTCTTTTGTCTGCTTTCTGAGAAACTGGGGTTTATGTGACCACAAGACATTTCTGATTGTCTACTCTGCTTCAGATAAGAAATTTTTGTGTGCAGCCTAATTAGAATAAAGTAGGAAGAGAGGCACAGAAGGGGATGAAACAAATACATTTGTATGTTTTTCAAGAGGTGAAATGGCAAGAGAAGAGAGGGCATGCTAGTGCTCTCTCATACAGGAAAAACAGCAAGTTCAGACTCTGATAGATGACTGAAAATAAATGAGACGGGATAATAAGGTCTGGCTTCATTAGTGCCTCCTTACTAGTTCTGCTCGAGACTAATAATAATCCCTCTGTTCAGAGATAAATGGATCAATGTCTGTCTCTCCTTGTTAGCCTTCTGTATAGATGAGAACAAAATGACATGTAATATGACTGCAGATGTGGGTATCCAATGCAGATGAGGTTGTTCCAGAACAGGATTTAAGGTCAGCAAGAGAGACAGAGGATCTTGGGTCACGGTCCCCAGCACTAACATATAGGAGTTTTTGTCACATCAGAAACAACAGCATGAAAGCTGTGAGGAGAACTGTTATCATGGCTGTACTCACTGTACATCACAGCACTCTCTCTTGACATACACATTGCATATTAGAGCCTCATAAAAGCCCTGACTTTTTTCATTTTCTACTTTAAATGCATAATTAAAATTGCTCGGACTTTAAGCTTGGTTCAATGCAGGAATGTAAAACATTAAAGTCCAAAATTAGGTTCCGTATTTCAGTGTGTGTGTTTTGAAGACTGATGAGCACAGAGGCTAAAACTGAAATGTAAATCTGAGTTCAGGAAAGAATTACACATTCTCTGCTGGCATCCACAGCACCATGAGCCACGCCTACAAGCACTTCAGTTAGCAAGCAGCAGAAGTATGGGCAGTTTAGCTGAGTGCTGGGTTTCAGTTTAGACATGGGATTTTCTTGAGATCTATAATATTGAATGGGATTATCTACAAAGAATACCAAAGATATATCATATTTAATGGCATTGGGCCCCTGAGGATCTTGAAATTCAAAACTACCTAAACCTGAAATCATTATTTGTGTGAGTAGCTATTACTCTGAATAATATTAAATGGGAATACTCATCTTCAGAGTGACTATTTCCACCTTCTAAGCAAAACGTGATAATTAGAATTGGTTCTGGTAAATATAGTTACTGTAGCAGGAATTCTGGTAACTTAAATTAGACAGCTTCAATCCTCATGTGAGTGTATAGCAGAAGTTTTATCATAGTGCTATCCCTGAATCTGCCTTTAAGCAGACATTTACTTTTTACAAAATAAAATATTCCAAGTAGCAAGCTTATACCAGCTGAAAATCACTTCCTAAAATTAAATACAATTATCCTGCATAATGAAGAAAATAACTTTATGTCTTTTAAAATATATTTATTAATGTTTACTAATTACAAACTAGATATAATGTGAGAGTTACAGCTGAATATAGCACTCAGTTCCAAATGACAAACTAGAAACTTGCATTAACATTTTTTTTAAATTCAAAGATTTTAAAATTGCATTATTTCAAGATGGAAAAAAAACCCGAAAAACCCAACAAACTTATTAACTTCCTCCTAAATTAGTTAAGTGAATTTTCCAGTCAATTCACCTCAATAATGAGGTAAAGATGTCTTTGTATCCGTTTGCATCAAATCACTGGGTTAACACTCTCATCACCTCTCCCAAGAAATGTTTCTCTCACAGCTCAGCTGTTCACAGCCTGGAATACATAATCCCACATAATTTAGTAAGAAGCAAAAATATGTCATCATCCTCCTTTCTCCCTGCCATGATTCCTTTTGTAATTCCACTCTTCAAGTTCTGTAGAATTTTCCTGTTCCCCGTTTTGCTAGAATTTGAATTTCTGCTGTAAAAGGCACCTGGCCCTCAGCAAAATAAAATGTTGTGGCATACTGATTCACTGAACAGATGGAGCACAGCCAGCAAAAATGAAAATATTTATCTACCTTTGTGCTGCTCTAATCTTATCACAAAACACCAGAGCCTGGGAGGAGATTCTTCCCCAGATGCAGGACTTGGTTCTTCCTTTTGTTGAACTTGAGGGGATTCCCATGGGCCCCATTCTCCAGCTGGTCAAAGGCCCTTTGAATGACAGCACAGCTCAGGTGTATCAGCTACTCCTGCCAGTTTTACATTGTCTGTACACTTGCTGAGGGTGTAGTTTGTCCCATCACCCAGGACATCAATGAAGGTGCTAAATATTCTCAGCCCCAGCCCTAGGAGTCCAACACCAGTGAGTGGCCTGCATATGCATATTTGTGCCACTGATCACAGCCTTGTGATCCCAGCACACAGTTCCCAATCCACACCAGCATCCATTCCAGCCCATGGCTTTGTTTATGAGGATGTCATGGAACACAGTGCCAGTCTTGTGAAAGCCTACAAAGAGAATGTCTGTGGTTTTCACCCAGTCTGCTGAGATACACATTTTATCATAGGAGACTGTCTGGTTGGTCAGGAGCAATTTCCTTTTTGCAAATCCACAATGACTACTCCCAATCACCTTGTTTTCCATATGCCTGAAAATGGTTACCAGGATTATTTGCTCCATCACCTTCCCATGGACCAAAGGGAGCCTGGTCTGCATCTAATTCTCTGCATTGTTATTTTTAAAGCCTGAAGCGACCCTTTTCTTACTTCCAGTCATCAGGAGCATTTGTACTTACCATGAGCTGCCAAAGGTAACTCAGAGTGGTCTCACAAGGACTGGGCAGCCTGTAGCAGACACCTGCAATGGTTACAGTCCTGCATCTGCACAGGAATCTCTTGTTCCTCCTGCTCATTCCCAATGCACATGCAGCAGTATAGAGGTCCTGCAGGGATGCACTCAGTCCTGCTGATTTCCCAGGGGAGGTAGGAGTAACTTCCCCCGTGATGTTATCCCACAGGCATTTCCTTATGTGCAAATGATCAAAGTGGAACCTCTTCAGGCTTAGTTTGTTCATTTAGACATCCCTTGTCCACATCACCCTGCACAATTTACTTGGCAAACCAGTCCACCCCTTCATCATTTGACTGTGGGTTATCCACTCTTTTGTTGTGTCTAAGTTGAAAGTTCTCCTCACCAGGTGAGCCAGCCTGCTGATGGTTTTTTCCCACCGAATTGTGTCTTCAGGTGTTCCTCAATCCTGCAGGAATCCTGTGGTCATAAAACACAATCCCTGTTGCCAACACCAGCCACTCCAACCAATTGTTGAAAACCAAGCTCCTTCTGCTCCCACTCAGGACCTTCCTCTTCACCAACAGAGTCAGGGGGAAAGCCACATAGACCCTCAAGGCCTTGATTATTGGCCTCAGCGTCCTCTGCCAGCTCAGATACCTCAAACTGGAGAAACCAGCCTACAGAGGCAGTGTTTCACCCTAAATATTATCTCTGTTTTGAAGTTACAGGTTTTGGAAAGGCCTGAGAAAATACCCAGTGGGAAATGAACTCCCTTAACATTGCCTTTAAAAATTCAACTGTATTTATTCTGTTTCACGTTAAATGGCAGAAACTGCATGTGTCTTGCTTGCAAAATTCAAGATATTATAAGATAAAAGAAGGCTCTCAACACTCTTAAATCATACATCTGCAAGTCTTCACATAGAGCAGCTCTTTTACAGGAAACTTAAGGAAAAGCAACATTCCTTAGTTCTCTGGTCTCCTCTGGAAATTTTGCCCAGAAAATTTTCTGTGATTTCTTAGAAATTAGAGATAAAATGGGAGACAATTTGGAAATTTTCTACTTAATCTGAGTTATTTCAAATGGAGAAGGTAAATTAATTTTAAAGTTTTGTATGGAGGATGCTTGATTTTAAATTAGATATTTTTTAACTAAAAGGAAACAGATATGAGGACTTAATTATTTGATAATCATTAAGTCTAAATTAAGACTGAACAGAAGGAGAAACCTCACACACATGAGTAGTCCACACGTGGGAATGAGGGTGACATATGTTTCTGGTGAAGAGCTCTGAGGTGGCTGTGTCGTTCACAGATAAATTAGGAGGTAGATGATATGGTGCTTTCCATAGATATTAAAAACTAATCACACCCATAAGTTTCATGGTTGGAGAAAAAAACCCCATGCAATTACATACATGCAATTGTGTGCTGGTGTGTGTTTATACAAAAAATTTTATGAGGTGAATCCATCAAAGAGTCTCTGCAGACTCACCAGCACCAGCCTTCTCCATACTTTCAGCCACGTGTCATTCATTCACGCCCAGACTTCCTGAAATGCTGGCTGTTCTCTGCAAACCTGGTGAAAAAAATGTAAATTTTAAGGTTGTCAGTACAATGAAAAAAAAAAAGTTTTTACTAGTAACAACCTCTTCGTGTTCCCATGGTGCTGCAACTGATGATAAAGGGAGATAGACTTGGCTCTCAATCCCACTTCCCAGCCCTTCTTATTAAGGCAACACCAGAGGAATGATATCTAATCTTCCTAATGGGAGAAGTTAAGCAAGAAAGAACGCTTTTGATGACTGTAATGACAATTAAAAATAATAAATCCAAGAAAGTAACATAACAAGTTGGGTTTTCCTTCCTTGCTTCTTAGCTGTCATCTCTCCTCATGCAGAAACTTTGTAAACCCCAAGAGATCTTGCTTACTTGAGTAAATTAATTATTTAGTGAGTGATGCATTACAAGACACAGAAGTAGATAAAATGCCCCAAGGAGATGATGAAAGAGTAAAAACTCTTGAACCATCTTTGGATAAAGACAGCAGCAAATAGGTAGTTGGGTTTTTTTGGGGAGGTTTTTTTGGTTTTTTTTAAGCTCAGTCCCAAGTGAAAATTGGAAAAGAAACATTCCTTCTTAGGGCAGTCCTCCCTGTACAGTAGTCACTATACTTTGGGTTTTTGCATTGAGATTGGATTTTTCCTCTTTAGTGTGCTCACAAAGGGACATTACTTTTATATTGAATAGTTTATCTGTGGACATAATGTCCAGAGTGTATTTGTGACTCAGATTTCTCAGGTAGTGCTCCAATTTCTACTCAATTTAAAGCATTTAGGTGATGAAAAAGGTCTGTCAGTTATGAGTATTTCAATACGACTGAGTTACCCCTCACGCCCAAAAATGATCTTGCAAATTACACTGATATTAGTTTTTCTACTTGCTTTTGTGTGAGGGAAAAGGAATTATCTCCCTAAAGTAGCTGTCTTTTTCTGCAATAAATAAATCCAGCAAATTCCACTGAAAATGTGTTCATTTGACCACGATACACTCTCTCAAATCACTTGGATGTTTCAAAGCTGTGAAAAAAAATTAGATCCATCACACCAAAAAAAGCAATCCGTCTGGTCAAAGTGATGCATTTATTTTTTGTATCTTTTCCCACAGTGTCCTGAAGAACAGGCTCTGAAAACACAGAGGGACAGTGGACAGTGTCTGGACAGTGTTAAAGCCAACGAAGGAGGATAGGAGACATGTAACTCTTCCCTAGACAGAGCAGAGCTCAGGACTCCTGTGTGTCCCTGCACAGCCTGCTTGTAAGGAGTGAGTAAGCACTGATTAATAACTACAGGTAATTACTCTGAAATCTCCTCGGGGGATGTCACTGGGTGAGTAAAGCACATCAGAAAAGTAACTGCAGTCCTCCTGTCCCTGAAAAGATCGGCCTTAGTTACACCTGATGCGCAGGGAGGTGGAGGAGAACTCTTGGAAAGCTGTAGGGATGGACAGCAGCCCCATGGTTAAGAAATCTGCAAGTTACAGGCCCATGAAAGAAAAATCAGAAAGCTAGTGGCCCATGTAGCTAAATTAAAGGGGATCTTAAAGGTGGGCATATGAAAGAATTATCTTAACAAAATGGGTGAAAGGAAATGAGGGTTGATGGCTGCTGTAAATGGCCCCTGCCCAGACAATCCTTACATGTTCTTAAATATGTCCTTAACTCAATTCCTTGAGGCACCACAAATACCCTTGGGGCCCCAATGGGACTAGAAATTCAAAGGAAAGGATCCATAATACAGAAACCGATACATCCAACAGCTGACTCCTGCTTCAGAGGTACCAACACTTCCTGTGACATTAATAACCCAGAATACTGTGAACTAAAGGGAAAATGGAGCTGATAATGGATTTCCTAACAAAAATAGAGTTTAATGCACTTCATCATGGGAGAAAGGAGATTTAGTAAGAAATCTTCAGGTTTTGTCTAGGAGTACCATTCCATGCCACCATCTCCAATCAAGTTCATTCTCTCAGGTCCCTTTACCTGGAATTAAGAGTGAATGAATATCATCCCAAGTTAAATTAATTAATCAATTAATTGTTTGATGCTAATAGGAAAAAAAAAAAAAAGGATCTTGACCAGGGCTGTAGACTCTAAAGTGCATTGTTATCTGTATGTATCTCTATGTGTAGGCTGCTTCATTGATCCTTTCTGTATCAATTAGCTGTGTGATGATTTTGGATAGTCCATGAACTCATCATCACAATAAATGAACACTTTAGAAGGCCAAATCAGGAAGCTGTAACAGAAGGTAGGACACACAGAATTACAGAATCATAGAATGTTCTGAGTTGGAAGGGACCCATCAGGATCAGCCAGTCCAACTCTTGGCCCTGCACAGGACCATCCCCAGGAGTCACCCCATGGTTCTGAGAGAATCATCCAAACACTTCTTCATTTCAGACAGGCTTGGTACTGTGGACACTACCCTGGGGAGCCTGTTCAGTGCCCAAACATCCTCTGGGTGAAAAACCTTTTCCTGAAATCCAACCTGAACCTCCCCTGACTCAGCCTCAGGCCATTCTCTTGGGTCCTGTCGCTGGTCACCAGAGTGAAGAGATCAGAGCCTGCCCCTCCTCTTCCCCTCATGAGGATGTTGAAGACATCTGAGGTCTCCCCTCAGTCTCCTCTTCCCCAGGCTGGCCACAACCACTCCTCACACAGCTTCCCTTCCAGATTCTTCACCATCCTCGTGGCCTCCTTTGGACCCTCTCTAACAGCTTTATGTCATTTTTTATATTGTGGTGCCCAAAACTGCTCACAGGACTCAAGGTGAGACTGCTCCAGTGCAGAATAGACCAGGATTGTATTGTGTTTATATTTCCTGGCTGCAAAGAAATACAACTTTTATTAAAAGAAAAAAAAAAAAAAAAACAAACACTAACCTTTATTTTCAAATAAAGGCGGGAGTCCCTGTAGCATACCAACCTTTACCCTCTTTAAAATTTACACAGAAGGACATTTCTGGTGAGTAGGGCATGGTAAAAGAGAAGTCTGAATTTCAGCTGTCAGGACCTTTTGTAAGCAGTTTGCTCTTTCATTTTAAATTACAAATTGGTCTTGGACCTTAATGTATGCACATATATTTTTCTCTAAAAATTAGCTGTTGTTCCCAATCCCTTCTCTAATTTCATGTATAAGACATGAATGAAGTAAAATAAAAGTTAGAAATAACACTTCTTGCCTCAGTGAAATACTGCAACACGATGATATCACCAGGTTAAACCCTTTTACCTTGAAGTGGACATGAATAATTCAGGCCTTCAAATTATTGTTCAGCCACATAACCTTGTCTGTCAGTCAACAAAGGCCACTCTTTCTGTCCCCATCCAAATTTAATAGGTGTTGATTCCCTTCCTCCCCACTGTCTTTTCTGCCTGAGACTTACACGTACACGGACGTGCTGCCCAGCTGGAGTGACTTGTGCCTGTACAGGTCTCCACCTGACAAACTTTATCTCTTCCTATTTCATCAGTGGCTATCAACAATCAAGATACGTGAAAGTTTTGCTGACTGTGCGTTATTGAAGTAATAATGAAATGCCTCATTTGAGCTTGCTTCTTTCACAAAGGAAAAAAAAAAATCCTGCAAGGAATTATTTTCAAACTGTAGCATTTCCAAATGCTACGGAGCATGGTTACAAAATTGACAAAGGAAATACATTCTGGCTCATAAACACTTGCAAATGATTATTTGATGAGCTCATTTTATAATCACTGCTGGGGTCCAAAGAATTATGGTGATAATCTTTCAATTTACCATTCCTCCAGGTCTAGATTCTTTACAAACTGAAATCCAAAGAAAATATATTAAATAAATAGGCTAAAAGTAATCCACATGTTCAGCATTTGTAGCGCTTTACTCTGAAGTCAAAAATCTGATGTGTTCATGTACTTCTGAACATGAACTTGTAAAAAAACTTCCTTAATATCTGGCTCAGATACAACTCACCAACGAGTTATCTTCCTTGGTTTGAATAAAAGATGCCATAAATATTTTTGTAATTATGTTTGCACAGAAGTTCTCATAAGGGCTCCTCGTCTACAGCTGGGATTCCAGGGTGCTGTTGGCACAAACACAGGAGGGACCCTGTCCCAAGTGATCTCTTGCCTCTCAAATCAAATCCCTGAGAAATCAAAGGCAATGAATAAGACCTGAACTAGGATGAGCATCCAGGCAAAACAGATTACCTGCCCTATCTCTGAATGTTACAATGTTTACAAGCCGTGTTGACGTTTCTCCTTTTCAGCTCCAAAAATTCTTTGCAGATTTATCCTTTCATGCTTTACTCCTCTTGCATTTATTTTTGGCACAAAGAAATATGAGCACATATGATTTCTGCGGCTTACTCCTTTCTCTGGTTCAAGAACCAGGAAGTTTCAATTGTCATCAGATTATTCTCATCTAGTGTAGTGGCAAGACTGATGGTTGTGTTGAGGGCAATTTAATTTTGGTTATCCCCAAGATCAGAAGAGAAGAGGGATGCCTTAAAGGTTGTTTCCCCTGACTGAGACAATGGCGAATTTGCCTAAATCCTGAATTATTATTTAGCTGCCTTTTTCTGGCCCACTCAGGCCAGTTAGATACCTCCTCTGCTACTTCTGGCACCTGCAGCTCCTTGGAGTTTGCAACCATTTAATAGTCCTGGTTCTGCAGGCTCAGTGCAGCACAGCAGCTCAGTGACAAGGGAACACAGAGTTTTTGTAGCTTCCCTTCGCTGCTTTTACGGGCAAATAAAAAAACCAGACAATCTGCATTACAAAATACTTCATAGCTCGTTTAAAGACACAGGGAAATTATTGGGCTGTAAACACAGGTTTAACCTGTATTACATGACCTGTAATAGCAGCTGTAAATTTCCCAGCCTATTTGGAAGCAATTCAAGTCAGCAATGTGGAGTTGAGCAAGCAGTGTGGGGGGGAGAGAGGACAAAGGTTCAATGCTTGGCTTGAAGGCTGAATTCCTCCAAATTTTGTTAAATAGAATAGAAATTAATGATTTTTTTCTTTTTATGTCAATTTTTTCTCACAGATCAGTTAGTGAAGATAAGGTAGACATTCTGTAACCTGACGTTTTTACTATGGCACCACCATAAATTTTTGATGTCCTCTATTTAAAGTTGTGTAATTTTAATTCTAATTTTTTTGGTATTATTATTATTTAAATTTTATAAAGCTAAACTTCAATCAAATGCAAGGTTCACAAAGATAAATAGGACAAGGTTATTTTATACATCCCACTCATGAGTCAAATTTCTAGAGTCCTGATTTTACAGATATTTTGCAGGTTTTATGTCATTCTGCTAAGCCAAAGTAAAGTGAGTTTTCAAAATATTTTCAAAATATCTTCAAGGGATATTTTGTCCAGTAAATATTCTGGTTGTGAAATTAATATTAAAAAATATTGATCTCAGTTGGCCCACCTTATTCTTGAAATATCTTCTCACACACGTGTTAGAGGCCAGTGTTTGGGAGGAATTACATTATTTACATTATTGAGAACAACCTCAGAAATTTAGTAGACAGATTTAAATTTATAGGCATTTCTTAAAGGGAAAAAAATCCCCACACAGTGACATTGGAACTGGCATCATGCTTCTGAAGGTAAACAAAGTCCTCAGTGTGTGACTTTGTAGATAAAACAGTGAAGATGATTGCCATGCTTAAATAATAATGAGAAAGCTTCAAATTTGGTTTTCCGCATATCATATTAGACCTGCAGATTTAACATGAGATGCAAGAGTGAATTTTCTCTAGAGAAACCAAGCTTCCTTTGCGGTTTATCATAATGGTTAAAGTATGACTAGAGGTAGACAGTGTTGTCAAACACCTGTCAAGGTCCTGGAAACACTAGCAATTAGAAATCTGGAAAGTGAATTAAAAATATGGGAAGCAAAAGATCACCTGCTTGCTAAAAATCAGTATTTTTTTTTTGTTGTAAGAATAGAGAATAATTCAAGGGAAATAATGCTGATTTGCATCTAAAACAGAAAAAGTGGTTAAAGGCATAGAGTGGGAAAAAAGAGACAAAAGAAAAAAGTATTTTAAAAATTAATATAAATACACAAAGGAGAAATATAAATACATGTGAAAGCAGAAATAGGGAGTGCAAAAAAAAGAACAAAATAAATATCTTTGATTCTCTCTATGACCCAAGCAAACAACCCCAATAAATACTACAGAGGTCGTGGAAGTGGCAAAATTGCCAAAACACTTAAAAAAGTACTGGAAGCTAAATTATGGTTGCCATGCAAAGACACAAAGAGTCTAGGGTAGAAGTACACCAGGAAACCAGTAAAAACCTACACAGGAGCTCAGCTTTTTTAAGATAGAACAAAGAAGAGGCAGCACACTAACATGTAGGAAGAGCTGCCAAAATCTCATCTCCTGAGGAACCATCACCTTTCAATTAAAAATACTCATGCCTTCAGACTTATGCCTTGAATTGGGAAAATAAACACCATGAAATCATGAAATGCTGCAAAGTGTTCCATTCTGTTCTAGTTTTTCCTTTTTTTTTTCCTTCTCCTGATGTTGCACTATCAGATATCCTCTATCACTCTAGTCTTTAGGGTTTTTTTTGTCCACAGGCATTGATCAATTTCACAAATTGGTGGAGTAGGACATACATCATACCTCCATACCACACCTTACTCTCCCTCATGCAACAACGCAGGCCTAGGGTTTATTTACCTCACACTATCCAAACCCTCCACATCTTTCCAACTCTTTATGGACTGAAGCAGCACGGCAAGAGAGGAGAAGGGCCGACCTTCTCGAGCATCCCGGCAAGCTGGCCAGCACCGCTTGCGGCTTAGGGGGCACTGTCCCACTCTGGGTGTTTGGGACAGGGCCTAAGGAGAGCACCCTGTGTTACAGCAGTGATGCTTCCTTGCAGAAGGACAAGGCTGCCTCTGGCTATGACCAGCAGGGAATAAAGAGAGCCTCTCCAGGTAGGACAAGTCCAGGTTCAATAGAGCCCAGGGAAGCCAACAAGTGACGAGAGTGAGGGAGGGGCTACAGCAACTTATAAAGGGAGAGGGATACAGGGGAGGAGCCCGCCCTTGGGCGAATAGGAATGCAGGGGGGAGTGGGGTACAGAGGATTGACATAAGGGAAATACCAATAATAACAACTTGGAGGAGGGGCCCCAGCCCCTGAGCCAATCACTCTGCGCCCTAGACAGAAGGTTCTAGAGAAAAAGGTGGGGGCAGAGAGTGACTGTCAGGGCACTGGGGAGGGGTTTAGGAAAAGATCCATTGATCTCCAGGGAAACTGGGGGGGAACTGGGGTAACTGACAGTAGCATGGAGGGGAGGGAGAAACAAAGCAGAACCCTTACAACACAGGGGGGAACGGAATAGTCCAACACAACACAACAATGGACTCCTCCACAGTGACCATCACTGCAGCATCCAAATGTGTAGCAGACAGGCACTAACCTCTGCAACCCTTCTTGGAGGCAGGGCAGCATCTCCCATTCTCTTTGAAAATGATATTGAGATGGGCCACTGGGTGTTGTTATGTGCAGTGAAAATTCAAGAGCTTGTTTCTGACAGAAGGAAATCAAAAGATTTTCTCTGTTAACTTAATTGGGCTTTGAATCACTCTTTGTACCAAGAAATTCTCATTGTTTGGTTTACATCAGCTCAGAGTACATCTGGGTTGGCCACTAGAATACTAATTCTATCACTTCATGCTGTACAATACTTACAGTAATACTGTCTGTAATAATAAAGCCTGACTACTCTAAAATCCCCCTTGAGCTGAGATGTGCTTTGGCACAAACAGGCCAGTGAAGGTGTGTTTCCCAGCCTGCATGCAGTCACCTTGTTCTGGAGCCTAAGATGAACCCCTGTCCTCTCTGCGTGCTCCAGACCTGTAAAGACACCACTTAAAGAGAAAAAAAATAAGCCACCAAAGAAAAAAAACGAAACAAAAGTAAAACCCCACAAAAACAAAAAACAAAAAGTAAAACCCCACAAAAACAAAAAACAAAAAGCAAAAAAACCCAAAAAACAAACGAAAAAACCCCCAAAAAAACCAAAAAACAAAAAAACCCAAAAAACAAAAACCGAAAACTAAAAAAAACCCCAAAAACAAACAAACAAACAAAAAAAGAAAAAACAAACCCAAAAACCAAAAAACAACAACAAAACAAACAAACAAAAAAACCCCAAACAAACACAAAAAAACCCCAAAACCCAAAAAAACAAACAAAAAAAAACCCCAAACCAAACAAAAAAACCCCAACAAAACAACAAAACAACAACAACAACCAAACAAAAACCTAACCAAAACTCAGGACAGCTGCATCAAATCCCCCTAAGTCTGCATTCCCCTCCAGGGGGGACGGCTCACAAGGTGATGCACCTGGCTGCACATGGCTGGGTTGGCTCTTTATGTATCACACAACAAGTGTAGATGGTTTCAGCGAGCAGACAGGGCCAGAAGCTCTCTGTCTAAGCCAAGCCAGGTGGCTGGGCTCTCTCAGTTGTAACACAGAAGATGGCACCAGGACAGAGATCCACCTTCCTCGCTGTGAGGGTGACTGAGCACTGGCACAGGCTGTGCAGGGAGGTTATGGAGCATCCTGCTCTAGAGATATCCAAGGAACACCTGAATTTCTGGATCCTGTGCAACCTGCTTTACTGGGCAGGATAAGATAATCTCCAAAGATCCCTTTTTACTTGAGCTGCTCCATGGACTCATCTGAAGTCAGCTTCCTCTCATTCTCCATCACCATTTCCCTTAGAATGAATTATGGGACACCATTCTATTATATAGGATACTGATACATTACTGCAGAGCACAGTTTTGACCATTTCCATTAAAAGATCTTTGCCTTTTAAATGACGTTTTCTTTGCTGCTGATATAAATAGCAAAACAAACAAATTAGCAAAAGCTGCATGCAGTTACAGGAAACATCATTCCTTGTTTTGATTAGGGACTGTTTTAAAACCCTAATGTACCCACAGCTGTTGATAAACATTCTGTGGATTCTGCTGAACCTAGAATTTAGCATGGGCATGGCTTGCACTTCTGATTAGGGGAGTGATCAGAGTTTAATTCACGTGTCTTAAAACAGTTAATATATCGTGCCATTCAAGCTGAGGGTAATCATCCACAGTCTGCCCATCCAAACAATACAAGTGAAAAATGTGTCACTTAATGAGCCTGAATCAAACCTCAGTTAAATCAATGTACAACATATGCAAACAACTGTCCTCGACATTAATAGGGTTACCTTGGATTTACCACTGGCACAACTGATTGGGATCTGTCCCATTACCTTGCATTAATTATGCATCGCTGTTACAATCTAATTATCCCCATGATTGTTGTCTGACCATTACAGATGTGTGTGTACACCCAACACCAATCCTCCTTGTCATCCACACTCATTAATATCAGATAACAGGGAACACCAGGGTGAGCTTGCAGCACCCAGCAGCAACTCATCAAGCCCAAACTTCTCTCTTCAGTCATGGATAAGTGTCTGGGAAGAAAGTGAACAAGGTAAACATGCTTGATACAGAAGGGCATCAACAGAGGAGGAAATTCAGGCAATTCCATCTAAGATAATCACATTCTGAAGTTTGTGAGACTGTAGGATTTGGTTAGCACAGAAAAAAATATTTCAGGTGTAAATAACAGAAATAGTTGTTTTAAAAATATTTTCAACTTCTTTTCTGACAGCTTGAAGCTCATCAGTCTAATTTTTCAAAGATTATGAACAGGAAAATGAACAACATAGGAAAGCAAAAATTTTCTTGAGCGTGTCACTTCTATATTTCAAAATGCAGGTATTTATTTAGAAAATTGTCAAAATAGGCAGTTTAGAAAAGAAATTGCACATATTTAATATTTGTAATTTATTGATTATAAGAATGATATATAATTTATTATTATTATTATTATTATTATTATTATTATTATTATTATTATTATTATTATTATTATTATTATATTGTACAGAACAAGACCTCTCCTTAAGTATAGAAGGTTTTTTTTTCATTCTTCCAAATTAAAAAAGAAAAACAACGTGGGAAATATTGCAAAAAATGTTGGGGTCTTTTTTATCATTGTTATTAATTCCAAGCTTTTGTGGCTAGGTGATGAACCAAATGATTAGTCATTCCCACAACTTTCCAAACACCTGGAACATGCAAAGCCTTAGTGCCTCATACTGACAGGTGAGAGACTGCTTGAGGGCAGATAAGCTCATCCTGTAATATCTATGAAGTTGAAAAAGACTGATAAAATCCACTATTCCAGTGTTTTCTGAGCTCTTCTTTCTCAGCATTCACAGCTGGGGCTGCCTTTCTCCTCAGCTGCTCCATCACTGGAGAATGATCTCAGGGGACTTCCAAAGGATTTGGAAAAAAATATCTAGGGGAAAACAGAACTAAGAAATGAGGAGGAGAAAGAAAAAAAATGAACAAAATGTGCTGTAAGGGTTTGGATAACACAACAGCACACTCAGTGAGTGCCTCCCCTAGCAAGTATGTTGGCAAACCCAGCAGCACAATGCTTGTCATGGGCAGTTATCAAGTCTGAATCCAGGTTCAAAGTTATTTTTCCCAAGCTCTCTCTCCTGAAAAAGAAAAATCAGGACTTCTATATCCCACTATGTTGAAGTTATAGCCTAAAATGTATATGATACAATAAAAATATTATTAATAACATGAAGCTTCTGATGTAAGTCTTGAATTCAGCAGAGCTCTTTTGGCATAAAGCTGCATTATCAGAGTGAGGAATAGAATAAACCTAAAGGTTTATGCAGTGTTGGGCTTTTAAGCTCACAGAGGCAGGCAAATCAAGCTGAGCAAGTTTAATGAAGTCTTTTTTTTGTGTATGCATTTTGAAAGTCAAGAGCTGTTCTTATAACTAAGGGAGCTGCCTTGCGAATGAATACAGGGAAGGGAAGACCAGAGAAAGATTTATTTCCTATATACTTACTGTATTTTTCAGTTATATATATTTAATTTCATAACCTCAAGAGTAATAACAGGAGCAAATATTTTGCTAGGCTAATGCATTATTAATCGTAGAATAAAGTGGGGAACCAGACAACTTTGGCACCTTATTCTAAGACCACATGAAAAACACTACACATAAATGACACTCAAAATAAGCAGCCTGGCATCTTATTGAACACAGAACATGATGAGTTGCAAAACCAAGAAGCAGCCCTGATTTATCCAGTGGAACTTGACATTTCCTACAAGCCAGCATTGGTTTAACATTAATTAAAGCTTCACATGAGTGTTATCTTTTTTCCTCCCCCCCTATTGTTCTCATGGTGTGCAACCTATTTTTTCTTTCTGAAACGCTGCAGTTTGTGGATATGTGTAAACCTGAATGACAGAGCTGGATAGCTGACTTCAAATGTCAGGATGCCTGTAGGCAATCAAAACAGAGACTTCTCCTTTGTTAATAACATTACATGAAAAGTGCATGTGAAACCCACGGCCTTCAGAAAGTTTGAGAGAAAGGTGGATTTTAAAGAATGAAGTAAGTAAGGATGAGAGACAAATTCTTAGCATTTCACCCCCTGCCAACAATTACTTACTTTTCTGTCCACAAAAAATAAGAAAAGGAAGCAGTTTCTTCCTTTTAAACTTCAGTTGACAATATTATGACATTTTTTTCCTAGGTTTTTAAAATTCAGAATACAAAATTTGTTGATTCCTGAATGACGTGTGTACTGCATCACCAATGCTTCCTGTGCAAATAATTCATGCTCTTTGTGATATTTCTTTTGTAACAAATGTTAAATTATAGCTTTGTTTTTAACTAAGCTCATATAGTGCTTCGCACAATGATGAAAAAATTTAAAAAAAGAAAATTGACCAGCATTTATCTTGTCCAGCTCTATCCTGTTAAAAGTATGTGTTGCTGGTCATAACCCATTATTTAAACTGTTTCCACAGTCATGGGAGAGAGCATGGTATCACCAGAGAGGAATTAATCCTACCCTAAAATGGATGTTTAACATGTGCATGATGAATCATTCTCTGCAGAGACCTTTTTCCTCTCCTTTCATTAGAGAGGAAATTTAGGTGACTACCTTAATGAAATAACTAATTTTTATACAGCCAAGTTAGGAAAGGTGAATCTCAGCTGAAAGAAAGAACATTGCAAACCTAATTATGTATGTATATATTTTTTTTTGTTGTTTCTTTGTAAACCTGAAAGGAACAATTCCCTGTTAGGATCTGTCTGCTGTCTGTGAAACAGGACACAAGACAGGCACAGCACTGTGAGTGTCACATGGAAAGATTAATCAGGGAACAGAAAGGGACAATTGTCAAATTTCTATTTACCTAGTAAAAACCTAGGGAAAGTATAAAAATAAGCTTAAACTATAAAATTCATGCAATACATGCAATATTCAGGAATTGTTTTAGGTTTCTAAATGGAAAACACTTTCCTAGCATTCCCATTGATTAAAAACCTACATCTTGGCAAACTGTACCTTGGATTCCTCTCATGATTTTGAGGAAGTGGTTTGGGATATGTGCAGACCATCAAAATTCCAGCCAAGTCCCATCCCAGAAATCCTAGAGCTTCAAATACCTCCTTCAGAGAGTTTGTCCAGGGTGTGTGACACAGAGCAATTTATGTCCCCACAATGTAGCCCATATATCCTTCATAACCTCATTTCCCCATCTGTAGGATCAGTGCTGTGATACTTATTTCTCTTGCAAGGGTTATATCATAACTCCTAGCATTTGCCTTTAATATGCCTTGTAAGGGAGACAAAAATGAAATATATTGTAAAGTCATATTTCTGGGCCTTCCTTTTATGGAATAGCGTAAACTAGTAAAGAATAAATACCAATTCATATATTGAAAAAAACACAATACATTAAACAACCCCTCACCATTTTTAGGTATAATTTTAATTATTTATATATTATATTCTGAAACTACTCTCCAGCTCTGAGAAGAAGGATATCAATTTCTTTGTAATTGGACAGAAATGGACAAAATATAAGGATTTGAGCTGTCAGCATCTTGTTCATCCTGTAGTTCTATTCATATGATATTTATACCAAACTGCTGAAAATTAACCAGCATTACTCTGTGGCAGTAGAAAGATTTTGTGATCAGTGGTGAGCTGGAAGGAAAAATGAAACAACTATTTTCTCACATATTTATTCTGAGAAAATAGAATTGGTGTGAAGACTCACAGGTAAGGCATTTTACTGCAAGACATGGGAAAATTGTTTTCTTGCAGTGACTGAGTGAATACTGGAGTCAACCTCATCTCTAGTTGCCACTTATATATATTTGAATAAATGCAGTCTGGCCCCAAGGATCACTTTCTGTGCAGAGATGGAGACCCACAGATGAGAAATGAACTGAGTTTTAGCATCCATATTCAGGTAAAAGAAAGAGTGGAATTTTTTAAGGGATGTTTTTGCTACTGTTTTGTCTTACAGGGTAGGATGTGGAAGGTGTTAATGTGCAGATTTTCTGAGAGAAAAGTACCTGCAAGGCTGACAGAAGAACATGACAAAAAAGATGTAATAATGTGTGTACTAGGAATTGTTCACATTGAGAAATGATCCCTCTTGCTAACTCCTCTATGAGCAAACAGGGAGGTACAGCCCCATTCTCCAAGCATTTATGATCTTCTAATCTATCTCACTGAGTTATGAGGACCCTTCAAAGTAAAAGATATATATCTACAAATGTTTTGGGAAACAATAATTTAAGCGAATCTGAAGTATAAGCCTGACATTGACATTAGACTGATTTCCTTTCTTTCTAGAATTTGTGCTCAGCTACAAGTTCCATGTGCCCTCATTTACATCTCCCCTCTCAAGTCTTTTGCACCTTTCCCAGGTTTGTAATATGTTTTTATTTTTTTTTTCTGTTGTTAATTTTCCCCATGCAATTCCTCTTCCCTGTCATGACACCTGAAGCACTCTCAGGGGCATCTCCACTCTCTACATGGCCCCAGTTCTTACGCAGGGAAAGGAGAGAGACATTTTCAAAGAGCACATTTAAGGGTCTCTGAGAACATAAAAATGTGAGACCAGTTACAGTGAGTCAAAGAGCTCCTTCTAATATCTCCAACACCAGTCAAATCTGGATGCCAGTGAAGAAGTGAAGTGTCAGAGCATGCATGTGTGATTCCAGCCCAGATCTCCCCCCCAGATGTTTATTAACAGGATACTGAACCTTTCTAAGACAGGAGTGCTTTCCTCGCACTTTCTGCATAGGCTCTTCTTGCAAACCTGTCCAGTCTCCTCCTGATTCCTTGCCAGCTTTTTACATCTACAGCATCTCAGGCAAGGGAATTCCACTGCTGAATCTTTCTGCTTATACCTAAAAAACCCCAGGAAAAATGTGCATTAGGAGTACACTGGAGCAGCAAATACATGACTAATAATTGCCTTTGTAAATAGGACAAATATGGAACAAATGTGTGGTATCCTGCACTGCCAGGGGGAAAATCTGGTTGGTAAATCTTATTTTGGTCCCTCGGTGAGATCTCCATTTTCTTGCACGTAACTGAACGGGAGTGAAGCTCTGCATGAGGGGTACCTGCCTTGGCAGCACACACTGCTGTTTGACCAACAGGCTCTCTTTTAAAACTTCAAGCCTCTTGGGGAGCTTTTCCTCTCCTGATCTGTGAGGGTCACACGGAAAACTTCAAGCCTTCCAGCCTTGAACTTCAAGCCTTAAAACTTCAAGCCTCTTGGGGAGCTTTTCCTCTCCTGATCTCATGGAAATGAGCATTCTTTTCTTTTTATGATGTCTTATCTGTTTTGTATCAATGTGAGGAAAATAAATGACTCCGTAGTGCTCTCTTAAATTGGCATCTTCTTACTAAAAGCTAGCAGTACTCATCATCTAAGCATGGCTTAAGCCCCCCATGTGTTTGCTCTTGCTTTTGGATGTGCAAGGTCTCAAAGTGACTTTTTTCCCTCTGGAGAAAAGCAATGATCCCCAAATTGCAGATAGAGCAGGATTATCCTCAAAATGGAAGAAGTAACAAAACAACCTGTCTAGTGTGGGTGCTGTGTTTGTGCTAGCATATGTAAAATAAAAAGTCTGCAAAATAACCTTATGATTGTTTAGTCAAAGGATCAGAATCCCTTGGAATTATTTCATTAATGCATATTTACAGAGCAAGAGACTTGCAAATATAGGTGCCAAGGGAAAATTAAAGCAGTGAAAATATCTAACACACAGCGAAGAATTAGGAGGGAAAATCTGATAATGGAGCTAGAGCAGAAGAAAAAAAAGAAAAAGAATTCTGTCTTGGCTTTAAGGCGACATTTCCTGTCACCCTTTTCCCTCCCTCCCTCAGCTGAATGTAACCATTAATTGTAGGAATTGAAGAGTTGCAATGGCTAAATTGGACAGGAACCTCAGGAGGTCAAAGCATTCCTGCTTGTTAAAGCTACTGACACATTTTACAGTTTTGCAAAATGTCAGAGTCCATCATACTGTAACTTTGCTGCTGTCTCTCTTAAAACACTCATACTTACCTTATAAAACTTTCAGGTAAAACCTCAAATCTGCAACTGAATCAGCTCCTTTTCTCCTTTTCTCCCTTCCCTTTATATTCTTGTTTACGAGCTTGTCACAAGCTTGTGGACTTCTGTTTGTTTATTTGGGTTTTTTTCTTGGGTTTTTTTTTTTTTTGTGTCTTTTTTACTGCATTCATTTTTTATTCTTTTCCTCTCAGAGCTGTAGGTTCAGAGAACTTGAGTGACAGCAACCTCTGTGGCTTTCCTACCATTGCAATATCTCAAATTGGTGGAGAGGGGCAATTAAAGTAACCACTAGGGTTTAACAATTGGCATTTGGCATCTGCTGTGCCTCTCTGGCAATGCACAGCTGTCTGCCTTCCAAGAGAAACACACGTGTGTGTAATCCCAGTGAACTGAGCTCTCTCAAGCATGCTGTGATGGCAACTTCATTTCATTCTGCCTTTTTCATCTCGAGGATAGCACCTCTCCAGAGGGGATTCGTACCACGGAAAGGCTAGAGAGGTATTTTAAGCACTGCCCTAAACACAGAGCTCCCTAATCCACGGCAGAACACAACCAATTCTCAGTGTTTCTGTGATCCAGTTGTAATATTTGATAGTGTAAAACTTCTGTTTGTGTTTGTCTGGGAAAATGCATTTATATTGTGGTATTTTGTGCTGGGGTTTCACAGAATCACAAAATTCACAGTTTGAGTTGGGTGGGAACACCTTCCACTATCCCAGGTTGCTCCTAGCCCCGTCCAACCTGGCCCTGAACACTTATAGGGATGGAGAACCCACAACTTCTCTGGGCAGCCTGTGCTAGAGCCTCATCACCCTCACTGTCAAGATTTTTTTTCCTTATATCCAGTATATATCCAATATATATTCAAACCAGATCCACTATATATCCAATATATATGCAATATATATCCCCTCTTTTAGTTCAAAACCACTTCCCCTTGTTTCGTTACTTTAGGCCTTGCTAAAATGTTTCTGCCCAGCCTTCTTATAATGCTCCTTTAATTATTAAAAGACCACTACAAGGTCTTCCCAGAGCCTTGTCTTCATCAGGCTGAACAACTCCATCTCTCTCAGCCTTTCCTCATAGGGAGAACCTTGCAGCTCTCTGATTCTAATACAATTTTTCGTGTTATATATCCTTGTGTTTTTGTCACTTGATTTTTGTGTTAGCAATTTTTTTTCCTTTTCTTAGTGACCATGGAAGTTGATAACCTTCACTTTTCTTTGCATTTCTTCTTGATGATAATTTTAGGAGGAAATTCTTTTTTCTGGAGTGTGGCCTAGGATCTATTTAAGACATGTCATAAAAATGTGCCATAAAAAACTCTTCCCTATCACTCAAAACATCTAGCAAAGGAGATAAAATTAGTCTATATGTACATATTTATACAATGATGGCAAGGAATGTGTCATTATGCCAATTCTAATAATTGAAAACTAACTAAGGACAAACCCTTTGCTGCCCTCCCACACCAAACCTGGTGCACAAGATGGAAAATAAGAAATAAGACTTATATTTTCCTATCCTACATGTGATTTCATCTCTTTCATGTCTAACCCTGAGATCAGTGCATGAGATTAGTGTTACGGATGACCATAACATCACCTCCAACACCTTTTGAGTTGAGGCTGACATGGTATGAAAACAAATCCTGAATCCTCTGCAATGAAGTATGTTTTTTGTAAAATTTCTCTTGTGGTCTTCTTGTTTGCAACTCAATTTGGGCAATTATATCATGATTATAATAATAGGATTTTTACACCTGCCACAAAGAGCAAGACCATAGAAGCTCCTTTTTCATCATAACATGATGCCCTGTCCCAGGGCTGCACAAACCCTAGAAATCTAAACAGGATCACAAAATAGTCCTAAGTACTGTGGCGCTTTAAATTGTGTTTAAATCATAGCAGTCAATTTCTGGCATGCTTCCTGCATGTCTTTCATCCAGGACAATCTATCCCAGGAATTCATGTGTAGCATGACAAAACACTGTTCCCAGTGGGCAGCAAGTGCCAGGCCATGTGGGTCTCAGGGCAGAAAGCAGATTTAGTTGCACAGGTGCAAACTGCTGCAGAGGTTTGGAGCCTTGAGAATGGGATCCATTATTGGGTACTGTAGGTGTTGGTAGGGTCCCACTACCCGAGCAAGCTCCAAATCTGCTCCAAGTTAATAAAAGATGTGTTTTCACCAGTCACGTCTCATCTAGGGATAATTGGTAGTGAAAGGATCAATGTTTCACCAGAAAAATCAACTTAAAATGGTGACCTTTGAGAAGCTCCATTGAGCAGTAACTGAGGAAGAAATATGGAACAAATCTCCTGCCACATAATTCCACAAACAGAGCATTTATTTTTCCCTGTGTTTTGAGTCACACTGAGACCTCAAATAAATGATGATGATGATGATGATGATGATTATTGTTGTTGTTGTTTTGTTGTTGTTGCTACTATTATTATTACTGCTGTAATTATTATAAAAGTAATCATCATCATATTATGATGGGCATATGTGAGTGCATGTGTACGTGGCAGGTCTATTTTTAGGAATCACATCACACTGAAGACACGTGCAAAAATGTAACTGTGGAAGAGCCAGTCCTTGTGTGCGTGTGTGGTAATCATAATCAGTCACACTGTATTTCTGCCTTGGGGTAGAGAAGCTGAAAGAAAGGTTGAGAACACTGTTATAGATAATCCTCTGTAATGATTTTCCTTTCTTCAGGACAATCTTGACAACAGCACCTTGCCCTAGGAAAGTTTCCTTTGATCCATTTTGTGACTGAAATACAAATTCCCTATTTTTCGTTCGCCTCTCTTCAAATTTATGATCCTTGCAATAAGGATGCCCTGCCCAGGAGTGGTTTCTTTAAACAGATTAGAAGAAATAACAAAGCTAAACCCCAGGATCAGAAATTTGGACTAAAAGGTGGGAGAATGCTTGGTCTTTTTTTGCTTTTCTTTCTGCCTTTTCGAGGCTGCTGTCATGTCCTGTTACACAGATCATCTATTTGATATTACTGCACTTATCAAAGATACAGGCAAGCAGCATTGTTAGCAGCTAAGGAGCTAAGGATTTTTAAGGCATTAGAGACAAAATTTTCATGAAATAATTATGCAAAGCAGTGTGTGAACATGCATACAGAAAGCAAGCCATTAGCAGATCTTATTGGCTTGGTGAAGTTATTTACAGTTTGGTTAAAATATGTCTTTCCATGGCTGTGTAAAAGAATGTGATAAATCTGCCCACTGCTGATACAGCTACACAAAAGTAAAAATGCCTGTGAGTGCTAGAGAACCGAATCCCAGCCAGGTAAATACACACCTTCTACCAATAGAGATGCCAGATAACAGTCAGGATTTTTGCATATGTGTAATTTATTTAACAGAATCAGAGGAAACCCAGGCTCTCTAGAGCTGCAGCAAGTGATGATTGAAGTATTTCCCCTGTGTAAAACAGCAGCACACACCCATACTTAGGCAACTGAAACCCTCCCTTTATGGCCTGGGCGTACTTTTCCAAGACTCTGCCCTTCTGAATTCAGCTTAAGAAATTGTAGTACTTAAAACCAACCAACCAAACAAGCAAACTAAGAAACAAACAAGAAAAAAACAAGAGAAAAACAACCACCCAAAGGACTTTCTGGATGTCAAGCTGTTTTCCTAATAATTTGTTTTTCCTATTCCTTAAAAAGTGGCAGCTGATCAAGATGTCATGACTGTCAGTGTGAGGACTCCAGGACTTCTTGGCTGACTACCTGCCATCCCTCAAGTGCCCCCAAAATCCATGCTGTAATGAGAACAAATTTTTTTTTCCAGGTTTTTAATATTTTATTTCCAGGTTCGTGCCCCTTCGTCTACAATTTGCTGTCAGCAAAAGCAGTAGGATTTCCAGGACAGAACATCTGGAAATATAAATCTGGATTCTCACAATGTCTGCGGCGGGACAGCGCTCTCTGGCACATGGCTGATTGTTGGTGCTGTCCTGTGCAAAAAACTGAGAGTTGAACCTGGGTGATCCTTGTGGGCACGTCCCAACTCAGAATATTTTATAATTCTATGACTCTGTAATAGAAAGATCAGTGAAGACCATCTGGTTCCAAAGCTTTGCTCAACTGCATATTGCTCAGGACTGCATTCATTCAGGCTTTGAATGACTCTAAGGATGGAGACTCAACAACCTACTTGCCAGTGTTTGGCAATCCTTACAGTGAAAAATAAATAAATAAATAAATAAACAATATTATTATTATTATTATTATTATTATTATTATTATTAATAATAATAATAATAAGTGAAGAAACAATATTCAAAAAAAGAAAGAGGAGTGTCTCCAAGCCTTTCCAAAAAAATGGGTGTTTTTCTGTTACTATAATAATTTTCCACTAACCATTGGCCATCCCTTCTTTATCCACTAGAAAATCTGCTTCCTAAAGAATCATAGTGGTTTCCTGATTGTAAATTAGGAAAAACATAAATATACGTGTAGGTTTGTATCATTTTTCCTTTGGTATTTTCTGACGATAAATTATACTTAGGGATTTATTTCCTTGTTTGGACTCCATTGTTAAAGCAAGCACAGTCAAAAATGATTCTGCAGTGCAAACAAATATAGAACCAAAACCATCTTTAACAGGTGAATACCTCTCAGATTTTTTTTTTCCCTGAATAAACAGAATTAATACCGGAATTATATTATTGATAATTAATAGTAATTGCAAGCAGGATATTTTTAAGGTTTACATCACTGTCTCCTATTAGGATAAGGTGCATTTATATGTAGTTGATACAGGTTTTGGCTTTATCAGGACATGTCAGACTTTGACTGGAGAACACTGTTTTGAGAAGCTTGTACCCTTTCCATGCTCAGTTAATCTCAAGCATCTCTTTGAAGCACATGCTGTCAAATGTGTAGTAAACATACAATGGTTTTCTGATGTGGATTCCAGATTAATCAACATTTATCTGTGTTCAAACTTATTTTGCCTATATTTTTATGAGTTATCACTCTTATAAATATTTTCATTAATTATCTTATATTTTTCAGTTTGTTGGGGGCAATTTCAGACTTTTCCCTCCAGGAGAGAAAATGTATGACTAATCTAGCAAATATGATATTGCTCTTTTACTACCTAGCTAGAGTAAATGTTAACTTTCATGAAGGTTTACAGTTTATTGCTACAGCAGGAAAGGGAGCAATGGAATTAACTGGCTTTTAATTTCTTTAAAGCCTTTTCTTCCAGTGCCTTGATTTGCAAATTGAAGTAAGCTTATTTCAATACTAAATTTTGGTATGTTTACTGCCTTAAATTAGGAAAAAGGTAGGGAAAACAAAGCAATTTCATATGGTAAACAAGTTAAATGACTATTGCCCAGGGCTACCAAGTGGGTATGCCAAGCCATAATGCATTTGTAATACATTGTTTAGAAAAAAAGAACATTTTGTTGGTATGTAAGTAACATAGAATTGAATCATCATAGGAGCTGTGGCACTGGTTTCATGTTTTATTATCCTTCCAAAATGACAGACAGAGTCTGTTTTTAGGGAAGATGGATTTTTGGGGAGTAAAGCTGACAATGTTAGAGAACAATGAGCTAGGGGCCCCAAAAAAGGATGAACCAACTTCTCGTTCTAGGGGCATGTATGCTCAAATTGCTGCTGACAGGATCATTATAAAATATTTATTCCTGTGATGGTAGCAAATTAAAAGCAGGGTTCATGTCACCAGGTGCTATCCATAGTTAAAATACATAACTACATGCAGATCTTTGCTCCAAACCTTTGACTTCATGGGAACAAACCCTGAGTCAGCTCGCTCTTGCTTCCAGGAGAGCTCTGGGGGCAGAAAAACTGCAGCCACACAGAGATGTTGGTCAACAGGCTTTATGTTTAGCTGGAGAAACAAATAGAATAAAATAGAATAATAGAATGGTTAAGGTTGGAAGAGACCTCCAAGATCATCAAGTCCTACCTTCAAAAAAACACTGCCCTGGTCACTAAACCATACTGTCAAATATGGTTTTGGGTATCAAGAGGTATGATCAAGGGTATCAGAGGGGCTGTCAGATGATAAACCAGATATTGGGCTTATGAGCATTGGCAAAATCAAGACTTCATGATCCAGATCCTACTGGTGTGAAAGGGGACCTGTCCCTAAACAGATTGGCTGGTTTGCCAATCATCTTTCCTTTCATCCTCCAAGGCATTAGAAACCATCAGAAAACTGAAACAAAACATTATAAAATTTTTTAAAATATCCCAGTGGATAATTGGAAACTATTAGTCATTCAGGTTTGTTGTACACATGAGGGGTAGAGAATTGTGTTTATAAATTTTCTGTCCTTTTAGCCTGAAGAGCATTTTTTCTGTAACTAAGCTGAAAAGATTTCAAGAAGGATTTGTACAGCTGAAATGGTAAACTATGTCACAAATGGGAGCCAGTCTGAGACCCAAGAGCGTGGAAAAGGAGTTGAAGGAGTAATGTGCATGCACATGTTAAATGAGAAATTTCTTAGGTGAAGTCAAGCAGCTCAGGGGATTTGGGGCTAACAGCTCTAGAACCAAAATGTTTCTGAGCCTTTTGTTGTCATGGTAGCCTTGACAGACAGTCAAGGGCTGAACTCTTTGTGAATCAGAAAAATCCCCTTTTTAATAATCCTATGGTTTGCACAGGTGGTTTGACTTGGAAGAGATTTGCAGCTCTGGAGATACGCTGGAAGTATCTGGGCTGAAAGCTGAGACTTTTCATACAGAAAGCAGAAAAACCTTTGCCTTTGCCTAAGCCCTTATGAGACCTTGGGAATAACTGAATGCTTTAACAAAGGAGAGAAGGAACGGAAGAATATAATATTTTCAGTGGGAAGGTGCCTACAATGATCATGTAATCCAACTGCTTGATCAATTCAGAGTTGACCAGGTTAAGGCATGTTCTTAAAGGCATTGTCCAGGTGCCTCTTAAGCACTGACAGGCTTAGGTCACTGGCCACCTCTCTAGAAAGTCTGTTGCAGTTTTTGACCACCTGTTTTTTTGTAGAGAAGTGCTTCTGAATGTCCATTCTGAACCTCTCCTGCCAGGTCTTCAAAAAGTACCTGACCAGAAAACTCTTGAAATAGGTTTTTATGTTTTGGACAGAGAAGCAGGGTCTTGGCCCCAGTTCCTGGTCCTTACCACAGCTCTGCCTACCTGGCCAGGTTATTTTCTAATACTCCAAACCACTGTGAGTTTTCCACTCTACATGGCAACCAGAAGTATGTCTGTGACATATCCAGCTTTGCCCATTCCCTTCCTATAAAAAAAAAAACTACAAAGGGGTAAAGGAGTTGCCACCAGAAGATGCAGTGCAGGCCTCATGCCTCATTATGAGACCCAATGTGAGGAGATGACCACATTTAGGGGAAGAGAATGCTTGCCTTTATTTACTGACAGTCAGAGCACACCTTTCCCATTTCCTTACAACCAACAAAATTCATCATTTTTCAAAAGCCTTTTACACTCTGTGGCCGTCACGAGGCAAGAGACAATCCTTGTTTTGCAGAATATGCCACTCATTAGACACAGGGCAGACAGGGACTCAGGGACACAGAGATGGGGCAAAGGACTTGAACCCAATTTCTCAAAACCTCGCTGTGATGGCTGGGTGAGAAAATCTTTCTTTTCAGGAGACGTCACTGTTCCTGATGTAGCAGTACAGCTGCCTACAGGAGACTGTTCACCTTAAGGGTTTTGGTGATTCATTAACCACTCAGAACCCCCAGAGCACAGGGAGATCACAGCCTTAATGGTGCATTAGTTTCAAAAAACAAAACCAAAAAAGTTTACATTCGTTTACAAAAAAAAAAAAAACAAACAACCAAAAAACCCCCAAAAAACCAAAACAACAACAAAAAATAGGACTTGGAAGGGTTGAGGTAGGTAAAGCTACAGCACCACAGAGTTCAATTGTTAGATTGTGGCTCAGACATCCTACCCTGGGAATTGAATTAATTTACCCACAGGAAACAACTCCAGGCTCTTCTGCAGAGCCCTCAGAGTTAAAAGGGAGGAGGAAGAATCCTGAGCACTAACACACAGCTCTTGGTCATTCTGTACTTGGTGTGGGAAGGAGGAAACAATGATTTACTGTGAAGCTCTGGGATGGTTTCATGTGTGGAAGTGGCACTACAAACATGGATTTTGATAACCTGGTTCTGCACAACTGATGTCTGGACTTTGGAAGAAAGGGAATTTTACCTCCTCATTAAGAAAGAGAGATGCATAATGAGGAAAAAAAAACATTTATTAAATGTGTGGGTTTTTTTTTGTTTGTTTGTTTTTTTAATTAGAACAAATGTTAAAATGTGTTAAATTTTGAAAAGGTGGAGGGAATCCCAAATTCACTGAAGGAAAAATCAGCATGATTTTCTTCTCAGTTACAGTTGAATATCCCACATGTGCATCCTTGCCTCGCTGTAGCTGGTGCGGGGTTTGCCCCTCCAAAAGTTCCTCCGAAATTAAATTTATGAGGAGCGGAATAAATCGAAAGGCAGACAGAGATGCTTTGATTTCTTTGTGCTGGCTCCCCATAAATATTAATGCCTTTCCTAGGTGCTGGCACCGTGACACGCCGTGGATGGGGGCAGGATGTGAGCCGGCCGGGCTCTCAGCCTGGCTGCATACAGATGAGCCCCTCAGAGAGGCTGCAGGTGAAACACACACAGAGTGGAATTATAGCTGCCCCTGGGCAGCAGCAAGGACCAGTAATAGCTGCTTCTTCCATCAGTGGGTAATGCAGCCTTTGTGTCAGGGACCTACTCAGTGGTGTTGCAGCATTAAGGGGGAGAAAAGCTAATGCAGTTTGCCAGAGAAAGAAGGAATTGCTTCCTCCCCACCTAGGCTGCAGGAATGTTTCCCTTTTATCACACCAGCTCCTTTACAACTTTCTATTCACAGCCTTTGTCATTGTCATCATAAAAAAAAAAAAAAAAAAAGAAAAGGAAGGAGTGCAGGCTATGTAATATTGAAAATGCATGAGATATGAATAAATTATCATGTGTAAAAGTATAGATTTAGCTTTAGTTGCAAGAAATAAAGAAAGGGAAACCAATAGCAGAAAATTTTCAGGGATTATGACTTCTTGAGGTGTCATTATTTGGACGATGACACCAGGGGAAGTTTTAAATCACAAGGGGATGGTGGTTAGACAAATGGCAATCTTGCCCTTGAGATTCTGAAGTGTAAGACATAAGAGGAAGTGACAGGAGACAGATAAATGGGTTTTCATGAGGAAGTTCTGATACAATGTGGGTTTATGTGAAAATGCAAATCAATTTCTTAGTGTCACAAGTAACTCCATATCACAACTCTTTAACCTCAATTCTTTAAATAATACTTTTAACAGCTCTTAATAAGTTATTATGTTAGCTTGAAGGGAATTTATTTCCCTTATGAATTTTAGAGAATCAGTTTAGTTTTGTCATGTAAATAAACCATGAAATAGGTTTTCCAGAGATAGGTAACATGAGTGAACAAATCATCTCAAGCTTGATGAATTGTATCCTAGAAATGCTTAGAAAGATCCTAGAAATCCTCTTATCCTAGCAAGAGGGAAACTAGTGTCTTGGTTTGAGCTGAGACAGAGTTAATTTTCTTCCCAGCAGCTGGCACAGTGCTGTGGTTTGGATTTGGGATGAGGATAATGCTGATAACACACTGTTTTTAGGTTTTGTTAAGCAGTGGTCAAGAATTCTTCAGCTTCTCATCCTGCCCCTCCTGCGAGGAGGCTGAGGGGGCACAAGGAGTTGGAAAGAGACACAGCTGGGACAGCTGTCCCAGGCTGGGCAGAAATATATTCCATACCCTGTGGCATCGTGCTCAGGGTATAAAATGGGGGGGAAGCTACCAGGGGATGATGGCTGGGCATTGATCAGAAGTTGGTAAAGAAATGCATTGCGCAGCATTTGTTTTGTGTGGTTTTTTTAAATTTTATTTTATTTATTTTTTATTATTATCATTATCCCTTCCTTTTCTGTCCTGTTAAACTGCCTTTGTTAAACTGACTTTATCTCAACCCAAAAATTAATTTTATTCTTTTTTTTTTTTCTGATTTTTCAGCCCCTTCCCATTTGACGGAGGAAAGAAGCAAAAACTGTGTGGTGTTTAGTTGCTGGCTGTGGTTAAACCATGACAGCTGTTTTTGGTGCCCCTAAGTGTTTGAGGTGATGACAGATGTGCTTGGGAAGTGCTGGATAGAATTTATATCTGTTTGTGCTGTTTAGGGATCAGGTGGCAGGCTCCTGTGCTCGCCATGCAGCTTCCCTCCTGTTTGCCAGGGTCCCGTGCTTGTCAGTGGCTGCTTTCTGCTCTCTACAGAGCTGTGCTTCTCACCTCCTTTCTCTGCTGTGCCTCAGAATGTTCTGGTAGCAGCAGTGGGGACGTGCCTGGGCTGGACCAGCAAACTCTGCTGTGTCTGTGCTGGACAGGATGGGACCCCAGTGTGAGTGCTGTGACCTGTGGGTGAGTCCAGGTGGGAGCAGGACACCTCAAACCACCTGTATCCCATGGATTGTGCCATTCTGTGAGCCTCAGGTAAACCCCTGATGAGGCTGTGGCTCATAGATAAGACCCTACTTGGAGCAGGAACAGCCTTAAGGGTCTGCAGTCTGTGTATTAGTTCACGGTTAAAGGGAGAGATCGTTGGAATGTTAAACCAGATGGTCTGGTCCAAAGGGATGTGGGGTGAAGATTGTAATGGAAAAGCATTTAAATTGTTGTAACCCAGGATTTGAGCTATGTGTTGTAAGAAATGCTGTAACACAAGCACCCAAATCAGTGGAGGTGAAGCTTTAATTTAAGCAGTGCAAGTGCAGCAGTGAGCCAGGCTGAGCCTGAGCCTGAGCCCCACACAACACACCACACCTCCTGTCCTGAGTGACCACTGTGACAGATGGAGCCCCAAGTCATGGGCTAAACACTAAACAAGCTCAGTGAACATTTTGTGGATATTTTTCAGAACTTGTGGAATCATACCTGTGGATTACGTCAAAGGATGGGAAGGGGAGCATGTGGTTAATGAGGATGTATTGGCTGGCATGGAGCCTGAGCATGACATAAGTGGTATGGAATAAGGGCTGGAGAATGTACTCAGATAAAGCTAATTAAAAGTCAGCGACTCATAATTAGCCTACTTTCCCTCTTAAATAAGAGATCATGCAATGAATTGTTTGCTCAAATCTTGTGACAAATTATTTGAGAACACATGAAGTAAACAACCTATATGGGAGCTGAGAACCTTAAACTATGGAGATATTTTCCTTCAAGTGCTGAACAGAGACATTTTCTCCAAAGCCAACAGTATCATTGAACTTGCACCTTCTAAGACAGACTGGATTTAAATAACAATGCGCACTCATAAACAACAGAATAATAACAGCACTGAATACAGAATAATTCCATAATTAATAAGTACTAAATACAAAACAGTTGTAAATCCTTTGTTTGGATTCACATAGCAACAGCATTTCAGTTAAGTTTACACCTTCCTTTGAGATGGAAAGATTTAGGTACACATGCAACAGAAGTATGAAATATGAGGAAGGATCTTGCATGCTTCAGTTTGTAACTTCCTGGGGGAAGGTGGGGCAAAAATAAAATTATTCCTTCAGATCTTGCGCATCTCAGTTCTTTCTGGACTATTAAGGTATGAACAAATTATTATGAATAAATCAATTGGTGCAACATGAAAGGGAGTATTTCTCATGCCAGCTAAGCTGTGTCTAGACTGCATGATTGAGTAGCTGGTCAAAACCAAACAATCTAAAAAAGCTGGGGGTGGGGCCTATCTTGTCTACAACATCATAGATAGTTATTAAGAAATAGTGCTTTGCCAGGAGCTCCTTAACCCATGGCATCTCTTTTTGAAGTATCACTTGATTTCATTTTATTTGATCTCCATGACCTCAAAATACAAGGGTTTTGATTGATGCTTTCTGCCTCCTCCTCAGCCATCCCCACAAAAGATCTAATAATACATTAAAGAAGTTCAGAGCCTCTTTTCCTGCACTGTCTTCTTCTTCACACTGTTTTAGCACTGTTAACTTTAGAACACTTCAATTATCATTGAAGATTCAGAAGTTGACCTAATTGTACTGATTTTTTTAAATTGAGGTTGCAATTTTCAAAGCCTTTTTTTCCCATTACAAAGTCTATCTTTTATTAAGTCTAGTAATGATTAGACATGACCAACTAAAATTATAACTGAAACTGCTCTGAATAGCTTATTATTAATCAACTTAAATAAACAGTTCACCACCCTGCATATCAGAAAATGCCAGGTGGGAGCAGTTGCCGTGGTGCTACTGGAATTAGGCAATAAACATAATTAGTAGTGGTCACCAGCAGGAGTTAATATAGCTGGATCTTACTGTTCCAAGACTAATAAGCACCTGATGTCTTAGATAATTTCTCCTTCTCTTGACTACTGATGTCTGCCAGGTCTGCCAGCAGCACATTCCATGAGGTTTAGTGAAAAATTCTTCCTTCTTATTTGTATCAGGTGAGATCCATGAGCAGAATCCCTGGGAAGTTATACATTAGCTCACAGGGTTAATTTCTTCCATACCTGGAAAAATTTTAGACTTCAACCATCACCTGGATAAGTCCCGAGAAAGTCTGTCCTGTCCAATAATGACATGTAATATTGAAAACATAAGGTTTAATTTCAAAGAATAAAACAGTGATCAGCACTGAATAGCCTCTTCAAACGTCCTATGAATACAAAGGAGGAAGGAAATGAGGTTTCAAAATGTTCTTTCAAGGTCTATGAGGTTAAAGATTATCTATACATCTAAGCTTCTTTCTTTTTCAAGAAAATAAATTTTCCATCATGGCCCTGATCCATTCATTCTGCATGATTCTACTTCATTTCCAAAGGATATAACTTTTTATAAGCTGCATCATTCCCAGAATTATTTTTCCTTTTTTGTTTTTACTTTATATTTTCCTACATATTATTTGCTGTGATATTCTGTAAACACCTTTAATTTTTCAGATAGTTTAATATCAAGTAGTCATTTATTTTGGAAAGTCCCTGTTTCATGAAGAGAAATGCCTACAAAACTTCAGAAAAATGTGGAAAAGTATGATAGCTACAAAGAAACAAACAAACCCCCAAAAAATAAACTTAAGAAAAGGATAAAATATAGCTCAAAGCAAAGGAATGAGAGGATACAGACAGAAATGACCTTTGTGAGATTATTAAATCAGGAAAAGATAATTAATTTCAAAAGTCAGTCTTTCCACTGTGCAGCATCCTTTGTGCCACATCTGGATTTACTGTTTGACCATCTAAATTTGCACATGTTTTCTTTAAAATTATTTGTTCTTCAGCTTCACCAAGTCTGCTCCATCTTTGAAAATTCCCACTGGAACTGTTCTGCCATTGCCATGTTTTCATCACCACTTCAGTCTCCAGTATTCCCCAGGCAACACTGCATCTCAGCTGGGTTGGTGTACAATGAAAAATAAAAGGTTTCTCAGTGATTCTCCTCTCTCTCGTAGATGAGTAATAGAGGCAAAAAAAGTTCCAAAGTGTGTCTCTGGACAGCTTCTAGAGATTACACAAGTGGAGGCTGTTCCAAAGCCCAAGGAAGTCAATTAAGAGATTCATTTGCTTTGATAGGCTTTGGAGCAACATATAATGATTGTAGGTTTATCTCTCTGTCTGATGGAGAGTCTCAGATCAATCAACGTTGCAGCTGCTCAAGAGGCAGAAACTATTTGTAAATAAGTGATTCACTGGTTAGTTATGATGCCCTCCCCAAAGCATTTCGCTACTCAATTGTCAGTGTGCAGAACTGATTATAAAGTGGCAAATTTTAATGCTGAGCAGTTCAGGGAAACACTGGCCCTGTCTCACAAGTGTATTTCTGAAAGATGATTCCATGGGCCTGATGTATCCTGCTTGCATTGTTTGATGAGGCCTTTATCTGGCCTTTCTTATTATACCACCTGAATGCTTTACAAGCCTTAATAAACTTATCCTCAGTGTCCCTGAGGCAACAGCTGCATGGAAAAAGCTGCCCAAGAACAGAAACCTCTAGGCAAAAGCCTGGAAGAAGATGCTGCAGGCAATCACATGCAGAGGAGCAGTTGTCCAAAGAAGAAATTCTGCCCCAGAAAGAACTGACCGTGGGATAGCAGTGAAAAACCTCCTTGATCAGGTCAGCTTTATTGGGTTATGTGGCTCCAGTTTTAGCTCCCTTTCATCTTACAGATGAGTGTTCCCAGGCTTTTTCATGTCTCCTTCAGAAATCATAAAAATGTTTCAACTGTAAACTGCAATTTTTGTGGCTGTCCTCCTGCAACCTGGATCCAATAAAGTAGCTCATGGAGTTACTGTGAATATCACTTTGAAGCACCGTAGCCCAGTAAACACAATATTGCTGCTGCTCGTCAGAGGCTTTGTAGTGGGTTTGTAGAACCTCAGGAGCAAGGCTGGTCTGGCTCACTCTGTCTGAATTTGTGTTCTCTTGCCTGGGGCTTTGTCTTAGGTACTTAAGCTAAAAGAGTGCTTTCTAACAACAGACCGCTGTCTAATTTGTTTTATTTTGTATTTGTGTGCTGCAGTTGTAGGGTTTTTTTAACCAGTTCATAGAATCATAGAATGATAGAATTTCCTGAGTTGGAAGGGGCCCACAGAGATAATTGAGTCCAAATCCCAGTCCTGTGCAGGAATCCCCAGCAATCCCACCTCGTCCTAGAGAGCTTTGCCCAAATGTTTTCTTGAAGTCCTTCAGGTTTGGTGCTGTGCCCATTCCCTGGGGAGCTGTTCCAGTGCCCAGACACCCTCTGGGTGAAGAACCTTTCCTGATACCCAACCTAAACCTGCCCTGACACAGCTTCAGGCCATTCCCTGGGGTCCTGTCCCTGTCACAGAGCAGGGATCAGATCCTGCCCCTCCTCTTCCCTCACAGGGAGCTGTGACTGCCCTGGGGTCTCCCCTCAGCCTCCTCTTCTCCAGCTGGACAGACCCAGTGCCCTCAGCCCCTCCTTCCCCCCAGGGCTCTGCACGACCCTCATGGCCTCCCTTGGATCCTCCTAAAGGTTTGATATCTTTCTCATATAGAGAAAGGCACCCAAAACTGCTCACAGTGTTCAGGGTGAGGCCGCCCCAGCCCAGAGCAGAGTGGGACAATCCCCTGCCTTGCCCTGCTGGGGATGCTGGGCCTGATGTCCCCAGGACAGGGATGTCCCTCCTGGCTGCCAGGGCACTGCTGACCCAAATTCCACTTGCCACTGACCAGGAACCCAGGTGCCTTTCCATGGCACTGCTTTCCAGGGTCCATTCCCCACTCTGTCTGCACACCCAGGGTCGCCCCAACCCAGGTTTAGAACCCAGCACTTGGCCTTGTTGAACTTCATACTGCTGCTATGGAGAAGGTACTTTTATTCATATTAATGAATAATTCTACAGTATTATTATTCCTTTCTGCTATAATCACTCCTGGACTACTAAAAATTCACATTAGGCTGTTGATACTTCATTTATAACCACAGTAAGCTCCTGGATCTACACATATGGCATTTTCATTTTTCCTGAGCAGGTATGCAGGCAGTGGGAAGCAAACATCAGAGCAGCTACCCTGCCCTCTGGTAACAGACAAGGTAACAGACCTTGCTCTGAACAGCAAGGTGTTCTCTGCCCAGAAGTTTACAAGAGCAACAGTAAAAGGTTACTACAGGCATTTTGGTGTGTAAAAAAGGAGGGAGGCATGTATCAGAAATATAGACAGGGAGTGAAACTGATTTATCAGATAAATACTCTTTAAGTATTTAAGAAACCTTTGTGAGAATGCAAAGTGATCAGCATTAAAAATAATTGTACTACTTTACTGATTTTTTTGGAACTAGTTTATTTTTCATCTAACATGTCTAGAGAATGTTTTAGATATTTGCACCTGCTCAGAATCCAGTCTCCAGTCATCTGCTCCTACTGATATCTGGAAAACTTCCCTCTCCTTATAAAAGGCTGCTGCCTCAGAAGTGTTACTTCTTTGTAACAGGGATTAAGATTAATAGATGATCTTTAAATGCCCTGCTAGTCTGGTCTTCCTCCTTTTCCAAAGCACATTGCTTAATGGATTTAAATTTATCTCCCATTCCTACACAACTCTCACACAGATCTTTAAGTAGTATAAGAAAGTCAGTACTGCAGGACCACCACAGTTCTGGTTATTACCATTCAATAAACTCTGAAATTCATTTTCTTCTTGTCTTTTTGTCTTTCTCATTCTCCTTCAGCCATCACAGTGATCTTATGCTGACAGTTCATACATATTCAAGCAACTACCCAGAAACCACACACTGAATACTTTCTCTCTTTTTGCAGTCATTTATTTGTAGATTAGCCTCTCTAAAGAAATAAAAAACATCTCATTTTTTCTCATTTAAATGTACTCTCAAGACCAACTGATCATATTTCCTTCCACTTTGTAGGACTACCTTGAAATACATTGCTGCTTTGCAAGGTGCATGAATGCTGGATGGGAGTTTGGTTTAAATGATTGGTTAATGCCTCAAGTACAAAAGGAAATGAGAGCAAACCTTTGCCAACCCCAGTGAGCTATAAATTATGCAATGTACACAAAGATAAAGTGCTGCTGGGCCAGGCTTTTCAAGGGAATGGAAAGGGTTTTGCTGCAAATACGGCTAAGTATATCCATGAATTAAAAAAAAAAAGACAAATTTTGAAGATGCTGACAAATTTCAGCAGCACAGTCTTGTACAACCACGCAAGAGATGCATTGGACACCAATTTCCCTACAGGTACTTTCAGTTTCAATGTCTATTGGAGTGCATCAGGATAAATTGGGAAGAAATGATCGCTAGAAAGGTCCTTCAAGGGTTAAGAAGAGATTGATTTAAACATTCATGGAGTTTTCTGCTACAGAAGACATAGTGTTCAGATAAAGATTTCTGTTGTAAAAATAGTTTAAAAATGGAAAAAAGTCTCTGTGAGTCAGATAGTGAAGAGAGATATTTATGTTAATTGCGATGTTTCTTAGTTTTGATATACTTTGAGAAACTTTTAGGTGACATAATATGTTGAATATTTCTCTGGGATATTCTAAACTTTCAAGGAAAGACACTGGAGCTTACTTTTAATACCATCAAATGTATTATACATTAAAGCTTTCTTGTTAAGGATTCTTTATAGTATACTTCAAAATTCCATTTTTGAGATGATTTAAAAGTGTTATAATACAAAGTCAGTCACATGAAATTCTAAAAGTGTTCCTGCTAAGCCCTTTTTACTGCTGCTGAACATCAATATGCCTTATTTGAATGTAACTCCAGAAAGTTATTTGTGCTTTTAAAATTGCAGCCAGGCTGTTCAACACAGGAGTGATTTCCTGTGAGTATTTAGAGCAATTGCTACATGTGGATTTGACTCACTTCCTTGCCTGACCCTAAAGAATGAATTAGCATGGCATAATTTTCACTAAAATCCCCAGGCTCAGCTGAATGTCCCTAACCCTCCAGAAATTGCCTGTGCAATTCACATGGGTGTTTCTAACCTTACTCTAAACCATTAACTTAGATATTGATGCCAGAAAAAGGGACGTAGCACAGCTCACTTGACACTAAACCCCTCAATTCATCAGTCTGGGGAATTTCTGGCAGCTGACCTGGTGAGTTACATGCCAGCCTATAGCTACTTTAAATTTAAATATGTTCTATCTTTACAAACTGCTCTTGATGCAATAGCTCTAGCAGAGCTGAGAGTGCAAAAATGTCTTAAAAACTGTGCTTCCTTCCCCTTGCAGCAAGATAACTGCTGGGGAGGTTGTTATGGTCACTCATAGCATCTATGGAAGTTCATGACCATCAGGAAAAAAAAAAATGGAATGTGTTCGAATTACTCCTAAATATGAACAAACAAAAAGCAACATTCATAAACAACACATGTATACTTAAAGATCCAAAGGGTGGGTTTTTTTTTTTTTTACCAGAAGAGAGGAAAATAATAAGGAATGCTGACTGAAGGAAAAAATGAAGCATGGAAGTTGAATGAAATTTAGGAATTTCTTCATGGCAAGTTACTCGTGTAATATTTCATAACCACTGAGCAGAACAGGTATGCTCTCGAGCTCAGTGGTAGAAAAGGGGAGCAACTGCAAAAAAGAGGAAAATCACAATCTAGGTGAGTGGTGTAAAATCTATGGTAATTCACCCTATAACTAGTAGGCTTCATCCAGATCCACAAAGTGGTTCAGCACTAGTTTTCCACTTCCTGTAGCATCAAATCAGCCCCATTACACCTGCATTCAAAAAATCCCACACTTCAGAGATATCAGTAAGGAAAAGAGATATCAATAAAATTCAGACATGACAGCTAACTTCAAGTAAAACACATTTTTTATTTGATGCAGTGCATTGTCAGTCTGGATGTCCCAATCAAGTGTTTTCAGGGAAACAATGAATTCACTTAAGAAAGAATTTGCATTCATCAGTGGCCAATTAAAAACTGTTTCTTTTCTCCCAGCAGGGCTGCAAATAGCTGTGTTATCAACGTTGAGGGCAGATCAATCTGTTAACATTTTTGGAACACATCAGTGGGGAATCTATGAAGATCTCTTAATAAGGCATTTGCAATCACAGATAAATGCCAAGCAACAAAAATGAATCATTTATTTACATAAACTTCCACTCTTACCTTTTACCTCTTCAAGTCCACTGCTGCATTCTCCATCTAACTGAGCTAAATCATGCATGAAATAGTATTCTATTTAGTTTAATGGCTAACAGAACCTGAATGCCTACATATACTGCACTAGCTTACTTCTGAAAGACTCAGTAATTTTTAATACAGCAAAGAACTGCTCAGTGTGTAACCTCAGTGAATAGGTCAGCCTTATTTCCATTATCAGCAAATATATTCCAGAAAGCTGTTCCGTATTATTCAGTCTTATATAATTTCGTATTTTACAAAAAAAAACCACCTAAAATCAAACTGCCAAAGCTCCATATTCTCTGATTTTATTACTAAGTACTATCTCTTCCAGCAAGAAAATCTTAGTGTTATTCCACTTTTTATTCTTTCTTCTTTTGAGAGAATAGCAGTCTTTATCAACCATTTTCCCAGTTATTTTAGAAGCAAATTTGTCTTTTTCTGAGATACCTCTTTTGATAGAACACCTTTCTTAAAAACTGCACTTTCTGTAAATACACAGCTATTAAGGATACTTTCTTTAAGGATATTAAAGAAAATATCATTTAGGCTCTTTATTATCATTACATTTAAAAGGAAAGTAAAAGAAAACAAGATCCATGATGGAATGGAAGCTGTATAAATACTTGGATTCACTATTTTTATTGCACTCCAATTAGGGAAAAAATGGTCCTGAAGTAGAACACCACTGAACAAGGAACTGTGGAAACAGCTTAGGAAGATTTCTCCCCACTGAGTCGGTAGAACAAAAAATATGCACGTAAACCTTGCATTAAGATCCCAGAACTTTGTTGAAACCAAGAATCACAGAATGGGTCAGGTTGGAAGGGACCACAATGGTCTCACCTGGTCCAAATTTCCAGCTTAAGCAGTGTCACTCCAGAGCAAATGACACAGGAAATGCAATGGAATTCCAGAAAATTGAAATTATTGAAATCTTCAGTGTAATTTTTTTTAAGTAATATTTTCTGAATTTGAAGGACTCTTATTTTAGAACTGGGACAGATTCATCTCTGAAGTATTCCATGTCTTAAAACCTCATTTAGGGTGTGTATAAACACATGTGTTCCAGAGATTTCCTTGTTCCAAGTATTCCAAATATGTTTCTAGATATTTCTGTCAAGTCTTCTTTGACATCTCTGCCCTACCAGCTCCGTACCCACCCCAGTGCAGGTGCCCCAGAGGTAACTGCAAGCTAAGATCAATTTTCCTTGTAGTGTCATGCTGGTACAGCAGCACTGCTTTTGGGATTAGATCTTAACCTCCTCACCAGGCCTTTGACTCTCCTGTGGGCATCTCCTCAAGCATGCAGAGATTTTAAGATTTCTGGCTTAAGATTTCCTTTTGTTGCCCGCACTTAGGGGACTTGAGGCCATTTGAGGTATTCTCAGGTATCCAAAACATAGAGAAGGCATTGGCTGATCTCAGAGGACCTTTGATCAGCAGCTGATTGAGGGAGGGGATTCTCCTCCTCTCTTCTGCTATTATCAGTATTCCCACCTGGAATACCACATGCAGTTCTATTGTAGAAGACATCAGGGTGAAGGCTCATGAATCAAGTCCTTAATTATTTACAATTCAGACGCAGCTTTTTATTTTGTATTATGAGTGTAGACAGGTAAAGGACAGTGAGCAGAGCATTAATTGTCCTGTAGATATTTCTCTCAATATTCTTCCATGTTAACCAGAGGTGGTAAGGTTTCAGCCTCTCGATTCTGTTAAAATCCCAAGAAAGACACTCTGGTGTTTTTTTTCTCTCTTCTACTGCTGACAGTGTATTTATCCTCTTCAATTCTTCCCACTGAAATAGCTGTTCAGTTCCTTTTGAATCAAATGGTCTTATCTCCAACGTTGATACCTGACCTCTTTAAAATTACTTAAGAAGCCCCAGGGCTTACTTGTTCATTTCTTGTCTTTCAGCCACGGACAACCAGAAGATGACCTATGTGACTCTACTTTCTGCATTATTTCTACCTCTGCCTTGTCAGAATTTTACTGTCATATGGAATAAAGGTTTTAAAGCTTTCTGAAATGAAACATTTAAACCCAGCTTCATCCATCTTCCCTTAATTACACTCAAGATTCAAAACTTCTTTTTTGTGATGGGTTTACCTACCTCCCTTTGGCAACATATAGACCTCATATAGATCTCTCTAACATATAGACCTCAGATTCTCAAAGGGTATTAACTCAGGACTGAGAGAAAGACTCCAGGAAGTGCTTGGTAAGAACAGGTTAACTGACTTCCAACATGTTAAAAAATGCTCTAGTGAGAAAGGGAATAGTAAACGCCCCATGTCCAAGGTAGAATACATGAGAAATAAGGTTTAAATGACAAACAGAAAACACAAGGAAACTGGTTTTAACAACAAATTAATTGCTGGAGCTTCAAGGATGTTACTGAAAAGGTCTCCTGCAGTGGTAGTGCTTAAGTTTTGGCAGATATCCTTGTCAAGGCAGCGAGGTGGCAAATATGATGTTTTTGTAAGTCTCTGCCTTTAGTTAATATCAAATTAAGGTTTAAATCATTAATTACTTCTCTGAGATAAATAGATTTATGTCTAGAGTGAGGTATCTTGGCATCCACATGAACTTTCATAATTTGACCTTAAGGAGTCAATGCACAGGCTAAAGAAGCTTTTAGATACAGATATTACGAGCTCATCAGATCTAACATTTTTTAAACAAATAAGAAATGCACTGATAATTTATTCCCTTGACTCAGACATATTTATTGGAGAAAAGAAAAAAATTAGAGAATAATCTGTAGCTCACCAGCAACTAAACAAAACACTTCCATTTCCTTGCTTCTCCTTATCTGCATCTGACCTTGAGTGTCTCTGGTACCTGACAAGCAGAGAATATTTTTCATCTACCCTAACTTTCATTTCTCACACTCATGATTGGAGGGGGGAGCCATAATAAACATGAACATTTAATCAATACCCTCGTATGAACCCACCAGTAAAGCACAGGCTAAATAATGAAGAAATACAATTCTTACTCCTGACGCATCTTTAATTAGAGCTTTAGTGCACGACACGAATTACTCCAGTCCTGTGATATTACCCAAGATGCTTAAATGCTCTACAAAAGTATTGATTTTGTTTTGAATGTCAGATCTTGTGCTTGGCAGCTTTTTCTGTGAAACAAATTGGAATTCTAATTAAGCTGCGTTTCTCAAATGAGAAGCAGACAAACAGCAACATAAGTGCACAATTATTGGACCACAGTTATCAGCCTTCTTATGGTCAAAACAAGAACAATTTTGAGTAGTACTGAGCAACACACTATAGGCTTTGAATGAAAGCTTTACAAAGATGAATTTCTGTGTTGCCACTGTGTAATTTACCACATGGAAAAAGATTGGTTGAATGGCTTGAATGGTGCATTATTTTTATTTTTGTTTAAATAGGTTTGGCGACTTAGCGGTGAGAAGTATTAACCTTTGGAAAAAATCAATTGCCATCTCATCTCATCTAGTTAAGAAAAACACACACATGCAAGAAAAACTGCACAGAAACCTGATAGAATTAGTCAGTGAACAGGACCCTCACTCTGAGCTTTTGGCATCGCTGCAATGCAGTAGATGGGCTGTGGCAAGGAGAGATGAGAGTGGAGCTAAATAAGGAAAGAATGTCACTGAAAAGCTGAAGGGAAAGATTTCAGCTGCTTGACATGACCAATGAATAGATAACACCTAGCACTTGTTCTTCATGTATTTTGAGCTGCAGGTTTCTCATGTCACTTCATTTGAATTCATTGACTTTCGAGACCTTCTGAGATTGTACAAGATGTACCTGTTAGAGAGTTCCATCTCACGTTCATCAACAAGGTATACACCATTCTAACTTAATTTGAAATGCTTTCATCATCTAAATTCATCATCTATATTTATGTTCAGGTCCGTTGTTGCTACTTTCTTTTTTTTTGTTTGACCTTTTTTTTTTTGTGTATGACTTTTAACTACTTTCCTAAACGTTCCAAATCTCTTATCGTGCCTTCTTTGGTCTGAATAGTGTCACAATCAACACTATCTTTCAACAAAGAAAGAAAACAGTCTTTGCCAAGACATAATTAGTTTAAAATTTCTTTCTTCAGCAGATTGACAAGAAACCAATAGTATAGCAGCCTAGTCCATAGCATGGTAGCCTCTATTACTACACATTTATAGATTTTCAAAAATTACTTAATTTCTTTTTATCAGCATTGGAAGAAATGTTAAAATTCATGCTCAAGACATTATAACAAAATTATAAAGTCCTTCAATTACTCAAATGCCCCTGACTCTGAATTGTGTTACATTTTCTCTTACACACACATATATACACATACACAGAAATATGCACAGAGCTAAAGGAAAAATCTCTGTATTTGCACAATCTACCACATAAGGAATTCAATAATTTAAAGAAGCTCTGACCTCTTAGTAAGGTATTTCAATATTCAGCCAAATGTTACCAAATGTGAGCACATTAGATTCTCCATAGCTACTGCTAATTAAAATCCTCCTAAGCATCAGTGTCCTGACCTAGACATAACACTCTTACTTACACATAGTAAAGGACACTCCATTGTAAACATATAGGAGTGAAAATAAAATATTTCAGGTAAAATTAAGTTTTGAAGTGGTATTTAACAGAAATCATCTTACAAAGGTGGAGCTCCAGGTTTTTGGAAAGATAGCTGGCCTCACTGATGGATGGACCATGTCCAGAGGAGGGTAAACAAAGCTGGGGAAAGCTCTGGAGCACAGGTCTGATAAGTGGCTGAGGGAGCTGGGCAGGGGCTGAGCCTGGAGCAAGGGAGGCTCAGGGGGGCCCTTGTGGCTCTGCACAGCTCCTGACAGGAGGGGACAGCCGGGGGGATCGGGCTGTGCTCCAGGGAACAGGGACAGGAGCAGAGGGAACGGCCTCAGGCTGGGCCAGGGGAGGTTAAGGTTGGATAACAGGTAAAATTCCTTTCCTATTAGTGTGGTCAAGCACTGGAACAGAGCAGGGTAGAATCACCCTTTCTGGAGGTATTTAAAAGATGTGGCACTTAGAGACATGGTTTAGTGGGCAGCTTGGTAGTTCTGGGTCGGTGGTTGGATACCTAGAGGTCTTTTCCAACCTTAATGGTTCCATGATTACTTAGTAATAGCTTTAATATTCCTTGAAAAACATTAATATTCCTCAGGCATGAACATATTTTTGGTTTTTTTTTTTAATTCAAAGCCACTTTAAGGACTGTTTTTTTTCTTTTCTACATCTATTTTCACCACCTAGCTTTCCAATTTGCTGCTAAAATTTCACGAGTGCAGCAGAATACCTAACCAGACTAGAAGCCTTCATTCCTATAAGTTTGGCATGCCTCCTTTTCAGAGGAATTCACGTTGCCTGCTGCAGAGCTCAGAGACACAGCAATGATCACCAGCCCATGGAGAGCAGCAGAAGCTGTGTAGGAAGCCAGGAGACCGTAGGAGCTGCTGTAGTAATCCCAGAGCACACAAATATAGTGCAAAATCCACTAAATTGCTCCAGCTTTTATTTCAGAGCGCCTCATAAAGAAAACTTGCAAATTGGAAAAGAATTATTTTCTGTTTATGGATAACCCATTGTTCTGACCTCTTTGCTTTGAAGTCAGTACTTGCTCCAGGGTGATTCAACGCCATACTTTGGCTTTGATGTACAATCTTAAAAGCACCATTACAGGCATTTACTGGAAGGGAATACCTTGTTGCCATGGTTACTAGTGCATCACTTGAAATTGTGATATAGCTGGATTTCATCACCATGACACTAATTTTCTCCAGTGCAGCAAGGGAGAGACTAGATCATTACTGTATTAGATGCAGCAGAGTTGAGTTTCCTTCTTTGCATTTTCTTCTTTTCACTTCTAAAGTTTTGTGTGGGTGAAAACCGTGGCTGTAAGGAGAAATCCTTGAGCCAAAGAAAACTCTGCCAGCTATTGTTTGGGGGAAAGTGAACAAATAGGGAATATTTTTGGCTTTGTTTCTTACTAGGAAAAAATTAAATGTGGAATACTGTAGGAAATCAGCTGTCAGACTTAGCACATCCCCACTGGTATGAGGTAATGACAGTCAAATTCAGGGCTTCCCTGGTGGCTGCTGGGCCCTAATCCAGCACTCTCTGGGCTTTCTCATGGTGAGTTGTGGTGTGGGGAGCATTTCCAAGATCCCTGGGGCAGGTCTTTATCACGGACAGGGCAAGGCGAAGAGAGGGAAGCATCTCACAACTGCACAACCTGTGCATCCCCAGAAGCTCGTGCACACCTGACTTAGAGCAGGGAGTGTGGTGGAATTGTCACTGTGTTTGGAAATTGCCTCTAGTTCCAGCTTTGTGATGACCCAGTCCAGCTGTCCCTGTACCTGCTGCAGAGATGTGAGCTGGGACAGCTGTGACATCCCAAGTACAACACAGATCTGGGGAGAAATCTGCAGGAATTGGGTGTGGGATTGGTTTTCAGCTGGGCTGAATGGAAAGGAGCAGCTTTATTCAACTACTTGTCTTCTTTTCTCTTCAGGCTACAAGCTAAACCAAGTTAACTGAAAAGGCAACTTACTCCAGCTGAGGGATTTAAGTGGAAAAACATAAATAAATCCTTCATTCATCTGGTTAGGGGAGCCTCTGTCATGCTCTCATCCTCCAAATTAGGCACACGTGAAGGATTCCAACTAAAAGCTCTTAGAGATTATTGCCTTCCTCACCTAACTTGTACATCTAAGTAAGAATCACCTCACCTGAAGGTTAGAGGAGGGGGTAAGTTTCAACAATATCTTCAAGGACCTTCCTCAGGATGTTTGCAATGGAGCTTCTGTCACCTACTATGAGAGCAGGATTTACTTTTTCACAGATTCTTGCTTGGTATCATTTGACAAAACTTCTGGATTAGACATTGCTGGCAGGAGCAACACAGGTGTTATCAAAAAAAAACCCAAAACTTGAAGAGGGAAATGGACACTTGCAGAGCTCACTGTGAACAGACATGCAGTGAGCCACCCTTTAAATGTGACCTGAGGTCACTACTGAGGTTCTGAGCATCCTCAAATGAGAGCTACCAAGACCTGCAGGGTGTTTTTTGTGGCCTCAGGCATATGTATTAGAATAGGAGGTGAATTTGACAACATTTATATTTCAGTATCCACTACTGAAAGAAACTTAAACAACTACTTTGTCTGGACACCTTGAGGTAAATACAACCAAGATGATTTGGTCCATAGTTTCAAACAATTTAAAAAAAAATTGCATGTGTTTCTGAAATAATCAATTTCAGGAATAAATAAAATTTTAAAAAGGGTAAAATTGAAAAGGACCAGCATCATCTGTTTCAGTTATAGCATTGTTATCTGGGCATATTCCCAGTTCATCCCAGTTTAGGTGGCAGATGTGAGTGGCAATATCCCCAGTGAACTCACAACACACTTCCTAATCTGTAGTTTTCAGCCAATAGATGCTGTAACAAAGATAAAGGTCTATTAGAAGTTGGTCAGTGTGTCTTTGCATAAATTAGTTGCTATCAGGAAAGTTTGATTGACAGCATTTTTAATTCATAAATTCTGAAGTGACAGATGTGTGAATGGCTTTTTGCCTGGAGTTTGGTTCAAATTCATTTTTATGAGAATAGACCAGTTTGAATATCCTATTTCAATTACATTTTCTTTATGCTTTTAGCACACATATGCCCTATTTTAGTCACTCAACAAAATGAGAGTTCTCCAATTCTTCACAAGACCACTCTTGTTTTTAATATTTAGAAGATCTTGTAGCTCTAACTGACACTGGAAGAACCTTAAAGAAATGCCTGGCTTACATCAGATGGGTATTGCAATATCTGAAATTTTATTTGAGTTTTAAAATCAAATTATTCCATTTCAGGAATTAGTAGTTATAATTTGAAAGGTTACATGTACATCTTCGTGTCAAATTCTGAACACATAAAAGTTAAGTTCAGTTTGGAAAACTGTTGTGGTGTTAAAAGTTTAAAGAGCAATTTTCATAATGAGTTCTTAGGAAGACAGACTGACTTTTCTCTTCTGCTTCCCACAATTAGATGTAGATTTACCAAGCACAACTTAACATCTCAAAGTAGCTCTGTATCTAAACATAGCTCTTCATTTTCACTTAAAATTCAATACATGTTTCCTGCAAAAATGACTAAAAAGAAAAGTGGCTCTTGTTTTTTAATGTTAATTAATCTGCGAGGCAAAGCTATCATTACCTACAGAGAATGAAAAGTATTGATTTTGATTTGTCCCCTAACGAAACCCCACAGAAGATTTTGATATAAATTCTTCCCCTCCCTCTTGACAGCTGTTGAGATTTCTCCAGCCTGTCCTCTTTCTCTCCTGAAATAAGACCTTCAGGTTTAAGTAGTGACTATTCAAGAGAGATGCCACAAGGAAGATCGTGTCATTGGTCCTTTGTGCTGCTATTGAAGGGATTCTGATGACAATACTTTGATGTATGTTTATATAGCCACAAGTACATTACTAATTTAAAAATTGAAAATTTTTATTATTCTTGATTTTATAGCAAAAATTATCCATTTTTCTGAACCAAACCATCTCAATTTTATATAATATTTATTTTGGCTGTAATTTTTATGTATAGTAATAGTGACAGGTATTGCAATTGAAAATGTTTATTTTAAACGATCATAGTCAAATTTTGGTTTCTTAAATGTCTTCAGTGAAGATTTTTTGGTTTTTTTTTTTTTGGAGAGGGGTGGGTTGTGGGTTTTTTTTGGTTGGTTGGTTGGTTTTGGTTTTGGTTTTTGAATGGGGGTAGGAGAGAGTGGAACGATTTTTCCATTAGAGTTTTTCCAAAATATCCAAAAATTTAGTAGAAATTTATCAACTAAAAATATAAGGTAATTTAGTAACAAGGTTTGTTAATCTACCAAGGGTCTTTCCTTAAATTGCTGTAGCCTAGAAGGCTGCACTAAGACATTATTTTTATTATTTTAGTCTTCCAGACTACGATGGTTCTTTATAATACTTTAGCACTTTTCTCTCTCCATTTAAAATGTGACAGATCAGAATACAACAAGGATGAAAAAACACTGATGGAAAGGGAGCAGAGAAGATGCTGTTTCTTGGAAATCATTCAATCCTCAAAAAGAAGGTCAGGTTCAGGTTGCCTATATTCTATAATTAAAAATCTTGTCAATCCATCCCAATGTCTTTCACATTCACATTAGAGTGCCAAACTATGTCAGGCCAGATTCTTCTCTTTTTCTTTTTCTATTTTTTACTGCTACATAATTGAAACTTGAATCTACTGCTGTGTGAATATTAATGTGCCATTCCAGCAGTTATTCATAGTCCCTAAGTTATGATCTTCTAAGGGGGCGTTCAGTCAAAGAGTGAAAAAATAAGACTTTATTCGAGTTCATCTGGTGAGCACAGAAGGCTTTTAATTTTACAGAAAAGAATGAAGAGAAAAAAAAAACTGAAGAAAAGGTGAGCTGTCCATTCCTCAAAGTGATGATATAGAGCAAGGCTCTCTGGGGTTGCTGACTGGATTTATTGTATGCCACACAGATCAAAAGTAAGTGCAGGCAGGTAAAAAATCTCGATACCCAGCTGGGTAGGATGGTTTGAGAGCATAACAGACACTGACTGTGAGACAGCACAATGCTTCTGCTTGCCAAGTTAATTAAGTTAGGATTGAATGCCCATGGATAGGAGATAATAATATCAGCCACATAAAAAGGATATGTGATATTGTAGATTAGGCTTATAAGAATGACTTTGTGTCTCTGACAGGGAGACAAAAATGTGCTGCCGCTAAACTCCTGGAGATGGGACTCCTGCCATACTCAGGAGCGTGCTTTAGTTTGTATTTTTTTTTTTTTCATTTATCATTTCTATTTCCCATTCAATAAAACCCCGCGCCTTTGAGCTACATGCAAAGGAAATGGCAGAAAAGGTGACAAGCCCAGGAAACTGCCAGAGGTGAACTTTTCAACTCACAGGAACATCTCAAGGCAGGCTGTAAATAGGATTACTTTTATTAGACTGCTGCCTGCTGCAGCTGTTCTTGTTAAGGGCCTGTCACTCTGCCATTGAGCCCAGCGCAGTGACAGGCAGCCCAGGCCTGGGGACCCCGTGCAGACCCCAGTGACCCCCATCACTCAGGTGGGGCCATCCCTTCCCGTCAACAGCAGAGCATAAAACAAGATTTCAACCTGCTTTTCAGAAGATGGGCAGCTGTGGGATTACTTCTTTGACAGAAACATGGGTTGTCAGTGCAAGGTCAGGGGAACCACCAAGAGCCTTCTCCCCACTGTGGATGTGCCTCCAAAACTGAGGCAATTCTTCACCAGGCCACAACATTGGTGCTTAAACCCTTCTCTAGTTTAGTTTTTGGGTTTTTTTTCCCATCACCTCCTAGTCTGGTGCCTGAATCACAGATTCTAGATTTTTTTTCCCATGACCTCTTAGTCCAGTGCCTGTTTGAACAAGACGATTCTCAGCCTTGACAAAAAAACAATCAAGATTTCATTCAAGATCTCAAGTGCTCCCAAGGTCTGGTTACTACAATACAAGTTGGGGGTGTGAAAATAGATTATTCTGAGGGAGGCACGAGGATTAAAGCAATGTCTGCGCCTCACATTTATGGAAAAGAAGAAGATTAGACCAGACAAAAGAGAATAAGGAAATAGCCGTAGGGAGAACTTGGAAAGCCCAAGAGTTGCAGCAAATATTTTGTAGACTGTCTGTATAACTGTTGCTGAACATCTATAGATGCAAGTCAACCTATGTTTCCAAAAAGAGAAATTTTCTCTCAAATTATCATTTCTTACCCCTGGAATCTAAAATACTATATATTTATCTCTCTTTATATATATAGATATGCACACACACACAAACACATCTATAAACATATTCTTGGGGTGGTCCTGTGCAGAACCAGGAGCTGGACTTCAGTGGTCCCTATGGGTCCCTTTCAACTCAGAATATTTTATGACTCCGTGGTATAAACATATATATTTAAGCACTTGCACTTCCAGTTTCTCTAAGCCTCTCATAAACAGCTGAAGCTGTTATAAAGGCACCACACCACAGGGGCTGGAATTCTACCCATGCATTTCAGTCTGTCTAAGCCATCCTTCATTTTACAGGAGGATTTGAAAGCTGAAGTTTTGTTCCAGACAAACACTGCAGTAGACTCCCAAACTGCAACAACTGAAGTATTTTAAGTGTATGATGCAATTTGTATTCCAGAAGCATTAGAGGGAAGCTGGGAAGCTGTGGGCCAGACTGGAGAGAAGACCCAACACTCAGATTTTTTTGTTACTCTGCAAAAGCATTTAAGTACCTATGTCAGGGGCGAGCACAAGTTTAAATGCTTTTTTAAAAAGGACATTTCACCTGAATATGAGGAAAAACATCTTTGCTGTGTGGGTTGCCACAGATGGAGCAGAGACCAGAGACTGTGGAGTCTTCCTCACTGGAGATATTCCAGAACCATCTGGATACAATCCTGTACTCTGGGATGACCCTGCTGGATCAGGGAGGTGGGACCAGATGACCCAATGGGTCCCTTCCAGCCTGACCCATTTTGAGTGTGATTCTGTGTAATATACACTTTTAAATTGCTATTCTGTTAATTTTGATTAATGTTACTACAGTACTACAAAATTTCATGGGTTTATAAAATAAATTATCTGGATATATCTTGAAAGAAGCACTTGCAGCAATACATTTTTAATAATACCTTTTATTATTTCCTTTCTCAGAGCGGTTTTTAGGAGTGCACATCTCAAATCATACAAACAAAAAACCATTAAAATGATCTTATAAAAGCTATTATGTTTCATGATCTGATTATACATATTCTGTTTCAGGACAAGCACACTATTTGGAAAATTATAGTCTTAGTCCAGTCACCTTCTGGAGAAAATTCCTATTTATATTCCTGACTGACATTACCTATTTTTCCAAGGGATTTTGTCCAGTTTGCATGATACAAATCATCATCTATACAGAAGAAGACCAGGTCCAAGTTCAGTCCTGATTTATCTCCACCAGTGCATAAAAGGGTAAAGAAAATCCATTAGAAACAAGGTTAAAAAGAGGGGAAGAGGGGAAAAAAAAAGAGAGACACAGCATGAGCTGCATGGAAGATAAATGCCTAAGACCTGATTGTCATTTACATTAAGGCAGAATAAAGAAGCTGTGAATGAGAGCTGGAGACAGGCTGTGCTTCTGTTTATTTCTAGCTAAAAATATGCTGGATTTTTTTAGGGGTGTACATTCTCATTTGTTTGTGAGAATAATTTTTTACATTAACAGGAGGGTTTTTGAGTGCTAGGTGAAAGGTTCAGCGTTGAACTGAATTTACAAATTCTCCAGCTCTCCAGGATTCACTTATCTCTCTCTGAAAGTATCTGTCTATCTCTTCATCACAGGCCTTGCAATCACTGGCTATTATGCAGGGGTCAAGCTCATTCTGAGGAAGGAAAATTTACTGAATTAAGATGTATAAGAGATTAACCAGCTCAGGTTAATTGTGTTTTCATTTTCTCAAGGATTTATCAAGGCTGTAAAATAAATCTCTTTATGTTTTTGCAGTTATTAAAAGAAAATGGGACACTGCATAATAGTGACAGTCATTATCATCATATCTGAAAACAAAACCAGAGGAGCAATCCTTTCTGTTGGAAGCAAAATCAAGTAGTTGCACATAGCACTATAAACTCCCTGCTATTTCTTCATCTTCTTTTTCTGTTATCATTCACCATGAGATATTTTCACTCTTGCTTACAACGCCATCAGGCAGGCATCTCTGCCTCTTGAAACTACTGTTCCTGTCAGCTTTCCTTTCCAGGCCTTGCAACATCTTTTTGTAGCTGTGGTTTAAAGACCATCGCACTTCCTTGTGTGGAATGGTCTTTCTGTGTCAATAATTGAAAGCACAGAGGAAGTGAGACACTGGCCAAATTGGGATAAAGGGATGGGCAGGGCAAAGAGGGGATGGTAACAATAAAATAATCAAATCAGATCAGATCAGATCAAATCAAATCAAATCAAACCAATCTCCCTCATTCCTGAAACAGAGGAGGTGCTTTGGATCATCATCTTCCTCATGGCTGAGGTTGTGCCCAACCATTGGCCCTGGGGGTGCTGGTGCCAGGGGCTGGACACGAGCCCAGGGTGCCCAGGGGGGCAGGAGGCCAATGGCCCCTGGGCTGTCCCAGCCAGGCTGTGACACAGCCCCAGGGCAGGGCCTGTCCCTGTGCCAGCCCTGCTGAGGCACCTCCAGTGCTGGGGACAGCTCTGGGCCCTCAGGACAAGAGAGACACTGAGGGGCTGGAGCGTGTGCAGGGCAGGGAACGGAGCTGGGAAGGGGCTGGAGCCCCAGGAGAGGCTGAGGGAGCTGGGCAGGGGCTGAGCCTGGAGCAAAGGAGGCTCAGGGGGGCCCTTGTGGCTCTGCACAGCTCCTGACAGGAGGGGACAGCCGGGGGGGTCGGGCTGTGCTCCCAGGGAACAGGGACAGGAGCAGAGGGAATGGACTCAAGGGTCACCCAGAGAGGTTTAACTGGACATCAGGGAAAATTTCTTCACTTGGGTTATGAAGCACTGGCACAGGCTGCCCAGGGCAGTGGTGGAATCACTATCCCTAGAAATGTTCACTGCAGCTTGGATGTTACACTTCAGGACATGGTTTAATGGTGGGTTTGACAGTGCTGGGTTAAGAGTTGGACTTGATTATCTTAGAGGTCTTTTCCAACCTTAATGATTCCATGATTCCCTGAAACACAGGCTTTGAAAAAGCAGTTGTGTTTTAAAAATACTTTATTGCACACCAGGGATGCTCCAATAGCAGACACAGGGCTTTCCCTCATCTATACCTATCAATAAGGGATGGTGCATACAGACACATTGGAATACCAGTATTCTGCCCTGCTGCAGAGCTGGGGGCACAAACCTTTTGTCCCTGCCTGTGATTTTATTTTATTTTCCACCTGAGCTGAAACCAAGAGCACTAACTGGGTCTCAGGCAAAAAACCAGTACCAGGTCCCAAGATACTCAGCCAAGGTCACTGGGGGCACCTGATGTCACATCATAGGATAAAGTACCATTTTCTCCTTTGCATTACACTAACTACCATAAAACACACATTTAGTGCTATCTAAGCTCGTGTAGGAAGTGCTGGGGAGGAGGCTGTACATCCCTCATTATGGTGATGGAGTGTTTACAACAGCAACCCTTTTAGCAGTAATGAATTTCCTCATTCATAGGAGGGCTCCCTAGGGTAAAGGGAGTATCCAGCAATCAAGAGCCTTGAATTTCCTTTGTGCTCACTAAAATGAAACAAACAGACAAAAAAATCCTGAATAGGGGAATAAAAACCCAAATCCAAACAAGGTGTCAATCTGAACACCACAAACCAGCCTCTAAACAGGAAAAGCTGTGCAAGCACTCTGTTCTTGCCACTTTGTCGAAGATAAAACTAGAGCCAATTTAGAATCGATATTAGCTCATTCATGATTGATCTTCCTTAACTTTAATCTTCCTGCTTTAATAGCCCAAAGGACTTTTTACAGTGGATACAAGAGGGGAATGGTTCCAGATCCTAAAACACCTGAATTGTATTCAGACCAGGTCCAATGATCCTCATGTATTGCCCAAGGAGCCCAGAGTGAGCAGTTTTGTCATTAACTTAGCTCCATGATGTGACTGACAACATCAGAAAGCTGAAACCTCCTAATTCAGACATTTTCTTACTCATAAATGATCCGCTGTGAAAACATATGTTGTTTCTCTTCTTAGCCTGAAGTGAATGGAAAAATACACTGGAATGAGAAACTGAAGTATTTATACACAGCCCTAACTGAACATGATTTCTCATAAATCTAGAAAAATACATGTTGTCTTTTAGCCCCATCCAGCCCCCAAGCTCTCACAGCCTCTCTCTAGAAAAACACTGTAGGATTTCTGTTATCTTACCCTCTAAAGTAATGGCTGATTATATTTTAAAATAGGACATTATTTCATAGTCTAAATTGATATTTAATTTTATTTTTCATTTAATAGTTCATGCAGTATTTATCAAGAGTTTCAAAGGTAGAAACAAAGCCCTTCTAAATATAAAATATTTTTTTCCCACAAACTTTATTTGTGGCTTTATGTCTTTCAACACAACAATAGTTTTCTTCTAATTTTTCATTTCAACTTCTTGGGAATAAAACTTTTATTTAGCTATCTAAAAATCTAAAATATACAATTTACACCTGACCTTCAACCTTAGGTGATAGCAGAGGGGTTGGATTCTATTCCCACCCTTCCTTCCCACCCAAGAAAAAAGAATAATCCCTGAAGTATCACTCATTTTTATAGCCAGAAAGAGCATTTCTTATAACTAGTCTAAAGCTACTCAGTTGTGAAAAATGACATTGAGCATGACTGAAAGATGAATTCTCCTAAGAATAGAAAAAAAAATGAAAAGACAAAGAAAGAAGAAAAAAAAAACCAAAAGGGTGTATAGGAACTTTCCATGTCATGTATTTCTATTCTTTCATGGCCTGAAGCTACAAAGCAATGCTTGCATTTCAACAGAGAGCAGGGACAGACTACTTAAGCTAAATATCACTTTTAACTTCCTTTAGGGACCATCAGTTATAGTTGCCCATAAATGTTTTGTAATAGGCAGGCTCATAAATCCAGGTGACAACCTCCCACTTTCAGCAGCTCTAGGAACAGGACACGGTTCTGTTTTTGGAGTGGGTTTTAAAGCACATTGCCCAGGTAATTGCAACAGGGTGATTTGGACTGTTGTTTCTTTCCCTCTACCTCAACACTGGTCAAAGAAAATGCATTCTTAATGGAAACACTTTGTTTCTTCTAAGTATTTTATACCTAGAGACAACAAAGCACTTTTGACAGCTTTTGTATATAATCCTCCCCTAAAGCTCTTTATGCCCAAAGTGACAAACCTCAGTGCTCCAGCTCACACACCTAAACCTCATTATTATTATTATTGCTTGCAAATCAGCCTGATTTTCAGAAGCACTTCCAAGGCATTGTCAGGGGAATGCCTTCAAAGATGACTCCAAATTGAACAACGTGTCCTCCTCCTCCTCCTCCTTTGTGACTCCCAAGTGCTGCCTGGTGCACACCCAGCTCCTCACTCTCTGAAGTGCATATGGGCCCCTTTACCTCAGCAGTGTTATTTTCAATAATAATAGTCTCCAAACTCAGTCCTCTAAGCCTTTTCCTGATTTAAGAGTCCATTTCTGATGCTAATAAATCCCAGTCAGTTCAACAGAAAGAAGATAAAGAGGAATTGAAGGAAATTATAGTTTAGGCATGGGACTTTTCTTGTTTTCAACAAGCCACAATACAGAAACACTTTTGTTTTGTCTTTGTTTTGTGTTGTTGTTTGCTGTGTTCTTCTCACATTTTTTAGCCCATCTTTTTCAGACAAATTTCACTTCCAAATTAAGGTGAATATTAGGCTAGTCTTTGCCTGAGTGGCCACTCCTCCCTTTCTCTTCCCTCCCTCCCTCCCTCCTGTCTTGCAGTGGGGAGAAGCTGAGTTTAATGAAATTCAGCTGAAATTGAACACCCTCATTAGCCTCTGCTATCAGGTTGCCACATTTTTGTCACAGTGACTGAGTGCCTTCTGCTGTTACTATAGCAATTCTGCCCTTATTTACAAAAAGTCAGGCACAAATTATTTAACTTTGTTCTCTATTACTGAGTCCATTATTGATTTAAACATCCAGGTGCACAAAAGCAAAAAGAGAAAATACTCCAGAAAATTTCTATCAAAGATTTCTGAAAAAAATAAAAAAAATTTCTTCTTTCTGAAGATGAGTTTAATTGGCATCTCAGTGGTGCCATGCTTAGGTGTTACAACACTATCAGGGGGTCTCCTGGAAGGGGGGGTCATTGCACAGTGCTAATGATCTTCGCCACTTAAGGGTGGCCTGGGGTATACTTGGTGGTTGACCTACCCAGGGTAAATATTTGGAAATTGTGGTAGCTCTTTGTTACTGTCTTTCTGTGTGCTGGCTGTAACAATTTAAAAAAAAATATTTGCACTGCACCTTGTCTCTTATTCTTTACTTTTTTTCTTTTTTTTTTGCCCCCCATCTAATCAATGTTCTCTTTCTCCTGGTCTCATGTCCTTTTCTATAAGCCCTCTTCATTGCTGGGTCCTTTCTATAAGTTTGTTTTCTCTGCTTCCTTCAGTGTGTACACATTTTACCAACAATGTTAAGCCTTTATTTCATCATGAAAAGTGTTGTGTAGCTTATAATGTCTCATGTGACAGAATTTAATGTTAAATTCAGTGATTGAAGAAACTAAAATCTTTCAGTCATCATCTGAATAGTCAGATGGGAGCTCTACAGTTACTGCAGGCGAAAACTTTTCAATAACTCTTGCAACTACTTTAGGAATGACACTGATGGCTGTAAATGATTTGGAAAAGCTGATCTATCAACATTATATTTTGGTGGAAAAGAGAGCAAGCTATTTATTTTTAAATCACAGATTACAGTGAAGAAGTTTGCTGAAAAGTAAGGGTAAATGGAAGAAAAAATACAGAAAACAGTGCAAACTTGGTTGCCTGAAATATTGAGTGCAAAAAGAGTACACCTATAATTTGCCTAAGCAGTGCTAATCACATAGAAACATTTTCAGCAATTTGCAGACAAAAAAAAAGTTAACTATCAACATGTTAAATATGTGAAGTATAAATAATAGTATCAGAAGATAATATGGTGAAGTGAAGGCTGAGATTTTTTCTTCATGATGAAGCAACATCCTTCATTAAACAACATCCTAAACTTCCCATTACTGGTCCTTAGTGTAATCATTGTATAAGAAACCATCATCAGGTGGCCACTAATTGACATTATGAGATTCTTCTCAGCAGAAGATGAGCAGTCATCCCACTGTTGCTCTGCTGCCAGGATGTTCACCTTCAATGGCTGCTTCATCCTCCTCTTCCTCCTCCTCACCCTCCTCCTTGTCCCCCTTGTCCTCCTCATCCTCCCCCTCCTCCTGCATTATGTCAGCAGCACAGGAGCTACCTCCTGGCTGAAACATCTCCAAATTGTCTTTTCTTTCTCCTTTTGTCACTTCCTCCAAAGTTTCCTTTTTTTCCCTTTCTTGTCTTCTTGGTGACAACTTTGCCTCCAACAGGGGCCTGTCCCCAGGTTCTGAAGTTATAAATGTTTTATAAAAAGCATTTATAGCTTTTGACTGTGAGCTATAATGACCAGCAAAGATTATAAGCATTCAGGAAAGCAGGCTCAGATGCCTTCCTTTAAATCTGATATTCATCTGTCCATGAAAATCTGAATGTGCACTTATTCTGGAGATGTGAAATTTTTCCCTTTTCTTCTTCAACCTTCTTTTGTTTCCTAAACCCATCAATTTTTTGTGCCTTTAACTTCATTGGTTCAGTCAGAATTTAGTCCTCACTAAGAAGAGTAGCTGACATCTCCTTTGTTCTCCATAACAATTTCTCCTCATGACTTGTGTGGAAAAAGTGCCTTCCTGCCATGCAGAACAGAAATGCAAATTTTCCAAACCTTAATTATAATTTGGTTTGCATTCAGATAAGTTCCATACAAGCTTATTAATTTACAAAATTTGATTTGAATCCTAATAATAACAGTGATGGCAAAATAATAGCAGTGATGGTAAAATAATAATGTTAACAATTGCCAAAAGTTGTCAAGCTTTTATATAATGAGATAGGAACAAACCTTGGGATGCCACACAGGAATTAATTAAAAAAAAAAAAAAAAAGAAAAAGAAAGACAAAGAAGAGAAAATGCTTTTCAGCTTATGAAAAAAATAGTCTGAGAAAGAAATATTGTTTAATTTATCATCATGGTCTTTTGTGTCTTTCAGCATGCAGCATGCTTTATTTTGCACAAATGGACTACAAATGAAGAGACTGGAATATGACTCTGTGATAAACAAAAGCATCAAACAGTAAATAGGGAAATGAGAGATAGAATTACAGGTGCAAAGCAATTATTGCTGTGCCACAGCATTTCAGCTACTAACCATTTTATTCCTGCATATTCTATCAAAGGGATCAGCACTTGGCTTGCAGAGCCACTGATGTTTTCAAGGTCTTTGCATTCATTAGAATTTAATATTGTGAGATTTTACTTTGCTTTGGTTTTTAACCTCTTTTATCCCATTCAACACATTATAGAAGAAATTTCTGTATTGAAAAACTGCCTAAGAAAGAAGAATACAGAGGAATAGGATACATTTTATTGATAAGCTCTATTTTTCATTTTAAAATTATTTCTTTTGAGTCTCTAGGATTTCTTGATTTTTTAAATGTGAAGTTTGTCTGGAAATATCAAATTCCGAAAGGTTGAAAATATTTTTTTTAATAAGTAAGCCTTAGAAAATACCATTTGAAATATAAATAGTGACCATTTCTTTGTCTTGGACTCAAATTCATGTTAAAAACACAGGAAATTTCCATCAAGAGAAACTACAAGGATCCACTTTGAATAAAGCAGAGAGCTGTAGTCATACCATGGTCGTGGGTCATGCCTGAGACTTATTAGGTGCTTTGGTATGAGAATTAGCTTTAACACAATAGAGCATAAACTTGATCTCTAACATCACAGTAGGAGCTTTATATAAATGGTGATTCACACCACCAGGAGATAAACATCTCCAGAGACTCATCCCTCTGTCCTATTTCTCTCCACTGACAAAAAAACGAAAGAGCCCAGGGTGACCAGCTCAGATTTAGATCTCTAACCTTTAGATAGCTCAAATGAGATAAGACAAATCCTACCCTTGGATTCCTGCTCTGTGCACAGCGATGGATCAGGCACCCCAAAGGGAGCAGCCCACGAAGGGGATGCGCTGAGCAGAGCTGGCAGGGGAGGTGGGTGGATGGCAGAGTGGGCACCTCTGACCATCTGCCAGGCTCCTTGTCTGGGATGCCCAGCAGGAAATGTGGACAAAGCAAAGCACCTCTGCCCTTACAGGACTACAGCTCCCTGGGTTTGTTCTGCTCAGCAATGCCAAGGGCCCACTTTGTTCAATAATTGGGTAGGTCAAAATCAACGCATTCAGAAGAATCTATGGTATGTTCTATAGCAATGAAGTTCTGCAGCATAAAAGGCAATCTCTCATCTACTTGTTTTTTCTTGGGTTTTTTTGTTTGTGGGGTTTTTTTTAATAATTTTCAGGTTTTTCTTTTTTTTTTTTTCTTTGTTTGTTTGGGGGTTTTTTTTGGGTTTTTTTTGGTTTTTTTTTGGTTTTTTTTTTTTTTTTTTTTGTTATCAGTCTGCTGTACATCCAGCCAGGGAGTTAAAAAACAAAGGTAAGAATTTGCAAAATGTTAGAAACATGAATTTTGAAGATCTGCATGAAGGAACACAGCATTAGACACACTGACTATTCCTGTTCCATGAGTGGGGGTTTTAATCAAGTAAATCAAGGTTTCACCCTAAGGAAAGTACCCCTCTGTTTCCCTCCTCTACCGGGCAGTTATCCCATGTAAAATAATTTTCAAGTATACTCATTAGAGTTGGGAATTTTGGGAGAGCAAATTTGGCACCTGAGATATGCAAACCTGTCTGATTTTTACCATAGGTTAAAATTTAAACAGGATTCTGAATGCATTTCAAAAAAAATATGGTGAATGCCAGTGTAAAATTTTTTATGTGCCAGCTGTCTGTGATCATCTTTGTGTGCATGAACACCAGAACATGACACAGGGGTGCAGGAGGGGATGGCACTGATGGTTCTCTGTTCTCTTGCTGTGGGGTTTTTCTGGTCATTTTGTGGGTGTTTTCCCCCAGACAAAGCTTTTTGCTGCTCTGTGTTGTGTTTTGATGGCATTTGTAGTCTTTGTTCTGTGCTGGCTGCAAGTGTCACACCGAAAGATTGATCATTGTGTTGTGACAGAGATGTAACCTAATGAGGAAGAGTTTTGCTTTCATGATGAGAGTGTGATGCTCTTTATGTCCCCAGGGAGCACACATGGCGCTCGTGTCCTCAGCTTCATGGAGCTATGAAGGAGACACTGCAGCCAGAAGGAATTCTGATGATTGATAGTTTTACTTTTCTAATGGGTCAGATGGTTATTTAACATTTATAACTTCTCCTATGAACACACAAAGATGTATGGAAGGATAAAGTTGTCATGTGTCTTCATGAGAATTTAGTCCTGCGTGTAACCTGGAGTTTAATCTTTTAGGTGGTGGTGTAGTTGCTAGAGAACAGCAATATTAACTAAAGCACAAGAATGGTATTTATACTAATAAAACCCAGGCTTCTGTTTTCCCTGGTCTGTCTAATAAGAGGAAATGACCTCAAGGTGTGTCGGGGGAGCTTTAATTATGATATTAGGGGAAAAAAAAAAATTCTTCATGGAGAAGATTGTCCAGCATTGGAACAGGCTGCCCCGAGTAGTGGTAAATTCCCTGGAGGAATTTAAAGAGATGGATGTGGCACCTAGGGATGTGGTTTAGTGGTGAACACAGTTATGCTGAGTTAATGGTTGGGCTTGATGATCTTAGAGGGCTTTGGTCCTCTAGGACCAAAGGTCTGCCAGAGCAAACCTGACCACCATAGTTTGTCTATTACTTCCCAAAAAATTCACTTCCCTTTCAACCTACAACGCTGGCCTAAACAATCCGGTGATCCCTCTGCACCTTCATCTTCACTTGTAGTGAGTAGGTGCTATCAGGCAGGTTTCAGGAAAGTCTTTGTCAGAGTCCCACTTAGAACATCAGTTATCCTCTATGCATAGAATTTTCTCTGCAAAACTCTCTGGGAGCCCAACTTTCCTGTTACTCCTGTTACTTACTTTCCTGTTACTTGTTATTTTTTGAGCACTTTACTGCTTAAATTCTTTTTTTCAGATTTGCATATACTAGCACTAGCACTAGTTTCCCCAGCTCTCCTTCTAGATGGGCCAAGGCCCAAAAAGAATTAAATCTGGCCAAGGCTGTCAAAGATAACTCAAAAGGGTTTCTAAATACATCAATAACAAAAAGAAAACAAAGTATAATGTGGGCCCAGTAGTAAATGGAGAGGACACACTGGGAAGAGAGGGGTAGAGAAAGCAGAGTTATTTTCCAGAGTTATTAGAGTCCATTATCCCTTACAAGATACATCCAGAAGAGCTGAGGGAGCTGGGGCTGCTCAGCCTGGAGAGGAGCCCCAGCTGAGAGGGAGCCCCATCCCTGTGTGTCCCTGTGTGCAGGGAGGGGCAGAGCATCCCTGTGTGTCCCTGTGTGCAGAGCAGGGCCCTGGCTCTGCTCTGGGACCCAGCAATGGCACCAGAGCCACGGGCAGGGACTGAGCCCAGGAAATTCCCCCTGGACATGGGGCAGAACTTCTGTCCTGGGCAGTGACCGAGCACTGGGACAGATTGTGCAGAGAGGGGAGGGAGTCTCCCTCACTGGGGATATTCCAGAACCATCTGGACACAATCCTGTGCCCTGTGCTCTGGGATGGCCCTGCTGGAGCAGGGAGGTGAGACCAAATGAACCCAATGTGGTCCCTTCCAACAAACCTGTGATTCTTAAATTTCTTTCTTAAAACTCCCAAATAAACAAACGTGTGCCATGAGATTATCTGGGAAATTGTTACAATTTCTTTATCAAAACTAATAATTGTTTCCCATATGCATCATAATTCTTCCTGGACTATGAATGGAAATATGTTACTTTTGTTTTGCTTGAGTAAAATTTAACACTTTGTTTTCATGTACTGCAGCCCTGAAGTTCTGGGCAATGTAAGTAACACATGGGAGCATTGAGATAAGTTTTAAACCTTTTATTCTGGCTTTACAGAGTGCTGGAAGTACACGATATCTCCAATGGACCTACATTTTTACATCTCTCTAAACAGACTGCTGTTAATAGCCACTCTTTAAAAATCTATTTGATCTGTTCAAGACAGCCCTGAGCTGATCATTTCTAGTGATCGGGATGCTAACAGATGGGATCAATTATTCCAGTCCTTCCCCTTGAGTTCTAATGCTGTCCCTGTTGGAACTGTTTTTGGTGTCTGCTGACAAGATAATACTATGAGTTTGGATACTATAAATCAATCCTTACACAGCTGATTCCTTTTTTTTTTTTCAAGTCTGGGCCCTGTAAATCTTATCTCTCTCTCTCTCTTTCTCTTTACTCAATTTCAAAAGTAATTTTGCCCTAATAAGACTGCTAAAACAAGGCTCTAATTTTGTGTATTCCCAAGGTATATGCTCCAGTCAGTCTGAAATAAGATATAAAAATGGCATGTACTAAATCAGTCAGACCTTCTGAGTTGACACAGCTGCTTTCATTTTGCTTTCAGGCGGATACTGCTGGATATTCATTTCTCTCTATGTCTTAATTTTTTTTTAATAAGGGACATCTTTTTGCTGACTAATAGCTCTCCAAAAGGAATTCCACTTCTGCAGTTACAGCATGAAAAAGGGGAGGGGAATATTGTTTTCATAGTTCCATGTGAATTCACATTTAATACCTTGAGTTTTTTTGTATGTTCAATGGCGCATGAACATTTGCTTTCAGCCAATTTGTCCTTTTCCCAGCATTTAAAATAGCAGTCAGAAATGTTCAACACTGAAATTGTAGTCAGGATAAAAATTAAACATGCAGTTTTCATCTCCTACTTGTGTTCTGTTCCCCTTCAAAATAATAATTCCAAGACAAAAATGTTTAGACATCTGTGAATCAAACCTGAAGAAAAGGTTTGGCTAAAACTTTGTGGTTTTGAAGCCAGGGCAGCAAATTATAGAGTTTTATACTAAGAAAAACAAAGCAGAAATTATTGAGACATTACATGGTAAAGAATGGAGTTCTTGTCTTCCATCAAATGTTGTAAAACTTCTAAAATCAGACAAAGATCATGGACTGTTTGCTTTACATCTGTCTTTGTGCCAGCAAATGTTTGCATTTTCAAGACTATTTCAATCTTATCATTTGAACTATAGCTCTTAATCCTTTTTTTCCCAGTATGCTTGACAGGAAGACAATGATTTTTCTTTGCTACCTGACTGTAAGATGAAGTGCCAATGCTTAATATTAAAGCCTTCATTGCTTAGGCCAAATTAGTGGTACCTCAGAGAGAACAAGACCTAACTGTGAGAAGAGGATTTGACTGCTCTGCACCTATTTCAGAATAATGCAATTAATCCCACTTTTTATTTTTCCCCCATGCTTTTCAAGCTGTTATCTTAGTTTTCTTGCTTATCATCATCGAAAGCTTTTATATTCTGTAAGTTTTGCATTTTTCTGTTGTGAATGAAACAAAAGTGGCTTCTTTGTCGTACATTCAAAGTAGATTTCCTCAAAACTGTGATAATAAACTCAGTGTATTGTCCTGAAATTGTCACATCATTGCTTATGTATTTACCTTCTTCTAACTGACAATGAAGCACATCAGAAGCTAACAGGAAAAAGATAAGGAGGCTGAGGTTTATAGAGAAATTCCATTAAATCTGGTATCTAAACCAGGACATTTTAATGAATGGACTTCTGCAGCAAAATGTGACATTTAATGAGTTTCCTTGTGTATATAGTGCATCACCTCCTGCAGTACCTTAGGAAAATTTCTTTGGTAAAATTTTTTTGGTAGAATAAGGCATTTCCAACATGTCCCACAGTATTCATGCTGCAAATTTTAGAACTTTATAATTAACCATGAAAAGAATTAATTACTCTTTCCTTTTTCTTGGATGAGACATGAGGACTGCAAAAGTGAAAACTGAAAAAATGTTATTTATACTTAATATAAATAATATTGCCAATGAAAATGTTGGCCTATAAGCAAGCGTGAATAGTACAACTGTCTTGATACAGTCAATACCCAGCCAGACTTTCATGGTCTTTGTCAAATGCAAAATCATTATGAACATAATTCTGTCCTTATTGTGAGAAGGGACAAAAAGCATGAATCAACCACAGTGCACCTTGATGAACTGCAGAGGTGGAGGTCTCATACTAATTAAAAATAGGAAAGGTAACAGCCAAGGCAGACAAATGTGTTTGTTTGTCAGGTACATCTCTTCCACTCCTTGTGTGGACTAATGATGTTGTCTGGAAGCAGCCTTATTGTATGCAATAGTTATTTGAGACTAATCCTTATTTTGCTCAGACATTTTTCATCTTCCCTTGAGTTGGAGCCAAGCAAGCATTGTGCTCTGACGTTGGTACAATGGGCCACGGTTGTAATCAGCTTCAAAGATGGCTGAAAACTGGGCAGGATTTGGGGGAGAGCTCTCTCCTAAGGAATCCAGCAGTATTCCAGCTGGTCAATGAGAAACGTCATCTCTGGAGAAAAGTTAAGGAAATGGAGCAAACCAAATCAGGGTCCCAATGGGATTTCAAGATGACTTAAATACACAACAGTCATCTTAGTTACATTGTAAATGAAATAATTAGAGTGAAGTAACATGAATAATTATTCACCATAAATTCAGAACCTGAGCTTTGAACTGAAGCAGACTTATATATAAGCATCTACATTGTAACTAAATATACACATATATCAATATAAGAATTTTAATCTGAAATAAGGTTTAAAATGGAAGACTCCATGCTTGACAACATTCACAGAAAAGGAAACACTACCTTCTTTTGGTCCCATGCACGTGGATTGGCATCCAAGTACTATATGGGTAAAACTAGGACAAGGCAAAGGTTAGAATTTACTTACTAATGGTAATGTCAGGTATTTTGTCACAAGGCATGTCATGAAACATTCAACAATTTAATTTTTTTTTTTCCTTTGTGTGGAAGAGAATTCATTGCTATTTTTGTTAGAGTCTGTCCTGTTTTTTTCATTTGAAATGTCCTTTTTTTTTTTTTTCATGATCTACAATGAAATGTATGGCTATTGAAAGCATATTTTTCAAAAGCTCCTGTTGCAGCAGTAAAATTAAACCCACAGATAATGCCTTCCACTGGATCCCAGCTAGGCTATTCTAAAAGGTGGGATGCTGGTGACTGGGGATTTACTCTAAATACCCATGGCCAGCTACACGACTTGTTTGATCAATAGCGTTACACTTTGTCTGTCCACATCCTGGAGATTCAAGCTGTGTCTTTGTTCCTTAATCCTAAATGAGAGTTTGATTCTCCTGTCTTTCCTTCTATAAGTTCATTATGTGTTAAAGTTAAATCTGGCCGTGTTCCTCTCTTTCTTTCCCCATAATCTGTGAGCAACAATATCTGGTTTTCCAATGTATCTCTATCTCAGGCAACCTTATAGTTATTGTTACTGGAATTGCCTGTCGCAGAACTCAAATGTTTGGAGTAAGATTTATCCCAACAAGCTTTATGCACATAAAAGTCTGGTGTGTAGTCTAATTTCTAGTTGGCAAAGAGATGAAAGTGCCTCCAAAAGCGATTTATCCCATCTCGCCCGCCTGTCTCTGGGTGGGTTGAGGCATCCTCGGGAAATGACTATTCCTTTCAATTTCTTTTAACTACATGGCTGGGGTTGAATATTACCATGACAGCGCTTACTGGGAAGAAAAGTCTTCCACAGGAAAATTACCTGCCAGCTGGCGATGGCACCGGGCTATAACAGATTGCCACACAGGGAAGGGGAGCGTTTCAGGACAGTGCAGAGCCCTGCAGGCTCCAAGGGTTAACTGCTCACCACGAGCTGATCTTTCCAAGCAAAGTCTGTGTTGACTTCTGGGCTGAGCACGACTGGAGGAGTGAAGCTTATTAAACAACCGTAAATTTTCCTGTTGTCAATTAAACCAGCATGTCTGTTCCCAGAAGAGCTTTTGGGAGTCACTTCTTTTGGGACTTTTCTGTGATTTTTTGACCATATTTGTATTTTTTAAATACAATAAATTGTACTTTTTAAGGTTTTTCTTTTTAAGTATTTTTAAGTATTTTTCTTTTTCTGTGGAGAATGCAAGCAGCGTCCTCAAAGTATTTAACAGTGGACACCAGGAAATTAAGAGAAATGTTTACATTACAATGATCTAACACAAGAATTGTTGAGACAGAACTGTAAAAATGCAGATGCAGATAAAAGAACTACTGACTTCAAGAGTGAGTTTCTGAATATGTTGCATGAGGATTCCATAATTTCATAAGGGATAAACTGATAATTGAATGTGCAAAGAGAGCCTGAAATTATGAAACAATGCTAAAAATGTAGAAGATATTTCACAGACAAGAAAAAATATGGGCTGTTTCCAGAAAGGGAACTCAGTGGTTTTACAGGAGCTCTGAGATTCCTGCTGACAGTAAGCTGAACATCTCACCACAGTGGTGCTGTGGAAAATGCAGAGTATAGGATCCTGCAAAACTGCAGTATGGACATCTGATTAGTAGTTCATTCTCTGTCTGATGCAAAAGTGAAATCACGTCTTGAATCCTGTGTTCAGTTTTGAACCACTCACTGTACAAAAGACATTGAGTTCCTGGAGCATGTCCAGGGAAGGGCATGGAACACAGGTCTGATGAGGAGCAGTTTAAGGAACTGGGATTGTTTATCCTGGAGAAAAGGAGGATCAGGTGGGACCTTCTGGCTCTGCACAACTCCCTGACAGGAGGGTGCAGTCAGGTGGGGGTCAGCCTCTGATCCCAGGGAACAGGGACAGGACAAGAGGAAATGGCCTCAAGCTGCAGCAGGATAGGTTTTGATTGCATACCTGTAAAATTTTTCTCACTGAAAAAATTGTCAGGCATTGGAACAGGTTATCCAGGGCAGCTGTGGAATCACCATCCTTGGAGGTATTTAAAAGTCCTGTGGATGTGTAGGGTCCCCTAGTCAAGATATGGCAAAAACTACAGCCAGGGACAGCATTAACGTTCCCAGTTTCCTCCATCCTCACAGACACAGAGGTATATTGATGTGGGCCCTGGAAAAGATGGATGTAGCACTTGGGACATGGTTTAGTGGTGGCCTTGGCAGTGCTGGGTTAATGGTTGGACTCAATGATATTACAGAACTTTTCCAACCTTAATGAGTCCATGACTGCCTTGGGCAATGCTGTCATTCCTGTGACATGGAAGTGGGATAAGCAAGGATTACCCTTTTGAGGCCCAGCAGGGGAGTTGTTCTTCACAGTGGCTAATCTGGAGTTTGTGTAACTACAGCCTGTCCTGAAGAATTATTTCTAAACTGTCTGCCATAAATTGTAGGTAGCTGTGTCTTCAATACAGCTAGACAAAGGACGAGGACCACATGGATTAGGGTGTGTGAAAAAAACCCAAAATAAATATGGTTTAAATGAATGCTCTTTATGTCCTTGTGAAGAGTCCTTCTACTGTGTGCTGCTAGATTGTAAATTGGATATTCAACTTTCCATGAATCATGGGGGTGAAAATCTCCAGGGAGAAAGAAGCTTTCTGTCAATACAGAATCCCAGAAATATTTAGGTAGGAAAAGAACTCTGAGACCATTAAGTCCAACCTGTGACTGCTCCCCTCCTTATCACTTAGCACACAGCACTGAGTGCCACGTCCAGTCATTCCTCGGACACCCCCAAGGATGTGGACTTCAGCACCTGGGCAGCCTCCTCCAGTGTTCAACCACCCTTTCCATGAAGAAATTCCTCCTGATTTCCAGCCTGAATCTTCCCTGGTGCAGCTTGAGGCTGTTTTCCCCTGTTCTCTGCTTTGCTCCCAGGGAGCACAGCCTGATATCCCCGGCTGTCCCCTCCTGTCAGGAGCTGTGCAGAGCCACAAGGTCCCCCCTGAGCCTCCTTTGCTCCAGGCTGAGCCCCTTTTCAGCTCCTTCAGCTGCTGATTATAGAATTTACCCTCTAGATCCTTCCCCACCTCCATGGCCTATGAAGCCCTGGTCTCTGACAGCACCTCTCTTCCTTTGCTTGAATGCCCCTAAAGTGCTCCCGTGGACACATGAGATGTCAATCAATCTCCAAACATCCAGGAGAAATACTGATTTTATAGAATATGTAGCTTATAAGGGCAAACTCAGTTACCTTCTATCAATTTTTTTTTTTATACATATATATTGTGGGTTTCATATGCTGACATTTGGGGCCCACAGGGCAATTTAATACCTGACAGGGCTCCCCTTGTCAAGATATGGCAAAAACAACCTGGGATAGCATTACCATTCCCAGTTCCCTGCATCCTCACAGACACAGAGATATATTGATGTGGGCCCTGGAAAAGAAATATGTTGCAGCCTATGGAAACAATCAACGACCATATATTTTGCAAGTATTTTATAACATATATTATACAGCATTTGTCACAAGTCCCTTGCACTGTAGTCAGAACACACAGTAAAGGAAAAGGAAAATATATTAACTTTCAAGGAGTTATTTTCCTGTAATTGTCTAGTCTCAGACCAAGTCTCAATCAGATAAAACCAACCAAATGCTCCATTGATCAAAGTCTCTCCAAGAGGCAGTGCTATATTCAACATTGATCTCTCATTGATTTAGTGCTATTTAAACAAGGCTAAATTTAAGCTAGCATTTTCAGAGAGATAATCAAGAACAGAACCAAGTTTATTGGGACTCTTAATAAATTATGGTGAATTGAAAAACTCTGTTAACCAAAGCCAGCTTGTAAAAATAAGCCCAGAAATTGTGTCAGACTAGACACTGACCAGACTAGACAGACCAAACATATTTTAAGCAATTTAACTTATATTCAGTGTTAAAAACTTTGTTTATATTTTCATGAAGACATTTGGAGGTTTTTTTTCCACTGGGAACATGAGAGAACAAAAATATATGTAGTGTATTATGGACAGAAAAATGGTGGAGTTAGACATCTGTTCTGCTTTACCTCCTCCATAAATATAAAACATCAGATAACAGAAACCAATTCATGTGATGTACTATAAGTCAGGTGCTATTAGAGTCAAAGTTTAGTATCTGCCCTAGTAAATAGTTGCAATAATCTACAGCCTGATACAAGGTAAACCATGGTTTAATGATAAGAAGAAAGCCATGATTGCCTCTTACAAGTCGTCTCCACTATCTATTTGAATTTTTTTGAAATCAACATGGAAAGATTCATGCCATCAAAATCCAAGGAATGTTTTACATTTCAGCCTGTACAAATTCAGGAAAATTAATAACTATTAGAAAAATAGATGGAGAAGTAATGGTCTGGAGAAGTCAGAACTTCTCCTAAGTATTTCCCTAATAACTCATCCTCTGTAATATTAATGTACCAAAAATAAGAGGGAAAGGAACGAAAAAAGTTTGAAGAAAAACATATTATAACTGAGTTTAGAAACTCAGTTTCTAAACCATAAAGACCAACAACAGCAGCTGCCAAATATTGGAATTGAGTCTTTATGGTTCAGTAGCCTTGAGGAGTCTTCTCCTGACATGGCACTGGTGCCCCAGGAATTCACCCTTCATTCCCAATACACTGACAGGTAAACAAAGCACTCACAGGGCTGCAAAGCTGCTAGTGCAGCACACTCCAGCTGACTCTGAATTTTACAGACAAATCTTTCCAGTGTAGTCTGAACTGTTTCCATTTATTGGAAGATGGAGATCTATTTTTCTAAGCATTCTAAGATGCTGCTTTGTACAAAGCCCACAACAGTACCAGATATAGAAAACACTTAATGATGTGTCTGATTGTATCAGATGCAAACTAGCAATACAAAAAAGTCTCAGATTGTCTGAAAAAAAGAGCAGTCTTCAAGGAAAAAATGGGCATAACTAAAGTGCAATTCTTCTCCATTTTATTTACACATTGTTTTAATTACCCTTCTTTTTTCCCTCCTTCATTTCTTAATGTCTTCTCTATTTCCATTTCAGATCTTCAATATAAAAACGGTGAAAACTTGTAGTGAGTGCTTTCCTGAAATTTAGGGAATTTTCTGCAACCTTTTTTGCTGATTTGAAGATAAACGTACTGAGCAATTCTAGTACATTTCTCAGCTGAGGACTCATTTTTATCAGTCCACTTTGATTATCTTTAGATATTTCTGAATGGTTGGTGCTATTTTGCCTTACTAGTAATTCTTATATCTTTCATGTAGCTGCAGTTAGGGTCACAAGCCAGATATTTCCTCCATTCTCCATCAGTCTCTTTGGAATATGTCTCACAGACATTCAACATGAGCAAAATAGGAAAAGGTTAATATATAAAAAGTATGGTGGAAGTGATTTGGCAGCTACAGCAAGAAAAAGGCTATGTTTTTATTTCATTCAGTGAAAAGAAAGGATAAAACAACCACAGGATTATTTTCTTCCCTTTGGTCTGTAAATCCAAATGACAGAAAACAGCATTCTCAATGCAATTCTCTTCCATGAGATTTCACAGAATTATAAAGGCTCTGGGATGTGGATTTTTTCTTTCCTATGGCATATTTCATCCTAACTTTACCCAGGATAGGAAGCAGATTCTTCTGAAGTCTTGACATAATCACATCACTTTGCACAATTTTAAAAATAACACTCTTAAATATCCATTTAATTAGGTTTTTTCTTTTTTTGCCCTCTACAAAAAGGAACATGTGGCTGACAAGAAAAGCCAGAACACAATAAAAAATTCCAGTCAAAACATTTCCTGATATGAACTGTGAAAATACCATCAATGTTTCTACTTGGGGTTCCAACTCAAATTCACAAATTAAGAAAAAAAAATAAAATTAAAAAATCAGACAATTCAGCTGAAAATCCAGAGATATGTGAGCGGATCTGGAGGATTTTTCCTTGTTAATTGCCCATTGATGCTGTTGACCATTCACACATGGTTTTGGATTGTGACCTTAGCCTCCTTTGATGCACAGTCTCATGAAATCGCACTTGGCCTGGGTACTGCAGTAGGACTTCTCAGCAGGCATGACTATATTTAATTCTCTAGAAGGGATTTTTTTCCTTAAGTCAAACCAGTAAATGAAGGGAATACTTTAAATGTGATAGTATGATTTATATATCACAGTTTCAAAGGTTTTAAACTGATAGCTGTTTATTTTTGGTTACATTTGGTTTTGATAATGGTTGTTTATGTTGATTATGTGTCGTTGCTGTTAAGCAAAGGGGAAAAGTTGTGTCTTTGTGCTACAGAAGCATCTCAAAACTTTGGAAAATGCAATGAAGCATGGCCAGAGCACCATGCTATGAAAAGACTGGGTTCTGATTTTCCCTTACTTTAAAAAAAACACCAAAACCCCAGAAAATAACCCCAAACAAACAACTCTGCTCTCCACTGTTCAGTAATCACAAACCACCTGGGGCCATTTACAACACCCATAACAGGATGCAGAGCTAGTAATTCAAGATATTTAACCAAAAGGACAAATGAAAGGTATTTAATCTTCAAAAAGCAGAGAGTGTGTTGCTATTCAATTTTTCTGTGATCACATACTTCATAAAAATTTGAAACCTTTGATATCACCTTTCCCTATCCAGCCTGGCCTATTTTTTTCTCTTTCCCTTTTATTTTATTTGGATTTTAAGCTGAAATTCCTCCAACACAGTCCAAGTAGAGAGACAGCACAGATTCTTTTTATGGCAGCAGTGATCTGGTCTGGTTGGCAACCTGGAGATTGGTGAAAGGCTGGACTTGATAGGATGGTGAATCTCCCACAGAGGTTCTGCAAGGCAACTAATCTTGTCAAAAGCTTCTTTGCAATGATTATGTCTGCATTTGACTGCTAATTTTGCTGATGACATTCACCCTGCATTATTGAAATAGGGAGGCCAGCATAAACACAGAGCCAAAATCTGTATATAATCCCCTAAATAACCACAATTTGCATCTCAGAATCTTTAAGGGGGATCAACTCATGGGTCTGAGGGGATTAAGTCTTTGTTGGGTTGTTCTCTGTTGGCTGCTGTGTTTTGCTCTGGCTATTTCCACAACCTTTTGTGAGGATTCTTGGTGTCCACCTTTGCCTTGGTTGTTTGCAAATGTTTAACAAATTCTGATTCACTAATGAATTCTTACTGGAGTTTATTAACTTTGTCAAGAAGATGAAAACACAAGGCCAATTAATTCTAGCAAATGTAATTTTTTTTTAAAGAGAAAATGTCTGTTTCTTCTTTCCCTCTCTCACTTGTCAAAACCCACATATTTTTAGTGATTTTTTGGGAAATAAAATAAAATATATAAAAATAAGTGAGGATAATTGGTTTATTTGGAGATAACTGGAAAACTGTCCATATTCCTTTTACTGCATAACCTGGAATATGACAACAGTTTTCTATGACAACAGTTTCAAATTAAACAAAAATACAATCTTAGCAGGCAATGGAATATGCAAAAATGGAGATTTGTAAGTATTTTATTTTTTTTATGCCACTAGATTGATTTTATCTTTTTTTGCTTAAGACTCCAACCATATTTTTCATACGAATTATGTATATAATAAAGAATGAGTAGTTCTTCTGAAAAGATTCTTAAAATAATTTGCTGTTGTTAGTGACCTCCTCTGTTTTCCTATTTCTAATTTTGATATTGGAGGTGAAATTTAGAATTTTTAAATGTTTATTCTTGTCTTCCTTATCATCTGCTGTGTGGCTATAGTGTTTCAGCTGCTTTTGAGGAAGGCTTGACACACATGACCTTGCTTGCAAAACTTGTGAATTTGATAGCCAAAACAAACAGCTGATGTGGGAACACAAAGATAATATGGAAGTTAAAGGAGTCACAGATTGGTAGCTTCTCTCTATTTTTATTTTAAGGAGAAAAAAACAGGGCTTATCTTACAGTTTCTAGACCTTCTTTTAGGTGAAATCAATGAATAAAGCAAACTAGGTGGCCATCTAGCTAGAATAGCCTGAGACTCTACAGAATAAATTTTAAATTTATTGTGCCACATGAGGTCATACCATATGCATAGAATTAATACAGGTAATCCTAGCAGAGTATTTATTTTACTATCCTGAATAATCTGCTTTCTTCCTAGTAGTATTATTGATCGTCTATCTTGGAAAAAGCCTCAAAAGCTAAAAACTGAAAAAAACAAAACAAACAAAAAAACCAAAATGAAACAAAACAAAAAAAAAAAAGCTGTTTTGGACTTGACATAGAATAATTACTTTTAATAAACAATGTAAATCATCATAGATTCTTGATTCGATATAGTGACTTCTGATTTACTTTGTCTGATTGATGGGAGAATCAGACCAATTGCATTTGCACTCTAAAAGGCCAGTGGTTTCATTTTCATAAGTAAAACAGAGGGATTCTTATGAAGCAGCTCTATTTCTTTATTTGTGGGTGTTTGTGAGGAGACACCAGAAACTACACAAATGTTGCATTGCAGGCCAGTCTGATGGATGGGTGGTGTAGAGTGCCCTTAATGTGAGATATTCAGCTTTGCATCTCCCCCCCTCATATGTTACCACTAACTTGGTTTTATGCTTCATTATTAATCTGTAAACTGTCTGAAGAACAACAGGAGATGAATGTCCAGGCTGAAATGGGCGGGGGCAGTCATTGATCAAACCACTCAAGACAGCTCCCATCGATTTCTTGGAGATATGCATCCCTACATGTCTGCAGTAATATAGGAATGTGCTGTGCAATACAAAGAAAAAAAGAAAAAAAAAACCAACAAAAAGAGGAAATAAAATCCCATGTATTTATATTTTGCTTAGGAGGTAAAAGATTTTATAGCATTACGTGTGTGTGTTGTGATTTGTTTTATTGGTCGTGTTGACATCGCTAAGTTCTGGTGACTGGGCTGCTAAGAGCTTTTTAATTGTGGATAAAAAAGCACTGAACAGAATATTGGCTACAGGTTCTGTAGGTGGGGAGTTTAGAAGATTGGTTTTATGTCTCTGAGACAAGCTTCCAAAGGCCAGCCTTTTATTGTGATGGTGCAAGGCTGAGCTGAATTGGGCAAACAGGCTTTAAAGCTTTCCTTTCGCATTATCAGAGATGGAAAAATCTCAAAAATTTAAGAATTTCTCATTGAGATTTTCCATTAATTTAAAAAAAAGTCACAAAAACCCAGAAATTAACCCCAAACAAACAAACAAACAAGGAAAACAAAGAAACAGAAAAAAAAAAAAATCAAAAAATAGAACCTGTGCAATTTGGCTGAAAACCTTTGAGGGGAAATAACTTCTTTCTGGTCCAGATGCATTTCCTCTTCAGGAATTAGACTGAAATTTCTTGCAGGATATTGGCTAAAATATGGGAATAAAAATAAAAAAATAAAAAAATAAATAAATATATAACAGGAGGAATTGAAAACTTGTATGTAATGAATTTAAAAGGTACTGGATTATGCCTAAAAGGTGCACAGGTTGGCTTCAATAAAGAAGGATGTATGTGTATATATGCACACACACATACCTGTAGCCAAAATATGAATATGATGAATTGTTGAGAGTTAAAACTGGGGACTAATTTTGGTAATAAAGAGCATTGAATGAGATTAATTAATTTTGTGATACATTTCATTTCTGTCCCTTGATTAATTAATTTTGTGATACATTTAATTTCTGTCCCTTGACAATATCTAATTGGGATTTGATACAAAGGTGGGACAGGAAAAGTTAAATATTTCTCATCAAACATTTATGCTTTGCCTTGTTATATGCTTCACCTTGAAATTCTGAGGAATGAAGAATGTTAAAAGGTGGCATTCATGATAACTGATGCCTTTGCAAAGCCCCCCTGCACACTCCTGTTCAAACATGAACATATTATACTTTTTTTTAGAGGAATTCACATTTACACTTTTTCATAATTTCCAACATCTGAAAGAAAATTAATCTGGGTATAAGAATAGGGAGAGTTATGTAATAATTTCCTAGCCTGGGAGAAAATGTGCATCTTTTCTATACAATGACTAATTTTCATGAATCACATAAACAATAGAGAGGAATATTGTTGGTTTTATGATGTCACTTCCATCTTCCATTAATTCCTCTTCAGTAGCTCTCTTGACTCAAAGATTTCAGCTTTGCCTTGCAGCATGGATCTGAAGCACAGCTGAACCAGTTATTAAAACACAGAGTGTTCCGAGCCAAGGAAATAATCAAAATTCCAATTAATGCTGCTGCAGCATAACACCATTGTCATAGTAACAGTGGCATGTAAGTTTACATCAAAAGCCTTGTTAGGAAGTGCCAGTCTAAAAGCAATCAAATCCCTGGGAAAGCATTCAGAAGTTCAAAAGAAACTAATGAAAGAGGCCTTGAGGATGTAATTTCATCAACAGTTATTCTTAGTTAATAGAGGCAACACAACCAGGATCTTCTGTTGCAGGGAGGTTCTGTGGTAAAAACAAATGTATTAGAGCAATTGTGCTGGGATTAACAGAAACAAAGGGGCTCTGTGCAGGAACCAAAGCACAGATTTGTGTTTGGAAAAGCTAAATGGAAACAATTGTACCAGCATTAGGAAGGTTCTGGAAACGAAGCTGTATGGACTGAAAAAAACGAGTAGGGAAGTTGGTTTGGAGTGCCTAGAAAAGAGGAGTTTGCAGGGTCTCTCAGACTGAACAAGTGCTTTAAATGCTGAGCTGAGTGGTCCTTGGGTGTGCCCGTTGGATAATGTGCTGCCTAAAAGACTGACTGATCTACCAAGGAGGCAGAGAGAGAGGAAAAAAGCAGGAGAAAATGAAATAAACTGGGAGAGCACATGCTGATGTTAGGCAGCATTAGAGATTTTATATTATTTCCATCATGAATTTAAGGAATATGCACCACATGCTTTTTCCTATTGTGTGTTTTATGTGGGTTTTTGATGGGGGAAGTGGGTTGTTGTTGATTACAGTTTGAAAGAAGCTGAAATCCCACAAGAAAAATCATTCTTTAACAGTGTTACAGGAAGAGATAGAGACATTGTCATAAAGATGGATATTCTCATGAGAGTTCTGCAGCTTGCACAAAGGGAAGAAAAAAACACCACACAGGATCAGAAAGTCATTCCAATATCTCCTAGACTCACGAGGCTGCCAGATTCAAACTGAGACAGAGGTCTTGAATTGCAATCTAACAGAAAACTTGGTCCTCATTTTGAATCAAATTTGGACTTGCTGGTCAAATTTTGCAAGCTTGGATAGCTAAAATCAAGTGCATGTGTCACACTGAAATAATCATTGGTTCACGTCCCCAGTATGTGCAGTGCAGTCCTGTCAAACCAAAAGGAGACGAAAAAGAATAACAGATGTGAAATAGCATCTAAAATCAGAAGAGAGATGAGAAGTGTAGTCTTGAGAGGAAAGGGGGGATATAAGAGATTCATGCACATTCAGGTAATGTTCTTTTGATCTGCTCTCACTCCTGTATTTCACGCTCATCATTAATGCCTGCACAGAGGGGAGGAAGGATGTAAAACCAGGTAATTAGTTACACATGTACTTTGATCAGTATTGCGTTTTTCTTTATCAAGTTGTTTGCCAACGTGCTAAGAGAAGAAAGAGAGGGCTTTATTTATAGCAATTGTTCAGCCCAGTACGTTCTCATGAGTGTTTCCATAATCTCTAAATTTAATCCTGTACTTCTTTAATGATAGATTGAAGTGATTTGGACTTGATTTTATTTTCATCTCATCAAAGCTTTCTTCCTGGTAAATTTTCTTTATTTTCACATCCTCGGTCTCAAGCTGCTGGTAACCAGCATGCTTTTGGAGATTATGAGCACTAGGAGAGATAAGTAAATGGTAAGTAACAGGAAAGTTAGAATTAGATTTAGAAATTTCCTGCTTAGTGCTTGGATGTTGACTGTTGGTGGCAGCACACTGTCCCCTGTGAAGTGATGTAGTGCCTGTCACAAGATAGGCTCCCCATCCCTGTCCTCAGCTTATCATATCCTCCTTTTGCCATTCAACATCAAAGAGAGGGAAAAAGGGAGTGAGAAAATTCTTCTATGACAGAGACAGTGTCCTTTGTTCTGCTGGGTGAGCCATTTTCAGGCGTGTTTTGACATGGAAATGAGGATCTAGAGAGGGGCATGGCTGTACCCACTCAGTTCCCGGCTAGAAGGGAAAAGGGAGCAATACACTGTCAAGTCTCAGGAGCATGTGTAGCTCTGGGTTTGTCCTCCACTGACACTGCAGGGAGATGCTCAGCCTGTGAGATGCAGCACAGGTCCTTCGGAGCAGGGATTGTGTGTTAACTGTGGCAATTATATATGGGAACTTTCACTGGAACTTTAAAAATGTGCCCTTCAATAGCCTTAGACAGCAGTGAGCACGGGTCTGGCTTTATGAACCCTCTCCTCTCCATCACTGAGTCCCAGGACACCTGTCCATAGAGCTCCCCACAGCCACCATAACTAATCAGGTTGTGGAGCAAAGCAGAACAGCATAGGTCACTCACTTCCAACATTATGACAAGTGTTGGTTCTGTATAAATTACCTTGTAGGCATGTTTTGCAGAATATTTCATTATTTTGTGTGGCAGCTTCGATAGCAGCAGTATGGGACACATCTCCCATTAGTAGTGTACAATATATTTTCTTGTCAGTTAATCTTGAAAGCTGGCTACCGTTCCTCAAAAAGCCTGAATCTTTCATTTCCTTCTAATAAATACTTCACGCTAAATGCATTATTGCTAGAGAGAAGTCAGTAATCAAATGCTTATCATCACATTTTCCTGTGGCCTATGACAAAAGTATTTTCTGTAGTGGATGCTAAAGGAGGGCAAGGGAGTAAAATAAGGAAAGGACATCAAAACAAGTGTTAGATTAATAGACCTCTGAACAGTCTGATCTCCTGTAGACAGCAGAAACACGGGAAGGCTCTGAGAACTGTAAGGAAATAGAGAGTATGTTTCAGTGGGAAAAAACCCCAAACCACATGAACCCAACCAACCAACAAGAAGAAAATTCTAAAGAACATAAATAGGTAAACTATCAAAGTACCTCTCTGAATATTTTGTATATTTTCTCTGTTCTATGTTCTTTACAGTGTGCAAAATGCAAACCTTTAATCCTGGCCCACTTATGCAATTTAAAAGAAAGTTATTGGGGACTTCGCTCTGCCAAAATTGTTGTTATCCATATTTTGGTAGCATAAATGTGTTGACCAGGGCAATCACCCACTATTTCTTTGACATCATTATCTTTTGTAGCTCCTTACAAAGAATTAGCTATTTTAGGTGTCTTGTATATGTTCCAGTTTTATATGGCATGCAAGAAAAGAGCACAGCAGCAGCTTGCATTATATTTATTCCAAACAATTATGGTGCAGCTGCCATGTGACTACTGAGAACACAGACTTGGCAAAGGTTGAAGTAAATGAAGAAAAATAGAAAGAAAACCACAAAGGACTCCTCTAAAAATGTCTGTGAGGAGGTGGTGAGTGGAGGCACGAGAAGGGATAGGCTTAGGATATTTGTTTGCTTTTAGCCTAAAACATTTTGAGGAGTAAAGATTCATGTAGATTTCTAGAGAAATGGGTCTTCAGATCATTTACTCTGCAAAGCAAGACTTCAGCTGATAACTTCTTATGGACTGAATCCCATCTTTCTGCTTGCCCTCCAGGAAGGAGCAGGTTTGTAACCTTGGCTTCAAACTCTCAAAGGTTCCAGAGATCCAGCTCCCTCTCAGCATGGCAAAACAACAGAAGAAATCAACTTAATTCTTTCACAAGCCAAGATCTTCAGGTCTCTAGTGTGCCTGTCCCTGTCAGTGCATACCTCCATCCCTTCCAGTCAGCACATGGCACAGACTTTGAGGTGCTTTGGTCTCAATACTTCCACAGGTTGAGAAAACCACTTTCTATGCCTCCTTACCCTACTGATGGAAACAAGATATCTGTCATTACTACCACACTTTTTGTTGCCCATATCACGTATGTATATATAAGCTCTAAGGCTGAGTTTCTTATCAAGGGTAAAATGGTATTTTGTAAATTGGGCCAATTCCAGGGTCAGAGGTCCTTGGTGATCTGTAGTACATTTATTAAGGAAGGGTGAGGTGGGAAAGCTGCCTAACTGGAGAGTTTCTTAGTATTTTTTGACTGCTTAAAGCCCACTAATATATTTAAGGAAAATAAAAGTGAAAAATCAATCTGTTCTAATGTATCTGCCTGTTCATCTGTGTAGGTTTTTTTACATTACCCTCCTATCACAATATCTGAACAGTTTTCACACAAAAAAAAATCAATAACAGTGGTGTTATCTCTCCCTGCCCTTGCTGGCTTTTCTCCTTTTCACTCCTTCTCTCATGCAGGCTTCAAGTTCATCTCCTCCATGCTGTGAGCATTAGCACTGCCCCTCATTTGGCTTGGCTGAGGAAGGGAACCCATTTCACCTGATAACAAGGTGCCCAGAGAGTGAGATTTCCCCCTTTTACTGCAGCTACCATGTACCCTGTTGAGATGTTGTTATGTTAAGAGCATAGAAATTTGGAAAAAAATAAACGCCTTTGCTTTCCAGATGGTTCTTAAAGATTAGAAAGCTCGGGTGTGGCTGGGTTTAATTTCTCATTAGACCCAATTCTGTACTTTAAGTCTGGTTATGTGCAATAAATTCTAGATGCAGCAATAGTGTGGCTTACACTGTTATTCTGGTCACAATCATGATCACAAATTCCCAATTAATACAGTATACCAATTTGACAGTCTAAGTCTGGCCAAGTGCAATAGGAACTTTTATGAACACAGATTCACAAATAGTGCAGCTTATTGAAGTAACAAGTTTTAGATTCTTGTTAGAGTGTTGAGGAAAAATTTAATAGACTTGTAAAACGTAAGTGAATAGTGTTATGTACAAAGGTTCCTGGGCATGTTATGATGCACACAAATCTTATACCAAAATGCCATCCCTGCCTTGGGGAGCAGAGAGGAGCAAGCCCTCCAACTAGTCTGTAAGGTGTTCATGTTCTCAGTCTCTGCCATGAAGAATTTAAAATGTCAAATTCATGCTTACGGGAGAAGTGGAGGTGAGACTGTAGTCAAATATCCTGTTACTGCTGTCATAAAGCAGGGGTGGAGGGGCAGGCACACACTTGGTGTGTAAATGGTTTGCATTGGATTGGAAAGGATCTTAAAGATCATCTAGTTCCAACCCTGCTGGGTTTATCTGCTCCACTGGACTTCAATCACCTGCTGAACTGAAGCATCTGAAGTTTGCTTGCTATTTTTCTTTGTAGCATTTGTATCTTCCCCCCCCTTTTTTTTTTCCCCTAGTTTGCCAAACTCTCCTGACTTTTGCATTCTCTCTGTGTGCGACGAGGGCGGCTGTGTGAGCTGCTCAGAGAATAATTATCCTTGCTGAGACCCGAGGAGGCAATTCATCATGTCAGACTAACAATGGATGCAGATAGCACAAGGAAGACTACATAACTAAGCATCGAAAATTAAGCACAGAGTGCACTGAATTTCCCTGGTGAATATAGAATTTGGGGTCGTTATCTCACATTTTTGCTGAATATCAGTGGACTTATTTTGAGGCTAACTGATGCATCACTTTGGCTTTATTTCCATCTGCCAGGAAAACAGAGGATTTATGGCTTTTCCAAAGAGCCCATCAAGCAATGCTATGAATAGTATCAAACAGTCTTTTTGCTAAATTCTGCTTGCCTTGGGGGTATGTGTAATTATCTCTTCTGATATATTGCATATTGAATAGTATTTATTTTTATTGTGCTGTGCAATAGTATGTTCCTGTTCCATTTATTGGCATCTTGCAGATAGATGGCAATTTAATATAAATTTGTTATTTATTCTGGAGGAAGGTTTCTCTGAGTGCTTGGATCTGGGTAAATAAACTTCATTTACACTCCCATACTGATGGGCTCTTTCCTCCTTTCAGACCTGGCGTGCAGCAGAAACACCCACACCAGGTCTGTGCCTACTCCTGTAAATTCCCAGGCCCCAAATTCAGAATCTGCTCAATTCCATGGCAGGGAGGGATGCAGTTTATATAAAATAAGAGAGTTTTTTTAGGGCTGCATGGAAGAGAGGTGTTAATCAGTTCAGTACGGCTGATGTCAATGTAAAGAAAGGAAATAAAACCTGGCAGAGATATCATTTTTTAATGTTGCTAAAGCACTTCAGGTTTTTAAGGGGATGTTGTATATACATACATACATATGTATATATTTATATATATATATATGTGTATATTTATGTATATGTATGTATGTTTGTGAGTACGTGTATATTTTTATCCTTCTTTTAAAGCTTTGATAACTTTGCAGATAAGATGTTTTGAAGATATTTTCAACTAGCTTTTCTGTGAGTAAATTCTCCTCTATCATTAAGAAGGGTGGGCGGGGCATTCAACTTATTAAAAGATAAACTGCTGTGATATAAATTTCACTTCTATGTAATATGAAGGGTATTTTGAAATTTTAAAAAATCCATGAATAAAAGTAATTTGTGGTTTTCTGAGTAATTATTAGAGATTGGACCTTTAAAATAGTGATCTTAGCTGACAAAACTTATTTCAGGTGTCTTCATAAGCTAATGGTAAAAGTCAGTTCTCTTCTGTCTGTCTTTTTTTCAGGGAATATTTTCACTTATTTCACAGGAGGAAGATGGAGAAAAGCAAAAATAATTTTTTTCAGAACTTAAGGGTGAAAAAATCTAAGAGCCAGATACTGAGCAAAACTATTTTCTTACTTTTTAATAATACAGCTAGAAATGAAGCCAGTCTCAAAAAATGGACTGGTGAAGTTCACTAGGGGAAAGACACAACACGAAGTGAGCTTATGATTGAAAGAGCAATGCCTTTGCACTCTGGGGGTCTGTGAATAATTCTGGGGATATGTGAATAATTCTGCCAGGGCAATATCCTCAGAAAAATGTAATGGCAGGAGAGAGAATTCCTGCAAGCAGCCTCTGTGTGCGTCAGTACTCACCTGGGTGAACCATTCTTTGAGGGCTGGGCTGTTGCACAGATTTCCTGCCCCTGGAAGAGGGAGGAGATGTGTCACATCACTCTCACCCTCCTCTAAGGGTGTGAGGGGGAAAGGCGAGGTCCTGGCTCAGTCCCCCCTCCCTGGGCCTCATGCAGGGTGCTGCCCAGGCTGTAAATCACTACAGCACAGAAGGAAAAGAGAATGATACCTAGAAAGGGACCTCAGGAGTGGAGCCTTGTGTTTGCACCTTGTTTTCAGCTGACAATAAGCCACTTACCCTGGGGTTTCTCGCTGTTATCACAAGCAGAGCTTCTCTTGTCAAGATATCCTTGTGCCAGGGAGTAGGCAGTGAGACAGCCTCCCTTCACTTGGTGAAACTGGGAGCATCAAACCCCTGTAATGTCCCAGTGCTTCATCTGGAGATTCACACAGTTTAGCAGTTCTTTTGTTTTTTACTGAACTGAAAGTCTTCCGTGCCTGCTGGCAAGAAATCGTTTCTCTGGAATTCATGCAGGTTTTCATCTTTTGCAAGAGTTTTCTATTAATTTCCATTCTGTGAGACTGGACTGTGAGACTTCATGAAATAAAATCAGACCCAGTTAACACTAGAATCCTTGTACTTTGGAAATTTGAAAGGCATGTGAAAAGTTAAATTAGGCTTAACACAACAAGTAATGTATTCCTCACGAAATTCAGCAACTGTGCTTAGCACAGGAATGTTGTGGTGATATCCCTTATTGAGGTGTTAAGAACTGTTTGAGGCTGGATTATTTTCAGGAATTATGCTCTGTGGAAAGCTGCAAACCTTGTAGGCACGTGTAACTTGCAGGGCAGCTCGTGATTTCCACACCTGCATGAGAGTTACTGATGGGCCAAGAAGACCTTCATAATTTTTGCCGAAATAATTTCTGATTGGTTAAGAGAGTCACCTTTTTACACAGAAGAGTGGATTCTGAACTGGAAAACCAGTGAATAGTCTCAGCTGTAGGCTAGGATGCAAAGTTATGTGTATCACAATATCAGGGCCTGCTGTGAAGTAACAGTGTTTGCTCAGTGGAGCAACAGCTCTGAAACACATGATCCGGGGTTTTGATTTCAGGAAAAGAGGGGGGAAAGAAGTTTCAAAATACATACAAAGATGCTAATGATTCTAAGAAAATTACATTTTTGTATTTTTGAAGTAAAATGAAGTTCATGGCTAAAATGCTTCAACATACAACTTCACTCTGTGACTTCTGTAATTGCCAGTGTGGTGTAAAAATAGTGATGGGTTTTGTGATGTTTCTACTTAGCTGTGATGCTGAAAATACAGCTTCAGTCTTGCTTTCCAGTTTTCACATTCCCAATTCAGAGAAATTAAAGGTCTTTTAAAATCAGTTATGGACTGAGTTGAATCTGAGGCCCTGGAACAGTTTGCTCAGGGAAGCTGTGGCTGCTCCATCCCTGGAAGTGTCCAAGGCCAGGTAGGACAAGGCTTGGAACTTGGGATGCTGGAAGGTGTCCCTGCTCCTGGCAGGGGGTTGGAGCTGGCAGAGATTTAAGGTCCTGTCTAAATCATTCTGTGAGTTTTTGAATCACCACATATTCAAAATTCCAAAGACTAGGTTACATTTTAAGTTTCCCCTTTCCAGATGGTAATTTTGGATAGCCAGGCTGATGACCAACTAGCCTATTAAAAACAGACTTGAAGCACTTGTTTCCCAATTTATGCTTCAAAGTCCTGGTTATAGCCTAGTCTTTATCAATATTCCATATCGGAACAAAGGCTGGGTGTTTTTGATGCATAAAATAATTTGTTGCAATTGAGGCTTTCTTAGCTTCAGCAGAAAACACTCCCTCCCTTCCCAGCCCAGGAATCCCCCCCACAGTCATTTGCAGTCATAATGAATTTTATAACTCAGTGTATGGAGGATTTGCTGCTAGACTGTTAGATCGTTGTAGTTTACCAAGGTGCTTTGGAGTAGTTTGTGATTTTGGGAATATTTCATTAGCATTTCCACTTTGGTGAAGATTGTTCCAATTTTAGAGCAAAGAAATAATGCTGCCTCAGCAAAACAGCCTTTTATCCCATGTTGTCATCTGCATCTAGGTTGGATGTTAAGTGAGGGTTCTACTCCCAGAGGGTAGTTGAGCACTGGAACAGGCTCCCCAGGTCACAGCAGCAACGTGAAGTGCTTTTACAACATCCTCAGGCAAACATTTTGATTTTAGGGCTGTCCTGTGCAGGACCTGGAGTGATCCTTGTGTGTCCATTCCAGCCCAGGATATTCTATGATCCTGTGATTCTGAGATCTGGGTAATGATTCAACCAACTTTCAGGTTCCAGAAGCTGACTTGAAACACAAAGAACTCATACAAGGTTTTGAGCTTTTCCTGGTGAGCACTTCACCCAGCACCTGGCAGCTAGCATCATCCAGGGCTGTATGCATCATCCAAATGCAATTTTGTCCTGAAATCCTGAGTGCAGTTGCCTCTTGTTTGCATTTTATTCCCTTTGAAGTCCTCCAAGCAGGGAACATTGCTCTACATTTCACACTCTGTGCTTGTTTGTTTCCTGTCCCCACCACTTCTCCGATGTGTCATCGTTTCCTGCTTGTTCCAAACACTGAAAATTAATGCAGTAAGTGATGTGCACTCAGAACCAATGTATTATATAAATGGACAGACAAATGTGATTATTCCTGTTTAACAGCTGGTGAAGTTGGGATGGAAAAAGTTCAGGAACTAATCTAAAGCTGCAGAGGTAGTGGCAGAAAAAAGAAATGTCAGAATCACAGTTTCAAGCTGTGCAGGCCTTCTTCAAGATTGTAAGAGTCATATTTAATTGATGAGCTGATATAGGACGAAGCAGAGTTTGCCATCAATTACAGAGCAACATTATTGTGTCTAATTTTTCTAGGACCCTGAATGAACCAAAGGTCTGTCAGGGCTGAAAGGGCCCCAGTCAATTCTGCTAGCTTTGTAATTCTCAAACAGAGAATTCTTTTAAACTGTATTTATGCTAAATTTCATGGCACCTGATGACCTCAATTAAAACCTCTCAGAGGAAATCAGAAGTGCCAGCAAGGTCCTGCAAGATGAATGCCTATGGCTTTCTCCTGCTAACTGCTGATAGGAACTTGATGATTTTAAAGAAGATTTTATAGTGATGTGGCTGCTGTTTTTTATCGAAGGTGTCAGAATGGCAGTAGTGATAATGTCTCCCTGAATGAGCAGCTTGCTTTCTCTGGTCGCTTTCCTAGAGCACATAATAGACATCATTAGCATCCAGATAAATCTCCCTTTATGGTGCATTTGGGCACAGAGAAGAGTAAAGTTGTGTTTTCTTGAAGCTCCCAAGATTATTTCTGTTACGATCTTGGACAAAGGCACTAGATTTTTTAACTTTATTGGTGTTTATTCGACAAGCCAGTAATTTGCAGGAATGAAATAATTTCTTAAGAATGGATGTAGCTTGACAAAGAGGTATAAAACCTGCCTGCCACTGGCTTTAAAGTGTGTGTGTGTGTGTATATATATATATATATATTTATAAAAATATATATATACCATAACTTGTAGAATACAGAAAACTGTACAGTCAAAATCAAGTGCAAGAAAAAGCATCAAACCCATGCGTAATTCTTATGTTACTGAATAAAGGTACATAGAAGAGCTAGAAAATAAAAGTACTCTTTGCACTTTATGTTGCTCAATGTCATCTTCTTGAAAATATGAAGAAATTAGTCTGTTTTTCTTTTGGTGACTTGGCAATTCTAAGCCTGCCAAGGAATCTAGATATTTCTTTAAAAAAAAAACAAAAACAAAACCACCAAACCTGATTAGTTAAAATGATGATAGAAGAAGTTATTTCATTTGCTTAGAATTAAAGTCAAGACTTATTGAAGACTCCATAAATGTTTTCATTATTTTAATTGTAAAGAATGATATTTGAACATGTCTTGATTTTGCTTGTGAGAAGCAAAAGCCTAGTAGAAAAACCACAGTGACAGGAACCTTTTCAGCAAGGATGGAATTTAAAAAATGTGATTCTGGGGAGAAAGTATTTTTAATTGCATGTCTGTTACGCTGCTTAGGACTTGAAATTTTTTTATCTAATTAGGATGAAGTTTGGGCATATTTTTAACTCCATTGACCCAGAACATAAACATTTTTTGGTTAAACAAAGAGTTTTTTTGAAAAATCTTAAATCCCCACAATCACAAGTATGCAGCAACCACAGTCTTGAACTGTTCATTTAATGTTAATCAGAGCCACTGTAATGTGGAGCCAACCAGCTCTAAGGGACATGACCTTATCACAGTGGACAGATGGCAAAAAAATTTCAAGCCGTGTTAGACCTTTTTCTTCAACACTTTTTTGTTCTTAACATATTTATTGCTGACACCATATATCAATGTTATAGTTTCTGTTCAGGTGAATACGATCAGCTGGCAGTAATGGGTTCAGCTCTGGGAACCTTCCAGCCATTGCTTTTTTGAGCTGTTCCTGTAAATTCAGTGTCTGGAAAAAAACAAGGAGAAAAAGACAAGTTAGGGAGGGAGAGAGGCTGTTGGAAACCCTTCAGCTCAGCTTAATTCTCATGCAGAGAGGAGAATAAATTAATGCAGACACCATGTTTCCCTGGCTTGGATGTCATATTTTCTTGTGATTGGGAAGATCAGCAGAAGTGAAGGATGTGTGGAAGAGAAAGAGGGAAAAGCAGAAAAAGGTAAAAAATATACTTGAAAATGTTGAACTGGACTCTGGCAGTACCTGTTAAATGTCTTCTGCATTTGCAGCAGAGCAATGTTTCCCTGCATTAGCACGGAGCCTCCACTGCTCCTTTGATGTCTGTCAGTCCAGTTAAAGAGCTGTGGTTGGAGGGCACAGTGGGAAACATGCCTTAATAAATGCAGTTGCAACTGGGTGGTGGGAATTTATGGATGCTCTGTGTAACTGTGCAAGCTACAGATGTATTTCACGTGTGTCAGAATTTCCCTCCCATTTCTTTTCTCCACATTTTTCCTCTGTTCTTGAAGACAGAAAATGCTGGCGTCTCTGTCATTGTATTTCTGGCATGAAGAATTGTCACTTCCTAACTCCAATTCAGCAAGTCCAGGAAGGGATTTTCAGGTGCAATAGCACTTTTCTCTTTCATAGGCATATATCTTCATGATACATCAAAAGATTTTTAAAAGGGACTACATTTTCTCTGTGCCAAAAACAAGGTCAGCTGCAACTACTCTTCCTACTTGGTAAATATCTTGGCTGATATTTCTCTAGTATAAATTTGGCATATGTCCTGCATGAGGATTGTGAATATCTGTTGGAAAAAATAAGAGCATCCCTCCCAGAAAATCATAACTGAGAGGTCCTAAGAGCAGATTTACTGGGAGAAGATGGAAGGAGGTGTGAGAATTGCCTGTCGGCAGAGAGGAGCACTCACCCCCGAGAAGCAGCATCCCTGCAAAGTTGTGTGGTTGCAGATGTATCAGACTTCAAGTGCACAGCATGTGTTCTGGTCTGAGAGGCTCACAGTAATTAAGTTGTTCATTCAATTAAACTTAATGCGCCAATAACTTTTTAAAATACAAAGGGCCCATACCTTCAAGAGGAAAAAAAAAATACTCAGGCTCCCTTTACAGGCCAATAAACCTAAAATAAATGCTCATGACTGGAGGCCCAGATCTTTATTTATGGCCACAAAGCAGCATTTCCATTAGTTTTAGCACAGTCATGCTGACTTCTGTTGGCTGAGGACTAGACCATGAAAACTCTGGATTGTACTCCTGTGCCACTTGGAGAAGAAGGCAGAGGGCAGTTGCTCTTGGTCATGTTTTGAGAGTCAGGGACCTACTTTTAATCTTAGTTCTAAGTATTATTTAGTTCCTTAAGGCTTTTCAAAAGAAGAAAAGAAAAAGTCTTAAGGCCTTTCAAAACAAGAAAATGTTAAACAAACAAACAAAAAAAAAAGGCAAAATTGATCCAATATGCTCTATATTGAAAGAACCTTCATCCAGCTCTCTCACTAAGGGCTCCTGAAGAATTAATCAGGCTGATTCTGTAACACAGGTGAAGGTTTTCTCACTTAACTTTAGTCCTCTAAAAATCAAGAGAATTGACAGCACAGCTGACTACACAGAAAATCAAAGTACCTGTTTCAAAGTAAGTTAATAATTAAGTAGATGCACCTACTGGATGCAGTAGTTGCACAGAGAGGCTCACCTAAGGAACTTATATCAATTTAAGATATTTATATTTAACAGAGTTTAACCACACTCAAATTGAAATACAAGATATTTTCATCCTTCTGGAAAGCAATTCCATCTCCTCCCTTCCCCGCCCCAAATCCTGGGTTTGTAGAACCATAGAATAGTTTAGGTCTGAAGGGACCTTAAAGAGCATCTGGATTCATCCCCACTGATGATGTGGGGAGGGCTTGTGAGCTTTGTCAGCTCTTCACAAAGTGACCCAACAACTGATAATAGCTCTGGTGATGTAGGGGTACCAACAGAGATATTTTCATTATCTCTTGTTCATTGTTTTTTCTTGCTCTATCCCGTCTATATTTTTTTCCTCTTTATGTCTCTTGTGTAAGGTTTAGAAGGCAGATTGTAAGAAACTGGGCCTGTCCTTATACTGTGCTAGCAAAGAATTCCAGGAAATCTGATCCTACCTTTGAATAAAGACTCATGTTCTGCTGTATTTATTACTGCTCCTGTTGGTTTTCCTCAGATTAATAATCTTTGGGTATGATAAGAAGGGGTCATTGATCATCCCCAGTAAAACAGAGCGATTTAATGGAAATAACATTCAGACAAACAGCAGAGGCCAAACCCAGAGCCTTTGCAGAGAGTTTTCCTTCCAGATGAGAAATCAGTGACCTGGGACATGGAGGACCAAGGCAGGACTGAGGGGAGGAGGGAGCTGCCCCTCACGACAGGCTTTTGGGATGTGGTGTGACAGTGATTACCCAGAAAACAGAGCTGAGTGCAAAGTGGCAGGGCAGGCTGGGGAGCCATGGTGCTGCTGAACCAAAACTGAAGGAAAAGGTGCTGCTGAGTGATCTGGAAAGATGAAATGTGTATTTGGCTGGAATCTATAATAAAGCACGGTGTTCTGTTTGGCAGCAGAAACCAAGGGCTTATAAAAAACAATATATTCCCATGTAGTGGAAGGCAGGGCAGTAACAGCATGATTGTGAAGCAGGATATGTAAAAATGTAAAAAAACTTTCTCATTGTACCTGTATCAGTAGGAGAAGATATCCCCCAGGAAGAGACTGATAGAGTCATCCTGGCTTACACAGAGTAGAGCACATGGCAAATGGGAATTTGACAGAAAAGCTTTTTATCTTCCGTTTTAAAGATATTTTGACAGCTAAGTGCAAACTCTTTCGTAAAGTGTCAACTATCCAAATAGTTTCCCTAAAAGAATAAAACTAATAAAGGACGACAGAAATTAAAGAACGAACCTTTTACATTGTCTTTTAAATGAAGAAATAATTTCAATACATGGGTTCCTTTTCAGGATTCCATGGGTAAAAAATTTTAGTGGATGAAAAAATGTCCTAGCCTCTTTTTAATTGGCGTAACCATCCATAATAATTTAAAAGTCCTGAATAAAAGCACAGTAAGCCACAATTTCTCTAACTGCATACCATCCATAGCTTCTATATCTTGTCTTAAACTATTTTTAAGGTTACATAACAGTTATTATGCACTTGACTTTGATTTCATAGATGTAAATAAAACTACAAATAAAAAAAATTCATTTTTTTTTTCCTGGTGGAAACTCTTAAGAAGTGCAAAGCAACTTCAGATTTGGTTACAAAAAAAATATTTTTTTATAGCCATTAGTGTTGGAAAAAACCCAAAAGATTCAAGGACCAGGGAGAACTTGGAGCCCTTTCCAGTGCCTAAAGGAATTCTTCCCTGTGAGGATGGTGAGGCCCTGGCACAGGGTGCCCAGAGAAGCTATGCCTGCCCATCCCTGGAAGTGTCCAAGTCCAGGTGGGATGGGAGTTTGGATAAGCCTGGGGTAGTGGAAGGTGTCCCTGCCCATGGATGGGCTGGAGATGGATGATCTTTACAGTACCTTGCAACCCAAACAACCCAAAACTTCCTATAATTTTATGTATAAGTGGCATAAACAAATATGCACAATTTACTCACTCAGCCTCCCCACACTAGGAGTTCCTTACTGAATCCACTGACCCTCTAATACAGAGCAGCACTAATTACCAAGTAGTGATTGTCTGTGATTTTATGACATGATTAATGAGCCTGACTTTCCACTGTATGATTATGGATTGGAACTGCATCCAGTAATTTTCCATGGATTTACTACTCCAACTGCTCAAACTTTGCCTAAGATACATGCGAAATACCGAAAAATTGTGGCATATTTTAGTCAATGTATCAGAGTTCAGCTCACATGCAAGAAATTTCAGGGCTGATGTTGAGCACAGCAGAGCATTTGCTGCCATAGGGTGGCTGCAAGAACTGGTGGTGGCTGAACACTTCCACAAGGAAAGCAAGATCCTTCAAATCCTTCAAGCCTGCTATGCAGTCACTGAAGATTTACAGGATATATTTTCCATCTTTTGCAAAACAAGGTTTTACAATAGAAATGAAATTGGATTGGACCAGCAGCTGGTTCCATCAGGCATGCAAGCTGAATTAAAAAAAAAAAAGAAAAAAGAAAAAGTTGTTCGCTGTAAGCTAAGCCAGATGGTCGGCAATCCAGACTCATGACAGAGTAGAAATATATATAGCTGATTTGTCCATGCATTTTTTGATTTATTAACTAAAATTGCCAGTGGAATAAAGACAAGTGAGAAATGGTGATGCAAAATCACAAATTATATAAATACACAGAAAAGGACCATATCAGAGCAGATAGTGTGCTTGTACTGGTGCCACACACAGCCCAGAGGATGAGATGCTGTAAATTGTCAAGAAAAATTTGTTAAAAATGGATATGCAGCTGACTTTTTAAAAAAAAAAGTCAGAACAATGCCTCAAAAAGACAAAGAGGCCAAGCTAGTGAGATTTCTACAGGAAGAGAGAAGCAGAAAAAGAAGTGGCAAAGGGATAAAAGGTGCTGCAGATGTTGTAAACAGTGAACTGGGTAGAAAGAGACAAGAGAAGGGCATCACAGTATTGAAAGGATTAAAAAAATTGTAGGTGTAGAGGAAAGAAACATTAGGAAAGCATTATGTTCTGTGTGTCATTAGAGGTATGATCAGCTCTCAGGAAACAGCTGCTTCAATGCAGCCCACTCCACTGCTTGTATAATGGGTAAAAGAAGTGGGGAAAAAAAAGAAAAAGAAAGATGTTCAATCAGTAAGAGCTCCAGACGCTCCATAAAAAGTACTGGATTTGAGTAGATGGTAAATGGAAAGAGGGGGTGTCTGAGCTGTTAGAAAGGAGGATTTTTACAGAAAGAACCTGCATTTTGCTAGTCAACAGGGACTGGTTGAAAGCCCAAGGGAAGCATTTCAAACTGGACAATGACTGAAACCATCTGATTTCCCAGCAAAAGAAAAACACTGAAGAGTAGAAAAGATGAGTTATGCACATTGTAGAATCTCTATGAAGGATATGATACTATAAAGAGCAGGAGCAACTGAGGACAGGAGAACAGAACATGACAATATTGTTGAACTCATCATTGCAAAAAACATGGTAGTGCAGCACTGCCCTTCCATAATGATCCAGAATCCAGAGAAAAATGGCTTTGTTATGACAGAGACTATTTCTCACATGGGGAATCCTAAGAAGAAAAAGAATGGTGTGAATGGTTTTCTAACAGCTGTGAAAAGTTTTGGAAAAGGAAAATTAAATAAAAAGAAAACTTAAAAGAAGAAGTTACCATTGCCAAATGCCGCTTAGGTCTCGCCAATTGATTTACAGCAATTTGATGTGGATTCTAGTGAAGAGCACAGCAGCATTATTCTACTTCTGACACCTTCTCCTTTTAAGTGTGGAAGCAAAGAACATATCCTGGTAGGTAAAAGCAATATTTTTCCAAGTCTGTAACCTAAAGCTCCACATCCATCCTGGTAAAACTATCCCCTGCATTTAATATTGCACTAACTCAACCTCCCTACCAAGGATAATCATGTTTCATTTTAGTTGTTTTGAATTATAACAGTAAAAATCCAATACAAAATATGTATTTGTAAATAAAATACTGCAGCTCAAGAACTCTACTCAGCACAAGGAAAAATTCTTGACTCATTAAATAATGAAGATGGGTGGACCACAGGTACAGGAGTAAACTCTCTAACCCAGTGATCTTTTCTCACTTAAAAAAATTCCTTTTTTAGCATACCATTATTTATATCGTTTGCTTACATCTAAGTGGGTGTTTACATTTTTTCACATACTTTTAACTTGTTCATTTTTCTCTTTTGCTTCAATATTTCTTCTTCTTCCTGTCAGCCCTTCTTCCCTCTTCAAGTTAAATTGCATACTTATGCCATAATTTGTCATGGTAGAAAAGAGAAACTTGCAATAAACCAGAAATGCTTATTATCAAACAGGTTCAACAATAATTAGAAGTTGATTTGTGAGTAAAGAATGTAATGACAGTACCTAGTGTTTTTTATGTCATTCATCTCCTTGGCCACTTTTCTGGCAAAAACCCTGAGCCCTTCCACTGTTTCCAGTGATTCCCAGTTTTCCATTTCGCTCAGTACTCCTAGGCTTATTCATAAACAAGTACCATACATAACTCTAAGGTCATTATTTCTCCTCCCAATACATAAACTCTTCCCCTCTTCTCTGTGCACAGATTTTTTGGCTTATACCTGAGAAAGATTTGCAAGCAATCAGCAAATATGCAGATTTTGATCTGCTATTAGCACCCAAATTTAAATGGATGAGGGCTGAGGGTTTTCTACCTTTTCTCAAATAGTAGCAATACAATATTTTCTTCACCCAGATGTATAGGAACTTGATGCCTTTCAGAATTCTGTCTTTCTCTCAAATTTCATTGAATCTGACAAGAACATTAAAGGATATTAGAGGAAGTTAAATTTACTGACAGTTGGACAGGCAGAATGAGACCATAACTGCAGGAAACCTTTCCCTTCAGGAAACCAGGCTAAAATCTGTCACTTCGGAAATGCAAGGTCTGGTTCTTCAGGGCAGCTGAAGAATTCTTCCAGAGATGAAATGCATGGGCATGATGGTGCAGTGCTGGCAGGAGTGGCTGACACATAAAATGATTGCATTTCCCTTTGGAGAGGCCTCAAAAACCTGGAAAAATGCACCCGTGGGGACCTTGTGATGTTCAGCAAAGGGAAATACAAAGTCCTGAGCCTGGGAATTACTTTTCTCTGTAGTGAAGGACTTCAGGGTTCTAGTGAACAGCAAGCTGAATTGGAAACATCAATTTCCTCTCTGTGCAGTTGCCATAGAAAACCTGAGCAATAAAAATTCCTCCTCATTGAAAGTATTAGTTAAAGAGAGCTAGGAAATATGCTTTATGTTCACAGATTTATGATAGTGTATTTCTAAAGAATTCTGATTCTAGACAGGAAAATAATAAGGAAATCATTTCAGCTTTCAATAAAATTTTCCTTTCCATTATATGTTAAACTCTCAGATGTTTTAAATAAGCAACTTTGAGGTTGGACTTTTTTCTCACGCTGCCTTGCACACATAGGAAAATCTCAATATAATGAATATTTGCTGAGACACTTCATTAACCTCCTTGAAGCCTTCTTAAAACCCCTGCTGATGCAGAGAACTGAGATTTCAGCAGCTGTATGCCGAGCTGATGGCTGCAATTGTCTTGAGCAGTCCCAGGTAACCCCTTCAAGTGGTGTCTTTTTTCTCAATAGGTGTCATTTAAGATTCTGGTGTCAACTACCCTCTCTTTTTCTGCACTTTAGGCAAAGCTAATTATAATAATCATAATAGTAAGAAACATAGTAATAGATTTTCTGCAATTCTGCAGTGTATAATTTCAAATGTACTATTTGAAGCCACTCCCATTAATTTTTAAGAAGGTTACAGTCAGAAACTGCAAAAATTGTTATGAGCCCCTCTAATTGCTCTCCATAATCTTCTGTCCTTCCCCAGACCTATTTTTCTGTTCACATTTGAATTACTGGGTTCTTTCCTCTTCCTCAGTGCCTGGCAGTGACATATTTGTTACTCAGTTTTCTTTCTGGCACTTGGTTTCTCCTCTATGGGTTTCTAGTGGTTTCTGCAATTTTCAGAAACACAATATGAGAGGTTTTTTCATGGAATCGGATAATGGTTTGAGTTGGATGGGACCTTAAAGATCTTCTGCTTCCAATCCCTCCTGTGGAGGCCACACCTACTGAACTGTCAGGTTAAAGAAATTTTCCCTAAGGTCAAAAATGTTTTTAAAGATTGTTTGGACTGTAACACGAGGGGCAAAAGCTCCTGTTTACCCTGATGTGTTTTGTTTAATTAGAGGTTCTTGAAACCCCAATGTGTGTCATTCCATATCTGGGGGCTAGAAAAGAAAGACCTCCTTGATCTTAACACAAAGGCACCGATTCTTGATCTCCATATGGAACACACTGGAGGAAAGGTCGGCAGTGATGTCTGTCCACTCCTCAGAACAGCCAGACTGAGACAGTCTGAGAGCAAGACCACCCCAACTTTTACATTTTCATGTGTTCAGATGAGGTCACAGTGAGGCTGTAAATGCCTGCAGGACCTGAGGATGGAACAGGGAAACTTGAAAATCCTGTAAGTGATTGTTAAACCCCCGTGCCTCCAAAGCTGGGGAGGCAGAAGAGCTTGCTGTTTGCATGCAAGGCATTTGTGCACCCTGTGTAAGCAGAAGAGCTTTTTGTACCCTCTTTCAGTAGAAGGTGTAGGTGTACTACCCTCTTTCCAAAAATTGCTTTCTCTTCCTTACTTTTTGTGAGTGGTCATAAATCCTTGCTGGAAAGGGACAGAAGCAGAGGGATCACAAGCAATGAGCACAATTTAAGCTTTCTCTGTTTCCCTGTGGAATTCTTCAGTTTGAGGGAGATGCAATGAAAGAATGCAGCACTCCCTGCTCTAATAAATATTTAGGAACTTGTTCTCCTGATTGAGGAGCTTTGATACAGATTCTTGCCTTGCTGAGAAAAGTTGTGGCTCCTCTGTCACTTCAGGGACCAAAACCATGAGACTGAACTCCTGAGAAACTGGCAGGGAGGGAAGAAACATTCCCTGAGGACAATTGAGTGACATTATGAGTCCAGAAATCATAAATTTTAGCGCCTGCTGTTTTATGGCAATTGATGTTTGTTTTTTTTTTTTTCTTTTGTTTCCATTACAACCCTCTTTATAAGAAAATTCCCCTTGCTATCCCCTTTAGGAGGCAAGTACCACTGACCAGCTTCATGGAGAGCCATTCCAGTGAGACCTGGGATGAGAACAGAGCTGGCTGATAAAACAGAGTTGCTGCTCAAAAATTTCACCATTGGGCTTTTGGCTGGCTTGGTGCAAATTGGGTGCTTCAGTAGGCCACATGGCAGAGGGATCCCTATCATTAGTTTCTTGTGTATATGCTTAGATAAAAAAGGTCTGAAATAAAAAGTTCTTCTTTCACAAATAGTGTTTTAGATGCTGGGGGTGTGAGGGAGGTTTTGGCTTTATTTTATTTTGCTTTGCTGTTTGTAGTTTTGGGTTTTGCTTGTTTTGTTGTTTGTTGTTTTGTTTTGTTGGGGTTTGTTTAGTTGATGGGTTTTTGTGGGTTTTGTTTGTTTTGGGGTTTTGGGTTTGGGGATTTTTTTGGGCCTGGAAATTATACTTTATCCCAGTTTTCTTCTAAATTTAGGAAATACAGGAAAAGGATATGAAGAAAAAAAGAAGACAATCAATATTATCACACTGGTCTCCATCCAACAGTTCAGTGAGCTGTCTCCTTTCAGAACATGAGTCCTTCTCATCCATTTTGACCTTCCTGATGATGTAGTGCTAAGAATAACGACTGGAAATTGTATTACCATGACATTTTAAATCTAAAGACCATGAATTTTATCAGCAAGTTCTTAGAAAAAAACAACGAAATCAAAACGTCAATCAAATAAACAAAAGAAGAAAATTTCCAAAACAGGCAAATAAATAAATTAACACCAACCCCAAAACCCAACCAGCTTTGAATATCCAAAGATATTCTGGATGTCTAGCTTTAAACATCATCAAAGTATCTTTTTTAATTTTTTTTTTTAACATTGGATATCCCTGTTACATTCTGATGCAGCAGAACCTGAATGGTCACAGCAAAAACTAAAATTCCAGGTTTACAAGATATAGATACAGAAAATTGTAGCCATCTGCATACCTCCGTATTAACAAGGACTGCAGATTTTCAATTAGTTGACTCCTGTGTGAAACAAACATTAATTTTTAGGGAGAAAATATAAAAACCATGACTGGATCAAATCTCCATTAAAATTGTTGGTGATGAGGTCTGAAGTACCAAATCAGTGTGCAGATGAGCCTAGCAGTAAAAAAGGTCAATCTTTCGCATATATATCTAAGTATAAATAAGAAAGAAAAATGCAGTGCCCTACTAATGTACAGATGGCAGAGTATGCCTTGCACAGAATACACAGCACAATATCTCAGAAAAAAGGAAAAAGTTCCAATTTTTTGCAGTGGACCACAGGTCTGAGAGCTTGCCCTCAGAGATTTAACAAATAAGGGCATAGAAACCTTGCTATAATATTTAACATCAGATTTGAACCAAGCTTAACTAGCGGGGTACCTTTCACTGAGAAGATAATTGATTTTGTCTGGGGAATATATTAGATCTCATTTGTTTGGACTTCAGTGAAACATCTGATATGGTATGCATAGGAAATACCAGTGATATTTAGGAAGAAAGGGATGAATATTATAATTGCACGATGGATAAGATGCTGGCTACCTAGACAGCCATTATCTTTTTGAAAACTGAACTGTATTACTAGAGAAGATTTATTAATGGTTTTTCTCCAAGACTATTCAAGACAGGCATTGATGATGCTTTTTATTTATTTGTTTATTTTATTCTTTATAATAAAATTTGATATAAAGTCAAATTAACAATATATGATGAAGACACTGCACAGTGTCTTCCTAGTAGCATGTAAGTGCAAAGTCTGGATTGCATCTTCTTTTAATTTTTTCCCCAATTAATTAATTAATAACAATTATTCTTTAAAAAAATAATTTTTAAAAAATTCCAAAAGATGTCAATTGCAGCCTTTACTACCTGTGGGTCCTGGGTCATAAAAATATACCTGTGAACAAATCAGGAAGGGCAATGAAAGGTTTAGGCAAAAACGACAATGATAACTTGAATATAAATAATATTAAATGAACATATCTAGACTGAAAATTACAATGTTTCTAGCAATAAAACAGGGGAGATTCAGGAAAGACTTGTATGTTTAGGATATCAAGAAGAGAAATATACCTCGTTTTAAGAGGTGATTTGTTTGTGAAAGGGATTATATGAGATGGCTATTGGAAAACTGGTTTCGAGGCAATCCTTGCTTCTCATTATTTTTAATGTCTCTGTGTCTTACAATTACAGAGATCTAAAATGTGCCTAAAGAGGCTTATTTTAGAAGACTTTTACTTACTGAATTACACCATGAGAAGTTTTACTGGTAATTAACATGCTCCTGACACTGCCGGAAATTAATTTCCACAGAGGCATCCTATGGCTGATGGGATCTCTGCTCATTTGCTGTGTCTGGTCAGCCTTTGGCAAGACATCAACTTTGGGTACTTTCAGTGGAGGCAGGAAAAAAGACACGTGTTTTTTATTTTCTTTTGAGATTAGTAAGGTTTAGAGATCATAGATGAGTTTCACTTTCAATCAAGACAGATTTACCACCTCTGAAAAATGGTTAAATTATTCAGATTCTTGGCTTAAACAAATGCCAACTTTAGGCTTGATGCTAATATACATTTTATTATCTGCTTATTTCCTTACTGCTTGTTTGCAGCTGTAAGTCAAATTAGTATAGTCAAAATTATTTCAATAACTCTAACAAATTATGGATGTAATTATTATGGCGTGCATCTCAGAACGCAGCTTTATTTACAAAGGACACAGCGTTGATTAAAGCAGCTTGAATTATGCTAACTACAACACTGAGTTTTCTTTGCAAAGCCATCTGAGGAGCACAGTAATTTGAGTTCAAGGGAGAGGCAGTATTACAAGAAGGCTAATGATAATCGTGTTTAAGGTCATTGGCAACTAAAGTACTTACTGTACAGGAGCCTTCTGTCAGAGACAAGTATAGTGAAGGGCCTTTGAATGGGGTCGAAACACTCCGAGTGTGTTTCTGTGACAGCTTTGTTCTTACAATATTTATTCTGGTTTATCTGTAGAGCAGTATTAAATTTAGAGTGTCACGAGCCAAGGGGCCCATGCAAAACTAAATTGACAGTATGCAACGATGTGGGGGTTACACCGCAGCCTTTCTAATAATGGCACTGCCTTGCTAGATCAAAAGCATCCCCCAGGACCCAGGAGGCAGCCCCAGCAGTCCTGCTCACATGGATTAGGAAAGCACTGTTGACTGCACAAAGCTGTCAGGAATAAAGAAAAATCTGCTAGGATCACTGTCTTTTCTATCTGGTCACCAGCCCACAATAGGTATTTTTGAGTGGTGTCCCGTTTTTGCTTGTTGTGCCTGTTTTGTTTCGTTTCACTTTTGTTTGTAGGGAAGGAGGCAGTGGGTGGGCCACTTTAGCTTCTTGTGTTCTGGTGTATCTAAATACCTCACAGCCTTCAGCTAGTTTTATCTCACCACAAATTCTGTGAATATTTCAGATTCTTTCACAAGTTCTGAACTTTGGAGATTGTTGTTTATATTACCTGCTATCAAATAATGACAACAGTGTTTGATGGAACCAAAGCAGGCTATTGATATACTATTATATTATTTTTTGTCTTTGAAAATAAGCATATTATTATATTATTGCTTGTTTGTTAAAATCAATCACAGAACCAAGATAGGGTTTTCATGGGAGCCTCATTTGAAGTGAGCTTGCCTATTCTATTTTTACAGCAGCCATTTTGCAAACTTCAGTCTTTGCAATTTTCACGAGAAAAAATAACTCACCTGGGTCCTGTCCTCTATGAGGATTAGTCAAAATTGAAGGAAAGATTAAAAACATAGTCTATCATTTTGAAAACAGCTTTTTAATTAAGATCTGGATGCACGGATTTAAAAGAACCTTAGTATTTTAATGAAAAAATAAGGAAACTCATAATAATGTTGATTCATCTTCAAACAGGTTTAGGATTAACTTTGAAAAATTGAGATAGCATTTGCAAATGTCTGACCAACTCCATTATTTGTTTAAAAGTCTTTAGTGCAACCTGATGTAATTTGAAGTCTTATGCTTATATCACAATTATGAACCAGACTGTCTTATCAAATAATAATTTCCATTATTTTACCCCTTTAGAGAAGTGAGGAAAATAAGAGTAGATTAGACAATGTATTTCCTTGAGCATGTACTTCTCAACAGACAGTACACTCAGAAGACATGGGAAGACAAGAAATAAGGAAACTATTTCCATAATGCAATTTAAAATTTTTTTGAATACATTTGCCACCTTCAGTCTTCAGCCAGTTTACTGGGGCTTTATTTAAAACAAAACAATCTGGGATAGCAAAATGATACTTTGCATCATGGATATTTGAAATTGAAAAATAAAATTAATAAAAAAAGTAATTTTCCATCCAAAAACCATAGTGACAAGCATTTGTATTTTCTTTTTTACAGAATCTAATATGAACACTTATTACTTTACAGAAAACTTTGACCCACTTAAGCATATGAATATGCAGAATTATTATACTTATTTAATTTTAAGCAGCAACCAAGAAAAGCAATATCTAAAGCACATACATTGCAGTGTGAATTAACCACAGAAATAAAATAATTCAACCACTCCTACTTTAGCAAATTCATACAAAATGCCAGGCAAAAAAGATGTGTTTTTTTCCTAGTGTGTATAGGAAAAAAAAGTAAACTACACTTGCTGTTCCCTGGTGAATGAACTTAATTTCCCTGTGTTTAAGCCTGAATACTTTTTTATACTTTTTATGCATTAACACAGTCCCATTTACATGGTTTTGAACAGATGTCAGCCTCAAAAATAATACACATGGCCAGGGGTTTATTTTTTCATTAAGTGATCCATTTCCTTCTCCAGTGGGGGGGAAAAATTGCGGGGAAAAGAGGAAAAGAGAAAATAAGGAAAATATCCTTTACTGCTTGGTCATAAAGGCTGAGCTGGGAGGGTAGAGCCATTTGAGGAGGCCTCGCTGGAAGGTTTTGGGCAGCTCTGGGATGCACACACAGCGCCTGGCATTTGGTTTCGTCCTTAATGGTGCCATCTCCTCAGCACTGACTGAGAGGCATTAAATATTCATGAGTTTCTTAAAGGCTTTTGGGAAGAAAGTGCTAGAAAGGAGCATTAACATGCTGATTTTTTTTTTTACTAGCCTGTGTCAACGAAGGCATATTAAATAATTAAGTCAATCTAAGCCATTTTTTGCACAGAAGGAGGTTGAGATTAGCAGCCCCTGTGTGCTGGGAGATGCCACCTTTTCCGCTGCTGGTGCTTTTAGGCTAAAGAAAACAAACACAGAATGAAGGGGACAGGTTGAGTCTCAAATAAACAAGGCACTAAAGCACCATTTGTTCCATTTTGTGAGCCCCTGTGTTAGATTAGGAGCGCCTTTTTATGGCTCCAGATGGAAATGTGACCTCGTAAAAATCTCTCTGTAGACAATACGTTCTCAGAACTCCACCTATGAAAAGGCTCATGCAAAAATTAATCACCCTGAAATGACTTGGTTTGCTTGTGAAAATACTGATTCTCAAAGGGCTGTCCTCCCAATTCCTGCCTCCTGACACCTTGTGTGATATTTTCCTTTTCTGTGCTGAGCCTCAGAGAGTTGAGGCAGATGGCTCTCAGAGTCTGAACATCAGAGACGCTGAATCTCCAGGAGGGTGCTTCAAATGCCTTGGGGCATTTGAATCAACAGGACAAGAATAATTTTAACTGAGTCAAAAATGGGCAAAGCATGCTTATCTGTCATGCAAACACATTTTGGGGACATCTACTTCTGCAGACACTGACACACATACATGCACACACACATGAAGAGGTCAGAATTACAGTCTGCAAACCATCAGGCACCCATAGGGATTATATTTTATGGTTTGGAATTTTATGTCCTCAATGGAATTGGGCTACAAAATGCAAAAAATTGCCTTGGAATAATTTTTGAACCTTTTGTCATGTAGACATCTAGCTTAGTTTCCATCTTTAAATAGTATTTAACTGCTTGGACAAATTGGTAATATTTCATGCAGGAGGGTTAGAAACCTCTTTGTGTTGTAGTTCATATTTAGAGGTTGATACCACACATCAGAAGGTTCAAGGCTTTCATCTGTAAAGAAGGAGAAAAGAAATGTAAAATATCTCTCTGACATGGCAGGTGAATGGTTGGGCTATTAGCTGTTATGGATAGATTCAGGTCTCTAACCCTCATTCCTCATAGCAAATTTGACAGCTCTTACAACAGTCCTGAGACAGATTGGAGGAGGGGAGAAATATTAAATGGGAATTGGTTTCCTCACAACTCTTCCAAATGGTTCTGTTGCAGAACAGAAAGCATTTGAAGTCTATCAACACATTTTTCCCCTCAAATATATTTTTAATACTTGCTTTATTTATATCCAACTCATTAATTTCCACATATTTAACTGAGAACTCAAAAAAAAAGCATCACTTAAAGGGACTGATTCTAACTGGATTTAAACCATAGTGGACAGAGAAAACAAAGCAAAAAATACTGTATTATCGCTATATTAAATGCAAAATTAGCCATGAAAGCTAAAATCCCTGTTTAAGGATGATCTAAGAAAACAAAAGTCAAGTTTGTTATGTGGTTATCAAATCAACCATTTTGTAACCAGGCTGCTGGATGGAGAGGTTGCTTCTATGGGTGTTATTTTAATGTTTTCTAAACATGGGATTATTTCTACACCAGCCACAGGAGCACAGGTGCATGTTAATAAAGAGTCCCTTTTACTCAGCTTGTGATTTCTATGCAGCAGTGTTACCTTCAGCTTTCTTTTTCATTAATATTTAAGGAGAAAGTCACTTCACTATGATATTCACATTTCAGTGAGATCATTCCTGAAATATTTAAAGTGAATAATGCAAGTTTCCAGAAATAGTGATAAATATAGCCTCAGTCTCCTGACCCCATAATGCCTGCAGGTGGGGAAATATACTGGAGGCATTTTAAGATCCACATGCCAGATTGACCCCATTTTTTATATCAAGAAAGAGAGACAAACAAGGACAAAGCCATCAGAAGGTTGTCTGATGTATTCTGGCCACAGTGAAGGTCTTTGGAATCGTTTTCTGAGAGAAGATTTGCAAAGAAAGAAATCTTCACTGTGACATTGAGCTAGAATTATAATCTCTCTGTGCTTTAGTTTTGCATCAGAAGTTGGTGATAATAACTACATCATGTTGGGAAATGTGGATTTATTATTTTTCATAGGATGAGAAGAAAATAATGAACTTTTTTGAGAGATCTGTTCTGGATGATCTTCAAACACACCTTGAAATACAGCTTCTCTTTATTGGAAAACTTCATTTTCCTGTTTCTTCCTCTAGAGAGAGAGAAAATAAAATAAAAATATATTTTATGTGCCAAAGGTTTTTTTTTTGGTGCTCCCTTCCCTACCTTTGTCTCGTGGGTTTTTTACTGTAGTGTTTGCTCCATATCTTTTACCTGATTGTGGTTAAATTCCAGACACTAAGGTAAGAAGTAAAAGTTTAAGAGATGGGTCATCATCCATCCAAGAGGGTCTAAACTTGTGGTGCAGAGTTCAATCCATCTGGAGCTGAAATGAAAACTGAAAATGACATCCTGAAATCTGAGTCCCTCAAACTCTCCTAACAGGGAATATGAACCTCCTCCTCACATTCCTTCTGATCTGTGTGAGAGAAATCCATAGAAACTGACTGGGAAAACTGCACAGAGGACACAGAACTGGGTGGGGAAGTCACACACTGGAGGGCAGAGGTGCCATCCAGAGGGATCTGGGCAGGCTGGAGAGGTGGGACTATGTGAAACTCAAGCTGAACAAAGCAAAGCGCCAGGTCCTAAACCTGGGGTGGAGCAACCCCAGGCACACCCCAGATTGGGCGGAGAGGTGATTGGGAGCAGGAGTTGTGAGAGAAAAACCCAGTATGGGTTGGCAGTGTGCACTGGCTGCCTGGAAAGCCAGATGGGTCCTGAGCTGCATCCTGAGGTGCCTGGGCAGCAGGTTAAGGAGAGGGATTCTCCCCCTGTTCTCCAGTGCTGCCTCCAGCTCTGGGGCTCCCAACATGAGGACACAGAACTGTCGGGCAAGTCCAGAGGAGGCCATAAAGATGATCAGGGGGCTGATCTACCTGCTGTGTGAAAGACAGGCTGAGAAACTGGGGGCTGTTGAGCCCGGAAAAGGGAAGGCTCCAGGGGAACACCGCAGCAATATTTCAGTATCTGAAGGGGGTTACGGGAAAACTGGAGAGGGACCCTTCACAAGGAACTGCATTGACAGGACAGTGAGGAATATATTCAAACACAGTGAGGGGAAATTAAGGTTGTATATACACAAGAAATTCTTGGCTGTGAGGGTGGTGGGGTCCTGGCAGAGGTTGCCCAGAGAAGCTGTGGCTGCCTCATCCCTTGGGCTTGGAGCAACCTGGGATAGTGGAAGGTGTCCCTGCCCATGGCAGGGGGTTGGAACCTGATGATCTTTGGGGTCCCTTCCAACCCAAACCATTCTAAGGTTCTATTCTAAGCAATCTGCTTTAAAATTACCTTTCTGATCAAAAGAATAAATAGCACATTTTGAGATTTTTTGTTTTCCTGGTGACTAACCAAAGTGTTTGACTGAAACTTGTTTAGTGCTCAAGTGTGCTCAGGGAATCAAGTGGTTAAAGACAAGAAATTCTTGTCCTTACTGCTGTTCTGATCCTGATTTTTCTGGTTTCTGGGCTCTGGCTCAGTTTTAGCAGCTGCAGGTGTGAGACGGTGTGAAGCCTTTAAGGAACATGTCTTTTGGTCGTGACTGTATGAAGTATTTGCACTCAGCAACATCTCATTTGGCTGAATAAATAAAAAATTCTAAACAAACATCCTTTGAAAAGGCAAAAAGCTGTGTATTTTTGTTTGTGTTTTGGACTCAGCACTTACTAAATGCATAAATATGCATCAGCATAGCTTGTGGTGTATGTGATTAGATGCTACATGGGGAGTTTTGTTGTTTTATAGTTCTGCAGCAGCAGCAGTGGAGCACAGAGTACATGAAATTTGGATAATTGTGGATAGGAAACAAGTAGCATTAGTTACAGATACTGCCTTATCCATAAGTTAATCTAGTTTTTTGTTGTATTGTTTGCAACAAGGACTTTAGGAAGAGCATGGCTGGAACCCAGTGATATTTTCTGCCTCTCCTCCTGTTTGAACATGCAAGTATAACCCATTGATACAAAAATATGGGGTACTTGTTTCATGTAATATGAAGCTGACAAACGACCAGATACTTACATAAATCCTTTAAATGACTAAGGGAAGCTTATTTAATGCTCTCAACTGACATCCTCATTACTGCTGCTCAACAACACTAGGCTATTCATGCAATCTGGCTCACATGCCATTGTTTGGAAACCATAAAAACCACAGACAGCCACACGCTGAGATACAATAATTGTCAAGTCTATAGTGCATATTTTCTGGAATTGTTTAATGCTGGCACAGTGTGTGCGCCAAAAAATGCATAATCGAACAGGCAGTGATCTTCATTGTGGCCATCCCATTGGGGTTTGAAAATTGCTGAAATTCGACCCAGCAGCAGAAAATGACAAAGGGGAGACACATTAGGACTTTGGATAGAAGCTACCTATGAGAAATGACAAGTACACCATCATGTCAGAAGGTTTTTGATCCATCAGTGCAAAAGTTCACTGTCATGTGTGGCCAAAATCAACTGCTAGTAAGCAAGGGTGAAGGGAAGTCTTTCAAATTTCAAGTTTAAAGGAACAGATGGAGGTCAGCCAAAAATATCAATTATTGTCGCAAGTCCCCCGAGGTGCCTTGGCCCAGATTTTGTGGATCATTTCAATGATTAATACCCACCAGCAGCTGGTATTACTGGATGATATGAGCAGACCTATTTGGGTTTTGCAGACAGTTTGGCACCTCTTGTTCATTTGTCCAGGATGTATTAATGATTAGTCCCAGGACATCTCAGCTCATCCACATCTGGGATAAAGGACAGAGTGACATTCATTGCACTTCTCTTCTTTTTAGAACTGTTCTTTTTTGTGACATACTACAGCAAAAACTGAAAATTAAGGCAGTTCGCTCTGTCTGTGCTAAATCTAAGACAGAAGATAAGGACACACAGGAGTGTACTGCCCTGAACAGCAATATTGACAATGAGCTCCAGAAGGGTTTTAGGCTCTCTGGAAGATGAGGAGCACAAAGTCAGCAAAGATGTGAATTTTCCAGCAGCCTGTTTTTGAGCTTTTTTTTTTTTTCCTCTACCTGAAAAAGCTGACTGGCATAAATAGAGAATCTATTGTTTGACTGGATGTTTTTTCTCTGTGAGGAAAAATTTATTCAATATGGCTGCCAGATATGTAGGAATCTGGGACATATGCCCAACATGTGTGGAAAAGAGCTCCACACATTCACAGTTAGCCTGACACATCTGGGAAATGTCAGACTTGCAGAACAAATGATCTGTGAGTCATGGATGTCTCGGGTTGACTGAGCACAAACAGAGGAGACTGGAAGCAAATGTCCTGCCTCTGCACACCACTGGACTCACTGGGCATCCCAAGAATGAGCACACATTTGTTTTTGGGGCTAAAAGTGATGCATGTGGGTCAGGAGATATTTGGAGACACCATGTGCAGTCCCTTGACAGAACATACCTGACCAAGATCCTGACTCAGCGCAAATACAGCTCCAGAGCTTCCTGGCTTTCTTTCAGGCAGCTTTGGGTGCCAGAAACTTCCACTGAAATTTCTGTTGGCATTCAGCCTCTAAGGTTTTGCTGTTTTGAACATTTTATCTTTTTCCCAGTCTCGTTGTGACAGTGATATCACATATACATAGGATTGAAAATGGAGAAGTTAAGGTTAATATAAACCAGCAGACCAATGAACAAAGGATAGACTCCTTTCAGTAGATTTATTTTTGTAATGAAAAAAAACCCCTAACTTTCCCCCTGAAAAATGTTCAGAAAATTGAAATAATAGGAATTAAATTTACTTTTTCTCGGTTACATACACAGATGGAAGTAGGTTAGAAACTAGAATGTCTTCACCACTATTTCTCAGACTTTTAAAGCTAAAAGTTTTAGCTTTCTCAAGAACTAAAAAATGCAACAAATCTCTCTGGTAACAATACCAAACATTTTTTTCCAATGGAGCAGAAGTGTTGTGTTAATGTCTTTTCTTGAAATTGTATTATTTTCTTTCATTTTCTTCCACAGGGGAAGAAAATGAAAGAAAATAATAATTAGTATAAATAATAAGTTCATCCCTACCTTAAAAAAAAAAAAAAGCCTATTACAAGTATTTTACAGAGCATTTTCTGTCTTACACAGTTAGTCCACAGGCAGAGATAGACAACCACAGCTGTGGTAAAATTCTATCAGGGAATCAGAGACATGTAACTGAATGCCTTGAAAAAGTAGAATTTGCATGCAAAACTTTGAAACACAGTACACCAATTTCTAAACTGCAGACACAATGGAAAGGGAGGAGGAGTGGGGGTGTACTGAAAAAAACCCATATGCAACAAAAATCAATCAAAAAAAGAAAGCACCAAAAAAATACAACCAAAAAGAGAGAGAGCACTCTTGTAATGGTTTGAAGCCTTCCAGATAATCCAGAATATACTGGAACACAAGCATGATTTGCCACAGAGGAGAGGAATTAAAGTGAAGTGCCTGTTTGCCTGTGTGTAAACCTAAGGTTAATAATTCATACTCCACAGAGTTGTTCAAGCGAGATGTGATTAATTAATGTTTATAAAATACTTTATAAAAATCCTTGAGTTTCCAATCTTACTATATATAAATCCATGTGATGGTGGAGATTACTCGTGAATTTATTTCTGCTGCTCTTTCTGTCTGATCTCATGAAACTTCCGAAATTTTATGTTCAAATTGAAATGTTAGCTGTCATCTGATTTTGGCATCTTCCCCTATGGTTTCATCAGTTTGGAGGGCACCAGAAAAGCAGACATAATTCCAAAAAGCTGAAATGACTCTTGTTAACACTGCTGTCCCAGAGCAAGACAAATCTTTATAAAGATAGGATGTGAACAGTGTGCCAGAATTATTTATATACTATATAATATTCTACATCACTAAACTTCAGAGATTCTATCCAGAAATAGAAGGTGAAGGTGTTTGTGAGATTTATTTGTGGACCTCCATAGAAAAATATGTGACAGGATAAGGTTTTTTGACTACTTTTTTTTTAAATTTTTTTTTTTCTGTATGAACCATAAGATAAAAGATACCATTTCAATTGACTGGTAACAGGTTAATTTTTTTATTTTTTGAGCAGCTAATGAAATCTCTGGTGTTATTGTCTTGGAATTAAAGACTCTGAATAAGTTAGATAATAAAACCTGTAAGAGGATTTGTCATTTGCTAGATTTTCTAATTAAAATAATTCTTTTGTGGCCCAGGTCTCCACGACTGCACATGTGTCTATGTCTTTTTTGATTTACCTGCAGCTTTAATAACTTATAAATCAATTTGCCAAATTGCAGCCATATTTGATGAAAGAGTGGGTACCTTAGATAGAGAAATTTTAACAAGGTTCATCAAATTAAGTTGGCAGGGAGAAGAGAGAAAGCCTGCCAGTATTCTAGCTGAGGTTTAGCTACACTTCAAGCTCTGCTTTTCATTGACACCTGACACTGCACACAAGGAACAGCCCAAAAATAGTATCTGTATGCAATGAAATTTTTCATTCATTCATTCATTTTTGCCCTGGAAGAAATTAAGAGATTAATTACCAACGTCAAACAGTGGCCAAAAGTAAATTGACAAGGCAGCAGTCTCCTTGTTTCTGAGACAGCCATTTTGTTTTGCTTTGTAAGTGGATGTGAAGAGCTGGAGTCAAGGAGGATCCAGAATAAGAGAATTTCAGGTCAATCCAATACCATGTATTGAGTGTGCATGAGAATATTCTAGGACATGGAGGTCAACAGCAACCAAATACCCCATCCCTATGCCAGGAAATTGATCAAACTTTAAAAGCAGGGAGGCAGCATGTTAATTGTTTACAGAGAAAGGCCCTTCAACTCTTCTAATTACCAAATGATGTCTGAGAGTTACTCAGGAAGGTGTTTGGAATAAAGCAAGTTGGTAAATATTTTGTCAGATCAGTAGCATAGAAAACCACATTTCAGTGCCCATGAATATTTCCCATCTCATCTCAATTTCTATTATAGACACAGACAATGCATATTAAAATATACTAACTTAATCTAACATTTACTTATCTTGATGGCATTTTGCTTGCTTATGATGGGTTTTGTTAGCTGTAATGAAAAGGAGTAAAATAGGATGATAGGGAGAAAAAAAAAAAAAAAAACAAAAAACCAAACAGGTGTTAGGAAAACAAGAAAGATTTGACATTCCTGCCACCACCATGACAATCCTTCATGGACAAGGAGATTGCATTTCCTTCCCCTCCTTTGAAGCCTGGGTTTGCTGATGGGAAAAAAATAACTATAATGGATTGTGACCAGACATACTCAGAATATAAACTCTGTGTCAATGGAACTGAACTGCTCTCCTGAAAATAAAATGCAAATCAGAAACTTTTGCACAGTCTCCACAATCCTAGGGATCTGGGTTTGGAAATACGCTAGTAGAGTGGTCTTAGCAATGCTGTAGAAATCACTGAATAGCAATAGTTTAAAACATTCCCAAAGGTGGTGCAAAGTGAGCCAGGATTGCACAGAACTAATATTTGACTCAGCTTTATTATGTGATGTCTCAGACTCAGATCCCTTGCTGGCATTTAATCAAGGTTATTGAACATTTTGGACTCAACAAAATGAGGTTGAAATTTGGAAGTCCTAAGAGATCTGACTCCATATAATTATTTGTATCAGCATTAAATAATAAAATACATATTAGAGTGGTTTTGTATTATAGAACCATAGTATGCTTGGCTAAGGTGATGAGAAAGCTGAATTTTCTCTGCACTTTTCGATTTATTGTTAATTACGATGAAGTTTTGCTCTATAAATTGTACTGACACTCAGAATTTCGAAATGGACGCCAATTTTCTGTAATAATTTATTAAAAAATGTGCAGAAGTGCTTCACAGAGGAAAATAATAAAACTATTTAGGAAAGATTTATTGCACTTCACGTGGTGGAGAATCTATGGCCGAAGATCATTATTATTTTGCCTTTCTGCTCCCTCATCTGACAATGCATGAGGGCAGATTTACCAGTGGATATTCAACAGCTAAGGCTTATAAAACACATAGATCACTTGTGAAAGATTGTTTGCAATGACAAAAAGCATGCTGAGACTCATCTCTTTTCCTCCCAAAACTCTCTTTCATGTTCTCACATTTAAGCACTCTCCAGAGCAGAGGTGCACAGACACATTTGGGTGCAAAACTGAATCCCATCATGAAAAATCCCATAATGAAACTGTTCCTTGGTCATCAGGTAGAGCTGGAGGCAGGAAAAGAAATAATTGTAAACCCACAAAGAATTTAAGGAAATAATGATAATGATGTCATTGTTAACAATGAAGTACTGATGCTCTTGATCAGGGTTCACTTGTTTTATTCCAAAAAGGAAAATTAACAAGACAGACGTGGAGGCAGAGCCGGCAAATTTAGAATAAAGATTGAACTTGCAGTAAAGATTTTAGGCTGAAATAGACAGAAAAATGGGTGGGCTTATATAAAGAACTCTTTGCACAGGTTTCTGACCTTTTCAGACACAAAGCTTCCCACATTGCAACAGGATGTGAAAATTTGCCAAAATCCTGGTTAATCTTCCTCACTTAATTTTCCCAGTTCCTAATTTCCTTAATATAGTCCTTATTTTCTCTGGCCCATAAATAAAATCTAGGATTCTTTTAAGCATTATTTTACTCTTTTAAAGCTGTGTTACCCCTGTCCAGTGTCCACTTTTGGCTTCTCTCCTCCCCTTCAAAAAGAAGTGATGAATAAAAACCAACCTCAAGATAAACCCAGTCAAAGGAAGCTTTATAAATTGGAGTTGCATAAAGTACCTGCCTTGATTCCTTTCATACTGGTGTCAAGATGAAATCACCTATTTAGTTTGGTGACAACAGAGTTAAATCACTCATCAAACCCTTGTTATAGGAGCACAAAATATTTAGACAGCATCACCTACTACCAAGTGCTTGGCTTAGCATGCTGGATGAGCTGCAGGAAGTATACTAATGAAATTACTGTCATTTGGGAAACAGCCTACTCTCTGGAAGCTTGCCTGGATGATTTGATCTGAATCCAACATAACTTGGAATTTTTATCTTTTTTTTAACTGAAACATACAGTAATGCAAATATGTTAATGAACACTATCTTCATAAAAACCTGCTGCTGTACTAAGATATTCCAGGTTGTTCAAGAATTTTAATTTTTAAGTCTGCAGGAAAATCAACTATTTTTGGCCCTCTTACCTGGAATTATCATAGTAATGAAAGTCCCAGTTTCTCAGTTGAGAGTTGAAATGAAGCCTTTGTGCCCAGCAAGATTTAAGCCTTTGTATTACAGTGTTTTTGTCTCACCATATGTTTAGAATATCACAAAAACCAGAATCACCTTGGCAACATTATTTCTACTGCTCCAGTGAGATAGTGGTTTTATGTAACTGCTAGTACTGGTCAGTCCCTTAATTACAGCAGAGGCCTGATAAAAACAAAGCACGTTTTTATAACAGGCAGCAACATCCTTAAAAAATGCTTCTAATCTTCATTTTCAGATCTAACTGTTCATGGTTTTCTCTTTAGGAGGATGCTCAGCCAGGTAATGTCTTTTGAAACTTTGACAGAAGGCGCAGAATGGAACTACCATGCTCCAAATCAAGGCATGTGAAGTGGAGGGTAGGAAATACTCCGCTTCTCCTTTGAAATTTAGAAATATAAATTCACACATCAAAATGCTTGCCCAACTCCTTTCTTTGTATTATGTTTTAATAACTTTCATAATTGTCTCAGTTTGGTGTATGCCCAGGCTTTGAGTACAGCAGAGGTCTGGAGCCATCTCAGATGCATGAGTCTGGGCCTGTGGTTGGATGAATTCTCTGTCTTAGAGCCACTGAATCAAGAGCCATCTCCATTTGCTGTCCCAGTCTGCTCTTCTCAGTCCATTTCAAGAAAGAATAAACACTTTTAGGTGATTAAATACAGCAGAAGGCACAAGCCTAACACAGGTGCTTAACTCAGAGTTTTAAACAATCCACTAAATTATAAAATGAGAAGGATCTCATATACTCTCCTTGAGCTGTTTTCTGTGGGCTAGTTCAATCACTTTTCAGGCCTAATCTTTAAATTCCATGGTTAATCTCCCAGCACTTTTAATGTGCTTTGATTAAAGTTTAGCATCCCACCTTGGGCACCAGATTTAGCAGACTGGGAGTAAAACTGGAAGAGCCTCAAGCTGAGGCAGAGTAGGTTTAGATTGGACATTGAGAAGAAATTCTTACCTACCAGGGTGGTGACGCCCTGGCACTGGTTACCCAGAGATGGATGATGTGGCTGTCCCATCCCTGTGAATGTTCTAAAGCCCTGCCACTTTCAATAGAACACTAAAAATAAAATTCTTCAGTGTTTACTAGATAAAACTTGAACTAGATACAAGAAAAACATGCAAAGCATTTCTTATAATTAAAAAAAAAAAAACTTTAATAGTTTAAGCCAAAAAGTAACAGGTTTCTAGTTGATATATTGATTTCATGCAAATATAATTTCACATTTTTAATTTTAATATCTGATCTGCAAAAATTATGTTCTTAAAATCATATATGTCAGAATGCAAAATTAATGTGTTCTATATTAAAACAAAGGAAAGTTCTTACTGAACAGGGTATTGCAACAGAAAATCTTCAATAAACCAATACTGAAATTAATTTTAGTATCCTCCCTCATTTTTCATAAAGGATTTCCTATTGAAGTGGTTCCAAAATCAAGAACTGATTGAACCTGAATATCTGAATATTTTAGCTTCATTCCTATTTTGAAAAAAAAAAACAAACAAACAAAAAATCTTGCTATTTTATGACTGTTGTATATTTAAGTTGTTCACATGTTTGGGGGATTTTGAGGTACTTTGTGGATAAATAGCTGAGTACATTTTTATTTTATTGGACAGTGACCTTCTTAGACTCTTGTCTTGACCTCTGAGAAAAGGACACCTTCCAGTAACAACATGGTCTTGTGGAAGGTGTCCCTGCTTATGGAAGGGAGTTGGAACTCCATTGTCTTTAAGGCTCCTCCCAAACTAAAAACTCTGTAATCCCACGATTCCATAAAAAGTGATCATTACTATAAATTTCCTGATAATTTTATAACTGACTTTGAAAAAGCCCTAGAATGCAGAGTTTAGAGAGGATTTCTGAAATACCCCTGAAGCTTGGATTATATAACCCACAAAAACAATGCTATGTTTTTGATTTTGATGCTTAGATGAGGCAATTAGGACTAAGGTAAAATAAATGTAACTGAAGAACAACATGCAGAGTGATCCAAAGCCAGTGTGGAGCAGGACTTCAAGATTCATTCAAGTAAACAAGTAGCTGCTTTAAATGTTTTTCCCCACTGGAGAAGGCTTTTTTTTTTTTAATGATCTTGCTCAATGCAGTGCTTCTTCTAGGCTCTGTAGTGTTCATTTTCAAATTGCAAACTCAAAGGCTTCTCATATTTCTTCCTGATGGTCTATAGAAGCTGAACCTCTATCACATCTCAGAGCAGCTGCCACAATTCTCTCAAATTTATTTTGTATTTACAAGGCAACAAAAGACATATAAACATCTTTGGCATGGTATAGTGACTTGGAAATATGTCAGTAATGATTTTGTGGCTGCACAGGTCCTGCACACATGTCACACAAGCACTCAAAGTTTATTCAACGACCTGCTGTGAGAAATGTGAGATAACTTGTTCCCTTTGCAGTAGGAAAAACAAGAGTTTGGTGGTTTTGATACTGATTGTTTTAGAGTGTTAGAGTATATGGCCCATGGCACAGAGTGGGTGGGTATATATGGCCCTGTTTGTGAGGGTGGTGAGGCCCTGGAACAATTGCCCAGAGAAGCTGTGGCTACCCCGTCCCTGGAAGCATTCCAGGCCAGCTTGGATGTGGCTCTGAGCAGCCTGGTGCAGGGGAAGGTGTCCCTGCCCATGGCAGGGGGTTTAGAATAAGGGGATTGTTAATCTCCCTTCCAACACAAACCACTCCAGGATTCTGTGATCTAACTATTCTAAGAGTTTTGAGGGTAACACCTTCTCAGTTGGGTTTGGCACTTTTTGGACATAGGCATGGGTCAGGAACCATCCCATGCAAGCAGGACACAATGAAACACCTTCATATGTTGGGGTTTTGTTTGTCTCCTGTGTTCTCACATGTACCCAACTGCCCAAAATCCTATTGGGATGCCTCAGGGTGCTGTGCAGAGCTTCTGGCTTCTTCTATGGAAAGACTTATGTCCCTCAAGAAACAAGAAAAGCTATGGAAATCAAGCTCTAGAGGTCCAAATGCAGAGAAATTTGTGAACTTATATAACACTTGTGTCTATTCCGCAATTGGATAAAAAGAGGGAAATAATTTGTGTTTCTCAAGGTATCTCAGGAGGGCATTGTGCAACTCAACTGGATACGAAAGGTTTAGCCTTTTGCTTGGATGCCAGAGTTTACAGGGTCAAACCCAAGCTCCAGAACAAGTTCAAAACCAAGTTCCAGAACAATTTTATGAAAAAGTCTCAATTGAGGATCACTGATTTCTCAGATATAACTTCTGACTCAGGTGGTTTCTACCGAACAGTGTTTGAAGGAGGACAGACAACATGCCTGAATGTCTTTTCCTCTGCTTTCTGGGAATTCTGCTTTGGTTTCAGCATTTAGTTGGATGCAGTATGAAACCTAAGTTTTGTTGTATTGCAAACCTTTAATTAGAGTAAGGGATTGTGGAATATTCCAAAATGAGGATATACAGATAGTCTCATCCTTTAAGAGGGAAACCCATGGTAAATGATACTGGTATTACCTAATCACTACAAGTGCTTAAACCCAGAAACTGAACCAAAAAAATACACCACAAAATATACTATGAGTAGGTCAAAGTAAAGTGAACCCCTATCCTTTTCAACTTATCATTTTCTAAAAATAAATACAATTTATTTTTTGGTTAAATCATACTCTAACTTATTTCAAATCTAGGCATTGTTTTGTAGGCAGCAGCACAGCAGTCCTCTGCAGAAATGTGAAAGCTGGGGAGAGAAATGATCTATTAATCTGGGACAGTTCTTAGTAGGACAAAACAGTGCTTTATCTTGTCTAAATATAGGTGACCTAAATGTAGAGGCCTTTACCAGTTCCCTTGCAAACCTTGTCTACCATTTAATGTGTCTGAACTGTTGGAAGTTAGCCAAATATTGAACCTCTATTTACTTTTTTGTGCTAGTGCTGATTAATGTACATACCCAAAGTCATCCCAGCAGACTCTGCTCTCTCACTGGCATAAATTTTTTACAGAGATTAAAAATACCTAAAATAAGTCACATGCAAGTACTCCACTAAGTGCCAATATCTTGCTCATCTTCACCATGAATTATTACAACCCAAATTTGATGCACTTGAACAAATTTAGTACTTATTTTAGGCAAATATGGTCACATTAAAATGATACATTTAATTTAAGCAACTTTTTTCTGGATTTCTTTGCAGTGAAAAGAAGAGAAATATGATTTGTATGTTTAGGAAAATAATGACTGAAAGATACTCAATGGGCCTCATAAAAAATAGATGATTTGGGTGTTATCAGTAAAATTATGAAGCATATGATCCATTTTTTTTCCCCTCTGGTAATACAAAGATGTGGAAAAAAAATCACCCTTATTTTACTATTTTGTTTCAGATGCAGACTTTGTGACAAATGGGTGCAGATAAAATTCTGGGGTTAGAATACAGTGTGTATTTGTATAAGTGTTTGTCTCCGAGGATATTTGGGTATATAGGGTGCATATTTTCCAGTCACATAGTGCCTGCCCTGCTCTGCAAGATAAAAAGAACGAATGTGGTTCTAAAGTGTTAAAAAAATGGTAAATTTTATTTAACTCTACCATTCTAAGATGTTCTGAAGGGAAAAAAAAAACACAGTCAGGAAGAGCTGTTGCTGCCTGTTTGATCAGCACAGCTCAAGGCTGGTTGGAAAGGGCATCTGCCTTCAGATGCCTTCCCAGGGGTGATGGTTCTCCTGCTCCAGTTCACACCCACCCCAGGGGAAAGGACCTGCTGCAGCCCAGGGTGTTGGGATGGATGGAATTCCTCCTCCAGGCTCTGAATTGCTGAGAGCCACAGGTGGCCAGCAGCAGGTTTGTAAGGCAGAGGTTCAGCACTCACCCACTGCTGGTGAACCGTTTGGCAACAGGAAAAATACGTGGGGCTGCAGGCTCTGTGCAGTGTCTGGAGGATGCTGGCCAAGGAGGCTGTTTCAGTACCAGGCTGACAAACAGCACAGTCACTTGTATATCAGTGAAATATTGACACTGATTTATGTCCAGGGTGAACTGAGGGCTTCTAACAGTGGTCCTCAAGCTTGCTCTTAATTTACAAATCTAACTCATGGTGGGCAATCTTCAAACTACCCAGACCTCCTTATCCACTAAAAGTGAAGGTCTTTTTGTGACACAGTACAGCTTCTCCTGTCCCATCTCTTTGGACCCGTGGTACCCTGTAAGGATTTTTATTACTCGGTGACAAGTGGATTGAAAAATCTGTCAGGTGGAAGAACAGAGATGGTAATGAGTGTTCTCAAATTTCTCTGCAGTCCCTGAAGGTCTATCCTTGCTCAGAACTTTTATCACAGCAGTATTTTACAGCTTCTATAACTTAAGTCTTTCTGAAGTTTTTTGTTGGCAGGTATAGCATATTCTCTTAGGCTTCGTGGTTTCATCTATTTTTCTTCTCATCTTTCATCCACATCATGGTAATCAACTCCTCACAGGTCAAAAAACTCTTCAAAGTACTCCTTTGAACATCTGCCTCCTTAAAGACATCCCTGCTGTATTCTCTGATAACTTGGATTTCATCCAGCTTTGCTAGATAAAGACTTAGGAGTATTCAGTGAACACCCTATTAACTAAACAGGAGAGTAGAAAAAGGTTCCTACATTTTTCACTAACATCTGGTCTGAGCACAGTGGGAGAGAAAAAGCCAGCAGCGAAAGATCTGCATGAACTGGTTGCAAACTGGTAGCTGCTCTCCCAGATGAAACTATATATTTGAAGTATCATTTAAAATCTTCAGCAGGGAGCTATCATGCCATCTTTTATATTAGTTATGAGGCATACAAATGAGGGTTTTGCTGCTATCTTTCCAAAAGTACAAAGCTGAGCATCCTACTTCTCCCCCAATTGTTATGTTGAGAGTTGCTTTTGGTCCCTGAAGCAAAGGGAGACAGCAAAGACCATAGAAAGGTTTATTTTTTTAAATGTCTAAAGAAGTTTCAGTGAGGGACCAACTTATTCCATAGTAAGGTTCAAGCAGATTGTCATTAGAAACCTGATGAGAGAGGAAATACAAACTTCCCATTCACTTTACTGAGTTTTGGTATTGTTCCCTCTTGCTCAGTTTTCCATTCTGCATGGAAAGAATGTTGTGTTCTGCTGTGATCTTTTTTATTTGATTTATATTAAAAGGTTCCTAAACCATCTTGCATACTCATAGCAGTTGTAACTTCTCTGATCTCTCCCCTTCATTTTCTAAGCCAACCAAATTTCATGATCCAGATGAAGGATGAAGCAAATCATCATCAATTTCTGTTCTCTTGGTATCACTCATCTTGTATTAACCTCCTCCACCAAACTCTTATGGTTGGTGCACTTGAACCAAATCTCTGGAGCTTGCCTTATCTCTTTTTTTTCATTTTATCTGCTCTTGATCCCATTCTAGGTGTTAAGGCTCACCTAGAGTAGAGAATGCTGCAAAGCTTTCCAAGTTCAGTAGAGGAGCATGTTGCTCACTGAGGTGGTAGATGGAAAAATTCAAGGTCAGGTTGGACAGGGCTCTGTGAAAAGTAATATAGTTGAAGTTATCCCTTTTTACAGCAGGGAGGGCTGAACTAGATGACCTTTAATAGTCCCTTCCAACCCAAACCATTCCATGATTTTGCAATTTTCATACATTTACTTCTGTTGTATTCTCCTCTACTCCTTCTACCTATCCTTGTCATTACTAATAGTCTGTTTATTCTGTCTTCCTTAAATTGGCTTGCTTTGGGTTATGGATTTTGTAAGTTTTCAGTGACAGAAACCTCATCTTCCTCTGTGTGACTGACGTGTATTCATTATCGTGGTGTAATGTGCAATTTTGTTCTGAAGACAGATGTGAATCAACCATCAGATTTTCCACTGCCTTCAGAGGCGATACCCACTTATGCTGGCTGAATGCTTTATGTGTTTAAGCTTTTTCAGTCAATGTCCTACATAAAGAGGCATCTGTGATTAGTCAGCAGTGTCTAGCAGTGGAGGCAAATTCAGTTTTTATTCAGAAAGCTGAGTGACTTTGCAAAACTTTACCAGGGAAAACATAACTCTTTCTCCTCAGTGTGAGCATTAATGAGAAATTTATGAAGAAGGCAGAAGACTCTGTGTCTTTGGTTTGTCAAAAGCGTTTGAGGCTGCCTTTTAAATAGCTGGAGTTGATGCAAGAGAGAAAAAGAAATAAAATTATAGGATTATAAAATGGTTTGGGTTGGAAGGGACCTTAAAGCTTATCTCATTCCAAACACCTGCCAGGGGCAGGGACAACACCCTTCACTAGACCAGGCTGCTCCAAGACCCATCCAGCCTGGCCTTGGACATTTCCAGGGATGGGGCAACCACAGCTTTGCTTGGGAACCTATACCAGAGCCTCAACACCCTTGTGGTAAAGAAAAGAATTTCTTCTTGTACCTAAATGTATTATAAACCTACTCTTTTAAATTTAAATACATTTCCCCTTGTTCTGTCACTTTCATGCCCATGCAAAATGAAAAAGAGTGAGTTTATCTGGATAGAGCTGAAGACACATTGGTTATCCTCGGTGTTTTGGGATTGCAGAGAGACAAATGGAAGGAACTGTAAAATAAACTTTTTGAATGGGTTAAATGGAGTCACAACCATGGTTTACAGTACAGTTATTTAATCTGCTAGTTCTCTCCTGATTTCCTCTTTCCAGGAAAAATAATTTCAAATTATCTTGTTTGAATGCAGGAAGGGTATAAATATATAAGATTTTTCTCTGGTGAATTTCACAGATGTGCCTTTCTCTTCTATTGATTATACCTAATCTATAATGTAAAATGATATCAGGCCTTTTTTTATACAACGAAGGCAATATAATATTATTATAGGACCTGATTTACTTTACCCTCCTAAAATTATGTTTTTACTGGACTTCTGCTCCAGGAGCACCATGAAAAATGATGGCTTTATAGATTGTTCATGCAGTTTTTGAAGTACTTGTAAGTCCAAAAGTGCTTTAAAAAAATGATGCATGACAAAGTACGAGAATGGGAAAATCTAATTATCACATTAATTATCTATTGACAGAAGATATACAGCAGGTGATGCAATGGCTTTGGATGTTCTTGTCTTTATTACCTCTTGGGGAAAGAGTTCAGATCATGAAATGAGTTTGGTGCTCTTGAGTGGACATTTGTCCTCATCACAAAACAACCCCATAATTCAGCACGATGTAACGAAATTGGAGAGCTCAAATTGAGGAGGTTTAGAACCAAGAGCATCGGGGAGTGATAAATCAGGCTAGAGGTGCAGGGCAATGCCTCTTGGGGTGACTTTCACAGTGTCTGTGAGACAATGCCATCCCCATTACAAATCATTTTGCCAGGCAGACATCCTAACTCCACATGCTTGAAGGGACAGATCAAGCTAGAAACAGCAGTAAGAGGGAGCTTGATTTGGTCTAAGTCACAATTCCATTCAACTGCTATTAAAAGTTATGAGAACGGGGATTTTCATATTGCATTAAAGTCACATTTTGTGATTTTGCCATTCCTCTGCTAATTTTCAGGGATTTTTTTCAGAGTCATAAGCAATGAGCAGTGTGTGATGCACACTTGCATAAATACGAGTCCCTAGAGGGAATGTCTAAATATGGCTAACTGCTGTAAGTATACTTAATTGAATTATATTAGCATAATTGTCCAGGTTAGACACCCATCTTTTGATTGTTAGTACAAATTCTGGCCAACACTAGTGAATATAGCTAGCTTTAGGAGCTAACCACAAACTTTCTGTTATTTATATGAAATACATGGAAGTTTTCAGTTTAATACTCATCATTATTTCAGTGTCACCATCTGAGGTGGCTGCAGTAGGCACCTTTGGTTGCTCTCTCTATAAGACCCACTCACAGCTATTTTCCTTATCACAAATTTGACACCTAGGCCACCAAGAGAAACGTTCAACACCAGAGAAGACTTTGACACAGTTGTGAAGTCTAAATCTTCACTATGAGACTAAGCTTTGCTTTCTGCATGTTTTTTTTTAGTTTTTGTTGTTTTTTTCTTCCTATCTGTCATGATAGAGAGAGGGCACAAATATCTAAGCCTACGAATAAGAGACATGAAGAAACTATATATATATATTATAGTGTATGTATGTATGTATGTATACTGCCTATAAAATTGCATGTATATTGCCTATATATTTATATATATATTTTTATATATATATTACATTTAGAGAACAAAATAAAGATAATTAGTTCTTTTCATTCTAGCTGTGCATTCCTACATCTCAGTCTCAAAGCAGACACTTTTGGGGTGTATAAAGAACCTATTTTCAATCATTTGTAAAGACATCAGTTGCTAACAACTTATGAACTCCCAGTCTGAGGGAACGTAGGAGGGTACTGTACAAAACTTCTAAGGCTGGTGTGCAAAAGCCATGTGTAAAGGAAAACTTAAGTTCTGCAATATTCCACCTTGACTTACAGCCTTCCCCAGATCACTTCTCAACTAGAGGCAGCATGTGATCTGCCACAGCTGTGAAGAAGGGTAATTAACTGCCATATATTATGTATTTGTGAGAGACACCAAGGATACTTTTGCAAATTGTTATTACTTTATTTTATTTATTAGCTGGCTTTAATTATATTCCTGTAGGAACCTGAATTATGGTTCAATTGCAGCACGGTCTGACGGTGGAATAAGTTATAGCTGCTACCTTCATGGGACTGTAGGCAACACAGCAAAATAAAGTGATCTGTTTCCTTCTTCAAATACTCCAGACACGATTAGATGAGGGAATAGTCAGACGTAGGAAAGTCTTCAGACACGGAGCTGCTGTTTTTTTTAATTCTCTCAGCTAGGTCTGACAGCTAAATACAATCTTCTGTGATGGAATCAAAATGATTAATTAGGTAAAGGAGCTGCACCCAGCCTCTTGTGCAGTTATGACTTATGTTATCCTCACTGACTCTAACCTACATCGGCTCTGCTCAATTAACTGAGGTTAAGCATTATAGATTATTGAGGAATTGGGTCATGGTAAATCAGAATTACTTTCCCAATTTAGAGGTAACGGATGGTGAGGTGTTTCAGAGACAAGGCTCAATGCCTAGCATTTGCAGAACTATTCTCTGCAGTTGATACAGAGTGGAAAAATCTTTACAGATGGGGTTTATCTGTCATGAATTTAGACATCAAAATGTTAATTGGGAAACTGGACTGTTTTTTGTGGAGGGAAATAGAGTCACTGGAAAGAGACAGCCAGTTCAGGAGGGATTCACCAGATGCTAACCATCCATGCCATGTGGGAAGAATCACCAACATCTCTCTCTGTATTAACCAAAGAGAGGATCTGAATGATTGGATGTCATCCTCAAGTTCTACATGATCAAAGTAGAGTGAGATAAATACAGAATTTTCTGCCTAAGATGTATTCAATGCCTGAAATTACTCATAGAAGATGTAACAGAATATCCTCAGAGTGTCTGAGGCCTCATTCTTCCTAAGAGATTAACCTGGTATCAAATACCTTTCAAAATGAGCATTTCAGGGCTGGTTTTGAAGACATGCAGAACCTGGCATTCTCATGGGCTTGCTAGATCTGAAAATATGATGCAACCTTTGTCTGTGCCACTAATTTGAACATATCCCAGGAGACACCTGAGCACATCCTTGCTGCCAAAATGTTAGAATGATGCCTATCTTGGTTCCAGACCACAGAAGAGCAGCACTTTTTTGACCCCTTGATCAGCATGGTGCAGAACCTGGCGCAGTCCAGAAATCACTTCCAAGAGCAGGTTGTGTGTGGTAACCCTGCTGTGAAGGCTAAAATTTTTAACAATATGGAAAGATGTTGCTCTGTGCCAGATGACCTTAATGCCAGTGAATATTTATTATATTAATATTATATTTAATCAAATTAATCAATTTAAGACTTAATTGCAGGCTGTATCAATGTTGTTTTCTGCAACATTTCTTTGTCTTGCAAATTGACTTGAACCAAGGTACCCCTAAAAATACAGACCCAAGTTCATGTTCATATTAGATGTCCCTTAGTGGGGGGGAGTGTGAAATGAAATAACCAACACTAAATGATTTTCAATTGACTCAAAACTCAGGCATCTGCCCGAAAAAAACAAAGACCATCCCTCAAGGTTTCTCAGGGTGGTAATTTCTATGCTCTCTTACACAGGGAATGAGTGCTTCGTTCCCCCTATGCCCTGTGCAGGATTGGAACAGACACAGATGTTTCCCCTTGTTATTTATTGTCTCAGAGATGCCATCTGCCCAGTGCAGCCTCTTGTTGTCTCTTCACTAATACTTAGCTCATAAACTCTTTGGACAAGTGCATCTTTTTGTCTCTAGGACACTTGACCTAAAATCTCTGTGGCAATAGAGATAAAATAATAATAGTAATTACAATGGTGTAAATGCAGACTTCAGGTTTCAGAGACAGGGCACAGAAAATTCGCCTAGAATGGGTACATGTATTTGTATTCCTCCAAAATAATCTTTCTCAAATAGAAATATAGCCACATATATCTAAAAATGTACAGCAAACCATTAATTTTGATGAAGGATTTTTGACAAGTCACAAAATATCTCTGGATTTCCTTGAAAGGAAGAGAGAGAGGAGAACAAAGCATTAGATTTTAACGAACTAAAGTTATTCACAATACATAATCTTTCCAAATTTTACAGGGGGAAAAATTCTACTCCCACCCAGACTATGCAAAATATAATTGGTTGAAACTCTGCAAAATAATTGCAGAAGAAAAGTGAAAAAGGAACATTTAATAAAGATACGTATTTTTTGTTATATCTATTATCAATCCTGGATAGACACAAATGACACTGACTACTAGTATGTCTCCATGGAAATCACAATCTTTATTTTTGACAAAACTTATGCATATTCTAGCTATAAAATTTATAAATAGCAACAACATTAAAGGAACTCCAGGGGGGGGAAAATGTTTAGGAGCATATATTCTACTTCATGCCAGCTTTAAAAAGGAATATTTAAAAAGACTTATCCAACTGCTTAATCAAGTGGTTCAGTTGGATGGTCAAAGACTGTGAGGAATGCTGATTGAGCTGATGCAATTCTCTAGTAAGTCAAGGGCTGGATGCTACATCACAGATGCTATAACATGCTGGGACAGAGCTGCACTGCTCCAGGGAGGGCTCTGGGACTCAATGGACAGACAGAGCACTTGTGAGCTCCGTGATGGGACAGGGGAATGTGGCTCATGGTGAAGCACAAGGATGCCCAGATTGGTGGTGGATGCCCCATCCCTGGAAACATCCAAGGTCAAGCTGAGCAGGACTCTGAGAAACCTGATCAAGCTGAAAGTTTCCCCGTCCATTGCAGGCGTTTGGCCGGGGTGGCCTTTAAAAGTTCCTTTCCAACACAAACTCTTTTATGACTTTAATGCACAGCATGTCTGCAGAACATGGCACCTCTGCCAGCCAGCCCTGGCAAGAGGAGACAGAGCAGTGCCCCTGCAGCCTCTCCAGGGCTGGTGCACGACTTGTACTCTGCTTGCAAAACCTGCCTGCTGTCTGGGCAGAACACAGTGGGGATGGGGCAGCACGGGGTCAGGATTGGAGTGCCCAGGGTCCCTTTGGGCCTGGCTCACAGACACGGTCACACACAGACACGGGCGTGCAGGCCAAGCACACGCTAACCCTAAACCTACATGTGAATGCAAAGCTGAAGGTCCCACCCCAAAATTCCCTAAACAGTCAAAATGTCCATTGAAATCAATGTCATTCGTTCCTGGGATGGTGAAATGACCTGTGCATGCAGAGGAGAGGGCAATAAGTGTATCCATAGTCCTAGAGCTGGTGGAAGCTGGTTTAGCCTTGGATGCTGGCGTAACTCATAGCATTTGAAGACCAGCCATGGAGCACACGCTAAAAAACACGGTATTTTCTCCACTCAGAATTGCAGAAAAGGTATGAGAGGGTTTGCTAAATGACACTACAGAACAGAAGAGTCACAGGGAAACCATTAATTAGGCCCTCAAGGAACAACTTCTGCATGAGAGCTGAAGGGAAGGAGCTCCAGGACCTGGCCTGGAAGATGCTGTGTCAATGCTGCCTTTTTGAAATATTACAGGTTACTGTGGTCAGCTCCTGATGAGCAGCTCATAGAGAATTGCCATCAGGTTGTACTTTCCTTTTTTTTCTTCAGGGATCCCTTCAGTTTCCGCCACAGACTATCCTTCCTCTTCATCTTCTTCTCTATCATGGACAGTGAGGATTCTTTCCTTCGGATTTCCCTCACTAGTCCATGAAAGACATCATCAATGTAGAAGCGGAGAGCAGCTGAAGTCTCAAAAAAGGAGCAGGAGTATTCTCTGGCTAAGCTCATTCCTTCTTCAGTTGAGACCTACAAAGAAAAGAAAATTCCATAAATATTGCCTAATGCACAAAACTTTAATCAACATGAGAACATTACAATATATATATGGCCTGACTTCTTAGATCCTGCAAATCGCTGACCAGGAAAATAATCTGACAGCATCCAACAGATGAGATTCAAGGGTGAAAGGATCAGGCTGAATTCATGAGGTGTTTGAACAGAGCAGACTGGCAGTATTCATTTGCTCAGGCATATAATGTCCCTAATTCTGATGCATCAATTTTTCCATGTATTTCCTCTCTTTAGTACAGTAATCTTTGGTTTGACAGTGCTGGTACTTTATTCTATAGGCGGGAATGGATGACTAGAAAGACTTACACAGAATTAAGGCCCTAGAAAATCCTTGTTGAGCATTAACCTAATCCTGGAAGCAACTTGACTCTTTAAGCACATCAGCTTTCATACCCTAATATTTTTCAGTCACATTAATTTCTGAGCATGCCTTGGTGTGGTTTGGTCTTTGCAGGCCTGTAATCCTATCACTGAGCTCATACCTGAGCTGTATGAAGATCCAAAATCTATTTGTTTTTCAGCTCATCTTCCCTAAGTGGCTTTGTGTACTTACTGCTCTTGTAGAATGTGTGGGAAATGTGCCTGTATTTTGAGGAGCTGACGAGCCTAGAGGAAAACAACACAGCTCTTTTCACTAAATTCAATGAGCAGGGATCATTTTTTCTGAAATTTCCATATTGGCTATCTCTTGGCATTTGACCTGCCAGCCTGCTAAATGGAAGGGTGCTCAGCATGCTGATTATTGTGTGCATCAAATAGAGCTTAAATTCTTATTGTGAGGGCTGCCACTACCTGACAATTAAGGTACTTTTTACACTTTGAGAGTTCATCCAATAACATGCAGGAGGTCTGCAAAATAACACAGAACAAACTCTGTGAGCTTCTAAATGTTAACCCAGCTTCCCACCCAATAGACTGTCCTTTCTTTTCAGTATTTGGACATAAATCTGAATAAATGAAGTATATGAATTGCATGTATGGTGTATATTCAAATTCTAGGTCAGAAATCCCAGACTTTGTTTTTATTTACATTTGCATATCATGATTTATTCAAGTAACTTTCCAAACATCCTTATGAAAAGTCAAAGAAATATTTTGACATAGCCTTGTGAAAGGCTACATAATAGGCTATGGAAAGTCTCAATTGCTACAGTCTAACACAAGACTTATCTTGGTGTTTTCTTTTAGTTGGGATTGTTGTTTTGGTTTTTTTCTGATTTTTAGCTGAAATGCACCCAAAATGCCATTTATCCTTTTTAGGGAAATAAAGCCTTGTGACTCAAGATACAAGCACACTCTCTCAAACCTGCCATGAAGAAAATGCCCTTTATGATTAAATTATGACTCCTCCTCATTGCATTTATTCCACTTATCTGTAAGGCTGGAGATGGTAAGAAACAGGATTTCGGATGAAACAGAAAATTGGTTCATTCCAGCCTGGAGGTAAATCTGCACCAAGCATGTACCTGCATAACACAGACCTCAGAATTTCTCACCCCCTGCTTTGCATCGAGTCACAAACTTTGTAGCATTTGCAAGGATCAGGCCTCTATGCTCCAGGTACAATCTTAATTTAATTAAGATTTTTGTGAGGGTAAGCAGGGAGGTTGTAGGCCAACCTGAATAATACTTCCTGACAAAATAAAAGATGGTTACCACTTTCCAAGTGCTATAATTGCCAACCTTTTGCAAAAAGAGATGGGTAGCAATATGGTCCTTGTTTTTCTCTGGGCAGCTGTGTAAGCAAAATACATGATTCAATATGTCTATTGGGCACCATTGAGAAATTGATTGTCTGGATAGAAGACTATTTTGGTTTATTTTGGACCTTATAATGAAGGTTATTTTCCTTGCTTTGCCTTATTGGAGCTGAAGGAGGAATTCTTTTTTATTTTGTTAAAGATGCTGCAGTTCTAAGCAAATGATTGCACAGAGATGCATTTCAATGAAGATTTCATGCATTCATTACCTAAAAGGAAGTAAAAATCCACATGAACCAAAATATCCTTATGTTAAATAATGGCAAGGTTGTAAATATAATTAGGGTGTGAGCACAATAATACTCCAATATAAAAATTGCCCATTATTTTTCTATGTGAATTTCTAGTCTTTACCCCACTTTGCTCCTCCTTTGTTTGACTTTTTCTTTCTTTTTTTTTTTTTTTACCTAGGACTAAAAATATGTTTTCTCCATCCTACAAGGAAGAATAATTGCAGGGAAGACATTCTGTGCTCTGCAATGAAACAAGAATGCTAAGAGCTGTGAGAAATGGATAATACTCAGGAGAATTAAATCATGCAGAAAAACTTTCTCCCCATATCTTTGTGGCTGGAGGTTAGCAACTTGGCCAAACTTAGCTGACTTTCTTTAAAAAGAAAGAAAAGTTTGGTTTTGGACTCCAGTTGCCTGCCAAATTACAAAGAGAGCATTAAAGTTATTAATGGTGATAGTTCATTTCAAAGCATGGCATTTTTCTTAAGTCTTGCCCTCAGGAACTGATTAACTGCTTTGGCAAAATTTTAAGAGCTAATTCAGCAGGAGGAGGACACCTGGCACAAACAATTTCAGGATGATTAGCTGATGTTTTTCAGCTTCAAGGCTGAAAACATAATTTTTTTAAAATATAACATCGTAATAATTATCATTACTGCTTCCAGCACCAATGAATATGACTGTAGTAATTTAACTAATATGTTTGCTGAAGAATCTGTAAATATAAAGAGATGTCTAGAGAAAAAATACACATTTTTCTCTTGGTTCATCATTCGGTCAAGAGGCTAGACACCTATGGAATGAGAAACAAGGGATAAAGCTTGATGAGGTGACTGAGGCCCACATAATTCCAGGGATTTAGCCTGTTCCCATCTTATTGCCAGAAGAGAAACTACATTGTAGAAATCCATTCCAGATCTGCACAGCCCAGGGATTTGTTGACAAATTGCAGCTTCCATGGGCCTGTATCAGTGGAAGATATGATCTGTCAGCATGGCACGGACAGACAGGTCAGGGAGAGAGGTCATTCTATTGAATATATATCTGGGAAGCAGAGCTTTATATCTCATCCTTAGAGTAACCCTTCTTGATTGAATCTGGCATTGTTTGCAAGAGTATAATTCTGGTCGTATTGATTCCAACTTAGCTCATTTCTGTGCTGCTAAACCTCAAGAAGGGAATAAAGGTGGAAGGTAGGTGTAGTGAATATAATGAAAATGAAAATTTCAGAGCTGACAGAAGCTTCCTGAGTATTGTTCAAACTTTTAAAAACTGTGATTGTCTGGGTGGGGTTTTGATCAGCATTTACAGAAGGGCTTGAAGCTTGCAGCACAACCAATGAGGAAGATCTCCCAAATCCATGAAAGGGAGCCTCATGGATATGATGTGTTAGCAGCTGAAAAAATCTTCTTTTCTAAAGTGCAGGATTCTGAGTGCCCATATATGACAGCACATGTGAGTTGAGAAGGAAGATATGCCAGTGACAACATATAACTGAATCTTGTCTAGACCAGATATACCTGTTCCAACAGCACGTGAACAGCACACAGGACTGTGGGCTGAATTGGGAATTTCCCATCTCTGCATAGCTGAGGGCAGCTAGAACACAGCCCAGCTTCCTCCTGAGGGAAAGCACTGGCTGCAAACCTCATTATATACATTAGGATTCTGTTTGTGGCTTTTGCAAACCTCCCCTGGAAAATTACAAGTGCAATTAAATGCAATGCTGACAGGCTGAGAAAGCTGTGATGGATGAGCTGCCATCTTTATGACAGCCAGCTCCCCACTAAGGTCAGCTCCTGCACAAAACCACCTGGGCTGGGTGGTGGGTGGGGAGGCACTGGCAATCACTGGCCTCCATGGGCACACAAAAACACCTGAATACTTGTATCTGAGATGAAAAATGCACAGAAATTAAACTGAACAATAATCTTTCTCTGCCCTTGGACTGTCATTAGCTGGAAAACCTCCATCAGGATCAGATTATTTTGTGTTCAGCTTTGTTGCCTCCTTTTGTCATGGCAGCATGAGAAGGATCCCAAAGTGGATTTCACTGATGGAGATTTTGTTATCAGAGTCAGCAGCTTAACTCTGGGTAAGTAAATGGGGGTTTTCAGGCAGGGAAGTAATGCATTTCCGCTTGTGCATTTCATCCCTGCATCCATGAAGTTGCATAGTCTACTTCAGATGGCTTTTGCAGTTTTCCCCTCATAACTGGGACCTCCGGATTGCCGTGGAGAAATCTGGGATCTGCAGGTGGAGTGCTAAGCATTGCAAGGATTCGCCTAAATATTTGTTACAGACTTCTACCCTGGTTGTCATCATATACCTCAGTTATATAATTCTGGATAATTTTATATCCAAAAACCTTGTTCTGTGAGTATTTTTTTTTTCTCTGAAGGCACATGGTCTAGATCAGAGACAGAAGGGTACACATGTTGCTCAACAGAGTGCTCATCTAAATCCCACTGAGGGAAATAGGAGGAATTTCTGTTTGTTTTGATCAAGATTTGCATTTTTGACAGTCAATAATTTATGAGAGTTGTGAGGAAAAATAATGAATAAGGATGGCAGAAGCATATTGAGCATCCTTGTTTGCACCAGTAAACAGTAAATAATAAATAATAAAAGAAATAGGAAAAGTCATGAACCAGAGAAGGAAAAATTCTGAGTAATGTCCCAGAAAGATTGACATCCTTCCCCTTTGTGTTGGTTGGATTTTTTTTCTGTTTCTCAATAAGTCCCATCTTAGAAAAGAAGAACTGGGTGTCAAGTTGTTTATTAGCACCTGGATATCAGTTTAGAGATAGGCAGGCAACCAGAAAGAGTCCACACCCATGTTTGGGTCCCTCCCCATCACAGCCCATTCCATTGGCATATCAGAACAAATACAATAAGCTTTTGGTACAGATGTAAACCCATAACATATTAGAGGAAAGAGTTGTGGAGATCAAAAATATTCACATTTTTCCTCAGTCTCTAATAAGTAACTTTGGCAAAAGAAAAAGAGAAAATCAATCTTATGGGTCTAGAAAAAGAATGCCATCCTGGACAACAAAATAGGAAAGAATCAGTGTTGACTGACATGAGCAGTGATTTTTTTTTAATCCTAGCACTGACCACCAATTTTATGCCTTGAACAGAACACAGAAAAACTATGTTTTCTCATTAATCAATGCAATCACACAGTCATTTACATTGAAAAAATCTCTAATATCAAATCCACTCGTCAATGCAATAGTGTGAAACCCACCACTAAACCACGTTCTGAAGTGCCACACCTACATGCCTTCTGAACATCTACAGGAACAGTGAGTCCACCACTGTCCTGGGAAGCCTGTTCCAATGCCTGACAACCCTTTCAGTGAAGACATTTTTACTTATATCCAATCCAAGCCTTCCCTGGTAGTCTTGAAGCCTTTCCTCCCATACTACTGTGTGTTGTCTGGAACAGGGAAAAGCTCTTTATTTCAATGGATACAACTGTGTCCAGCAAAGGCTGAGCTGGCTGCCTCTATATTGCCACCTGCCTTTGTTACAGCCAAAGGCATTCACAGTAAATATTTGAATTGTGTCTTGAGAAACATGTGGTGCAAACCACTAACCAAAGTGCAGATCCATTATACCTACGTCAGTTTTGACAGTTATTATTTTTTTCCTTTGGACATGTATCAAGAGGCATGGTGGCAGAGACTTCCTACAGGCTGGAATAGGGATCTTTCCAAGTGTGAAATGCTATTGTTCAGGTCAAAGCTCAAACACTTGGCTATTACAGCAGTGTCTGGGGTTTAAAACATGAGCAGAAACATAAACAACCCAAGAAAAATCAATCTTTCTGTCTTCTTAAGACAAGCAGCACTGTTGTTATTTGTTCATATGATGCATGTCACATGAAATATCTTTTTAAAAGAAAATGAAAGAAGAGTTCCAAAGCATTTTACCCTTCTTCAGATCTTTGCACTTATAAACTGCCTATCATGTTCTCGCCACTGAGCAATGACACTTCTGAAAGAAGGGGGAAAACCAAGATCAATTCAAAATCAATTTAGTCTGAAAAAAATGTTGAAGACTAGAGTTTGTGTGGAACCAGTGTGACCTTTTGTGGCCAGACATTCAATATGACTATGTTTCAGGTCTAAATATGTGCACAGAAAATTCAAAAGTTAAAGGGAAATCCTTTTCGTTAAAACCTCTTGTTTCTATCTCCCTCAACATTTTGCTTTCTGGCAGAATTTTAACTTTTAAATTGAATTACTGCTTAGAAGTATAATGCTGAAACTTTTTCTTCTGAAAACATAGACATTTTAACCTTCATGCATGGTCCCCTTCCCAAATGCAAACACTGCAGTTAACCATTTGACTTGGCCGTGAATCCCCTGGAGTTCACAACTAGTTTCTGCTGTCACAAAACAGCATTTTTCATTAAACCAAGCAAGTGCACCTTACTTTTTCTCCTCAGTCCCTGGGTAAGCAATTCTCTTTTCAGGAGCCTGCACAGTTAATGAGTAACATGGCAGAGAAACTCTAAAGGAAAATTTCATATCAAAGCCTTCATGAGAAAACTCACTCTGACTTCATGGAAGCAATTCTGCAAAGCTCAGCTTTGCCAGCATTCTAGACTGAGTTAATTACTATCATGAAGAATTATTTATTATCATGAAGGTGTTGCAATTAGTTCTGTTCCTTCTTCTCCCTCTCTAGAGTGACGTGTCTTCCAAGACTTTTCCTTTTGGCCTTGTCACTCTGCAGTGCTTTGTTTCTGGCTTCACACTAAAGCATGTTTGGTGACCAGAATGGGGTCCTTGAATGGCCATGGGTGGAGGCAGGATTAGCAGACTGGGCCAAGAAGATGAAGTTTTGCTCTGTGAGCTTGTGCTCTGAAGAGCCTGGATGCCATGGAAATTGCACATGGTCCAGCAATGCACAACTCATCCTCAGCTGCTCCAGCCTCTGAAGAAATTCACATTACAAAGGCTCAGATATTCCTTCCCTTCCTGTAACTTGGGCTTTGCTTTAGGGAGAAAGGAATGGAAAGGAAGGAAAATGCAGCTTTAGCTATGCAGAAAATAATAGAATTGTCCAGCTCCTCTGTAATGATCTTTGTGCATTATTTATAGTGGATGAAGGCTGGAGAGTGTGGGATTGTAAAATTAATTGGTCATTTCTCTAAAGGAAAGCCATTTAATAGTCTTGACAAAAAATAAATTTTTAGACAAAACCAGAGAGATTATCTGTTCTAAATGAGGTACTTCTCACCTGGTTAGTCACAAAGGTGTCACAAGAAACACTACTTAAAGTCTATTCTGAGCATGGAAAAAACATGTTTCTATTTGATCCAAGGAAACAGCAAATTGTTAAGGGGTTTTGAAAGAAATCTATCTGATGATGCATCACTGAACAATTTTTCTTATGCAATTTACTATTGACCTCTGTTAGATTAGACTGACACTTTCTCTGTTTTAGTTATTTCTATACTCTTGCAAGAAAACTCTAAGCTAACACTCCCTATTTTATTTAAATATATCTCTCGTGCATTTTCATACATAAAAAATTCTAGATTCAATTTATATTTGAATAATTTCTGCATACTTTAGCATCTTTTCTGATGAAGATTACTAGTATATCTCTAGTTTTTCTCTTATTTTGGAATTTTACTATTTTCCCACCTTTTGGATCCAGAATATTCTTGTGACACAGGAGCTACTCCTCCAGGTAATTTCATTCCTGCTTTAGGCAAAAGTTTGAAATATGGATAAACATCCTCCACACAGTTGCTTAGCTGCAAATCTAACAAAGCACATGTTTTGGTCTATTGTTTCCAACTTATGACAATGTTGTTTCATTATTTCACAGATAGAATGCTAAAAAACTGAATCAACATCTCATTTCATGCAAGAACCATTGCAGGATCAGGGTGCTGTCTTCAGGTTAGACTTTTGACGATATTCTTGTCTACTACAGACTGTTCCCTTTTGACTTGATCCTGTCAAAATCATGATTGATGAGTGGTTAAAGCATCTTTACATCAGGAAGTGTTTCCAAAGAGATGGCCTCAGGATCTGACTGAATTGGATACTCAAAGCCACATGATCCTGCATCAGCCAGCAATAGCTCTGGGTCTAATTTGAAGAGAATGTGGAAGTGTTAAATCCTTAGCATCTGTCTTCAAGATGAATAAGTTCAGGTCAATTGCTCAAAGCATTTTTCAGAGATCTGACAATTTTCTAAATGGTCCATCATCTTTAAAGGTTCTTTGATTGCAACGCTCAGCTGAAGACATGGATGGACATAAAATGGTTGCAAAAAGAAGACATTTCGGCATCAGTTTCACATGGACATCTGCTGGTTTTAGTAAGGGAAAAAATCTAGGAATTGCAGTGCTATTTTCACGAGAAAGGATTTTTTTTCAATTTTTTTAAGCAACAAGAAATCAATTATCATCTGCTCCCAGCAGACGGTTGTTTAAAAAAAGTACAGATAAAAGGAGGTGCAAATGTACATTTTGGACTTCTTTTCAGACAAATGGAAAATTAGTGGCATTCAACTCTTATTTTAACAGTTAGTGGTTTCTATTTCTTTGTGAGAACAAATTCACTATCAGTCCAGTAGAGACAGCCTCCATATCTTTTATCTATTTGTAAAGTCATGTAAGGTAATTTCAGTTACATGTTAGGCATTAAATTTCCACTCCAGTTCTTCACCAGGACACGAGCACTAAGCACACTGGGTACTGAGTAAATAAACTTAATTCCTAGTAACCTTTGCAAATCTCTCTGGTATTATATAACTTTGTCTCTAACAGCAATATTTTGTCCTGAAAGCCCTCAATTGACATGAAAAGATGAGACAATAAAGAAGGAGTCAGTAAGAAGGGAAGATCAGGGGTCTGCTTTCAGTGTTCTGCTTTCCTCAGTCTGCTGAAGACTGAGAAATGTGATTCAAGAAATTTTAAGGGAACCAGAAAGGAATCTGGACACCTAAATGCAAATCAAGGAAGAAGCAGAAAGAGGTGTGTATTTATTTGTGCATGTTTATATATATGGCTGCAAACAAGAACTTGAAGTTAAGGAATAAAAAAATAAACACCCCACAACCAAAGTATTAGTGATTCACAGAAGCAGAATAATCTTTTGAACCAAAGTAGCCAAAGTTTGTGTTTAGCTAAATGTCTCATTTTTAGACACATGGACAAACTACTGGAATTAATTTCTGAACCTTTTGTCTGAGATGGATATGAGTTTCCAACACTGGAATAAAAGGGTGACAAAAAATATGCAGTAAGGAGTTTTGTTTGTCTTGGAAGCACACACTGCTTCCAATCACTTTTGGGTGCAGCACACATATATTCCGGTATAGAGTTTTCACATCTAAACATACTCAGATCCAGACAGCAGGCAGACAGGGAACACCATCTTAAAGTTTCTGGCATTGAAAAGAAAATTGCAAGAAACTCTCCTTCCTCCTTTCATTTCCACACAGCTGTGGTCTGCTGGGATTCAGGGATTCTGTCCGGGCTGCTGAAGTGTTTGACAGGAGGGAGGCAGAGGAAGAATTTATAATAGATTTATAAATATTTGGACTGAAATAGATTTTTTTAAAGAAATCATTTACTGAAGCAAGCATGTGCTAAAATATATGAGGTATCAAAGTGTTTTATGCATAGTCTACAGAATAATGTTTCACTCTTCCATGTTTTACTTGAGTTGTTTTTTAAAGAAAAAAAGTTAATCAATGCAATGAGATGAAGATTTACTTGAGTTTCTTTTAAAAGAAAAAGTTACTGGATGCAATGAGAAGGGGTTGAGCTGTCAGAAAATGGGAGTGGTGAATCATTGTGTTTGTTTGTCCTGGAATGTGTAATTAATTTTGAGGGTTTAGTAATTTTGAAGTTTATTAGGAAGGTCTGTCGAACGATCTCATTACAGGAAATATTGCAGAGTATCTTTATTAAACTAATGGCATTGATCTTCCCCATGTCAATACTAATTCAGGGAAAATTTTACACTTTTGCAGAATATGAATTGATTGAAAAAATTATGGGAGCTTTATGGAGGTTTTCTTTTTCAGCTCCTTTCCAGTGTGATGAAAGGACAGTTTAATGGAAGACAAGAGTGGTTTTTTGTGGTCAGGGGAACATTTGAAGAGATAGACCCATGATACAGGAATGTCAAACCAGGAGTGACAGCTGAATAAGGAGCATTAAGCTCCATCACGTGATGAGACCTGCCATGTGGACAATGCATGACAAAATCTTGAATCTGGGGAACTGCATATAAAGGGGATAAAAAGGAGAAATGAATGCATAGAGAGAGAAAAATTAACGATGTTAAATGGTGGGTAGGAAGAGCTGTAAGAACACATTTAGTTAATTAGACATAACAAGCTCTCTTATTGCTAACTTTGCTTAAATTACCTCACTTTTGCAGCAGGTTAAGATCATGGAGTTGGATGGTGTCCATGGTAGCTTGCTCATGTATCTGTGGTTAACCTGTCCGGTTGGCAAGCTCCCTGTTCAGGGGAAACTTTCTTTGGATTACCCTTCTGTGGTTCCTTCCTGCCCATGGGTTTTGACTTTTAATAAAATTGAGAACCCTAAAATAGCCAAAGTGGCAGCTGACAGCTGGCAGAATCTTAACTTTGTGCAATACAGCACCAAACTTTCTTGCTTACATCCCCAAGAGGTGTTGGATTCTTTACTAACAGTAACTTAAGCAATGGTGATGCTTGAGGGTTAATGAGTAGAGTTTTTTCCTATATTTTTTCTTTTTTTCTGAAGCCAAACCAAGAATTCTTCTCCTGATTTATTACCTCAAAGAAAGGATATAATAAGCAAAGAGAGAAGCAGAAGAGTGAAGGTGGAAGGATAGTGGCAGGGAGGAAGACAGATTACGTCTTTATTATGCTAGCTTGAGGGTAGGATGAGAAAATAGAGTCTTAACAAACAAAATGGAAGAAATTCCTTGCTAGAAGCATCTGTTTAACCTCTTCTATCTGTGATGTATCCTTCCAATTATGCAGATACTCTTGATATATAAAAACTACTATGCTAATACGCCCTGTGAGCCGAAATCATGATTACAACAGATAAACTCATATTCTTACCCAGAGCAATAGACTTTTCAGCCCACCACTGTAGCTCAGTTTACCCAGCAGCACTTGTGAATATGCATCTGCACACACAAACACACACAGACCACAAATGAACCTTTCCATTAAACCTGGCAGGAAAGTTGGCCTTACAGCAAAACCTCGATGTGTATTCTGAAAAAAACACCATTCTAAAGAGTCCCTTCAGCACTGGGAGGCATGCAGCATTAGCTCCTCTGCAGATTAGAAATGGTTTCTGACATTTATTTATTTCCCATGTTTCATGCAACTGATTCATTTCAAGCTTTCAGTCTGGAAAGGCTCTGGAAATGGCTGTGAAAAGGTGAAAAACACATTTCAGAATGTGAAGAAAAACATTTCAGAATGTGTGGATGCTGCAAGCCAGGATGCCTTTTTCTAAAGGTTTTTTGGAATTTTTTGTGTAGGAAAAAATGGTGGACTGTAACCAGCCAAGCGAATGACCTCTTCTGCATTCCTCCATAGACAAAAAAAGTGAAAATGAGAAAACAAATGTTGAAAATGAAAGACAGGAAAAAGATAACACAGAATATATGATAAATAATACTACAAAAATAATACATTAGGTTGCGTATTCAAATAATACATTAAAACAATAGTATTAAGAGTGGGGGGAAGAAAGATATAGTTTCTCAGGAGTATCTGGCTGATTAAATATTATCAGTATTTAATCACTAATAATCCCAGTGGCTCTTACATAAATCTGGAACCTGTGCAGGTTGACTTCCATGCCTGAATGAGCAACACCACAGCTCAGGCTATGGGGTGGAAATCAGAGAATCATCATAGAATGGACTGGGTTGGAAGGGACTGAAAAAAATCATCTTGTTCCAATCCCCTGGGCAAGAAGGGCAAGACATCTTCCACTAGACCAGGTTGCTCCAAGACTCTCACACATTTTTGATGCAGCCCAGGGCACAGTTGGGCTTTCTGGGCTGCCAGTGCATGTGGCTGGGTCATTTTGAGCTTCTCACCAACCATCACCCCCAAGTCCTTCTCCCCAGGGCTGCTCTCAAACCATTCTCTGCTTTGCCTGTATCTCTGTGCTGGATTACCCCTGGAACTTGGCTCTGCTGAACTCCATGAGGTTCACATGGTCCCACCTCTCCAACCTGTCCAGATCCCTCTGGGTGGCATCCCTTCCCTCACTGCTCAGCTCGGTGCCATCAGCAAACTTGTGACAGTGACAAAGACACATAAAACAGGGTGTTTTGTTTTGGTTTTTTTTTTTTTCAACAAGCTTGCTTACTTTTCCTTAATTGGCTCTTTTTCTCTAATTCTCTTAAATGCATAAATAAGAGTAGATTTGGGGGAACAAAATTGCTGGTGCTAAAAGCAACAGATGGTGAAAAACACTAAGTGCTTGAAGGCTTGACAGTTACTGACTGTCACCAGCAATTCAGGACATGCTATCACCCCATTATTTTTTTACCTGTAGAAATGAGATGAATGTTATTAAATGGTTTGGAAAATGACAACGGCCTGGTAAAGTTTTGTTTTATGTGGTGAAAGGGATATTAGTAGGAGGACAGATATAATATCCTTGAGAAAAAGATGTGGAAAAGTAAATGTAGACCCTGTTTCAGAGAGAAGATGCAGTTGCTATGTAATTACATTCAAGATGTAATTAAATATTTTCTACCGAAAGATGTATAGAAATCAGAATCACAGAATATTTTCATATGGAAGAGAACTCTGTAGGTCAGCTGATGCAAGTTGTTGCTCATAATGGGTCCACCTGGGACAGATCACTCATGTAATATTCAACCAAGTTTTGAGCTTCCTTTTTTTAAGGAAGGAAATCTCACCGCCATTTTGGAGGTTTGTTTCACTGGCTGACCACTCCTGTGAAAAAAATCCCAAAAAAACCCCAAAAATCAAACCTTTTAATTAATCATATTTTCTTGTTCTGCAAATATTTTTTTTTCTTTTTTGTCATTTCACTGCCCATCTCCATTGGTTTTGTCTTCATTCTTCCAAGATGAATGAGATTCCCTTCAATCCATCAAGCTGAACAAATCCACAAGCTCAGATGTCTCAGACTTTTCTGTTTCTCTTTTAAGCTCTACCCCAAGACCATCTTGGGGATTTCTGCTGAACTCACTTCACCATGTCAAGTTATTTCTGGTGCTGTAAACCCCTAAACAGGGACAGTACTTCAGATACACTTTGGCTACAACAGCACGGTGTGAGACTGATTTGAAAGCCTTCTTAGATTGAAGGGAAACATAATTCATTTATTTCATCTGAAGAGTCAGTCGTCTGGTCATGAAGACCATCACAGAACTCAGGTCCTCAGACAAGAATTTCCTTTTTGAAATCCATGTTTTAAATGTTCCCAGGCACTTTCTTATCCTTCATGTGCCTGGACATGGTGTTTTTGGAGGGTTTGCTTCATAAACACATTATCCATTTCTTCTGGAGGCAAAAGATACTCAAAACCAGAATAAAACCAGAATAATTTATTTAGCTCTAACAGGTAAACTGAGTCTACCCTCACCAGCTGAGATCCTTCACTTCAACCTCACTGAAGCTTCTTTCCAGGATGCTCAAAGAATGTACAGGAAAATGTAACTGATGAGTCAAGATGAGCATAACAAGGGGTATCTCTGTCCAATGTAAGTAAATACAAGCAAAAGTTTGTACAAATTAAAGATTTTGGACCTCAATCTGAGTTTTTGTGCCTGTTGGATTTCTGCTTTATCCCTTTCTGGTTTTTTGTTTTGTTTATTTATTTATTTATTTATTTATTTTTTATAACTATAGATCATGCTTTAAAAACTTGATTAGGTACTTCAAACACTTTTTTCTTAATAGATTTTTAGTCAAAAAGAGCGCAAATCCAAAGTAGATTGCTTATTGTCAAGGAAGGCAGGCCTTGATGGCATGAGAAAGAAGGCCTCACAACCTGAGACACAGAAAAGAGAGCAGAAGTACTCCACTCTTCTTCCATATGGACATGAACAAATAAAGCAAAATTACTGAAGCAAATGGAAAACAAATGCTGTTTCACCTTAGTTCAGGCCTTAAAGAAGCAGCCTGGTAACAAGCAGTGACCCATCTCAGAGCAGATGTTACACCTGTCCATAACAAATAAAAACAGGTAGGAACAGGGGCACAGTGAAAGAAAGGAAGAGCTTTGAGCAAAGATGGTGTAAGATGATCCAAGAGAAAATTTATTTTATATCCAGAATGACTGCACCTTTTCATCATATACAGCTCTGGACACTGAGCTTTACCCACGTTAAAAGGGTTGGTTTGCCCTTGTTTCCCTATATACATTTGACATTTATGGCAATGGTTGTTTATCTCTGATGTCTCTGGTGAAATATAAATGATTTTGATCTATATCCACCTTTCAATACTATTTTTATTCTGGAACATACACTAAACTTTGGGCTCCATAATATGATGGTGGGACACACTGCATACTGCAGAAAATCTGTATTTATGGGATGAGTAAATAGCTTAAATGAAAATTACACTACAGCTCATCCACAATAGGATTTAACAGTTTTCAATTTCTTTGGTCTTCTCTAGGGAGTAGGTGTCTAATGTTGCCTCACATCCTTTTCAGTTGCTGGTGTTCTCTGCATCTGTAAGCCATGCAGTGCTGTGAAATCAATAAGGTTACCCACAGAAAATTCAAATGTTTAACTCTGCCAATCAGTTGTATGTGTTTTCTTGTATTGGTTAAGGATCTTTTGAGCTGTCTTAGATACAGCCCAGAAAAGAATTTCTGAGCTGATTCAGGATTTCTGACCTGGTCAGCAAGTCAAATACACTGATAACAGGAGAGTGAGAGAAGAATATCAGTGACATTCTGGAGAGGAGAGGAGAGGAGAGGAGAGGAGAGGAGAGGAGAGGAGAGGAGAGGAGAGGAGAGGAGAGGAGAGGAGAGGAGAGGAGAGGAGAGGAGAGGAGAGGAGAGGTTTGTGCTTCATATATTTCTCAGCAAACAAATGTTCTGGAGCTTCTGTACTATCATTGGAATTAAATATATGTCAGTATATATAGAATATAGAATATTCTATATATAATATATATAAGAATATAGAAGAATCAGTCAGTAATCATCACCTAACTTCTAGGAAGAATGTGTTCCTTGCCAGTAAGCTGCCATTAGATATTGTTCCATCATTGTCCTTTGTTTTAAATGGTTCTTCTTTACAATTCTTTATGTTGCTTCACTTCTTATCAGCTTATGTGTGTACTTTTATCACACTTCTACTTTCATTTACCTACAAAAGAAATTAAACTTTCTGTAATTTGCTCTGATAGGACCAGCCTGATACACATGTTCTGCATCTGTTCCAATTTGAATTTGCCATCATCATCAATAAACAGCTACACTTAATCTTAACTGAGTTTTCACTTGTATATTTTATAATACCTTCAGTGCTTCCATGTCCGATAAACAAATCACTCCAAACACCTCTTCTGAAGTGGCATTTATTTTATGCAGAATTTCATGATGTTTGTAGTTTATAATCACCCAGCATGTGGCTGATATATCCAAGATTTCTCTCCTGCCTCCAAACTGATGTGTTATAGTAAACAGCCTTGCTATTAGTCCTTAAGGACATGGCCTTGCACTTTTTACAATTGCATTTAATTCCACTTCTATCACTCCTCTGGGTCACACAGCTTTTCCTCTTCAATAATCCTGTCTCTTCGAGATAGAAAATGTTCCCACTTTGTGTTATCAGCAAATTGTGTCAGAACCTCCTGCATTTTTATGTCTAGGTCATTAATGAAAAAGTTAAAGATCAGCAAATTGAAGGGTAATGCCTAATATCTTTAGGGCTAGATCCAGTTCTAACTAGTGGGGTCAGAACCAAATCCTCTCCTTCTAAAATGTTACTTAAATTTAAGAGTGTGTGTGGTTTTGATATGTGTGCAATCCAGCTGTCATAATTTTTTTGCCAGTAAATCACCCATTTCTGGTGGCCCATCTCAACTAACCCATCTGTTACGGTTGTGCAGAACATAGTGGAGGAAAAGCTGATTTATGAAATACTGGATGACTCTCCCTATTTTTATTAATGTGTGATTATAACTTCCCGGCTACATTGAGTGAAAATAGTCTAATGGCATTGCTTTCCATGTGAAAATACCGAGCTGACAGGGACTAAATGCTCCTTGGCAAGGAGCCACAAAGCTGTGTTGCTCCAGACACCCCACTCTGAGAGTAGCCCTCCATTTGGCTCCCAGCACTATGGGGGGCCTGGTTCAAGACCCAGGCTGGTCGGCAGCACAGCTTTAATTCCAATAATCCAATGCCTTCAGGCTTCTCTGTGAATTAACTGCACAGGCTTGCCATTTTTTGGAGATGGGGATGGAGCAGATGGGGAGATGGAGAGGCCAAACTGTTGAAAGTCAGCGATAAGGCAAGGGTGAGGCGGGGGGGGAGGAAAAAAAAAAAAAGAAAAGGATTGGGGAGAAAAAAATAAAAAGCCGTGGAAGACAACCCTGTGGTTTGTGTGCTCTGCATTGCCACCTGCCAACCCCAGGCCTTCTGATCTCCTCTCAGTGAACCGTAGAGGCAGCAGTTGGAAAGATCAGATATACGCTCAGGGCAATCTGTCAGAAACAACTCTGTCACATTCCCCAGCACTAAAACCCACGGAAATAAAATCTATGTGTTTAAAGCTGTGACTCCCCCATATATATATGAGAAGCACTCTTTTAACACAGAAAAAAAATCTGTGAACACTGCTCCTATCCTGGTATTTTTTTATTTTTATTTTTTAGCATTATTAAAATATTAGCATTGATTTTTTTTTTTATCTCCCTAAAGCATCTCTACCATGTTTGTTTGCCTCTGGCAACACAGTTGTAATGTCATTCTAATGACACTACACTGAATTCCATTATACAATAAATGAAGTAAAAAATGGCAGAGCAACCCAACAAATAAATCCAAGAATTATGGCTAAGTTATTTACATATATTATTTTTCCACTTTTTGAGACACTATCATCCCTATTTGGGCCAGTACTTGGCTATACTTCATGTTTTTCTAAGGCATAGGACAGATAAATAATGTGTATTTGTTTTCTGAAAGTAAGTGCTGCGTTTTTGTTTTTTTTTCTTTTAAGGTATATTTAAGAATGTGCAGGCTGTCCTTGAAGTGACAAAAAGTTGTGAGCAAATTCCTACCATGTTTTTTCTGTTCTAGAACACTTCCATACACCACATAGAATATGTGATATGGCACACCTCCTTTCAAGTTCGGAGAACTCTGTAGATATCAAATTAAGTTTTCTATCAACCTGTTGCATGCGATATTCTTATAATACCTGTCAAATCTAATTAGGAGTATCCAAAGCATATTTGGATAATGAACATTAGATAGAAGGAAATAAAATAATTTTTGATCTATACAGTGGTCCTTAAAAAAAATTAAAAAAATAAAATTATCTGTATTAAATTGAGCATTCCGGCTGCAGTGGTGACCACCACAGTGAAGCAGAGTACAATGTCATACCTGTTTACCTGCAGAGTTAATGGCATCCCCATCTTTATATTTATCCCTTGGGGTGGATGTCCTATGCTACCCTTCCATGTACTAAGTGGTGTATTGGAGTATTCCCTTCTTCAAACCTCCTTTTGCCTGGGTCACCCACAGGAATAAACTTGGCATTTCATCTGGGTCTCTACAATGAAGCCACCCTGAGCTGGCAGAATTTGGCAAAGCTGGGTGGGTTTTGTTGGAGGGAATACAGGAATTATAATGAGGTCAGGGCTGGAATGTACAAGGCTCTACGTCAGGATATTTCCACAGCATTTCTACAAACTATGCTGGAGTATGCTCGGGACGGTTCAGTGAGTTCCAGTGCTTCTGTGATGCCTAAATAGAGTCACATCTTTTGAAAGGTGAATTTAAAAGCCATCACCCAAGCAGTGTAACCTCCTTGGCAGTCCTTGCTACACAGTGCTGTTCCATGGTGCCCAGAGATCCATAAATCTACTGATTGACCACACTATCTAATATAGTCTCAGTAATATAATTCCTTTTATTTTGAACTAGAAAGTAGCAGATTGCTAAAATAATTATCAAGCCTAGCCATTCTTCAGAATACCATGGCTTCTGAATCGTGTACCTTCCCTGAAATTCATGCAAGGTGAGTTCAGCTCTGTGAGAAAATAATTGCAATTCCTTCTCATTACTGAAGAAAATTTAACAGGCATTTTCAGAGTATTATATTATTTTTAATTTTTTTTTTCCAATGCCTTGGTCAGTACTTTCAAAATTTACTATTTTGAGTATCTCAAATTGTTAGACTGGTAAACCTCTGAGTGGTCTTAATTTTCAAAGGTCAGGTTCAACTGCCTATTCTAGATAGAAGGTGGTTTCTAAGTATTCCTTGAAAAAAAAAATCCCAAAATCTATTGTGCATGGATTTTTTCCCCTCATTTACTCATCAGTGACTTAACTTTACTCCCACTACAATTGTGTTATTGACCTGTAATACCTAAGAGCAAGGCCAACAAGAGGTGTTTTTGAAATTCAAACCACATGTCACACATACACCATCATCAGAATCATTTTAAAATCAATGACAGCTGTCAGTCACCCACAGAAAACCTAACTAGCCAAAGGTCAAAAAGACAGTTGAATTTATTTGGCTGTGTGGTGTCATGGATATTGTTGAAATAAGTAATAAAATGAAATTATTAGGTAGCAATATTAAGTCTTTTATCAGAAAAGGTTTAACCTTTACCATATTTTCTTTCTATTTTTTGTGTCGTCTTTGTGATGCATTAAACTAAATTATTTTTTAAATAATTTTAGTTTTTACAGGCTGGTTGTCCTCCCCACCCCTCTTTATAGATATTTGGTGCATGCAGCACTAGGGAAAAAAAGAGGAGTATTTTAGAGGTAATGTAGATCATATCAGTCTCTGCTTAGTTGTCCATACATATAAACATGTCACACTCCATTTCCCATTGCCAGTAATTGTGGCTATCAGATAAAGCAGTCATCAAAAGGTGTTTTATGAACCATTGTGCTTATAGAAAATAAGGTGCTGCTTTGTTGCTGGAAAAAAAATCAGAATTATCCATTTTATATAGCCTGTCAGAGTAAGTTTCTTAACAGTCTGTAGATCTGCTTTCTAAGACTTGCAGAAATCACCCTCAAAGCAAAAGCATCTCTCCCACAAAGAAAAACGTTGTAAATTTTGACCTCTATGACTGTGCTTATAGCAATAACAATAATGATCCCAGTAAGTAGCCCTTTCCACTGAGACACTTTTCTCTTTTGGACTCATTAAGCCTCAGATTGAACCTATTTATTTACTATGGGTTCCTCTAGTAAAATATTAAATAGAGGTGCCAACAAATTTATAATCTGCTTCAGTGTTTTTCTCATTAACAGAGTCTCAAATGCACATTGTATATGGAAATAATAATATATAATATTTTCAGGCTTTAAAGTACAATTAACTAATTAAACCTCCTTCAGAGTAACACAAAGGCTCTACACTTTCATTTCTCCAGTTTCATCTCAGCACTTTAAAAAGAAGGAAGAAGATTTGAAGTTTCTGGGGTGTCATGCTGCAGTGGTCAAGCACAGCAGAAAAGGCTGAGCCTCTTCTCAAGTCTGAATGGGCTTCAGCTGCAATTTAATTCAGCTTCCAGGCATTGCTGCTTGCTTCAATGCTGGATGTAGCAAAGACTTTGCCCACGTCTCCATTTCCCCTAGGGCACTTAAACTCAGAAAGCAAGCTACCCCCCAAGCTTCTGCTTAATAAGGCAAACAGACTGAGATCTTTTAAGTGTCTCATGGTAATATGTGTCCTGCAGGCCTCATCCCTGGGATGATGATACATATTTTATGAAATGAAAAAAGAACCTTTATTTTTTTTTTGACCCATTCTAGTTCAATACAGTGTGATGTAGAAACTGTTCTAGAAGTCAAAAAAGTACTTCTTCCAGTACTACTTTCCAGAGTAGTACTGGAAAACTGAAGTAAGGACAACTCAATTCCAAATCAAAGCTCAATGTGAAGATGGGTAGATCTCAGTGCTGTGCTGTCTGTAGACTGTACCAGTGTTAGGATTTCATACTCCATAACAAGACACAGCCTTGAGACTGCACAACTTGTTCTTCAGAGGCCAGAGAAAAGAAAAATGAGCAAGAGCAAGACCCTAAGAGAAAAAACTGTCCACTTCATTCACAGGAAAAGGTCTATATGACGGCAGAAAATTAAAAAAAAAATTCTCCTGACTCCTTTTGAGCACTCCACCTGCTTCCATATTGCTTTAAATTAATTTGTAACTGTGTTCTATAAACAGTGTTGCCTGAGAATAAGATCTCTTTATCTCAGTTGCTGTGCTGGCATACGGCCCTTTGGGTTTTTCTAGTGCACGTGTCTGATTTTGCTCTCTGAGCTGCTGCCTTTGGTCTTGGCCATATTCCCTGCATTTCTCTGGAGCACAAATGAGGAAAGCACAGAAGGAGCAGTGGTGATTGACTATCCTTTTTCACCAAGGCCAGTATCTTCTCTGCAGTAGTAGCCAGCTGATATCAGAAGAGGACAATAAATACGCTGGCTGCATTACAGAACAATTTGTAAGCTGAGGTTTTTCTTCATTTTTCTAAAATGTGCTATATACACATTGCTCCTGATTCATATACTGGAGATTTTCTTCCTTTAGTCTCGTGCCCAAATCCTTCCCAACCACTGAGGTGTGGGAAAACAGCTTTCAGGTAAAAAATGAATTCATTTTTTCCCAGCAGTAATAACTGTTCTGTAAAATATCTGCCAACTCCAGCTGCTTGGTGAGCTGGTGCAGGGGACTTCATGAAATTGCTTGTAGTGGGCAGTACTCCCATTATCAAAATCTTTCAAATGACAACAATGGCAACATTTTATTGCTAATGTGTGGCCACAAAAGTTGCATCCTGCCACTGCGTCAGGCAGCCCCTGAGGGAGGGAACAAACTGTGTTGACCATTCTTTGTCTTATCCAGATTGTCTTTCAGCTAGAGATTTTTGTTTGAGACATTACATATCCCGTCTAAATCTTTCTCAATAAATAAAATAGACCAGAGACTATTCTCTAACCCTAGATTTATGTAGATAAATTTCTCCTGTACCCCAAAGAAAGGTCCTTTTTTCTATAATACCTCTCTGAAGCAGCCTCTAGCCTTGCACTCCTTCAAATCTCCCATGGACATCTTATTGAGAGTTGTTTTCCTGTGCATCATGGTTTCTGTGTGCCATAGAAAGCCTTGGATTTTTGTGGAAGGTGTTTGAGTGGATTTACTGTAATTTGTTGCTTTATTGCTGCTCAGGGCTGTTTTGGGGGAGAGGGGACAGAGGAGAGCTGCAGGCACAGGGATGGCTCATGGTGATGTGCAGACTCGCTAATCAATCCAGGCAAGATCTCTGAGAATTTCTCAAGAGTGTCTTCCACTCAGGAGACCTTGTACTAGAATGATTGCTTTAATTTATTATTATTATTATTATTGCTATTGTTGTAATTATTATTATTTCTCATTTATTTAGTTAAAAGCAGAGGCAGTCCCTTTTTGTGGAATTAACTGTGGACACTCCTATAGCCAGGGAAGTTTTTGAGCCTGGTATCTGCAATTATGAAGCACATCCTTACTTTAAGTCTCTGGCACTTTTCCTCACTCCTGGTATGCACTATCAGCTGTTTCCCCTGCCTTCTTAATGTATTTTTGTCTTATCCCTACGTTCACTATAAAAACAGGTGCTGAAAGCTTAGGAATGTGCATTTTACAGCTATACTAGATTTGATAGTTGCTGCACCAGATCCATTTAACATATGAGACTGAACAACCAATATCCAATAAAACTGATAGAATTATTATTTGTTGCACTTTTACTATGGCAAAATGTTTCACAATGTGCAATATACCCTGATTCATATCCTGTCATTTATCAAGAGACATCTTCTTCTAAGACCCTGTTAACCAGAAAATAAACCCTTTTTTTTCCAGTTTATGAGGAGTGAAGCATGATAAATAATAATGGGAGAAATAACTGTCAAGCAATTTACAAATGATATGTTGTGAAAATATGGCACCTTGATGATTTCTCCTAGGAAGACATATGCTGCAGCAATACCATGATGCAGAAGGTCCTTTGCTTATTGGGACTAAAACAATATGGGACAAATGTCAGCTTAAAGCTCAAGTTCAAGCTCACAGAAACACAGAGTGAATTGGGTTGGAAGGAATAACAGTAGGATCATTCTTATCTCACCTCCCTGCTCCAGCAGGGCCATCCCAGAGCACAGGGCACAGGATTGTGTCCAGATGGTTCTGGAATATCCCCAGTGAGGGAGACTCCATCCCCTCTCTGCACAATCTGTCCCAGTGCTCGGTCACTGCCCAGGACAGAAGTTCTGCCTCATGTCCAGGGGGAATTTCCTGGGCTCAGTCCCTGCCCGTGGCTCTGGTGCCATTGCTGGGCCCCAGAGCAGAGCCAGGGCCCTGCTCTGCACACAGGGACACAGAGGGACACACAGGGATGCTCTGCCCCTCCCTGCACACAGGGACACACAGGGATGGGGCTCCCTCTCAGCTGGGGCTCCTCTCCAGGCTGAGCAGCCCCAGCTCCCTCAGCCTTTCCTCAGCAGGGAGATGCTCCAGGCCCTTCCTCACCTCTGTAGCCCTCTGGACCCACTCAGGAGCTCCATCTCTCTCTTCTCCTGAGGAGCCCAGACCTGGACACAGCACTGCATGAGTCTAATGCCAAAACCAATGTTGAAATCATAGAGTTTTATATACCTGCTTGTGTTAGGTAGCCAAGAAAAGTTATGCAGAGATGAGTTAGGAAGCTGTGTAGTCTAAAGATTTTTGAAGGCTTCAATAGGCAGAAGCCACACCAGATCCTGCTGCGTGCCACAAAATTGCCTCTCCTCTCAGTGCATTTGCACTTACACGTCCCTTAGAGTTTGCACAGTGCTTGGGAAAGGCTTTTCCTCTACATCAGAAAAAAATAAAAGAAGAAGAAAACAAACTAACAAACAAAAAATCCTCAAACCCAAAACAAAACAAAAAAAAGAAAAAAACAAAAAAAAAAACCAAAACCCCCCCATAAAATAAAGACAAAAATTTCTTCACACAAGATTATAGGAATTTGAATGTGTCCACCCCTATTTTTGTCTTAAAGAAATACAGGAAACCCAAGTGAGAACCTTATTCTGGATGTCTAATCAAATTATACATGACTTTTTAGTACCTAAATAATAAAAAAAACTATTTCACTTATTCATGTTCATATTCAAATGAGTAAAATTCTTAAACAAATGAAACATGAAGCACATCAATAAAAATGCACATTTAGGATCTGATTTGGAGTATCTGGAAAACATTCAGGTACTGGTAGTCTTAAACAGGTCGTTTGATTATACCCTTATACTAAATTCACTCTAAGAACTTTAACAACCTTTTTATTACAAATATGCAATATTATGTCATTTTTCAAATGTGCTTACATACACACACGCTTTCTGGAGGAGGAAGGAAGGGAGAGAAAATTAAGCTGAAAAGCAAGGCAATGGAAAAGTAACTAAACAGAAAGCAATTTGGGTCTTGCTGAAATGTTGAAGGTGGTGATTTGTATCTGTTGATTGCTTCCACAGTATCCAAGCAGAGTACGAGAATTAGCTTCCTCTACCTTGTTTAGTGGTAATTTTCAAATCATACTGAAGATAACTTGAATTCCCCAAAGCACAAGATGATCCTGACAATTTACCCCTACAGAAAAGCTCTATGACCTGAAAGCACAAAAACAACATTAGAATCTTATTACAGACTTGGGACCACTTTGGGCTGTAATGCTATTATACGGATTCTTTTCTCTGCAGGATAACAGAGAACTAAAAAAATATTATCTATTGTCTTCAAGACTGCAGTACAGCAGAAAGGAGAAAACAAAAACCTCAGCAAAAATGTACCTATATCTTTGTAAGAAAGTAAGAGTTCATGAAGGTTTCATTACCTATAATTTAATATATTGAATAAAAAAGACTTAGATAATGAAGGAAAAAACAATTACAATTTCTGGATCCTTAGCCTGGTATTTAAGTACTTAAATTTTAATGTGCTTCATTATTTCATTTTCCTCTGTCTTTCAGAAGATGTCATTTAACATTTTTCACTTAAACTTCCATATTTCTGTTTTACGCATGCAAGGTTATTTCTGTACTGTAGAGCTGACCACAAATTGAGCCACAGAGGCCTTCTGAGATATAGAATACTTAGATTAAATTTCAACTAGGGTCCCTATATTAAGAATACCCTTGATCCAGAATACATACAGAATGCAAATATCTGTTTTGATCCCATGACCTTTCAGGACTTAAGTAATTTAATGGCATAATCAGTTCTGGCTGCCAGTATTTGTTAAGAACAGAACAGTGAATTCACCTTACACCTGAATTGCTCTTTTAAGGACCCTGGCTACCCTTGTACAGGTTTGTAAGCCACAGTGACTTCATTCTTAATTGCATATAATATTATAATTATCTAAGAAATTATCTAATCTAGGTTGAAGTTCATCTCTATTTATATCTTTATGAACGCTCATGAAAATAACAACTGTCATATTGTTGTATCCTGAAATATCAAATCAAATTTCTTCATCTAATGCAAATAAGTGGCTTTGCATTTCTCAGATAATTGTACCTAAAAATGGGGTGCATTACTCACATTGCCGGAATATATCTAATTAAGTAGATGGGGAGCATGGAAGGGAAGGGAAAGGAAAGGAAGAGAGTGAAGGGAAGGGCAAAAGGGAAAAAGAGGAAAAAATGAAAGAAAGAAGAAAGAAAAAAGGAAAAGAAAAGAAAAAGGAGAAAATAGATTTTTTTTTAAAAGATAGCTTAGGGGGTTTTATTCACCATTTCTATTGTATGTATTTTTAATGTCCTTATGTCTACTCAGAAATTCATATTGAAATCCAAGCATATGACTTTCTTTGTTTTTATAGTTCCAATCTTCCCTTTTCTTTTATAATTAGCACTTAATATGCTTCATCCAACATCCAGCCCTAGGAAAAAGGGAATAGACCTTGTAATATTTGAGAAAAAAGAAACACAAATACACTTCTGGGGCTATTTAAATAATGAAAAAAGTTAAAATAATATATGCAAGAATCTTGACCTGTATCAGAATACATTAGACTAGAAGTTTACTAGGCATGCACTTTGCAGTTTTACTGGAGATTCTTTTTCCAAATGAAACAGGTTTTAAATTTATTCTACTGATCTTCTGGGATGAACTTTTATTGTGGGGCTGTTCTACATCCATAAAAGAGCACAAATACATCTTTCTTGCCCCTTTGAAGTTAGATTTCTATTGATCTGCTCATATTTATGCTTCTGCCACACACATTCATAGTTTTCACATATATTGGAACTGTTGCTAACTTTCAAGCTTTTTCTGACATGGTTGTTACCAAAGGAAAATATAGAACCTAAACTTGATTGAATTTCCACCTGGTTTTTACAGTAAGGATTTTGCATGGGTTTTACATAAAGAATTAATATGGATTTCTTATCCTACCACCTTTGCAATATCATTCTAAAACCAATTGAAATTACAGCATGGAGTGATGAAAGAAAAAAGTTATCAAAGTTGCTACCTCTAAAAACCTGACTGCTGAAAAACTAGATTTCTTATACTTTTGGCTGCACCCGAGCACATTATTTATTTATCTGAATCTGAAGAACTTCTAGTTAAGGGCAGGATGAAATGGACTTGATGATGTTGCAGATCTTTTTCAACCCTAGTGATTCTATGCCGCTTTACTGTGAGGGTGGTCAGGCAGTGGAAGAAATCACCCATAAAAGTTGTGTGTTCTCTGTCTTTGGAAGTATCCAAAACTGGACACAACCCTGAGCAGCCTGCTGCAGCTGAATCTGCTTTGAACGTGGATATTGGTCTTGATGATTGTCAGAGGTCGCTACAAGCCTTAAGTAGTGACACTGTGACTCTATGAATAAAATAAAAAATATTTTAATTAAATTAGTCACCCGTTCAGAAAGAAACACATTCTATTATACCTTTCATACTTTTTAGAACAATTCCGTATATCTGAAGTAGAAGGTCACTGCACGGATAACTGGCGAAAGGTAAAGCTTCATATTTTATTTTTTATTCCAGCTGAAAACAGTGTCCTCCAGTTGTATCTGGACACAAAAAAGCCAATGATTTTTCCACAGTGACAACAATATTCAAGCCTCCTGTGCTATGATGATTCCCATGTTCTGTGTTTTATTTATATGGAGATGCTTTTGCAAAGTAAATATGTCACGAATCTGAAGACACAGGATAAATATGTGCAGAACCAGAGACCAGTATATATTTGATTTGAAAATAACTTTTCAAATCTCAGGGTAGATTTGAAATCAAAATCCCAGAGAGCATCCTGCTCAAGTGCTGTACTGGAATTTTACAGCCTGGAATTATTCATTATCTTTGAAGAATGTAAAATTAGGGATGGACCACTTGCAAAGAGTAAAACTAATCTAGTGTGAACAAAGAGATGGATTTTTGGGTTCACAAGGTAAGAGGAAATCTCCCATTAATTTTGTTAATTTACTGCACTAGCAAGTGTCATGCATCTTGGTTCATTTCTACAGGGAATACAGGGATGTGTGACTTTGGCAAATCCAGTTTAATTTGCTTGTATAAAATAAAACCATGGCTCAGATATGAACAGTGACTTAGACACAACAGTCACACAAATGTTATAGAAGAGTTATAGAAGAAAATCTGCTTTTCAGAAACATATGTGCAAAAATCCCAGAGAAAATCCCAGGGACCTCAATCCAAATAGGATAGGCACATGTCAAAAGACGTTGTCTCTGAAATTAAAATGTGTTTGTTTCATAGCTTTCACATGGCTATGATTACTGAGGGGGAGTTAACAGCAATGTCCAGCTGCACAATTTGCCTGAGTTTTCCAACCAGTGCTGGCCAGGGTAAACACAAACCAATGTCTCTTCCCTTGGGAATTTTCACAGAGTGATTTCCCGAGGAGTCAAACAGAAAGTGAGATGAAGAAAACACTTAAGTAACTGTACACAAGGCACTGACATTTCCAAAGGTTTGTTGCACAGGCTTTCCTGTTCTTTTCATTGGTATCACTGACAGAGAAAATACTGACATGAACAAAAAATGTTTATTCAATAAGAATGTATTTGTTATTGCTTTTCTCTTAGGTAATCCACTTCCCTGTGTGCATTTTGTGAGTAATGACACTCTTTATCTCAATCAATTCCAAAACCTTTTTTCTATTATGTATGACTTTTGAGTTCACTCTCTAAAACTGTCTTCACCCTTTATTTTTCATAAATGAGGGATATGCATTAACCCTGTTCTCTAGCAATGACATTTTTCTTGTCATTTGTTTTCCACGAAGTAATGCGAAACTTTCAGGGTATTACAAGAATAAAGTATCATTCTGTAAAATTACAATTGTTTAATGTTTTTTAAGTACTTATGAAGTACCTGCTACATATAAACTAGATATGAAAAAAAATACCGAAAAGTTATAAATTATTTTTAGAACTCTGTGTTTAGTGTATGCAGTTGTCAAATTAAGCAAAAGAGGATATGTTCCTCTCATAAAAAAGGAAAGGAAAGGAAAGGAAAGGAAAGGAAAGGAAAGGAAAGGAAAGGAAAGGAAAGGAAAGGAAAGGAAAGGAAAGGAAAGGAAAGGAAAGGAAAGGAAAGGAAAGGAAAGGAAAGGAAAAAGATTTAAATGTGCTTGGTCAGTGTCTAAATACATGAATGTTTAGCTGTTAAAACTATATTTTTTTCTTATTATTTCCCTCCCTTTATATTTTCTGTGCATCTAAGAGTTTTAGTTTTCTGTTTTCAGTGCTCAGTCTGGCAGTCAGTCTGGTGCTGGAGGCTGTATACTCACAGGTGGACATGCATGGAGATGGAAGGTACTGACATAAGTTACGTGGTTCCAAGAGTAAATTTCAAATCCAAATATGGGATTTTATTGAAAGATTTAGTTTTCTGGCACCAGATGTCTGCTAGGAAGATACATTGACTGAAAAGTATGTTTATGCCATTCCAATGATCACCACTTTGATGAAGACACAGACTGCATAACTTCTCATTAAAATCAGTAGCTGTGACTCTCCTTCCTCCTGTGTTCTATCCCTCTTTATATTCTTCTTGTTCCTCTGTGGATGCTTCAAATCTTTACCTCTGCAGAAACCTCCCAAACCTTACAGTCCTTCTGTCTCTTATACTGTGCCAGTTTTTCTACCCTGTGAAATCACTGTTTCTGTTTTCTGATGTTTTCCACTTAATATTGACTAGGACCAGTCGCATTATTCAGTGTAATTTGTGTTTGATGCACGTAGCCCGTCCTCTCCTTCTCTGCTTGCAAACGTATCCCAAGCAGAGTCATCATTTGTCATTGTACACCAGCAATCTGCAGCCATCAATTTGCAAGGCAAGGTTTGTTCCTGAATTGTTTATCTCACCAATTACACACTTTAAATTCAAGGATTGTAATTTCGAACCTGCAGGAAAGAAACCAAATTCCAGGAGGAAGAGTTCTGAGGTCCTTGGGCTTGGAATCAGCATTTCAGGTCTCTCTCTGGGATAAAAAACTTTTTGCTGTTACTATTCATATTTCTTCTTAGTCAAGATGACAGGACTGAACCAATAATTTTTCATTGAATCTTGCTTGACCTAAATTATCAATGATTTTTATTTTAGCAGTGTCAAGAAAATTACCTAAAAATTAACAGTACCTGTTTTTTTGCTTTTCTATTGACTAAATGTAGGAAAATAGAACTTTCTATTCTTTGAGCATTTATTTTCCCTCTTTGACCTTGAAAGAATAACCATTTAAAATCAACACCTTAAAAGCTTTTAAAGCCTGAAAGTGGAATTGGAATTCCTGAACTGGAAAAGCATCCACCTGGAGTTCACCACAGTCCTATTAATTTCCTATAAAGAAAATCTGTCTGGGAAGCATTTAGATATGATTATTTAGAAATAATTATTTCCAGGTAGTGATATAACACTCTGTTGTGCTTTCCCTTCTTTCTAGAAGGACACACTGTGAGAAGAAAATATCTACCAAAACAAGCAAACACATCAGTATATAAAATCACCTGGGGAAAAAAATGCAAACAAACCAAGGCGCGTCACCTTATCAAAATGTCTAAAAATTGAAATTGCTTTTAAACCCATTCCAGCAAAACAATTCACAGTATTATTTTGTTGCAGAACTCAAGGTCAACCTTGAACATCTGAAGTCAAGGGGTTCCTGCATACATTAATTACCCTTTAAAACAAACTTGTCCCATAGCTTCAATTAGGACTTACTGCCATGAATATTTGAAGTCACATTATTCAGGAATTTATTTTTCATGGTGGGATTCTTCTGATCAAATGTTTATTTAATAGGGAACTAAAGAGTAGAGTTAGTTTTAGAAGGTTCTATGTGCAATAAGAGAGGGGAAATCAGCCCTTTTAGGATGGGTTTGATCCCATCATAAAATACTCATCTAAATCAGTTAAAGAAGTGAATTTGTAATACTATAATTTTTTTTTGCCAGACAAATACTTTAAAAATTCCCCCTTAACTTTTTATGTCTCCAAGATACAAGTCAGATGATTTGTAACCCTTGGTAGTACAGGAATTTTGGTCCTTTAGCTCAGAGAAATGGGGTGATTGCTCATGCTTCTGCAAGCAGATTTAAACCATCACCCCAGTTTCCCTTCTTTATTGTACAGTGCCATCCTTTATGGCACTGCTTTGAACTGCAGCTCATAACTTTGTTCCTGTCCTCTGATTATTTTAATTTTTAATTTATTTTCTTAGAAATACAAAATAACATTTCCAAAATATTGGAAATCTTCCTTCTGTGCACTTTGGCATGAAACCTGCAGTGAAAATAAATACATTGATGTACACATGTGATCAGAAAATACAAAAACAACTTTATTTTCTTTGTTCTATATCATACTGTAGGTAAAACAACATGTATTTGATGGGCACACACATGTGCACAGACCTATATATATTTATTTTTCTCTCCATTGTTTTTATATAAAGGCACTTAGAAGAACAATCAGATGTGTCCTGACAGGGGAAAAAAAAAGGGAGATTTTAGTTTTACAATGCTATTAGCTTCTCTGATGAACTTCTAAAGTAATCTAGGAAAGACATGTTCATTAGAGTCTCATTACTTGGCTGGGTAATTGCTGTTCGTATCAGAAACACAAATCACAAGAAAGGCTTATTAAAACAACCTATTAAAAGTCAGACAGACAGACTGCTCTGCAGTATCTGCCACTAAGCCAGGTAAGTAGTCCCAAGGAAATTGCAAAATTGGAAAGTCTTGTTAAGTGTATTTTGTTGCCTTTCTACTTTTAAGAATAGAGCTTTTTCTTCCCCTACTATTGTCTGTTTATGAAGAACTTATCCTATCTAGTGTGCAGTGAGTCAAAAAATAGGATATCTATCATTTTCTACAGCAGATAATTTCATACACTAATAGACTTTGGCGCTAGGAACTTTATTCGTGCTGCTTAATCTTTATTTTTTTTGGTTCCATCCTCTCACTCATTAACTCCTTTTACTCTTATCTATCTGCCTGCTTTAAGTGATCACCCACTGTCACAGCTGATCACTGCACATCACCTCCTCTCCTGCTGACCTAACCTTCTCTCTGTCCTTATCCTCTTAACAGGTTCATATTTAATAAATATAGTCCTGATCCAACAAAGCAGATAAACACTGATAAATGTTAAGGCACACTCTTTATATTCCTTAATAGTAAGGTGATATTAAGTTTTCTGGTATTTTGTTCTATATATCTATAAATTAATTTTATTTAATTAATGAAAGGACATATTTTTTTCTGCCTCTCCTCATTAAAGAAATTAAATCACACAGTGCCAATGACCCTCTTATCCAGCATTCCCCAGCACCACCCCAACACTTTGGTGGGTGAAGAAGACACGTGGCACCTGTAAATTCAAATTTTTAACTCAAAAATCCACAATGTCTGCCCAGAAAATACCAGAGGGGCATTCTCTTGAGGTTTTTTTTTTTCACAGGTTTGGTGCATCATGGCAACATTTATAGGGAATGTAATGATTTTGCAGTTAAACTTATAAATATGCCACTGTTGACAGCTTTTAAATGTTTCATCAGTTACATACTAAGATGATGTGGAAGGACACATTTGGTAAATATTTGATGAATGTCATCAAGGACAGAGTTACATTTCAAAGAGTTTTAAAATCAGTAAAAGAAAGTTGTAGGATTTTTTTTTACCCAGCCACAAATCTTCTACTGTATAAAAGGTACTAGGGGGTACCCTAGGAAATGTTTACAAAGACAGTTGTACATTACTAAATTCATGCTCTTTCATCAGGAAGGAAAATGCTGTTATTTTAATCTCACTGGGAACTTTAATGATATTTAAAATTACTGAGGTAATAAATATTCTTCATAATCTCATGATAAGAGTTTTTTGTGGCATTAGTTCATAATAAGACTAGAGGCAGAATTTTACTAATAAACTGTTTCAGTCCTGATAAAACAGTAGTAAAAATAAGAGAAATTTGAACTTTCTTTTTAGTTTTAAAATGAACTTTTTTTCCCTGCAGCAAACAAGTCTCTTATTTAAATAAGACACCTTGTTACTTGTTAACAGTCATTATTTGTAGATAAAAATTATTTTAAAAATAATTATCACAGATTATAATCACATCATTAAAAACAAAAAGTGAGTGGATTCAGTTAATGAAGAATAAGTTAAAGATCTCAACAAGAGATCAAAAAAATTAATTAAATTAAAATATACAATGTTTAATCCTTTCTCTATGGCTCATATTCAGGTATTCCACTTAAGGTTATGTTCCCTTTTTCCATAGTCTCATTAATTATATTTGATTTTAGGAATGTAATATGAAGAATTTTACAATGCATGTTCTTACGTAAAAAAGTAATAAAATGCTAATTTCTCATATATCCACTTTTGTATATAATTATATACCATATTTTCCATGATGTCTTCATCCTGCCCATCTATCTGCCCATTCAGCCTCATTATGCAGATCAGTAACACTTTCTCAGCTGAATTACTAATACTTCCTTACCTTCTAAAATTTTGCTAACCATACTTGACAAGGTTGTTGAATGGAGACTTCTCCCTTTTGGAGAGCCATCTCTACCAGTGAGGAGATGTGGCACCAAATTATTCTACCACAGTCCCAGGCTCTGCTGAGGATCTGAGGTTCTTTGTGCTGCCAGCTGGGCTCAAAACTGGTATGGACACTTGAAAAGTGACACAGCAAAAGAGACCCAAAATGTTAAAAGGGAAGAATGCCCTGTGACACTCCAAGACCTATCCATGGATCTGCCTTCATGCCTTATGAAAAAAGGTCATTTGGACTCTTTCTAACTCTGGCTGCCAAGAAATAAAAAATGTTATCTGCAAGCTCTTATTCATACGTAGACATTAAATTTCACCACAAATGGTGTTTTGCAATAATTATTTGACTAACTCAAGCAGCTACTGTATATAGTGCCCATGGTTGAAATTAAAAAGAGACAAATTGAAATGAAAAGCTGAGTCTTAGCCAAAGCTGAAGGAATGCTGCTGATACCATCTGCTAGTACAGCCCACAGGAACCAGGAAACCACAGAATTAGCTTTATGTGAGGAATTATGTTTCATCTGCTTTTTAGAGAAGATTAACAGGAGCCTGTTGTCCAATTGCAATATCAGTACCCATTTAATATCACTTCTGATTTTCCTAGGAGTGATTTTTAAATCTCAGTTGAGCAGTATAAATGCTTTTTCCAAATGACATAACTCTTGCTGCATTGAAAACCTAGAGGAGCGCAGTTGTCCTGTAAATTTTCCAGAAGTCCTACTAATGATCCAGTCCTAGGAACTCAAAAATTATTAAAACCTTAAAAACTGTTATATGTGAGAATGAAGGTGCTGTAGTTTTAGAATTTTGGTTTTGGTTTGTTTGGTTGTTTTGTTTTGTTTTGTTTTGTTTATTTTTATTCAAGTCCAAATAATTTCCTCAGATATGAGGTTCATTGTTACATTAAACATACAAAAGATGATTAAAATATTTTTGGTAGACTGTGGTGAAGTAAGACAAAAAAAAAAGGATTTTTAATTATATATCAAAACCATAGATTAATTGATTCCTTGCAATTGAAAAAGACCTCTGAGATCATTGAATTCATCACTGCCAGGTACACTACCAACGCCTGTTCCCAAGGGTCACATCTACACATCTTTCAAACCTCCCCAGAGACCGTGATTCCACAACTGCTCTGGACAGCCTCTTCCAATGATTGGCAGCTCTTTCAGTGGAGAAATGTTCCTTCAGATAAAATCTAAACCTCCTTTGACACAACTTTAGACCATCCCCTCCTCATCCTTCTGCGCCGCCTCCTGTCCCTGTTCCCTGGGAGCACAGCCCGGCCCCCCCGGCTGTCCCCTCCTGTCAGGAGCTGTGCAGAGCCACAAGGGCCCCCCTGAGCCTCCTTTGCTCCAGGCTCAGCCCCTGCCCAGCTCCCTCAGCTTCTCCTGGGGCTCCAGCCCCTTCCCAGCTCCGTTCCCTGCCCTGGACACGCTCCAGCCCCTCAGGGTCTCTCTTGTCCTGAGGGCCCAGAGCTGTCCCCAGCACTGGAGGTGCCTCAGCAGGGCCGGCACAGGGACAGGCCCTGCCCTGGGGCTGTGTCACAGCCTGGCTGGGACAGCCCAGGGGCCATTGGCCTCCTGCCCCCCTGGGCACCCTGGGCTCGTGTCCAGCCCCTGGCACCAGCACCCCCAGGGCCTTTCCCAAAGGGCCCTTTCCAGCCCCTCTGCCCAGCCTGGAGCTGCAGGGGCTGGTGAGACCCAAAGCAGGACCCAGCTCTTCTCCTTGGTGCCCCTCACACCATTGGCCTCAGCCCCTGGACCCAGCCTGCCCCGACCCCTCTGCAGAGCCTTCCTGCCCCCAGCAGATCCACACTCCCACCCAGCTTGGTGTCATGTGCAAACTGACTGAGGGTGCACTCACCATCCTTGTCCAAATCATAGACAAAGACATTAAACAGGACCATCTCCAATACTGAGCCTTGGGTGACACCATGGTAACCAGCCACCTACTGAATTCAATTCCTGTCACCACCACTCCTTGGCTTTGACCATCCAGACAATTTTTCATGGCACCGCTCTGAGACTTGGGAGCTCAGATGTGTCAGCCCAGGCCTGCTGCAGAGAGAGTAATGGTGTTCTGTGCAAGAATATAAAAATTCCTCCAGTGATTTTGGAGACCAGCAGAACATTAATATGAAATGGATGTGATATAAAGAGAATGGGAATAGCTCTAGCCATACCTATGAAATGAGCAGAGGGGTGACTGGAAGAGATTTTTTGATTCGTTTTATTATGGAAGATGTAAAATGAACTGTACATGGGCAGAACATTTCCAACTAAATGTCTGATGTTGAACCTGAACTCCAAACTCGTGGATTCTGTCTCTGATGACCCTTTGATTTGAAATGGGGCCTGAATTATGAGCAAAGTTGGATATTGTCCTTGGCCTTAACAGCTACAGAAAACCTTCTACATAGTTCGGCTCCAGAAATTCTCAGGGAGTAAGGGTGGTTTATAACATTTAACGTTGAGATTTATGTTTTCTTAGCTGTGCTAGTATCATGTGCTTACCCAAAAAAGCAACTGACACAAGGTAAAGTGTGAGCTAGGCTTTTTATATCAGTCGTTGCCAGATGCTGGTTTCTCAGCTAAATGAGAGTCCCTGCTAGCTCCACAGTCAGTTTTGCTAACTGCAGTAGCTCTATGGGTGCACTTTTCTTCCAGAGAAAGGCCTGAAGGCTTGTTTTGGTATTCCCTTGTGTTGTGCTTTTTGTTTTGCTTTCTCTTCAAAATTAAAATTTTTACTTACAGGTAACTGTACTTCTTTTACTTAATTTTTACTTAAAAGTTACTGTACTCTGTGTGTGTGGGGTGGGAAGACTTAAAAATCATCTTTTGGGGTGTTTCCCCTCAGGGAAAGTCCCAAGCCATTAGAGACTGTAGGATAAAGAAACCTTTGTGTTATTCATCTAGAACTGGATGTGGAAACCACAGTGGTGCTGGCAGGGGACAAAACAAATTTTCAGTAAACAACAGTCATGGTTTGCAGAATCACATTCTACTTTTCTAATAAATTTGCACATAGAAACCCATCAGGAGTTAATCCATTTTCTGCACAAGGTCTGCATTCCCATTGCACTATATTTTAGAGAGGAAAATATTTTAGAGCCACAAGGTCCCCCCTGAGCCTCCTTGTCTCCAGGCTCAGCCCCTTTCTGGCTCCCTCAGCCTCTCCTGGGGCTCCAGCCCCTTTCCAGATAGATACTAAATGAGAAAACTTTCACCAAAGGAAATGAGATCTAAAATAAGGCATTGTGTCAAGAATAGGATAAATTCAGGGCTCCAAAAAAGTCAGTTGCCAAATTTTGTAAATTATGAATTAAGTAGCACAGCAGAGCTTTTGGTCTGCTTATTCTCAGTGCGAAAATGTCTCTAGCAGTAAGAGAAAAATTCCTGACTTTCATGCTGTATAGAGGCCTACAACTTCAGCACTTACTACCCCTGCAATTCATCACTTATGAAAAAAAGTTGCCAGTGACTTTTTTCTCACTGCTCAGAGTCTGGTCAAGATATTGTTCTTACCCACAAAAGATTTTTACCTAATGTACAACCTGTAAGATTAATATCTTTGTGCTCTTTTATGGACAATACACAGATTTCAGTTTATTTATTACCAGAGTACTCACCACAATGACTAAGAATATTGCTGAAACAATATAACTGTAATGTAAATTATTTCTGAAGTACCCAGTTCCTGGATTTCCATTAAACAATGAAACTGTTTACAAAGCCAATTACTAACACTATGATATCTTATTTCAGATTATGTTAATCACAAAAAATTTATTTCTGAGTGTTACTCCCTTGTCTGGCAACCTAATTGGCATTGTATCTAGAAAAATTCCTATTTCTCTTCCTTTTGAACATATTCTAGAAGCTGCATAAAATTATATAACAATCAAAGTATTAAATAGGGAGATAATATCTGACATTTCAGCTCCACTAATGCACAGTTATAAATCAGAAAATTTTATATCTCAGCAAAATTATTAATCTGAAAAAAATAATTTGAAACAGTGGGATTTTAATAATGATATTCATATTAAATTACTTTCTGAGCCTGACCTCATCCTAACACCGCTCTAAATATTTTTTAATTTTTTAATAAGCCAGAAGACTACAAAAGAAAAAGAAGAAAACCAAAAACCTGAAGAGCATCACATAACCACAGGGCTGTAATTTTTATGAATAGGGTACATTGCTGTTTCAGCAGGCTCTCTGTGCTACTTTAAGCCCATTCAATACTTGGAACAGGAACTTCTCATCACACTGTGCAAATACCAGGTGTGGAAGATGGGTTCAGTTTAAGACAGCGGGACTCTTTTCACTGATTTCAGTGGGGTTGGGATTTCTCCCCATGAATTCAGCTTTTAGCATCTTGTTTTGACTTCACATGCAGCCCAGAGCAAGGGTTGATGTATGAGTAGCATTTAGACAGCAGTGGCCTCTGGAAGTATCATTACACATCTAAATCATAACATTTTTCCTGTTTCTTCCTTGCTTTAAGGGGTTGTAATTTGCTGGTCATCTACAACAATATTAAATTGTTTTACCCATCCTGCATACACACTGAGCAACTCAAGTTCTTTACACTGAGTAGTGGAGATATAGGTTTGTTTCAAACTTATTTCCAGACTGTTCCTCATATGAGCTGTTTTGCTCTCTGGGGAAGGAATAAGCAAGCTGTACTTGCTGTATGTAATAGAGACTGAAAAGAAATTTCAGTTATTTCTAATGAATGCCGTGATAGGAAATGTAGCCTTATTCAGTCTCCTCCAACAAAACTAAAAGTCAGTACTTCCTTTACATTCAAATGCTATGCCCAGCTTAAAACTGAAAAACATTTTGTCCTTTTTTTCTTTTTTCCCTCCCACTTCTAAGGATTTTCAGTGTTTCTCACAGGTTCTTTTAACCCCAATTTTTCTTCTTCCTGGGTATTTTTCCCAGGAAAAGGGAAGTTGTGGCCGTAATTATATTTCTAATCAAACTTTGGGCTTCAAGTATCATAACAATTTTTTCAGTTTTCATTTTCTTCAGATGGTCTTTCTGAAAGAGCTGGACTGAAATCCCTAGAACTGAAACTATAGGACCTACAAAATACTATGCCTGGGTTTTTGAGTTTTGCTGTATTTTCTCTCAAGATGTTTCTTGGCCAAATATTCAGTCTATAGATACTAGTTTTAAATACCCCTTTGCTTCACTTGAATTCCCCCAAAAATATATAGAACAAATACAATAGCTTCAAAGATAAATAAAGAATAAAGAATTGGGACAAAAAATTCCAGGACCAATCTCTCTCCTACTGTAGAATAATTTCTGGAATTAGAAAACAATGTTTTTTCAACATCGGCTGCAGTTTGGCTGCAGTTATATAATTTCAGGAAAAAAAACAAAACAAAACAAAACAAAACCAAAACCAAAACCAAAACAAAGTAAGAAAGCAACAAAGACTGACCTTTCATTAGATATAGAAAAAACTTCCCAAGAATGAATGAAAAATATGTGAAAATTTTTAAATTGCTTTTATTTTTGTGGGTCTGGTAGTAACTCTTGCTTCAATTGCAAATTAATGCAAAAGCTTTTTATGATATGGAAATTGCTTCAAAGGGAATTGCAATTCTACCCCAAAAGATTTCCTTTTACTTGATACTCTCTTTAAGAAGAAAAATTGCCAGTTTCAGCATACTGGGTTCCTAATTTAGAGACTGAATCTAAGGTAGGCAAATAGGATCAATAACACCTATCATGACTCACAAACACATGATGAAATCTGTCCTATTTTAATCCTTTTGCATCTGAAATATTTCCAGTCTCAAGGAGTCATGACATCAGTAAATATATAATCTGCATTCGTGTCTTCTCTTCAATACTGCAACAGCCAAAGCCGCACTGAATAGAAACATTTTATTCAATTTTGAAGTGAGGCATCTTCTTATAATATTATATTTATTGAATACAGTGTCTTAGAGGGAGAATAATGGAAGGTGTAATTTGAAGCCAGTGCTGGAGTTACCTGAACTGTGTTCAGTACAGAGGCAGAAAGGAGAGCAGATGCTCTTGGAGAATGATGTGGAACTTCAAACACTGGGGATGTCTCCAAGGCAGCGCACTCCAAACTGACCTGATATTCCACAGGTCTTGTTTCAACAACATGGTTTTGTTGCATGTTCTGGTATGTGGGACTACACTGACAGTCAGGTCCTTCAGTATTCTATGAAGGCATCAAAAGAGCTAAAAATGAATAAATTTCCTTCTTTTCATCTCCTGTGCACATTCTAAGAGTGTTACAGAAATGATCCTTCCATAGTGGATGAGATGGGTCTCAACATAGAATAAGAACCTAAAATGAACATTTATTTAAAAGAAAAAACAAACATACAACTTCAAGCTTGCATATATATTTCTAGTCATAGAAATAAATACCTACTATTTGAAAAACTCAGCTGGGAGTCAGTCTTGCTGGATGAAATTTTTTAGAAGTGCTGAAGCATTTACTGCTGAAGCATTTAGATTACTTTGACATTCTTACAGATATTAACCATGGCCAAAAAACATGGCCACAGTCCAAATGAAATAAATTACATCTTAGTCATAACTTTTCATTTGGATACAACACTCTACTCCATGGCAATGACAACAACATTGCCAATGCCATATGACAGCTATCTAATAAGCCTGCACAAGTTCTTTTCCTGATACATTAAAAATTCTCACTGGATTTTGTCCTCTTCCTGTCTGACTAGGACAAAAAAAAATTGAAATTATTTGTTATTGCACTCTAAAAGGAAATTTTAAAAAAGGGTTCTCAAAGACAAGAAATTACAGTAAGTTGTCAAGAAAATCTACTTTGCATAGTGAAATTCTGCCATATTTTTACTTCTAACATATCTAGCATCTTTTCTAAGTAGAAAATATATATGTTTGATGCTTTGTTTGTTTAGGTATGCAGCTGTGCATTGAATGGCTGGTAACTGATGCCATGTTGGATGTAGTACTTGAGAAAAAACAATCTTGACATGTTTGACATAAATTAGTCATATAAAAGGCATCACTGCTAAACTGTCTGAACATAAAACAAAGTTCACTTAATATTGCTGAATGAGCTGATGAGGTGAAAGTCCTCTAGGTGACCTTATTACATCATTAAATGCAACTAGGGAGAGACCAGGCTAGATGCAATATACCTTTCAGATCAACAGAGTTTAATCAACCCAAAATAGGGTCCGGTGCTTCATTTTGGGCAAGGTGCAATGGCTTTAAACTCAGAGGGAATAGGTATAAATGATAAGAAAGAAATTTTCCTGTCTGAGGATGCTGAGGCCCTGCTTTGCCCAATGCAGCTGTGGCTGCCCCATCCCTGGGAATCTTCAAGGCCAGGTTGGACAGGGCTTGGAGCAAACTGGGATAGGGGAAAGTGATCCTGCACATGGCAGGGAATAAGATGATCTTTAAGCTCTCTTCCTGCCCAAACCATTCTATGACTCAATGATTCTTTTTCTCAAAAGTGCTTGTAAATCAGTGGCAATTCTTGAGTTCTGGGCACATGGGATTTTTCACACTCTTTAGTACTTAACAATATGATACCTAAAGTTAAGTCTGAATTGATATATTTACTAAACAAAATCTGTATCTTTGGATGTGTGACCAGGATAATCTGATAGAATATCCTAAAAGGAACAAAACTCCATTTCATACCTGCAGCAAGAGACTGCATGAAAATCTGTCTGAATAAGTTCAGGGTCATATGTGTGCATGCTTTAAGAATACCTTGCAAAGTGAATGATATCTTTTATGTCTGTCCACCTGGGAATTAAGAACCAATTCTTGACTCCTTCTCTAGGTTCCTTTTACACTTGGGAGAGGAGGTAGGTACAACAGGGCCACGTGCACCACCTGTTGCTGTTTTTGAAATCCATAATTTTGGAATGGTTGGGTTATTCTCTGAAAGTGTTTGTCTCTATTGACTGCAGAAAGGATCTTCAAACAAAAGATTTGCTTAGAAACTTATTTTTAACCTTCTTAATGTAGCAGCATGAATTCCAATTTGGGTGTTTTCATATTGCTTTCCTGACAAGACAGAACTGTAAGATAATTTAAGATGCTGTAAAATAATGCAGTGAAAATCCATTTTCAAGGGTCCAAAGATTGGGCCATCTGATTTTTTTCCAAACCACTTAGAGACACATTTTTACTTTGTAGCTCTGCCCTAATCCTAAGAGAAGTTGCTATCTGCTGACCTCAGCCACATTGGCTCATACTCAGCTCCTTTCAAAAATTTCTGCAGCCAGGAAATCAGCTGGCATCATATTTAAGTAAAATAACTCAAAATAACTACTGCAGGGTATTTTCAGAGCATTAAAATCTGTTTTATTTTATAGAAGATATTTCCTTTTCTTAAGTAACTTTCTTAATGTGCTTATTAATTTATGTCCCCCTTCTATATTTTGTAGTCTATATTCTAAAATTTCTGCTTTCCTTTTTTTTTTTTTTTGGTTGGTTGGTTAGTTTTGTTTTGCTTTGTTTTGTTTTGTTTTGTTTTGAGGGTTAATCACTGTAACTAGAGCTCATTGAGTCCTGAAACTAAATGCAAGTAACAGCAACTGACTGTTGGACACAGAATGAAAAAGCCTGATTTTACCACGCCACACTGAACAATGTGTTACCTCTGGCCCATGTATTTAGCACCAGAAATCATTTTATTTTCTGCAAAATATCCCACAGGCATATTTAGTTTTCACAGGAGGCTGTTACATAACAGCAGACAAGGCATATTCAGATAGCTAATGAAAGGAGTCATGCACTAATTCTGTTCTTTCTTTGCAAAAGCAAGACTAGCATCAGTTCTGGTCCAGGAAACATGTAGCTGTGGGCAAAATTTCAAGTTGATGTGCTCTTCAAAGAGGAGTTGTGTTGTTTTTTACCAGCTAAAATTGTCTGTCCATGTCTGACTCTATAGTTACCCTCCCAGGGGATCAGGGAAGTGGCTCCTCATGTATAGCGCTGTTTTGTGGAAAAACTTAAGACAGGCAACTCAAAAGGCAGAAGTTAATCCTAAGACTAGGATAACCTAGTTATCCTAGAGACCTGTGTGAATCTCTAATGCATCTTGATTTTTTCTTTTTTTTTTTAAACTTCATTTTGTACACAGTAGCAGGAGTAAAAGCTTGAAGGGATTTTCACAGTTTTTATAAAAAAGAGTATGACACTTTGCCCTTCCTCAAGAAACACATTCTCACATGATTTGTCATGTCCAAAAGATTCACAAAAGGCATGGCATGGCCTTAAAGGACAAATTAGAAAGGACTCAGTTTGACTGATAGGAGGAAAGCAGCTTTTGTTTGCCTGACCCATGTCAAGTATGGACAATGAGCCAATGTAAAGGTCAGTGTGAACAGCCATGGGGAATTCCAGCCTTCCAAAGACAAAGCACTACAGCCAGTGGTTCTGATGTCTGGACAGCCTGAAATGAATGAAACGCTTTATGAAACCTGTTCTATACTCAAGAGACAAACACATTTCAATATATTTTCTGCAAATTTTTTGTTTGTTTGTTTGTTTGCATCACTTGTGGCACTTGAGGTCAAAATATCCTTACTGATAAAATTATGTGCTTAATTTCTTTCCTATGTGTAAGTCAGATATCTTCTACAATGATCCTGATTCACAGAGAAGGATTTAGTGTTCCCACAAACATGTCCCAACTGCTTAGTCACTCTTTAAGCCACCAATAATACTGTTCTGAATTTCCTGGAGAAGGAGACAACTAGAAAGCATTTTCTGTGGAAATGTGTGAACATATTTGTAGCATAGAGTTAGAAAAAAGACAATACAGAGAATTATTTTTTTAAATTTTATTGCTTCATATGAAGGAAAAAAATAGTTTAGGGAAATTCGGGCAGTTTTAGTTATTGTTCAGATATCTGTGTGCCATGGAACGTAAATATCCTTTGTATGTAAGGTCACAAAAATTCGCTTTAACACAGAAGTCTATAAAAAGTAAAATAATCTCTGATTAGCTTTCTTGCCTCCAAAATTGGCACAGAATGACAGAATGAACTAGGTTGGAAAAGACCTTTTGAGATCAAGTCCAACCTATTACGTAGCACCTCCTCATCAACTACATCATGTCACCGAGTGCCACATTCCAGGCTTTGAAAAGCACATCCAGGGACGGTGAGTCCACCACGTCCCTGGGCAGATTATTCCATTGCCCAGTCACTCTTTCAGTGAGGAATTTTTTCCTGATGTTCGACCTAAACTTCCCTTGGTGCAGCTTGAGACTGTGTCCTCAGGTTCTGTCAGCTGTTACCTCGTAAAAGAGACCAACCCCACCTGACCACAGCCACATTTCAGGAAGGTGTAGAGAGTGATAAGGTCACCTCTGAGGAGTCTCCTTTTCTCCAGGCTAAACACCCCCAGCTTCCTCAGTTGTTCCTCACAGGGTTTGTGTTCCAAGCCCCTCTCCAGCCTTGTTGCCTCCTCTGGATGGGCTCAAACATCTCAGTGTCCCTCCCAAACTGAGGGGCCAGAACTGGACACAGCACTCAAGGTGTGCCCTCAGCAGTGCTGAGTACAGGGGCAGAATGACCTCCTGATACAACAGAATGACTGTTCCTGATACAGGCCAGGGTGCCATTGGCCTTCTTGGCCACCAGGGCACACTGAAAAAAAACCAAAGAAACCAACAACCTCCCTCCCCCCCCCAAAAAAAAATACCCAAAAACCCCCAATTTTTTTGCACCTAGCGCCAAGTTTATTGCACAAGCAGGATCCCCAGCCCCCACTCCCTGCAGCCACTCAGCCCAGGGCTGTATGTCACCCACTTTAGTTGCAATTCAATGGTTGAATAAACTCTATTACTGCTTATCATAACTTTTGTGGCTGTGTCATCTCAAAGACAAACTTGGTGATGATCAGGTCCCTCGTGTGTTTGGTTCATTGGAAAGTGAATTGGAACATATGACCTCTCCTCAGAAGTACTCAAGATTCAATTTCAGACGTAGCAGACAAGTGTAACAAATAATATCCCCATCTCATGATTTTATCTCTAATTATTTGCTTGCAAAGTGCAATAATTCATTGTGGACCCCACACTTCAGTAGTAAATTAATACTCCCACACCCTGTGCTGGCTCAGCTTTTGTGACTAGGAGACCAGAATTAAAATTCTGACCCACATCTTCAAATACAATCCCACCCTACTCCCACTTCAGTAGCTTCTTCAAGAAGGTGAATTCATTATGTATTCTTTTATGAGAGGAGATGTAATCTGAGTTACAGCCTGTCAGTTGTCCCAAAGGGCAGCAAATATAAAAACAATATTTTTGAGTTTCTCGTATTTTTTACAATAATTTTCTTTCTTTTCTTTTTGCACTTTAGATTTAACACAGAAAATGTATATTGGATTCTTGAAGACCAGCAAATAGTAACAGTGGAAATAAATATTCCTGAAAGAACTTACATAGCTGAAGTTTCTTCGCAGGTTGTAAACAACTTAAATATTGCATGGCATGTAAAAAGGCACAAAAAAGGAAATCAATTCCAAAACTGAAAATGAGAAAAACAAAATCCCAATAAACTAAATTAACAAAAATCAAGAAGGGCAAGTTGGTACTGGTGACCTTAGCTGACCTACATTAGAGGGTAATTACTGCCCAATCAATAGTCCTTATGCATAACTATGGACATAAATGGTCAATGGAAAGTGATAAAGGATGGTGATCAATTAACATTACAGTCTGGCATGCAGTTGTCCAAGAAGTGGGGGAAAAGTTATTACTTTTATACTTTGGATTGCCAGTATACCAATCAGGATTCATCAAAGTTTGGGATTTGAGCTTTTTCCACAATATACTACATCATCATTCTCTTTTAAATCCTTCCCATAAAACTGACTTAAGTGACCTGATTACAGCATGGCTGCTTGGTGATCAGCTTCAGTGCAGTTCCAGGTTATTGGCCTCTGAACTGCCAACATTCCTGAAGAACATCTACAAATATTTTCTTGGTGCTTGTGAAAATAGACATACTCCTGTCAGCAGTTTTGAGATCAGAGTCAGATCAAAATGTTTCTTTGCCAGGACAATAGAAAAGAAAGAAGTAAGTCCTTGAGCTTGAGAGCCTTTGTTGAGATGCTGAAAGTTCTGTTGTTGAGATGCTGAAAGTTCTGTTGATGGGTGAAATACAATTTCAGATGTCTGAAACAAACTCCAGTAAAATACCTGATGAAGGAACTTTTTTTTATGGAATCCAAACAATCTTGAATCTGGCCCTTGATGAAGACCCAAGGGTGCAAAATAAGTTAATATTTCTCCCTGATCACTTCTAGTGAATCAGTCATGAGCAGTCGTTTGGAGTTGCACATGATATTTCAGAAAGTATTCCTGATTTTTTATTTTTGCAGTCTAATTTAGATTCACTGAGAGACAGCAGTCAGTCAGCTATGTAATATGAAACATAATTTACCACAGCTTTACACATATGCACTCCTCCTCCTACAGTCTAAGAAGACTGATGAAAATTATCCCCAGGACGTGTTTTTTATAGACAGTACACAAAATTTTGCACAGGCAGTGTTTAGCTATTCCTTGTGATCCTGGCTAGGATCCACTCCTAAATGTATGGGTCATCCGAATAAAAAATAGAAACCAAAAATATTCACATAGAAGAATTATGATTTTGGCAATTTAGAGCTGGATTAAGAAACTTTTCCCACAGAAATTACAGATTTACTATATTAGACATAAGGCAATCTGGGCAATGGACCTTTTGAAAACCTTCTCATGTACATTGTCTCAAAAGGATCTCAGATGATTCAGAGTAGATACATTGCTTTAAGTCAAGAGAATATACATGCTTTTGATCCCTCAAAAATTAATTTTTAGAAGAATTTAACCTATTCAAGTAGCCAAATCACCACAAAAAAATACTATAAATAAAATTACAATGCTATTGCTAATACTGCTTTTAGATCCCATCCATTTGGATGCCCAGAACATATTACCCTGATTCTCAAGTTATATTAATAACATATTCTGTATTCAAATTGGTGAAGGTTGATCCACTGGTGTGGTTCCAAGAACTTCAGCAGCACAAGTTGCCTGCTATGGAATGAGTTACAGTGTTCCAGTGTCAAACAAAGCGAAATAAATTCACCTTCTTCCTCCCACCTGGTCAGAACAGATGTACTTGGATTTCAGAATATGACAACAAGTTTGGCTGTACTTGGATTTCAGAATATGACAACTTTGATGATCACCCCCCCTTCTTTTGGCTTTCCCATGATAAATTTTATATTATGAATAGTCAGTTTACATCTGTGAAGCTCAGACTGACACCAGCCTCTGAATCATTTTACCCTGGGGTAGTGCTGTGGTCTCTTGCACTGTGACGCACATTGTCCAAATTGCTTGAACATGTTTATGCACAGCTAATGCATTGTGTTGTAAGGAATAACGTTTTGGCCACACATAAATCTTCCTTTATACCTGATTCCATGATAAATATGTTAGTGGCTTTGGCACATGATTTGTTTGTAGCTCAACACAGTGCACAATTGGCAGGCAGAATTGTGGGTGACTGATAGCATCATCCTTGGATGATTGTGGCCTTTGATTAAAACATTAAATTTTCTATGTGTGCCATTACCTGTCTTGGGATTGATTAAAGAGATTACGGTGTGCTTTCTTGGGTATGGATGCAAGCTTAATTACAGGTGGTTCTCTTTGGAACAATCATGTGGATAAAACTGTTTGACTACAATTTACAAACTTCAGTTCTGTGACTTTTACTCAGTATAACAGAATTTAGTCCTGAAAAGCCAATAGGGCTTCCATGAGCAGCCTCAAACAGGGTAGCAACTGAGTTTACCCTCTCCAGAAAAAAAAATGGCAGAGATTTGTGTGAGGGTAACACACACATTTGATGGTAGCTCGAAAAGGAACATGTTTGCCTGAAACATGGCAATTTTCCTTGAAGCAAGTGAACAGAACCATGGAGCCTTTTCTTTCCTGGTCTAGCCTCATTCTTCATCCCTCACTGTGAAAGTTCATGCTTCCAGCACTGAAATGCCCTGCTCATTCCACAGCATTGCATTACAGCCTGGCCTCAACTATTCTATTACCTAAAATTTAATTTTATATATCTGTATATGCATGTATCTCTATATGTACTACATGTGTGTGTGCGTGTTTTGTTTTTAAATAGCAGCTTGCAGATCCTCAGACAAGGAGGTTCTGCATGCTTTTAATGTAGACTTGCCAAGCCAGATAAAGATGATCTTACCATCCTCCAAGCATTGGCAGAGTCCTTATCAATAACAAAGCTTCAGGTATGGGTTTGCTGAAGAGCCAAGGCTGTGATCTCCTCTGTTGGCACTGACTGCTGTAGTGTGCTTCCACTATTCTTTTGTGACTGCAATTTCAGAGTCTCTTCATTTTTACCAGGACAACATTCCTCCCATCTGTCCACTAACTTAGTTATTAGAAACAGGTAGTGGATATTTATAACTTAGATTTAATTGAGATCTTCAATGTAAAGGGCATTATGATCAAACATGACAGTGCCATGAGAGGGCATTATCTGATAATGTCTGTAATGTGTGGCATAAGGAAATGTGTGTTCCCTGAGCATTTACGAAGTAAAATCAACCCTCCCTTCCCTACTTTCCACGGATCAAATATATGTGCAGATGAGTGATAGGGGAAAGCCAAAGTATACAGACTATTAAAATGTTCTATCTCCTTTCTTCTGTTGCTCTTCCTCATTACTGTAATTGGATAATGTTCTGGGAAGTATCCTGGTAATAGAAGAAAAAAGGGAGGTGGTAGCCCTCACAACATATGACGTTATCTGAAAACTGTCAAATGACAGTATTTCTCTCAAGGAGTACTACTCCCTTTATTTGTTAACAATTTCAATGCAAGGACCAAATGTTTTGTAGAGAAAAATTAGCCTGGAGGTCAGAACCCAGGCAAAGTAAAAGCAAACACTTTTACAGGCCAAATGTTTTAATTGTGTTAAGCACTTCTGTAATAATGACTTGCAGCGTTAGTTTTTTCCTTAATTTTTCAAGATTACTGCCAGGGGTTAGCATTGCCTGATCACAATGTGTGGTTAAACATGTTCTAACTTTGTCCTTTGCTTCATTGAAAAGAGTCATCTTTGTTTTTGTATGCAAGGAAATATCACACTGAATTCCTGTGTACCCCCTTGCATCCCAGGAACAGTCAAACAAGTCACACACTATTGAAAGAGGTTAAATGTCCTCTGCACAGTCATAATTCACCAAATATATCAGGCAATAAAATCCTGTGATAACTCACTTTTCATGACAAACCCTGTAATGAGAAGTGAAAATGGGAAAAATTCATCTATTCACTTGACATAGATTGTAACTAGAAAGAGAAAAACTAGACCAGAATTAACTCATTCTTGCAATGACTATACAGCTGCAAACAGACATTTCTCCTTGGTTGCCTTCTTGACTTTTTGATTTATTTACCTTTTTCTAAAAATTATTCTTGAATAGCTTTCTAGCAGCATTACAAGAGAACAGTAACTAAAAATGAATAAAAAGAAAAATCTCAGAGTGCCCACCCAGCTATTGTCTATTTCCATTGAGTAGAAGAGCAATGCAGAATTCCATTGAATTTGAATGCATAATTGAACCACTAACAGTTATTTCCCCTTTAAAGAAACCTGATTTATTTTAGAGTTTATAACTTACTAAACCCACATACGCTCAGCTGTCACAAACAGATAACTTCTCCCCATTTTATGTAGATACTGTAGGTACAGAGCACATGATACATTGAATAATGGACTGCAAGGTAATAAGAAAATGAGGGAATTAGTCACACTCATCTTTAAAAAGTATTGTGCCATGATCCAAATGCCTATAGCCAGATCCTAACACTGGGTGGATGATGGAAATAAATATGCTGGAAATCAACTGATATGAATAATGCAAATTCTTCATATATTTGCAAGAAGCCATACAAAATGCTGTTGAAATAAGGCTGTTTCTGACAGTTTTGCTGCATACAGCATTAAAAGACTCTCATGAGGGCTCTCAATTGACTAGAGGGGCTTTTGCACCTTTTTCCTCTGTAAACAAGAAGGCCTAAATGTCTGAGACACCACGGGAGAACAGAGCAAAATAGTACAGAGCTTTTTACAAAGATATGGGGATGAAGAGGTGGCTCAGCTACATAAAATTATACAGGAGCAGAAAGCTTAAAAATTATTAAGACTATGCAATTTCTGACACATTTTTGGAAGGCTACATGATGTAGTATCAAAGTGAACCTCTGTCCATCCTGTCAAACCACATCAGCTTGTCTTTTGTCACTATGCCTATTGACAGCACATTCTGTGATGAAGCATGACACAGTATGGAGGACAATAAGAAATGAAAAGCTAACCTTTTGTGGCACACATTGCATTAAAACACCAATAATGCATTTCGATCTCCTCGGAGGATCAGAATGAATGCGTTCCCATTGTGGCATGGGAACACATGTTTACAGATTTGAGTTAAAATAGGTTTTCAAGGAAATGGCCCAGCATCCTGTTATTTTGAATGAAAGTGAGATCCTCTTACACTGAGGATTATTTTCTCTCACAATATATGTCATTCTGTTCTCTTGTACGGTGTCAGTAGTGAGATCTGTTCCCTGGCTTGTCCCTTTTCAGGAAAGAATAGAAGTGATTTGGTATCTACTGTGCTATGTATGGGAAACTTCTGAATGGAAACCACAGGAAAAGGTCTCCCACTCTCTGCAGAGCTGGAGCACTCAGAGGAGGCGAGCAATCTCCCAAACTGCCTTTCACATCCAGTTAAACAGGTATGATGTATGGATATGAGTAAAAAAAAACCAAAAAAACCACAAACAAAAGGTAGAGGAAGCAATACAAAAGAAATGAAGAAATGGCAGGAGAAAATTGGTGGCAAAGCAACAATAAGGAGAATGAAAAGACTCTCCTTATTGGACAAAGAGTAACAAAGAAGAATATGATGGAAGTTGGAAACCATGGGAAAATGTGCTTGAAAGCAGGGAGTACAAAAAAACCAAAAAAAAAAGCTGATGTGAAAAATAAATCTGGAAAAACAAGAGGAAAAATAAAGCTGGAAAAACAAGAGGGATCATAAAGACTGAAATATGCAGAAAAGAAAAAGGATTCTGGTAGCCTGCAGCCCAGACATTCATATTTCAACTGCTACTTACACTTCATCACGTCTCTGTAACAGCAAGTAATACATTGTAATATATTCTTTTTAATTTCTCTATTTCTCAACTATGAAACAGAACACTGGGAAGAAGTATTCTATCATGAAATACTTCATTTATTACTAGATGAATTTTTTTCTAGATTTTCCTGACACAGTCTACAAGAAGCTGGTGGTGATTTCTTCCTTTCTTTTCTCAAGCATGGCTAAGCTTCAATGATATCCTTGCACTGTATAGCTTATTATTTAGTATACCACGAATATTATATAGCTTTTGCTTGTTTCTGAGAAACATGGAGCCTACAATTTTTTCATAAATCCTAAGTGGCCCTAAAGAAGACATTTCTGAAAAGCCTGATCATTTGCAAAGGCAATGATACAGCTTTTATTATCTGAACTCTTTGCATTTGTTATGTGAACACTTAAGTTTATTTAATGCTATCACAGACAGAAATTTATACAAATATGAGTGGTAGGAAGAAAAAGATGAAAGAAAAACAACTTCTCACTTTCAAAAGGCAAGTAGAAAACAACAAATTAAACCAGGATAATTATTATGTAAGAGCATCGCTTTAACCTAGAAAGAGTTTGAATGAGAAAAATTCACTGAGGACTGGTACATGCAGAAAAGTTAACTTCTGACCAGAAGCTGTTTGAGGATTAGATTTGTCCTGAAAGCAAGGTCATTATCTGTTTTGCTGATGTCCCTGGGCTGTGCTGGTGGGCACTGCAGGAGAGTGAGGTCTGCCTTGCAAGGTCACATCACCCAGGCTGTGCCGCAAGGAGAAGCGGCTGCCAATGTCTGACACAAAGACTTGTGTCTTGCAATGCAGAAACGACCACCCTAAATTCGTAGTTTCCTCCAAAGCTGGAAAGAATAAGGCTCTATCAACACAGTTCTGAGCACAGTGTAGTTAAGCAAGACTAATTAGTGCTTTGAGCAGTGTCTTACAGAGAAGGCTAAACAGTTTCTGGACTACAAATGATCCTCATACTTCTCGTCTGCACAATTTCTGTCATTTTATGTGAGGTTTGGGATCTCTATAGTATACCATGGAGACATGCATACAGTATCCTTGCAATGATAATTTTCTTTTTTTTTTTCCTACCAGTACTTAAAATAAATGAAGAAGGAATTAATTCAAAATTGTGTATCTATATATTTTACAATATATGTACACTTAGCATTATCTTGTGTATATCCTTCTTCAGGCAAGTTTCCAAGCTGCATCAACTAAAACTGTCATCTTATATATAAAACATTTTTCAGATGTTCTTTCTTATTTGCAGCATGAGTCAAACTATTCATCCAACCAAAAATGGATCCCTTTCATTTCAACAGAATTGGCATTCATTTATTTTTAATGGACTGGCTGAATAACCCATATAATTATTTTTAGGGAATGGATTTTTTAAAATTGTTTTCTACTAAGGTTTGGATTACGGTGATATATTTATTCATCATATATATTTTTTTGCTGAAAGATTTTTTTTTCATTAATTAATTAGCATTTAATGATTAATTAATATGACCAAGGCAGATATGAGATAAAAATTGTTGCTTCTCCAATTATAGAATTAGTTATAATTCAGAATTATATTCATTACTTTCTGGACTCTGTAATTCTTCATAAAGGAAACAAAGACATCCTGTTAAACTGCAATAAATTCAATCATGTATTTTGCCAAGCAATAACTTGAGTTCTATATTTTTATTTTTTGTTTTGTGAATCAATCTTCTCTGCATGAACAAGAAATGGTGGCAAAAAAAAAATATCAGTCACTGAAAAAAAATTTACCATTGAGTAAGAGTGCATACTTTTGGTTTCATTTTCCCTTAGAGCAAGCCTCTTTTACTTTGCATTTCAAAGAAGGATGATGTGGACTATTACAATCACTCACTTTGAAGACAAAAGAAATAGTTCTGAACAGAAGAAGAAGAAAGAATGCATTTATTCTGTATGAGTTCAAATCCCCTTACCACCATCACTTCTAAAGGGTATCCTGAGTTGTGAGGTAGATCACCACCACATTTTCCCTAAAAATTCAGGCCTTCTTGCAGCTTTGCTTTTCAAATTGAAGAATTATGGTTTTAATAATGCCGTCTTCATTGGCTTGAATGTAATGGCTTCAAACTGACAGGGGGCAGGGGTAATGTGTCCCCTCACAGGGGACACCCTCTGAAGGTGGCAATGCCCTGGCACAGGTGGCCCAGAGCAGCTGCCCCATCCCTGGAAGTGTCCAAGGCCAGACTGGACAGGGCTTGAAGCAACCTGGGATGGTGGAATGGCAATGGCAAGGTCATGGCATGAGATGATCTTGGAGGTCCTTTCCAACCCAAAGCGTTACAGGATTCTGTGTGAATTGGTACCTCCTTCTCAGCATGAGCAAAACCATTCCAATGGGTATTATATTTTCACAAAATACACTGAGTTAAAAACATCCAGAAGGAAATATCCTTCTGGATCATCCACAATGAATGAAGGAACTGGAGAACAGCCAATATCTCAAATTTTTAATAATTAAACCTAGCTGCAAGTGCTTTTTCTGGCCCTAGCCCAAGCCCAGCCTTTTTACTACCTTAGGTTCTCTAAGCACATGTAATATGCTCCCCATGTTATTTCAATCTTTATTGAGTTGTTTAACATGTGGGGAAATAAAGAATTGTTATGAATTTGAAGTTGTGAGAGAGGGATGGGGAAAAAAATTCCTGGGTCTGCTGAGCAGGTGAGAAAGTAGAAATGAGATTATAACTAGTCTAAATAGTTAACGAAAATATCACAGTTTCTCTGAATAGGATTTTTTTTTTTGTTTTTTTTTTTTTTCATTAATACTTATCTCTACTTCTTTTCTTCAAAACCCCTTTACAATCTTTTCCTTTAAATACAGTGGGAATAATTCCCTCTGTTTTTCCATTTCTCGTTTCCTCCATATTAGGATAACAAAGCAGCACTATTGCCTCAAGCTGCAAAAGCTGGGACTGACAGGGTGTAGAGGCACAGTAATTTTTGAAAACACAATTTAGTCCTGAGGCTCACGTTTTGCATCATTAAGAACTGGTGCTTGGGTGGCATTATCTAATCAATGTCCCTGTAAAATGTAATTAGTCTTAGGACTGAAAGAAGCAAACTCAAGCCATCATAAAAGTCAATCAGCCAGGATATCATCTCTGTGAAACTATGAAATAGATGATTGTTTTCATTCCATATGAAGGTTTTTGATAAACCTTGCCAAGAGACTTTAGGTGCTTCCAGTAGCTCATTTTATTCTTTTTAAAAGACCCATTTCTCTTATGTATATTTTAACAATTAAGTAATGATGAAAGCTGGAATCTGATTTTCTACTTTCCATTATAATCTCCCATTAGCTTTTGTTCCACCAAAGTCAGTGGATGTGTTCCCAAGAATTCCTGAGAGAAGGATCGAGCCTTTTAATTTTTGTGCCAGGATATCATTTCCAGTGGAATTTTCCCCCTTTCTTAAAGTTTTTCAGTGCTGCAAGTCAGTGAATATTTGCTGAATAACTTTGCTCTTTATCTTTCTCTTTGTTTTCAAGTCTCTGGTCTCTTAGATTCTCAGGGGACACATGAACTTGGAAGGGTAACTTCCATACATCTCTGTCTAAAAAATATATTACTTATTACAAAATAAAATAGTAAACTATTTCAATATATTACTAAATGCTTTATTTAAAATATACTACAGAATATATACCTTTGGTTTCCAAATAAATTTCCAAAGCAATGTTTTTTCTAGTAAAATCTGTTCATAGAAAAATCAATTCCTCAAAAAACTATGAACAGAATTATTTTCACTTTTATGTTACTATCATCCTGTTTCATGTTGGTTAATGAAGCAGTGTTAGATTCTTTCCTGTGGTATTACAGATTTCCACGATCTCAAAGCGCCCTTTGAAAGGACATTATAGATTTCAGTCTAAACCTGAGGTGGTGGAAAAAGCATCACATCACAATAGGCTCCATAGATCATGGCATAATTAACTGATTGTTATAACATACTTGCGCTTGACTCTGAAGCTTTTTACTGCCAGATACAGGGTGTGATGAAAGTCACTGAAATTCCTTTCATTTACTTTGATGAGCTTTCTGTCAAGTTCATAATATTTACAGTGTTTGAAATTGCGTGACTCAGTCATAAATATAGCTGGCCAAAATATATTTCATTTCCAATCAAATTACCAAAGCAATGTTTTTTGGTAAATGTTATTAATTGAAAATCCAATTACCCCAAGTACTATAAATAGAATTATTTTCACTTTCTGATGGAAAATTTTGCGTTAATATTGTGAAAGGAGGTGAAAAGTCTTTAAAAAAAATCAATGCAAATCTTAGTGGTTGTAAAAAAAATCCAGCTTAAGTAGAAAAATTCCAGCCATACCTACTCATTTCAATAGGCAGCAAAATATGAAATAAACATATCAGCAGGATATGGTCCCAGGTGAATTTTAATAGCCAAGGGAACATTAGTTGTAGGGTTAGATAGCTTTTACAGTGATCCCTGAGCTTTTTACTAATTGCCTGGCCTATTTCACATTGACACACCACAGGGTTTTTTGTGCACCCACTCTCTACAGATGTCCTTTTGTCTCAGAACCTCTGCAGTTGCAAAGGAATCCAGTCATCTGCCTGTGTAGGTGCAAAGGTAGCAGGAGTGGTTGATGGGATTTTCAATTTGCTTTTCAATTTTTGCTTTTTCCACCTTAGGAATTTGAATAATTGAAAAAAAGTTTTGTGACTTACAAGTCCCATTGAAAACCCTGTATACAATAATCATTTAATTATTTGAGTCTTTCTACTGTTATCATGAATGCAGTAATTGGAATTTCTTTTGCTCCCTGTATGCTGATTACATTTCTAAGAGAAGGAAAGCCTCTTTATTCAGTAGTTCTTTTCTGTTCTTTCCCATTATTCTTTTTTATTCAAAAGGAAGAATAGTTGGAATCTGCCTGAACATTTCAGAACAGCTAACCCATATAATTACCCATAAAGCTAAATGTCCAGGCCATTCATGCAAACAGCAGCTATTCACAAATATGGAAGAAGAAATGCTGCTATTGCCTGATTTCTGAGGCTGAGGGAGTTCTGTGTCACAAAGCATTTATGTTTTGTTTTGGTTTGGTTTTTTTTTTTTTTTTTGGTTTTGGGGTTTTTTGTTCGTTTGGTTGTTTTTTGTTTTTTTGGGTTTTTTTGGGTTTTTTTGTTTTTTGGTTTTTTTTCACTGAAATGTTTTTCAGTTGTCAAAAGTTGTACACATATGGTAAAGAGTGAAAACAAGTGAGATGATATCCTTTGGGCTAAAGGACAGAGGCTGAGAGTAAATGTTTGTACTTCTCAGAAGAGAGTGCTTTCACACCTTTGCAAAAATGCACTGCACCTTACACCTCATTCCACAGCAGGTCTGGAACAAATAAACAACTACAGGTGGAAAAGGCACTAAAAAAACCCCCATGAGTTATTCTGTAAAACACTGGATGCATATCACCCTACTGAAATGGCATCCCTGTCACGCATGGCCATCTTCCATTAATTTTAGAGTCCTGGCTTGAGCCACAGAGGAAAAGTTGGTTTTAAAATGAGACAGACATGGGAAAGGAAAGATAGAAAAGACAGATAGATAGATAGATAGATAGATAGATAGATAGATAGATAGATAGATAGATAGATAGATAGATAGAACAGAGCTGGAGAGGGGCTTTGTGCATGGACCTGGAGTGACAGAACGAGGGGGAGAAGTTCCACACAGACAAAGCAGAGGTTTAGATGAGATGATAGAAAAAAAGTCTTGTCTGTGAGAGTGATAAGGCATGGTAGATGTTACCCAGGGGATCTGTGGCTGCTCCATCCCTAGAAGTGCTCAAAGCCAGGCTGGAGGGGAGCTTGGAGCTTGGTCTAGAGGGAGGTGTCCCTGCCCATGGTGGGAGGGAGGAATGAGATGATCTGTAAGGTCCTTCCAACTCAAACCATCCCATGATTATATGATAAGAGAGACATGAAAAAGGTGCTATTTTGATTGCTGTTGCAGAGTAATATTAGCAACACTGCTCATGGAATAGCATGGAAACCTCTGCCATGTGCAATGAGCCCCTGATTGTCACTACCATCACAAAAAGCAAGAAAGAGTGGAATTACATCCCCATTTTTCTGCCTGATTTACAGTTGTCTCATTCTTTGCTACCCATGAATCCTGTATAGGAAAACCCAGGTGTCAGTGGCCCAGTGTTGGACCAAATCCCTGGCTATGCTACCTGGAATTCCTGCACTGAGACTATTGCCTGGTGTCTCAGCACACAGTGAGCAGGGCCAGTGTGTCCATTCAAAATTGTTGTATGTTTAGAAAAATAATATTCACAGCAGCCACATAAAGCAAATAATCTTGTTAAGACTAGCAAAGTGAACATGAATGATTTTTTTTTAAAACTGTTATTTTGCAAGGAATGTTAACTTCACCAGCTGATTGAGGGAGGGAAAAAGCTCTAAAATGAAACCCTGTCTATAGGGCTGACTAATAAAAAGATGAAACTATACTTGACATTCAAAAACAGTAAGCTAATATATTCAACCCAGATTAGGGTTGAATATATTAGCTTAAAATAGAATGAGATGATATTTATTTGTGAAAATTAAATTTTAAATTTATTAAAAAAAAAAAAAGGAAATCACTTTGCCAAAATTATAAGATATGGCCTTGACTTCCCAGTGGCTCTCACTTTTTGTGGAAATTATGATACAAATTGTGATACATTCCCAAAACCTGCCTAGAGGTTTATATCATTAGTTTTGATAAGGGAGAAATAAGAATAGTGAGATAACATCTCACAGACATTGGCATACATGTGAGATGTTATCTTGTTCAAGTAGTAGTAGTAATAATAATAATAATAATAATAATAATAATAATAATAACAATATATAACTCTAAATATTTCCCTTTCTGTAAGATTTTCTCTCAATTCACAGATTTTATATTTTTAAATTATAATTTGTGAATATTTGTGGATCTATATTTCACAATTTTTTGATTTTTGATTCAGATTTATTGAACTCTTAAAACTTAACAACTCTTGGAAAAAACTCATGAGAGAATGGTGAACCTTAAATACAGATTACCTTTTTCCCACATCTAGATCTGCTCAAAAACGCCTTAAGCAAAGAAATGAATACCAATATCTTCAGCTATAAAAATTCAATTAGAAACACCCCGAAAAACAGCAGCAACAAAAATGCTAACTATAAAACGTTATAAAATGAAACCGCTGCAGAAGTTTACAAAATTGAGATCCTGAAATTATCAGAACGATGGAAAAAAACCTATTTATTTGATTTGAGCAGAAAACTCATCTGTGCTTGGAGCATGGGTCAGTTTGGGAGATTAGTTATTGCTTTTATTTCAAGACTCAAGTATGAAAAACATTAATAAAAAACAGAAAAACAAAACCCCACAAGCCCCCTCCACAAAGCAACCAACCTCCACAAAGCAACAAAACGAAACAAACCAAACAAATAACATCTCCCCCCTGCCCCCCGCAAAAAAAAAGGCAAATAAAAAAACCAACCAACAAAACAAAACAAAAAACCATTAAATGAGTCCAGACACAGTGCTGCAGCATTCTCTGTCTGGGGCAAACTGCTGGTAACAAACAATAAATCAACAAAATCCCACTCTCCTGTCTGAATTTTGGAGCCGAGAACTAAAATCTTTGAGAATCTTTAACAATCTACCATTTTCCTTAGAAAATTATCTCATGATGTGTAATGATCTTGCCTACATATTTTAGTTATTTTTAACTTTTTAAATAGTCTTTTGAGTAATAACTTAACATTCACCACTGAACGTACCTAAATCTTTAAAGGACTCCTGGTGTAACCAGGTTAATGTTGCAATTAAATTGAGGTTTATGCAAATAAAGGAAAAAAGAAAATCAGAAAAGGTATTTTCTTCCACAATATCCAAATTTTTTTACGTATTTTCACAGATTTGCAGAATCACAGAATATACTGAGTTAAAAACAACCCATCAGAACTACTGAGTCCAAATCCTGGTACTGTCCAAGACAGAAGGTACCCAAGAATGTATGTTAAAAAAAGAGTTTTCCCCATCCACCCAGTTTATTTCTGGTCAGCTTCATCTCCAGTTGCACATTGGCCACACAGATTTTCTGCCTGCAGTGGCAAGAGGCATCTCTGCGTTTCTCCCACATCACCTGGACTTTGCTTCTTTAGAACACACACTTTGCCTTGGCTCCAAAAATAAATTTCTGCTCATCCAAGCTAGCCTTCTGCCTTGTCTGATTGACTTCCAGCATTTTGGAATTGCTTGCTCCTGTGACCTATGAGGTCATCACAGCACCTTCCAAAGCATTTCCCCAGGGGATTTTAAAACTCATTAGTTCCTTGTGCAGTCTTGAAGTTATCACAAAATTGAAAAAAGAAATTTTGGCAACTCTGTTTTCTAGATCGTCAAATAATGTAGCTTTCGTCAACTAATTTTGAGAATGCAAAAATATTTTGTTTTAATTTATATGCATACTGACTGTTCAAGTGTGCAGAAGCTTCTCCCTGGTCTCTTTTCCTTAAGTACAGACAACATGTTTGATATCTGTTTAAAGGTATTTACTAAAAAACACTTTAAGCCAGCTATTCCATCTTTCACTTCATTTTGAATTCTATGATGTATATTGTCCCATTCATCTGATAGCGTATTTTACTTTGGAGATGTAGTTCTGAGCTTGACTATGTCAATTTTCATTTCCACTCCATCAACTCCTACACACATTTCTCATTTTCAACACAAATTCCTTTAAAACATGAACAAAGTAAATTTTAGCTTTGAGATCACAATTTGGCAACATGTTGTGTCATCCAGTCTCTCAGAATGATGGATCTCAATCCATCCTTTCTCCTTTTTTTTCCTAGTTATCTTAGATTATTATTTTTGGAGATTTTATGTTTTATTTTTTTAAGAAAGAAAAAAATATGCGTTTTTTTCAGTTCTTCTATTTACTTCTTGACAACAGATCCTCATTACTGAATTAGTTTTTAAACAGGAATATGTCTTCTTCCTCCCTAGCCCCAAGTAACCTCTGCCACTTCTTTTTGAACCTGAACAAATCCCAAGCTTTTCCCAACTCTTTCAGCCAGCTACATTTCTGGTTTCACTCTGTGAGTATTAAGATATTTCTGAGGAACCAGTTAACCCACATGTCAGATGACAAAGCCTTGCAGAGACTCTCAGACCAAATATGCTTATTTAGCCTCTCACTGGTGAAGGCAAGCACTTCTTTTCCCAGCAACTAACTCAGTTTTCCAAGCCACTCCAGCTGCAGCTGAGTCTCAAGGATTTTTCTGCTCAAGACAGAAGTGGTGACCCACTGCGTGCATGATCATCTGTGACAGTTTCAAAGGCTTCACAGCCCATCTCCTGTGCTGCATTTAGAAGATTAACCTCCCTGTTAAACAAACTTGTGCAATTTCTGATGGGCCATGCACAGGCCTCATTGGGGAAGTCAGGGACAGGCTTTTAGAGCCAGAACTCGTGATCCCATTTCATGCTTATGATGCAGTAAACTTCAGCATGAAGCCATCAAATGTCATGCTCTGATGTGTAAGAGTTTTTCTTCTAACAGAGATTGTACTGGACCTGCTTCCTAGCCCATGACATAATTTTCTCAGATATCCTCAACCTCTGACATTACACCCAAAGACATTTATGCCACTTATGACAGAGATTTATAATTTCTGAAATATCATGTCTGAATAACAACTGTGGTTGATAATTTTAATTCTTAAATGCATTAAGGCTTTTTAAACCACCCCTAAGTTTCTCTCAAACAGAGAGGTACCACAAACCTTATCCAAAAAAGCTCCTTTTTGGAGCTCCTCAGGAATAACATTTTTGAGGATCTAAAATTGAAATCTCCTGTTGCATCCCAAGACTAAGATTATGTCTCCTTAAACTACTTTTTCTAAGATAAAAATAAAACAGAATCTATTTAAAAAATCAAATAAAAGGAAACATTGACAAAACAAAGCATTTAACTGATCATATACTGCTTCTCTTATGCTGAGAATGAGCCACATGAGGCAGATGGTGAACATTTTGCTTATTGTACTACAGGAAACCACTCAGACAATGCATCGGTGAGAGTTGCATTAATACATACTTGGAAAAGAATGAAATTAAATAACTTAATAAATTAAATAAATAAATTATTATGGAAAAAACCCATTTCCTATTCTTACTGAAAGGCATGTAAATCTTCAAATTCCTAAAATAGTTATTATGAGGCTTATCACGAGGCTCAGGATGTATCCTGGTAAAAGATAAAAGCCTGTAACCTTTTTCCCCTGTGAAAATGGTGAAATTTCGAGGATGTCTTCTGATTTAAGGAAAAAAAAAAACCAACAAAAAACCCCCCTGCATACAGATCATCCATATTTTGTACAGTGATCTGATGACTACAAGCCACAAAGAAGATAAGTGGGAGTTTGATACAACACTAATGTCTTCAGAGCTTGTACAATTTTGGGAGTGCTATAAAACAGTTTTCACTTTGGTTAGATTGTCCCTTTAATGTACAGTTTTTGTTGAATTTGATCTTGAAACAATGCATTAGTTTGAGGTCACTCTAAATAATTTATTCACCTTCAATTTGGACACTGAATATAAAAAACATTTTTTCTTGCACAGCATCTCAAACAGTTCAGAGAAGAGCAAACTCTTCTTCAGAATGGAGGTTTTTTTCTGGTTAAAACCTTTAAATCAGAAGCCCATGCAAACCACAGACTGTTCAGGAGTCACTTTAAATATTAAGGAAAAAACATGATGTTGTTTTCTGTTTAGCCCACATGACTTCCTAGTTCTATTATATAACTTCCCCACTGTAGTTTTGAATTTTTTCAATCTATTTACAAAGTTTTTGTGATTCCCAAATGTTAGATTTGATATAAGTATGCACTGTTATTATTGCCATTATTCATATTTGTGGAACTTTTTGTAAAACCTAATTCTGTCTCCAGGTGGTGATTGATTCTGCAAGGAAGTTTTGCAGGAAGCAATTAATGAATAGCATTTTCATCACTGTCCTTCTCAAACCATAAGTGCACCTGAAATCAGCCACAGAGGATTTCCACTGTATTGTTTTATTATTTCTGATCCTGTTTAACAGATGGTTTCTGAGACTCATTCAGAGTCTCCCTAATTTTTCTCTGTCTATTACAGATGCTCTTGAGTACACACCTATTGTGCTGTGCTCTTACAATTGTTTAATTTAAGCACGCTACACATACCATACTAAATTACAAACACAAAACCTCAAGAGGAATAATGCAGTAGTTTCTACCTGTAGGCTCTGACAGATGGGCTGCTGTAAATTTCATTTTCACTGGGATTTGATATGGTTTTATCCTAGTTTTTAAGACTAGTTAAGGCAGACAAGATTTTCAGTACTTGAAGGGGGGCAGTAAGAAAGGTGGGGACAAACTTATTATGGGCACCTGTGGCAATAGGGCAAGAGGTACTGGTATAAATTTGAAGGAGGATCCACTTTTATTATAAGATAATAAAATGCAAGGAAGAAATTTTTAACAAAGAGGGTGGTAAAACCCCAGAACAGGCTGCCCAGAGAGGTGGTGGATGACCCAACACATAAAAGATTCAGGGTCAGGTTGAATGCAACTGTGAGCAACTGGATCTGTTTGAAAAAGCCCCTGATTACTGTAGAGGGACTTAACTAGATGGCTTTTAAAGGTCCCTTCTAACCCAAAGTATTCTGTGATTCTGTGAATTTCTAGGAAAATAAAACATAATAACCTTCCATCTGAGCTAGTCATCTTGACCCCATTTTCTCTTTATCAGTGAAAGGAAATCAGCATTCCCACATATGGCTCACCCAGAGATGCTCTTTAGAGTGCCACTCATCCTGCTGTAGAGCTCCACATTTTAGATTTCCAAAGAGAGCAGAGATTTTTCCCAACCTAACGATGTTAAGGGTTGTGAATTTAAGATCTGACCCTGTGAGCAGAGTATAAGGGCTATGTCTGATCAGTCAGACATCAGCTTCCTTCTGTATACTGCCAGACACAGGTATTCAGGGAGGAATAAAGATTCATCTGAAATCTAAATGCAGATGTGAACAGACCAGGGCAAGGCATTGTATAAATGTAATTATGCAAAACGCAGACAAGAGCTTTTGTCTGGATATCTTGCAACCAGCCAAAGTCAGCTCTGTTTGTTTGAAATCACAGTTTTCTATGGTATCTTCATTTGTTAGCATTCAAAATGAGAGAGGGGAAATCCTTGCAAATCATAATTTAGAAAATGGTAGAGATTCCATTGCTTAATGCATACATAAATAAACGCATTACTCTAGCTGAATATATTACTCTAGCCTTACACATTATCACTTCTCTTGAAGATGTATAAAACAGAGGTTGGTGAGAGAGAGAAGCCAGACCTAGACTTCTTTTGTTGAAAAAGTGAAGATCTTCTGTGCTGTGATAAAACCAAATGGCTCTTTGCTACAAATTTCCTGATGTAATCTCTCAAATATTAATATCACTAACTTGAATTGAGTTTTACGTGAAAAACTGCTGGTTTTACTGAGATGAAAAGCCCTTCATCTGCAATATAGACAGCAGGATTTTCTTTATACTTTTCTTTTGTTTTCATTCTTAAATGATTTGAAAATTGACTCTCCTTCTGGAAAAGGGCTATATTCCTCTGAGCCTATGCTAAACAGGATGTACCTACAGGTCTAATGGAGTCTCTTCTGAGGTAATTGCAAAGCAATGAAACTGTGTAGCCAATGTTATTAGTTATTAATAATCACTTTAAACAGATCACTTTCTAAATTCTATTTCTGCTGTCCTAAAAAAAAGTCCCTCAGACTCTGCATATTACTGAGCCAGAGACACATAGATCTCAATAGCTGTCCTTAAAGTATGAATATTGATGCTGTCTGCTCTGTGTTAATCAACACGACATAACTGTGAAGGAAACTTGGAAAGAGGGAAGTGAAGACAGAGGAGAAAAATCCTTTCTGCAAGTTTTTTTTCATCATTTTAGTTACACTATCAGTCTGTGGTAGAAAATGAAAATAAAATTACTACATGCAACAGAAATTACATCTTCTTTGCAAATATTTTGATACACACATAGTTTAATTACTACCAAAAAAAGGAAGCTGTCAGAACCACTAAAAGTATGCAAAGTATAGGCATAGACCTGCTTAGTATTCAATGCAGTGCCCCAAAGCACACAGTGATTACTATAGTTTACTAGAGATTACTGTTTACTATAGTTTAGTGTAACAACCTGGATCTTTACCATTCTAGGGTGTTAAGTTTGAAAACAGAGGAGGGAAAGATAATTTGACATCAGAATTCTAAGATCCTGTTGTCAGCTTCACTAGCCTTTTTGAAACATAACCACAATCATTCTGGTTACGAGGTGCTCTGAGAACCTTCCTCATGGTACCACCTGCACACTGAAAATCTGAAAATGAAGTGGATGCAAGCAGACTCAGATGCTAAAATCTAACACCGATTTCATACTCTTTACAGAGCCGGAGAACTTAAAAAAACTGATGAAAACATTTGGGTTGCTATATTTCTCTTTTGAATATTGTTTTGTCTGTAAGATACCCTCGACATCCTGACACAAGGTGTTCTTTTTTTCACAAATGAAATAGCATCAGCTCTGTGGCCTTGCTTGAGCATCTCTGGACAGTGGTCGATGCTGGTTGTCGTCAGACATGATCCAGAGCCTGTTTTTAGAGCTCTTACTTCTGTCTTCTTCTTGGATGTGCCTCTTCAGCATAGACTCATCTGAGGATCTGGACTCTACTCATCTCAGCTGGATGGTGCAGGACTACCTACTGCTGGTCTACTGGATTTGGCTGGGGTAGAGTTAGATTTTTCCCAGGAGCTGTGTTTTGGGTTTGTGCTGAACACAGGGTGGATGACACAGAGATGTTTTTGTCATTGCTGAGCAGGGCTTGCACAGAGCCAAAGCCTTTGTTGTTTTTTGCACTGCCAGGCTGGGGAGGGAATGAGGGTGATTGAGAGTTTAGGAGGAGACACAGCCAGGACAGGTGACCCCAAAGGGATGTTCCAGACTATGTGACATCATGCTCAGGGAGGAAATGAGGAGGAAGGGGGAATGTTTGGAGTGATGGTGATTGTTTTCCCAAGCCATGTGGTGGGTTCTGGCTCTCTGCAGGTGACTGAACACCCACCTGCCCATGGCAAGCAGGGAATTAATTCCTCTTTTTGCTCTGCTGGTGTGCATGGCTTTTTCTTTCGCTACTAACCTGTCTTTATCTCAACCCACGAGTTTTCCAGCTTTTACCCTTCCAATTTTCTCCCTGCTCCTGCTGGCTGGGCAGGAGCAAGAGGTTGTGGGGGCTTGGGGTATGGATGGGCTTAAACCACAACAGTGGCTTAAACCACAGCCTTGTGATAATGTGCAGCTCCTCAGTACTGATTCCTGGTTTTCCTGCCTTTACAGAGCCCCCAGCCCTTGCAGCTGTCTAGCAGTAACTAGCCCAGTGCTGGTTTTTACACTGAAGTCACTGATGTATGTAATGATCTTTCATTTACTTCAATAACAGGAATTCGTTCATGGGTGAATACTTTCCTTGCGTGTAGAAAACTTATTACCTGAATTCTCATCAGCTTAGAAAATGAGGGGAATTGGCTCATAATCTCCAATGTGAGGCTTCTCAAAATGAGAAAGGAGTCTAGCAGGACAACATCTCCCCAGGTCCCAGCAGTGGGGACATGCCTGTCTGCTCCTGCTTCAGCTCCTGCTTACAGGCCTCTTACTGGGGCAATAAAAAGAAGCAGAACCAGAAGCTTGTGGGTGATGCAATCCATTAAGCAGCAAAAATTGTAAATTATGATGAGCCAGGTATTCTTTGTAGTAGTCTTTTGGAGCAAATTGATGAATAATCTCTAAAATAAAGTGTATTCTTATCTTGTGAATGATAAAAAGATTCATGCAAGGAAAAGCATGTTCAGTGATCAATCACAATGAGAAACAGGGATAAATCTGCTGAAAATTATGCCATTGATAAAAACTGTTATGAGAGAATGTTATTTGTTATGAAAGTTCTATATAAGGTAAATTTGCATACAATTGAAGCAACAATTAAAATAGAAAGAAGCTCTGTTAATTGCTGGGGGTAGGGCTGGGATCTTTGCAGAATTCTTCTTTTAGTAACCATTTCCTTTGGGCCAAAATTCACCAAGCCAAGCTATTTTGTTAACTAAACCCATATACTTTGTAGAAATACTTTTTTTTCCCAAATATCAGTCCCCCTTCATAACTAATAACACCAAAAAGAGAGTCAGTGCAGACAGATATTCACTACATAGCAAGGAATTATCTTTACATAGGACAGATGATTATATGATTGCACAGAACATTTGTTGTCCCCTTGAACAGTGATGGATTGGGTGAAAAGACCAAATTTAGACAACTGAGTCACAGATTTTTTAGGTTTGGCAGATGAGGGGAGTCCTACCCAGTTAGGGTATACTTCTAACAGTACCTTTTATGTTGATATTGATGTACTACTGCAGCAAACTCCAACTCTTCCCCCACCATTTTCTCTGTACTACTGGAAATTTCCCTGAACTCCTCAATTAAGAATAAGATTGAATTCAAGCAGCTTGTGCATGAAGTGAATTTTCACTCAGGACTGGTGTCCAATTTGTGCTCAGAATATAACTATATCCATCTACTGCTTCTCCGTGGTAATTAGCAGTTTTATAGACATCATTTTTACAGTCATGTTCTTGCATTATGAGATACGTGGAATACAAATTTGCTTAACATTACTTACATCATAAAAACCAGAATAAATGCAGGGAGCTAGTGTCACTGCTCCTCACAATCCAGCACATTTTACATTTCCATTTAGAAGAAAATTCTAACTGCTTCTTCAAGGGATATTTTATTATGGAAAAACAAATGGCAATATCACTTTAATGACAATGCATCAGCTAATATTCATCTATACTAAAACAACTCCAGCCCAAATAATTTTGGTTTCAGACAATCGACTCTGTATTATTAGCCATAGGATAATTAGAATACAACCAATCTTAGTATTATAATTACTTGCAGTTTAATTCTCACATTGACCTGATATTGCACACCACTATGGCTCATTACACTTGTTTTATTAAGGCAGTGTACCAAAAATTATGTTAACATTCTTGCTAGCTACAACATAATCTTCTGGTTCACCCACAGACAAAATAGCCTCTATTAAAGGTGAAATAATAATAATAAAAATATTGCAGTAAAACCTAAATGCTTAGTTACATTCTGATTTCCAACGGTCATAACAATTTACATAATTGCTCAGATATTTTTTGCTGAATATTCTTAACCATTCTATTTTGCTTAGAAAATAATATTTATATATGCTTCTCCAACATTCAAAGACACTTTTTTGTATGACAGCAGGAATTTAAATAAAATGAGTTCATAAAATCAGTGATGCCAATGTATTAGCAGTTTGCCCTCAATATTTTGCTATAATGGTTATCAAAACTGCATTAATCTCTCTTACTGAAAACTATTTATACACCCCTAATCATCATTAAAATGTTATTTTGTATTCAGAACAACAAATTAATCTTTTCTATTAAAAAGAAATAATCTGATTTTTTTTCACAGGGTTTGCCCCTTAATGATGCTTCTGTGAAGAAAAACAAGACAAAGCTTAAAGATAAAGAATTAACAGAAGAAATTAAAGGGAGAAACTAGAAACTGTTAATAGAAATTGCAGACAAGGTTTATCAGTCTCCACATTAATGGTCTATTGTTGCTGAAGGCTCTTTTAGGATATCTTACTGAAACACAGAGATATTTACTGATTCTCAGAATTGATTAGCAGGCAGGCCACAAAAGCAAAACCTGCAGATCTGTCATGGAAAAAGCCACACTACCCACAAGTCTGAGTAACACAGGAGTGAGGCAACAGCTGTATTAAACTCAAAAGCTATTAAAATTCAAAGTTATTAGATTAGACTGATTTTTTTAGGCTCAAGTCATTAATCTTGGTCGAGAGTTCCAGTCTTTACTTCAAGAATCTAGAGCAAAGAATAATGAGACATGGTATATTATAATACATGACAGTACATCCTGTGAATACCTGAAGTTGTTTGTATGACTGGCAACTCCAGAAATTCATATGGGATTAAAATACAAGTAAACACTGCAATATACATATATATATATATATATATATATGTATATATTTGGAATTTTCCTGATAAAAAGTTTACAAGATGGCAAATGTTAGGAAAACAAACTGCATAAAGAAAGAGGCAGTTAGAGTAGAACAAGAATCTCAAATTTGCCTGAAATATTAATATTGATTCAGTAGAAGTAGTCTGCTTTTACAGATGAAGCATTTTATACCAAGATAATGACTACAATCATACAGACTCTTCCTGAACAATTGAATGTAAAGGTGGTGTTTACAGCTTTGGGAAATGAGAACAAAGTGGCAATTCCCAACCATCTCTAATGTGTCTCTGCAGTCAAAAGTTCAGCTCAAAGGCAACCAAACATTTGAGTCTTAATTTGGCAGCCTTAATTTGCCCTCATCCAATGTGTATTATGATGCTGAAGATTCAGTTCTAGTGATCTTTTCATAATTCTTCCTGACTGAAGGAGCAATGAAATTGTAGCAAACAAGTTGAATAACTTCTGCCTTAAAGATGTCAGGGACTGTAAAGTTAATTTCATTCTGAGCCCCTGCCATGGGCAGGGACATTTTCACTATCCCAGGTTGCTCCATGCCCTGTCCAATCTGGCCTGGGACACTTCCAGGGATGGGGCAGCCACAGCTGCTCTGGGCTACCTGTGCCAGGCCTTTACCACCCTCACAGGGAAAAATTTCTTCCTAATACCTAATCTGAACATCCCCTTTTTCGACTTTCAAGTCATTCCCCTTTGTCCTGTCATTCCAGGCCTGTGCCCAAAGTTCCTCTCCAGTGATTCCCTTTAGGCACTCAACAGGGCTCTAAGGTCTCTCAGGATACTTCTCCTCTCCAGGCTGAACATCCCCAGCTCTCCCAGGCTCTCTCCAGAGGAGAGGTCCCTCAGCCCTGGAAGCATCTCTGTAGCCTCCTTGGGACTTGCTCCAGGAGCTCCTCAACCTTCCCCAGAGCAGGATGCAGCCCTGCAGGTGGGGCCTCACAGAGAGGAGCAGAGGGACAGAATCCCTCCCCACCTGGACCTGGTGGCCACACTGCTTCTGATGCAGCCCAGGACACAGCTGGGGCTTTCTGGGCTGCCAGTGCCATGGCTGGGTCCCATGGAGCTTCTTAACAACCAAACCCCCAAGTCCCTCTCTCCTGGTTTGCTCTCAAGCCGTTCTCTGCCCAGCCTCTACTTGTGCTTGGGATGGCCCTGACCCACCCGCAGGACCTGGAATGTTACAATTTTCAGACAGTCCCACCTCTCCGGCCTGTCCAGGACACTCTGGGTGGCGTCCCTTGCCTCCAGCATGTGACTGCAACACAGAGCTTGGTGTCATCACTAAGATTACTAAGGGTGTCTTTGATTGCATTGCCCATGTCACTGACAAAGAACTTTATCCAGACTCCTCATCCTAGGACAAAACTTAATGGAACACAAAGACCTTAGGAAAAAAGTTTGATTTTTTTAATTCCCAGCATGTCAGATAACTGGGATAATAGCTCTGTCCATACACCTAGAGTTTTCCCCACACAGCTATAAAGATCTCAGCTATGTGTTACACAAAGCAAACACTTTAATGTTGCTCTATATTAGCCCTTAGATTGCAGTTTATCCCTCACTATCTCAGACAAATGGGATCAGCATAGATCCTTTGCTTTCTATTTGACTAGTCTTAATTATGTATTTTCTGTCATTCAGCTTTATGACTGTGTAATAAAAGACAGGTTTAATGGGCCAGTAGTCCAGGATGGGAAATCATCCAGCTAGTGAAGCATTGAGGACATCAAATTAGTGGCAGTGCTGATCAGTTTTTTCCCCAGCCTGACATCTGTTTGTAAGCACTCATAGCCAAAATTGTTTTGAAAGGCAATGTCAGCCTTAGGCTTTGGAGCTTGCATCAGTGAATCTCTCCACCCCTTACTACTGGTTATTTTCTGCTTTGAAATTAGACAATGCATATAATCATGCATGAGGGAGACAACATTATCTGATGTTTGATCTGAGGAGCAGAAGTCAGGGTTCCTGGGCAGTCTCTAAAACTGTTCCTGATTCTTGTCTTATGTGTGTATTTAAAATGTACTTTAGCTTAGAAAACATAGATGTAAGAAAGGTTTCTGGAAATCTTTAGTTTTAATTTAATTGGCTTTGTTATCTAATGACTTTTTTTATTTTCCTTGCCAGAAATTATTCTAATGAACATGAATACTGCTAACAATCTCCCTGAACTTAGAAAAGTGAAAGAGTATTAAAAGATTCATAGACTTTTGAAAAGGGAGAACTCTTGGGAACAGTGTTCTGGTCTGTTTTATAGTGCAGACTGAACATCTGCTTCCAAGCTAACATTTGCTTGGAAAATAGAGTACCTCAGAAACAGAGACAAGGAAAAAAACCAGAAAGAATCCCAGAGGAAACCCATACCAACCATCGTTAGCGGTAATTATCATATAATATCAATGATTATATAATGATCATACGATCATCATATAACTACAGCGATTACTCTATATTAACACTGTGTTAATACTGCTATACACATTAATGTATTATATATGAGCACATGGAAATGTAAATACTTATGTAAATGAATGTTTTCATGAGACTTCTGTGTGTTTGCCCTCTCAAATTCAGTTGTTATGGTTCATTTTATATACGTGTCATAGCAGAACAGCCGTGACACTGAATAAATTAGACCACAGCTCTGTCTTGTCCCTCCATGCTATCATCAACAGCAGCAACTTGCTCAGAGACAGGACATGAAAGTAGATGAAACATAAAAAATACTACTGCTGTCTCCTTGAATTTTTGGAGAATCTAAGGCTCAGGCACTTCCTGAATTAGGAATGTCATGTTTCCCTTTAAAACTCCTCACATAAATGGTTGAATTGCTTTTTTAACCCATTAAAAACTCCTTTACATTTGTGATTCCTACAGCAATGAGTTCCATAGTTTAGTTGTGCACTCTGTAGCAAAGCATTTTCATTTTTTAACATATAATATGCTTACTCAATTAATTCTCCCCCAATTTTGTATTCTTAAGAACAATGTATACTCTTTATACTAAAAATATTGAGAATTAATCCTAAAATTCTAAATATATTGAAGATTGTTCTTAAACCTCATCATGTTTAACTGTAATTTTACCACCCAAAATAAAGTTAAATACCTACCAAGAGAGTTAAATAGAAAGTCTATCACCTTTTTCTCCAGACATTGATGGTTCTATTTCAAAAAGGAATATCTCTACCTATCTGGACTTAAAATGGTAATAACTTTTCATTTTTCACTATTTATTCCTACCTTTGTTAGTTCTTCTTTTTGATATTTAGTAACATGTGACATATTTTCCTTCAACTTTGTTTTTCAATTCACACAAAACTCTTTGGAAGTTTATGAAACTTATTGCCATAATCCTGTTCCTTGTATGTTTGTTGACTTAATTTGTCAGGCACAAGTTACCTTTCTGAAAGCCACTACAAGTTTTGCCTGTAAAATTATGTTTATTGACATATTTGTTATTCCTATTTATTCATGTTTATTGATATATTTGTTATTCCTACTCTTTCTTGTAGTAGATATGAATTTGCTCAGTAGAACTCAGATTTACTGGTCTGCAGCTCCTGGACTCTTCTGCACGTGCCATCTTCCATTTCCCTGTTGCTGATTCCATTTTAAGCACAGTTAATAGTTCAGCAATTTTATACTTGAACTCTTTTGGAACTCTTGGGTGAATACCATCTGTTCCTGATGATTTGTTAGCAGATATGTTATCAGTTAGTTGTAAAACCTCTCCTTTCTAGCATTTTTATAAGCTGCCCAAGTACTGAATTTAGAAAGCCTACTAAAGAACCCTCAAACCTAAAGTCCTAATTCCAAATTTTGGGAAGTTTATGTTCTGACTCCAGATCTTCTATACCAACTACTCCTACCTTGATATAAATAATGAACTAAGCTTTATTTCATGACACCATTTTTTAGTATTAAGTGCCCACCTTTCTGTCATTCGAAGTCACCTCAGCATTCTCTGTCTTTCCTGTGATTTTTCAGAACAAAATACCACAAAATCCTGTCATTTAGGTGCATTATTCATCAAGATAAAACCACAGACATTGAAGCAGGTAAAGGCAGAACATTAAGGTCTGACTTTGCTCTGACTGTAGAATTTCAATGAGAAGCACACATAGAAGGAAAAAGGATATAATATAGGCACTTTTGATACTTCCATCACTATAGAGAAGTAGAGATAACCTAAAGTATCTATTTTGAATCACAAATAAAACCATGCATTCAAGAAGCTGAAGGCTTAATTCATTTAAGTGGATAATGGCCCTATGGGGTTTCTGAGTAACAGCTCAGTACTTAATTTCAGATAGTAGGGTAGGGTTTTTTTCATTACATTTTATTCATTGCATTGTGTTAATTTTCTGTAAATACCACATTTTTTTACAGAAGTATTTTCTGCTGAAGATTTCTATACTGTAAAAGTTTGCTGTTTCTTTATATTTTTAATTTTTGAAGGAAAACAGCCATTCCAATCCTATCTTGCTTAAGTGAGGAAGAAGAGCAGACTATCTAGTCACAAGGTTAAGGAATTTGCTGATTATAAAAATAAAGATTTCTGCACTACTGTGTAATTTTGGCATAACAACAAGCCTTTAACTTTATTGCACAAGTAGAATGAAACAGATTCCCATTGGAACTATTCCACTGTTTTTATGAGGGTTTTTTTTCATTAATTATCTTCAGTTTCCCACATGGCCTTTTTACCTGTGCTCCATAAAAACCAATTTCTCTTTTACAGACGTTCCATATTGAAAATGTCAGGCAATCGGGACAAATATAAAATTATTTTTTATATTATAGGGATTTAAAATTAGTCAAAGAAGTATTTTGTGTGTATGTGAGTTAAATTTAAATGAAATAAAAGCTGCCAGGTTGACAGCAGTGGAAAGTATGTCACTCTTTCTGTTCCCAGAACAATGGTACAAACAGTGGGAGATTCTCCAGCAAGTTCTGAAAAATTAATTGTGCCTTAGATTGACATATTTTGGCATAAAGAAAAAATCAGTTATTATTAATGTGGATTTCTTCACTCCTGTTACTAAGAATGTCAGGAAAGATTTTCAGAATAGAGTAAAAAGGCACTTTTACCACTGTGCCCTATCTAGCCATGGCTTTGTGCTCCAGATTCCACAATGAGTGAAGAACAAGTAACACTGAATACAAGAAAATTCTTCCCCAGAAATTTAGTAAGCTTAATGGAGATTTTTAGTCTGGGAATTACCCTTACACAAAATTATCTTACACAAAAATTCCCTCCTAATAAAACAAAGGACTGAGGTATATGCTTTAAACAAGGAAAAGCAGTAATTAATGAACTGCTACCTATAAACCTATATACTATTCTTTCTCTTCACAAATAATTATCAAATAAGGTTAAAACCCTAGCAAGAGGAAAGATATCTGAGAGTGAAATACTCTCTGTCTCAAAAGACAGGAATTTATTAACATGAATTTTTAAAAATTTTTATATTACGCTTGGGCACTCAAGAATTTTTTGCAAATGCCACCATGTCTAAAGGGGTGATGTTTCCCAAAGGGCTTTCAGGCTTCAGTATCACTGATCACCAAGAGATGACCTCTTTAACTCTACCATTCTTTTGTTTGTTTGTTTTGGATTTCTTTTTTATTTTATTTTTGTTTGGTTTTAGTGTTTTGTTTTGGTTTTGGTGGGGATTTGTTTGTTTCCTGGCAGATCTCAGGGATTCTCAGCACTGCAGATCCTCAACATCAAATCAAACCATTCCCAAGTTCTAACCCCCTCCTGGTTTTGAGAGCATTGTAATCTTGAAAAGGTTACCTGCCATCACCAGTCATCTTGTAGTCACAGGCAATCATTAGTGAAATGATCTGATTCACTTCAGATGGGATAGAAAATGGGGTGTAAAGGGAATACAGCTTCTCCATGAGCAGCATTTTTCCAGTGGATGGCACTGGGAAATGAGCCACGTGGATCTGTACCCCAGTTCAATCCAGAGGCTGCAGGTCTGGAAAGTGCTCAAAGTGTATTTCACTATAAGGAAAACATAAATAATCTCCACTTTCACCCACCTCTTCTTCTATTCCCTTCTTTGACTGCACAAAACACACAAACGCCTTCAATCTCCCCCTGACCTCTAACAAATAACCAATTAACAAAGACAGTTAGGAAAAAAGATCTATGGTTTTTTACATTAAGCGGAGCAAATCCACACAGTTTTTTTCATACAGGAGGAAAGAGAGAAAGAGAGCAAAACAGATCAGAGGGATGCCACCTGACACCCACATTCCTGCATCAGTTCAGAATTAAGTGAAAATGCCTGGATTGCTCTGAGGATTTGAGCATTCCTCTCAGTCTGACCACCTGCTCTCAGAATAATCCTGGGGTTTGGCTTCAGTGGAAAATACTCCAGGACTTGGTAACTGTAGCTGGTGTGGGGCTTAAATTAGTTGCTAGGAAGGTTTCAAACAATGATAGGAAGGTCACAAGGTTTGGTCTGCAGTTTAGGGAGCCCCAGACTAAGCACATCTGGTATAATATCACTCTGATTTTAGAACAGGTTGGATGGAAAATGCAACAGAACAACCACCTCATGCTTCCTCAGGTTTTAAAATTCAATAAATTGTAAGATGTAGAAATGAATGGAATCTAGGGAACCAAGGCAAATTTTTTTTTTTTTACCAAGACATTATATTGGTCACGCCATTATGTGAGTCCCCACCACCTCAGAGAAAATGTAAAGTGAATTCAAAATTTCAGTGTTGAACTGTTTATGACAGAAATACCCGGGGTGGCCTGTGGTGCTGATGAATATCCTGTACTGAGCACAATGTTGGTGTTAAATTATGGTGTTAAAACACACAGACAGACACAAGCACACAGAAAACTGCATACATGTCTCAGGGCTGGTACCAAATGACTAAAAAAAATTGACAAGACATATTTTTCTCCTTATTGACATTTTTAACTGTAGTCAGTGGGGAAAATGAGATAGATGGAAACAGTGAGTAAGAACATTTCCTGAGTGACAGAGGAAATAAATACAGTAATGGTAGAAGGGAGGTCCATCCTTTCCTTGTTTTAGAAACAAAACTCATCAGGAGAGGGTGGATGAAGATACTGAGCTGTATCAAGCCCAATACAGATTAATTTCAAATAAACAACATGCCATACCCAAACACATGACAGTCTCTGGGGTTCTGATCCACGAAAATATCTGATTAGTAATGTAAATGACTAACAGTGAATCCTAAATTTTGATGTTTTGCAGACATTTAACATCTTGAGTTTCAAGTACAATAATGTGCTTTATTTTCATTTTAAAATAAGTGATTTCCTGGATCTTCTTGAAATAACTGTGCAATATCAAACAATTTACTCAGAGGTTTTGAAGCTGCCATTTTTCCATAGATTTTATACAGTAAAATTTGGATACTGTGGATGAGATATTAACACATGTTTTCCCCTTAATTTACTTTTTTACGTTGTGTTTTTGGGAGGCAGGAAGGATAAGGGACTTTTTAAAATTTTTGTTTTCATGGCTGCACAACTTAAACAATGTCGCACTGTGTTAAACTAAAGTTGCTATTCTTAGGCAAGTTGTTAGATATGATTAAAAACAAATCTCTGTAACTTTCTAACTCATCTGGGAAAAAAATGTGAGTCATTAAGATGATAATACAAGCAAATTTTAAAAAATCAAAGATGATAAAACTGATTAATCTTCATTTCTTTAAATGCTAGGTCATGCTCTTATTATTAATAATACCATAATGAGCTGTAATTAAATTCTGGCAAAGTTTCTACTTTCAAGTAGCTTGACCTCCTACTGCAAAAAAACACATAGGAAGCTATCCTTCTTCCCAGAAATTCACATTTTTGTACAAACAACCCACTTTTTGCCTGTCTACGTTAATATGCTACTTTGCAAGGGTACTTTTATTTTTACAAAGTTGCTCTTTAATGTCTCACTTTCAGGACAGCATCTTCACTCAAGTACAGATTAAATTTAAAAAAACTTGCATTAGTTCCACCCTAATTAAGCATATGCTCAAACAGTTTCTTGAACTGGAACTGTACTAAACATGTAAAAGTTGGGCTGAAATCTTGATTTTGCTGCTGTAAAAACAGCAACAAGTATGTAAAGATTGCATCCTTCACATGTGTGCCCCGGTTTGGAAAATGACAGGATAAATCCTGAGGTCGTGTTGCTTCCAGCCTGGGAGGTGGAGGGCCAGAACTGTGCCCCAGTCAGCTCTGCCTGCTGTGGCGTGGTCCTAAGATTTTGTTTATTCAAAAATCAAAGGAAAGATGAGTGCATGGTTCAGAAGTACAGTCTGTAGTTAGCAGCTGCAATAACAGAATGAATCAGTAAGTTTGGACTGACTCTTCCTCCTCCATGTTAACAAAAGGTTGATGCCTGGCTTGTATACACTCCCCAGGAGCAAGATTCACAGGGAAATGAAGGTTTTGGCAAATACATGGAAAAGTAATAAAACGGCATTTTGCACTCAGCCCTGGAGCAGGGAAAGAAGCGGAGTGAGAGCCACCTGCAGCTCTTTCCTTACGCCTTCCTATGCTGGTGAAAAATGAGCTATGGGAACCCTTCAGGGATGATGAGCTTTCTCCAAAGCTTTCTTTTCTCCTGGTTTCATCTAGGGTAGAGATAATTTTGTTTTTAGAAAGAAGGTAGAGTGCTGTGTTTTTGGATCTAGAATGAGAATAATGTTGACAACACACTGAAATTTTAGTTGTTGCTTAGTGGTGCTCACTGCAGGCAAGGACTTTTTAATGTCCAATGTTCTGCCCGTGAGCAGGTGCACAAAAAGTCAGGGGAAAGCATGGCCAGGAGAGCTGCCCCAAACAGGCCAAAGGGCTACTCCATACCATGGAATGTCCTGCCCAGGACATAAACTGGGAGAATTTGGCGAGGAGCCTATTCTGGAATAGGAAATGCCTATTTCTGTCTGGGGACACCCTGAACATCGGTCAGTGGGTACTGAACATCATTTGTTTCTCTTGATCTTTGTTCCTCCCTCACTCTCCTTTTCATTACTATTATCACTAATATAATTTTTTAGAGATTGTTTTAATCCCAAATATTAAAATGTTTACTTTTTCTCTTTTGTTTGCTTTCAAATTTTCCTCCCCACCAGGAGCAGAGGGGAATGACTGAGTGGCTGCATGGTACTTAGCTGCTGGCTGGAGTTAAACCACAGCAAATATCCAGCACAGGCATGTATTCAGGCTCCTGATTAAACTCTAGCCACCCAAAACATGATACCACTGTGTTTGCCCTTGCAAGATGTATTTCTCTGTTTGGTCATTCTGTAACCAGCATCTTTCCCTATGAGGGATTCTAAGGAAAGCTGCAGCAACCTGAACTTGCTTGCAATCAAGCCTGACCTTCCAACCCTGCAGGAGTTTCGTGTGGAAGTTTTATAACATGACTTTCTTGCTTTACTTACAAAGAAAGGTCCTGCTGGCATGAACACATATGAAAACCTTCACAAGAGTCAGTCTGGTTAATTTGCAGGTCAAGCAGACAAATCTCAGCCCAAGTTCACCTTGAGGAGCAGCCTCTGTCAGTAAGGCAAGAGGTGGGAGAAGCTCTCTGTACCTTCACACCTCTCCTCCAAGGTGCTCTCCGGCTGAAGTCACACACGGTCATGCCAAGTCAGGATTCAGCACATGGGGAGAACAAAAATCTCTGAGGTGGATGGTGAAGTTAAAGTAGGTAGAGATAAGAAGTACTGTGAGCCTTTCAAAACAATATAAATGTTGCTGCTGTTTAATATCCCTGGCAGTGAAGTGACCTTGCAACACCCTCCCCTGTGAATACCCCTGGCTACACATCCTGCTTTGTCCTGCTTCACCTACAAGCAATTAGCTGTCTTTGGTTTTATCTCTGAATATCCAGGTTTTACATTATAAACGTTTTATTATCTGCAGCGCAGCTATTGTTTTTTCTGTTGTTTCTTCTGCTACTGAGCAGCTCGTTATCTGCATCTTAGTCCCCTTCAAATGTCTTCTGCTCCATGTTGAAGGAATTACAGGACTTACTGAGTGGTTCACTAGAGGTTAACACAATTATAAATTGAGAAATGAGCCAGCAGTTTCATTACAATTGTCTGTGTGTCTGATGGCATTTACTGCAGCCTGGGTAATGTGAAGCTGTGGTTTGGGGGAAGTTGTGGAAACATGAAAGCATTGTAATGATGGGAGGTAGGTAAACTCTGTACAAATTAATATTTGCTAAGGACTCTTGATAATGATAGAATTTCCTTACAAAAGATTACAGCTGCCAAATTTTCTACTACAATTGCATTGACATGAAAAACCACATACTCTTTTTCTTTTTTCTTTTTCTTTTTCTTTTTCTTTTTCTTTTTCTTTTTCTTTTTCTTTTTCTTTTTCTTTTTCTTTTTCTTTTTCTTTTTCTTCTTCTTTTTCTTTTTCCTTTCTTTCTTTCTTTCTTTCTTTCTTTCTTTCTTTCTTTCTTTCTTTCTTTCTTTCTTTCTTTCTTTTCTCTCTTTCTTTCTTTCTCTCTTTCTCTCTTTCTCAGAAGGAAAAATGCTATAAAGATTCTTTTTTAAAAACTGTACGAGAAAGACTACTTAGGACAGTGACCAGCGTAAAAGAAATGGTGAAAAATCAAAATCAATTAAAAGTAAATAGAAGTCAGAGTCGTAGAAGAACTTTACAGAATCCAGATAGGCATTTTGATAATGCAAGAAAGTGATTATTCAAAGGTCTGACAGTTTTCTAGGATTATAAAACACCATGACAACTTCAGTAGTTTTAATTCCAAATATTCAGACAACTGTCATAGCTCCATCAAAACAGAAAAAATTGCTTATATTTTACAGACTTTGAAGCTCAAACAAAGAATATGATGTGATATCATGTGAGAAGGAAATATGTAGGCAAGTGCATGTAACTGATGACGGCAGCTCCTTACAAATGCAATTGATTTCCATCAGACACTGATGGAAAAATGGAACTACATGAATATCCATGGGAAATGAACAATCAAATGGAATAAAAATGGATGAAATAATGAGTTAAAAATGCAATAAAAAATTCAAATAAAGGGAACCCTACAATCACTGAAGTGGGAAAAGCTCTCTAAGGCCATTGATCCAACCATTCTCTGAGCCCTGCAGAGCCACAAGGTCCCCCCTGAGCCTCCTTTTCTCCAGGCTCAGCCCCTTTCCCTTCTCCTTAAGCTGCTGCTCATCAGACCTGTGCTCCAGACCCTTCCCTACCTCCCCCTTTCCTGGACATTGCATAATGAAGAATTTGCTTTTCTGTGCCATATTCTCCTCAAGATTTTTCCCATTAAACTTCCATTATGGTTTTGTAGTTGTTGTCTAGGATTTTGTTAATTCAAAAATCAAAGAAAAAACGAGTGCACGGTTCAGAAGTACAGTCTGCAGTTCACAGCATCAATAACAGAATGAATCAGTAAATTTGGATTCTGAACTGAAAATATGTCAGAAACAATTTTATAAGTTTTCATCTCACCAAAACACCACCACAAAAGCACAAAGAAGATGGCTGTCTGAGCCTCCCTCTGCTGTCAGCAGCAAGACAGACTTCTTCCCAGGCAGATACATCTCATTTTATGAGACACTTCTATGATATGTGATAAATCCTGGTTTTCTGCATGGATTTTATAGAGAGACTAGCCAAGTCATTTAATCTCACAATTTACAATGTCTGTAATTAACACAAATGTATACTATTCATTGTTAATAAGCAGCAAAAAATGCATTTCCCTTGACTTGCAGTTCAAGTTCAGAAGGAAAATTTAAACCATTCATTCTTTGTGTAGGACATTTGTCTGAATAATGGGAAACAAGAATCGTTTTTCAGTACAGACACTTCTACCTACCTTACATTTAATGTTTTCAAGAGAAAGTGGAATTGCTGGTGTTGAAGTACAGATACAAATTTCAGAGGAATTTGAATCCCAAAAGAAAGAGAATTCAGTCTGATGCTAAGGTAAGAAATTCATACTACAGATTCATGACTCATAATATGAGCAAGGGAGCATCTAGTAAACAGTGCTTCCTAGTCATGCACTGAAAAATAAAAGGAAAATATAATATCATATTCTTGAAGTATTTTCAGTGTCTCAACCAGGCACCAGAAGGTACAAACTAACATTTTTTTGATATAGATACCAAAAAGTTAGTCACGCAGAAGAAACCAAACCAAAACAATTTTTTAAGAAAATAAAGCTAAACAAAAACAAAGCAAAGCAAAGCAAAACAAAACTAAACAAAAACTTTAGTCTGTCTCAGACTCAACTGGTATTTCAAGGTTTGAGAAGCATGAAAATAGAGCAACTGTCAAAATGAAAACCTAAAAGTTGACATTCACATTGTCTGATAACCAGTTGCCCTATCTTGAGCAAAATACAAAGTAAAATCTCATTGAAGTGAGAATATTCAGCTGGTTCTGATCATGAAAATTCACTGTAATCCTGGTTTGAGAATTATTTTCTGGTATAATAAAACTTCAGGGGAAAAAATTACAACGAAACCTCTGTAATACATTTGCATTCTGAGTTATATATTGCTCCATGTTAAATCATAGAATCACAGAACCACAGAATGGTTTGGGTTGGAAGGGACCTTAAGGACCTCCATTTTCCCATTTCCCATTGGGCAGGGACAACTTCCAGTGTTCCAAGGTGCTCAAAGCCATGTCCAACCTGGCCCTAAATACTCCCAAGGATGGGACAACCTGTGGCAGGACCTCACCACCCTCACAGGGAAGAATTCCTCCCTAACATCTGATCTAAACATACTCTTTTTCACTTTGAGCACACTCCCCTTGTTCCACCACTACAGTTCTGGATGGAAAAGGCAGATTTCATGTTGATTTTTTTTTTTCCTCCTAAAGGAGGTGGTTGTAGAGGGAAATGCTTTCAAAGACGCTGTTTCTCTCAAATTTTTGCTTGAAACCAGTAAGATAACTTATGGGTGGAAATGTAAACAACAGCATAATTCTTTTCAGGAGCAAAACCATACTGGCAAAACCAGCAGCTTTGATGACAGGCTTCCCAGAGAGGCCAGGAACTGGAAGAAACGTGAGCTGCCCTCCTAACTTCAGAGGAAATGGACATCAGCATATTATCCATGGACTCAACTGAGCACACAGCTGATTCCTCTGGGGTCAAAAAAAAAACAAATATAGGAAAAAATTGCTCCATGAAGGCTGTGATATTTCTTCATGGCTAGAATTTCCACAGGGGTTTTAATATCTACATCAAAAGTTCAAAAAAGCTTCTGGAAAGAATGTTTTACAGCTCAGACTTACAGCACATTATTAAAAGGAGCTTGAGTAGTTAGTCCCCCTCTAAATTTCTCAATATAATTAATATTTTGGAGTGATCAGTAGGTTAACACTTTTGTGTATTTTCTAAACAACATTGCAGTAATGCCACAGGTGCTAACGATTAATTTTTTTTATATAAAGCTGCAATTTAACATTAGTATGACATGAGCTTGAATAGCTTTAATGTATTTTTTAAAGATGAATATGTTCTAATTAGATATTTATCTGTTACACATGTTTTAAACAGTGTGAATCAGGTGTTCATCTGGAATAAAGAGACAAGGTGAAAGTATCATCATTACCTAAAGTGAAAGTATCAGCATTTTTGAACAGCTGGTCCTACATGTTACTGAAAATCTGATGATAATTAAAGACATATAAGCATATATTTACTGATCTAATGACTTTGCTGTTTGAAAACACTGAAATTAAAATGTTATCTAATAATTTAGTTCTGTATTTTTCTATCAAATAGCTATGGAATAGAATGCATATAATACTTTAATGTTTCTTAGAACAATGGCTGAAAAATCAGGGAATGGACAAGGATAAATGTTCCAGGCCAGGCTGGATGGGACTTGGAGCAATGTGGTCTAGTGAAAGGTGCTGCTGTCCATGGCAGAGGGGTTGGAATGACATGAGCTTTTCCAATACAAACCATTCCATGATTCTGTGAATGCCTAAGCAATTCATGCCTGTTCAGAGGGGGATGGAGGGCACCTTGTCACCACATAAACATCAAGATAATGATTTACTCTCTTTTCTATCCACTTTTTGCACAATTTTTCCCATCTTGTTCAGAGAAAATTGAAAGTGTTTATTCTTTGGGCTGGTTAATATAACTAAAACTTGCTTTAAGAAGGAGCACAGAAAAAGCCATTTCTTAGAACATTAGAAATCACATGCACACATAAAAACTATAATTTCACTGAAGCCATCATACAATGAAAATATCATTTAAAAATAATGAACTCATCGCTTTTTGGTTTTCAGCAGTGTTGGTCTTAAATCGCAATTTTAATTGCAGAATAATATTTTTTTTTTAGTAGTCCTGTTGATAGATTTGAAGAAAGCAGCATACATCATTAACTGTGCTGTGTGGGGATTCACATTTCAGACAACAGCTTTGTCTGGCCAAGCCACTACAGCCCATCTAATTGTTGCAGAATTGTCATTAAATGCAAATGATGCTCACGAATGTTGAACTTAGTGTTATGTCCTGAAATAACATTAATAACATTACAGTTGTTTTAATGAAATTCATAGGAGAAAAATGTCATTAAACAAAGCAACAACATTATCCCTGGTGCCCTGGTCACATTCCAACCTGGCTGATTGCATTCTGACACCTACTATATTTCAGCTGTTTGAAATTGGTGTGCTTGTGTACCTCCCTGTTTGTTCATTGATATGTTAATGCCCTGCTCGTTGCTGCCTGTCACTCCAGAGTTAGTTGGCTGTCACTCTCCACCATCCAAATGTTTTTAATGAAGCTGTAACCACAGTGCACGACCTTGAAGAGAACCCTTTCAATCTGCCTTCCCAGAGCTCGTCCAGTTCCTTAGATATTGCTTAACCTTACCAGGGAGCACAGATAAAACTTATTCCAGTGTTTGTAAAACATACAGCACAGCCTCATGTCCCAGTTCTGAAATAATGAAACACTGGAAAGCATTAATATGTGCTTAAAGCTGGACAGAGAAGTGTCATCCCACACACTGGGATGTTTAGGTCAGGAAGGTTCTCAGAGCAGTATCTGCTCTTCATCCCCACTTAACCAGGATTTTCTTTGAAATGTGGAGTGGAATCTGAAATGGATGAAATTAAAGTGAAGATACATTCTAGGACCACAACTTATACACCTCAGCATCAACTAAATATGCAGACAACAGCCATGGAGTAGAGATAATCAAAATTTAAATACAATATCCCAAACTATGGACTCCATAAAAAGCTGCTTTTCTCTACAGTTGGTTCATAATACTTGCTAATGGACACATAGTCATATTCAAAGGCTTTATTTAAAGGAGAGATCTGCTTTACATTACCTTACTAGTCTTTGACTTAAGGGTCAAAGTCTGGATTGCAGTACTTGAGAAAACCCTTCTGAAACTGCCAAATGTGTAGGCATTAGTAGAAGGCTTGTGGAGGAAAACATTCTGAAGGCCTAAAGTCTGTTTCATTGAAAACTTTTAAAAATTGAGGACCACAATTTGAATTTTCCTTGTTCACATATTCAGACAGGATCATCAGCAATGGCTTCATAGAACAGTTTTTAGTGTGTTTATCACATCTCACAGGCTTAGTTTATAATATTATTCCCAAAAGCCTCCCTGTGCCCCTTAATCTAAAATGCTGCAGGTGAAATCCAATCCAGACATTCATGAGCAGTAATTTTCCTGTTTGTGAGCCCGGACAAGATCACCAAGGAGCATGTAAAAGTATTTAAACCAGGCATACATTTTTATATATGCTGACAGGGATTAAAATATAAAAGTTCAACAAAAGTTGAGATCAGAAAGAGATAGTGCCAAAGACTGGTGAAAGAGCATCTTTGTACCAATTAGGAAATAGAGCACTGCTGAAACCTCATCTAGGGGTAGCTGTAGGTAATCAATTGTATCCTGCTCTGGGACCAAGTGAATGTCCAGTTCTCTCAGGAAAACAACTGAACCCACATCCTTCCCCAAACCCTCATCCCTCTCCTTCTGTTCTGGCACACGTGTTTGTAGCCCCTATTAAACTGCAGCTGGATTGTCACCATCAGGGTTTTGTCACAGCCTGATTTGGGGAGGAAGCCAATGATCTGGAAAACAGATGTGACATTTTAAATGTACATAATCAGATCTTTAAGACTAATTTCAGGCTCACTGCTGTCTTGGATTTTCTTCAGGTAGAATAAAGGACACAACGGAATGGGGAGAAGAGTGACAGATAGGATTGGTGAGCACAGATGCTAATGAACCAAAAGAACACCATTTTATTTCAGTGTTACGTATGCCTGCGCAGAAGTCAGATATTTTAAAGCAGTTCTAGTCGAAGATATTTTCTCTTCAGTACACCAAGCCATTCTAATGTGATCTCTGTCTAGCTCACCAGCACAAACAATAAAGAAGAAGTAGAGAGGAAGCAAAAGGAAAAAAGCAAGCAAAGATTATTAAAGACATTGAGAGGGCCACAGTCATTGACCTTGTAGTTGAAAAAATTCTGTTGCTCTACGGATGGTGGTAGCTGAAATCTTGTATATGAATCAAAGTGAATTCAAGTCTTACATGTCCCCTTTTTACCTGAACACTCTGATAGCACAGTCACTGGATCTTCAGGCAAATGCAGTCTCTCATATATTTCTTTTTTTTTTACTTACTTTTTTTTTCAGTCTGAGGTTGAAAAACCTTTAACCAAATCTAGTATGTTTGGGGAAAAAAAACAAACCTGTTTAATGGCTGGCAATGTCAAAGAAACCAAAGGTATTTTTCCACAAATGTCCTGATTGAAGTTCTTTCTATGTTACATTCAACATATTCATATATATATATATATATATATATATATATATATATATGTATATATATTCATGAATATATATAAATCTTTTGACAACAGCAGTCAAAGCTTTTTCGAGTAAAAACAGAGAAAGTTTAGATGTGATTTGCCCAGGCTGCTTCAAGTTCCCCAACAAATGAATGAAAGGCACCACAAAGACTTTAATTCATTACAAATTTGTCGCTCTTTGATTAAACCTCTTCTTGTGCTAATAATTCTCAGTAGCACTGCTCAACTTAGGCTGCAGAAACCCCTGAGGCAGCCGAGCAAAAACCAAGCCAAAACCAGCAGAGAAGTCTCTTACCTGTCGGAACTCCTCAAGGTCTATTTTGTTTCCCACCAGCACCACGGGGATGTCGTAGGTGTGTCGGACACGATAAATGAGCTCCTTAAACTCAGCTGCTTCTTGAAAGGATTGGCGGTCTGTGATGGAATAGCAGATAATGAAGCCTTCTCCACCTCGCATATACTGGTCCCTCATGGCTGTGAATTCTGCCTGCAGAGCAGGAAGAACACGCTCAGTAATTTGGCAGACAAAATTATCCATCTGTAAATTACAAACTTGCAGAAAACTTCCCAGGTTTCCTACATAAATTCACATTGCTTGTTTTACCCTTGTAAACACTCCTTGCTGAAATTTGTGCATCCTTCTAGGTCCATCAACCCCAATAATAAGGATTTCTCTTAGGACATTTTTCTTCTTTTCCCATCAAGGGAGCTCTGTCCTCTAAGAATATGAACTTATTATGCAAGTGCCTGCATACAGAAAATACTATCTCATGTATTATCAGAAACTTCTTCAGTGCTGCCAGTACAAACTGGTGACTTGTAACAGAATGAATATTAACAGGTGTAAAAAAAAAACCTATATTGCTACCTAGGAATTGGAGACATGTACAAATTCCTTATTATGCAGTCAATTCAAAAGCTCAGTAATACCAAAAAGACAGCAGAGATCCGATCTGCAAAAAGTTCTATTTTTTAAAGGGTCTCAGAAAAGATGAAGGTTTCACTTTAGTGTGGGGTAATGTCATTAAATGAGAATGAACCATTTTAAACAGTGCAAGAATTGGCCCCATTTCCTCCTCATGCATTTTTCTCATTTTATGTTTATTGTCACAGCAGTGCTTCTTGTAACTGGTATGGGTTTTTTTTTCAGAAGCTTTTAATAACTGCCACATTGTACAAAAAATCAAGATTTAGTTTTCAAAAACTCATCTTAGGCATTGTGGCTTGAGAATATGTTTTAAAGCCAGTATCTTTCTCAAGTTTGTTTGTTTTTCTTGATCACAGCCCAGAATAACCCAATACCATGGCAACAGTCGGTCAGGATCAGAATCCTCCTGACAGAATCAGTTCTCCAGAGATATTAAGATGCAGGAAGGTCTGATAAAAAAGGAATGCACATATCAACATTGGACCATTTCTATGAGCAGCAGCATGCAGCATAAAATCCTGTAGTTTTTACTCTATTGAGAATTTAGGATTTTTTAAAACAGTTTAGTTTACATATATATATCCTCAGCCCTTGCTGAAAATTGAAGGGAAATGTATTTCTTATGCTCTTTTAAAAGTCTCAACCTTAAATCTCTCTCAATACTTGCTCATGTTGATTGACAATACTTGCTGTGAGTAGACTTTCATGTTGACCATTATCATTTATTTATGATGTATCTTTTACCCAAGGGCTTTATATATCATCCAAAACATTTCACCTGCTGCAGGAATAAGTTCATCCAACTAAGCTTCAAAATGGCAGACTAATAGGCAATTTAAGGGTAGGATTCTGCTTTGAGACTTACTCAGAATTTGAAAATCTCTGAATTATCATCCCATAGCACCCCAGGAGAGTTTATTAACTACTAAGCTACAAGACAGAGTAGGTAAGGTCATAACATAGCCCATCCTCTGGAAAGTGGATATGCAAGCAGTAGGGCAGCTGAGCACTGAAGATATCAAACAGAAAGGATTCCACACTCTGTGGTTTGGACAAGACACTGAACAGAGCTGTGTCTCTGCTCCCAGGTCTCTTCCAGCCATCTACATTAGATAGCTACCAGATTAATAAATGATGCAATACAAAACTATGCATCACATTCAAAGCCTCAGCCTCCATGTGGAGAGAGAGAAAATATCTTCGACTAATGACTAAACACAGTCATTAAATCCATTATCTGCCCTCAGACCCCAGGCTTTCACACCAGAACAAAAATCTCACTGCAGCCCCCATCCCATGTGACCCTGATTTTCTCCTCTTTGCACCAGTCCCTTAGAACTGTTCTACACCATTACTAGGAGGGTAGTAATGTTCTGTTCCTCCCTCATAGGAGGAACAGAACTAGTCCAGGATTCCTTCAGGCTCAGTAGGCAGTGGAAGACTTCAGTGAACTTAAATTTGTGGATTAGGCTTCTGAATTTAGCTGGCTGTGCAGCTGCAGTCCACTGTCTAAGCTGTCCTTGTAAAAAGTGGTAAATAATTCAATGCCATTAATGGACTACAGGCTGCTTTTAATGCTGGAAAATAGTTATACCATCTGATGAGCTATTTTTTGCACCTATTATTTATTTTTAGAGGGTTTATACAACTGAGTGGAGTTGATAGATAAAAGTACATGTTTTCACATGGAACCTAACACCCAGCCCAGATGACCTGTCTCCTTGAGTTAGAAATTCCATAAATCAACTACTGTACCACTGTATGACAGCCCTGCACAACCTTTTACAAAGAATGGGCTCTGTTTAAGTGAGGTGATCCACCTCTAGGAAGTGCTCAGAGCTTTGTACACTCATTTATAGCCATTTATGGCAAACCAAGAAGGAATTAGGTCACACATCCCTGTTTAAGTTACTCACAGTAAGTGATGTTCTGGAGCACGAGTACTCCCAGGATCACTCCCCAGGGATGCTTAATGGCTTTCCCTGACTGACAGGAGGCCCTGGGCTCCTTATTTCACACACTGAATCATTCCAAAGGGACAAAGTTCTCAGCTTTTAGGACTGACACTTTTGAGTCAGAATCATCTACCTACACATTCTGGTTCATGCCAGGGGACAGTTAAAACTTTCAGGATAAGAATGAGTTTACCTATGCAATTTTTTATTATGACATGTTATTACCGCTGATAAATTAGACTAAACAGGCAAAATACTTTAGCGTCATTTTTGAAATGATCCATTTTCAGAGGCATTAAATATTCTGTGCAAACTGGATTGAGGACATAGAATTGGCTTTCTGTTGTTAACTCAGCAAGTAATTTCCATTGCAATTTTTTGATGTTGACATTAATTTCTCAGCTTTTTTCCCTTGGCACGATTGCTCAGTACAAAGTCAAGGACTCCAAGATCAAACATAAATAAGCCTGTTTTTTGATTTCAAAAGAAATGTTTTGGGTTTTTTCTACTTTTTCACTAGGAACTTCAACGTAATAATATATACTAAGAGAAAGAATAAATTTAATTACCAATAAATACACTAAAATCTTTGCAAATCTGTATGAATATTATACAAAAAAGACAAAGGACTAAGAAGAAATTACATCTCTTTGTTAATTTTTAAGTTCAAGTCTTACTTCAGATTCCACTTTTTTCATGTTTATCTGCAGCAAACAGAACTGAAACTCAAGTTGACCTGGGTTTTGTGAATGTTCTGATGTAGAGACAAAACCCAAGGTTTTACAGATTTTTAAGTAGTTTTATTGTTATATTATTACGTTTATTATTATATTTTATCCCTTATAAAATAGGCTGTGCATCTGTTGCACTAAAATCTTCTTTAATTTTGTTGTAAAAAGGACCTCTTATAAATCAGTCAGGAGCAGTACTGGATACAAATTTCTACTCAATAAATGGAAAATACAAAACATTCCCAAGTCAGTAAATGCCAAGGGGAAAAGACAGAAGGAAATCACACCCCCTCAAAAGGAAATCAATTCTGAAAATTAAAGTGAAGATTTGTCATGCTTGCAGCACTTTGCAGCTTGACATCAATCTTGAGTACTCTCTTGTGTATTATGACTAAGACTTAACTGAAAAGTGTGGTAAAAACTCTTTTGAAACCAAATCATCATTCTTCTTAGGAGATGTGATACTTGAAAACAAGCATCAAGTTTAGACAGAAAAAACCCAAAATTTTTCTAGAAGTTGAAAGAAAGGAGCATAACTGTTTCCTTTTCTTTTTCCAGTATAATTGAATGCAGAAAAAAATCTAAATCCACTAATCCACATAAGACTATATATTTCTACCTGTTGTTGAAGAATGCTGACAAGAAAGTCTCTTGATGGTTATGTTGCTCCTAGAGAGATGTCACATTTGCCTTTCTTCAGTGATCAGGCATCTGACATGATTATTCATAGATATCAGAGCAGCCTCAAAATTATGTCAAGCAGCTTCCATCAATGTGCTTGGATATGTCTTATCCAAGCATGGATCCATGCCTACACCCAGTTGGATTCACTTCTTCCTTATTTATCCCACTCTACTCTCTTTCTCTTCCTCAAACTTTCCTGGGAGGCATAAGAGCAGATCTTGCTTCTGAAGATGGGGAGAGAGGAAGCCTTGAGTGTATTTGTACATTTTTCCTCATCATTAAGACATTCACTTGTTCCAGCAGCAGCCCCACATTTCTCCTGACCTATGTGCATTTGCCAGTAGAAACCTATCTCTTTGCCTTTTACTTGTAGAAACCTATCTCATTGCCTTTTAATCTTTCAAAATTCTCAATTCTAGCAACACTTCGTCTTTCATAATCCAATCCATTCACACTGAAGAAATACTTCCATACCCACACTTAGGAGAGTGTTCTTATTTCCAAATTTTGTCATCCTGTATATTCTTGCTTTTTCCAGCAGCTTTTAAGAAAGAACTTAGTGAAAAGAAAATGCCTGACTTCTGTTTTCTCTCCTTCATCTTGATTGATACTCTTTTATCTCACATTTCATAATGAGCAAGAGAATTTTTTTCATAAAATGCAGTATTTTTAATTAATTTTAAAATTAAAATTATCATGGATATATAAATAGAACTTGTATGTTGGGTTTCTTTTATTAGAAATCAAAACCTTTTGCAAATAAGATCAGTATGTTAATGTGTCCAGAAGAGGAAATAAAGTCATTGAGCAGAAAAGTCACACTACACTTAGATACCCTGATATTTATGAAGGGTTGGTCTATGTATTGTCATCAAACATAAGTCTGGGTCTCATGTTCAGCTCAGGAGAGCCCTGCCTTGCTGACCAAAAGAGTCTAGAATGATGTATAATAAAGTTCAGCAGAGCCAGTTTATTTCTTTATTGTTTCCTAAGTATTTCCTCCTGAACAATGCTGGAGAATGAGTGCTGGGTTAGAAAAGCTTTTATGAAGCTCAGAACAGAAGTTGTTAAGAAGCAGCATCTCCTACATCACCACTTTACACAAGCAGAGCTCTAAAGTGAAGTCATTTCTTCGAGATCCCCATCTTGTCCATAGCTAAGAGATGGCCCCAAAAGGGATAAAAGAGAAAGAAGAAGAAGAACAACAACAACAAAAAAAAAATGGACAAGGCAATGAACAGAGGGTCACCATTCCTGCCCCTCTTTTTCATTGTGTGGTGATGTGTTTGAGCAGTAAACACAGCTTGCAGGTGCAGTCCTTCCCCACACTCCTCAGAAGTGTGGTGCTTAGAAATTTAAAGATGCGGCACCTCCGAAGCAAAGGTGTCATGTTTTTCAAAGTGCACACACACTCCACACATTTTGATGTCTGTTCTGGTTTTTTTTATGATCTTGGCTTGTATCTCTGGAAGAGGTCAGAGCCTCCCCAGGGAGGCCAGCCTCACAGTTTGAAGAATGTCACTTTCTATATCTTCTTGTCTTATGTTCTGCTTGACTTTAGAACCAGGAATATGCTAACAGATGTTCTTAATCAAAACTGTCTCCCTGATTACCACGGGGGTCATTCTTATTATAAACTGGGTTTTTTTCATATTTATAGTGAACACTTGAGGGGTGGGATATATTCTTGAAAACAGGCAGGATATTATTCATCTCTGGCAAAAAACAAAAAGGAGACGAGAAGGGGAAAAAAAATCTTCAAATAGTGAGAGAAGAAAAAATTAAAACAATAAAAATATGTGAAACTTCATTGTTCACTCAGAATTTTCCTATTAAAAGTAAGTTGAAAACTTCTGCGATCTCCAGAAATTTTTTGCCAATATGGTACAGTATTACTTTTTAACAGCAAATCTTTTTTAAAGCCAAAATGCAAACCTCCCATATCTCTCTGTAAGTTCTTATACACACATAAGCACCACAGTTGACTTTGTCAGTATTACATATCATCCACCTGGCACTGCTTGTCATAAAGTGTGCTTTTCTTTTACCTCTTGAAATAGATTTACCTAATGAAAATACACTGGTGAGAAGTGCTGTGTTAATTATCTGGTTTTCCTGGACTTTTTTAGTGTGTTTTTTTGTGAGCAAAGAAGGGGACAAAAACTAACATTTCTTTAAAAACTTACTTGTAATAGCAAGCCACAAGAAACCTGCAGCAGTTACATTTCAAATAAGAAAACATCCAGGTAAGATGTTGTCACCCTGGTTTTTTAAGATTTTCTAAGCCTTCTGATGTTGACATTCTTGTAGTGAATTTTCTCACACACTTTCTGTAAATAACTCATTGTTTTGCATTCCTTTATGGAGGACGAGAGAGTTGATGGACTGTTGGTTCAACCAGTGGCATTGGAGAGGTGCCACTGTCACCCTCCAATCCACTGTCACTTTTGGAAAACTATAAATGTTGGAGTCAGAAAATAAACGGCCCTTTTTTCTCTTTCACCTTGAGAACGGTGTGAGCGTGTGTTCTTTTGTGTCCTACAGCGACAAGATGTTAGCTGGATATTCTATCATATAAACATCATAGTACCAGTATTAATCTATATGCAAAAGGCTTTATTAAATGTGGTTTCTGCCTCCTGAAGAGGTAGTCGGGTATTCTAAATTTAGAATCATCTCTTTATTTATTCTTCAAGTCCCACTCTCTACACTCATTAAAAAGATATGACTGACTCCAGAGAGTAACTCAACCCATCCTCAGGGACGTGTTTAAGATGCCAGGGGTGCTTTTCTTTTGTGCCTCTCTCACTTCCTTGACAGAGACTAAATAGAGAACTTGCCTCTGATGTCAACAATTTCAGCCAGGCCCTGCCCAGTCATATCCTATATGCATTTGAATGATAAGACTACTCCTCCTCTCCATTTTAGACTTTTCATTTAGCTTCTGCAAGGCTGTTTCATTTCCAGTGGAGTGAAAAGATCAAGAGAATGTAGCACCTAATGCCTAAAGCCAGTCAAGGATTTTTCCCTTCACAGCACTCAGCAGTGGGAAATGCTGTTCCTCAGCATGGGTTGAGTAACATTATGAGATAATAAAGGTACACTTTTTCCACCACAGAAGCCAAAGTTCCCAACCTGCTGCTTTTGCTTGCGGGAGCCCTGCCTGCACCAGCTACAGGTTCCCAGCAATGACGCAGCAGAAAATAAGAAAGCACAGAACATTATCAACGCCACTTCACGCTTTCTTCTTGACTCCTTCTTATTTCCTGCCACCCTTTGCAAATGACAACAACAACACAACAACAACAACAAAAGGAGTTACATAGAAAAAGAGAGCGAAAAATTTGCAGCAGGTGGTACTCAGCAACCTGTGCCAGCCTAAACCATCTGCCACATCACTGGGAGGAAGGAAGGGAGCTGAGTAACAGCTCAGAGACAGACCAAAGAAAATGCAGGGGCTCTGGCTTAAACACTGGAGGGCAGAGATGGATTCTTCTCCTCTTCAAGTCTCTACACTGCTCTGGGTGAGCATCAAATCCATCTCTCACAACCCCTTTTGCCCATTCTAGTAATGATTCAGGAGCAGTTCAAAGTGGGATTAGTATAAATGAGAATTAGCCCATGAGCTTGCAGTGGATTATTATAATAATCAGTCCCTTGATTAATGATCAGTCAGTGTCTCATGCCTTGTAATTACAGAAAAGAATTCTTGCTTCTCTTGTAAAGCATCAATATCCCTTTTCTTCTGTGAATTTGTACTGGGGACAAAATGCATATCACTGATGATGGGAGAAGTATGAAGATAAAAAAGATTCAGTCCAAGCTCCCAGCAGACTAATGGCTTTCTGGGCTTTATCTGACTGCCTTCCAGGGCAATATTACAAACTCCATGTTGTACAAAATCAGTAGCCTTTTCTTAACTCTGGGAATGTACGAGGATAAAGCTCAGACAGGCACTGAAATTAATCTGTAGTTTAGAAGACAACCAGCAATTCCCTGCTTAAGATAATTTATTTACCTGGAAAGGGTCGCGGAAGAAGAAGAGTATTCATGATAGGTGTTCTTTCTGGAAGACACAGGTATGCTATCCATTTCTGTGACAAATAGCAGCATTACTTTTTAGCTGCTGATTCTTAGGGGTTTTCCAGGTTAGCTCACCTGGGCAGAGGAACTGACAGCACCTCAAGACCTTGCCTATGGGCAAGAAGACTGTCCAAGCTTAGCAGGTCAACTGAATGGATGATCAGCAACTCAAGAAACACAATTAGACATGCACTAATTATGAAATTCAAGCATAGACTTACATTCATGATTTTCACAAAATTTTGGGTGAGAACTTTTAAGAATTATTTTCCCCTCCTAATTTCCCCTATATTTGTGTTCTTCAGTAGAAACTTGCTTACTACAGAAACAGATCTTCAGTCCCAGAAAGGAGATGATGCTGCATTATGCTTCAGTTCAGGATTCTTTCTATAATGTATTATAGAATACATTATAGAAAGAATGTGTAAACTTGTTTCAAAACTAATGTATTCTCATGGAAAGAGATGGATTCCTTCCCACTGGTTAATACATCGCTTATCTCTGAATACAGAAGAGACTTTATGCACAACTAATGTTCTGAATGTAAAGAGAAATTAATTAAAAATAAAGATAGCAGTTTCTTAATATGGATTACTCAATCAGGGTAATTCATGATGACATTGCTCTCATCTTCATCCAAATGAGTCTGAGGCTCTGAACCGGTATGTTAAGCTTTCACCCTGTCTGAAAATAATGGATTTGTGACGTTATTTTTTTATTGACTTTAAATCATTGTTAGACACGATCTATTTTCACCATCAGTGAAATCATGTTTTTTCCCACAAGTGGGCTTATAGATTCAGGTTCCCCTTCTCTTTTCAGCTGTGATGCTGCTTCCCATGCTATCTGGCACTGCTCTCAGTCACAGACTGTGCAGGACCAAGCCTTGTGAAAAACAGGTGTCAGTATTACTTTGCATCCTGAGCACTGATAGATGACAATTTCACTGCCCCTTCCCCATCTGCAGAGCACTTTATATGCACTCACTATTCTGTGTTCACATGTCCTGCACCATGACTTAGGCAAAAAGATTGAGCCACACCAGCCTGATAGAGACAAAAAGCAAGTAACGGGAAATAAATAAGGCAGAGAAAAAAGACAGATTTGAGCAACTTCCAATAAAATAACTCAGGACTACAAAATATAACATCACTGAGTGACCATTCTTTCTTACTGAGGAACTAGTAAATAACTTGCACAGGCACTCAGACTCTCCCTTCAGATACAGCTTCTTTTCACTAAGATTCCCAGTGTACCCACTCTAGTTGCCCTCTTGCTTCCACATGATAATATATTTTCCAGTTTTCTGCAACTGTGCTTTTTGTTAACTTTATTAATCCTGCTCTTCCCAAGATGGTTTGTCATGTGCAATAATGAAACTAAGCAGTCCATCACCTGCCTGGGAGATGATATCTACTTTTTATTCACCCCTAAATATGGATGAAATCACCATATCAATTCTCCACAATGCCAGTAAAAATTCCTCAGTGCTACACTCCCTAACTCAGAGAACTGCCTTTTTCTTTCATATTCATGCTAATGGTCCCTCTCTGAGGGATAAACACCTTAGCAATTTTCTTCTAAATGCAGGCACTGAAGCAATCTTCATTGTTAACTACCTCTAAAACCCCCCTATGCATTTGGTTTATCATGCACCACATAATACTTCCTCCCCCATTCTCATTGATATGCAAAAAAGAGCAAGTTTTCACCTTTTATCACAAATGCATCATAAATGGTTAAAGGGAAAAAATTAATACCTTGGTAATTACATTTTAGCGAACATCAGAGATTAAAAGAAAAAAAAAAAAAAGACAACAACCCTGATGCCTGCAGCTGCAAGCAAGGGCTTTGCAGGGATTCAGACATGCTCTTGTCAGCTTCTGTGGTCATCACAGGCTTGCCTCCATCCCCAGAGAGGCCTTGTGCAGCCTTGCAGAAGTAAACCAGGAGGCCGTGGAGTCAGACACCTCATTGCTCTGATAAATGACTGCAAATTATATCCTGGCTTGCATATATGCTCTCTCACGATGACTTCCCTAACAAGTGTGCTGACCTTAAAAATTCCACCATACAGGTTTTTTTCTTTTCCCTCCCCTGTGCCCTACTCATCAGCAGAGATATAATTTAATCTGAGAACCTGAAAAGGGGGGAAAGGAAAAAGCAAGCAATCTGCAGAGTGGATATTTTAGACTTTTGTAACATCTAATCAATAGTGCACTCATTTCTGCAACTGAAATTTAGCTCAGTGTTTATCTGAGGGGTGTGTTCCCTGGGGACTGCATAAATCATGACCAAAGTGAATGCAAAATATCTGTGTTAAAATCCTGCATGGATCTCATATTGCTTACAACGTGAACTGGTGACATGAAAGGACTGAATTGTCATGTCACTGTGACTTCCCAACATGTGTTTTCATTTCCATGTGCAAAAATATTTCTGAATAATTTTTATTGCATTAGGAAAAAAAAAATAAACAAAACACATAAGGACAAAGGCAGAGCTCTAAAAAATTAAGTCATGAGGTAACTTGGTTGGATCAGCAGATCCAACAGAGAAAGTGAAGGATTCAGGTAGACCTTAGAGGTCTTAGAGCCCTTCCCAGGAGGGGCTACAAGAGCACTGGAGAAGGACTTGGGAACAGGGCATGGAGTGACAGGAGGAGGAGGAGGAATGGCTTTAAATTGATGGAGGGCAGGGTTGGATGAGATATTGGGAAGAAATTCATCCCTGTGAGGGGTTGAGGCCCTGGCACAGGGTGCCCAGAGCAGCTGTGGCTGCCCCTGGATCCCTGGCAGTGTCCCAGGCCAGGCTGGATGGGGCTTGGAGCAACCTGGGACAGTGGAAGGTGTCCCTGCCCATGGCAGGGGTTTCACAGCCACTTCCAATCGAAAGCCTTCCATGATTTTATGATCCTGAAAGACACTGAGTAGCTTCTGAGACATGCCAATACTTTTCTCCAAAGGGCCAAAGCTCATCAGCACGTCTAAAAGTTAGAGGAGTCTGTCTCCTTCAGCTTTGCCCAAGGTGTAAGTCAGGTGCCACACTGATTTCTGACACAGGTATAGTCAATGCAGCCACTGCTAAGCTTTTGAGTTTTTGTCTTATTAAAAGATAAGATTGTTCCCTGGCATGGTTTGTCTCACATCATCCCACGGCTCTGGTAATGACATGGAACACTCATGAAAAAAATTTATTCTCCTCATCCAACAGGCACAAATTAAAAAACAGGCACTAAAATCTATGCAAGCTGTGCAAGCTTTCATCTATGGAAGTGAGAAAAATATATATCCAAAAATATAGCATACTAAGAAAAAAAATGAAAAAAACCCCCAAGAAAATATTTCATATTTTCACTAATTATTTTATTGAGTTTCTACTTTGCTCCTCATCCAGTCTTTGAAGAATCTGGATTTATGGAATAACATTGCTCAGATTATAAAGGTAACAAGCAATGGAGCTCAAAATTTGCTGAAGTTTACTTTTCTAGTTTTTTTTTTTTTGTTGTTTTTTGTTTATTTGTTGGGAGTTTTTGAGTGTCTGTTTGCTTGGTGGGAGGGAATTTCACTTCCAGGTTCTGGGGCAAAACTATTGAAACTCCAGCTTAAACGATATTACTTGGCCTTGGGTTTTTCCATTCCCCTTCCTGCTAGCAGGAAATAAAAATTACATTTTTAGAAAGCTTTTTCCAGCTTTTTCCTTCTCATGTGGTTTAGCAAGTGAAATGTTTGGATGATTCTGATAGCAGTATATAATTTTTTTCCTTTTGTTCTCTTTGTCCGGAGACATTGCCATTAAAAGCTTCAGAATAACATAAAAGACACTTAATTTTGAAAATCTCATTTTTTGGGGACAACCTACTTCTCCTATGAAGCATTAAAGCCCTGCTCTGCAAAAAGAACCATTTCTTGGTCATTTGTTCAGGGGAAATGGGCACCATGTGGTGCTGTAATATGTTTTCTCAGCATTCAAGCCAATTTTTTTAGTCCTGGAAATATCATTATGATGTGAGCTTTGTGAAAATTGATAGAGGTAGAATTCAGTTTTCTGCTCACTGGCGTCCCTGGTTTGTGTACAGCTGCTTAGTAACAAGTAGATTTTGATAGAAAACCTCTGTGAAATGGAATTCCTAGTGAGATTATCTAGGACAGTCACATATATATATATAAAGAAATCAGGACACACTTAGAGTATGTGCAGTGTCTGCTGGAACTATAAAGTACTTCAGTGCCACTCACCAGTGCAAAGAAAAAGTGCAGAATATTTTCCAGTGATGGGAGAAAAGAAAAAATTACATTATCATAACCTTGTGGAGGACCTGGATGAAGTTTACTCATATGGAATGTGTTTATATAGGTGTTTCCCATACAATGTACACCAGAACAAAACCAACCAACCAAAACCACCTCAAAGCCAAATTCAGTAAAATGATAAAAAACAGAAACCACCCCAAAAACGAAACCAAAAACCCACTAGAAAATACTACAAAAAAAGTCTTGGAAAGAAGTAAAAAAGATTTTCCAATCGTTTTTCAAAAATTGTAGTAATATATTTTCCTCTCTTATATGTCCTTATTTTATTAAAAAGAGAAAAAATCTTTCAGCAGCATCACTCTGTATTTATCTAGTTTTGCAAGTTGCAAGTTAGAGAAAGATGAAACACAGTGAGAGGGAAAGCATTTCAAGTGAAATAAAAAAAAAAAAGACTTTGTTGAGAAAGAACAGAAAACACTGGAAAATTTTCCGCCACCTGCAGTATGGAACCACTACCACTGACTTTGCTGAAGAGGAATGGTAGCAATGGGCAGGCAACCGGGATTGTCAGACTCAATAAATGCTGATGTTCACCCTAAATGCTTGTTCCCTGCAACATTTTATTGCACCTGTTTGACAAGAAGATGAATGCAGGCCTAGAAATACAAACTGATCCACCCTTTATTGCATCATGATTCACTCATGGACAGGGATGAAAAAGGAAGTTGGGAATCTTGGCTGCCAGTTGCCTGCTCTCCCTTGGGTTGTACACTCATTTTTATCAGCATATGCCTAGACCTTTTCCTACAGAAGTCAAGGAATATTTTGCCAGTGATCTGAAGGAAACTGGTGTCAGGTCCACAATTTCATCTGTGAATTACTGCAACTGTTTTTTCCACTCTGTATCTGTGCCAAATAAGTGTTTCTCCACAATCTGTCCATTGGCAAATAAAACTACTAGGTCAAGGGAGACATTTTAGCTCTTCCCAGAACGTACAGAACAACTTGTCTCAAGAACCCAGGAAAATTTCAGTGTTATGATTTTATACTTTCTAAGTACGTTTTCAACAGCCTGTGGAACAACATACAAAGGAAATAAAACTGATGCTCTTCTCACCTAATACACTGTGTTAATAGTTGCTACTTGCTTCAATATCCCTCTGCTTTAAAAATAAAATGGATTTCATTTATGCACTACAGTACCTAGCAGTAAGTGCAATAAAATTATTTTCCCCTTATAAAAACATGCTGTAGAGGCCCATTAAGACATAATTACTGCCAAAAAGGCATTTTACATTTCCTTGAGATAAGCTGCACTAGTGTACTTTGAGATTTCACTTCCATTGATTCAGGATTAGAGCAGCATGTTTAGATAATAAGCAGAGGGGTCTCAGATAACAGCCTGAGTGAATCATCAGACTATAGTGTTTAGTCTGAGAAAGTGTGTTTATCTGAAGGGCTCTTGGGACTAATATGGTTCCTCTTCAAAGCTTGAAGCAGGGGGCAAGAATCATAGTCCTGCAGGTTGGCAGGATAAACATGTCCTGTGATTTGCTAGCAATTTGAGAGATGGATTTCAGTACAGAGCGCACTGCTGTTGTCAGGTTGAAAAGTGTCTGCCTGGAAATGAATTCATGTGCACACAACTCCAGACAAAGGAAAATCTCCCTGAAATGGCATGCCATCACATTTTAGGGCCCATTTTTCAAGTCTCTGACTCACACCTGGGAAATATACTGGTGCACTAAGTTTATCATAAAAAGCTCATGTTTTAGGAAACAAAAATTGGTGCAATATTCTCGGAATGTATTGTCTCACTGACAGGTACAGAAACCCATTTTTCCACATACTTGCCTGCTTTGTATCTGAAAACAATTTTTGCCTCTTTTACATGTCAGATCAGATTGTTTTCCAGTGAAGGAAACTCTGCTGCTCTTTTAGTGTTCGGCGTGAGGTCTACACAGAGAGATTGGGTAATGTGTCATACAGGGGAAAGCTGTGGCAGGAATAAAAGCTCCTGTGTCAGTCAACAGTCTATAAATACAGCAGGAGAGATAACTGCTGTGTGCGCTCCATGAGGAGCATACTTCTGGGCTCCAGAAGTAGCAACATATTTTTAAGCTAGAAGAGAAGGTGAGAAAGCGTAAATGAGCGAACAGAAGGTTTCTATAACTCCGTGTGGAGGCTTTTTGTGCGCGGTTGGAGCAGTTGGGGGTTGTCACTCTCTGAGAATAATTGTGAAGGGAAGTGAATGCAGAATAGAGTGCTTGAGGGCTGAATGTCCTTTTGCTTGCACCTGCAAGTTTGCTGGAAACCAAAGAGTTTGCGTCAGTTTGGATCAAATGCATGTAAATGCAGATTATTTTTATGGCGCATTGGTTAAGAAAGGGGAAATCCCAGAATTACCTCCAGCAATACCACTTCCAAACTCAGTGGACATGGGTGAATTTCAAGGGAAAGTCACGCAAAAAATGTCCCATATGGATGAACAAGGAAGCTCAAGCTATCTTTATGGATACTAATTTGCATTTGCACATTTCCATGAAGTTTGTCCTATATACTCCACATGCCATATTGTAGCTAGCCTTGGGAGTTAAAAGCTAAAAAAGTAAACTTCCTCATTTTTATAAATATGATCTCAATCTCACATTTAATGTGTTTGGCTTTATTTGCTTCTGTTATATTTTTTTTCTTTGTTTTAATTGAAGTGTAGATGGAAACTGAAAAGTTTTTGGTTGAGAATAATGCTTCTAGTTAAAGAGCCAAAGGCATCATTGATAACTAACCAAAGGATTTACTGGCAGCTTCTTCTAGATTCAGATGAGCCACTGAAAAAGAATACCAGCATCATTTTTTTTTTTTTTGCTCATTTCCTTGCAGCACACCACATTTTCAAGATTTTTTTGGTAGGATTAACTCAGGTTATGTCTGTTTAGGACAATCCAGCTACCAGGAGCTACATCAGTACCTTCTCCTGAAACTCTCTAAGGCAAGTTCTGTCTGAAGCTAAATGGGGTGAGCAAACACAGGCTGCCCAGCTGGCAGGTGTAGAGGGTGGTGAAAAGAAGGTGTACTGAGTTCAGTGAAGCACAACTGCTTGCACCAGCCCCTACATTCTTTAAGAAAATGCCTCTTGTGCTTTCAGTGGAAAAACAGTAGTGGAAGAGCACAAAAGGACAAATGATGGTGTATAAAACCTGTATCCAGAGTCCAGTGAACATCAGTTTATCTCCTGAGATGAGCAATTGGTCTATGATATAGTGTCCATGTACATGCACAAGGGAAAAATCAGTAACTGGATGACCAAGTTAATCAATGTTTCTGATTTTCGCATTGTCTGAATGTTGGGCTGTTTTTTCTTTTAACTCCAGAAAACTGAGAACATAAATGTGTTTTTGATGCATCATTTATGTTTTACATGCTTCAAACTGGATCTACCAGTTAAAGTATTGAAGATTTTTTTACAGTGTCAGGTATGAAATCACATGTGGGTTTTTAAGTCTAGATTTGACTATTAAAAACTCTGTTAATTATTAGTAGTTAATTTGGTCAGTGTTGAAATTCTTAATTAGTTCATAGGTACAGAAGGGAATGGTGAAACATATTTGTTGAAACATGTCCTCCAGCGCAACAACAAAATACATTAAATTCATTAACTATTGATTTCTTGTATTTCCCAAATAAGGACGAATCACAATTTTGGCTCCTTGAGCTCCTAAGGTGATTAAAGTCATTATTCAAAGTTAATGACGAAGTATTTATGACTGTGAGGACACCCAGACAAATGAGTTTTCCACTCCCTGATTTGAAAGCTTTAACACCATCTCCAATTTGACATAAAACCAAGGGAAATAAAAACAACCAGGCACCACCAAGGCACACATCAGCAGTAGCACAAATGGGTGCTTTGGATTTTTACCCTGAGTCACCAAAGTCAGGGCAGAATTTGTGCGAGCTTCAGTGAGAGCACCATTAAGTGCTCCGTGAAGAAAGAGCCTATTTCAGCTGCTGACTTCAATGGGAGTTGGATTAGGTCTTGATTTATTCTGGAGCTATGTAGTGCAGATAGAGAGGCAACAAATCCAAAGACATCTACAAAGACAAGCAGCTAAATCCAGGACACTTAGAACGGACAGCTCCTGAAAAATCGTGGGAGGGAAAGTGGGAAGAGCTTCCTAGTTATGCTGGGAATGTGTTTCAGTGATCACAATCTACATTGGAGCAACAGGTGAGTTTAAAATAGAGATTTGCTCATATCAAATCAACTTGTTTGATTCATTTCCACATTTCAACAGAAGTACAATAGCTATGCCCAGGCTGTAAAATGGCCTGGGGTGATAAATCTGCTGAGTGTGGTGCCTCTGCACACACCTCTACTTGCTACAAAGAGGAATGGATGAGGAAAAAGGGGAGGTTTAGATTGGGAATGAGGAAAAAATTCTTTTCTGAAAGGATTATGAAGCCCTGGCCTAGGATGCCTGGGCAATGGTGGAATCACCACCCCCCAGGGGATTTAAAAAGCACATGTCTGTGGCACTGGGAGACATGGTTCAGTGGTGGGCTTGGAACTGCTGAGTTAATGGTTGGACTCAATGATCTTAAAGATATTTTCCAACTTTTAAAATTCTATGATTCTATGAAATATCTGCACCACATTTCATTACTTGGTCACTCCATACCATGGACATCTAACACTATGGAAGTTTTGCTTCCTAAGAGAGATATAACTTTGAGATAAAACTCCAGTTTTTTGTACTATTGTGTTCACCACCTTTCATCGACTGAGTTATTCTGATTTCTTTTCTTACATTACAGCTGTTTATTCTGAAAAAAATCATAACCTTGGTAATCATATCCTCCTCCCGTAAATTAAGGATGAGGTATAGTTCTAGCCTTTTCATGTGATCAAAAATTTTTTAAATCATGAAAAAATTATATATATGTGGAAATGACTGACAATAGCTGAACTTTGAATTTCTGGCAGCAGACTGCATTCCCCACCATTTGCAGTGCCTAGCTTAGGTGCATTCAGAGTTGAGAAAAAGGTTACCAGGCTTTTGCTTCCCAAATATTTCCTTGTTTATTTAAGTGTGTCCAAGTTCCTTTTTGGTTGTTTTGTTCCTGCATGAGGTGCACACACACTATGGAAACTCAAGAAAAAAGCTTTCAAAGAGACCCTGAGACACACCTGAGGAAAAGATCAGCACATGGCAGCACTTTAATTAACAATAAACAAATCTTGAGTTGGAAACGAAATGAACTGAGTAGAAGAAATTATTGTATTTAACTCTTTCCTCTTCATCACTGCATATGAAGCTTGATTCCCCAACAGCAGACATGCTGCCATAGAATTGGCAGAATCAGGGGCTTGTTTGGGTTGGAAGGGACTTTCAATTTCATCTCATTCCAACCCTCTTGCCATGGACAGGAACACCTTCCACTATCCCAGGTTGCTCAAACCCCCATCCAATCTGGCCTTGGACACTGCCAGGGATTGGACACCCTCAGCTTCTCTGGAAAACCTGTATTTGTAACACTTTGTGTTACTTTTTGCATAAAGATATTTTCCTTATGGGTGACCATTTGATATTGAGATATAATGTGAGGAGAAGGCGAAATGTAACAAAATACTTAGTCTACATGTATACCAGAAAATTCCTGTAAAACATATAGAGAAGGAGGAATGAGAAATGTAAGACAAACAACACAGTATTTATTAATTTCATTATTGTGATAGATGTTCCTGCATACAAGAGGAAAAGAAACAAACATCTTTTCATCTATTGTTCATTTCAGCCTGTCTGTCTCCTCTGATGAGATTTGAAATTATACTGTTCTATATTGCAGCACTCCTTTAATCTTCCCCTTTGTTAATTTCTCTATATTATTCTGACACTGCTTCCTTTATGTTTGAGTAGGGAACTTTAGGCACTGTGACTCACATCCCTGAGGTTAAAATCTTTGAGTTTATCTCTGATTGAGTGACTCTCATTGGAAAATTACTCACCTGTCCAGCAGTGTCTAGAATGTCCAAATAGGCTGGTTCATCATCAATTCGGACTTGAGTTTTATAGGCATCCTCTGAAAAACACAATGCAGTTTTCTTAGGCAGGTGATTTGCTCAGAGAATGGAAAATGAAGCAGCTTTGCTACTTTGGAGTAGGCTTTTCATAAGCTCTCCAATCCGACCTAACATTATTTTATTTGAAAAGTTCCTTTTTGAAATACTTTTGTCACTACAAGTTACTAGCAAAAGAGGGTCTCTTTCATCACACTACCTCAAAATACAAAAATTAAATTTTCCTTTCTTTAAAAGGGAAACATTTCCCTTTCTTTAAGCACAGTCCTCAAATGTCACTTAGGCCACAAAGATTCAGAGGTGTTGTGCTGGTGCTGCAAACCAACAGAGTGGTTTTTTTACTTACCACAATGATACATTCAAAGAGATTTTCTAGCAAACAGTTTCATTTTAAAGATTGTCTAAATTATTAGGATAGATTCCCTGTGGTTGAACAGGATCCTGGCTCAGAGCTCCTATTTAAACTTCTGCATATCTCCAGAAAGGCTGAGCATAAACCTTTTTTAAAAATGAATTCTGTAATCTGTCTTTACACTCATCATAGATGCAGGTAGTGGAGGAGAAACTCTGCTTTGTGGACCCTTCCCTTAGCTCATGATTTTTGTCAACTAAATTTAAAAGAATAAGAACAAAGAAAGGGTGAACTACTATTTGCGCAAGCTATTTTCCTCACATTATAATTTCATTCCCCTCTCAACACTTGTATTTTCTTCATAAGATTAAAAGGCGCGTAGATACTGGCCTGTGTTTATACTTGAAATAGTCTTGGAAATTATCTGTGCTCTTTAATTGCACAGTCATGCAGAGCAGCCTGAGTGGTTTTTGTGACTGGCACTGGAAGTGCACTGAGGCATGAAGACAAGACAAGAGCATTTGTTGAACCTGAGAAATGTCATTAACCACAGTGAGCAGGCTGGGCCTGTCCTAAGAGTCTGTCCTAGCAGACACCCTCAAGCTCTACTGAAATAATATTGAGATCATAGTATGGGATAATATCACAGGTAGTGGGAATACTTGGGACCTTCCAGTTTGTGCCATAATATATATGTTGCATTGCACAACATTTTATAAAAGCGGGGGAAATCTGCTTTCTACCAGCAGAGGGGAAAAAACCAAAGCATTTGGATACAAATCTGTATATCTTTAACTCAGATCCCTCCTGTCCAGCTGGAGGATTTCTGTCTTTTATGACATAATCACATACAGTGTTTCCCCCTTAATTTTAGGCCTCAATTCAGCAAATAGGCACATGACTTTCTTTAAGCAAATACTTAATCCCATTGATATCAAGGTGGCCCAGAGGCTTAATTATTTGTATGATATATTACCTTGCTGAGAAAACCAGAGCACTCCAACCACCATATGTTTTGGTTAATAGATCTTTTTGTAGGGATTGCTGAACAAGAAACTGTGTGGCAAAGTGGGGCTATATAAAAGGCATTGGACTACTTGCAGTTTAATTTATTATTGCGTGACAATGTAATCTACCTGCAGTAGATTGTCTTTTTCATTTTTTTCCCTTCTTTTCTGTTAATCAAAAAGTAAAAACAAAATGGCAAAATATTTAAAAATCAAGCATGGTATTTCCTTCACATAAATTCTATTGATACTATCAAGTATTATTAATACACTTCCATGCAGGTGGCTGTCCATTTGCATTACATTACTGCATACATAATTAATATATGACTTCCACAAATATAGCTCCCATTCTTGGCTCTGCAGCCAGCAGTCCTACTTCCCTTTTCACTTAGACCAATATGAATCTTTATACAGATTTAAAACAGTTAATGTGGAAAAAAGTATTCCTGCTTAAATTTTACTTGGATAAAAATGAAACTAGACAAATCCTGTCTTGCTTTTTAATTTTTTTTCCCCAAGGAAAGAATTTACAAGTTAAAAGTTTACGAGTTATAAATAAAAGACTCACTTGTCTCTAAATATAAGTCACAGCTTTTAGATATCTACCCTGCTGAGCTACTCCAGGTGTACTCTGATATAATGTCACTGTCATCAGTAAAGTTTCAGCTGTTAAAAGCTGGAGCCAGACTATCTTTATAATATTTTAACTTTGTAAACATAACACTGAATGTATAAACACATTTAGTCATTTTCATTTATTTTGCTTTCCCTAACTACTGACCTTAAAAAATTTCACAAAGGAATGTTAGCATCACTGTCCCATTTTCATCCTTGATGTATGCTGATGTCTTCTGTTGGTGGTAGAGAAACATGTTTTGATATGCTTTGACCAGGTACATGAATCTAAATAGTTTTCTAGGCAAATGCTTTTCTCATGTAAGATTGTATTTTGCCCCAAGAAATGTAGAGATGAAACAGGAAGGAGATATGAGTTTCCCTTGTAATATTCTCTCTGCCTACGTGCAAGAAGCACAGATAGTACAGACAATAAAGAGAAAAGCCTAAAAATGTCCTCAGTTGGGGTGTGATAAGCAGGGGTATTTTCAGCCTGAATATAGATGGAAAATAAGTTGGAGTTTTAACCCCTAATTTTCTTTAGGCACTCATTTAAGAGGAAGTCCTTAAGTGCACGCTTGCCAAAGAAATCATTGTCTTGAGCCAACACACCCTCATACCAGAGAGCAAATCACAGCACCACTTACGAGCTTCACCTTCTTAATCACCTCCCTAATGCTCAAACACATTCAGTCTTATGAGGGGCACTGCCTTTCCATTTTCCTGTGGATTCACTGATATCCTGGGCATTTCACTCCTTCCAAGGCAGCAGGCAGAAGCAAGACGCATAAATTGAAACCCCTTTCAATTTCATAAATTGAAACCACTTTCAAATATCCCGTATCATGTCATAAAGACCAAGAGGAAGAGCAATACCACTTAGTTCTGCTCTAAAATTAATACTTTTAAACTGGGATTTTGTCTTAGAAAGTAATGTAAATAGAGGTTTAATTCTATTTTCTTTTTATTACATGGGCAAACATCTTTATTTTATTTAAAATTATGATGCAGAGGCATTAACCTGGAAAGAAACCTCTTCCTAGAAGTCAAGAGTTGGAAAAATCTGTATCTTTTACCCATATTTTTTGGTTCATTGATAGCTGTGAGGTTAAGCAGAAATCCTGGTATTTTACGTTTCTCAAAGGATTTCAGAAGGGACTACTGTGTGACTTGTGTTTTTAGTCCAAGCAGCATGGTAATTTATGATCATGGTGAGGCGTGTCCATGTCCCAATGGCCAGGTTAAATGCCAATATTAAAGTCTGAATATCTATTGGCCAAAAACACAGCATCTCAAAAAAACCACATTTCCTGTCAAACCAGTGTTAAACCATAACAGGGAAGTTCTGAGACCTTGCTGTAAAGAGCAGGAACAAGCTGCTCACATGTGGACAGAGGACAGAAGTGAAGATGCTCCTCTGAAACTGCACCTAAATTTATTTGAAACAAAGGGGGAAAATCTTCATAATCACATTAAATCACATTCCAATATCCTCCCTTTAAAAATTATCTGCATTACAAATGGTGTCTGCTGTATTTACACTGCTTGAGGTGTTTGAGAATGCTATACTTTCTTTCACCTAATTAATTTATAATATGAATATAATTTTCCCTATAAAACCAGTTTGGGGGCTGCTAAACCACATGTATTTATGCTTTACACCCTACAGCTCTAAGAAGTGGTATTTAATAAAAGCTAAAATCCAGCTGCTATTTCAGTAAAGCATTAAAAGAACATACAAAATGGGCATGAATGATAATCAGACATCAGGCAATAAATCAGACTATAACTATATTGTTCAGATTAAGCTCAGGATTAGTCTTTTTTCTGTGAGGTTAATCATAAAGTCTCAGCTTTTGGTTTGGGTAAAATTCTGAAGAAGAGTAGGTCATTGCATGAAAAAATCTGTGGATGGAATTTACTGATATTGCTAATTGTGTTTCAAACACTGATTTCAAGAATGAACATTTTTTAGGGTACCAAAAAGTAAACAAAACAAACCTCCCACATCCTTGTAATCTGAACAATGCATGGATATATGAATTGTACTGTGAAAGATTTTTTTTCCTACATATATTGTTGATTTTTTTAGAATCTTATTTCCTACAAAGATTAAAAATAAAAATGAAAATAGATACAAAATTATTCTCAGAGAATTATATCATATGGCTTCAATGAAAACTGTCTGTTTAATGCATTACAGGGTGGGACAAAAGAAAGATCCAACTGTTTTTTAAATGGTACCTATTTCTTTTTAATTTTAAATTCTTTCCCTCTTTATTGAATGTCTAAGTTTTTGTTTTGTTTTGTTTTTTTTTTCTCTTTTTCTCATTTTTAATTGTCCTTTGCAGTGATAGAAAATTAAAGAAAAAAAATTGCTTAAGTTTTATGTTTTCTGGCTTTGTGGGTTTTTTTTGGCATGTGTGTTTGAAATTAATGCATGATCATTTTTTCAGATTTATTTTTTTATAGGACATAATTCTGGAGACAGAAATACAGTAATTAATGCAAGGTTGTGTTATGACCAGTTATCCTGGAGAATCTGAACTCATAAAAAATATATATCTGTACTTTTTCAGTTATGGGCAGGTAACTGCTTCATAACAAATAGATTTGAATGGTATTCAATTTAAAGGGGAGTTGTATTGGGCTTTTTGTCTGCATTACAGACATGTTCCAGTCCCTGAAATTTAGGTCAGATGCTTCTTTCTTCCATTTGTTAATTCTTTTTCTATGCCTTCTAAATAAAGTCTCTCTTCTCTTTCTTGTACAATACCAATTACAGTCAAAAATCATCAGATTCACATATATAGGTGAGCCAAAAGACATTTTACTTGACTGAGGAGGTGTCAAGCCAGCAGAAGGGATCCAAGCTCAGTCAGCCACACCTGGAATTCTGCCTCTTTTGCTCCCTGTGTGCCAAAGCAATGGCAGGAGACACAGCTCTGGGTGTGCTTAGATTATCTGCCACAAATGCATTTTAATTTAGCGATGCTCCTGAATGTGGGATGGCCATGAGTCTTTGCCTGTATGAGTGCTGTTTCTATTTACAGCAAGGAATTTTTAAATGAAAAGACTGGATGAACAGAGACATAAACCACTGTACCAAACACTACACATAAACTCCTCCTCTTTGAGATAAGAATATGCATGTTGTAGGAATTACCCATCAAAATACATTGCTATTAAAACCTCCCTCAGCATATAATTATTTTCCTGGACTATGAGTGTTTTACAATTTGGGTGAGCGTTGCTATCAGCATTTTGCAGACAAGGACACCAAGTCACAGAGGTTGCCTTCCTATAAGCTCTGCACACATGATAAGCAATGGGTGGTTTAGAGGAGCAGGACTGACAGATTTGATTGCCTTGTATTTTGTAAATACTCACATAGATAGCAGTATCCTTTAATATAATGCAAATGGGGATATTAGTACTGGGCTATTAACTAGGTTATTTAAATATTCCAGTTCTAGCTCTGTTACATCATTATGTGTGGTGTGATTCTTGGAGATGTCCTGTGCAGGGCCAGGAGTGGGACTTGAGCCAGCTTGATCCTTGTAGCTCCCTCCCAGCTCAGCTTATTCTGTGATTCTATTTTCTGCAATCCATCTCTATATCTGCAATCACACTTTTCTTCCCAGTGATGCTGATATTTGTTTCTCAGCATTGAGCTGTATTTGCCATTTGTCATTTGTTTAGCTTTGTCATGTCTTTGTCAGATCCTTCAGGTTCCACTCATTTTCATGTTAACAGCACACACTGCCTGTTACCAGCCTACAAAAGTGATGGTATCAGACAATATTATTCCAGGCTGAAGAATCTTGATGGTGGTTTGCAGAAGGGAGAAAAAAATACCTCTTCCTTTCTAAATCCACAGCCAGAAACACTTCCTTCAGTAGCCACATGTTCTGAACACCTCAGCTGCTTCTATGAAAGAGTTGTAGGTAAGTAATGTAGATATTACTTCTCCGCTAGCCCATAAAAAACCCGACAGTGTAGGACTGAGAAAATTAAAATAATCTGAGAAAAAATAAAGCATCATTCATGTTAAGTGCTTATCATAAAAGGAATTCATTAATTTATTCATTGCACATTCAGTTGCATGATAATAAATACTAAAATCTCTATATCCTTGTTTTCATTTTAGCATTCAAATTGCCATAAACATATTTACAGATAAGATACTGAACCAAAGCTTTGACCATGTACAGAAAATCTTCTGTAAAGCTTTCAAATGGCCTTGCTAAATTCAAATGCATATCACTGCTGTAGATTCCATCTCTCCCTAGTTTCAATTGAAAACACAATATTTCCTTTACTTAGCCTTTGTTCAGTGTCATTACATGCTTTTAACCAATTGCTGTGTTCTGTTTTAGAGGTTTCTGTTCCTCCAATGGTACATAAATATTATCCCTGAGTTCTAAATGGCACAGGTTCCCCAGAGGAGCTGTGGCTGCCCCATCCCTGGGAGTGTTCAAGGCCAGGCTGGATGGGGCTTGGATAAACCTGGTCCAGTGGAAGGTGTCCCTGCCCATGGCAGAGCAGCCGGAATGAATGATATTTGGAGTCCCTTCCAATGAAAATTTTTCTGTGATTATGCAGTTCATAAGTTAATTCATAATTTCAAGGGGTGAAGATGTGAATAAAACCAATTAAAAAAAACCAAAAAAATGTAATGATTCTATTGTCTATGTTTGAAAACAAAAGTGCAGAACATCTTGTAGTTGATTTTGTCCTCCTAATACAGGAACTGCTAATATCTTCAATGGAAAGCAGAAGCACAATGAGAGTACATCCAGATCCTCAAACAAACCTCTTCATTTAATCCCAATCAATGAAAAGTGGTGTCTAAATGCTTAGAGGGTCACAGTGCATAGAACCATAGAATCACAGAACTGTTTGATTTTGGAGGGACCTAAAAATATCTTGTTCTAACTCCCCTTGCCATGGGAAGGGACACCTTCCATTAGACTAAAGCTACTCAAAGCCCTCCCAACCTTTAATACTTCCAGGGATGTTCACTTCCCTTGAGCACCTCTGGCAACCTGATGAACATCCAGAACCATTGCAGCAGAATAAAAACTTCAATTTAGGCCCAGTTAAGTGTCTCATGCAGCCTCAGTATTCATTATTAGTCATTTTTAGCATCCACCTTCATCATGCTCTTCTCTGACTCCTTTACCTCAGGCTTTGGCTGCATCTGCTTCCAATAATTCACCTAAAAGCTTCCTCAGCCTAATGGGCATTTCTGTTCAGCTCTCACCTCACCACAGTGCTCCTCTCCTAATGCCATTATGTATCTGTCTTAAAACAGCTGCTCTCAAATTAACTTTCTCCCTCTTGTTGGGCTGCCTAATGTTTCAGAGCTGTGCTCTGCAGGGCAGGACTGATAACACTGAGCTGCTGAAGCAGCCTGATTGATTTTCAGTTTTGGCTAAGTACATGCCAGTTTTCTTGGTGACCTGAAATGCACTCAGTGCATTTTAAATTGGGAAATGGGTTATCCATTGCACAATCCATCTTCTATGGTTTTTTTTTTCTTTTTTTCAGTTTTACCTACAGATGTGTTCAAGAACCTCTTCTTGAATGTCAGCTTGCTGTTTCATTACTCTGGTGCCCTTTCATTCTTTGCTGAAAAGCAATGGAAGCAAAAGCAGCTTAATCTCACTTAGTCTATGGTAAGTAAAAAAAAGGAAAAGAAAAAAACCAACAGCATTTTCTGTGCTCTAAAATGTTTTGTGTGATCAGAAATCTGAGGGAATTGACCTTTGATCCAGTTAAATTTAGTTGCTCTTCTCCCTTTGGGTTCTTATGATCATGAGGTTTATTAACCTCATTAAAGCAGGTTTATTAAAGCAGCTGGAAAAGGAAGAAATGGCCTGCCCGGCTTTCAAGAAGAACTAAAATTAAGAATGATTGTGCTGAACAGTTTTGCATGGGAGTGAATTTCTTCTATATGGAGTAATCAACAAGGGTACAAAGCACAACATACAGTAGAAAATTCAAGGTAAGAAACCTACTTCCAGACAAAGGAGGTAAAAATATAAACCTTGGTAGCCAGCAAGGCAAACTCCTTGCTATCTTTTCTGGTCTTGCAGCACCTTGCATCCAGTCAGATCTCTGTCATCAGGGCCCAAAGTTAATGAATTACAGCACTGTATGTGAGCATAACAGTATATGTGACTATCCAGTCCAGAGAAAAATAATAGCACCATTAGCAGATTGAAAATTAAGCACAAAAAACACCAATGCAAATATCTCCTTCTACAGAAACAGTATTTTCATAATACTATACTATATATTAGTTTTTTGCTGTTTGCAACATTTTATTTTCTAGTCACAGATAAGCCTTTTCCCCTCCAAAACAAAATTATTATTAATTAAAGCAAAATGCTTTTTCACAAGGCCACAGAGTGGTTACAAGTTCTGATCAAGATCAAATTTATTTTACAATTTATATAACCAGGATGAAGTCTAGAAAATAATAATGCACTCCTCTTCCTTCAGTTCCCCAAGCACATGGATGGACAAACTCATTCCATTTATGAAACACAGAATTCTTCTGGGTTTAGTCACCTCCTTTAAATGATAACTTTCTGCTGGGACACAGCATGGATTTAAGTAAAAGATGACGCAGTTGACCTGAATAATTTGGTCCAGTGAAGCAGCTTTCAGTTATGATGCAAATGCTATTATCAACCAAGCTACCATTTATGATTTTAACCTGCAAATATGCACATATGTGACCAATTTTGTGTTAATCATTGTATAGGACAAAGTTTGTTGCCTAGAAAACTTGCTCAAGTCTTCATCAGAACTTGCAGTGTAGTCCTCCAAACAGGCTAAATTTTAATTGTTAAGCATCCTCCACCCGAGTGAATAAAGCTATTTTTCTCAGAGCTAACTCTTACAGAGAAATTAAAATTTCTCTGCAAAACTTAGCAATTTTGCAACTTAAGGTTAAAGATAACTCAGACAAAGCATTCCACTCACTGTTAGGAACTGCTTGCAATGTAGATAATGCTACTAATATTTAATAAAAGCACATCATTACTTCCTCTGCTTCCAGAAAAATTTCTTTTTATTCAAAGGCGTACACGAACAAAGCGAACAAAGTACCCCTGTTTAATCAAAACATGATAATTAACAGGAGTCCAAGTACCCTTATCTTGGGGAACAAGAATAGCAGGTAGCAATTTCACCACTCTTTCAAGTCCGTGCTTGTGCTACCGAGTGGGAGAATCTGAAGGCTACGAATTCACTTCTTGTCATTTCAGGGGAAGTAATTAGCAAGTTGGCTACATCTGCATGGTTATTAGCACGGATGGTGCCTTGGATTTAGTAAGGTGTAGATGGCTGCTGGCTTCCATGAAAGAAAGGTTAATGGAAACATTTGTCCTGCGATGAGGAATTTTGAATTGAGCGTGATAAATCATCTGCCTCTAGAAAACCGTGGCATGGGCATCTCTTTCGATTTCAAAAATCATTTGTGGAATAATTTTGCTAATCACAATATTCAGGACACAGGTAAGCAAGTTTTCCCTATTCATGGGCTGCAACTCTCGCTTCAGGTCCTTCTAAGTTCATGACCCTAGTGGTAATTACAGGTAATTAATGGTAATTGCAATCACCAAATGAGGGTTGTGACACCTGTGGCAGAACCACAGGGCTAAGGCCACAGAGTGAGTTTGGTGTTCACCCCAGCTTCAGCCGTATAATTCCCATGACACTGGACATCCTCATCTGCCACAAAACATGACATTCCACCCCACTTTAGCCCCAAGAATCTAGGCCTTCTTTATTGTATTTCATATTTCAAAGAATTATTCATCTAACTAACACGAGATTTAGAGGTTAGGGTGAGATAATCATGCTCTATCACTTTGCACACTTACACAGCTAATCAGAAACTACAATATGTTTGTGACTTCACTGTGGATAGCAGTTCTGGATAAAAATAGAAACTCTCCTGTTTTTGATGTCACCATCCGGATGAAGAGCTTTCCTGCAGCCAAAATCAGTCAGGATCTAAAGGTTCAGAGCTGAATTTCACAGTTCATATAAGGGGCTCAACCCAGTGAAAGTGTGCCAGTGATACTACAAGAGACCAGAGAAGAACCTACGAAGGAGACATTGCCCCAGTTTTCTTTTTTGCATTAATATTAGGGTGTAATTGTAGGTCTGAAAGGAGGACGGAAGACCTGAGCTCTGAGAATATTCTCTTCTGTCAGCAGAACCATTTAAGCTTTTTTTCTGCTTCAAACTACTAGATTTATCAATCAGAGACTTGTTGGATCAAAACAGGGGAAGAAAAGATTTTTTTGGTGGAGTCAAACCAAAACCACCCATTGCTCAATTGGAGGTCTTCTGCCCTATAAAAAACTGGTATGAAGAAAAAAAATGACTGTTTTGTGTAGAACAGACAAAAAAAAATTAATAATGGTTTCTGTTCTTGACTGACTTTCTACACTCTGAATATAGAAGATATCACAAAATAATTTTAATAAAAATGTTTCATTACTATAATTATTCTTACTATTGCTATTATTATAAAAATATAACAAAGCAATGCTTTTGTATTGCCACATTTATAAGAAAAGGCTTTTTTTCCTCTCTCAGTTTTAATCTGACTAATCAATGCTTAAGAAGAACAACCACCAAGTCACACTTCTATATTATATATTCCTTCTGTATTTAGCAGATATACAATTAATCTCAGGTTTCCAGAAGAAATAGAAGAGTAATATACCACACTTTGATCCTCCACTGACCCTTTTCAGTGAAGAGAAGACAGCCAAGGCAGGAATATATTTTTCTTCCAGCACAAAGAAAATTAATGGGAGTATGGAAAATAATAAATATGAACCATTAGCAGCTAAGGGGTATTGGTCCTTTTTTGCATGTGAACATGAGGCAAGCATAGATCTCTCATGGCAGCACACAGGGTAAACACTTTTCTGTCCTCTTCCAGACATAGTAAGCCCTTGCTGAGCAGAGATTTTGGATAAATAGGATCATAAAATCATAGCACCCCTCATAGCTGTCTACCAACTGGATTTAACTCTACTGACCACCACTCACCACCTGCCAGGTCTGACTCAAAATAGAGTAATTTGTTTGTTTTCTTAATTTCTAAAACAACGGAGAAAGGGAAGTCGTATCCCCAGCCAGATTGTCATTTAAGGTAATTCTGATTAGATAAATGCTCCAGCTGAGGATATATAGAGCCATGAAAGGTCACAAGACCATTTAACCAGTTTTCCTCATTTGGAGATGTTCAATAGCCCAAGGAATCTCACACCATGGCACAGGTAATTGCCACTGATATTTTTGACAACAGGGATCAACTTGTGAAGGAATTTTGGCTCATGGAATGGTGTCTGAGAGTGAATGCATGAGATGCTTGACTGGGTTTTCACACCTCGCCTGAGATTTCTGATCTCTTTCATTCTCACTTATACCACCTTTTCCACATATTTCTTTCTACATGATCCCTTTTGACTATTTGAGCGCTGAGAACTATTTTTTCATCAATTTTTTTAACTCAGTAACCTGTCAGGCAGCTATTCCATGTTGGGGTGGCTTAATTTTCCTTCTGAATACTACTGAATCAGCTTGAAAAACTGTTCAATGAACGTCAGAGAGCCAGTGAGGCTGGGAAAAGGGCAGAGATGAAGAGTGGGAATTTCTCTTTTCCTTCACAAATGAGTTTTAAGATTTGGCTTATTTCATCTCACAAAAGTACAGACTGTTTCAGAGTCTCCAGCATCTGCTCCTAGCAGGTGATAGCTCATGCATCAATCCTTGCTCATGCTTTAGGGTAAAGAATAGCTCCAGGTATTAATATCTACATGGAGGTACTAATATCCTTTTATATTAATATATTATAATATTAATAGTTCTAGATAGATGGCTCTACACTTGATCTCTACACCATTTCCTCCTCTGAAGACTTCACAGCGTGGTGAAGCAGGGGCTCACAGCTGCGGCTGCTCTCTGGCACTGCTGTGCCTGAAGTGAACCTGCCAGCAGAGCTGCTGTGTTCAGTTTTCCATGGGCATGTGAGATAGACACACACCACTGCATTGCCAAGGCTGAAGTGCAAGCCAAAATTCTCTTCAAGGTGTTCTGACCAATATTCCAAACTTTGAGGAGGTGTTTGGTGACTTCGGAGGGGAGATGATGACGGGAGAATCAGCCCCCTGGGGTTCTTACTCTCTAAAAAGGCACTGACTGCATTTGCTTCTCTGATATTGCTTATATCAGAGATGTTGCTAAAAGAAAATTATTAGATTAAGCAATGTTTCCCTGGTGTTTGAAAATGTTAATCGAAAAAGAACTGTCGCCTGATGTAAACAGCCCTAAAAATAATTCCAAGAGTCATATGTGTAAGAAAACCAGAATGTTGGACATCAAAATTATGACCAGGATTTCAGGGGTGATTCCCCTTGAGTGCAGACAGAAAAATGCAACTTCTTGTTTTATACTTTTTTGTATGAAGTCTGAAAACAATTCAGGACTGAATAGCTGCCTTAGGAAGGCAAAGTTCAGAGAAGGAAAGTTTAACATTAGAGCAGGAGATCATGTGTCTGAGTAACACAGCATGTTTAGAATAGGACCAGACTAGTCCTTTAACAAGAAAAATACTGAAGTTCTCAACAGAAAGAATCAAATTTCATCATGATCTGAGACTTCATCTAAGACAAACGTATCTCATACTGAAATGTTGAGAGATTATCCCACTATCGTTAATGTGCACTTTAAAGAAAAAATACTGCATTTTAAAAAGAAGTATCTCAAAGAGAAATAGGACTATTTTTGGCTTTCAAGTCAAATTGTTTTCATCAGAGAGAGAAAAATCTGCTGTGATTTTCCAGTCTCCCCTCTCTGTACTTTCAAATAATTTGTATTTCCTTTCATAGTGGGATGAAATAGTAAAACTAAGCAGAAGGTGTGTTATTGCCTCCTTGAAATCTAAACTAACTGAGCCCTTTGGGGACTTTTTCCATTCTTAATTTCTTGATTCTACTCCCTGCTTTTCTATGCATGGCTTTTTTTTTCTCTTACTATGAAAGAATCTCCACTGCCAGACACATGACAATGTTCTCCTTTCTTTTGCCACCTTAGCAAGGATGGTGCACAGCACATCTCACACTTCATTTTCCTCTATCCAGACACTCTGAGAGGTATCACAGTGATTTGTGAAGGCCCTCGTTCTGGCAAGCTGTCAGAGAATGCTCCACAATTTAGCTTCAGGCATCTAGATTTAGAAACCTACAGAGTATTTGTCTATATGCAAGGTAGGTAGCTAAAATCTCCTCACCCTGAAGTGTAGATGCTATCTAGTTGTCCATACTGGAGTCTGGATGTTTGATATGCTCTTGGGAATGTTTTCTGGTTTTCATTCACTGGACTGGAAGGGCTCTGGTGATCCTGTGTCACACTCACAGGGGGACAGATATCAGCCACACAGGATCTCTGGAAGATCTACAGCCTTCTGGGTGGGGATTCTGAATTAAATTCCTTACAGAATACTTCACAGAAGACTTTAGGTTGGAAAAGAGCCCTGAGATCACTGAGTCCAGCTGTTAGCCCTGCACTGTCAAACTCACCATTAACGCATGTCCCCTGGTGCCACACCTACAGGGATTTTAAATCCTTCTAGGGGTGGAGACTGGTGACTCCACCACTGCCCCAACAGCCTGTACCACTGCTTAATACCCTTTCAGGGAAAAAAAAAAAAAATTTATCCAATGTAAACCTTCTCTGGAGCAAGTTGAGGCCCTTTCCTTTTGTCCTGTCCCTGTTCCCTGGGAGTACAGCCCAACCCTCCCACTGGCTGTCCCCTCCTGTCAGGAGCTGTGCAGAGCCACAAGGGCCCCCCTGAGCCTCCTTTGCTCCAGGCTGAGCTCCCACATCTCCCTTGGTCACTTCTCACCAGACCTGTGCTCCAGACCCTTTCCCGTCTCCGTTCCCTTCTCTGGACATGCTCCAGAGGATCTCAAATGGCTCCCACAAACTGTGATAAAGGAAATGAGCAAAGAACCGAATCTCCACTCTTAAATCTCCCTGAATCTCACATAATTGGAACCAAGATACATGATTCATGCGCAGAATTTATAATTTGGATGTCTAAAGTTGAGCCCTATTCAGAGTATCCATACTCTCTGCTCTTTTTGATATACTTAAGTCAAAATTCTTTGCACCAAAAGTGATTATTAATCTCTTAATAATGCAAATAATACCAACAGACAGCAAAATGAAAAATAAAAACACAAATTTAAGAATATGGTTCAAAGGCATGCACCAATATTCTTGTACATTCTTCATTTCTTGTTTTGAACAATGATGAATATGGAAAATAGAGGCAATATTGCTACATCTACATAATCAGTGTGAATACCCTTGGGAGACAGTCCTTGGAGACAAATTGATCATTTTATATGAATTTTTTATGCCACCTCAGATAAGGCCAATAAATATATGGAGAATGATGAATGAAAGAAAAAAAAGGAAACAAAAATGAAAACAAACAATTTTGGGGCTCAAATCTAGTCGTGATCTGCTCAGTCCAATCTAAATATTTATTTTCTAGATAAAGAAAGAGAATGAGAATTAATTTAGGGAAGGTCTACACATGCATTCACATTTTATATAAGAGCAGAAATGTTCTGGAACATTTTTGTACCCTAAATACAAATGTGAATAGAACTTTTGTGGCAATATGCCTCTACCCAGATCTAGCAGATGTGTCCCACCATTGTCCTCTTTAAATTTTAATGAGTTTGTATTTCCCTTGCTTTATACTTTTTCATTATTGTACCTTCAAAACCAATAAAATCTTTATTTCACATTTTTTGGTACTCATTATATAAACCTAAAATATTTCCAGCTACATTTTGCTTTTTTTTTTTTGTCTGAAATTTCACCCCCGCGCTTCCAACATCTTATTAAAGATGAGTAAATGCTATTTTATTTGATGCATTGGTGAATGCAGCACTTCGTTAGGGAACCTCATGGAAATTCATGTGCTTAATGCTAGAGTGCTTTCCATCCCACACCCATTTCAATTAGAGTTTGACATTGACACAGCCTTAATGCCCTCAACTGCTCATTTGACACAATCTCATGCAGTGATATCTCACCAAAACAGGAAGCTGCTCTCGCATCTCGTTTGCATTATGTATTCATTTTAAGATTAGTCACATGGTTAATGAGCATCTTGGAGCCTGTCCAGTTTGCTGCTCTATGTCGTGTTTCCTTTCCTGACACTCCACTTGCATTAACTCTCTGTTATGTTGCCAAAGACGGCGCAGACTGTAAATTGCTCTTAGCCATTTGTTCCAGAAAATTATCACATCCACTGCCACTTGGAATTTATGCCCATTGTTGACTACAATTAAATATTAAATGCGCGCTAAAATAATTTAATTTTCACAAAGTGCTAAGTTCTGGGTTTTTTTCTTACATACAGTCTAATACTAATTTTACCCTTCCTCTCCCCCTTTACTTATAAAAGTAATGTTTCTGTCTCAAAATTTTGAACTGCAATGCTTGTAGCAGACCTCAAATATGACCATTATACACATTTGATCTTGAAATGGCATTAAACTCAAAGCGACAGCATTAAAATTAGCAATTCAGGTAGCATTTAACTTTTTAATCAATGTTTACTCAATATTTTAAATGAATACTGACACATCTAGTTCTGTATTTATGTGTATGCACACAACATCCGTTAAATTCTTCAAAAGTCTACATAAATCATAAATATAGAGAGAAAAGACATGTAAATAATTCTAAACCTATTTGCATAGCCCTTTCAAGATCAAAATTAACACATTTGAAATATATGTATGTATAACAAACTATTTCACAGGAATCCACAGAAATGAAAACCAGCTGAAATTAGTATTCTACTTCCATGCCAATGCTTAAAATGGGCAATGAAAAGTTTAAAATTATAAAGTGATTATCAATATTTTGGTAGCCCCAGGGTCATCAACAGCTTGCCCTTAAAACTGAAAGTGATAGACTTATGGGATTTCAGGGACAATGATGCTATTTAGAATGGCCCCTCTTTTTCACTACCATCTATTTGTTTTAGGAAAATTAATTAGAAAAACTCCCATCAAGTGCAAGGAGGGACAGCATCAATTCTGTCACTACCTCTTTAAATCTTGTCTAAATTTGCACAGTTAAGCATCATGGTCACTGCCACCACAATGTCATATCATAGAAAACAAAGAGAACGTAATAGGTAGTGCAAGAACATCAGAAAAAAATTAGGTGGGTATTTATTAGAGTCTTTTGTACATGTCAAGCAAATGAGACAATCCACCTTATCTTAATGCTCATCTGAAGAGCTGTAGTCTCAATCCTTTGGTTAACACTGGAAATCTGTGGATTATAATTTAAACACACTATTGAAATTTTTTTCTGGACAGGATCACCCATTCAGTGACTTCCACAGGAACCTCTCTTCCTTAAAAATGCCCAGAAAAAGGAAACTGCAGGTACACAGAACTATTTATTTCCAAAGAAGTACCCCAAAAAAAAGTGAGGCCGTGTGCCCATAAATGTTCAGGACAGCACATAGGTTCCACAAACAACCTAAAAATTGCTGAGGAATTGAAGGGGCCTGGAATGCATGGTACAAGGAAAAGGCAATAAATTCATATCCAGAGAGATCAGGGATCTCAGAGAGAGAAGAAATATTGTATTTAATTTTTTGCTTTGTCACTCAGACAGCTTGAATATAGATTTCATATGTGGCCCGTTTTGTAATTTCTGCATCATCTGCTGCTCGGTTACAGTGAGAAACAAAACTCTGGCTGGAGACATCACTGCTCTGATCTTAGATGATAACTTCCCCATGACACAAAGCATTTGTGTTTATCTCCTCATGACTTTAGAGGAATAACCTTTTCCCCTGACATCAGCACAGTCTTGGTCCTGGAAGTGCTCATTTTGGATTCCCTTATTTTCTTTAGGCTGATGGGCTAAATAGTAAAAATATCGTTACTACAGGATGTGTAACTAAACATGAGATTAATTCTGTGAGGTGAGACCAGTAGTTTAAAAGTAGTAAAAACAATCTCAACAGTATAAACTTTTTCAGTGGGCTGTCGTTTGAAAATTATGAATTTGTTATTAGAGATGTGATAGCAAGTGATTCCTTCTACTTCTTTTTTGGTTTTATGTACAATTTTAAGGGGTCATACACAAATTTACCTAAGGAAAAACATACATACTTAGCCCAAGATCATTCTCTTCTGTTTGGTATGTGTTTTAGAGCCCAGATAGTAATATGACTCTTTCAGGAGGTCCTCATCGTGTTCTGAGAAAGAGAAGTGCTGAAGAGAAAAACTTGTACTTCCAGTTCTGTGTCTAGCCAGCTGGGTGAGATGGAATTCAATAATTCCCTGTTCACTTTTAGCCTCTCTCCTCTTCTTTAGTGCTGGTTTTACTGAGTAGAAACACTTTCTCACCCAAGGAGACCTTCATCCTGATCAAGTCCTCAAGGCATTCCTGCAGTATGTACTTTGAATGCACCATATAAGCTTTCCTTCTCTTGAAGGATGATTATCTATTATGCATATTGTGGTGGTGTCTAGAGACCAATAAGTTAAGATTATGACGAGATACAACATAGGAATAAATACTGATGGCAGGTGAATATCTAATAATAAAGATGGATGTATGTACATAATTTAGTGATGTCGATAACTAATAATGTTCCTCTTTTCCAATTAGATTTAATGATTTCTTTTTTTTTTCCCTGAGAAAAACAAATGAATTTGTAGCAATTCCACAGTAGTTTTGCCTTCTTTAGAGATGACACATCCCATTGGTGTTTTGCAATTTTTTTTAACAGCTATAAAATTCCTAGTGACATGAAGAGTTTACATATTTTTTCATTATTTAAGTTACAACCATTTACCAAGAGTTAAAATCCAGGAAATGTGGAATACTATAGAAATAACAGATAAAAATTAAAACTGTCATTGTCTGCTCTGTGGAGCGACACAATAATTTTATAGAAGTTAAAGATGAGTTTGAAATACTTGAAAATTTCAAAGAAAACAAATTTTTTTTTGTCTGAGAGGAACTGATTTCTCTTTTTTCCCCCAAAAAAATGTTTGGAAATGCAGATGGTTTTCATGCTTTCTCCACTTATTGGACCCAGTTCTGCCATCATTTCCTTGTTATAATTAAATATTTCACATGGATAGTGTGTATAAATGTAAGTATAAGTAAAACTAAGTAATAAAGGCACTCTTAAATTAATAAATATGCAATTCTGATAGTCACTCAGCATTTAAAGTTTATTTCAGATAAAAACATGTATTCTCATATAGTGTAAAACAGATATATGTGAATTTCTATATTCACAAGTTTATAAAGTAGGTAAATCCAACAAAGTTAGCAGAGTGTCTAGTCCCAGAGCACAACTCCATTTGATTGAGTAGTCATTTTATGTTCCTAGAGGAGGTCAGCTAAGACTTTAATATGGGAAATAGCACTAAAATAACAGAACTTTAAAAAGCAGACAAACACATCCCACTCCAGATTGGATTTTTCACCTTCTTTAGTGATTTTGTTTCATATTCTGTAGTTATAAATGCATGATATTAATAGCTACAATGCATAAATAGCAGAACCCTGTTTTTGAAAGAGATTTTGCACAGAGAGCATCAGGAAAAAGTATCTATGGTAAGGCCATGACACAACTCGATTGTCATCACAAAAATAAGGTGTAATCTAAAGTTTGAAAACCTTGCTTCTATCTAAGGGCCTTTTAGAAACAGCTTCTCACTCTCTCACTGTAGCATTCACATTTTGTGAAAAAATCTCTTTGCCCAAGATTTTTCTCCTGGGAAGCTGAGAAGCCTCAGAGAAAAGGAAAACAATGTTTTCCTTATTTGCTTCTCTTGTGTTGTGCTCACATGTGGAATGTGTTTGGAGATTGTTTACTTACAAGTGATTGTTTTATTAGATTGTGGTGTGAGTTATTTTGACTCTTTGGCCAATCAGGGCCAAGCTGTGTTGTGACTCTGGAAAGAATCATGAGTTTTTAGCATTCAGTAAGTATGCTTTCTGTATTCTTAATTATAATATAGTATTCTTTAATATAATATAGTATTATAAAATAATAAATTAACCTTCTGAGAACAGAGAGTCAAATTCACCACTCTTGCCTTCATCAAGACATTCCTAGCAAATACAATATCTCCCAGTCTCACACAGGCAGAGAAACTGAAAGGGATGAAGGGGAGAAAAACCTATACTCACCTATAGTTGGGTCATGGTAGTCAGGGAATCGATGGCTGATGAACTGCATTGTCATTGCTGCAGAGGAAGGAGAGGGAAGAAAAAATAATTATATCACCACCATGGAATAGGAACAGCCAGAAGAACACATGGATAAGTCACTCATGCAAGTATCAACTCAGATTGTGAGTGCAATTTTGTTCTATATCTACTTCTGCAACAATGCATTGGCTTTCCATTGATAACTGAGAGCTGATAAATGAAGAAAAAATATTAATTAAACCTCTTTAATAGTCTTAATTTCCAAACTTCATTGTACCACTCCTGTGTACAAAGTTTTTAACACTTGGTAAATACTGTTAATCTGATATTGCATTCAATTCAAATTGCTATGACAAAACATAAAACATGATTTACAAGACTGATTTGTACAGGTTTTCACAGTGCTACAAAATGCCACCTACTGGAGTGCCTAATTTGATTTCTGATGTATTTAGCAATACCTAATTCATTAAACTTGATGCAAGAGGTGAAGTCTTCTCTTAACCACCCAGAGAACCTTTCTTCTGAAGAGACTGTTCCATGACTGAATATCAACTGCTTTTAGGAAAGTTACATGAGACTTCAGGAAAACTGCATTCTGCCATTTGGAATAAGTGGCAAGCCATGAAAGTGGAAATTGAAATAGGTGGAAAGTTATGAATTGGAAGTGAAATTCCAATTTATGTAGAAACACATAAACTTTCATGTCCTGTCCAACATAACATCTGAAGTTCATGGGCCTTGAAAAACCATGAAAGTAACTTGGCTATTCAGTGACTACAATAACATCATCAGCAATTAGATGAACTTGGGAATTTACATTTTCTGTGTCGTTTTTTCCTCATAAATTTGAATTTCAAATAATTTGAATCTCCCAAACAATGACAGTTAGAAATAAAAAACTTTTAAAAGTAAAATATGTGAATTCTAATTAAATAGAAGGGGGGAAAAGGGTCAAAGAGAATTTTAAAAATACTGTTTGATTGTTAAACCATTTTCTTTCTATTTTTTTTCTGGCATTAAAATTCATCTACAGCTACTATATAGATAGTTGTTTAAAAAGGTAGCCTACCTGAAACATAACTATCAGTCACAAACCAAGAAATCCAACATGAGATTTTGCCTCTTGTCTTGAACATCTCAGCTGCTTTCAACAACATGCACAGCAGAAGTTATGAGCAAGATGAGAGACATTTTAAAAATCTGCATATAAATATGCAGATTTGTCTTTTCAAACAGCATTGTTTTAGTTTTATACTTGTCCTTCTCGTATTTTTAAGAAACAGAGGCTAGGGAGATAGTTTTATAAAATGATAAAGAGAAGAAGTATTAAACATTTATTAGCATGTTAATAAATTATTGCATCTTTAGTGTAGATAAATATAAATGCTAAGAAGCAGCATTATAAATTCATAGATACCCAGAGAGGGTAACTGTGTAAGAAAAAGCTCATTCATGCCCATATATATTATAGGGCAATAAATCTATGTACAGTCACACTCATGTCTTCTGTATTATATGTCTTCAGATGCGTTACTTTTAAGCACTATACACGTTTGACATTTTTATTTCCAGGAGAGACACATGTTTTGGTTTTTTTTAATTGTGACAGAGTTTTAGCCACCTCTGTTCTGATTGCTGTTAGTGGTTTATGAAGAACAAATTCATGTCTGATGTGATCTGCCTACTTTGCTCTTAGGAGCTAGCAGAGATGCTGCTCATATGGTTTATGCCTACACATTTCCAGCTTTCTGAGGCCCTATACCACAAATTAATTCAATTTGCTTCACTACCTGCTACTTTTTCTTGCCAAGCTTTTTTTTTTTTTCTTTAAAAACACCCCAAACTATTCTGCATCTGATCTCATTCTGTTTCCTTCTGGAGCTATGCCTGCGTCACAAAATCTGTAGTTATAATTGAAACAAAAATTCTCAGAGGACAGGCAGAACCCATGGTAAATGTTTTTCCTCTCGCCTGAGACAGTCACGAGTCAATACATCATTTATATCCTCATCAAATTCACAGGATTCAAGGGGACTGAAATAATCATGACTGAAAGAATCATGTTGTATTAAATATCAAATTTTCTATTGTGGCATGCAAAAGTGGAAGTGTTCCAAAGGAACGTGAAGGTGAGGACATGGTTTAGTGGAGGCATTTGCAGTGCTGGGTTAATGGCTGGACTTGAGGATCTCAGAGATCTCCTCCAATCTGAATGGTTCTATGTTTCTATGATTGTATACAAAATTAATCTGGAGAGGTACAGAATTTGAAAAAGGTATCAAGAGAAACGCTCAAAATAATGAAATAAGAACTCCTTACTTTAATCTCCTCAGGAAAATGATGAATAAAAGCTCCCTTCTTTACACATTTTGTCCCACAGTTTCTTCCCTGACAGCCCTTTGTCACAGGCTCCTCCTAATAACCAGGGGAAGGAACTTCTTTGGCCTCTTTACTCTTTGTCACCTCTCACCCGGGGATTTAGCACTCTCTCACAGGAAGAGGGTACAGAAGGAATTGAGGTACACACTGATCTTTTTAATCACTGAATTAAAATGCAAGATAAGGAAATTGGTGTACAGGTAGTGGGAATTGCAACTCATCTTCCTCTGTGTGATCCTTAAGATAAGAATTTGCATTTTCTGCTATACCAAACTTCAGAAAGTATTTTCAGAGCAGGCATAGCTGGTCACTTCATCTAAGGGAAAGCAATAACTGATGTGCGGCTACAAAAAATAAGTTCCTTATATCAGGAGAACAAAGGACAAAGTCTCCAAACATTTGATGTGCAACAACAGCTTTGTCCAGTTCTACCAGGCATTCCACAGGCTCGGCTGCTGGATGTGCAGAAATTAGCTCTGAATGATGGCTGAACGTTGGTGGAGTGCTTCCCAAAGGAAAACGACCTTCAATCACCACTGGCATAAAACCAAGAAGCTCAGCTGGAGCCTCGGGAATTAGACCTGCCCTATCTGGGCTTCCCAGCAGGACACCTGCCTCAGCTGGAATATGCCTCTTCATTGCTACTAACATCAGCTCCAAAGTCATTTTCCAGAGTGAATTAATTTTGAAAACTAACAGAAAAATTGTATTGGTATTTCATGCTGTGTGTTGAAAATATTCTCCTTGGTCCCGCGGTTTTCCACATCCATTACCTTTTTTTTACCCCTCGTATAAATTAACAGTCACACCTAACAAACTTAAACTGTCATTGAATATTATGTGAACTTTCTCCTTTGTTAATCCAAATTATACTACACCAAATTTTTGCAGGTCTATGAATTAGGGACCCTTGATTCTGATTTATGCCACAAACAAAGCACAAAATGTGGCTTTAAAGAAGGATTTGAAAATAGAATATATACCTAGGACTGATTCTTGAATAAACACATATACATGTAAAAACAATGTTGGTTAAGAAATGGTTAAAAAACCAAATCAAACCAAGCAAAACCCTCTTAATCCATAGCAGATATTGTGAAACATTTTGAATTGCAAGTTGTCTGAAAATTTTTAATGAATATTTTATGACACTGTGAAGATCATTTCATTTAAATAGGACATGTACATCACACAGAAGCTATGATAAGTAAAAGGATCATTGTTTCAGACGAATAGCATCTTCTTTATATCCATCTGTGGCTAAGCAAATGCAGGTTGCCCCAGCTGAGCAAATGTAAGCCTGACATACATGAGTGACTATGCAACTTTAAAGTTTTCCTGTCTTTTTGAAACAAGAAAGGGGTTCAGATCCTTCAGATCAAATCCTTTAGATTATTATTTTTTTTTGCAAACATGCTCATACAGTGTTCTTTAACTATCTAAAAGGCTGTACTTTACACCTGTGCTGGCATAGAAATATATATGTTTCCTTTAAATAATAAACTTAGTCCAGTCCTGTCTTCTACTTTCAATATAATTTTAAATCCCTCTTAAAATTATTTTATTTTCCACTGAATAGAAAACGCCATGCTTAGAAAAAGGCTGAGGTCACATATTTATTCTGAAGCAAAAATAAAATTCATCTCAAGAAAGAATTAATCTTAAAAATATATAAGTGTGAGTGTTAGTGTTCAGAAACACATGATCACATAAGCAATTATATGGAGGTGCTTTTATTAAGAGCTCTGGGTGCCAGGAGTATTCAACTCAAATTTGACTCCGACCATACATCTGAGATGAACATGTTTTTGTATTCTATCGTTATATAACTTTCATGTTAATTATTAAACTTATATTGTTCTGTTGTATACATAGATTTCAGTCAAGCATGGCATCTCATGGTGCCCCCTTAAATTTCTAACATAGTTTCTCATGATTCTTCTTCTGATTATACAATAATTATATTTAGTTACTAAACAATCATCACATCTAACAATTATATCATTTATCCTACTGCTTACACAGGTGCAACACAAAGCCTAACATTTCATAACATAATCTATTTTAACATTTTCCCAGGTCCCCACTATCATGAGTGAGTTCACAAGCCAATAGGAAAAATGTTTTGGTACTCCTACAGCTGTGAAAGCAGATAGAATAGAATCCCACTCTTCTCCTAATTTTTTCTAAATTTTATTTCTACCAAAAACTTTGAAAGCAGTCCTACACTTATTTTTCAAGGTTGGAGAGTACGTTGCAAGCTTACACAATATTTGTTATGCTAATAGTATCCCTGATCTGAATATTTCATTCTTCCTGTCCCTCTTTATTCACCCAAGAGCTTCCACATATTGACATTCTCCTGGGAGATGGCATAATAAATCTGTTTCCAACAGAATCTTTGCCCTCATCACAAATCCTACAGCCCTAATCAAAGTACAAATCCTAAGCCCTCTAACAAAATTACCGCAGTAGTTGCATCTCAGAGACCAGTGATTACACAGGGTAGAATTCACATAATTTTAATTTAGATCCACCCTTCCAGTGGATCCTTAACCCATGTTTTCTATAAAGATTGAGGTTTCAATGAGACCAGTATAGAAGATGGACATTAAAAAATATAATATAGTAAAGTGAGTGGATTTGAGAATTACTTCATGATGCTCATGAAAAAAGAAGAGACCACATAGGTATTATTACAATAGGGAAGGTGTCAAAGAAACTACAGAGTCTAAAAACAAAGAGTGCAACATAATAAGAGACATTGTCTTGGGAAAAGAATAAATAAATATGTTTTATTTAAAAATTTAACATGCAACCTTGCCTCTGTCTATATGGAATGTTAAAAAATTTCTAAAACATGGTCTGGGCAAGTTGGATATACTTTATTTTATTAATTAATAAAGAATTTGATTATTAATAAATATATAAAAATTATATTTTATCAAAATTAGACTATTTCAATAACTAGGCAAGAACTATATTGCTACTATTTTATTTCTGAAATACTAAAGAGTTTGAACAGTTCTGATCTGTCTGGTGCTTTCATACCCACAAGACCTTAGGAGTCATCTAAAATGTATTGCCTTTTCAGAAGTTCATGCCCGAAGACTGTAATGCTTACTTCTATTTTGTTAGCTTGGAAAAATTACAAATATCCCTATAACTAATTATGGATTTTTAGATTGGCATATTTGATAAATCATCATTTGCGATTATTCCTCTACCCACTGAATTTTAACCAACAGACACCGAGCAAGTGAGTGCCCCCAACATGGGCAAGTGCTGGATTCTGCACCTGGGTTGGAGCAACCCTGGGTGTGCAGACAGAGTGGGGAATGGACCCTGGAAAGCAGTGCCATGGAAAGGGACCTGGGTTCCTGGTCAGTGGCAAGTGGAATTTGGGTCAGCAGTGCCCTGGCAGCCAGGAGGGACATCCCTGTCCTGGGGACATCAGGCCCAGCATCCCCAGCAGGGCAAGGGAGGGGATTGTCCCACTCTGCTCTGGGCTGGGGCGGCCTCACCCTGAACACTGTGAGCAGTTTTGGGTGCCTTTCTCTATATGAGAGAGATATCAAACCTTTAGGAGGATCCAAGGGAGGCCATGAGGGTGGTGAAGAGCCCTGGGGGGAAGGAGGGGCTGAGGGCACTGGGTCTGTCCAGCTGGAGAAGAGGAGGCTGAGGGGAGACCCCAGGGCAGTCCCAGCTCCCTGTGAGGGAAGAGGAGGGGCAGGATCTGATCCCTGCTCTGTGACAGGGACAGGACCCCAGGGAATGGCCTGAAGCTGTGTCAGGGCAGGTTTAGGTTGGGTATCAGGAAAGGTTCTTCACCCAGAGGGTGTTTGGGCACTGGAACAGCTCCCCAGGGAATGGGCACAGCACCAATCCCAGCAAAGTTTGGACAATGCTCTCAGGGACTCAAGGTGGGATTGTTGGGGATGGTGCCGTACAGGACAAAGAGTTGAACTCAGAGATCCTTGTGGGTTCCTTCCAACTCAGAACATATTTTCATTCTGTTATTCTGTGAATAGTAGGAGGTGAAGACAGGGTTTGGGTTTTTTTCAATAACCCAATGAGCTCTATGAACGACCTTAATACTCACAGTAACAGAGTTGCTGGAGACACCAATAATTATGAAATACATTTGGAGGAGAAAGAAATTTCAATATTCTCTAAATGCAACCTGAGAGATTTCATCTGTGTTCAGTTTCTGCAAGTTTAATGACTCAAGGTCAGAAAGACTGAGAAAAGCAAAAGGTATTAAAATTAAACAAAAATTTTGCTATGAAACAAATGAGAAATATTAGCTATGAATTAATTTAGGCTATGGACCAGGAAATATGTTTAGGCATCATATGAGGGCTCTTCTGGAACAAGATTCAGACATGGAAAATGGAAAAAACCTTTTTGATTTGAAATAGTTTTTTTAAGTGAAAGGATTGAATCAGTGAAATATTACATGTTTTTGGAGATTTTTTCCCCCTCTATTTTCAGTTTCAGGTAGGGAAAATGTTAATTTAATGTATAGCATTTTAATAAGGATGACATCTAGAATCTGATACACAACTAATATCAGTTCTGGAAATGAAGGTTTGGTTTCCTGAAATATTACATGCTTTAGTTTTCAAAAACTTTATAAAACTTTTTGCTTTCCAGGAAGAAATTTTCATCTGGAAATCATTGTTTTCTAAAACACAAGGATAATTTAAATGGCCCTAGATTTATGATCTTCTTGTGGTTGGAGGGTTACCAGAAGAACCTGAAGGAGTTTCATATACAATTAATGAAGTCACAGCCAGCCCATCTTCAGCCTTTATGGCTTTGAACACAATATGTTGCATTTCTGAGTTTGTTTTCCTACAATTTCCTAAGAACATTTTTCTCTATTGGCTGGGTGACAGTCTCTCAAAGGAGTATGTGATTGGAGTATGTAAGATATTTCTTTTGGTTTTATTTGCATTTATTTTATCTACACATGCTGCATATATATTACAGTATGTTTTAGAATAAATAACTGATTGGTTTAGTCACCTGAACAAAACAAAGGGAGTGGTGTGGTCTGAGGAGCATTTATTTGGGTCAAAAAGATATGTGAGAAGAAGAGTGATGTCTAATACCTGGTATTTTTTATTGTACTTCATGAAATTTAAAGAGTAAAGGGCAGGTACCTAGAGATACAGAGCAAATTTTCTAGCAATCAGGTATTTTTGTAGGTTGATTATAGTTATTTTAAATAGTACGATTGCTCCATGACATGGTAAATGGTAAAGTGTATAGCTAGATCAAAAACTTTGATTTTTTTAAAACTGGTTGCAGTAAACTCAAAGATCTCACCCCACAAAAATGTACTTATATCTTCATAGTGCCAGAGGACGTGAGCATTTCTAAGCAGAAGTTTTTATGTCTTTTACTCTGTTCTTCCCCAAACACCCCTACAGACTAGAGGCACTGACGGGAGATCAGTCTCGAGACATCCTTGTGGTGGCCCAGTACAGCCATTTTTATATTGCCATACCCTTTAAGGAATTGGCCAAAAGCTTTACCACTTGTTTCGGGAGTGAATGCTGCAAGATCTGTGAGCTGCAATTATTAATCTTTCAGGTGTTACAATGTATTATTTATTGAGCATTAGCTCTGAAATGAAGGCAAGAGGAATTTTATTTCTGTGTTAAGCACATTCTGGTGTACAAGAAAAATACAGAAGATTTTTGTAATACAATCTCCTGCATAGGCTGGGATGCTGCTACAGAACTGAATTTTTATACTTTGGGGTTTTTTTGCTAAATTGGTGGATGTTTTTTTCACCTATGGAAGCAGACATCTACTGAAAAGAATATCAGGCAGCAGAAAGGAACAGTCTTAAAATCAAAAGTCTTTTAAATCTAATTTGTATTATTAGAATGAAAATTAAACACACAAAACCCCATGCAAATTTTAAATAGAAAATCAAGTTACTATGGTAGCTGGAGCAGAAACAGGGAACTTGTCCACTCTTACCACTGTAAAGTAAGAGCAGACTGTAATCAAAATATGTTGAGAAAGGCAGAGAGAGAGAAAGGCAGATACTTTCTTTGGAAAATAGTCAGTTTTTAATTACTCCTCTTGCATCAAAATGAAACAAAAGGCTCAATGCAGAAACCTATATGTTGAGACAATGAGTAAAAATAAATAATTAGGAAGAAGGTGAGTGGAAAAAAAAGGTAGAAAAGCATATTTTGTTTTTGATGATCTTGAATGAATAGATAAAAATCACTACCCAGAGAGCAGTTCTCACCCTAGTCTCTTCTATAATCATTGGATGTAGAGATACGAATTCTCAATATTTTCCTTTAAGGTGTCATTAGTAGAAAAATGATAAATACTAGGCAGTGGTTACAGTTTTCCAGCATGGACTGAAGGATGAACAGAGAAAATGGGCAAAAAATTCGTCCAAGACATGAGAAACTTGTAGGAAAACACCATTCAGGTAAAGTGCTCTCATGTCAGAAAAGTTTCATGTCTTCTGAATCAGCACAGTCCAGTGAAAAATGGCTGTACTGAAGACTTCTAACTCCCATCAATATCTACATCCAGACTCAGTTCCAGGTCAGAAGGCAGAACACACTGCGTTGTAAAATTTGTGTTAAAAATTCCATTTACTGGTTAAGGAAACAAGGAAGAAGATGAAAGTTGCATTTATTGCCCACATAAGAGACATCATCATAATGTGATACAAATTAACGATAATGATAAGGTAGATTGCTACCACTTACAAACCATTTCCTCCACAGTGTATCCCCGATCCCTTCTCAGAAATTCTCCCACAAAAATACTGAACATTTCCCTACCCTGCTTAGCTTATGTGACTTGACAAGATGCCTTAATAAACAGAAATTACTGCTGGTAAATGCTCCCATTAGTGCATTTTCCCACCGTGTTTCTTCCATCAAGTTAAAATCAGAGAGAAAACTTAATGTGTCTTCTACTGTTCTTCAGTTAGCAAATCCAATGGCAACTTAAGCCTTCCATTAGTGAGCAATCCAAAATATAATGACATAAATAGGTTTTAAAGCAGGCTCCAGGATAATGTGATTTTTAAAGCAGAATACATTAAATAAAGCTAGAAAGACTCAATTTTCACATATTATTTCAGAGAAGAATAGAACTGATCTTGAACTATTGCAGATAGACACATTTCAATTAAAGTCAATGGTTAGTACTCTTTTTTACAAAGAGAATACAGCAAACAAGAAATATAGGGTCGTTCTTCATACAAGGGGACTCTGGCTTGCTGCTAGCAGCCTCAAGTATCATAACTTCACTGAGAAAAACCCTTTCAAAAAAGGATAAAGTCATTTCACTCAATGGAAAGAAAAAAAACCTCTCAGCAACCACATTTATTTCTCTCCCTCTCCCATTCTCTTTTTAACCGTTGACGTGTTTCCCTGTAATGATAGCTTGAGATGCCCAGGCTTGCTTTGCTCCTGTTTCAGGCAGTGGCAAATTGAGGTTGTTTGCAGCTTTGCTAACATTAACTAGTGGTTAGCTCCTGTGCTTCCTTCCACGTGAAATTACACCCCATGCATCAAGCAGTGAGGAATTGGCAGTGACAGCAGCTGTATTTTCCTGTGAGTGGGAGAGAGTAGCTGCTGTTCTGTAACCTGGCACCAACTTTTCTGAACACCAAACCTATGGTTTGGAAAATTGATGACACGTCAGAGAGGAAGACACAGCTCTTCCATTTAAATCCTCTCAGAAATCTTATTCAGGGTTAAAGTGGAGATGAGGTTTTTATTCATTCTATTCTTTCCAATGCCAGGTTTTCTCAATGTATAGGGAATTGAGGATAAGATCCAGATTCACGGATAATATCGGCAGCTAATTCCCTCTGACTAAACAGGCTTTAGGTGTTTGTCTGCCCATGGTGATCTGTACTATAACCTTTTGTGCCTCTCTCGAACACTCAGGTGTCTTTTTGAAAGTTTATAGAACCAGGGAATTCTTTAGGTTGGAAAGGACTTCCAAGCCCAACCATTTTCCCAGCACTGCCCAGGCCACCACCAACCTTTGTCCCCAAGTGCCACATCCTCATGGCTTTTAGATCCTCCAGGGGTGAGGACTCCAACACTGCCTTGGGCAGCCTGTTTGTAAAGCCTGCAAATGCTTTACAAACCTTTTAGTAAAGATATTTTTTTTCCAATATTCAATCTAAGACTTTGGCTCAACTCCATTTCTTCTTGTTACCTGGGAGAAGATATTGACCTGCACCTGGTTCCAACCTCCTCTCAAGGCAGTTGAAGAAAGTGATGAGTGTTGTTGATGATTAAAATTATGATCTTGTTTCCTCTGCTGATATAACTTCCATTGAAATTAAAATACTGTGAGAAAATTGGTTTATGATGAAATTTGAGACAGAAAACTGTACCAAATAAAGGAAAATTTACTGGTTTGGATTGATAGCATCAACATTTTTAAAGTATGAAACTGATTTAATAACACTACTGTTATATATTTTATAATAAATTACATATATTTACCCTTCTACTATAAATTAACATGATTTATAGATAAGTATTTATCACTTTCATAATTATTTTTTCATTTTTGTTTATTAATGTAGTTTAATATGCTGGTTTTCCTTTTCAGTAAAAATGTAAGCAAAATCTAAAACATTGTATTTTTATCAGAAATTCTCTCATCCTTTCTTTCAATATCTGACACATGTTTTTCCTTTAATAAACATGGTGGTCAAATAATATTTAAAGGAAGTAGGCTAACAAAGAAGGAATTTCTGAAGATACATCTTAAGTCAGAAAACTGACTCCAGAACATTATTAAAATCCCAAAAAGTATTTTAATTCCTCAAAAACATTTGATTCTTCCCAGAATGTTGTCCTCTATAATTTATTTCCTAAACATATATTTTAATTTATATTTCTCTTAGTGGATTTTTTTTCTCAGTGGAGCTAAACCTGCATTATGAGTGGAGAAGTGTTCCTCACTGCTGAGGTGACTGCACTCAACATATTTTACTTGTCATATCTCAGATATTTTCTCTCTTAGCTAATTAGGCAACACTTCACAACAAAGTCAAACCTGCCACATTAACTCTTGCACCAAACACGAGTTCTTAATGCCTTTGCTACTGTACTGAAAATGTTTCTGTAAGATCAGGGAAAGGTGAAGTTTGCTTCTCTCCCTGCATCCGCACATGAACACATCCAAATCTAAAAGCCTGGTAATTATGAACTGTTAACCAAAAAATGAATCAAACTATTGAGAAAGCCTGGAATGGAGGAAAATGAGATGTCCAAGGTGGAGAAGTTCTGTGTTGTAACTCAGAATATGGTTATGGAGGGAAAATAAAAATCACAAAGGAAACAATATTCAGAGAGTCAGAGAAAAAATTTGGCTTGAAGGAACTTCAAAGACCAACCCCCTGCTCTGAGCAGGGATATCTCCCACTAGATGAGGAATCTCAAAATCTCATCCAAGCTGGCCTGGGAACTTTAGACTTGCTGTAATAGACGTCCTACACTTCTAAACAGTAGCTTTAACATTTTAAGGACGTGGAAAGGAATATAATATCTTAACATCCAAATACTTCAGAGGCTGAAGTTAATCGGGAAGAAGAGAGTTTCTAGACCCAGAAAACAGCAGGTAATTTGGAGACAAACCAACCGGAAATAATGAGCTATCTCAGAGGACAATACTGACCCTTGTGCTTTCTGTTACTTTCACTTTATGTAGTAATCACAGAAAAACTCCTGAGGAACTTTTATGTGATTGAGTGAATCTGGGAGACGTGTTTTGAGCTTTTGACAGCGCTACTAGCTCTCTGTCCTTTGATTATCTGTTCTGTGAATGCTGATGAAACAACATCTTTTCTGCTTCAGTTTCCAAATCTTCAAGCAAACCAAGGCAATACCAACATGGACAGAAGCTCTGAGATTTATGGGATTGCCACATAAGATTTGGCTCTGATGCATTTCTTAACTGTTCACCTAAAACCAAGTTAGTAAAACCATGAAATTTTTAAGAACAAACTTAACCAATCCTTTCAACATGAAATTATGTGGAGGAAAGGAGGCAGGAGGCACGAGATGAAGCATTTTTCACAAGACAATCAAGTTAGTGACAGAGATCAAAAGACTGCAAAGAAAAACTACAAAAAAAGTGAAATGAGGCCTCTCATCCTCTTCCTGCTTTCTCAGTACAAAGTTGGCTGGAAGTTGACATCTGCCAAAAGCACATTCATATGGCTTGACACATGTACGCGCTACATTTTATGGTGATATATTAACAGCAGGCACGGTTGCCAGACAAGTTTGGGGGTGAAAGGTAGCACTTCAGGCACTAAAAGAGGTGATTTATTACAGCATTAGTGTGCCACTGAAAAGGTCAGAAAGCAGCAAAACACATACAAAAAGTTTTAGAGGGTTCATTGTAATTTCACATAGAAAACCTACGTTATCCTATTCAGTCTTGTTTCCTCAGCATGAATAAGAAATGTTAAAGCTCTCAATATGAGCAACATGGAAAGACTTGACAATGTTGGGGTTTTTTTTTCCTACAGCTGGAAGGACTCATGACCCAGGAACACTTAGGCCCCAGAATAGGCTGAGTCTTTCATTCTTCTGGGCTAAACTTACTTTTGTGCATTTCGTAATACACTCTCTGCCCTTGGTGTCATTTATTCTGGTGTGAACCAGCTGTCTCAGGGGTTTATGGTGCTATACATCACCTTCACTTGATGGCTGACAGAAGCCCTATTTGGTGACCCTAGACCTTTCCATGAAAAATCAGCAGCAGGTGAAAAACCCCAACCATACCACTGAGTGACCAAACCAAACTGAAACAACTTTCCAAATCTTCCCACTCTCCCCAGACAAACATAGTGTACAAGTCTTGAAATTTACATTAGAGGCAGAATTCTATTCAGAATTTTGAAATTTAATTTGGAACACAAAACATAATGAGGTGAGATAGTTGAATAAAAACATTTTTGAACTTTGAAAAAGAATCCTTAGAATCAAAATTAACTTCTTGTTCATAAAAGGCCATAAAAGAGAGATATATGTAGCCATTTATGGATTTTCCTAATTACTGTGGAAATTTGTTCTATAATCAGATCATCTTAACAAAAATAATTTTGCCCCATGATCAGGAGATTTACTTCATCTGCTCCATTGTAGGACTAGGATTTATGTTTTCCCATTCTCTACAGTAATTATAACACTGAAATTTTGTATTGGTGGTGCAGAGGCATCATAACTCATCTCCCTAAAAATCATAACTTGACAGCTGAAAACCCCAGAGAAACTTTTTTAAGACAAGCTTATGACTACCTTAAGCACAAAAAACCCACACATCTTCAGGTTACAACAACTGGAAATGTTCCCTTAAGTGTGTGTATATATATATATATATATATATATATATATATATATATTAAAAGAAGCATTTAGGGGCCCAGTGAGTAAGATAATATTGAAGTACTCTGCATGCTAACAGTGTGAGGACATTGTGCTATGCTGATTCAGAAATGACTCAGCTCAGTTACCAGAAAAGGGGAGAATCAGGTCTTTTTCAAAGGTACAGTGATATAGATGTGACAGAATGACTCATCCGTCACCAGTGTTTTAGTCAGCAAAGTCTTTGGCTGAATGGCAAGTATTTATAACTGGAAAATAAAGCCACTCAATCAAAAGGAAGTAAGCAAAAAAGATCTGGGTATTAAGCCTGTTTTTTAACATCTGACTATGAAGTCACTGCATTCCATAACCTGAACACCATTTTAGTGCCAAATCAAATCCATTGAACAATCTGCTTTTTGTATTTCTCTCTATTTCTGATTCAGAGAATATATATTCTGCAGCACTCACCTAAGCACAGAATGAATAATCTCTGTCCATTTTCTTGTGAAAATATATGTTTTCCTCTGCAGTATGTCTTTCACTAGAGGTTTTACTTCAGTTTTTCATGGCATGCATGATAGGCTTGGAACCTCTTCCTTTGAGAGATTCTTGCATAAAAGTGTTGAAGGATATAAACCAAGATACACAGAAATTACTGTGAGCTTCTCCATTGATATTAGCTGGCATGTCATGTAAGTTTTTTACTTGTGCAATGCTCTTTGCACAATGTCCTTCAGCAGGAGTATTTATATATCTTCAAAATAAACCATAATGAGTGAAATTGTAACTCTGAGATCAGTGGCAAACCTTTCTATTTAGGCTGAAATTTCTCTTTAATCTACATATAACTGTCGCTATTTCCCTTTATGTTTTGCAAATGAATACACTTATCACATATAACTTTCCTTTGGTGCATGTATGATTTCATAGTTCAAAATATTGATGTTTTAATAAAGGGGAAAGAAGAGATATTAAACACAGCTTTCTGTTTGATTTTTTTACTAAAAAAAATCAACTCCTGATTATTTTATAAATTGAAAAATATCTTTTCTTGCAAAGAAAGATATTTTTATAAACACTCAGATCTAGAACTCATCTAATTCCTTTAGACAAGATATAAAAAAAAGAGGTATAATTATACAGGATCTTCAAATCTGTGCATAGGTGCAACCCAAGCAAATACAGAGTATATGGACCATGTTCAAATTATTTCCTGCCAATTGCAAATTGACTGATTTCACTTATGACCAAACAGCAAGAGCTGTCAGTGGTATTTGGGAGGTCTTTATTCTCAGATATGCTATTTCATTCAGTAGATTTTATTTTTCCTCAGAAATTTTCTGACAAATATATATAGAGAGAGACAGATAAATAAATACCGGGGCAGAGGGGGTATTTAAAGAAAGAGAGAGACCAGTATTTTCCAAGGGAAAAAAGAAAAGATACCTACAAAATGGTTTCACATTACAGTTTCTCATCAGAGTGATGTAACTTCTCAGATGCCTCACCCTGTAGGAGCTAAGGAGAGTGGTCACAGCACCAGTGGCCATTCATGCCAATTTGCCTTATTTTCTGTGTGATAAATTTACGTCTTCAAAAGCATTTTGCAAATTTTTCTCCTTACTCTGATATAACTTTTGAAAAATAACTTCATCTGAGATCTTTAAATGCTTTTAAAATTGTCAAAGATGTCCGTAAAGCAGACACAAAAAGTCAAGAAAGCAGAAATAATGCAAAAAGAGCAAATAATAGAGGTGAATTGAACACAATTCCAGTTACCATCAGAACATCAAAATGTATAATTTCATAGGGAATGTTCTACCTCTAATAATATATGCTTTTGAAGTTGAAACTGGAGCACTTACTTTACTTTAAAGGCAATGAGGCTATTTGTATGTTTAAAGACAAAATTATGCTCATGTGAATTACCAAAATTGGGTATAATCTGCTAATTTGCAAAATTTAGCAATCCTCAGTGAATTCTCTTAGTATAATTTTAAGTTAGCAGAAAGGTGTAAGATTGAAAATCAAATCAAGGCAAACCAAAAACTATTCTGTAGAGATTTAGATATTTAGAGACACTGTTATTAAAACTATGTATTTACAGAATAAATAGTGAAATCTGTGAAATACATTTGTGACTTTTAAAATATTTATATATGAAATAAATAAATATTTTGAGAAACAAAACTTTTGGAGAAACTAAATATGCTACAAGACTTGCATGTCATCTTGGTAATTGGTTAATATGTTGGCACAGCTGATGCTCTCAGGTTTTTAACTTTTTTATTGACGCTGAAACAATATAGATAAAATACACCATAAAAGAAAGCAGAACTTTGTAAAACCCCCTGAGAACTTACAGCTCAGGAAGACTGCTCTGTGATGGTCTCTGAACTATGTGTAGACCAGTGCTCCCTCAGGGAATTTTCTGAAGAGCTAAATCCAGTATGGTAGAAGGAAAAGATAAATTTACCTCCCACCTATGGGTTTCCTTTTCACCTAGGTCAAAAACAAGTGCTTATGCAGCTGTACAGAGGATAGTTTTGCCTCCTTGGCAGTTTCAACACTCTCAACTAAACAACTCCTTGTTTTCTAACCATAGCAAAGGTCAGACAAACAGAAGGTCTGACAAACCAGAGAGATAAATAACCCAGGGAATGGGATGAGGAGGGAAGCTTTATTATTGCCTTAAAGACTTCTGGCTCACGGTTTATAGGGAAGCCAAGTAAGAAGTAGCAAAGAACATGAAATGTTTATGCATGTCTGTGGAATCCAGTTATTCTCTGTCTTCCTGCCTTCCCCTAATTTACTGTTCTAATCAACAGACCTATTTTCTGCCCCCCTGGATACCCCCATCCCCCTGATGGGGTTGGCGTAAATAACAAACAGCTCCAGCCCTTGGCTTCGCCAATATGAAACACAGGATACAAAATGAGTTACTGTAAATAACACAGGGACTGGTGCCGTAAAGCTGTCACCTTTACCTCCAGGATTTTCCTTCCTAATAGACCTGCACGCTTCCCTCTTATCATCCACAGTAATTTTTTTTATTTTTTCTAAAAAAGCTGAAGCTGCTATTAGTCAGATAGGAAATAATTTAGGGGCAGCAAGCAAAGGCACGTTTCCTTAATAAACAGCAGGGTCAGCAATAGCCATTAGGAATTTTGAAGTTATTTCTCTGAAAGGGAGGTTCTGATGTATTCTGCACTCCTTGGCTTTGATGATAAAATTCCTGAGTTTTGGGGGTGGTGGGAAGGATCGGACCAAACTCTTTAATAAAGACTTGTAGGCCACTGAAATGCTAAAGTAATGATATTCCAAGCTATAGCGGGGGATTTATTTATTTTAGGTGGGTGTATCTCTGCTGCCACCCTACCTGTTCTTTTAAATTACAGCTTGAGTCTAATTTTCCAGCTATAAATAACAGCAAAATTAAGCAAACCATGTATGCAGTACACTCCAAATATGTACAGCATAGCAGTTTGAAGCTGACATTTGGCTTAGTAAGAGGGAAATCTGATGATTTTTGAGGTCTGTTTGCATACAACAGTCAAAAGTTCAAAGAGGTCATGATGTAGTGTAATATTATGAATCTATTATGTACAAATGCAAATGTTTCAATGGGTGAGTTGGTACAGCTTTATGAGCTCTTTATGGCCCTTTTTTCCTATTTTTTAAAAAATATTTATTGTCATGCTGAAATTCATGCTTATATTAGGGAGAGACCTGAAATTCTAGATTTTGCCTAGATATAGACATCTGTGTTCAGCCCTAGAGCTGAATGACTTTCAAATCTGTTTTCTGTCTCCTGGTCTCCATCTGATGTTCACTGAAGCCAGTATTAAGTGATCCTTGGGTCATACCCACAGCCCTAAAGTGAGCATTCATTTCAGCAGCTGGGGTGCAGATGTTTGACAAGGCAGATGTTTGTGCCCAAGTTAGGCAGAATGAACATCCCAAATGTCACAGGTGCCTGCAAGTGCTAGGTTTTGACAGGAGAATCTGCAGCAGGTAACTTCACCTTTAGAACAGGTGCAGCAGCTAACACACAATATTTAGAATTTAGTTGCATGAGCCATCTGAGCACACAAACATTACAGCAACACTCTGAAGCTCAGAGCAGTGCCAAAAACTGAGAATCACCATCTGGCCCAGCACCAATGGCCATTTCTGGGAAGAAACAATTTACAGATTGAGCTCAGGTAATAAACTTCATGTCTCTCATTATAATAGACTTGTGATGGGGGTGCACTGATTCAGGGGTTACAAAAAAATTAAACCACTAATCCTGCACTGAGCCTCACCTTTACCCAAACTAATTGCTCAAAAGTCTATTCAAGCTTTTTCTGTGGATAAAATTTAATTCAGAATTTTGTCACTCATTTTATTCGATGATGTTGTCATGCGTCCCCTTCATTTCAACCACATTCTCCTGTGATTTTTTAATGCCTTGAAGAAGTCACAAAGGAATTGCATCCTAGACACCAGCAAGGAGCTGAATTTCCACTGCTTACCTAGGAATTAATGCAATCTCACAGTCCTTCAGAAGAGCTGGTTTTTTCCCCCAGTTTTACCAATTTAAGTCTCAGGGCACATAAAATCCCCATCTAGACAAAAGAGGAGTGGGAGACAACTCTTATTTCTTACCCCTTACCACAATTCCATGCTTCCTAAAAGTTGTCATGGAACTTTGGGTGACAGCAGCTTGAGTTTCCCCCAGAATCAAATGAAAAAAACTTCACTTATTTTAACTGCTTTTAAAATAACTATTGCTGAAATAACTATGTGAGAGGAACATTGCATAAAAGTGACTGAAAGAGAAGGAGTTTATCTTTTTCTATTTTTTTTTTTTTTTTTACATTTGAGAAATGTAGACAAAACTAAGCATTCCATTAATTATCTGAAGTTTTTCCTTAGCATAAATCTTGTGGTTGAATTTGCACTGCATGCAATGATGAATACTGAATAAGCAGCTAGTGGCATCATCCAACAATAAATCATGGTTTTACCTGCCCAATTTTGCATTTCATACAGAAATGTTAAACACAGGGTGAAATATGATGATTATATACACAGTCATGCACATAATTGTTTGTAGAGACACACATGAACATATAAACACACACACATGTGCATTTATATTCTTAGCTGCAGATCATTTATTTCTGCACTGCTATGATGCCCTATTTGAACCTCTATCTCTCAACCTCATTTAATGTGAGATATTCAGGTTGGATCAAAGGGACACAATGAAAATCTATTCATGCACAACTTAAAAAACACAAACTTGTCTTTGTTTAGTGACATTACTGCTACAAAAATCTATGATGTGTGCCTAAAAGTAATATTAAAATATATTTATTGAGGCACCACAGGTAAACAAACACATCTTCCTTTAGGATTCTGTAGAATATACAAATTATACACTGAATGCAACCAGAAGTCCATTACAATTTGTGTGACGCACTCTTTTTCTGTTAAGTAGGCAGCACGTATATCACAGGCAATCAGTTTAATTTACTTATTATATTTCCTGATTAAAAAATACAGGGTTTGAGGAAAAATATTAGGAAAAAGTCAAAGACTATGAAATTACATTTCAAGTCAAATCAAGTAGAAATTTTTTTTTTTTTCCTGATTAACCAGGGAAGTGTAAAATTAAGATTTTAGCTTCTGGCAATATTTATATCGGAAATATGTTGATTACTGTGAAGAATAATATATAACCTGAAAATGTGGTGAATTAGATCAAATTAAAGATTCTTGTATTTGAAATATTTACAGAGGTTTGGGTAGAATATATTAATTAATCCCAAAATTTCACCTAATACACAAGGATGTAAATCTGACAGTCAAATACCATCTGCTGATATGAAATATCCTCTACAGAATCCACAGACTGCCATTTGTTCATATTCATACAAGAGGTGCTCTGAAGTCTAACTTCATGAGTTCTTTGTGGAACTAATTAAAAAGGTTTCAAGACAACTACTCTTCATATTTAAAGTAGACATATTTTTAGTACTTTAGGCCTTGAAAAGTGACATATTGCTTTTATTTCAGCCCCAGGCACAGTGCAGGTGATCTGTTTGCAATTCTGCTTTGTTTTACTGGTGACACCAATATAGCTGTATATGTCAGCAACCAAAGAATAAAGGAAATTTTTTAAATCTGAAATTATAGGACTTTCCAGGGTGGCTTGCTACTAGCAAATAATAAAAGCCTCTAAGTCAATATGTTTTGTTTTCTTTGAGTGATGTTTCATGGCAGTAATCGCTATAAACAGTGGCAGTTGTGATTTCACAGCTCGTGCACCATTAAGCTTCATAGAATCAGAGCATCATAAAACGGTTTTGGTGGGAAGGGACCTTAAAGCTCAAGGAGTTCCACATCCTGGCACTGCCTTCCACTATCCCAGGAGGCTCCAAGCCCTGTTCAGCCTGGCCTTGGACACTTCCAGGGATGGCACAGCCACAGCTGCTCTGGGCACCCTGTGCAAGTGCCCCAGCATATTCATCATAAAAATAATTATTTGAAAGTGCTGCTCGGAATTAACTCTTTCTGCTACAAACTGGTAGTCCTCATCCTTTAGCTACAGGCTCAGGGAAAATTCTCTCTCTGTCTTTTCCTATAAATCTCCTTTAAGAAAGGCCTCAAAAAGGTCTTCCCAGTCTTCAACTCTCGAAGGTGAAGGACCCCAGCTCTCAGCCTCTCTCCATAGCAGAGGCGCTCCAAACTTTTGGTTTATTCACCAACGGCTAGGAAGCATTCTGGAAATCTCTGCTGAGTTTATAGTACAAGACAGATGGGCAGAAGAGATTTTCTTAAACCTGGAGGAGACTGCTGTTGCAGTGACATATATAAAAATATATTAAAAATAATTGACAACAGTCTTTATATCTGTCACAAAATAAAAGATGCCATAGTTACATTATTCAACAATTGCTGAATCATGTCTTGGAATTTCTACTTTCTCCAGTGGGTGTAAAAGCCTTTAGATTACACTAGCTGTAAACAGCTATGTTTTACATGTTTAAGTTAGGTGAATTTCACATAGGAAAAATCCTGTGGAAAAAGCCATATATCCTGTTTCTTTCAATTCTCAACATTTTCAATATTCCCATATTTTCAGCCCAAAAAATTGCCTAAGTGCAACAGATAAATGTCTGTTGGAATAACTCCACTGTTTATTATGCCTAGGTTTAAATTCTCCTCTTTGTCTCTTTCCTCCTTCACTCATTTGTTAAGCCTTCTCCATTATTTAGGCTATTTAGGAAGACTTGTCCTAGAATTTGCTATAAATATTTATCTTTAGAGAGGCTTTTTATCATCTGAAGAATTTGGAAAAGGAGAAACCAAAAAAAAACCCCAAATCACAAAGAAACCAATGAAGGAAGTATGGTATATGTATTATGGTATATGTAACCACCAATATTAATTTAAAAAGAATTATAAGTTCTACACTATGGTGGAAGTTTTAGAGTTAATAGTAGTGAAATGAGACAGAATTTTAACTCTATCAAATTGTTTTCTGCAAAATAGAGGTACAGCTGTTGCCAGCACTAATGGATGTGTTTAAGATGAAAAGGACAAAAACTGTTAAAAGTGAAGAGAATCTTAATGGGAAAAATAAGTTAAAAGTTGTCAACACAAAACTGAAGCTTTGGGAAAAAAGTACATTTTAGGTATTTGTCTCTCTCATTCTTGCTGAAGTAATTAAATTATTTTTTCTCCAGTTATCAGACCTAAGCAACTTTGGTGTAAACCTGTGGTACAAACTGATTCAATTTTGGATCAGTTCTGTATCTTGGCAAGACCTAATCCTACTAAGAATCTCTGGTACAGATGTTATTCAGAAAACCTGCAAAATAATTTATTTATTAAAGTGTTCAAGTGCATATTTAAGAAATTTTTTTTCAGTAGGATTTAAGTTATAGTTGAATGTGTTTGGAGTGTCTACTCTGACTTGTGGAGAATTCATCCTATAAGAAAATTTACAAGACTCTTTTGAATCACTGAGAAAAGATCATAGCAGACTTTATTTTAAGGTCATTATTTTCAATTATTAAATCCTGAATCAGGGAAGATTTGAAGATGTGTACAGTGAAGGGTGAATTTGATATTTAAAATGCTTTTTCTTCTGAACATTTTTCTCTTTTTTCATTGCTGCAGCATTTTGAGGCAACATGCACTAATTTTGTAGATAAATCTTTTCTTAGCTACCATTACTAAATGATGCCATTTTACTCAGCATGACATATGAATTAAATAACAAGATATAATTTCAGAAAGAATACTTGGCATGATCAGATCTGATAGCACTGTGCCTCTTGAAGCATTTATAGAAGATAGGTGCATGATCCTGAGAGTGATTGCTTTTCCTACTTCAGTTTATTCATGTCCTCATCAACACTGAAACACATTTTAAAAGAACTCACTGAATTAAGAAATTATATCTCTGCATGCTATTTTGTTCTTATTTCTAAAGTAATCGTAACGTGGATGTTTACAAGACTGTTATTTCACATGTGCACAATAATTTTCATGGTAAAACCACTTCAGAAATGCTGGATACCATGATGTACAAATTCACAGGTAAAGAAGAATGCAGACATATTATTGGTTTATTGGCCACTTGATCAGGTAGTGAACCTACTAATACTTCCTGTATTAGCAGGAAACACAGATCTCTGCAATGTTGTGATTTACCTGTTTAATGCCATGCAACACTTTATCATTTCAGTAGAATGGCTGGAGCAGTGGTTTCTGACAATTCAAGGAACACATGGGAATATTTAAATGCTGAGAGGTAGGTGAATGATGTCTCATGCAGAACATACATGGGAATGTGTTCATCCACACACCAGGAATGGCTTTCCAGTGGGCTTCATGAAGAGTTTAGTGAAATACACATTTTTCACTGCCTGCTGATTTAATGATTGTGCAAATGTGTATATTTTTTATATGATCCTTCTTTATTAAAAACATTTGCTGTCCAGGAAAGGAATTAGATGACCCTAAAACTGTTAGATGACCTCTCTTAACCAGAGTTTTAAAACCAAACCTGCTTTCTTCTTCAGGAAGCCTACTACCACAAAATACAACAACACAGAGAGAATTTCAATAAATAAGCTGGATTTTACATGGAAACCATGAGGAAACAACATATTTTTAATGCAAAGCATATTGTATCATACATCATAAATCCAGGGTATCCCTGAGTTTTATGTATCAAAGTTCACATGCAAGAACTCGTGGCCATAAACCTCATTGTGAAAATTGTGTTCCAATTTCAAATTTGCCTTTAAGATCATCAGTGATAAATAAATTACAAAATCTGTGACAACAAGGCATGTCTTTTGACAAATATCCTCAATATTTAAAATAGCAATACAAGATGACAAATGCCAATGAAAATTCATTTTACCCTCCATCATTACTCTCCCATGATGTAGCACACCAGTCAATGGAAATTTAAAAAAAAAAAGATATATAGAACCATTTCACATTGATCCAATTGATTGGCATATCCAGAATCGTTGACCATGTTGTGTTTGATGGGTCACCATTTGTCTGCCTGTCAGTTTTACTGTGTGTGCTATCAGTGTGATTGCACCCCAGGGCTGTCTGAATTACAGTGAACATGGTGTGCCGTGCTGGGAGGACAATACCAAACTGGAAAATAAAGCAATTCACAAACAAACTAAGGGAATGCTTTCCCTGTGTAATAGCAGCTCAGCATATGCAAAGATAGATGGCATGTGTCTTGGATAAGTGCCCAAGCTGAAAATATGCCACTCTAGATTTCTCACAGCATAAACAGTGAAGTGCAAGAAGTAAATGAAGAAATAAGAGTTATGGCGTGCAAATGCACTCCAGCACAAATAATGGTTACTGTTCCTAATGATCTGTTTGGGAAAGGTTGCAGGACCAGGCTGCTGGCTGCTACATCAGGCAAAGCAGGGTCTGGGTTTGGGAATATCAGCCCTGTTCAGTGTGCTGCACACAGCTGAGATTCCTTTCCTCCCTCTTCCTCAAGAAGGGATGAATTTCCCCTCTCTGAGTGAACAAAACAGACACATCCCTTCTGTGCTCAGCAAAGAACACTTCTCCCTGTAAGCTGATTTACTTTTCATTTTCTGCCCAGGTATTCCTCGCTGCGTAATTATAGTCTGTCCCCGTCTTAGCATGTTATTAGTCTGGGTTAGTGATGCTCCTTCAGAATCCCTCAGAAGGAAGAAAATAGTGTGAAAGATTCATGAGATTACAGAGAGACAATTTTACAAAACTATTCCTGCCTTCTCCTTCTAGGTTTTGATCTGATTTTTGCAAAGTGCAATGCAATTAGAAGCTGCATGACCATTTTTATTACAAGGCAAGCTATGCAACATCAAAGTAAAATCTTCAGTCCCACAGAGCTACACAAGCTGAGGATAGTTGCAGTTTTAGTGGCCAAGACTTGAAAATGTGAGCAAATACCTCCATACACATCACAAGAAGCTAAAACCATAATAACACACCTGAAAAATGCCAGTTTCTGCAATACAAAGACATCACTGATTATGAGGATGAGAGGTTAAATTACTCAAAATGGAGATTTTGACTCATCTGCAGTATCATATAATTTTAGCAATGTGCATGTCTTTCAAAAATTAGTCTGCAAAGAACATTTGTAAAAGGCACATTTTATTTTAAATAAATATATATATTTACTATTTAGTGCAGATGTGAGAGTTAAAAGATCATTTAAAGACTATTGTAAGATTTTTCCCAGTTCCTTCCTAAAAGTCTATGATGAAGATAAACCACACATTTCTCTTGAGAGCTGTAAAACCAACAGACAAGTTTCCCTTAACATACCTTCATTTTGCTTTCTCTCCTACAAGAAGGCAAGTAGCATTTTTTTTTATTGTTAATGTAGGTTAAGAATCTTCACTATAAGGAGTAAATCCAAGGAGACCACCCTGGTCTAGTGGAAGGTGTCCCTGCCCATGGCAGGGGAGTTGGACCTACATGATCTTTAAGTTCTCTTCCAACCCAGGTCATTCTGTGATTCTGTGATTCTGTGATTTTATGATCACGGATGATTTTATAGCAACAAACCTACTGGCTAAGACAACCTCAGTTCCTGAAGAATCCTTGGAAGTTTTTGGATATGATATAGCAGATATCTGGATCTGTATCGCCTAGTCAGGAAATATTTAGAATTATGCATTCATATCATTAGACTGTTTGGAAAATGTGTCAGAAGAATTCAAGATCAGAATATTGTTCAAAACAGTGTCATTTTATAATTATACTCATGTTATGGACATCTAATTGCAAATCATTGCAGTCTAGTTCCCAAGTATTGCTCTAGACTCTTGTAGGTCTGTCCCTTTAACAAATATTGTGATAATTCCTGTTACAAATGACTTGCAGTTACACAGGGTATAGCTGACAACAAAGTTGGAGAAATAATGACTCTGGGAAAGTTAAAACTGCATTTAAATGTTGCCAGCTAAAGGTGCTCACTTCTACATCACATATAAAGACAAGACATTTCAAAAGAAAAGCGTAATTAACAAGACATATAAATAATTTAGGAGCCTGAAGACAACAGATGCTGCTCAGGCACTGCTTCAATAGATCTGCACACTGAAAACACATCACTGAAGTCTTCAGCAGCAAAGAACACGATCTGCAGAGCTGCTCTCAGGTACCAGGAGCTTGCAGCCGTCCACAGCTACAGTCTGGGCCAAAGGGTCCCAGATACCAGCACTGGGTTAATGAGCTCTGTGCCACTCGCTCATGCCAGAAGGCAATTCCTGTCAGCAAGCTAAATTATCAATGAGGAGATAAAACAGCAAGTGGGAAGTGCAATATCACCCTCTTTGCGCCTAAAAAACAAAAAGCAAGAAATGGTTTCAAGTCCCTAATGAAAAATTGAAGTTTTACAGTAGCTCTGAGCTTCTGCCACACTGTTAAAATAAAAAGATAATGCATTGTGGAAAGGCAATTAGCAAATTCTTGATTTTTACAGGAGTCATTTGCATCTTTGATAAGCCTGAATCAAAGGATGAGAATGAGACCATGGTATGTTTGACTAGGAAGAAAAGCTTGAGTAAATCATAAGAAAAGGAATTACTGTTTTTGCTATATTTCAAAGGTTGCTCACTGTCAATTAATGTAGTTTCAGTTTAACTGTAGGTTTTTTTGTTAATTAAAGCCTTTTCTTCTGCAATGTCTCTATGGAGTGTTAAAAGTGCTCTCTCTCCAGCAGAGGCTTGAAATCAGCAGAAAATAATGATTGCTCTTGGCTCACAAAGAGCAGATTCATTTTTAAGAAAGACAGGCTGGTCCTGAGAGCACCCTAATAGCTATCACTGACCATTTCATTTGTAAAAAAATGATTCCATTTTTTTTAATAATTGCTTGTTAAATGTAGCTTTGATTAGCTTATGCTTATCCCTTACCTTGCAACACAAAGGCAAAATATTCGTGTAAAAATCAGCTGTCAAGCATTCCTCTATAGAATATTCTGTAAAAGGTTATCATCCAGCAAAGCTAAAGTTTATCTTGCTTGATTTTATTTCCATTTATTGTGTTGAAGTATCGGAAGTACCTTTTTGCTTTCTGTCATATCTACTAGACCAGTTATCATTTTATTTAAACAGAGTTCCATTTTTCCTCAGTTTAGATGCTGAGCTGCCTAACAAAGAAGTTTTCACCAATCCCATCATTTTTAATGATGGCTGCCCTGTCTGAAGCCTTTCCCTAACATAAGATCTACTCCATATTCATTTAAGTCTATGGAATCACCTCAGTTTATTATATTGAGCATCAGATCAAAGTGTTATAAATTATTTATTATTTCAGTTGTTGGTTTTTTTGAGTTCTTGGCATGATTATTAATTCTCAGTATATGTACAAGCTGTGCAGAAACATGTTTTCCTATGGAGAGAATGTTTCTAAAACAGCCTGAAGGCTCATACATTTTTTTCCATAAAGCAGTCTTTTAGTATAAGCTTAAACAGGAGTCCCCACGTTGATTTTCATAGAATCTAGGCCTGAATGCCCCTTTTGCTGTGCCCCAAATTATAACTCTCCAAACCCTCACCTCCCTGGAGAAACATCCATTACCAACATGCGAAGATTTTTCCATTCAGTTTTCCTTGTAATATATCTGTTTGAACATCTGTTTCTGGAGCTTCTCTGAAGTAACTGGATCTGAAATTTACTATAATCTAAATTCTTTGGTGATTCATAAAAACTCAGCATACCTCAGCAAAAGAGCTGTTCAGGAAGGATTTTAGAAGTCTTACTTTGTCAGCTCTGAAAATGCATAAGAAGAATGTAGCAGGGCAGCAGTTCTCTTTTAAACAATTACAAAATGACTTGAAAATAAAAGAATTTTTCATCTGATTTCAAGTTCTTAGATTCAGACCTCTCAAGTGGAGGATTCAACAGTAGGTACTACTTCTACCCGAGAAAAATGCCTCTTGAGATTCTTCATTTTTGTGCAACTCCTTTACTCCAAATGGGTCAGAGGCACAGTTTACACTCAGTGTACACTGAAGAACCACTCAAGAAACACTCAGGAAATTAAATCCATAAAATTTACTCAACCAAAGTCTCTTCATCTAGGACAGCCTTGACATTCCCCAATGACTCAGATTCTTCAGGTGTTTTCATTCTAACTCAGTACTTATTTTTTTTTGTCAGGATAAAGTCACTTGAAACTGTCTTTCAAGGAACAGTTATGCACAGAGAAAAGCAGGTTAGGACTTAGGAGAACTATGAGAAGTTGCTTCTTGTCAGCAGAAACCTTAAGTATGCTAGTCCTTTTCTTTCTCATGGTTTATTTGGCTCACCTCTGTATGAAAAACACAAGGGTCAATTGAGAATACTGCAAAAAAATACATGTAAATGTACCTGGAATATAAATGACAGTGAGTTCTCCATGGGCTATTCCTTACTGCTGCCCCTTAGTTCAGTCTTTCCTCCCTCTGCCTCTTTTTTTTTTTTATGCAAATTATTAGAAGTGTGTGTTCATACAAAAGAAGACCAGAGCTTTTAGAACAATAGTCTGTTTGGTTTCCTCTAAAGAATTTAGGCATTTTATTCTTTTAAATATTCACCGTGGTTTAACTGTTTATTTTAATGTATGATAAATAACCAAGTGCCAAAATCAGAATAAAATAGATGGTATCATATATGATCTGCTCTCTTTATATGCTGCTAGAGACATTTTCTCAGCACTTTGGTAAATAACCCTATTCTCCGTTAAATAAATCTGCATATTAAGATGAAAGCAAAAAAAAAAAAATATCAAATAACCTCTCAGTGTAGGAGGTCATGAAACTATTCTGTAGCTCTTTAATTGCTCTTTTGAACACATGAGGCTCGTTAGTTTATAGAAAGGTTAAAAAAAAAGCAGATATTAGAATGTAATTCAATTTATCCATTGACAATTTGCTTAAATACCTATTTAATTTCTTTTTCTCCATGGAATTGCTGGCCTTGGTAATGTTCTGCAAATAGAGAGGGCTTTCCAGGGCTTTTTGCTGATATAAGGACAACCATTGATTTAGGTATTGGACAAGGATCATCTCTTTTCCCCCAAGACAGTAACTGTACAACTGCACTCTTAAGTGCTTCCTTCAAGTGAACTGCATATTTTTGTACCCAAATACAAGAGCAAGATCTTGCATGTATGAAATGTAGGACTAGCTCTGTCCTCCCCACCCTCCAAATACCACAAGCAGGAAGCTTGTTTGATATATCAATGTTAGATAGAGACCTGTCCTTTCCTAAGTAGGAAAAGACTTCTGTACCTGAGCCTAAAACTTTTTTAAAGTATTAAGTGGATTTCCATCACATAAGACATCAAAATTAATTCTCAGTGACTGAATTGGCATTTTGCTGTGTTTGTGTATTCTCAAACTAGACAAATTTTAATCTTACTGCCTCAAAGTACTTATAAAAATCTGAGATTCTTCAACATTTTTGTACAACAAAGAAATAAAAAAATTAGCATTTTGGAGAACACTGAATTTCACATAAAACTGAAACTCAACTCTTATCTGATGTGAGTGTAGAAAGGAAAATTCTGTAAAGTTTCTGCTGAGTATTTATCACTGCATGGGGAAAATCTCTGGGAACTGAGGGAAGATTAGGGGCAGTTATGTATAAGAATGTACAGTAAAACTTCTGGTGCAGTTAAATACAGAGAGGTGATTACACCGCTGTTCACAGCACAATGAAGTCAACATAAACCTTGTCAGGATCTTCAGCTGGCTTTGGAGCACCATGTTAACCACAACCTTATGCACCAGAAAGGAAAATCCACCAAAAGTTCAGTCAGACTTATCCAGCCACTCACTCACTCAATATCCAGAAGAAGTGAGTCACCTTTTCCATTTATTTTTTTAACTTGGAGTATTATATCGTTGGTTCCTTAGATTATTGTTGAATAAAATTACTCCCAGAATTTGTTTCTTTTTACCTTCCTTTGGCAGCCTGTTATCCTCAAGTGGATAATGAAAAGGCAGGTGCACAGCGTGTTTTTTACTATTTTGCAATTACTGAATTGATTTTTGTAAAGAGCTGTTTTTGGAGTAACTGCGCATCAGTTTTGAAAAGTGCAATATTTAACAGAAATTGGGCTTTAGCTTATTTTTATATATTTCAAGACACTTGACAGTAGTAATTTCTCTCATAACGGGACGTTGTTTTCTGTAATCTTCTCCACGAGACTTGTAGCTGTATTGATGTGCTATTAAATGGGATTTGAGGCAGGTTCCATCCCCTTTGAATCTGGCAAAGGCTGGGTGGTTTGCATTTCTCTCCTTTGGAGCCTTCTGGAAAGGAGTATATTGAAGCTGTTGAACACCTGATCTAATTCCAGGGATGTTTTCTGCTAGGCAGCTTTATGTGGTGACAAGGGTCAAAAAGAAATGCTGATGTTTTTCCCAATGCTTCTTCCATTCCAGAGGGCCTCAGCTTTCCCTTGTTTACTCCTGAGGTCTGGCTATGCACTGAATGTTTTATCTCTGTACACAGAGATACAGGAAAAAGTCGGGAAAATCCCTGGGGTTTGTCCAGTAGCTGCTGGAGAGCAAGATATTCAGCAAATTGCTACTAAAATCTACTAATTTTTATGATTGACTTTCAAGAAGGAGTCTAGAGGAGCAAAAGAAACTGAATTCTTAGAAGACCCCTCTTGGCTGACTTTCTTAAGGGATGAGAGCCCTTTGCAGAGGGATCTACATAGACAGGAGCATTGGGCAAACACCACTTCTGTGGAATTCAACAAGAGCAAATGACAGATTCTGCATCTGGGAAAGAGTAATGCTGGACACAAGCATAAACTTGGGGATGAGTGGCCAAGTACCAGCCCTGGGAAAGGGAACTTGGGATGCTGGTAAAAAAACAGGTCTGGCATGAGCCAGCAGTGAGCCAAGAGGACAAACCATGTCCTGTGCTGCATGAAAAACAGTCTGAAAATTAATTTACTCAATTAAATAATGATCTGACAGAAACAGAATGTGAACAGAGAAAGAGTATCTTCAGACACAGGCAGACTTTCCAATACACATCTGATAGGAACCGCTATCTATACAACCCATTTTAATGGCATGGCCAAGGAAAGTCCTTTCATAGAGGCTACCACATTTTCGAGAGTGACATGATATCATTCTGCTTTTGGAAATCTAGTCACCTGAAGAATTACCCAGCTAGATCTAAACATGTGTTCCTGCTCAATGTCTTTTGACATTTTAATGGAATGCAGCTCATTACAACCACAGCACTGGTCAGGGGCGACAGAAATTGACCTGAAGTGTTCACTAATGGAGCTGCTGCATCCCAGAACACACACAAAGCAACTGTAAAGATTGTTTTCCAATAAATTGCTTTCATCAGGCTTATGTCAGTTCTCAGGAAATATTAGAGATTTAGTATTAGGCAAAATAATATAAGAAGAGATGCCCTATATTGCAGTGACACAGGAATTGTAATATGACACAGCATTTGAAATGTAAAGAGAAGATGCCTATTTTCTTCCAAAAGAGAAAAAACGAAATTGACTATATATATAGAAAAGATATAAATTAGATATCTGTTTAATCTGAATATATGGTGACAGAGAGAAGCACAAGCAAAGGGGTGAGGTGGTGAGAGCCTAGGGAAAGCAGGTGAATATTTGGGCCCCCTCACCTCAGTTATGCCCAGCCCCACCCCATGTTCACGAGCTGTTTGCACATATTGCACCAGACGACTCCACTGCTTGTGGAGGAAAGCAATTTATTCAACTCAATTACTGTAGTCAGCCACTAGATAGCTTAAATTACATATCATCTGTCTCTTATGCAAAGTTCTCTCTTCATTTGTCTCTTTGATTGTTTCAGATGCCACTTTGTCTTACAGGAAATAACCTAAAAGGCATCAGACAGCATTTATCAAATATCACATTTTCTAGGTCTAATGATTTGTAAATTTGACTCCCATTCTAAAAGAGGAAAGTTAATCTCAGGGATAAGACTTTGGACTGTGACTTAAGAGCTCTTTATTCACCTCTTGGACCTAATAATGTCAGATTTCATAGTTTTCATTTCATATTTTCCATAGTATCTGGAGGCAGAATATTATCCCCACTCTTTTAGTTGGAAAAGCTTTTTGTGGTGAAAAAGCTGATGTCAACTGCAAGTTTAGAGAGAAGTACACTTTACAGGGCTTTTATGTTTGTGAGAGACTAAATTTGACCCAGAAAAATAGGCATTTTAGAAATAAAGGTATAGCAACACCAAGACATATTGGAATTTATTTATCTAATAAGATATGTAGTTTAAAAAAGGAACTCTCTTTGCAAAAAAAATTGCTGCTGATATAGATCTGTACAACTTTCTGGAAATTTAGTACACAGTATTAAGTAGTACTTAGTGTAAAGGAAGAAATAAATTCCTTGGCACACCCACTCAGCTGAATTACTTGTTGATTATTCAGATAATTAACCTTTGTAACACGCTATCTTTATTCTTGTGTGAGGGAATGGAGACACACAATTGCGCTTTCTCTCACCACAGAAACACCAGAATTGCTATTGTCCCTAAGTTTTCTGCTCTCTGGAGGAATTAATTGTCTTGAAACCCAAGGGAAAGAAATATCATAGGCTACAAAGTATTTGTTGTCTCGGGATGAATTTTTCATGCCCGTGGATGGCTGACCGTGATGAATCAAGTGGTGCAGAACAAGAGATCAATCAAGAACAAGTGCCAGCGAGAGCGCGAGGCGCGGCAGACAAAGTGATATCGATGTCAGGAGAGATGTCTGCTCCACAAAGCTCTGACTCATCGTTCACCAAACTCTCTAAATATGGTGATACCATTTTGAAACTGTTGACTTAACTTGCTTCAGTGAAACTATGAATATCAAGTGACTGTCTAGGAAGAATTGTCTGCCTGAATGCAAGCAAAGCAAAGTCTTGCGAGCTGTCAGCTTCCTTCAATCCTGCATTTCTGGAAAACCTAGCTACTCTGAGATTAAAAATGTTCCTTGCAGAGATGTACTTTGTGATGTTGCTTCTTTCTTAAGAGATCCCTAAACCTATTCACTGTAACACGCATTTTGTAAAATATCTACAAAAATCTAGGGTACTTGCTGCAAACAAAATTAAGACTGTCTAAATAAGTGATTCTCCTTTTCGTCTATATGTAGAAGCTAAATTGTTTCCCTTGCAAAATATATGAAAAGAAGATTGCAGTAGGACAGCCAGTGCTTACTGCATGCCTTGCTGAAAATAAAACATTCATAAATCTAACTTGCTTTAATAAAAGTGGAATGTAACTGGGATCTTTGCCTGTGGGCATGTTGAAGGTTGCTGTGTTAGGGAACTCCAAAGTTAAATTCATCAGTCTGCAGGAGCTAAAAGAAACTAGCTCTTTAGGCTAGGGACTGAAAAATCTTACATTTTAATGGATTAAGGTACAAGGAAGACACACATCACACTGATGAGTACACTATATATTTTCTATTTAAACAAGGCCATTCTTTTCACCACAGCTATGGATGGTTTTAATAGAGGAAAGATATATTAAAAAAAAATGGAGTTATTCCATCAGATGTCCCCTATATAAATAGGAGGAAACACTGTTAAACTTTGCATTAATAGGAACTGCTACTGAATGCTACAATTCATCATTTTCAAAAACTCTTGGGATCAATTACATCAATCACCGTTGCCTAGAGCTGAATTATGGCTATTCCCACCTACCCTTTAACAGTTTTACATCCCAGTTGCTCACTAATCCAGGTTGGTCTCAAGCAACAGAAAGCACTGAGTGTCTAATACTGCCCTCCTCAACCCATGAAATTCAGAGAGCCCAGACATCTGGATTCAGAATATTATCTGGATTAGTTAGCTTTAGTATCCAAATTTCTCCCTATAGGATTTATTGAATGCTTCTTTCTGGCAAATCCCACATCTGCCTGAGTCTTGAACTCCTAAAGAGATGTGCCACATTTAAGTCCATCACAGTTTGAAATAAACTATTATTTTATCTCCTGGAGTTTCTGTTTGGGACCAGATCTCAGGGAAGTGGAACAAAACTGGATCCTGCCCAAAACATGGACAAGAAGGAGCTGAATGTGCCTCCACATCTGATCAACAATTCAGCAGTTTTAGCAACTAAGTGTTATAGAATCATAGAACAGTTTGAGCTGGGAAGAGACCTTGAGGTTCCACCCCCTGCCATGGGCAGGGACCTTCCACTATCCCAGGTCCCAAACTTGGTCTTGGACAACTTACAGGGATGGGACAACCACAGCTGATGTGTGCCAGGGCATCACCACCCTCACAGCCAGGAATATCTGCCTAACAACTCATCTAAACCTGTGTACTGTCTTCAAATCAAAAGCATGTATCTCCTCTGTTTGAAGAGATACATGCTGATTTTACAGATTGTTTAATTTACCAGAGAGTATTGTAGATTCTCTGACCTTGAGCCATTATGCCTAGTTGTATCACCTTTACACAATTTATCTCATGTTTAGGGCTATCTCTTGGTTTGATTATTAAGGTGGCATTGCTGGATAGAGTTCAAAGAACTTGTCACCTGGTGCCAGTTAAGGAACTATGCTGCACATAATGGCAGCTTGTGGCTGAAACATCTGCAAAAAAGGTAACACTTAAAAGTTTAAACACGTATTTTGAATTTGAAGTTCAGAGAGCTTCTTGCATACAAAGGAGGGCAAATACCTCTGGTGATGAGAAACAGGAGGAGATGAGAAACAGACATTAGACCACAAACAGGACAAAATATATAAATCACAGAAAAGGCAAAGATCTGTCTTTAAATACAAGCTTTGCCATCAGATAACCAGAGCAGAGTGGCCCCAAGCTGCAGTGTCAGGATACTGGAAAGCTTAGACCAGAAAGATATTTGCATTTACTCATTAATTATGTTTGCAATAGCTTTCTCAATTCAACCAGCATATGCACCAGCTGCTGCGACACCAGTGATTTAATTGCTACACATGATGTAACTTAAATTTCTTTTTATTTATAAGTAAATGATGAGCTTATTAATCAGGCACATTTATGAATTGAAAAACTGAAAATTAAAATCTAAGCAAAGAAAGAATTATGGCTGTCTAGGGACTATTAGACAGGACTTCACTTGAACTTTCTGCATCTTTTTAATGTCCAAAAATTTACAAATACATATGCATTTTTCAAAAATAAGTATGGCCCGAGATAGTGAGAGGGGAAACAACACAGAAATATACACCCACAAACCACAGTTTTAAGCACTATATTAGATCAGATGAAATAGGGAAGAAAATAAGGAGGGGTTATTTTTATACATATTTTTTGTAGCATTTTTGTCTATTAAATTATTTTAATTGAAAGAAAGAGGGACAAAACTGTCACAGACATCTTTTATGAAAAATCCTTTCCTTAGGATTTTTCCTCCTGAGAAGCTGAGAGGCCTCAGGAACAAAATACAAACAATGGTTATCTGCTGCTGTGGGATGCAACAGGTGGATCTGTGATTGGCCCATGTTGGATGTTTGTAATTAATGGCCAATCACAGCCCAGCTGGCTCGGACAGAGAGCCGAGCCACAAACCTTTGTTATCATTCTTTGCTATTCTGTTCTTAGCTTAGCTAGCCTTCTGATGAAATCCTTTCTTCTATTCTTTTAGTATGGTTTTAATGTAATATATATAATAAAATAATGAATCAAGCCTTCTGGAACATGGAGTCAGATCCTCGTCTCTTCCCTCCCCAAGAACCCCTGTGAACACTGTCACACAAAAACCTTATCTGTCTTTAATAACTGTCAGTTTTGTCCATTGCATTCTTCAGCAGTGACTACTGCAGTTCTGAATCACCATTCCCTGCCACTGGGCAGATCTAAGAATTTGCCAAAAATGCTGACAAGACCAAGAAACGACCAAAAAAAACCCCAAAAAACCAAAACAAAAAAAGCCCACTTGGACAATGAGTGGTGCACCCAATGTCACAGAGATGATGAGAGCAACAGCAGCACTATTGAGGGATCTGTCCCTCGTGGCACCAGCTCTGCAGGGGGAATGCTGCTGGCCCATTCCACTGGCCCCACTGCTTTGTGTCTGGCTCCTGCACATGGTTGATGCTGGCCCAGACCTCCTCAGCTGTTACAGAACAGCTGGATTGAACATTCCTGAGCTTCAAATGTAGCTTGGCCTCTCAGACTGACCTGGAAATACTGTGCCGTACGGAGAAACTGAAATTAAAGGGCCTGCTGTGGAGGATGACTGCAATACTGGTCACTATTTGCTTTGAGAGATTCCTTCCAGGAACACAATCTAACAGATTTCAGTTTCTTTGGAGTTAGAGGTACTTTAGAAATGGCAAAAAAATGTTGGTGTTGCTGACCCACCACTTGGCAATGATGGTTTAATTATGCTCAAATGTATTAACCTCATTTCAGCTGCAGAAAAAATGCTGTGCCATAGATTTCCTCCTGTGTGGAAAAAAAATTCAAGCACTAATGTAAATACCTCAGCACCTGATCAAAAGATTCAGCTGGATTCAGTGGTGGTGTTCCCCAGAAACACAGCTGGACAGAGAATATTTCAGATGGTCTTCAAGAAAACCATACACATGTAAGGTGCACAGCACAAATACCTCCATGCCAACAGCAGTCAGTTTCAAACTATCATGTTTTTACAAAAAAAAAAAGTGAGAAAAAAAAAAAAAAAGAAAACCAGTCAAGTTATAAACAAGGAGGGAAGAGAAGGAAAATAATGCTGGTTCCCACGGGATTTGTGGCCTCCAACTTTTCAACAAAACAGAAGAGCATGTCAGTACTAATATATAGTTAGTTATGATGTTATAGAGACAAACTACAAAAAAGTCCCACATTTCCTTCACTCCTTTTCACGCTATAATTTTCTGTACTGGAGATAAGGCTGTGGTGAAGTTAATTTTCTTCACAGCAGCCCATATGGTGGCAGGTTTTGGTTCTGTGACTTAACCAGTGTTGATAATTCACCAATGTTTTGTTCATTGATGAACTGTTCTGCACCACATCAAGGCTTTTCCTTTTTCCCACTGTGCCTCCAGCAGGAGTAGTCAAGAACCTGTGGGGACACACAGAGTTGACACAGCTGATCTGAACTGATCAGAGAGATATTCATATATGATGAATGACATTGTATGCAGGAAGAAAAGCTCAAGGAAAGCAGGAAGAAGCAGAATCATTCATGGTTATGGCATGTGTATTCCTGAGCAGCCATTATGTGAGCCCTGCTTTTCAGGAATTGGCTAAAAATCTGCCTGCAGTGAGAATTATTAAATAAATTCTTAAATTCGCTCGTATTCACAGCTTTTGCTTCAGCTGTTAAACTGTTATCTCAAGCCACAAGCCTTTCCTTCCTTCCTTCCTTCCTTCCTTCCTTCCTTCCTTCCTTCCTTCCTTCCTTCCTTCCTTCCTTCCTTCCTTCCTTCCTTCCTTCCTTCCTTCCTTCCTTCCTTCCTTCCTTCCTTCCTTCCTTCCTTCCTTCCTTCCTTCCTTCCTTCCTTCCTTCCTTCCTTCCTTCCTTCCTCCACTTCCGCCACTTCCTTCCGCCACTTCCTTCTGCCACTTCCTTCCTTCTGCCACTTCCGCCACTTCTGCCACTTCCGCCACTTCTGCCACTTCCGCCACTTCCTTCCCTCCCTCCTTCCTTCCTCTCTTCTTTCCTGTAGGACTGACAAGCGAGCAAGTAGCTGAATCAATCCACCATCATTGCTTTTGGATGTTGGTTGTAATCAATCCATTGTAATTTCTTAACCAAATGCTTACGTTTTAAACTTTAGAAGCTCTCCTGTAGCCCAGAAATATTAATCCTGTTAGCCGTTCTCTTCCATAATGTATCAAACACAAAACACTCCTGAGGCTCATTGCTTTTTCAATGCTCTTATAAACTGTGTTCTAGTATTAGCTGAACACAATACTCTCTGATGTTTCTCTCCAATCCTACAGTAATTACAAGGGCAGTTCCTTCATCTTTCCCTCTCTCTGCTCCTTCCCACTTAACCGTGTATTGCTTTAACCACTTTAATTCAGATTTTTCAGTGGGTAGGGCAGAAAATAGGGGTCAAGGCATTCTATGGTAATTTCAAAGAGAGAGTCAGGAACAAACACTGCTTTTTTTTTTTTCTTCAGCTGCACAATATTTCCCTATTTCCCTCCCCTCCCCACCTACTCTGGCATGAGTGACTTCCCCATTAAGATGCATTCATTTGGCTGGAACTCTCAGTGTACAAAAAAAAGAGTTGTATTCTTTCTGCTCTGCTGCTAAGGTCAAGCTGCCAGTTTTCTTTGTGATGTGTGAGGCAGCACAGAACACAAATCGCATTTCCACTCTCTTCAGGTCTTCTTTTAAATGCCACAATGCTGACAGTAATCACTGAGCTGAACAGATATGACACACAAGACACTGACAGAACAAATAAGGCCCATCCTATCTTGGTTTTCCACTAAGTAAACAAATATGTATTTGGTTGTCAGTTTAGCTAGAGAGGGTTCTGAAGATAAGTAACTTTTAAACACTGTGCCATTGTGAGAAATGCATCATATGTTAAACATCCTGAGATTAATACAAATACAGAAATAAACTAGACATATAAATAAAATAAAATAGGAACAGAAAAACCTCTTCCCAATAGATGTAAATCTAAGCCCTTCCAGGTTTCTATTTTCCTGGTGAAATATTTTATTGGTAGGAAATACAGTTACAGTAACTTTATGGAAAAAAAAAGAATTTTGAAAGATAGCATGGGCTCTACACCATTGACTAATACAAACAGGTGATATTTTACATTTCCTACTTCTCTCATAAATTCTGTCATATACTTAAAGGGAAACCCTGCAAGAAGAAAAGAGATAAAAGGGGGTGGAAGGAATTAGTACTCAGAGGCAAGTAACTCTATCACCAACACCTTAATGATTTTTAGCAGCTTGTTATGCACTAAACCTGAAAAGAATTATTCATGGTATTTGTCTATGGCATTGAACTTTGACTGTGAGCCAGGAAAGTATTTGATTCCCTCAGAAACTTTCATCACAGTACAAACTGGTATTGTGTCCACCTAGGTCATTTCCTGAGCAATCATGTCTACTACAGCATATCTCATCTGTTCCCAATCCACATCCTGCTTTTTGTTGTGACTAAATTAACATCAGTGGTGCTAAAGATACTCCCAAGTGTTCCAAGCCAGTAAAGTACTCACTGTCTATAATTTTTACTAACATTATTTGCGATGCTTAGGGTCAGAGAGGAGACAATTAACAATTTACTGGAATAAAAATTTTAATTTTTCTACATTTTTCCTACTTACAGCCAATCAGAAATGCATCTTATTCACAAGCTTGAAAATGTACTTGAATTACACCACCCTAAAGTATCCCAGCACACAAAATTGGTTTAAGTATTGCTAAAAACTAATTATACCAAAACTCATTCAGTATGTACAGTGATGCTTTAGAAACATAAAACATAGTTTGCAAACCAATTTGATCCATAGTTATTTTTAGGTAAATGAAAATAAAGAAAATAAGCCTTCAATCACCAAGTAATCCTATTCTTTAAATATGCTGTCACTGTCAATCAGCCCAAGTTGTTATCTCACTGGGTTTTACACAGCTTTCTATAAATTCTTTGAATAACACATTGGCACTAACAGCTATTTTCCTTAAAGAGTAAAAATGTGTGTTACTTTGCAGTAAATAAACCTTTCATGAGCATGTTTCAGGGATATGTGTATTTAAATCTGTTTATAGTCACTGGCATTTTGTTTAGATTTTTCCTCCTACTGCCACTTGTTCAAAATTTATTATAGTGAAGTAGCTGTTTGTTTATATTGTTATGAGCAGTAAAAGCTGGGGAGTGAGAGCAAAGGTAAGAGCTGGGCCACAAAGGATAAAAGAAAACATATAGAAACACATATATAGAAAACATATAGAAAAAGCATATATAGAAACACATATATTTGTTTCGCATCTTGCCATTTTTTCCCCAGATTGGGGTAAAACAGAATTTTGTTTCTTAGAACCAAAGGAGATATCCCTCTACCATCACTGTGATTCGTAATTCTGCTGAAGATTTTTGTGTGAGCAGGAATCTAGCTCTTCAAAGAGCACAGAAGAGCCTGATACATGCTGTGCCTCCCACTGATTTCACAGGGTGTTACAGACTGCTGAGGCTGGGACCCACAGACTCCTCTCCATTCTGGATGGTTGTCAGAACACCAGACACAAGAACCATCGCTTTGCCTAGCACCCCATAAATTTATATTAATGTTGGATTTACACAGCTTTGTACATGGCTGAGGAGAGAAAAAAAAAAAAGGCCTGTGCTCAGAAGACTTAGAATCACAGAATCATAGAAAAATTAAGGTTGGAAAAGTGCCCTTAGATCATCAAGCTCAGCATTGCCAGGATCACCGCAAAACCACGTCCCTAACCTCCACATGCACAAGTTCTGTTAATACTTCAAGAAATGGCAAATCCACCAGTGTCCTGGACAGCCTTTTGCAATGCCTGAGCATCCTTTCTCTGAAGAAATATTCCTATTTTTCAACCAAAACCTCCCCTGGCACAACTTGAGGCCATTTTCTCTTGTCCTATGGCTTGTTACCTGGCAGAAGACATTGACCCATGCCAGTCCACAGCTGAGATGATGCCTCTCCAGCTTCCTACTCCAGAGAGCCACTGAGTGAGAAACATGGGTTAAAAAGTTCACAGAGGCAGGAGAACGATCCCCTGAGATGACCTCTGTGTGCATTTTGGCTACCAGTATGTGCATCATATATAGGATATGACCATGGACTATTAGCACCTCGTAAGATAACCGCAGTGCAAAGACAGCATCTGATACCAATGTTCTTTGAAGAACAAATTTCTGCATTTTCCTTCTATCCCTTTACTCCTTTATAATTCCTTTACTCATCTGTTTCTAGTTTTCTGTTTTCTGAATCCTTTTCTATCTTTCTTTTTTTTTTTCTATTTTTCTATTCTTAATTGTTGATGCCTGTTAACATTTCCCTTTGCAAACTGCTTGGATTGCTTCTTTTATATCTTCTCTTTTGACTTTTTTCTAACCCCTTCCTCATCATCAAATATCAGAGGCCAATTCAGAGGCCAATTGTCATTTTGAGCATGTTACCAGGGGGAAAAAAGAAAAAAATATAGGAAGCTTATGTGATACACTCATTGTTATGTCAGGCATTTAATAACTTTTAAGTATCTTGGGAAAGATTTGAAAAATGGGGCTTTTGACTTCCACTTTCATAGGAACAGACTAGTAGACAGAGTGCACAATGAGAGAGAGATTATGTTGCAAATTCACTTTTTTTTTTCACTCTGGGAAATCCATTGAAACTGCTCCAAGTGGAAGAAAGGCACAAGAACCTGGTTTCTGGAGCTTATATATTATACATTTTATATTTGTATGAGGTATTAGGTTGTTCTTTTTCTCCTCGAATCCCAGGACAGAAATATTGTGTTTCTAGAGCTTATCTACAAACATATGGAACCCTCATGAAGCCCAGGAACACATCCTTGGGCTGTGCCCAGTGTCAGATACTGCACAGAGCAGAGCTCTGGCATGCTGTGTGTGATGAGTGATCAAATGATCATGTCACCAGGCAGCCCAAGTAAGATTATTCACTGTGAAGAAAATGTCTAATGACTGCTTTTAATCAAAATGAGAACATAATTTTTATATTAGAAAGTCCAGAAAAAATTTAGAGAAGGGGGATTTTTAAAGCTTGCCAGGCATTATGGATGACTGAAGTAGTTGCCGTTTTTGAAACAACTGAGAATTTGACAACACTTGGGCTTGGTTTTGAATATCCTGAATTAAAATCTAAAATAACAGTACACATTTTGCAAGCTGCTAAAGAGACATTTCTGTGAAGACACTGCAGATCCTGTTCAACAGGGAAAAGTGTAACACAACAAGCTGTCCTGCAGGTAGTCAGCCACGAAAGTTACTGAAGGAATCACATAATCTGGCAGAGCAATCAAGTTAGTAAAGGAATCAGGATTTGAAAGAGAATATGACTTTCAGCTAGGACTCATTTATTTTGGGCGTGTGAAAATGGACAAGAATTACAGAATTACATTAGCACTTCAAGGAGATTGCAAGGAAAGAAATTACACAACAGCTCCTCTCATAACTGTAGTCAGTGTAAACTAAGAAGAACTACGTGCATCAGTCTCTCAGATGATTACAGCTCTTACCTTGCCAAAGCTTATGAAATTAATTTTTAAAACTTATAAACATTTGTGAGGTCACCTTTGGGACCCCTGAAATAGCTAGTTTAGTTTTAGGGTTTTAATGAAAAGATAAAATACTGATTACATGTGTTGAAAACATAACTTTTTTGGAGACTTTGGCAACAATACACAACTTGGCATCTCCTGAGATAGTCTGTTATGCACACATTGACACCCTCATCTTTTGGATTTTCCCCACCCACCTTGAAACAAAATGATTCTAGCCAGTGTCTCCACTGCTTAGTGGGCACATAATGCTTTAGCAGATTTCTAGGGCTTGCAGAACAGTGTCTTCCCAACGCAATTCCTCTGAAAGTGGGACCCTGCACAACACTCTGGTAACACCCAATTCCTGTCACTGGAGTTGTGTGAGTATGATGAGACTTCCAGCTCCTAGGAAAGAAAATTAGACAGGCTTGCAGGCATAAAGGGAGACTAATTAAAGTCAAAGAACAAATTAAAAGTGGAAAAGGATTACCAGAGGAATGGAAGGGAATAAAATGGAAAATACAGAAAGAGAAGAGATGAAAGCAGCAGAAAAAGAAGAAGAAGAAAAAAAAAAAATTCTTAATTGCGCTTTCAAGAGTGTCCCTAATGGAATTAATCTCATCCAAATTCTAGCAGATAGCACATGCCAAAAATGCTGCAGATGGCTGGGCTCAGCAGCAGGGACGGCTTGGAAGGGAAGCGGTTCCTGTGGCTGCCTCAACAGATTGTTTACAGCGAAGATACCAACAGTGCCCAGCCATTGTCATGAAACAGTGCTTGTTCCCTTGTTTGAGACTTCAGTCTGGGCATTTCAAATTGCAGATTTGTGTGTGGCTGAAACTAGGAGAGTCCTTGATAGTCCAATTCCTGTTGCTGAGGAATAGCCCGGAAGGTTTTCTGTCCCTTTGTAGCAAGCACCGTGAATGGAAAAAGCTGAGCAGGGCTCAAGTCACTGAAATTCTCACTCTAAGTGAAGCTCTGCTTTGATGAAACACCATGAAAAGCAGACTCATTAATATGACCTTCTGTGAGTACTAATCACTTAGAATGATAGAATACCCTGACTTGGAAGGGGTTTGCAAGGATCATCAAATTCATCTCTTGGCCCTCAGCAGGGCCATCCCCAGGAATCCCACCCCATGCCTTTGTCCAAATGCTTCTTGATCTCTGTCAGTCAGGTGCTGTGACCATTCCCTGGGGAGCCTGTTATTGCCCAAACACCCCCTTTAGGGAAGAAATTTGTCCTGATATCCAAACTGAACCTCCCCCAGCTCAGCTGCAGGTCTTGGGTCCTTCACATAATTGTTCACATAGAGACAGTGTAGGTGAAGAGCCTGAATCATTCAATTCCATTTCCACCCATGGAACAGAGAACAGCAGGAGGTGAGCTAACAAATCTGTATGCCTTCCATCTGCACCACTACCCAATACACACATGAGGTGGCCCATACTTTCAGGGTGCTATCTCAGCATGTTTCCTGGAGCCTTTATACTCAGAAGGACACGGTTCGGTTTGAGGCAACATAAATTACTTTTTTTGTACACAGCAAACAAATCCAATCTTGAGGCTAGACTAAGCATCTCTGCTTAGCAGTCTGAACAAAGAAAACTGCTGGATATCTCTATTATTAGTGCCACATCAGCCTAAAGTCCTGATGACTATTAACACATCTTATAATTTTGAGGATGATAGCAGTCCTTCTCTTGTGTAAGAGAACTTGACAACTCCAAATATTCTGGCATATTTGCTCTGTAATGTTCAATCTCTGTAACGTGTTCTGTCTCAATGTAAACCACTTAGACTAGCAAAAATTTCACCAGCCTGTTCCTTTCCTTTGAAACTCTTGCACAACCTGCTCCACCTTGATTTTAAGCAAATCATTAAGGGCATATGCCCTTCCTATCGACCAAAAGAGGTTTGTCTTTAAGACCTCCTACACCTCTAATAATGTATGTTCTAACTGCAATTTCATCACTTGTTACTCTCCACGAAGCAGTTCTGTCTGCTTTCCTCCTCAAATTTTGGAATATATGTGTTCTTCTCTTGATATTCATTACTTTTAAATATTGTGAGTTCTCCATCCCCTGTTCCAAAGGGGCATGGAAGTGACCAGCTCGTTTGCCTTATTCAGGTGGATATTTATCATCTGGGTGTTATGATGGGAGAAGCTGGACAAATCAACCCATCCACATCACAGCTGCATCCATTTACATTGAATCTCTGTATACATATGCAAGTTGCACAATAAAGAATCATGAATTACTGTCTACAGCAGCTATTAACATAGTCATAGTCATTTGTCACCATAAATCAAAATGTGTCACTCCTTTTATCATCTCTCTTTGTTTTCTTTGAACTCTGTCCTATTTATCAGGCATCTTCTAGTGCTGAAGAATCCAGGACTCCAGTCAGATTTCTCAGCACTGAGTTGGTATCTCACATGCAGAAACCCCCCACATTAAATACAGAGGGCATAATTGAGTCCTCCACCCCTATAAGCATTGAACTATGTGAACTGCCAAAATGATGAAAACATCTTTTACTCATTTCCCTGAGGCAAACAATTCTGTCCACAAGGTCTGCCCATGGGCAAAAGAAATTTATTAATAAATAATGTATTTAATCCTTTTAAGTGGATGACATATACGCTAAAGATAAATGAAGAGTATCAGAAAGGGTCCAGAATAATTCGAATTCTCGGATTTAATGGTGCCAAATAAGATAACACGTATGAAAATGCAGAATTTAGGTCATCATGAGAGATGTGATAGCACAGGTGGCTGCACTGGGGGAAAGAGAAAATAGCTTCAACTTACTACAGATATTTCTCTGTATGTGACCTCTCTGAACTACACCTGAATAAAAGAATTCATTATTCTCTGAGGAGCAAAAATAACTCCACAGAGGAAACTAGCAGGCAATCTTTCTTCTAATAAGGCCACTAATAGAAGAGTGTGTCAATTTTTTGGAATCCATACTCAGAAAGTTGATGTGGAAATATTAGGGCTCTATAATTAAGCATACAAGATGCTCTGAGCAGAAAAATAAGGTCATACAAGTGAAGTTTCAGATATTCAGTGTATTGCAGTGAAAGAAGATCAAGGTGTGAATTCAGGATTGTCTACAAGTACTGACAGAAAACACAGATTTTTCAAAGTGGTTAGCAAAGAGATATGTTTATATGATGAGATATGTATAATATGTTTAGAAGTTGGAATTACACAAAATCAAGCTTGAAGCGAATTCAATTATTTACCTGTGAAGGAAATTAAAACATATGGACAGTGTTGTTTTAAAGATCACAAACCTAGCAGGAGCTCTGCCTTTGCACAATCTCTAAAGCTTAATCTGGTTTATGAGAAAACTGGCAGTTACCCATACCTGGGGATGTTTTTGTCTGGCATTGGTGGCCCTTCTCCACAAGGCGTTTGTTTGCTTTTTCATGGCAAAAAATACAACGTGCACCACCATTATTCTGCATGAAACACCTGCAATTCTGCATTAGAACTGTGCAGGCAGCACCGTGAAGTGACCAGAGGAATTTATATGTCATTTTGAATGGTCAGTACCCTTACCCTTTCAGAACTGTTACCAAGAAGAATGACTGCATCTAGTAAAAAAAATATATTCTTTTGTCCTTCCATTTCTATTTCTTTTAAAATCTGAATAAGTTGAATAATTTCCCTGAAACACCTGAGGAAATAAAAATCTGGATTACTTTTTTTGTTTGTTTGCTTTTCAGACAGAGAATGATAAGGGAACAACCAATTATTTTCAGATGGCATACATATTTATTAATAAATATCTCCATTTTTCTCCACTTAAAGAAAAATTGTCACTTTTTGCAGTTAGAGGAGAAGAAGGAAAAATCAAAACAGCAAAAACCACACTTGTGTTGACTTTGAGGGGTAAAAAAGGGACTTAGCTTGCCTTAACTCTAATGCACAGCATGCCCAAGCACTTGAAGGGGGACTTTTTTCACTTTGATTCATTCTGAGCAGTAACTAAATCCAACACCCTCATCCTGGTGATTGGCTTGCCTCAGGACATGAGAGAAGGCCAGACCCTCTCCTTTGATTCATTTACCAGGCATTTAGGGAAGCACAGCTGTACCTGAGAATATTCCTGGAGAGTATAAGAAATTGAATCAAAACCAACCCCCTCCAAAAAAATAAAAAAATAAAAAATAAAAAAAAAAGGCTGCTGCTGAGGTGTTTGATCAATGTCTGGAAAGTGCTCTGCAACACCAAGCTCAGTGGTGGGGTAAGAACAGCATCACCAGGCCCAAGTGGTGCTTTTCAGGCTCAGCACTTTTAATACCAGCGGAATCTCTTCCCTTGCCCTTCATCCTTTTCAGTGTAACCTGGATCATACATTAATTTATCTCCAGGGAGTTTGCAAACAGCTGCAGTGGGCCAGCTCTCCAGCAAAGCTCTCCATGGTGCTCTATTTACTGGGGACTCTTGTTATGAGGACATGCTTGAAAATAATAGGCACATAATTTGCTTTATCAAGGCAGAATAAGAGGCAAAACCGGTCCAGAAAAAAAAGGCAGTTGAGCACATAAATGAAAGAAAATTGCAGATTTAATCTAATTCCTCATAGTGAAGTTCCCACATCACAGAGAATATAATTGTTTTCACACATTTTGGAAGTTATTGTGTACACATGATCTTGAAATTAATTGGATGAGTCACCTGCATCTGTAGAAACACAGCCTTTATGCTACACTGGAAAAAACAAGCAAAGCAAAACAATACAAAACAAAAATCAGGGAAATCAATGGGTAGGAATGCCTCGTTTAGACAGCCCAGTCTGAGAATACATTTCCTCGCACTATTCCTCCAATATCCTTGAGAGAATCTTTTCTCAGTTTCTTCTCTTCCACTATTTTTTATTCTTTTTAAGATTGAAGCCTGAAAATACATTTCTAACTACTTTCCAATATACAATTAAACAGGAAATATATTAGTTTTACAAAAGTCATTAGGCGATTATTTTAAAAATATCTTCAAATGTATAGTGGAACAGATCATCTGGCAATCTTTCTGAGAAATAAACTTCCATAAGACAGCTAAATAGAAATTCAATTTACACCTATGACAAACCTATGCTATGTATAAAGGTGTAATTTTATTTGCCTGGAATAACTGTAGATCATGTTCAGCCTTAAATAAATCATTGTTAACCAGGGTTAGGAAAAAACCAATCAAACAAAAAAACAAGAAAAAACTAAAACACTATTTTTATTTAGCCAAGAAGATGCACATAAAGGTGGGTTACAGTGCAACCTGATCATTGTTTGGAGATTGCTTAGGTAATAATTTTTCATCACAGGGAGGTCTTTTATTTTATTCAGTTGCACAGGAACATCAATTTATTCATTTTAGCAGTCACTTTGCAAGCCCTGAGTTAATCATCACTAACATTTTGCAGAATGTGCTGCAGTTAAGTATTGTTATCAGTGTTACTGGTTTGCTAAATATAAGGCAGCAATGGGATTGAAAGGCTCTTTTGTGCATGTTTTTTCTTTGTAACACTGAAAAACAGAGCTGACCCCAGAGGTCTGATTTGCTTCAGGCAAGGACCATGACAGCACCTTGTTTACTGCTCTCTAAAGGTATTTGTGAGCAAAATGGATTTCAGAATCTCCAAGGTTCTCAGGGTTTTTTTGTCTTTGTCAGGTAACTTCATGTAAGTTTGAGAGGCACTGAAGTGGCCTGATATTTGTCATCAGAGCAGAGAAGAACAGATGCCAAATTCACATTCTTAATTGAAATATAATTAACATTAGAAATACATAATTTTGATATGGACTATAATTGAATGAGAGTCAATACAAAATTTAATTTATTCACTTCAGCTTAATTTCAATTTAATTATTGGTTCTAGCACAGGTTTGGTCTGAACTTGCATCAGCCTGTACTGGATGTTCTTGATGACAATCACAACTTACACAACATAAGAAATCGACACGTTGCTTTGAAAACAAAAAGAATTCTGTTTTCATAAGTCTTAGAAGGAATAACTCATTCTAGGGAATCTATACTCCATAATTACAGTACAGAAATCAACTCCTATAGAAATTTACAGCTAGCTTTGTACATTTTCATTAGACACAACTATTACCTGTTTTTTCCAGAGCTGGGTTTTGAGATGGTGGTTTTTTTCCCTAATGTCAGCCTTTTTTTTTTTTTTTTTTTAATTAGCATCAGTTTTCCAGAATTTATTTTGAAATGTGAGAACCCTTAAGTAACAATTCTCAGACCATTTCCAGGTTACACACCATTGCTCTTCATGCGATGGGTGTCAGGCTGGGATACACAGAGTTCATCTTATTTTACCAATTCCTGTAAAATTTACACAACACTGAACAGGACAAATAAAGGGATGTTGGCTGTCCTCCTGGACTGTCTGCCATCTTTGAGCAGGGAAGTGAAGAGACAAGCCTGACTAATCCAATGCCAAAAGAACAAACATTTTTGGTCTCCTCCTCCTCATTCCACCCCATGCACAAGTGTCACAGGTAGAGGGCAGGGCAGGGTTGGAACCACAGGACCAAAATGCCCAGGGGATATCTGGAACTGAACTACATCCAGGGTAAAAAGAATTCTAACATGTTTGCAGCTTCATTCCTATGGAAAATTCATTCCAAACCTGAATTATTTAATATTTAAATGAATTGAGGGATGGAAAGGCTCTCATCCGAAAGAGGTTTCCCACTCAGTAATTTAACCCCAGCTGTTACTGTTTTTATCATGACTTAAAAGCAAAGAAGGAGGGAGAAGAAGGGAAAAAGAAGGCAGGATATTATCAATATATTAAACCACGTATCACTGATTTCTTAAAATCAAAATTGGAAGCTGAACTATTTTTTTGGTTTTTACATCCTTTTTCTACCCTGATTTGCTTTTATGGCTAAATTCATAATTTCCTGGACACATTGAATCTAGGTCACTAGGGGAAAGTAGAGCTCATCTTGTGCAATGAAAGTAGTCATTAAGGCCTTTTTCTGTTTTTAATCCAGTGTAAATTAATCCTGTTTATGTAACAGTCAGAATGAATTAATGATTTATAGAATGACATCTATTTTTACTTTTTATCTCTGAATTCTATCAGTTGGTCTATCTTTCAGCATTCTACTGGAATATTTCAGGTCCATTACACATCAGAAGTTCATAGCCAGTAAATGTTGAACCTCCTTTCTTATGAATTCTTAATAATATTCAGTTGCTGAGGTATTTTTTTTTTTTTTCTCACAGGACTCTTACTTTCATGATAACAAGAGAAAGTTTTCAGTAATCCTATCGAATTTCATAAATTTCCACTTACTGCCATCTTAGTTTCTTTAGACCACACAATTCTACTTGTTAATTATGTGTTTCTCAGCTTTGGAGATGTATCATATCTTATTCAATCTATAGATATAAAGGCTTTGTCCTCATTAAATTAACAGCTAACATTTTCTGAACACAGAAATTTGAATTAACTAAATTTGTAATTTCAACTCTTATCTAATAGTAAATGGAAACTCAGAAATTCCTCCTCTTAGGTGTAAAGTTTGGTTGTTATGATTCAGTCATGCTATGAATGTAGTATAGTTTGTAATACTTTGTGGTGAACAAGTTTTCAAAATTGCATTATTCCTACAAACATATGGTTGGGGGTGGGGAAAATGGCTGCCATCTTTTGGATACGCTCGGGGGAAAAAAAAAAAGAAAAAAGAAACTAAAAATACATAAATAAGGAAAAAAAATTACTGAAAGTTCCAGCTGGCACATCCTGGATACCTGCTTTCCTATGGAAAAGATAATCTGAATTTGCAGAAATTTACCCTGAGATTAACAATGTTTTCTTCTTTCCCATTTTATATGGTGATTATATAGTAACATCTGTGCAAGAACTGTTTGCTTGGTTAAGTAATTCTGGTGGGAAATAGCTTTCACTGAAAGATGTGCCACTGAAGTTGAAGCCAAGTACAACAAAAACACAAAGATTATGGATACAGAAAGAAAATTATGTTTACTCGCAATTTTTAACTTTTTGCACCTATACTTCATCTTATTGCTTGAACATAAATAAAACTTGTTTGATACACACAGTTATTACAGTTTAGTGTAGCAGCTTTTTGTCCTGAAAATTCCTTGGAATCTAGCTGGGATTCATCATATTACGTTATCCTGCTTTTTGCAATTTTGTTTCTCTCTCTGTTGTTCTTTTGAATTTCCAGAAGATGTAATCAAATTCTTGTTGTGTGGCCAGCTCAATATACTGACTTCTGAGACAAACTCTGCATGTTCAGCAAAGTCTTTGTAAGAACAGAGAATGCTGGTTTCAGCGAGAATAAATCAAAGCTGATAATATCTGGGAAAAAGAAAACACTGTCCAGGGAAAATAATGACTCCTCTGAAGAGATATCATTGTCAGACACTAGCATATCTTGCCAGCTGTAGACAGGGATATTAAAATATGCTGCAAATCTGCCTCATAGCCTGGAGTGAGACTCAGGCAGGCATGCGGTACCTGTCCAGAGCAGAGAGGAGCCTAAACTCAGCTGAGCCACGACACTCAGAAAGAAAACATAAAAAAAAAATTAAAAATTAAAAAAAATATGTGGGGAAGAAAACAGAGCCACTGCAGTCATCCCCCACACTCTGCACTGTACTTTGCAGTCAGTTTGATTTCTGCCTGAGCACAAGGACCCCCAGGCCAACAAGTTACATGCACACCGTCCAGCAAGCCACCAGCCCTCACCAAGTGGGAGAGTGACACGGGCACTTGCTGCTAAACTCACAGCAGCAGCCTGGCTGCTCCCTCCTCACACACACAGCACACCCAAGGTCAGCCCCACACAAATAACCAATTAAAAAGGCTTGCAGCGTTTCAGTCTGTAACAAATTAAGCTGACTCATTGCCCCAGTCACGAACTATAGTCTTTTATCCAAGCCATGAGCAAGAGAAAGAGGGACGAAACCCCTCATTAAACAGTGTCCTCCTCCGGTGAACTTTACGCTCCCAATTCACCCCTTCTCTCCCAAAATATTGTTGCTGAAACTTACCGCTTTTGCCAACTCCCCCTGCTCCCAGCATCACCACCTTGTACTCTCTGGAGCTTGCTGAAGAACTGCTCGAGGAGCCGATCATTGCATTTTCTAGCTCCATCTTGCACGAAGCAGCAGAAGGGACTGAAACAGAAGAAAAAGCAACTGGCAGGTGATTTCTCTGATCTTAAACAACTATAAAAGCTGTGTTAGGGGGGGGAAAAAAAAAAAGGTAGAAAAGGAAGGTATAATGCAAGAGCTATGATTTAACAGCCTCACACACTGCTGTGCCTGTGTTAGCTGGAGAAGGTCTCATAGCAACCACTTTAACAGCTTCCAATAAAAATCTCTCTCTGCCCCCTCCCAGCTCCGTATCGTTCTCTGTTTCTCTTCCTGGACAGCAGCAGTTGTGTGAGGCTTAAGAGGTCTGGTACCTCTGGGGCTGCAACGTCATTGAACAAATGGACCAGATACTTCAGCAAAATGAAATGGATCAAATTTCTTAATTATGAAGCTTGCTATTCTATGTAGTACTTGCTTGAATCTTAAAACAAACCAGACAACCTTCTTCTCACCTTGGAGTTAAATATGCATCCTATAATCATCAAGTCTGCTAGTTTTGCACTTGATACTATTACATGCGAAACAAGTAACAACTTTTAACAGCCCCCTTTTTTTCATGAAGCTTGCTGCGAACGCAGAAGTTTTCTAGGGCTAGATTTGTCCCCAGATCAATACTCATTTTAGTTCATTTGCATCAATTATTTGCAGAAATAAACCAGATACTGTGGGGGAAAGAGCCAACAACTTTACTTGTTGTTTCCCTCCTTTTTCCATACAATTTCTCAAGGAGACAGGGACTGAAGGGAGGGTGATATATTTGTTCATTCAGAAAAGGTGTAAAGAAAAACAACTTTTTAAATGTATTTCATACTAATATCAAGTGATTTATCTTACCAAGCTGGTGAATGACATTCAGTGTGAAAATCTCTCACTGAAATTAATCAGTGAAAACTTACAACAAAACACAGCAGCTCTTCATTGATTTATGGTTTTGTTCTTGGAACATCTAGTCTATTTAAAGAACATGATAAATAATAAGATACTTGCCCAGCTTTAACTGTTATTTGATATTTTTGGGGACCAAAAAGCATCTACTGCAAAATGAGTGGAAAGCAAAACTTGTACTTCTTTGGAAGTCCTGGGCTTTCATGACAGAGGTAACTATTAAGGAGACATGGAAATGGAATCAGGAGAAGCAGCTAATAAAGTATTTTGGAAGTCAGACACCTTCATCTATCCACTCTTCCCCCTAAGTAATTCTATTACTTAGAATTAAAAATGGAAAGAGAAATGAAAAAAAAAATCATAGACTGATGTAGGACATGATTTAATGAAAACTAAGGAGAGGAAAAGGTGTAGAAGGGTACACATAGTTTAGACAGGTAACTTAATGGACTAAGAAAATACTTTATTAAAAAAGAACAGACACAGAGGTGTGATGATAGTAGTAATTGGAATGGAGAAGGTGAGCAGAACATGAATACTTGTTTTTCTTCCTAATAAAAACTTAGGAGACAGTGGATGGAACAGAAAGTAGCCCAGTTAAAAAAAAACAAAAAAAAACCAAAAAAAACCCCAAAAAAACCACCAAATCTTAGAAAAGTAACAACTAAGTTAGGAAAATTTTTGATGCTTGAAGCATGGGCAGTATTACTTATCTTGTAATGAAAACAAATTAAACACAGAGTAGTATTAACTCCGTAGTCGACTATTAAAATCACCATCTCTTGCTTAAGGAATACTCACATGAACAGATCCTTGAAAAACAGGGAGAAATCCAAGTATGATGGTCTGCTTTCAGCCAGGCAGCAAAAGAGGGCAGGGACAGAGTCACTGTGCTCTGAGAAACCCTCCAGAGTCAGGACCTGCTCCTGTCCTGAGCGACTTCTGAGCCAGCCCTGCTGCAAGCAACTCTGTAGTGCCAGGGCAGGGTGCCTGTATTTATGTCTGGATGGCAACCTCAGAACTCAGAAGGGTTTGCTCATCAGAGCATAAAGTAGGACATAAACAGGAAATGCTACATATAATATTATGGTATCTAAATATTGAATTTCAGCAGCAACAGACAGGTAGGTCAGTTAGTCCCCGTTGCGATTAGAATTTAATTTTCATTAAAACCATTATTGTGTGCCCATTATTGATACAGTGGATAAAACTAGTAATGATATCTAAACCACTGCTTAGAACAGCTGGGTTTTTCTGGTAATCTCCCATTAACACAGCGACCTTCTCCTGAGGAGCTTTTGTTCCCATACCTGGCAGGAACATTTGGCTGACGTTAAAATGTCAGGAAAGTGAGTGGCTGAGGGCATGGCATAAAAGGCAATCTAAGCAAAATATATTTATGTATAAAAATATTGGTGAACATAATGTATAAATAATAAACAAAAATTAGTCCGATTTTTTTTTTCCAGCTGTTCCAGCTGCTTGTCATAGGAAAGTGTCAAGTCCATTTTTTCTTTTGTTTAGAGATGGAACATGGGGAAGGAATTTGTAAAATGGAAGAGGCTACCAAATAGAATTATGTTGGAGTGTGAAGATGAGTAAGACAACCAAAGAGAAAGCCACTTCTTCATCTTTAAAAAAAACCAAAAAAAAAATTGACAGCATTTTTGTCTGAAAGAGCAGAATTATGTATTTGTTCATGAGAATGAAATACTTAAAATACTTGCTTTACAGACACATACATGTTTATTTAGCTTTAGCAGTTTATTAATTGTTATTACATTATTTAAATAAACATATTGGACAGACATATCCTCCTAAATTCCAGAGATTTGGCCATAGATGAAAAGGTGATACTGCATTCCTATTTATAACATAGGACTTGCTCTAATTGGTTTTCATCATAACTTGCTATTGACAAACAGCTGCCTCTGCCCTAATTTCATTCAATTCAGTAGTGGAGGAGAAGTATTTAGCTTTATTTCCATTTACAATAACATCAATTAGTCGTCCTTCTCCCACCAGAGCACTAAGGTACAAGGGTTTACTTGCTGCCAATAAAAATTAATACTGAGATGATTTGAAATTACCTGGCCTGAAACATTTATTAATATAGGGGGGAAAATCAGCAACATAAATATTTTACAGATAACAGGAATAAACTGTACTAAATATTTTTTGTACTAAATCTGTACAACTTATTTAACCTGAGGTACTGGAGTTTTTACAGTGTGTGGCATTCCACAGCAAATTCCAACCATCTATTTTATCTCTGCTTCACTGCTTTAAAGACACATTTATCATGATGCAAATTCACAGAAAGCTGTCCTTAGGCAAAAAAAAAAAAAAAAAGAGTGAGTGCAAAGGTGGGAAAAAAAGCTTGGAGTACTAGCTTGTAATGAATCATTTATTCAATAAATTTAGGTGTATTCCTGTTTACATATTGCTTGTGACTTTATTGCAATTCTGCTGATTTTTCCTCTTCTTTTTTTTTTTCTTTTAATTTTCTATTAAAACTCAGTGTAGTATACAGCAAGCAATCAAACCATTCAGTATTCAAACTCTAGCAACTGCTTTGTTTGAATTCATGTTTTGTTAGTTAAGGCTGGAAAGATCTTAAGGACACTTGGATCTTAAGAAAAGAGTATACAGATATCTTAAAAGAGATGAGCTTTTTTCTAGAGAAAGTGCCATTAGGAAACACACATCATTCATCCTACATCCCCCCTTGCTCTGGGGTTGTTGAATAAAATAATGAGATGTTAATACAACATGTAAGTGTTCTGAAATTGTTTCCTACAGCACTTTATGTTGAGGAGATTTTATCAATTAACCTGGATAAATATTCCTGTCATTAGGCAGGGAGCTCATGAGTTTGAAAACTTGAATAGCAAGCAAAATGCAAATCTTGACTGATTTGTGCTCCATTAAGTGATGGGTTAAAGGCATATGAACCATCTAATAACAGTGAATATACATGAGCCCATGGAGGTCCATGCCATTATGGAAACACTGACCAATCTTTTGTCCCTCATGTTTACACATTAGATACAGCAGAGGGAGAAAATGTAAAAAAAAAAATATCCTTCATAAAAAGGCATATACGGCCAACCTGCTGAATTGCTGAAGTGGTGCTATGACAAGAAAGAGTGCTAATGCAGAAATCATTGCACAGAACTGAAGAACTGATTCAACCTGCTCCTGAAAAAAAAAAAATACATTTGGCACACCAGCTTAACTTGATCAATTCTGAGAAAAGCTGGGATAATAAAGTGATTGCTGGGGGACCTAAAAGAAAAATTCTAAACCTAAATTTTACATTAGCATGTTTAATATATTCAGTCTCAAATATGCTGAACACCTCTGAATCTTGTTGCTGAGGGACCTCCAACAGACTACAGAAGCATCTCTGTGGTTTTGGAAATCAAAGTCCAACTAGAAATACCCAGTGGTTCAATCATTCACCTGCCACAGGCACCCTGACTCCCTCCAATAATCCCCATCCCTTTTCTATTCTGCAAATTACTCATCTGTGGTGTGATTCATTGTGATTCGTGGTGTAGTTGAGTGGACACTTGACAACCTCACACCTTGAAGATGGGTCCTCAGCTGTTAAATAGATGCCTTTTGTTCTGAAGTTCTTGTTGCTGTCCCTCGTGTCAGGCACATTTCAGCCCTGGCCCTGCTGAAATACATTTTAATCTAGGATTTATCAGGGTGTCATGAAGAAAAAGCAAATGGTAGGAGGAAAGATGCAAGACTGACTGTTAGCAGAAAATGTGAAACTACTTCAGAGTCCAGAAAGTAAAGAAGCATTTTGGTTTTGGTCTTGTCAAAGAAAAGTTTGTCCCAGAAAACAGCTCCCCTTTTGTTTTCCCAGGTCAAAAAACACAACTAACACTGTGCCTGCTGTAAAAAGGTTTGAGAAATAGGGGCAGTTTGTCACATTCTTGAGAGCACTCATACAATATTAACTTTAAAATTCCTACAAGTGATTACTCTAACTCCATACAGAACAGAAACATTGAAGGTCATGTCTTAGACTATTTCAAAGGGAAAAGCTTTTTTCTCTGGGTTTCCGATAAAGTTTCACAAATGATTTATGATCCCAACTGTCTAGAAATACTAATGATTCTGGGCCATTTATGGATTTCTGTTGAATTTTAATTACACCCACAGATAAGGCTTCTACACTTTAAAATGCAAGACTGATATTCAGAATGTGAGAATCTTAGAGATCTTAAAGCCTTGCTCCATATGAACATGTTTCCTGTGAGAATGAATGTAGGCTTATTTTAAATTGATACACCTTCTAGTACTTTTGTGAGGAAGGAAAATGATAAGCATGACTATAACAAGAAATACCATATAAATAGCAGTAGAAGAGCTTTGAAGAGGTCATCTTTTTCATCCCTGCCCCATGCCACAAATCCATGCAAGTAAATTGAACAATATTTACTTAGCCTTACATTAAAGTCTTCCAGAGTGAGAAATTACTCAGTTTCTGAAATAAATTGCCTCACTATCCCATTAGAAACATCTCTGAAACCCGAATGTCTTTATTACACAATAAGATTATCACTTCTCATCCTATTTACTGCTGGTATTATAAAAAGGCACGGTGAATGTACTAAGCACATATTTAAATATCTGGCTAGTGAATCAAACAAACTTTGTAAGTATGGAGAATGTTGTTCTTCTCAGCATTCCTGTCTCTTCTTTTCCTCTCAGGTTTCCTATTTTTCACCAGAAAAGTTATGCTATGAATTCTTCTCCACAGGTCATTTATTGACCTTTAATGCTACTTGTGTTCCCAAAGACTATCCACTGTTTGTCTTGAAGTGTTGGTCCCAAATCTGTCCATATTAGTGTTTCAAGACTCCACACAATTTGGATTTACACTTACTACCAGTGCATGTCAAGCCTGATAAATTCATAATAAACACAGGCAGTCAACAATAACAATAACAGACACATTTTTTTCTTTTATTTTCTGATCTATATTTGAATACCCTCAGGGACAGATCCCAATCTACTGGGGTTGTCAGAATTTCTGACTTTTAATATTCTGCCAAGCTGTTCCTTTTCAATCATCCTTGTAAAGTTGGTCTCTAGGAAAAAAAAGTGATTCTTTCAATTTCAGTTTGGACTGCTAAAAAAAAACCAAAAACAGAAAAACATTCTTGCATTTCAGTTGTTACCTTAAAAAAGTTTATGGATGATGATAATGCCTGCATCCCCTAAGTCCTTCTACTTGAAAATCACTTCCTGAATTTCACTTTAAGGTTGCGGATTTTCACTCAGAACCATGTAAAATGGTGTATCAGTTGAACAAAACAAAACAAAACAAAACAAAACAAAACATAAAAAGAAAAGAAAAGGGAGAAAAGAGAAAAAGAATATATAGGTCCTTGAATTTCATCTGTGATCAGTCTTTCATATGCTTTCCACTTCACTGTGTATACTGTGTAAATTAAGCTGTTACTTACTGCGTAAAATTAGCTCTAGGTTCACCAGGGAAACACCAAACGGAATGAATTTCAATTGCTGTGACTTAAACATTTTTAATGTCATGGATTATATTCCATTATGATTTTTTTTTTTCTAGAAATTGAGTTGTTTATTGGTATTCTGTAGGTTGAACAGAAGGAAGTACATTAGTTTGTAAATCTCTTGTGATTAAAAATAATCAGAACTAAGTGCATAATTTTGCTAAACAATGGTAAGAAACACAGAGCCAGTTCCTTTAAAATTATTAGTGAAATGCTTTTTCGAGAAAATTCTGGGATTTGACTAGCTAAATCTCCAACTCCAACTCCATGTTGTTTTCCATGTTTAAAAGAGGAGCATTGACCAACCTTTGGAGTAACAGAGGCTTGAACTCACCAACATAATGGGCTGAGCAATGCTTTACAAGAAACAAGAAAAAAATGAATATATATACTGCTGTTGTCAGACCAGCAGTGCAATCATCGCTTGACTGAAAGTTTCTGTTGCCATTCTGTGCATATCTGTGCTTGATTTCTGATCAAACTACTTATTTTGATGGCATTCAATCTATTTAAAGTAACCAGTTTCATATGTAAAAATAAAAACTGGAAACACTGGGAAATATGTATGAAAGACATCACTATGTTTTACAAATCTGAAATAAACTCTCATTTAAACACTGCCAAGTGGATTACGAGCTAGACAAGTATGCAAGTGCATTTATTTGGAAAGTTCCTACAGAACTGTGTTGTAAAAGATTACAAATATCCCACTTGTCACTCCCACTGCAGTCGATTCGAGATCTGCTTCTACCAAAGACACCAGACACTGCAGTCTGTCTCTAGTTAGTCTGTTAATCAGTTTAAAGATGCTATTCTTACAAAATACTGTAAGATCAATAAGCTTACGTGTTAGGAAAAGTGCTAATCTAACCTCTGTATAGCATGAAAAGCAAAGCAGTGCAGTAATTTTATGATGTTGTTCATTAACCATGATTGAAAAAATCTATCACTGTAGGCTTCATTGTATTGCTAATTATTTGGCCATAACAAGCTCAGCTTTAGCACAAGAAAAAAAAAAAAAGATGCAAAATCAAAATCCTGGTTCTTTGTATTGAAATGCCTTAGATGTCTTACTGGAGTCAAATCTCTCAAAGAACCCCACGAGAAAATTGTATTAGATTAATCTAGTACTCCATGTTTTAGTATCAGTTTCCATATCAGCTGTAGTTTTCATTGTTCTAAAAAGAAACTAATTTTCAAAATTCTTTAAAGGTCAGGGTTTTGGGATAAAGAGCCATATTTCTCTGAACATAATAAATGTATACTATGTACTAATCTTGATGCCAACTGCAATTAAAGTGCTAAAAAATGCACCCACCTTCCAAATTTCACTCTATTATGTCCACAAATCTCTGCTAAGATATTTTGCTTCTAATTATTATTAAATCCAGAATAAAATGTATATACATACATGTAACTCACATATAATAACATATATATGGACAATATAACTCAAAAAGCATTCTTTAGGACTTAAAATGCTACCTTGTAACATTATTTCCAAACCCCCATTCCACTGATGAAAAGTTTCACTATTTTCCTAGTGGCTACGATGTTCCAGGGCTCCAGGAGGTGAGAATTATATTATTTAGCTTTAATTAGCTGTCTGTAAGAAACAAAAGTAGCAAAACCAAATTTTTTTATTAAAATATTATTATTTTCCTATGACAAACAAATAAACTCGAATGGTAGGCACAGCTGCTCAGCTCTCAAATCCAAGACACTTTTTCCTTCCATAGGATCAGGTTCAGAGTTCTGCCACAAAAAAACCCTGAGGATCAGAACACCTGTGTTAGACTCGAGTTTGCAAAGCAACATAATTCTGTATGTGGCTATAAGACAGATTTTGTTACTTTTTGCAGTCTCTGATGTACCTGCAGTCTCTGATGTACCTTTTGTACCTCTGATGTACCTACCCACATGAAGAGGGGTAGGCTGCAGAATTTATTCTCCTTACTTTTGCTGTTGCTGTTTGCTGTGGATGGAGCCTGACAATATAACAAAAGCCAAAGGCTGAGACAATAATGGATCTTTAATAGGAAGGAGCACACAAATACCATGTTAGACAGAGGCCAACAAAGAGATCAAATGAATTATGTTCCTCCTATTAACTATAAACAGTAAAGAATTCTTGAATAGTGGCAACCAGCCAAGCCCCTGATACACACCAGATGAAAGACCTTAAGTTGATTTCAGGAATCCTCTTCTAGGACCTTAAGTTGATTTCAGGAATCCTTTATTAGCTGAGGACCATCTTAGGAGAGCTGCTGTAATATCTTTATTTTACAAATATTGAGTCTGCACTGTGTTTCTATTTTCTATATTTATCCTCCAATCTTTGGGGCAAGAAGGATAAACAATTTAATTTTGAAAATCAAAGCAAATCCAATTCTTGCTTTGACTGTTTTCTGTGTTATCCTTTACTTCCATGTGGATTTAATTCGAATTTTGGGTGTATTTCATATGAATCTAAAAGGTTTTTTTTTTCCCCTGTGAAAAGATCGTTCAGGTCCTCAAGTGTGAATGAAAAGAAACACCTTTTATTCACACTTAAGTGACTTTAGAATGTGCATCTTCTAATAGTATTAGAATTAACTGTCCCTCTCTACCACCATACTTAGAAAGACCCTTCTCTTTCTGAATTGCAACATTCATTTTTCTCTGAAAGTTCCTCAAAAACACACTAAGATACTTGTTTTTCCTCGAACAACAGCTTCTAATTGAATTGCTTCAGGTTTTAATAGAGCATTTAAGTGGGTTGGCCTTGTCTGGTCTGTCACTCCCCTTCTCAGCTGGACATAGGAAATAAAGTATCAGAAAAGATTAATGAGTTGAGATAGGACAGGGAGAGATCAAAAGTTGATTATTATGATGAATAAAACTGACTCAACTTGGGGATGTGAACTCAATGTATTACTAACAAAATCAGAACAGCAAAATAATGAGCAGCAAAATAAATCTTAATATAAATCTTCCCACCACCTCTCCCTCCTTCCCAGGCTCTCCCTCCTCCCACAGCAGCACAACGAGACAAGGAATGGGAGTTATGGTCAGTGCCTGACATGTTCCTGCTGCTGCTCAGGGAGAAGGGGCAGAGTCCGTCCTTCCTTCCCCTGCTCCAGTGTGGGGGAATTCTCCATTAACTTCTCCAGCGTGAGTCCATCCCATGGGCAGCATTTGTCCACTAGCTGCTGCAATGTGGGACTCTTCTCCACAGGGTCAGTTCTTCAGGAACAGCTTGCTGCAGTGTCCTCCATGGGGTCACAAGTCCTGCCAGCAAACCTGCTCCAGCCTGGGCTCCTCTCTCTGCAGGTGCTGCCAGGACCCTGCTCCAGCAGAGGCTTCCCATGGGGTCCCAGCCTCCTTTGGGCATCCCCTGCTCCAGCCCGGGCTCCCCCAGGGGCTGCAGGTGGATCTCTGCTCCCCCGTGCCCTCCCTGGGCTGCAGGGGCACAGCTGCCTCAGCCTGGGCTGCTCCAGGGGCTGCAGGGGAATCTGAGCTCCAGAGCCTGCAGCAGCTCCTGCCCCTCCTGCACTGCCCTGCCTGCCTGCAGGGATGCTCCTCTCACATGGTCTCACCCCACTCTTCTCTGTCTGCAATCAAATCTGTGCAATAACTTTATAATTTTTCCTTCTCATATCTGTTATCCCAGAGGCATTGCCACCATCACTGAGGGGCTCAGCCTTGGCCAGTGAGGGCCCATCCTGGGTCCAGCTGGCGCTGGCTCTGCTGGACAAAGGGAAACTTCCAGCAGCTTCTCATGGAAGCCGCCCCTCCAACACCCCCACTACTGAGACCTGCACATACAAACACAAAACAAGCATTTACACCTCAATAACAGTACAGTAACCCTTGCGCTCATCTAAATGCTTGTTTTTGGAGCAGTGCTGCCAAAAAATCCCTCTCAGCATCTTAGCTACCAGATGAGCATCAGACAATGGTTTTGACATAGCCAGTGCCTGGCAGTTGTCAATATTCTTCACAGCATTTGAACCCCTCCAGAAAGATTATGAGATACATTGTCTTGCTCCAGAAAGATTATGAGATACATTGTCTTTGAAAGGAAAATCTGCACAATTACATAAATTTTAAATGAGAAGCATAGTTCTCTTTCCTTTTTTTTTTTTTTTTTGGTCTTTTTTTAACAGAGAAGTGAAAAAGGCAACTTCTCCAATGCCACAACATTCCATTTGATTATCCTGAAAACAGATTATCCTCTGCCCTAAAGAGAATTTTCTCACATTCTTTATTAAATCAGCTCCTCTTTTGAGATTAAGACCATAGCTATGTCTTACTTTTTTTTTACAGAAAGGAATAAATGTTCTGTTCTTTCAGCATACAACTTAGTTCCAAGTTTGCCTGAAGTAAATGGTGTCTAGATTTATCATGCACCTCATTAAATACAGTTAAATTCTTCCATGTATTAAGTGATATTTCTTTGTGAAATACTGACTTGGAAAAATGCTGCGAGTTAGCAAAAACTGAAAAGAAAAGGAATGCAAAAGACAGTGATAAGGATTCATTGACTGTAAAGGTGGATTTGAGAGACTATATATGGTTACAGGTAAGTAAGAAAGATTATTTCTTTACAGTTATGATAATGGTTATTGCTACATAGCAAGTTACATAGCATAGCAATTTTTAAATTAAATGTAAACATTTCTTTTAATTTGGCTATTAGTAACATTTATGTGGTCATGTAGAACATGTCCCTGTTATCAAACAATAATGAGTCAAAGTATGTTAGATGATTTTTTAAAATCATATTAATTTTGACTCACAGCAATGAAGAAGCATCTAAAAAAGTATCACCACAAATTTGGCCTTGATTTTTTAAACATCTTTTTTCTCCCAAATTTCTAGTGAAAAATATGACTTCTCTGACACATTTCTTAGAATCTCCAGTGGAACTTTCTCTAACACTTACTTCTGCAGAATGCCACTGCTGCTTGAGTGCTGAATGTTCACTGGGTTTTTTTTATTATCATTATTTTTTATTATTTGTGTTCCATGTCAGCATTCATTTATCTAAAAAAAAATTGAGAGGATCATCTCATTTAAATCTTCCTGTAAATCCTATTCCAACAGGTGTTACACAACTTTATTCTAAAAAAAGAAGTTTTAATGGCTAGGTTAGCATAGAGTTGAAGAAGGCCTTCGGAGCAAGTTCTTGCCCTGAGCCCTCAGAATCCTGGAGAAAACATTCCCAAAGCAAATCTGGAATACTGACTTTGCCAGCCTGAATTTCTTTCTCTCCTCATGTATATGCAATAGCAATTCATCTGGCAGGTATGGGCCATGAACCATGCTAAAGAATCTTCCAATTGCAGCAGAAATGCTCTATAATGAGTCCATAAAAATCACTAAGTCTGACATTGGAAGGACATTGGGAATATTAAAATTGAGATTCAGGTGTCTGGAGAGCATGGGTGCACATTACCATATATTTCCCTAAGCCTGTAAACTATTCTTGTCCTGCTGCAATTTGCACAGTGCAGCAATTAATTGTGGATTATTTTTATAGGATAATGGTGAGCATAATCAGTCAAATTTAATTGACAGCCCACTGGAACCTAAGGAGATTTGATTTTTTAGAGTTTTGAATTTTGGAAACCTCAAATTAAAGGCAGACAATTAAGATGGATACTGTCAAAGGCTGTCCAATTAATCACAATTTGCTTATCAATGCACATATCCTGTTGTACCAAATACAATAATGGCAAATAGATATTTTCTTACCACATTTTTTTTTTAAGGTGGGCTTTCATTTTCTTTTCTGTTCCTCTGGAAATATTCACAATATTATGACTTGCCGTGTTTTGTCATTCATGTATAATTCTGCAGCTATACATATTTTCTTTTTCTTTATTGTATGGGTATTTTTTATATTATATTGTGTGGGTAATAATTATAAATTTCTATGAGAAATCTTTCTGATGTTTCATGAACAGAATCCTTTCCAGCTCATGACTGAAATTACATCTTTATTTCATCTACTACCCTGTTATTTATTTGCACATAAGTCACAGAAACATGTAGCAGAAGAATACATGACAATTTTCCTGTTCCTTATTGCTTCCCCAAATCTTTGTCAGGATTAGTCAGTCACATAGATTGCAGTTATAAAGGTGCAGATTTTTTGGGGGGTTTGTTTTGTTTTGTTTTGTTTTTTTCCTGGACTTTGTATTTGGTTCATGTGAAATAAGAATAATCATAAACTGGGAAAAATGAAATGAGGTCTGAATTGTGCAGTTCTTCAAACCACGTGGGCTTCTCCCATCTACCTACTCATTCTCAAATTGATGAATAGTAAAAGATATCAAAAGTCTGATGATTTAATCGGCTCCAGAACTATCACTGGCATCACACTGCTTCCTTAATATCATTCATAATCACAGGAGACTTTTGCACTGATGTTATCCCACTACCCTCTTTGACAGCATTACTGTGTGAGGGGTGTGTCTGTGCCTCTGTGCTCATGCACATACCCCTAGCAGGCAGAAAGATGAGAGTGGTTCCTCAAGGAATTTCCTTGTCTAGATAGAGCTTTTCTGAAAAGGCATCTTACTTTTGAGAATGATAATTTCCCTGAATGTTTATTTTTACCCAAACTGAAGTTGTCCTGTACTTACAAAGGTCTGGGTTGAATGGCACCTTTTTTGGCACCCTATTATGAACAGCACACTGCTCTGAATTTCCTTTATTTTGCCCTTTGCCACTTTGAGAGGAACAAAGAGAAGGAGAAGGGCAACAGAACTGATGAAAGGGCTGGGAGGAATATCTGTGCTGGGTGGTTGAGGACTCTGGGCTTGTCTAGATTGGAGAAAAGGGCATGAAGGGTGATATCATTGCTCTTTGCAGCTTCCTGAGAAGAAGAGGAGAGGGAGATGTTGGGCTCTTCTTCCTGTGATATGGCACGTGGGAACAGATTAAAGTTGGACCAGGGAGATTTAGATCTGGAGACTTTTCTACACCAAGGTGGTGGTCAAACACTGGGGCAGCCTGCCCAGAAAAATGGTCAAAGTGCCAAACCTGTCAATGTTTAAGGGCATTTGGACTGTACATTTTAACATTTGGGCAGCACTGAATTGGTCAGACAGCTGGACTGGATGACCACTGTAGGTTCCTTACAACTGAAATAATCTATTTTATTCTAAAGTCTTTACAGGTGAATCCAAACTAACATGTCAGTTGGGACTAGGAATGTGTTTTTGAATAAAATTTCCTGACTGGCCTCAGTGACACATTTAGCAAAGATGTTTGGAGTGATTCACTCTGAAGATCCATTCTTTTGGGATACATGCTCATTAGCAATGTTACTGCTTGGTGTCACTTCTGGCTGCTGAGAAACAAGGAGTAGAAAAGGTCAGGGAAGTGCAGTGAGTTTTCTGAAGGTAAAATATAATTGGTAGTTTGGGGGTTTTTTGTTTATTTTTCTCACTGCAACTTTTGCGTTATCTCACTTCTTAAATTTCTAAGAATTAGCAGACTCAAATATTGAACAAAACAGGAAAAAGTGTTAAGATATGAGTCTATGTGTAGAAATGTCAGTCTCAAGGTACAAGAGTTTCACCAGGGCTTTGAAAAGTGTTGATAAAGGTACAGTTCCATCTCCAGAAAAAGAAGGCTTTATTTTCTACCAAAAAAAAGAAAAATATAGAAATCACAAAAATATTTTCTGTAATATTGGCTTAAAACATGGAGTATTAAAAGAATTCTTCCTGAAAGAAGAGGGACAGAGAACTGCAAGGTGACTGATTAAACCAAACACAAAATTTTTAAAAAAAGCTTACTTTTTGCTTTCCTTTAAGATTTTAACACCTGATTTTCCATGTTCCATGTTGAGTGCAAAAGGAAAGACCCTTTCTACTTCACAAAAAATGTCACAAGGCCTATTTGAGTAACAGCATTTTCTATGTGCTTTGAGACTAAACCTGTAATGCAGCTTTTATATCTGGATAGCTCATCTAAATCTGTCCAAATCCAAAAATAAACCCCAGTGGAATATCTTTTACCAATAAAATTTTACCAAGAAATTGGTTGTGAGTCCACTAGTAAAACCTATGTTTTTTTGGTCTCAAGGAGAATAAAAACCATGTAGGTTTTTCTTGACTCTTGCCTTGATTCATGGCTGCCTGACCTTGTGTCAGAAGTCTTTAAGTATTATATTTTACTAAAACCCTCAGAGTGCAGAAATCTACTTTAGAAAGGCAGTCAGAAAAGCTCAGAGAAATCTGGACAGACCTTAAGCTAGCATAAAACAGCTTTTACCCTTTAATCTTGTTTTGGAATAAGACCAGACAAAAACAATACAAGCCACTGACTATTACAGGAGGAAGTTATAAACACTTTGCAGTCATATCCTTCTTCTGAAATTACCTCACAGTTTCCACACATACTTATTTCCAAATTTATACCATGTTTACATCATGTAATTTAAAACTTCTAATAAAGACAAGAGTCAGACAAGTCCATAAATCATATGCCCATGTAGTCCTTTGAAAGTCTGAGCAGTTTTTAAGAATTTCTTGCCAACAGGTGTCTCTGGAATTACCTGAAGTGCTCAGGGACCCAAAAAATACGAGAACATGACAGGTATAGATTTCAAACAGGAGTTTCATTTTGCATCTGACAACTGGAGGCTATGCACCAGTGCTGAGCAGAACCCACAGGGCAGCCAGAGCATATGGGCCTAACATAATGTATGATGAGCCCTGATTTTAAATAACATTCCTCCAGTGCCTAGAAGAAAGCCCTATAGCAACACTCCTATAATGTTTCACTGCCACTTTGTTTGGGCATACAAGCCTGTGTTTATGTCTATTAATCAACACAACAGTAGTAGTGATAATAACTAGAATTTGCAATGGAATTTGGGAGTTCCTTGCGGAAGCAACCTAGTAAAAGATACTGGAGTTACTACTGTGCTTCCTAACCTGCTGCAATGTGAATAGCAACAGATTCTCCAAATATCTCGGAGGTGGCAGAAGAAATCTCACAATTGCAACTTTACCTGACAGAATGAATAGTCTAGGTTTATTAGGAAAAGATGAGGAAAGTAATTTCTGCCATGGCCTGTTCAGATGTTTCCCCAGGTACTTATCATGCCCATAAATGCTATGGCATAGGCAACAAGGTAATCTGAAACTCCACATTTTTGCTTCACCAGGTATTTATCTTCAGTTTCTCGATTCAGTGTGCTTAAAATCAGCCTATAACACACAAGAAAGTGTGAAAAATGTCTTTATAGCTATAACTCATATCATACAAAGAACCGTTTTTTCCACTATGATTTCAAACCTTTCTGAAATCACATTTCCTCTACCATAGAAGAAACACTTCACTCTCAGTCCATTTCACAGAAAAGAGAGGCACTTCCACCTTTTTGCCAGCACTCTATACCACCCAAAAATGCAGGAGAAGAAGAGCCAGGAGTGCTATTCCAGCTCCATAGGTCTCTTTAAAGAATTGAGGAACATAATTGTATAACTCATATCTTGCAGTGGAACATATTAAAATACTGATTATTGGCTGCCAAGACAGGTTCCATTTGTCTTATTGTGAGTTCACCACTGTGCACACAAATGGCACTGTTAGGACAGTATTCTGGAGAACACACTTTCATCTTGTTTGTTGGGACCTTAAGAAGGATCTCTGGGTTCCGGCAAATGGTTTCTAAAGAATTCACATTAGTAGTATTAGAAGTTACAGAATCTTACCACAAACTGGCAGAATGAGAAAGAGAATATCTACCAAAATGGGATAATACTTCAGCCATCTGCCATCTAACCTTGTCAGCATGTAAATTCATTCTCATTTCAGCAAAACTCCAAAACCTCCACCCAGTGATCATACTGCATGCACACTGAATATTTCTGTAACTTCTGTAGAAATAATTACTACTCCAGATACAGTATTCTACTGGGTCTACATAGGTCTAGTTACAGATTCATGCTTTTCTACCTGCACTGCATCAAAAAACACATTTGCAGTCACTATAAGCATTTCAGATAAGCATAAAGATACTGAACTTCTAAAATCCTCTGCGTACTCATCTCCAGCTTCTCATCCCTTATTTTCCTGAGATAACATACATTTGTCAGGAAGTTTAGATTTTTATTATCACTAGTAGCATGGATATGAGTGATACAGATGTGATAAGCTGGACATCATGTTCAGCATCATTTCCTTGAGTAGATAACATACATTAAATAACATGATGATAGAAAGCACAAAATGCAAAGTGCAATTGTGGCAAAAATGGTTCAGTGATTGGCATTCCAGCAAAATAAATGGATTACACTTAACCAGCTGAAAGAGAGAAGATTCTTACAGCCATGAAGGAAAGAGGCTCTTCTATGATTACTGAATCACTGCAGTTATTTAAGAAAATAAAATTATTTCTTAACAAATTATGTTCTAGGCCAGGTTGAATGGGGCTCTGAGCAGCCTGGTCTAGTGGAAGATGGCACTCAGCATGGCAGGGAGTTGGAAATAGATGATCTTTAAGGTCCTTTTTGGTCCAACCCAACCCATTCTATGATTTTATGAAATCATAATGTGATAGTGTGAATATTCAGTAGGTTACTATCCTTCATCTAATGGTTTGTGATTTGGTAAAAAAGCCTTTTCAAAAATTGAGGTCTCAGTTCAGGCTTAAAACATCAAAAATCATGAGATCCCAGATTGCTGGTATCCACTGATGCCTGGGTCAGCATTCATTCCTGTGACTTCCAGCTCTCCCTATGTATCATTTTTAGTAACATCAAGCTAAAACAACAAGCCAAGACAACAACATGCACTTCAGCAGATACTTAGGCAATAAATTCTGACTGCAGCTCAGAGCAAATAACAGAATCAATAACAAGATGGGCTCTTCTCCCATCTCCTACTCTTCTCCAAATTTACTCTCTAAGTGAATTGGTATTTCAGCACATTCTTGCCTGGATGTTCACACAAGACAACCACCACAATCTAAACCAGACAATGCAAAAAGGTTTGCAGGATGGGTAATTCCTGCCTTTGCTTTCCCAGTTCTATTTGCATGCTGTTACTGTGCCCTTTCATGCTTGCTCTGGGCATGTTCATTCCATTGTGTCTTCAATTAAGCCTGTAAAACTTTAGGATGCAGTTATGTAAATGTGCTCCCATGCCTGCCCCGATCCTTCCAAGCACAGATCTCTTTTTACTGTGCCTTCATTCATTCATTTAAAGAATTGCAAATGGTAAAGAATGCACATAGGGAAATGATCACTGCAAAATTCTCAGTTCAATGCCACACAGGTATTCTAGCATCCTTAGATTATCTAACCCAAAAATCTAAACAACAGAAATGGAACACTAAATGCTTTACAGGACCTTTGTTGTTGCTCACTGTTGTTGAATTAAATACACTTGGAAAAGTATATCTACAAAAAATGTGAGATGTATAAAGGATCCAGCTGCTTAAAAGATAAGAATAAAATACTGCTCCATGTATAGGTGGAAAGCTGATGGATTGCCATGGGAATTGTAGACAGAATTAGCTTCAAAGTGTACAAATGAAGAAAAATGTCCCATAGAAAAGCACAACAATATGCACATAAAGCAAGTAATGACTGTTATTGCCCAAGAGACATGACTGGTACTAAATGTTAGTGGAAATGGATCTTTACTTTCTCCTGTAAATCTGAATTCCTAATTAATACAAACCAAAAGCCCAGCAGAATCCTGAGTTCGTGCTTGTAAACCATCATGGCAGCATCTTTCAGTGCCTGACAAACACACTTATTTTCTGTACAGCAGCTTCCACGATAAACAATAACTGCAGAGATTTAGAGGCCTAATTTCATTTAGAGGTGAGAGAGTTTCACGGCCTTTCCTTCCAGAAGAGAGAGAGCAGGGAAAGCAAAGCTGGGAAGTAACAGAGGACATGCATTTACTTACACTTTGGTGCTGTTTTCCCTAATAGAATTCAGAGATGGTTGCCACGTGGACAGCAGTGCTCTGAAACACCACCTTAGGAAGAAGCCTCCTGATTCCTCCTTGCTAATTTTAGATTATAAAAGGGGATCAGGAGACAAACTCCTTCAGATATTTACACAGCAAAAGAAACATCTCCCTATGCCTTATTTTAAGATTTGCAGTATTTTTTTGTTTTCCCTGTGACCTCAAATACAGCTTTTCCAAAGGATCCTAATACATGTCTAGTGGTGAATACTTAATCTTATTTGAGAATTTAGTCACTGTTAACAATAAGCACTCACTGACAGTGTCCCTAACTTTCAAATTGCTTCTTGCTATTTTGGTGGAATCTGTACCTGTTCCAGTTAGAAGGAATAAATCTACAATGGTTAAAAATGCTGGCGGAGAAAACTGTAACCTATATATTGATGATGTTGCATTCAGTTTATTGAACAATCTCAGTGATGTTTAGTAGGGCAATTATTGATCAATGAAAAATAAATCAGCCAGGTTCTCTAAATTACATGCTTAACTGCTTAGTGGTTGGGCAGCTGATTTTGATTTTTATTTTTGAACACCAATTTAGGAATTGCAAATCTACAGAACTGGGGCTGGTTGCAATCATGATATATGTAGGAAAAGCACAGAGGCATGGCAAATGTTTTGTCTTGTCAGCTTCCCTGAATAATATTTACAGAGACACCCTTCACACACACCACCTTCCTACTGACTCTACCAAGGAATAGTCCAATGAGCTACGAAAAATCTGCCATTCTGTAAATGGAATCAAAAACCCATTAAACACCTGTAGGAATAAAGTATTTTCATGTAAATTTAGGGAGGAGGGTGTTAATTTGTGTGTTTTGGGGATTTCTTGAGTTTGTTTTGTTTTATAGGGCTTTTTTTAACAAGAAATTCAAGTTACAGAAAAATATATAAATACTGTGGGTGGTTTTTTTTGGTTTTTTTTCCTAGAAAAACAACAGAAAAAAACACCAAAACCAAAACTAAAAAACCAAACCACACTGGCAGAATTCAATTTACCAAAACAGAGATTTCCTTTCATAAGGGAATTTTACATTGTCATAAATGTAAATCATTTGTTCTCTTTCTTGATATCTAATAAAGAAAATAAATTTAAAAAATATAGTAATTATTATATTATGATTAAGTTGCCTTATGTATTGTACTTGTTACTGGTAAATGTTTATTACAACTTTTGCATTGGCTGAGCAAACACATTTTAATCTACAAAACTCTTCCTTGTTTGTCAAGAAGAAGCACCCATCTCTTTACTTTTAAACTCTCTAATCCTTCTTTCCTTATGCCTGTGTGGCCAATGCCTGTGTCCTAAATGGATTTTTCAGGGGTGCTGCCTGGAAAAGATATGCTCTTCACAAATGGCCTGTTCACTGCATGGTGAAATCAAGAGGAATTTTTTTTTCCCCATCAGCTTCAGACTCCTGGATAAGAACTGCATTCTCAAAGCACAGTTTGGAGATATATGGAAATCTTATTGACTGCTAGGATTCATGTGACTAATACCCATACACACTGACTTGAACACTTAGGACTAAGTCATTGATTTTTTGCAGCACGCTTGGATTATAAACTGCTGTAGGATTTCAGCACCCCATGTCAAGCCTTATGCCTTAGTATTAGCATATTTTTCTGTCTTTTGTTAAATCAAATAGATTTTTTTTTTCTTTCTGGCTATCCAGTTGCTTCAAATTAAAGCTATGATTCCCTCATGGACTTCAGCTTGCTATAGATTTTCTTAAAAATGTCAACAACCTCTTTGCCCTGAAAAGATGAGCTTAGGCAAGATAACCTTTGCACAGACAAAACACCTGTATTTCCTGAATCTCAGTCCAGGATCATCTGTAAACTGCACTTAGGAAACCTCACATGTTTTTCTTTTGTTCTAGACAAAATAAATTTAAAAAAAAATAAAACAGGAAATGCTGTATTTTATTTAAACTGAACAGGAATTTTTAAAAATTGAAATGATCAATCATTCCCTTTTTGTTTCTCTGTTTCTCTATGTAAGCAAAAGTATGATGAAAACAGCCCAAATTTCCCCCAAGTTCCTTTTGTTAAATCTCTGAAACCTGGAAGATTTTTAATGAATAACAGTTGGCATACTTAAATCTGATATTCAGTCAAAGAATCACTATATATTAGTGATCATATATTATCATATATTATCACAGGTATATTCCTCATTATTAACAGAGAGATTAATAATGATATAAACTACGAGGGGAATGATCCCATACATTAATAAACACAGAACCAACTGAAGTCTAGCAGCAGTGGGTGTTGCAGAAAAAATATAGCCTGCTCATCCCAAACATTACAGCAGAGAAAGATGTGGCACTGAGGGAAGGCTGTCTTCATGCACAGACAAATTTATTCTAAATAAAAAATTGCCATTTACAGAAAAACAAACTTGGAAAATATTGTCCACAGTTACAGTGCTTCCTTAGCTTACAACATCTACCTCTCAGCAGTGTCAAAAAACATGTCTGCGTGAATAGCTTGGGTTTTTTAGTTTGGTGGCCAAATCTACAATTCACAGGAACAGTGCAATTTTCAACAGTACTCATGTAAGAATAGTTGAATTCTGTAAACACCTTCAGACTGCCCAAAACTAATATTTTTTCCATGATAAATGACACAGTCACAAACATTTTTAGCCTACTAGAGGCAACATGAGTTCCAAAGTCTTGCATTCAGCCTTAGTTAACATTTTTAGGATAACCTTATATGACTTCATCCCATAATCAGTGCATCTGATGTTAGGGATTTAATTTTTTTGTTTGTTTAGCTTCTTGTTAGGGAGATTATCAGTTAGCTCTGCTTTAAAATACCTTTTTTACAAAGTATGGATTGCTTTTGGTGTCTGCTGGGTATGGAAGGAAAATCTTTACAAAATGCTGACATGCATCTCTGATAACATTGACAAACACAATTTATGTATAAAGATATTCTAAGCAAAACAGAGGGGATAAATCACAGGTCATGAATTCTTTTCCGTTTCTTTAAAAAGTATACAAAAATACAAATAAAAAGAAAGGCTATGGAAGGAGTAAGTGCCCAACCAGTGATTTTAGCCTTCTATCACTTACCTTGTGTTAATTTATATTCCCTTAGGGCACTATAAATAATTAAAATCTAACAAGTAAGTATTAATTACAGAATTTTGCTTCTTTAAGTTTAGCTGAGATTTTAAAAATAAAAAATGAGAATGTAAAACGTCAGTTCAAGGTAAACTGAGCATCAAAACCTGAATTTTGCTACTGGTTTAAATTGAGGGAGAAAGGAGTTTTGGTTTACTGTAGTGGATCACTAATAAATAAATAAATAAATAAATACATACATACATAAATAAAACTTAACTTCTAACTATAATAACATTGGTGGAAGTATCAAGCATTTTTGTGCAATGTTTTACAATTAGAAAATAATGCTGTACTTAGTAAACTTTGATAATCAAAAACTCCTCCCCCTTTCTGAAAGAAAAATTCTGGTTCACAAGTCAGATAGTATTTGCATTCTGTTCTTAAGAATTATATAAAAATATGTCTTTTTGACAAGTGGAACATTTAAAGAATATAATTTCTTCATGTCCTATTTGAAATTACTACTTGGAAGTACCCTGAAAGAGGTTTTTTTAATAATAATTTGTTAGGTAAAACTGGATAGAAAACAAAGAAATCTCTGGACATAATTTTTTGCAAATAAGAGCCCTATCCATAAGATAATTTGTCCTAGATTCAAAATCCACTTGTTACAAGATGAACTAAAGCCATTGGCACTACTTGAGCCCAAAAATAAAGTTACCATCCTCTGGTTAAAAATAAAAATATATAACTTGGATGTTGAAATGATCTTCAGTGTTTTGCATGACCAGCAGAGAACTGTGTGTGAGGGATTCTGGCATAGCATTGCTGAAAATAGATAGATAGATAGATAGATTAGATAGATAGATAGATAGATAGATAGATAGATAGATAGATAGATAGATAGATAGATAAAAAAATTCCTGGGAAGAACAAGTCTAACTTGGTAGTTATAGATCAGAAATCTGTATTTTGCAACCCATGAAAATTGCTGCCTTCTAATGAGCAAAGCCCCTTGATCTTCCATGGATCAAGGTTGAGAAACAGAGAAGGACAACTATAAACTTTGATCAATATTCCTATCAACATTTTGTCCAGATGACTATAATCTGTGACACCCCACCCTTAAGGGGAAGGGAACAGGCAAGACTCGTGGTTGCTCATGATTGAAAGGAATGACAGAAGTAAAAGATTTGCAAACCCTTAAAAATCTTAAAAAGATTTAAAAAAATCTTAAATAGATTTCATGAGTAAATTCTCTATTTAGCATGGAAATTGGTGTGGTAGCCCCTGACCTCCAGTATCAGTGCACAGTGGTGGGTTTGGATAAAGGGATAGGGTGAAAGGGGACAGGGAGAGGGATGGATTAAAGAGGGGGAGAGAAAGATAAAAGAAAGGAAGAGGTCACCACTCCTGGCTCCAGCATCAGTCCAGCTGATGGGATACCCAGAGTCTTGGGGCACACGCACCAGGGCTTGATGGGACACATTTCATAGAAAGGTTTCCCTGTCCTGAAGATAATTTTCTTGATTTCTAGGCAAATCATTTATCATGCACCTTACCATTTATCCTAGACTTTTCTGGAAATGGGTCAGTGGGATTTGGGGTCTTTGGTGGCCTTGATCCCTACAGCCCATGACTTCTTCTTGATCTTATTCCTGCACTGGTGCTGTACTGTGCTGTGCTTATCTCCAGGAGCCCAGACAAGGATGTTTATATCAAAGAAATTACATCCTCCTTCTGCATGGCTCCTTCTACAGCCTCATCCCTGTCCTTTCTCACAGCTTGTTATTACCAACCATCCGTAGTTGGCTCAACATCCATCTGGCTATTGCTGTTTGAGACACACAGTAACCCCTTCATACTTCCTAGGCTTCTATATACTTTTTCTACCTTATAAGAGAGATGACAATAATGAATAATTTCTTACCAGCTTCAGTTGGCTCATGATCGCATAGTTGCCAAATCCAAATTTAGCTACAATACACTCTGTAGGTGGCCAACAACAAAAATACAGACCAAATTGTCACAACGTGCTGAACACAGAAATGAAAAGAATCAAGGCTTGATTTTTGTGAGGTATTTTTTTGTTTTCAGTTTTCTGTTTATCTTTTGCAATCATTTGGAAACTGTTTCTCTGAAAAGCATATTTTTCACTTTTGTATTTGCCAGCTCTATGGGAGCCTGCTGTTACCAAATTATCAAATTCAAGTTACCTTTGGAAGACTCCCATGCTCCCAATCTACTTCTATGAGTTGGAAGTATCCTCGGTAATTATTGATGGCCATTAATTTATAATTTAGGGTAGAAAGACTGTTACTTCAAGCAACAGAAGCAGAACTGGCAAATTATTATCTATCATAAATACAGTAACCTTGGAAAGTTGAAGAGCCATCAAAAAGACAACTCTCAGGATGAAAAAGGACTTGGTATTAACAAGCAGCAGAGCACCATCAGTCTTCCTCAGAGACAGACACAGATTAATCTGCTGCTCAGTGGTTCATAGCAAATCAGGGGATGTCTACCTTTCCTTACAATAAGAATGCCACTCCCTCTACTTTTTAGTAAACACAGAATAACCTCTTCTTTCCTGAAGCGGTAAACTCAGTCTACCCTTCCTAAACTCCAATTACTACCTTCTGATTTTATTCCACTGCATTTTGTTGTAAAAAAAATTCACTAAATATTATATTGGCTGGAGGTCTTGCCATTTTTTTTAAATAGATTGAGTTAATAAATAGGGACTTTATTGCATTTTGATTGGAAGGAATGGCAGTTAAATTTTTGTTTTAAAAATTCATACAGCTTTTTTTAAAAAAAAAAAAATCTTCTGTTGAACTATTTCACTTATATCTTCCATGTATCACTTCAATCAGATCCCTTGTGAACACTACTCAATAAATAACCACATAAAAGTTCATATCATATTTTAAAGTCCAGGAGTACAACTGAAACTTTCAAAGTGTTCTTTATCAGTTTTATCTCAAGTTCTTACAATGCTGTTGGCTCAGAGTTGAATTTGAATTTGTCCAGAGGCTTCATCAATTTTCCACTGGAAAATACACTGGAGCCCTGAGGTGTTTCCACATTATTTCATTGTCATATAAAGTTTGCAACATTTAAATTTCCCAAATTTTATTTTACTAATTTTATTTCTACGTTTATTTCCACCTAAGTAGCAAAGCACTTTTGCTGGCCATTATAACTATGTGCATGAACAAAACTATTTTGCAGAGCTTTCACAAAAAAGTGTGCAAACACTGAAGAACTAGCTTTTCCAAGGTGCAAGATGAAATTGAGCTCTTGTTTTATTCCAGCAGTTATTCTTGCCTATGGACACTCAACTATTTTTCCCATGGTTTTTTCCCTTCTGTACATTTAATTCTGAGAATACTCACTATATATTAAGTAAGTTTCATTTATCCAATTAATGCAATAAGAATGCTCTGTCTGGGTTTTTTAAAATATTTTTGTCCATGCAATGCAATAGTTTGGAAATTATCATAAAAGAGATGAAAGAAGAAAACAATAAAAAAAAGAAAAAAAAAGAAAAGAAAAGCAGAAAAGAAAAGAAAAGAAAAGAAAAGAAAAGAAAAGAAAAGAAAAGAAAAGAAAAGAAAAGAAAAGAAAAGAAAAACACCTTAGCAAAAAATAACACCTACAGTCTTGGTTCAAAAGCACATGGTCCAAATTAAGGATTAGCTTTCCTTCAATTGCGTAAGTTTGGTTGGGTTTTTGGGGTTTTTTTTGTTTTGTTTTTTTTTTTTTTTTTTTTTTTTGTTGTTGTTGGTTTTGTTTTGTTTTGTTTTATTCTAGACTTGGCGTTTTTGCTGTTGATGAGATTTTTGTAAGTAAAAATTGTCTTTCACACAATTTTTTTTAAGGGGAAATATATCTCCCATCCAAATGGACCTAAATATTTAAAGAAAGTAGTTCAAAAATTTAACAGTTCTGAGGTGACAAATACATTCAATAAAAGAAGAAAAGGAATGTGGAGGTGGGATTTATTAAAATATAACAGAAATCAATTTTTTATTCTGACTTCCCAGTTTGTTGGTCTACATATTGAAGACTTTTCATATTTTTCCTGTTTTTCCTTTTTTTCCCTGTTTTTCCTCTTTTTCTTTTATTTTCAAAGATAAAGTAGGGCTTCAATAATGTGGAAGTTGATTAGCCATCTTGCAGGACTGTTTTTCCACCATAATTTTTTCCTGATTTAATCTACATCAGACATTTTTGAGAAAGCTCATTTTCTCTGTATAAGATCCTACTATGTCTTGAAGATTTTGTCTTTTTAACAATTTATGTCTTCCATTTTATACCATCTCTTGAAGGAGAACTATGATAAAATAATGTTGTATAATTAAGGTATAAAAATAAATCAAATTGCCTTTAGAAGGATGTGTTTTGTATTTTAACAGTACCTGTGAGTGTCTATAATCATAAATATCCAGCTGAGGTTCAGAGACCTGTGAACCTTTGCTCTCAGCAGAGCTGAACAGCATTTATGGTACCCACGGAAGGATGTTTGAAGTACTGACACTCAAAATCTGTGTTTCTGTCACAGACCTCCTGCATTGCATCTTAATATCACTGCTGCTCTTCTCCAACACTAAATGTAGCATTATTAGGTATCACACCCACAAAACAAAAATTATGTATTTTTTTTCAAATGTTTGAATTTAATCAAGCCAATAATAATTTTATATTTGCTGCATGACTACCTGAGGTCCTTAATCTCAGTACCACGTTTATATGTCAACATGATAGTGTAACTAAACTCATTTAAGTCATTTAAAGCTGTTGAATTGTCAAAATGTGAAGTCATGAGCTCCAACAGCTCCTGTAAGGCCCTTAGAGCCTTACAAATCCTTGCACATTATATCTCTATACATAAAATTCTCATAAACATTCCTTTGTCGAGTAGCTCTACAGCAAGTCAGAGTGAAAAACTGTTTAAAGCTGCATTTTCACCTCTTAGAAAAGCTCTACCAAACTTTTATTGTTTCTTATTCTTGTGATTCAAACCACTATGTATTATATTCAGTTTGATGGACTCCCCACGAGTTCACTTTAAGCATTTCAATCAGCAATTTCTCCAGGCATAACAGAAATGCCTGTTAAAATATTTATATAACTTTACCACCTCAGTGATAGAGGCAAGAATCTGACTGTAACTGTTAACACAAGAGGAGATTTAACAGACCAGTGTTTCACATCCATGGAGTCTTGTAATGCCTTCTTACAATGGGCTAGAATTACGTCCTGTTTTATTTATAATCTGAAGTAAAATATGCTTCACACTGATAGCACAATTAAAGTTCTAACAGCCAAGGGCTCTTTCTAGTAATTTAACCCTTAAAACAATCTTTTTCTAGGCTTTATTGCCAAAGCTTATGAATGGACTGTTCTTTGCTCGCATGGATAACAATCCTGCTAAGAATCACAAAATTCTGACTGTAGTATTAAAATGCTTCTGACACCAACCACTGGAGCAGCAAATAACCTGAAATTTGCCAAACCCTCTAGACCTGAAAACTTTTTCAGGAATCACTTAGCCATCTATATGCTTGTGGATGACAAGTAATTATTCAGAAATGCATTGTATTTTTCCTTAGAAGTGGCTGAGAGTCAAGGATTTGAGGTGCCTGCCAATACTCTTCAGCCTTACAAACATCAGTAAATGCAAGAGAAATTAGCTTGTCTTTTTCTCTAAAAAATAGTCTCGGATGTTGATCTTCTGTTTGGCTTTTTAAAAATTATTTTATTTTTATATTAGACAAAGATAGCTGTCTCTTCTTCCCTCCTCCTCACCTCTGATAACAGGAGCATCTTGTCAAAGTTATCATATTATCACATCAAGGCATGAGGAGATGTGTGGCTGCTGTGTCATATTTCTGTAACCAACACAGGACTTTCAGTGTTGGAATCTCTAAATTTGCTATCAGCCCCCTCCTCCAGTCAGCTGAACTCCCTTTGAGCACCCTCCTGATCCTCATCCCCTGAGGAATATTGCTCACACCCCATGGCCAGTTAAACTCCATCAGTGACCTACCCCTTTAGGCTTGACAGTCTTGCTAGTCCCCAGCCCACCTCCTAACTCATCAGTCCTTGTCTTGACATTCCAAGTAGAAAGATACTGTGCCAGACTGCCAAAAGCCTTGCTGGTGTCAAGGTGAGCCATTTTCTTCATCCATCTGCTGTCAATAGATCTAATAATTTCTACTACACTGGTCTAGTACAATTTAAGCCTGGTAAATCCATGGTAGGTGTTCTCAATCACTTTCCTGTCCTTCATGTGCCTGGAAATTAGTTTCCAAGGTCTGAGATGAAACCACTCAACTTCTAGTTCCCTGACTAAGAACTAGACAAGGAATCATTCTTTGTCTTTTTTGGGGCATGGCACAAGTCAAACTGGACAAATTGGTCAAACAAGACAAAATGGACAACTGCTGATGTCTCATCCCTCCCACTTCAAGACTGGAGGTTCAGGCAGATCAGATATCTCCTGTGCTCACTGACCACAGTGTGAGCATGATAATCACTATTCAGACTGCCCAATTTGATTTAGCTGGGTTCCAGCTCTTACTCTGGAACCTCAGTCTCTGAGGTAGACTTTATGACAGTCGAAGCTTTTCCTACTGCTTGACATATAAACAGAGGGAAATTCTGTATTTCAGGGGAAATTCTGTATTTCAGGGGAAAATTCTGTATTTTCAAGGGAAAAAAAATTAGAAAAATAACTTTTATACCTGTATCCAGAGTCTTCACCAGTCTTTAGTATTTCCTCACACTCACAGATCAATGCTATCATTGTCATCACACAATTCCTACACTATTTTCCCTGCTGTCTATTGAGAGGTTTTTTTTGTCTCACACAAACCCATTCAAGATGCAATATAAATTTTTTTGTCCTGCAGTTTAAAATGTATACAAATCCTCTTGGGCACGCTCATTTGTTTAGAAGTTTATAAAACAGCAGTAGACATTTATAAGATGACAGTTCCCATTCATATAATGCCACAGTTAACACCTTGGCTAACACAACAGTGGTCCTTTTCTGCTGGCAAACTCAAAGAAATATCTTCAAGAATCAGAAGAAGAAAAACTCCAAGATTTTCCTTTGTTCATAATTTTTTTTCTCTTTTCTGTGATTTTGATAATGATCATATTTTATCTGTTTCATATCATGCCTTTTGCTGTCATTTAAGTTGTACCAATGACCTATCAGCACAGAAACTAGAGTAATTTAAATCCTTTTAGATTGATTGTTTTCTTTGTTCTGTTTAAATATTGTATCCAAAGAAGCAGTTTTTGTAGTCTAACCTTGTTGGTAAGATACCCAAAAGCTCATTTTCTTCAGTCATGACACTCTGAATGGTTTATGTGTCTATGTTTAGGAATTTCCACCAAGAAGTTGTTGCTCATCGGCAAAAGACACACTATTAATCCTGTCAGTGTCACTACTGCATTACAAGCCAGATGCTGGAAAAGAAAACTGTGTTATGCGAGAGGAGGAGTTAATAAGCCTCTGATAATAGGCAGGTAAGTCCTTAGAATTTGCCCATAATAATTAATGCAAAACAAAAATCTCTGAAAAGATAGGTTGTAGCCTAATTTTTTTTCAAAGCAAGGGATATGTCAAAGATTTTGGGGGATATGTTTTGGACTTTTTTTTTCTGACACATCATGTTGTGATATCTTATAGTATTATTCACATCATTGCTTCTCCCATGTACAAGCGTCTTCAACAAAAAAAAGTTATATGTCCTAAATATTATATCAACTGTAAAATAAGGCTTTTTGGTGCTTTCTGATATCAGAAACACATCTTCCTTTTGATTTGGAAAAAACCCCAGCTGTATATTTTCCCCCCTGGCACTCTTTTAAGTGAAATACAATTCTCTGTATGTCTCCCTGATTACTCAGAATTGATCAAGGTAGGATAAAACAGTCACTTTATCAATGGCAATAGGGAAGAAAATTTTGTGAGAGGGTTGAAAGTAGGGTTTGTCTTCTTCCTTAATTTGCATCTCAGCAGTTCTTTTTACCTTTTGGATGATCTCAGTATGAACTATTTTTTCCATCTTCAGACTTTAAGGAATTTGAAATGCTATTGAAAGCTGGGAATATTTGATTTTATTACAAGCTTTACTTGTTTTCTCCACTCAACAGAAGGTCCAAAAAATTTTTTAAAAAGTCATTTTTAGGCCTCTGATCATGCATAGCTGAAGTAAGAACCTACCTGGTGGTCATAATACTTCTTGCAAAAACACCAGCAGAAAGAAATCAGAATTAATCTACCCGCTAAGCAATGGTTGATCCTCTATTGAAAATCTGTTTTTCAGAAGATCAACTGAGTTCCACAATCAATGAGAACTTGTAAAGTCCTGTTCAAAAATCATGTTACTAAGAATTATCAAAAGTCCAGAATTGGATATATAGGGAAAATAGTTAATTGCTTGAATACTCTTTGTTTGTAAGGATAAAATGTGATAACTTCAGCCCAAAAGCCATGAGGAATCTGAACCATACTCTGCAGAATGATTAATGTTGTCTTGTTAAAAGTAACACTTTCAAAACTTATCCAAACCCACAAATATTTCCTGGTGTGATATCATTTATGTGAAGATGCAAAGGCAAATATACCCTTTGATATTAATGCAGAGTAAACACAATATCCATCTGTGAATTCATATCTTCATTATAATAGACAATATTTAGCTTATGTAGGAAAGATAAATCCTTAATTTCAGAATAAAACTAAGAAAATTGTATCCTAGTGCAATACCTGATAACATGACTGTTGTTACTAGGTTTCCAAAGTTATTTTAAACAGGTATTTTGAAAGAAAATAATCAGACAGAATCAGACTTGCTGCCCTAGAGTATAGTGCAAAAAATATTATTTCCTTAATTGTCTAAACTTCAGAATTACACAGAAATGTAGAAGGCAGGAAAGAAAGAAAAATATCAGGGAGAAAGAAAGCTGTACGGCTTAAGGGAAAAACGCACAGAAATCTGAAAAGAGATAAGAACGTGTTCCTATTTTGCACCAGCTTTCTTCTGGTCATCCCAAAGGGTTTGATTTTAAAGTGGGATAAAACAGCCTCATCTATACCCCAAGGCTTGCAGGTGTCTTCATGGGTGTAAGTGGACTTAAGAGGCACAAAGATGTCAAGAAAATCTATTTCTGTACTGCAAAGAGAGATTAATTCCTGTTGAGTAGAGCCTACTTCACTTAGCCTGATAACATTGTGTTCCTTGGTTGCTAGGAAAAGGGAGAAAAAGAGCTGTCATAAACAAGCAAGCCAGCACCTAGCTTGGTAAGTCAAGATATCATCTCACTTTATGAAGTTACACTGACATTCTCTTCTGCAGTAAAGAAAAAACAATGTATTTTCCAAACCATGCAATAATACTGATTTCCCCCTCCTTTTTTTTAATTAGGACTTGGCTCTTCAAAATGTAACAACATAGAACATCATTCATTTCAAACAGCCATAGAGTTTAATCATCTGGAATAGACCCAAATAATCTGAAACAAATCCAGTTTATTTAACTCAACCAATGAGTTTTGGACTATTTTGAGGGAAAAAGATACATAGTCATACTAACCAGATCCTTGAGTAATTATCTGTGTTATAGAATCTAAACAACTTCTAGCTTATCCTCCAAACTGTGCCTCCAGGAGTGTCTTTTTCTTCCTCTTTACTTCTGTCTTTAGGAAAAGACAAAAAAACTTCAAATCCCATGTCAGACCCAGACACTTCTAAGTGCCCTGATACTTACAGTCACCTCTTTCTTCCTAGCAAGTTTCTCACAGACAGAGATGTGAGTTCAAAAAGCTCCACAGGACAGTAAAAAAAAAAAATCCTTAAAACACTTATGTAGTGTATATACATGGACCCAGTAATAAAAGAGTCAGTTTATGGAAAGTTTGCCAAATCTAGAATGGCCAATCTTTGCCTTGAGCACGCTGATTGCTTCAAATTTCATCAAATTTGTCAGCTGCAGAAAAAACGTTCAGTTGAAGACCTTCAAAAGCAGTTATTTTTTTAAATACAAGCCAAAGCCATAATTCTGTTTCATTAAGTCATTGTATTCTGCTGGTCCTTGACATGCTAGGTGGTCTTCTAAGCAATCCACTGAGAATCATGCTCTGATGATTCAATGCCTTTTACATGCAGGATGACTTAAACAGTCCAGCCCAACGGTGCAGTGTAACTCCCACCAAAAAAATCACATCTTTCCTGGCAGGCTGGGCAGCTCTCAGTGGCACCCCAGCTCCTGTATCTTGGTTAAACAGTCAGCAGCCAAGGGTCACAGATCACAGGACCCAGCCATGCAGCAGGGAATGGGACCACACAGAGCTGGCTAACAGGAACTTTCTGACTTTCTGATTCTCTAATTGACTGGCAGGCTGTATAGAGCAATTCCTGGGAGTTATTGAGTCGTAAGAGTTGAAAGTGCAGTGGAGAAGGATTGGGCATTGCTGTCAGAAGAAAAAATATGTCTTGTGCAGGAGGGAATACTGTATAGAAAAAGAAAAAAGGGACATTTTGGAGGTCTGCCAGTGTGGAGAGCACTGAGTTTAGAAGGCGGAGGAATATTGACATCAAGGAACCTGTAAGAGAGAAGGGCATACCAGACTGGATTCTTTTGACTCGTTCTCACCATTCTTTTACTGAAGTTATAGCACAAGAGTCCTACAACAATGGGTGGGTGAGATATTAATGCATGTCAGAAAAACAACCCACTTCAAAACAGCTGCTTAACTGTTGCTGCATTGGTTGCATTTGTTTGACTCATCTCTGAGGGATTTCTGCCAGGTGCAACTGTGGAGGAATCTCAAAATTCAGTGACTGACACGTTGAAAATGTGCAATACACCGTGATTTTTGTCCAAGATAGTGGCCTCTTCAACAGGAAATGCTTCCATACTCCAGGGGGTGGGTGCAGACTTCTGTATCCCTGTGAACTGTGACTCTCCCAATCCTTTTTGCATGGCCTCGATAATTTTCCTTGTTCGCAAATCTCAGAGTGGCAATCCCTCACAGGAGGACTCACTCTTTTTGAGGGAGAAGAGGAAGAAGGCTGAAATCATCAGTGACTCACCCTGACTACAGCACTCAGTTAACCTCCTGTTAAGGGTTGTGTGCGATGATATCACTGACTGCAAGGGGAATTCTTTTTGCTTCGAGGCTTCTTTCTACCAAAAAATCACAAGAAAAAAAAAAAAACAAAAAAAAACCAAAAAACCAGAATACAGCAGTTGACAAGAAAAACCAACAAGCTCTAAGTTTCTCAGTAGAATGGAAAATGTGGAGAAAAAACCCTCCATAAAGTTAATTTTTCAGGTCCTCTCTTGATAATAGGATACTCCTACCACTTGGGCAGTCAGATCTGTTGACTGCCTGTACATACTAAAAAACTTTGTGACTTTTTAAATCTTACACTCTGAATGATGGTTGCTTCAAACCAAGGTATCCCACGAGATGGGTTTGAAGCATGCAGAATTTTCTTATATTTGCTGCTGCTGTGGTTGCTGCTGCTGAACATATCACATAATTTTACTCACCAACAGATGACTTTTTTATTGAGTTGCATTCATGCAGAAGTTTAAAAAGATTAAATGTACAACATTAAAGAAAATTAAACAAATCTCACCCTGATAATGTGAATCACAATAGGAGAGTGAAAAATCAAATCTTCCTCATTATCCAGTGGATGTTTACTTTGTTCAGTTCTTTGAGATATTTTTACTCTATGAACAAATAAATGATGTGGAAGCCACAATTACAGGCTACTTAAAATCATTAGGTAATTTCATTTCTACTTATTTTTCCCCCCACTGGCTGTTAATCATGAGAGTGTCCATTTCCAATACTTTTCTAGTTATTTTCTGCATGCTGAGAGGTCAAAAATATGTCCTGAGATAATAATACAAAAAAGAATGGTTTTGTAGTCCAGATGAACACTTTTATCCTCAAGCTGAGAGAATTCAGGAAGAAAAATGTAGCATGAGACTGTTATATTTTTATACTATTTTTACCTTATGTTCTATTTCTCAAGATAGACAAGTTGAAGTTCTATATTCATGTGTTAAAACAAAAGACAAATATATCTATTTCTTAGAGTTGTTGACCATTCCTGGGCTGAAATGATGCATAATAAGCAGAGAATTATGAAAATCCCCACCCAACTTAATGTGAAATGGCTCATATTTAATAGCTATTTCCTCTCTACTGTGATCTTAAAAATATTACAACGAACATGTATTATGTAATATTAGCTCTTATCCTGGATATACAAATAAATTTATGATCTAGTTTTTTGGGGTTTTTCTGGTTTGTTTGTTCGTTGGGTTTGGTTTGGTTTGGTTTCTTTTTGTTGGCTAGTTGGTTGCTTGCTTTTTTAGTTTTGTTTGATTAGGGGTTTTTGTTTGTTTATTTTTGTTTTTGTTTTCCAGAAAGATAAACAACTTCTGCAGGATTTAATCTTCATCAGGTTTTGATAAATAGATTGGATATTTTCTATTAATAGGGTTTGGATTTGCACGTTATGAAAAGCAAATTACTTCTAAGTTTCAGTAACACTTTGTGCTCCAATATTTATATAAAGGCCTTTCACTTAGGTGAACCCAATTACATTATCAGTCCATAAGAATATTGAAATTTTCCTTCCTAATAACACTTTTGAAACTCCTGTGCTAATACTTTGATGGGGATTTGTGCAGTATTCCTGGTAAATGAGACACAAGTTACATAAAGGGGAAGTACATACAGACTCTTCGATTTACCATGTATTTTTGGCAAAAATGAAGAGAAAATTATTTATAAACTGTTGTCATTTACAGCTTTTATACAACACTGAGATTTAGGAAATATGAGTTCCATATTTAAATCCTGCCAGGGGAAGGGTTGGATTTTATTTTTTATTATTTTTAAATAACCTAAATAATTAATAATTTAATCTCTAAAGCCAGGGAAAACAGCAGCTGAGATCTTTTATACGAATGACCAGCATCCCTCTTTTCACACAGTTTCCTGGAATAAGTTTCAAAGATAATTTTGCTACATTTTGAGAATTCTGCTGGGAATATGCAACACCACAATTCAAAGAAATATTCCTCTCAGAGAATGTAGATTTAAGGTGCACTCTTATCTCCATTGTTTCCCTAGAATACAGTTAAACAATCAGCTCTCAGTATCCATTGCTGTGTGTTTGATTTCCTTTCCTCAAGTAATGACTGTAAAGATTACTTCAGTTCTGTAATTCAACTTGAAAGTATTAATCTACCTGCACATGAACACGTGGATTAAATAGCAAAGGATAACAGAACTTTCAGAGGCCATGAAAACCACTTGCTTCTTCCCTCTGCTCTGGCATTTCATGCTTTCCCTTCCCAAGGATGATGGCATTCACAAGCAAAGATTCATTAGAAGCACATATGTGAATTTGAGAGCTCAAATTTACCAGCAGTATAAGATGTAAGGGTCCAGTAGATCTTTATCATTTTCTATTATTCTGACAAATCTCTCTGAGCAACATGAACAGATGTGGAGCAGTTTTAGCATGAGTGGGCCAGGTACCTGAACAGCCAAAAATCTGTGTACTGAAATGAGTTGAAATATGGATATCATCTCAAAATGGGGAAAGCTCTCACCATTGTCTAAGCTCTTCCAAAATCTATTACAATAATTCCCACTGACTTCAGAGATACCTAGCTGATTAAGGAAGAGCTGATGAATTGAAGGTTTCCCAGCTGCTAAGCTCAGACACAAAGTCACTGATGACTTCAACAGATGGTCCTGCTTTTAGGCCATTGAGAACTTTATGAGCCATTTATCCTCCTTCAGGCAGCTCATCATGTGAAATAAGGAACAGAATGATGTACTAATGTGTTTTGTAACCAAATGCTCTGGTCCATGTCTTTCCTGAGTGGCATCCAAATCCCCTCCATTTGAAGAGTAGCTATAGATAAAAATTAGCAGAGTTAAATAAAAAAAATAAATCAGTGAAACACTTAGAACAGTATCACAGATACAGCCTTTTCTCACCTGAAATAAATCTAGGTTTGGATAGCTTTTATAAAAGAGATATTATAAAGGTTATGAAGGCAGCAACTTTCATTTTCAACTCCATTTTTGTTAAATTCCATATCTGCAACAAAGTGATTCACTAAACACCATCTAACTTCAAAATCAGTCCCTGGGTTTGAGCCTAACTACTTTTGTTCTTGCCTAGAGTCAATCAAGACAAAAGCAACCAATGCAATTTTCAGAGCATGGGTTTCTTGCTGACATAAGACAAAGCTACTGAGACAAACTCCAAAACAGTGTGTACCATAAAAAAAAAAAAAAGAAAAAAAGTAAAAAAGTTCTATTTGGAAGGATTTTATTTCTTTCATAAAAGAAAAAAAATCAATCAAGGCCACTGTCTCTTTGGTCTAAATATATATAAATCTATATGTGTGTATCATGTGAATATAGGATATGTTCCAGAAAAATCCCTTGGATCACATCTAGTCTCAGTTCTACTAAAGTGTTCAGTGGGGTTCCCTAAACAGGATATTTAAATCAGTGACTCGTTTTCCCAAAATACATTTTAGTGTTTATGAGTGGCAGGTCCCTTTGGTGCACAGACATGAGGCCTCTGTGTGTCCTGGGACCAGAGAAATTAGAGAGCCTAAATGAACACTTCTAGAGGGTTACTAAAAGAGAACTGAAAGAAGGAGGTAAAAATCTTTCTTTTAATTATTTGATTCTTTATTTGCCAATGTTAATGCAATCCCAGTCTGAAATTGCAGTAAGAAATGCAGTGAATTTATGTCTTCACACCCACCCTTTCCAGGCCAACTACCTGGGCAAATCTGCAATAAAACTGCACCACATGTAAGGTACTAATTTTCTTCTCATTTTCACATAAGGTTGGAAATTCTCCCTATTTATTAAAAGATTATTCTTCTAAGCATATATCACAAGCTCAGAGAGCTGTACCATTGGATCTAACTTCTGCTCTGTGTTCTTTTCAGGCACTTAAAAGTAATATTACAATACCTACAATTTCAGTTCAGGATGACTGTTAATCTAATCCTATTGCAATCTCATGTGTTGAAAATGTCCAGTTCTGTGTCATCAGTTGTTTTGTTGAGCTGCTTATTATTATTGTTATTATTATGGCCTCTGTTGAACCCACTGCAGTGGCTAAGGTTTGATGATACAGAGGCATGAACAACTTTCAGAAACAGAACTCTGTGACTTTCAGTGAAACCACAAGAGCTTGTTGGTTGTAGGCGGTAAAATCACTGGTTTTTAATGCTACATTGAAGCTGCAGGTCAGCATTTCAAGTCTGTATTTTCATAAATAATTCATTTCCTATTATTAAGCATTTACAAAGAAAGAAAGAACAATGAAATCAACAGGAACAGCAACATGTTCCAGTCTTGGATGAAAAAATCCCAAATATGATTCTCTGTCCCTAGAGTATGTTAGTAACAGCATAACCCTAATCAAAGTTGCTGTGGGGTTTCTGACAAACTATTTATTGCTTAATTCTTTTTCCTTTCTGCACCAATAAAATTGTTATTCTAACCATTTGCTATCAAACAATAGAAGCCTGCTGTGAGATCATTCCCACTGATTTAAGGCTGATTATTTTCACATAGCAGCTGTCACTAGGTATTCCACATTCTTAAGCTCTATCATTAGAGAGGAATCACAGCCCCATTTCTGACTGTAGATCATGGCATTCTGGTGACTCAGAGCCTGCTGTGCTAATTTCTACAGAGGCAAAGCAGGAGCTCAGCTTAACAAATAAAAAATCTGTTCAAGTTCTACTGGTATTTAAGTGAATAGGTTAAGATTATGTTTCCCATCATGGTGGGAATGCTGTAATAAAGACTCCCTTGTGAGATCAGGCCCTTGGAAAGAGAGAGATAAAGGTATTAATTCATAAGTTCAAGGAAAACCCAGTGTCATCCCATTTAGTTAATTTGACTGGACAACATTAATCGGGCTTGCATTCTGCACTCATCATTTCTTGGCTTGGACTATATCTCCTGTACTTGTTCAGCCTGCTAAACCTTCTGGTATTCAAATGATCACTAATAATTACATATTAATGAAATGTATGACTTATTTCTTACCACTGTTGTCGAATATAACAATAAATATCTTAACAGTGTACAAGGTGTGCCAGCAGATTACAGGTTGTAACAGCTCCTCGAGTAAAGAATTTATAGTTCAATATAGTACACACCTTATAAATCCTCATGTAATTGGGGGGGTAATGTGCTTTTCTGAAATCATTATGTTTCTGGTATGTATGAAAGAGTCATTATGCTTCTTGGAAATGTTAATGACCTTGTAAAGACAATTTTAAAATCACAGAGTCTAGAATAAAAGGATGGTTTGGGTTGGAAGAGACCTTAGGTATCATCTAGTTCCAGTTCCCCTGGCCTGGCTGCTTCATTTTAATGATGACAAATAGGTGCATATACACTGTGAAAAAATTCTGAGAAACCACGAAGAAGTACAAGAAGAAGAAAAATCTGAGTTTTTTCTGAGACAAAAAAATTTATAGGACATTGGTTTGCACTAATTACACCTTGTCAGTTGCAAATAAACTTTTTCATTCTAAAAATGGCAATAAATGTCTTTCAGAGAGAAAATTATCATTAAGAGTCAGAGAAGGAATCAAAGGCATACATGTCCTGTTGTATGTAGCTTTTTGTGGTTTTGTGGCTGTGTCTGGTGTGTGATATGTGCATGCACTATGGATTCCTGTTTTGAGGGGATAGGTAAGATGAAGATCACCTCTGTGATCCATCCACATAACTCTCCTCTTAGTGATGAATGTGTTTGCTGTGTCCTGGGGGTCCTCACAATACCAAAATAGTGAAAGTAGGAGAAGAGTTTTCTTCACTATATTTAGATTTTGATATAAAATCCATAAGGGTTAATCTGAGGCTATAAAATTGGAGCGTGAAGCCTGAAAGTTTAATGAAGTTACAATCAACTGAGTAAGTGTAGATTTTGTTGGCTCTCCAGCTGCATTGCTTACCTGGAACAGCACGATTTGTATTTCTTCCTCTGGAAAAAGTTATTCCAGGAACTAAGATGAAGGAAAGAATCGGAAAGTAAATTGCATCCCTTTCTTATTTAGTATTGTCCATTTCTCCCCAACATACTTATAGGTTAAATGTTGAAAGCCAGTAAATTGCTAAATTTGGTGCTGGTTTTTAGTCTATCTATTAAAGCCTTTAGGCTTTGAGCAGTGATTTTCAGTCACTTAGTTGTGCATCTCTTTTCTTTGACTTCTAAACAAGAAGCTTGTCAAGACAGTCTCTGTTTCTCATGTTTTTTTATTATTTCTAGACTATTTCTAGACATTGAGGATGTCTGATGCTTCAATATGAGAAAATTTAAGTTTTAATATAAATTTCTGACCACTCAGAAACTTGGAAGACATTTGAGTGTACAAGAGTGAATGTTGACTTTTGTACAAAGGATGGAACTGGCCAAAGTTTTCTCTGCACCAGCTCCTCTACTACAGCTGATGTGTGATGAAGAGGAAAAAGGAAAATTATTGTTCAGAGGAGAAAAATCCCATACAAAATTTTTGAACACCAGTTTTTATTTTGTGGGAAAAAAAAGGATTATTGCAATGAGATAGGCAAGGCCACAATGTGAGTCCTAAGAGAATTAAAAAGTGTGTATCCAACATTCTCTTACTTATTCAAAATAAAAATGGGGGAAAATAAATGGACTAGCCTTAAGGGGAAGGATGGACCAAAGGGACACTAAGAAATATTCAGATGCATTCTTTCTAGTTAGAGATTGTTTGAGTGTAACTAAACTGATTGAACTTGGACTATTGATTGATTCTATAGAGAAAACAGAGATTTGACTAGAAAACTGCCGGAAGCTCCAAATCACTGTTTTCTCCAAAGATATGCTTATTCTGTGCAGTTCAACACACAATTAGAGAAAACATCAAACACTTAAGTGAAACTGCACTAAAGCAGGAAAACAATACTACCTTGCTTAGCCAATATGTGAGACAATGCACTGGGAACCTCCCAGGACCCTGTTGTTGATTCAGCCTAGGTGAGACAAGCAGCAAAGACACAACTCTCAGCCACAACACTGGGTTTGGGGCTGTTTGCTCAGAAAGTTGCAGTGGAATCGTTAGCAGCAGTGCCTATCCAGCTACAAGGAACACATTTGTGTAATGTCTTTCCCAATCAATTGTGTAGGATTGCAACCTTCATAGTTCTTTATTTACAAACATTAGAACCATTCAGAAATATCCTCCACTGAAAGTCTTCCTGTGTTTGTTCATCTATCCAAGTGGAGAGGATGGCATCAGGCCAAGCACATAACCCGTAATGTGCTCATTTGGTGCCAGGCACAGTTTAAGTCATTTTACAATTTATATTTCCATTTGAATTCAACATAGCTCCTCTTTGCCATTCCAATGATTTGCTTGGCTGTTATGCAGAGGAACATTGCAGCTCCATGACAGTTAAAACCAAAAATTTTGCTCTCAACGTAGTTAATTAGGAGAGAAAATACTTCTCTATACAATTTTGATATTCACTTCTGCCCTTAAAATGCACAATTATGGTTTCAAAATGGACTTTTTGTTATTGGTGGGGCTTTTTAGCCCTGGAGCATAGACTAATGGAGAAATATTTTCTCTCTCCACCTTAAAATGAATTTTTGAACAATGTAGACTTTCCCAGTCCTGTACTTTCCTTTTTTCCCATTGTCAGTTTAGGTTTTTTTGGTTTTTTTTTTTCTATTTTTACAATTATTTCTTAGTAATGGCATAGATTAATACATCAGATCAGTACAGGAACACCTGCCTGAGCATATACAATGAGCCTCTGATCTTGCAATAAAGTCTGACAATCAGATTATACAGCCTCTCAGATTTCCCTCTAAAGGTCATCCTAGTACCAATTCCATTGCTCACCAGAGACCACTGGGATTTTCCTCAGGTTACATTTCTGTCTTTAATTGCAGTCTGGTAACTACAAGTAAAAAGGAATGTTTTTTTATTTTCTTTGCAGGATGGTGATGGTAAGGTAGACCCATAAGTAAGGTAAAGTAGAATAAAGTAAAGTAAAGAAAAGACTTAGAACCATGCATTTGTAACAGAAATCCTTGGCTATCACCTTCTGAAGTTAATTTCTTGCAAATCAAATTGCTACTATAATTAAGGTATTTTGAACATATGATTTTCAGTGAACCTATATAAGTTCAGCTAATTCAGATTTCCTGATTTTATTATTTCCATGTATTTTTATTTCCAATTTAATACATATCACTAAATATCTGTAGGAAAAATTTATTATTATATTAAAATTATTATCATGTTTCAGATAATAACAACTTTCCTGTTTCATTTTTGAGAATAATTTCTCTAGCTAAAATATACTTTAATTAAATCTTTGATATCCTCTTGAAAAAAGGACATAGGTCATTAAATACCACTTGCCATCAAAGGCATCTGGGTTCTTCTGCCTGTTGCCTTTAATTTTGTCACAAATAAATATGAAGTGCAAGTGGGAAGCTCAGTGACTGCCCAAAGCAGGGAACTCTAATATAATTTTAGGTTAAAGGTAAATATAGGCTATCACCTTTACACAGCTTACTTTTTTCTGTCGAAATCCTGATTACCTGTCAGACACCTGGAAAGCACATGGGACAACTTTTATTGCTACCTAGTTTCTGAATGCCCCTCCTTTTAAACTTGAGAACCTTCAAGCTCTGTTTTTAGTGGTATTTCATCCAACTCATGCAGCTTGAAGGGGAGAAACTCAAGGCTAGAAGTAGGGACAGACCCTGTCCAGTGGAAAAAAAATGACAATTATATGAGAGGAAATCTTGAACTACAGCTTTTCCTTTGTCATCCCAGCTGTACTCACAAAAATAGCATTTACTCATGCTCAGGAGACTGCAGGCTGTTCTGAGCCAACGTGCTCCTTCGTTAACAAAAGGCAACTGATTCACATCTCTAAACTGGTGCTCCTACAGTACCCTTTTTTGCTTTCCACCAAAATCAGAGTGGAAAAAAAGGAGCTTTTTAACATTGCTTATCCCAGTTAACCGAGCAATGCCATGAAAGTTGGACACAACCGGCCTGAAAAAGTGACATCTTGGCTAGTCTACAGGAAGACAAAAAGAGTTAGCCACACACCTCTCTGATTAAAAGATTAGTTAGCAGCATTTCCATAAAAACTTTCTCTATCAGATTTTCCTCAATATTTTTGTCTTCTAGTATCAGATACCTATTTGTTCCACAGTCACACTGAAAGAAGAACCCCAAAGAAAACCAAATTTCTACTTCATTAATGACTGTAATGTCCTCTCCCTGCTAAGAGGAAGCTGGTTAAGCATGTACTTGTAAAATCTCTCATCATCCTTCTATAAAAAACAGAATCTTGATAAAGATAATCCTTAAAGGGGATCCAGAGCACACGCTCATTAAATGGAAATAAAAAACTTCTAAATAAGGCCCTTCCCTTTATTACACAATGTCTTAGATAAAAATATATTTCCATAGAAATATAAATGTTCCAATTACATTTTTCACTCTTTTAATATCAATACTATATTAATTTGAAGATGTAAATTGTCACTCTATAACATGTTCCTATATTCCATAATCATCCTATATTGTACTTATTAGATATTTTAAAAAATAACTCCTCTGGTTCCTATATTTTTTCTGAATAACAGTTTTTTAGTTTGGGCACCTTTACAGAGATTCACTTGATCATAAAGACAATAATATCAATAAAACTTTTTTTCTTACAACCTTCTCTTCAGTCATAATACCACTTCAAACAGACCTTGTTTTCTACATTATTTGTTTATATGGTAGAAAAAATTTGCACTGTTCTTAGAAACAATGGTAGCTTAGAATATCATAGTTTTATTGCTTTTTGTCTTTTTTAATGCTCTCCTTAATTTTCTTTTCAATATATTATTCTGGAAATTTAATGTAATATTGTTTTTAGATATTATCAATAGCTATTTTTTAAAGTCAGGGAAATGTTGTTTTTTATTTAATTAAGGCAATAAAGTGTTCTTTTTCATACTGAAGGTGACCCAGTGCGTATTATCTATATAGCAAATGAGAAAAAAGTTTAATCCATGATGCAAAAGTGACCAGATTTTATCTTTTCGGATTCATTAGGTAAACAAGTACCCTGACTATTCTATCTGGGTTATGCTGGAGACTGGGTTATAGCCAAATTCCTTCTCTGAGCAGGGGGAAAAGAATGAATGAGTTTGTAAAGAGAACTTCGTTTGCACAAAGGCATTGGCTTAGTCCTCTGTGACTACTGGGAACACTTGGAACATAGAGACTCCAATAAAATCAGGAAAAAAAATCAACAGAGGAAGTTGAGAAGTTTGAAAGTTCATTTTAATATGGTCTTTGCACTTAATTGACCATGAGCTACGAAAGTGAGTAACTGCATCATGATAATTTTTTGAAGTTCATAAAAACAAGAGATTTCCCACACTATTCGCCTCTAATATACAATAACTTTAAGGTTAATGAATTATTCTTTCTGAGGATTTGTTGTGACCATAGTAAGGGAGAGGAGTGCCCACTTATTTCTGGTAAAATTCACCAATGCTGCCTTTTAATAAATAAGGTCTAATAAAGTTTAAAATTTTTAGGTAGAAAGCCCAGGCATGAGCATTGTTTACTTCTCTTAGCTTGTTCTGCAAGACATTTCCTTTCTTCTATTCAGCTCACATTATCAAACCTTTGATCATGGCAATCAAGACTCCTTATATTTTCCACGTTGTATAGAGTTTGGAATATTGTGTCAAACTCAAAAACGTTGATGCAGCAATCTGGGAATCCAGTTTCATCAGAAGTAACAGCTTAACCCTGTGCACACAGTGTTTCTTCCTGGCAACTGGAGATAACACACACTACATTGTTAAAGTGCAATTCTGAGAAAATGAACCACAGTCCTTCATTTTGGACTCTAAAACGTAGAACACTCTTGAAAATCCAAAAGCATCAACTGGAAAGTTTGCAGTTATTTTTTTGGATACCCATCTGGCATAGCTCTGCTGGCTTCTAATCATCTCCTTTATGATATATTACTGGAAATGGACAGGTATTACAGCTCTATTATATTGAGGAAAGTTGTGTAACAATTTCATGTTACCTCTTATCTTGCAATCCCTGAGGCTCAGAGTCCTATTTCATCACTGGGCTGAACAGGAGAACACTGTAAATCTCTTTGTTAAACCATTGGACTTCAAACAGAGAAGAGCTTGTGCTCAGGCATCCCTGAAAACTTTGAGGAATACATCATGTCTCAATCCCCTTTGTGCTGAAGGAGTAGAGGCACAGTTAAGTTTCTTAACCACAGTAGCAAAGCTTGAGTTCAAAGGCACAACTAAATAGCAGAGTTCCATCTCTGGACCTTGCAAGACATCTCTCTGTGCCCCTAGGAAACACACCCATTAAAAGAGAGGTCTGTGAAATATAGGGCTGTACACCTTAAAATCTTGAACTCATTCACAAATTCTCTATTGATGTTTTCAATACATGCCATACAACAGATAAAATTTGGATGCTGTTTTGTTCCCTTCTACAACATGGTAGAATAGAATGCATTAACATGAAGCAAATGATCTTGAGAAAGCCCTGGAAGCTAAAAAGTTCCTCCAGTCTTGTTAATTCCTTCAGGTTGCAGTTAATCTGTCTCACTTTAAGTGTGTTAAAGTTGCAGAATCAAATTCCTAGCAACAGTTATTTAGAAAATATAACTCCAATTTTACAGGGAAAACATTATTCAAAACTATTATAATTTGAAACTGGAAAACCACCCAAATTTTCAAATCTTTGCTTCTGCATCATTGATAAGACAAATACATAATAATTTTATTCAGAATCTCTGAACCAATGCTTTTATAGTGACAATATATCAAGGTTTATTTCCTACTTACTGTGGTATGTAAATGCAACATTGAAAACGGTGTAAAACTTTAATAAATTAATCAAAGCAACAAAGCTGTAGTCAAACACTGATACAGCCTCAGACAATTCTCATTTTTAACATACAGAATTGTTTCAACAATACTTTTAAAAAAATCCACTTTTGAAAATGTCTTCATAGTAGAATGACTTGTTTCTCAAAAAAGATTTATTTTTCCTTTTCACCTGACAGAATCTCATCACTACTTGTTTTGACTAACTTCATAGATGGATTCTGGTGTAATTCAGCTTTTCAAGAAAAAATGTATGGTGTTTCTGCTCCCACTCTCTCAGCACAATGCTAATGGGAGATCCCTTCCTTTCTCTGGCATTCTTCAGAGATGCTCAGCAGTCTCTGAGCAAAAATCACCTCCAGCTCACTGCAGAAGGTTGTCTTGGAGGTGCATGAAAACAGCTGCATGCAGGAAATAAACCCAAACTTTAATTTGCAAACAAAACCAATGGACAAAACTAAAAAAACACAGGGGTGAGCACTCCACAATTATATTACAGCGACGTGTAGCAGGATATGAGTTTGCTGCACTGGTCAGAGATATTGCCACTATACAGACAGAAATGATGGCCCAAAGATGCACACACACACTGTTAAAGGAGAATAATAGAATCAATTAGGCTGGAAAAGACTTCCAAGATCATCAAGTTCAACAACCTTTGACTGATCACCACCACCTTGTCAACTAAACCAAATAAGTGCCACATTCAGTTCTCAAACTCTTCCTGGATGGTGATTCCACCACCTCCCTGGGCAGCCTGTTCTGATGTTTGACCACCCTGCAGTAAAGATGTTCTTCCTGGTGTCCAGCCTGAACTTCCCCTGGCCCAGTCTGAGGCCGTTCCCTCTGCTCCTGTCCCTGTTCCTTGGGGCAGAGCCTGACCCCCCTGGCTGTCCCCTCCTGTCAGGAGCTGTGCAGAGCCACAAGGGCCCCCCTGAGCCTCCTTTGCTCCAGGCTGAGCCCTTCCCAGCTCCCTCAGCTGCTCCTCTTCAGACCTGTGCTCCAGTGTCTTCACCTGCTGACTTTGTGCTCTGGCTGAACATGACTCTTTTTATCTTCATTCAGAAAATGAGCAGCAGCACCTGTCCTGGGCAATGGTTGCAATGGGCAAAATTTAAGTTCCCAATTCACAGTCTGACACCTGTGTGGCTGCTTTAGAGGGAGTTACCTTTCCCCAAGTTTTCTTGGGTTCAGAGCAATTCATGTACCCTGAAGCCACCTAGGAGTGGCTAGGAACACACCAACTAGGAATACAGGCTGATTAATGTGGTTCCAGAAGTGGTTGTGAAAGATGTCTTTTAGATGTCTTTAATCAGAAGTGAGGAAAAAAAATTACAAGTGTGAAGCACAATTGGGGTAATATAAGATGAAGATTGCCAGAGAACGTCTGTTTTCAGCTCAGATAGCAAACACCTCTTCAAATAATTTGTATTTCATTTAAATTTATTGCACAGAATAAAAATGACATGATTGCTGCATACTGTATCATAATTCTCTCATTCATTCACCCTTAGAGGCCAGTTTTGGCATTTAACACAAAAGTATGAAGGGAAAAAAAATAAAAGAAAATTCATATTATAGACCGAAATGACTTACTGTAAATATTTTAGTTGCATTGACTTTGTCTTGTTTTGTATCAGTTTTATGAACCATATTTCAGAGAGGATTCATATCAAACATTGCCTGCTTTATATAGGTACTATATATTGTAGATTTATGCAAAGGGCAAATTTAGTTAAGTGTCTGTGTGAGTGCTATTTTGCAATGCCATGTGTATATAACAAAGTTATTGTCAAGGGGATTGTAGGACAGGCATTATTATTGCATCAGATTTTAATCATAATAATTGGTGTTGGCTGACAGTATAATCTTTTTGCAGATATTTCTTAGCTCTGGGTATCATAACTCTCTTACATTTCTGAGCTGCAAATTATCATTGAGAGGGCAAAAAATGCCAGGCAAGCACAAGCTCTGACTTGATCACTTTCACAACAATTCTTAGCGATACTCATCTACATAGGGCTTGCAAATGTGCTTTCACTGAGGTTTAAAATCACCCTGAGAAGTATAAAGCATTAACATCTCCTTCCTATTGAGAGCAGATTGACCCATCATCCCTCATGAAAACAGCTAGTTATGGTCAGAAAAAAAATAGAAATCATCAGATACATGCACTCTGCCCACATGTGAGTGCTGTGGATAAGTCCCCACTATTTCCTTGTGCTCTTTTCCCCAAGGATTAAACATTCTCCTAAATGTAACCAAGCATAACATATTTTATATTTTGGGTCAGTATAATTCTTGACCCTGGAGATGTGTCATCTGTTAATTTACAGGTTACATAACACATTTGTAACAGCTCCTTTATGTCACCTCTACTTTCAAAAGGTCAGATATTCGATTTTCTAAACAAGAAACTCCAAAGCCATAGTGATACTTTTGCTGGTCTGATTTCTAAAGAGTGTAGTGACAATCTTGAACATAATGTGATTTTACTCTCCATTCTGAACTAAGAAAGATGCTTGAGGGTTTTGGGTTGTGGGGCTATTTCTTTTTTTTTGTGTTTTGGTTTTTTCATTTTGTTGTTTTATTGTAGGGGGACACAAGGTAAATGAAGGTAATATAGAATGTAATCTTAGCTTGCAACGAGTTGCAGCTGGAACCAATTACTAAAAATTAGGAACAGGCCTGATCTTAACAGGCCACACCTGTAGCCCATAAGAACAAGTGGCATAAAAGAGTAGATTAGTAGGAACTGGAGTCAGATGGTTGCTGCAAGGACCAAGAACAGTCAGTGCTTAGAGGAGATGCCTATGAGAAACATCAAGGCAGTATGAAACTCTGAGGACATGGAACCCTTGCACCATAATGATAAAAGAACTCTTGATATATAAGACAACAGAACTCATGATATACAAGACAACATATAATGATAATAGAACTGTTATAATATATAAGACAACAACTCACCATCTCAGAATTTCTTTGCGAGTCTGTCTTAAGCTGGTCCTGCTCAGACCTGACATCCTGAAGGAGTTTTTGTAGCTCATCTTTTTCATGGTTAACTGATGAGATTTGTTCTTTAAGTTGTAAAGAGTGACTAGTTCGTTCAGCTAATAACTGGTCCTTCTCACATGAGATAATATTTAGTGTCTCAGTGTCCTAGGGTAATGTTATGATGCTTGTATCCCCATTCATGTGTTCTGTTTATGCTGGATATTATGTTCAGTGCCTTTAAGACTGGCTCTGAAGAGTGAAAGTTCTGTTTGGGTTTTCTTATCAGCCTGGCGGAACACAGACAGGCAGTACTCAGTGCTGCTTTTGCTTTCTTGTGTTTGCATTTTACTTTGCTCTATCTCTCGCTCTTGCTTCTGCTTTGCTTTTGCTTCTGCTCATTAGCTAGTTTAGCTGAACAGTACAAATTTCTTCCTGGACTGTTTCTTCTTTCCTTTTTTTTGACCATCTCGAACCTGCTCCGGGCTGGGACCTGGAAACACCGAGAGTTTTCACCCTGTGCCTGTAGCATCTGCCCCAGCACCAGACGGGCTGATAACAGACCGACCACCCCTGAGAGAGACTTTGTGAATTTGTCATCTTTTCCAGAGTGGTGTCATCTGGTATTGTTCATTTTGTGTGCTGGGGGGTGCTGTGCCTGTTAAATAAACAGGTTCTTTCCACTTCTCTCTGAGGAATTCTTCCCAAACCGGTTGGGGGCAGGGGCCGTGTGGGTTTGCTTTCTGGAGGGGCCCTCCTTTGGAAGTTCTCTACCAAATTTGCCCCAAACCAGGACACTCAGTTAACTGTTGAATCTACAATGAACAGTGGAGAAAAATGCAAGTCACAATTTGGTGATCTTTATACACCCTATGAAGTAGTCAAATCAGTTGTGTCAAATACAAAAATCACAATTCCTAATTACTAAAATTCACACTAGCAGAAAGAAAAGTTGGAAAATAATTCTGGTGTTCTAATAGCATAGAAGAAAAAAATTACAAGGAAGAGGAACAGCATGACACCCAAAAAGTTTACATCAGTCAACTTTGGTTTTCTGTAAAGCAAGCAGAATCAAAGGACAAGGCAATTGACCTATGTCTATATCACAAGAAAATTAAAATAAATAGAAGATGAGCACAAAAGATGGACAATATCTTTGTATTTCCTCTACTGGAGAGTAATATTTGCTAAACTGAAGCAATCCTCAATTATACTCTTTGATCTGCAAAGGAAAAATATGACAGGTGAAAAGCTGCAACTTATTGGGGGATAAGATTACATTCTACATTACCTTCATTTACCCATACTGTGTCCCCCTATATTTGGTAGGGTTTTTTTCATAGGTTTTGTGGGACTTACTGGTTTGGGGTCTTGTTTGTTTGTTGTCATGGTTCAGAGTAAATTTGGGAGAGAATCCTCAAAGGGCTCCTGTAGGAGAGCAGATCCAATCGGCCCCTCCCCCGAGCCGGTCCGGGAGAAACTACCTCCTTGGAGAAAAGTGGAGAAAACTGTTTATTAAACAATAAAACCTAAACAATATCGAACAATAAAACCCCTTGCTGCTCCAAAAGAGATGACAAACTGAGGAACCCCCTCCCCGGGCTGCAGCTGAGCTCACTCAGTCGCTGGTCAGTCCCTCAGGGCTGGAAATGGCGCAGGCCCGGCCCGGCCCGGCCCGGTGGCCACAGGTGGAGCTGCCGGTGCTGCCCTGGGTGTTCAGGCCAGAGCAGGTTTGAACAGGGCCAAAGAAAAGGAAAAAAAAAACACAGTCCAGGGAACTTCTTTGCCTCAGCTAGATAAACTCACTAAAAGCAAAGGAGAGCTCTGTCCTGCTGTCTGTCCATCCACAGACAACACAGTCAGGAGCAGGAATGTGGAGGAGTGAATGCAGTGTCTGAAAAAAAAAACACCTGTGCACTTCTTCTCTCCCCCCTTCACTCTCTGGAACGCGTCTTAAAGGTGCAAAACTTATTATTCAGCATAAACAGAACGAGACAACTGGGGATAAAAGCATCGTTTAGTCAACCCAGGGCATTTGTTTTTATGGGAGTTTTCTTGTTTGTCTTGGCTGAGTTTGATTTGTTGTTTGTTTTGGTTTTTTTTTATTTGCTGTGAATTAACTATTTTCTTAGCTCACAGCAACAATTTATTTTCCTCACCAGAACATTCATTTCAGAATCATAGAACCATTTACCTTGGAAAGGCCTTTAAGATCATTAGGTTCAACCATTACCCCAGGACTGCCAAGTCCATGACTAAACATTCTCCCCAAGAGTCATACCTATGCCTGCTTCTAATTTTTATTAATTATTGTTAGTCTCAAAAAGCCGATGATGTAAAGAGATGCCTAAGTACTCAGTGATCTCAGAGGTAGAACACTTACCTGAAACTAAGGCAGAGTGACAACTTGGACCAGCATTCTTCAAGTCATAGATGCATTAACGATTCAATTAATGTAGCAGACATTAAAATACTAACTTTCCAGCTTCAATTTGTTTCTAAATAACTATCTGTTACAGCTCATGAAAGGTTTATGAAACTATTTCCTTTCCAAAATCTATACTGATCTTCTAAACAGGAAAAAAAACCAATCACAATAAAATTTCTGTCCCTAGAATATATTTTCTGAGCTCCATGTAGATTTGGTAGCAATTTCCACTCAGAAGATTACCTACCTGGGCAAAGAACATAACCTTTTGGGAGAGATGCAGGTCCAGCAGGGAGACATGACATGTGACAAGATCCTTGCATCCTGCATAAACGTGAATAACAAAAAAATATCTCACTATTCTTCAGGTCTCTCCCTGAAGAATCGTCTTATAATATTTTTCACGGGTCACTTCAATCTGCCTTACTTTGAGATTAGGCACAAATCTGATTCCACCTTAATTGCATTTTTTTTAGATTTTATCAGAGATGAATAAACTTCAGTTTGTGCAACCTCAGACCTGCCCCAAATCTATGCATCAGGATTTTCCACACAGTATTGAAGGACCATTTCTATCTCGGTCTCTGGCTTTGTAATGTTGGCTGTAGGGAGAGAGGGAGAAAACAGAATTTTCTGTTGACTGTATTACAGTAAGGGGTGTATATTTTTTCAGAGTCTGTGCATTAACTGTGAGACAACAGAGTTCATCCAAGCTAGAGATAAAGAAACATACATGATTCAACAAGGAAAGGCTTAAGAGAGATTAGAGACAGGCACAGTTTGACTCACCTAAATGAAGTGTTAAGAGGTATCACAATGCTGCACAACTCAATGATTTAGGCCAGAGCTAAAATACCACCCAATGGTACAAAGGTAAAACAAAATAACTAATTTTTTATTTGTATATTGGACAGCAACAATCCAAGTCTAAGTCTTGAAGCTTAGTTTCTGCCCCACAAAAGCACACGTGAGGAACATGGCAGTTAATAGACCTGAGAAATAACCAGTGACTAGACATAGGCTTGATGTTTAGCCAACTTAACAAGAAAACTACTGAGCCTGATTTAAGAAATTTCTCAGTGTGACCAACTGTAATGTGAGAAGATGCAAAAATTCCCAGGAAGTATTATGGGGAGGGCTGGCTATCACAAATGATTGAGGGACAATCATAGCCAAGAAAGGCATACTTTCACAGGGAAGCACTGGAGATTTTTGTGGGAGTGAAGTTTGGCAGTGCCAGCCATGTCCAAGGAAAGGTCTCAGTGAAAGCCTATGAGGATCTGGTTACCTAGGTAACTGTATCAGAAATTCAAAATTTGGCTATGGATGTAGCAGAACCATGATTGTGAAAAATGGGTGCAGGGGGAGTAACAAATGTAGGTTGTCTGTTTGGGTGAATAAGAGAATGTGTGGGTTGGAAGGGACATTAAAGATCATCTCATTCCAACTCCTCTCTCACGGCCAGGGACAACTTCCACTACAGTAGATTGCTCAGAGCTTCATCCAACCTGGCTTCATCCATCCCTGGAGCACTTCCAGGGATGGGCAGGCACAGCTTCTCTGGGAAACCTGTGCCAGGGCCTCACTACCCTCAAAGTAAATAATTTTTTCTTAATATATATTCTAAACCTGCTCTGTTTCAGTTTAAAACCATTCCCTCTCGTACTTTCACTACATTACTCCATAAATAGTCTCTCTCCAACTTTCTCTGAGGCTCCCTTCAGGTACTGAAAGGCTGCCACTAGGTCACCCTGAAGCCTTTTTTCCTCCAACCTCAACAATGCCATTTTTCTCAGCCTATCCTCATAATCAAGGTGCTCCATCTCTCTGATCATCCTGATGGCTTTTCTCTAGACTCACTCCAACTGGTTAATGCCTTTTTTTGTGCTGAGAACCCCAGGGCTGGATGCAGCATTCAAGGTGGGGTCTCATGAAAGCAGAGACACAAAATCACCTCACTGGACCTGCTGCCCATGATGCTCTGGAGGCAGCCTGGGATATGATTTTCTAGGCTGAGTGCCATGGCCAGGTCAGATCCAGCCTCTCATCCACCAGCACCCCAAGTTCTTCTTGTCAGGGCTGCTTTTGATCAGTTCTCACCCCTGAAAAGCACATATCAGGGCAGCAAAACTAAGGTAGTCTTAGTAGCTACTAAAACAAGTAGAAAGTAATGCAATGGTTCAAAAAGCCTGGGGCAGAGCAGTAAACCAAGCTTTTTGTTCTGATCAAAATTTCTCTCTTTGAGTCTTCTAACAGAGAATGGAAGAAAAAGATTTTTTCTAGGTACTAGAGGAACACCTGAGACAAACTGAGCTTCCTGATCCCTATACCAGTCCAGACCTGACAGCACCAGCCCTGGCCCAGCACCTCCCAACAGTGAAACTTTGACAGTTCCTAATGCAATTTTTCTACAAATAAAGACCTTCAATACTCAACCCTTGCAGACTTTGTTCAAAGGAAAGGCACCACCAATGACACACATAGTGTGTATCAAAGTAGGCTAAAATAAGGGTATGCTGCGTTCACTGAGTGAATGAGGTGAAAAACAACCAACACGAATCACAGAATTGCTGAGGCTGGAAAAGGTCCCCAAAACCCATCATGTCCAACCTGTAACTGATCCCCACTTTGTTACCCAGACCAGAGCACTTGAGCACTTCAAGTTAGTTCTTGAAGACCTCCAAGGGGTGGTGACTCCACCACCACCCTGGTCAGCCCCTTCCTATGCTTAACAACCTTTTCTATGAGGAAATTCCTCCTGATGTCCAACCTGAGGCTGTTCCCTCTCCTCCTGTCCCTGTTCCCTGGGAGCACAGCCCAACTCCCCCAGCTGTCCCCTCCTGTCAGGAGCTGTGCAGATCCACAAGGTCCCCCTGAGCCTCCTTTTCTCCAGGCTCAGCCCCTGCCCAGCTCCCTCAGCTGCTCCTCACAGGACTTACAAATGTGCATCAGTGGCAAACTGCACCTTGGTTATGCTTGTTCTGTAAAAGTATCAGACTTCTACCTTCTCTTCTCTACTGACAACATTTTACTCATCTGCACTTCAAACTGATTTACTTATCTGTACCTTTTATTGCTGTTTAATATAATTTATGATTTTAACCTGGGAAAATTCTCTATTGTTACATGCCTTTTTGTGATTCACATCTACTTTCTTGTCCATATATATCCATTGCAGCTTACAGCTCTGAGGGATTTATCTCAAGAAAATGCAGTCCCCAGATCAACGTTACAACCCTGGAGAACTGCAAAAATAATAATTCATAACCAAAGTCATGAAGTTAGTATCTGCTCTTGATGTTGTTAAGCTTTATCCCATGATACCAAAAGGAAAATTGAGGCTAGAATACTGTTTATTTGCCCCACAAATCAATGTACAGAGGCACTTCAGATGCAGGCATGCAGAGGTTTCCCTCTTCAAACAGGAACTTTCATTCATACAATCCTAAAGGCTATTTCATTGAGAGGGTATTATGGAGATGCAATCAATATGGCAAGTGATACTGTGAAATACTTGTTTCCATAAAAACAGTTGTGTTTTCTGAGCCATGTAAAATATTTACAGCATCTGTCAGAGAAAATTCATGGTTATCCCTGGGGTTGTCTTCAAGACTAAATTAAATATCACAGTCACCATATAGCACCCTTAGCTGGTTAGAAAAAAGAGCTGTAACAGCCGTGTTATTGTTTTACAATGATACTTTTTCACCCACAATTTCTAAAGAAAACGATTTTAATGTGTTTCATTGTGCATTTTGAATTTTACCTCTTAGATTTTGTGCTTCTTTTTCCTGTATTTTTGCTGGGGTTTTTTTGGGTTTTTTTTTTTTTTTTTTTTTTTAGAACTAGAGCCTTTCATAACACAGTATTTCTTACATGGAAGAAAGACAGGGATCTTTTTGCAACATTAACTTATATTGCAAGCAATCTGTTCCAGTTTAAGTCACAATCCAAAATGCTATGACTCAGAACTCATGCACATGACTGTTCCCTCAGCCCTGTGTGTGAGCTCGGCCCCAGTGAAGCTGCTTTCAGTAGCACAGCACTTACCTGTCACCCAGTGGGACCTGACATTCCTGCATGTTTCCCTTAAACCCAAATTCCCTGCCTCAACATCCACTACCAAAAATGCAAAACCACGTGTTCTTAAAGCTCAGTCACCTGTAAAAAACCTTCTTGAGAGACTGTCCAAAGAGGAAGAAAAAGATTCAGTAATGAGTGAAATTTCCTTCATCAGGATGAGAGGAGGCTGAGCTTTTTCCAGTCTGACCCAACCTGTTCTTTACTGACCTAAGAGCATGTTGCTGTCAGAAAGATTCACAGCAAGAAATCCCCCAGGATCTCCAGGGTGAATGACATGCTGCTTTTTTTAAAGAGAAGCAGTTACACAATTACAAAAACTCTAAAATATGTGGGAGTTACATGGTTGGGGCTGCTGCAGCTTCAGGAGGAATGAATAGTGAGGGTGGGCACTGGCACATGCCAGAATCTGGTGAGATTTTCAGTGTCCAGGGAATGGGACACAGGAGCCAGCCTCAGCCTGGAACAACAGGGTGTTCACAGAGAAGAAAAGGAGGGTGGGAGATACTGGAGATACCATCCTCATGGGGAGGGATGCCCAATCTGCCAACCTGCCCTGATGATATCTTGGGAAGTCTGGTCCTTGCAATGAGACCCGGACCCAGGTTGTTGCCAAAGTTTTTCCAGCCCTAGGAATATTGCAGCTCTTCCATCTGGGCATGAACAGTACTGCCAGGGTTATCCAGAGCATGTCAAGGGTGACTGCAGATCCCTGGGGGTAGAGGGAGGTGTGAGGACCTGAGTGCTGCAGCTGAGACTGAAGGGCTCAAGCAGAATTGGACAGATCTGATTCTGTTGCTGGTGGTGCAACCAGAGCATTCACACTTGTGACTGCAGGGTGTTCTCTGGTTGTGTAAGGAAGAACACAATGGCAAAACTGGCGTAACAATGCAGGCATAGTAAAGCATTTAACTTCTTTCATTTCCCCTTTTACTGACTTTGGTCCTTTGGTTCTATCTAACTATAAAGTTCTTCCATGCTACAATTCTAATCAGTACTACAGCGCTGCTTCCAGACCAAAGTTGTGTTACAACAGTTGTTCAGGTGTGGAGGGTTAAAAATATGGAAAACCTGTGAGAACTGGGTAGGGCTTTTTGAATTAAGGTAATTGGTCAGGAGTCAGCATCAGCAAAGCAAATAAGTGTCAGTGCCATTTACAGCAGCTGCAATAGTGCTGTGAGTTGTTCAGCACCTCCATGAGACATCATGAAGTATAGCAGCTTACATAGACCATATTTGAATCTTGTTTTAGGAATAAAAAAAGTGTATGTGTATGGCCATCTGTGGTTATGTATTTTTACCATGTGTTAAGTATGTTTTTGTCCATGATGCCATAAAATACAACAGGCTTCCAGAATAGTGTTAGACCCTGGGGATTTGTTCTGTAAAGAGAACATCTGTAAGGGCTCTCTCAGTGGTCTGTTGCAGCAACTCGAGGTACAAATCAGAGCAATCAGAATATTAGCTTTGAGACTCCCCCCGAGGCTCATCTGCATCGTATTTGGAAAACATAAAAACATTCTCGATCAAAAAATGAAGACATTCTTGATCTCTGTCCTGCAGAAGTGGGGCTGGAATGTGATCCATGTGAATCACCATTGTCTTAGGAGAACTGTACAATGCAAGGAAGAGAAAAGAAGTGCCTGCATGGGATGGAGTAGAGCAGTCTTACACTCGATACCTGTCTCCTGGGGACAGGAGATTTGTCAGAGAGAATATACCAGCTTATAACTGTGGAAGATGTTGTACTTTGCGCATCTGGCTGGTGAATCCTGCAATTGATTTCTGCTACAAGGATCAGGGAATCATTCCAGGTGTTGGAGCTCACAATGGGAGTCATTAAATGGCAGCATCCCAGCTGCAGCTCCCTTCTTCTTTCCTTTCCTCTGTTTCTGTGCCAGTAAATACTCTGATAATCTTAGAGAGCACTACAGCAAAGTTTGTATTTGGGTATAGAAATAAAATGAATGTTTTACCTCAACTTCCAAACTCACCTGACAAGCTGGAGCCTGACATAACTTCCTTGTCTACAAGGAAGTACTACAGCATGATTGGCCAGGGTAAATAACAACTGGAATGACAGTAGGATTATTTGACTTAAATATTTCTCCATCTACCTAATATATTAGAATTCATTCTTGTTTGCATCTGTATATCTGTCCCTATAAGACTCATATCTTCTGTCATGGGCCATGTTTCTGGCTCTAGCCTGAGTGCAGAGTACAATTCAGGACTCATATTCAACAAGCATCTGGGAATAAAGAACATGTGATGTGCCTGTGTAGTATTTGTCAGAACAAATCTAATTCACCTCTTTGAGAAGAGGAAGACTTTGCAAGTAAAATGCTTTCTGATAGAAGCATGAAAGTAGACCACGAACACAAAAAATAGCAGAAATCTTTGGGGAAAAAAAGATACATAGGTGGGATAGTAGGTGGGATGGGATGAACAAAAGCAGCAGTTTATTCTTGTCTTACACACATGGCACAACATACAGAACCAGCACAAATAACTTACAAAGTCTCATACACCATGCTTTCTCTTGAATAGCTTCTATTAAGTTACAACACCATAACGAATCAGGTATTTAGTTACGACAGATCTCCAGACATGGATAGTCTCCCATTCAAGGAGTTATTATTTTTGTAAGCTACTTAGACAAACATCATTTTTTTTTTACATGTTTAATACAGTACAGTATCCTTAACAGAGTTCAAGATATTCACAATGAGAATTGAACACTTTATAAAACAGCAGAATTTCTCACCTCAGTACAGGCCTACATTCGCTCTCCTGCCTCTTTCTGATTTAAAATGTGTTACAAGTCGTCTTTACTCAACTTTTCAAACTGAGAATTGCTTTAAATGAAAAAAAATGCTATTTACAGGGTTTTGTTAGATTTAATAAAAATGTCTTTGCTTCCCTTTCCAATTCCAACTCCCCTACCCCCAACAAAAATTGCCATTTGGCAATTTTAGAAATATTGACCCTCAAGCTGCTATAAAAACTAAAAAAAAAAGAAATTTGTGACGACTTGTTGGATGCAAAATTAAAGATGATCATCACAGCCCAGCATTAATTCAAAAAGATGAATTGTTATCCCCTAATGTCATATATTGTGTTCATTGGAGACAGATGATGCCTGTCATCTGATTTTTAGAGATAAGGAACTACTTATGGGCCAGCGTACAAAACCTCCATCTTTTTTATTTGCAAGATGCCCCACTCTCTTTGATTAAAAAATTTCCAGCTCAGTTCTTTCCTTTTCAGTAATTGTTACAACTCTGATTGTGTCATACTGACCGACTCTCCCAGTCTCCATTGGATAAAACAATGTTTTGCCATATCCATGGTCCCAGTGACATTTCTGGGTTGACTCAGGAGAGTTTTGCTCTCTGACTGCACTTCAAACTCTACTCAAGCCTGTGGGCATCTTTCATTTGGTGGCTTTGGATTAGCTCTGCTTGAATGTGGCTGGTAAACTCTAGCCCTTAAGCAGTTAATCAGCTTTCTAAAGAAATAATCAAAAAAGATTCCTCTCCTTTATACATACAATACGCAATATTTTTACATTTAGCATTATCATAAAAAGCATGTTTATGTTATTTTGAAAATGTATTTTTACAGAAATCTATAAACACTGTTGTATCAAACACATTCTCAAAAACTGGAGAAAATACTGACACAAAACCTGGAAGAGCCTCAATGGAATTCTTCCAGTACTATTTGTCTACTTGCATATTTCATATTTCAGTGTCCTTTCCTGCAAACATAATTTGGCCATATGAGAACAGGTAAAGTAGACAACAAATCCCCAACAGTTTTAAGTAGGACCTAGGTCTGTTGTTTAATGAAAGTAGATTGACATTCAATGTATGTTTGGTTTGTTCTAACTGGCATGCCCATTTTGCTACCGTTACTCACAATGAGCAGTGCCTTAATTCCCAAGTAGTCTTGTTCGCTTCAATGGGATTACGCGTGACAAATGACGTATGCAAAAATACTGAAAATGGTCTTCCACTTTTTTAACCCTTCTTATGTCAACAACGAACATCACTATCTTCTTCTTTATATATATTGTACTTGAAAATGTAGTAGGACTAATACTTGCAAACAATTCTGTATCAGAAGTTAGTGCACAAACTTTAAGAAATAATCTGATATAGTTGTGCTATAGTTCTGGCAGCCTAAAAACCTATCTGGTTTGACCAAGACTAAATTTCACAGGTCTAAATGTTTTATTTGTACACTTGTTGTTGTTACACTTGACATTTCCTCAGCCTGACACAATTTAATTTTAAATGGATGTGTCACACTGACGTTAAATCAGGATGCTATTTTCCTTTACCGCCACCATTTTCAGTACAGTCAGTAATGTACATTAATTCATATAACCAAAGTACTTTCCAAGTACTTTGTCTATAGAATATTGGAGAAATTATAAAGTGAATTTGGTTTCCTCTCCTGCAAAATTTAAAAAATGCGCTGGAGTTTGTACCTTGGTACTGACTGTAGTGGCTTCTTTACAGTCCAGGAGGTTAAACACAGAAAGTTAAACAGCAGAATAAGATTTTCTTCTTTGTCTCACTATTTGTTTATTCTTTAATGATGCTAAAAAAATAAAAAAAAAAAAAACCAACATCAACTTCTTTTTAGTACTAATGAAACATTAAAATATAATTGGTGAAAAGTAATTGATTGTAATATCCTGTATGTTACCTCATCTCAACAGAAATTCTTTTATATGGCTTGAAATGTTTAAAGTGTAATCCTACCTAGAGGAAAAAAATGCAAGCCATATCTAACCCCAAATTCTACCTATACTGTAACGTGTACAGTCACCCGTAAAGGAGCCCTTTTAACAAAAAAAGTATGCGAACTTATCATTAGCTTAGAGTACATATCTATTTTGGTCACGGTAATAAAAAAAATTAGATATATATACTTACTAAAAAAGTCCAAGTGTAATCAATTATATAATATTTCGACACTTAAAAAAAATAGTTTTACACAATGTGATATGTAAAGCAAAATACTGAAAACATGTTAATTCTTTGGGATGATCAAAGTATAAGTAACCAAAACTTACAAATAATGATTAAATTTTCATAAAAGAAGGTTTTTGGTGGAGGGGCAGAAGGAATTTCCCCCCCTTCTCACCCTCAATCCCCATGGCTTTTATAGATCCATCCCCTTCCCTAATAAGCCACAGGTGGGTTTTTTTTGGATATATTGTAGTAAGGTTATTTTCCTCTATATATGAGTCACTAATAAGTGACTTTTTCAAAATGTAGTTTGTTCTTCTTGAGGTTTACAGTGCTTCAGAATTCACAGGCCACTTAAACTCTAGACGAATATTAATCTGAACTAAGTATCTTAAAGTTTGATGAAATAAAAATTCTATTATTTACTGTGAAAATTAAATTACCTTCTGTTCTGATAATTCAATTCAAGTTTATTTCAAACACCCCTCCCCCCTTGAAAAAACAAAAGAAAAAAAAAGTTTTGTAGTTAAAAGCTTTTAGTTATAGATAGCAAAGAAAAAAAAAAACTGCTCCTTGCCTATGGAAATATATATAGTTTTTTAAGATCCAACCCCTCTCTAACTTGCTAACCATCACATAACATATGCCATTTGGCAATTTGTCTCCTAGGATATTCACAAATTTCTTTCCAGTGCTCTCCACCTGTTCCTTCTGCTGAAGATCCCAAGGTTAACCGGCCAATGACCTCATTCCTTGACCCCCTATCTGAATCTAAAACCAGAAATTCAATGCTGATATCATCAAGGCCCTCACAAGGAATGTCAAAGACAAACAATTCATTGAACACTGCATTGGGGGTGCACTTCTTCACATGGGTTTTCTTTTTAGAAATTCTCTTCTTGGCATGGTACAGGTTCACTTTGACATAAGGGTCTGCAATGGAAAGAAAGAGCAGAGATCAGTTATTTCACAGTGTTTAGAAATTCCTTGATGTAATTTATGGTAAATTCTGCAATTATCTGTGATATTTACATCACAATAAGTAGCTCTGTCAAGTTATTAAAGCTTATTCCTCTCATCCAATTTTTAATTTTTTTCTATACATCTGAATTAGCCCCTTTAATTTCCCTTTATGGTCACCAAAACTGTGTTCAAGACAGGCAGTGAAGTTTAGACTGCAACCAGATACAGGTGTTTCTTTCATGAGATAAATCCTGTCCTGCAGTCCATGAAACCAACACTTCTACCACATTCAGAGATGGTCTGGAAGTGCAAAAAACTCTGAAGATCTCTGAAAAATATGTAACATTATACATTCATGTGTGACAGAAATTTTCTTTTCACACATTCTGCTGGGGTATAATCATCAGGACTAACCAAACCCATGAAAAGAAAATTTTCAGAAAGGAGTGAATAAACTTGGGCTGAAAGAAATGAATTTCATATTTCTTCTGGGGTCCATAGAAGTCAATTTACCTGACTTAGTTGAGGCCACCAATTGTTATTGAACAAATTTGACACTAAACTTTAAATGTAAGGGTATGTTTGTTGTTGGAATGTGTATCTGTCTTTACACCTGTGCTGTGTTACTGTTGGATATGGGAAGGGAAAATGTCCATATTTTTAGCTGCCAACCAACTTTGAGTGTTTGCATTCATCATAATTATTGAATTGTTGTGAGGTTCCCTTGCTATTGTCTTCAATAATGGCCATATTTATTCTTTCAGAGGAGACATTTTAAAAGTCAACCCTTTCAATTACCTTGGCATTTATTCAGTGAAATTGTGGGCCTGTTTCCAGGTTCTCATGGTGCAATGATGTAGTACAAAATCTTCTCTACTGAACCCAGTCAAACATGATAGTTTATGTAAACCATTAACAAAGTTAATCATCAAGAACTCCTGAATACGTTTTAAAAATAAATAATACTAAAACTGAACAGTATTTATACATTTTATGTCACAGTTATGAGACAGAAAGGGTTGGATGAGTAAAAAATTATATTTTTCCTTGAACTGACAATGGTCTACCATAAGAGGGGTGTAATGGAGTACCTCTTCACTTTCATATTCTATCACCATAATGAACATTTCAAAACCAGGGCTTATAAAAACACTCACTGGCTTTGAAATTATTGCATGCTATACAAGCATTAGAAATATCAAAATCAATATCAATCAGTGGGTTTCCATTTCGTCTTAAAGGAAGTTTTCTGTTACCTTTGACCAGCTACTAGATAAGGCTAGAGAGTTCCACTTGACTTTATTAGGCTAACAGAGGTCACTCAGCACCAATGACTAAGGGAATCAAGGAGATGTGAAAATGGAAAAGTTTCTGAGTATAAAAAAAAATTCCTTCTTCTCCTGGAGGTTGAGTTGTGGAATTGTTTATTTTATCCCATAGAAACACCACTTCACCCTCCTCCTTTTCCAAGATTAATATTGAGATGAGGGGAAAGTCACAGAGGAAATTTTGACTGTCCTGAGTGCAGTATGCTACTGACATCCAAATATCTATTGCACCTGGCCTTATTGACAAACAGAAAATAATGGAAAACTGTTTAAATGGAGTTGGAGTCCAGGTGCAACATGGCTGCCTGCAGAAATACTGCATTCCCATTTTAGTCAGCAAGGCTCTCCCAGGGGATGCAGGAAATGCAAACAAATTTTACAGCTTTACTTGCAAGAGCTTCAGTAAAAAAAATGGGTCCAGGTAGATGCTGTGACTAGAAGGGCTTTTTTTACCAAGTTATTTTCCCATCTGGGTAAACATCAGGCAGGTCTGTTGAGATCAGCTGGTTGTCATGCTGTCTTCATGAAACCACCACTATCTCCTGTGACTTTGGGGTTGATTTTTAAAAGTACATATCCTCTCTATTAGTCAAGTAAATTGTTGGACTCAATATACATCTTTTCTCCTTCTGATATGTGAACAAAATTTAGATCAAAAGGAAGATTTAAATGGAACTTGATGAGAGTTGCCTATAGGTTTGTTGCATTGGATTCAGGCTAGGTTAACTTTCCAGGTGAATTGCAGTATGAAAAATAGAAAAACTGTATTTTTGGCTGCAGTGATAATTATTCAATGTTTCCTAAAACTATTTCCTTTTCTTCTTCTTTCATAATATTGAGTGAAATGAAAGACTATAAGTTCTATAAAGAAGCAGCAGCAGATGTGGTACTATAGCCCTTTTTTGTGTACTGTTGTTTTTGTGAGGCAGTCTTATGTACAGGACATTAAATTTTATACTGTTATTATGTTATATAGCCTTAACAAGTCTTCTATGTGCAATTCTAGAATTGGCTTCAGAGGAGGTTCCACTGAATGAGAAATGGCAGCAGACAAGGAGAAGAGAGGATAAAACCTGATCTCTCTTAGTGCACCCCAAGTCTGGCTTATGATAAAGCACGTGTGTCATGCTGCAGCATCCTCCCAGCATTGGCACAGCTCACCTTCTCACCTTGCCAAAAAAATGATAGTGCTCAGTTAGTGCTCAAATTCAACACAGAGGTAAGATACTGCTTTTCTTCTGAGATAAATGATGATCTCACTCAATACTGATCTTCTACAAATAAACTCATTTTTTGTCATAAATAAAAGCTTTTGGTATCTGCAAACAACATCCCACGCTTATGGCAGATGGGTTCTGTTCAAGACAATCATAAAACTCATTGGTTTCCACTACTAACAGATGTCACCTTTTTTTGATGTGATTGAAGAACAAATTTGTAAAATACATACCCTGGAAATAAAGCACTGACCTAGATATGAATGAAATGAATAGGCTGTAAATAATAGAAACACCATTTCTGCATGTATGGAATATTTTCAGTCTTTGAAATGCCATGTTTCAGCTCTCTTTTGTCATTCTGTTTTATATTCTTAGGGCATATTTATTATTAAAACAATTACCTGATAATCCTGACACATCAGATTTAGGTAGATGCCTGGCTTTTAGAACAACGACAGTGAGTGTGTTTGTTGTAGATTGATAACAGAGAGAGACCAGTAATTCTCCACGACCAGATGATTTCTGAGGAAGTTAAAGGAAAAACAAAACAAAAAAAGGAATAAAACTGTTTATAAGCATTTATATTGACCAAGCTTTAAACCAGAGTTAAAAAGGCTTATGAAATGTCCCAGAAGTGTATGCTCTGAAGCTGTCTAAAAGGACATACCATATATAGCTATTCTGATTTCCATAGTGATTATAATTTCCCTCTATATAAGTTATATAACTTTTCCTATGATTGGTTTTCAGACTGAATAAAATTAAAAATAAATGGACAATATATGTTGACATGACATCACTATCTTTGGAGAGTAGAAATGAAATCCGGAGGAAAGAAAATCTCAGCTAAAAAAAGAAACTTATCTTAAGCAAAGCAAAATTCCATGAAGATATAATGGGGAGAAAAAATCTAGTACAAGTAAAGAAAAAATATTTAGTAAAGTATTCAAGCTATCAGTGAAATCTTATCCCTTGACACTCTCTAAAGCAGTGTAATATACATGAAATAAAGATGAGATAAAAGATTTTCTCTATCATTATTTGATTTGAATTTGCAGGAGTAGTTTATTTCAAATGGAGAAGGAAGGCAAGGGAGACAAGATAGTACCTTATATACCAGAAAATCCAATAAGTTATCAACAAAAGATCAGTGACATATTTGTTGCCATATAGTGCTAGAATTGCAAAATGACAGTATTAGCTATGGGTATGTTGCCTATTAGACATTTATTTTATTTGCCAGTATGCTTGTCATTTGAAACCAATCACAGTGAACATCAACACTCATTCCACTTCCTTAGCAGAGATTTAAGAGTGTGTGTGATGCCCGTGCATTTCTGTGGTTCAGCTGGGGTGGTTGTAAATGACCCTTGCATTCTGAACTGAGACAACACAGCATTAAATATTTTTGTCCCAGTAAAGTCAGGAAGTTTTGCTGGTAACTCCACAAAGTCTATGGCTCCGCCCTTACTACCTTTAGTAAGGCTGCAGCCTCTCTCAATTCATGAGACAAGGTGATGACAGCACCAACATGCAAGAACGTGCTACAACATCAACAATATGGTCTCTAGCAGGTCCCATTTCCCTGATTAAAGACCACCTACATTCCTTTAGAATGTGCTACAGGATCCATGCAGTTGATATTTCCATTGACTTCAGTAAGATTTAAGAAAGAATGATGTCAAATATAAAAGGGATGGAGGAGAAAGGGAATAATACATAAAGAATTTTTATTCTTTAATTTAAAATCAATTAAAAGCAAATCAGTGGGGTTTGAGTCAGCTTGAGCTAACTGGAATTGGTCCACTCAAACCTGCTGGACCAGATGAATAGGAAATTAGAGCTTAGGGCATTAGCAATTTCTTTCAATATGCTCGTTGTAATGGCTTTTTTCTATTGCATTTGTGTAATGACTTCCTCACACTGCCATTAGGGAAGCATCTCAGGTATTTCATGGTGAGCTTTTTGGCTTTTCTTTCCAAGATGGCAGCAGCATTACACAAGAATCATGGGTAACCCTATCACAACATTTTCAAACTTTGAATAAAAAAGATGTTACCCTAACATTTCTTTTGATGATCTCTCTGTCCATTAGCAGCCTTCCTTCCGAGAGTTCAATTCCAGCGAGGGGGATGAGGACTTCTCCAATGACATCATCTCTGGAAAATCTGTCAAAGCTCAAGATCATGAAGTGAAGTGTTAAGTCTTGAATTTGGCTGTAGGGGATCCCATAAAATGTAAAAGTCTCATCGAAAGCTGGATCTAAGGTTTTTCTCAGCACTCTGGTTTTCACCTTGTGCTTTTTCTCAGGCAGGATTGTCATTTTGATGTAGGGATCAGAAGTCATTGACTGTTCATCCATTGCTGGCAGCCCACGAGCTTCTTTGATGTTCACTACAAATGCTTTTTTCTCAAAGTTGTACTCTAAAGAGAAAAAGAGAGTTCCTAGCTTGTCTTGTTTATCTTCAGATGACAGAGAAGCGATGGATTTTAGGCTATCAGGAGATACTGAATCTTTCTTCCTTTCTGCAAAATGCTTAGGAGATGAGTTTTCAGGATCTGGAGAGCCCTGCATTTTTGTGGTTGTTTTGGGGAAATTGCCATTTAGATCTCTTTTCTCCAGGTCAAGATGGAGAGAGTTCTTTGGCATTGCTGATTTGTTCTTTGCTTCACTTTTCTCATCTGCTCCAAACTTCTTCTTGCTGTTGAGATTCTCAGGGTAGATATCGACCCCCTTCAGAACATGGACAAACTTGTATGGAGGGGTCTTATTGGACTTGGAAGATTTGCGTTGGCAGCAGATCCAAGCAAATAGGGAGACAGAGAAGACAAGGCCAAATGCACTAAAGATCCCAACCACTGTAGGAATTTCATCTGAAAATCAAATAAATAGCAACAAGCACATAAGCAGCAGTACCTTGAATTCTGCATGATATTTAATGAAGCAATAATTTAGTAAAACAAACTGATACGAGACAGTGATATCAGCAGGACTGACAGACTGGAAGTGCTCTGCATTGTACACATTGCTCGCCACCTGCAGGCACCAGTGTGCAGTCCCACTCTAAGGCACGCTTGTTATGCTAGTATTTTTCCATACACGCAGAGTTAGGGAGGAGAATACTATTCCCATCCTAATAATAATCACTGTTCGCAATTTCTCTACTCTCTCAACCTTCTGTGTGTAGTTTCTGAGCTTGTGTGTCAGCTTTGAGTTTATGGAGGTTTGTTGGTTTACTAAAACACACTCTGAAATATATATTACTTTTAGATACATCATCTGCTTTCCATAGTGTTTCGTAGAATACTTTGTGCACTCAATTAGCTATTTTCTATGGTCTGTTCACATAATTGCCTGTAGGTATCTCTTGAAATAAGTGAGTTTAATTGGAGGTTATAGCACTCAACAGTTTCACTGGGATTTTCAATACTTTGCAGGAGGAAGTCTATCAAGAAAATTTGGGATAATTATATAGCAAGTGTCTTTTCCAGATGGATGTGATATTAGGTAGCACATGTGAGTTCAAAGCTGAAAAAATCATGTTAAGTTTATCAATGTTAACTGCTAAGCATTTAAGACACTGAAGCAAAGCTTATGGGGAGTTTACAGAAAGGGTCAGTACTTCTTATGAGTAGATAGGAAAAAATGTTATAATTCCTCCACAGTTTAATATGCATTCTACACTTACGCTGAATAAAGAGAAACCTGGGCAAGTGTTACAACCTCCTTTGCCAAGTGGATATATTATTTACATATGGAGTATCATTAGCCCTTCAAAGCACGCATCGAAGGGTAAATGAGCACAACTAATTAGAAATCCAATTTTGCCCATAAGTAACATTACTAAGTGAGTTTAAACCTCCCACAATGTAACAATCAGAGCTTCACCTTTATTCCCTGCAACAGTGGACGTACAATGGAATATTAATGTCATGACATTGTTTATGCATAAAGGCAATTATGTAACAGTTCTGTTTCTCTCTGGTCATTCTGGAGGAGTAAAGAGGAACTGTCCCCCTGTATTACTAAATCAGATTCATACGGTCAAAAGCTGAGCAGATAAATGTGCTGCCAATACACCTTTGCTTTTTAGTGTGATGATTCAGAAAAAAAAAAAATCCACAACAATACTATCAGAGCAAAGTAGGACATAATGTTCCAGCTCAGAAAGGATCAGGCCTGGCTATTAATTTTTTATGACAACTTTCCTGATGCCTACAAGCTGTACTAGTCTATACACTGAATTGCAGGAACTTAATAAAATGACTGACAACCATATTTGTGAGCAAAAAGTATTTTTCCTAACTTAAGCACATGGTTTTGAGTTTCAAGAATTCCCCGGGCTGCATAAATTTAAATATACATGGTATAAATAGAAAGTTAAAAGTATTTGAAAACTAATCAGAATACTTTAATATCTTTTAGGAATGGTTTGTACATTTACAATACTTTTTCATGAGATAGAATACTTTTTATAGTAACAGATATTATAATCTACTTTAATTCTACAACCACTGAAAGTAGTGGTAGAATCAATTTGATGTTTAAAATATTAATTATCTTTCTTAAATAAGTAATTAGACAAGCATGATGTCACAAGTGTGGTTAGAAACCTCAAGTGGGTGGAATAGGAAAGAAGATGAAATGGTAACTAAAATGGTTTTATATTTACAACTAATTGTGTCACAAAATGAATTTCTTGCTTTTGTCATAATCAATTGGTTAACATTCAAGGCAGTGCATTAATAGAAAACATCACCTACTGATTCTGAGAGAAGTTATTATTCCAGTTACGTGATACAAATCTGGAGTCTCTTCACTAAGTCAGTGGAATGATCCTTGAATCAAACCACTGCTAAAGCAATCCTAATGTAGTTTAGAGTCAATATTTGTAAATCAAAGTGCAGAAATATTCCCTCTTACTGTTTTTCTCACTAAAGCAAGTTATGCATGCATTTTATAAGTGCACATACATGACTGCTTCTGAAACTTCCGATACCTCACTACATCCAGGGCATAGAAATGACACAACTGAAAAGTTCATTGTGATCTTTGTTATTCTCATTGAAACCGGGTTGGTTAAGGTGCAGCTGTTCAGCTAAAAACACTGAAATCCTGTGTTTTCATCTTCCTAGCAATGTCCTTTCACTTTAACTAATGATTGACCTACAATAAGAATAAAAGGAATGACAATTATTTCAAGAATGACTTGAACAAAGATTTTCTCTGTGGCATTTACATCATGTAACTCTTGATGCACATTACTTTAACAGAGACCCAGAAAACAGCACCGAACCCCTCTCATCCAAAACCGCACCTACAAAAATCTCTTTATCTCTTCCGGTACTTTACCAGGGAGGAGGAACGGGGAGAGAGGAAGGAAGAGAGATTAGGGAAAGAAAGCAAATTCACACAACTTCTGAGACCTGAAGAGAACTGGGGAGAAAACCAGGTCCCTCCCAACAAGCTGCGTGCTGGGAGGCACCGGGAGGCTCAGCAGAGGCTGCTCTTCTCCCGGGGTGGGGAGCATCGCCCGGCCTCGGGTGCGGGGAGCCGGGACGCGCTTACCGAACTGCTGGCGGCTGTCCGCTATTGGAGCCATGTTGGTGGGCGAGTGATGTCCGCGGGGCTGGAGCCTCTGTCCGGGGCTGGAGCCGCTGTCCGCGGTGCTGGAGCCGCTGTCCGCGGTGCTGGAGCCGCTGTCCGCGGTGCTGGAGCCGCTGTCCGGGATGCGGGAGCCGCCTCCCCGGATGCCAAGCGACCCGCCCGGGGCACTGAGCTCGCTGCCCGGCTGTCCCCTGGCTCTGCGCTCTCACGGCGCCTGGATAACCGTCTTTGCCAGCGCGGTTAAAAAAAAAAAAAAAAATTACAGAGAGAGGGGAAAAAACAAGCAACAACAAAAACCACCCAAAACCCAGAGACACGAGCAGTGGGGACAGTGGAGGAGGAGGCTGCGACGGGACTGGAGGAGAGGGGGGAGGGGAACCTTCGGTCCTCCCCTTTGCACACTGATTTGCAACCCCCTTCCTGTTTTGGCTCTTCTGAGTAGCTCTGCTCTGAGACTGAGTACGTGGTTGAAACCCAAATTGACGCAATCCTGACGCTACAGGGCTGAAATCAGCACCTTTCCCGCCTCCCTCCCCCCCTCCCTAGCCACCACACCCTCCCTCCCTTCCTCTCTGTCTCTCTCTCTCCCTTTCTACACCCTCCTCCTCCCCCTCTCCCCATCCCTGTCTTGGGATTGAACACGCACTCATCGATTATTTTAACTGCCTTGCTGCAGGTTATGAGTTCCCCCACACACCCCTCCACCGGACACAGACAGTGAAATGGCAATGTCTGTGATTCAGAGCACCCTCTGAAAGACATGGGTGTGCCTCTTTTTCCAGGGAAAGATGTATTCATTTGCTTAATTAACTATCAGCTGTGCATGTTACAGCAACAACGTGAAAGAGTTGCCAACCTGAGAGAGTCCAGACACCTTGGCTCCAGCTGCAGGGCACACGATTTTCCTATGACTGACGTGATGAATTTACTGAATTTCAGTCACGAAAACTCTGGATGTGACTTGTCTCTGTGCCTCCTCCCTGCTTCCTCCCAACATCCACCCCCACATAAACATTCAGCCCCCAGTTTGGAAATCCTCTTGATTTTCCTGCAGGTCTGGGAAAGAGATTACTTTACTCCTAGATTTTACTGGTTAAGATGTCTTGTCTCCCAGTGTGAACTGAGAATGTGGTGGGGAGACAGGGAAAGTGTGGCAGAGTGGAGGAATGTGGGGGGAGCAGGACAAGAAAACAGGGCTGCCTATAACTAGAACGTCTACAGTGTATAATAAACCAAGCTAACTCCTTGTCAAACAGAGCTGCAAAAGCCAGCACCTGGCATCTGACTCCTCCTGGATTCAAATGGAAGTGTAGCAGCCAGGTTTGGAGCTAATTCTTCGGCATAAATGGAAAACAGGTGTTGTTGCTTCTCTAAATAATAAAATCCAGATGCAGACATCATCTGGCATGACCTTAGTCCATGGTCAGCCACTTCGAAGCTTGTATGTCTTGCCCCATTTCAAAACACATTCTTCCTTCTCAGTGAAGTCAGTGAAGCTCCTGGGATTTTAGAAAAATTAAAGTAGGAAGATAATGGAATCATAGAATATCTTGAGTTTGAAGGGACCTGTAAGGATCATCAAAGTCCAACTCCTGTCCCTGTGAAGAACACCCCAAGAATGCCACTGTGTGCCTGAAAGCATTGTCAAAATGCTTCTTGAACTCTGACAGGTTTGGTTCGGTGACTACTGCCCTGAGGAGCCTGTTGCAGTGCCCAACCACTATTTGGGGGAAGAGCCTTTTCCAAAAACCAGTGTAAACATCCATGACTGAGCTTCAGGCCATTCCCTCATGTCCTGTCACTGCTTAATACAGAGAAGAGATCAGTGCTGGCCCCTCTGCTGCTTCTCATGAGAAACATACAGAATATATATATAGTTGTATACAGTGATAATAGATAGATAGATAGATAGATAGATAGATAGATAGATAGATAGATAGATAGATAGATTAGATAGATAGATAGATAGATAGTTCCCCCTCAGCCTCCTCTTTTCCAGCTGAACAGACCAAGGGCTCTCAACCACTTCTCATACTGATTCACCTCTGGATCTTCCACCATCCTCATAGCCCTCCTTTGGACACCACGTAAGACCTTTGTCTCCTCTCTATACTGAAGCCAAAACTGCTCACAGTGTTCAGGGTGAGGCTGCCCCAGCCCAGAGCAGAGTGGGACAATCCCCTGCCTTGCCCTGCTGGGGATGCTGAGCCTGATGTCCCCAGGACAGGGATGTCCCTCCTGGCTGCCAGGGCACTGCTGACCCAAATTCCACTTGCCACTGACCAGGACCCCAGGTCCCTTTCCATGGCACTGCTTTCCACGATCTCATCCCTCACTCTTTCCATACACCCAGGATTCCATTTAGGTGCAAATCTGGCACTTTCCCTTGCTGAACTTCATACAGCTGGTGATTTCCCATCTCTGTCATTTGTCAAGGTCTCTCTTCAGGGCCTCTCTGCCCTTGAGGGAGTCAAAAGCTCCTCCCTTATCTTAGTATCATTGGCAAACTTAGCCTCCCTTCCAGTCAACATGGCAAGCTGGTGTAAAAACACAGCTGGCATATCCTGGGTCTTGAGAACCCATTGGTTAATACTGTTTTTGTTTATCTGCTTCTGCTATACCTTCAGCAACTGGGCCTCTGTACACAGATCCAAAACTCTTGCAGGAACAGGTGCACCCACTACCCTAATCATCATTAGATCCCAGTCCTTTTAATAAAGTGCAGATATAACTTGCCATCACTGTTCCTCTTACAAACTCCTGGAGTACAATGAATTTGGGTACAAGAAGACTGAAGAAACTGTTGAAGAGCTCTTTTTTTGGTGTGCTTTGGCAGCACAATTTGATTTGGAATCTTTGGATTCATGTGTTGGCACAAATCTGGAATCCAAAATCTAAACTTGCTCAAAATGTGTAGACACTGAAAGCAATCACATTTGATTTTAGACAACATTCCAAGTATATGAACCTCCAGACTTGACTGAAATAAACAAAATCCTAAAAAAAATTTGGAGTTAAACACGCATAACTGGATTATTGGATTATTGTAAATTACTATTTCTTGACTTTAAAAACAAAGGACTGAGAATCAATATATAGTATATCTGGGTAGTGCATTTATCCTACATGAGCTGGGATAGGCTGAGCATAAATATTATGTTGACATTTGAATTATTGTCAGTAATTATTGAATCTTTTTATTTTTCCTTTTTTTTTTTTTCAGCAAACACCAAGACTTTCTTTGTCGAAATATACATCATTTAAAGACCACACGGAATTATAAGAATGATTGATTCTGGTTTTCTTCTGTTTAGTTTCTCATACATCCCAGGGATATATAAAAAGCTTTTACACAATATGTACTTTATTTTAATAATTCACAGGGATAATTCCCTTTAGGATTCAGCGTTTTATTTTTTCTTTTTCTTTTCTGGGACAATGCTGATGAAATGGGGAAGATACGTGTCCTTTTATTTCTTTTGTTTTCTTCTTTTCAGAAATTCGTGACAGCTTGTGGTGGGTTTTAGATATCAGTTAAGACTTGAGCGGTGTTGTGTTCTGTACAAACATAAAGAGCCTTTCCTTTCATCTCAGTTTTGTGCATGTGTATCACTTTAATAAAGATAACATAAAAAATGTTTCACGACAGCAAGTCTCTGTCTTTAGAAACTTGGAGCTGCCAAGAATGTGCATATACAGAAGCACGTGTAAACATATCTATAGATATGAAAAAAAAGTAATTTTATCTCTTTATTGCTTTGGTCAGTGAAATAGCAAATAAATATATTTTTTTTTATGTCGCACGTGAACCTTCTGTATTTAATACAGGACTCCACTTAATGGAACAGAGTGTTCATCATGGAAAATACTTGAGGGGGAGGTGGAGCACTGAGCTGCTGACACATCTCGAGACAGACACACGTTTGCTGCCTGCGTTGTGCAAGCACCATCTAGTGTACGTCTCAGAGCCATCAGCACTGGATGACGAACCTGCTCCCCTGTAGGTACTACAAGCACAATACATAACCAATCCACTGCTGATTCATTGCACTTCTGGCAAGTGTCCAGAGAGAAAATCACATGAACCCTGTGTGTTTCTTTACCAATTAAATGATGGCCTTTCTGTCCTGCAAAACATTAATGACTACTCATTTCTGCAGCTGTAAGTTCTTCACATTTCCCTCTGTTCTAAGGCAGCATAGTCTATATTCCCTTCACACAGTTTGCAACAGGCTATTCAGTAAAAACTCAGGCTAGGAACTCACTGCCCAGGTAAAATTCCCTTCCTTTCTCCTGGAAACATTGATCTCAAAAACTTCCAGCTCAGAGAGAGAACATTAAAAGGAGCTGAATGAGATTTTGCCTGCACTGAATCAAAATGGATTGATATCTGGAAAATATCACAGTATGTGATCTGGCTGGCTGTATCACAACAGGACCTTCTGTGGTCTGAAAACCAGATTACTGGTGCACATGCATGCGCAGAGCATCCTCCTGCTACTCCAAGAAGAGGGAGTGTGGTTGCTAAGTTACAGAGATTGTACACTTCCCAAAGCAGAGAGTCCCCAAACACACACATAGGGCTGGAAAAGGTGCCCCACCCCCCCCCACACCTATGTGTGAAGAAACATAATCCTTTCAATTTAAAAAAGAAAAAAACCCCAAGTTATTTTACACAAGTGTCGCCCCACCAGTCCCTCCCATCCCCTCAAAGTCAGCCAACACTTAAAAATAAAACTCAGAGATTTATGTGTATGAGGTGAAGCTGGGAAAGTAGCCCTTTTCCATCTCTGTAGAATGTTTCCCTGGAGCTTAAAGACAGTTTCACATTTTCAAAAATAGCATATAATTTTGAGTTCTGCTGTTGCCAGGTGCCAAACTACAGACGTTAATTAATACTATTCAGCACCTATGAAAATCAAGCCCTCCAGCCATGCTTACAAAATAAAACCTCAGCAAGAATACCAATATCAGTCCCTGGTTTTGGGAAGTGAAGAACATTCAACACTCTGAAAGTCAAACAACTTCAAAGGGATCTACAAAGGATTTAGGTAGCAATACTCTTCTTAATTTCCACTTCAGCTAGCTCCACAATTAGACAGTAGAAACGGGCCAGCATCCCTCCCTGTCTCATCTCTCAGCCCTTGACACTTCTTAAATGCCTAAAGGCAACTTTTTGAGTGCCACACACACACAACCTGGACTGATCACCTGAAGACTCACCTTGCTGCCTGTTTGGCCCTATGACATATTTCCTTAGGTTGTTACTGAATTAATCTTCATGCATTTTAATGTTCAGAGCTACAGTGAAATACTTGAGCATGGTTCCAGTCTCTGCTGCAGAATGGTGTACATTTACTGGGTTGTATTTACCAGTCCCATATGCCTACACCAGATACCACAGAGCTTCTGAAATGGCACAAGAGGAATGGATTTTGGTAACTGAATCATACTCTAGCACATCCACTGAATTTCAGGCCTATAAATCAAGAGATGAACTTTTCCTTCTCTGGGACTTGGTTGAATTGCTTCTGAACATGTGTCTAGAGACAACTAAAAGCCCTAAGCTTTCACAGAGAACTAGTGAATACAGGGATGAGCAGGACACCTCTAGAAGCCTGGAGCAGCAGCAGAGGGTGGGGTAGAGGTGCCTGCTACAATGTTTGGTCAAGACAACCTGCCTCAAATTTCATTATACTCTGTCATTTAAGCAGCTGAGGCAATCCCCTAGCTCATCTGCAGATGTGTAGAAGTGTCCATTAATGCTTTCAACATGAGGTTCAGCCATAACTCAGGGACCACTGGAGCAGGTTGCACAGGGAAGTTGTGGATGTCCCAAACCTGGAAGTCTTCAATGCCATGTTGGATGAAGTTTGAAATTATAGTTTTAGGTCTGACCTGTATTCCTAAGGCTATGTGAGGAGTCTACAGTTGCATTTTCTCATTAGAAACAAAATAAACCAAGTATTTTTCTTTCCCATAATGACACTGTGTAGACCAGTGTCTTGATAGAATTTGTAAGACTGAGTGAAGGATATAATTTCAATCATTTAGCAGTGATTTTTATATTGAGGAAGCAACATTGGTCATTTGCTTGTTGACAAAGTTCTTCCATGAAAAAGGAGTATTTCCAAGCCTTCAGAATTGGGGCAGCTTGCACAATGTTTTGCTGAGCATAAACAAAATTTATTTTGTTTTCCTTTTTTAAATTCTAAGATATCTCTGCACTTCTACATGGTGAATGAAGAAAGGGAAAAAGAAAAGCACTTACTGGTGCCATGAATTTTTTTTTCAGATTGATTTCAATCCATACATACTGGAACTCATAGTCTTTCCAAAATGCCTCAAAATCAGCTCTCTGGGGGTTACTAGCACATTTATGTTACAAGGTGTCAAGAAGCAGATCTTGGTTTTGGAGGGAGCAGCTACTAATAACTCCTATGACATTTCTTACTTTATAATTTTTTTATTTTTAAGACACTTTTTCCAGGAAATATATCATGTCAATTGACAGTTTCACTTTGTTAACAGCTAGATTCTGCTGGTTTTAATGTGTTAAAGTTCATGTGTGAGCTGGTAAAAGCACTGTGCCTGTATCTATTTTATAGGCTCTGCAGTCTAGGTGAGTCAGAACAACTCTCACACTTTCAACCAGGTCTATAAATACCTCAGCAGATAGAATACTCTTTCATATTAGTAACCTCTGCCTGCAGAGGAAAAGAAAATTTCATTTCCTCCTCAAGTAAAGGTTTTGATAACAACAGTGCTGAAAATAGGAGGCAGAATCAGAATCTTATTTTTGTCATGGATCTCTTTTGCCTGTTACTTAGCAGTTGAAGTATAACTCAAATCAAGAAAAAAAGTTTTATTAGAGAAGGATAGGCTGAGATTTTAGAGAAGTATTATGGTATTAGAAGGATCAAATTAATTTTAAGTTCTTACTTAATTCATTCAGATTTCTTTAGAAATTTCATCCTTAGTTTAAAACAGGCCTTTTATGGTTTTTATTTAATTAATAAATATAAGGACTGAAAACTATGCAAATCTAGGTGCTTAAGGCTTAAATCTCACCTAACTCCAGTTTTATGAACTTTAATATAAAATTCAAACCTTCAGGTCTCTGATGGACTTATGTTTAAGACTGTGAACCTCTTGATAAACCTTAGAATAACAATGAGGACTACCTGTAAGATGTTTTCTTTTCTGGCCATGCTCAAAAATGCTTGCCCTGGTATGTGAAGAAGTGAGGCAATTAGCTCCTTTCTTAGCACTTGTTTTCTATCCATTCCTCAGACATGACTGATGGAGCAGGCACCAGAAAAAAAGAATCTAGAGAGCCCCATTTCCTTCTAGGACATCAGAGATTGGAGCGTTCCACCATGAGCAGGTTCAAATCTTTCATGTGCTCCTATTTCTTGTGGAAATATCCTGAGCAACACTCTTTAAAACCAGAAACATAATATATTTTTCCAGTGTAATAATATACTGGGTCAGAAAATAAATATGCAGCATGAACACATGAACACAGGGCTTAGATCAATCCTCTAAGGATGGAGATGCATTTTCTCATATTCATTCCAAGCAGTTCTCTGTCATAGCACCAATGGCAGCTGAATATTACATGTGCAAATGCTTCTCTCTGGCAGAAGGTTCAATTTTTAAAAGCTCAAACATTGGAGAAATTCTCTGAAACTCAGAATAAAGGCTCTGCACTACAGAGGGGATTTAGCAAGGGCAACAAATGCAATTTATACCACTTTCACTCTTCTGACTGTTCTTTGTCTCGGCTTCAAGGATTACATGGTACAATTCAGCAAAAGTATTGCTGTTAATATTTACAGAGTTTAATTGTGGAAATGCTGCAAACTTACTATTCTGCACAGATGAAACACTCATAAGACACAGGAAACTGGAGTCACAGCAAAAAAGGAGAGGAAGGGAAGAAGAAAGATGGGTTTTATCTTTAAAAACCCTGTAAAAATCCATATCTACGAGTAAATATTTGATCCCAAATATTCTGCACTTAGTGTGTGTCTTCATCAGACGTGAAAGCTCTGACTGAAGTTCTTAAAACTAACATACCTCAATTTAAGAATACAAATTAATATTTCAGTGTGTGGAGCTTAGTTTTTAAAGATCAAGTACTCCCAAAATTCATTGAAAATTTGATACCATACTGTTACATATTGCTCTCTATTCCAAATGATGTTTCCCTGACACAGTGTGTGCTCTTTGGGAAAGAGAAACACATCAAGTAAAAAATTGAAAAACAGTGTCAGTAAAATCTAAATTTTTTAAGGTAGGGTGGGGCTTCTGGAACCACTACAGAAATAAATGGAAATTGTAGATGAAAACCAAGTGCACCATCCAGATGAAAGCATTTATGAGAAGTACTTTCATTTAACTAAATATAGCATTAGGATTTCTGAGCCAAATTATTTCTACATCAGTGCTATGAAGATTGAAGTATATGAGCTCAAGTGATCATCTTGGAGCTCTTTGTTTTTAATCCATATGAATCTGCCAAATGATGAGGGGTTCAATTCTTCCTTGCTGGAAGAAAGGGAAAGAAAAGAAAAGAAAAGAAAAGAAAAGAAAGAAAGAAAGAAAGAAAGAAAGAAAGAAAGAAAGAAAGAAAGAAAGAAAGAAAGAAAGAAAGAAAGAAAGAAAGAAAGAAAGAAAGAAAGAAAGAAAGAAAGAAACCTTCCTCCCTTATGTCTCTGTTTCTTCCCACTATACATCCTGTAGATGGATGGGTCCAAATCATTCACATATTAACCAATAACAGATAGAAATGAGGATTTACTGTTCAATATATCTGTAGAATTCTCTAAAATGTGACTATGATAAAATCTGAAGCCTGAAATTGGACAAATTTCACCGCAAACTAATTCAAAAGCAGAACACAAGGAGGTGGGGAGCAGGAAAGAAAGGAGGAAAAGAGGTTGTTCAGCTCTGTAGCACAGCAAGGATGAAAAAATTAATAATGTAGTGATGCAAGAGGCTGACAACCCAAGAGAGGAATCTACGACTACAATTCTGCTCCACTGAATTTCTGCTTAATATGGTATGCATCACATCTCAAGAGCTGCTTTTGTTAGGGGTTCTTGAGAACATGAAGAGTGTTTGATACAGGTTTCACGTCATGCAGATAAGTTTAAAGGAGCCAACTGCTGTAATAATAAAAAAAGAAACTAAAAAGAGGAAGACAGACAAAATAGGAAAAGAACACTCCACACATTTTATGTTGAAATCTAGACAGAGGTTTAATTGCTGAAAATTATAATCAAAGTTATTTTCCAATATTTTCTCACAAGATTTTGGGTTAAGAAAGTAATTATCTCAGATATAAAGACATATTGTTAGAAAAAAGTACAATGCATTTAATTTAATTAAAAAAGAAGTAGCAGAAATAAGTATACATTTTTTTTTTTTATTTTCATAGCTAGCAGATTAAAAGTATCTTCCACTGTTATGCTTTCAAATGATGCCCAGTGGGCCCCATTTCAGTGGTCCATCTACTTTATGATTCTGACAGTTACTAACATCTTGATTAGAGAGATTTAAACTCTCCTAATTTTTTCAGTACTAAAGATAACAGTACAAATAATAGTTTTGAATTTTCTCATTAGATCAGAAGAATTAGAAATATTCATAGACTCACCCAGGTTCCCTGAATTCTTTCCAATGGGATTAATACAAAGAGATCCTATATTAATGGAATTTAGTGAGGAAATTTTTTAAGACTCCTCTTGGACTTTAACTAGTAGGTACACAGAAGTCTCTCAGAAAATCTTGCTCATTACTGTACCCAATATTCAGACATGTTGGAGTCTGGATTATTTGTGCAGTGGATTTGCTTGTCTTGTGCATATTTATACCCTCCAAAGTACTTTATGAGATTGCATCAACACACAGGAACTTCAGCTCGTTCTAGGAGCTGCAAGATGTCCCACAAACTGACACGCTAAGAAAAGACCAATATTTCAGTGGAATGAACTAGCTGAAAAAACACAATGGACATTTTGATTACAGGCATAAAATATGATGATAGAAAACACAGCAATCAAAAGCTGTAATTAAGTATATGACACATATTGAGGATTACACATCAGTACAAATCAACCTTGGCCCTCCAGCCTCGTCTTACTTGCTTGGCTCTTTCATGGAAAGCTTCACTTTCCAATTAAAGTAATGGAAGCTTGTTCTCTGCCTAATTGGCCATCTGTACACGAATTCAGCTTGGCATGCTTTCCCTAAGGAAATTCAATAGAAACTGGGTTGTCTCTATCTTTCTGGAAAACAACGTGACACAAAAAATGTACTTCCTGTTGCTCATAATGGAAGTCTTTCCCTCAGCGATCTCCTCTTTCCAATAGCAATCCAGTTAAATAAATGAAAAATGACAGCACAATTGTCTAATGTAATGTCTGTTTACAGAGATGGATGTGACAGCAGCATGCAGTATTTGAACACACACAGGAAACTTGAAACAAAAAGTATTCTTAGAATAAATTAAAAGCAAGCATGTGACCATGGATTGTTACCCCTAGATGATATAAATACTAACAGGACATAATTAACTTTATGGAGGTCACAGGAGTGAAAATCATGACAAGGAGCATGAGGAAGACAGAGGAGTGAAGCTGTGCTTAGAATTTGGCTCTAAGATGTGGTAAGAACAGAACGGATACAGTTGTGAGTTTTACACCAGCAGATAGTCACAATCTCCCTCTGCTACCATAATGGCTGACTGTGGTACTACTGACATCATTTCCATCCCACCACCAAACTATGGAATGGTTTTCTTTGAGGACTAGTTAAGTACTTTGTTCTGAGAAATCACTGGAAACTAAAAAGCAAAGCACATGTTCAGAATCTGCTAATTCCTAGTATCTTACTAAGGATCCCCAGCTCACCAAGGCAGCAAGTAGTTAAAGGTAAACATATTTTTTTCAGAACTGTCTTCCTGCACCTCTGCTTCTAAATTTCACCCAAATGTCACTTCAAGAACCCAAATGTTTTCTTAAATGCCTGCAAGAAAAAATTCAGGCCATGAGTCTGCCTTAATTCAGTGTCCCACACCAGTCCCAGAGGGCTCGTGTTTTCAGAGTTCTTAGTACTATATTGTAGTTTATGTGTTTTTAAAGCACAAGCCCCAGTTACTTTAGCCTGGTTGTCAGAGCTCAGTTCCACTGCATTTTGTGTTTGAAATCATACTTAGATGATTGAAGTGATGTATCCACCATCACATAAGAAAGCTGAGGCAGATTCAGCGAAGAAATTCTCTGGGGCAGCAATCAAATTTCTTAATACTAAAAGTGTCCAGCATTTTAGTCTGATTTCCTAAGGGGGCAAACCTGATGTGATGGCATCACTTCTGTCTCTGTGACTGATTCTTTCTATTGGCCCTCTTTCTCACAATAACTCTGGATCCCTCTGGCTAATATCAGCCAAACAGGAGAGATGAGGAGAAACCTTAAATATTTTAAAGTACAAACAGCTGGGAAGCACAAAAATACAACCTAAGGATTACATGTGCCTGCTGAACAATTCACGTTCTGCCTGACCAACTCAGTGGTTGAGAGGCAAATAACCAATCACCCCATTCACTTCACTCCCTGTAGTGCCTCTTGTCCAACAGACAGACCAAAAAGAAACAGGAACTTGGAAAATTCTAGGGAAGGGATGGGAAGGAGGTAGATGGGCTCTGGCAAGAAGGGTGCATAGGGCAGAAATGACAAAGGTTTTGTAAAGGAGGAGACAAAAGTTCCACCTTGCATTCTGAAAGAGAAATCTTTATTAGCTTGTCATACCTTTCAACTCATAAGAATGGAGCTCTAAAATGAGTGGCCAGAGAGGGGCAGCAGGGCAGGCAGAAGATCTCAGTGAGGAAAAAACTGGATAATAAACTTACCCATTTTCAGAAATCACAAAATTCACCTGTTTGCTGTCACTAGAGATGTCCTAAGCACAGGAGGAGGAGGGGAATAGATTTTGTGCTTCCCTGAACATTAGGAAAAGGATTTTCCCCCAAGTGGACTTTTTCTCACTAAGAGTATGTCCAATATGCATGGAATCTGTTTATCGAAGCTTTCATGGGACCTATTCCTCCCGTTTTTCTTCAGGTCTACAAACGTGTGAGTTCACTTTACAACCTTCAGTAATTCTGTTTACAAGCTCACTAGTCATCAGTCTATCCATCCATTGTGAACAGGACTTCATTTAAGTTACCAAATTATTTTTTTTCCTTCCCAGTGTACTACTTTGTTTACTATTTATTCCCCTTTCAGCTTTTAAGGTAGGATGCTACTAACAGCAGTCTGCATTATTCCATGAGCCTGATCCCTAGGATACATCAGCTTTCTGGAACAGATAGGGAACCCATGTACATAATTCCATCATTAAGTAATGCCCAGGGAGGGACTGAATTTAAGTGGCTCAGTTGGTTTGCTGAGGCCACATCCCTGCCAAATGCACAGCCTGTATTACAACACACAGATGTGAAAAGAAAATGATTGCATTATTATGGTTTTAACTGTGACTTTTCTGGGAACAAAACAGAATATTATTTCTCTAGCTTGCTTATAATAAAAGGTATGTGAGCTGTTTTGGCTAAAAAACTTCAACAATATTTTGAGTGGTCTAGTTATGTGTACAGTCTGTGCACAAAGCACCGTATGTACATAAAGTTTTCCTGTCCACAGAATTATGGGCTTGTAAAGTTGTGAGCAGCTGTGAACAAAGTCTTAAAATAAGTAATGTCAACTGAACTTTTTAGCAGGTTATTAAGGTGTTCTGGACAATAATATCAGCTTATTAGTAAATGTGGCAATTAATTTGGCAAATTTTTCCTGATAATATTTTGTTTGTTTCTTTGTATAGTATAGCTATTGCACAGCAATACAAAAATTCAAGCTAACAGCAAGCAACATCTGATTGAAGATTTCTAGTTTTATTAACTGTGTGATGACACATGCTACACTTTGGGCACTTTCCTTTTCCAAGTACTTTGTGAACATTAACCTTGGACTCTACCAGCAACACATAAAGATGCGTCAATGAGTCAGCCTTCTTGACATAAATGTCATTTTCAACATCCTAGAAATCTGAGACGTGCATGACACAGCACTTAGGAGAGACCTCTGCTTTTTTGGAGTGAAGCTGGAGGCATAGGTACATAAACCTCTAGTACATCTAGAATGAAAAATGACAATTTGGCAATTATGGTTAAGTACCCACATTGTGTCAAGCAATAAAGTTAAATTATCTCGTATCCTGAGCAACAGCAGCTTCTTTCAGAAATGCATTTCACTGTAGAAACAACTGCTGATTTGCCCTGGTCATTTTAGGAGCTGAACTGATTTTTCAAAAAATATGACAGTTTCTGTTCTGAAAACAAAATCTGTGGAAGAGAACCTAAGTGATTGGAAGTGGGAGTTGAGTAAAAAACTTTAAGTGATGTATTTTTATAATATTTTTTTTGCCAGTGTCTCAGACTGAAAGTCACTTTCTGATTTCCACAGTGTACAGTGGTGAAGTGTCTATAAAATGTCATGACTCACACTATACTTCAGGCACACTATTTTTCCAAATACTTCCCTAGAGCTAACACTTTAGGACTTTATTAGCAACAGATAAACTAGTTTTAGGAGCTGTTCTGCAAACAGAATGGGGCCTTTCAAAGCCTAATAAAATTCATTCTCTTTCAGTAACCTCTGTCCAACAAGACTCTCTTCCCAATTTGTGCCTTCTCAGAGCTATTCAGTGGCAGCTTATCAAAGCAAAAAAGAAAGAGAAAGCAGTATAAAGTACAGGATTGCTCAGTGAGGGAATTTTCTTAGATTTATGAAGTTAATATGAATTTGGAAGTGACTCACTTCTAGATGCAGATTTCAAAAAGACAACCTAGCTTGTACTTGCAAATGAAATAAACTGTAGCCAAGGAATATTTGAGTGGTTTGAAATCTTCTCATGCTGATCAGCAGTCACAGAAAAAAGCTCATGGGAGGTAAACAGAGGAAAACAGTCCCAAAGATCTGGAACAAACAGATGAATAATGTCTGAACAGAGGCATCAAGGGATTTGCACTTTGAAAATGTGATATTTGTGGTCATACTACAGTGACCTCAGTGGAGAGAGTGAATCACAGGAGATGGCTCATCATCATCATCATCATCATCCTCATCATCATCCTCATCATCATCATCATACTTCTGTTTGAGATTGTGCCAAACCTTTGTGCAGGATGGTAGCATGACTAATGGCAATCACCATAAGAAAATATTTATCACCTTGTACAGCCTGCCAAAGGGTAAACACAGCTTCCAAGAGCACTTTTATTTTTTTTTTCCTCCACAGTTCCTGAAGATTGTATTCTATTTAAAGAGAGTGAGAATGACCTTGGGGACACAGTTTTGGAAAAGATCGTGCCTGCCACAGACTGATTAAGAAGTGTAAGCTCCACTTGCATTCAAACTTAGATTTTCAAGTGGCTCTCACACAAACTTTGGTGTACCCCACTGTTTTCATTTGATGTTTTCCAAATGGATGGAAATTATTTTGTGTTTTCTTCAGGTTTTCTTTGGTGTACCCCACTGTTTTCATTTGATGTTTTCCAAATGGATGGAAATTATTTTGTGTTTTCTTCAGGTCAGTTGGGAGATGCCATCTTTGTCCTCAATGTGGAACATAATATATCATAAACAAATGAACATAAACTACTTTCTCTTAGTCATCTGAAATGAAAATGTTCCTTCTATTTACTAGGAATCTTATTTGTTCTGGGTATCCGTTGATATTTATGGAATCAATATGTAATTTGGTATCAGAGTATTTAATCATAATCAGCCTGAGTGCACTGTTTAGCTGAACATATAAAATGTACTATAATGACTTTAAAATGTTTAATTTAAGAATCTCTGCCTCTGTGCATATGAATCAGAGACCTGTGTTTAATTATTGATAGCAATTAGAGCACAGAAGCAGACAAACAGCATCTGGTGACAGGAATAATTTCACAGCCTAGCCCGTATCCAGAGTCTCGTTTGGAACCAACGTAAATGCATCACAGATTGATTCCTTGTAATCTATGAATTCATACTGTAGTTTCTAAACAACTCTTTGGAACCTGTCTCTCGTTTTAGAAGTCCTGATAGGTTTATACATCTATGTGTGGAACAGATGTGGCACAGGGGTACGGTTGGTCAGGTTTCTTAATGTAATCAGAATCAGAAAATTATACCTAACTACTTCTCAATTTTCACTCATGCTGTCTTGTGAATGCTAAAACTTTAATTATATATAGGAATTTGAGTCTCAGGTTTAGGGAATTAAAGCATGAAACCATTCTGGTAAATGCTAAATGTGAATTTTTAAGAGAAAATTGCCAAATACTGCAAACTAAGTTGCAAACTATTTTAAGAGAAAAGATTTTGATTCTGTAAGTACTGAAACCTAAGGAAACTTCTTAAATAAAGAACTTACATTATAGCTAAATTGCCTATGATTCACAGGGTCACATTGCCTGTCAACCATGAATAACCCAAAAAAAAAATGCCTCACTTTTTAAAAGATGTCATGAAACTGAAAATTTCAGATCATTAAATACAGATATAATTCATCTACATTGGCTAGAATCTAGTAAATCAAAGAAGTGGCCATCAATTTTTTATGACAGTTTGTCAATCCTCAAATACTCTCAGAGAGGCCCAGACCCCTTGAGAGGGAACAAAAAGTTGTCTGTTCTTTCCATCTTTTGAGCTGCTCTTAGAAAGGTGCCTTGAGTATTCATGGACAACAGGCCAAGAAACCCCACTAGAACCAAGAAAATAAACCATGTATTTTTCCACCAGTGCTAAGAAGCTGCTTTTGGTCAGTCTGAAATGGAGGCAATTTCCCCCATATCAGCCCTCCCAGTTCTGTGCTGTGCATTGGTAACTGGAAAGGCATTGATGACACAGAATTTCTTTGGCTACTCTGAGCAGCGCTGGCACAGCCCCGGTGATGTCTCTCCAATATTCTCCCTCTCCCACCAGGCTGGAAGTGGGCAAGGTCAGGGGAGAAGCCAGGAATGCTGACCCAACAGACTCCTTGGTTTCAGCTCAGCAATAGAAGTTTATTCTCTTAAAAGAGAATAAGGATGCATCCCTTATTACAGCATTTGTTGTCTGGAGTAGCTGCCACACACGCTGAATCCTGGGAAGCTGCTGAACATTCCCTGCTGAAGGCAAGCAGAGAATAAATCTTTTGTTTTCCTTTGCTTTCACATTTAGCTTCCGTTTTATTAAACTGCCTTTAACTTGACTCACATTTTTTTTTTCCAACGTATTTTCTCCTCATTGGATAGATGAGGAAGGGAGTGATGGAGTGGCTGGTTGGGCACTCCATCCAGGGCCAAGCCACCAGAGAAACAACCAGGTAAAAATCTGCCTTGTCTTTCAAGGAGAGTCTAGCTCCTCACCATCATGGGTCTGCATTATACAGAAACACTCATCATGTAAGAATTTTCATTACACAGAAGTTGTCTTGAGAGTCTAGGCAAGGTTTTGAAGTGGTTGTTAAAATTCATCAAAACCATTAGGGCTTACACCAGAGTGCTTCTTCTCCCTTATACATGCTGAGACATACTGCCACCTGTGCTGGTTTTACTAATCATCTTTCTTAATCTCCCTGAACATTGGTTCAGAGGTCAGACTTTGAGAAGCTGTCATTCTATATCACTCTCCTTTGTAGGCAAGCAGGTAGAAAGGAAAAACAGGAACTTATTATTTTAAGTAAAACTGCACAGAAAGTAAGAACAGCACAGAATTTTTTTTTCCATTAAATAAGATGGAAAGAGGTAAAGAATTGTGACTCATGGACTGGCACTGCCTTCCAGTCAGAGCTAAGAAAAATTATTAGTCTGATTCAAAAAATATAAATATTAATGTGACGTCAAAAGGGTGATCAAAAGGCTGGATCAGCTCTCTTATTAAGGCTGAAAAACTTGAGTTTGTTGAGCCAGGAAAAGAGGATGAATCAGGAAAATCTTCTGATGGTCTTCCAGTACCTAAAGAGGCACAGAAAAGATGGGGAGGGACTTTTCACAAGGGTATTGCAAGGTAGTGATAGAATAAAGGGTGTTGACTTTAAACTGACAGAGACTGTGTTGAGATTAAATACTGGGAAGAAATTCTTCCCTGTGAGGGTGGTGAGGCCCTGGCAGAGGTTGCCCAGAGCAGCTGTGGCTGCCCCATCTCTGGAAGTGTCCCAGGCCAGGCTTGGAGCAACCTGGGATAGTGGAAGGTGTCCCTGCCCAAGGCAGGAGGTGAAACTGGAAAATCCATATGGCCCCTTTTAACCCCAACAATTTTATGATTCCATAAAATATGTATGTTTCCTTTTGAAACCATGGTTGTTCTAGTTTACCAGAAGAAATATAAATGAAACTACTCTCGTTCTGAAAGCACTGGTTTTCATTCTTATAGGGAGGGAAATGGAGAGAGAAAACGACGAGAAAACGTCTTTAGAAGAAAAATCACACAGTCTAAAGGGCCCATTTATGTGGTGGCAAACACATCAGAAGTGTGTTCTTCTCTCTGTAGAAGGCAGACACTTCTTAGTGTCACTGTGCATTGAGTCACCACCACAAAACTGAGGTGTCCTGAGCCTCTGTAAAGGGTATAAACAAAAACAAAATTTGTCTGATATTTTAATGACTTACAGGAGGAGGAGAGAAAGGAAAAGAACATTCTTCCGTCAAGATAAAAGAGATACAACTTTGTTGATTTGGGTGGTAAGCAGTCCTGTGCCAGATAAAGATGTAGTTCAGATAAATAAATAAATAAGTATATTTGGAAAGAAATTAAAGAACTGGTAGACAGGTGATTGAGGAAACACTCTTTTTTTATTCAATATTTGGTAGTAAGAATCTCCATGCCCTAAAATTGTACCTACCAAACAATGCTGCCCTAAAATGTAAGACAATTCCATCACTGAGCAATCCTGTGCTTTTTACTGCTTTCTCTCTCTGTGATGGCTGAAGGGGGCAAAGAATGATTATTTCACATTATAATAGCTTAGATAAGATAGATGTAGTGAAAATAATGCTGGTAGTTCTACATTGAGAGCAGAAAAAGAAAAAAGTTACAGTGACCACATATGAAAGCTTGAGATATGCACCCTGGGAAATCAACATGTAGGACAAGTGATTCCCAGTATTCTGCACATTTTAGACATTATGTTAATTAAAAAGAAATGTATCAAAGAATGACAAACACCTTAATAAAAAAAACCCCAACAACAACAACAAAAAAAAAAAAAACCCAAACAACCAAAACCTAACAGAACCATCTTCATTGACATATAAGTGGAATTTCAAGTTTTTTCTTGCAGTATATAATTCTCATATTGTGCTATTTCCTGGAGTGGCATGAATGTGGTATTGGGTATTTTGTGTATTTCATGTACATCCCATGAAAAACACTCACTTATTTTTTTAAACAATTAAATAAAAATTGAATCCATACTCGTGCTGCTTCCACATACAAAGATTTCCCTTGAATTTTTTTCTAAAATAGATATTTTCTGAATGCTGCTAAATGACATAATTTGGAAAAGTCACCTTTCAGAAAGAGTCCACAATAAAATTATTTACATACTTACTTCAAGAGACTTTTTTGAATTGTTAGTTTACTTAACCCTTTTTCTGGTTTTGGTTAAATTTTCACTGTGGCAAATTTACACCGTTCAAAGTAGTCAAAACCAGCTCCTTCTGCAGTTAGATTATAAGCAAATAATGTATCTTCAGCTAAAAATAATCCTGGCCAACCAGCACCCATATCTTCAGGCCTGGCTTTTTACCTTGAGCTGTGATACAGAGTACAGTCAGCTTGTTCACCAAACCAAAATTTTTGCTTTCTTTTTGAGTTCGTGAAGCAGCTATTTCCTCTACCTACCTGTATTTCTTGGGATCTTCAACCCCACTTAGAAAGTCACTCTTTGCCTAAGCTCTGGGTCTCCACTGACAGGAGGTGTAAAGACCTGTGGAGCACCTTTGAACTTCTGGGGCTTCCCTGTGAAGTTCTAGATACTCTCCCCACCTCCCTCTGCTCCCTCCTTACATTGCTGGAGATCCTAAAAAAATCATAAAACAGGGAAGTGCTGCTGGGAAGCTTCCCTCACATTCTATGACTCATAACAACTAACCCATTATCTCTTTTCCAAGACTTACTCATCCAACCTATTCCACTTTTTCCCACTTATCATCTTTACATCTTCTCTTCCTTCACATCCATTTCTGCTTAGTGTAATTCCTGTAAACAACAAGTACATTAGTGTAACCTTGCTTCCTTCTCTTCAACCTTGTCAAATCAATCTTTTCCTCAATCTTTCTACACAATGTTTCACATTTTGCTTTCTTTCCTACATTTCTGCCTTCTTGCATTTTCCATGAGTAAAATTCAGAATGGGTTTTAGCCATGCACTAACTGTTGTTCTCTGAAAATGTTTTTTCTCTTTCCTTGAAGATGTGTGAAATGTGCAGAGTTGGCACATGTGCTGCCTGCCTGCAATAAACAGCAAACCACGTGTGTTACTACACTACCTGGAACACATCAAAACTCACTGATCAGACCTTCATCCCACCCAAAGTAATAATAGAGTATATAGCTTTGACTTTGCTTCAGAGGGAGGACTGTGCTTCAGAAACCTTTACCCTAAAATCTTAACAATTTTTGTTGCATCACTACCAAAGGAAATAAGTTTTAAACAATCCTGCCAGTCACCCAGACTGTAAAACATTTCCAAAGTTCCCAGAAGACAGAAATTCTTCAGCCTAACTTCAGGAAGTCTATTAACCACTGCACTACAATATAAAATTAATCACAAAACACTGCTTTTTTCATAGTGACATTGCCAGTATTGAAAAAGGGACTTTTAAAAAGAGGGATGAAAGCAAAGGGCTCTCCACATCCATCTGCAGTTTAGGAGGTTCACAGAAGTGTGAAGTGACCAATTCGTCTCCATGAAATGTTCCCAGCTGAATGAGAAAACAGCATGGAGATGAATCTAGTCTGAAGCAGCAGCTTTTAAATGTTTGAACCACTTCAGTCACCAGAGCAGGTTCTATTATTGCTGCCTCAGAAGAATCAATGCTCCTGCTCCAAGGATGTGCATCTTGCATTTGCCCTCCTCACTGTGCCCCAGTCTCTCTGAATTTGAGATCCTTCATCAAGCAGGTTTCAGTCCAGAGAATTGAGTTTTCTCCTCTGCCTCTGGGAGAGAACAGGGAGAAGCAGACCTCTTTCAGAGGAGAAAGCTTCCTCAGAGCCATTTGGAAGTTGGTAATGTGGAGCAGTGCAGAAAATAGAGAAATTAGACATCTTCAGAAACAGAAAAATTCCCAAACTCGTGTTTCATATAAGAGTTAAACCTATCAAGAATTGTACATACAGTGACTGATTCATATTGATGCCTAATATGCCTAATTTAGACCTCACCATCAAAGTTTTTCTCCTTTTCCTTTCCCTATCCCTTCTCCTTCCTCCAATCTGACTCTAAATTCTTTATTTTCTCCCAAATACTTTATTCTCTTATGCTCCTGCTCACCCAGCACACTTCCATAGCTTATAATCTGAATTTCTGAAGAACAACCTGCAGTACTCCTAATATATTCTCATCACAAACACATGCTATCCAGAATCAGTCACACATAAGTCATTCTTCTAACATTTATGCTGGAAGTAGACATTGAAATCATCACCCGTGATCCTACAGGAATAATACTTGTCTCTTCATTCCAGAAATCTCAAATTTAAACAGATTATTAGCCAGAAATTCTACTTCGGGGAACTTAAATCTGCACAGTATATTGAATATCTTATCTAAAACAAATACATCAAAAAGCCATCAGTTTTTCTTCTGAACAGTATTTTCAAGGTCCCCTCCAGAAATGGATAATTGTTTCTTCACTTTGGCTTAGTTAAATATTGAGTATGGAAAACAATCAGATCATTATTATAAGCTCCAAGGGAATTAGAGAAAAATCTTACAATTTTCTAAAATAATAAGAAACATGGTATTATTTTAAAAAAATAAAAAAGCTACTTCAGGAACTTCTTGCACAAGTAACAGAAAATCTGAAGCAGAAGCCATCCTTTACCAATGTAAAGGAAAACAAACTTTTGGAAGTGTACAGGTAGTCTTTTTTATTCTAAAGATAGGAGAAAAGACAACCTTTAAAAACAGCTCTTCAGCTTCACCCCAAACAGGGTTAGTTCACTTCAGCATCATCTCTTTTGTGGAGATATCCAAGACTGGGAACAAACCAGGGAACTTAAGAAGAGACGGCAAGTGCATCCTTTTTGAGCCCCTGAATTTCTAATGAGATGCTGAACAGCTGAAAGGAGTCAAGAGGAAAGCAGGCAGAATTTCAGAAAACATTTGCTAGGAGATTGAACAGCTTGCAAATGCTTTGCTGGGGGAGTAACAGCAGAGTGAGCTGGTAGCAATTTTCAACTACATACACTCCTGCAAAAATGAAAGGAATTATTTATTCACAGTGTCAGAGTTCATTTAAGGCAATATTTTTTGAAATCTAGGCAAAGATTAGTTTGGAGTGAGAGATACCTTTCTGACTAGAGACCTCTGGAAATAGATTACACAGAAAGAAACATGACCTAAAATCTTGCTTGTGTAAAATAGATGAACTTGATAATAAATTAAGATTTGTTCCTTCTCTTCTTTAAGTTCATACAGCGAGGATGGAAAAGCAGACATTACAATAAAGTGAAAGAGAAAGGAAATGGATTCTCAAAATGTGTCTGGTTTATACATTTCATAATTTAAAGCTACAAGGTAGGAGAAAGAATAGAGTAATTACTCAAAAATGTGGTGAGAGAGGAAATTTGGGAATTGCTGCTGCATGCACTGCTGCTGATGTCCTGGAAAAAATGAAAAAATAGTGTTCTGCAGGCAGCTACCAGAAATGTGAAGGAATGATAGCTGCACCATAATGCTGGTAGATCCAGACATTCTCCACGTGCTCCCTGTGCAGAGGAAAGGCACCTGTTACTCAGAAAATTCCACATGCTCCATGGGACCAACATCTCATTTCCCTCCATGTGAATTGTGCTGCTAGCCTCAGTTCCCTGTTAAGCAGGAATATTAGAATGGCAAAATGCAGGAGGCATTGAGCTATCCCAAAAGTCCATTTTTTTTTTTTTTGCTTCTTGCACTTAAAGTGACATTCCTGTACCTCAGTGTACCCTACTACTGCTGGGTTTTTCCATTTGGTGCAGACAGAACCAGAATATTCTCAAAAACTGAGAGAAAGAACAATTATTTGTGGCCCTTTTTAGTATTCAAACAGAGTACAACATGCTTCATGGAGATTGACCTCTAGAGAGGAAGCTGAATGTAGGAATGGACTTAGCTTGAAAACAAGGCTAATGAGAAGCAGCTACAATAAACAATAAACTGTGGTGGTTCCAGTCACCTTGTGATTAGATGGTGGATTCAGTCACCTTGTCTCTGCTTGAGCCAGCCATAGCTTTGACATTTGTTTGGAAATACAAAGTTAAAAGAGCCTCAATGTATTCAGTGACGAATTTACTGAATGTCAGAAGGAAAAGGGCAATTGCAAAGGAATAAAGCAGTAACTAAACTAAGAACCAGCACTATACCAAAATGGAACATATGCAGATATATTCTATCCATAATAAAAAATGTATTCTAGGATAGGTGGATCTGTCTTGCAGTACTTTAGAAATTTTATTGTGGATTTGAGAACAATTCTTCTTCTGATGATAGCATTCTTTCCTGTGCCCCTTGTGAAAACTTTTTTGCTTGAAAATATTTGGTTGTGAGTTCTGACTGGAAGCTCCATATTTCACCTTATACACACAGAGAGCAGGCTCCAAACTTTATTAAATGAATGTTGAGCTATGCAGCTGACTGGTATGGAAGCGTGGGAAGAAGTAGTAAAAAGCCAGAGAACAAACTAGTAACTAGATAAAATGAAAAAGTTTTTGACCAAGAAGAATGAGATTGAGGCAACAGATTTGAAAAGCAGTCTTTTTGTTAGTTACAGATGATATTGGATTTGTATGCTGGTACTTTTTGGATCCAGAAAGGCCCTAGAGTATAAAAAAGGCACTGGAGTTAGTGGATCATTTTAACTAACTTTGGAATCTAAAATTAGTGTAAACCTACTCTCTAGTCTGCTATGAAACTCTTCTGGAAGGTGTATCATACTCTTGGCCAGAGACCCTTTCGAGGGTCTCTGACCTCTCTAAGAGAATAATTTTATGTCTATTGTACCAGAAACTCCACTGATGACTAATTTACACTACACTCCTCCTCTAACAGCTAAAATTAAAGTTACCACACAGAAACAACATTATCATTATCAGGAAAAAAATCTGTGCAACCAGAAACCAACATCTGAAGTCTCAATTGTCCCTGAGTTTTAATCCCAAAAACTCAAAAAAAAAGTTAATCAAGAAGTTTCATAATCTTATTTAAGTGACAATCACTGATTATAAAGGACTTTTTTGTATCCCAAATGCCCAACAAACAAGATTTTTTTTTAATCCCTGATAATTTCAAAGACACAGTTGATATAAACTCCCCAATAACCATTGCAGCTGGTACATCTGTGTTCAACAGCTTAAGGGACTGATGGCTGAGGGGCGTTGGAAAAGTGATTCCCCTTAGGCACTCTGGGACTTCAACCAAATGTGAGCTTAATAAGGTGGGTTTTATACTCAGGCACTAAAAATCCAGCCTAAATATTAACTCTTTTGTAGATATACTTCTGTAGTCAAATAAGGCAATAAACATACATGAATTTTTGATATAGTATTATATCTATTGAACAAGAAAATTTTATGCATCTTATTTCCATTTCCTATTTTGTAATTTCTTATTTTCTAAGTTCTTATTTTGTAACTTTGGGTGATTTCACAGACACTCATTGTCAAAAAGAAATATTTTACTGAGTGTCACTTATTATATATCTTGGGTTTGAGAACTCTGAGTCCTACACCACAGATATAAATAAAAGTGAAATTACTGAAGTCATCTTCTCTGAAAGGAAGGAATCAAAACACCAGGCATCCCCTAAATTATAAAAGACCCCCTCCTTGCTTGCACACACTGGTGCAAGCACAATTTCAGTATATGGACCTCTTAAAATATACAGACATTTAAAAAAATCTCAGTCAGTCCAAATCACTAGGTGGTAAATCAGTCAGCTTTGCAAGCAGGCTATGCAGGGGTAGCAGAAATAAATCCTATACAAGGGACACAGGCTATCACCTTTTGCAATACTGGCATTACCATTTAAATGGTCTTTGACAAGGATCTTATTTTGTTCCATTTTACATTCATGCTTTGCAAACAAATGCTGAACATTCATTAACCAAACCTGCTATAACAAACGAAAGAGTGACTTCAGAAATGTTATCACACTCTGTGTCCTGAGTGTGATAAATAATTAAAAACCTGTTGGCACGCTGGTGTGTGTTTTTATGTTTTATGTATGTATAAGACTCCGTATCTACAGTAGGCTGGGAAACTGTCTTTTCCTATAAATACCTATCACTTTTGGATTTGGAAACCAGAGGCTGGAGCTTTTTTAACAGTTTAATCAGAATTATTCTACTAAAACCAGTGAAAACTCCTCTGATTTTAATAGGACAATGTTGATTTACATCTAAAATAAATGTTCACAACAATTTAATTCTAAAATAAATTATGTCTGCTTTTTAATTGAACTAAATATATATTTTTATAATTGAGAACTAGGAGAAAATAAAAAGTGCAGTAAGATTCAAATTGGAAAATTGTATCACCTTTTGCATTAGGTAAAATTAAAATGGCACTTATGTTAATGTTTATGGTTCATATAAGTAGTGTGAAGAGGAAATAAATGACATGGAAAAAAACTTTTGCAATCAAAAGCCAATTTCTCCCCAGTCCACAGTCAGAAAGAGAATGTGAATGTACAAAGTCAGGTATACACCATAAGAAAGTTATTGGAAAAACTAACCTGAAAATATCTGAGATTTTTTTTTATTTTGAGTTTCTTTAGTAATTATAAAGTATTTTGAGCTGAAAAAATTGTTACTGTTTCCATTTAGAAATAGCAGTAGAGAAATATTCTTTTTTTTCTTCTTTTATGATTCAGGCAATTAGCTGAAATTGTCTTGAACTCACAAATTGCTCAACTTAATCTGAATGTACAGGTTAGGACATATTTCAACAGATAAACAAGACACAAATTTAGTTAGAAATGAAATCTCATTTAAAGCCTATAGGAGCTTCAACTCCTCAGATGTTTCTGTTCTTCTGAAACTTGTTACCTGTCAAGCTAATAATGTGGTTTTATTTTTATTATGGACTGAAGATAAGATTTCTCCAACGCTGTTAAGCTTTCAGGGACTGTGGGGTGCACAGGCTTTTGCAAAGGCTTTCTCTGCCTTTCAGTTGAGGAAGAAATCACAAATGACAAATTATACAGAAAGTAATTGTTAGAAGAATTATTAGAAGTAGAAGGGGAAGTTGTTCACAGTGGAACAGACCAGGGAGCACCAGGGCCAGTTGGATTTGTTTTTCACTTTGCTTTTTCTTACCTCTTATCCAATACAGGAAAAACATTGACAGTCTTGGAGCTCGTACAGAGACGGGAACGGAGCTGGGAAGGGGCTGGAGCCCCAGGAGAGGCTGAGGGAGCTGGGCAGGGGCTGAGCCTGGAGCAAAGGAGGCTCAGGGGGGCCCTTGTGGCTCTGCACAGCTCCTGACAGGAGGGGACAGCCGGGGGGATCGGGCTGTGCTCCCAGGGAACAGGGACAGGAGCAGAGGGAACGGCCTCAGGCTGGGCCAGGGGAGGTTTATGTTGGATATTGGGGAAAATTTCTTCACAGAAGGGGTTGTAAAGCATTGGAACACGCTGCCCAGGGAAGTGATGTAGCTACCAGCTCTGGAAGTGTTCAAAACAGGCTTGAATCTGACATGTGGGGACAAGGTTTAGTGATGAACAAAGTGCTGGTGACTGGTTAAAGGTTGGACTTAACTTATTTCAAACATTATAATTTTTTGATTTCATAATTCTGTGATTCAGTAAAGGGTTGGATGGCAATTCACTTTTGTCTGTCTAAATTGTTACCTTTTGCTTTTAAATCATTTAATGACAGAGCTAAGTTTCTCTTTTATCTAAAATTATAAGGTAAATTCTCTTACACTTAAAAAGCGACATGTATAAAATCCATTTGTATCATTCAAGTGTGTGCACAGTTTATACAGCTATATGTATCTTTGAGCAAGGTATTTCTCTGTTTACCTTTTCACTTAAATAATTAGGAAATGTAGGTCTGACCTGGAGGTACTTAACTTTAAACTGAGCTAACTAAATTCACTTCTCTGTGTGGAGGAAAACAGATCACTCTATTTTCAAGAGCTATGTCTTAACACCACTGCCCACCCAGCTGCTCACTGTATTATGGGGGGAAAAGATGAGTCCCTTTTCCAGATTAAATAAAGTTTAAAGATTAAATAAAGATGTGTCCCTTTTCCAGATTAAATAAAGTTGGCCAGTCCAGCTGTATCAAAATCACTTCATACTTTTTTGCCAATTAAAAGAGATTTAGGTGGGGAGAAACCTTAACTTCTCCTAACAGAGGTCAATCCTGCCACCCCTCACTTCCAAAACCTGAACACAGACAGACTTCTTACAGACACTAAAACAAAAATAGGCAAGAAACACTGAGAGGGCACAGACTGTTGTATTATTCAGTCACCAGAAGGTACCATTACAGTTAATCTGACAGTCTGCTGAACTGTATGAATAGGCAGTTAGATATGGAATAAATGTCTGTTTGCTGTGTAATTCTTTTTTAGATGAAATGGATATTACCAGAAAACTCTTTTTTTCTCCAAGCCTCTCTTTGACAGAATCATTTATTACATGCAAAGCTGCTGCCTGAAGGTTAATACGCATGCAAAGCAAATAAAATAATTGCCTATTGTAAAATCATGGCAATAGGAAAGGATATGGAAATGTAAAAGCAGGCTAAGAAAAATGGATAAGTAACAAAAAGTATGGGATCTGATGGAGTTCGGGTGCTTAAGAAAACAGGAAAACATGAGCTCTCCCCAACCCTGAAGGTATTTAAGAAATTTTTCAAATTATCTTTCAAGGATGCTTAAATTATGCAGGTAGACAGAAAAGTACCCTCTACATAAGATAAAGGGAATTTAAATGTGTAAATCTCAGGATTAACACTGTTAAGAGTGGTGAAAAGGAGGATGAGGGGCTTACCCAAGTCTAATTAACATCACTTGAAAATGCAAAGCAACTTCAGAAACCATGGAGCCCACTGATATCAAGTAAGGTCAGTGACCCTGACTGGGACTTGAGTGACAGATGAAATAACTGCTAATGTTTCCAGCAAAATCACATTAATGCCATTTTTTTCTGAATTAATGGTTCTTTACCCATGGATCTACATGTGAAAATCCTTGTTTATGCTTCAGGGATGTAAGCTAAAAATTGCCACCACACCAGCACTGTTTTGATCTGTGCCTGTCTGTACTTTTACTGCCAGTGCTCAAGCAGTTTACAAAACAGAAAGGTACACAGATTTTTCCCAGAAGTTATCCTGGATGATTACATTCTTTTTGGGGATAGGACAGCTGGATAAGGAGTTTAACCACATAAATGGCTAACAGTGTCCCTCCATAAAATTCTTTGCTCTTTTTTTTTTTTTTCCCAAGTATTGACAAAGTTAATGAACAAGGACACCAAAACAAGGGCCAATACCAGCAGAAAGGATTGTGGGGAAGAATCTTACCCATTTCTCAACTCAGCCTTATCCTTAAACAGAGCTGACAACTGGCATGGCTGAGAAACCTTACATATTTACATGTAAGATACCACAATTCCAGTAAGAGTTGAACAATTAATCATTTATAGCAGCCTGAAATCAGTGATTAGGGGGAAGTTTACCATGCTGATTGCAAACACTCTACAGTATTAGAATACCATGTGAGATTTGGTTTGTGATCTAATCCATATTATAGCAACTTCACAATTTTTAAAAATAGCAGGTAATTTTTCTCTTTTTGCCCTGTGCTGAAATAGTTCCTGCCCTCAGTATTTGTGGTTGCAACATGACTAGTGATCTTAGGTAAATATAGCTTCAACCTATAACTGCAGTGGGAACTCAGAACAATTTTCTATTAAAAACATCCAAATCAAAATGTTTTTTTGAATTTTGGTGGAAAGGGGAAATGAGTATGGACAGTACTCCAAATCCCAAGATTTTATCCTCCTCTTGAAAGAGTGTTTAAAAAAGTTGCCAAACTACTTCTCCTTGCCCAGATCTGATTCACAGTTCAAATCCTTATACTGCCCATGATTCATACTTCAAGGAGTTATCCTCATTATTACTGTCGACTGCTACTGCTATGTGTACATTTCACATCCTTTGGGGGAACTGAGACTAAAAATTGGGATTTGGTTCGCAAACAAAGGGTATGTGGGCAAAGACTTGCTGAGGATGTGAGTTTCTTTTCAAGCCGGGCCGGAGGAGCTCTGTGCGTTTCCTCTCTGCTCTCAGTGCATCGCTGAAGCCAGGTCACCACTGGCTCTTGTGTCACTTGTTTGTGACATGCTACAATTCACCTCTGGCAGGGGAGGAGGATTCCTGGTTTTGGGGAGCTGTACTCTGAGCACACCAGGAAATCAGCACAACTGGAGTGCTAATACAGAGAAATAGATGTGCATAATTTCTGAGAGAGGGGTGGGAGACTGAACAGCAGAATCCGAGAGGGTGGACTGTGAAGTGACAAACTCTGTGTCAGAGGGGAAGGGGCATCATAGTGTGGGGGGGAGGATAAATACAGGGAAGTGAGAAACAAGGTTGGGGCCTGGGAATGGCATTTGGGTGTTCATGACAGATTGAGTGAAAACAGAGTTTGGCAGGGCTTTCTGGACCACATGATTTTTTCTCTGCTCAGCATGCTTGGATCAAGAGTGAACAGCACTGCTCCCTGCAGTATCTCAGTTACTGTATCTATTACCCTGCTGACCTAAGATCCTTTTGAAATAATAAGACTAATAAGACTAAACTTTTCCCTCCTATATTCATATAACTCAGCAGCATAACTTGAATGTTCAAAAATAAGGGGTTCCAAAACTATCTGGGTAGAGATGAATCCATGTTGAAATACATGAAATAAGTGTCTCCAGGCTCACCTCTCATTCCCACCTTAGGTTGCCTCACATGAAGCCTTGTCTCAAGGCTTGGCTCCCCTGCCTGTGAACCCACTCCATGTACCAGATGCAGATGCTGAGCCTGGTCTGCCATCCCACAAAGCTGGGATGCATCTAGGACAGGGTGACACAGGAAAATAAAGACCAGAGTTGCTATTCCTTAAAATGCAAGTGCCTGAGTAGGATATTTTGTGGTGAATATTGACAACCTCCTCTGGTTAAAGCCTTCTCCTTGCCAGGAGAACTCTGCAGCAGACAGCATTTCTTTCTCTTGCATAGACTGCCAAGACTCAGGGTGATGGAAAAAACAGGTCCAAGTGAAAGCAAGTCTGAGAAGGGAAAATGGAGATAGCAGCAACATGGAAACAGCAGACCGTAAAGTACAAGGGTGTGGTCAGAATGGTCTGGGAAAAAACAAAGCCCTTCAGCCCAGCTGTGCAGGTGAGGAGGAATCACAGGGATGTTGTGAGTGGTCCATGCAGGAAAATAAAGCTAATGACCCTTGTGTGACAAATCAGCCATCAAACACGGAGGTGAACACAACCTTGCCAATGGATTCTGACATGGTGAGGGATTCATGGTATGGAAAGGGGCAGATGGTGAGGCAGGAAGCTCTCTTTGCAGGAAACACTGAGGGAGAGTGGAGAAAAAGTCTCAACCTTACTTCTTTCAGATGCAGGAACAGTGTCCCCGCACAGTCTGGGAATGCACACATTCCAGGCATCTGAAAATTCAGTCATAATCTACAGTCTACTGTAACAAAAGATGGCTATTAAGCACCTTGCTAGGGTAAATCAGGGTATGAAATCATGATGCAGTTGTTGTTATAGTAACTGCATACTTATGCAGTGTTTCCATTTAACAAACATGAGATAAATTATTCTTTCAAGAAAAGGAGACAATTACGAGAGCTTTCAGAGATGAACTGTGCATTTGCACTGAGTTTAGATGAGATCTAACGTGTAGAAGTTTTACATCTGTATTTTCTCATTGCAATTTAAACAAGTTCGCTGAATAAAATTATGCAGAAATGGGCAGCACAGTTGCAAGTCATATGGCATGCCCTTGCTCTGTCCAATTTCATCAGGATATTTACTTCTATTTCCTGATTCATCCTATGAAATTTTTTCTTCCCTTGAAATTAAAAATGATGAAATTAAAATTAGTGGCCCCAAGATGGTCACAAAAATATCAGTTCCCAGTTTATGGTTTGCAACACTTGCCAAGAATATCCAGAATTCAGAATGTTCCACCTAACTAAAATTTTGTCATTATTATTGCATTTATTTTTGCATTTGTCCATTATTGCATGGACATACACACAAACAGAAATGTCAGGGTTGCATATGAAATTGATGACAAGAAAGAGTATAGAAAGAAAAATATTACTTAAAATTATATTTAGAAAATGTAAACTTCCTTATAAAAAAATGTTAATGATTATTTACAGAGCCATCCTGTTTTAGTGATGGGAATATAGAACACAAAACCATGAAATAAAATAAAAATTTAGAAGTGACAAATTTTTTTTTTCTCAGCATCATCACTGAAGAGAATGATATGTCTGTGTCATGAAAGACTGATTACCAGGTCCATCATCTATCTAAAATAAAAACATATAAACTCTGCATAGTAAGATGAATTGCATACAGGAATATTTGAATGGACTATTAAAATAAAAATAAAGTAAATAAATAGTCAGTCTTCAGGAAAAAAAAATAGTTTTAAGTAAACCTGGATTTCTGAAAATGTGTTGCTCTGGTACTAATATTCAAAAAGGATGAGCTAAAAAGTCCTAGTAATTATAAGCCAGTTACCCAGACAATATAATGAAAAAGTCAATATGATTTTCCATTAATAGAGAATCAGAGAGAGGGACTCTAGTTCATGCCATTCAATGTGGTTTTATGGAAAATAGGTTTTTTCAAATAGTTTAGATTTCATTATTTGATAAGACTACAAATTTGGTTGATAAAGGTAGCTCCTTGTATGTAATACATGCACATTTTAGTGTAGCATATGTCTTGCATCAGATGAGGAGGTGATTTAAAAAAAAATTACAAGTATCTATAGGATTCATATTAAATGCATTCTGAGTTTGCCGATGAAAAACTTTTAAGTGTTTGCTAATGAAAAATAATACCTGGATACACTAATAATCAATATAACTATTTCATGTTCACTGTTTGAAAAAGGAATTGCTACAGGAAAAAAAAAAAAACAAACTCCTAGAAAGGATGGAGGGCACATGAAGAGGGACTCTCCACAAACTCCTTGCTTGAAGGTTGCAGTGAGGTGGGCATGGATTCTTTTTCCAGATATCAAAGGATAGAATGAGGGGAAATGGCCTCAAATAGTGTGAGGGAGGGGAGAGATTGGGTATTAGAGAAAATTTCTTTACCTCTGGGGTGTCCAGGAATTGAAACTGGCTGCCCAGAGCAGTGGTGGAGTCACCATGCATGAAAATATTTAGAAGGCATGTAAGGCTGATACCTAGGGGTGTGGTTTGGAGGTGGAGTTACCAGTGCTGGTTTAACGCTTTGACTATATGATCTTAAATTTCTTCTCTAATCTAAAAATTCTATAATGCCTATGATTCAATGATAATGACTCTGTGATTCTATGATAAGGGCCCAGTTATCTCCCAGACAGCTGCACTTGCGTCGGGTACTAAGAGGAAGACAGACAAAAGGAAAACTCTGTCTCTCGTTTTATTTGTCAGTTTCAGGCAAAAAAAATTTGATGGTAGTGAAGGTGAGCAGTAAGTATATAAGTGGAATTTTTTGGACTGGGTGTGGCACTATTGGAACATGGAATATTGCATGGAGCTCCGGTGTTTGTGCCTTACAGAGGAACTTACAATGGTAATGAAACAAATAAGGAACAAACTGCTTTGGCATCTACCAAATACACCTTATAGTGGAAATTTTAAGAGTCTGGGCGAATTGCTTTATTAAAACAAGGTTAATTGTGACATCTACAATTTGTAAGTTTGACCAGAGACAATGGTGCGTAACAGGCATTTTTTTCTGTTTTGTCAGAGCCATAACAAGAAGTACTGACTAGGGAAAAAAAGGGGTGAATTTCACTCTAAAGCTGAGACAAATTTCCATCTTGAAGGGCAACAATAATCAGTGATCATTAGCAATCAATGATGAAGGACAACATGGTTGACATAGAATGAATAGATCAAAGATAAACAGAAAGTCAGATGAAATGATCCATAGTTAAACATTGAGGGGTTTACTTGATTTGAACTTGAATTTGTCATAGCATTCCATTATTTAAGCATCACAGAATAGTGTGCTATAAGAAGTTCAATATACATCTTTCAATCATCTTCCTGCCTGCAGCTGCATTTTATTTGTAGTTTTATTTTCTGACTCATGCAGCAAGAAATTGTACTTCCTGTTGTAATTTGCATAGTTGTTTGTCTCTAGTTAAATAATATCCATAAATCCCCTTGCAAGTTTTATCAAATATGACATAAAAGGAAAAATGTAGAATCAAAGGTTAATTTAATGTTACAGAGATTTTTCATGGTGATTTAGTATTAATGATGGCAGTTTATGAACCATGTTTAATTAAATGAATGTGGGAGATAAAAATCACCCTTGTGTTTAGCTTTAGTTAAAATTACAGCCTTTGAAGCTCAAAGGAGGTTGTGAATAAACTTTGTTCTGATCTCCTGTGAGGTAAGTATTTAGATAACAATAAGGGTACATGCTAGAGAGTCTATAATCAGATTAAACTTCAGCTTAAAAGAGGTGTGACTTTTCTGAAATGTCTTTTATTGAGAGAGCTACAGAGAATGGTGTCAGCTGCATATCTGGTCTATTTGTCTCTGTGTGGGGTTTGGCTAACAGGGAACCTTTGTGACCTGCGACACACGTTGCACACAAAGATGATGCTCAGGCCCTGGGAACAGCAAGACCCCCTGAGAGGAAATGCTAAAAACACTTCTGAAATTGTGTCTCCTGCTGCTCCAGCTAACACTGGAGTGGTTGCTTCACAGCTGCATTTGGAAGTTGGTCTTACAGGGACAGTGATTTAAACAATGGGTTTTAGCAATCCATGACGCATCTTTGTACAGTTGCGTCATTCCAGGATCACTGTACAGAAAAACCACAAGAAATAGATATGGAAGGCAAATAAACAAAATAAAAAAGGTGGACCTGAAAAGAAAGACAAAGGATATGCTTTTGTTGTCTTTTACCTACCTGGTCAACCAGGAAGGAGTCACCATTCAAAGATGCATTCTGTGAATATGCATCACCATTTTGTATTTCATAGAATCCCAGAATACCCTGAGTTGCAAGAGACCCACAGAGATCACCAAGTTCAGCTCCTGGCCCTGCACAGACACTCCAACAATCCCACTCTGTGCATCCCTGAAAGCATTGTCCAAACACTCCTGGGGCTCTGGCAGCCTTGGGGCTGTGCCCATTCCCTGGGGAGCCTGGGCAGTGCCAGCACCCTCTGGGGTTGCTTTCTGATATCCTTTCCCTGATATCCAGCCTAAACCTCCCCTGAGCCAGCTCCAGCCATTCCCTCACACACATAGCAAAGATATCCATCTGTTGCCACGGAGCTGTGCTGCTGTTGGTCTGCTCCTAACAAATCTGATACCTGTTTTGATCAACCCTGTTTTCAACTATAACTGTAAGGAATACAAACAGCATGTATAGAAGGAGGTCTGCTTAATGATATCAGAAACCTGCTCTGATCCCCAGACTCCCACATCTTCCTGAGCTCCAGCCTGGACCATCTTGCACCTCTATTTGCAGCGCGGTACATGTGCATTTCCATATGGCTACTAAAAGGCTCTACCCTGTCACCTTCTTTTCAGATCTCATTTTTAGCATGACAGAATTCAAATAGAAAATAAAGCATCAAAAATGACTTGAATTGTTATAAACAGGCATTGTGGTGAGAATTAAAGTTAACTTCTACAGTGAGGTTATTGCTGTTTAGTTCCAGGACAAACAGCTTAGAGCCTTCACTCCACAGAGCTTGTCCAAAATTTTAATTCTTTTTTAAACTTTTCATTTTATATCCATAAAAATAAGTAAATATAAGGATTTTAAAAAATCAATTGTCTATTATATGTAACTATACCTTCATACATTTAGGGGATACTGCAGTCTAGTATAATTACTCCTGGCAATTTATTGAAAAATTTTTACATCTTTGAGGGGGGAGAATTCTACTGGCACCACAATTCTGAACTTCTGCTTCAGAATACTTATGCTTCAGAATAAGAAGTTGCTGTGACAAATAACAATTATTAATTTAATAAGGGTTTTGTTAATTTGCTTCAAGTCCTTGGACAATTCCTATGAAGGCTTTGCTTTTTCTTACCTTCTGACAAAATTGATGTGACTTGTACTTCCCTGAACAACAGAGGTGGTGTGATCTTATATTTATGCTTTGAGGCTCTAGCAGAGAAAGATTCAGATATAATTTAAGTACCTGAGGGGGAAAATCACCAACAAAGAAACAAAAGGAATACTGCAGTACAGAGATTAAAACACACAAATACGTGAACTAATCACAACAGAGTTTCTTTAGTTATTTAAATTCAATTACTGTATATTGATTTTTTTTTATTTTTAAACAACTGAGAATTCTCTCTCCATCTCTTCTGCCTGCTATGCTTTCTCCACAGACAGATAAATAAAGAAGAGGGTCTTTGTTGGTGTCCTATTTAGTGGTTTAAATATGTAATCTGGGAGACAATCTAATACCTCCTGGAAACGAAACTTGTATGTATGCTAAAGAATGCAGGTGATTTGCAGCCCCTCATAACTGATCCCCATCCTGCTTGCCCTCAGTGCACGTGGCACCTTGGAAAGTTTATCTTCCAGCAAGACATCCCCAAGAGCTCCATCTTCAAGAGAAATCCATCTGTGCTGTCAGGCTGGGGATGTCACTGCTCAAGGAGGGCGAAAGGAGAACGGGAGTCGGTGCTCGAGGGGAGCAACCACCCTACAATTCCACAGGTCTTGCTAATTTCATGTGGGGGTCTTTCCAGGGAATGTTTTGCGGGTGAGAGGGGGAAGGCTTGGTTGCCCAACACCAGAAGCACTGATGCTTCCTGGCACTCCACTCCTGAAGCGTCCATGGGCTCCAATTAGCCATATGTCATGCAGTCACAGAACTGACAGAACTGTGTGTGTTGGGAAAGGCGTCTGAGATCACTGAGCCAGGAGACCACATAACCTGTTCTGTTTTCCCCTTCAACAGTAATTGAGCTCTCTTCAATTTCAAAACATAGATATGTGGGAAATGGATTTGTAGAGAGCTCTCAGGCCTGACAGAAGACTCACACAGTGTGCATCTGTATGCAAACTTTGAGAAAAGATATGCTGACTTAGAAATGCCATGGAATAAGGCAGGCATTGTTGAGAGAGAAATGGAGCTAGGAAAGGTTTCAAAGGATGGCCTTGCAAATAAGACTAGATACTTTGGAGAAATGGAACTATGAAAGATGCACTGTAGTAGGACCCACAAGGGGTAGTTTTAGATGATTGGCTTTAAGGCATCTACAGCATGATATGGCAAAAGCTGAGAGGCCAAGAAATGCTTCTAGTGTTTTGCAATTAAGAAATAGATGACTTCTGATTGTGATGGCATGAATTATAACATCTGTATTGTCTCATCCTTCTCATGAGACTGAAAATGGAATAAAAGTTTTAAAAACACCTCTCGGTGCATGTCTAGCTCATAAAAAAGAATAATCTGACATGTATGTGTATATATACGTATATATACATATTTGTATGTATGTATGTATGTATGTATCTATGTATATAGTGGGAAGTGATCAGCTCCTCAAATCTGATATGTTTCCATCAGAAAAGCAGAGAAATGAGAGGAAAAAATTGAAATTAAAAAAACGTTGAAATAATGGATCACAATTTCACCACACTATATTAACATAGTCCTTCCTGTACCTGAAGGGAGCCTACAAGACGGATGGAGAGAGAGAGAGAGAGAGAAACTATTTACCAAGGCATGCAGAGACAGGAGAAGGGGGAATGGCTTCAAACTGAATGAGGAGGGTTTAGACTGGATATTAGGAAAAAAAGAATCTTCCCTGTGAGGGTGGTGAGTCCCTGGCACATATTGCCCAGAGAAGCTGCAGCTGTCCAACCCCTGGAAGTGTCCAAGGCCAGGCTGGGCAGGGGTCTGAGTGACCTGGGATTGTGGAAGCTGTCCCTGATTACAGCCTCGGATTTGGAACTCTATGATCTTTGAGGTCAGTTCCACCCAAGGCCGTTCCATAATTTTATGAACCTTCAGTTCTCAACACAGTCATTAGCCTGGCTGCTGCTAGGCTCTGTGGATGTTTCAGAAATACAATTTCTATGAAACAAGAAAAGTGAGATTGTTAGTGGAGAGATTTTTAAGATTCTTATTAAAAGGGGAAGTTTCCAACTTTTATACCTACGCTGATTTCTTAACACTGTTCTGTTTCTCATAACCACATTTAACCTTCCAGAGATGATCTATGATCTGGTTATATCATTGGGACAAACTGAGCCAATAATCTGAATAAATGGGAAAAGTGGCCTTACTTGTATTACCTTTTGGGTTATCAGCCTAATATTAAATGACTAAAGTCTGTACATTCTGACTCAGACACTTACCAATATCATGAGATATTGAAAGTAAATTTTATTATGAGTCACACTGCTGCTACCTTTTCCAGTATTGGCTGTGCTCTGCATAAGAGTTTGTATAAGCTTAAAACCCTTAAATGTCACATCCGAGTTTAGCCTAGAATGATTGTATCCTCAGACAAAGATGGTAATTTGAGATGGTGAGTGGAGAATCAACTAAAAATAGGTTATGAGACTTCTGATGATGTACTTTCTGTTTCCTCTTCTTACTTTACATTTTTCTCCCATGGGTGCTTCATAAATACTTCTCTCTCTTTGAAACTTTTATGAGAGGTGGATATAACTGGAGAAAAGTTTTCATGGGAAGTACTCATTGTCACAGCATTGATTTGGTAAGTAGCCTTGGTGTGCTTGGACACCAAGTAGCGCTGTAAAGAGTCTGGAAAAATGAAAAGAGTCTGGAAAAATTTCAGCAAAGATATGCATTTTTTAGCTTTGAAAATATTTGAGGAGAGACCAGAAACTGAGTGCACACAGCTGCTCTTCTCATAGCTGTAAAATCCAATGGAATTCAGTCTGCTGAACGGTCACTGAATTAGAAGAGAGGAGGCTGCCCCAGTGCTGAGCTGCCTCCTTCAGAGACAAAAGAAGCAGAGACATATCCCTCAGGGATCAAAATGTTCTTTCTGCCTCTTCCCTCTCTGCAGCACTTCTCTGCATCAAACTGAAAGCTTCTCATTTCCAGTACTGTAAATCTGACACATTTCATGAGTGTTAGGTCCACTTACCTATAATAAAAATCACAGTTGTTGGAAAATATAGAAAAGTGGAAATATTCTGAAGCTGTGCTGTACCTCAAAATCAACTAGAGTGCTTCAAGCACTTTATCTCTACTTCAGATGCTGTATTTATCAGCTAAATAATAAACGTGGTCAGTTTCTGTTACACTGTTTGATGAAATTGCAGCATTTTCTTGTAAGCTTTTTGCTTACTACTAGGCTTGGTGCTGTTGTGTGAAAAGAAGTTCCTTCACATTCTCTTGGAAATAAGGGAGGGTGGTGGTGGTGTAGATTGGCAATAATCCCTAGAAACTATTGCAGCCTGCGACCCACACCCCCACAAAAACACAAACAAAGAGCTCCTTTGTGCAAGAACTCTGCTGCAAGGTAACCCAGGGTGGGGATGGTGGGGCACTGGCACAGGGTGCCCAGAGAAGCTGTGGCTGCCCCATCCCTGGAAGAGTCCAAGGCCAGCTTGGATGGGACTCTGAACAGCCAGGGATAGGGGAAGGTGTCCCTGCCTGTGGTGGATGGGGTTGAAATGAGATGGTCTTTGGGGTCCCTTCCAACCCAAATGAGTTTATGCTTCAATGATTCTAGAAACAAACGAAATGGTATTGATTCAAACTCTTCGATTCATTTGGCAGAACTAGGTATTTATTTGCTTCTCTCTTCAGATTAGAAAGCAAAATAAATTACTTTTAAATTAAATGACAGAACTGAACAAGAGTTGCTGCCAATTTAATAGCATTAATATAAAAATTAACTTGAACCATTTGATTTCTGCATGTATTTTCATAATCTCCGGGTCTATTGAGGTTAAATCATTCTCCTTTCCTCCTTTATTTAATGAATTTGTTAAAAAAGCAAACAAAATTTCATTAATTTAATATTTCTATGTACAATACTGGAAAGCTGATTAAGAATAAATAAAAAATTAGTTTAGCATTCCATTTAGCATGATAGTTTTATTTCAATAATTACTTCATTGAAACACTTCTAATTAGCTTGCAAATAAAAAAAAAAGAAAATTGTCCTCACATTTCCTACTGAGAAAATTATTACTCTATTTTACACATACTTTTGCCTAAAATATGTTTGGCAGTTCAATTTGCTAAGTGTATTGCAAAGAAATGACTGAGGTAAGAGGCAAACTCGTATTCCCAGGTATTTATTTGGGATTTAGCCACACACCCAGGCTTCCTAAAGAGAGAAAAATGCTTCTGCTGGATCAAACCTGGTGCTCCTCTAAAACCATTAAGTTCTCTGAAGGTAGCCCTTGTAAGCTGGTTGCCATTGCAAATACTTCTCTACTGCACCAGAAAAATCCCTCGGGTTCATCTCCAGTGGAATCAAGCAGTTTGAAGAGGATAAACACAATCTAAAGAACATTGACAGACCGGTTTTGAATTGGGTTTAAAGATCACCTTTTTTTGGTAAACTCTTGGTTTTTTTAATGGAAGCATTCAGCACTCTAGCATAGTGTGTATTACTAACTTTTCTAGTATTATACATAATGGTTCCTTTCCCAATAAAAATGTCCTAATGGCATATACAGGCCTTGCAAATCTTTATATTCCATGTAGATTTTGGAATTTAACATGTAATTTTCCCCACTGACATGCCATCAATTTACACAATTACAGTATTTAAATATCAGGTTGGGTTTTGCATTTTTCAAATCACATTCCTTATATAGATTACCACTTTGGTTTTTTTGTTTCTTTTATCATCTTTAAAAGCAAGAAAAATATGTTCACATTGAAACAGATGATTTTATGAACCATGCACTGTGAAGACAGGAGGTTTAGTGGATGGTATCTCTTCATTTATTTTTCTCAGTGCTTATAGTTGATGCAGAAAATAATAAGCAAATTGTTCTCTTCATTCTGCATTATCTTGCCCAATTGTGTGTGTCTGCATCAATTACTTTATGACTATATCAGCCATATTATCATTGTCTTTGAATTTTGTCCTTGTTAAATTAATAGGAACATGATTTTCTGGAGAAGAGAAAATAAAAGTCTATTTTGTCTGAAATGTTTAGTCATCAGCGTACTTCAGTGATATAAATGCTAACAGAGATAATCATTTTCCCTGTAAAAGGGCTCATTATTTCACCATAAAGGTATGTCTGTTTTACTAATAATTAGACTTTCTAATAATAATGTTGTAAGAGTCTTTGATGTACACATATAAAATGAACATCACACTGTTATTTTGTGACAATAATTAATGGTGGCTAAACTGTACTTTTCACAGAATCACAGAATCATTAAGGCTGGAAAAGATCTTCAAGATCAGAGTCCAACCTGTGACTAATCCCTGTCTTGTCACCCACACCAGACCCCTTAGTGGCTCATGCAGCCATTCCCTGGAAACTCCCAGGGATGGGGGGACTGCACCACCTCCCTGGGCAGCTTCTGGTGTTTATTAACCCTTTCTGTGAAGGAATTTTCCTCATGGTGCTCAACCAGAATCTCTGTGGTGTAATGAGTTTATGTCCTCTCATCCAGTCCCTTGTTCCCTGGGAGCAGAACCCATCCTCCACTGGCTGCACCCTTTTCCAGGGAGTTGTGGAGAGCCAGAAGGTCCCCCCTGAGCCTCCTTTTCTCCAGACTGAACAACCCCAGCTCCCTCTGCTGCTCCTCACAGGATTCACCCTCGAGAGACTTCACCAGCTTTACTCACCTTCTCTGGACTCAGTGTCATCTTGCATCCTTAAAGAAAAAGAGTGACCACAAATCAGCAATACATACAGTTCAATTATTAATTTTATCACTTAGTGTATATTTAGGAATTTCACTGGAAGATATCTAGCTATTTTTAGTGTGCCTGCCCAGGCAAACATGGGAAATGTCTTAAACATTTGCTGCAGGTACATCCAAAGAGTAGTAGCAGTTAATGCCTCCAGAGTTTTGTAATTAATACTGATGAAGCTTTAAGGCTGATTTGCTTTAAATGCCAGTTGATTGACAGGAGCATCTTGTAAAGAACATGCTCAGATTACAAAAATTTGAATTGTGAGAATTTGGCCTGGCAGCAACATTTTTTTTCATTCAAGGTGGTTTAATGCATGTCAAATTCCCAACGCCTGCATATTCAGCAAAGATGATTCAGCAGGCATTTTTGACTATATGCTAGTAAATAGAATGAATCATAATCTTTGGTCTGCTATGAAAACAAGGTAAATACCTGTCTTACATCCGTGGCTAAACACTCTTACTGCTTTCTGCAGTACAGAGTGGCCTAGTCCAGACTCTCTTGAGCGACATCAGTAAAGGAATTAAGCACACTACACAGAGGAAGCTGGTCTAGGAATACTCCAGTGATAATGTTCCAGCCTTAAGGAGGCAGGCATTTGAGATCAAAATCATAATATTGTCCTGGTTGCCTTTAAGGATTCAGTATCAATGAGAGAGAGAAAAGATATCTACTCCAGAGTGACAACCAACACGTACAGCAACCTGCAGATAGCTGAGAAGTTACAGAGACAGTGGAGACAAACACTTTTCTTGTAGGAAAGATGGCAAAACAGCATCAAACAGCATTAAGGTGGGGCTCATTAAGCTCAAGCTGAACATTTGGAAAAGTTTTCTGACTAGCAGTAGGAAGTGTGTCACTGAAATATGTTTCCCAGAGGACTTGTCGAATGATAGTCCTGATTCAGGTGGGAAGGTGGGATGACATCAGGATCCCATCAAATCAACATTTCTGTGAGTGGCTGGCAGTATTAAAAATGGCATTACACAGCTCAAAAGTGGCAATGAATCTCTAGAAGAGTGACTAATAGAGTGAGAAGTTAAACTTCTGTTGTCACTGAAATCCCAGTCTTGCATCATTGTTCAGCCTTGACATTTGGCATTGTCCTCTTTTGCTGGAAGGGTTGGGAACGTTTGTCTTGTCCTTCACTGGTGCATCCTGTGGTTGAATAGATCTCTTTAAAAGGAGAAAAAAAGTTCTTTCCTACAACCAGCTGAGATTGGCACACAGAAACTTTTCACATTGAGATCATCTTCCAGAATATGTGGGCTAAAGGTGATCTGTGAGTGAGAAGGATCAGTGTCTGCAGAAGAATACATTGTATAGAAAAAACTCAAATTCATAGCAAATCTGCACACCATTCCAAGTAGGCGAATTGAGGATAAAAGTGACAGGAACTGACTTGTCCAGCAAAAAGAAGGTTGAAGATTAACTTATTATTTTGTCTTATGCAACAGGAGTTTTCTTATTTTATCTTTCTGATGTCACTCTAGAACTTAGACTGAAATGTTCATAAACTTTTCATCATGCTCATCTTTAAGTGAGCGGACCCTCCAGATCCACTCATTTCCACCGTTCCATTAAGGGTATTGCTTTATCTGTGGGTAGCAGATGTCTTTTCCTGAGCTTCATCTACAGAGAGTGACAGAGTGCTGAAGGTTTATTGCGAGTGACTGAAGGAGAGAGGGAACACAGGTGTCCTCTTGCTGAGCACCATTTGATTAGAAAGACTGAACAATCCATAGTTTCTTTTGTAAGTAAATGGCAAGAACATCCAAATATTTAGTGGTAATAGAAAATTTAAAACATTTGTACCTGAGGTAGAATAGGAAAGACAATTAAGAGGAAACTGAATTTCTTTTTTTTTCAAGAGGGATTTTGTTAAACTTTGTAAATAGGGTCATGGAGAGGTTGAGAAAATGGGAAAATATGTTAAAGCAAGGCAATTTTTGTAAAGAATAACAAATTTTTACTCAGATATTACTATGAAATTTGAGGAATAATTAAAAATTAGGCTATATTTGGCTCATCAATAATCTAAACCATAAGAATAAAAAAAATATAGAAAATGGAAACGAAGTTGAGAAAAATATGGAGGTCTTTAATGACTGTGTGGAGATAAATGAAAACATGAAAGCAAAAGAAATTAATTAGTTATTGAGCTACAGACAGTATACCAAGGAGAAGTCTTCTGAAAGAGGGAAAGAAATTACAGACAGGTGAAGACAGCCAGGATGCAATAGGTCATTTTTGATAAATAATGTTTGCCAAAAAGTTTCATATGCAATTAGAAAAAGCAGGTGCTGCGTGATCAGCCTGGTGTCTGATGGGCAGTGAGCAGCCTGCTGGGTGAGGCACAGGCTGTGGCTGTGCCTGCACTCCAGCAAAGCCTTTGACTCCATCTCCCACGGCATCTCCTGGAAAAGCTGCAGCTCAGGGCCTGGGCAGGTTCATCCTCTCTGGGCTGGGAACTGGCTGAGGGCCTGGCCCAGAGGCTGCTGGGGATGGGGCCACATCCAGCTGGGAGCTGCCCACCGTGCTGTGCCCAGGGATCAGTGCTGGGTCAGCCCTGTTTAAATTCTTTACTGGGGATCTGGATGAGGGGATCGAGTCTACCCATGGTAAATTCATGGAGGACACCAGGCTGGGTGGGAGTGTGGATCTGCTGGGGGCAGGAAGGCTCTGCAGAGGGGTCTGGGCAGGCTGGGTCCATGGCCTGAGGCCAATGGTGTGAGGGGCACCAAGGAGAAGAGCTGGGTCCTGCTTTGGGTCTCACCAACCCCTGCAGCTCCAGGCTGGGCAGAGGGGCTGGAAAGGGCCCTTTGGGAAAGGCCCTGGGGGTGCTGGTGCCAGGGGCTGGACACGAGCCCAGGGTGCCCAGGGGGGCAGGAGGCCAATGACTTCATGACTCTTATCAAAGCATCATGTTCAGCAGGACCAGGGCAGTGATTGAGCCTCTGTAGTCGGCACAGGTGAGGCTACACCTCAAATCCTGTGCTCACCTCAAATCCTGTGCTCAGTTTTGGGCCTCTCACTATTTGAAAGACCCTGAGGGGCTGTAGCTGGGGAAAGATTTAGAGACCAAGTAATACAAGGAGCGGCTAAGGGAGATGGGAGTTCTCAGCCTGGAGAAAAGGAGGTTCAGGGGGGAGCTTTTGTCTCTGCACAACTCCTGGACAGGAGGGGCAGCAAGGTGGAGATTGGGGTCTGCTCACAGGCAACTAGAAACAGAACAAGAGGAAAAGGCCTTAAGTTGCACCAGGGGAAGTTCAGGTTGTACAGCATGAGAATTTCTTCACAGAAATGGTTGCTAAGTGTTAGAAAGGGGCTGCTCAAGGAGCTGACAGAGTCACTATCCCTAGAGGTGTTCAAGAAAACCCTGGACATATCACTTAATGCTTTGATCAGGTTGACCAGGTGGTATTCAGTCACAGGTTGGACTCAATGATCTTGGAGCTCTTTTGCAACATTAATGCTTCTGTTTTTCTGTGATGCTATGAAAAAATCACAGTTTTTTGATTAAAAGGTAGGAAACTAACATTTTTTGAGCATCACTGAAATAATATCCAAGGGACAGAAAGTTAAATTATTAAGTCAAAGCAAATATATTTAAGACAATATGTAAGAAATCTTTCTGTCTTTATAAGAAAACTAATCTGTCATTAAGTCTGAGAATGTCTGAAAATATAGATACAAATACCCCTATTTATTTAAGAATGTATTTTTTCTTCTACATGTAAACTGGGCATTGTCAGTCACTGTAATTTAAGTTCTAAGAAAAATGATGGAGCACATAAGCAGTGACATATAAAACCACAAAGGAATAAGGAGATGATCAGCATCCATCAAGGATTTATTGAAAACAAGCAAGTCAAAGCAATGTATGTTACTTCTGAGAAATCCTTCAAGGTTCCCTTGGGTGCAGGAAGCCTAAATACTTGATGCATCTGACAAAGTTTGTATAATAAAAGTTATGATCACACTGAGTTAAAAATTTAGTCTGTCAGAAGAGAATAATGGCATTCAGCTACCAAACTGATGCAAAACCCCACCATGCTGTTCAATAAAGACTGATGGGAAGAAGACACCACATGCACTAGATGGATCATGACTGACTACAACAGCAGCTCTGTGGATGAAACTTTAGATTTTAGGATAGCCTTGGTGGAGAGAAAAAAAGAAAACCTTAAATTACAGCAAAGGTAACTTTGCCTCAGTATTAAGCACAGTTCTTTTTTTTCTTTATAATTAGCGACATCATCATAAGTAATAAGAATCCCAAACAGATTGCAGGATAAAAAAGTGGGTTTGGATTTCACAACATCAAGTGTCTTTAAAAACAAATTAGACAGCTGTCCATCAGAAATGATGTAGAAATAGCCAATCTTGCTTTAGGGAAGGGAATACTCTGGGGACAGCTATCATATCAATCAACTCTGAGCCTCAAGCACTGATCCATGCATATCCCATTGTGTTTTACTGCTGGTGACCACAAACAGAGATGTGCTGGAATATTGCTGGTGCCGTTAGCTTAATTTGGCCAAAGACATAGTCTTTAAAAAAGAGCTGTTTTTTTCCAGATCAAGGACTGGAAAATGCAGACCCAGGTTGTGAAGAAACAGGTTGCTTTGTGATATGGCACTCACATCAAAATTCTATGTCCTTAAGAATGCCACAGTTAAATAATCTTCTACAAACTTACATAATTGGACATATACAAATAATATGAGGATGATAAGATTGTACTTGTACTTTTGACTCTTAAAATGAGAGTGGATAAGCGTTCTATTTCATAAACTGTGAAGATAGCACCATTTTTTACTATCAGTAGAGTGCATGAACAAACTGTAACCACTATTCCACTCAATATGTGAGAAGTTTCCATAAAAATATGCAGCATAATACTCCACCAGGCCTTTCATTGTCCATCCGAGCTCTCATAATCAATTGCAACATAAAAAGCTGAATCGGTTTGTTCATATGTCAAAAAGATTCATATTTAATTACAATGCGATCTTGTATGCCTTTAATGGATGTGTTGATGTGATAGCAATAATAATATTAATAGTAATAATAGCACTTTGCAATTCTGTAATTGCATTCTGATTATACTAACATGATTTACAAACACTAATTATGTGAGCCTTTCAAAGCTCTTGTAACAAATGTGGAAGGCCCATATTCAGCAATTGCAATAATACTTCTCTTTCAGAAAGAATTTCCTACAGACTTCCACACAATCTATAACAAAGAAAATACAAGAATATGAGTATTCTGTCAAAGACTAGTGTGCTAAAGATATAGATATTATTTTTATCCTTATTAAGCTACTTCTTTTTCTTCCATGTCATTGTGTCACCCTGCAATGAAAACTTTAATTTTTCTTGGCTTATTTGGAAAACAAAAGTAAGTTTGCAAATTGCAAACTTTGCAGCTCATTCATAATCAATGTAAGTAGCTTATTAAATATTAATTTGTTGGGAAAATCTCAGTATCTTTCCTCTTCACTCTGTTCACTGTTTTATGTCACCTGTATGCTATTTTTTCTCTCACTTGACAGTTTGATTTCCATGGCATATTAATATGTTTAAAGTAGCCATTATGCAAATACCAAAGCTGAAATTTACTTCGCATAGGGATGTTATTTCAAAGCACGGCACATTTCTCACACAGTTGCTGAAACACTTAAATAAAAAAAGAAAGGAATAAAGAGCAACTCTCAAAACTGTAGTTGGATATGCATGCCTATTAGGAGCTAACTTTCTGGTTTACATCTGGGAACATCGATCTGCGCTCTCCTCCAGGGCCACGCTGCCTCACGACATTCCATCATCCATTTAATTTCCTTCAGTGCAGGGTTATTCTTCCATGGAAACATTTCCTCCCTCCCTGCTGCCCTTTACCTCTACTTTGCCTTTTTGAAGTGAGACCTTTAGATTTGGCAGAGATAAGATACATTGTTTCAAAGTGGATGTTTTGCAGCTTGATGCTCTTTTTTGTGCCATTTTGATATTATTTTTCTGGCTCAGGGGAATCTCTATGTAGTCTAAGTCAGGGTGTCTGAGTTAACAGAGGGGTTTTTTCATGAGATATTGGACCAATGAGCAAACTTTGTGGTAAGCTCACAATGTGGCACAGCCCTTCAGCCTCTGCCTTTCAAGGAAAAGTAAATTCTGCTCAGCCACAGCCATGGGCCAACTTCTAAACTCCTCTAGTACCAAAAATGAAAAATAAAACATATGGTTGCATTATGGGAAATTTTGCAGGACTTTGTGTTCAGTTGATATTGTCCACCCTACTTTACCCATTTCTATGTCTCTACTTCACTGTAGGACAAATTTCTGCTGATTTTGATGCAATGAATTAAAATGATGAATTTCATAAACTTACATTTCCTTCACAAAAAAAAAATCCAACAACAAACCAAACCAAACCAAAACAACAAAAACCAAAACAAAACCCCATACCAAAAAGCAGTCTTAGGTTTTCATTTCTTGCCTTTATTTTTAGCAAAATATTTATTTTTTCTTTTTCCTCATATAAAACTTTTAGCTATTTATTAAAAATCTTCCTGTATCTGTGAAATTCCTCAATGTAGGTTAAAGTAAACATAAAGATACACATATAAAACAGAGTCCATTGCTCATTAAAAAAAAAACCAAACTGCTTTATTTCTCATCTACTTAGATGAATCCCATGGGTAAACAGCAATACAAGATGTATTTATCTTTATATGATCTTCTAATCCCAACTGCTGTATTAGGTAATTTTTCCCGTGTTTCATGCATGTCTTTTTACTGTCTGCATCAGAGCAAAAATATTGGTAATAAATATTGATTTGAAGCAAAGTAGAACAGAGAGCTATCCCAAACTCCATTTCATAGGATGAGGTGTTTAAGTAAACTGTAGTGAAACCAAAAAGAAAGAGAAAGAATCCTTGGGGGTCTCTTCCAACTCAAGATATTTTATGATCCTGTATTATGATAAAACCTACAAACCCTCCTAATAGACAGTGCTTTTGATTAACTCAGTTAGTCTTTGGAAAGAAATAATTCACTGCATTTAATCAATTTTTGAATCCTTTTCCACAAGAATTCACCTATACTCTTCCATTTTTATATGGACAACTCATAGACTTCTAAAGATAGGTACTGAATGGAAATTACCAAAAGACTGAAAGTCTTAGACTGACTTTGAAACTGCTGAGAATAGACAAAAAATGTGGTGTTTCAAGTGATTCTGGTTTTAACAAGAAGATCAATTCTCATTAACAATTTTTTGCTGAATCCTTTTAAGAAACATATTGTAGTAAAATGAAATTATTTAAAATGGTGAAAAAAATCACTTAGTTGATGACAATTGAACTCCTGCTGCCAATTATGAAAAATTCTTACTGGAGAAAAAAAATATTATATCAAGGGAAACAAAGTCTCTGTCTCGTGGCAGCATAAAAGAAAGTGAGGGAATCTGCAAATGGCAGAATGTGTATTTGAAGATGATGAAAAATAGAGACAGAGAGCAATTGGCAAGAATTTGACAACATGTGTGTGAGGTTTGCATTCAAAATAACAAAATTATTTAGCAGAATACCAGTTAGAAGTAGCCCCCGTAAGCAAAAATGCATTTTAGAATTACAAATTTGGTAAAACAGTTCCCTAAAAGATGTATCAGTGCCCATGGAAATTAGAGCTGTTGTGACTAAGAAATATGAAGGGAAATGTTCATTATTGGAATAGGATTATAGAAAACTAGAAAAAAAAAGTCTTTTAAATCTTTTCTTTTCCTTAAAATGGAACTTTATGTGGTGACTGATGAAGGGGAGGATAAATCACAACTTTTTTGTGTCTATCTCCCAGTTTGCTCTGTCACAGTTGAACCAGTAGAGCAGAATTACATCTTGCTGCTGCCACACCTCACTTCACCAACCATGGGTTTGGAGGGGACAGCAGATATTGGTCCAGACCTCTCTTTTTGTGCCTGAAAAGTAGGATTAATTAATTTGCTAGATAGAGAGAACTTGGAGGTGTTTGGTTTTTTTGGTTTTTTTTGTTTGGTTTTTTTTTCCCTCAAATTACAGTGTTTATTACATTAGGAAAGTGCTTACCAATAACTGCAGTCAAAAAGTGGGTACTGGAGGGCATGGCTTCATTTCTGGACAAACTACATGAATAATTATAGTCCTCAGGAGAAAACCTGAAAGATGTTCCCTCTTTCTATTTGGAGGGTTCTTAGCCTGGAATGGGAGTGGGTTTTGAGTGTTTTTTTAGTGTTGTTACCTTACATCAACACTTTTGAGTGTTGTTACCATGTAGACTTAATAACAAAGAATAACAATTAGCATCCATCTTTTGGTGCTCAGTCCAGTGTCTTCTAAAGCTGAAGAAAATATTAACTTTGCTTAAGACAGTAGAGTGAGAATCATGTCACTGGGAGAAAACTGAGTAAATGTGAATAAAATTGCTTTATAATGCACAGACATCATGAGCCTGGTCATAAACTATGGCCTTACCTGGCAAACTTCCCTATCAGATTCTCCTGTTGTCTCTGTCAGACAATTTCTCACAATCCTGAGTTATTTTTAACTCTTTCTAAAAGACTACTCTTCTCCCCTGGAGCAGTCTGCTTTGTCCACTTCCAGTCACAGAACTCCAGAGAAGGTCTTACCCAGCAGTAAACTGAATATGAAATGAGTCTTTGAGGGTGAGGGCAGAGTATAGCACAGCAGCTTCTCACAAATTGTTTTTATTTATTCATTCTTCTTAGATAAAGCAATACCTTTTTTCACATTATTTAGACCTTTAACTCAGAAAGTCTGAAACCTTAGAGTCCAGAGCATTTTATTTCAAGTTCTATCTAGTGGCAGAGCCTGGTATTCCAAGTGTACATATATTTCAGCAATAGCAAATCCTTTCTCTCTTCCAGGATGCATTTAATTAAGATTTTGCTTCATCCCTTTAAATGCTGTGCTGTACCTTCTTTAATTTCCAGAGGAAGAGAGAGAAGAAATTTATTTGCCTCTGTGTTTCCTGCAGTGTAATCCACAACAGTGCTGGTAGGACATTGAGTTAAATCCTGCACCCTGCGAGAATGCAATTATCATGCCCTCAGAAAAAACACTTCATTCTTTAGAGGGACACAGCAAGTTCAGATAATGTTTGACATCCTCATCTTGAGCTGGTTTGAAATACTACATTGCAGAGCCATAATGTTGTATTTCTTTCTTTCTTTTTTTTTTTTTGTTAAATGCCAGTCTTTCAAAACAGCCCCATGTCCTATAATTAAATCTATCACAACATTTATTTTAGATATCTCAAATTTGTAGAATTGATTTAATGGCTTATTTTGTGTTCATCTCTCCCTCTTGTGGCAGATGTCAGCAAAGGAAAAGATTGCTATTTACTAATAAATTGAAATGAGCTAAACCCTGACTAACTATTTCTAACACCAGGATGTTTTGAGGTATGTTTAAGTTGCAGAGAGTTATGTACAATATAATTTGATGTCCCCAACTCAACAGTGCACATTTACACTTTTATAACACAGGAATTTAATTGGACCTTACCCACCAAAACTCTCACCTGTTAAATGGTGTTTAGGTTGTGCTATTAAATGGAGGTGTGCAAATAAAATATTTTTATTAAGAAACCTTTGGAAAGGGGAAGAATTTTGTACATTTTTATTTCTATGTTTGATGTTTATTTGCATTTGAATGTTGTCATATTAATAGCACTTTGCCTGTAGGGAAAGCAAAAAAGTGTACTAAATATCAGTGCATGGTAAATGTTACTATAACAAAAAGCTTTATTGAACCACACGCTGCCTCACTGCTTAAAGGACCAGCAAGGGTGATGGATTTCTCCCAAGGGGCAAAATATATTTTCAAAAAGCCATTTTTTCAGTTTGCTCCCCTCACACGTTTGACATACAGTTTGAGTTATATTGTTTCACTGTCAGTCTAATCTGCTGTTGGACCTTTCAGATGGAACTCTGATAAATAAAAGATTAAGGGAAACAAAAAAAGTTATCTTAAAAAACCCCAAACTACCAAAAAAGGTAACTGCAAAATTTGTAAGTATGACCATAAAACTGAACCAGAAGGGCACTCTGACTAAAATTTTGTATGAGGTGGGCCTGGTTTTTGGGCTTTTTTTGTTTTGTCTTTTTTGTTGGGTTTTTTTGTTTGTTGCTTTGTTTTTTGTGGGGTTTTTTTTGGTGTGGATTCTGGTTTTGTTGGGGTTTTTGTTTGTTTTTTTGGTTTTGGTTTATTTTTTGTTGGGTTTTTTTGTGGTTTTGTTTTTGTTGGTTTTTTTTTTTTTTTAAGGATGTATGTACATGTGTAAAAAGAGAAAGATGTGCATCAATAATTTTCCTTTCTTCTATGTGCCAGCTGGCAACCACTTATTTAGAGGGGTAGGACAAGCAGAAATGTCCTCAAGTTGTGCCAGGAGGGGTTTATATTAGATATTAGGGAAAATTACTTCACCCAAAGTGCTGTCAAACCCTGGCTGTCCAGGGCAGTGATGGAGTCCCCACCCCTGTAGGAATTTAAAAGATGTGTGAATGTGGCACCTGGGGACACGGTTTGATGGTGGACTTGGCAGTGCTGGGTTAATAGCTGGACTCAATCTTAGACATCTTTTCCAACCTAAATGATTGTCAGAATCTATGATTTACAGAGAGGTGGTGGCAGAGCAGGTCCTGCTGCCTTAGACTGGATCTTCTTTCTGGTGGGTTCTTGTTGCTCCATTGTGAGTGGTCCCAAGCCCAACAAGGGAGCTGGAACCCCACAAGGCCAGGACCAATGAACTCTTCATCCCTTCCTCATGCTCCACACCCCACAGCAGTGGGGCATCTGCCCACCAAGCTGTGGGGACTCCTAAGAGGGTCTTAAATTGTCCAGTGTACCTAACAGAAGTGAGATGTATAACAGACAACCTGCTTGCCTCCTTCTGAAAGGATCACAAATATTTGCTGGGCTTCTTTATTCTCAAAGCCCACTGGAGTTCTCCATAGGGGCTGCTCAATGAAGCTCTGGTGGATGAGATTAACCTTGGAATTACAGCACATTTATGTGTGCATTAACAGTATCTCCACTAAATCATTGGGAGCTAAAACTGCCTCTCAAGAAGATGACTATCTTTACCTGCTAATCTAGCTCTGAATCCTAGCCTAATATACTTTAACATGTCAGCTTAACAATCAGCTCAGGTTTGTAAAAGCTATGGACATGCACTGCATTCAAGCAGCTTTAAAAAGGGTAGGCTCACAGTTCTCTCAAAAAGAAAGATCAAAAGGCAAACTGTCTTCTTCAAAATCTGGTTTAAAAAGTCTTTAAAGGAGTCCTTATTTCCTATTTAATCATTCAAGATTTAGTGATTAACACTGGAACACAAACATTCCTGATAATGCCTTTAAGCATCCTTTCAGCAATTTTCAATATTTTCACTTGAAAGTTGTTGCCTGACACCACTTGTTCATCTGTTTAGGTCATCTGCTCCTCACCATGGCAACTGAGAAATTATTGTACACCAGTGATCTGAAGTTTAAATGCATTTATTGTCCTTGCAGTTGTCTCTAAGTTGAGGAAATAAGTGTTGTCTTACAGTGAAAAACAGGAAGTTCTGTAGCCAGCCTTACTTCCATGCGGGAAGAAACCTCCTAATCATAGATCACCATCATTCAAAGTGGAATTTTTGTCTGTTTCCTCACAGTCTCCCTCTTGCTGCTAGGTTAATGTTTTCAAACAGACATTAGGCTGAGCCAGGGGGAGAACTTTTCCTTGAGCTCTTAGCCTGTTTTGCTGGGAGATTTAAAGCCTCAGATCTTGACCTTCTTGTTTTTGATCTGTATTCATACAGTGGATGGGATATTGGCAGCAAGGTCTGCTATTTTGTTCTTAAAAGGAATAAAATAATCCCTCTTAGAGATTACAGCATTTGTGTTTGCTTGACCGAGTCAGCCCACGGTGGGACATAGCAAGAATTTGCCAGGAAGCTTTAGCTCAGAGGCTGCAGGAGCTTCAAAGGCTGCAGAGAATTGAGTTAGTTTTATGGACCCTGGTTTTGATTTAGAGAGCCAATACAAATATTATTGTAACTTCTTTATGTTTACTATAAGCTCTTTTAAAAATGCATGAAAGCAAAGCTCTATTCTGCCATAATGAGACACAACACGCTCTGGCTATATAAAAATGATGCATTGAAATGCTTTCTTCAGAAAATAGCTTCTGAAAAATGTAGGCTTTAGGACCGTTGCCATCATGTACTGCTCATAAAAGTTCCAATTAAACATTAAATTACAAATACATATATTTTTTATTATTATTATTCGAAGTAGACAGACCTTTCAAACTTTGTTTTAACTTTGAGATTTTCCTGGTGTTGGAATAAGCCTATTTTATTAAGGCTTATTTTACAATGAGCTTTTTTATCAGATCTGCAGCTAGCTTATAAACCCTAGGGGTTGAAATACAAGGGGACAAATTTCTTCAAGGTGTGCTTGAAGCCTGTTAAAAGCTTACCATTATTTTCCTGTTAGACTCAGGTCAGAACTAATTTTGTGAAGACCTTTTAAACCTCTGCTCTTGTAAAACGCCAGGTAAGAAGTGAAGTGGAAGTGGAGAAATATGATGATTTGACCTGAAGGAGACAAGCTACAAAAAAAATTATTTGAGCAAGGGAAGGGGGAAAAAAGGCACTGTTGAAAACATCTTTTTAGTAACATTGCAGCAATAACTTTTGCTTCTTTAACAACAGCTTGTAGTACTTTGATCATCTTGCTTTTTTAATCTCTTATTATTAACATTAATTTCATATTCCAGGCAGAACTGAAGGTGGTATGAATATTTTGATTGGGGCCTAATACTGATATCACTGCAAAAGTGATAATCACTTTTGAAGATAAATCACCACAAAACTGTTTTGTGCTCTGGGAATCAGATTGATACCTGGACAAGACTTGGTTCCTTGTCCTCCTGAATCCCATGAAACGAGGTCCCCCTGTTCCTGCCAGGCCCCCCAATCACCACCATAGTTTCAGATGGGTCAGTCCTCAGCCAGCCTCAGGCTCAGCACCAAGGCCAGGGGCACCCAGGCAGTGTGAAATTGGTACAAACCAGGGCATTTCGGGTTGAATCATGTCCTCAGGATGCTGCTGCCATCCAAAGACACAAGTTGGTACTGCTGTACTGGCTGTGTGCACACAGGAATCTGCTGCCAGCAGTCATGGAATGAAATAGGGAGGCAGAGAAGTCAACATTCCTCAAGTTCCAGTTTTTCTGCTGAGGCTCTAAAATAAGAACCATTTATTTCTTCATCTTCTTCTTTTTTTTTTTTTTTTTTGTTTTAACTTAAATTTTTTTTTAACCATGCCACTTTTATGACAAAGAGCTGTTTTCAGAATTATGAAATACAGCACTGCCCTTATGCCATGACAACATCCATTTTCTGTGATGTGGCATCAGGCTGCGCTGCAGAACATGGACTTTGCTCCTTGCCCTTCACATGTCTTCTTGCAAAGACTCTCAAATAATTTTCCATATCAAACACTTCAGGAAATTCTTTGGAGGACTTAAGCTGCAACTTGTATTTTTCTGAAACATCTTGCTCTAGATCAGCAGATTAGATACTGCCCAATTAACACTTCTTACTTTTCCTGGCAGGATCAACCATACCAAAGAGATAAATTCCCAGGCTTCACTAAGGGGAAATAAGAGACAAAGTTATACTTTATAATGGTAATAGAAATGTTTGGTTTAGCAGGGACTTGTAAGGACAGAAATAGTCATTATCTAACTTGAGGAAAAATTCTATAAAAATGTGTGTCCTCTTTAATCCACTTTAAATAAAAGTTTTCTAGATATCTCTGATCAATGTATACAAATACAATTCCTCTGAGTGATTAAAATGCATTTTTCCTACATATTTCAGCATTCATTCTTATATAACAATAGTCATAATAGTGCTGAAACTTCACTGTATAGTGCACTCTTAACTAAAACTAGGTCTTACAAAGAATCTAAAATTACAGTTTATAAAAATGCCATGTCTTTATTTTTATTTTCAACCTCAGCAAGCACAGTCCTCATTCTAGCGAATTTTATAGCCATAGTAAAGCTTGGTTGCAATGAAGAAATTGATAACTTCAATTTGCCCTATTTTTCTGCAAAGTCCAGTCATTTCAGTGTAGTTCACACAACTCTTTAAAAGTAGTTTATCTTTCTGTAAGGAGGGTCAAATTAATTTCTTTGTCAAGTTCTTTACAATGGCCTTTCTCTTATTAACGTGTCTAGATGTTCTGTCATAATAAGAGAGAAATTCTTTCATTATCCCATCTAGTGCCTACTGAGTGCTTCAACCCATTTCTGATTTTAATCTATGTGTTTGTTCTTCTGTGAAATTATGCCAGCTATTACTGTTTAGATGTAATTAATCCTATTTCTCCTCTTTGCTGGAGAGTTCCACAGGTTAATTATGTTATTATATAACTATCCTCCAATTCTTGCTAAATACTTCCTGTTTCAACCATAATTTGGCTTATGTTTTCACCCTTCCTTCTCTATTAACCTTCTTGTCACCACCTCCACTTTTCTGTAGCTTAAAATTCATTCTTGTTTATGATCTCACAATGTTTGAATGTGGGAGCTTTGCCAGCACTGAACAGTCAACTCCACTGTGCCATCACCAAAAATGATAATAAAAGAAAAACTCAGAAAAATCCCTTATTTCCCTACCCTTGGTCTCATAACCATGCCACTCAATTTTATTTTATTAAAATTAACTAGTTACAAATTTACATTAATTTCACCATTGCTGTAGGATTTGTGCAATTTAATACAACTTGTATCACATTTATTTTGGTTGTCAGACTGGAAACAAAACTTTTCTTTCTCTGTAAAACTTTCTTTTATATTAGATTCTGATGTTGGGAAGGATATGGGGCTGTATGTTCACCTACTCTGAGATAAAGTTTGAGTTTCATTTGGAGCAGAAAGCAAAGGAATTGCTCTCTTTGGACAACTGTTGGAAATTAGTTAAAAAGCATATTCTGGGTAATTTATCCAGAAATCTAAACCTGTGATATAATTTATCTCCATAAAGGAAAGTGGACAATATTGGTGACAGGTCTGGAAAGTCTGTAAGGAAAGAGGTGGTGAAAATGATGGTAGACATTGGTATGTTCTGAATAATGATGACACTGAGACTGTGAAAAAGTCAGTCCTTGTTCTTCTGAGTCACCTGAGCATCCTGAACAACTAAGGTCATTGCTACAGCCAAAATCCCTCTGTGAATACATACCAGAATTTTTAGTTCTGGACACTTCACCCAGAATTTTGTCCTCCTACTTTGAAGGGAATTAAAGTATCTTGCTCTTCTATATTCCTAGCAAAACCAGAAGCAAACAGTTCAATTTTCAAATAAATCAATGAATGAAAAAAACATTAATGACTACAGTTGCCACACCTCCTGAGGATTTTGTCACAGAACTATCAGCTTCGGGGTTTGGAATTTCTTGTACTGTCTTTGGAAACATGCCTTAAATATTTTTTCCTGGAAAGGTAAAACACAAAGTCAGCAAAGAAATTCAGAGTGAACATGGAAACTCCCTTGTTTTTGTGCACTGCTGAAGCCTTCAAAACACAGTTAATTGTGTGCATCATCAAGTAAACAGACAGATGTTATAGATAAATTTAAAAGGAGAAAGAAGGCCACACATGAATTTGCCTTTTGCTCATCTTACATTATTCCTGACATACATACATATCTTACATACAACAAATCCCCCTCAGATGTAGGGTCCCACAGCTCCATTGATATCAGCAGAGCCCCACTGCTGAAATTTGCTGGGAATGTTCTCCATGACTCCAAGGAGACCTGGGACAGCATGGGGAGTGTGAATTAGAGGCATCAGACCAGATGCACAGCCCAGGGAGAAAACTACTGAAATGAGATTTTATGAACAGTTGTAGCTGAAAGGTTGGAGCTGAATTTACTTCTCCACGGGTCTTTTTTCTTCCTCTTGTCAAAATTTGTATTCTCCCTAGGTGACTCTATATGAAACCTAACTAAACAACCAGCTCTACAGCAAGGGTTTGCCACACAGAAGACATCCCTGGTGTGGATGTGAACTGACAGGATGAGAGGGAAAGTGCTGGGGAAACCAGGCCCTTCTCTACCACTGCTTCCAACATGCTGCTTTTTGGGAAGTTGCACGCAGTGTCCGACATCTTACTTTGTCTACCTAAAGTATATTTAGCAGCCTGAAAGTGTCACCAAGACACATCAAGAGAGAGGAAAACTGATGACTCCTCATGACTGTCTCTGGTGCTCATGTCCAGTTGTGATTGTACTGCAAACGATTTCATACTTCAGCTGTGCCATGTGGAAAAGGCTTTGTGCATGTAAGCAGTCTGTGAGAAAACTATGTGTCTGTGCATGTGTCTAAACTAATTTTACATATGGTTTAAGACATGTAAAATTAGAATTTGGAAAAATAATCTAGTTTTAAGGAAGAAAGTTCTGTATATTTATTCAGTTTCCTTTTGTTTTTTTCTTTTTTAAGTTGAAGTCTTAAATCCAGCTGTCTTCAACACATGCCTTGATGAGAAAGCCTGGAAAACATCCTTATGATGACAACTTTCTTGCATCTTATGATATTATGTGGGGTTTTTTTCTTAAAAATAATATGAGAATCCAGATCCAGAATACTACTATTTTTAATGGAATTTACAAATACAATACCGTGGCAAAGCCAGGAAACAGTCAAGAGAGGGACATGGAGGATCTGGAAACAAAGTTAAGCAAATATAAATAAGGTAATTTTTTATCATAAGTTTTTCTCAATGTTCTCCAAATTAATCTCAAGACTTTTAAGCTCAGGGTTTGTATTTCACAAGACAAAGAATGGTAATTTCACATCAGTGGAATATAAAGTCCCAATTTCCCACTGGGAAAAAGACATTATAAATTTTTGACATATTGATCAAATTCTATCTCAAACAAGAAAGACTCTGCTCTAATTAGCTTTATTTTACATTTCTTTTTTCATTTGTTTCCCTCTGTGTGCTGAGTGTGATGATCAAAAATCAAAGTCACATGTTAATTCTGTTAAATATGTTAATTCTGTTAAATATCTGCAATGAAAAAAGAGATTGTCAGGAGGAAAAAATCTGTTTTGATGGTTATGTTCACAAAAGTTCAAAAGCTGGAAGGGTAAAGTGACATCAATCAAAAAGGAAAAAATGTCCTCTTCATGATGGCAAATAAAAGTGGAACTAACTGTCTACAGAAGAATACAGATGTTTCTACTCAGAGTTTTTAGAGTGAGATTTCATACACCTCTGGAAAGATGTTCTTTAGATCAGGTACACATTGCTGATGTTGGGAAAAGACACATCAGCAGCTCCCACTGGATTTTATCAGCTGATGAGTTCAGGGCTCTCTGCACAGAGGTGCTGCTACATGTCATAAATTTAAAAAAAAACCCAACCAAAACACCCTTAATGTTAGACAAAAGATAACGCTGCACTCCAGTACATGCGCATGTGTGCAAACCCCACGATTTCTGTTTGCAGCTACAAGGCTGTGGTTTGAGACACAGGTTTGATCACCCAGTCCTTAGTTAACCACTCTTCAGAGGACTGTTTTCAGTGGCTCATCCAGCATTTATATAGGGTGGTGCTAAGGGAGCCAAGATTTTCCCTTTTTAATAGTGCATTAGGCTCCAATATACGTTACACATGACAAATCAGAGAACATGAGCACGTAACATATTCCTTCAATATCTGTGACCAGTGGAAGCCCCACATGTTTCAAGTATGGCAGAATTAACATAATATTACTGCAGAATAAATATATTATTTATACACAACATTTAAAAGCAGTTTAGAAATATGATTGCATTTAGTAGGGGTGGGTTTTTTGTGTGAATTTGAGATGCTTTGTATTCAGATCACTGCAGTTCCTGTTTCTGTTTTATGTCCTTGCTCTTCTAACTGTTTCAACATTGAATAAACATCAATGATCCTCAGCAACAGGTGAATTTTAACACTTAGGAAGGAAAGCAAATAAACATAAAGATGGATACCATAACAATATTTACAAATGGAAAACACCAGAGGGTAGTATTTATTTATTTTCCAAGATATTTGGAAATAAGGGGACACTCCGGATGCTGAATCCAAAAGGGTGTAAGTGAATGCAAGAATTCCTCTCTATAAAATGTCACTTACTTCTGTTGGTAAGAATGTGAGAAAGCTGAGGTTTGGATCACATGAGCTATCAGGACAAGACTGAGAAGTGTAATATTTTGAGGAAACAAAAGATAAGCACTAAATTGGCAAGCTTTGCTTCTCCAGCAGCTCTGAATTATTAACACCACAAAACAGAAGCACTGAAATCTTGAGAGATATTTTGCAGTGCTGAAATGAATAATTTAGGGAAGCTACTGTCTGCTGTCTCCTTGCTATTAAATATACAGTTGGAAATGACTGAAAATGACTTGGAGTAACAAAGCAAGGGCTGTTGAAATAGCACCTTTGCACAGCTTTGGGCTTCTTTGCTTGTGCTTGGGAGTGCTGTTAAACCTTGCTACAGGAGAAAACAGTTCCAGTAGCACCTAACCTGAGTGCTTGGTTAGATACTTATCTACTACTATTGTTTGAATTGTCCTCGGTCCAAAAGCAAGCCTAAAAGTTTACTGTAAGAAGTGACTGGCTGATGGTGTTTACCATAGTAAAAACACAAGCTGTGAGTCAAGGTTTTTGATCATAGGAGTCTGGAGTTTAACTTCTAAATTAATTTATTATTTTTACCCCTCCTAGTTTTCACATTTACTTCTTAGTTAATAAAGGAAACGAATTCCTTACATTTCTTTAAAACTTTGTGTAATCTTGATTTCAAGTACACATGACTTGGATGTGAAAAATTGCTGCCAGCTAGATTGCTTCACTGGATCTACACATACACTATGGGATATAGTGGCATTTTTTGGCTATAGCCACTTATGTCAGGAAAAAAGAGCTAATTCTGTGAGAGGAGTGGAACAGAGATAGAGAGATAGTCTTTGTTAAAATTGCATAGTAAAAATTTTCTTCAAAAATTTTAAACATTTTTTCTGTAGTATTTATGTCCTTATGTAACATTTACAACAACCAGTGACCGCAGCTTGGATGAAGTTCTGTGTTCTGTCTCTGTAGGCAGATGAGACGTATGAAGTTGTTGTATACAGCTTGAAAATTTTAGCTAAGGGCTCTGACTCATCCCCAGTTACTTTTCTGCTAGACTCTGCCACTCAGGCTGGGAATTGTCTTGCCAGCGGACTCTTGAATCCCAAATAAATTGAGTAAGCAGGAATACACTCCTTCCCTGCTCTTGGCTAGCATGATATACTACTATATCAACCATGTAGTATCTATGGAAAGCATTTAGGAAGCATTTCAGGGAGGTGGACTCAAGAATCATGGATCCATGATTCTTATGGATCCCTTCCAACCTGAGATGCTCTATGTTTATATGGTTCCCTGTGGTTGGTAGGATAAGGTAACTTACTTAAAAGGTGATAGCAGTGCCAAAGCCTTAAATGACAAGACAGTGACTTTAACCTCAGTTAAATTGTCAAAAATATGCCATTACCAGGAGGTGTCCTTAACCGAATACAAGGAAATCTGGAGAGGTAGCACAAGAGCTGTCAATAAATACTGCTACTCTTACTCAATCTCAAAGCAAACAAGGCTGGACACAAAGGGCAGCTTTTGTTTGTCACCATGATTTAGTGGAAAGAACTGTAGGCCACTGAAAGCATTTAAGCCCCAGGAAAGTTCTGAAAAATGGAGGTAACTCTCTAACAGAACATAAGCTTTAATACTAAAAGAAGAAAAACAGCATCTGAGATGTTCACAGCTCTAGCATCTGGTACCCAGATAAAATCCACTGCCAAAGACTGCTGAACACTCTTTTTTCCTGCCGCATTCTAAAAAAAACCAAACAAAAAAACTACATGCCTAAATTGCAGGGCTTGTCTTGAAGTTGTACATGGGAAAACAGTACAGTGATGGGCCAAAACCAAGTAAAGCACCAGACAGAGTGAGTAGGTACTTTAGAACAGATAATTCTGCACTCTAGAAAAGTGCAGAATTCTGTTCTTCAACTCTACAACTATTTTTTTTTTGTCTTGAAAATGAACACAAGTGATTTTCATTCTTGTCTCCTTATTGTGTGCACAGCAAACATCACAGGGATAATGCTTACTTATCCCTCAGGGGGCTGTGAAGATTAATTAGTTAATGTTCTCATTGCATGTCAAAGATGAAAGCTCAGTGTAAGTGCTAGGCATTTGTGTATTCACAGACATCAGAAATAAGCATTCGCCACAGGAAACATTAAAAGGTTTTCTAGCTGTGTCCAATTTCCAGAGGTGAAACCCTTATTACAGAGAAAGACTGCAAAATTACTTGTTAGTAGTTGAACTATTTAGAGAAAATATTGTATAAGACACCCTAAAAGCCTATTTTTGTTTTGGAGCCTGGATGAAGGAATCATTGAAAACCTGCTGATTCCACTAGGAGAGAAGAAAGAAAAGATGACTTATGTTCTTTAGTGAGATTATAGTGGAAATGAGGGGAGGAAAATGTTCTACTTGGAGTTTATAATCCAACGACCATTTAAGATATTTATACCTCATTTTTTCCCCAGGATTCTGCCATTTATCTTATTTTGTACTGTTCACTTTGTGTAGTAGGTCTTGATCTAAACCTTAGTGTAGGTATTGTAACATTTTACTCATTGCAGTTTGTGATTAAAACTATATTTTGCCAGGAGCAAAATACGGATATTTGAACATTTTTTACAGATCAAAGAGAACTAACAGAATTAAATATAAATACTAAACTATACCACTGTGTGAAGTGATGGAGATAACATCAAACTTATTTTGTACTGTAACGCCATAAAACGTATTTTTGTCAGTGCAAAAATAAATGGACTGGGAATGCATCTTCCAATATTTTATTGTTTCAGAAATTACCCTGGAGTGGGTATTTGGCTTATTATCAGGACAATGACACCAGATTGCATATACATGCACCTAAACAAATATATATAGATATATAAGGCTTTAATATACCTTTACACATACTTATCAAGATCAGGCTCAAACACATACACAAATACACCTAGAGAGATATATATGAGTGTATGTGGGTGTATGTGTAAGCTGTACATGAAATGTATAAGATAAATTTATATGTTAGATTAAAAGATGTGTACTTTTTTATTTTTGTTTGTATGCATGTTTGAGATACCAAAATTCAACTCCAATTTACTTAAAAATGTGGCAAAACCCATAAAACATTACTGGGTGTCTTTGTTTCTGCATGCAAATGTTGCACTAAGGGGTAGTCTCTAATCCTTGTTCTGCCTCACAGTTTACAGGAAATTCTGTTATCAATTTTCCAAACAGTTTTTGGCTTTGTTGTCTATGAAATGGCTTTGATGAAGAACTGTTTTAGCCTCATGGGAGTGGGCAGTCCACTGTTCCCAAAGCTTTTAACCTGTATAACCATAGAAAGTCTTGCCTGGTAAATATAAGAATAATTATTCAGAGATACTGGGTTTTGGTGACAGACTGCATAGTTGTGGTCAAAAACAAGTGGAAGAATCAAGATTTTTATTTGTCCCTCAAACAAATTTAGTTATATGCTTTTCTTTTTTAGATTAAAATAACATCTCTATATATTCATTTTTACTAGCTTTGCCAATAAATTTTAGGCTTATTGTGGATCAAACAAGGTTAAAATAATGGTGATGTAAATTCTGTATTCCATTATGGGGTATATCAAACTATGCTCATGCTGCAGAACTCTCAAGGGACTTTGAAATTTGTGAATTTTCCCTGTCTCTAATGTATGGCTCAATCAGGAGAAATTGAATTTTTTAGTAGATTTTCCAGCCAAAGAAGCAATTGTACTATGTAAATCACTAAGCATTTGTGAAATGCCAGTGCCCCAGGAGATTTTTCTTCCCAACAATTAATGCTCTTTCCCTTATTTTGACTCTTCTTCAAAGAATCAGAAGAAAACTAAAAGTGCCCCATTTTATGGGTAATTTCAAGACACTTTTGCTTTTATTGTTGCTTCTCTGCTAACTGAGTGTTTTTAACTTTTCTAGTTCATATAAAATCCAATCTAAACCAGAAATGTTTGCTTTGGTTTTTTTTCTGCAATTGTTTTGTGCCTATAGGACAACTTCTGTGCGTGGAGATTGGTCTTCCTTAGGCAAGAGCTACTTCATTGAAAAGGGTATGGTACTTAGCCTGTATCTGCCAAAAATAACAATGAAATTTTTCCACTGTAATTTTTCATCTTCAGTAAAGCCAGAATTAAATGTGCTGTTCTGAAATGCTGATGTGTACCAAGCAGCCAAATTCTGTAGCCGAAGCCAGAGGGAAATGAATGGAGAACTGAATGCAGATAAGTCATATGATTCCCTGAAATCAAAACTTCTTAAAGGAAAATGTCCCTGCCCATGGCATGGGGCTTGGAACTAGATGGTCTTGAAGATTTCTTCTAACATAAAATATTTGATCCGATGATTCTTGAATAAATCAAATCTGTGGCTGAACGAACTGAACTTCTATTTTAAAACCACAGGCAAAGAGAGTTATGAGTAGTGGAAAAATTAACAGAGAAAAATAGGAGTGTGCAAAACTAAATCAAAATTAAATGCAAAAGCAGGCTTTGTGAGCTTCACACTCTGTCACAGGTAAGATTTATGCCTTCAAAGTACCCAGTAGCACAGGCACCTTCAATATCAACAACCCTAACATGGGTTCCTAGGCATGAAACAAACCCAGAACTGCTCAGCCTACAGAGATGAAATGTTAATTCAGGTCTTTATTCCTGGTATCATCTAGATGAGACGAGGAGAAATTGTGACCAAAGTAGGAAAGGAGCTGAGCAGCACATGAAAATGGGTATTGCAGCATAGATAAAGGACTTTATGGTCTGATACTCATGAGAAACCACCCACATGCTGGTCAAAACTGTCCTGTTCTTTTCCTGGCTGCAAACTGCAGCAAGTGACAGCAGACCAGTGTGCTGGGAGGGAGCCCTCACCAGAAGCCTAAGAAGCAAAGCAAGGATCAGCAGAAATTCACACATCAGTTGCAGGCTGCCGCGTGTACCCGAGGAAATCCCTTCAACCACAGACATCCAATCTGAGCATTCTCTGAAGGACTGACTGCCCAGTTTTTCTCATAGCTCCCCTTGGGAGTCATATATATGTACTAGTCCAATAATTGTTTGAGAACTAATTTTCTACCCTTTCCTCTCACAACTTGTAACTCGAAATGCACCCAACAACAAGTTTTGATGAAAAATAAACTAAAAAACTTAAGAGAACTATGTTTTTCTACACCTGCAGGCATATAACAAAAAAATTAAAAGAGGAAAAAAAAGAAGCTTAATTATGTTTCATTTAAGAGCACAGAGAATATATTCCAAACAGCCTGAAAATTACAGGTATTGTTTGTAGCCATTATTTTCCTGAAACAGGCACTAGCATCAAACGTGGCATTTAAAAATAATTAAATCAAAATTTTAAGCTTGTTTAATGCATGGGTACAGCATGAATCAGGCTTTAAGCATATAAGTAGGAGTGTAAAAGCCTTCTTATCTTTGGTTACCATGCCAATGACATCTACCTATCAGATTACGTCATTTGCTTTGTTTTATAAGCAGAATGAGTCCCCCATCTGCAATCAGTGCTGTGAGAATTCAGTCATCAGGCAGCACTGTGTGTTTTAAGAAAGCACTGCTGGCTGAAACAATGGTGCCTGGTGGTACACCCCAGCGGTCCCTGAAAAGTGTTATAGAAAGCTTGATAACTTGGACAAGTCTCAAAACCAGTAAGCCACCTCCTGAAGAAAAGCTTGCTCAGAAAAATAAGGACATCTTCAATATTGTCATGACTCCTGATCGCATCCCTAAATTTTTCATCCCTTCTCTGGACATAGAGCATATTTCCTTCCAACAGGAGCCAGAGGAAGACAGCACAGAGAAGTCTCCTGAGACAGGAGTCTCCGATGAAATTGTTCAGAAGCGCAGAACTACCAGAAGCAAATCCGAATCCTACATCAGGAAAGAAACAATGTGCAAAGGAGAGAGTCTGGACAGAAGAGGAACCCTGTGCTTCACAGAACAAATTACCTTCCCTGAAGACCTGGAGAGAGCTGCAGATCATTGTGACCCGGCAACCAGAGCTGCTTTCTCTTTGCCCCACCTCTCCAGAATCACAACCCCCTACGGGTTTCTCACACTGGGAGAAAGTCCCAACACCAGGAGAAAAGAGTCTCTCTTTTTTCAGCATGATTCTGAAGAGCTTAGAATCCTCCTGTCCCAAAGGAAGAAGACCACATCTCTGGCAAGGAGCTTGTCCAGCCCTTTCAGTGAAATTCAACAGAGCATGGAGACCACAAAACCTTCAGTCCCCCCTTTTAAGACCAGGCAGGCGGTTTCATGGGAGTCAGTCTGCCACAGCCAGCTTCCTCCTGTGTGCTGCAAGGCAGACTGTGAGCCACAGCCTGTGAAAGGGGAGAAGAAGAGGTTTCAGGTGACATTGAAGAGACACCTGGCCAGCATCAAGCGGATGAGATCTGGCAGTGGGATGAACTGGCTCTGCTAAGCCACTCACAGCTGTCCTGGCTCTAAAGCCTGTGAAAATTTAAATGAGACAGTCTTTCACAGAGGTGTGCAAACGTGAGTGTGTAGCAAATTTTCAGCGTTGCAAGCTCCTGAAAAAGGCCAGACAAACAACCAGACAGAACTTGGTTACGCTTGGCACACTGAATGCATCTTCTGTTTCCTAAAGTCATACCCAGCAGCTCTGAATCCTTCACAAGGCAAGCAAAGACAGGACTAACTGAAACAAACCATTTTCCAAAGGAAATGCTGTATTTCTGGTCATACCTGTATAGTCTGTGAGGAGGAAGGAGATTATTTTACGTCAAAAGCAAACTACAGAGAAAGAAAATGTTGTCTTTTAGGGTAGCAGTATTGGTTTCAGAATGACACCAAAACCAAAAAGAAGAATCATGCTAGGTAGTCAGGTAAAAATTGTGAGCTTTTTGTTATTTCTAATATGAGAATGTAAATGAAAACCAATTAAGAATTAATTTGTCCTGGGGTGTTTACAGCAGGTACTTGCAAATAGCCATTCATAACTTCTGACAGGAATGTGGTGGCTGAGAGGGGATGCCAAGTTCCTGCTTGCTAATGACAGTGCATAATAAACTATTCTCTGCATTTAAAAAATGTGCTTATTTTATCACTTCTCTAGTTAATCATTCAACACGCTTGGAATTAGGGGGGACATGATATAATTTGTTCACCCCATTGCCAGTGTCAAAGCATAGCACCATTTTATTTAGCTACTGTCATTGCTCATGTTAAAACAAAAAAAAAATAAAATCTCATTTTATTTAATAGTCATTCTTGTCATTGCTCTTACTTTTTGCTTTTTTTAAATTTTTCACAGGCTTGTTATCACCTTGAAATTGGAAAGGGGCATAAAACAGAAGCAGTATTATTCTGTATTCTCAAAACATGTGTTTTTGTTAAACTTGATTGTTTTGCAAGGCACTGATACTCCAGTACATTAAATACCTCAGTGGAAATTGCCACTGACAGAGAGAGATGTTCAATGACATCTAAACACCAAAGGGAAAAGATTTATTATGCGAAATTATTAAATTATCACTATTTTCAAACAGCTTGTCTTCATCTATGCAAAATTTACTTGACACTGAATTACAAAGAAAGATAACTTAAAGTACCTGTGAGAATTTTTCAGGGTAAAGATCTGTCCCAAGCTGTATAAGAAACAGAGTTATCAGGAGATGACATCTGGTAAAATCCATTAGAGTTTATTGGTTTATAACTTCAGTTAATTAGTTTATTTAATCTATTTTTATAACTAGAATATGGATAAAATCATCAGTGCCTACAGTAAAAAAAAAAAAAATCTACTTTAGCTGACAGGAGAATAACATTTGAAATTTAAAATATCCATTCCACTATCTTGTACTAAATTTATTTGTGCTGCAGAACCTGTAGTAGACAATTAAAATAGTATCAAGGGACCCTGATGCATGGAAAGAGCGCTCTTGTCTAAGGGGATGAGATTGCCCTTGTTTTGCAGACAATAAATAAATTCTGTGCAACAAATACAGCTCAAGCAGCCCATGAAACTCATGTTCCAAATAATCAGAACGAGCTGGCTGTGCTCCCTTGGCTTTGCAGCAACACAGAGGCCGTGGTGTGTGAAATGAAATATGTGTGTGAAATCGAGTGAACTGTGACAGCAGCACAGGTATTGAAGCCTGGAACAGCCACCAAGGCTCCCTTTATAATCTAAAGCATGATTCATCTCATCTCCTGTAGATGACATCTAAAACTCACCAGGTGTTTACACAAGAAGCTTTGTCCAGAAGAATCCCTCGTAAAAAATCAACACACCCTTGCAGGAGCCCAAAGGCAATGCCTGGGAGTTCTCAGCTTGAGGTTTAGTAGCAAAGAGCATTACTCTGCTCTCAGAAATAAATAAGACTTTTTGGTCTGGTGAAACAATTTTAAAAAATTAAGAAAAAAAGAATTGTAGCAATACTCTGAGCTGGGGAAATAAAGGAAAAAAGATACTTTAAATATGTGTTGTCATTTTGCCTTGTCGCATCAGATTTGTATCAAGGGTGACCATGACTGAAAATTCAATCAGTTAAATGGCTTTGAAAAAGACCCGGAGTACAAATGAAGTGGCACTCTGCACACCATAACCCACACTAAACAAACTCTGCAGGCCTACACAAATTCCACCTTATGTTATCAGACATATCAGACACAACTGTGATATTTTCCACTGAGAAAATATTTACAACATCCTGTTAGATGTTAGAAGCCATTTCTTTCCCATTTCAAGCAGCTTTACTTCGCTTGCCTTGGATACAACCAAAATCTGAAGTCCCTAGCTGGAATCCTGGTACATCTTTTAGTTGCACAGCTGTCTGCAAACCAGGGATTCTGTCTGGGATTGCCTCATTTTACAATTTAGAGTCACAGAATCATAGAATCATTAAGGCTGGAAAAGAGCTCCCATCTCACCGAGTCCAATCATTGACCTAACACTGCTGGGTCCAGCATTAAACCACACCCCTGTGTGCTACATCTGCAAGCTTTTTCAACACTTTTAGGGATGGCGATTCCACCAGTTCTCTGGGCAGCTTATTTCAATGCCTGACCACCCATTTAGTGCAGAAATTTTCCCTAATATCCAATCTAAACCTCCCCTGGCACAGCCTGAGGCCGTTCCCTCTGCTCCTGTCCCTGTTCCCTGGGAGCACAGCCCGATCCCCCCGGCTGTCCCCTCCTGTCAGGAGCTGTGCAGAGCCACAAGGGCCCCCCTGAGCCTCCTTTGCTCCAGGCTCAGCCCCTGCCCAGCTCCCTCAGCCTCTCCTGGGGCTCCAGCCCCTTCCCAGCTCCGTTCCCTGCCCTGCACACGCTCCAGCCCCTCAGGGTCTCTCTTGTCCTGAGGGAACACTTTGTTTTGGTCATTTTTTACTACACATCCTACAAATACTAAGAGGAGAAAAAAAGGTAGGGTGTACAAGTTGTTTCAAAGCCCTGAGTCAAAGTTTGGGGATGCAATACCAAGGTTTTCTACTACTGCTGACTGCTGTGCTCCACCTGCACAATGCTGAAGAAACGAAGCAAGTCATCAGAATGGGAGCCAATGTCCTTTGAATTTCAATTTTTTTTTTTCTTTTTCTGCTGTTCAGCCAAGAAATTCTTCCAATATCCCCTTTTCTGGTCTTTTTTTGGCGTATCACGACAAATTTGAGAGGATTTTGTTGAATCCCAATTTGATGGCCATCACTGTGAGTTCTTCCCTGATAGAGTGCAGAGGAAGAAATGGGTGAGGAAGAACTGAGTGCAGGGAGACAACAGGTGCAGTGATTATCAATACTCATTTTAAGAGAAAATCCTCATTTATTTTTTTAAGAAAAAGACGAACAATTTTTGGAAGGGAGTTTACAGAGACACAGGGAAATCTTGAAGAGTTCAGCTCATAACTTGTGAGAAGGGATGTGGTGCATGTTCCCTTCTCTTTCTGCTGAATTATTACTCCTTAACTCACCCCCTTCTCCAGCTTTCCAAGACATCAACGCAAGATATCAGACATGAAGCTTTATTTGTGTTTTCATTCATGAAATTGAAAATTGTGCCTCAAGAATAATGTAATTTGGGGTGAAAAATCAAAATTTGTATTTCTGCCCAGATTTTTACAGTCATTGAAACAACAACATTTGGGGCATTATCCATTCCTATTTCTCCATGATAGTAGCTTCCCTGTATGAGTGACTGAAATGCTGGAGGCAAAAAAACCAAAACTAATCACCCACAAAACCTGTCTATTTTACAAACAGCCTTGGAACAAGTGTGCAAAAAAGGGAAACACTGGGATACCATGTAACAATAGGAAATTAAAATCAATGGCCTATGAGTATGGAATATTGTTGCAGTGTGGTTTCCTGTCTCACCTATCCCATCCCCCTCAGGTGTGCCAACCTTTCTCCCTCCCCCTTTGCCCTCCTGCCTGGGAGCTGTCCATTAATCTCCACCTTCCAGCAAGGCGTCGTGTGATTGGCAGATGCCCCCCAGGCCTGGGCTCATTGGTTTGTCCTGGCGTCCACATCCCCTGACCCTTCCCCTGCTCACACCTGCTTGGCCCTCACCTGTGCCTCCCCTCCCCCTGTCCCCGGGGCTTAAAAGGACACCAGACCATGCAGCCAGGTGTCGGTCTGTCTGTCTGTCTGTCTGAGAGCTGTTACCACATTCAGAAGTCTATCATGCTACAGGAAAACTCTGGATCTAAGCTCCACGGCAGAACCCGCTCCTTTTCGCTTCACTGCTGTCTGAACTTTTTCCACCAAAGGTAAACTGAGTTCCTATTTTGCCTGGACTTGTCCTGAGCGCCCAGCTGCAGCACCCAGCCAGCCAAAGGCATCTTTGGGGTGAAAGACGCCACAGCTGCCGCCTTTGGTCCAGCAGCGAGGCCAGACGAAGCCAGGCAGGACACACCCCTAAACATTCGGGGCTTAATATTTAATAGAATATTAATCCCAATATTTCTGGGTGGGATGTGCCCAGCCTCGTCTGGCCCTTGCTGCTGGGCCAAAGGCAGCAGCTGTGGTGTTTCACCTCAGAGACACCTTTGGCCGGCTGGATGCTGCAGCTGGGCACTTGGAACAAATCCAGGCAAAGTAGGAACTCAGTTTACCTCTGGTGGAAAAGGTTCAGGCGACGGTGAAGAGAAAAAGGAGAGGATTCTGCCGTAGGGTTTAATCCAGAGTTTTATTCCAGGATGACAGACCTCTGAATGTTGTAACAGCTCCCAACAGAATCCAGACCACGTGGTCCCGTCTCCTTTTAAACCCGGGGAGAGGAAAGCAGAGGTTGGCACACCTGGGGGGTTGGGATAGGTGAAACAGGAAATGGCATCACACTGCAGCATATGAGATCCCTTTTAGTTTAAATACTTGCAATGAGTGGGTAACTTCTCTAGAGCAGTCAGGAAAATCAAAGTCTTCCAGGAGACCGGCGTATAAATCTTAGTATATTTTTGCTGATTAATTTCATAAAAATAGCTGTTCATGTCATTAAGACTTGTTTAGCTCTCAGTTACATACAAAATTTACTCTTACAACAGTGCTAGTGACCATCAACATTTCAGCAAGTGCATCACAAATTTTTGTGGGTTTTTTCAGTTGTGTTTTTCTCTTTTTTAGTTTCCATCTTGAACTAGTTGAAAGAACCATTGAAAAGATCATGGGTCTTGAAAATTCAGTACTGTGTTTGAAATGTCTTGCACAAATCTTATTTGCCTGAAAGCAGGAATTTCATGAAAATCTGAGATAATTTGCACTTGGGTGGGTTACTTGTGCTTGTATATTAGCTTCTTATCTAATTATTTTTTATCAATCTCAGCTCAAATTTAATTTAGATTTTAAAATTTCTGACTATATTTCTTTGTGATATTGCATCATACATCACTGTTCTTTTCTAAACTGCTGTATAGCATTTGTGTTTTCTGTTTAAACTGCTATCACATTTCATCACAGAGTTTGTTTTTTTTTTTTTTCATTCTGCATATAGGTTGAAAATGCATTTGGAAATGTTGGAAATGGCTTTAAGACATTTCTAGGTGCATGGTATGTAAATATAAGTCATAATCATTATGGTGCAATTATATTTTTTTTTTTTTAAATGAGCCACTGAGGTATAGTTCCTCAAAGAGATGATATCATCCTGGTGTCTCTTTTCCATGATGACTTTACTCTTATTTTCTCTCTGTCACTGATGCCATCTCACACAATGGGTAACGTAGTGACCTCTATTAATTTGTTCCAAGTTACGCAGTGTTGTGAACCCCATGAAATATGTAACACTAATAAACAGGATGATCATTACTTTAATGTATAATGAGAAAATAAATTAAGCAACCGACATTTAAATAAAATATAAATACTTTATGCAGTTTCTATTTACCACATCATGGCAGTAATCCATTTAAAGTCAATGAACAACATAATTGAACGGCTCATGTAATGCAAAGGTCTTTCTTGAATATGTTTTCACTGACTATTCACACGGAAACTTGTAATTTCCTGACATTTTTTAGGACCCTTGTAAACCTGGTGGTATTATTATACTTTTGTTTTTATTTCCCAGAGTATCAGAAGCATGGGAAATTGCAATGTGCTGCTGAAATGTGGTAGAGATGGCAGGAAAATGGAGCAGTGAGGAAGAGGATGAAGCCAACTTTTCAATATGTCCTGTGGCTATTCCAAACCTGTCTAATAATTGGTAATAGAGCAGGTGAAGGAAAATTTAAACATAAAAGTCTAACAATCTCTAAGGAAATGTTGACATTTTCTTCTTATGGATCCAATGCTCACTCTCCACAATGTCTAACAGGAGTGGCACTGAAGGAATTAAGGAAGGATAAACCTAAAAACAAGCAATGAAATTAAATAAGTGAATGTTTTCATAATAGAAAACCCTTCCTTGTCAAAAAAGTCAAACAAAGAGAATTTTTAACTTTTAACATGAATATTCATTTTGTCTGTGAAGATTTTGCAAATGAGTCAGGGCAGCAAAAACATTTGCATGCCAGGTAGGTTTGCTACTCTCTATTGATCTGAGAAAGATGTGTTTCATTTAACTCTAAATAACATTTACACTCTCTTTTGGTAAAAAAACCCCACTGAGCCATATATGTTTAAATATATAACTTTCAAAAATATTAAAGTTCAAACTTTAGAAATAGAGATGTAAATGTAAAGTGAATTAATTATTTTGAATGCACTATCAAAATTTAGTTTAATCACCTGGGTTTTCAGTCCTGGATTTCAAGTGGATATTTTGAAATCAATAAACTTTTATATCAGGCTTTTTTTTTGGGTTGAAGAACACTCCACAGCTCTGAAGATTTTAAGGAAAGGGAAAATATGTATTTTATGTAACACAAATTAATATGATCTAAAGGCCTAAATCAAGGCCAAGAATTTCCTGCCTGCTGACTCCCAAATCCCTGGTCAAGGATTGCATAACCTGAGAAAGGGGGTGGGGGTATTATAATTTTGCTTTATGAATCAGAGATGCCCAGGGAATAGGTTATGATCTTCTGATAAGATTTTAGTATGTTAGTATATTAATCAGTACTGCAAGTAGAGTCATTAGTGGAGAAAGCAGTCTTGTCTTCTGCCTTGATGAGTGCAGAACTGACTGAAGAGATCTGCACTAGAACATTAAACAGTATCTGAGAAAATTTATCTATAATATTTTCAAAAAAGTAGTATTTTCAAAAAATCTCAGAGGAGAAGCATTACAAAAGAACATTGTTTTAGGGATTTGAAGCATTACAAAAGGACATTTTTGAGACATACAAGTTGTGCCATTATTCCAACATTGCAGAGAAGTTTTAATTTTACTGTTTTTCCTCTTATTTCAGGACCTGAGACTGTGTGGTTTACAACCCAAGCACAGCACCTCTGTGCTCTTTTTCCTAGGGTTTTGTTTCAAAACTGAAGAAGCCTGACCAAGGTCATCTAAACAGTGTGGGCTGATATGATGAACAATATTATTTTAATTAAGGTCAAATCACACATGTGGATGCAGAAATCAACACATATAAGTTCAGAAGTTTTTTACTCTATACGGCATCACAAAACTCATGCTTAAATCAGGAGAAGCAGCTTGATTTAGAATTTTCTGGTTGAATGCACATATTTTCTGCACCCTATCTATGTGTTGCAGAAATTCTGGACGTGGCATAATTTTCCCATTGGCTAGTACCTGCAAAAGAGATGAAGTCATGTACCCAAAATAGGAAGCACATTACACCCAAGGAGGTCTTGGCCAGTGTAGAGAAAAGAGTGACCAATAAAATTGTTTTGTGCTAAAGGCAAGCACATATACAGTCACTGGATTGCACAGGGAACCTTAAAAATAATTTGTATCTGCACCATTTGATATCAAATGGTGAGGCCAGAAAAGAGCAATGAAAAGATCGAGACAAAATATTTCATGCATGAATCTGGACTTTTTTATTATTTATAGCCACCAGACAAAAGAATTAGCAGCTTTGAATTCAAAGTGCTTTGACAGCAACTACTGGTATATTTTTTACCATGTTTTTACCTTTTCCTTTTCCTCTCCTCTTTCCCTCATACCTAGTGTTAAGATACTTATTAAGATATTATGATTATTAGAGACACCTCTATCCTGTTGGTGTGTGTTAAAGCCTCTGGCTGAAGGAAAGAATTAAAACTATTAATGCAGAAATGTGCCGTGAATATGGAGGCTTAGATGTTAAATCACAACATGGATCACAGTTGTGTTTTATAATGAAGATAGATAGACCATGACCAAAGACCAACTTTTATCCAAGTTTCCATCTGTATTTTCTCTTTCCCTCATAAACAGATATGGAGAAAGCATAAAGAGACAGTTTGCATTGCTCAGCTGAGTGTCTCAAGTTATGTGAGATTATGATTCTGACCACCAGTTTGAAGTCTGAATATATTCTGAATCATAAATTAAATATTAATAAACTGACAAAGTGAATGTTTTAAGTTGTTGCAACATTTACTACAGTCAGACCGGTTAAGCAGTGTCAGTGATAACTGAAAATATTCTTCCTTTCTGGCTTGCTCTTGGCAGTATACTTCTTTTCCTTATTTCAAACACAGCAAGAAGTAGATCCATTAAACCAGAACAGAACAATGTCAAATTGTTATGGTTGTGCTGTCAGTTACAGCAGAATCCAGTTTTTCTGTCAGGTTGCATCTGTGTGAGTCTGACATCCTTACCTGCTGAAGCCCGCGTGGCACGTGTCACTGTGCCAGGCAGGGACACGTTTGCTGAAGGGGACATTCGGGGAGGTCACGCTCCTCAGACACTGAACACATTGCTGCCATGCATCCTCCCATTTCAGACCTTCAAATGACAGAACACCCCTTGGATGGGTGGAAATCCTGTGGTAACGATACCTGAGCTGATGCAAACCACCGGCCGTTTTCACTGAGAGGAGCTGAGTGACCAGGAGCTGAAAATCCAGCCTAGAATGTCAATAAGGAGATCGATGTGTCCCTCTGATCAGCTTCTAGTGCTAGTCACCACAAATGACTGGAAATGACCCACAAAACAAGGCTCACTTCATATTACCTAAAACATTTGTCATGTAAGCATGCTTACCTTGGATTTTCCTTGTAAACAGAAGAGATAAATGGGAACTTTTTGAGCATCTTATCTCATTTACCTTGAATGTCTTCTTCAAAATGCAATGAATACTGGACTAAAAATATCTGTATTAATAAACAATAATAAAATGGGGAATTTAAAGCATTATCCTCATCTCAGCTATAGAAATCCACAGTAAAAACAGGCATCACTTGCATGTCAATGCCTGTGCTAATTTAAAGGACCTAAAGAAAGCCATAATAGGAACCACATGAAAAAAACATAATAGCGAAAATCTGCCAATGTAATGTGACATGAAGTCATCAATGACACCCCTGCCAATGTTTCTTAAGTACCCTGGCCTTCTCTGATTCAAATTTGTGGTGTGCAGACTTGAATTAATCATTGATACAACAGTGTAGTACTTACATGAATGCAGTGATGTTCAGTGCTGGCCACTTGAATTATTTTAAAACTTGTATGTGTGAGGTACAAACTAGATGCTCAAGACAGGAGAGCTCTTACTTCACCAGACATCCAAACAGATGATGCAAAAGCAATCATGTGGAATATAAGAACCTGTTGAAACAGGCAAAAAAGTTAAATCTGCTTGCTACAACATATAATTAAGGAAAACAAGGTGAACCCATGCACGGCTCCCTGAAACTTCACCCAAAGTTTTTTACAAAAATATGTATAGCATTAAAGGCAAATTTTAAACTACAAAATAATTATCACCTGAAGGAGGGATATGTCATGCAAGATACCCTTAGATTTCTTATTCTAGAGGAACTGCAGGTGGAGTTTATAAGTCCCTCTCAAGATATTATGATGCAAATCACACAATTTCCCATAAGCATAAAGTGCAAGATCTGAGAAGACAGCCAGGGCTACCTACGTTGTTTGAAGGTATTCAAGAATCCTTCACTACTGAATGAGGCTAATGACAGGACAGAAGTGACTCATTCATTGACATGGTAACCTTTACCTGGTATAGACCAAGAGAAGCTGGACTGACATCACAAGAGTTGTTTGCTCAAACATCACTTGCCTGTCATTACACTCTCCCTCTGATAGATTATTCCATTAAGTGGGCCAGAAATAGCATTGACGTCACAATTCACATCTGCTACTGTAATCATTCATCCATTTCCTATTTTCAGGTGAGACAGAAACCCCCCAAAATTATTCATGGTGCACAAAACATCACCAGTCATTTAGTTCAACTTAAAGCTCTTCTTCGAACAGACAGTGGAATAGCACACACACCAACCATCAATAGATTCTGTCAGTTCAATGGAAAAATCAAATTCTCCAGCTGAACTGCAGGAGGAAGTTCACAGACTGCTAAATATGAAAGGAAAAGGTTGTAAAGCTTTTAGCACAGACCTAGTACAATCTCAGACCTCACACCATGGCATTATCACACCTGCACTGGTGCAGAATGGGAGAGGGAAGGCGCATAAGCTGAATGTGGATGGATGACAAGGGGTAAAATTTGAAACAGAACGATTGTTCAGATGGTAACCAAACAGGAGAAGCAACAATACAGATTAGGCACAGTTCAAAAGCCAGCATATTCAGAGCAGTTCACTTGAAAGAGTACAAAAACCTGTAATTCAATGAATATAGAAAAAGTTCACTGCTTTTTGGGTGTCTTGAAAGGGAATAAGTTATATGTGCAAGGTATTTGACAATTATGAATCAGACTGAAAAGCTTCTTACCCTGTAGAGGCTTACTTGGGCAGCTGAGACATTTTCAGGTCCAAGGTGTTTTGTGTAAATTCAACACTGCTCAGTGATCTACTTGAATCACCTATATGGACTCTGCTCTGTCCACAGCTGCTGTCTGACTGTTATAATTTTTATCTGCTTAGGATTAAAACAAAATAACGATAAAATAACACTAGCGCACTCATGTTTTTATCTTAGATAAAGGACTATATTCCCTTGCACCTGTTGTTGAAGTATAGCATTGAAGGGCACAACTCAAGACACAACCTCTCCCCACAATCCATATTCACTTATTTATTTCTCAGCTCTTTATTTTGATTCTCTTTTCAACATTCCATAGCCACTAGCATTATGCTTCTTTAAGAATAAATTTCCCAGAGTCTATTCAGCATCTCTGCATGGAAGTAGGCAGTGCTGGAAGTACCAGTCACACATTTCTATACCCCATCCTACCTCCAGTAAACCCTAGTAAGTACTCCAGTTTTAGGCATAGACATTTGGCCATTTAGAATACATTTGACAGTGGATCAATTCCTCACATCCTGTGTGAAAAAAATTTGTACCCACAAAGAGGCACAGAGAAGAAAAGGAACACTTGATAAGGCAGGATAATGATGAGGGCTTGAAATATTTAGAAATTTGCAAAGCATACAGGAATGCAAACATTCATGCCCCAATCTTATTTCATAGCAATTCTTCAGATCTTTGCATGCTATTGGGTTTCTTCCTCTGCAATCATATGCCTCCCAATGACATCACTGGACAATATTTCTTCACAAGAGGCAGATATTTCTGTGCTCTTTATGCTGACCACTCTGTGCTCATATGCATAACAATTAGGCCAGGATTACAATCTGTCTTTTTTTTTTATATTTAAAACCTTCACATCTGTGTCTTTTTGTGTTGATGATACCCAGAATTAGTTTTATTTTTTACAATTTTTTAATTTTTTAAAATTACTTTTTAGTTTTTAATTTTTTTAGTTTTTAATTTTTTTATTTATTTAGTTTTAATTTTTATTTTTTTTCGTGTAAAATATACAATTTGCTCAAGTCAGTTAATGTTTCATCATTAAGTGGGAATTACCTGTGGCCTTTAACTTATTGGCACATCACAGGAAATTATTCATAACAGTTTTACCTTGCTATATTGAGTGAAATAAGTGTCCTGCCTTCTGAAAAGTAAAGTTACTAGGGCAGTGATGAAAATTAATGTTTTAATTTGTCTCCAAGGTCACAATCTCCCAATTACAGAGCTGGTGAGAGCATGCAGGAGCTTTAAGTACCTATCCAAACATCTGGTTTAATGGGTTTTGGGAGTGAAGAATTTCGAATCAACTTTCAAAGATCCTTTTAAAGTCTGTTTTTTTATGGTCTAATTCTATAAAATTAATGATTTTGAATTTAAAATATATATTAAAAAAGCATGAAAAAGCTCACTGACACCTTCAATGTTCTTGGTACATGATCGTATAGCCAAAAGAAGCAGACATTCCTTATGTTTTGATCCTATGTTTGGTGTCACTATAAATTTCTTGGTTTTCTTGTTTGAATGACACTGGCAACTAAATGCTTAACACAATTACCCCTGTATAGAGTTCTATCTTATGTTTAATTAGCTCCTCACATGCAGAAATGGGTTGAAAAAACAGATGGTCTAACGACCCACATGGAGAAATTACGCTTGTATTGTTGTCTCTTACTCACTTATAAATGTCAACACGCCCCAAAGATCACTGCTTGTTGTCTGATCTTGACCTGCTTTCCTGACTATTCTTGTTTCCAGCAAATTTTGGTCTTTCATATGATTAAACGATGAACAAGAGAATGTAAAAACGTTTATCTGGAGCAAATGAATGGAAAAGTGTGCACTATGCTCCTGCTTGTGGCTAACATATGCAAGCTGATGTATAAAAATAAATATAAAGAATGCATAAAGTTGATGATGCTTTGATACCGGGGACTCCATTAGTGCACTATCTCTGAAACACATTAAATTTTCCAGTGCCAAATAAATCAGGTCATTGTAGTTTAAGAGTCCCGTTTCGTTAATTGAAGAAAGATTCATTGTGCAGTTGTGCTCACAAGAGTGCAATAAAGCTGCAGTCCACCTAGGGTGTTTCTGAATAAGTTCCTACATCCACTTGAAGAATTGTTATGGATGGAAAGACACAGAGCATTCCTGTTCGTAATGTAGTTCTTTATTTATTAATTAGCTTTATTATCTATTTTCCAACAGTGGCATCAAAACAAATTATTAATGATGGTGCAATTCACAAAATAGTGAATTCCAGCCAGAATAAAGTGCCTTACAGGGCACTTTCAGCAGAAAAGCTGTTTGTTTGAATCTCCTGAGTATTGGGGGGATTTCTTATCATAAAATATCTCAAGTTAGAAGGAACCCACGAGGATTTTTCTGCCTTCCACATTTTCCTCTGGTACCAGTACAATCACCAAAACTGAAAATAAGCTTTTCAGATGGAAGGGAAATAAATTTTGGGGTTATTTATCCTTTTTTAGAATGTTTTCCAATTTTTTAAATGCCAAAGAGTTGAATGAAAACACAAGTAGTTATGAAAAAAAAAAAAAAAGGGTTCTGAGAAGTGTTCATTAAAAAATTTCAGCATGTAGATTTATAGATCATTTAAAGTAATTTTGGATTGAATTTTCTTGCTACTGCTTTATTAAGTTTCATCTGGGCATCCTTTGAGAATTCTACAAATATGTAACTGATCTAGTGTGTAATTTTGGGAATGGGAATCTCTCTCCAATTCAGATCCTCGATGGAATCTTCTTATTTCTTGAGTATTCAAGTCCTAAACAGGAGCTGAACTTAACATTTATGAAGAAATTTCACAATTTTAGACTGCAAAATTTAACGCAATGACCTTGAAATTGTGCATTAGTTAATTGTGAGAAAACAATGGCATCTCTTTTGGCTCATACTAAACACTGGATCTTGGAATTTACACAGCCACATCTCTTCATTTCACAGGTATTCTGAGTGATGACAACAATAATTTTTCCATGTTCTTAATTATATTTAAATAAAAGGTGAACTCATTGCACTCCTTGAAACATGCTAGCTAAAGCATGAGGCTAAAAGAGAAATCAATTATTTCCATTTTGGCAACTTTAGACTTAAAATGATAGTGTGCTTCCAACAACTTAAAAGATATGATCTATAAATAAAGCCTGAATTTAATAGTGGCAAAGTAGGCATTTTTTCTCCCTAAATTTGTTACTTGGGTTTGTGGGGGAAGGTTTGATGTGTGGTTTGTTGGTTTTTTTGGGGGGTTGAGTTTTTTGGGGTTTTTTTGTTGCTATAGGTTCCTTTGTTTTGGTTTGGTTTGTTGTTTTGGTTTTGTTTTTTTTTTTTTTCTTTTTGGAAAGAAGGGTTCCAAGCTTCTATAAACTAGTATTTTAAAGGAAAGAAAATTGCAATCTTTCAAAGAATCAACTTTTGTCAATAACTAAGAAATTTTTTATTCAACAAGAAAACTTCCTTTTTTTTCTTCCATGTAGAAGAAAACATGAAATCTTACCTGAAAATTTAAACTTCAAACTTCCAATCTGGTGAAAAAACAATACTACTAGATGAATGATTCATTTGATATTACTGATAATACCCAAGTAACACCTTCTATATAACTCTGTGGCATATTTTTTGCAAATGATATCATTGACATCAGAAAGATGTTTTTATATACCAGAAGTTTTAAAAAAAATAAACTGTAACACTGATTTTTTTTTTAATCAGTTGATTAAAAATGAATTGTAGAGAAAACAGAGACAACCTTAGAATTTCTTATCCACCTAAATCAAGGTGAGTCTTATGGCAGAAGATGATAGTCTTGTCACAAGTCAAAGGACACTGAGGGAGAAAATTCAAGGAGAGATCTACCCTTCAATACCAACATGTCAACAGAGGGTCTCTGTTACAAGATTTTAAAAAATGGCAGATCACTAAGTATCTGTTTAATGACAAAATACTAGGAAAAAAGTAACAAATCTATCTAAAAAAATTATATGTCTCAATTCTAGACAAAACAAAACCAAGCACAGAACAAAACAAACCCCAAAATATTTAATTTTCTATGTGAAAGAAGGAACTTAGGTACAGATTTTCATGTGGTTATAGATACATTTTAAGCAATTCCTTTCATTGAAGAGTTAATTTTCACTGTTTTGCCTTGGAAGGGAAAGAGGAAGTTGAAAGAAAAAATATTAATATTATATCTTACATTCTTTCCTTTACCATATTTTCTGGAGAAAAAGACACAGTCTATCCAAAGAAATTTAGAAAGAACTTTTCTTCTTCATCAAATACTTCTTGACTCTTTACTCCTGCATGATAGTCTCTGTGATAGAGGGAAACGGGAAAAAGACTCGCTTTCTTTTTTACACCCTCTGGACTGGTTTTGAAATATATTGATTACTCAAGCAGGTCAAATAATGTGCTATTTTTTCTTCTCTTTTTACACACTATTTTCTAATACAGCTTTTATTTAATTTACCTTAGTTCTTTTTTAAAAAAAAATACACAATTGCACTATTGAGTTATTATTAATCTTAATTTAGTTATTATTAATCTTAAGTTAGGATTAATTCTGACACAATCTTTTTACTTTTTGCTCCCATTTTCATTCTTCCATTATGCAAGACATAGAAAAGAATGCCACAGAATTTTAATTTCATTACCCTTTGAGCTCTGCGTGGGTGGAACTCACTGAGCTGACAGGGGAAAATCATCACAGTTGTCCCAGTCAGAGAATAGCTATGTTAAAATATTTAGGGATAAAATGAAACTTTCTTTTCTTTTTTAGAATATATAGAAGAGTTATAAACAGCTAAGGAAAATAAGAGTCAGGAGAAAGGAACATTAGAGTCAAATACTTTTTTTTTTAATTCCTATGGGGATGATAGTTCTGTCCATATAGTCCTCTAACATGGATGGTTAGCTTTATTTCATTTTCTGCAGAGGTATAGTCTTCAAGTCTTGGCACCATTGGTGTAGCAGATACCTCCAATTCCTCTGCTGGTATGCTGGTATTTCCAGCAGAGATAGACAAGTAGTGTTTAATAGTTTTCCACTTAATTTTAGACTGATTCACTAAGGTATGATAGTATAAAAAAACAAAAGCATCATCACTGCTAATTGCATGTTTACTTGAATTCACTGTCAGAGAGTCTTCCAATATCCCAGGATGCCTGTAGTAATATTTTTGTATGAATTTACAAAAGCAGCTCTAGCCATTGCATACCCTGGCCAGTCAGAGTGAGTTTGAAATTATCTCAGTGACGACCCATACCATGCAGAGAAATGCAAAAAAACTCCTGTGGCTCCTGTGCCCCTTCTCAGTATAATGTGAGAGAATCAATAGTCACAGGAGCTAACCAATTTATGTGGCCAGCTGTGAATCCTCGCCTGCATTTTTCTGAGGTTTCCACAGGACCTTTGTATGCTCATTTAAATTAAATCTGTCCTGCGTTCCCATCCTTTTTTTTAAAATGAATTGCAAAGTGACAGACTCAAGTTTCAGTTGGCTGCCTTCACAGATTCCCCGTGTCACTTTGGAGAAGCTTAATTTCTCTACTTATAAAATAAGGACATTATTTACTACTCCTCTTCTTTATCTGGTCTGTCTGTTTTTGAACAGAGGATTCACTTGGGGCTTTGAAAACTCTTCATATTTAGGGGACCTAGTATCAGTCCAAGTGCTGCTACAATAGAAGCAACAACAGTGCCTTTCCTGATGATTGTGTTTCACTTAATTTTGGGGAGTTGGTTGATATATTTCTGTTCAATTTCTGAACAGCTTTATAAAATTCTGCTTTACATATACCCACGATTTTTTATTTCATCCATTTAGATGGATTCTGTTCTCTTCCAAGGATCATAAACATAACACAACACCCTGGAGAAGCCTTTGTGTATTTTTTTAATATTTCAGCCTCTGTGGATATAAACCAACTTGCTTGTCTTTTGATTGAAGCAGAGACTAATTAAGTTAGTTATATAATTATTATTCTAAAGACTCTCCTCATATGCCTCATCTGTCTTTATGTTGCTGAAAAAGACATTTTCTTGTCTACATTTTTTGCTGCCTGAGCAAATATAAATGTGCTCCTTAGGTCAGCTACCACTGAATACAATTTTTCTAAGTTAATGAGTGTAGCAAAAAGGAAAAGGAAGAAAAAAAATCCTACTTACATATAAACATATTTTTCTAGCTCACTCAATAAACCATGTTGATTTTTCAGGGTCTCTTTCATTAACCTGAAAAAAACATTAAGATCTATATAGATATAGGACATTTGTGTTTGCCACTGCAAACTGTCCTGGGACAGAAATATTAATATCCATTCACTAACTAGGGCTGGATTCTGCTGGGTTTACTGATATTCCATCTGAGACTGAATTTTTTCTACCATCTGTAGATACCACTAAGCCATCTAGTCTAACCTAATAATTCAAAATAACCTCTTTAGACATTTAACCAAGGGAAAAGATGAATAATTATGCTTATGTGTGCAAGGAGAAAAAAATCAAAGAACCCACAGAGATGGACAGAGTTAAGGAAAATTAATCCACTTTCCTCCATGATTTAAATACCACTATTTATGGAGCTAGGCATTGGCTCTTCCCTAACTGAATGTAAATTCTTCAACATACACCAACACCACTTGCAACAGCTCCTGTGGCATCAGAGGCCTCTTCCAAGGGCTCCTGTAGGACAATTCTGCTGTGCAAGCTGCCAGGAGTGCCTGCAGCCCCTCTCCTGAGCTGGAATTAGTGGTGGTGGTCTCACGTGCTTTAGCTGAGCTGCTCTGCTGGCTTTGCCCAGCCTGGCCTTTGGTGGTGGGAGGGACACACAAGTGGTTTCTGTGAGAAGCTTCTGGAAGATTCCGCCATGTCTGGCAGAGCCAATCCCTCATGGCTGTCTAGATGGACGTGCTGCGGGCCAAGGCTGGGCCAATGAGAGATGGTGGCAATGTCTCTGTGATGACATAATTAAGAAGAAAATCAAAACAAAGTGGGCATGTGCAGCATTTTGTTTTTTGTCGTGTCAGAGAAGAGGAGGAGGTGAAAATATGTGAGGGAAACAACATGGAGACACCGAGGTCAGTGGGGAAGGTGGGGCAGGAGGAGCTCCAGGGGCCAGAGCTGAGATTCCTCTGCAGGCTGTGGTGAGAGCAGGGTGAAGCAGCTGGATGGGGATGGGGATCCACAGGGATGCAGAGATCCACCCACAGGGAATGGGGATCCACAAGGATACAGAGATCCACCCACAGCCCATGGGGATCCATGGGGAATGCAGAGATCCACCCACAGCCCCTGGGGATCCGTGGGGAAAGCAGAGATCCACCCACAGCCCATGGGGATCCATGGGGGATGCAGGGATCCACCCACAGCCCCTGGGGATCCATGGGGAATGCAGAGATCCACCCACAGCCCCTGGGGATCCGTGGGGAAAGCAGAGATCCACCCACAGCCCATGGGGATCCATGGGGGATGCAGGGATCCACCCACAGCCCATGGGGATCCAGGGGGGACGTAGAGATCCATGCACAGCCCCTGGGGATCCAGGGGGGACGTAGAGATCCACCCACAGCCCCTGGGATCCATGGGGGATGAAGAGATCCACCCACAGTCAGTGGGGATCCAGGGGGGGTATAGAGATCCACCCACAGTCCATGGGGTTCTGTGGGGGATGCAGGGATCAACCACAGCCCATGGGGATCCATGGGGGATGCAGGGATCAACCCACAGCCCCTGGGGACCCACAGGGGGGATGCAGAGATCCACCCACAGGGGAGGTGCCCATGCTGGAGCAGGTGGATGCCTGGGGGAGGCTGTGATCCAGTGGGAGACCCTTTGGAGAGAGAGGGCCCTGCTCCCAGGCTGGAGCAGCCTGTCCTTGGAGGACTGCACCCTGTGGAAAGAGAGATCCATGGCAGCAGTTTGGGAGGGCTGTGTGCCCATGGCAGGGACTCACGCTGCAGCGGATGAGGTTTGACTGCTGATCATGACAGTGGACCCACACTGGAGAAGCTCACTGGGAAATGTCTCCTGTGGGAGGCTCCCCACGGTCTCACAGGGAGAGGACCCCACTGCTGGAGCAGTGGAAGAAAATCTTGGTGATGAACTGACCCCAAAACCCCCACGCCCTGTCTCCCTGCACTGTTGGTGGGAAGGAGGGAGGGGCTGGGGGGAAAGAGGTGTCATTATCCAGTTTATTACTGACTCTGTTAGTAATAAACTCACTTTGTACCTTTAAGCTGAGCCTGTTTTGCCCTTGCAGTGTTTTCTCACAGTCCTTATCTCAACTCAGGATCCCTTCATTATTTTTTTCTGTCTTCTGCACAGCTGTGGCAGGGGTGGGTAAGCAAGCAACTTTTGTGGGTGTCTGGTGTTGGGCCAGTGTCAAACCATGACAGGCACTCAGGTAAGAACCTTTCACAAGTGGAAAGCAGACTGTACACCATCTAGGATGAGTCAAATTGTGGATAAAAAGGAGATCAACAAGGTCTTTGCAGAAACCATGAGGAGTCCAAGCCAATATTTAATGCAAAAAAGGCTAAATATTGGAACAGAGATCCAGACAGCCTGTGAGCATTTCCCTCCTTGTTAACATGAAGAATTTATTTGACCAAGGCCTTGAGCTATCCATTTTGTTCAGACCTGCTCTGCACACTGATGATTGGACTGGATGACATATTTTTAACACTTTCACAGCCAGGACAGCTGACCCCAACAGACCAAAGGGATTTTCCAGACCATTTGGCATCACACTCAGCAATAAAACTATGGAGAAGGTTGGTGGGGGCAATGCTGCTCAGAGACTGGGCACAGGCTGGTTGTTGATGAATGGTTGTTCACATATGCATCACTGCGTTTCTTGGGTTTTATTTATCTGTCTTTCCTATTTTCCTTTTCATTTATTAATAACAACAGATAATTATAGCAAATGATAATGTTTATAGTCATTATTAAATTATTGCTTATCTTAACACATGAGTTTTCTCACTGTTGCCCTTCCAATTCAATTTCGTCATCCCTTTGGGGTGAGAATGAACAAGCAGCTGTGTGGTGCTTGGTTGACAGCTGGGGTTAAACCATGACACAGGCTCAGTTGGTTGTCTTTTTTGAAAAATTTGTCCTTGTTTTCTCACTCCAAGACATTTTATAACCAAATTTTCCCTGCATGTGTCTTTGCAGATAACAAAGTAATCTCATTCCTCAATACCCCTGGAAACTAGATCTGATCTTTCATAGATGTGCATTCATGCTTGAAGGCTTTTCAAGAGATTGAACACAAGCTGAAATGATGAGAAATCAAGGGAATCCACTATTCTCCTGTCAGACTCCTGATAAAGGAAAAATTAAATCCCTAACTCTCCTGGTTTCATCTGGGACACAGTTTATTTTCTTCCTAGTAGCTGGTGCAGTGCTAAGGGTGCTCCCTGTGCAGTACCAGCCCACCACCCAAATTCTGTTGCAGCTGGTGGGAATTGCACTGGGAGTGGATGTAGTAAAGCTTGAAGTGATCAAACAGAATGGTGATGAGAGCTCTAGGGGCCCTTTGGGAAAGCATGTAAAGAACTGTAGATCACCCCAAATGATGCATGAAAAATATTTAATTAGTAATGGGCACTATTTAATGTAATACAGGGAGGGCAGAATTCCTACAGTCATAGCTTAATGAGTTCTAGCAGATTCTACTGCACCCTTCAAGAGACAACAGACACAAAAATTTTGTGACTGGGAAATGACAGCTGAGCTTAGCTACCTCTAGTCACAGTCAGATACTATCTTTGAAGTTCTATTATCATCCTTCATTTGGAAATGTTCACATCACACACAGAAAAGCATACAACATTTTAGTAGATAACTTGTTATTGTTACTTTTCACATAATAATATTAACTTAGGAAATTCAAAATTCTGTTTGCTTCCTGTAGCCTCTTTTCCTGTCCTCTTGATTCTATCCAACTACAAAAAGAGATCGTGTCTGTTAACGTTCAGAGTTAAACAATAAGACAGAGATGGCTTTTATGAATTAGGGACTAAAACAGTATTATGTTTTAGCATAGACAGCAAGAGGTGACAACTGCCACAATGAAAGGCTGTTGACAAATCATTAACATATGATGAATTGTGAAAATTCACGCTGCAGCTCTCTTAATTGTCAATGTATGTTTTTCTCTGTAAGGTATTAATTCAAAGAACAGAAATATGCTGTGACTCATTAATGTGGCTGCAATAAAGGGTGCATGTGGGAACGCCCATTAAAGTTAAATATTACCTTAAAAATCAAAAAGTTTGAGGAGGTAACTACCACACCGTATATACATTGTGTGTCTTGGATAAACACCTTTTGAAATGGTTAAATAAAAAATAGCTACCTGAATTTGTGTGAACACTAAGAAAAAAAGTTTCATAAAACTTAATTAGAAAATATTGCATAGAATCCCTATCTTATGAAATGTGTCCAACCTTTTTTACAACTGAGTGCATATGGAATTTTTTGCAACATGTTTAATCTCTCTGTGGATCCTGATGTTTTCACAGGGCATAAGTGGGCTACTATTTCAAGTGAAAATGTCTGTATTTGATAAGTAACTTTGATGGCTTCAGTTTAAATCATATTAACAGCTTAGATTTTGGATTCTCAATGTGCATCACATTTTTTGATTAAAGGAAGTCAAGCCATCAAAATAAAAATGATAAAGGATCAGAAATTACTGTACTTCATTTTAGGTAATATTTCCAAAGCAATAATAAAACACTTTACCAATCAACCAGTTAATGACCAATGTGAGTTGTTATTGGGTGAAGTTGACAGAACCTAATTTATCTAGCTGGCCATTAACTCATCAATAAAAGGGTTACTAGTCAAGAGTGTAAAAATTGTTCATATAAATCTCAGTTATGTAACTATTAAAATACTAAATTAGTTTTCTAAAATAATTTACTTTATCATTATCACAGTGTAATACCAGTAATTTATCACCAACACTTTATTTCAGCCACTATTGGCCCAATAAACAAAAAAATTGACCTGATTGCAACCTAAATGTGGAAGATAATTTTATAATGATCTGGGCTTCCCATATGCTCCACATATCTTTCAGCCTGAAGAAGTTCAGTACCCAGATGTTAATTTACTAGGATTCAGAAGTCAGAAACAGAATACTTTGTACTCTCCATCATTTTTAGGGAATATCCTACCTACATTTAGCTGTGACAGCTATTTTCACTTGGTAAGCATGGCTTTTGAAATGATGACCCAAAATCGTGCAACTTGGAACAAGATTAATGTTTTCACAGAACCATAACAATAATGCCATACAGAGGCAGCCACATCTGTCCAGTACGTTTCTTTGGTTTTGGAATTGATCTGAAACTCAAAACTAGATATTTGGCTAAATATTGTCCCAGTTCAAACAAAAAAATTACTCAGGAAACAGATCCATTCAGTCAAAATCCAAGGAAATAAGACTAAATCAATGCAAGAGCCACTGCCTGCATCACTCATGAAACTGCAACAATGGAAATCCCATTCATCTGAAAATGAGTTCAGGCTACACCTTTGCAAAGTGATGATAAATAGGTATTAGCATAAACCAATTGCCAGCAAAGGTATTTTTTTTTTCTTTCTCCATATCTTATTGTGGAGGACATACACCTCTTCACTTAATATTCATTTTTTTCAGATGGGATTCTGAAAGAAATTGAATGAATTTTATATAATATTTATATAATGAATACGAATGAAGGCAAGAGGAAGGATGGACAAAGATAATTTTAAATGTATACCAAAATGTAGCCAGTGTATCCATTTAAAATAAAGTTAATGAGCACTCAAACACCATGAAGACTTTAATTAAGAAACAAGCATTATTAAAAAAAATAATCAGCTAATTTCCTAATTAAATCAACATGCGCTTGTAAATGGGTTACCAGTAATTTCCTTGCCAGTGTCATTGTGTCTTTTAGGTGTAATTTATAGTTTTTAATAGGCAATTACTTGATTCTTCATGACCCAGACATGGTATTGAATGATTAATTCAGTAATGTTAAAAAAGTCATGCACACTGTCTTCTAATGAAAGGTGGTGACAAAAATAGTAAATTAGGTTAGAATGTTTCAGAAGACATGAACAATTACAGATTAGAATAAATGCACAGTAGTGTCAGTGGACATTTCAGATGTCAGAATACAGATGAAAATCTTTTAGGTCCAGTTTGACACTCATATTACCTAACATTTATCTGTTTTTGTTTTTTTTTTTTTAAGAATGCCTCAGGAAGACAATTTCAGTAATTTATTTTTCCAAACTAAATTTATTAAACAATTTATTTTCTAACAAAAGGGAAAAAAATAAAGAATCTAATTAACCAAGTTTGCTAAAGCAGCTCAGCAGAAAAAGAAATGGAAATTAAATCTCTCAAGACACCTGTTTGATGCAACGGGCTGAATTTTTGCTGAAGATTTGCTCTACCCTTCGTAATACTTAAAAGAAAACTTGTCTGCATAGCAAATTTTGCCTTAAAAGAAGTGTTGTCCAAATAACCAACTTACCTAGACCATTTACAATGTACAGTGGCACACAGCTCAGTTGACTGGTGAGCCAGTCCTCTGTAAAAGAGGCACGCTGATAGAGAAAGATTCCAGGTTGGACATGAAACACAAAACTTAGCACCACATGATTGCTCAGACTAGAACAAGCTGGAACTGTTCACAAAAAAAATGGCTTGTCCTGATTTTTTGAATCTGTTGTATAATTATACTGTTGTATAATTTCTCCCATGAAAATCCCTTCCTTTTGGAAGCATCACAGCAGCACAGTGCTGAAAATTTGTAATTCCTTTTTCTTTTGCTTCCCTCAAATCTATAATATTTTATCATACCCAGAATTTTTTTTCAAACTGATAAGATAAATTACTCTAGCAGAGATTTACTGAAAAATCTAGATTGCTCATGGCATGTTGGTTAGTTCTAAATAAGCTGAGTATCACTACAGGGTACAGTTGTTGATTCTATATTAGACAGATACCAGAAGAAAGTACTGTAAAATGCTTTGGTGCCAAAATATTGTAGGAGTATTACCAAGAAATTTAAGTGGTCAGACTTTATTTCTTTTTCTTCTTCTTTCCTTTCTTTTTTCATTGTTTAACAAGGTTCTCTTCTTTACCCTTCTTCAGACTGTTAATGTAGAAGTCTTCTCCTTAGCACTCATCACCTAAAAGAGGCTTCATTGAGCATCCTGCCTCATTGACTTCTTTTTTCTCCTCGTCTCTTTTTGAAACCTATTGACTGTTTCTTAATTCTTCTCTCCATAAGTTATTGCCTTTATGACTGAATGCCTTAATTTATTCCCCATATAATGTCTCCACACTACTGCTCCCTGTGATTTATGATATATGTGGTCTTCTGTTGTTTAACTCCATAAACGACTTTGGAATAAAATTCTATGAAAGTAGACATACTCCCACATGACTAATGAAGTCAGCTGCACTGTTGACTCCTCATCATCTTGAAAACACACCCACACATGTTTTCAGGCACAGTCAGGTATAAAGTCTTTAAAATGTTTCCATTTACCTTAGTGTCCCTGTTGCACTTCTACTGAAATTTCTGATTATTTTGAAAATCATCTAACACGCCCCAAAGAGCTATAAGACTTTTCCAAACTACTACAATTGCAGATAAGAACTAGGAAATTTAATTCTAATACTTCGACCTGGAAGTTGGGGTTCTAGAAAATCCACAAACCTGTTGATACTGCACTTTAGAAAATATATAGTAAACACAAAACACCTCCTAAAATATTTAGAAATAGAAAAGCTTGGTTGGGCATGATTCATAAACTCTAAATGATTTCTTTAGTTTATATATTTTGATTGTGCAGAGCTCAAAGATTTCTCTCTCCTCACCTTGATACTGATGGAAAACAAGGTTTTTCATTAACTTATTAAACAGGGGTGCAGAAGCATCCTTTACTATTAATTATTAGTCATTCCTTCTTCTCCCCTGTACACACACATCCACAATTTACACAGCTAAAAATACAACAGCACACTGGTGGTTTATTTTCTGCATCTTCTAATGTACACCTGCTTGTTGTTCATCAGCTGTCATTTACTTAGCAAAAATATAATTATGATGCTCTAATTTATATGTCAAAAAGGTTCACAACTTCATTTGGAAAGAAGGGAGCTGAGGAAAAGAAATGCAATGTTTGTATATCAGGGATCCACAACTTTCTGAAAAGCTAAAAACACATAAAGACAGAAACTACAAAAATTAAGACAGTGTGGGCTAATACTTGTGTCTACCTAGAGTTTTTCCAAGCAAAATCTACATGTACATTCAGGAGTCCCAAAAATCCAATCAATCATCTAGTGTTTATAAAAACATCTAGAAAGGTTAAGTAGCTAACTCTCAAAAAAATCAATGGAGTTTTGCTGCTGGCTTCAGTCACACCATCCACATGAAGTCCAAACTTTATTTTCAGGTAGCTCAGTAAACCATTTTTGCCTGTAGGGGTTGTGAAATAACTTGAAGGTTGTTGTTTTTTTTTTTTTTTTTCCCAGGAAAATAAGACTTCTACAATCCTATTACCTGTCTGTGACTAATTGCTTACATGCTCACCCAAGAAATTTTCTCAAATTATTTTTGGTGAGTTAAATTGCATTTGCTGGGGAATTTAAATTCCGAAGATAGCATGCTCTCCACATTTGATGGAATGCCCTTGGGTAGTAACTGCAATGCAAACTTGACCCTTTCTCAGGAGAAATCCTTGGAAAAATTATACTCTGACCCCAAAGCATCCTTGTTAGATCTCCATGATTTCAGTATCAGGTAAAAGGTGTCAATACAATGCTGGTTGAACTTGCCTTTGGTCTCCTTGCTTGTTGTCATATCCTAGAACCTGGTTGTCCTATTGATATATGACAAGGCTTAAGACTCAGAAGGAGGTAATTTGTCACACAGGCAAAACATTTACAGTTTTGTTAAACATTTACAGTATTGTTAAACATTTACAGTTTACATTTACAGTTTAACATCCAGCATAGGTCCTTTCCATCTTTGGGATCACACTTGTGCTGTAGAGGTTTTCCAGCACTGAATGGGAGCACATTTGCAAGAATAGGATTCTAGAAACTAAAACAAGCAATTCCTTCCCAACAGATTTCTCAAATTTCAACAAATTCCGTGAATCTAACTACACTTAGGTACTTTGGGGGTCTTTGGGGGTTATTTTTGGTTATTTTGGTTTTAACTATTACAGATCACAGGGTGTATGTTTTGTGAAGACTTTCTCTGGAGATGTAGAAATTATTTCAGCACTCTGAGTATCACAAAACCTTTTCTTTCACAATCAACAGAAGAGGAAATTAGAATTTGGGACAGGTATTTTAGATGCACCACTTGAAAAATCTGAAACACACCCATGTCTGCTAACTTGTAGTGACAAGAAATTGGAGCAGGTATTTGGTAGGATGCCAACTCTGTCAGAAAGCTGACAATAGCAGGTCATGAAAGGTGCAGGGTCCATGGCTACATCAAATTTAGGATAATGAAAGTTTTGCTCCTAGAGACAGAGAATGGTCTTCAGCAGCACATAGAAATATTGTGCCTCTGACAGACCTGGGGGAGATATTTGATTTGCAACACAAAACTAAGTTATTTTCTACCTTTCTGTTAAAGATTTTGCCGAAGAACTTGAAAAGTACTTTGGCCCCTGGCACCCCTTTGACTTCTCATTATCATCAGAAAATGGGGTAGCTTAAGAACAACTATTTATAGTATAGACATGCTCTGAGGGCCTGTGATGGTATTCCTTTCCCCAGCCTGGTACAACAGAGCTTCTGTGGAACAAGAATTTTGACCAACTTGTCCTCATGGCATGATCATTGTGTGACTGGTCAGTTGGTTCAATTTAATTTTTTTAATGGGACAGGAAAAAAGCAACCTGCTCTTAGAACACAGCATATTGCGTTATGCAGCGCTAATCAGGACATTGGGTTTGAAATCAGTTTGTAGAAGCAACTAATAAGTTTATTTATTTATTATCATAAGTTTCTTTATTTCTTATTTTTATTATCAGACTTGTTCTCTCCTTTCTGTGCAGGACCAGCAAAATCCCAGTATGCAAAATTTTCTGTTTTCATTGTCCACTTCAGACACCTATGCAAGATGCCAGCCCAGCAATCTCTATCACAATTTCTTTTTCTTTGCTGTGGCAAAGAGCTCAGTTTATGACATAACAGATGTCCAGTTTCACCCTCCTTCTCTCTGCAAGGCCATTAGACCTTCTTTTAACAGGAAGGATTTTATTCCGTAAAATGCACACAAATCTGTAGCTAAAATATTTTGTCATCTAATAAACTGTACACTATCGATTTGGTCTTAAGCAATGAGAAAAGTAAATTCACCACTCAGAAGGTGAAAATTTCAATCAGAAAATGAAACTTTTAAAGAAAATCCTACAAAAAGACACATTGCATTGCAGGTATGGAGGAAATGCTTGGCTGGTTTTAGTTGCCAACCAAAGAGAAAACTCCCAAGGACTGTCCTGTGTCACTGCATGTCCCTTTCCTCAGTGAGCTGCCCTTTTGGTCTAAGACTTGCCAAGAGTTCCCAATACAATGGCCCAGAGCAATAATTTCACTTCTTTTGTTGTTGTTTGCTTGTTTGTTAACTGATCAGCTCTTACTATGCAACAAATACCAGTGCACGTGTGTACAAAACCAGTGTCCATTCTAATGGGGAGAGTGCTAGAGTAGATGGAAAGGGACTCTCACTTTGTGCTGGAGTCACAAGTACATGAAAATGTACCCAACTCTGTAGCTTCTGGTCAGTAGTGGTTGTGTTGTATGGCCAAAGCACATTTAATTTATGAAGGTGTTTGGATTCCTGATACTCTCTGGTTTGTGGCAGAAAATAAACTGCTACGAACCTGGCTTATGATCTTTCACTCCCAGCTGAAGCCTTGTGAAAGCCTATGTCTCTGCCTCAATTAGCTGCTAAACTTTGAGCAGTCTTTTAAAAAACAGCAGGTTTTGTGAATGATCCTTGTAATTATTATAGAATCTGGAAAAAACAAGGAAACTGAAGTCAATGGGTATATTCCCTGGGTAGTGATAGAATGTAACACCGTCTTGTCCTATTAATAACCTGTCATTTTTTAATGAGGCCTGCTGATATCCAATAAATGTATAGGGTAAGGTAAAAATATGAGTACAAGTCCAAATGAAGAAAAGATGCATTAACACTGTAAATAGCTACATACACAGTTAAATTTCACCTGACAACAAGAAAATAAAACAAAACCCTTGCAAATCTGTCATCTGTTCTAGCTGGAAGGGGATTTAGGTTACCTCAGTTCCTGTTGTGTAGAAGACAAATTGTATTGGGTTCCCATGACAAGGTCTTGGTGTGAGGGGAGACTACAGGCGTGGCTGCTATGAGAAGCTGCTGGAAGTTTTCCTGATATCTGGTGGATCCAGTGCTGTCCAGCTCTGAGATGGATGCACTGCTGGCCAAGGCTGAGCCCATCAAGGAGGGTGGTGCTACCCAGCCAAGGTGCTGCTCCTCAGGGCTGAGTCCTAATGAGAATTTCTGTGATCTTTGTGCAGCCTGAGAAGATATGGAGAATGCTCCAAGACAAGTCTTGAGGGTAACTGGTATCATGACCCACTCCTGGAGGCAAGGGTAATTCAGGTTCTTGTTAATTAATCCCTTGAGGCTGATTGGAGTGAAAAGGCACTGAATGATTGATGTTTGTAAATATATCTGTATCTGTAGTGTTTATTTTTGAATTTGGTGTAATGGAAAGCAGGTGTGTAGCCATTTTGGTTATTATTATCTGTAGTAATGAAAGATGAAAGCATAAATTATCACTTAATAAAGGGATATAGGGGAAAGAATGGGAGAAGGAGAAAGAATGGAAGAAGAGAAGCAATATATGCAATCACCACACTTGGATTTAGAACAAGACTTGATTGTCACCTTTGGACAAAGTGATGATCAAACATCTTGATCCACTGAGACAGTGGAGATGGGAATGGATTAGTATAAGCTCAGACTCAGGTGGGAATGCCCAAGAACCTCCTCTGGTGAGGGGAGTAAAAACCCACTGTCTTTTGATCATACACAGTACTCTGGTGGAAATGAGAAATGAGCCTCAGAAATGAGTCTGGGGGTGTTTGTGGGTGTTTGATGATTTCAGCCAGTATCAACCCAAATACAGACCAAAGGAAATAGAGACAAAAAATAATTAAAGTCCACATTATTTAACCTATATTTTTACATTACTTAAGAGCTTTTAATTTCTATTTTGTATTTTAGATATGATTTATGAATTTTTATTAGAATTATTATAATTAGGAGATTAAATGTACGAATTTGAGACCACAGACCATAACTCAAAACTACCATATCTTGGAATGGTGCTGGTTCATGGAATTAGAAAAAGGTATGCCCCAAGCTTTTCTTCCAGTCCCAGATTTTTCCATATCTTTTGGGATAGTTTAAGAGGCATGGGAATAGCCATGTATTAAATGTATTTTTCTTTGGATTTTATTCTTAACAAGGTTAGAAAGTTTACATACATATCCTATACTCCTGTGTAATTTCCCTATTCATTTAATTATCAAAGTGTTGTAATCTGCTACAATTTCCCTCCTCACTCCTTCCCCCCTTTTTCCTACTGTTTGTCATGCAGTTCATTTCTCAGTTCTGAAACATGATGGACTGAAGCAATTTAGGTGCAATATATATGCATTTTTTCCTTAGTTGTGACTGCATTGAATACTCCTGATAAACAAATGAGAATAAGAAAGAAAGTTCCTTTGTGAAGTCAGGCATAACTCTGAAATCCCTTGAGCTATTAGAGTGCATCTGTTTTTATCCATATAGAATAAAATGAACAGAGATGCTTACAAAATTAAATGTCACAGGTTCAAACCTACTAAGATACAGTAAAATAGAAGCTCAGAGTTGAAGGAATTAAAGTTGCTGCAGTTCCTTGGTTTTAACATGAAATGGATTCATCATCACGTTCGCAACATGGCTGTAAACTTAAGTTATATCTCCTTGTTCTTGAACAGGTTCCTCTTAAATATGTGTCAGTCTGTGTTCTCATCGCAGAAATGAAAGGCAAAGGGAAAAGTATTCTAAATTCTGCTAGATCAAACTTGGTAAAAAACAAATAGGCAGGGACATTAAGGGTTAGGCCAAAATAATCTTCCTTTAAGTGGCTTGTTAACAAGTGAACAGGAAAATTCCAGAGTAATCATGTATTTCCCTGGCATGGCCCTCACAGCACCTGAAATTCACTGATACAGAAACTTCCCACTGACTGATGTGAAAGAGATTTTTGCTTTTGCATATATTCATAGCTCTGTAGACTATTATTGTACAATTAAGTCGTTTCTTAGCCAGCTTCAGTACTTTTTTAGGCAAACGCACTCCTTGAATCCTATTCTAATCCTGCTTCTTCAGTGAAACAAGGCCTTGTCACTTTCCCATGAATTTAGACATAAAAAATGTGAGGCTAAAAGCAAAGGGGGAGCCTTCACTAGGGGGCTGAACCAAGAGGGGAATTACTTCATCAGCTGTGTTTCTAACTTGGGATTCTTGTAAATTATGTCAATTTTCTACATTTATAAAATTGTTGAATTCCTATATCACATGTTCATTCCACCATAAGTGTACCTGAAGGATGTTCATAATAAATGGCAAGCTCTTTTTTTTTTTTTTTTTTTCATTTGAATCTTGTTTGGCCTGTGATTTTAAGGTGGATGAGACATCAGCAGCACAAAATCCCACAGACTGGAAGGGTCTGCAGAGGTCACCTGGACCAACCTGCTGCCAGGAGTGGGTGCTGTTACAAAGGACTGCTCAGGGCTATGTTTGGTCAAGTTTTTGACCTCTTCCAGGACAGATTCTGTGAGTCCTTGTAAGCATACAAGCACCCTCATACTAGGTTTTTTTTTTTTTCTTTTAATTAACATCTAATTGAAATATTCTTTCTTTTTTTTTTTTTTTTTCTTTTTCTGAAAAGAGTCTGGCTCTATATTCTCTGCATTACTCTATTACATAGCAAACTAAACATGAGTAACTGCCTAAAACAGTAGACCCTTTTTTTTATAAAATGTAAACATATGTCAGAAAACCCTAGATATATGCTTCTCAGAGCCTGGATTTTTAATTAATTCTAATTTTGGTGTAAATCAGGAAGACTTAATCTCATTTACTTTTAAATCTCTTAGACTTTAAAAGGCCTTAATATCTATTATGTTAAATCAAATAAAACTGAGGCCATAGCTTCAAGTGGTTGAAGACAGGCAATATCTAATTACTTTTGGAAGACATATGTAGGTCATTTCTTAAAAGATAGAAATAAACCAGCCTATGCTTATGTAAAGCTGTTTGGCCTTAATATCTAAAATATACCATGACTAATTCAGCAAGTCATTAACTTCTTCTCCACTGCTGGAACCAGAGAACTCACAACTCAGGCTGGAAGATCTGACACCAAAAACGTTTAAATTTATGGGCTGATGAATACAAAGAGTAATGGCTGTGGTTATCCAGCAGACCTTTCACAAGTGAGTGATCTGTATTTACATTAGAACTCAGATGATTTACAAATGCCAAGGTGCCACATTTTAATTTCACGATATACACACGTCAGGAGATTTTTTATTCAATATATCATATCTATAAGCCTTTGCACTGTATTTTATATGAAATAAGAAATGAGTAACAAATTAAACCACAGTCACAAAACAATCAATGGACAATATAAGGAAAATAAGGCTATGTTTCAGTTATTATTGGTGTCAATGTCCATCTTTGTATTCTGGAAGGAGTCTGGCTTCTTGAAAGAGGAAGGAAATTTTGAGGTATTTATCACAGTTATTTCTATTCTCAACTTTCATGGATCAAAATGTTAAGAAATTACAAAAACATTTTCAGTTAAAAAGTTAGATCCTAAAATACATTGAAACATATGCTTTCCTCAAGGGGCCCCTGGCTGTTTTTCTAATGTAACTTCTGTCATGTTATCCGTATCAAAATTTCAAACCAAATCAACAGAATCTGTTTAGTTAGTTAAAAAAAAAAAAGTTTAAATATATATTAGGTCAAGAGGAGGAAAACCTTCTATTTTTGTTTTCCTACTACAAAATATTAACTTTTTAATAATGCATGAGGCATTAATCTACCTACAATAGATGAGGCATAACATGGCTAATGGACCAAAACTGACAGCTAGCTGACCAGTATTTCTCAACTTATATTAACAGGCAAATTCATCTCAGGGGGATATTTTTCCTTCCAGAACTTAATCTACAAGATAGAAGTGAACAAAAGAAAACCCTAACAAAATGAAAAGAGAAGAGAAGAGAAGAGAAGAGAAGAGAAGAGAAGAGAAGAGAAGAGAAGAGAAGAGAAGAGAAGAGAAGAGAAGAGAAGAGAAGAGAAGAGAAGAGAAGAGAAGAAAAGAGAAGAAAAGAGAAGAAAAGAGAAGAAAAGAGAAGAAAAGAGAAGAAAAGAGAAGAAAAGAGAAGAAAAGAGAAGAAAAGAGAAGAAAAGAGAAGAAAAGAGAAGAAAAGAGAAGAAAAGAAAAGAAAAGAAAAGAAAAGAAAAGAAAAGAAAAGAAAAGAAAAGAAAAGAAAAGAAAAGAAAAGAACCACCAAAGACATCCAAAAAGAAAACCAGCAGGATTCAGGTCTTTAAACATAATAGCATCTAGAAATGTAGTTCTTAAAAACACCCATCTTTAGATGAATCTGGTCTGACTGTGTTTCAAAGCTCTGAATTAACAACTTTTAAAAAGCTTTCAAATACAGAGATTTAAATGTAAGATTCTCAATCAGTAGATGAAGAAGAGACTAAAAATACCTGGAATTAATTTAATGAATGACAGCTAATAAGCATTTTTCTACTAGAAAGAAGGCATAGCATCACTCTAGAGAAGTTCATGACTCTTGTTGCTAAGGGTGAAATTAGAAACATGAAACTAGTCTAAGAAACCCATCTAAATCATCTGAGAGAGAGCAAAATGGAGCAACCCTTCTTCTAAAGAGCCTGGTATTAAAAGACATTTATTAATTGTTTTTAGAACAGAAGAGGTTAAGGCTTTTAAATAATTTTCTAATAACTTAAAATTTGTCTTTCCCTTGTAGAGTTCATTTACTCAACTTGCAAGCCTTTTTTTGCATCACTAATATAAGTAATTTATATTCATCAAGTCTGTTGTATGTGGAGGAAAGATCCATTATATTTTGAATAGAAAAGGTCACATGAAAAATCAAAACATACAAAGTCCTAACGGACAGAAATGACAGCACTCTTATTCTTCTCCATGATGACATAATTTCATTTCAGGGAACAGAAGAGCTTCCTTTACTTTTTTCCTTTTTTCCCAGATGAACATCTTTTGACAGAAAACCTACAATTAATACTATAGAAAAATGATATGTAATTAATTGCATCAAAGTGGTATGAGCTATATGAGCATTAACTTTGAGTGATGTGCAAGCCTTGCTCTGCTACTGCTATCAGCTCAGTGATTTTATGATTCCTGTCAGCAATGGATGATAAAACAAAGAAGATAAAGAGAACTAGGCATATTTCTCCTTTGTTACAGCAGAGAAAGGGCTAGTTTAAAGAGACAGGCAATTTAGTGGGTTTGAAAGACATGCTGAACCTAATTACAATGTTCTAATCAATCCTTATTCTTTTAAGTTTTTATTTTCTATAACCTCAGAAGCTTAATTCTTTCTGGGTACCTTCCAGCAATTCTTTCAGAGATGAATACCTCTAAAAAAAGCTCAAACCCAAAAGAACACTGAAAAATCCCAATAAACCAACAAAAAGCCTCTGTGCTCTGTTGATTCATTAGTTTCAAACACCTATCATAGAAACTCTGCTATCACACAGAAGAGCTAAAAGATAGGAATAGGAATTAATCAGTTACAGAATCCAATTTCTCCTTAAAATGATCCTCATATTCAAAAGTACTGCTTCGCCCCCTAAACACCTAAAATGAGAAGTACAGGGACATAAATGCTGAGCAACCTATCCCTCAAAGGAAAAGGAACAAGAATAAATACTGACTTGACTTCCTGTCTCTCTGTCAGATATCAGCAAAAAGAGAACTGCAGCTGCCAGCACCAAGCAGGTGTTTTGCATCAGCTGTAAGCAGGATCACCAGAGTGAACACTGTGGGAACTTCAAGGCTTGAGCTGAAAGGGTGCTAATCTGAAGTCATAGTTCAGATTTGTGGTAAGAGAAGCAGGCAAGGCTATTGAATGACCCTATTCAAACGACAATGGTGCATCTTAAATTTCAGAATTTCAGATCTGGTGACTAGTACATTCAATGAAAGTAGGGTATTTGTGGGGATAATATGTATAGATAATGCTCTCCAGTCTTTCAAAACAGCTTTTTTTTTTTTTTTTTTTTTTTTTTCTGTATTCAGAGTTCTAGAACCTGAGTCAGGCTATTGCTAACAATTGGAATTACACAGGGGCTTTAATAAGACATCTTGTGCCGGGCTGATGCTGGCTGCATACCAGGTGCCCACCCATGCTGCTCTGTCACTCCTTTCTTCAGCTGGACAGGGGAGGGAAAATATAATGGTGGGTTGAGATAAGGGCAGGGAACCATCACTCACCAATTACTGTCACAGGCAAAACAGGCCCAAACCAGACAAATTTACTTAAATATAATCAAATCAGAGTCCGTCAATGATAAATCTACCCAAATCTTAAAACACCTTCCCCCCACACCCTCCCTTTCTCACAGGCTCAAATTCACTGTGGGCTTTCCTTCCTCCTCCCCACCAGAGGCACAGTGGGATGGGGAATGGGGCTATGCTCAGCCCATCTATTTATCTCTGCTGTTCCTTCCTCATCACACTCTTCCCCTGATCCAGCCCTCCCACAGGGTTCAGTCCTGCAGGCTGTTCCACAGTGGGTCCTGCATGTCTTGCTATACTAAAAAATCCTTCTGCTGTAGGCTTTCAGTGCAGGGACTTTCACAAAGCCTAATGGAAGTCTTTTTTTCTGTTTAATTACTAAAATATATGTGTGTTTATTGAAAGATATTCTGTACTTAGCAATTTTATCTTGGATTGGATTGGTGAAATCAAAATATTTGCTCTGGAATTGTGCAATTTGTATGCACAATTATAGTTGTATAAAAAGAAAAAGACTTTTCCATTGAACTAAAACTTAAATCCTGCTCCACAGCTTTGAATTCCTACATTTCCTCTCTTCAGTTCCTATATCTGTGAACATATTTTTTTCTCAATCTTAATTTCATCATATTATTTCTCTATTGGTAATTTGCCAATTTATGCTATATTTTTCTCTTTTAGTTCTTGCTAATACTGTCAGTGATTCCAAATTCAGTATAAAATTTGAAGGTGTTTGTTGAGCTATTTACCATCCTAGCACCCGTCCTCAGTCTGATGATGATTCTTAAACTGTAAGCTTTATCTTTGTAACTCTGCCTGTCATGGTCATTGTGCACATGTGTTAGTATTAAGGACACTAGTTATTTTTTAATTAATTTTGACAGAGAGGATTTTTTACTCTAAACCAATCAAGCAGTTAATCTTGTGCAGTGTTGATCCATGGCCCAAGGGAGACCTTCCCAATGAAAAGGAATTAAAGCTTTTGCACAAAGAACTGGTAAGTCCTGCTCCAGCACAATTTGTACATCCCTGATCAGGAAAGACCGGAGCAGATCAGAGGAGTGAAAAGTTCATTCTGCTGGGGTAGACTAAAATAATGGGACTTTTTAAGGTAACAAAATAAAAAATTAAATATGGATAGCCAGGTTAAAGCTTGTATGTGAACTCAGCCTTATAATTTAAGACCAGTTGGAAAGAAAATATCTTGGTAATAACAATGAATAAACATTTAAATATGTTATTTTATTACATGGAGAAACTCAAAAGTGAAATGCACCAAGACTTACCAGTTTAAGTTAGACCTCATGCTAGAGGCCCTAGTCAATGTCATATATTTCTACATACTTGGGTTTAGCCTAGTACAAATTACTTTGTAATGCAGTTATTGAATTAAAGCAAACATGATTTTCCATAATTTGGGAGACCAAGTTATTGGAATGGCAATCACCATTTTCTTCCTTTTCTCAGTTGTCTGTGGTTGGACACCATCAGTTTTGGGGAAAAGTAGATATTTGGTCTGACATATAGAATTACTTTTGGTTTAATCCATGCTTATTCTGGGAACAATTAGAGTGATGCTTCTAATTTTTAGTGTATGATCACAGAAGGGAGCTAAGATGTAGGAAGTGTATGCAGGACAGCACTATCTTGCAGAGCAGAACAAAATAAAAAAGCTGATATTGTGTCCTTTATGCATCTGGATTCTCTAATAAGTAACCCAGAATGTCTTTTCTTTTTTATGGCTCACCATTTTCATCAAAAGGTAGAAATTTAATTTGCTTAGAAACGTCTGTTTTTTAAATTGGGCTGCTATAAAAGGCCCAGTTCAAGAGCTCTTGGAAAAAAAAAAACCAATTACACTTATCTAGCTGCAGTACTATAAAAAACTCTCCTCCTCAGGATACTACACTAAGGAAGTTAATGTTGTTCACCAAAAATTTTGTCTTCTGAAGTTGGAGGGATATTACCCAACTAATACAATGAAAAGAACAGAGAAGACAAAACCAGAAATTATCTGAAGAAATTAATTTTAATGCATGCATCAATCACAGACATATCTCATAGCTTGAAATCAGAAAATGTTGGGTTTGGGGTGTTTAGACAATATCTACATTTCTCAAAGTGTCTCTGAAGAAGCACACCTTTATTGCATTATTTTTCTGTGGGTCACATGCAAAAATAGCACCAAATAGCTGTAGCATATGGCCCCCAAAACTGAAGTTCCCTGCTGGTAAGTGCAATAATTTATAAAATAGAGGTACCAAAAATAGGGTTTCTGGTTTCATTTTTAATCTGCTGCAAATGCAATATTTAATGCAAATACAATATAGGGAAGTTGATTTACCCTTCTTCATTACTGCAATCATAATACAAAGGGAATGTTATATTTCTATGAATATCTATTTGTTCAGGTTAGTGAAAAAAAAGGTCGATAATTATTTGAACATGGTAATAAAATGAAAAATGGAAGTGTTTTGTAATGGATTATTACATTTTATGACCATACATTTATTTTACATAATTCAAACTGTTTCATCCCTACTGTGTGTAAGGAAAAAAACTGTAATGTGTAGGTATTAATTTTAAAATGGAGTCAGGTACAGACAATCAGCTTAATGAAACAACAAAGAAATTTGAATTTTCCTGGTTTTGATAGGTTTGGAGTTAGGGCAGACTGAGTGGACAATTCAATGCAGGCAATACTTGCAGGTGGGTTTTGGCTAAAAGAAAAAAAGAGTTATTTTGTCACAGACTCAGATTCAAACTGATCCTGAATTTCAGTCTCCCTTACTGTAGCTTATCACTAAAAGCAGAGAGCACTGATTCAACATTAGTGTGAAACGTGCTATACCAGTAAACTTGATCAAATTGCAGCCTTACACAGAGATTGCTTTTGCCCAGTTTATCGACAAAGACAAATTGTCTCAAGGACAGAAGACTAAGGGCAGATGAAATTGGTTTGATACAGCTTTGAGCCCGACCAGTACATTCACAGCTTTCCTGAGATGTTTGAGCAACAGGTTCGACCTCTCCCACCCCCTTCCCACTCACACAGGGACACCAATTTCTCCCTTCATTGTGCACAAAGCTGAGAGGCTCCAACAGCAACTGGGGACTTGTGGCAATAACGGAGCTGAGATCCAATAATGGAATGCAACTCCCTGGTGCAGGGACAGGGAATCGTAGGATACACCATGAGTCAGAAGGGTCATCATGCCCAACTCCTGGCCCTGCACAGGACAGCACTAATAGCCCTACCATAGCCCTACCATGTGCTGAGAGTTGTCCTAAATCTTCATTTAGTCTGTTAGTCTTGGGCTGTGACACCTTCCCTGGGGAACAGAACCCTAGGGTACATAAATACAGACTCTGACCTCTCCAAAGGAGTGAGTGGAAGAAAACAGAAAGCCTGTGTATCAACTCTGACTAATAAATGGTTGTTTGAATGGAATCAGGACTCAGCTCAGGTTTAATCAATGTTGTTGATCTATTTGATTTCTTCCCAGGCATTTAGGGAAAAATTAATTAAGGAGCACTGGAAAGATCTAGAATTGCACTGTCACTTTTGTTCTAAAAATATTTGACATGTTTATTAATTTTCATATTTTCAAGTAACAGGTAAAATAATCAAACCCAGGTAAAATAATTCAAGGCCAGGCTGGGTAGGACATTGAGCAACCTGCTCCAGTGGAAGGTGTCCCTGCCCATGGCAAGGCATTGGAATGAGATGGTTTTTAATGCTCCTTCCAACCCAACCATTACAGGATTCTAAGATTCTATAATTTCTCATTTCTCTAAGCATTATGGAGTTTTAGTATTTAATTTTTTTCCAGTACCCTTCTCATTCTTCTTGTATTTTATTATCTCCATTACACTAAATGCTTATGGATATCCTTCAGTAGGAAAAGGCTGCTTTGTGCCTTGTGTTTTGGTTATAGCAACAACAACAACATGGTTGTTGCACACAGTTGATGTTTATCCTGTTTCTGTGTCCACTGGCAGAAAGGGAGGGTCAGGAAATAGGACTTTGGTTTTACCCTGTGCCTTGTGCTGGAATTCTTAGGAGCCAGTTTTATGTTGTGAAAATAGTAATGCCACCAGAAACACTAAAAAAAATGAATTGGACTCAATAGGTAAGACTGATGGCATGTTACCATCAAAACTGAGAACCCAGAGGTTATTTTAATTAATAACTTAATCACAGAAGCCATCATGGTGATACTGCAAGATTTATTTGGCTAGGATAAAAATACATGCATTACAAAATGGAGTTAATTATTTTCTAGAATCATAAACTATCTTCAGTTGGAATAGATACAGAAGGATCCCCAAGATGATCCCTCTCTCATTATATTAACTCTACCTTTATTATCCTTACCACCACCCCTTACAGAGAACTGACACATTTCTTGGCATTTCTTTGAAAAAGAAGTTATCTGACTTTAATTATTCCTACAGTCTTTTTCTCTTCATTCTTTTTCCACAAGTGTGAAAGAACAGCTGCTACCTGATAGAATTATTTTAATTGTTTGCATGTCATAAAAATGTTAAAAGCAATTTTAATTTTAACAGTAAATAGGTTTTATTGCCAAGTTATGCTTTTGCTTATAGCTATAGGATGGCAACGGGTGGTTAAAAGAATATTTGATTCTGTACTATTATTTCTCCTGTATCCACTGTATAATCAATGAAGCAATACTATTTTGCCCTCAGGAATAAAAAAAAAAAAAAAAAAGAAAAGCTAATGGAAGCAATTAAAATATATGAATAATACTGACACCTCTTTATTATCTTTCAGGTGCACTCAGAGTTATCCAACACATTAAGTGGTAATGATGCAGGTAGAGTTATTTTCCAGCTGACATGATTAGTTCTGTGGCCCAGACACATTTATCTTGTGCTTTGAAGCCCTTCACACTAAGTTACTGGATTTCTGAAATAAAGTAAATAGATATACGAAATTACCTCATCCCTAGCATTGAAAGACATGGATAAGAATGGCATTTCCATGGTCTACAACACTACTCAAAATTATAGGAGTTATTCTTGATTTTCTGCTGTGTTCTCTAGACTAAGGAATTTCAGGGAAGGATGGTGTAAAGAACAGACATCTAGGGCTACAGACACAAAAGTGTTTTTTCCCCTTGTTGTCTGACCTTTGTGTGATGCAGTTTTCTTCATGTTTACAACCTCAAAATGTCCTTGTGCTCACAAGATATTCACTGTATGCTGAAGGAAGATTGTTGTTCCTCAGTGCCCCTGAGTCTTGTGATGCTGGTGTCTTCACTTCAGCTTGTGTTTTCCAGCTTCTGGGGTTTTTCCGTTGTCTGGAGAAGGACTGTACAGTAAGGCCTTCCTAGAAATTTAGATGCTGTCAGGAATCTATTGACATCTGGACAAGCCCTGAAAAATCAGATACATATCCGTGATGTGTGAGCAACAATCCTAAATTGCTTGAGCACAATTTTTTGGGACCAGCATTCACTGAAACGCAGAGGAGTATGACATGTTGCAAGCCACAATATTATGAACAATATTAATAATAAACTGGGAGTCTCAATCGAAATTAAAGGTGAGCATGAAACAGCATAATAAGCTTGACTGAAGAGGGCCTTGACATTGCTTTGTTCTTTATAACTCTTAAATACTAGCTCTATAAAGGTCTTGTGTGGAGTCTAGAGTATTCAGAGAATCACAGAATCATTCAGGTTGAAAAGACCTCTGAGATGTGACCAAAGTGTAGGACCTGGTACTTGGTCTTGTAGAACCCCAATTTGATTGATTTACTAGAGCTGTGGGCTCCAGCAGGCATCAAAACTCAGGAAATATTTCAAGTATTCAGGATAAAAAAAGCTTGTCCCACTAAATAAAAATTCAACAGTTAAGATATGTCTTTAACTCCATATCCAAGTTTATATTGTTATCTGCAGCAGTAGCAAGGTGAGAGGCTCTGAAGAACACCAAATTAATGAGACAAGACAGAGACATGGATGGGATGCAGACTAAAAGAGAGTAGATTGAGATTTGATATTGGAGGAAGTTCTTGGTTCTGAGGGTGGCGAGGCCCTGGCATAGGCTTCCCACAGAAGCTGTGGCTGCCCCATTCCTGAAAATGTTCAAAACCAGGTTGGACAGAGCTTGGAGCAGTCATGGATAGGAGAATGAGTCTCTGCCCATGGTAGGGTGGAAAAAGATGATCATGAAGGTTTCTTCAACCTAAACCATTCTCTGATTCTATAACTCTATGCTTCTATGACTGATTATTAATGATGAAAAAAAAAAAAAGCTGTTGTTATTACTAAAGGAAACAAATTGCTGGTTTTTAAGATTCCTTTTGTGATGACACTTAGTGTCTGCACTATTTTCTGCACACATTATGTACTTGCCCTGGTGAGAAATGATGTCTCCTTTCCAAAAGAAAAGAATCATATTGTGATTCTGTGTGCTGGGAGTCATTGAGGGCCCCCACCTGCTAAAGGCAGGAATGGGGTAACAGCACAGCTTCATCTCATTTAAGTGTTGTGCTGTGCATTGTGGATATGACAGCTTTTATACACCAGATGACTGCCTGTATTTCTAAGCATGCACCAACTATCCTCATGTAATCTATCTTACTCACTTCGTTATTATTGTTTCTAGCACCTGAATAAAAGGTGTTTTTATTGCTCTCAAATATTTACTTTCTTAGCTTGATTGGCCTATAAGCTCAACAGTTTACTCTTTGATCATGCTGAAACTCTGGCCCTCCTTCATGCCTCCCATGTGATCAAGCAATCAATAAGGACATATAGTGTTTTGCTTATTTATTTTAGTGCCTAAGTACTACACTACATGGCAACTATCACCCAGTAATTGGAGTTGAACACGGGAACAATACATTTCCTATTTTAAAAAAGTTAAAAAGAAAACCTGCTCCAAATGGTGTCATGAAGATACTTGATTTATGAAAAGGATGATTATGTTGGTTTAACAAAATGACACAGAGAAAGTGGTTTATTTAGTCCATAAAATGAATATTTTTTTTTAATCAGAATGACCAGTTGAATATGCAGAGATGAAAAATTCAAAATTTTTCAGACAGCTGAGAGAATGGATAAAGATGCCACTGCTTGGAAAACAGGACATTGACTATAACTGTTGGAAACTTGGAAATTAAACAAAGAGTGTCTAAGAACAGAAAAGATTTAAAAATGAAATAAATGTAATTTTTTAATTAAGAGGAATAAGATTCAAAAACTACCAGCTTGTTGCCTTTTGAACACAGTACTGAGAGCTTTGGGCTCAGAAATGTTTGGGCTTTTCCCAAGCTGCACCTTCAGCAAAAGCACATTTTCTTTTTTGAACTTTTTTTTAAGGAAAAAATCAATTTGAATTCAATAACTGACTTATGTAAAGTCTCAAGAGGTACAAAGGAAACTGGGGTGCTTTTGGGGAGCACATGGGAAATACAGTGCAATTATCGACATTGCTCAGCGGAAACAGAACCTGTCTCACTCTAGTTCCTGATCATGTTTGGGATTGTCCAGAAGAGGGATAATTGAAACAGGCCAAAACTGTGCAAGGTAATCTGTTAATTGTTAACTGATGTGCATGGCTAAAGTTGGTGCTCAAGCCATTGTCCAGCTCTTCCACCTTCTTCTTTGACCTAACTGAGAGCTCTGAATACTCTCTGGGGCAAACACAAAAATAAAACAAACCACCAAACAAACAAAACAAACAAACAAAACACCCAAACCAAACCCCTAGGTGTTTCAAGTTCTGAGGTTACAGTTGAGCTTTTTTTTTTCTTTTTTTTTTTTACCCAAGTAGTTTCTGAATAAGAAATGGGAGGATGTCTGATCATTCAGGATGCTTCAAGCTGCATTCAGACTCCTACCACTTATGTGGATGTTTTGTTCCATTTTTCAATTCACAAACCCTTCTGAACCTTCTCAACTATCACTGGAGCTGTCCAGTCAAACATCTTAGGCAAGATTTATGCAAGATGTCAATTTTTGTGCAGTTGTTATAGCTGGCAAATAAAAATGAGATTCCTTGTAATTGAAAAGGATGGCTAGCATTTTTAAAAAGCAAGACCGTAAATGTCAGTAAGCTGCTTTTTTCCTGCTCAGATGTTGTGTTTTTGCTGACATTTAAGCCCTATGGTTTGCCATAAGAAGATTCACTCGACTGAGCATAAACCTCTGTGTTGTATATGTTTATGTTTGAGCTAGTCACCTTAGCTAATTATAGATGAAGGTGAGAAATAAGGAGCTCTAGAAGTCAGTCAGTGTTTCACCCAAAGCTTATCCCTTGTTTCCTTTGTCTCTTTCCATTTTCCTGTATCTTTATTCCTCTTAGCTCAAGTCAGTGTTACACTTCACATGGCTGATAGAAAAAGATCTTATTTCCCAAGGGAAGAGGAGGAAAAGAATGGAGAAAAATAAACACATACAGGGGGTGAGAAAGGGAGAGAGAACATTTTCTAGCAGCTTCTTATGTTTTCCTCCCTTTACTGAGCTTGAATATGTACTCTCTTCAAATTATTGTTAGTCAAAGGGACAGTTTCCATCTGAAGAATTAGTCTCATTTCATACTAATTTTTAGAAAGCTCTAAAATTCTGTGGAGTCTCACTTTGCCATCATTCAGTCTTCTCTCTTTATGCCTGATCTTTGTTCCTGTGTGTTTATTACACGTTAGAGCATTGTGCCTCACCTGTCAGTTTACAAAAGCTGCAGAAACTCCAGACACCAGAGAACCCTTTTATTCCAAAGGCTGAACAAAGACAACAAATACAATCCCATTTCTCCCTGACAATGCTGTTGTGGCAAATTTCAATTCTTCAGTTGCCTGGAGAACAGGAATTTTTGGTTCCTGACTCAGGTGTAGGTTTAAGAAATTCCTTACTTAACAGTAGCCGTCATAAGTTGTTCCTTCCTCCTCCAAAGTTAACAGCAAGCTGGGGTTCTGCAAGAGGACTGAGGACTCAAGAGAGCCGAGTTTCATTTCTATGTGTGGCTTCCCACAAATATGGAATGACTTTGAGAACAGGGAGAACATTCTTGGGTTTATTACAGAGCAGGTACTTGCAGAGCGTGGTGAGAGAGTGTTCTCAGAGCCAGGCAAACATGGGAACCCTCCTCTTAGCTTCCAAAAGGGAAAGAGCTGCAGAGATCTCTATTTCTCCATTCTTGTTTCCAAGTCCTTTCAAGATAGTTATAATGTTGTATTAAATGGCTGCACAAATTTGGCACACTTGTAGGATGCTGCAGGAACTGTTTAGTACTGTTGAATGCAATTTTCCCCTCCAGATAAATCTGGTATTATCATTCAGCTCTCTTTTCTTTCCAAGCTTTCAGAAAGTTCTCAGCAAGTAAAACTTGACCTCTTCCAAGAGTTCAGGGGTCAACTCTTCCAATTTCTAAAATTTCCATTGTGTCAGGCAAATGGACAAATCCAAACTAAATCCATCTAAAACTGATTGATCTTTGTGTGCCACCACCTTCGAGGTTTTATTGATTTTTTTTCATCTAATTTCATTATTTTTCTCTTGTTTTTATGATATAATAGCATATTCCTTAGGAATTGTAGCTTGTTTTTACATGGTGTTAAAATCTAAAATGAAATGCCAAGTTATCTGTTGGTAGAAAAAATAATTCAAATAAATTGTGACAATAGATAAAAAAAAGGAAATAAATATTCATGAACATTTTAAAATTTGAATTTACAAGAAATAAATATAGTAAATTACTTTGGGAAAATATGCAAATACTAAGGAAACAATTATTAATGCTCTGATTATATATCCCCATTTTTGTGATTCATTGTTTAAAAATTTGCACTGAGCATCTATAATAAAATCCCACACTTTAGAGTATCTGGATTTTGGTTTTTTAGAGGAAAAAACCCAACTCATATTAGCAATTATGGAGAAATGTGGAAGAACACATATCTGCCTAAAATCACATTGGGAAATAAACTTGATGGTTATTTCTGACCCATCTGCTTCCCATAATTGCATAATAATATATGCATTTTGGGCCAGCAAGAAATCCCCTGGGAGCGCTTGGTCTGCCTCAAATGACCAGCCACAGCCCACGCTCATCCTGCAGCACAGTTTGATGGGGCACATGTGCTGTCCTTCTCACTGAGGCAAAATTGGGCTGCCCACACCTTTGGGTTGAAGGAGAAAAAGCTCTGAAAGCTGCAGGTGTGATAAGGGAGAAGCTCCAAGGCAGAGCTCCTGCGACACATGAAAGAGCAGGGTGAAGCCCAGGCTCTAATTAAGAGTGGCATTGCTCCTCACTGTCTAGACAGTCAGTTTCCTTTATAAGCAGAAGCTGATGCACAGATAATTTCTTTATTTTGTCCTATAAATCTGTTTGTATGTGTTTTTGTGACATAATAGTGAATGCATATTAATAAACCAGATCAGTAGGGCGTGTAATGTAGAGAAAATGTGGCAAATAAATACGAAAACACGTCTTTGTACCTCTGAAAGGGAGAGAAATATCCTTTTCATAGTTAGGTGACTCCTTAGAGCAAACGTTGGCCTGAGGGGTTGTGAAGCTACCCTTCCCATGATAGGGGGGTTGAAACTAGATGGTCTTCACACCTATTGCCACACAAACCATTCTGTGATTCTGTCCTGTGAAATGAGAGAAGAAAGAAATGATGGTGTTTCTCATAAATATGGAATTGTCTCTGATTAATTATCTTGAGCAGGGAGGACTGCAAGAGGCATGTTTATGGCACTGCTTCATGCTTATATTCATGCATGCTGTTTTAAAGAAATATTGCAAGCCTATTTATTCTCTACTTGTCTGTAGCATCTGAGAAATACACTTAAAGGTGTCAGGGGATGTGCACAATCAAAGGCAAAGCTGTTAGAAGAAAATGAATTTCCAAACACTGTTCCACAGCTTGCTTTCTGCCTTGTGATCAGCTCCTTACTGTCAGCTTCATTGCAGAAGCAGCTTTTCACCTGGTCAAGGGTGGAAGTTTTGGTGCCTTCCACTGACTCCTATTTCTGAAAAAAAAATTAGTACAGGTCTGTATGCTTTCAAAATCAGACTTGAAGACATGAATTTTTAGAGGTAGTTGATATTGTAAGTGTGAATAATGTTTGGAGTGATTTAACTTTAAAAAAGAGTATAGAGGTTTCTTGAAGATATTTTTCAAGATTTTTGATAACCTGTGAAGTTCAGTGTTACAAAATGAACACAGAATTTGATTTTGGGCAAGAAAATTTTCATTTAACAATGTATTTAGAGGAAAAATTTGCTTAGTTATCATGGAATTGCAAAATCACAAACTGGTTTATCTTGAAAGGGACCTTAGAGATTATCTAGTTCCAACCCCTCTGCCAGGGGCAGGCATGCATTTGATAACAACACATAGGCAAAATAATTTGAGAAAAAACAAATCACTCCCAGTGCATATATATGTTACAACTTTGATATTGATTAGTAGCTGTGCATTTGTGCCAATCTTTTTTAAGACCTAAGGGCAGAATGATACCAAATTCTCTGCAGTTTTTTCTCTTCCTAAGTCCTTGCTTATGATTTAGCTGAATAATCCATGCCTACAGACTATCTCAAAAAATCCTAAAACATAGTTGCTGCATAGTCAGTATGGGGTTTTTTTCCCCCTTTATTTTGAGTCCTTTCATGATGTTTAGCCAGTCTTTCCATAATGGCATGGGATGGCAATTCATCTGCACATGGGGTTCAGAGCCACCTGCCCAAAGCAAAGTGTTTGACACCAGCAGATAGCAGTCACTAAACACAAAGTGAACTCCCTGTAGATGCTACACACATTTCACAATGCAGGGATGTGATGGAGCATATTTTCAAAGCAGTCTCTTTTTCATACAGTGAAGCCTAATGTGAGTTGTCACGTTATAACCAGCAATCTAGGTGATTTGCAAATGTATTTCATTGTGGAAAGAAAAATGTCATGGGGTTTATTTTGTTTGTTTGTTGTTTGTGTTTGTTTGGGGTTTTTTTTTAATGTTTAAGGTATGCAGCTTTGCTTTCCTTGATAATGAATGATGTCTTGGAGAACCCATGCTAAGTTGATGCAGTGATTGATGGCCAAGTCATATAATACAGCCAGAATGAAATGAAATTTCATCATTCTTCTATCCTCATGAAAAACAATACTCTGAGAGTTTGCTGTGAGAGCTCACACTTAATTTATTTAGTAATATTTATATTATAATGCTGAAGTGATTGTTACTAGAAATGCCATTTTCATCAAGAAAAGATGATCATCACAACCTTTTTTACCAGAGTCCATTAGAAATTGAGACCACCAAGTTTAAGTGATGATATTTATTTAATGGTAAAAAATTTCTTGTAATAACCCATAAAAATTGTTTCACTGTGAGAAATGGCTGGTGAGAAGGCATTTGTGAACGTGCATGCCAAGTATACCAGTAAGCATGCAGATGTTTTTAAAAATCTCACTCAGCTGTGCTGAAACCAATCCGAAAGTTCAAAGATATATCAAAGCAGGACTGTGCCACATCTTTGGTCTCAGGCCAGAAGGAAAAGGAAGTGCCAAGTACAGGTTAGGTTTGCTGTGGAGCCAGCTGGACCTTCTGCTTGCCCAGCAGACAGTAGACGATTCATGCTGAAGGTGCAGGTGTTGCACAGACACTCATGAAAAGTCTTTTATCAAAAAAATTAATTTTTTGGGGTCTTAGCACAGAGCAGTGTTGACTTGAGGTATCCAGTCTCTCCAATGGGGCGGCCAATCCCTGTCCAGACAGCAGCAGCAGAAGCAGCAGCAGCATTTTTATCTCGATCAGGCGCGACAGCACAAAGTTTTTCTTGACCTCACATTTGTTCAACTAGAAATCTCCCAGTTATGCTGTTTACAAGCGCTTTAATTCTGGTTTGGTGCTTTGAGAAGAGCCACAGGATGGCAGAATAGTTTGGGTTGGAATGGACCCTACGATTCATCCAGTCCCACCCTCCACAGGGACACCTTCCACTATCCCAGGTTGCTCCAAACCCCATCCAACCTGGCCTTGGGCACTGCCAGGGATCCAGGGGCAGCCACAGCTGCTCTGGGTACCCTGTGCCAGGTCCTCCCCACCCTCACAGGGAAGAAACCATGAGGAAGGTGGTACCTGTGCCCTGTTAGAACATCTTAGAAGGTGTTTGAAGCAGCGTCTTCCCTTTCTGGTGTTCCCATACTGATGTTCAGGGCTCATAGAGATGAACCCAAATATATCAGAATCTACAAGAGCATAGCTTCTATTATCTGAGCTACAGAAGGAACAGCGGTTACTACTATTCATATAAAAACATGGAGATTTTTAGCTAAACTTCAGGATTTTCAGATCAGCTCTGACTAAGTTGTTTCTGTTCTGGAAACCTCACTCAAGAGATGTTTTAAGCTCTCTGAGCTCTACAATTATTTCTTGGGGGACTGAAGAGGTCAAAAGGGATAGAGGAGATTAAGATTCTCCCCTTATAATGAAAGACATTCACACAAGAATATTTTTATAAATCATTTCAATCTTTGCAAACAGACAGCAAGGACCTACTTAAAGAATTTTCACACTGAACTGAGTTCCGGGCAATGTAAGCCAAACACTGACGAATGTTTTTATCTTCTCAAAATGTAAATTCAGAGTAGGTCCTGTACAAGCATGGAAGTATTCTAATTACTTTGATTCCTCTAGAAAAATACAAGTGAATTTATACTTTTAAATGCATTTGAATGTTTTAATGAGCTGCTATTTTTGCCCGTGGTTGAAGTGGTTGCAAAAAATTATGGTGCTTTAGATAATTTCTTTTACCCTAGTTAGAAGTTGTAATATCTGATATTTCAGAACATTTTCAGTTGCTGGAGTGAATCTTATATTTGTTTAATTAAGTTATTTAATAAAATTAAAATTTTAGAATTACAACATTTTAAATAAAATTAAATGACACAGATATGTCAGTTGCATAATACAAATTGGTATATGTATTTTTCTATTTCATTTTAATTCCAGTAATTCTCTTGGCTTCTTTACTCTATTTTTAAGAAATATACTTAACGATATGAGCTAACCAACAAATTTGCATAAACAATTCTATTTACTTAACAGCCCTGAATTAAAAATTCTCTATGATCAGCTGGGATCAAAACAAAGGAGACTTTCAAGCACTTCTTGAGACTTGTTTTAATTTAGGTAAGATTTGAACCAGTCCAAAACTTCCAGTAGGGAATTTCTTAATATCACTGGCTCCCATTTACATTACTGATTCTGCTGCTGTAAAATACAGAAAGAGATTTAGGAGAGAAATCTGAACACAGGATTATTTTTCCTGCCATGAGAGCCTTAAGATGAAGTTATCTCTGGTCTCTCCAGTTATTAGTTCCTCCTGTTCACTGGCAGTTTCCAAAGTAAGGTTTATGAAAAAAGAGTCTTCGAAGTAACATTTTCCTTACGATTAGCAAATAGTCTGTGGAGAAAAGAGAAAAGCTTGAAACTATACCCATGCATTCTGAATGCTTTATCTAACAAAATAAACAAACAAACAAAAAACCCAAAACAAAAACCCTAACCAAAGGAAAACAAAAACCAACCAAACAAAAACCCCAAGAAAAACAAACAAAAACCAAACTAAAGGAAAACAAAAAACAATCAAACAAAAAGCCAACAAAAAGGCAACCAACAAATGAAAAATGTGTTGGGAAACCACCAATGTCCTCCACCTTTTAATAACAGTCCTTCTCAATTGTGTAAGAGCAAAAACGTACACACCTGTTTAAACTTTGCAAATCTCTTTTTTTATGAAATGAGCTGTTCTCATCTGTTGTTGCACAAGAAAAATCATCTCAGATTCAGTTCATCTTCACTTGTCCCTTTTTGCTGGGTGAGCATCCTGAAGGTGTGGAGAGGGAGCTGGTCCAGAATGATGTGGGTACTGCTGAGACATCAGACATGAACTGCAGATCCCTCTGGGACCTTCCACAGAGGATTTCAGGCTCCCCTCTGGGAATAAGGGAGCTGTGGCTGTCTGTCTTTAGATGAAGTGTCAAAAATTTCCCCTATTTTTTAACAGGTCTCTGGAGTTCCTGCTGTATCATGTGAGAAAGTTGACTAGGGCATAACCTGATAAGCTATCTTGCATATCCTTGCAATTGGGATGTATGATAATAAAAGTGGATGTATGACAACTAATTAGAAAATTCCCTTGCTGAAAAGCTTATCTCTTTATATTCAGCATACCCATGCTTCACTCAAATTGGGTACCCTTTTGCTCTCCAAGATAAAAATAAAATGCAACACAAAAACACCCTCACAACCTGTTACTCTGACAGTTGTAAAGTTTGAGAAAAAACTGATTTATCACCTACTGGCTTCTGGTTTCTGAGGCAGTGTGTGAAATCATCCAGCACATCTAAACAAACTGAGCTCTCAGCCAAGCAAGGGAACATGTGATCTGTGTAACTGCATCTCAGCGTGAAGTTTGGGATGTGCTGTGAAGTGCACCATTATCCAAAATAAACAGCTGGCTCCATTAGGAGTTAAGAAAGGGAACTGATAACAAGCCTGTTCTCCCTAGGATAATAAACATCTATTGACTTTGCAGGTAATAATTCAGAAAAGCTAAATGGATTCTTGCTATTCACTCCAGACTTGTTTAATGGTAACAACTGAAGATTAGTTTCTACTCCAAATTACTGCTAATTGAATCTTGCTCTCTGTGTTTGTTTCTAGCTTTATCTGACTCTTCAGGCTTATCTGCAGCTCTGTAAATGTTTTGTGTTAATTCCAAAACAGTGGCAATAAAATTCGTCGTGCTTCTCACATCCTTTTCCATTACTCATGTGTACTCCATTCCTTATTCACTGATACTTCAAAGAAAATTACATGAGGTGGAAATATCAGCATTACTGACACACAAAATACTGAGACAGATGGGGCTCTAATTTGAAGTCAAATGCCTGATGCAAAGACACACATTCCCAGCACTTAGTCCTGCTTCAAGCTAAGAATAAAATCTAATATTTCAGTTCTCAGACATGCAGAGCCAGTGCAAAAGTAAAAGTGTCCTGTCTCAAATAATGAGCAGAAGAACTGTGCTGCTCCACCAGTGTCAATGACATGTGAGACAAACCAGCCAGCTCTAGATAACAAAGGAGAGGAAAAAAGTACATCCTTTGGGTCTCCTTGATACTCTATAGTTGTTGCAAACTGGCATAGAATTAAGCCAATTAATGTCTTAATGTGACTCCTAATGTTTCCCATAACCAAAGAAATCACATAAACACAAGAGTGACTGTAGTCACTTCTTATATTTAAAAATAAGAATTTCAGACATCCCAAATCACGCTTAAAGTTTTTCATTACAGAACACACCTCTGTATGCATTTCACTTAACATTTTGAATGTGTTTCAGGCTGCTCTGTTACTTCAGTAACTGCCAGGAAGGAACAAGATGCACTAATTTTCTTCCATTAAATGGAAACTTATCAAGCCTTACTAAAACACAGTGCAGAGAAATGATGTAATCCAGTGCCCTAGAATTCATGTCACACTCACTGAAAGCTTTCAGCATTGTAGACGTGCAGGCTTTCATTATAAATTTAGGTCATGTTACTCATGCCTCCTGCTCATCTCCTCAGCTCATCTTTGTGCAGAATATGCTTAAGTGCATTACAGTACTCCTCTGTCTGGAATTTGATTTCATTGATGGAGTCTGCTCCTTGGCCTGCAGTTGCATCTTTCTGTGGGATCAGAAGGATGGAGAGAAAATGTCAGATTAAACAACTTAAAACCATGAAAGTTAACCCATTCATTGAGTCTAGAAATTTTTGTTTATTGTCTTCTGGTGCCCTTCACATTTGGAATGACAGTTTATTTACACTGAGCCGTGATGATGCAGGAGAGAAGAAAAGGGTCAGAAAATATTCTAGTACTCCAGGTGTAAAACTGTAATATCAACTTGACCATTCTACTGGCGGTGCAATGACAGAGGGTGAACTTCCCTCTTGTCTCCCATCTAAATAAATGAATGAAGAAAATAGGAACAAACTCCAGTTCTTTCACAGTCAACAACCAGTGGACACATTTCATTGCTGATGGGGCAAAAGGATGCTTTACTTGCACCACATCTTTAAGCCAATTGGTTGTAATGAGGGAATCTGGCATTTGCCAAATTTGTCTGGTAGTCTCACTTTTAAAAATGATTTGTCACAATGTTTGTGGAAAGACATTTTTTCAGGATGGGAGAACATCCCATGCTTAATCAAAATGCGACAATAGTGACAGTATGTTAGATGAATAAAAAGCATGTCTTGTCAAGGCCTTGGTAACTGTCAATAATTTCAGATAAAATGACCGTGTGATGCAGTGAACAGAGCAAACAACATTATCAGCTTTTAATTGGTAGCCTGCCATTAGTTTATTAATACCCAGCAGTGTGTACTGCCTTAGTTCAGATGGAGAAGTAAAGTGAGTAAAATAACCAGATTGCATTTACTGCATGATGCAATGATCCTACAGGTACAGGCACTGTACTTTTTCCCTGCCACTGTCTTTGTCCTTGAAGCTTAAATTCAATTAAACAGATCTTCAAAGGAAAAATCTTGAGGGCAACAGAAGGCAAACCCCGCAATATGACCTTTTAAGATATGAGGAGATTTCTAATATCTTCTATCAGGAAATATCCAAGGTTGAATTAACATCTGGCTCAGTTCAAGCAGCTGGATCCCTCTACAGTTGTGTGTTTTTCCTAAACAGCTTATCCAGGCTCATACTGCTAGAGACAAGAAAGAGGTAAGAAAAGTCACTCCTTAGGGTCTCTTGCTATTCTCTGCTCACCGCAATAGAAGCCAAAATGGTGCCTTTGAAATAAATAGTTGACTTTTTAACATTAAATAAGAGATGCTCCTGCTAGTGTAAATTCCTATGTATGAAAAAAAATTGAGCTGTTTTTCTAGGGTGGGGTTTCCCTAGGACAAAACAATGACAAAAATCTTGTAGCTGAAAGCAGATGTTGAGCGTATGTCAGGCACATATAGCAAGAGTTGTCACAGCTACCATATTTTGTAGCAAAACATGGATGTCAGAACATATTCCTATGTAGGAAGCTATTGAAGTATTGTATTCCTATAAAAAGTCCAAGGGATTTTTAAATTACATTTCACTATATTGGAAAAAAAGAAAGACAGGACTTCAGGACTTGTTCCATCAGAACTTCTGACCTACTTCCATATTGACAGAACTGCCACCTTAAACCATCTGGCTGAAAATATCCCAGACAATCCCACTGTGAGGAAAAGGCAGAATAATTTCAAGCTAAGATTAAAGCATAAAGATTTAACTGTTAGAACAAAATTCAGAAGGTGATTGTTTCTCTTCACATTAAATGGTCCCAGCCAAAAACCTGTAAGAGATTGCTGTGCTCGTTGTCCAGAATGAAATCCTGGGCCCTGTGATATATCAGAGGTCATATTATACTGAATTTTGTGAATTGAGTAAATGAGTTTGTAGAAAATTCATATTATTCCATGAAGTTTTCAACCACTCTATCTGAAGTTTTTCTACCTTGTTTGAAAATACTTTTTCATTTACAACGAAAATTGCATCTTTAATTTTATATGTAAATCTCTCTATTTACATATGTAAAGCTTTCTGTATTGCAAAAATAATTATACAACATGATTGCAAAGTTAGTTTTACTGCATTTATAAGTGAGAAGAACAATTAAATGTAATCATGTTATAGGTAATGTTTTAGCCTATCTTAGTGACTAACATTAATATTCAATCCTTAATATAGTTGTTTCCTTCATCAGGATCTAGGAAAAATAATTTCTTAAAAAAAAACAAAATGCAACCAACCCCAAGGAAAAGTCTTTGTTTGTTTTTAATTTAAGTTTCATATTATTTATAAAACCAGCATGAAGTAAATGAGACTCAAATGTCTCATTTTCATTTCTGTTTTTTTTTTTTTTTATTTGGTTGCTTTGTTTTTGTTTTTGTTTTTTTCCTTCAGTGATCTGGTTTTGTGTATTTGTGGGAAACTGTTGCTGATTGCATTTGTTCCTCTGGATCTTCTCAGTTGCTCCATGGTGGCCAAAATTCAGCTAGACCTAGAGAAATGAGAATGGGTACCAGTCCTGGGTGCAAGAGTTTGTACTTCTGATCCATGGGAAGTAGTGAAGTAAGGTTTATAAATTATTCTTCTAGTTCTGCCTCTAATTTAACCTTCAGTAAGTTTCAATTTTAAACAAAAGAAAATTATAAGAGCTTCTGTGAAGTTCAAGTGATTAAGGACTTGAATCTCTTTGGAATTCTCAGATAAACTGTGCTTAGAAGGCTAAACAAAGCAAAAATAGTAGCAATACTGACATTGTAATTCTTTAACGTCTCATCAGCATTAATTTAAATGGTATTTATTATAACTACCTTTGCCTGGAATACTGTTTCATTTTTACAAACTGTAGCCTTTGCTATTATGGACAGGTGCTTTTGGATGGCTACTGTGCAACATCAGATATGCAGTTAATATAAGGTGTAATTAACACAAGTTGCCTTGACCTTCTCCTCTGAGCAAGCTGTGTATGAACAGGCAAAGCTAGCTGGTTTCAGCAGACAATTCTACACCTGGCACAGGGATGTCTGCTCCCCAAGGACGTATGTAAATCCAGCAATGCAAGAAAATCCCTTCTTTTTTTTTTCCCTTTCCACTGCTGTGATTCAGAGTTGAATACATTGACCTTTTTCCCCTGCATAAACTTCCAGTAGCAAGACACTGAGACAAGCCAGACACCCACTCACTCATCCCGTAAATGTTATTAAGGGGACAAGAGTGCAGATTACTTGAAAACACAGTGGCCAGAAGCTCAAACAAGATATTTGTGAGGTGCCCACCTCCTAATTTTGCTATACCTATATTTTATCTTTAGAACATGCTGAGAAGTCATCTTCTCACCAGCACTAAGCAAAATGGGGTCATAACTCCCCTTGATCTGATGGCTGTGTTTTTCCTAGTGCAGCCCAGTGTGTGGCTTGCCTTATTCACCACAAAATGTGCTGCTGGCTTGTGTGTGTGTTGTCACCCACTGTTACTCCAGGTGCTTTTCAGCAGAGCTCCCAGTTTGTTTCTAGCCCATGCCAGTTTGTAGTCAGGTCTGTTCTGTCCTGAAGCAGCTCTTTGCACTTTTTCTTGATGAACTTCCAGGATTCTCTAATGATCCAGTCTTTAATTTCAGCAAGGGTCTCAGTGAAATGAGGATCTACTGTTGATTTGCCATCTCCCTCTCCCTTCAAATCATTCAGAAATTTGCTGAGGAATCACATTCTCAGCAACTGATGACGTTATTGAGCAGTATTGGCCTGAGTATTGATGCCTGTCATGCTCCACTTTTTACCAGCTGCCAAACAGTCATGGAGCCATTGATCAGCACTCAGTGAGACCAGAAGTCTGGACAATTGTCAGCTCATCACAGAGTCTGTCTGGCCAGCATGTGCTCCTTCAGTTTATCAATTAGGCTGTGGTGGGAGAGTTTTATTTAAAGTTTTAGTGAAGTAACGAGTTATCTCAGCATCTCTGCTTGCCTCTCATCCATGCAGCTGGCCATGGGCGGCCTTTAGGCTTGAAGAGCTCAGCACAAGAAAGATGTGGACCTTGTAGAGTGGGCCCAGGGGAGCCCACAGAGATGCTCAGAGGGCTGGAGCCCCTCTGCTGTGGAGCCAGGCTGGGCGAGCTGGGAGTGTTCACCTGGAAAACAGAAGATCCTGGGGGAAATTTATAGCAGCCTCTGGTACTTACAGAGGGTCTATAAAAAAGCAGAGTGAGTGACTTTATACACAGCCAGTGATAGCACAATAGGAGATGCCTTTAAACTGAAAGATAAGAGGTTTATATTAGATATTAGGAAGAAATTATTTCCTGTGAGGGTGGGGAGGCCCTGGCACAGGCTGCCCAGAGAAGCTGTGTCTGCCCCTGGATCTCTGGGAGTGTCCAAGGCCGGGTTGGACAGGGCTTCAAGCAAGCTGGGATAGTGGAGGGTGTCCTTACCCATGGCAGGGGGTGGAATGAGGACTCTATGACATTTACAATGTCACTATTTCAATATAATACATTTATCAAGACATTACTGTTGTTTCTGTCCTTCACTCCTTTCCTGTTGCTGTGTTTGACTACAGCTGCTCAAACATTTTTTCACAGGTCCTCAGTTCTCTAGTTTCTTGGTTTGACAAAATGTGGGAGAGATCTGCTCACACACTGAAATTACAGAAAAAAGTAAAATATTTATTTTAAAATACAATTCACTGAGCAACTGTTTGTTGCACAGCTACAATGAAAAGTAATTTTTGCTATTTTCCACTGTGTTGGCTCAGTGAGATTAAAATGAGATTAAAGGCAAAGGGAAACAGATTAAAAGAGACTAACTGAAAACACAAAAATTGGTATATTCCAAACAGATGGCTGCAAAACTTTGCACAGTGATTCATAAATCTTCTGTTCTAGACAAAGGAGTCAGTTTGAGGGAAAAACCAATTTCACATGTACTCATATAGAACAAGTTTACTTACTGAAGACCTGTTGGTTTAGAGTTTTTTTCGGAAACAGGCCAGTATTTTTATATAAAAAATTTCCTGAGTAAACTTTCACATGTTACAATTACAGCTTGATGCAGCTGAAGCACAACATAAGATGGTGCTTATTAATGCCAGTACCATCCTTTAATAGCTTCTCTCACACTGTGGTGAAAAAGCTTCCAGCAGAAAAAAAAAGGGCTGTGTCATCTTGATAAACTCTTGCATGTGCTTGTGCTCAAGCCATATATTCAAAATTATTTCCTTTTAAAGGAACACAGCTATTATCCAAGAAGACTTTTTTAAGAGGCCCTCAGATACTCAGATAATCCATCCTGACTTCTGGTGTATTTAGCCCAAGGAATTAGTGCTCCTGATCCCTGAGGCATGGCTGTGTTGTCTGCCTGAGATGCAGTTTATCTTTTAAATTTGCTTAAAGACACAAACCACCTACCACATACCTACATCAGTTGTTAAAATGATTAATCCCCCACAGGTTTCAGAGGTAGGGAACTCTAAAGGGATTAATCACCACTTCCTTCCCCCTGTTTTGCTTGAGAAGGAGATGAAGATAGAGAACTACATGCAAGGAAGATTAAAATGAAGTTGAAATTTCCTACAGCTTTTGTTAAGAAAAACTAAAAAAAAAAAAAAAATGAGACTAGTGTTAGGGAGGAAAAGATTTAACAATATTCAGAAAATAGGATTGAGGGTGAAAGTGCTGGAAGAAACATGATACATCTCCTTGATAGAATCCCGAGGCCTTGACAATGATAAGGAAGGAGTTTTGCCACCATCTATTGGTGAGTGGGAGAAAGAGACAGAGGCAGAAAATTTGTTTCATTCCCTCTCCAACAAAACCAATATTTTCATTATTTCCTGAATTCATATATATTTTGGATGCAGCTTAGAGAATGATTGATCTCCCTCTTATGTGACAAAGAATCACTCTCATCTTTGTTGTGACCACAGCAAAGATTCATCCTAATCAATACCTCTATTTTAGAATGAGTAACTGGAAAGAGGAGGTAGAAGAAAATGACAAAGGACTTTGACTGCGTAAGAGCTCGTTCCATAGACAATTCCTGAGTTATAAATGACACTTCCTTCCTACCCTGAGAATGGATGTGCAGTTGAACTCTCCCCTGAACTTGGTTACTGTAATATCTGTTGAGATTGCACAGCACTGCAGGCAGGGATAGCTATCAGATTCTTTGAATGGTTTGGGTTGGAAGAGACCTTAAAAATCATGGAGTGCCAACCCCCTGTCATGGGCAGGGACACCTTCCACTATCCCAGGTTGTTCCAAGCCCCATCCAACCTGGCCTTGGGCACTTCCAGGGATGGGGCAGCCACAGCTGCTCTGGGCAGCCTGCGCCAGTCAAGAATTTCTTCCCACCACGCCACCTAACCCTGTCCTCTGCCATGTGGAACCTTCTCCCTTATCCTGTCACTCCAGGCCCTTCTTTAAAGTCCTTCTACAGCTCTCTTGCAGTCCCTTCAGGCACTGGAATGGGGTCTAAGGTCTCCCTGGAGCCTTCTCTTCTCCAGGCTGAGCTACTCCAGCACTCTCAACTTGTTTATCCGTATGTCCCTACAAAAGGAGGAACTTGACAGGGTCACATCAGCACAATCATACCTCAAAATTATAGGTCCTGTTCTAAGTCAGGTTGAAAAAGAAATCAATAGCAATAAAATCCTCTAATGTTCTGTAAATCTCAAGAGAATTAAATTAATTTAGAGGATTGGAGCTGTTCTTTCTAGCAGGCACCATACTATTAGTATTTATTCTCTCTTAGATGAAAACGTGCTTTCAGGGCAGAAAAAATTGTGTTTCTTGTACAGTGTAAGAGCAGTTAACATATGCCATAGATGTATTGCTGCTTTTTCCTCTAGACATTCAGCAATCAAAATCTATGTAGTGTGTGCCTGGATAGATTCTTGGATCAGCAGCAGCTGCAGGAACATATTCTCCCTCCTAACTCACAGTGGTTTTTGCTGTCTGCTTTGTTTCATAACCCTGACTTAAGTATCTAAGTCTCTGTAAACCTTACTGAGCCCCAAAATATGTTGTTCAAAGAAAGCTGCATAAATTTGCAGGCTGCTTCTAGTGACCAAAAATCTTTCCTCCCTTCTCTTATGTTCTGTTCCCAAAATTTGTTTCTTAGTCTGATGGAAGACAAAAAACAAATTCAATAAAATGTAATCCCTCCTGTGGTCACTTTTGACACCTGGTCCCCTGAGTGTGAGTAGAGACTCGTGGCTCAGTACACAATGGAAATGCTTTTTCAGTATAAATTTTAACATCTGCACTTGAGGCTCATTTGGCCATACTCAATACCACCCTGGAATGTGGTCATAGGTTTTCTTTTCAGGGAAACCAAGCTGAACTTTGTGTAAAAGGGGCCACAGTGGTGTGTGGCATAGCAAAACATTTTTTAATCCTTTCCATCTTGATTTTAATCTATTTCCGCTTTTAAATAATAATTTATTTATTTGTTTACTATGTCTGCTAACATACAGAGACAACAAAAAGAGGCATATATTCAATAGCTGAGTTGCAGAAGGGCAGATAAGTTTGACAAAAGCCAAACCTAATAACAACACGAAATCACTGGAGGGGGTTGCAGGCCACTGGGTTTCAGGTGGTATTTACAATATTTACTCTTAATTGTTAACAGTGAGTGCTGTGGAGGCATTGGGAAGTATCATGAACACAAGCTTTGTCCTCTTCTGATCATGAAGCAGAAGAGGGATGTTCTGCTGTTTGCAGAAATAGAAGAATGGGTATAAAAGACCATAAAATTAACAGAATAGCTTGGGCTGGACCTTTAGAGTCATCCAGTCCAACTTCCTGCCATGAGCAGGGACAGATGCTAGATAAGGTTGCTCAGGGCCCCATCCAAACTAACCCTGAATGATTCCAGGAATGGGGTAGCCCCAGCTTCTCATGGGCAGTCTGTGCCAGGGTTTCACCACCCTCACTGTAAAGGATGTGTGAAGACAGCAGACATGTAGGTTTTTAGGCTGATGCATTAACATTCACTCATCTAGACAATCAAAATTGTCTGGCTCTCATCCAAATTTCAGCTACAAATTGAGCAAAACTCTGCTCTTTTCAGCCCACTCTCCACAAAAGAGCAGAAAACAATGGCTCAGCTTCCCTGGGTTCTAAGTCAGATTTGGCTCTTGGTCTTACAAACACCATGTGAGAACTTTGACTGTGGGATAAATTCTAAGCAAAGAGGAAAAAAGGGCAATCCCACCTCCTCCAGTGCATGGTGTGGCTATGGTCTTGTCATGTTGGTGCCACCAGGCTCCTGCAGAAATCAGGAATTCATGGTTCAGTGGCTCCTGCCTGATGAGACTTGAGCAGGATCCAGGGTTTATTTCCTCAGTGCTGCCAGGGACAAGCAAATGGCCTTGTGAATATCCAGCAGTGAGGATTTTAACTGCTGGCTGCAGCTGCTGTGTGTTCCTAAGGGACTTTATTGTCAAACCCCTATGTAGGCATATAAGTTCCTGGCATCTCCTCATTATGCATTTAGGTCCAAACCAGCAGCCCTTTAGTGTCTTGCTGTTGGCTTTTTGTGGTGCCATTAGGTGCACTGCAGATCCAACCTGACTCAAATCAAAACCCCACACTGGGACTGTGTTGCTGGAAATGCTTCACAAAATGTAAAATTAAAAGAGAGAGTCCTTCAAGGGCCAGGCACGTATGAAAAAGAGCAAGAGGCTCAGATAAAAAGGAAGCCTTTGTGTTCTACAGCAGACAGGAGCTGTGACAAATAAAGTGGTGGGTGTTGTGCTGTGCTGGGATGCAGGGAAACAGAAGAGCTGTCTGAGAGGAGAAGGATTGCAGTGAAGCTGCTGCCCAGAAACAAAGGTTTTGTCTATCTTCTGGACACTCACCTGCCTATTCTCTTCCCTTTTGTAAACATAGCTGTAATTTGGACTCTAAGTGTCAAGGTAACTTTCACAATGTCAAGGAAGCTTTCCAGTGCTACCTTGGCACTGGAAAGGGAGGACTTGCAGAAAGGAGTTAAATGCTTAAAGAACACTTCAACCTACTGCCTAAAACATGCTCTTTCTTCTAGGGTTTTAGTAGCATTGACTTCTGGAAACCCAAACAATCCCTTTATTTCAGATTTTTCTATTTTTGAAAATCCGGGCAAGCACAGTAGATAAACGCTACAGAATCTAACCCAAATGCACTAGAAAAATTACTTTATGCATCTTCTTTGGCAGTGTTGGCTGTTATTAGAAGACATGTCCCACAATGTCAAAAGAGCCTGTATGTATAACTATTAATCAGTTTTTTGGTCAGAGTTTCCACATCTCAATATTGTCATTAAGTGAATTAATGAAGATCAGAGATAATGGAATATTTATGCAAATTATCTTAAGAAAATATCTTCAACCTTTCCAGAGCTTATAAGTCTTTATTATCATAATGCTCTTGACATGTATCTCATCTGAAGACTACATTAGTTATTTCAGTAATGTTAGTCCTGAATTAATCATGTCTGCACTTGGTGTTTTTTGGTTGTTGTTAATTTGGAGAGGGTGGGTGGGGGGGGAGGGAGAGTTGTTGTGTGTTCTGAAACACATAAAAGTTGCCCTACTTCTTAAAAGTGCTGGTCTACCTAAAAAACCTACTTAAAATCTTAGGCTGACAGGCACAGGTGGCTACAATATTAAAAGCCTTGTCACAGGGTATAAATTTTTAATTACCTTTGCCAGATTTAGCTGTGTTTATTTGTGCATTTTCTTCTTTTCCCTGATCTATAAATTGAAAAAAAACCCACCAAAACAACAAAACAAAATGTGCACTATTAACATTTCCCTATCTTCCAATGTAAGAAAGTAATTCCTGGCCTTTTTTATTGTCTTTGTGAACTTGTGATGTTTTTATGGGGCTGGGGTTGAAGAAACTGCAGGTTTTGAGTTTTTTTTTTTTTCCTAATTATTATTCAAATCAGTAAGGTGTAATGGAAACAATACTTACAGAAAAGTCATTTACTATCACTGGGACTCACTGTATTCCTCTAAATATGTGCCTGGGAGCAAAAATAGACCTTGAGCCCTAAGGTGCAGGAGAGTCAGCAAACTTTCTGTGTTTGCTTGCAGATGGAGCCTTGAGTTCACAGTGCAATGCTGCTGCACAGCAGATGTTGTGATCCCTGTGCTGGCAGGTATGTGAGGCATCACCTCTGCCACCACCAAATGCTCTTTTCCACATGCCTCTATTGATGCATGAAACAACCTTTTGCAAGGCCGTGTGGAGATGTGCAATTAAAAGCTCTGTTTGCCTTCACCTTCTCTGCCTTATTTAAAAATTCCATTTGGTCACGGGTGTGTATTCATCAGTCAGCCCCGTATAAAAGTATTTCATTCCAGATTAGCTGAAACACAGAGGAGGTTTCATGCCTGAGGATTTGCCCTCCACTCACACAAGGTGTGGGCTTTCTGTGCCCCTCCATAAGAGCACACACAGTGACTACGTCATGGGAAATATAATGGCTGGGAATGCTGATGAAAACCAAATGCAGGCGTCCATCCAGGATTTCTTGTTTGCAGGTTATAGAATACATATTTTTGAGCACAAGAAAGACACATTAATTAAATGAGATTCCATAAAGCAAATAACCACCCTCATCTACAGCTACTCAGATATATCTGGCTGATAATGCTGCCAACCAGAAATCAGGAAAAGCGATAAAATAATCCTTAGCCTCTTCAGCTGATGGGTAAAAGGAAAAGCAGATGAAGGACCACTTCAGTGCCTGCAGAGTAGGTCTTTAAAAATGTAGCTGCCTTAAAATGATGAAAACCTAGAGAAGAGGGCATAAAAATTTAAAATTTATAGAGAAGATTACAAAGATAACTGAAAACTGAGCCAATATTTTAAAATTACAATTGCTTAAAAATAATAACAGTTTATACATTAAAGTACATTGTAACCATGATATGGACAGTGGGGAGAAAGGTGCGAAAAATCCAAAGCCTTTTTCTCTTAAATTACAAACAAGTTTTCACAGGAAACAATTAGTTTGCCATCTGTGTTCATTATGTGTCTGCCTTTACTTTTAACTCACAGTTCCTCATGGCAAATGTGGAACAATATGGGATATCACTCAGGAAAAGCTCCAAGCAATGAATGCTCTGGGTGAGAAATGGAGAGGGGTTACTGCTGTGATCCATCACCTTCCTCGTAGTAACAGTGTTTCTGTCTAAAATCCTAAAAGTGACAGAGTTTAAATTTTCTCGTAGTTTTGAGAAAGGTAGTTCACTATGTGATATCAACATAATATTCTCAGCTGATGTCTCTTGAATTACATTAAAATGCAATTCATTTGGCCTGCATGCAGAATTTTTTAAAAACCAGCAGCACAGCCATTGAAATTAGTTTAATGGTCATATTTCATGGTCTTATTTAAGCAACAAATTTTTTTCTCAAACCTGTGGCAGTTATGTGACACTGATTCTCGTTATTCTCCAGGATCCATTTTGATAAAAAAAAAAAGACCCCAACAAGAATTATTTATAAAGCTGATCTCCATAAAACAGGGTTAGCATTCCTCAGGAAACCTGGCATGTGAACACAGTGGGAGGCAATGGGTGATCACCAGAATGCATAAAAGGATCTGGGAATTTGGGACTAAATCCTGTGAATATAATCTTTATGACCCTGCATCTCCCTTTCCACAAAAATTAAGAGAAATCTTTCATGTTTGTGTTGGAGAGTCAGATCGGAGAAATGCATAAATGCCTTTATGTCCTTACACAGGGAATTTTCAGGCTCTGGTTTTTATGTTCAGCTAGAACACCTGTGTGAAAAACATCTCTGTGTTTTTGCTAATGCATGCCACCTTAAATGTGGTTTCCAGTCCAGTGGCACAAGAGATCCCAGAAGTTATTGAGGAGTTTCTGTGAAAGCACACATAAATGGAGAGTATTCCTCCTGAAATTTCACAAATTGTGACAGAGTGGAAGAGTTGCTGGTAGCAGACAAAAAGGGATTGTGATTAATTTATGATCTATTTTTTATGTTAAATCTCTCATGGGTTTTTTATCATTGGCTGATATTTGTGAACTCTGTTAAGAAACAACAGGAGCTTTTGTAATTTTTGGTTTTAGCAGCCACTGGGGACTTTTCTAATGAATATCAGGTTGAGTTTTTTGATTTATTAGTCATAATCTCTGAAATGTATCCTTTTTCAGCACCTGTACCATTTATTATGCCCACTGATGCAGCTGTCACATGTCTCTGACAGACAACACTGCTCTGAGACACAGCCACAGTAGACCAGGGCCAGGCCTGGGAATGGGATTCTGAGCTACAGATTAAAACATGTGAATTCAGACCAGTGGAGTACAGGAAGCTCTTCAGGGAGACAAACCCAGGTTTCTGCTCTAAGGAGAACTGGCTGATTCTCCAGATTCTCTTGATTGCATTGTCTGTTTGCTAGAAAATGTTGACTATCAACAAACAGGAGGTACTATGGAGTATCTCACCTCCAGATGTCTGTGCACAGTTTGGAGGGGTTCTAGGAGGCTCTTTGTAAAGCTCCTCACCCCAAAAAGGCATTTTTCTTGCACTAAAGTACCTCAAATATCACACAAAATCTTAGGAACTATGCTCTTGCAGGGAGGAAATATTCAGCTCTTATTCAGAGTCCAGTTTTCCCTCACCCTATGGATAATACCTTTCAAAAAATTTCCTGTGCACCTAACTTCATGCACTTGCCAAGATTCTCTGCCAGTCGGTCTGTTTCAGCAAATCAGAGCCCTTCAGAAGATGAAATTATTTCAACAATTTACCACATTTGTAAGATCCAGGGACTGCTTGCATTAGGCAGTCTTAGTTTGATATTGTTACCTGGCTCATTGAAGTGAGAATATATCCATTAAAATCACATTTCCTGTTCACTTTAAGGAATAATGTGGGTAGTAGAGAAACCATTTAGTTATTACCATCAATTCCAATGTCTTTAATTTTCTTTGCTCTGTTTGCTGTGGTCAGTGCCTGGAAAACATGCAATTGTCTTCAGCTGTTAGTAGGGGTTTTTTAAGGTTGTTTTTTGTTGGTTTTTGTTTGTTTGTTTGTTTTGGTTTGGGGTTGTTTTTTTTTTTGATGTTGTTGTTGGTTTAGTTTGGTTTTTGATGTTGTGATGGGTTTTGTTTGTATATAGCTGTTGTTTTTGTTCTGGTTTGAGGCTTGGGTTTGGATTTGGTTTTGCATTTTTTTTGCCATACAGGTAAATATTTATTATCATGTTGGGGAAAGGAAAAACACTCAATGAAATTTAACTCTGATGAAAACAGGAAAATGATACTATGTCTGTCCTTGAAATTTGATATTTCTTATAGCAGGATAAACACTATCTCAAATCTGAGAGTGAAAACACATAAGAAATAATGCATGTCAACATGATCCTCACTTAATCCTAGCATGCTTGTCATTTTAATAAGTGATGTTTTGCATTAGTTTATAGCGCTGGGCACTGGGTGAATTATTTATTAAAAAAGAAAACCAAAACCCTGATGGTAAAAGGCAGCCTGCAAGGTCACCTATAGATCCTAATCATTAATTATGCCTGAAGGCTGCTCCTGCCCACACATGACCTTCTGCTGCCACCTGCATCTGTCCAGTTGAATGAATCAGCACAATCATGAATGGGAGATGGAATATCAAGGCCTTAAATGTGAGGGGCGGCCATGATCTGCACCACCATTTCCTTCTTCTGTAAAGCTCCCTTTGTGGAGAGGAAGGTCAGATGCCCGGAAGAAACTCTTTACTCAGACACTCTGAGAGCCTGGCACAGGGTGCCCAGAGCAGCTGTGGCTGCCCCAACCCTGGTGGGGCTGGATGGGGCTTGGAGCAGCCTGGGATGGTGGAAGGAGTCCTTGCCCATGGCAGGGGGTGGAACAAGATGGTCTTTGTGGTCCTCTCCAACCCAAGTTTTTTGATGGTGCTATGATGGAAATATAGAAGAAATGACTTGAGGGAGTGGTAAAACTCAGCACTAGGAGGGAACATACCACAGGGAAGAGTTTCCAGGGGCGTCAGTAAGAGGCGGGTCACCTCCTGCATGCTTAGGTTGCTCGCTGTGGTTGCAGCCTCTCTGGAAATAATTCCCTCACCAAAATCTCACCAAAGAACAAGTGCAAATTAGATGTAATGGAGTTATCTTGTGTTGCTACCTACTAGCAGGTGCATGCAATCTGGAAAAAGTTAATCATTTACACAAGACTTTTAGTAAAGCAGGAAGTAGAGTTGTGCATAAAAGAAGGCTGTACATAGAAACAAAACCATCGTGCCAGATTAAGGTAATAGGGGAAATGGGATTTCTAAAATAAACAAAGCACATGCAAACAGGAGAGAGGAAAGCAAGAACATAATTTATATTTACAACTGACCTAAATTTACATTTAGGGGAGCAGAAAAGAATGAAACCTTTATCAGACCTCATTGGGAAAGCCTGGATGAGAACAGGGAGAATTCTGTATTAGAGGCAACAGACTGGACTGTGGAGGAAGGTGTCAGGGTCCTATTAACAAGTTGAGATGAGAATTTCAAGGCATACTATGAACACTGGCTTGAACTTGTAATTGAATAGCATTGAAAGGCAAAACTTTTGAAGGGGTCTTTTCCCAAGTTTGTTTCATAAAAGCATCAGTAAGAAAATTAATCAAAGACAGGGAAAAACAAAACAAAAACAAAAAAAAGCAACCAACTAACAAAACAACAAATAACAAAAGAAAAAATAAACAAACAACAAACAAAAAAACCTGATCCAAAGCCTAAAGAAACTGAATTGTCCTGGGAGAGAAAGAAAGAGACAGTAACCATTTTAAGCAGAACAAGTGGAGAGATATAAGGCATAGGTGTAAGACATGTGAGTTCACATGAACCACACTGAAATCACATTTTAGATGACAAGTAACACTACAGCCACAAAGAAAAATAGGGAGTCACCAAAACCAATATGGGTTTGTGGAAAACAGCACAGCTCAGGCACTGCTGCACCACTCAGTCAAGCAGTGTAGACATCCAGCATAAAATGTGCCTTTAGATTTAAATATTTAGAGCTGTGTAGGGAAATTATGATTACTGATACTAAAAATGTGATGATAGCTTCTTCCTCTGGGAAGGTGGAGGAGAGAGCAGTATTCTCAAGCATTGTAACAGCTCAGAAGGTAATATTTCATAGTGAGTCAAAAGAAAGATGGAATTTGGAGGAGAACTCCCATGCGGGGACTCAGGACCATACCACCCCAATTCCCATTAATCCTTGCGGGTCCCTCGAAGAAGAAGAAAATAAATTCTGCAAGGAAGAGGTATTTCTACATTACAAGATTCTCTAAGGAGATCAGAGATGAAACAGTGGCAAAAGACTAGTTCAGGAATACAATTCAGGAATATCATTCAGGAACTTGCATGAGCTTTTAAGGACACTGAAAAGAAACAACAGACAAAACTGATGGCAGATATATTTTCTTTGGTTTCTGCTCAGGGTGCACGAGAACAAAGCTGACTCTCCCTGCTCTATTTCACCCATTTCCATGTAAATTAAATCTGTAATGCATGAATTTTAAATGTTTTATTTGATATAAGAAGAAAAATGAGAACAAGAAAAAGGGGAGTAGGAATTTGATGAGTATGGTCAGGAAGAGGGCACACTGTATTTAATGTCTTTTGATTTCTCAAATAGTCCTAAGAACCATTACAAACTTGCCAGTATCACAGTAGGAAAGGAGCTTCACATTGCATATGAATGCTCACCTGTTGTGAAAACTGTGAATCCCAGGGACATTTGGTACATGGTGCTGCAGCATATGAATAGAAAATTGACAACTTTCCAAGGTGCAAAGGAAACAAACATCTAAACACTTCTTGTCCTGCAGATCAACTGCAGGACTCTGCAGTCTGAGCAGCAGATGAAGGCACATTTTTCCCAGTCCTGACAAACATGGCAGAGAGGTAGGCAGAATTAAGGAAACATACTCTCTGGAACCTTTAGGCTCCAAGTGGATTTGTAATCTGATCATCAGCTTCAGAAAGGATGCTCATGAAAATACTGAATGTGCTGATGTATACAAATAGTCAATAATGTATGCTGTTGATGTCTTAATGCCATGATGTTAGAGTAGAAAATTGTCCAGATGAGACCTTACCCATTGGTGGGTAGCCTGAGCAAGGCTTATTTTCCAAAATATACCACACACAGCTGCCTGTTTGGAGCCAGGGAGGAATTCCTTTCTTGCAGCAGTATTTCTGTGGCTGTGCAAGGATCAGGAAAACAGGCAGAACTCAGTGGGGATATCATGTTATAGGCAGCAAGGTCGTTCAGAGTGCCATCCAGCAGGTGACACATCTCTCACGTGTGACACAGCCCAGGATTTGCAATGCTGGTGAGCAGGACACAGGTGCCCTCACCACTGCCATGCCAAGGGGTCCCTCTGCCCTCAATTCTGCAGCCCGTAGTTTCTACTTTGGTGTGTGCTGCTCTTTTCCTTCTGTATCTTCATGCCTTGCATTGTGGCATTAAAGTCTCTGCACTTTATAGTTCATAAGGTTAAAATCTACCATATGTGACACCAATGTCACATATATTCCCATTAAGTATTATTGAATGATATGCAGGCACAAAGCTCAACAAACAATCATGGAATTAATGAATGGTTTGGGTTGGAAGGGACCTGAAAGATCACCTAGTTCCAACCTCCCTGCCAAGGGAGGACACCCTCCACTAGGCAAGGCTGCTCAGTCATCATGCAACACCTGGACCTGATCAAGAGTGGTTCAAGTAGTGTTAATGGCACCACAAGCAGGAACAGCTAAGGAGCAGGTTCTGATGGAAACTAGACAGGTACCATGAGAAAAAGTATTTGGGCTGGTCAACTACCACACTGCAGAGGGCAGACAAATGATGATACTCATCTAAGGACCCTCTCATTGATCTCACCAATTTAAGGAAATATTTTCCCTTTTCTCTTGCTCGGTCTTTCCTTAAATTTTTGTTCTCTTCATTCTCAAGGTAATTCTGAAATCAAGATCTGCTCTCTGCTGTGGACTCCACAAACCTGACTAAGTTTCTTTGTGCAACATGACACATTTATTAGAGTACACCTGTCAACTCAGTCTCACTTTTGACTCTTATTTTTTCCTCCTTGATGTTCTCTGTAATCTGTCTGAACTGTCCATCCCATTTCCCTCTCCTGATCTCAAAACACCTTTTTCGCCAAAGACTTATAGAAACTCATTGATTTCAATAAAGAATGAATAAGAATTTAAACTAATGTTTTACACAAAATCCTGACCGTATAAAGTATTTAAATTACTAAGTACATTAAAGCTAAGTATTGTTTTAAGGTCAAAAGGCTGACACGGTTTTTCCATATTAACTATCTCCATTAATCTGCACAGTGCTTGCCTTTGATGTATTAATATTAATGGACTGTTAGTCTCACCCAGGTTAAAACAGGGAGTGTAGAATATATACCTTCATAATTGCCATTAGTCCTGATGAGGCTGATTCTTGTACATCTCCAAATGCAGAGAAGAGCATATATCCTCCAGTCTCTTATAATAAGCCACGTGAATGATCATTTCCAGGAATTAATGAACTGCATAGCTCCTTTGTTTAAAGCACTGTGTTAAAACTGTACACAATGATGAAAGAAAAAAAAATCTTAAATTTAAATGTTTAGAATTTTAGTGGCCAATTCTTTACTGGAATAAGGCAGAATGTCTTGCAGAAGCTATATCAGGGACACAACTCTTAAATGATTTACCTTTCTTTTTATTATTATTTTTGTTAATAATCACAGCAACTCTGGTTACTCTTTGTGCATTCTAAAACAATAAGGTTTACATTCTAGTTTTATTTTCTGAGTTGATGTATTTCAGTTTTTTCATACTTGGCCTACTTTGTAGAGTTCAAGTCTCAAACAACACAGAGAATTACCTCTGACATTAAGATTATGAAAACTGCACTCTGACTTCGGTAAAAATGAAAAGGATAAAAGAAAATCCCCTAGGTTTTTAAATATCCTGCTAAAGGCCTGAAATAATAGAATATCTTAGTTTTCACTTATTGTCACAAAGACCAAAATGTAAGTATTATTTTTTTCCTAGTAATAGAAAAGTGAAATGAACAAAGGTTTTACTGTCAACTGTTGTCCTTGGGTCTTGCCAGTGACCTTGTTCCAATTGCATGTGAATACAAGGAAATTTGCAAGGCTTTCTCCTGTGCTACTTCTAAATGATAAGAGGTAATTATGAGAAGCATCTGGGAATTACCTAGTATTAAAAAAATAGATTAGCACGCATGATCAGAATCTTAATACATTCAGTTCCTATCTATTTTTCTTTATATGCCTTGGAATATTAAGAAGGAAATTAGTAAGTGAATAGGGAGGTATTTTATATTGGTTTTGCTGGTTGTGGGTTTTATTAACAACACCCCTCTCTTTATTCTATATTGGTTTTATATAGGAAAGGCAAACTAAATTGAGCACATCAGATAACAGGGATATCAAAATGACTAAACATTAGATGGAGGCATATTTTTGCTCCATAATTGGGAATGGAGAAAAAGCAATAGTGTTAAGTAGTAACAACTGAGTCACAAAAAAAAAAAAAAAAAAAAAGCATGTAAGAATTGTTCTTTGGTTTTGGATCCAAAGTGTGTTGCCAGGGTAAATAGAAATCAGATCAGATATGGGTAAAATCAGAAAGAGATAGAAAAATAAAATAAAGAGGTAAATGGATGCACTGGGTGATATTTGATGAGGTAGGAAAGGACATACCTGAAACTATTAGTAGTTGCACAAAATACATTAACTCCATTGTGGAGAAAAAGGAGGAAGAGGTCCATAGTGAGCATGGGAAACACCTTCTCAAAAGGCAGAGAATAATCACAATTTGTTCATCTACTGCAACAGGGAAAAGGTATTCTAGCATATTATAATGGGCTAATGAGCTGTCTTGCAAATTATTGATCGAGAGAAACACAATCTGTCTCTCCAGCAAAGTGGGAGGAAAAATATTAGGATAAAGTTCTTCCCCCAAGAAGGTTGTTGGGTACTGACCAGGCTCCCCAGGGAAGGGGCACAGCTCTGAGGCTGCCAGAGCTCCAGGAGTCTTTAGACATCACTCTCAGGGATGAACAGGGTGGGATTGTTGGTGTCCATGCAGGGCTGGGAGTTTGACTTGATCATCTTTGTAGGTCCCCTCCCATTCAGGATATTCTGTGCTTCTCTGAGTATATGAAAATTTGTGCATGAAAAGGATTGCAAAGATTTGAACAGGTTGCTTGGGGAAGTGATGAAATCATCATTGGAAATGTTCAAAGGGCATGTGGGTGTGGAACTTGGGGACATGGTTTGGGGCTGAACACAGTGGTGCTGGTTTATTGGTTGGACTCAATGATCTTAGAGGTGTTTTTTAATCTTAACAATCCTATGATTAGGTTATTCTAGCCATGAGCCATGTATTAGAAATGCAGGACTAGTGAGCTGGCTAAGTATGATTTCTTTCTGTTGCTGTTTTCTCAAAGAGAACACAAAATAATCAATTTAGTGGGGAGGGACAATAGTCGTGCCTATTGCATTCTATTTTAGTAAAGAAATTATATTAATACTTATAATCAAATCCAAAATCCGGATTTTGTAAGAAGCAGAAATTAGAATATATGCTATTCTGCTTTTCACCAGCCATTGAGTCTCTGACTGAGACAGACAAATATTTCTTCATAAAAATATAAATACAACAAATGCGCTTCAAAAAGGCAGCAATACTTAACCTGTTTCCAACAGGGAAGGGAACTTCAACTTTTTAAAACAGAACTTTACTCCAGGAAGAATTAAGAAGACGGTACTTTGTGCAGCCACAAGAAAACTTTGTTTCATGAGCTTAAAAGTAGAATTGATTTAATATTTTATACCAGAACAAAACAAAACTTTGAATAAAACTTTTTTAAAAGTTTTTATAAAACGTGTCCCAAGGTTGCTTGGCCTTTGCCCCCCACAATTTTATTCTTTATGACTGAATAAGCAATGATGTAATTTAAAGAGCTCAGGGAAGGAAGAAATGGATGAGCAATGTGATTATGAAGGAAATATATGCTAGGCAAATTTCTGAGTTCTCCTTGAATTGCTTCACCACATTATTCAGGGTTTCTTCCTCTATTTTGTGCATGTCTTTAGTTCATAATATATACAGTTTTTTTAACTCTTATACACTTCAAATTCTGCTGCTTGATGACAGTGAGAAAACCTATTAAAAGACTTCGTGCCAACAGAAGTGAGCTGTGTTCATAGGGATAATCAAGGAACATATTCCCTGTGAGAAAAGTGTCTCATTTAACTTTCAAATAGGTAGCATGTAATTTGACAGGTTCATTTGGCACAAATTTGGAAAGGATTTCTCATGTTGTCCAAGATTTACATGATGTTCCGAGAATATATTTTCAGAAAAGCCTTTTTTAATGCTACATCTTCAAGCCTTTGTAGCATTTTGTTGAATTATTCCTTTACCATTAGGAGTAGATGGGTGATGTAAATTGCCTTAAATTTGAATACACTTTAGAACCATGTTGGAGCCCCTAATGCACTACTAGCTATTCTAACAAAGCAGTAGATCAATACAGCTGATTAGGTAGATCACAGTAATGGAAAATCTGAACTGTAAAAAGACCCCACAAAATCTTCTTTTTGTTGAGGCAGCTTCTATGTCAGGCACAATCTACCAACTGAATTGACAGAAAATTGAATATCCCTCAAACTTCTAAAGGAAATTTCCTGTATTAGTAGAAGAATGAATAGGCCCAAAACTTCCAAATGAAATCCAGGCAAATTAACTTCATATAAGTAAAAACGTCTTCCTAAAGTCCTCCATGTGATAGAGAAAAAAGTTAAGATCCACATTTCCCTGTTTGCTAATCTTGAAATCTGCTTCCACATTAACAAAGAAATTGTAGAAACTCCTCCCTGAAGGAAGGTCATAACTTTTCCAGCTAATTATATTTAAACCTTGTACATAGTAACTGACAGATTAAGATTTCTGCTGCTGTGAAAAAGTCAACTGGATTACAGTAATTTGTACCAAGGACTACACCAAAGATCAAGGATGCAAAGACTGAAGACAGCAATAGCTGCTTCAGTAATTCCATTATGATGTTTTTCTAGAGTCTGGAAACCTTGAATACACAAAAACGTTTAATAAATCTCAAACTTATCTACAATTTTCCAGCTGCTTCTTTAGCTTTTGATTTTTCATAAACATTATTGACCAGCAGATCAATCATAACTCAAGAGATTACTTGTATGTAACTTGTGAGATTACTTTCAGAAGTTTTGCACAATTAAACATTTATTTAATTTTGGATATCAGACCTACAAATAAAAATGAGAAAACAGAATTTGTTTTCATACCTATAGCCTGTATAATGACATATTTACTTTCTTCTATGAATTTGGATTATAGCCAGGATTTTCTCTGTTTTTTTCTGCTTTATTCAAGTTCTTCCCAGAGAATTCATAAAATATACATTCATAATAAAAGGTTATTTTTCATATTGTTTTATTGGTGTTGAGACTCATGTTTCTAATGCTGAAATGTTTAATTTTGCACTTCCTAAATTCTGCACTGTCATTGTGTACTGCAGTTCATGTAATTGTGACTGCAGGAGAAGAGAGGATTTATATCTGCATTTTCCACACAACTGATATTTTTTCTGTGATTGTGTTGTTTCCAGCAATGCCGACATCACAAAGGCAAGAAATAGTTAAAAGTTCCCCCGGTGCGTTACAAAGAATGAGAGTGTGAAACAGGGTCTTGCCTTTCAGTGAAACAGACCTCAGAGCTTCAAAGGAAGGGTCCTGAACAAAGGACCACCTGGGTTTTACTGAGCAGTCTGGGGTTTTCCTGCTGAGTGTCAGCTCCTGCTGTGTCCCTTGTCACCTGGCTGGCACCACAGGTCCCCTGCCCCGTGCGATGCAAGGGATCAGAGCCAGTTCACAGCATCTCGGGCCTGCAAGTGGGAGATCAACACCTCTGACCCGAGAAACCCCCAGCTCAAAAGAGGAAGGTTGAGCATGCAGAGTAACCAGCATGAGAAGAGAGAATCATTAACCAATAAAAAGTAGAATATTAATTAATAAGAGAACCAGGTGACTTGTAGCCCCTGAACTCTGATTTCTTTGTTTGCTGAAATGCATGCACATGTAAAGGTTTGGCAATCAGTGTGCTTCATTTGTGAAAACCTCCACCTTGTACCCTGAGGAGAATAAACAATGTCCCCTTTCTTTGCTAGGCCCTGTGTCTGTGTTTAGACACTCCTTTAACTGGTAACTCCAGAGCCAGATAAGGTAGTTAGAAATATCCACACCTCTCTGAAGTGCATTGCAAGAGTTTCCTGTTCAATGGGGTTATTATTTCAGATAGCAACACCCATTTTAATATTTAAGCTGCTTGATAATTCTGAAATGTTTAATCTCTTTTTCTGAGATCTCTACAGTTGCCTTCAGAGACACTTCTGGAGCTGATGCTGCACATGAATCCAGCCCATAGGGCATGACACCTCAGACAGATCATCAGATTGCTGGTCTCCTTTCTTATTGTCCCAGAAAGAATTAAAAATGTGAAACCAAGAATATCCACCGGGACAGTGCCACAAGGCTTCATGCATTCAGAAGTAGTGCAGACTGAAAGAAGGGTGTCACAGTCCTGGAGACCAGAAACTCTTGCTGCACACATTTTAGGGGATCTTTACTCTGGAATAAATGCTGTCCAATGTAAGGCCCTGGATGTCTATGTGCAGCTGAAAAGAGTTAGGCCAACACTTTTTTTTTTTTTTTCACAGATTAAATTACTTCCCATCAAAACCCTAATTACTCGACAATGCCAGTGTTCCCTCCAAAAGTCTTCAACCTCCCAACACTTCTTTCAAGTATTGACCAGCAATTAAGGATGCAAACACTGCTTTCATTTTCTACCAGTTCATTTTCCAGGTTCTTTCAGAATGAGCTTTGTCTTCTATTTCCACATTTTATAAGCCACTGTGCTCTGTGCAATTCTTGTTGATGAAGTCCTTTAGCATGGGGATTCCCTGGCTTTTTTTAATCCATGTAGGTTTTTTAAGTGAACACAATACAAAAGGGATGAGCCCTGAACACATCTTAGTTACATATCAGAAAAATATGCACAAGTATTTTTTTACCATGGGAAAAAAATACACGTGCATGACCATGGCCTCCGGAAAATCTGTATACAGCCTGAGGAATCTGTTCTCATGCATCCATTTCACAGTCTAGACACACTTAAGAGTAAAATCTCACTGTTATTAGAACTTTTACAACTTTAAAGTTGTCAAAATCTTAACTTTGAGGCAATAGAAATTCGGAATAACATTGTGTAGCTTGAGACTGTGCTAGGTTTCAGCGCACATATCTCTGCTTCACAGTGCAATAAAGTAACTTGAAAATGAGTTTATTATATTGCAGGAGGGAGCCATCTTTCTAGTGTTTCCACCTGCAATAGGAATAATAGCTAATTAATATTTTATAAAACCTTGTGGAGCATGTAAAGCAGCAATTACTGTATCTGTAATAACTGGTCTATGAATATGTATGCTAGAATTCTCAACATAGCTGTATACATGAAAGACTTGATCAAGATATATCAGGATAGGAGTGAGATGGGATACAGGGCCATTGAAAACTAAATTTAATGGCATTTTCACAGGAAATATTCATTCAGCTGTAAAAATAAGATGTGATAATGGAATTTTTGTATGGAAAAGAAAGCACTTAAGAATTTCCTTTGAGACTCAATATGCAGTCAAGGTTTTTTAACACAAAATGATCAGAACCTGTGGACATATGTGAAAAACACTGACATGATCATTGTATCCTTTTTTCTTTCCTTTTTTTAATCATGTTCTGCTGACAGATGATAATTACTTCTGTCCAGCAATTCTTAGTTCCAATGGTATTCACTAAAGTTACAGCAGCATTAATGGGAAGAAATGTAATAAAACTCCTTTCTCAAGATCCACATGAGAGAGTAATGAAGTCCTGTTAGGTGAGGAACAGATGGTTGAAACTTCTATCCCAACACATTATGGCTGAGCTCATGGGCAATTTTTGCCTGGTGATGGAGGGTCCATTCCCACAAAAAACTTTAAACATAAGTAAAATCTTATTTTGGGATGATCACACACAGTGCATGCCCCAGCATAAAAGAAACCATGAACAGAAAACCATGTTGGAACTGCATCCTGCACTCACCTGTGTGGCTCCCAGCAGCAAGAAACTACCAGCACTGCCAACAGCTCTTACACTGAACTGCTTTGACTTTTTCCATCTCTCAAAACACTGAAAACATTAACTTCTTCTGCTTTTTAGCTGACACTTATGACATTCATGTACATTACAGATTTCCCCAAGTTTGAATATGAGCCTCTATTTCTCTGTCTGCAATATTGTGTGGGATCCTACCAACTTGTCCCTATGCTGAAATAGAAAAGGATAAAGGAATCGTGGAAGCACTAGCCACCAGGATCAAAGGATGCTGAGGTGGTGTCATGGTGTAAACTCAGCTGGCAACTCACTCAGCTCCTCTTTCCCCTACACTCCAGTGAATGGGAAGGAGAATCAAAAGAAAAAGTTACAAGTTAAGAACCAGTTAAATAACTGAAAATAAAGCAAAATTTAATAATAATAGTAAATAGGAATGACGACAACAAAAGGGAAAAAACAAACAAGTGATACACAATAAAATTGTTCACCACCTGCTGACCAGTGCTAGATGCCATCCCAAGACCAAACAGAGGATAGCATTTATTTCTTTGTGTTTTCATACATTGAGGAATCACCAGATCCTTTAGGGTAGTCAGAAGCTGGTCTGGATAATGTCCCTAGAAGAATTAAGCTACCATAAAGGTAGTTTAGGATCCTACAACATTTAACCCACTATGCTGTGATATGGCAGGTATGCGAGGATGTTGAAGCCCTGGCACAGGCTGCCCAGAGCTGTTGTGTCTGCCTCATCCCTGGAAGTGTCCACAGCCAGGTTGGATGGGACTTGGAGTGATCTTGGGTAGTGGAAGGTGTCCCTGCCCAGGACAGGGGCTTGGAACAGGATGGTCTTTAAGATCCCTTCCAACCCAAACCATTCTGTGATTCTGTGAGATTCTGTGATTCTGTGATTCTGTGATTCTGTGTTTGAACCCCACAGCACAATGAATACAAGAGGCTGCAGCACCATCTTGACTAGCAAAGCCATCAAGCTAACAACACTCCATTTAATTTACCATATCAAAGTGAAATACAACTTTGTTTTAAGACAGGATTTTTTGATGCTTTATCTGAAACCACCATATAAAAGAAAACATTGGCATTGGGCTAAGGATTAGAATCATATGATTGCTAATAAAAAATACATACTGAACTATCAAGCTTGTGCAAATTAAAGTTTTTTTTCTCTCTTTCTTAACACAGGATATAATATTCTATTTCATCAAGTGATTCTATCAGAATATTAAATTTTTCCATTAGCAGGATTAGACTAGGTCTTAATATTAAACTATGTACGTCAGTTCAATTAAACAAGATAGGTCCCCTCGCCCTGTTACCATGCTGGTATTATTCCAGCTAAAAACCTTTTTCTTACATTCAGCAGGGATTTGAGCAGACCCCAGCTCTGAGTGTTAGGAGCTGTCCTGGGTAACTGTTGGTAATGAAGAGCAACAACTGGGAGGTAAATCCCTGCCATGAAATAGGCTTAAACAAAAACAACATTTTTATCTTTTATGGAGAAAATTACATGAAATGCCAAGCATGTGGATTTAATGAATACAAATTTATAAAACTATAAACAAGATGGGGTTTATATTTCTTTTTTCCATTTTTTTTTAACAGCACAGTGGAAACAAATTAAATTTGCTCTGAGATGCACTACTTATAACTATCATCTGTGTTGTAAACATCTCCTCTGTAATCAGAAATTCAATATTGCAGACCACAAAGCCCACTGAGGTGTTAAGCTGAAAGATAGGAGGAAGGCAGGGTGATCTTTTTCTGGGGAAAACATATGGGTTTTTTTCCCAATTGAAAAGCCTTAAATGAGATTCAATTAGTTGATGACTGGAAAATGATGCTTAATGTCCAATTAGAAAATTGTCTTGTTAGAGTCATGATAACTCTGCAGCCCAGGGGTGGGTACTCCATTTTGCAGGTAGTTCAGACACCATATTTTTATTCTTTATATTACTTTATATTGTCTAGGCATACATTAGCATGAAAATCTGTGCTCACACAGCCTTCATTAAAACACCTTTTGATGTATTAGAAGCATCCTGCGGCCTTTCACTGAAACCTTTGAAGGGAGGTTTTAGAAATGAGAGAGTAACAAAACCAAAACATAATGCTAGAAGCTGCTAACTTAACAAAACAAGTCCAAGCTATAATTCTGTCTATTATCCAGGTATATGGATAAAAGTAATAGAGTGGGACGACCACTCAATTACTTTTCTGCAAGCCAAAGGACTGGTTTTGTCTAAGTCAAGTTTCATGCACAGAGTTGCTTAGTAATTTACATTTCTGAGGGAGTTCAGGCCATAAAAACTGGAAGAAAATTGATTAGAGTTGTGGTGCAGGGCTGTGAATAGGTTGCAACTTGGTTTAACAGAGGTTAAAGCATGAAATGAACAGGAGCAAAAAATTATTTGCTGCATATAAGTACCATGAGACACCTTGGAAGGAAAAAACTCATGGTTAGAGCATCAGCTAATGTGGAAAGTAACAATGACATGTTTGTTCTCCAGGAACAGAGCTGGTATCAAGAAGTAATTGCACATTCCTATCCATAGAAAACCCCATGGAATCATAAAAAAATGAAAAGGTGTTTTGTTTTGAATGTTTCAGTGAGTAAATTCGAAGTTTTGGTGTGCACAAAGGTTATGTGAATGTCATTAAGTGAATTGCCATTAACAATAATTGTCATCACTGCTATCAATGAAGATCTAGGGGTCTTTGGGCAGGAAGAAAATATTCTGAGGTAGCCACAGGATATTTATCACCTCCCTTTTCCCTCTTAGAATTGGCTAGATCTTGTCTTGTGACTGGCATGGCCTAGGGACTGTGTTGGGGCTGTGCAACAGTTGTGTCTCTGTCAGAAGGCTGGAGGAATACATTGATTCAAGGTGACCTGACAAGGAACACGAGTCTGCTCTGTTTGGCACTTGTAAAATCACATTAATGTAATTACTGGAGGTTTAAAGGGGTACAGGGTGATGAAAGACCCTGGCCCAGAGTCTTTGCAAATTCACTCTGCTCTAAGCAGCTTCATATCAAACTCCCGGCTGGAATAAGTTACCAGAGAGATGCTGTTAATTTACAGGCAGAAGAGAACCCACATGCTAAAATTTTATTATGATTTTTTAAATTGAAATCTGCTTGAAATCAAAGAGTACATTTTCTCTTTACCTCAGTGAAGGCAGCATTTCACCCCTTATACAATTTTTAAAGGCTGATCTCATGAGCCTTTGAGGGAACTTGCATTTGAAAAAAAATCTAACTATAATATTCTGATTGCAGTGAGGATTTTGTATATTTCTGTAGCTAAAATATGAAAAATTCTTGTACATATTTTTTAATCTCGTAATTTAAAAACTTTATAGCCAAGACTCATAGTTTTTCAAGATTTTGACTGCTGATATTAAACAATGTAACTGCAAAGTACTGGAATAGATCAGCTTCCTAAAACATATTAATGTAATAAGCAATCAGCTTAAAATTGTTTGAAATAAACATGTCTACTTACTTAAATAAAGTCAGTTCATTTTCCTTCCCTTTGGTATGACTTACACCCTTTCCTGAGCACTTTAATCTTTTAGCGTAATTAAAACCCACTAAACACTACTTCAGTTCATCATCCCCAACATCACTAATGGATCCTTCCTGCTCTCAGTGATCTGATGATTACGGATAATATTTCTCTCCAGAAAAGTCATTCATATCAGAAGCACATCCCAGAGTAAATTTAATTTGTAATTTATGTGCTGTAAATATAAACATTGCAGTGAAAAGGTTTGTCTTGTTTATGCTTTTATGTAGGCATATTCATTAAACCTGTATTTTCTACGGTTTATGACATTTATTCAAAATTGAAATGTCACACAGTCAGTTTGGTCTATATGACTACAGAGACTTACTTGCTGGTTTTCCTTTTCATTATTACCCATTATCCTGATGTCTCTACTTCATCATGCTTGCAAAAAGTGTATAGCAGTTACTACTCACAAGTTCTTGTGTTCTGTGCCTTTCATGGAAGGGAATATTTGGCACCCGAAAGGTAAGACATTTTATGGTGCTTCTGGGAACAGCTGGGATACATGAACTAGGCTGTCAAATGAGATGCATCTTCCTTCTTCTGTTGTTCAGCTGCTGTTAAAGGTGTGTCTGGCTAGCAAGATACACTTCTTTTGGTTACAGGAAAAAAGTACAGGTGGATTTGGGAATGTGGCTCTGTGTAAGCTTGAGGCTGAGATTTGCCTTTGAACTGTATTCCAGCTGTAGTGCCATGTGAAGATGAACAGTTCTCTTCCTGAGAGAGCTGGAGGATTCCTACAGCACCAGGGAACTTTCAGAGCCAAAGGTTTTGTCATGCCCTCTATGGCAGAGACAACTCAGCATCTCCATGGCCTCTGTTTTTTTGGAACTGAGCTGAGAGGTTCACATCAGTCCCCTTAAGGAGCCTTAAGTTATTCAGAAACCTTTTATTGTTCTTTATTCTTACTGAATTGTTTCAAGAAAAATTCACACTTTCAGGCACTGGCCTTCTGCTGACAACACTGCACTGAGAATGTTTTGTTTTCATCCAGATATACTGATTTCAAGAACAGTCAAGACCTGTTCATGGGTGAACATCTGTGACTCACTGCCTTGAGGAAAGATCCAGAAAGAAATCAAAAAAGAGGAAAGAGCAGAGTAAAATCAAATAAATAGGCACCTGCCTGAGATGCAGGGGTTCTAAATTCAGGGCAGAGACATGAATAGGACAAAACAGAGCCTGGGACACAAAGCCGGGGAGTCCTGTAAAAACAGCAGTGAACAGCCAGAGAAAATCAATTTTCTGCTTTATCTTCCAAGAATCAGTACTGGTACTTCTACTGGTTACTATTATTATTGTTATTATTGTAATTATTGTTATTTTTATTATTACTACTACTACTACTACTACTATTGTATTTGTAGTTGATTCTTGGAAATTCAACACAATAATGTTGAAGGAAAGACTTCACACCTCCTGATGAATGGATGTGAGAATTGGAAATAGCTGGGTTTGCTGCTTCCAGTAAAACTTCAGCTTTTTATTTCTATCTACTCACTGTTTTGCAGCCTTGTTTCACTCTAATATGATATTGCAAAATTTCCAGGTCTCCATGAAGTTTTCTGTCTGATTTTCATTTATAAAGGCTTAATCCCATGCTTTTGTCCTCAGCATTTTTAATAGTGCTCAGCAATTAGGAAGAGAAATAAAAGTAAAAATCAGAAGCAGGTATCAAAGTGTTAATCATATACATAATCATTCATTACTGCAGGAGAAGTGCTACTATTGACGTTAAAAAATGTGAAAGCCAAGGATAAAGATGAGGTGGCTGAATTCAGGACTGACAGCATCCTACAGAAACTGAGAAGATCCTAAAGTAGCTCATGGTTGTTTAAGTCACCCTGAGCTGCGTCTCTCATACAGTGTCTACGTGATTCAGGCATCACATTTCATAAAACATTTGCCTGTTTTTCAATTCAAATTCTACATTAATTATTAATAGCTTAATGCTTGAATTAATATTCAGACAGAAACACTGTTTGTACATTCTGGAGGAGTTATGACTCCCGCTGAAGTTCATGGAAAATCTCCCATGGATGTTGACAGGAAGCAAGGTTTCACCTTTCATATGAAGGCAAGATCTAACAAGCAATTGTTTTCATGTATTTTATAAAAATAAGGAATCATGTAACATACGCATAGGGTTTGCTAATATCTCCAGAGATACCTTAGTGGGCTTTTGCTGTTAAAGTTGATATATTGTGAGCTTGATAAGGATTTTAACTGTGTTAGACTTAATCCCTGAGTAATATGAAACTTGTTGATTTTAATCAGAGAACAGCTGTTACACCAAAATTAAGTAAATTGAAGTTAGAAATACCTCCCTTCATCATATATTGATGAAAGTCTGAGCTATAGGAAGGTAGCGAAGACTAGTTTAAGTTGCCTTAGAAAGTGATAAAGACTTTTTTTTTTTTTTTTAATGTGTGATGAGCCAGTTTTGAGCACTTTGAGACAAGAAATACATTGATAAACTGCAGTGAGTCTGGAAAGGGACAACAAAATATTTGGGTCCAGAGCATTTTCTCTGTGAGAATTTGGGGGAACTGACCATGAGCAGAAATGGCTTAGAGGGCATCCTTTCCATATCTGCAAGGGGTTTCTGAGTAGGTGGAAGAGTGTTTAATGAGGTTGGTGGCAAGAGGAAAAAAGAAAATGGTTGCAAATTAGAATGAGAATAGTTACAATTTGACATAAAGAAATATTTCTCAAGGCAAGAATAGTCAGGCATTAGAACAGGTTGCCTAAGAAAGCATTGAAATCTTTCACCCAGGAAGACACTGAACTGGTGAAAGCTGACAGGAACTTTGTCTAAATTCAGGGCAGTCCTACCTCAAGCAGAAGACTGGAATAGAAACCTGCTAAGGTTCAAACATGAATAATTCTATTATATTAACCTGGGAAAAATGGACTGCTAGAAGCAGTAAAATATGTTCTACTTGTAATCACGACTCTTTCTCAAAATTTGAAACAACATTTCATTTCTAGAGTCTCTGATTGGTGAGGAAAGGGGGCAAAAGAGATTATTTAACTTCATTCTAGGGTGTAACCCTCACTGATGATGACTTGGTATAATGAAACCCTGGAGGGCTGCCATACTATACAACCACAGCTTTGTCAAGATTCTACAATCCTACACACAAATATGAGTGAAGATTACAAGTTTCCTGCTTCTTGATTATGAAACTCATATTTTCTCTGACAACTGCAATTTTTAGTTAACAGTTAAGTGGGTATGATGGAGAATTTGTTAAGGAATTGTTATATACATTATTATTCTGCATTTCTCTGATTGCTCTTGTTTAATACAGGACAGATGATTTTTATTCTCTGAAATAACATGGTAATTGAAAATAGCAAGTTCACCATTTAAAAATATCCAGTAGAAATCAAATAATTTGTACTTCATAAAAATTTCCTCTTGCCATGTCCATAATCATCAAATTGAGAGAGAATTGGGATTGTTCAGAAGAGAAGACTGTTGACAAGTCTTCAGGGGAGACCTTAGAGCCCCTTCTAGTACCTAAAGAGACTTAAGGAAAGCTGGAGAGGAACACTGGGAAAGGGCCTGGAGTTACAGGACAAGGGGCAATAGCTTCCCACTGCCAGAGGGCAGGGTTAGATGGGATATATTGGAGGGAATTCTTGGCTGTGAGGGTGGTGAGGCCCTGCACAGGTTTCCCAGTGAAGCTGTGGCTGGCTGCCCAACCCCTGGAAGTGTCCCAGGCCAGGCTGGATGAGGCTGGGAGTAACCTGGGCTAGTGGAAGATGTCCTGCCTGTGGGAAAGAGTCAAAATTTGATGACTTGTAAGGTCCCTCCAAACCAAAACAGCTGTGACTTCAATACTAAGTATTGATCAACTTGGGTATTCTCATTAAGTTAATAAAGTCAGAACTTTGTTATGCTACGACTGCTTTTCTTACTCTGTATAAAGCTGAATCTTGCTTCTCCATTTTCTTTTCCTCTACAGCATCTAATAAAAAAAGGAAAGAAGGAAAGAAAAAAAAGTTAATTAAATTCAGATGGAGTGTGTCAAGCATTGTCAAGATTTCAATGGCTACTTTAATCAGAAGTAAAACCCATATTGATTAAGATTCATAGTAATTAAAAGTCTTTAAAAAAAAGTTTTGATAAGAAAAATTGTACTACATTTCTAAATCTCCATCAATTTGTCAAGTACAAAATGTCAAAGCTGATGAATATACCTAATTGATATTAGTACTAACTTAGAGTAAAACACCAGAGAAAATAAGCAGAAATTTAACTACCATTTTCTCTTCTTCCTTTGATGCTTTGATAGCTGGATAAAGCAGCTCTAGGTAAGGCCACTTATAACACCTCCCATCAGGGAATTTTGGAATTCATTATATAAAAAAACAGTCATTAAGACAAAGGATTCTGGTTAAATTATTTCTCTGTGGCACTAATGAGGATGTCTACCTGCTCTCCATCATGACTTGTTATGTCTTATTATTATTAGCACCCAGTTAGCAGGCAAGAAAACTTAAGTATACCAGGGTGACATGACTTGTTCAAGATCTCACATGTCATTGACCATGTAAAGACTTTAGTGTTGCTAACTCCTAGCTCTGGTCTATCTGCGAGGCTGCTGCTAATGCTGTTTAATGTTATTTTGTCCAATGTGGATAACATCCTATTTTTCCATGACTTTTCTTCAATGTCAAAATATTTGACTCCAAATAATGCCCCTTAAAAGTAGGTATATCACCTTCACTGACAGCTAAGTAATAGTAAATTGAATTAATTAAAAAAAATAATTCTAGTCCTTGGTGAAGTTGATTATTGGTGTTTTATAAAAGTAATTACAGCAATACTTTGAAACAACATGCCATTCCATAAGGATCATTGTTAGTTCTTACTTTTTAGAGGGAAGATAAAGTGAGTAAGTGTGGATGTTCTTAAAAAGTGCATTTTAGAAGGAAAGCTCTAGTTGAAGACAATATAAACAACAGAAGAAAATTAATAACCAGGAACTCAGCTGTATGAATTTCCTTGAAGCTTCCAGCTGTGTTTTGTGTTCCTCAGATACCATCAGTCTCTTGTGCCATCTTGACTTCTGTAAAGACGAGGTTGTTTGGACTGTAATCATAGGCATAGAAAACTAAGTGTTCCCACTGGAACTGGAGGTTGGTTTTGTTACTGCAAATAAAGAAAGGAATCCACTTCCATCAAGCAACAATACAGATTTACAGAAATTCAATCAGTTACAGAAAGCTAATATAGTGAAATACAACACTTAGACTTACCAGCAGTGGCTCTGCTTCTAGATATAATAGTTACTGAGCTAATTTACACCATCAGTTTGCTGTTCCAAGGAGCTCCAGAGACACATGTAACAGCTTCTTTCTTTACCTTCTCTTTGCTTCTGGAAATACCTCCCACTTTGTCCCCAGTGAAGAGATACTTGAGCAGAAATTAGTGCTCTCTTTGACAGCTTCTGTCCCTCACATGCACTTGCAAAATGTTTGTTGAGTTGAACACCCAATATCTGCCTTCTTTTCACAGTTCCTGCACCTTCATCAGCTAATGTCCTGTGACCATTTTAAAAGTCATCTAGTCCAAAACATAATTTTACATAGGTGCTTTTTACAATTTTACCATTCAGTGTTTGGATACGTCCACACTGGGTGTGTTGCGCATACCTGTGATGCACCACAGGGAAGGAAGGACTGAAGAAATTTGATACGAGTCTCCTTGTCTGAAGATAGGTGATAAATTTACTTATTCTTGAACTTGGATAATAGTATAACATCATTTAGGCTGGGAAGAACCTCCAAGAAGGTTGAGTCCAATGATTAAGTGCTGCCCAAGCCCACCACTAAACCATGTCTCTGAGTGGTCTCTCATACAGACACGTCTTTTAAATCCCTCTAAGGATGATGACTCTGCAGCCTCCCTGGGAAACCAGCTCCAGGTTGTGACAGCTCTTTTTTCCCCCTCTAATACCAATTCTAAGCCTCCCCTGTGCAACTTGAGATGAATGCCAGCCTGGGTGTGGAGCATGGGTGAAAATCCCCAAGGATTTACGTTTGGTGGTTTTCCACTGGGGCTGCAAACAGCATATGGTTATTAACTGCCTGCAGTGGACACAGAAGGAGGGATAGGCAAGAAAGTGAATAGAAAAGATGGGGAAATAAAATCAAACAAAAGCAAATGGCTGCTGAATTTTAAAGTTCATTTCAGCATTAACTTGTATAGCTCAACACCAGGAGGAAAAGTAAGTGTTCAGCAAACTAAAGCAGAAAAATAGAACAAATCTTGAGTCAGATTGATGATACCTCAGCAACTGTATTTCAAAGGGATTTAGATGGTTATACCCTACATTACACAGAAAGTGTGATAACCGTGCAAGTAAATGTTAATTTCCATGGAAATTACAACAATAAAGCACTTTGAGGTACTATCTTTCATGCAGCAAAGGTCCCAGGGTACTTTACTATTCAAAACAATTTAAAACAGCGACAGACAACGTTTTCTGTGTTTGATTTAAAATCAGCAATGAAAATCAGCTTTTGCATTTCTAAAAATGATAAACATTTTGCATTCAGAGACAAAAATTTTTCTATACTGCCTCTGATTCCATAGTGACCTGAACTCTGTACTTTTACTCTCTGCTTGCTGGTCCTGCTGGATGGACCTTCCATCTGTTAGTGAACATCAACCCTCCCAAAGGCAACAGATTTACAGCACAGAAAATTTACAAAATGGTACTTAAAGTTCACTCTTCCTTTGTGTCTAGATCTGTTGGTGGAGAAGAAAATGTCTTCCAAAACAACACTTTAACTGCACCAGACACTGCCTTGGGGATATCAGTCCTCATTCTGCAACACTCCAGAACTCAGGTGTCAGGAATGATCCTTACTTGCTCTTTTTTTTTTTCTTTCCATAATCCTCATGTAAAGTACCTCTTCTGTTTAAATGTCTGTACTGCAATAATTTTTCATAAAAAATACCTCTGTAGAGCCAGACTGTAGCAAATGTATTTTAATTCCTCATCCGTTGAGAAAGCCCAAACTTTTTTTTGTCTTCTTTTTGGGTATGTTCACGTTGGCTTCTTTCTTTCATGCTGAAATTTTCATGATTCCAGACAGGTGACTTTGAAGGGCTGAGTAACATCTAGATGCTCTTTTGCTTACTTTTCTTTATTACATTGATGTCACATTTCATTAGCTGAAGATCTTCAGGATTTTTCATTACATTGATATCACATTTTATTAGCTGCAGATCTTGTCTAAAACCTTTTGCACACTAAGTTTTTCCTGAATGTAATCCTCAATAAACACTTTGGAATTAATTCTGATTAAGTTTTATCCAAATTTAAGACAGAAAATATAGGTAGCCTGATGGAATGTTCTCAAAACAGCTTACTTGGCATTAGTTGTAATTTATTTGCATATCAGTGTTTGAAGGGCTTTTTGCTATTTCCTAGCTATTTTTTCTGAGAGGAATCATTTGCCATGAAAAAGTATTCAAAATTAACTGGAATTTGAGAATTTTAATACAGATTATATGGCTAACATAATTGCAAAGTTTTTACTCCTGAGAAAGATGCTTTTTATTCTCTAGATTACTTAAACCAGCATGGTTCAATTGCTGGCACAAGGACTGGTGTGATCCATGGGTTCTTTTTATTTGAGTGATTATCACATCCTATTGTTCCTTGGCAAAAAAAATATTTTATGGAACATCATGACTGTGATTCAATACACTCAAGTTGTATCACTTGAATGACACAACACACACAGGACAAGCAAAGGAAGAGACTCAACCAGTATGAGTTTAGAAAAAGCAGGTGCTGCGTGATCAGCCTGGTCTCTGATGGGCAGTGAGCTGCCTGCTGGGTGAGGCACAGGCTGTGGCTGTGCCTGCACTCCAGCAAAGCCTTTGACTCCATCTCCCACGGCATCTCCTGGAAAAGCTGCAGCTCAGGGCCTGGGCAGGTTCATCCTCTCTGGGCTGGGAACTGGCTGAGGGCCTGGCCCAGAGGCTGCTGGGGATGGGGCCACATCCAGCTGGGAGCTGCCCACCGTGCTGTGCCCAGGGATCAGCGCTGGGTCAGCCCCGTTTAAATTCTTTATTGGGGATCTGGATGAGGGGATCGAGTCTACCCATGGTAAATTCATGGAGGACACCAGGCTGGGTGGGAGTGTGGATCTGCTGGGGGCAGGAAGGCTCTGCAGAGGGGTCTGGGCAGGCTGGGTCCAGGGCCTGAGGCCAATGGTGTGAGGGGCACCAAGGAGAAGAGCTGGGTCCTGCTTTGGGTCCCACCAACCCCTGCAGCTCCAGGCTGGGCAGAGGGGCTGGAAAGGGCCCTTTGGGAAAGGCCCTGGGGGTGCTGGTGCCAGGGGCTGGACACGAGCCCAGGGTGCCCAGGGGGGCAGGAGGCCAATGGCCCCTGGGCTATCCCGGCCAGGCTGAGACACAGCCCCAGGGCAGGGCCTGTCCCTGTGCTGGCCCTGCTGAGGCACCTCCAGTGCTGGGGACAGCTCTGGGCCCTCAGGACAAGAGAGACCCTGAGGGGCTGGAGTGTGTGCAGGGCAGGGAACGGAGCTGGGAAGGGGCTGGAACCCCAGGAGAGGCTGAGGGAGCTGGGAAGGGGCTGAGCCTGGAGCAAAGGAGGCTCAGGGGGGCCCTTGTGGCTCTGCACAGCTCCTGACAGGAGGGGACAGACGGGGGGTTGGGCTGTGCTCCCAGGGAACAGGGACAGGAGCAGAGGGAACAGCCTCAGGCTGGGATAGGGGAGGGTCAGGCACAAGATCACAATGATTTTCTTCTCTGAAGCTGTTGCCAGCTGAAGGGACTGCACAGGGAGGTGGTAGAGTACTCAACGAATGACTGTATGTGGCCCTGAGTGCTCTTATGGGGTGGTGATCATTTAAAAGATGGATTCAATGACATTAGAGGTCTTTTCTAATCTGAATGATGCAGTGATTCCCACACCTTCCATATTCCCTCTGAAATTTTGTGTTTTCATATGAAAGAGATGTAGGGAGTCACAGCTCTTCCTCCAGTGCTTTTGCAGCCCAGCACCCAAGAGCTAACTGGAACTGCCAGCCTTGTTCTCGTACCTTGGGGTGCCATAAGGAGCCCAAAGCAGGGATTTTTTCTCTGTATTAACTTAAACTCCCTCACACTTGCAGATAAGTACTTATTGGGAACTTCCATCTGAAAATTTTTGCTTATTTTAAAGGAGAGAAGGTAAGGACATACTTTTACCAGAACAGAAATTTCCACAAAATCTGCATTTTTTTTTCCCCTAGATGAGCATTATTTTTGGTTGAAATGCTTTGATTTACAATAATGAGAAAAAAGTAAATAGCATGTCAGGTCAGTTCAGACTGTGCTGTTGAAGATGTGGGTTGTACAAATATATATATTTGTACAACCCACATCTTCAACAGCACAGTTGCTTCCTTTGACCCCAGGTGATGATGCTAGTCCCCATGACACAGGTTGCTTCCCTCTCACTTGTGTCAGTGCCATCTGGATTTGTTGCTAAAGAAAATTTTTCACTAATTACATCCTGGGCTGCCACCGTGTCCTCTGCAAGACCCATTTCCACTTTTTAGCCTTTGAGAGGTACAGGAGCAGATGGTGAGGGCTTACAGAAAGAACATGAAATGGCCTCACTGATTTTGGCCAAAGATCCACATATTCATATAATTTCAGAATCATTAAGGTTGGAAAAGTCCTGTAACATCATTGAGTGCAACCATTAACCCAGCACTGCCAAGTTCACCGTCATACCATATCCCTAATACCAGATCTACACAGCTTTGAACACTTTGAGGGATGTCAAGTCCATCACTGCCCCAGGCAACATTTTCCAATTTATGACAGCCCTTTCAGTTCAGTGAATAAATATTCTCTGTATATTAAATATAAACCTGGCACAACTTGAGACCATGTCGTCTTATCCCGTTAATCTTCCACCTCTGCTTCTGGAGGAGATCAAAAGCAATGCATGAGGGGAAAATCATGCCCAGTAAAAATATAAAGTCATAATTTTGCTGAATACTCTTCCATGTGTTGCTTGGGAACTTCCAGAAATGTTGATATTGTCATAGGTGGTGCTAGCAGCCTTCATGGATTGTCTTGTCCATCCTGCCCTTGAACCAAGGCAGACTCCAGAACCTGGAGCATCTCTCAGGGCTGTTCAGTGCACCTCAGCATGGAGATTGTTTGAATAATCCCACCCATTTTTTCATCTTGGACTGCTTGCATGTGAAATTCATCTGATGCTTTCAGTGATTTTACTGGAAAAGCAATCCAAAGTGAATCTTAAGTGAATCCAAAGTGAACCCTTCCACAGGCTACTAATTTCTTTCCCTCTTGCATATCTTGTTCCTCACTAATTTGTGACCTGGATTATTTCAGCTAACTCTCTACTGAGAATCCCACCTACTCAGGATGTATCATACACAGTGATATAAATAACAATTTTCCAAATAGTGTTTTTTGCTCTTTTTCTCCTTCTTTTCTTCTTCTTAAAAATTTTTTTTCAATGCTGCTGAACATTACATTGGTAGTTTCATGGACTGTCTATTATAAACTCCAATTTCATCTCTGAGCTGTAATAATTAGCACAGAGTACATTTCTTCTAAAATAAAGATTAGGCTATTGTGGTTTACTTTCCCCACATCAATCACTTTATGTTTGTTTGAAACAAACATTTTTTTCTCCCATTCTACCACTGATTCTTTCACTTCCAGTAATTCTTCAGGCAGCCTTCATCTTTCCTACAGGTAAATACTACAGTACCATTACCAAAATGTGATTTTCTGCTCTTTCAAGTCTCTTTCAATTAGTGTTAGGGCTTTACTAGCTAATTTACTAACCTGGTTTCCTTTAACATTTTCATTGTGAGGAGTTTTGACAGAAACTTTTTGGAAAGTGAACTGGGCTTTATTAACCAGCCTGATTCCCCTTCTCTGTGAGGTATTAAATTATCGTTTCATGATATAGGATGCTGCCCAAGCTCTGCAAAATCTACCTGTCAAATGGAGCCATAAAAATAATGAAATACTTTATCATTTTTGCAACTCTTCCACTATTTAAGCATTTTCTTTGAAATTTTTTGGGCATCAGGTTTTTTTTATCTCTCTGAAATGGGGAAAATTTGCTGTTCCTCCAATAAAAGATGAGACACTTCAGAGAAGCAGTTACAGAAGAAACAAAGTACTTTAATAAACTGATAACTTAGAAAAAGTTTTATAAAACTTACAATCTAGTGATTTTTTTTAAATAGCAATTTGAATATTTCATGGGATATGTAAGGAGTACAATTTTTATAAATTTAACAAAAAAGTATTAATAATGAAACAGAGATTTAAAGTTTAGAAAAGTCTAGTAGAATGCTATCGTATTTTATCCCATGACAATTTTTTGCCCAAATATTTTGATTTGTAGATGTGAGAAATGAAGTGTGCTAAGAAGGGAGAATATTGGAGGGATGTGAATAAAATGGCAGAGAAACACTGCTTCAAGGCAAAGATCTTCTATCATCTGATCACTAATATAACTCTGCTTAATAAAAAACATGTTGTGAAAATATTTAATTTTCTAGCTTTTCTAATTTACATGCCCTGAATCTAAGCCACTTTGTTTTGATTTGTGACCATCAGTAGATGTGGAAATTAAAAGCATTCCTAGTATAACTTCTATTCTGCAACTGTTGGACTTCCAGGCTCTCTAGCACTTTTCTGGAATTTAATGCTTATTTCTTTGGAGGGCAGATCAAGGGGGCTGTAGCAGCTCTGCACCGGAGATGTGTTGGGAGAGCTGGGGATGCTCAGCCTGGAGCAAAGAAGGCTTTGGGGCCTAAAATGGCTCCAAGAGAGCTGGAGAGGGCCTGCAGGGACAGCACAAGGGGAATGGCTTCCCACTGCCAGAGGGCAGGGCTAGTTTTGATGTTAGGGGGAAATTATTTCCTGAGAGCAACCATGGCTCTGCCATCCCTGGAAGTGTCCAAGGCCAGGCTTGGAGCAGCCTGGGATAGTGGAAGGTGTCTCTGCCCATGGCAGTTGGAGTTGGACTGGATGGTCTTTATGATCCCTTCCAACCAAAACTATTCTGTGGTTCTGTGGTTTCCTTTTTCTGTGTACAAGGCAGTAGGGCCAAATCCCTGCACATGACTTGGGCTTGTAGGTGCTGCCATAAGCCTGCACAAAAGCCAGGACATCAGAATTTCTGGAGGCAGAAGCAGAAATCCCTGTTTTATTTCCCCTTTCCCTTGAGCCAGAATTTCAGGTGTCTGTGTGCAGACTACAGGATGCTGGAGTGGAACATACTGGGAAAAGTTTTCACTGGGTGGACAAAAAGATGATTAAATTTGAACCTGCTTTGAGTGTAATGACAGACATCTCAACGAGACCAGCCTCATCCATTTTTAAGAATCTACAAAGAAGTTGTCTCAATCAGAGCTAGTCTCCCAAGACCCTATTTTTAGTCTGTGTAGAGAAATAGGAAATTCTGGGAGTGACTCATTTAGCCTATTTTTATCTTTTACTATAGAATGGAATGAATCACATCTAGTCTCCACTGACCACACTGAGAAGGGGGAGTGTGGAGTGACTAAGTCAGATGGGGAACTCTCTGTTTAGTCTGGTGACTAACTAGAAGAGTATAAATTATGCTTTTGCAGGGAATTCAAGCACAAGTTAGATTGCAATAGAGGCAGACAGGAAGGGACTTGCAGAGGGTCCTCAGCTCCTCTTCCAGATGAGTGAGCACCATTTCCAACAGCCTGCTTACTTCTGGACACATTTTGCTTCTGGGCACATTTCCCAAGGCTCCTTTGAGCACAAGGTGTTCATATCCCATAAAGGAGGGGAAAGGATTTTAAAAGTTGGTAAAAGGGAAAAGGCCACTCCTGTCACACACGGGTGTTCTCTAAAACCTTTTGCCTGTCTGTTTTGGTCAGTGTGTAGTAATTAGTACATCCTAAAGGTCTTCGTAATGGGTAAGATTCAAGGGTATGAACTGGCAGACTTCCTGCATTATAAATTCTGCATGTTTCTTTCAACATTCTAAAAGATTTTCTAAAACATTCTAAAGATTTTCATGGCATTTTTGTTGTTGTTGTTGTTCATGAAAAAAGTAAATCAATGCAATGAAAAATTTTACAGAAAAGGAAAACCATACTAAACATGGCAAAAAAAGAGCAGTTATTTTGCAGTTATTTTTAAATCTGGAGATTGATATATAAATTGTTTTTTCCCTTACCAACGTGCCAATGAAACTTTTCTTGTCATACAGCCGAAGGATGTCTGGTTTTTTCTACAAAGCCCAGCAGTGATTCTTATCCCTTTAGATAGATGTGTTCTTGCTGTGCTAAATGGTCCTTCAATACTTCTGGCACCCCTGGATTAGCTCAAATCCCAGAGGAACAGACCACAGGGCAGAAAATAGACCACTGAGTAATTTTCTACTCTGTATATAAGGGAGCTGTGGAGAATCAGGCTTGCTGCTGAAGATATTGCAACCTTTTTACCTGGCTTCAAATCCTGATTCCTCTGCATGTTTTTTTGCCTCTTTTCCTTCAGCATGGAGAGTCTGCTCTAGATCCTCAAACTAGACACAAAACTATATTTGCTTGTTTTTCTGAGAGAGACCTTGAGCCCGTTTTGTTTACATAGGATACTTAGTTCTCATGCTGCCATTTCAAGCTATTAAGGCTGCAAGGTCTATCACTTTACGGAGGTGGAAAATTAATCCATTCCTGGCTGGAAAGAGCAGATTGATAAGCAAGGTTGGGTTTGGATCAGAATAGGAGGTAAAAAATAATGGCCATCTCTGTTTTTCAAATCAAGATCAGAGTCAAAAATTCAGAAACTTTATCATGACATGATACGAAAGTCCAAGGGATGGAAGAAAGAAAAAGACAATCACATGTCATCAATTTAACAGGTAAAATATCTGTAAGTCATCTGGGAACAATGTCACTGGAACCAACTCAGATGATTAAAAAAAGCAGATTGCAGAGAAAGAACAAAGTACAGTATTGGATTATCATGGTTTTTTGGAAGATATTGGCTGTTTTTCAAAAGAAGCACTGTGTTGACACCTCAGTTTTGTGCTTTCCTTCTCACAAATTGTTGCTGAAATTGTCTGTTTATAATGATACATCATCCCAGCTCTTTGCATTTGCCTACCAGCTTCATTTCAGAGTGCCTGAATTTCCATTTCAAGTACTGTCTATAAAATTCCTGAGGAATTTACAGTTAAAAGTGAGCAAAAGATCATCTGCCAAGTATAATAGAACTGAAGTGATGTGTAACAAATTCACTTGCATGGGAATTGCATTTCTGAAAGGACTTCAGATCTGGCTTTGAGTACACAGAATAATTCCACAAAGGAAAAGAACAATTTAAAAGTAATCAAAATATTGTGCTTGGTTTTGACTACAATAATGTAAACTTTCATCATGAGATTAAGGTGAAAAACTGAAAATGCCTGGAGACTATGTCCCCTCCTGACAAAAACTGATCTGGCCTCAGGTAGTCCATGGCATTTCTCAGCTGCTGAACATGATATTCCTGGGCATGATGCCTCCACTATTTAGGAAAAGCCAATTAGTACTGAACACTGGAGCAAAATGAGTCTCTCCATTGCATGTGATGCTTTTCCCTCAGGGAAGAGAATGAAAGAGAAACAATGTGTGACAGTACAGTCATGTTGCTTAATGCACTCCTGGAAGAAACCCAGCTATTGTTGTGAACAGGCTTGTTTAAAGCCTATGAGGAACAGATTTGGGTGTTTCACTCAAAAAAAAAAAAAAAAAAAAAGAGAGAGAGAGAGAAAGGGATGTGTGAAATTGTGAAATCAGGTTATCAGGTTTTATGTTTGGTTTTCATTTTTGTTGTTCTTGTTTGGTTGTGGGTGCTGGGTTTGTTGTGTGCATATTTCATTTTTTGGTGTGAAATCAGAATAATTTCATTAAATACTTTGCAGGATGGAAGTTCCTAAATACTGATTCACATGAACAAGCAGATATAATGGGTACTTTTTTTTTCTGTATATGAATTAAATGGTCTCATCCAGTACAAATTTAGCACCAGTTTTCTTCTTGACAGAAGTTGGTTGCAATTAGGATTTTCTGGGATAATTAGCAGCCTGCAGTGGTTGTAGCTGCAGGGTTGTGAGGGAAGCAAAACAGATTCTAAGCAAAAATAGAGTGTCATAAGCTAAATCTCCAAAATGGAGCCTTCATTCTAGTGAAAGTGTTCCATCCCTGGCAGTGGTCAAGGCCTGGTTAGACAGGGCTTGGAGAAACCTGGGATAGTGGAAAGTGTCCCTACCAGTGGCAGGGAGAATTGGAATGAGGTGGTGTTTAGAGCCTCTTTCAATCCAAACCATCCTGTGATTCTGTGATTCTATCACTCTATGATATTTTGATGATTCCGTATTAGAAAAAGAAGTGTTAATCATTCATTTCATTCACTGATCCTCACATGGAACCTCCCTTTAGTACAGACCATTCCCATGTTTCAGTACATTGTTTTTATCCTGTTTTACTCATGTAATACTGGAAGACTGTTTTTATAGCATGTTATCTGTGACCATATAGTACCAAAATTTGAGCTGGGGAATATTTTTAAGTTATTTTTACCTCATTTTTCCATCTGCAATAGTTTACCTTTGTCTTGAATCATAGGATTCCTCTCACACTGATGTCGTTCAGTGGTGGACTTGACATTTTTAGGTTAATGGTTCAACTCAATCGTCTTAAAGGGCTTTTCCTACCTAAAGGATTCTATGGTTTCTATGATTCTATGCCTTGTATGCAAAGTAAAAACATAGGTAGAAAACATACCTTGTGTTTTCAAGTGCCAGATTTGCAAATCAGGAGGTGAAAGTGTCTGCACCTTGATGCAAGCCATTTTAATTTTGCAATTTCTTAACAATGCTTACGTCTGCCACTTTTCCGCAGCAAAACACCCATTCCCTTCACTTGGTGGTATCAGTACTATTCCTCTAATCCTCAAGGGGCTGGCACAGATAAAATCCTACTCTACTACTCTCAACCATGTCCTCCTGGGACTGATCTTACAAGGTCTCTGCAAAACAGACACCCCTTACTAGGCAGCAGATTCAAAGCTGAGACATTCCCACATCACTACTGAAAAGTTACTGGCTCTCAGTGACTGATCTTGAGGAAAAGAGCCATTTTATGATTCTATGTAAAGAGCAGAAAACCTTTCTGGGCAGGTGAACGGAAGTGTAATTGGAAATCTGGACTCATCAAGTTGTTTGGGTCCAAATGGACCTCAAAGATCATCTCGTTTCAACCCCTTCCACAGACAGAGGCACTTTCCACTAGACTAGATTGCTCCAACCAAACACTTCCAGGGGTGGGACATCTACAATTTCTCCAGGCAAGCTATCTGAGTGGCTCACCACCCACAGAGTGAAGAACTTTGAAATATCTAATCTAATACTACCATTTTACAGTCTGAAGACATTCTCCCTTACAGTATCACTCCATCCTCTTGCCAAAAGTGCCTTTCCAGCTCTTTTAGAGGCCCTTGAGGTACTGGAAGGGTCTCTAAGCTCTCTGTATCCTCCTCTTCTCCAGGGTGAACAGCAACAATTCTCTCAGCCTGCCTCCACCCCTCTGGGAATCTTTGTGGCCTCCTCTGGAGTCACTCCAACAGGTCAATGTCCTTCTTGTGATGGACATTGGTGCTGTTGTCCAGCTGGGGACTTATGGAACAGAGGTAGGAGGGAATTGCTTTCCTTGACCTGCTGGTCAGGTTTCTTTATACTTATCTACATATTTTATGTAATATCTCATGCCCCTGTATATAAAATTATTCTGAGCACTCTGGTAATGCATATGTGTTGTTTCTGGGACTGCTCAGCTGGGGCAAATCCTCATCTCTGCAGATCAGATACAAGGGCAACAACGAGCCCAGAGGCTGCTGCCACCATTCCCTGCCCACCACTCCTGAACCCTTTAGCTACATGGAGGAAGGGAAGAGGATTGGTTTGGCGTTCACTGAGATTAGCGGGCTTGTGAGGTTTATTTCTGAGTGCAAAAATGGGTCTGTGTTGCTGCACAGCCCCTCGGGGAAGGAGCGTGAGCTGGCACAGAGAGAGGGGCTCAGCACGGAGGATGCAGCAGATGCTCGGTGCCATCTAGTGGGGTGAAGCCAGGGAACACCGGGAAGGCTGAACAAAAAAAAAAAAAAGTGCCTGATCTCGCAGGTTATTTCACGGACTTTTGCTCACGACAATTTATATTTCTCTGCAGGGCAGAAAGCCACGCTCCTGGATGCATAAATACATACTCATAACACGCACGTCAGCACAGCAGAGTTTAGTGCCGTGGCAGAGCTGGTTTTCTCACTGAGAGCATCCACTGCCTCTTATCTTGCAGCTCCAGCTCTAAAGTGTGGGGTTCTGCAGTGGTGAGCAGCAAGGATTTCTACCTGCTATGCCTTTTTTGCTTCCTGGGAACTAAGATTAAAAGGGAAAGAATAAAGGAGAATTAAATTATTTGTGTGGCTGTGAGGAAAGGCTGAGAGAATTTGGATTGTTGAGAGTGGAGAAGGCTCCAGAGTGACCTAATTGTGGCCTTCCAGTACCTGAAAGGGCTACAAGAAAGTCAGAAAGAGACTTTTGAAAGGGCTTGAAGTGGTAAGTGAAGGGGGAAATGGCTTTAAACTGACAGAGAGAGGTTTAGATTAGATATTAGGAAGAAATTCTGTACTGTGAGGATGGTGAGGCCCCAGCACAGGATTCCCAGAGCAGCTGTGGCCGCCTCATCCCTGGAAGTGTCCATGGCCAGGTTGGATGGGGCTTGGAGCAACCTGGGACGGTGGAAGGTGTCCCTGCCTGTGACAGGGAGATGGAACAAGATGAGCTTTAAGTCCCTTCCAACCAAATCATCCTGTGATTCTATAAATCATAGGCTGAAATTTCTGGGAAACCATAGCATTACATAGTGTCTAGCTAATAATTATTAAATAAATAAATGCCTCTTGCTCTGAATCTCTCTCTAATGGGGCGCTGCAGTGCAGTCATGATACAACAGAGGAAAATCAGAATCTCTAATCTATGTCCCGTTTCAAACGATCACAGATTAAAGCTGGAGGAAAACATAAAGGTCTATGGAAGAGTCAACAAATCTATTCAGTATTATCCTGGCCAACACAACACACTGAACTCAGGTATGTCCCATTCTGAATAGTTCCTGGAATTACTACAGGAATTCACAGGTCTATTAACCAAAAGTAAAGAGGCAGAGTGAACATACCTTCTTTCCAAAACTGAAGGAATTATTTACGATGTTTATCTTAACCTCACCTCTAGGAAACAGAATAAGTCACATTTCCAAAAATGTCACCTGGGGAAAAGAAGTATTGAAAAATACATCCTAAAACATTTCTCTTGCACCATACTTTATGTATTTTGTGTCATGTTTTCCAGCTGGCTCACTATGATATTTTTCAATAAGTTTTATTATGATTTATTCTCACCAAACTTAGATCAGCCATGCTGATATAGGATTACAACTTCACTTTACAATTTCTTAAAAGATAAAAAACAACTAGGAAAAAGCCTCAACAGATCCACTTTACCAAATATTTCTTTTTATTCTTAAATCAATAATAAGATCATTATAATTTTTTTGAGTTTCAGAAAATACTATCTGCATTCATAACCTCAATTAGTTTCTGTTCCTCTGACTTGTTACTAGCAACATTTCTGACCTAAAAGAAGTAATTATACTTTCTGCTGTCAGAACTCTTACTCACTGCCTGCCTTGCCTCTGTTGGGATCCCATTTCTGAGCCCATTCAGATCAGCTCCCAGAAAGCTCTTTTTAAGCAGGTCTCAGATAAGGTCAGGTTGTAAGATTGACCAAGATGCTCAAAAAAGCCACCAGAAGTGATGTAGTTTTTGCGTTTTTTTAATGTTTGGTTTTGGTTTTTTTTCTTTCTTTTTTTTTCTCATTAAAATTCAAAAAATCTGAACCACCTTAAGAGTCATAAAAATTCTGAGGCTTGATAAATATCTGCAAGTTACCCATGAGGTATCTTTTTTGTACCCTAGAAATCTGAAGGGTTTACTCATTCCTCAGAAGGCCTTGCTCTCAAAAAAAGCCACCTGTAGCTGAGGAACTGTAATTCAGCCAAAGGCAATTAAAGAAGTTCAGTCATCTGCCAAAGCAAACGGAGCCATGTTGGGGCTCAGAGTCCAGCAAGATATTTAGAGGTAGTAATCTCTCCTATTAAAAAAATAATAATAAAAAAAAGAATAGAAGTTTTTCCAGTTTTCTGTGGTCAAATAGCTGAAATGCCAGAAAATGAGTGTTATTTCTCAAACTGAGGCACAGGGCCATGCCTGACAGTTCCTGATGACTGACACAGCCCTTTCTTTGTTCAGCAGCCTGTGCCCTGAGAATTTCATGGCTGTGCATCTCACTGTTGTGTTCAGGGAGGTAATTAAAGAACCCGGGTCTGGTTTAGCAAGAGAGATGAGGAGAGAGTGCAGGAATCTTCTCCAGTATTGCAGGGAGACCCCCAGGGTAGGAGGAGATTCATGTGCCAGATTTTCTGCCTGCCATCTTCATGTGTTTGCTGTGGGGACAGTTTGACCAATAAGTGAAAGAATACCTCTGTGACTCCTTTTGCAGGTAAATCAGTAAAATCCTGGGTTACACTTCCTCTTGCACAATCTCTGACCATAACATATCTGTGCTGCTTGAAAAATTATGTTGGGGAGCTTCACCAACCTATGGTTTAGTGGGTAAGATGTAGTCTGAGTGCATATCTCAATCCTTGTTTTAAATGAACAAAATTCACTTAAAAACTATTTAAAAAAAAACAACAAACCAAACCTAAACAAACAAAAACACGCACAAAAAACAAACAAAAACCCAAAAAATCTTCCCCTAAATATCCTCCAACAAAATCATAGCCACTCAAACCTCACAAAAAAACCCACAGAAACCCCCAAACTACAACAACAAAAACAACTACAAATCAAAAACAACTACAAGACCTCAAATCAAACAAACAAGTCCAGAATACCCCAAAACCAAAACCTGAGATATATCCTGTTTCTTCATCTTATTCCCTATATTAGGAATCCTTTGACCACGACTATGTAACAGGGTATATAATGACAACTTTGTGAATACTTACTGTGTATTTACAAGTGCTAGAGAGAGCAACATCAGTAAAAAGGTGTTTTCTACAGGCACATTTTCTTGGAAACATTGGGATGGCTTATGCTGCAAATAGACCTTAAGAACCTTAGAAAGTGTTTTTAATAATGTAATTTTTTAAAACTTGTTATTCTGAATTTTATAAGGAGACTCTTCTGAGTCTTGCTTTTCAGCAGGTTTTAGTGGGTTTTTTTGGTTCAGTTTACATAATAGCTTTCAACAGTTTGGATGCTGAATGCTCCAGAATATTGCTGTGCAGCCATCATGATAAATTCCTGTACACCTGCTGTATCCTTTGAAGTCCAGTTGCAATTGGTGGGATGGAATGAATGCCTGGTCCAGGCAGGGTGCAAAATTTTCTGTGGGTTAATAACGTGTGTGGGAATTACTGCTATTCATCACGGTGCTGAGTGCTTTGCAGCAAGGCATTGCAGTGCCTCTCTTCACAAATCCGCAGCCACGTGGGACCCCATTGGCATCTCTGGGCTGGGAGATCTGGCCAAGCTGTGCAAAGAGCTCGAGTGCAAGGAGAAGGATTTACCCCTGCCCGCACTGAGCATGGCAGCAAGGACCACCACCAAGGCAGGTGCTTTTATCACTGAGCTTATAAATAAGGTAAGGTGCAGATGAAAGACAACGACAGCCAGTGAGGCAAAAGACATTGCAAAAGATGCTGTGAGTAAAAAAGAAAAAGGGAAAGAAAAAAAAAAAATCCTCCCGTGTGTGTGTCAGCTCAGTCTGCAGGTGGCTGCATGTCTCATCCAAACCTGCAGGTGTTTCTCTCAGAACTCTGGCACCCACAGCCTTTCCTAAGGGCCTCTGCCGTAATCAGAGCAGGAGGAAAAATCCAAGATGAGTATCACTACTTATTGAACTCCGCAAGAGGGAAAAAAAAAAAAAGGCAAATTTTTTTAAAAGTGAAGTATAAATGGAGCACAGATGAAATACACCATCTGTCCGCAAATTAGGAAGAAAAAAGTTTTATTGCTGAAAGCAGGCACTTTTTGATTTTGTCCAAAACATTATTACCAAAAAATAAAAACATAGAAATGCATATTTCTGTTGATCAAAATGTTTGGGAAATAAACATCTGTTCTGCTGAACTCTTTGAGGCAAAAATATATTTTATATTTTATTATTTTGAAAAGAATCCTAATTTTGCTTTGACATGCATATTCAAGTGAAATATTCTATTTATCTAGTTGAAATTATGTTGTCTCAGAAATTACATTTCTATTTTTAATTTATTTCCATAACGTTTGGAAATTAAATAGGAAAAGTTGGTCCCAGATGAAATGAAACTTCTTATTAGGATAAAGCATTTTAAAAAGTAATTTAAAACTTTGTGACAAAAAAAAAGAGGAATTATTAAAAATTCCACTCTCTACCTTAACATCATCTCTGCCTATGTTTACTTCCTGTATTTCATTTTAACACACCTCTTCTTTCACAAAACAAAAAACAAACAAACAAACAAACAAACAAAAAACCAACAAAAAACCCCCAACAACAACAACAAAAAACAAAGAAAAACCACAATTTTTCCAAAATTAAGTATGAGAGGCAGAATAAACCCCAAAAACTTAGGGGTCACTGTATAAAGCACCTGACTTCTCATGTAATTCCCTTAACAGTTCCCACCATAAAGGGAATAATTTCCTACCCATGTAGTTATAGAACCATAGGACCATTGGGTTGGAGCAGATCACTGAGTCCAACACGTTGCACTGTCCTGAAATTTACACTGCAGTAAATTTCCCTCAGACATCCTTATTCACATAGGAGGAGAGCCAGTGAACCTCTAAATCACAGCAAACCTTTGTGATATGAATGAATACTGGGAGCTGAGTAATGGGGAAAGAAAGTATAAACCTCTGCAAACTCCTGCTCCGAAAAATTTGGGCTGAAAGGTTTCTAACAATGTAGCCCTTGGGAAGAGACAGAGTTTGATTCTAGTGGTGGCCTTCATATGTCCAAGCATACACTACAGTGAAAGATCTGAAAGGTTCTAACAGCAAACTCAAAAAAAATGAAGATATTGCACTTCTAAAGTCTTCTACAGTGTTACCTGTTCATCTCAGTGGAATACAGAATAATCCAAGTCACAGAGGAGACAGAGGAGGCAAAAGAAGCTCTCAAAATGTACCTTTGAAAGACAGAAAAAGAATATAAAATTATATTTTATAAAAATATATTAATATCTTTTATTTTTAAAAAACTCTAATTTATTTTTTTAATTTTTCATCACCAGGTAGCAATTCTTGCAATATAAGTGGGGAGTGAGCTGCAAGAGTGCTATTAAATGTTTTTCTTCTAAAGCATCAAAGATCCTGAGACAATCCACAGTTTCTAATTAACTAGAGCTTTCTATAGCTTCACAATATAATAAACCAGAGAAATGTTCCTTAACTCATCCATAAAATTATCCAGATCCAAGCTTTCAGATTGTGTGCTTGTTCAGCTCCCATTTTCATAAGAATATAGATGAAAAGTATCAGTTAAGGTTTGGCAAACATCTGTCTCTGTCCTCCCACCCGCACAACCTCCCAGGCACAGAAGATCTTTTAATCCTGCCAGTTCAAAAAAATCACAACATTCAGGCTTCTGCTAGGAACATTCAATCCTGCTCTTATCAGAGCTTCTGATACGGGGAGTTTTCATAACAGTAAATGCATCCCACATGCTTCAGAACTGCCCCTGAGAGCACAAAGTGCAGACAGCTGTGGCTGCTGCCTCCAATTACACCCCTGCCTTTGGGATCTGAAGTGAGGGGTGGTCTTCTCTTTGGCTTCTGCTAACTCCACAGCTTGCTCCCAGAGGAACACTTCCTTAGATATCTGTCAAACTTATGTGAAGAAGAAATGCTCTAAATGGGCCAGTGTCAGCTTTAAAATTTAGAAAATAGCCAGGGCCAGGTGTGAGATGGTCCTTTTTTCATGGTGGTTTAAGCCACAGGATGAATGGAAGAAGAATTTGTGTGGCAGGGCAGAGTGCCACCAACATGAGCAAAAATAAATCTCGAAGAGCCTGCCTAATTTGGCAGCCTCAGCAGAGCTTTCCTTTCAGCATGGTATCCTCATCACCAGGAAAAATTAAATTCTGGCTTTCCAGGGCTTCATATGTTGTGTCTACTGCAAGTTGCAGGTGAAGTCCTCCCAGGAAGTCTCAAGGGGGAGAGCTCTGTGCCGTGGGGAAACTCTCTGTGCTGCATTCACAGAGTGATTAAGGTTTAAAGGACCTTGAAGCTCATCTCGTTCCACCCCCTCATTCCACCTTCCACTGGACCAGGTTGCTCCAAGTCCCATCCAGCCTTTCCTTGAACACTTCCAGGGATGGGAAGTCTACAACATTGTCTATAACTAGTTAGGAATAGATAGATTTGGTGAGAATATCTCTATTTTTCTGAGACTTTATTTATATGTTCCTTTATTCAAATATTTTATTAAATGCTTAAACTTCCTTCCAGGAGCAGAGTTGCAATTTTATCTTTTTCATGCTGCCCTTCCTTCTTCCAAAAGGAGTCAGCTTCACAGCACCTTTCTGGATTTGAGGAATGACATGAAATGGGGTTTGGGTTTGACCCCAGAAAAATGAGACATAAATTGTTGGGAATTAAAAATCTCCTTCCATTTGAAATGAAAACATCTGGTAATTCTCCCATTTAGTGTGTGCATGTCTGTTTCTGTTTTTGTAGTAGATGTGTGAGCTTTACTCTTGAAAAAATTTATAATAATTTCTAACAGATCACTAGTAATATTCCTTAAAAACTCAAATAAAGTAAGTCAGCAATTAATAACAAAAACAAAGAGATGTAATTAAATGAGAAATGGAAAGATATTTTCACTATTTTGAACCTCTTACATGTCTGTTTTTCAACCATTAAATCAAATTAATAGTGGCATTCAAATAAGAACAGTAAGTTTTAACACAAAACACAATTTCAACTTTTGTACTTTTTTTTGGGAATTCAGGCATTTTCTTTTTTCCCTGTAGTAAGAAAACAAAAAAGGAAAATTCAGAAGGCATGAAAAAGAGAATGAAGAAGAAGAACTTTAGCAGGAAATTACATGATAAGAATTAAATGTTATGTACAAAAAACTGTGTAAAAGTGTTATATAAAACAATAGCCATATTAAGTTAACAGCTATATTTTTCATTTCCTTGATTTTGCTGCTTTATGATGTTATTGTGTATGTGTAGGCACATATATGAGTGAGGAGTGGTAAAAATTTTGGTCTTTGCTGCCCAGTGTCTTTGTCATGAAGAAGAGGAACTCTTACAAACACAGACTGGCTTAGGAGTTCAGGGTGGGGAAAGATAAAGAAGGAGAGAAGGAAAGGTAGGCTAGTATTAGAGCATTAGAGAAGGAATAAATTATGCTGGCAGCCTCAGCTGGGGACCTGCACTAGGACGGGGGTGAGATCTAGGACACAGTGGAGCTCAGTACCACAGAACCACAGAATTTGTGAGGAACTGTCCTGTCCAGCGCCCAAACACAGGAACAGATTGCACAGAGAGGCTGGGGAGTCTCCCTCCCTGGAGGCATTCCAGAAATGCCCAGATTCAATCCTGTGCAATGTGTTCATGGACAGCCCTGCTTGTGTAAGGGTGTTGGACCCACTGAGACCCCCTCTGAGCTCAGCTGCTGAAGGGGAAACTGGGATGTATTTGTCTGTGATAAAAAATCTGTGATGCATCAGCAACATCTGAGAATAAATAAGATGAGAAAATCTCCACATGTCCTGGCTCTGTTTTTACTGAGTGTTTGTCACAAAAGACTAACAGGGAGGTTGGAATTATCAAGGAATTTCATGGCAAAGGGAAATGTGAGAAATTCAGAAATGTGGCTTATTTCTGTAAGGATTCAAGGAATAGTGGAGTAGGTTATCCTAGGACTTAGTTAATAAATAGTTGCAGATGAAAGAATAAAAACAAAATACAGATTAGGAATTTAAAAACAAACTTGCTTTTCCATTCTCAGAGGAAGTGGGAAGGAGTGCTGCAGTCCACAAGACAGAGGCTTGTCCTTGAAGCTAAACACTACATTCATCACCATGAGGGCACTATCCTAATCTTCGCTCTACCAAAAATGTTGGAATAATATTGGGAAAAGAAGGTCACCAAAATAGTCTAGCTTGCCTGGTAGAAGATACACATACCAAAACAAAACCCCAAAAAAACAAAACCCAAACCAAATCAAAAACATAACTACCAACCCTGAAAGCTGGTGTTGTGTTGTGAGGGAAAAAAAAATTAAAAAGAGACAAACAGTTCTTAGGTAGGAATGGTAGCTTTGATTTAGAGACTGGACAAAGGATTGAGAGAGGGTTTGAGGATTTTTTTTTTTGGGCATAAACCAGAATCATGTGTTCACTCCACTTGTGGTACACCAGTAGCACCAGCCTCTCTTTGTAATTCATGGCCTCTCGTTTTAACTCATAATGTGTCTCCAATACTGAGGTGCACAGAGGTCAGTCTGAACTCTCTATCCCTCTTATCTTTTGATTAGCTACATTCCCCTGCCCTATTTAAACAAACCATTGCTCAGATATGATAAATAACAGCTCTCCATAACTATAAACTTTTGACTCTAAGAAGACCCCATCTGGGTCTGTTTAGCAACATTGCTTCTCTGGTTGTAAGGCCTGCTAATAATTTGGACCAGGAATGTAAGCAGATAGGCAAGAGAGGTTATATTTTGTCTGTGAAGCTTACATACGTAGGGTAAAACATATTGAGAACACAGAACTTTGGGGAATAAAATGAGTCTGAGATAAAAACCAAATGTTTCATATCTCTTGTCTCCTGTGTGCCAGTAACCAGCCCTATTCACTAGCTGCGGATTCAAAAGATGGATTAGGGTTTGGACCACTTTGCCACTGAGCATTTATAGACCATTTAATCCAAAGTGTCTTGGAGTTCCAGTTGAAGAGGCTGCAAACTTTGGAAATAAGAGTGTTATCACAGTGCTCACAGCCTCAGTCTTCTCCTACTGTGTTTCACCCTGGGACTGAACCCTGGCCCTCTGAAATGTTCTCAAAGGTCAGGATATAACAATCATTTTGTGGTGAATCCTCTGAGGTTATGAATGCTGCCCATGCCAATTAATTTCAGCTGTATTCATTCACACAGTGTCAATATAAGTCCCAAAACATCCATCAGTTGAAAAGTCAGTTTTGTCAAGATCAAAAATTATCTTTGCAACAGAATTCCTCAGAGCATTCTTATGAAGGGAAAAGACTGAGATTTAAGTCACTGTTTCCAATCAGAGGGAACTGAACCCATTGAGGTAGGCATGAAATGTGTCTGTTCTCTTTGCTGAAGAGCGAAAGAAAATTCTCTGAAAGTGAATCTCATAATTTTGCAGACAGAAATTTCCTTTTTTTTGGCAGACCTGCTAATAGTTTGCTTTCACACTGGACAGCTGGCAGTCATCAGTGGCAATTAAATCACAATTAGAGCAGACGCAATTTCCGAATTCTACAAATTTTTTTTTTTAGTAAATGCTCCCTAATCTCAGGAAAACAATAAATAGAAGGAACAGCTTTCAGCTTTTAATATACTCTCTCCAGAATATCAAAATAGTTAGCATCACCAGACAACAGCCCATCATGTCCAAACAATAATCACATAAAAATGCAGTAAGGAAAATAATTTGAAATGTGATCCAGTGATCACTGGCCTCATCTTTCCAAGACAATTTGGAAATATACCAAAGCTTTTCTATTTGTTTTCTAAATCACAGTCTATTTGCAAGTCTGATGACACAAAATGTTGTGTGCTGTGTTTCTGAATGATTGTATTTTATTTTTCTGAAATTGGACAGGAAATAATTTTGGTGGGTTTTTTTTTTTCCATATAGGACGTGATGTAACTTGAATAAGAGTTCACACCCCTAGTGACAGTGGGGCACAGAACACTACCAAAAACTGCATGGATTATCAGGCAAGCAAGAAATTTGCAGAGAAGATGAGGGTGAGAGAGCTTTAGCAGTATTGAGAAGAAAATGGCTTAGCCCTGAAATACTGCAGACAAATAAACCAAAGTATTTTGTGAGTGGTTTGCAAGTGATATATGCAAGACTGAAAACTTTGCTAACCTAAAACATCCCTGTACCTCCAATCCCTATGATGGGTGAAGAGAGTCTCTGACATTTGCCCTGGGCCCCAGCTGCCTTGTGCGGTGCTGCCCATGATTAATGAGGATGAAGATGATTTAGGAGAAGATTGAAGGGGTTCAGTGTGTACAATGTCTTTTATTTAGTCTGAAATTAAAGGGTTCTCTTGTAGATGTAAAAGCCATCAGAATGAGAAAAATAGAATTTTATGGAAAGGTTTTGCCATGGAGATCATGGTAGGATATGAGATCAGCTACAGCAAGATGCAGAAGTTAAAAAGACATTTCCATACAGATTTAAAGGGAAATTTATGTTCAGTAAGATGAATTTTTCTTTCGTTTCAACAGGAAAAGATGTCCTAGAGACTAAACAAACAAGGAAGTCAACACAATGTGACAAAACCCAGAGACAATTCAACTTCCAGCATCAAAAGCAACACTGAAACAGATAAAGGGGAATGAAGAGTCTGAGGTCTGACCCGAGCTCCTGGGGAGTGGGTAAGTATTGTCTGTGAAAGTACAAATAGAATTGCAGGGAAAAGTCTGGAGTTTTGTCCAAACTTCAATCACTACTGGTGCTCTGCAGTAATAGCTCTGTGTGAGAAATATATGCCTAAAGAAGACAGAATTAAAATTAGAAGACAAACCGATGCTGAACCAAATTCAGGATTTTCTGATGCCACAAACTGGATTATCTATTGTGATTTTGTTTGTTTAATCAGAACATGCTAATCAGTGCAATGTCTTCAATGTGAAGTAAAAATAATCCTTTAATTTACTAGAATCAACATGATGAATAGATGCAGAATACTTTGATACAACAATTACCATAATCCTGTATAAAAGTAATATTTTCTTTATGCAATGAAAGCTTCTTGCTTAAAACTCAGACACCAGACAGGAATGTTGTGAAACTGCTTACAGCAGGATTGCTCTACAGCTGTGATGGTTTCAAGAAATAAGGGGTTTCAAGAAATAAGGTCCTCTTTTGGAGAGATCTGGATTTTTATTATGTCAGTATATGTATTTAGGGAGAGAAACATGGCAGCTTTTAATTGTGAAAGTCCTTCTTTGTGCATGGGGAGTTTGTAGAATAATTTGCTTGTTTTGTTTTAATAGTTAAATAAAGGTTTAAAAAGGTTTAAATTTTACTTTAAAAAAAATTAACAGGTTATGGGAAAAATCTAAAATTTGCTAGGTGTTCAGGATTTGTACTCTTCAGTCTGTATTTTCAGGAAACCCAAACCAAATATTTTGTATTATGAGATTTCAGTTTTCCCTAGGACAATCTTCTCTTTTGCCAACAGATGGGAGTAGAGTCAAGGAAATAGTGAGCTATTTCCTTGGCTGGTGTTAGCATGTTGTTCATGGCACCAAGACATACCTCAGAGAAAAAGAAAAGATACTATATAAGATACTCACTGCAAAAAGAAGATAAAATACTATATTAAGAGTGTGTTGATAACTTTCTAATTTATTTAGAAATTTCCTAAATAAATTCTTAAAATATGGGTGTCAGAGAAAATGCGCAAAACAATTTCTTCAACAGAGTCTGATTTTTGACCTTAGCTTCCCAAATTGTGTCTTGTGCTGTCACACCATGCCCATCATCTTATTGAGCAGTGTTTAGGAGGAAGAAAGCACAGAACTCTCCATCTGCCACTGAAAGGATGATTCATGAGCGCAGAGCAACCACCAAAGTCACCCAGTCTCACTGACCAATTCCTCCAATGATGACCAGAGAGAAAGTGACCTTGTGTTAAAAGCTTTTAATTGCAGCAAACAAAACCCCTTATTTTCTTTTCAGGTTAATAGAATATATATTTTCTTTTCTTTTCAGGTGAATGAATGCATTTTCTGCTACATCTCTTTGGGTGATGAATAGTTTCCAGTCTAAAAAAAAGTTTGGGGAAACACATGTTTATAAACAGCTTCTGTTACTAGAAGATTTGCAAACTTTGGTTCATCTTTATGGAAAAATGTATTTTTTGGCTAGGCACAGTGCAGAACACCAGAGCCTTCAATATATTCACACAGATTTAACTGTCCTATCTTTTAATTCCTGGGTCAATGTCTATTCCCATTTCCATTACATGCCCTAAAATTTGGAACACTCTCCTGTGGTACCTGAATTTCTCCACTGATCACAGAGATGGGGTGGTCAGATACACACCTAATTTGGGCATCCCAAATACCTGATAGGAGGGGATTGGGTCACAAGGATGTAATCTTGACTAGTGAATTGATAAAGATTTTATCAGAATGTATCTAAGGAACAATTTAAGTTATTTTCATTTCAGAAGCTGGGAATCTTTCAAATCACTTACAAAGTCCATTTGTCTTAAAACTGCCATGTCTAAACATGAATGAAAAGTAGAAATTTCAGGCTTGTGTTATCTGACACATGCTTAACTATTTAATTCCTTTGTGAAACTGCATACTTAAATAAATTCTCATCAGTTTTATTGACAAATCTAACACGTTCCCTCAAAATATTTTGATTTAATTGAATCAACAATTCCTGGTGAAAAGTATTTAAGTATGTCCCTGTCAGAAATCACTCAAGTGTCTGTTATAGCTCCATGAAAGGACTTATGTCAGCCCTGGATTACAGTAATGCATCAGGAACCTGTTCCAACACTGAGGAGTTTCCAGTGAGAGACAGTGAAATAATTCATGTCCCTGGCACATCATGAAACTGTTTAGTGAGTTGGTCCTCTCTTTGAGGAAGTGGCCAGGACATCAGAATTATCAGAATTATCCCCTTCAGGCCCTCAGGAAAGCACTTGGTAGGATTATGGCCACAAGCAATGACCAGAATTTCCACTTTGCCTCCTTGCATGAGGTGATCTCAACTGAACAAATTTTAAAATATGGAAACACAAGTGAACATGTCTGAAGTTAAGGTCACCATCATGGACCATTACCCTTTTTTTACTCCTGTCATTGAGCAAGAAAGCCAGAGATCTGTCCTTACTTCTCAGTGAATACACTGACTCTTAAATTTTGTTCCTATAATACAAGTCCAGAATTATTAATATGAAAATCAATTTTTATTAGCAACTACTGAAATTATATTCCTATTTTATTAGCATGTAGTTTTATGAATATGTCAGAAAAAAAAAAAACCCTTCTTCCAGTTAATGATTTCTGTTCCGTGTGCTCTTAATATAAAACTTCCAAATCTCATTAGCAGAACCAGCCATTGAAATGCACAATGTTAATAAAGCACAATGGAAAACTGCTGATACAGTAAGTTTGGAGTACAAATGTGGTAACTTTTATAATCACAGTGGAAAATTGAGTACTGATGGTGTACACTATTATCTTGACTAATATGGAAAATAATACCTTGGCAGATGAAAGAGTATAAGAATACACTTTTTATTCTGCGAGTTGAGGCAATCCAATGCTTTGGTGGATCTCTTAGAGACTGAGATTTGATCAGACTTTTGCAGAAATCCACTACTCAGGTGTGGTCTTTGGATTCACAGAGATGATCCTGTCAATCCTTTAAACATATTTTGTGAGGTTTTTTTTTTCTGAGTATGTTATCTAGGATTTTAGATATAAGATACTTTATTCCATAAGCTTGATTTGTAATCCAAGATTTATCTGGTAATCGGTGGGATTTAACCTTGTTTCAAAAGCTGAAGTCCACAAGCAGAGCTGGTTAATCTGTTTACACAAATATATATTAGCCATATGCACAGCTCTTTGGAGTGCTTCCCATGCTATTCCCTGGGTACCAGGAAGGCAAACAGCTGTGGTAAGATTACTGAGAGAAGACAAATAGAAACTGGGGTGGGAATTATTTTGTGCAGTTGGACAAAAAAAAGTAGGTAAAAAAACAAAAGTAGACCTAAAACACCTGGATGCCTACATGTCAGTTTGCTACCGAAAATCAGACTTTAGCCAATGCTGACAGTTTGTTTAATTCTTAGGGTCTCAGGGTCCATTCGTCTGCCCTAATGTGGGCTGGGTGATTCTCAGACTCTGGATTCCACCTTCAGGCCAGGCTCTCAGCCCAGATATCCCTGGTGCTACCAACTTTCTCCCAGCTACAAATGAGCAGGCGGAGCCCATCACAAAGATAACTGTGATGACTCATTGTAACATGTAGGATATTGCTGGACTTTTGGAAATGGTAATTTTCATTGCTGTACCACAGTTTATGCTAAGCCTTCTACAAAACTCCAGCGCAGAGTTGATAAACCCACTGAGTGATGAGCCCTTTGAGATATTGCTGTACCAAGGCTAACAAAGAGGGCCCCAGTGAGAACCTTACATCTCATCACTTTTTATTCTGGGGGGGGCAATGCTGTGTGTGGCAGTAGTTCAGTTGTAATTAAACAATACTGATATATTATTTCCTTCAGTGAAGTACAGAACCACTTCTTACTAGTACTTCTAATTAGACAGTAGAGAAGGTATCATGAAAAAATAATGACCACTTTGCCAGTCCCTAGTTTCCTGGGCTGGGGAGAGGGAGCAGGAGATTGCAAATGCCATTAAGATATTTCACTTATTTTGCATTTTAAAACCAGAGGAAGAGAAATGCTGTTTGGATGCAACGGCCCACGTTTTCCAAGTCATGGCGTGGCACTTACCTGGATTTCATTTGAAGCAGAGGACTTCTGTATTTCAAACTTGAGAAATCTACCTGATAATGTTTGCTTTCAAACCTGAAAAAGTGTCTGGTGCTGTTTCCTAAAAGCAAGCTTCTACAGTATCCAAACAAAACCTGTGAAAATTCCTTTTATGCTTATTAAACAGCAATTACCTTCATAATCTTGTTGTGTAGCAGAGTCTTGGCTCAGAATATGAGCATGCCTCATCAGCTCTCCTGTCCTGCATCATACCTTCAACAGGTTTTTTCTGATTAATGGATTAATTTGTTTCCAGGTGAAATGATGACTCTGGCAGAGTGAGATTATCCCTGGTGAAGTCACACAAAGAAAGGCAGTAATATTTTGAACAGGAAACACAAATTTTTCTGGGGTTACCTGACAGGGCCCTGTGTTTCATCTAATCACAGAAGAGTTTGCAAAGGACCATAAAGACCATCTTGTTCCATCCCCTGCTTTGGGCAGGGGCACCTTACACTATCCCAGGGTGCTCCAAGCCCTGCCCAACCCGGTCTTGGACACTTCCAGGGACAGAGCAGCCACAGCTGTTCTGGGAAACACGTCTTTGTCATCTTCTTTGCAGATTCTCAAAACTCACCTGGGCATAGTTGTGTGCAACCTGCTCTAGGTGAACATGATGTAGCAAAGGGGTTGGATTAGATGATCTCCATCCTTGTAATCCCAACCGTTCTATGATCTCCACCCTTGCAATCCCAACCAATCTATGATTCCATGGTTCTGTGAAATCTTCTTCGGGACCAGCCTGTGGATAGAAAGCAGGATTTGGAACCACCTCTGGAACTAGAAGTCTGATTCTGGAAGCTAAACACACCAAGGTGACTAAACCCAGAGAGACAAAAATGGTATCAACTAAGAAATCAATGTATCGGCTATGTGTTCTGAAACTTTGCTCTACCAAACTGTTGAAAATACTCTTTCTAGCCTGAGATATCCCAGGTCTGTTTGTAAAATACATTTACCCACTCAGTGAAGACTTGTCTCAGTGAAACAGAGCATGGCAGCTATTTTTGCAATGCAGCTGTACTGGTACAGAGTGAAAGGGGCAGGAGGAGAATAACAGAGTAAATACCTCTCTCAAAAAATCCCAGGGAAATTTAGTTTTGCAAGTACACTTCCTTACCCAACCCACTCCTGCAAAAACCACCGAGGGAATAAATTCTTTCTTGTGAAAAAGGACAGATATTCCACGGTGACAAGTTGTTGGAACCCTAGTTTTTGCTCCAGCTGCAAAAACATTTCTAACTATTATTAAATGCTTTACCTTTTTTTTCTCCTGACTGTTTGCTTGAGTTTTCCTTCCTCTGTGCCCTTGCATCCCCTTGAGGTTCCCACATGCTATGAATCACTGTCCCTCATCAAATGAATGCTTTATTATCTTACTTCTTAGTCTGGTATTTTGACAACTTTTCTTTTAATTTTTTTTCTCTTCATATTTTTCCTGTGATTTGTGTTGTTTCTTTCTATAAATGAATCTATAGTAACTGGGCTCCTTCCAGCAGAAATCAGCAATTGGTGCCACTAGCACTAAGGAGAGTTATTAAAACATTTCAGATGTTGAGAATTTTTACTTTCAGGCTTTCTGTTTTTAAATATAGGATGAAGAGGTTATTTATTATTTACAGTACGATTTGTTTTATTACCCTTCATTACTCCCAGTGTTGGTAGATGAAGGCTGCAGTGCTGGGAAGCCCCAGCATCTTCCTGGAGTACCTCTCCTTTTACCATGCATTATAAATTAGATAATGAATTACTAAAGAACCAATCTGTATTTTTCTGAACAAGTTAGATGCTGGCGACTCTGCTGCTACTCCTAATGTTCTCTTTAAAGACCAAAATGCTGATATGGCCAGGGAAGATTTTCAATAACTCTGCAGCATGCAAACTATGCAAGAGTGACCTCCAGGTCCGAGATACGCGCAGCATGGCTCCTGCAGAGTCAGACAGAAAATGAAACCTTTTTGTCTCATCTGCCTTCAAAACTCACAAGATTCCCATTTTAATAGTTATATTTTATTTATAGAGCAGCTGCCTACAGGGCTAACCCTGGGTGTACCGGACACTTGGTGGAAGAATTTCTTAATCTTTTTTTTCTTTCACTTCAATAGGCTTTCAATCTTCCTTTGCTTGCCCTTGTCAACTTTTCTCCTTCAGATCCCACCTCTCCATCGCATCTTTTCCAACCCAGAATCCCCTCAAACCATATCCCAATTTTAGGAAGGAAGTCCTTTTTTTGACAAAAATTATGACTTTTAATGTGACAGTAGTTATTACAAATGCTGAAATTTATGATGGTGCCTTTCCTTTCTCAAAGCATTGGCTTTCAGGGGACAAACTCAGAGCTCCAGTTCCCACTTTCTGAAGTGCTCTTTGGCATGCACTGTGTATTTGGGGAAGTGTAAGCTGTGGTATATACATCCCTAGACTCACCACATGCCACTTCCAGTACCTCACTGAATCATCTGGGTGCCCCAGGCTTCTTCTCTTCTCAGCAGTGAAAAATGTAGGTTTATTCTTAGGATATTTTCTTCAGTCCTGAATTCTGATTCAACTCCTGCAAATATGGCTTCAGTTCAATAATAGTAGGCCAGAATGGTCAAATTCCCCTGAGATTTCTTCAGCAGGTAAGGATGAACTTTCCTCCAAGGGACCATTTTCTCTCAGCCAGATTGAGACAATTTCAATTCCTTTTGCACTGTCCAGGAAAAAAATACACAACAACTTTTCCTTTGCATCTGGTAGTTAGAAGCAACAGAGGAAAAAAAGCAGTCTGAATCTTCCAGTATATTTAGCTATTTTTGTTCTATGGTATTATTATTCATAAGACTTTCTTAAATGGGAAATTAATAAGAAAATAATACATTACACTTTTTCTGTCACAGAAATGTGTGAAGGGCTTGGTGGAACACCTCCAACATTCGCCTGAAAACCTCACTATTTAGTGCTCTTCATTTTAATACCAATTCTCTCCAGAAATTCTTGCTGCAATTAATTCAAGCCATCTAAATTTAAAGCACACTAATTAGGCAGCCAACAAAAGGGAAAGTCTACCCTTCCAGGAAATTGGAGCCTTAAATATAGCTCTCATCATTTAACTACTTGGATTTTAAAAGGAAGAAAGGTATTTTGAGGCAGAACCTTCCTGGGCTGCAGAGATATATGAGCTCAGGCACTCACTATCAAACAGGATAAAGCTCTGTATTAGTCTGGGTGAATAAAGTGATTTCTATTACATTTTTACCATATTTCAGCTAAAAATTTTAAGTAGTATTGTAGAAAGTTCAGAACTAACAGAACAATCTCCCTTTTCTTACACAGAACTCATGAATTGAAAAGTGTTGAGTTAGACTGGATACCTTAAATTAAAAAAAAAAAAGTCTAAAGGACACCTGCTGCTTCTGACAAGGGCTCACAAGAGTTATTATGTGCTCCCAAACTATCTAGTAGACTTTTGCAGCACTGCATGTGGCCCATGAAATCCACTAGATGAATTTCAGAAGACAGTGTAAGATCTCCCGTTCCATGGTCTTTGACAAAAAAAGCAGCTCAGGAAATTTAATTTAATCTAATTACAAGTTTCCTCAAAAGAAATCCTTGAGTCTTTTCTGATTATTTCTTTTTATCCACTCTGTCCTAAAATAAAACCTTTGAGGACTCAGACTGAAATTAATGATGTTGCAGGCTCTTGCTTGCCCTGTAACATCACCTGATGAGGCAAGAAGCCAGCTGGAGAACTTGCCCTATGAACTCTTTTTAAACTGGAAAGTTTTCAACTTGCTTGTCCAAGAGGTAAAGGGATACCTTTCTCCTTTCTCCTCCTTTTTGGGCAGTTCATAGAAATGGACATATGAGGAGCAATTTATATGAAAATTTATTATTTTTTCCTTTGTCCTGTCTCCAGCTCCCAAATACAGTCATTCCTTTAGAAAGATGTGAAAAGCTCCATGCTGCCTTAATATGAGTTTCTGGGTGAGTAAAACTGGGTTCATTTAAAAACTTGAATTGGAGGATGATGCATTGCCATTTTTCCCTCTCCCCATACCACAGTCTTGTCACAATGAGATGAGAGAATATGGTCTTCAGGACACAAAGATAACAAAATTCAAAGATTCCCTCCTTCAAATGAAGTTTGGAATAGAATTCAGTTCAGATAACATACAGTTATAAAGATACAGTTGATCTACACCCTAACGAGGCAATTTCTATTTGGGTGAATATATAATTTATGACCTAATCTCCTCAAGTATTTTTTCTCTTCCTACCATTCCCACAAAAATCTACATTAATCCATACCAGTGTTAGTCGATCTAATATGCATTAAGTTTGAGGAGGCTGATGTGAGATCTAATTACTCTACTCATCTGATGGAGGATACCACTGGAGGTGTCAGATTAATGTCAACCAAGAAGAAATACAAACAAGTACCATTTTTAAAGGCTTATTATCTTCTACTCATCCTTTCAAGCTTTGTAATGCTTGAAAATTTCAAGTCACTATGATTATGGTTACTATTAAATAGTTAATAATAACTATTTAGTACTTTTCTATTTGGACAAATTTGTAACTTCTCTTATGTTTTCTTAAAAATCTTCAATGACAGACCTGAACAATGGTTACATTGGATCTTTAGCTGTATATACACAGTATTAGCATTATATACTTTTAACATTCTGATTGAATGACTGAACCATGTGTAGGGGCCTGTCAAAGGCACAGTGTGTTTGGACACACATATTACAGGTTTTCAGTTTCAGTAGATGAGTGTGCTGATTGCAGCTGGGGTAAATTTTCTCCCCAATGGCTGGTGTGGAGCTGACTTTTGGGTTTGTGCTGAACACAGGGTGGATGACACAGAGCTGGTTTTGTTATTGCTGAGCAGGGCTTGCACAGAGCCAAGGCCTTTCTGCTGCTTTTTGCACTGCCAGGCTGGGGAGGGCATGGGGGTGATTGAGAGTTTAGGAGGAGACACAGTCAGGACAGGTGACCCCAAGTGACCAAAGGGATGTTCCAGACCGTGTGACATCATGCTCAGTGTGTAAAGTGGGAGGAAGGAGGAGGAAGGGGGAATGTTTGGAGTGATGGTGATTGTGTTCCCAAGCCACTGTTACATGTGGTGGGTTCTGGCTCTCTGAAGGTGACTGAACACCTGCCTGAACATGGAAAACAGTGAACTAATTCCCTTTTTTGCTGTGCTTGTGCTCATGGCTTTTGCTGTGCCTGTTAAATTGCCTTTATCTCAACCCATGGGTTTTCCAGCTTTTACCCTTCCAGTTCTCTCCCTGATCCCACTGGTGGGGGAGTGAGCAAATGGCGGCAAGGGTCTGGGGGCTGGATGAGGTTAAACCACAAAAGTCAAAAAAACCTGGTCATTTTAAACTTTCTTCACATCACAAAAATCATCAGAAACACATGTAGGGCTGCCACCTCTGGTCTTCTATGTTGAAGTGCTACATTCATAAAGAAATGTTGATATTTATTTCTCTGAATTATTTTGGAGCTCTCATAGTGGAAGAGCCACACTATTACAAACAACTTCTGTGTTTTTGAAATATTTCTTGATCATAACCATTATGGGAAAATCATTCAGACCCCATTACGTGCCAGAGACAGTGTAAAGTTTTTGATCTGCTTCTGTGCTTTCCTAAGATAATTTCTGACATGCACAATAAACAAATGCCACGGAGTCCTTTGAAATAATTTTAAATTAGGGTGTTATAAGTTTATCTTGTTATAACAAGTTATAATATAACTTGTTATCAAGTTGTCACTATTAAAAATTATTTATGGGATTTCCTGATGAGTTGCCCTAAAATCTGTTTAGAGAAAGAACTTTTGTCAACCAGACATTTAAAGCAAAATGGCCACCAAACACCTCATTTTCAACTTGAAGGTTTTTTCTCCTTTCCTTAAAGGAATCTAGTAATATTAAAACTATCACAAATACTGTGTGAGAGAGAAAAACAAGCACCTTTTTTTTTTTTGAAACAATTATTTTATACAGAAATGACATGCGCAAAGAGGCAATTTTGATAGGAAACTTTTCTGTAGGTACTTTTGTATTCTTTGAGTATTTTTAATGTCTGCTTTTTTGTCTACCCATTATCCTGTTGAAACCAGTTATTGCTTTGCTATAGAATTTCCATTTATGCCACATCTATGACTTAAAAGACAGATATTCAGTGAAGCAGAGTTATATCTAGCTTCCAATTGCAACAGATATGAGAAAATATGTCTAAAGAGGAGATGATGGTAATAGTATATATTCAGTCACAAAGTCATAAGCCAGCGGTTTAAAATCATTGATGAAATTCATATTGAAACAAATTCTTATTCATGCAACTAATCCAGTAGAGGACGATGGCAAATATGAGTTAATATCTCATACAAGGAAAATCTAAGCATATCCCATCACAGCTGTTAGAACAGAAATTTGGAATCTAATCATGGTATTGCATTTTTACTTGTTTCTTTTTTTTTCCTTTGAGCATTATTTTGGCATTTCCTGCAGTTAGTCTCGTTAGATCACCTGTTGTTCTTTTAAGTGAATCAACTGCTCTACTCCTCAGTGAAGGAACCCATATGCTGTATAATCTGCTTCTCCTGCTATGATTCTATCTCAGTTCTTATCTGAGTGATTCAAGACTCTTATACCCAGGTCTCTTTTAGGCAAGTTGACCTCTGGGAAAATTTTGGGAGAATATGAGCTAAATTTGGGAGTTATTAGGTTTGGTTCTTGTGATGCCTATCTTGACTGACAAGCTTAAAATGTTAAAAAATCAACAAAAGAAACAAAATAAACAAAATAAAGTCTTGTTTTCAAATGTTTATGTAACTTAAAAGCAACAAACAAATAACAACAGTCTTGCCATCTGCTTCATACATTTTAAAGAAATGATTTTTAGAAAAGGGAAAAATTAACAAGGAAGAAGATGGAAGAATATAATAAGCCTTGATGATTAAAGTTCATTCTCTTATATCTGTAGACTAAATCTAGTGTGATATGATTGATCCTTAGTTTTATATTCCAAATGGTTCAAGCACAGTATTAATTTTACCACAGATATTCCACGAGTGTCAACTTTCCTATAGAATAAATACAAGAATGTTTAGATAAGACTTTGAAATTGGAATGTGTAAACTGTTTAATGGACTTGCTCCTTTCCCGGTTACTTTCCCTCAAAATGTTTAAAGAATTTAAACTTTTGCTAATAAATGAAATGCAAACATTTATTTGCTATCAAAATTGATGAAATTTATTGTTATTAAAAAATGGGAAGTAATTATACTACACAGTAGATTTCTGTTTAAAACCAATTTGAACATTGGTAAATTCAGGGGGAAAAAAAAGGTTATAATTTGATTCTGGTAGCCAAATTATTATTGCTTAATGACATTTGTCATAAAGACAATCTGATTACAGATTGTCTTTATGACAAGAATTTACAGAATATTTTAAAAACAACTCAGAAAATTAATATTTTGAAAGATTATTGCTATTCATTTGAACAATGAAATCAAATCCAGCTGATTGAAAAAGGGGTACAAAAAATTTCTTAGGATAAAATTTTAAGCTGTTATACATTTTTTCTTTTAATTTTTGTAAATATTTCAATAAAAAGATAAATTACAATTCATTTCAACACACAAATAATCTTTAAGTGTTTCTCAAATCATATTATTTCTTCCAGACAACATATCAGTTGAAAAGACTATTGACAAGCATGTTCTGTATTCAAGCAATTGATGAACTACTGAAAAAAATATACTTCCAAAATAATACTTTTTTTGAAACAAAGGCTGCACAATAGTTCACCTCCAAAAGGGAGGACAACAATTAAATAAATAATATTAGAATTTTAATTTTTTGAATGTTTTAAGACAGAAGAAGTACATCTGCTTTTCCCTTACGGAATATTATGGGTAAAACCTTTGTCTTTGGTTTGGTAAAGTTATCTGCAGTGCTGTACTCACAGCTCAAATAATCACTCTGGGCACAGAAGACCAGGTGGTCATCTCCCTTTTTCTTGACCAAACATGTACATAGCCTCTTCACTAGGATATTTTACTACTTGTACATCATCAAAAATTATTGAGGGCACTTTTTCTGCCAATTAAAGTCAGCTTCTAAAACAAAATTTCTTTTTTTTTTTTTTTTCCCTGTCAGAAGCTAAACCTGACCATGGAAGTGCAGAAGCTTCCTAAATTATAGCAAAACAGTGTTTTAGCCTGCTTCTGATGGAAGATTTGCAGCAACCTCTGTCACTGAAGTCCCAGTGGGACACATGTGGCCAGGACAGAGAGAAATCTGGATGAAGAACAATGTGTCCTCTAATTTTGCAGTCTCTGAAAATGAATGCAAAGCTGTTATTGAACCATTTCATCTACCACATGGACAATATTACCAATGGAGAATAAAAGGACGTGGATGTTTCTGGAGCAAATGACATGGAATAAGAAGGAAATGCAGAAAAAACATGAGGAGTATCCAGGAAATCCAGTAAGATTTACTTTTAACAAAACCCTCATTGTTTTAAACAGCATTTAAAAGAAAACAACGACAAACAACATCAACAAAAAAATCACAATTTCCCCTTAATTTTGATACTTTGATGATGTCTAAGACTTGCCTAATAATTGCTATTACTTACACAAGACATGGAACCAGGTAACAGTGATCATCAGAAAAACTACAGCTTCCTAAACCTTCTTTCCTTCTAGAAAGTGGTCTTCAGAGCAGCAGAAGGAATTTTGGCATCATAATCTGTGCAATTTTTCCCTAAAAAGAACAAAGTGTGAGACTACTTCAAGGACAATAGTAGAAAATATGTTCCTCCAGCATGGCTTGATGTCCCTGGTATTGAGGTCCGTCAAGACAAAAAAAAAAAAACAAAAAAAAAAACCCAAAAAAACCCAGCCAAATAAAAAATACACACAAAAATCAAAAAAAACCCACAAACAACCCCCCCAAAAATCAAAACAAAAAACCAAAACAAACAAACAAACAAAATATATATATACACAGAATTAGGAAAAAATTTAAGTCAATTACTACCTATTTATATTTGTATCACCTGCATAATTATACATATAATAGCCTGTAGAGGCCAGAATTTATGTTCAGTCTTATGATAATTTGTCCCTAATCAAACTTATGTTCAGACATATCCTTTTTAATTTTATTTTTAATAACTGACCCGAGGGTGGGCGCAGAAATTCCTGCTATTGCAAACCAAAATAGAGCACCTTATAAAGCTTTTGTCTAGTTTGCTCATTATTGCTCTAAATCTCTTACCATTCCCAGAGCTGAAGTGGGGTAACATAATGTAAAAATATTCTTAGTCTGCGTCAGTGCAATGTCAGATAGGTTGGTTTAAATTCATTGCCTTTCTGATTTAAAGGTCTATTAAGCTGACTGACCACACCAAAATTGATTAGAAGCAATCATTTGGTCTGTTACTGTGACTCAGCTGGGAAGATAGTAATGAACTAATAGTGGCCAACAGCAGTCCTAAATCTCAACAGCTGCTTTTGCAGGGATCATGTATTTATGCCCCAATATCCTGGTGTTGAATACATTCTTAGTGGGTCTCAAAATAGGGTTATCTCTCTCCTTCCTATCTAGCATGTGTTATTAAAAATATCACATCAATTGATATTTATGCATGTCTTTATACATAATGTTTTATAAAGACTCATAATCTGGCCAAAATGACACCTTCCCTTTTAGGGATCAGTGGGATATGTTCCCTGTCTGCATAGATTATAGAAAACAAACAAAATATTAGTAACTATTCAGTAATTCTTCTATCATAGGGCAGGGCACTTCATTTTAAATTCCTCACTAAGAGCCAAATTTGACTTTATCACTGGAAAACTTGCAATATATCCATTATCTTCAGATTAAAGCTAAAAGCTTTTGATATGACAAGCAGGCAATTCATTCTGTTTATCATCTGACAGCTAATTCTCCTCCTCATGCTGCAATAGTGGAGTACAAGTGTTCATTTTGTCACAGTAGCTTTGCCCTGCCTGAATTTCTTCCCTTAATGCATGTTTGTATTAATCTCCAGATTGTCTTCAAAGTGAGAAGGTGGATGTCCCTGCCAAAATTTTAGCACTTCTAAATAATTGATATAATCTCACTGGAGCTCAGAGAGAATTCTTAACCAATCCATCAATCTATTTTAAAGAGTGAGCACAGACTTGGGGAAGTGGGGGAAACAGAGATGAAAGGTAATTACTTTCAGCAATAAAATGTCTAGCTAGAATTTCAATCCTTTAAATTTACAAATTTTCATTTGGCTTTAACTGCCTTTGTAGAGGAACAGACCAGTTGTATGAGTGTTACATTTGCTGTTTACTCTATTTCTATCTCCTCTCCTTCAAACGTGCACAGACATCACGCAGAAATGGTATAAGGCAGATGTATCTTGGCCTTTGCAGCTGTAAATTCATTAGCTGAATAATAATTTTGCTTGTGGATTACAGGACTTCTCATTTGAAGTTAAAATGTGTCCATGGGTCTGGAATTAAAAATTGGGCTAAATATTGAAATAACAGAAATTTATTTATTCATTGGTTTATTTGGTTTGGTTTGGTTTTTTTAAATCAAAAAATGAAAGAGTCCTTAAAAACACAGATATGTTTTTTCTTCTTGAAATGAATTTCAGGCCCTGAAGGAGTTTTGTCACTTTTACTATTTATTTAATTACCTGTGTCTTAGATACAGAACAATTTTATTTCCAACAGATTACCAGCTGCTACCAGTTTAAATTCACAGGTTTTGATACCACACTAATTGGGGAACTATTATGATCAAATGCACAGGGAAAGTTTGTGGTGGGGAGGGACAAGAGTATTTATTCCTTAAGGTGGCTCAAACCTGATTGCTGCACCCAGTGTCATGTTGGAGTTCACTCCTGGGCTTTCTCTGATACACTTCAAGTTCAGCTTTTACTGAATAGTGGTAGAGTCCAGGTTTGGCTCTGCTTTTAAAAACAAAAACAAACAGACAAAAGCAAAAAACAAAACAAACAAAAAACACAACAAAACAAAAACAAAAACAAAAACAAAAACAAAAACAAACAAAAAAACCAAACCACTGTCAGGATGTAAGAGTGAGGCCTTGGGGATGCTTTCCAAACTGTTGCTGTGGATCACTTCATCCCTAGCAAGAACTGATCCAGACAGAGGTGTCACAACTTTGAAAAGAGAGAAAAGTAGGATTCTTCCCCCAACATATATTATCTGTAGATAATGACTTGAATGCACAAACAATGACCAAAAATGTAATATGCCCCAAAAACAGGAGTCATTTAGCTCCCCAACTTTTCTGTGACCAGTAGGGAACAGAAAACTTTTAAGAGTCTGGGTGCAGCTCCTCCAGACATAACAGGGTCCAGAGACTAGGCTTTCAAACAACACAATTTTTTTGGGGAGCATCCAAAATATTCTTATAATGGTGGATGACTTGTGAAGGAAAATATAATTAGAAGAAGAACTAATTAAGGATATACCAGAGGAAAACACTGATGAGGCACAGGAAGAGGTTGTCTGGAGAAACTTTTTGGTTCCCAGGTTTCTGGAAAGGTTCAAGATTGGATGGAGCTTGGAGAAACCTCGGGAAGTGGAAACAATGAAAGGAGGCTGGAGTGAGATGGTCTCTAATGTCTCTTCCAATGCAAGCTGTTCTATGATTCTGTATTTCTCTGAATTGGACCAGCTACATCTACTTTACTGATATTTTATGAACTATGTTGAATAAAGATCAGCTCTTAAATCAGAGCCTGTGAGACATCAGTCATTACCAGAGGATTGAAATGAGTGTGGCATCAGCCATTCTCAAATTCTCAATGTCACTACATGGATGATAATCCTGATGCCGAGATACAGCAGGAATCTTTCAAAATAAACAAACAGCCCTATTATTTTCCAGTAGTGAGAGATGTGAGAAAACACGTACTAGTGAGCTAATAAGTCCATTCCCTTATTCACAACAGGACTTGCTTTAAGCAATAACAAAATCAAAACAAGTCCCAGGATCAATTTTACCGTGCTCTGATGCATGAGGAGGCCTTACAGGCCTTACCCAGCCTGAGGCCTTACAGGATGAGAGTAAATGGCCTCAAGTGGCACCAGGGAAGGTTTAGAATGGATATTGGCAAAAAATCCTTCCCCAAAACAGTTTTCAAGCCCTGGCACAAGGGGGCCTGGGGCCTTGGTGGAGTCACCATCCCTAAGTGTGTTCAAAAGGCACATGCATGGCACTTTGGGATGTGGTTTAGGAGTCAGCACAGCGGTGCTGAGTTAACAGATGGGCTCCAGGATCCCAGAGGTACTTTTCCAACCTTCATGGCTGTATGTTACATTAATTCTGCTGGAGGAGGCTGCACTGGCTTCAGGCATTCCTGAGGTGTGTGCAACAGAGCTCTAGCAATCCAAAGATTTGTATACTTTACATAAAATCCTTTGAGTAATTTCCATCTTAAAGGGCATCTTCTCCTTATTTTCCTCTCCTCTAAATCTTACTTATAAGCAAAGATAGTCAGTTCCTATTTGAAGGTTTTATTTTTAATGACCTGTTTTTTCATCTGAGTGTAACAATGGAGGATGATTGAAGAGCTGAGACCCAAAGACTCTTCAATTTTACAAATTGGTTTAATTTGATGAAGAAGGAATGCTACATTTTGTTAAATTATATTATGATAAAGAGGAGCTGGTAGCTTCTCAGCATGAATCTGAAAGCAAATTATTTCCACAAAAAAAGGACGATGTATTTAACCAGACAAGTAATTATGTTGTGGTGCTACTATCTCCCCTGCTTCAGATTAGAAAAAGAATTCAATTATCACTCCATTAGATCAAAAAATAATTTTAGTGATACATTCAAATTGAATTCATTTATTCCTAAGCATGCTCTGGATTAACCTTCATGCATTTGGCTGATTAGAATCTTCAGTCAATACAGTTATTCAAAAAATCTGCATTAACTTGCTACAATTTGTATTTTATGTTAACATGTCCTGTTATTGATTTTTCTGATGCATTATACCATAAATCATATTTAATTTTCCAGGTCAGATAAGTGGGTCTCTCACACAGTTTAATAAAATTTGTTTTTTCTGTTATCTTGCTTCCTTACCCCACTTTTCAGGTAACAATTACATTTCCATTACCATCTTGAGATGCTGCAAAGGTGTAAGTTCAGAGGTAAAGTCTACCAAATCAAAAAGGAAATCTTATCCTTGTTTTATAAAGCTGTGATTTTCTTGACTTTTGCATTTTACATTTTGGCTCATATTTTTGGTGATTCCCTGTCTGTTTCCTTCTCTGTCACAACCTGATCCACCAGACCAAGGTTCTGCGTAAGGATGAAATCGTGGCAAAGCAGAAATAAGAGTCAGGTGATGTTACAAATTTGGTTCCATACATACCATGTGTAGGTGTAAGAGGTTGACTGAGGCAGGTTTCCACACTTCCCAGGCAGAGGTTTGAATGCTTTCTTAGCAGATCAGTCCTGACAATTTTTTTCCCATCAAATCATCATGCCTAGCATTTTAACACATGCAATATCTCTGATTGTCCAAAAGTCTTAAGTAAAACATTTCATCAACAGGCCAGGGAGCTTGTCCAGACCTTTCAGAATTCATAAGGACAAGCTTTATTCCTTTTCCTTTTCCTTTTAAATTAGATATCATAGATGATGCAGTCCTCCCAAGCAGGATGAAGAGGCAGGAGGAACATTCTTGTAAGGAGTTGGGAGAAGTCTCATGGTCGCTGCCCCTTGGTTCTCATGGGGTACACCAACTTAGCAGGTGTCTGCTGGAAATAAAGCACAGCAGGGAGCAAAGAGATGAGGAGGTTCCTGAGCTGTTTGGAGCAGACCTTTCTGACTCATCTGATGAGTGGGACAACCAAAGGAGGAGCCTCTGAGATGCTGATGGTGAAGAGAGGAGGGCTGGTGGGGGATGTGGTCGCTCAGGGATGTCTTGGGCTCCTTGACCACAAAATGAGTTTCCCATTGTCAGGAAGGAAGGAGAGAGGTCAGCAGAGCTGCCCCTTGGGCTGCTGGAGGGCAGAGTTTGACTGGTTTAGGAGACAGATTCCCCTGGAAGTCTTTGAGGCAAATGAAGTCCAGGAGGGTTGGATGTTCCTCAGGAAGGAAAACTTAGATCAGGCATGTTGGAATCCTGACTGCTGAGAATTTCAGACTTTCTGTGCTGACAAGCACTGAACCCCAGGAGAACACTGCATTTGACCTGAGGCTGCGGAGAAGGTTTTCAAAATTGCGTGATAGAACTGGGATTGTGGGTGTGGAGTTTGAATAGAAGTGTGTGATATCACAGGGTGGAAAACTTAGAGTTTAAGGTTTTAGAATACAGTAATATATAGAGAGCAAGATGGAGGTTTTAGTGTAAAGGCTGGTCCTTCTCCACCTTCTTCTTCACCTTCTTCTCCACCTTCTTCTCCATGAGTTTGGGTGGTATTATGTAATTAGATAAAAAAGTCTAATTTTGCGGGGCACAGGTGGCTGATTATTGTGTTAAAAGTAAAAATAATCTAGGTGTCATTTCTTAATTGGACAGTTTATCCTTAAAAGGCCTTGTAGAGAGAGAGGGACATGGCTCCATTTTTACTTTGTTAGAGAGAAATGCTGTAGAACTCAGGATTTGTGACACTGCAACACAGATAAGAACTAATCAACATCTGAGTCCCAACAAGAAATATTGTCTTGAGCATTTAATCCCGACCCTGGTGAAAAGAAGTTAAGAATCTGCAAGTTAGTCCCCAAGTGCCAAAAGATCAGCAAGCGAGGAAGGGGATTTGCCTGTCCAAATAGAGGGTTGGCTGAAACTTGGGGGAAACAAGGAGAGTGTATCTCCTCTGGAAGCTCAGGGGAAACTTAGGAAAAATTCTTCACCAGAAAGGGTTTTCAAGGCCTGGAGCACACTGCCCAGAGCCGTGGTGGAGTCACCATCCCTGGAGGTATATAGGATTTGCAGATACAACACCTAAAGGGATTGGTTGGGGATGGGCTTGGCAGTGCTGGGGAAACAGCTGGACTCAATGATCTTAAAGCCTTTTTCCAACCTAAATGATTCTGTGATTCTGTGATAATATTCTCACCTCGGTAGGTGAGTTTAATGTGTTTTATCATCCTTATATGAGAGAACATAAAATCTTGTGCATTTTTAATTGCAGGAGAGATGTGGGCACTAAACACTTCAGAGAGGAGTAAAAATTTTATTTTCTATAATTTTTAAGGGTTACATATGGTCGCATGTCCCAAAATTACTAAAATCTTTCTGAATTGCTTTACCACTATGCACGGAAATTTTTCCTGTGGTATTTTAAGTTACCTCACCCATTTTCTGTAGTTCAAATATCAATATAACTTGGAAGCTGTGGCTGTTTTCCATTTTGTTTCCTTACAACATTTGTTACCTTTTATTTCTATTTGTTTCATTCTTCACCACAAAATTTAGGAGAATTTATCAGAATAATCAAGGTCTTTGATAGCTGAATTTTGTTTCTGACTAACTCTAACATTGAAAACTTTTAGTTAATTTATGCTAATTTATTTGCCCATTCAGTTAAAGTCCTCATCTATTGTATTCATAATTTCTCTCTGATTTGGGCTAATGGCCTACTAGAAAGAAATTTTATGAAGTACTATTCAGCATTTATTTTCCCTATTTGAAGTCATTAGGAAAAAACCTCCACACTTAATGATGATTTCTATCTGAAATAGAAAATAGTTTGGTTTTTTTTACAGCAGTGCCTTACAGCATCAGAGAAACCCTCAGCCTTTGCCTCTTACACTGAATACACTGTAACATAATTTTATATGTGCTTTTAAAAAAATCTCCTCTTGTTTTCTAGCTCCACTTCATGGCCTGAAAGCTATCTTTACTAAAAGATTAGTAGCAAGTTCAATCAGTTCACTGAAGCAGTGGGTTCCTCTGAGGTGTCACTCACAAACCATCTACCAGCTTTATCCCTTCTGTTCTTGTTACAGCCCAAATGCAACATCCCACTCAGGCAAAGCATACCAACATATAAAAATGTTAATTTTATCAATGTATTCTCTTCAATAAGCTTTCTACTTCAGCCTCCTTAAAAAAATTCTTTTGTTTCTGAATTTGAGGGTTACACTCATTTATTCCTATTTATAATTCTCCCAAATTTCACTTTACTAGTACCCTGTTTTCCTACTGTTGCTTTGAACAATATTCGCATATTTTCATGTAAGGAGAAGAATTTACCTGTGTGGAGACAAGTTTGGTTTGTCCCAGTATCTGTTAGGTTCAAAATTTTTGCCATAACTTGGCCTCAACATAATTCAACTGCAGAATTTTATACCTTACCCAGACCTTACACACAACAATAAATGATCCCTAGAAGAGGGCTAGCAGGACTTTTCTAGTCTCTTCCTGAGTCGTCTAGGCCTACTCCAACCTGTGGATATTTGCAATAGAATGAGATTAATTACAGCATCTATCATGACTCATGGATTTGCCGATTTCCATTAAAAAAAAAAAAAAGAAGAAAATATTATTCAGTTACATCTGCCAAAGGTTGCCCAGAGAAGCTGTGGCTGCCCCATCCCTGGAAGTGTTCAAGGCCAGATTGGATGGAGCTTGGAAGAACCTGGTCTGGTGGAAGGTGTCTCTGTCCCTGACCATGCAGGGAGGTGAAATGAGATGAGCTTTACAACCTTCCCAAAAGAAACCATTTCGCGACTCTAATTCTGTAACACTTAAGACCTGCGAGACACTAAAACTTGTTTCCAAAGCTACATAATTTCCCCCTGCATCAACACTAGATTCTTGCTTTGCATTTCCTGAATTTTCTGGCCACTCTGAAGAAAGCATTCTACATGTGCAGTTCATCACAGCAATTTTACCCTTTAGTGTTTTGTTTCCTTCTCACATTTTAGGGTGTTTGACTTTGTGTCTCAGCAAGTGGAACCCATGCACTGTCCAAGCAGACTGGTGGGCTCTTTCTGTTCCAAGGAAAAGCCAGGTTTTCTCCATGGACAGCTGCAACCTTTTCTGAACTTTTAAAAAGATGTTTGAAATTTATATAAAAGATCATAAGTTACAAAAAAAGAAAAGTAAATGACCACTTGAATATAATAGACAGGGAGTCCTTCTTAATTTTGTGAATTATTTCATGTTTTAAGTATTCTCCCTTATATGACTCAGGTTCCAGCGTGCTTTTTTTCCTAATAGTTTATTTCATAATTTCCCCTTTTTATGGGGCGGTGTTCCTTCATTTGCTGGGTTCTGATTTATCCTTTTTAAGACAAGCAGCAGGCCTTGGGCATTTTTTCTGTTTAGTTTCTTTGTTTGTTTTGAGTTGGATTGGGTTGGTTTTGATTTGTTTTTAAATTTCATAGGTTTGTTTTTCATTTTGTTATTTATTTCTTTTAGCTCAAGGGGTTCCACAATGCCATTATTTTAGTATTTTTGTAGAGCATGTTGACTACACAACACTGGCATCAATTCACTGTAGGATTCAGAGAAAACTACACAGGCATTGCCACCATCCTTAGTAATTAAGTGTCTTAATGTTTTCATTTCAGAGTTCTTACTAGGGAGGTGTTATTTTTCTTTTATTTTCCCTTTTTTTTTTTTTTTCCAGACAGGTACCTGAATCCAAAATGCTGCAATTTATCTGAAAGAAGGAAGAAAATTGTAACCATTGGGTTCAGCTCACACACAAAAAAAGGGGAGAATTTTGTATTCATTGAGCTAACCACTCTTCACTGCACTGTTTCATTTTAATCTAATGCCATTCCACCTCCTCTTTCTTTTGTCCTGGCAGAGTCAATTATAACCACAGATTGCTACATGGAATTGCAGCACTAGGGAAACTGTTAGCACCTAGCTGCTCTGGCACAAGATCACACTAAACAGCTTATTAAGATTCAGCCATCAGCTCTGATGAGTTGCATGCAGTAAAGGGCTGGGATTTACTTCCAACTCATTTAATTACAGAAATCAATGAATTCACAGAGCAAAGCCATGAACAGGGAGATCAACTCGACTTGGCCACCGTTTCATTTGAGATCTCAAGACGTTACAAGTGAGACAGTGCTGAGAATCTGTTCAGTTTTGGAGGTTTGAACAATGAAACAATGGTAGCTCAGTTGCACATATCTTTACCCTGATATCGAAATATTTTCAGCATTTCACAAATAAGATAAATAAAATTGAACTAATTTTATTTATCTTACAAATAATGGACTATGTTATAAATAGGGGCACAAGTTTATCTTATAACACAGGGGATTCTAACATGAATAAGGCTATCAGGGTACTCTGGCAGAAAAGAATTTTAAGAATGTTTAAGAATTTTAAGAATGTTTTTAATGTTTAAGAATTCTACACAACTGAAAATCCAGTTGGTTGTACTGAAGATAATTTTTTTTTTTTACATTTGAATAGCTACCTAAGCACTCTCTTACCTCTCTTCTCTAAAGCAGGTAAAGAGAGTGGTCAATCAAAAAACCTCACCCAAAATGGTAACACCAAGAATCTGATCCAACCTGTTTTGATGATGCTAAAGTAGCAGTTAGGGTATTTAAATTTCATAAAATGTACAAAGCTGAGGTAACCACAAGATATTTTCCTCAGTGCACATGAAGTTGGAACAGCATGAAAGGATGAGTAAATGTTATAAAATAAATTGCAGGTTTTTTGAGGATCTTGCAATGCATCACTATTTTCTGGCTATCCCCTGTGAAAGTGTGGCTTTTGTCACATGGTTTCACAATTTATTCATTAAACTTTAATATGTCATATGCCTTGCTTTCCTGGTATGCCATTACTGTGTGATGTTAACTACAAAACCAAACACTAAACACAGCTTTGGAGAGAACAAGCCCTCAGGAAAACAAAAAAAGGGGGCAAAGGAATACATGAGGAGGTAGAACAGAACATGAAGGGGGAATAAGGACAAATTAGAGAATAAAAGTAACCACAATTTAAAAATGCAAACAGAAGTCCAAGATATGCTAATCAAAAAATGTCCTATTATGCAAATGTAACAGTAATTGCTGAGCATATGTATTTGAATCTCAAAAGGAGAGAAAAAAATATGTAACAGCTACTGTTGCCATATTGTACATTTGAGTAATTTAAGATACTGATTTATATTTCTTTTGGAGGTTCCTTCTCTTTCTTTCTCCCACAAAGGGCATCCTTCCTGCACACAAAGGAAAAGCTCCAAAACACTTTGTCCAAGGTTAATAGTTTTGTGTTAATTTTTTTTTTTTTTTTTTTAAGATTTAGTGAGTCAAATAGTTGCTGAGCTCTGTGCCATGGAATTAAAGCATCAGGGCAGAGGTGGAAAGAAAATTATCTGAGTGAATTGAAGAAATTGAAGACAGTGATTAAAAGAAGGATTATGATAGAAAGTTAAATTAGTAGCTGGATGAAGAACTATAAAAAGACAAATACTTAGGTTTCTAAGAAGGTATGCATTCCTTAAAGTAGCAGTGTTTTAATTAATTCAACATTATAATGAGGAGAAAAAAAAAAAAGCAAACCATTTTTTGGGGTATTTTTTCAATGTGTTGTTTGGATTGATTTTTGGTTCCATTTTTTGGGGCCTGGAAGGGTGTTGAGTACAGTTTTTCCTTTTGCTTTTCATGGGTAGGAAGTCCTTGAAGGAAACATTAACTCCATGAAGGCAATACCCACAGCCCATGGAACTGCCTGTGTGGAGTTTGAACAGAATTTAATCTAAGAAAAGCTATTTCTTTCTTCTTCTAATGCAATGTTACCATGTGGGTGAACCAGCAGGGTCCCTGGCGGCAATGGGGAAGAAAATGTCACTGCTCTCATGACATGAAACTCTTACTGAACTCACTCTGAAGAATTCTTGGCTAAAAAGGGGTTAACTGCCAGGGTCAGGTTTCCTACCCCAAATTCCAGCACAACCTAAATACTAAAACAGGACTGGTATGTTTTCCTTCTGCCTGCAGCCCAGCACAAAGCATATGGGACCATCAAAAGATCACAACATTTGGGATAAATTTGGGACAAAACAGCACGTAACTTGCAGAGGATGAATCAGACTAAAAAAATCCTTATCCTGAATGCCATAATGAGAAATAAACAGTTGCTATTATTTCTAACAGAAAATCTATTCCTGTGATTCAAAAGTCTTTTACAGAGACAAGGGAGAAAAAAAAAAATACTTTTACCACCAAGGATTATAATGGAGATACCTAAAAGACTGATACTGCTCTGCAGCACCTGGGGTGATGCAGCTCCAGACAAAAGCACTGACTCAGAGATTCCTGTTGGTGAAGGACATGAGAGAAACTTCAGATAAATGAAGACATCACTGTAGGTTTGGTAGATGTGACATGGGGATGAAAAAAATCCCCTGCACTTCTGGGGTGGTGAATGGAAACAGAGGGGAAAAACCTGAAATTCTCTACCTGATGGTATACACCTTATATTTGAGCAATAAACAACCCTTAAATAAAACATATTGTGGCTGAGAATAGAGGGAATTATGACCCCTACCTCACACATTGACACCTCTATTCAAGCTATCTAATCTTATGCAGAATACTACTCCTCAAGCATTGCATGTGAATGCATATTTAGAGACCAATATGAAACTGAGTTTATTTTAAAGAAAATTTACACAGTGACTGAAGCCTGAAATGCAACCCTGGCAGCTGGCCCTGCTCTGGTAATGTGAATCAACAAAACACTGGCTACCACAATTTTCAGGGAGCAAAGTAGATCCAAGCTTCTCCCTCTGTGTTCTACCATTAAATTTTGGTAATGGACTAAAAGAGAAAATTAAAGCCAGATAGCAATAGGTATTCCATTTATGAGGATCCCAATATAATCATGCAATCAATATAAAAAAACCCAACATTACATAGGAAACTTCTCATAAAATTATTTCAAGATTTTCATTTAAGTGATGATGGGAGAAGAATTTTTTGGGAGCTGACAGTTAAAAAAGAAAACAACACACAACATCCAAAGATTGGATCCAACAGGTCTGTCTACCAAGTTATTCTCTCCACCTAATTCTTCTTCTAAGTGATTGCCCTCAGGTTATCTGGTTATATCTCATCCAGCTGTCACATCCACACTCAGGAGTGAGGAGATCTCATACACCGATTTCAAAATCTTTGGCTGTTTTTCTATAAGAAAATAGAGCTAAACTATTTCTCATCATCCATACCCTGCCTGCCTGTCCTGTTATCCAGATGGATGAGACTCTCTATTACTTTTATTTAGTGGAGACAATGTTACAGAAATCCACTTTTGCAGTCACAGTTTTGTTTCTGATGCAGCTATACTTTTCTGATGTAACTTGCTTTTCCTTGTCCTGTAATAGCACCTCTGCAGCCATGCACTCCTACATTCTCTGCTCCTTTACCAGCTCAGATTGAGTGACCTTTTTAATCTCACACTGGAAAAGCAATTGAATATGGCCATTTACAAATTTTATGGCCAAGATATTCTGTGATTTCTCCTGGATGAGACAACTGCCATACACAAAAGATGGAAAGAGAATGAAAGAGGTGAGGAACCTTTGGCAAAGTGCAGTAAACCTTTGAGAAACCCTTACTGCAAATAAGTAACAACAATCCTATGATGCCATTGCCCAGTTCTTTCATTGTCTTCCAATTTACACTTTAAGCTGGGATGGAATTTTCTTTAGAGGACCTACAGAGGGTAGGAAATGCAGAGCAATATCTGTGGTCTACACAGCGCAGCTGCAAGATCTGTTGTGGATCTGTTCTCCATTCTGGATTGTGGCTCTACAGGATTGTAGAGAACTGAAATAAGCTTTTTTGGTCCCTCCTTTAAGCTTCCTATGTAGAAGCATTTAAAATCCATGGACTTTGACTTCTCAGAAAAGGATGTCAATCCAAAAACATTTTGATCAGCACGTTATGTTCTGTTGGTGAGATAATCAGCATCAGAGCAACTGCTCACAGCCTAGCACAGAAAGCAAAGTCATTTCACCTTTCTGCTAATCAAATCCTAACTGAATGCAATTTGAATAATTTTGGAAAACAAGTAACACTGATGAGGGCAAATTGAGTTCTAAAAGAGACATTGCAGAGCAGACAGCAGGACAGAAGGACAGCAGGACAGAAGGAAAAAAGTAGGATGCCATAAGAAAAGGCCATTTGCAACCCCTTTAAAACATTTCTGGGAGTGAAGTGTCGCCGTAATTTTTAAAAAATGAGAGAGAAGTCCCACAGATCTTGAAGTGAAATTACCATATAACACCAAAAAATAAATGTTCCACATGTGGGCTTTTAAAAAATGTGATAAAAATTGTAATGCAGAAGAAAAATGTAAAAAGCTGTGATATTTCTTGATAGAAAAACTTGTGTGGGAAATGGAATCTGATTCCCCCCGGTGACAATGATCAGACAAACAGTTTCTCACCACTCAGGTGCCTCCATATATCAGGTTTAGCCCTTGCTGAGTGTGTTAGCTTCCCACAGCAGCACAGGTAGGAGGGCTAGTGGGCAATTCTGAGCCAGATGATCTTTGACTGCTACAACTCTACCTAAACATTTTTAGGGGTTTTTTTTTGACAGATATATATCTAAGACATTTTTTAAAAACCTCCAGCAAAGGGGTATCCCCAACCTCTCTGCGTTTCCTTAAAAATCCTTAGGTTAGGAATTTTTCCCTAATTACAAACCTAAATCTCCTTTACTGCAATTTAACACCATTGCTGCTTGCCCTAGCCCCAGTGAACAATAAAAACACTTTATTCATTTCCTTTATGCAGCCATTTTTCACACATTTGAAGATACTTATGTCTCTCCTCACTCTCCCCTCCTCTAGACTAAACAAATTCCATCATGCTGAATATTCAAGGCCTCAGTGGCTATTTACAAAGTGCTCATTTATCAGGGCACAGCAGACCTGAATGGTCTAAACTCCTTGGTAAGTGATGGCTCTGCTCCTCGTCCCAGGGGATCTGTTTAGGTTGAGGAAAAAAGGAATGAGAATGAGCTTGAGGTACTTTAGGAGAGAGTTCAGACGCATGCTGTGTGTTCATCCCAAAGATGTATATGGATATCCTGGAACTAGCTGGCCTCCTCCAGAGGAAGACAAGAACAAGGCAGAGCCAAAGGGAGGTGGTAGCTTTCCAGGAAGGGGTGGGAACTTTGTCTGGACTCAAAAAAGGGTTTTGTTGCTCCTATTGAAGCTAAATTAGAAGTTAGGGGCTGAACAAAACCTTTGCATGTCCTGAACCTCCTGCCTTCCATCTAGAGCACATGAGGGCTCATCAGTGAAAGCTCTGTTGGGACTATAAAAGTCATCCAAAGTAATAATGTGTCCCTGAAATTGATGGGTTTACAGAAAACTAAGTGTGGGGGTCTAGGTTTGGGAGTTTAGGGTAGAAACTGATGCACCTGAACACGAGGAGGAATTTCTTTACTGCTCATGTGACTGAGGACTGAACAGGTTGTCCAGAAAAGGTGTAGAGTCTCCCTCACTGGGGATATTCCAAAACCCTCTGGACACAATCCTGTGCCCTGTGCCCTTGGATGGGACTGGATCAGATGACCAACTGGTTTTGGTTTTTTTCCAGCCTCACCAACTCTGTGATTCTCTGAGTGTGTGAGTTGCTGAGTTGGGTCAACATCAGACCAAGTACCTCCTTCAAAAGCTGGCAAAGGATTTACTACTCAGCTCTCTTCTCTTTGTGCCAAGCGTCAAGTCCCTTTTTATACTTTTTCTTTTTTAATGTGTTGGTTGCTGCAGACACATGGCATTGGACACAGCTGTAAAAAAGAAAATCCACAGGCAATCTTTCCCTCACTGGAGAGTGAGCCCCTCTTGACAGATGCTAATTACATCACTTAAAATTGTACTGGAAGGTGCTCAGATGCTGAAGAGATGGGAATATAAATACCGTAGATCTTAGATCCCATTATGCAATAAGTATTTGAATAAAACCTAGACTGACTCTTAATGACGCTGAGTGGTAACTGAGTGGTGTGAAAAAGGAGAGAGATAGAGAGCTTCCTTCCCACATCAAGTCTTTGCAAGAATTCTTGCAGATAGAAAATCCTGATAGATTTGCAGGGAATTTGCCTAAATTCTGCACTGCTTTTCTCCTGTTTCTAAACTCAGCACCTGAATATTTTCCATAAGTATTAAGCAGCGTGACTAAGCATCTGTCAGGTGTTTGCTCTCTCATCTTCCCAAGGGCAGAAGTAGGAGTGTGTGTATAAGCGGAAGCAGATGGCAGAGTAAGCATATTCTGTACACATGGATATGGTGAATGCACTAATATTGTTGAAATACCAAATCCTCAATAGCTTTGCTTTAAATAGCAGTGTATCAAGCTGGTGGGATGAAAGTCATGGGAGTGTATTGAGGGAGAAAGCTGTGTAGGAGAGGACATGAGGGAGAGAGAGAGATGTGCAGAAGGGGATCATTTAGCACTGCAGCAACCCAAAGGCACCACTGGATTAAGGCTCTAATCTGCAAACAGAGAATTGATTAGGTGCTATTAGAAGGCAAAAAAAAAAAAAACAAAAAAAAAACTACAGCATAGTTCAGCTGCTTTTGTAGAACTAAAAGGCAAAAGCTGTGCTCAAAGTGATGGTGAGAGGGGCACCAGGAAGTCCAGACTGGGGGGAAGATAGCTCACACCTGAGAGAGAGTGGGAACAGAAAGGAAGGCACGGCTGACTTGAGATACAGACAATTCATACTTTTTGTCATACTTAAGGACACTTTTTTTGGGAGCCAAAATCCACCAGATTGCCTTAGCACTGAAAAGCAGAAATTTCAGAAGAACAGGGGTGGCTCTTGGGGCCAGCAGGGTAAGCACGAGTGACTCTGAGGGCACAAGGTGGGTGAGTGGCGGAAATCTGATTGCCTTGATGGCTGGCAGATGGAGAACAGAGCCCTGAGCTGTGACAGCTCCAGCTGAGGCTTTTCACAGGGACAGAAAGCAGGCAGCATCCCTGAGTTGCCTTATCGTGGTGAGGGTAACTTTAAATGGCTGTTGTAACTTGTGAAAGTGGTAAGTAGGTCATTGTATCTTATCCAATTTCCTCCCTCATTTTGTTTTCTTCTCTCCCTTCAGGAAAGCACACTTCCTTACACACTTGATTGCTTGTTTGCAAATGGGAAGAGCTTTTTAGGGAGCACCCAGATGGTATAACACACTCAGCATTATTGTCCAAACATGAGCAGTTTGCGTGGAGGCTCAAGGCAGTGTTTATTAATGAGTCGTAGAAACAATGAAACCTCACCAAGAAAAGACTAGGAAAAAGTTGCAAACATATTGCACATTTATTTGGTTTTGTTCTTTGTGCACTTCATAAGTCCTGACTTCCCTTTTAAAGTTGCAAATGTCATGTGGTGGTAGATGTGCTATGGGAGAGACAGCAAAACTCAGCAAATCAAGTTATTATAAAAACTTGGTTTCCTCTGCTCTTTTATTTTTTTTATTTTTCCCAACAAGAGATAGTGAATTTTTTTCAGTCATGAAAGGTTGTCCAGATCTGGATTTTTTTAATATCGTCTAAGTGCTAAATATCACCTTTCTCTTCTCTATTGAAAAGTTTATGGGAAGGTAGCACAGAAAATGGTGAAGGGGCAGGGGAGAAGAATAAGAATTATTAGGCCAGTATTAACTACTGTAGAAAGTGGGGAAAAACATTTTTAAAAGATTCAATTAGGATAAAGGAAAGTTCATTCACTTGGGGAATATAAATACTCAGTAAGCATACAAACAAGGAGGGTACTGAAATAACAAAGACTAGAACTGAAAAAGGAAGCAAAAGAACAGAAACTCAAGTCACATTAATTGTATGAATAAAGATACAAATTCTGTTTTTTTCATGTGTAATTTGTTCTGGCCAAACCACTGTGTCTGTAGGGCACTGTATTTTAAAAAATATTTTTGCCACTTTCCAAGTAATCTAAAATTCCTAGGCCTAAGTTATTACTTAATATTAGGAGCTTTTTTTTTTCCTGTATATTATTTTCCATTGCCACATTATCTATGTCTGTTATATCAGAGGGGTCAAAATGTTCAGGGGATGAGTCATATTCATATTTATATCATATTCATATTTTTAGGCTGCTCCATGAGAAATTGCACAGTAACAACTCCAAAAATTTCAGCTCCATTTCTTCCTGTACAAAAAAATTATAAGTATCAAAAGTTCATGAAAGACCAATTATATCCTCAACTGTTTTTAGTCTAGGGTTTAAGTTTTATTCCCTGTATGCAAAACCACAACTTGAACTAGTACTAGTGAAACATGTCAAGATGTGGGCAAATTAAACTCACGTGTCCTCACTTGAATATGTCAGTGCAGGCAAAACTTTTGTAAGTTGAAGACAAATTTCGGTTTTATTTCATCCTCTTAAAGGCAACTTTGTGGTGGGATCCCAATGGAGATTCCTCTTAAGAAGGACAGAAATTAATCTGAATGATCTTGAAGTAACATCACATAAGTTCAGTGAGATATTGAAGCCTATGTCTAATTTCTAAGGGACTGTGCAAGTGCCTAAAAAGCAGACTGCTCTTCAGATTAGAGGTAAATGTGTATCCAAGTATCTTGCAGCACCAGGACCAAACCTTATGCTGAGCCCTGAAGTCCCTCTGGTTCATTTTAAAAATTACCTTAGAAAATTCACCGTTTGAAAATAAACCCCAATTTTATTTTTAATTGCTGTTTATTCTCTTTTCACCTCCAGTGGCTGCATGCCCTCTCTGGGGCTCCATGGCCAGGTCTTCTAAATTCCCTTCCTACAGGTTTTCTCCACACGGTGGCAAAATGTAATAAAGCACATCCCTTCATTTCTGCCCTGCAGTTCACCTTAAATGAAAGAAATCCAAACTAGATTTGATTCCCCTATCAATGGAGGCTTAAAACAGGAGAATCAGGGACTGCTCTGAATACTTTTTATGTGCTTGCTGTTGCCAGGGAAACCATTCCCCTGGCATTCCAGTGCTGAGCATATCTTGCACTTCTAGCATTCCAGTTCTCAGAAAATTAAGACTGTATCATGCTATCATGGTGTGGAGAAACTATTAGGAAATCGGGACAAATGCTGCTTAAATTAATAGTCCTGACTTCTAAAAATAAAACATTTATTGAGATCAGATTTAAAATGTTCTGTATATTTTCTTTTTTTTTTTTTTTTTAAGGACTCAGCCTCATAATGAAACAGATTAAGGTGCAAGGACAGACCCTGGTTCATGCTGAATATGCAGAAGAGACTGCTGATATTTAGCAGTTATTTTCTCCACTGTAACACAAAATTAGCTGTGGAGTGTGTGGCAGACAAAGAAGACTGTGAATAGCTGTGATTTCTTGTGTCATGTCATAATAAATGTGATGATCACATACAGTTTTTATGTATGGGTAAACACGTTAGGACAAATTTATTTCTGATAAATCTATTGATTTTGCTAAATCATCCAGGGACAAATTTTCCGTGGTGTATCATGCCCAGACCTTTGATCCTCTAGAAGTTATTTATGAAGAAAAGAGCTAATAAAGTTTTCCAGGGGGACCTAGACATATGATCAGGTTTCAAATTAAAATCTCATATTCTGTGTCCACAGAGGGCTGGAAGTCATTAAAGTATTGTCCTAAGCAAGAGTGGTAACATCAGGGTAAGGAAACTTCCTTAATTTGAAGATTCCAAATAATTCCAAATAAAATTTGGAACCCATACTGAAGTTTCAGGTACAAGTATCTTTTTCCAATCATCCTTTAGTACCTCAGGCATCATCTACTCAATGGTCAAAAGGGAACACATTTTTCTTCAAGTTATCCCTGCGTCCTAACCCTCACTTCCAAGGATAAATTCAGCAGGAACATCAAAAGGCACTAGCAAGAATTTAAGCAACGTGGCACTTGCAGGGGAAGAAGATGAATCCATCTCCTACAGGTCTAAAACTTGTTTTGGGCGCTACTGGGTTGGCCAAGCACAGCCAAAAAGAAAAATTCTGCTCTTACCCCTGTGTCTGCTGGTCACTGCCTGCTGCCAAGGGATAAGGCCCCTTCCAGAACATAATAATTGTCATTGCCTAGGCTGGAACTTGGAGTTTCAGAGAGACAGCTTCATGGAAACCCTCTCATCTGTTTACACAGAACACAAACATACTCTTTAAAATAGGATGAGAATGAGAAAAATGAAGGGTGAACAGATGAAAGTGCAAGGCAATTGAGACATCTAGGGTCTGACTTAAAGGAGAAAATTATTACTTCTTGTGTGCTTCAACTGGGACCACATTTGTCCAGCTTTGTTGTAAAATAACATTTTTTTAGGAAACAAATTGAGCTTGACAATAATTTAAATGTCTTTAATTTTTTATTGTCTAAGCCCAGAAGAATTATAATGTATTTTCTGTGTAGTTTCAGGTGAAAGTAGTACCCATGATTGAACTGTTCATGCCTGCTGTCCCCAGCTGAATCCAGGAGTCTGTGTTGTCAGGGTTCACACAAGCACAATGTCATTTACTCCTCTTCCACATCACTGTTGAAATGAACATCACGAGCAGGAACTGAGGCAAGAAACAGCAAGGTGAAATCTGCCAACAGAATCTAAAAAGCAGATAGGAAGATCTGCAATTGTTATCTTGGTCTATTATTGCTCAAGCTCCCTTGAAATTTTAGTTTCTTGCTGCAGCCAAGGAACATGGAGCAATATATATTAGAGAAGTTATAATTTGTTTTATAAGAATTATTTTTTTTCCTCTTATCCTACCTGAAAAAAAAAATAGTGACACTTTTTTTTTTTTTCTGCGTCTACACACACATTGTTCAATTCCAAATTTAAAATTTAAAGTTGTCTGGAATTTGACATGGCAAATTTTCATTCAGGAAAGAAAAACTCTAGTATCATGAATGAAAAACTCAACCTTTCTTTTTAAACATCTGTCTCAAAATGGCTGTTTTTCATAGGATTATTGTAAGTGTTACTTTGGCTGCTTTCTAACACACAGGATGATATCCCTATCTGTTAGATTCTCTCAGTCTGATTTTGGAACTAAACTTATTTAGAGCCAGAAATAGCCAGATAGGTTTATAAAGGGATACTTATTTTGGTTATCATTCTCTAATAGCAATTGGATGTCAAAAAAATGGATAGCATAATCTGCAACTTTTCCTTTTCTTTTTAGTGTTTTCCTGTCCTATCTCAGAATATTGAGAAGTTGATCTTGGGCTCCCTGAGTATTGCTTGTAGATAATGTACACAAATAAAGACAGACCCTGTGTTAGAGCTTTTAGAGGAATAGATAAAGGATGTGAGAAAGTGAGACTTATTGTAGAGCTGGGGAATTGAAACACAGAGAAATCCCACGAAGACAGACATACAGGCTTCATTTGAGGCAAGTGAATAATAGAATCACTAACTTTGTCCAAATAATAGCAGGGGGCATGGGGAGGTATCTCCAACTGAGTGTGGTTCTAAGGAGAACAGTTTTTTATTGAGGTGAGCATAATTAGGAGTGAATAAATGAATAATTGAACTGAATGTCTAGAAAGAACCCTCAACAATGCTTGCTCTGTGGGGACATAGAATATTTTCCTCAGGGGATTGACAGGAGATCTGGTACTTGAAACATTCTAAACCAGACTGGAAGAAGAATTGAAAAGTTTACAGTCTGTCCCAGAAAGAAGTGCTCTGTAAGTGCCTTTAATGTAGCTTTTACCTTCTTCCCATTCTATAATACTGTGATTTATGACAAGCAAGCATTCAGATCTCTATTAGAATTAGAATTACTACTTAAGGGTCTGGTTTCTCATCAATATAAAGGGATTTATAGACCTGATTTCAAATAAAGTTAATGTGTTTTGCCTCTGTAAATCCTTTCTGGGTGATGTGAGGCTAGACCACCTAGAATTAAAAAAAAAAAAGAAAAAGAAAGAAAAAAAAAGAAAAAAAAAGAACTCCTCTGGCACACATAGCAATTTAAAAGCTGCACCAGATTTACCTGATAAAGCATAACAGCTCCTCTGGTGCTGTTAAGACCTGCAGAAGAAATAATTATACAGGTACTCATATTTACTTAAGGAAAAGTGTGTACTATTTAACTAATCCTTTGTTGTGCAGGTACAAGAACTGCTGATGAATGCCCAAGGCTGAGTTTAGTTCTGTGATATGTATGGGCAGAACCTGCTAAACAAAGAGAAGTGATGCATGTGCATCCAAACTCAGAAGTATTTAAACATACCTGGAACAATTTCAAGTTTTGGAGTAATATAGAAACCCAGATCTTTATGGCCTGAGGAGCATATTTCCAGTAAAGTGGAGTTTTCAGAATTGCAGCTTGAGGTTTGCTGTCTAGAGCAATCCTAAGCCTTATTTAAAATTTCATGTTTTCCATGGTTTTGAATTCTTGCTGTTGGGAGCCACTCGGAGTGAGTCCTTCTAGCTCATATGTTTGTAAATTTAAACTTCCCAAAGGTAAGAGCTGTAACTCAGGACCATGAGGTTATGCCTAAACCATGCAAGGGTTATATAAAATAGCATTCTTATAAATTCTTATTCTCACTGAAGTCAGGGAACACGGCTGAAAATCATATTCCTTCCTTTTTACTACAGGGCTTTGTTCTTTCTCAACATCCCTTTTGACAAGTGACTTTCTTAGAGATCATTTGGAGAGACGCAGCTGATAAATATAGAGAATTAACTCCTTTTAATATAAAGAATGTAAAGTTAACCAGATAGATGTTTGAACACTTTCATTTTGAATTAAAGTTCATACTCCAATAAGTTAGGCTGTTTGAACTGTTGTCACTTTATTTCTTCATGTAGAGTTCTGACCAGCTTAACTTAGAAATATTTCAATTTATCTTTCCTTATTAGTTATCTTTGCCTTTCCAAGTGGTGAGCAGACAAATTCTCAGGATTGTCTGGTTTGAAGCAGCAATGAGGATATTCCTCCCCTAAAACTGATAATATATTATTCCTCATCTCAGTTTCACATGTCACATTGATTATTATGGTACAAAACTAAAGAAACCAAAGGCAATTGTGTTTCTAAGTATTATTCTGAGGCTCAGGAGCTGAGGATTGGTATCATCTAGAGCAACAATTTTTATCTTTTTTTGTTTGTGTTATTTATTTTAGGCATTAGTCACCCCCTCTCACTCCACATCTGTCTTACTCTTTTACACTAAGGATCTGGTTACACCATTTGTACCAATGTCCATGACTTTGGATGTTTATTGTGACAGAAATAAAATGTTAGATGAGTGTCAGACAGTTTTCGCAGCCTTGTTTTCAACAGGGGAAATAGAGAGGAAGGGGTTCTGTGGGTGTCTTTGTGTCTCCAATGCCTGTGGAGGTCATCAGGGCCAGGATCTGGCAGGTGGGTCTCTTCTCCTTTTGGCTGTTTAGTAAAACAATCTAAGATTCACACTTGGTGGCAGTGTTTGGCAGAAAATCTGGAGAGAACCCAGAGGCAGCATCCAGGATCCAAATGTAGGTCTGGGCTGACGTTTATTAGGATGAAAGATCCAGTTTGAATTTGTGGGTGATATTTGTGCGTGCTAATCAAGGCTCTGTCAAAGTCTGCAGGAGTAATTTAAGCGACCATTAAAATAAAAAGAGAGAGGAGCTTTCCAGCCAGCCCCCACGGCTGCAATAAATTCTTGCTCCTTGCAACTTTCCCACCTGGATTGTCAGAGCCCGTGAACAAACAGACATGGGGGGGTTTGCTGAGCCCCCACTGGAGCTGCTGCTGGCAAGCAGGGCCCGTGATACTCTCTTGTTGCTATCTGTGTTTGCCACGTTTATCTAACACAGAGCAGAGGCACCGGTGCATTGCACAGAGCAAGGCTCTTGTAAAGGAGATTGCAGATAACCAGATGTCACTGGCTGTCAAGCAGCTGTGCCTACCTGTGTGCACTTGTGTGAGTGTGCTGTGCAAAGAATAGCTAGGAGATGTACAGAGCAGGTTTTTATTTTCTCTTCTTCGGGTCATGATTCTCTTATCACGCTTGTTTTACCTAAGCCAGGCTTAATGTGGAGGTTTCTACAAATAATTATACAAGATAAGTAGGTTTGGATATCCTCCATGTTAGGATGCAACTAACTCAAGGCTCTGAAGGCTGATCTTGGAAAAAACACCTTTGCAATGTCAAGATCTGTCTCTCGGTGGTGCACAGAGTTTGAACCTAAAGCTTTGGCATTGCTTTATTTCCACCTCCAGCACCAGAGACTGTTGGTATCTATTAACATCTTATCTGCTTAGGAGCCATCTGCTTATCAGGGCAGAGCTGTGAACTCCGGCACCAGGGTGACCTTTGCCCACTTTCAGCACTCTTGGCCTGTTTGATGCCATAAATTATTTGTTACTTCACTCAAAGTAAGAAGCCTCCAATGATCACAGGGCTACTTTTATCCCCCTTTCAGCTCTCTATTTATAAGCATTCAGGCTTTCAGCCTGCCAGTAACACTGCTTATAAACTCATATGTATGGGAAATATTTCAAAGTGAGATGAAGTAATTCCACTATACCCTAAAATATCATAAAACTAGCACAGAGGTTTCTAGTCCCAGAAGATGGATAGATGTGATATGTTCTTGGAAAGTTATCACTCCAGTTTTCTCGCCTCATAAGTGTTTTTGAGGCAAAACTGAAATACTGGAAATGTTCATGCTGATAAGCTGGAAGAATGTACATTGAATCAATCAACATATTTTGTTTCAGTAATTTAAGATGTGATTGATTGAAGTCTAGGCCTTTCTAATTTTCAATTATTAAAAGTAATAAACTTATATTTTGAAATGGAAAAGTCATTCTGCCATGTTAGGAACACTGTGTAGATGTATAAAATTTGCTACACTGTATAACATATGTTCTATAGGTCTTTAAAGGTAGATGTACAGAACCTCTGAAAAGGTCTGTACATCTGTGTTTTCACTCTGTGTTTATTTCCTGTGATACACAAAAAAAAAAAAAAAAAGGATTTAAAAAGAAAAAGGTATTAATGAAGTTCTACAGCAGAGGTATTTAGATTTCCAGGCTGGAAAACTAACCATTGACAGCAGTGATCCAGAATGGGAAAATAATTTCTGGACATGGTTGATTAACCTCCCTGCATCATGAATGAATCAGCCCTACATATACAAAGAAATTCCCAGATGATGATTTCATGAAAGGGAATGACCAAGGAACTTGCATTTCTTTACCCAGAGTAACGGAGAGATGGAGGCTGGAACTAGATAATCAATGTTCCAGCCCCAACCATTCTATGATTCTGTGATCAACCCCGAGTGGTATTGCAGGCACAGCAAAATCCACCTGGCAAATCTGGCATGCCTAAATTGAAAAAAAAAAAAAAAGTCCGGAGAAACACCAGCACAATATCAGCTATGACCTGTGGAAAAAAATTTCTATGAGTTTAGTGGCTGGCTGAGAAATTGAGACAGAGATAACTCTGCATGCTGAAAGTACACCCTTAAAGAGACATATAAATGCCCATGGGATCAGACATCTGAGCATTCTTGTGGTTTAAGAATTCACTGTGTGTCAAGCAATCTGGAGTAAATGTCTGATTGCTTAATCTTAGTTTATGCAAAATATGAAGTAATTTTGCATAGCTTAATGCATCACCAAAGATGATTAAGACAAATCGCCTTGCCTTGTACTTGCCAAGTGCATGCAGAGACAGCTACTGAAAAACATTTTCTGAGGGTACCCAATTAACTCATGATTAGATAGCTCAGCCCCAGGAACCATTGAGAATCTCTAAGAAACTCAGTTGTGAAGATGTTTGGGAATTTAGAGATGAAGATAAACTCTTTCGAAGCACTTCCTCTAAGGGCAGAGCCACCACCCAAATTTCCTTGTCCAAAGGAGACCTGGGTAGCTGGTGAGCCAATGCACGGACACAAACCAACATTCCTGAGGACCAGGCAGCCAGGCTTCTTCTGGGAAGACAATCTGGGACTGCCTTGTGCACAACAAGCCAATGGTAATTGTCTTTGTTCTCGTGGAACCTGACAGTCTAATTGAGACCAAAACAGCATGGGACTTGGATAACTACACCTTAATAGACTCAAAATGCATACATTTCCATAAAATAAAATGTTAGTCCTAAATCTTAAACTCTCTCTCTCTCTCTTAAACTTCCAGAAAAAAAGAAAAAAAAAAAAATCTCAAGATAATTCAGGGAACGTGCATTGTGTGGATTCTCAAAAAAGGATTATTAAGAGTCTTTTTGAGAACTGTTCAGAAAAATAACTGTGCTAAGTGACAGCGCAGGATTGTAGATTAAAATTCAGTAAATATTAATTAGAATAAATGCAATTATACATACATCTGAGAACAGAGAGGGAAATGAGGGAGACAAAGTCAATTAAATGTAAATTTAAATTTAATTGAAATTCTAGATAGTAGAGATATTTTTGCGAGCTACTGAGGAATCCCTGAGTACTTTCAATTCCTGATTGACATTTCTTGCCCAACTAATGCAAACTAATGGATATTTTTGTGTGAAAAGGGGATTTATTATGCTCTGTACTTTCTGCTGGCAGCAGTGTCCTTTTCTGAAGCCACAGGTCTCCCACAGAAGAGCAACAACATACACTTAGGGTATTAAAGATTAGATTTCTACTGAACAAAAAGTATATAAAAAATATTGTCCTGGATATTTTCACATATTGTGACTGAAATCCAGTCAAATATTTACTTGTATTGATTTGAAACACAAATAAAATCATTCTAAAAAAAGAAGGGACATATTCAGGCTTGAAAAAAACCCTCTATTATTTTCGTTTTCAATGACAAAATAAATAAATTTCTTTTTACAGAGAAGAAGGTAAGTGGGTGGACAATGGAGGGGGGGAAAAATAAACTTTTCCCATTAAAAAAATCCAAGAGTTCTAATCTATATAAAAACCTGCCTCAAAAAAACTTCACTCTCAAAATAAGCCAAGAATGGTATATTTAAAATGACACTAAAACAGTAGAAGATGAGAGATACTCAGTGTTATATGCAGCAGTCACATGTTTTTTCCTACATTTATAGAAAAAATTCACTTGGTCGGTAATTGTGTTTGAAAATATTTCTTATTTAGCAAAAGCCTAATATTGATACCATGGTCTTCTCCCACACTGTAATGTTATTAAGTACTGTGGAGGACAGTGGAACTTTTCAGTGAATTTCAACATATTGTGGAGGTAGGGCTGCCTCATGACAGATGGAATTCAACTGGGATACAAGCAAGGTTATCCTCATAGACAGAAGTACTCTAAACTTCTCATATGTTTCTCAAGCTGCAGGATTCTCTGAGGATCTAAAACATTTGGAAACTCATGGAATGTTTGACTACGATATCTGTTCATTATTTGGCAGCCACGGGAAAAGCAAATATCATTTTTGGTTGGATGAGAGTGAAAAAAATAAGATAGAAAAAGTTTCCATAAGATACAGTGCTTGGAATAATCACCTTCATCTGGAACAGGTGTGATTACAGGTTGCTTTATTCCCATAGCAGCATCTGGGCCTACCTGCACGAAAGACCATCCAACATTGAAGAGCAAGGATTTTTTTTTTCAAGTTAGCAAGGAAATTTTGTAATGAAAAGCCTCAGGAGTGTCCTAGTGTCCTAAAGAACAATCCAAACTTAACTTCAGAATGCATACCAACAAAACACTATTTATGCATTTTATTCTTTCAATGCTCCTGCCCTGATCTTAAAAAAGCAAAGTGCTAAGATGTGAAATTCACAGAATCATAAAATGGTTTGGATCAGAAAGGACCTTAAAGGTCACCCTGCCATGGGCAGGGACACCTTCCACTGTCCCAGGTTGCTCCAAGTCTTGTGCAACGTGGCCTGGGACACTTCCAGGGATGGGGCAGCCACAGCTGCTCTGGGCACCCTCTTCCAGGGCCTGACTTCCCTCTTAATATAGATTTTTTTCCCCTAATATCTATTCTAATCCTTTTTCTACTAAGAACACCCTCATCCCACCACTAAAAGTCCTTGTAAAAATTCCCTCCAGAAGGACTGAATAAAGTGAAACAACAACAGAAATCCTCACTCACCCAGTGGGTTTCCCTGCTTCAGGAAGCCTTCATATCAAACATGATAAGAGTTTTCTAAAGGAAGATAAAGCAGTCGTTCAGAAGCAGCAAGAAGCACTTATAAGCGCAGACAAAATGGCAACACAAAACGCCTGACTTCAAAACATATCTGATAGATTCACAGCAAAATAATAAAGAGATCCCAGTCCCCAGGCTCCCCATCCAATCAGTGGAGAGTCATGCAGGTCATGACTGACAGGACCCCGACTCAAACATCCCAATGACATCCCCTGGGAAGCCTGAGAAAGTGTGCCTCCTGCTTTAAAGAGGAGTTGCAGACAAAACCCAGGCAGTGTGAGTGCACTTCTCAGGGAGGCTTGAGCTGCAGCAGTGATTCTCGCTGTAAAACACTGCATAGCAGGTGTGGTTGAATGAATTCATCAGGTAAAAGAATGCAAGTGTCCTCTGGTAAATGTGAAGGCAATTCTACTCACGGTGGTGTGGATTTTAGGTTTTTCTCCATACTCTCAAGACAACATGAAGTACTGGAAGCACTATTCTGATATAATCAGGGAGAGCAAATATTGATGTTCATATGCCTTTTGAATTGGATAAATGCTTATTTTTATTTTAGTGAGGAGATTTATTGTAATAACTCATAATAAATTTGAGAATTTTATTTTCCTTTAACCACACAAACCAATTAGATTATTGTAATATTAAGGAATGCTTTGTTATAAATTAAGCTTATTGGAGTATGAATGTGAATGACAAGCTTGCTGATCATGACAAGCTTGCTTAGAAGAAAGTGACAATGCAATACCCTGTTAAATTTTCTGTGTTGTCCTTTGTTCTCATTATTCATCCACCACCTCGGCAAAACACAGGTAAAATTATTCTTTCACTGTTCAATGAGACAGTTCCTTAAAAATGAAACTGGCGAGTATAATACATTTAACTAAATGAGAAAACAATATAAATTAAAAAATTGCACTGAGGTCTATTTTGTCTATGATTGAAGTAAAGGATAAACTTCCATTCATTTCAGCAGAAGCAGAGCTGGGGAGGACTGCCATGCACCACCACGATAAATCAGTGCCACTGATCTTTCTAAATAAGCCTGGCTGCAAGGTCACCAGGACATTTTTTCTCTTTTTTTTCACACTCTTTCCCTAGCTTGATTCTGGCATGAAAAATAATTTCCTTAACTTCCATTTGGTATGGAATAGCCTCTGCTTCAAGTTAACAGTAGATTAACACTGTGAGAAGCAATAATATTTTTGCAAGTGATAGGATGAATACAGTCTGACTTCTCAGTCTTTCATCTCATCCCTCTTTAGCACTGTGTCCAAGAAAGTGTCAGACTTTCAAAGCATCTTTCTCATACACAGCCTCACACAGCTAAAAAAACCTCTCAACAGCACACAAAATTTACTAATATGTTAGTCTGTAGCATCAGTACCTATTTGTAAACCAACTTTAATCAGCCTTTGTATTTATTGAACTGATAGACAATATAGGCAGTGACATGAAGATATAATTTATCATATCAGAGAGGAGGCACATAAATTATTATCAATGCTTTATTATCTATGTTTAAATTCCCTCTCTGGTGTGCAATGGAGTGTGAGTAATATCCAGACTTTAACTCCTTCATGGCACTTCAAGTAAGAGGATTCTTTCTGGAGGCACCTATATCACCAAACCTTTACTGCTGGGAGTATCAAACCATGGTCTGCCATGGTCTGTATGTCTGGAATTTGAGTAAATGACCTGTGACTTCAGCACCAGCCACTACAACCAAAATCGAGGTCACTTCTTATTGTGCTTCTTCTTCTTCTTCTTCTTCTTCTTCTTCTTCTTCTTCTTCTTCTTCTTGTGTTTGCTAATGCTCCAGACTGAGGCCAGAGGTGAAAATTTTTGGTAAGAACAAAAAACAAACCAGGGGGTAGCTAAAGGACAATAGGAAAATATCTACAGTAGGACAGGTGGACAAATCACCAGGTTCATGTGGCTTTGTTCAGATTTCCATCTCTACCACAGAATTAATGTGGAACATGGGGAATGGATGAATCATAAAGGGCAGGGGGGAAAAACCCCTTTAAATTGAAAAGGGGGGTGGGGGTTACATTAGATGTTAAGGAGCCATTCTTCCCTGTGAGGGTGGGGAGGACCTGGCACAGGTTGCCCAGAGAAGCTGTGGCTGCCCCATCCCTGGAAGTGTCCAAGGCCAGGTTGGATGGGATTTGGACCTTGGGATAGTGGAAGGTGTCCCTGTCCACAGCAGAGGTGAAACTGGATGATCTTTGAGGTCCCTTCCAACTCAAACTATCCTGAGAACCTATTATTCAACAAATATGCAAAATATAAACCATGCATTCTTTCCCCCTCAACTTCCATATATGCATTGCGTTAGCATTTTCCATGAGCAGAAACCATTTCTTCTAGGGTTTCTAAACATATAGCTACAGAAGTCAACTGGAAATGCCAGACTGCAGTGTTGCAGGGGTATATCAAATTTCAGACTTTTCTCAGGTGGTTGAATTGCCAGCCACATCAATCTTCCCTCTTTTCATGACACTCATGCTGTCTGTGAGACAGAGAGTGTACCCTGTTGTGCAGCTTCTTTCTGGCTAGGGTTTCATTTCTGTGTTCACTCATTTGAAGATAGAGCTGCTTTTTGGTCCATTGGGAAAGAGGATCCCAACTTCATAGCAGTCTTTTGGCTTGATGTGCTGGTGAAATATTTTAAGAACTACAAGTTCTATGTCCTAGAAGAACTACAAGCTGCAAGGGGGGTTCTGCTGTGAAAATACTCTTAACTGGGCTGCCAAATTCCACCTTTTAATTACACTGTCAGTCCAGTAAAATATAATTAAACAAGGAGAAGTTTGGGTCCACCAAGCATTTATTCTATTCCAGTATTTCAGGTTGATTTTTAGATATTATGGAGGCATTTGTAAACTACTACACACCTCTGCATGCTGGATTGCTTCCATTTGCACTTTTAAAAGCTGCTATATGAACAGATAACAGCTTTTCAAGCTGAAAATGAGTGTGAACTATTCTATAAGTTCACATGAGGGGGTAATTTTTTTCTTCCCATTCATCAAGTTTGCTAGTGTCAATGCCTCACCTTGTTCATCATTAATGTGTAAAATTATCTTAAAATAGCATGAAGAATTGAAATATAAAGATGTGAAACGCAGGAAATTCACGCAAGTGTTGTGATTTCTGGTTTGACTCAACCTCATCATCTGGTGTTGCTTTGGTGTACAAAGTTTTGCCAAGAGGCTTCAAACAGGACACATCTCTACCCACACTGTGCAAAAAAGGAAGAGTTTAGGGCTAGACTTGAAAGATACTGAGCAGTGTAATATCATCAGCTTTTTCACATGTCAAAGGATTGGATAAACAAGGTCAAATTGCAAAAAAAGGGTGGAGTGCATTGACCACAGAGCCATAGAGAATAGTTTGGTTTGAAAGGGACCTTCATCTTATTCACTTATCCTCTTATTCCAATATCCTGCCATGGCCAGGGACAATTCCCACTATCCCAGGATGATCCAAGTCCTACCCAGCCTGGCCTTGGACATTGGCAGGGATGGGGCAGCCACAGCTGCTCTGGATGGTGATAGTGACAAGGACCAAGGGTAACAATGTTTTCAATTGCTTCATGCTTTACCAGCATCCCTGGCGAGCTCATCGCTCATAATCAGCAATTAGCTGGAGTTCTGAATGTTGCTGATGGTTCTGTCCTCCCAGGCACTGCTGTCACCATGCACTTTATGGTCCTGTAGTTTCCATACAAAAGGCTAAATAAACCTAGCACTAAAACATTGCAAGATTTCCCTTAATGCAAATTCTGATATAACTAATATTCTGCCAGTCTCATAGAATCATCAGGGTTGGAAATGACCTGTAAGATCAAGCTCAAACATTAATCCAACACTGCCAAGTCCAGGAACAACGTCTTCTTAGGGTTTGGGTGAAGAGAAAGACATTTTTCCTCCCTCTTTAACATTAGTGTTCCCAGAACAATTTGTCCTTCCTGGTGTTACATTTTAGAAGTGCCACAGAGCAGCACTGGCAGTGCTTTCTTTTTTTCCCAGTACTCTACAAGAGGCTACCTTGATCTCAGGACAGCCTGACTCCTCATACAGAGCTTTCAGGTTTGCTCCATTCTGGAGGGCACTGGATACAGAGCCAGCGAAGGCTGTGAAGGAGGGGAGTAAAGAAGAGCATCATGTTTTCCATCTGTGCCTTGCCAAGCAAAGACTTCCAGACAGCAGCACTCCCAGGTGGTGCAAGGTGAAGGAGCTGCAGGAGAGGCCTTAGCAGAGGCATGGCAGGGTCACCACACAAAACAGGGAATAACTCTGGTTTCATGGGCAGTATTATAGCACAATGTCACATTGCAGCAGTGTCCAATCATTTTGAACTGCAGTCCTCCTGCAGTACAGACACATCTGCCTTACTCCTCCCTCTTCCAACCCATTTCTTCTAAGGCAGGAACACTCCCCCTGTTTACATATTGTTATAACCCTGGGCCCATTGTGCTTTACCCTGAATTATATCTAGGTAAAATGAAGGAATTTAGGCATAATAGCATTTTTAAAAATACAGCAATGATACGTATATATGTATACATATATTTCATTATATATGTAAGGAAACTACTGAGCCCTTCATAGAGAACATAGTACTAGTCCCTTGAAACAGGCAAGCATATTTCCCTCAGGGATAGCTCCTAAAATCTTCAAGATGAAAATAATAATAGCAAAATTATATGGTATAGATTGGATATTGTTAACATTGGCATACAGAGTGAAAAAAAAATATTACAAAACTCAGGAGGCAAGCTTAAATATTAGGAAAAAATGCCTGCTACAGAAAGGTCTGGTATAAAACTAACAGGAGCTGGGGCTGTTGGAAGTTTAGATTATTCCTGAACCCATTCCAGTCATTTCTGTGCACTTGGGAGATCATGGGTTAAATCAACAGAGAGACAAGAATTTACAGTACAGTTTCTCACTGAGGAGTTGCATCTCCTTATGTGAGCGGCTGAACTTGGTCCTTGATTTTGAGGAATTGGCTTGAAGCTAAATAAGTTTCAGAATTAGTCACACATTTTCAGATCCCCGTGGCTCCTACATAAGAACAAGTTCAGTTGCCCCTGGAGGTGAGAATGTAGGAAGTAAATTAAAGCAATCTTTTGCCATTAAGCTAGTGTGTACATTGAGATTAATTTTTGGTGCCAGCAGGGCTTTGCTGTGAGGATGCTCTCAGCAGGGCTGCAGTCCTAACCTATGGCTGTTGCTATAGGGGGGAAAAAAAACTGTCAGGAAAGGGGTGCCACGGCACCAAAAGGGGAAACACTCCTTGATACAGCTTAAATTAATGCTAATTAAAATAAGGAATAGGTAGCAGGAGGGAGATGGCAGTGTTAATCAGCATAATATAAGGCAGGGGGCTGGAAACGCTCCACTAGGATCTGCGCCTGTACAGCTCGGTTTGTTTACAACAAACAAAATCTTCTCAGCTACTGTTACTGTAGCCATGGCAACAGTATTGAGGTTACATCTATCAACAAAGAGAGCAAAACAAAGATAAGGCTGGTGTTTAATAAAGATGAGCCATGATAATTATACACCAGGCAAAAGACGTCTGCAAAACGAATAGCCTGTGCCCCCAATTTATGTGACACTACCTCTGCAACAATAGAAATTAGATAAACTTGTGACACCAGTGCTGCCATTTCCCTAGTAGGTGGTCGAAAGGCATTAAGCATATTCCCACTGCCTTTAAATATTAGACAGGGATGCAAACTCCTTGCCCTCTTGCTCATTCCATGTGCAAGTCGTGGTGGTTTGGGTGCGACAGAGACAGCTGAGGTTATTCAGAGAGCATAAGAGAGAAAAGGATTGCTGAGGTTCACAGGCACAAACTACCCAAGTAGAAAAAATAACATTTCATAAAGAAATATCATTTATACCACTCAGGACCTAAGCCAAATGCTACTGAATTTTTTCTATGTATCTATTTAATGTCTTCCATTTACTTCCTTGCAAATTGTGCGAGTAGCACAGAATGTCCACGCGGTCCCTTGTGAAGAGGTCGTGTGTGATTCAGTCTCCTGGGAATGAAGTCAGCTTGTCTCCAGGATAAGAGGCTGAACAGCAGGAGTCTTCAGATACTCTCCCCCCCATCTCCCAGCTCGGGACATGCAGGAGAAGCTGTGCTCCAGAAGTGGAAATGAGAGCAGGAGATGAAAGGATGGGTGACTTAGGAAGTCTTTGCTACTCACATCTGACATGTCGATCCCTTTTTTAGTCAGAGAGGACTTATTAGGAATGATTTAAGCTAAATTTTAGGTTGACACTTTGTGGCAGAGCTTCAGTTGACCCACACTTGAGGTGAAATAAAACCCCAACTCAAATAATTTGAGTAAAAGGAATGAGAAAAGTTCTTTCAAAGAGATGTGTTTGATGGGATTACTCTAATTACCTGTGCCAAAAATCTAGTCCATCATCTGGCCACCTGGCCTCCAGGAAACCCTCAAGAAAGAGTCTCTATTGTTCCAGGTCATATCCAACATTCCCAAGCAGATTTTCAGGATGTCATAGAATATATAAAATGTAATTTACATATGGTTACCTTATTTAGAGAGATGAATTTCTCCCTCAACCACTACCAACCTGCTTTGGATTTTTCAGCAAGCGAATTTTTTAAGATAGATTATTTAAAATCACTTGTCTTTAATCATGTAAAAGCTAGGAACTCATCCTAAGAAATTAGTTGACTAGACTACCTCATTACCAGCTGCAGAGAGACCAGCCCTGCCATAAAACACGATTCATCACATCTAAAGATAGATGTCTAAGATGAGTCACCCTCTGAAGGGTTTCTGCTGAAGAAAGACTAAATTACTAACTTAGAGCAAGCAGATCTCTCTTAGGTGGCTAAGTTAAAGTGAGATAAACTTGAAGGGCCTTCATAATTTCATATAATGGTTCCTTAATTTTTTTTCTTTTAAAATAGTTGGAGACATCATCGGGTATTGTTGTCCTTATGTGTTTTTACCAACCAGCAAAAATTAGGGTGATACTGTTAAACAAAGAAAGGCAAGGGATCTTTCTGTAATCTTGAAGTGAAATGATAAAGTTTGGCTGAAGCCATTTATAGACAATTATCCTTTGCATCTGATCTGTGTCCTGGATAGGACCAACGATCATGGCTCTTTCATATAATTCTGGTTTTGTACGATTTTTCTCTAAATATTTGACAGTGTAAGGCTTAATTGCAGATGGTGAGAGAGCCTTACACAGCATGAAACTTAGGGGTTTTGTTTCTTGAATTTTGGCATGGCATGAATACATGCATGGCTCTCTCAGGAAATAATTTTAGAACTGTTGGAATGTACAGAGATAAACAAAAAGCACGTCTGTGTCTTAGCCACATAACCCATTAGAAATGATCCTTAAGTACTAATTCCCCCAAATTGTGTCTCAAATAATATTAGGAAGCGTGGCCAAAAAAACTCTCTGAGTGTGTGCAAGCAATATAAATAAATGATGCAGGATTCCAGTAGAGGCATTGTCAAAGCAACTATTATCTTCAATGACACAGCAATTTTTCCTCCAGTTTTTCTCTCAGCTTCAGTGAATCTGGGAAAAGTCAAGGGTGCTCAAACTATTTAAGCTATGAGTATGCACCTGTAGGAGAGTGCCTAAGGGTGAAAAATAACTGTGGCAACGTAGTTTTGTAGTGCAACTACCTGAGAGAAAATAGATGTAGGAATAAAGCTCAGAAAAGAGCAGTTAAAGCAATGGGAAAAAATGCCACTGAGCATTAAAAAAAAGTTTACATTATAAAATAACATGTAGTGTCATCATATAAGTGACAAAATGCCTCTGTCTTTCATATCTGGCTTAACAGAAACTCAAATTTGACATCTGAAATTAGGAACCATGAAAGGCTTCCAGTGGCTTTAGACATGATTGTCCAACTCTTCAGGAACTGCATGTTTGCAAACCACAAATGCAAACTGTGTCCAGTAAATGCTCCTCCAGGAAGGTGAAGACTGTGGAATGATTCCTGTGCTTCTGTCTTCCTGGATATGTGAAATACTGTGAGCTCCATCCCACCAAAAGAGAATTAAAATATGACAGAAAATTCTGCTGGTTGCAAAGTTCATTTTATCCTGGGATGCCTCTTCTCCACCAATTGAGCAGAATCCCATGTATTTATTTTAGGAGTGTTGCTTCTCTTGGCCCATAAAATTGAAGTCTCTGTTGCGTGTCTCAACTCAGCAAAATAAACCCTTACCAATGCTTTTGACAGCACTTTTTTGCCTGGATTTTTTTGCACTTATTCTTTCAGGAAAAATTTAAATCAATGCAGGCCAATTTATGGCAAATTTTATTGCTGATTGATCACTGTTCAGGCTGTAAGATGGACATGAATTTCCTACTTCCTCTCTCTGCTCCCTAGTAACTTGCATCTAATGATTCCCATGGGGCAATCAAAGTTGGAACTGTTTGTGTCTGATTAGTTTCTCTTTCACAAATGTAAAACTCCCTGGAATCTCAAAATATTTTGTTAAATATTTTGGTTTCTTGTTTAATCAAGCAGGAACAGGTTGTTGATTTTTCACAATGGACTTGTCTCTTCTCCAGCAAGTTCTGTAAAACAGAGACAATTTTTAAACTTTAGGAACCAAAATGCTCCTTCCATACATGTATTCCCGAAGAAAATTTTGTTCCAGATGGTGTCTTCATGGAAGAAGCTTTTCTCCTAAGTATATATATCAAAAAAAAAAAAAAAAAGTGCAACTAATTTTCAAAAGAGAGAATGAAATGAAGTAGGAAACAATCAAAAAGAAAAAGAAGTTCTGCTGAGACTAAGACAGATGCAGTTTGGATACCGGCCTTGAATCTGGAACATCTAATTTAATTACTGACAGTGTTACAGACTCTCTACCTTGGAAAAATCAATTTATCCCTGTATTCCAGGAACTAAAGCTAAAGCACATTCTTCCATTTGAGTTTGCTTTGTCTAGGAGTTTTTTTGTTTGTTTGTTTGTTTGTTTGTTTGTTTGGGATTTTTTGTGTTCTAGGATTGCTTTTAGCTCTGCCTCCTAAACATCAAACTATCAGTAAAGGCTTTAATGAAGCACTTGTGAGCTTACATGGGTTTGCTACAGAGGTAAATGGGGTTTCTGTGGGCTGGATACAAGCTGAAACCCTCCACCATGTTCCCTCTGCCACCACAAGATGCCTATAACCCTACATCGTTTGTATACCAATATCTCAGAAAGCATTACAAACGTGTGAGTCCAGGTCTTGGAAAAGATGGAGGAAATCTCCTCTGCAGCTGCTCTCTGCCCTTGGAGGCTCTGCAAGGTGAGGCAGCAGCACTGGGGGTGTCAGTGCAGGTTGGTGCTCTGAAGGTGCAGCTGCAGCCTCCTCCTGCCAGGCACTTTGATGGAGTGGAGAGCTCAGCCCAAATGGAAGGTGCAAGTGCAAGGATACAGCTTGCCCTGGCTTTCAGAGGCTGCATAACCACCACATATGTCTGTGTGTAGCCTACAAGCAGCCACTTTTTGTATGAACTGATGCTTTAACTTGTGACACTAACTTTATTCTCTGTAGCAGAAGCTTAAGTAACCAACTTGTGTACACACCCATGTAGCCGAGAAATAATCCAAGGCCAGGCTGAGCTCCATCCACTGTGCTGGAGAAATGCTCAAGGCAAAAATGAAAATTACTTTGGAGTTTATTAGTCACAGATGTAGGTCTTGATCTGCAGGATGTAAAGGTAAGGCTAGGTTATGAAGAAAGAGCTGTGCTGCTCTGCTCCATTACTGCGATGATCCCCTCTGACTGTTGCAGTGTTTTAATTCTGTTATGACCCAGAAGGAGCCAAAATCTTGTACAATGTACACCCAAACTCTCTAGGAGTTATACCTGTGTACGTATTAATCAGAAAATACTTCAATTTCCTATTAGGGTTCTAGAACACAGAATCATAGAATGGTTCAGGTTAGAAGTGACCTCAAAGATCATTCCATTACAACCTTTGCCACGTGCAGGGACACCTTGCACTGCCCCAGGTTGTTCCAAGCCCTCTCCAAGCTGGCCTTGAACAGTCACAGGGATGGGACAGCCACAGCTTCTCTGTGCCAGGGTCTCACCGCCCTCATGGCATAGAATTTCTTCCTAATATCTCTTTTAAACCTTATTAAGCATAAAGACATTCTGCTCCCTTTTTCCTTCACTGCCTGCCCTTGTAAAAAGATCATTAGAGATCATCAGGCCAGAAGTCAGACTTGAACACTTCTCTGCACCAAACTGACAACTCAATAGATCAGGGGCAGTGAAAAACTAGAAAGCTTGCTGAAGTCCTTTCCAGTTTGTGCCTTCCTTCCACCTTCCTGATAGCCCTTAACTTGCCTCCAATGGCTCAGTTTTTGGGTTAAGAGAGACACCGTGGACTGCCTTGCCAGATGGCCAGGGGATTAAAAAAAATCCCTAAATGAGTAATGGAAAATCTAGGCTGAAAACAAGGGTCATGAGATCTATTAGAGTGGAGACTGATCTCCAGAGAGAAGCAGTGGAAACTGTTGCATGAGTCATTTCAAAGTGGACTGAAAAAAGTGCTGGAAAACACACCACAGGGAGTAATCTTGCATTGGATGAGGGATAATGTAAGTGATTTACACTAACAGGTCTTTTCCATCTTTAATTTTGATGAATCTATGATCCCCAGAAAAACAGGCTTATTTCCTCAGTTTAATATACCACAATCTGGAAGAGAATATGACAGAAGTGTTTGGGGATGTGGTCTTTCATACAGCCCAGTAAATGCCAGAAATCAAGCTGCCAGCACACAATATCATTTTGTCACTGTCAGCGATCCACACAACAAGACAGACCAAAGATTTGTGATGCTGCGTCGGTTTGAGGAGAGTATTTTCCCTTTTTTCCCCCCTTATTAAGTGAAAGCTCAGACCATATGACCCATGTGAAATACATGCAATAAATACAGAAAATTCATTCCCATTTCTTCCATTTCACAATACATTGTTCCTCCTAATTTTACTGGCCCACAGTCTGTTTGCTAATGGGATGTTGTCTACATTGCCTGCAAGAACATTAAAAGGTACTTTGGCTCATTGTTTTTGCCTTAAGTGAGCACTTTTGTTACCCCTTTTATAAAAGACGGGAATCACCATCTGCAGGTTTTGTGGGTTTTCTATTTTTTTTTAAACAAACAAATCAGGCTAAATCACTGGAGAGCTGTGTTATTCTAAACAATTTATGAGACAGTCTGTCTCACTGTATTTCCCTGTAGAAGGGATTGGGCTGATTTTATAAATGATTTAATACTGTTTTCTTCTATAGGCACCAACAGACTAGACAGAAAAATCAAAGTAAATTGAATGTAAAATAATCAGTTTTCTTTCTTTAGAGTGGGATTGTATACACATCTCTAACCATACACTAAATTTTGCTAAAATGTGAAAGTAACTGTTTAATGAAAGAAAAGCTGTAAAAATATCAACATAAAAATGTGTGATGAACTAGCATTAGTTGTGAATATAAAAAGTGGCAATCAAACAAAAATCTATGGCTGCTGGTGGAGAGAAACCAGCTTTTTTACTCAGTGGCTAAAGATCTGATTAGGACCAGGTGGCTCTTTTCTTTTCTTTTCTTTTCTTTTCTTTTCTTTTCTTTTCTTTTCTTTTCTTTTCTTTTCTTTTCTTTTCTTTTCTTTTCTTTTCTTTTCTTTTCTTTTCTTTTCTTTTCTTTTCTTTTCTTTTCTTTTTTTCTTTTCTTTTCTTTTCTTTTCTTTTCTTTTCTTTTCCTCTTCTCTTCCTTTTCTCTTTTCCTTTTTTTTGGAGGAGTTGCAGCAGGAAATAAATTCTGATTGACTTTAGATTTGACTTTGACTTAATACTTGCATTTAATTTCAACCAGGAAACAAAACCAAACCAAACCAAACAAATCCTCCACATTCAAAGAGGCCAAGCCCAAGATAAATCAGGCTGCTTGAGAAATTTAATGTTTACATGCATCTGACATTCAAAAGTCAAAATTATCCATTATGCTTTGGCAGTTCCTAAACTAACTTTTTATTTTTTTAGTCATATGTAGAGGTCCTATTGATGCAGATTTAAAATAAAGCTGTCACTTGGTAATATTTTTAACAAATTACAAGTATTTAACATGAATTTTAAAAGAAGATATCAATTAAACTATATTTATACTTTCATTGTTATGTTCCATTGAAAATACTTTACCAGAACAAGAGAGCCTAATGTCAAGCCAGGTTTTTTAGCCCTCATTTGTAGAGAACAATGGCAGCTTGCTGCAGCATCATGACTGTGTCAACTGATCAGAAGTGTACTGTTAAATGCACCATTTTGTCTGCAGTCCCAGTGAGCAAGAAACCACAAACTCATTTTAATTTTACAGAGACAAATTAGGAGTCAAGCGTCTTCATTACGGTGCAGCTGTCGTAAAAACTGATATAGAAAACAGAAGTGAAAGTATCTTCAAATCACATCCATATTGGCATCTCACAACTGCAGCTTGATTGTATTGTTAATTAATTCTCTAAATGCACAATAAGCCAAAGACACAATTTATAAAGTGTACTTGTCGTTTAATTAGTAAATTAACTTTTTATCTCAAACATTTTTCCATTTAATTAGTGGATACTGAAGGCCAAGATAACACCAGCTGGAGTTTCTAGAAAGAAAAAATAATTTCATTTATCTAGTCAACAACTTTTAGCAAAGTGATCTGTGATTTCTCTTCTGTCTGGTTATTTATGCTTTGCCATTATAAAGCAAAATGTGGAAATAAAATTTCAAAGATGAGTTAATATTGTAATTCACAAGATCAAGTTTGTAATTATTCATGTCTTCAGTTTTTCTTAATTATACTCGACTTTTGTACTGCCATGTTACTCACATGAAGTCAATTAAATGTACAAGTGTTTCTTGGACCAGACCCTCTGTATAAATTAAGGAGATTTGGAAATTGCTCTCTGAGAAGTGACTTGTTACAAGATGCTCTGTTCCGAGCACATATGGAAATGAAATGAAAATAGAAATGACTAGCTTGAGACATTGTAAATCCTAAATGGTTCTGCAGTTTTGTGCAGACTTCTTTAAATACAGCCAAGTTTCTGTGGGCCACTCTAACTGAAGCTTTAAATGTCCCAAGGATGCTAGGTGCTGGATAAACATCTTTCTCAGGCAGGAACCAGGAACAGTTCCATGACTTCACGAATCCCAACCTTCACCAGAAGTTTTGGGTTTTTGTCTTTGAAGGCACTCACTGTGTTTCAAATTTCTTCCTTTATAAACTCTCAAGAGATGAAGATGAAGACAACTCCCTCCCATGCAGTCCACAGAGCACTTTCCTAGGAAATGAGCAGTTTTCTCCACAGGCTGAAATGATGCATAACTGCATCTCCCTTCCAGCAGAAGCTTTTCTTAGTCATGAGGAGAGGCATATCCAGGTAAATCTCAGGGATGAGAAGTCCTCCACACTCTCTTGCTGAGGTTGTGCCAGAGGATAGGTTTTCAGAATTTCAGAATTGCTCAGAAGCACATTTATTTTATATAAGTACCAGTTCAAGGTTCTAAGTATTTCTGGATGCTGTTCTCAGTTGCCTCTCACTGGTGTGAAGATGATATCTCCCTCCCATCTCACTGCATGTTTGAAATATTCTGGAGTAATGGTAGACACGAGGTATATCCTTTTCCCATGCATATCAGGTAGAACTTACTGAAAAAATCTTATATTCCATGCATAAAGTATTTAAATTGTATATTTTGTTCTTTCCACTTTCTTTTTTTCCGTTCTGAAGCAAATAATAACATTTTGATACTAGCAATGTTTTCTAAGAACATTTTGGTGGAGAGAAACTTGCAGTTTCTGATGTTTTGACCTTAAAAGTTGATGTCCCCAGCCATGATTTGTAGCTTAAGTTTACAAAAAAGGGAAAAAAGCCACTGTGAAAGGAATAAGTAATCCTAAATCACTCAAAAATATGGGAAAGAAAGTGGAACTTATTTAAGAGATACACATTGCCAAGTTAAACTAATTTGTTGCTTCTATTTCAATAATAAGGAAGTTTCAATAATATGGTGTCATGGCTGTCATGTTGTTTTACAGTAAATTCCTTCCCTTATAGGAGAAGGATCATGATGATCTATTCTTTAACAGACATTGACAAAGTCAAGGATTCCTGCTCTTAAAAGTCAAAATTGCCCTAAGAGGAATATCTTCAGCTATAAGATATTTGAGTCAAACAAACAGAAAAATAAATATTTACAACCCTAAGGCAATCAGACAAAATGCAAAATTGCACATCAGATTGATTGGCCCAATTCTACACAGAGAGAGAATGCTCTCAAAAAAATGCTGTAAGTCAGTCTATATTAGTGTTTTAGATCTGTTGAAGAATTGATATTTGAAATACATTCTTCTCTGGACAGACAAGCAGCCTGTTCTCAGAGCATATTCAAGAATTACTGCAACTGATGTTCTCTAGAGATGCCTTCTAGTTATTTTATAATTCCACTAAGATATGCATCTTCCGAGGTGCAGTTTTTGAGGAGCAAGTTTTCATCTCTCCCATCCTTATGTAAAGCTGGAGTGACTATCCAGGGTCGAACCTGGCACAGGAATTTTGTAATGTTTCAAGAGATGTTACTTTTGCATATCTTTATAGAATCATGCCATAAAATTTCTGACTGTACTATACATATTATTTTGATTTGGCTAGTTTTTATTAATTTACATTATCATTATGATTATTATTATTACTATTATTGTTGTTTTTGTTATGGCCATTATTATTTCGGCCTGAGGGCTACTCTGTAGAGTTTTAAGTAATTCCAGATGGTAATTTTGGTCAGCTTTGATAATTTTCATACCTGTGATTGAGGCAGTCTGTTAAACATTATGAATCAAGTTTGGAGAGCTACCAGTTATCACGTTGGTACCAAGGATGCCATTGCAAGACAGATCATAGTCCAGCTGAGGGTGATATAGAATCCTAGAATGGTTTTGGTTGGAGGGGACCTTAAAATCATCTAGTTTCAGCCCCACACCATGGAAACGGACACCTTCCACCAGACCAGGCTGTTCAGAACATTTCATTATACTCCACCAGTGCCATGATTTATCTGAGGGGCAAAACCACCACTTTTGATACCTGAGAAAAAGATGGTTCAAAGAAGCACTGAGACAGAACTGATATCTCAGCAGAAACCAACTTTCCCTTCTCCCCAACTTTTCACTTGTCTGGAGCTGAAGGATTAGCAGGAAGTTCCCGAGGCAGGAAGAGTGGAGCCAGAAGGGAGGTGTGAGAAGGGAAGCGGGATTTAGTTCTGTTCTCACCAAGGAGAACACGAGAAAGGTGTGAGTGGTGACAGCCATTTTTAGCGTGGCCTTTTCCTGCAGCACCCTAAACCTCCAAGGGTGGTGCAGTCTCCTTGGAAGATCCCCAGGGAAGAAAAAACATTTGTGGTAATCCATGGGGTCACTCCCAGCTTGGGCTGGGGACAGGAGCAGAATTGAAGGGCGGGAGCATGAGGGCTGAGGATTATTATGAAATTTACGCACTTTCAGGTTTTTTTTAATAAAGTCAGAAAATGTTGGAAAAACTATTTAAAAAAAAAAATGGGTATTGGAAAAAGCATGCCTAAATTTGATAGATTTAAGGGGTTCAATATTTTTAAAGAGACCGATTCAGTTCAACCTGTACACACAAGCATGCACAAGAAAGCCATGAAAAGTAGATCTTCAATATATATAACTGATATTTGAATCTTCATCAGGTAAAAAATATATAGGATTGTCTTTTTTTTTAACAAAGGAAAATTACTATTAGAAAACAAGACCTGTAGATGTGTGTTGATTTCTCCACAGGAAAAAGCCTTTAAATCACTGACTTGAAGAAATAAATTGTGGGACATGTTTCACAGAACAGATTTTTTATTTTAGGCAATTAATGTATACTTATTTCTGTGGAGCAATGAGTTATGTTTTGATAAGTGTGCAAGACGGTGTGTAAAAATTCCTAAACCAAAATGAAATATTTCCTGTGAAATATCCCAATGGCTGAGGGAGCTCCCAAATTCAGGTATAAGCAATATGGGAAAAACATTGTTCCACACAATGCCATAGATGATCCAACAACAATTTTCTAGCTCCCCACTGCAACACATGCTGTATACCCCTAAATCTCTTAATCTACAAAAGCTAAAAGATTCTTTGAGAACCCAAGTGATTTTTTTTTCTCAATAGGTATTTAAATCCCTCATCCTGCTGCATTAAATGAGGTTTATATTTTAGAAAGATTTTATGGGGCCTTTGAAAGCTTTTGAATATCCAAGACCTAGACTTTTACAACTATGAATATCCTGGATAAAACCCTTACTTTTGAATTGCTATTAAATATTGTGTGGAGGTATTTGCTTTAAATCTGTGATTCCATAAGTATATAATTACAATCTTATTTATGTATTTGTTTTATTCCTTAATACATACCCAGATGGTGGTTTCTTGAAATCATGTTTGTTATTACTAAAGATTATTAATTTGTCTAATTTCTGTGTTTTGTTTTATCTCCCTTTTTATATGTGCTGAAAAAAAAATCTTTCATTGATTTCCATTCCAGAATTAATTTTCTAAAAATTACAGAATTTCCCATTCAAAGATTTTTTTGTAGATTTTAAACCTGAAGGACTGTTCTGTGTTTTACTCTGTCACTCTCCTTTCCTGTAAGATTTAAACCAGAACATGTTATAAAGTACATTCAAATAACTATTGACAAGTCCCCCTCTCCCAAATAATTTTTGACTGAAGGAGGAAATGATCAACATAAAATTTACCAAAAAAATGCAAAAAATCCCTTACTTTGATGTGAAAAATTATATGAACATTAATTCAGAGCAATTTTACATTTCCCCTTCAAAGGTAATACATGACCCAAAATATCATGAAGAGGGGAATGTCACACTAATTAAGTGACTAGTTAACAAACTCAGTGTACAGTTATGAAGTTTCTTTTTCAAGTAATATCTAAGCAAAAATGTGCATAATATGAGTACTGGTCTTGGAAATAAGTGAATCAGTTACCAAGTACATGATCATATTTCCTTAGGCTGATCTTAAAACCTAAAAGCTAGAAATTGGATCTATGACCAGTTTATGTGTGGATATGTTATAGATTTGTGATTAGGAACTAAGAACTAAAACCAGTTCAGAATGGTCAGAATCCTGTATAGAAAATAGAGTAGAATTTAGTTGCCTAAGTCCAAACAAATGCTTCTGAACATGTCTACACAACTGCAGTCTAATTTCAGAGGCACTGGGGTATTTTATGACCATTTTTATTTTATTGTTTTATTTATTTAATTTAATTGAATGTAATTTTATTTTATTTTATTTTATTTTATTTTATTTTATTTTATTTTATTTTATTTTATTTTATTTTATTTTATTTTATTTTATTTCTTTTTAAATAATGTCCACTTCTTTTTGAAAACTTCATATTTAGCCTTTTAACTTGAAACCAGCTGTGGAAACAGCAGTAAGAAAGAGGGCCACTGAACGCCAGACCCAAACACCCCTTGTTCAGCTTCGTGGTCCAAGCACCCTGTTTTGAACAGCAGATCAGCCTCAGGGGAAGGAAAAAAAAAAATAAAGGCTGGGGTACTCAAGAAAATTTTGTACCTTGATATTTAGGGCATGCCTGAGGTAGATGACAGCTCTGTTGTAGGCTTCCCCCTTATCAAGACACAGTTGCTAATCCTTAGTACAGAATTATTAATTAAAAGAGGACATGATCTTGCATTCTGGTGACTATTCTTCAAACTGAAGAGAAGAATATGTGACCCTTGCAAAAGGGAGTCTTGAAAATGTTGCCCATGATCCTTGGATTGCAAGTAGATAAAGCTCCATTTTGCCTTAAAAAATAACTTCTCTTTCTCTTTCTGAACAGTTATCTGAATTGGTTTAGTTGGATCCCTCTCTTTAGCTCTTCCTTTTCTCTATGTGCCTTATTGGAAATGTTGGATTCCACTCCAGGGTGACTTCAACCATGCAGTTTTTAGACTAAAAAGACCTTTCTGAACGACGTGGCAAAGGACTAATTATCAAAAATCTCCAGTAAGATTTTATGAAGGAATCTGTGCAACCTGTTACTGAATAAACTTAATCCTGAGATACACCATGTATGCATCCAAACCCAGGTAACAATAAGGCATTTTCCCAAATGCAGTATCTGCTCTACAATTAGAAGCAAAGGAACTACTTTAATGTAAGATACTATGCAAGCTTAGTAAAGGTAGGAGAATAGACCTGACAGAAACCTGCCTGCTCCCTTTCTTTCATTGTTATTCTTCTCTTTGCTAAAATCACATTCTATTCATTCCAAGATTGTTGTACTCTTATTTTCTTGCTTCTTTTTGGTAGCTCGGCTTTTCAGATTTATTTATTTACCAATTGTTTTGTTTAATCCAAGTGAATTATAACATAAAGTGAATCAGGGTGCTTTAAATAGTACCTGCTAATCTCATTAAAAAGAGTTCCAGTTTCTCAACACTTTTCCTAGCACACAAAAAAGAAACTCTTTTTGATGCTTTGTAAGGTAGCTCTGGATGGAAAACAATAGCTGAAATGTTACATTTTTCAGAGGCAATTCAGGAGAATCTGTTTTATTTGAGCAGCTTACAGAGATAGTCTGGTTTTCATAAGGAAATAACTTCCATTTCCAGTAATGAGAATCCCTAGGAGTGTGTACAAAGGTATCTCCAGGGAGTAATCTTTATCTCAGGGTGCAAATATTGGATTCCTCCTTTGCAGATTCTTCCTGGGAACCAGAACTTCCTGAATGCAATTATATAAGCAAAAACTTGTTGAACATTCAGCACTTTTGAAAACCTCTGCTTTTTCAAGAGCTCTTTGTTAATTTTAGTGCAGGTGCTGTGGATCACTGGTGACTGAAATAATAAAGGAAAATAGTGCAGAGTAGTTCCTGGAGCTTGACATATACAGCCATATGCTGTATATATATGTATGCTGAGACTGCTTGTTTTAAGGATCCAAAGAAAATATTCTGTGACTCCTCCTGTGAGATGTATTCAACTACCAAGATTTTTATCTGAAAGATTTTTCCTGTAATTGAGAGGAATTTTGCTCTATGTCTAATCCCATTAGTATTAGATGTGTCTGTTTGCCACTAATAGTTTGTGATTGCTCCATCCAGAGAAAAAAAATTCTTTGTAGACCAAAGACAACATTTTTCTTATGAGTACTCCATCTGCACATGAATATTGTATCAACTTAGTTCATCATGTTCAAACTCTTCTCTATATCTTCAATGACTGGTACAAGAGAAGAGGACAATAGTTTTTAGGATTTTTGATATCCTTAGTTTTTCCAGACACTGCTTGTTTCTTGTTTTTTCTGCATTTCTTCCTGTGCAAAATATTATTTCATTAAAATTTCACTGTAACAAACTACAAACCTACAATTTATGTAAGAAAACAGTAATTCACTATGTTAGAATCCTGTCAAGCGGCCTCTCTCCTTCTGAGCTTTTACCAGAAATAATTTCCTCTGCTAACAAATTACAACAAAAGGTGAGACAAAAGGAGAAAGGACCACAGAGAGTTCTTGTGAATCAATCCAAGGTCAGAACTACACAATGCACTCAGATTTCACAGAACATTCTGAGTTGTAAGAGACTCACAGGGATCACTGAGTACAGCTCCTGGCACTTCACAAGACCATCCCCAACAATCCCACCCAGTGTCTGAGAGCATTGTCCAAGTTCTTCTGGAACTCTGTCAGGTCTCGTGCTGTGCCCATTCCCTGGGGAGCTGTTCCAGTGCTCAAACACCCTCTGGGTGAAGAACCTTTCCTGATACCCACCCTAAACCTGCCCTGACACAGCTTCAGGCCATTCCCTGGGGTCCTGTCCCTGTCACAGAGCAGGGATCAGATCCTGCCCCTCCTCTTCCCTCACAGGGAGCTGTGACTGCCCTGGGGTCTCCCCTCAGCCTCCTCTTCTCCAGCTGGACAGACCCAGTGCCCTCAGCCCCTCCTTCCCCCCAGGGCTCTGCACGACCCTCATGGCCTCCCTTGGATCCTCCTAAAGGTTTGATATCTTTCTCATATAGAGAAAGGCACCCAAAACTGCTCACAGTGTTCAGGGTGAGGCCGCCCCAGCCCAGAGCAGAGTGGGACAATCCCCTCCCTTGCCCTGCTGGGGATGCTGGGCCTGATGTCCCCAGGACAGGGATGTCCCTCCTGGCTGCCAGGGCACTGCTGACCCAAATTCCACTTGCCACTGACCAGGAACCCAGGTGCCTTTCCATGGCACTGCTTTCCAGGGTCCATTCCCCACTCTGTCTGCACACCCAGGGTTGCTTCAACCCAGGTGCAGAATCCAGCACTTGCCCTTGTTGAACTAAACTAATATTTCCTACACTTTATTCCTGTCTTGGCACAATGCAACCAACCCCAGTCTATATAATGCTCGTAGGGAAGATTTCTGTTTCATAGAAACTGTAACCCATGTCCTGATGTTCATGGGTGCAGCTAACAGATGGTTGTCATCTGTGAAAGTCCAGACAATCTTGTTTAGACATTTATGCCAACTGTAAGTACCAGAAAAATTGTGGTATTTGTATTCTTCTTGATGTACACAATAATTTAGGGTAAATGAAGTTATTTGCTCAAAAATCTGAGATAAAACATCCCTTATGAGCAGTCACATCATATTTAAAATTAGACATCCCTTTCCTGTGTGGTTCTGGTGTTTGCTGTTTGTGAAGTTCTTTGGGTTTATTTGCAATGAAAAATACAATATAGACTAAAATATGACAATATTGGTCTCTTCATATTTTACATATTTTAATTTTTCAAAATATTTTTTCTCAGAGTAGTCTGTGTACCAGCAGTTGAATAAATGAGTAATTATCTTCTCTAAGTAGTGATAATTATTCTTTTCAAGAAGTGAGCTTTCTTGGCCTCAGAGACACAGTTGACCTGCCCTGTTCATTGCCTGTAAGCATGATATCAGCTGTAGCAAAGGAAGGCAAAACATGGTTTGTGTTTAAATGTGTAAACACAAGCAAATAAGACAACCTGAGTTCTGCTACTCTTGTTTCAGCTGCCAGAGGGAAGTTTGTGGAGTAATTTTTATATGGTTCTGAAGAAAAACAACAATTACAGGATGCTCTCCTTACCTTGAATAAAAAAAAAAAAATGAATGCTTCCAAAAAAACCCTTTTATCCAACTCTCTGCATGCACTTCTTGCTGCAGGAGATCTGTACTGTCTGCTCCCAAGAGTTTAGTATGGAGGCAGCTGGGAAATTTATAACATAGGAAGAAAGCATGTAGGGGAGAATTTGGCTGACTCATAAAAGGTGTCAATGGCCAATGAAGCAGTATATTGGATAGGACCAGACAGGTTCATATGTCTGCATGTATGAAGGTGTATTTGTGTTGAAAACTCTGATCAAGGCATGACATTTTCTGCTGCCCGAAAACCTAAAAACGAATTTCTGTAAAAGGGCCATTAAATGTAAATTTTTATTTGCAGGTGGAAATGCTGAATCCCTCAGCTCAAGATCAGGAAATAGCTAGCAGGGAATAAAAATCAGTTACAGAAACCAGAAAAATAATGTAACTGGGAATAAAACTAAGTTACAGAAAATTCAGTTTTCTGCTAAAACGGAACTGAAAGTTATTGAGGAAAACAAAAAAAAATTCTTGATATTGTCATTGAGGCATATCATTTCGCAACATACAAAGAGAAATGACATCTGCAACATAAATAATTACTCTGATCTACACTACACTTCTGGATTATTAAAGTGAAATATTTGATGCAGCTTTGGACTCCACACATCAAGAGAAGCATGAAGAGTCGACAGAATATCAGCAAGCAGGACTGTGATCTGGAGACATTAATCTGACTTTTCTGGTGGTGTACAGCTTTCCCAGTGGGCATCTCTGACATGTGCTGTGTCAGCTCTCCAATTCCAAATTCTCTGGTCTGGTGTTAAATGCACTTTAGATCTCTGCGATCTCTGCATATTCAGAGAATCTCCCTTTGCTGTTTTGTGATAACTATGCTAATGTTCTTCCAAGGTGTCTCTTTTTTTTTTAATTTTTTTTTTTAGATCCAGGAACATCTTGACTACCCTTATTTTAAGGCTTCATTATCAAGTTTACCAATATGCCTTGTAGATTTCAGAGTTAATATGCTCATCAAGCACACAGTAATTTCAATTTTATGATGCAGATGAAATCTCTACTTAGCTGAAGATTTTAGGTACTCAAAGAAGAAATGAGAGGAATGGGAAACTTACACATTACATCTCATTATGATAGATTTTTGGGGGGTTTTGTGTGGACGTAAATCAAAATTTTGTACAAAAAACCAAATAATAATTAAAAAAGCTTATATTCAGAAAATTCCTAGTGTGAGCAACTGCTTCTTTCTCTTAAATTTCAATTTCTCTGTTTGCCTTTTTTTCCTCAAATTGAAATACAAGTTAAAACAAAGAGACCCAGAAAATAAAAATTTAATAATGTATAGTATTAGGAATGCTTAACCCATCTTAAAAAAAAAAAAATAAATTCCCAATTCCTAAATACTTGGTTTCTGGAAGTTTCCTCCTGGAATGAAGTTAGGGAGAACAAGAGAAAGAAGGAGAAGAGAAGGTAAAAGTAGATATGAATCTAGTTCACAACATTTTAAAAAGGTTTTCCAACTGGTTTTCATCTGACCATATCTCAAGAAGCCTGGCCTTCTTGATGAGAAGGAGGCTTCTGACATGATGAATATTAACACACCTAAAATAAATTTAAACCCTCAATTACTCTTGATTAAATGAAGATAAAGTCAAGAGAGAAAACATCCAAATTTAGGCAAATACCCTTGGGCACAGGGTGTAACTCTCTTGGGCATGATCCTGTGCAGGGCCAGGAGTTGGACTCAATGGTCCTTGAGGATCTCTTCCAACTCAGCCTCATCAGTGATTCTGTGAAATTTGGTCCTTGGCCTAAGACCTTGTAAGGCTGCCCTTGAATAAGGTGTTGCTAACAAAAGGAAACAGATCTTGGCTTCCTTACTCTCCAGAGAATTTGTAATCCATTATAAAATTTCATCAGCTATGAAGCCAAGATTTATGTAAAGTTGGAATTCGCATTCTCATTTTATATATCACTCTAGAAGTACTCAGGATATGTGCAAAGACTTTAGGATTTCATGTGTTCCTTTCTAATGCAAATGTTATAGTTACCCTTGTAAAAGCAAATTTTATGGTACATGAACATGAATAGACTGACTTGACTTGGCTAAAAATGTTTGGCATTGAGCCTTGCTCATCATACATCATCTGAGGAGTACGGCTCTGTTAACCTCATTGCTCACCACCCCCTTTTTTTTCATGTATAATTTAAAAGCACTATATGAAAAAGGATCAATTGGTTAAGTTAGGATAATTTTGTTTCCAACTTTAACAGAAATGCAAAAAAAAAAAGGAAAAAAGGCAGCCTAGAAAGCAAAGTACTTGATCATATTTTCCCTTTGGAAATAAAACTTTATTAATATTAATATAATATCTTCTTGTTATCTCTTTTCTAAAATGTTGCCCCTTAGGTATATATCAGAAGCTTTGCAGCTACTGCTTGTCAGTTAAATCTGAATATCTAGGCTGGTTTCCCATTGGGTTACACATATAAATTATTATTTTATAACTCTATGTGTATATATTTATGTAGGGTGGTGCGTGCATACTCTTTTTCATTACAGAACCTTTTGCTTGCAACAGATAAAGATATACATTAAGAGCTTATTACGCCCGTGGTAATTTTTTTTTCTGTATATGTTTTAATCTTACATGCTGGCACTTTAATCCCTCAGTACCTGTCTTGCACATTAGCCTCTCATGTCCTTTCAAAAAGACAAGGTTAAAATTCCCTTCCTGTTACAGGCATTGAGAGCATTTCTCTGTTAATAATTCCCCAAAACAGAGTTAAAATATTAAAAATGTATACCTCAAATATAATATCCATTGCAGTATATTTTTGCCCCCGTGAGTAGAACTCACTGAAATTTAAATGAAAACTCTTGGAATTTGAGGCTCTGATCTTTTCTTTTTCTGTTTTCTTGTCAGGGAGGGAGGGGGAAGAAAAGGAGAATGAAAAAGATTTCTGCAAGAAAAGTCAAAGAAGGCATAAAAAAAATTATCTTCTAAAGAAAAAGAAATGGATTTTCTAACCAAAAATATCCGTAGGAAAAAAAATCTATTTGGAAGCTTCACAAAACCTTCCATGAGATAATAACCTGTGCTGTCATGAGGTGTTACAAATTCATTTCACAAATCTGTAAAATTTTGGATGTGGCAAAGCCTTTGTGCTCAGAAAATGACTGTTACATCAATGTTTTCTTATTTATATTCTGCTATAATTTGTAGAATAAATAATTCATTACAAAGACATTAATGAGAAATTTTAACATTGTAAGCATTTTGATATTTTTTTCTTCCTTAGACCCTTGAGCCTTTAATGTATTTTTATTTGGGAAATGATCAAACTTTTAATGCAAGTTAATGGGAGAAATAATAATTATCCAAATCTATGGGAGCAACAGGGGCCTTTGACTTCTTTTGATTCTCCAAGAGGAATCCTCAGGATGCTTCCTTTTGTTGCAGGGAGCCATGACATGGCAGAGGAAGGCTTCAATAAAATATTAGTTTCCACAAACTAGATGAATTCCACACAGACTGGGTTCTGGCAGATCACACCTCAACTACACTTTATCTATATATTATATTTTTTATGGTAAAGTCTTCTAATATCGTCACAGTACCTGAGTACACTTCACTTGAAATTGCTATGAAACTCCCAATGGGCTTCATGCAGTCTGTGTCATTTCTTGCATACCAGATCAAAAATATTTTTTTTGGTGCTGTGAGTAAATCTTCACACAAGGCTGGGGATGGGTATTCCCCTACATTCATGTAAAATCTACATTAAGTTTGACATTTAGTGGGAAGTATAAGCGGAAATTAACCTTAAGGCTCTAATTGAGTAGGAAAGTGATTCTGTAATAAAATCTAAAACACATCTTGATTGTAATCAAGAAACAGGGCAGGGAAAAAAAAAAAGGATGATACCATTTGCTACTTAGTGAAAAGTAACACGTACAGCTTTAGGTATGCAATTTCCTCAGATGGCATTAAAATGAAATGCAAAGTGTATAAAAACAAAAAATCTTTTCAAGTGCCTTATGGAATCATAAATCGCAATGACATTACAACAAGAACAACATGATTTGCCCAGTCAAAAGCAATTATGTTAGGGTAAAGGGGAAAAACAGGAAAGCTGTGGTCATCATAAACATTGTCAACCCAAATCTGCATCTCTGTGCCTTCTAAGCCAACTTGCTTTACTATTTTATTTGCATCTCAAAAAAATTATTTTTTTGCCTTGATGAAATGGCCCTACCATGTCTGAAGAAATGAACTCTCTGTCTAGTCCATCTTTTTCACTGTTCAAGCTCAACAATTAATGGTTTGGGTTTTTTTTTTCCCTTTTATTTTATCCCTGAAATGCTCCTTTTGATTGCTACATATCATACTGCAGGAACAGGCACAATTGCATAATGAACTGATGTAATCTAATGAACACGTTAACCTTCAAACTAATAAAAAGGCCTATTTGTTTCATATATTTCAGATGTACTGTGCATTGAGTTTCCTCCTGAGTGGTACTCTGGATGTGGGTTGTGTTTTAATTGAACCTATAATTAACAGGACAGGACTTCTTTTCCCTTTCAACACAATTGCTGTTGTGAGTTACAGTCTTGAAGGGTGCTGCACACCTCTAATTGGCAATCACTGAAACTTCAGGGTGCTCAGCATCTCACAGAAGTGCTCAGCACCTCGAAATCACTAATAAATAACAAAGAGTTACAGGAGATGGAAAAATCAAGCATTCCCTCTGTTTGATCACAGTGTGAAGACAAGAGAGGTGAGATAACAACTTCAGAACACACCCCAGGCATTCTGGATGAAAACATGAGATTTTTGCTGCTGCACTTACAGGAGCTAGACAGGACTCATGTATGAGGTTAGCACTCCAAAAATTGATCCCCACCAAGGAAGTTTAGTCTCTTACCTTCCAAAACCAAGCAATACCATTTTGTTTTGGAGGCAGTGAGGAGCAGTGGCTGGAAGGACAACCCAGGTGCCAGAACATCTCTGCTCTCCCTCCCTGGGTTTGTTATCAGCTTTGTCTATGACCTAGGACAAGGGTCAGAACTGGCTGTCATACTTTCCACCCAGCAAGGCCTGGCTGTGCTGAGGGTCTGGATACCAGGAAATCTTCTCCCTTGCTCTTCCAAAGGCAGCTGTGTGGGCTGGCACCAAGGCTACATGAAGCACAAGGGCGCCAGGGATTTTGCCTGCAGAACCAAGTTCCTAGTAGCCATCCACTATCTAGGTTTTTTTCTAGCTATTACTGCTTACTATTATGTAATAATGAGTTCCCCTGAGAGACATGTGTGCTAAAGTCTCAACCTCTCTATGCAAAAAAAAGGCATCTTCCACTACAAAATTGCTGTAGGACTCCTATTACTAAAACTGGGATATAATAAAGAAGTTTTACATAGATTATCTACTGGACCATAAAAATAAGTGCAACTGTTCATGAGCAAGAAGGTTCCTTACAGGTGTTCTTAAGTGCTGAACAGAGTCTCAGTCACTCTCATTAGTAACTGTTAAATAAAAGGGTGATGAATTTAAGGAAAATTGTTCTGTGCTGAAAATGCTGCCAACCACTAGAGGGATATTATGAAAGTGTAAGAAAATAACAGTTATCAGTCTTCTTTCTTGTGGAGGCCTCTCCATATGTTGCCCTGATGTTGTGGTATATAGCAAAGATTTTCTTCAGAAGTGCTAAAAGTCCTGGCCCTGTCATGTGTCCACAGTATCCTGGGCATGACCTTTGCAAGATTCAGAAAAAACATAAGATGTCAGTATTGCCCCTCATTTCCTAAAATACAGTGTATAACTTTGACCCAAATGAAAAAAAATCAAAACCCAAAAACCAAAAAACCAAAACAAAATAACCCAAAACAACAACAACAACAAAAATGTACACAAAAAAAAACCACAATAAAAACCCGACTAACTCCAAAAACAAGCAACTAAACAGAACAGCAAACAAACAAACAAAACCAAAACCAAAACCAGCAGTAGTGCTAAGAAAAATAACTCACTAAAAAAGAAAATTGGAGCATGTGTTGGTGAAGTTGGGGCATCTAGGGGACCCTTGGGGAACATTCTTGGGTGCTTCAGACACTTGGGTACTTCAGAAAAGCACTGGAATCCAACTGATTTGAGCTCTGCGTCTTTATCTGCCACTGATACACTGGATTTTCTGAGGAGACTCGTGCCATCTCTCTATTTTTCAGTTTATTTAAGTCCTCTTAAGGAATCAAACATTACAATATCTAATTTACAGAACTCTTAGGCGGCCTCTATAAATAATGGTGACACATGGATTTTCATCCCATGATTCTGGCATTAAAAACTATCCTTATTCTGGAAATCATGAAGCTGTTATAATTAACATGAATAAATGTGCTGTTGATTTTAACATTTCTGTTGCAAGTATCACAATATTTTTATTTTCTTCAAAACTGTGGTTTCAAGAATGAGAAAAATATTATTCCCTGAAACTTTCCCTAAAAACCAGGAAGAGAAGCAGATTAAAAAAAGAAGAATTCTAATCAGTATCATCTTGAGAAAAGTTGACATGCATAATAGATATGTGAAATACAGGCTCAAAAAAATTAAAAATCTAAAGTGAAATGTGCAAAATGTGAATGCTTTGGAGGGACATTTTTATTATGAATTTTGAATACCTGAATTTAGCACTGAGCTCACCCTCCAGCTCCCCCTGAAAATATACTCATCTGAGATGAATAATGGTACAATTTTTCTCCACAAAGTCATAATTTTGACAGAACATCATTTCATGTGAGATTTCACCTCTTCACACATTAACTATGTTTTCCTAATCCTACAGACACTAATTTCTGGACACAACCTTGCAACCTCCCAGCAACTAGGATACCACTTTGTCTCTTGATGGACAAAGCTGATGAATTTTCAAATTAAAAGAAGTACCAGTTGTATCTAACTGTGCAGAATAGGTCTGGCACTCTGGTCAGAGCCAAATAACCTCATCATATAAAACCATCAATGAATACAGGCAAAAGGCACAATTGTCAGAATGAGCCAAAACTCAAAATTCAGGGGGAGGCAAGAGGAAAAGCCCATTTCTCTGGTACTCAGTGGTGTGAGTGGCTGAGGGGAAACCAGAATCAGTGGAGTTGTTGCAGTGTTGTGGTGCAGTGTCTGTAGAACCCAAAGACCCTCACATCCTCTAGCGGAAGGGATCATGGAATCTTGCCACCTACAACTGCTGGAAAGGACCTGTGAGGTCATGGAGTTCAATTCTTAACCCAGCTCCACCACTAAACCACGTGTCCAAGAGCAATCCACACATTTTATGAGCACCTCCACAGACAGTGACTCCAACACTGCCCTGGGCAGCTGGTTCCAGTGCCTGAAAACTCTTCCAGGGAAGATGTTTTTCCCAATGTCCTATATAAACCTGCCCTGATGAAACTTGAGGCCATTTTCTCTCCTCCTGTCTCTTGCTACCTGTGAGGAAAGAGTGGCTTCCATCTGATAACAAACACTGCTCAGGGACCTCTGATGTCTGCTTGGGGTCTCTCAAAAAGATAACAGCTCTTTCCTGCTCACAGGGGACAAAATAAGATTACAATTACTAAAAGGATTAAGCCAGTTAATGCTATTGATGTCAATCCAGCAACAGTTCAGGAACCTGCTCCAGTGGAAGGTGTCCCTGCCCATGGCAGGGGGTTGGAATGAGATGGTCTTTAATGTCCCTTTTAAACCAAACCATTCTATGAACCTATGACATTTACATTTTCCCTCCCTGGGGGAACTTTAAGTGATGTTGACCAATTTCTCAGTAGATGGAACTCCCAGTGACCATCACCAAAGTCCTGCAAATACCCACATGACTGGTTTTTTTTCCCCTGGAAATCCTGTTGCCACACGTTGCCCACACTGCTGTATTCCTGACTTGGTTTTGCTAATCATAGCAGTCAATCAGGGTGTTTCAAGTGTTTCTCAGTAGTTACTACAGAGAAACTGTGAAAGTACACATTTGGCCTTGAAAACAATATTTCAGGGGCCAGAAGGCATTTAATTCACATCATATTGCAAGGGCACCACATGTTTTGACAGGCCCTAAGAGAGGTAATTCAATGAGCATCACTTTAATGATATATGATTTAGACAGCTATTTTTTTTCCTTTTGTCCTCTCTGTGACCCTGCTCCTTCCCCCTTTCTTTTCAATGCAACTGCAGACTCACTGTCACAAAGATGTCATATCTGCAGCCAATTGTGTCCTTACTTAGAAAATAATACACAAAGGATAGAATTAAATGTGCAGATTGTTACACAGTTTGCAAATGGAGGCAAAGGAAATTTATTCAACTGTCTAATTCTCCTGCCTGTCCAAGACATAGGTTAGACATGCAGGGACAGGTTTATTCCTGCCAAAAGCCCATCTAAATCAAGGGGAGTTCCACAGGAAGAATTTTTTTTTTTTCTCAATACAAGATGTTAAGGAGAGTGGAATAATTTGGGTTATCATTTAAAACTGGTTCAAACTGTGAACCAGTGGACGGACAGGTAGATCATGTATTGAGATGCGAGGAGAGATTTCTATTTCTCCTTATAATTCTTGCCTTACCTCACTACTGAAAGCCAGAACAGAAGTCTGAGAGCCACTGTGAAAGAATAGAATAAAAAGGGACGTCCCAAACTTAGAAAACTTCAAATCTGACTGGTAATAAATGACTCATTTGCTTTTATCTGCATGAAATTCAAACAACTTGTGTTCCCTCTCCCAACATATGATGTCATTCAAGGCATAAAAAAATCTGAGAGATGCAGAAAAAAAGCAGTGGAAAAATGTTTGAATCTTTTCCAGAAACCTATGGACTGTGTGTTGAAACAACCGGGTTTCCTGTCCTTTTGCAACTCAGTTTTGACATAGAAAGTATTACTTAACCTGAATAAAGACACTGAACCAGGTCTTAGAGCAGAAGCTGGTCAGGATCCAGCACATTGTTGCAATCCTGCAAAGAATCAGCACTTCTATTAGAGGAAATCAGCAGGCATGGAAATTCCACGCTAATTAATATCATTATTATTTTCTAGACTTAGGAAAGGGTCAGGCTGTAGCACATCCAGTACATCTACTGAAAAGCTACAACAGAGGACCTTATAGATTATATCCTAAAAATAATTCTGACTGATGTTTCCCTTCTTCCCTCAAATATTTATTGAGATGAAAGATGGAGTGTTATGGAACCCTGTATTATTCTGCATTACAATTGAAGAGAGTATTTGGGTAATTCAATGTTTTATTCACCTTGATAATGCATACATTCCCAAGACTAAAGTCCCACATTTCTCATAAGTTTCTGGATAAAGAATTTTAAGAAGATAACCAGTTGAAGCTGGTTTGGTTTGGATTTGGATTTTTTTTAGGGCATTTATTTTCTTGTTTGTTTGGTTGGTGAGGGATTCTTTGGTGGGTTTTTTGTTGTTTTTGTGGAGTTTTTTATTTGTTCTATGGTTGGGTTTTTTTGTAATTTCTCAACATATTCCACTTACATTAGCACTTTACCTCTGTAGCACACAGGTGCTACCTCTGAGTGATTTTAAACATTTATGATTTAAATGGTTTTTTATTATTACTTTTAACCTCACCACCATTTAAGTAAATAGACTTTTTAGTTCGTGTTGGCTTGGCTGGCACACACAGGCATTGGTGAAACATCAGGAGGTAAATATGGTAATCAGTGAAAAGAGAGTTTTAGAATCACAGAAGATGTGGAGTTGGAAGAGATCTATCTTAATGAGCTTTATGAAGAATAGACAAAAAAATGGGTTTTGCACTTTGTTGTGTTCTACATCTGTGCTTCTAATCCTTGTCCAAATCCAACTCTCAAAGTGCTTCTCTCTCCCTATGGCCACTGCTAGTCCTGCTAGTCAAGGGTGATAGGCCACTGCAGGAGAATCAGAGAAAGGTTTGGATTGGAAGGGATCTTAAAAACCATTTTAATTTCAACCTCTGCCACAGGCAGGGATACTTTCCACCAGACCAGGCTGCTCAAAGCCCCATCCATCCTGTCCTTGGACACTTTCAGGGAAGGGGCATCAATAGGAAGGAGAAACAGTCTGTGGAAGACAGAAATAACCCTGCGGAAAATTTTGGTGAAAACCTCAGCCAGGCTTTACTGCCAAAGTGGGTGACTGTACGCCTTACAGCTAGGACCAATGTTTCAGTGCTTGACATACATTTCAAAGTTTGTACCAGTGGGTGCAAATGATTCCTCTGTCCTCATTCCTGGATGTAGAAGATTGCAACAGGCTTGGGTGGCATTGTCTCATCTCTCCCTATACAATTGCAAGTGACATTTCTAATCCACACTGACTGTGCCAAATAGCTCCCCTTCACTGATAAAGGGAGTCTGCACTGACAGACATGTGCATCAGAAAAATTCCTGCTGTTTTTGTCATAGAGTCATGGAACCATGGTAGACAAATCTCCCGAGAGAAGTTCTCACGTGTGAAACCCCTTGATTTAGAATGGTAAAAAGAGACACTTTGCCTTCTAGCTGGCACTGGAGCGACTGTTGCTACTCTTGAGGTGATTGCATCCCTCCTTTAGACATAGGGAGGTCTACAAACCCAAAAGACCTCTAGACTTATGAATTCTAACAGGGCGATGTAAGGAAAAACAACTCTCATTCTTTCATTTTCAGGAATAGCCCTGCTAGGAGGCATTTCTAGGCTTTTGTTGGGCAATGTCAAGACCAGAGTTTCAGCTAAGAAGGGATGGAAACAGTGATTGCCCCTCCCTACTCATTCTCCTTCTCAAGGACCATACCTGTTTTCTATCTTATTTGTACTGCCCACAGCAATGCAGGATCAATGGTGTATGAAATCCAAATTAGGTATCTGGAAGGTATAGTCTCAGTGCAGACTTCAAGAGGGCAGAAGGCAGTGATCTTAATACAGATAGATTTGTTTGGTCACAAGGAATGTTGTACATCAATTATAGAAGTTATATAGTCACTACCAGATTTCTGTTATGTGGTTCAACTATGTTTTCTAATCTTTATTCAGTCAGTAAAAGAGAAAGTTGGGGTTTAATGCAGTCAATTTTATTGCTGTGAAAGTGCTATGGACACTTCAGATCATTTTATAATCACCCACATCAATTTCAGAGAAAAAATAAGTAATGGAGAGGAAAGAACCGAGTTGTGTGACAATACCCAAAACATAGTCTGTGGGACAGAGGGAAACAGGTGTTATTCATAACTCATGAGTTTAGCAGCAGGACAGGGTGTGGGAATGTTCCTCTGCGTGTTCTCAAGTCATGAGAGCTGAGCAAGGTGCTGGAGACATAGGAAACTGTTTGTCTTTTGGAGATGGGAACAGTCTACTTCTGCCCTTCTACAGCTTTTTATCCAGTGAAAGCAGCAAAGGTTTTATCAATGCTCTGTTAGATACCCTGTTGCAACTGTGTTGTTTTCAGAACATTTCCTCAGGAGAAAAAAGAAATAGAAAAAAAATTAAGGACAATTATTATCTCTATAAAATTTTAACTGTTATCCTTATTTACTGTGCTCCTGCATGTGACCTTCTCAGCCTTGATTACAATTTTAAATCTTTTTTTCCCTCATACTCATATCTTCACTGACCTCTGAAAATATGATGCACTAATCCACATTTAAAATAAGCTCTAAAGTGTCTGGGGAGTACTGGGACATTATGCCCAGCCACTTCTGCTGGGATAGATTATGACTTCGACGGCATCAAGGCAATTAATAGTTTCAATATCTAGACAGAAAACCCTCTTGGTTGCATATCAGTTCATGGGATAATCACTGTAGGGACCCATAAAGCCTTATTGTTTGTAGAAGCCAAAATAATGATGCAAAAGGCACTGGCTGTAGTGATTGCATCACTGTTGGTACAATTCAGTACAGTTAGACTAAGGCCAAATCAAAGGCACTTCATATTCACCAATTCTAGCAAGGATGGCTTTTTTATTAACATCTGTGTTTTTTATGAGAGGAATAAATATTTAAATGGCAGGGGCAGTACGTCAAAATTCATATCTCTTTCCCCCACTGTTTGAAAAAAAAAATATGACTCTCCTTTTCTTATGTTTCTTCCCATAAATAACTTTGTGCAAGTTCTGTGGACAGGGTAGTAAGTAGATGTTTATGTTCTACAAATTTAATTTTAAAAAAATTGCTCTGTGTCTTTTTTGACAAATAAAACCAGAATATATATATATATATAAATATTCTGTTTTTTTGGTATATATAATTTTATATATATATATATATATATATATATATATATATATATATATATGTATCATTCGCTTGTTCAAAAAGCAGAAAGAATGGAAAACATAATTTTGACTGTTGTAATTAGCAATCCTATCACTGCTATTTATGTGACTATAGAGGAGAGTGATCAAAACCAGCATTTGGATGTTGATTCATATTGGGTACTGCACAAGTCTAAAATGAGGCATAGTCCTGGTCCCAAAGGGTTTTATGTCTAAAGAAAGAAGACAGGTGATAAAATCAGTGAGGTGTTTTTAATATAATTTTGCAGGTATAGGGAGGGAACAAACTGCAATAGACAAACAAGGTTACTGTGGCAATGTATCTCTAATATTATGACCTAAAAACCATCATAATATTAATTTAAAATTAATTTCAAATGCCACGAGATTTTGATTATCTGATTAAGTTGGATTTTTTTCTTTTTTTTGTTCATTGCGTCTGTGTGCATGGGAATACTGGAAAAATCTGAAAGACATTTCCTGTTCCTTAGATATATCTGAATTAATCAGAGTGAAATCCCCACTGGATGTAAACACTAACAAGAATATTAAATACCTATCAGAAAATGTGGTCAAAGTTTGGTCTCAAAAGGGTAGATTTTAATATTTTCATTTCTTCAGGAAACAAAGCTACTACATTTTTTGATAACACAACTTCTGCTACATTTTTCCTTTTGCCATTTACATTTCTAGCCTGCCACAGCCTTCCTTATCAGTCTTTCCTAATTGTATTTGCAATATTAACAGGTCACAAAACTTTGAAAATGCCATTTTTTTGTACCAACCAGGACTTCAGTGCAGGACTATTAATAATAGCAACCTAAGCAAGTTAAAGAGTTCAGTCACTGAACCATCTTAAGGCATCCATGCTGCCTACAGTGAAGGAAATTATACCAGACAGAGGCTCTTATTCTTCCTATGACCATGAATTATGTAAAAGCCAAGAGTGCATTTGAGGCTAGGCAGGATGGGGCTTTGAATTTTCCTAACTCAAAATAGAAATGATTCACATGTTTATGAAGGGAATAACACAAGTTCATTCACTTGTCTGCAGTTACAGGGAGCAAGGTTTGGTGACCCACGTTGCCTTCAGACCCATGTTGATGTGGTTTGGAAAGCAAGGGAGAAATGGAACTGGGGCTCCTCTGCTACTGGAGAGTGTGCCAGGTAAAAGATGGGACAAAACTTCCACTTCATCCTCTTGTTTCATGCCTTGAAAAGAGTGATATCCACTATTATTCTATTCCTGCTCTGTTCATACCTGCATAGGATGGGACTAAAAGCTCAATTATTGAATTTATACAACTTTCAGGTGATGGAAATGAGAACTCAACTTTCAGAGCATCTGAAAATGGAAACTCAAACATTTCTAATCTCATTTGAGAACGTTTTCAAATCAGAATACAGACAAATAAATATGTGCTACAGACAAATAAATATATGTTAACACTTACCTTGGTTACAAAACTGCTGCTGCTGAAGTTTAAAGTCTCTGTAAATGTTCTTTCCTCACTACATGCCTTAATTTTTAAATGAGAAAAATAGCAGGCCTCTCCTCTCCTCTCCTCTCCTCTCCTCTCCTCTCCTCTCCTCTCCTCTCCTCTCCTCTCCTCTCCTCTCCTCTCCTCTCCTCTCCTCTCCTCTCCTCTCCTCTCCTCTCCTCTCCTCTCCTCTCCTCTCCCTTCCAGTTTATATTTTTAACAGTTAAAGGAAAATAAAAAATCTGTTTGTTGACTTTTCATCTGCATGGCAGACCTAAATGAAACATTCTTCATTTTCACTTTGTCAAAGGATAGATGGAAAGTGCCATCTGTAATATAATAACTGTGACCAAAGTGATGCTGCCTCAGAAGTGTAGCAATATATTCTCTCAAACTAATTTTTCTTTTTTTCTTTTTTTTTTTTTAACAAGTAGCACTTGCTAGTATTTGCAATCAATTAATTTAGGCTGGTTTTAGAAAGTGTTTTACATTACTAGGAAAAAAACACAATTTGAAAAAATCAAGGCAAAATATACTTCGATTTACTGTGTTTAAAAAAACCCAAACATTTTGCTCAAAATTAAGTGGAACAGAAATCCATTTTCAGGAAAAAGGAAATATTTTAGCTAGATGAGCATATTTATATGTTTTGCTTCCTTAAAATAGAGAGATTTGAACAATGAAATCTCAAATTAATAATCTACACCTGTATGCTTTGAGTAGAGGGTATTTACGTATGTAAGAACATCACATGACCTTACAAAACAACAGGAAATTTTCTTGCCATTTTTGCTATTTTTAGGAATTGCACTATTTCTTGTGTAGCATTTTCAGAATTTAATAGCTTGTAAGTTTATTCTGCTATGTGATTCATAGAAGATTCCTGAAGTTTAAAGTCATATTTACGACTAAAAGAGAGAATGAAAGACATAGAGATGTCTATATAGCTTTCCTTCATTTATACATTTATGAAAAAAATTACATATTTTAAAATTTTATCCATGAAAACCTAAGATTCTGCCTTAATCTTGATACTTAAAAATGACAAATAAATATTTTCTGAAAAAAACTGTCCTAAACAACAATTTGGTTCTTTCTTGAATATTATTGACTTAAACCAAATTTATAGAACGTAAATTCCTGCCTTCCATAGTTTGGTTTTTTTTTTTTCAAAATACAAAGGGAAAATTTTATTATTTCATGGCTGATCCCTCAGACAGCAGTGGCTGATGTTACAGAATCAAAATAAATGGAACTTTGTCGGTTCCCACCATCAAAAGATCTGGTCCAGCTTGTCTTCACTCTCTTGTCCTGGATTGCAAAGCCTCCTCTTAGCAGGGCTGGAAGTACTGCAGGGAACTGTGCTGCTAGGAGCTGCCAGAGCTGTGGATTCCCACAGAAACACGGTTCTGGAGAGGGGAAAACAGACTCTCCCAGAAAAGAGGAGCTTCCCATGAGCGCACTGGAGCCGCTGCAGAGCCGCTGCAGGATTGCCCATGAGCCGGTGTCCGCGCAGGGCGCTGCAAAATCCCTGCTGTTCCAATGGCCGCAGCACCCTCGCGGTTCAGCCTGGCTGAGCACCTCCCTCCTGCTCAGTACCAAAGCTGCATTTTAAAAAGCATCAGAAGACCCTTGCTCGAGGCTTTTAATAGCAGACAACACACATCACTAGCAACAGTCCTCCAGGGAACAATGGTATTCTTGCTGAGGACTAAAGTACATCTCCTTCTCCAGTTACAGCCCATAATTTCTCTGCTACCAGAGCAAGAATGTCTCGGGGGAAATGGATAAAATTTACAGTATGCAGTGAGTAACTTAAAATAAAGTGTTGAGTGAGAGTCTTCAGTTGTGGTTTTTTTTTCAGATAATTATGCATATTTGATAGAGCCTGCCAAAAGCAAGGTTTCCCTCCTGATATTCAGTGTAGTCTAGTTTTCCTTACCTACAGAGAGTGTAGTAATGACCTAGTGTAGTTTTGACCTAGTGTAGTCTATATGATTATGATTGACCTAGTGTAGTCTATATGATTATATGTAAGATTATACAGGAAATTTTAAAATTTCCTGTATAATCTTACATATAATCATATAGACAAATAGATACAGATCACTTTTCCCCTCAATTGGTAGTAAATAAAAGTTGAATGGAAAAGGGGAAGAGAGAGCCTTTGTCAGCTACATAGGCTTAATTGTTATGCCATTATTGTGTTCTGAGACCATGAAAGCTTTATCTCATCAACAAAAAGATGCATTAGCCTTCAGATTGTAGAATAAAGCCACTGCAATATTGTCAAGGATTTTTGACTTAAAGTGAGTTACATGGTAGCCGGAATGCATCTATCAAATGCTATTTTTTATCATGAAATTTAAACTTATGCCATTTATTTATCCATATTGTTGTATATGAACAGAAGATGAGTGAGTGTTATTTGCTCTGCACAGCCCCATGGTGAGATATCCAAGGTAATAATGTGGATAGTCAGTGTTCTTCTGGGGGTTATTTTTGTCAACCAAATAGCAGTTCATGTAAGGTAAATTGTTCCTCTTCACTTTGTGCTGAGTTAGAAAGTTGTTCGGAAGACAGTGCCATAAAATTTAAATATCATGGGCTTCCTTTACATTGTGATTCATGAAGAAAATAACAGCACCATTAAAAACAAGTGAAGTAGTTATCCCATTCAAATGCAAAGTCCAGGATTCAGAATACTTGAAATATGCTCATGAAACATCAGTGAAAATATCTGATTGGCTTCATGGAGGATGGAGGGCATGGGAGATGGGCACATTATTTTTTGTTACAGCCTTACAGAAGCTGTTGAGAGATTAACACAGCAAGAGCTGATGGGGCAGTATTGGGCAAGCTGATGAGTTACTCCTAAATTTTGAGTTTATCATGAATAATCAGGAATGGATATTCTGCTGCTGCCCACAGCAGTATGCAAAGAAGGCATTTCATCAGGCTAAAGCCTTTCTACTGAGGTCACCATGTAAACAGTTAATGAAGCAGAAATACTCCAAGGGTTCATTGACTGAGAACATTAAATGTGTTCTGTATAACTGTTCAATTGGCAGCAGTGAAATTACCTCACTGATGCTTTAAAGAAACTGTGGACACTGTACTCCTCCAGCATTAAATGGGGTGTTCATAATTAAATTCTTATTTTCTAAGTCAGTGTAGCAGTTTGAGTATAACTTTTATTAAGCATTGCAAAGTTAAAAGGAGAGGAAAAAGCCTAGAGGTCATAAACTACTTCACACAATTTGGAGTGCAGTAAGGAGTTATTGCTGTGCTAGTGCCTGTTAATGTATCTGCAATTTTCCATTGGGTTAACCTTTTTTTTTTTTTTTGTCCAAGGAATTTCCTTGTAACCAGTTACTACAAAACCCTACATTACTGTGATAGAACCCAACACAAAGAGATTTTGAGATGTGATTCATGATCCTAGGAATGGATGCCGTCTTGCAGTATTCTGCAAAGTCCCAAATATTATTGGAGCTAACACAGCATTTTGTGAGTCATGGGAGCATCTTATTTAAACATGTTAGTATTTCCTAGGTTGTAAAGTTTGATAAATCCTCTATCATGTCTCCTTCAAAGAGCTCTGCTCTGGTCAGCTGAAGAGTAAAACTGCTTAAGCCTTCCTGGTTCTGATTTGTATTTATGCAAATGGCCCTGTCAACCCTCAGGCTGGTGATGAACCTCTTTCCCTCACCACCTTCTCTCCATTTCAGAAATAGATACACACGTCCCATAAGACTAGTTCTGTAGGAATAAATGCCAAATGTGGAGATTTTAGGACCGGGAGGAGCTATTATGACTTCTATGTAACAAGACATTGGTTTCTTACAGAGTGTCAAGCCCTTAACTTGACTGTGCTAAAAACACACACTATGCATGTAATTCATCTTCCAGTGCAGAGTGTGTGAACTGTTTCAGTGCCTTTATCACTCTTATTGCTCTTCCTGGAAGCACATCTGGGGATCAATCCTCATGCTCAGATTCATCTGCCAGATTCCTCCTGGAGGCTGGGGGATTTTGTGCCTGTCCTCCTTCACTCATGACTGCTTCCTGAATGTAGATTATTGCACCAGCAGCTTCTTTGAACTTCTCCTATTTAAGTGACAGCAAAATTCTTGATGTGCTCTTTCATGAGTAAATGACAGCTCTTCATAGATGGCATCTGCATTTTATACTTAAAAAGTTTTTTTAAAAAAGTAAAAAATCCAAACAACTAAAAGCATCTTTTATCATTAGGCCATTGAAGCAGTGTCTCTGAAATCTGTGATAAGTGTTGGAACAGGTAAAGCTTCCTGCACTTATGGAGACAGCAGTGAAGAGTGGCATTCCCATACCTTAATAATGACATCCAGTAGACGAGCTCTTAGTGGGATGGAAACTGTAATGATTAATGTGTGGCTAACAACATGTTTAAAGGAATCCTGCTATTCCAGTTTCACTGGACATGACTGCTCTTCTCCCTCTGTACAGTAACTACTGTGCCACGGGAGATGTCTCAAAAACTGGTAAATTGTTTCCAGCAACATGGAGTTGATAGCCTTGCAATGAAGGCTCTAAATGTCTGATAGGTAGGACTTCCTACTAAATTATCCAATATTATTCATACACAAGGGTATTGACACTGGGCATACTCCAGTGTTAGTAAATGGCAACTAAAGCATTGATTATGAAACAATTCCTTATGGAAATTGAAATTCTTTCAAAATGATACTTTTACATCTGTGCCTGTATTGATATTTATACATGTATATAACTGCAAACATGTACATACCCACACACCACATGCACGTTGCTCAGACGTAAAATATTATAGAGAAAAATCACCCTGTTCTTGGGTGTCTGCTGAATGCTCCGAGCCAAAGGGCAGAAGATTCATTCAGGTCTGGTTAATCAGCATCTTGCCACCCAGCTAGTACCATAGAGAGAAGTCTGTCTCTTCTGTTGGTTTTCAAAAACAGGAAGGTTTTGATCCATCTGTCACACAATTCCCCCCATTTCTATTTAGAGAAATATGCAATCTGTTCCATTAATAAAACGTCGCGAGTCGTTTCCTCCTTCCATGCAGCTCCAAACCCACTTGACAGGTGGATATTTTGACCTGTACATGGTGCAAAGCATTGAGTCATTTTAGTAAGTGTATGTCTCCACAAAGAAAAGAAAGATAGACACTAATTAAAACCTGGATAAGTCATCTGGAAGACTGGTAGCACACTCTGGCATTTGTTAGTACAATACAAAAGTCACTAATTATAGTAGTATTGTTAGTACCATTGAAGTTATAACAGCCTGTCAGAGGAGCCATTATAAACCACTATATTCAGGTGTTCGTAGCAACACCCATAAAAATTAAAGAAAAGCTGAAATTTGGCATGTGTGATCTTGGTTTGGAGTGTTTTTTCCTTTAACAAACTTGTCAGGGGTGCTTGTGGCTGAGCATATTTGTATCTAACTTTGCTGTTTTAAAACCTTATTTTGAAAACCACTTATAAAGAAAGTTGCTTGTTTACTCCTAAAGTAAATACTTTGGGATTAAAAAGATGCCAGTTCAAGTCCTATTTCTTCTGTTTACCTATACCTTCTGTTTTCTTCTGTAGTCCTAGGCATATATCTTCCATTTTGGCCACATAAATAAGTATATATATATCTCCAAGAGCAGAGGAGTTCAATAGAAATAATCAACTAGGAAAGGTACCAGGATAAATATTTTTCTGCATCTGGTTATTAATTTCTCCATTCTTCAGGTCCTGAATTCAAAACTTCACTTAAGAGACCGAGGGAGAAAATAATGTCTCCTTTCCTTGGCTTCTTTTTGTCCTTATAAAATGTCATCTACTTGGGGTAGGAGTTGTTCTTTGCTGATGTTTATACAGTGCTTGTCCCAGTGAGATTTCAAACCTCAGTCAGATAAAGAACAATGGGAATGCAAATACCATAGAACGGAATGTTTACAAATATTCCTTGTAGGGGTGGCTGCTTTTAGGGTTTTACGGGAAATCAATTACTCCTGTTCATCTGCTAAAATGGCCTAATTCAACAACAGCTGGAAAAATTAAAGATCCCAGCCCTGTTTCTTGTGGCATACTAGTTCATAGACTTAATGAAAAAAAAAACTGTTTATATGTTATACCTACATTAGAACGGTTAGATCCCATAAATTATGCAGGATACCATTAATAAGTTTCATTATGCATCAGACTACAATGTCCTCATTCTAGCAGCAGTCTCTGATTAATTACACAGCAATCACTGCAGAGCTGACACTGCCAGAGATGGGGGATTACCCTGTGTGCCCCTTGATGCAAGCAGTCATTAATATGATGGAACAAGGATTTGGGATAACAAATCAACCCAGCTAGAACAGACCCAAACTCATTAAAGTTTAAAAGTTGTATGTGTTTAATCTTTATTTTAAAAAATAAACACAGGGGGATTTGCCTGATAATAGTACCTTGGGTTTTCTTTCATCCAAATAAATCTGCTTGTGGCAGCAATGCAAGAACATAACAAGTTGACTTAATAAGATACAGCAGGTAAATTCAAAACCCTTGACACCAGGACATTTTCTTCAACTTTTTCTTCATTTATTGATTTTTCCCTGCTTCCTTCTCCTCACAGAAATACAGAAAAGAAGAGCTACTGTAAGGTAAGAGCCTAAATGAGAGATATGGGACTCCAGGCGGCTCTCCAAAATGCAGTTTATTCCATCCAAGAGGTTACAGCAGCACAGGGTCATGGGTGACAGGGCCTGTGCCTACAGCTGTCAGCTCCAGCTGCAGGCAGGCCTGGAGCCCTTTGGTTTTGGTTACAGTGCATTATAGACTTTTCTTTGCTGAGCATCTTAATGCAGTAGAACCAACCTATACCTTAACTATTATCTATAGCCTATCATAACTACTATAATTACCATATTCATGTCACTGTTCTCCAATCACTACAAGTCAGTACATTGCAGTTTCAGCTAGAAGATTTTTTTCAGTTTTCTTGCAGTATAAAAATTCTGAGACCTTTTTTCTACTTGAAACATTTGCTGACTTGTTTGCCTGTGCTATCTTTCTGCTTGGTAGAAAACATCTTCTTGTTTGAAGTGGGTTTATCCTTTGCTCTAAGTCATAAAAACCCCTTCCAACTAACACACCCTTTGCCTCCTTGGTTAGCCAGTAAGACTGGCTCAGCAATTCTTTTCTATATCCAAACTTGCTTCCATCTCTACTCCTTCATCAGATTCTACATTTAAAAATCTTTCTGCCAAGGACACATATCTGTGAGACTTTCTTGTCAAACTTTCATCCTTCCCAACAATCCACCGCACAGGACTCCAAAATCCAGAGTACCTGAGTCTGGACCAGGCAGACTGGCTTGCACCCATGTGATCCCAAGCCTGTGGGATCTGAAGGGTGGTGCTCTGTTTAATGTCTGTGTTTGCCATCTGAGGGAGCTATTTGGTGCATTATAGGCCAAATCCAGTGTGAATTTATTTAGGGAACGCATTCGGGTATGGAAAATCAAGTGTCTTCCCTGATGGTCTTTGTGGGACACTACTGTGAAACACAAAAAAGCTCATGGTGAAAATATAGAGTGAAAGACATAAGAAAATAAATATGAAATAGACAAGAAATTTCATGAACCCCCCCTTCCACCCCCCAAAAAAATATTAACAAAAAAACCCAACAAACAAAAACCAACCAACCAAAAAACCCAAAATAAATTACCAAAAAAACCAAACCAAAACAAACAAAAAAAGCATTTATCTAGCCATTGCTTATACTCTCCCCTGAACAACCTAAATGAGGATATCGCTCACTGGCAACTGCTTGCATGGGAAATGGATAGTGAGATACCTGTGTATGGCAGCTCAATTCTTCAGTGAAATTAATCATATTCTGGGAGTACTTATTTCACAGAATCATGGACTGGTTTGGGTTGGAAGTGACACTAAAGCTTATTGTGTTCCAGCCCCTGCCATGGGCAGAGACATCTTCCACTCTCTCAGCTTGCTCCAACCCCTCTCCAATCTGTCCTGGAACATTTTCAGGGATGGGGCAGCCACAGCTTCTCTGGGAACCCTCTGCCAGGGACTGACCACTCTCTGGAGGAAGAATTTGTTCCAAACATCTAAAAATCTCTTATTTTTCATTTTTAAGCCATTCCCTTTGTCCCATCACTATGTGCTTGTGTAAAAAGTCACTCTCCATCTTTTTTGCCACCTTTAGGGACTGGAAAGGGCTTTAAGGTCTCCTTGGAGCCTTCTCTTCTCCGGGCCAAAAACCCCCATCTTTCTCAGCCTGTCTCCAATAGCTCCATCCCCTGGAACATCTCTGGGGCCTCCTTGGGGCTTGATCCAACAGGTTCATGTCTGTTTTGAGCTGAGAACCCCACACCTCATTTTCCTACATAACTAAATTCTGCATTAACAATAAATTGAGAGGGGTGACTTCAGGTTAGTGATTAAACATTTTTTATCTTCCCTGCTCATTAAACATTAGCATAAATCCCTTATTATTGTGCTGTCATGAGCTGTTAAGCCTGTTTGTGTAACCAGTCTCTTCCTCTGCACCAGCCAACAGGTACTACCAAGGCCTTTCCATTATGGCTCCTCTGTGGAGAAGAAGGGTTTCAACAAATCTCCTACATTATTGCAGCAGTTAGACCTCGTGGATAGAGAAAAAACTGACCTATATTTGACTACACATAGAGACCCATATCAGTCTTGTAATTTCTTGGACACTGCTCAGTGATATTTTGAAATGAGGCCTGTAGACAGCAAGGACACGTGATGATTCTCAATAAAACTATGAGTTACTTTTGTAATGTAACTCAATGGTGTGCAAAGTCTCACCAACTCCAGTGAGATTTGTCTGAGATGCCCAGAATATTCTCACCTAAATTCTTCAGGAAAGAAAAAATGCCACATCAAACTTAAACAAGACACTGAGGTTGAAATTGCCAGGGAAACAGACATATTTCAGGATGCTGAAATGTTGCCAGGACATTTGCTTCAATGCATCTATTTCTTGAAAGATTATTCCACAACCCTTTACTGGCCAGAATATTTGAATCCATGAAGCTCTTGTAGACCACTGCCTTTGTTCATCTTTCAGGGACAGTGAAATAATACAATTCCCAAAGTATAAGAACATTTGAGCAGAAACTCTCTTCTTTCAGGGTTCTTTTAATGTATGCAACCAACTTGAAAACACAAACGTGTTGAGGTGTTAGCAGCTGCTACTTGATGGAACATCAGGAAGACTGTGCTGAACATTCATTAGACACTGAGGTTTTCATATTTGTTCTCTGTGGTTTTGAAGATAAGTCATCTTAAAACTCAGTGTTCATTATATTGTTCCTGGTCTTGGCCCCATTTTTAAAATAATTTTATTATTCTTTACAAATTCATAACTGCAAGTCCTCAAATATTTTAAAGTTTTGGAGTGGGACTGAATCAGGAAGCAATGTTTTGAAAGACTTCATTGAAATATACAAAAGTCTCAAAAGTAAATGCTTCATTTTTACAGTGTTGATGGGGACACAGAGATAATCTGAGACAGTATCTGACTTATAGCCCATCACAAATTCTGGGGCAAGGGCAAGGATGTTGGATCCTGGTCTCATTCAATCAATTTTCCATAAACTGAGTATAAGGCCAAGGTGTCCTTTAGTGTCCTAGAAAATTGCCCATTTCATAAACATAGGTTACACAACACCTATTTTCGAATTGCTCACTCCAAAAAACACAAACAATCACACAGAATTGCATTCATAAGCCCTGAGCTTACAGAGAGGCAGCCAGCAGCACGGACTCTTCCCTCCACGGTTTTAAGAGAAGGCAGAGTCAAACACAAACAAAGCAGAGAGCAAGCAAGCCTGAAGAACATCAGGTTGAAAACATCCTATGTTGGTAGGAATGTTTGTCAAGGACATTGGAGATGTTGAAAAACAAGGATTTGCCCTGCAAAAAGACTCCTTGCCCAACACACTCTGCACCAGCTCACTAATCCTTAATCCATCCTCTTGTTTTTGCTTTCATCTTCATGCTCGATTTATATTTTATAACAGTAAAGTATAAATCGAGCATGAAGATGAAAGCAAAACCATTTTCCTTCCCAATATTTGCCCATATTGGTAAATTTTTGGAGGTTTTTTTTTTGGTCCCACAGAGTCAGAATGCTTCAAATCTTTGTTGATATCCAGGTTTCATAAGAGTGGTGTGTCACTCTTGATGTCACTTTAAACTTACAGATTGAGTGAGGCAATGTTTTCCAACATCTAGGAAACCTGAAGCACATGTTCCTCTGGGTAGGGGAGGAGTGAAGCTGCTGAACATTGTTTTCCTCCACAAAGCACCTCTGAGTGTCCTGAGAAGTGCTGTACTCTGCAAACTCTGTACTTTGGCCTGCCCATGGCAATATCACGTTCATGGCTCTTTTCTCCATGGTATTTTGAAGGAATCAGGCTTCCTTCCATCCTTCTGTACACTGACATTGAGTGAAGGCAAAAAATTACCTTGTTATTTCCCACAGTGATGCTGCCAGCCTTGTGGACTGTTACAGTCCTACAAGTTTAGTGACAATTGTGTTTCTGAGACAAACAGTCTCACTAACTCTGTTGCTATAGTCCCCCACTGAAAGGGCTCTCAAAGCAACCTTCATACCTGAATTTTCATATCTCCATTGGGCAGATGTAATTGCTGAATTCACTACATGTCTCTGTCTTACTGTGTCTGTCCAGATTTTATCTTTATATCTTGAATAAGTTTCCCCTTGCTGCCTTCACTTCTTACTCCAGCTGTCAAACCATATCAAACATCCTTTCTGACCCTTTTTTTTTTTTGTTTTAAATTCATTTTTGAGTGTTCCTGTCTTCTAAGTATTTTTATTATGTCTCCTATAAATTGTCCTCTCCGCAAAATAAAAAGCAAGGCCATAGTCCTGGCAGAAAGGAATTTAGTAATGCCCTTGCACTTACAGGAACAGATATAACCACTGTGGGAGCACTTTGAACTCATTCATAAATTGAAATTTGTCCTTTGACTGTTAGATATGGTCACTAGGAGAAAAAATTTCGAAGGCAAAGGGTGACCTGAGCACAAAATAGCTTTTATGTTTTGGGATAAGGCGGCCCAAAGGAAGGACCAAAATGGTCCTGTGGTGACAGTGTTAGTCAGGCCTGCACTTGCATCCTATCACTCTTCAAACAGCACTGATAATGTCAAACAAGTCACCTAATTAATTCCTATGTGCCTATATCCACAATTTTTCACTTTATGGGGGAGAAGAAAGCGTGAGATTTTCCGCACAAATATGTATCCCCTGGCTGGTGGTACAATATCTTTTCAAGACTAGGTTTTAGCCTTTCAGTTCTTCATAATTCTTCTTTTATCACATAAACTAGTGATAAAAGCAGTTCCCTTTTTTTCAGGGGTATTGTAGAGTTAAAAATAAATTAAAATAATAATAATAATAATAATAATAATAATAATAATAATGTATATATATATACATATATATATACATATACATGTACATATATATATACACATATACATATACATATATATATATAAAAATAAAAATTAATTATCATGAGGTGCTCACCTCTGAGATGAGTATCTAAGGCAATGCCTGCAGAATTCCCAAACCTTCTCTTAAGCTCTATGGAATTACTGCACCCAAAGCTTCCTGCTGTACGTGGTCTCAACAATTGTCCACATTCAAATGGAACAGGAGTGAAACACTCTTTGTTGGATGCTGCAGTATTTTACACTGTCCCCCTGAGCTCACCCCGGCCTCCACAGCAGTGTATGAACCAACAGTGCAGTAAAAGTGATGACAAAGGAAGCACACCCATGAGAACAGTCCCTATCAATGCTTCCTGCTTGGACTCTGAGAAATCACTAACATATTCCTTCAAAGAAGCAGCGTAGGATTGAAAAACATTTGTGCTATGTAAGCTTGGAAGGATCAGGGATGACATCCTCATTGCTTCAATTTTCATTAGCTGCAGGTCATTAAACAGCCATTTGTGGGCGTAATTCTGTGTATATAAAACCAGTGAAACATTCATTACACACAAAATGAGTGAAAATAGACCCCAGTCATTTCTGCATGTGACATTTTGTATTACAGTGATGACCAAAGGATTTTGTCTTGCCCCCTTCACCTGCTACAATTCTGATGAACGCCAGTATTTATGCCCAGGCCCAGGCAAGCCTCATGACTTTTTATCTCTTGCAAAGTAAAAGAATTTCCAAAGAGTGTTTTTAGCTCACCCACAGGAAACCCCAGCCTGGCAATAATAAGGTGTCCACCAAACCAATCAGTCTCTGAGCCATCAAGCAATATCTTTTAATGAATTTAAAACTAATCTAGGTTTGATTAGCGTGCAGCTGCCAATTAAATAGCCTTATATCAGTGGAATGATTTGCCTGGAGAAGCTGTGGCTGCTCCATCCCTGGGAGTGTCCAAGGCCAGGCTGGATGGGGCTTGGAGCAACCTGGGATAGTGAAAGTTGTCCCTGGCCATGGCAGGGTGTGGAATGGGATGAACCTTAAAGTTGCCTACAATCATTCCAGGATTCTATGATGATTTTTTTCCACATGACTCTTGTGTCAGTCAGCCCAGCACTAAGGAAAGGAAAGGAAGAATTTGCTGTGCTTATATATTTAGTATTAGCACTGCAACTTCCAGCATGCAATAATAGGACCAAGAATAACTTGTATAGTGGAAGGACATTGGAGAAAACCAAAAATTAAAAAAAAAAACCTTTTGCAAACAACATGTTTATGATAATCAGTTTTCCCCCAGAGTAGAATATAGAAAAGACCGGGCTGATGATGCCTGGTTGCCTACTGAGAGCTACAGACCTTGCACAACAAAGTTAAATCCAGTGTGCAGAGCGGTCAGTCTGACAGCAGTAGCAGAAGTTTTTCATGAGGAAAGGACTGGTGCAAATAAGGATTATGGGTCTCTAATCTTGGGCAGCCACAAGATTCTTGGGCCAATATTTTTTTTTTTTTTAATAAGCCGCTAAATTTGGGAAGTGAAACCTTTATCAAAGCAATTAGATAAAGTGCTAAGCTTTCAAAAAGACTTGATCATGTACAGAGTGACTTCAATGGGAAATGTCTCTGTGTATGGATACATAAATCAGAGTTTTGTTAGGTGGACATAAGCTGAGACATGCTAAAATTGTCTTCTCAATCGAGAAAGGACTTGAAACTTTTTCTAAACTCCAAGTAGCAATGAGCAAATATTTAGTTCTCATCTTGTTGCAATCTATTCAAAGAAACATTTCAAGCTCGAGAGCTCAGGCAACATGCATTGTATTCATCCAAAGCTTGTAATTGTATATACAAGTCCAATAATATTGTAAGATTCCAATCTAATCTAAGGTCCAAAATTATGGTCTTAAAAGCAGTTCAGTTACAACGTATAAGTTAATTTTTAGGAAAGAAAAGAAAAATAACAGGTTTTAAAAGATGTTATTCTTAAATGTTTTAGATAAAAGAACATGGAAGAAGCCAATTTCTTCTTGTGCCACTGGGAAAAGAAAAAACAAAAGAAAATACATCACCTCACAATAGCACCTCACAATAGCACCTCACATCCAGACCACACCAAAACATATTCTTAATTAGAATGAAAAAAGAAAATGAACATGGAAAAAAAGTTATAGTCCCAGAAAGCATCATGCTAGGAGAACATTAGGAAGAAAATGACACACATTTCCATAATTCGTAGTGCTTGGCTGTGATTTTGCTGAGAGGCATAAAGGACTTGGAGCCTACACAAAACGTGTAAGGACATCAAAGCATATTTTAGCATCCAAATCAGAAGTTATTCCTCTCAGTGTCAGCTGGCATTTAGGGAAACATCAGCCAGCCAAGGAGGTAAAAAGAAGAGCAGCGGTGGCAGAAAGAGTTTTCTAATAATTCCTGGAGGAATATAAGGTGTTGTTCTACGTGGGGTGCTGGCTAAGCAAAGGCATTTTTCCCTTGAAGGAAATGCTTCCTGCTTTTTCCTTCTGCATCAAAAAAATAAAACTACATGTAAAAGTACTGCCTTAGACAACAGAAATGCCAAAAATGCAATTGGAAAAAATACCTTGGCTCCAGTTGGATATATACAGAAAATCCCAAAATTTACTCTGTTGAAATAATTGTGTGTGACAATATCAAAACAAAAACAGATGTTAATGCATTTAGTGTTACCTCTACCTGCAGCCTGTCTATGTATACTCTTTTAGAGAGCAGAAGATGAAACTTATTATGTTCATTTAGGGATAATAAAAACAACAAAATCCTTTGGCAGGTTACTGTTAGCTGAAGGGCTCACTATTTAATTGGTATAAATTTATATAAATAATTAACCGTCACCATACATGGATGACTAGGCATGATAATAGAGATGTTTCCTTTTGAGGTTAAGACTGTATTCTTTGTAACACCAAATAAACCAGGCAGCTTGTAAGAGCAGGTTGCTCCTTTCTGAATGGGACTGGAAATGTTCACAAATCATACTCTGCTAACCAAGACCCTTGGGGCAAGGGATGGAAAAGGTCTGTGGTTTCCAGGAGAGGAAATGAAAGGACTGCTCAGCCTGTGCTTTTAGGACTGGTTATCAGAACAGCATGTAAATATTTTCAAACTAAAATGGTCATCCAATCTGTATTTTTCATGTAATCTGCAGGTAAGCATTGTATGTAGTATAATTTATTAAAAAAGGGTTAAAATAATATTGATAGAGCCAAAATCTCCCCTGCATTATGTACAGCTCAGCTGGGTAGGATTGCATGATACTTGTATAAAATGTATAAAAAATCCTCCCAATCTGGCTGGGAGGATTTCCTGTGATAATTTGTATTAAAGCATTTACCATCTCTGTTTTACGGTGCTCAGGTAGAGCAGGGACCCTGAACCAGGCTCTGGGAGATGTTCCTGTGCCTCCACCAGTCCAGCTGCACCAGACCCTGCTTCCCTTGCTGTGCCACTCAGTGCTATCTGACCAGCACCAACAGCTGCAGACAAAACCTTCATCACACATAGGACTACTTTCCATCTCTTGGAAAATGTTGTTTTGTTGATATTTTTTCTTGTTGCAACCTTCTTAGATCACCTTTCAGCTCAGGACAGACCTGGGTACACGCAGGATTATGCACACATATATTGCCATGTGTGATGGCTCTTTTCCTTTCTAGAAGAGAAGGCATGGAATCAGCACAATAAAATAGGCTGACTTAGAAGTTCCATGGATAGTTAATAAAGCATAGTATTTTATATTTAAAATATATATATATTTAATATATAGATATATATTTATATTTTTATATATAAATATATATTCAAAATATGTGAAATATATATAAAATATATATAAAATATATATTTTATATATTTACTTCAGAGAGACCTATCTCTTTCCAGAAAAAAAGGAAAGATGTGAGCAATCGCTCTGATATTTTTCATTCCAAAAATTTCACCTTAATTTAGCAGGTTCTGAAGCTGTTGGAAACTGATTTAATGTTCCTCATGCAAGACAGAATGAGACAACAAAGCAGATTTTGCATGTCAGTTAAATTATCCCAGGTAATGAGGGGTTTTCTAGGCCAGGTACCCCTCCTCAAGTCCCTGTGCCACCCCACAATGGTTTTGAGACTCTGAAGCTGGCTGCTTAAGATTTAATTTTGTGGTTTCACTCTCTCTGTGAAGTTCATTGTGTTCTCAATCCCTCATGCTGAGCACACATAAAGGCCAGGGGATGAAGTCTTCTATAAGGCTTATGTGTTTAAGTTTTGTCCAGACCATAAGGAGATGCCTTGTGCCTCTCTGCTGAAAGTTCAGACCATCCTTAGCTATCCAAATGTCCTTCTCTTCATTTGATGAATGATGATTCAGTGTTTCCTTCACTGGCACTCTACATTTACATGAGCTACCATGAATTCCCTGTGATCAGCACCTTTGCTCACAGCCTTACTTCACTAAGTACAAGATCAGGTTGTTTTCCACTTTACTTGAGTTCCTCCAGTGCAGCTCATAATGACATTTCATGCATTACTCGGAAAACTATTCTTCACTCTTTTACAGAATTAGAAGGGATACACAGCTTTATCCTCTTTTTCTTCAAGATGCTCCCCCTTGTAGGTTTATTTCTCTTTCATTCCTTTGCCTGGGTTATTTGCAACAGTCACCCAGCACACTCATTATAATCAAGAAATGTAAGTCACCTCTACTTTCTTATTTGTCTCTCTTGACTCCACAATTTTCAATAATCTTTCTGAATACCTCATTCTGCAATTTACAAATTAAAACCAAGAATTTATATGGCCCCACCAGCTTTAACTACGTAGTGGGAAAAAAGTCAGAACATCTTCCATGGCTGTTCTACTTTCTTTTTCACCCATCACCTTTCCAATAAGGCTTCTCCATTTGCCAGACCCAGGATCTGTTCTTTACCCTTGATATTTCTCCACTGCTTACAGACACAAAAATCCCTGTTTGTTTTCTTCAGCATGTCACAAGGGGAACTGCTAAACTCCCCCTAAATGTACAATGCCACAGGAACACAGAGCTTGAAGGGACCGAAGGAGACCCATGTGTTCCGTCCCCAGCAAAGCAAAAGATCAAATGTATCTTTCCCAAGGGCTTTCACTTTTTCTTAAAAACATCCAAAAACACAGAAAGAGCAGTAGCCTGTATCTGGTTCCTATTTAACCTACACAAAGTTATGAAATTAGGATCATTTTATTCATTACTCTCAATCTGATTAGCTTCTTTAAAAGGCTACACAGACAAAGTAGCAGCATATTTTCTTGCTATTGAAAAAAACCATTAACCTTCTCTTCGTAAAGCTAAAAAACCTTCTCCCTGCATTTTTCCTCCACTAATGTTATCTAAATTAAGATAATTTTTACAAGTTCTCAAGATCAGCTTGAAATCTCATCCTATCATGTAGAGTACTTGCTTTGTATTTCTCCACAGAGCTCCTTGTACCACCTACATGTGCATCCATCCACTGAAGTAATTCATAATGAAATTAAATCCTCTCTTGGAAGAGACTCCAATTTGACTCCTGGATGCAATGTCTCCACAGTCTGTCACTTTTCTACCGTTGACAAATGTAAGGATACAATTGTTGAAGAATGGTTGTGCAGCTAAACTGTGCTTGAATTGTTCTTATTTGCTTGTGAGAATGTCACAAAGACCAAGTATAAAGACACATTAAAATCAATGTACCTCACATCTGTCACCCACTCTACCTATGAGCTACAAGGACATCATTTGATGCTTTGCCAAACCTGCTGTAATTGTAGTCTCATTACTATCCAGAAAAATAAACTTTTTTTTTAAATTTGCAAATTTTTCTACAATTTCTTTCACAAATCAATGTTAACATCCTCCAAAATCCTCTTTTCATTCCTTTCAAGGGTGCTTGTTACTCCGTTAAGTCATCTATAGTTCCCTTTTTTCCAAGAGTTATTATTTTTACTGCAGAGGTTGTTCTGACTGGCTTCTAAAGTGTTGCAGAAACTAAGATAGCAGATCATGTCATTACATTCAGATTTTAATATCAAGCTAACAAACAAACAAACAAAAAAAAAAAAACAAAACAAAAAAAACACACTAAAAAAACCCAAACAAACATTGAGCACTGACTGAGTCCTTCCATGAATACTTCATCTCCCTGCAAAATTGCCTTCATTTCAGCATCATCTCTTCTCCTAACAGATTCTTGCTGCAATTAATCCCCCACTCACGCAGGTGTCCTATGTCCCCTATGAGATGTTGGACACAGAGCCCTCTCTCTGCACTGACTCATAAGGCTGCTTCTTCCCTTCTTCCCTCTGACACACATTTTTAGACGGGATATTAGGAATAAATTCTGAAATGTGAAGACATTAAGGCTCTGGAACAGGTTATCCAGAGAAGCTGTGGATGCCCCATCCCTGGAAGTGTTCAAGACCAGGCTGGATGAGGCTTGAAGCAACCTGGGATAGTGGAAGGTGTCCCAGCCCATGGCAGGGGGTTAGAATGAGACAATTTTTTTAATGTCCCTTCCAACCAAAACCATTCTATGATCCTGTGTTCATTGGGATGATTAATGAAAGAAGCTGACCAGTGAATATTCATTTAGAAAAAAAGATGAGCAGAAATGATGCTTGCCAGCATCAACAGAAGTTTTTTTTTATCATTTTATCTAATAATGTGCACTACATTTTTTTGTGGATGTAGCAAATATCACACTTCTATTCAGAAGGATTTACAATCCTGAAGAGCAGAGCTGAAGTTGCCAAAGCAACTTTAAAAGATAGGTTTCCTTAATGAGACCTGCACTCACTTGTCTTTCATGATGGATTTTTAGAGTGAGGTTATTAAACAGCCAAACTGACTTTCATCTTAAGGTATAGTACAAAAATTGCAGTTTGTTTACAATACTTCTCATTGCACTTGAAATTATATTTTATCCACCGCTGACAAAAGAGCAAAGTATTTCTATTTCTGTAGCTCAGCTTCCCTGTTGGGAAAGAAAAACCTAAATTCTCTGTTATTTCAGCACTTGCTGCTAAATGATCCTAAGTGGCATGTGCCCAAAGGGGTTTCTGAGAGACAGTGCTCAGAAATGCTGTAGCCAGGAAACTGTCTCTTGGAGCAAAATTTCCAGTTCCAGATTAGATGTGCAAGTTTCCAATCAATGAATTATATGCTGAATCCAAGAATTCTCTCCTCGTAATTGTCATCCATATCCTGGCACATGCTGGACCCCAACCTCCCTTCATTCTTGATCATTTTCTTGTCTGTAAATTGATCAATTTCCAGCAAACATTATGTCAGCTTCAAAAAAGTACAAGCCCTCTGAACTGGCTGTTTGGAAAGATTATTATTATTATTATTATTATTATTATTATTATTATTATTATTATTATTATTATTATTATTATTATTACTATTATTACTATTATTACTATTATTACTATTATTACTATTATTACTATTATTATTCACATCCAGAGTTATTATTAGTCACATCGAGAGCTACCAAACTTCCAAGAGTCAGTTATCAACAAGGTCTAATTCCCCGAGGAAACAATGTTAATGTGTTATTGTGGTGTTTTTAATAGATTTGAATACAGTTCATTAAAATTTCTTGTTATTTACCTTCCTCTAATTTCTGTCCCACCATCCATGTATGGTTAAATATCAAGAATTTTGGTCTACAGACCTTCCTGCCTTGCATTTTAAAGTGAATCAGAGCATGGCTGTAAATAAAAGCATAATAAATATATACAGCCATTCATAAAGATGTAGGAATAATAATCTTCTAGGAGATATCCTGCAAATGTCTGCCAGATGAAATGAATAGTCCATGATAATCTTCCTAGTTATTAAAAGAGAATTCATCTAGTTATTTATTTTTCTCCAGAGTAAATGAACCATTATAAGGCAAACTTGTTTTTGTGGTTTAATGTTTTCATCATTGATGTTTCTTACAACCTGAAGCAATTATGATGACTCACATGCTCTCAGACTTCAGAGACAAATGCATGCTACATGTACTAAAACTTGGTACATATCATTCTCATCATCCTAAATTGGACATGTCATAAAAAAGGCTCCCAAAAAACACCCCACGAGAAAAGAAATTAATGGCCCTTTATGACTCCAGTAGTTGAATTCATAAGATTAAAACCTAAAATGCTTTGTAGTGATGTAATTGTTCTTTTATAGGCCTGGCTAATCTTATTATGGGGAACAAGCACAGGAATATTTCCTTACTGTGGAAGGATTTCGGTCTCTCTTTATGGATTGAAAAGCACACCCAGCTAGTTGTTTTCTGTAAAATTATAGGTTTGAGTTTTGGGTTTGTTTTTTCTTATGGTCTATCAGCTAAAGCTCAGCGTTCTGTTTTTCCTGCTTTTTTTTTTATTTTTTGCATTTTTTTTTTGCTTTTATTTTGAAGGGTTTCCAAAGAAACTTTCAATTCAAGAGATCAAATATGGGATTCCTGACCTCATAGACCAAGAATATAAAAAAAAAGCCCAGAAAATGGAATAGAAGAATTATTAGGTTAGAAGCTTTGGGAAGATTTTCACATATATTTATATGGTTGACTTCAAGTGCTTCAGGAACATAATATGTATGGATGGTACAATTTACAGCATCCAAGCCAAAAATTCTAGAATAAGCAAAACCAGTCATCCTTACACATTTAAACACCCAAATGAACTCATTCTGCTCCTTAATTTGGAAAACATTACTTAAAAATCTAGATGACTCCTGTGACTAGCAAGCAGCAGACCATTCTTTTAATTTTATTAAAAAATGTGAATGATTTCTCAACGCTTTAATCACAAATTACTAAGTTGCAGGTGAAAAAAAAAATCATAGAGTTACTGGAAATCTAATGGCTCATCAGTAGTGAAATGGTGCAGTGAAAGGATTTCCTGGACCAATATCTGACTTGTTTCAATGCAGGTATAATCCCGCCTACCCCTATCCTCACTTCAGCCAAAATTATATTGACTTACATAATCACAAGGTTGGAAATTACCCCCAATGTCATCAAGTCCAGTCACCTTCAATCGATAACACCATGACCACTAAATCATAGCACAATGTGCCGTGTCCACTCATATTTTGAACATTTCTCTGGATGGTGATGCTGATGGGATGGGTGATGCTGTTTCAATTCTCAGCTGCTCTTTCAGTGCGGAAAGTTTTCCTCTGCTCCAGTCTAAGCCTCCCGGTGCAATTCAAGGGCAATTTCCCCTTCTCCAGTCACTTGTTCCCTGGCAGAAAAGACCAGCCACCCCACCTGGCTTCAGCCCCTTATCTGGCAGTGGCAGAGAGGGAGAAGGTTCTCCTTGAACCCTCTTTCTCTCCCAGTACCCTCAGCTGCCCCTCATGGAACTTTTTTCCCCAGAGCCTCCCACCACTCCTTGATCCACCTGGTTTCTCTGCTGGCTTCCTCCTGAGTGGAAATTGGCCTTGTGGCCATCTGTCAGCCTGTTCTGGTGAGCTGCACTGTGGGCACTGAGTGCCCTCTCTGCCATCCCACTTCCTGCTAAGCAGCAGAAAAGACAACAGGGTGGGTTTAATGGTTTATTTTATTGGGAAAAATAAAGCAGTAGTCTAAACAAGCAAGAGTGTCAGGGTGTACCTGCTGGCACCCACCCTGAGCAAGGGGAGGGAACTGTGGTCTGAAAAATTAGAGCAATCTTTGCTTTTCATTGCCATTATGTCCCTTGTTTTAAACAATGTTCGGTATATCTGGTGAAAATAACATCCTCCATCTCCAAATGTACACACCTGACATAAGGATTATCACTTGTTTTTCAGGAAACTGAAAACTATTGTTAGAAGAGGTGTGTGAGAGGCCTTATAGTCTATTACTGGGTTTATTATCTTTATTTTGCTCTTCTTATCTGAAGACAATCTTGTGAACTTTTTCTTATTAAAGTTTCCAGTACATGAATGTTCCACCTGCTACTGATAACACTACTATAATTGAAACTGTGGACATCTGGAGTGAAATGCTCTATCCTTTTAAATCTACATGAGATTTTTATACCACTCTAAATAAAAGCATGCTGTCTTTCTTTCCTTCCTTGTACCAATCACACAATGTATTTACTTTAGGATTATTAGGTGTAGAGTAATGCCTGGAGGCACATTTAAACATCTACTTAGTGACACTGTGGTAAATTTATGGAGGAAAGACAAATAAGAGAAGAAACAGGCTCAGTGGAACAGTAATCCTAAAATCTTCTATCCAACACCATTTTTATGAGAAAAAGAATGTATATTTTCCCTTTTATTCCCTGTTTTCATAGGTTGTTCTCAAGCACATCATATTGCCATTTGGAGTAATAAATACTGCATCAAATTTGTCACCTTTAAAAATGAGAAAATGAAAATAAGAAAAAAAGGAGATTAGCACTGATGTCAGTCTTTGAAAAGATAATTGTTTTATCACCTTATTTTAAAACTTAAATTAACCTGATATAGTCTCATCAAATGCTGCAAATGGAAACTGATATTTAAAAACTATTCACTTTGGTGATCTTCTGTATTTGCCTTTAGTCAAGGGAACAGAGTAGATGTTCTCCCAAAGGAGATGTACCTAAATGTACCTTGCAGACATCTTTTGGGCAGGTTAATTCACCCTAATCCCTTCTCCTGTAAGGACAAGTGGTTTAATGTTCTGTTCAGTTTTGTTCCAGTGGTGTAATTAGCAGGGATATAACAAAGACAGTGAAGGAATACAAATACCAAATTCCTCCCCCTCTTTAAGGAAGACTTACTCCCTAGAGGCAGGTATGCCTGACATGAAAGCACAAGGAAGAGGCTTCAGAGGCACAGAACACCTGTAAAACTGCTGGGTTCAGCCCCTGGAGGGCTCCTGAGGAGGAGGGTCCCCGGGCAGCATCCCTCACTCTCAGCAGTGCCTGTGCCAGCTGCTCCAGATCCCCCATCCACAGATCAGCACCAGCTCCAAGCCTGGCTTTGCTTAAATCCTGGCTTACCTGGACCACCAGGAAGGTTTTCAGCAGCTGAGAGCAAGACACAATGTTTTGAAAAGGATTATGTCTTATTCCAGAGATATGATGGTTGCTATGCAAAGGAAGATGTGCAGGTAATGGAGCAGAAGGAGTTTTGCTGTCACTGGCTGAGCAAACTGATAGCTTTTTTTTTTTTCTTTCTCTCTGTGTTTCTTCAGTGGCCTCTAAGCCAGCTCAGAAAGCCCACACATCCTCTTCTCTGGCTTCTGGAGATCCAGCAAAACAGTATTTGTTGTCAGTTAAATAAAAAGATAAAGTTTTCATGCACACACACACACTCTCATCCTCCTTCTTCAACACACGTCATATCGCATCATTTATGTTTCAAAAATTAGAGTCATGAATGTTTTCCTGTAGAGCTTCTGTTTTGTAGAAACTCGAAACATTATTTACTCAAAATGATAGGATTAAATTCATTTCAGATGGCATGATATTAATCTTTGCTGTCTGCTTTAAAGCCATGGCTTTAGGGCTAATTACTGAACTCCTGTGTTTTGGAAAGCTGGCCTCATTTTTTCACCCACTCTCTTCCACCTTTTTCTCCCAGAACCAAGCTCCTTGCTCCTCTACTCTGTATTTTGAGATTTTTTTATAAATTCATCTCCCCATCAAGGGCTGAGGATTGTCTCCCAATCGACATTTTTGCACACAAGTCCCTTCAGTGTCTGGATTATCCCCACACGCTGACAGATGAATTAGAGAAGCAAAGAGAAAGGAGTTTGGCACATAGCATGATAACAAGAATTTACCAATTGCCATGCAGCTGTAGTGGATTTCCTTTGTTGTGCCCCAGGGCCTCAGTAGATGTTTAGGAAGAATGACGTTTCCTGACTTTTTAGTTTTTGAAAGCCTGCCTTGACTTGTCAGCTTGTGACTTCCAGGCAACTTTGGTGGCATCCTTCCTCTCCCTTCAGCTTTTCCAAACATTTTCTGTATTTTTGAAGAGCTTTTTCCATAGCTGCTTTGAGACATTTGTCTTGGATTCTTTCTTCACTCTCTCCCTTCCCACTTGTATCCCTCCTGCTTTTGAACAGAGCTCTTTTCATCTTGTTTTTTAGGACTTTGCCTTACAGAATCTTCCTCCTTTCCCAGCGGCAGCAAGTGCACCATATTTTTTCCCCATTAAGGCTCCATTGATTTTTCCTATGTTTTGTTCCTTTTAAACAAAGTTTTCATCCCCAAGAGTGCTTGAAACACTCGTGTAGATGTTCATTGTACTTTATTTTAAGACACAAGGGGACAAAGATGAGAGGCCAACACATTAGGACAGGGGTCACACCTGCTCTGAAGCTGAGACAGGGTCCCCAGGTGTTGGATCCTGCAGCTATCTCGAGGAACACAGTACAGGCACCAGTCGTCTAGCCTTACCTGACATAAAAAAATAGAATTATAAACTCAATTTGAAATGATTAAGTGCCATTATTTAGTTAGAATCTAGTCAAAAACAATGTGCTAAACAGGAGTGAGAAATCCATCCAGAACTCAACAAAACCACCTTTGTTGTAGTTTATAGTTTAAAGATAACTACATTAAATTCTATTTGGAATATGAATAATGTAAAAAGGCAAAGTGGAAACTTCTTAGATAAAGTCATTTAAACTAGCTGCAAATCACAACCTGTGTTGGAGTAATCATGAATCAGCAGGAGAAAAGAGATAACAAATTATCATGCACTTCTTTTCCTCCAGGTCCTTCACCATAAGGTAGGCAAAATGTAGAGCCCATCTCAAAGATAATATTCTTTCACATGAAAAATTTAAATTTTTCAGAAGCCACTGTGGGGTAAAGTGTGGAGGACAAAAGAATTTTTCCTCTTTAAGTATCATGCAAGATATGATTCTGCCAAAGAATCAAATCCTCATGGAATAATGTAAGAAAAATGCTTCTGAATTATAAAGTCCATAAACCACTGTGGAAGAAAATATATGGGCTTTGGCTTCAGTATTTCAGTTCTGGGCCAGAATATTCTGGTTTTCAACCAAAGGCTGAAAGATTTCAATTTATGTGGGTTCATAAAGTTAATTTTTTGTTACTTTTTTGAATATTAAACATTTTCACAAGGAAGAATCTTGTCACAAAAGAAAGCCAACCTTTATAAACACCTACCTCTAACCAAACCTTGCTGTCTTCAATCATGATTAGGTCTCCTTCATCTTCCCAATCTTGCAGTTTTGTTGTTGTTCATTTGTTTAGATGGCTTAGATTCTGGTTGCTTTTATTTTGGCTTCTTATTTCTTTGTTGTTCTTTTTCCTTTTCTTTTTTTTTTTCATTTTCCTGGAAGGTTGTTGGAGTTGTTGATGCATTTCACTTGATACACCTTGTTTACATTTATCTCAGAAATGAACACCAAAAATCATGTCTTTATGGCATACACATACATGTATACTCACAGACAGTGTCTCGCACACACACTTCTGTATGCATTTTTATATAAAAACATGTATTTATATGTACATACTTCAACTAATGGTGTTCAATCTGTTCCAGGGATGCATACATTCAAATGTTTATTCTGCTGATATTGAAGAAGACTGGCTTTCTTAACAACAAAACTATTGTAAATGTCTTAAAATTAAACAACAAGCTTCAGGCAAAAAGATGTATGCGCAGCAAAAAGCTATTACTTACAAGACCATATGTGCCAGAAGGCAAATACTCCCATGTTCAAAGACAGAATGGAGGAGACAACGTATTCCAGCTCTGAGCCCTTTTGATGCATCTCCCTTACACACAATAAAGATTTTTGGATCAAGCTGGCTGCTTTCTTTCTACCAGAGTAATCAAGCTCTACATCATTAACCTTTCTGTTTGCCTGGCAGATAATCTGGGAGAGTAGCAAGTGACTACTCCTCCGGGCTTTGGAGGAAAGCCAACACAATTACTCTCACCCTGTTCTTTGAGGTGGCAGCTGCAGAGAGATGAGGATGTGGAAAACAACCATGAAATCAAAGGGTTACAGACTTTGGAGCCAACTCTTCATTCATCTGCTGATCAGCCAGAGCTCCTAACTTGGACAACAAAGCCTCACAGCTCACTGTCCATGATGAGCAGTTTCAAACCATCAGTCAAGCAAAGAAAGCCTTCACAAAGGTCTAATGTTAGCCCTACTGTCCTCCCACCTGTCTTTATTTTCTGGTGCTGTTGGTTGTGGCAGTAGCATGAATATGTGACAGAGCCAAAAGTATGCTGTCTTGCAGATTCTGTTCTCCTAATATGTCTATTTGGATAGTGTTATTGTATAAAGTCTACTGACATTCTGCCAAGTGCCAGCTTAGATTTTTGGAAATGGTTTGAGCTCAGAAATTTTCATACACAGACTAAAAAACGCTTCCCCACTGAAATGCTCTCACTACTAGGTGGTGAATGTGGCAGCTCTTTTGTGCTGGTGATGAACACAGCTAAGGAGAAGGTGATCACCTGTGAAAGGCAGGTAGCAAAAGGAGGTGACACCCGAGCCATTGTCCAGGATCTGCAGCTTCATGGGAGATGAATAATTTCATTACATGAAGGCTGTGTTATCTTCAAAGGAGCTGCTGAAGCATTCGGTAGGAGACAGAATAAATAAATGTATAAAGGGAAAGAGGAATACAGAAAGGTGAAGTAATTTATCCAAGTCATGCTAATCGTGTTGGGCAGAGAAAAGATCCCAGACTCTCTACATCCTCAGCCTGTATCCCAGTTGCTAAGCAACTGTCCTGAATGTGAGGGTGCCCAAAGCACACTATATCAGATGCTATAACATTGGCACTCTGACACCTCGTGCTTTCACTCACGCTGTGTCTGAGGTCTAATAAAGAAAAAGAATGGGCCTCCTTGTCTGTCTGTGGCTTCAGCTCTTCTGTATTTAGTGTCTTAAATGAAGCCCCAAATTAGAGGGCCAGGTGAACTGCAAGCTTCCTTACCTGGAGATGTAAAACATCATCACTCCAGTGGGTGAGTGGTGCCACCTCAGCTCTCAAGGATGGCAAGCAGGTCTCTGTCTCACATGCCTCAAGGAGGGTAAGGAGGGTGATTAGGGTGATTAGGCTGCTAGCTCAAGATGTGTTAGCCATAGGCATAATATCACATGAGATCCATCTTGGCTTTTCTGTCTTAAAATTCTGCTGAAATGCATATTTCATCACAGTAAAAAGAAAAAAAAGAAAAAAAAAAGAAAAAAAAAGAAAGAAAAAAAAAAAGGAAAGAAAAAAGGCTGAAATGCTTAATATCTAGGAAAAAATAACTGGGAATGTTCTGATGGACAGAAATGGATTTTTAAAAATACCAGGCCAATGTCTGGAATTCTTCCTTGACAGTGTAATTACATGGCACATCTGCTATAGCTGACTTCTGGATGATTTTCAGTTGGCAATGTGGAGGCATCCATCAACCAGCAAATATAGCTCATAGGCCCAAAATGACAGCCCTGCCTTGCCTAAAAGGCATCAGGACCAGGGAGATGATCTCCAACAATGAATTCCACGTGAATTTGCAAGGGAGCCAAAGAACTGATGGCGAAAGTGCTGAAGGGCAGAGAGTGAAGTGGGGCAGGCTGCCCTGCTCACAGCAAGGGTTTGTCAAAGGTCCCTCTGTTTGTCAAAGGTCCCTCACAGCTCCCATGTGCTGCACTCCAAGAACCAAAGAGCTTTCCAGGGCACCATGGCTGCCCAGAATGGAGAAAAGTTAGAGAATGGTGTTGGAAGTCACCAGAGAAGAATGTGAACTGGAGAACTGAAGCTGAGAAATCAAGACTTCCAAGGAGATCCCTCAAAGTCTAGATGACATCTGATCTGCATAAATCTAAATGATTTCAGGTGGGTTATTTTCACAGCCACCAGAACTCATGGGCATCTAAACTAGCAAGTCATTTTTCTTCCTAGTCTAAAGACACATTTCTATGTGAACATTTCTATCAATGATCATAACCACATCATGATAGAACAGGGGGCAACGGCTTCAAAATGAGAGTAAGTTTAGATTAAATGTTAAGAATAATTTTGTAATCGTGAGGGTGCTGAGGCCCTGGCACAGGCTGCCCAGAGAAACTGTAGATTCCACATTCCCAGGAGTGTCCAAGGCCAGGTTGGATGTAACTCTGAGCAAGCTGGGATAGTGGAAGGTGTCCCTGCCCTGGCATGGGCTGGAATGAGATGAGCCTCAAGGTCTCTTCCAACATAAAATATTCCATGATTCTATGAAATCAGTGTCTGCCTCCCACCAGCAGTCCTCTGGAGGAGTTCTGGGAATGCTGCCATTCATGTTGGACTTGATTTGAGACTGATAGTCCATCTGAGACTGAGCTGGTTGGACTTAAAGACCTTGGAGGTCTTTTCCAGCCCTGATGATTCTATGATTGTAATTCTGAATGTTATTTCTTGCTCCAGAGTTAGGATTATACATGTGCATACACCCATACCATAGCAAGACAAAAAAATATATATGTATGTGTATTTATATATACAAGCATATATATATATATATATGTATGTGTGTATATATATATACAAGTATATATATATGTGTATATGTGTGTGTGTATATTTATATGTGCATATATATACATACTGATAAAATATATGCACATATATGTTATTAAATGAGGGTTGACAAGCAAATGCAGATCCATGCAGTTGAAATTTAATCAGGCTACACTTCTGAGGGTCTCTGTACCTGCTGCAGCTCTGGATACACAGAGCCTCAGTTTCAACACAGAGGACAGGGATTGCCAATATCTTTGTCAAGAAACCTTTGAGTCAGCCCAGGTTCAGCACAGCCTGGTAGTTTTCCCCAGCTTCTTCCTGGAAGGATGATGACATGCTTGGTTTTGATGGATTTCATGGAATGAACAGAAAGATATTTGGACTTTGCTTGTCGTGAGAGATGTCAGTGTGTGTGCTCTGGCTGCATATGGGAGCCCTGTTAGGCAGGGAAAGCCTAGGATCACAGCCATACAGGACCAGGTAGGCAGAGCAAAGGACATTTTAACTGAGGGGTGTTTTTTGCACTCAGTGACAGAGATTTCCTCTTTGTGTTCTCTAAAAAGTCTTCGCTGTTTACCATGAGCGGTTTTGTTGTTTTTTTTTTAATATATGATTAGTTAAGGACAGCTAAACATTGGAATAACTTTGGTTCTCCATCTACTCAAGAATCCACAGCTTTCCCAGATATGAGGTCATGAAGACATTATTGGCTTAACATAAGATGATTCACCCTTTGTCTTGGAAAAAGCTCACCAGACACTGAGAAATTCCATTTACTATCAATCTCCTTACTTGCTTGACCTTCATTATGAAAGAGATAATTGTCAGCTTCAGTGAAGCTACAGCACTTCCATCAAGTGAGAAATGCATCCATGTGCTATATATATTTTACAGAACAAAATAAATACTATCAGACTGAGAGTTAGAAAAGCTCTGAATACAGGACCCTAAAATTCAGCATTTAAAATTTAGTTTACAAAACTAAATCAATAACAGAACAATCATCAATGAGTTTTGCTATTACCGAAATTTTAAACAGTGCTAAAATGCTTTTTTTTGGTTTTTTTTTTTTTTTTTTAATTATTTGGATTTGTTTTAAAAGACTTGTCTTCTCTGCTGTTTGTTGTTTTCTACTGTCTGCTATTTCCATCATGATGCAGCAACAACATAACAATGTTGGCTGAAAGCCAGCTTGGGAATAGACTGAGCCTTCAACGGATTTTTGATGCATGAATATTTTGAGGGGGCATTTAAATGATGTTTGTGCTTCTCACAGTGTGAAAAAAACAACACTGCCAGGTTTCTTTGATCTACTGGAAACAGGCTATCATAATACAGAAATAGTTAGCTGCAATAAGTACATTCAGGTAGCTTCTTTCTACTTAACTGTGCATCATTTGCTACCGCGCTCACAAAGGAGGTTTTCATTCAGCTGGGGCAAAGTGCACGCAGTTATTGATGGTTCAAGTATTTACTCTTTAAAATGACAGTCCTGAAAACATATTTCTCTCACCACACAGAGAGTGGGAGGGCAGTGGAAAGGAGGAGATAATTGAGGGAGCTGGAAGTGAAATGATGTTCATGTCTGTCAGATGCCATTTCCATTTTAATGACTGTAAAAGAGGAGTGTCAGAGAGCTGCCAGACAGCAGAGGTTTGGGTCACCACTAAGAGTGTCAGATGTTGGGGTACTCCAGGCTGGCCTTCATGATTGAAGGGAGGAATGTGTCTCCTTTGCTCCTTCCCCAGGATGGACTGATACTTCTTCAGGTTTCTGGTGTTTCACAACCTAAGGCTTCAGTGAGGTGGGAACCTTGTTGTGTTTGACAGCCTACAAACACAAGGGCATTCATCACACCTTCCGTGGGCAAGCCTGCAGTCTGAAAGATAAATATGGATGATTTGATGAAGCAAGCAGCCCAGCAGAGGGGAAGGACAAATAATCACATGTTGTACCAGTGTAGGCAGCCTGGGTCTGTGCACAGGTCAGAGCAAGGCACGCATTGCTCTGATGGGGCTGATCCTGAATCCCTGCAGCCCAGTCTCTCATCTCCATAATTTGGGAACATTGTGTGAATGAAAGAATTTGGGCGATTAAACATGGGCCATCACTCAGACCCTTAGTGCTCCTCCTAAATGGTCACGCTGGTGCCAAGGAACTTTTCCTGGCTGAACGTTTGGAAACAAGTATTTGGTGCAAAGCTGAAGGAACATTCTGTGTACAGAGAATGGAGACTGATGCTCAGCATGCTCAAATATAGAAATCACATTATGTGAACTAATCCCAGTATGGAGTCCCCAAGTTATCTTTACTCCAAAGTCTGTGGGATTTGAGCACAAAACTAGAAGAGATCTCCAAAGGAAAATTCAATAAATCTGCCGTGAAAAAGAGAGCTTTCAAATACTTTTAAAAAAAAATTTTGTTTTTTTTATTTCTACTTTAGCAATTCTTGTTAACGGTTTAAATATTTATTGAAGTGTCCTTTAGTTATTAGTTGGTTCCCCAGCTTAATCACTCTTTATAGGAAAAAAAAAGGCCACTGTTGCCTTTTATCTGTTTTGAACTTGCCAGCCTCCTTAATTTTATTGCACATTCTCTTGTCCTGTCACTAGCTGAGGAGAGAAGCACCTAATTTATCTTCCCTCAGTAATTTATTTTTATCCTTTCATTATGTCCTTTTGTCCCTCTCCTTTCTAAGGTAACTCTTCCCAATCTCCAATCTTTTCAATCATTCTACATGACAGATTTTTTCCCTTTTTTTTTTTTTTGTTCCCCAAAGGATCACTTTCATTTGTCATTTTTTTCCTTTTTTTTTTTTTTTTTACAGTAGTGAAATGACACTTCACAAATTTTTCCAGATGAGACCACATTTTGATTTATAGGTTAGCTGTGTAGTATTTACTGCATCAATCCCCATCTCAGTTCCTATGAAGCCTCACATCTTGTTTGAATTTTTTTTTCTTAAAACTACAGCTGCATATGGTAGAGAAATCTGTCTTCATTGATACCCAGATTCCCTTCCTGGGTTGAGACAGTGAATGTATACCCCTGTCAGATGTACAAGTAGTTTAATTTATTTTTTTCCCTTCAGTATGCCTTACTTTGCATTTACTGGCATTGAACTTCATTTGCCCCCACATGGTTTAGCTAAGTCTCTTTGAAGTTCCTCATGGATCTCTCTGGTCTGTGCTTGCTAAATAACTTTGTGTCATCTGCAAGTTTTGCTAACCTCAGTATTACCCTCTTTCAAGATCATTAATACAGATTTCAAACACGAGATCTAATGCAGAACAATGAGGCGAGGCATCCCACTGTTCACCTTGTGCCACTGACTATTTATTCCTTCCCTTTGTTTCCCATCTTTCCCCGATTCCCGGCCCATGTTTGATGCACTCCATGAACACATCAAATAAGTGAAACCATAAGCGTGGTTCAGCATCAGCATGCCTAGCTTTTCTCACTGCTTTGAATACAATTTGTGTGGTAAACACAGTGTGTTTTTTCCCCTGTGTCCAAGAAATACCCTTTTCTTGGGGGATTTATTTATATATTAACTTTCAAACCTCTCTAGAAATTCCATTTGGTAAACCTCAACCTTGTTGCTGTCTGAGAAGAAAAAAAACAAAACAAAATAAAAATAAACCAAAAACAACATGTTTATAGTTAGGTACACAGTTCAACATTTTCAGGAATTTTAAAATTTCTACCTATGGGAGGACTTTTTTGTCATTTTTATCTGAGTAGTTAGGGAGCTACATACAAAGATATTTCATCACTTGCCTTTGTGAGAACTTTACTCCCTATCTCCAGAAACATCAGCACATGAGAGAGCACATCTTTTTTGCATGAAAGATTAACCTTGATTTTCCCCCCTATCTTAGGAGGAGAATATAAGATAAGACAGCTTTCAGCTGGAAAGGATGTCCCTCTCTTCACTATCTTCTGGATGATCAGGCCTGTGTTGCTTCACAGTCTGAAAGCTCCTTCCTCTACTTTATTGTGCACATCAAACTCACCAAAGAGAAGAGACTCCTACACTGTGGGTACTCCCTAAAATGAATATGAAATATATATATATATATCTTTTCCAAATAGTTTGCAATATGAGTTTAAAATTGAGCTAGTTCTGCGAAGAATTCTTCCAGTTATCTAAATAGCCAAAATATCAAGAGAAAGGGAGTATAAATGATGCATGAGTTCAGTCAACCCAAACATGTTTGTTTTTGGAAGAAATGTTTATAGAAAATGTTTAGTTGTCTGTTTGGAACCTCTGCTCAGGAGGCTTCACAATGTGCTGAGAATAAAGGGAGATGTCATCACTGGAATATCAGAGAACTGACACTGATATTGATCCCATTTCCTCCTTTTATCTTGGAAATCTTACTTTACAATAGCAATTTACAATCCACAAACATTTAGGCATTGAGTTCTTGTGATGTTCCCTGGGAATGTGGCTTCTCATACAACAACATCTTAATTCTGATCCATTTTTTAACACACAGCTTAATTTTTTATGTTCCTAGTGACTGTGGCAAGAGACACAGAATGGATTTTGTGTGCAGGAGGTAGAGAATTAGTAAGTTTTTTGGGGCAATCTGCAGAGAAGTGGTGGCAATATCTCACTTGGAAGTGTTCAAAAAGTGTGTAGGTGTGGCTCAGGGGATATGGGTTAGTGGTGGTCCTGGCAATGCTGGGCTAAAAGTTGGACTCAATGATCTTAGAGGCCTCTTTCAAACTTCTATGATTCTATGACATGCTGAGAAATATCCTTCTCAGTTCAAAATTTTTCCATTGCCAATAAAAAGGAATTTTCTTCCATTTGAGATGTTCAAACACAATCCCTCTGTCTTGTCTTTATGAAAACAAACAAACAAGCTCAGGCAAAAGTCTTTTTTATTATTATTTTTAAAGTTGGAATGAAGGGAATAAACAATGTTTTTATGTCTTAAGTCTTAGATCCACCTTCCAGCATGTGGGGGATCTGAGTTCAGATCCCCCCTGTGCCTGAGGAGATTCAAAAGCACGCTGCTTATCTCCTGATGCAGAAACATTTCAACAGCAGTGCTTCACAAAGCCTAATTTTCAAATATCCAATTGGTGCATGGTCTCAGCACACTTTGCTAAAAAGGTAAGAGAAGTGATTTTAAGTCTGTGTTTCAAAGCAAGATGATCCTTCAGTTACAGAACTCCTCACCCATGGAGTGCATAGATGGTTTTTTTTGTCACTTGCAATGGAGAGGGAGCATCTCTGGTTCCTCTGTGTTTCGGTTGTCTTTTTTCACTTGAGAAGAAGATTAGCTATTTAGATAACTATTGATAAGGGGAGTTAATTTCTGGGTTTTCTTCCATATTTCCCACTAGAAACTTTAGGAAACTCTTACATAAGCTTGAGGCCTTCTCTAAACCCAGTTTTATTCACTTAGCTCCCTTTGTGTCTTTCATAGAAAGCCTAATAACTGCAGCTCTGACAAAGTTTAAAGATTTCTCTAAAATTCAGGAAATCAAATGTGATTTATCATTGGAAACTATACACTGGGTTCCCAAGTCACAACTTCAGTCACAAAGTGACATAATGACTCCTGAGAACCAATTTAGTTTTATGAATCTGTGCTTTCTATTTATCTTGAACTTTATGAGAAACTAATGTCACATCTCCAGTTTCTGTATGCTCAAAAGAGGAGTCTCAAAACCTTTTAAATCAGGCAAAACTGAGATGTTCTTGAACAATATGCCTGATGTTCTACTGAACCTGTTGAGTTCCAGTTCATAAGTCTAGACTAAATCCAATCTGAAAAAAATTATTTTAAAATGTAAAATGGCCCTCAACTGCAGCTGCTTCACTCTGCAGAGCTGCTCCTCTTGCACCATACTCACTCCTTGCACAGACACATTTTTGAACCAGAATAGCTACCTCGGTTTATGTGAGGTGTATTCCATAGTTGTCCTGATCTTGCTAAAGCACGGCAATTTTCTTCTCTCAAATACTGTCTGAGCATGCCTTTCTCTGTGAAAACCTGATAGCATACTGCTTGATTTTAAAAGAAAAAAAAAAGTTTCTTGTGCAATCTATATTGCAAAATCCCTTTAGCCTCTTTACTGGGGGAAAAAAATTAATAAAATAAAATGTGTTAAATCAAGTGCCAGAGAAACTATTAAACAGGTAGTTATCCCTTTTCTATAAGTTGAGTCACTTAATAAAGAATGAATAGAATCAGTGAGATTTACAAAACTGGAATAATTCATACTTGGCAAGCTTCACAAATATTCCTTTCTTTCTTCAAACGCTCTTTTCACCACAGACCTCTTTCCCAAGCCACAATCCCCAAATTAAGAAATCTAATAAAACACATGTAGTCACTTCTCTTTTAGGAGAGAAACAAACCTCTGTGGGATTATTTTTTTTTTCTCTTTTTAAAGAAAGAGAAATTAGACTGAACTAATCAGCATAAATTGTATGGGGAACATTATGACTCATCATGAGGAAATTCTTCTTCATCTCAATTTAAAAAGAAATAAAAAATGAGGATTTTTAAATTTACTGAAAGAAAAAGAAGATTAACTGTGCTCTGAATGCAAGAGCTTTCCAGGAGACCAAATAAGTCTTCTATAAACTGATTTGCCTTTCTGACTGCGATTTAGTAGAGTGACACCTAATTTGTTCTGAGAGTCATTGATGCCTCCAACACAATGGAGGATGACAGCTTGCATAACCTCTCTTTCAGCTCTCATCTCATTTATTCCGTTTGAAGTCGAGTTCCGACAAGCGAGAGGCACAGAATTAATATTACCTTAGATCAGCTCAGTCTCCAGAGGGAGCAGCAAAAGCTTTTCTGGAAACAATAAACCCTTTAAACATGACAGGAGGAATAGGACCTTAGGAGGTATCTGAAAGTATCCATTATTAAAGAAAGAAAAAAAAAATACATATATCTATGTGGGTCACTTTGATTGTGAGGTTTTTTTTTCTTCACCTTAACAACAAAAGATGAGCTACTGCCAGTCTTACAAACAAATTTAAAGATGTTGGATACTTTGTGGTTAACATCTATATTATACACGCACAACACAAACACATACATACATATGTTTTCTTTTTTGTTATTGTAGCAGAGTCCCTAGCCATGGATGGTATTTGTTTTGACTTTGAAATTCCCTGCTTGTTTGATCTGGTTCCTTTCCAATTTAAGATAAAAAAAAATCAGGAAGGGAAATTCCCATCACATCTGATAGTTTATAAGGTCAGATTTAATTATTGCAATTTACATTTAAAATTAACGTAACACTTTTAAAGTGAATCAGAGGAAGCCAAAGAGATTATTCGTGCAGACAGCTTTGTAGAAGGAACAAAAATAAAGATGCATGACAGTGTCTGTGTGTACTTTAATCTGTGGTCTACAGAACATCAGCATGGATAAAACTGGCATGATTTCATCTAATAAAACTACAGTGAATTATGCTAGCCAGCTGTCAATCTTACACACACACACACATATATATATATAGATATATTTAAAACATGCATTTAATACTTATATCTACATATTAATAATGTGTTTGAGTTTGGCTGACAATTGAGATACTTAAGGGGAAAATATACATACATATATATACACACATATATATATACACATATACACACACACACACACACACACACACACATATATATATATATATATATACACACCTATATATGTATAAAGGGAAGTGTATAAAAACTAGAAGTGGTGCTGTTTATCTAAAATTTTCACATCAAGGTATAACTAAGGAAAGGAAATAATATCCCCCTGGGGTTTTAACAACCAAGAGTAGATAGTATTAAAACAAGGGCTATCCATTAATAAATTATCTAGCCAATGGATAAGCCTTGCAGCATTTTCTTTTTGTGAATTCTCAGTGGACTTCAGATTTCTATCAGCAGACATCCAATTTACATGTGAATCGTGATTTCATCATATCATATCCTGTCACTCCACTAGGAATAATTTCCTGTCATTCCACTGTGAATCATTTCAGGAAAGTACAGATGACTTAATAATTTACAATTAAATAGTTCATGTCATGCTGGAGCAAACCATGTGAAAAGAATCAGTGTATTTGCCACACAAATGCAAATACCTCTGGGAGATGCAGGGTGGAGAAGAAGAGAAAAGAAGGGAGGAGGAAGAGAAGAAGTCAATAATTTAATGATGGACAGCAAAATGGCAGCATGTAGCAGGACAGTGGAGTAGGATCCCAATTTTAATAGAAGTCAGAAACTCTAGATGTAAATGAGTATGTTAAGTAGGTTGGAGAGAAGGCAGCCCAAATATCTCTGTGATAGGAAGGGTGACGTAAACCTTTCCTCTACTGCTGAATACAGGAGAACACTTAACAACCTCAAGGGATAAGCTATAGCCCTTCTCACTGAATAACTTACTAAATGAATATCACTTGTCTTCCCCCCAGTCCCTTCTCCTTCATGTACCCACCCCCACCACATATATTTTTTTTTTAATTTTTTTTTAATAGGCTTTGAATTTTAGCATTTTGTTAGAAGTTCAACATTATTTGTCAGCAGCTTTGGGAGGTTCTACATATGGCTTTGTGCTAATCTGTTCACTTTGGCTGTGCCTTTTATCTTATTTGTGATGTGTGGCCAGCTCCACTGCATTCCCCTCCGCCTTGAAGAGTAGAGAAAGGAAATATATTCTTGTGGTCTTTGATACAGTACTACTAGTTCTCTTTTCTGGATGGGATTCATCTTCCTTAGCTTTAGACAGTTACAATACAGATTTCTCTGTCTGAGATACTCATCACTGTTTCTCTGTGGGGAAAAAAAAAAAGTGCTTTAAAGGGTGACTGTTCTGTCCTACATTATGCACTTTTATCCAAGAGGAATTAAATTTCACTCTAAAATTGCCTATTTAACAGAAGAATAGCATCATGGGATGGTTTGGATTGGAAAGGACCCTAAAGATCATCCAGCTCCAACCCCCTGCCATTATCCACCTTCCACTATCCCAGGCTGCTCCAAGCCCTGTCCAACCTGGCCTTGGACACTGCCGGGGTTGGGGCAGCCAAAGCCAAACTCATTGCAATGTCTCACTACCCTCATGGTAAAAAATTTATGTTTACCCTAAATATAAATTTTCCTTCTAGAAATTTCTCTCTATAGTTTTGGCAGGGTTTTGTTTTTTGTGTTTATTTTGTTTTGTTTTGTTCTGTTTCTGCTATGGCTTAAAAAAAAAACCACCAAAACAATCTATTGTAAGAGCCCAGATGGAAACATCTACAAGCTGGATGTTGAAAAGTAGGTGTAATTAATACAATATCACAAGTCAGCTTATTTTGATAATAACATAGCAGGATATAACAGGTAATAAGAAGGATGCTGGAAAGGGTTTTTGAGCACAAAGATGAATAAAACCTCTGCAAAGCAAAGTAAACAGACAAAAGGTGACCTTCTAACCAAGATATGAAATAAAATCACTTACCTCCTAGACAAACATCCCTTGGGAAAACACTCTACCAGGGTGAGTCATGAAGAAGGGCAAACTCAGAACACAAAGGCAGAGGAAGATAGAAAAAAATTAGTCTTTTGATGGCATTTCATAGGGCGAATTAATTCCTTTCATTGCATTAATTTAATCATATACTACAAGGGCAAGACAAAAGGTGCCTACATCTCTACAGCCTTGCTTTAAACTTGCTCTTTAAAAATGCTTCGGGTGTAAAAGCAGAAGTAGTGGAGACTAGATGAAAAAATGCAATGTTTCACTAGGACAATCTTTACTGCAAGATTTGTCTCCAGCTTGTAAGGAAACTTGAGCAATCCTATGTATAAATTCTCAATCAATTTTAAGAGCAGAAACCATAGGAAAAAGTGTTGCCTGGTTAGATACTTTTCTGAATGCAAGGTGTATTGGATAATGGAAAGGTAAATTAACTCCCAAGGGAGTTAACTTCCAGTTACTCCGTGTAATGCCTGAAAATGGTCAAACAAGTTATATCAATAAAAGATCTTGAATATTCAGTGGAATTTATACCAAAGATCATTGCAATTTACAAACAGCAATTAATTGTCATTGTGTCACCCCAAGACATAATTGATAAAAGCAATTTAATCTGTGGGTGGACTCGTAGCCCAGAACAAAATAAATAAGAAAAAAATAAAATCCCTGGATCTCATGACTGTATTTCAGAAGAGTACATACAGTGAATCCAAGTTACATTCTGTAAGTCTTTCATCTAGCTTCCCTCCAGAGAGTGAGATTGAAAATGTAATGATAGAAACTGTCTTTATAACAGTAACACCGTGGTTATAGAAGCCCTCCAGGACTGGGAAAGCTATGTTCAATTCCTCCCTGCAGGAATTTAATCTATTTTCCTTCCTTACATCTGAAGAATCTTGAAAATTTTTTGTGCTAAATGACAAAGCTTCAACAGGGCATCAGGAATGTGCAACTGCCCTCCTTAATTCATAATAAGAAAGTATTCTTTATGTTATTTTACAAATGGGGTAAAAATATTCTCTGCTCTGAAATAATTTCAGTTTTATAGCCATGAATTAAAGTTTGATTAATTGGACAAGGAAAAAGGATAAAACCTGAGTGAATGGGTATGTCCTTGAATCTTCAACTAGAAACCGACTCTAGTTCTTACTATGGATTTTTTATTTCATCCAGCTGATAAAAATTCCTCTATTATTCTCTTTGTTATCATGCTCTCCTACGAAGATGGAGATGGCATTAAATATATTAAGAAAAAAAAAATCAAATAAAATTGGGCCACTCATTTTTTTAGGGCTTTTTTGGATCACCAACATTTTATCTGAATGTCAGCAAAAGATTTCTAATACCTTAAAAAAGTAAAAAGTTGTTGTCGATAAACATGCTCCAGAGAAATATTTGGGACTTTAACCATGAAGTGCTGTGGTACATTCTAAATACTGTGATCCCAGGTAGCTGACACGGAATTCCAGCTTTTACTGTTGCTACAGGATCCACCAACAAGGCCTGCAGGCCTTTTGATGCCCCTTGCCCTGGCAGTTTTGCAGCCCTTCTACCAAAGCCTCTTCCCCATGCCTCTGTGTCTGTTCTTCACCACACAGTGAGAGGGAAAAGATAAGATCTGCATTTGCAAATCCAACTGTGAATTACAGATAGCAAACTAAAATGTCCAACGTGACATATTAGAGACTTCTCCCTGAGGTTCAGCCTTGTTACTGCCTTTTTTGTGGTATGGGATCTATTTCTGCTATGTCTGTATCACCAAGGGTTATTCTCAACAGCTCTAGCTGGAATGCTAACTCATGGCCACCACACACAGGCTGGATAATTGTATTTTCTTCTCTTGGCAAAGCCTTGGATGTGCTATTTGTCTTACAAAATATTAGTATTAATTATTAGTAGTATTTCACATCACAGTCCATTTCCTCATTAAGGGGCGAAATACTTAAGTGCATACCCACATTAATTTTCATTAATGATGCCAATTAGCAAACATTTATAAACTTTTAATAATATTGTAGCTATATAAATCCTTATTTGGATTAATTTTTATCCCCCACATAATCATCTAAATTACTGAATTATTCTGCTGCGGTTTTGTCACTTCTGCCACAAGTTCATTAAACAATGTTTAGGGTCTTAGGCAATTTTCTCCCAAAGTAAAAAAATAAACTGCAAATATTTGGGTAGGGAAGAGGAAATGAAAATATTTAGTTCTGTTTGGTTTTGGAAGGCAGGGAGAGATGGGAGTGTTTTTTCTGCTCAAAACCCAAAATACCCTTGAGTAGGACAGAATTCTTCAGTGACTTCAAATGCAGTGAAGTTTCACTTTTTTTTATATTTTTCTTTACATATTGGCTTCATGGTGCAGGACAAAAACCACAAAAATAATAACAAAAAGTAAAAAGGTTGTTGTGAAACCAAGAACTTTGATTCTCTGGGGGCCATTATACTGCAAAACGTTGATGTTTCTCCTGTCCTCCTGCATGCTCTGGGCTTCCCCACTCAGCCTCTAGCTGTCGCTTGGCGAAGGTGTTGGTCTTCAGTGGCTCCTGGGCTGCATCATTCAGGCCCAGGCAGATGTCAGACACTCCAACGTTTTTAAATGAATTTAGACATGTCTGTTCAGGTGTCTGATCTGTTGTGGTGAAATGAAATATTTCAATTCTCTCAATAAAACAACATATTGTGGATTTCTCTGAGAATCGTCTTTTTTTTTTTTTTTTTTTTCCTTAGAAGTCTGTTTTCAGCTAACTCAGATATGCTGGTTTAGGAGGGATTGATGAGCAGTTTATCACTGAGGTTTCATCCAGATCTAGATGGGAGGACAAAGGGTTATCCTGGAACACTCCATTTCAGGCTTCTCTGTTTAAAATTTTTATTTTTATCCAAAACTTACCAGGCTGATGACACAGAGGAAAATCGATTACAATTCTTTTTCAATGTTGTTATAGCCTAATATCTATTAACCATGATAATGTTACCAATGCTTTTCTGCAAAAACAAAACCCAGCAACAATTATTTTTCAGTTAAAATTTTAGGGGTGCAAGAATAAAATAACTTACAGAAGTGAAGAAAGAGGTTCTTAGAAGGCATGCAAGACCACAACTGGTGTTCAGAAAATGCAGAAGCCAGCTCTGCTTTATCTAACAGAAACTGAGGCAGCAGGTTAGTAAGCTAGCAGAAAAATTCATGTCAGAATAAGTGTAGAGAGACTTCAGAAAACATGAATTAAATTATGGATGTTCCCTAAAACTTCTCACACAGCATTGCCATATCCATGTGAATGTTACAGCCTAATCCCCTCACCACAGAAGGAGCACAAAGGCATAATGTAGCCATTATTTTTAAACATGACCACATTTTGTCCATTATCTAGGTTTCCTCTTTCCCTCACCATATAATTCCCTCACACAGGCTTATTATCCTGCCACCTTCAACTGAACAAGTTAATAATCAAAATTATTCAAGTATTGACACTGTTCTCTGTTCACTCAAGTCATTTAACACCTGTAATATGCTTCACCTGGTAGCACTGTAACATCCTTGCTTGTTAATGGAACAAATATCAGCTCCCAAATGCCTCTGGCTCGGCAGAGAGAAATGGTGTTATCACAATTATCATGAATCAGTGCATTCAACACTGCTCCATGTGCCTCGTTTTAAGCCAATAATAATTTTAATAATTGGGTTATGGCTGCCCCAAGCAATTGGAGAAATCCCTGAATTAGTGTCAGATAAGCTGATGTATCCACTCAGATGGGTGAAAAGCCACACGCAAGCACTTGTTTATGCCTCTGAAGCAGGGGAGCTTCATTAATAAAAGTTTCCATCAGGTAGGACACACAGATGTGGCCACAGAGAGCCCAGCTCCAAAGGTAAACTTGCCCATATGCCAAGGAATGCGTCTGCCCCCTTGGGTGCTGCATGCTTTCGGTCGCATTTCTGATGGGCTGCTCGTGCCTCTGCACACATCTTGCAGAAATAAAGGTTTTAAGTGAGGTATGGGACAGGGAGCTCCATCAGCCCATGTTCCTTCCATGGGAGAGGGAGGGAGGGACAGCTCAGTGTGCAGAGGCTGTCATATCTGGAACAGAGGACATTGTACTGGAGATTCTGAAGTGACTTTTTCTCCCCCTCTTTACAACTGCAAAGGAAGTCTGAGGTGAACAGCAACATAAACTGAAGGCCTGAACTGGTGAACAGCAGCAAATGAGCTGAGTTGTTTTTAATTTTTAATTTCCATTAAAAGCCAATAATGACTGAAAGAGCTGCCAGCTCTAAGGCTGCTGTTGGTTTCTTCTATGAGACCAGGACCTTTTTATTTACATGCATTTTCTTGCAGGTCACCTGGCTTTTATTCAAGCTGAGTAGTTTAATATTCCATGAAAGAACATGTAAGATGCCTTTTCCTGCACTTTCACATCCTGCACCAAGGATCCTGCCTGTTTGTTTACCTCACTGGGAAATTTATGCATGTTTTTTAAGCACCATCAATTACCATTCACAAAACAACTAGCACATAATTGTGCGTATTTTCAGATCAAGGCACAAAAGCTTGTGCCAGTACCTGTTAGATTTGATTGGACAAGGTCACAGAGAAAAACATTAAGAAATGGAGACAGAGATGTCAAAGCATTTCCAACGGCAACAGCAACCGCCCCGCTCGTATCAACAGGGGGGAAATGGAAGCATAAACCAAATTGCATCCAAATGATTGCAATTGGAGCACATGTGTTATGGGAAAGGTTTGAAGTTAGCACATGTGCTGATATAGCAATATGACGATGAAGGGGGAAGAAAATTCCAGCATTCAGTGTCTTTGCAGCACAGATGGTTGGGTTTGCTTTGCTGGCCTAGTTGCTCATTAAAATGAATCAGATGAATCTGGCTATCCCAAACTGTTAGTATATGTCTCTGCCTTATTATTCTGTGCTTTGCAACAATGATGATACTATTCTGCCCATGGGCCAAATAATGCTTCAGTGTGGATCACACGAAATTCTGGTGGTGGGCTGTCGGTGTCTTGACTAAAAATCCACTCTGAAGTGAAATCTAGGAAAAGCTACAAGGCACCAACTGGAATATATCTGGGCAAATCATGTTTTACAAAATCACTCAGTAGGTACTACTCAGTACTACACAGACCGTAAGAAACTATGTGTGATTAATTACAGCATGACAAATGACACCCACTTTTGGGAACTTACTTGCCTTTTATGTTTGGACAGTATTGAGTGGTAAAGTAGCAGAGAATCTTTTATTTTTGTGTTCTTTTTTTTCCTTTTTAATGTGGCAAAGGACGTGTATAATGCAAAGAACACCACAGGTTTCCTCTTCTTCTTGTCTTTTTTTTTTTTTCCCCTCTCTTTTTTCTGTCCTTTTTTTCTCTTTTTATTTTTATCCCCTTCCGGAGAGTGAACAACAGTTATGAAGAGTGGGGTGATATATGGTCCCTCTACACAGTCATAAAGTGTAAATTTCCAGCATGAGATGCCTGTGGGGAGGGTAGATTTTCCTTCAGCCTCACAAGTCCCACTGATGTTAATAAAGGAGGCATGTCTACAACACCCCTCGCTGAATAATTTACATCTGCACAGACAGAAAGTCAGAAGGCAAAGCTGGAGACACATCAGAAAGCTGGCTTTAAATCAAGTCAAAAGTTTGCCTGTGTTTGTGGGTGGTTTATTATTATAAAAGGAAATCAATGCAAATTGAAATTAAAGCTGTCCGCTCAGCTTTGAGGGTTTCAGGATGGGGTTTAATGGGAGGGGTAGGAAAGTAATATTTATAAGGCATGGCTGAAAGATAAAGAGAGGTTTAAGGAGGGAAATGAAATGCAAAGGTTAAATGAACAGCAAAGAGTGATATGAACCACAAAACAAAGTAAAGTAGTTCTTTTGGAACTTCTTTCACAAATATATTATTTTGTTTGTGAGCAAAGAGGAAAAGAAAAATCCACTAAGTGTGTTCAAAATAATGGAAATTTGAGAATAAAAAAAATATTTTGAGTTAGTGGCTGTATTTTCGACATACAATTAGTACCAAGGCTTCGAAAGAATCCAGATGCCAAGTCATAGACTGCCAGGGGCATCATTAAGAATACATCTTAAGAGATTATGTTCCTAGAGGCACAAAGCAAAAGAGGCACATAACATGAGAGTACCTCAGCCAGCCCTGGATGGACCATCTGAGGTGAAGAAAGAATATTTTTCTGTTAGTGCAGCCATTTCTTACTGCTCTGAAGATGCACTTTCACTGAATACTCAGCATTACCACCTTGACCAAAGCTTAACTAAGTTCCTGTGGGTAACTTATAGTCACTATGAAGAGGTCTAAAAATTAATTTAAATAGGCAGATGACAGAGGTACAGATCCCCATAAAGGATAAAGTGTTGGATCCCTCTGATTTTCTGGACAGGGAGGAACTATTTCCTCCCTGTGGTCTGATCCAGCCATTTAAGCCATGGGTAAAATTTGCAGTTTCTCAATAGACTTAGGAATTATCCTTCATGAAACAGTTCACTCTCAAAGTCTCAGCAAATACAGACCAAGAATACTCACAAGAATTGCAGTATCACAGAATCACAGAACAGGCAAGGATGGAGAGGACCCCAGTGGGGTCATCTGGTCTCACCTCCCTGCTCCAGCAGGGCCATCCCAGAGCACAGGGCACAGGATTGTGTCCAGATGGTTCTGGAATATCCCCAGTGAGGGAGACTCCATCCCCTCTCTGCACAATCTGTCCCAGTGCTCGGTCACTGCCCAGGACAGAAGTTCTGCCTCATGTCCAGGGGGAATTTCCTGGGCTCAGTCCCTGCCCGTGGCTCTGGTGCCATTGCTGGGCCCCAGAGCAGAGCCTGGGCCCTGCTCTGCACACAGGGACACACAGGGACACACAGGGACACACAGGGATGCTCTGCCCCTCCCTGCACACAGGGACACACAGGGATGGGGCTCCCTCTCAGCTGGGGCTCCTCTCCAGGCTGAGCAGCCCCAGCTCCCTCAGCCTTTCCTCAGCAGGGAGATGCTCCAGGCCCTTCCTCACCTCTGTAGCCCTCTGGACCCACTCAGGAGCTCCATCTCTCTCTTGTCCTGAGGAGCCCAGACCTGGACACAGCAATCCAGATGTGCCTCACAGGGCAGAGCAGAGGGGCAGGATCCCTCCCTGACCCGCTGGGAATTCTCTTTCCAATGTACCCCAGGATTCCATTGTCCTTCTTGGCCCCCAGGATGCTGCTGCTGGCTCATGGACCCCCTGTTGTCCCCCAGGGCCCCCAGGACCTTCCCCTCAGAGCTGCTCCTGCAGGTCACCCCCAGCCTGTGCTGGAGCCTGGGGCTGTTCCTCCCCAGGTGCAGGACCTGCCTTTGCTCTGTTGGATTCCAGCAGGTTCCTCTCTGCCCATCTCCCCAGCCTGTCCAGGCCCTTTGGAAGGGCTGCACAGCCCTCTGGGATGTGGAGATTCAGGGAAACCAAGACTTTGGCTGCTGTAAACCAGCTGAGTATTCACATGTCAGTTTCGCCATAGCTTCACAGAGTCATAGTATGGTTTGGGTTGGAAAGGCCCCTAAATTTCACCTCATTTCAGCCCCCCTACCATGGACAGGGACACCTTGCATTAGCTCAGGTTGCTCAAATTAGACCCATTTACTGGGCTGGACCCCTTTTATCCACCTGAGGAGACTCAATATGCCAACAGGCATATTTAACCCATCCTATATGCCTGTCTCTAAACAAGAAAAAGCATTTCCACAGATTTTCATTTTTTTCCCTTTTTTTTCTTCTGCTCATAGAAAAAGTATTAGATAACAAACTTGATTTTGAACACCAAAGCTCCAAATTTTTTGCTGGAGATTGAGGTTCTGCTGCTGCTAAACCACTCCACCAATGCAGAGTTTAGTTAAATTTATGGGTCAGGGACTTTGTGCTGTTGTTCCTTACTTTTCCTGGGTGTCCACTGAGCTAATGGCAAAGCTGCCTGGACAATACCCAATCCCCTCCAGGTGGGTTTCTGGGGTGTTTGCTGAGCAGTACTCCTACAGACTGGCCCACATCATCCTAGAATGGGTTTTGTGTCCTGCACCCCTCACCCCAGGACTGGCTCTCTTGCTGTAGCAAACAAATCTGTGACAATGACAACTCCTCAGAGACCTTGTTTCCATTCCTGCCTGTCCCTTTTATCCATCCTGCTCTAACAGAGCTGCGTAAAAGTTTCCATGGTCTGTAATTTCGTCATGACTAAGGCTGAGCTCTATTACTTCTGTTCTCATTTTACATTAAGAAGTAAGAAAAAAGTGCCTTAATCCAAACTGAAGTGACCACTGTGTTGCAAAGCTGACACATCCCACATAGCTCCTCTTGTGTTAAGCAGAATCATCTGTTTCCCAGTTCAGTAAGTCACAAAGTGATGGGGGTTTTTTACTTCTTTTTTTAAATACAGTTTTTTTCTCCCCTAAGATACCAAGCTTGGTGATAGTTTAGTTGGAAAATGCACCATCTGAACAGATGGAGGAAAAATCTTTCACAGAAAATATATGCCTATTTCTTTAACTGATGTTTAAGATGTTTTTCACTAGGTAGGAACCTGGTGAATATTTTAAAAGGTTATTGTTCTGCCATTATCACTACACCAGTGTGAAATTACAGAGTGATTTTGAATGAAACAAAATGAACTTCACAGAAGTGTCGGGTGGATGTTTATGATAGCAAATGGTTTGACTGTTCTTGAACCAGCTGCTTTCAATAGGAAGTGGGCTGTCTTTCCTCAGCTCACTCCTCTTTGGTTCATAGCCAAGAACTGGGAAAAAAGAAAGAAGTTTGCAATAAATGCAGAAAAATGGGGAGGGGAAACTGAAGTTGAAAGGAAATTAAAATATTGTTTCACTGTACCTCTGTATTTCACTTTTTAGTTTGATGTCAGTGTCACATAAACATGTTTGTTTCCTAAGAGGAATAAGAAAGAAATCTCTGGTAAGGAATTTATATGTATTCTAAGTGTAATTTGTTTTATTTACAAGCCTGGCATAAAATGGTCAAACAGCAGGCAAGATAATGTATTCTTCTTGGAAACTCAGCCCTGTGAGAAGTTCCTAGGAAGGAATTTAATGTTCATAGAGAAATCTAAGCAAGAGCCCAAGAAGGAGGGCAATCTTTCTTTATGTTTTTATGTATTCTTGCTGCTTGAGATCCTTCTATGACATCTCTCCATAATTCTAATTTAAAATTATTAATGTTCTTTTACACAGAATCATACTTTTTGTCAATCAAGTGCAGGAACTTTGAAGTTCAGGTATTTTCAGGATCAATAACTACACTTGAGCTAATTGTTCAAGATTGGCTCTACAGTTTATGAAGAAAAAAATATTTGCTTGTGGGATCAATCTCTCCCAATCTATTTATTTTTTAGGATGTGACAGCTGAGTGAACAGGATGCAGATTTCCTAAAAAACAGGTGAGAATTCTGATGGCCAAGAGGCTGAGCAGGAGCCACTAGTGTTCCTGTGCAGTGGAGGTGGCCAGCATCATTCAGCAAGAGATGATCAGGGGGACAGAACTTGAGAGGTACAAGGAGAAGGTGGAAGTCTCACTTTAAGAGAAGAATAAGCTGAATGTTACTGTTGTCTGTGTGTGGGAAAGCTGAAGTTTCTGGTGCAAGTTAGAGGTGGGAAATTTTGGCTACATATTTGGAGAAAAGATCAGGCTGGTGATGAGGGTGGTGAAGCATTTTATCAGGTTATCCGGGCAAAATCTTTTTTGGGGATGTTCAAGGCTTGACTCTACAATGCACTGAGGAACCTCATCTAATTGGTTGTGCTTTGAGAGTTGGTTTGAACTAAAGATTTCCAGAAGTCCCTACCAAACACCTCTGACGCTATGATTTGTGCCCCATAAGTTTGTGTGGACTTCACAATTATGAAGAAAACCAAAGGACCATAAAGAAAATTTTGTGTTCCCATGTAAACCCCTCTATTTTTTGACCTCCTTAAATGCTCTATCTTCTGAGCCAAAATTAATCACTCATTTATCTCTGCATTCATTGGTGTGTTCTCTAACCATCTGCCCGTGTAGAGGACCATGGCACCAATGTTTCTATGCCATGACAGGCTGCTCTGTTGCCAGTTTTTGTATTTGGCAGTCAAACTAAATTATCACAATAAGATTACAAATAGCAATGCCCTACTGTGGCTGAGATAGAACCATTTTTCCTTAGCCAAACAAGGAAGAACCAAGAGACTTGAGGAAATAATTATTTTTATCTGATATGGATTCAAACCCTAAGAAGGAGCACATATCTTGTGTGTTAAACCATGACAGAAAGAAACAATTCAGTCTCTCACTCTCCTGTTGATGGAGAGGTAAGGCTATAACCAACAAGGTGATTTCAATTTTATTTCAAAAGGTTTGTTTCCTTTTTCTTTCTCAGCTTTTCTTATTGAAGTGAAACAAATTAATGAACTTTCAGGGAAACAGCTCTGATTCAGGAGCATACTTATCTATGAAATAATTTTCCAGTGAGTGTAATAGCAAACCCCTGAGCTGAAAATATCTGCAATGAAAATCCTGTTAGCCAACAGAAATAGCACAGTTTGACCTGGCTAGAAAGACCCTCAGGAACTGGGCTGGACTATCAACATTGGGTCTATGTCCCAAAATCTCATTGTTTCAGTATGTCATCAGAGAACAGTGGTTAGACAGGTGGAAGGAGGAAAATGAGTTTTACGTGTGCAGTGACTGAGATACTTTGGCATCTCCAGCCTGAATAAGAAACCAGAATAGAGGTCTGTAAAGCTGTGACATGGGGAAGCAAGAGTGGGAAGATTTCTACTGTATCTTATAATGCAAGAATTATTGGTATTCAAAGAAGGTCACCCTGTCAGAGGGTGACTTCTGGAGAAACAGCAGCACTTTCAGCTTTGCACAACACATATTTAAGGTGCCATGGGATGCTGTGGGTGCTACGGGTTGATATCAGCCCAAGGTTTCACAAAGTCCTGCAGAATGCATCTCTCTATTAAATACAAACATCTAGCTCAAAGAACCCCAGGCACTGAAGTTTCTGTTTCTTGCAGGGTTTGATTCATTGAGGAAAGTCTCTTCCTTGTTTTGTTGCTCATCCCTGAGTTTCTGGTTTGCAGTAATTGTTGGTGACAATGACCAGATGGAATAGAATGATTATTCATATGACTGTTAAGGGGTGCTTCAAAGAGAATGCAAAAAGCTTCTGGAAAGCCAGTATTTGCCCCAGAGACAAACCAATATGGGACAGATCTTTGCCTCCATGCTTTTGAGATTTGGTGTCACCTTGGAACACAGACACAGCTTTTGAAAATTGACAATTTCAGTCATTCCTCCATCAGACAACAGTGAGAAACAGTTTTATATCTTGAAAAGATATAACAATGTGCTCTCTTTCATTTTCTGGCTGCTACAGTTTCTTGACATTCATTAAGACTATTATAGTGAATAATCATATTGGGAAATTAACATTAATAACAGAAAATATTTACAGATCACTCTTTAGTCAATTCTTTACATAAAGGATAAAAAAATACTTCATTCTCTTGGTTGTGGAAAGGAAGTCCATAATATATCATCATCCTGCTGGGATCTAAATCACAGGACGAAAAAAAAATTCCCTAAAATTAAACTTATAAATCCATATTTAGAAGCCTGTGTATATACCCTAAAATTTGTCAACAACTCAGAGGTTCCCTGTGGAGTTGGCAATAGAATTCAGAAGCTGTTACAACACAGTTTGAGGTTTGAGTGGGCTCCTCTTTTCTGAGCTGACTGTACTACTTGCAGTTTTGTGAATGGCTCAACCACAACAGATGCCCTGAAGCTTATACCTATCTACAAAACAGATAATTTCCTTGAGGAGCAATATTTCAAGAAAAACTCACTGATACTTGCTTTCCACTCATGCAATTTTATTTTCCTTCTTGTTGTTAATTTTTATTTTATTGTTTATTTGTATTTTAGGAATTTTAAGGTCAGATTCTTTACTGTGAGGGTGGTAAGGCACTGGGACGGGTTTTCCAGAGAAGCTGAATGTCCTATCCATGGAAGGGTTCAGATCTGGGCTTAGAGAAACCTGGGAAGGTGTCCCTGCTCATGGCAGGGGTTTGGAATGGAGTGATCTTTAAAACTCCTTCCAACCCAAACCTTTCTCTCATCCTGTGATTGAGATTTAATGGATTTTTATCATTCTAAATGAAGCCTGTTTTTTTATCAGTGTTCCCCTGGATACTCTTTTTACTTATGGCTATTGGAAGAATCATCAGAGACATGGAACGTGAATCTTTCTTTCTGGGATTTAGTATACAAAAGGAAAAATATTAAACTCCATATCATATGGCTGTGTTAGACACCTTAGGCTCCCTTTGCTGTCAGTTTGGGAGCAGTCAGACTAGGACACTGCTCACCTCATGGTCTCAGGACACTCAAGATGGATCAATTAATCATTCTATTCAAATTCCCACTTCTCCCCATTGACTTTATTAGACATCATAAGTCAATGTAGCATACTCAAACTGTGTGTGTTTAATCCCTTGACACTTTGCTCAGAATGAAACAACTGCACTTTGAAAACCTAATATCTAATTTATTCTCTGTTTTTTTTTACCTGGTATTTCCACTGGAAGAATAAGCATAAAAAATTGAGTAGAAAAAAAATCCCAATTTGTATTGGAACTACTATTACTATTACTATTGGAATTACTGTTACTAATTCAGTGTTTTGCTCCATTTCAATAATGCAGCAGTGATCTTTTGTCCTTACACACATGAATAGTAGGACCACAGAAAAGGTAGTGGCAGTAGAAGCTAAGAGCAGATCTAAGTTAAAAGTAAAATAAATAAGATCCTCAAATTTTCTATTCAGCCAAAAAGCAATTTCTTTGCCAGAGAACATTTTTTAACATCTGCCATCTGTTGGTTTTAATTTTTATTGGTTTTGAATGAAAATGACACTTGCTGTAAAGGATTGATGTTCAAATTTAGCAATACACAACAGACCAGAATTCTAACTTGTTCTCTACAAAGCACATTTTTTTTGTTTGTTTTTGCAGTCCCTGGTTGCAAATATTTTAACGGACTTATTAAGGCAAAGTCAAACATTTCTAAGTAACATTTTCATGAGTCAGAGGTGTTGAGTTCATGAATGTGATTTTAACTTTAGCCAGAGCAGCAAGTGACCTGCACTTCTGAAAGTCAAGCTCTCAAGCCTGAATTTAATTTGGCCTTTGCAAAATAAATAGATGAATTGTTTTGTCATTTCACAAGCATTAAAACAAACAAACAAACAGATGTTGTTTTGAAATAAAAAATAAATAAAACATAGGCTCTAGAGGAACCATTTCAATGGGAATCACAACATTTTACTTTTTCTGTTGGAGCTCAAAAAAATCTATTTACTTCCCTATGAGGGTAGAAACAGAAAAGTTTCCCAAAAACCTGAAGGAACAACCCCAAACTGGCATTTTCACAGCACAGTTAACAACATTTAAAAAGAGGAAATAAAACTGCATGATACCATATCTATTTCCTTCAACACTCTCACTCATCTGCTGACCACACAGGACTCCACGTCAGCTGTAAAAGCCATAACACTCGCAGCACAAGCCAGAAGCTCAGCATATAATATCCCAAAATGCTTGTTAAAATTGGGCAAGCAGGAGCTCCAGCCTTGCCTTCTGCTCTGGATTTTGCATTCTGACTGTCAGTGTGTTGAGCAAGTAATTTTGTTTCCTTGCATTCCACTGATAAAATATTTTTTTGGTTTGCAGAGGTTTAATTTTTAGATTGAATTAATGTTTGCAGAAGATATTTCAAAGGTGTTTCCTTGTAACCATTGTAATAGGACTTCTTAGTATTATTGCCACTGATAACAAATCCATTTAATAGCTGCTTTTCATGTTATCTGTTCCATACATCCTGTTTTTAATGAAGGCTGTTTCTCAACATCCTCTGTACTTGCAACCCCAAAGAGCAGATATCATCTTTTTTTAATTTCGTTGTAATAATGGAGGCTACTTGAAGGTATTATTCTAGACATGAAAAGAGATTTCAAGATCCTGAGGTAGGTGTTTTTTCAGACAATACTATCAAAATCCTTAAGCTGAGAACTAGATTCTCACTGAGATTAATATCTGACCTAAAATTCTGATTATTTTATGTTAAATGGTTTTCTCTCCATCCTTTGCCTTGAGCATCACAGTCGTACCATTTGGGTATGCTACACTCAAGTATAGTTTTTTCCTTTATAAATCCTCTGAGAAGGATAAATTATCTCTATTCCACAGAAGAATAAAATATGGCAGGCCAAAAGCCTTGTCTGTAGTCACATGGGCCATACTCAAGAAGGAAAAGAAAGGTAAAATCTATTGTAACTCATTGTAACCCAACCTGCCTATCAGCCAGGAAAAGAAATGAAGATTTGCATGAATAGTTCTTTAGGAGTTTTTAAACAGATAATGTCCCCAATCACATTTAACACCAAGGTGTAAATCATGCTCCCACACCAAGATGCTGTTTGGAGGATTTGCATTGTTATTGCTTGGCTCATGTTGACTGAGGACTATATTCTGTGCAAAATCCATCTTTGAGCACTAAACCAGAACTGTCTGTATCAGTGCAGTGTGTCTTCATCAGGGATGTGTCAAATCTGACTGGTGACATACAATGATACATATTTCATCAGTCTAGTTAACACAGGCAGCTCTACAGAAACCATCTCTGTATTCAGGGAAATTTGCAGAAAGAGTAGTGAGCTGTGTGTCTGTGTTCACATGCATGAGATTTATATTTGCAGACAATTGACAAGTCTTGAGACACTCCTTGTAGACCTCCTTAGCTTCCTTGGATGCCTTTGGATATTTGTACAAAAGCATCAGAAACATATAAGAGTGTTTTCCAGAGCTGAAATTCCACCTGTGTAATTAGACCTATTTAAAAATCAAGTATTTGGTCTGAATGAACTCATAAGGCTTCTTCATTAGTCCCCTCTTGAGAGACATTCATGCCATGTGAATATCTCTCTGAGCTGAACAGAATGAACTGACCTGTCAAGATGTTCTTTGTGATAGAAAATTATACACACCAAACTTCTGGATGTGAAACTTACAGATTGTTTCTACTTTGGAGTGGCACTCCAAAGGCTCTCTGAAAATTTAGCCTTAAAAGCACCTTGGAACTTGCAATCAACCTACTTGGTAAAAATGACCCTTTCTGACAAGTTTAGTTTTCAACAAGACTGTCTATGGCTCTTTTATCACTAGGAAACAGCATTTACAGGAAAACACATAGACAATATTTTCATAATGTATATTTAAAATATCCAATCAGGGATTTTCACCAAAAGTTAATTTCAAGGTTAAGTAACATCAAATCTGCTTGAGAACCTGCACTTTGTAATGGGAGGGATTTAAGAGAGTGCAACTTCATGCTCATCTCCTTTGTACCAAGGTAAATATAGATTGGGAAAAGGTTTTGCAGGGAAGGTAAAAAAGGCCTTATTTGTTTTTTAAACCAGGTTTATTATAACTGAAAACTGATCACTTCTCATAATCCAGAGGACTTTTTAAAAATATTTAATCCTAGAAGTTTACTCAAAAGCTGGAATCAATTTATGGGGTGGATAGCACACAGAAATAACCTCTCTCTGATACACACAGTCTTTTAAATAACATCCTCTATGAGGCACTAAAGCTTTAATATCAACAATATTCCTGAAATGAGGGTAGTGAAAAAAAACCAAAACATGAAGTGCAGAAACTGCTATCAATTCCAGTCACAGTGGCAGAATGACTCTAATAGCTGAGACGTTTATGAGTCATAAATTACCATTTATAAATGCAGTGTTTAGCATTCATTTCAATGGACAACATATGGTAGCAACATTTCTAAATAGCTTGAACTGATAAATAGGCCAGTGAAGTGGCTCAATTTGTTAAAATGCTAACACATTAACTACTGCATGTGGTGGTGGCATGTTTGCATCCCTAACACTGCCTGTCTGCTTGGGCCTTATGGAAATAGACACTTGCCTTGAATTTATGAACTGGCAGAGTCAGTCTATTTTTCATAATGATTTATGAGAAATCACAGTTTGCAGACTGGGTGATCCATCTATGGCTGTGTTAGCCTCAGTCCCACCACGGTACACGGCATGACTGCATCCCACATGCTTTAACCCCTGGTGCCCTGTCTGGAGAGCCTGACTGATCCCTCAGCAATGCTTGGATCTCTTTGATGCACTTGGTCCTCTTAAAGGAGTTAGGTAATGATTTGAACCTGGTCATTGCTGCAGTGAGATTGATCAACACAAAATGATCAGCTGACGACTCACCTGAGGTCATCTCGGCTCCTATTAAAATTGTGGTGTGTCATACACACCATTCACAGCTGCTGTTTCTTTAGCATTGCGTAATAACAAAACCAATTTTCAGTTTAAAAAAAATAAAATAAATCAGTTCTAGGTCTGAAGAAAACAGAAATCCCCTACCAACTGTAACATTAAAGGAATACAAACTTTGAATAATACTTATGGAAGCTTTGGGCTGTATTTTTTTTCTACTCTACCTGTATTTAATTAGCTTTCTTTTGTCCTGTCAATGCTGTTTTAAATAACAGTCTTGACATGTGTATAAAGCCAAAACAAACCCCCAGGTGTCTAAAATATAGTGCAGATTGGTGAGTTCAGATGCTCCAGCACAGCTGAATAAAAACTATTGGAGAAATTCAACACAGAAATTTATTTTTCTTTTTCCTCTTTTATTATTTTCCTTTCCCTTTTTCCTTTTTCCTTCTTTCTCTTTCTCTTTCTCTTTCTCTTTCTCTTTCTCTTTCTCTTTCTCTTTCTCTTTCTCTTTCTCTTTCTCTTTCTCTCCTTCTCTCTTTTTTCATTTTTTTCCTTTTTTCCTTTCTTTTTTCACCTTTTCTTCACTTTTTTCTTTTTTTTTTCTTTTTTTTTTCTTTTTTTCTGACCTGTCTAGTCTTATTCACCCCAATTTTCAGTCACCTTCATTGCATGGCTATTTTTTTTAATGGGAGAGGAAGGCCCTTCATGGCTTCCTTTCCTCATTGTTGATTGTAGAACTACAGATTCATTCGACAGACTAATAACATGTGAGATGCAGTTTATGAAATCAAAATCACAGTGGTTTCTGCATTCTGCTAACACTATAAAAAATTCTTGGGTGTGTTTTATGAGCACTTTGGAACAGACCATCCCCTAAAACTGGTGGGTGTCTTCCAACAGAAACATCTGCAGCGGACACTGCTGTCTCCAAACTTGCTGGGGACAAATTCACCATATTCTAAAGTGAATTTATAAACCAGGCCAAGTGAATTTCTCTTCATCAGCTCTAAAGAGAGCCTAAAATTTAGGTCAAGCACCACCTAAGCGCATATTTATCCTTTCTTAATAAGGTTTTTATGCTGATGGAACTTTGTTTTGGAATGAGGATGCTTTAATCATAACAATAACTGCAACAATATTAATATGAATGACAATAATGACAATGATAATGATGATAACGATGAAGAGAAAATGCAGTGCTACCTATTTAATAATTTTATGCAGTCTGGATCTGATTGTGTTAGGTATCATAGAAACTTTGGGGATTAATCAAACATGGTAAGCTAAATCAGATTTTGAAAAGCTAAATCAGATTTTGAAAAACCAACCACACATACACACAAAAGATGTGAGCTTTCTCTCTATGCTTCAGCAATGAAATAGAAAGGGAGTACATCCTTGCAATAATTTGATAAATCCACTGGTCCCATTAAGGTTTGTAATGTTGAAACTCTTGGTATGTACTCTTGAGGTGAGTAATTCAAAAGTACTCTGCTCATCTCTACAGAGCATCCTTCAAGAGGAGGTGCTCTGGTGAACTTGTATTTTCACTTTCTCCCCAGAGGGAGCTGGGAGGCTGGGGTTGTTCAGAATTTACAGCTTCAAAACCTGGGAATATGAAGGATTGGGTGCATTACTGATCTTGAAGCTGCAACCATTTGAGAAGTATTGCTGCACAACAGTTAAAGGAAATAGTTTAGATAACTGCTCAGTCTTAACTACTAGAGAGAATAAAACGAGCAGAATTCAACCTTTCACACTGTGATCAGTAAAGAAACCAATGAAAACATCTATTCTGCAATGAAAATGTCCACCTGCAAGCTGTTCTTTGTGCTGGTTCTCATGTCTAAAACAGTTTGTGTGAAAATCCCAAGCTTTCATGAGCGGTTACTGCTAAAAGAACAAAGCAGCTAATAGCTGAGGAAGAGAATTTCAAGACAAGGAAGAAGAAGGTGTGTCTGACTATAAAATATGACCTCAAACCTACCAGTATGTGTAAAGGTACTTCAAGGGAAATACTGTCTTTAAATACAGGCTTCTCAACAGGCTAGGTGCCCTCACTAACTTGATTTCTGGAGAAATGGGGCAGCTCACCTCTACCCTTAAAAAAAGCTTCTGAGAGTAGTATCTTGTGAGCACTTTAAAAATCAGGCCCTGAAAACTGACCTAAAAATTGACATCCCAAAGGATTTAGAAGTTTACTTTTTATTTAAGGAAAGTCCCTTCACATTAGTTATATTTTTCCTTTATGGTTGGCAAAGCAGACAAGACAGGACTGTCTCTGCTGATCACATATAGCTCAAGGTGGTGTGGAGCTGAGCTTAACCCAAATGTCTGAAAAGGAGTAAATGACTATGGAGAGAGGACTTTTCTCTCTTTTATACTTCAGAGATTGCCCTATAGAGTCCTTTCAGATTGCTTTAACAGCTTTGCCACTATACAGCTCATTAGTTCTTGCTATTTCTTAACAGAACAGCTGGGTAAAACATGTTTAATTTATATTCAGCTTAGGACTGAAATATATTCTCCATAAAACTTTAAAAAGGAGAAAAATGATATAAAAAATGTTCCTTCCAGCATAACCATCACTAACAAATAATGAGCTTGTTTATCATTGCTTTTTTATGTCTGATACTTCAGGCATTTCAGAGCTCTTTCCAGACTATTATCTACTGCCCTTCAAACCCTTCATGTTGTTATCCTGACTTTTATATCAGTAATAGGTTTTAAGACTCATAGTAATGAATGCAAATATATGACTGTTTTAGGGCAATAAAATTGTTCTATAGCAGTTAACTACGCTCTTTGCAATAGTGAAAAGCATTTTAAATTAGCAGTTGGAGAAAACTAGGACATTGGAGCACAGAGACAATGTAAGAGTGCAGCAATCTATTGGCTGTTACCTAATGGAAAAGTTAGTTCATTAATGCTCAAGTCAGTTGTTGATCACTAAGGGCTGCAATGTAAAGTTTGACTCCTGTCTAATGTGTTGTTGTTAGCTGAAATGGCTTTCTAGAATTTGTGTCTAGAGTTAATCACAAGTACTAAAAAAAGGAGAAGAGAAAATGTGGTAGTTTTTGTTGCTGTTATTGTTATTTGTTGGGGGGGGTGTTTGTTTTTGTTTTTGTTTTGTGTCATTGAATTTTCTGTGTTTCTAGAAGTTTAGCAGTTTTTTATTCAGTATTTCTTCAGTTTCCCAGGAATCCCTATCTGTAGTAACAACTTGGTGATCTGTGTGGGTCCCTTCCAACTCAACATATTCCAGGATTCCATGTCTCAGCCCCAGTTACAGCAAGAAGCTGGGAACATGCATCTCTGATCACAGATGTGGGTAATCCAGTTAAAGCCAAAGGTACTCTCTATCCAGCTCTTTGGAGACAAGTCATCCATCCATTGGGATAATAGTGTTAAAGTCATAATGATGCCTAAAGATTGTTGTTTTCTATAATTTTGCCTTATATTTGTAGCTTTGTAAACTGTTAATACATGGTTATATCAGGTATTTTTTCTACATTTTCTCTTACATTTTAGAATAATAAGTTAGTCTTCTAACATATTCCTGAAATACTGTTTAATCTTATTTTCTAGAGGACCTCCACAAAGGACATTTTCTTTTCCAAACAGGATCTGAGAGGACACAACAAGAAATGGGACAAAGAAGCCCCTGGACCAACTCCAATGGGGCAGTAACCAGGGGAAAATTACCAAAGCACGTGGTCCTGTAGTTGGACAATATTTGTTACATGTTCTAAATTGTCAAACTTATAAAAACTGTAGAAATCTAATTCCAGGTGTGGCCATAACCACCACGGAGTCACCTGGGAGTCCCAGATAAAGACCTTCATTTATCTCACTATTTTAACAATGTCACTACAGTTTTGTCTTTTAATTTTAGGCAGCAATAAAGCTGGATTCAGTGTTGCTCCATTCTGGAGAACTGATGAGTATTTAAATCTATGCTGTGGATGCCATTGCTCTCCTAACTCAAGTTACCCTGTGGGGTGTGTCCATGAGAAAAATGACCCCACAGTTCTTCAGGATGCTCTGTTTCAGGGCTGGCACCATCCCTACAGCACTAGGATGCTGCTATGCACACTAACAAGTGCACTAACAAGCAAACAGGCTGAGCTGGCTGAACCTGAGTGGTTCAGGTCTCCCTGTGCCATGCTTCACTGTCCAGACCCTTCACTGTCCAGACCCTCAAAAGAAAACAACTAGAAACCTGCTCTAAATGTTCTTAAGCTCCCTCCCTTAAATCAGGGAAAATAGATGGCACTGTCAACTGCACAACGGAGAGGATAAATATATTAAAACTTTGGAGCTACTAAGCTACTCTCGCACTGAGGTTATTTAGTTCTGTTTCTCTGATGGATGGATGAACTTTAGCACATGTTTTAATTCTTTCCTTGGCCGTAGCCAGTGCTGTGGGAAACTCTCCTTGTAGCTGATCTGTCAGCCTACGATCTGTTTCCTGGCTTGTAATGATCTATAATTTTGTTAGTGGGAAGATGCATATGAAGCAGCTTTTGCTTCATTTCCTTATGAAGACACCACACTGATGGATGGCTTAATTCAAAAGCCAGTGTGTTCTTACCGAAGAACTCCACATTCAGACTCCAAATCCTGTCACTTATGTCTGTTTAATATCTCCTAAATGTGTCTTTGTTTTTCCCTCTACCTCTATTGCTGGAAATAAGGCTGGTTTAGTCATCACTTCCATCAATTACTATTCTGGTCTCCTTGTTGGTTCTTCCCATCACCCTACCCAAGCAATAATTCATCTTACCCTGTGCTCAGACTTTGTGTAAACCACACATTTATTCTGTGTACATTTTCACTTGAAATGTTGCCTTTGGTGAAAAATGTGTTTAACCCAAAGAGTTGTCTGTAGAAATAAAATATTTATTCTCCCATTTTTATTGAAAACATAAATTGATTCTTGTTTTGTTCACAAGCTAAACAAATAAGGGATGGCAAGAAGATGCAGCTTAGCTAACCAATCCACTCCAAGTTTGTTCAGCCGTTAAATACCCAAATAAAACCAATATCCTCCAACTTTGTTTTGCAGTTAAGTACCCAAATAAAACCAATCCCCTCCAAGTTTGTTTAGCAGTTAAATACCCAAAATTAAACTTTGTAAATTTGGGGTTCTCAATAACTGACTCATGCAAAAATGTAAGCAAAAATGAAGCATTATTCATACTTTTTTTTTTTGTAAATTTCCTGACACATTTATGGTACAACTAACATTTTTCAGAACAAAATACACAAAGAAGATTTTAGTTCTATCACTTATTCAAAATTCAGTGTTCAGTCTTGGGCAAGTTACATGTTTGGTCAGTAACATTGTTCAAAAGAATGGAGGTAACCAGCCTCCAAAAGGTCATTCTTAAAAAATGGCATTTACTGTTGATGAGAGTAAGGGTATAGATTTGTAATGAATTGGATTTTTTTTAATGTTTGGTGTTGAGTTTTTTTTCCCTTGTAAATGATATCTGTGGATTTCTCAGTTCCCTCAAAAGCTTGATTAAGATGAGGTGTCATGGCAGAGAGAGTTTCAGGAACCAGATGATGTTCTCTGGAAATGGAAGAGGTATTTGCTTTAGACAATTCAGCAATGTTCTGTCATTCCTGAGAGTTCAGCTTGCACACTTTCAGCACTACAGGTAAGATGGAAAAGTCATTATCCCAGTAACTAGACAATTAGGAAAACTAGGCTGTGGTAATTTCCATCACGTTTTGCAAGCCTTCAGTCCAGCTAACGAGTCTGTGGACCCTAAGAAGAGATTAGATGTGACTATTTCTCAGCCATGACACAATCTCAGTGATTTTATTCCAGGCCCAAATGATCTACTTTAAGTTTTCTTGTAGACAAGTAGAAAGTAAAATGCAGATTATGACTAGCTGAACTACCCACGGTATTTCTTTCTCTGCAGTGAAATGGTTATAAAACTGGACCATTCAGCCTATTCAGACAGATGTTTTATATAATAAGGCCTGTCAGAATATAAATAAATAACAGAGAAAACAGGCATTAGAAGCATTAATGCCTCCAGACTTCAGCATATTGTCACAAAACCTGCTTCCATAAATTTTCTACAGATTCAAGAAGCAAGTGTGACTTTACAGATTATTTGCTGTGGAAATGCAGCGAGCATCTCTGCTGCTTTAAAACATGGAAACACACCCACAAGAATCTCTGCACGGAGCCAGCGCAAGCACAGCAAGGTCTCAGTGCTATGGTTAAGCACAAAAATGATGTTAAACCTGAGTCACTATGCTTTGTCCCTGTAGCAAACTCCCCAGAACTACTTAATTCAAGAGAAACATGCAGAGACACCCTGGTTTTACATGGGCCTGGCTTGTGTCCCCCGTGCTAATTAACTTGGGCTTTGAACACCATGAGAAGAGGGTTATCTGGTCTTGAAATAGCCTTGGAAGCAGTTTTCTTTCATGTAGTGCTGTGCCAGAGCCAAAGCTCTGGTGGACCCAGCTGGCTGTCACCATTTCTGTCAGACATGAGCTGGCTCTGAGAGTGGCATTCATCTCATTTAATGTTAGATGTCTGCACTACAGACATCTACATCTCGATTAGTCACCCTTGTCTCCCTTTATAGGGATTGGAGAGAAAAAAGCATGATTCACCCCATCCTAAAACAGACATCTCAAATGTGGATGAATCATGCCTCAACAGTGTCTGTTTTGTGCAGGCAGTGAGAGGAAATGATGGAAACACAGGGCTGATGTCAGGAAGGAAATTAGAGCTTGGAAGTTACGGAGTGTCAGCGCTGCAGGAGAAGTGTATTTGTGGGACATACAGGTAAGTAGAAACAGGAAAACCTACAGAAACTACTTATTTATGGTCTCATGGCAGCTGGTTTGAAAACCCAGGAAAGAGCATCATCTCTGAGTCAGGAATGAAGGTGGCCACTTTGGTATTGGTTTCAGCATTAATGACAAAAAACATTGTGTTTAATCAATGACCTGCGTGCATCTGCCTCCTCCTAAGGCAGATCATTATCTATGATACATCTCTCCAGTATCACAACATTATTTGAGCTAAGTGAGATGCAGAGAACTTCACTGGGTTTAGTGATCAATTTTAATGCCATTTGATGTTCATTATTTTTTCTTTTCTTTCTGGTGATTTACCAAAAATAGTGAAGCCAAGCTGAAGCAGCGTCCCATGGCTCCAATAACCCAGGCAGGTTACTTCATCTCTTCATTCACTGCTTTTACAGCCTCAAAAAGTAAGATAACAATTCTTTCATTTCTCCCCAGTAACTTCCCCTTAAAAAAATAATAATTTAAAATTAGCATTATGTAATACTATATCACAGCTGGGCTTTTTCCCCTCTAACAGTGACAGAATGCAGTTTTTTTTTTCCAAACAAATGAGAAAGCTTATGCAATAAAATTTGGATTTCACAGAATTCATGGTTTTGGGCAGCCTTTGCTTCTGACTTATGAGGCATCAGCAAGAGGCTTGGGGAGTCCTATGGTCTAAAATAACAACAATCAATGTGAAATTAAAAAAAAACATCTAAATGTGGCATTCTCCTACAGCTTGAAGCATGAGCAGTTAGTCAGGGATACACAATGTGGTGCCCTCATTTTCTCAAAGTGGAGCTCTTTAAAGCTTGCATCCCGTGCCTTCCCTGTTGACATTCAAATTGACTTTCTGCATTTCATAATGGTAGTTCCTGACTTGCTTTTCACTTTATCTGCCAAACCCACTGCTGGGTCTTTCTCAGATGCACAAGAGTCAGGGATAAAGCTGACGGAAAATGCATCACTTATTGCAGTCATTTAGCTAAAGTACACCCCAATACCAACAAAGTAAGACAGGAAATTATTAGAATTAGACTGCTGTCATCAACTGCTATTTCATCAATCGCTCATTTTTCTGACAAGCCCAAGTTCTTCTTAGCTTTAAGCCATTAAACCAGTAATGATAATAATAATAAAAACAATAACAACAACTATAATGCATCCAGAGAAAAACAAGGCAGCACTTTAGAGAGAAAAGTACCATGTTCTTGTCAGGGAAGGTTATCATCCTCATGTAACCTACCACAGAAATGTCTCCAACCCACTATTCCCAACCTTCTGCACTGCCAGGGTGCCTAATCTGCATGGATCCCTGCTTCTGCAGGAGTGAAAGGACTTATCTCAGGGTCTGCTCTCTTAATTCCCTCCTAGAGAAGGAACCAGACGCTGGAATGTAGGTGATGGGGAAGGAAGGCTGTGTCTTCTCAGTCCTGAAGGAGCTTATTTCTGCTTTGCAGCTTCTAGGAAATTTTATTGCTCTGAAGAAGCACTTGCTGGCATTCCAGGCCCTGGCTCTGCACCTCTACCAGTGAGCCCTAGCACATGAGTTCTTTGGATATGAAATATTCCCCACTGAGTAACTGGACAAAGTCCAGCCTTCATGGCTCTACAACAATCAGGTAGATCTGGGGGCAGAAACCACACAGATTCTGTTTTTACAAATGAACCAGGCCAAATCGTCCTGTTAGCACCACCAGCCTGTATCCAAACAATCCCATTGACCTCAGCTGAGTGTAGCTAGAAGGAGAGCTCAGCCTCAGCACGTGTCCCCTGTGGCTGTACCACAGTGTGTAATTATTGCTGTTTGTTATTTCTATTGCTGTGGAACCCCCAGGATCAAATAAAGATCAGGATCCCAACTGTGCTGGGTGCAGTGCAAACATATAAGCAGTCATGGTGCCTGCACTGAAGAGCTTACAGCTGTGTCCCTTAGGAGAACATTTCTTTGTCTAATAGACTTCTCTATTAAGAACTGTTAATTGCTTCATTCAGCCTAATTTTTTTTTTTTTTTTTTTTGTGTGTGTGTGTGCTTAGTTTATTCTATTTCTTCTTCCTGGCCCCCCTAGACCATCCTTAATAACTCTCCTGCCTTCACAACATCAACAGCTTTCCACACTGTCCTGAAAATCATTATTCCCCCTCTTGCTTCTTGATTGTCAGATGAGACACTTCTCCCCCACTCACTTTCTGCTTTTCTTTTTTTTTTTTTTTCCTTAAAACAGCTATTTGTTCTCCTTCTTCTTATTGGAACAATGTTTTTGGATCATTATAATTCCACATGGGTGAGTGATGTTACTTGTGCCTCCTCTCTGAGCCATGATGTCATGTTCCCTTGAAGGACTCCCCAAAAGCACATTCACACTCTGCTATTCCCTTTGCCTGTGTTTTACTACCAGAGAAATGGCTCGTTGTCACCCCACAGGTTTCCTTCACTGCTGCAACCTAAATATCACATCTTCCACTTGCCAAATGTCTGCTTCAGATTACCTCTTTACACACCTCTCTCCAGAGGCATTACATGATAGGTTTTTTCCACTCTCCCAGGCTGAATCTCTTCTCACTGTTTCCTGCTCATATTTCTAAAGTCTCCTGGTCCCTTTGTATAACATTTGTGCATTAATTCACACACAGAAATCTCAGCAGACCTTTCCTCAGGGAGGGTCTCTGCAGCTTTCAGAGGCAAAGCATGCCCACTGCAATGCAGGCACACCTTTAAAATATCACAGGCTTGCAGTAGAAGCTCTGATCCCATAACTGCAGCTGTGATGCTCAATGGCCAGCAACGGTTTCTATTCCACTACTGGAACAGAAAACTCTGCTCCTGAATGGGATTTTTCTGAAATGTAATGCTCATGTTACTTATTTCTTGTAAAACACATACAGTGCTGAAATAGTGGTCATGCTAGACCATGAACTATTTAACATTCTGTTAAATAGCTCCTTAAAAAAAGAATATTCCTCAAATGCAACTGCCTTCTGGTCTGACATTGACTGCCAGACTAGAGCAGGGCATGGTGAGTGTTTCCATTTATTTCTATGCATTTCTAAAGGCTGAAAATCCATCAGAAAACATTAAAATTGTAGGTCATTAATCATACATTGTTGGACATCCCTTACCAATCAAATTTTCAAGAGGGAAACCTGAACCATCATATCTGGAGATAGGTGGTTAGACGTCTCAAAGGAAATCTCTTGAACTACTTTCATCAGACGGAGAAAGAAGTTTTCTTATTCTTTCACTTCAATCACTAACTCTCATTAAAAGTAATTTTCTTACGATTATATAAGGTGCAGTCTCTTCCCCATATCTGTTTGAAAAGTGATCATGTAAGGATTAGGTGGCAGACACATTGTTTAGTCTAGAAAGCTGTACTAGCTTTCAGAGATTATTGTGCCCTGATTGCCTGCACAATTTACCCTAATGAGAAAAAAGTAGGTGACCATGTTCCCTTTGATAGTGTCTGAATTTAATACAAAGACATGTCACTGCAATGACATCATTAAGTGGGAGTTATTGTGACTAACCACTAATACCAAACCACTTTTATTACCAAAATTAATTTGCTAATTGGTCGACTGTTATCTTTTATCTGTTTCCTTGGAACAATCAAAAGCACAGGGGAATTACTTCAGGCTACAGACTCTTCTTTCATCTCAGGCTCTTGACAAATTTGCTCCACTTTAAGGGATCCTTATTCTGTATTTTAAACTTGTTTCCTACATCTTAAAATCAGCATCAGTAAATTTAAAGTTCTTCAGCTGGGATCAATGCCTTCCCATATGTGGTAAATCAAATTTCCTCTTATGTCCTGCAGTTAAGAGTACCATCATATGATCACAGAACCACAGAATGGCTTGGGTTATAAAGGACATTAAAGATCCTCTCATTCCAATCTCCCAGTCATGAGCAGAGACACCTTCCACTGGACCAGGTTGCTCAGACACTGGATTGGGGCTCAGAGGATGTGTGGTAATAATGAAGACATAGTAACTTAAACATGAGTTTCATCTCTTGGAGTTTCTTGTGAAAATATTAGAGAAAACCAAATGATGGGGATTGGGGAAGAAAATTTGTTTTGGTACAGGGAAGGGCTCAGATATTTTCTGTGGTCTGCAACACCGCTGAAAAAAACACAAAAAAGTGGTGGCTAAAGGTAAATCTCACCTTACCTCTGTTCAAACATTTGAAAGACAGGTAAGTCCAACTGCTGTGTCCATTCTTTATACTCTCCCTAGAGGCAATTTGATAATTTACTCTGTGGTTACACCATTTAAAAACTTTAAGTAGATTTGAAGGAAGACCTTAGTGGATGGACTTGATCTTTCATTTCAAATTAAAATAATTTCTACTGTTGAAAGAAATTCTTGACATTGTGCAGCTTCCTTGGTTTGGGGCAGGAAAAAGAAGCTTCTCTGCAGTAGATTAATCAATTCTTTATGTCATAAGAATACTTTGTAATGATCAAAATTAAACAATATTAATATTGTTAGGATGTCTTCTAGTATCTGCAGGCTCTTGAGGAATTTTGAACATATTGCTTTGAAAAAAGCATGGTCTGGGTATTCAGAAAATATAAGAAGGGAGATCAGAGGGGGTCTGGAAAAATGACCCAAGCAGAGGGATTGAAGTAATTCAGGTTGTTTAGTCTAGAGAAGGGGGGTGTCCTGGGGTGCTTCTGATAGTGGTCAAATATTCTTCCTCAGCCTTCCTGAGACCACTGCTGAGGAGAAAGTAATTATGCATATTTGACATCTCTGACAGGTAGGTGAACACATAATTTCAGCAAAAAAGTTAAAATGAGAGTTATGGAAACTTGCACCAGTGAAGGTAAAAATGGCACAGATGAGAACACCTTGGAAATTTTGATGTTTCCTGTGTTAAAATCTTGGGCCAGGGTAAAAAGTTTCCAGATTGCTAAAACCAGTGATCTACTCAGACGACAGGAGTGATATATTAATATTCCTATTTTTGTAAGGAAGGAGACACCTGAAGTACCCTGTAGCCATATATGCACTCAAAAATCTCATGACATCAAGAAAATCCATGTTGTAGTATCTTGTATGTTGTAAATAACACCTCAGATTCTGTTGTGAACTTACCTATAGCTTTGTGCATTGTTCAATAATCATAAATGCCTTTTTATTAATTGCTTATTCATTTAAATCCATGCACAACAGGCCTGACCACCTTTTGCCACAGCATTTCTTCTGAGATTTTTTAAACCTCTTTTTCAGTTTTCTGCACATCATTTGATTCAGTAGCTGTCACTAGATTTTGCATAAAAGGCAATGCAAAAATTAAAGCAAATACTGTGAATACACTTTTCTCCTGTCTGAATATGCAGTCCTTCTCACCCTGGCCCGGTGCTATCACACTTCCACCAGCCTGGGGTTTTTTTAGATGAAATCTGAAAGGAAGAAACAGCTAGCTGAGGAGCTGACAGGGAGCAATTGAAGCAACAGATCCCCTGACAAGTTGTTTCAGCTTCAAGGTCAATTAGATATTTTGCAGTCAAATAAGATTCTGAGTCCCCGTGTATAGCCGATCAAATTGCCCAGCTTTCTTATTTTCCCTCTGCTTCTGCTTTAAAAAGCTCATCTATGGCTACTGCAGTGATCCTTTCTGGATGAAAACTCTGGGAAAAGAGTGTCCTTCATCACAATGTCTCGGGCTCATTTGTTTTGCCAACAAACTGCAGTGTTTTTGAAGCTGCTGTGGGAACCACAGGGAAGATGTTGCAAACACAATAATGTATTGTCTGAGGAAGCATTTGCAGGTAGCAAAGGAGTCAGATGTCACTGGAACATGTTGTTTCTTATTTCTCTGGTGAGAGTGAGCAAAAGCAAATAATCCATGAAAGACACCCAGGTACACTCATTCTTCCACTTTCATTATTCTGTACACCAGTTATAGCGAGAGGAGATTTAAAATAATTGTTTAAACTGTGCATGTTCTAAAATGGCTTCCTTCCGACAGAGAGTGTCTTGCTGTCTGCCTGCCTGCATTTCTAAAGCTTATATTTGCCTAATATCTATTTTGGCACCTGCATATTGACATTAATGGAGAGTGATGATTATCTGCAGTGCAATACTCCCCATTGTCTCGCAAGCCCAGCCGGGTCAGTCTTCAAACAGACTGGCCAGCCCTGGGTGAAGGAAGAGAGGATATCTCTCTTTTCATGGCCTTTTTATATTTGGGCTCTTCTCTGTTCCTCCAGATTTTTAAAAAATTGTATCTCATTAATGGGCGCAGTCAGCAAAAGAATGTAGCACAAAATGCAGTTCTTTTGTGCCTTATAGTGTCTACCTGGCACAAAGTGTAGATTTTTCAAGAAATTAGGCTTTCTAATTTCTCCTGAGCTTTGAAACACCTCTGACACTTTCCAGTTGTGAAAATTCAGAATAATACTTCATAAAATCATAGAAAGGCTCAGGTTGGAAGCAACCTTTGAAGCCATGTAATTCTGCCCCCCTGCCATGGGCAGGGATGCCTTCCACTATCCCAGGTTGCTCCAAGCCCTGCTCAACCTGGCCTGGAACACTTCCAGGGAGGGGGCAGCCACAGCTTCTGTGGGAAACTTGTACCAGGACCTCACAGGGAAGGATTTCTTCCTGATATCCAATCTAAACCTATTCTCTGTTAGTTTGAAGCCATTTTCCCTTGTCCAATCACTTCATACTCTCGTAAATTAACTCTAAGCTGAAATTAATTATTGCACTGTGTCCAGTTGTCTCAAGTTTTTAAAGTGATTCCAGTTAGATCTGAACTATGAGTCCCCCACGCTCTCTGTGTGGGTTTGTCACACAATATACTGTAGTTATGATACAATTATACAATATATTGTATAATTATAGTATTTGTATAGTAATTACTAATGTATCATTATTATACATTATAGAATATAATGTAGTTCAGTACTCCTATCTCTACTTTTGGGATTGCTCAAGGTCTGTCCCATCTTATCTAAGAGTGGTGGTCAGTACTTCCCAACTTCTTTCTTCAATTAAAGAAATAGTTAAAATAAAAATAATGACCTTTAGAAAAAACTGTACTGACCACCCTTTTTCTTCAAGTATAGAGACTGTTTCTTGGATCTTAGATTTACTCTGCTCTGAAAAAGGACATGGGAATAGGTATATTTTTATCAAACAGAAATTAATAAAAAAAAAAAATGGAATTTTTTTTTAATTTCACCTGACATGATGTGACTAAAACTCAGAAAAATACATAAGGTCAGTTTTCTGATGCAGGCACTACATGATGACTCAAAATAAGGTAAGATAAGATATGACAAGACAGAACAGAAATTAGATGAATGCCCAGAAGTTTGTTGGCTTCCCACCGGCACAGCCATTTCCATCTCACGTTCATTAATCCTTCATGAGCCTCAAAAAATTGAGTTTATTAAACCAGGCTGAAATCAAACCACCCATGGATTTTCAGCATGCTTGTGATTCAGTTCCCCCTTTTCACACAGCTACAAAAAATGTAAATACCTTGCCATGTCTGCGTAGAAAATTTGTGGAGAAATAGAATTTGCCAGTGCCTGGAAAACAGAGAATTAATTTCACACAAATCAAAGGTTACTGTTTATTTCTACTCAGAGTGATAGAAAAGATGGACTTCTATATTAAAAAAAAAACCAAAATAAGTTGTCTGGTTGATTTGCAATGACAGAGGTGGAATTTTTCATTGTTTTAATACTAAATATTAATTTGAACTAAAATTACCATTGAATTGATACTTGGTTATTGAAACAATCTTTGTCAATGTTAGGACTCTGCAGGAGTTAGCTTTTCCTGACTTATTTATGTACTCTAAATATAGCAGTCATGCATCAAATAAGAAGCACATTTATAAATAATTTATGGAAAATGAATAATGGATTGTTAGATGTCTTAATAAATGACTAATCAATCGTTATAGAATCCACAGGTCATAGGGTACTTTTAAACATGGCAGATAAACTACATGAATAATAAGCTGTCCAGAAAGCATCATCCTTGCAACTGTATAGAAAGCCATTCATATCCATAATATGCACATAACTAGGCTTGATGAATAATACATTAAGAAACAAAAATGTAAAACACACACATTTGTTGAACATACTCATGCAAACCATTCATCTCACTGGTCTAGGGGTTCTAAAGCTGGCAAAAACACAATGGGAGCTTGAAAATCTTCCATGAAGATAGGGGTGCTGTCCACCTCAAGAGCATATTCCTGGTTTTCAGCTTGTTTAGGGAAGGTGCAGATATTGTACGAATCTTTTATAGGATCAGGACGTGTTTAGCATGGCGAGTGATGCAGATTATTTCTGTACTGTTGCTACTCAAGACTCTTTCAGAGATCTATATATATTTGTAAACAGGAAGACAAGTTTCCTCATCAGCACTTCCTTATGCTATAAAGAACTTATTCTGTAGGATATATAGCTGGTGGATGTGCAGATCTGCTACTAATGGCCAACAAGACAGACTGCAGAAAACCTAAAATTGATAATAAAGAGTGCTGTAGGATTGCAGCCTGGTCCCAGACTGGAGTATCTGAGCAATATCTTAGAATGATATGATCTTTGCTATGTTCCTGCCCAGCACAGGAAAGGACAAATGTTACACTCTCTGGTGACCTTCAAAGCCTTGTCCCTGAGTGGCAGGTCATACATATTGCATAGATTTGATTAACTACATGGGAAGGCCTCATAAGAACCCAATAATGAAAAGAAAAGCCAGGCATAGGCAGCAAGCTATACAGTATTTGGGAAAATAGAAACTCTTAGGCCATGGGTAGTTGATAATTTTTCTTCCTGAAAGAGTAAGAATATATATAAGAATAAATCACATCTCATCACACTTGTAATAAGATGATAGAATTAAGTCATTGTAGTCTTCTTTTTGTTTTTCTTAAACCCTGAGCTCTTTCTGAGAGCCTTTAAAAGTCATGAAGTCTATAAGACTGTTTCAGCACGTTAAATAATCCAAAGGAAAAACCTGAAAGACAACCGAATGTGTCAGCTAAACAGTTTAAGCTCTCCAGCTTTAGTCTCTATAGGCAGCAATTACATTTTGAAGGAAAATGTTTTACAATTGTAATTACACATAATAGGAGGAATGTATTTTTTCCCTTTATCCTACTCCCATGGTGAGTCAATTTAATTTTTAAATACAAGAGACATAATTGATTTTAGCCCTAGATTAGTACTGAAAATGATCTATATGTGCTCTCACTAATGGAACAAGAGAATTGGCATTCCTTGGGGACCTTAACCCAACCCCGTTCATGGCAACAATTATTAGACCCTGACAGGTTAGCTACTAGGAAGAGGGGGGCATAGAATACCCTGCTGATTAACAATCTAGTGAAATAATTAATGTTATGCTCTTCTCATTTAATTACGGATTATTCACAAATATATTATTATTAGAGACCACAAAGGAAGTGGCTGTGCTGAGTTTTGACTTCATCTATGCTGCTTATAAGGCCTTTTGTAAAGGGTTTAGGGAAGCCTCTTGCTTTGATTTGCTTCTGAACATATCTTAAACAAATGGGGAGCTTTTACAATTTCATTAAGGTCTGATCCAACAACCATGGAAATAAAAAATTTCACACCGATATCAGTAGAATTATATCAGGCTTAAAAGTACTATATCAAGACGACGTGCTTGCTCGATATATTAGAGTAATGGGTGAACAATCAGCAGCAATGCACCTTGCTCAATTTCTAATACCTTTTCTTTCTTGTATTCATAAAGTTTATATCAATCAGAGCACGTCCCTTTAGAGGCTGATAGGAATAGAAAGAATAGGCACAAGATTTTACACTCTAAGTGTATATTTCTTTTTCATCTGCAATAACCTCAGTCATTTTAGATGTCAAGTAGTTTATTTTAAATAAAATGAAAGTGAAGTGAATAGGAAAATGTTCATGGCATCTGGGAAATGCCAGCCCCTGTGGTTCACTGACCAGCCAGATTATTTATGGGTAATTTGGCTCACCTATAATTTCAAGTGACATACACACACGGGCATATAGACTAAACTACCTTGCTTTGATAGCAAAAAATGTGCTTTGTTCTGCTGATTATTTGTCTGATTTCTGGAAAATAGGATCTCCCAAATCTCACATCAGTTGCAGTTCTGTTAGTTTCCAGTCGGATGAATTCTGGGTTTCAAATATATTTTATTTTCTTCACCAAATTTGCACAAAGACTTAGACATGTCAAGGATAGTGAGAAAAAAAAAAAAAAAAAGAAGGAAAAAACTGCTCAGACTTTCAAACATGGGAATTCAGAGTTAGACTCATTGCTAATAACACTTGGTATTTGTAGTTGCAATGTGCTTGCATTGTAGATCTTCAATCCTTTCCACCATCCAGATAATAATAACAGAAAAAGAGACTCTAAAGAAGGTGCACTGCAGATTTTCTAACTAAGCTGTGTGGTCAGGATGTTCTTGTCACTCCTGTTTCTTGCCACACAGAAATTTGTGTGAGCAGTTTCTTGTCAAGTCCCATGGACTCCAGGCTAGGCACATTTTCAGGATGAAACTTGTAGACTCTGTCCTGACTCCTGTCTCCATGTACTCTCTTTGTCCTTGACTTGCAGCTACTGATTGAGTTTTTAACAGAGAATATTGGCACTCCTATGGACATTTAGTGAACAGTGCAGGAAATAGTGACTGTCCTCACTCTTTCAGAGGGATAAAACTCATCTGGGAAGGATCAAGCTGTTGACTAGAGCAACATAAGAGGGAACAAACTGATCAGAGCTCGGCCATGACACAAGAGGACCAATGTTGAAAATGCTCAATGGAGGATGGAGTGGATAACCTTTAGAGGTCCCTTCCAACCTCTTTCTATGATTCTGTAATTTTATGAATGTATCAGCAAGTGCCACACCTCAGAGGCATTCTGGAATCACCACTGAGAACACACATACAAAGGAAGTGTGTTATGTTGTTAAAGGAGTAAATAAAACTGCTTTAAACCAAAGACCGCACCTAAAAATCCTGTTGATTTGCCCTCAAGTGAAAACTCTGCAAGCACAGGACTATGTGCTGCAAGCCTCTCTTGAGGTGTCTCACAGCCCAAAGGGTTACACGTGGCACTTGCATACAGCAATATTTTGTATGTCTCCCATGACTTTGCAATTGCAGCTTTGTACTGTCTCATAAAGACCTCTCTCAGTGTCAGTAAAACCAACATGGGTCTGGTCTGACCTGGAATGTGAAAAACACCGTTTCTAGATAGAAAGAGACAAAGTACTATTCTGGCATGTGTGCAGCAGAATTTTGGGAGTGGAAATATGAACACAAAGCAAGTCCCAAGGTGATGATGAAGGATATTGGCAATTAGCTGTCCTCCTTGGTGTCTGTCTAGCTTTTCTCATCACTTCAGTTTTACTGCAGAATAGTGCATCTTTGTTCATTTTGGACTGGACCAGGACCACACCTGACCTTCTCAGAGCACAGGAAGAGCAGATAGATGGAAAATGCCCCCTTTAGAAAAGTCAGCAGTGTAGACAGTGGACCACAGTTGTTTACTATCACTGTGTAAGGCTACACAATATTGACAAGGGATAGTTCAGCCTTAAATCTGCTCAGCATTTTGAAGCCTGTTGAGGAATACCAACTGCTGACCCATTATGCTCTAACTTTTTCCTCTCAACATGCATTCAAATTGGAGACAAGTGGCTCCACAGCAAACATATCAGCCAACATGTTAAACTCAGCAGGAGCCTATAGACACAGTAAATGTTAATTGATAGCACTGTGTCAGCTATTGGTAAAATTCTGCATCAGTCAAGTGTAGCTTTGCCACAAAAAAAATAAAAGTACGTGCAATGAGGTGCATGCAACTGGTATTTCCTAGCTTGAGCTGTAACATAAGAGGTAGAACATGGATTCAGCTAAAAGGAGAATTTTCCAAACACCCAAATATTACCTGAAGAAATGTGGAGGTGTCTAATGTGGGAGCTATTAAGCTAGAATTTATTCTGGTAAAATAAATGGGAGACTGGGTGTTGGGTTGTTTTGTTTCATGTTTTCTCCTCTTAGAGTGTTTCCATCTTTTCTGATATGTAAACAAGGGGGTAGTTTCTCCTATGAGACCACTCTGCTGACTCTTCTTCTCCATTGTGCCCAGCAAGAGGAGAGGAGGAAATGGTGAAAAATTTTGTCCAGGAAATTCCCCCTGGACATGAGGGAGAACTTCTGTCCTGGGCAGTGACCAGGGAGCACTGGGACAGATTGTGCAGAGAGGGGATGGAGTCTCCCTCACTGGGGATATTCCAGACCCCTCTGGACACAACCCTGTGCCCTGTGCTCTGGGATGGCCCTGCTGGAGCAGGGAGGTGGGACCAGATGACCCCACTGGGGTCAATTCCAGCCTTGCCTATTCTGGGATTCTGTGATCAGCTCCCCAAATGGTCACACACTGAGTGCTCCTCCCCTGACACTGCCCGTGATTTCATCTTGCATAGATGTAAGTGTGATGGGCTGTCTGAAGCATTGCTTACTGGGCACCCCTTCTATCCCCATAGGACAGGAGGTATAACATTATCAGATGGACTCACAAACTCAGACCCATACCCTCACAGCAAATTTTCACTTGATACTGATGTTTCATGGTAATATATATGGGAAAGAACAAGTGCTGCTTATTCCCACATTTGCATTTGCACACGTATCCTTACTGTCTTACTTTCCAATTAAACACAAGCTTTCTGTGGCATGTCAGGGACGACCAGCAGAGTGCAGCAACCATTTGAGATGAAGGTCTTGCACGTTACTCTTTTTAGCATGTGCCTGGACAAAGAGAAGGCCCCTGAAGGCAGATTTCAAGCCCAGATGTGCACACATGCCAGTTTCCAGGACTAGAAATTTCTCAGTGAAGCACTTCCAGAAGGCTGCTGTAGAAAGGAAAAAAAATTGTTCCTCATACCTAATTCTGTGTTAATCAGTCTAAACTAGAAAAAAAAAATGTGAGCACATGATCATGCAGAAACTGAGAAAAGAGACACTAAGTGCACCTTTTTAATATACAAATAGCAATTGAAGGCCTAAGTATCCTACTGTAAGGTCTGCATTACATGGACATTTTTCATCCATTTATTGATGAACAGGATAATGATGGAGAGTAACCTTTCACAGACTGAACATGTAGAGACTCCTAGAAGGTCAGGGAGACTTTGCTGCTGGGACGATGCCACAGGGAGGCTCCTGGCTGTGGCATTCCACGTTGAACACACCAAAGGTAGAAATAAAAAAGGATGTTGAAAATGTTATCAAGTCAGATTCCAGAAAATGCATAGTAAACAGCAAGGACAAAGTAGGTTAAAATTAAGTGGGCTACTGACTTCCTTTAATGTGCCTGAAAATGAGTGTGTTAATAATTAATGCAAGCTCAAAAAAGAGTATATGAAGACAGACAGTGGGTCACATATATTAAATTTCCTCACAATAAAAGATAACTGTCCTACTTTTTAAGAAAACATCTTGTTCAGTTTTTAAGATGAAGCACAAAGTAGACCCACAGCAAAGTGACTGGTTTGAAGAGTGATTCACATAAAGGCACCCAGCATGATTTCCCAGAGGGGTTGGATGTATTGTGAGAAAGATGGGATTCCCTCAGTCCCATTCCACAGATTTACCTAGAATATCCTCTGAGCTGGAGAGGACATAGAGTACTACAGGCAGGCCATAAAATTAAAAGCACCATCTTCCCTCATATTTGTTTAACGATTTAGCTTGATGCAAGTTTAACAACCGGAAGGAATTATAGATGAGATTTTTGGCATATTATGACAAAGCTGAAGCCATTCAGCAATTCCCAGTGCACCTTATGAATCAGTTTGTGTGGAATGCTGGATAAAAGGGTGGACAATACTTAGGGCTTCCAGCTCTTAAAATGCAGTCTTTGAAATACAGGTAAGAAAAATAACTGTTTGGTATAAAACATCTAGTACACATTGTGGTACCCAGGATTTAACTTTCAGATGTGGGTACTTACTGTGGAAAAAGGTAATGGGTAGAGGAAAAAAGATCATAAAGCAGCAGGTGTGAAAGAGTTCAAGTCTCTAGACTCTTTATCTACTCCTTCTCATTAAATTAGATTGCTTCCATATGCTTAGTGGTGTAAATATCAGTTTACCAACTAAATTTGTAGCTCAATTCGGTCAGAACCTTTCTGAGGTGTTTATGTTTCAAATCCAGGTACTTGAACTGATGCTTATTCTTGTCCTCCTTATCCAACCACAGGCTTGTAAGTTTTCTTCCTGGTCTCCCCTGACTTGATCCTAGCTCCACAGGAGAATTTCATAGGAGACATTCTACTTTGCCCCTTCCTGAAAACAGCTCCTTCTTCTGTAACATGCAAACTGGGTACAGATAATAAGAGAATGCTGGGCTGCCCTCAAGGTCAGAATTCCAGAAGCATACCCACACTGCCAGGAGCATCCAAAGGAAATTCTCTCCCTGGTTTTAGTGCTTTATGTCCCTTCCTTTTACATTAATAGATCTAGTCTTGCATTTTTTGACCAAATCCTGGAGAGGTATAATGCCACCCTTGAGCCAAAAATCTCAAAACTTGGTCCTCCACAGTCGCAGTTAATTGAGCACAGCCCTTCAGAGAAAAACTTGTGGATAATGCTTGATGAAAAACTCATGAGCCAGCTGTGTGCACTCAGAGCCCAGAAAGCCAAATGTATCCTGGGCTGCATCCAAAGGAGTGTGGACAGCTGGTATGAGGAGACAATTTTCCCACTTTGCTCCTTGGAAACCCCACCTGGAGTCCTGATCTGGTGCCCCCAATGGGAGAAGGACATGGAATTGTTGGAGCAAGCCTTGCTGAGGAGATTGTGAATTTAATAAGAGGATGGGAGCACCTCCTCTCTGAAGACAGGATGAAGAAGTTGGGGCTGTTCAGCCTGGAGAAGAGAAGGAAAGTGGAGAACTCACAGCACCTTCCAGTATCTGGAGGGGGCTGCAGGGAAGCTGGACAGGGATTCTTCATCAGGAATTGTAGTGACAGGACAAGGACTAAAGGGGTTAAACTGAAAGAGGAGAAATATAGCTTAAATATTGGGAAAAAAATGTGGCATAGAGAAGCTGTGACTGGTCCATACCTGAAATTATCTAAGGTGAGGCTGCACAGGGTTTGGAGCAACCTGGGATAGCAGAAAGTGACCCTGCCCATGGCAGAGGGTGGAATGGGATGAGTTTTAAGGTACCTTCCAAATTAAACCATTCCATCATTTTACTACTCAAGAACCATGGTTGTGAGGGGATTTGATTTAGAGCTACCTATTTACTTAGGGTACTTACCTATTTAACACTTCATATTTACTTAGGACACAAAAGCCTTTATCTGAGATTCAGTGAAGCTCTTCTGAATTGTGACCCATCAAGTGATTTTCAATTATTTTCTACCTGGATCTATTGGAAATATTTTGTGGTCACATCACCTTAAATAGTGATTATCTGTTCAGTTGATTGCTAAGTAGAACTGCATTCTGTTTTCTCATTGATGATTTTTAATTATAATCTGAACTCTGTCATGGGCTCTAATCAATAAAGTGCCGGGAAACCTCAGAAGCTGAAAGAGGGAGAAATAATCATTAGATGTTATTAAAGTGATGGCCAATAGAAGCACAATTCTTTGTATGATGGCCAATGTTTCAAGTGCTTATTGATTTGCTTTTATAACAATTATACTGCACTCAGAGAAGCTGGGAAGTTAGAGGAAGAAGGAGAAAAGTCAAGGAAAAAAGAAAGAAAAACACAAATCCACTCAAGTTATTCATGCCTCCATGCACAACCTGGAATACGCCCATTTAGATGATAATCTGTTCTCCTAAACCTTTACAAAGAAGCCATGCTTTCTAAATGTGTTTTCTTTAATTTTTCTTGTTAAATATTTTAATACTGCCGTTGCCTAACATGGGCCTACAAAACACAGTGCTAGCTATGCCATGATGTCCCCATTCCATGCAGTGTGATAATTCTTCAGACAGCTTTAATATGAAAAAAGTGTTCCCCATGCATGATTTATAACAGCTTTATAAGGTGAAGTAATTACATTATCAGATATCCCTGATGTGTTTGAGCAATAAGACACCTTCATAATAACAGACGACATCTTATAATTACCACAAGGCAATTGCACTCCTGGGGAGAGGAGGAGGTCAAAATACATGCCTTGCCTATACAATGCCCCCAAGGAAGTTATTATCAGGATATAAATAAATAAATTCAAGGAAAAGAAGAACAAGGAGGAAGAAGCTGATACTGAATAATGTTGAGCTGTCATATAATGTAATTCAAGATTTATGGGAAAGGGCAAAAGTGTATTTTCACGCTAGGATGCAATGTGACAGTTCAGAATATCTAAACAGCAATTTTGAGTGAGCAGAGCTAATCACAGAAGCTGACCAATCTCCTCAGAAATCTCCTTGGCCAATCAAAGCCATTTGGTAAAAAATCAGACTGTACTGAGAAATACAATTAATATGCAACATGCTTTTACGGCTCACAAAACTGTTGCAGTTTATGTTTCCAGGTGATTTAGCACATTCACGATTCTTACGTCAAGGTTTCTCCCTTCTCCTAAATGTTCTTATAGGTCTGCTAATGGAATCCTACAAACCAGCCTTGTCTTGAGCTGCACCCAAGGGAGTGTGGGAAGCAGTTAAAGGGAGAGGATTCTGCTCCTCCACTCCACTCCATGAGAATCCCATCTCCAGAGCTGCCTCCAGTTCTGGGGCCCCCAAAACCCGAAGAACATGGAGCTGCTGGAGCAGATCCAGAGGAAATCCAAAAGATGCTCCAGGGCTGGAGCCCCTCTGCTCTGGAGCCAGCCTGGCACAGCTGGGGCTGTTGAGCTGCACAAGAGAAGGCTCCAGGGACACCTCAGAGCCCCTGCCAGAGCCTCAAGGGGCTGCAGGAGAGCTGGGGAGGGACAGGCAACGGGGAATGGTCTTAACCTGAGGGAGGGCTGGTTTACAAGAGATATTTGGAAGAAATTTTCAGCTGTGAGGGTGGTGAGGCCCTGGCACAGGTTTCCCAGAGAAGCTGTGGCTGCCCCATCCGTGGGGGCAGGTTGGATGGGGTTTGGAGAAACCTGGTCTAGAGGAAGGTGTCCCTGCCCATGGCAAAGTGTTGGAATGAGATGAACTTCAAGGTCCCTTCCAACCCAAACCTGTGATTCTGTGATCTGATAAACCTGCTATAAGTTTTGTTATCTTTCTCGTCACAGAATGCAAGAGGGGAAACAAAACATTTCTGTCAGCAGAATCTGGTTTAATATTGTTTTCAGACTGTTTGCCTTGTTTTTGTGCAAATTCTAATTAGCCAGATCTCTGATGTGTGTTATATTCAGAAGTCCATTCAATTATCCTCCGTTCACTGCTTTTAAGAAATTTTTTATTTCATGGAAGGCCTAAAAAAGTTTAAGCCAGTGACTAATCTGATGGGCAACAAGATAGGCAACATTTATGTATGTTGAGAGAGGATCCAACATCTGTTGATGGGAATTAACAAAATTATGTTCCCAAACTCTCTCCAGGAGGAACAGATCAGAAGATAAACACAGGCTGTGGAGTGGGAAGGCAGTGCAGCACTGCAAGAGGTTACACAGACCAATCTAAATACTCAAAGGATTCGATTTATTTTCGCATCCTCTGCCATACTACATGCTTCTAGTTGAACACAGGACATGGAAATAAATTTAAGTACCCTTTCCCACCCAAAAGTTACTTGGTGCTTTTTTTTTCTCAGCTCAAAAGGATTACATGTCTCATGTTGATGTTTCCATTTTGCAATTAAACTGAAGTTCTTAATCAAAGAAAATCGTGTCCCAGCAGGAAGCCAGAAGTGAGTAAATAGGCTGTAGGGGGCAGGGAGAATACACAGTGTTACCTAGCAGTGCATGTGGCTCAAACATTACTCAAATAATCAGTAAATCAAAGAAGCTTTGTCTCCTATACTGCATAGGGCAGAGCAGGCCATTAACTTACTCACAGTGACAAATGGGGATAGATGGATTTTAGTTTCAGGTTTCATTCCTGAGGTGCATTTCACGGTACTCTCCAGAGCTTCACAATGTGCTTTGTTTCCCATCAGAACTTCCCTGACAACTGCTACTAAAGCTATTTATGCTTTGGGAGCTTTAATGTGAAGGCAGTTTTGTCTGGTTCCTGCTAGCATAAGACCTCTAGCACAATACACAACCAGTTAGAGATGTCACAGCAAATTCTTGGGAATTTGTCTGGGAACACATGAAACCAGTTTTGTACAGACAGGGTGGCATTTGTAGAGTGTCTGTTCATCCAGCTCTCATTTCTTCTATCTTCTTTTGTTTATCCTTCTTCAGTCTCCAATTTTTCTTTGCTCCTTTTTTATGTTTCTTCTTTTTTTCCTCAGTTCTCCCAAGTTCTTCTTTTTTTTTTCTTCATTTGTCCTTCTTGTCAGAAATCATCCCTACGCTTTAGCATAAACAAACATATTTCCCAAAACAAAATTCTTTCTGGAGTGCACAGAGTACTCTCTAATCTGATTTTAATGACCATGTTCAGCTAGTGGTATGATTCAACCTGTCGGTTAAAGTACATAAGTTTAGAGATTGGCATGTAGATAGCTAAACGTGACCTCAGTGCGTGCATTGCCATTGCGGACAGGGACATGAGTCAGCTGCTCTGGCACAAAAACTGAGTACTCTCTGAGATTCCTAAGGCATCCTGAGTGACCTCCAGCTGACTAAAAGTACCCTGTAGATCCTGATGCAGAGGCAACCATCTTCATTTAGTCGGCTGAATGCCTCCATTGGCTGTACTGGCTAGATCTACAGTGAGGAGACCTAGCCAGTACAACTAGAGTTCAACACAGTGGAAGTGATGCCAGAAGCATGTTTGTGAAAACCCATATTCAGCCTTTTTGCAGTTGAATACCAACTTGTTTGCCTTCTAAAACTAGGATTAAACATCGTGAGTTGTGTACCTGCCACAAGGAAAGATGAAGTAAAGGACTGCTGCTCGTTTTGCCTAACTTTTCCAGCAAATTGGCAGATATGTACAAACAGTAGAGATTTGCACAGGTGAAAATAGGAAATCTGGATTTGTTTCCCACCGCCAATACTTCCAGGCCTCTGTTAAGCATTTATAAATATTTATAAAATACCTATCAGTATTTTTTTTATTTCTTTTTTACTATAACAGGGACATATGTTTGTTTTTCAAAAGCAGCATCTGCTTTTCCAGGTTTCCTAAGAGATATTGGTCTTCCATGTAAATTTATATATTATTAGCAATTATATTTCTTAATTAGAAATAGAACCGTTAGAAATACCTTAAGATTTTTTATTAGTCTGAGATATACTCAGCATATGTTATGTTCTGGGCTTGGGGTTTTTTTTTTGTTTGTTTGTTTGTTTTTTTACTATTTTTTTCTAGTTTCTTTGTCTTTTGCATTCTTGAAATAATGGGATCTCGGTGCCAGTTCAGTAAAAAAAAATTCACATTTTCCTTCAGCTGAATGTTACAGCAAAAGGACACGTCCATAAAAAGTATAATTCAAACACTGAGATGAATATATCTATTAATGGCATTATGTAAGAAAGTGTTTAGTTCTTTCAGCTGTCAAACTTTGAGGGACATGGAAATAGTAAAAACACTGGTGATATCACAGAAGGAAATCTGTGAGCAAGTTCATAAGACTTAAAATGTTTCATCACTAAAGAAAACAAATAAGGATTTTCACAGTACACTCACAAAGCAAATGCTGGATTCCATATCTGGTCAAAAAAGTTATTTATCAAATCAAAGCCAACATCTTAATGGGTAGAATGTTCTCATTAAACTCTAACAAAAGTCTCAACCATGAGATAAAATCCATAAGACTTTATTTTAATCCTACTAAATCCTGTCAGGAACTTTTGTTATCAGTATCACACACTATTCTCATACTATTCCAAAAAGAGTCTGAAGTTTCTATGCTCTGCATCATTTTTTTTTCCCCATTAAAATGTATTCTTACCCTTATATTAGAAAAGTATTATACAAATAAAACATCCAATAAAAATCCCTTTTAAGAATGTTATGTTACTATTAAACATTGCATAAATTTAATATGAATTAGATTCTATTAAATTTAATAGGTTTTGAGTTATTGAGTTTAATTCATTTTCAATAAATTTCAATTAAGCCCAATTTGTTTCAATTTTTTATTAATTCCAGTCACTATCAATTATCTTCAATTAATTTCATCTTGTGCTACATTTTCAGGTAATTCTCCATTACTTTCAATTAGTTTCTATTAATTTCAAGTGGGTTTTGTGTCTGTTAACTGATTTCGTAGGAAGCAAATGTCCTTCTTTAATGTGGGTCTGCACTATTACTGCTCGTCCTGGTGCCATAAATGGGCAATTCAGGGCCAAACCCTGAAGTGAGGATACTGGCACAGTCCCAGCAGTGTCAGTGCATCATTGCTGAGCAGGAACAGTCAGAGGGCCGATGCTTCCCGAGAGCTAAGCACTGTCTGGGAACAAAAATCAGCATGAATTTCACCTGAGTCTTCCATGAGGTCTGGATTTCACCTAACTTTTCCAATCAAGTGTACTGATTATCCTGCCTTACTCGTCTCATTTCTCAGTAACACTGTGAGATGGAAATTAATGGTCAAGAAAATGTGGCTCCTCTCATCATAAAACAAGATAAGATCACCTGCATTAAAAGAAGTCCTGTGATTCTGCATCTCTAAGCCATATTATCCATACTGGCTGCCTCCACTGATTACAGTAGGAATTAAGATATTTAGGTTTAGACGTAGGCATTGGTTGAGCAGAGATGTGAAAGTAGGTCAGAGGATCATCAATTCAAACATGTAGGGTTTGGTAACTGGCCTGATTTCCATGAAGGACAGATGAAAGATAAAGGAATGATCTTCTGTGCTGTTTCCAGTTCAGTGCTCAGTTTAAGCTTGTGATGGGTACAATTAAAACCCCCAGTACTCTAAGTACATTGTTGTTTTGGGTAAAAGCAATTATTATGATGGGAAAATTCAAGTGGTAGAACAACATACAAATATCCTTTGAGAACATGGATGAAGGGATTCACGATGGAGTTTAATTGAATAATGGAATCACAGGTGGGATTGGAAGGGACATTAAAGACCATTTAGTTCAATCCCCCTGCAATGAGCAGGGACACGTTCAACTGGATCACGTTGTTCAGAGCCCTGTACAAAATGGTCTTCCATGCTTTCAGGGATGGGATATCCTCTACCTCTCTGTGCAAGCTCTGACAGCATTTCACCACCCTCATTGTAAAAATCCAACCTAATTCTACTCTCCTTTAGGTGAAAACCATTACGCCTTAGCCTATAGCAACAGAATCTCTCCTCACCTTTCTGCGTGTATAATTGTACTGATTTATTTATTGTCAAAGCAGCAGTTACCTCCAAACAAACTCTGCAAAGCCAGGCAATAATCTTGCAACTACACCAAGGTCACCTGCAACAAACTTTTATTTCATTATGTCAAAATTAAAGTTAAATAACCTCTTCAGCATTTCTGTACAGCAAAATTAATGAGAGACTCCAGCAGATTTTACACCCTAGAAATTCTTCTCATCATTCAAAAGCGAGGCAAAACTGTAACGTAGTTTAGCTGGAATACATCTCTGGCTGCTCAGCTTGGTTGGGTCTCTTCTATCCATGAGCCACCTCTGCTGTGACACGTGCCAGGCATCAAAATCTGGAGGAAGAGCCAAGGCTGGTTGGAGGCTGGAGGCTTCACATTTTCCTTCTCTGAACTTTTGGGGAATGTCCTGAAGCACAAGCAGCCCAAGGCTTTGGTGGCCAAAGCTCTGTGTTTATTTTAGTCTGATATTAATCATCCAGAAGCCTGAAACTCAAAAGGTCTGTTCAAGCACAATGATCAGGTTTTGCAGACTCAGTGATACATACAAAGGGAGAGCTGGCTATTTACACACCTGGATCTAGGAAGCAATTTCACTGTGCAGCCACACAGTTAGACAGTTTATTATCACTGACTTTAATTCTCACCTCCTCCAAAATTACCATCAAGCAAAGATTCCTGGTGTTGGTGAACCTCACCAAAGCAGTTTCAAATTTTTTCATCTAGTAGCAGAACCTGCAGGGGATGCATGAATACAACTCTCTTTTGAACAGCTGAAAATGTAAGTGATAGAAGCACTTTTCTGGATTAGTATATTCAACTAATATAATAACAGTTTTGATTGTACAGATCAGTGCTCAGAATAAGTTAATACATTCAGACCAACCACATAGAAATGTCTCAGCACCTCCTTTCTAAAAGCTTTTCCTTTGGGTGGTCCCATTCCATGACTATTTCAGAATACACAGATGTCAAAGAACTAGAGGACTGCAAAATAATTACAGGTATATATTGGAAAGTTGCCTTCCTTTCCAGATTAATTTATAACACTGGACTACTGCTACTTAGAAATTGCAGGCAAGAGTTTGCCTGGAATCACAGGCAAGAATTCTGCTTTTGAAAGTGTTTCTATCAGAAACAAAATAAATCAAACTAAACAAATATAGAAAAATGTTCAATAAAGATGAAATTGAAAAGAGGAAAGATAGCATGTTATCCGCTGCTGTGTCAGCTGACACTCAGGAAGCTGGTGGGTTTTATTGAATATACACTGCTTTGGGAAAGTGTATATCTATTTGCATTATAAAAGCTCATCTACAAATGTACTTTGGGTTTAAAATCCCATATGTTGGCTGCCTTGCTAATATTGGTTCAAGCAAATTATGGCTTGGCTTCACTAAATGCACATATCTATTTCAGTTAGAGTGTTCTAATTTGGCAACAAATACTGTATTATTTATTCTGTGGCACAGATCAGGTTATATAAAATTAATGCCTGAACTTCATTCATATGGACTGAATTAAAATGCGTTGGTCAGAATGGAAATGAAGGGGAGAGAAAAAAAGAAACCTGGATTTGATTATATTTATGTCTGTTCCAGTATCAGCACAGCACAGTGATGAACAAGTGCTGGCTGCACTTAATACATATTAATTAAAAAAAAAAAAAAGGATGGCATAGTCTCATAGTCTTTGCTTGTGGAGGTTTTAATTTGCAACATATTGGGTATTTCAGGTACCAATTTAATTTGAATTTGTTTTAAAATGCCCAAAAAATATTTATTGTTTTCAAATATCACTGGTTTTCTTTGGATTTTATGTATGGAAGTCTCAGGCAAATGTATTCTGGATGGCCTAGAATATTCTGAGTGCTGCTTCTGTCTACATAAATAGCCTTGTGTTATCTTGTCCACATGCATATCCCAGAACCCTTCTGCAATGCTACATTAACCAGCTCTGCCCAGCAGTGACAATCCTTCCCTACAGAGTCCCCATCCTCTCCCATCCTTACCAGCATGGCAGAGAGTTTACCAGTCAGTCAGGACTCCAGAGGTTCTGAGGACAGATAGGAATGACTGCAGAAAATGGTTGTGCCATTGATAAATTTTTCCTCTTCCTGTGGCACACCATGGACAGGAATCCCTTATTGCAGACCCAGGCAGGGTCTGGATTTTACTGCAGATTTTTGGAGTGGTGGTGTAGTGGTTGGAATTTCTATTAGCAATGGTGCTGAAAAACATCAGACTTGATATCCATACATCCATCATCCATCCATCCATCCGTCCGTCCGTCCATCCATCCACCATCCATGCACTCATCCATCCACTCATATCCATCCATTCATCCATCCATCCATCCATCCATCCATCCATTCATCCATCCATCCATCCATCCATCCATCCATCCATCCATCCATTCATCCATCCATCCATCCATCATCCACCCATCTATCCATCCATCCATCCATCCCTTCATCCATCCATCCATCCATCCATCCATCCATCCATCCATCCATCCATCCATCCATCATCCATCCATCCACTCATCCATCCATCCATCCATCCATCCATCCATCCATCCATCCATCCATCCATCCATCCATCCATCCATCTGTCCATCCAAAATGTCTCAGGGCTTCCATGTTACTACTGCCCTTCATTTTGTGAGATCTGGCTGCATCTCCAAATAGTGACACACATGCCTACCCAGCCCCACACCTCCTGACAGGTGACTACATCAAACTCAGGTAGACAAGTGTCTATCAAGCATAAAATAAAAAACAAAAACAAGCAAGCCAAAAAAAAACCAAAAACACCAAAACAAAAACAAAAACAAAAACAAAACAAAACCAAAAAAAACCAACCAAACAAAAAAAACCTGAAACAAATGAAAAAAAGTAAAACATCCCCTGATGGAAAACAGAGCAATCTGTCTCCAGAACAGCTGGAAGTAAACTTGTATTTGAGCTGACCCTGCTGACTTATTACATGAAATCAAGAATTTTGTCCTCAGTTTCCAAAAATCCTATATTTCTTTATCCATGTTATCAGAGAGATAACAGAGGGAAGATTCACTCCTCACAAAAATCCAGAAGGAAACTCAGGAAAGAAGGAGACAAAAGTGTTTTTGCTACTGGTGCACATTGTGAGAGTTGCTTCTGGAACACATCAGAGTGACTGTAAACCTCAGCAGTTTCAGAACAAAATGTAAAACATTCTTCCATTGACCTCTCTTTCCCACAATAACACCACATAAAATAACAGAGAAAGGAAAAAAAATACAGAGTGCTTTATGAATGTACTTTAATAAATCAATAGGGGGTTTAGATACCACAGTGGTAGATGCTGTATAAATACCCAGACAGGAAGATCCTGTCCTGGAAAATTAGAATAGGCAGTTCCTGAACCTGTTATTGTCCAGTTTTGCTTGAAGTAGGAGAAAGTGTTATTTTTTTTCCCACTGTCAGAGAAAACTCTGTTATAAATAAATATATCTCTGTGTCATTGGTGCTGGGTATGACACCCAAGATGTTTTCTGTGTGATCCAGTCAGGGGAAGAACTACAACTGTTTGTATTTCTGGTTATGAAGAGATACAGAAAAAGCATGGCAAAGATGAAATTCACTTTCATGTCTGCATGTAAGTAATGAAAACAGAAGAAAAAAACAAATGGTGTGCAAGATATCCATGTATTATTTCTGGGTTTCAGAAAAATGCTGAGAGATATTTTACACTCTTGGTTTCCCTTGTTTTACTGATGCTTTCAACAAGTTACATTATCCTCTTCTGAGAGAATACTGTGTTTAAGCTAAATTAACTGATTTTAGTCTGAGACCTAAGGACTGACTATCACACAAATTCTCCAAAAGGCAGCACAGCAAACACACTACATTTCACTACGGTACAATGCTCTCTTTTAGCTTGGAAAAGGAGAGGTGGAATGGATGCCATCTACAGGGACACAGAAAAAAAAAATAACCTTGATTAAGCTGAGAAGCAGGGATTCCAAGAAGGCAATATTTTAAGTAAAACAACTGAAGAAAAGGAAACGCAGAATGTGAAAGCTGGAAGAGACCAGGCTTACAAACAGGCAGGGCAGAGTGCTATGGGAAGGTCAAAAGCCAATTAAGACCATGATGGAGCAAGGGCCAGGCTTGTTGCAGCAAAGTGGGTGATAATGTCAGGAAGGTGCAAGGAGGATCCCATCAGAAAATAGAAGAGCAATAATAGTATGTGGCTGGGAAACGAAGCTGTGAAGAATTGGATGTAATTGGAAGTAGAAATAGAGCTGCAGTGGATGAAAGCAGAAAAGAGAAATGAAAATTAGATAGAAGATCTCGAGGAATGGATTAGCCAAAGTCCATCTTTGCAGGCTGAGAGATGAAAGAACAGGAAAAGCTAGTCTGGGGCTTAATTGCCACTGTCATAGCTAATGAATTATTAACAAGTAAATTATGAAATTGAGTAAATTCTTTCTCTATCTCAGCCAGCTCGCACTTCTGACAGTCACCAGTGAAATGCAAAGCTCTTTTTACAATTCCTTTCCCCGCTCTTATGCAATGGCTGGCAGCACACTCATTGGATGTTTTCCTTCAGAGCTGTTGGAACCTCTCCCTTGGCTCTTTTGGGTGGAATTCTCCCACCACAGGCTTCCACAACATAATGAGTTCTTGATAAAGCTCTGCTAATGACATCTCTACAGAAATTGCTCTGTTACTTCCATGGGTTATTCCAGACTTGAAGGCCATCATCATTACCATGAATTTATTGAAACCAGTGCTGTAAGCCAAGCTTAATGATGTTAAGAAATGTGTAAAACCCACAGACCACAATGCTAGATTTTGTTTTCTTGCTCAGAGAACTTCCTTTCCAGATTATACTGGAACGAGGAAAGGACAGGTAGTTAGGAGCCCACTTTTAAAATGTCCACCGTGAGTTCATTTATAATTGACAAAAAAAAAAAGGATAAATTAGTACAATATCATTGAATTAAAAACTATCCACAGCACTTTTCTAATCTTGGGTATGGGCATCACACAACCTTTTGTCTTTCCATCCTGGAAAAGGATGCTTCTGCATCCTTTTCCAGCTAGAGGAGACAAGCAGAATTTTGCCTCAAAAAAAGGAAAATAAATAGGCTGCCAGGGATATAAACTGCCAGGTTTTGAGGGTAGAAGATGTGAGGGCACAACAGTTTCATCCTCCACTAGTTCTAATGCAGTTATAAATCCTAAACCTGAGAAGTCCTGTCCCATCCCCTATACCTCCATAATCTCCCAACCATGATTTTTCAAAAATTTCAGAGAAAGTAACTGTTTAACCTAAACACAGAATATGCTCAACCAAAACTAACATCTTCTGTCTACAGCAGATTTTGCTAATTTTAGTCAAAAAAACTTTTCATTAGTGAGGGTTTTTTTCAGCTAACATTTACTGACTCTATTTGGCTTCGCTGCAGGGTTGTATGTCCCTGCTGCCATAAGCCTGGTATAGGCATTACATGTGCTTGCAGAACAAGAGAATGCACAAATGTCACTTAACTGGCCCCTGAGACGATAAAGGCAGAGAAGAGAATTCTGCAGCACCTTCTATGCAAAGGCAACCAGAACAGACCAAGGAAAATATGCACAGCCAGATTTAGACAAGACATTAAACATGAGGAGCTTCTGGTGGATACAGAAATATGGGCATAATTAACCCGGGGTAAAATCAGCACTCATGGATCAGCAACCACCCAAGGGAGGGACCAGAAGATCTGCTGCTGCTCTGTTTAGCTGGCTGGGATTTGTTGCAGCTGACAGATTCTCTGTGCTTCCTTCAAAAGGGGGACAACACAGCCTGAAGCAGCCACTATCTGGTGATGCTGACCAGAAACAAAGCCTTGCTGCTGTCAGCTCCAAAAGTTTTGCATTTTACTTTTCTCCTTGCCAGCTCTGTGAGCAGCTGTTTGCTCTCCTCCCGGGTGTAAATCAGGAGTAGCTTCAGTCAACATGGTGCTGTTTCTCTGTTCATCATGTGGTAAAGATCTAATACATTCTTTCTCCTGGGAGGGCAAAATACAGCCAAGGATATATGTTGATCTTTTTTTCCTTGCTCTTACACCAGCATGTGACTGTTACCATAAGAGATTGGGGGTTTTTTTTTTGTTTTTGCTTGTTTGTTTTTGGTTTTTCAATGAGAAAAATTATCCACCTAGATGAAAATCAGGAGGAAGCAGCCCTGTGTGGTGCATCCTTTTTTAAATACAGTAATGTGAAAACAGTGCAAGAAGTAAAGTGGGTAGCTGTATTAAGGAGTTCAAGATCTAGCAATATGCTTCTTGTGCATCACTGGGACTCTTGGTACTGATTGCAGATATGAGGATCAGCTTGTGCTGTGACTGAGGTGAAGACATCTGTGCCCAAAGCCTGGCAGAGCTGATCATGTTCTCAGACCCTCCTGCACATGGGATAATCAGAGGGATCTCCTCATGACCAACTCAAATTTGTGTGTCCTGCAGTGCAGTTTCAGCTTTCTTAGAAAACTGCTGGTAGCCTGCAGACCTGGTAGAAAGGGAGCACCATATTAAACACTTCTTACTGTCAGAATGGAAATGTGTTTTCTGGCTTGGAAGGCTTGAGCAGTTTGAGGCTTGAAAGTCATCCTCACTTAAGCTGATTTCATGTCAAGGTATCAAATACACCGTGACCTTTATCAGTTGAAAACCAGCACAACGGCAGAGACCTTCTAGGGGCAACCAATTTCTGTCCAATGTCAATACCCAGTTACATTTGGGTGAGAGGGATTATCTCATGCATTAACAAGTACATATAAATAAACAATAAGGCCATGGGATGGAAAGGTAACTGTTGGCAAGCTTCACTAACTTTAGTTGGGGGCAGCAGAAGTCATGGAATCATAGGATCATAGGATCATTTGGGTTGGAAAAGACCTCTAAGGTCGTCTAATCCACCCAACACTGCCACGTCCACCACTAAACCATGCCCCCAAATTGACACATCTTTGAAACCCCTCCAGGAGAGGTTTTGACTGGATATTGGGAAAATATTTCAGCAACAAAAAGATTTTCCAGCCTGAGCACAGGCTGCCCAGGGCAGTGGTGGAGCACATTATCAGGGGTTGAAAATTTCTTCTCTTAGGAGTGATTAAGAGATAAGGAAAAATGTAGTGGGAGCACATCATTTGGTTTTGCAGTGGGGAGAGTTTAGCAGACAGTGTCCCCATGAGCCACACTGTGCCCACTGTCCTTCACAGTATCCACATGTAATCTGAAAAAGGAGCAGAGCTTGCAGGTGTTAAAAATTATACAGGGCAGTCAAATCTAATACAGACTGCAAAGAGTCAAAGAATTACCTTGAGGCACTGTCTAACTGGGTAATAAAATGGTTGGGAAAATTTAATTTCTACAAATGCAAAGTAACGTACATGTGGAAAAATAACCCTAACTATGCATATCCATTGATGGCTCCAAATAAGATTTATATCACTGTATTTCATTTACGTATTCTGAATAGAATATACTATCACATTGTCTTGCAAAGGATATAGTGGAACTGGAAGACATAGAGAGGTGACAAAGACAAGTAAAGGCATAAAACACCCACTACAAAATGAAAATAAACTGTTATGGTGGATATAACAGATATCTATAGAATGAGGAATGGTGTGAAGAAAATAAGGAGGGGAAATAATTCACTTTTTCACAGCACAATATCTCCAAGACTCCGAAGGAAATGGTTAGACAGAAACCTTAAAAGGTGGGCTTTATTTTTGTTTATTTTGCTTTGCTTTTGTTTTTTTTTGTTTGTTTGTTTCTTTTTCTTGTTTTGGTTTTGGTTTCATTTGGGGTTGTTTTCCCATTCAACTGTGAAGCTTTGTCATAGAATTTTCCAGAAAATAAAAAATTATCCACAGGTTCAAAGAAAGAATAGACATCCATGGAAGTCCACAGATCGAGCTGCTATTAAACACAGCAGCCCATCTGTGGACTCCAGTTCAGCACTCCCTGTAATTCTCACTGCTGGAAAGTTGTCCCAGGGGGATCACAATGCCCTTTTCACACACCCCAGGCTTTTTTTTTTTACACTCTTCTGGGCATCTGCTGTAGCTACTATGGAAACAACATCCTGATAAATATCTGTCCTGATCCAGTATCCTACATCTCTGTATTGTGAGGGGGAAAAAAAACCATGAAAACCCTGACTAGATTAGTAAGATTAGTGTATTAATTTAACCCAGATCCTGCTGTTTTGCTTCTCACAGAAATCATCTGGGCCCACAAAAATTCTGTGACCAATTGTAAATACAATTTGCATAAATGATCATGCTCATTTGCATATAGTTGCTTCCTTTGCTTCCTTCCCTCAGGGACTGACAATCTGTTCCCTCTGCAGTGAGTTTGGGATTGCCTTGCACCTCTGAATTATATAATTTTACTTCCTTTCTCTTTCCGTCTTTTTCATTTCTTACATTATATCATGCTTCTTTTCAGGCTCAGCTGAGTCCTCAGCTTACCATAGTTCTTCCTTGCCTTATGTCTCTTCATTCTTTCCAAGAAAATTCACTATTCTTTTTGATGGATATCCCAATAGTCCCTATAATGTGTAATCACATCAAAAGAAAAGATTACTAACTTTTTATCCTTTTGATGTACATTCAGCTTGCTCCAGTTCAAAACTGTAAAATACATACAGACAATATGAGAAACAGTTTGGTATGAGGAAAATATATTGCTTATTGCACCCCTCCATTTTTTAAATTGTGCTAAAATGGCCCAAATTGTAACTTTCAGGAGAATGAGATTGACAGGCACTTTAGGTAATTTAAGTCACCTCTCTCCCTCGAAAATCAAACTTCCTAATTCAAGTGGAACAAATGTGCAAACCAGACCCTGTATTTTATTTTCTTTTAGTGAGAAGATTTTAAAAAGAGATGGTATTTCTGAACAACTTAGCACCTTTTTTCCAGGTTTTAATCCAACTCTCAAGCAAGATGAAGGTTATTTTTATGATTAATAAATGGACCTTCACTGCTCTCCTGCTAGCTGGCCATAGATGGCTGAGAAGGATCAGAGCTCAGACTTGTCTTTTTTTTCCATCAAGGTGTGGCTGGTTTTCCCTCTGTGACTGCTGCTGCCTTCTGCTCAGCATTATTTTAGATCTGCAATAATGAGATTATACAGGATGGCCCCAAAATCTGATAAAATCCCAAAAAAAACCTAAATTTAAGGCTGAAAAACTTTAAGATTAAAGCTGCCAATGTTTTCTTGCTCCACAGCACTCTTAAGAAGAATTCATGAGGTTATAGGGACACCAAACCTCATCTGATGATTAAAACCTCCTGTCAGACAAGACTGCTCTGGATCACTGCAGCTATTTTCTGGTCATCAAACACCCATCATAGAGGAGATAAAATAATTTATAGGGTGAACAAAATTAAAGGGTACTTCAACCATAGGAATACAACCTTCCCAGCCTCTTTTCAAATCTGAAATTATGTAGTTCATGTGATTTTCATACGCTGCTAAAATTTGTCTGAGGGAAATTATGTGAGGCTGTAATTGAGGGATGCACATTTATTAAAGGATAGTTCTAGTGTCCCCATTCATTCTCTCCTAGAGTTGACAGATGTGGGGCTGTTGGGCTGAGTTTTCATTGTCTCACAGGATGTGCAAATGTCTCCTGTGAGACAATGCATGAGCACCTCGTGGAGCACCCACCCAGTAGAATTTCTCCTGCCAGAAGCAAGTATTCAAACATCAGTACTGGGATGTGTGCTGGGACCCCTGGTAAAACACATGCCACAAAATGAGATGGGATCCACTTCACAGGCAGCACGAGTGAAGCATGAAGCCACCAGTCCCACAAGTCTATGCAAATGTACGGAGCAAATCCGATTTGGCTAATAGCCAGCTGTATATTTTAACCACCAGGCAGCCCTTTCTCTCCCATTAGAGGGTACAGTCATCACCTCTGCAAAGCTAGAGTATCACTAAAAAGAGACCAGCTGAGCTTCCCTTCTGTTTCCTTGAGATGTGTGATGCTGTGAAAATACTACAGGCAGCGAGAGCTGGTGCACGAACAGCGCCGCGGATTAAAGAGCAGCATTCTTTTCAGCTCTTGTGCTGGAAGCCATCGCTTAGAGAGGAAACCAGCAATGATAAATGGGCTCACTCTGTGTGAATCACCACAGCAGAGGGAGGGAACATTAAATGTGGTAACACTTTGGGATAGCGTGGTCCAAAGAGGACAATGTCTGGTCAGGTATGGTACCAGCCGCCTGAACCGCTGTCTCATTTCCAGGTCATCTCCAAGCTGTGCTGCATATCTTCTATGGGGTGTTATTAGCTCATGATAATCACACTCTCTGCAGTTCCTTTACTGCTATTATAAAAATGCTTTTATGTTGGGTAGATGTGTTATTTATTACGTGCTAGGAGGAAATGAAGTTGGTAGTTCTGAATGTTGAACAGCAGTTGGAGCTGAGCTGCACAGTTCCCGGTCCCAAAGAACCCTGTCTCCTGTTTCATAATAATAATAGTGATTTATCCCCTGTGTTATTAAGCCATTTGAATGACTCCATGCAGATCTCGGGGCCAGCATTTTATTTCTGTCATCTAAGTTGAAGCTGTAATAGCAAGGACTTTATCTTTTTTCTTTTCTTTTTTTTTTCTTCTCTTTTATTTTTTCTTTTTTCTTTTTTTCTCTTATCCATCCTTCCTTCCTTCCTTCCTTCCTTCCGCCACTTCCGCCACTTCCGACACTTCCTTCCACCCCTTCCTTCCTTCCTTCCTTCCTTCCTTCCTTCCTTCCTTCCTTCCTTCCTTCCTTCCTTCCTTCCTTCCTTCCTTCCTTCCTTCCTTCCGCCACTTCCTTCCTTCCGCCACTTCCTTCCTTCCGCCACTTCCTTCCTTCCTTCCGCCACTTCCTTCCTTCCTTCCGCCACTTCCTTCCGCCACTTCCTTCCGCCACTTCCTTCCTTCCGCCACTTCCTTCCTTCCTTCCTTCCGCCACTTCCTTCCTTCCTTCCTTCCTTCCTTCCGCCACTTCCTTCCGCCACTTCCTTCCGCCACTTCCTTCCGCCACTTCCTTCCGCCACTTCCTTCCGCCACTTCCTTCCGCCACTTCCTTCCGCCACTTCCTTCCTTCCTTCCTTCCTTCCTTCCTTCCTTCCTTCCTTCCTTCCTTCCTTCCTTCCTTCCTTCCTTCCTTCCTTCCTTCCTTCCTTCCGCCACTTCCTTCCTTCCGCCACTTCCTTCCTTCCGCCACTTCCTTCCTTCCGCCACTTCCTTCCGCCACTTCCTTCCTTCCGCCACTTCCTTCCGCCACTTCCTTCCTTCCTTCCCTCCGCCACTTCCGCCACTTCCGCCACTTCTGCCACTTCCTTCCGCCACTTCCTTCCACCACTTCCTTCCTTCCTTCCTTCCTTCCTTCCTTCCTTCCTTCCTTCCTTCCTTCCTTCCTTCCTTCCTTCCTTCCGCCACTTCCGCCACTTCCGCCACTTCCGCCACTTCCGCCACTTCCGCCACTTCCGCCACTTCCTTCCACCACTTCCTTCCACCACTTCCTTCCTTCTTTCCTTCCACCACTTCCTTCCTTCCACCACTTCCGCCACTTCTGCCACTTACTTCCGCCACTTCCTTCTGCCACTTGCTTCCTTCCTTCCTTCTTCCACAAAATCTTCAGGGAAATGTCTATAGCTGGGCAAATGGTACAGTTCAACATTTTTTGGCTCATACCCCTGTTGTGAGGACTGTTTTGAAGTTGATATTGTTATGCACTAAATGAAAGTTTTGTTTAAACTTCGTTTAAAATTCCATTTTTAATTGGAAAAAAAAAAAAGTGCAAATTTATTCTCACTTTTGATAGGACACTGATGCAACTCCAGTAAAATGGAGTTTTAAAATGGGACATCCTTCTCAATGACTAGGAATTTTTTCAGACCAAGCTTTGTGAACACCTACTGTCCCATGTGTTGTCTGAGTATTTAATGTTTTGAATGAGGTCAATGGGTTTAAAAAAATATCCAAGCAAAGAAAAATCTCAAAATAAAACAAAAGGTTACTTTTCTCTTGCTCTATGATGTAAAAAAACGGTGCTTGAATTTGACCAATAATCAGTCCCTTGTACACTGATTGGGCTTCAGCCCACCTTAGCTTCAGAAGGGGGACTCAGTTCACTGCTTTAAAGGTCCAAATAAATCAGTATCTACCTACATAAATAAGTTCACTTTTCAGTTAACTTAGGTATCATTTGGTTCCACAGACTCCATGAAAGGATCTCACAGTCATGTCTGGAGATGGAAGTGGGACAGTTTCCCCTCTTGTAAAGATTATTTTCTCCATAGCGGAGGAATAGAGATTACTTCATTCTTTCAATGTATATGCCACCAACTGTGCAATGAAATTCCTTAAATTATGATGAAATTGCTCATTTCCTGAAGTGAACACAACAAACTAACAGGCACAGTAATTTTTAGTAGATTTGGATTCAATTCAATTTTCCAGATGTTCGCCTGCAATCAGCCTAGGAACTCAAATCTCAGAACGGTGCTATTCACACAACAGCTGTTGCAAATTTTTCTTTTGAATCACACCAATCTAAGTGTGGATTTGTTTACAGGCAGCCTTAGTCTTACATGAGGAACTGACTGATTACATAAAAAACAAAATCTCAAAAATGTTCTCTGACCATTTACATAGTTTCATTGTTATTATATTATGGTACCTTTTTAAAGTGATTTTTCTCATGAATTAATAAATTTAGTTCTCTTCACCAGTCAGTGAATTTTGTTGGTGAATTTAATTTTTTTAAAAAAAATTTTGTTGTTTTTATTTGACTCAGCTTCTTGTGAGGAATGTATTAGAAGGAAATAGCAGAGTAGTCACTGAAGACCTATTTGGAGTCCATTGTTATCAGCATTTGTATAAAGTAATATGCTCCAAGGAGTGTAATTAACAGGTGCTCAGTCCAGCAAGATTAGCAGCACCTTTAGTTGGACTTTGTATAGTTCACACCTTAAATTATAACCCTCTACAGAACTCAGTGACCTTTTTTTGATTTGCAGGAAAAAAAATTATCTGATACATTATTCTGGTGATCAGCTGTTTTAATAGTGCCCACCCTTGTGTTTGACTTCTGGCATATGGCAAATACAGTTTTTATATTATGTCTGGAATTGTTTTATTGAAGCAACCATCTAACCTTTCCTAGCTCACCCACTTGTGGCTGGAGAAGAAAATATTTTATGCATATTTACTATTGTGCACACAATATATGTCCAACTTTTGCTGTCTAAGGGTGGTTCATCTGGACCTACAGTCAATGGACAGAAAAACAGGATGACTTTTGTTATATTTAAATCTACCCCTTGGTTCCTTTGGATCCATCCATATTTGTCCCCTGGCCACAGTAGACAAAAATCAGGCAAACATGTCTGGATGACATTATCACTTGGGATCACTTGGGTTTGTATGTTTTCAACTCTTGTCCCAGCCAGAAAAGAGCACCCCCAGATTTCCAAGTCCAGTCTTTATGGGGGGAGGTAGAACCTGAATGCAGCCTACAGGAATGCTACAGTGCTGAGCAAATACTGAAATGAGGCTGCTTGAAGGTGTCTGGAGAAAAACATTTACATGGGCAGATGGTGATGGGACAAGGGGAAATGGTTTTAAAACAAAAGAGGAGAGATTTAGATCAGATGTAGGGAAGTTCTTTACTAAGACAGTGATGGTGCCCTGGCCCAGGGTGCCCAAACAGCTGTGGCTGCCCCTGGATCCCTGGAAGTGTCCAAGGCCAGGTTGGATGGGGGTTGGGAGCAACCTGGGACAGTGGAAGGTGCCCCTGCCCATGGTAAAAAAGGTGGAACAGGGTGAACTTTGAGGTGCCTTCTAACCCAAACGGTTCTGTGACTCTCTGAAATATCATGGATGGAAATGTGGAGATGGCTGTAGCTGAGGGATTGATGTATTTGTGCCCAAGCTCTCATTTACAGGCATCTCACTAATGAGGATTTACAACTAAAAAGCTAGACAAATGGCTAGCAAAATGATGCTAAATTGGTTTTTTTGTTTGGTTTCCTTTGTTTGTTTTATTTTTCTTCTAATAAGGGAGAATAAAATTAAGTTTTTATATTTACAAGGAAATTATCACTATTAATGACGTAATCCAAGCAATTAACACTGCAAATTCACTAGATCTTAGGCACTAGGTCATAAAGGAAATTTAGTGTCAAGACACCTTGTAAGAGGATAATGAAGCTAGAGTACTTTTTTTCAAGCTGCCAACAAAGTTATTGTTTGACAACAGGGTGTGTCTGGTGACATTCCAGTGTATGTGCTATACTGATTAATAGATTAAAGTAATTCAACCAGAATGTGAAGTGCAGAACCAGGGGGTTCATTGGAAAGGGTTCCATACAGGGAGAAAAGCTCAAGTGACCTGAAAATACAGTATCTTTCATTCATAGTGCTACTGAGCCAAAGGCGTAGGGAATTTTGTAGGAAATTGTTCACATTTTGTAGGAAATTGTTCACATTTTTCAAAGTCCTTAATGATTATACTGCTAAAAGACTGTGCAATGTGTTAATAAAGATTAAATCTGAGGCAGTTTTGCTTTTTCAGTGTTGCTTTTTCTAATATCTTTCCAATTTTTCGTGTGACTGTTTAGAAGGGTGAATTAAACAGAGGGTATTTAATTGACTCATTCCATCTACTTATACAAGACTCCTCTTTTCCACATTTTAAGGCAATGGGCACTGTGTTCTTTGAATACATCTTGACAGAATGACACCTTTTCCTAAAAGTTAGTGGAATGTTTTATTCGTTTTTCCAGAATATTTCCCTGTTTGACAAGTTGTGTTATGAAAGAGCCTATCTGTTACCCAATTCCTTCTGCTCTGTGGAACTATCTAGACTTTTCTAGACCTTTTTTTATTTTGTGTTCTTTCCATCAGATCTGCTATGGATTTAGACAAGAGTGTTTCGTTCTGTAATATCAGAGAAAAATAAATTGCTAAAGTAAAAAGAACTGCTTTTTGAGTGGATGCTCCTGAATGATCCTTCCAAATAGGATCATGCATACAAACGTGCATACAAACACACATGTTTATCTGAGAAAACTTTACAGAAAAAATCTGCAGCAGTCAGTAGCATTACCCAGTTTCCCCACAAGGGAATTGAGACTAGAGAAGAAATACATGGCAATGAAATAAACCTGATTAATTTTCACATGAAGAAGATTCACCACTGAGGATTTTGGTTTCTGTTGTTATTGTTTTAATTTTTAACACATGCATGTGCATAGAAATAGGTAGAGTCTGCTTTAAAAACCACTGGGGTAATTAAATGAAATTAACTTGATGAATGCTATCGTGTGCATCCTGATTACTGAGTACTGAAGTTCTTCTTCCTTTAATAACTTGGTGAGATAAAGTGGTTTTAAACAGAATGTGAGGTATTCAGTTCAGCAGGCAGCAACTGGAGAAATCCAAACCCATCCAAAAGATAGAGAAAGCTGTATGGCTTGTGAAATACACATGTTGAATTCACATCACACTCTCTTCATTCAAGAAAAGTTGTCTGAGACATCATCAGTGAAGTGACTTAGTTTCATTCAGATGTGATATAGATGACACACATTCCCAGTTGTGGTTACTGGAGAAGACTAATTACACCTGCTAGGAAGTGCAAAAGCCTCCAAGGAGAGGAAAGATTTCTGTTTTCTACTCTTTTTCCTCCTTTTCCCTTTCTTCTTTTAACCTTTCTTTTCTTCCTCTTGTCTAAATCTCTTCTACATTTCTATCATCAATTTTCCTCACTTTTTCTTACTCTTTAAATGAATCAGTTTCTCTTTTCTTCCATATAATCTCTCAGACTAACACTCTTCCTAAAGAAGGTTCCCACATTTTCTTTCTTTCCTTGCATCCCAAGACTTTATGTTCTTTTCCCATATCTGACGTTGATAATATCCACTCTGTGTTTTATATTTCCTTTTTTGTTTTTTTTTGCTACAGAAGAACCATTCCAGTAAAACAAAGCATTATTTTCACAAATGATATGCTTCTTAGGTAATTAATATAGCTAAATACCTCATACTGCTATCAGAGTCAGTGTGCTGTCTTCTCCTGAATGATGGTTACAAATGAATGGAGCTTCCAAAGCATTCAAAAAACTACAGATGTGGAAACTGGGGACAGGGTTTAGTGGAGAGCTTGACAGTGCTGAGTTAATGACTGGACTCAGTAATCTTGGAGGCCTTTTCTAACCTAAAGGATCCTATGATTACGTAAATTTTTGACTAAATAGAGCTGTATTAAAGCCACTGTCATTCAAGCTCCTTTGGCTCAAAGATTTGGGGTTTGGCAGTCTTCTTCTGTATCCCGCATGCTGCTCTGGGCAAACTCCTTGTGGAGAAGAACAAAAACAGGAACCCTGCTTTTTGGTACACTTTATCCTCTCACTGATCTGCTGAGCACAGCCTGAAGGGTCTTCAGCTGTATGTTTCAAATCATGAAGTCAAGTCATAAAATATGTAGGAAGAATTTCTTCCCTGTGAGGGTGCTGAAGTCTTGGCATGGGTTGCCCAGAGAAGCTGTGGCCACCATCCCTGGAAGTGTCCAAGGCCAGGCTGGATGGGGCTTGGAGCAACCTGGGATGGTGGAAGGTGTCCCTGCCCATGGCAGGGGCTTGGACTGGATGACATATAAGGTCTTTTTTAACCAAAAATTGTTCTGTGATTCTCAGATTCTATTCCAAACTCACTGAGGTTGCAAGTCCTGGACAGCTCCCTTAAAGACATGTCAACATCTAAAACTCACTTTGGGTCATGCTCAAAATCCAAATAGTCGAAATTTACCTCAGAATGGAAACCTTGCTCGTCTGGTCTATACCCTCATTTAATTTGATTTGTATTGCGTGCACAAAATGATTATTTTGTCCATATGGTTGATGTACGTAGTCACCATCAGCAGCAGCCACTGAGTGGCTAGTGGGTGTAATTTAAGGGCTGAACTGAAAAATCTCAGACTTGAATGAAAAACAAACTCTGTTATACGTCAGCAGGTTTGAGGTTTTTAAATCAAATTAATATCCTGTTCATTCATTAAAAAAGGTGGTAATATTTTCAGGGTTCCTCAGTGCATAAGTTCGCTTGAAAATCAGACAGGGTGGAGGTGTTTAATGAGCAGTTGAAAATTTCAGTCTCCCTCTCTTCCTTGAATAACCATTAAATAATTCAATGTCTCAGTCTCCCCTTATGAAATAGGGATATCTGCACTTCCCTTACTAGGAGGGAGAATGGAAGTTCATAGAATAAATAATATTTTTAAAATATTAATGCACGTTATGTAGGCATTTTGAGTCAGCCAAAGTCCTGTCATCAACTACAAGGTCTAACCCTTCATCACTAAGTGTTACTAACCTTTTATTCAGACATTTTTTTTTTCCAAATGGGACACTATTCTTTTACAGAAAATGACCATCAGAAAAATCTTAGCCAATTATGATTTTGAAAGCTAGTGGTAGAAAATAGAAATTAATCATAATGGTGTTCCAGAAAAGCCTATTTTGTTTTTATAAGCATATCTTCCATGAGAAGTCAGAGCAGAAGGGAGACATGCATAATATATTTCTCAGTATTAATAAGTTCTTCTTCTGCTTGCACATAACAAAAGAGATTTTAATCACCGTGGTTATCTCTCTCTTTGAAGTGAATATCTCATATTAATCTTTAGACAAAATTGGAGCAAATGAATGTAAAAATCTACAGTATAAAAGGACCCTCAGAATTCTTATTGAAAACAACGACAACCCTTATTGAAACCATCATATTAAAGTATCCAGTTGTTTATTTCCTTTTTCTTTTTTTTTTTTTTTTCTTTACTGGAGCTCCTTATTTTCTGCTCTTGAATAGTATTTCCCTAAATAAAACTGCACCACACAAAGTGCCATTATGATTTCCAGCATTCATTTCCAGAGGGGCTCCTGCTAGTCCGTAGCTATAACTATGATGAAAAGGGGCTGTGGACAGCCTGTTGCAGTAATGCTAACTCCCCATCTATCAACCCAGCAGATTATATGAGTAGCATCTCCTTAGAATAGAAACTTGGAGATGTAATAATCAATGAGATCTGGCATGCTGAGTGCCTACACGAATCCATTCCTATAAAGGATGCCAAATTATTAGTGCTTCACAAAAATCTATGAAATTATAGTCAGCGGGGCTGAGACCAGGAACAAAGGCACTAAGGATTGATTGAATATTTTGGTGATGGTCTCTGTTTTCAGAGTACAATATGCCATTGTAGTGTATGTTTTGGAAGTTCTGCTTTTACATGTTGCAGGAGCCTTGGTGGCCAAAACAGGGTCAGAAGCTACCACATCCTTTCCACACTGCTTTCTCCCACCTTGGCACAACCTGCATTTGGACAGTATCTGTGTGAGAGATGGATCAGGAAGCTGAGCTTTCTCGCTCTGTTTCTGAAGGGAAATATCTTGCTTTTCTGTTATTGTAGTTCCGAGTATCGAAGATTTTTAATCCAGACATGTTTCTTCCTGCAATATGAGTATAGGAAGAAACAATCAAAGGCAGAAAGGAGCAGCTGTAACTCCTTAGTCTGATATTCCCTCCAGACACCTCTGATCAAAACCTTTCAGAATGCAGGATCAGGTAATCAACCCAAGGTCTGATTTGTGCTGTGTCGGCTTGTTCACTCTTCAGTGAATGAAGACCAAAGACAAGCAGTAGCTTAATTTAGAAATAGCTGCTGAGGGCCTGAGTGGAGTGAGATGAGAAAAACCTTGCTGTTAGTGGCTTGTATTAGAGGTACCAAAGCTGTTCTAGCTACCCAGAATCTGGAAACAAGATCATGAGGATTGGACAGATCCAGATTGATCAGCAGTATAAAAAAAAATAAGAACATTCACACACCTGAAGTTTATACACTCTTCCACTGACAATATTGTTCCATAGATGGTTACATACATAGTATGTAAGTTATAAATATCAAGTTACTACACATACAAGCTCAGGTCTTCATACACCTATGGCATGCACACTGTTACAGGTGTGCCTTGTATTTTGTCCCTGAAATGTATTTTGATCTGAAATGTGGAGATCTGCTTGACCTACCTAGACAAAGAGAGCGAGAGGTTACACAACTGCACCCAAGAGAAATAAGTTCTGCTTAACCAGTTCTCTTGAGATGACCTGCACTGTTCATCTTTCATGTATTTGAAACCATACACAAGAACCACTGCACACCTTTAAGCACATGAAAAAAATAACACAAGAACCAAATTAGGCAGTGATCCAAGATTCAGGCCAACCCTGACACTTTAATTTGCCTCATGGTGCTAGAAGCGTTTACTAGAGAAGAGGAGACTGAGGGAAAACAGCATTGTGTTTCTCCTGGTGGGAAAGAGAAGGACAGGCACCTATCCCTCCTCTCTGGTGCCCAGTGGCAGGACCTGAGGCAATGGAAGGTGTGCCAGGGGATGTTCATGCTGGCTGTCAGGAGAAGCTTCTTCACCCAGAGGGTGTTTGGGCACTGGATCAGGCTCCCTCCCCAGGGAATGGGCACAGCACCAAGCCTGACAGAATCCAAGACTTTTGACTGCACTTTCAGGCACACAGTGTGACTTTTGGGCTTTCCTGTGCAGGATCAGAGGTTGTACGGAGTGATCCTCATGGGCTCCTTCCAGCTCAGGAAACTCTATGATTCTGTAAAATGTTCTGAATGGACTGAGCCAGCCCTCTGTTTCAGCAGGACCTGCAGCAGATGTCCCCCTGTGCTGCCCAGCACTGCTGAGGGTTGCAGCAATGGGCATTAGAATGGCACCCACTGTCCTCAGAGGCTGAACACGACCTTCAGTGCATTTTCTGCAAAGTGCTTTTCAGACCAATAGCTCCTTCACTGACCCACATTGCCTTTCGCAAGGAGCAAAATATTAGGAGATGTTTCATTCCAACAATTTAACATTAGATGAGAATGTTTAAAATTCCTAGGAAAGGCTTTTGTTCATAGTCTGAGGCTGGGTTTTGAAGTCTTTACAAACTCTCTCTCCAGGGAAGCTGTGTGGAGAGAGCCATCCTTTCAGCTCACCCTTGAATGCACTTTGAACAAGCAGCTGCTTTTACTGTAAGCATGTTATTAATGGTCTCTTTTCAAAAGCAGATATAGTACCCTGGAAAATGTTCTATTGATTTTTTCCCTTTCCCTGTCCCTGTTTCAATCACACTCGTTTGAATGGCTTTCATTTTTGGCAACAACAAGAGATTTCTTCGAAGAAAAGTGGTGTCTAGGTGTAGCCTTAAATAAAATCACTGCTCAATTTAAGCTCTGAAAAATACTATTGATATTTTAATAGAAGATTGGAGAACCAATTGCTGGTTCAATAATAGCTACAAGGAGTTTATACATAGGAAACATGCACGAGGATAATTTTATTTCTTTTGCTCTACGTGTTAACAGAAAACAGCAGCCTAAATCTTGACTCACAGGGTTATTACATGTCAAGGATCTCAGGAACATGGAAATATTTCATTCCATTTTTATAAAGTGGAAGCGTGCACTGAGATACCTATGAGCAGAGTGCAGAAGATAGAAATGCAAATAATATTGTACCATATATTTCCATATAATAAAACTCATGCAGAGAAATATTACGTAATAAATTGTGCACAGCTGGAGCCATGATTTTGCTTCTGACTTTGGTTAATGTTATTATTAATTGCTTACATCACATAGAGTCAAACAAATTTTTTCTTGATTTTTTTTTTTTTTGCTGGGAAGCAGAGAAGAAATCACATTCACTGTTTTGGAAACCTCTAAACTGAGGACACGAAACCCATACTGAGTTATGTGCTACATAAACATCTAGGGAGAGACTGGTGATGTCAATTGCCATGAGTGCATCCCAGAGTGGCTGATATTTATTCCCCATCCCTGGAAATGCCCAAGGCCAGGCTGGATGGGGCTTGTAGAAACCTGGGACAGTGGAAGGTGTCCCTGCCCATGGCAGGGGGCTGGAACAAGATGAGCTTTGAGGTCCCTTCATACCCAAACCACTCTGTGATTCTGTAACTGAGCTCCTGGAAGTATGAGATGATGTGAGAGGTTCTGCAGGAAGGAAGGACAGGAGTGGGTCCTTGGTAGAAAGGCAAGACAATGGGTAGAAAGGCAAGACAAGGCAAGATGATCTTGATTTTGGGGAAAAAATCTTGAGAATATATTATAAATGCGCTTACTATTTAATTCCAAAATCCGTACAAAATAATATAATTAAATAAAGAAACAGATCAAATATATATGCATAATTAGAATATATAAACTAAAGATATATCATTAAGGAAAGAATCCATATAAAAGCCACCCATATGAGGAATAGCAGAGGGAGATGGGACTGTTTAGCCTCGAGGAAAGAAGGCTCAGCAGTGACCTTATCACTCTCTGTAACTCCCTGACTGGAGGGTAGAGCCAGGTCAGTCTCTTTTCACAGGCAAACGGGGACAGGAAAAGGGGAAAGGCCCTCAGGCTGTGCCAGGGGAGGTCCAGGGTGGACATCAGGAAGAATTTATTCATGGAAAGGGTGGTTAAACATTGGAATGGGCTGCCCACGGAGGTGTTGGAGTCCCCATCCCTGGAGGTGTCCAGGGAAGGCCTGGATGTGGCACTCAGTGCTCTGGGCTGGTGGCAAGGTGGGCATTGGGCACAGGGGGTGGACTCGAAGGTCTTGGAGGCCTTTTCCCAATGATTCTAAATGATTCTACCATTCTAAGATCTGATATTTTCATCAAACTCCTGTCTTCCCAGTACTTTTTTAAGGCTGGTAACTGAAAAAATCTACCTTAATGTACTTTTCAGACACAGTGAGTAGAGAAAATAACTCTCATGAATACTAGAAGCTGTTGGATATGAGCCAGAAGTCTAACTTCTGCTTACTGATGGAGATGCACAATTATGTTATGCATAAAATTTACACAACTTTGCTCATAAACCCATCTGACAATTTATTTTTTTTTTTGTTCCCTGAGATCAGTTGTGTTGCACTTAACACTGAAAATTAAAGTTCTTTAAAAACCAAGACACACATCTGAGTATGGGTAATTACTTTAAAATTCAGGCTTGACTATCTAGACTGTTTTCAACCAAGAATATTGATTTGTCCTTTCACATGTATAAAAAGCATCAACCAACAGAAAAAAAAAATATCCTCCATGAGGAGCTGTCTTTGTACTCTCAGCCCTTTGCCCATAAAGACTTAGATGTTTATCTGATGGCTGCTTGCCTTCTTTAACAGGCTGTGGTTACCAGTGTGAGCCTCGACAGGAGAGCTGTTACATTTTTATTTTAACACTATGTCCTACATAAAAGTTGGCAATAAGAGAAAGTGCTCCATAGGATATGACTCCCCCATGGACTCTTCCTTTGCACGCTGGCATTTTTTACATGTCAACAATGCTGGAGTGAAGATATCTTATTTAAAAAAAAAAAAAAAAGAAAGAAAAAGAAAGAAAGAAAAGACAAAGAGGAAGGGAAAAGAGTGTGGGTGAAGGCAAATAAAATAAGCTGAGGGATCTTCTGGTCATGATAGTAATTCAGATGTTTCTTTTTGTTTAAACTGATAGATGAGCTTATGAGAAATTGATAGAGATGTAAAAGAGGTGTGTGTGAATTAAGTGGCCTGATGCAGGTATGAAAATTTGGTTCCATAGCAACATTAACTGTTGAGGGCCCCTTTCCTTTGTCTTGAGTGTGTTCTTTCCAATGCCATCCCACCTCAAATTCAGTCCCTGGCTCCACTCACTCTCACATGGAGGTTTATTCTGTAGCTCTTCACTGCCTCTGCTCTTCCCTGCTTGCTGTCTCACAAAATTGTTGTTAAAAGTCCATGGTTTATGTTATCAGTTGTTAATTAGATCCATTTTCTGTTGGAATGTGATCCTGATCAGGTTTTCACAAATATTCCATTAAGGTTCTGCTTCCATGTTGCAATATAGAGTTGGAAAATTCAAGAGGTCGTCTTATATTCTTTGTTACTTACCTTAATACAATATTTGTTCTCCAAAACTGTGCAAAATCATTGGCTGGTGTTTAGCTTCTGGTCCTTAATGAACTCCTCATGCTGTCCTACAGAACTTCTATTAAGCCTGTCATTTCCATCTTATAACAGATTATACCTCCCAAAAGATGTTACCAGTTATTTTTCTTCACTGAATTTCAATCTAGATATGTTTCAACATATTTTCCTAATATATATGGGTCAATTTGAATAAATTTTTCTTCCATCAAAATGCATCAAGATTTCCCTACCAGTCTCTGATCCAACAATTTAGAAGTCAGATTTTATTCCACCATACACATCACTGATATCAGGAATTCAGTGGTAAAACTCAACTTCCCATGCCCTTCCATTGACTGAGAACTGATAAATCCTATACAGGATTTTTTTTAATTTTCTTTTTATTGACTAATTTGTACTTTTATTGTAAACAAATCTCATTTATGTTTCTTAGCAGAGATAGATACATGATGTAGTTATCAATCTTGCTTATCTTCTGTCATGCTTTCAGCTGGTTAGTAATAGTCCAAATAAGCAGAGCAACTATTTTCTCATTCTGCAAATGAGAATATTTTGTATTAGATCACAATAAATAGCATTACTGGATCAACATAGTGCAAGCTGATTTAAACTACAATACAAAATTTTGTCATTATTTTCCTCCCTGAATTTTTCCCCTTGCTTATTATCTTATAATATGTAAGGGGAAAATATAACTGTTCTATCTCATGCTTGTTCAGTATACTGTTTTGTCTGGGTATTTTCACTATCCTTCCTATTCATACAAATTAAAAAAAAATAAGTCTCTTTAATTTCCTCCTTTGCTTGCATAGTGCTCTTGGTATTATTTTTTACTGTATTTTACCATTTGTATTCTTCTTTATCCTGGGTGCTATATTAAACACTGCTTAGTCATGAATATAATTGCTGCCTTTTTGATCATGTGGTTTATAAATTCCACGATAGGAAGCTTATCAGATTTGTATCTTAAGATTTCCTTTTATCTGATTAGTTCATCCAGTGGCTTCTTGAGATCTGTTGTCCTCTCTGGTCTGGAAAAAAAAAACCCAACTGAACAAAACACCAGAAAACAACTTTCAGAAATGTGGCAAAAATTGCTATTAAAAGTAATTGCATGACCAGTTGTAGAAGAATTCACAAACCATGAATGGACAAGACATGTAACCCCACCTGGAGACACTAAGAAAAAACAGCTTTGTTACACATACAGGAGCTGTTCAGATTCCTTTATGTTTCCCTGCGGAGGTAGCCTCTCTCATAATTCACAGTTCATTATTCTCTCTACTGAATTAAAAGATTCACTATTTCCTAAAGTTAAAAAAGAAAGGAGGAAAGTGTTGTCTATTAATAGACTCCATACACTGGAAAAAGGAAAAAAAATAAAGGTAACTTCTGTGAACACACTGTAAGTAACAGTTTCTGCATTATGAGCTAGACAAGAAGGCAACAGAAAGATTCAAACTGAAGAAGGAGATTTAGGTCAGATGTTAGGAGAAAATAATTTATTCAAAATGGTAGCAAGTCATTGGCACAGGGTGCCCAGAGCAGCTGGGGCTGCCCCTGGATCTCTGGCAGTGTCCAAGGCCAGGCTGGATGGGGCTTGGAGCAGCCTGGGACAGGGGAAGGTGTCCCTGCCCATGGGGGGGTAGGATTGAATGAGCTTTAAGGTCCCTTCCAAACCAAACCTTTCTCTGAGTCTATGTTTCTTCAATAATTATATTTTCAGCACCAATCTCTCAATAAGGCAAACAAGTCAGCATTACAAAACAGTCATGGAGAAGGTGAATATTGGAGTTTTTGGTAATGGCCTGATGAGGTTCTAATGCCATGAGTGAAATCCCAGAACAGAGATAGTGTTCTGATAGAAAGGCTTTTTTCACCTTTTTTGACCTCATTGCCAATTTAACAATCCAAAGCCTAGTTCTGCACTCTACTATAACAGGCTCAATTTCTACTGTTCTTTAAGTCATGTTTAGTTGTTTCGAGAGGATATGACAGGAACTGTCCTGTCTCCTCAGAAAGCAGTGAATCAACATACAGCACAGATCAGAGACACCCTCTGAGCCTCTACCATTCAGAACATATTTTTAAACTCTCAAGTAAGGATGGCAAGTCACAGCTGCAAGGATCAACTTTAGAACTGGTGACACCAAGTGCCAAGTCTGTAGAGAGCTGGTGTCACTCTCTGTAGAGCTCAAGACTACTGTTTAGACAGTATTTTACAGTATAATAACTTCTTCCATGCTTCTGGCCAGATCCTTTTTTTTTCCTGCTTTCAAATGGCAAGTCTTGTTGACCAGGACTACTGCCTTAACCCTGCAATTTGTTCCATTTCATGTGTCTGTCTCTGATGAAAAAAGTGCCCAGAAAACCAGGTTTTTTGCTGTTGTTGTGGTTTTCTACATTTTATAAGAAAAACCTTTGATTGATTTGGTCCTGCTTAGATTCCATGCACCTACACTTTACAGGTGATATGACTGACCATCATATGATCAGTATAAATGTAGTCTGTGGACAGAGTAGTCTGAATTTGAGAAGCTGTATTGACTACAATACAAAAATCCTTTTTCTGCTTCACCTGAACATTCACCTGAATATTTCAAGTCAACAATGTTACAATGTTGGTTTGGTTTTTTTTTCCTGTGGCATGTATCACCTGAGCACAATATTCCACAGCTGCCTCAAATTCATGATTCCGCACCTTCTTTACAATGAATTCCAAGTTCCTTAAGTTGTTCATATCTGTTCTCTTGTCTTTTTCAAACAAGGGGAGAATTTTCAATTTTCAAGCATGAATTCTCACTCAAGCTGGCAAATAAGTTAGTGAAATCCCTTTGAATAATGACTTTTTTAATTCTAGTAATTAACATGGCACTTTGAACCTGTGTACTTTTCTTTTTCACTCCATATTCTTTGCAAACTTCCTTCATGTGTCTAAAAAAATACATAAATGAGATCCTGATTTTCTAATGATAGTCCCTGTTGGTGTGTGCTGCTGAACTCCTTCAAGTGTGATAACTTAGGAATGGTGGGCGGCTGAACAAATGTGACGATTCTTGGTTGTGCATACACACTAACAGTGGGTCCACAACTATCAGGGAAATGGAATCACAGGCTCACAGAATGCTTTGGTTCAGGGGAACCTTAAAGTTCATCTCATTCCAACCCCCTGCCATGGGCAAGGACACCTTCCACTAGAGCAGAGCTCTGAGCCTCATTCGAGCTGGCCTTGAAAACTTCCAGGAATGGGGCAGCCACGTCTTGTCGGGGCTTGGCCTCACAGCCAAGAATTTATTTCTGACATCCAATCTAACCCTTTCCCTGTCCTGTCACTTCATGCCCTTGTGAAAAGTCCTTCTGCAGGCACTGGACCCCACTCTTTCAGTGTGACCACCCAGCCAATTCCTTATTCACCATGTGATCCATCTGCCAAATCTTGTCTCTCCAATTTAGAGATGAGTCTTTGGTGTGGGATGGGACAATGTCAAGTGCTTTGTACAAATCCAAGTAGATGGCATCAGTCACTCTTCAAAGCTGTACTTTTATGACCACTTTTTGCTGCATGTTGCCAGGAACCTGAGGACAATAAGAATTAATTCTTACTTCCTTAATTCTTCTGACCAGGCTGCCAGGGGTCCCCTGTGTACCCCTGTCTTCAACCCTTCTTTCTCAGTAGATCTCAGAACTTCGCTGTCCTTAGCTCCTCTCCTGTGTGGGCCCACAAGAGACACACTGTGGCTTGTCTCCAGCCTTCTCCTTTGTGCTGTTAAAACACTGAAAACTCTCCAGGTCAACAGAAGTATTAAGTCTTGTAATTACCATTGATCCAAAGAAATTCCTCCACATCTTTGCAAAAAATGGTCATCAGCCACTGGAAGAACGTCTTGTAGTCCCAAAATGTAAAATCTACATAATTGAAAACATTTAAAGCATTTTGTTGATTTTTTTTTTTTTCCTCCAGAGACTGAAAAAGTAGCTCAACCCAAGTGCAATACAAGAGACACTGGCCCCAGGAGGAAACACCTCAGTGCCAGATGAGGGAAGGTTGCAGGGACAGCTCCTGAGGGCAGACCTTGCTTTGTTTATTATTAAAGGAGTTGGAGTAAAGAACAAAACAACTCTTTGGAAAGACGTAGCAGTTTGTGATCGCTGAGAAACCTCTAATACTCTGCTCATTGGAAAATCACTGCAGCATCACAGGGGTGAAATGAGAAGTCACGGGAGCAGCTGAGGACCTGATGCTGCAAAAATAATGAGGAAAGATTTGGAAAGAATAGAGAAGAACATATTGGTTGCCTTAAAAGAACCTAGTGAAAGACCTTTCACATCAAAAGCAAATAGTGTCAGTCACCACTGATAGTGATATGTCCTTTCATGAGTTTAGCATATTTAATTGCTGATGGATGGTCAGACTCACAGCCACTGGGCCAAAACTTGCCCTCATTTACATCAGCTGAAATCTGGAGAAAGCCCACCAGAGTCAATACAAATTCCTTCAAGTTTCAGAGAAATGTTTGTGAGGCTTGTTTGGCTTACAAACACAGTATGGGGGAGGACCAGAATCACTGGGTTTTCATCCTGCACTGGATAAACAGATGAAATCTTAAAATGATTCATGGAATGAATCAATCAAAGTTTCCTAGAAATTATATGGGAAATGAAATCATTCATTCCTGGTATTTTTGATGTTAGCTTTCATCTCTCCAAGCAGTTCTGTGCTTCACGGGAGCTGTGCACCAGCAGCTGAGCATCTTGAACACTGCTGGCTATGGGGTCCTCACCTGCACTGTGCCTGCTTTAAGGTAGGCACCCATTTATACACCTAATTAAAGCTGAACAAGAGCAGGTCTGAGGATAAAAACCATCAGTAACCACAATTACCTGTCTTCACTGGAGTTATGTTCTATTTATGCTGAATTACGTTGAGGCTGGAGGAGTTTGTCAATGGTGGAAGAGTTTTCTCTGGAATAGGAGTAATCCCAGTTGCTCAAATCAACTTTATTCCCTTTCTCCTTTCTGTGTTAACCTTTATGAAGGGTGCATGCATCACTCTGTGGTTAAACAGGGTAGATGCTAACAAGGACAGCTGGTAGGATGAAACTGAAGAGCTGCAATATAGATAAATGACACCCCAAAACTGCAGTCTGAGTGGAGCTTATCAGCTCATTCTAGTGAAAATTTCATTTAATTGGGTGGGTGAGAGCAGTCTCAAAGCTTATACATTTAATACTGGATGAAGAAAAAGCCTTTAATAATGGAAATTGCTGCACTTAGTAGCTGAGGACGTGGAGAACAAGCTGAGTGGTAATTCCTACTCATCATCTTAAATCCTCCCATGTGTAACCCAGAAATGCTGAGCTGAGATCAGGCTGGTTTCCAGGATGGTCTGGTCCATTACATTTGGAAGGATATTTCAAGCCCATCAAGGAAAAGGGGTGGTCAACTACTTTTGTGGGAAAAATTCTGTGTCTGAGTTTGGTAACAAAGCACGCTGTTATTTCAGCCAAGGCAGGATTCCACCTGATAGTTTTTAAATCTCCAGACATCAAGCTTGTTTCTGTACCTACAAGCCCTATCAACACCAGCAGCAAGCCCAGCTTTTGGCAACCAGGGGAGCTGCTCTTTTCCTTCAGCCACTCCTACCTGTTGCCAACACTTTCCAGAATGACATAGAAAACAGGGGACAGCTTGTGTTTGCTTCTTTCCTGTCTCAACAGAATAAAAAATTGGTCTTATAATTTTTTTTTTTTCAAATTCATGTGAAACAATATCAAGTTTGGTTTGTTTTGCTCACTGATACATGTTAGTGCCTTGGAAGAAACTCCTCTCTCTGCCTTTTACACATTCTTCTGGAGGTATAAGATCCAAGTATCATCTGAGCTTTTCTGCATGGCACCACACCACCTTAATTTACACCTCTCAAATGGCTTTTGAAGGTTGCATTTCTTTGAGGAAAATGCATAGGCAAATACTCTTCCCCAAACCCCATGGAAATAAGCATCTTCTAACTGCAGTAAAGTGAACAAAAAATTTAGGATCTAAGCTGTTAAAAGACAGAAGTAAACCAATGTCTGAAAAGTGTTATTGACTTTAACTCTGTGACAGGTTCCCAGGATGTATAGGTAAGTATGGTTCCCCCAAAAAACAATTTAAAGAAAGCTAATCTGTACTATCTGGCCTTTTGATTTCAGTGACAATGATAATTTATGTATTTCTTCAGCTCAATTTCTTTTGTGTCCATGGCAAATGGTAAAGAAAAGAAGCAAACCATCAGAAGGTGAATTTTTTTTTCTTTCAACAGTCATTCATTTAGAAAGCAAAGGTTGGTTGGCCTTGGAGCCAATAAGATACAAGTCATTTTATACATCAAGGTTGAGGGCAGATTTCTTAATACAAGGGGGAAGATTACGTACTTTGTGCCAAATATTTTGTCTGAACAACAGAAAACCCTTATCCATGGTCATCACTAGACAGGGAAAGAGAAAAAATGCAGAAATCTGTGACCTTTGGCAAAGGTTGTTCACTTTTTTTTAACTGCATTCCTGAAAAATTCCCCTAAGTCCATGTAATTCCGTGAAAATCTATGTATTATATGTGAATGAAAGTAACAACTCTTTTAGTGAGGGTATCCAAGACTAACTGCTGAGGTAAAGAAGAAGATGGAAAATTGTGCATATGGAAGATATGTTTTTTCCAAAAGAGATCACTGTGAGTTTGGTGCAGTCAAAACTTATCCCTTCTCAATAAGAATAACTAATGTGGAAATCATTCAGTCCCTGCAGATTTTAGAAATGTGGAAAACCATATTGGTGAAACATCAATTTCTTTTTTTCCCCAAAAGGAGGACCTGAACTGAAGCTGACCATGAATGCATGGGATAAATCTTCTCTTATACAGAAAGCCTGAAGACACACAAATTCAGATGTGAAAGCTGACCTGTCTTAGAGGTACAGTGAATTAATGTCTCATACAAAGAGCCTGAGGACTCCTCATAGAAAGAGTACGAGTACTCCTCAGTAGAGTACCCATACTACTGGAGCAAAATCACAGAGCCTGAAGCATAATCCAATTTAAGTTATTTTTGTTCATTCAAGTCTGTCCTACAAATGTATTACTTGCATACAAAAATACTGTTTAACATCACAGGAACTCGGTTTGGATCAAAAGCAAAACTAGTCAGTTCTCCTTCCACCACTATGAAACTTCAGATAAAATAAAAACAAAAAACAGAAAGGATTTAAGTTTAATCATGGTGCTATTATTTAGGGAGGGTCTCTTGCTTTCGAGCCCTGGTGTCTATGGTGTCTAATAGGGGAACTGACTGTATATATATATATATATATATATATATATATATACACACACACATACACACATACACATATATACACACACATATATATACACTTTATATATATTATATATATACCATATATAAAAACTTATATAAAGTGTATATATATATACACTTTATATATATTTATATACATATATACATATATATATATGAATATATATTTTGTGTGTGTATATATATATATATATATATATATATATATATATGTATATATGTATATAATGGTTTTGAGGTACTCTACCTTAACATTTTTTAAATACTCTGCTTCCTGAAGTGCTGAGCCTCCAGAGTCTGGCCCCAGTTCAGTGCTACCATATGCACATATACTTTCCTAGAAGTTTTTTCTTTCACAGCTTGTCTACATGGAGAAGTTAGATTAGTGTATGAATTTACAACACACTAGATACTGCATATGGTTGAAGCACAGGCTGCCCTGAACCTCATGAACTACAAGTTTCTTTTCACCTTCCTGAAAGTGAGGCCAGGAGAAGCTAAAAATTAGTAACAAGTACATGAATGCCACCCCATTTCATGTTTGGTCTAGCTCAAGGCTAATCTATTAAGATGGATTGGAAGACAGCTTGAGTTCATATCGACATGAGAGATCTCAAATTGCAATTACAAATGTCTGGCAAGGATTAAAGATTTTCAAATTATGTTGAGGACAATGGAGAAAAAGCAAAGTTTCGGTTCTCATTTTCCACTCATGCAAAGGTGATGATGATTCCATTGTTCTGAGGACTGTGCCGTCCATGGAAACTACATGGGAATGGCTGCAAAGATTCAGCAGCAGCATTTACAGAAAGGATGATGTGCCAGGATTGTGCATTGGCACCACTGTATCTCCCATCAAAACACGTGCAGATACATCTGAATTTAGTGTTGCTGACATCAGCAAAAGGGCCACTAGGCAGACCACACAGACAGGGATAAAACATTTTTCAAATTCCAGTCATTCTTCAACGTACATGGAAATGACTATATGCTCCACACAATTATTGTGAAAATTACCAACCATCCAGCACCTGAAAGGAGCCCAAAAAGAAAAAGGGGAGAGGCTATTGTAGTAATAGGACAAGAGGGGATTGAAAGAGAATAAATTTAGATTGGATATTAGAACTAAATTCTTACCATGAAGGTGTTGAGGCTCTGGCACAGGGTGCCTAGAGAAGCTGTGGATGCCCCATCCCTGGAATTTTCATTCAAGCCCAAGCTGGACAGGCCTTGGAGCACCCTGGGATAGTGGAAGCTGTCCCTGAGCATGGAAGGGTGTAGAATCAGATAAGCTTTAAGGTCCGTTTCAACCCAAGCTTTTCTGTGAGTCTATGAAAAATTGGATGTTCATTTAAAAGACTAAAATAATGAAAATATAAACGTAATAATTTTTTTAGCAGATTTCCATTTTCCTAGATGACAATTCAAAAGCTCTCAGTCCTATTTATTCTACAGCCACCTATAAAAATGTAAGTAACCATGACTGAAGAATGAGCACAAATAGAAAATGAGTCTATTATTGTGTTCTGGGCCATTTCCTAACCCCAGTAAAACCATGGAAATGAGGAGAAGATTCAAGCCTCTGTTTGAGACTGGTACAAACCATATAAGAAGAACATTTCTTAAAAATCTTATTCTGCAAAGTCCCCGACTGGATGCACAGAGGTAGCTTAAATAAGGTTAAATTAATTAGACAAAAAAATCTGTGTAAATGGACTCGTTACATGCAAACTTCTCAATTTTGCATTTCAGTTATCACAAGCTGTCTGCCTGTTGAACTACTGGTGTGATTTCAAGCAGTCATGGATTTTCAGGCAAGGATTGAAAACAGATGGTCTCTGATACCTTTTTCATTATAACTTCCCTAAGTTTTCAGAAATTTGTAGCTTTGTCTCCAAAGCCTCTTCAGCCTTTGACTTCCAATCACAGCAGGAGAAAAAAAGCCAATATTCCTTAAAACAGTTGAGGTGCCTTATACTCCAGGAGATGGAAGGAATGAGATGGCATCTGACAAGGGAAAAAACCCACCAAAAAACAGCACTTCTGTACCAGAAACTGTTTATTGAGAAAAAAGGAAAAGAACTCCCAAGGTAGTTTCTGTAAAACACAAGATACCATGGCTCATGGCTGTGGTTAAATGGCTACAGGCCAGGCAAGGAAAATAGGTGAGAGATGGGTTAACTCTGCTGCTGCAGATGGTAAAGCATTGGGATGTGTATTATCTGCCCCAGTAGTGGAATGAAGTCTCCCAGGCACACAAATCTGGGAGAAATATCAGCAATAGCCACTGAAAAGTTTACTGCATCAAATCTGTTCAGACTCCAGAGCCCTCCCCAGCAGCTGAAGGACATTACAGCCAATTGATTTCTCCAGTGTAGACAACACCTGAAAATAACCTTGGCTGTCTGGAGTGAGCGGTTCTGTGTTTGTTAGTTTTCTCTTTAGTTACTGCCTCTTTTATATGCCTTTTATGGATTCTTCACCTGGAAGTTGAGTACTTTCTTGCTTACTCTGTCAGCTTTTGTTTTTTCAACCCATTACAGGGTCACCTAAGAAAAACTTTGAAGGGTTGACTCACAGTCATGCAACAAAATTTGTTTCGGGTGGTAATGTTTCCCAGTAGGAAAGTGTTTGGATTGTTGGAAAAGTAGTTTGTTAAGGGAATATAAAACCGTTTTCCAGGATGAACAAGTGATTTTTTTTGTTCCTTTGCAGTGCAGAGTTAGCAAGCAATAGCCTGAGGGAGTCAACTCTAAATCAGGCTGGGTCATTCCTTGCTTTTATTTTGATATCTTTTTGCCTCCATACAGCCCTGGTCTACAAAATTATTTTCCTTTTTGTTTCTCTAGTTGGGGTTTGGAAAACTATGATCAAAACTGCAAGTGTATGGGTAACCAAGTGATGTGGACACACTTCCCACGGCTGTGTGGGACAAATATGATCTCTAGGATGCCTCCTTTATACTGAGTACCATGATCCTTCTACAGGTATGGGTTCTTTGAGAAGCATTAGCCAGCCTGTGCAAAGGCTAATGTTAATAAACTAATGTTAATATTCTGTTTTTATGGGCACACTCTGAAACTGGAGTCATGCTGGGGTCACTGTAGTTTATCCTCTTCTTCTTTGGACATTAGAAATTTCACTTGCTTTATTCTTTCACCCTTGCCTGAAACAATAACTCAGTGAGCTTCTTTACCTTTGAAACTTACTAGCATCTAGCTCTGCTTGTCGGGGGCACAGCTCAGATCAAAACTACACTGTAATAATAGTTACTACTTTTCTGTGGACAAACAATGCACTGGGGCACTCATAACACATTCGCCTTTAAAGGTCAGGATTTCAGCTCTTCAGGCCCTTGGGATTAACTGTCCAGCTAGGCTAAAATTTATTTTAAATCAATAGAATTTTTTATTGATACATTGTGAGCTAGCCAGTGTCTCTGGAATTGGTGCCTGAAATTGAGTAACTATGTCACTAACCTGATTCTGTAGGCTGGATTTCTCAAATGGTTGCAAACCCAGTGAAAGACCACAATTCCAGTTCAAGAGGAGTGTAAATGTCTGAAAAATACACTGTTGAGAAAAATGTCATGAACAGAATGGATCAGGATATGGATTACACTGGCATATAACACAGTGCATTATCAACTAAGTCTCAGCAAGAAGTTGGTGTTCCATCTGCTTGCATACAACCTTTAAAGCAAATCTACTTGAGTTGCTCAGAACAAATCTACATCTGAATATATAATGATTGGATGGAAGGAATCTTCCTGAATTTAAAACATATAAAATCTAGGGATATAGCATTAACAAGTTTTACTTGGTTCCATCTATCACTGGAAGGTGTGCTGGTGTTCCTTCAGAGACATCTAAACTTTATTCCTCTCTTGAGGAAGACAATACCTGTGTAGTACCCTGTCAAAAGAAGAAACTGTGAGGTTTGGCACAAATTTGCCGTTCATGAGACTCTGAACAGACAGGTGTGTAATGGGCCAACACAAAGGATTGGAGAAAGGAAGTCCATGGGACCCCTAAGGACTTCAAGCTTTTTCTGTCAGGTCCAATTCTTTAGTCAAGGAAGGCTGATTTGTGCCATGATGGGCAGTCTAAAAGGAAAATTAAGCACCTTACTTCTATTTTTGATCTCTTCCTGGCATACTGTGAGAACTTATTTGGCCTCATTCCTGTTTAAACCTGTTAAGTATACCAAAAACAGAGCACTTGCAAAGGTAATTTTATGGTATATACTTTGTACATTCCACTTCAACTGAAAATGGAAACTATGGTAGAGGGTGCAAAATCCAGTTAAAGTTTTACAAACAGATCACATGGTATGCGTATGAACATATTAAGGATACATTTTAAACAAATATACACATCTATAAATTATAGATTGACATAATCTCTTGGCATCAGTTCTGCTCATGAACTATCCTCTTGAGGGTATACTGGTGCTAAACTCATAATTCATTATAGTTCTGTGTCTTACCATGTAGACTACCAATTCTGGTGGATGTTAATACAGATTTCAGTAATCTCCACTGTACCATTCAGATGTGACATTTTGAAGTGTGTGCACCAACAGACTCATTACAGGCCAAAGTCTATGTTTATTAATACTCTGGGGAGATGCAGCTGTAATATCTGTTGTGGATCATTGTTGGATTTCTTATGCAATATCTCTAGAACATGATACATCTAAAATTTCTTGAGCTTTGTTCATCATTTCAAGTGGGAAAATACTAATTAAATCTGACAGCATTTGCATATAGAGTCTAGCAATTAGATGAAAGATTTCTCTCTGTAATTCTAGAGGGCAATAGTACAAATTATTAAAGAAATTTGAGAGCTAGCTGGAGTAAACAATCATCAGGATAAACAGCATCCATAACATTCACAATTTTAATTTGCATATATAGATGGCTATAAAGTAACTTCCCATGAAAATTGGAGAACTAAATTAGGAAGCCTTTTATTGTGGGCTTGAGCCAATTTTTACAGTAAATGATGCATTTTTTTTATATTGACTACAATGAGGTCTGAATCAGCTTATAACAAAAAATTTTCTCCATAAGAGAATGAAGTGAATGAAAATTGTGAGAGCCCGTCAGGATCCAGATCCAGAAGGGCTTCAGTATTCACACATCTGACAGCCAAAGAGAATTTTTCATTACTGCTTTTCCTCTAAACCTTTTGTCACGAGGTGATTAAAGAAAGGCTGACAACCAATTTCTGACAAAATCATTTCAAATTTCATGTTGGCTTGGGAGCCTACTCCTTACAAATAAGCTTTCTGATGACAAACCTGAAGAATATGTGCATGGATCTCTGCTGTCCTCTGTGGAATTAAAGAAATATAGCTAAAGAGACGCTTTACATGTCTACAGTTTTTTTGCTTTGAAATCCCCTCAGGTATTAGGAATGCTCCAAAGATCTAGGAGTGTCTAATCAGCAATGCAATTTAACAAAGAAATTGCAAAAATATTGTCTTTCCTCTTCATAAACAGTTTGATGAAGTGTTCGGTATACTGCAAGGTGTCTTTATAGAACTGATAGTAAAAATAATAGAATCTAAATGATGGAAAATATGCAAAAGTGAACAACAAAAGATCCTAGTTTGACCAGTTTAAGATGTTGGTTAAGGGAAACTAGTTGCAACAGGAGTCAGTAATAAATGCAGACACAAAATTACTAGAAAGATGGTACTGCACTATCTTCCATTAGGGGGAAGTTCTGGTTAGAAGTTCCTTTGATAAGTAAATAATCCCCACTATGATTTTATTGTGAATACTGGGCCTGTTTTCCAAAAATTTGTCTGTTCTGGCTTTTTCCTCCACAACATCCTACAATACTCAATTCCCAAGTACTTTTGCATCCTGTATGAAAAACCAAACCAAAGACCCCCAAAACAACACAAAACAAAACACACAAAACAAAAAAAAAACCAAACCAAAACAAAACAAAACAAAAAACCAAAACCAAACCAAAACAAACAACTCTCCAATATATTTTCATTCCTTGCTTTACACTTACTGGTATTTCATCATGTTCTTATGCTGTAATAAACAGCAGAAACTCATTCAGTTTCGTTGACAGCTTTGCTCCATTTGTCAACAATAAATTCTGTTTAACTTTTTTTTAAATCCCTTCATATATCTCCTTTTGAAGAAAATTCCTGATCTATTTAGTCTCTGATTTAGAAGCTGTCGCAATCATCCACATTACCATTCTTTGACAATGACACTGTTGTTGTGTGTTTATGAACATTTAGAGATTTTCATTCAGGTTAAGGTCTTTTTACTCTCAATTTGACATTTTGCTTCCTCTTTTTGTAATAAAGCATTTTTTGGTTTATTCCTCATCCAAATGGTTACAAGTGAAAAGCATTAAGTGCTGCAGGCACCCATTATTAGTTATTTAGTTTATACAGGTTTTCAAGAGACAGGCAGCCCAATAATGTTCATTACTTTTTGGAGCTAGTTCTTGCTGCTACTATAAACCTTCCCTGCAGGCAAAATAGTGGAGGTTTTCCTGAGAATTGTTCAGTGAAAAGCAGTGAGCACTGAAGGATGACAAAAAGGGAAGTCAGTAAGCCCTTGTTCACTGTGATTCATCATATCAGGTGAATGGTCAGCAATATCACCAGTTACTAAACAGAATATTCATTGCAGCCTTCCAAAGATGTGTGTAAAGGGTCTTCCCTTAGAAAATAAGAGATACTGGGTATTCCCTAACTCATGGAATCCCTCCACTGCCAATGCAGAATTATTCTCTGAAGTAAATTTCTGAGGGATCTGCTAAGTACCTGCACAGACACCACATTCTGGTCAAAACTCAGGCATAATTTTATATGATATGTGGATAGTTTTGCAAGGCCTGGAAATGTAGAATGTCCTAACTTTCTCTTGACTTTCTATTCCTGATTCTTTTGTGCTACTTTGAAAATGCAAGTGGGCACTGTTCAGTCTGTACAAGATATTAACATGAGTTTTTATGGTTATAAATGCAAATGACTGTGCAAGTGTAAAACAAATAAAAATAATAATATCTTCTATATTTTCATTAACAGCAATGATAATAGGTTTTGAAAGACCATTACTTAAGTCTGTAAAGATAATCTACTGCTGCTCTAGGAATGAAGGTTGAAATCAATCTGATAAAAGATAAATATAGCCCACTGTGTCCATTCCTAGCGAGCCAACATTGCAGACTCAATGGCATGAAGTCCTTGTATCAGGGATAAAATTCATGGGAACATGTGGAAATTTAGTTGTGAAGAGACCTGTGTAAATCACTTAGTTCAATCCTGCCTAAATCCAGGCTAAATTCAATAAAAGACCTGGTTACTTGTCCAGTCAAGAGTGTTGCAAATGCCTTTGTGGACAGGGGCCCAGTTTTTTTTGCTGAATTTCTGTCTCTGCTGTGAACCACTGTGTTGGGAAGCATTTTTATAATATTCAATGGAAATATTCTCTGTTGCAACTGGCATTTGGTGTGCCCTGCTCTTTCACTCTGTGTAAATCTCTGGCATGGTCTTTTCTATAGCTCTTGGAAGAGGGTGAAGGACTTCTATAAGGTTTTTCCAAAGCTACAATCAATCTCAAAAAGAATGTTTTGCATGCATTCAAGTTTCTTGATCTTAATTGTCATTTGTTGTAATGCAAGCACGGAATAGCTGTATCAGTACTGTATAGATGCAGATATCTACAACTGCACAAAATTTAGCTCTACCACAGATGATTCAACTGATGTATCTGCAAGTTCTCACCGTGTGACAAAAATCTGCGAAAATTTACTTTGATTGCTGTTTGTATTTATTCACTGAATAGAATCCCTCCAAAACAGGAAACAGTTGCTAGAATCAACAAAAATCTAAGGGCCAAATTTCTTTTGGACTGATGGGCAGAGCTGCATGGCACTTGAGAAGAATGCACAAGTGATGATTGAGAATTTAGAATAAAAAAAGGGCCAACCAAAAAAAAACAAAATCCTACATTTCATACTTTTATGGAACTGCCCTTTACTAAATTAGTTGTGATTCCTGAAACCATTAGACTGGTAATAGCTCTAATAGTCTGTGCATTGAAGTAAAGTGTCTAGAAAATGTACAGCTCTGTGCCAAATGAGAATATCCTTGATTAACTGGGATAATCAGCATGGCCAGGTTGTTCCAGGAACAGCTGGATGGATATTTTCCTTGGAATAAACCTTGGCAAATGTGCTATCAAGAAGTGTGTATCTTTAATGGTCATGGTAACCTTGCCACCAACCTATCATATAAGTGTTAGAGATGTTCTGAACTGTGGGTGCCTAATCACACAAGGATGAGATAAGCAGTTCAGACGTCATAAGAATGAGATTTTTTTTTTGACCATGGATCTAAAGGACTTTATTGTTTTTTTTTCCTATTTGACCCTTCTATGAAATCAGGACTGGCTGCTAAAATACTAAAAGTTTTTCTCTTATTTTTTGTTCCACTTTTTTTCTCCATAACACAACCATCCACAACTACAACAATCACACAATGAGTTACACAGCCAGGAAACAGGGAAATGACTAATTTTGAGTGTACTAGTACTGGAGTGAATAAAAATCTGAAATTTTTTTAGTGAACCCAAATGTTTTGGAATTCATATACTTGCTGCAGTGCTAATCATGCAAATTTCAGGATCAGTGCTCTAGTGTAAGCTATCTACATGTTAATCACCCTCTGTCATCAAGGAGCAGACACAGCCAGAGACAAACTCATCATGCTACAACAGACTGAGAGGTCTATATGTACACTACCTCTACACCAGTGATGAAAAAAATAAGAGAATCTGACACTGTGTACTTAACAGTTAAATGGCACAATGAAGAATCTTTTCCCAAAAAAAAAAAAAACAGGAGAAAGAAAATTGAGTTTCACTCCCCATTATTGTCTTTTTTTTTGTTATTTCTCAACCGTTTCATCAATTATTTCATAATCCTGCAATTAACTGGAACACAGAGCAAAATGCATAGTTTCCTTGTGTCAAAAGAATAATTGTAAATATCCATTTGTCTTTACTGTTTTTTAGGTGACTACTTTCTTTACTTTTAGCTCAAAAGTTAGACAAAGCCTTTGTCATAATATGCATTATCACCAAGCCTATTTTTTCTGGCAGTGCCTGTGTGGTGCTTCTTGTGGTGTCCAGGGCTGCCTGAAGCTTCAGAAGCAGCTTTATGTTGTCGCAGGTGTATGGCAACCATGTACAAGAGCTGCCTCATCAACAGAAAAACTAGAATTTGAAAATTCTGATTGTCGTCCCACCTTGGACTCACCTTTTATGACAATTTTGCTGGACACATTGAAGAACTTTTATTTCACCTGCATCTTTAATTGCATGGATGAAAGTTTCTTTCATCCATGTTTTTGTCCATCAAGTTCCTGCAGAACCACAGGCACTGAATAAAATGCTACTGTGCCACAAATTTCTCAAAGGACAGGAATATATTGATGGCTAGCAGTGAGTACAGATGGTCCTTCACTGTTATAAATTAACACTGAATCTCTCATGCTCCATACTGAATGCCATGTTCCAGAGGTTGTCTCACTTTCATTTTCAGTGGAAGATGTCCCTTACTATGGCAGGAGGGTTGGAATTCGATGAACTTGAAAGTTCCTTCCAACACAAACCATTCTGTGACCTGAATACAGCTGTTTAAAACAGTTGGAATAAAATATTTCACGTTGCAAGGCTGGTTTTATCCTAGGTCATGATAGAACCTCACAGGGACTGATAATGGGTGCAATTATCCTAATATTTTCCTTTGTTCCCTGACAGAGAGCTTAGCAGCAGTGCATTAGTGGAGCCTCATAACAGAGCATGGGAGTCACTGCCTAATTTTGCTGCTAAATTCACTTTGGAAAAATGCCTGGACTGTGTAGAAGAAGGGGGAATGGCTTTAGCAGACAGACATCAGAGTTAGAGGTGATATTGGCAAGAAATTCCTCTGTGCCAGGGTCAGGAGGCCCTGGCAGAGGTGCCCAGAGCAGCTGTGGCTGCCCCTGGATCCCTGGAAGTGTCCAAGGCCAGGCTGGACAAAGCTTGGAATAATCTGGGATAGTGAAGGTGTCCCTACCCATGACAAAGGTTTGGAATGAGATGACATTTAAGGTCCCTTCCAACCCAAATCATTCTGTGTTTTTATGGTTCTACAAATAAAAATGTATGGAATTAAGAGGGGAAAAAAAAATTTCTTCCGCATTCCATAGGGAATATTGAGAGCTTTGGCAAAATCAGATTCCTCACATAAAAAATTACACCAGACCTGCATAAATTTAGAAAAAGACTGAGAAATAAAACCAGAAAAATCCTACTTCAGGTGTCAACACAGGCAGTAAGGCTGCTCCTGTCTATCACCTGTAGATACAGCAAGGCTTTATCACAGAGCGGGGCTGAGGAGGAGGCAGCCTGTGCTGCTCATCACCTCCTCAAACTCAGAGATAATAGGCACAATTTGTCTGCTTTTACTTAAGCTGTTACAAGTTAAGTGTTTGGAGTCAGTGAGTAGATCCCTCAGGTCCATTTACATTCAGTGGAGGAAAATAGTCATGCTCAGAAAGTGATTCATTGCATCTTGAGAGATCAAGCATGAATCACCTGCTGGGTATGCCAATTTCTCTCTGTTCACTTCAAACCCAGCCTGGGGCATCTGGCTCAGGCTTACATTTCTAATACTCAGATAATCAAATTTAGGTGAGGAGAGCCCTACCAAGACAGAATAGGACACCAAAGGTATCTGAGTTAAGCACTCTCAGCACCCACATGGACTGAGCCCACAGTCCTTAAAAATGTTGCCCATATATGAGAAATTTTTTGACCCTCCTCAATGACTGCAGTTATTAACAGTCACAGATTAAAAAAAAAAAAAAGAAAAAATCAGAGTACCTTAAACTTTGATTTTTTACTTCAATGTTGCTTGTTTCTAGGTTTTCTTGAAGATCTTATTTTCACATTCCTCAGTTAACATGTGAATCTCTGCAAGTTTCCTAAGCTGTTTTTTTTTTTTAATTGACTACCTGAAGGTGAATTTCTAAAAAGAACCCTCAAAAAACAAACAAACAAACAAAAACACAAAAAAAAAGCCATAAAAAAACCAAACCAAACAAACAAAAATAGAAAAAAAAAATCCCTTACATTTCATTTGACACTCAGTGGAATAGTACAAATTAGCAAGAAAAAAAAAATCCACTTTTAGCATTCATGAAAATTTCTATTTCCTGATCACTTGCATCTGTTGTATGTGTGTGTGTCACTATGCAAATCATCAAAGAATCAAGAATTGCACATCCAAAGGCAGACTTTTCAGAAAAAAGATGAGCTTAAGAAAAACAAAACCAAACAAAAGCAGTTGGGGTTTGGGTAAAGGGTTATTCCCTTTGTCTGTAGACCTTAATGATTAATGAAGTCAATGTTTACTTAGACACTCTGGTTACTAGAGTGTATCTAATATCTGCAAATTTTGCTTTTAGAATATGATTACTGTGTTTTAGTGCAATTATGAGTGTTTTAGAAGCAGAGCATTTTCACTACCTCTTCATCTCTCTGATCACATAAGTGTATTTTGGGATGCCTGTCAAGAAAATTTGAGCAATGCATTTTAACAGCAATAACCTTTTGAGCAAAAAAGCACTTATGAAAAGGCCCATAAAACCCTGAGTTTTTAGGTACTCAAAGATGATTAAAGAATTATGCTGAAGGAGCCTGACTTGAGAGTTTGAATAAAGCATGCTATTTGGAAGAATCATTTATTTCTCTGTATTTTTCTATGGGAGTAAAATCTTGGATTAAAATTTTACATAATGAGAGAAGAATTGTAATTATTCTTAAGAGGTGTTCAAACAAGATCCTGCCTGTTTCCGTTTTCAGAGCTTTTGTTCTGAATTTTCTCAAGCTGCTGTAAAAATCAGGTATTATCTTGGTGGCTGCTTAAATTTATGTTGTGGCCTTGGTCTGAAGAAGTAAATATATGTGATGGGCCTCAGGCTTAAGTAGGACTCAGGGCCTCTCTTCCTCAGGTGGAAAGGGCACAAATATTGTATTGGAAAGCAGTTAATAAATAGTCCTCAAGACCTCCACCTTGACTTCTTATCATCATGCCCTGTGTCTGGAACTTGTCTTGATAATTTTTGTCATTCTTTTGTTGGTTTCACTGTGTCTGATTTCTGCTTCCATGCAAGTTTAGCTCTGTTTGACAGGATTTATTGGCTGGGTTTTGTGCCATTCTTCTGTCCCTGGATAAACTCATGCATAAGAAGTGGGATTCAGGCCCAGAATCAGGAAACTAAGTTTTGTTGTCTAGTTATAAAAATAGCTACATCTCAGTTATGTATCATATAACTGAGATGTAGCTATATAGAAGTGATTCAGTTGATTAAATCTGGGTTCCAAATACTGTTTTAGATGTCTTATTGTGTGCTAGATATCTGCAAGACATTGCTATATTGCTATATAGCTCTGTTTCAAACGACATTCATACACCCAGGCCATCCTGGAATGCCATTTGGTGGCCATGCAAGATATCCTAGAGCTTCTGAAATAGCACCAGCTGCCTGCAAAAGCAACTCTTGTGGTCCCTGGAGGTCTGTGAGGCCAATGGGCTACTGAACAGCCTGCTAGGGACAAGACTATTGTCCAAGCATTGGCGTCCAGTGTCATTTGACTCATTCTCTAATCTAAATTCACTTTATTGGATAGCTCTCCATCAGCTCTGGGTGTTCAGGGGACCTATTTTCAGCCTTTCAGCGTCTGAAGGGAGCCTACAGGAGAGATGGAGAGGGACTATTTACAGGAAGCAGTGACAGGACAGGAGGAAATGGCTTCACACTTTTCACACAGAAAAAAAAAAGAGGTTTAAACTGGATATAAAGAAAAAATTCTTCCCTCTGAGGGTGATGAGGCACAGGTTGCCCAGAGAAGCTGAACCTTGCCCATCCCAGGGAGTATTTCAGACCAGTCTGGATCGGGCTTGGAACAACCTGCTCAAATACCAGTAGCAGGGTCATATTATTAATGAGAGGAAAGAAAACAAACAGCAGGAGTGACAAAAGGAGACAGATGGAGGCTCAGAAGACAGTTTATAAAAACTAGCAATTTTTTTTTCCCCCCCCAGAAATGTAGGTACAGGATCTAAGATCAATTTTCTTTTATATTGCATTTATTATTTTTTCTGGAAATAAAATTAAAAAATATAGATATATATATATAAAAATATATATATATATATTATATGTATATTTATATATATAAAATATTTATATTATATATATATAAATATAATATATATTATATATAATATATATTTATATATATTAATATATATTATATAGATATATAATATATATCCTTATATATAATTTATATACATATATATATCTATAAATTACATATATATATATGAATATCCATATATATATATACGTATTTCCTAAAATAAGGTTAGAATTGTTGTTTTTAAAGAATGTTTTTTAGCTTCCAACACTAGCCAAGCAAGAACCATGCTTCCCTCCATGATTCACGGTTAATAGCATACTTCCTTTAGACACCTTTATTTATCCTACAATAACATGAAAAACATGCCTGAAGTGGCTTTATTTTTAGCCAGTTTTATGTTGGCATTCCTTTAGCTGCACATAGAGGGAGGGGTGCAGGGGGAGTCAATAAAGAAGGATGTGAAAATGTGTCCTTCTATAAAAACCAAGCCCCAAGTAGCAGTTGGACTTTGGCATATGTGTGGCCTATTAGTGCCTTCTGTCGTAATAAGCCTTCTGGCAAAGCAATAGCATCAAGGTGTTGTTTATACTCTATAAAATGTTAAAATGGCATTGTAAAGATTAGCTGGAAGGCAAGGATTGTTTCGAGGGCTTGGTTGTTTTGTTTTCCTTTTCTATTTTTGACACTAAGAAGCACCCCTCTCAAAAATTGCCTTCTCCACTAGTTTCAATGGCTCTTTAAATGGGAAAAATGTTACCTGCAGAGAGGTAGTATGGCCCATGGCTTAAAGGGACTAAGAAAAGGACTTGGTTGGAATCCTCAGCTCTGCCACAAATATACTTTGTCACCCAGGTTCACATCCCCTCAATGTGCCTCTTACCTCAACCAACATTTGATGCAGCTGAGGGCTCAGACACTGAGAGCCCCAAGAGAATTATTAAATCCCTGCACAACAAAACAAAACAGTTAAAGGCAAGGAAAGTATCCAAATTATGGGGTTTCCACTCTGATCTGCTTTTACCTAAGGTTCAAAAACATAAAGCCATTAAGTAGTGCCATCAGATCATCAGTTTAAATTTCTTAAACAGAATGAGTTCAGTGTCTTCAGTGGCTCAGTCCCTTTTGTAGTTGAGTTTTTCAGGAGAGATTCCTTACAATCAATCCAGGAGAGATTCCTTACAGCAAATTACCATAAAGAGAATTACCATGAGAGCTTCCCTCTGCTAACAGACATCCCCACGATTGCAGGGACAAGAAAATCATCACACAGGAACATGGAAGAGATATTTACCCAGGGCTCAGACCAGCTGTCCACTGAACAAATGATGCTACAACACCATGTGAGATAATTTAGGGAGTTGAGAACACCAATGTAGAGCTCACAGATATGGTGCAGAAACTCCCTCTTTAAGGTGACAATGGAGGGCAGCCAGGATACAGACACAAATTAATATAAAGTTAAGCCTCTTTGAGTGAAGGTTCATAGACCAGCATTTCAAATATAGCTGCCTCTGTCATCAAAAAGATTTCCTGGGATTGAAGAGATTGAGCCCATTTCAAACCCCACTTTAAAGGCTTTAAATTGACAGGTTGGAGGGGCTGAGGTACATCTTCCAGAATGCTTTCTCCAAATCCAGAACTCTGTGGAAGAAATAGAGTTGAAAATCATAATTTTCAATTTCTAAACATTGAGTACCATTTTCCCAGCTCTCCTCAATATTTTGACTCCTCTGTAAAAAAAAATTCCTGCTTCCCAGCTGGCTTCTGAAGAGTAACAGGGAATGGGAATGTATTTAAAATCTTGATGTTAAAATTAAAACCTTTCCTGAAGAAGAAATCAGGGGGATAATCAGAGATAACTTTATATAAGCTCATGGGAACACAACCTCTCCCTCCCAAATTTATTTATTCATATTAATTCTCAGTATTGCATTATTTTGGATAGAACAACCCAGATGATTTTTAGCACTGATTCCAAACTCTGTGGGCTTCCCCTGTATTTAAAAGTTCCTGAGCAGCAGCCTGCTGAGACCTGGGAAGATGTGCCAGTCAAACAACCACTCAGCACTTGTTCAGTTTCTTATATTCTCTCCCAAAACATCTGTTACTGATTGCTGTCAAATGCAGGATACTGGGCTAAACTGAGGGGATTTTCTGCCCCAAAGATTATGTCATTGTGTAACAAATATTTCCATGACAAAAAGTGCATATTTTGATTCCTACCACCTTCTGATGATGAGGTTTGGAATGTGGGTGGATCCAGGGGAAAGCCATGCGTTGGAAGAAGTTTAAAGGGGTTATATAGTTTGGTCCAATTATTTATATACCAGTTTGGCAGCTATTTTTCTAATCAGTTTGCAACAGACCTGAACAAGGAAGGTCCACAGACTCCCTGGAGTTCATTGCCCTAACTTGGCTCATCTCCAAGCTATATCCCCTTTCCTACAATTTAAGATGAATCTGATTCTCTTATCTTCATTAAACATGGGAAATAGCTTATTCTTACTTTATTTTTATTTTTTTCCCCCTACATTTTTAGGGTTTTACAGTTATGTCCCACAATTTCCTTTCTGCACCAGCATCCTCATCTGCATGATTGTTGCATAATCTTAAGGTCTCCCACAATTAAAACTATTCCATGATTCTATGATCAATCTTTTATGAGAGCTCATGAGTTTTATCTGACACCATTCCTATAGCCCTCTTCTTCACTTTCTCCAGTTTTACTCTTCAGTCAAAAATTTAAGGTCCCAAATTGGTGACAGTACCATGGCTGAAGGTTTATGTCATTTGAAAGTGGGCAGGGGAAGAGACCACTCTTTGTGTGATGCTTTCTTCTCTCAGGTAGGTCTGACTGTGTCACTAATTTCCTGTGGAATCTTTCCTTCAGCAAAATCAACCCACAGTATTATTTAAGGTCCCAAATTAAAAAACAAAACCAAAATCAAAAAAAAAAAAAAAACCAACAAAAAAACCCAACCAAACAACAACAACAAAAAAATAGATCAAAGAAATAGATTCTAAAACAAAGCATCAAAGAAATTATCAGACATCATTTGCTTTATTATCACCATCATAACAAGGCAACAGATTTCACTTCACACTTCCTTCTTGCAAAAGGTGAATTGTGTTTTGTGGTTTGCATGTAGTCCAACCAGCAAGCACCAAGAGAGATGGCAGCATTTTAATTAAAATTGATAAAGCCTCTCTGAAAATGAGTCTGGGGAAAACACATCTTGTAGAATACAGAGCTGCCAAGTTTTGGCTGGAGGCTGAAGCAGGGCTTGCAGGAACTGGAAAGAACCTGTACTGGGCCAGTGGGAGACCAGGAACAAAATCACACTGGTACAATCACTTCTGCTGAATTAAAAAGTGCTCAAGGAAAGACAACAACTTTAATTACCAAAATGCCATCATGTGCAAACAAAAAGGAATTGAAGAGCTGGTCTCCCCTGTCATCTCCAGAAGGTTCAAAAATCCCCAGCTCATTTGACATACAGTGGATGATGGAAGATACCTTGGCTTCCTGTCCCTTCTCACTTCTGAATTCTGAACAGTATGTTCTCTAGAGCAGGAAGAATTCCCTAATAATTACTTTTCTCCTAATTCTCTAGTATTCCCTATGCAATATTAATGTGGTCTAAACCCTAACCTGTGTTTAACTACTTAATGTTCTAACAACAACCCATGAGGTTTGAACCTAGTGGAGAGTAATGAGGTGGAGATATGTACCTGCTACTGAAAGATGAGTTTGGGCTAGGGCTGTAATACAAAAGCTATCATGCAATGGATTAATTCACTCAGCCCTGCACTTGTCACCATAGCCTGGAATTTTTTCCGGAGTTTTTTCTAATGTGACTGTCTTGTTTCTTCTCACCCTCAATATCAGCTGTCCTGAAGATATTTCTCTGTCCTAAACCATACCTAAACTTACATCAGACCAGTGGGAAATGACTCTTTTGTTATCTCATGGATGTGGAATCCCGAACAGCTCTACATGTAGTTCCACCTGATGATGTTCACCAAAGCTGGTTGTGGTGTGCACCAGGAGATGTGGAGGGGCTGGGCAGAGAAGCAAAGGGAGAGCTGTTTTGCCATCCCTGCTGCATCTCTGTCTCCACTTATGTCAAACATCCCTTTGGCAGAAGCTCACCATCACTGTGCAGGAGCATAAAGCAGGAGCTGTGTGCAGGAGGCAGAAGATTGGCAGGCCAGAAGCATCAGCTGTGCTATAAAATTATGTTAATGTGCTAAAACGGAGTTTACTTGGAAATAACCACTTTGAGTTATGGACGACTGGGTTTCTTGAGCTCTTAGGGGTTTTTTTGTGTGTGTGTGTCTTTTTCTCCTGCCCACCCACCTTCATCCTGACCTGGTTCCTCCAGCTTTCTGCCGCAGACACCTGGGGCCAAGTGCAGAAGATGGGTTTTGTGTTAGCAGCAGCCACCAGTTGGCAGGAATAAACTACCTACGCCATTAAAAGCCTGTCACCTCTGCTGTCAGCTTTACAGAAACTTTAAATCCCTGTAAAATGAAACACCAACAGCTGCCCATTACTGCATATTGTGTCCTGTATTATTCCGTCTGTGCTGCAGTGAAGTTTTGTGGGGGAAGAATATATATATATATATATATATATATATATATATATATATATATATATATATATATCACACTTTCCCCCTTGCCAGAAGCAACATGTGCATCTGGAGAAATTTTCCCAGTGAGAAGCAAAAACTTGATACAAAACCATACTCTGAGGAAATTGCATTTTATCTTGTGCTTCCCATTCTGCATGAGCAATTATTTGTGTGGATATATGATTTCTTTGGACTGCACATGCCCATGTCTTTGACTACTGGTGACTTCAGAGCAGTGCTAGTTTTGTGCAGAATTTAACTGCTGACACAGGCTCCACATGAATAAATAAATAAATAAATAAATAAATAAATAAATAAATAAATAAAAATAAATAAAAACACATTTGCCCAGGAAAACTACACCATCACCGAGCAAAAAGCCCCTTTTGTCACTGCATATGCAGTAGCTCTGCAGAGAATAGCCTGCTCTTTGTTTCCATCCAAAGAGACATTATTTTATTTGACACCCATGGAGCTGCACAAATGAGAGTCAGCAGGCATCAAGCCGTCCTCTTGGAAAAAGAGTTGGCATCTCCCTCCCTGGCACATCTGGTGAGTTTGAATGGCATTCACTGGCACGGCTTTGCAAAATTAATTACATTCCAAAGCCTTGTCACAAACAATAAACCCTTGTGCCAAACGCTGATCTTTTGTTTTCTGCCAGATGTAATGCATCTGCTTCTCTTTATCAGGTTTAATCCTATTTGGCTTTTGCAGTGCAGTAAACAATGCTGTGGAAGTTGGAAATGAAAAGTGGAAGAATATGGAAAGGCACTGAGCAGGAGAAGAGACAGAGATGCCACGTGGTTAAAGCACTTGGTGTGGAACAGCTGGAAAATGTGTTGTCATGAGGCACAGCCACGGTGAGAAAGGCCTTTCCTCCTTAGTGAGATTGCATCAAGCAGCAGTGTGAGGATGGATCCTCAGTGAGCTGTCAGAAATCCCCCTCAGTGGGCTTGGTGCTCAGTGTCTTATTGTGCATGTCTAATTTTTCTCAATGATTTCACCATGTGATCTGGTGCAAGAGGATATTTCTCAGTGTTGTGTCTGAAACTCAGGGAAGGCTCTATCCAAAAAGGGAAATAAGGTACAATTAAGCAAAATTGAAAAAAAAAATTAAATCTTTATTTTTCCCCATATCAGAGCTTAATTATTTGTTAATCCTAAAAGAGAACTGAACAGGTTCAAAACAGAATTGAATACACCTGCTGCTACCACCTGGCATGGTCTTGAAAATTCTTGAAAATTCTACAATGGTCTTGAAAATTCTTCTGTGATTTTACAATGTAGAGGGCCTTGGTTTTGTTATTCCTTCCCTTTCAGTCAGCCTCATGTACCTCATTATATAGAGATACCCATGTACTTCTGCTGCTGTGCTAAATATATTTTCAGTGGTGCACGTAGCTGCAAGTCTGCGACCCCCTTCAGTCCTTACACTCCATCTCCTGCTGTCTTTAATTTTGCTGGGGTACAAGAGTGATCTGAATGATACAGCTCAGTTTCTCTTAAATTCCTTAAATTAAACAAGCAGTGGTATGGTTGTCACTACTGGGAACTCAAACCTTGTCTGGGCTGTGACAGGGAACCAGAAAGAAGAAGCCTGAAGTGCTCTCTTGGTGGGGTTTGTGCTCTCTAGGGATGCCTTTGTCACATGGACTTTTCATTTTTAAATACATTTTTCAAGAGGAATAATTTCTAACTAGTTCAAGGTTAGTAGTTTCTGACATGTGTGAATTGGAAATAAACCAAAACAGTTTCAATCACAGATGAGCTAGAACTGAAGTAAAATTTACTGGTTCAATGGCCTTCCCTCTAGGTGTGTTGAAATCAAACTTATATGACTGAAAAAAAGCAGAAAGGAGAATGAATGAGGAAGCAGGAGATTGGATTTCAATTTGACTACCTGGTTTGTAATGTTTCCTCTATTTCAGTTCAAGGGCACTAATGCCCTCAACTCAACTGCCTGATGTGTTTAGAATTCTTTCCTGTCTGTCCCAAAACTTTCTGTAGAACTTTTAAAGTATGGACATCAGTTTGGACTCATATCTGCTATTCATCACCACAACTTTATTTAAGTTTTAACAATGGTGGGTCATTTAGGCATGAGACCTCATTCCATGAGATCTCCTTATCTTCTTGTGAGTGAGTTTCAGGCATCAGTCACACCTTGGGTGTCTACAATAATTATTGTTGATTAAACAACCCAGACCTCACACTGGGAGCTATCAGAGGAAAGAAATAGGGCTGAATGAAACATCTCTGGGAGCCTCTATTGGACAGGAAATGTTTGCTGCCCAAAGGAAACTGTCAGGTCAACAGATAACAGGAATTTGAAAGCCAGGTTCCAAGAAGTTAGCAAGAAGACTCCACTGGAGCAAGGATTGGAACCTGTTGCCCAGGGAAGTGGTGGAATCATCATCCCTGAAAATGTTCAAAAAACAAGTCAATGCTGCTCCTGGGGATAGTGTGTAGTGCTCAACATGGTGTTTCCAGGATATCAGATGGACCTTAAGATTTTAGTGATCTTTCCACCTTAAAGATCCTATAATTCTAGGTCTCCAAAGTTGCAAAACCCAGTTTGTTTTGTTCTAAGCATTTTTAAAAGGACACGAAAGGGACTTTAACTTTTCAAAGGTTAATTTTGAAAGATAGCTAAACATTTGTCAGTCGTTATTGGAAGTTAACTTCCTTGCTCATTGTACACAATTCAGTGCCACCTGAATTCCACCGAGTCACAGAGCCCAGATGTCTCAGAATTCCTTTATTACAAATTACTGCAAAATGACTATCAATGAAACCACATATGTGTGTATATATACACACCTAAAAATATATAAAATTGAAGAATTGTAGAACTCTTAAGGTTGAAAAGGACATCTAAAAACAGCACGTCCAACCACCAATCCACCATCACCATGCTCACCATGAGACTCTGTCCTGAAGTGCAGTATCCACATATTTTTTGAACACTTACACAGATGGTGACTCCAAAACTTCCCTGGGCATCCTGTGCCAATGCTGCACATCCCCTTCTGTGAAAGAACTTTCCATAATATGTAATCCAAACCTCCCCTGGTGCAACTTGAGACTATTTTATCTCATTCTGTCACTATTTTATCTCATTCTGCCACTTTTTACCTTGGAGAAGAGACTGATATCCACCTCCATACAACCTCCCTTCTGGTAATTGTAGAGAGCAAGAAGGGGTCCCCTTCAATATATAAGACATATAATATATTGCAAGCTATTACAGAAATCCAACCAGTAAAGTAAATATATGCTTATGAACCTTTATTCATGTCAGTGCTAAAAATATATATATGTGAAGTGTTGCAGGCAGAACTTGCACCACACCATTCCCAGAATTTGGGCTTAACAGCAGAAAACTCTCACTTCAAAAATTTCCTGCCTCATGGGGTCTGGAGTCAGCCAGGTGTCCCCATTGAGGGTCCAGTTTGTCTGGGACATTAGATACAGGAAAGACCTTGCAGAGAAATTAATTAATTTTGTGTAGGTATTAAGTTACTTTTCATGCCTTTTTTGAGTTAGACACTCATGAAGATGAAGTTGTGTCAAGGGATGTTTGGGTTGATTATTAGGGAAAAAAAAAATTCACACAGAGAGTTGTTGGGCACTAAACCAGGATCCCCAAGGGAGGGTTCACAGCACCAAGCCTAACAGAGTTCAAAGAGTGTTTGGACAATGGTCTCAGGGACATGGTGTAGGATTCTTGGTGTTGTCCCATCCAGAATTTGATGAATCCTTGTGGGTCCCTTTCAATTCAGAAAAGAACTATTCCACTCTATTCTATTCTATTCTATTCTATTCTATTCTATTCTATTTTCTATTCTATTCTATTCTATTCTATTCTATTCCATTCTATTCTATTCTTACCAAAACTGATAAACTCTATGGTAATCTCCATAATAATAACAACAATAAAGAGTACAACTTCAAAGTGAATCCCCTCCAATCTTAATTTCTATGAACACTTTTATTAAGCACACATATCAGGAAGATGCAACCTACCTGATTTGTGTTCACATCTGTATGCAGTTGCCATAATCAGTTTTCATGTGTGCAGGTCATCCTAGAACTTTAGGGTCATATTAGCACCTCAGAACCTCAGACACACTTCTGCTTCCAGAGGGGGATTGTGAAACATCTTCTGCAATTTTGGAGGCATTGTAACCCCAGTTCTTCAGATTTCCACTTTTCTTTGCAGAGTCTGCTCAAATTAAACATTTTTAAATAACTGCATCCATACCTAAGCTGTGATGCTTTCCTCTATATTAAGCATTCTCTGTCACTGTCTAGGATGAGATAATTAAGAAAGTCCACACAAGACAGTTACAAGTAACTACTATAGTCTGTCAGTGACTTTATTCTCCCTGCCATTCCTTTCATAGGCTCAGTTTACTGTCTATTTATCTTTATTTATCTATTTGCACATCTAGAAGACATTTTCCTGGACAACCTGTTGCAATTGTTAACTTTACAACTTAGTGAATAAGAAAATAGTCTTTCTTCCAGTTTTGTTGCCTTTCAGTTATACAAAAGATATCCTCCTTTTGCATTAGAAAGGGTTCTGAATCATTCTGGATATATATATCCAAACTCCTCCCTTTCCTTAATTTAGGTTTTTCCAAAATCCATTGAAGAGTGCAAGAAGACTACTAAATGTCACTGAAGCCAGTAGATATTCATGCTCTGTAAACTGCATTTTGCAGTGACCTGTACAGCTCAATGTATCAGTACTTGATTTCCCTGTTGTCAATCCTAGACCTCTGTATCTCACTCAGCATTGTTAGCTACACAATTTTCTTGTAATAACTGAATACCTCTAGGAGTTGCATGGCATGGCACTTACAAGGTTTAAATATTTCCTCTTCCACTGCAGAGAAGTTAATTGCACTGGGGCTGTGCTTTGCCAGCCCAAATTAAAACAGAAGCTGAAAGTGCAGCTTAACATTCCGGTCATGTGCATGGGTATGATCTGTGACACCTCAAGTACCTGCCCTCCCACATCCTTTGTTCCTTCCTGAGGCTTTGTAGGGGTTCTTGCCTCAATTTTCAAACATCAGAGTTCTGTTTAATTGGTATGAAGTAAAAGCATTGGAAGTAGAGGGGATTTTTAGAGTTCCCATAGATGTTTACAGCTGAAGAATCTCCACCCAGTCCAATTAGGCTTGAGCAGCACAATAGCCCAACCCCAAATTCCCAGTTCCCACGATCATGCAGGTATCCATTGCTCTGCTTTGCAGAAAACATGCCAAGATTTTTGCATTTGCATCTATATAATTAAAAGAAGAATTAAGAAAATCTTACACTTTCCTATTCTTTCAAGAAAGTTCCTAAAGCAGGGCCTAAAGGAAGTGACAGAAAGGGGAACAGAAGAGTGTGTGGATCTCTTAAGCTTGGCAAGTAAAGTGGAACTATTGGGTACTCAGCTCTGAAACAAAGAATTCCTTGAATTCAAAGAGCAATAAAAAAAACCCAACATCATCATAGTTGGCTTGAACAGCCATCTGAATCCCCATGACTGTGGCACGGCCAGGTTAGGAGAAGAAATGGACAATGCATTAGGATACCTGTGATTCTGTCTTTATTTGTTTACCAGAACATATGTTCTTCTTTTTCTGAGTAGAGCTGAAATCATTTGAGCATTTTTTTTGTACTCAGGGAACAAAGTTTATTTCAGTCAACACTTGTATCTTTGCCTTCAAAACACGTTGGAGAGACTTCAACAATATTTGCTCTACACTAGGTGCAGGGAGCTGTAATGTAAAGAAAACTAGGTTTAGATTTACAAGGAAGGCTTAGGTTTCATCACTGTAATAACTGACTTTAAGCCACCCTTAAGCTGTTTTTTCCATCTGCGGGAACAGAAGTTCACTGAATTAATCTAGCTCAACATTTTTTCGAGGTAGGATGCTAGGCAGCTACATACAGGAACTGTACTCTCCTACACTCCATGCTGGTATATTAGCCCTTATGCCTTGATCCTTCTGTGTTTTCACTTCTTCTGGAAAATACAAAAATGTGCTTGGGTTTTTAAAAAGAAATCTACATTATTGCTCAAAAATAGACTTGTGTGTATATGTTCTTCCTACTCTTATTACTGCTACTTATGCACTAACTGTACCTAACAATCACAACAGCTATAGCCCCAGCCCCAAAAGTAAATATTAGCATTATCACACTACTTGCCTTTGTGGGAGTTTCACAGATTTTAAACCTTTCAGCTTTTTCTCATTGTTTAACTCACATATTCCAAAGTCCAATGTTTATTAAATACTTGCCACAGTCATCTTTGGTTATAATGGTTTAACTCCTGAAGTGTCTAACTCCTTAACTTCTTTAACTCCTTCTGTCTGTTTTTTTTTATGTATCTAGTTGTTTTGTTTTTTTTTTTATTCATCATACAAAATTGTTACCAGCTGTATCTCATCTCATCAGTAAACTAAGTATCATATTTTTTTTGAAGAATTGGCTAATGATGTACCCTGCCTCTTGGAGAAAATTAAGATGGCGTGAAAAAGAAGGAAATTTGACTACAAAGTCTTTGCTTAACCCATGAGACAATTCTTTGGGGAAAATGTGTAAAGTGAATTACCTCTATGAAATGAAAACACAACCTAAAATAACTGCAGTTGATAAGAAATTAGAAAAATGCAGGACACTGAAAGGACCACTCAACACCCAACTGCTGGTACAATTCAATGGAACCAAGTTTCTAAATCCCACTAAATCTTATGAACATATTCCTCAAAACTGACGTATAAACAGCAGCATGTTGGGTCAGCTTGGACACACAGGCAAATTCAGGATAATGCCAAATGGGCAGTGGCAGAGTTTCAGTGGCATAAACCTGAGGCAAAATATAGAACCAGGTCATGACAAGGTGCAATATCAATGTTTCCACTGAAGAAGTCATAGTGTCTCCATTCATGTCTAAAAAAGTTAAAGAAAAAAAAAATCTGTAGAAATAAAGTGATTCTGTGGACAAAGGAGGGATATGGGCTGTTGAGGGCTCCTTCATAACTAACAGCTACTGGACAGAGCCAAAATCTGAAACAACCAGACCGACCAGTGTCCAGTGACAGACCGTATAATTACTGAGTTACAGAGCATAAAAACAACTCATTGCTTCCAATTATGATGTGAAAGGGCAACTTCACAGTTGTGCCACTTCGTAGTTCTGGGGAAAGGCAAAGGAAAATGTGTTAAAGGCCTAATGAGGTGTGTGGGTGGAAGTTACTGCCACAGTTTACAGCGGCTCAAGTTGTTAGTTCCTACCATGTGTTGCTATCCAAGGGAAAGAGGGAACGTGAGGGAGGCAGGGGTGGGAGCAGAGTGTGGGAAGGCATTTTCTCACTGGGATAACTACAAGTAAAGATTTCCTTTCTCTTACTTCTTCCTGAACAGATCATTATATCAACAGACATTATATTTTAAAAGAGCCATTTAAAGATTCCCAGACAGATTCAGTAATTGATTCAGCATTTTTGCCATCCACGAGACACATTTGCTTATTTTAGACAGTCTGGGGATTTGTTCCCTCAAATTCCTTAAAAACCACAACGGGGAAGAAAGAGGTAGGGACCTTAGCACATCTGCAGGAACAGACAGCACAGAGGGACCACTGTGTATAATATTGTATATAATAACCCCAATGAGAATCTCTCAGGATACACTCAGCCCAAATAAACTTCTTCTCTTGAAAGACCCACTGCATCCTCCCCTTATTCACAGAACACACCATCTTGTCACTTATAGCTGGCACAGACAACCAGAGATGGCAGAGAGTCAACCACAGTATCTAATTCATTTGACAGTCCCTAATTTAAAAGATAAATCACTTCTGAGTAGATTAATAGAGTTTTCCAAGGGGCATTTGCAGCCTATCCTTTTGGCAATGGCGTTTTTCAGCACTGCCTTTCCACCTACCCTCAAGGGGTGAAGAGATCAGCAGACTTGCTTTGTGCAAAGAGGCTGCATAATCTGTAGAGAAATACAGACAAATAGCTGTTTGGTAGTTTGTGATGACACCACAATATCAGCTCCTTGAGATTCTGTTCAGGCTGTTCATCCCCACGTGGTCCTTCCAGGCCTGACAAACTGGCACGCTCTAAATCCTGAATTATTAAGAAGTATCTGTTATTAAAGGAAAAGGCAGAAAAAAAAGGCCACAAAGAGACATTGTTGTTATTTTCCTACTTTTCCAAAAATTAGGAGTCCTGAAAGACCCTGAAAACCCATAACTTTATGTTGGATGAGAAGAGGGTGTCTTGCTTTCATTGTTGGGCAAAGCTATTGCAGAATTTTAACCTCTTCTTAACGCTTTGAGTTGCGTCTGGTTTGAACTCAAAATTTCCGAGTCTCTGCAAGATGAGCCAAGAAAATAAGTAGCTCAGCCTGCAAAGAATTTAGGTGACGCTTAAATAAAACAACAATTCAAATATTCCTCTCACAGCTGGCTTACATCTTCTACAGCTGATCAACTCCTTGTCCTATCAATCATTACAAGCCCTGCTGACCACGGGGGAATCACTCAGAGGGTTTTTTAAAGGAAATTCAGGTGTTAGACCTTCCCTTCCCCTAAACAATACGATCCAGAAGCGTTTTCAAATCAGTGTGCTCTCTATGCGCATTGTGGATGAGAACAGCAGCATTTTCACTCCAGCTCCCCCAACAGACTCAGACAGACTTCCACCACTTTACACCCAAATTTCTCAAACCCTTGGTTACAGTGGGCAAACTCTGGATCTCCTGCTCCTCACAACACAGAGGAAGTCACAAAACTCCCCAGGTCCCAGATGACTTAAAAAGGTCTCATCCAGGGAGCCTCCAGTGGCCAGCAGCTGCTTCAAAAATACTCATTTCATTTTATTATGGGAATATCAAAATTGCAGAACATTAAAAATTACAAAATAGGAAAAGCCTGTTTAATCAATCAACTCCAAATCCTTCCCTTGAGCTGTGGCAGGAATCATTGTATAAGGGAGAGTTCAGGGGTCCACCAAAGATGCTCAGCCAGGATCTGCCAAGCCCTCTGCTGCTCCTCCCCATCAGTCAGCTGTACTTTCATTTTCCTTGAACATAAAAACCAGCCATTTCCCTAATTAGTACCCAAGCTATGTATTCTTTCCTTTTTTCAGACCATCACTGCTAAATTCCTACACAAACAGGATTTTTTTTGATCTAGAAAAATGAGATTTTTCAGTCAACAACAAGCATGTTAGCACAAGTCTCTCCTCCTTGCATTAGTACACACCATGCCTTGGTGTTGTGACACCATGAGCAGCACTGGAGCTGCTGTTTATCTACCAAGAAATCATATCAAAGAGAACCAAAAATCAAACAAGTGAAAAAAAAAAATCAAGTGAAAAAATAAATGACAGTGAATTTAAAAAGTTCTTTCTCTAGGTTAGCATTTTCCTCATGGAAAACCCTTTTTCCATGGAGACAGGGTGAAATATTTTTATTCTTATTTGATAAAATAACTATGTTTGACAGAAAGCTGTCAGGAAAAAAGTGATCTGAGTTTCTCTCAGCATAAAAACCACATCTCAGCAGAAATGGGGTTCTGGGCATGGAGCAGAAACTCTGGAATCTCTGGGAGCTGGCTTGGGAGTGAAGGGAGAAGAGGAAGAATAAGGATTCATCTACAGTTTCTAAGAATAATCCCGAGAAGCAAATGAGCTCAGGGAAATGTTTTGTCCACAGGGTAAACCTTTCAGATACAGATGAACAGGGCTTGTTTGTAGACCCTGATGAAAAGTAGTCTGAGACATTTCTTTCTCTTGGCTGTGGTGGCAGGGGTTAGCTACACGCTTCTGCTTGTTGTGGCATCCAAGAGTCTGGGAAATGTTACTTCTTCTCCTGAGGAGAGGGTGCTTTGGAAACAGTGGTACATCTCAGTTTCAATTAAAGCAGCCTTGTAAGATGTTTTTCTTCCTTTTTCGTCTTTTTCTTTTTCTCTTTTTCTTTTTCTTCTTTTTCTTTATTTATTTTTATTTTTATTTTTATTTTTATTTTTTAATTTTTTAAATTTCTTTTTCTTTTTTTTTCCTTTTTTTCCTCTTTCTCTTTTTCCTTTTCTCTTTCCTTTTCTGGTTTGACTGACCTCCTCCAAGTGGAGGCATTGTAACATGGCATTGTGGTTCCTCACTCTGCAGCTGGAGAAATTCTGCCATGTCACACACTTGGGGAAATTATGTTTGAATTGCCTGCACTTTCTGAGGTGAGACAGGGGCTTCTCAGTTGTCTGAAAGTCCTGGAAAAGCATAAATTCTATTTTGCAAAGTTTTGTGTGCAGGCAAGAGTTTTGAGGCAAAGCACTGAAAAAGCAAAATCCATTACATCTGCAAAGGAATTATTTTGTCATGAGACTCAAATCACACAGAGATGATGTATAAGTCAATCTTTCCTCAGTCTATTTTCTTTTTAAGTGTTGTAATCCCAGAAGTGGGTTAGTGCAGGGATTGGAGGTGGCTCTGCTGTCATGAAAACTGTTTTATTGGATAAAGGAAACTTTTCATAAAGAAGTATCTTCAAGAGAAATTCTTCAGACCCTTTGAACTACACCAAGCCACTATATTTTATTTTCCACAGGGAAAGAAAGTAGCTGCATGTAGGACTATGTCTGGAGTGACTTTTACTTCCACAGGAAGCTCTCCTGAATATTTGAATGTTTGAAAGGGCTTGTATGTGGCAATTCTCCACACCAGTACTTCACAGAAGAATAAAAATACTTTCCTTAAATCAAAAGTCCAGGAGAAAGATGGCCAATCATTTTTTTCCCTTCTGAAATCTCACTCTAACCACCCAGGAATGTACCACAATTTGCAAATGCTAGCTACTATTTTTCTTTGACTAGCTATTATAGTAATCTTTCACATTTCCACATGACTGAAACAGTCTCCACTGTTTTCATGGCCTAATAAAATGGCATCACCCTGAAATGGAATTTATGCCATAGTTATGGATGTGGAGCACAGGCTGTTCCTTGACCGTGAGCCAGAACAGGAACTGTGGCTTGAAATTTAAATCAAGTCCTGAGTGTCAAGTTAGGGAAAGTATTGCATATTTAAGTCTGTTTATCTTCCTCTGGCAGATTAAAATTGTATGGGTGCCTTAGAGACAGGCTATTATCTTATCTGCTTTAAGCTACAGAAAATAATTTTGTCTAAAATATACATGTAAAAACTCTGCTCTAATATTAATTCTTTTAAACACAGAGATATGGCACATTCTTTGCAAAAATTAAAGGCATTTTCTTCGTGAGGCATCCACACATCTCTTGTCTTCAATACATGTGTTGCACTAAGAATCAGATATCTTGCCCCCAGTGTGCCAGGGAAATCTCTGCCAGTCTTGCCAGAATAACTAAAATTAAATTTGCCACTTTCTTCATATTTGTATATCTACGATGAAGCAAAAGATTCCGAAGTGTTTTTTAAGAAATATTTTTTCTAACATAGACTAAAGCAAATTCATATTTATTTCCTGTTTGTCTTTGGCACGAGGACTTGAATATTTATTTCTTGATCTGTATAAAGCACTGGGCAATCTCAGCCACAGATTATGGGCTTTTCAGCTTATTCCCCTTTGATATATCTAAACTGGCTTCTTATCAGTCCTATGTGCACAGGGGAAGTGGTAGATTTTGTTCATAATGCATATTTGGACACAAGGGATTGCAATGTCACCTTTTCCTCATATGCCACGTCTCCTAATGGCTGTCAGGAAGCCATGCTCTAAAAAATGTGTACCTGGGCTTATTCCTACTGAGAAAAGAAGCAGTGACTGGTTAATGTTTAATTATTTTGGTGAGCTGGAGTTTAATTTCATAAATAAAATTGAGGCGTGGAAAAGCCTCGCTGGGCTACTCAGACACTCTTTTATTACAAGAGGGAAAATAAAGGAACCTAAACAAACTACATGAAGTTTCCACGGGAAGCAAAGAACAATCCAGAAGGCGGCAAGCCAGACAGAAAACACTCAAAACATTAGAAACAAAACAAAGATTAAACAAAAGGCAGAAATTCTTTTAAAAACAAGTGCACCAATTAATGTCTGAGCAGCTCTGCATTCTCCTGAAGCACACCAGCAACTTGATTGAAAGGAATGGCAAACACAAACCTCCACACTGTAGGTGGTCTTAGACAAAATTCACTGAAGTGCTGCTTATGTCAAATAATATGGAAAACAGACCCAAAGCCATGCATTTATTTTTAATAATAAGCTTAGAGATGAAGACATAGGGAAAACAAAGGAGGATGGTCTTGAATGCATTAGGTTTAGACTTGGGAAAATGATCCTGTTCCCATCTCTGTCAAAGAGCCTTGGTTTCTTTGAGCTTGTGGATGAATAACTAACCCTCACTATGCCTCAGTTTTCCATTTTGTGAGCAGATAATATTTGTTTTGACATCTCTTTTAAAAATAAAGTTTTTTGAAAATATGATCTCTGAGATATTTGGAGGGATACATGTGTTTTTATGTGGCAGCTGTAAAGTGCCATGAACACTGTGGAATTTGATCATCATTACTGCACGTATACACTACAAAAATAAAAAATACACTAGAAAAATAAAAACAAAATGTATGTTCAAATTTCTTATGTACAAATCTCTACTATCCATATAGACCATTCTGTTCCCCAAGGCAATGTATCACTTTTACAGTGATCAAGACATTGCATATGAGCTATCACCTGCAGGAGAAAATAGGGCCTCTGCAGAATATTAGTGCAAGCAATTTTTTTTTTTTTTTTTTTTTTTTTAGATTTCGACTGAGATCAGGAGTACTATCAGCAATTCTGCAAAAGCTTCAGCAAATCTGAAAAAGAACAGAAAAAAAAAAAGGTAAAACCTCTGGAGCTGATTTTAAATAATGTCATCACACACTTGCTCTAAATATGCTTTATTTGTTTCCCACAGCCCTTGAACAATCAGCATTATGTCAGGTGTCTGCATGTTTGCATAGATGATAATCCCTGACATTTCCTAATAGAGAGATGCCAATAGCACTGTCTGATCCTCTGGCAAGATGCAGTTTCTAATGGATGCACCCATTCTGCTTTCAGTTTCAGGCACAAATCTATCTCCCTCTAAACACTGGGCTCCTTTTTGGGGGTGTTTTTTCTTTTCCATACATTCTCCTTTTCAAGAGCACATTAGAAAATCAGGTGAATGTGTAAGATGGGAAATAGAGAAAATTTGTGCATGTACTCACTCGTGTTTGAGTTCCTCCTCTCCCTCTAAACTTCAGTTTTTAGTATCATGGAATCAGAGAGTCATAGAACCATGGAATCATAGAGTCCTGGAGTCATAGAGACATAAAATAATGGAATTATCGGATGGTTTGGGTTGGAAGGGACCCAAAGATCATTTTGCTCCAACTGTCCTGCCATGGGCAAGGATGTCACTCACTAGACCAGATTACTTACAGCCCATCCAACCCGGCCTTGGACACTTCCAGGGATGGGGCATCCACAGCTTCTCTGGGCAGCCTGTGCCAGGGCCTCACCACCCTCTGAATAAAGAATTTCTTCCTAACATCTAATCTAAACCTGCCCTCTGTCAGTTTAAAAGAGCTGTCCCTTGTTCCATCACGACCTGCCCACATAAAAAGTCCTTCTCCCTCTTGTGAGCTCCCTTCAGAGGAGGGAGGGCACACAAGGTCTCCTCAGAGCACTCTCTCCTCCAGGCTGTACCTCACTAACTCTCAGCCTGCCTCCATAGCAGAGGTGCTCCAGCCCTCACAGAATCTTTGTGGTCCCTCATGTCCTTCCTTGCAGCTTCAGCAAGGCGACTGCTCCCTGCCCCCTCAGACAGCTCCACAAGCCTTTTATTTCATTCTCTTGAGGTAAAGGGCTGACAGCCTGTCTCTCTGCAGCCCACAGATGCAAAACCGTGATCTGCTCCTGCCTTGGTGATCCTTGACATCAATATCCATGAGAGCAGTTTGCTTTACTTTATCTAGGAGTCCTGTTTTAAAATCAGATAACCACAGAATGGTATGAGCTGGAAAAGGCCTTGAAGGACACTGGGGTGGGATGATTTTCCTTTCTCTAGGCCAGCTTGCTCCAAGCCCCGTCCAACCTGGCCTTGAACAAAGAAAAGCTCTATCTTCACTCAGGTCTTTGCAAAGCACATAAATGGCCACCCTTGAAAAATGAGCTCTGAACCCAGAGCAGAGGGACAGAGTCACCTGCCAGCACAAAACTGGCATCTGTGGCCTCCTCCTGTCCCAGTACTGGCATCAAGGGGAGTCTGCTTCTCTTTCCCTGTGTGCAATCACTGCATTGAAGGACCTAAGTCTACCATGAACTCTGTAGGTGACTCTTGGCCATGATATAAATGCTCTGTGTGATAAGGGTCAGGCTGCACACTGCAGATCCCATTAGCTTAAAACCCCCATATTGAACCTCTCCTTCAGTAAATCTGTGTACAGTAGCTGCACTGGTCAAATTCCAGGTTTGAACATTTCTCCAGGTGTCCAGGGAATGAAACCTGAGCCTCGCACATCATCAAGTGTCTAATTCCACAAAATAGGAATTAATGTCCTAAAATGCTGTAACTTGTTTGAAAATGTTCATTTTGCCTTTTGGTTTATAAACAAGATCTCTTTGCAAATCCTGGCAAGGTATTTGCACTTGAATTATGTTCTCCTTCACGAGTTGTGTCATTTGAGCTGCCTAAGCTGTGTGGCTTTTGAAAAAATAAATCTTTTTTATTGAAATGAAGATAACAACCAGATCATGAAATAGGAAGAGACTCTAATGATGCTTAAAATGTGATCTATTGCTAATGGTATGAGCTGCATAAACTTTTACACAAATGTTTTCACTCAGACCTGAATTATTGATACCTACTCTGTGCTGGGTGAAAAAAACCAGATGTGATAAACAACGAAACAACTCTGACAAAGAAGCATTTTATTGCTTGTTATTTTATTATCATTTGCCCATTTATAAAGATGAAGAATACAGAATACAGAGCAGTCCTTGTCGCTGAGCTTCAGTAGAAATCAATCTGAGAAATTATTAAAAGAATTTAATCTTTGCAATGTTTAATTGAAGCAGTCTGAAGGAAATTGAGCTGAAACTGGGTCTCTGCAACCTATATATCTCTGTGCACTTCTTTTCTAAGTTGAATAGACATCCTTTGGGCATGAATCAGGGGGATGAAGTGATAATTAAAATGTAGAAACCTGAATTAGGATCAAGGCTGTATTTTTCCTAAACATTCTGCAAAAACGTAAATAGATACAATTTGGGTCTTTGCCTGCCTATCCACTCAGTTTTCCTCTTTAATATGAGATTAAGGGAATATCCACCATAGGTGGACTTAGAATCTAAAATATGTAAAAGAAAGTGTATTTCCATATCATGCTTTGAAATTGGTGGCAATAATTCCCCAGTCATTTATTAAAGCCAAGACTTTCAGAGGATTACAAAGGGTCTGGCACACACTTGGATAAAATATTCAGAGTTCTGGAAGGGTCAAAGCTCTTGTGCTCCTTGGTGTGTACCAACTTTTAGCTACTGAGACTCAATAAGAAACTTTTCTGTCCTTCTGAGCAGACTTTGCCTTAATTGCAAGGTCTCTGGCCTTTCAGAGCAGGTGGCTCTGGCCCCCTCTGGATGATCATACAGCTGCTGCTTCTGCTGTTCCACAGTTTTATTGTCCTCAGAGAAGAAATTGTTTCTTGATGAGCTCCAGATTTTTAGGGTTGTGCGTATAAAAATGCTTGGTTATAATATGTTCTTCTTTACCTCAGGAATTACACAGGCAAACAGTCAGATGGAGCTGAGGTATTTGCATGCATAATTAGATCACTTGTATGCACAGTTCTACATGCAGCTTGAAGCTGAGGCTACAAAGAGCCAGGTGATACCCTTTTGGTTGAGTTCCTCAGTATCAGCCCATCTCTGTTTCTGAGGATAAGGTCAATATCTGCACATTTCTTATGCAGGAATGATGGATAAAGGCACAAAAACATGTCCAAGCTGACTTCCAGCTATAGCCCAATATCTGGCTGATGGGGAGACTCTTAAATGAGAGATGTCAATTACACCTTTGAATTCTTAGATGTGCCTCTATTCTCCTCTGGCTGAGCCTGAGCCTTTCAGTGGACATTAAACCTTCTGACCAAGACCCTTTAAAGTGTAGCCTTTAGTATAACACTCTGATACAGCCTTTAAATATGTAATGGGCACTCACAATCCCCAGAAAAAGCTTGCTGTCCCTGGGGAAGCTTGGACTTTGCTGCAGTGTTGGGTTTTTCCACTCTGTCTCACAGAATGGGCTCTTTACATTTGGCCTTTTAGCAGCTGCCTTGCAAACAGTTACAGTGTCTGCCCTGTTTATTTATTTTAGTCTCTCCTTAAACTTGCTCCACATCATTTTCTCCTTCTGATTTCCAGAGAAGTGGCACACGTTTTTTTGGGGGGGAAGCAGTGCAGCCTACACAGTTGGACACTGGCTGGATGAAAAGGAAATCTTGATTTTCTTCCAGGGCTTCTGTGCATTGTGAGTCACTTCACTTCCCCGTGCCTCTATTTCTAGCAGTGGAATGGATGATGCTATATCATCTTTAAAGCCCTTTTGATATATCTTGATGAAAAGTGCTCTGTCAAAATTAGGTAATACCTTGCATCTGCAAGTCCTTATTGATGTGGGATTCAAGTTGACAGTGCCCTGTGTTTGACAAAAGTCAATCTCAGCAGTTCTCTCTCCTTTTGCATTAGGAAAACAATTAAAACTATTTACCTCCCTTCCTGAACTAACTATCCTAATAATTTCTTCTTAATTTATTTTTTAATGAAACCATACTCATAGGTCTAAGAATTTGTTTGAAACTTTAGAGACCTGATGCTAAATATGCTGAGATTAGTAAAAAGATTCCAAAGATTTCAGTAGGGTCTGGATGAACCCAGTTTTGTTCTTTTGTTCTTTTTTTCCTTCTTTCTTTTTTCACTCTTTTTTCTCTTTTTTATTTTTTTTTTTTCTGTGAGAGGAGGGGATGGGGGTGCTGTAGTGACTGAATTATCTAAATGGAGATGTGTCCCTGATGGAAATTATAATATTACTTTGGATATTTTTTCCAACAGCATTTGGACTGGACAGCATCCTGCTACTTTACTTTCCATCCCTTATTTGAAAACACTTTAAAAGGATTATGAATTTCCTCTTACAGTTTAACAGGCTGCAAAGGAGGAAAGAGGAAAAGTCCCTTTCTAAATATAACATGAGATGTCTATTAGTAAAATTGTATAAATAGCACAAAATATATATTTTCCTTTAAAAAGGCGCTCAAAGAAATTTTGAGAATTTCTTCTCTTATCTTAATTTTCAATTTTCTTAAAAATAATTAATCCAGCTCACATCACTCTCAATTCTCTCCAAATATTCCCTAAAATTAACACTTTTCTTGCAGCTTAATTAGAAGTGTAACTTAGTTGAATTAAAAACTAAATTTTCATTTGTAGTGATAAAAAGAATTATTTTATTTAACAAAATTTATTAATATATTTTGAAATTTAGACACATTCATTTTTTTTCCCCTAATACCCCAAAATAATATCCCAAAGCCATAGTGGCTGAAATATACATAACTACCACATGTGTGAGAATAAAATTTTTGGATATAGAAAAATGGAGAAATACACCAAAAAAACCTCAGAAACTTTGCATGGAAAATCCAATTTTTGTAATATATATCAAAAGTATGTAGGAGTTTTTCACTGAAATGGTATTAAAGATGATATTAAAATGTCAGAAACTTATTCTACCTTTTTTCTTTCTCAGCTTTTTCCATAATATTCTCTTAATACGAATTTGGCTTACTGACTTGTTTCATCTGTATTTAATTTAGTATTGTTTCTAACTTACACTTCCCTCTTTGTGTCTTATCTACTTGATTATAGTTTGGTTCTACCTGCATGTTCATCATATCAGATGCTCACGCATTAATTATATTTTGTATATGTTACTATTTTTGTAATGCTTGTTTAATATCATTGATTCTTTGATCTGCAAATAAACTATACAAAATCAAGTAAGCTTGGTCACATCACTATGATTTGTGTGCAAATTCCTAAAAATCATACAGTATCCACTGTGGAGTGTTCTGGTCACTGGGTGCAGCTGTTTTGAAGAGCAGATGTGGTGAAACATCTTCTGGTCCCAGCTCCTTCATGCATTGCTCCTGAAATCTTTATTTCTCAGCATGCACGTGTGTGTCTCTGTGTGTGCACGCTCTCTTTGGTCTTTTCCTGGACTTAATTTGTTTTACAAAGAAGTGAAGCTATGTCTGAAAGATATTCCCTACTTTAAAATATTTGCCACCACATTATATTTGATATTTCACATTGCTTGAATTTTACTTGCATTTCAGAATGTTTATCTTTGGATATTTTGGATTTATTTTGCCTCCATGTTTCCCTCTGAAAAATTATAATTTTTCTGACTATATCATGCATATTTTAAAATAGATTTTTTTAAAATTTAAATCAAAAAGAGAAGACTTTTTTTCCCCTTGGGGGCGTCCAATCTAAAATCTGATCTTAAATTGGAGATTAGGGATTTCACACCCTGAATAGTTGCATGGTCTATTTAACTATTCTGAACACATCACAAATCTCAAAAGTTTCTTCATTTTTCACATTCTCCTGAGAATCTGACACTTCCTAATTTCAAATCTTTTCAAGGAGTGCAGTACTGTTTAAATATGTTTAAGACACTCAGGTAGCATTTTAGACTTCCTCACGTAGTTATAAGTTACTAAATGCATCCAGTCCTTTAACCCAGAGCCTGGAAAAAAATGAATTTGGGACTTTAGGCCAGACTTTATAGTTATCAGTATTAACAATCAGCTGGGTTAACCAGTTCAGGATGGGAAAGCTTATGATAAAAATAGGAAGATGTTTTTGAAAGATGTTTCCCTGAACATTATTGCTTTATATGGACTTACTGTTGATGCAATTTTTCTGCAGAAACTTGGGATTTTGCCAGATCTGTATGTAGCATTTGTGTGGTACATTTGTGGAGTCAGAGCCTCTTGAGCCACTGAAACTGCAAACACTTCAGACTGATGTCTGAGGGATTTGTCTTTTGTGCAAAAAACAATTTAGGAAAAAACCAAAAATACCCTACAAAATGCAGAGGCTCTCCCCTCAACATGGAAAACAAAGATGCCTTCTCTACAACTCCTAAAGAATTTACTGAGAGTTGATAAATAGATCCACAAATAGATCTGGAGATAAAGACACTCCATTCTATTAGCACTGAAAGGTTGTTTGGAGCTTTTTTTCCCTGTTAGTATAATCACCAACCTACAAAACAAAGCTTTGATCCCTTGTTCTTCTGACAGACTGTAGAATTAGTTATTTAGACTTCATTCATTCTTGTGAATTTTGCAAGCTTCAAATCACATTTTTATGCAAGAAAAAAAAAAAAGGATTTTCTTGATATTTACAAATTAGCTGCTATTCAGGCAGAAATAATACACTTCTTGTCATCATGTTGGTTTCATAGATAAAACCTTAACAATCAACTTCTGAAATTACTCCTTTTTATGCCAATGTCCCCAGAGGGAGAATCATTTCTTAGTAAAAGACCTGGATATGTATGCTATTCCAGGTTCTGGTAGGAAATCCCTCCATTAACTTGGATAATCCTGAATCTATAATGTTTTTTCTCCTGAGAAGTCTTTTGCAAATCTATAATCATTACTGTCTGATCTGTGCCTAGGTAATTCAAGAATTAGAACAGCAAAATACTAGTAGAAATATTACCTTTCTTTAAAAATTTCAAAGCTTTTTGGAAAATGTATGTTTACACTGGATTAAAGCAAACTCCTCTCCTCCTCTCCTGTTGGAAGATCTGTGTTTTAGAGAAATAAACAATACTTGCTGATCCAAAATATTTCTGCAGTCAGGAGGAATTCCCTGGCAAAAAGGAGAGCAGGAACCTGGGTTTCCTGCACCATGGGAAGCTTCAGACCAGTTTGTCATTTTGCAGGGTGCTTAATCCAGCTCTATTATCAGGGTAATTAGGGCATGTAGACTTTCAGCTGAGATAACTGTGGAGAGCTCCAGTGAGCACTGAAATTTGGTCCCATGCCAGCTTACACTAACTTGAAGATACAGCCCTCAGGTGATAAGTTGTTAGAGGCAACTTATTCCCATGGCACAGGGAGTCCTGGCCATTAGCAGAAAATTTAATGCTATTGACTAGTATTATATTTCCAAAATTATATTTGTGCTGCAAGATGAGTTATTGTAAATCATTTGAAACAGCCATATAAATACGTCTGGAGTGGTATGCTCTGGAAATCTAATCAATATGGTGTCACACGAACAGTGAGGAACAGAGGAGTAAAGGAAAAGATAAATAATTCTGTGTAACCATTGGAATCGCGGGGTGCATGTCACATAAAAAAACCAAATGTAAGTATGATTTTTTTTGGCTGTCAAGAGGCTGGGCTGGTCATGTAGCTGACCTAATTTTCAACCCTGTGTTTGGCTGCCAACTTGTTAGATGTGTAGCATACCACTGCTTCTTCTCTATAAACTTCCTCAGGTTTATCAGAGGACATGTGTGTGTGAGGCCTGTGACTATTTTAGCTGCCTTTCAGCCAACATCTCACTGCAAGCTGCAAGTCCTCTAAAGGCTGGTTTGTCCTACACAATCACTGACTGTGGAAAGAATCAGTTTGTGGTTAGTAAAATCTAGCAGATGTTTGAATCAGATGAACTCAGGTTGTGCTCAAGTGCTGTGTAAGTTTATGATGTGCATCTTTCTGGGGAGTGTGGAGGGGAACTAATCAAAGCCATGGCCATACTTCTGTCCCTTCACTGGGTATTTACAAAACCATGTTATGGAAGAATAGCAAAAAAAGGAAGCCCTAAATCTCCCTTTAGTCATAGAATCATTTAGGCTGGAAAAGCCCTCTAAGACCATCAAGTCCTACCATTAACCTATCACTGCCCAGCCCATCTCTAACCCATGTCCCCAAATGCCACATCCACACAGTTTTGAAATCCCACCATGGATGGGGACTCCACCACTGCCCTGGGCAGCTGAGCGAGGGCTGGACAGCCCTTTCCATGAAGGAATTTTCCCCAATATCCAATCCAAACGTCACCTAACACAACCTGAGGCCGTTCCCTCTGCTCCTGTCCCTGTTCCCTGGGAGCACAGCCCGACCCCCCCGGCTGTCCCCTCCTGTCAGGAGCTGTGCAGAGCCACAAGGGCCCCCCTGAGCCTCCTTTGCTCCAGGCTCAGCCCCTGCCCAGCTCCCTCAGCTGCTCCTCATCAGACTTGTGCTCCAGACCCTTCCCCAGCTCATCCACATCACACATTTCCTGACCTCCACAACTACTAATCTATCAGATCAAATATTTCTTGATAATTCAATTCTTCCCACCTACCCATTAATTCGCCAGTGGTGTATTTTTCATGAACTCCACAGCTTTTAAGCACTGATTTAGTGGTGCCTGACTGATCATCAAAGAATCACAGCAAGGATCATGGCTTCCCTGCTGCCGTGGATGAGATGGAATGAGTGACAGCCCACAACGAATCTGCACCCCAGATTTTATAGAACCAGAGAGATACGAGTTTGACATTAATCAATTACCTCACATGCCTACTTGCTTGCTTCTTGGATCTGTGCTTCCACCACCATCCACCATCTACCACCATGCTTCCACCAGGATCTTCACCTTCTTTCTGAAGCTCGTTTTTCCTTTTTTTTTTCTTTCAGGAATATTTCCTTTAGCATTTTTTTTAAACCCCACATGTCTATATTTCTACTTTTTTGTAATTTTTGGCACCACCTCTTCTTCCCAAACACACAGTCCCCAGTTTTCCAGCCTGTGTGAAGAAGCACATCACACAAACAGACTACAGACCAGTGGATCTGCCTCATGTCTCCTAATATGCTGGAGGATTCAAGAAGTGCCACTTCTGTTTTGTCTAAGAGTTACCAAAATCACCTGTGCCAGGTGCAGCTAGAAACTGCCTGTGAATTCAAAAAATAATTTTGGGTATTGTCCAGACATGCATGAATGTGTGTATGTGTGTATATATACTCATTTTTGGTCACCTGTACTCACAGTGCAAGACCTATTTTTTTTCACCAATGAAAACTGCCAATAGAAAAATACCAGAATTTCATATCACAGAGGAAAAAGTGCACTTCCAAAGAACACTGGGGGTTTATTCCTTCGAGAAAGATTGAAAGTATACATATAAACATAAAGTAAGATTAATAGATATTTGCGATCACAAAGGTTTAGTTTTCCACTCTGGACCAAATAGTAAAGACAAAGTATAAATATAACATTATAAGGTACAAATGGAACATTACAAGAAACAAATGGGCCATTTCAAATGTCTTTAAAGAAAAAACAACAAAAAAGAGACATGTTTTGTAAGCTCATACAGATGGTTCATGGGCTCTGGCCATATCATAACATTACAAGCTAGACCCAGATCTGCAAAGGTGCTGTGTACCAGCAGCATCCTTGGGTGCTAATAAAACCATGTGCTAGTGCAGAGATAAGAATATGTGCTTGCTCACAGATTTGGAGCCATATGCTCAAGTTCTTTTTGTTTTGTTCTGTTTTCCCCCAAAGAGCACGATTTTTTCCCTCCCTTCTACTCAGCCACTTTTACTGACATAAGTGGCTTATTGTCTGTTCTGATCTCTCCTTCCAGTTTCAGAGCCTTTCTTCTTGAGATGTCACAGAAATGCAAAGGTTAAGTACCCTCCCTGAGCAGAGAGGCACTAGAGATACTTGAAAACTGTCAACAATTTCAATAGGAATCTTCTTTTCACAGTGAAGGACCCTGCATGTCAAAGCAAGCTGTTCAGCAGCTTGGATTCAGCCTACTTGATCCAGTCTGTTTACCTCTTAGGATCCCTTGCAGGGTGGGTGGTGGTTCTGCACTTAATGTTGACCTGAACTTAAAATGCTTCCAGGTAGTGCAGGTGTGCAATTCACTCCATTGTTACACTGAAGATCACACCAAAATGCTCTGTGAGCTCTGTGAAAGTGTGATTCTGTCAGATGAAGATGCTCTGCTTCTCCACATGGCTTATTTTTTATCTCCATACCAGCAAAAAATGTTTCCACTCCCACTAAGTAGTAGTAATCTAATTATTATGGCAATCACTGCACTCTCCAGCACAAAAATGATAGACTTCTTCTTTTTCTTTTTTTTTTCCTTTTTTTTACTCTCATATTCTAACCATAAGGTTTTAGACCCTTATCTGGCACAAGAATATTCCTCAAATATGTGAATTACTGTGTTCCATTTTGGGAACTCAAAGCATAAATATTTTCCTGAGTAATATTCTCCATGAAGATGCACACCAAAGTTTGTTTCATTATAAGATTGTTTTTTAATCAGGTATTATTTCTTCAACAATAGGTAATTGCTTACACAGGTAGCCTAACACAATAAATCAATTATTCCATTTAAGTGTTGCATTTTGAGTTGCTAGAAAACAATCTTCCTTGAATTTCAATGATGTCATCCACCATGCCTTATTGTCTTTATATTAATATTTTAACTACCTTACTTATTATAATCTTAAGATAAAATGTTAAAATCATAGAATTATTTGGATTGGAAGGGACCTTTAAAGGCCTTACACCAAACTCCTGCCATGAAAATGGACACCCTCAGCCACATCAGTTTACTCAAAGCCCTAAATATCCAAAACTTTGAATGTTTCAAGGGATGGATTCTCTACCACCTCTCCAAGCAACCTGTGCCAGTGCATGAAAAAACTTCTTATGTCTAGTCTGAGAACATCACCCAATGAAATATTATGAGTTACTAATTCAAGAACCACTCATTTTTGCCACAGGTAGATGGTTCTGGCAAGGCAGGAACCTTCCTTTCCAATGCTTTTCATCCCTTGTGAATGGAGTTTATTCCCTATTGGGCCATATAATTTCCCTGTTTCTTGGTCAAGTCAGCTGAGTTTGCATTTATGCCTATATTAAGTGTCAAATATAATGTGTAACATATTTTCCACATGTGACCTAGGAAGTGGGAACCATCACTGCCAGTGGAGATGCCCTGAAACTCAACTCATTTGCCTGTTTTGTCCAGGACCATTTTAGAGAATTTAAAATTTCTGCCTGAGATGCTTTCATGGATTTGGTAGATATTGCACAGGTCCAAGGGGACTAAGCTTTCCTGTAATCATTGACACAGAAGTTGTGATCCTTTTCTCATCTCCACCCACAATCCCATCCCCAGAAGTGCTCAAGTCCAGGCTGGGCAGGACTTGGAGCAACCTGGTCCAGTGGAAGGGGATTGGAAGTAGATTGTCTTGGAGGTCACCCCTCCCACCCAAACCATTCCAGGATTCCATTAATGTATTTCATCTGTGCTTTTAAAGTTTAACCTCTTTAATAATTGTGGGTACTTGCATGGTTGCTGTTAGTATAGGACAGCACATATTTCTCTCTATCACAGCACCAGGAGATAAGAAAATATTAGAAGGGAACAATGAAAGTCAAATTGCCCTTTGATTGCCTCTTGTCCTCCTCCTGCCCCTGAATATTACAGTGTCTGATTTGATTTTCTGCAGACCAAGATTTATATCATAGAATAAGGTCCCAGTGTTCAATGCACAGGGAAGGAGGAGAGGTAAGACACTTTAGAAGGACATTTTAAGTCAGCCAGCAAGATGAACAAAGAGTAGCCAAGAATTTTCCAACGGTGTTTCTACGCATTGAGCAGGTAGAAAATCTCTGTCTGTCTCAGATGTTTTCCTCTATATTTGAAGGAAGCACTCCTGCTCACAGGGAAGCTGCAGCTCACAGGGTCCTTCTGCAGGGAGATGTCTTTGATCTCTCCTTCAAACATTTGAACAAGATACCTGTCTCCCCTTTCAAAGCAGGTAGGGGAGAAGGGAACAGAACAGCTCGTGAGTTAGAGACTCTCAAAGTGAGAAGGGAAAAAGCCCAGACTCAGTCCCCCTTCTGCCCATATCCAGCCTGATCTTGGAGATAGATGTCCTTGGCATCTGCCTATTGTTCTGAGCAAAGGTGGGTTTCCACCCAACAAAATAGAAATTCTTGGCGCAGAAGAAGCCTAAAGGTTAAGGCATTGTCCTTTGAGGGAAAAGAAGAATTTCTGACCTATTTCATTTTACCTGTAACAGTCATGGAGTAAAGAAAGACATTTAAGACTTTAGTGCTACAGGGAGATCATCAGATTTTTCAATCCATCAAACACTTTAGAATGGAAAGTACCCTTGCTGGGATTAAAGAATTGTCTACCTAGAAGAGCTCTAGATTAGTAATTAACAGAGTTGGTCTCTCTCTAGCTCAGGAACCTTGGAAAAGGAGTTGTCAGGGATATTGCTGCTCCACATTGTTCTGAAGAGAACCACAAACTTAAAGCTAAGCCACATAGAGTCAAAAATCATAAATTCACATATTCATTCCAGTGTTCTGACTGAGAAATTGCTAGAATGGAGCACAAATAAGGCTCAATACTTTATGCAAGCAGTCTCAGTATCATTTCAGGCTGCTCTACTTCCTAGCCATGTATTTTCTGAAGAGGAATGAGAGATGACTCAAGGCACACTCCTAGTCTCATACCGGAGCTACCTCAAACAGAATATTTAGAATATTAAGAATATTCAGCCCCAGTGAGTATAGTGATTTTTTTATTGCTGTACATGGTACCCTTCCTTCTGCCTAGAAACAGAATTCCTTTCTTATGTTATATGCTCTATACTGATAACAGATGGTGGTAATTTTTTCTGTTGAATAGCCTAATTTTTTGGAGAAAAAGTTTTGTAGTGTTATTTCTGCAAACCACGAAGTTGTGAAGTTTTGTTGGTTCTTTTCTTTTCTTTTTTTTTTCCCCAAGATGAAAGGAAGATGTAATTTTTCTGCCTAGGAAATTCTACACTATTTTAATGCAGAACTCAATAAACCTTTACTGACAGCTATAATGATTATTTTTTAACTTAAGCCATCATTTATTAACTGAATATTTCTGGCCAGCTTAAATGACATTCTTTAGATATTTTTACATGTGTTCTAGTCTCTTTTTTAATATGTATCCTAGGAGATAATGGTAGTCTATAAGATTTTCAAAAGTCAAATCATGTTATACATCACATGAGATACGTTTATGGTGGATGGCATGACAGAAAATGAACCTTGTTAAGAGCATTCAGTTATGTTGCTACACTTTGAAAGATGTAGAGTATTATCCCCCATAGATGATTAACCCACTTTTGAGGGGTGATAGGTGTTATTAATTGACCTGTTCACTGAACTGTACAAGGTTTTTGGGAATGTGCATATACCACAAATTATGATTCCACACCATTAATCATCCAAGTCTCCTTCATGACTCAGTAGAAATAGAAATCAAAAGGCAAAAGACTAGAAGATGACTTATTTTTTCACGGACCCACAGATATACTATAATAAATACATTTTTTCAGGGCACAGCTCAAAGATAAGTGACCTCTCTCTGTGCCTCCAGTTAGATTTAACCATTTCTGCCTTCCCACCTCTATTTTTTTTCCCTGGAGCTGCAGTCTCACCCATCGCTTGCACTCCTCACCAACAACCTGTCCCCCCATTTCAGGTCTCCCATTCCTTTTTAACCCTTTTAATCCTTCTTTGCTGGGAGTTTTCCTTTCCTTCCACCCACAGCATACACCACACCAAGTTCTTTGACAGCTCTTGGCGCGCAAAGCGACGCGGGGAAAGGGCAGGAGAGCAGGGAGAGCACATGCACAGGCACGTGGGCAGAAGCCTTCCTTAGATCAAGGAGCTTGGTGGGGGCTGCCCATGGGCTCTCCTCTGCACCCTCACCTTGTTAATGCATACATTTCCATGTGCACTTCCAGGAGCAAAGTGTAACTGCTCAAATGTATAATAGATAAGGGAAAGACAGCAGACTGAGACTAATTGAGCTATTCCTCCAACAGGAACGCAAGAGAAGCAGCTATTAATATTCTTCCTAGAGGCTTTGGATGTGCTCCAGTATGTGATGAGAGATCTGCACCTGTATCCTTTATGAATATTTAAGGATATCTTATTGTGGTGTCAGGACACAGACTTCTGTACTGTTTGTTCTGCTAATGGGATTTATCTTCATCAAGTAATGTTCAGCATGAGTTCTCCTAAAAGATGCCTGTATGGTTAAACTGTGGTAACTCAAATGATGAGTTAAAGACTTGACTGAACACCGAGTCTTGCTTATGAAATAATCATGACTTTGAGATGATGGATAGACTTGATTCCCTGAATTTCCAGCTGAGATTTTCAGCAGGAGCTTCATTAGACAGACATGGGTTGAGACTGTTGTAATCCAAATACAAATGAATTTGAAAAACTGTTCTAACCTAAAACTTTCAGATCTGAATAATTTAGATTGCCTGATTGCTCCCCAAACTAACATCTTCATTCCTGTTTTGATGGCAGAGAGGAGTGGAAGAGTCATATTGTTGTACTGAGTTTAAATAATTTCAAGAAACTTTCCCATCTAATGAGGGAAAATCAAATTCAGATGTTTTGAAGATGAACAAAACTCCGTAATTGTGCTCGGGGAAAATGAGCTAGTCTGAAGACTGATTCTTTTCTCCAAACATAGCACAGGGGACTGATTTATGTAGACAGAATGTAAGAGAAGAGATGATTTCTGAACCCTCTGAATTTTTACAATACACTGAAAGCATGCAGAGGAGCCTAACATAATTTGCCTGACTTTAGTTGATATTCTGAATGTAGGGGAAACCAAATCAAAGAACCTCTGAGGGCTCTGAATCTCAATTTTTTTTAGAATATTGATAGTGGTTAAGGTAGTATTCTGCAGATCCTGAATCCTATTAGCCTCGACCCCAAAGAGCTCAGAATTTAGAAGGCAGAGAGGGTGCCCAGCCTTGGCAGCTCCTCTCCCCTTCACACCCCACTGAGACAAGAAGGGATGAAGATTTACAGATCCCTTAAATAACAGGGGCCAGCATTTCACCATTTACAGCTTAAAAGATTCTATTCCCTGTCTCCCCTGCATCATCCTCACTAAAGATTATGTGAAATTTCTTATTTTTTGACCTATTCCAAACAGCCCAGAAAAACTCATTTAAAAACCCAGGGGGTGGGGAAGGGTTTAGAGCGTGAGTCTGATGGGGAGTGGCTGAGGGAGCTGGGCAGGGGCTGAGCCTGGAGCAAAGGAGGCTCAGGGGGGCCCTTGTGGCTCTGCACAGCTCCTGACAGGAGGGGACAGCCGGGGGGGTCGGGCTGTGCTCCCAGGGAACAGAGACAGGAGCAGAGGGAACGGCCTCAGGCTGGGCCAGGGGAGGTTCAAGTTGGGTATTAGGAGGAATATGTTGACAGAAATGGTTGTTAAGGATTGGAATGGGCTGCCCAGGGAGGTGGTGGAGTCACTATCCCTGAAGGTGCTCAAGAAACAGCTGGATGTAGCACTCAGTGCCTGCTCTGGTTGACGTGGTGGTGGTTGGTCAAAGGTTGTACTCGGTGGTCTTGGAGATCTTTCCCAGCTTTAAGGATTCTCTGATTCCACGATTAGAGCTGGAAGACGGACTTTCCAAAATTCTCAAGGCTCTCCTCTGTAATAAAAGGGATTTAAAAGTCATTCTGGGACCTCCTCAGGCAATGTACTCCTCATCCCCAGCACACAGGGAAGAGCTTTGGCACGATGCAATCCCTGCTGGGTTTCAGCACTTGGCACTAATGTACAAGCAAAAAACCCAAGGGAGGAAACCTCCAAATCTTCCTTAGCCTAGTTCCAGTGTCACTGCAGTGGTTGCTTCACTGCCTGGGCTAAAACCATGGTTTAAGCCTCCCTGAGCCCACCCTGGGTCAAGCCTGGAACCCTGGAGCCCAGGAGTGCAGAGCCTGCTGAAACATGGCCCATCTTCACAAGATTTTAGTTGGAGCAATTATTATAGTCAAGAAAAGATGAGCAAGTTTGTAAGCACACAAATCTTCCTTCAGAGCTTTCCAGAGCCCTCTTCAGGTTGAGTGATTGCTCTTGTTCATTTCTAGGCTGCCTGACTGCATTAATTCCTAAAACTCAAAATCCAAAAATGGAATCTCTCTGAACTAATGTGGTTTCACCTCAATATGTTCTCACAGCCCAGTATATCCCAAAGCTTTGCTTATTTCAATGCAGATAATACCTTGAAATTAGTCTCTTTGGTTTGAATCTAAATTAATTTTCATCAAAAGGAAAAAAAAAGGGTATGTTACAACTAATAGATTGAATTGTGAGTGTCCTGCACAGGTCAAGTGAATTTGAGAATTTGAGGAAAGGCAATGAATTTTTGTTTGTTCTGCTTCTCACAAAATACTATGTTTATTACTAATTTGAGCTGCTGCATTAAAAAAAAATACTTTCATGTTAAAAAAAAAAAGCAGTTGGTAATTCTATATAAACACTGAAGTTCATGTGCATTTTTCATGCATAAACAGCTGTAAAATATAGGTGTTATCACATAATTTTGAAAGAAAAGCAGAATCTACTATTACAGGAGACTTGTGTGGTGCATTTAAATGATTAGTACCAGAACAGATTCCACAGAGCAATTAAGCAGAAGAATATTTAAGAGCTGTCATTGCATAAAATGTCAGTGAAGTCCATAAACTTGAATGAGTGGATGCCTTTTTTAAAACCAGAGCCAGAAACAACCCAAAGCTGCATTGCACCTGGGATAATCAGGCTTGTTGTGGTCTTGCAGGTCACTGGAGATGTCTGTCACTTCTCCTGGTGATTCAACAAAATTCCTTAATTTTTCCTTGGCCAGCAAGGTGCTACCCAAAATCTAAAGTTAGAGGAATTATGTTTGTTACCAGAAGAAGTGGTACCAAATCAGAAGATTAAATGAATGAAAATAGGAAGGAAGAAAACCCCCTAAACTCTTTTAGCTATGATACAGATTATTAACTTCCTTACTTAACAGCAGAACATAATTAGGGTTGGTACTAGGGATAGTTTTGCTTCCAGGCTTCCAAGTGCCACATATTATTACATTTCTCTTTAGTACTCTTTAAAACTCAGGCAATAAATCTTCAGCAAACCACTGCACTCCTCTGACTCTGCAACTTGTTCTGCCCCAGGACATTGGGTTGTGTTGCAAATGTCATCTCACATTGTTAGACTCCACTGGGCATACTGAAAAACACAAACCAGGACAGTCCAAAAATAACCTGTGAGTCTGGGGGCTATGGTGGGTCCCTCACGTGCACCTCACAGTGTGACAATTGCAGGTCTTATATCTGTGCAAGAAAATAAGTAAAAGCAATACCAGTTTGTTTTATCATAGGAAAAGAAAGGAAGGATGAGCTTTCCAACCATCACTGTTAGATTTCCAGGTTGTAGCTTTACCATTCTAAGAGGATTAATGACATGAGTATGCTCCCCAAGAACCAAACTTCAAGATATGCTCTAAAAAGTATCAGCATACTACTCCCTGCTGAAAACATTTTCTGAGTAAATGCAACAATTTTTGCAAATCTGTGATGATTTCATTTACATTCCTATTGAGGCATATTTTATTATGTTTTGATTGGACTTTGGTGATAAAATTTAAAATAAATATTTACATCTGACAGGAAGAAGTGTTAGGGTGGAAGATATCACATGAACAAAATGTTCCTTTTCAGAAGACTTTATTTTTGTTTTCCTCTGAATTTTCAGGGTTCCCATGAGATAATAGTTTGGTTTATTGAAATTGTGCAGTGGGGTAAAAACATGATAATTTAATAACCAGCTATCTCAATAAAAAATACAATACAACTACATTTCTTGATATTTAAATATGGACCATTACCACACTCTGAAAGGTATTGATCAGTGTTAGACACTAAACAAAGCTAAGATGGATTAAAGAAAACATATCCTTCCCATCTTGAAAGACTCTAATTTCTTTTCTAAGTGCTCTATGTCCTTGCACGGAAACTGTATTATTCTCATTATAAACCAATGTTGATGTCTCTACAATAGAACTCAAAGTATTTGAGATCAGCAACAGGTTTATCATGGAAACTATGTTAGTTTCTATGATGAACTAACTATGTTAGAAATGGCCATGGCGGTTTCTCATAAAATATAAAACACTTTGCTTTTCAGGAAAGAGACACACTCAAATGCACATTCACATACATGCTACCCATACTAAATTCACAGTGCTTTGAAGTGAAAGAATGATTAAAAATTGAGTCTTCAGATTCCCAGTCTGCGAATCATTTTCTCAGCTAGCCTGTTCTCCCTGTTTAACATATCCCCCCGAACAGCAAGTTTTTAGGAGTGATGCATGAGGAAAAAAAGGGAAATAGAATAAAGCAAGATTATCAGTGCTGTGACAGCTTTGTGGAGTATTTGCTTTTGTTTGGGGATTTTGTGCATTCAGCTTCATCCAGCCCTCTCCCTGGATCCCTCTGTTCTGCACTCCCACATTCCAACACGTGTGTTTGTGCTGGACATAATCAATCTGTCTGAAGATTCTGCTGATTTACTGTGTGTCTGTGCTGGTCTGGATCTGAGGAAGGTTTGTGCTGGAGACAATCCCAACCCCATGGTGTGTTGTGAGACGCCCAGGAGGTGTGCAGCTACACACAGTACCAATCCCAAAACTCTGGAGCAATCATTTTCCCTGACAGAGGGGACCCCCACCTCCTTTCCACCCAGCCTGTGAAGAGGAGGAAGGGCAGCTGCTGATGCCAAGATCTGCTTCCACAGAACTGGCACCACCAAAACCACAGCCAAATTTCTCAATAATCTGTTGCTATAAATTATCTCTGAGTGCAACAGGAGTCTGTTCACATTGCTAATCAATCCTGCAAGATAAGAGGCTTCAATAGGAGCCATAAAAAGAGACTATAAGAACCTCCTTATAGAGACCTTATCATTTCCTAATTTTGATGTCCTTGGCACTTGTTCTGCTCTCCCACTAATCAATCATTAAAATGGAGGTGTGTGGAGGTCCCAGTAACCATTTGACCTCTCCTTATCAACTTTCCCCCTTCATGAAACTGCTCACTTCCCTGTGATTTGTGTGGATCAATACAGCAGAAAGGTCACAAAAGCACTAAACAGAGATGCCAATCAGAAAGATGTCAAAAGAAAAAGAAAGTTTGACAACATCAGGATCAATCAGGGTCTGCTCAGGAGAACTTGTCAGCAGTGATTAATGGCACGTTGTGCAGTTGCTGTCATTTGGAAAATGCTTTGGAAGTTTTGAGATCACTGTGTGGAGAAATTGAGTTGAAGCTCTTTTGTCATATTGAAATTTAGGAGTTACAGGGCCCAGACTGGGCCAGGCAAACCTTTTCTTCGCAAACAAAAGCCTGGTGGTGTCATGGATGAGTAAAACTCCCCTGTGTTTGGGTACTGATGGGATCCACTTCACAGAGTTCTGAGGGAACTCTGCTCCTCACCTCCCTTGTACCACATTCAACTGGGTGACCAAAAAAAGTAACAAAGGAACACTCTGAAATTTGAGTACTGTGAAATGGAGAGGCGGCACTTCACACAAAGTCCTGTGGCTGCTCCCTTCCTTTGCTGAGTATTTCCAAAGCCCAAAACCCACAGAAGATTTTGGAGCAGTGATAAGGCCCCCTGCACCTTCCAATACCCTCAGAGGAGCTCCTCGAGCACAGGTGAGAGTTGTGGGAAGAGCTGGGTGACTGTAAGTTGGACTGTCCATAAATCCTGCAGTGTGTCACAGGACTGGCAGTTTAACCCTTGCTACCATCTCTTAAACTGGAAGGCAGTTCTGTTGTAAAAGCCAAGGAGAGTTGTATTACCGGGCAGAGAGAGTGAAAAGAGCTGTGTCACATTTTAAAAGCTTTTTCAGTGCTTCTCTATTCTTCTAAAATATTTCTTTTTTTTTTTTTTTTTTTTTTTGGTCTAGGGAAGGGAGTACCCAGATTTTGTGCATGGAGAGTCTATGCCATGGTTGTCAGCACAGACAGGCTGAAACTATCCCCTGGCACCGTCCCAGTGAACATGTCTTCCCACCACTTATTCAGCACTCGTGATTCATGTCCCTTTGCTACTGTAAGAAAAAATGCCTGGAAAACCCAGATCCACTTTTCAGGCTACAGTAAATTATGGGTTTTAACTGAAAGTATTAACAGCTGAATTCTCTATATCAATCTGGGAAAATGCTTTACTTTTGCAAGGCTCTCTAAGCTGTGCATGGTGGTGAAACAATGCTACATAAGTGCTGTTTGTAAGCAGATGCTCCTACTCCTAGGTCTTACAGTAATTTTCCTGGTGCTGAGATATGTAGGTTGGTTTTATGGGGTCCAAGGTAACCTTACCTAATGGAAGCTATCCCTGACCATGGCATAGGGGTTAGAACAAGATGGTCTCTGAGGTCCTTTTCAACTGAAACCATTCAATGATTTATTTGTTAGTGTAGTGCTACTGAATCTCTACCTGACCCAGAGTGGATAAAGAAATCCTGAAGAGATGCTGTCCTGAAGTTTACAAAGTGATCTCTATCCAGCTGGTATTCACACAATCTCTAGTCTATAAAAGCTGTAGTAATTCTCAGCCAAGACTTTTTTCAGCACATTTCAAAAGTTTATTTCAAGGTGACTTACAGCAAGTGATAATATAATCATCCTTAAATGGGGGAAAAATGCATGTTTAACCCTACAGGATAATGGCATTAGAAGTAATCTGTTCTTTCCCTTAGGCCACATCCTTCATCAGCTAAAGGTCTTCCCAAACTGTATCTCAGTGTCCAGCACTACCTGCCTAATGCTTTGATATGGGTCTCTAAAACTCAATTTTGTCGCAGCTCAAATCAAACTAATCCAGTTACAGAAATTAGTTTTTAATTGGCTTGTGGTTGTCAGTTTATTTTAGAGCTACTTTGAGTAACTTCCATGATGGCTCAAATTTCCATTAATTAAGCTATATCATTTGGCAAGTGTAGTTGTGCACAATGAAATTTCTTTCCTGCATTGGACAGAACCACTTTAGGCTACCTGCTATAAGGTCAGGCCTCCAGAGGTGGAGTTTTCCACAGCTGTCAATAAATCCCTCTCAATAAATCTGTGCTTTGAGGCTGGAGTATGCAGCCTCAGATCCAAGCAGAGAATGTCAAAATCCACCACAGATCCACATCAGAATCCCAGACAACCTCAGCTGGCCCCCCTGAGCACAGCCACAGCACCTGTGGTATATCCACAGCTACCAGTGGTATATCCAACTCCAGGCATGAATTCTGATAACACTTTGTATCAAATACACATTGTTTCCCTTGCTTCAAGTATAACAAAACTGAGATTCTGCTGAAGACGTGGGTGGCAGTATATCAGGTGCATGAGATAAATGTCAGATTAGCTGACAGTTGCATGCAGTTTAACACATTTAATACACTAATTTAGATTTAATGTGCATATCAGAGCACTCTATAATATTGGCACAGGAAATTGTTTGTCAGAAGAAGACATACAGAGCTAACTAGCCACTGATTAAAGAGGCGTCAAAGGGTTGTTTTCTAAAAGAAAGAATCACTGATGGTTTGATAATTTGTCTGACATTTGCCTTTCCAATTCTGGCTAATATTTTGTTTTTCTCACCGGTGCTGTGCAGTTGTAAAGCAAAACAATGCTGAAAGACCAAAAGTGCCTCACAGGTTTGTGAATTGCATCCCTGCTGGTGGGTGAGTCCAAGCTGTGCCACATTAGTGCTCTCTGCTCAAGAAAACTGTGGTGGGACCTTTGCCTCATCCTCCTGTCAGCAGTTACTTGTCAGCAATTAGCACTTATTTGTCAGCAAATAATCTAAGCCTGGTGGTTTCAGCAGAAAGCTGAAAGTAGAATCCGTGGGAAAGAAATACAATGCTGATTGAATTTTTATTTTTATTACTATGATTATCATGATTTGCTGTTATTTGTCAATTTTCTTTGACATCTTAGTGTCTTTCCCTGTTCCCCATCTCATCCAACTCTCCTAGCTGTTGCACACAAGCTGTTCTTTCCTTTTTTGACCATGCAGAGCTGGGACTAGATGATCTTTAATCTCCCTTTATACTCAAACCATTCTGTTTTTCTATGATTCTATTCTCTGGTCAACACAATTTAATGATGCTCCTCTTTAAATTGTCTCATGGTGCTCACTGCTGGGCCTGATCTCCAGTATATCAATGAAGAGAGAGATGGGACTTGACAGGAAAATGGATGTTCCAGGGGGTGTCAAAATATGCATCCTGCCATGGAGTAAAAGTGCCTTTGCCTGCTGCAACTTGTGCTTCCAGATGTCCTCAAAATTTCTTCCTTGCTCATGTGTCCTCATCTTCCAAGAGGCTCTGAGGTCCCCACAGGAGAACTATTTAAAGTTCCACCACGGAACACTGACCACCAGTTCTTATCAGCTTCCTGATTTCAGCTGTCAGTGAACATTGGGGCTGGTTATTATTCTCTTCTGTGAGTCCCAAAGTAGAAATGTCGCAGGCAGTTGTCCCAGTAGGCTATCATCATATTTTGGGATGACTCACTGAACATTTATATTTTCTTGTGCCCAGAACAAGAAAATTAACCTTGGGTTTGTCATAACATTTCAGACGCTGACTGTTGTTTTGGGTGTGGACATCCTTTGTTTACAGATTACCCAAATATCTCCCATGAGACTCTGATCTGCCTTTGGAAAAAAAAAAAAAAAAAAACAACAGTTTTTGAACAAAACTCCTTACAAAAAGTACCACTAAACAGATGATTTGAAGTATAGATGTAAAGCTCTCTCAAGATCATACATCAGAGCTGTACTAGGACTTGTAAAAGGCCAATGGACTCAAATGTTCTCTCCCTTATGAGGCTGTTCCGAATCTAAAATTTCCCCCTTCATCAGGCTCCTTAATTGTCACTGCTAACCCAGGGGTTTAGTCAAAAACAGCTTCAAAAGTAATTTTTATTTAATGAAAAGCTGATAGGAGCATCATCAGCCTTCTAATTGAGTGAAACTTCTCCATTACATAGCAGAGGGATTTGTGCTGAGTTCTGAAAGTGACAAGAAAACACAAAAAACCATCATTAATATGTCGACTCCTTTTTCACATCTTCTTCCCAGCTTTGGCAGTTTCTTGGCTTACTTCATCAGCATTGCTTTGTGAAACCTCCTCCACTTTCCTCTGAGGGGAAACTCATGTTTCTTTACTCTGTAGGAGCACATGTGCACTCCCTGGGACAGGGGCTGCACTACTTTGCCCCTTTTTCTACTCAGTGTAAGGTTTCATAGGTTTCTGGTCATGGAGCTGGATCCACAGCAGGTGTAAACTCAATTCCTGTCACTGAATCCTTGATGGCTTGTGCCAACTGGAGATAAGGTTTCAGTCAGATTGGTGAGAGGATTTTTCCAAATAGGGAAAGAAATGTTGAAAGTAAAATGAGCAAAACACTGCTTGTCCTTTTTATTTTTTTTTCTTTGCGTTGGCTGTGCTTGGTTTTGTTTCATTTCACAAAGTCTTTCAGACCTAAATGTCATCAGCTGTAGCAAAAACGTCCTCCAGAAAACACGATGACAAATTGTTAAAACAGAGCTAAGAGCCATCCCTGTAATTGTGGTTACTCTTGAATCTAACTCAATTTTAACCCGACTGACTGATGCACAAATTAGAATAACACAGATACAGAAAGGAAAATGTGACAAATGGATTATTTTGTGCACTTTTCTTGGTGATGTGTAACTCTGGGAATTTAGAGCACTTGTGGATGCGGACTGCACTGGCCAATTCAGTGATCTATCATATGAATAGAGAACTGTATTCTCAAAATTGAATTTTCATCCTGTGTAGGGCTTCAGGCTGTTCTGTCACCTAAACAGTGAACAACCACAAATGTCTTTGCTATTTGGGTTTTTCCTGTCCACTTCCTTCTGTTTTGCATGTTTAGACTGGAAAATAAGGAATTCTTTCTGGCAATATATTTATGATATCCTAATATTATTTCAGGGTCAGAAAAACAAAATGGGTCCTAAATAAAATTTCCTAAATCCATTGTGACTCTACTAATTTGCCTTTATTTCTTTTCCCTACATGCTGGTATAGTTATTTCTTTTGCTGCTTACTGCTGTGCCTACAGATCACAGAGCAGCTCTGTTGATTCCTTTCCTGACTGACTTAATCCTTGGTCTCACTTCTCTGCAGCTTTCTTCTATTTTAAGTCAGGGAATGGAGGAGAAGTGGGGGAGGGACAGGAAAATCATACAGTCTAACTTCTATAATTTTATGTTTTTACTGCTTGGAATGTATGATTCATGCACTTCCACATTTTGTCTTTTTTTTTTTCCTAGAGAGACTGGCTTTAATGATCATAAATGACTGCAGCTAGGGAGAGAGCAGGGCCTTGCCAGCTCTCAACATTCCCAGCCAAATCTCCCTGCAATTGTTTAGATTTGTTTTCAGCTGTATAAAGTTCCTAGGTAGGGTGGAGGGAGGAAAACAGAGGCCCTAAGGCACAGGTTCCTACAGCAGCCTGGGGGAAGCTTTTTTTCTTAGGTAAAATTGCTTTTCCCAACAGTTTGCCTTGCCATTATCTATCATTAGACTAGTTTTATGGAACAGGAGAGTAAAACTGTATTCCAAATTTCTAAAAATCTCCTGTCTGGACCAACTGAGCTTTGCTACAAATGAACTAAATTCTGTGAGTGACAGCTGCTTTTGGGGTGAATCTCCAGCTTTGGCCACCACAAAAAATAGGGTGTTTATAACCATCCTGAGACTTCACTGAATCTCACTTTAGGATTTAACTTTCTTCATTTATGAAAGAGGAAGCTTCAAACTGGATCTTCAAGCATGAGAGGCTGTCCTTTGTTAGCCACGGACTTAATGAGACCTAAATGTGTCCACAATTATTCCAAATAGCCTGAACTCACCTGATACATAAACACAAATGCTTGTTGGTGCCTCTTTTCAGCAGGGATACTCACAGTCACCCCTCTCTGCCTGCCTTTTGTTTGGAACTGCTCTTATGTGGGGACCAAACAGCCAATACAGCACCTCTGGATTCAGTAAGGACAGAATGTCATCTGTTTCTCTGAGTCTGCAGTTTCCTGAAAATTCTTCTAAATATGTCTTAAAAACGCCCATGAACAATTCAAGTCACCTGCAGTTCTTTGTGTCCTTTCTCAAAAGGACAGGAGTCTTGCAAGGGTTCCAACATGCAACACAAAAAAAAACCAAAAACCAAAAGCAAGACAAAAAACCAACAAAACAGAGGAAGAAAAGACTGAGTGCCCTTTCTCTCTGTACTTTTTTTATCCTCCTGCACTCACTTTCCAAAGGGGCATACGCTTTTGTTTTCCTCAGGAAATGTAGTTTATAATCACTTTCTAAGTTTCACTCTTCCTACTCTCCTTAAGATGTATTTTGCACTAAAATCATCAGAACTTGACCCTGTGGAGTTCTTGTTTAATATTTCCCGTGAAATATTTGTTATCAAAAGAAAAGTCACCTGGTTTTAGCTTTCTCTCTCTCCTCCCAGTAATGAACATGAAAATTCCTTTTCCTCCCATAGCTGCTTTGTGGACCCCCAGTCTGGAGGGGGTTGGACCTGCAGTGCATCTGGGTACATGCTGCATGGTGCTTTGACCTAATTCCACTTGGGTCTTGCCAGGTGCATTCCCCTACTTACCACTCTAGCTGACCCTTTAAATTCCTCCAGCGTGCCAGATGTTCCCGAAATTGTGTTCTCCCTGGGTGGATTTTAAGGCAGAGCTCTCCTTCCTCCCATGCTCAGCCACAGCTGTGAGCTGATGGAGCTGCTTCTCCCCACTGCTGTGAACTTTAATCGGGTTCTAAAGTTTCATTATCACAGTGATCCATTCTGGAAGATATTTCACATTCCCCAAGCCCCAGGCAAGTCCTAACAATCTTGTTTAATATCCTTTTAGGTTTTTTTGGTTTTTTTTCTTTCCTCTTTTTTCTGCCTTTCCCTTTGATGCTGTTCTGCAGGTGCTGGAGAAATACAAGGCTCCAAGGTCTGCCTCTCCCAAGACTGCTGCAGTTTTTAGCTCTCAGCCACCATTCCAGGAGCCACTCTCCTTTTCATGGCCGACAGCTGGTCTTTTTCAGGAATCACTGGCTCACAGTCAGGGAACTCTGATCATATGCCTTGTAAGATTCTTAGTGGCTGACATAATTTGCCAAATGCCAGCTTTCCTTCACAGATTTTTCTGGTCTTTCCAGCTCCACAGATACTTGGCTGCCAGGTATAACTCCCCATCATTAAAATATAACTTTGGCCTCCCTCATCACACAAGTGGGTGCATAAGGATGTATATGGAGAGTGAAAAAGAAAATTATTTTAATTTTTGGCTCTGTGCAGGATTTGTGTGCTGGCCATCCCCCTGAGATCTCCAGTTGCTCATATGTGCTGTGTCAATGGCTGGGAACATTAATGAATGCATGCTAGCTAGTGAAAATGCAGTGATGAGAACTGTAACTGACCCTACCACTGCAATTATTGCCCATAATAATTAGTTTACTGCTATAGGAATGCATTAGGAAGCATGACTGCTACTACATTTGTTTCAGAGCATGGAAGAGCACCATAACACTGTATGGATTCTCAGAGCACTTGCTAAAGGACACAAGTCAATGGTTATTTCATAAATGTCACGAGTTCACCTGGATGACCCTGTATTAGGCAAAAAGTTGAAGTCCCTGTCCTTTCACAGTTTGAATCAGTAGTCTTTTAGGTAGAAAACAGAGGCCAGTTAGCGTAGGCAGTGAAGAGTCATTACTTCAAAGATATCCTAAATTTAGTCCTTGCTGCTGTGATGACTCACCCAGACATATTGCACTGCAGGAAGTAATGGAAAAGCATCAGAATAATGCAAAGTAATTCACTACTCCTGTAACATCTCTCTGATTACATGTTTTCCCTAGCTCCTTGGCCTAGAGACTCTGACCTTGACTTCCTTATGTTTTTACTGGGGTTTTTACTTGCACCAAAATATTCAGGATAGTTCCAGGTAATCACCATGGTCTAAGTACACAACGCATAAGAGCTCACAGAGGATGCCACAAGAGGTGGGAAAGGTTCATGCTCACTCTGTAGGCCTTAAAGTTTAAAAACAGGGACATCATCTTGTCATGGCTGGATCCAAATCAGCACTGACCAGAGGAGTGGGCTTTCCATGGCTGCAGATGAGCAGCTGCTTCTTTGCATAGTTTGCTGCAGTGAACAAAGTTCTTCTGGTAGCCTTCAGAATGTTTAAGCTATTAACGCTTTCAGTCTCTCACAGCATGGAATTAATTCTATAAAACCAAAATTTTGGTGCTTCCTTTGGTGGAATAAAACTGTAGAAAATCTTATAATTTCCAAATCATTGTATTAGAGTTGAAGGAGGAAGAAACCATCAGGATGTAGTTTGCCTCATGTAACTGGACCGGTCCAGGACCTGCTGGTCCAGTCAAGACTCAGCTGAGGGGAAACCTGAGGCCTCCATTCTTGCATGCTTTGACTGGGGAATGTTCATTATGTAACTTCATTTCCTGACTTGGTAAACCAAGTTGCCCTTGTAAACAGGGATCATGCCAAAAGTCCATTTAGAACCATGGAATCACAGAGTCATAGAATGGCTTGGGATGGAAGGCACCATTCATTCAAAATTCCTGCCATGGGCAGGGACACCTTCCACTACCCCAAGCTGCTCCAATTCCCATCCAGCCTGGCCTTGGACACTGCCAGGGATCCAGGGGAGGCCACAGCTGCTCTGTGCCAGGGCCTCACTCCCCTCTGAGTGAAGGATTTCTACCAAACATCAGTACTGGAAGACCACAATGAGGTCTTAGATGAGGTCTCTTCTCCAGGCTGAACCTCATTTCTGTGCAGTAAAACACAAAAATATGCACCAATTTATTTTAATAGCAATCTGTGAAGGAAGAACAATAGTTCAGAAAATGTTCTTCATAATAATTATAAATACAATTGCAAGAAGTACAGGAATAATTGTTCTTGAGAACAAAAGAGTGACTCCAATCTTTAACCATATACAAGAAAAGACTATTCATTGTTAAAGCTTCAGCTTATTCCAGTTCAAATATCTAAAAATTACATCCATTTCCTGGAAGAAAATGTGAGTCTTGTGCATATGAGACCAGTTCTCACCTAAATATTGGTCTCCTTAAAATGAGAATTCTGCAACAAAAGGGAAATTTGAGTAGTAAATTCAATCCTAACAGTTCTGACATTAAATCTTCTGCTCTATTGTCACCAACAGTCAAATTCATTACAATGTCCCTTGTTATACTTCAAGCTGAAGTAGATGACCAGCTTTAAATGGGATGTTCTTGGCTAAAAAATTAAAGGTTTATTTCCTCAACAAGACAGATTTGGATTAGTCAAATTACTTTCTTTCTGCCCAATGCACAGGCTGTTTTAGGTTTTAAAGAACTTCATGAGACATTTAGTTCAACTACAAGGTAGGGTCAACATTTAGTTCAACTCAGTTCCTTGGGTCTTATGCCAGTTTGATGTTAAAAAATTTCCAAGGACCAAGATTTCACAAACTCTTTGGGCCACTTCCAATGTTTCCCTGTCCTTTAATAAGAAATATTTCTATCAAGTCAGAACCTTGCCTGCTTATTTTATCGTCATTGTCTGAAATGCATGAACCATGCCTCTTCAAAAAGACCCTGATATCATCCTGATAAATTCTTCTATGTTTTTGGAATACAGAGTTCAGTGTGGAAAATGGTACACTTCTGCATAAAGCCTTTAATAGTTTCAAAACAAAATGTTTTCATACTTCAAAATGTCATATTCTCACTAAAGAGATGGGGAAAAGAAAGGAAATTATACAGTTTGTGTCATGTGAAACATTTAATTTAGACCAAAACTGAGTGTTTTGTTTTGCTGTTTTTCTCTTGGGCACTAAATTGAAAAAGTAGGTATTCAAAAACCTCTAGATAAGCTCTCTCTTTATGGTGATTTATGAACTGCTGGTGGAAAATCGGTAGAAGTTATTTTCTGTTAGCTAAATAGAAAAATACAACCTTCAATCTACAACTATGAAGAGCTGTAATTTGGAAAACACAACATGTGATAGAAATGGATTATGGTGCTGTTCCGTTCAGATGCATGACTTCACTGTTTCTCTGAGCTCTGTCCTTTTAATGTGGATTTAATAACTTCAGGCACCAGAAGGAACTAGGTCCTAGGTCCTTTTCAAATTGAAGAACACATGATGTTTCCATAACTGAGCCTTTTATTTGCTGAACAAGGAGCAAAGCCCTTCTCTGCCTTGGACTGGAAAGTGTTTTCATTTTATGTGTGTCATGACAGAACATATAGACTTTGTGTCTGGGTGTAGGGAATGGAAAGTAAATTCTGACATACTTTGAAGTTTATTACAGTGGCACCACGGAGGTTCCTCCTGTAACACTGCAAAACTGTGCTTCCATTTCCTCATACTCTTTCCAGGATAAAGGGATGATTTTTTTCCTACAAATATATGTTTGGATCATAAAGTGGTTCGTAAATGGCTTGTTTTTCAAAACTGGGATTCTGTAGCTTAGATAATCTGAGAGCAATGGGATCCTGGCCAGTACAATAATGTCACAGGGAACATAGTAGCCATTGACTATGGAAAAGGCAAATGATACTGTCTGGATTTTTAGGAAGTTGTTAGAAAGAGTATAAATGTGTGCCCCACTTTGCACGTTTCACTCAGGGTTAATACTGGTGGGACCTGCAGACAACAAAGTGGAAGAAGTGAAGTGCCTAAATTGACTGCACTGAAAACAACAGCAGCTGCTGAACAGCAACAACAAATGATCTTCAGTCTGGATGTGCTCACTCGCACAGAGGAGCAATGGAAGCAAAAGGCCTTTGGCTCCAAAATGGATGTGATGCCATGGGCAGACAGACACTTGGACTGTGGGAATCACATGTGTTGTGGATTCAGAATAGTGTTCCAGCAGTAATTTTTGCCCGGTTCCTACTGTGGTTGCTGGAGCCTAAGACTGATTTTTGTAGTCCAAAATTAGATCTTGGATGAGACAAGGAAAGATTGCTGTAGAAAGTCTCTGGGGGCAAACTGCTTTTTATACTTTTACTTATCATTTGCTACCACCAAGTGTTAAAGTAAGGGGACCAATAACAAGAGACCTTTGACTTAACTCAGTATGACCATCAAGATTTGCTTTCTCTTTATCCCCTCTTGTCTCAAAAGTGCCACATAATTCTTGTGTGCTGTGCATTTTACAGAGTGTGTGACTGCTCTGTTGGTCAGCAGAAAAGAAGAAGGGATATGTTTGACAAACTTGCACCAATGGGGCACAATCCTGGCCTGTAAAATCAGTAGAATAAAGCTGTTTTACAGGCAATGTGCAAACTCTGGAGCCCTAAGTGGGCATTATTTGAGTAGCACAGAAAACAGGGTTTTCCAAATACAGAAAGTGCCCAAAACATCACTGTGTAGGGACAGCTGCAGGACTAATATCCTGGCCAGGTTTCTGTCTCCACTGACACTGTTCCAGCAGGGAAGAATCTGAGGCAGACCAGTTCCTTCTGCACAGCTGCTCTATAGGACCAGTGCTTCCTCCTACCTACTGCGGGCTGAAGTGACTCAGAAATTCCAGAAAAGGAAGCATTTTAATTGCTGCTGTGAAGTTCAAGGGGACACTAGCATTTTCTCCCATGTTTGGGTAGAAGGGAAAAATTCAGCTCAAATGCTTCTCACACTTGCAAGATTTCCAATTACTCAGTTCAGCAAGACAGATTTTCTTCCATGATCAGTCATCTCTCTAACACCTCTCCAGAATTTTAGAAGTCAGTGCTCCATATACTACTCAGAAGCTGATTCACCTCTGTGAAGAGATTTGAAGTGCCCTTTAACTCTCCCATCACCCTTTAGTGTGGTATGTACCCTGTGTGCTACAAAAGCAACTTTCTTTCCTGGTCTCCCACCCATCATCTCATCAGCTTCCAACCCAGGAAATGCTTGTGCATATCCTTCCTCTGTAAAAAAGATCTTGGGTTCCAGACAAATACCTAAATAAATAAATAAATAAACAAACAAACCGACCAAGCAGCCAAACACCAATCCCTTCACCAGATCTGGGCTGTTCACTTTGGGTAAATGAAGTTTTTATTGAACAGCAGAGGGCCCATGGTGCTGTTTCCACAGGTGGGGTCAGTCTTGGTCAGATGAAGATGATATATCCATCAGACACTGAACTGTAGAATAAGCAGGAAAAGGTAGAGGAAAGATGTATGACTGTCAGGAGTACTGCTAGGGTAAAGTGGCAGACAAAATCTCAGTTCATGGATTTTTCCCTCTTTCCACGGCCAGCTCATGAAACGAGGCATTCACCTTCTTGAATTTTGGAACTTCAGTTGAGGTTGTTTAATCACATAGGCTTTCCCTGTGTGCAATGAGGAGACAGAAGGATGCAGAGAATAACCTATCCTATCCATCACAAATAAATAAATAAATAAATAAATAAATAAATAAATAAATGCAGTCAATCAGCTCATGGAGATTTCCTGACTCCACTGGTTACAGAAGATCAGTGACTGCTCAGCCAGGTCAGCTCACTTTTGGGCAGGTGAAATTAAAACTAATGCATATTCCTATAATCCTCTTGCCAATTTCTCAGAGAGATTAGCACAGAGTAGAAATGAAGGGATAAACATTAAAAATTAAGATAGGTATATAGGTAAGGTCCTGCTGATGTGGAAAATTCCTGCCACACCTCACCAAGGCTGATCTGTGGAGCAGGTTACAGAATAAGCGCTGTTACTCACACTTGCTCTTTAGCCTAAGTGTACTGCTTAGTCTTTCTTGTTTAAATGTTACAGCCACAAAACTAGCTAATAAATTTCTGGCTGACAAGCCTGACAGAGCAATAAGTAAAAACAGGAAGGCATCTATTACATATTACCCTGAATTTATCAGCTTTGCCTTCGAAAGGGGAAATAACACAAAGCAAATTGTGGGAAGTTTTTTTATCTGCTAGAAAAATATGCCCTGTGCCCCAGTCAAAAAACAAGCTGTTGTGAAGTAACCATATTATTTAAAGATACAAGTCAAACAGGAAGAGGAAAACCAAACAAGCATGGCTTGAAAATTTCCCACAAGTGAGCTCTTACAGTCAGAATGCAGTGATGGAATTGCTGATAGAGCCTGAGCTCCAGGGCAGCCATCAGGTTTTCAAGGACCAGAGGGCTAGAGAAAGGGAATGGAAGGGAGTCTCTTCTCATTTGAGTATTTGTCTCTGGCTATACATTTGTGACATTTGCTTTTTTACTGTTTTTAAAGCCAAATCAATGTCAGCAACTGAGATTTTATCTTTCCCTTCAAGGTGAGGTCACTTCTAAACATCAGATGTGTCTGAAATACCACAAGTTACTGATGCAAGAAACCACAGGCGAGGAACCATGGATAATTTAGCCACATTCCTTTGAAGCACTTCACTTCATGCATAAATTTAGGCAAACAGGAATTAAAAATGAAGACTTGTGGGACTAATGGATATTTTAGGTTGGATGGATATTTTGGTTTCAGGATCACTGTGAGCCTGAGAGTTGGTGAAATTAGTTATTTGGAAAAGCTGTTGGCTGGAGCCATCAAGCCACACAACACGAACCTGCTGCCTGAGAAATGCAGTGGTGGAAAAGGTGTCTGTGCAGCTCACCTGCTCCTGGGATAGCCCCACCTTTCAGTCCACAGTCTGTTTTCAACCTGACAGCAGAGCTCATACTTGAAGTCAAACTCCTTATTGCAGTGCCAAGGAGAATTTTTGGGTTTTGGTTTTCTGTTTTTTTCTCTTTTTTCATCTTCAAAACCCAATCCTTAGAATAGAAACATTTATAAGCAGCAAGCTGACAAGCACTAGCGCACTCTGGATTTTTGTTTGCTTTATCTTACCCAAAGACACCACTTTGCAAATCCCCAAGATTTGCAAACGAGCCCTGATGAATCATCTCTATTCAAAAGAATGAGATGTTAAAAGCTTTTTTCTTCAGCAGCAGAGTTGCCAGCTCACTTGCTACACATTTTCCTACATGCAGAAGCCTGTTCAAAGAATATATTCCAGCACATCTTATGTAAAACAAATTAAAACAATAACATTAAATTTGTTAGGATTTTAGCCAAAAAGGTTATTATAATCATCAACCTATGGCATACACTCACCCAACCATATAGTTTTCCATAACATTCAAATCTACTCTCAAACATTCCACTCTATAATATTCTATTCTATATTATACTCTATAATATTCTAATATACATAATACTCTAGAACATCTAATATTCTATTATATTACCCAGAGATTCCTGGATTAGCCAAAATAATTTCTTCTCACATTGGTAAGAAATTGGTAACTTGTCAGTATGGCATATATTACATAAAAGAACCAATTTGATTTTAGAGAGTGAAGTAAAAGGACATGAACTAGTTTTTGGCAAATTATACTGGTTCAATAATTTAGACTAATCTCAATTCCAAACTAAATGTCAAATTCTGGTACAAATTCCATTTTTTATTCCCATTTGATATCACAATTTCAGTGTGCAATTTACTATGGCTTTCTTTGATGTACTAGGCTGTCACAACATTATAGATTAATTTTAAAAATCTTTTCAAATTACTAAGAGGAACACAATCCTCACAGAACACATCCCAGCTTTGTCATACAATGAATCTAAATCAAAAATGAAAACAGGTATTTGGCCCAGGAATCAAAGTCTATGTATTAATATGAATACTAGATTATATTTTGTAAAAGGCTCTGGAAACCTGAGTTTATTTTAGAACTGGCATTGCCAAGAAGCTATTTTATAAACATATTCCTTTCTAGGGAGCCTTCCCATGCTCCTAAACAGAAGTAAAGCCATGCAACACAGAACAAAAGGTCATAAATTACTTTACTGACAATTTTCTTAGTCTATGTTTTCACATTTGTCGGGCTGCTCTGACAAGATCTATAGTCATGTAGAACCAAATTAATACACAGGGAGGCTTTGTCATTAAAGAAATGCAAGCTGATTTCTTTCATTATGATCGTCAGGAGAGCTGCATTTGCTGTGCAAATAGCTACAGTGTTCTCTGAGCTAATATTGCTGTGGCACATGGCTAAACCGTAGCAACCTGGATCCTGAAACTGGGGCAAAGCCTTTGTTGAAATCCTCAGGGAAGAAACTGCTTCAAATCCAGGTGCTTAATGGCAGAACCATGTGTAAACTGAAATGCGTAACATACATTCATCCTGCTATTAAAGCAGCACATTGAAAGGAAAAGAATGAGGAAAGAAAGTCATAAGAAACCTCAAGAATTTTCATCTTACTAACAATTCAAATATTGTGCCTGACGTTGCATGTGACCAGATTTTTATCCTCAAACTGACGCTGACATAAAAACATTTCTTGGAGGAGAAGCTAAAAGTCAGATCCTGATGTTAAGGAGTCAGTATAAAACAAACAATTTGGTCCAGTACCTCTGCTCTGACCCTGGCTGAGGAAAAGATGTAAACACATGCTTCACTCTGCCTGGGTGCACTAAGTGCCCTCGCTGCATATTTTCCTGCCAGCTGCTGTACAGAAACACACAGGCAGAAAGTCAGAAACCACAGAATAATATGCCCAGAGCAGAGGGGAGGAGCATGCCCCTTCCCTGCAATCCAGGAGGGGAATTCACAGGGGGAGAAAGTCAGTGAATTCACAGCTAAAAACGCTGTAAAACTGCAAGGTACATCAGAAACACCCAGTCCAAGGAGTGCTGGAATTCTGATTAATCCCAGCCTTCTGAGACTTGCCAAATTTTTCAGCAGCAGTGGAAAAGCACACAAGAATTTATAGAGTTGTTAATGCAGTTTGAGTCCCAGTCTCAGTGATTCAGATGGGATGAGCTCCTTTATGAAGTGGATATCTTCGATTCAGAAACTTGGGAGAAAAACTGCAGAGACAGATTTGATAACTAGAGTTTAGCTTAAATAAAGCCTCTGCAGAGACTGATTAGTGGTGAAGAAGTGTTCAGACCAAGCAAATCTCTAGTTTCGTTTTCACTGGTTTAATTCCTTCCTACTTCTGAGGGAGGAAAAACAAGATAATTTTTTTTTTTTCCATGGTATTTTGGCACTTCTGTTTCCTGTTGTGGACAGAACCTAGAAGCTAAGAAACTTCTGAACGAAACAATTGAAGTAGTACTAGAAAAATCAAACAGGAAATGAGATGTAATTTTTTTAACAGTGGGGGCAATTAATCACAGGAACAGCTTTGCCAATGGATGTGGTGGATTTACCACTCATGCCAGTCCTTAAATCGAGTCTGGCTTTCCTTCTAAGTGTGATTACTCTAATTTAGGGCACTGGTTTTTACACAGGAAACACTGGGTAAAACATTCTGGTTTAACAAGGTTGTTACAAAGATCACCCTGGTCTTACGACCAAGAAAATATTTACAAGACAGATTTTAGAACACATTCTTCCACAGACAATATGAATGTGGAGGATAGGGAGAAGAGAGGGGGATACATCCCAGACTTGGATTATCTTCATAAATAGGACACTTCCCTGAGAGAAAGACCAAAAGATTCCAAGCTTTGTTTCAGGTCAGGTACAGGTGAAGACTGAAACAAGTTCAACTTCTAAAGGAGCTTCCTTGTCTGTGCTTAATTTACCAGACCTAAGGGCAGTCCAGGTGTACAGCAGGGCACTGTGACTTTAGGAAAGACTCATGTTAGAAAAAGCTGAATAAAAATAAACTTTATTTTCAGCTCCATAGTTAGATGCATGGCTAGTTACCTGTCCTAAAGTGCAGTTCTAACTCCTTCTCTGGGCATTCATTGTGGCTATTTTAGGCATCTCATTCCTAGTGGCCACAGCAACTAACATTGAACCACCACAGAATGTTTTGGGTTGGAAGGGACCTCAAAGACCATCTACATCCACCCCCCTGCCATGGACAGGGACACTTTCAAAAAGACCAGGTGGCTTCAAGTTCTAACCAACCCGGCCTTGAACTCTTCCAGGGATGGGATATCTTTCTTCAGTACTTTTTGGCAGAATCACGAGTTTCCAAGTCATGGCTGGGTGCTTCACAAGGCACAGAGCCTTGGATAACTGTTCTGAACTTTTAAGCAAAAAAAATCACTAGAAATACCCTTTTACAGCCATTTAAAAGCCAATTACTTCAATAGCAGTTAGGTGTCTAGACACCTTTAACACTCTGACTTAGAAAGCATAAAAATGCACCTGCTGGCCTACAAAACACTGATTTTTTATCTTGTGATAATTGATCTTTATTTGTGGGGAGCAGTCTGTTCAAGCTAAATATCTGTAACTGCACATAAGAGTTTGCATGAAGTGAATAACTGGTTCACTGTGAATCAAAGGTACATTTGGACAGAAATGCTTCCCACATCTTAAAGATTGTTCCAGTGCAGAAATGTTCATCTGTGTAAAAGCACCTGCACACAGGGTAATAGAGGAAGGAAAGACTTTCAGTTTCACTAGAAAGAGATTTGCTTGTTTCTCCTGTCAGAGAGGGGGGAAAAAAAGAAAAAAAATAATTGAGCTACTTTATGGAAACATCTGGGTGAAAGAGAACAGGAGGTGTCAACAGAAGTCAAAATAACAACTCATATCACATGGTTTTGATGTGAATGTTTTTGACACATTTATCCTACTTGCTGTTCTGGAGGAGCAGGGTTAGATGTATGCAAGGTAAAAAAAAATAAACAGTGAGAGACCTCTCTTTTTAGAAGGAGACAGCTTCACTTAAGGAATCTAAATTGCATTTCTGAGCATTACAAATCAGCTGTAAATGCAATTTTACGGTTGTTCTAGGGAGAAAATGTGGGTGGAGCAGACAGTAAGAAGAGAGAAAATAGGCAAATTGAGAAATAAAGACACAGACTAGTTGTAACAAGGTCGGGAGTGCTCTAAAGTAAAAGTTTCCTCTGATCTCATTAATCTTGTATAAAAGGCACAGCATTTATTTTCCACCAAGACTTTGTGGCTGAATACTTTTTTTTTTCCTACCATCTCTGAAGCCAAACATTTTTGTAAACACTCAAACCAAAAAAATGAGCCAAATACTTGCACAAGCTCAATTACCTTCTAAAACTATTTGCATACATGGCTACATAACATTTATATCCACAATACCTGAACAGCTGCCTAAAAGCAGAAATAACAGTATGTTGGTGATGTGTGGGGAAGGAGGTGTTTTCAGACTTACTACAAGGACCAGTGGAGAGTATTGCAACCAAGTGATGTTCATCCGTATGATCTATATTTTAAAAATCCATTGTATTCTTCAGTCTAGAATGACCCTGCTTGAGCAGGGAGGTTGAACCAGAAAATGTTCCTTCCAAACTTACCCATTCTGGGATTCTTCATCCTCGACATCTGACTTGAATAAAAGCCCACACAGGGCCCACCTTTACCATGAAATAAATCAAAAACTAAAGGCACCAAAATGGTAACTCTTTTTTGACTCAGCCTTGGACCAAGGCAATGAAGACAATTTTGCAAGTTTGAGGTCTCCAAGCAGCAGTGGATGTCAACCACTGTCAAAGCCCCTGGGCCAGAAACTGGACCTTGACTTCTTTTGTTCTGAGGTACAGATGTATCCATGACTCACTCAGGTATGAGTACTTCTCAGCATCTTCCTTAATTTTCTTGCTCTCTGTTTAAAAAAAAAAAAAACACAGAAAAAATGTCTTTTCATTAGAGAGAAGGAAAATTAGTTTCTGTGAGAAATGTCTGCACAAACTAAAGGTTACCACAACAAAAAGGCTTTGGCAGGGGACTCCCTGAGAGGGAGGCACAACAGTACAAGGCAGAGGACTGAGTGGAGGAGTGAAATGTCAGAGATGGAGATGAGGAGAGAGGGATACATAAAAGAACACAGCAGAAAAAAGAATCAAACCTCTGACTCTGGAAACTATTTATCAATGGGTTTTTCTTGGGAGTGTAACAAGGTCAGCATTTCATTCGGCATGTCTATATATTTTCCATCTGGGTGCTATTCTACAAAGAGTGGGGTTTATTATAATTTCACTTCATTAGAGTTCATTTATTTCATCACTACAGTATCCAGTGAAGAGCTATATTTTCCTCCTGATCAAAGAAGAGGTTTGACTGTTATTTCTTCCAAGTCTTTCTATGAAAAAAATATTTCCCTTTTACTGTAAGTTCCCTTTCTTGGTTCATTCTACTAAAAAACTTAAAAAAAAAAAAAGGAAATTTGGAAGCAGAACTTTTTGATTTCCTTTTTTACTATTTTAAATTTTATTTAAAAGAGTGTAGTTTAAATAAAATTCACAAAAAAGAGTTCTACTTAGCAAAAAGTTAATTTGGGATCTTTTTGCCAAATTCCTCTCTCCCACCTCAGCTGTCTACAGTGTAGGTGTTCACATCTTAGTCAATCACCCCAGAGATGCAGTCCATGGAGCTTGCAGTGTCTTTCAGGTGACAAATAACTACTTTGTTGACCACACTGCCAAGTCTTCTTCCAAATATCAATGCAACCTAGGAGGGTTCGACCCAGGTGCAAAAAAACACCGACAGGTGAGTTAGGCATCTGAGCTGAACCAGAGTCCAACCTCTCCTTTTCATAGGCTTCTCTCATGGGTGTAGGGGAAATGAGAAAGATATTTGGAGTCCTGTTATTTGATTTGAAGGTGCTCATCGCTTTTACTACATGTTTGGAGGTCCTGCAGTAACTATTCTAAGGCCTTAGGAGCTATGAATGGTTCTGCTTTTGGAGCCAGTGGTAACGCTTTGTCTGGGAGGTACTTCTGGGAGTAAATCTACAGCAGCTGCAGAATCATGGAGTCATGGAATCAATAAGTATGGAAAAGCCCTCTAACATCACTGAGTCCAACCACTAACCCAGCATTGACAGACATCACTAGACCCTGCCCCAAGTGTCACATCTACCTGTTTTTTCAACACTTCCAATGGACAGTGATTTCTCTACTGCCCTGAACAACCTGTTCCAGGAATTAATAACCTTTTCCATAAAGAAATGGAAAATAATTTCAAATCTAAACCTTCTGTAGTGGAACTTGAGGCTGTTTTCTCCTGTCCTGTCTCGTGTTACTTGGGAAAAGAGCCCGACTCCCACCTGGCTGTACCATCCTGCTGGGGAATTGTAGGGAACAATTGTCCAGAGAGGGATTAGGAGCACGTTTATTCCTCTAATGACTGCAGATCAAGAGCTTTTATTCATTTTGTTAAAAAAGATTAGACATAGACATCCTTGTTGTCAGCAGAGAAATGTGTGTTTTTGAAATGGGGTGGTGTAAGCATTTCGGGGCCTAAGGAACTGTGTACACCAGGGTAGGAAGTGCCCACCAGTGTCTGAAATGCTCTCCTGAAGCCCAAGTGCAGGATCCTCACGTGTAGACTACAGCTTGTGCAGCATGCTATTAGAGAAAAAAACTCCCCATTCAAAAATTTTCTAATAGCAGAAATAAGAAACAAAACTCTCAGACAACTCCATCTTGCTTCATCACAGATAAGGAAACAAAGGGTCGTGTTTCAACTTTCTGACTTTCAGAGTGATGGTGCCTCTGTGTATCTGGGATGTAATCCAGGGAAAACAGAAGGAAAAATATGCTGTAATACACTAAAAAAGGTGTCTCAGAAGTATTATTCATTAAGTAAGCAGCAGCAAGAAGTACATTTTGCTAGAAAAGGAAAAAATGTCCCACCAATAGTTATTTAGTTCCCAAGGTCACCAGTTTTTCAGTCCATGACTGATTTTATATATGCGTGTATAGAAATAACATATTTATTAAATTAAATTTTGAATCTACATAAACTCATACTGTACATATAATGCTATCATATAATAAATACAGTATTATTCTATGGCTACTATTACTATATGGAAGTGTTCAAAACCAGGTTGCATGGGGCCCTCAGCAACCTGGTCCAGAGGGAGAAGCTCCTGTCCATGGAAGATTTTGGAACAAGTTGATCCTTAGGGTCCTTTTCAACACAAACCAATCTATGATTTTATGTTTAGTGAATAATATCAATAGTATATTCATATATTTCAAAATATATTAAAATGTTTTATCTGTAGGTCCCTATTTCAAAGTCAAGGTTGTATTGCCTAAAGAAAACAGACACAAGGCCAAACACAATTAAAAATACTGAAAGGCAGAACATTCCTTCTCCTTATGATACTTGGGATGCTTCTGACCTTGCCTGCAATCAAGTGAGCAAAAAAGCACAGTCTCTTGACATTTGTTTGCAAAAAAAGTCAAGGTTATGTTTCCCACTGAAAGAAATGTAAATTAAAATACAAATTGAATTTATAAATTAACAAGAGGTTACAGAGCTGGAGTCTAGAGATATCTATTGCATCTCACAATGAAATGCAGGTCTAATTTCTGTGCCTCTTCCTTTGTCAATTGAATCTTCATATTGCTGTGGCCAACCTTCCTGAGCTCAGGGTGGCATCTGTGTTTTATCTCAAAAACTTCTTAGCTCTCAAGAGAGCAGAGCAGACCACAGACATCAGGCAGACATAAAACTTACAGGGTTAGATTTACAGGGTTAAATTTACAATGAATTATATATAACTAAGCCAATTCAAGAGGAAAAGATCTGCCCAGAATGGAAGTTTGATCTCTGTGAGATCAATGCTTCTGCATTTCAACACTCAAATCTCCTAAGTGTTTAAGTTGAATATTAGGGAAAATTTCTTCACTTGAAAGGGTTTTTGAGTCCTGGCACAACTGCCCAGGGTAGTGATGGAGTCCCCATCCCTGGAGGGATTTAAAATTTGTGAGGATGTGACACCTGGGAGCACAAGCTAGTGGTGGCCTTGGCAGTGCTGGGGGAAGGCTTGGACTGGATCATAGAATCATGGGACTTCTGGCGTTGAAAAAAACCAAGTCCAATCATAATTCCATCCTATTTGGTCCAGTCCATGATTCTATGATTCTAAGACTCTTGATTAAAATAATTACAGCTAGGTTAGCTTTAGCCTTTTGGAGTGCAGTGTAGATGCCAAGCTAACCAACTTCCAGCTGGCTTCCTGAGATGTTCAAACCATTTTAAATAGGACTACACACTGCTGGGAACATGACCTTCCTGGGTCTAAGTTTCTGAAGAAACTTATTTAATGCAAGGGAATAAAGGTAAACATAGATTCCTTTCAAGTGCTGAAAAATAAGAGCCATTTTCTGGCTTAAAAGTATTAGCTTGGTAACTACGGTTGAGGGAGAACGTTGACTAGGAAAAAAGCAAGTGAGATATTAGGCTGTTAGAGAGCAAAATTTTATTTTTTTTAAATTTTCTACCAGTCCTATATGCACCAGTGAAACTCCTTCTTTCCAAGGAGACACTCAGCCATGCAAGGGTTAATGTCTCTTCTGGCCACCTGACTTTACAGCTGAAAACTTGGGAATTTGTGCACACTTATGCATGCAACAAACAAAGAGACTGCTTGCATTATAATCTCCTCAGGGACAGCCAACTGGGAAAGACAAATTTAGCAGTGTACTTCTGGCTTTTTTACATAGCCTAATGCCATTAAACTCGACATCATGTAGACAATGAATGCTACAACAAAATACTGGTGCTGTTTATTAGCTGCCTGGCTTTTTTTTATTTTTTTTCCTTTTTTTTTTTTTTTGAGAGGAAGCACATGTCACATTTGTTTCAGACAACTGCATTGGGGTCCCACAGCTCTGATTAAATATGTATCATTTGTTCAGCTGCATCAGAGTCAGTTTTGGTCTACATACACATTTCGTTAATATTTTAAATAGGAAAAACAACAAAGAGAGGAGAAATTAACAGTTGCTGAACTTCTCCAATTACCACTAATCACATTTACACCCTGGGGTTTGCAGAATTAGAAATCAATTGGTGGCTTCCTCTTTCTACAGCAGGCAGTAAATGTGACAATTTAGGGAAAAGACTAGAAGACAACTCAATTCAACCTGGATACCCTTGTAAGTACCACACAGTGAATTTATTGCTATGTTGTTTAATGTGACACAAAGATTATATGGCATCATTTACTAAAATGATAAATCACTGTGTGTGATTGATACCAAAAAAATGTGGCACTATTCCTTTTTATATAAGGATATTTTTTTCTTTCCTTTCAGACATTTGGAAATTGCATCCAGAGCAAAACCTTTGGTGAAGTCTTTCAGGACCATTTTATGGTGGTTCACCTTTTCCTTTCAAGACTGTGAAAAATTATTTCTGAGAAATAATTTGTTTTTTTGAAGAGGACTTTTCCCAGAATCTAGTGTTGATTTAGCTACAACATATTGGTTAGAGGGTTACTTACTGTCAGTGTCACTTAGTATGATCTTTAATAACCGAAGAGCTTCTTCTTAAGTGTTTAGATAAACTCAAATTGGCCATGTACGTGTTTCTGAACATCATAAATGATGAACCAGCAGGGTCAAGTGGTCCAAAGCTGCTTATGATTCCTTAATCTGGGAAAAGCCTTGGTGGGGCTGTCAAAGCAGATTTTGCAATGAGTGCATGAAAACTCGCGCGCGCTCGCAAAGACATCGCCGCAGAGCTAAACTTGCATCCACTGCTCATAATTAAAGGTGGAAAGAGAGGAGCATCTGACCAAAAATCAGTATTTGGGGAAAGAAAACAGCCCTGGGGGCAGTTCCTTCTACAAGCAAGCTCAAGGTAGAATAAACTAATATGTCTGGAAAAAGGCATTGGTATGGAGCAAAAGCCTCATTCAGCTGAGCTTCTTGATTTTTCAAAATAGGGTTGAAAATCCTGATTTCTAAGAGAATATACAGTCTAAAAATCTTTTAGAGTCTTTATCTGTACATGTGTTTGTACTCTTTCCTGCAGCGTAGAAGCAGGACAAAATTTTAAAAAAAATGGTGAGGTAAGGAGGAAGGATGATTCAACCAAACCTTTTAAAACTTAAAATTCACTTCATGGACATACTGACTTGATATAAAAAACAAACAAACAAACAAACACCAAAAAATATAAAAAAAACCCAGACAAGTTCTTTGTTCATTTGAACCATATAATCTACTGCTCAAAAAAAAAAAAAAGACTTTACTATAGAGCTTCTTTTTAACTATTCCATTAATAAAGCCACTGATAAAATTTAAGAGATTTGGTCTAAAATTTATGTTATGAAATGTTTAGCCTGTTAAATAGTTATCATACTATTTGTCAAAAACTCACTCAAGAAGCAACAATGATATCTCCAGTAAAATAAGTTATATGACAGATACTTCTCTGCAGTTTAAGCAACCCTTAACAGGATTGTTCTTATTTTGAAGGCAAATATTTTATGCGATTACTTAGAAAATACAACTGACCTTTTGCAAATTCAGAGAATCTGAGTGTCAATTTGAGAAAAGTTTTATCATCATACATATTTTCTTGAATCAGTCAGTTCTTTTTTCCTTAGACATTGTGCAAAGTAGTGCTTTTTTGACCCTTTGGACCAGAATAAGATGGCTGAAAAATAATTTGCCAATTTTGCTTTTTAATAGCAATTGAATAAGCTGTCACTGAGGGATTCTTAAGACTACACACTGGATCCATGATGACATCTTAGTAGCATACACACAGTTACAAGAATTTTTTTAATCATGTACAAAGGATAAAATACATGTCAGAGACACTGCTGAATAATTTAAAGTTAATTATGTGATTGAAAGTTCAGAGGTTTACTCAAAGCTAAGAGAGTTTGTGGTTTTCATTCTTAAAAACTCATCTCTGTATGTCTCTCATACTGTCTGTGAGTCAGGCACACCATCTAAAATTCAAGTGTGAAGCAAGCTAAAGACACCAAAATTAAAGCAACCAAAAGAATAGTTATGATTTACTTCTATATGAAAATTATGAGAAAATATGGATATGCAAAGCATATTTGTAAGTCACCCCACATTAGCTGTGTCCATGACACTTGCCCTCAAAAGAGGTGGCATATTCTACCTAAAAATTTGAGCCAAGCTCTGTGAATACTTACCCTATATTTGTCAAAATGTTCATGAACATTTTTGAATTTTTCAGCAAATTTAATCTCATCACAAACCTTACTTACTGTCCCTGGGGGAGGGAGGGGGTTTAACAGTGATTGTGCAGACCACTTTTTTTTTTTTTCTTTTTTTTCATGTTTAGATAGAGTTCTGGACCCGTGATATGATACAGGTCACTTATGATGATCATCAAGAACCTTTGTCTTGATGTTTCAAATAACAGCTCAACACCTAAACTCAGTGTTTTGCAAAACAAATAAATACAGACGGTCACGACATGCTTGGAACAAACTTCTTATTCCACACCAGGAATTCATCTCACCAAACTTTGGATTCAGTATCTATTTGTCTAATCCAGAGTTTGACATCTCGGCTTCCTCTGCCGTCATGGAGGAAAAACATCAAAATTCACACAGGCATCCTGCTGGGGTGTAATAAACTACTCTATAAATGTCTCATTTTCATATAGGATGGTTTTTCCCCTTGAATTTCTTTCTGCTATTAGTATTGAGCCTGGAAGCATATCCTGCATCACGTCTGACAGCAGTGAGATTTTTGGCCTTTCTTACCTAGGAAGTGAAGCACTGGAACCAGCGGCCAATTGTCAAGGCAAGTCCTTTGAACTTGTGGGTTTGATCCTGGAAACTGGCAGAAATCTGAATGAGCTCACAACCCCTGTGGGAGGAACACTCTCTTACAAAGCTTGGGCTGATGCCATCGAGGACCATAGATGTGATGACTGTGTTTTGTTAATGACCCTACTATTCTCCTAGGAGCAATATTGGTGAGTATTATGAGTCAATGCTTTCTAGTAGTAGCCTTACTATTTGTATTTGGAATTACAGAAATGAAATGGTCAAAACTTTAAAATCCAGCTAAGAAAATAGAAAGCTGGGAGGAAAAGTTTCAACCTAAAGTAAGCTTTTCTTTTTAGTTTTGTTTGTTTCAATACAGGGCGGTGTGTTGTTCACAATGTGTGTGTCTCCAATACTCTGTTTTCAGTTTATGATGTTGTGTCCCTGGCCAGAGGTGACACTTTGGCAGGATTCTCGTGACTTTTTTTTTGCAGTAAGTTACAGAATGGCCAATAAATAAAAATAATTATTCTCTAGAGATATTAAACTGGCAGGTTTTACAGGGAGTAACTTCACACACAATCAGAACTAGGTCAGTGCACAGAGTAACAGCAACCTCTCTTTTCAAATCATTTGAGCCAAGTTTCCATGATTGTGGCACATATCTCTCTCCTCACCTTTTCATATTTTCTGGTACTACTCACCTTGAGAGAGTGGTGGAGGTACACCACACACTGAAGGCACAGAGGGCATTTGTACATGAATCATTAGAATAAAATTCAAATACCTCCACACCAATGCCAACCTCAGAAATCACATCCTTCGGGGTAAAATAGCTCTGACAGTTGTCCCAGAACTGTCTAATTGAGAGATTACTGATATGTTTTAGAATTTTCAATATAAATGGAGGCAACTTCTATGTTTGCTCTGCTCTGCATTAGTTAGAAGGCATGTTTGAAGGTACAATCCATATCCTAATAATCTCATTGTCCAAACAGACAGGTTATTTGCAGGATAGTTCAGTACCTTGCCCTCTCCACCCAATCAGCCTCCGTTCCCCTGGTAAACTGAAAACAGGTTTCTAGCCTGGCTAATTAGCTCTTAAATGCCCTCTACCATCACATCTTCAAGTTTACCCCCTAAATGTTTTAAGCGTGTTAGTGAGATAATGCGTACAGATTTCAGATTCTCTGCACTTTCCAGGTGGAAGAACTGAGGGGGAGAAATGCTAAGGTTGTGCCTTACCTAGCTTTAAAAATCTCAGTTAGACCCCTGAGTAATTTCAAATCACCTTTACAGTCATAAAGCAGCTGCAGAAAGCAATTATTCAACCTGCCTTAGGGTGACATGGATTGTACCTCAATTTTATTAATTTCAAAAATCTATTTTCATCAGAGTGTAAACACACATCTAAACAGTATGTAAATAAAAGTGTCATCAAAGCAAGTGTGTGACTGAAGTGATAGCTTATATTCCTTAATAATATTTCAATGTAGGCAATTCACCATCTGAAGTCTGTCTGTTAAATTTTACCCATTACCGTTATTTGGCTACAAAAATATACTCCTGAAATACATCTATCTGCTTGGATTAAGCCAAGCCAAATTATAAAGTAGGCGGGAGAGCTTTAGAAGTTGTTTTGCTGTTGTTGTTGTTGTTATTAGCCATAAGAAAGGAATGGAACTGTTGGCTGTTGCCTTGTAGGAGCTTTTGGGCTTCTGTGAAGGCATTGCACTATAAATAACAACACAATAAATATCACACAGAATTACTGGGTTGGAAGAGACCTTCACCATGGCACTGAGTGCCACATCCAACCTTTTTATAAACATATCCAGGGATGGTGACTCCACCACCTCCCTGGGCAGACTATTACATTTGTTTATCCCTTTTTCAGTAAAAAAAACTTTTTCCTGACTTTCAACTTAAATTTCCCTTGGCAAAGCTTAAAACTGGGATATCATGGGATTCACCAGCAGAGGAAAATGAAGTACACTCAGAACCGCATTCAGCAAGGATGAAGGATGCCATGAAGGGTCTACACATGTATGGAAAGCTCTTTTACCTCCAATCTAGACAGACAACCAGCTCTCTTTTTAGTGTTGCCCATTCCATTATCTGATCACCTCTCCTGTGAAGAAATTCTTCCTAATGTCCAACCTAAATGTCCCCTGGTGCAGCTTGAGACTGTGTCCTGCTGTGGTTTTGCTGGTCGTTAGGAGCCACTGACTGTAATCCTTGATGACAATATTACTTGAAAATGAGACATCAGGTTTTAAACATGAGGTTTAAGTAGATGGCTTTGTATATTAATGATCTCAGTTTTCTACCTACATTAACTGGCAAAAATGCATTCTAAAACAGTACCTTTGAAGTAAAAAATGTGAAATATTCGCACCACACTAGTAGGACTTTTCAGGTTTGTCAAGAAAATATAGACAAAAAAATTACAATATTTTTATATGTGGATAAGAACTATATTGTGCATTAGAGACATATTAATGCCCTGTTTCTCTGGAGGATCACAGAAATTCAATAAAATATCTATGTATCTTAATCCAGAATGCATTTATTTCCACCCGTTTACTCCAGAAAGTTTTGTAATAGATCCTGAATGGAATAATTTCACACCTTTTCTAAGTAATTAATGAACAAAGAAATGAGATGCAATTCATGAAATCACTTGTTACAAATAATTCACCCAAATCCACTTAAAATCTCCTAAGACTCTCTTAAATCAATGCTTGAAGTGTTTATCTTGAGACCTGAATTTCAATGGCTTCCAAGTTTCTCTAATTCTCAGCTTCAGTAGAGAACAGGAGTAAAAATTAAAATGAACTGTTGATGACAACTCACATTTTTTCCCCTCAGTACATTTCTCTGTTCTATAACAAAAGAACTAAAAGTGAGTTGGGAAATGCTTTGTTGAACATGAAACTGAGAGGCAAACCCTGTGTGAGATCTTCAAGGATGGAAATGACCAGAGAGGGTCTGCACCTGGAACCTTTAGCAAAATTTAGATAAAGGTGAAGAAGCTTTGCTTTGGGCTACAGAGAAGGAATTTACTGCAACCTAATGCACAAAGACAGGGAAAATGAGTAGTAGAGAGGAAAACATTTCCTCTCAGTAGAATGAGAGGAAATGGCCTTATGTTGTGCCAGGGAAGATTTAGATTAGATGCTAAGAAAAAATTCTTCACTGATGTGGTGGTCAAGCATTGGAACAGGTTGCCCAGGAGAGTGGTAGAGTCAAGATCCCTGGCAGCTTGAAAAAACTTGTATGTGTGGCATTTGGGGATGTGATTTAGATTACTGGTTGGACTCAAAGACTTTAGACATCTCTTTAAACCTTAATGATCCTACAATTCTATGTCACTGTGAAAAAAAAGAAAAAAAGCCAAAAGAAACAAACACAAAAACAAAAAGGCCTAAAAACAAAACAAAAGAAAACCACAAAACCCAACAGTAATCAAAATTGCTATTATAAAATATAAAAACTTTAGAAGCAATCTTCCCTAAAGTAAATTCAAATAAAAAATAACCTACATCTGGACTGCAAAGAGTAGAAGTGTGTAAGCTAGGTCCTTGGTGTCTTTACTCCAGACATATTTTCTATACTTGAACATTCTGTAAAGAGAGAGAAGGGGCACGGTACTCACTGGCTGCTGCCTTCCTGGAAATAGCTTTGAGGCAACTGTAAAAGTTCCCTTAAAAATTTATATTGGAGCTTCCAGTTCCCATAGCTCCTTTCTGATCCCTTGCTCAAGTCCTGTGCCAGAAAACCCACTGCACTGTCCCCTTCAGAAGCAGGTGCAGCAGTCGGACAATAATCCAATAAAAATCCTATTAGCTGTGTCTCCATGACACTCCTGGTATCCATGGGACCCACAATATCCTTAATGCAGACAATAAATCCAGACCATTTCCTCCTTCAATTGCTCCCAATATGGCTCCACTTCTAGCACTGTTCAGATCACCATTTTTTGCCACATTTTCCCATGAATGCTGAATCACTCTCTAATCTTTACAACGAAGCCAGCGGAGTCCCCACTAAATGAAACACATCACTCGGGTTTAGTTATCCAAGCACAATTGCATCCAGGTGCATTCCTGTGGATTATGACCAGCAGAGACTCAGTGCTGACAGTAAAAATATCAGTTCCATGTCTGCAAAGTTTGGGAAAGGCTTTGAGGCAATTATTGCCCAAGCAAAACATCCCAGCTTAACCCTTAAGTGGCCAAAGGAGGGAAAACATCACTAGGTTAAAAGGGTGTCAATGGATGGGTATGAGGCATAGAGAAAATTTATGCAAAATTAAGGCTGCCAGGACAACAGCTCAGTCAAAAGTGTAAATAAAAGCAAAGCAAGGACAAGTGTATGAAGGAAAGGAATTGCCAACAACTTGTCTTCTTGGACCTCTTCAGAGCAATGGATGCTCACACAAGTTTTCTGACTTACTGCTTTGTTAGTCACAGCAGCTCAATCCAACACATCAGCTAACTCCTCGTGAGTGGGTCTGGAGCATCTGAGGGAGCAGCTGAGGGAGCTGGGAAGGGGCTGAGCCTGGAGCAAAAGAGGCTCAGGGGGGCCCTTGTGGCTCTGCACAGCTCCTGACAGGAGGGGACAGCCGGGGGGATCAGGCTGTGCTCCCAGGGAACAGGGACAGGAGCAGAGGGAACAGCCTCGGCCTGGGACAGGGGACTTTTAGATTGGATAGTAGGCAGAAATTTTTCAGAGAGAGGTCTGTAAAGCATTGGAACAGGAAGCCTGGGTAAGTGGTGGAGTCCCCATCCCTGGAGGGGTTTAAAAGCCATGTGGATGTGTCACTTGTGTTAGTGGTGACCTTGGCAGTGCTGGGTTAATGGCTGGACTTGATGACCTTAGAAGGGCTTTTCTAACCTCAATTATTCGTGATTCTATGAGGCTGTGGGACAGAGTGGTACTGCTAAATGAGAGGGAAATTTATCATTTGAACACAACCCTGCTGATAGTCCAGCTGCCCTGGGCACATCGCTGCCCAGTTCTTGAGGTAAAACTCATCCCTTTTGAGAACAGAAGAGCTGAGCAGGCAGTTCCCATGGACACCAAAAAGTTCCATACACCACTGGCAGCCTGCATTACTAAGTCCACAGGTTTGTCAGCATGTAATCTGTATGGTAGAGGATGGGAGGCAGAGCCTGGAAGACTTAGAAATTATTTCAGAGACTGGTCTTACACAGCAGGAAATCATTACCCTTCTTCATCCCTGCAGATCCTGAAGAATTTGTGCCTGGCAATATATCTGTTGGGATGGAAAGTCAAGTGGCAGCCTGGCAGCCTGGCAGCCTTGCAGACTGCTCCCATCAAAAACTTTAGACCAAAAAGTTTAGGGAGAATGGACTGGATCTCTGTGTTTGTGTGAAAGCTTTTTTTTGTAGAAGAGGTAGGTTTTAATGTGTAGTTAAAAGAATCAACAAGTTGATTGCAAATGACTTAGCTGGAGGGCAGGAATATATTTAGGCTATTTAAAATTCTGTGCACTTTATTGTGATTTAGATGTCCTCTTTAATTACTTTTTCTAGCTGGCTGCTTAGAATTACACATTGTTTATAAACCTACTTCCATGCAGGCTTTGTCATATGATCCCATTTTGAGGGGAACTAAGTAACTTTTGTGCCTCTTCTTCCAGCAGAGGCTCAGCAGCAGCAGCAGCAGCTCAGTGTGAGAACAACCACCTGTGAATGGAGAGGAAGTGGAGAATCTCCTGCTGGGGCACAGGGATATTCCCCTAGGAACCCCATGGGTCTCATAATACTCATTATATATGGTCAATAAAGTTGTCTCTGAATGCAGGCACGAGAGCAGTGAGTATGTGACCAGCGAGGCTGCCTTGTGCTGCTCCCTATCCTCCCATCACCCAAGCCAGAAAGAACATCATGCATCAGGAATGTCATAAAGCTCCTTGAAAATGAGTGCAGGGCTGATTTTGTGGGGTCCTCCTATTCTCTGTTTGAACACAAATGTGTACACTAAGAACATATAAATTGCAGCTCAGCGCAGGAAACCAAATTTTCCCCTTTCAGAAAAGAAATGTTATCTGCATCTTCCAAGACTCTGTATAAAACAAAGCAGTTGACTGGTTTAGTGAATTGAATTAAAACAAAAGAAAAGAAAAAAGAAAGAAATGTATGAAAACTTATAATTTAAAACTTGCAAATTATTTGCACAAGAGATCAGAGTAATTCTCAGAAGATTTTCATGCTAATTTTTTACTGAGTTCAGTGTATTCAGTATTCATTTCAGTATTCACTGCAGTCCTTTAAAGTAGTATTTAAAGAAAGAGTAACTGGCTGGAGTCACAAAAGGTGCTGGCTAATTATCTAAGGAAACAATCTCAAATCTAAGGACCTCTATAAGCTGGGATGGTTGGAGGCACAGAGGACCAGCAGTGAAATTGGTGTAATTTAGGTGCACAGTGCTCGCATTGCTGAAGCGCCAGAACATCTGCTGTGTTGTGCATCAGAAGACTAGACCAGACATTTTTGCTCATGAAGCAAATTATTTTCATGCCAGTATTCATCTCAGCAAGTCTTTTCTGAGGGTGTGAGGGTCCCATCCTTCTCCTGTTAGAGGGCACTGCAAACTCCTTTTCTTATCTGTTGTTCCCATTGTTTAAAATTGTCTAAAATTTATTTGTAGTCAGCTCAAATTCATTCCCTGAGTGCTGTCCTTGAAGTCTTCATTCTTTCCTCTCAAAAGATTGCAGTAATTTCCCTGCCACCTTTGTGTTCACTGGGATGAGCAATCCCATGAGATTTCATCTCAGTTCAGTAGTTCCTTTTCCTGAGAGCTCCTCTGGTCCCTCTGCTTGTCCTGAACGCCTCCTCTGCTTCATTTTTGTACTTGAATTTGTGCTCCTTTGGCCACAGAAGCACACAGCCCTTCAGTCCAGGCTACACATACATCTTACACTTAGTGCAATTTGGAATTTCCCTTGGATTTCTCTCAACTTTTATAAAGTGATCACCCTTTGCCTACAGTATGTGCTCCATACATCACAAAGGCAAGAAGGAAGAAATTTATATGGGAAGATAGGCTAATGGAATGTAAAAAGTAGTTGCACTTTTTAGAGTCTTTTCAGATAATGCAATTACCTTCAACTAGATAAAATCTTTACACATTAAAATGTAAAGATTTATTTAGAAGACAAGAAGAGGATTAGAGGGCTGGGGCTTCTCCACTGTGAGGAAATGTTGAAAACAGGAAGGGAGGGGAGGGGAGGGGAAGGGAGGGGAGGGGAGAGATGAGAGGAGGAGACCTTAGAGTCCTTCCAGTGCCATGAGAGCTTTGGACAAGGACATGAAGTGCCAGGCTTTACACTGACAGAGGGCAGAGTTAGATGGGATGTTGGGAATAAATTCTTTATTAAGAAAGTGCTGAGGCCCTGGCGCAGCTTTCCCAGAGAAGTCGTGGCCATCCCATTCCTGGAAGTATTCAAGGCCAGGTTGGACAGGGTTTGGAGCACCCTGGTCTAGTGGAAGGTGTCTCTGCCCATGGCAGGACCTTTTTTAGGTAAGGTCTCCAAATGTCTGTTCCTCAGACCCTTCACAAATTTATAACATTTGCTCAGAGTTTGGGCAAAATAGCTCATGCTTGTGCCACCTTAATAGTGTACAGGGACACACTTGGACAGCTGGCAGGATTTCCAAATATGCACACACACACATACACAGAGTTACTGTGTGAAGTTCCTTGAGAAACTTGAGGATGAAAATTAGTAATTTGCTGTAAAATAGTATTACTTATCAAATGTGCAGAATGTGCATGCATGCAAAACTTAATTCCTTTCATATCTCCCCATCCTGTAATCTTGATGTCTTTAATTCAGTGTTTACTTAGGTGAATGTTTAAAAAAAAAAGAAGTCTTTGCTTATAAAGCTTTGCAAAAGTTGTAAGATATTAATAATAATAAAATACTGTTTCAGACATTTTTGTTCTTGATGTCATTCATTCTGATTATTTTTTAAGTTCATAATTCTTCCCTTTTCATAGCTGTCTTCTCTGACTCCCATATTTTCCCTCATGGATATAGTAGAAATTAATATTTTCAAAAAGTTTTTCAAACACCCTAACAAATATTCTTCAATATCTATTTTATTATGGTTTTAAAATTATTATTATTATTATTATTATTATTATTATTATTATTATTATTATTATTATTACTACTATTGTTGTTGTTGTTGTTGTTGTTGTTGTTATACATTTCTTTGGGCTCCGTATAATCTTGGGATTCACCATTTCCTGTGCCAAAGGTGCATTTTGTCACTAAACCCATCTCTCTGATGCAGTCCACAGCTACCCAACACATTCTGGTTTTCCAAAAACAAATATTTTGTGTTTTTCTGCTCTGCTTACACTAAAGTGCTGTTCCTGTCTGCATCTAAATGACAAAGAGGAAAAAAACAGTTAAATTAGTATACAAAAAATATACATGTGGTCAAATATTTTTAACAGCTGAGTAAAAAGAGCATTACAAAACCCAGTCAGAGCCAGCCAGATGTTTCAATGATCTTGACTTGTGAGGGAAGGTCAGGCTCCTTAAAATCTATAGTTAGAGCATTTGGGTACTCAATAAAATTACTAACAAAATTATTTGGGATGGAGTGGTACTGGAAAAGGGTGGACATATTTATTCAAAGTGTCATATAATCATTTAGGATGGCAATGCCCTCCGAGATCATCAAGTCCAACAATTTCCCCAACACTTCCAAGACCACCACTGACTCACGTCCCCAAGTGCCACATCCACAGGGCTTTTAAACCCCTCCAGGGATGGGGACTCCACCACTGCCCTGGACAGCTGTGCCAGGCCTGGATAACCCTTTGAGTGAAGAAATTTTCCCCAATATCCGATCTAAACCTCCCCTGGCCCAGCCTGAGGCCATTCCCTCTGCTCCTGTCCCTGTTCCCTGGAGCACAGCCCGACCCCCCCGGCTGTCCCCTCCTGTCAGGAGCTGTGCAGAGCCACAAGGGCCCCCCTGAGCCTCCTTTGCTCCAGGCTCAGCCCCTGCCCAGCTCCCTCAGCCTCTCCTGGGGCTCCAGCCCCTTCCCAGCTCCGTTCCCTGCCCTGCACACGCTCCAGCCCCTCAGGGTCTCTCTTGTCCTGAGGGCCCAGAGCTGTCCCCAGCACTGGAGGTGCCTCAGCAGGGCCGGCACAGGGACAGGCCTTGCCCTGGTGTTAAAAACGAGAGCAAGCTCCCGGTACTAGAGTGATTTCAGCACTTATTATAAGAAAAAGAAAGGCCTAAAGCAGGGCGCCGGCGGGCCGAGCAGGAGCGCTCCCGTCGGGGGTGCTGCAGCGCCGGCGCTGGTGCTGCTCAGCAGCGATATCCCCGATGCCCCAGATGGAGCGGCGCAGGTTCAGTGGGTCAGAAGCCCCTTTTTATCCTGTTGTTTTTTTTTCTTTTTTTTGCCCCTTTATATTGGTTTCTGTTTGGATTCTTCATTTGCATGAAGGTTTAAGGCTCTCGATTGGCCCATTACAGTTCTGTCCAGGCTGGCTCGTTTCTCTTGTGGGCTGGTGCACTTTACTTAGGTGTAATATGGTACGCTGAGTACCGTATTTCCTATAACTACCCTTTTAATCCCTTTTACAATAACCAAACTAACAGTACTTGCTTAACACTCTATCAACTATTTTACAACAGTTTCTAACCTATTTTTAACACTGGGGCTGTGCCACACCCTGGCTGGGACAGCCCAGGGACCATTGGCCTTCTTAGCCGTGCTGTTTGTCCAAAATATCTCCAGAAAAGTGGTGTACCTTCTAATCCAGATTAAATATTTAAAAAGCTCATTTTAGATTGGTAAAAGACAACCATTTGGTGCATTTTGTCTCCTCTGAGTGTGTATATTAGTACATACAGAAATAATTGAAATAACTTCTGAGAAAAATATTCTCCCTGTTTTTTGCTCTGTGTGTTCCTAGTGACTCTCTTTCTTAGTCAAATACATTTTGGTCACTTTAACCACTCTATTATGATCATTCCCATGCAACCATCTAAAAAGATGCATATATATATAAGGATATAGTACAAAATGTAAGGATAAGTGTTCATATCACAGGCTTATTTAGCCTGTATCTGTAATAGCGTTAATGGCAGATGCTTAGGAAAATAACTTAGATCTGAGTAATGAAGTAATAGAATAGCACCCTGCTCTTGGCGTAACCTCTCTGTTCCACCATCTTATGAACTTTACAAGCAGCAGCTTGTTTCTCAATGTCTAAATTTAATAATTAATGTCTGACCTCCACAATATGTTCTGGCATCGAGTTAATAGTTTAACCATGCATTTCATTACAAAGTAATTAATCATCAGATTTGCATTAAAAGTTCTGCCCAAAAATTTCATCCAATGCCCTCTGATAACTATTTCTTAACTGTGAAAACATTAATTATTTTCAATATACTTTACCCATAAAACCTTCTTGAGTTTCTGGACATCATTGACAGCCCTGCTTGTCTAATATTGAAGCTGTTACAACCACAGCCTTGCACCTCCTCATTGAATTCAGTCTTCACCATTGTACTTTTTGTATTATTTTCCCACATCCTTTCTGAGAATAATTTCAAATATAGACAATCTTGAACCTAAAAAATAACTGATATTTCTAGTTTCCCTGTTAGTTTGATTTTTCCTGGTAATTTCTAGCATTTTTATTCATATCTTTCACCTCTTTTGGACCCAAAATATTTTTAATTATGCTTAGCACACTCCTGAAGATGTTTTTCCTGAGTATTACTTCAAATTCATGCTTTCAGTATGCACCATTTTTTCCCTCCACATGCATATACTTGGAATTTATAAACCAATTGAGAGGTCCAGTTTGGCACAGGACACTTTGAATGCGGGGAGGACACCTAGCCAAAATACTTCTCAGTGACCAGAAATATTTCCACAGCTGAGCATAATATTCCTCCATTCCTCCATCTAATTATCCTCTGCTGCATAATTAGACAAAATGTAAGCCCAAAACATAAACCCTATGGAATTTTTTGCATGTCAGCGCATTCAATCTTTTGTTCATGTTAGGTTTTTTTTGCCCCCAAGGTTGTTGTAATATTGTGGTGGGGAGGAAATGTCCAACGGGACCAGAATTATCCTCTTCACCCCATTGTTGAAACAGCACCATCCAAGCATCACTATTTCTTTCAGGACAAAGACCATGCTGACGCTTTTGTTTAAGCATTTATGATTTCTGCTCACCAGGAAAAATTTTCAAGGTCACTTTCAGACCTCTGTGAGCTTCAGCTTGAGTCTATCTGTTCGGATTTCCTGTGGAATATGCAGAAACTATGCAAACTCTTGGAGATCTCCTTATTAATTTCATTAAGACAGCGGGTACCATCAGAATCCTGAGGTATTCTGTCTCCTCCTGTCTCTCGCATTCCTTAGAAGTCCAGCTGGAAGTTCTAAAACATTTACTGGTCCCACAGGCACTCTGCTTTACACAGCCAGAACTGCTTTTGACTTTTAAGAGCAGCAAGGTAATGATTCCTGAGCTGCATCCTTAAACACAGCTTTAAATGAGACACCACTCATAAAAGATAAGAAGATCACAATAGTGATCTAAGTCATCTAAGTCATTCAGAGTATTGACTGAATGCTAAAAGGAATACAGTTAGACTCTCTGGTTTGTTTTGTTGTTGTGGGGTGGTTTTTTTTGATTGTTTTTATGTTGGTTTTTTGTTTTTTTGTTTTTTTTAATATACAAGCTGCAAAATTATGCAACATGGATATTTTCCTCCGGTGAAGCAACTCTTTCTTCCAGAGTGTGAACTGGACAGAGAAATTCAAGCCTTCATTACTGATGGATTGGGTTATTTTCCTTGCACTCTGAATGAACCCAGATTTACATTGCATTTACATTGATCACAATACACATCACAGGAAAAAACACAGGCAAATAAAAGCTGGGCTGATATTGCTACACCATGACTGAAGACATCTGTGGTATCACAGATGTAAAATCTATCTGGGTTACCCCTACAGGGGAAAGAAATCTGACAGCATTATCAATAGCATTCAAGCTAAATTTTTCTCACCTCATCAGAAATTAGGCATAATTAAGAAATTACACCCTCAAGTCCATACTGCTCCCAGATCAGACACACACATGCAATATAGACATTTTAAGACAGGTGAGAGAAACTACAACCCCGGTGTCTAAGAACAGGCTCACCTCTTGGAAACTCATGGGATTCTGGAGGCCTTGATGGAAGAGTGGGAAGTCATCAAGCCATGAAGACCTGACAGAGGAAATGGTGGACACGGAATATAATGAGGTTGGTCTCCTTCTGTCACCATGGCACACAGCATTTAATCAGACCAGTAACAAGCAAATCAATTGCCACCTCCACTATTAAAAAACAGGCCAGAATGAAACATACGTTCTCACCATGGGTCTAGTGTGTGGGTAAATACAAACACATGTTCCCTAAGGAGTTGAGAATCCCTTTGAGGAAGCCCTGATTTCCTAAATTTGGTTATGGAAAGGTTTATTTAAACTACCAACCAACAGTGCTAGAAGTTTAATATATTTGGAAATAAATGCATGAGTATTTATAGGATTCCTGTAACAAGTATAAACTATCAGATGTTTTATACAACAAGTGGAAACAGCCAGATGTATATTTCTTCTGTTTATCCAATTTACTGCGTGTTCCCTGAAATGTGTTAATAATAAAGGCCTATTCTTTTCCCTCTTCCCATGTGCCCCATTACTAACAAATAATGAGATTTTAATACTTTAATTAATAACTTCTGGTAAGTCATTTAACATAACATTAAATAGCATGAAGAGCTAATTAAGCTGCTCAGTGAAATCCCACTCTAACAAATGCCTACCTGTTCATACAAAAGTCACACAGATTCTTAAGAAATTACTAAATATCTTGAACATCTCTTAAACAGCAGTTTTGTTCTGGTGTGGGTTTGGTTTTTGTTATCATAGGCAATTCTGCAGTAATAAATAAAACCCAATGAGCTCAAGAGAAAACAACTGCTGAGAAAATTATCTTTTCTGGAGTGAAAATATGGTTCAAGATTTTATTTTAAAATATCTCAGCTTTGACTTCTGTTTTCTTTCAACAAGAAGTGAAATTTCTTGACATCTTATAATACTCTATTTAAAGTAACTTCAATTTTTGAGCAGGTTTGAGAACCAGAATCTCATCACTTCAGTTTTATTAATGTGCTTCTTTATCTCCTTTTGTTTTGACCTGAAATTCTTTTTTTTTTTTTTTTCCTTAAATTCAAAACCAACATACTCAGAAGGGAATCCTGTGCAATTCTCCCTATTATCATACCAAAGCAATCCTTCCTGCCTCATGGCTTAAACTAATCTTTTAAGTACTTGGAGTTGAGGAGGAAATAGTCCTCAGGGCTACTGCTGCCAGAACTACTGAGTGCAGCTACCATGTTCTCCCTTTCTTTGAGATTGTGTCACCTTTGTCACTAAGGAAAGGAGCAAACATTATGTTCTCCAGAGCTCTTTATATTTCTAGAGAACAAGAATAAGAAACCAATTTAATCTATAGTTAATTGAATTGTATCTGAATGTTCGAGTTAGTGATAGAAAATGACAAAAAATACTGCAATAGTAATATTTTCCCACCTCAGCCACATTATGAGTTTTCTGTAAGGACTTTTCCATTTCCATCTTGAGCCAATCTATAAGTAAATTTTGCCCACATATCAGCAATGTTCAAGATATCCAGGATGGAAAATACTAAATCAAATCTAGACACTGAAAATTGAATAAATCACCTAATTTCATGCAACTGCATTTACCGTGGTCTTGCTTTCTCCTTGGTATAGGAGAAACTAGTATAGGTTTATACAGTCCATAATGAGGAAGATTTTATTGTGGCCCTTTAGTACATAGAGAGGACCTATAAGAAAGAGGAAAAACATTTTAATAGGGTCAGTTACAATGGCATCTAACAAACCCCAATGATAGCAGGTGGTGCACGATGCAAGCTCAGGAATAACCTGCAAATTAAGGAAATTCAAGGGAAAAAGCCTTACTGTTTTATTCATTGCTTCAGCAGAGATTTGGTTTATCTGATCTGATCAAGTCATCCTTTGAGCTGAAGATTTGGCTTCCAGAGGTTCCTCCAAAATTGTATTATCCTGTGATTTCTGTCTGCCATTAACCGTATTCAACTGATAATTTTGCTTTTCATAAGACACATATTGTAGAAAGGATTACAGTTGATGACACATAATTTCTCATTGGATTTATTAATTAGCTTAAGAAGCTCAAAAAGACCCCTTTATACCTGCATTGAAGTATGAAAGACAGCTTCCTGAAGCATGAATTAATACTCTTTAAGTCGAAAAGTTATACTTGATTTCTTTCCTCTATCATCTCTATGACTAAATGTGTCTCTCTGTACATGAAATACTATACACAGCAATTTATAAGGGAACAATAATTTGTTATTTCTCATTTTCCGTTCAAGATCATTTTGCCCTTACTCATGACTGGAAACAAGAGGCAGCAGCAGTTACTTAGACAGGTTAAACAAACTAATTAAATGTGAAAAATATTCAATATCTTTGCAACAACTTCTCCAATATCCAGGGAACTTCTTGTTTTGTTCAGAACATACCCCAAGATTTAGGCAAAGCCAGTGTGACAGCCAATTTAAGAACATATCACTCTCCCTCTCATACAATTGTGAGTATTATTAGCATAAGGAAAAACTAATACTTGTATACAGAAATTCTCATATAGAGTGCAGGGGGGACACCCACAATTAGGTCGCCAGCTACAAACAATTTCACTTGGTCTTTAAACAAGCGGGTTTTGGGTCATCCACCCACAGCATTTGAAACAAACATCCACAATGCCTCTGCTCTGCAAGAAGGGTGAGTAAAGAGGTAGAACTTGATTTTTTCCTTTGATGTGATGTGCAAAAGCAAATGGGAGGCCCTCCACAAGCTCTCATCAAGCTTGTGTTAGGACAGGGAATGACCTCTTGCCACTTCCACACACAGATCTTCTCTTCTGTAGTATCCTGAGATGCATAAAAATGATCACACTGTTGACCTGTTTCTGGTGCTTAGATATACATGAGTGTGGCCCAAAACCACAAGTTTTGTACCTGTAAATTCCAACTCGGTAAAAAATTGCATCAATTTTTTTTTCACACCTTTGCTTTCCTCTCCCATTTTTAAAAACATAACAAGGAGAAAATGGAAATTAAACTACTATTTCTACTTTGAAAAATTGGATGATACATAACTTTGTTACATAGGAGGTTGAAAAAGCAGATAGCTTAAGGTCTATTTCTGGTCTTAAAATCTGTTGTTTTCTGGTTCTGTCAGAACTGTAAATGAAAACTTGGATTCATTCTCACATTTTCCTGACTATTCAATTAACGCAGAATCTAATTTTTTTTTCCACATAGCATACTAAATCTCTGACATTTGGCTATTATTCTTTGTTACTACTACAATATTGTTTAATAATACTGACAGAATTACTATGCAGTCAAAAGATGCTATGAAAGCAGCCAGGCCTGAGACCTTAATTTTCCTTTAGTCATCATATCTCCCATATATCCAATTGCACTTTAAGACATCAAAAATATGAAGTCTGCAAAGTGTCTTGTCACAACCCCTAGAAAAATAACTTCATGGTAGAGCTCAGAAAAGGGGTGGAGGAAGCAGGGACAGAGGGTGGCAGGAACACCAACCTTGGGAACAGATGTATCAGTCTGATTGAAAACAGACTTGAAAATTCTTCATGGACAGTTTCCCCACCACCACCACCTGTTTTTTTCTGTTTTGGTTGTTGGTTGGTTTTTGGTTTTTTTTTCTCCCTTGGTGTGTGTGATCAAATGAGTTGAGTATGGAAGATAAAAGTAAAATAAAAAAATCGCATTGCCCTTCCCATGGGGTGAGTTCCCAAATGAATTGCACACTTGACAGGCAAACATCCATGCTCAATGGTGCTTGTCATTGCCCACCCTCAGAACTGGCTGGAAACACTCTGGTTTTGACTTGAGCCTGATTGATCCCTCCGCACTTGCAAAGGCTGTGCCCCACTTCCTGGCACTGCCAGACAGGTTGCAAATCTTCACCGCAGTAATTAGCGACCAGGTTCCTGGCTATTCAGCACACTGGGGAGGAGGAGTCAGATGTGACCCAGGAGAGGGAGTGTGAGAGGCAGGGAGAACAAAGATGAGGCCAAAAGGGGGTTTGGGGCTGAATATGTCTGAGGGGAGACCTCATTGGGGTCTGAAGCTTCCTCTCTGCTCTCTGGTGACAGTGACAGCACCCCGGGAATGGCCTGAAGCTGTGGCAGAGGAGGTTTAGGTTGGGTATTAGATAAAGGCTCTTCCTCCAGAGGGTGGCTGGGCACTGGAGCAGGCTCCCCAGGGAATGGTCACAGCACCAAGCCTGACAGGGCTCAGGAAGTGTTTGGACAACATTCTCAGGCATAGGGTGTGATCCCTATGTGTCCCTTCAGCTCAGGGTATTCCGTGATGATGGGACTGCAAGCTGTTACTGAGCAAATGCTAAATTTAGCCTCACAGTACTATTACAACACGTTTGCTGCACTAGAGAGGAGCACATTTTTATTTTAATTCCTTTAAGGGTTAGGGAAATGCAATAGGTCTTTGTGGGAGTGACCTTCAGCTGCTTCAACGGGGCTGTCTGCAGCAATAGAGCCTGTTTAGATTCTGCCCATTACCTAAATGCACAGAGGAAAAGTCTCTTTTGTGCCTCCTAATCTCTGCAGCAAAAGGTGAGCGAGCCTCCCTGCTCCTTCTGCGTGCCCAGACGTAGGGAATCATGCTCCATCTCACCGTGTTTTTTATTTCTGTTGTGATTATTACAGGTTCAGAACACACTGGCAGTGGCTGGCCTTTCTGCTCTAATCACCCTGCACACACACAGCTCCCCGTGCTCTGCAGAATAAAGAGCACTTTGTTCAACAGACCCTCCACTCTTCCCCTGCTGCCTGCCACCAGCTCAGGGAATCTCCTCTGCTCCTCTTTGTAATTTACCTGGGTGTTCCTCACCCAAGGTGTGTTCGTGATCCAAAAATATTTTATGTGGGTTAATTGTTGGACTCAACAATCTTGGAGGGGTTTTTTTTAAACCTAAATTCTATATCCCACCTTCCCTTTTTCTTATCTAAGAAAACTAGTAGGTAACAGACTGGAAGCTAGAAGTACAGCAAGAATGGGGGGGAAAAAACCCCTTATTTCAAGGGGGGGTAATTGATAATTAGAAGATTTTAGCTCAGGGATGATACTGTGGTTTCATTTTGTTCTCTCCCAAGAACAAAGAAGTCTATTTTAGGAAGGAGTGCTGAAAGGTTACCGAATGTCTCTAGGAGTTATCAGTGTCTATTTACAATGGTGATCAGCACTGCTGAGCTCACAGACCAGAGACAGTTCCACAAACCCCCTCTCCCAGCTCCCATACCATCAATGGCTAAACCCCAACCCTCTCCCCCTAACCACCCCAAACACAGAAGCTGCTTTCAGGGGGATTTTTAGCCTCTTCTTTCGAGGTAGCATCACATCTGCAGTGGAAGACAAAAAGCAGAGTCACACAGACCCGCTTGGGTTTACAGAATGGCCCCAGAGATTCCTGAAGGATCGTTATTGCCATATTTCACAGCACTTGGTGTCACTGTGACCGAGAAGCTCAGATATTCACCTTTGACCCGGGCCTGATAAGAGGCATAGGCAGCATTCCTCTGATAGTTAAGGTGGAAGAGTTATGATGGTGCACTGAGAGCAAAAGAAAGGGTGGCCCCACTGTGATTTAGGATTTGTAAGCTCCTTATGATGAGTAGAATTCACAATGAAAGATGTTTTGTCATCGGGAGCTAAATCTTCCTGACAATGCCAGCTTTGTGCAGCGGTGGAATGGGCTTCCTCAAGAATAAACCTAGCAGGATGTGTCCCCTTGGGATCCTGGGAAGAAAAATCAATGGTTAGCACAAGAGCTCTTAATTTACACACCACGCAAGGGGCAGCAGCTGGAACAAGAAAGATGATCTAAATATTGAGTTGCCTTTGTTTAACTGAAAAATATGGTGTGCCCCTGATCTAGCTGAATTAGGGCAATGTTTCTGGCTGGGATTCTTCATCCATGCCAGTGGGGTGACACATGGAGGGCTAATTTTAAATAATGGAAGGGATGCCTATAAAGAAAGTAAACTCAGGGTAATTAAAATGATATATCACACACAGAGACAGATTGGTGTGTGCTGTTGAGATCCAGCCCTCTGTAAACAAGCAGCTGTACTGTACCTCCTCTTACCAACATGCAGAAAATATTCCTTACCCCTACAAAAGTCACAAACCTTCCAAAGCCTAGAAGAATCTGTCTACATTCTTAATATCCTTTTCTGCTAGACTAGGAACCAGTGGCATATTTAATTACCTGTGCTTCCATTTCCCTCTCTGCACACCTAACATGGTATTATGTGTTTGGGATTTGGATCGTGGCTCTGGGGACAGGGAAAGAGCAGCAGGAGCTGCACACCTTGACTCCATCAGAGATTTTGACACAGATGGCTGGAATACACCACAGACAAATTGCCAATTCGTAAACTGAATAAATATTCTGTGAAGTGATGATTGTGGAAAATTGGCTGGATTGTAGAAAATTAGCCATACTTCCTGGGTTTTAGCGTGGTGGACAGTGATACAAAGTCCAGCCTGTAGTCAGTCTGTGCTCTTCATTGAGAGCCTGAAAAAGGGGATGGGGTACATTCTCATCAGGTTTGTAGATCACACTGTGTTGGACTGGGTGGTTGACAAAAGTTCTTATGCAGAGGGGCTTATGTGGCCTGGAGAAATTGGCTAGCAGAAACTGGAATCTCCCAGAGCCCATTATCTGGGAAAGACTAACCCCATGAAACAGAGCTGAGCCACATTTTCACATGGGCACTTAGTGATAGGAAAAGGGGAACAGTATTAAACTAAAAGAGGAGAGATTAAGATCAGATGCTGGGAAGAAATTCTTCCCTGTGAGGGTGAGGAGGCCCTGGCCCAGGGTGCCCAGAGCATCTGTGGCTGCCCCTGGATCCCTGGCAGTGCCCAAGGCCAGGTTGGAGAGGGTTTGGAGCAATCTGGGATGGTGGAAGGTGTCCCTGCCTATGTCAGGGGAGTGGGAATGAGATGGGATTTTGGGTTCCTTCCAACCCAAACCCTTCTGTGGTTCAAGGAACAGGAGAGGTGGGGGTAGATGTCCCTCAGCAGTCCTTTTTAACTGAATTGTTCTGTGATCCAGCTCACAAGTGGCCTTTAAGCCTCTTGTGAATAATAAGTAAGAAGAGCCTGTCCAGGACAACCTGTTCCCTCATCCAGTTTGCAGCTTTCATTTTACCAATTCAGCTACCTGAATGGCTTCTGCTCTTTCAGAACGTACAATATGAGAAAAATTGTCCCCAGGTACCAGACAGCTACAAGTAATAACAATTAGAGTGGATAAAGGACTCTGAGTCCCAGGCAGAGTTTTCTGTGTGAGCTCCATGTACATCACGAACCTCTGCGTTTTATCAAGGAACAGATTGTATCTGTACAGTGATTATTGTAACTGGTGGGTGACAATACATATTGCACTGGACTTTAACAATATTGTTTGAGTAATTACATCTGTGACAATTTCCTGTCAGGAGCACAAGCCTTGCTGCCTTTAAAGTGCAGCGTGCCACACTGTGTGATATGGATGGTTACAGCTTTAGGGGGACACCTGAGTTTGCTGTGGCTTATGCATCCACCCTCTCTCAGGAAAAAAAAAAAAAATATAATGCAAAATGCAACACTTCTGAGTACAGCACCTTCCCCAGCTCAATGGGCAAAATCTCAACCCAACCCTGTTTTTTTTCTGTCACATCCACAGTCCCAGAAAACACAGTGTGCTGCCACACGGCTCTGGAGGCAGGTGATGTCTGTTTTCTACTCAGTATGAGCACCACTTGTCCCTTCCTTGTTGCCAGAGGTTCAAACCCTTCAGCCAGGTTATATATTGGATCACAAATGCAAGTTCTTTCAGGAGAGCTGGGACCCACTGTCAGTGAAGTGAGGCTGCAGCAGAACCAGAGCATCCTGCTCCCTGTCCAGCCTCCTGCAGGGCCATCAGGGGTTGAAGGTGAGGCACAGTGAAAGGAAGAGCATTTAAAGATGCAAATAATCCCCATGTAGCTCTAATACAGTAAAAATCTTTTTCTTTTCTCTCAAATGAATCACAAAAAAAAAAAAAAATAAAAGAGGAAACGTGCAGGACTTCAAAAATATCTTGTCTTTGGGGTTGTTGGGACCCCAAAGAATTAATTTTTGATGAAGTAGCATTTTGTACTTTACTTTTATATAGAAAAGGTAAGAATGTAATATATACTTATATTTTTATATGTGTGGGTGTATACTTCACGAGCTACTATTGCCATAATATTCTGCTTAAAAGAATTAACTACTAAAAAATTTGATAATTTATTTAAGAAGTCAAAAATCTATTTAGGATAAGAAGTCAAAGGAAAACCCTTTTTCTTTCTTGAAATAAAAATTTTACTAGACAACAACAACTTTAATTGATGTCTTTCCACTTTGCCTGCTCAAAATTGGTTGGAGACTTCAACCTCTGGAAAAAAAAAATATAATTAATTATGGAAAGGTATTTTCCAGGAGACACCCTTTGGTTATGAAATTAATTGAGAGTAGAAACAGAACAAGAGGTAAGGAAATGGTGGTGAAAAGGGTGAAACCACAAAGGATGAATATCTGTATTTTCCTTGGAATGGAGGCCTTTTCTTCACTATTTAGACCTACAGATTTAGTTAGATCCCTGCAGGTTTGTGGCTGTGCTTGTGGCATCAGCAACTCCTTCCATTGCCTTCTCAGTGGGGTAAAGCTGTCCTTTGGCTCATCCAGAAGCAGAATTTCTGGTGTTCAGTTGTGCAGACAAGCAGCTCACAGGCTCATGGAAAGGTTTCTGCATCTCTTCAAGGCAGACTGGTCATTCCTGGCATGAACATACAATTTTATTCATGGGTTATTTAATCATCGTAAAACTGTTGTTTATTAAAAAACTATCTCGACAAAGATGCCCTTGCATATATAACCATGTAATACAAATACTTACATTGCTTATGCCCACTAAATAAAATAGAGACTGAGCTGAGAGCTAATAATTATTTACTATAATTTGCCTATTATATTGGTGGGAAGTCTTTTTAAAGGTAACATGATGTCATTATAAAGAGGCACCTGAGCCACAAGCCTCAACTATCATAGCAAATCTGAGTCCCATAATCTCTAAAGTCTGATGTTCTGAGATTTTGCATTTATAATTTAAGTCCAGCATTGTCTATTCTTCTGAATTTCTTCTGAATTCACAATGCAGGAGATTTTTATAATCTAATAAGTAATTCTAATACCTAGAAAAGACTAGGTGACATTTTTAAGTATGAAGTATTCCTTAAATGACTGTTCACTTTTTAAAGTGCCAGAGACCATTAGAAAACACTTGATACAGAATATGAAATATAAAATTACTTTTAAATCACAGAATAAGAGAAATACAAAGATCTTCCTAGACCTGTCCACACAACCCAGTTTTGAGGCTGCCCTTGATCCCCAATGAAAACAGGAATATTTTCTTCACATTTGGTTAGTAGTACCAGGTTCACCTTTGCAAAGGAAAAGAAGTTTTACTGGAAAAAAAAAGAAAAAGAAAAAGAAAAAGAAAAAGAAAAAGAAAAAGAAAAAGAAAAAGAAAAAGAAAAGAAAAAGAAAAAGAAAAAGAAAAAGAAAAAGAAAAAGAAAAAGAAAAAGAAAAAGAAAAAGAAAAAGAAAAAGAAAAAGAAAAAGAAAAAGAAAAAGAAAAAGAAAAAACAAATGCCCTACTGATTTCCTTACCAGATTGCCAGGAGGAGAACTAACCTCATCAGCTTCAGACACTCACCAGAAACATTTGACCATGCTGCAGATATAGAACAGCCGTCTGGTGTCAATGGAATTGCTTCAGCAGTACTTTAGGATAAAGTACATTTCTGTACCAATCCAGGAGTTGCATTTACCCTCTCAACCTGTGGCCTGCTCTCAAAGCGTTCATATGGAAAAACCATCTTTAAACTTCCCTCAACATATTGCTTTAATAACACTCTAACTCACCACCCATCAGTTAACTTCAGGAATTGAAGAAAGTAAAGATAAATTTTAAAAAAATATATATTTTTGTAGATAGATGCACATATACATTACTATGTATACCTAAATACCTATAGGTGTATGTATACATATATATATATATGTGTGTGTGCATATGTGCATAGCTGACAAAGCAACAAAAAACCTAAATGTTAAAAAACATAGAAAAACTTTATTAACCTTTGTCACAGGTTGTGGAAGGAGGTTTTCTTAATATTATTATTTCTGTGGGCCTTCTATTCACAACTGTTTAAAAAGAAAAAAAGGAAAGGTGGTATAACAGTCAATCACAAACAGAGTTAATCAGCTTTCAACAAGATATGTCATGAACTGAAAAATTAAATTAAGCCAAAAGAGCCCAAAATGACCTGTGTCAGTTCCCTGCTCACCTGCATTAAATTACTTGTAAACCCAAGAACTTGCAAAATCAGAGTTTTATAGCAAATAAAGCCAGCTGGAGCCTGGAGAAATTGTGCTGTCCTGTGTTTCTCAGACTGCAGTATATGGACTGCTGGGTGTCTGGAAGGTGTCAGAATGGGGCCTGTGAAATGACTGCCAAAATCCTTGAAAGATCATACAGAAGTGAATTCCCATTTCCAGGAATTAATAACAAAATGCAAAACAAACCAAACAAACAGAAAACCCAGAAACAAAATAAAAGTAAACACAAACAAAGCCCCCAAACAAACAAGCAAACTGAGAGACCTCATGAAAACTCAAAACATAAACAAACAAAGAGCAATTAAAAAAGAAAAAAGGTACTCAATGTCAAACCTTCTTCCATCAAAGTTTCTGTCTAAATAGAGTCTGTTTCAGTAATGCTGCACAGGATTATCCTTAGATATGCTGTTTTGGTTTTTTTTCTTTTAATTTTCATGTTTTATCCAAAAAGATTACTTTATCTGGATTTTTGAATCTTAGGAATTATTGATCTCTCCTGTCCTCAGACCAGTTTGTCTAATTATGGCACCCCACTGGGAACCTTTTTTTCACCCCACTATCCATAATCCAGCAATGCTTTTGGCCTTTCCTCCCACTTGTACTCATCAGGGTATCCTCAAAATAAAGTTTCACTTCTCTTTTATGAACTTTGCCCTTGAAATTGTACCAGCTTGAGAAAAAAAAAAATGATACTGATTGGTTGGGGTTTTTTTACCCTTTATAAATTAGAGGAAGCATGAAAATTATGATCCTTCACTAGGAAGCTTCAGAATAGCTGTAACCACGTAATTACTACCGTGAATGAAATGGAAACTACCAAATACAGCAACTGATTTGTGATGCAAAATAAGTGCTTCCTGCTTTTCTCCCAAACTTAGTGCCCATGAAGAAGTGAGATACTGTAGCTGCAGGCATGAAAGCTACCCAAAATAAATTCTGTGAGTGGCGTGTGATGGGAAACATATTTTCTTCACATTTTTGCTATCTTCCAAAATGCCTTTGGAAGAGGAAAGATGGTTCTAAAATAATGAGAGACTTTCCTGGCAAAACCATGCCTTAAATAAATTATTAGACGCCAGTGAGGAAACATCACTTCACAGCCAGTAAATCAGTGCCCTTTTGATTCAGGCTTCATTGAGGAAGGTCATGTTATGTTAAGGAACAGCAACTGTGAGTATCTAATAAAAGCCACCAGTGTCTCGTTGGTTGGCTTGGCAGCTGTGGAAACAGGGTGACCTTGCAGCAAAAGGTGAGAGCACAAGCTTGCACCCTCACAAAGCCTCAGCCATAGGTAGGTTTATCCCCATGAATATTTCATTGTGGACTCAGCAGCATTACTCACAGGAGCAACATTATTCATGTGCTTAATAGTGACTGAAGAATCATATTTTGGTACACTCACTCAAGCCTTAAACCAGCTTCTCGGCCTTCAAAACTTCCACCCTTTATTTTGTTCTGTTTTCTAAAACACAGAAAAGGACTAGCATTAACTGGAGAAACTCCAGATACAAGAGCCAAATTTAAATGGACAATTCATTACCAACCAGCAGGACTGTGAGCATTTCAGAATGTAAATGCCTAACTAACTTAATGTGAAATTTGAAATTACGCCATGGAGAGCCAAGGGGCTCTTTAAGCACCTGTCAGGTTGGAGGCTGTGAATAGATGGGCTACACCCTTGGATGTGTCTGTACTGCTACATTCTCCACATCAGGAGTGCTGGGTGAAGTTTAGTGATATCCACTTTGATGGCATCAGTGGTGGGAAGTGTTGGGAAAACCGTGGCAGTGTGGTGGCCAGTGCTTCCCACCAAGTGAAGTTCCTTGGAATGTACCTGCCTCCATCGGCCTACAAAGCAGCTCAATCCAAAACAGTGTTGAAATCATTGGGAAAATTCATGTTGATTTTCCTTGACTTTGGAGCAGGCTGTTAAAATGCCCCAGGGCTCAGAACAAGGGGCTGTCAGGTGATGCATTTCCAGCAGGTGCCATTAATAGAGAGCAAATATTGGTTGTTACCAAGAGCCGACACAAATCTTCCAGTTGAATTTACCAGGCTTCAGATCAAAACCTCTTGTGCAGTGCTTTCCATTTCATCTGCAGGGAGATACTACACACACTCAAGTCTTGTCTTGAGAGGCATGGAGTACCTATTTCTTTCCACCAAAGCAGATAAGACAATGGAGCTTTGCTCCCCTCCTTCCTCTCAATAGCAAAATTACATGGAACAGTGGGAAAATGACATTATGAGAGACAGCATTTTGTGCGGTATAAAGCAGTGTAATTCTCTTGGCTTCATGGCTTCAATAAAATAATGCAAGTGTACACCAAATATGCTGTTATTTAAGCCTACCTAACTGAAACAGCTTTTGCATTCAAAAAAAACCAAGCAAAAAAACCCCAAAAAACCAACCAAACAAAAAAACAACAAACAAACAAAAAAAAACCCAACAAAAATCACAACCCCAAACACACACAAAAAAAAAAATCACTAAACCTTAAAATGAAGATATTAAATCCAAAATCCTGCGCTGGTGGGTACATTTCTGCAAGCTTTCCTCCATTTTGCATACAGATACGCACTTAGTATAAGCTATTCTTTTCCCCTTGATGTCTTGTGCACAGAAAATGCAAAGCTCAGGCATTAACAATAATCATAAAAACACCAAACCAAGCAATAATAATAATTATGGCACTGATTCGACATAATAACAGCAATAACTGGTTTTGAAACCCTGCGAGTGTAAAAGTCTTGTTTGCTTTATGAGCCTATACATAGTGCTGGTCTTAAAAGTAAGAAATGTGTTTTCCAGCTCAGATTTCATAAAAAAAAATTACATCTTTAATTAAGATTTATGGCATTCAATAGGACTCAGCAAGGATAGAAAAACTGCTTCAGAGTGTAAAAAAATAACAGTTAAAAATGGGTAAATATGATTAAGTGTCTTTAATTCCTACTGCCTCCTTTACGGGGTTTCCGATGGCCTCAGGCAGAAATAGGCACTTATTGTCTTTAAAACGGCATTATTCTTGGCATAAAATGTTTATGGATCAAGATGAAACTCGTTTTGAGAAATAATAACACTGGCATGAATTGAAAGGACCTTGCCTTTGGAGGAGAAAAAAAAAAATTGAACATATATTTAGTTTAATGGAAAAATGTACTTAAAGGGAAACACTTTAAAAAAGGAGAGAGAGGTTTTCATGATGAAAAATATGATTTAGACATATAGTACTTATGAGACCAAGGTGATTTGCATCTCAATAATGTAAAGTTATATTTAAATCTCAGTTCAGCCTTAAAATGGAGATAATGATGACCCTTAAAGGAGAATGGGGCTTTGCAAGGAGCACCATTAGCTATTTCTAGGCAACTGTGTTGCCTTGGGCAATGAAAAGCTAGGAAAGGTAAAATCCTTTTAGGGCTCAGGCTCCTAAGCACTTGGCATATATTTCTGCAGATTTAACTGCAGGAAGCAGTAAATACTGATAGTCAAGCCTGGTCTGAGTCTTTGCAATCATATTCTTGTTGGCACTGCAAGCCACAGCCAAGAATGATCTGAAATGTGTAGCATTAAATTCATGACCCTCTCATTAAACCTTTCCTATATCCCAAATCCAGGAGCCAGTTTGAGGCACAGACCTGCCTGATCTCAGGTGGTTCTGCTGCCTGGAGGTGAAAATTACGTGAACCCACTTTTGCCAAAATTTGGAGCTGTTTAAGGATTTATGAGTTGGGCTTCCCATGCAGCTTTGTCTCCTTTGAAGTGGGAAGGGTGACAAAAAACCAAGAGTATTCTTGCTGGACCCTTGATCCTGCAGTTTGTATTATCAGCTTGCATCATCAAGGATTGGTGCACACTTGAGCATGGCTGCCCACACAGCTGCATGCTGAGAGATCTGAACCCAAAATCTGCATTAAAATACAAATAACTACAGCCAGAAAACAAGGTTCAACATGATTGAACCTGGAGGACTGATGAGGTGCTAACAAATTCCTTTTGATCTTGCTAGCTGTTTGAAATGCAAGTGGTGTTAAAGGGATCCTCTAACTTTCTGCCTTGTTCCAGAAACATGGTTAGATCCCTTCAGCTCAGGAAGTGTTGCTGGGGTAAGATGGCAACCTCATTGCAGTTGAGTTTGGAGATTGGGTTATGGCTGTTATATAAATGGAGCCTGAGGGAAATGCAGAAAAATAAAATAGCAGCAAGCAGCATATATTTTCTCCCATCTGGCAAAAGCTTGTTCCATTAAAAAACATTTCATGCAAGTAGTTAACATCTAAACTTCATTGAAACAACACCATAAGATCCTAAGGACCAGACTGCATTCTTTTATCACCTCCTTTCCTAACCAGTAAAGGTGAAAAACACTGGATGCTCTGTTATTTCCCCCAGGAAAGAGGCATGAACACTTCTTTCTAGCCTAGAAATAAAAGACAGGAAGGCTCAGCTGAGACCTCAGAGAGGTTTCCACATCTCAGATCATCAAGATCCTGACAACCATTCAACACTCCTCAATCAGGCTTTTCAAGAAGGACATCCTGAATGTGTTTCATCAAAGAGATCATCTGTACTAAGCCTCACACAAAAGTTCAGGGGTAAGGAGCCTCTGAAACTTCAGGTCACATTTAATTAGAAGCTACATAATCATGGAGAAATAATAATCAAATAAATATTTTAAAAAAATTTATATCGACAGAATGGCTGTTTAGACCAGACACAGGGGAGAGGGAAAGATACTCATCTCAAAATAATATTAGTGCTTTGCACAGAGTAATATTATAATTTTGGTTTTCTGGATTTAAAATTAAAGTGTCAACAGCAACCATCTGCCTAATAAATAAAAGTTCTGACAGGTAGAGAAAAAAAAAAAAGTGAGTTCTGCTTAGCAAGTATAACCCATCTGAAGGATGATACACACAAGGGTCATTCAAACCCCACAACCAGCATCACAGAGCAGGAGTATTGATTTATTACTGCGTTTTACTGACAAGCAAGTCAAGGTTTCACCTGACTTTCTGTCTTCCTCTATCTAGGTGTCCAATGTCCAACACTGAGCTTAGCAGGACCTGCAAAAATGCTAAGGTTTGTGTCGAAAATAATTTTGCTGTAGTCTCTGTGGGATCATGCTGCTCAGCACCCAGCCCTTATTAAGGTGACAATCAAACTTTTCATGCTTACCAAGAGATATTTCTTCCCAAGGAAGATAGGTCTGAAAGAGCAGTAAGAAAGTAGGCATATTTTCTTTGGTTCTGTGACATCAGCCCCATCCCCAAACCAAGCTTCCCACACCAAGAGCAGATATGATCCTGAGTGCTGCATGATGAACTCGAGTCTCACAGAGAGCTTTGGAGATTCCAGAACTTGAGCAACAACTGACACAGATGCCTTCAAACACTGATCCAAGTGCTCCTTGGGCCTTGGAGCTGCAAGTGGAAGGCTGACCCAAGAAATTCCACATCATTGTGGCTTGGTTGGACACTCTCCACTAAACCAGGATGCTCCAAGCCCTTGGACACATCCAAGGATGGGGCTTCTCTGGACATCCTGTGCCAGGGCCTGCCCACCCTCCCAGCCAGCAATTCCTAATTCCCAATATCCCATCCATCCCTGCCCTCTGGCAGTGGAAGCCATTCCCTGTGTCCTGTCCCTTCATGTCCTTGTCCCAAGTCCCTCTCCAGCTCTCCTCTGGCTACTTCTAGTTACTTCTTTGGCTTCATCTTCCTAATATGAATAACACAAATTTACACCACTTAGTTGTGACACAAAATAATGTTTATATGTGCAGGATATTCAGCTAAAACCATGGATAATTTATGAGTTCATGTTTGTGTGAAAAGGGAAGTTTTGAGACATTTCCAAAATATGATTTTATTTTGGGATATTTTAGCTAACATATGGTTGCATCCAAATTTTGAAAAACTAAATAATTCATTACCAATTTCCTTTAAATTAACCTTTTTGAAAAAGTTACATTGTATTTATCAAAATCTGCTACTTAATTTTTTTTTCAACTTTTTTATTGTATTCACATTTACTCTCTCAAAGTGATTACCATCCTTAACATCTTCTAAGGAGACATAAAACTGTTTATGAGGAGAAACCATAACTATGTCTCATAAAAACTGCCATCATTTCATGAAGGTCTCTGCTGCTAGATTCACTCCCTAAACTTGCCATTATATGGCAAATGCTGAAATAAAAAATTAGTGAGTGGAAGAAAGTCTTGCATCTTCATCTAATTTTTAAATAATTGTTTTATGTCCTGAAATTATTTTAAAGCATTTGCCTTTATTAAGTAACCTAAATATTCTAAGTTTTCTAGGATTTTTTTTTTATTCCATTAAGAAAAATAAAAACTTTTAAATGCTTTTGACAAGGCTGAAAACTTGAATTTTGATTCTAAAAGCGTTGGGAAAAAAAAGGAAATAATTAAAAGGTGTCCAAAAAGCAATTTATTTTTCAGGCTCTAAATGGGAAAATCGTTTTCTAGAATCCTTGGTACATGCAAAATTGAAGACATTCCTTTTTTAGAAATAACTTTTGTCTCTTACACTTCTAACAACACAACTCTCTTACAGATTAATTTTATTTTTTCTCTTGCCTTTCTCGACCTTCCTATTTAATAAATCAAACCAAAACAACTCTGCTTTGAAAAAAAATACACTCCAGAAATAGCTTCTATTTCCTGTATCTCCTTTTTTTTTTTTCTAGCTTGTAAGATTCTCATATGTCTTTTTTTTTTTTTAACTTATAAAAGACAAACATGTTCCACTGGCACACAATCATACATTAAAAATATGTAAAATTTAGATTGATACCTATAGATTGGTATATTACCAGATGATGTTGCTGATAACTTTACCTCTGCAGTGCTGAGTCACTGGGTGCTGTTTACATGTGCAAACACCTAAAGATATAGAGGAGACAAAAAGTCCATCATTTTAGAGATACAGAAATTAAATTATCCTAAGAACATGCTCTTGTCTAAGGAAAAACTTGTATTTGTATGTCACAGGTGAAAGGACTTTTTTTTTTACCAAAATTGAAGGGGAAAACACAAATAACTCCCAAGTCTGGTTTTGCTGAAGTAGAAACTAAAGTGGAAAACAGGAAAATGGAAATAAAGAACTGAGTAGATCACAAAAGAAGGAATAGTGAGAGGTGGGAAGGTCTCCAGAGGCTCTCCTGGAGCCGTTTTTCCCTGAAGACAGTGTCAGCAGAGCTCAGGATTTCCCTCTGAGGGGAGCTGTGCTGGACACAGAACCCAGGGACAGTCTGGGAGGGAAACCTCTCCCCATCTAAAGTCACTTTCCCATGGGTTTGGGACTTGAAGTAGAAAATCCTTCTCATCCCTGCCCAGCCTTGCTGCTTCTTGCTGTGCAGCCTCTCTCTCTGCAGCCTCTTCCACCACCTACTTTGCTCTGGAAAAGGAAAGGGGAGCCCTTTATTGATGCCACATGGCTTGAAAAGCATTCTGCAGGTATTCAGATGAATGAATTTAAGTTCACTTTCTCACCTGGAAAGTTGTTTTGTGTCACAGAGTAACCAAATAGGAAGAGAGTCCCTTCCTCATTTCTACACTCACTTTTATGAGGATTTAGCCTGTTGAAAAGCAAACCTGCAAGATAAAGTCACAAGTACTCACTGAAGGAAAAACAACATCCACAGAAGAGGCTGTTCATAGCACACCCCCTCTCCTGGAACTGACTTGTTTATCTGGGACTGGATTCAAGTCTTCTGAGGCACTGAAAATCCCTGAGAGCAACCACCAACCCACATATGCATATATGTGAATACATATGCAGCACTCCAAATTCATATTCTGTTGCCTAATTAATTGAGTAATGCCATCAGGAAGCAGCGAGACAAGCAGGTGACTAGTGTAAATAATAGAATGTGTGTTTTGGAGCCTCAGCAGTGAATGTCCTCCCCAGCCTAGTGTGAGCTATTCATTACTTTGTAGGTTGTTTGCAATAACAAATAGATGTGAGAATGTTGTGATTGGCTCATCAACATTTCATGAACCCAAAAAGAGCAACCCACAACCAAATAAACCTTCCATCTTAAATGATTCACTATGATCTGCTATTTTATATGAGCAGCTTTAGGGAGCTGGGATCACATCCCTTTTGTATAAACAAATATCTTAGTTCATGGCCACTTGGTTTGATTTATTTTAATAATAAAGAAAACTGGGGAGAAAATTAGATAAAATAGGGAGATAAAGGAAAATGCATCGGGTGATTTAGAGCAACTGAAATTACACGACTCTGCTCAACCAACACCCGTATATCCAGCATAATATGTTTCCCAAGACCACTCCTAACACCACGTTGAAGAGTCTCTGGCACGCTGTGCTTCTCAGCCTGGATGTAGTGCCCCAGTAAATGATGCCTGACATTTACACAGCACCTTTCACCTCCAAATCCCAAAGCACCTGACAGCCTGTTCAAACTGATTACAGGCTCAGGGCCAGGTTCTGCTCTCTGATGCGTTAAGGTAGAGGGAAGGACTCTGCCTTGGTAGCCTGGCTGTAACCTCAATTATATTACTGCAATTCCACTGACTTTGGACAATTTTATTAAAAGGTCATTTTACCAGGCCGTGAAACTCCACCAACAGCAATACTTTTTGGTTCTGCACTGTGAGCACGCAGGTTTCAGACAGCCCACCACATCTGTGGATAGCTCGTGGCAAAGAGGCGGCGATGGTCGTACCTCTGCAAGGATTTCCAGTAAATAGTATTGATCCCAAAAACAAACCCGGCCTCAGGGCTATAAAAACACTTGGTTTATGACTCGATTTACAATACATGGGCCCAGTCTAATCTCAAATGATAGGAGCCCATAAACCTAAAATCTGACCAGTGCCAGTGCTCCCACAGTGGCCAGTGGATGTGAAGGTTGTCAGGATCTTGTTCAGCTGTGCTTTTTTTCTGTGGAGAAGAAGTTGAGAGCATTGCAAAACACAAAGCATTCCTACTGGTGTCTCTGAACTCTGAGATGTATGCTGTGCAGTCTTGCACACCACCTAATTTATTCTTTCATTCTGCAGAATTAGAGAGTTTGTTTGGTATAACTTAACAGGTTGCCTAAAAATATCCCTTACACAGTACCTGGAAACACAAAGAATAAAGGTGTGTCAGGCCACCTGACAGAAGCATGCATCTAGGCATAGCAGGATCACAAAACTGGGAGTAGGGTACCACTATCTGTGTGAATGAGGGTAAATCATTTTTCACAAGCACTTGCAAGCACTAGATAAACTTCCCCATCCTTCAACTCACGTGTTGGAGCAGCTCACCCACGTGACAGAGAGGGATCAACAGAATCTACCTCCCTTAGATGTGTTCTTCCACTTAAATGACAGAGGAAGTTTGGCAGGAGTTTGGAATCAAAAATCTATCAGGTCACCTCCAATCCAAATCATTCTACAAGTCTATGATTCTATGAAAACACACCCAGTTGTTTGCACAGTACCAAACATTTGCCATAAGTGGGTAATGAATTAGACCTAAGGCCATGTTTCTGGCCAGTCCAGCACAATGAGTCCTACAGGGTAGCATTCCTCCAGGCTTGTTCTTGGAAGGAGCACTTATCATTCACTGCAAGTCCTCATCAGGGTTTTATGAGTAAATGCTTCTAATACTCAACACTCACATGAGCTATTGCTGGTCACCACTGCTCTGCATGTGGCAGCAGTTGCTGCCTTGGCTACCCTCATCACCATGACGTGAACAGTGCATCTGTAACCACACTTCCCCACAGTTTCTGAGTGTCTTCAAACAGCCCTGGAGCTGGGGCTGTGTTGGGCTGTGCAAAATTGCACGCAAATCTCTTCCTAATATTTTTATTTTTTTTTAAAAAAGGGGGAGAAAAAAAAAAAAAAAAAAAAAAAAAAAAGGAAGTCCAAGGGATCAATTCCAAAGGGCAAATGAACCTTAGCACCTTAGCAGGTAAGGCCAGATGGCACTTAAGCCTCTTTACATGGTTGCCTATTTACACTCAGATGCTGCCACTTAATAACATTGACGGAGGAATAGTTAACAGAGGCAAGTGATTAATTAGTAGGTCAAAGGTTATTTCCACTCCGCTCCTTTTATTTACCTGAGACAAGATTAAATCAAATAAGAGCTCATAGAAGGAGACTTCCAAGGGAAGCTGCTAATCACAGCTCGTGTACTTGGTATTCACACAGTGTGCTCAAACTCTGGTGGGGGGGAAAATAAAGTTTGGCTGAAAGGATTGCAACAAGCCAAGCAATCTATTGTAAAAACAGGGGCTCCTGGCTCGCTTTCCCAGGAGCTTTTATTCCTTGAATTGGAGAGACCTTATTGAGCCCAGAGTCCCACAGGTCTAGCACGAGAAACAAAACAGATGCTGCCAGAACTTTATGTATTGCATTTGACGAAGAGGAAAGTTAGCCCAATTTCACCAGGACGTGTACCCAGGAATAAATTGGTTCACAGCAGTTGCAACAGAGAGTATCCTCTGTTCTATCAACATGTTCCACCCTCTTAAAGGAATATTGGATTTATACATTCCTGTTCTCACCCTTGGAACAGATTGTCTTATAGCCTTGAAAATGTTAGCAAGCCTGCCTGTAATATCAAAGAATGTTTTCTCCTTAAGAATATTACATCTTTTTTTATTATTTTTTCCTTAGGATATCTTAACTCAGAGTATAGAGGGGCCTCATTCCTGTTAGTGCTCTTGTAACCCCATTGCAATTACAGCCATTAGTGGAATATTGGAATGTCAGTGCTGGTACTAGATGCAGAAATGGATGTACCCTTGAATGTCAAACCTCTCTTGAATGACTGGAAATTGCCTGTTTTCTAAATGTATATTTCTACAGTGACTTCATGCCTGTGGAATGCCAAATAATAGAAATCGTGGACTCAAACATGCTTGGAAATATGAATCTTGATCCAAAACCAAGTTATGTAGTTTGGGACCACCTGTAGGTTTTATGAGATGCGGGCACTGGAGGTACCCAGTGCCAGAGCAAACACAGGAGGGGTGGGAAGCAGCTGGGCAGGTTCCCTTGGGCTGGGCTGCAAATCCAGCTCAGGGTCACTGGGAGCTGGTCAGGGTCTCATGCTGGGCTGGTGGGCAGGTCCATATGGTGTTGCAAGATTTGTGCAATTTGGAGTCGTGGAGCTCCAACCCAGCACTGGAGGCACTGGAAAATTGAGTTCAGTCTCAGAGTGAATCTCAGAACCACTGAGTGCTGACCCTGCCCTGGAATAAATCAGGGCAGTGCTGTTTCACTCATAAAGAGAGGCAGCTTTCTGCATGCTCTGCTTGAACTGCTTGAACCTTCAAAATACTGGTCTGAGCACAGAAAGATGAATTACAGATGAGAAGAAGGCCTCTGTGGGCCAGGTAAGCTTCAGGCTTATTTTCTGTCTCTCTCACAGATTTGCTATCGGATATGGGTAAATCCAATGGAGATTACATAGCTCTCTGTGCCTCCATGTTTCATCTGGAAATAATACAGTTATCTGCATCTGTCTAAATACAAAAGCCAAGGTGCTCAGGTATTGCCATCAGAGAGCACAGAGAAGTCCCTCAGGCTTTGAGAGGTGAATGCAAGTCTGGCCACATGCTTTTCCAAACTTTAAGAGACTTATGTCCCATCACAATTATGTGGAGAAAAACATTCAGATTAACTCCCACTGAGAGATCTCACATACTTCTGGTTCCCAAAAGCCTTCATTAATAGCATGGAATTCTCTTTCTATTTGATTTTTTTTTTCCTTCTTCCTTTGTTGTTTTTCCCTCTCACAAATCACTTGGTAAATTAAGTCTAAAATGCTTCTGGTTTAGAGATTAGCAATATAACAAACTAAATCAAGTTCTGCAGGCTAACTGTGCTGAACCAGATCCTCAGCACAATCTAGCTATCCTGAGATGAGGTGTGCCATGACAAACATGGTTTGAAATCTAACCTGGACCACCAGTCAGGAGCTATGAGCCTGGAGGAAAAGCCCATGAGTCTTTCTTTCATTTTTCTTGCTTATGCCCCATGCCTTTTCCCTATATCTGCCTGGTTCCAGAGTAAGGTTTCCCTGCTGAGGAGGACTTGAACCATTTGGCACCAGTCTCTTGGCAGTGACAGCACCAAGGAAGCCACCACTGTTTCATAGCCTCCTGCTTTTCAGTGTCTGAAGAGGACTGGAAGTAATTCCAAAGGACAGTTAGCAAAAGTTTAATGAGAAAATTGCAATAATGGTACCAGTCTCTAACTGGCTCTATAGAAGAAAATGTAATTATCCCACTAGCTGGTGATAGGCTGAGGTTTCTAAGAAGCCTGAGTGTTTGAGACAACCTTGTCACAGGGGCGTTTGTGTTTTACACACAGATGTATCTGTCCTTAGGCAGAGGTAAAGGAAATGGAGAGGGTGGTGAGATGTCTGAAGCACAACAGCAGGACCTGCAGCCTGCAGAACCATTTTGGCTGCCCCTTCACCTCAGTGTGAGCAGGAGAACTGGCCCCCTTTTAGCCTAGCAAATGAGCTTTGTTTGGCAGAAAAAGAGGTGCAGAACTGGTGTCAGTTCTAGAAATCTCAGGAAAATTGCGTCAATTTGCAGTTGTGCTAAACTGGTCCACATTGAATACTTGAGCTTAGAAGAAAAGAGGAGAGGGAGAGGGAGAGGGAGAGGGAGAGGGAGAGGGAGAGGGGGAGAGACTGTTTGGAGTGTGGGACACCAAAGTCCAGCAATCTGAGAGCATGTGTATCAGGAGATGTTTTCTAGGGTAGAGAAATGAGGCCATGGGAAGAGCAGTCTATTCTTCAGTCTCATTTTCTACCTTGAAAGGTCATGTTTGACTGATAATGTCATTTTTTTATCCTGTCAAAGCAAATGTAGGCTGGAAATGACATCATCTTGCCTGAGGGAGCTTTATAACACCTCCTTGGTTTTGTGGCACTCAGCAGTGCATATTGTGGAAACAGAATCAGATGAGCACTTACCCATCATCAACAAAACAGCAGATCTTCCAGACCCACAAGGTGTGACCTGTGTTTTCCACATTTTTCTCGCCCTGCTTCCACAGCAGAGGCCAGCAGAAACCATGGGAAAAGAAGACAAGATGCCACTCAGACCAAGGAATGCCTTCCTACACAGTGCCCTGGTTCATCACATGCAAAAACACACTTGGGGCTGAGCTCTCCTCTCCCAGGGGGGTTCTTTGCCTGCCACCATGGTGCTACAGCTCTGCTTTTTCCATGACTTTTGGGTTCAGCAGATCTCCAAATTGTGTGTTTTGCCTGCAGCTGTAGCAATGCTTTGCAACACAGCAGCTCTGACTCCAAGTGATCACAGCTGGCGCATCTCTTTGAGCTAAATTGGTGAAAGACAGGGTAAATGACAGGTTACTTCAATGCAGCTCTTAGCAAGAAGTTATGGAGATTATTATGAAGGAGCTGGAAAGTCATCACTGGAATCTGCTTGTGGAGCTGACAACTGAGAGATAGCTTTCTTTGATAACTTTTAATCACTGTGTTTTCTACTTATGCAAATTGCAATAATACCCTTGATGCTCTGGATTTCTGTAGCGTTCAGGCTTGTGGCAATGACATGACAATTCAGAGTTGGATGTTCATCCTGCTCTAGCTTATGTCTGCTTCAAAGGTGTATGACATTTGGTGGTGACATACACTGATTCATGTAGTACGTGTGTCACCAGAACATGCGTTCAGAAAGAAACATCCCACAAAATGCCACTCTGGGAGACTTCATCTCAGTTTCGTCATTGTTTAGGGTTTACTCGCACAGCTAATTGCAAGCAAGCTGCTTTTGTGTACCAAAAACAAGAAGAAAAAAAATAAAATACATAGGAGCCTAATTTGTCTTGTACCAAGCTTTCTCCTAGTCCTTCATTCTACAGAACAGACAGAGAGAGACTGAAATCTGAAATACTCTGCCTACATATGAACTAGTTGGACATTTCAAACCCAAGCACTTTTTAAAGAGGTGGCCTAATAAAACTCATTCTTGCTAGGTGATACAATAGGCTTTGTATGCCTAAATTACCATCCTGGTTTGCAAAATAAAATGATGACTCCTAAGTCACTCAGAGAGTTTTTAAAGTGCTACCAAGTATCTCTGCACAGAAGCAGGTCTTGGTGGATATCATGACCTGGTGTAATACCTTCTCATGAGTGACGTGGAAATTGCCTATTTATTCCACTCTGGCTCCATCATGGGATTAGTCTCTATATTACAGTTACTGGTGGTTTTCCCAGTTCAGCTTTCCATGGGTTTCTTTGAAAGATGATTTAATAGGCCATGGGGCCATAATGCTGTCAGGAGATGTGGTGCTATTAGATCATACTGACGCTAATTGAGACTTAATACACCCTCTTGCATAAAAGAATGTATTGTGGGTAATTTTATCTCGATATTCAATCTAAACTTTCCATCTCATTACTCCCAGCCTTACCCACTCCAGCCACCCTAAATGATCACTCTGCCTGTTTCCACCAATGATAAAGATGTGGACAGTTATCATATTCCAGCCCCTGCTCCTCTGGATGTAATTAGACCAAGGTGTAAAGTGAGCTGGGTCACCCAAGGTCACAGCTTGGCCCAAAAGAGGAGGTCAAATGGGGGAAGGGGAGCTTTATCAAGGCAGTGCTGTTGAGGAGCTCGACTGAAAAAAGTGAGCCCAGTTTATTTTAGTTTGCTCTGTGTTCTTTGTTAATGTCCTCTTTTTTTCCCTGCTTGCAGGAACTGATACTAGGGTGCCTACGTTCAACATTGGAGATATCTGTCTGGCCCAGGCTTTGCAAAGATTTGAGAAACATGGTACAAATTGAAATTTTCTGATGGGACATGAGAGCTGTCAGTGCTACAGTGGTGTTACAGGGATAAACTTGTCAAGTTTAAGCCAAGTTTCACTCAGACATACTCTCTGAGATTCACACTGAGCACTCAGGTGGCCTTCTTAGGTTTCCACCCAGGTTAGCAAACACAGGCATGCAGGAAGTTTAGTGAGCAGTCTCTTAGACCTGTACAGAAATCACCACAATGCCAGCACCAAGTAAGGTTCATTAGATCAAACTTCAGCAAAAAGGCAGAGAGGGGCAGGACTGAGCTCACAGAGCCCCAGATTAAAATCTGCACAACTTCAGAGCTCAGCTCTGTTGCTCCCACACAGGTGTTTGTTGGCATCTGAGATGTCTTGGAGTATTCCACAAAATTTTTGTGGGCTGTTCCAGAAAGGCAGAAGGCTCCTTCAGGCCCTTGGACGTACACCACACACTCCTTGGCTTATCAAGAATATTAGAAATCCATACAGGTGGTAACTGAATTGGGATCACTGCTGGATTATTTTTACAATAGTAAGAGTACAGAGCAAACTTTGTGCAAATCCTTTTATTTGGGACTTTTTAATGTGTGTGGGTGGGACTGTATTAACCACACTTTTCTGAAAAGAATCCTGAAAAGAATTTTTCTATAAGGTCAATTTTGAATCAGAACAAATTTGAAAAAAAAAACTAAAAACTTGATTAATTTCTTTCTGGATGGAATACATTTGTAAAATCCTTTTATCAGCTCTATTGAGTATGAAGCTGGGTGTAGAAAACAATGTACTTTGCTCAAGAAAAACAACCAAAATTCCAGAGTGAAAATGTTGGACTGGATCAAGGGATTTTGTTGTGGGTTTATATACCACAGGTGCTCCTGTGATGAAAGGAGAAGGATGAGCCAGAGACAGTATCCAGAATTCCAATCAGAGGATGATACAGGGCTCATGGGCAAGCAGTCCTCAGGGCGATGGAAATGGCAAATTTTTGGCTCTGGCACTGTTCTTTTCTGCTTCTCAAGAAGCAGCATCCCTTCTTCAGCCTGGGTATGTGTTGCTGTGACCAGCACAGTGTCACTCCTGAAAGAGGTGAGCTGATGGTGCAGAGACACAATGGTTTGCCTGGGCAAAACGTTTGTGTTTGATGCAGCAGACACTTTCCATCCCCACCAAAAGAGCTTTGGCATTGTCCATGTGTTGAAAGATAATGCCCAAAGCAGATCAGCCAAACCCCAGGAGAAGATACAGGCTTAGCAGCATCACAGAATTGATGGCAATCTTCCAATCTCACAGCCAAGGCAGCAGGGGCAAAGCCCATTTCAGCAGGGCTTTCCCCAGGTCTGAGTTTTGCACCAGCACTTCACTGAACACCCATGGACTGGGGTAGCTGCACGTCTCTGCCCGTCCACGTGCAGCCACAAACCTGCAGCCACTTCAGTTCCCCCAGCTGTGCTCACAAGCAGGTCCCAGAGCTGATGGACACATCTTTGTGCTCCAAATGGCTCAGCCTTCCACGTTGTAAAGGGGTGTGAGGGAGGAGAGGAAAGATTGGCACGTGGAAACCACACAGCTTATCTGGGCAATTAACATCTGTTAAAGAATCCCATAAAATGGGTTTGTTTTTTGGTTGGTTTTTTTGGTTTTTTTTTTCCTTTTTCACTATAAAATCTCAGAATGATTTATGTTGGAAGGGACCTCAAATTTCATTCAGTCCAATTCCACCTGCATGGCCTGGGACACCTTCCACCAGACCAGTTTGCTCCAAGCTCTGTCCAACCTGGCTCTGAACACTTCCATTCACAGTTATGGATAAATCATATAGGATGTGAAATAACCTTCTGGCTGGACTGTTCAATACTCACCAGATCAGGGAATAATAATGTTCCATCTGCCTTTGTAACCTTAATCCTGCCCTTAAGAGGATAGCTGCCATTCCAGCAGCTTTCATCAAACAAGTACACATTTTCATTGTAAATCCTTTTATAAGATTATTTTTTCCCATGGCTAAAGGTCAGAGTTTGTTCTGGCAGATCCAGGATTGTGAGAAACAAGGGTACAAATAACAGATGCACCTAATACCTAATCAGTAAATTAAGGAAGAAAAAAAACAAAACCCAACCTTTATTCTTTGTTTATGTGGGAATGGTTCCTTCCACAGTCCAAATCCACCATGGTCCCTATGGAATCAAAAGAGAAAAACTCACAATAAAAACAATAGAAATTACTAGAGGAGCCTGATGAAATAGCGTAAAGTCCTGAAATTTTGTGATCCATTTGTCACCAGCACAGGACAGCCAGGAAAAGACTGCAGGCTTAAAAAAAGTACTTTTTCTTGAGGCATCTGAACCCATAGGAAATTCCACCCTTCCTCCCACAGGATCAGGCCACACGGTATCATATGTTTGTCACTTCCAGGATGGATTACTGCAGCTCCTGGCATTTGGTGACAAATGAGAAAACAATGTAGAGAGTGCAGCTGATGCAAACCACTTCTCCCCACTTCCTGCTGGGGTGAAGAAACCCTGAACATGTAAAACCCACGTACCAGACCTTCCACCCTACTTTTCAACACCAGTTTAATATCTTCATCCTTATAAGGTCGTGGTGACACTTTGCAAAGAGGTGTGTGCTTCCTCCTCATAAACCCCTAAAGCCCCCCCAAGCCCCCCGATTAAGATCTATGAAAATTATGTGTGAATACACATTTAATTTCATTCTTTAATTTGGTCAGAAAAGGTTTATCTCTTCAAGTCAGAATACCTTATTTTCATGTTCTCTAGTTCCTGTAATTATTAAAAATTAGGAAATTACAACAAAAGGAACACATTGAATTCAACATATTCCCCCTCCCCACCCTGCCCAGTCCACCATTTTGGTAGGAAAAAGAGCAAGAAAAAAACCCCAACTGGAATAACCTCAAAAAAACATTCATGTTATTTTGAGAGCTTTAACTCAAGAAGTTGATTGCTCACCAAGCTGTAATCCAAATGCAGAACACAAACAGCTCATAAAAAACAGATACCTCAAAGACAAATTCACAAGATTTTAACTTTTTGCAATTTATTTCCTTATAAAGTTCTATATCAGAAGAAAATAGGTCATACTTTTCTTCTTGCTACCTCTGAACTGTAAAACGCCTCTTACAGAGTGTGAAGGAAAAACCTGTTATGAAATGACAGACCTGCTTACCTCCCTGTGGCTTCAAGTGCTCAGCAGATGACAAAAAACCCTCAGTCTTGGGTTCTGCACTTGGATTTCCTCCCCTTTAGCTGCTGAATTCCCACTGCCAACCAAGTCAAGGGAAGGAGACAACTAGAATTCAGGTTGTTGCAATCCTACCTTTAATCTAAGACATATTTGCATATCTAGGATGAGTTCACGTCTCCTCATACCCAATCTGCCTTTGGATCTGTCTCTTGTGCACATTGCCCTGGAGATTAGTGAGTTCCTGGGTGATAAATACCTCCTCCCCCTCCTTGTAACACCCCATATTCTTGTAAGGGTCATTGCCACAGGTGAAGGCCGTGTGTGGTGGCCAAGGGTCCTGACAAAGGAACTGACAGCAGTTCCTTTTGTAACCTGCTAGGGAGACTTTGGGAGAGCCGATGCTTAGGGGGGAAAAAAGTGATTGAGGACTGCTGAAGCAACCCCAGCAAAATCAGCTTTATGTCTGAGTTGAAAGAAAGCTGAGCATCGAGCAGCAAAAATGATTTAATTTCACCATCGAGGTGCCTGGAGGCCATCTGCTGCTGAATGCCCACATGTTCCTTGCTTGCCACATTATAGCAAGAGAGGACTTTTTGTTTGTTTTTTGTTTCACAAGCTGGTCCGGCTTGTGTCTGTCCAAGAGGTTTCCAGTCTGTCTCATTAACTCTGGTGATTTCCCCACAGTCCATGTCAGAGAGCACTGGGGGCTGCGCTGGTGACCACTTATCCTCCCTCTGAGCCTCTCTCCCTCTGTTTCCCTGTAACTCCAACATGCTTCACACTGGCCTCAGATGGAAACTGCTCCAGAGACAAACCAATGCTGGGTGCTTCTGTTTCCTTATTTGAGCAGTTTGTCGTGTTGGGAGCGCGACACCGCAGCACTGGAAGCGCCCCTGGCCTACAGGAGCCTTTGCAGAGGTGCAGTTCCAGACATTCCCATCCCATAGGAAAGCTGAGACCAGCCTTTTGTTCCCCCCTGGGCCCTCACTTTCTCCTGATGCATCTGTCTGATGAGCACTCTCCTGTGCTCCCTTCACACCACGGGCAGGTCTGCCATGCCCAGCCAAAATCTCTTGGCACCGATTATACCAGGACACGCTCTTCACTCCAGAGCTTGCTGGTGAAATTGCTCATGCTTTAGCCAGGATGGTGCCTGACACGAGAATGCCCTGGCTCTCCACAGCCAAGGAACAAAAAATAAAATTCAAAGGAGACAGCTGAAGGCTTCTCAGCCCTCAAGTTTGGTGCCTACGATTGACCAAATGATCGATTTTCATAAACTGCAAAAACTCCCAGCATCACCAGCAATTTCTGAGCTTTCTGAGAATCATGAGTTTATTTGTTGCTGGGATGTGCCCCTAAAAATTATTTCTAATGCTGACTGCTGAGTTGGTTTGATTATTTTAGTTCCTGGTTTTGCTTTTTTTTCCATAGAAAAGATTTTCAGTGTTGCTGGGGAGGATGTTTCTTGAAAGGATTGTTGCAGCAAGAAATGGCTGCAGCTGGAGTTAGAGCACCTAAAAATAACTATAATCAAAATAAACAAATACTATCACTCTAGCCACATGACAAAGTACGTTAGGGATAAAAGATCCAAGGATTTAACCTTCAGCTCCCTTCCTGAGCAGACACAGAGCACTGACCAAAGTCATGGACTTTGCATGGGACACCATGATTCTCTTTTGAGTTCCTCAACCTCTCCCCACCAAAAGTCCTAAGAACTGAATGCTGAGCCATCCAGAACTGTCTGCATTTGAGACACTCCACCAGAACCCCTTGTTTGCACAGGTTCTGATGAATTAGCACTTTACTGCTCCTTTGGTCTCAGTGGGAATTTTGTTAAAATCTTTTCTGTGACGCATCCCCTGGCCCCATCCACATTCCTGATGAGACAAGCAGAGAGCACTTCAGATTCTTTAAGAGACATCCACAGAATATATGAACTAGCCTAAAAGCATTTTGGAGACTGTACAGACCTTAATATTGAGTATCATGGGCCAAGTTCTCATCTTTCTGACATATCTGGCCCTTTTTTTAGTACCCTTTGCCAAAAATCGTTCTTCATCTAAAATACCTTCATCTCCACAAGGCTGTATAATCAATATTGCCAGGTGCTGTAAGGGCTAATAGTGGATAATAGCTTCTGGCTCTGTATTAAAGTCCAAAGAGTCACTAGTGAAATAAGGTCTGATTTGGTACAAACAAGGTCTCTGCCTTGGATTCACCAGATTTGCTGGGATTAAACTTGTGATGTCCATGTACAGTTGCTTTATGTGATCTCTGGATCATATTAAGCACAGATCATTTTTCATGTGAACTTGCTGAAGGCACGAGACACCTCACAGAGGCCAAGGAGTCAATGCCACACACATCACCAAACAACAAAACCTGTGTAACAACCACCCACTGAATTAACTCTTCTTATTCTCCTCTGTGGCAATGCTGACGAAAGACACACATCTCCAGGGAATGAGCTCTCCTCCTTGCCTGACCCATCTGACAATCACAGGACTCAGAAACTGTCTTACAGCTGGAGCCTGACAAGTTAAATCCAGCTTGCAGCTAAAGGTTGGAAGGAATCAGTCATGAAGGGCTCAAGTGAAAGATTTCTTCTGGCAGATCAAAAACGAGCAACATCCCCCCTCCTGGAACAGACCTCGTGCATTCATGAGCACACACAGGTATCTCTCTGCTGCACACCAAAGGCATGAAAAGCTATCACATGAGATGCTGTAATTTTGTCAGCCACCCCCATACCTTGCTAAACACTTCATGTAGGAAACCAACTTTACACTGCACGAAGCTCCACCCATCCAGATGATGTTGTCATTTCCATGGTAACTAAAGTACCTCAAAGGCAAAAGAACAGATGGAGACTGGAGGAAAAAAAAAAAATAATCCAAGGACCAAAAGTGAACATATGTGGTGCAAGAAAAAATATTAAGTTGTGGGCAGCTATTAGGTTTATTATCACTTGCAAAAGTAGACCTTGATAAACTCAGTCACGGCTCTGCAGTTAGGAGTGGCACAATCACATCAGTTGTGTGACAATACCAATCTCACAGCAGCCCCTGCTCTCACTCCCTTCCCCTTACGCAAATTTCAAAGAATAATTGTCTTTGCTCCCTTAATGACTTGTTTTGGTTTGAGGACAGGAGCAGCCAAAACAAGCAGAAAGAATGCAGCAGGTCGTATGCCTGGCTGCCCACTGCGTGTCTTCAGGATCAAAGTCTCCAGGAGGGAGTGAGGGATTGTCCCTCCCCAGCAAGGCTGGGGCAGACAAGGGAGCAAAACTGCGCACACATGACCTGTGTTTGTTATTGCATCCCCCTCACCTGTGTTTTGTCTGGCTCCTGTACTTCAAATTTACGTGAGGCATCGCATGGAGGACGTGCTGGCAGCTCCACAGCAATTTGGAGCATCTTTATAATTGGGTTAATAGTTATGGCACAGTCTTCGCTTGACTTCCTCTGGAATTAATCCATCTTTGTGGATTGCTGTCAATCAGAAGGGAAACTTGCAATTTACATAGGACAATTTGTTCTGTGTCAACTTTCTAAGACTGAGCAAGGCAAGTGTAATTTGGGAACAGGAGCTGTGATGGAGAGAAAAAAAAAAAAGAAAAAAAAATCTTATATTTTTAGCTTGCTCTCGGAAGAAGTTTCCTGCTCTATATTATATAATTTATTTAAGATGCAGAGTTTCATCAAAGTGAAAAAAGTTAAAAATATATCCTGATTCCTAAACTCTTCACAGGTTAAGCTGGACGGAGTTGGTGTAAACTTCAGAGCTCAGAAAGCTCATGTATGAACTAGAAAGGTGTGAGAAATATGAACTCAAGCCCTCCTGTCCAAGGCTCCCATTGCAACCCAAGGTAAATAATTTTCTTTTTTTGTTTTATGCCTTGCCTCCTTGTTGGTAAAATAGGAGCACTGGAGTCCCCCTCGAGTCTTGCAGATTGTGAGGATAAATGTTTCTTTAGGAGACTGTGAATTGCTCAGGCCCTGCTTTAAGAAAGGGCCAAATTATCACCAAAGGTGTCTGCATCCTCTGACAATTTTTTTATTGGCAGTGACTTTTTTGACATCCATGTTTTTAGTTTGCATTTCACTTCTAATGAACAGTGGGCTGCACCACGAGCTTCTCTCAAAGGCACATGCTGCTGCATGAGCACAATGTTGTGCAGCTGTAGCAAGAAATGCTTCGTCAGTTGATATTTTAAAGCATGAGCAAAATAAAATTAAAAAAAAAAAAAAAGAAAAACAACCAAAAAACCCCAAAACATGAAAATGTATTTGTCTTTTAAATTCTAAGGACAGAAGTGATCCTTTTGGTGCTGATGCTCTTCTTTTCTTTTTTTTTTTTTATTTTTTTTATTTTTTTTTTCTTTTTCTTTTTTTTTTTTTTCCCTGGCTTCGCTCTCCTTTCTTTTCCAAAATTTAAATAACCTTATATAAATTGCTTGAGATTTTATTCCCCCACAAGCCCGGGCGCTGCTGCCGGAGCCGCTCGCAGCCAGGTGTGCGACCTGCCGGCAGAGGGCAATGCTTCATGGCTATTCAACCAAAACCGCCCAAAACTTCGCAAATTACACAGCCTGGCGCGGAAAAGGGCAAGAAAAGCAGGCAAGGCAGTACTGCAGCCCTCAGGCAGATCCCACCCGCCTCAGCCCCACGCACACGTGTAGATTTTTGTTGTTTGTTGTTGTTTCTTTCGGGTTTTTTTTTTTTGTGTTTGTTTTGTTTTGTTTTTTGGGTTTTGTTTGTTTTTTTTTTTTTTTTTTTAGGTTTTTGTTTTCTGGGTTTTTTTCAAAATTCATCTCAGTGGTAAAGAAAGTGAGATAAGAAAACATTGATAAATGACTGAGGTGTGAGCTAAAAAGTTGTGCTGCACTTTCCCTGGAACACAGGGAACCAATCACATTTTCTGGTTTTGCAGACCTGGAATTCCAAGCCCAGTTTTCCCTTGGGACGGAGGGCCGAGGTAACTCGGGACGCTCCCTCTGAATCAGGGCATCTCTGTGCCACCCGATGCCGAGGCTGGATGCCACCCTGGGAGTGGGTCAGGAAATGCTAATGCACAAGGAAAAGGCGAGAAAAGGCGAAATTGGGTATCCCGAGGCGAAATTAGGTATCCCGAAATTAGGTAGACCTGGAGCTCACAAACACAATCTGCCTCCTGCACAACGTGCTACAGCTCACCATGGCAAAGGGCTCAAGCCTCCCGCCGTGCTGTGACCAGCCTGATGCCTGTCCTGCCCGGCTGGGAACAGGGCTGTCGCTGAGGTGAGGTGCAGCACCGATGACAGAGGCTCAGTACCCGCAGTTATCCCTGCCAGATGTTGCGCTCCGGCCCTGCGGGATCTTGTTCCCTCCGCGCACGGGCGGGCAGGGGCCGGTGCAGCGCTTGGTGCCAAACAGCCCGGAGGATGTTTGCAAACTGCTGTTCGGATGGAGCTCCACTCTGAAACGAGATCCGCCTTGTTCCTCATGTTTCCATCTTCAAAAGTTTCAGATGTCCCACAACAGTGATAAATAATTTAAGCATAAAAAGCATCCATGTGTCAAGTTTTGCGAAGCCCTGGGAGGGAAGGAAAGGCGATTTAAATTTTAGATAAAGAAGGTGCAGAGGTATTGAGAACAGGTTACTCTCCATATGTATATTATCTATGGATGGATATCCATATGGATATTATCCACTGCCATCTGAAGGATTTTACACGTTACCAATAGCATGTGAACATGCTCTTTCTTTATTTCCTCCAAGTAATCATTGGGGCCAACATCAGCTCACCCTCTTGCTGCTGATTTTATCTTGTGGTCTGTTTCTCCTGCCCTGTGACTGGCCCAAGAAAGTTATACAGACAAAGATAGCAGAGATTTTCTTATTCTTTTAATATTGTTGGTGTGGGCATTGTTGGAGGTTGTTTTCAGGGAGGATGAGGTACATATCTTTTAATAAAACCAAGGCCATTCTGAATTATTTCATGAGAAACAAAGATTGTTGGCCTCTCCGTGGGACTGAGAACATACTTGGACAAGATAAATCAATAATTTCTGATTCAAATAACGTTATCTATGCCTAAAAGAACAGCCTAATAAAATAAAGTGGCAGACCCACCCAAGAACAGCCGGCTGTGTCATTCTTGGAGCAGTGGGCTGGAAGACAAGGTTTGAGTATCTACTCTGATTTAACAGGTTGTAAATGAAATCACACATCACCACTGAGACCTAATCATGAAGGTAAAGCTGTGTCCCTTTCTATACCAAGAAACCCACCTTGGGTTGGAGAAATTTTCTGAGCCAAATTTTCTGAGCCAATTTTCAGAGCCAAAACTAAACCCTGTGGTTTTAGGGGTTCAGCAATTTCTTGAAAAGTCATTATTTGACCTAACCTTATGGCAGTGTTTCTTCAGTCACTGGGTGGCTACTTTCACCTTGAAGTGGAAAGATTTTGCTTGCTGCTACAGGGCAGCTCCCGTGAGAAATGCACTGTATGCACCTTGCTGTCAGCAAAGTTCAAGGGACATTTACACCATTCTTTTGCAAATTCATTTCCCAGGCTGCCAAGCCAGAAAGGACCATGCAGGCCATCTAGGCTGTGATCAGGGATTCAGCTTGGCTTAGGCCAAAGGATAGTTCTGTTTTACTCAGTTAAACTTTATTTCCAGAAAGGAATCTCAGATCAAATCCAGAATTGCACCTGGGTGATGTAACCCTCAGCCCCAATGTGGACCCCAAATGTTTGAGTGAGGTCTTGCAATTGCAGTGTGTGGAGAGAGTTAGAAATTATTTGAATTCACAGTGAATAAGAGTCAATTAAACCATTATTTGGGAAATGTTGAAGAATGGTCCCAGCCCTCTTCCTTGAGAGTTTAGGAACCTATGTCCAGTCCCTTGATATCATTTAATTTTCTCACATACAAACCTCTTTCCATCTGCAATCAAATATATTTCTGATGGCTAAACACAATTCTTCAACCCTTGCCCTCATGTTTGTTTTTTTTTTTTTTCCATTTTCCCCAAGTATTTGTTTTTGTTACCCTCTTCTATACCCTCTCCAGTTTTGTCACCATATGTCTAAAAATGTGGCTGTGAGACCCTTGGACAGCCTCTAAAATTCAACCCAGGACTCGCACCAGCATTTTCAGATCTGAGGTTCCAATTCAAAGCTGGCAGTGCCAGGCTTGTCCAGGTTTTTGTTCTGGGATTGTAAGAAGCATCTCAGTACAATAAAACACATTTGTTTGCCCAAGCCAGGCAGTGTTTGCTACATCAGGCCATGGACTCTCATTCTTTGCTATTTCAGTGACCATAATGTCATCTACAAATGTCATCAGGAGCAGTTTTATATTTACTTCCAGATCACTGATGAATAGCATAAGAGGAAACCCCAGTAACACTCTTCTTTGGCCATAATTCTGCATTGACAATTGCTTTCAGAGATCTGTCAGTTAGGCAGTCCTTAACTCATTTCATGTCTGCTCCTGTCCTGAACCCAATTACTTTTGCTTGGCTAAAACATATCTTCTCGGAAGCCATCCACTTTCCAAGCTGAAAATGTCATGAGATGGTGATTTTTACCCACCCTCCTATTAAGCTTCTGAAGTGATTAATTGCTATGAACCTTGTACATCTTCATTTCAATGTGATATTTTCTCTGAATTCAACTTCTAGTTATCAATTCCTTTTATGGCTTCCCCAACTAGATTAAACCATTCTTTATGGCCAAAATTCCCAAACAGATGCAGTAATTCCATTCACTCCATATCCTAAATTATACAGCTTTCAGTTGCCTCCTGCCTGTCTTGTGCTTCATCGACCGATGTCACATTTCTGCTGATGCTTTGTGCTTCTTATTCATGTTCCTGCTCCTGTGATAGTTTATAAACCTTAGATATACATAAGTACACATATTGAAGGCTATATGTACATATAGATGCAAAATTGTAATCTGTATTAAAACTGTGATGGAAACCCACACCATCCTAAGAAAATGGTGCACATGAGACACATGAGAATCCAGGATGGGTTTTGATGCTCATTAGCAATTAGTTTCTTTGAAGATTTTTTTTTTTTTTTTTTTTTTTATGAGGGAAAGAATTTAATGCACTTACGAGATCAGAGTCACTCGTTTGCTCAGGGAAGACTGAGAAACATCAACACACAATAAAAGCAGTGGCAAACTGATGGATGTCGAAAGAGCAAATATTCAGAGGGCTTCAAAAGGACAGGAGTGTCTGAGCAGGCTGAGCAAAGGGCAGGGCCTGGTGCTCTGCTGGTGTGCCAGCAAGTGCTGCATCACTGAGCATTACAACCTCTGTGTGCAGAGAAATGTTTGGACACCACCTCCACAGGGGTAAAAAGGATGTGGAAAGATCGGATAGATAAGAAAAGCCTGGGTTTGAGCCTGAGACTCCCATGTTGTCACCTCCCTGGTTGTTAAGCCATCAAAGTTTTCTCCTAATTGTCCTGGTTGAGGAATTGGAGACAAAATCCTCTTGTTTTTGGACAGTAACCAACATGACACAGCCTTTGTCAGCATTATGAAGATGCTGAGACAAGGGTGTCAGTTCTGAGTTATCAAAATAATGTGCAAGGGAAATGGTTTGGGATGGGAATACTGTGGGTATAAATGCCCTAAAACCACGGAGAATCAGCCAAAACAGGGGAGTTATGTCTTCCAAAATTAGTTTTGCACTTGGTTTCCAACCCCTTGGCCCTGAATTTTGGTTCTTGCCTGTCATTGTTCACACAACAATGTTGAAACTCGATACCAGATGTCAGAAAGATTTATAAAATAAAATAGTAACATTAAAAATCACTGTTATTTCTAATTTGTCCAACCAGTTGAATTACCATTTTTTTGATTTAAAAAAAGAGAGTATTGAAATATGTTCACATTTCCCCCCTATTTTCACTTGTCTTGAAATTTGATTGTGGTGGGATACAAGGAGTTGGAAACTGTGTATCTGAAATTTTGGTTGTGTGTATGTACATATAAATAGAGAAATGATCACAAGATGATAGATGATAGATAGATAGATAGATAGATAGATAGATAGATAGATAGATAGTCTTCTACATAAATCTCAGAAATGTACTAGATATCTGATGACCCAGACATCACACAAAGTATCTTTGTTAAGCAATTTTAATAGTAAATATATACTTTTAATGATCTGATTGTATTTTTGTATCCTATAAAGTTACCACTGTTTTACTGCAGGCTTCTCAAGATTTATTTTTTTTTTGTATCTTTCACACTTACAAATCACCCAATAATTCTGCATGATTTTAATTCATACCTTGAACTTTGGGAGAGTTATATAGATATTTAACTTATTATGCTATTTATATAAAAATAACAAGCTCATGGCCTTCATTACAAAACATCTGTCTCATGCAGTCAAGGTTATGTGTAGACTGATAGGCACAAATAGGAAACTCATCTCAGGTCTGCTGCAGAACCAAACCAACTTTATGAATGCCATCATACTTTTTTTTTTTTTTAAGTGAAAAGAACAAAGAGGAGAGAACTTCCTCTTTGAGATTATCCACTTAGATTGAGCTCCTTGACACACAGCAGAGACAGGGGGAGGAGGTTGTTTAAAAGAGGGAAAATTTTCTAGAACTAGAAGACAAAACCTCAGGTCAGAAAAGCTTTGATGTCAGCGCTGATCCAGGGTGATTTATGCACACGTGTCCTACATGGTGACCACTCAAAGGGATGGGTCTTTTTCTGTTTATGAAATTTATCCTGACAGAGTTTGATGTCTACAAGTAAAAGTAACCAGGTGTGATTTTTTTTTTCTTTCAGTTATACATATGACAGGCCTAAAAATAACTTTGGGTGAATCACAAACTTCCTTTGCTAGGTCTGAGTCTTTCTTATTTTTTTTTCTTTAAATTCTGCCATGTTTTCAAAGTGAGCATTAAATAAGCCATTATCTCTATTGCTTTCTAAATTGAACTCACTTTGAAATTATTTTTTGTGGGGCTTCTTAAATACATTTGTTTATGTATATGTGTCCTCTCCAGAAGTAAATAAATACAAAATAAAAAGAGAAAAGGCTCAGAAAACACTTTTTATCTTAAATTTACTGAATATAATCAAAATATTATTTTCTAGCAAAGAGGAAGCAAATGTGATTTTTTTTTTTATTTTTCTTTTTCTTTTTTTTGGGGGGGTATTTGATTCCATAATTTGGTTCTCTGTGTCAATGTAATCATGCCAATTATTTCATAGCCATTTGAGAGCTTATTCCAAGGAGGAAGATGATGGTCAGCGGAGCTCTTTGATACAGAGTTCACCTGCCAAAAGTTTTCATTTCAAAACCAGAATTCTTCACGGGAAATGTCAGCGCCAGTTCTGCCAAGAAATGTTGAAACTGTTTCTTTTTCCCTTTTGTTTAGATACAAGATGACAAAATGTAGCTCCAGTTGGGTGATTTAATTCAAACAAACAAGCCTCCCTTCCATGTCAAAGAGCGGATTGGAAATGACAATCCCTGTTTGGTTTCAATCAGAAACGTCAGTTTTCAGAGTGACATTTCCGATCCCAGGGTTTGTGAGTCCTGTGTTTGTTTGGGATGGAGATGGGGTTGATCTGCTGGTTGTCATTTGGGAGGCTTCTTGTGTATTTTACTGATTTATTTGTTTTCTCCTCTTGGAGAGAACCATGAGGAAAAGCCCACCAGGGAAGGACAGGCTGCTGCACCTGAGCTCAGGTGTTTGGGATTTGCAGGCGTCCGGCAGATGTCAGTCGCACAGGGATATCCAAAGGGAAGCGATGCTTTGGGCTGGCTTTTACCCAGGAATTTTTTTCCCAGGAGCACAGTGGGGCTGAGGGCACATCCTCACCCGGGCTGCTGAGGGTTTGGGAGGGCTGTGCTGCTGGCATCTCGTGGGCCCTCAAATCTCTTCCACCCATTTAGGGTTGGACTGCGACCTGGGTTGTAGGGCTGCTGCTCCTCCTAAAGGGACAGGGTGAGAGAGCTGCAGTTTTCCAGTCTGGAGAAGAGAAGGGCTTTCTAAGGGAGCCCCTGCCAGAGCCTAAAGGTGCTCCAAGAGAGATGGAGAAGAACTTTTACATGGGCCTGGAGTAGGGAATGGCTTCAGACTGAAAAAGGGCAGGTTTAGACTGAATATTAGGAAGAAATTCTTGGCTGTGAGGGTGGTGAGGCCCTGGCACAGGGTGCCCAGAGAAGCTGTGGCTGCCCTATCCCTGGAAGCACCCCAGTCTAGGTGGGATTGGAGTTTGGAGAAGCCTGGGATAGTGGAAGGTGTCCCTGACAATGGCAGGGGGTGGGACAAGATCTTTTAAGTCCCTTCCAAGCCAAATAATTCTATGATTCTATGATGTAAGGGGATATCAACATGAATAAGCTTTCACGGCCCGTGAGGGTCAAGCCTTGCATCAGCTGCACACTGAATTCAGATCACTCAGGATGACAGCCTGAAGCCACCCTCTGTCCCAGAGCAAAGAGGAGAAGACTTGGTGTTCTTTGAGCCTCCTGCAGCACTCTGGGACAGAGAGCCCTGTGGCACCATCTTTGCAAAGGATCAAGGATGCAGAGGAGCACAGTGGGGTACTCCCTACATTCCCCCTCCTGCCCCTGGCACGTTATCTTCATCTGCAAGTGCAACTCCACAGCTCCATCCCACAGGTCCTCCCTCCTCCGGGGGCTCCTCCTCATTGTCTCTGTGGTTACTCAGGTAAGCCAGCAATTTACTCCCGTGAGTAAAGGTTTGCCCAGCTGGCAGACCAAAAGGCAGCATCACCCAGACTGCTGGCAGAGCAAGGGTGGGAAAGGAAAAGCCCAACAATTCGGATTTTGCACTGCTCCACCGGCCTGCAGCTGGGCTTGTGTTGCGTTTCGTACACTGCTACTGGTCCATTCTGAAAGGTGCTGGGATTTGGGGGGTGGATTTATTCCTTAAATCAGGGGTCGAGAGTCGTTGCTTATCTCCCCCAGCCCCAGAGAGGGAATTCTCAGTGTGGCCCGAGCGGCAGGCGCTGTACCCCGAAAATGTCTCGCACGGGTCAAGGACCCGCCGCGAAAAGCACACGGGGGGCTGGCGGGGGGGCGGCCGGGAGGGCGTGGGAGAGGCTGAGCCCGGAGTGGGATAAATGGGATAAATAGCCCTGCCCTGAATCTCACCTCCTCTGCCTTTGCTCCCCTGCCCCCATCAGTGCTGCAGTTGTGTCAGGTAGTGGCACTGTTGAGTACATTAACCCGGAGCCGAGCATTGCAGCCACACCGAGAGCGTGTCTGCGTGTGAGCGTGTGTGAGAGCCTGTGTGTGTGTGTGTGTGTGTGTGCGTGTGCGTGTGCGTGTGTGTGTGTGCTCCTGATCATTCCCATTTATTCCCCACACTTCGCCCTCTCCCCCCGCCCCCAGTGCTGCAGGACTCCGGCAGCGAGCGATGGAAACAGAGGAAAGAGAGAGACATCAGCCCCCCAGATCTGCTTAACCAAATCGCCGCCCCTTGCAGGGAGGGAGAGAGAGAGGCAGGAGGGGGGGGGAGGGAGAACCAGACCAAAAAGACAAAATAAAAGACAGAGAAAGGAAAAATCCAGCGAGGGAGCAAAAAGCCGCCCCCAGGCGCACCCTTTCTCAGCGGGGAAGGGGATGCGGGTGTGCGTGCGCGCTGTGTGAGTGTGCGAGCACCGGCTCCGGCCCCATCGGGAGCAGGGGGTGTTTTCCCTCCGCCTTCCCTTCGCCCTCCCCCGGCCGGCGCGGGGCGGCGCGGGGGGAGCGGAGCGGAGCGGGGCGGGCGGCGCAGCCCCGCAGCCCCGCCGGAGCTCCGGCACCCGCTCCGGAGCCCAGCGAGAGCAGGGATAAAGGCAAGAAGCTTCCTCGCCGTCGCCAAGCAGCCCTTTTCTCCTGGCGGGGCTTTGCTCTTTTTCTTTCTTTTATTCTTTTTTTTTTCCTTCTTCTTCTTCTTCTCTCTTCGTTTTTTTTTTAGTTTTTTTTCTTTTTTTCCTTTTTCTTCTTTTTTTTTTTTTTTAATATTTTTGAAACTCCTCGCCGGGAAAAGCAAAACCGAAAACGCTTCCCCGCAACCTCGCCCCCCTGCAAAAAGGCTCCCAACCAACCAACAACAACAAGCAGAGAGAAAAAGAGCCCCCCCCTTCCAAAAAAATTTTTAAAAGAAGAAAAAGAAAAGAAAAAGCGAGAGAGCTGGAGACCAGCTCCATCGATTTCAAATCCAGGATTTTATCCAGTGCATTGAGGGGCTTCTTTTTTTTTTTTCAGTCTCTCTTTTTTTTTTTTTTTCCTTCTTACCCCCTCCTCCTTTCTTTTACCCCCCGCCCCCCTGTCCCCCCCTTCTCCTCCTACTCACCCCCCTTTTTTTCCTTTTCATTTTATTTTGGATCCTGCTAAAATTAGCCGGGACTGCTCTGGGTGTTGCGTGTTAATTTGATTTACTCCGGGATTCCGGCTTTCCAAGACGCCATTTTCCCCCCTTTTTTCTCGCTCTATCTCGCTCTATTTATCCCCTCTCTATCTATCTTTTATCTCCCGGGCTGTCTCTCCGTCTGTCTGTCCGTCCATCTCCCTCTCTCTCTCTCCCCGGTGCCTTCCTCCTCCTCCCCCCGCCCTCCTCCCTCTGCGCTCTGCGTGCGCGGCGCGGCCGGGCGCTCCCCTCATCCCCATCTGACAGATGAACACCGCCATGGGTTTGCCGCAACACAAGCAAAAGCACCTTTGGGGGCTGTGGCGAGGGATTGAAACCGGGATCTAAAAGAGAAGAGACAAGAAGAAGGGGGGAAATCCGACGAGGAGGAGGAGGAGGAGGAGGAGGAGGAGGAGGAAGAAAGAAGAAGAAGAAGAAGAAGAAGAAGAAGAGGAAGCTGCTAAGAAGCCCCCGCTGCCGTTTTGGGGATATGGGTTAGTAAATGCGGGGGAAAAAAAAAAAAAAAAAGAACGAAAATTCTGAGGCATCGAGGAAAGGTCTGCCTTGATGATCGGAATCGCAGGAGGATCGTACGCTTCTCTCCTGTTCCTTCACCCCCTTTTTTTTTTTCTTTTTTCTTTTTTTTTAATTTTTTCCCCCTTCTGCATGCAAAAGTTAATGTCGTCCCTTTTTTTTTTGTTTGTTTGTTTGTTTGGGGGTTTTTTCCCTCCTCTCTGTTGTGACTTTGCAATGGCGCGGAAAAGGGCTTTATTTAATTTTTTTTTTTTTTGGGAGGGGGGAATATTTCTCCTCTGTGCATTGCATGCGAATCCTCCTCCTCCCCATCCCCTCCGACCCCTTCCCTCCCCATGCTTTGTGCCTCTTTAGGAGCATGTGTGCGTGTCTGTGTGTGGTTGTCGTGGGGTGGGGGGTACCGGTGGTGCCTCTAAGACCGGGAAAGGGGTTGGAATTTTTTTTTTTCCAGGAGTTTGAATAATGTATTTATTTTCCCCCCCACCTCTCCCACCCCACCCCCGGCATATACCCCCTCTCCCGGCCCCCGTTTGGGCTGCCCACATGTGTTTATACGTGTAGGTGGCAGCTATGTGTGTGCCTGTGGAAATTGGGGAGGGAGGGGGACACGACCCCCCCCGCTTCGTAAATTGCAGGTTAAGTGGAGCTAGAGAGCAGCGCTGTAACCTTATGGGGATTTGTGTGTGTGTGAGCGTGTGCGTGCGTGTGTGAGTGTGAGCGATGTGTGTGCGCGGGGCTCCGCGGCCGAACCGGGGGGCGCCGCTGCCCCGGGGTGGCCCCGCCGTGTTCTGACATTGAAAAGGACACGCAGCCCCCGAAAAGCTGCGGGTTTGGGGAACAACCGAGCGGGAGGACGGGGTGGGGGTAGTGATTAGCAAAGCGGGACACCCCCCCCGTGCCGCCCCACCACCACCACCACGCTCGGTGGCTGGATAATGGCTCTTAACAAGCCGGTGATTGCCGCCCTCGGGACCCTGCCGGCCCCTGGAGCCCCCGCGAGGGGTGGGAGCGGAGTTCAGCCGTGGGCAGGCTGAGCCCCGGCGCTGCTCTGGGGAGCAGGGGGTGACCCGCAGCCCGCAGCCTCGGGCGGCTTTTGTCAACCCCAGCCCTGGCGCAAGGCTCCTGCCCGGCGCCGGGCACCCGCACTCGCACTCACACCCGCACCCCTTCCTCGCCGGGGTTCCCCGCAGGGCAAGGGGAACTCGGGTCCCTTCCTGCATCCCCGGGTGCACGCCGTGTGTCAGCGTGAGTGAGTGAGCGAGTGTGTGTCAGCGTGAGCGTGTCCGTGTGCTCGCATCCCAACATCCCAGCGCCCCAGCGGGCACGGCGCTCCCCGCGCTGCCCCTGCCTGCCTGCCGTATTTATGTCTCCAAAAGGCAGTTGAGAGAAGGATTTCCGATTCGTTTCCGCTTCAAATAAACGGCCCCGATAATCCCGGGCCTGACGCCTGATGCTCAAAAGGCACTTGGCCGCCGGGAGCCCAACCCGGGGAGGCGGGGGGGAGACGGGGCACACCCGGCTCGGACACCCGCAGTGGGCAGCTCCTGTGGCCTCGGCAGGGGTGAGGAGAGGGGCTTGGTGCCCGGGGGATGCGCACGGCGGATGCGAGGGGAGATGCGAGGGGAGCACCCACCCATTCCGGTGCCGTGGGGTGGCGGTGTCCCCGCGGCTGCCGTGAGCCGGGCTAACCCAGCCGGGCTCTGGGAGGAGCGGGAGGATGGAGGGAGAGCCTGGCAGGCTGTTCCCGCGGTGTACAGAGGTGTTTCATCAGCCCCCGGCCCGCGGAGGCCCCGCTCTGGGGTGGGGGGGACCCTCCGTGTGTCCTTCTGTGTCCGTCTGTCACACGGCAAGGGATGCAGGGGAGCGGGGAGAGGAGAGGGCAGAGCTGGCCAGTGCTCCGCTGTCAGGGAGAGCATCTGAGCCTCCTGGCGCGGATGGAATTGTTCCGGGAGGAGAGGGCTGCTGGCAAATCCAGTCCTGTGTGGAATATTATGGGCCCAAATGGGAACGATTGGTGGTTTGAAAGCCCCTGCATGCGGGATTGACTCGGTGCAGGCTGCAGAAATGCTATTATCAGGTGTCTGGAGACAGGTAGTGACAGCATGAACCTGAGGAAACAAGTGGACCCTGTATTGTGGACAGCAAAAAAAAAAAAAAAATTCTTATCAGGGAATCATAGAATGTTTTGGCTGGAACGGACGTTAAAGCTCATCTCATTCCAGCCCCATTTTCCCGCAGGGCAGGGACACCTTCCCCTCCACCAGGCTGCTCCAAGCCCCATCCAGCCTGGCCCCAAACACTTCCAGGGACTGGACCCGTTCATGGGAAAATGTGCAAGTGCCTGTTTCATGCACAGCTTTCTGCACTTCCTCAGCCTTTGCTGAGATTACACCCTCATCAGAAGCTCCTTCCACTCAAAGGAGAAACTTTTTTCCATCTCCATTTGTTTTTTAGCTGAAAGGAGGACAAAAAAAAAACCCATCCACACAATGGACTTGTACTTTAATCTGTGCTCTTAGCTCAGAAGGGTTATGTAAAAATAGGGAAAAAAAACAAAAGCAGAAACACTCAAACACTCAGTGAATGGAGACTTCTCTTCCATCTCTTATTGGCTTCAACTTTTTTTTTTTTTTTTAAACTTCTCAGACTCAAAGTTTTAATTGAAACCAGAAGTCTATTGAGAAGTAACTGAGCCAAGAAAACCTCTGTTTTCTCTGCAACTAGGGATGGGGAATAAATAATTTTTAGCTGATGTTATTTCAAGTCGTTTGAGCTTTTTGATTCCTGCCAAAAAGCCCAGCATAGATTATTAACACATTATCATTTTAGGAGGACACACTTTTTGAAATGCCATAAAATGGTGTGTTAGGTTTGTGCAGAGCCATAAACTATGCTGGTTGTTGGCAAACAAAAGAAACAGTGGCCATGATTTATTATTAATAATGATCATAACTGAGCTATTTAGCTTGATTTGATATATACTGGTTTCTCTGCTGAGGTTGTTGTGTATTGTTTTCAATAATATTGTACTTTGATTAAGTTGGGAACTGTTCTTGTTTAACAACTGCTTTTGCTGTGTGCTTAATTAACTTAAATGCTCAAAAAGGTGCAACCATAATTTTTTTTTTTGCTTCAGATGCAGCTTAATCTCCTCTTCTGCTCTTTTTTGACCCATCCTTTGAGCTCCTTTTCCCTACCACACACATCTCTTAGGTGCAAGTGCCAATTTACCAACAGGACTCTTGTTTTCCATTACCAGATTTGCCTAATCCCAGTTTCAGTGACTTTTTTTCCCTCTCAGTAGGGCTCAATTGCTCACACATAATCTTTCCCTTCTGTTTTCTTTCCCCTTTGGACAACACCCTCCAGGACTGAAAAACTCTTGCCTTGTGCCCTGAGACTTGCAATTACACAGCAATTTTGACTCTTGACCTAACTAGTAGCAAGAAAGGCTATTGTCTAATGAACCACGTAAAAACAGTTCTGGGATCCAACAGATTGCTGTGATGGAAATGAAAGATGTCCCAGTGAACTGATGACTGATTTGTTTAACCATATGCCTAGGCAGTTTTCCTTGCTCCCCATTAACCACCCATCTCTGGAGGATCTGTGATCTGTGGGTCTGTGACAATGCTGAAAGGCAGAATTGATAACTGCCAAAATCCTTTCCATGAGGCATGGGGGGACAGATTTTAAGCCGTGCTCAGAACATGCAGCACCATTTTTGCCCACCACAGCATGCAGGCATGCAGGCAGGTTTTAGGTTTGTGAGTGCTGTGTTTAAGGGTGCTTCTGGTGATGAGGGCAGCAAATCTGTGTGTGAAAATCATAGAACCAGAGATTTGTGTTGGAAGGGAGTTTAACAGAGATTTGTGTTGGAAGGGAGTTTAAGCATCATCTCATTCCACCCCTCGCCGTGGGCAGGGACACCTTCCACTATCCCAGGCTGCTCCAAGCCCTGTCCAATCTGGCCTTGAACCCCCTCAGGGATGGGGCAGCCACAGCTTCTCTGGGAAACCTGTGCCAGGGCCTCACCACCTCACTGGGAGAAATGTTTTTCTAATATAGGTAACCTATAAAATAGTAAGTAGACAGAGGAAGTACATGGTAAGGTCTAGCCTCATTGCTGGGAAGTCCAGGGAACCTTAGGGCAGCATAAATACAAAGTTTAGAGCTAATCCAAAGAGAGGAAGGTGAGACTCTGTGGGAGAACCTTAGTGGAGAAGGTTCCCAGTGTTTTGCTGCAGGGCTTGTGGTTTCTACTGGGACTGGTTTTGCTGCTATTGTAGGTTCTGCTCTCATTACTTTCTCCCTTTCCAGCTTGATAGAAAAAAGCTCTCATTCCCGTTATTCTTGCTGAGGAAATAAAATGACTTATACTTTTAGGAAATTGTCACTTTGATTAAAGGTGGACTTCAAAACCCCTCAACTCAGTATTTGAGCCCGGGGGGACTGTCAGATCTGAAAGCGATTTGCAAACATTGGATATTGGGAGTCCTCTTTCCTTCTGATATAGATATGAAATCAGTTTTCAAGTGTGTGTGGTTAGCAACACCTGGAGACTGTTTCTTTCTCCTCCCAATGAGAAAGCTTCACCTGAAGTGAAGTTCATTGGATTTTTGGACCTGTTTAGAGGTCTGCTGGATGCTGGTACCAAGCACAGCTCTGCAACAGGCACCTGGACTCTGTATTCGCATTTGACTGGTTGTAGAAAGTACAGGGAATAAACAGCTGGGGGAATAAAGGAAGACAAAATAATTTCGTAAATTGAATAAAAGCAGTCAGAGAATCTTTCAGAGCTGAGGAAATGAGTGAAGGAAGTAGCTAATTTCTATTTATCAGCTCTTGAGAGAGAGCAGGGTTAGGAGCTATTTTGCCCTTCTGGAGCTGGATTTATTTTGGAGGACAAATTGTCCAAATGCAATGATGAACTTTTCAGTAAGGTTTGGGATGACTGGGTATGAAAAGAAACCTTCTGACATTCTTTCATTTAGGGTTTTGCTGTCTTTTATGTCTCTTCAAGCAGAAACTTTGAAGAAGAGCAGGTGACCAAAGAGGAGGGTGGCCAGGGAAATGCTCTGGGAATATGGGCCTTGGTGCTGCTCACAAATCCCTGGGTCAGGTTTACTCCTGCTCATGAGTAGGCACTCTGGTGGGGCTCGTGCATTTGTCCATCCAGCACAGGGGTTTTTCAGGGAATACAGGCGTTGTGCAGGTGGTGAGGATGAGTTACCTTTACTGTGCAGGGCTGCTGAGTCCGATGTGCCCTTTCGAATGTGTGGAAAAGCCATGCAAGAGGAGGCCAATTTCCACACAAACGTGAGGGCACAAGGTGGTGACAAGGCTCTGAGCTGCCCTGGTGAGCGCCAGAGCATGAGGTGGCCCAAGGCTTGGCTCTGCAATATATTGGGAGGAGCTGGGGTTGTGGCTAAACATTGTCGTGGGGGGACTAATTTATCTTCTCAGTGCCTCTGAAAGAGTGAATTCCTGGTTCAGTAAGGGCTGCTGTGCAATCCTGGTCAGACAAGGGCTCTGTGAGGATGGCAGCAATGACAGCAAAGTTTCCTCTCCTGTAGTATGTTATAACTAGTAACAGTGCTTGGGAAATCTTTTCAGAAGAATGTGTGGTAGGCAAGCACGGGGTAACCCAGGACTCACTCAAATACCTCAAAATTAGAGATGGGCTAAAGATCGGAAGCCTGAGGTTTTAAGTTACTTTGAAATTTTTGTTAGCCTTAACCTTTAAAACTGAGATATGTATGTATACAATGAATCATGCTCTTTCTGTCCTGGCATTTTAGCAGATGAAGAAGCCAGTTTTAAGATGGAAGGGAGAAAATGATGATACTCAAACCAGGGGTCAAGCTGCAAGGTGTTACAGGCACGTCTTCCCTCAATATGAATCCACATATCCTGAATGTCCTACTGATGTGATTTTTAAGGCTTGGACACTGGCCTAACTTCCCTCTGTGTTTCCAGACCCAGCATATTCTGGAGTGATGCTGTGATCCATGTCTACCTCTCCTCAAGACTCACTAAATACTTGGCTTTGGAGAATATGGTGGGGTTTCCACTGAAACTCCTCTGAAATCCTATTAGTTTCCTAGACAAGGAAATCCTTCCTGTAGTTTTTCTTTCTTTTTTTTTTTCTTTTTTTTCCTTCTTTTTATTATTTTTTTCTTTTTTTTTTCTTTTTCTCTCTCTCTCTAAAGCCTTCGTATGGAGCTCTATAGTGGGAATTCAATAGAATTCTATACTGGGAATAATTCTCTGCTGAATCCCTTAGTTCTTTTTCAGAAGGGATCAGAAACACAAAGCTTAACTGGGGGAGTTCAGTAAGTGTTCAAACAGGACTGTACACATGTAAAGTGCTGTAGCAGGCATCTGGGCAAAGTGTTACTACACATGTCCATTGTTCCTAAGGTTGCAAATCAGACAATTTAAAATATTAACCCATACATTCACATCCTTGTAATTTCCATAAATCTTCAACTAATGGGCTGAAAAATGACATGCTTTCTCTCTGTTTCATGACAATTTTCTTCCTGAAAATTTGAGTAAGCCTCTCCAACTATCAGTTTTGTTTTCAATAGATTCAGAAAAAGTGAGAGTGGAAAAAGGAAACACTTTCTCTTTTTTAAATTATTCTAAATGCATGCTTTTAATGATGACAGCAGTCTCTATCTTATGGATGTAGGGCTTCTTGATGGCCTTTGCCATCTTTTGGTCTTTGAGTGAGACAAAAATTAGAGGCCATGGTTTCTGATGCCATGACAGATTGGAGTGTAGACATCCTGAAGTTAATGGTATTCTTGTAGTCTGTTGGCTTAAAGAGAAGGGCACTGGCCCAAAAAATCCTGTTGGATAGGAGCCATAAATGGCCTTTTTTCATAGGTGTTGGTTACATTAGATTAGAGTTCTGTGTCACAGGAGGTACTCACACGAGCATGAGTCCTGTTCCTCCACACCTATCACCAGCATTGAAGAGACATCTGCTCTTAAAACATGCTGTCTTCTAGCTGTGGCTTTTAGGACAGAACATTTTCTTTACCCTTAACTCAGCAAACAGACCTCCCAAAGTGCTTAAGGAAAACCTTTGATAAAAAAAAAAGCAGTGTGAGTAAAAAATAAAATAACAATAATCTGCAGCATGCTTCTAGGTAGGAACTGAGAACTTATTCAAACCCACAGCCATCTCCAGATGGGGAGCAGCAGCACAGACACCTCAGTTCAGGGCTCTCATCACAGCCAACAGATCAAACTTTGGCTGGGAGATAAGTGAAGGATTCAGATTAAGAGACAGCAATCCAAGGTTCATTGGGTTGAAGAGAGGTGGTACCCATGACTGACTTGACATTGGATTCCTCTCCAAGTATTGATCCCATCACAACCTTTAACATCCTCCTGGAGTCAGTGTTAGAAGTATTACAAGTGACAGAATGAGAGGAAATGGTCTCAAGTTGCTCCAGGGGAGGTTTAGATTAGATAACAGGAATAAACTTTTTCCTGGAGAGTTGGTCAGCCATCGGAACAGGCTGCCCTGGAAAGTGTTGAAGTCACCATGCATGAAGTGATCAACAAAATGTGTGGATGTGGCACTTGGGGACATGGGGTGGCCTCGGCAGTGCTGGGGAAATGGTTGGATTCCATGATCTTAGAAGGCTTTTCCGACCTGAATGATTGTATGAGTCTATAGGAGTAATAATCCAAAGTGCTGGTCCTGCCTCGATAGGGATTTGAGTGGTGAATCTGGGGCTCCTGACGCTCTGTGCTGCCTCGGAGGGAGCCCGATGTGTGCAAAGAGCACAGTAAAGTAATTGAGCTGGAGAGGCCTTTCAGGCCTGCAGATACTCAGCAGGCTTTTATCTCCTCCTGACTCAACTTCACACAGCACTTCTGTAACCACTTCCTCTTCAGCCTCATTAGAGGCAAGGGTGCTCCTTCTCTTTGCCCACAGCCACTGTCAGTTAACTTGCCTTCATTCCTGGCCTCAGGTCTTCCCATCAGCATGCTCCCAGCTAATGTTTTTGTGCCTCTTGATATCACTGTCCCAGCACTGTGGGCTGCTCTTTGTCCCGTGTGCATCCAGCTGCATCCACTTGTGTCCTGTGCTGCTTTTTTCTCCTGATTTTTCCTGTTCTTTTCCTTCTTTTCTTTCTTTTCTTTCTTTTCCTTCTTTTCTTTCTTTTCCTTCTTTTCCTTCTTCTCCTTCTCCTTCTCCTTCTCCGTCTTCTTCTTCTTCATCTTCTTCTTCTTCATCTTCTTCTTCTTCGTCTTTGTCTTCTTCTGTCTATGAGGCTTTAAGGGAATTTCTTTTATTTCTGGCCCTGACACTCTCTTTCCCCAAAAATACTGATGTATTTTGCAGGACAAAGCACTCCCAATGCTTTCCTTTAGATAGCCCAAATTATTGCTATTCTTCTTGTATGCCCTTTAGACACCCCTTTTTCTCACAGTCCCCTCTTGATGTTGGGGATGCTTGGTGTATTATACAGCACCATGCAAGACACCACTGCTTACTCAGCATGGAAACACACAGTGCAGTGTCCTGGATGGACAAAATCCAAACTTTCTTACTCCCAGCATGGTTTGAAGCACGCGGAATGGAATAACATGGGATGTGTTTTTTGTACAGACTCCAGACTGGGCACGGGATAGATCCTGGACTGAAGCCTTTTAGGTCCTCCTTGTGCCATCACTTATGGCTCTGAGGAATGGATGCTGAGCCAAGACATGGTGCATTCCCCATCAGATGTGTTGTTAGATTTTATTTATTTCTTTGTTTTTCCCAAAGGAATAGGAAGCTGGTCTATTTGGCACATGTGCAAGCAAAAATGAAATAATGGAGAAGGGGAGGGAAAAAAAAAGGTGAAAGAAGGAGTTCTGTGGCAGCAGCAGTAAATAAAAACAAAACTCTCATTAATGATTCATGCAGAGAAATAAATTTCCACACATTTCGTGGTGCAGAGGGAAATGTTTGATCAGAGGCAGAAGAAGAGATTGTTGCCCTGCCATGACGGTGTTAGAAGGAGGCTACTGTGTATGATGGCAGCTCTCCAAGAGCAGAGTCAATCTAGGAAAGTTTGGTAACACAGATGATGGAATTGTACAGGGGTTTGCTTTCTGTGGCTGGTCTCTGTGCCAGTAACCTTTCCCTAAATACCCATAAAACTTTCCATTTGTAGCCTGGAGTAGCTGCTGCTACCTCCAGGATGGTGTGCTTGGCAAGAGCTGGCTGGAACATAGTAAGTATTTAAGTCCCCTTCTGTGCACATTGACACTTCTTCCCAAAGAGTTTTATGGCTGTTGTTAATGGAATAAATTTTATCCTTGCAGTGGCACACACTCAGCTGCATCCAGCAGAGTGCTCAGGGTGGTCTCCTGGTTCATCCCAGGAGTCACCTCTGATTGTACATCACACTGAGAGTGATGATGATTGGTCTGGGAGCTCAGCAGCTTGGTGTTGATCTGACTTAGGCAAATTTACCAGCTTGACTTTTTGTGTTGTAATGAGCTGAGGCACAGCTGGCATCTCCTTCTGCTTTTCAGTGTCCTGGAGGCCTGATGTTCACAAGGAAAATGGGCAAAAACCACATGCCAGCTATAGGTGTCATTAGGATCAAACACTACCCTTGATTTCCTAGAGAAGTTGTAAATGCCTGGAAGTGTTCCAGGCCAGGTTGGACTTGGGGTTGGAGCAACCTGGTCTAGTGGAAAGTGTTCCTGCCCATGGCAGGGGGCTGGAAAAAGATGGTTGTTAAGGTCCCTTCCAACACAAGCCAAATTTTTGTTGCCTACCTCGGAGGGAACAAATGGGAGGAGTTTGATCATTTTAGAGACCAGAAGCCTCTGTGAGAAGGTGTTCACGGGTCTGATGACTGCACTCCCTTTCCCAACACTCTGATACAGCTTTAGGTTATGAGTGAGTAGATTTACAGAACCTTGGTAGATTTCTGAGGCAGGAGTTTGTAAAAGCCCTTGGGCAGCATGGATGGGCACCTCTCCTGCTCCTGCAGATGGGTGCTTTGCTACACTGGCCACAGCTGTACCTTGGGCAGCATTGCTTTCATTGTCCTTGTGATTTATGGCCATGTCAGTTGTTTAATCATTCAGTTGGCCCTCCTGCAAGCCCTCTATGATAGTTACTTACATAGAAAGGTAACTATCTGATCTAATTATAAAGTCTCAAACCTAATTATGGAGTCAGATATGCTTCCATAATCTACTCTAAATGTGTCTATGTTGAGGAGACAGATATGTGCGTGTGTGTGTGTGTGTGTAATGTGCACACTTACATGCCTCTGTAATTATAGGTGTGCTTGGATTTTCATTTATTTCTGCCTCTTTGTCTTGGGCAGCATGCTTGCAGCTTCATCTGGCTGTGACACATATTTGGTTTGCCACATCTTTTTCCCTCCAGTGTGACTTTTCCTGTCTCCCTTTGCCATACTTGGGCACACTGAGGCACAGCCATCAGTCAGTGCAGAGGGATGGTAGCTCTTAGACTCAGCACAATCTGATGGAAACAAGTGAAGATTACATTTCTGGCAACTGCCATTAACGCTTGCTCCTTGTTTCCATGTGAATAACCCACATCTGGGACAGCTTGCATCCTGTCCCTTTGTAGAAATTCCTCACATAATCCACACAAAATCAGAGGCAGAGTTAGAAGATTTGAACAAAAGCAGAGTTGGAGGCAGAAGGACCATGCGAAGAGCAATCAAATTTCTTCTTCTAATTCACCCTATTAATGAATTACATACCTCAGTTAGATGGACACAAGGCAGGTGACAGGGACGGGGTGGTTCCTATGTGATCCATAATGTGGACAGAAAATAACTGCCACAGTCATTATTTGAGCTCCCTGCCAAAGTTGGGTTGTTCTCTCAGAGGATCATGCCCTCAGGAAGTAGGAGAGGCTGTGGTCCAAAGCTGCCATAAATCTATGTCCAGAGCTCTGAGCTGTGGATTAAATACAGTACTGGTACATGATACTGATCCAGTATAAACTCCTACTGGTTCAAATTTGCTCAAAAAAAAAAAAAAATTGCAATGATTTAATTTTATCCCAGAATACTTTGTATTGTATCATGTTATGTCACTTGTCTGCACCACTCTGGCTTTATGGCTTACAAGTTTTCCCATCCTCTGGAACTGACTTTAAGTCACCACAAAGGAAATTTTAAGCCTCATGTTGTGCGCTTGCCCATTCCACAGAAGTGTGATCAGATGCCTGTTCCTGATCAGCATCAAAGTCATGCTGCTGGCTATCTGGCAGTGCATGGACAGAGACCACAACCAAGCATGAAATTCCAATTTCTTTTTGCAAAACAATAATGAAGGAATAGGCTGGGGCCATTTTTGTACTCCAGTATGGGTTAACTGTGTTGAGTACAGCTTGTCACATGCTCGGATGTTGGGTTTTTAAGACCCATGACAAAATCTGAAGTTTTACAGACACTGCTCATAAAAGCAGGTTTCTGACCAAAACTTGCCCTTGGCTGTAACATGAGTTGTCCACTGGCTTCTGGCCCAGAGGCAGCTGCATTTCCACAGTGTCATACATGACCATGGAAGTAACCTGGGAGTCTTTGGAGTGAAAGGTGAAATCTCATCATTAAACACTGCTGCATAGTCTCCAGTGCTTTGTGGTGAATGGTTTTAGAAGGATGGAGTGTAAAGAAGGTTCCAGCATTCCTGATATTTTGCAGAGATTAGGGATTTAATGCAATGTCCCATGGAAGAATGGAAGATCCAAAGGCAACCTGATAGAGTTTGAAAAGTTGTGACCTCCCCTTTGCATCCCCCATAAGCCTCAGACTTGTGCTTTAGTTTCCACTGATTTGAACCTGTTAACAGACTTTTTTTCTTTTCCATCCATTCATTTTGGATTTTATGAATGAACTTAAAGCAGTCTCAGTAGTTACAGCGGTATTAGTGTAGAAGGAATTTGGACAGCACTTCTTAGTATTGCTCCCACCTCCCTGCTGGTGTTCCTAGTGCTTGAGCAGTTCAGAGGAACTGCAGAAACACTGGGCAGCTGAGCCTGCCCTGCTTGCATGTGTCAAAACAGTGTTGGCTTGCTCCTAATGTGGTTGCTGTCACTCTTAGAATCACAGAATCATAGAACCAAGATCATTGAGTCCAAGTTTAAGGCAAAAGCTGTGCCAAGTATTATGTCCACTTTCATTTCACAGAAAACCCCAAGCAGGTGGATCTCCCCTCCCTCCTATTGGCTCTCACCTCTGTGTTTGTCCTCTGCAAATTTTCACTTTAATCACTTTATAGCTGGGGCATCTGAATACTCACAAGCACCAGGTTGCCTGAGGCAGAAGAAGGGAGCATATTCAGAACCCCAAATAGGAGACATCCAGTATGACCTAAATGGGGGTTTTGCACTTGAAGGTCTTTGCCTCCATAAGAGTGTTTGAGGTGCCCAGAGGAGCTGATAAGAAACTTGAGCATTGGTAACAAGGCTGAGCAAGCAGGCGTTTGATTATTTCTCAGTACTTATCAGAGGAAGTGTGAATCTCTCCCTAATTAAGAGCTAATGCCAACTTCTGTGAAATTTATTGTCATTCACCTGTGAATTATCCTCCTCAAATTTAACTTGACTGCAGGAAGCCTGCTAGCAGTAACACTTTCCTCAGTGAGCCTAATTTGGATGGTAAAATGCCTCTGTAGCTGCTTATTGAACAGGACTTGATGCTGGTGAGCACTGGAGGCCTGGAATGACAGCCTGGGTCAGCACTTAGATGTTCAGACACACCTCATGTCTTGGGTATTAAAACCAGAAATAGAGCTCTTCCAGCAACAGGACAAGGAAGAATGGCTTTAAACCAACAGAGAGCTGGTTCAAATTGGATGTTGGGAAGAAATTCTTCCCTGTGAGGGTAGTGAAGCCCTGGCAGGTGGCTGCCCCATCCCTGGAAGTGTTCAAGGTCAGGTTGGATGGGGCTTGGAGCAACCTGGGATAGTGGAAGGTGCCTGCCCATGGCAGGGGGGGTGGATGAGCTTTAGAGTCCCTTCCAACACAAACCATTCTGTGATTCTGCTCACAGGCACTCTGGAGAGGGGAGGTTTCCAGGAGAGGTTACACATTCAGAGGCCTGAAGTGAGGTTTCTAATTAGTCAAAGCACAGGTAGCCTGCCCAAACTAGAAAGACGAGTATGATGTCCCTGCACCCAAGTCATTTAACTATTAACCCTGAAGGAGAGTAAGGAGATATCTAGAACAATGACCCAGTTAATTCTGGGTGCAGCACTTGAGTGCAGGGTTATTTGTTGCTACCTGTGGGTCTGGTGATATCATCTGCAGACTCTTGGCAGAACAGGAGGCCAATATTTTTAAGTTGGGTTTTAAGGTGGATTTGGCATGAATTCATCTGACACGGGTGCAATGCTATGACTTTATTTATCTGTTGCTTGTTTATGCTGAGCTGGAGGCACACAGCCAAGCAGGGATGAGTACTTGGACATTATGACCCAGCGTTTGGGTCCCACAGTCAGACTTTGGAGCAGAAATCTGGCTTTTTATTCACCCTCCATAAAACATTACCCAATGGCTCAAAACATGAATGACTCTTCCTGTCCCGGAGCCATGAGCTGCATTTCAGCTCCCGTGCAGGTGAGGGTCCCGGGAGGGCTGGCTCATAAAGGCAATTCCAGCTGTCCCTTCCCTGCACCCTTGGCGGCTGCGGGCTCATCCTGCTGAGCTGCTCCAGAGCCTGCTCTCTGCAGCCAGCAGCGAGAGAGGTTAAAAGCCTTTGGGCGGAGGCCGGCACACAGTGCCCATTGTACATGCGTGCATACCAGAGCGGTAACTCCCTGGAATGCTGCACCGCCGAGCTTTTACCACCTTGTGTTTGTGTTGCAGCCCAGGAGAGTGTGTACATTGTGTCCCTCTATGCGTAGATTAACAATGTAAAACGGCAGATAAATAAGACTTTTTTTTTTTTTTTTTTTTTTTCTTTTTCTTGATTGGGCCGGTTGGAAGGGGAAGGTGTCTCTGACTCCCATCACCTCCACAAGCACAGGGAGAGGCAAAGTGCAAAGTCAGACAATTAGGTGGAGCAGCTCTTTGCAACCAGGGTGGCTTTCATGTACTAATTGTGTTAGTAATTAGCAACTACCACATGGTTTGGGTTCAAAATGTATGGCATTTTGTAAGGGCATTAACTAACCCACTCTGCAATGGGTTTGAAGGATGTAAGTGCGATCCTTGTTTCCCAGAGGTGAACTGGGGAGACTGGCTGACCACAGGGTGAGTCAGGGCAGGCATGCATGAGACCTCGGGTCTGTTAGTTCCTCAAGATCATCTCACAGGAGGATCAGCTCTGGGAAATGAGTCCCTCCACTATTGCCAAGAGATGTGCAACTCAAGTATAAGTGTTTTTGTGGTGCATTTCTATCTCCTATGAGCTGTGGAAACCATTCCTAAGGCCAGATGGCAAGTCCAAGTTTGTTTTTTTTTTTTTTTCCTTCTTTATTTCATTCTGCTTGGGTTGTCAGCTTGTGCTATTTATGGGAATTTTATTTGAATTTGTGTCTGCTGGGACCTGGTCTCCAAGTGATTTCATGGAGCTATAGGACACTTAATCTTTCCACTAGTAGCCATACACGTCCAGGTGAGAAAAGTGACACACAGCCACACTCCAATGAAAATGTGTATCTATAACTAATAAAAGGCACTTGTTATTACTTCTTGTTGAATTTCAGGCCCCTGCAAGGTACCTTTAGAAAGCAAAAAGAAGCCAGTGGTGCAAGGACATGTGTTTCTTCTAGGTGAGCTGTGCTTTACAGCAGTGTACACTGGCACTCTTGTTCTGATTTGGTGATAGGTAGCAAGATAATTTTTTTTTCTCTGTGGTATATTGCTGCCAAGAATGACCTGGGAAATCCCTGGCTGTGCTCAGATCTTGATGGAAGTTGGTCAAGTGTAGCTGAGCTAATCTAGCAGGGAGCTACTCCTGAAAGAGCCAGTCTGAGCTCCCAGCAACTACTCCTGGCACTGCCTTCCTGTTTCCTTCTCCATTTGCCAGAAGTGTTACTTGTTGTTTATCTTAAAGTAACAGAAAATACATTTATTTCCCTCCACTAATTGTGTAGATATACACTTTTTTGTGGATTCTTTTGCTAATTTTGTGGCTGAAATTGGCTTGCCATGAGGGGGTGTGTGTGGGGTGGCAATAGGGGAGTTTTAGGGAGGGTGCATGAAAGCACCTCAATGCCTTTTAAAACACCCCGTAAGTATTACTTATAACAAGAATTCCTTGGGTGATACAATTTTTGCCTCAACTGAATGTCCACAGCTTCTTCCTTTAACTGAGGCTTTGTAAGGTACCAAGCAGGAGTGTTTCCATCTCAAAGGGTTCCATCTCTGATGTTCTAAAGAAAAATAAAATTTGCAAGGTCGAGAGCGCAGTCTGTGCATCATCCAGCCCTAGGCTTTTCCGCAGGACAGTGGAATGAGGGCATGAAAAACTCTGGAAAACCTTGAGTTTAGCTTTTCTCCATGCACCTCAGTGCTTGGGACACTGACATGCACTGAAAGAAGCCCAGGTGGATCCTCCTGCAGTTCCAGTATCCCATAGAGCATCCTGGGCTGCAGTTGGTCTCTAATGAATTGCTCATCCAAAGCAGGATTACCCTCAGAACAGTTGGCAGCCAAGTTATAGCTGTCACTCTCTCACCTGGCAAGTGAGGAAACAAAGAGTTTGAAACTCTGCTGCTGATTCAGAGGGCAGCACCATGTTTTCTGTGCTCTGATCACTGGGTTATTGTTTAACCCAAGGCAAGTATCTGAGTTTACTTTTTTCGCCTGCTGGAAACCCTGTGACAGTGAGCATGTTGAGGTAATGAGGAGGTTCATGGGTGTGGAGAGCTGGCTGTCCCCTCATTTATTGCATAAGTCGAGTTGAAGATGTTTGCATTGAGACAACACTTTGGGTGTTTGGTTTGTTTTTTGTTTTATTTTGTTTTGGGTTTTTTTTTAAATAGATATCCATTGTCATCAATGTAACAATAGATATGGCAATTGTTCATTGCTTTGTGATGTCAGATCCAGCCCTCAGAAATGCTGGTGAGCCTTGGTTCCCACTTTCTCCAAGGAAAGCCCTTGAGATGCTGCAGGGGAAGCCTGAGTGTGCCCTGTGCCCTGTTCCAAACATCTCCACACTTTGACTTGACATATGTGTGCATGTGCTAACTTCCTCTTTATTTTTTTTTCCTCTCTTTTCACAGTGGCACATTTGGTCTCTTCTGAGCATCTTGCAGCCTCTGGGTGACCGGGACATTGAATTTGGTGGACAGTTGCCATTCGCTCCCTGGGATCGTATCCGCCCTTGCTTCCCTCATCCCCTTCTGTACTCCCCTTCCCTCCAACCAAACTCCAGGGCGTTGTGATATTGCCATGGAGCCCAGAGAGACTTTGAGCAGCTCCCGGCAAAGGGGAGGCGAGGCAGACTTTCTGCCAGCTGCCGTCACCTCCACGAAGGCTTCGCCAGTCTCGGGCTGTGCAGGGGAGACGATGCTGTCTTCGTCGGGCGCGGGGAAAGGGATCCCGGTGAGCAGCGAGAGGCTGGAGCCTGAGGAAGAGGATGAGCTGGGCTCTGGAAGAGACGTGGATTCCACTTCCAATGCAGACAGCGAGAAATGGGTGGCGGGAGATGGCCTGGAGGAGCAGGAGTTTTCCATCAAGGAGGCTAACTTCACGGAGGGGAGTTTAAAACTAAAGATCCAGACCACCAAGAGAGCGAAGAAGCCCCCAAAGAACTTGGAGAACTACATTTGCCCTCCCGAGATCAAAATCACCATCAAGCAGTCTGGGGAGCAGAAACTTTCCAGAACTGGGAAAAATAGCAAAACAACTAAAGAGGAGGACAGATCACACTCCAAAAAGAAGGTAGGTCCCATTCTTTTACATAGTTCCAGAAGAAGAGGGAGAGGGAAGGAATGGATCTTCTCAAACAATTTGTGTCCAAGGCACAGTCTTTGCAAGATTTGGCCTTGGAGCAGCACAGGGCAAGTATCATCCTGCACTGCCACGTATGCATGGGGAATGATCTTGAACTATCCTTCAGATGAACCAATTCAGAAGAGATCAAAAGTTCAACCAGGCTTCTTCTATTTTTGTATGTAATTGAGTTTTGAGATTAATGATTACATGAGTGAGAAATGAAGGAGCCCACTTCTAAACTGCTTTGTGCCTGAGCACTAATGCTCAAGCCTTTTGGCAGTTAAGGCATTCAACTGCATTTTTAAAATAGAGGTATGTGCATGATGAACAATTGAATTCATTCCTGTATTCTGGGTGATGGGCTCCATTATTCTTGATTACAGCATTGTGTGAGTAGCACTATAGTTATGCTACAGAAAATACTTCCATTATAAGTCTCATTTTCTTCCAGATGCATATAATTTTCTTGAAATATCCTTCCGCAGAGAAATTTTTGGTACTTTAAGTCTGGGTAAAAATTGAAGTTTTTTTAATTTTTTCACTCATTCAAGGATGAGAAAAGAAAGAAAATCCTTTCTTCATATGAGCTGTTTTCAGGAGCACCCTTTTGATTTGATGTTGGCTTGATTTTTCTGTAGTGTCGCCTACACTTAGTACATAGACCAAATTTAGTTTGAGTGTATTAAGCAGCACTGCTGGGGACACAAATTTTTGGATAAGTGGTATTTTCTATCCTAAACATTAGCCAAGTGTGTTTGGTCAGGTCATAGTAAAAATACTTCACCTCTGCCTGCTTAGTAACCCATAGGTTTCATGATGAGTTCAGACAGGACATAGATTTGATAAAAGATGCACAAGTGTCTCCAAAACCTGGAGAAATTGATCTGGGACTTAGGCACCCTCAGATTAGGGCTTGGGTCACAGCTCGGTTTTCCTGCTCATGCAACTTTGATCCTTCTTCTCCCACACCTTACACATGTGATGGGTGCTCAAAGGGCAATGTGAAGCCTTGAGGAGACTAATTGCCTGGAGAAATTCTCCTCCACCTCTTCCTAGAAAAAATCCTCCTTGGCAGACTGACATAGACCAAAATTGTCATGACTCAAAATCACTTTTTTAAGCATTGATATTTCCCATTGACTCAAGGCAGAGCCCAGGGAGACTAACATCACTCACATCTGGAGTCTAACATCACTCACATTCACTTTTTTTACAAGCAGAACTTGAAAACAAACTAAAAAAAAAACAATTCAAGGGGATTTTTTTTCTCTTAATCTTTTAAGTGATATAGTCAATGGGCATGAAAGAGCTAGCTCTTTTAAACACAGTAGAGGCTTGGCCCTATAACGCTTTGAGAAGAGAATTTCCCATCTATTGAAAGGATGAGCTGCCTTCTTAGCACCAAGCAATGTCTAATTTCCACTTTCCTGTCCTCCCTGAATGTTTGCAGAGGTCCCAGGGGAAGCAGCAGTTTTATGAGACTATGCTCAGTGACAGCAAAGATGTCACAAGCAATCCTTCCATAGCAATGTGGAGGGGAAAAAAAAAAGAACTGCAAACCCCTACTTACCCTGCATGGGCCGTGAAGAATATGACTGCACAGAATCAGAGCCCTCATTTCTATGTATCACCCAGTCTGATGGGCATGGAAGGTGTGTTCTTTTCTGTGTGGTCATCCAAAAGGTTGAATAAATAAAGCTAAGCATAAGGAAGTTATGCACAAGAAAATCCCCAAACAAAAACCAAACAAAGCCAGTGGGAACAATAGTTTAAAAAAACACCTTGTAGCATGGTTATGCTCAGGGTGATGGCTTTATTGCAGGAGGATAAGGAGTTTGAAAGAAACAGACCATGGCTCAGACACGGCTGCATCCAGCTTGCACCTGCGTTGCGAGGTCCGAGCTGGCTGGGGCTGTGCTCACACACACCCTGTTCTCAAGCTGGGAGCGCTTTGGGTCAACACTGGTCTAATCTGGCCATTAAAACAAACAAAAAAACCTCAGCACCCAGCAGGTGGGTGCTCTGAGCAGATGGGGAGAAGGCTGCTGCCCCGGTGCACCATTAGCATAACACCCAACGGCTGCGGCGCGGCAGCTGCTGAGCCGCAGCTGCGCCAGAGATGTCCCCGGCAGGGGTCTGGAAGACCCCAGTGCTGTGATCTCGAGGGGTGTGCCTGATGCCTGGAGACCAGCAGCCTGCATCACCAGGATGGGGAATAACCCGAGTCCCTGCAGCCGGGGGGATCGCACACACGCCCGCCCCTCGGCTCGTGGGGTTCCAGGATCAGGCTGTGAGCACCTCGCATCGAGGGGGGATCAAAGGCACTGCAGAAAGGGAGGCTGGGAGCGAGGGGGAGAAAGGTTCTGGTGCTGGCAGAATGATTTCTTCTGTGGCCAGCATCTGTCTTGTGGTGGGTACGGAAATTTTGGGGGGGGAAGATAACTAGGAGGAAGCAGCAAGTTGAAATTTGCATGGATATATAGCTCTCTGGTCTATCTCTGTGTTTCCCTGGAAGAGCAGAGCATGCAGGAACCCTCTGCACTTACTTGCAGAACCATTGAGAGCTGCAGTAATGGTTGTGGGGAAAAAAAAATAAAAAAAAAATGATTTGTCACATTTAAATGGTTTTGGCGGTTTTGAAATTTCAGCGTTAGGCTGTTTTGATTGCGTGTTGCTTTAATCAGCACAAGCTCCAGAAAAGCAGCTCCTGGCAGCAGAAGGAGGGAACAACACATTTAAAGAGTGGGACAGACCTTCAGCTGGCATCAATCCACTGCCCTTTATGGATTTTTGCCAGGAGAGTTTGGCCCAATGTACACATTTCCCTTGCACATGGGAGCATTATTTGGGTTTACCACCTTGCTCGTGGATGCAGAGAATATACACAGACTGAGCTGCAAGTGCCATTCTTGTGCCTCTGGTGGGTGGGAGTGGTTGTCCTGCACATCATGGAGTAGCGCCCAAATTTATTTTTCCCCTGAGGAAGTGCAAACTCTATCAGGACTTGAAAAATCCCCTTAGTTTGTTGCATAATATTTCCAGCTACATCTCCAGCAGTCCCCAGTGCTTTGAAATACCACTTCAGCATTCTTGCAGGAGTTTCAATACACACAGCACAGAGAGCAAGTAATGAAAACATGGAAGCAATTTAAGTAACAGCATGTGGGTACACAAAGGACTGGTAATGCCAGCAATGTAAAAAGGGACTGTGAACTGGGGATATAGCATTTATTCAGTGGCCACTTAGGGAGGAAGAAGATATGCCTGTTTCTAAGCTTTACACTGCTCTGCTAATTAGGCAATAGGGGTTAGTGCTTGATTTCTAAAGCTGTGGTCCAGAGAGCAGCAGTGATTAGAAGGGGACTCTGTGGAGAGCCACGATGCTCATGTGCTGAGGCCCAGGGTTTTTGCCTTTGATTCCAGCTGCTACACTATATTAAAAGACATAAACATGCATTAAATACTTTCCTCATGTTGCTTTTCCGTGTGAGCAATCGCCCCAGGGATGTTATTCGATCCTGAATGGGAGGGGAGGGAATTCAGGAGAGGATCTTGCTGGGTGCAGTTGCTGATGCCCCGGAGTGGGGAGGGAGGCAGGGGATGAGAGAATACCAGCGTTGGGAACCTCTGCTCTGCTGGCTTGAATGCCTGGCTGCAATGCAACAACTTTTGGGGTTTCTTTTAAGTCCAGACCATGCCAAGTTTCACATCGGCTTCCCTTACTAAAAAAAAAAAGAGTAAGGGTAGTTTCCTAACTCTTTTCCTGGGGCTGCTCAGAAGTTGAATCATAGCTTGATTCTTTGGCTGCTTGTGTGGCAGTTGGAAAGTGCACAAATGTTCTGTAAGAGTTTTCTCTTGTTTCAACCCTTTGGCACCTGGGGATGGAGCGGGCTGAACTGTTGCCACTTCTAAACCCACAAATAGCTCCATTTCATTTAGTCTGATTGGAGAAGGAGGGAGGGAGGGAAGAAAAAAGCCAGGAGCCCAGAGGATGTCCTGCTGGCAGGCAGGCAAGCCCAGCAGCTGCTGCTCTCTCACCTGCAGTAGGGCTGTTCGAGTCAACCACCTCACCAACACTAAAGGTGCTTTTTCCTTCAGATAAGGAAATGTTATCAGTATGGAAGAATATTGAAAGCGTGGTACCAAATGCAATGAAGCAACCTATCAGCATTCCCTGCCTGCCATGTAGCATTTAACAAGTCCCAGATGAACAGTGATTTCTCTGGTTTTGTTTTATTTCCTTTTTTTGGTCCTTCCCTGCATTTGTTTTTGGCTTTTTTTTTTTCCTATTCTCTTATGTCTGTAAGCACTTCATTTTCCACCCCTTCTTTCTTTAGGCACAGCCTGACAAAGGTTCTTTGCAGCTTTCATCATACGCATAATGTCCTTCAGAGGATGTAAGCTTGTGGTTTTGTAATTATTACTGCACTAGGGTTTTTTGAGAGCTTGGGATGGGTGAATGCATTTTACTGCTGAGAGATAAGCACAGCGGCAAGTCAATTGGAAGTAAAGCTTCCTTATGTGTAGTCAGAGGAAACTCTATCTCTGGATTTTCTAGCAATGTTGTTTTTTTTTTGTCTTTGAGTTTTTGTAGGTGTTTGCCATTTCTCTGCAGGAAGCAGTTCTAACACTTTCCCCCTTGAAATTCAATTCACAGTCTTCCTTTTCACTGCTCCACATATGTAACTTTTTCTGGTGATTCACCTTTCATTGAAGACTCTCTCACTCATGCGCTCTCACCATTGCTGATGCCAAATTGATTTTTTGCCTTTTTTTTCTTTTATATTCTTTTATTACATTTCTATATTCTTTACACATATATTTGTAGTTCTGTAGCCTATCATAGTATTTATAGCTAGCATTTTACCTACTCCATTAGACAGAAAGATAAACCAAATTCCCTAGCAGCTCCAAGCTGGGGGTCCAAGGTTAGATTCTTGGGGAAACCAAGGTTGAAACTAGCTGTCCGAGCCATATTTTCATAAAGTTAAGTTCCTATCTAAAAGAGGGGGAATTAAAAGAAGGTTGAACTGGGAAGGAATTACCTCCCCACTGATTGAGGTGATCCCCACCTCCCACTAAGTGGGGGTTTCTGTCAGATATGCCAATTTGCTAAACATATAAAAATTATTTATGTGTTATTCTACGGCTCCATCTTCGGCATTTTCCACCTGTCAAATTGTGCACCTAAGGATCCTGGTAAAGGTAACCCCTTTTTATCACCTAACTGAGTCTGGCTCGTGATTTTAGCACCAGCAAAAAGGCATCATTGCCCGCCTTTTTTTCCACAGAGGATCACAAGTGCTCCCCCTCCTTTACTTCCCCCTTCTTTTTTATTGATGACTGCACATTGCACTTTCCCTCCAGGTTCTCATGTGCATCCGCAGCTCTTGCTGCATTACCCCTGTGCTGGACTCATCTCCCCGGTGATTTGTGTGCATGATCATCCAATTGCTCACCGTGCATGCTTATCCCTCCTTGCTAGGGGCATCCCTGTGCAAGATGTGATCTGAGTCAGCTCTTCCTGCTGCGATCCCAGACGTGGCCCAGGGGGTTGATGTAAGTGCTTGGCCTAGTGAGGAAAAGAAGGCACTCATGGGTTAGTTGTACCTGCTTGAAGTGGTGGGGTTCGTTTTACAGCTTATTTTTCTTCCCCTCCCACTCCCCTCCTCCCCAAAGGATGGAACATCCACAGTCCCTTCAGCTTGGACCTGTTCCTGCGCTGGTTTAGTCCTTGTTCTTTCTTTGTAAAGCCTTGAGGCAGCTCTACCTGATGCTTGTGGCGGCTACCTGGAACTCATACCAGCAGAGTAGAGCTCAGCCTCTTCCCAGGCTATGGTACAATGGTAGAGCCCCAGAAGTGCCAGCACAGTGGAGCAGTGTTCTCCCAGCTGCCTCCAAGGCGAAACTGGCTCTTGAGTGGCTGAGAGATCAATGCAGAGCTGCTCTAACAGGCACGAGGCTCCTGGCATTTTTAGTCTTTCTACACAAGTGCATGGGTGCAAAGATACACAAACTCAGCTCTTTGATAGTCATCCCAGGTGCCCTTCAGGCTTTTCTTTCTACCACATTGTTGAAGGCACAAATGAAACAGCTGCAGTTTGGTGGTCTCCCACGTCAGGTATCTTAGGCTCACCGCAAAAAAAGAACAAGAATGAATGGTGGGGGCTTTTTTGGTTTGTGTTTGTGAAAAAAATAATTTCTTCACTTAAGAAACCAGTTTTTCCAGGAGGTGAGGACAACTTAGGTTCATCCTGGTCCATGAAGGCACCTGAGGTGCTGACACTGGGAGCTGAGTCATCTTGATCCCCCACATAGCCATCTGGAGGAGGCTGGTCCCACCTGAAGGTGGTTCAAAGCCTCCCCATGAAGAGGTGGAGGGCTGGATCCCAGATTTAACCCTTCCTTCTCCTCCAAAGCTTGCTGGAGAAGTGTCTATCTTGCATCATGTCCTGGATATCTGGATATCTTGTGACAGGAATAAGGCAGAGTGTCTTTTCCAGCTCAGTGCTCGGCCTGAGCCAGCTGATGCCCATCCCTTAGTTCTGTCTGCTCCCAAAGAATTGTGCTTTTTTTTTTTTTTGCAACTAGTCAAGTGGGTGCTAAAGAAGCAAACATCTGTCAGTGAAGGGATGGGCTGAGGAAACGTAAGCAGGCTTTTTCTGCTGAACACAGAGTGCCAAACAAGGAAGACTTGGTGTACTTGATTAGCTGCCATATGACCAGGGCTCAGAGAGGCTGTCTGTGTTGAGGACAGGTTTTGTTTTGCAGCAGTCTCTCCCTCCCACAGCTGAGTTTCGATGGCCTTCTGTGACATTTCCTTGTTTACTTGTGCTGTGTCTTTCTCTTCCAACCATGACAAAATATCCACAGACCTGGTGTTGGGATTGAGGAGATGCTGCAAGCAAGCAACTGGGACAAGTGCAGGAAGCTGGGGGTCCAGGTGGAGATCCTTAGCATCACTCACCAAACTACAGGTGTCATACAGGAGGACAGGGTGCAAAGCCCTGGTCAAATTGGTTTTATTTCAAAAGCACCGTGGCCTCCAGGCTAACAGAGATGGAAATGTGATATGCAGGCATGTACACCCAGGGCTGCAAACTGGATGTGTTTTCGTTCACAGAGATTTTGGGGTGTCAGTCCTTCACATACATGACTGTGCTCTTCCAGCATCAGCTTTTGCCTGCAGTGCTTCCTCTCCTCCCCTGCCAGGCATGCCTGACCACAGATACCTTTTGATTTACTTACAGACTTTTCATCTTCACTTCCTTTTTCACACAAATACATACACACACACACACAACACACACAGCTAGTCCCTCAGGTCAGGTCTAAGTCTTCCCATGCTTCATTCCCAGACGGGTTCCTTGCTGGCCCCATTCTCCACCCAGCGAGTGGGACTGAGAGATGGACCCATCTTAGTTCTTTTGAAGGGAAACTTGTCTTTATCTGGTGCCTTCACCTTGTCTTTTCTTCTGTTTTTTTTTTTGTTTTTTTTTTTTTTTTTTAAGATAACAGAGACTTGCAAAAGTTGGTTTCTGGCCACTTTCCTCCTAAGTGATTTCTCTGGTGTCTAGCGATGAATGAACTTTTCAGCTAAGCCCTTTTTGGGAGCCTCTCAGAGCTCCCTTTCTTCTGGCCAGAGAACAATTTGAACAAAATATGTCAGCATATTGTATCCCAAAGACTGTGATTTTGCATCACATTTGATCAACCCTGGACAAAATATTCAAAAAACATTGAGGAGAGAGGATTGTGCAGTCAGGCAAGGACTTTGTGTGTACATTCACATATACAAAAACACCGTGTGACCATGTTAGCCTTGTTTCCTTAGGAAACTGGTCTATAAATATCCAGAATAAACATGAATTGTTTTGCTTTTTTAATGCTGAGACTTTTCCAACTCTTGGACCTTAAAATGATTCAATTTAAGATGTGACCTTCAAGGACAAGTCCAGTTAGCTGTGTTTTCATAAGAGCTTTGTTTTCCGCTTCTTGCCATGACTTCTAACACAAATTAGGCCACTGGCTGTTGGCTTCTTCATTTCAGGACATAAGGTGCTATTTCTACATCGTGGTTATATTTGGACTCTGAGCTGCAGGTGGTTGCTGTGAGGAAAGGGATTCTCAAGCCATGGTGTGTGTAGCAGTAGCACGACACTGCTTTCCACATGCACGGCAAACTCTAATTCTCCAGACTGGGCGAGAAGTATTATTAATACTTTTCTTTTTTTCTTGGAGCTGCGGGCTAGCAGTGAAAAGAACAGTGTGAGGGCTAAGGTGTCTTACTACAGGTTGCAAATGAGATTGTACACCTGAGATCTGGCTTGGACTGTGGCCAAGACAGGTTAGCTGCAGATGAGGACATGGTCATTCAAGATAGACAATCAACCACAGCTGAACCAAATGGGGTTTTAAGGTTCTGGTGTCCCATGCTGCTGCTGTGCATCCATGTCTGCTGTTGGCAGATCCTGTAGAAAGGAAGGCCTCAGGAGAGCCTGTCTTCCCACAAAAATTTCACAAATTCTGTAGAGAGGAGGATAAGTGGAACCATCTTGTCTCTTAGTACAGAATGTGAAATAGAGCAATGAGATTAAGTGACTCACTCAAGGAACCTGTCACAGGCCGGGTTAATGCTCAAACCTTTTTCACTGAGCTGTGGTTACTTAACCATGACACAGTTGAGTCTCCCAGGGGTGGCCTGATCTCCAAGCATGGAATGCAGAGCCCTTCTGGAAACCAGTCCTTCTCTAGCTGTCATTTAAACAGATACATTATTTTTCAAAATAGTTGAAAAATATTCATATTGAAAAATAATCTCTGCATCTTCACTGCTCACTTAAAAATAAAACTTATCTCAGGGAAGAGCTAGGGCTGGATGCAGAAATAAGGGGGCGGAGTTTTGGGGCCAGCACGCAATCAGTTGACCTAGATGCCCTTAATAATCCCTTCTGGTCTGTAAACCCTAAAATGTGGTAAGAGTTGAATGAGGAATATCTACTGGAGGACTCATTATCTTCTCATCAGTTTCTCATGGCTGTCTCTCACCTGGGTGGCAAGGTTTACAGAGAGACGGTATCTTTTTATCGACGCTGGGTGTTACAAAAACTCTAACACTATAAACTTGGGTGGTTCATTGAGGAATTCCAGCACTTTGCAGCATCCTAACTTCATGTGAGCTGCTCTCCCTCCACATGGCTGAAAGATGAGAATCAGCCTGGAGGGGATTTGTGGGTAATTTTGGCTTGCCCAATGCTCTCGCTTTCCAAAGGAATGTGGTGGCACAAACAAATGAGCCAGAGGACACGGGCCCCCTCTCTCTCCATGCTGAGGACCATGACAAGGAGAGGGCCGAGCACTGGACTCCATGAGTCACCAGGATCACACCCTCGCCTCACTGCAGGGCGAGTCACTGCTTCCCCAGCTGGTGCTTCTGTGAGAAGGCACTTCTGTAACAACGTGGTTGGCAAACATTTCCCAGGAGGATGTGTTGGAAACAGTTTCCTCATACCTCTGAGGTAGAGCTTACACTGGGATTACTAAATAATCAGTAGTGTCCCCTGCTCCTCAGTGGAACATTGTGCCAGCCTGGGTGGCTTCACCAAAACTTTACCTGCAGTACTCCCAGGTGGGTAATTTGATGAAAGGTCACTCTTAAGAGTAGGAAAAGTATACCTGAGGCAGATATACTGGGGATCAGCACACTAACAGGGTCTGGACCAGCCCTCACTTCCTCCTCCCACCAAAGTCTATCCAGCTGCAGGGACAGTCCCTGCATTAGTCACCTATCTAATCTGCATTAACAGGGAGCTTGAAGGCACTTTATTGCATCTTCCACTGGGAACTGACGCTGTTGGATTTACAAGGTATTCTGGTTCTTATATCCTATGCTGTGTGCAGGTTGGATGGTGATAATTAATTTGTCCTGTCCGTTTTCTGACATTGTGTCCACCAGCACACAGCTGGTGAAGTTCTCTTCTCAAAGACAGCCTCTTGCTTTCCATGGGATACTTTTCTTCAATAATTTATGTAATCAGCAGGACTAATACCCTCCAGCCTTTTCTCTCTTTGGTCTTAATTCCATTGCATCACTTGTAATTATATTCCTGATTTGAAATTGGAGTGGGGAGGTGGTATGCGAAAGCCTATTTGTTTCTGTGACTACAGCACAGCCATCACGGGAAGAAATGAGGAGAGGGTGATGGGGAGGGACTGATCTGTCCTTAGGCCACCAGCTCTGGGCGTGGGCAGGAGCTGCTCTTACTCACTGGGGGCCAGCGACTGCCAGCGTGCTCCTTGGGAATCTGTGACCAAACAGGGCAGCTCTGAGGGAGGGCAACACGTCCCTTGCTGCTCCCTGTGCTGTGGCTGGCAGCTGTGGGGCATAACCAAGCCATGCTTCATCCTTGGAGCCAGCCTGGGTCCTTGGGATGTGGAGCTCTGGGCTGTAATTTGGCCGTTCGTGTTATCTAGAGGATGTTTGAAAGAAAAAGGAGGACAGCTTGTGATACACGGCTCAACCTGAGGCATTTGAGTGTGATAGAAGGGCTGGCAGTGATTTATTGTTGGCTTTCTGCATTTGCTGGAGTTCATATCACTGACATACATGCAAAACTTTGGTAAAGTAGGACTGCTGCAAATTACTCTCTAAATAAGTCTTTTACTATCTATACGTTACTTTGGCCACTGAATTTCGCTTTGACCTGCTTAGATGTTGGTGTTGAGGATTGCCCTAAGGTAGTGAAAAGGTGGGAGATGGAAACCCTGTCTCTTTTCAGTCTGACCTCACTTAATCTAACATACTCAGCACGAGCCCATGGGGTACAGCAGCTGTGTGCTGGAGATAGAAGTCAACTCAGTCCATCTTGGCCACATGGTTTAATAGGCCTATGAAATCTCTGGGTCAAAGGCCAGCCACCAGGCCCATCTTTGTCACATCTCAGTGATGTGTATCCTGGCAGGTTTTTCTTTTTGTTCCTCCCCGGCATGGAAAGAACCATCTGCCGGGTTGGCTTTCATAAGAATTTTGAAAAATACCAATTTCCCTTTGTTGAGTGGGGTGTGTGTGAGGGGGTGGGGGCACACAGGACAGAAGAAGGAAGGAGAGCCTGACCTAAAACCAAGCCAGTATTTTCAGGGATTTTAGAATAGCTTGTATTGTGTTTCCTACTCCCCAAGGAAGGGTTGTCCTCTTTCTTCTTTTCTCTTTGATTCGATTCCCTGCCACTCTGTGAGCAAGTCAGAAGCTGCAGCTGCTGCTGTCAGCTGGGAAGGGAGTCCCCTTGTTTAAAAACCATGTGTTAATCCCTGGTTAGAAAAAGTAGCAATGCTTTATGCTCCCCTTATAGCCCCCTTTTCTCTCTGCATCTTGACTGCCTGCCCGCAGACTTGCCATTTGTGTGAAAACAGATGCAGGTTGACACCAAAGAGACTCAACAAGGACCACAGGTAGCATGAAGGTGTGTAAATAAATAAGCCCAAAGCCTGGACAAAGTGACCAAATATAGTTTTGAGAGTAGGGTGGAAGTCAGAAAGGACAAGTGTGTTATGAGGTCTGGGGGAAAATTGTGGAGAGCTTTAGGAGTAAGGGGAGCTGTTTTTGTCATAGCTGTTGGACACAGATGGGGAGAAGTGTTTGCTCAAGGGGCCTGTGCTTTGTTCCCAAGGAAAAGCCAGCAGCCCAGTGGGAGAGGAATTTAAACAGTGAGGTAAGGAGAAAGGAGGATTTGGGCTCTGCCAGATGGAGACAGCCATGCAGGCAGTGCTGGAGAGGGTCTGATGGGTAAATAAGAGGCCCAGGGGGCTCAGTGCATTTACCATCAGGTGTGATACCAAAGCATTGATGGGTGAATGCAAAAGGTGGCCTGGGGCTGAAACGGGAGAGAAAGAAAGGGTTTTGATTTTGACCATCAAAAAACACCTTCCTATCTTTTCTAGTAGAACAAGAAAATGAATCACCACAAAGACAGGGAAAAGGGATTTAGATGATGGATGGTACTTACATAAAAATGAAGGCAGTGCCCTGAAATTGTTATAGATCATAGAATGATTTGGGTTGGAAACCCCTGCCATGGGCAGAGGGAACTTTAGACCATGTAACCTCTATTGGTAGAAAAGAGAAAAGGTTTTCAGCTCTTTCCTAAGGTTTTGAAGCAGAAAATTGAGGCAGACAGAGGTATATCACTCGGGGTCACTGGAGAAGGCACCACACCACTGCAGCCAGGACCCTGCTCCCACCCCATGCCTTGGCTGGTCATTCCCCCTGCCATGCCCCAGATCTCCTTGTCCACAGGCTGCAAGAAACAACAGGGCTCCCCTGTTGTTTCTTGGCTTGAAGGGCTGTTGAAGGGCTTTTCCTGCCACCCTTTCCCAGATGTGCCGCTGCGGGCAGGGACAGCCGTGCCCACCCACCATGGGCGGCAGGTGGGCCCAAGCTCGGGCCGCTCCCCAGCAGATTATCGTGACCTCTGCTCCTGGGTTTGGGGGACAGGAAGGAGCCAGCAGCCACGGTCTGCACCCCACGCTGCTGCCCTGCCTTCCCCGCCGCGGCCCCTCGTTAATAAAGAGGTGTAATTGGGAGCCCTCCCTCCATCCCGTCTGGTGTGAGGCCATTTGTGTGCCGGGGGAGGAGGGGCAGGCCCGGCTCTGAGGGGGGAGGCGGCCGCGGGGGAGAGAGGGAGGGAAATCGTCTTTGTTTGTTCAAGTAATTTAGGCCTCAGATGTTTTTTTTTTGTTGTTTTTTTTGGTTTTTTTTGGTTTTTTTGTTTTTTTTTTTTTTTTTTGGAGAGAGGGAGAGAAAAGCAAAAAGAAAGGTTGATCGGGGCTGGTGAAGGTGTGCTCCTGGTGCATAAAAATATCCCGAAAGCAGAGGGGACAAAGTGCACGGAAGAAGTGTGGATTTAAGTGTTTTGCGTTTGCTTCTCAAGTTTGCCAGGCGAGATGCGAATCTTGGAAGAAGCCCAACCAATAACAAAAAACAAACAAACAAAAAACTTACCAACTGAGCAAAATAAAAAAAAAAAGCAAAAAAAAAAACCAGGAAAGAAGTTAAAGAAGTTTGGTCTGCTTAGCTGGCTGAAGGGAAAATAGGAAAGTTGCTGGGTGCTGGGTTTTGCCACCAATGAAATTTGTTTCTGTTTTATATGTGCTAGCGCACTGTTTTTGGAGTCAAGATTTTCTACTTCATGTGCACTAACACACTGCCTTTGGTGTTAAGAGTGCAGCTCTCCTGTGACTCCCTGTTTCCCATCAACCCGGTTAGACATCTCTTTTTTTTAAATGAGAATAGAAAATCAAACAAAACAAGTGACAAACGTTCCTCTGTTCATTTTAGGTTGAAGTAAAACTCACATTTAAGCCCATTGAAAGACCTAAACTAAGTTGAAAATGTCTGCGCTGTGAAGGGTGAGCTTTGCCATTGAAACGCTTGTGTTTCAACTGTGTGAAAGTTGCAGAAAAATGCACATGGGATATGCAGAATTTAATTTTTTTTTTTTTTTTTAAGTTAGAGAATAGGGTAGTGGTGTGAAAGAAAGAATTAGTTATGGCAAATCTTATTAGTGTCCATTGTAAGCAGAGAAGCAGAGACATATGGGACCACTTGCAAAATTATTTCTTGTTTATTCAGCTTCGTAACCGAAGCAAATTTTTTTGCATAGTGTCATTTATTTGGCAGCTGGAGGGGTGTGGAAGGTGTGCGTCTATGAAGCAAAAAGGGGTGAAGAGAGAACACAGTATTGGTATTCCATTAAAAGTGATGCTCAGTGCTTTGTTTGTCAGGTTTTGGCAAGGCTTTTTGCTTTGAAAGCCATTCAGAGAGGATCGAAGCAGATGGCAGGGAGATCCTGTTTGTGTTATTTTTGGACATTCCCATTGAAAGTCTCAGATTGTTGTCCTTTTTCCCCCTTCCCCCACTCATGCATGTTTTTCTTTCTTCCTTCCTTTCCCCTTTTCTTCTTGAGAACATTTTTATTTTTTTAAAGCATATATTATTAATTATACAACATCACCTAAAAGCTGGGTGTGTTCCTGATGAACCAAGCTGTGGCTAGTTTATATTTTTTTATCTGTCCAAAATCAGACAAAGAGGTGGGAGGACTGTGTCCTGAAGCAGTACAAGCAGGGTTAGGAGAGGGAGCTGGGAAGCCAGACTGCCATTTTGTGGGGTTCAGCTCAACAGCAGCACATCTCCCTGGCAGACTAGCAGCTGTATAAAGCCCAGGAAGCAAGTTTAGATTGAAGGTCTCTGATAAAACAACTTTAGTGACCCCCATCCTTTCTAAGCCCTTGTGGAGGAGAGACCAGCTGTAGATAAACTGAACTAGCCCCTGGCTCTTTGTAGTGGTCTTCCCATGTCACTGGTCAGATTCCTTGGTCTCAGGCAGCCTGGAAAGCTTTTGTTCCGCCATCATCAGTTCCCAGATTGTGGTAGCAAGAGAGAACTTCATTGCCTCACATTGCTGGTATAAACAGCTTCCCTGAGCAGTAATTTAGTTTTGAATAACAGTGCTGGAAATGTCTGCAGCGCTTTTCATGTGGAAGTCTTCACAGAAGCCCTTCACAACCTTTGTGCAGGCAATCCAGCAAAGCTGAGCCTGGTCCAATCAGTTAAAGCACTTGGCTAGCCCAGGTCTATCAGCGGGGATGTGCACACACAAGGAGGATGGGAGGTCTTGGCTGCAGTTGATATCCAAAAGTTCAGGTGATTCACCTGAAGCTCCTCCAGATGATTAAATCTCTTAAGCTAAGCTGGAAATCTCGAGGAAACAAGCATTATCATGCTCGTTCTGTCAGTGGTTATTCCCAGATAGAAGCAGATATTTAAATCCTCAAGTCTTTGCATAAGGTAATATTAGCAGTACTTTGGCACAGGAAGATAGTTTACAAGGACGTAAAGCTTTGGCCCAGAAAAATAAGCAAATGAACTTTACAGGTTTCACTTTTACTACTGTAACACTAAAACACAGTTCAGTGCAGGTTGTGTTTGAGTTCAAGGTGATGATTCATCTTGGTTTTTAGATTGATTGAACCTGTATACCCACATCCTCAATCTTTTTTTTTTTTTTTGTGTAACTGGTACACTGAGGGAATCCACTTGATAAACTCTCATTTTGTTCTTAATTGAATGAACACTCAGAAGTCTTTCATGTGCATTGCAGCACTTGAGTTTCAGTGCTGTAGTTGCAAGGTGGTAGTGAGTGACCCATTATGTGTGAAGGGATGTCCCTTGAGCTACATTTTGTTGGCTGCAATAAGCTCTGGAGGGGAAAAAATAAAATAAAAAAAACAAACCAATCTTCACTTTCCTCTCACTGTTATCTCTTACTGGATGATGAACATCCCCTTGGCAGGATTTTTGCTCTGCAGTGCTGACTTTTGTGCCTGCCTTATTAAAGTTTGGCAACTCCTTTTTGTTACCTACTGGACGAGCCTTCTGCTCAGAGGACCTTCCCCTGCTCCTGGGGTGGCACGGCTGCTCTGCCCAGTGAGGATTTCCCTTCCAGGGCTTCCAGGGATAAGGGCTTTCCTGGTCTGACGCTTTGAGAAGGGAGCCAAGCAACAGTCTCAGCCTAGACAAAAGGCAAACTCGACCTACTATTTATGTAGTTACTTAAACATGATTTAACCTAAATAATGCACACCCTGACTTGGCCGAGGGAGAGGGGGAAGGGGAGGAGAGGAGCTTGTTTCTAATGAGCCAGGAGACAGGACAATTAATTACATATGAAGGACAGATAACTGACAGCAAACTGTCTACAGTAGAGAGAAACAAAATACCGATGTGAACAATTAAAGCGTCCATGTGATGGAAGGGTCAGCAATTTCTCAGAGAGCAGGCGGCTGGGCACGGCCCCTGGAGAGCCACAGTGGATGCTCGGCTGAGCGGGAGGCCAGGTGGGCAGAGATTTTGGGGTCCTCCACCATCAAGGCTGAGCAGGCATTTCTGAGGCTGACAGGCAGCGCTCTGGGCATTATTTTCATCACATGCGCTTTTGACAGCGGAACTGTTAGCTACTAATCTCAGCAACACGTGTGGCGGGGAGGAGAGCGGGTGAGGCAGCAGAGCAAAGGCTCCACGGGCAATTAGGTACCTGCCTCAGGATGCTGCCAGCCACATGAAGAAGAGCTGAGATGATGGAGGTTTTCCTTCCCCTTTTTTTTTTTCCTTAAAAATCGTTAATTTTCCTCACCGTCCCCCGGATGTGGAAGCGCAAATCTCAACTGCTGGCAGTTGAATTCTTTGAGGACTATGGTCAGAAATTTCCATCCTCTCTGCTCACCCTCCCTTAACTGCAATGAAATCTGGCATGACTTATCACTCACAACACCCCTTTCATCCTCCCCTCTCTGCCAGCCCATCCTGCAGTCAGCCCCTGGCTGTAAAGGTTTGAAGGTAAAGGCCGATGGATTAGCCTAGGGAAGGGCCAAAGGTTAAATGAGCAGGGCTAGCAGCATGCAAAGGGCTACGATTGAAATATTTGCTGAATGCTGACAGGCAGCAGAATAGAGGCAGACAAGTGGCAAATTCCTGTTTTCTCCTCTAATTGAGAAAATATTTTGGGTGGTATTCAGGCAGGCTGCAGATCAAGACAGGGAAAGTCAGCCAGCCAGGGAGGGAAGGATGGGAGGACTTTAATAAAAACACTATTTCCACTAAACGTTTCCAAAAGCTTTGTGTTTATTCTTGTGGAAATCCCTGGAGTCTGAGGCTTACCTTTTGCTTGGTCATTTTTGCCATGTAACTGCAGAGCCAAAATGCTGCCCCTCTGAACTTGACATGTCTCACGAGCAAAATTTGACCAATTCTTGATGTTTTTGCAGCTACAGAAGTCTTTCTTTCATTGAATTGTAGAAAGGTTTGAGTTGGAACAAACCTTCAAGATCATCTTGTTCTGAGCCCCTGCCATGGTCAGGGACATTTTCCACCTGACCAGGTTGCTCTAAGCCCCATCAAACCTTTCTTTGGAAGTCTAGTTTATAGCATGGAGGCGCTACCGTGAAAAATCCAGATGTTGTGAGGATCCATCTCTCATCTGCTGGACAGGAGATTAATGAGATTTGATGATATATTGATAAAACGTGACAACTACTCAACCCTTGATTTTATTTACTTGTAACATGGTTAATACTCAGCTGTGTTTCGAGCCTGTGTAATGCATGGTGGCCTTGTACCTGGACAGGACTGTTACAGTTATCGTGGAAGTGAAGAGAGAGAAATTGGGTTTTTCTGATGCATCACAGGTTGACTGCACTGATTTCTGCCTTGGGCCACCCCTCTGGCATTCCTTGCTTGCTCTTGGATGTGAGTGGAAGCTCTGGTGGCACTTGTGAGGAGGAAATTCCAGGTTGATGTCACCAAAAGCAGTTCACTGGCCTTTCACACCCTGACATCTTCCTTCAAGGGGTCATTTAATCCTGCAAATGCCCTCTGCCTTAAGCCTTCTGCTTTCCCCTTTCCCAAATGCTCCTTCGAAAGCTGATAATGTACTGAGAAGGTTTCAATTAATGCAATTTCCTTCTTTCTTAGAAATATGGTCTTACTTAAGTAGTCAGGGAATAGGGGAAGAAAGATGTAAAAAGAAACAGTTCCTCAAGCCAAAAAGCAGCATGAGGGTCAGCAAAGTTTACGTTCCCTTCTAAATGCTCTTGTCATAAAGCTGGGAGGCTGACTTATAAAATGTTTTCTGAAGCATGCCATAACTGCAGCAGAGGAAAGTTTTGGCAGGAGTGTACCCAGTTTGTGGCCAGCAAGTTGTGTTGCATTTGGGCTCTTGGAATCTCATGTGCTCCTTTAAAGATGCCCAAGAGGCAGTCAAGAGATTCCTAATAGTCAATATGGGCTTGGTTAAGGCTTCAGCATTTATCAACAGCTCCAAAACTTTATTGTTGAGCAAAAGGAAGGAAAGCTTGCCTGGCTTTGTGGATCAGCTTCCAGTGAGGCGTGCTGAGGGCTGCCAGGGTTCCATTCTGCTGGCCTTGCACCACAGTTGCTCCTGGAAAGCGGTTCACAGGGTTGGGGCAATATTCCTGATGCTGGAGCAAGGCAAGGGATGATTCTTTTCCTGCCTGTGGCTATGAAGCAGCTGGTGTGCTGGTTGCTCAGCACTGCAGATTTTTGCCTTGATTCAGGAAGCCTGTGATGGGAATCAAGCAGCACAGTCAACACAGTGGGGAAACTGAGGCACTAACACAGAGTGTGTCCAGAGAAGGGAACAGAGCTGGGAAAGGAGCTGGAGCCCCAGGAGAGGCTGAGGGAGCTGGGCAGGGGCTGAGCCTGGAGCAAAGGAGGCTCAGGGGGGCCCTTGTGGCTCTGCACAGCTCCTGACAGGAGGGGACAGCCGGTGGGGTCGGGCTGTGCTCCCAGGGAACAGGGACAGGAGCAGAGGGAACGGCCTCAGGCTGGGCCAGGGGAAGTTTAGATTGAATATTAAAAATTTTCTTCACCAAAGGGCTGTATCACCACCCCATGAGGGATTTAAAAGCCACATTGATGCGGCACTTGGGGACATGGGTCAGTGGTGGCCTTGGCAGTGCTGGGGGAATGGTTGGACTCCATGATCTTGGAGTATTCTCCAGCCTAAAAGATTCCATGCTTCTGTGCCTCTCTCTCTGCATAATGCTCTGTGTCAGCATGAGCTTAAAGTGAAGCCCCTGACTCATTCAGTCATCAAACCATCCTCCTGCCTTTAAATCACGGGTCTGTCTTGACCTTCCCTTACCCCCCTCAGTCTGTGCCTGGCTTGCACAAGGGAGAACAAAGTGACACTTGTTTGCCTCGTCCAAAGAGCTCACTCAAGCAGGTGATTGTCTTGCCTCCTTTTGCAGTCCCAAAACAAAGTGTTGAAGTGTTGTTCTGGGATGTAAAACATCCCATATATTCCCCTGGGACTGGATTTTTGCTTTCTAACAGCGAGTGGCACTGAAAGGAAAAGGGGTCAAAATTGCAGGATAAGGGAAATAATTCCCAGGTGCTGAAATTAGGAGAAAGATGTGAGCACTCATCCTCTGCACTCCTTACAGTGCAGGGAGCAAGGGAGATTTAACAGCTTTAGCTTCAGTCTCTAAAGAGCTGATCCTTCATTTGTAACCCTGACAGGAAAAAAAACCCAAAAAAACAAAAAAACAAAAAACAAAAACAAGGAAGAGGATGAGAAGTCAATCAAAATCAGTTAAAAACTTGTCATTGTTTATTTCTTTTGGGGACGTTAAGAGGCCAGCACATCTGTGACCAGCACAAAACTATGTCTTCCAACAAAACAGTGTCTTGCAGCAAGGACCATGGTTCTCAACCACGAGCCCCCTGTTCACCTCCAAAAGGGAAATTTATCCCTTCTGTTTTGAGGAAGGGAGGTTTGGTTTTATTTAATCATGAATATTTTCAGCACATGTGTCACTTCATTTTCACATGAAGGTTTGGGGTTCTTATTCCAAACAGTTTTGGACCTCAAAACCCAGGTGTATCCAGCATGCAAGCCAAGGAATTGGAAACATGGGTTCTGTGCTTAAAATGAAAGTTAAACTTCCTCTGTTTTGATCTCCCTCCCTTCAAATAAAGGATATGACAGCACACGCCATCCTCTGTGAGAAAAGAGTTAAATCTACAAAGCACTTTGAACCCCAGAGTGATATCATTCATTTTATTTGGTCTGTTCTGGTTTCTAGTCAAAATGAGAGAAGCACAAAAAGATTTTGAGTCACTGCTGCTTTTGTTTTTTTGTTTAAATCTGAAACCCTGAAAATGAAAGGGCAGCAAGACAGGAAATATAAACTGAAACTAAAAAGGAGACTTGAAGAAGCCCAAGAGAAATGGAAAATCTAAACTTTGCCGGGGTGTCTTCAGCTGTGACGACCTGAAGGTTGAGCTCACCCCAGAGTGGGAAATTGTACTTTTTCATGCAACAAAAGAGAAGAGTTTCTCTCAGGGGACTGATGATTCTGGTCACTTCACAAGTTCTGATTTCTAAAATAATTCCCATAATACCAACCTCTTACTACAGAGGGATGTTTGGTTGTTGTTGTTGTTTTGGTGGGTTTTTTTCGTTGTTTGGTTTGGATTAGTTTGGATTGGTTTGGTTGTTTTGTTTTGTTTTGTTTTGTTTTGTTTTGTTTGTTTGTTTGTTTGTTTTTTTGGTGGGGTTTTTCTTTTTTTAATTTTTTGGGTTTTTTTTTTGTAGGGAGAACCAGACCACTTTGGTTATCAGTTTTCAGCTCACAGCTGTAACCCAAGATGTCACAGGTTATTCGTACATGGCAATGCTTTTCCAAAAAGTTTACATTTCACAATTTTCAGGCTAGTGCTTTATCTTTCCCCTTTATTTCTACAGGGTTGTCTATTCAGTTGCTCAGGAGTTTATATCAAGGAGAACCAGCTTCTGACCAGAAGTTTAGAAATTTGCCTTCACAAAATAAACATATTTCTTGATTTTTTTTTTTTCCTCACTGTGTGTGGCTTCTAGTTCTCAGCAACTCATTTCTCTGAAAGAAATTAAAGGAGCCTCCTACAAGCCCCATGACACAGAGTTTCAGCGGAGCAGGGACCAAAACCAACTGTGTCTGAGTAAATGTCTTATTTGGGTGTTTGTAATCTGACTCAGCAGCCCAGACCTTGATTTTTATCTTCTCAGAGGATTGGGTGGGAGGAATGGGTAATAACAGTTCAAAGCAATGCAGTTCCTAACATCTGGGGCTAAAGGGAGGGATGGTATTTTGCAGTAAGGGCTATCAATATCTTGATGTCATTGTTCAGTTGTTTGCCCTGTTGTTGTAACATTTTACAACCAGAAAAAAAGCTCAGATCATCCATGCTTCCTAAAAGACACTTTCCTTGTTTGGAATATTTTCAGAACTACAAATATACTTCATCCTTCCCCCACTGATTTTGCTTGTAACACCTCAAGGAAATACAACACCCAAGCTTGGGTGTAAGTGAACATCAAATGTTGGAAAGATGGTGAATTAACATGGGTGGAAGCTGATAAATTTGATAAGTTTGGTTGGAAAGGTCTTGCTCAGACTTCGAATGAAAACAAAGCAGACCTTGCCCTCCCTAAAACTGTAGTTTTTCTGTCAAAGAATAAAAATGCACAGAAATTTGAGTGTTTTTTTGGACTTCAGGCATTCTCAGAAAACCCTACATTGCCTTTAGGGAATTTGAATGAAAACAAACATGCTTTTTTTGGCCACATTTGGCTAGATAAGAGAGGTCATTTGGGTAGTTATTTATTTATTTATTTATCCACTGACACCATTGTTAAAACAAGTCCAAACTGAAGATTTCTAAGCATTCAAGTTCCTCCTGCTGCTTTGATTTAGGCCTTTGAAGCTCCAGGCAGCCAGGGAGGAGGCTGAAGCCATGTCTGCCAGCACTCTGCTTCTCTGCCTGGGCTGTCCCCAGCCTCTGCTGGGAATTAAGGAGGTTTTGGTTGTGTTTTGTCTCCTCTGAGGCAGAGTAGGCTGCCTGCACAGCAGCTGGCTATCTCTCCATGCTTGCCACTGATTTGCATGTGACCATGCTGTTTCCTGTAGTTTTAGATCCAGCTCTAGCAGCAGCAGAAAGGCGTAGGTTTAGGTCCAGCCTTACACGGTGGCTTTGTGGCCCACTGTGACTCAGAGCCTTGGGGTTTTTTTTGAACTTCCAAGACAGATGCTGAGACAGCTGATACGGGAAGTTGGGGGTGGCAGATGGCCTTAAAACACTCCTAAAGGTAAGAATCTGATAAGACCCACTAATTAAGATAAGCCTGGCAGCCTTACGCTAACACCCATAGGCTTTGTGGCAGGGAGATGTGGGACTGTCAGGATAAAGGGACTCAGATGACTCAGATCTTCATAGAATCATAGAATATCCTGAAATGGGAGGGATCCACAAGGATCATTGAGTCCAGCTCTTCGCCCTGCACAGAACACCCCCAAAAATCACACCATGTGCCATTGTCCAAATACTTCCTGAACTCTGCCAGGCTGGTGCTGTGACCACTGCCCTGTGGAGCCTGTTCCAGTGCCCAACCACCCTCTGGGGAAAGAACCTTTTCCTGATATCCAACCTAACCCTCCCCTGACACAGCTTCATTCAGTTCTCTGGGCTCCTGTCATGGGTCACCAGAGAGGCTTCAGACTCCTCTCATATCTCTGGCCCTTCATACAGATTATGTGGTTGGGCTTACCAGGCCAGTGAGTGGCATCTTGTCCCAGAAGTAGTCCCTGAGTGTGTTGCCCCTTTTGCCCACAGGTTTAGGCATGATATGGCACTGTGGGAGCTCCTCTTTAGAGGTGACAATTGTCCTTGTGAGGCCAAGGTCGGCAAACACAGTCCCTTAAATTTCACCACTTGTGAAATTTGTGCTCTTGTAGGTGCTGGAGGTGAATTATCCAGGTCTAGATGGATTCCATATGCCTGTAATAATCCAATATTTGGATGGGAGGACCTTGAAGGTGTTCAGTTCCCTTGTATAAATAAAGGAGTCACAGCTGAACATCTCAGGCATGGTAGTTTAGAGATGATCCTACTGTTTGTTTGAAAAACTACTCTTAGGTACTCCTATAACGAAAAGATTTCTTGTCATTAAACATGGGAGAAGGGAAGGAATCAGAGAAAGTGAAAGTGATTTTAAAATACAAAAACCTCTCGGAGGGAAGGCAAGTCAAGGACCCCAAAATTTCTCGGTGTCACACCAATAGTCATGAGAGGACAACATCCTCCCTTATCACAACATACAGATGCAGAGTATTTTGAAACCTTGCTGCAGAGTGTAAATATGAAATGATGTGCTTCTGGGATGGCTTCATGCTCAGAAGCTCCAGTTAGAGAGGTGAAAGTTGGTACTTGCTGCTCCTTGACCTGCCACAAGTGGCATCCTGTGAATGAGCACATTAGAGGATCTTCTGGGGCTTTCCCAGTGGGCTACAAAATGCCCAGGGTCCTCATTCCCTTCACAGGATGAATTAGTTGGTTTTGTGGAAAACTGGGACCTCAAAGGGGATGCAGTGTTCAGGAGTCAACTTGGATGCCATTAGTTCAGTGTTGATTGCTCCCAGCTCCCACATCTCAAAATGAAAGTACAAGAAAAAATAACCCTCCCCTTCCCAGTTTTCCATGCTGCACCGCCTTCCCATTGATTTTATTGCAGTTCATTGTTATCCCTAATGAGAGAATTCTAATTTAATGGAGTGTTGGACAGATTGTAGTCCGCACAATTCCTCTTTCTTTCCATCCTATTTCTGTAGAATAATGTAATACGATCTTTAGCAAGTCCCTTTTTGTTTAAAGGAATATCCAAATGGGGGAATCAGATTGATTGTCATCTTGGTGTGCTTTTCTCTTCTCTGGAACACCTTCCTGCAGGAGTAACATCAAATGTAAAGACTGAGGAACTTGACCTGGCAGGTGCCAGCTCTTGGGAATACAAATGCTCAGCTGTAGGAAATATCTCTGTTGCAGCAGCGCTGTGGAAGTAATTAAGCAGACGATAATGGATGGGCTGCAGTGCGATAGGAGGGAATGACTCCACAGAGGTCCTTGATGGTGAGATCATAAACTACAACAGTGGAGCAAGGATGGCTGGTGATGTCAGCCAAAACCTGGGGTGAAATTTGTCCCCTCACACAGGACTTTTCCCTGTCCCTGCTTTTATAGGTTCCCAAATATGGAGACCCCTATGCAGGGTGACTGCAGCAAGCGTTGAAGATGGAAAGGCTGCCGTGTTTCAGTTTTACATGAACTACGGGTTTCTGTTTCACCTGTTACAAAGTATTTTGCATTCACAAAGCAGTTCCTCCTTTCTGATGACTGCAAGTGGGCTGTTTGGGTGGGGAAAGAGTCGTGCTCTAGTAGCAGGCACATGGTGTGAATCCTGGGGTCAATCTTGTGGTTGTTCTGTGAAGGTCCAGGAGTTGGACTTGATGATCCTTGTAGTTGGTCCCTTCCAACTGAGAACATTCTATGATTTTCTGATTCTTTATTAGGGATCACAATACCAGCAGCTGGAAAACTCAATGCAACCTTTCCTTTGGAGCAACCCTTGCCACACTGTGCATGTTGCTTCCCTACACATACAGATGGAGGTGTACATAAACGGGGATCCTAAGACAGACAATGTTCATGTAGATCAGTGCTTGCAAGCAGAGGAATGATCATGAGTGAAAGCATTCAATTTCTTCAGTTTTGTTCTGTTGTTGGGTCAGGCTGCAATGGGAAAACACAACCTTGAATCAGAAGGTACTGCCTTCAGGAGGATCATCTCCTCTGCTCTGTGTTTGGGAAGGACTCAGATGTAGGCATGCAGCTAATCCAAGTGCTCCTTCCCTAGCAGTCTGTGCAGCACCTTTTCCTCTGGGCAGCATCTGTGCCCAAACACAAGCCCTGGAAAGATGAGGTCTGCTCTTCCTCCCCAGCCGCCTCTCCCTGCAGGGGATTTCCCTGCATGATCTCATGCAGCTCTGGTGGTAATTATCATCATCTCATGGCTCAGTGGGGTTTGCCTCCAGAGGAGCCAGCCGTATGGCTTTTGGCACCCATCTGCACAGGTATGCAACAGCTCACTGCAAGTTAAAAAAAAAAAAAAAAAGAGAGAAAAACAAAAAATCAGTAAAAGGTGTTGAAAAAGTAGTTTTCTTACTCCCCTTTTCAATCTGCTGTTTAAACAGCTTTGTAGTTGTCTGGTTTAGAAAACTATTTCTCAGGGTAATCTATTTTTTTTTTTTAACCTTGAAGATTTCATTTCAGCTTGAAAAACAAACATAACTTCTGTTTTGCCCACAGACTTGCTCCCACCCTGCCACAATGTTTTGTGATGGCGAGCCATGCAGTTCCTTGAGCCAGCCTCTTTTCTTTTTCCCTTTTCAAAAAGAAAAAACCAAAAATCTCTGCTGTCTGCACTTTCCAGGGATGATTTTTTTTAAAGATGCAGTGTGGAAATAATGGTGTATTTTAGGAAAACTTTATTTTTTTCTTTTCTCATGTCTTTGCCACTTTCTTTCTTTCTTTTACTCTGGTTTTGCAGGCTCAGGAGCTTGGGAATTTAAGGTGTATCAAAATCCAATGCAACTTTCCCCCCGTCATAGTCATACCTCCCTTTGCTCTAGCCTGTGCTACTCTAGAAAAAAGTAAAGTGACTTGGAGAGTTAGAGGAAATCTTAGCCCAGCATCACAGTCATCATGTCCTGAAGAATCTGCCAGCCCAGTTCAGGAGATGAGGATCTCCCTTTTCCTCCTCTGGCTGGAAGTCTCTCAGTGGGAATCTCCTTGCTGGAGTGTGGTGCCTCCTTGCCAGGGGAGCAGCACATGGGTTGATCTCTGTGAACAGGTTAAATAAACAGGACTATGTTTGGGTTAATTGTCACTGATTCTACTGCTCTCCGTTACTGATCTATCTGGGAGCCTGGCCAAGGAGCAGATGTGAGAGACAGCATCGTCACCTCCCTCATCGTCTTCATTGTGTCTGGATTTATCTTTTTTCTTTTCCTTATCCCCCCCAATCCCTTTTTCTTGTCTTTTATTTTATTTTCTTCTTTTTTTCTTCTTTTTTTTCTTCACTATTTTTGTTTTTCTCTTTGGCTGAGCAAATAGGCCAGATGGCAGTGAGGGGAACAGACAACAAGTGAGCCATGGCATATGGGCAGCCTGTTTAATTTCAACTCCTGTTGGGAAGTGGCTTGCAGGGAGATAAGTTACAAAAGCAGAAGAGGAGGAGGAGTGTGTGTTGCAGGGGAGGGGCAGGAGGAAGGGAAGACCCTTTTTGAGATGAAGCAGCCCAGCTGAGAGGAGTCCGGGGCACAGGGGACTGAAACCTTGGCTGCATTCCTGACACAAAGCAGTAAATTAGCTGTTTCCGAGTCAGTTGGTGCAGGAAGTCTTGTTGGCTGCACATGGGAAGGAGAGTTGGGGATGTCTGCCTCAAACAAGGAGGAGGAGGAGGAGGAGGAGGAGGACATGTCTCCGATTTCCACCTCACTCCCCCTGTCCCAGGCAAACTCCAGCCAGGTTTAGGACCTGGGATGTGGAGGGTTTTTTTGCCCAGCTGCAGAAGAGGAGTTGTGCTGCCCAGATGATGTTTTTTCCTTTTCAAATAGGATTGTGTATGTTTTGCTTCTATGGGCATCAAAGTGAGATCACCCACTAAATAGTCCTTTGAAGCAAAAGGCATAACTTCTTAAGTTTTGAAACAAAACAAGATAAAAGGTTGACACAAAACAAAATTAAAGGCAGCTTAGTAACAATGTAGTTGACAGTGATTTCCCTTTTCCCTTCTCTTTTGTTTTGGCCTTCTTTTTTCTCTGTCTCAATTTACTTTTTGGACTCAATGTGCAAGCTATCAGTTTCTGGCTATCTATTCACATCGTTCATGCATTTTGGATTTTGTTGACTAAGACCAAAGGAAGTCTTGCCTTAAATGTGTTCTGAATGATTTAGGAAGAAAATTAGAGGGAATTACACTAAATTATAGATATATGAGGCTTCCTGTCTTTGTTTTGATGTACTCAGACTTTGGTAGAGAGTGAGGAGAGCTAGGTGTACTTTTATTACTTTTTGTAAATGTTTTGCTTTTGAATCTCAGCTTCACAGAAATGTAGTTTAAAATGGCTACACAATTCAGGAACTTGAGAAGTCTTACTCCTGCTGATGCTTAGTAGGTTTGGTGTTCCTTGGTACATATTCTTAACACCTTAATTCTAGAGGTTTTCTTAAAAAAACACACCCATTTTGGCCAACAACATCATAATTTTGTTCTATTTGCTCCTCTTTGATGAGAACAAGCATGGAATCCCAATACAATCATCACACACATGGACCATTTGGAGCTCTGTTATCTGTGCATGTTATCAGCATCCTGACTGGTGGGTGGGACTCCATCTCAATGTGCCCCTGTCTGAGATTCACCTGTGAGCTCCATGCTTGTGCTTGCCAGGGTGGGAAAACTCTACACACCAATTAGCTCTGGAAATCCTGATTCTGTTGGCAGGATGCAGATGATCCTGGGCAGCAGTTGTGCTCTAAACCTGCACAAAGGACTTTTTATATGGCTTTAATTCTGCAGAGAAGTTTTTATTCACTAGAGATTCTGCACAGAAATGATTATGCATCACTGGCTTGGTGGAGCAGAATTTTAACTTACAGCTCAGGCACTCCTCCACTGATTAGTTTTAACATGAAATAGAAACACAAGCCTGTGATTTATTGGTGAAATATTTAAGATAGATTGTTAAATTATTTAAATAGCAGAGTTTAAAGCAGGCAAGATAAAACAAAACAAAACAAGAAAGGCAGTTCATCCAAATAAAAGCTCAGTTTCCCTGAATTTGAAAACTGCACATTTAGACTCACTAGTTAGCTGAAAAAAATGTTTCCACTTTTATTACCCTCACAAAAAAAAAATCTAATTTTGAATCTTTTTCTATTTGATCCCTGCAGACTCTCTTTCATCTGCAGTGCCAGTAATTGTTGCAGCCTCCATCATTTCCTACCATTCATCTAGCACATATTTGGGCACTCACCCACACTGCATGCAGTTTTTCTCTTTCTACAAATGCTACTGGAGAGGTTTTTTGACTCACTGTTGGTAAACCAAGTGAGGACTGCTCCAGTCTTCTTGCCTGGGTTTGGACATCACCCCATCTTGTCTTGCCCTTAGAGGTGACGTTCCATCCTACCTGGAAAAAGCTTGTTTGCATCTGCTGCATTTGTCTTCGCCCAGTTGCCCTCTGGCATCTGTATGACATTGCCACAAAGTAAAATTTGGCATATCTTCTCAAAGGAGGAGACAGAGGTCATACTTGTGGTCTTCAAAGACTCCAGAGTGGTCACAATAACAGTGTAGACTTGTGACAGTGTGAATAAAGTGTGAGTAAGCATAAAGATATTTTGTGGACCCTTGACATTCATTTAATTGAATCATAGACCAGTTTGAGTTGGAAGGGACCTTAAAGATCATCTGGTTTCAACCTCCTGCCACAGGCAGGGACACTTTACACTGGCATTGCTCACAGCCCCATCCAGCCTGGGCTTGAACACTTCCAGGCATGCAGCCTGTACAATTTTTCTGATTTTTTTCCCCTAATTTTAAGATAAAATATATGAGACTTGCTGCATCCTATGGAGCACTTAATGTTTTCAGTTTCTGTTTGTATAAGATTCTCCAAATTTTGAGAAAGCTTTCTCACTTCCTGAGCCATGTCTGTTCTGAATATCAGATCAGTGTGACACATGAAAAGCTAAGGTGATTAGACTTTGACATCTCTTCAGTAAAAACTCATGGGAAGTGTGCATCAAGACCCATAGATAGCTTTGAAAATTTCAGTCCTTTCTCTTCATCTACTCACATTTCAGCACAAAAAAATAAATATTTTTCAAGTCTGACCTCCTCTAGCAAGCCCTTATTCTTGGGCTGTGCATCTGAGGAGAAAACTTTCAAGGTCTGTTTCTTTCAAATGTGGCAGCTGAAAAAAAGATAATTAGGACACGCAAATCCAAACAGTACTTTTGCAAATGATATTTTTTTTTTCCCTGTGTATGTCTATATTATAGTTTTCCACCTGCCTTCAAAGGGAAGCTGATAAAAAGGATTTGCTTGGCCTTTTTGTTGCTGAAGGGGGAAGGGTGCCATTTTTGTGTAGTGCTGTGAGACAGATTCTGCAAGTGAAACTCCCCCAGCAGGGGCAATCCTGCCCGGAGGGGACAACTCCAGGGACTCAAGCAGATTTTCTTTTTTTTTTTCCTTTGCTCTCCTTTGTGGATTTGTTGTGCTGTGGGACCAGGTCTTTTATGGCATGTTAGGAGTGGGGTTTATGGAGCAATCAACTCCATCAGCAGTAGTGGCAATCACATAATGCTTTGGTCTTTTGTAATAGATTTTGTGTGTATGAGCTGAAAGTATGGCCAGGAGGGAAGGGGATGGGAAATGCTGTCTTTTTTTTTTTCTTTCCTTTTTTTTTTTTTTTTTTAAGTTGGAAAGAGTCTGTCTGAGTTCCTTTATGCTTTTCAGGCTCAGGGATGAGAGCGAGCGTGCGTACGTGTGCGCGTCTGTGCCCATACAGTCGCTCAAGTGGGAAAAAACCCCGTTTGCAGTTCACACAGGAGGAATTTCTGATGGAGACAACAGTGCTAAGCAGAAAGGCACATCCTGATCTCTAGCAAGTGAGGGGCACGCTGGCGGACACACGCACACAACACATACTCTCCAGGCGCTCTGCATAATATGTGCAAAGCGCTGCCCTTTAATGAACGTAACCTATGGTGGCTGGGATGCAGCCGGCCAGACCTCACCATTAATAAACTGGGAACATTCTTCTCCTTTTTAGTCCCTTTCAATGCCAGCCCTGCGTTTTGATCTCCCTTGAATGCTGCTCCCCCTCATTTGGGGCTCCAATTCTGAGAAGATTTGGCGCATTGTTTGAGGTCGCAGGATGTCGGATTGATTTCGGAGCTTTTGTATTGACTCCGGGCTCCTGAATGAAGCTGTCATGTGTGTCTGTGGTTGGCTAGCAGGCTGTCCGGCTGCAAGCTGTGCCTTCCTTTGTTGTTTAGGCCTCATTGAGCTGAGGGAAGAGGCTCATTTCAGGGTGATTTACCACCACCCAAACACCAGCTGTCTGTTGTACTGCTGCTTGCCTCCACCTTGGATTCAGTTCTTGTTTCCCTTCCTTTCCCCCCTTCTCTCCCACTCTACCACTGTAGGCACTTGGGTACTGGTTCTTCAAAATGTGTGGATCACCCTGACAGAACAGCAAAAAAAACATAACAAACACTGAATGTGTTGTTCTTCCTAATGGTGTTTATGCAGCCAGGGGGATTTTTAGAGTTTGCTGTTGCAGTGCTATACATAGGCTCAAAGAATGCCATCCCACGTTGGAAGGGACTCGCAAGGATCATCGAGTCCAAGTCCTGGCCCTGCACAGGACAGCCTGAAGGATCACACTGTGTGCCTAAGAACCTTGTCCAAATGCTTTTTGGACTCTGGCAGACTTGAGGCCTTCTCTGGGGTGGTTCCAGTGCCCAACCACCCTCTGAGTGGTTGTGCCAGCTCCCTAGGGAAAAAGCTGCTTCCAGTATTTTCAATTGCCGTTGCTCAAAAGAGAGAAAGGCTAATGAAAACCAAGCAGGTTAGAGCCCAGCTGGACCTGTCAGCTTCTGCAAGGTGCATGGCACAGTGCTAAGCCAAGCCCACCTCTGGAGCTGAGCTTTCCAGCCACAGACTTGGAAGACAGGATCCTACTGTCAATGCCAGCCAGCAACTCCAGAGCACAGAGCCTGGCAGCTCCCTGGGGGCCGGCTGGTGCCATGTGCCTCGTGTCTGACTCCTTTAAGCGGGGCTGGCAGCTCCACACGGGATGGCTCTGGGCAACGCCACCGTGATTTGTGTGTGCCCTGCGCCTCCCCTGGAGCTGCTGGCGTGAAACGAGTTGTGACCGACCCTCATTTGACTTCTGGGTGATGCAGTTCAGTTTTTCTCGACCACAGGCTGTTAAAACTGGCAACTGCTCAGCTCCTGTCACCCGTGCAGCTGAGATAATTAAGCCTGTTACTATTATTACAGGGTTTTTGTTTTTTTTTCATTTTTCTGCAAACTTTGGCCAACTGCTGGAGCCCATGGTGCAAGGAGGTGGGTGAGGCCAGCCAGATTCCCTGTAAGAGGTGGATAACAGGACATATGTCAAGGAGCCTTCTTGCTCTTTTGCCTTGGGAAGGGTGATGTCTGGCAGTGGATGTGAGTCAGCAGAAGGCAAAGCGATCTTCCCTGTTGGAAAACCTTGTGCCTACCTGCTTCTAAACAATAGCACCTCATGTTCCTAAAAAGCCAGGAAACATAGAAATTATTCTCATTGAATTAAGACCAAACATCTATACCCAGTCAGATGAGGCTCCTCTCTTTTTGGTATTTCACCTGTGAGCATCAAGCACTGCTGGATGAAGAAAGGAGGGGAATATTGGGAGGCAACAACCACAGTAGCATAGCCCCAGCGAGGTGTTTTAATTTCTTAATGAACTCCTTGGGCACTAGAAACTGTAAAATAACATACAGATAAACAAACAAAAACTCCCTAACCCTTAGCACCCTGTAGGGCTCTGTTTCAGATCGCTGAATAAAAGCTGAAGTTGCACATGCATGTTTAATGTAACACAAGGCGTGTGCTGTGGAAAAGCATGCTTTCCTCTAATCTGGTTCCAGACAGAAGCATCCAAACAGAAGCCCCTTTCCCTATCCCCACTGAACTGCTTGGTGTATGTGAGGAAACCCCTGAATGACAAGGCCTCCATCTGCTCTGGAACAGAGTTGCGACTGGCTGCAAATGTTGTCCATATGCTTTTTTTTTTTTTTCCCTTTTGCCTTTCAACTTAGCTGCCTAATGTTAGACACCTATCTGCAAATTAATCATCTGCTCATAAGGAGCTTTCCTAAAATAAGGTGGAGGTAGTAGCTCATTCATCCAAAGCACATTAAGAGAGGTGCATCTGCAGCTGGAAAAGGAGGTGGGATTATTTATCCAGCGCATTGCTTTCATTTTCTTAGGGAATTGAAGAGCCCCTTCATTCTTGTAGTGTCAGAGGAAAAGGAAAAAACTCTCAAGTTCTGGGTTCATATTTCCCTTGTACTCTTGATTTTCCAGGTGGTTATGGGCAACATCTTGTAATTTCTCTCTGTTAAACAAAACTGGTGATACTTCTGTTTGGGCAGAAGAACATGGCCATGGTTTGCCATGAGCTGAGGTGGCATTAGACCCATAGACGGATCTAAAAATGGGAGGTTTTTTTCCCTTGGCTTTTAGTTAAAGAAGGATTGGATTATCTTATTTGACATAACAACTTTGCAGAGGACAGTGGGACAAGCTGAGCGCCAATGAGACATATGTGGACATAGTTTCCTTACCACAAGTGTATGTTTATGCTATAGCCACCCCAAGGCATCCAGTGGCCTTTTGGGAAATGTGTGGGTCTTTCCTAGTTCTTTTTATAGTTCCAACTTGTCTCATATGCTGTGGAGTGACTAGAAGATACTCTGTGGTTAGACAAAGGGGTCTCTCCCTGTGCCTCAGTTTCCTGTCTCTAACACAGCATTTTAATACACTTGCTTTAACTTACAGTTTAAGCACTTCTTTCTGAGAAAAAAAACCAAAAAACTTTAATAGATTGCAGACCAGTTGTTGAAGGATTGTAGTAATGGGGGCAAGAGTGAAACACCTTTGACAGAAGGGAGTCACAGGCAGAGGAGGCCAGTTGGAAGTAGTCCCCTGAAAACCTCAGAGTCTGCCAGTTTGTAATCAACAGCCCAAACATAAGGCATTTTGGGTAGTTATCAGATTAAGTATCAGTACAACCTTTTCAGCGTCGTAGTTTTTTCCCAGCTTCTGTTTTGGAAAGAGAGAAAAAGATATTTTCTGCACATTATCTGACCTTGGTGAGATTTGTGAGATGCTGAGCTCACCAAGCAAGAGACCTCTCCACACCTGGCAGGTTGCAGACTCTCCCAAGGTGACCAAAAGTTTATCTGCCTGTTTTTAATTCCTGCTACCAAGGGTCATCTCTCTGCTGTGCCCTGACATTGAGCAATGGCTGCAATTCCTTTTAATTGTGCCCTTTCCCTTCCTCATCATTTAGGGCAGAGCACTTCCACTTGGCTAAACTCACTGACTGTGTTGTGATCTTCTTTTCTATATAAATTAATCCAGTTGAAATCTCATGACTGTTCATGGCTGCACACAAGCAGATTCTCTCTCCATTCCCCAGCAGTTGCCAAGATTGTTTATTTTTCAGCTGTGGACAGCAAAAGTCTGGAAGTAGGCAATGTCTTTGTGTGCATGCCTGTGGAAAAACAAGTAATTGTGATACATTTGTAGGGACTTCACTGTCTCTTTTTGACTCCATGCAGTTTAAATTCAAGCAGCATTTTGACCAAGTTTGGAATCCCAACTCCTTTTTGCCATGGTGATTTATCAAGATGATATCAAGCCACAAAAATACTTTGGTGAAGAACCAAAGTGACAAATAATCCCCAGAAAAGAACCCTGTTAACATGAGGAACCTTGCTGCTTGGATCATATTCAGTCAGTCTGATGGGTTTTCAACAAAAATAAAGGTGTCTGAGGTCAGCTTCTCTCTCAGACTGTTGGTTACAGGTGAAAGGACAGTGAGTGGACTCTGTGTCTTTGCAAATCTCTGTTGGTTTGAGCATCAATCCCTGCAAGTATCCAAGACCAGATTGGACAGAGCTTGGAGCAACTTGGTTGAGGGGAATATGTCCCTGCCCATGGGAAGAGGTGGAACAGGGTGATCTCTAAGGTCCCTTCCAATCCAAACATTCTGTGAGTCTATGTCACAGACATTGCAGAGTCTGCACCAGCAGCGTTAGGTGACCGTGTGCTCTTGGATTCCTGGCATGGGTTTACCAGGGATGATGTGGACCCCTTTTTCTACTGGGAGCAAGTCTCTCCTGAAGACTTTATTTCACCAAATCTGGGCACATTAGAAGCAAGTAGGCATTAATTTGGTAAAGGTGAACAGAAGAAGTAGTGTATGAGCTTTTTCTCAAGTCACTGCTGTTTGGTATTTGGGTGAGTATGCTAGACATGTCCCTGTTCATGCAAGTGTATGAAAACCATGGGTTAAAATAACATGTTTCTTTTCAGCTTTGCTTTCCCAGTGTTGCTTTCCACACACCTTGCCTTCCTTCTGCCTCTGTGTGACTTCCCTAATGTTGGGATATTATCCTTTGGGGAAGTCTTCTTGGCAGATTGGCAGCTCCCCCTCTGTGAAAGTCAACTTCCCACCAGTACAGGAACAGTCCACAGGCTGCCCTTCCTTCCCCTGCTCCTGATCACAAATACAAGCCCTCTTGGTCCTCAGTGGTTCAGATTGTGCTGATGTTTTTCCTTCCTTATCTCTTATAGGGAAAAGTCATTGGAGATTCAAAACTGCTTATGAGTTGTGGTTGCAGAAAAGGGAAAAATTCTCAAGTGAAAGACTCAGATCAGGTCAGTCAATATGTACCTTAACTGGTGAAATCTGAGAATGTCTTAACATCTGGTGGATTTGATCTGCGTTGTTGCATATCAGAATTCCTGGACACAAACAGAGTCCTTGGCATGATTGACAATGGTACAACATTAATGTTTTTGTGTTTGTTACTTGTAGAAAAACCCTCAAGCAAGGTTGAGGATTCATTGCACTAGGAGATGTTAATTCCCTAGCCTGGCTTATTCCCATCTGGTTTATTTATTCATGAATTCTGTTTCTTTATAAGAATCCACTCCAGGCAATGCCTCTCTTAAAGAATATTGCTTTTCCTTGCTGGCTAAATGCATGCAACCTTTGGTCTCCTACTGTAGCTGCCTGGATGGGTGGTAGTTCATTGCATGCTTTTGTTCTGAAGTGACACCATCACAAGGACATTCTTTATTGGGGTTCCTCATGACATTTGTTCACAAACCGATGGCCAGGTTTCAATATTCATTACTTGGAATGAATGGCCCCTTATTCTAAAATTGGTCAAATTGACATTGATGGGATCACTGGTAGGGTTCAGTAATTGCCAGTGAGATGGACTGTGCTTGGAATAACAGCCAGCTGGTGGTCTCTTCCTTCCCCCTACCACTTGGCACTTATTCAGACTAGCCAAGTTCATCCCTGACAATCTTTTTTTAGTCCTGATGGCCTCCTGTCTTCATAGCTAAAGATGAGTTTGAATCTGGAGATAATTTTTTCCAAAGATGAAACAAAATTTGGTTTGAGTATAAACATTTTATAAAATCAGGTCACCCAATGTTTAATGTGGCAGAGTGAAGCAGCTGGTCTCAATTACCAAATGACTTTGCTCCCTAATGTATCTTGAGGACAGCCTGTGACTGGGTTTAGACCTGGGGCAGATTCAAACTGTGTCCATGAAGGTCCAGAAACTCCTGATAGTTTCCTGAAAGGAAAAGAGATGAATTCTCAGGGAGAAAAGTGGTTTTCACCTTCAACAGGCCTGTTCATCAACTTTAATTAATAATAGTGTCTCAAAGCCTCGTCTTGTTAATGTTTGAGATTTGAGAACAGATCTATCTTATTTATAAACCTGTCCATCCATCAATATACCTGTTCTGCAGTATTCCCTGTTGTGAGGACTCTTGGTCACACTTATGAATTCTTTCTAGAACTAAGTCTTTCATTGATTTGCTTTGTTTTGCTTTGGTGCTTTTATTAGAATTTTCAAATAAAGAAATAAATTGTCATGAGCTGTATCATCAGTTTACCATCAAGGATTCATATTACTTTTCTTTAAAAGACTATCTTCCCATTCTCTCAAATGCAAGCTTAATATTCTCATTTTGAGGTTCTAACACATCAGGGGAAAATTAATTTAGAAATAAGCACTCTTACTAATCTTACTCTTTTGTATTTTGATGTACTCTGGTTGAATTACTTTAAGGGGACCTGAACACTGTTAAAGCACTGGTAGCATTGATTAGAAATAAAGTTGGAAGATTTTAGTTGCAGAGATGTTTTACAAAGCACTATCTCTAGCAAACCCTGGGTAGTAGACCTCAAACTCACAAATGGCTATATTTTAATTAGAGTGTAGGCAACAGTTTTCAGAGGGGGAAAAAATATCCCATTCTCCTTGATGGTTTCTGGAACAGTGATAAAATATTTTTTGCATTCAGTTACTTCCTGAAGTCTAATTTTTGATGCCTGATGATATGTTGACCATATCAGTACTTCTTTATTTGCTGTATCAACATAAACTGTTGGGCAAGTGCTTGCTTCAGAGGCTGCAAAGCTCATTCTTCATGCTCCTGGCAGGGTCCTGTCTGTAGTTCAGGGGATAGGAGGTAGATGGGGAGGAAGCTAAAGTACAGGAGGGTGGGTGGCAGTGTGGAAGATTTGTCTGTGAATGCAGGACCTCAGCTCAGCTTATAAATTGTCCCCTGGGCCTTGTAGATAAACACAGACTTCTATGGTGACATCGGCTGGGAAAGGCAAACACTTGCCGATGATTGTAGGCTAATCCTCCAGGACACTAATTGCCAGAAAACCAAGGAAGCATTTTTTTAGGAACAGCTTGTTTCACTTTGTGAAGGGGAAAAACAGTGCACTGGATTTAGTTTTGTTTGCAGAGCTCTACCCCTACCTCCTGCACTCTGTCTCAGATTTTAAAGATTTACCTTCATTATTGTTATTGTTGTTGGGGCCTTTTATTTTTTTTTTTTATCCCCTGCATTGCTTTGTGTTTCACTCTGGGGGTCTGTAAAGTTTTGTGAAAATGCAACTTAGTTTTCTTTTGCATGAATGAATGCATAAATAGGTATGTGGGTTTTATACCATTAGCTATTTAAAGGCTTGGTTTTAAAGTCACCAACTACTTTTCAGCTGAAATTTATGAGAGGTGATGTTTTGCAAAGAGCTGATTTTTCTTTCATTACTTCAAGTGAATTTGGAAACTGGCAAAAAAATCCTAAACACACTGCCCCAGCTGAACCAAATCATAGCCTCATTGCCACGGATTTAATTTACCAACATTTCCTACTTCAGCCTGGAGGAGACTTAGGGGAGACCTCATTGTAGTTAAAACTTCTTTGTGAGAGGAAGAGGAGGGGCAGACACTGATCTCTTCACTCTTGTGAGCAGACAGGACTTGAGAAAGCAGCATGAAGCTGAACCAGAGGAGATTTAGGTTGGATATCAGGTTGGATATTAGGTTGGATATCAGCTTTTCCCACAGAGGGTGCTGGCACTGCCCAGGCTCCCCAGGGAATGGGCACAGCCCTGAGGCTGCCAGAGCCCCAGGAGGGTTTGGACAGCACTGCCAGGGATGCACAGGGTGGGATTGTCTGTGCAGGGCTAAGAGTTGCACTTGATGACCTTAGTGGGACTTTTTCAACTCAGAACATTCTGTGATTCTGTGGTTCTCCAGGATGCCTCTAAAAGCAATGGCACTTCTTGACCTGCGCCCTGCTTCCCTGAGTTTGGCAAAGACACCAACTATCTGCATGGTATTTTCCATGTTGCAAGTCACCAGTGTGTAAAACCTGGACCTGTCAAGGGCAGAAGTCCAAATGGGCTTACAGAGGGCTGGGATTTCACAACAGGCACAAGGAGCCCAACCTTCCTGTTGGATTTGCACCAGCCCAGGAGAGGGACTGGTGGTCTGTGTTGTGGCCTCGCAGTCCAAATCAAACCCTGCATGATGACGTGGTAGGGTAAACAGTGCAATATAAATCCCACCAAAGCTTTGAAAACCTCAAAGGGAATAGAGCTGAGTGCACTGAAAAACCTAGAATAGCATCCCCTATGGATGGTCTTGAGGAAGCTTTGGGTCAGTGAAGCAAGATGATGGAGAGGTGTCCCCAGATAAAGTCACCTCTTGCAAGCAAAACCCCCATATCCTTGTCTGCCTTTGGCACCATTGCTTGTTGTTTGTGTGCTTTGTGGGAGTAAAATTTATCCATGCTCTGAGGCCCAGAACCAAGTCTCTGCACCACAAGCATCCTGCTATAATTGTAAGGCTCATATATGCCCTTTGGAGTGCTTATTAGATTCCCATTAGCTTATGCTTCCCCATAATGTTATAAAGTTATAATGTTCCTTATTATTTGAGATGCATTGTTGTTTAAGAATGACAGTCCTGGACTAGGATTTCTTTGTGCCAAGTAGCATACTAACATAAAGAAGGAAAGATGTTTCCCAGGGAGCAATTTCATTTGTGTGCTTTCTGAGGAAAACAAAAATGTAATTTAAGAACAGGAGGGAAATGTGTGGGTGGGCAAATAATGTGCATATTAGAGTTATGCATAAGGTTATGAGCCAGAAGTAGCAGAGTGCACCATATCCTCAGCACGTGCAGCTTTCCCTTCTGAGGGTTTAGTTTTATTTGCTTTCCATTGCTTCTCCCAAAAGAAGGTGGGTGACTCATCAGTGTTTAACTGCTTTTATACTTTGATTTTCAGTTGTTGTTGTAGGGTTTTTTTTTGCTTCTTTCCCCCCCTCCCTTTGCTTAACTTTTCCGGTGGTTCCTGTGAGATCAAGTGTTACTGAGAAGTCAGATCCCCTTTTCCTTCCCTGTGTTTGGTCTTGGTTTTAATATGACAAACGTGTGCCTCCTCTGGAAATGGTATCCATGCTGCAGAGTAATTATTTAGTGAATGGTGGATCCAGTTCATGTTGGCAAGGATCAGATTAATCATTATTAATCATGACCCCTCCGACAGTAACCTCATCCTTTGCCTAAGTGCTGCTCTTTATTAAGAAGTAAAAGCTATTAGAGAATGGCTGAGCCACTGCTTTCGTTGCACCAGCACAGGGCTCAGGACTTCTGGCAGGAGGCAGAGGAACTCAGTTCAAAGCTAAAAATAGATGCACATGGCCCATGTTCCAGAAATGAAATAGGCAGCTTCCCCTGTGGGCTGCTTCGGCCTCATCTGAGTGTCCTCCTTTCCCCTGAAGCCTCACGAGATTTTGACTCTTTCCAAAGGTTGAACTCAGTGTTAGGGATTAAATAATCTCTCTCAGACTTTTTTTATTTGTCTACTAATTTGTTCTTCTTTTCAAACCAAAGTAGATTTCAATACAATCTAATGCATGTGCAGTCCTCGCAAGGATAGGATTTTAAGATCCATTTTAAGATCCTGGTTGCAGCAGGATTCAACAGCTGGTGAGACTAACCAAGAGCTTAGCTCCCTGGGACTTCAGTGGCACCAAGCAGAGCCTAAATCAAGCTCCCTTTCTGAGGATTTCTGTATTCCTTGAAGAAAACACTGCACTGTTGAGGTGAGGCACGTGGTGATGTTCAGCTTGTGCAAAACAGTTGTGAGAAGTCAAACTTCTCTCTCCAAGTCACTGGACTGGGGTTTGCAGAATTGTATGTATATATATATATAAATATATATATATAAATAAATATATATATATATATATATATATATATATATATGTCAGAACAGAGCTTTCAGTCACCAGAGGTCTACTGAGAGTAAACAGTAGTTTAATTCATAATTATTCTGGTAGTAGTTTATTCATAATTATTTCCCTAGCAGTTTCAGGTTAATTTTAAAAAGGTGAGGCTGTACTATCCATTGATGTTGTCATTGTTTCAGCAAAAGCACAATGACTTAAGTACTGGGCTGAAACCAGTCTCCACAACCTTCTCACCCCACAAAGTCTACCTTAATTACTTTCTAAAAGGTTCTTACTGACTATGTGGAATTCCGGGGCAAAATCCTTTAGGACAGAAAAGGAAAGGAAAACATCTTTTGTCTCCATCTAGCTCTTCATTACCTGTCTGGTAGCAGTAGAAAATTGGAGCAAACCTGCCACGTTATTTTGATCTTTGCCAAAATTGTTGTGGGAATAACACTGTTTAATGGTTGAAGGAATTTATAGAAGAATAAAAGTAACAGCAAAGATGAAGGCACCAATACAAATTGTCTGGTAAGCTGCTGTGAAATTTTACATGTTCAGGGCTACTGATAATTTCACATCTTAAAAAAGCAGGGGAGGAGGTTGTAGGGGAGGAGGGTGAAAAGTGTGTAAAATAAACCCTCCTCTTTAAATAGCTAACTGTCCTGGGCTGAATTGTGTCAGGGCTAAGTTCCTTTGGCAGCCAGCACTGTTATATCTGCCGAGGGCATAGCAGAGGACGGAGAACAAATTTTGGAGAATCTGCCTTAGCCTTGCTGGCTCTCCCTTGCATTTCTTCCACTTGTTAGCAAGAAATGCACTGAGGCATGAAATGAAGGAGTGCAAAGGCTCCTGTACTTCATCTGAGCAAATCTGGATCACACCCCCTCAGTTAATGTTTCTCTCAGCTAAAAGAAATAAGAGTAATAAAAATAAGTGCAAGCATTGGCTAACTTGGAATTACATGGGTGGAATGAAGCAGGAGAAGAGAATTGTAGGAGTGAGTGTATGCTGTCCACCATCTCCTGTGCCCACATTTATGTCAGAGTTTGAATCTCTGCTTGGAAAAATCATTGGATTCTGCACAGGTTATAAAGACCTAAAACAAGAAGTAAAATTTAAAGAGAGACTGTTAAATGTCTGTGGTATCTGGGCAGTAAAGGGCTCTTAAAAATACTTTGCTGATATAATAAAGCAGGGTAGAAGATCATACAAAGAACTTGGAACTGTAGGAAAGTGTTCCAGTTACTGAGAACTCATAGAAGTGTTATATATAGCACCACTGATAAACACATCCCTTTTGGATCTGGTGCCTGTTAAAAGCAACCCTTATACCTCTGTCATTGTGCTTATCTAACCAATTAAATTTTTAGTGTTCAAAATACTCATGTAATACTTGTGCATCTTGTTCTTCCTGCCACGTCAGAGTGTTTCAGCCTCCCATGATTCAGGTGTTGTATTTAGCCAGATGGATCACCTTCACTTATCCATTCACTTGCTGCTGGTGGTGCTCTAAGGGGAAAGAAGTTTCACTTGGTGAACCAAAATGCTGCAGAAAATTTAATCTCTGAAATGTTTTATAAAAGCTGGAATCCTCTCAATGGGATCTGGCTGGGGACAGGAGGTGTTTGAGCAACAGATGCCCCAGATGCCTTTTCTCAGGACCTCCCAATTTCATCCAGCAGCTGTGTCCAGGTAATTGCTGGATCTGCTGCTGAGCATCTGAATTCCTGGTGGCTGGGAAAGTTTTTTAGTTTCATTCATCTGTTGGGAATGGAAGCTGTATGGATTAGTCCCCATTCTTTGGATTTATGTAAAGTGATAATATTATGAAAGAAATTTCCTAAATGTAAACCTCTGAACAAAAGAGATTGAAGTTATGGGTGTCCTCTGCAAGTTCAACTGTGGTAGGTCTTGCAGTGGGTTACACCTCCCTTCACACAATGCCATTTGTAAGCTGACATTTCTAATGACCTTTTATAATCACCTATTTCCTTTTCTCGCTCATTTTATGAATAGTCTTGTACTCACTTCAAGAGTTTTCCGCCTTATGGCCTCCTCTTACTGTTCATATTAATTTCATAGTGGGTTGGGCTTCCTGTAAAGTGTAGCACAGTGTAGACTGAAGTTCAATAGAACCTTTCCTTTCTACCGGAAAAGGGAGACCAAAAAACTCATAGTGCCCTTTCTTTTTGTTGCAGCAAAGGCTTCAGAAGTGCAGTCAGCAAATTGCCTTTTTTCTTTTTCTTTTGAGGCACTTCTGAATGTGAGCATTAACACAGTGCCCTGCCCCAGTTCAAGACGTAAAGATTGGGGCTCTGACCTTCTCTAGTGAGTGATGATCCCATTGCACTTTCCCTCCTGAGCTGGAGCTGGTGATGATGTTTTGTCCAGGCTCTTATTCAGGATATGCTTTCAGCCAACTTTACTTGACCCTCTGCCTTCAGTGGGACATATAATTCTGGACTTCCTGCCCTAAATTGCTGTGTACTGCCACCTTGCACTGATGGGTCCTTTGTTCCACCTTGGAGGCAGGTTCATTTTGGTGCTGGATGAAGGGAAGCCATACTATTTCTAAAACCAATTTGAGAGCCTTCTGAATGAAAAGTGTTGGTAACATGAAAAATATTATTGTTATCCCTTGTCATCCCTGGCCTCAAATGCTGAATTTGAAAGGGCCATTTGGACCCCTCAAAGGCAAACAGCATGTTAAATGAGAGCTAAAGCAGCTGAAGAAAATGCTGTGTTGTGGAACTTAGGCTTTAAAATCCCAGGGAGAATTAATAACTGTTTTGTTGTTTTCACTGATCTCTCTGCATGGATGAAGATGGAAAGATCCTATACCCTCTGCCTTAGCAGCTTACCTGTTGTCAGGAGACTCAGCCAAGGCAGGAACAACACACGGATGAGGAAAAGGCCTGGGTGAAGACTTGAACTTGTCCATTTGATAATTATATAAGAAGGACCATTTTCCTCATTATTCTCTGATATTCTGGCTGCCTCTCATGGATCACAGAATCATGGAATGTTGAGGGGTTGGAATGGATCTTAGAGACCATCTACTCCCAACCCCTCCCTGCCATGGGCAGGGTTACCTCCCACCAGACCAGGTTGCTCAAGGTCTTATCCAGCCTTTGAGAACTGCCAGGATTGGGGCATCCACAACCTCCCTGGGAAATCTGTGCCAGTGTCTCACAGTAAAAATCTTCTTCCTGCTATCTAACCTAAATTTCTTGTTTTACGATTTGTACCCTTTACTCCTTGTCCTATCACTGCAGAAGACCCCCTGTCCAGCCTCCCCCTGGGCCCCCCTCACACACTGGAATGTTGCTATGAGGTCTCCACACAACTTTCTCTTCTCCAGGCTGAGCAGCCCCACCTCTGCTGCCTTTCCCACTCTGCCCTGTTGCCATTTCCCCTTAGCAGATGCCAGCATGTGAAGGCACCACGGCAGGGTCATCCTCAGTCAGCCACCTTTCAGATGACAGATGCCACGTGAATCCAGATCCCGTCTCCTCTGAGGCTGGTGCAAACTGAGCGGCCCTCTCAGAGCTGCTGAGAGCCGTGAGGTGCAAGGGAAGTGCAAGGGCTTTGTGGAGGGTGGCAGATGGAGAGCAGGACCTGCCTTGCTGGATGGAGTGTGGTGCTCGAGGCTTTGTGGAGCACTTCACGCCTGTCTCAGCCAGCATGGGTGCAAAATGCAACCCCAGCAGAATGGTGGCAGGTTGCACCCTCCTTTCACTGACATACTACCAGAGTCAATGTCAACACGATGAAATTCAGGTCCTGTATTTCAGCAGGTCATCTGTCTGGAATTGTACCCAATATGTTTGCTCTGCATTCAGCAAATATTTGGTTCTGACACTGGTTATAGATGGAAAATGTATTCAGTTAAATTTTCCATCAGCTCCAGCTCTTGGGGAGCTTGTTCTGCTGTTGGGTTGACCACGGTGAGAGGAACATTTTGAATTGCTCCATCCAAATAGGCCTTTGTTCCTTATGTCCTTTTACTCCCTACTATATCTCACTTCATGGTTTTCTTGCTCTTGCACACAAGTCTGGCTTGGTAAGTGACAGTAGGTATGTGTGTGCCTTGGGTTTTAAGTCTCCTTTTATAGGCCAAATCAGTTTTTAAAACATTACCTCCTGGAAACCACTCAGAAAGCTCTGTCAAATGGAACTGTAACCAAAATTTTCTTTGTAGAAGAAAAAAAAAACCCCTCGTGCAGGGGAGAAATCATTCAAGCTGTAGTTTGAAAGTCTTTAAAGCAGGTGGAAAAAGAGGAGGTTTAGTGCCTATGGAGTTGGCTCACCCTTCAGAGATGCTCAGTCTGTCACTGAGGTTTCCCACACAACCAATCGTGATTTAATTCCTGGAAAACCTCAGCTCTCTTACAAAAAAAGCAGTGAAAGCAGCACTGATATCCTTCATGTTAAAGGCTGGGGAGTACTTGGATATTGGCATGGGGTAGGGATTGCCTGAGGTAGGTTAACTCTAGCTTGCAATATAGTACAGCTCCTACTAGCCTCATGACAGAGGGATGTTTTATTCTTTTTCTTTTTATGTTGTATCTTAAAAAGAAACAGACAAAATTGTGATCTAAAGTAGCTAGAAAAGAAAAAAAAAAAACCAACCCAAAAGGCCATATGATTCGCTGCAGGAATAAATCCCCTTGGCAACTGGTCCCAGCCTGGAGAATATATTCACAGCTGGGTTATAAACCCTCAGAACCAGCCAACATAACCTTAACTAACACAACATTACTAAGGCACTGCTGTAATAGGATCATTCTGCTATGGCTCCTGGGCATGTTTTAAGTGTCATCAATTTAGTCTACAACTGGAGGCTGTTAAGTGCAAAACCATTTTAGCAACTGCATCTTACATGCAGGAATGATTGAATATTAATGGCTTTTCTTTTGTTGAGGAAAAACACAGAGAGGAAAGTGAAAATCCACAGGAAACCTCACTGTCTGTCCTTGAGTAGTGAAGTTCATTTTTGGAAGACAGCAGGATCAATCTAGCAGCTGAGTATTGGAGTGGGAGGCCAGGAAATTGACTCTCATTCTCCAGCACTGATCTCCTGTGCAAACTCAGCCAAGTTATTTCACCTTAGTTTTCCTTCTCAGCCTTATCTCTCCAAGGAGGTGAATTATTTGACAGAGAAGTTATTTCACTCCCTTTTTGGAACCAGTTAGACCCCACCTGCACAACACTGAGAGCAAACAGGAAAAAGCTATGAGGGATGCAGCCCGGTGTTTTGTGCCACCAAAGATGCCCATCTTGGCTACTTTGGTAGTAGAGGTTAAGCACTTTAAAAAGAGCTCAAAATGTTTTGCAACTGAGTGGGAGATGTGTTTGCCTCACCTCAAATCTGGGGTCAGAATAGATGATGAAATTAACTTTGCCAACCCTATGTGCTCTTAGTACCCTCTGAGCTGCTCCATCTTTTACCATGTCATGTGTTGGTCAGGGGAATACAAAAGGATATGGATACCTGTGTTGTCTGTAGTGTTGTGGGGCAAGACTTGTGTGAGTCCTCAGTCCATCCTGAGTCTGCCTAAATATCTTTGTGAACAAGGTGACAAGGAGGTGGTAACCACTTTCCACAAACTTTGTGTTACCTGGTGCAGCAAGGTTGGAGCTGTAGCAGGATTTTTGCAGGGCACTCCTGTGGCTGGACTTTAGGTGACTGACTGAAGGAGGTGTTGTCAAGGCATCCTGCACTGGCACTGTTGGGAATAAAGGCTCTGAGTTGAACACTGACTATCTTCATTTAATTGAAATCTCTCTCTCAACACCCTCTCAGCAGATCAGTGGTTGTGCTTAGAAAACAAAGGAATGAATGAATATCATAATACCTGATGCAAAAGCTTTTGTGTTCTCTTTTTATCATTATCAAATCACGCTGAAGAGGCTGCAAGGTGAAGAAACTCTCAAGCTGCATTTTCAAGAAGCTGTTAGGATGAAGACAGGGCATTTCAAAATCAATACTGAAGCTTGCAATCCAAAGAGCAAAAGGCAGAGTCATTATAAGCTGCTTTGCTTCTCATCTCTAATTCCCCATATTCATAACTTAAGCCCTGTCATTGGGATTTATCCTCTGTGGCCTGCAGTGACACCAGGAAAAAGTCCTTCTTTTTAATTCTGTGGCAAAAAAATAGCAACACTGCAGGGTAGGATCATATCCCCCCAGAAGTTTAGGGCTTAAATGTTTCATGTTGGGCACCAATTTTTGCCATCTCCTGCCCCTCCCAATAGTCTCCCTCCTCCTTCCTCTACTGTTGTACATCAATCATCCTCTTTCCTAGAGGCGAGGGTACAAACAGTGTAATCCCAGGGATACTGATACAGCCAGTCCTGCACATGACTGTTGCTCTATCCTTGGAGATGCCATCACTAAATCTAATGACAGGATTTTGCTGATGGGAGTGTTTCAGCTGGGCGGGAGAAAGCAATAGGAGCAAGTAATCTAAGAACCCAGCTTTGCCATTGCTGGGAGCTCTGTCCTATCTCCATCTACTTCTCTTTTTAAAGTGGCTCTCTAAACTTCTCTTTCCTTTATTACTTCTTAGTTTCTCTTATCTTGGCACTTAACATCACAAACATTTCCCTTGCTGTTAATATTTTTAATTATGGCCTGGAAATGAACCTTAGACCTGACTCAGCCAACCCAACGGAACAATTCATAGCACATAAAGGTTTGGTGCTGAATTAAGTAATTATTTTTAAATAATTAGGATTCCTGTATAGGTTGTTGTTTGGACAAAATACCACAACCTCAAACGATGTTCTGTTTGGAGGCCTTCAGAAGGGGTGCTGGGGTTTGTTGGGATTTTCTTTGGTTTGGATCTGAGAAATGTGTTTAGAGGAGGTGATTTTACCTCTGGAAAAATCCCCACATGTATATTCAGGAGAAGCTGCTGAACCATGGTTGGCTTATGCAAAGTCCAGGCAGTCGGTGGCAGGTTGCCCCAGCAGCACAGTCTTCCTGCTCCTGTGTTTGGTGAACCAGACTTGAGATCACATTATATTCTGCTGGCAAATTTGGGAATGGCCTTTGCTGGGAGCCCAGCACTTTGTCTCATCTGCTAAGCCCTTAATAAACCCCACTACTACTTTTTCTAACTCCCCTCTGGACTTTGAATTACACTGCAGTGAACATAACACACGTGAGTAAGAGCTTAAGCTTCTCACTTGGGTGGTCCCATTAAAAAGGCCAGGTTTGCTGTCTTGGCTCCAGAGCCATTCCAAACACCACTGCTATTTTTCTTCCCCCAGCATTTCTTTCACCTGCCTTTTTTTCTTCTTTTTCTTTTTTTTTTTTTTTCCATGCCAAATCTATTAATATGTGTTTTAACCAGTTAACTTTGGAACCAAAATATTAACTGCATAAGAGGCAGGTTTATAAAATATGTATTGGAGCAGGGAATACAAAATGCCCCCAATTTCATAGCAGAAAAAAAATGTATAGAGTGCTGAGTGAAAATTGAGAAGGACCCAATTTAAACCTTTGAAAACGACTGCCAGTTCCTATGTGCTGTATTTATTTTGACTTGGAAGGCTCAATCCAGTCCAGATGAGGTCATTTGGTTGGGAGAACATGTGTCCATGCAGAGCCAGGAGGCAGGGAAGCCTGCAGGATGCTCTGGCTGCAGGGTGCTGAGCTGCCAGGGTGCAGTGGTGGGAGCAGGGCAGGCAGAGCCATCTGTGTGTTGATCCTGGCACCAGGGCACAGCTCTGGGATGGAGGTGTGGTAATGCTCCAGCTGATTTCTTTTTAAGGCAGGCGGGGCAGTGTAGCTTTTGTGTCCTCAGCTGTTTGCTGGATGGGGTAAGTAGAGGCAAAGCTTGATGAGCTTGCTCTAATAACCTGGAGACAGGGGAGTATATTTAGTTAGGGGTGCCTTTGGTTACTCGTTCACATGACTTCATGCAACAAAGAGCCTGTTATTTTGTTTGCCCAGCTCTACCTTCGAGCTTGTCATGTTTAACCCTTGCCCTCTCAGCACCTGATACCTGCTCAGCACCATTTTACTTTCTCCTCCTTCTGCTCCTTCATCTTCCCTTGCTCCTCTCACCAACCAAGATCAGTATCTAGGCCATTTGTGTCTAAGAAATGCCACTTTTTTCCTCTGGGAGCTCCATCTCTGCTGCTCAGTGCTCCACCCCAGCAGGTGGGGAATGTCCTGTGTCCTCCCCAAGAAGCCTTGTCTGTCCTGTGCCCCTCTCCCCACCTCCCTGCCAGCAGCCTGTTTGCCAACACTTTGCACGAGGAAGCTGCCTCTATAAAAATAAACCGTGCTGAAATCTGAGAGAGAAACCACGCCAGCCTCACACTTCATTATTGGTAATGTCAGCCTATTTGATTTCCATTTGCAAACAGTAGCCTGCATATGTTCTTCACCATGTACCCTGTCTCCCCATGCCTTATTCTGTGAAAATTCAGGTTCCCCATGCGTGTTGCTAAGCCTGCTTTGTGGTTTGCTTGCTCTGGGCCACAGACACCCCTGCTTCACAATTAAAGTGTGGAAAAAGCCTGTTAAGTCACTGATTTAATTGCCTGGTTACTCAGGACTAACACGAGGTTGCCATCTGCAAGAGGCTTGAGCCTCTTCTCCCACCTCCTCTACCTTTATAAGATTTTACTCCTCGCAGCTGGCTTTTATTGCTGATTTACAGCAGAAAAAGGCAGCAGAGACAGACATGTATTTCCTGTTTTTAACCCCAATGTGCACTGCCATATGGGCATTGCTCGGGGAGGGCTGGATGTGCAGACCACACTCTCCTGCACTCCAACATTGCCTGGCTGTCTGGGTTGAGGACATAGGATGAAACTCTGTTTTCCAGGAGAGGTCTCTATTAAAAAACAACAACAACAAAAAAAAAGGAAAATGGGTGAAGGGGGAGAAGTAAGACAAACCAGGCCTTATATCAGTAAGGCAAGCCCTGCATTGCTGCCCTCAAAACCCCAAACCTGAGTTGCAGGTCCCTGTCTCCACACAGGGATGAGCTCTCAGATGGGTCCAACAAGTGCTGGCAGCAACAAGGGGCCCCCAGGAAGGCTCAGGGAGGGGGGATGTACCCAGAGCTTGAGGAGGAGATGCCTGTATTGACTTTCACTCGATTTACTGGAGCAATTGAGTTTGTCAGTGAAATGTGAGAGGGGCTCAATCAGCTGTCACACTGAGACACTCCTGTCACTACTGTCAATAGCTTCGAGTTTCTGATCCTTTCTCAGATTAGCTCTGTGCCAGAACATCAAATGAAAAGCTGTTTGGGGCATGGGGAGGGGAGAAACTCTGAGCAGTTATCTAGGAATCAGTTTACAGACTTCAAAGCACAGCCAGGTTTATTCTGATGGCCTGTAGCAATGTGCTGGGATCCTTAATGCATTTGGAGTGTAATGTAGACTCTCCTCTTCAGCCCTATGGTCACTCATGGACTGGGAGGCAGGAATGGAAGAAAAAGGAAGGCCTCCCTCCCAGTGAACCCAAATGGCATGCAAATGGCCTGCCTCCTCTGGAAGAACTGCTCTTTAGCTTGATGGAATAGGTTGCTTTTCTTACCTTTTATCCTGAAGGATTCCTCTGTGTTTCTGTCAGCACCAAATGGAGACTTTTTCAGGCAGAGCTCGGTTATGTAAAGGCATCACCCCCAACAATAGGACAGGAGTGAAAATAAGTGGGACAGGTTTGCCAAGCAGAAAGAATGAAGAGGGAGGTTTAGCTAACCCATCTGAGCAGTTTTTAACAGTGTTGGGCCTCGAGTATAACATGGCAAAAGCTTTGTAGTCCATGAAGTTCTTCCAAGACCTTTTCCTTGAAGTTTCACTGGTAGGATCTGAGACAGCCTTTACTGAGAATCTTTCCATCATAAGTCAATATGAATGAATGAATGAATGAATATGTCTTCTTTTGTAGGAAGAATAGGCCATCAGGAGACTTCTTAAAAAAAATACTTCAAGGACTTGAGAACTCTCTTTTCTCTGTTCACACTAAAACAGCTTATGGCAAGGTGAACTCGCCCATTTGCACAGAAGCCAAGAGGGTAATGTTAATCCTATTAGAAAAATAATCTACCACCAAAAAATAATAATAGTAGGGGTGGAGAAAGAATCCTTTTTAGGCCAATTCTCTGAGTAATTCCTGTGAATTTACTCTTTTCTTCTTAGGGTTGCAATGTTAAACATTTTGCTATCAATACATGAGTTACAAAGATTACCATTTTCCTTTCACATTCCTAAAGAAATTAAAGAAGAGAAAAGCTACATTCTAATCTTATTGGTAGAGGGTTTTGTCCTGTAGAGAATTCTTCTCTTTTTTGAGAAGAATTCAGAGTGAGGCAGTGTCCATAGAGAAGGCTACCCATGTACAGCACCAATCTAGATTTTTTTCCTTGAATGTAATTTTAAAATTTCCATTTTTTCCCTTGTCACTCAAATCCATTAGCAAGTTTCTTTTGACTTCAAAACATAAAAAAAATTTCATCTGTTCCTCATTCAAGACCACCACTGTCCTTCCCATGCAGAAACTGCAACTGCATTCCACTGCTTAATATTTAAGCAACTCTCTGTCCAGAGCAAGTTATACCTTCTCTCCTCCTTGAAAAGAACTCAAAAGTAGCCCAGTTCAGAGTGTGATCTTTAATACCAGAGGGAACCCTGCTTGATTCTCTTGGCTCCATTAATGTGAAAAGGCCATGGAGAAGTATGCTAGAGGCATTAGAAAAGAAAAAAAGCCCCTCACCACATTCTCCTTATAGAGTATTTCAAAACGAATGCTGGATACATACCTTTCCTTGACCTTTTCCTTAGATTAGTGCTATAGGCAGCTGTTGTGCTTGTATTACACATTCCAGTGCAGGGACTGAGTCTCCAGCGAGGTAGAGGGGGGTTTGGGGTGTGTGTGTGTGTGTGTGTGTACACGTGCGTGTGTTTGTTACTCAACCTCTTAGCCAAAGGTCTTCCATGTTGGTTTTAGCTCTCTCTGGTCTTTTCAGTTTCCAAGGGGAGGTGTGGCTGTTTGTGCACTTTGTTTATGTTCACAGGATGACAGGAAACCCAAGAGCTTTTAGTGAATTCAGATATACTCTGGAAGAGGTGTGAATCTCCAGCCATTTGGGTTTAAAAGCTTTCATTAAGTCTGAGAATAGAGGAAGAAAATAAACATCTCTCTGCTTTCTAGCTGCAAAGGGATGAAAGGTTCTCAGCCTCTGGGCCCCCAGGATGGATGCCTACAAAGGGAGGAATTGGAGGAGAGATAAAAAAGACTGGAATTGCGGGTAAAAAAAATAATAAATCTTAGAGCTGCTGCTCAAGTTGTATTCGGTCTTCATTTTCCCGAGTCCCCACTGAGCAGCTGGCCTTGGTGAAACCCTGATGGAGCAGAGTGAGCCCACCACGCACAGAATGGGCTTCATGGGAGGAGTGATGCCTCTAACAAAGGCACGGAGGCAGCTCTAAGGACTCTGGCTAATTGCATCCACCCCCAGAAAGAAAGGGACGCTGCCAGAAGGATGCGCTCACCCCTCCGTGCCTGAGCTCGCTCGCCCGGGAGGGCAGATGGATGCAGTACCTGCCCATGGAGCCAGTGACTTTCTCTTCTGGCAATTGGTTGATAATGAATCAACAGTAACGGTATGAGCGCTGAACAAAGCACAAGAACTTTCATGTAATCCTAAAAACCAACAAATAAACAAACCAAAAAAACAAAAATACAGCGAGACAAATGGATAACTTTTCCACAAAATTCTTTCACAACAATGCTTCATCATCACTTGACATCATTGGAACATGCCCAAGGGAAAGACTAAACACACCCCTGGAAGGACATCACTACAACCTGTGATTGTGTCTGCCAATAGTACAACACACAAAGTCTTCAAGTCCTCTGATGTCCTAAAATTGCAACTCTCTTGCTGCCTCCCCTACTAATTTGGGTTTTTCCCATGATATTGCTGTTGCTGGAATGATCATAGAATGATTAAGATTAGGCATTACTTTCTGCTCATGCTGACACAGCCCATTGTGCAGAGGGAATCATAAAATCATTTAGGTTGGGAAAGATCTCTAAGATCACTGAGCCCACTGTTAATCCAGCACTGGCAAGGCCACCACTAACCCATGTCTTCAAGTGCCACATCTACACAGTTTTTAAATCCCTCCAGGGGCTGGGCAGCCTGTGAGGGCAGGGCAAAGATTTTCAGTGAAGAATTTTTTTCTAATACCTGACCTAACCCTCTCTTGTTGCATTTGAGGGCAGGGATGCGTGTCTGCTCCGTGTCACTGCAGGAGGGGCTCAGTGCCACCCAGCTGAGGTCTGGCCAACACAACTGGCTGTCTCTGTGTCATGGAGTGAGAGGGGTTATCAAACTTCCCCTGCCTCTGCCCATCTGTGGGCTCCTTGGGGCAGGTACTTCCCTCAGATCGCGTGTTTGCGCAGTGCCTAATTGCAGATGCAAGGGTAATATAAATAATAAGGTTAAAAGTCACTCTTCTTGAGGGGAGGTGAAAAGGGAACGGAAATGGGGCTGCTACTCAGCTTCCTGGCTTTTCCTGGAGTCAAAAAGAGAGTGCAAAGGGTATTGCAGGATATGTCGGAGTATTTAGTCTTGAATCATTTGCCATCCTGTTTTTATTCCCTTGCAGATATATTTCAAAGAAAGTGTTTAGATGGAGCTGATGACCTCTCTTATGGCTGAGGTTGCCTGTCACTTCCTATGATAAGTCCCTCATTTGATTGTTTGGGCTGTGGCAACCCCCAGTGTTTGAGCTGAAGCCTCCCCTACTGCACGCCAGACTCCCACCGAGTTCATTTCAGAGGAGGGGGATTTTCAGTGCACTGCTGAAACCATGCTGGCTTTTATCATTTGGGAAGAGGATTCCTACTTTTTCATCTTTAAAAATCTCGTTCCAGGCGTGCTGTTGACACCAGTCCTTAAAAGTGAGGATAAACTGTGAGATGAAGTGGTCCCACATGCTGGGCACTACCCAGGGTTCTGCCTCCACTCCTCCCTAGCACAAAGTTTCCCTGAGAAGCAGTAGCAGTCCAGTTGTCCTTATCTTGGAGAAAAGAAGGATCAGGGTTGCTCATTGCTTATTGCTCTCAACCTGAGAGGAGGTGGTAGTCAGGTGGGGATTGTGTTCTTCTCCCAGGGAACAAGTGACAGGGCAAAAAAAAAAAATGTTCTCAAGATGTAACAGGAGAGGTTTAGGTCAGGTATTAGAAAAAAATTCTTCATTGAAACCTTTGCCCTGTCCTCACAGGCTGCCCAGCCCCTGGAGGGATTTAAAAACTGTGTAGATGTGGCACTTGAGGACATGGGTTAGTGGTGGCCTTGCCAGTGCTGGATTAACAGTGGGCTCAGTGATCTTAGAGATCTTTCCCAACCTAAATGATTTTATGGTTCCCTCTGCACAATGGGCTGTGTCAGCATGAGCAGAAAGTAATGCCTAATCTTAATCATTCTATGATCATTCCAGCAACAGCAATATCATGGGAAAAACCCAAATTAGTAGGGGAGGCAGCAAGAGAGTTGCAATTTTAGGACATCAGAGGACTTGAAGACTTTGTGTGTTGCCCTATTGGTAGACACAATCACAGGTTGTAGTGATGTCCTTCCAGGGGTGTGTTTAGTCTTTCCCTTGGGCATGTTCCAATGATGTCAAGTGATGATGAAGCATTGTTGTGAAAGAATTTTGTGGAAAAGTTATCCATTTTTCTCGCTGTGTTTTTTTTTTTTTGGTTTGTTTATTTGTTGGTTTTTAGGATTACATGAAAGTTCTTGTGCTTTGTTCAGCACTCATACTGTTACTGTTGATTTATTATCAACCAATTGCCAGAAGAGAAAGTCACTGGCTCCATGGATAGGTACAGCAATGCCAGAAATTATCAGTGTCTGAATATGGCCATTAGTCAGGATTTGATGGCAGTAGTGGTGTTGTCTCTGATTCCAATCCTGTGTAAACACCATCTGGGTGTTGCAGAAGTTACACGTAGTTGCTGGGCATTACAAGTAAATAGTAATTTTCTCAAAATTACTATTTCTATTTTTCAGTTCCTCCAAGTCTCCTGACCTGTATTTCTCCAAATTGTGTACAGTGGCATCTCACTTGAACAGGGGCCCTTTCTGTTTTTCTGTAACAATGATGAGGTTATTTGTTCCGTACTCATTTTCACTTTTCCTTATCTATCCAAGATGATGGGCCAAATTGTTTCCTGCTTAAATCTGGTCTTTGCTGTCCCACTGAAAATCATTTTGAACTCTATTTCTCTCCAGCCTTGCTGAGTCATCCTGGAGCTTGGCTCTGAGTTCCTCGTCTGATAAGAGGCAGTAGAGGAACTTCCTAATCTCAGAGACTGGTGCCAGGAGAAATCCATTAGCAATCATGATAAGAGATTCCAGTTATTCCAACAACTCAGGCCTTATAGCTATTGAAAACAAAGCTTGCATTGACATATCTATGTACATAAGTGATATTGTCTATGAGATTTAAGACTAAAAGTGAGTGAACTTAATTTTTTCTCTTGAATAATGTAGTTGTCCAATGAGTGTTAGAATTTTCCTTCACCAGTGTTTTACTTACTGCTGTGGAAAGGATGCTCACAGCAGAACTTAAGTGAAGAGGGTCTCTTGTACTGGAGAATCCATTTAACTTTGTTCCCAGCTGTGCCCTATTGGAGATGTGGAGCTCTCTTCCTCTCTCACTTCCCTCCTTCTCTTCATCTCCAATGACAGTAGCAAATTTTCCTTTTGTATCCACCAACATTCAACCAGTAATGAAAAAGGTGGTGGAACACAGTTTCCATTTGCTTTCCACATTTAATATGTAGCAGTGAAAATCTTTCCATTCTTGCTCTGCCAAAGTTCCTGCTTTTCCCTGTTCATTTCAGTTTTCCCAAGCATCAACATTTGAATATTAACTTCCTACATATGTTCTCCACTTTGCACTCAGCTGGATCCAGAGGTGGAAGAACAATTGGATTGCAGGGGCTGAGTTTTTGTTTGGGACCTCCATAGCCAACTCATGTGATTTTTAGGAATGTTATTCTATGAGGTGTGCAGCAGTTTGTATTTTTCTCCCCCCCCTTCCCGGCTTTTTCTTTAAATTTTATTTTCCTACATCAGTATCAGTGAGTGGTGAGGCTTAAATGATAAAGTCCCTGAAACTCAGAAGGCACATAAATAGAATCTAATTTGCCTGATTTTAATTCAGATTTTAAGGAGCCTGATCCACAATTCTCAAACACTTTGAATTTAGCAGTATTAGCAACCCCAGTTATAATGCTGCCGGTAGTGGCTCGCATACAGTTATGATTTTTAATCCTAAATCATGTATGATTCAGTACCAAATAACTCTTTCTTCCATGTCAGCAACTGCAAGACACATTCCTTTGAAAAGCTGGGTCCTCTTCCTAAATCTGCAATACACACATTGACCCATTTCTCTGCTTCCTTCCAACACTCCCAAGACCAAATGTTTAAAAACCTAACTTTCTGCTCAGTGGTTCTGATGACCCCACCTGATCTTTCATATTACATACAAATAGAGGGCTTGCACCATGTAGCTGTCTTTTCCTACAGAAAGAGAAAATTACATTTTCCATTTTCACATTCTAAAATAGCTATAAAAAACCCTGAACACAAGTCTCTAACACAGTATTTGAAGTAAGAGTGACCTCAGATTTTTAAATTTTTTTTCATCCAGTAGCTCCAAATGTACTTCTCTGGTTTGAAAATTGTGCTGACATTTGAATTGAGGTAAGCACAAAAGGGTCTTTCAATTTTCCTGCAGGATTCTGAAATAGTAGAAAGTACTGGAGTTGCATTTTAAAGATGTTATCTTCAGCAGCAAGGCTGACAGATCATCGCCTGACGCAGGCAAGGGGACTGTGGATGCAATAAATTGAAATTTGATGGGAAACCCATTGCATTTGTGAGAATTAGCAGCAGTTCATATGATTTCTAAAAAGAAAAAAATTAAAAACCCCTGCCTGCTGAGCAGGCATCAGCCCTACCAAGCGCAATGGAGCAGCCTCAAGCCAGGTGCTGACAAGAATTTCCTGATCCCTCTGTGACCCCCATTGCGGGAGGTGAGGTGGTAAGAGAAGTTAGCAGGGATGCAGGAGGACGAGAAGATGGTTTGTTTATTTCTCCTTGCTTGGAAAATGTGTGTGGCTGTCAGGGCCAATGTGTTTTTGTGACACTCGAGCTGTCTTGCCAGCACTGCTTCTTGTGGACTACATACTCATCTTTTATCAGGAGCATGGTGGCGTGGTGAGAGACATCCTCTTCACAGAAGGTCAGCTCAGCATTGCTGCACAAGCATTTGGAAGGCTCAATTCCTTTCATTCCTCCTCTCTGAAGAGCCAAAATTTCCTTTGCCCAAATTTCCCTTTTTTTTTTTTTTTTTTTTCTTCACCCTTCTTTTCTAAAGACTGAGAAATGCCTCAGGAATGCACTTGCTCTCTCTCTCCCAGACTGGCTCTCCCAGTGATGTATTAATTAGCTGGAGCAGTGCACACTAACGAGCAACTGCAGGCTGATCTCGTTAAACATTAATGCTTAACTAGAAAAGCAAGAGCTGTTAAAGATACGCCACTCAATGTCATCCATGTCCAAATGTAAAAGAAGTCAGCGGCTGAGCTGCTGGCACTTGTGCTTCCAGAGGCAGTGAGAAGGGACAACTTCTCTTTTCCAGAGCCAGATGGGAGCACCTGGACCACAGAGGAGTTTTCATGCTTTTCTGACTAACTTTAACACAGAGCCCAGCCCTTTTCCAGGGAACAGCTCTCCCTCTCAGGGAGTCAGATGGGCAAGTTCTTGTGCCCACACTGCTTTTCCAGCCTTTTCCATACCTGGTTTTTAGTGGTCAGGTCCTAAAACCAGCACAGGTCTGCTCCTTAACCACTATTTAACCACAAGCAAATGGTTCAGGCCCGTGTTTTCAAACATGAAAGTTCCATGTCAGGTAGTTACACCTCACTGCGGTAATCCAAATTAGTGGTTGTCTTTATTATTATTGACTTTGCTGGATATTTTAAGCAACACCACTGGAAAATATCGACCTTATCACCTCTTAGTTTCAGTTTACCCTTGGAGGAACTTGTTAGGGCAGCTCTTGATATTGTGAGGCTTTGGCTATTCTCAGGGAAAATATCTTGACTACCTCGTGAGGAGCTTTCAGAGTGTTTGTTCATTAACCAGCTGGAAATACTGCTGATGAAAGGGGATCAAGCCTGAGCCTCCTGCCCAAGGAGCCCTGCTCTTCTCCAGGCACGTGCTGTTACAGCCCAGCTGTGCACGAGTAGCTGCCATCCACGCTTCTGCCCTTCGTTTGCATAGGCAAAAATGGGATTTTTTTTATGCACTGTCTTTATGACTGCTACATGCAAATCAAACACAGGGTTTTGTATGAGTATCTACGCTCAACTTACCATGGAGTTACCTGGCATAGCCAGGGTATAAGTTAAGTTTCAGGATCTGCAGCAGATGTAGCAGCCTCCTAACTTACTCTCTGCCTCCACCTTCTCTCCAATATAATAACATAAACCCAGCAGCCAGTATTTTTCCTTGCTGCCCAGCTCTTTGCATTATGCAATTTGATTGCAATTGATAATTCATTAATCATTTCTTATCATAGTTAATATTTGCCCAGCTTGCTACTGTGCAGCAAGGGTGATGGGAGGGGCAGGAGCAGGAAAGTGAAAGATACAGTCAGGGAAGCACAAAATATGTGGGAACACAGTCTTGAGAAACAGACTTCCCTTCCCTTCCCTTCCCTTCCCTTCCCTTCCCTTCCCTTCCCTTCCCTTCCCTTCCCTTCCCTTCCCTTCCCTTCCCTTCCCTTCCCTTCCCTTCCCTTCCCTTCCCTTCCCTTCCCTTCCCTTCCCTTCCCTTCCCTTCCCTTCCCTTCTTCTGTCACCAGCAGTTTTAAAGGGTTCATCCAATGTTCTCAAGACCAGCCCTCCTTAGATCACCATCAAGGCAGCTGCAGCCATATGCAGAAGGTTTTTTTGTGACTCTCCTTTTTCTCCCTGAGGAAGTGAAAGGGTTACTGCAGCCCTGTTGGGATTTTGCTGTTGTTTTGTTTTTTGGTTTTTTTTTCCAGTCTCCTAGCCTGATGCTCCCTCCGACTGTTCTTAAAAGCCACTGGACTTGATTTCCTCTCTAATGGTGTTAGGGCTGGAACTGGAGCTGCCTCTGCTGCCTGGTCCTCCTCCTGCCCATGTCTTCAGACGTTATGTCACAGCTCCTGGGGTTGCTGGCTGACTCCAGCCGCCCTCCCCAGGGGATGGAAAGCAGGTTCCCCTCCCCGTGGCAGCAGCAGTGCCCACATTTAAGAAGCTGTAGTGCTGAGCCGTGACTGCATTAGTTCTGCTACATTAGAACAGCAGCAAAGAGCTTAATTTAATTCGCTGGCCTGTATACCAACACCTGAGGGCCACTAATTCACTGTCACGTATTCTCAGTGAAACCAGGCTCTTTAGTGTTCACTTTTTTTTTTTTTTTTTACTAGAGGAGAGCCTTGCAAGGCAAATGCTCATTTTCTAGGTCTGGAGAGAAATATCTCCTTCCAAGGATCAAGGCAGGTCAGGATGACTCACTTTTGCCCATGTCCACAAGGGATGGAAGATCACACATCTCTTTTTTTTTTTTTTTAATTTCTTTTTTCCTTTGAAATGTATAAATTGATCTCAGTTCTGTCATTTTATGGTTAGCAGCATCCATTAAAAAGTTGATTCACGCTGATATATGAGTGGCCCTAAAACATTTATTCACCACAGGCTGTATTTGGACATCATTCAAGGGCTTTGAGCCTGTTAGACTCTTCAGCCCTCTGTGTCTTCTCCAGTGATAGCATCAAGTCCTGTAGTAGCATTTTCTATGCTGTAACTTCCAAGAATCAAGCCTTGCCTGTGTTGTTTGCGCATGAAGACCCATTAGGCTAAATTAATCCCCAGGGTAAATGTACAGACTTCAACAGAATGTTATCAGGGATAAATTAGGCCTATTGATTTTTAATGAGGTTCTTACCTGAATAAAGAAAATAGAGTTTCTCTTCTGTTCTGGTCTATTGTTCTGCTGCAAGCATCACCAGAAGCACTTGCTTTGATCCTGAATTTTTAAACCCGGAAATTTTACATTTCTAAAAGGATTAGGAAACATTTTTCTTTCTCCCTGTTAAATGTGAGCAATGCCATTGTACAGTGGAATACATTTCCCAGAATTTACACATCTCCAAGTATCTTTTTCTGCAAACCAAGTGAATGGATTGCCTGAAAAATTACAGACTTCCTGTAGTTTAATGCTGACCTCATCCTTCAGAGACCACCCTCATCACAAGGGGTTTAGTCCATGCTAATGAATTTCTAGGGAAATAATTTTGAGAAGTACAAAGTGATTTTTTTTTTCTTTCTTTAGCTGATCTGGCTGAGATAACTCATGTCTTGATGTTTCATGCCAAGGATTTCTAGTGTCACCCCACTGTCTGAGCTCTCAGGTGTGTAACTGGGGGTCACCCCACATCACCAGTGCAGACACATCCTCTGGCCCCCTGGGTAGTAGCACAGCTCTTGAGAATAGAGGGATGTTACAAACCCCATGCTGTTTCCTGGGAGGCTGGCACGAAGCTGATCCCAGGTATGGACATTCACAGCCAGGTCTTGGCAGGTGGCTTCTCTCTGCCATTGTCATCTGTGCCTCTGTCCTCCATGGGAAGGCAGAGAAAGCAAATTCTTTATAACTGAGTCGCTGTGCCCGGAGGTTTGAAAAGAAACCATTCTGTGATTCTGAAAAGTGACCCTTCCATCAGGTTGTGGTTGATTTTGGTGCAAGTGTTGCTCCCAAAGCTGCTGCCCCTGCTGAGGTCTGGGTCTGCAGAGATGGGACTGTTTCTGTGGTTCATTGGTGGCATTCAAAAACAAGTGGGGCCTGTGTCATCACTGCCTCACACATGTGGTGACATGCATGGCTGCAGGGAGCACGTGTGAGTATCCAGGTGCTCTTTTAGGTGTCACTTTACTGTAGGTCCTCATGTGACTGGAGATTTTTTTTTAATTTTTTTTTTTTTATTCTGCACTGCATGGTTAAGGAAACTTTTCCATTACACCCAAATCTCTCTGGAGGCACAAAAATACTGGTTAATTTGCGTCCTTTATAATGTTTAATTTAAACTTTTAGCTTTCAAAATGAAGAAGCATTTGTTCATTTCCTAAAAACTATTAGCTATCTGTTGGGAATAGACTTTGTTTAATAAACGGTTGGCTTGGCTTTAACCACTGATCTAAATGGCAACATGTCTGCAGACTCTCAAGTCACCAGTTTGTATTCCCAAATGTGCCTTGCTAGTGGAAGAAATATTTATATTTACTCAGAAATGCCAACAGAGGTTGCCTGTGCCCTTCTAGCACACATGATGAAAGCCAATGGTTTGAACACTGGTGTTACTAACTTCGAGTCAAGAAGTTGTACTTCTCAAATATATTTTTTATTCAACCTTTTATTTTTAATTTTTAATGTACTTTCACTATAGACATACAGCCCTATGTATATATACAAAAAGTGCATTTTCACTATATACATGTAGAAGGGTATATGGGTCTTTTGCAGAGCCTATATGAGATTTTCCTCCCTTCTCATTTGTGATCTCAGGTCTGTATCTTTAACTTTTCTTTATCTTGTTGAACCCCAATAATTCCTGCAATTCCCTGGGCTGTGGAAGAGAGCTGCAGTTTTCTTGTGCTCTGCATTGCAATTCCTTCTGTAGCATTTCACAGCAAAAGTAAAAGGAAACCCAAAATGTTTAAATTGGAATTTTCCTTTGGAAAAGCAATCATGCTGGAATATTCATGCACTGCCTGGCTCAGGTCCTTATTTAAGTAACACAAAACACCAGATGTAAACTTCTTACAGGCTTAAGTGTGGGATTTGGAAAGCGATTCTTCTTTTTCACGAGCACGTCTTCCTTCCCAGAAAACACCACAAAACCCTTCACCAAACCCGTCATCGGCAGCAGAGATAAGGAATGCTCCAATGCAGAAACATACCCTAAAAAGGGAAAGGCCAATATTGACTTGCAGGGAAGCTTAAGCCCTTTAAACTCACCCCCTGGACAAGGAGAATCGATGTCTCTTGTAAAAAAAAAAAAAAAAAAAAAAGAAGCCCTGCTACTGTTATAGAGCAGGCCGTTAAGCTATGCTAACAGTCGTATATTTTCTATTCAAAACTGCAGCACTGTGTGTATAAACACGGGAAGGTTTTGTTGCTGTATATGTCCAGATTTTTGACACGCGTAGGTGGAGCCGCCGCAGGAAAGCCTATTCGGGAGCTGGGAGCAGCTGCCCTAATGGAATATTATTGACTTTAGTTACATCAGGGGCTAAATATAGATCGGGCAGCAACGTACACGGGGCTGTGTCTGACAGCCAGGACAGAATGTGCTGCTGGACGGACAGACAGATGGACGTTGCTCCTGCGCGGATGCTCCTTTTAGGTCAGGGAGCTCTCCTGGGCTGTCTCACCCGGCGCCACGACTCCCGTGGGCATCCTGCCACTGGCCAGCCAGGGCTGTGGATCTGGCTCCAAGGGGAGATGTGGTCCTGGTCTGGGTTTGGATGCATCTCCTGTAGGCACCTGTTGGCAGGGCTCCCCCACGTCAGTGGGGTTGTGTTGATTTATGTGTGGTAAGGGGATGAAACTAGCAGCTAAAAAACTACAAGGAATAGTTATACCTTGAATATTTTGCCCTGGCCTTCCTCTATTCCCATCCTTAATCCCTCTGCTCCACCCTCTCTCCCATCCAATTGCGGTTTTGTGCTGTTTAAAATTTGTGATGGCATCCCCCCAGTCTGAGCTCACACCTCCCTGAAGTTTTGCTTTTGAAGGCAAAACCTGCATATCCAGCAAACATTCCTCATGTGCCCTTCCGCAGCCTGGACTGAAAAAAATGATCCACATGTGCCACATCTGTGGACACAACAGGAGAGTCTGTCCCCGTGCTAACCTCCATGGAGAAGGAGCGTGGAGAGATCATCTGTGACATTTTGTCTTGCTTCTTTGGGGCTGGAAAAGCTAGAAAGGAGCCTGTTCTTTCTCTTGCTTGAATGAGGATGAAGCCTTTCTAGGAAATTGGATTTTAATCATTGTTTTTCCTCCCTGCCTCCAACCCTCTGCTGCTATTTTTAAGCTGGGAGAGCACTGGTATTGAAAGGGGTGTGCTTATCCTGACAGGCTTTACAGAGGAGCATCACAGGGCTGCAGTGCCGCTCAGTGCAGCGGTGTTAAAGAACTCTGAAGACCTGGCAAGCCACGGGGATGCTGAAGGCAATGCCCAAAGTGCCCAGAAGTTCAGACAGTCTTCTGTATTTTCCTTTCTGGGAGGGAAAGCCCAAGGCTCTTGTATCATAGGAAGTGTCAGTTTTGAAGTGAAGCGGGTTTAATAGTCCGAAAGCACCAGATTTGTGATTCTTTGGGAGAAAAGGAGTGTGCACTTTTCCCTCACTGCTGTTTGATCCTGCAGATTTAAATCCAGCTAATGTGCACAGACAGGACCTGTGTGGTGTCCCAGGTGGTTTATGGCTGCACAAAACATTTAGGCCAGAGCTAGAGAGAATCATCTGCTCATATGTGCAATGACCTACATGAACCAGTATTTTTTATGAGAAACCATTTAAAGGCTTTGGGGTCATGAGAAACCCTACAGCAACACAAGGCAGGGATTGATCTAATTTATCAGACTCTATTTGCCTTCTCCTTTATAATCTGTAAGAGATCTAGAATATTGTTGCTTTGTTTTCTCTTATCTCTAGTCCTTCCAAATTCACTGAAAATACACACAACCCAGCAAACCCAGGCTATGTGGGAAAGGACTGTACTTCTTCTTCTTCTTCTTCTTCTTCTTCTTCTTCTTCTTCTTCTTCTTCTTCTTCTTATTATTATTATTATTATTATTATTATTATTATTATTATTATTAATTATATTGGGTAAACTCTTATTAGAGCCCCTTTTCAATGCTCTGATCATTACAGATTGTACATTTTTGATAGCTGCTTTTGATAGCCTGTGGAGTAACACTGCACACTCCCCTCCCATTCAGCTTTTGGACAATCATTTTTTTGTCTAGAGCATGAGGAGGGAAGCAGAGTGAGTACATTGTCCTCTTAGATTTATAGCCCAGGAGATAGGTCACAACCCTTAGCCACTTTAAAAATGATCTATACTTCCGAGGCCTGGGGGACAAACATGGAATATATATTGTATTGTGCCTCGAGCCACCCTGGGCTGTGAAGGTGGTGCTGATCTGAGTCAGTCATTATGCAATGGCATCACACCAGAGGGTGGGGAGAGCATGAGCAGCCAGGGATGTCATCTCTGCGAGGCTGGTGCTGCTCCAACAGCAGGGATTGACAGTTCCAAGTCCCAGGGTCACTGCTGATCCCTTCAGCAACATCCCTCCTCAGTACAGAGGCTTTTACAAGGCTGAGGAGACACACCTGGCTCTGTGTGTCTCCTGCAGCAGTGTTGCTACCAGCTGACTTAAGTTTAGTGCCATGGAGAGGAGCTTTACCCGTGAAAGATGGTGTGGGCACAGCAGAGCATCCCTGCCAGCTCCACCACCAGGGCTGGGCCAGCAGCTAAGCCTCACAAGTGAAGCCACTTCACTCCTTATTTTTTTTTTTTTTATATCTGCACAGTCAGCTGCAGTGAGACACACTTTGAAACGCCGAAAGTGGAGTTGCAGCCATTCAGTTCAGAGGAATAAATCCACCCTTCCTCTTCCTGCTCTGCCTCCAAGCGCTGAAGTCAGGGTTGGGGAAGCCCTGCTTCTGTGTACTCACATTTCCAGGGGAGAGTGAGTGCTGTGCCATGATGGGGAGCAGGATTTGGGTCCTCCAGTGCACGTTCAGTCCCCTGGGGATTTGACAGCATCCAGTGTGTTGAACACAGAGTACCCAGAATCTTCTTTTCCTGCTGAAATATTTGGCCCTTGCAAGCATAAAGCCACACCAGGACTGACCCTTGCATGTCCCAGCAGTGTATATTGTGGAAGCACACAGATAACCTCTGGATTAATTTCGTTTCTTCATCTTGGAAGCAAGGAAAACACCAGTTAAAGCTGGAAATGGAGAGAAATAGAGATTAAATTTTGGACTTTTTTACTAGAAATTGTTTGTTCCTCTTGTCAAAAGCCCTGAGACATGAGAAAATATTACCTAGAGTCCTTTCCTTGCTGAAACTGTGCTTATCTTGTGATCTGTATTTCTTTCCCCATCTCTCTTATATTGCTCTTATCATCCTTTTATCAAAAGTCTTCAAAAGAGACCAGCAGAGCTCAGCTCTTGTATCCCCTTGAATTCCAGTAGAAGGGTTACGTTTGGTTTTCTAGGAATGACAGAAAAGATTTAAGGCAGAAATAAAGCACTGTGGTTTTGGGTTTTTTTCTGGTCTTCTAGGCCTTTTTTTTTTTCCTGTATGCGGGGAGTGAGATTATTTGATGGGATCACTATTGTATTTCACTGCAGAATAATGTGATGAACCACCCATCTTTCCTGGTAGTGGGTATGGATTCATGCAGGACAGCCCTGAACATCCCATTTTCATCTTTTTGCTTCAAAACCCAGCCCTTAGGTGAGATTATCTCATAGAGATTTCCTAACTTGCATCAACACACTTCACCACAGCAATGATAGTGTAAACCTCATTGTTACACGCTCCACTGTGCCCGACAGCACACACACATAATTTTCTCTTTCCTCTTGCAAATCCATTCACACAGACTCCCCTAGCCCCAAGCCATGGCAGAAACTGGAAGAGCTGGTGTTGTCTGTTCTTCATCACCTCATCCTCTCTTTGTCTTCAACCCCCACCTCCTCAGATGACCCCACTGTTAAACTAGGCTGAATGGGACCAAGATGTCAGGGAGAAACAATATCTACAGCTGTCATCATGTTCTTTCTACTTCTATACTCCCTGTCAGTCCCACCTTGTGCTTGCTCCAGGCATTTGGAGCTCACACTCTGTAAGATGGCCTGCGAGTTTTTATCACACCTTGCTCAGAAGGACATTTTATTGACTTTAGGCACTCATGTCATAAGCAAAGCATTTGTAAAAATTAAGATAGGATCTTGCTGCTGTGTTGTGGGTTACTCCACTTTGCTTTGAAGATTACATGCTGAAAATCATTCCCTGACAGTCACAAAACTGGTGCAGCTTGCAAGGGCTTCCCCAGTCTTAAGCACTAGACGTTGTGCTGGAGCACGGCTAAAGCTGGAATGAATTGAAGTGTGCCCATTGTATTGAAATCTCTGTGGCCTGTGGCCTGATGCAATAGTAATTTTGAGATGTTCCAGATGCCCTTTAATGGTTAGAGCACTCTTAATGCACTGCAGCTGCTGTATTTTGGAATAACTTTTGTTGCCAAATTCCTTCATGTGTAAAAGCAAGGGTGCTTATCTGGTGTAATGGGAAAAACAAAATATTGCAACTGAAAGTATGAACTGAAAGGATTTATGAATTACCATCTACTTTTACTTAAAGCTTGATCATTATCTTTTTCCTTTCTGTGTCTATAGACACATTTCTCTAAAGAAATCCATGCTCACATTCCAGCAACACAGAGAATTAAATAAAAGCAGCAGACACCCTTAAAAGCTCCACAACTGGACAGTCCCACTTTTAAATGTGTGGGCAGCCTTTGTGCCCATTTCCCATCATTTCCACTTTCCATCACATTTGGCTTGCTTCAGAGAAAAAATCTGCTGCCAGGATTTCTGCTGGCTGAAACAAGGGTGAAGTTCTGGCCTGATTAAAATCAATGGCAAAGCTCCCAGGAACGAGTAGGAGAGCAGACTGTGATTTGGAGTACTTGGAGGGTGTATACAAAGCAATCACACATAGCAATATAATTGCGGCCATTTGATGGATGCTAAAGTTAGAGATCAACAACCAGCAGATAAAAATAGCAGTAAGTTCTGCTGATTCCTAGTTCTGTTATTTTAACTACTGTTGAAAATCAATTCCTTTCCAGCTTTTCAGGATAGGTAAAAACACATCGCCTCCCATAGTAAAACTTGAGGATTTTGTTGTCTTGGAATAAACGCTACCCTCCTAACCCTATGCTGCTGTATTGGCATCCTTAATATTTTCCACACGTCCATGCAAGACCTGTTAACATGTTAATGGATTTGTTTGCTTGTCAGGGAAAATTTTGCCCCCCTGCAATGACAGCTTCAAACTCACACTGCAAAAGGGCAGGGCAAGCAGTCACTCAATGGACAAGCACAACACAGTTCTCCCGGCAATAAAGGCTTCGGATTCGAGACGGGTGCCTTGCCACTTTGATCTGCAGCGCTGGTTTAATCATGTTAATGTGCTGTCTAATTATGGTAAACACTGCATATTATTCAAATTAAAAATGTATATTGCTGTTCACGTAGTCAGCCTGCAGACGTTTTCACGCATTAGTGTTTTCTAAGCTGAATGCCCTTTGGTCAGCAGCAGAGGCTGTGTGTTAGCCCATTAGTTAAAAAGGGAGGTGGGTGATCAAATAGAGTGGCCAGACAACTTGGACCATGTTTTTCTTGGCATGCATTTGGGAGTGAAACAGTTTCTCTGAAGCAAAGGTGCCACGGAAAAATCCTGTGTGAGGTGTAAATCTGAAATCTGCCCTGCAGTCTCTCTGACCAGTGTGAAATCATGCCCAGTGTGGTCTTGAATGCACGAGTTTGTCTGCCTTGGGTTGCACTCACCTTAAGAAAGGACAGATTTTCAGAGTCAACAGCTTTGATGGTTTAGGCTTTGTTTCCTGCCCTAATAATGGACACCAACTCTTGCTTTCCCAAAAGTTCATCTTGCTTGGTGGGCATCACCGGAGAGTGCCAAACTCATAAATGGGTTTCACCAGAAGCACCAGTCTCTCATTGCAGTGAAAAGCAATCCCAGACTGGTTACTGGTCTGCCAAGCCTGCAATTATAGATCCAGGATATCTCATTAGACACAGAAGTTTCTGAGATAGGCCCAAGGTGAAAAGAATTCCCCTAAATCTAGATCTGCAATTCCTCTTTGTCTGGGGTTGTTGGGATTGTGTTGTGGTATTCTGTATCTAATGAAAGCATCCATAAATAAACTTGTGATTTAGTGATCTTGTTAATGATAGGAAAGGAATTTAACACTAATAATAATAACAATAGTCATAACAATCCCACTCATACTCCCAGTACTATTATTAATACTATTACTAATAATGTCATGTTGGCTCTTGCTGCTATCAGATATCCAATGTGGCTTCTTTTCTAAGTGTAGTATCATTCAAATTATTTCACATGACTATGCACTGTAAAATGTTTATTTAGATATTTCAGTGCTTGCCACATTTTTATGCCATTGTTGTGGATTACAGAGGAAGCTGCTGGGCAGAATGAAAACATAAGAGTACTTGATAGAACTGCTTAACAAGCAGGCAATCCAGAAAAGCTTGGACAATTCAATATATATCTGTAAAGATAGGTGCTTTCCTGGCAGGCTTTTTTTTTCTGTTCAGAAATGGGAATTGTGCATGCACTTACAGTTATGCAATTAGACCTATAAAATTCTGTTTCCCTGCATTAGGTATTTATAGTTTATTTTAGGAGGTTTCTTTACTTTTTTTTTTCCCTGGGATGTGAGTGTGGATGCTTAGACTTGTATGCTTAGCATGCTCTTTTATTCTTTTGACTGCCTCCCCATTCTCTGTTCACCAAGGTCCAAGATGGAAAATTACAGTGGAAATTACTTCTGTGCCTTGAAATTTAATTATTTTAAGGGACAGGAAGAGTTCCCCGAGACAAATTGTGTTATGATTCAACTGTCCCAGGTTGTTTCTTTGTTTGTTTGCTTTCCCTGTTTGATCTGTTTCAGTTTGTGGGAATTGTTCCCAGTCATCAATGCCTTGTAGAGCTGAAACAGATAGGAGGAGGTGGAGAAAGACAGATTCTCAGGTTGTGAATGCCACATTCCTGGAAGTTTTTTTGGACACCTTCTTCTAAGGAAAGGTGTCCCTGCCCATGTCAGGAGGTGGAACTGAATCACCTGTAAGGTCCTCTCCAGCCAAGATGTTCTATAGTTCTTTGCACTAATGAATTCTTTATGTAATAAATACCTCAGTAATTATCCTCTACTGATTACAAAATTACTTGAACTGAGCATTTTGTATAGGTGAATGTGACAAAATGGCTCTTATTGAGTTTATATGTTGGGAACTCTGCCAGCAGTCATGTGTAAGTAGTGATGCCCTCACTGGAGGAGGATACAGGTTTGTATAAAAAGAGCTCCAAGAAAAAAAAAACTCTAGGTGATTTTACAAAATAGTTTTTTATAGAAAATCCTCACCAGACCACATAACTCTCAGGAAGCTTGTTGGTTGCTGTGTTTACATTGTTCTTGAATTTTAAAGATACTGATATTTATAAATTGATTATTTGATCAAACTTTAGAAATATATTTTAATAGATTTGGCCACATGTAGTGGAAGTGAAAGTTAGGATTAAATGGCACAAGAAAAGGGATGGCTGTTGTTCTGATCTTCAGACAAGGAGACAAAATTGGCTGCCTAAGCAAATAAATTAAAGGACTGTGATGAAATAATTTCATGCTGGATATAGCTTTTGTGCAGAGCAGAGGGAAGGAAGTTGCTGGAGGCACTTTGCAGAGCAAGTGAGAGGCAGCATCCTAGTGGATGTGTGCTAAAGGGAGGGGAAGAGCATCAGTTCACCTGCTCCAACCCTGGGCTGTACAGGGCTCGTCCCTTTCCTGTATTTCCCCAGGGAAAGGGAAAAGGGGCAGAGATCCTTCTGTGTGTCTCATGCTCCTTGTTGCAGCTCCACTCCAAATCACTGCATTCAGATCACTGGAATTTTAGAAAAAAACATTAATTCACAGGGTTTTTTTATCCTTCCTGCTTTTGATCATTGTCTTGGCAAGGAGCCACAAAACAGTCACTGAAAAGGAGTTTAAGGGATGCCAGTGGGATCACAGAATCACCCACTAGGTGCCACGCTGTAGATCAGGTTGCTCCAATCTGACACTGATTCCTCTCTCCATCACTTTGGGAGTCTCTGTCTCCACATTCCCTTCCCCATCTCTCCCCCTCCTGTATCCCTGCCAGATCTGTGGTTGAACTGGTGCTGTGTGGCTGGGGTGCTGCTCAAGGAGCCATGCTGGGCTCTGCTCTGCTCAGAACCCCCTGGCCATTGATCAGCACAGAAAGTGCCCTGTGCTCCAGGAAGGAGCAGCTGCCTTTTTCCCCAAGGTCCTGGCTGTGCAAGGGGAGGACAGGCTGTAAATTTGGCCCATCTCCTGCAGCAGGAGGCCGGATGCTTGGTCACCCTTGAGTGCCTGGTCAAGTGCCACGGCCCTGTTTGATCATGGGGCATTTTCTACACAGGACATGGCTAAGAGCTTTCCATTGCCACATAAACAGGGCTCGTGGGAGTTGGGTCTTCCCTCTTCCCCCACCTCTGACCCAAGATGTGGGGTCAGCTGGCTTAATCCACCCCAGGGCCACAGGAATGAGGACACCTGTCCTGCAGGAGGCACCTGAACATGAGCAAAAACCAAAACAGATTTCAGGTGCTATCGGTTTCCATCACATTTCTGAAATTCCAGGGTGGCTCAAGGTAATTTTTGGGCCCCATCTGTGACCTTATATCTTATGGCCATGGTCCCTCCATGTCCAAGAAGGAAAAGCTGATGGATTCATTCCCTGAAGACCTCAACTGGCTCCCAGCAGCAGAAACTGTAGCTGGCTGCACTTACTTGAAAACTTGCTGCACTTGAGGATTTTATAATAATACTTAAAAAATCCCTAAGTCTCAGATCACGACCCACTTGAGAAGATACATTTGTAGGAGGGCTCTCACCCTTGGCATGACATTTGTCCTTCCTTGGATGCACATTTTTGGAGAGCAAAAGGAGAAGCGGGACCTAGGTGGTGTCAGTCACGGTAGCTAGACTTTGCTTCTCTCAGGAGTCTGTTTAGGATTGATTGTGTGCCTTTTTGGAAGCAAACCCATTAAAATGGAGACATTGAGCAATGGGGAAAGTGTGGTGGGTTTGTACTCACCTTGGCTTGTGGGCTTGAAAACTAGGGGGGGAAATTAATCTCCAAAGATGAGCTTTGAGTGTGGTCCAAACACAGGACAAGGGAATGAGGGTGAAACCACTTGTCCTGCTTTGTCCCTGTCCCAGACGCCAACACTGCAAATAAAATCTTCATTCCATCATGAGTATTCTGTTGGATAAAACAAACATACAAACAAACAAAACCAAAAAAAGCCTGAAATATGAGCTTTGTGACAGTGGAAACTGATAGCATCTTACAGTGAAAGAAGGGGAGAAGGAAAAGGTCAGTGCAAGCTTGCTGTGGTCAGATTTCTGGATGAACCACTAGCTCATCGTCTCCTTGGGGTCCTTGTTAGAGAAAACTATCTCAGTGCATATGTTTTTATTGTCTTGTCTCTGTAGGAATGTGAATGGCTCGATTTGGTTTCCAGAGTTGGTGTCCTTGCTGCTTTTTGACTATTTTGTCCATATAAACCAGCCTGATTGGTCTTGCAGCCTCCAAGAGTTTCCTCAGCCACTTTGTAAGAAGATTTCCCTTGCTGGGTTTATTGCTGCCAGGCTGTTCAGGAGGAAAAATGGGGAAAAAAAAAGAAAAGAAAACAAATCACTACTATGGGGGAAAGAAAGGAGAAAAAAAACCAAAACCAAAACAAAACAAACATGGGAAATTCAGCATAGACCATTAAGAATTAGGGAGAAAAAGCAATGACCAAAGACCAATCAGGGACATGGGGCAAGGACTAACAAATCTAGAAGAGACAGTGGGTTGAGAGAGGGGATGGGTGGGAGCCTGGGCGTATTTTGCATCCAAGTAGAAGGATGCAGGCAGAAGTGAGCACTGCAGCTGGATCCACAGAGCACCCTGGCAGCACCCTGCAAGGCTGGGGGACTCTGTGGGGACCCAGGACAGGAGCAGAGGGGTCCAAGCACCCCACTCTCCCTCTCTGAGGTTTGGCTCTGGGCCTGTGCCCCATGTGCAGGGAGAGAGCGAAGCCTCTCAGTACAAGACAGCCCCTTCAGACGAAGCCTGGGTCTCTGGAATAATAGATGGTGTTTTTACAACCTCTCAGAGGCCTGTTCCTGGGTAGACGGTGAAAGGCAATACCTCAGGACCACTGGGTTACAGGAGGTTGTAAAACTGCTCCTCCCCATATATATTTTTTTGACAATGCTTTCACTGAGGAGTGTTTCCTCTTTTTTTTTTCTTTTTTTAATTTTATTTTTATTTCATTGCTGTGGCAATCAGTCAGTCCTTTTTTTTTTCCTCCCCCCCTCTCATCCTCCCCTTTTCACTTTGACCTATCAAACTGTAAGTCTTATTTCAAGCTGACGTGGAGGCATTAAATGAGTGACTGGGCCACCAATTTAAGGGAATTGATGATCTTTCGGGCTTACACTCTCACGGGTCAAATGATAATGTTGCCCTTCAGGTTAAATTCATACTTTACGTAGGGAAAACCAGGAGCTTAAACTCTACCCAGGGCCAGAAGGATGCAGACAAAGTTTGGTCATAAACAGTCATTTAAAAACTAATTTTGAAGAGGACAATGCAGGGATGTATAATTTTTCATTTGTCGTTTTCATAATTTTTTCTTTTTGTTGTGTGTTTTCCTCCTCTAAATTTCTGTGCTACCCTGCAGGCAGCCATTCTGTGTTCTGTAAACTTTTAAGTAAAAATATTTGTCCTACAGTAGACAAAGATAGATATGGAGATGGAGATCCAGATGGAGTGAAAGACAGAAATACAGAGAGAAATGGAGATAGACTAGTATAGGCATAGATACAGATATGGCTATAAATAATATAGATACAGATAAATAGATAATTGCACGTATAGCTAAAGATACAGATAAATATATAATTGCATACATAGCTAAAGATACTTACATCCATTTTATTGTGTCCTAGACCATGGGTGCAACCAGAAGCCAAGGCATGAGGTTCACAGGGCTTAGAGTCTGATTTATTGGCACACCAGAGCAAGGCTTACAGTTGATATCATTATACTAATTATTAATCAGATTTGCTGCCTTCCCTGTTTATTATAGACTCCTTTCTGCCCCATCACGTTCTCTCTATGTAAATCTTTCCAATCCATTTCTATCTTTTCTTCCCTTTGCCTCATTGTCCTGCTGCCACATACCAATGACCAATTACACTTTGCTCAAAATCAAGTACCTAAAGCTACTGAATAAGTGGGAAGAAATTACTAGCCCATCACATATATTTTTTTTTGTTCTGGTTTGCATTCTCGGTGGAATCATAAAAAAATCATTGCTAATGGACATTTATTCCCCTCTGCACCCATGACAAATGAGATTGACATTTTGGGTCCTTAGCTGCTAATGGTTGCAAAATGGTTTAAAACCTACTGGGTCCATTCAGAATAAAGCCTGCAGTTACTTCTATGGTCATAGATTTTGATAAATACATTCTTTTCTTTGGGGTAGATTCTAGCAATTCCACAGACTTAAAAAAAATAATAAACAAAACAAAAACAAAAACCCCATGAAGTTTTGGCTCACAGGTGTAAATGGGAATTGTCTGTTGTGTGAGAGAGGAGAGGAAAGAGAATTGATAGTGATGTGTTTACATTCACTTCTCCATCCTCTAGCAGGTGAGAGGAACACTGGACTGGTTCCTGCTATGGCTGCACAGAGCAGAGCAATGCCAGTGGGATTTTGGGCTAATCCTTGCAGTTTTATGGGGCAAGGATGAGGGGCACAGGGGAGATGGTGTTTGAGAGAGTTTGGCTCATCTCCAGCGTTATTTTAACTGAATTTGCATCTAAATCTAAGTCAAAGATGGGGACTTAGTTGCATGCTTGGCCACACAAAAAGGGGACAACTCCCACGTCAGTGCAAAGAGCTTAGGTGATGTCTCTCATCCAAGAAAACATTTAATTGCTTGGACTTTATTGCAGGGATAGTACTGAGACAGATACTTAACAGGTACTATTCAAGTGGAAAAAAAAAAAGAAAGACATCTGTTGAAACTATAAACCCATATTGCTTTCAAATATGTGGCTTGACATCATTTGCAGTGGCCTCACATTCAAGACTAGCAAGAGGTCTGGAAAGAGGACACCAGATAAGCACTGCTGCCCCAGACAGCCTGGGGAGGTTTCATCTCTCAAGGCAAAGTATGTGCCTGTCATTTATCAGTCCTCCATTCAGGACCCAGCAGGGACAAATTCCTCACACTGGCACCCCTGGGAGCTCCCATCCCTGAAGCTGAGCCCACCGTGAAGTTGCTTGAAGAGGATGAGAGGCTGCCAGTTCTGGGCTGGGCTTCCAGGATTTCCTAGGGGCGCCTCTCACTGGGAAGGTTTCACCAGGCAGTGGGGCAGCAAATGGCTGCATCTCACTTGTCATACCTAGAATTTTGCAATATTTGTATTAGAAAGGCCGTACTATAAATGCAGGGGTAGGTGAAGCAAAAAAAAAAAAGGTTAAAGTAATTGGCAGATGAAACCACTCAATGTTTTGAGGCAGGACATGAACAGTTCTATGTCTATGACATTTTGGGGAGCTTGAATATAATTTCTTCCCCCTAGGCTTCTGAGTCATCTTTGCAGAGTTCAGAAACCAAGAGCTAACTATTTTCTCTGAAAACAATTCTGTTTCCCAGTCTTTACATATTTAGGCTGCAGATACCAATGAATTATTTGTGAAGGTCATGTTGAATTTGTAGGACACCATTAACAGTTGCCTTCAAGGGAAGCAAGCCTTCTGTCAGGAAATTTCTTTGAGAAATTGATTATTACTGCTATTACTTTTGTGGGATGTGTCATTTGGTGATGCTGGGTGAGTGCTGGGTTGGTAGGTTGGATGTTTGTGTTGGATATTTCACCTTTGGTAATTACCAGCTTTGCATTAGGAGACCTTCAGTGCGGACACATCTGACAAGGAAATACATCTGATATTTCCCAACAGCACTTTACAGTTGTTTCAAATAAATAAATGAGGGCTTCTCTTCCCCAGATCCTGTTGAGGTAGTCAGCAGCTTGCAGCAGGTAGATAGATTGCTACCTACACAGAAATGACAAGCATCCTCCAGGCCCAGGAGAGGGAGACCACTTACAGCAAGGACGCTGGGAGTTTATGAGCTACCAAGGAATAAATATATACAACAAAGAGTTCTCCCAGATGTAACTGAAGTGAAGGCTTTTTGCCTCAATTTAAAAATAAGGAAAAGGAAAAAAAAAAATCTTGCTGATTATTATGTTTTGTTTTCCGTCTTATTGAGGTTTAAATGTAACTTCTTCTAAACACCAGCGAGTTATTTAACTTTGAATTATCATGTCACAGAAACTTACCTTTCATTTTCAGGCAGAAGCCTCAAATCTCAGAACCTTGATTAATAAAATATGAAGAGTTTATGCTATCTGTTTCTCCTGGTTTGAAGGAACAATTTTTCTGCTACTGAGAAGACAGGTAGCATTACTAAGAAACACAGATATTTTTCTCTCTCTCTCTTTGCTCAGGCATTGGACTAGGGAGTGAGATATGTGGGCAGAAATCTCAACTCTGCCAGAGACTTTCTGGGTGATGTTGGCTGGATTAGAAAGGCATAACTTTCCACCTCCTGGAGTTATATCATATTTGAGAGAGTCACTCAAGGGCTTTCTAGGAGAATTCTGGAGATGCTGGTTTGTTCTCTATAGATGGAGTCTAGAATCAGCTGACACTAGGACATCTAAGGTGGATAAAACTAATCCCTCTGTTCATCCTTCTCTTCATAATTTGGTCCCTCTCCAGATTCCCTCAGTTAAATGGGCATAACAATCTATCCTTTTCACCCATGCTTCTGGAACTGCCTCGGGGCTTTGTTGTCTCAGCAAATGCTGCCCAGTGCAATGAAGTGGTACAGGCCAGTGATTCTGGTACAGGCCATGAGTTATCACTTGCATTTCAGATAGTAGTAGTAGTAATATAATAATAATAATAATAATAATAATAATAATAATAATAATAATAATAATAATAATAATAATAATTTTTTAAGACATTAATGGGAGTTTGTTGCATGTAATAGCTGTATGTCAACCTTGTCCATGGAAGGGAGAGGTGAGTGGCATGAGATGATCCTTAAGGTCCATTTCAAACCAAGCCTTTCTCTGATTCTGTATTTTACATCTCTATTAAACATGTGCTATGTACAGTGCTAAAATAAAACAGCCTGAACATCAGTTTCAATGAGTTTCATGCCTAAAATCCGAATTATAAAATGAACATGAACATCTAATCAAAATCTGGGTATTAGCATGGCATCCTGTGGTACTTGAGAATTATGAAGACAGGATTCCTGCATGGATGTACAAATATAAGGCACAGTGGCATGACACATAAAAATTAAGGTTTTTTTTTTTTGATTCTGATGTATAAGGTGTTATATTAGAGGTTATACAAACCTCCTTCTGCTGATGGAAAGATAAACACAGTTTTGTTTTTACATGAAGTTCAAGATCTTCAAGCAAATGAAAGGCTCCAGAAAGTGTGAATTTAAGGCAACAAACTCATTCATAATAATGGCATAACAAGAAGCTAGAAGCTCTGCACAAACCTAAAGTTTTGGCCTGAAAATGCAAAACAACACAAAGAACAAAGCTTTCCACTCACTTTTCCGTGGCAAACAGAGAATAGGGGACATGCAAAGCATTTGTTTTTAATTTGTTTGTTTGTTTTGGACTCGTCCTAATCAAGGGCTTTTCCTAGCTGTTCCCTTCCTCCCCCGCCTCCCCAGCCCTTCCAGACTCCCTTGTGCTTCTCTCCTCTTTCCTTTTATTTATTGGATTTTTGAAAAGAACTGAAGGGGGTCCCCAACATCCCATCTCCTTGGAGAGCTTGTTTCCCTACAGGGCTGCAGATGCCGGGCAGAAAGGGCTGAAACAGGCAGCAGAGAGGCAAGGAGAGTGTTATCAATCATTCAACACGTTAAAAGAGAAGAAGGAGCAAGAAAAAGAGGGAGAGAGAAGGCGGGAAGCAGGGTAGGGGGAAAGAGCCTGGGCTGAATTGGAGGAATTTCCTCCCCCCGGTTGCTGAAGGGAGGTTTTTTGGACATCTGCCCAGACACATGCCGAGTCAAAGAAGCGGGATAAATTCTGGAAGAATGAATGGAGGGAGAGGAGGGGTCAGTAGGACAGAGGGGAGCGTGGGCTATGGGGGAGCAATGGCAGCTACAGGGACAAAGGAGGTCTGTGGGGGAAGACTGTAACAACAGCATGCATGTCTCTGTGTGTGTGTGTGTGTGTGTGTTTGTCTTTTTCTTTTTTTTTTTTCCTAGATGTTTCAAACATTCATTTCTTCTAGGGCACTGCATATAGCAGTGAGACCTCTTGGTTTTATGGTAAGAGGCAGCTTGTTGTCTCTCGGATCTTCTTCTGTATTGCCTGAGAGAGACCAGGCACAGGAACAAACAGAATCTATAACCAGTCAGGCTGCATCAGGGTTGGTAAACACATTTGATTGTTTGAGCAAAACTCATGGTAGGCTCTCTGCATCTTCTGATATCTCCAGGCAAGGCAGTGTAATCTGAAGGATGCATTGAGCCAGGCAATTTCTGACTGTGAGTCAGGGCATAGATAGATGCCCCCCAAACTGAGTGGTCAGCTTGGGCAACTCAGATGAAAGATAAATCATTCTCTGTAGCAGACCTGGGATGTGTAGGTCATGATCTGGGCAGCTTGTTCCCATGCCTTCTCCATCCCTGAGGTTTCAGGAGGTCACTCCCTTGGCTCTCACAGTTTAGCTGTTCATCCAAAAGAACTCTGGACTTGTTGGAGGGTGGGTTAGGACCTGCTCAGATTGCTCAGATGGAGAGACAGCCAAACTGGGCTGGCAGCAATCCCTGTCCAGAAGAGCCAGCTGGACATGGATTGGTAGCAGTAACTCCTTCCTCATGCCTGATTCTGCCAAAAAAAGTTTGTCTGTCCATCCTTTCAGGTCTCTGCTGGCCTTAAGAACCATCAATCTGAAAATGACTCTGAATTTTCAGATTGATATTTGAAGAGTCTGTGTGACATCTTATGAACCCCAGGTAGACAGTCATCAGGTATTTCTATGAATTTTCTTCCAGTCAGTGGCTCTGGTTATGAGCCAGTTTCATGAACCTCATCCCAGAGGGAATCACAGCCTTGTGCTCTTGAAGCAGCTCCCTGCTGTGGTTGAATCTTAGTCTGATTGTGCCACCCTTTTCTTGTGTTATTTTGATAAGTTTCTGATTATTTTTTAAATTTTATCATTTCTCTATTGTACTCATCTAGGGTGACCATATCTTATCCAGATTTGCATTATTAGGGCCACCTAAAAAACTGAGGGGTAAAGCCTCTGCCAGCTCAGAGCCTGCACCCATAAAGCTGTTTTATTTCACTGCTGATGAAAAACTTGCTACTCATGTGAGAAAGGATTTCATATTTGAGCCAGGTCACTCTTCCATCATAACACATAATTATGCAGCAGTAAATGAGACCTCCCAATGTGAAGAATTCATAGAATCATAAAATCATGGAATATCCTGAGTTGAAAGGGACCCACAACGATCATCAAAGTCCAGCTCCTGGCCCTGCACAGGACAGCCCCCAGAGTCACAACCACATGTCTGAGAACATTGTCCAAATGCTTCCTGAGCTCTTTAAGGCTTGGGGCTGTGACCCCTGCCCTGGGGAGGCTGTTCCAGAGCCAGACTGTTTTCTGGGAGAGGAACCTTTCGCTGATGCTCAGCCTAAACCTCTCCTGACAGAAGTTCATGCCATTTTCTTGGCTCCTGTCACTGGTCACCAGGGAGAAGAGTGTCTGCCCCTCCTCTTCCTCTTGGGAGGAAGGTGCAGACTGCCTGAATAGGCCTGGGCAGCTCACCTGGGTTACTGATTTTACAGAACAGGATCAGAGAATCACAGAAGGGTTTGGGTTGGAAGGGACCTTAAAAATAATCCAGTTTCAACCTCTGTGCAGTAGTCTGGGATGCCACCCACCGGGTCAAGGTGCTCAGGGTCCCAGAAGTGTAAGCATATTCTCTCTGTCATCACACTACTGTGACATTCACTTGTGCCAGTGCAATCCACAGACTTCTAAAACTATAACTCTGGTAAATGAATTGAGTAATTAATTCATTGAAAATCCAAACTACCTGGAAGTTGCTTTTGATCAGCTCCCAAACTGAAGGATGATCTGCTGTGATGGCTCTGGTCAGCACTTTGTCCCCCATAGGTTCATCACATTGTCTGCTCTCTTTTGGTCCAAAAAATTCCTCTGATCTTCTGCTACCAAGGCTTTTCTAGAAGCAGCAGCCACTACAAGGCTGTTTAAGATAAAAATTCTCTCCCGATATTTTAGCAAGCAGAAGACTCAAAAATAAGCTTGATCATTTTATATTCATTGTCATTGTCACCCTCTTGCTGTAACTGAAAATATTTCTGTTGGTACAAACTGTAGTTAAATTAGTTTTGTAGAAAGTATCCCTCTTACCACCTCAAGAAGCAAATGAACAGAGAGGAATCCCCAGAACAGGTTCAAATATAACACTTTCATCACTCACACAGAACAAATATTGCTATAATTCGTTTCATGGGTTAGTTGTTCTAGCCCCTAAGATAAGCACAAAGGAGATAAGCATGAAAAGGAAACATGAACAAACAGGGCTTGTGTCTAGAATAATCATTATAATAATTTTGCATTGGGGTGCAGTGGCTTTAAAAGAAGCAGTGGATGGCAATACTTACATTACACTGCACTTAGCCTAAGTTGAAGCTTGCACAAATATATTAATTCAGTTGTTCCATTTGTCTTTAGTGTAGCAACCCATTCTTGCTCACAAAATATCCAGTTAATCCTTATTTTGCACAACTGAAATGCTGTTGGCCGGCAAATACAAAATCAGAGCTTACAATAAGTCTCCAGCTGTTGTGCCTTCGGGAATTCTGAGGAATTCAGATGAACTTTTTTTACTTTATTACTTTTGTGAGAAAAATCGTGTTGTTGAGGGACAATTCATATTAGAGCACGGTCAGGGACAGCACCAACTGAGGAACCTGGTCTAGTGGAAGGTGTCCCTGCCCATGGCAGTGTGTTGGAACAAGATGAGCTTTGAGGTTCCCTTCCAACCTAATCCATTCTAGGATTCTGTGGCTTGCATGTCACTGTTAATGGTGGGGCATTCCTCCTTGGCTTTGTGCTTGCTGCTCTGCTTAGAGGTGGGATTCAGAGCCTGGCTCCTCCTGCTGTCACAGTCCCAGTGAGCACGATTTTAAAACCTGGGTTTATTTCTGTTTTGGGTGGAATGAGAGAAGGCTTGCTCCCTTGCTGTTGGAGCTGCTCAAGTTGAAAGTAGGGAAGCACCCTGTGGCTTGCACAGCTGTGCTGCACCACCTGCTGCAACCTGGGAGAGCATTTCAGCCTCCGGACCTGCAAACTTGGCTCCATGCTCACTTCAGTGTGATAGCTAGAAATAAAAGAGAAAATAACGAAGAACATCCAGAAAAGTCAACTTAGCTTTAAATAAATCACTTATATTAGCTACCAGTATCCAAAGTTTACTTAGAACATGCACTGCAATGTTTTTCAGGTGCAGCACTTGAAGTGCTGATCTGTATAACCCAATACACATTTTATGCCAGGATAACACCCCATGTTTTATCAGTGTAATATAACAATAGTAAGTCTTATGACACCTAGATTACACACAGTTCTGAGAATTAGGAAGCCTTTAGGGATAATTTTTTCCCTTATTCTTACATAACTGCTGTCTGGAATCATTGTTACTTCAGTATAATGTGATCCATGTAGTAAAAGCAGTGTCACTTCTTCATGGGCACTAATCTATTTAAGTTTAAGGCAGAGATGACCAACTGTTGTTCCAAGGCTTTGTTAGGACAACAGTGTGGTTTTTATCTTATGCCAAAGAGTTTTGGTCATCTGTGAATTCATCCAACAAGGATATTGTGGGACAAGTGTGTGTGTAAGGCACATGTGTAATTATTGATCCAGATTGCATCTGCTTAAGGTTTACTGTTTCATCACAGATCTATGTATACTAATATGGGGATAAAAATGGCCCCTAACAAAGCAAAATTTGTCACCCTGTCAGAGCATTGTCCCAATGTATCTTCTGTGTACGGTTCTTGAGTGCTGAGTGAGTGGAACTCAGTACTCCTTGAGTGGAGCTCAGTACTCCTTGAGTGGAGCTCAGTGTTTCCAGACCAAAATGATGTTATAATCATAAATGAGTTTGTATATTATTTTTATTCTATATTTTCATATTGGCTGGTTTTGTCTCACAAAGTCAGCATCCAGCTCTGCCTAAATAAATATTATATTATAGATCACTCCCACAGTGGATCAAATCATACACAAATTCCTGCTGGCTCATTTTCTGTTGATATTTGGCTCAATGACTGAGACCCAACTCCAGGTTTACCAGCTACTACTGAAATTTAGCTCAGACATAGGTACTTGGTGTAAAGAACAGTCTGTCTTCTTTACCCAGCCAGGAGATTGACCTGTCAGCCCAGAGAGTGGGGTTGACAGTGCCCTTTGTTGAGCTCTGATTACAACAGGGCTGGCAAAGCCACCGTTGTGTTTGGCACTTGTTGGTCTCTGATTTGCTCCACAGCGCTGTACGCTGAAATGAAAAACATCTGGTCAGCTCACACGCTCTATTTAGACTGGTTACACAAATGCATGAGATTATGCAACCCAGACCTGCGATCCTGTTTCTCCCTCTTCTGAAGCATTTTAATATTTTGACTTTAATCACATCAAACAGCCAGCTGGCTGGTTTCCAGGTGGCCTTTTTCAGATGGCGAGCCTCGCCGCTTGACCGTCAGCGCAGGTCAGCCTGCCGCCACCTCCCTGCTTTGCAAGGATGCCTCGTGTCCTCCCTTCCTGAGCAGGGGAACCTTCTGCCAACGGACCCGCTGTGGAAGCTGGTGGAGTTCTTGGAGTGCGAGGAGCTTCTTCAGGCAGTGTGTTGAGCTCACTTGCTCCTTGGGTTCCTCCTGTCTGACAGGGTGGGCCTTCCAGCAGGCAGGGCAGGGCTGATTCCCCCCAGCCCCCAGCTCCAGGAAAGGCTGCCTGCTCCCTGACACTGGCAGGAGATGATGCACCTGGGGGAAGGAGTGCAGTGGATCACAACAGAAGGAGTTCAAATCAGGATTTCTGATGGCTTTGCTCTTATCATCCTCTTTGACAATAAATGGCTCAAGCATGCATTTCACCAGGCTGCCTCTTCAGCTCCTGAGTGAGGAGGTTTCCTGTGCAGAGCGTTTATGAAAAGCTCAACACTGGAAAATGGCAGTGCTGTCCAACTGGCTTTCCACCAGGCTCACAGCAGCTGAAAATCAAGTTTAGTAGCTCAAGCTCAGTAAGTTCAGCTTTTAATTAAAATATATAATTTAATGTTAGAGACCTAATTCTCCAAGAAGGGTACCATTATAAATGCCCACATCTGACCTGGATTGCTGGAAATTGGCATAGTGCCTCAATTATGTTAGAGATAGCAAACCCAATCTGACTTATGGCTGCAACCTTCGCCAGGCAGACAGACACAGTCTTCATCCCAGATACAAAAATATGAGCAAGCGGTCATTGGAGTTGACTTATTTTGCATGTGAGGTGAGCAACACCCCAGTGTGACCACAGGGAGACCTGTGGATTCTGAGCCCCCACAGTGCCACACTGAATCATGGCCAGGCTGCCTGCAAAGGGCTGAGTGGGGATGGTGCTCAGCAGGCTGTCCCAAACTCTGTATCTAGAGGCTGTTCCCAAACCCTGTATCTAGAGGCTATGCCAAACCCTGTATCTAGAGGCTGTCCCAAACCCTGTATCTAGAGACTGTCCCAAACCCTGTATCTAGAGGCTGTTCCCAAACCCTGTATCTAGAGGCTGTCCCAAACCCTGTATCTAGAGACTGTCCCAAACTCCGTATCTAGAGGCTATCCCAAACCCTGTATCTAGAGGCTATCCCAAACCCTGTATCTAGAGGCTGTTCCCAAACTCTGTATCTAGAGGCTGTCCCAAACCCTGTATCTAGAGGCTGTCCCAAACTCCGTATCTAGAGGCTATCCCAAACCCTGTATCTAGAGGCTGTTCCCAAACCCTGTATCTAGAGACTGTCCCAAACCCTGTATCTAGAGGCTGTCCCAAACCCTGTATCTAGAGGCTGTTCCCAAACCCTGTATCTAGAGGCTGTCCCAAATTCTGTATCTAGAGGCTATCCTAAATTCTGCATCTAGAATCAGTCCCAAATTCTTTATCTAGAGGCTGTCCCAAACTCTGCATCTAGACTGTTCCAAACTCTGTATCTAGAGGCTATTCCCAAACTCTGTATCTAGAGGCTGTTCCCAAACTCTGTATCAAGGAGCTGTCCCAAATTTCTGTCACTGACTATGGCATCAGATCAGAATTTCTCCTTTTTTGTATATGTGTCTTTCCATGTTTGCACATAAATATAAAGCAGGTAAATAAACAGAAAATAGTTCCCCTTATCTCAGGAGCCCACGCTGATTTTTCCCCCTGCCTGGTTCATGCCTCCTTTATAAGTGTTTCCTCCTTATCGTGCGGTAGACTCTGCTATAATCCTGGGCTTCACCAGCTAAGATTGAGGAATGGCTCCTTTAATTTGCTTGGAAGTGGTCCAGTCTTTGGAGTCTGGATTGCTCTGGTTCATATCTTAATAATTTTCATGCCTTTGCATGAATTTTTAAAATAGGAAATACCCTGGTGAGCCCCTGGATCTTACTCTCTTGGCTGGCAGCTTCCCGTCTCCATTAAGGCAGCCAAAGAAATCTCATTCTCCAAAACCACAAGAACCTCCTCTTCCACACAGGGAGAGGAGCCTGGGCTTTAGCTGGGAGGTGCGTGCACAGACGTGTGTGCAGACGTGCAGGCATGCACTGCTTGATTCACTATTCCTCTCGTCCCCCTTTCACCTATTAGTGTCCTCTGAAGGATCAGGTTACCTTGCCAGTGGAAATATATGAGCTCGTTGTGTGATATAGCATAACTGCAACAGCAGATCATATAATTTTCCCCCGAAGGCTTGTTGCAGACTATGTCGAGTCATTTGTATTTATGACAGCTTGGGGGTGATTTAGTACGACCTCACTTTGATAAAAGCCATTTAGAGCTCATAAATATGGGTGACACACTGCCTCCTCGGCTGGGATTTTAAATGGAGAGCTGCATTTGCATTCCCATTGAGCTTTTATTGTTTAGGGGGTAAGGATGGGAAGGGATGAGGTGAAACAGGAAACAGAATGAGTGTGCAAAAAGCAAAAGGGCCCTTGAGGAATGAAAGATGCTGCTGTGCTTAGAGTACCCCTGGCTTGAAGCACCCATGGTGGCCTTTCCTCCCCACATCTCCTCCTGGGCATGGGGCAATCTGAAGTTCTGCTCATCCCAAATTGGTCAGTAGGTGGGACAAGGGGATTCTTAGGTTTGGGAGCAACATGGATTTAGCAATGAGTTTTCATAATAAATAAAAAAGTCTTGTGTGTGCCAGCAGGTTTTCTTTTAGCTTGGTTCTTGCTGTTGTGTGCTGTAATTTTAACTTAATTTCAAGGAGCCATTTACCAACTATATTTATATTCTGTGCCCAGATTTATAAGGAAGTTGGCAATTTATGCCCAACAATAAAAGATACTTAAGCCAAACATAGAGTTGTCAGATTTTATGCACTGTGCTTAAATTCATCATTGACAGAAGCAAGTAGGAAGATTGTTCTTGAAAAATTATTCTTTTTTTTTTTTCCTATAATTTGTGATGCCCAAAAGAACCTAAACATCACAACCCACTGGATTTCTCACAGAGATTAAGAACTTATTTCATAAAAGAGGACTCAAAAGATGAAGCATCTTTCATCTTTGTAGTCACTGGCAGAGGCAGGACCTGAGCCTAGGTGGGTATCCTGACCATCAGGTGACCAAACAATTCACACCCTTAAGCCATGAATTGTCCTGTTCTCTGATTTTCCTTTCTGCAGTGCAGGTCAGCAGCAATACTGGAACCTGTTCTGAGTGGCTGGAGATTTATCTGACACATTCTTGGTTAGTCCTGAAAGGTGTGATTACTCACTGGAGGTAGATGAGGACCACGATACTCAGTTTTGTGTGTGAAGCTATCCTGTTCATGGCCTTGATGCTGAGGGCTGAGGGTTACCAAATTAAACTAACCCAAATCTCTTTAGATGCAACCTATATATACATCTTTTCAGAGCTTTATATGTGTAAATACTTTGGATTTTTTTTTTGAAGCCTGAACAATGTTAGGCTTTCCTGAAGATTTCCTCTGAAATTTATTTTAGGATATACCTATACATTTGAAATATATCAGAAAGATTTAAGCTGCTCAATTTTTAAGCTCTTTTTAAGCTTTTTGGAGTGTTCTTTATGAATTATAGGGATTTTTTGAACACTATTTTTATTTTTGATGTCTAACAGGATAAAGCTGTCACAAAAGCAAAATAAATCTTGCCCACCTTTCAAATCATTCTTATGGTGCAATATATCATTAGAATTATATACCCAATTATTTAATTTTATCCATAAACTAATCAATTAACTGTGTTGAAATTCTTTTTGTCCTCTGGGTTGGATAATGCTTACAGGTTGCACCCGCCAGTTCACTTTGATGTTTACAGCAGCAAACCCAATGCTTCCCTTTAACCATCTAATTACTAAAAATTATTTCTGCCACAACCTGATTATATATATGGAGTTAAGGAGTCCTCAGAATTGCTTGTGGATGCTGGTGGACCAGCACTCCCCAGGAACTGATTCAGAGGTGGGGATGAATACAAAGAAAGGTGCTGAGGCTGCAGCCTGGCTCTGCTTCAGCCCATGGGCACCACGTGGCACAGCCCCTGTCCCCCCCTGCTGCTGCCATCCCTGGGGGCTCCCACCTAAAACCTAGGCAACAGGATCCAGAGGAATTAAAAGGCAGTGTGCTTTTCATTAAGCAAATGAAAAGAAAATCACGGTCCCTGCCCTGAAGATTGTACACTGTAATCAATGGCAGCATTAATGTGGAACTTCAGTGCACTCTGAGGAACAGTAAAACATGCATGATGGGACCCTGAAGATGAGACAACCAGTAAACTACTTACTCTGCTTCAGCTTCATTAGCCATTAAAGCAGGATAATGGCACTTACCTTACCTCGACAGAGATTAGTTAGTCGTCACTAGCACAAAGTTATGGGGGGGAAAAAAGGGGAAAAAAGGAAAAAAAAAAAAAAAAAAAGGAACATCCCTCAAATTCGTGCCTTAGTGATGCTGGCAGAGGATGGGACCCAGGTGATGCCACATGGTTCTGGTGGCCAGGCTGGTCCTGGAGGGCAGGGATGCTCATGCAGGGGCTCTTGATCTGCAAGAGCAGCATTCTTGGTAGTGCACCAGCCCATGCCTTCAGTTGTGCTTTGAGATCCTTTTGGGTCCCCCCAATGCAGGATATGCCATGATTGTGTGATCTTCAAAAGGAGGGAAAGGAAAGCATTGATTTGGCCAGCCTGACCTTTCACATTTGGGGTTCAGATGTGGATAAGCTCCCAAGTGAGCCTGCTCAGAGACCACTGATGGGCACCCTGCAGACATTTGGCTGCTCTGTCTGGAGCCCCACATGTCTGAAGCGTCCCTTGTCCATCTGTGCCATGGGAACTCTCCATGGGTGACCAAACAGAGGCAGGGAGCGAAAGTGACACTGCTGTGTGGGCAGGGTTGCGCAACACCTGTCCACATCGTGCCTGGTGTGAGCCACTGCCATTTATCTTCATCAACATTTTTATTAAAAGTAGGTCCTAGAGCAAACAGACCTCGCTGTGTGGCTTTTTTCATTAAATGAGCTTGATTTGGTCTCTGCTGACTCAAAAAGCCAATCAACAAGCCCCCTGAATCTTTGATCCATTTTTCTACTTTGCTGTTCTCTAAAGACTCAATTTCCTCTCCTGTCATGCTTTTGAGAGGGGGGAAATACAGACTAGTCCCCCAGTTATAATACAATTATTTAGTGCAAGGGTTTTTTGGTTCTTTTTTTTTTTTTTTTACTTGAATAAATTAGTTGTTAATTAAAGCTTTTTGATGTAGTGCGAAAGGAGTTATATTTGATACCAACAGCTGTATGCTGTTTGATTTATAGTCCTTTGGGGTGTTGGTTACAGCGATCCATTTCTCCCCCTTCCCCCACAAAACACACACACACACACACACTCACTCACTTCAAAGACCATTAAGTGGTACTGTGTTTTCAATTAGAAGGAGAATATTTTTGCTGTTGTTTCCACTTTTCTCTGCATCACTTGAAAACAAGAAAGCAATATTTCATCACTTTGGCCATTTTGCCCAGCCTATAGTCCTGTGGCACTGGCAGCAAAGACAGTTGTGAAAGACTCTGCTTGGGGTGATGGGTTGACCCTGAATGTGGTTCCCTGGCTTAGCACATTGCAACTGCAAATAGGAGACACTGGCAGAGGATTTTCTCTGATTTTCACTTCAAGCAGGTTAAATTCCCACAGTGGGAAATGAGCCAAGCTTCCAGGTAATGAAGGAAGTGTTTGGAAGCTGTACTATGTCTCTGGGTTGAAGCATCACTGTAGTCTTCAATCTGTGCAGAATTAGGGAACTGGGTGAATTTAAGCAGTTTGGGTTTGATTTCCTGATGGGAAATTAGAGGAATGCAATGAGAAATGTTGGCAAAGGCTCTGGGCGAGATAAAATTTCTTCTAATCCTCTCCAAAGAGTAGATTAATCCAGTGCACATTTGGTGCTCTCACTTAGCTGATCGATTTACCTATCTCTAAATTCTCAGAAATTACTCAACACTCATCTGCTTAGCTATGACTGTTTCACACCAGCAGGGACCATATGCCAGGGGTGTTTCCAGGAGGATGTGGCATCTCAGAGGGTTGTCCCATAATCCCCTGTCTCACTTCCTCACCAGTGAGGTGAAGAATGACCTTAGGAAAGGACTTTTGTCAGTTTAACATGGCAGTCACACACAGGTTAAAGAGGAGATTTTCCATACATGGTGCTGCTTTCACTCAATTCCCAGCACTGTGTTCTTTATCTCCAGTGGAAGTGGCTGAGCAGAAATTCTTCATGCTGTTTTGTGTTTGGGCTTGTGTGTCTGGGAAATGGCAGTGGCACTTCCCAGACTGGTAGGATAACACTTAGGGCACCTTTTAGAGATGATCCAAGCTCAGCTGAGCAAAGTAATAGGATCAGCTCCCAGTGCAGACAGAGAGAGAAAGCCCTGCTTCTCCAAGAATCCCTATCCCAGGCAAGGTTGTCCTAATGCTGCCATTTAATTTGCTTTAATCCGATGGAGGGGGGGAATGGGTCTTAATTAATTGCCTTCTACTCCAGGCTCAAGAGGAAAACCTGCTTTGGAACAATTTAATGCAATCAGAATCTGCAGGTTGTGAGGCTGCTGGCAGAGTTCCCTGTTTGTGAGTGAATGAGTGCACATTTCCAGCTCTCAGGGATGGGTGAGGTTTTCTGAAAGAGAGTCACTGGAGGTGTGAACATGAAGAACTGGAAAGCAGAGTGGCTTTGCCCTGTCCCCTGCTTGTCCCAGGGGAGCATGACTGTCACTGTGGCCTTGAATCTTGTCCATAACTCTTGAGTGCTGAATCAAATTTGAAGGAATCAGAGGAAGGTGGAGAGAATTTGCTTTGAAGAGAGTGGTTGGAGAAGAACAGAGGAACAGAGATGTCCACATCATCTCCCTCTGTGAGAACTAGAATAATTTTTCTTTTCCTGCTCCCTCTTCAGCAGTGACAGCAGCAGCAATTCCTGCCTACTTAACCCAGTTTCTGGAGTCCCACATGTATTACATAGTTATTAATACTTTTCTGGTATGCTCATGTTGAGCTTCGCACATTGTGGAGTTTCCAGGAGGGGTTCTAGGCCACTGAGATTGGCAGCAGACTTGGGAAATGCCCTTTCATTTCAATGTGATGGTGATTACTTTCCATTTTTGCTATTATGTTACTTGTTCCAATGACCTGCTCTGGGAAGAGCTTATTTATCTAAGGATCAATTCGACATTCTAGTTCTCAGTGCTGTAAAAAATGTGTTTCTCTAAATTGCTGAGAGGCTTTCTATCTGTTCTACAATGTGCTGTTTTAGTAAGACCTACAGAAATACACTCTTTCAAATGCTTAAATTAATCTGATAGTGGAGGAAAAAAGGAAAAATTGTTCATGAGGAGTTTGATTTATATACCAGGTATTCCACAAGTTTTGTCTCTGTTCTGCTTTGCCTATTTGATTTTTTTTGAGAAGTGAACAAGGAGTGGGTATTGAATGAGGAAATGAAGATTTTTAATAAATATGGAAGAAAATACATGTTTTCAGTTGTGTGCATGTCACCCTGCTGGAAACCAGGATAGATATTTATGGATATCTGAGTTTGTCTCCTTTCTTGCATTAGAACTGAGGACTTTGGGTAAAAAATATCTGGCTTTAAGTTAATGAAAAGCAGTATGTGCTCAAGAACTGGAATAACATCTCCGCCAAGCATACAGGTTTGTGGAGCAATCAGAAGTTAAACAAGCTTAAAAGGGTGAAAAAAGAAAACCAGCATGAGAGGAGTGAAGGCAAAACAAGAAGGAAGGGTGTAAAAGCCAGCAAGAAAGACAGCTTTAGCCCAAGGGAAGTGCCAGGGAGGACTTGGCTCTCAAGGGGGGATTGGTGAAAATGTGCTGGGGACAGGGGGGATCCAGGAGAGGGCCAGGGAGGAGCAACTGGGATGGGAAAGAGAGAAACCCTATGGTCAGAAGTGTGTGCAGCCATAAAGTGTTGGATGGATTTACCTTAGGAGAACAATCTTCCAGCACAGGAGGGCATGGACCTTCTGGAGCAAGTCCAGAGGAGGCCACCAAGATGATCACAGGGATGGAGCAGCTCTGCTGTGAGGAAAGGCTGAGAGAACTGGGATTGCTCAGCCTGGAGAAGAGAAGGCTTTGACCAAATTGTGGCCTTCAGGTACCTGAAGGGAGCCTACAAGAAAGATGGAGAGAGACGATTTATAAGGGCCTGGAGTGGCAAGTAAAGGGTGAATGACTTCACACCCACAGGGAATTGGTTTAGACTGGATGTTAGGAAGAGATTCTTGGCTGTGAGGGTGGTGAGGCCTGGCACAGGGTGCCCAGGAGTGTTTAAGTTCAGGTTGCATGGGGCTCAGAGCGGCCTGGTGTCCTGAAGGGTGTCCCTGCTCACAGCAGGGCCTGGGATGATTTTTAATGCTTCTTTCTACCCAGGCCACTCTTTGATTTTTCCTTTCCTGAATAAATAGCAGAAGCAGTTGGTAGGAGAGTGACAGGGAGGTGTCAGTGACTCTGTGTTTGGGTAAATAAATACCCCGAACTGTAATGTGATTTCATAAATTTTGGAGACCACATTGTTTCTTATTGATAAAGACCAGCAGCTTTACATTCCTAATGATTTTTTTATTATCAAACTTTCTCATAAGCTCTTTATTTCTCTGAATACTTTTTTTTTCTTCATTTTTTTTTTAACAAGCTTTAATATCTCTATTGTTTGGAAAAGAACCTTTGAGTTTTGGCAGGGACAAAAGCCCTGCAGCCGAAGATATGCCTTTCCCTGCTCCCATGAACCCTTCCCTCTGTTCTGGCTGAGTTATGAGCTGTGTAAGATCAACATTCCCCACTCCTGCCTTGTAGTTCTCAGGAACATTTTGGCAGAGGCTCAGAATCATAACTGAGCAGGAATCTTCCACAGACCTGGGCCCAGAGCGCTGCCAAAGCAAAAATAGCAACAAGAGGAGAAATCCCTGGGGGCTCGTGGGGCAGGTGGAGTTGGTGCATCACCCCCTGCAATTCCCCACTAGCAGAGGCTGTGGCAAATCTTGCCAACCCAAGCAGCGTGCGCTGCCTCTGGGGATCCTCAGTGGAGGGAAGGATGGCTCTGCTCTTGGGCAGAGCAGGCTTCAGGCTGCTGAATCAAACAGCAAAAGAGCTAGGAAGGGCTGTCTTCACCCCTGTGTGTCCAGCCATGGTGCTGGCTGGGGCACTTCCATGCGAATCCCGGGGCAGCCTGTCCCTCCTGTCCTGTGTGAGGGAGCGCTTCCCTCACACTGCTGGAGAGGCTCTCACTCAAGCAGAAAATAACTTCACACAAACAGCCGTGAAAGCTGTGAAATTCCTGGTTTTTGACACTTTCAGGGTAAACATGTTTCTCATTGCAGCGGGCCAGCGTAGTAAACAGGGAGGAATCGTGTGCATCCACACACACACACACACACACACACACACGTGTGCGCACATGTGGGGTGACAGACATCTGGATGGCCATGCGAGCACCACCATACGGGATGTGCTCATGTTTAGGCTTAGAAAAATAGGGGGAAAAAAATATTGTTTTGCAGCATTACAATGCAGAGAATAAGCAGAATCCCAGGGGTATTTTTTTTTGTGGGTTTTTTTTTTGGTTTTTGTTTTTTGGGATTTTTTTTGGGGGAGGGTTGTTTTTTGTTTTTTTTTTTGTTTTGCTTTGTTTTGTTTTTTTGATTTTTTTTTTTGTTTTGGTGAGGGGTTTATGGTTTTTTTTGTTTTGTTTTTTGCTTGTTTGGGTTTTTTGTTTGTTTGGGTTTTTTGGGTTTGTTTGTTTGCAGTTTGTTTTTTGAGTTCTTTTGGTTTTGGTTTGGTTTTGGTTTGGTTTTTTGAGGGTTTTTTTTTTGTTTTGGTGGGGGGGTTATGTTTTTCTTTTGTTTTGTTTTTTGTTTGTTTGGATTTTTGGGGTTTTTGGGTGGTTTTTGTTGTTTTTTGGTTTTGTTTTTGTTTTGTTGTTGCGGTTTTTTGAGGTTTTTTTTTGATGGGGGTTTTTAGTTGTTTTTTTTTGGGGGGGGGTGTGTTTTTTGGTTTTTTTGTTGCTTTTTGGGGTTTTTATTTTTTGCGGGGGGCGGGGGGAGGGTTTTGAGGGAGACCTAATAAAAATTCACTTTTGCTGACAAACACACGAGGAAAACTCCACACTTCCATAGACACACACACACACACGAGGTGCCGGCTCATCGTGTCAAGCGAGGCATCTGCATTTTTGCTGCCACAGAGCAGTTTTTTGTTGTTTTTTTTTTTTTTTTAATTTTTTATTTCCCTTTGAATAACGAGGGGCTTTCCCCTTCCCCGGAGCTGCGCGCTCCTGACAATGCTGGGCTGCTGCAGCGCCTGTCATTAAGCAACGCGCTGATTATTCCTGATTATTCTGGCAGCTCCGCTCCCCAGGTCCCCACGGACGGAGTCAGACATGGAGAGAATTGAATTTCGCCAAGGATGGGGCTAAAGGTCGTTCCATGCAGTGGACAGCTGTGTCTAGTCAAATCGAAACTATTGCTCCAAGTGTTACCAACAGAATGGCTGATAGCTCTGTTGTCAGTTCATTTACACTTGCATCCTGTTACAAATTAAACTGAAATTGTGGTGCGCTGGAGGAGCAGAAAGTCGGTTTTCTGCCAAGTGACAATTCCTTATATCACCAATTTCCAAGTGCAGCCACTATAGATCATTGCTAAGGGTTTTTGTGATTTCCAGAGATGAAGATTTAGGATTCTGATTTTCTGCCATGGGCAAAATTCCCATTAGCACCTGCTCTCATCTTCTAATCCCATAGGTTGAAAAGGAAATGCAAAGCTCTGGTAACTGGCCTCTTTTCTCAGCTCTGTTCACAAACAATACCATAAAATACAGAATTGTTTCATGACTTTTCCCATTTTCCAATCTTGCTTTTTTCTTTTCCTTTTTCTTTTTCTCTTTTTCTTTTTCTTTTTCTCTTCTTCTTTTTCTTCTTTTTTTCTTCTTCTTGCTATTCCTCTGTTTCCTTTCCTTTTCTTTTCACTTGTCCTTTTCTTTTTTTTTCCCTCTTTTTTCCCCTTTTCTTCCTCCCTCCCCCCCCCCGACTTTTTCTTTTTCTGCAATTAGGGTGTTTGAATCCAGATACAGTGCAAACAGTGAAATACTGTAATTCTGCTACAAACTCTCCTGCACTGTGGCAGGGTGTAGCAGTGAGAACATCTTAAGAACACTGCTTATATGCCAATATTCATCTCAGCCCAGCCCAGCATCCTCCCCTGAAACACTCCTAAATCTCTCCATCACCAAGACAGAAAAATGCCTTCTGGGCAGAAACACAGCCTCTCCCAGGATCCTCAATGGGTCCTAGCAACCGAGCTGAAAGCCTGGGACTTGACCACATTTGGAATAAACTTGCCCAAAAACATCAATGCTAATTAGCTCGTGTTATGAATGGATTAAGTGAGACACCAGCTGCAATGGGGCATTTTGATTTGGGTTGTGGCTGGGTAATTAGATTCACATAAGCTGGCTGGGGAGCTGTCAGTCAGCAGGCAGCAGCTCTCTGTGCTGTGTGAGGGAGAAGAGCTTTTCTGTGTCCCATCATCTGTTTTGCTGTGAGCCTTTGGGTGATGTAGCAGTAATCAAGCACAGCGCTGAGCATGAGCTGAAACCCTCCCCTGAGCCACGGCCACTCCAGAAACTCACTCCTCCCGCAGCTGAGCAGCACTGTTTTATTTACACTGCAAAATACTCCTCCTATGGCGGCTGCTAATGTGAATGCCATCCTTCCCTTTGATTCGTGCCTGCTTTCCCCCAGTTTCCAAACTGCCACTGGTGCTTGGAGCACAGTCTGGGGGAAAATGTGATTTATACTGTCATGAAATGACCTAGAACAATGGTGACTATAGAAAAGTTTCCAAAATTGAATTTATAGGTGAATGAATACATGCAAATCAAAGAGTCGTAGGATGGTCTGGGTTGGAAGGGACATTAAAGCTCATCTTGTTTCAAACCCCCTGCCATGGGCAGGGACACCTTCCACTGTCCCAGTGTGCCCCAAGCCCCATCCAACCTGGCCTTGGACACCCCCAGGGATCCAGGGGCAGCCACAGCTGCTCTGGAAAACCTGTGCCAGGGCCTCCCCACCCCCAAAATAAAGATTTTTTTTTTTAATCCATTTCTAATTTTAACCTACTCTCTTTCTGGTGGTGTGAGCATCTGTGCTGTTCTGACTCTCTTTCTGGTGCTGTGATCTGTGGTGTAGCTGGGTTCGTGGTTTTGGGGTCCCTCTCCAAGAGATGAAGAGAAATAGGCAACTCCAGGGAGATTCACCTATTTCAGACATCATCTGTGTTTGAAGGAGAGGATTCACAGTAGGAATCCCCAATGATCTGTTTAGATGAAGTTGTTTGGTTTTCAGACCTCTATTTTTAATGGATGAAACAGAAGGCAAATCCTTCTTTTCCTCCCAGATCTGGAGCTTTCATGAAAATAAAGTATCCAGACAGCAACTTACTTAAATGTGAAGAAAAGCAGGGAGTAAAAAGGTGGCTCGATGCTTCTGACATAGGGACTTTATCAGCTTCATAAATAAAGGACATATGCATGTGATGGCTGACTGCATCTCAGATTGCAATACCAATGTTTTAAAAGCCTGCTGACAGAGCATCTGCTTATTTCATTACTCCTCCAATGTCTTTGCAGGTAAGTCATGCATTATACAGTATCATCTCCAGCAATGCATGAACAGAGGGGGCAGAATGGAAAAATTCTGGATGGTCCATCACTTTCCCTTACCTTCCAGGAGAGTGGAATATAAGGAATTATGTACTCAGTTGATAGGCAGAATTAGCAAAATAAGACCCTATTTTTGGTGAACTAAGATCTGCAGTTTTTTAAAAGAAAAGACTCTGTCATGGTACTTTCTTGAGTTGTCTGCTTGCACAGCAGAACAAAAAGATCATTTTCAGTAAACTCCTGCTCAGAAAACATACTGAGGGGATCAGTATTAGTCAGGTGAAAAAGGAGGTGTCATGCTTGACTGGAAAACATAGAGTGGTGAGTTTCAAGAGCTTATGGTGAGCTTTGACACTGCTGCAAATTTTTGAGGAGCACAGGTACAGATTCAGCCTGGCCCTGACTGTAACCCAATCTGTCCTGTGTGCACATCAGCAGTGTGTCAAAGGGTTAGTGGTCCCACTCCATTAAAGCTTCCCTTTAGAGGCAAAATTTGGTCCAGAGTTTGTAAAATGTGACTAATGGGCAAAGAACAAATATCTCCCCAGACAGGTTTTCCAATCTGCAAATTCATGTTACGCTCATGCTGTGTACCACTGTTCCATATCCCAAATGCTTCCTCTGGTTGCTGTTGACTGAAAATATTGGCTGTCAATGCCTTGTGGTTTTAGTGAGAGGTGATTTTCTCAGCCACAAGTGCCCACTTGCCTGCATGGCACTGTCTTGGCTCAGTTGAGTCCTTAATCCACCATTTCCAAGCCTTTCCTTTCAATTCTGCCTCCCTCCCTGGCCACGTGCTTTTGAGGCAATGCCCACATGAGTCTGCTATGTTTATTTGGGCACCTACTGAGTTGTTTACAGGAAAAGACCCAGCCCAAAATCAGTTTTGTCACTGAAGGAAGAGGCCTAAAAAGAAGATCCATAGTGCCATGTAACACTGTAGCAGTACATTATGGGTCAATAAGGTATATTGGCCAATCTACATACATCTTCTTCTGTTGGTGTTTGTTTTGTTTTGGTCAGAGACAGCAAAGAGCTTTGAGACACCAAGATGCTTATGTAAAATGGGTTTCTGGGCCTCTGTCCATTTGATAGCCTCAAAAAATTATTTAGAAAATGCTCCTGCATCCAGCAGAGTAATGGATGCAGGATGACAAAACATCAGAAGATGACAGAGAGAGTCATGGAAGCATCTTTCACTTCTGGAGCACAGGAGAATGTAGGCAGCAAAATGATTTTAGCTTTATAGGCTTTCCTAATAAGCATCCATCACTGAGGAAATGCCATAAGACATTTTCCACAAGTATTCATTAGCTGTTGGGTTTTTATAAGCTTGGTTAGACTTTATACACTTTCTCCCACCATTCTGTCATGTTTGCTCTTGACAAATATTCCAGCAAACATGTTTGCACGCAGTACTGTTTGTGGAGGCTGTAAATACTGGAGAATATTCCTGAATAGTGCCTTTAATATTCCCACTGAAAACCTGCTTCCAGAGATTGTAATGTCCCTCTGTTCAGGAGACAAACAGCGCCGTGTCATGCAGACATTTAACAGCCTGTGAACTGGGAAAAGATCAAGAAGAGTTTTTAGAAAAGAATTTCAAACACGTTTTCTTAGGCAAACAGCAATCTGCCAGTAGTTCACAAATCAACACACTGAATATGTCAAATGCCTGTCTGTTCCCATTCCTGGGATTTAAGGTCATGAACAAATTTTGAAAGCAAACCCAAATATTTTATTTGCTATTCTCCTCAGTTTCAATCTGTGGAAGAAAAGAGGTGTTTAAGAAAAAAAATGTAAAAAATTTGGTCCCTTTAAAAAAGCTTCCATAACACAGTTTCTTATTGACTGATCTCTAAATAAGAGACTCTTGCTCTTGACTCCTGTTTAGATGAATTACTTCTAAGGCTTTTCTTTTTGTGACAGCGATGAATTGGTCAATGTTTGTATTAAGCTTTTCTAAGTGCACTATTAAAGGGGAAAAACTTCAAAAATAAATAGGCTGACTGACTCAATGATAAATTGAAAAGAGGGAAAGGTGTGTATTTTTTGACAGAAGAATCATCATGGAAATTGTCCAATTACCATGCATTTGGAGGAGGGCCATGTGGAAAATGCTTCAGATAGGTACTAGACACTAGCTGCTGTTCAATAAATGAGACTGTGCTTTGGGAAAAAAAAAAAAAACACAAAACAAAAAAACCCAAGAATTTCAATGCCTATCTTGTCCTAAGGCTTTCCTAGGATCTAAATATTCCTGATAGTGTTGGAAGTAAAACCTTCAGGCGTTCATCAAAAATCCTTTAAGTTCATCTTGTCAGCTTGGATATTTTATCTTACCCTTAAATGAGAAAAATATATGGCCAATGAAAAATGAAAAGGAAAGGGGAAGAATCCTCCTGGACTTCTGTATTGCTTTGGGTTTTTAATAATAACACCAGGGTCAGTGTTGTTATTAAAAACTGGGTGAGGACAAATAAAATCCCAAGTTTTTCCCCTGTTTACACATCAGAGGATCATAAGTGTGAATGGCTGTTTCAGGAGAGGACAGATGGCATTTTCATGGCGTTCCTCTAAATGGGTCTTAAGTTCTCTTTGTGGGTGGAAGTTCAGCCCTCTGTTTTTTCAGTCTGTCAGACATCGGGGCATACTGGCAGCTCCGGGATGAGCTCCTGAAGCTGCCAGGCCCATCCCCACACCCATGGAAAGCCTGGTGATGTTTAGCTGAAGGTGAGGCTAAGGGCCTGCCGTGGTTTCCCAGCTCTGGTGCTGGCTGGCTCCAACCCTCAGCAAACCTGCACTTCTCCGAGCTGTGCAAATGAGATAGCAGTATCTGTCTCACAGGGGGTGTTAAGAAGCTTAATTCATTAGTGTTTACAAAGTGTTTCT